>NC_057355.1:98877633-103677633 GCF_016509475.1 Prionailurus bengalensis
AAAAAATTTTTTTTTTGGTTTATTTATTTATTTTGAGAGAGAAAGTATGTGTGAGTGGGTAAGGGCAGAAAGAGAGGGGAGGGGAGAGAGAATCCCAAGCAGGCTCTACACTGTCAGTGCTGAGCCTGATGCAGGGCTCAAACTCAGGAGTCATGAGATCATGACCTGAGCTGAGATCAAGAGTCAGATGCTTAACTGACTCAGCCACCCAGGTGCCCCTACAACAGGATTTTTAATATCAGCAATTTACTCCACTGATTTGCATAAACATACACAATTTCCTTAACTAATTCCTTTTGCATGTGCGTGCATACTTTCCCCTCAATCTTTAAAGTATTGTAATAAAGCTCTTCATATAATTTCTATGCCTCTCTGATAAATTACTACAAGCAGAATTAAGACTAAAGAATACAAGCACAGTTAAAGGTTTCTGGGAAAACATTATTGCCAAATTATCCTTCAAAATTATGCTATCAATTTCTACTTTCACTGTCAAATATTTAGTGATAGTAATAGGTTTACCCATGATTCCAAATATTTTCCAACTTGAAAGAAAATAATGGTGTTACTTATTTAATTTACATTTTTGGTCATTGTTAGGGGAAACAATTTTCATATTTTATGACATCTTCTATGTATTATTTTAATAACTCTGCTTCTAATGAAATACTTTATTAAGAACTTATACATTAAAGACATTAAAACCTAGTCTGTCATACATATTTTAGAGGATATTTCCTGACTTGTTACTTACCTTTCACTTTTGTTCAAGCTGGTAGATACGCAGACATTTTAAATTTTCATGTAGTTAAATCTATCACTTTTACCCTTTAATGTTTTATGCTTTTGTGCCAAGAAAGGCTTACTTAACTCTTAAAGCTGATAGTTACTGATAGTTCTTTTGGTTTCACTTTTATATTGAACTATTTCCATATACAATTTATTTTGGCATTAGATATGAGGTACGGAGTGACTTTAAATTTCTTTCCAAATAATATATTATTCAAACACTGTCTATTTAAAAAAATCCAAGCTTTTTTTACAAACTTTAAATGTTATCTTTTATAATTTCACTAAATTATTTTATATATTAAGGTTTATTACTAGGTTTTTTATTATATTTCAATTATCTGTCTTCATTGATGAAAGCAGCATTTTAGAAAGATCGTTTTGTCAGTACTTGGTAAGATGCGTTAAAAGGAAGGTAGCTGATAAAGACTAATGGTAGGATGCATGAATTTTAAACAACCAGAAATTGAAATCCTATATTAAAACAGAATCAGTACCAAAAGGGTAACAAAATGATAAGAGATCATAATAAAAGTCTTTCTTTTGAAAAATCTCATACCTATGAGTCTTCTTAATACAAAATCCCAGAGACAGTAGGAATTATTATTAGCACTTTAACTCAGGGAAAGCTGAACAATAAAAATGAGTATCAAAGTTCCCAATCAGAAGTATGATAGTATCAAGGAGCATGCAAATCTCCAGACTTGTATTATCACTTGTCTTACTAAGTATCAATGCAGATCACTAACTGTGAAGAATGAAGATGCACAAAATTCAATCATAGTATCTTACCAGTAAGGGGTGCCAATGAAAGATTTTCTCTTTGCAATGGTAGCTGTTATTTTTGCAGCCACACCAAAGTCAGCTAGTAGGGAAAAAAATTGGACAAAAATTTTAGTTCTTTCAATAAAGTCACCAACATTTCTAAATTTCACCCTTAGGCATGACATTATTAATAATTCAGATAGTAATGCCAGGGAAATATATATAAATTGAATCCCGAAATCTCTTCTTGCTTGGTTTATAACATGCTCATTAAAGGAAAATCATTTTTTTGGCACTTTATTAGAATAAAACATACTTTACAAAGAACAAAGTTTAATAAAAAAATTTACTACAAGCATACTGAAGTTTAATTAAGGGAAAAAAAGGGAAAAAAAATAAATAAATAAACCACCATGTGGATGCCTTTTATTCTAACACAACTAGGGTAGTATTTTGGTGCCATTAAAAAAGTCTTTTTCTCTATAAATACTTTTTTATTGTTGTTTCACATGGTTATAAAAAACTGATTATACGTATAGTTCATTTTTGTCATTTAAGTAACACCTCAAGGATTCTACTCTTATTCTCCTTAACTGTTAATTCTGATGACTGAATAATGTTCCATAAGTGGATTTATTACTGTTTTAACAGTTTCTCTATTGCTAGTCCTATGTTTGTACTTCTTTCTATATAAACGGTGTATAATCAATACTCCTATGAATATAGATTTTTTTTATCTTTAGGATTAAGTTCCTTTAAACAGAGTCTCAGGAGTAAAATTACTGGATCAAAACTTGAACATTATTGTGGTTCTTGATATGAATATTAAACTTGTATAATGTTAATTCTCATTTAAAATTTTATTAAAATTTTTAGGAAAAATGTGAGAGACTTGAAATAACATACCTAATTTTACATCACCATGATCTGTCAATAAAATATTTGCACCCTAAAACAAAAATACAAATACTATTAAATTAGTATCACAAAACTCCTTCAAAAATTATCTATTTAAGTATATTAAATGAACTTACTTTGATATCTCTATGCATTTTGCCTTTAGTATGCAAATAGGCAAGACCCTGAAGTTTAAAAAAAAAAAGTATGCATTAGCAAAGCTGCAAACTTAATGTTTATATTTTCTATTTAAATTCTCACTGAATAAGAAAAACTAAATGTCTTCTTCAGAGGCGGTGGAAAAATCTAGAAGACTTTCTTTTTACTAATCAGTTTCTTTTTACTGTATTTTAAGATTTCGAATTCATTTTCTAGTAAAAATCAGAAATATTTTACAACACCACCACCACCACAATCAAGTTAAGGAACATATCCATCACTCCAAAGTCCCTCCTACACACAAATACTGACCTACCTTCTATTACTACAGATTTAAATTTTCCAGACTTTTACATAAACTGAATTTCACAGTATATTCTTTTTTTGTCTGGTCTCTTTCATTCACAATAATTAATTTGAGATTCCTTGTTAATGTGTGTATCAATAGTTCATTTTTATTATTTCCATTGTACAGATATACAAGAATTTGTTTACACACCCATCTGTTGATAGACATTTGGATGGTTGGGTTGTTTAAAGCATTCGGCTATTATAAATAAAGTTGCTCTTAAGGTTCATATGAAAGTACTAGTATGACTTTTTCCGTCCAGGTGCCTAGGAGTGTAATGGCTGAATTGTATGGTGCTAATAAATTTAAACTTTTAGGCAACCGCCAAACTGTTTTCCAAAGCAGCTGTACCATTTTATATTGAAACCAGCAGTGTATGAGAGTTCCAGTTAATCCCTATTCTCATCAATCTTCTTAAGGTCAGTCTTTAATTTTGGCCATTCTTTGGTGAAGTGTCTGTTCAAATATTTTGTCCATTTGTTTATTAGGCTCTTATTTTTTTTTATTACTGAATTTTGAGAGTTCTTTATGGACTCTGGATACAAGTTCTTGATCAGATATATACTTTGCAAGTACCTTCTTCTAGTCTCTTAAGTGTCTCTAGAAAAATGGAAGTTTTTCATCTTGATAAAGTCTAATTTACCAAGTTTTTCATTCAAACTTTTGTGTTATGTCCAAAAGTGCTTTGCTTAATTCAAGACTGCAAAATTCTCTTCTGTTTCCTTCTAGAAATTCTAGTTCTAGGGTTTATATTTAGGTCTGTGATTACTTTTGGGTTTTTACATATGATATGAAGTATGACTTAAGGTTCATTTGTTGGCATAGGGATGTCCAATTATTCCAATACTATTTATTGAAAAGTCTATACTTTTTTCACAGATTTGTCTTTTCAATTTTGTTAAAAATCAGCCATCCATATAGAATTTACTTCTGGTCCTTCTGTTCCATTGAGGTACTTATTTACTCTTATACCTATACCATTATGTTTTGATTGCTATAGTTTAAGTCTTTTTTTTAATTTTTAATTTTTATTTTAGGGAGAGAGAACATGAGCAGGGGAGAGGGACAGTAGGAGAAAGAGAGAATCTTAATAAGGTTCCATGCTCAGTGTGGAGCCTGACACAGGGCTTGATCCCACAATCCCTGGGATCATGACCTGAGTGGAAATCAAGAGTCAGACGCTCAACCGACTAAGATAGCCAAGAGCCTCAGGACTGCACTGAATCTATGGGTCAACCTGGGGAGAACTGACATCTTAACTACTGTGAGTCTCCACATCCATGAATATGTTATAGTTCTCCATTTACTTAGGTCTTAATTTTTCTTAGCAGTTTCAGTTTTTAGTATGCAGGGGTTTATGTATCTTTTGTCACATACATTCCCTTAAGAATGTCCTATTTTTGTTAATGTTGGTATTATTTTTTAAAGTTCTGAATGTAGTCAGTGTATAGAAATCCAATTGATCTTGTACATGGATCTTGAATCCTGCAAGCTTTCTAGCCTCACTTATTAGTTCTAGAAGCTACTTTGTAGATTCTATTCCATTTTTTACACACATGATTGTGTGGTCTGTGAATAAAGACAGTTTTACTTCTTACTTTCTAATCTGGATGTCTTTTATTTCATTTTTGTCTTACTGCACTAACTGAAACCTCTAATACAATGTTGAAAAGAAGGAGAGCAGGCATCTTTGCACTGTTTGATCTTGGTGGGAAAGCATCTAGTCCTTTACCATTAAGTATGATTTAGTTGTAGGTTTCTCATAGGTGTTCTTTATCAGGTTGAACAAGTTCCTTTCTGTTCCTAGTATGCTCAGAATCTTTATCAGGAACAAATGCTGGATTTTGCCAAATGTTTTTTCCGTGTCTATTTAAGATGACCATGTGGTTTTCTCATTCTGTTTGCTACTATGGTTAATTACTTGAAGTGATTTTTGAATGCTAAATCATAGTTGCACTTTAGGATAAACCTCACTTCATGATGTGTTATCTTTTAAAATATATTGTTGGATTACCTTTGCTAATCTTTTATTTTCCTTTTGAAGTTTTGCATCTGTGTTTATGAAGGATATTATTAGTCTGTAGTTTTGTTCTCTTGCAGTATTATCTGGTTTTATTTTGGAGCAATGGTGGCCCATAAAATGATTTGGGAGGTATTCTCTACTCTTCAAATTTCTTTTCTTTAAAATTTTTTTAACATTTATTCATTTTTGAGAGGCAGAGCACAAGTGAGGGGGGGGTGCAGAGAGAGAGGGAGACACAGAATCTGAAGCAGGCTCCAGGCTCTGAACTGCCAGCAAAGATACCGACGTGGGGCTCGAACCCACAAACCATGAGATCATGACCTGAGCTGAAGTCGGACACTCAACCAACTGAGCCACCCAGGCACCCTTTCCTCTTCAATTTTCTAGAAAAGTTTGTGTAGAATTGGCATTATTTCTTCCTTAAATGTTTGGTAGAATTTATCCATCCACATTATCTGACTTGGGAGTTTTCTTTGTGGGAATTTATACAGAATTGTTCAGTTTATTTCTCTCAAGGAAGTTGTTCATATTTTCCAAGTTGTAGGCCTTATTGACAGAAAGCTATTCATAATGTTCTCTGGGAACTGAATATCCTTTTCTTTCAAAATTTATAGATTCTGTTGTAGTATCTTTATATTCAGTCCTAACACTGGTAACTGTGTTTTCTCTTAGAGGTTTATCAATTTTAGTGATCTTCTCAAAGGGTCAGATTTTGGTTTTATTGATTTTCTCATTTTTCTGCTATTTCATTGATTTCCACTATGATCTTTATTATTTCCTTCCTCTGCCTACTTTGGATTTAATTTGCTCATTTTTAAAAAATTTCTTAAGATGGAAGCTGAAGATACTGATTTCAGACCTTTTTTTCCTTCTAATAGAGATGTTCAGTGCTATAAACTTCCTTCTAAGTATTGCCTTAGTAACACCCCAAAATTTTGATGTGTTGTTTTCATTTCATTTGGTTCAAAATACTTTTTAGTTTCTCTTCTGATTTCTTCTTTGACTCATGGGTTACTTAACTTAGTTTAGTGCTTTAGTTTCCACATATTTGGAGATATTCCAGAAATATTTCTGTTGACTTTTAATTTAATTGCAGTGTGGTCAGAGAATATACTTTGTATGACTTAAATCCTATACAATGTATTGAAACATATTTTATCACCCCAAATATGGTCTATCTTATAAATGCTCTATGCCCACTTGAAAAGCATATGTATCACACTACTGGTCAGACTAAAATGTCAGTTAGGTCAAACTGTTTGGTTGTACTGTTCAAGTCTTCTGCATCCTTACTGATTTTCTGCCTATTTGCTCTTCAAAATTATTGTGAGAGGGGTATAGGTGACTATAACTGTGGATTTGTCTATTTTCCTGGATATTCTATCAGTTTTTGCTCATTTATTTTGAAGCTGTGTTATCAGTGGCTTAAACATTTAGGGTTGTTATGCTTTTTATGAAGTGGCCTTAAAGAGGTAATAGTCTTTGCTCTGAAGTCTACTTTGTCTGATATTAATATGGCCACTTCAGCTTTCTTTTCAATAGTATGACGTATGTTTTTCTTTTCTTTTACTTCTGACCTATTTGTGTTTTTATAAAAGCACATTTCTTTTTTTTTTTTTTTAATTTTTTTTTTTTCAACGTTTATTTATTTTTGGGACAGAGAGAGACAGAGCATGAACAGGGGAGGGGCAGAGACAGAGGGAGATACAGAATCAGAAACAGGCTCCAGGCTCTGAGCCATCAGCCCAGAGCCTGACGCGGGGCTCGAACTCACGGACCGCGAGATCGTGACCTGGCTGAAGTCGGATGCTCAACCGACTGCGCCACCCAGGCGCCCCTACAAAAGCACATTTCTTACAGGCAGCATCTAGTGGGGTTTTACTTTTTTCCATTCTGACAATCTCTGCCCTTTTTATTTTTTTAAAAAACTTTATTTAATAAAGATTTTATATATTAAGGTGTACAACATGATTTGATACACATATACATAGTGAAATGATTATCTGAATCAAGCTAGTTAACATATCATCTCTTCATAGTTACTATGTTTTTTTCCTAAGAGCACCTGAAATTTACTCTCTTAACATATTTCCAATATTCAATACAGCATTAACTGTAGTTATCATGCTATACATTAATAATCAGTCAATCTATATGACTGTAATTTTATACTCTGACCAACATCTCCTCATTTCTACCCCGGGCCCCAAACTCTGGTAACCATCATTCCACTTTCTGCATCTACGAGTTCAACTGTTTTAGATTCTACATATAAGTGACTCATGCAGTATTTTGTCTTTATGTCCCTGGCTTATTTTACTTAGTATAATGTCCTCCAGCTTCAAATATGTTGTCACAAATGACAGGATTTCCTTCCTTTTTATGATTGAATAATATTCCACTATATGTTACTTAAAAAAAGCAATGAACTTCGGAAATTAAAACACAAAGAAAAACAATCTGTCAGTAATTCTCTGCTATGAGTGTCTGATTAGTTTTGTATTTTATGTGAACACAAAAAAGTACATTTCCATGTCATGGGAATACTACAGAAATATACATATATATATATTGGACAAATTTACTTTCATATATTTCATATATACATACATATACTGGCAAAATTTACTTTCATGTGTTTCATATGTTTCATATATTTAACATTCAGATTTGACACGGTATGCTATGCCTTCTAAAGCATGAGGAAAGCAATACTTAGAAATGACTAGTTTTCTCTTAAATCAAGTCAATCTCCCAGTTTCTAAAATACAGAAGAAAAACATAGAACACCAAATTCATTTCTAAACAAATTACACAATCTAGGAAATGTAGGGATAGAAGCATCAATTAACAATTTGAGTTATAAATTACCAAAATAAAAAATGTAATCACGAATTAATTCCTAATTTAATATGCCTTAAAAGATATGAACAAAATTACTACTTGCTGATCTTCTAAAAGAGGAGCCTATTTTCTCTTTTCCTTTCTTTTGGGATTATCATTTTGCAGTTTTCAACTGTGAAACTAGAACTGCCTTTCTATCCACATAAGCAAATGTAGTACCTGTAAAGTTTCTCTGCATACATAGGCTATCTGCAATTCTGATAATGGCCCAGTAACTAGGAAAAAAGAGAGATCACATAGTTACACATGTCAATAACACATTACAAACAGTCCATCTTAAAAATGACAAACTATTGGGGCGCCTGGGTGGCTCACTTGGTTCACTGTTCGACTCTTGATTTTCAGCTCATGATCTCAGTGTTTGTAGGATCAAGCCCCATGTTGGGCTCTGTGCTGACAGGGCAGAGCCTGCTTGGGATTCTATCTCCCATCTCCCTTTCTCTCTGTCCTTTCCCCCACTGACGCTGTCTTTGTCTCCCTCAAAAATAAACAAGTAATCTTTAAAAAAATGACAAAGTATTAACAAAACTTCTATGTATATAATTGGATGGCTTCTCACCATGAACACACATTATTCTTATAATCAGGAAACAAAACAAAAGGAAAGTTGAGAACCTTAAAATGTACTTTAAAAACAGAAGATTTACTCCATAACAACTTTGGTCTGTGAAAATATAAGCATTCATTACTTGCAAAGTGCAGTAGTAGGCACCATAGGACAGACTATAGAAAACAACAGACATGATCTTAATCCTGAAAATTTTCTCTAAAATAAAACCAAGAAAAGAAATAAACATATGTAATTAATTATTGTTATATAGAGTGGAGAACCATAAGAGATCAATTGTTGAAATATACCAAGAGGAATCATATACATAAAGATCAAGATATTACTTTAGTATAATCCTTTCCTATATTTTTCAAACAGGAAGTCTTGATCCAGTACCTTATCTAAGAATTTAAAAAGCAACCAGGTTACTTCTGACAACCAGATCTCTATTACAAAATATAAGATCTTTCTGTAAGTACCTAACCAAACACTTCAGAATTATGCCTTCCAATACCATGAGAGAATATCTGAAATCTGGTGTTTGCTGACAGTGAAACCAAATCAGGTACTTACACATAATCGTTCCTCAAGAGAGATATTTTACTGTATTATTTTAATCACTGGCTCTCTACATCTACTCAGGAACATAAAATTTTGATTCCTAGTAACTTGATGGAATAGTAATAAAAGAAGGGAAGGCATCACCTTATTAACAGTTTATTTTAAGTATATATGTTCTTGATTTCTACTGCTATCTAGTATACGATATACAGGGATGGACACTTCTTAGATTCAATTTAACTAAAAAAATATCAGGGTTTTTTTTTTTTTCAACATTTATTTATTTTTGGGACAGAGAGAGACAGAGCATGAACGGGGGAGGGGCAGAGAGAGAGGGAGACACAGAATCGGAAACAGGCTCCAGGCTCTGAGCCATCAGCCCAGAGCCCGACGCGGGGCTCGAACTCGCAGACCGCGAGATCGTGACCTGGCTGAAGTCGGACGCTTAACCGACTGCGCCACCCAGGTGCCCCAAAAATATCAGGTTTAGTAATGAAAAGTAGAAATATCAAGAAGTAAGATTAATGTCTTAAATTATTCATTAAGTTTAAAAGGGGAAGTAGTAAAAACAATGGCAGCTATATAGGTTTATTTATTCATATTCTTGAGTTCTTGTTCTGTCAGTGTGAATAAATATGATAATCATTATATAAAAACTTTTCATATAAATGATAATTCTTCCTAAAATCACAGAAAAGAATTTTAAATTGAGTGGCACAGAGTTGTTCTCTACCAATAATTCTTTTTTTTTTCCATTTATTTATTTTTGAGAGACAGAGGGAGACAGAGCACAGGTGGGGGAGGGGCAGAGAGAGAAGGAGACGCAGAATCTGAAGCAGGCTCTAGGCTCTGAGCTGTCAGCCCAGAGCCCGAGGTGGGGCTCGAACCCATAAACTGTGAGATCATGACCTGAGCTGAAGTCGGATGCTCAACCAACTGAGCCACCCAGGTGCCCGTACCAATAATTGTTTTAAATCAGACACGTGGTAAAATAAGAGAACGATAATTCTAACATGATATAATACATAAGAAAATGACTAGTGTGTAAAAAAATGGATTTGTTCTTGTTTTAAAAACTGTAATATTTTATATAATTGTAGTATGTATGTGGTGCTAAAAATTATTTTAAATAAAAAGTATCCAGACTTTAGACATCAATCACAACTATTTTTTTTGGTCATGGGTTATTTGTTGTGACAGAATTAGGTAATTATTATATTTATTAATTTATAATTAAATAATACATCAGTACATTTTCATTATAATTCAAAATTTTACTTAGGAGTCCCATTTCTCCCCTAGAAGTAATGACTTACCAATTTGGGACACATCTTTTCATTTTGTTGTGCATTAACATTCATATGTAATGTGAATATAAAAAATCACATTTTTAAATGTCTAAGTGTTACCAGTTATGCTATACATATTTTTTCATGATCTAGTTTTTCCATTTAAAAAGAGGCCTTGGGGAGATACAGCTAGTGGATATAAACGGAGCTACTTTATCTTTTAAAATTTTTTTTTTTCAACGTTTATTTATTTTTGGGACAGAGAGAGACAGAGCATGGACGGGGGAGGGGCAGAGAGAGAGGGAGACACAGAATCGGAAACAGGCTCCAGGCTCTGAGCCATCAGCCCAGAGCCTGACGCGGGGCTCGAACTCCCGGACCGCGAGATCGTGACCTGGCTGAAGTCGGACGCTTAACCAACTGCGCCACCCAGGCGCCCCTCTACTTTATCTTTTTAAATGCTTCACAGTATTCCATATTGTAGGTGCAACATAGTTTATTTAACCATTGCTCTACTAATTTTTTAATTATTATTATTATTATTATTTTTTATTTAGAAAGCAGGGAGGGGCAGAAGGAGAGGGAGAGAGAGAATCTTAAGCAGGCTCCACACTCAGTACAGAGCCCAGTGCGGGACCCAATCTCACAACTATAAGATCATGATCTGAGCCAAAATCAAGGGGTGGACATTCAACCCACTGAGTCACCCCAATTGACTGATATGTTAACAATCTGAGCTCTACAAGCTACAAATTATTTAAATATTATTTACACCCGAAATTATTTAAATTATTTAAATATTATTTACACCTGAAGAGCACTTATTTTTACATCTACTATGGTGGTATTTGTTAACTGGATGACTGAAATTTGATAAGGCTGTCATATAAAGCTTTTAGCATAGAAATGTTTGAAAATATTTCAGATAATTCTTAATAAACTATACAGTACAAAGTTGCAATGGGAGTTTTACTATTCCATATTTAGTTAAATAAAGAAAATAGAAATTGTTTTATAAGGATCTGTGTTTAGTCTCATTAACTAAAACATCAGGAAACTGTCAAAAACAAAACAAATTGGAAGCTAAATTGTAGAGCCAAAACAAAGACTATTTCTAAATGGTTATGGATAATATCTAATTCAACTCAGAAAACTACCTAAATTAACAGAATGTTCAATAAAATACTTCAAGCTTTTGAAAATATATTTTTTCAATATTTTTAAAAAGTTTGTTCTTTTATTATTTCTGAGAGAGAGAGAGAGAGCGCACACGCACAAGTGGGGGAGGGCCACAGAGAGGGAGACACAGAATCCAAAGCAGGCTCCAGGTTCTGAGCTGTCAGCACAGAGCCCTAAGCAGGGCTCGAACTCATGAACCATGAGATCATGACCTGAGCCAAGGTTAGACATTTAACCAGCTAAGCCACCCAGGTGCCCTGAAAATTATACATTTTAATACAAAAATACATCAACAACTAAACCTAGTTGTTTCCTTAGTTAGGTTAAGTGATTTCTAAGATAGATATACAATTTCTTTTATGTGAGAGTTAACCTTTGTAATTCAATTCTTATTTACAAAAATTGAGGCAGTTTCAAATACAGATAAAATACTTCCCTAGACACACATAAGATTTCCTAGATACTACATCTAAAAAGCAAAATTTGGACTGTATAAGAACTTCTGGATTTCTCAGATCAGGTTTCAGAAAATTTACTAAAAAACCAAAATAAATAAATAAATAAAGTTTAGATTTCTTTTATGCAATACTGCAGGAGCAGAACAGAACAATGTAAAAACGGTGTGTGTACCCATCAACATCCCTGGTTAACTAGAAATGTAAAACAACAATCATTAAACTCAAAGTTTGTTTTTAAAATGTAAAGTCAAGGGGCGCCTGGGTGGCGCAGTCGGTTAAGCGTCCGACTTCAGCCAGGTCACGATCTCGCGGTCCGTGAGTTTGAGCACCGCGTCGGGCTCTGGGCTGATGGCTCGGAGCCTGGAGCCTGTTTCTGATTCTGTGTCTCCCTCTCTCTCTGCCCCTCCCCCGTTCATGCTCTGTCTCTCTCTGTCCCAAAAATAAATAAATAAAAAAAAAACGTTGAAAAAAATAAAATGTAAAGTCAAATGAACAGTACCATGGTAAATATCTTGAAGTGATCCGCCACCACAGTATTCCATACAAATCCACAGTTTTTCTCGACTAATAAGAGAAAGAAAATTATATTAGCTAGTAATTCTCAATCACTGAAATACCCTTACAATAAATTATATTAAAAAAAAAAAAAAAAGAAAGAAAGAAATACCCTGAAGGCTTTCACTCTTCAGCACACCAAGGTTTAGAATGGATTACAGGGTGGAACAGGAAACTGCCCTGGCAGTCTCTCTTCCAGATTCAGAAGAGCAGAGTAACTTCAGTTTTGCTCCCATCTTAAATGGTTTAGAATAAGTTTTATGCGATAAAACACTTGTAATCATTCATAATATTTATTGTCAGATAAGGTATAAATGCATAAATGGAGATGTCATTATTAATATAACAGGGGAGACTACAAGAAAACCTGAGAAATTTTAGAACTTCAGACAATATAACTTTAAAATTTTATACGTATAATAGCATTTACATGAAAGGCAGGGAGAATGGTAGTAAAGAAATACAAAATTCAAGGCGAGCAGATGTTGTTGTTGTTGTTGTTTTTTTTTACCTGAGATAGCTCCCAAAGTAGGCAACAATGTTGCAATGTTTACATTCTTTAACCATAAATATTTCTTGTTGAATCAAAGAAAAATCATCTCCTGAAATACAAAATGATAAAGCTTAGTAACAAAGTTACGTTTTGAGTCATATATGGGAAAAAAGAAAACTTTACAGTAAATGTTAGAGATGAGGAATTAGATATTCAATATAAGGGAATATAAAACTGGGAATATAAACTGCTACATTCTTTCTAAAAAAGCAGAAGCCTTAAAAATACACAAAATCTTCAAACTCATAATTTCACTTTAAAAATTTTTTTTCTGAAGGAGATGTGCACAGAGATAAATGTTCTCTACAATGTGACTTAATGGAAGAATGAGTAAATAATTTATGGCACAGTTATACATATAATGCAGTTAAAACATGTTTTGATATGAAAATATGTTCATGCTATGTTAAAAAAGGGATATTTTATATACGTTATATAAATACATATGTATAAAGAAAGAAATATCTTAAAAAACTTACACAATGTTTATGTCCAGACGGTAAAATTAAAAGTAATTTTGCTCTGCTTGACTTATCACTTACCATATTTTCTAGTTCATGCCACGAAATGGCAAGATTTCATTCTTTTTTTGTTGTTGTCTTTTGTTTTTAGTGTTTATTTATTTTGAGAGAGAGAGAAAGAGAGAGCATGCGAGCAGGGTAGGGTCAGAGAGAGAGAGAGAGAGAGAGAGAGAGAGAATCCTAAGCAGGTTCTGTGCTGTCAGCACAGAGTCCAACACAGGGCTTGATCCCAAGAACCATGAGATCATGACTTGAGCCAAAATCAAGAGTTGGACACTTAACAACTGAGCCACCCAGGTGCCCAAGATTTCATTCTTTTTGATGGTTAAGTAATATTCCATTGTATATATACCACATTTTCTTTATCCATTCATCAGCTGGGCTCTTTCCATAGTTTGGCTATTGTTGATAATGCTGCTATAAACATTGGGGTGAATGTACCCCTTCGAGCCTGTATTTTTTTTTTACTTCACTGACACGCAGAATTTAAGAAACAAAATAAAGGGTTCCTTGTTTAAGAAACAAGATGTACATATGGGGAGTTGAGGGGGAGGGAGAGGAGAGGGAAACAAACCACAAGAGACTCTCAACAATAGAGAACTGAAGGTTGATGGAGGGAGGTGGGTGGGAGATGGGCTAGATGGGTGATGGGTATTAAGGAAAGCACTTGTGACGAGCACTGGGTGTTGTATGGAAGTGGTGAATCAGTGAATTCTACTCCTGAAACCAATACTGCATTGCATGTTAACTAAAATTTAAATTAAAAAAAAAAAAAGGTAGGGGGCACCTGGGTGGTTCAATTGGTTAAGCGTCTTGACTTCAGCTCAGGTCATGATCTCGCAGTTGGTGAGTTTGAGCCCCACATCGGCTGTCTGCTGTCAGCACAGAGCCCACTTTGGATTCTCTGTCCCCCACTCTCACCCCTCCCCTGCTCACGAGCTCTCTAAAAAATAAACATTAAAAAAAAGTAATTTTGCTTTCTTCTTATTCATATTTGCCAATTTATCACAAACTTGTTTGCCAATTTATCATGTTTATCACAAATTTATCACCAATTTATTCATGTTTGCCAATTTATCACAAACTTGTTTGAGTTCTACAGGAAAAGTTAACAAAATGAAATACTTGTTAGGAATGACTCGGTGGCTCAGTTGGTTAAGCATCTGAGTTTGGCTCAGGTCATGATCTCTCAGTGAGTTCAAGCCCCACATCCGGCTCTGTGCTAAGAGCTCAGGGCCTGGAGCCTGTTTCATATTCTGTCTCCCTCTCTCTCTGCCCCTTCCCGGCTAGTGGTCTCTCTCTCTCACTCGCTCTGTCTCTCAAAATAATAAACATTAAAAAAAATAAATTAAAAAAATGAAATACAGGTTAGATATGGGAATTTCGTAATTATTATGGGAACACCACCTAAAATGGCATTGTCACCATACCATCAAACTTCATTTTGTATAGTAGTCTCTTTTTTCAAGTTTTTATCTTAATTATAGTTAACATACAGCATTATGTTAGTTTCAGGTATACAACACAATGATTGAACAATTCTATACACAGGTATACAATATAGTGATTCAACAATTCTATACATTAGTCACTGCTCATCATGATAACTGTGCTCTTAATCCCTTTCACCTATGTCACCCACCTCCCCTCTGGTAACCATCAGTTTGTCTCTATAGTTAAGTCTGTTTTTTTTGTTTCTTTGTTCATTTATTTCTTAAATTCCAGATATGAGTGAAATTATACGGTATTTGTCTTTCTCTGACTTATTTCACTTAGCATTGTACCCTCTAGATCCATCCATGTTGTTGTAGAAGGCAAGATTTCACTCTAAAACAAAAACAAAAACAAAACACCCTATTTCATAATCATCTGCCAGTAGAAGGGGCTTAATGGAGATAATCTAAAACAGATGATGATCTGTGTTTCCCATTATCAATTTATGTAGAAGTAGGGAGTAAATCCTGCAAATGACAGTAAAAAGCCTGCTCACCAAGGTGCACAGACTGTCTTTGTCTGCTCCTGGGCACCAGAATATTGTTTCTCCTTGTATCTCACTCCTCTACTTGTGCCTTTTCCATTACAGCATTAAAACATTCTTTACACATGTTAATCTCCAACAAGCAGGCTAGATTCTAGTTTATCCTTCACTTTATTAGGAAGCTCTGAATTATACACGAAAGAAGAGTAAAGAATCACCTAACTTTGTTAATATATACTACTCTTTGGATTTCAGTCTACTCGTTTTTTTTTTGTTTTTTTTTTTTTTAATGTTTATTTTTGAGAGAGAGAGAGAGAGAGAGTATGAGCAGGCTAGGAGCAGAGAGAGAAAGGGAAACACAGAATCTGAAGTAGGCTCCAAGCTCCGAGCTATCAGGACAGACGCTGATGCAGGGCTCGAACTCACAAACTGTGAGATCATGACCTGAGCCGAAGTTGGGCGCTTAACTGAGCCACCCAGGCGCCCCTCAGTCTACTCACTTTTAAATGTGCACAGAAGTCATATGTGAACTGTGCTGAAAATGCTTCAGTTAAGTCTGGAATTTAGAACAGATTTTCTCACAGGAGTAACTTCACAAATGATGCCTAACTTCTTTTTTTTTTTTTTTATAAAATTTTAAACAGAGTATGTTTCATCTCAGTAGCCTAAACATGCTTATGATTTTATTTATTTTATTTTTTTATTTTTAAATGTTTTTCTTTCTTTATTATTTTTGAGAGTGCAAATGGGTGCTGGACAGAGAGAGAGAGGGTGACAGAGGATTGAAGCAGGCTCTGTGCTGACAGCAGCGAGCCCGATGTAGGGCTTGAACTCATGAACTGCGAGACCACGACCTGAGCTGAAGTCGGACGCTCAACGGAGCCACCCAGGGGCCTAGGTGCCCCTCTTATGATCATTTTAAACCATATTTGTACCATTTTTCAGAACACACAAAATTGCATATGGGCAATTTCCACTGCCTGTGCCCCTGGAAGGGAGCAGAGCCACAGATAATATAAACTTTTTTTTTTTTTTCCAGGGGCGCCTGGGTGGCTCAGTCAGTTGGGTTATATATAGCTCAGGTCATGATCTCGCGGTCTGTGAGTTTGAGCCCCGCATCAGGCTCTGTGCTGACAGCTCAGAGCCTGGAGCCTGCTTCTGATTCTGTGTCTCCCTCTCTCTCTGCCCCTTCCCGGTTTGCTCTCTGTCTTTCCCATTCTCTCTCAAAAATGATAAACATTAAAAAAAATTGTGTTTTTCCAGTGAAGTCCTTTTATTTTTTTAATTTTAATTATTTTTAATTTACATCCTAGTTAGCATATAGTACTATAATCAGTGATTCATCCCCTATATATAACACCCGGTATGATGCCTAACTTCTTAATGGTGTCTAAATACTTAAACTGACTTATAAAAGCCAATAATATGGCTGAACTAATACTAATAATAAACCACTATTTCCTGGGGAAATTTAGGTGAGGTCCACCCCACAACTGTGGTCTCAGCAGAAGCTATGTGAGCTTTCCGCCAAAAAAGGTGGGGCCTTGGTGAGGCTAAGCAACAGTTTTTTACAGTTGTAGATGGAAACTAGAGTTCACAAGAATAGGTCATTAATAACTCAGATGTTTGAGGACTGCGGCTTCTTTGATATATTTAGTGAATAAACTCTATTTTTGAATATATTCTTCATATATCTGATTCACCATTGTCTTAAGATTTAATCCAAAGGGGTTAGAATCTTCTTTGAATTGAAACTGTACCATGGAACAGACTTACATAAAGATAATATTTCTGCAGTCTATCCTGAAAGGCAGATAAGCTAAATGTAGTTATTTATTACAGAAGTAGCTATTCTTTGATGGCTTATATCAGCTTCTTCAAAATGATCTCAATTGGGGTTTATTTTATTCTTCTAATTGGGTGATGCCAGACTACTGTTTCCTTTCCTTGAAATATACCATAAGATCCACTGGATTCAGACGCTTCAGGCCTAGAGGTTCCAGCCCTGTTGTTCATGTATAAATGGGTTTTGAGGAGTTTATTTTCTCAAAAAAGAGAAGTTTTATTCTTCATACTTAGGCAATGTGAAGATGAGACTAGCTGAGAAATACAGAGCCCCATGTCTGCAGTTTTGACTAAGTACCTGTTATTTCCTTCTGGAGGTCTTGCTAGCCCCCTGAATTTAATATGTCCCAAGATACCAGTATCTTCTTTTAAAAATCAATTTTCTCTTTGGACTTTCTATTTGTGCTAATGACACTTATTTTCTAAGGGACTAACCTCTGGCAGCCTCTCCATAGCCCTCCTAAGAAAACTGACCTCTATGCATCAAGAACTACAATTTGTGTCATGTGATCTTCTACCTGCTGAAGGCACAGAGGTGGACAGCTGACCTAAAAGAAATGAGATGAGCTAATTATATTTGGTCTCTGTAAAATTTGAACCATGGAGACTAAGTCATTGGTAATCAGCAGAATCACATTAAAAGTGGAATATGAGAGTCTATGAATGACGGTGGCTAAGGTTACTAGAGATGTACTGAAAACCTGGCTTATGAGTACATCTTTATATAGGAAGGGAAAGATCCACTAGAGCTTGAATGTGTGCCAAAGCACAGGCAGAGATAGCTGATCACCGAGACCAGAAAGTTATAACCTCAGACTCTTTTAAGGGTGGGTGATTATGTCTGGCTGGCTGGCTGTCTTAAGGAACTCAGCCTGATACTCCTAGGAAAAGAGTGGCCCTCTTTAGCCAAAAAAGTGATCCAACGAGAGAAGGATGGAAGCTGTGTGTCTGGGATGGTTGACACTGGAATGAGTCCTGTTTCTTAGTACTCTTAAGATTGGCCTGAACCCTGGAAGGTAGCTATAAAGAAGAAATGGACAGTGCAGGTATTGGTTATTTCATTCTGGTTCTAGATGGTACTGACACTGGGATTTGCATTTTTAATTTTTTTAAGTGTTGCATTAGGGTTCCCAGTTAGAATGTTCAGTGACCACCAGTGCAGTGATTGCAACCTCTACCAGTGTTGCAAGGCTAATATTCAAAGATAGATTTGGTAATAAGGGCAACAAGCACCGCAATGTCCTAAAACCCAAGTTTTAAAGAGGGAGAAACTCTACTGCTGTCCCTTGTTCCTAAGCCACCTCCTGTCTATCATCATACTACAACCCTAAACTACCATTTTTTTTAAGTTTTGTTTTTAAAGTTTATTTACTTATTTTGAGGGGGGGAGGGGCAGCGAGGGGATGGTAAGAGAGAATCCCAAGCAGGTTCTACACTGACAGTGCAGAGCCCGACTTGAGGCTCGAACTCACAAACTGCAAGATCATGACCCGAGCCAAAAATCAAGAGTTGAACGCTTAACTGACTGAGCCACCCAGGTACCCCTAAACTACAGTTTTTAAGTGGATTGAGCAGCCCATTCCCCCCAACAGACTACTCTATAAAAAAAAATGTAGCCTTAATACCTGGGGTCACTTAGGTGGTTGATTTTTGCTTTCAGCTTCTTAGTTTTGAATACAATTAGCCAATGTCAGTGTTTATCCAGCTACCAGCTACTTCTGCTATAATCAGTCCATTAAGATTAGGATCAGATTGGACTTCTGTTAACACCACACTTAAGGCATTTCTAAAAACATAAGGGAAGAAGAGAAGCCTTGGAAGGCAATACACTAGAACTATATAGGACGCACTGGTTGACATAAAAAGCACAGGCATTCACATTCTGGAAATAAACAGGAGTAAACTGGTTGCACTCTTCGTGTAAGAGTCCTCTGGATTATACCTGGATTCAATATTCTTTTAAGGGTTTCTTGCAACCAAACAGGTCCTAAAAGATAGAACTTGGGAAATGATTAAAAGCCCCCTTTTAATAATGCCCCCTTAAAAAAATAAGAAAGAAGGGAAGGTATTAGGTATTAAAAATCTGGTTGTGACAAAATGAAAGGCAGCAATAAAATTCACTGCATGCTCCCTCAAATAATATGGTAGCAAATCATGGATTTAATACTGAGGTCATCAATTAAACCAGTATCTATAATTACATGAGCAGCTGCTGATCTACAGCAATTTAAAGGGCTTAGAGTTGAGCTATAGTATGGTTCTTTTAGCAACACAGCAATAAAAGGACAATGCTAATTTCTAGAACATCTGGCCCAAGGCATAGAGAGAGAAAAAGCACCATTATGAAATCCTAACAGCCCAAATCAGAAAGTCATCTTTGGAATTGCTGAATCATGACATCATACCCTCAGCTGACTTTGCAACTGCAAAAGGTTTAAAAAAAAGGGGGGGGGGCCCTGACAAGTGGAATGGGAATATCTGGGAGATCAGATAATTCCCAGGCCCCTGGAAATATATTTACTGTAATGCTCCTCTTTCCAGCAAAAGAAGTACAATCAACTCTGTTAAGGAGTGGACTCCCTATTGAGGTGTGGCCTATGATTAGAATGTCAACACAGCATGAGCTAAAAACTATATAAGTCAGAGCAAGGAAGAGATTAAATCCAGGAATAACTGTTGACTTCTAGGGAATATATTCAAAAGCTAGAGTTTTTTGTTTGGTTGGTTGGTTTTGTTTTTTCCTCCCACACCCACTCACCGCCCACTAACAGTTTGGAAAAGAAGCTATTTCTATTCTTCAGAAGTTACCCTAGAAACTTTAATGTGCATATTTTCCTTGGTAAAGGCTACATATAATTCCTATCTTTACTCCCCCTTTCAAACAATACAATAACACTGGAATGCTTTAACTCTATTACTTCTTCCCAACTCATTCTACTGTTGGCCAGAATATTCTTTTCTCACAAAGATCATCTTCATTATCCTTTTGTATATAGGTATGCTTTAGTTTTTTGAGATTTACTCATATTTAATCACTTTCTTTGCTCTTCTTACTTTTTGCATCTCAGACTTACCATCTGGTATCACATTCCTTCTGCTTAATGTTTATCTTTTAGAATTTCCTTTAGTGAGGTTCTACTGGTGACAAACATGGTTAGCTTCTGTATGAAAATGCCTTTATCCTGCCTTCATTATTAAAAGGTATCTTCATTGGATGTACAATTCTAGGTTTATAGTCCTCTTAGTTCTTTGAAGATATCCACTGTCTTCTACCTTCATTGTTTTGGTAAGTCACTGTTAAGTCTTAATAGTCCTTCTCCTATAATGTCTTCTCTAGTTGATTTAAAGATTTTCTGTCTTCAGTATTTTGCAGTTTCACCATGACATATGCAAATGTGCACTTTAAAAAAAATTTTTTTTTCTGGTTGGAATTCTTAAATATTTGGTGTTTCCTGTCAGTTCTGGAAAATTTTTCACAATAAATGCTTCAAACATTCCCTTTGCC
Source organism: Prionailurus bengalensis (assembly GCF_016509475.1). Taxonomy (NCBI): domain Eukaryota; kingdom Metazoa; phylum Chordata; class Mammalia; order Carnivora; family Felidae; genus Prionailurus; species Prionailurus bengalensis. The sequence continues at coordinate 98,898,514 of NC_057355.1, forward strand.
CAAATGTATCCCTACTCTGATTAGATCTCAGTTAAATCTTTTCACTCTATCTTCCATGTATTTTACATTTTCTTATTTTTTGTCTGCTTCTCTGTGCTTGCTATATTTTGCACAGTTTCTTCATTGCCTCTTCAGCTATGTCTAACTTGTTAGATCTGTTGAATGTTAAATTTGTAATGATTTTTCATTTCTAGAAGATCAATTTGGTTGTTTTAAAAATCTGCTCCTGAACAGGAACCCTCTTGCACTGTTGGTGGGAATGCAAACTGGTGCAGCCGCTCTGGAAAACAGTGTGGAGGTTCCTCAAAAAATTAAAAATAGATCTACCCTATGACCCAGCAATAGCACCACTAGGAATTTACCCAAGGGATACAGGAGTGCTGATGCATAGGGGCACTTATACTCCAATGTTTATAGCAGCACTCTCAACAATAGCCAAATTATGGAAAGAGCCTAAATGTCCATCAACTGATGAATGGATAAAGACATTGTGGTTTATATACACAATGGAATACTACGTAGCAATGAGAATGAAATATGGCCTTTTGTAGCAACGTGGATGGAACTGGAGAGTGTTATGCTAAGTGAAATAAGTCATATAGAGAAAGACAGATACCATATGTTTTCACTCTTGAGTGGATCCTGAGAAACTTAACAGAAGACCATGGGGGAGGGGAAGGGAAAGAAAAGTTAGAGAGGGAGGGAGGCAAACTATAAGAAACTCTTAAAAACTGAGAACAAACTGAGGGTTGATGGGGGTGTGGGGGGTAATAATAAAATAAAATAAAATAAAATAAAATAAAATAAAATAAAATAAAATAAAATAAAATAAAATAAAATAAAAATCTGCTCCTTCCAACAGTTTACTTTTTACTCATATTTTCATGACTTTTTAATTTATCTAATCATATCATATATTGAGTATATAATTCCAAAATCTGATGTCTTCATGTTCTGTTGTTGTTTCTGCTGGCTCTTGTTCAAGGTACCTTAATTCCTTGTGTCGTCTGTGATTTTTGACTTTGAACTCTTATTTCTTGGAACTTTATCTATTGGAATTCTTTGAAGCTTGGGTCAAAGTTGAGAAACTACACTTGTTTCTGCTAGGTGGCTGAGTGTGCTACCCTAGGAGACAAACTGAAAAACTAAGGTTTTTAAAGCCACACACAGTGCGACTCCAATTCAAGACAGGCAATATTTTTTTGATAGTCATTGGTTGGGCAATGGGCAAGGTTATTTCTAGTTTACCCATACTAAAAGCCTTTGGGGGTGCTAGGTTTTTGCAGGGTAGTGATTCTTCACCTAGGATGGGTGTTGGACTTTGTCTCCTATCCCTATTGCCCTCTGTGAAGGATGTAAAAGGCAAATCACAATTTTATTTGGTTCAAAAAAGTTTCCTCAAGATTTAAGCCAGCCCCAGTGTCCTCCTGCCTATTCCTCTAGGTTTTTAGAATTTGATTATTCTTTACTTTCTTACAAGACACTCAAGCTCTTTGTATCTGTTTCCTCACCCATAAATGAGGATATAATAAAATCACAGAGGATTATTTTGAGAATTAACTTGGTATTTCTAACATACATATTAAGTACCATAGAAGTGTGTTACTATTATTTCTACTGGATTGGTGTATTTTAAAAGATTAGAAAACTTTTAATCTATCCTGTTTTGTGTTTTTTAGCAGTAGTAAGATTAGGTAAGGTATTGGCTATGGAGCAATTAAAAGGTAAAATCTAATTATTTTTTTCTATAGCTTTTAATGTATCAATTCTGAAAATGAGTAAGTAAAGCAATTGTTTTTGCTTTTTTATAAGTAACATGAAAACAAACTCTGGAGGACGGCTAAAATGTACTTTTTATTAGAATTATCAAACCATTATATAAGGACTATGTATTAGACTTACTAGTTTTATCCCATTAAAATTTGAAATTGGATATTTTTTTAATTTTTTAAAAAAGTTTTAAATGTTTATTTTTGAGAGAGGGAGAGAGAGTATGCAAGAGTGGGTGGGGGCGGGGTGGTGGTGGACAGAGGCTCTGAAGCAGGCTCTGTGCTGATAGCAGTGAGCCCGATGCAGGGCTCAAACTCACAAACTGTGAGATCATGACCTGAGCCGAAGTTGAATGCTTAACTGACCAAGCCACCCAGGCATCCCCCAAATTGGATGTTTTAAAGTACTATTTTTCCATTCTTAACTAATCATAAAATCACCTAGTAATTATAGACTCCTAGGCTCACTCTCTACTTCGTGAATCAGAATCTTCAGGAGATTCCTAACATCAGGCAAGTTTCAGAAATACTGTTTTAAGTAATGCTGTTTGGATAAGTATTTTCTGAGTTATAAGTACCTGATTTATAAAGTTTGTAACAACAGCCACTTATATTGACACAACTATTCTACTCCAAGATGATGCATCCTCATTCTTTGTTTTGGAGAAGAGCAAACCTGTCAGACAACTTTAACGTTTGGCTGCTGGTATACATAATTATCTGATTTTTAAATATATATTAATATATTAAATACATTTACATAAATATAAACATATACACATAGAAATATATATAGAATATATATAGAAGCGTATATAGAAATATATATACATATATATTTCTTTTGCACTACTTTTCTTCACTCCTTTGGGTGGTGGGAAGGAAAGAGGGTGATGAACATGCATATATATAATTTCTGTTTCACCCTCTTCTGACAGTTAATTCCATATCAGGCAATCTTTCTTTCTCACAAATACATCTATTTTCCTTAATCTGCTTACTCATTTCTATCATCTAATTCCTGGTTATTTGCTCCAGGAAAATCTCATTCTCTACTCTTTTTGTTTTATGCATGGACAAAAATCTCTAAACATGCCTAGTAAATTAAAAAAAATTTTTTTTAATGTTTATTTTTATTTTTGACAGAGAGAGAGAGAGAGAGAGAGAGAAGAGAGACAGAGCATGAGCAGGAGAGGGGTAGAGAGAGAGGGAGACAGAGAATCCGAAGCAGGCTCAAGGCTCTGAGCTGTCAGCACAGAGCCTGACGCGGGGCTTGAACTTACATTCTGAGATCATGACCTGAGCCGAAGTTGGACACTCAACTGACTGAGCCATCCAGGTACCCCAAACATGCCTAGTAAATTTAAAAACTACTATTGTAACATCTACTCAAGAAAAGGAAAGTCAAAGTCCTGGACCAACAAATATACAAAGAATGTACCTGCTACTACTAAAGCTTTTGCAAGTATCTAGATATACTCTTCAAAATGTCCTTAAGATTTGATTTTCTAATATCTTGTGGAGGGTTTTTGCATCTATGATTATGAGAGACACGGGTCTGTAGTTTTTGTTTTGTTTTGTTTTTTGTACTGCCTTTGGTTTTGGTACAAAGGTAATGCTAGCATTATACATAAGGCAGGCATGTAACGTTTATTGGGTGCTGACCGGCTAGGCACTAGGAATGTATTAGTAAAAAGCAAACAAAAACAGACAAAACACTTGCTCTCTGGGTGGGTGTCAGAAAGTTAAACAAATAAATACGTGTCAAGTAGTGATAAGCGCTAAGAAGAAAAGTTAACCAAACCTCAGGAACACAGAATGGAGTTAAGTGCATTTTACATAGACTGAATGGTTGGAAAGTCCTTTCTAGTAGGGTGATATTTGAGGAATACAGATGAATATAGTGAGGGAGTAGGTCAAATGGATCCCTGTAAGAATAGTAGGATATAGGAGATATATATATATATATATATATATATATATATATATATATATATTATATGCTATCTTATACTATCCTATAATACTATATAATATCCTATATACTCAAATACTATATATACTCTACAGCCTCAAATACTATACATACCCTATATAGAATATACATAGTATTGTGATATAGTATAGGATATATATATATATATATATATATATATCCTGTATATAGGATATCCTATATAGAATATATATATCCTCAAATACTATATATATATCCTATATGGAATATATATAGTATTGGGATATACTATATATATTCCATATAGGATATATGTGTGTGTATACACGCACACACACACATATGGCACATATATACATAGCATATATATATATATATGGCATATTATATATCCTAGACAGAATATATATAGCATTTGAGAATATAGAGTAGATATATATACACACACATATATAGTATTTGAGTATATAGGATATATATAGTATTTATAGGCTACAATATATACATTTAGTGTGTGTATATATATATCCATATATATATATAGGATATATAAGATATATATAGTATTTGAGGATATAGATGAATGTAGTGAAGAAGTAGGTCAAATAGATCCCTATGAGAATAGTATTCTAGACATAAGGAACAGCAAATATACAAGTTTTAAAGCAGGAGTGTGTCTGGCACATTAGAAAACAGAGAGAAGCCCAGTGTTTCTGAAGTGAACCACAACAGTGGTAGAAGATGAAATGAGTGAAGGATTAGAAGGCCAGATCAAAAATAGCCTTTTCAGCCATTATCATAAGGACCTTGGATTTTAATCCAAGCAAGATGCAGGCCTCTGAGATTTTTGAGCAATAGAGTATAGTATCTTGGCTTCAGAAGGATTGCTCTGGTTGCTGTGTTGAGAACAGATTCAATATAGCCTAAGGGGGGTGGGGAGGGAAAAAGTTGGGGGGGTGTTGATATCATAAGGCCTAAAGCAGAATGATCATTGAGATAACTCATGCTAAAGTTGAAGTGGCTTAGATCAAAGTGGCAGCAAAGAAGGTGATGAGAAAATTAAGTCTGGATATATTCTGAAGGTGGAGTTTTTGAAGGTAGGAATGTTTATTTTTTAAATGTTCCACAGGTGATTTTCATCCACCCTCCTTCCCTTAATAGAACCACTATTATAATTCCTAGTAAGCTGTCTGGAGTTATGCAGTTATTAAGTGGTGGACAATGTTTAGAACCCTAGCAATCTATCTCCAGAGCCCCAAACCTATTCTGTCTCTTAAACCCCTAAAACTCTGTTCCTTCATGTGACCATGTTTTGGAGAGGGCTATCACCTTGACTAATACCATCAAAATATTCTTTAATGTTACATATTGAACTTTCACTAAGTTTAGCATATTTTAATATTTCCACAAAAAGTGAAACAAGATTTACCAATCGTTATTTCAGCAAATAACAATTGGTTTATGCTTTTCCTATCTTTCGTATTTCCACTAAAAGTACTGTTCATATTTCCTACTTTAATCTTCTATTAATAAATACTCACAGGAAACTATCAGAAACATGTCTAGTTCTATATGGGTATCAATAATGGAAATTACTTTAAAAGTAAATAAAACTTCTCTTTTATTTCATATTATTGCATCACATTAATATTGTTATCTTACAATAGTCTAGTCAATGTGGAAAAATATAAAGAATAAAATAAAATTTACCCATAAATTCACTATCCAAAGACATTTACCATTCACATTTTGATGTCTTCTTCCAGTCCTATAAAATATTTAAGGTTTCTCCCACCATATACACAAATTGGGACTCCTACTCTACAGTTTCACAACCTATTTTGTAAACATTGTGTCACTAAAAATCATTTAAAAGGCATCCAAGTTGGAAAGGAAGAAGTAAAATTATTGGTTTGCACATGATATGATCTTATATGTAGAAAACTCTAAAGATTGCACAAAAAAACTTTTAGAATAAACAAATTCAGCAAAGCTGTAAGATACAAATTCAACACAAAAAAATCAGTTGTTTCTATACATTAATAATGAATAATCAGAAAAGGAAATTAAGAAAACAATTCTATTCACAATAGCATCAAAAAGAATAACATACTTAGGAATGAACATGACCTAGGAGGTAAAGTACACTGAAAACTACAAAACATTGCTGAAAGAAATTAAAGATGACACAAACAGAAAGACAGCCCACGTTCAGGAATAAGATAATTTACTACTGTGAAGAGGTCAATAAAATACCCAAAGCAATCTACAGATTCAATGTAATCTGTATCAAAATCCCAGTAGCATTTTCTTGGGGGATATGGGAAAAAATCATCTTAAAATTCATATGGAATCTCAAGGGACCACAAATAATTTTGACAAAGTTGGAAAACTCACACTTCCAGATTCCAAAACACATTACAAAGCCACAGTAATAACAACAGCATGCTACTTTGTGAAGGCAGACATAAAGATCAATGGTAGAGTGGAGAGCCCAAAAATAAACCCACACAATTATGGTCAAATGATCTTTGACAAGGGTGCCAAGACCACTCAAAGAGGAAAAGAGAGTCATTTCAACAAATAGTATTGGGAAAACCGAGTATCTTCACACAAAAGAATGGAGTTTGACCCTCATATATGTACAAAAACCAATTCAAAATGAATTAAAGATCAAAATGTAAGACTCAAAATTATAAAACTCTTAGAGGAAAACTTCCTGACATTGGATTTGGCAAGGCTTTCTTAGATATGACACCAAAAGCACAAGCAACAAAGGCAAAAGTAGATGAATGGGACTATGTCAAACTTAAAAATTTTTGTTCATCCATGGACACAATCAACAGAGTGCAAAGACAACCTGTGGAATGGGTGAAAATATTTGTAAACCATTTATCTGGTAAGTGGTGAATATACGAAAAATTCCTACAACTCAACAACAAAAAATAAATAACCCAATTAAAAAATGGGCAAAAGACTTGAATAGATTTTTCCCCAAAGAGGATATATGGTCAACAAGCATATAAAAAGATGCTCAACATCACTAACCATCAGAGAAATGCAAATCAAAACCATGAGATGTCACCTCACATCCATCAGGAAAGCTATTATTAAAAAAAAAAACAGAGTAACAAGTGTTAGTAGGGACATGGAGAAGGTGAAACCATTCTGTACTATCAGTGGTACTGCACACTGGTACAATCACTACAGAAAACAGTATGGCAGTTCCTCAAAAAATTAAAAATTTACTATCATATCATCTAGTAATCCTACATCTACGTATATACCCCCCCAAAAAAAACCTGAAAGCAAGTATCAAAGAGATATTTGCATGCCCATGTTCATAGCAGCACGAATCATGATAGCTGAGAGACAGAAGGAACCCAAATGTCCATCAACAGATGGATAAATGGATAAACCAAACATAGCGTATACATACAGCAGAATACTATGCTGCCTTTAAAAAAGGAAGGAAATCCTGTCACATACTGCAACATGGATGAACCTCAAGGATATTACGCCAAGGGAAATAAGCTGCTCACAACAAGACAAACACTGTATGATTTCAATTATAGGAGGTATCTGAAGCAATCAAAATTATCAATAAAGAATGGAGATGGTGGTCAGCAGGAGCCAGTGGAAGGGGAACAAGGGAATTGTTGTTTAATGGATATGGACTTTCAATCTACAAGATGAAAAAGTTCCAGAGATCTGTTTCACAACAATGTAAATATACTTAAGATCACTAAACTATAAGCTTAAAAATGGTTAAGATGGTAAAGCTTAAAACAGGTACTTTTATCATAATAAAAATAATTTAAAATTATGTGAATATAGCCTAATTTATTTAACCATTTCACTATGGTTGGATATTCAAATATTTAAAAATATTGTTTTCAATTATGTGTTTAAAAAATAAAAATCTGGTAACCTAAAACTTTTGGTATCATTTATAATAAAATTACAATACAAAAAGTAGCTCTCTTAATATTTATAATACTTAGCAATGGAAAAGCTTTTTGCACAGGTAAGTACTAAATATGTTTCTGCATTTATGAAATGAAAACAATGTGAAAAACAGATACCAAAGGGAAAACTGATTTTACTGTATAGCTAATACATTAATAGTATCACTTCCAGAAAACTGATTAACTCAATGCTAAATATCCTGTCAGATAATATTCCAACACCTTGTTGATTTGTTTTTGTTGGTAATAAGGAGTTTTTTCCCTGAGCAAAATGAACACAGAATGTAAATACAACAGTCATTTCTAACAAAAAATTTTCTTAGACTCTGAAAACTCATCTAGAGGGAAAATCTCTATAAGTTTTAAATTCACAAATTTGGAATCAGACACTGAAGTTCGTTCACCTTTTAAATTACATAGTAACAAAAAGTATCTTCATTTCAAAATCATCTTGTGTTCAAGAAGCAAACTGGGATCTAATTGAAATTGAGTACCCTAGCATTACAAAGTGAATTCTACCTATAAAATGGCAAAAAATGTCTATTTAGCCTGTATTAGCTTTCTGTATCTATTATTTAAAGCTTCCCTCCCCCCACCAAAAAAAAGTGGTAGCATTTGGGACCTCAACTTAACTTTTCTACCAATTCAGACTTGAACTTTCCAAAGAGGGAAGACAAGATACTTACTAAGTAATATTAACTTAATATTTAATTTCACAGATAATTTTGAAAAATCAAAATTCTTAGATTTTAAAACAGAAGTTAAATACTAAAAAGCAAAGACATACCACTTAACCAGAATAGCTGACATGTGTCCTATTTGGCCAAAGCTCCTACTTTGGGATTTCTTTAAAGAACATTAACAAGGCAGGGACACCTGGGTGGCTCAGTCAGTTAAGCGTCCTACTTCAGTTCAGGCCATGATCTCGCGGTTCGTGAGTTGGAGCCCCACGTCAGGCTCTGTGCTGACAGCTCAGAGCCGGAAGCCTGCTCTGGCTCTCTGCCCTTCTCCTGCTCATGTTCTGTCTCTCTCTCAAAAATGAATAAACTTAAATAAAATTTAAAAAGAGAACACTGATAAGGCAAACTAAGATGGTTGTTTAAATACTTTTTGATTTTTTAAAAATTTACTTGCTCTGCTTATACTTCCAGGAAACAAGATGAAGTATTATTTAAAAACTGAGTAAAATGGTAAACATTTATTCAAAGATAAAGATTCTGGGGCCTCTGGGTGGCTCAGTCAGTTAAGCATCTGACTTCAGCTCAGGTCATGATCTCACGGTTCATGGGATGAAGCCCCACAGCGGGCTCTGTGCTGACAGCTCTGTGCTGGAGCCGGCTTTCTTTGGATTCTGTGTCTCCCTCTCTCTCTCTGCCCCTCCCTGCTAGCATTCTCTCTCTCTCTCAAAACTAAACTTAAAAAAAGGATAAAGATTCCTATTCATTTTGAAAACTGACTAATTTATGAAAGACATTTGTCATTTTATTTTAAAATACTGAATTGTCTCATGAACATTTCCAATTCAGCATTTTAAAAAACAAGCACATAAACAAACACAATTATTATGCGTTAATCACCTTGGGCAATGATTTTATTACATCCCATCGTTGTAAGCAAGGCTCACAGTTTTGCTTTGTTTTAATTGAAGTGTAACTGACATACAACATTATATTAGTTTTAGATGTACAACATAATGATTTGATATTTGTATATACTGTAAAATGATCACAATAAGTCTAGTTAATGTTTGTCAATAATTACAACATTTTTTTCTTGTGATGTGAACTTTTAAGATTTACTCTCTTAGCAACTTTCACATATGCAATATAGTAATACTAACTACAGTCACCATGCTGTACGTTACATCTCATGACTTATTTTACAACTGGAATTTTGTACCTTTTGGCTCCCTTTACCAATTTCACCTATCCCCACCCCTACCCCCCAGTCTCTGGCAGCCACCAATTTGTTGTCTGTATCTATGAGTTTGGTTTTTGTTTTCATTTAGATTTCACCTGTGAGATCATAAGGCATTTGTCTTTCTCTGACTTATTGAACTTAGCTTAACACCCTCTAGGTCCATCCATGTTGTCTCAAATGGCAAGACTTCATTCTTCTCTCTCTCTCTCTCTCTCTCTCTCTCTCTCTCTCTCTCACACACACACACACACACACACACACACACACACACACACCTTCTTTACCCATTCATCTATGGATGCATACTTAGGCTATTTCCATATACATCTTGGCTACTGTAAAAACTGCCGTAATGAGTATGGAGGTGCATGTATCTTTTTGAATTAGTGTCTTCATTTTCTTCGGATGAATATCCAGAAGTGGAACTGCTATATCATATGATGGTTTCTATTTTTAACTTTCTGAGGAAACTCCACACTGTTTTCCAGAGTGGCTGTACCAGTTTAGTTTCTACCAACAGTGCACAAGGTTCTCTTTTCCCCACATCCTCACCAATACTTCTTATCTTTTTGAGAAGAGTCATTCTAACAGGTGTGAGGTGATATCTCATTGTGATTTTGTTTTGCATTTCCCTGATGATTAGTGATGCTGAACCTGTTTTCATGTGTCTGTTGGCCATCTGTATGTATTCTTTGGAAAAATGTTTATTCATAGCCTTTGCCCATTTTTAAATCAGATCATTTGGGATTGTTTTTGCTACTCAGTTGTTCAAGTTTTTTAACAAACTATAATGTGCATAACTTTAAAATACTACTATTTAGTTTCACCAGAAATGAGAGGTAATGTGAGAAGAGAATGAGGGGAAGGGAAAGTAGGATTCTGATGACCAGCTTTCCCAGGAATCTTGCTTCTGTTCTGGCTGTCGGCTGCCACTAGCTACAGACTTGTTGAGCAAAACGTGCATCTGTAAAATGAGTTAGCGGGAAGGCTGAAATTCAGACACAGACAGGAAAACATGGTGACATGCATCATCATAATATCTGCCTGCTTTTCTAGGGCAGTCCTTATGTCTGAACAAAGAGATGGAAAATGAAACTAAAACTCAAAATGGTATCATCAGTATTGTTTATTTTCAATACTAATCACTAGTAAGTCCAACTTTATTTGAATGTCACCATTTGTAAGATGGTGCCCATATTTAATAAGTATCTACTATTTAATAATAAATATTAAATAAATATTTAATACATTTCTAATGATATATAGAAATGATTTAATCATTCTTAAAAATAATCATTTGCCTGTGTACACAAGGGGCAACAAAAATATAGAGACATAGGAAGGAATGCTGACATTTTCTTTTTCTACTAATTTTGTGGCTAATTAAAAAAATTTTTTTTCTGTGCTAATCTATTATTATTTTTAACTCTAAGTTTCACTTTAGAATTTTTATGAGTATTAGAAAGAGTTACAAAAGCAATCTGTTTCAGTAAAATTTTAAATATAATATTATAAAATTAAATTGTGCCAGGAAAGCCAGTAAATCTGTAATAAAATTCAGAACTCTACTATTAGTATAAACTTCAATAATCTATTTTTACCTGGGGTAAAAAGTATTATTAAGTTTACAGCTGGAATATCACTTACTTAAGGAAAAAAGTCTTGTTTATGTTTTACCAGACAGACGTAAGTTTTTCTAAGTCATACTGGCAAATAATTATCTTTTCATGTCTAAATACAATTCTAAACCAGCTCATCTGTTATATCAATACAAGGAAGCACTTTTGTATTATACTGGCTTTAGTGCAATTTTTTAAAAAGCTGCTCAGTGAAGAATTCATTTCTGAAATACAGCTGTCTCCAGAATTATTTGACGTATCTGAACTGAATGCTGGGAAAATTCATTAGCATACCATCATATTTTTTACCTAACCATTCCCTTAAGTCTGTTCCAAAAATGTGAAAGACATCATCTACTTTGGCTTTACTAAAAATGCTTGAAAAAAAAAAAAAAGGATATACAAATCTGTGCTCAACATGAAAACATTTTTTAAAAAGAAGCAAAATACAAAAGAAAACAATTCACAAATAAAATATAATGAAACAACCCCCATGAATAAAATCTCAGTCACAGATTAATTCCTAAAATTCTAAAGCACAGATGATGAAAACAAATGAAACTATTTACTAAAATGAAAAGTGCATAAAGTATAAGAAAAACTTATAGTTGTTATTTACTAAATTTACTAAAATTACTATTAATCATAAATTGATCTCTAAAGATATAATAAATATTAAGTCCTTATTTTCTGAACATCACAGCTTAGTGCTCGCTTCAGCAGCACATATACTAAAACTGAACATCACAGCTTATAGAAGATAAGCAGTATTAGTGCCACAAACAATCAGGCAAGACCTACAGAGGAAAAGTACCAAGATGGCCTTACAGTTTTCCCTAACATACACAGAGAAAATGTCTATAGACTTTTGAGGGTAGAAGAAGAATGTGTGATATAAATAGTTCTGTATCTAGTCAACTGGTCATTTTTTTTTTTTTTTTACACTGTAAGTCTACACAACAGTTGGTCTCATGGAGAACACTGGAATAGCTTAGACTTTCTTCTTATAGCAAGCTCAAATTGTATCAGACAACTCTGATCAGTCCAGTCAATTGGCCATTCTTATCCAAAGGCAGAAGAAAGACATTTATAATACTTATTTCTACAAAAACTATTTACTGAGTGCCTACTATGCGCTATATTATACTGTTTCAGATGCTGAAATAAAACAATCAAGAGAAACTACTACATATTTATTTATATTTATTACACAAATATATATATATATACGGAAAGCATCAGGCACTCACATGTCCTATGCGGAGAACTAAAATAACAAGGGCTACCTTTAGATTAGGTAGTCAGAAATGGGTCCCTCTGACGACATGACTTTTAAGATGAGATGTAAATGACCAGAAGCCTTCTCCTCAAAAGATCATGAAACATAGTACTTCAGGTAGGATTTAGTTTAATTTTGGACTGTTTAAATAAAAAGAAAATGGAAGCAGAGTAGAGAAAGGAAAAAGATACATGATGAGCTCAGAGTAGACAAGGCAAATCATGTAGGGTTTTATAAGCAATGTTAAAAATGTGAATATTATTTTAAGTGGATTTGAAAGCTTCAGCGAGGTTTTAAGCAGGAGAGCACTATGATCTGATTTGTGTTTAAAGGATCACTATCACTCCGGTGGCCTTGTGGAAACTAGATGGTGGCAGATGGGAGGTGTGGGAGAGGAAACAGGGAGACCAGGAGGGTAGAGAAGATGATAAAGAGAAGTAGACAGATGTAGGATATGTTTTAGAGACAGAGTTGAAGAAACCTGCTAACAGACTGAATGGAATACAAATAAAAGAGAGAAATCAAGGACAATGGCTAGATTTTTTTGGCTTAGCTAACAGCTTATCAAAATGGGGAAGACTGAGGGAAGAGCATATTTGGGTTGAACAATCAATTTGTGAATTCAAATTATACTATCCCTAATACGTAAAGAAAAATGTATATCATGATATGATCCATTCTATTAATATCTGGTACAAAATAAGCCAATAAGAATGGCAACGACATGGCATAAAAAGACCAATAGCGGGTGCTGAATCCACTGAACATACAGCGGGCACCAAATCCACTTAAATATAAAACTAAGTCCAAATAATTGGTATGTTATAATTCTTAAAAGATATGCAGACTAATGCACACTCATGCTCCAGTACAATAAAAAAAATTCTCAGGCTAAAAACTCTAAATAAACTAACAAATATCTGAAAATTGGGAGATTGAACAGGCAGGAGGATATAAATATGTAAAATTCAACATCTGTAAACCTTGAAGTCAATGACTTTCAGTTCTTAATAAACCAAAAACACACATTTAAGCACGTTATTCAAAGTCTTACAAGCCATCCTCTGTTAAAGAGGGTTTTTTTTTAATGTTTATTTATTTTTGAGAGAGAAAGAGACAGGCAGAGTGCTAGTGGGGGAAGGGTAGAGAAAGAGCGGGAGATACAGAATCCTAAACAGGCTTCAGGCTCTGAGCTGTCAGCACAGAGCTCGAAGGGGGTGGGGCTCGAACTCACAAACCATGAGATCATGCATGACTTGAGCTGAAATCAGATGATTAACTGACTGAACCACCCAGGTGCCCCAGCCATCCTCTGTTAAAACTAGACTTTGTACCTTTCAAATTATCAGCAGTAAAAATAAAAGAGACCTCTAGCCATAATATTTTTTTTTAATTTTTTTTTAACGTTTATTTATTTTTGAGATAGAGACAGAGCATGAATGGGGGAGGGTCAGAGAGAGGGAGACACAGAATCCAAAACAGGCTCCAGGCTCTGAGCTGTCAGCACAGAGCCCGACGCGGGGCTCGGACTCACAGACTGTGAGATCATGACCTGAGCAGAAGTCGGCCGCCCAACCGACTGAGCCACCCAGGCGCCCCTAGCCATAATATTTTTAAAGCTTCAAAAAACGTTAAAAAACAAAAACCACATTAGAAGATCAAACATCTCACTCAACAATAATAGTGATAGACTCATCTATTAAAAGGAGAAAAGATTTAGATAATCTAGGGTTTATAAAATAAAACTCAATATAATTAAGAGAAACATCTAAAAACCAATGAAGTTTCAGAAGGGATTAAAGCAAAACGATAGGCCCAAGTATAGTAGCTCTACCCATTTGTTATATGCCACACAAATATAAACAAAACAGGAAGCTGGCAAGCTCAACGTTTCAAAGAGCACTAAAAATAACAATTTTATCACAAAAAGTATGAAAAACTGTCTGCCAGAGAAAAAATAAATAAGTCCAGTAAAATCAATGGCTTGCGTAAGTATCAACAGTAACTAACGAGAAAGTGTAAGTGGGGGAAAATGTCATTCATAACAGTAAGAAATATCATAAATATGAATTATGTGGCAAGTTATAATACTTTCCTGAAGACCTGAATTTTAAAAATTCTTCCTTTTGTCAAAATGCCAAATTAAATGCTAAATTAATCTCACAAGCATTTTTCTCTTCGATAGAAATGATTTAAGGTCTCCTGAAAAAATATCATGTAAACAGAAAGGAAATAACTGAAAAACAAAAGCAATGAAGATTATAAAATGCAGTGAAAAGTAAGAGTCATCAAAAACAGGGTAGTAGTGAACAAGGAATAGGAGGAAAAAAACAATCACTGGAACAGAAAACAAAACCCATGGTTACTTGGAAATTTAGTTTATGACAATCAAGGCATTTCAAACCTGCAAATAAAGGACAAGAGTCTGTAATAAACAGCTTTGGGAAACTGTCCAGTCACTTGAAAAAGAACAAACCTAGCTAGGGCTCTCCTTCACCCCTTAGAACGAAATTGTTCTTGATGGGGCAAACATATAAACGTTGGAAGAAAAGAAAGGAAAAAACTAGAGGAAATTACAGTTAAGTAGTTTTAGAACTGTCTAGTAGAAAAGGCCTACGGAGGAAGAGGGGAATAGAGAAAGGAGGACTGACAAATTTATCTAGGAGGATAAAACCACTTCCACACAGAAAAGGAAAGTATCACAAGAGCAGAGTATGAAGAGAGAAGACAAACTAGAGAAAACCTGAAAAACATATGAAGAGTCACTATTCTCAAAGTGCAAATGGCATTTAAAAATCAATAATAAAAGACAATTTGGTAGAATTCAGGAAAACATAACTATAGGCAAAAAAAATATATGAAAATGATCAAGTACTAAAATCACATTATCAAACATTTATTGAACTTCTATATTATTCTTCTTGGGTAAAGAATTTAAACATTAGTTAATCTTACATATGAATGAACTCTGACATAAGGTCAGCAGCTTTTCAAACAAAGGAATGAGAACTTCCTACCTTTCATTAATTTATGGTTCCAACAATTAATCCCTGTGTGTTAAATAACATCATATGATGATATACGTTTCTTTTTTTATGGCTTATTGAGAACTCCGTATAGTAGCATTTTAAAAAACACATTCATTAATTCATTATATGAACAATACTCAGAAGTAAGTTGGTTGAGTGTCTGGCTTCAGCTCAGGTCATGATCTCACAGTCCGTGGGTTTAAGCCCTGCTTCAGCCTCTGTGCTGACAACTCAGAGCCTGGAGCCTGCTTCAGATTCTGTGTCTCCCTCTCTCTCTACTCCTCTCCCATTCATGCTGTCTCTCAAAAATAAATAAACATTAAAAAAATTTTAAAAAAAGAAGCTATATTCTCAACTCAAGTAAACTGTGCTAAAACAAGCCCTCACTGAGGGCAGAGAAGGAATGAACATCTTTATTTCCTCCAAGAACTCAACTCATTCATTATTTGGACTATCACCGTCCCCTGAACATAACTGGAATATTTATTCAAGTGACTCCTCCAGAAGAGGCAAATACTTGCCTAGTTCTGTTCTATTCTATTTGTGTTAGTGACATCACTGGAAATCATTTATTACTTATTAGATAAAACTTAGTAGCAGAACTCTCAAAGAATATCACAACAATTTCTAATACCCAGGGGGAAAAAAGGATACTGTGCCTTATTTGAAAGCTTATTTTCAAAGCGTTGCAGCATATGCTACCCTCAGTAATATCTCTCTTATGAATCATACACTTAATGATAAAAATATTGTACATAAAATGCAGAAACATTTTATATGCTCAAATTAAGAAACTGATGTAATTACAGTCACACAATTATTCTACATGTTTAAGTTTATGAAGCAGCAAATGAACAGATCACCAAATATTCACCTACCCAGTCAAAAATTACTACTCTTCATCCCAAAGACATTTTTTATAGAATTAGAAAAACCTATCCTAAAATTTGTATGAAATCTCAAGGGACCCCAGATAGCCAAAACAATCTTGAAAAAGATCAAAATTGGATGATTCACACTTCCTGATTTCAAAACTTACTACAAAGCTACAGTACTCAAAATACTGTGATACTGGCATAAAGACAGACATATGGACCAACAGTATAGAATAGAGAATCCAGAAGTAAGCCCTTGCATATATGATCAAAGATTTTTTGACCTTCAACCAAAAACATTTTTTACAAGGTTGCTAAGACCATTCAATGGGGAAAGGGCAATCTTGTCAACAAATGATGCTGGGTAAATGGATATCCACAAGCAAAAAAACCAAAGCTGAACCCTCACCCAATACCAAATACCAAAATTAATACAAAATGATCAAAGACTTAGTAACACTTAAAACTATAAAGCTCTTAGAATAAAACATAAGGCAAAGCTTACTCACACTAGATTTGGCAATGATTATTTGGGCATGACCAAAGGCACAGACAACGAAAGAAAAAATAGACAAACTGGACTTCACAAAAATTTTAAAATTTTATGTACCAAAAGACACGATCAACACAGTGAAAAGGCAACCCACAGAATGGGAGAAAATATTTTCATATCATTTACCTGATATGGGGTTAATATCCAGATTACACAAAGAACTCCAAAAACTCAACGACAAAGAGACAACCCAATTCAAACATGGGCAAGGACTTAAATAGACATTTCTCCAAAAACGATATACAAATAAGCAAATGAAAAGATGCTCAGCATCACCAATCACTACAGAAATGCAAACAAAAGCTACAATGAGGTACCCCCATACCCATTTGGATGACTGCTATAACAAACAAAACAAAACATAAAAATAACAAGTGTTGGTAAGGATGTAGAGAAATTGGAACACTTGAACATTGTTGACAGGAATGCAAAATTGAACAGCCACTGCAGAAAACAACACGGTGGTCCCTCAAAAAATTAAAAATAGAATTACCATATGATCAAGCAATTCCACTTCTGGGTATACACTCAAAAGAAAAAAAGCATGTATGGAAGAAATATTTATATGCTCGTGCTCATGCAGGAGCATTACTCACAACAGCTAAAATGTGGAAACAACCCAAGTATCCATCAATAGATGATTGGATAAATAAAATGTGGTATATACATTCAATGGAAATGTTTAGTCCTGAAAAGGAAGGAAATTCAGACATATGTGACAACTGGATTAGTCCTGAGCCTTGACACTATAGTAAGTGAAATAGGCCAGTCACAAACACACCAATACTGTATGATTCCATTTACATGAAGCATTCGGAGTAGGTAAATCACCAAGACATAAAGTAAAATGGTGGTTGCCAGAGGCCAGGAGGAGGAGGGAAATGGGAAGTTATTATATAATGGGTATAAAGTTTAAGTTTTACAAGATGAAAAGAGTCCTGAAGATGCATGGTGGTGATGGTAACACAACATCATGAATGTCATATTTTATAACACTGTACATTTCAGTGCACTTAAAAATGGTTTTGATGCTAAATTTTCTGTTATGTGTATTTTACCACAATAAAAAAACTGGAGGGGTGCCTGAGTGGCTCAGCCAGTTAAGCGTCTGACTCTCAGTTTCAGCTGAGATCATGATCTCAGGGTTTCGTGAGTTCAAGCCCCATGTCAGTCTGTCACTGCAGAGCTGCTTGGGATTCTCTCTCTCCCTCCCTCTCTGCTCTTATTCTGCTCACGCTGTCTCTGTCTCCCTCAAAATAAATAAATGAACTTAAAAAAAAAACTACTACTTCTCTCATTAGAAACTCGTAGGTTATCAAAATAACAAAATTATTTCACGTTTTACAAAGTTTTGTTTTCAAAGCAAATTACTCAGTCTTTTTATTTTTAAATTTTTTAAAGTTAATCTCTACACCCAATGTGGGGCTTGAACTGACAACTCCGAGATCAAGGGTCACCTACTCTACCAACTAAGCCAGCCAAGCACCCCTATTCAGTATGTTTTAAAGCAAACAGTCTTCTGATACACAGAAGTGTTGGAAAAAAAAAAAAAAGAAAGAAAGAAAGAAAAAAGAAAAGCATTAGGCTAACACCAGAATTACACCAGCCAAGGTATAGCTGACATATAAAATACCATTATCCTAAATATTGTCAAATATCTCACCCCATCAATGAATACTTTCTTAATTAAACTCTCATAAGAGCTAAAACTGAAGTTCAAATATTTCACAACCTTAAAAAATTACTTTAACAATGTCAATATGTCTTCCAATTTTTGAATGTACACGTTTCAAATTTTATTTCACAACAAACTTCACATCAAACTCATCTTTAACTAACAACCTCCAATGAGATTTAATGTAACCATATTGGAGATATTCTACTGCCCTGACAACATAAAGATTTCATTCTCGGAAGGAGGGAAATAAGGAAAAAAATATAAAAAATGTTTTTTATATTTATTTATAAACTACACTAGAAAAGTGTTCAAAAATTGTCTTAAGAGTTTTAATACATACCAGGCTCCAATTTGATAATTTTTACTGCAGCCAACTCTCCTGTATGAATATTTCTAGCCTAAAATGAAAATAAAAATGTTTTTAAGTTTGTTAATTATATAAAAGTATGTGACACTATGTTCACTAATTGCTTAACAACCATGCTTTTAAAAGAACTAAAAAACAAAATCTTTATTTCCAATAAAATGAGTATATTCATTTTTGCATCAAAGAAAAATATAGAAAAGATACACACACACACACACACACACACACACAGTGACCTTTAGTCCCACCACTCAAAAATGGCTATTGTCTTTTCTCTCTTTTTTTAAAGTTTTATTTATTTATTTTGAGAGAGAAAAAAAAGGATGTGCACGCATGAGCTGGGGAGGGGCAGAGAGAAAGGGAGAGAGACCATCCCAAATAGGTTCCATGCTGTCAGTGTGGAGTCTGATGTGGAGCAAAGTCACCAACTGAGATCATGACCTGAGCAGAAACCAAGAGTTGGATGCTTAACCAAATGAGCCACTCAGGTGCCCCCAAAATGGCTACTGTCTTTTCTTTATACTAGAAATAATATTTTTATTAAAAAATACTCATTGTTTTTATATATTTTGTAAGTATAATAATAGATCATTATGGGAAAATGTAGAAAAGCAAGTCATCCATATCTTACTACCCAGGAGAAAAAAGTTAACATATAGATAGTATGCTTCCTTTTTTGCCCCGTGTAGATGCATGTGTATGTGCTATAGAAGATGATGCCATCACAGTTTTCTACAATGTGATTTGTAACGCTGCATAATTTTCTACTGACGGGATAAAGACTGTATTTCACTAATCTCCATCTGAACATGGAGAATTTTAATATTATTCTGTAGTTATAACTAGAGAGATAAATGTATCTTAGCTTTGTATCTATCCACAGCCTTATTTCCTTTAGATAAATTGCTAGAAAAGAAACTATTCACTACTTAACAAAATGTCATGCCAGACTTATTATAAGTAGTGCTGCAATGATTAGTGTGCAAATATTTTGGCACATATCAGAATTTATCATTGAGGCAACCTACAAGTGTAATTGTTCGGTCAAAGGTATGTGGATTTTAACATTTATTTACTTTTGAGAGAGAGGGGGAGAGAGAGAGAGAGCACGAGAGAGTGAAAGGGGGAAGGGCAGAGAGAGAGAGAGAGAGAGAGAGAGGGAGACACAGAATCCGAAGCAGGCTCCAGGCTGTCAACACAGAGCCCGATGCAGGGCTCGAACCAACGAACCGTAAGATCATGACCTGAGCCGAAGTCGGACGCTTAACCGACTGAGCCACGCAGGCTTCCCAAAAGGTATGTGGATTTTAAATGAATATATTGCCATATATTATTTTTATAATATATGAATTTATACTCTCACAAACCTTGGATGTGAAATCTGTATCCGTCAAGTTCTACTGTAGGGACAAATTTGTATTCTGTCTTTAAAATATCTTTCTCCATGCTATACATTACTTTAAATGGCCACATAATAGTCTATATAATCATTCTCCCTTATTGCTAGACATTAAGAACGCCACATGTAGTCTTTTCATTATTTAAGGTTATTTTTTTCAAATGGATTCTAGGGCTGGAAATTAACTAGGTCTAAGGGTATGAACATAAGCATTTAAGGCCAGGGGCTCTGGGGTGGTTCAGTCAGTTGGGCGTCCAACTTTGGCTCAGGTCATGATCTCGTGGTCTGTGGGTTTGAGCCCCGTTTTAGGCTCTATGCTGACAGCTCAGAGCCTGGAGCCTGCTTCGGATTCTGTGTCTCATTCTCTCTCTGCCCCTCCCCCACTTGTGCTCTCTCTCTCTCAAAAATAAATACATGGTAAAAAAAAAAAAAGGCCATTTAAGGCTATCAACACATACTGTCAAAATAGTCCAAAAGCATCGTACCATTATGTTGTCACTGTGAATATGAGCGCTCATTTTCACTACACCCTGTGGCATACCATATGTGGAAATGCACTTTAATAATTTATGACACCTTTCACTTACTATGTTAGATTCATATGTACATTTTCATACTTAGCATTAAAAATAAGGAAGGGGCATATCATAAAACAGGAACGTAAAATTATACCAATTTGCTGGATTAAATAAGTCACATTATAAGAGGAAAGAGGAAAAAAGGGAAAGGAAAAGAAGAATGTAGGGAATATAGCCTTCAAAGGAATACTTTGATATGACATATAGAAGATGAGAAAAATAATAGAATGGGGGAGAGGGGTACAGAAGGAAAATCACAAACAGAAAGGAAGAAGTAAAAAAGGATTTTCTAAAGCAGAAGTCTCAAATATTTTGTGACAAGAAGTTCATATTTTCCTCATCTCTCATGGTAAATAGTGTAAGGAGGGGTTTGGCAAAGAGTGAACAGACATTTTAACTCCCCCCATATAATTTACCTCTCCCCCAAACGCAAACGCATTTGGAGAAATGGGAACAGGTCAGCCAAAAGCTTCATACCGTAACTACCCTCTCCTCTTTCTTGCCCTTGAACAAAAGAATTGTCTGTTAGTGTCAGGTCTTGTCCCAGTTCCTAAGATCTTTCAGCATTTCAGTCCTCCCATGGGTTATAGAAAATTATGTGCATATAGATTTAGGCTGTCCACTGCTCAACTTTTCACATGCCAGCAAGATTCCAGTACAGAAAACATGGCCAGAAGTTATAAAATAAGTAGTAATAATTGACCTCTTGGGAATCTTGTTCAGTGGGTTTTAAATGTGTATTAGAAGACAAATTCCATGATAATGATGCATTATATTTGTAATTTGTAATTATACTTTGGAGGAACTCTCATATTCATTAATTAATTCTATTAAAGACACAGCTCAGTAAAGTTGGGGAACTTGCCCAAGGCTATGCCTGCTGGCCAGGGGCAAGAGAAGGAGTTAGAACCTAATAACTATACTGTGATGTCAAGGTTTCACTGCTTCTTTCAATAGATGAGAACTTTTTAAATCCAACAGGTACGAGAGGAAAGTATTAATTTCATAATATTTAATAGACTTCAGGGGTGACTTTTGTTGAAAATAAATGAATCATATTTTACATTAAATTATTTCCTATAATGGTTTCCAATATAAGAGATTGTGAATTCTTACATATCTGAAAGTCTTAAATAATTTGAGACTTGAATTTGATCCAAGGAAAAATATTATTAATTATTTTAAATAATCTGGAAAAAGCCTTCCAAAATGTTTAAAATCCATCTTAGAGGATTGGGAAAAATATCAACTGACAAGACTCAACTAATTCTTCTTGTAAGGCTACTGCATTATAATCTGGCAAACATAATCCACTTTCATCCCTGCATGTTGATACATTTCCTGGTTTTCCCTCTTTCCACATCTAAGTGATAATTTTTTAAATTTCACTGGAATCTTACAGAAAACAGAAAAAATCTATGGACATATAGTGAAAGTTTACACAGTGGAAAGAAAGATTTAAGTGTAAGAGACATAGATGGCACAAGAAAGTAACATATATGTACACTCACAAAAAATGACAGTTGAACCATTCAAAGTTCTAAAATTCAAGCAAGGAATGAAATGTTTAACTCATGTGACAGTGATAGATGCTGACATATCTCCAGCAACAAAACATTGTCAGGGTATTCATTACTCCAGTTTTCCAAGCAAAACAGGCATTAGGGCAATGCACTCTGCCAGTCACTAGAAACCAAAAGAAAATATGAGCCCATACTTCACAATTACAGACTCTCAAACGAGTGCCAACAGCATGAAAAGATCTAATATGCTTCTCTGTGAGTGTGAAACAATTCCAGTTTTAATCAGATTAACCAGAAGCAAAGGACTTGGGTCTCTTACTTAAAAACACTGTCCTCATTCTGGTACATGCTCCTTCCCCTGCCCTTCTCCACATTAGCCTAGTTCATTTAGATTTCTCCTTCATGAAGCAATTTAGGTATCACCTCCTCCAGGAAGTCTTGCCTGATATCGCAAGGCTGGATGAAGTATGCTCTCTTCTTAGCTCTGGGCATGATGCTATAAAGAACTGTGCCATAGGCAGATGCTCTAAAAAGTTGTTGAATGGACAATTAAGACTGTAGGAAGATTATTACTCTCTTTACTTAAAAAATAAGGATAAAATATTAAAATCCTCCACACCTAGACAGTGCTACAAAACTGACAATATACTGCTTTAAATGATCTTTTATTTATGTTGATTCATTTTCAATTTTTATTATGATGCATTAAATGAAGTATTTTGGAGAAAAATTTTATTTGTAAAAAAGTACTACAAAGTAATATTTTGTTTTAAAAAAGTCAATTATAAAATGGCAGTCCCTCTCCTCCCCATTTCATCCCCCTGAGGTAACTACTGTTAACAGTTTAGCATATATCCTTCATGACTTTTAATTAGGTTGATTCTCAAGAACACATATACTGACAGTTTAGTAGTTTCTTACAAAGCTAAACATAGTCTTTCCATATGATCCAGCAATCCCCACTTTTGACATTTACTCAATTAAGTTAAAAACTTAATCCACACAAAAATCTGTACAAGAATGTTTACAGCAGGTTTTATTCATAATTGCCCAAACTGGAAGTAATTTAGACGTCCTTCAACAGATAATAATAAACAAATTATGGTACATTCATACAATGGAATATCATTTAGTGATAAAAAAAAAATGAGCCATCAAGCCATGAAAAGATATGAACCTTAAATGTATACTGCTAAGTGAAAGAAGCCAGTCTAATACCATGTGATTCCATCTACATGACATTCTGGAAGAGATAAACTAATAATACAGGGATCAACGTCAAGATAAAACTCTAGAGAGAAAAAAGAACAATGGTTTCCAGGGGCTGGAGCAGAGAGTGAGGAACAGGTAAAGCACAGGGAGTTTTTAGGGTGGTGAAACTATTCCATGTGAAACTGTAATGGTAGATACATGTCATTATGTATCTGTCAAAGCCCATAAAACTACAACACAGCAAGTGAATCCAAATGTAAAGTATGGACTATGATAGTAGTATATCAACACCGGTTCAATAATTATAATAAATGCACCACACTGATGTAAGATGCTAATAAAAGGAGAAACTGTGTGGGTACGTGGGTAGCTGGGGGTAGATGAAAGTCTACATACTATCTGTTCAGTTATCTGTAAATCTGAAACTGTACTAAAAATTAAGTCTATTGGTTACTTTTTAAAGAATACATATAAAACTATCTTTTTAAGTATATACTTTCAGACACATTTAGGAGTCAATTTTTATGATTAAAATCAACATAAATATGTTATTTCAATTTAATAAAACCAAAATAAAGACACAAGGATAAAGGACACCTTGTTTTGTGGGTTTTTTTGTTTGTTTGTTTTTTAGAGATTCTGAGGCGCTCAGAAAGAAACAGCTCCTTGGAAGATACGAACTGCAGAACCAAATAAAATAAAGATGGTATTTTTAAAATTCAGCTATACAATGCAGAAGCCAAAATATACGCAGTGACAGAAGTAAAGAGTAAAGAAAAAATATATACTAAAACTCCCACTTATAGGATAAATACTTAAACGCCCGTCTCCACTTTGAAGACATCTGTTCTCTCCAAATGAAGAACTGATGGGCAAATTTTTGTACTCTGTAATTTTCCAGCTGGATTTTTAAAACAGAGAGCAGTACCAGGCTCTTTTATAATAAAAGGCAAAGAGGCTTTCAGGAAAAAAAAAAAAAAAAAGAAGATCTAAACAGAGACTTACAGATTGAATTTACTAAAGAGATCTTTCAGAAGTTTAACTATATAATTTCACACTCTAATCCAGAAGAGTCATACATAATACTGGTTTTTGAAATCCAACATTTCCCTCCAACAAGTTAAATGTGATATTCTCAAGTATTTTTGTTTTCAACTTTAATACACAAGAATGTGAAGATCCTGCATTATGTTTATAAAAGGAAGTAATGGAAGTACCATGGTACCGCTACAAAAAGGACCTAAATATATTTCTGATTCCTGTTTATTTTAGTAGGTTATTGATATTTGCTATGTTCCGTCTTAGAAGTATAATCACCCAGAACTCTAATATTACTATAGCTTATCTATTATTTAACTCTTAATTAGGAATTGAAATTACTGGGTGGGAAAAGATAAACTAATAATAAATGGGATTAATATCATGATAAAATCCATGAAAGAACCCTTCCTGTTAAATTAAGTTTCTATTCTCATTGCCAATGCATTTCCCTTTAACCTCTTAATCAGCATTTCCACGTCAATTTATTACCAGTGAAGTATTTTAACGCAAACTCTCCTGTCTTGGATTTTTTAATTCATAGTAAAAGTTACCCTGAGATTTCCATTTGCACAAAGGGGGGGAAAAAAAAGTAAAGATGCTGAACTGCCTAATTCAGCCATTTCTATTTCAACAACACCATGCAGCTGCCAGTTTTATCAGCTATGAACTTCTTCATATGCTGTGAAATTTTTAAGGTGACTAAAAATAAAGGAAAAGTCTTGTGTCTAGACATTTTACCTACAAGTTTTCAAGGAAGAATAG
Source organism: Prionailurus bengalensis (assembly GCF_016509475.1). Lineage (NCBI taxonomy): Eukaryota > Metazoa > Chordata > Mammalia > Carnivora > Felidae > Prionailurus > Prionailurus bengalensis. The sequence continues at coordinate 98,924,043 of NC_057355.1, forward strand.
GAAGATATGACTTAATAATGAACATTACACCTCCGTAATCATTAAGTTAGAAGAGAATTTTTTTAAATTAAGTCAAAAAATGAAACATAAGTAATGACAGTCACCATGAACATTCAGCTCTTATATGCAACTTCACTCTTCTTCGTATTAGACCCCTCATCCTATCTCCAATTAACTTCCTTCCAGCATATATTTAGGCCACGAAACTTTTCTGTAAGGCCAATTGGGAGCACCAGTTTTAAACATGCTCCCTTCCTCCAAAAATATTCTTTAACAGAACAGAAAATCCAGACATCTCAAAATTTAACAAGCTATCTCTAGTGACCAGTGATTATTCCTCAGAATCAGGGTTAAACATCCTAGATTTAAGAATATGAACTATGGGGAGCCTGGGTGGTTCAGTCAGTTGGGCATCCAACTTCAGCTCAGGTCATGAGCTCATGGCTCATGAGTTGGGTTCTGTGCTGACATCTCAGAGCCTGCTTTGGATTCTGTCTCCCTCTCTCTCTCTGCTTCTCCCCTGCTTGTGCTCTCTGTCTCTCTCTCTCTCAAATGGAAATAAATAAACATTAAAAAAAAAAAAGAATATCAACTATGATACAAAAGTAGCAACACAGCATCTATAAGGTTTAAAGAATACATAGTCCTGATTTATCCAAAAAAGAAGTAAACAATTATGTCATAGTCTATAAAACCTTTATACCTAAATCTTTATGGAACATTGTTTTTGACTGGTTCAATTCATTGAACAAATACTACTGAATACCTACTATGTGCCAGGTACTGTTGATACTGGAGATTTAGTGAAAGAAAACAGTTCCAGGCACCTGGGTGGCTCAGTGGGTTTAGCATCCAACTCCTGATTTCAGCTCACACCATTGTTCGTGGGATGCAATCCCACATCAGGCTCTGAGCTGACAGCACAGAGCCTGCTTGGGATTCTCTCTCTCTCTCTCTCTCTCTCTCTCTCTCTCTCTCTCTCTCTCTGTGTCTCTCTGCCCCACCCCTGCTCGTGCGCATGTGTGTGCACATGTGCATGCGTGTGCATGCTCTCTCTCTCAAAATAAATGAACATCAAAAAAGAAAAACAAAAACACTTCCTGCCTTCCAAGACTTTTATCAGTTGGAGAGAGATGAAAGTAAAGAGTACCATACAGTGTGAGAAATGCTCTCAAAGGTGATACAAGACAGCACGGGGGGGTTCTGAGCCCACTCAAAGCTGGCTGGAGAAAGCTTCCAAGAGAAAGTAAGTATAAGCTGAGACCTGGTAAGAAACATTGGGGCTAGGGGGAGCACGGTATGATGGTGGTGGTGGTCATAAGTGATTATGGAAGAATTCCAGGCAATGGTGTAAAGACAGGAGAAAACATGGGCATCTCAAAGAAGTAAAAATATCTTGTGTTAAGGGAACCTAAGAGGGAATGGTAAGACATAAGATTCCTCTGAAGTTTAGGACAGACTGTTTGACTCACTATTCTCTTGTAGCTACCATCTACTACTTTCTTGGTCACCCCTTCCTTGTTCATTTAAGATTTTATAGCCCCTGGTTCACAGTCTTCCTCTCTACCCCTTCTCTTGCCTCCAAGAGAAGTCTTAGAGACTTCAACATCAGATTTACTTCCTGACTTTTCATTGACCTCCTATCTGCATCTTGATTTCAAATACTATACATCCTGATGATGACCTATCCTTTCAGCCCACTAGTCTTTCTGTTCTTATCAAAGAATTCCCCTAGGGCTACCAGGCTACCAATTACATCTTAATTCCCCATACTCTCCCTAAACTGTCAGGGTTCCATGGCCTATCATTCCACTGACAGTCACTCTCTTACAAATATCCTTAATTTCTTTCCCATCTTCCCCTCTGTCACAGTAGCCTGGCAAAATCCAGGTATCAGATTAAACCCAATCATCCACTAATTCCATACTGGTTTTGAATAGCTAAATGTTGTTGAGGGAAAAAAATTTACAAAATCATGTCAGCTGGTCTTGTTTTCAAATCATAACACAGATCTCAAACTACAACTTCTCTAGTAGGTTTGATTTTCCACTCTTCATAAGGACTATTTTACTCCTCTTTCTTCAAACCTTCAATAATGCCTCAGCCTCTTTATTACTCCCTCTTCTCTTACCTATCCTGAGTGATGATGGAATTTCACCTTTTCTTTATCTAAATTCTCCTATGTAGTCTATGGCTTTAACAACCATCTCTAGGACAAATCTCTCCTTACTCAGCTCCAGACTCCTAAACCCATGGAAATCTGCCAAGCATCTCAACCTTAACATGTCTAACACAGAACACTTGGTTATCCCTGCTCCATAAACCCATTCATCCCTCTATCTTCCCAATCTAAATAAAATGAACCGCATCCACTCAGTTCCTTAAATCCAAAACCCAAGGTCCTTCTTCATTTCTTTCCTTCACATTCTTCACATCTGATATATCAGCAAATCCTGATGCCTTAAAAATATAAATCAAATCCATCCACTTCCTTTTACCTCCTCTGCTATACTCTAGTCCAAGCTTGTCTCCATTAGAAACTGGTAAATTATTTAATGTGAAATGCAAAGAAACAGCAAGCCTAGGATAACCCCCACTTTCTGGAATGCACAACTCAGCAGACAGTGTGCTCCCATTCACTAAAATGACAAACATAGGAAGATGAACACGTCTTATGGGGGGAGACAGGAAGGCAGTGAAGGGGCATAGATGAAGGGCTCATATCTGAACATATTTAAATTTTAGGTTCCAATGGAAACCTATCAACTAGTGAGAATGTGTAAGCCACTTAATAGATACCTCCTGAAGCACAAGAGCTAACCTGGATTTGAGCCAGATTTGGGCATCATCGACATTACTGAGTCCAAGCAGTTAGATGAGATTACTTAGGAAGAAAATGGAGAATAAGAAAAAAATAAAGTCAAGAATAGAATGCTAAAAAATTACCCGCATTAAGGGATAGTGAAAACAGACAAAACTACAACTAAAACCACTCCGGAGATACTGTTCTATTAGAAGCTCAGTTTGGAGAAACTCCTAGAAATCATCAATTCAACTTCTCTCTGAAAAACAATTCTCTTCTACTTAGTCTAAATACATAAAATCATTTGGTCAATGTGATATTCATTTTTAAGATAACTTTAGTTGTATGAAGGTTTTTTTATGATAAGCAAAGTCTACTTTCCTATAGTTTCTCCTCAGTGGTCCCAGTTTTGGTCTGTGAGAGAATACTGATTTAGTATATTTTTCCTGCTGTGACAAATTTCACATATCTAAATTACTAATTTATTCAGTAAATATTGAGTCCCTATGGCAGTCAGGGGCTAGGTTCTAATTTTAACCCTCCTCAGGAAAAAAAAATATATATAAAAACTCCCTTCTAACTACAAACATCCAACCCCTTCAAAATGCAACATACAGATTCATCACCCTTCCCATCATTCCAGATACTATGTACTTTGACTAAGTGCTCAGAGTTTGATATCCAACAAAAATGACAGCAGTTGTAACATTAGATTCATAGCATTAAAGAAGATTTTTTTGAATTTCTATAAACTTATGATACTTTTAGAATTTAAAAATAAATGTTGAAAATGTTATATTCAAAATAGAATGCAATACTTTATCCTTTGACAAGAGCAAAGTAAAGTGCTTCATTTTATTTCTATCATAAATCCTTTCAGGAAAAAAGGGAGGTTATAAATACTAGATATATTATACACTATGTAAGTTGTTATATAAATTTCAAGGAAACTGGTTCCAATAAGACTATCAAATTTATGGGAACAAAATATAATAAGGGTAGATCCACTTATAGCCTAAACTCCACATGAAAATTTAAAATAAAGATTAGTCATTCATTATTTTAATATTTTTCTCAGTGAGGGGTACCCAGGTGGTTCAGTTGGTTAAGCGTCCAACTTTGGCTCAGGACATGATCTTGAGATTCTTGAGTTCAAGCCCCATGTCGGGCTCTGTGCTGAGAGCTCAAAGCCTGGAGCCTGCTTCAGATTCTGTGTCTCCCTCTCTGTCTGCTCCTCCCACACTCGTGCTCTATCTCTCTCTCAAAAATAAACATTAAACAATTTAAAATTTTTTTTTCACTGAGCACCTCTCATGCATCAGGTACTTTAGATAGGCAGGTAATATTGCTGGAGCAAAAGCAAAGAATTACAGAGATTTACCCGCCCTGTTTGAGTTTCAATGGGACAGATTTTAGATAGCACCTAAAAAGGAACTGACTGCTTCTAAACATAGTATGTCCATACTGTATAAATAAGTTAAGTGACTATTTGTCAAGGATAGGTTATGGGACACAAGCACTGTGGGAGAAGTTTCTGCCAACTCACCAACTCCTTAATTTTTGTGGAGTAAGTATTTCCAAGCTGCCTTCCACACACAGTTATACAGGTCTAGACAGGTGCTCCTGCTGCCATAGAAAGAGACTGTATTGCAGGGTTTCCCTGAAGACATATTACCAGGCAGACAGATTCAGAGCCTGAGGCCTTCCTGTTTAGGTCACTCCAAATCTGGCCACATGACTTAGATCTCAGGACACACTAAAGACTTAGCCTGTCAAGACACTTACTTGTCTGTGAAAACTGTTTTCCTAACCCTTTCTTAGAACAGATTGATTTTATTAAAAAGAGACTTTCATCCAAAAGATTACCTAAATTGAATTAATTATCTGTAAGTCCTAATGGCAAAGAAAAAAAAGGGCTTGTGTCAAGATTACAAGAGGTAGGGAATCACTGTGGGTGGGTGCAATGTTTTTGAGGAATAACTGGTCGAAACTCACTAAAACTTCAAAAAGCTTAGAAAATTTAATTCTAGAAATTTACTTAAAGAAACAATATTCTTTATTTGTGTGTTAAGAATTTGTTCAAGGACACTGATCACAGCACTGCTTGTAATAAAGAAATACTGGAGACAGTCTATTTGTTCAACAATAATGAATTAAAAATTACACAATGATACAAGTAATACATAAATATAAAATGAGTAGATTTACTAACATAAAAAGTTTGTGATATATTATTTTTTAATGTTCATTTATTTTATTTTTTATTTTTTTTAATGTTGATTCATTTTTGAGACAGAGAGAGAGAGAGCATGAGCATGGGAGGGACAGAGAGAGAGGGAGACACAGAATCTGAAGCAGGCTACAGGCTCTGAGCTGTTAGCATAGAGCCTGATGCGGCGCGCGAACTCATGAACCCCGAGATCACGACCTGAGCCGAAGTATGATGCTTTACCCACTGAGCCACCCAGGCGCCCCAATGTTTATTTTTGAGAGAGAGCACGTGCGTGCAAGGGAGACACAGAGAGAGAAGGAGACAGAGAATCTGTAGCAGACTCTGCACAGAGCCGATGTGGGACTCAAACTCACAAACTGTGAGTTCATGACCTGAGCCGAAACCAAGAGTCAGACGCTTAACCAACTAAGCCACCCAGGTGCCCCTGTGATATATTATTAAATGAAAAAAACTGAATTATCATACATATATATATACACACACACACTATATATATATAATGTATATTGCATGTGATTCTGTGTTTTTATATACTATGATTTATGTATATACCGTTAATGTTAGCTTTTAAAAGTCTACAAAAATATCTACAGCAATGTTTATCTTTTGGTAAAGAAGATAGAAGTAATTTTTCATTTCTTCCTATATCATAGTTTTCTAAAAATGGGTATGTTGCTTAAAATGTATTTTAAAAATAAAAGGTAGGAAAGAAGGCTATTTCTGCCAAGGCAAGGAAGAGAGAGGCACAATAGGAAGGAAGGCAAATCCTTCCTATCCTTGGATCTATGCTACTGCAGAAATAATAATAGGAAATTATTCCTGGAAAAAAAACTGCTAAGAGATCCAAGCATCTCCATCATCTAATACAATTAGTAGCTGAAAAACTTAAAATGTAAAAGTTGTTAATAATTTACTGAGGGGCACCCGGGTGGCTCAGTTAAGTGGCTGACTCTTGATTTCGGCTCAGGTCATGATCTCACAGTTCAGTTTGTGAGTTTGAGCCCCACATCCAGCTCTATGCTGACAATGAAGAGCCGACTTGGGATTCTCTCTCTCTCCCTCTCTCTGCCCCTCCCCCGCTTGCACATGTGCATGCATGCATGCACGCACTCTCTCTCTCTCAAATAAAGAAATAAACTTAAATAATTTATTGAAAGTTACATCTGTTAAAATAATTTAAGACACGCTTACATTGGATTCTCCCTGATACTGGTAAGGACTAAAAAAGTGGGGCAGGACAGCACAGGACACCTAAAAAAGGAGGTACATGTGTGTGCGAAATAACACACCGGTTCACGAGACAACACTAAAAGTCACATCCTTCTCAGGCAGTCCTGTTTACCTTAAATTAGAGGCACACAGAAGTAACTAGCTAATGCTATCTGCCTGAAATAATTAGTGTTTTGTTTATTTTAATTTATAATAGCATTATATAATACAGTCTATGGGACTCAGTTAACCTAGATAACAATAACCATGAGTCTAAAGTTCAGACAAAATGAGGGCAAGAAAAGGCACAGTAAGAAGAGTGTCCCAACAACCAAAAAAAGGACAGACTTTCTTTTTAGTTATTTACATTGTAGGGTGGCTGTGAGCCGAGTCATCTTCATAGTAAAGACAAATCAACCCTGGGTTCCGATTTGGAAAATATGACGGTAAGAGTAACGACCAGGAGGGGTAACCGGGAAAAAGTGCCTCTTAAAACTGGTGCCGAGAACTGAAGCTTACACGTACATTCAAATCCATCCAAAAAATCCCTCATCTCTAAGCAGAGGAGTGAGGCAACGAAGTCTCATCTGACCATAATTTGTACAGAGCTTATTATGTGGTAGGCAATGTGTTAAGAGCTGTGTGTGCAGCAATGAATTTAAAGGTACAGTGCCGAGGCAGCTTGGTATAGTAGAAACAACAGAGATTATAGTCAGAAGAGCTAGATTCAAATCCTCAGAATGCCGCTTACTAACAGTAAGATATAGGACAAATAGTAAGTTTTTTCTTGGGTAAACTAGAGATGATAACATACCTGTCCCTACTTCATAGGATTATTTTTAAAAACAAATAATATACTGATTATAGGAGAGCTAAACAAACATTAGTCACTCTTAGTCATTTTAATCTGATTTCGTTTTTGTAAAAATGTTGGAAGGTAGGGGCCAGTATGATTCATGGGCCCAAACACCTCCAAGGATAGATCAGGTTATCCGCCTGGCTTCCCAATTCATCTTCTCAAAATCTGAGTGGGAGATGATGACATTTAACAGAAATAGAGATATGTTTGACCTAAATTCATCTTGCCCTTTACAGAGACTTATCTACACTAACTTAAACAGTACTTCACATAACTGGAGAGCACTAGCCTTCTAATAACACTCAAATGTACAAATAGTCCAATACAGCCAAGTGAAAGTGCCTGCTCCAATTTATCTCAACTTGGACTAAGTTCTCAAATTGACAACAAAGCCCTGAAAATACATATTTTCACTTGTTAATAAGCTTCATGTTTCTCTTCCTGTGTATTTGGTATGAAACCACAATTTAAACCTGAGAAGTGAAACTTTTGTAAATTTTGAAAGCAAAACGAGAAAAGAAATCTAAGTCAATCTGCAGTCTATCCCATTTTATCAACAACACTGGAAATGATGGATAAAGTGAAAATGGTAAACCTATGTAATAAAAATAACAAGAACACTAAAATGTATTATAAGCCTAAGGTGAAGGCTATATCCACAGGTCAATTCTGGAAACAGAATTTATATACCTGCACCAGTGATGGCACTGTTTTATGTCTATCTTCACCAAGATGAAAGTATTTTAAAGACTTCTTTTATAGTTCTCAAAACATTTCTATGAAGACAGAAAAGAGTTTTGAAATAATTTGTCTTCAGCCATGATCCAGAGCATCACATCTACTGTCAGAACCATATTCTTTTTTTTTAGGTAGTCATAAAATAAGCCTACTTCTGCACAGTAAGAAAAACAAATACTAAATACGATTTAACCAGATGATTTATAAAATAGGAAACATCCATAACAGTATACTTCACCTTAATAACACATTTTCACATAACCTTACAAAATATTTAATTGTTATTGAACTTGATTTAATTAAAATCACAATGATCTGTACTCTTGCACCAGCCAATAAGATGGTATGATGGCAATGCCATGTCTTAGTTCTAATTCCTGACCCTGAAGTTTACAATTTAGCAGTATAGATAGGGTCAGGTGATTCAGTAAGGCAGAAATATTTAAGACTTCCTCTGATTACACAGATATTCACCTGGCTAAGTCCTCGTTTGCTTCAAGTCTTTGCTCAAATCTAACCTTTTCAATGAGGCGGACCCTGATGATCCTCTTAGAATTCCCCAACCTGACCCCTCCATACCATCCTGGCAATCCTGATCCCCCTTAACCTGCTCATCTTTTCCTTCTTTCCATATCATTAATCACCTGCTAACATATTACATAATTTTTATCATGTTTATTGTCTCTCTCTCCTACTAGAATCTAAGTTCCATAAGAGCAAGAATCTTGGTCTTCCTCTTCACAGACCCCAAGGCCTCAAAACAGTATCTGGCACATAAGAGGCCCTCACTAAATATTGGTTAAATGTTAAATACACCTTTCCACCCTGTCATCACCCTGCTCCATCACAGCTCCCCATTGATCAATGTGCCTCAGCCTAACCATACTCATAGGAAAACAAACAGAGCTGGAAATCTATGGAGGCTCTACTTTAGAGCAGAAGAGGGAGAGAAAAAAAGGGGGAGGGTAGAAGAAAGGGAGGGAAGGAGGCTTTAAAAGTATTCCCCGTCTATGTCCCTGATAACCCCATCCTAAGTTTTTGCCCTTTATCTTTCTAAATTTTCAATACCTCCCAAATTCTTTGTCTTGATTTTATTCCCTGTGGAATTGTGTCTCAAAATTCAGCAACACTCCTGGTCACTTGGGTGATAAAACAATCTTGAAGAATAATAACTGAAAAGCTATAATCATTCTCGATGGGAGGAAAAAAACAGAAGCAGTGGAAGAAACTGCTGGAAGAAGCAGTGGAAGAAGTCTGTCTCATTTCTTCTTCCTTTCATAGCTAAGCTGCTTCAAGGAGGGTTCTACATTCCCTTAACTTTCTTACTTACCATTCATACCTCAAATTTTACTCTTTTTAAAAAATTAATTTTAATTTTAATTCAAATATAGCCGACACACAGCATTACATTAGTTTCAGGTGTACAACATAGTGATTCAACAACTCTGTAAGTTATGCTATGCTCACAAATATAGCTATTGTCACCATATAACACTTTACAATACCACTGACCATGTTCTCTATGTTGTACCTTTCATTCCTATGATGTATTCATTCCATAACTGGAAGCCTGTACCTCCCACTTCCCTTTACCCATTTTGCCCATCCCTTTCCCCCACTCCCCCCTCCCCTCTGGCAACTACCAGTTGTTCTCTGTTTTTATGGGTCTGTTTCTGCTTTTTTAATTTGTTTGTTCATTTTTCAGATTCCACATATAAGTGAAATCATATGGTATTTGTCTTTCTCTGTCTGACTTAACTTCACTTAGCATAATATCCTCTAAGTCCATCCATGTCATCGCAAATGTTAAGATTTCATCCCTTTTTATGGCTGAGTAATATTCCACTTATATGCAGGTATGATATATATACATATATATACATACATGTGTGTGTATATATAGTCTATCACATCATACTTACCAATTTATCTATCGATGGACACTTGGGATACTTCCATATCTTGGCTACTGTAAATAATGCTGCAATAAACACAGGTGTGGATATATTTTTTTGAATTAGTGTTTTCCTTTTCTTTGCGTAAATACCCAGTAGAGGAATTACTGGGTCATATGGCATTTCTATTTTTAATTTTTTGAGGAATCTCCATACTGTTTTATACAGTGGCTGTATCAATTTACATTCTCACCAACAAGTTCCTTTTTCTCCACATCCTTGCCAACATTTGTTATTTCTGTTCTTTTTTTGATATCAGCCATTCTGACTGGTGTAAGGTGATACCTCACTGTAGTTTTGATTTGCATTTCCCTGATGATTACTGATACTGAATCTTTTGTTCTTAATCAACCCTTTCGACTCCTTACTTACACGACCACTATGTTGCTCACTCCTTCAAAACATATTGAGCACATACTATCTGGGAGGGACTGTGCTAGGCTAGCTGATTCAACAGTAGATGCAAGATCCCTGTTCTCATGCAGTCTGAATAGAGCAGGAGATTGACAGCAACGATGATATGTGATGAATGATGAGTAAGAGGGTAAGAAATCATTCAGCAAATAAACATGACCTTATTTAAGGGACAGAAAAGGCCTCCCTGAAAATGCAGTTTTTAAAAACAAATTTAAAGAGAAGATAGGTGAAAAAGAAGCAGCGGCAAAGTATTCTAAGAAAAGGAAATACTATCTGCAAAAACCTGAAGGACAGACAGTAGAGTGCATATAAGGAACTGAATGAAATTCAGTATGGTTAAAATGTCAGGATAGGCAAGGTCTTAAAGTGTATGATATTCTAAGGCTTTACTCCATAGACAAAGAGAAGGAGGAATGACACAAACTTCAGATTTATATTTTTTGAAGATCAACATATTTTCCTTATTGCAGTCAGAGCAAAGGGGAACAAGAATAGATGCAGGAGATGACAGAGATCATGATTTCTATGGAATTCTTGATTTTTTTTTTTCTTAATGTTTATTTGTGAGAGAGAGAGGGAGAGAACATGAGCAGGGGAGAGAGGGAGACAGAGGATACAAGGTGGGCTCTGTGCCAAGTGGACAGCCTGATGCGGGGCTTGAACTCACCAACTGTGATAATATGACTGAGCTGAGGTTGGACACTTAACTGACTGAGCCACCCAGGCGCCCCAAAACTCTTGATTTCTATGAAAAGTTTCTCTTTTGTTTGTTCTTTGTTTCTTCTCAGACACCTTCAATGTCATTTTCTTCTGCCACCTCTCTTAAGACTACAGCATTTCCTCAACTCTCCTATAAACTCTCTTGGGTGACCTCACCTATACTTCACAGGTACCACCCCATAAAGTGATGATGACTCCCAAACCTGTATCCCCAGTTCATCTCTCAAGTCCAGAGCTGCACTGTGCTACCATCTGTCAGACATATCCACCTATCAATGTCATATGTTGAAAACCATACACAAGATCCAAACCCATAAATTTAGTATTTTCTAATTCTGTTGATGGCAGCAATATAGTCACCCAAATCAGACTTTTAAATGCCACTGATTACTTGTCCTTCCCCCAACTAATCACCAGGTAATTTTGATCATCTTCTAAATATGACTCATCCATCCCTTCCTTTTATCTCCAGTTCCAATGCCTAAATTTAGGCTTATATGAACTCTCATTTGGATAATTCAGTGACTGGTCTTTATACTTCCAGTAACTTTAATCTATCCACTACACTGTGAGAGATTCTCTTCTACAGTGTTTTCTCAATTTATAGGAAGAAGTCCAGATTCTTTGACATAGGTCCATTATCTGGTCCTTTTCTGCCCAAAAATAGCCTGTGTTCTCCATCTATGACATCTCTGCCAGATTTGGTCACTCCAAATCCCTCAAAATTCATCGTGGCTTCTCAAGATACCAGGTGTTTGCACACACTATTCCCAGAGCCTGAAATATCTTTCCCATCTTGTCCACCTGAAAATCACCCTGCATTCTTTTAAAATCCAGTTAATGTCCTTTCTTCCATTAATCCTCCCTGGTTCACATCATACTTCTCTCTCCTCTCCTCCCTTCCCCTATCCCCAGTAAAAACAGAGTTGGGTATTTCTTTGACTTCACTTCTACTATTGCACTTACCACATTATAACTGTTTATATGTCTGTTTTCCCAACTAAATTACATGTTCCTTGTTGACAGTGTACTTTCTCTTTCTTGTGTTTGGATCCCCATCCCCTAACATCCAATTGGCATTCAACAAATATTTCCAGAATAAATGAATCTATATACAATGGGATCCTGGAATATGTTTCAAAGTGCCTCATGTCTTTTCAGAATTGTGACTTCTGGCTTAAGGGAGAGAAAAGGAGGGCATATATAAAAGAGGGATTCACCACAGTGGACCCAGTTCACCCAGGACCCAGAAGAACCCATGGAAGTGATAAAACTACATGATAAAGATTTCCACACAAATTATACATTATTCATAATTGCAAAAAAATTATTTTAATCGAAAAAAAAATGAATCTTAGAAAGATTCACTAAATGGGTGTTTGTTCAACAGACCCTTTAAAAATAGATCCTTCAAAACTGGTATTTTTGGATAATATTTAATTACCAGGGAAACTACTAGCCATCCCAATTCAAGCAGAAAAAAGAGATACATTGCAGTCCTAATTTTATATAAATCATTTTTAGAAACATATTGGTTTAAAAATATCAGGAAAGGGGTGCCTAGGGGGCTCAGTCAAGCATCTGACTCTTGGTTTCAGCTCAGGTCATGATCTCACTAGAAACTGAGCCCCACATCAGGTTCTGCACTGACAGCATGGAGCCAGCTCGGATTCTTTCTCTCCCTCTCTCTTTGCCCCTCCCCAGCTCAAGCTCTCTCTCTCAAAATAAATAAACTTAAAAAAACTAAACAAACAAAAACAGGAAAAAAGCCAAAATAAATTATGTTGAATTATTAACAGCATTATCTCTGGGTAATTTTCCATAACTAATGCCATTCAATAATTTATTGAGCATCCATCTGTTATCACACAGTGATGAACAAGAGACATCTATTCCTGCCCTCCTGCAGCTAAACATGTCATACTTGTATAATCAATCAGAAAAAGCAATGCAGGTTAGAAAAATACATGGGCTCTAAATTTATATCCCACAAAAGGTAAAAAAAAAAAAAAAAAAAAAAAAAAAAAAAAGATTTCTAGACCTTCTCTGGAATGGAGGTTGGGAACAATTTCGATACAGAAATTTCGATAAAGACCACCACAATGGCTTGTACTGTTAACTATGAACTGTATCATGATGCTGTACTCTCTAGATCACTTGACATGTCTAGATCTTCTGTGGACAGAAGATAGTGAACACACTGTATCTCCAGACCTCTTCCTGCTGGCAGATTTAAATATTAACATTAATTACAAATAAAATTTGCCCAGCTTAAATTTAATCTTTATCCATCTTCCACCACATTTCCTTTCTCTTTTGTGTTTCTTCCCCCTGCACCATTTCCTGCTCTTGCCCTATTTGTCTAAAAGAATACTTATCCTTTCAACCAGGGAATCGCCAGATTGAGCTCTCCCCTACTGGAGATTCTCAGCAAAGACAGGAGCTTCAGAGGAGATCCGTGTTTTCAAAGAACATATATATAATTCACAAAGATTCTCAAAGGTGTAGTCCTTCTGAAGTTCCTGCTTCCTAAGATACCTGCTTTTCCTGGCAAGAATAAAATCCTGTTCCAGATGGTTGCTGGAGCTGTAATATTTATAAAGAAAAGTACAAATAATACCTGACTACAACAGCAACTAATGTACCTTCATTACTCTTCACTGTTATTATTTTACTAACTTATATCACTGACTGAAAATACTTCTAAAACTTTCAAGGATTTTCAGTTCATCAGAAACAGAGTGATAAACAGCAAAATTGCTCTGAGCTCCAAAACTTCAGCACTACATCCCAAATGTTACATGTTTTTAGGAATATTAAGGAGTAAATACAAACTGACAAAATCCTGTAGGATTCAGAGAGCTGAAAAAGGATATGCTATGAAATATTCTTTCAGAAATATTTTTCCTAGAGAACTCAAATAATTGAAGTTTGTACTAAAAATACATGGCAGGATATCATAATAGGAATTACAGAGAAACACAGAGTATTAAGTGCTAATTTAATGTTGTGATGTTGAAAGAATATGCCCAGACAACGAGGTGACAGAATTACTGATAGTTATTTATTCATTCATTTATTCATTCATTCAATCTTCAAATTTTTAGAAGCACTTACTCTATGCCAGACATAATTCCAGGCGCTGTTAGAAATAGAGCAGTGAACAAAACACATAAAACTCCTGCCCTCATTGAGTACATTAGTGGATTGAAACAGATAATAAACAAGAAAAAAATAAGTAAAAGATGTTACATGATAATTAAGTACAAGAAAAAAAAAAGTAGGAAAAAAAGATGGAGGGTGTAAAAGCAAGGGGGGAAGGGAGCAAGCTGTGGCTGTCTGAGGAAAACATTCTGAGCAGAGAAAATAGGAAGAACACACAAAGACCCAAAGGTAGGAAGATGCTTATTATGCATGTTTAAGGAAGAGCAAACAGGCCAGTGTGGCTAGAACAGAATGAAGAGGGGAAAGAGTAACAGATGAGGGGGGAGAGATAAGCAGGAAGGGCTGGGGATTCCTGGAGGAGCCTTTGAGTAAGGTTTTTGTGGACAGGTAAGACAGCAACAGGTGAAAGCGGGGGAGGGTGTTGGGAGGTGATTCCAGGTAATCAGAACAAAGGGAAACGAAAGACAGGGAACCAGGATTTTGAGCACGTTTAGCAATCAAAGGCTGCCCAAGCATGGATGAGTATAAGTGTGAGGGAGCATGAATGTGGGGAGGGAAGGAGATGGGGTGGGGCGAAGGGGGGTGAAGATGATATATGATAAATATTCAGTCACTGATCCTCTGTTTAGGAGCTATGGAAGAGAGACACAGGGCAGGGAGGCACCAGGCTAAAGGACAAGCATTACCTTTCCTTTTAATATAACCCTTTGCTTTTCCTGCAAGAATAAAATCCTGCTCCGGACAGTTGCTTTAGTTATTATACTTATAAAGAAAAAAGGTGGGGATCTTGAGATTTTTGTGGAGAAAACACTTTAAATTTTATTGTAGTAGAGAAAAAATATACAAGAACTGGAATTTAGACTATTTCATTAATATGAACTAAATTCAACTGATCTCATACATAGTGAATCATAAAACGAAAATGACTAAAAAGTGGGACTGAGAAAGCAAGAAGGAATTTCAATTTTTCAAGAGCATTCCACAAAATGGCTAACCCATAGCTAAACAATGAAGAGTTAATTACCTCTAATTCTACGTAAAGAAGAGGATTCTGTTATAATTATCCATTTTGAATTCAAAGGTATTCAGAGCAAGAATTGGGACTTTCCTCACAGTTCAATACCCCATGCCTAGAACAGCGCCTAGTATAGAAAATTCAAATGCCCTTTTAATGAATAAAAAGCCTACCCATCACAGTCCATTTCAGTAAAATGACATATGCCATTTTGAATTGTTATTAATAGATTCATCATATACCATCATGAATTATTATTATTAATAGAATATTAAACACAGGCAGAAAAGGAGAAAAAAAAAAAAGGATGTTTTCTTTCCATTTTACCATCCATGCAAAACAACGACAAACCCCAGAGGAATCTACCAGTAAATCACCCATATGACACAGGCTATTTCAACTATATGCAGAGGTGTTGTCTGGAACAATGGGATAAATATCATGATTAAATCCAATAAACAAAGCTGTTACAAAATCAAAGGAAATTTCCCTCAATATATCCATACGAATTGCATTAACACTCCCTTTTTGGAAGAGAAAACAAAAAGCATATAAGAATGTGAAACGATCTCTTTCCTTTTAATCCTTCAAGAACTCAGTGTATTTACGGAATTCAGTTTGCTTCTCTATGACTTCTCTTTAATCTCAAATTAAGAGTACCTTACCCTCCTGCCTGTTTCAACTAATGCAAAAGAGTACAATTAAAAAGACAACAGCTCTTATCCTCTCTTGGTCGGGGATGTTATAAATCCCTGAGAGAGGAACTGCTAAAGTAGAAGAATAAACAAACAAACAAACAAACAAACTCAACCAAATACAAATGATGAAACATCTAGCAGAAAAAGCAGAATTCTACATAGGATAATGTTTGCGCACACGTCATTTTGCTCAGCATCAGACTACTTACAGTTAAACCAGACAGACCCCCTTTCACATGACTTTTTAAATCAAGCTCATCCATTTAAAAGTTTTCTTTAAATGCAAATGCATAATGTCAATATGCTTTCCCATCGACTGTCTTTCAGGAAGCATTTTTCCATGCTAAGACTAGCATCCTCAACTGCAACTCTATATTCGAACTCCCCTCACAACACAAACGAAAAAAGCTTTTATACTACCAAAAAAAAAAAAAAAAGGGTACGACAGTGGGTTTTGCAAAGGTGTGTGGTTAGTTCTGCATGTTGTGAGCGATCAGAGCAAGCTATGACTAAAAGGCGCTCAGAACTGAGTGAAAAAGGAACCCCGACCCCTTCATCTCCAAGATGCAACAATAAAGGCATCCTCCCTACGCCTCCTACTTCGCTAGAAAGTAGCCCTACTCCCGGGAGCCAGCCGACCGCAGGAAAGGAGCCCGCCGCCGGGCCGGGCCTGCCTCACCTTATAGACGTCTCCGTAGGTGCCGCTGCCGACCCTCTGAACGAGCTCGTAGTCCTGCTGCGGGTTCCGCCTCAGGATGTCCGCGACAGGCCGCAGCGGGGCCTCCATCTTCGCTCAGGGCCCGCGCCCCGCCGGTTCTGCCCGCGGCGCCCGGATCGATTCCCGCTAACGAGAACGAGCGGCGCCGCTTCCCAACATGGAGCCTCTGCCCGCAACTCCGCCTGCACCAGGGACAAGCAAAGGCTACAACCCCGAGCGGCCCAGCCCCTTCCCTTCCGCCCCGCCGCGGGCCGCGGAGAAGCGGGCCTGGAAGGGTCCGCGGCGTCCCCGCAGTCCCGTTCCGGCCGCGGCCCTTCCCCCTCCCGGCCGCCCGCGAACCGCCGGGGCCTGGGACTGGCTCGGCACCCGAGGGGGGCGGCCCCGCTCTTTGTTGAGCGCCGACCCGGGACCTACTTCCTCCCCGGCGTCCGCGTCCTGCTTCCCGGCGTCCGCCGGCCGCTCCCGGTCTTGCGCCGCCGCCTCCCGCCGCACCGCACGTCCTCTCGCAGGCGGCGGAGGCGCGTACCGCCGCCGCCGCCGCCGCCGCACCACGTCTCCCACCCGGGGCTGCGTCACCGGGTGAAACGTTCCTGGCCAGCGTGGGTCTGCGCCCAGCGGCCCGCCCGAGCGCTCCGGCCACGGGACCAGAGTGCCGCCCTGAGGCCTGGTCGGGACACGACACCCTCCGGGCCGGGCCACCGCGCCCCCCAGCCCCCCCACGGCCGGCCGCGTCCTTTCGGGGGCCCAGCCTCTCCTACCCACTCTCAGATTAGGACCCCCCACGCTCACCCCGTGAGCCGACCGGCCTCTGCTAAACCTCCCCCAGATCCGTCAGGTAAATTTGGAGGGTGACGGGTAGAGGGAGAAGGGTGGGCACGAGGGCAGCCTTTCCAGTTCAGCACGGGAAAGGTACCGAGGGCACTGGGCCAGAAGTTACCTGGCAGTGGGGCACCAGGGAAGGAGGTGGGGGAGTGCCGGCTTAACTAAGCCGCGGCACACCCGACTGCACCTTCCTGTTTTGCAAACCATTCCCAGTGGTACCAGCTTGAGGCTGCACTACGCAGCTGCGCAACCTGTCTCCTACTGAGTTTTTCCACATTTCTGAAAGCCTGAATTCCTAGGAAGTCACAGTGGCCTTTATCCCTGTTGGGCACACGCAGTGCCTTGCCGCGGGGATTGCTCCTTAGATTGGATGAGTTCTTCAGAAGCTGAAACAAAATCAAGAGACCACTACCTGATTCTGGCTCTACTTCTTCCTCAGTAGGTGATCTGGGACAAGACATCGTAGTTGACAATATCTCAATATAATTATCTGCAGCTTGAAGAGGATAAGGTTTTGCATCTGACAGCCAAGCAAGTGTTTGTGAGGCATTTTACGGGATTACAAAGAGGATTTTCAAATATAAGAAGTTGTAAAATACTTCACAGTGCATAGAATATGGAACAGGAGTTCAAGGAAGTAATTTGGCTGGTATTTCACAAGCTATTTTGCAGTTCTAGTTCCAGCGTTGTTTGGAAGGTAGAAATAAAGTTGCCAGGTTTATGTGTACTGGTAAAAATATTCCTAGAATCCAGTAGAGGTTTTGAACAGGAAAGCCAGATGAACACTCAGCCAGTGCATTTAGTAACTGAAAAATCACAAAAGAGCAAGTTACAGATGTTGGCTTGTGGTTTTGAACATCCAATTCAATTCTGTTCTTGGGCAATATACTCCTTGTTGATCGTTGTAATTAGTTGTATAATGTAGAAATTAAATTTACACCTTAACAGGACAAGGAATATATGTATTTTCTTGTGCTCCATGCACAAAGGGCACTTATTTAGGGAGTATAAGTAAGCTCAGACTTACATGCTCTATGGACAAAGCCTATGTGTTTGCTGCATTGAAAAAATTGTTGAAGAACAGTTCCTTCTTTCAAAGCTTCTTGGCACTTGTTTTGGTGGGCACATACTTTTGGCTTCAATGACTCAAAATCTTTTCAAATGTTCTATTGGTATCCTAGTACTTGTTTGCTGTCATAGATTCTTTTTTTTTCCCTTTGACCCTATAAGGGTTGATCCTATCTCTAGTCTGAAATTTATTCTTATTCTTATTTATACTTGCATTATTCCAGAGAATTTGAGGCAGCATACAGAATATATGTATTATAACACAAGATAAAAGTAAGTAAAGGAAGAAATAGGTGTGACGTTAAAGAGAGGAAAAATAGGATACCAGAACAATGCAACAAATTGCCCAAAGTAGAGGGTTTTATAGTGTTTTTGAGATCACCATGAAGCAATTGGTCAAGAGAGGCACTTCTTGTGCTGATACTAAGACTTTAGAAAAGTTTACCTCATGGGCCTTCATAAAGTGGAAAATTTGAATTCCCAGTTTGAAACAAGGATAAATGTCTGATAATCCTTCAAGCATGTTATTCTTGAAACACAGTGTTTGATATGAATTGGGCAATAAAAAGTTTGAGGTCATAAGCTTCAACAAGACTCTGGAATGCACATGTTTTATGTTTCCAACAATGGCAGATCCATATGCTTTGACCATCAACCCAGAGGTACATAGCATGGAAAAGTTGAAATTCTACGTGGTGGTTAAAAAATGTGTCTGCTATAATCATTACTTGTACCACAATTGATGCAAAGAGGAAAACATTTGCTTTATTCTAACTCCAAAGGAATCTTAAGGATTTAAAAATAGTGGTTGAGTTCATTTAAACAAGATCAGTGAAATCATAGCTGGTGGGTTAAATATTACATGATTGGTAGAGAAATTCAAATTCAATTTGCATGAAATAAACATGTGGTATGTAAACTTAATCTTACCTCCTAAATAAGCACATAGTTTTAGTAATAAAAAATAATATAATAATAAAGAATAATAAAAAATTATAGCTAACAGGAATTTCTTACAAGCTACCCAGCTTTATAACAAGGTATGGAATAAGGAAAAATATGGCTTGGTAGGCCCTCCATCCCAGCCTCATTATCATATATTCTTTGTGTCTCCATAATGTCTTAAATGCAAATATCTTCCAGGTTTTATTCTTATCTACATAATAACCTGTGATGGTTTGCTGTCTGCTTTGTAGTGTTTTTCCATTCTGTCAAATTTCTTTAGTAAAATGCTGATTGTAATCTGTGGCTTCTGGTTTCAACTGGACATAAAATTTTTTAACTTCTACATAGGTAAGTTTCCCAATTACTATCCAAAACACAAAAGCTAATTAAAGCTCTCAAGTGTGACAACAGATCACAAGGACAGTTTTTGTCTATGGAACATATAGGCTTAACTTATATGATCTCCTGATGAACCTTCCAGCATAAACTAGTTGCAAAATGTAACCCTGTGTGATTGAGCTTATTGCCCCATAGGTTTGTTAGATATAAATTAATTAAATTTTGGAAGACATCTGCCACAGTTATGACTTATATTTTCAAATAGTTAAACTATTCTTTTTGTTACTAATTAGGGTCAGTTGTCTGTTGAGGCAAAAACCATGTTTTCAAAGCAGAAGAATTCTATCTTGCTCTGGATAGCAGTAGCACATGGATCTCATTCAGAATCAGTATCAGGTCATCATGATGGGAGTTTCAGTAAAGAAGAGTTGGGGGCTCCTGGCTGGCACTGTCAGTGGAGTATGCGACTCTTGATCTCGGGGTTGTAGGTTCAAGTCCCACGATGGGTGTAGAGATTACCTACAATCTTTAAAAATACAAATAAATAAACAAATAAATAAATAAATAAAATTTTAAAAATCAAAAAAGAAGAAGGCAATGCACATCTCTTTTTAATACAGCTTGAATTGATCATCCAATATGTTAAAATGATGTTTTTAATTAACCTTGATTCCTAGGGTGGATTTTAGGTTTTTACGAGATTTGGTAGTAAGGTTCCTGTATTCGGGACAGCTTGGTCATTTCTGCAAATTCAATAGCTAAGAAAAAACTATAAGTTATAAATAATCTTGTGTTGTTCCTTATTGATTTCCTCACAATATAATAAGTGTAATATTCAGAAGGGATGCCTAAAGTTTGCTTGCACCTTATATAATCTAGTGTTCTGAGAACACTAAATGTATAGAAGAAACCACAGTGCCTGACTGTGGCCTTACCCTACAGCTGTATCACTCTTAAAGGATTCTAATAAGCTTTTTTTCTTTGCCCCTTTAAGACAAGGATGATAATGGCATTCCACTGTGGCTAGTCTCGGGGTGTTTCACTATCTCTTATTGGTTCCTTTAATTCCTTTAACCCTGTCCTCATTTTTATAAATAGCCCTTTCATTAGATTCTCTTTCTGTGCTATCTCTTTCTTGCCAGAACCCTGATTGATAGTTACAGGAATTGGAAGTAGCCTCAGGAAAGAAACCCTTGCTTTGTGGGATGGTATTACTCACATATCTGATGATTACCTGTATAAACTTCTTGCCATGAAAAGTGAAACAATGGCATAACAATTGCTGAAATAACCATCAATAGTGGCATGAGATGGAGTGCTGATGGAAGCCGTAGCATTGGAAGACCAGTCTCTAGCACTTAGCTCCTTTGATAGTGATGATTGCTGAAATCATTGTGTCATTTTTTCTGATTGCCTCTGGGAGAATATGTGAGGAAAAAAGACAAATGGCCTCAATTCCAAACTTAAGGCACGAGTAGAAAATCAAAAAGTTTCTTTGACAGCCTTGAAGAAACCTTATTTCTCATGTAGCTGCAGGGAAAACATGAAACATGGCTGAGAATCCAGCCCACGACCTAATAGTAAAGGCTGTAGAGTTGCAATGTTAACTGAATGTGAGACTTAGATCTGTTATGCTAAGAGTCCAGGTAGAGAAGTTGTTGGGACCCCACGACATAGAATGGGGGCATTTGGGTAGATATAAATGAGGCTGAGAACTTGAACAAGAGTTAGATTTCAAATAGGTGATGCGCATTAAGGAGTACACTGGTCGTGATGAGTACCAGCTTTTGTATGGGAAGTATTGAATCACTGTATTGTACACCTGAAAGTAATATGACACTGTATGTTAACTGGAATTTAAATAAAGCCTTAAAAAAAGTTAGATTTCAGCACAGCCCTGGTGGAGAAGGACAAGACCTGTTCTTGGAGGAGAAAACTTGTGCACTGAAGAGTTACAGGATCTTGGCAAATACTTATCTATGTTTCAGGTTGACCTGAGAAGCTGGTGGTCTTTTTAAATGGGTTACTTGAAGCTGGTAATCTATGTGCTGAGATGCCAGAACTTCCAGGGCATACTTTAGAGGAATAAATCTGAAGATTTAGGGAGATGGGAATGTTGGACTTGCCCTATTATGTGCATCCTGCTTAGTAATGCTCTATCTGTACCATCCCTACAAGGACCCATAAAATTTACCTTTATCAAGGCATTGAGTAGAGGGTCACAGCTATCCTTGAAAAATTCTTTGGTGGCTGTCTTAATTGGCTGGAGATGATAATGGAGATGCCACAATGAAATCAGGATCCATGATTTCAGTGGGAATATTGAGATCCTGGTAGAGGCCAGGTGGAAGATTCTTAAATGTTAAAGACTTGTTCAGCACAATTATCATGATAACCCTCAGGAAGAAGTGATAATCAGAGTGTTTGAAACCAAGGATCTTTGATGGTGGTGTATGATCATCCGTGTTTAAGAATGAATGAAATTAACAGTCTACTTAAGTACTGCTTGCCATATGTAAGCAGAAAAATTCTAGGTCTGATGAGCAGAAACGTAACTCAAGTCACTGGTGTGGTGATTCAATACATATCACCCAATTCTTTTTTTTTTAAGTTTATTTATTTTGAGAGAGAGAGTGCGAGTGGGGGAAGGACAGAGAGAGGGAAAGAGAGAGAATCCCAAGCAGGCTCCTCACTGTCAGTGTGTAACCCAACACAGGGCTCCAACTCATGAACCATGAGATCATGACCTGAGCTGAGATCAAGAGTAGGATGCTTAATTGACTGAGCCACCCAGATACCCCCATATTTTTCAACTGAATCTAGTTCACAAGCCTGGATGGAGTCCCTTTGAGGGGGGAGCCTTGAGGAAGAAGCCTCATAGTTGTATTTCCACATGTGGAATTTTTACTAGAGCAAATCAGTATAGGCTTTGGCACCTAGAATGCAGCTATGGACTTGAAATCTAGAACGTGCTTTTCAATTCCCTTCAAAAGAAATAATCAGAAGCAGTTTGCCTTCATATAGCCGGGATAGCATTGTCATTGTCTTACATCAAGGCTATGTAAACACGTCAGTTGTAATATATCATTCCAGAGGGACCTTTGTTTCCTTGATATCCATTAGAACATCCTGCTAGTCTATTACCTTAATGACATGGTGCAAACCAGATAGATGAACTGGAAGTAGCAACTGCCCTAGATACCTTAAAAAGACCCTTCTATCAGAGGATAAGAAATACATCCAGGTCAGAGACCTGTGCCACAGTGAAATTTCTAACAGTTCAGTGGCATTATTGTGCTCCACCTCAAAAAACAATGCCCAGTCTTAGTTGGCCTGTTTGGATTTTGGAATCACCATACTGCATGTATTGCTCTCTGATCCATTTATCATGTAACCTATATGACTGCCAGTTTTTCATATGACTTGGAGAAACAGAATGCCCCACAGATGGTCCAAGTTGTGGCACAAGCAGCATGGATAAGGTTTGGAATAAGAACATGCTCTCATCTCTTGGCAACTATTCTCCATTTGAAAGGTAACTCTTGGCCTGCTATGAGGCCTTGGCAGAAACTAAACACCTCACTATGGCATACTAAGGGACTGTGTGATGTGAACTGCTCTTTAGGAACTTGGTGTTACCTAATTTACTGAATCATAAATTGAAGATGGGCAGCAGAATTCATTGTCAAATGGAAAGGCATATGTACTGGGGTGGCCGGAGCTGATATAGAAGGCACGAGTAAATTACATGGACAGATTTCCTCTGTACCTGCCCCTACTTCTTTGCCACTTTTTTTTTTTTAACTTTATCTATGGGCTTGTGGTCATTTAACAGAGGAAGGAAAAACTTGGGCTTGGTTTATTAATGTTGTGCATTATATCCAACTGGAAGCATATAGCCTCTGAATTATGCCCCTATCTGTAATGGGGTGGTCTTGAAAAATACAGAGGAAGAGAAATTCTCCCTGTGGGCATAACTTTAAATAGAACATCTGGTTGCCCTCTTTGTTAGGAAGGAGAGCTGGCCTGAGGTATAGATCTGTATTTATGTACAGTGGCTAGTAGGTGGGCCAATAACTTGGAAAGAAGAATATCTGAGATAAGGGAGTCAGTAGGAGAGGTAATACAGATGGATTCTCAAAGTGGGCCCAGAATGTGAAAATATCTGTGAACCACATAACTGCCCACAAGAGGGCATTCATTTCAATAATCAGGTTTACAAGAGATCTGTCCTATGGATGTCAGCCTCTACCTGGTCACCCAGTGGTAGTTCAGTGGTCCTATGTAAAAAAGGAATGACGGCAAATGTGGGTTCAACAACATGGACTTCTACTTGCCAAGGATAATGCACTGGGGTGGCCGGAGGATAATACAGTTACTGCCACTTTGGAGCATTTAACCTGCTTATAACAGAGGCCATTGCAGAGACCCCAGTATGGTAGTATTCCCTAGACCAGGCAACCACCTGGTGGCAGTTTATTATACTAGATCCTTTCCATTATGGAGAGAAGAGGGATTCATCCTCATGGAAATAGTACATATTCCAAATACAGGTTTACCTTCCCTGCCTGGAAAGCTTTTTTACAAGTACCATAATCCAAGGATTTATAGAATGCCTTATTTCATCACCATGTATTACAACATTAAATTTAAGCAAGAAACTCATTTTATTTTGAGGGAAGTATGTCAATGAAGTCATAACCACTGAATTAATTGATCTTACCTTAAACCCATCACTTAGAAGCAGCTAGTTTAAGGGAAGAGAGGAAAGGCCTGCGGAAGGATTGGTTGTGATACCGGGAGATAACCCAGTGAGGATATGGGATAGGACTTAACCTATAGCCAATATATGTTGCCATCTAACCCACGTGCAGAATGTGTGGGTCTATGAACCAAGGAGTGGAGTGGTGGCTCTTCCTACTACTAACAATTCACTTGAAGAATTTTTGTCTCTACAACTTTGTCTTTAAAACATTGGGCTTGGTGGATCTGAAGGCTCTGGTGCCCAAAGGAGAGATACTGTCCCTAGATAACTTAGTCACAATTTCATTAAAGAGGAAACTGATACTGTCACCTGGCCAATATGAGGTCTTTGGACTATGGAGGCAAAGGTTAGAGAGGGGATCATTGTACTGGTTGGAGTGATTGGTCCTCATTACCAAGGGGAATTGCTTGTTGCCCCACAAAGAGAATAGAAGGACTATGTCTAGGACCCTACGTGTGCACTAAGATACCTCTTGGTATTCACATGTCCAGTATTACTGAACAATGATAAACTGCAACAACCCAGTAAAGATAAGGCCACTAAAGATTTGGCCCCATGGAAATAAGTTTTGGGTCATCCCATCAGAGAAGATACTAGTGGAGGATAAGGGGAAAATGAAAGCTGTCATTATCACCTTGGGACTTGCCGCTATCTTCTCTTCTCATTATCAGAACCACAATTTTGTTGACCTTTCCTGTGTTGCTATGTCTGTCAGATGAGACTGAGACCCTCCCTATGCTAGGGGATAAATCTTGATTGGCCTAGCCTCACTTCTGTTACTAAAGGGATGGCTTAGGCTTGACAATTCTAGATAATAACACATAGAAAAAGTCTATGGGAGTGCTTTTAACAAGGTACACAAGGCACAGACATACCTTTTTCTGTTTCTAGACATGGCTACCCACTTCTAATGACTGGAATGGCAGATGCCATTTTGGGACCATGATAGGAGCCCACATTAGAAAATAAGTCCACATATTAAGGATGGTAAAGTGCAACCTTGGTCCTTGTGGTGAAGTCTGCTGGTATTCTCCAGTATCCATTTCCTTCTTTTAAAAAAAATTTTTTTTATTTAAGTAATCTCTACATGCAACATGGGGCTCAGACTCATGACCCTGAGAGCAAGAGTCACATGTTCTTCCAACTGAGCCAGCCAGGTGCCCTCCTTTCTTTCGTTAGCATTAGATCTCCTAAATTTTAGTTGGATACACATATACATAATGTGTTTGTCAAATAGGTAGGACATGTACTGGTCAATGGTACTTGAGTAGAGGTGATATGTGCCACTTCTGGGTTGTACTCTTAGAATGGATATATGCCCTTCTTTCCTTTCTTCTCCTCTATTTGGCTGGAATGAAGATGCAAATGCCCAAGCAACCATCTTGGATTATACCATGGAAGTCCAAGCTTAGGTTTCTTGATATTTCAGAGCCATCATTAATATGAACCCTGGAGGGTTTATGCTAAGATTATATCATGAGAAAGAAATGAATATGTCTTAAGCCACTGTAATTTTCTGCAGCAGCCACATCTATATCCTAACATGTCAATGATAAAGTTGAGCTGCTGAATTAATCCCCACAGAACCAACTTACCTTAAAAAATTATGTGACACTAAATGTCCTTTTGGTTTAAGCTCTTTTGAGTTACAGCCAAAAGCATTCTAACTGATATGTTTCCAAGATTGCTAGCTGTAGAGGGAAGGAGTGAGTTGTAGCATCCGCTATTGAGAAACTCCTGATTGAGAGAGCCCTTTTCTTTCTTAAGGAGGTTACATTTTATTTTATTATTTTTTTATTGAAGTATAATTAACACACACTGTTATATTAGTTTCAGGTATACAATGTAATAATTGGACACTTTCATGCATTTCCCAGTGCTCAACAAGATAAGGGTGCCCTTGATCCCCTTTATTTATTTCATTCATCCCCCTCTCACCTCCCCTCTGGCAACCACCAGTTGTTCTCTGTATTTGAGTCTGTTTTTTTTTTCTTTTTTAATCTTTTTTGTTCATTTGCTTTTTCTTAAATTCCACATCTGAGTGGAATCATATGGTATTTGTCTTTCTCTGTCTGGCTTATTTCACTTAGCATTATACCCTCTAAGTCCATCCATGTTGTTGCAAATGGCAAGGTTGAGAGAGCCCTTTTCTTATGATTGGGGGAAATGAGCATGGTGAAGGAACAACTAGGAAAAAAATCATTGAGGATATAGGAGGGTGGGAATAGTCTACAGAGTAACATCCCAAAGGGGTCAGGATGAGAAGGGTTCTAGAGTACTAATGTACAAATATCTTTTCTTCCTTTTTTCCAATTTAAAATAAACTTGACCTTGACTTTTTAAAAGCAGCCAAATGATGTGTAATACCATACCATATAATTCACCAATTTAAATTGTATAATTCAGTGATTTTTAGTATATCCACAAAGTTGTACAGAACTGATTTAAAACATTTTAAAATATTTTTAATATAATTTGTCAAATTGGCTTCTATACAACACCCAGTGCTCATCCCAACAAGTGCCCTCCTCTATGCCCATCACCCACTTTCCCCTCTCCACCACCCCCCTTAAACCCTCAGTTTGTTCTCTGTATTTAAGAGTATCTTATGGTTTGCCTCCCTCCCTCTCTGTTTGTAACTTTTTTCCCCTTCCCTCCCACATGGTCTTCTGTTAAGTTTCGCATTTTAAAATATTTTAATTGCCCCAAAAAGAAATCTTGTACTCAAATGCAGTCACTCTCTGCTTTCTCCTCCTCCTCTATGTGTATCTTTGTGTGTCTGCGTGACTGTGGACTCTTCTGTACTCTTTTTAATGAGATTTACCTGAAAGTAATTATCAGGCTGGAGTGTGAGCTGAGAATTAAGATATACAAGAAAAGCAGAACACACTTCTTTTTAATCCATGAATTTGGTTTGTAGATACAGGCGTGAGATAATTCCTGTCTTCCTATGTTGTTTCATTAGTGTTTAGGAAATGCAACTCTATTGAACACAGCCCCCTTCATTTATTATTTTTTTAAGTTTGTTTGTTTTGAGGTGGGGGGAGGGCACGAGAGAATCCCAAGCAGTCAGCACAGCCTGAATTGTGGCTCGATCTCACTAACTGTGAGATCATGACTTGAGCCAAAATCAAGAGCTAGATGCTTAATTGACTGAGCCACCCAGATCCCCCTGACGTCCCTTTTAAAACTATAATGTAAACTTGGTTTACAGTGTTCCTAGCTCTGAGGTCACTAGAGCCATTAACCGAAATACAGAATGCATAAGATATGGCAGTGGTGGGTGAGATAATTTGGTTTTTGACATGTTGATTTTGAAGTGTTAGTAGGAAAACAAAATGAAGATGACCTTGGGCAGTTATAAATTTGGTTCTCGTAAGACGATTTTTCTCTCTTTAAGAGAGCATAAAACTAGAAGCACAGATTTGGAAATTATCAGGATGAAGGTCCTGTCTGAAGCCATTGTAGCAAATTACATTGAGTGAACATAGAGTGAAGAGTTGCTTATGGTGAAGAGACCAAAGACGTGGTAATTAAGAGGCTAGCAATAATCTCATAGGCAGAACGCATCTGTAGAGTGTGGGCAACAACCAAATGCAGAAGAAAACTGTAAGGAATGGGTTAATGGTATCTTGAGGGTCAAGTACCATAAAGGACTGCTTCTAGAATACTGAAAGCTGAGTTTGTAGGCAGAGAGGAAGAAATCAGTGTCTTTGCCTTTTGCTTTGTATTCAAAATTGTCTGCAACCTTTGTGGATGCCAAGGCTCACCCAGACTACGTAATACGATTTTACCTAAAATATTTGCCAGTGTAACTCCAGAGGTTTTCTCTGCAAATCTAGTGGGCATTTTTGCCCACTTTTGCCCACTAGACATTGAGTTAGTTACAGATTATGATGAATTTCCAGCTTTCATTTATCTCAGTCTTGATCTAAATTTTTCTATCCTAATTTTAAAAGTCAGGCCTGTTCAGTATACAGGTAAAAAAAATGCATGATATCCTCTTTACCAACATGACCTTGCTTTTAAAATGGGGGGAAAATGGTGCCTGGTAGATAAGTGCAGATTATTTTGACTTCTTTGGCTATATAAATGTTGTCTGCATATTGGTACTAATTTGTAACTGTTATAGGAAACGGGTATTTGAACATCCAGAATAATGCAGTGTATTAGTAATTCTGTGACTGGCTAATGCTGTTAAATTCTTTGAGAGTGTGTGTGAGGGGGGTACTATTTATTTGTGTGTGTGTGTGTGTGTGTGTGTGTGTGTGTGTGTGTTCTCCGTGAAAGATGTTGCAGTACATCGTCTGTCCCTGTCTTCGTGCTCCGGGGGTGGGCTGAGGTAGGGAGGGTGTGACGCTGGTATTTGTGTGAACTCGGGCTTGTGATGCTGAGCTCGGTTCACCCGCTTTCTCCTCCCTTCTCCTCCCAGCTCCTTCCCACCAGCGCCACAGCAACATCCTCAGAGTCTGAGCGAACTGCGCCCAGCGCGGGCACGGAGCCTCCCACCGCCAGCAACCTGCGGCCCGGGAGAAGAGCCAGCACAGTGACAGCGCCTCACCGCCACCAGTCCCCGGACCACCATGGCCAAGAACCGCAGGGACAGGAACAGTTGGGGTGAGTAACATATGGTGACTTCTGCAGCCTGCGCGGGGACTGGCCCTCTGGTTTCTGCTTCTGGGGACGAGAGGGCCAAGGGCTGGGAGACGGGCCACAACCGAGCTGCTCCCTGTAGGGCCGGAGAGACCATGGCCGAGTGGTACCCGTGTAAGCAGAATCGCGCTGTGGGGCGAGGGCTGCAGCTTTCCGCAGGCCGGAGCCCCCTGTCTCTCCCCCACCCCCAGTCCTCCTCCTCGCAGCATTTGGACAGCACCCGCACGTCGCCTCCCTGGGACTCGTCGGTTCCGCTTTAGCGATCCTTTGGCAGAAAGGCGATGAGAGTAGGCAGGGGCTGTTACCCGGCCGAGAGGGGCGAGGGGGTGAGGATCCCTAAGCCCCGGCCCCTTCCTCGGGAGCTTTGAGCCCTTCCGCCTGGCAGGGCGCGGGCTCCCGAGCGGGCGGCATGCTGGAACAATGAGGCAGAGCGCGCCCAGCCCGGCGGGAGTGTTGCAGACCTGAGCAACCCAGAGGAAGGGGCGCCCGCCTGGGAGTCCCCCACCGCTGCAGTACTTGTTTTAATTTGGAGCTCGGAGGGGAATTGGGGAAGAAGGGAAGCAAAGTTGTGGTTTCCAGCCTCTGCTCCACCCCAATCCGGCACCCCATTCAGGCCAGCCCTAAGTGTGGCATTGTTCTTTGATTTTACCTTTTGGAGATATTGGGCTCATGATTCAGCACCAGGCCGAGGGGAGGGGGAAGGAGAGGCTAGGCCCAGTGGGTTCACGCCGCGAGTGGGTGGGCGGCGCTCACGCAGGCGGGGAAGAGAGAACGCAGTGATGCAGGAGAAATCGCGGCCCCGCCCCGCTCTGCTGCTCCAGACTTGGTTCAGGACGGAGAGTGTGGGCAGATTGGGCGTCTTTTTCTGCCCTCGGCTCGCGTTTTCTTCCAGTCACAGTGCTAACCTCACTACCATCTTAGGAACCAAAGCCTTTCAGGGCATTTTGTTTTCTGACCCAGAGCAGATCTCAGGCCACTGTTCCTCGGTGGGTAGAGAAATATTTTGTTCATTAGCTTTGTTATTTGGAAAGTTTACACACATCCTCTAGGAGTTTGGAGCTCCTGGATCTCTTCTGTGTCTCAGTGAGAACTCTTCTATAACTGTCCATCGGACCAGGAGGTATAAATTTAAATTTTGGAGGGGCTTACTTTTATCAAAAGACCGTATTTCTCCTTGCCTGGTTGTTCACAGGGCCAACTTAACTCCCAGTAGGCAACGTTTGTGGTAGGTGTGGGGAGCTACGGCAGGGAGGTCTGGCTCTAGTTGTATGAATTTAAGAGAAAGCAGTTGCATTTTCTGAGATTACCAAACCTCAGTAAGTGTGAGTATTGTAATAACACTGTTTTCTTTGCTTCTTAGGAGATTATGAGTAAGCGTTTTCACTGTCCCCCTAACTTTTCCTTGGCCTAGAGTAGGAATTTCTTTTCTTTTTTTAAAAGTTTATTTATTTTGAGAGAGAGAAAGAGTGGGGGGGGGGGGCGGGCAGAGAAAGGGGGAGTGAGAGAGAATCCTAAGCAGGCTCTGAGCTGCCAGTGCAGAGACCCATGTGGGGCTCGAACTCACTGTGGTATTATGACCTGAGCCTAAATCAACAGTGGGTCCCTCGACTGAGCCATCCAGGCGCCGCTAGACTAGGAATTTCTTGAACACTCATGGTTCAGGTGTGGATGTTCAAGTCAGTTTTGATCTTGATCTCTGTGCATTGTTGACTCAACCATGTTAAGAGACAGGCATGTGAAAATTAATTCTGAGCATTAAAGTTCTTCTTAGTGAAGGTTTGGATCATTATTCTTCAGTATTTTCTTTGGTTTCAGATTTCTTATATGGTGGAGGTTTTTTCCTCTTGGAAATGTGTTTCTCAAATGGGATTTGCATAAAAATCACATTGGGAAATTGTTAGAAATGCATATTTCTACATCTTCTAGCAAGAGTTTTTCCCTTTTTTAATTATTTTTTTTAATTTTTTTTAAATTTTAACTCTCGTTAACATACAGTGTTATATTAGTTTCAGGTGTACAATATAATGATTCAACACTTGTATACATCACCCAGTGCTCATTACAAGTGCACTCCTTCATCCCCATCACCTGTTTAACCCATGCCCCCCACCCACCTCCCTCTGATAACCATCAGTCTGTTCTCTATAGTTAAGAGTCTGTTTCTTGGTTTGCCTCTCTTTTTTCCCTTTCCTCATTTGTTTTGTTTCTTTAACTCCACATATGAATGAAATCATATGGTATTTGTTTTTCTCTGATTGACTTATTTCTCTTAGCATTATACTATTTCCATCCATGTCATTGCAAATTAGCCAGAGTTTTTCTTTTTTTTTTTTTTTTTTTTAAATTTTTTTTTTTTTTTGTTTCAACGTTTATTTATTTTTGGGACAGAGAGAGACAGAGCATGAACGGGGGAGGGGCAGAGAGAGAGGGAGACACAGAATCGGAAACAGGCTCCAGGCTCTGAGCCATCAGCCCAGAGCCTGACGCGGGACTCGAACTCACGGACCGCGAGATCGTGACCTGGCTGAAGTCGGCCGCTTAACCGACTGCGCCACCCAGGCGCCCCTAGCCAGAGTTTTTCAATCAATAGCTGATATGAAGTCTAGGAATCTGCCTTTTAATTAGCATTTCAGGTGATTGACGAGCACTGGATAATTTATATTTGATGGGAACATGTCCCAGATGGTTTACCCAGAAGTCATCAAGAGACTCTCAACTCAAGTGATGAATTAGGAAAAGAAATACTAAAGTATTATACTAAAGTGTGGTCACTGGAAATTTTCACAGAAAAGAAATATTGGAATTGTGCAGTCTTGATCCTCTATGGAAGTGCTTTAGTACTCGGATTTTTCTTTGCTATGAAGTATATATGACGTGAGGTGCCTGGATGGCTAGTTGGTTAAGCATCGACTCTTGGTTTTGGCTCAGGTCATGATCTCACAGTTTGTGAATTTGAGCTCCACATCCAGCTTCACATTGACAGCATGGAGCCTGCTTGGAGTTCTCTCTTCTCTCTTTGCCTCCTCCCCTCCGTCCCCACCAACTTGTGTGTGCATGCTGTCTGTCTCTGTCTCTCTTTTTCAAAATAAATAATAAATAAACTTCAAGAAATAAAGTATGTGTGATGTAAATGACTTAGAAAAATGTAGTAACATGGAGTAAGAAATAGAGCTTTTTTGGCGAAGATGTTAGCCATGTCTTTCCTGATTTCATTTTATTACCAGCACCTAGTGTAATACCTAACACTGAGTAGGCATTTAAAAATAACATTAATAGCTAATGTCACTGAGCTAATATCATATGAGGTAGGTACTGTAATCCTCATTTTACATATTAAAGGTAAGTGATGAAGCCAGGATTCCAACTCTGGCGGTTTGACTTCAAATTCTTTTTATCTTCACCAGCATGCTATACTGCCTCTTAGGAGTTGAAAATATCTGCTGCATTGTATAGAACTACAGTGTTTAAGGCACAGTCACCTGCATCATTATTTTTTAAAATTTTAGTTAGCATGCGGTGCAATATTGGTTTCAGGAATAGCAGTCAGTGATTCATCACTTAACAGCACCCAGTGCTCATCACAGGTGCCCTCCTTAATGCCCATCACCTGCGTTATTGCCTTTGCTCTTTAGTCTCTGAGTAGACATAATCCCTCTTTTGCAAATAAAAAAACTGAGTCTCAGATAAGTTAAATGACTTGGCAAAAATCATATATTTAGTAAGTTAGAGGAAATCAGAACCTCGGGTTGCCTTCTAATTGATTTTCTATAGCATAATGCTGTGGAATGTTTTATAAGATAATGGGGCATGGTGTGAGGGTAGAGAGAAAACAGGCTCAGGTGATAGCTTTTAAAACTCAGCTTTTAAAAACTCAGATGATAGCTTTATTATTTTTCTTTTTCTTTTTGAATTTTTTTTTTCAACATTTATTTATTTTTGGGACAGAGAGAGACAGAGCATGAACGAGGGAGGGGCAGAGAGAGAGGGAGACACAGAATCGGAAACAGGCTCCAGGCTCCGAGCCGTCAGCCCAGAGCCTGACGCGGGGCTCGAACTCACGGACCGCGAGATCGTGACCTGGCTGAAGTCAGACGCTTAACCGACTGCGCCACCCAGGCGCCCCGCTTTATTATTTTTCTTAAGACAATGAACTGACCTTATCATCTGGCTAAATATATTTCAGACAAGTTAGAAAGCACTAGGTCAAGGCCAAAGGTAGACTCCCCAGAATTGGAAAATATAGTTATTTCCAAGAAAAGGGCAAGAGAGAATTTGCAAAATTTGTACAGGATACCTAAAATTGAGAGAAGTACACTATAGGACCATATCACAGCTAATCTTTTTATCTGAGTGATCAGTGACCTGTTAGGTTCTAATAAGACCATGGAAGTTACAAAGCAAAAAAGCAGCTATACTAACCAAGAATTGGGGATGTTATTTGAGGATCATATCCAGAGATACAACTGAGAAGCAGGTCTGTGAGTAGAACTGAGAATCCCAACACCTATGCCTAAATCTACACCGAACCAGAAGTTTCAATAAATGTAAGCATTTAAAAGTCCATTTTTCAGAGGTAGACATTATTCTCATTTTAATATGTAAGGAATCCGAGACTCAGCATGAGGAATGTGCCAGAGGTCCCATAATTTGTCAATTATAGATCTGAGGTTTAAGTTCAGGGTTGTTTGCTTCCCCAGTCCACTTGATGAAGGCCAGGAACTAAAATAGTATGCCAATGAGGTGCCATGTCAAGCCGTCTAGGCTTAAGCTGGTATAAGAAATCAATGCTGTATAAACTTAATCGCTTTGGACTAGAAAAGAAGGCGAAGAATGTACTAGTGTGGAAAATAAAAGATACAGATGGCTATCAGAGGCAGTAGCTCGGAAAGCAGTCTTTCAATGTTGAGCTTAGAATTTAAGTACTACCAGAAGCAAAACAAAAGTGCATTCTTTAAAATTTGTTTTTGTTAATTACAGTTGCTTAAAACTTGGGAGTTCACATGGGAATTTGGTTTTTCTACCGTGTAACAGAAACTGTCAGTACACTGATGCTTTAGAAAAATAATATTTGCAGTAAGTATAGGGAAAGTCTGTTGAAAAAGCGTTAGGTTTCTGTTTTTGTTTTTTGAGGCAAGATTATAAATGATCTTGAGTATAGTTACTTCCTTTTCTTTCTTTTCCAGTTGGTTGTATTCTATTTTTCTTAAAATGAGACTATTTGTGCCTTTTTACTCGCCTCATTCTGTATGTATCTATTCCTTCTGAAACAAAATAAAATTTCTAATGAGTCATACATGTACTTCCCCTACAGACTCTCCCATCTCATTTTGCTAATTTGCCTTCCTGACATCTTTTCTCAAATACATTTTCCCAAAGATATGTATTTTTTATACTTTGTATCTGCTTACACCTTGTCTTGATGACTCCTGGGTTATATCTTTGCTCTGTTTCAAACTCTGTAGTCTTTACTATCTTTAGAACCAGTGACTAGACTCTAAGTGGAACCTGTGATCATCAGGAAAATGGTCTACTGTGAGAAAATTTTGGTCAAAAAAAAAAAAAAAAGGTGGGGTGTTTTTACATTTAGAGGCTTTTCCTATTTTACATAAAATTTTATGAAAAGTATCTGTACAAAAGAATATGTAAAACATAGATTTTTTTATAACCATAAATTTACTAATTTTCTCTTAATTTTTTTGTAGTGTAACTTTTTAAAAGTTTATTTATTTATTTTGAGAGAAAGAGAGCGCATGTACATGTGCACCTGTGTGAGAATGGGGGGGTGGGGGGAGAGAGAGAAAGAGAGAGAGAGAATCCCAAGCAGGCTCCATGCTATCAGTGTGGAGTCCAATGTTGGGCTTGATCTAATGAACTGTGAGATCATGACCAGAGCAGAAACCAAGAGTCGGATGCTTAACTGACTGAGCCATCCACATGCTCCTGTAGTGTAACATGTTAATTCCCTTATCATTTATGTTTTGTGTATAACATACACTATGGCTTGAATATTGGTATCCCCCCAAAATTCATGTCAAATGTGATAGTACAGGAAGTGGGGGCATTGGAAGATGCTTAGGTCATGAGAGTGAAACGCTCTGAATAAGATGAATGGGATGAACAGCCCTCTCTTTAAAAAAGCCCCACAGGGTTCCCTAGCCCCTCCCACCATGCCAGGATTCAATGCGGACTCTTTGACTTGGAAGAAGGTCCTCACCTGACCATGCTGGCACCCTAATCTTGGTCCTCTAGCCTCTGGAACTAAGAACTAAATTTCGTTATCAACTACCCAGTCTGTGGTGTTTTGTTATAGCAGCCTGAACTAAGACATTCTAGAACTATTTTCTTTGTGGTTACCATGAGGATTACATTTAATATCCTAAAGTTACTGTACTCTAATTTGAAATTATATCAGTTAAATTTCAATAACCTATAAAAACTCTGCTCCTTTTTAGCTCTATGTGCACCCCTTTTAGTTACTGACATCACACAATTACATCTTTATACAGTATGTGTACAAAACATAAACTAATCGTTATTTAAAAAAATGCGTTAGTCCCCAAAGAAGACATACAGATGGCCAACAATCACATGGAAAGATGCTCCACATCATTAATCATTAGGAAATGCAAATCAAAAACACAATGAGATGTAACCTTACACTTGTCAGAATGGCTAGAATAAAGAAGACAAGAGATAACAAGTGTTGGCCAAAATGTGCAGAAAAAGGAATCCTCACAGTTGGTGGGAATGTAAAATGGTGCAGCCACTGTAGAATACAGTATGGAGGTTCCTCAAAAAATTAAAAATAGAAATAGAACATGATCCAGTAATTCCACTACCAGGAATTTACCCAAAGAAAATGAAAACTTAATTCAAAATATGCATATTCTGTATGTATATTTCAAACACATGCACACACACAGAAATATTATTATCCATAAGAAAGATGTGCTCTTGCCATTTGTGACAATATGAGTGGACCTAGAAGGTATTATGCTAAATAAAATAAGTCAGACTGAAAAACATATATGGTTTCACTTTTATGTGGAATCCAAAAAAACAAAACAAAAAGCTGAAACAGAGTCATAACTACAGAGAACAAACTGATGCTTGACAGATAAAAGGGCGGTGTGGGGAGAATGAGCAAAATGGGTGAAGGGGAGTAGGAGATACAGGTTTCCAGTTATGGAATAAATAAGTCATGGGGATAAAGGTACAGCACAGGGAATATAGTCAATGGTATTGTAATAGGGTTATATAGTGACTGATGGAAGCTACACTTGTGAACATAGCATAATGTATAAACTTGTGGAATCACTGTATTGTACACCTGAAACTATTGTAACATTGTGTATCAACTATACTTCAATTAAAAAATGTATTAGTGCCTTAAATTATGTAGAAAACAAAATGTGAAATTATAAACAAAAGTCATAATGCTAATTTTTAGGTTAGTAATTGTTTTTTTTTAATATATTGGTACCTTAGATCATGTACAAAACAAAGAAACAACATTACAGAATGTTGTTTTAATAATACTAGCTTTTATAATTGCCCAAGTATTTACCTTTACTGAGAATTTTATTTCTTCAGATGGTTTTGAGTTACTGTCCAGTGTGGTTTCATTTCAACCCATGGGAGTCCCTTTCACATTTCTTGCAGGGCAAGTCTGGTGGTAACAAATTTTCTCAGCTTTTGTTTATTTGAGATGTCTTAATTTCTCTCTCACTTTTGAAGGACATTTTTGCCAAACAGGATTCTTGGTTGACAGATTTTTTATTTTTTTATTTTTTTTTATTTTTTTTTTAAATTTTTTAACCTTTATTTATTTTTGAGACAGAGGGAGACAGAGCATGAATGGGGGAGGGTCAGAGAGAAGGAGACCCAGAATTTGAAACAGGCTCCAGGTTCTGAGCTGTTAGCACAGAGCCCGACGCGCGGCTCAAACTCACGGACTGCGAGATCACAACCTGAGCCGAAGTCAGACGCTTAACCGACTGAGCCACCCAGGCGCCCCAGTTGACAGATTTTTTAAAAAGCACTTGGAATATATCAGCCCAGTGTATTCTGGCCTCCAAAGTTTCTCATGAGTAATCTGCTGCCAATCTTATTGAGGATTCCTTGTACGTAATATCATTTCTCTCTCGCTGCTTTCAGAATTCTATCTTTGTCTTTGTCTTTCAGCAAGTTGGTTATAATATGTCTCAGTGTGGGTCTCCTACTTGGAGTTAGTTGAGCCTTTAAATGTTTATATTCATGTCCTTTAGCAATTTTGGGAAGTTTAGGGCATTGTTTCTTCAAAAAAGTCTCTGTACCTCTTTCCTCTCCTTTTCGTACTCTTACAATGTGTGTGTTGGTCTGCTTGATGGTGTCCTGTGTTTCCCTTAGGCTCTGTTCATTTTTCTTCAATCCTTTTTCCGTCTTTTCTGCAACCCTGATAATTTCAATTTCCCTGTCTCTAGCGGCTCATCATTTCCTTTGCGTGCTCAAATATCCCTATGAATTGTTCTTGTGAGTTCTTCAGTTCAGTTATTGTACTTTTCAGCTCTAGAATTTCTTTTTGGCTTCTTTTATGTCTATTTCTTTGTTGATATTTCCATTTCTGTTCAGTGTTTTCTTGACTTTCTGCATTTTCATTTAGTTTTTTTGAGCATCTTTAAGACAGTCATTTTAATAAGATGTTTGTTTAGTAGGTTCACCATCTGGTCTTTCTCTGGGACGGTTTGTATTTACTTTTTTTTTCTTTTGAATGGGTCATATCTTCCTGTTTCTTTGCATGCCTTGTGATTTGTTAAGACTGGACATTTGAATCCAATAATGTGATGAGAAATAAGAAAGTTACTTTCAACTTGGTTAGTTCCCTATCTACTCCCAGAATCCTCCCCTGCCCCACCAGATTGCTGTAGGGGCCTAGTGTGCCTGGGAGCTAAATTGTTGACATTTCTTTTCTCCTATGCATCAGTTTTGCACAACTGGCCTTTTTCTTTCAAAACTGCAGCATTCCCACAGATGTGTGCATGCTAAAAACAAAACAAACAAAAACAAGCACTCCGCCCATCTCCTCAGTACCACCTGGAAAAAACATTTACATTCTTTTCAATAAATAGCAAGCACTATGAAAAAAAAATAGGAAAGTCAGATTCTCTTCCTTCCCCAGGGTTTCCTGTGTTTGGGATTCGTTTGTTTTCATCATTATAGGATGAAATATATGTCTTTATGCTGACAATCAGCCTGAGGTATAAAGTTAAGACATTCTCAGGTCTTTTTTGAGCCTCTGCCATTCTGTGGGCATGTGTGGTGAGTTTTTTATTTTCCCTGTATATGCAGTTACCTTTGAATATCCTAATCTTTAATGCCTGACTCCCAAAAGAGGAAAAAGTGAAAACTGAAGAAGGGAAAAAAGGGACTGGCCCTTGGGGCATCTGGGTGGCTCAGTTGGTTGAGCATCTGACTCTTGTTTTGGCTCAGGTCTTGATCCCAGGGTCACTGGATCGAGCCCCATGCCAGGGTCTGCACTAAGCATGGAGCCTGCTTAAGATTCTCTCTCTCTGTCTCTCTCTCTGTCTTTCCTTCTCCCTCTCCCCCACTCCCCCTTTCCCCCTTCCCGCCCCCCCCCACCTTACCCCCTCCCCCGCCAAAAAGGTACTGGCCCATTAAATCTCCTGGAAGTCACTTCACCGAGAAGGAAGTGGCAGTCAGCAATGGGGGAGAATACAACTCTGTGTCTGTACCTTTGTGATAAGAAGCAGCAATCAGCAATTGGAACACAAATCCCCAAATTTTGGAGGACAGGGTCCTTACTGACTACCCTGACTTCTGTAAGCTGTGTGTAATGCGCATTAACTGCCTGCCATAGGGCTGAGGGGAGGAGGATCAGTAGCCGCTGCTGAGTTAAGAGTTGAAATTGACTAAAATTAACCACAATCTACCATTCATGCCTCCCCCCAGAAGTTGTAAGCCTTCCAGAGTTCCAATAGTTCTATCAGGTAGATTCTGTCAGTGTAATTGTTGTCATGGTAGGGACACAGATTCCTGGTGCTTCCTACTCTGCAGACTTCCCAACTTCATTTTAAGCTCTAGAACTATTTGGATTTTATTTTTATGGCTAGTATGTAGAAATCTCTTGGGCTTTTTTTTCCATATGGACAACCAAGTGTCCCAGACTCATTAGTGAATAATACACTTTTTTCCCATTGATCTCCAAACTGTATTGTCAGATATTACTCCTGAATATGTGTGAGTCTGTTTCTGCACTTTTTTATTGTGCTCCAGTGCTCTTTGTCTATCCTTGTGTCAATAACAGTTTTAGTTCCTGTGGTTTCATAGTGTCTTCATATATGGTAGAACAGATTGTCTCATTGTGTTCTTATTTATTGGTGTTTTGAACTATTCTTTATTCTTGGCTTTTGCTTTTGTATAAAATTTTAGAATCAGGTTTTCAAGTTCTTTGGAAAGCCCAGTGGGATTTTTTAAATTAAAATTGTATCCTGTTTGTAGATTAATTTGATAGAATTTTTACTTTACTGAATATTTCTATTCATGTACATAGCATATTCCTTCATTTATTTAGATTTTGTTTGTTTATGTCTTTCAATAGTTTAAAAGCTCTCATTGAAGGGATGGCTTTTATTTGTTAGATTTATTATTTTCCTTGTATTTTTTAGTTGCTATGATTTTTCCTTGTTATATTTTTTACTAGCTATTAATAAAAATGCAATTGATTTTTACATATTTATCTTATATCTAGCAACCTTGCAAAACTCTCTCATTAATATTTGTGTGTGTGTGTGTGTGTGAGAGAGAGAGAGAGAGAGAGAGAGAGAGAGAGAGAAAGGGACAGAGAGAAAGAGTGCATGTGTGAGAGTTGGGAAGGGGCAGAGAGAGAAAGAGAGAGAATCCCAAATAGGCTCCATGCCCAGCACAGAGCCCAACATGGGGCTCTATCCTGACCATGAGATCATGACCTGAGCCCAAATCAAGAGTCAGATGTTTAACCAAAAAGCCAGCCAGGTGCTCCTTATTAATTTTAATGAACTGTCTTTGATTCTGTAGAATTTTCTATGTAATGAAGCATACCACCTACAATATTGACAGCTTTATTCATTCCTTTTTAGTCTTTATCTTTTAAGTCTTTTTCTTATCTTAGAATAAGAACATTCTCCTTTTTTCCTAAATAAAAGTTTTTTTTTAATTATCACTGGATACGGAATTATAATTCATTTTCTGTATTTATTGAAATAATCATATGGTTCTTATTCTTTAATTTGTTCCTGTGTTTAATTACATTAAGGTATCTTTTGTGTTGAAGTGATCCTGCCTTCCTAGAATAAGCCAAGACATACTGTATTACCTTTTTAAATATGTTGCTAGATTTTCTAATTTTTAAAAAATATTTTCAAGCATGCTTATAGTCAATATTCCCTTTTCAAACTTACTTTGTCTGAATTTCAATATATCAAGTCTATGTTAACTTTATGAAATGAGTGGAAGATGATTCTTTCTTTCTTTTTTTTTTTTTTCCTATTCTCTAGAAGAGTTTATATAAAATTAGATTGATCCAGTTTGGGAAAACTAGTTTATTAAAACTACTGTTTACTTTATAGTAAGATTTTGAACTATTTTTTTTAAGTTTATTTATTTATTTTTATAGAGAGGCAGAGACCACATGAGTGGGGAAAGGACAGAGAGAGGGAGACACAGAATCCCAAGCAGGCTCCACACTGTCCATGCAGAGCCCAACATGGGACTCGAACTCACAAAACCATGAGATCGTGACCTGAGCCAAAACCAAGAGTCAGATGCTTAATTGACTGAACCACCCAGGTGCCCCAAGATTTTGAACTATTGATTTAGCTTCAGTATGGGTTTTGGAACAATTAAAGCTTTTTATTTCTTCTTGATTCAGTTTTAGTAATTTGTATTTTTCTTGGAATCTGTCCATACATCAGCTTAGCATGAGGTTGTTCTTAATTATCTGTTATTTTCTCTGCTTAATGTTGTGTTTTCCTTATTATATCTTTTATTGTTTAATCTCTCCTTTTTTCTTTATATTTACTTAATTTCCATGTATCTCTATTATTTTATTTTTTTACTTTCTTTGATTTTATTCTATATTCTTTTTAACTTAAAAAGTTGGATACTGACCTGATTTTCAGCTTGTCTTCTTGTATCCTATATATGTTGATATGCAGTAGGTTAATTTTCATTTAGTTTCAAGTATTTTAAATGTCTACAATGATTTGTACCATGGTACAAATTTGGTATGGATTTTTAGGGCATCTGGCTGGCTCACTCAGTAGAGCATGCAACTCTTGATCTCAGGATCATGGGTTCAAACCCTATGTTGCGTGTAGAGATTACTTAAAAATAAAATCTTTAAAAAAAAGAAAGAAAGAAAGTATGGATTTTTCTAAATTTTGTTACTTATGTGATACTTAATTTTACTCTAGTTAATATTATATAGCAGTACCACTTTCAGTGGTCATAAAAATGTTCTGTGTCTGTACTGTCCAATATGGTAGTCACTAGCCATGTATATCTTTTGAAGGGTTGAAGTATGGCTAGTGAGAATGAAGACCAAATATTTACTTTTATTTAATTGTAGTCAATTTAAACAGCCTCATGTGGTTAGTTGCTACAGTATTGAGCTGTTCGTGTTTATACTCATGCTGTGAACTTTGTTGAAACTTACTTTGTCATCCTAGTACATGTTTAATTTTTATAGATTTCCACAAAATCCTGGAAAGCATTTTATGTTTTCTAATTTTTGGTGGACTGTGCTTATATATGTTTGCTAGCTCAAGCTTATTTTTTTTTTAAAGAAGAGTGAATGAATGGGTTTATTTTAAAGACAAATAAGTTAATATAAATAAAGTATTTAAAGGTTGCATTTGCTGTCAAATCACTTTAAAAATTTTTTAATTCCAGTAGAGCTAAAATATAGTGTTATATTAGTTTTGGATGTACATTGTAGTGATTCAATAATTCTATATAGTTTAAGCTTATTAAATGTATATTCATGTTTTCCATACTCTGATTTCTGGGCTGTTTGATCTATCAGATACTGATATCTGATAGATACTTCAAAAATCTGATAGAAATTTTAAAAGATGATAGTGGATTTGTTAATTTCCTCTTGGTCTGTCAAGCTTTTATTGACTTTTGAGCTGTGTTGTTAGGTGCACATGAATGTGGACTTCTTACATTTTCCTGAAGAATTGAGCCTTTTATTCCTATCTAGTGATCCTCTTTATCTTAAGGAATGCTTTTTGCCCCAAAGTCCATTTTGTTTGATATTAATATAGATGCTTCATGTTTCTTTTGCTGATTTAGTTTGTGAGCATACTGAGCAGAATTGGCTGGAGTAGGAGGCTGACTAGATCACACAAAACAAATCATCTTGTCCATCTGATTTTTGAGTACCTTCTCTGCAGTGAATGCCGTCTGGTGAGCATTCACATGGAACTGACTATACTTATACTCCATGCCCATTCCAAAGGTCCAGACACATACTTCTTTGAAATACCTGACCATCTGCCCAAAATGTTAGCTACTGTCTGTGAATTAGAACAATGCCATACCTTTGGCCATGTGCTACAAGCCTCATGGGCTCTGTCTGCTCTCATATCTATCCGTTCTACTAGAAGACAGTGTAAGTTTCTTCTTTGCTGTCTCTTCCAGAGGTCATGAGTGCCTTGAAAGGGCACTTGAAAGGGCACCTTGAATGGGCAAAATCTAAATCAGAAATCTAAGATGCAATTATAAGAACTGTAGTATTTTACTTCCCACACTTATAGTCTCTGCAAATTAGAACGGTGGAGATAGTCCTGAACATGACACAGTTGATATTCAGCAGAAAGGGTAACCAAAATTTTCCAAATAGCTGAGTCAAAGATGATTAAAGGCCCAGACAATTGCTGAGAAACCAAATACTTCTAAAATTGACTTTTTTCAATGACTATACATGCAGGTGTATTTGTTTGTTTGCCTTAATGGAAATAATACTTCCCATCTGCTTTTTTTCTTAAAATAGGTGAACATATTTTCTTATGATTAGGTATTTTTCAATCACATGATTTCAGATGGGTCCATATTTTGCATAGCATAGCCATGACATAATTTATTTCCGTTATCCTACAGTTAGGCATTTAGATTGTTTCCAATTTGTCATTCTATAAATAATGCTATAATGAACCTTTATGTAGACAAATACATATGCACAGTCTCGATAATTTCCTTAGGATAAATTCCTGGAAATGGAATTGTTTTATTAAAGGGTATGTACATTTTTTTAATGTTTTTGAATGTTTCCAACTCTGTGTGTACAGTTGACCCTTGAACAACATGGGTTTTAACTGTGCTAGTAACACTTAGATGCAGAGGTTTTTTTTGATAACAGTATATAAATGTATTTTCTCTTCCTTCTGATTTTATTAATTACATCATCTTTTCTCTACCTTTACTGTAATAATACAGTATATAATAGCTATGGGATAGAAAATGTGTGTTAATTGACTTATTATTGGTAAGGCTTCTGGCCAACAGTAGGCTATTAGTAGTATTTTGGGAGAGTCAGAAGTTATATGTGGATTTTTGAGCATGTGGGGGGTTGGCACCCTAATATTGTTCAAGGGTCAACTTTATATTTTTTTAACCATTGCAAGTTATGATAGCCAAAAACTTTATCTCCTTTAATTAGTATTTTATCGGGGCACCTGGGT
The DNA here is from genome assembly GCF_016509475.1 of Prionailurus bengalensis. Classification (NCBI taxonomy): domain Eukaryota; kingdom Metazoa; phylum Chordata; class Mammalia; order Carnivora; family Felidae; genus Prionailurus; species Prionailurus bengalensis. The sequence goes on from NC_057355.1 coordinate 98,967,885, forward strand.
AGCTCAGTTGGTTAAGCATATGACTCTTGATTTCGGTTCGGGTCATGATTTCATGGTCATGGGATCGAGTCCTACATCAGGCTCCAAGCTGAGGGTTGAACCTGCTTGGGCTTCTCTCTCTCTGCCCCTCCATTGCTCATGCACGTGTGCTCTCTTTCTCTCAAAATAAATAAATAAATAAATATTTTTTAAAAATTAGCATTTATTCAGTTACTAGTAAGACTGAACTTTTCCCTCTATGTCTCTTACCCATTAGTATTTCTTCTTAAATGTTTATTCATTTTTGAGAGAGAGAGAGAGAGAGAGAGCGAGTGCATGCAGGGGTGGGGAGGGGCAGACACAGAGAGGGACAGAGTATCTGAAGCTGGCTCTGTGCTGACAGCAGAGAACGTGATGCTGGGCTGGAACTCACACACCGTGAAATTGTGACCTGAGCTGAAGTCGGACACTCAACTGACGCAGCCACCCTGGCACCCCTGTATTTCTTCTTTTTATCTGTTACTTACCTTTCTATTTAAGTCTTCTCACGTGTGTATGAATATATATGACACACACATACACACAGTGCCTGAATCATGATGGCATTCTTCTTCTAGAGGCATCCATTGAATAGTTTATGGAATGCTTTTGTATTTAAAATAAATAAACAGACTGTTAAGTGATTTACTTATTTCTTCTAAGATTCTGAAGTTGTAGGACCTGCATTATTCCTTGAAATCCTCTTCCTTAAGGGTATTGCTAGCAGAACAATCTGAGAGTCAGCATGGTAGTGTTCTGAGATCTATGTGTAATCATCTCATTGTAGTTCGTATCTCTGCTCTTGCTTAAACATTTTTAAGAGATTCATTTTTGTGAGTTAATGTTTTGTTTTTGTTTCCTTGGCCCATTTTGTCCCTTTCTATATGAACTCCCTTTGTTGTGATTTTGGAAATCATTCTGGGTCATTCAGACAAATGTTTTCAGTCATTTTTCAAGTTTATTTGTTCAAAAGAGATTTTACAGTGTAAGAAAATATATTTCCTTTTAATTTCAGTTGCTAAGAAACCGTTTCCTAGGTGCTATATCTTTTCTCTGTAAAGGCTCCAATGTCCTCATAGTTCATCATCTTGTGGGATTTAATTTTTGCTGGAAAGATGAAGTATAGATTTTTTCCAAGTTTACAGTCAAGAAAATTAGAAATACATACTCCCAGCATCTCCAATATATTAAAATGATTATTTTCCATATTTAAAATTTTTGAAGATTCCCTTTCAACATATATAAATTTATAGCTGGGTGGCCAGCTTCCAGTGATTTAGAATATCACGTAGAATGGAAAAGTCCCAGAAGTCTTTATTGAACATAAAATCCACTATATGAGAAGATGAAACAGTATATATATTTTTTAGTTTTCCCCTTGTGAGCCATACATTTATATCATCCATAGTAAAATGTTAATTCCCATCTGGTTTTCTTCTATCCTGTTGTCTGCCTCTTTCCCTTTTAAAAATTTGCATAGTGTTCAGGGAATTGAAACAAATTTAGTTTAGCAAAACATATTTAAGAGGGTAAAAATCTGGTGCTAAAGAAACTTGGCATGCATTCTAAAGGATTTTTAGATTCTTTATAACAAAGATAATCTTGATTGCTTGGTTGAAATGTAGTTATGAACAATGAGTCAAGCACATAACATTTATTCTTAATAGTACTGTGCATCTCAATACTTTTTCAGAACTACTTTATATTAAGTAAATATGTATTGGGTACCTACTGTGTGAGCTTCCATTTAAAAGTTTTTTGTTTGTTTGTTTGTTTTTGTTTTTGTTTTTTTTTTTTGCCAAGAAGTACAAACACGAGTAAGACAGTTTCCATTCTTCAGAAATTTTTAGGCTGTGATTTCAATTTTGACCTTTTTAATAGGAACTGAAGTTTTTCTAGTTTAACAGTTTTATTGAGCTATAATTATATACTATACAATTCACTCATTTAAAGTGTACAATTCGGAGGCTTTTAGTTTATTCAGAGTTGTGCATTCATCACTCAGTTTTAGACCATTTCATTAGCCCCAAAAGAAAACTTGCATCACCTCCTAATCCCCTCCTGCTCTCCAGTCCTAGGCAACCACTCATCTACTTTCTGTCTCTACAAATTTACCTATTCCTGGCATTTTATATAAATGGGATCATACCGTATGTGGCACTTTGTGACCCCTTATTTAACATTGTGTTTTCAAAGTTTATCCATGTTGTAGCATATGTTGGTTCTGCATTTCTTTTTATTGCTGGATAATATTTCATTGAATGGATATACCATATTTTGTTTATCTGTTTATCAGTTGATAGATATCTGGGTTGTAGCTTATCTAAATATGTATTTTATATGTCAATATTTATTAGCGTAAATATATGTATAGATTGATGGTTATGATAGTTTCAGATAGGAAGCCTTTCTTAACTTTAGATGAGATGCAAACCAATGACTATGTATTTATAAATATTCCACAGATGCATTCTATTTTATTATTCATTCTACTTAATAAAAATTATTTCTGTTTTTAGAAGTTTTCTTACCAAAAAGGAATTTTTAATATGGTGGTTTGCCTACATTGGATTTTTTAAAACGTTTCTTTATTTATTTTGAAGAGGGGGAGTGGCAGAGAGAGGGAGAAAGAGAATCCTAAGCAGGCTTCACACTATCAGCTTCACTTCACAAACTGTGAGATCATGATCTGAGCCGAAATCACGAGTCAGTCACTTAACCGACAGAGCCATGCAGGGTGTCCCTGTTTTGTCTACATTATAATGAGACTTCTTCCCATAAACCACTTCATTATTTTATAGTCATGATTCAGATATTTGTTTTATTTTACAGTATACTTACATCACACTTAATATATAATTTCCCTTTTCTTCATTAAGTCCATATGTAGCTCTTCAAAGGGCTTAAGCATATAAACCTAAAGTTCAGAGTTATCTATCTCATTCACTCCTAGTACACAAAGGTAGAGTAGGAAAGGGTAATGATATACAAACATCTACTGAAGTCTTTTTCTCTCATCCCCAATATTTACTTTGTTGCAGATCCATGCTTATCTCAGTCTGTTGATGTCACCCCTTACCACCTTCCTAGCCTGCTCCATCCATACGGTACTCCTTCTGTTCCTCCAGCATGCCAACACATTCTTCTTACACACTATACACATTGTTTTGTACCTTGAGTTATTTTTCACATTATATATTTGTAACTGTTTCAAATGAGCTCCCTTATTCTTTACAACTACCTTAGGTTCACAGGTGGATAAACCATAGTTTATTATTCAGTCTCTTGCTGGTGGGCATTTACATTGCTTCTAGTATTTTGCATGTGTATGAGTATATCTGCAGGATGAATTAATTTATTTTTTTAATTTTACTTATTTACTTATTTTTTGACTTGTAGCAAAAATTACTGTCAAACTCCACTCATTGGGCCAGAGACCCTCGTGGTGTTAGTGATAGACTTGTCCTTCCTATATAGCACACTACCTACACTTGTGAGTTCATCAGGATGAATTCTTTTAAATAGTATTGCTGGGTCAAGGAGTATGTTCATTGTATTTTTGATAATTATTTGCCAAATTGTTGTCTAAAGATGTTATATATATTTTAATTCCCACCTGCAATGCATGAGGATACAAATTTACATCCCAGCCAATGAAAAGATTTATCATACTTATGTTTGTGAATCAGATATATGTAAAAAGTATTGATCTATCTTTTAAATAAAATTTTGATTTTAACTTAAAGTAATATTAATCAATTGAAATAAATTAAAATTTAATTTTAATTAAATGAATATGTTTTCATATGTGTGGAACCATTTGATACTGTGGTTTTTCTCAACTTCTTATTTGTATCCTTTGTCCACATTTCTTATTTCACATTTAGGTCTAAGATTTGTTTGGGACTGATTTTTATTCATAGTGAGAACAAGGGGTGAGGGTTCATTTTTTCCTCCATAGGAATATCCATTGACTTAGCATCATTTTTGGAAAAGATTATCCTTTCTTCACTTATTGCAGTGGCACCTTTGTTGCGTCAGATGATAGTATATGTGTGGATTTGTTTCTGAAATCTCTAGTCTTTTCTATTTGTCTACTTGTCTATCCTTGTGACAGTTGCACTCTGTTTTCACTACTGTAGATTTTAAAAATCTTTTGGTGTCTGTTAGTGTAAATCCCCCAAATTTTTCTTCAAGATTGTGTTTCTTATTTTCCACTCTTTGCCTTTCCATTTGAACTTTAATCTATATAAGAAGGATTTATACAAGAAAGAACATTGCTAATTTGTAGAAGAAAGATTACTGAGAATTTGTTTGGTATTATAACCAAACTGTAGATCACTGGGGAACATGGACACATTTATAATACAGTCTTTTTAAAAAAAATTTTTTTTAATGTTTTTATTTACTTTTGAAGGAGAGAGACAGAGCTTGAGTGGGGGAGGAGCAGAGAGAGAGGGGGAGACACAATAGTAAGCAGGCTCCAGGCTCTAAGCTGTCAGCACAGAGCCCGATGCGGGGCTCAAACTCACGAACTGTGAGATCATGACCTGAGCCGAAGTCGGACGCTTAACCGACTGAGCCACCCAGGCGCCCCTATAATACAGTCTTTTAATCTGAGGACATGTATATACCTCTTTCAATAATGTTTTCTATTTTTCTGTAGAGGTCTTAAATATCTTCCATTGCAATTCAATGATACATTGGAGCAGCTCATACTAGCTCCTGAGAGCTGATCAGGTGCATATCTTCCCGGTTCCACATTCAGTGGGTCTCACTGGTAGATAGAAATGAGCCATGGTGGTAGTATTTATATCACAGAAACTGGCAAACACTACAAATCAGGATTTTCCCATACCTACCTACTGCTAAGGTATGGTTGTTAAATATTTATCAGCACATCAGTTAGATTTATTACTAGATCTGTCAGGTTTTATACTGGTATATAAATGATATTTTTATTATTATTTTTAAACGATTATTTATTTTAGAGAGAGAGTAAGTGCAAGCCAGGTAGAAGCACAGAGAGAGGTGGACAGAGGATCTGGAGTAGGCTCTGTGCTGACAGCAGAAAGCCTGATACAGGGCTCGTACTCACAAACCATGAAATCATGACCGCTTAACCAACTGAGCCACCCAGGAGCCCCAATGATGTTTTTATTATTAAAAATGAACGTATAGGGGCGCCTGGGTGGCTCAGTCGGTTGGATGTCCCACTTTGGCTCAGGTCATGTTCTTACAGCTCGTGAGTTCAAGCCTCGCGTCAGGCTCTGTGCTGACAGCTCAGAGCCTGGAGCCTGCTTGGGATTCTGTGTGTGTGTCTCTCTCTACCCCTTCTCCGTTCATGCTCTGTCTCTCTCTGTCTTGAAAATAAATAAAAATTAAAAAAATAAAATGAATGTATAATGTACACATGATAAAATTTATGTCCTTATTTTCTGTCCATATATTTTCCTTAGTGAAGCATTGGTTCACGTCTTTTGCCCATTTTTAAATTGGGTTATTTATTTCATTATTATTGAAGAGGATTGATGTTAATTCTTTTTTTTTTTTTTTTTAATTTTTTTTTTTCAACGTTTATTTATTTTTGGGACAGAGAGAGACAGAGCATGAACGGGGGAGGGGCAGAGAGAGAGGGAGACACAGAATCGGAAGCAGGCTCCAGGCTCTGAGCCGTCAGCCCAGAGCCCGATGCGGGGCTCGAACTCACAGACCGCGAGATCGTGACCTGGCTGAAGTCGGACGCTTAACCGACTGCGCCACCCAGGCGCCCCTGATGTTAATTCTTTAAATGTTTGATAGAAGCCATTTGGTCCTGGAGTTTTCTGTGATAGAAGTTTTTTGATTACTGATTCAATCCCTTTACTTGTTATTGCTCTGTTCAGTTTGTTCCTGTTTCTTCCTGATTCAGTCTTGGTAGGTTGTACATTTTTAGAAATGTATCCCGTTTCTTCTAGGTTATGTAATTTGTTGATATAAAATTGTTCATAGTAGGGGTGCCTGGGTGGCTCAGTCAGTTGAATGTCCGACTTCGGCCCAGGTCATGATCTCACGATTCGTGGGTTTGAGTCCTGTGTGGGGCTCTGGGCTGACAGCTCAGAGCCTGGAGCCTGCTTCGGATTCTGTGTCTCCCTCTCTCTCTTCCCCTCCCCCACTCATGCTCTGTCTCTGCCTCTCAAAAATAAAGAAATGTAATAAAAAATGTTTTTAAAATAATAAAATTGTTCATAGTAGTCTCTTCTAATTCTGTGTGTTTTTGTAGTGTCAGTTGTAATGTTTCCTCTTAATTTCTAATTTTATTTGAGTCTCTTCTGTTTTTCTTAGTCTAGGTAAAGGTTTGTCCATTTTAGCTTTTTTAAGAACCAGCTCTTAGTTTCATTGGTTTTTCTATTGGTTTTTTTTTTGGTCTCTATTTCATGTATTTCTGCTCTGATCTGTAGTATTTCCTTCCTTCTGCTAACTTTGGGCTTAATTTGTTTTTCATTTTCTATTTCCTTAAGGTGTAAAGTTATGTTGTTTCTTGAGATCTTTCTTATTTCTTAATATAAGAAACCTTTTATATATATAAACTATAAACTTTCCTCTCAGAGTATTTGATATGTTCTATTTCCATTTTCATTTTTTTGAGATAATTTTTTATTTCCCTTTTGATTTCTTCTTTGATCCAATATTCTGTTTAGAAGGGTGTTGTTTAGGGTCACCTGGTGGCTCAGTGGGTTAAGCATACAACTCCGGCTCAGGTCATGATTTTGCAGTTCAAGTCCCGCATCGGCTCTCTGCTGTCAGCACAGAGCCCACTTTGGATCCTCTGTCTTTCCCCCTCTCTCTGCCCCTCCCCTGCTTGCACTCTGTCTTTCTCAAAATAAATAAATTTCTAAAAAGAAAATAAGTGTGCTGTTTAGTTTCCACACATTTGTCAATCTTCTCATTTTCCTCTTGTTGATTTCTAGTTTGATACCATTGTCAGAGAAGATAGTTAGCATGATTTCAGTGTTCTTTTTATTTTATCTTTTTAAGTTTATTTATTTTAAGAGAGGCTGAGAGCATGAGTGGGGGAGGGCAGAAAGAGAGAGAGAGAGAGAGAGAGAGAGAGAGAGAGAGAGAGAGAGAATCTGAAGAAAGCTTTGAGCTGCCAGCTCAGAGCCCAACATGGAGCTCTAACTCACAAAACTGTGAGGTCATTACCTGAACTGACATCAAAAGGCTGATGCTTACCTGCTGAGCCACCCAGGTACCCCTTGATTTCTGTGTTCTTAAACTGGACAAAATTCATTTTGTAGCCTATCATATGAGCTATCTTGGAGAATGTACCATGTGCATTTGAAAAGAGTGTATATTCTGCTGCTGTTGGAGGAAATGTTCAAGTCCGTTTGTTCTGAAGTATAGTCCATATCAATATCTGCTTATTGATTTTCTGTCTGGACAATCTATCCATTGCTGAAAGTGGAATATTGAAGACTCCTGAAATGATCTTATTGTTATCAACTTCTCCCTTAAGATCAGTTACTATTTGCTTAATATATTTTGGTGCTTGGCTGTTGGGAGCATATGTATTTATGCTCTGATGTGCTGACCTGTTTATCATTATTACTGACCTTCTTTGTCTCTTGTTACACTTTTTGACTTGAAGTGCATTTTGTCTGATGTAAGTATGGCTATGCCCACCTTCTTTTTGTTTCCATTTGCTTGGAATAGCATCTTCCATTCTTTTTGAGCCTAGGTGTGTCTTTATAGACAAAAGAGTGTCCTGTAGGCAGCATATAGTTGGGTCCTGTTTTTTTTTTGTTTGTTTGTTTTTTTAAATCCATCTAGCTACTCTATGCCTTCTGGTTGGTGAGTTTAATTCATTTACATTAGGGTGATTATAGATATGCAAAGATTTACACTGCCATTTTATATTTTGCCTTCTTGTTATTTTTCTCTCCACTGTTTATTTTTCCTTTTGTTTTTGTCCGCCTTTACAAGTTAGTGGTTTTCCATGGTGCTGTGCTCAGTCTCCTGTTTTTGGTTGTTTTTTTTTTTTTTTATGTTTGATATCACTGCTTTAGGTTTTGCTTTGCGCTTAAGTTTATTTATTTTAAGAGAGGCTGAGAGAGCATGAGCAGGCGAGGGCAGAAAGAGAGAGAGAGAGAATCCAAAGAAAGCTTTGAGCTGCCAGCTCAGAGCCCAACATGGGGCTCTAACTCACAAATAAATAAACTCAATTAAGTTTACATAAAACATTTCATAGATTAAAAAGTCTTTGGTCATAGCAATTTATCTTTATTCGCCTATAAAAGTACCATCCTTTAACTCTTCCTCTTTTTTATTTTTGATGTCAAAATTTTTCCTTACATGCTATGATTTTATTACCAAGTTGAAACTATAGTTATTTTTAATGCTCTTTTCATTTAACTTTTATACTGTAAGAGTTTAATGTACAATTGTAAAAAAGTTTCCTATTTCTGTTACCTTAATCAGTTTTGTGTACTTTTGTCTTTTTGTTTTAGCTTGAAGAATTCCTTTCAACATTTCTTACAAGGCAGGTCTAGTGGTGGTAGAATGAACTCTTATCTTTTGCTTGTCTAGAAAAAATTTTATTTCTCTTTCATAGCTGAAAGATCATTTTTTCAGATAGAGTCTTCTTGGCTGGCAGTTTTATTTTAAATACGTCATTCCACTCTTTCCTGGCCTATAGAGTTTCTGCTGAGAAATCTGCTGATTGACTGATGGGATTCCTTTGTAAGTTATCGTCTTTCCCTGGATACTTAAAAAAAATTTTTTTTAAGCTTATTCATTTATTTTGAGAGAGAGAGTGCATACATAAGCAAGGAAGGGGCAGAGAGAGTGGGAGAAGGAGAGAATTTCAAGCAAGCCATGCACTGATGGTACAGAGCCCTATGTAGGGCTCAAACTCATGAACTGTGAGATCATGAAGTGAGCCAAAATCAAGAGTTGGATACTCAACTGACTGAGCCACCCAGGTGCCCCTTCCCTGGCTACTTTTAAAATTCTTTATTTTCATTGATTTTTGGTAATCTTAATATGTATCTTAGAGAAGTTCTTTTTGTGTAATAAGTTATTCTATTGGCTTCATGGATTTGTATATACAGTTCTTTCCCCAGATTTGGAAGGTTCTCAGCTATTTTTTTTTAAATAAACTCTGCCCCCTTCTCTCTCTCTTCTCATTCTGATATACCCATTCTTCTTAGGTTGACTTTTCTAATGGGTCTGGTGGTTCTCATAGTATTTTTTCACTTTTAAAAAATCTTAGTTCTCTCTCCTCTTCCACCTGAGTCTTTTTTTTTTAAGTAAGCCCTACACCCAATATGGACTTGAACTCACAACCCCAAAATCAAGAGTCTCATGCTTCATCAACTGAGACAGCCAGGCACCCCACTGGAGTCACTTCAAGATTCCTATCTTCTAGCTTACTCATTCTCTCTTCTATCTGATCTCTATTTCCAATGCATTCTAATACATTCTTCATTTCATTTACTGAGTTCTCCAGCTCCAGAATTGCTTTTTTTTTTTTTTTTTTTTTTTTTTAAGGATTTCAGTCTCAGGGCACCTGGGTGGCTCAGTTGGTTGAGCATCCGACTTCAGCTCAGGTCATGATCTCACAGTTTGTGAGTTCGAGAACCACATTGGGCTTGCTGCTGTCAGTGTGTCAGCACAGAGCCTGCTTTGGATCCTCTGTCCACACACCCCCTCTGCCCCTCCCCTGCTTATACTCTCCCCAAAATAAATAAATAGTTTTTAAAAAGAATTTCAATCTCTTTGGTAAAGTACTCCTTCTGTTCATTAATTTTATTTCTGATATCATTGTATTGCCTTTCTGAGTTTTCTTGTAGCTCATTGAATTTCTTCATAACAGCAATTTTGAATTCTTTGTCAGATCACAGTATTCCCTTCCATGTCTTTGGATTTGGTTGCTGGAAAATTGTCATTTTCTTTTTATAATGCCATATTAATATGACTTTTTCATGTTGTTTGATGAAAAGTGTCTCTGCTACCACATTCGAAGTTGCAGATACCTTTCTCATTTAGGCAAGGTTTTATTTGCTTTGATTCTAACAGTTCAATAGATTTGGTTATTAGAAGTCTTCTTTTTGTTTTCCAGAAGGTGGTGCTATAGCACATGTTTTTGGTTTCCTTGACAAAAGCTTACAGCTGCTAAAGTTAGGAGCATTTATATATATTATGTTTATATATATATATATATATATATATATATATATATATAAAGCTAGAAGAGGGGGAAAAAAGGGTGGGTGGCTTTAGAGGGGGAAAATGTGTACTTAGCACTTGGAATTTGGGGTGTGTCCATAGCTGGAAGCCAGCCTAGTAGGGACTCCTTGAATGGAGGGATTTGGGTCTCAGAGGTCCCTGTGTGGTCCTTTTGTCAGAACCCTGGGGCAGACAGCAGGAAACATTTTTCTTCAGTTCTCTTTGCCTACTTTTTCCTTTCTGTCTCCCCCTTTACTGCATTTTTACCTCAGAGAGAGCAAAGGTCCCTCCAGCTGCAGAATGCAGAACCAGCCTGGCAGACCCCCACTCATTGCCTTTACACTATACCTCTTTAAAGGCTTATGCTTCCCAGCTAATATATTTGATGCTGGAGGCTCTATAGCCCTAGGTTCCATGACCTCCTCTCTCTCCCTGCAGCCTCCTCTGTGGTCCAGTCCACCCACTTTTTGGTGCACAGATGAATGGATCTCTTGGGTGTTGTAGTATGTTGTGGAGAGGCTCTTTTTTTCTTTCTCTTTTTCTTTCATTCGTTATAGATGTCCAGTTAGTTTTAATTTTTTTTTCAACGTTTTTTATTTATTTTTGGGACAGAGAGAGACAGAGCATGAACGGGGGAGGGGCAGAGAGAGAGGGAGACACAGAATCGGAAACAGGCTCCAGGCTCCGAGCCATCAGCCCAGAGCCTGACGCGGGACTCGAACTCACGGACCGCGAGATCGTGACCTGGCTGAAGTCGGACGCTTAACCGACTGCACCACCCAGGCGCCCCAATGTCCAGTTAGTTTTAAATCAAAGAGGTGAGAAACTCATGAGGAAGGACTCATGTCACCATGATGCTGATGTCATTCTCCTCATATTATCTTTTAAATATCTGTAGGATCTGTAGTGATATCTCTTTGTCATATCTGATATTGTTGATATGTGATTTTATCTTTTATTTTCTTTGAATTGTCTTAAATTATTAAATCATTCTGGTTGATCTCTATTTCTGGTTCATTGATTTCCCACATCTTTATTCCTACTTTTTCTTTTCTTTGAATTTAATAAGCAATTCTTTTTCTTACTTAGGATTAATATTAGATTATGCTTCTTCAAGCATATTTTCTATTAAATGTATTTCAAAGTGTAAATTTCTTCTCAGCAAGTTTCTGATATGTTATATTTTAACTATCTTTGTATAATTAAAATACTACACTCCAACTTATTGATTCTAATACTTATATGGAAAGAGTCAAAACACCCCCAACTGTTAATAATTAGAAGATAGGACCAGCTTGCCCTACTATATGTAATGACTTTTCATAAAGCTATTTTGATTAAGATAGTATAATATCGCTGATGAATAGGTTACATTCATTAGATTATTTAGTTTACAACATTTTCTTTTTTTTTTTTTAATTTTTTTTTTCAACGTTTATTTTTGGGACAGAGAGAGACAGAGCATGAACAGGGGAGGGGCAGAGAGAGAGGGAGACACAGCATCGGAAACAGGCTCCAGGCTCTGAGCCATCAGCCCAGAGCCCGACGTGGGGCTCGAACTCACGGACCGTGAGATCGTGACCTGGCTGAAGTCGGACGCTTAACCGACTGCGCCACCCAGGCGCCCCACAACGTTTTCTAATTTCCATTATATTTTCTTTTATCCAGAGGTATTTAGAAATTTACTGCTTAATTTCAATGTATTTAGGAATTTTCTAAATATAGAGTTATTGATTTCTAGTTTAATTTCTTTATTATTAGAGAACATATTTTTTGCAATATTTTAATAATTTGGAATGTGCTAACATCTGATATATGAACCAGTACATGATCTATTTGGTAAATGTCCCATATGAACTTTAAAAGAATGCATGGTTTTGCAATTAGATGTCAAACTGGTCAGGTTGGCTAATGATACTATTTAAATCTTCTACATCTTTTCTGACTTTTTCTTTTAAGTTTTAGACAATGGAGAAAAATTCCTAGAAAGATAAAATGGACCAAAATTTTTCTCAAGAAGAAATGTAAAACTTGATTAGTACTAATGTAACTATTGCATCATAAGTATAATGAAATTGAGGTAACAGTTAAAAGTCATCTCACAAAAAAACAACAGTCCCAGACAGTTTTATAGGCAAGATCTATCAAAATTTTAAAGAACTGTTTGCTCTAATTTTTAAAAAATTTTAAAAATATTTATTTTTGAGAGAGAGAAAGAGCGTGAGCAGGGGAGGGGCAGAGAAAGAGGAAGACACAGAATCTGAAGCAGGCTCCAGCACTCTGAGCTGTCAGCACAGAGCCCGACATGGGCTTGAACCCACAACCATGAGATCATGACCTGAACCGAAGTCCAGCACTTAACCTACTGAGCCACCCAGGCGCCCCTCTAATTTTTATTACAAACTCTTTTTGAAGATAGAAAAGAAAGCATTTGCTAATTCATTTTATAAAGCTAATGTCAACATGGAATATTATACTTGCCAAAGACAAAAATGAGAATGGAAAATTATAAATTCAATTCATTTGTGAATATAGATGCACAATTCCTGAACAAGATTTTCATGAACTGAATCAATAGTATATAATAAGATTTGCACCTTGAAAATATTAGGTTTATACAAAAACTTAAAGATATATTACTTACTACATTAACAGAGTAGAGGTGGAAAACCAGATGATCATCTCAATAGGTTCAGAAAAGGTATATGATAAAATTCATTTTCCATTTATGATTTTTGAAAACTGACAGTAAACCAGTAGAGGAGAAGTTCATTAATATGATAAGGTAAAGTGTACCTACCAAACCAAACTATAACAAATATGAACTCAAATGTTGGAAGCACTCCCATTAAAATCAGATAGTTATGCTCACTAAAATCAGAAGTCATGTCTGCTACTACTATTGCTATTCAACATTGTATTGAATGTCCAATGATACAAGAAAAAGAAAAGAAATACATAAGGATTAAAAAAGTAGAAATAAAACTCATTATTTCTACAACTTATTTTTGTTTCTACATTAATAAAACCCCCAAATGTCTAAGAATTTATAGGGAATGGTAGTTTAATAAATGTTTCAATATGAGGCTAATCTATTAAAGTCAGTTACTCTTTGCCCAAGCAACAACTATAAAACATAATTAAAAACACAACAATGAAACCAGTTATAGTTAGCAACAAAAACTAATGTATCTAGCAATAAATGTCACAAAACTACTTTCCTCAGCACCCCAAATTATAAAAAGTTTATTGAAGGAGATTAAGAGAAATATCTCATGCTTACAGGTTGGAAGACATTATCATAACAGTATTGAGTCCTTTCAAATTGATCCATAAATTTAATGTAACTTCAAAAAATTCAGCTAACACTTTGATTCTAATATTTATATGGAAAGGGTCAAAATAGCTAAGACTGATAATAATTAGAAGAATAAAGGGGCGCCTGGGTGGCTCAGTCGGTTAAGTTTTCGATTTCGACTCGAGTCATGATCTCACGGTTTGTGAGTTTGAGCCCCACATCCGGCTCTGTGCCCACAGCTCAGAAACTGGAGCTTGCTTGGGTTCTGTGTCTCCCCCTCTCCCTGCCCCTCCCCCACTAGCACTCTCTCTCTGTCAAAAATAAGTAAATATTAAAAAAAATTGTTTTTAAAAGAATATGGCTGGGGTGCCTGGGTAGTTCAGTTGGTTAAGCGACTGACTCTTGATTTTGGCTCAGGTCATGATCTCATGGTCGTGAGACTAAGCCCCCACATTGGGCTCCCATGCTGACAGAATAGAGCCTGCTTGAAATTCTGTATCTCCGTCTCTCTCTCTGCCCGCCCCCCCCAAATTAGGTAAACATCAAAAAAAAAAAAAAAAAAAAGGAATATGGTCGTACTATGTATGACTTAAAAAAAATTTTTTTTTAACGTTTATTTATTTTTGGGACAGAGAGAGACAGAGCATGAACGGGGGTGGGGCAGAGAGAGAAGGAGACACAGAATCGGAAGTAGGCTCCAGGCCCTGAGCCATCAGCCCAGAGCCCGACGCGGGGCTCGAACTCACAAACCGCGAGATCGTGACCTGAACTGAAGTCGGACGCTTCACTGACTGAGCCACCCAGGCGCCCCCTATATGACTTTTATAAAGCTTTTTTGATTAAGATAGTATACTGTTGGTGCTGATACAGACAAATTGTTGAATGAATCAGAACTGAGAGATCAGAAACAAAGTGTGTGTGTATGTGTATAAATATGTACATATATATTTATGCATATATATACAACATGCATATATGTGTAACTCTTATTTATGACAAAGATCACATGGTAGGCTGCATGAGGAGAGGAGGCTTTGATAGAGTTTTGAAAATTTTGTTACTCATATGGAAAAAATCAAATTGGTTTTCTATCTCACAGCTTACACAATAGCAACTCCTTGTGGGTTGAGAACTTAAATATCAAAAGCAAAACTTAAAAACTAGAGGTATGTACAGGCGCCTGGTTGGCTCAGTCGGTTAAGTGTCCAGCTTTGCCTCAGGCCACGATCTCACGGTTAATGGGTTCAAGCCCCACGTCGGGCTCTGCTGACAGTGAGGAGCCTGGAGCTGCTTCAGATTGTGTCTCCCTCTTTCTCTCTGCCCCTCCCCGACTTGTACTCTCTCTCTCAAAAATAAAATAAACATTAAAAAATATATTTTTATAAAATGGAGGAATGTATATGATGTCTTTATATTTTGTATAAGGAATAATTTCTTAAACATGACAAAGTGCTAATCATAAAATGAATTATGAATAAAATCTGTTACATTAAGAATTTCTTTTCACCAATAACAGCTTAAGGAAAGTGAAAAGGCAAGGTCTAAATTAGGAGAGTTTTGCCATACGTGTAACTAACAAAGGACTAGCATTCAAAATACATAAAGAACCACTGTAAATTGAGGAGAAGACAAACCTAATAGAAAAATGAACAAAAGGCATGTGTTCACCTTATCAGTGTTTAGAGAAATGTGTATGAAAACCATAATGAGATACCACTCACTCATTTTATTCCTATGCAACTGACAAAAATTAAGAAGTCAGACAAAACCAAGTGTTGGAAAGGATATGGATGAATAGGGTCTCTAAGAAGCTTTTAGGAGTGGGTGAGGAGTGAAAATTTGGTACAACCACTTTAACAGATTGCATCTTTGATGCAATTTTAAAAAATTACAACCCAGAAATTCCATTCAGAGTACCTCTTATATATATGTAGTTTGATGCAAACAATCTTAGAGAATTATTTCAGTCTGTAGAAAGTTGTGAGATAGTTTTCAGCTCTGAAGATGTTTTTCCATACAAAATATTGTTTATCCAGCATCCTCAAGTCACATCAGTTGTGTACTCATGTGATAGGCAAGGAGCTTCATCAAAGAAAATGTATATTTGATATCCTCGAAAAAGGGCCTGTGTTCTGAGGCTGAAATAAGGTTGGCAGGTAGTACTGGAATCAAATATGAATAGATAATAATAACTGATAGTTTTAATAGAAGTCACTATTAATAATAGTGCTATTAATAATACTTTTAGTAGAGGTCATTATAAAGCACATACCATTTGTCTGGCTCTTTGGCCTTCATTTAATGAACATTATTTAATTGTCATAAAACCTTTCTGATATAAGCACTATTCTCAATCTTGTTTTTCAGATAGCTGATAGTGAGCCATTGGGGGGTTAAATAACTTCCACAGCTTCATATATAAGTTGTGATGCTGGGATTTAAACAAAGACTGACTCCAATGTCTGCGATAAGGCAATATGGAAACTGTCATCCTTTGGATATAAAATCAATTTTTCTTCACTTTGCTGAGAGAACAGCTCTGATTCATGGCTATAGGCAGTGGTCCTGTTGTCTCCAGATGCTTTGTACTATTGTTCAGAAAGTATTGGTATATATCTGTCTCCAATAATGAAAAACTAAAATTATATGTTAGATTTGCAATATTTCAGTAATACTATCTTATAGATGAACAATATAATATAAAGAGAGATAGTTATCAAAGTGATACAATTATTTATATACATATATATGTATATATGTAATATGAAGATTCATTTAAAATAACACCAAAAGATAAAATTGGCTTGTTTTTCTCTAGTTATCAGACTTCTTACTAAGTATAGGTATTCTCTTTTTATTGCACTTCGTTTTATTGTACTTCGCAGATACTGCGATTTTACAAATTGAAGGTTTGTGACAACCCTGCGATGAGCAAGTCTGTAGGCACCATTTTTCCAACAACATTTGCTCACTTTGTGTCTCTGTGTCACATTTTGGTAATTATTGCAATATTTGAAACTTTTGAGTTTGATGACTTCAAGGGGTTCAAGACTTCAGTAGAGGAAGTAACTGCAGAGGTGATGGAAACAGCGAGAGAACTAGAATTAGAAGTGGAGCCTGCAGGTGGGACTGAACTTGAATGGATGAGGAGTTGCTTCTTATATATGAGCAAAGAAAGTAGTTCTTGAGATGTCCTGGCAATGATGCTGTGAAGATTGGGGAAATGACAACAGAAGGTTTAGACTATGACAGACTTAGATGAAAAAGCAGCAGCAGGGTTTGAGAGGATTAACTCCAATTTTGAAAGAAGTTCTGTATGTGTAAAATGCTATCAGATGGCATTACATGCTACAGAGAAACCATTCATGAAAGGAAGTCAATCAGTGCAGCAAACTTTATTGTTGTCCTATTTTAAGAAATTGGCACAGTCACCCCAGACTTCAGCGACCTGATTAGTCAGTAGCCATCAGCATCGAGGCAGGACCCTCCACCAGCACAAAGATTACAACTTGCTGAAAGCTCAGATAATGGTTAACACTTTTTAGCAATAGTTTTAAATTAAAGTGTATACATATATACTTTTTTAGACATAATGCTGCTGCACACTTAATAGACTACAGTGTTGTGTAAATATAACTTTTATATGACTTGCTTTATTGTAGTATTCTGGAACTGAATCTGCAATATCTCCAAGGTGTGCCTGCAGACATAATGGAGGATGTCTTTTAAATATATTTTTAAAGATTTAAATGAAAAGTTGTTTAAGAGCCCAGTTGGTTCAAAATTAACATTATTGAGGGTTGGTTTGAGGTTAGGTCATATATCTGATGTGAAGAATTAATTGGTATATGTCTTGGCTTTCTGTTCTTTTGATACAAAACAAATGAGCCCATTTATGTGGTGTCCAAGAGTTATTTGATTTCCACTAAAGAGGCAGAATGTTATAGTAGAAAGGCCTGGGATGAGAGTTTAGATACCTGGGATCTAATCTCAGGTTGACAGTTACTAACCCTGTGAACTTGAATCTATTGCTTACTAATGGGCACTCTCTTGGAAAAGTTACTTAACCCAGTTCTTAGTTTCCTCGTGTCAAAAGTACAGATAATAATAAATACCTTGCTGGAATGTTAAAACAATAGTAACACAAGAAAGCATCCATGGTAGATTGCCTGATACAGAAATTCCACATCCTTTTCTTGGGCAAGGTTAGTTACATCTTTCACTTTAGTTTCCTAAATCTATACTAATACTAATAGCATTTGTTATGTACCAGCCACTGTTCTAGGTGTGTTACATGAATATATTAATTCACAGCAACCTTATGAGGTAGGCACAGAGAGGTCAAACAACTTGCTTAAGGTTATTCAGCTAAACAATGGGGAAGCCTTTATTCAACTCCCACAGTCTGGTGCCAGGGCCTCTATTTTTAACCACTACACTGTACCTCCTTTCTAAAGGAAAGGGTTGTAGACTTTATCAGTAGTTTATTGCCTGTTATGCTGCATAATAAACAACCACAAAACCTCAGGGGCATAGAACAATAAGCATTTATTGATCACACATGTTGAAATGGTTGGTAGACAACTGTTAATCTTGGCTGAGCTGCCCCATGTGGCTTGGGGTTGGTTTGCTGTGGAGTTGGTTGGGACTGGCAGTTTGCCTCTGCTCCAAGTGTCTCTCATTCTGCAGCAGACTAGTCTGGGAATATTCTCATGGTGAATGGGAGAAGTGAAAGAGCAAAACGGAAAAACACAAGTGGTTTTCCAAGCCTCTGCTGTCTCATGTCTGATAAAGCACATCACATGGCTGACCCCAGAGTCAAAGTGGGGAGACATTGCAGTTACATTACGAAGGCAGTAGATTTAAGAATGTGTCACTTGACACATTGAAGCTGTTTTGTAATATACCACAAATGCCACGGTCTAGGGTTCTAAAATTCTTGCATATTAAGGATTAATTCTAAAAGCTGACCTATGTCAAAACTGACATTTCTGAAAATTAAATAAAAAAACTTTTTTTTTCCATGTTATATATGAAGAAACTAAGCACTAGAGTTTCAAAAAGACTTGACAAGAGAACAAGACTTCTTTGGCTCTATTTTTGCTTTTACCCTTTGACCCTCTTCACCCATTTCTCCCACCCTCAACCCCCCATTTCTGGCAACCACCAATCTGTTCTCTGTACCTATAAGCTTGTTTTTTTTTTAATTCCACATATAAGAGACACCATACAATATTTGTCTTTAGATGTCTGACTTATTTCACCTAACGCAGTGCCCTTGAGGTCCATCTGTGTTGTCACAGATGCCAAGATTTCATTGTTTTTTATGGTTGAGTAATAGTCCATTGTGTATGTGTGTGTGTCTGAACATGTATGTATATGCACACATACATATATACATACGTACACTCACAGACACACACAGTATAATTTCTTTATCCCTTCATTCATCATTGGACACTTAGGTTATTCTTAGGTTGTTGCCATATTTTGGCTATTGTAAATAATGCTATAATGAACATATATCCTTTTTAATTAGTCTTGTCATTGTCTTCAGATGAATACTCAGAAATTGAATTGCCAGATCATATAGTTTTATTTTTAATTTTTCCATACTGTTTTCTATAGTAGTTTCACCAATTTACATTTTCGCTAACAGTGCACACAGATTCCTTTTTCTCTGTGTCCTAGCTAGCACTTGATGCTTATCTTTTTGAAAATAGCCAATCTAACAGGTGTGAGGTGGTATCTATTTGGTTTTAATTTGCATTTTTTGATGATTATGATGTTGAGCATCTTTTCATGTGTCTGTGGGCCATTTGTGTGTCTTCTGTAGAAAAGGGTCTGTTCGGATCTTCTATTTTTTAATTGGATTGGGTGTTTTTTTCTTTTTTTTTGCTTTTGAGTTGTATCAGTTCTTTATATAATTATCAGATATATGAAAACTCTGAAGACACACACACACACACACACACACACACACACACACACACACTTCTGGAAACTAGGCAGAAACTTCTTCCAGGAATACTTAGTTCAGTCTATAACCCCAGGATAGTGGTGGGGATGATGATGATGATGATAGGTAATCTTTAGGAGTTTACTATGTGCCAAGCACTGTTCTCAGCACTTGATGTATAGTAGTTTCCTTAATCTTTACAACAACCCTATTAATGGGTACTATTAGTAGTAGTTTATATTTTACAGATGAAGAACTGAGAAGTTTAGTAATTTCCCGGGGTTACACAACTTTTGTATAAGATCTCCACACCAGATAAATTTCAAATTTTTCTTTTTTTTTTTTTAAATCAAATTGTGTCTAGACTCCTTCGCTATGGATTTGAAGGTTGTCTGTAATTCCATTGCTCTGAAGTATAATTTTAGACATTTAAGAATCTGGGATTTTGTAGATGGCATGAATGTATTGAAAGGAGCTTTAGAACTAGATGCTTTAGAACTTTATTCCAGTTTCAAAAATATATGATTCTGAGTCCCTGTATGCATTTCCTCTTTTGTATGTTCAGCTTTAAAAAGTGTTGCAAGGATCCTTTATGTGAATAACTAAACCTATTTCTAGGAGATGAAGAAAGTATGAACTAAAGTCCTTTTATTCCTGTGCTCCAAAAGTAGAATCCTTTGCTTTGAATTTCTTTCTCATTCTGCAAACAGAGTTCTCTGCCCTGACTTAGAGCATTCTTGAGAATAAAATTCTGTTTGATTTGGTCACATGATCAGAAAGACCAGATATGTCTTTCTGAGACACGATGTGAATGACATTAATGTATGTCATTAAAACAGGCATTTCTAATTCCACTGTGCCCCTGTTTCAGATATTTGAGAATTGAGAGGTACCTTACATTTCTTGGTATTTTGAGATGCTTAGCCGAGTAAATTGCTGTTTTATTCAACAGGTGGGTTTTCAGAAAAGACATATGAATGGAGCTCAGAAGAGGAGGAGCCAGTGAAAAAGGCAGGGCCAGTCCAAGTCCTCATCGTCAAAGATGACCATTCCTTTGAGTTAGATGAAACTGCACTTAATCGGATCCTTCTCTCAGAGGCTGTCAGGGACAAGGAGGTTGTTGCTGTGTCTGTTGCTGGAGCATTTAGGAAAGGAAAATCATTCCTGATGGACTTCATGTTGAGATACATGTACAACCAGGTATGTTAAGTGTTCTAAGGGGCACCTGGGTGGCTCAGTCGGGTAAGTGTCCAGTTGTTGATTTCAGCTCAGGTCACGATCTCATGGTTCATGGGATCAAGCCCCATGTCGGGCTCTGCACTAACAGTGTGCAGCCTGCCTGGGGTTCTCTCTCCCTCTCTCTCTCTCTGCCCCTTCCCCACTATGCACACACTTGCGTGCTCTCTCTCAAAATAAATAAACTAAAACAAAATAAGTGTTTTAAAATGTCTTCTTGTTTCCGTGCTTTTGTCACTTTGTGTTTTTATTTAGTAGTGTCAAGTATTTCCGCTTCCATTATCATATACCTTAATATGAACTAGTTTGCTAATGCTGTGGTACAACCATTCTGATTTCAGTGCTTTGGGCACCAAACTCCATAGGCCACTTTTGTCTGAAGCCACTTTGCAACATTTCCCTTAGGACATAACTTATTTTTTTAATTCTTTTAGAGAGAAACACAGCATAGTGATATGATTATAAACTTTACACTTTAGAGTGTGTAAAGTGTGTCAAATAATTTTTATCATAACTTTTATATTATAATCATATTCCCTCCAGCATTTATGATGACATTTTTCAAGCAGGCAGCAAAGTTAAAAGAATTTTATGGTGAACACCTACGTATCAAACTACCTAGATTTTACCGTTAATATTCTTGCTTCATCACATGTGTCTCCAGATACTCTTCCCTCTTTACATCTGTCACTGCATCTTATTTTTTTATTCATGTCATAGTAAATTGCTGACATTGGTTGCACTTCCTCATAAATATTTCGATATACATCATCATCATATATTTCAGTAGATTTTATCTTTTGTTGTAAAACTAGATACACTTACATGCACAAATTGTAGGTGTACATTTGCTAATTATTATTCTTTTTTTTTGGAAAATGCATATGCCTGAATGACCCCAAATGCATCAACTATATCTTGCTGTTACCCCAGAAAGTTCTCTCTTATCTTTTCCCACTCGGTTCTCATCTTACCCATCCCCGGAGACAACCAACAGTGTTATAACATTTGAGAGAGCAGTGTGGCACAGAAATGAGACTATAAGGGACCTAGGATAAACCAAAAGCAGAAGGATAAATGAGAAATCAGAGTCAGAAAACCGAAGGTTGGGAATGGAGAACGTACAAGTAATTTTTTCTGCTCTTTACCCATAGCCATTTCTGCTGCAAATATGGATGTTGAGGCAGAATAGACACACTACCCAAAGAAACTTTGTATCATGTATTTATACCGTAACTATTCATTTTGGATTGATCTTTTATAGTTAGGGTATTTTTGATCAATTTTGTAAAGTTAACTTTAATATCTTGTATCTCTAGCTTCAGTTCAAACAAATCAAGAATAGAACTACCAAAATACTTCATGCTTTGAAACCAGACAGAACTGTTTCTAGCATATCACCGTTAATATGCTACTTAACACAGCTGA
Organism: Prionailurus bengalensis; assembly: GCF_016509475.1. NCBI lineage: Eukaryota > Metazoa > Chordata > Mammalia > Carnivora > Felidae > Prionailurus > Prionailurus bengalensis. The sequence goes on from NC_057355.1 coordinate 98,990,033, forward strand.
GCAAATTAAGTGAACAAAATTAGTATCCATATTAGTTTCCATACTGTGGGATTATACAGTTTTAGGCATATTCATAGTTTTACCTGTGAAATAAACATTAAAATCAAATGCTCAGTAACACTTGTCATGTTGCTTGTGTTAAATGGCACTTGCCAGATTAAAGTGTAACCGATCTGTTGTGTTTTTGTTTTTGTTTTGCTGCATCTACTACTAGGTGCCTCTCCTCTTGCTATTCACCCCCTCCTCTTCCAATACCAAAGCATTTGTATGTATTATTATGGTGTATATCCTGACATATTGTGTTCTCTCTTATCTTTATTCCTTTGCTTCTAGAATGCCCTCCCCAAGTTTGCTCATCTGGAAAAATTCCCAAACATCCTTCAAGTTTTAGCACAAGCACCACCTCTCCTATTAAGTCCTACCTGACCAACTGTTAGTTATTTCTTTTCCTATGCTTCTATCTTTGCGTAATATGCACCTCCATTTTGGCATGCATGTATTGCATCATAATGGTTTCTTGACAGGTCTGTCTTTCTATTAGGCTGTAAGCTTCCTCTGGTCTGGAATGATATCTTCCTATTCCCAGGACCTAGAATAAAATGTAGCACATGGTTGCTCCTCTGTTATAATGTTTCAGATAACAAAGAAAGTAATTGTATCAGTACAGTAGATGTGAATACATCTCCTTTTGACGGCAGTTGGAGAGAGATACCCGCCAGAACGGATGCAGGGAGGAAAGTATACCACCGTCCACTTCCATATCACAGACTTTCTTAATTTGCAGGAATCAGTCGATTGGGTTGGAGATTACAATGAACCATTGACTGGTTTCTCATGGAGAGGTGGGTCTGAACGAGAGACCACAGGAATCCAAATATGGAGTGAAGTCTTCCTCATCAATAAACCTGATGGCAAGAAGGTAAGATGCAAACTTTATAAAGAAAATTGAGTTTTCAATTGGCAACTGTTACCACTGTTCAGGATCCTTGAAAATGATCTTTTGAAAACTAATTTTGACCATTCGACATGAAGTTCAAAAGGGATTCCTTGTTTCCCTTTCTGTTGATCAAGGTGATAAAATCATAGGAACGATAGAACAGCAGATCAGCAAGCTAACAGCTGTCTGTTGTTTCAGTGCTGTTTCTGTTAGCTTGGATTACCAGTGAAAATTGATCATTATAGTACTCAGCTAATTAATATTTTCATTTTCTGTGGCATTCATGGCATATATAAAAAATTACCTGTTAAGTATTCATTGATAATGGGTTGCTATAGTTCTCATAGTGTTAACTTTGTAGTAGCCCTAATTCTACATATGTTCTATAAAATACTGATAATATATTGTCTACTTGCCTGTAGGTTGCAGTGCTATTGATGGATACTCAGGGAACCTTTGATAGCCAGTCAACTCTGAGAGATTCGGCCACAGTATTTGCACTTAGCACAATGATCAGCTCAATACAGGTATGGAATAAAATAAATCCATTTCGATGGCTGTTACTTTAAAAATTGTAAATATGTGTATTCCTATATTCCTACTACCATGCGTGTGGTAGTGAGACCAACAACAGAAATGCTGAATATGTTATTTGGCTCAATTAGCATCCCAGTTCTTATGATTGATTTCTATGAGTAGAATTGGCTTGGTTATTGTAATCTAATTTCTGATCAGTTTCAAGCTGCCAATAGCCAGAAAAGTTTGCATTATTTCACTGATAATTTTTTATGTTTAAAGCCTACAATAAACTTAATAATATTGTCTTATAATGTATGCAGATAGATATATTGGAACTACCCATTATAAGTTACATTTACTGAACCAAGATTTATAAATGGTTTTTTGTTGTTGTTGTTGTTGTTGTTGTTGTTGTTTTCATAGAGTGTAGAAACATTGCTAAGGGTAAAAGCATTTATATGCTTTCCCAGCTGTTAAAAACACTTAATTAACATTTAGGAAAGAAAATGTCTCACAAAATTTTTTTTATCTTTCTTTCCTTTTTTTCTTTGTGTCTTATTAAGTATTGTTTTTGAGGTTAATGTAAGCTTTACAGATCATCTTGGAAAGTCTCTGGAGAGTTTTACTATAACCATAGAACACATAGCATGAAAGGTTTTACATTAACTTTTAGATATTTTCTATTTATTAGAAAGAGCAAGAAGTAGTAGTAGCCAAGAAAACAGTTAAAAGAAAGGTAAGATAGTTTAAAAAGGTAGGGGAGGCAGAGTGGTTGGGATGAACAAGTCAAGGCTGAATTATAAGTGAGCAGAGAAAGAGGCTCATGAGCCAGCAACCAGGGTATCATGTGTGGCTAGGACAGTGAGAGGGTGGATAGAAGGAAGACTGAATATTTTCTACAAAAAGCTTTAAAGTGGAAGCCATGATTATAACCTGTGATTGATTAGCTTTTAAAAATAGACTTCTTAAACGAATGAGCCTGTGAAATACGGACTTAATGTCTATTTTCTTCATAATCAGCAGTATAAAACCACTTGTACAAACCAATTAAAACATAATTCTTTATTACCTATATTTCTGTTTTACCTGAAGACATTGAATATTTTCACTGAAAAATCTTAAGTCCTTAGTAATGACCTTTTTATCATCTGAGAAACAATCTCTTATTTAAATAAGTGCACAAAGCATTCTCTTTGTGTCAATACATAAACATAGAAGCTTCCTTCACTGTTTTTTGAAATTACTCCTCAAAAGAAAAAAAAAAAGATAGAATGTCATCTTAGTACTGTGGTCTGTTCATGAAGTGGTTATGTATATGTATAGGGATATGAGCCTGATACTCAGAACCTAACTTCAATGTGATAGAACTTTCCAGAGACTTAACTAAATTAATCAATTGTGAGAAAGTCAACATAATTTTTCAAGACAAAATTTCATGTATGGCTTACTCAGATCTAGATTGTTATTATTTTGCTATGCTTGTAAGAATGATTTTTTATTGACTAATCGTTAAATCAGTTTCGTAAATAATTTTAATATTCTGTTTCCAGAGCAGGTGGCTGTTGTATTTCTGGAACAATTTTATGATCATTGTACATGGTTTATTGTTTCTCAAGCTTTCTTTACTCCTCTCTCAAGGTCTTATAAATGCCATTACGTGAGAATACATGTAGGGGCACCTGGGTGGCTCAGTTGGTTAAGCGTCCGACTTTGGCTCAGGTCATGATTTCTCTGCTCATGAGTTCAAGCCCCACATCAGGCTCTGTGCTGACAGTGTGGGTCATGGTTGGGATTCTCTCTCTCTCTCTCTCTCTCTCTCTCTCTCCCCCTCTGCTCTCTTCCCCTCCCCAACTTGTGCTTGCTCACTCTCAAATAAATACACTTTAAAAAAAGAATACATATAAGAAAGTTTGATTTTGTGAAAATTGATATTTATAAAAATAATGACATAGTAAGTACTTCGAAGGATGCCAATTATTGTTTCATTTTGACTTTATTTCTTAATCAAGGTATATAACTTATCCCAGAATGTCCAGGAGGATGATCTTCAGCACCTCCAGGTAACAATATGTATACTCTTTTTTATATATATCTGGTAATGTTTTGAAGATGTGTGGATTTTGTTAGGCCTTCTCCTACCTAAAACTAAACAATTCAGAAAGATTTAGAAACATAATCAAATGGAGATTGTCTTATTCCCAGGTTTCTTGTTTTAGCCCTCCATGGTTATGTTCTCTCTCTCTCATTCAGTTTTCAAAGTTCTTTGTTACTCTAAAGCTACTTGCTACTGGCTCCGTATATTTGAAAATATATGGCAAATTAGAGTAGAGAAAGAGCCTTTGGTTTAAAAATGACCCCAGATGTGAAGCTGATCCAGTTATAAAATAAATAACTCACAGAGATAAAGAGTACACCACAGAGAACGCCGTCATTAATACCGTAATGACATCGTCTGGTGACAGATGGTGACTGCACTTGCCGTGGTGAATGTAGCATAGTGTATACAACTATCAAATTGCTATGCTGTGCACCTGAGACTAATATTATATTGTATGTCAACTATACTTTAATACTGCATTTAAAAACCCTTTCTGTTCTATGTGCTGCCCTCAGGGGTATTGTTACAGCACAAATGCAGAGAACAGTAGTGAAGTTGAAGTCTTACGGTCAAAGATTTAATAATTGCTAGTATGATATCAGTTGCGTGCCCGATTTTTTTTTTCCCTGTGGACCACTTTATACTTAAGAACTATGAGGAGCTACCTGATAATTCATAAAACTCTGTTTTAGATCTGAAAGAGACTTCGGTGACTCCTAATTTACCCTTCATATTTTACAGATGAGGTAAATTTGGCTGCAAATAGTAAATGACTTGCCTAAACTCATGTGGCTAATTAGTGGTAGAGTGGGCATAGAGATCTGGGCATCTTCTGGGCTCAGGGCTTCTTCCATGCTCCAAGTAGCGTTTAAATTTCAGATAAGTAAAAGATTAGATATTTCCCAAAGATAGTTTACATCTCTGTAACACTTTCTGCTCTTTTTCAATTCGTGTTATTTTGGTTACACAGCAAAACCTATGTACCTTAAATATATAATCTATCTTGGCAATAAGAGCCATGTACAGCTTTAGCAGACAACATAGAATGATAGAGCAGGGTAACCTGTGATGCTGGACATAACATTTGGAGTTCACACCTGACATTATTCCCAAATATATTTCTAGTATCTCACACTGAGCATTTGTGACAAATAGGCAGTATGCTGAATGACTGTTCGATGTTTCTTGTAATCAATACGATTTACTTCTTCAGGCACGTGTCATAACTAGCCAATTATTTTCCAAGTTAATGGCATGGCACTGTTCAATACCAGCTTAGGGATTTCTTAAAGAAGGGCTGATTTTGGACTTTGATATTGAGTAAGTAATGTTTTTCTGAGACCATTTAAAACTTTTCCTGTAAATGGCAACACCTCAGCCTCCTCAAAAAAGATTGTGAATTCAAATTATGTTGGTAGATGATTCCAATGAGAGTGCCTAATCCCTGGAGCAGCTGCAATATTCCAGACACAGTATTCCAGACTTTTCATTTAAATACTCTAATCAGATGCCTAGTAATTACTCTGGGCTTCCCCGATCCCCCTGCAGGAGAGATGGGGGTTGCTGTGGGAGCTATCCGAGAAGGGCAAGGGGTGGGAATCCTCTGTATCACTTGCACCCCAGCTCTGAGAAGCTGTTGTGCCTTGTAAGTCTTATGGATGAAGTGGCATTTCCTGTGTACAGATGGGGAAACGCATTCCACTGATGACACACTCATCGGAGGCCTAATCACAGTCACCCCCTAGGGTCTTTGTTCTCTGACATCTTCCTTAGTTTTTGAACAACACAAAAAACTGAGAGGGTGCCTCTCAATTGGGAGCAATTAAAAACAGAAGAAGGCAGTGTATTTGGTTGTATTTTTAAGCCAGATGCCTCTATGCCTTTGTAATAATTCAGTCCATTGTGCCATTAAATTTCCTCTGGCGACAACTTTCGTTAAATATATCCAACATAGTTTATGGCTCTCTGGTCTAATCTGTGCAAGTTCTGCTTTGAAAGGTTTTTTAACATGTTTCTTTCTCCCCCATCTTCCCTACAAAAAACTGCCCTACATTCTTGATATAAAGTTGTTGGCTTTGAAGTAGAAACTTTATTTTTAACATATACTTTATGTCCTTAATTTTTAAATATCCAATTACTATCGTTCTGCTTTAATACTTAGTTCCTTAAAATGTTTATTGTAACCTTAATAATATAGTATTATGTTATAGTGAGGGGGGAAAATGAATGGAAGAAAGCACAGAAGTAAAACTTTGCAGATACTGAAGTTTGTGTGTGTGTGTGTGCGTGTGCGCGCGCGCGCGCGTGTGTGTGTGTGTGTGTGTGTGTGTGTGTGTGTGTGTGTGTAATTTCCCTTGTAGCTTTTCACTGAATATGGCAGACTGGCGATGGAAGAAATATTCCTGAAGCCATTTCAGGTGAGTGAAGAATAAAATTATGGTATATTCTTATTAAATTTTTCTTAAGAGTATGACCAGGTATATGAATTGAGAAGGTCACATTTCTTTCCTTTTTTCTTTATTTCATTCAAGAAGCACTTTGAACACCTTGCTAGTGCTATTTGGTGCAAGTAGGAGATTCAAATGGGGAAATGAAAATTTAACAAATTATTTTTTTAAAGAAATGGGAAAAACTTATTGGGAATAACAAAAAATAAATAAAAGAAATGGGAAAATGAAAAGATGAATTAGATATTTTGATTCCTGCAAGAATATCATCTTTTCTTCCCTGAATTCAACTCTAGAGATGTCACAGAAACCAAAAGAAAACTGATGAATTTGTCAAACATAAAAGCTAAAAACAAACAAGATTCCTGGGACTATAGAAAGGGTCACAAGTCACACAAAACCTGGCTAAGGCACAGAGACAGGATATTGGTCAGGTGGGTGCAAGTTTATTGAAGGTACTTTCTCTTTCTTACACAGTGACCCATGTGAACCATCACTTGCTTCATTGCACTAAGTATCAGACTAGCAACCAGCTCAGCCTCTTGGAACAGCAGGATAACATCAGGGCAATATATGAGCTCGTGTTGGGTGGTATAAACAGACTATCGGGTCCTTTAATGCTCCCTTCTGCCCCAGCAGTCTTTAAATAACAGGAACCAGGAGAGTATAATTAAGTCAAAAAGCCCTTGAAAGCCTGGAGGAGGTACAGATTTAAACACCCAAGACTGCTCACTTGAAGCATGACAGCGTCAGCCTTGGCTTCTCAGGGGGCCTCAGGCTAAGTCCCAGAATTTAGCCCCTCCCTGGTACGTATCACCAGCCAAGATGGATAATACCCTGAGAGGTATGTGAACGTACAAGGAGAACGAATGATAAAGGGCAAAGTAGAATTTATGGCTTAAATGGCAAGTAGTTTATTTTTATTTTTTTATAAGTTTATTTATTTATTTTGAGAGAGAGAGAGAGAGAGAGCACATGCAGGTAGGAGGGGGGCAGAGAGAGAGGGAGAGAGAGTATCCGGAGCCAGGCTCCATGCAGTCAGTGCAGAGCCAGATGTGGGGCTCGAACTCACAAACTGTGAGATCATGACCTGAGCTGAAACCAAGAACCAGATGCTTAACAGACTGAGCCACCAAAGCACCCCAGCAGGTAATTTAAAATGAGTTATTTAGTTATCTATTGTTGCATAACAAATCATCCTAAAAGGATAAACATTTATTGTTTCACACAATTTTTAAGGGTCAAGAATCTGGAGTGGCTCAGCCTGGGTGGTTTTGGTTCAAGGTCTCTAATGAAATTATGCAAGATACTGGCCAATGAAACATTCTCAGAAGACCTGACTGGAGGGTCCACTTCTAAGCTTACTCACATGTCTGTTGGCAGGAGACTTCAATTCCCTGCCATATGGACCTTTCCACAGGGCTGTTCACACCAAGGTTCCCAGGGCAAATGATCCCACTGCCAGAGTGACCAAGCTGCAATCATTTATAACCTCATCTTGGAAGTGAAGACACCGTCAGTTCTGCTAAATTGTATCTGTTGTACCCACCTACCCTGATATAATGTGGGAGGGGACCAAATAAAGGTGGGAATACCAGGAGGAAAGGATCTCAGATATAGTAAAAAATAAGCAAAGAAACTAGTACATACCTATTAGAATGGCCAAAGTCCAGAGCACTGACAATACCAAATGCTCCCCAAATGAGGACGTAGAATGTTAGAAACTCCCATACATTTCTGGTGGGTGTGCAAAATGGTACAGCCACTGTGGAAGATAGTTTGGCTGATTTTTACAAAATTAAACATATTCTTTACATATGATCTGGCGTTGTACTCCTTGGTATTTACCCAAAGGAATTAAAAACTTCTGTCCATACAAATACCTGCACACAGATGTTTTTAGGAGCTTTATTCATAATTGCTCAAACTTGAAAACAACAAAAATGTCCTTCAATAGGAGAATGGATAAATCAACTTTGCTACATCCAGACAGTGGAATATTATTCAGAGTTAAAGGAAATGAACCATCAGGCCACGAAAAGACATGGAGAAACCTTAAATGCATATTATGAAACAAAAGAAGCAAATCTTTAAAAGGCTACATACTGTACTGTGCTACATACTGTAAAATTCCAACTGAAATTCGTAAAACCTTGGTTTGCGAGCATGGTTCACTCTGGAAACATGCTTGTAATCCAAAGCACCTGTACATCAATGCGAATTTCCTCATAATAGATAATGGAAACTCGGATGATTCATTTCACAACCCAAAATATTCATATAAAAATGATTACAATGCTATAATATAATACAAAATAATGAAGTACAAAATACAAAGAAAAATTAACCAGCACTTACCTTTGAAAACCTTTGTTGTGAGGGAGACAAAAGACAGGAGTGTTATTGTGTAGAACGACTATCACTATCACTCACAGAATCACTACTATCCATTGGGTCAATGGAATCTTTTTCTTTTTGTGCACCTTCAACAAGGAACCAATCCAATGACCTAGAATGAAGCAAATTATTCCTAAGCTAACTCTTGTATGGAAAAGCAAAGGACTGTCCATAGGTGCTTTGAAGTAACAAAAAAATAAACTAGTGCCCATTGTGGGCACCTTCTAACATTCTGGAAAATCACTGATTTCTGCCAAACACCATAGCCTGAGACCAAGCATCTAAGCATGGGAGACGATCACCCACAATCCCACAGAGAGAGAGAGAGAGAACAACCATGTTCACATGAGGGAAGAGGGTGCAGACAGGAGTTCAGGTAGAATAAAAACAGTCCCTGCTTACAATCCTCTGTTTTGTTTACAATACCTACTAGTGTCTGTTAACTTTAAAAAATAGTAATTTGTCAGGTTGATAAGTGAAGTATTCTATAGTAATTGGGCTATTAGCTTAGGTTTTTCTCTGAACTTTTTACTCTCTGGATCCATTGGCATAGGGTAGGAACTCCATTGCAAATTCTGGAAAGGATTTTTAAGTCTTAACCAGCAAATGTTACTACTTTTTAAAAAAGTTTTTAATGTTTGTTTATTTTTGAGACAGAGAGAGAGAGAGAGAGAGAGAGAGAGAAAGAGAGAGAGCACGCAGGGGAGGGGCAGAGAGGGAGGGAAACACAGAATCTGAAGCAGGCTCCAGGTTCTGAGCTGTCAGCACAGAGCCCAACACAGGGCTCAAACCCACAAACCATGAGATCATGACCTGAGCCGAAGTCAGGAGATTAACTGACTGAGCCACCCAGGTGCCCGAAATGTTACTACTTCTTATGCTTTTTAAGATACATTAAAACCAAGAGGGACCAACTGGTGCTCTGATTAGATAGATAGATAGGTAGGTAGGTAGGTAGATAGGGAGAGATACTGCTTTTGGTAAAAGAAATAATAATGAAAACAATGGAAAAAGTTTTAGCACTTGTTGGTAAACTGAAGGCATTTTGAAATGTCAGTGAAAAAAGTTTTGACTGAAAGAGTCAACAATGACTTCTAAACAAGTTTGTACTTGTAAATCTATGTATCTGAAATTGAAATGAGAAAGTCATTAAGTAGCAAAAGTGGCTTCCAAAGATACTTAATAATATTTAAAATGAAAGCAACCAAATTCAAAACAAAAAATACTACACATCATGAAATTAAAAAATAATATGCAAATATATTCAGGTCTCAGAATTTTTAAGGTATCAGCAAATAATTCACATTTTTAAAAAAAAACACCATTAAGACCAATGTTAATGAGCTTTACTACCTACAAAATAATTCACATTTACCTTAGAAAAAGTTTCAAGAGAAAAAGTTCTGATATGGTATAATTTTTAAATGAAAGTTCAGTTAATTCATCAAGATTTTTTTACTTTTTATTTTATTTTTTAATGTTTATTTTTGAAAGAGAGTGTGAGTAGGGGAAGGGCAGAGAGAGAGGGAGACATAGAATCCGAAGCAGGCTCCAGCCTCTGAACTGTCAGCATAGACGATGACGCAGGGCTCAAACTCACAAATGGTGAGATCATGACCCAGGCCGAAGTCAGACGCTTAACTGACTGAGCTGCCGAGGTGCCCGCATCAAGCTTTTTTTTAGAAGGTTATCACTTCCATCCTCTTCTTCTATCTCAGGAGAGAGCAGGTTTATTTGTTTGGATAAAAGTGTGGAGAAATTTTAAACACTGCCCAAGAAGGCAAGGTGAGAGGTAATGAAATTTAAATCATAGTAATTTGTACTCAAACTAAATTTAATAAATTCAAAATAGAAGAATTCTTACGTCTGAAGCAGTGAAATTGTAAATAATTAGCAAGATATATCACAGGCTGGAAAAGTAAGGGTAATTAGGCAATGAAGTAAATAGCTGCATTAACAGATTCATTTGATCCTTTTTTTTTTTTTAAAGGTTTATTCATTTTTCAGAAACAGAGCATGAGAGGGGGGAGGGGGAGAGAGAGAGGGAGACACAGAATCCAAAGCAGGCTCCAGGCTCTGAGCTGTCGTCACAGAGCCCGACACGGGGATCAAACTCACAGACTATGAGATCATGACCTGAGCTGAAGTCGGATGCTCAACCGACTGAGCCACCCAGACACCCCAGATTCATTTGATTCTTAAATGAAAAGCCAGTTTATATCAAGAAAACAAAATATCTGTGGTATTTAAAACTGTTTTTAAGCAGAGAACTAAAAGCGCAGTGAATTCAGTTTAAAAGCAATATTTAAGTGTAAAGTTTAGCCAAGTGGTGTGCTGGTAAATGTATACAACTGGCTGGTGAGGAGGGAGGAGGTGGTTCTGATTTAAAGCATTTGCTGATTTCTGGTATGAATACCTTTACCATGGCTGATTTCAGGCTGCCAACATGATGTCAACTGACTTGTAAAATTTCTCAGACTTGAACAACTGCTCCTTGTGAGCCTGTATAGGCCAGCTTTACACTAGTTAGCACACTCAGGAAGTATAACCCATGACAAGACATGGCATTTGAAGATTGAATTAACAACTGGGCACGTCCTGGCAGAGGCATCTCTGGTAGGGGAGGTTCTGGTAGCAGAGAGGTGGGGTGCCGTTTCTGTGTACATTTTAAATTTAAAAAAAAAATTTTTTTTTCAACGTTTATTTATTTTTGGGACAGAGAGAGACAGAGCATGAACGGGGGAGGGGCAGAGAGAGAGGGAGACACAGAATCGGAAACTGGCTCCAGGCTCTGAGCCATCAGCCCAGAGCCTGACGCGGGGCTCGAACTCCCGGACTGCGAGATTGTGACCTGGCTGGAGTCGGACGCTTAACCGACTGCGCCACCCAGGCGCCCCTCTGTGTACATTTTAATGTACAAGTTGGTAGTAGATTAAGGTTTACCTGTAATAGGAAAATAAGGATAAACCCTAAAAAAAACTTCCTGCACACAAACTTTAGTTCCCTTCTCCTAGAAGTTTTATTTTATTGCTGAGCATATATTTTAGGACCACTCACCTTTAATCTCTGCTCTTTCACCTCCTGGGTGTTAAGTACTTCACCTTTTAGATTAGTTAATTCACCCCAGTTTTCTCCCCATAGCATTTAAAAAATTTTTTTTCAATGTGTACTTATTTTTGAGAGAGACAGAGTGTGTGAGCAGGGAAGGGGCAGAGAGAGAGGGAGACACAGAATCTGAAGCAGGCTCCAGGCTCTGAGCTGTCAGCACAGAGCCCAAAGCAGGTCTCGAACTCACAAACCTCGAGATCATGACTGAACTGATGTTGGACGCTTAACCGGCTAAGCCACCCAGGGCCCCTCTCCCATAGCATTTTTAATTAATCATTTCATATGCTTAATGGCCCTTAAGGGCCTTAGAAATAGATCCACACACACACACACACACACACACACACACACACACACGATAAGTACATGAGGTGATGAATATGTTAACTAACCTTATTGTGGTAACCATTTCACAATGTATACGTGTGTCACATCATTATGTTGTAGACCTTAAACATACACAATGTAATATGTCAGTTATAGTTCAGTAAAGCTGGAGGGAAAAAAAGATTTGAATCCTCTTTGTGAGAAAAAGTGAAACTCAACTTTTCATGTTTCCTTTGGTAGAGATGTAATTATTAGATCAGTCCATGCCACTTTTATGGTTAAACTGAATGTTGATGGAAAACAATAGTAGAGGAAGCATATAAAATATATTGCTATATTAGGATAAACCTGTTTCTCACAATTTCTCATTCAAATTGGGCCTACATATGGAAAATTAGTAATATTTTACTTAATTATATTTAAGGACCCTTTATTCCTGTGATTTAAAAATGTTCAGGGGCTCCTGGGTGGCTCAGTTGGTTAAGCATCTGACTTTGTTTTAAGTTTATTTATGTATTTTGAGAGAGCAGGAGTGAGTGGGAGAGGGGTGGGAGTGGGGAAGAGGGGGATAGAGAGAATCCCAAGCAGGCTCCATGCTGTCAGCACAAAGCCTGATGTGGGGCTTGATTCCATGAAACATGAGATCATGACTTGAGTCAAAATAAAGAGTTGGATGCTTAACCGACTGACCCACCCAGGCACCCCAAGAGTACATGTGTGCTCGCTTGCTCTCTCTCTCATAAATAAATAAATAAATAAATAAATAAATAAATAAATAAACAAACAAACATAAAAAAACACATGTATAAAAATGTTTGGGATGCCTGAGTGGCTCAGTCAGTTAAGCATATGACTCTTGATTTCAGCTCAGGTGGTGATCTAGGGTTCATGAGATCTAGCCCTGTGTCAGGCTCCATGCTGACAGAGTGGTGCCTGCTTGGGACTCTCACTCTCCCTCTCTCTCTCTTTGCCCCTCCTCCACTCACACACACACACACACACACACACACACATACACACACACACACACTCTCTCTCTCTCTCTCTCTCTCTCTCTCTAACTTTCTCAAATAAAATAAACTTAAAAAAAGAAAAATAATAATTAAAAATTAAAAATGTTCATCTACAGAATAAATTCTTTGATAGTGATTTCAGCCACTTTAAAACAAACTATTCTTGGTCAAATATCTATGATGACTGTAATTGCCAAGTCATACCAGAGAAATGCATGACTTCACTGAGAAAATGAGAGGCTGTTTGTGCCTATATGGGCTGTAAATTAAAGAAAAAGATATGATGGTAGGGCCGAGAAAAAGGCCCATGTTCTGTCTAGAGAGCAATTTAGGTGATCTGAGAGCTGTATGATTCAGAATAAATATTCACCTGGCTACATAGAATTAGGTCAGTGATATGCACCAGGCTTCTCCCAGTGTCCACATTTAGGTACATGAACTATGTAGAAGATCTGTATAAAATAGTAATAGTTCATTGAGCATTTATGTTGTGCCAGGCGCTGTGCCAAGTATGTTTCTTACATAAGTCAGATTATATTCATTATAGTTATATAAAAATAAGTAATGTTGTTTCTTTACTCTTTCTCTTTTTTAACTGATGAAGGAACACTGAAGCATAGAGTAGTTAAGAAACTTGTCCCTGGGCACATCATATCTGTTTTTTTTAAAGGATTTATTATTTTTTTTAAGTTTATTATTTTGAGAGAGACAGAGTAAGCACAAGCAGGGAAAGGGCAGAGAGGGGGAGAATCCCACCTAGCCTCTGTGCCATCAGCTCAGAGCCTGACGCAAGGTTCGAACTCAGGGAAATGTGAGATCATGACCTGAGCCAAAATCAAGAGTTGGACACTTACCTGACTGAACCAGCCAGGCGCCCCTGGTCACATAATATCTTTAAGTTGCAGAGCTGGTCTTCAACCCAGGTAGGCCACAGGCTCAACGCCCTGATAGTTCCACCATCCTTTATTGCCTCTCTTCCCCCTCATAATCCTCGTACTTATTGAGCTATATCGTGTAGTCTTATATTTGAATGTGCACATCTTCCTAAATTATAAATACCTTAGGAGCAGGAACTATTGTAGTTTCCTTGTTTTCTTTTTAGTCTAGTACATCTAACTTCATACAGCAGATGTTCAATTAATGTTTGCTAATTATGGTGCTGTATACATATTTGGGATTGTGTATAGTTTGAATATAATCCGTGGGACTCAGAATTGAAAGACCTGAATTCAAGTTCTTGTGTGACTATTACATGTCCATCCTAGTGTTACCTCTTTACATTTTAAGATAAGATACATAAATATTAAGTCATACGCTGGTATGAGAGTGTCCAAAGTATTTGTATATGCATGGCCCCTTCTTGAACTGCAGAAACAACAATCATGAAATTTTCTTTTGGTGGGTAAGGGTAGTAGAGATTCTGAATTGAAAGTATTAATTGGGGGCGCCTGGGTGGCGCAGTCGGTTAAGCGTCCGACTTCAGCCAGGTCACGATCTCGCGGTCCGGGAGTTCGAGCCCCGCGTCAGGCTCTGGGCTGATGGCTCAGAGCCTGGAGCCTGTTTCCGATTCTGTGTCTCCCTCTCTCTGCCCCTCCCCCGTTCATGCTCTGTCTCTCTCTGTCCGAAAAATAAATAAATAAACATTGAAAAAAAAATTAAAAAAAAAAGAAAGTATTAATTGCTGGGTGGTAATATAAAAAGAGTAAAGTAGCATATTTCATTAGTTGAGACTAACAGAAAAATGTTTGATGTTTTCAGTTTGGAGTAGTGATTGTATGTGGTACCATCAGATTTAAAGGTGATCCTAGTACAGTCTGAAGATGCTTCAAGTAGTCAGACAGTTAGTGGTTAGATGTAGTTCAAGTAGTTAGACAAGGTGCTCTGAAGTTAGAGCAGCTGCTCTGAAGCAAGGGAAGCCTTGGCTGCTGGATCAAGGGATGGGCCATTAAAGTCATTGATGTTTGCCAGGTCGTAATTTAATACCTTGGATAGCCTAATTTCTTATATACATAAAAAAGAAAGATTTATGTAATTTGGAAGATATTAATCTAGACTCATAGATTTGTCACCAATTTTTCTGCCTATGTCCTTGGTGATTTTTGCTCAAAGAGATTCTGCAGTTACTTTTGGAGTCATCCACAACTGTATTTTTAGCCAAGAAGGGAAATTCATTCTTCAAGTGGATTTTTTGCTTGCTCTACCTATAGGTGTCTCTGTTGATCGATTCCTGATTCATAGAGAACAAAGGATATTTTTGGTCTTGTTTTTCATGTGGAGGGCCCCAAATTTGTTTTAATTTCTACCCTGTTAACTATTCAAGCCCCTCTGAAAAGTCAGCCATATATTGGAGATTTCTAGATTGATGATTTTTCTTTCAAGTTTTTTTCTTCAGATTCCTGTATTCTATGTCTGAGCCCATTTAAAAAAGAGCAGACAAGGTTTCCTTTACTTCAGCTATTTAGGTACCCAAAAGATTGAAAATTTCCTGAAGTCTATTTGAGTTTTTTATGATTGATCTTTATTTTGTTTGCAATTTTGAATCTTTGACCAATTAATCACTGAGAGAAAGTCTTCTGAAATGGTGTTAAGGGATGTTTTATCTATTTTTCTTGCCCTCTAAAGGCTGTTAAAAATGTTTTAATTATTATTATTATTATTATTACTATTATTATTTTGAAGAGCTGGTTTGCTTAGATGTTCTCCTGGTCTTTCTTACCCTATTGCTTTTCACCATTTTTCCCCCATCCGAGAGACTAAAAATTAAGTGAACTAGTTGGAACAGAACTGATAGTTCGGGTCAGTAAGTATCAAACAAAATCCTGAATTACACAGCAAATTTATGCCTTCTTGGGTTAAAAAAAATTCTTTAAACTCAGCTCTAGACCAGGGTTTAAATTCAGCTATCTGTAGAACAGCCTTCTGGTCTAGCAATTAGTTGTTTGGGGCAGTGTGGCCAGTCCTTTTCTAGGAAATCAGTTAGGAGGTCAGGGGAGGGAGCAGAAGGAATTGAAGGGGTGCAGTGAGTGGTGAAGATAAAACTGAAAGAGATACAAGGAGGGTAAGTTTCAGAAGGTAAAGAGTCAAATTGAGAGATGCTATTTGGAATCAGCATTTTGAGATCTCAGTTTACTAATTAAAGAAGTGAATTAATGAGTTATTAAGAGAGATTTTATGTCTTAATTTTATAGAACTCTTCTTAACTGTATTAGTTATTTATTTTGACATGTACAAAGATCACCATAATGACCCCTGTTACTCTGAATTTTTTAAAAGGTCATTTATAATTGCAACAATTAGGATTATAGTGCAATACAAATAGAAAGCAGAGGTTTTTCTAGGAAGAGGGCCTAGCTTTGATATATACAAACCTGTAACAGGTTGGTCAAAAGTGTGTGCTTTGAAAAGCAGCTTGGAGGGGCGGCTGGGTGGCTCAGTTGGTTGAGGGTCCAACTTTGGCTCAGGTCATGATCTCACAGCTTGTGAGTTCGAGCCCCGCGTCAGGCTCTGTGCTGACAGCTCAGAGCCTGGAGCCTCGTTCGGATTCTGTGTCTCCCTCTCTCTCTGCCCCTAACCCACTTGCATTCTGTCTCTGTCTCTCTCAAAAATAAATAAACATTAAAAAAAGAAAAGCAGCTTGGTTCCTCAAGCAAGCAGAGGTCAATATGGTGCTGTACGATCAGTCATCTGATAGCCACTGATCCTGTATTATGGGCTAAGAACAGTGACTCACAATTACAAGATCAAGAGTGTCCTCTTAAAAGTTTTGTAGGACTCCCCAGGCCAAGTTTGACTAATTACTTTTGTGTAAATTGGTTGCCAGTTTAACAGACCTCCAACCATTTGTCCTTGGGGCATCTTGATTGGTTTGGAGACTTATGAAGTCTGTGCCTCTATCTGTTCTTTCTGAAGCACTTCCCTATACATTCAGCAACACAAGACAATTCAAGCAAAAATACATGATACAAGGGCTTTGTATGAATTGCCAAGCAAGAAGGCAAAGCAAGCAGCAAAAGCATAAAGATATTAATAACAAAAATATTTACTAAATCGTATACCTCCAAGCCAAAAGTTCTAATAACCTTATACAAAAATTAGGTCTAATTATAAAATGAGTTCACTTCCAAAACTGAAGGTTGAATTGCCCTATACAAAGACTTTGAACTGATGACCTTATATGAAGACCTAGTGTGTCTTTATAACAAAAATCCTAGAATAACATCCTAGAATCCAAAAATCAGCAACAAGAAGCTCAGTGAAACAAATCAGAACTCTAAGTAAGACCATTGTTGAGACACATTCACCTGGCAGTAAATTTGAAGGACAAATGGAATTTTGGAACAAGGGACAAGGAGAATGCACCTGTTAGTCTGAGGGTATCAGAGACTTCTGCCAAGTGAGAGTATTCAAAATTGTCTCAGCGAGACTTCCAGAACTGTCAAAGGATGACACCATCACTCAAATCTGGTACAAAAGCCAAAGCTGAATTTATTGCTTTATTAAGTAAAAGAGGTATGCTGGTGAGGCTTAGTCTCATGAGCAAAGTCAACTAATGATTATACATAGGGTTTAGGAGTGTGTTTTGGAGTTGCGTGGTTTCCAGAGGCAAGAACAGGTTGATGTCAGTTTTAGAATATTTGTCATTGTTGAATACAGAAGCATGTTTTGTGTTGGCTATAGAGGGGAGAAATGGATGCACATCAGCCTCAGTGAATTTTCTGGAGTGATTCTTCCATTAAGTATGAAGCTTTCACTGATTGGTTGGCTTTCAGTGGGCTGTTGATTGAAGTGACTTGTTAGTTAGATGGGTTTAAAACAAGTTCTAAACCTTGTTTCATTGTTCTCTGAAAGTGAAACTGGAGCTGAAATGTGTTGATTACATGCTTAAAAACCAGTTCAGGTATTTACTGACTACATGGTTCTAGAACAGCTAGTCTTTTCCTGGGGATGGGGCTGGTAGGTATCTATAGCTAGCTTATATCAATTCATGCGAACTAGTTAGTAAATATTCAGGAATGATATAAGCCAACTATTAAACTGCTAATAGCTTAAAATCAGCCATGTTGGGCATATTTACACCACAGAAATGGCCAAATGCTACAAAATCAAGTCATTTGGAGAGTCAGTTTACCAGGACATCACTGGATGGGAGCATTAGGCATGGAACTTACGAATTTAATACTATAGACAAGTAATGGATTCCTGATTTGAGAAAATAAGACTTCATATTTGATCCTATTCTACACATGGTCCTCATTATATTGACTTAGGGAGATGGCCAGTGAAACAGACCAAAAAATGAAACTAAAATTTCCCAAGAAAAATGCAAAATATAGCCAAATCCACATACTTGGCTTCATTGATCCTGGGTTATGAAGCTCTATTTTGTAAAAGTTGCTTCCTAGCTAATCTCTATTTTCAAAATACATGTTTAGGTAGAAATATTCTGAATACAAATTACTGTATTTCATTTTGAGAAAAATGGGCATCTGTTACAGACAGTTTAAAGATCATGGATAGGGGTATTTTTATTTTTTAAAAAATTTTAATTTTTTAATTTTATTTTATTTTAGAGAGAGAGCAAGTGAACAGGGAAGAGGGGCAAAGGAAGAGAGAGAGAATCTCAAGCAGGCTCCAAGCCCAATGTGGGGCTCGATCCCATGACCCTGGCATCACTACCTGAGCTGAAATCAAGAGTTAGGTGCTTAATTGACTGAGCCACCCAGGCGACCCATTAAAATATTTTATTTTTAAGTAATGTCTATACCCTAAGTGGGCTCGAACTCAACTTTGAAATCGGGAGTCACATGCTCACTGACTGAGCCAGCCAGGGGCCCTAGAAGTATTTTTAAACTCTCCTCTCCACAAAAATGTCTCCTTCCCCACAAGAATCCCCAAAATGAAAAAAAGAAAGGAGAGTTTCCACTTTGTGAAACAAGACTATCCATAACTCAAACTGAGAAGTGTCCCTGGTTTCAGGACAGGAGATGTGAGCCAAGGATTTTATATCCAGCAAAATTGACTTTCAAATAGAAAAGCACAACTGTTAAAACGGGTCACAAACTTATCAATATGTAAGAATGCAAAGAATATTGTTCTCATGAGCCCTTAATGAGAAAGCTACTGAAGAATGAACTTCAGATAAGCAAAGATGACATAATTTCACCAAAGGAGAGATAATCATAAACTATGTGCCTCCTGATGGAAGAGCACTCTGCCAAAGAAATAAAACCTGAGATCAAGGCTCTGTCTCCAGCTGCCAATTTGCAGAAATCCAGAAGAAAAAAAGAGCATGTTGAACTGCCGGTGAATATGCAGGGTCCACGTTGTGGGAAACTCTACATGGTCATATAGAATTTATGGTTAAATTCCTAGGTTCTTTAACAGATAAAGTAAGGAGGAAGAACCCATCGATTAAAAGAGAATTAAGAGACAGGTCAACAAATTTTAATAAGCAAGATTAAAAATTCAGTTAAAAACTCAAAAGATATAAACTTTTAGAAAGATCATTTAAAGATAGCTAATTTCATAAAAATTATTAATTTTTTCTCAATTTCCTGCATTTTTACTAAAACTAAAATTTGAAGCATCTTTTTTTGTTTTAAGTTTATTTGTTTATTTTGAGAGAGAGAGGGAGAGAGCGAGAATCTCAGGCAGGCTCTTCAGTGCCAGCACAGAGCCCCGGGTGGGGCTTGAACTCACAAACCCTGAGATCATGACCTGAGCTGAAATCAAGAGTTGGACGCTTAACTGACTGAGCCTACCCAGGTGCCCTGAAGAGTATCTCTTAATCTAACTTATAAAAGCATGATTTTATCAGACCTCAGATTGTAAACTACAGTGCATGTTTTATACTTACTGTTGAGGCAGTACAACAAGGTTTTGAAGTAACCCAAGTTTAACCTGTTCTATCTCTGTGTGCCTTTGGCCAAGTGACTTAATGTCAGGTGGAGGTGATTTTTATATATCTCTTGTGAAAAGAGTCACAAATTATAACCTATCTCTTAGCTGTTGCAGGAATGCATGAAATATGCGCATAATTTTTGATATTGTGGTTGCCATATGATAGGCACTTAAACGAAAGCTACAATTACTTTGGTTCCAAGTGGTCTGGGGTGGGGCCCAAGAATTTTGTGCTTTTAAAAGCCTCTCAAATGATGCTAATGATTGTTCTAATTTTGGAAACACAGTCTCTGATAAAATCTTCCTGGATGTGAACAAATATTCAGCTTCAAGGATTTTTTCAATGCATTTCTTAGTAGAAAAACTGGAAGACATCTGGGAGACTGGCAAAATAAACTATGGCCTATCAATTTCCTAAAATATGTGGCCATTAAAATAAAAATCAGATCGCTAACACAGCACTGTTCCAAATGCCTAATACATATCTCATTTAGTAGTCCTGGGAGATGGATTCCATTATTACCCCTATTTCACAGATGAGGAAAAATGTACACGGCATTACAAATAAGTTATGAAGCAGAGACATTTCTAAACTTTCAGTACTATTTTTTTTTATAATAAAAGATGGCCTTGTTAGAGGACAGACTGAATTAGCTTTTTAACAGAAATTATTTCATAATCATTGAAGATGAAGCAATCAAATCATTTGCAGCCAAAAACAGTAGGGAAAAATCTATTAACAAGGTACGTTAATTATTTTTCAGGATTTGTGTGTGTGTGCTTGTGTTTTTGTCAGCTTTTTTGTATTTGTAATTTGTTATTTTTCTGATTCTAAATAAATATTCACTATCAAGCCTAATTATGTATTCTTTTTTGTATTGAGCCCTCCTCCCCCCAACAGACTGAATAAGCTTTGGGCCTCACAAAACCTGGATTCCCATCCATCTGCATACCCTGTATGTAAACTGAGAGCCCCTGAAAAAGAGAATGGGACAGAAGTAGTAGAGGAAAAATATTTAAAGAGATAAAACTTTCCTCAAATAACACTTGAGTCTTCATAAAGAGCTGTCCCCAAATTGCCAAGAAGAATGCGCCCCACCCCCCACAAGAGATGGGAGACAGAGGTGCCCTCAAACCGGCTGAATGGTTCTATGTCACTACAATCAGTTTGGAGGCAGCTTTCTGTTTACACTTAGTGGGAACAGGGAGGGTGATCCCATGGGGGAGAGATTGCTTGGAAACTTTCAAAGGTTTTATGTTTGCTGTTCAAATTCCATAGTGCGTTGTAGGACACTACTCATATGGTAGTAACAGTAGCACTTCATTGGTTTCCATAGGAAGCAGAGGAAGGCAATTTAAAGTCCCCTTATCAATCCTTTCTTCTTCTTCTTGTTTCTCAGAGTCTGATATTTCTTGTTCGGGATTGGAGTTTCCCATATGAATTTTCATACGGAGCCGAAGGCGGCTCCAAATTCTTGGAAAAACGCCTCAAGGTTTGTTAGAAATTTAGGTGAATGAAACTTCACCAGTAGTAATCTAGAATTATTTCTGTTGAATGAGTTGCAGAATGGACATTTAGTAGATACAGTCTTATGCTTCTAGTGTCTCTACTAACAAACTAAGATTGATATTTAATACAATGCTTTCAGAGTTACAGTTTTAAATATTATGAGTAATTATGATACAGATAAAGAATTCTTTTGTAGGTATCTACAAAACAATGACTGATTCCTAAAGATAAATCTTTTAATTTGAATAATTAAATCAGTTCAAGGCTGACAGTACAAATATCTGTTTTCATTGAGGTTTAAAACAGTCTAACAGAAATATATAATTTTGAAATCCCCAAAGTCAGTCTTAGAACACTCTGCTAATAGTTCAGAGAAAGTGAAATTAGAGGGTTCTCTATTTTCTGTATCAGGATAGTGCAATATTGAATCAACTGTTTATATTGAACACAGATGACAACAAATACCCACTGAGAAAAAGTCCTTTTTGGCTTATAACTGCTTTTAGGGTGGTCGTACTATTAACTGTCAAATACATTTGAAAAAACAGGGGCAATTTAGCTTATAAATACCCACCTATTCAGACACCTTTCTAGAATTTTAATGTATACCTACCAAGTGACAAGAGGTTGTCTTGAGTATCTCCTGAAAAGAAGGTAGGAATATCTTATGATCCATTCATGTCTCCTGTGAGTACTTTGAATTAAAATTGTAATTTATAAGAACTAGCTAGAATAAAACCCCACTAATTTGTAGTAAAAAATGGGAAGGCCCACCTGAGTTAGCATAAGAGTAAGCATTTGTTAATTGTAATAATAATGGCATATATATGCTATATGGAGATATGGCTGTTCACCCAAGACTTTATTCTTTCTTTATCAGCTTATATATTGTCATTTTTATCATTGTGGGACCAGACAGACATAGCAAATATAAGATGCTACAGAATTCTTTGGAGTTCAATTTATGTTGCAAGTAGTTTAAACTTTAGAATGATTTACTGCAGGTCTCAGGGAACCAGCATGAAGAACTACAGAATGTTCGAAAACACATCCATTCCTGTTTCACCAAAATTTCCTGTTTTCTCCTACCTCATCCTGGCTTAAAAGTAGCTACCAATCCAAACTTTGATGGAAAACTGAAAGGTGTGTTTTTTAATGAATATATACTTACATTACTTAGTCTGGTTGTAAAATTGTCATTTTATCTACTGGGCTTACAGCTGCTGATTTAGGTTATCCACTTGTGTGAGGCTGATGACTAAAAAATGTCAGGAGAACTGGGAATCCTGGTCTGGTGCTGGAGTACCTTCTTGGGGGAACTGTAGGATTCCATGGGTACTAAATACGTACATGGAGAAAACAGGCAAAGTCTTGCATTCACCTAGGAGGCAGCGACTCTGCCCTTTTTGCAGAGGTTTCTGCTTACGTCAGTACATTGAGAAATGCTCCTTAATGCCTTCCTGTTTAATTTGCCTTATTTGCATTAGAGGAGAAAAATAGATGTCTATGTTATTGGAATGCTGTATTGTAAGTTATAGAATATTATGATAAGTTATAGAATTAAAGATTGAAAGAAACATTGTGTAGTTCTGAACTCAAGCTCTTTAAAAGTGCTACTAAGGAATTTAATTATAAACTATTAAAACCCTCACTAAAAGTGAAATCCTCTTCTGGATGAGGACCAGTTGCTGAAAAACCCAGAAGCACTAGAGTGTTTTTGAAATAGTGTATTCTAATAGTATGTAATTATCTGTCAAACAGAGAGGCATTCCTAACATTTTAAGATTCCAAAGAATCTCAACTTGTTTTAAAAAAAGGGGTGGGGTGGGTGGGAGGGGTCTGAAGAAATAGAATTTAATAGTTCCTAATAGATATCACCAGGTCTTTAGATATTTGCTTTGTAATTCATACAAAAACATTTCTGACTTACTTACTTGTAAGGCTAACATTGAATACACACACCACTGAGTTCAGATATTTGCTTAATTTCCTGTGGCCTTTCTGCATCATGTCAGGGTTGGTGTGACAGTGACATTAACAAGCTTTTCAGCACAACTGTTCTCAGAGGGCTTCAAAATTAATCTTAAAAAGGGACAACATAACATGTATTCACTTTTACAGAACTGGCAGGTTTGAAAAGCAAACCTATTTTTTTCCCCCGTTTCCATGGCATTTGTAGTCAGATACCTTATATTTAACTATGACAGTATCATAAATAGAATCTCACATTTCATCAGCAGTATTTCTGTACATGTTTTAAATTATCTTTATATAACAGAACAGATAGCACCAGGCACATATTAATGGAGGGATTCCAGGATCCTATCATGTCACTGTCACTGTCACTGTCACTTACGAATTCCAACCCAGTAATGAGCACACAGACCTCTTGATACTGTGCACTTACCTAATGCCATCAATGTGTTTTGAATAAATTACATAAAGGGTGGGCTCCCACAAGGCCCCTCTTCTCTGGAGTTGGGGAGTCATAAACAGGCAGGGGAGGGGCAGGCCTTCAACAACAGTCCTTTATTGGGTCACAAAAGTACTCTGGCTTGTTCCATTCATGCAGTGTACAGCCACAGGTCTTAAATTAACTGATAGATTTTGCAATGAAAGAGCTCAGGGAGAGAGTTGAAGACAAAACACACAGGTATAGAACCCCCCCCCCTTTTTTAAAGTTTATTTATTTTCAGAGAGACAGAGACAGCGTGAGCAGGGGAGGGGCAAAGAGAGAGGCAGAAAGAGAATCCCCAGCAGGCTGTGCACTGCCAGCACAGAGCCCGATATGGGGCTTGAACTCGTGAACTGTGAAGTCATGACCTGAGCCAAAGTCAAGTTGGACACCTAACCGACCGAGCCACCTGGGCGCCCCATGAACCCCACTTTTTTTTTTTAAATTTTTTTTCAACGTTTATTTATTTTTGGGACAGAGAGAGACAGAGCATGAACGGGGGAGGGGTAGAGAGAGAGAGGGAGACAACAGAATCGGAAACAGGTTCCAGGCTCTGAGCCATCAGCCCAGAGCCTGACGCGGGGCTCGAACTCACAGACTGCAAGATCGTGACCTGGCTGAAGTCGGACGCTTAACCGACTGCGCCACCCAGGCGCCCTGAACCCCACTTTTTTAAGCAGATTTGTTTCTCATCAAATTGTACATATATGTCTAAATATGTACTAACCTACACAATTGTTTTACAGGTACCCCAAAATTATGAGTTTACCAAAGTGGCTAGCCTGAGAGAAAAAAAAAAATGAAAAGCAGCTTCAGGTGCCCATCAAAATTGCAGTTTGATGAGGCTTTCTAGGACGCCTGCTGAATCTGTCTGTGTGCCAAAATGTTCTTCTTAGCCTCAGTTTCTCCTTGGGCAGTTTTGAAAGTCAGCTATCTACATTGCTTTTCCATCCCATCCAGAATCTTGTAATTCGATGTGAGTTCTATCTGGGATGTCTTGTCCACTGGCTATGCTGCTCTCCAGAAGGCTGGCATCTGAATAACCACTTTCTTCCTCTACGGAAGAAATGTCTCTAAATAAAGAGTTGTGCAAAAATTGTTCTCTGATGATAGTTCCCACATACTCTTTCACAAACTTACAGAAGTACTTTCTAGTTCATTGTCAGCAGTAATAATTGTTATAATTACTATTCATGGTCCCTCACTACTGAAAATGTTATCTTACCATTTCCTCTGTTATATGAAATTTATGATACTATGATTAAATTTAGCTGCTATTAATTTAGTGGCTTCCCACATAGGAAATCAAAAGGATCAGGTTCATTCCTGCTGCATTCAGACAGTTCTTTCCAAGTGCCCACCGAATACCTCTCCTGACGTAGTCAGTCTAACCTTTCAATTAACAAGGAGTTACTTTTTTGTTTTTTTTTGTTTGTTTGTTTGTTTTTTTGAGGTTCCTCTGGGTTATGGTACCACATGTAGAATGGCCAGGCAAACCACATCATAAATTGTGGAGATGCATTCTTAGCAGCTTCAGTTAGAGTTCAGGAAGCGTAGCCAAACACTATTGCAAGGTAATGGTTTTTTAAGAAGCTGTTTCTAATGAATTGTCAGTCAGGTAATCCTGAGATCTCTTTCTTGGTTGATTTACACAGCAGTGCCACACCAGTGCATCTGCCCCGCAGAGTTCTTTTACAGCATGTTATCATGTCCCCAGTTGTGGCAGATAACCACTTTGGCCTAGCCCCTGAATTCCTGGCAGAGTTTTACTCCGGTGGCAAAGATTATTGAAGGAATGGTAAAGACAGAACAGCATCCCCAGTAACGGTCTCCCCACACGTATTTGTTTGAATACTTGGAGTGGGTCAGAGCTAATTAGCACACCTCTGTAAATTGACCTGAACTGGGCTGCCGATATTCTGGGTCATGTGTGTACTGTGTTGAACTGATAGTGTTAGCAAGAGCTCACCACTGCGTATGTTGTGAACCTCTGGTTTGTGTTATCTAAATCCAGAATTGGGATATCTGGTATTGGTCTCAGTGAGAACAAAGACTATGGCCAATGCCATCTTCAGAACGCATTTTTAATCCAAATATGTGGTTATATGCTGGCTGCTTTAATGATAATTACCACACCTGCTGGTGCAAGAGACACAGGTGTATCTTATTTCATTCCGATTTTATAAGGGAGTGGGTGGGGAGTGGAATTTAAGTACATGCGTTAGAAGTGATTTTAAAGTCATTTTAAAATGAGAAAGGTTGTTTCATACAGAAATTCGGGAAGAATTCATGCATTCTAGATATATAGGAATATTTTACAAATGCTAAAAAAAAAAAAAGAAAAAAAAAACCAAGGTGATAAGCAGAGAAGAAAACCTACTGGTATCAGTGAATACAAATGCATGTGGTAACATAATACAGACACCAGTATTGTTCGTGAATATTGGTACCTGAAAAGCAAGCCGCAATAATAACTGAATAAATACATTTGAATAAGTCTATATATAATACAAAGCAAAATTATGAGTAAGAATTGGTACAATGCAACAGCAAAATACATTTGAATAAACACCTATGCAAGTACTCATAAAAGATTGGGCACTACAATTTCAAAGGTATACAAAACCTGAAATAAAAGAAGTCTGAAGGATTTCCAACAGTATGCTCATGCATCTCGTAAAGGCAGCAAGCAAGAGAAGAAAAGCATGAATTCTTATGTAAACTAGTATTTCACTATATAGTGGGGTTGTAGTAACATGCAAGGAAAATGCAAACACAACCACATGGTTTGAATCTTTATTCTTAAGACCTCAGAAATCCCCAGTCCCAAAGCCTGAAAGCTCAGTGATTCTGCTTAAATTCAGATTTTTAAAAATTGTAGGCAGTTATTACATTTACTTAGATATCAAATCTCTGGACATATCTTGCTTTTTATGTAGGTGTATTTTTCTATATCTTTTGAAATGATTTAGAAATTATCACTATGTTCAAAAGACTTCTCTGAATATGTATTTTCTATGTTACTTTGCTAAATACGTAATGTTAAGCTTGAACCTAATGCCGTAACATGGATTATGTGTCATCAGTTGTCCTAAACATGGTAGGTGAACAACTCAGACATCCTGATTTGCCTCCATGGCCTTTTCTTGCCATGTTATTTTGTATGGGCGAATTTCATCACCAAATGTCGCATCACCATCACTGTCTTTCTGAACTTGAGTACTAGTTAACAGACCTTATTCAGTTCTGTACACTTTTCATAAGGTGGGCACACTAAAAACAGAGCAATTTTTGCATACATTTTCTGGCAGGAATACATCTTATAAACCAGTGAGTGTCTGGCCTTTTTCCCATTTATGAGCCTGTATACATAAAACCACCAACAAACTCATCAGAATACATGAAATGTGGTTATGTGAATGGGATGTAAAATATTTAATGTTTAACATCAAGAAAGCTACTTTATGGGTCGAAGATAAATATGTAGTTGAAATAAAGAACAGCAGTTTAGGCAAGGAGGGTCACTCATCCAAGAAAAGTGGGTTTTGGGAATTGCTTAGATGATGGCAAAGTGAGTGATGGCTTTATCACTGGGGAAGAAGTAGACAAAATCAAGAATGTTTTATTTATTGTATGCCTTGGAGGACTTGGATTGGATTTTTAAAATAATGATGAATGTGCTTTTACTTGTAGAAATAGATGATGAATTCATCAAAAACTTGAAAATACTCATTCCTTGGCTACTTAGTCCTGAGAGCCTAGATATTAAAGAGATCAATGGGAACAAAATCACCTGCCGAGGTCTGGTGGAGTACTTCAAGGTATGACTCTCATTTCTAGAGCATTGTTTTGGAATGCAGTTCCTACTTGAAACAAACAAAAAAGTATAGACTCTGTAATATAGGGGCAAACCTAGGAGGAATCTATAAAAATGAGAAAAAATCATTAGACTCCCAAGAGTAGCTTGCTTTCTGAAATTAAAATTTTTAAACTCTTAGTGTTAACTTTATCTTGAGAGAAATATATTTTGAAATATAAATATGAGAGCTGGTAAAGTCTGTTTTTTGTGGGGGGAGGAGGTGTTTCTCGAGGTCCATAACATGTAGTCCTCAGTCATGACCTATGCTGAATTTTACCTTCATTCTGAAGATTCTTCCAAAGGGGCTATCCTTTACCTTTCTACTAGAGAAAATTCCTCCACATTTCCTGTCTCTGCACCACGGGCCGATGTAAAGTGGAATAACTTTAAATTTGTGTTTATTTTTTAGCTTAGGTAGCACCGAATACTACACTTTTTTTTTTTTTTTAACCAACCACATACTTATTGGGGAATTTCAGTAATCAATCTCATTTGTGGAGTGATGCTCCAAGGACTAAACTATTTTTAAAATTCACATTTTTGTCATTAAAAATACTTCACATATCTCCTGTGTGATTATTTACCTTCATCACTCTTAGCAATTAATGAGATGTTATTTATCTATCTAAAATTTGAATTCTTATTGTGCATAACACTATGGAAGAGCTTAGAAGTTAGTAGGAGGTTAAGGACCCTTACAGAAATCAGATATTCCATAAAGGTGATGACAGCAGCAGGTACAAATTCCTGTGAGTAAATGAAAAAGAAAGGTTACTCCTAGCAGAGGGATCTGAGAAGGTTTTAGAGAAGGGGGCAGTGACTTAAGTCTTTAAGAAGGGTAGGATTGGCCAAGTAGAGTTGGATGAAAGGGCCACTTCAGGAAAAGGGAACAGGGACTAAGAAAGGGGGAATTAACACATGAGAAAGATAATAGTTCCCCAAACTGTCAAGACTTTAGACCTTCGAGTACAATTTCACAGAGTTTGAGAAATAGTGAATGGAATTACTTGAACATGAGTCTCTCTTTTTCTTTTCATTTTTTTAGGCTTATATAAAGATCTATCAAGGTGAAGAATTACCACATCCCAAATCCATGTTACAGGTATTTATTCATCAAGAGGCGTGACATTTTTAAAAATACTTGTTACTAAAGCTAAGCTTTCCTTAGCTTTAGGCTATGCTAAGCTAAAGATAAGCTCCAATCCAGCCGTCAGTAATTGCCAAATAAACATGGTGGAATGATTTATTGGAAAGTTATTTCTCTGTTAACTACTGTTTGTGTGTTCAGCTAAACAGTGTTGTATACACATAGAGGAGCTTCACTTGTGCTGACTATACAAACACTTTTTTTTTTAAGTTTATTTATTTTGAGAGAGACAGACTGCAAGTTGGGGTGGGGGTGGGCAGAGAGAGGGGGAGAGAGGAATCCCAACAGGCTCCACACTGCCAGCACAGAGCCCAGAGGGGCTCAAACTCATGAAACTGTGAGATCATGACCTGAGCCGAAACCAAGAGTCAGATGCTTAACTGACTGAGCCACCCAGACACCCCAACATACACTTTATACCAAAGAGTTCTCATTCTCTTTGTACAAAATTAGTTTGGAAAATAGACTCATACTGTGGTTTAGATTCACACATGTTAACAAGTAGAAAAGCAGGTCCAGGTTTTTAAACAAGTGGTCTCTATAAACATTTAAGGAAGGAGAAATTAGCTTTTTCTTTATTAAAAAAAATTAAGTTGTTAATAGTTCCTTTTTGTCAGTGATCCATTGTTCTATCAGTATCAATCTTTAAACTTAAGACATATTTATATATATATTAGTACAGATAAAATGCACTGTATATTATTTCCCATGTGTTTGGGTTTATAAATTCCCCCCCCACATTTGGTGAGAGGGTTAAAATTATTTTTAAGAAGAAAATTCTTCCAAATGAAAATTCAGTTTTAGAACTGTGACTTACTGAGTAAATTTCTGTGTTTTATGTATTTTGAAATTTTAATTTTACCAGTTTTTAAAAATGTAGTGGAAATACTTCAATACTTTCAAATTATTTCATGACCTTGTGTTCTTGTACATTTCTTGCACATGATACTCAGAAATGAGAATTGCCTGTGAGAGTTTAATATGAATTCCATTTTACATCATATTTTGTACTTTGTCCAAAGGCCACAGCAGAAGCTAACAATTTAGCGGCTGTAGCAACTGCCAAGGATACATACAACAAAAAGATGGAAGAGGTAAGAATTAAATAATATTTTAAATTATGTTTTAAATAAAATCAGTATTTCTTCCATGAGATCATTCTTTTTTTTTCTTCCAAGTTATACTGTCTACAAAGGAGTGGTTTTAACTTCTGCTTTCTCAGCCTATGTTTATCACATTTCTATTTATTATATTCCTAAAGTATTTTTTAGGAAAGGAACACTATGTAGGCATAGTGTTAAAACACTTTTTACAAAACATAGTGTTAAAACATATTTTAGATATGTTCTCTCTATATTAGAGACACTTTTCTTATTTTTTTTTTTTTTGGCCATTTCTTCCCACTATTTATAAGTTCTAGTGACTAATATAATGTGCTACCATCTCCACTACACTTCCCTTCTTGCAACAATTCTAGTATTTCTATCTTAACTATAAAAACCTGTTAGGAAAAAAAAGAAATTAAGCCTCAAGGGCCAATATTTCTACATACTATATTTCCTCTTTTTAACATTCCGAATTTGGGTGCATCGAATAATTACTGTATATACCTACTAATTGGATAGGTTTTTTCCCTCTGAAAATGTTCTGTGATAAAGATTACATCCAAAGTAGCTGGAGTCTTAAGTCAAGAGAAATACAGTATATGGAATAGTGTTCACACCATACCTAAACGGTACTTAGAGTATGTACTTGGTATGCTTTATGTAGTAAAATCTCAAAAAACCAAAGTGAAAGGTATGGGTGACTGAGATTTCCCTTGTAACTTTTGAAAAAACTCCAAATGTGGTCCAAGAACATTTAATATGCTTTCATTTGGTCTCTTGAAGAAAATACTGAAAGGGCTCCATTCAAACAAAATCAGTAAAACTGCCAAAGAACATGTTTTTCATAATTTTACTTTAGAGTTTTATAGCACTACTCATTGTTTTAAGCTAAACCTCATTGGTTAAAAATACTTCAGTGTAGTTAGAATAAATTTCCTAGAAGAACTTGTATATAAGTAGTTTATTTGAATTTGGATTCATTCTGTGAATGAACTCAGTTTGCAGTTCACTTTGTATCATGCGTTTTCATCTTGAGGAACTTGGATTAAGTCTTGGATATTCTTTCCCAGGTGAAAAAGAGAATAAAAATTAAGAATGGCTTTATATAAGTCACCTATAAAGTACCGGTCCCACTTACAGTGATGCCTGATAATGGAGGGTGCAAATGTGGGTTGACAAAACATAAAAGTAGACTCCTTCCGTGTTCGAACAAATTCACCTAGCTAAGTGGAAGATTTTGACACAGTTGTGAATTTTACTCTGCATTGCATAAATGGCACTTCTCTATCTGATACAGATTTGTGGTGGCGACAAACCATTTCTGGCACCTAATGACCTACAGACCAAACATTTGGAGCTTAAGGAAGAATCTGTGAAGCTATTCCGAGGGGTGAAGAAGATGGGTGGGGAGGAATTTAGCCGGCGTTACCTGCAACAGCTGGAGAGTGAAATAGATGAACTTTACATCCAGTATATCAAGCACAATGATAGCAAAAATATCTTCCATGCAGCTCGTACCCCAGCCACACTGTTTGTCGTCATCTTTATCACTTACGTGATTGCTGGTGTGACTGGATTCATTGGCTTGGACATCATAGCTAGCCTATGCAATATGATAATGGGACTGACTCTTATCACCCTGTGTACCTGGGCATACATCCGGTACTCTGGAGAATACCGAGAGTTGGGGGCTGTAATAGACCAGGTGGCTGCAGCCTTGTGGGACCAGGTAGGAATACATTTCATCCTTTTCAACGAATTTCGGCACATTTTTGAATGCCATCTGTTTACCAGACACAATGTAAGATGTTGGAAATAAACAGGTGAAAATGACTTGGGCCCCAGTCTTCGTGGGCTTTAAAATCGGTCAGGATGGCCAAACTGTAATACAATATGTGAAGTCCCACACAATTGTTTCCCAGTCAGCATTTCAGTATTTTCAAATATCCGTGGATTAGGCAGTGGTTTTTTACTTTTTGTCCTAAAAGTTAAAGATGTTAAGCACAGCTGAATTTTTTTGAGCCGATTGTTATTTATGTGTTAAGATTACTTCATACTTAAAACCCATCATTTGGCTAGAGTTGGCTTGGTTAGGAGTGTATGTGAACCACTATCCTAAGTTGTTGTATCACTGTCTCTCTTAGTATAATCTCCTGAAAGCAAGATCTGATTGCTTTAGATTGTCTCTATTTGAGCTAGACATTTGTACCGGGCCACAGGAGTCCAGGTCAAACTCTGGATCAGCTGCTGATCGGTTGGTTGTCCTTTATGTTTCAGTTAACCATAACCTAGAGAGTCAGGGTCACTGTGGCCTGTTGTTCAAATAACTGATTATGGGTAGGGAAGACAATAATAAACACACCTAGAATAACAATGAACTCACTCTATCATCCTGGAAGGGTCTTCAGTACCTCATGAAAATTTAGGGGCATTTAGTGAAGCTAAAATAGAGATTCTTCATAGAATTCTGGAGTTAAGACTTTTGAACATTTATGTTCTGCAGGTAGTAATAGCTACAATTATTCCAGCATTTATACTTACATACACTCTTTAGAATTGTAACTAATGAATTTACCATGTGCCTTTGAAGAATCTAGCTAAAATAAACTAATGGTTGCACTGTGGGTAAAGAATGAATGGATCCTCTGACACGGTCTCAAATAGCTCCTCAACCTCAGAAGAGTGAAGAGGGGCTATTTGAGGTCATTTCCAAGGACCTCCTAGAATATGATGCTGAGCCCTATGAGAAATATAGAATTGGGTTCGTCAAAAAATTCAGATAAAATATATAATCTGAACTAAAAATATTTGCAGGAGTATTTATTCTTAAATGCTCATAAATATTGTAAAGAGTTGAATTATCATAATGCTATTAATGAAGCAGGATATATACTTTTCTTTTTTCCCTTTTAAACTGCCTTTGCCACAGGGAAGTACAAATGAGGTAAGTTGAATTTTTTTAATTAAGAGCTATATATTTATAAAAATTACTATGTTCTTATTTTGTAAACTAGCCATTAATGGATATCTCAATATAGATTAGAAAATCTCTGTTGACAACTGCTGTGTTCTAAGATTCACAATTTTAACTATGAATTTTTAACACGGTTTTAAATAATCTATTCCAGACATCTTATGTGATTTGATCAGGAATATCATGTGTTGTTTTGTTTCCTGAATGTGTAGAAAATTTTGAAAGAATTTTTTAAATGTTTATTAGAGAGAGAGCATGTGCACACACAGACGTGTGAGGGAGTGAAGGAGGGGTAGAGAGAGAGGGAGAGAAAATCCTAAGCAGGCTCCATGCTGTCAGCATGGAGCCTGATACCACGGGGCTGGCTCTCATGAACTGTGAGATCATGACCTGAACTGAAAACAAGGATTGGGTGGGTGCTCAACCAACTGAACCGCCCAGGTGCCCCCCCAAATCTCCAAATTCTGCAGTTACAACATTGTGTATTTTGTTGTCCTGGGAGTGCAACAAAATAGTTACGAATCTTGAGGAAACTTAATTAGTAGAGAGTATTTAAATGGAACTACAACCTTTAGAAGTTGTTTTTAATTTTGGCTTTTGAGTGACCATTACCTTTACCACTGTAAGCAGGTTCCGGGCCAGTGTGCAGTGTAACTTTCTTAGCATACCTCAGACAGGACCTGTAAGTTGTTCATATCTCCTGCACATGGGCAAAACTCTGTGTCTGAGGAAAGAATCTGAGCTTGCAGGAAGGAATCATTTGTTACATAAGAAAAACGATCTCTGTGGAGTTATTCTGGTCATTATCTTCAGGAAGCAAAACTGATCTTAATGAGAGATAGCACATAATTCTTTCCTCAGTTTTTGCTGTTACATGTAACTGAAGTATGTCCTCTAATTAATATCAATGACACATTTAATACAGGTCAATAAAGAATCATTTTATATAAAATTCAGTAAAACAAATTCATTAAAAAATAAAAGCAATCTAAGCTTTTAAGAGAACAGGGATTAAATTGAATGTTAGAATCTAATATGATAGATCTAGGGATTAAATTGAATGTTAGAATCTAATATGATAGATCTAGGGCAACGCCATTTATGCATTTATACCCATATGCATTCATAAAACTGATGATGGTATTACTTAGACTTAAGAAAACAGCCATAGAAACTTCAAAAAGATAAAAAAAAAAATAATGGAATTTCCTGGGTATTGGTTACTATTTAGAGGATATCAAGCTTTTACCCAGCTTTTAAAAATATTCAGACTCAAGGGTTGCCTGGGTGGCTCATTCGGTTAAGCGTCCAACTTCGGCTCAGGTCAAGATCTCACCGGTTTGTGGGTTTGAGCCCTGTGTTGGGCTCTGTGCTGACAGCTCAGAGCCTGGAGCCTGCTTCAGATTCTGTTTCTCTATCTCTCTCCCCTCCTCACCCTCTCTCTCAAAAAGAAATGAATATTAAAAATACGTATTAAAAATATTCAGATTCTTTACAGACCAGAATTACATCAGTAAGTTGATTTTAACTGGGTGTTCAATATGTGAAAGTGCGAGGGGGGAATGAATCTTAGACTTTTGCTGAGGGGGAAAAAGGACAAAAATATTTATGGACACTTATGTAAAGCAGTATGTAAAAATTCATATGATTCAAACACTGTTGACACAAAGAACAATCACAGTTTTAATGAGCAAAGGCTTTCTGAGGTAATGCTTCTGAAAAACGTTTTGTAAGATATAAACCAAGTAAGGGAAACAAGGCAAAAGAGCATGTTTAACTGAAGGATCCCAGTGGCAAGGGGAGGGCAACATGTGCTTATTTACATGACCATATCAGGAAATAATGGAAAATAAAAATGGCCCCATTCTGAAAAACCTGTAAGGAAGCCCAGAGAGCAAGTGACCTACCTGTGTATAATAAAGCATCTATTGGCAGTCAGAGGTTATGAGCTCCTCTAATTCCTCCAAAACCGATAATATGCACAATGAGTTCCCAGCACATTCCTCAACTGGAGCACAGTGTTTAGGAAGCTCTGCTCCAAAAGGTGTGCAAGGTAAAAGGAAATGCAGTCTGAGAATAAAACATTTACCACAAAGATCAATCCACAAAAGCAAAAACGCATACACAGTGGAGAGGTGAAGATACTTTTGAGTTCTAAGATTATTAGTTATGAATTTATATCTTATATAAAGATCTAAAGATTCCACATTTAGCATGCTAAATTTTATATAGTACCATAAACTACACTAAAAAGGAAAAATTTTATATCTCTGTGTTTATACTCTTGATTCTTATATTTCTAGGCTTTATACAAGCTTTACAGTGCAGCAGCAACCCACAGGCATCTGTATCATCAAGCTTTTCCTGCGCCAAAGTCAGAATCTACTGAACAATCAGAAAAGAAGAAAATTTAATCTAAATTTTTAGAAATACAGGTGCATGACCAACTGTCAGTTAAATACTCAGTTTTCTGTCTCCATGCAAACATTCAAAGTGCTCCTATCAGGACAGAGTAAAATGCCGAGCTCCTCTGAAAACTTCGAAATGGTTTAGTTCTTTTACTTCAGTGTTTAATAAGCAGATGTATGTATGCATGGTTATATCACTTTGTTAACATGTACAGTTTCCTGATTTTGTCTTCAAATATGCTGTTATAATTTCAAGTATTTGTCTATTTATGATGACAGTACATGTGTTCTGCTTGAATTTACTAAATTCTACTACTGGGTTATAATTAAACCATGTAGTAATATTACTCCATGTTTAGATATGCTCATTTAATTTCCACAGAAGAATTTAAAACTTATTTCCCATAGTCATCCATTTAATCATAGCATCATAACTCAGCAGGCTCATAACTCAGCAGGCTTGATTCAATCTATGTCATCTTCTATATACCATGAGCTTTTATTTTTAAAGACATTTCAGAGAGCTTTTCAGTTGCTTTATCAATAACTAAATACTGCTTCTTTTATATTATGATTTAACATAGAATATAAACTTCTGGATCAAAATGCATAAAAAAATCACTTTGTATATGTACTTGAGTTTCACTGCATTGTATATTTTTTCATTTGGTACACAAAGAAATGTATTCTTCATAGGTTTATTCTTTTAACATGTGAACTATTATTAAAGTTTACTCTGGTTCCTAAGATTAAAAACAAATGCTTACTGAATTTGGAAATGTTTGGGAGGTATTAATATAGAATGATAAAAGTTTAGCTCTCTTTTAAAAATTAAAATGCATTTTTCTTCAGTGTTGACACCATCGCAAACACACATTTCCACTTTAATCCACTAATCCCTTTTAAGGTAACTTTCAGTTCTTTTAAACCAGCGATTCTATAATCTGGGAGCGCTAAAACAGTAATTTCTAACTTTCTTAGAAATGGTTAAGTTTAATTAATTAAATAGTCAGACAAAGTAAGTAGTAACAGGAAAGAATAATGAAGATAGAAGACTGTGTGACAGTTCATAAGATATTTGAAAAGTTTGATTACATGTTCTGAAAGATAACTTTCCCAACTGCTAACATCCCACTACATATTTTCCTTTTTCAATGTCCCTTTCATTATACCGCTTCCTTTGCCTTTGGGCCTTCTGAATGGAAAAATCAAGTATTTGC
Organism: Prionailurus bengalensis; assembly: GCF_016509475.1. Taxonomy (NCBI): domain Eukaryota; kingdom Metazoa; phylum Chordata; class Mammalia; order Carnivora; family Felidae; genus Prionailurus; species Prionailurus bengalensis. The sequence continues at coordinate 99,026,458 of NC_057355.1, forward strand.
AGCTCTATGTAAAAGACATGGATTCAAACATGACACATTTAATTTCCACAAAAATATATTTAATAAGCTTGTTATATAAAATCAAACATTTAACATTTTCAACATTTTATCAATTCAAACTCACTGGTAACTGGGAGTGCTCTGTTTTGGAAGATTACCTAAACATATATTTACATATTTACAACACAGGTAAATATAACTGAAGAGCTACTTCAACTAATGTTGAAATTCACAGAATTCTAGAGATTTATAGGCTAAAAGTGCCATAAATTTATCTGTAGTCAAATGTACTGCACTAATTATGAACAATATCTTAGTAAGTATTAAAAGGAAAAAAACCTGGGAGGGAAATGGTGCTCTTAAAGTTCTGTGACAAACTCTTAGAAGATACGTGAAATCAATTTAATGACCAAGATTTCTTGACGAGTCCCTGATTGTCACTTTTGGCAGCTCAACCCAGTCTGTTGAGATGGCAGTGTGCTATATGCTGTCCAGAACCCTGCACTGTCTCATCAGAGCCATGCTCCTAAATGCTCCAAGGGCCCTGGTCAAAAGTAAGGAAATGATAGCAACTCTGAGTGCGGTATACACCTTTCCCATACAGGCTAAGGCCTTATGCCTAAATTTATTACTAAAAGATTACAGGCCTTTTACCCTCTCATACCAAAAAATACATTCTTACCATGTTTTAAAAGGGTTCTTTCTTTCCATTTTGGGAGGAGGTGAACCCTATGCATTATATATAGAAATATATCACAATTAAGGTCCCAAATCCTATTTTGCATTTTAAACTATGCAATAATAATACTTAAACCATCTGATTTCAGACAATATTCCACATTAAAGCAGTACACATCTGTTTTCAAATACTGCATAGGTTGTTTTTTAAAGAAATGTACTGCTGCTGTATGAGTTTACCAAGTGATCATTTCCTATTTACTCTCTGTTTATAATCACACTTCTTGCTGCAGTTGTCTCCACTGAGAATATTCAAAGCAGTTTCTAATATATAGCGTTTTAGAAGTGTTTGCTGTGTTGGCTTTTAAATGATAAACATTTTTTTGCTCAATAAAATAATATTTTTAATAACAAAATACATGTAAAATTAGAATTTTATCATTTCCAAAAAAGTTGCCTTTATTAACCAAAGTACTTGTTTGCAGTTTTTTATCTGTGAAAATATTTTAAAGCCCTTACAAAAACCTAAATTTTATTTAAAAAAAATTTAACTTAAAAATTCTTGCCATGTTGCTGGGCATACCACTGCTGTCTCTGCTTGCGGCTTTCCAACTCTGTGAGCAGAGCCTGTCTGTAGGCTTCATACATTTTAACAATCTGTTCCAGTTCTTTCATGAAAAGCAACTTTAGCATTCCCTGGTATGTATCCAGGTCAGCCAGTTGGAAGAGTTCCCACTTGAGAATGTGGTCATATCTGTTTTAAAACATAATCATGCATATGTTCACAACACATACAGAAACAGGTATTGACAGCAACAAAATAATCTATTTTTATAAAGATCAACTTTATTATATCTAACAAACCATAAGCTTTAATTAAAAATAACTGAGTTATTTAAACAGACTATCTTTTTAGGGAGAGGAGAAAACTGCTGATACTACTTCGTTTCAATTTAAGTTAAAAAAATACCCATTTCTTTAATCTTTATCAATTATTCTAATGGTAACATTAGACAACAATTAACACAGATTTCAGACCACTGTGGTTCTGTAATTTCAGAAAAACACACATGCTATTGCTGTTCGTAAGTTCATCTAAAGTTAATTATCAGGACTTAAGAATGCTGTAGACCACATTATGCCTGAAAATAATATACAAAACTGGGCAAAGTCACTGTGTCATTAGTGTTGATAGAGCTTTCTCAAGAATGCTATCACTACAGTAAACAAGGAACTAAAAGGAAAATGAAAAGGAACCATCATTTGTGGGCTTTTTTCCTGAGGTGAGTATACACTATTAAAACAGAAAAACTCAATCAGAAAGGGAAGAATAAGTTATTTTCAAAATGAAAGTAAGTATACTGTAGAAGTGTGTGGAGAAGGACTCATGTAAGATTGTATTTACATATATCTTAGAAGGCTTTTTAGTCCTTCAATGGTAAGTTGGTCCCATACTGAGAGGGAAGTAGTAAGTAATAAAAAGGAGTAATTTACACTCTATATTGAAAGACCTGAAGCCATTACTCCCAATTTCCCCATTTTACAGATGAAAAAACTGAAACCTAAAGAGGGTATATCTCTCTGGCAAGATTGTTCAGTGACTAAAAAATCAGAAAGGCAGAGAGTAATAGTTTTTAATGTTAAGTTTAGACAAAGAACTTGAAGTTCTTCTCAAATCATATTGCACAACAGATACAATAGGAAGCTCTGATTGTAAATTCTAGTAAATTTATTATTAATAGTTACATTTCCTACCCAATGATTCTTTGGTAATTCACTTACCATCTTATTCCAAAAGTATCATCTAATATATTTTTAAAAAGGGTTTTTAAAAAGGGAAACCGTAAACAAATAATGAGCAGTCAATATGAGCCACACTGACATATTTCTGTACAACTTGGGTACATGTACCATGAACCCCAGGAGCACAATATGCAGAACCACAAGGTAAATATATCTTGTGGGATCCTAAATTTACCCATTTAATTACTTGAGTGCTGCAAATCTAACAGGTATACTTGGTAGAAAGCTTTATATTCTCTTTAGTGGGAAACTCCAATATAAATAAGAGAGATACTATAAGAAATACTCAATGAGCCTCTATGAAATAACAGTTACAAGGTATTTCCTAGAACCTCTGCCATGCATGTAGCTTAAGATCTTATTTGTTTGAGACAAATTCATGATTCCTAGCAAAAAAAAAAAAACAACAAAACGCTTCAGGTCAGAATTCCATAGCTAAAGGACATTGCACCAATGTCTATTGATTCAAGATGCTTAAATTGATGACGACAGTTGGAACTATAATAACATTAAAGCTCATTTATCATCTGTGTACTTTCTAGCAAGGAAAAAGAAGGGAGAGGATAAATTAGTAAGTATCACACTTGTTTTAAGATAGGACTATCACTCTAGAAGCATTCAAATTTTGAAAAAAGGAAAAAAAAATAGCTTCACACAATTTTCTGACTTCCCAATCACCGCATTTAGCATCAAAAACAGGATTAAGGGTAGCAACAACAAAATCAGAATAATTACAGAAAATCCATTGGGAAGAAGAAAAAGCACTCCAGAAGAGCAGAGATGAGAAAAGTATGCAATCTGCCAATTCCCAGTCCAAAGTCTTGCCCCCTTGCTATTTCTATGGCGTTACTTCCCTTCTCATATAAAACTTCCCAATATGCCTGTTTTGTTTTGTTTTTTAGGAGAAGTAAATATTTTCCATTCTTTGCTTCTTAACTAGCCAAATTATCTGATTCCCTAGGCTTAATTTTTAGTCACTTATATAATATATAGGTAAATCATTCAGAAAATAGGCTGTAAACTACTTCAGTAGCCTATACTTAGTTTCTCTTTTTGCTGTTTTTCCTAGGGCAGTATTCTATTCAAGTAATTTCTTATAAATAACTCACACATGCAAATATCAATTGCTGTCGTCCTACCAAAAAATTGTGTTCATACTCCAGGGAATGCTGTCTTTAAGGAGCCAAAAGTCCTACTACTTCCAGCTCCAGGGACATGCAGCCTATATCCCTTCATTGTGCCTGCCCTGCCTGTAACATTCTTCCTTTCTACCCACACCCAGAGCTGGGGCAAGACAACACTGCAGGACCGCCAAGCTGTAAGGAATAAAATACAGTCCATGCGAAGGTGATGCTCGGACTGGTGTTGGGGTACGTGTGTATGAGGAACAATGGAAAGTAAATATGCTCCTGATGGCTTTTTCCTGTTATATATTAAACCTTATAACTTATTCTAGAGTTCAGCTTGATTACAGCTATATGATGCATTACAGACTTCTGAGTAGCCTCAGAAATACAACTTCACTGGGGCGCCTGGATGGCTCAGTTGGTTAGGCATCCGACTTCAGCTCAGGTCACGATCTCAGTTTGTGAGTTTGAGCCCCATATCGGGCTCTGTGCTGACAGCTCGGAACACGGAGCCTGCTTAGGATTCTGTGTCTCCGTCTCTCTCTGCCTTCCCCCACTCACGCTCTGTCTCTCTGTCTCTCAAAAATAAGTAAAAACATTTAAAAAAAAAATACAACTTCACTAAAATTCATCAATAAAAATTTGGAACAATCTAAGTCAAATTCTGGAAGTATATGCAAAATTGTTTTGGTAAATTACTGCTAGAGACAGAATTTTTAAATTTCTGGAAATCAGACTGGCAACTGTTAACAAAAGGAGAAAAGATGGTAGTTTTTTGGCTAAAACCTCTCCTTTGATAAGTAAATGATTCTCCATTATCTACTTCATAGAGAACAGCTCATCCTTTGTTGATAGAACAATATCAACTATTTCCATTCTTTTTAGAGACAAAAATTTTGGACCAACTAAAAAGTAACAGGTTCCTAACACTCTTAAGTTTTTAAGCCATAAAGAAGTACTTGCTCTCTTGTTTCAGTCTGGCCTATTCTGAGAGTTCTGACCTATTTGGGAAAAAAAAAAAAAAATAAGTTGTTCATTTCGTAAAGTTTTATAGCTAGCTCACAGAACCAGAGTTGAAAGGGCTATGATCTCTGGGAGTCTGTTTCTTTTCATAAGAAGCAAGGAATTTCACTTACGTACTATCTTTTTCTTCCAAAAGGAGAGCTTTTTTTGTTATTCCTAATGATGATTATAAAGTAGAACTAACATAAAGTAGGAAGAATAACCCTCCTCAATCTTATCAACTCCCAGAAAGAACAAAATTTAACAGGCACATATTCTTCCAGACTTAAGGAACATATAATATGCATATTCTGTAGGACATAATATTAGCATATGAACAAAGGCTGTACACAGTGATAGGTCAACTGGTACCAAGAGTGAAAAAAGAGGGAAAAAGGGATGAAAAGTCCATCTGCTATTATTCCTTATTCCATTCCTATACTGTATAGATACAATCAGATAAAGAGGCTTCAGTAGGTCAGTGCAGGCACCAAACCAAGCTAAACATCTATGGATAATTAGGTACCTAATTTCAAATAACCTAAAACCAAACTTTTGAAAAGTATTGTTTATATCTTGCAAAATAATATCTATAATTAAAACCTTTTAAAAAATTACGTTATCAAGGCTTAAATTTGACTTAGGGGGAAAAAAAGACCCTCCAAGATTGTTTTGTCTCCATATCAGACCACAGATTAACACCCATGAATTTACAGACTGAGAAGAATGTTTATGTTGGCCAAAAATTAATAGTTCATAATAAAAGGCCAATAACTTTATGAGAATGTTAATGTGGTCTAAATGAGCAGAATCATGATCAAATAATTATGAGATCCTTGAGGTAACCTATCAATTATTCAAATGAAAAGCCTGAAAAGAAGATAATAAAAACAAACAGCTCTAAGCAAGAAAAATAACTTCTAAAATCTCTAGGCTAAAGGCATACACATATGCATGATTGAATGCAGATGCACACACGGTTGGTAAACACAGAGTAACATGGCAAAAATTTAGATCAGAGTTGGCTTAACCCCCTGCAAATTTTATTTCAATGATCATCCTTCAAAAGTATGGTTAAAAGTTACTATTTCAAAAAATATATATGAAAGGTTTTACATTCCTTTCACTTGAATCTCAAAGATTTAATTTTTTTTCCCCAAATTCACTGCCCAATCATCTTATACTCTCTAAAACTCTTCTTTGGGCTATTTTATACTGATAATTTTGGTTTCTGAAATACAAAAAAGAAATAAAGAATAAGACTACAAAAACAAGTAACTAAATGTTACCTTAACAGAGTTGTTAAAAGTACATGCAATTATTACGTATGAAATGCCTAGACAAGTAACAAGAATTTATTAGCTGCTCAGTATGTAATAATTTATTAAATCAGAGCATTATTAATCACAAAAATTAAGAGCATGATCTTTGTAACTAGAGATAAAAGTCTGAAGTCTACCACTTAATAGTTGTATGACCTTAGCAGCGATAAAGCCTCCATTTTTTAATATCTTTTAACCTGTAAAATGGTTTTAGAAAGATTATATGAGATAACATACATAAAAACTAGCACCCTAAGATACATGGGAAGCACTGGATAATTAATAACTATTTATTTTCAAACACCCCCTTTTCTGAAATCATAGCACTTTGTATATACCAATGTTACTAATCTTATCACATTGGGTTACTGACCTAGTACCTACTTGTATTTTCCCAGACGAGAAAGGCTCTTTAAGCCTGGCAAATTCACAGACATCTTTAAAAACTGGCCCACCTAGCGTTTTCTTCTTCAGTGCAGCTTTACTAGCTCCAATCCATAGTAAGAAACCATACTAAGTGCTTACACAAGGCAGCCACCATGCCATGTGCTTTTAAAATGTGTGATCATTTATGAATAATAAAAAAAAAAAAATGTGATCATTTATCCCCCACAGTTCAGTAGAAGAAAAAAACTTAATTCTAAGTTCAGGAACTTGTCCAAGGTCATTCAGTAAGTAGGTGATGGAGCCAGAAATCAGACTTAGTTTCCTTCCTGACCAATCTTGACCACTCTTCTATACCTCTGCCCCCAATCATCATCAGCATCATCATCATCATCATCTTTACTAAGCTCTCAATGTACAAGGTACTGTTCATAAAAAATACTTTAGATGCACTATTTTATTGAAATCTTAATAACCTTAAGAATAGGTACTATTACTATCCTCAATTTACAGAAGATAAAACTAAGTTAAGTACTCTGGCACAGGGTTACACAGCTAAAAAGTATCAGTAAACTCAAATAATCTCATATCAGAACTTACAGCCACTATATATATTTTTTCCTCAACACCCTTGTATCCTGCTGTTTCTTCCTTGTACCCAGGACTTACCTGGGTCCTTACTTTTATCACAAGGTATGTATCACTTATATACAAGTTAATCTACCCGCTATGAGAATGTAAGCTCCTTACTGTATCCCTAATATCGCCCAGGTCTGCGAACAAAGAAAGATTTAATAAATGTCTGCAGAACTTGTATTTGTAGCAAATGATCTTTAAACTTTATAACCTGTGATAGCTGTTCCTCAAGTAAAATATTAGTTAAAAGCCCAATATTATTAAGAGAAAAAAAAAAGGTGCTACCGCTCACCCCTCAATAAAACTCTGTGCTATAAATTCACTTACTTCACAGGAGCTCGAGCATATACCTGAAGCCAGTCAGGAATTTCTGCAGTATGGTACGGATTTGCAGGTACCAGCAGGGACTGATTTCTTTCAGTTTGCTGTGGTTGATATGTGACAGGAGGGGGCTGATCATACCGAGGTACACTAAGAAAAAAGAATCAACATTCATCAGGATAAAGGCTCTAAATCTAAACAAGAAATTATGAAGAATATTATTTGATGTTTTTCAATGTGCCTCTTGCCTAAACTGAACTCCTTCTACCATATAAAAAAACAGAGATGTGCCTTTTGTTTTTTACTATACCAGAAGAGGAGTAAAATCCACCTTCTCCAAGAAAATAACAGGTCATTAGTGATAGATCGAAATCTAAACTAAATCTTTACATATGTTTAAGAAATTTCTTCTGTCTAGTATTTAGTCTTTTCAAGGAATGTCAAAGGAGGCCATAAAAAATCTGGAGATAAATTATAACCTTCATAACAGAAACTTAAAATTAGAATTATAATTTTCATTAATAACTAGTAACTAGTTATACATTTATATTGGAAAGGTTGGTAGTTTCTCTCAAAATGAGAATGGATATGTTCTTCCTCCTTCAGGCTGAAAAGAAGGTCTGGAATATGTAGTACTGTAAGAGTGAGGACTGGGCTTGAAATATCCACATTAACTGTAGTATTTCCTTTCTGCATTTATCAACTTACCAAAGTTAGAATTGATTAGAACTCATTTTAAATCACAGAGACTTAAAAAAAAAAAAAAAAAAGACCATGCTTTTAATTAGTTCTAATGGCCTAACAGGTTGGACAGAGAGAACAGCAAAGTGGGGAGAGAACTGTTATATGGGAAAATGGTAAGGAAAAATACTGAACCACCTGAAGGCTAAAGACAGACATCTGGGAGGTCAAAATGATCTATTTCAGAATTGGAGACAAAACCAGAAGAGCCTGCCCCAAACATCAATATTTATGTGTATACTTGAAAAGGTCACTACAATACTAAACTAGGATTAAAATAAATGTTAGACTGTGATTAACAATTTAAAGATCAATATCCACTGAGTTCTACTCCTGAAACCAATACTACACTGTATGTTAACTTGAATTAAAAAAAAAAAAAAAAGATCAATATCCAAATGGTATTGTGTTTTATCCTTATCTCCTCTTTCTAAGTAAGTACAAAGTAAAATATCCCTTGATAGTGCAACTGGGAGGTGGAAAAGAACTGCAGCTCTGCAGTCAAATATCCTGGAGGGTTTTTTTTTTTTTTAATTTTTTTTTTTCAACATTTATTTTTGGGACAGAGAGAGACAGAGCATGAACAGGGGAGGGGCAGAGAGAGGGGGAGACACAGAATCGGAAACAGGCTCCAGGCTCTGAGCCATCAGCCCAGAGCCCGACGCAGGGCTCGAACTCACGGACCGCGAGATCGTGACCTGGCTGAAGTCGGACGCTTAACCGACTGCGCCACCCAGGCGCCCCAAATCCTGGAGGGTTTTAACCTCAGCTTGGGCACCTTACAAGTTATATGAATGTAGGCCGAACTGCTTCACTTCTCTAACTTTCAGCCTCCTTACTTGTAAATTTGGAATAAATTCATACCAAAGATGATTGTTCTCAACAGTAAATGAGCTAATGTAAGTCAAGAGTTTTGTATATAGATTAGCATAACAGAGATAAACAGCTATTAATATTATCTATGTGAGCTTAAGAAAGGTGTTTATTCTCTCCTGTTTAATGTCTACAGAGTTGCTAAGACAAGCAAATTGTGAAAATACTTTGTAAATTAACAATTCCATAGTAAAAGTTACTGATGACAAACAGAAAATTCAGCTCAAGGTGGCTTGGTAGGTTAAGCATCCGACTCTTGATTTTGGTTCAGGTCATGATCTCAAAGTCGTGAGATGGAGCCCACGTGAGCCTCAGCACAAAGCCTGCTTAGGATTCTCTCTCTGCCCCTCCCCCACTTGTGCTCTTGCACATGCATGTGCCCTTGTTCTCTCTCAAAATAAATAAACTTAAAAAAAACAACAACAGCTCAATATACTCCCAAATCTGGTTGTCAGGACCACAAAGTCTTCTGCCACCAGGTGATAGCAATCTGTTATCACATTTGGTTTTTGGGTTTTATTTGTTTGTTTTTGCATTTCCCATCATTATTCATCAACAAACATCACTGTGCTCCTACTATGTGCCTGTCTCTGTGTTGGATGCTGGGACACGGCAGGAATAAGTGGAACTCATCCCTGCTCTTGGGTGGGAATTGTGATCAGGTAGAAGCGGGAGACTCAAAATTACCCCCATGACATAGGCCTGAAAATGGAGTCCAGGGAAGGCAGCAGCTTGCCTGAAATGGTATAGAGAGTAGGTGAAGGGACCAGAGCCCAAAATAGGCAGAGTGGCCAGCCTGGCTCTTTTGAAAGGATGACAATTTCATTTGTTCAATAAACAATGATTGAATGTCACTAAATGGAATCACTGGGGAAAAAAACTTTTCAAAGTTGAATTAATAAATCCAAATATGTAAAATGATTAAAATAACACAATAATGATAAAGCTTATTTTAGGTGATATTAAAATCTATTTTCACAACAATTTTAATGGTTCTAAAAAATGCCAACGTTTGTTATCACCAAAGATCTGCGTTATGCTAGATATTAAGGAACATCTATCAATATGCTGACGATATTCTACCCATTTTAAATCTTATGGTTCAGAGAGAGTTAACAGGAAATATTTTCAATTTCATTACTAATACTAGCTTTTTATGTACTTTGAAATCCAGTGTGTATCTTACATTTACATACAATATACCTCAATTTGGATTAATTACATTTCAAATGCTCAAGAGCCACATGTGACAGCTGGCTACAGTAGTCACAGGACTAGAAATCTGACCATAAATGAGATCTACAGGATAAGCCCAAACGATCACTGGCTACATTTGTTTATTTTTATTAGAAAAAATTTTTTAATGTCTATTTATTTTGAGAGAGAGAGGGCAAGTGGGGGAGGGGCAGAGAGAGAGAGGGAGAGAGAGAATCCCAAGAAGGCTCTGTGCTCTCAATGCAAAGCCTGACATGGGGCTTCAACCCACAAACTGTGAGATCATGAACTGAGCCGAAATCAAGAGTCAGATGCTCAACTGACTGAGCCACCCAGGTGCTCCTCACTGGCTAAATTTATTAAAAAGATCTGGGATGTTTTGTACAGTTCCAATTTTCACTTTCTTGCCTCACAACAGTAAGAAACAGAACATAAGTGTCAGAAACTGAGTAAAACAGTAAGATGTTATAATTCAGAAGAATATTTTGACACACTAGGAGGAAGGTCTGTATTATTTATAGAAATTGAAATGTAAATAGATAAATGTTTTATTTATTTATTTATTTATATTTCTGGATATCTACAATCTAAACACTGGCATATTAAAGCAAAATCTGATCATAAGAATAATGATCGTGTTTTTGAATTTGTCTAAAAAGTTTTTTTTATATATATAAAGCTTATTTTGAGAGACAGAGAGAGAATGAGTGAGTGCTTGGGGGAGGGGCAGAAAGAGAGAGAAGAAGAGAGAGAGAGAGAGAGAGAGAGAGAGAGAGAGATAGAGAGAGAGAGAGAGAATTCCAAGCAGGCTCCACACAGTCAGTGCAGAGCCTGGTGCATGGCATGAACTCACTAACTGTGAGATCATGACCTAAGCCGAAATCAAGAGTCAGGCACTTAACTGGCTGAGCCACCCAGGCATCCCTTGTTTTTTGTCTTTAAAGATTTAATTTGAAAGTAATCTCTACTCCCAACATGGGGGTCAAACTCACAACCCCCATATCAAGAGTCGCACACTCTACTGAACCAGCCAGGTGCCCCTAAAAAAATTTTTTTTTTAATTATTAAAACCATTACTGAATCTAAGTCCTAAGAAAAATGTCATAAACTTTTAAAAATAAATCTTTCAAATATCAAACTTCAGGATGCCTTTCTCTTTAACGAAAATAGGAATTCAAAATCTAACATTAGATAGCCTCAATAAAAAAACTTAAAAATAGAAGTGAAACTATACCTAGGAGCACAAGGATGCCTATATTGAGCCTTCTTATTTGTGTGATCCACGTAATAGGTTCCAAATTCTGATGACTCAACTCGCTCCCATCCTGGAGGAAGTCCTTCTCGCTCAAGAGGATGGCTCCAATGAGTTGTATTTGTGTTGTGATCTATATAATATTTTCTCCCTCTCATTGTCCAGTCCACAGACCAGCCAGGAGGAAGAGGTAAATCTTCAGAACCATGGTTAGTTAAATTTCCTAAAGATGTAGCAGCAACTCTCCCAATTCCTGAGGATAAAGAGAGAAAAAGAACAGAACAATTATTCAAAGCTAAAAAATACGCCATCTGAGAAACAGTTACAAAATCAACTATCCTGCTTATACTCTTTGGCCAAAATCCATGATTTCATAATTATAAATAAAAATTTTCATGAAACTAGCCAGTATTACTAATGTTTAATTACAAAAAAGGGAGGAAACTAGATTTCCTCTTTGAAATTAGTTTTTTTTTGGTTGATGCCTCCATCACCAGGCTATATAAACATTTAGCTATTAGCAAAGCTACTTAAGTATGTATATTGCTAAAGGAAAAGTGAGGAAAATAAAATTTCACCCCATTCAAGATTTAAGATTTGACATCTCACCTAAAACAGCAAAAATAAATTTGTAAAACTGTTTCTGGTTTATGATTACTTAAATATAATCTAGCTGTGCCCTAGAACCATTAAGTAAATTTATCACGGTAGCATCATATGAGGTCAACATACAAAAATCAATTAAATATCTGTATACTAGCAACAACTGGAAACATATTATACCACTTACTATAGCTCCAAAAAATCAAATATTTACATATTAATAAAACAAAATATAGACAACAAATTACATGAAGAATCTGTATGCTGAAAACTACAAAACACTGATGAGAGAACTGAAAGATGACCTATCATGGTAATGGACTGGAAGACTCAACATAAAGATGCCAATTCTTCCTGAAATGACCTTTAAGATAATTCCACTCAAAAGTCCAGCAGGAGTTTTATAGATACAGACAGAAATAGGCAGACTCTAAAATGTATATGGAAAGACAAAAGAACTACAGAAGCCAAGAAAAAATTTTGTTTTAATTATTTTTAATGTTTATTTTTCAGAGAGAGAGAGAGACAGAGATCAAAATTGAGCAGGAGAGGGGTAGACAGAGGGAGACACAGAATCTGAAGTAGGTTCCAGGCTCTGAGCTGTCTGCACAAAGCCCAATGCCGGGGCTCAAACTCACGAACCATGAAATCAGGACCTGAGGTGAAGTTGGACACTTAACCAACAAGCCACCCAGGTGCTCCAAAGAGCCAAAAATTAAAAAAAAAAAAAAAAAAAAAAAAAAAAAAAAAAAAAAAAAGAACAACGTTGGAGGATTCAAGCTACCTGATTTCTTTTTTAAAGTAATCTCTATGCCCAGGGTGGGGCTCGAACTCATGATCCTAAGATCAAGAGTCACATGTTCTACCAACTGAGACAGCCAGGTTCCCCTCATATTACCTGACTTAAGAATTAAAACAGCGTGGTATTGGCAAAGGACAAACAGATCAATGGAACAAAGAATCCTAAAATATACCTACACATACACTATCAATTGGTTTTAACAAAGATGAAAAGACAATTTGATAAAGGATAGTTTTTTCAACAAATGGTGTTAGAATTGGACATCTATATGCAAAAAAATTAATCTATACATTCTACCTTCTATAAACCTAAGAGGGATCATATACCTAAGCATAAACATAAAACTATAAACCTTTAAAAAAAAAAAAAAGGAGGATAAATTTTTGTGACCTTACATTAGGCGGAGTTCTTATATGCTGAAAGTGTAACCTATAAAAGAACCTGTATACAAATGTTCACAGCAGCTTTATTCATAATAGGCAAAAACTGGAAACAGCCCAGATTCTTCAATAAGTGAATGGGTTAAATGAGCTCTGATACATATATAACCCAGAATACTATTTGGCAATAGAAAGAGGAACTATGATACATACACCAATTTATATCAATCTCTAGGGAATTTTGCTGAGTGAAAAATGCCAATCTATCTCAAAAGGTTACATGCTGTATAATTATATAACAGTTTTGAAATGATAAAATTTTAGAAATGGAGAATAGTGATTATTTGCCAAGGTTGGAAAGAGAGGTGAGTGCGGTTATAAAAGGGCAAACATAAAAGATCCTTGTGTTGACAGAACTCTTGTGTCTTTACTATGGTGGTGAAATACACAATCTACACTACACACACACACACACACACACACACACACACACACACACACAAGTGTTCAAGTAAAGTAAAACTAGGGAAACCTGAACATGATGGATGCATTGTAACGAGGTCAACATCTTAGCTATACTATAGTTTTGCAAAGTGTTCAGCAATGGGGGAAACTAAAGTGTACAGAGGATCTAAGTTATTTCTTACAACTGCATACGAATCTACAATTATTTTGATAAAAACTTTAACTAAAAAACAAAGAGGCATAACCTTTAGATTCAATATACATGTAATAACTGCCAAAAACATCTGAGATAGAGTAAGAACAGTAAAGAAAGAAATAGAGATAAGAAGAGAGCACTGTGAAAAACTAGTTAGCCCAAAACACTACTCTGGTATTTTCTCATTTTCCCTCCACAACCTTCCACAATGCTTCCATCTCTAGCAATCATAGGAGGAGATTTCAAACAACTGGCAAAGAAAAACTTAATTTATTCAATATGTATAATAAGACCAGTACAACATCAATTCTTAAGAAAAATTAAAGAGTTCTTCAAAAAGGTACAAATTTATTTAAATGAACATTCAGAAAAATGTCCCAAAGCAGAGGGGGAAAATAATGCAACTAAATATTCTCCCATTAATTAAACGAAAAAGAGGAGGAAGCAATCAACTCTCTGAAGGAAGATCACAAAGAAAAGCAAGAACCCCAAAGATAGGATGGTAAGCCAACAAAGATAAAAGCTATGCTCAGGAAAGAAAGATGAAGACAAAAAAATGGAAGAACAAACATGCAATGTTTGTTTACAATGGAGAAACCTGGCAAATCTTAACCAAGTATGAATGTCAGTATCACCAGTAATGTCATATACATATCATGTACACCTCCCTATATTTGACATGAAGAGGATATTCCACTTTTGTGGCATTCTTTCCAAAAACGAAAATCCCAGTCTAATCATGAGAAAAACAGGAGACAAACTCTAAACTGAAGGATGATCCACAAAATATCTGACAAGTATTCCTCACAACTATCAAGGTTGTGAAAAACAAGAAAGGAATAAACAGTTGTCATAGACCAAAGAACACTAAGGAAACATGACAACTAAATGCAACAATTTGATGAGGGAGCCAAGATGTCCACAAAGTTCCAAAATGGCTCATCACCTTTACCAATGCCATATTAAACCATGATTCCTAACCTTTTCATGACACACCCCACCTATACTTTCTCAAAGTATTATGTGCACTAATTTTTTTTTTCAAACTATTTGGGATAATTTTATAAAACCCATTGAGAGAAGAATGTACAGTACAAAATAACTCAAAACCACAGATTTAAAACACAACATTCCTAGTAATAAAATAGGTCTAGCAGACAGGGAAAAAAAGCTGTATCAAGCTCTAGCACATGAGACCCCCCACTCTAAGTTCAGCCAGAATGCTGAAACTTCAATAACCAAACATGCCAAATCTGAAAAAAGCATGCAAGGGCACATTAACACTCTTACAAAGGGAATGAGCACTGACAATTACTAGTGTCTCCTCTGTCCCTGCCCTTTTCCAAATGAAGTAGTTCATACACAAAATAACTCTAAGGTAGTAGTATCACTACCAATTTACAGACGAGGAAACAAAGATTCAAGTAAGTTATTTTACCAAAACCACAGAGTTGGTACATGGTCAAATGACGAATTTATTACTAACAAAGTGTCACACAAAAGATCAACTGTAATTCTTCAAAGAAAAAATATGACTACCATTAATACAAGAAAAAGGCAGCTACCAAGTTTGAACTCAGTGGAAAAATAACTTGTTTCTGATACAAGGAAAAAATTAGTTTTCCATTATTTTGATTAGTTTCAGAAAAGAATGGGTGGCATTCATAATCCTCAAAATAACTTCCATTTCATATAAACACCTTCCATTTACATGAAGTAAAACACTCATATGCTAAATACATTATTTCCCATACATAAGGATAAAGGATAACACAAGGATATTACTTTGTCTCTCCACCAAGATTTATTAGATATGCCGCCAAAGAATTTACAGCTGGCAGGTATCTGTGAAATCTGCCCTTATAGACAAAGCTCAAAAATTCTGGTTTGCTAATTTTGTAGTGGATATGAGAATAAAATGGAATCTGAACTCTAAGGAAGGTCCACAGGCTTCAGCGTAAAAAATACTAAACATCACAGCCCATGTTACAATCAAGATGTTGATAAAGAGATGTAAGCATTGAACCAAGCCAACTACTTTTTCTCCTCCTCTGCAAAATAATTACAAATAAAGTTGTATCCCTAAAGATTATTTACATCTCCTTAAAGATGATTCTAGGTTCACTAAATATTTATGCATTTCCTGGAGTAAACTTAACTTCAGTGTTTTTTTGTAAAGTCTGACACTTTTCAGTTCAATTTTGGTAACTTGAGTTCATAAGTTCAAGTCTTGCATCGGGCTCTCTGGTGTCAGCACAAAGCCTGCTTGGGATCCTCTGTCCCTCTTCTGCTTGCGTGTGAGCTCTCTCAATGAACACTGGGGCACCTGGGTGGCTCAGTTAAGCGTGGCTCAGATCATGACCTCACGTTTCGTGAGTCTGAGTCCCACGTCAGGCTCTGTGCTGACAGTTTGGAGCCTGGAGCCTGTGTTGGATTCTGTGTCTCCCTATCTCTTTGCCCCTCCCTCCCTCCCTCTCTCTCTCTCTCTCTCACACACACACACACACACACACTCTCTCTCTCTCTCTCAAAAATAAACATTAAAAAATAAACATTTTAAAATACATAAATAAATAATAAAAGTTTTGAGGCGCCTGAGTGGCTCAGTCAACTGAGCGTCCAACTCTTGATCCCAGGATCATGGGATGGAGCCCTTTGTCAGGCTCTGCAGGGAGTGTGGAGCCTGCTTAAAAGTCTCCCCCTCTCCCCACCCCTCCCCCCTCCCTTGTGTGCAAGCTCTTTTTCTAAATAAATGTTTTAGCAGTCTGTTACTTAAACCTGTATAGAACTAAATTATTTAAATGCAAAACGAAGGAATTCAGTCTGCCATTAGTATTCCAACTAAAGACTTCCTGTTAACAGTAGAATTCCTTCCTTTGGCACATGGATTGGGTGCCTGACCAGTACATTGGCCAAAACATTAAAGGTCAAATTTCGCAGCTAAACAGAACTTGCTAGGCCCTAAACCTCTTTGAGACCTTATACAATCTGTTTTTGGCTTCTGCCAAATACAGTAACATAAAGTTAACCCTTGAGATAAGGTGTTTCCTGAAAGTCTAAGTAATTGGCAGGATATACTACTTTCATTAAGTCATTACAAAACTATTTTCTTCCACATCTTTTTAATGTTTACTACATTAGAAAAACAATCAAAATTTAAAGTTGTGGAAATAAATCTGTCTATAGCACATCTTTATCCTCCCACAAACTTTCTCCTTTCCATTCATTCAAATTCCTTGAACTCTTGTCAGCATAAATCATGAAAATATAATGAAGTTTCAAGTCTTTTCAGGATAAATTCAAGAAACTTCCAGCTACTTTTTCCTATTCAGATTATTTTTCTTTCTGGAAAACACAGCTGTTAGGCTTTTCTGCTCGGTTAATAATTGATTATTAATCCTTTCCTGACACTTACTCCTTCAAAGAACTGGTTTTTTTTCCTAAAAGGTAAAGCATTAAATCTTATTGCCCTGATAGAAACTGTTAAGTGAAATTTCTCAAGTATATGATCACTGCTCTAATAAACACAAATCTTTTTTTAAAATGACATTCTTGTGGCGCCTGGGTGGCTCAGTCAGTTGAGCATCCAACTTTGGCTCAGGTCACAATCTCATGGTTCATGGGTTCGAGCCCCACATTGGGCTCAGTGCTGATAGCTCAGAGCCTGGAGCCTGCTTTGGATTCTGTGTCTCCCTCTCTTTCTGCCCCTCCCTGCTCATGCTCTCTCTCTCAAAAATAAATAAACACCAAAAAAAATTTTTTTTCATGACATTCTTGGGGCACCTAGGTGGCTTGGTGGTTAAGCATCCAACTTCAGCCTAGGTCATGATCTTGCTGTTCCCGAGTTCAAGCCCCATATCAGGCTCTGTGCTGACAGCTCAGAGCCTAGAGTCTGTTTCAGATTCTGTGTCTCCTCTCTCTGCTGCTTCTTCATTCAGGCTCTGTCTCCCTCTCAAAAATAAACATTAAAAAAAAAATTTTTTAATGACATTTTTGGGGCACCTGGGTGGCTCAGTCAGTTAAGTGTCCAACTTCAGGTCATGATCTCACGGTTCATGGGTTTGGGCCCCCCATGGGGCTCTGTGCTGACAGCTCAAGGCCTGGAGCCTGCTTCAGATTCTGTGTCTCCCTCTCCCTCTGCCCCTCCACTATTTGCACTGTCTCTAGCTCTCAAAAATGAGTAAATGTTAAAAAAAATTTTTTGTTGTTGTTTAAATGACATGCTTTAGAGGCACCTAGGTGGTTCAGTTGGTTAAGCGTCAGACTTTTGGTTTTGGCTCAGATCATAATCTTGAGGTTTTCTGAGTTCAAGCCCAGAATCGGGCTCTGCACTGACAGTGTGGAGCCTGCTTGGGATTCTCTCTCTCCTCTCTCTCAAAATAAATAAATAAACTTTAAAAAAAGTTTAAACTTACCAAAACTATGTCAGACTGCCACTAAGAGAGGATTAGTAGAAATTCAGTTCTTGCAGTATTTCCTCAATGATATTTTGTGAATCAAAATTTTAAAACAGTATTTTAACTTGGCATTATTAATTTTAAATACTTATATTTAGACAGAAAAGTGTTAGGAATTTTATTAGTGATGTCTCCAATACACATAAATATAAGAAAAATGAGTGTGAAGTATTTATGGTAAATAGATTCTTTTAAGCTATTATTCCTGCTACCCCTCAGCTAACCAAAACTGTCTTAAGACTCCAGATGTGAAATCTCTGGACTCATTCATTTAGTCAAGCATTTGTAGTTGCAGCACCTCCTATGCAGCCAAGTGCTATGCTAATCCTATCTGACTTTTCTCTTTCCCTCATCTCTCATATCCCATTTGTGGCCAAGTCCCATCAATGCAGATGTATCCCACTTCTTCCCTTCCCAAATGCTTGCAGCTGAGGTCAGGTCCTCATTAACATTTAAAATAATAATCTCCAAACGTGCACCAAATGGAAGATTATGGATGATTGTGGAGTCACCAAAACTACTCATAAATAGTGTATAATGTTAAGAAACTCATTCAAGTAGGGGGGCCTGCCATGGCTCAGTCCGTTATGCTGACAGCTCAGAGCCAGAAGCCTGCTTCAGATGCTGTCTCCCTCTCTCTACCCTGCTCATGTCTCTGTCTCTCAAAAGTGAACGTTAAAAAAAAAAAACCTTTTTTAAAGAAAAAAAATAAAAGAAACTCATTCAAGTAAAAAGCAGGGGTATGAAACTA
The DNA here is from genome assembly GCF_016509475.1 of Prionailurus bengalensis. Taxonomy (NCBI): domain Eukaryota; kingdom Metazoa; phylum Chordata; class Mammalia; order Carnivora; family Felidae; genus Prionailurus; species Prionailurus bengalensis. The sequence continues at coordinate 99,045,466 of NC_057355.1, forward strand.
TACAGAGTACAATCACAACAATATGAAAAAAAAAATAATTCCATAAAAAAAAAGATGAAGGAAATTAACTGAAACACTATGAATCTCCGGCCCGATGAGTACTTTCCCTTTACTTTTCCACTTCTTGAAAATTTTCTACAGTAAGCAGCTATTAACTCTAAAAAAAAAAAATGAGTTTTTTTAAAAAGCTTACTATTTTGGTTGGATAACAAATTATTCCTAAGATTTAAAATTACTCAACATTAGAAATATCCAAAATAAACACCAAAGCATGCAACTGTCTAATCCTTTGACCTAGATGCTCTTTAAAAACAAAAAGGCACAGGGGCGCCTTGCTGGCTCAGTCAGTGGAGCATGCGACTCAGTCTCAGGCTTGTGAGTTCAAGCACCGTGTTGAGAGTAGAGATTACTTAAAAAAAAAAAAAAATCTTAAAATCAAAAAGGCACTCAACCATGTTAATTTCTACGTGCCTAGGAAAGCTCTCCTCTTCGATGTCCCAATGAGATTCCAAAGTCAGCTTTCACAAAATAAGCTGCTTTTACCAACTATTCTCCATTATTCCTCAATTTTCAAAACTTCAGTGATTTACTTTCTCCTAAAACCATAATTCTCAATTTTTCCTTCAAAAGCATCACAGATTTGCCCTTTTCTCTCCCATACCACTGGTACCTGCAGTTATCTTTTCTCTAGCCATCTATCTTGAGTAAAACTAGTAATATTTACACACTGCTCTTATAAAATGACTTGTTTTTTGGGGGTGTCTGGGGGCTCAGTCGGTTAAGTATCCGATTCTGGCTCACGTCATGATCTCATAGTTCATGGTTTTGAGCTCTGCATTGGGCTCTCTGATGACAGCTCAGAGCCTGGAGCCTGCTTCAGATTCTGTGTCTCCATCTCTCTGCCCCTCTTCTGCTCAACTCTCTCTCTCTCTCAAAAATAAACATTAAAAACATGTTTTTGAATGACTTGTCTTTTTGAAATCTTCGATGGCTTCTATTTGACTCATGTTTAAATCCTTCAGCCTGTTGTTGAACCACAAATCTGCATTCCGCCTCACATCTTTCTTTAAACTAGAACTACACAGTTCTTTGGATTTACAGGTCTACTCTGTTTTCACCAGGTTATTCCTAATTTTCCACCTCAAATGACCTTCCTCTGCCCCTGTCTGAAGTCCAAGCTCAAAGTGCAGTTCAAGTCCTACCTCTTCCACGAATCATTCTTTAAGTATCCCAGCCTGGGGTGCATAGGTGACTCAGTTGGTTAAGCGTCTGCCTTTGGCTCAGGTCACAATCTCACAGGTTCTTGAGTTCAAGCCCCACATTGGGCTCTCTGCTGTCCCTGCAGCGCTGGCTTCAGATGCTCTGTTCCCCACTCTCTCTGCTCCTCCCCCGCTCATGCACAGGCATATGAACTCTCCCTCTCAAAAAAAAAAAAAAGTATTCCAGCCTACCCTGACATCTATTCTGACTCCCCTATTGTACTTAGTACTGCAAAGTCTAACAACCGTTCTGTGATTATTGTGCATATGTTGGTTTTGTTTCCCAAGTAAGATACCACAGGGCACAGAGGGCAGATACCAAGAAGGTCAGAGAAAATAAATAAATGATTAATACTAAATGTATAAAATGTTTTCTACACTCATGCTCCAAAGTATTTCTAAGTCACCTTGTTTGAAGTTCCCTGAGTTAAAAAGTAAATGTGTTGTGTATTTATTTTTATACTGTCAAGATTTAAAGCCTACAACTTATCAGGAAAAAAACAATCAGATAAAAGTTTAATTTTCAGCTCCTGCTTCAGTTTATCTAGTGTAATCCAGTACTTTAGGAATAAAGTAGAATTGTGCATTTCTATGTCTTCTGCCCCTTGTACAAATATCCCCAAGTTAACAAACATGGAAAGCAGATTGAAAAAAAATTGTATGGCTAATATGTTTGTTCATTCCAAAAAGATCAACAAAACACAGGCTTAACACCCAACCATTTGACAGAAGTTTTTCTGACCCACCTGGGAAATAATTATTGAACTATGAAAGCAGTTTTGTTAAGAGAAACAATGTAGGTTCTATCCCTTACCATGCCCAATTCTTCCTATCCACCTTTCTTTTCTCAAGTTTAAGTCCATGTCCATTTTCTTTGAAACTCTAACATTCCCATTCTACCAAATTATTAACAAAACTGGCAAAATGGGAAAGTATTTTTCTGGGAATGTCTGTTGGCTTCCCAAAACAATCCAGAAAAGAGCATCTTTTTAATTGTTAATAAATCTAATGTAGGATTTGTAATTTAAGTTACCTGAGGCATGCCTCCCCTGATTCTGTGGCATTCTTTGGAAGAGATCGTGGTTGTATTCATAATATCTATACTCTTCATGTGCACGATCTCCAAGTGGGCGCCTTCTCTGACCATCAAAATAATTATCTGAATAATAATATCGGGAACCAGAGTCTCCATTTTCAACAGCAAAATTAACTTCTGTTAAAAATGACTGAGAAGATCCATACTCCCTAGGGACATCTGCTAGACTCCTGGCAAGATAAGAAGGTGCAGATAATCTGTTGCTTTCTCTTCTCATTATTTCATGAGGTGTTCTTTGAATTGGAGTTCTAAGAAAACTCTGGTTTCTTGAAATTATTCCATCACCAGAAGCTGAAAAGGCATTTGGGCTTGATTCTGGCAAACAGATATCAGTTCGTCTTGGAATTGTTGGACCATGTCGAATAAATGAAGGCATGAGATCTACAATAAAACAAAGAGTAAAATGACCACTTCATTAAGGAATTAAATACACTTTTCAAAAGCTGTTCATTTACACCTATTACCCCAAAATGCAAAATTTCAATGGACTTAAGCACACATCATTTAAAATTCTGACTTAAGATAGTACTTGGGTATTTAAAAAATAATGCTAATTAATATTTTCCCACTCAAATGAACTTATAATTTATATCAACGGGGTATGTGTAAACTTAGAATCAAATGTATTCTGCACACCACCACACAAAACAAGATGAAATGTCAGTAAGCTTAATTATGGTTAACGAAATACTGATTAATAAATGTGTAAAAATTGGGGCGTCTGGGTGGCTCACTCGGTTGGGCGGCCGACTTTGGCTCAGGTCATGATCTCACGGTCCATTAGTCTGTAAGTTCGAGCCCTGAGTCAGTCTCTGTGCTGACAGCTCAGAGCCTGGAGCTTGCCTTGAGTTGTGCGTCTCCTTCTCTCTCTGCACATCCTCCACTCGCACTCTGTCTCTGTCTCTCTCTCTCTCAAAAATAAATAAACATTAAAAATATTTAATAAATGTGTAAAAATAGGAAACAATCTAACAAATAGATAAAATTACCAGTATAATTTAAGATTTTTTTGTTGTTGATTTCAGTTCATTTTCAAAATTCCCAAAAATCCTTTTTCAAGCAAACACAATTTCAAGAAAAAAACAAAACATATGCCATTCCCAAACATGTAAAGGTAAATTCCTTTAAAAAGAAAAAAAAAAAAACTTTAATTAACCTGGTTTCCTTTTGGATTACGTGGCACTAGTACATTAGTACACTAATCAAAAGCTGGAGGGCCAAAAAGTTAGCTATGAAAATTAAAAAATAAAAAGATCTCATTTCAAAGAGGCACACAAATGTTGAATCAGTTCAAAAATGCCAAGCCTCAAACTATGGCTCCCTTAAGAACAAGTAATTATAATTCAAAACAAAAGATAACAGAACAATGGCCTTCAGGATACAGTACTTCTGAATACAGAACTTACATGGCTTAGACACGCCAGGTTAGAAAGCAAATAACTGTATAACAAAAAGAAAACTAGATTTGGAAACTTTTATTAGCTAAGTAAAAAATTAGAGAGCACTAATATTAAGCTTTAGAAGCTAACTCTAGAAAATCAATATTCAAATAAGCAAGCTCAAAACTCAATGAAATTAAAAAATACTACATTGTTATTTGCTTTAAAGTATGGCAAACGTGGGGTGCCTGGGTGGCTCAGTCGGTTAAGCGTCTGACTTCAGCTCAGGTCATGATCTCACCGTCCGTGAGTTCGAGCCCCGAGTCAGGCTCTGTGCTGACAGCTCAGAGCCTGTTTCAGATTCTGTGTCTCCCTCTATCTCTGACCCTCCCCCATTCATGCTCTGTCTCTAAAATAAATAAACGTCAAAAAAAAAAAAAAAGTATGACAAACATATTTCATGATTTCAAGTAATGTTTAATAAAGTTTATTTGCAGCAAACTGCAACCTATCATAAATTTCACCAAAAACCTAAAAGCATATGTAACTGAAAAATAAACTGCTAAAAAAAGGTTTAAAAATCAACTTTCATGGGCACCGAGCTGGCTCAGCAGGAAGAGCAAGCAGCTCTTGATTTGTGGGGTCATGATTTCCAGACCCACATTGGGTGTACAGATTACTTAAATAAACTTAAAAAAATAAATAAATAAAAATCATTTTTCAGGTTACTGATGCATCCATCTAATCTATTTTGATGTTCTACCAAGAAAGAACTGCAAATACAAGAATAAATTTCCAAAGCAGATGATGTGGTTATTATTTTTTAAAAAACATGCTCCATGCCTGGTGGCTCAGTTGGTTAAGCGTCCTGTCTTGACTTCGGCTCAGATTATGATCTCACAGTTATGTGAGTTCGAGCCCCACATCAGGCTCTGTGCTGTCAGCATGGAGCCTGCTTGGGATTCTTTCTTTCTTTCTCTCTCTCTCTCTCTCTCTCTCTCTCTTTCCCACCCCACCCCCCACCCCCGCGCCCGACTTGCGCTCTCTCTCGAAATAAGTAACTAAACTTAAAAAAAATGCTCTCTACACCTCTCTGCGTGATCCTGGATAAATACTAGGAACCTCTATGAACAGCTTTCCCAAGTACAGTATGAAGTAATTAATGGTTAAGTCACAAGGTTATTAGGAACTTCCAAAAAGTACACTTACACAAGTGCTCAGTATGCAGTATAAACATCAAAATATTAGTTCCTTACTTCACAAATGTCCTGAACACACAAGCAAAAATTAAAAATGAAAAAGATTCAGCTGAAAAATGAGAGTCAAATACCTGAAATGAAAAGTGATGGGGAGGTGGAGAGAAATACAAACTATTAAAAAAAAAAAACAAAACACTTCCTGGCAATTTCTCCTAAAATACGATAGAAATCAATTTCAGTACTTCGCCTTTTTTGGAGGGGGGGGGGATGGGAGGGTGTTATTTGAAGCAATTCTCACGAATATACCCAAATACACATGATTTTGGCTTCTCTAAGATCTAGGATTGATGAGGCTTTGGGAGCGGCTACAATAGCGACGGTCAACTGTCACCTCTTCACATGTCTGCATCCAGCAGAAGGGCTAAGGAATTCTACTCGGGTTTGCACAACTCCCAGCACGGACGAGTAACACCCGAAATGTTTGCAAACACAAGGCATATCTTGAAGTATCTAGAAGAGGAAAAAGTATGCCCCAGTCTAATCACTTTCACCCCCATAGCATCAGGCAATCGGCAACCTAAGTGTTTCCTTAAGAACCTCTTGCTTCCAGTAATCAAAACGAAACAACACTCTGCCATGGGGGGACAGGAAAGTTTGTTGTTTTTAGGAAGGCCCACGGGGGAGGGACTAACCTAAGTTTCTTATACTGTATCGGCTTTTAAACGATGACCACCACTTTGGGCACACAAAACATTAAAGAACAGTATTTCATAGAGACCAGTAGGGAAGAAAAGCCGCGGGAAGCCGCGTCGGAAGCCCCGCCTGGCCCCCCGCAGCCGCTCGGGCCAGGTGTGGGTGCGCCCCGCCCGACACTCACTCCGCAGCAGAGGCGACGTCTCCTTCTTCACGTACTTGCCCTGCACCTCGGCGGGCTTGGATACTTCGTTTTTGGTCTTCTTTCGGGACAGCATCCTTGTCGACGAGGCCCCAGGCCGCGCCAAGCAGCCTCTTTAGGGCTCCGCGCAGGGCGCCGGTCGGCCCCGCCGCCACCTCCGCCGGCGCCGCCGCCTCCTTCCCTCCCGAGCCGCCGCCGCCGCCGCCGCCGCCGCCTCTCCGCAGCCCGGGGTCGCCCGCAGGGACTGCCGCATGTTCAGGGCGCTAAGCGCGCCGGCCACAGCTCAGTCGCCTGTCAGTCCCTTCCCGGATATCTGCCCACTCCGCGATGCTGCCCTAGAACTCTGTGAGCAGAGGCCAGAAACGCCCGGCCAGGGCCATGGTCCGCCGCCGGCCGCCTAGTAACCGCTACCGCCGCCGCCGCCGCCGCCGCCACCGCCTACGTCCCGTAAACTTTCCCCGCGGCCGCTGGGAATTCTGGGAAACTCGACGCTGCGCGAGCGCCGCCACCGCCCTTCCCCCACCCCAGGTCCGGGGCGCGGCTCAAGCTGCGGGACGCCGGGAGGCGCTGTCAGCTAACGGGCCCTTCCCACTGTCTCCTCGGAGGAGAAGCGGGTCCTGCGGACCGCAGAGGACTGAGGACGAAGTCCGCCAGACTGAGGGCAGAGGCCGTCTCACGCTCTTGCTGTGGAACCCCTTCTACACCACAGATTTTCCCCCAGGACCTTGAGGGAGCAGGCGACGCCCCCCTAACGCGTTCCCGTCGTCATCCTAGAGTGAGGACGTCCCTCTTGGAGTTTGTTGGACTGGTAAATTCAGGTCCCTGCTAACGCAGAATGCGAACAGAGTTGAAGGACCACAACGCTCCGGCTAGTGCGGTGACAAAAAATTCAAGGTGCCCCTTTTAATTGGGAACATTCATCTGTCCATTACTAGTTAAATATAAATCAGTCGTCTCCTGTATGCCAGGGTGCGTCTTTCTGATAAAGGAAAAACGGAGGAAAACAGCAAAATGGAGTTTAAACTACCTCTTCTATAAATTTGATGCTCGCATAGTATTTATCATCGCTCTCTTTGTTACATTTAATAGCACATAATTCCTCTTGGAATTAAATATTACAATCTTAGAATTTGTTTAGCGTATTAAGCACTAAAAGGTCAAGACCTAAAATTTTTAATTTAAAACAGAACTTAGTTTCTTTTGTGTAACTTAGAGGCGCTCCCAAATGTATGCAATAATATTTGAGAAATAAGGGGATCCATCCCCTAAGGAGCAGATTAAGGCTTGGATGATGGAGAATGCTTTCCCTGAGATTGAAAGCGTGTTAGATGTAAAACAATTAAAAAGCAAGGATTTTTTTTTTACTTCTTAAGATTAGGAAGATGGTCACATTTTGTTTTGCCATAAACAATCAAATAAGACGTTTTATCTAGTGTCTGTCTCCATCTTTGAATGATGTTATGCTCCTTTGCTACAGAGTTTCTCACGATTAATAACCAACCAATAATTATTGAGCATCCACTGTGCTAGGCACCGTTCTAAATGATTGGAATATAGCAATAGACAAGACAGACAAGAATCCCTACTCCCATGGGGAAGAGAGACAATAGAGAAAAATAAGTAAAATGTACTGTGCTAATTATTACATAGTAATAAGTGTGGAAGTGAAAATAAAACAAGAAAAAGAGGTTTTGTGATTTTAGGCAGTGTGGTAAAATAACACAGAAGGCTCGTGAGAAAGAGATGTTGGAGTTAATTGGCAAATTGGAGGACGGGTAAGTCTATGTAGCTGGAGTAGAGGCGGAGAATAGTGGGAATTAGGTTAGCGAGGTAACAATGGCTAGGGCATCTAGGGCCTTTTAGGGCATTGCAAAGAATTTCACTTTGAGCAGAGGAGTGACGTCGATCTAACTTAATGTTTTAGTAAGATCGCTTTGGATGCTGTGTTGAGCATGGATCGAAAGGGAACAAAGGTAAAAGTAAAAAGATAGTTAGAAGCTATTGCTGGCTTGGACCAGGGTAACAGTAGAGATGATAAGAAGCACTCATGTTTTGGGCATATCTTAAAGACGGAGCCAAGAGGCGCCTGGGTGGCTTACTCAGGTGAGCATCCGACTCTTGATTTCAGCTTGGGTCATGATCCCAGGGTGGGGGGATCAAGCCCGCTTTGGGCTCTGTACTGAGCATGGAGCCTCCTTAAGATTCTCTCTCTCTCTCTCTCTCTCTCTCTCTCTCTCTCTCCTCTCTCTCTTGCAAATAAAAAAGGACCAAGCCAACAGGATTTGTTGACAAATTGAATATGAAGTGTGAGAGAAAGAAATCAAGGATCACTCCTGTACATATGTAAATCTTAATGATAGAACAGAACTCCATAAATAGGAGAGTAGACACTGAGAAGAACATGAGAAAAGCCATGACTTGTTCCTGTGGTTCAGGTAGTAAGGCCCAGTACTAAAAACTGTTGGTCGTGTGGATGGAGGAGTGATGAAACAAATGAGGAGACACTGGGGTTTTGTTATAGATAGGATATGAGGCTGGGAGAGATGAAGGAGGGACAGGGGCATTCAAAGAGCCAGGTTTCTGCCTATGCCTTACCTCAGAAGGAGAAGAGAACAAAAGGATATTAGGACCTTGTTAATAACACCAGCTCTCCTACACCTGGAGTTTTCTCAAACACGGAAACACAGGCTACCTTTTACATTGGTGGGGGAAGGAATCAGAATTTTAGAGTTGGAAAAGAATTGAGATCTGCTAAGCTAACCTCATTTGATCGATGTGGAAACAAAACTAGAAAAATTAAGTTGTTTTGCCTCAGATTGTGTTCCTAGTGGCAGACTAGTCTCAGAACTGGGGTTTTCTGTTTGCATATTGCACCTCTTTCTGCTGTGGCACAATAAGAATCCCACTAAGTGAGCCTGGACTGTTTATAACACAGTTGTTTTGAAAATCATCCACGTTCCCTACTAAGCACTCCTCTTTTCAACGCTATTTTAATTCTTTTAATTACAGTACAGAGAAAGTCTCAATTAGGTGCTCTTTTTAAGAGTTATAATTTGCCTTTTTATCAAGGAGTGTAAATTCCAGAATTAACAATCTGCAGACAGTCTCAGCACTTGCAATGCATAACAGTATGTGAACTTTAAATACAAATTCTTAAATCCAGAGGCTTTGAATTCACATCTGTTTTCTAGAAATTCCTGGACTTCTGGGAGTTTTTATTAAGTAATCCAGACTTTGCAGCTATAGTTCCCCAGGCATTGCTTTTGATAAGGCTAGTACTGTATTACAGAACAGATATTATCTCCCTTTCAGTTGCTTTCTCAGTAGAGAAAAGGGACAATTAGGGAGTTACCCATGTCTCAACTTTATTAATTTAGCATTAAAATTTCTTTTAAAGAAGTGATAAGGTAGGACTCTGGGCTAACCTCATAGCTCCCTTGGTCTTAGTTTTCTCATCTGAAATGAAGAAATTGGACAAGTTGAATTCCCAAAGTGTCTTTCAGCCCTACAGTTTTGTGCCACATCTGTAAGAAAGATATACAAAAACTAAAACAATTACCCTAGTAGGATAATAGGCAGATAGGTGACTTCTCATCTTTAAAGATCTTTATCTTTATTGTTGTTTTCACTAAAACAAAAGTTAAAGTTACCATATCAGCATTATATAAAATTATTATTAGTATAAAAATAAAATTTCATGCCTGATTGCTATTTTCAAAGAGATCCAATGTTCTTATGCTGTTTCTATTTTCTCTTGCTAGAAATGTGTAAAATTTGAAAAGGTGAACTATCTAATAAAAGATCTAGTAAGGACCAAATGAAGTAAGTCCTACATATGGAGCTTTGTCGCAGACTATGAATCTGGAGTTTTCTCTTGTCCAGCAAGAGAGTGGATGCAGAATTGAATATGATAGAGGCTAATATCCGGGAGGAGTCAAGAGACCAGAACGGCGTTTTCTTCTCCATATTTATTGAGCTCTCAAGATCTTACACACATGGTGAAAGTGAAGAAAACAGTATCTTACACATGTGAATGTGGAGAAAACAATCAGATAGTAATCATTAACTTGTACGTGTAAGAAGCAAAGGGTTTAGGGGGCAAGTGGAATTTGTGATCAAAGTATATATTAGTGTTAGATAGAAAGTAATTTCCTGCAGGTGATATAACAAGTTGCTCATGATCCCATTACAATACCTTGCTAGCTAACTTCAGGTGCTTTAGCTCCATGGTGGCGGCTTTCCACCCTAAGCTTTTTATTTCCCCCATAGTACTTCTTCAAAAAAAAAAAAAAAAAAAAGGCGGGGGAGAGAATTGTCTACTCTCTGATTCACTCTTCTTGGTCATACAAGAGAAACTAAATCTGAATCAGGAGGAAGAAATAACTATACCAGAGTCTAGGGCTTTTCAGGCCTCCAAAGTTTTATTCTTAAAATCTGGAGGGTAATTTCCTGAGTACCTTTTTAGATAGAAGCTTCATTTGTTCCCTATGAAGGATAAAGATGTGTGATGTTTACACGGTAGTGAAAATATAAACACTTAATATTAGCATTTAAGTTGGGTTCCCAAACTCCTAGTGTCTGATGACTCCTTTCCCCCACCAAAATAATGTAGACAATTAGTATCATAAGTCTGATCAAAAAGGGTCAAGCTGTGTCCCTAAGTTTAGCTCTTATTCCTATATACTGTCATTGACTAGATTTAGAGGTCCTCTGAAACCTTGACAGGTAGCCAGAATGAGTCTTGTAGCTTGGCAGTGCTAGCCTTTGACTTCAATTGTCTGTCCTTATAGGTCTTTCTGGAGCTTTGCCTCTCTACCCCAAAATTGGGTCTTCAGCCACTTTTAGTTTTTACTCTTTTATAAAGGAATGAGAATCAGATTAGCATCAAATTTTTCATCATCAACAAAGACTGCTATAAACCAATGGAACAATGCCTTCAAATAAATGAGGAAAAATCAGTTTTAGTTTACAATTCTATATTCACTCAAAGTGTCAATCAAAAGCAAAAGGAGAGTAAAGACATTTGGGGAAATGAAAGAACTCAGAAAATGTACTTCCCATGTATCCTATCCTGGTAAATTACTGGAAGGTAAGTTCTAACAAAATGAGAGAATAAACCCTCACAAACAAAGAACAAAACAAAAGGGGCGCCTGGGTGGCGCAGTCGGTTAAGCATCCGACTTCAGCCAGGTCATGATCTCGCGGTCCGTGAGTTCGAGCCCCGCATCAGGCTCTGGGCTGATGGCTCGGAGCCTGGAGCCTGTTTCCGATTCTGTGTCTTCCTCTCTCTCTGCCCCTCCCCCATTCATGCTCTGTCTCCCTCTGTCCCAAAAATAAAAAAAAAAGAACAAAAAAAGAAAAATAAGGGATTAAAGAAGTAGTGAATCTAACCCAGGAGGGTGATGAATTTAAGTCTAAGTATCACAGTTAGACAACTGGAACTCAATCCAGATTGGAATTGGAATTAAGAGACCTCTAGGAGGAAGTACCTAGGGATAGATGGAATTAAAGAAATCTGTACAAATTAAGATGATAAAGGCTGAAGTTTCAGGGAAAAAAGAAAGGCAAAGAAACATGGAAAACGTGGAGGAATTCAGCACTAGTGGCTCTTCTGAAAAGGACCTACCTGAGGGTGAAATCCAACAAACCAAAAGATTTGCCAAAATTTAAAATCAGGATTGGAGGAGTAGTTGAAAATGGATTGATGCTAAGCATTAAATAGACTTTAATACAGAAAAACCTAAACAATTTTGGGAATTAAGATTTAAAAAAAATCAGACTTTGTCTTGCATTTTCTTCTGTCAATACATCTTTAAAACTTTTTACTTTAAAGAGCTTAGTACTTTTAAAAACTTAATACAGATCTTGCATTTCATCAATACAAGTCTAAACAGGACAGTAAATATCAGGATCTTTTGCCTTTGGCTGGTGATGCTGTGTTTATTTACCTCATGCAGATCAGGACTGAGGAACTAGAAATAACAATGTAGACAAAGCAGATTCAGTGGAGTGAGCAAACTAGAGGGCATGGGCAGGAGGTTGTAGTCAGAGGGGAATTTTATGAGTTTTAAATGATAAGTTACCAATTGTGAAGCATTAGCCAGTAGATGAAGTAGAGTGGATGTAATGAAATTGAGAAAGCTAAGGAATATGAAGGCAGCATGTCAGAAGACATGCAATGTGATAAAAATAAACTATGAGCCATTGACAAAGGGTGAAGGGAATGTCTAGGAAATCAGTAGAAGAGGAAGAGGAAAGGGTAGTGTAAATAAAGGGCATAAAAATACCACATTTCTTCCTTATGATTAATGTATTACTCCAAGGCCTCTGAATTCCAGTAACTTCTATTGAGAAGTTATATTTGGAACTTCTGTTCTAAATCACTCAGTAGTAACATTCAAATACTGTATTTCTCTGATGTATTTCACTGTTCGATTCACAGTCCTCTACACAAATTGATGTTTGGAATTTCCATAATAGTCTCCTCCAAATTTAGAGCATTTGTAGACTTGATGCCAGGGCCTGATTATCTTATCCATGATTAAGGAATAGAACTGAATGATCATCTCTGGCAACCAGGAGAGTTATCTTAATTATAGTATCAACAATTTTTCCAGTAACAACATTGATGATATTTCTTGGGTAAGAATACAATGACTGAGAATACAGGGGGAATAAAGGAATTTCAAGCTACTTTCTTTATTGTCTCCATTTCTCTTACCCCATAAACACACATCACCCCTCACACAAAAACACCCATCTAAATCCCAAATCTTAATGGGTTGTAATAGTATTGATAACTAATATTTGAACTGCTGACACTACTGAGTGCAATATGAAGATCCATGATGGACAGTGTAAATAAAGGACAAGCGTTTTAGCTTTTGTTAAGGATATGGAGAAATTCTTCCACAATCAAGTCAGTGATTGTCTCTCATGTGAATATCGTTATAGTTGAATCCCTGTACACATTTCCTTGGATTAAATTTTTAGAAGTAGAATCTCTGGGTTAGAGTGTGGTAGTTTAGATGATGGCACTTCACAGATAATCCACATCCTAATCCCCAGAACCTGTGACTATGTTAATATAGTAAAAGGGACTTTACAGATGTGATTAAGCTAAAGATCTCAAGATGGGGAAAGTATCTTGGATTTTCCAGGTGGGCTCAACGTAATCACGAAGTCCTTATAAGAGTAGGAGGCAAAGTCATGATGGAAGCAAGAGGTTGGAGTGATGTAGGAAGTAGCTATGAGCTAAGGAAAAGAGACGTAAGTAGCATCCATAAGCTGAAAAAGTCAAGGAAATTAATTCTCCCCTCAGAACTTCGAAGAAGGAACCAGCCCTGCTGACATTTTGACTTTAGCCCAGCGAGACAGATTTTGAACGTCTAACTGTAAGTGATAAATTTGTTTTGTTTCCTGCCACTAAACTTGTGTTGATTTGTCAATAGGAAACTAATACAGATAATTTGGAAATAGCCTCACGGTTTTGATCACTGAATTTCCTGTCAGCATTGCATGGGAGTGTTTCTCTTTAATCTCTACTTTTTTTATATTCATGTCCTTTTTCATATAAGTGGGCTGTAAACTTTTCTAGAGCATGGAATATGTCCTCTGCTTCTCTTTTCATCTCATACAAGTCTCCTGAAACTGATAAACCCACAAAAGTGTATATTAACAATGGTGATGAATTTCAGTAAAGAAGGCACTAAGGAAAAACTTGACCTGATTTTTTTTTTTAAAGAAATGCATAAGTTTCACTCTGAGCCTCCTTAAGTATCATATCATGTGTTTTAGAGTTAAGGAAAAAAAGAAAAGCAAGTAGTAGAAGTAAATGTATCAGGAATCCCTAATATCTCATGCTGAAAGAACAAACTTATCAGACCCATTATATACTATTTTGTTACCAAAATGAGAGAATCAATGGGAAAAAAATAAAGGAAAGAAATAGAAATCTCACACTATGCAGATAAATACAGCAGACACCTGAATGGAGGTCAGGATTAACATTCTTCTCATTCTTTTTCCACCTGTGTTGTAACACACGTTTCTATTGTTGCCCTTTATTTTTTTTCTTAATGGCTTTGAGGTATAAATAACATAAATTAAAATGCATGTGTTTAAAGTATACAATTTGGTAAGTTTTGACATAAGTATAAAAGCTGAGAAACCATAACCACAACAAAAATAATGAAGATAGCCATCACCCCAAAAAGTTTCCTTTTCACCTTTGTATTCCCCCTTTCTGCTGCACACAACCTCCCATCTGATCTGCGTTGTTACTATAGATCAGATCGCAATGGCTTGAAGTTGTATAAATGAAGTTCTACAGTATGTACATGTTTTTCTCAAAATAAATATTTTGAGATTCGTCTATGTCGTGTGTACAATAATTCATTCCTCTTCGTTGGATTAGTAGTTCGTGGTTTAGACATAACCACAATTTGTTTATCCATTTATCTATTGATGGACATTTGGGTTGTTTTTAGTTATTGGCCATTAGAAGTAAAGCTGCTGTGAACATTCATGTACATGTCTTTATATGAACATGTGCTTTCATTTCTTTTGGTTAAATACGTAGGAAAGCAGTGTCAGGGTAATGTGATAGATCTATTTCTAACTTTGTAAAAAAAAACTGCCAGACTGTTATCCAAGGTGGTTTTACCATTTTGCAGTTTGAACATCAGGGTTTGTGAAAGTTCCAGCTAGTCCACATCCTTCCTTACACTTGTTCTGTTCATTTTCGGTTAGCCATTCTAATAAGTATGTAGTGATATCTCCCAGTGATTTTAATTAGTCTTTCTCTAATAACTTACCATGTTGACATTTTTTCACTCATATCTTATTTGGTGCCTATTTTTGCCTACTTGTTGAGTTTTGAGAGTTTATCATTCTTAATAAAAGTCTTTTAAAAGAGCGTTTGCTTCATATGACTTGCATGTGTTTAAATGTCTTGAGACTTGTTTAACAGCCCAAAACATGGTCTGTTTGGGTAAATGTTTCATGTGCACTTGAAAAACATGTGTATTCTGCTATCAGGTGGAATGTTCTATAAATGTTGATTCAGGTTTGCTGATAGTGCTTAAGTCTTCTACATCTATGGTAGGCAAATGAATAAAACCCCAAAGGTATCTATATCCTAATCCCATGATTGGTGAGTATGTTACTTTACATGGCAAAGGGGACTCTGCTGACATGATTAGGTTAAAAATATTGAGGTGGGAGAGTATTCTGAATGGTTCAGGTGGGTCCAATTTCACCATATGGGCCCTTAAGAGCAGAGGAGTTTTCCCATCTATAATCAGAAGAATCTGGGTCTATGGAAAAAGAGAAATTTAATGTTGCTTGCTTTGAAGACAAGGAGGGCCATGAGTCAAAAAAATGTGGGTGATCTCTAGAAGCTAGGAAAGGTAAAGAAATGAATTTTCCTAAATAATGCAGAAAGGAAGGTAGCCCTGATGATAGCTTAATTTTAGCCCAATGAGACCTGTGTTAACATTTCTGACTTACAGTAATGTAAGATAAATTTGTTTTGTTTAAGCTCCCAGATTTGTGGTAATTTGTTATAGCAGCAAGAGAAAAATAATACATTGGCCTATGCAATTAGTATTTGTCGTGCTCTTCTTCTTGTTATTGTTTACATCCAGATTTCCAATTGGTATCATCATTTTACCTATGTAAAACATTTAATATCCCTAATAGTGTAGGTCTACTGTTGATATAGTATTATAGCTTGTTTCTGTCTGGAAACGTCCTTTCACATTTTTAAACAATTTTTTGTTTTTATTTTTTCACTGGGTAAAGAATTCTAGATTAGAATCTTTACCTTTTTTTAGTACTTTTAAAGATACTGTTCCAATACATAGCTTGCATTTTTTTTTTTTCTGATGAAAAATTTGTTTTTACTTGTGTTCCTCTTTATGTAATAGGTCTTTTTCTTTGGCTCTGGAAAATGAGTGGGATATGGATTTATAAACCATGGGTTTATAAACATGTATTCTTTGGTGAGAAATAGATCAAATAACCAAGGTCGACAAAATTACATTTGTCTGTAGGCTAACTAGAAGTAACGTACAGTAATGGTTATCAAACTTTTTGGTCTCAGGACTACTTTACACTCTTAAAAATCATTGAAGGCCTTAAAGAGATTTTGCTTATATGGATTATATCTATCAATATTAATGACCATGTTAGAATTGAAATGGAGGAAAAATTGTAAAGTGTTATTTTATAAGGCCATTATATCTTAACACAAGTAACATTTTTTTGAAATGACCATATTTCCAAAACAATAGTGGTTATAAGAGTTACAAAGAAATCTCTTAAAAGGTACCTGGGTGGTTCAGTCAGTTGAGTCTTGGTTTCCAGCTCAGGTCGTGATCCTAGAGTCGTGGGATTGAGCTCGTTGTCAGGCTCCATGCTGAACATGGAGCCTGCTTGGGATTCTCTCTCTGTCTCTCTGTCTCTCTGTCTCTCTGTCTCTCTGTCTCTCTGTCTCTCTGTCTCTCTGTCTCTCTGTCTCTCTGTCTCTCGTGCACACGTGCCAAAAAAAAATTTTTTTTTCTTTAGGGATACCTGGCTGGCTCAGTCAGAACATATGATTCTTGATCTTGTGGGTCATGAGTTCAAACCCCACATTGGGCGTGGAGCCTACAAAAAATAAATACAATAAAAAAATCTCTTTAAAGTCTGGGTTAACACATAATAGATAATCTCATCTGTTTTAAGTTTTTATTTATTTTGAGAGCAAGAGACAGCACAAGTGGGAGAGGAGCGGAGAGAGAGGGAGACAGAATCCCGAGCAGGCTCCACACTGTCAGCACAGAGCCGGATGTGGGGCTTCAATCCACGCAACTGTGAGATCATGACCTCAGCCGAAACCAAGAGCTGGACGCTTAACCGACAGAGCCACCCAGGCACCCCTCTCATCTGTTTTTGCAATCTGATATATATATGCATTGTTTTGGTTGAAGTTAGGTGAAGAAAGCCTGGCCTCACTTATTAAGTAGTTGGAAAGGGGGAGGGAAATACTTTAATAATCTTTTTCAGATGACTGTAGATATTAGTCACTGATTATATGAATTAGCCTAATTCAACAAATAGTAGTTTCTCACACGTAGGTTGTAATGTGGAATCTGAAAGCATACCATTGAACTTTTTGGACTCTGCTACATTAGTATCTACCGTCTGTCCTAGACTTGGGATCTTTTATCTTGGCGAGATTTTATAACCTCATGCATTGGTCAAATACTGGTTACTAAGTTGTGCACATCTTCTAATTCTTACACATATCATTAGATAATATCTTAAAATCACATTCATAGAGATCACCACTGATTTAATAGTCTTTAAATACCAGGAAGCTATTAAAGTCACCATGGCAGATACAATTTTTCAAAATTGTAACTTTCTCTTGAAAGCTTAAATTTCGCCATTGACAACAAATATAATCAGTTGTTGTTCTTGAACTTGTAGGCTCACCTCCCTCATTTTCAAGGAACTGTCCAGATATCAAAGTCTAGAATAACTAGTCTGTATGCCTATTCTTTTTCCCCCAGTTTTATTGAGGTACAACTGACATGTAAATTTGTAAGTTTAAGGTATACAACTTGATGATTTGATATATGTATATATTTTGAAATGATTAACATAATAAGTTATCACATCCATTACCTTATATAGTTACAGTGTGTGTGTGTGTGTGTGTGTGTGTGTGTGTGTGTAGTCAGAACTCTTAAGACTTAGTCACTTAGCAATTTTCAAACTTTTGTTTCAAACTTTTGTTAAATATAGTTACCGAGCTGGGTATTACATCCCCAAAATGAGTTCATTTTATAACTGAAAATCTGTCCCCTTTAACCCCCTTCACCCATTTCTTCCACCCCCACCATACCCCTGGCAACCACCAATCTACTCGGTTTCCATGAGTTTAGTTCCCCCCCTTTTATTTTTAGATTGTACATATGAAGGAGACCATATGTTATATATGTTGATCTATTTCGCTTAGCACAGTGCTCTCAACATCTACCCATGTTGTCACAAATGGCAAGTTTTTCTTTTTTGTGTGTTTGTTTTTTGTTTTCATTTTTTTTCTGGCTGAGCAATCCATGATACATACACACATATACCACATTTTGTTTATCCATTCATCCCTTGATGGACACTAGGTTGCTTCATGTCTTGGCTATTAAATAATGCTGCACTGCACATGAGGGTGCAGATATTTTTGACCTAGTGTTTTCATTTTCTTCAGATAAATATCTGAAAGTGGAATTGCCAGATCATATGGTAGGCCTACTTTTAGTTCTAATTCCAGTGTAATTAACATTTAGTGCTGTGTGAGTTTCATGTGTACAATATAGTGATTCAGCAATTCTGTACATTACTCAGTGTTCATCATGATAAGTGTACTCTTAACCTTCTTCACCTATTTGACCCATCTCCCCTCTGGTAACCATCAGTAGATTCTCTATATTTAAGAGTCTGTTTTTTGTTTTGTTTTGTTGGTTTGTCTTTTTGAATTTGTCTTGTTACTTAAATTCCACATACGAATGAGATCATACGGTATTTGTCTATAACTTATTTGACTTAGCATTGTACCCTCTAGATCCATCCATGTTGTTGCAAACAGCAAGATTTAATTTTTTTAATGTATCTATTTAAATTCAAGTTAGTTAACATACAGTGTAATATTGGGTTCAAGATTAGAACCCAGTGATTTATCACTTACATATGACACCCAGTGTTCATCCTGAAAAGTGCCCTCCTTAATGCCTGTCACCCATTTTACCCATCCCTTGACTCCCCCTTTTAAGTAACCCTCAGTGTACTCTCTGTATTTAAGAGTCTGTTATGGTTTGCCTTCCTCTCTGTCTCTTATTTTTCCTTCCCTTCCCCTACATTCATCTGTTGAGTTTCTGAAATTTCGCATGAGTGAAATCATGATCCCCGTCTTTCTCTGACTTGTTTTGCTTAGCATAATACCCTCCATTTCTATCCACGTTGTTGCAAATGGTAAGATTTAATTCTTCTTCACTGTTGAGTAGTATTCCATTGTATAAATATACCACATCTTTTTTTTTTTTCAAATTTATTTATTTTTGAGACAGAGACAGCATGAACGGGGCAGGGTGAGAGAGAGAGGAAGACACAGAATCTGAAACAGTCTCCAGGCTCTGAGCGGTCAGCACAGAGCCCGATGCGGGGCTCGAACTCATGGACCGCGAGATCATGACCTGAGCCGAAGTCGGCCGCTCAACCTACTGAGCCACCCAGGCGCCCCCACATCTTCTTTATCCATCCATCATTTGACAGACATTTGGGCTCTTTCCATAATTTGGCTATTGTTGATAGTGCTGCTATAAACATTTGGGTGCATGTGCCCCTTCAAATCAGCATTTTTGTATCCTTTGGAAAAATACATAGTAGTGCAATTGCTGGGTCATAGGGTGCTTTTACTTTTTATTTTTTGAGGACTCTCCATACTGTTTTCCAGAGTAGCTGCACCAGTTTCCATACTCACCAACAGTGTAAAAATGTCCTCCTTTCTCTGCATCCTTGCCAACATCTGTTGTTTCCTGAGTTGTTAATGTTAGCTATTCTGACAGGTGTGAGGTGGTATCTCCTTGTGGTTTTGATTTGTATTTCTCTGATGCTGAGTGATGTTGAGCATACTTGCAATATGTCATTTGCAAATATCCTCTCCCATTCCTTCTTGTTTTGTTGATTGTTGCCTTTGCTTGCAGAAGCTTTTTATTTTGATGAGGTCCGATTTTGATGGTTTCATGACTCACAGGTCTTTTATCCATTCTGAATTTATTTTTGTGTATGATGTAAGAAAGAGGTCCAGTTTTGTTCATGTTGCTGCCAGTTTTCCAGCACCATTTGCTGAAGAAAATGCCTTTTTTCCATTGAATACTTTTTCCTGCTTGGTCAAAAATTAGTTGGTCATACATCTGTGGTTCCACTTCTGGGTTTTCTATTCTGTTTCATTGATCTGCGTGTCTGTTTTTATGCCAGTACCATACTGTGTTAATGATTACAGCTTTATAATACAACTTGAAGTCTGGAATTGTGATGCCTCCAGGTTTGACTTTCTTTTTCAAGGTTGCTTTGGCAATTTGGGGTCTTTTGTGGTTTCATACAAATTTTGGGATTGTTTGTTCTAGCTCTATGAAGAATGCTGGTGTTATTTTGATAGGGATTACATTGAATATGTAGGTTGCTTTGGGTGGTATCGACATTTTAGCAATATTCTTGCAATCCATGAGCATGGAATGTTTTTCCATTTCTTGGTTTCTTCTTCGATTTCTTTCATAAGCTTTTGATAGTTTTCAGCATACAGATCTTTTACCTTTTTGTTCGGTTTATTCCTAGATATCTTACAGGTTTTGGTGCGGTTGTAAATGGGATCAATTCCTTGATTTTTTGCTTTCTGCTGCTTCATTATTAGTGTGTAGAAGTGCAACTGATTTCTCAACATTGAATATATATATATATATATATATATATATATATATATATATATATAATCTCCTAGGACTTTGCTGAATTCGCATCTCAGTTCTAGCAGTGTTTTGGGTGGAGTCTTTGGGTTTTCAATGTAGAGTATCCTGTCATCTGTGAAGAGTGAAAGTTTGACTTCTTCTCTGCCAATATATATGCCTTTTATTTCTTTTTGTTGTCCCATTCCTAAGGCTGGGACTTCGAGTTCTATGTAACAACAGTGATGAGAGTGAACATCCCTGATCTCAGGAGGAAAACTCTCATTTTTTCCCCATTGAGGATGATACTAGCTGTGGGCCTTTCATCTATGACCTTTATGATGTTGAGGTATATTCTTTCTATCCCTACTTTCTGGAGGGTTTTAATCAAGAAAGGATGCTGTGTTTTGTCTGTGTTTTCTGCATTTATTGAAAGAATCATATGTGTTTTTTTTATTAGTGTGGTGTATGACATTGATTTTTCCAAATTTGGAGCAGCCTTGTAGTCCAGGAATAACTCTCATTTGATCTTGGTCAATAATTCTTCTTAAGGTACAGTTTAATTTGATATGCTAGTATCTTGTTGAGAATTTTTGCATCCAGATTTATCAGGGATATTGGCCTGATTCTCCTTTTTAGTGGGGTCTTTGTCTAGTTTTGGAATCAAGGCAATGCTGGCTTTATAGAATCAGTTTGGAAGCTTTCCTTTCATTTCTGTTTTTGGAACATTTGAGAAGAATAGGTATTAACTCTTACTTAAATGTCTGCTAGAATTCTCCTGGGAAGCCATCCAGCCCAGGACTGATTTGTTGGTAATTTTTTTATTACTGATTCAATTTCTTTGCTGGTTATGGGTCTGTTCAAATTTTCAGTTTTGGTAGTTTGTGAGTTTCTAGGGATTTGTTCATTTCTTCCAGATTGCCCAGTTTGTTGGCATATAATTTTTCATAGTATTGTCTTATAATTGTTGGTATTTGTGTGGTGGTGGTTGTGATCTCTCTCTCATTGATTTTATCTATTTGGGTCCTCTCTTTTCTTTTTGAGAAGTCTGGTTAGGAGTTTATAAGTTTTGTTTATTCTTTGAAAGAACCAGCATTTAGTTTCCATTGATCTGTTCTATTGGTGGTGGTGGTTGTTGTTTTTGTTGTTGTTTATTTATGCTCTAATCTTTATTATTTCCCTTCTACTGATTTTAGGCTTGATTTGCTTCTCCTTTTCCAGCTCCTTTAGGTGTAAGGGTAGGTTGTGTATTTGGGACCTTTCTTGCTTCTTGAGATAGGTCTGAATTGCAATGCACTTTCCTTTTAGGGCTGCCTTTGTTGAATCCCAAATGGTTTGGACCGTCGTGTTTTCATTTTCATTTGCTTCCATGTATTTTTTTTTCTTCTTTAATTTCCTGGCCAACCCATTCATATTTTAGTAGAATATTTTTTAACTTCCATGTATTTGAGGGCTTTCCAAAATTTTTTTTCTTGTGGTTGACCTCAAGTTTAATTGCATTGTGATCTGAAAAGATGCATGTCAATGTTAGTCTTCATGTAATTGTTGAGGGCTTATTTATGACCCAGTATGCGATCTGGTCTGAAGAATGTTGCATGTGCACTCAAAAAGAATGTGTATTTTGCTGCTTTAGGATGAAATGTTCTCAGTATATCTGCTAAATCCCACCTGGTCCAGTGTGTCTTTCAAAGTCATTGGTTCCTTGTTTTTCTGCTTAGATCATCGGTCAATGCAATAATGTGGTATTAAAGTCCTCTACTATTACTGTATTATTATCAATGAGTTTCTTTATGGTGACAATTTTTTTTTTTTTTGAGAGAGAGAGTGCAAGTGGGGTGGGCAGTGGCAGAGGAAGAGGAGAATCTGAGGCAGTCTCCATGCTCAGTGCAGAGGCCGATGTGGGGACTCAATCCTATGACTCTGGGATCATGACCTGAACTGGAATCAAGAGTTGAACGCTCAACCAACTGAGCCACCCAGGCGCCCCTTGTTATTAATTGATTTATATATTTGGGTTCTTCCAAGTTGGAGACATAAATACTTAGAATTGTTCTTGATGGATAGACCTCTTAATTATAATACAATGCTCTTCATCTCTTGTTACAGCCTTTAATTTAAAGTCTAGTTTGTCTGATATAAGTATGGCTACTCCAGCATTCTTTTGATACACATAAACATGATAGGTGGTTCTTCATCCCCTCACTTTCAATCTGCAGGTGTCCTCAGGTCTAAAATGAGTCTCTTGTAGATAGCAAATAGATCAAACTTGTTTTTTTTTTTTGTTTTTTTTTGTTTTTTTTTTTTTTTTTTACCCATTCTGATATCCCATATCTTTTGATTGGAGCATTTAGTCTATTTACCTTCAGCATGATTATTGAAAGATGTGAATTTAGTGCCATTTTGTTACCTTTACAGATTTTGTTTCAAAGTCCGTTTTGTCTGATGTCATTATTGCTACCCCACCTTTCTTTTCACTTCCATTTTCACGATAAATATTTTTCCTTCTCTTCACTCTCCATCTGCATATGTCTTTATGTCTAAAGTGTGTCTCTTGTAGAGAACATAGAGATAGGTCTTACTACTTTATCCATTCCATCACCCTATGTCTTTTGATTGAATGTGTAGTCCAATTACATTCAAAATAATTATTGATAGGCATGTACTTCCATTTTGTTTTATTTTTGTTTTTATAGTTCTTTCTTCCTTTTTTCTTAGGTTTATATATAATATGCATATAGCAGTCTATATTAAGTTAATGGTTGGTTAAGTTTAAAACCCATTCTAAAAGCACTATTCTTTTTTTTTTTTTTTACTCCTCTCTGTTTTAGGTATGTAGTGTCATAGTTTACATCCTTTTGTTTGCTGATTCCCTTGACTGATTTTTATAGATCTACTTGATTTTACTGCATTTGTACTTCCTACCTTTCTAACTCCTGTTTATGGTCTTTCCTTTCCATATAGTTTTAATTTTTTGAGGATCCTTTGTACCGCTTTTCAGAGTGACTGTACCAATTTACATTCCCACCAGAAGTGAGTGCACAAGGTTCCCTATTCTCCATATATTCACAAACCTTTTCTATTGTCTTTTTTTGATGAAAGCCATTCTAACAGGGGTGAGGTGATACCTCATGGTGTTTTAAAACATTTTTTAAATTTAACTTAAGCGAAAACAAGAAGAAAAACAGAAACCACTCATTTCTCTGACTCTCACCCCCTGCCTCTTATAACCACCAATCTGTTCTCAGTATACGAGTTTTTTTTTTTTAATTTCACATACAAGAAATAATACAGTTATTTGTCTTTGTCTGTCTGATTTCACTTAGCACAATGCCCTCAAGGTCCATCCATGTTGTCACAGATGGCAACATTTCATTCTTTATTATGGCTGAATAATAATCCAGTGTGTGTGTGTGTGTGTGTGTGTGTGTGTGTGTGTGTGTGTTGTGTGTATTCTAACAACATGTGAGGTGATATGATTTTGACTTGCATTTCCCTTATAATTAATGATACGAACATCATCTTTTCCTGTACCTGTTGGCTATCCAATGTCTTCTTCAGAAAAATGTCTATTCAGATTTTTTGCCATTTATAAAGAATTTGTTAAAAGACAGAAAGAGAGAGCGCAAGTGGGGAGGAACAGAGGGAGAGAGAATCTTAAGCAGGCTCCATACTCAGGAGTCTGATGCAGTGCTGAATCCCATGACCCTGGGATCATGACCTAAGCTAAAAATCAAGAGCAAGACCCTCAACTGACTGGGCTACCTAGGGGCCCTAGATCTTTTGTCAGTTTTTTAAAATTTAAACTTTGGTTTTGCTATTGAGTGATAGGAGTTCTTTATATATTTTGGGGATTAGCCCCTTATCAGATAAATCCTTTGCAGTTTATTTTTCTCCCATTTATTAGGTTGCCTTTTCATTTGTTGATATCCTTTGCTATGCAAAAGATTTTTAGTTTGATGTAGTCCTGCTTCTTTATTTTTGCCTTTCTTTTCCTGTTGGTATCCTATTAAAAAAAAATCATGAGGGGTGCCTGGGTGGCTCAGTCAGGTGAGCATCCGACTTAGGCTCAGGTCATGATCTCACAGTTTGTGGGTTCAGGCCCCTTGTCGGGCTCTGTGCTGACCGCTCAGTCTGGAACCTGCTTTGGATTCGGTCTCTCCCTCTCTCACTGCCCCTCCCCGACTTGTGCTCTGTCTCTCTAAATAAACATTAAAAAAAATCATCATGAAGAGGCACCTGGGTAGCTCAGTCAGTTAAGCGTCGGACTTTGGCTCAGGTCATCATCTCCCGGTTTGTGATTTAAGGCCTGGTGTCAGGCTCTGTGCTGACAGCTTAGAGCCTGGAGTCTGCTTTGGATTCTGTCTCCCTCTCTCTATGCCCCTCCCCTGATGGTGCTTGGTCTCTCTCTCTCTCTCTCTCTCTCTGAAAAATAAACACCAGAGAGTGTTATGCTAAGTGACATAAGTCATGCAGAGAAAGACAGATACATATGTTTTCACTCTTATGTGGATCCTGAGAAACTTAAGACCATGGGGAAGGGGAAGGGGGCAAAAAAAAAAAAGTTAGGGAGGGAGCCAAACCATAAGAGACTCTTAAAAATTGAGAATAAACTGAGGGTTGATGGAGGGTGGGAGGGAGGGGAAAGTGTGTGATAGGCATTGAGGAGGGCACCTGTTGGGATGAGCACTGGGTGTTGTATGGAAACCAATTTGACAATAAATTTCATATTAAAAATTAAATTAAAATTAAAAAACATTAAAAAACTTCTGAAGAAAAGAAAACATGAAGACTGATGTCAAAGAGCTTACCACCCATTTTCTTCTAGGAATTTTTTGATCTTCAAGTTTTTAATCTATTTTGAGTTGATTTTTGTATATGGTATAAGGTAGTAGTCCCATTTCATTCTTTTGCATGTGGCTCTCAAATTTTCCTGGCACCATTTGTTGAAGAGACCATATCCTCATTGTATATTCTTGGCTGCTTTTGTTATAAATTAAGTGACCATATATGTGTGGGTTTATTTCTGGTCTCTCTCTTCTGTCCCATTGATCTTTGTATCTGTTTTTATGCCAATATCATAATGTATTAATTAGCTTTGTAATATAGCTTGAAATCAGAACCTGATGCTTCCAGCTTGGTTCTTTCTCAAGATTGCTTTGGTTATTTGGGGTGTTTTGGTTTCATACAAATTTTGGGATTGTTTGTTTTATATCTGTGAAAAATGCCACTGGGATTTTGATAGAGATTGCATTGAATCTGTAGATTGCTTTGGGTAGTACAGACATTTTAATGATATTCTTCCAATCCATGACATGGAATATCTTTTCGCTCATTTGTCTTGTATAGAACTTTTTAAATCAATATCTTCTAGTTTTTAACATACAGACATTTCTCTGTTAAATTTATTCCTAGTTTATTGTTTTTGATATAATTGCGTTTGTTTTCTTAATGTCTATTTCTGAACGTCTGTTATTAGTGTAGAGAAACCAATAGATTTTTGTGTGTTTTGCATCTTGAAAGTCTACTATTTTAGTTGTAACAGGTTTTTTTGGGGGGGGTATTGAGGGTTTTCTACATATAATCTCATGTTCTCTGCACAAAGCTACTCCTGCCTTTCCAATTTGGATGCCTTTTATTTATTTATTTTTGCCTGATTCCTCTGGCTAGGATTTCGAGTACTATGTTGAATGAAAGTGGCATCCTACTTTCCTAATCTTAGAGGAGAAACTTGCAGCTTTTTGCCATGGAGTATGATGCCATGGAGTATGATGCCATGGAGTATGATGCCATGGAGTATGATGTGAACTTGTCATCTATGGCCTTCATTATGTTGAGCTACATTCCCTCTGTACTTGTTTTATTGAGAGTTTTTGTCATAAAGGGATAAATTTTGTCACACGCTTTTTCTTCTGTTGAAGTTTTGTGGTTTATACCTCCTTTTGTTAATGTGCTGACCATATTAACTGATTTGGGGATGTTGAACCATCCTGTATTCCTGAAATCCCACTTGATCTTTTTAATGTATTGCTGAGTTTGGTTTGCTAATGTTTTGTTGAGGATTTTGCATTTAAGTTCAGCAGGGACACTGGCCTTTTTTTTTTTTTTTTTTTTTTAATTTTGAGGCTTGGTATTCTTCTTTGAATGTTTGGTAGAATTCACCAATGAACTTGTCCGGTCCTGGTTCTTTGTTGGGAGGTTTTTGAATACTGATTCAATCTCCTTACTAATAACATGTCTATTTCATTGTGGTTTTGATTTGCACTTTCCTGATGATTAGTAATGTTAATTGCTTTTTCATGTATCTGTTGATCATTTCAATGTTTTCTTTGGAAAAATGTCTATTCAGGTGCTTGGCCATTAAAAAAAATTTTTTTTTAAAGTTTATTTTTGAGAGAGACAGAATGCGAGTGGGTTAGGGGCAGAGAGAGAGGAAGACACAGAATTAGTAGAAGCAGGCTCCAGGCTCCGAGCTTTCAGCACAGAGGCCGTCGCAGGGCTCAAGCTCCCAAATCACGAGATCATGACCTGAGCTGAAGTTGGATGCTTAACTGACTGAGCCACCCAGGTGTCCCATTTTTTTTTGTCTTTTTGATACTAGCCATTCAGGCAGATTAAGGTGATATTTCATTGTGATTTTTGGTTTGCATTTCCCTGATGATTAGTGATGTCGAGCATCTTTTCATATGTCTGTTGCCGTCCTTATGTCTTCTTTGGAGAAAAATCTATTCAGGTCCTTTGCCTGTTTTTAACTGGATTATTTGGTTTTTCTTCATGTTGAGTTATGTTCTTTATATATTTTGGATATTAATCCCTTCCAGGATACATCATTTGCAAATACCTTATCCTATTCAGTAGGTTGCTTTTTAGTTGTGTTGACAGTTGCCTTCACTGTGCAAAAGTTTTTTATTTTGATGTAGTCCCAATGGTTTATTTTTGCTTTCATTTCCCTTGCTTTGGGAGACCTATCTAGAAAAATGAGAAGGCTGATGCCAAAGAGATTACTGTGTGTATTTTCTTCTAGGACTTTTATGGTTTCAGGTCTCACATTCAGGTCTTTAATCCATTTGGAGTTTTTGTGTATGGTGTAAGAAAGTGGTCCAGTTTTGTTCTTTTGCATGTGGCTGTCCAGTTTTCCAGCACCATTTATTGAAGAGACTTTTTTAACCCATTGTATATTCTTGCCTCCTTTGGCATGGATTTTTTTTTAGCTAAAATTTTTTTAGGTTTATTTAGGAGAGTGTGCACATGTGCACACAGCAGGGAAGGGGCAGAGAGAGAGAGAGAGAGAGAGACCCAGAATGCAAAGCAGGCTCCAGCACAGAGCCTGACATGGGACTTGAACTTGGAAACCACAAGATCATGACCTGAGCAGAAGTCGGATGCTTAACAGACTGAGCCACCCAGGCACCCAGCACAGATTAATTGACCATATAACCATGTGCTTATTTCCACACTCTCTAGTTTGTTCCATTGATTTCTGTATCTGTTTTTGTGCCAGTACCATACTGTTTTGATTATTATAGCTTTTGTAGCTTTTATCTTGAAATCTGGATTATGATACCTCCAATTTTGTTCTTCTTTTTCAGGATTGCTTTGGCTGTTTGGGATCTTCTGTGGTTCCATATAAATTTCAGTGTTATTTGTTCTGGTTCTGTGAAACATGCTATTGGTATGTGATGGGATTGAATTGAATCTGTAGATTGCTTTGGGTAGTATGGACATTTTAACATTACTTGTTTTTCCCATCCATGAACAGAGAATATCTTTCCATTTGTGTCATCTTCAATTTCTTTTAATCAGTGTTTTATAGTCTTCAGAGTACAGGTCTTTTACCTCCTTGGTTAAGTTTATTTCTAGGTATTTTATTGTTCTTGGCACAACTGTCAGTGGAACTGTTTTTCTTATTTCTTGTTCTGCTACTTCATTATTAGTTTAATATATATAAACCAGTTGTGCGTCTATAATTTGATATCCTAAAATTTTCCTGAATTCATTTGTTACTTCTAAGAGTTTTTTGGTGGAATCTTGGATTTTCTATGTATAGTATCATGTCATCTGCAAATATCATGTGCCTTACCAATTGGATTCCTTTCATTTCTTGTCTGATTGCTGTGACTAGAATTTCCAGTACTATGTTGAACAAAAGTGGTGAGAGAGGACGTCTTTGACTTGCTCTTGACCTTAGAGAGAAAGCTCTGTTTTTCACCAGTGAGTATGTTACTGTGGGTTTGTCATATGTGGCCTTTATTATGTTGAAATATGTTCTCTCTAAACCCACTTGGTTGAGAGTTTTTA
Organism: Prionailurus bengalensis; assembly: GCF_016509475.1. Taxonomy (NCBI): domain Eukaryota; kingdom Metazoa; phylum Chordata; class Mammalia; order Carnivora; family Felidae; genus Prionailurus; species Prionailurus bengalensis. The sequence continues at coordinate 99,074,072 of NC_057355.1, forward strand.
TCATGAACAGATGATGAATTCTGTGAAATCTTTTTCTGCATCTATTGATGATGATATATGATTATTATCCTTCATTTTGTTTATGTGGTGTACTATGTTGATTTGCAGATACTGAACCATATCTATATCCCTGGGATAAACCCCACTTGATCATGGTAAATGATCCTTTTACTATATTGTGGATTCTGTTTGGTAATATTTTGTTGAGGATTTTTGCATCTATGTTCATCATGGATATTAGCCTGTAGCTTTTGTTTGTTTTGTTGTTTTTCTTTGTTTTTTGTTTTTGTTTTTGGTGTGAGGATGGGGGTAGCATCTTTGTCTGATTTTTTTTTTTTTTTTTATATCCACGTAATGCTGGACTCATAGAATGTACTTGGATATTTGGAAACTTCCCATCTGCTACCTTTTGGAATAGGTTGACAAGAATAGATATGAAGTCTTGTTTAAATGTTTGGTAGAATTTACCTGTGAATCCATCTGGTCCTGGAATTCGGTTTGATGGAAGTATTTTGATCATCAATTCAATTTCATTACTAGTAATTGGTCTGTTTATATTTTCTATTTCTTCCTGATTAGTTCTGTAAGATTGTATATTTCTAGAAATTTATCCATTTCTTCTAGGTTGCCCAATTTGTTGGCCTATAATTTTTCATACTAGTCTCTTACCTTTGTATTTCTGTGGTGTTCGTTGCTACTTCTCTTGTATTTTTGGTATTATTTAATTCCTCCATTTATTTTTCTTCTTTTTTGTTTTTTTAATGTTTACTTACTCTTCAGAGAGAGAGAGAGAGAGAGAGAACAAACAGGGAAGGGGCAGAGAGAGGGAGACGCAGAATTCAAAGCAGGCTCCAGGCTCCAAGCTGTTAGCACAGAGCCAGATGTGGGGCTCGAACTCACCAACCACAAGATCATGACCTGAGCTGAAGTCAGAAGCTCTACCAACTGAGCCACTCAGGCACCCCATCCATCTTTATCTTGAGTCTGGCTAAAGGTTTATCAATTTTATTTTTGTAAACAACTTGTACATGGTTTCATTGATGTTTTCTATTTTTATTCGTCTTAATGATTTCCTTTCAGATCTTTATTATTTCCTTCTTTCTACTAACTTTGGCTTTGTTCTTCTTTTCTAGTTCCTTTAGGTGTAAGGAAATTTGAGACTTTTCTTGTTTCTCTAGGTAGGCCTATATTGCTATAAATTTCCCCCTTGGAACTGCTTTTGCTGCATCCTACAATTTTTGAACTATTGTGTTCCCACTAGTTATTTTTGACAGCCTTTGTATTCTTAGAAAATACAAAAAAGCTTAAGTGATCTTTCAAAAGGAATCTTTAAAGATGCTCTCAATGTATTTTACTACCTGTTTTGACTCCTCCTCATTTTAGATCCTCATTGTGAGTGAGTATTCCCAGGAAGGTGAGAAAATCTTTAAAAAACTGCCCTGTGTCTATGTCCTTATACTGTTATCTGTGGGGAAAAAAAACCTGATGGCTTTGTTTCTAAAGACCCTAACTTCATGTATTTACACACACCGTATGTGTGATTATCTAGTTCTGCCTGTTGTTTAATGAGACTAAGAACAATCTTATTTCAGGGTCAAAGTGCAGCCAAGTTAGTACTACTTGAAAAGCAGAATTTAGAGACTTTCACATTGGAAGTTGATGTCAAAATAAAACTACTGCACTTAATTAGGTTCTAACACTACGCCCTGCTACTTCTCTCTCTCTCTCTCAAGATACCACTTTTGTCCTTTCCTAGTAGATAGATCCCCTTTAAAATAAAACTTTACCCTGTTTTTTCTAGAAAGCCAACTAATAGAACTAAACTCTACCTTTATTGGTCTTCTCCATCTTTCCCAGAGTGACCTGCATCTTCTATACTCTTTGGGTTCAAGTTAAAATGTCAAAACCACTCTATCTCCTCCCAATACCCAACTGCCTCCTGGTCTCCATTAGGATTAGGTTTGGCTGCATGTGACCACAAAATCAAAATTAAAATGGTTTAAACAAATTAAAAGTGTATTCCTTTTATGTAAAGATGTTCCAGAGATTTTTAAAATAAATTTCTCAATCTTAATTTTCAGTATGTTTAATATGAATATAACCCACATAAACAAAACTTTCTGGAGTCTTCAATAATTTATTTCTTAATTGAAGTAAGAGTGGTAGAATATCACATTAGTTTCAGGTATATAGTACAACAGCTCATTATTTGTATACATTTCAAATTATTTCCATTATAAGTCCAGGTAATGTCCATCACCATTTATAGTTACAAACTTTGCTTCTTGTGATGAGAAGTTTTAAGATCTACTCTTTTCGCAAATTTCAAATGCACAGTGATGTATTAACTATAGTCACATTGCTGTGATTACATTTCCAAGTGTTACATATTTTATTACTGGAAGTTTGTACCTTTTGACCCCCCCCCTTTACCCATTTAATCCTCCTCCCCAACCCCTGCCTCTAGAAACCACCAATCTGTTCTCTGTATTTATGAGCTTCGTTTCTGGTTTTTTGGATTGCACATATAAATTAAATCATATGGTTTGTATTTCTCTGTCAGACTTAATTCATTTAGCATAATGCCCTTAAAGTCCATCTATATTGTTACAAATGGCAAGATTTCCTCTTTTATGGCTGAATAACCACTGCAGATGGATTCAATTCAGGCCTCACATGACAACTACATCAATTTGAGAGATCAGCTCTTTCCAGCAATCCACTCTTCCACCTGTAGGATGAGGCCCTCACCTTTGTGGTTCAAAATAGCTGCTAGATCTCCAGCCATCATCTTTACTCCAGATAGTAGGAACAAAGAAGTCACCAAAAAGGTGTCCCCTTTAAGACCTCATCCCAGACTTCTCACATATCAGTGGCCAAAACTTAGCCATATGGTCACACCCAGCTACTGAAAAAGCTAGTCTGAAATTTGGGTGATACCCTGAATGGCTTAATGTCAATGTTCTTATTTTCAGGAAGATGTGAAAAAGGGCTAATTCAAGGCAACTATTTGTTCTGCCTTTCCTTCCCAAAAAGACACAGCCTATGAAAAGACAGCCTGACCCTTTGGGAAGTTGACCAAAGTTCAGTATGACTGAATTGTTGTGGGGCAGAGGTACATTGAGCAAGAGTGGGGAGTTAGGTTCTGAACATGTAGGTCTTGTATATAGACCATCTTAAAGAATGGAGACTTGAGTTTGAGGTTATTGGGAGACACTGAAAGACTTTCAACAAGAATGTGATGTTCAATTTTGTTTTAGTGTGGCCTACAATTTTGTTTTAGGACTTCTTTTGGAGGCTCTGTGGAGTACAGGTTGGAATGGGATAACTTGAAGTTCGTAGTGGCCTTGACAAGTGCAGTTTTGGTGAAATGATGGGGACAGACATCTGACAGGAAAGCAATCCCAAATCTTAGCTTTTCATATCCTTTATCTCTTCATTTCTCCTGATCTTTTCCTCTCCCCACTTTATGACCCTTATGTGTACTACGTCAGGAATCCTTTTAACATCCCACTCTTTGACCATCCTTTTTTTCCTTCTACTAATCTACGGTAGCACTGTCCCTTCAAAAAATCTTGACTCCTAGAGAGGGAGGGAGGTAAATCATAAGAGACTCTTAAATACGTAACAAACTGAGGATTGAGGTGGAGATGAGGGGAGGGCAGGGGAGAGGGGAAAATGGGTGATGGGCATTGAGGAGGGCCTTTGTTGGGATGAGGACTGGGTGTTGAATCACAACAATCTACCCCCAAAACCAAGAGCACACTGTATACACTGTATGTTAGCCAACTTGATAATAAATTACATTTTTAAAATGATTAAAAAAAACAGTATAACTGTACCAAATCTGTAATGGAAACTGTTTAGCTATATGTGGAGTTTTCCTCTGTAGTTCAATACACTTTAACAATTAAAAAAAAAAAAAAAAAAAAAAAGCTTTAGTCCCAAACACTGATGCTACTACTTGGCAGCATATGGCAACCACTCACCCACATCCATCTCCTGTCTCCATTGCCCTCTTCACCTAGCTTAGATTCTGTGCTGCCTCCCTAGACTTCTATCCTGGACATACCTTCAATCTCCTTGCCTTTTTGTCCCTTTATCATGACCACTTTATCCGTTATTTCCTCCTTTTTTTTACTTTAACTCACTTGTCTGATCTCCATTAGACTCAAGTTTGATACTTAAGTGTCTTCTATCTTAAAAACAAGTCTTCTCTGTGGGTCATATCTACCTCCTTTTGCAACCCAACTTCTCAAAAGAATTGCTATCTAATTAAACTCCACCACCTCCCCTGGACTCTTGTCAGTTATATGGAAATTGAAGTCGTCAAGAATAATGACAGGAATAGCTGTCTACAAAATATTGATCCAGGTGTTAAACTCTGTAATAAATGGGAGTAAAAGAGGGTAGTAGCCTAATGGTTAGTAGCTGGGACTCTTATACAATCTTACAAAGGATGGTTGTAACCATCAAATTACAACAAGTCACTGACACCAGAGTGAGGAGCTTGAAGTTAGACTTATATTAGTTAAGGAAGATAATGTGACATCTGTTATACAGGAGAATTATGGAGCAAACCACATGTATGTGTGTGTATATGTATACACACATGTATGCGTATGCTGTCATTTACATAAAATTGTGTGAATATGCGTATGTGTACATATGTAAGCACAAAATTATGTCTGAAAGAGTTCAACAAAATTTATTTTCATTTAAATTCACGTTAGTTAACATATTGTATACTATTGGTTTCAGAGTAGAATTTAGTGATTCATAATTTACACATAACACCCAGTGTTCATCCCAACAAGTGCCCTTTTTTAATGCCCACAACCCATTTAGCCCATTGCCCCACCCGACACCCCTTCAGAAAACCTCACTTCTCTATATGTAAGAGTCTCTTAATTGTTTTCCTCCCTGTTTTTTGTTTTTAATGTTTATTTTTGAGAGCGAGAGAGCCAGAGAATCCTAAGCAGGCTCCACGCTATCAGCACATGGGACTGTATCTCACAAACCATGAGATCATGACCTGAGCCAAAAATCAAGAGTTAGACACTTAACTGAGCCACTCACGTACCCCATTCCCTCTGTTTTTATCTTTTTTTAAAAATTTTTTTAAATGTTTATTTTTGAGATGGAGAGAGAAACAGAGCATACATAGGCGAGTGGCAGAGAGAAGGGGAGACACAGAATCCAAAGCAGGCTCCAGGCTCTGAGCTGTCAGCATAGAGCCTGATGCAGGGGCTTGAACTCACCAACCACAAACCACAAGATTATGATCTGAGCCAAAGTCAAAAGCCCAACCAACTGAGCCACCCAGGCACCCCTCTCTGTTTTTATCTTATTTTTCGTTCCACTATTTTCATCTGTTTTTAAATTCCACATATGAGAGAGTTCACCAAAATATTAATAGTGGCTTCTACTGGGTGTTAGGATTTGGGATAATGTTTACTTCATAGTGCTTTAAAAAATTTTTTTTCAGAATATTCTTTAAAAATATGTGTAGTCTTTAATCTTTGAATTTAAGAAGTTGCAAAATTATTTTTCATTTTGGTAGGAAATTTTAAGGAATTGTTCTGAAGTGGCCTTGGTTCTTGCATAACTTCATTTTAAAGTACATGTCTAGGGGCGCCTGGGTGGCGCAGTCGGTTGAGCGTCCGACTTCAGCCAGGTCACGATCTCGCGGTCCGGGAGTTCGAGCCCCGCGTCGGGCTCTGGGCTGATGATGGCTCAGAGCCTGGAGCCTGTTTCCGATTCTGTGTCTCCCTCTCTCTCTGCCCCTCCCCCGTTCATGCTCTGTCTCTTTCTGTCCCAAAAATAAATAAACGTTGAAAAAAAAATTTAAAAATTTAAAGTACATGTCTAATGAGCAGAAGAATAGAAATAAAAAAAGAGTGGATGGGAAGAGACTGTCTTGTATCATGAGATTGCTAGGTTCAAACAGGTGGTGACAATTTATTGTAGGAAGACTTTTAAATCCCATCCAGGCACAAACCTTGAGGCAGAGGCTGACCCCATTGCATGCACTCAGAGCAGAAACCAACTTGTGCGTTTTTGCTTTTACCAGAAAAGTTAGAATGTTGCAATTTGTTGAATAGCAAAGATTAAACAATTGTAACATTACATGTGATAATTTAAGCCCAACATTTCTATCCAAAAAAATTTACTAGAAATTTGCCCTTTTTTTCCTTTCCTTTTTTTTCCTTTTCCTTTTTCTTTTTTTTTTTTTTTAAAGAAAGAGTGGTATTTAACTTGTTACACTGTCTTAGAAACCACTAATGTCGGTGTCATGAGTTTGTATTACTTTTTGTCAGAATTAATAGATTGTGATTTATGGGCCTGGACAGGAAATGTATTCTTTCAACTGCTGGAATATAGCACTTGGTTTTTATCGTGCTGGAAGATGAGTTTTTCTTAAATTACCTGGAAATTTTTCTACAACTTCTTACTATTTTTTAAAATTATGGTACTTAAAATTTTTTTAATGTTTAATTTTGAGAGAGAGAGAGAGAGAGAGAGAGAGAGACAGAGATCACAACCAGGAGAGGGGCAGAGAGACAGAGGGAGAGACAGAATCTGAAGCAGGCTCCAGGCTCTGAGTGGTCAGCACAGAGCCTGACCTGGGGCTCAAACTGAATAACTATGCGATCATGACCTGAGCTGAAGTTGGATGCTTAACTGACTGAGCCACCCAGGTGCTCCAAATTTTGGTCCTGTAATAAACAATAAAGAGAAGACCGAGAAGGGCACCATAAATCCTATACATACAACAGTAGGGATACTTAGTCTCCTGTGAGTGCAGTGCCATTACAGGATGACAATCTGAGAAATCTATATACTTTTACACCCATATAATGAATATTAATTGAGCACCAATTTTTTTTTTTTCAGGCATTGACTTGGGAACTGGGAATACCATGGTAAATAAGGCACTAGTTCTTATCTTAAAAGGTCTTAGTCTAATGGAGATGAGACAGGCAGTAGGCAATTACACAGAGTGTTACCTATTTTACCTGGGAATGCAGAAGGTGCTTATGAGCACATAGGAGGGGCTCCTACACCAGTCCTTGAGACTAAGGGAAAATATTTTGAAAAACTTCAACAGAATTTCTTTTATGCATGGTCTTAATACAAAATTTAAGCCTTCTTCATATATATATATGTATAATGTGTATGTGTATATATGTACATATACGTGTGTGTGTGTGTGTGTGTATATATATATATATATATATATATATATATAATGATGTAAATTTTTTTCCTGTTATTTTGAGAGAAAAACTGTGGGGGATGGACAGAAAGAGAGGGAGAAGGAGAATCTCAAGCAGGCTCTGCCCTGTCAGCACGGAGCCAAATGCGGGGCTAAATGATGTTAGGCTTGATCTCAAAACTGTGAGATCATGGGGCGCCTGGGTGGCGCAGTCGGTTGAGCGTCCGACTTCAGCCAGGTCACGATCTCGCGGTCCGTGAGTTCGAGCCCCACGTCAGGCTCTGGGCTGATGGCTTGGAGCCTGGAGTCTGTTTCCGATTCTGTGTCTCCCTCTCTCTCTGCCCCTCCCCGGTTCATGCTCTGTCTCTCTCTGTCCCAAAAATAAATAAATGTTGAAAAAAAAAAAATTAAAAAAAAAAAACTGTGAGATCATGACATGAGCTGAAATCAAGCTTCAGATGAACTGATGGAGCCACCCAGACTCATTGGTTTTTATATTTTTGAAAAGACCTTTAACTTTTGCCTTCCTGGTCAATATTTTAAATAAGTTGTTACAGGATTGTCCTGTTTAAGTAGGTTATGGTAGGTGGTATTTCTTACACCCACTGTGACTTGGGTGGACACTCTGATGGAGCTATATGTGATATCTGGAGAAAATGTAGGAATTGGGACAAAGGAGTGGGGGCAGGGAACAAGGACAAAAGGTAGGAATAACAGGAATAGTGAGCAATTACATTTGTCACCAGGTGGCATTTAAAATGGTACTTATCTGGGTGCATGGGTAGGCTCAGTTGATGAAGCATCCAACTCTTCCTCTAGGCTCAGGTCATGATCTCATGGTTTGTGGGTTCGAGCCCCACGTGGGGTTCTGCCCTGACCGTGAGGAGCCTGCTTGGGTTCTCTCTCTTTCCCTCTCTCTCCTTGGGTAAGCCAGCCAGGTGCCCCTGAAATTCTACCTTTTAAAGCTGTTTTTATCTACTGTCGGCATATCTTTAGCCTAATTTTCCTTCACTGTCTGCTGTAACCCCTGATATAGGAGAGTATTCTGTCTCACGCAGTAGCCTCTGCAGCTTGTACCGTACCCCAAGACCCTGACTCTTGCTATCCATAGTTGACTGACCAGGCAAGGCTCTTTCCACGACCTAATCAGATTTTTAAAGAATTTGAAATTGTGACTTGGAAGTAATGATTGGATTCTACTTGGAATTTGAATAAGGACGTGATGGAAAGCAGGAAAACACTGCTGCTACCTCCCCCCCCCCCCCCCCCAACCACACTGGTGCAGGGAGAAAAGCAAAGAGAGACCATGTGATGAGAGATAGATAGGGATAGAGATGGGGGCGGGGTGGTAGGGGAGAATACCAAAGGTCTTTAGTGAAGTGTGTCTATATTTTCTGCCCTTGGGTTCCATTAAACAAATTTGATTCCTTATAGTAAATCCCCTTTAAATTAAACTAGCTGCAACAAGTTTGTTTCTTTGAGTCACATTCTTCCTAGGGTAGCAGGAGAGTACAAGCATTTGTAGACATGGATAAAGTGTGTTTTCTACCTGCCATAAATGGCTTCTAGTCAGTTTCCTCTTCTCTACCATTGGAATACCATCTACTGTTCAGAGTTGCTATGAGGTTAACTTTAAAGGCCTACTATCACATTTAGATTTCTTTTTGTTAAACATTTTTTCAATGTTTATTTATTTTTTAGAGATAGAGACACAGTGCGAGCAGGGGAGGGACAGAGAGAGAGAGAGACAGTGACACAGAGTCTGAAGCAGGTTCTAGGCTTTGACCTGTCAGCACGGAGCCTGATGCGTGGCTTGAACTCATGGACCACAAGATCGTGACCTGAGCCCAAGTCAGACTCTTAACCTACTAAGCCACCCAGGTGCCCTCACATTTAGTGTATGTTATACATGGAAACATTTTATTTGGAAATAATTGCAAACCTAAAGAAGGTTGCAAGAGTATTACAAATACTTGCATAACCTTTCCCCATTTTTAAAAAAACATTTGGCTTCATTACTTTATTGTGTGTGTGCGTGTGCGCCCGTGTGCGTGTATGTAATTTTGTTTCTGAGTCACTTGTGAATAAGTTGCATACATTATGGTTCTTTATCCCTAAAAAACTTCATTGTATATTTCCTTACAATAGTCTTACATAAACACATTAATTATCAATGTCATTAATTTTTTAACATTGATAAAATACTACACTACACCATCCATATTCCCATTTTTTTCCCTTGGTTTCTCCATTATAAAATTATAACCTAGGAGTAGGTATTGCATTTAGTTTTCATGTGTGTTTGGTCTCCTTTAATGTAGAACATTTCTGCAGGTTTTTCTTCTTTCTTTCTTTCTTTCTTTCTTCTTTTTCTGCTTTTTTAACATTGACATTTTTCTAGAATAATCCCTATTGTCCATAGCATTGCAATACTGGATAACATCTTAGTGCCTGGGACTGGGTTGGTGCCTGCTTGAGATCTTGAAGACAGATAAAATTCCAAACAGGAAAGAAAAATGTTTGGTAAATGCTCATCTGGGCTTTAAGGACTGTTCAGATTTTTACTTTGCCTTCACTAGTAAAGCATATCTCATGCATTTAGAATTAAATACTTTTAACATGAGGGTATCCAGCTTTATTTTATGTGGTTGCCTCCTTTTTTCTTTTTTCCTTAAGTACGCTCTACACCCAATGTGGGGTTTGAACTCATGACCCCGATATGAAGAGTCAAATGCTCTATTGACTGAGTCAGCCAGGCACCCCAGTTGCCTACTTTTTTTTTTTTTTTTACATTAATTCATTTTCGAGAGACCAAGAGAGGCATGAGTAGGGGAGGGGCAGAGAGAGAGACATAGAATCAGAAGCAGGCTCCAGGCTCTGAGCTGTCAGCACAGAGCCCGACCTGGGGCTCGAACCCACGAACCTTGAGATCATGACCTGCGCTGGTTAGATGCTTAACTCGGCCACCCAGGCACCACCCCCGCAACAGTTGACTACTCTTTAGTTGGCATTTCACTGTTTCAGTTTTATGGTTTGCCTTTGTGGAGTTTTAATTTTTTTTTTTTTAAAGATGTTCACTTGTTTAAATTAGTTATTTTCCCGGATTTATAAATGAGGCAAAAACCAAACACTAAATAAAAACCACTTTTGTGACTTATGTCATATTTTATCTAATTTAAACTTAACTTTTTAATCAACAGATAATAATTTATATAATTTAGGTTAAAATTCCGATCCTTTGACTAAAATCTAACCATTTTATTGGACACCAAGTAAATATTAGAAAACATGACTTTTTGAATGCAAGATGAATGAGATCACAAACAGGTTACACTAATCTCAATGAAGCACATACACAATTACCTTTAATAGAATAGGTGAAGAACCTTCCCCAGTCTACATTAAAATACCTGAAGATGTTGGGGCGCCTGGGCGGCTCAGTCCGTTAAGTGTCTGACTTCGGCTCAGGTCATGTTCTTATAGCCTGTGAGTTTGAGCCCCACGTCAGGCTCTGCGCTGACCACTCAGAGCCTGGAGCCTGCTTCAGATGCTGTGTCCCCCCTCTCTCTGCCCCTGCTTGGCTCGTGCTTTCTCTCAAAAATAAACATTAAAAAAAATTAAATACCTGAAGATGTTAACCTTCCTTATCCTAGTGCCCATAGTATTGCATCTATCAACAAAGTGTAACCATCTGCTACATGGATACATTTTTCCTAACTTTTTTGTGTGTATAAATACTCTACCCCCATCAGATCATACAGTAAACCAGGAATGATTTAGATTTTTCTTTATAGTATGCATTTGATGGAAGTAGAAATTGATACAAGTGTTGCTGCAACATATTAATATAGACAAATCTGGGCCTTAAGTCCTGAGTGCCCTATTTAGCTGGCTGTGTGACCTTGAGTAAGTCACAAGTTTCAATTTACTCATCTGTAAAGAATAATAGCTCTTGCCTCATAAAGGCAGTATGTGCCTGATATGAAAGCTTTGAGGGGCACCTGGGTGACTCAGCTGGTTAAGCATCCAGCTTTTGATTTCAGCTCAGGTTGTGATCTCACCATTGTGAGATCAAGCCCCACATTGGGCTCTGCACTGGGCATGGAGCGTGCTTGTGATTCTCCCTTCCTTTCTCTGTCTTCTCCCCTGCATGCTCTTGCTCTGTCAAAATAAATAAGTAAAAGCTTGAAAAGTAAATAAAACAAGGCTTGTGAGATGGGTCTGGTTTGGCCACCATTTTGCTTCTACGTTTCAGTGTTCAGCTAGTGCCTCAATGTTCGTTCAGGCTAACTTTTATGACTATACTTGCATATATCTAACCAGTCACGAGCAGCTCAACTAAGAAAGTTTGAGTCACCCATAAAGATGGAAAAGTGAAACCAAGCCACTTCGGAAGCACCCACAATCTCAAGTAGGGCCTCGCCTGAGGTTAAGTCAGGATTCTAGAAGTAAATTATGAACCATACTACAGGGTACAGAGACCCCAACCTGGCTGGTCCAGAAGTCCTCAATTCTATGACAGAAATGGAGTCCCAACGCTCAGATCTTCTTAAAATGCAGAATATGAAGAATATGGTGTTAGGTCTGGAGTGGGTACTGAGACTCTGCATTTGTAGAATGTGTTTAGTGCAGTATTATTGATGCTTTTACTCTAAGGACCAATGGTAAACACATGGACACTGTTTAAAAGTTCAGGATGGGGGCGCCTGGGTGGCGCAGTCGGTTGGGCGTCCGACTTCAGCCAGGTCACGATCTCGCGGTCCGTGAGTTCGAGCCCCGCGTCGGGCTCTGGGCTGATGGCTCGGAGCCTGGAGCCTGCTTCCGATTCTGTGTCTTCCTCTCTCTCTGCCCTTCCCCCGTTCATGCTCTGTCTCTCTCTGTCCCAAAAATAAATAAACGTTGAAAAAAAAAATTAAAAAAAAATAAAAGTTCAGGATGTATACAAAACAGCCATGTTTGCAAAATTATTTATTTACATCTTAAGCTCACATTAAAACCTTCCTAAGATAGAATGGCTAAGATGAAATATACAAAGTTGATATCAACACATACACAATTTTATTTCAAAAAGTTATCCTGTGGATGGCTTTTGATGAACTCGTTTTTTTTTTCCTCCACAAAACCAGTGTTCCCTTAAATCATGGTGTGAAAGTGTCTTCTCATAATGTTAAATCATTCAAAAAAGCTGAGAAATAAAGAGCTAACTTTTATTATTAAACAGCTATCCATATGCCATGCAGTGTTTTCTGTTTTAGTCTATGAGATGTTCAAATAGGCCCTAACATGATAAGTTTTAAATATGGAATACTTTGGTTATTAGGTTTTGACTTGGCTTTTGGCCGAAATTGTCTCTCATTCCACTGAGTCATTATAGGTAATCCATTCAAAACAAGACTTGCTCAATACTCTTACAAAGCATTTAGTCGTGCCTGGATTGGGAATACCTTTTAAGATGCTGACAAAAACAACACATTTTTTTTTTTTCTTCACTCAAGAAGAAAACCCACAAAAAATCATTCCTACATGTCAAAGTTGACCATAAAGTAGACTTTTTATTCATTCTTCCAGGAAAAAAAAAAGTTCATCATAACAATACCTGACCTGGGTATTTGTACATTATTGAAACACTAGACCTGTAAGACCTCCTTTGATACCCTAAAAACTCATGATTTTGTGATCTATTTATGTAAAATATGCTTGAGATTAAATACATAAGCAATGCATTTGAAGCTCCTGGGAAGGATTCACATTTAAAATAGTTTTTAAAATCTGGGTTTTAAAAGAGTTCTAGAAAAATAAAATACTGTGATCAGTTCTACCCCTCCCTCTCTACTTTTCTCCCCTCACAACTTGAGCTTAAGAGTTCAGGCTCTAAAAAGCATAAGAAAGCAAAAATAGAACAATGTAGGCTTTGTTACACACATTTTTGTCTCAGTTAACATTATCACAAAGGCAAACCTGATTTTCTTTCCTTGAAATGAAGATCCCATCTTCTGAAACTAACATAAATAACTGTTCAGAAATACAAAGAAAGTTTAACCAGTGCTTTTAATAAACAAGTGGCTAAATGCCTATAAAATAACGTGCTATTATAAATTGCCAGCTAAATTCCCACTCTAGTCTACAAAAATAAACTGCACAAATGTGTAAATTTAAGGTAACTATTTCTCACGTTGGTCTTGCAATTTTATAAGTGCAGTAAAGCAAGAAATGAATAAGCACCTAGATATTGACTGAGTCAACTTTCATTTGAGCAGCATTTTGATTTTTGGATAAAGGGGATTCTGAATGTTTTCTAAAACTTTCCAGAAAGTCCTATTTACATGCATTGTACAGCATTTTATATACATGTAAATACACATTAATGAGAAATTAACCTATGCTTTTCATAATGTAAAAAATACAACACATGTGATCATATGCTAAAGCCAGTAATTTGAGTAATTTGCTTGTTCAGTTTTGATAGCAATAACCTTGAGTAACTTGAATCATATTACATAAATATACCACAGATGCATAGTTTATTTATGACCTTAGTAGCCTAGGTCTAGCCACAGTTTTAAGTGAAAAAGATTCTCTGTTAAAGCCTATGCCATACAAGTAGTTGGGCTTACTAGTAATGTTTGTACTGGGGAAGAAAGATTAAGGAAGGCGTGATAGCAGACATCAAATGTTTTGAAGGATAACTAAAGGGAAGAATTAAAATTAGTTATTTTTCCAGGGGGGTATTCATGACTTTCTGATAAGAGCTGTCCAGACATGAAAAGGTCTGTTTCATGAATGTGAATTCCAGTCCCACAAATGGCCATGCCTTGTCAGAGCTCTGGTAGTGAGGACTCCAGTGCTGGCAGTAGGTTGTCAGGTGGGACTAATAGATGGTCAGGCCACAAACCTATCTAAAGTTGCTTGATGCAAATTTTGTTAAAAAATTTTTTTTGTTTATTAGAGCGCGAGTGCTTGCGCGCACAAGTCGGGGAAGGGCAGAGAGAGGGGAAGAATCCCAAGCAGGCCCATGCTGTCAGGGCAGAGCCCCACAAGGGGCTCCATCCCATGAACCGTGAGATCATGACCTGAGTCGAGATCAAGAGTTGGATGTTTAACCCACTGAGCCACCCAGGTGCCCAAAGATTTTTTTTGTTAACTCTATATGACCTCTTAGGCGGTTTGCTTCATCTTTTGTTGCTGCCCATAAAGCAGTATGTGATTTTGCTGTTATTTGTCTTGTAAATTGATGGGCTTGGCCTTCCAGGAATGTATCAGAGTGAATTTTTCTTATCTAATTGCTGTCCTACAAAAACAAATAGCTGGTTAAGATGAGCTTTGTTAGTGTCTTACACATAGTAAGTCCTCCACCAATGCCTGACTAGCTGAAGTGGGCTAGAAGCAAAGATTTTACTTGGGGAAAATAAAAGTTACCTATTCTAAAATGTTGACTGTTCTAGAAAAGTTCTGGTCTTGCGACTGAATGGAAAATCCTATTTGGCACTCCTTTACCTCAGAATGCATGCCAGTGCTTATCAGAGTTAAGAAATTCTTATGATCAGATTTGAGGTGTTAGGTTAAAATTTCCATACTTCCTATTCCTCTGTTAAACAAATAATAACTTCAAGTTAGTTTTTAACGCTAAAATCAATGCTTTTTTTTTTTCCAAAAGAGTAAATTCAGTAAAAATGTAAAACTAAAAATCCTATGGCTCTAAATCTAAGACAAATAACGTCACATGGCTTATGCATTTCAGATTCTTAAAGAGGCCCTACAGTGTTTCAGGAAGACCATTTAAAATATTGTTCCCTGAGTTCTTGAAGCAACCCTATAAGTAAGTTGATGAACTCCAAGACTTTAGAGAGAGAGAAAACCACATGGTTTGCTTAACTCTCTTCTAAGAGTAACTGTTTAAAGTGGTTTGTGTTCAGTGCTTTCCTTATAGCTCAAATGCTATAAGAATGTGGCTTTATCCATTTCTTAGAAGATAAGCTCCCCAAATGAAACTTGTCAGAAGGAAAAAAAATGCTTAAAGAAAGTTGGGTTTTTTAAAGCAAGTACAGTTTTAACCTTAGTTAACAGTGCAGTTGAGTAAATCAGTTTTTAGTATCCATAATCCATCAGGAGTGGTAATACTGCCATAGGTGTTAGAAGGTCAAGTACATGGGCTCTGGCTCTTCTGTCCTCCGTGGTTATTGAGCTCAGGGTCTCTCACTAAAGAGCCAAAATTATTGGAAACAGAATGACTTCTCCATATTTAAATGTGTAAGAAGACAGACATTTGGTTTTCAAATAAAGATCAAAACAAACTCATCATATCTAAAACTTAAAATACCTGGAATTTACACAAACATTTGTACATAATATTGTTTTGTTTTGTTTTTTAACTTATTCACAACTGGGGGTTTTAAGATTCTTGCATTGTGTTCATATACCCACCTTTTTGGTGGCTATCAGGGTATGTCTTTAAAATTCAAAACTGGGGAATAATTTAAACAGTGAAATATGTGACTATTTGCAGCTTCCATTAGAGTCTCTTTAGAAAAACTAATTACAGTGAATGGAGAGTACAGTTCTGTTGCTGGCAGTTTTAGGTTGAGCTGAACTTTAAACCAGTAAAGGTTTAAAAAAAAAAAAAGGGTTGAGAGAACCTACTGAAATGTTCCATCCATTTCAGTAAAGTGCACAAATGAGTGTATCCTTTGGCTTGGCTATGACCTCAAGGGAGGTGTAGAAGTCAGTGGTGCTGGTGCCAGATTCCTGACTATATTACTGAGGCTGGCAATCTTCTCTTCTAGGAGGTAATTTTTCTTTTCTGCTGTTTTTTGTCGCTGTTCAGTCATTTCCAGAGCTCTCAACAACTGGGCATTTTCAACATACAAATCCTTCACCATCGCATCTGCTTTAGTATTCTTGCACAGCTAGAAACAGAAACCAGAAACATTTTGACTCCATTTCTGTAACTGTCTTAAGTTTAAGGTCTGACATTAGGACAGTTGTTCATAAAGGCAAATGACTTATATTATATTCTTTTATTTAACAATACAGGTTTAACATTAGACGTGGCATCAGGGATACAGGCAGAGCACATCCACTTTTTCCAAGCTGTTTCTTTGCATAAAGTTTGTAGAAGCCACTAATAAAAGAACAGATTGATATTTGAAAGCTCAAAAAATGAAAGCTTTTTTTTCCCACCTAAGTAAATTAGGTGTTACTGCTTTTTCGTTCTCTAAAAATAGCAAAACACTTTCATAACTTCTGAGGTTTAGGGTGTGAACTTTAACTCTGTTCTTAACAGATGCTTGAGTTTCCTTCCCATTCATAGCTATAACCTACTGATTATTTTAAAATTTGGTTCATGTAATACAGAGGTAAGATCTGGGCAGCTCCTTTTCCTTAACTCTTCCTCTTTTACATAGAACTTGTCAGAAGATTTTAATTTTTATGGTTAAAATATATAGTCAAGGGATGGGAAAACTTGTCAGTGGCCTTGTGATAATTTTATTTTGGTTCCTATTATGTGTATTCCAACCCTCCCTTCCCTCATTACACCTCATTTTACAGGCAGTTTTAACCAGGGCATCTAAAAGTATAGAGGTTTCAGGGGAAAAAAGAACAACGGAGAGTGGCTAATTTATTAGCATTGCAAAGGGCAATGATAAAGACGCTAACACCTGAAGCCTGGCATCTAGATGACGGGCAAGTGTAACATACTAACCTACTCTATTGAGCTGTTCTAAGGAAACATTTCATCCCTTCTTCTCTCCCTTTCTTCCTGCCGTTTACAAAACACTCCTGGCTCTTCATCCTAAGACCCTCTACTGCCCACTCCTCCCTATTTATCCCGTTTCTTCTCCTACTCCTCTCAGGACACTATGATCTGTTAATGCCAAAATATTTGTAGATGTCCACACACCATATGTTGTCGTAACTGCATGATGTTCCCGTGGCCTAGAATGCCCTTCTCACACTTCTTCACCTGTTCAGATCTTACTCAGCTGTCAATACTTGAAGAGGCCTTCAGGAAACTTTCTTTAAACCATGGAGTTAGATCAAGTATTCTTCCCTGTGTTCCCCTCTGCTGAAAATAGAGTGGATCGGATTTTGTTTAAAATTACCACCTTGCCAAATGCTTAATACCTTGTATGTGAACTACGCTCCCCATTGGCAGGATTTTGTTCACTGTCATATCTCTAGCACTTAGAAAAGGACTTGGCATGTAGTAACTATGTTTTGAATAAGTGAATGATCACAGGGTTGAATAAATGCTTATTGTGTAAGACTTTCTTTTCTTTCCATTTTGTGATTAAGATATTGGGCAAAGAAAAGTTCCTGTCTAATTCTCCACTAAGACCTTCTCTTGGTATTATTATTCTTAAGTTTTATGTGTCTAGAAAACCAGGTGGGACAATTTCTGCCCCCACCTCCCCAGGTCTTAATCTCAGTTTCCAAAGTAGCTATAAATCTTTACTATAGAGTGGTCCTTTTTCGCATGTCTCTTCAGTGGTTACACAAATACTTTCTAAACCCAGGCCACACCTGCCACCAGCAAGTCAGGGTCCCTATTCTAATTCAGAGCACAGCCTTTTGGGGTCTGGATATAGCCAGAAGACTTTTAGAAGTCGTCATAGCTGTCGCAAACAGCAAAGCTAAAGTTCCATTTATTATCTCCCCATTTTTTACCAACATAAATTTTCTAGTTATCTAAATAGAATGTTTACTGTCTTGGGCAAATAAAAAAAATCTACAAAAATTAGATTTGAGCCACGGAACTTCATTAGGAATGCATTAGGTCCAGATGAGTCTCTTAGCAAATGTACATTTTTAAAATTGTGGACAAACAGGCCTTAGGAGAGCTCTGGAAAAATAATGTAGAATACAGATTTCATATTTTTGGAGTGGTATGGGGGACAGTGAATCCTAAGTCCTGCTATACGTTTGTAGAATTTGCCTTTATTTGACAACAAAAATTAACACGTTAATGGCAATAAAGGAATGTAAAACTGGAGTTAAAAGTGGAATGTGGGGTGGGTGGGTGGAGAGGACCCGGGAGGCTCACTTGTTCTTTGAGCTGATTCACTTTATCCTGAAGAAGCCTTTTCACCAGTTTCAATTTCTGTTCAACTTCCATCATCCGTTCTTCCATGACAGTTACCAGTTGTTCCTGGTTTCCCTAAAGGGAAGAAAAAAATGTGTTGTCATTTGAAAAATATGCCATACCGAAAAGAAAGCCCTAGTAATTTATTTTTCCCACAAGATGCCTAGAGAAAGGACAGTAAATATGTGCCTTTGTAACGGGAGGGGTGGATTTCTGATGAAATGGGGGCTCTGAACACTGCATGGGTTGCACATTAGAAAAGTAATCCTATCAGAGAATCAAAGATTAAAAAAAAAAAATCTTACCTGTGTTACTATCTTCCCCTGAGATAAAGCAAAATTCTTAAAACCCGTATTTTAGTACCTGTGTGCACTTCTTCTAGTAAAATAGTTTTCAATGGTAAATTAAAAATAAGGTTATCAACCTTCCATCTGTGACTTGGGCCTTGGCAATACTGTGGGTCTCTCAAGACCAAAACAAAACTGAGTTTATTCAGGATCACTTAGCATTTCCAGTCAGCTTGCAATTTGCGTGTCCATTTTTCCTGTGTAAAATGGCTGATTACTGTGAGGGTGTTACTGTTCCTTTCTTTATAATAACCGGCTTCTTCCTGCCAGTTATTGTTGTCATCTGTTTCCCAATTTGACTTGCCATTGTGAAGCAAACATCTGGATTGGAGGCTGGGTTTATCATAAAAAAACTTAAGAATCTCCCCACAAACAACTCATAGATAAAAGGAGAGGGCAGAAACAGAGCCAGGGCTTCTCCCCTTCTCTTCACACAACAGTGATAGGTTAAGGAGTTATGTGGGTTTTGAAGAGAGTGTGAGTGAAGCCAGCTGCCCTCCCCGCAGGTCACGAAAATGTCCATGTAAGGAATTTCAGGTTTTTAAAGGTTCTTCAAGCATTAAGCAAAACTCAGGTGTTAATGGCTGATGGTATAACCCCTTTTTTTTCAACGTTTTTTATTTTTGGGACAGAGAGAAACAGAGCATGAACGGGGGAGGGGCAGAGAGAGAGGGAGACACAGTATCGGAAACAGGCTCCAGGCTCCGAGCCATCAGCCCAGAGCCTGACGTGGGGCTCGAACTCATGGACCGGGAGATCGTGATTTGGCTGAAGTCGGACGCTTCACCGACTGTGCCACCCAGGCGCCCTGGTATAACCCCTTTTAAAAGCATGGAGAATGACCAAACGTGGACTGGAAGCCAATGTTTGGATAAAGCAACAGCATTTATTGAGATATAAACAACTAAACCATGTGATTAGTTTGAAGACAACTGTAGTAGGTCAAAGTCTAATGCAGGAAGTAAATTTCAAGAAAGAAGCTTTGAGAACATTTAGCTTTAAAAAAAAAACAACCTGTATATTAAAAGATAGAATGGCTTTTTAAAGGTCAAACGTAAATGGAAGATGCCTGATTTCTACTTGCTTTAAAAAACAAAACAAAACAAAACAAAACATATAACTCGAAGAACATGGAGCATGGCCAGAGTGAGCAAAGAGGAAAAACAAAGGCAGTCATATATTTAAAATTTATTTTATTGTTTCATCAAAATTTTTCTTTTTCCTGTCAAAAAAGCATGATACATCTTATACAAAACAGTATAAATAACCCAAATTTTCTTCCAATTCCATATATAAAAGTAGTACCTCTTATTAAAAATAGTTACAGCATATGGAATGAGAAAATATATAGAATACATCCTTTCAAGAATCTCAAGTCCACATTCTTTAAATGGTATAAATAAAATGATTTGTAACAAGCTGAAATTTGTGAATTTGATTCACAAACTGTCATTTCTACGTTAATAAATAAGAGACCTAATACTGCAAAGGCTTAATAATAATAATATAATTTAAAAGAGCACTTGATTCCAAAATGTTTTCCAGCTTATGTCTGTGTGGGGGGGGGGGGGGGGAGCGTGTGCATCTGAGTAGCTGCCATGGTAAGAAATGTCATCAATAGCAGCCCAGTTTTCACAGGTGCCCAATCCTTCTGTAGGAATCTGCATGCACTGCTCGCTGCTCCGGTAGCAAGGCCTAGAGAAAGAAGGCAAGTGGTATACTTCACCCCATGTCAGGATCATGTTTGGGGAGGAGTCTAAATTCACACATCTATAATGCAAACGATCTTTAAAAGCACACACATTAACACTACAATGCAAGCAAAGCAACACAGAGGCAGAAGAAATCACATCACTCCACACACAGAGGCGACGTGCAGATTCTAATAATGTTCTGTAATCTTAAAATTAGTGTCAGCTCAGGGGCCAGAAACAGGAGAGCCTGCAGTGGTATTCTAGAGACAACAATAAGCAGTCCACTCTGCCATCTGGCTGGAGAAAAAAGTTTTTTTGTTTTTTTGTTTTTTTTAGTACAAAAACCTCAACAGTCTTTGCAGCGCCTAGGTGGCTCAGTTGGTTGGGCGTCCGACTTTGGCTCAGATCATGATCTTGCAATCTGTGAGTTCAAGCCCCACGTCAGGCTCTGTGCTGACAGCTCAGAGCCTGGAACCTGCTTCAGAGTCTATGTCTCCCTCTGTCTCTGTACCTCCCCTGCTCATACTCTCTCTCTCTCAAAAATAAACATTAGAAAAAAATTAGGCAAAAACTGTGCTAAGGTTTTTTTAATCTTATCCTGAAGTAATTGGAGTAAAAGGATATTTTTTTATTTTTAAACATTGGCAGGTGGGTCGGAAGAACATGTTTTGAAAACAGGGTGAATGAGAAAGCAATGGATACAATGTCTATTAAAAACTGAGGTCAAAGTTTTATAACTGAATTCTGTAATGAATTACTGAAGTATCTTCGACAGCCCATCTACACAATTTTAATATTTGGAAACTGAAGCGGAATAGAGGAAGCTTCCAAAAACGTGGATTTTTAAAGCACAAAAGACAAAACTAATTGTAACCTTTTGTTTGAAAGGGCAGATGACAGAGAATATAATGACAAACCCATATATACTATGAGAAGAAGAAAACAGAACTGCTCCACTGTGTAATTGTAGTGCTAATTTGACTTTGCAAAGCCACTTTGAGACAATTAGGGAAAAGGAGTTGGGGAAATTCCTTATTAAATGTCCACTGAGAGACAGAAGATGAGCATCCAAACCAGAAAGGATTCATTTAAAATTATACAAATGAAGGAGTAATTTTAATTTTATTGGTTCTGAATAAACAAAATCGACAAGCAAAGCTGGACTATGAATGAAGCACTTAAGAGAACTATTTGAAAACCCAGCTTGTATCAGATTGTGTCTGTAAGAAGCTAGGATGATTCTAACTCAAAGGGAAGGGGAAAAAGATGTTGATTTTCTGAAAGAGTTTTTGAAACTAGATCATTTTAAAAAACATAGTTGACATTTTTCCTTTATGTCACTGACTCCACAAAGTCCCCACTTGTGAATTCTATGTAATTCAGCAGGTTGTACCCCTCTGGTACAGGAAAACCTAGGGGGCTGTGTTAGTACTGCGTATCCTAGAGGTGCACTTGAATTCTGTAATATTTCTGGCATCGGACAAATGTCAAGTCAAAAACTGTTAGGTCAGCTGTACACTGTGCTTAAGTGATCCTGATCCTTTGTCATGGATTACGAATGTGCAAAGGAGACCCAGAACACTTCATCACCCAGCTTAGAAGCTGAGAGCTCAAAAGCATCACTGCAAAAAACCAAACCCAAACAACACTGCAGTTCCGTGGGTCTGTAAACACAGGTAAGGTGGGACTCTTCAACAGACACGTAAGTTCTTAATCTCCACCTCTGAACGGGTAGAACTTCCCAATAAACAGGTCAAATTAGGTGATCTGAGTTTACTGTGAGGGAAAACAGAGCCTCGTACCTGCGGCGTGTTGGTTTCGGAGGTCCTGTTTTCAAGTTCCTCCTGCAGGCACTGGTTTATCCTTTCTGCCTGCAGCAGCTGCTGTTGAAGCTGCAGAAACTGCTCCCTGGGCACCGTCGGACAGGCTTGCTGCTGGCGCAGCTGGAGATCCCACGTGGGAGGGGATGGGCTAAGCATCACAGTGGACCTCAGGTGCTGCATCTGGAGGACAGAGGCGGAGCCCTGGTCAGCCACAGTGCCTTCAAGCACAGAGCTGCCCTTGCAAATGTCAAGCAGAGGGAACGAAGCTGATGAATTCATTAATGGCCTCTCAGACCCACTGATCACTTGAACACAGGACAGTACATGACTTGAGTAAGAAGTGAATAATGGGAAGGGTCATTTTCCTTAGGAGACAATATAGTTAAGAAGTAGGATTTCTTAAAAGTTTTAGACTTAAAAGGTGTACTTCCTCACTCATGATGGAGCTACATGATATAAGTCATGTGTCTGAATTCTACTTCATTGTTTCTGGCACTAGAACTTTTAATTATGCCTGTTTAAGAAAACAGCGGGGCACCTGGGTAGCTCAGTCGGTTAAGCATCCGACTTCGGCTCAGGTCATGATCTCACGGTCCATGAGTTTGAGCCCCACGTCAGGCTCTGTGCTGATAGCTCAGAGCCTGGAGCCTGCTTTGGATTCTGTGTCTCCCTCTCTGCCCTGCTCATGTTCTCTCTCTGTCTCAAAAATAAAAGCATTAAAAAATAAAAGACACAAGTTGGGGTAAGTAAAGGGGAGAAAGTGGTTCAGCTTTAGGGTTTTGCCACTTTACTTACCATTCATAAAGACTCTTAAAAGCAAATGTTCAATGACTATTTTCCAGGTTAGCAACTGAGTCAAAGAATCTCCTATCCAAAATTATTTTAACCTATTTTATTTTGTCAATGTTCAACTCTTAAATGGCACTATAAGATAAGCAATTCGGGGACAGAGGGTGATACAGAAATACTTGTTCAAGACCGTAAGACAATGATGTGTGTATCACATGCCGAAGTTGGGGAGAGGAAAAGGAAGGAGAATGCACACTGCATGTGGCCAGTGAAGCATGGCACTCCACATCTGTCGATACATTCAGCGGACTGAGGACTCAACAGGAGGCATGCAATGAAGACGACCAAGTACCAAACTCAAGAAGAAGCACCTCAAGGCTTCTGAGAGGGGAAATAGGCCCTCTAAGACACGACTATAACTAAACATTTACCATGAAACTTCAGAGCCACTATCCATTTCCTTCAAGCTAAAGTTCTGAAGTGGGAGATTACCCGTTTTGAAATATTTCTAGTTACAGATTTAGAAAACCCACCATTTTATTTTCAGGAATAAAGAATAGGGAGAGTTACGATCCCATGATTTTCTATCAGCAGGATGAGTTTCTTCACATATATCTTTACATACTGAGGAAAATCCTGGCCTAAATGTAAACAGACATATGCCACAGTTAAAGCAAACTGAAAATGAATACTGGCTCTTACCTAAATATGTATTAACTGTTACAGTCAGTAGAAATGATTACATGAACAGGGAGTCTAATGAGAGGTCTCCATGCTATGAAATTGATTGAAAGAGAATGTTCTACCTTCACACACTATCTCAGGCAGAGAACTGCACCCTTCTCTGCTAGTTCCAACCACAGAGTTCTAGGTACAGGTTAGCCACAGACAAAACAAAAACAAGAAAATTATAGGAGTCATAAAGAGAGAAAGAAAAGTATGAGTTACAAAAAGAGAACAGTTAAAACTGGGTATATTATATACCTGAATAGGTGTGCTCAAGTCAGAAAGAACTTACAAAAACACCAACATTTACATTTCTCCGTGCATAAACTTTAAAATATCTTATGACTCTGATCCTGCAACTGCAATGTGAGTTTGGGAACTTACCACCTTTTCCTCCACCTACCCCACTACAATTATTTAGAAGATTCCAGGTCCAGCATGGGTGGATCTGATGTTAAATACTTGGTTTTACAGTTTATATTCTGCATCTCCAAATGGCAATTTTCTCGTTTGAGTGTTTGAAAACTGTTGGCTACCGGACGTACCCAGTGGACTTGAGAAGTGCTGATATGGACTGGAACCCCTTTTTTGAATGTTCAAAATGAACTGTTTATAGAACACCGCCTCATGCAGCTCAAAGAGCCCCAGAGTGTGACTCAAATTCTTCTATTTCCTAGTCTAGTGATGTGGGAGCATGCCCTGGAGCATGGATATGTATTGTATTACATCAGCGACTTTTAAACTGGCAGAGAAAGATGAGGAGAGATGCCTTCCCTCAAGGGAGTGCCTACATCAGATTAGAAAGCTTTCCTGAAATTCCTTGATCTTAAAAATTCTGAAAAATAATGAAGGGAAATTGCTTATGATGGCTAATCAGGTCAAGGGGGGTTAGGAAGAGATGGGGGTTTCTAAGGACGGCTCGAGCAGGTGGGAGAAGAATTGGCCTGTTAGAACATTCAGAGAGGATCTGCCACTGCCTAAGTATATACCCTGTTACTTATCAATTTGGTACTAGAGAGGTGGGGCTTAGCTTCAGCTATCTTACTCCTCACAATATATAATTATTTCATCAGAAAGCATGTCTGTATCTAAACATAGCCTGTAGCTTGGGCTTTTGAACACACTTATTATATGCTATTTATAGTTTAATCTCCCTATTAGTGGATAAATCAGAGAACATAAGATTGGCAGAAACCTCAGTGGTCATTTAAATGTCAGTGTGACGTATTTGCCCATATTTCGCCAGATTTCGTAAAAATCATCCATTTAAAATTACCTTGGCATGTCCAATTTCTTAAAAGAAAATATTTAAATCTCTCTCATCCTATAATTCTGTTTTTAAGATATGTGTACTCGTAGTAGTTTTTAAGAGCACAAAGACATTTTTTACCCATGCCTCTCTACCTGAGATAAATTTTGTAGTATACTACGTGATATTTTCATCTACCCAAAGCAAAATATCTCTGTGAAGTTTTTACTTACTATAGGAGGATTTGTACGGATGTTGTTTTACATCCTGTAATTGTACTTAGTAATCAGAAAGCAATCTGGTAGACTGGATACTCAATGTCTGAGCTGACAAGTTTTACAACTCCATTTTTATATTTAACAGATGTACCTCTCCCGAGGCAGTGAATTACAAATTTGTAATAAACCATGACACCACCTGATCATTAAACTTCTACATGCTGATATTCCCAAATTCCTAACCCAAGAGGCTGTTAGCAATCCATCTATAAAACACTACGTATGATACGGGAGGTATCGGAAACCGTTACAATCACAGCAGTGGTGGGGAGCTCTGGGCCAGTATCAGAGTCCCCGCCCCCTGAATTTGTTGAGGTATGGGTCCTTGCATTTTAGGATTACCCACATTATTCCTTCCTCTGTGAAGCAGTGTAAATTCCAGTGACTGTAATGAGCAAAAATGTCTATCAAACTTGGTAAGACAGACCAAAGAATTCAGCTTGGCAGCATACTTTTCCAGTTTTTCTCGTAACAGGAATTCATGCTATGCTGCTCTCTCTCAACAAATGGCACATTCGTGGATTAAAATATTCTTCAGAGCTGAGGCCCTTTGCTTAAAAACTCACCTCCATTAGCTGCTCATCCAGTTTTACTTGTTTCTTTTTCAGGCCTTCATTTTCCAAATGAATTGTTTCTAACTCTCTTTCAAGGGAATTCATCTGATTGACCTGCTAAAAAAAAAACAAAAACAAAACAAAACAACCCAAAAATTTCCTTTACAAACAAACACTTGAGTTGCTCTTCTTTATTTTGACAAATTCATGCTAGTCAGAAATCTCACCCCTTAGAAGAAAGCAAAGATCATTCAGCAAAGGAAAACAGCACTATGATTCAGTGCATCAATTACATTTAGTCTAGTTTTTCATCATCACTGCTTACATAGAACAGATGCCGTAAGGCACCTGGCTTGCAAACTTTAGTGTCACTCACTGTAAGAAACACACCCAGGACATAAACTCACACCCATAAGTACATATATACACATCATCAGTTATAAGTACATATCACTGAAAGAAAATTTCATGAAATATTTATCCTTACCATGAACCATGTACTCTGATATTTTCCAGCACATTTTATTAATAAAAAAGGTAGAAGTTTTCACTACATCACTTTCATGATCCTCTATGATGGATCGGTGGGGAAAACACTGTCTTAAGGCAAAGTTTAAGTCGGGTTTAAAACAGAGTACATAATGGGGCGCCTGGGTGGCGCAGTCGGTTAAGCGTCCGACTTCAGCCAGGTCACGATCTCGCGGTCTGTGAGTTCGAGCCCCGCGTTAGGCTCTGGGCTGATGGCTCAGAGCCTGGAGCCTGTTTCTGATTCTGTGTCTCCCTCTCTCTCTGCCCCTCCCCCGTTCATGCTCTGTCTCTCTCTGTCCCAAAAATAAATAAACGTTGAAAAAAAAAATAAAAAATAAAACAGAGTACATAAAACCTGCTTTATAGAACTCCTTTCTCAATTTTAAAGACTAAATTTGAAGATTTTATGAGTATCCAGTTTTGGAATTCTCTATTGCAGGAAGAATCTAATGAGCTACCTGACCCAGGAATTCGGAATATTGCTAAGTAGAAATACAGGACACTTGTATAGAAGGCTGATTTTGGTTTCTATCAAAAAGAGCTGAGGAGAGTAGCAAGAATTTTTGAACAGAAGAGTAATCTTTTCAAGTTAAAACCTATCATTAGACTTTTCTCTCAGTGAGCAGCTGGATGAAACCCTTTATCTTTCTGAAAAATGTACTTGAATGTACCTAAAATTAAATGGCATTTTGGCTTTAGAGCACAAACCAGTCTTCTTACCACCTATGGTCATTAACTTTCACAAACTTAAAATTTTCATAACATTTTTGTGACAGAAACAAATGATTGTTCATCATTCTTCCCAGATTTTTACACAAACCATAATTTTCAGAAGAGAAAGGTAACAGTGACCACTCTGAGTTTTGGTTGGGAAGAAGGAAGAAAGAAAAACAAGGGACAAGAACTCCCAGGGTAGCACTGGTCTTATATCTCTTACTTCAGGGAACCAAGTACAGAAAGCAAAAGTTGCTCTAGAGACTTAACCACATGGTAGCCCCCCTCCAACATGGTCCCTACTGATGTCCACCCATGGTGTTCACACCCTTGGTCTATGTGACCAACTGAAGACAGCAGAAATGATGGTGTGTCCCTTCCAAGGATTAGCTTAGAAAAGGCACTACAGCTTTTTATAGTGATCTTTTGGAATTTCTCTCTCTCTCTCTCTCCTCTCACTCACTGCCATGTCCTGAGAAAAGGCCCCGGTGGTGAGGACGTGAGGCCTCTGGTAATCAGCCAGCAAGAAACAGAGCCTCTTCCTGTAATATTACTGAACTTGGACGTGGATCTTCTAGTACCAGTGAAGCCTTCAGATAAATGTAGTCCCAGCTGATAGCTGGACCACAACCTCATGAGAGACCCTGAGCCAGAACCACTCAGCTAAGCTGCTTCTGAATTCCCGGCCCACAGAAAAGGAGACAACAAATGTTTGTTCTTTTAATTTGTTGCACAGCAATAGATAACTAACACAGACCATATGAAGATGTTCCTGATATTCAGGATATATATATTTTAAAGTACATCTATTTTGCTAACTTAAAAGGGCTGTGGGGCACTCGGTTGAGCGTCTGACTATGGCTCAGGTTATGATCTCGCGGTTCATGGGTTCTGTGCTGACACACATTGGGCTCTGTGCTCACAGCTCAGAGCCTGGAGCCTGCTTCGGATTCTATGTCTCCCTCTCTGCCCCTTCGCCATGTGTGCTCAGTCTCTGTCTCTCAAAGGTAAATAAATACTAGAAAAAAATTAAAAGGGCTGTAATACTGCTAAAGATGATTAACCATCTTCATTATGAATGCTTAAAGTTAACTGCTCCTTTGCAACCACCACTCAATCATAAAGAACTATAATACTATTTGACCAGATTACAAAAACATACATATAAGGAAGAACCAAAATATACCATTGTGATCACTTCCTTGGAAGCATGCAGGGAAAGAAACATACACTTAGAGACACATCACAGTAAGGATGTTGACACATATAAACTCTCAAAACTCACCTTCCTATTAGTAGGTGATCGTTCCTTTTGAAACTGTTCACACTCTCTCTTTAAGCTCAACTTCTCTTGCTCTGTAGGCCTCACCGTACCTGATGAGTTTAGATGTTTTTGGTGCTTAGGGGGAAGAAGGTTTGATTCCAGTTGACGGACCTAATAACAACATATGTAAGAGGAAGAAATGTTAAGATAGTCATCCAGTGAGGAGGAAGAACAAAAAAAGAACATAAGGAAAGTTTTTATTCAGTACTTGGGTTCTGTTGTATTAAAAACACTTTTTTTTCCCAGTCAAGTCTGCCAATTTTTTTTAAATTTTGTTAATGTTTCTTTATATTTCAGAGAGTGAGGGGCGGGGGGCAGAGAGAGGGAGACACAGAATCTCAAGCAGGCTCCAGGCTCCGAGCTGTCAGCACAGAGCCCGACACGGGGCTCGAACTCACAAACTGCGAGATCATGACCTGAGCCAAAGTTGGACATTTAACCGACTGAGCCACTCAGGCGCCCCAAGTCTGCCAATTCTTTAAGTCTGCTTTTTTTTGGATTGCAAAAGATCCTTCTAGGTAAATCTGTTTTTAGTCTGGTTGGGTCTAAAAACCCAACACTGTAAAGACCAGAGAATAGAGGACGTCTGGATCTACCAAATCACTGGGCGTCCACAGGGTGACGTGGCTGTCAGGAAAACAGACATAGTCCTAGGCACTTGCTCTCTGACATGAGCATGGCTTTTAGGAGTCAGTGAGGTGACAGTCCCATCAATTTTATATTGGACTGTCCACACCTGAAACCATGTATCCACACCAACAAGTTCCATGAGGACAGCGACCAGGTCTGTCTTGTTCAACGCTATAACTTTAGCAATAGCAGAGTTTCTGGCACAGAGTAGGTGTTCTAAATTGCTATCTGTGGCTCTTCAGAGAGTTCTTCCTTAAGAGAAATGTTTAAGCATAGGTTAAGCATAGTTGGTCAACTACTTAGCAAAAGTAAAGACTATATATAAACATCAGTTTAGTGGTTGGAAAAGATCATCTTCAGAGACCATTCTAACCTTAAAAGGCTGAATCTTTAAAAAGGGGTACTTTTTCTCTTACAAGGAGTTAGCCCAAAAAGATGCAGTCCAATTTTGCCACTTTGTACTATCAGTCTTGACAGCTAGTCTATTTAAATGAAGAATACATAGTTACCATAATTCTCATGAGTCTGTATTGAAAGTCAGGATTAAAATCATTGATTTTAGTATAGAACTGATTACACAAAATGAAACAAAATATTTTATAAACATATCAGGATAAAATTATTTGCAAGTAAATGATAAATTACGCATTCTTAAAGTAAGTCTGCCATAGCAGAATACTCAAATCCATACCCTAGACCCATTTCAGTCCTATCAAACGTTCATTTTTATACCACACTATTTTCAAACGTATGTCACCATGTGCCGCTTTTCGTTACCTTGTCCCGTGAGTGCGTGAGTTCTGCTTTGGTGTTCCGCACCACAGTTTGGAGTCTCTCGTTCTCTTGCCAAAGCAGCTGTTGTTCCTCCTTCATCAGATGATCCATCTGGTCCCAAGAAGGCCTTTGCTGCTGGTTATGGAAGGTGGCTATTTCTGGGGCCCAGTTCTTAAGAGCAAATTGAAGAGTTAAGCCTTAAAAACAAGCTGATTTCTGTTTTGAGTGTATTTACTCAATGACAATAATTCTTAGGAAGTACCTTTCATTCTTCATATCTTCTAATGGGGGTGAGTGTATGGTGTGTGTGTGTGTGTGTGTGTGTGTGTGTGTGTGTATGTGTCTATATACACACATACATACCGTATTTGGGGGGTGTGACTTAAAAAAAGGTTTGGAAACTTCTTTGTTTAAAATGATCTTCAGCAAAATAGTCCCATCAAGTCTAACAGCAAAGATGACTGTAGGGCAAGTCGATTCTATATAGAACCCAAGTGCGTAGAGATTGGTGGCCTTAAAAATTGCTTCAACTTATCAAGTTAATGCTTTGAACCCAGATCACTATTCTTTTGGTTAACAGAACACAGAGGAAACTTCAAGATGCACTGCTAACTTGAAAGCTTTCACAAGCTAAACTCTTTCATTTTTCCCATATGCAATCATATCCTTTTTTAGAATCCAAAGCACATACTGTCCATGTAATTGAGCCCTGAACTCAGGAATATGCTTTATGCTACCAAAGTGATTTTTTGGATTCTGGAAAATGTTTTAAAAAAGGTAACAAGTAGGTAAGCCTTTTGTGTTTTAAGCTAAACCATGAAAAAGAAAAAGTTACAATCTCATTTTGAGAAAAATGTCAGCCCAGAAATAATTTTTTAAAATGGAAAGAACTATTTTTCTTTTTAAAAAAAATAAAGAGGAGGTTCCTGGCTGGCTCAGTAGGTAGAGTGTGAGACTCTTGGTCTTAGGGTCATGAGTTGAGCTCCACGTTGGGCGTGGAGCCTGCTTAAAAATGTGTGTGCGTGTGTGTGTGTGTGTGTGTGTGTGTGTGTGTGTAAAATAAAAAGTATCACCAAGATATAACTGGATTAAAATAACTGTCCTACTTTTATGGTAGGACAAAATCTTAATATCTCCACAAGGCTGACATCTATAATACCATTTCTAATTTATATAAGCACACAAAATAGCATTTTGATATATTAAAATGAGATACACTTTATATAACATCAAGAGTGTTTTTGTTACCGCAAAATAACTCAGCGTGGTCTCCTGACCTGCGCAACACAAAACGTAACCTTGTCACTATGCTTCCATTTATATGAAGTTCAGAAAAAGGCATCCCTAACCTATGGTGGCAGAGGGTCAAAAAGTGGTTCCCTTATGGTTATCGACTGGAGGGGAGACATGAGAGCCTGCTGGGTGCTGGCAATATTCTATATTTTGAGATAGGAGGTGTTTACACAAATATAAATTTATGCACATACATAGGTATGGAAAATATACATGTGAACAACATAGGTTTGAACTGCACGAATCCACTTATGTGGAGATTTTTTTTTTTTTGAGACAGTATTGTATTTTCTCTAGCTTTATTATAAGGATACAGTACATAATATATATAATACCTAAAATATGTGTTAATTGTTTATATTATTGGTAAGGCCTCCAGTAAACAGTAGGCCTAACTATTAGTAATTAAGTTTTGGAGGAGTCAGAAGTTTTAGGTGGATGTCTGACCGTACAGGGGGCCGGGGCTCCTAACCCCTGTGTCATTCAGGGATCAACTATATATTTATGTAAACACACACATCCATAAAAATATTCAAGTTACAGACTTAAAATCTGTGCACTTAACTGTATAAAGTTATACCTCAATAAAAAAGAAATTACCTTGTCACCAGCATTCTGAAGTTGTTTATATAAAGACGTCACTTCTTGTTTCAAAGCCTCCTTTTCCTGCTGAGTCACTCGTAGGTCAGATTTAATCAGGGACATTTGCAGGTTCACATTCTGTAGGGTGTCTTCTAAACTCTGAACCTGCATCATGAGAAAAATCTTACACTGTGATGCAGATCCTCACGGTCTCACCTACAGCATGTCCAGGAATGAATGAGCTAAGATAAGAGAATTCCAAGGTCCCTTGTATTTACTATATCCAGCTCTTTTTAGTAGCCTCGTGGAGACCCCAGTTATTATGTATATTTACAGGATGTTATATTTAGAGCAATGATGAGCTATGTCCTGGAGCAAGGTGTCGCTAACACAGTCATCTGGTATATGACCAAGTGATATCTTACAGAACCAGTGAGTACCAGCTGGCATGACAAAAGCTAGCTCAATCCCATGAACCATGAGGCCACAACTTGAGCTAAAATCAAGAGTTGGATGCTTAACCGAATGAGCCACCCAGGTGCCCCAGTATCTATTTAGTTAAAAATAATCTAAATTTGTAAAAGCAATGTTGATAGGTATCATAACAGGGCATGAACATGCCTTAGAAATCCTTTTTCTAAATCAGAAACAAGCAGTCATTTCTACACAGTATTCTTAAGCTTTTATAAGTAATCTCATAATGATGAGGTAATCTCATAATAATGAACTCTGAGGGAACTGTTCAAGTTTCCTCACACTATAAGCATATGACAAGTATTAATCAAATTGAATCATTATGAACCCTCTTAGGCCCATTCTATCTGGAATATTCTTCCTACTAGGAATTCTGTTGGAATACATAGGAAAATATTAACTGTACAGGTGAAAACAACAGTTGGCCACATACCTTTTCCTGTGAAGCCTCTAGTTGTGACTTTAAGGTTTCACTCTGGTGTTCCCAAGATTTCTGTTCTTGCTTCATAGTAGCAATTCTGTGCTCTAAAAGACTTGATTTTGCCAACTGTTTCAGGAAAGGAAAAGAGATAGTAGGCATGTTTGCAAACATATCTAGCCTCAATTTATGCATCTCCACAGAGGCTGAAAAGATAAGCGCCATGTGGGAGCAGGGCAAAGTAAAACACAGACATTTTCCTGACTCCCTTTTCTACCTTTAATTTTGAAGAGTCTGTTTTCTTTGGTGGTTTCCATTTTTCTCTCTCATTGCCTCATTGCGGGTGAGAAGCGGTAGGCCGGGAGGCAATTAGACTCAAGAGTGTACCATAATAGGAAAACATGGAATGCCTACTAAGGCAGGTGGGGCGAAAGCAGTGTTGTGGGATTTGCTAGGGAAAATATGATAGAAAAAAAAGCGTGTGTCTATGTAATAGATCTCAGAGTATTATACGCGACAATACTTATTTATATATTAAGTAGCATGGCTATATATTAAAATGAGGCAAACTGTATATTACTATATTTAATAATATCATTATTAAACAAAGTTAGCCTCCTGTTAAAATCCTGACCTCAGAAATTCAGAGGGCACATAAGGCCTGCTGAAATGCTATTCCAGGAGATGGTGGAACGATTAGGCTAAAACGGGACTGCTGAGTGCCACTGGACATAGAGAAATGCTCACTATGGTATACACTGTATGGTGATGGTAAAAAGTCTTCTGTTTCCTACCTTATCCACACAGCTCTTTAGTTCTTCACTGAGAGCCTCCTTTTCTTCCAGAAGTTTTTCATTGTAGCTGAGAACACTAGCAAGTTTTTGCTGGAAGTCACCAAGATCAGGACATCTGTGCAGCTGTAAGAGATCAACAATCCCATTGTGTCTCATGGCTGTATTTATAAAGAGGTATTTATAAACAGGGCGTTTTCATGGCTGCTGCTATTTCCCTATCTACATAGATATTTCAGAGGACATATAAACTCTAAGGAACTATAATTAAATTTAACAAAATGTTCCCTACTCGATTCTCTCCATTCTCCAACTGACTGCCAAAATGTCTGCTCAGATAGATTCAAGCAGACACATACTGTTACGTAACGGTCCTAGCTTCCGTTGCACCTTCAGGGGAAAATAAGTGACATACTGCCATTCTGTCATCAATTTAACATGTGTACATACATAGCACCATACATTTTCCTCATGCTTTTTTAACTAGAAAAAAAATCTTTTTCAGCAATCTCAGTCAAGAGTATAGAACTGGCATGAACCAAGGACTGTGTATCAACAAAAGACAAGTTTAAAGCTAAAACAATCAGCGTTTTTCACTTTGTTCATGGGTCCTTCCCTTTGGAAGAGGCCAAAATTGCCTGGCTTAGTAAAATGCTAATGCGGACACATTGGCTTCCTCCTCTCCACTGGAATCAAGGCAAACCAAAGGCTGTTTCCGTTCCATTTCAGTATCAGCCTTACTAGGACTGACATTCTGGGGGGCCTTTCTGTGTACTGGAGGATGGTTAGCAGCATCTCTGGCTTTTAGATGTCCATAGCACCCCTCTCTCCACACGCCAGTTGTGAAAAACAAAAATGGCCCTAGATATTGCTAAATGTCCCAGGGTATGGGAGTGATTTCTACCTCCCCCCAATGACTGCTTCAAAGAGACCGATTGTTTCTTACACGGCTTTACCCTTTCCCATAGTCCATGTATTTTTAATTTCCCTCTGTTTCATTTGACTTCCATATTTTCAGTTCTTCATTATCATTAAGATTTTGTGGCCATATCTCTACTTTATACCTTCAGTTCTTTCACACATTTAGCTTTAGAATAATATGACAAAATAGACTTTAAGGGTTGAATCTTGTCTTCAACTGAGAACAAATACAGCACACCTTACAAATCTAAAGTCAGAAGGACATAGGACAATGTATTTTAAAGTACCGAGACACTGGTTTACTAAAGGATCTTTCTCCTTTGCTCTCTACCTTGCTTCCTCATCCCCAGAACCTCACAAAGCCTGGTACCATTTCGGGTGTGCAGGCTGGCATGTGGCTTCTGCTGATGCTACTTGTGTTTCTTTGCTGTGCAACAGATAATTTCTCACTCACAAAGTGATTTTACTTGTATTATGTCCTACAGAGCAGCACATACTTCCTAGGTCCATGCCGTATGGCAGCAACAATGGGCTGATACTATCCTACTGTCGTGATCCAAAAGAGCCCAGATGCCGTGAAACAACTTTCTACCCAAGGCAGACAAAGCTCACCATTTTTCCACTTCACTGTTTATCCCACCGCCTCTGTAAAACCTACACAGTAAAAACATGCCAAACGATGTCTTCACCATGCTATCTTACTCCCAGATCCACTCCTTCTCTTCTGATCTCTAGCTTAGTGAAGTCACAAAACATGCATTTCCCATGCTATGGATTTGGAGCCCATCATTATCATCTTAAAGACCGAACAACAGATTTTCAAAAGGTAAAGGAGAAAAGTATGCCCGCGGTAATTAGGAAGAACTTGGTAATAACAACATTGGAAAACTTAGGCACCATAGAAAGGCCCTGTGAGCTTCAACTTTTGGAATGTTTATAAAGGCAGACAGCTTCTGTTATGGCAGAACAGATCTGCTCTGCAGAACAGCATCTGACTTACAGAACTCCTCTCAGGTACCAGTACTAGGCATTAGGAGAGGCACAAATTCCCCGGAAGGCTTACAATCCTATTAGGAAGTCAAGACTTCTAGGAGTCAACTAGAGATCAACACAAACATAAACTCAGTGCTAGAGACTCAGTATTTCAGCATTCAGAGGACACCTTTGTGCTCACAGGCTGAACAGATACAAAAGAGAGAATCTGATCATCTAAGGATGTCCTAATATCGAAGTAAACCTTAAGTGAAGCAATTTTAAAAAACAGAACGAAATTCTATTTATAAATTAGGATTGCTCAAATCCTGTACTCACTGAAAAGTGCAGAATTAAGAATAAAATAGGACAATGCTCAGGATATACCTTTAAGGTGAACCCTCTTTTATACTTAAAATTAAGTCTTTGTTTGAAACTTTGACACAGGCTTCTTAAAACCAAATTCATAAGTGAGACTGCATCCCTGCTAATGTTCTAGAATTTGCTCCTTAGCCCAAGATAGATGCCACATACTTGCCATAAGAAAAAAGAGAAAGAGGTACCTTTTTGTGTGTGTCACACCAGTCTGGATGAGTAGTTATTAAAGTTATGAGCAAGAAAGTCACTTTCATTTTAGACACTTATTATTACTTTGTCACCCGGCCAGAGGAAAGCAGAGCGACAAATTTCTTAAACTGAAGCGGCTGTGACTGATTTATAGAATTTTAGTCTACAACATGTCAGTTACACACCTCAAACAGCATGTAGAGGATTAGGGATAGGAGCCCTTATATGTGGACTTGTACTGCAAACCCTCAGCTTTTACGAAGCAATGAGCTAGTTGACAGGACAGTGTATTAAGGATGTCCGGCGGCTGGCAGCGCCAGACCATCAGGTTCACGATGTACTGTGAGCCTCTCCACTGCACCCACTCCCAGCAGCATGCAGTCTTACTTGTTTCATTTTCTCCAGTTCATCTTTGAGAAGGAGGTTCTCCTGTTCCACAATATGAGTCTGTATTTTCACTTCAGACAGTTCTGCCTCCAGAGAAGACACTAAAGTGGAGGACTAACAAGAAAAATTAAAAAATCAAAGAGTGGACATACTCATTTAGCCTAGGGAAACTTACTGGGTTCACACAAGGCAGCATTAAAAAAACTCTAGCCCCTGATTCAACGACACACTCTTTTATGACCATTATATTCAGTGGAATGAACCAAAACTATTTTTTTAAGTTTATTTTTACTTACCTTGAGAGAGAGAGAGAGAGAGAGAGAGAGAGAGAGAGAGGCAGAGAGAGAGAGAGAGAGGCAGAGAGAGAGAGGGAGAGAGAGAGAATCCCAGGCTGGCTCTGCACTGACCCAGGGCTCAAACCCATGAACCTTGAGACCACGACCTGAGCTGAAACCAAGAGTTGGGCGCTACCCAGGTGCCCCCCAAAATTATCTCTTGAAAGACTGTCCACCTCAACGTCATGAACATGATTTCTCAGGTAATTTTTTCAAGTCTCTCCACTGCAAAGTTATTTCTCTTGGGGGAGACAGGTTGAGACGATGATAACTGTGTTTCTCCTTAAACTTGTTTATTAATTGTAGTTTCTATCGGATTTTGTCTACAACAGTTACTACTCTCATGTTTGCCTAATGATAACTTTCTATTTTCTTCTTTCTTTCTACATTTATTTATCAGAATTCTGCTTTAAGGGAGAGCTGTTAATTCTCCCCCATTTAGTCAATTTTTAATATCGGTTTGTATCCATACCTATTTATTTTATTCTGTATTTATTTTATCCTTTACTATGATTATTTTGTTGGTCAAACTATTCCAGCTTTGGCCATGAGGAGCTCTTCAAGTGGGGTTCTGTGTCCTCTCGATACGCACCCCATCTATTTTATTTTATTTTTAGCACTTTTTTCTTTCATCTTGTATTTTCCCTGCCCTAGCCCTACAATCAATCATTTTTCCAAGGAGCCCTGGCTTCTTTTAAAAGAAAATGGTATTTAGAAACAAGATCTGGGCACTCCATACATATACACACATCTATATCTCTGTATCAATCTCTCTCTATATATATTAAGAAACCTGAGTTTATACTAATGCCTCAAATTCCAGTCCAACACCAGAGGGTTCAGTTTAGCCTTCCCCCATTTCCTCCGTGCAGCTTCCTTCTCCAACAGTGAGAACCTCAGGTCTGTTGCCTATCATCTATTTACTTATTTGCTCAATTCCAATATACACAAAGTGGTTTCAGAATTACTGACTTATCCCCCACGAGAAACACATTCACTGGCTGGAGTATTTTAGTGTTTGTGTACACTTCTTTTTTTCTTTAGCCCTACAGTATAGAGTCAAAATAATCATTTCCAGTTTACTTAATTCTTTTCTTCCCCATCGTAATTATGTTATCCATTTACAATATAGTTAGGTTCATTTCTTAGTGTTTGTGTTCCAGGTGGGTATTCCTCACCATCTTGATTGGTTTCGATTAGGTGTTTATCTGGGGGTATGTGAAGAGCTATGCTTTTAAGAGTCAGAGCCATGGGAAAAGATCTACTCAGGGAAGTGGTACTCCCTTCCCTCATCCCTTCTACAACCTTCCCATTCTTCTCTTCCATCCTTTCCCACCCACCTTCTATGGTAATCATCTCTTTAGTTTCTGGTTTATCATTTTTGTATATTTTTCACACAAATGAGTGAGGATATGAGCAGGTGTATTTTAGAACATCCCTTTATTTCTTACATGGACAGAGTCATCCTATACTCTTTTGTGCTTCTCTTTTTCACGTAACAGTGTGTCCTGGAAATAATTTCACATTGGTAGACAACTTTCCCTTCCTCTCTTCCTTCCTTCCCTTTCTTTTTTTCCTCTCTCTTTCTCTTTTTTTATGGTTACACAGTACTACCCCAAGGTGTGACTGTACCCACCACATTTATCCAGGCACTCTCCTATATATGAACATCTAGATGGTCTCTAATATTTTGCAATTACAAACAATGCTACATTGAGTATACGTGCATATGAGTATTCATGTTGCTGGAGGTGTACCTTTAGGGTAAATCCCTAGAAATGGGCTTGGTGGGACAAATGGTAAGCTCATATGTAATTCTGTTAACTATTAGCATATTTCCTTCCAGAAGGCTAATATCAGTTTACACTCCCAGCAACATATAAAAGTGCCCGCTTTCCCCAAAGTCTTGCCAACAAAAAGTCATGGGTGAGAAAAGATGCTGTCAGTATTGTTTTTACTTCCATTTTTCTGATTATGATTTTGAGTTTTTTCATGGGCTTCAGGGCCATTTTTATCTCTTTTTTTGTGATTTATTCATTAGCCCTACTTTCTGTGATATAGGATATAAATATTTTCCCCCAGTTTGTGAAATGTCTTTTGACTTTGTCTGTAGCATTTTTTTTTCTTTTTTGGCCACAAATTTTTTTATTTAATCATTTCTTTTTTGGTTTAATCATTTCTTTTTTGGTCTCTGGTTTATGGGTCATAGATAGCTTTTCTCTACACTAACGTTAAAGACAAATTGGCCCATGTTTTCTTCTGGTACAGACGTAGTTTTGTTTGTTATATTTAGGCTTCTAATCCAATTAGAGTTTTTATCTTTATGCACTATATAAGATATAGATATCTTTTTTTTTTTTTTTAAGAGAGCACATGGGAGAGGGGCAGAGAGAGAATCTTAAGCAGGCTCCACACCCAGCACAGAGCCCAAGGCAGGGCTCGATCTCATGATCCTGAGATCATGATCTGAGCCAAAATCAAGAGTCAGATACTCAACCGACTGAGTCACCCAGGCACCCATAGGGATCTAATTTTATCTGTTCCCAACCGTCTACTGAGTTGTCCAGGCACCACTTCTTTATGAAGTCCATCTTTACCCCAGTGATTTGTTATATAGTAAGTTTCCACTTGTATTTGAGTTTAATTCTAGACTTTCTGTTCCACTTCTCTATTCATTTGCTGATACTATACTGTTTTAAGACTTTACATATAAGAAATTGAATATAAGGGGCGCCTGGGTGGCGCAGTCGGTTAAGCGTCCGACTTCAGCCAGGTCACGATCTCGCGGTCCGTGAGTTCGAGCCCCGCCTCGGGCTCTGGGCTGATGGCTCAGAGCCTGGAGCCTGTTTCCGATTCTGTGTCTCCCTCTCTCTCTGCCCCTCCCCCGTTCATGCTCTGTCTCTCTCTGTCCCAAAAATAAATAAACGTTGAAAAAAAAAATTAAAAAAAAAAAAAAGAAATTGAATATAAGCATTGCTTTATGCTTTGAGATTTTCTCCCAGAAGGCTGGAGGGTGGCCACATTCCATACCTGCACTTTACATTGTTCCAGTTCTTCCTTCAGATTAGACTTTTCTTGTTTCCATTCCTCCAATGTACTGCGCCCTGGCTCTTTATCCTTCTGGCGTAGCATTTCTGCCAGACGTTGATTAAGTTCTTGCAGTTCTTTCTCATTTTGAGAGTTCTTTTGGCTAAGTTCGGTGTTTTCCAAATCCAACTGTTGGTTTTGGGTTTTTAATTCTGAAATCTAAATAAAATGGAAGTAAGTTTTAAAGACTAGTTGCCCTAATTCTACTAAAAAACAGATTGAGAGACTATCTACCCAGGGGAAAAAAAACCAAAGTTTTATACATACGTATGTACACAAACACATCCTTAATAATAGAATTTAATACGTTATTCATTATTACAAATTCCACCACTTGGGAAGTGTATGAAGAAGCGACAGACCCTCCATTTGGTCTAACTCCACAGGGGTTGCCATTGTTCACAGCTGGGTACCTATCCCTCCAGATTGTTTTCTATGTACATACAAAACTCGTATGTATGTGGAGGTTTTCTCCTTTTTATAACAAAAGGAAATTTGAATCATTTCAGATATTTGGGCAGCCTGCTTTTTCCACTTGTAATAGTTCACAGACTTTTATCTTTCCAAGTCAGTGCATTCAGAAACCACCACAAGCTATATTTTTTAGTGGCTCTAGCATATTGTGTTGAGACATTCCATAATGTATTTATCCATTCCCACACTGACATACAAGTTTGTTATCATTCTTTTAATTATGAAGAAACAAACCAATCTTTTGAAAAACTCATTTACACAGGGTAGCATTTTGAATTTTGGGTCATTTTCTTAAAAGTGGGGCTACTGGGTTAGGAGGTATGCACCTACATTACTGGTTTGAATACCCCCAAAATGTCTTCCTCATGGTGCTACCAACTTATAGTCCTATCGAAAATGTATGAGTACCTTCATATCCTTACCCCTTTTTAAAGACTAGATGGTATCTTTCATTTTTGCTAACCTGAAAGATGAAAAAAGAATTTATTTGCACTTCCCTAATAAGGTTAACTATCTTTTTATATGTTGTATTTTCCCCCTTTACTTGACCACTCCTACCAATTATCTGTTTTTTCAACAGGGTTTTGCCCCTTATTTGTGAGAGCACAGAATATATTTTGGATGTTAAGACCCTGTCTGTTTCTAGTACTGAAAATTCTCTTTTCTCAGGATGTCCTTGTCTTTTGGCTGTTTCAGGCAGATTCTTAAATGGCCTTGTCCTGCACAACCCCATGTCATGAGACTACACAAATTGGGCACTTGAATGGCACAAGCTATCTGAATCAATTCTAATCCTACGAAAAGACATACTGATACTCTATATCTGTGAAATTCTGTCCTTCCCTTTTTGGTTTCAGTCATGGTGATGAAGGAAGGAGCTAACATCAATTGAAAAGAATGTGAGGGACAGAGTTAGTATTTCATGGATTTGGATTTAGAGCTAGTATTGTCTCCCCATTCCCACTGATTATAAAATTTGTATTAAACACCCAGAATCTAGAAATAATATATACATTATTACATTCACAAAAAAATGTAAACCTAGTTTAGAGTCCGCATGGGGTGATTATAAAATTTGTATTAAACACTCAGAATCTAGAAATAATATATACATTATTACATTCACAAAAAAATATAAACCTAGTTTAGAGTCCGCATGGGGTGAGTTTCCATTCTGAAACTCGGGATTCACAACTTTATCATCATTAGCTACATGTGATTCCAGTAGTATGTCCTATAATTTTATAAATTGCAAATTAAAAAAGAAAATTTCAGAATCAAGAACACTGGGAAATACCAAGTATCTCCTCACCTGTTTCTTTAAATTTTCAACCATCTTCTGAACTGCAGCTTTTTCCTGTTTCACAGTTTCTATTTTTTGCCTAAAGGGACAGTGAAAATAGAAGAGTTAGGCTTTAAAAGTTGAAGTCAAAACAGTCTTAGTCCTTGCAAAAATGCCCTAAGAAAATTTAAGTATATGTCTTACCACATTTCTTCCTGAGATCCATTTAATTTCCCTAATTTCAAGTTAGAAATGCTATCTTCTTCATTTAAAGTAGTAATTTCACTTCTCAAAATAGAATTTTCTTCTTGAAGCTTCTCAGATTCACATCTGAATCACAGAGATTTAAAAATATCATTATAACAAGGCAGTCATGTGGCATCTTTGGAAAATGCTTTCTAGGAACTTCCAATAAAACAAGTATTCCATGCCAGTTAAAATGAGATGTCTAAATTAGTAGACTTTTAGTACTGGAAATCAAGCTCTGACATATTGACCCCTTTCTTTTGGGGAGATAAGAATTTCACTAAAAGACATTAGGGAAGTGTGGCTGAAACACTGGAGCGCAGACAGAGACAGGAACCGAGACTACGCCCACTATGTTTGCTGGTTTTCTCAGTGGCAACCATACTGCTTTGGGCAAAAAACTTCCATTTATCTCGGGCTCAGGTCCTACCTGCTCTATATAGGCATGGGCCATATTGCTAAGCTGTATTAGCTTTAGTTACAGACCTCAGGGCACCTAGAAAAAGGAAGTTCACTACATAAATAAAAGAAATATGTACACTCATGTTCACTTTGTGATGTTTTTCAACTCATTATGTTCTGATTTTTAGAACTAAAAATGGTCTGAAGAAGGGGAAAAACTACATCTGGAATTCAATTATTTTGTTTCAGATCATTCAGATAACGTGATGTGATATTTTCCAAGTCTTTGAAAACCAAACTTGCTGGAAGACTATTGCAATCGTGTTATATAAAGTCAAGTGAGCAGTGTTTCCGCATGAGTTTCGTTTCTGTCTTAAGTACAAGCACATTTATTAGAATCTGATAGCTCTTCAACCAAACGATATGTTCTAAGATAAATTTCCACTGTTTACACAATATCAGCATGTACTTCAAGTGATAGGAGTGAAGAACTGTAAGTCAAAAAGCACAGAATTTTTCCTATATTAGTATAAGAGTTCTCATCTACCAAGTGAGTTAATCATAAACAAAAGGCATTCTCACAGAACGTGTTCCATCAAATGCGGGAAACATTAACATTTAGCAAAACCAAAACTACCAATCCAAATGAAATGCTAGAAAACAGTTAAAGACTTGACACACACTGAGGATGCACATGGTTAAACAGCAAACACGCTCCGTTAGGACACCCTGAACGAATGACATTTATTTCCTGTAGAGGGGGAGGGGATGCCTCCTAGGCAGGGTTATTCTATCTGTTAATACGACACAGAAGCAGAAGGAAGCCTACGGTACTGCTCTCTTCCTGAGGACTAACAGGTTAGTTTCTCTAGGCACAGCAAGCGGCGGAAGTTAGATTTGGTGAGATGCTCTTGGGATTCCATGAAGTTCAGAAGGTATATACGTTACCTCAGAAGTTCAACTTTCTGTTGCATCTCACTGCACGTGATTTGCAAGTCATGCATCATCGCCTTTAGTTCTTCCTCGTTTTCTCCTTGAGAAGGTCCATCTTTCTGCTTAACTAAAGTAGTGACTCTCTCCCTCAGCTTTCTAGTCAGCTCCTGCAGCTTCTTCTTCTCCAGTTCCAACTCCGCTATGGTGGCCTGACGCTGAAGATGTCCGTCTTGAAGGCCCGGCAGAGCAGTGTCTTCCTCCAGCAGAACTTGGTTCTGTACTCTGGGCTTCTCTCGACGTGTCCGGATTGTTCTGTGAAGCCAGGCAATTTCACTCGCTTTTACTTCTCCCACGAGCTGTGCATTCTGCTGCTCGAGGTACTGGTTTTCTTGATAATGTTCTTCTAGAATATGATGGACACTTGTCACCGTGGGCACACGCTCTTCCCATGTCTGATGTCGTCCGAGCACCT
The DNA here is from genome assembly GCF_016509475.1 of Prionailurus bengalensis. Classification (NCBI taxonomy): domain Eukaryota; kingdom Metazoa; phylum Chordata; class Mammalia; order Carnivora; family Felidae; genus Prionailurus; species Prionailurus bengalensis. Next base: position 99,117,437 of record NC_057355.1, read on the forward strand.
TCTCGTCAGGTTGGACTTCCCGGTTATCTAAATGGGCTTCCCATAAGGAGAAGCAGTCACAGCGCAGCACCGCTCTTTCCTGGAGCCTCTCGATCTTGCCTTGAAGCCTCAAAACCAGAACATGCAGTTCCTCGTTTTCTCTCTTGACCTCATCGTAACTCTTTTCCAGGCTAAGGAAGGTTTCAGTCACCTCTTCAACTTTCTTTAGCTCATCCTGCAATTTGAAAACTTCCGAAGTGAGGTCTTTGTTATTTTCTAGGGCTTCGTCATAGCGCATCTCCATCACTCTCAGCTCTTCCTGAAGACAGTCATTTTCTCTGCTGGCATCTTCATATAACAATTTATACTTGGGGGAAGCCTCGGGGATTCTCTCAAGCATCTTCAGTTTCTTTTTTAGCACAGAAACGTCAAAAAGTAGGTCCTGTTTCTTTTCAGAAGCTCGACTGCAGTCTGCACGCAAGATCATTAGCTGTTCCTGAAGCTGACAAATCTGATTCTTCAGGTCCCAGGTCTCGGTCCTGGTCTCTTCACTATTCTCGAGCTCGGAAAAACTCTCTATTGATGCTTCAGACTCCTCCGTCTTGACCTCCTGTCTCTGAGCTGAGCTCGTCCCTGTACTTCCCAGATCCCGGGCCTCATCGTCTTGTAGGTCACTTAGGGCGCACCGTGTGGCTACACCTTCTACTTGCTTCGTTTGATTCTGCAGTAAAAATGGCTCTGTCCGTTCCACAGAATTTCCAAAGAATCCAGTAGTTGGCTCATCTAAACAAGAAGACATCACCGACCCTGGCTCTAATTTCTGTAGCTTCTGTTGCAATCTCGAAATTTCAGTGGCCATTTTCACATTTTCCTTCACTGCTCGCTCATGAGCTCTCTGCAGGCTCAAGAGGACATCTCCATTCTCTTCCAACAACTGCTTTCCTTGCTGGAGCAAGGACATGGCTCCACTTCCTTCTGCGTCCTCGCCTCCTGCTGCCCGGTAGCCACTCTCTCTCCTGGAGAAAGGAGATGCCACCTGCTGCATTTGCTTGATTTTATTCTGCAGCCTGGAGATTTCTGTGCTCATCTGGGCCCTCTCCTGATCTGCCTTCTCACAGGTCACCCTGTGGACACTCTCCATGGCCTGAAGCTTGGCCATCATTTCCTGCCTCTCCCGGTCACGTTCCATTTCCAGCTTCTCAAGCTGCTGGCTGGCCTGCTGCTCTGAGGCGCCCGCCTGGCACGGGACCTGCTCCCCGTCCTTCGGACCTCTGTCACGACCGCTCTTCAGCTCAAGTATCTGGTCGGACAGCAGGCTCTGTTGACTTTCAGACACGTTTCTTAGATCTTCCAGGTCTCTGAGCAGCTGCTCTCTTTCAACGACCATACTACTCAAATGTTCCTTGTACGTTTTCTCCAGCATCTCTCTCTCCTGGGTCAGGACCAGAGACGTTGCTTTCTCTCTTTGCAGAGTCTCTTTGAGCTGCTCCTGGGCTTCGGCGCACTCCTGGGCGAGCTCGTCCTTCTCAAACTCCCACTGGGATCTCTCCTCCAGCTGCTGTTCCACAAGCTCCTGCAGCTCTTGGCGGTAGCGCCCCTCCAGGCTCCGCAGAGCGCTTTCACACCTCTCGGTGACCTTCTGACAATCAGCCTGAGACTGGGCTTCTATCTGAGAGGTTCTTCTATTACACTCAGTTTCCATTTTTTCCCTAAATGTAGTCAACATACAGCATTACTGAAACTGCCACCGCCTCCAGAAGCAAACAAAAAACATTTTCCCGCGCACGGGAGAAGCCGCCAAGCAGACAATTTATATCCTTTCTCTAAAAACGGTCTTCACGTATTCCTGTGTAATCGATTTATACAGAGACGGGGTCTCATTTCTGAGGGCTGAGACTGGCAGCCACAATTAACTTAAAAGACTTACCTCACTGTGTTTAGAGAAAATCTAGAAACTGCCTTCTTTGGCATCCTCCTGGATGTATATGTTTATGGATTTTTAACCAAAAACGAACACTGATATTTCACATTCACGACCAAATGCACATTAACCTAACCCCTAACTCGGGAAATGTAAATAATTCCTTCATTTTAATTAGGTATACATTGGAGGGTAGTAGTCACATAAACCACACATATTAATATATTCATTGCTTTTCCTTATTTAATAAAGCAGCAGTAAGGTAATCAGAGTATAAGGGATCAAAGCCCTCAAATATACCTGAGATTTCATGTGGGGAAAGTTAAGCACAAAGCTGCGCTTCATAATTTGGAGAACTCTACCCAGAATTTAGCTCATAAATAGCCTTTCTCAGAACACAGTAATTACTCTCATCTGGAACCTGAAAGGATAACTGAAACAAGAAATACTGTCTGTGGGGGCACCTGGGTGGCTCAGTGGGTTAAGCGTCTGACTTCGGCTCAGGTCTTCATCTCGCAGTTTGTGAGTTTGAGCCCTGTATCAGGCTCTGTGCTGACCGCTCGGAGCCTGGAGCCTGCTTCGGATTCTGTGTTTCTCTCTCTCTCTCTGCCCCTCCCTGCTCACACTCTCTCAAAAATAAACAAACATTAAGAAATACTGTCTTTAAAAAAAAACAAAAAACAAAACCACCGTTTGAATAATCTCAGGGTAGGCTCATGTCTAAACACTGGCAAAACAGGTTGAGAAACTAAAGCATTTAGTCAAAGTCTCCTTAACTGCCTGGAACTTCTGGTGCCCCCAAGGGACAGTATTCTGGTTTCTCCACTTCCCCTATTTTCTTACCTTCCCTCTTGAAGTTCCCTTTGGTGCTTTTCCAAGAGCTCTTTTTGCAACTCCTCCTTCTCAAGAGCGTGCTTCTCCATCAGGCTTTTCAGCTGCTCCTGGTGAAGCTGCTCGAGTTCCTGAGTCAAGCCTCTCACCTTCTCTTCTGTCCAGGCGCCATTCCGAAGGAGTCCTTCCCTCTCCCGGGTAAAGCTGTCCTCCGCCTGCTCCAGGCGAGCCTTGAGTTCCATCTCGTGTTCCAGCCTCAGCTTCTCCCGCAGGTGAGCCTTTTCCTCATCCCACCTCATTTGCAGTTCTTTTTTCTCCTCCTCGTGTCTGCAGAGAGTTGTATGTTGTGCTTCCTTGAGCACCACTGCCTGGCCCCGAAGTTCTGCAGTTTCGTTTTTAAGGTCACTTAGTTGTTTTTCCAAGACGCGGACCTCATTCTCGTACTTTTGCTTCATGCTGTCTTGCTCCTTTTCACAGGCGACCTTGGTTTCATCTAGCTGCTTTTCATAATGGTGCACCTGAAGTCACAAAGCGAAACCACCACAATGTTATCCAACTCAAGGCGGTGGGAAGGTGATGGGGGCGGTAACTACTTTTTTCCCAAGTGACATTCCTCAGCTTTCCCATTTTGACAGCTCGAAAACATGTTAAATAAGCTATGTTTGAGGCAGACATAGTTTGTTTTCCTTTTTAACTCGGTTGAATTTTATTAGTTTCTGAACAACTCTGATAAAAATGACTAGACTTTCACATAGATAGTGTTGGTCTTCCCAGGCATCCTGTCCAACTGTAAAGGTAGGGGTTTAACATACTTAAATTCAAATATTGATTGGACACCTATCATAGGCACTCGGTGGGCTTTGTGGGGACACAAAGTTGCATACGATATAGTCCTGCCATCAAGGAGAAACATCTCTAGACATGGTTTTGACAAGCACAAACAAGTATGCTACAAGGCAGAATGAAAAATATAACAGCTATAGAAAACAGACAAATATATTGGTCAAGGGTATTCAGGAATGGGTTCATGCAGGAGATAGCATTTGATCTAAACTCTGAAGGGTAAGTAGAGGAAATGTATAAAAAGTGGTGCTCTAGGGGCACTTGGGTGGCTCAGTCAGTTAAGCGTCCTTCAGCTCAGGTCATGATCTCACGGTTTGTGAGTTTGACCTTCGCGTCGAGCTCTGTGCTGACAGCTCAGAGCCTGGAGCCTGATTCAGATTCACATTCCTGTGTGTGTGTGTCTCTCTCTGCCCCTGCCCAATTTGTGCTCTCTCTCTCAAAAATAAACATTAAAAAAAAATTTTTTTTAATAGGGATGCTCCATGAAGTAAAAAGAATTAAGTATGTCCTACAAGCCAAAGCTTGCCAGAGCTCAAAAAATGAGAGAACAGAGTAAGAAGGACTTACTTTATCTTCAAGCTCCAGTCTTAAGCGACATAAGTCCCTGTGATGTTGTTCTTTCATCTGCTCAATGACCAGCTCCGCCTCGATGCTCATAGTCAATGGATTGCATTCTTCAGAACCAAGCCCTGAAAAACACACAGGATCTGGTGACCCTCCAGCAGGCTCTTTCAATAACACAACTGACTTCTGAGGAAGGAACGTCCAGTTAAAGGAATAAATCTCAGCCTCAATTACCACTGATGAGATCTACTAGGAAACCATCGATGCCAAGAGGTTTCTTGCTTTCAAGCATTATGGAAAACAAGAAAAAAATGAAGGTGAACAGGCAATACAGTAAGATTCTTTCATGTACAGACTGTACCAAACCTTCACAGAATTCATCTTTTTGAAGAGTAGGTGGGGTTAGGTATGGAAACTGTGGTTTAAATGTGATCTTCTAAAATGAAAATGCTGGGAAGTGAGGTAGTTTGATTAAACCAATCAGCTTTCTATCCATCCAACAAATACTATGGTGACAAACGAGCAGAGGGGCAAAGTGGCAGAAGATGCCTGGAGGCGTTAACTTCATGGGTCAAGACAGCGAACCCACCCCTCAATGACAGAAGATTGAGTATTACGATATTAGTTTCCTATAGTGCAAGTGGAGCCCCATTTTAAATTATCAGCTAAAATTTTAAAAATAGGGCATAGGTTTGGAACCTGGATATAGGCAGTTTGGGAGAAAAATTCTCAAGTCATTGATATGAGTTCACTTCTGCAACCATCCCTGATGATGACGGGGAAGGACGCTGAAATGTGAAGCATAAATTGGAGACTGAGCTTGTACACAGACAAAACGATCATGTCTAATACTATGTGGGAATCTCTTAAGGCAGGGGATTCAAAAAAGTTTCTCACATGGGGTCCATAGGCAGATAGGAGAAAGGGCATGGCTAGCATCCAAGATGAAGTCTTGCCTTGGGCTTTCTTTCCGTATATTCTTTCTTTTCCAGTTGGCATATCCCCAACTGAGAAGTGATAGTTGGGATATGGACCACCCCAGCACGGCACAGCTTCGCATGCCCATGAGGAGAACCCCCAAAACTATGGAAAAAGTCCAGAGAAGCTTCTGAGATGCATCATACACCATCAGTTGGGTTCCATCCTCACACTACAGTAAGGCTACTGACCACATACTTAGAATCACAGGAAAGGTCTTAAGCCCTCTCCCCATCCCCTCCCAAATCCTTTATTCTAGAATAAACAGGTAAGGAGAGGAATAAACAATCCTTGTAAGAACCTGTACTTGCATAGCAGTGGGGAAGACCATAACAGAAAAATTTATTATAAGCCCTTTGTGAAATTCAAACTCCACACACTGAGGAAAGAGGCAGAATGCCAGGAGGGAGGAAAAAAGCTGATGAAAAAGTAGCAGCGTTCCCAAACAACTCTGCCTTCCAACTTTCCCACTCAAAGTCCTCCTCAAAGGCACAGGCAACCAACACTTATTTAACTTCTTAGTTGTTTTACAGAGGCAATGCCGATGTTTAACACAGCCAGTGTAAGAAAACCAAATTCTGGTTTCTGGTTGGCCTATTCTCCAAAATGATCATCATACCAGTGAGGCACTCCTTAAGAAAGGGAGCACTCAGCAATAGCTCAGTGTCTGAATTGTAACACTCCCAAGCGCTGGATTCTCAGACCTGTGGCCAATTTCTTTTGTTTGTTTTTTTAAACAAAGCAAATATCCTTGGGGTTTGATTTTTCCATTCCTTTGTTGATACATATAAAAATCAGAAAGAAATATTCTCATAAAGACTTTAAGGATAAATGAAGAAAACAGACCACAAGCGAAATAGCTCAAGAAAATAGTACTGCCCAGGTTGTTTTTTAAATTTTTGTTGGTTGCCAAAGTTGTGCAATTTTATATTCAACCATGGCCATAAAAGCAAAAACCAAAGGCAGAGCCTCTGAAAAGATGATGTCTGAATGGCTTACCCTGGTCAGGCTCAATGCAACCACTGTTAACCTCAAGTTCTTCTGACACTGAGTTCTTTAAGGGAAGTCTCAACACTTTGCCTTGTGTGCGAAATTCCTCCAGCTCAGACTGGAGTTCATCCACTTGGTCTTGTAATACCTGGAGTTTAGAAACAAACACAAGTCTTTGTTTCCTTTTTTAGTTCGTTTACTTTAAATGTTTATTTTTCAGAGAGAGGGAATGGGAGAGGGGCAGAGAGGGGGACAGATGATCCGAAGTAGGCTCTGTGCTAACAGCAGAGAGCCTGATGTGGGGCTCAACTCCATAAACCATGAGATCATCACCTGAGCCGAAATCAAGAGTTGGACACTTAACCAACTGAGCCACCCAGGCACTCCATAAAAACCAAAAACCACTACAAGTCTTATACATGACAGCAAAAGCACAAGCAACAAAAGAAAAAAGATAAACTGGACATCACTAAACCAAAACCTTTTTATTTTGAAGGGTATCACGAAAGTAAGAAGACAACCCACAGAATAGGACGATAGCTTTTGCAAATTACATGGTCTGATAAGGGACTTCTAACTAGAGTATACAAGGAACTATTACAACTCAATAATAAAAAGACAATCCATTTAAACATTAGGCAAAGGATCTGAATAGACCTTCCTGGAAAAGGAGATATGCAGGGGCACCTGGGTGGCTCAGTCAGCTGGTTAAGCATCCAACTCTTGACTTCAGAGTTCAGGTCATGATCTTGTGGTTCGTGAGTTCAGGCCCTGCATCAGGCTCTGCGCTGACAACACAAAGCCTGCTTGGGATTCTCTCTCTCCCTCTCTCTCTGCCCCTACCCCATTCATGCTCTCTCTCTCAAAATAAATAAGCTTAAAAAAAAAAGGAGATATATTCTGAGAAGCCCTTGAAGAGATACTCAAAATCATTAGTCATCAGGGAAATGCAAATAAAAAACACAATGAGGTACCACTTCATAACCCCTAGGGATGGGTTGACTCCAGAAGACAGCAAAAACAACAGGTGTCAATGATGTACAGAAATTGGAACTCTGTACAATTTGGGAAAAGTTTGGCAGTTCCTCCAAAAGTTAAACATGCAGTGATCATATGACCCAGCAGTTCCACCCCCAGACATATACCAAAGAGAAATGAAAACATATCCACGTAAAAACTTATGCACAGATGTTCACAGCAGCATTATTCATAACAGTCAGACTAACCCCAATGTTCATCAACTAATGAATGGATAAATAAAATGTGGTATGGCCATAAAATGGAATATAATGTAGCAGTGAAAAGAAAGGAAGTCAGCGGTGCCTGGGTAGCTCAGTTGGTGAAGCATCAGATTTGTGATTTTGGCTCAGGTCATGATCTTGCAATTCATTAGTTCAAGTCCTGCATCGGGCTCTGCACAGACCGTGCAGAGCCTGCTTGGGATTCTGTCTCCCTCTCTCTGCCCCTCCCCTGCTTGCTTTCTATCTCTCTGTCAAAATAAATAAAACTAAAAGACTGAAGAAAGAAAGAAAGAAAGAAAGAAAGAAAGAAAGAAAGAAAGAAAGAAAGAAAGAAAGAAAGAAACCACTGATATTCCCTACAACATGGATGAACCTTGAAAACACTATGGGAAGTGAAGGAGGTCAGCCACAAAGGACCACATAGTGTAGGATTCCACTTATATGAAGTGTAAAGGATAGGCAAGTCTCCAGAGACAAAAAAGGTGGATTATTAGTTGCCTAGGGGGAGATTACAGCTAAGTGGAGTGGGAGTTTCTTTCTGGGGTGATGAAAACGTTCTAAGATCAACTATGGTAGTGATTGTACAATTCTGTGAATATACTAAAAGACACTGAATTGTACACTCTAAACGGTGAACTATGTGGGTGAATGGTGTATAATCTGTTTAAGAATATAATGGAATGGATTTGGGGAGGTAGAGATGACAGATTTTACTAATGAAATCCTAACTTTTAAGAACTATAAGGAAAACACCTCTACTTGATTAGAGCCGAGAGCCAAAACTTAATTGTAAAAGTGGCATTAATGTTTCATCTCTTTTCTCAAAATGTGCACATATATTTCCTGGGAAGGCAGGCTGTGGGCAACCTCATAAGGAAGTGATTGTTTTCCTCATTTCTGCACAAATACAATTTATGTCTAAAGTAGTCAGAACTCAGTTATACCTACCTTGTTAAAATCAACAAGTTTTTGTGATTCAAGAAGGGAAAAAAATCCCAAATTCCTAAGTTTAGGAGAGTTAAAAAAAAATCAAAGATGCCCATTATTTATAAAAATGTTTTTGTCTCTTCTGGTATGAATTTGTAATTATTACTAGCTAAAGCCCTGAGTGGTTTCTGCCTCATCTGCATTTTGTAAATAAGGTATCCAGGGAAAACACACACACACACACACACACACACACACACACACACACACACACGACAAAAGCAATTTACATCAGATTAGGTCTGCAGTGTTTGATTAAGAAAGGCTCACTTCAGGGGTGTGTGGTGTCGGGTGAGCATCCGACTTTAGCTCAGGTCATGATCTCGCGATTCATGAGTTTGAGACCCACGTCCGACTCTGTGCTGACAGCTCGGAGCCTGGAGCCTGCTTTGGATTCTCTGTCTCCCTCCCTCTCTCTCTGCCCCTGTCTCTCAAAAATGAATAAATGTTAAAAAAAATTTAAGAGGGGTGCCTGGGTGGCTCAGTCGGTTAAGCGGCCGACTTCGGCTCAGGTCGTGATCTTGCGGTCCGTGAGTTCGAGCCCCGCGTCGGGCTCTGTGCGGACAGCTCAGAGCCTGGAGCCTGTTTCAGATTCTGTGTCTCCCTCTCTCTGACCCTCCCCTGTTCATGCTCTGTCTCTCCCTGTCTCAGAAATAAATAAAACGTTAAAAAAAGAGTTTTTCAAAAAAAAAAAATTTAAGAAAGGCTCATTTTAGGGGCACCTGGGTGGCTCAGTTGGTTTAAGTGTCTGACTCTGGCTCAGGTCATGGTCTCATGGTTCTTGGGTTCAAGTCCCATGACGAACTCAGAGCCTGGAGCCTGCTTCAGATTCTGTGTCTTCCTCTCTCTCAAAAATAAACAAACATTTTTAAAAAATGCTCATTTTGGAATAAGCACATGCACATGACCACGTATTTCTCTACCTGGAATAAAACTACTATATTCTCCCCTAAGCACTAGCAATTTCTGACCTAGCTAAAACAGACTTAAATGCAGTTTGCATGATTCCCTAATATTCTGGGTACTAAATAATAACAGCTAACGTCTGGGCTAAGTGCTTTCTATGTTCCAGGCTCTGTTCTAAACACTCTACGTATATTCACTCATTAATTCTTCACAACCTACCGAGCAGGTACTCTTATTTTTACCATGTTATAGATGAGGAACTGAGGAACCCACAGATTAAGTAACATGCTTATGGTCACTAGTAAATGGTGAAGTGGGATTTGAACCCAGGCCCTCCTGGACTTAATTTCTCTTTAGTCACTTACCCTGCACTGCTGCTCATATTCGTTTCTCATCTGTGTCAGCCTCTCCTCTTGCAGAAAGAATTCAGCACTGCTAGGATCAAGGTCACCAAACTAGAAAAGGACAAGGACACAGCTTTCATTTGCCCCAAGTGTCCGTCTTGGACCTTTAACCCACCAAAGGCCTCAGTTTCTGGTGTTCACCCAGAGTATGGTCTCTTGAGTATGAAAGGAATGTGACATTTATGCAGAACATTACCAACTGGATGATGGGAGAACATTCTAGAGTGATGTGTTCAACTAAGGCAGGGGTCATTTCTCAGTATATGCAATGTTTCCCTTGTATCCAATCTCTGAAATTAGATCCCTGTAAAAACTGACGGCTTACTTTAGCCATCTAAATACTTCCCTAACAGAAATTTACTTGGTGGCATTGCTTCTGCTCTTTTGAGTAAACTACACTTTGGGCTGCATATCAGGAGATCAAATTCAAACAGATTTACCTTTTCTGCTAACACATTTTCCAAATTTCGCTGAAGTCTATTTGTCAGATTCTCATACTCTGCCAACTTCTCTGCATTTTCCAGAAGCTCATTTTCTAGACGACTGTTTTCCTGAAGCAATTTGGGGAAAGTAAATGGGCACAGATTAAAAATTAGCAAACTGTTGTACCATTTTATATGAAGCATAAATTCATGCTCTAGACTGAGAAAATTTGCTCAGCTTGAAAGTTTCAGTAGATTACAGAAGACAAAAGTAAAGATTAAAAAATTGGTATTTATCTTATAACCCAAAAGTTTGCCCCCTTCCTTTGATCCTACAGAACTATGCTAATACGGTAGCTGTTAGCAGACACGTGCAGATATTAAGCACTTGAAACATGTATAGTACAAATAGAGATGTACTCTAAGTATGTAAAATACTCAGTAGATTTTGAAAAGTTAGTGCAAAACTATAAAATGGCTCAATAATAATTTTTGTATATGGATTAGGAGTCTAAATAATGTTTTGGAGGTACTGGATTAAATAAAATGATTCCAATTAAATTCACTTGTTTCTTTTTATGCAGCCATTTGAAAATTTGAAGTTACATATACGGTTTGCATCGTATTTCTCTCCAATAGCATTGGAATGTAGTATTTAATGACACGGAAAAACATTCTCAACACATTGTTACAATTGGCTGCAGGCTACCTATCAGCAAAAGAGAACTCAGGAAAAAACATAAAAAGGTAGAATAACTAGGGGAGCCTGGGTGGCTCAGTTGGTTGATCGCCCGCCACTCTCGACTTCAGTTCAGGTCATGATCTCATGGTTCATGAGTTTGAGCTCCATGTCGAGCTCTTCACGGACAGTGTGGGGCCTGCTTGGGATTCTCTCTCTCCCTCTCTCTGTCTGCCCCTCCCCCATTTATGTCCGCTCTCTCTCTTGAAATAAACTTAAAAAAAAACTAAAATTAATACCATTTATTAAAGATATAGTTTGTTGATATTTACTTTACAATCTTATTTTGGCTTAATGGTGTAAAAGCTGCACATACAAGTTTTTCATAACTTGTATACTGAAATTATTATAATAACACATGAACAGAAGTCCACAAATGGTGGTTTTTTTTCTGTATATATAAAACTTGCTGGAGAGATTTCCACCCACATTTGTTTAAAAAAATAAAACTACACAGACATGCATTTTGACATATGTTCCATTCCAGTGTTAAAGGCTGATTGGAAGAACATTATTTTCAAAGCGTATTTTGCCAGAAGAATATAAAGCCAGTATATTTTTAATACATTCTAGTTCACACTCTTCACATAGCAATATGGAATGAAAAAGAGTATGCTTGAAGAATTTTTTCCTAAAAAAAAAAAAAAAACAAACAAAAAAAAACCACTTTCTCCCAAAATGCCGGTGCTAGAACGCTAAGCTTTCAAAGCATGTCTAAATTTAGATGTCAAAACAGGAGCAATCTCTGTGGTGTATTGGGCCTGTTCTGGTGCTCTGGAAACTAACAAATCAGATTCTGTTACTGACCATAGGGAAAACACAATCTGGACAGTGGGGAGGGAGACAGATGTAGACACAATTATCTGTGATGCACTATCTTCCGTCAAGAAAAAAGGAAGCATAATGGGAATGAAAGAGTCATGTGGTCTGCAGTGTTGGCAAAAGCAGTGAAGGAGCATAAAAACCCACTGAGAAACTGCGAGATCTGATGGCAGGTGCGGTTGGATTAAGGGCATGGCTCAGGGGGTTGCTGGCAGGACCTGAGGGTGGAAAAGTATAAGGACAAGGGCCCTTCCAAGGGCCTTCAGGGCTACCACGCTGTACTTTTACACAGGGTAACAGCACGTCTTCACTAAGTTCTTTAGGGTTCTTGAGTAATGTAACTCTAGTGGCCATATGGAGGCCGGATGGATGGAAGAAAAGATGCACGTAAGTCAGCTGAAATTCTGAACCTGTTCAGAGCCTGCAGAAATGGAGGAGGGGGATAAATCTGAGAGACGTTTCACAGCACCAACAGGACTTAGAGACTAATGTGACACCTCATGGTAATGACACAGATTAAGGAGAAAATTCAGAGAAAGAGGCGATTTGATGGTTAGGGTGGGAGAGTTAGCTCAGTTTTTGATGTGTGGAGTTTCAGGAACAACAGTTAATATACTACGCGTACTTATTTCCTTTTACAGGCTGCATATGCAGCATCTCATTTAGTCCCCATTTTAAATATGCTATGAGGCAGATATTACAACGGTGCCCATTTTGTACATTAGGAAACAGGTCTGGATAACGTGATCGAGGTTTTCCGGTAAGTAGTGGTATCCAGAATGGAAGTAGGCTGCACCGTATCAGAGTCTAGTAAAGAGAAGGATCGTTTCCTCTACTGAGACACGAGAAAAGAGGAGAGGATGTATAAGGCAAAAGACATATTTGGAAGCAAAGAAACAAAGCTGACGACCTGTGTGTGGCAGGAGACCATGCCATCTGCTCAGAATCGGGTGGGGGACAGGGAAGAGAGAAGTCATCAACCAGGTGCCAAAGAGCCCTAATGACTCAGTGCAACTACAAGGGGTGAGAAGAACAAGATCTGCTGATTGACACCGCGGGCACACCAGAAGCCTGGACACTCCTGCAATCTAGATCCCAGCAGGGGCTCTGTCACGTCTGGGTCATGACCCAGCAGGACAAATATACGGGAATCCTGGGACTGCGCCCTGGGCAGACCTGCCCTCTTTCCAGAGCTGTGGTTTTCCATGTGGTGTTCCCAGCAGGGACACGGACCAGAGAACTAAGAGGATGACTACCTTTAAAGAGAGGGCAAGGCGGTCCCGGATGTAGTTCTCTTCTGTTTTTGCCTTTTCAATTTCCTGCTCAAGTTCCAAGCGCTGCTTGCCCACCTGTTGCAGGATCTGTTCTCTCTCCTTTCGGAGTTCATTCTTTAAGGCTGCTATTCGCTCCTTGTACTCTTCATCCAGTTTCCTGTGAGGAGGAAAGACCAATAAGCTGCCAGTAAGACCGTGAGAGGTCCTTATGCAGACCCACCAAAAATGGAAACACAGAGTTCTACAGATGGAAAGATCTACTGGGTCCTGCTTTCCTTAAGGCTCGACCACACCTGCGTCCCTCCAGCCAGGTGTGGCTGAGCAGGCACCAGGCTGAGCCCCACCACCCTGGCCAGTGTGGTGGGAAAGAGGGCCCTGGCCCCGCCAGTCCCACCTGAGGTTGTACTCATTGCGCCGCTCGATGGCCGCATGGTGATCATCCACCTCGGAAGCCATTAGAGACTTGAGCTTCTCAGCTTTGTCCAGATCTGACCGTAGCTTCTCTTTCTCTCTGACCACTTGATCAACTCGCTCCCTTGAAAGAGAAATAGACCAAGTTAAAGGGAAACCATCTCTAAGCAACAGGTGGACCCAAAAAAGTTCTCCTCTGGCTGGCTTCAGTACAAAAACAAAACCAAGGCAACCAAAACCCTTCCAAAATAAACACTTCCACAGCTTCCTTCAGAAGCCTACATGCAAATCTAAGCGTTACTTAATTTTCACAATAGTGAGATGACAGGAGATTAGCTCCATTTGCATACAGAATGTGTCACAGGCCTCCAAAGGACTTGCTGGGCAAGCAGGAAAGGGAACAGGGCGGGTGGACCTTCCAAGCAACTCACAGCAAATGCCGGATCTCAGCCTTAAAGCTGGCCAGAGCTGCCTGGTGAATGCCATTCTTGGTGACCAAAAGTTCATTTTCAAGAGCCAGTGTCAATTCTGTCAGGTTGACATTCCCATCAAGGCTGAAATCCAAGGCCTAGAAATCAGAACAAGTTCAAGATAATTACAAGTTCTGTCCTCTAAAGCGGAAGCTGTGAAGGGTATACAAACCCAGAGAAGTGAATGTACAATCAAGAAGTTGGATGATCACATTTCTTTAGTGACTGCTTGGGAACAACCTTCAATTGAAGTTCTAAGGAAATCATACATGCTCACGTGCATGTTTAACAAAATATTCTCTAGCGCTGTAAATAAATACAATAGTATAACTCTAATCTTTACCAGCCAGAGATCAGTTAAGAGCATTGCACTTGTCAATAGTTTTGGTGTTAAAAACATGGAAAGTAGTTAGCAACAGACTCCTGATTAAAGGGGGTAAGAAAAGTTACTTCTTATTTCTGAGAGCTTGTGAACAGAAGAATCATTAAGGAGAAATCAAATTAAATCAAATCAAATCAGTTTCAAAAGCTCTGGAATTTTTCAACCCTTCCCCAGTCTGTCATTTCTCTCTCATTTTAGCTGCCACACCTTCAGGATCTCCTGGCTGTTCTCAATGCCCTCTTCCTGCCAGGAGTCGAGTATTTTCTCCACTGATGCATAGCCCATCCCATCATCCAGGCAGGAGAAGACCCGAAAGCCAATGGTACTTGTCATTGCTGATGGGGTTGTGGTACGTCGTCCACTCTCATCGAAGGACTGGGAGAAGAAAGAGACTTGAGCAAGGTCAGGTCTTTCAACCAGACATTGACCCAAACTGGTCTGCCCTGACCACACTGAGCAGAAGCCATGTCTTTCTAACACTATTAAAAAAAAAATAAAGTCACGCAGCCCCTTTGATCTTTCTTTCCCAAGGGAGTCAAGAATGCAAAACTTATCAAAAACAGTTGCTCTGGTAGGGAGATCCTTGACATAGATGTGTCTTTACTTAACACCAGGTTTCTTTGGACCCACAGCTAACATTAAGGGGCATAATTAGTGGCTTCCCACTCTGTAATTTATGGTCATTTTTCAAACCCAACTTTTCCTTCCCAATGGTTTAGTCTTTCTTCTTCTTTTGCTTCTCTCTTTCTCCTTATTCTTCTTCAAACAACAGATTAATTCATTAGAAACTATTCAAGTGGGTTTTAACTTCTGCTCACAAAGAAACCACTTCCTATTTCTCTCTCACCTGCATGGAGAGGTGCCTTTTCAACTGTCTATATGGAGTAGATGCTGATGGTGTGAGGGATTTTCCATTTTTGAATAAGCCATAGAAAAAATCTTCTACGCTCATTGTACCATCAGGATCAAGATTATGGAAGACTTCCTCAAGCATCTGGAAAAGAGTAACCATTTACTTTAAGTATTTCCCTCAAAATAACACAAGGCCCAAAGTACATTCGTGGCCAATAGAAACTGGCACCACTGTTGACCCCAAGGCTCCAGAAATATAACATGTCCCTTTATTCTCATTTCACTGAATTTATTTTCCTTTTCAGTAATATGTCCTTCCTCCTCCACAAGCTAAGCATAAACATCCATTTTCATAATCCTAGGCAATTTAGCAATTAACTGTTTTCTTTTTTACTCACACTTGTAAAATGGGTAATCTTTTTTTTAATTAAAAAAATTTTTTTAAACATTTATTTTTGAGAGACACAGAGAGATAGAGGGTAAGCAGAGGAGGGTGCAGAGAGAGAGAGGGAGTCACAGAATCTGAAATAGGTTCCAGGCTCTGAGCTGTGAGCACAGAGCCTGATGTGGGGCTCAAACCCACGAACCGTGAGATCATGACCTGAGCTGAAGTGGGATGCTTAAGGGACTGAGCCACCCAGGCGCCCCAAATGGGTAATATTTAATGTTGCTACACATTATTCTTATGGATTAAAAAATATAAAGATATAGCTTTCCAGTGTTGTAACAACAGAAATAAGTTTGGACAGTCATTAAACTATTATATTGCGGTGACTCAACACGATATTTTGTTTATATTGAATTTTTGCAATTGGTATGTTGGCACAGCAGAATTTGGTCTGGGACAGACTGCAATGATCTAAGAGTTTGGGTCTGAAACTCATGACTCGGGATTTAGAGCACTACATGGAACAGGACTGCATGTATTGGGGTTTGTTTTAATGCTTTAGCACGGGAGAAATGAAGGTCGGATAGGAAAGATTTTGTGTGTGTCCAACAGAACGGCCCCAAGAGATGTAAAGAGAAGGGAATTTTGCCTGTTTTGTGCCCTTTAACGGTAATCCAGTAGTCCTCATCATGTAATTGGGGAAGGAGAGACTGGACTGTAGTCCCTTCAGAGCCTTGCCTACAAGATGGTTTGTTCCCTTAGCGCAGTAGAGGAATAGAAAGGATGGATAAAGCGGCATGAGTCACTGACACCACAGAATAGGGAGGAAAGGCAATGAGCTCTTTTTTCCTGGCAGTTGGATTCCTCTTTCCTTTGGGGGCTTAAGTTTTTCTATACAGACACCCCTCCATTGTACAGAACAGAAATCGCCTGAGGATCTTGTTAAAATGCAGGCTCTGATACAGTTAAATCTGGGGGTGGGGTCTGAGATTCTGAATCTCTAACAAGTTCTCAGGTGATGCCCACAGAGTAAGCAACATATTTAATCTGAAGGCATTAGAGTCTGCAACTGGGTCCATTCTAACAAAGGCCTCTTTGTAACACATCTTCAAAGTTTCAATATCCATTTTGTAACTCTGGACTATTGCTAGGATTCATCATCTCATAATTGTTGATTTTATTCTTCATGGAAGTGCCCGAGGCATTTCTTTTATCTCCAATGCTTCTTTCCAATTCACATCCAATAGGAAACATCTGTCTCTATTCTTTTTTTAATACCACTTCCTCTGGTGAGGACTCTGAAACAAGAAACCATTCTAAAGAGTGGAAATCTTTGGAAGAGGAACAGTTTCTAATAGAGAATTATATGGTAAAACCAATGGAAAGGTATTTGGGTGGGATTCTGAGGTCACTAAGATCCCTCAGCAGTTCTGTCTTGTTCTTACCAACCCAAAGAACACTTTCTTAGAGGACTAGGCCCTCGGGATCATCAAACCGTAAGTCACAGTAAAATCCAGGTGTGCTGACTGAAGTGAACAACTGTATTTTGGCTCTAACCTTAGCTCCACACTGCTTGGCCTTGTGACCCTGGCCAAATTGATGCACAGCTTCCAGACTGCCTAAAAAGCCATCACCTCATTCAAAGTGGAGGAGCAGGTGAGTCCCACCAGTTATTGTACATGGGGGGAGTAGGCGAGTGGTGAATAGAAGGTTGTGGATTCAGAAAAAGGCAGGGTTGGGCTAAATAGAACACAAGTCAAATGGGCAAGTGGGGCACCTCCACAGTCTGTGCAGGAGCCAGATCCAGAACCCTGAGGACATTCTTACTCCTCACGACACACCAGCCAGGCAGGTCTCTGGATGGTTGATTTCCCAAGGTATACATTGGGACACAATGCACTAGAATAGGGTAACAAACCCAAATACCCAGAGAGGCCAGGAAGGTGATATTAATGAATGAGGCAGGATGGTTTTGAGACACTACAAAGGAGTGCCATGTAAAGCAGGGAACTGAACACACGAGTGCGTGTCCTGTCCAGAGGAGCTAGCCAGCCACTTCTCCTGGCTAGCAAAATGGGAGTCAAATCTTTGGGTTTTTAGAAAAATCTGATTTAAAAAAAGTGTAGCAAGAGTTCAATTTTTAAACATTGGGCATACCAAAAGAACAAACAACAAAAGCAACTCAAAACTTTGGGCCATATTTGGCATGTGCCCTCCCTGCCGTACAGCGGTCCTTGCTTCTGGAAAGCATAGTACGTGAGACACTGAGTCTAGTTCCCCTTCCTGGTAACGGCAACAAGCAGCAGCGACATCACTTTCTTTATCTAGAAAACGAGGAGATGACTAAATCTAAAATTGCTTTCAGTCATAAAATCCTATGATCCCAAGTTGCTTGTGGATGAGATCATCTTGAACTTTCAGCTCCTCTGTGGTTGAGAGCTAATAGTACAAAGTACTATAGTATTTCATGACTTTTTTTTTTTTTTGGTGGGGGGAAACATTAAGTAAAAGCTATACTCAATGAGCAATCTTTTACTCATCCTTGGATGAGAGGAAAATAACTAAATAAGCTACTTCTTTCCCTGCGTTTTAGAAATTCCACCACAGAAGAAAATGCAATTCCCCACAAATGGCTACAGTTTATTCCAAGAATTGTTCTTAGATAAATAATCCAAGTTTGTGCAGTATTGTGCAGTATTTCTTGGCAAAACATCCCAAGGTTCTGCATACTGCACTGGGTTTATAATTTAGGAGGATGAATTTAATGTTATGACTCAACAACACTGGAAAATAAATGACCACTGAGCCATTAAAAAGGTAGTCAATGGGTATATAACAGTCACATATACTACAGAGGAGGAGGAAAAAAATCTCTTCTGCAAATGAGGCTACTTGGTAGCTTTTGATGATAAATCTGTTTTTGGTTTAGGAAAATAATATCATTTATCCCCTGAACAAGCAGGCAGTATGGTTTCAAATAGCATTCTAATCAGATTCCCCAAACTGCAACTGTAGCCCTAACCTCTGAGCCCCTCCAGTCCTTATTTTCAGCTCTTTGAAAGACATAGCTTAGAATTATTTATGTTCTTATATTTCATGGCTTTTCAAGCACCCAGTCCTGCCAGTTCCCATCTTAATTTTTCAGAAAACATAAAGCTCAGAATTTTACCAAGCAAGAGTCTTTTGGCGGGGGTGTGGTCCTTCTAGATTCTTCTGTATCTTCAAAACCACAAGCCCACCATTTTCCACTTCCTCATGACCAGAATATTGTGATAGCTCCTGGCTGGCTGGTCTCCTAGCCAAAGGCTGTCCGCACACCAATATACCCCATAAAAGCAGCTCAGACCATCCTCAGGATTTAAGTTTTTCTTGTATGTTACTCAATCTGCTGAAGAATGCAGGGTTGATACTGAGATCTTCTCTCCAAAAACCTAAACTCATCAGTCTGGCCTTTGAAATACTCTCCCAATTCAAATCTTCTGAACTCCCTACATAATCCTTCCTCCACGTCCTTCTCACATTGTGTTTTGTGAATGCCACTTCTACAGATATATCTGACATGGTGGCCGCACCAAGCTGGTTAGTGTCTAGTAATAATGTGGGGTAACATGCTTAGCACAGTGAGGGTCACGTACTATGGGTTCAATGAGTGTCAGCTATTGTCAGGTTTGGGGTTTTTTTCCCACAACCCAACACAAGCTTCTTACGAAAGAATCTTCAAGGCTTATCTCCCAGGAAAAAAAGAGAATGGAATCTCTGTAACATGCTGCAGGAAGGCAAAATATGGCTGTTCCTAGCCTGTGACCAGTTCAGATTTCATCATGATTATTATTCCTGAATAAAAATATGATGCAAGGCTTACCTCTCCATCGATATTCTGCAGGCCATACTGCTCACAGATGGAGACCAGCTTCTTTCGGTTCAGGTGACCATCACGGGTGATCCCCAGATCTTCACAAACCTCCTGCAGTTTCTCTTCTATCCAGTCTTGGGGAGCAGAAGACCCACTTTGTGAGGCATTCAAGTCATCTGGGTTCCAAAATCTTAACTGGCCTGAAATAAAAACATATATTGTGCTGTTCCCAAAGGAATTGCAAAGAGAGAGAGCCTGTTCTCAAAGAAAACTTTTTGAAAGTAAATATTACAAGAAAGAGACTATAAATGCTGATTCCATCTTGATTTGAATCTGTAGTCCAAATGAAATGCAACCACTGGTTCTTAGGCTGCAACAAGAGCAAACAGGCACATTTTTCTATACCACACGAGAAATATCTCCTGTGCAAGCATACCAAGGTTCTAGTCTGTTTTATTCCAACTGAAAACATGCACAGGCTTAAGGCTTGGATGTAACTGGAAGAGAAGGCTAGTTGAGAACCATTCCAAAGAGATTTATCAGCCCTGCCTCAACTATAGCTACAGACTTTATCTAATCACCACTTTCTTTCTGGTCTAAGCACTAGAACTGCTTTTACTAAGAAGGAAATGATTTCGTAATAAATATCATAAAATAATCATAAAAGTCTCAGGATTAGCCTGTTTACACATTTAAATATTCTGACCTACAAACAAACCAACTTGAAAGAATAAATGGTTGTAAATTACAAGTTGCTAGTTACCTATACATTAAGGATACATTTTATTTGAAAACGTAAGGATCAAACTCATTTAAAAATCAAAATTTACTTATCCTCTATCATAAATTCTAATTAAACTTTCCACTTACATACGAGAGTTTTAGAAAGTCAGTACTTAATCATGAGATAATTACTAGGACAGTTTTGTGTGCCTGGAAGAACCTTAGAGGGTTGAGAAGAGCATTTAGTGCTACCGTTACTATTTATTGAACAAATTAAGTTCATTACTGCTGTGTCTTTCCAGGTTAGAGACATAGAGAACACACAGTAATTACACTTAAGTGGAGTACAGCCAGGGTAGGCTGTGAGGTGGGCTCAAATTCTGTCAGCTGAACCACAGTGCCATCTGCTGGCCCCAGCAGTTCAACACTAAATAGGTTAATTTGAAAGTTTGCCTAAGAGAGTAATTAACCCATAAGTGAAATTCTACATCTTACTTGCCATACCTTGTGTGAGGTTAAAATGCTGGGATTTTAAAACTATGAACTTTCCATTGGGAATGGATTTTTTTGTTGTTGCTGTTGTTCTTAACGTTACTTCTTAGCGGGCCTCCAGCATGCAAGGCTGTTTGTTGGGAAGAAGGCTAAGAGATGCAGGAAATGGGGACGTGGAAAGTGCCCTGGGAATGGCAGCCCTTCCTTTCCAGGCAGGCTCCAACACACACACAGTTCCTACCTTCCGCTTCATACTCTTCACTGCGCTGTGTCTTCCAGTGCTAGAGAAGGCAAGAAGAAAAGATTAGTGTGCTTTAGTAAATATTCAGTTTTTCCAGGAAAAACTCTGGGATCATCACCTGAGTAAGTCACATGATTCAGAACCTTTCGGGTGGGCCATCCTTAGTCAACCAGCAAATCGAGAAGAGACACCTAAGAAACACCACTTAGCCACCCGCACTATCTCACTAGGGATTTGCCTTTCACATTTGCAAATTCACTTATTCAACAGCTAAACCTGTCACAGCCGATAAAACCAAGCCAAAGCAAATATTCAGAATCCATCAACCAACAAAAATTCATACCATGCATTTATGAATCTGTTCTTCAATGTTTATTGGGTGCCAAGTGTTATGATACAACTTCAGGATACAACTATGAACAGAACAGACACATTTCTTGCCTCAAGAAGTTTAAATGCTAATGAAGACATGCAGACAAGAAAACAAAGTATAATATTGTAGTGTATTAAGTGTGATGGAGGGGCGCCTGGGTGGCTCAGTCGGTTCAGCATCCGACTTCAGCTCAGGTCACGATCTCATGTCTCCTGGGTTCAAGCCCTGCGTCAGGCTCTGTGCTGACAGCTTGGAGCCTGAAGCCTGCTTCAGATTCTGTGTCTCCTTCTCTCTCTCTGCCCTTCCCCCACTTGGCATTCTGTCTCTCTCTCAAAAAATAAATAAGCATTTAAAAATTAATAAATCAGAAAGCCTATAAAAAGTGTTATGATGTAGAAGTTCAAATACTATGAGGGTATCTAAATAGGATCCTTCAGACTTAGGAGATCTGGGTAGACTTCCTGAAAGAAGCAACATCTAAACTGAGACCTGAAGGGTGAGCAGGAGACAGCCATGTGAAAAGAAAGGAGCAGCTGCTATTTGCTGAAGCACAGAGGTAAGAATGAGCCTAGCATGTCTGTGACACAGTGAGGGAGGAGACAGAGATGCAACCCCAAACAGGTGGGCTAGAAAGCTCAAGTTAAAGAAAATACATGTTACCAGTAAACTGCATTAGAAGCAGTGAAATTTACCTGAACTGGACCATTTTGCCCCTATTGTGCTATGTTACTACTGGTCTTTTTCAGGTCACATCATACATTTATAGTGTGTGTACTGCATGAAAGCACCCAGCCAGGACACAATCAGAACCAAACTCTGGACATTTGTCCACCAGCCAAGCGCAGCACAGGTCTGCTTCTGGTCAGTGGCAACAAGTAGGTTGCGGTGGCCCTTGGCCAGCCCGCGAGGTGCCTAATCACTCCTGTTGGGAGGTTTTACAACCATGGCAGGAAACCCTGTTGAGAAAAGGTGTATCCCCCTTTCAAAACCTGGCTGCTGTCTCAGCAGAGATCCAACTTGATGAATGAAACTGCTTTCGATAACAAATACCCAGCCCTTTCTCTGTGATGGTTGAACTGTACAAGATGATCTGATTTCCTGGAATCCTCAATAAACTCAACAGGAAAATAAGCCTGATTAACTCCAGTCTCCAAGAGCTGGCATCCCTATGGCAAACAGTGTACCACCCTAAATTCTTAGACTGAACGTTGACTTTCAGTATACCATTCAAGTTGATATGAGTGGAGGTCCTCTTTCAGGCAACCCAAGCATGTCTTTTTCCACCCCATACTCACTCATGCTGGTCCTCTCCAATTAATTAAAGGACCGTTGTATACCAGAATTTCACAGTCCCCTATTTTACTTGGAAAGACGCTGAAGAGAGCATCAGAGAGTTTCCCCAGTTTTGTCACACTAAACTAAAACTCCAGACTGACAATGCTGAGGTTGATCGTTCATGCCATGCAGAAGACCTCAAAAAGCCATAACTCACAATGTACAATTTCACTACAACTCATTCAGATTACAACTGAAAAGTATCGCTTCTCGGCCTTTTGGCTAAGATCAAGTGCAGATTACAACTGAAAACCACTAATATACATGGTAGTTACGGAAACAGAATTAGGGGACAGTGTGATTTTTGCTTGTTCGTTTGTGATTACAATTTTAGCAGCCCACAGTTCCTCCTAAAGACGTATTTCAAACCTAGTGGATATATGAGGCATGGTAGGGGTAAGGAAGGAGCGGTGGGGTAAACAGCCCTCTGTAAATTTTCTTACATTATTATTTCTGGGCGGAGCTCTACTGTTTTCATATAAAATGATTTAAATCAATAAAGCTCCACTAATAAAAGCGTCCTGTCTGTCCCAGCATATTTATTTTCTTACCCACAGAGCAAAGACTTAAATTCTTATACTAATACTACTTTCGCATCTCCAAATTGTGAAAATTCATTCATTATTCAGCATATAATTTGGAAGCGCCCTAAAATGGAATCCCTTAAATCTGCTTAAAACAAATAAAATAGGTTTCTATGATCTAAGAACCACTGGTCAAAATAAAACTAAATCACAAGGAGGAAAGGATTTTTAACAGCACAAATGGACAGAACAAAAACAGGAAGAGTATCAATGGGCCCCACCAATAAGCCCGGACTGGGACACACAGATGGAAAAATGCAAAAATTCACTAGAGAATTTGAATGGCAGATTAGAACTGGCAGGATGAAAGAATCAGCAAATTTGAAGACTAGTCAGTTCACATTATCTAGTCTGAGGATCTAAAAGAGAAACACACCTTCAAAACCCCCTTGGTAACAATTCCTAAAGTCATGAGGTGTGTATAGTTACTTAAAAGTTTATTGCTTACATTTTCTCACTTCTCCATTCATTTTATTTATTTATTTATCTTTAATGTTTGTTTATTTCTGAGAGAGAGGGACAGACAGAGCACGAGCAGGGGAGGGGCAGAGAGAGAGGAAGACAGAATGTGAAGCAGGCTCCAAGCTCTGAGCTGTCAGCACAGAGCCTGATGCGGGGCCATGAAATCACCAACTCTGAGATCATGACCTGAGCTGAAGTCAGACACTCAACCGACTGAGCTACCCAGGCGCCCCTCCATTCATTTAAAAATAGTGAGCAATCAGTTCAGAGAAGCAAGAGGATTTAACATACTGTTTCAAATATTTCGTGAGTCTATGGGACTGGATGATTGTATCGGATTCACTTCTTATTTATTTTGAGAGAGCAAGTGAGCGAACAAGGGACAGGGAGAGAGGGAAAGAGAAAATCCCAAGCAGGTTTCACATTCAGCACACAGCCCAATGCAGGGCTCCATCTCAAGACCATGAGATCATGACCTGAGCAGAAATCAAGTCAGACACTTAACCGAGTGAGTCACTCAGGTGCCCCCATACCTGATTCGGTTCTCAGGACAGTACTTCCCCAACTGTTCTCCTTCCCTGGTTCTTTCCCCAAACTAATAAGAATAAGGGGGTTACAGCACAGACAAAGAAGCCATACTGCCCCTTAACTACTGAATTTGGCCTGGACAAATTTATTAATTGCTTTTTGCCTCAGTTTCTCCATCTATAAAATGGGAATAAAGTAGTACATATTTCACAGAGTTGGGTAAAATGCTTAAAATTGTGCTTGGCAGGGGCGCCTGGGTGGCTTGGTCGGTTAAGCGTCCGACTTCGGCTCAGGTCATGATCTCACGGTCCGTGAGTTCCAGCCCCGCGTCAGGCTCTGTGCTGACAGCTCAGAGCCTGGAGCCTGTTTCAGATTCTGTGTCTCCCTCTCTCTCTGCCCCTCCCCTGTTCATGCTCTGTCTCTCTCTGTCTCAAAAATAGATAAATGTTAAAAAAAAAAATTTAAAATTGTGCTTGGCAAACAATAAGCACTATAAAATCTTATTTTTATTGAACATGTGTTTATGTAGTACATATTAAATTTATTTTTGAAGATTTTATTTTCATTACCATGTTTAAACTTAAGGCATTAATTTAGGCGGCCTGGGGGGAATTATCAGTTATTCATATAAATTTGTAAGAAAATGCCAAGTCCAGTAGATAGATATGCAAAGAATACAAAGAGACAATTCACATAAAAGGCAACACAAATAAATATGGGGAAAGACTCATTTCAACAGCAAAGAAGTGTAAATTAAAACCAGGGAATCCCTTTGTTCCCATTAAATTAGCAGTACTTAAGTCCTATTACCATCAAGGTTATGAATTAAAATAGACCTCTTTATATGTTCCTGGTAGCAGTGGGAATGGTATTACCCTTTTGGTAAAGAAAATTGCTTCATGTTCCAAAAGCTATGAAAATGTTCGTATTCTTTGACCCAATAATTTCATATGATTTCCACTGACAATAAAATCAAAGGAAAAAAGTTTATGCACGGATAGGTACATTTAGAACTTTTTACAAAAAGTCCTGAAAGTGTAATTCTAGGGGTGTCTGGGTGGCTCAGTCAGTTAAACATCTGACTTTGGCTCAGGTTATGATCTCACGGTTCGTGGGTTCAAGCTCCACATCAGGCTCTGTGCTGACAGTTCAGAGCCTGGAGCCTGCTTCCGATTCTGTGTCTCCCTCTCTTTCTGTCCCTCCGTTGCTTGTGCTCTGCCTCTCTCTCTCACAAGAATAAATAAAACCATTAAAAAAATTTAAGTACAATTCTAAAACCATGTAAGAGATGGAAAAACACGTGAAATGTTAAATGAAAGACCATGACAAAAATGCCACCTACGCTATGACTACCACGGGCAAAAATATTTATACAATTAGACAAAGAATGGAAGGAAATAGAGATAAGAAAAATAGATGCATTTAGTTGAGGGACTATGGGAAACAGTTATATTTCCTTTGCTATTATAAATGTTTGTGCAATATAAACAGGTGCAACTTCACTATTTCTTTTTAACCCCCTGCCCTCTAATTCTCACTAAATGAATTTCCTGTGACCTGGGGGTGGGGAGAAAGGGAAAGTTCTTTCACAGAACCCACCTGCTCTGTGACCTGAGACAGAGGAGACCTGGAGTGGTGGGAGTGGGGGGGTGGCGGGTGCTGTTCAGGAGGGTGAAAGCTGCTGATGCCAGTGCCTCCTGAGCTTCTCAGAGTGTGGACAGATCAGGGACACCAGTTTGAGACCGGAATTGGGGACTGAGACCATGATCATCCTTCAGGCAGCTTAACCCAATGGCACCAGGCACAGCACGGCCTTCTAAAACCCCAGGCAGCACTGGCAGCTTAAATAATTTCACACAAACTCTGTGGGCAAGTGGTGGCAGGTAAGGGACAACTTGTTAAAAAATCTCTAGGGGAGGTGTGCCTGGGTGGCTCAGTCAGTTGGGCGTCCAACATCGGCTCAGGTCATAATCTCACAGCTTGTGAGTTCGAGCCCTGTATCAGGCTCTGTGCTGACAGCTCAGAGCCTGGAGCCTGCTTCGGATTCTGTGTCTCCCTCTCTCTCTGCTCCTCCCCTGCTCACTCTCTGTGTCTCTAACTCTCTAGGGGTAACAATTTCCCAAGCATTTCTCCCATGGCCCTGTATAAGAAACACAGATCCAGCTAGGAACAGCCCTGCCTAGAACCAAATGTATACTAAATGGCTACATTTCCATTCCAAGACCACTTCAGTTGGAGATGGAATTAGCCACCCAGAAACATGTGCTATGCTTCTCCCCAGTCTCCGCCAAGGGTCTTTTCCTTTAACAAGGGGGAGGTAAGCACACAGAAGCCGAATGTTTGTTGTTAAATTGCAATTTCGTGGGGTGCCTGGGTGGCTCATTTGGTTAGACGGCCGACTTCGGCTCAGGTCATGATCTCGTGGTCCGTGAGTTCGAGCCCCGCGTCGGGCTCTATGCTGACAGCTCAGCGCCTGGAGCCTGTTTCGGATTCTGTGTCTCCCTCTCTCTGACCCTCCCCTGTTCATGCTCTGTCTCTCTCTGTCCCAAAAATGAATAAACGTTAAAAAAAATCATTAAAAAAAATTGCAATTTCGAGGGGTGGGGTGGGGTGGGGTGCGGGGGAGATTCAGTTCATTCATCGCTCATGTTCATTCTCACTGCCTGGAGCCAGTAGTTCCAATTAAAAAGCAGGGGGAGCAGGAGGGGATGGCAGGTTAGAAGGTTGGAGGGATTAGGTCATTTGCCTACTGGAACACCATCAATAAAGGGAGGCATCATTCTGGAACAAGGTCTTTTAATTGCTGCCAGTTTACCCAGCACAGTGAAAGCCCGGCAGGTGGTCTTTAGACACAGATCAGCCATGAGCACTGGAAGGGAGATAATCTTAAAATCTTTGGAAAAGTGGGCGAAGAAGGGAGGGACAATTGCTGGCATGTGTTCTCAATACTAATTCATGAAAAAGGACTGAATTTCTTCCCCTGAAATCTTAGGTCATCTATCACTGGCGCAATGGATGTTAATAAGCGTTTTACGGTCATTCTGTTTGATTCTGGAGGCAAAACGGTAGAGGGCATGAGCACAAGGGTTGAACAGAGAGACTGGGTTCAGTCTGGCTCTGTCGCTCAGTGTGACCCCTTGGTACCTTACTTCATGCCCAAAGTGGAGATGAGCTTCCCAGTGCAGACGTGAAAGCGTATGCCTGGCACTTAGGAAGTGGTAGCTGTCATCATGATTTCAGCCAGAACAAATATGTGGCTAAGGATTTGGGCTGCAGGGGCGCCTGGGTTGAGTGTCTGACTTCGGCTCAGGTCATGAGCCGGTTCTCTGGGTTCGAGCCCCGCATTGGGCTCTGTGCTGACAGCTCAGAGCCTGGAGCCTGCTTCAGATTCTGTGTCTCCCTCTCTCTGCCCCTCCCCTGCCTGCTCTCTCTCTTCCTCAAAAATAAACATTAAAAAAAAAAAAAAAAAAGATTTGGGCTCCAGAGCTGGACCCCCAGGGTTCAGTTTCACCTCCACCATCTACCTGCTGTCCAACCTTGGGCACATTACTTCATAGCCAGTGTGCCTCAGTTATCTCTTGGGTAAGTGAATAACAGTACCTGCCTACAAAGGTGTGCTAATATTTAGAATGCATTTCAAATGGTGCCTGCTATAACTCGAGAACTAAGTATCTGCGAAGTAAATAGATATTACCATTACTATTCCTACTATTTGGGTGTCCAAAACTAGGACAAGGGCAAAGAAACAACAGATAGACCAGTGTCAGCTTGAAGAACAAACCCAGAAGAGGCTCTGTAGAAACTACAGCTTTGAACACGTAATTGTGACGAAGCAATCAACTTTTGATTCAGCTTAGGAGCAGGGCCTCCCTAGTCACCCTCCCCCTGGTCGAGAGTGTCCCCTGGTTGGTCACAGCTGGCAGGGGCTGCCTGTGTTTCCATATGACCATGCCAAGTGTGCTGGCCAACGACCCCCATTGAGAGCAGCCGGAGGGGAGAGGGTCAGAGGTTGCCTGGCCCCAAAATGGCTGCTACAGAAGGCAGCCCCCCAACCCCCTCAGGCGGACAAAGGAAGCCCGCTCTGTAGGCTGTGCATCTCAACGTCACTCTGGCCATTGTGGTCAACTCTCTGGTTGTCCGGTAGCCGGACGAGGGTGCCCCACATGCGTGGGCTACACCAGTCATGCCGCTTTCAGGACTGCTTTCTCTGGAGGGCCACCTGCTTTGCTGGACTGCAGAGCAGATGGCCCGAGCCTCTTGGATCCCGGGCTCCCAGCCCCAAGGCCAGGCCGGCATCTGCAGCCTGCGGGCCTGGCGAGGCCCCTGCCCACAATAGCCCCGTCCCAGCCCCCAGCAGCCATCTGCTCCAGTGCAGACCTTGTGCCCTGCAGAATGTATGGCTAATTAAAACGATTATGGGGGCACATACGGGGCTATTCTTTCCCAGCAGAGGTTGCTGAACCAATCTCAGCAGCCTTAAGCAGATGTTTTTTTCTTTTTTCTTTTCCTTTTTTTTTTTTTTTTCAAAGGGGAAAGCCTTGCAAGCCCATAAAGAAGAGGAAGGAAATTTGCTGGAATAACAAAGCTCCCCAAACAAATAGAGCTATAGTGTCCATTTTACAAGAGCGGCACAATTAGCTAAGCACAGGAAGTCTCTGGAAAAACACAAACAGAACTCAGTTTAGAAGAGTGTTTATGACCAAAACGTGAGGACTTTGAAAAACACACCATCTATGGCATATCTAACTAACAGTTCTAAATATGTATAAAGCCCTTGCTTGCTCTGGGCCAGGTACTAGAAGCCAAGCAAGCCCAGGAGGGCCCCTGTTTCTGTAGGGACGCACTTCCTCAGACTTGGGTTAGTTTCTGTCATCCTGCCTTTGCAGGCAAAATGGGCAATGGAGACCGCCTGCCAGCCCAACTCTCAGTCTCTCTGCTCTGAACCCATGGACCTTCCTTTATCTTTAAAAGCAACTAAAGGCTGGGGTGCGTGGGTGGCTCAGTCGGTTGAGTGTCTGACTTCAGCTCAGGTCATGATAGCACAGCTCGTGAGTTTGAGCCCCACATCAGGCTTCGTGCAGACAGCTCAGAGCCCAGAGCCTGCTTCAGATTCTGTGTCTCCCTCTCTGTCTGTCCCTCCCCTGCTCATGGTGTCCCTCTCTCTCAAAAATAAACATTAAAAAATTTTTTAAAGCAATTAAAACCTATAGGTCAATACCGGGGACAACACGAGTTAATGTAGGATTTTTCACTACACACGTTTATATGGGTCCTGCCACGCTGCAAATTTAAGAGTTTGAGCCTTAAGCCTCTTCTCCTACTGAGATGGGGAGTGTTCTTGGCTCATTGGATTTGAAAGTCCCTAAAGGGATTTATTTTTATTGTTTTTAATCCCTCATTTTTTTTTAATGTTTGTTTATTTTTTAAACAGAGAGAGAGTGTGAGTAGGGGACAGGCAGAGAGAGAGGGAGACACAGAATCTGAAACAGGCTCCAGGCTCCAAGCTGTCAGCACAGAACCCGATGTGGGGCTCGAACCCACGAACCGCCAGATCATGACCTGAGCCGAAGTCAGACGCTTCACCGACTGAGCCACCCAGGTGCCCCTAAAGGGACTTTTTTAATACATCTGCTCATGGTATCTCCTTCATCAGAGTTGCTCTTGGTGGATAATGAACAGTGTTTCCATTCGGAAGATACACTGTACACATGGTACAGATGGAAAATGTTATTATCATTAAAATTAACTTTGTTCATTTTTAATTTGTTGTCTGTTTTTCTTTCTAGTTAGTAAATAAATACTAGAAATTGTTGACCTGGAAAGAGATGGGGGCGGGGGCTGGATGCCAAGGCAATTCCCTCTGGGATCAAGTCAGGAAGACTTACCAGAACAGCAAAGCCTGCAAGCCTGAGAGCTACAGTCTGTGTTAAAAGAGAGAGATCTTACCAGCTTTGAAGGGACTTCTTTCCATCACTTTCAAGTGATCTACAATTGCATCTTGAATGAGTGTTTCACCTCTGGGAATAGCGAAAGGATCTAACAGACTTAAGAAAACTCAAGGGAAACACTGGAAATTCCATTAATACAAAAAACTATCCTGATGATGTCCTATCGTTTGATGGAAATAAATGGCTTCAGTAATGAAAGTGCTTACTTTGTCAAAGATTAGAACAAAACATCTAACAGGAGGAATGGGAACACTGGTACATTTCGACGACAAAAGCTCTTAGCAGAACCTCTCAGTTATTAAGAAGTTTCCTCCAGAATTCAATATTTACACCACACAATATAAATGAATCATTCATGAAGACTGACTGTGAAGATATGCATAGATGAAAATGAACATAAGGGGACTAGAAGTCAGTTTCCCACTTCTTGAAGAAGTCTGATTTTATATGGGGTAGTAAAAATCAGTTTGGGGGGTTGTTCTTAGTTCTTAAACTACTGCTACCACTCCTGTCCCAGCCCCCCCACCCCCCCACCCCCTGCAGTCCAAACACAAAGACGCGATTTGCTGAGCAAGCCCCATTGTTGAGCAAATGAAGCCAAGTGGCTTCAACTTTTCTCTCAGGTCCTCACTCAAACCTCACGGTTTTGGCTTACACTACTATTGTCTGTAGTTGAAGAAATAATGGTTTAAAGCCTCCTACTCTTGATAATAATCTTCCTAGACCCGATTTATTCCCTGTGGAGGAAAACAGTTAACAAGGTGTCCCCTGTTTTCAACGAGGGCAGAAAGCAAAGTAGTCCTGCCCTAATTACATTCATGGAACAACCTTTCCTACAGTAATACAGAATAGAACTGGGCATTAGTTTTGCTCGCCCCCACCCCCCACCCCTGCCTTCCACCTATCCTTAGAAGAAACCACAAAATTCAAGGTCAGTTCAGTAGCCATTGTGGGTATGCATGTTAAGAGAAGGGAAAAAAATGTACTCTCTGGAAACTAAAATCTCACTTCTGTTTCTTAACCAAAAATAACCACCCAAACGTTCTCATTAATCACACCTTACACTGGAATCGAGAATGTGCCCTTAGTCTGGATTAATTCAGAATAGAACGTCCAGTTGAATTGCCTTGAGTGAAAATGATCCCATAAAAAAGAAAAAAAATCACCACTTCCCTTTCAATACCACCTGAGATGAGAGGTCAGACTCCCAAGGGAATCCACTTGCCAGATAAACACACTAAATTGGAAGGTGAAGGCACATTTCAGCCTCGTGGTGGAACCTACCTGGCACCTGTGAAATTAGCGCATTCTGCGTCAGGATTTCCAAATGAAATTCTGAAATACACGTTGTAGCAATGAGAACGTGGGGGAGATTACAGTGGTCTTTCCCTACGCGATGGCTTTCTGGCCTTATGAACTAGACACGGGAGGGGAAGCAAGCTTCATAGCTAGGTTAGATATTTTCTGTTTCAGCAGGAAAGAATCCAATTGCCAGAATTAAAGCTCGGGGAAACATCAAGAGGATTAATATGTACACAATTTTTATTAGGGCTTTAACATATATGGACTGAAACACAAGTCGAACACAATCAAAAGCACCTCATAGCAAGGCTTATTCTCCTACATTCTATTCAGAGGATGAGGCCCAGTTGGTAGATCATTCGTTACTCCGCTGCCACCAAGCAGGCTCTCACCCAAGGCACCACGTCACAATGGGGTGCCACGAATGGTTATGAGAGGGGTTCCAGGTTCTTGTAACTAATGAAGACTAAAGCTTCACATGGGACTTACATTAGAAATAAATGTAGTAGCTTGAAAGCAAACTTTGTAACAGCGTCACTCTTACCTGTCTGTATTTCTAGGTTTTGTTGGGTGGGACAGAAGGTTGGAGTTACAGGTAGAGAGTTACCTGAGAATTACCTATCATTTTGGTTGTACGTATGGGAGAAGGCCTCCCAAAATAAGAATGCAGAAAAAAATGTGAGTCATGGACCCAGGAGTACAGGACCAAGCTGTCAATCCTGGCAACTCCCTTATTACAGAATAATCCTAGAGGGAAGCGGGGGGAAGGAGACATTTTTTTAAATGTTTATTTGAGAGAGCGCACAAGCAAGAAAGGGAAAGAGAGAGAAGGAGAGAGAATTTCAAGCAGGCCATGTGCTGTCAGCACAGAGCCCGATGTGGGGCTCGAACCCACAAACCGTGAAATCATGGCCGGAGCCGAAATCAAGAGCCAGACACTCAACTGACTGAGCCACCCAGGCGCCCTGAGGAGGAATTATTGTTTCATCCCTTCAGATGGCTGTTTGCTCACTTATCCCTACAAGATGAGTTCCTAGAAGGAAGCAAGACTTTTGCAGGTATCTGTGACCCCATTCCATTCCACTGCCCACCCCTCTCCAAGAGCTCAGGTAAATAAAACTGATTGATCCTGGAGCAAAGATTAGTCTCCTTGTTGGGTAGCAACAGCCAAGCTTCTTCTCCATGTAACTTTTGACAACGGGTTAAGGTCCTTTTGTCTTCATCAAAAAATTCTAAACTCACCTTAGGGAAAATCTGGCATGTCTGAGAAACCGCACTCAAAGGCCAGCTAGGAATCTCACCTTGCCCTGAGCCAGGATCCAGGAGTCAAAGGAAACTCACAATCAAAACCAAGAAGGCCCATCTGCGGCTCAGGAGCTGACTACTCCTGACGAATTATTCCCATCAGGAGACACCCATCCCTGCTCCGTCCTTCAATACTGCCCAATGGCACTGAGATGAAGTATGAACCACTGGTAACAAATATACCCAAGAAATAAATTCTTAACACCCAAGGGCAGGAGACAAAAGGGCCTCAGGCAGACAAAAGAGAAAAAAAGAAGCCAACAGTAAAGAACTTCTGACAGGTTCTGAAGTGCTTATAAGTTAATGAATAAACCCCACAGGTCATTAAGAATTTTCTCCTCCCCATCATTCCTATTTGGGAGCCACTCTAGAATAAGGAAGATTACCAGGCATCGTGAAGAGACCGGGGGATTTCTGGTGCGAGCACGTGCTGTCCAGAGTGTGAAGTTGTGTTGGCCAACGGAGTGGCCGTAAATTGCTAAGGCTTCTATGGAACCTGGCCAGGAAACAGGAATACTATCTTGACACAACAGTATATGCCATGAAGGCTGACATCCCGTGGAAACTATGCCACCAGACTGAGTATCTGTGAAGGCAGTGTGCAGTCTACTGCTACACAAAGCTTGGACAGGCCCTCCTTGCTGCCCACAGGAACTTCAAAAATGTCACATGTGAGACTATTGACTTTTTAAAGTGATGAATCGATTTGAAAACTGACAACTCCATTCAGCTCAGAAACACTAAAGTTTTAGGCAAAAAAGCATCTGGATGAGCATTCAGTTTGAGTCCACTTTCAACAATTAAAAAAAGGGTAAAAGGGGGTTATCCAGTGCCCTTATAGGCTTTCGGGGGCCAGATCTAACAGATTTGCAAGGTCGGGTCGGTAGGGGGTCTTCAAGGTGGACAGACATGGAGAGAAAGGACCCTTCTAGGCCTCTATTTGCTGTTCTAGTGAAAGGCAGTTGAGCACTAAAGCTTCTATATACAGTATCAAAAGGTCCCACCTAAGAGGTTCTGAAAGAAGAAAGAAAGCTGAATATCGGGGGTGAAATGTGTTCTCCCAACATGCCCTCTCACTAAGACACAGCAGCAAGAATTCGCCTGAACTCAGGCCTCAACGCTTATCCTTATTTATCGAGGAGCCTAAAGTCTCACTTTTAAACACTAAATCTCACTGGAAGTCCATAGATAAGATAAAACAAGGATATAAGAGCTCTGCTTAAGAACTTTCTAGGTATCCCAAGATCATAATTAGAAACTGTGTTATCAAAAAAATAAGTAATCATTTAATTTCTGAGCACCAAATCATAATGCCTTGGGTACTGAAAGCAGTTGGAGAAAGGAGAATTAGACTTAAAAGTGTTTTCCAAATAACAAAAGGACCAAATACCCCCAGAAGTGTTGAGACATATTTTAATTTTTTTTTTTTTTTTGGTCCATAGGGAAGTGTCTTAGATACATTCCATACTACTCAGGGTTATGAAACAGATTTTATGTAACAAAATGCTATCCTTCCTGACAGCAAGATAAACATTATGAGCACTGCAATAACTATGCAAATTACTTACATCTCTGAAACTGCATATGCAAAATTTTTGTGCACATGAGTATATGTGTTTTATTGGGGAAAGGGCCCTATCTAAATTCTCACAGGGACATGAGAAAGGGTCAGAAACTGACTGAACTCAAGAAGAGAGGTAGCCTCTGCCCCTGGCTGGCCCCAGGCGCCTCTTCCTTGCTTCTCACTGCCTTTTCTGTCTTCAGCTGTCACCTCGCACCCATGCCACCCTTACACCATTTGGCAAGTTTCTCTCTCTCTCTTCTCTAGCTTTTCTTCCTCTTTTCTTCTCTCACATGTCTGCCACTGCTCCTTCACCTCTGGTGTGAGGACAGGTATTCCTTTAAAACTATGGTGCAAACTTCTCGGGATCAGTAGACCACCAGTCCTGTGTCTTCTAAATGTACTCTGGCTGGTTTCATTTTTGCTCAGTACCTAGGATCTGTTACCTTTGGGTTTGTGGGCATTCTGGAAGGCTGAAAATGCTAGATGTCTGACTGCTGGGGTCATTACTGGAGCAAGCTTCCGCTTCCTGTGGATTTTAATGAGCTGAACACGGGTGTTAGCAACGAATGCCCACGCGCGCACACACACACGTGCACGCACACCTCCAGGAAACCACCATCTACGGGCTACTTAAGAAGGTTGAGACACTTTGTCTCTTTCCCAGCTTATGTTAATATCTGAAATATTTGCATCCCCAGTCTGAGCTGGGATTTGCAAGAAATATTTAGAGCTTGCTCAGCATGGCGTTTTCAATCATGTTCTATAAATGGCATGCTGGTAAATGAGCCGTAAGGAAAGAATAAAGAAAATGTTACTGCTTCTCCTTCATTGGTAGAGTACGGCGATGAGTACAGTGGGCACATCTGACTGCTGGAAGGTCAGGCGGGCCTGGGTGCCAGGAAGGAGAACCACGACAGCCGCTGAGACCACAAGAACCAAGTTTGAAAGCTGCTTTATCCCGCCATGATAGGTAAGGCGCGGCTTTCAAAATGTCTAAGCGCACTGCTTTTGTTTCCTACCTGCCATAGATGCTGTTTTATAGCTTGCCCGGGGGGGGGGGGGGGGCAGCTTTTTACATAACTAAAAATGACAGTGCCACGAAGAGAGACATATTCCTAAGAAGTGCTCAAAGTGGCAGACCCCAGAAAATAGGAAAATAACTGAATTTTTAAATTTTTTTTTCAACGTTTATTTATTTTTGGGACAGAGAGAGACAGAACATGAACGGGGGAGGGGCAGAGAGAGAGGGAGACACAGAATCGGAAGCAGGCTCCTGGCTCTGAGCCATCAGCCCAGAGCCCGACGCGGGGCTCGAACTCACGGACCGCGAGATCGTGTCCTGAGCTGAAGTCGGACGCTTAACCGACTGCGCCACCCAGGTGCCCCTGAATTTTTAAATATATAAACACAAAGCTTGCACAGAAATGTCAGCTCTCCAGAAGTTGAAACAGAGGTGAAAACATTCAAACAAAAGAAAAATTAGCCGTCTATATCCAAAAGGCCAAGTAATAAGATTAGCAAGTAGCTGGTAACTGAGAAGAGCCATAAATCCCTCAGTTCTCCTGTTTCCACACCACCGTGGCAGGGGTATCCGTCCGTCACCACACCTCTGGTCCGGATGGATGTGCCCGTCCAATTCCTTACCTCGTGGCGGTCACTGGCTGGGGTGTGTGAAGGCCGTGCTTCTTCATCTAGTGGCTCAATCTCTGCAAACTCTTCCACGGATTCTTGAAACTCAGGCAAGGACCTTCGTCCGTAACGCTTCCCACCTTTAACATATTTGGGCTGAGCTTCTAGTGAACAGTCTAGGCAGGGAGACAAGAGTTGAGGCCACATTACATGACAGTCTCAGCCCTTAGCTGACACTCACAGCTGTCAGACACAGCCTCTTATACTAGCCCCCAAAATAAACCACCACTGTTTGCCAGTTGTGCGGGGATGTGGGCGTATATGAGGCGCCAGGTCAGACGCAGAGCACAGCTTCTAATTCTGAATGACTGACAGCAGCCAGAGTGCATCTCTGCATACAACGGGAGAGATGCAATGCCAGCAGAGGCGTCTGACTTTAGAAGTACAGAATTAAGATCAGGATAAAGCAAGGAGTCATATTTGTTCTTCTGTTTATTAAGCTGGTGTCTTGCAGGGAGGGGAAAAGGGAGACGGGGAGATCGTACTGACAAAGAGACGCGCTAGAGGAAGGCTTGGAAAATAATGATAAAGCGAACACCATATCAGCACTGTCACTATTCACGCACCCCTCCTGTACCTCGGTGACTCCTTTGTTAACCATCCCACCTTCTGATCCATCAGACAAGTGGGATGACAGAACAAAGAAACTGACACAGTGGATCCTAATAAATGAATGACAGCTCATCGCTTACATGAAACCTGGCATCAAGATCGCATTATAAAATTAAAAGCTGTAGAATAAAATAGTAAAGGCAAAACTGTATACAGAAAAATAGTACATTTTGTTTTTATTCTCTTCATGAGTTTGGTGTTGTACAAAACAAAATGGAATGTGCCTCACAGGAGGGTTATT
Organism: Prionailurus bengalensis; assembly: GCF_016509475.1. NCBI lineage: Eukaryota > Metazoa > Chordata > Mammalia > Carnivora > Felidae > Prionailurus > Prionailurus bengalensis. The sequence continues at coordinate 99,154,093 of NC_057355.1, forward strand.
TCTTGACCTTAAAGAAGGACCTCAGCATTTTGATGTAACATGTCTCAGGTTCAATGTTTCACCATGTTCACGACCATCAGTGCCGCCACCTCCATCACCACCACCGCCACCGCCATTGCTGCCACCGCCACCGCCGCCATCCCCGCCACCGCCATCCCTGCCACCGCCACCCCACACTAACCTTTCTCTACAACGGATGGCTTTAAAGCAATAGAATACTTCACTCAATGCACGTGTCATCTTAGATACAGAGATTTTTTAGCACCTTGCACAGAATTAGGAGCACAAAATATTCTATTAAAATACAAAAGATCAGCAAGGCGTTGATTTCAGTTCTTATCATCCGCGAAAGCACGGTGTCTCTCTGAGAATATAACGTGTATTCTATTTGAACACGACAGTCTTTTTTTTTTAATTTTTTTTTAACATTTATTTATTTTTGAGACAGAGACAGAGCATGAACGGGGAGGGGCAGAGAGAGAGGGAGACACAGAATCTGAAGCAGGCTCCAGGCTCTGAGCCATCAGCCCAGAGCCCGATGCGGGGCTCGAACTCACGGACCGCGAGATCGTGACCTGAGTTGAAGTCGGACGCTTAACCGACTGAGCCACCCAGGCGCCCCTGAACACGACAGTCTTAACAAGATGTGTCTCAACTCACACATGGAGATTTTCGGATGAGGTTATGTACACACATCATCAAAACCAGGGTGGTCAATTAGATAAGAACTGAAAGAACAAAACCCTTCCTTTACCACCACTGAAACCACATGAGGGGTTAAGCCATTACTTTATAGCCTCCCTGGGAAGGTCGGCGATCCTGTGTGACTAACTCTGCCCTTCCCCGCACCCCCATGCCCTTCCTCTGATATACGCTCAGATTTCACGGATGTGGTCCGAAGCATTCTGAAAATGCTCAGCACAGCTCAGAGTGAAGTATTTATGCTTGCTCTATAATTTCTAGTGATATTTATATCCAGCTTTTAAAAAGTCCCAGCCAAGTCATTGTATTCGGTGGAGCGATTCTCTTACAGGAAGAGTTTAAGCATACACAATTTAGATTGAAAATCACATGCACATTTGAAGGTACCTTTCATCAGGAGAGAGTGTGTCAGCCTGTGAGTATTCAGGAGCGGCCCAGACACCCGAGCTACTTGTTGGCAGCTGACACCCACAGATGCTAGTCAGATAAAGAGGCAATGTAGAACCATCCTTAATTTATTACACATTCTTAAGTTTTACTGGCAGACAACAAGGTACACCGTTAGTGACGATGGGGGTGGGGGTGGGGGTGGGGGTGGGGTTGGAAAAGATTAAAAGGAAAACTGACAACGTCAGAAAACGGAACATGACGTGTTCCCAGTGTGAGAACAGTCGTGGTCTGGGGATGGAAATGGCAAAGGAGCTCTCACTGCGCGCTGCACTTTTACGGAGGAAAAGAGTAAAGGGACGAAGCAGCCATCTTAAAAAACCTACTGTAATTGACTCCAAAACCCGCCTGTGGATGAGATGGTCTCCCAGTTATGTACCGCTAAATATCCCATGCCCTGCAGGAAACAGCAGTGGATCTGAATAAGGAAGAGAAGTAATGGATTGTGGGCCATTAGGACCCTGGGAGATTTGGGTTTATTTTACTTATTTTTGCATTGCCAAGAGTTTTTAAAGTTTTCTATTTATATTTTATTATAATTGTGAACAAGCTTTTAGTATCTTTAGCAGAATGTAAATATATCACAAAGTCAATTTCTAGCGAAATCTAGTCAAGTATACACTCTTCTTTGGAATAAAGAGATTAGCACAAAGGAAAAATGGAGTGTTAATGTTACCTCACACTGCATTTCCCAAACCTTCTATGTGACCAATAAAGAATTAAACTAACTGAACCAATTACAGTGACTTCTTTGACTTACACACTCACATATTTCTCTCCTTAGAGCATGAGCATCATTGTACTTACATGATAAGAAGTGAAGAAAGACAGCAAAAGTAAGGAGGTCCAGAGAGAACATTCATAGTCAACAGTCATTACTGTGTTAAACATTTGAAAACTATGATTTTCCTTATCAACTCAACCAGGCCTTTAAAAGGCCACAGCAACAGTCCACCAAATGAATTTTAAGACACTCTTACACCCCATAATTAAAGAATGTCCAACCCCATCCTTACGCCCAAAAGAGACTTAGAAAACTGCAGCCCTGGGGCAAAGTCGATGCATTTTACGAACACATCCAGATGTAACTTAACACATGTCAGGGTTTCACTGTAGAACAATTTTAGTCATGCCAGATAATATGGGGCGTCTGGGTGTCTCAGTCAGTTAAGCTCCCGACTCTTGGTTTCGGCTCAGGTCATGATCTCAGGGTTCCTGAGATGGAGCCCCCCAATCATGCTCTGCCCCAGCAGGACGGTGCCTGCTTGGGGTTCCCTCCACCCCCCTCTCTCTCTGCCCTCCCCCTCTTGCATATTCTCTCTCTCAAAATAAATAAATAAACTTAAAAACAGAAATGAAATTGCTTACATCATATAGCTTTCTTTAACATAAGTGTAAGTGACTTCTCCAATCATGTGCTCCAAGGAAGGCTAGGAAATGCCAGTGATACAAACAATATATAAAGGACTGCCAAACTTGCAGTGTATTCTTTCTTTGAACATTTATGATTTTACCCAGATGCCAAGCTTCGGAGTCATTTTTGCTTCTTTCAGTTTTCTATTTCTCCTATTTGACAAAAATAAAAATAGGCTTTCAAGGAAAGAGGACAAGCTGAGCCTGCCTAGAGGTGCCTTGGACCCCATCCTCAGAGAATTTATTATGAGACTCACCAGTCATAGTAAAGTGGCTTTGAAGCAGTCCTACCTGACTTAGTTTAGATGATTCAGGTTTTATTCCATAAACCAAACACATGGTTATGAGTAGGGGACAACAGAGAAATCTTGATTCAATCCCCTAAACACTGCTAGAGGAATATGGAAGCAACTGATAGTCTCTACAGAGCAGATGGGGTGGGAAGGGGAATCTCATTGGGAGTTCAAAAGACAAAAGAAATACCGTTCCTTCCAGTCTTAGAAATCGAACAACTGGATGGTCAGACATCACATTCTTTACTCCAGATCTCATCTGTCCCAAGAAGAGACACTCCAGACCTGTGATAATGTCCACCTTCCAGAATCAGGGTGAATCACTGTACACATGTATGACTTGTGACCAGAAGGGCTTGCACTTATAATAAAAGGAAAATTGAAATACAGTGTCCGTGGGAAGGACCACTCAGGGGATAAGCCGGCTGGAGGCAGGGTAAACCTCTGACACTGACCCATTCTCCCCTCTCTCCACTCCCTCCCTGCCTCAACTCCAGCTGAGGAGTACAGAGCACCCTTTCCTGTGGTCCTCAGACTGACTGCAGCCTTCCTGATGTAGGTCTCCACTTGGAAGGCTCAGCTCTCCCCAGGAGCCAAAGGGCGAAACAACGAGGGCCCAAGAGGAAGCGGAAGGGGTGACAGGAAAGCCTAAACACCATGTATTCCATCAATGCTTTCTTTACAAAAACACAAGCTTGGGACCTGGGATGGAGCGCCTTCCTCGGCACTTACACGGAGAAGTTACAGGAGAGTTGCAAAGACACGCTCCAATATCAGGTAGATTCTTATAGCTTCTAATTATTGAACACCTGCCATGGGCAAAGTATCATGTTGTACCTGTTGAGGGATAAGATGGATATTTGATCGCTTTTTGATTTAAACTTCCCTGTTCCCAAAACTGACCAAGGATACTTACAGGATGAAGAAGAGAGCTCTGCCTTTTTGGTGCTGATATTCTTATTTTAAAATTGCTTGAAAACACCCTTGCTTTCTACTACTTCCCCTCCTGCCCCATTCTGTTAGGCTGGACAATCGTTCCCACAGACACCGGCACCTTCCAAAGTCAAAGGCCCTCAGCACAGAGTAACGCCAGTCTGAGGCCCTCCATATTACAGTTCTGCTGAGCTCACGGATTCCTGAAACTCATTTAAAAATAAGGAGTCAAAAATGAAGCATGTGCAAATCTCAGGACAAGCACTCCCAAGAAGCTTCCCTGGGAAAGGGCGGTCAGGCAGCTCCCCACTTCCTTGCTCCTGTGAACACCATTATATGCAGACTGCACAGAGTATGACCCCATACTTGATACTAAGTAAGAGAAAAGGGCAGAGAGAGAATTAAAGGGGAGACCAAGACCAAGAGAAGGAGAGGGGGAGAGAAAAAGGGAGAGGTAGAGGGAGGGACAGAAGTATGTGCAGATGGGGAAAGGGAGAGGGGGTGGGACAAGATGGGCAGGGATCTAGGGGCCTATGGAAAGACAGAGAGGGGCAGCAGTAGGAACAGATGGGGGAGGGAACTGAGACGTAGGAGCAAAGTATAGTGGGGGTCCAAGGAGGAGGACAGAGGTGAGCTGGAGTGGTGGAAAGAAGACAGGGGTGAAACGGGGGATGTCCCAAGGAGGGAAGGGGAGAAGAGAATCCAAGAGAGAATGAACAACATAAAGACATCAGGAAAGCCCTTGAACACTATCTGCCATTCCTCCCGCCTCCCAAGGTGCTCCCTGCCTCTGTGGGAGGTCATCAGCAAGCAGGGTCACCATCCCACACTTCTGTGCATACACAGCCCTTTCTGGGGCAGCTGCTCACTGGCCACTCGCACGATGCTCCCAGCTATCCCTCTCTCTGCAGTCCCCACACAAGATGCATACATTCATCTAGGCGTTCAGTGAATGCAGTGACCGAATTTTAGGAGCAGTCTCCAGTCAATTCTTACCAATCTGAGTGGAAGTTTCTTGCTGGAACACAGGCACTTCAGGACACAAAGCTAATGGAATGGCTCTGATTAACCTTGCCTGGGAGGAAAGCTCTGGGGCTAAGGTCTCCACCCCACAAGGGTGCCCACGAATGGTGGATGGGTGTGGCTGGCAACCCCCGGGACTGAGTGGTCTGACTAGATGGTCTGTTCAGCCCTAAAGCAGTTCAAGATCAACAGGAAAAACTCTTTGAGTTGATAATGATGACAGGATTGTTTCCTTACGCTTCTCCTAGAGATGTCAGCCTGCTGATCCTCATTGGAAGGTCATGCATGCATCTTGAGCCATTTTGGGGAAGAAGGCAGAGATTCACATTTCACTTAAGTGAATCCTCCCCTTTGTTCCAGGTTCAACTCAAAACTTATCTCTACCAAGTAACCGCTTGGCACAACCTTCATGGAACCTGTGCTTCTACGAATTTAGCACAACTCGTACTGTCGATAGCTCCTGACTTAATGGTCATGGTCACATTTTTCTAAAAGCATTTTACATGTTAGAATCACCTACCCAGCTGGACTGTGATGCTTCCCAGGGCACAAGAGCTTCATGGAAAGAACCTGGGCTTTGATTCAAACAGACTTGGACTCAAACCCTCAGTTGTTAAAAAGATGTGGAGTACTTAATGTCATGAAGGCTTAGTCTACTTATCTGGGGGAAGAGAAAACAGGGGCTAGGTGGGACAAGGTCACTCTTTTGTCAGGTGGCTCCTGCCCTGGACGAAGACACACCCCAGTGAGTCCCCCCACCCAGACATCTGTGAGCCAGCAGTGGCTGGGGGGCCGGTGGGCAGGACCAGTGCAGCCCCCAAACCCGCAGCAAACTTTTCCGACCTCATTTTTTTTGTATTGGGTAAGATTAGTGGCACAAGCATAATGATGTTATCGAATCCGTCATCTCAGAAAGTGGAACCACCTCCATTTCATTCTTGCTCTAACTTTCTCTTCCTTGTCACCTCCTTCCCCTTTATCAATGGGCTGATTGAGATGAGAGGGACACACCAATTCGCTATATTTCGTATCATTTTCATGTCCCTGCTTTCGAAATCTTCTCGGACTCTGGAGTAGAAATAAACTTAAAACACTGGTACAACTCCTTAGTAAACTGTTTTGTTCACGTGAGTATTTTGGGTTTTGCACAACACATGCTTTTTTTAATTAAAGAAAAATTTTTTTAATTTTTCTTTCTTTTTGAGAGAGAGAGAAAGAGCGTGCGCAAGTGGGGAAGGGGCAGAGAGAGAAGAAGACAGAATCTGAAGCAGGCTCCAGGCTCTGAGCTGTCAGCACAGAGCCCAACACAGGGCTCAAACCCACAAACCGTGAGATTATGACCTGAGCTGAAGTTGGACGCTTAACCGACTGAGCCACCCAGGTGCCCCAACACATGTATATATTTTTTTAAAGAATGCCTTCTTACCCTTAGTAAAAACAAAGCACATGCAAAATCATCATAAATACTCTTCGTAAAATCATCACAAGTGTTCTATAGCACACATGAATTGCTATTTGTTCTGTGATTACAGATACAACACGATTTGTCTAACTATACATTATCAAATATTTATGCTCGATATATATTTTTCCACTACTTTATTTTTTTCCCACTACTCTAAATGACTATCCTTATAGACACATCTTTGTGCACATACATAAATATTTCCACAGCATAAAAATCTGAGAGCTGCATTCATTAGCCAAAGGCATTTTTACAGCTTTTGGTGCCCATTCATTGTTTGATATGATTCCAATAAGATCTTATCATTTTGCATGACCACCAGTGGGCCTGAGTGTTTCCAATTCTCTCTTAACTTATGAAATGACTCCACTCCTTTCTTGATGGTGGTGATGGTAGTGGTTTTATTTTGCTTTTAACTTTTGGAAAAATTTTCTGGTCCTCAGCGTTAGCATCTCACAGACACCAGGGAAACAGGGAACTAAATCCTTAGTTATTTGAGTATTTTGTAACAACCAGAGAAAGGACAACCAAGCACAATGGGTGGGTCACTGGTGCCTATATCTCCTAAAAGCAGGGCCCTCAGCCAGACATCAGTGCAGGGCCCAAGGTCTCTAAAGACAGTTGCAAACACATATCTTTAATCGCTGCAAATTAGGGTCTAGCCCGGCCCCTGGCCAGAAGACCTGCTTCAGTGCACACTTGCTCAGTGAATGAAAAGTTATCTGTTTATTATATCTATAGCTTCTTCAAAGTGTAAGAAAAATAATGACATTAGGGCAGCTCCTGGAATTAAGAATTTTATTTTTAAAAAAATCACCTGCCCCATAACCACGCACAGTCTTATTTTCTTAACGATTTGGCTTTTCCAGATCCGAGTTTTCCCTCGCCAGTAAACAAAGGGAAGATTTTTACGTTAACCCTATCAGGGAAAGAAAGGGCTTCCTCCTGTATGATGCTAACATCTTCCACTGAACAGAAATCTAATGCACGATGCATCAAACAAGGACAAAATCTCCGGAGAGCAGATCCAAACAGTATGCCGATGCCGTATAGCTTGGAGCCTGTGCCAGCATTTCCATCACAAAAATCCTATAATCCAAAGCCACAGCAAATTGAATAAGTAACTAATAATTAGGTTTTTGCCCCTCTCTTATTCCAAGAAAATAATTTAAAAATTAAATTGTACACGTAGATAGGAAGGGATTATGTCACTGGTGATGTTAATCATTTAGGAATTTATAAACAATTCCCTATATCCCCAATCCATTTTTCTGTCCTTATCTGAATGGCAGCAGTTTTCACTGTGGTGGTGGTGTTCTTAGGGGGAAAAAAAAGCTTTTTCCTAAGAGTCTTAGAATCATAAATTATCAGAGGAAAAAGATGCTACAAATCATCTAATTTGAAAAATCACGCTAATTTAAAAAAAAAGGAAACTGTACCTCAGAGACGTTATAAATGGCAGAACTCAAGTCTATGGAAATAATGACTTAATTCCATCTCCCCTCAAATTCTAAGATAGCTTCGTTTTTATTTATATATAACTGCCTTTTATTAGAGGAATATGAAGGTATGAAATCCACTGGGCATTTGCCCTTAGCAAGCAGAACCTTGTAATGTTGATTTATGTTAGGTAAAATCTGACAGAAAAGCAAAGCTAGCCTTTTCCATAAATTTAGATGTCATTTAGATATTCAGAGACAACACGACTCCATCTTGGAGCTGAACGGAGTTTAAGTATTTTCCAGTACAACTTCTTTCCCACATGAGGTGACCAAAGACCCCAAAGGTTGTGACATATAAAGCCACCCAATTAGAAAAGCAGAGCCAGTATTTTATCATTGCTGGCTCAGGGGCCTTTCCGCCATATCAAGCTGGATTTTCTATGGGATAGTCTGGTACAGCATCTGGTATAACTTATAAAATCTTAGGTATTATAAAATTTCCACTCATGACCCATTCTGTTTCAAAGGCTGTGCACTGTGTCCCTATTCTTTCGGTCACCTTCCACAGTTTAAGAGTAATCTTTTCTCCCAAAGTCTAGTCGGTCCATCGATTTCAAAAGACAAAACAAAAATAGCACAGGTCTGGCCCTTATCGTACAAATGTACAAGTACTGAAAAGCCAAATAATGCTGCAGACACAGGCATTTCTGTCACTAATGATCAGGTGAAACTTGTTTTTTTTTCCTCCCCTTCTTGCTGACTCTGGCCACTTGTCAGAATCTTTTTGGCCATACTGCACTGACTGAGGACTGGGTTTACCTCCAGCTCATCCAACTGGGGGTTAACGTGCTTCCTAGATTGGGGGAGTCCCTTGGTGAGCCCCTCAGCATCCTCCTGGGCCACCATCTGTGAGACTTCAGTTAAGCAATGTGCCTCTTTGGGCCTCCAGGTGCTCACGATAAGTTGTCAGTGTTTTCTCCAGCCCTACAATCATACGGTCTATGATTTAGATGATAGTTATCGTCATAAAGGGGAAGGTGGGGGTGAACTGAGACGGCCTCTTGATAGTGCATTTGAGTCCGGAACCTTCTTTCTCTCTCACCAGCCAAGCCAGTCGGCCTGTGGGGGTTGAATCACATTTTAGAGTGGGTGGGAGCACGTTTCAGTGCAAAGAACTGCATGATCCCCGAGAACAACTGGAAAGGCCGGAGAGAGAGAGACGGGCAAAAGACAGAAAAAGCAGAGATGTCAGGAACAAAGCAGGGAATGTGGGAGGAAGCGCTGACTCACTGCCTCCTCTGAGATAAAATGCCCTTTACGGCGCTGGCTCAATCCTAGATTTTATCCCACCAGGCCAAACATTAGGGAGGTCCCTTAAATGCTGGATACATTGCTATCAATAAGTACTCTGCCACTCCATCACACCGATCTGGGGCAGCTTTGTAATGAGGGTTTGCTACAGCCTACCCGAAGCATGTGGCACACAGCAAAACCATCGAGATCCCTTCTGGGCGCTGTCCTGCAAGATCCGTCCAAATTATGGTCTTGACCTCCACGGCAGTGGGGCACACACATAACTCTGAAACCAGCATCTGGAGCTAGCTTCATCAACGTTACTTCCCAGCTACTGGCAAACTAGGCCAGCCTCTGTCCGCCTCCTCATCCTATTATTTAGATCCCAGCACTGAACAACTCTAGGCGGTACCCTTCACATCTGGGGTCACCGTAAGTCTGTGCATTTATTATGACAATCTTCTGGCAGGTGACCATGCAGGTTTTGAAGAAAGGGCAGCCAAGAGGTCATGCGGACTAGTGTCAGAGTTGCCCATTCCAAACCGACATAAAAGCACATGACCAGCACCCAGAAGAACCACAAACTTTATGTTACCGAGTTTATGTTACGGAGGCTCTTACTAACTAAAATGTGGAGATGTCACCAAAGCTCTAATCCGGGTCCCAAGATCTTGTGCTATTGTTATCAAGATGACAGACAACCTCATGGGGCGCCTGGGTGGCTCAGTCGGTTGGGCATCCGACTTCGGCGCAGGTCATGATCTCACGGTTTGTGAGTTCGAGCCCCGCGTCGGGCTCTGTGCTGACAACTCGGAGCCTGGAGCCTGCTTTGGATTCTGTGTCTCCTTCTCTCTCTGCCCCTCCCCAACTTGTGCTCTGTGTCTCTATGTCTCTCAAAAAATAAATAAATGTTAAAAAAAAAAAAATGACCGACAACCTCAAATAAATAAAAATACCAATAAAATGTGAGACCTCGTAAGAACAAAAGCCCATGTTCCAGCAGTGGTCATCTACTGAAATTCTATTAGTAGTCTGGAAAATCTCCAGAAGGCAATAACCTCCCCCACAGGCTCACTGTAGGCTTCTAGAGAGCTCTGGCAAGCCTCAGAGTTGACGATAACCTTCCTTGGGGTGGTACTATACACAGAAAGGGGATGTTTGATCCAGAACCCAAAACACCGCTAAACATAATGTTCACAGATATGACACAAATCTTGAGCATTCCAGAAGGTATGATGGAGAACTAGATCACCAGTGAAGATAAGAAATGAGTTCCCATCTGTGCTTTATCTAAATAGGTCACATTGAATGACTCCTTGTAGTGACAAAATGTTAATGATTTTTCCTCAGTCTCAAAAACTGGACTATATTTCTATGTTATCTTTTTTAAAATCAGGTTTTTAAAAATCTAGGTGTAATTCACATCGAATAAATTTCCTTTTAGTGCACAATTCTGTGGGTTGGAAAAACTCATAAAATCTGTAACCACCACCATAATCAAGATGTGAGACAATTTCATCACCCCAAAATCCCCTCATGCTTATTTACAGCAACCCCTATTTCTAGCCTGACAACCAATATTTGATAAAACTGGACTGTACCGTAAAACAAATATCAGCACTGCTTAGACTTTCCTTTAAATATTTACCGTATTTCACCGACCCAAAACAGACAGACTGAAAGGCAGGCAGGCACACACACACACCCTAGATTTGAACACTGTGACAGTAGGATATGTCTTACAATCAATGGCATTTTGCTATTTTAACTGGTAAAACCTTTTTCTTTTGGAGATACATAAAACGATGTCTTATAATCTACGGTGCTTTTTAAAAAACTAAGTGAAGTGTAACAGTAAGTTCTTTATTTTTCAACATTCATTCAATATTTACTATGTGTGAAGCCTTCTTTCTACTAGACACTGAAAACAGAAAAATGAAAACGTGGTCCTCAAAACTATCACTTGAGATATATGTTATCAATTATAATATATGATAATGTCTGTAGCAAAAGGTTATCCACCTACTAAGTAAAATTATCTCTAAATCAGACACTCTTCTTCTTTCAGGCAAAATTCTCCCCCAATTCAGATCCTTCCGCGGACACAGGAAATAAGGATGAAGGTAGTACCATTCGGCTTCACTCTGCCCATTCTAGGAATGAGTTATTGCCACGCCATGTGACATATTGCCTAGGAACAATCCAATTATTTCTTCTATGATACACTGTTGTGGTAGGGAAGCCTCATTTCAGTGTTCAACAGCTGCAAGGCTTTTAGGATAATATCAGAAGACAAGTCACTCAAAATAACTGCTCAATCTGCAAGAGGCAGATGCCCCAAATCTTTCATAGACATGCTTCAAAGTCCCCAAATTCTTCCCTGGGCAATTTTTAAAGGGGAGTGTAGAGAAGAAAAGTTAGTGAGTGCTCTTACCTGATTCTTGAAAGTGTTCTTCATTTGACAGAGTTCTAGACAAGATAAGTATTAATGCTTCTTTAAATTGGTCAAAATGCACCTAAAAGTAAACAATTAAAAATGAGTTCAAAAGAGTTTCCACAGCCTTAAGGACGCAAATCCATCTTCAAGGTACCAGAACCGTTTGTTAGCATCCTGACAGCCTTGAAGTGAGTCACAAACAGCTTTTGTTCTCTTTTCTTCATTTCTCTGAAGCACTGAAGGGAAAAGTGGGCTGATCACTTCTGACACCCCCGTGTCGTAAACCCTAACATCAACATCAATATTTATTCAACCCCGAGGGGGAAAGCTAGATAACAAAACCCTCTTTATACACTCAGAAAAAGATACGTTTTGAACTCAACTCCTTTTATTTTTCTGAACCAGACCACAACAGAAAGATGTTAGGTTAGACATTAGGAAAAACTTCCCAAGTAAATGATCCATTGTAACAATGCCCCAAAGATGCTTTCATCCCTGAAGACATTCTAGAAGAGGGTGAGCTATCATCTGAGGGTGACTTGAATACAGTCTTGCCTGAGGCAGGTATATAATATTTATCTCCCAAGGCCCCTGTGACTCCATAAACAAATAGAAATCAATAGCAAACACAAAGAATAAAAGAACCTTGGGAAGCTTTGTCTTGAATTCTTAAAAATACAATTACCTTGATAGAAGGATGAAAGAACATGAGTTTTATTTAAGTAAATATTCAGTTAGAATTGGGGAAATACTTTGGTTAAAGGGGTAAAACAGTTTTCTTGATGGCCAAGTGTATTCTTCCATAATTTAAATTTATGTGACCTCACCGTGGGGTAGAAGGGAAAGATGGTATTCCTTCTCACAGTAATTCTAGTTCGATGATGTGGCACCTATTAACACAGAAGCCTATACATAAATTCAAAGTTGGTAAATTTGTAATTTGTGCCGCTATGGGTCTCTTTGGACACCGTTACAAAACGTTGTCTAGAAGTTTAAATATGAGTGACAGATAAAAACCACTTGGCGAATTATACTGGGAAAAGTAGCAAACCTCATTAGTTATCTAAACAATGGAGGAAAAAAATCCTATGTCTTATCTATGCAATTTACCATACTGTCCCACAGTAGGTGTGATTTTTCTACCACAACCATTTTGATCACTCCAAGTTACTTTCCCAAATCATCTCCCTTTAGATGGTATAGACTGAAAATCAGTATACCCTATGGAGCCAGAGCAGAAATCCGCCAAGGGAGGCAGGACATCTGCTAGAGAGCCAGGGCCGTGCAATCAATGAAAAGGTGAAGACACTGCAGAAATGTAAGCGATACTAATTAGGGTTCACAGCAGACAAATCACTGCAGAGCCTGCAGGAGGAGAAAGGGCCAGGTCCTGCTGTTGTCCCAAAGTCAGAGTACGGGCTTCAGGCACTGTGGCATCCTGGCTCCCGTTCCCAGGGGCAAGGCCATCTTCCCAAGCAGCCAGGTCAAAACCACACAGACCCAAGGGCTCTCCTGCCCATGGACATTGGCCAGGCATTTACTACTTCCTACCGGAACCATTCCTTCCTCACAGGGGGGCGGGGGGCAGGAGGAGGGTTGGGGTATAGGCTCTGTGCTGGAGCCAGCTGGGTCCGGGTTCCGACCCTGCCTCAGCCACTTACTGCCTGCTGTGAACTGGCTAAATTACTATACCTCTCTGAGCTTTAGTTTGTTCATAGAGAAAAATGGGGATCTCTAACAACTAAAGTTTAGGACTCATTCAGCAAATATTTATTGAGCAGCTGCTATGGGCCAGGCAATGTCCTAAGCCCTGCTGACAGAGCAGTGAACAAGAGTGACAGAGACCTTGCCGCCGTGGAGTGCATGTTCTCAGGAAATGTCACAGAGGGTCCAGGCAGCCACTGTGTGAAAAGCATTGCATGCCTTTTATGTTATTTATAGTAACACCTCCCTCACAGAGGCATTAGGAAATCAAAATGAGAGTTACATAAGGGGTCTAGAACTTCCAGGGTAACTTATCAACTACTTGGTAAGTGGTAGTTAATACTCTAATAGCTATATGGGGTGACTGTTTCCCCTGCTTTACAGAGAAATGGCTACATTTTCAAGCAAAGCAACTGGCCCTGAAAGTGACCGTGACAGCCAAGTGGCAGTGGCGGAGGTGACAGCAGGGATCTTGCCTCCCCGCCAGTATCTGGGCAGTTGCCCAACATCAGAGAAGCCGATCCAATTTGCTGTGCTTGGGGACCTCAGCTTGGGGTTTCTCCTCTCTTAGGACAGTGATGGGAATGACTTGAATGAAACCTTGGCTTCTCCTTGACACAGTTATGAGTTGAACAGAAAAGAGAAGTGCTTGCCTTGAGAACTTCAAGTCCTATCTACTTCACCTCTGGGTGTCTGCTGGGTCTGGGCTTTGAGAGAGGTTATTGGATCCCTACATAGTTCAATTCAGGGAGTATTGGCCATGAAGGTCACCAGGAGTCTATGTACCTCAATTTCTCACCTTGAGAAATGACCAAGATACCTACAATCTGGACGTTGATTCTCATCAACTTCCAAGACTTTGTTACACCATATTTAAGGGATAGTTAGCCTCATACAAACAAACCGACCTTTGAGACAGTAAAACCTCATTTATACGGAGATGGCTTATCAGACAATCAAGCAGCAGACAACTGGAAAACAAAGAAGCGATGTCCAAAGCTGAGGAAGGCATGGAAAAGCCCACACACTCTGCTCACAGAAAATGCCACAGAACCAGCTCCGGAGCTATTTATTCTCACTCTGCCTGATTTATTATAAGCTTATTTTCCTGCTTCCCAGACCACTATAGATTAGAAGCAGCAAATAAGACACAGGAGCGCTCTGAGGTGAAGTACTAAGAGAAGTAACTACTGACATCTTGGGATTGAGTAAAGACGTTAACTATCTTTCCTCAGACAAAAATACAGTTTTTAAACTTAAAAAACCTTGTCTTAAAAACTCTACCAACTGTTAGAGAAGACATGCACTAAAAAACCTAATAGGCTGGGGTTATTTATTTAGTGTTGAGACAAGTATCTATGTGCCACAAAACAAAGGCTGAGAGTATTGCTCTTATAATGTAGACAAATAACTGATAGACCAAGAAGATTTTAAATGATCAAGAATAACCTTATGCTGGGGCACCTGGGTGGCTCAGTCGGCTGGGCGTCCGACTTCGGCTCAGGTCATGATCTCGCAGTTTGTGGTTTCAAGCCCCATGTTGGGCTCTGTGCTCACAGCTCGGAGCCTGGAGCCTGCTTTGGATTCTGTGCCTCCCTCTCTCTCTGCCCTTCCCCTGCTCATGCTCTGTCTCTCTCTCTCTCTCAAAAATAAATAAACTTAAAAAAAAAAAAGAATAATCTTATGCTGTTTAATATCCTCTTTGACAGGGCAAAACTTTAACAAAATGTTTGCAATCCCCAAAGGTTATGTAAGACTGTTACTAAATGGGGTAAGAGATGCTGTTATCAGAAAATTGCATTAATGTGGATCCTGATAACACTAGATGAGTGGGTGTATTATTGCAGGTTCCTTCTTTCCTGGGCATTTGGTCATTTGGATCTCACAACATCCACATGAGCCAGGTAAGGCAGGCATCTCCCCTTGGAATTGAGGAGGCAGAGCACAAAAAAGGCATGGGCCTTGCTGGTGGCCTCACATCTTGAAGTTTTGGGGTTGCCTGGTGAACCCAGGACTTCTGACTGGAGTCATCAAAGCCTGGCAGCCCTCTTGCCCTAGACCTGCTTCACTCTCTGACCTCTCAGGGAAATCCCTAAACTGCCCCACATCAAATCCCCAACTTTACACAAAGCCAGTGTAAAACAGTACACTGGGGCTCCAGGGGGTGAAAGGTCAGGAGGAGAATCTTGAGTATGGGAGGGGAGAAGAGGAAAGAAGAGAGGAAAGTTGATTAGCACTTACAAGATAGAAGCTGGTGAGTGCTGTGAGAGACACAAAGACAAGCTGGAGAGACCATTTTTATGACATTTGGCTTCTCTGAGATATTCACAGGCAGAGCTTAACAGTTTCCAAAACAGACCTACTGAATCAGCCACTTTTTTTTTTTTTAAAGAAAAAGGGGCTATAAAAGACTAAACTTGATTAACTCAGAGGTTCTTCATAATCTAACAGTGTCTATCTGATGGACCTCTTCCACACACACACACACACACACACACACACACACACACCCAGAAATCCAAAAACAAAAACGTGGCAAGCTGATCAAAACAACTGGAGCAGCCTTAAGTCTTAAACCGATCTTATTTTCCCTCCTGCCAGGGCATAGAGACACTGGACCCTCCACTTTAAATAATAGTAAATTCCACATCTTCCAAGAAGACAGTTCTCTAATAGAGGCAGGTGACTGCTATTTTCTGACAGTGCTCATGAATACTGATGTGGTGGAAAAGCCCCTTAGGGCACATCCCAGAACCAAAACGTTAATAAATGCCCTCTATTGTAAAGAAATGTGCATCAGCGGGCTCACTAAGTTCAGTAACTGGAATTTGTAAGTACCATTTTTCTCCTCCAAGGGAGCTTTACTATTGCATTACGTTAAAAGTTAGAAATCGTCACAAATATACAATGCAATTAAACCTCACACAGTAACAAGCCTCCAAGCCATGCTTCCCCTGGTTGGCACCCCCTCATTTGAATAATAATTGCTGCCATTCATTTTACAAGCATTCCTATATCTTGTATGCCTCAAAGGACAGTTTGCAGCAATGGGAAAATTACATGACAGACTAAAAACACACATGACATTTACACTAAATTAATGGGAAGCCTAGTCAAATCTGATTTTTTTTGTCATGTGTCACCAGCACATAATAGAAATTCACATCATTTTTCCTTTCCAAATTTCATACGAATGCTTTTTTAGAAACATAATTTGCCTTTCCGACAAAAATAAAGTAAGTATCACATAAGAAAAAAACGTTACTTCAAACCGCACACACAAAAAAACGGCAACAGGAAGTAGAATAAGGAACCTAACGTTGCATAAAATCATCTTACACAATCATGGAGATCAAATACATACAGTTTCCACATGTATGCAGTACAAACAGACCCAGGATGAGAAACTCAAGCCAAGTGTTGAACCAAGTGATCTTATTAAACGAGACAAAGGCCCATGTAACTATCATCACACAGAGGAGGTTCGTATCTAGCAATACACAGGGAAACTGATGGAAGAACACTCAAAACATTAAAAGCTAGCTGAATCGGGTAGAGAAATATGGACTCTTCAGAAGGACACAGTGCAGGAAAATGATGTTTACAGCATTATGCAAAAGAGAAATGATACAAAGAGATGTCATTTCATTAAGAAAGAAATAGTTGTGAAATGTTTTATTCTAGTAAAGCATTCAGATGATTTTGGTCATTTACTATAGATAATGTGGACAGGGGCAATGTGGAGAGGGGCAAGCCCATTGCCCATCATAAAAGGCAAGTCCATGGGACACGTGGGTGGCTTAGTTGGGTAAGCATCCACCTCTTGATATTGGCTCAGATCATCATCTTGCAGTTTGTGGGTTTGAGCCCCACATCCGGGGCTTGGGATTCTGTCTTTCTCTCTGTACCTTCCCCACTCACTCACTCACTCTCTCTCTCTCTCTCTCAAAATAAATAAACTTAAAATTTTTTTAATAAAAAAAAAGACAAGTCCAAACCTAAAGCAACTGTATGAAGTCATACTCCAAGACTGACCCAAGGGGCCCCACCTACAGATGGAGATGGATGCAACCACCGCCACACAAAAGAAGTTTCTAGCAAATCCATTCTCCACTCCTAGCTATATAGGGGCTAGAAAGGGGCAAGAATCAGTACTTGAATCCAGGTCTGACTTCAAAGACTGTGCTCTAATATTATATTGTCTTGATGTGGTAGTAGTGGTGATGAGAGGGGCGTGGAGAATGAGATTCATTCTTGCATATCTGGAATCCAAGGAGGCTGTGAAAACGTGTATTCAAACTCAGGGATGGGGAAATCTGGGTTCCTATCCTGCTGCTGCTTCCACTGAGTTGCCTGACCTTGGATGGGTCAATGTACTTTTCCAAGTTCTCTTTCTAAGGTTTCTTTGTCATACAGGTCAACACTGAAGTCTAAAATCTGTGATGGACACAAAAGAACAGTAAGTCCCCTCTGTCCAGAAAAGACGTTACTCATAAGAGTATCAGTGGAATACTGCAGAAATCGGATCAGCCTTCTGGACCATACTTTCTCCAGAGAAAGAGACAGTCATTACTGAAATAAAGCAGGTAGAAGAGAACAGTCTTTCAGCACTTTTTCCCACCTCTCGTTGGGAGCCAAAGATCTTCCCATCAGACTAAATACCTCTGAGAGGCTCAAGGTTCACAGCATGTAAAACCAGTTAATTTTGCAATAAGTCTGACAACAAAGTATTAATACAGAAGTAAATCTTGCAGCCTCTTAATCAGATTCTCTTCTTGTCCAAAAATGGGAACCACAGACCCTTAGGAGTTCAAGTCAACCTTAACAGAGATGGTTGTAAAAGAAGGGAGTGATGGTCTACACAGAGTCATAAGACAAAATGGGAATCAGAAAATATCCCTCACCATTTCAGGTTAAACTATGGTGGCTAAACAGTAAGATACAGCAAAGGTCCAGACATTTAATAAGAGCAATGAGAAATGTTTCCACCATTTCCTCCAATGCATTCAAAAAGCCTCAGATCAATATGAAACAGGAGGATGAACACCAGGTAGTTATAAATAGACACTATTTGATGATCAAGTGTAATTTTGCACACAGAGAACAAGTCCAAATAATCACTGCCAGAAAGTGCTTCTGTATTTCTGATTTACTTTTCAAATGGTTAAAATATGTATAAGAGAAGGAAATTTTAAAAAGCTTTTAATGAACTGGAAACAAACAAGCAAGTCTACCATATGAAATTAATCACGATATTTATAAAAGACTCCCCCAAGCACTTTAAAATGAAAGATGGGAAATCTGAGTTTAATTATATATTTGTAAAGCTATTAGATCTTAAAACTAAAAATTTCAAAGCACCTTTGATGAACAAAGTCCACACACCTATGGGACTCTTTGGAAGCCACTGGTAAGTTCTGCTACCAGGTGGCCTGTTTTGATTCTAAAGAGTGCCAAAGACATAGAACACTTCAGCATCCAGGTTAATATCAGCAAGTATAGAAGGAAACGCCTCAGAACCTCAGGGGACTATTTTGTCTCAAAGTTGTTATATTCCATAAGTAAAGGAAAATGCATTTTTAAAACTATATAAATAACACCTTCAATAAAACCAAGGTAAATTATACTTCTGTCCTGATTACTAATAAAGGAGAAAGGCATATGAGAACATTTCATTTCTAAGAAACAAAAAGACCAGGAAGCACCTGTGGCCAATATCAATTGCTAGGATGAAAACTTGGTTCAATTTAAGAGCTAATGCTGCTCTGTTTTCTTCTATGTTGGTAGGATGTATTTGCTCCCAGGACTATTCACCTGCCAGGCACATTACCCGACCAGACTGTAAGTTCTTCAGTGTCTTCAGGAGTCCCTTGTCTTGGGCTCCTACCCACCTGACAGGTGCTTCACTGATGACAAAGCTATGGATGGAGCTCTTTTGATTATGTAGCAGGAAACACCTTACCAGGAGTGTCCTGCCTTCCTTCAAATCAGTGATCCACAATCCTCAGGCATTGCAAACACTTACATAGTAAGCACTATGCTCAGGGGAATATGGCTTCAAGTTATAAAGCAAGATCAGATAGATGAATTGAAAGGGTTGAATGGCCTAGTAGCAAAATGGTGTGAAAATGGCAAGTCAATTTCAGTTACTTTCCTTAACAACTGTCAAAAGAAACATTAGGCTTAAAAAAGAAAAGCCAAGAATTCATTACAGATGGATTTTAAAATAAAAAATAAACAGAAAATATTCATATTGAGGAAAACAATGCATTTTAGCTTATTCCTTTTTCAAGAAAAAAAATGACCAATTCAGCCCAATTCCAATAAAGGTAAACTTGGAAGTTTTGTTTCATTTAAAAATTACACTCATTAAAATTTAAAGATACATTTGAACCCTAGGCATGCAGGAAACTGTTGGATACTACTGTATCCAAAAACCAATTTAATGGAAAACCTTAGTCTATGATAAACATAAATAAGTTGCACAGACTAGCAGAATGCCTAACATGTAGGACACACACAATATATATTTGTTGAATTAATGACTATATTTAGATTTGTCATGCTACTATTTCTTTCTCCTTGTTAAACCAAATTCCTAAGCCTTACACATTTTTCTACAATTACCATCTAAAGAGAAGAAAGATGATTGGCACTGAAAACAACTTACAATTTTACAACTTACAATCCATACTCAACGTCTCAAGAAGGTGTTAGCACTTAGAATTCTTCAGCAAATTCTAAGGAATTTTTTCCTTATAACTTAAAACTATAGACTATATAGAATATCTTAACAGCATATGGCCAAGTTTATGTGATCATCTGAGGAGAATAATTCAGTTTCATAAAAAATGCAAATCGAACGGTAGTGCATTAATTCATGCCAACCCTGCTCTCAAGACAGTCACCAGAGACCTCCCACGTGAAATCAATATGCATACATCTATTTAACTTTTATCACTGGCTCACTAAGTAAATATCAGGCTACAGACCACTGAGGTATTCATTATTCACAGGCAAATAGCAAACGTAAAAAGCAGGCTGATAGTGTCAAGTTGTTAACAAATCAATCGATAACTGCTCCCCTGTTTTAGTTTGCTGAATGAGGGCAAAGATGTACAACATCTGGAGCAAACTGTGTAAGTGCTAAGGTACAATCTGTGCACAGCAGAGGGATCTGTATTTATGCTGATGCGGAGACAACCTCTCCAGGAACCCTTAGGTTGTATCTGTTCTTCTCAGGCTTTAATAAGCACTGAAACAGATCCACTCTCGGTGCTATTCCTTATACAACAAAAGGGCTGAGATCCCTAAGGACCACAGTAGTGGGAAACGCTACTCCCTTAGCTCCCCAAGGTGTCCGAGACGGAGACAGAATGAAAACACATTTGAGCGCGTTACATGAATGAGGAACAAATGATTTCATCCTCAAACCTCCCAATTCTATGACTTTAGCAGCAAGATTTTTAGCATTTTTTAGGGACCACATGTTTTCACAGGCAGCTAATCCCTCCCCCAAGAGTGGCCAAGAATGGGTTTCACTTTTGTAAAACAAACAACAACCTCACATTTTTTTTCTTTAAGTGTGAACCCTGATAAACATGATGTTCATAGTGCCAAGCCCCTGGGAATAGCATCCTTTGTACATTAATTTCAGGGTGATCACTACTCCCATCTGTCTCCTGTCACAGACAGTCAATACATCCTACTGTATCTGAGGTCACTTATCCAACTTGTCATCTAAGAGACAGCGAAAATGAAATGAAGAAAAAGAAATTCAGTCACCAGAATAAAGTTGAGCTTCATGACTCCTTCCTCAATTTACACATGATAAAAACCACTGTCTACAAAGCATCATCGATGACAACAGAGCTCAAAAAGCAATGCCCATTTTTTCCTCTCATCCATTCCAACAATCAGCAGCAAGACTCAACTCAAAGCCATACACATGATGCTCTTAATTATAATTACAAAAATTGAAGGCAATATGAGGTCAAGACAGATCAAACACCCTTTCCACTAACAGCAGGAGGTATATATAAAAAAAAAAAAGGCCCCTTCTCACTTCCTACTCATTTCTGTCACTTGATCTGTGGGGACAACATGACTATTTGTTGTCAAATGCAGAAGTTAACATCGGCACACATGCATATCCCTGCTGGAAGCAAGTCCTGCTGGGTTTTAAATGAACCTGCACTGTATTTACTTATCCTCCTGTCTTATTTCCTAGGTGAAAGGTTTAATTAATACTTCACCCCAGAAACACAAGAAATAGCTTTATTGGGAGTAAAAGTCATAACAGCATTCTATTCATCCCGTGAGCGGCAATTTTCTTGCTACGTTTTCTTTCTCTTCGAGGGAAATCTCAGTCCCCTCCCTCTGCCCCAACGATGAATAGAGAGTTCCCAAAATGATCCACAACGAACAAGAGTTGGAAAACATGCTCTTATTGCCTCTTTTCCCTCTCTCTTCATCTGGGAAGCTCAGGGCACACCTTTATTCCAGAGCACAAATTCAAGCGGGCCCTCGCCACCCGAGCAAACCACACTGCCGGGTCCCACCCATTACATTTTTTCTGTTTATCAGGTTAACAGCTAGGGGCACGCACAGCCAGGATGTTAGAAGCAAGTTGCAACACGCGTGCTCTGCACCCCACCCCCACCCCGGACAGAAGCTGCACCCACTTCCCGCTGTCTGCCTTCTCCCCCAGACCTTACCCTGCCCAAGAGGTTGTCCTGAAGCAGCGTCTCCTGGAGCACTGGGGCCACCTCCTCCAAGCTCAACATGTGGCAAAGGTCGGTGAGTTCCTCCTGTCCCAGGGACCCGGTGCCTGTCGTGTCAAAACTGTCAAACAGCTCCTTGAGTCGGGCCTCATGCTGGTCCTGCTCCACCTCATCCATCCCATAGCCCACGGCGCTCACCTGTGTGCGACAGAGACAAGGGCGGGTGGTGGCAGCCCGGGAGTCCTACCCCTGCCCTCGCCAGCCCCTTGGGAAGGTTCTGTACGTCCTTGGCCCCTGATGCTGGTCCATGAGGACCTCGGTGGAGGCAGGCAGGAGAGGTGATGCTGCACCCTCACTCCTCACCCCACCCCCAGCAAGACCTCAGGTCTCTCCAGGAGCCAGCCCTGGCTGGCCAGGCGCCCACACAGGCACTCACACCAGGGCCACAGCTACACAGGTCACTCAGGGTAACGTTACCAGAATGAGGGAGTCTCCTCTCCTGCCTGGTCCTTAGGCAGGCGGCCAGTCTCAAACTCAAGACTGAAAGCGCTTCTCTATCAGCTCACGAGCCCCTGGACGTACAGAAGGTGAAAGGCCGCTTCTGACACTCCGTCCTTTCAAACTAACCGTTAGCACCAATATAGGCTGCAGGGCCCGAGCTGTGAGGCAAGTCGGCGAGCTCCAGACCACCTGCCCAGATGTCGCAAGCCACCGCTGTGGCCACGCTATCTAGTTCCACTTGGCTCAGCCTAGATGCCCCCCATCACAGTTAGCATGGAGGCTTGCAGCAAGAGGCACTAGATGAATATGTCCGATACAACACAAAACCACCTCCCTGTTTACATGAGACACAATGCCTTTTACACAAGTTCCCCCAAAAGCAGTGCAATTAACTTCACTGGTGCAATTACGCGAGGTGTGACATGAAGGGTATTCCCTGAAGCTGGCTTTAGTCCCTGGGGGTTTTAGGCAATGCCTAATTGCCTAGAGAAAGGGGAAAACACTATTCCAACCTTTCAGACTATGAGCTTCAGAGGAGCCACAGACCATATGAATCATACAGAGTCTCAGGGAACCTCCATTATCCAGACCACCTCATGTCTGTGCACATGGTTAGTCTGTCTTCCTTCTTTTCAACCCCCAACCCCGGGCTTCCCATTTCTCCACCTTCCATGGGATCAATAAAAACACAGCCTCATGATTAACTCAGAATCACTTCTGCTAAAAACAGACATCACAAAATTCTAGGTACCTCATATTTTAAGAGTGAAATCTGGGGGTTTCTTTGGTTGCGCAAGAATTCATTTTTAATGTGTTGGGTCTTCTGATGAGAGCCTGAAATGCGCACGTCTGAAGCTACCTTCACTATGACGCAACGGAAGCCAAACACAACCTAGACCCCTGAGACAATGACCTCAGCCATCTAAACCAGGCTCTCAGCACCAGCCCCTTGACTATAAAAAGCAGCACTTTCAAAAAATATATTTATCTTGCCCATATATTTTTTTTACTGTGATAAAAAATACATAACGTGAAATCTAACCTAACAAAAATTTATTAACAAAATTTTAAGCGCACACAACCGTCTTCTTCGCTAAACGTGCACTGTTGTACAGCGGATCTCTAGAATGTTTTCATCTTGCGTGACTTTGTACCCACTGTAGAACAACTTCCCATTGCCCTCTGCCCCAGCCCCCGGCAAACATCATCCCAGTTTTCAAAGCAGCACCTTTAACAAAAGCCCTGAGTAAGAAAACTCTCTAACTCACGGGCGATGTGCATATAGCAGATGGGCAACACGGGCGACACACAAGTTCAGGTGTTGAACGTGGCCAGAACTGTAAATGAGAGAGGCTTCCATAACACATCAGTGCTGCTCTAGGCTGTGCTGTTTTCTTCCTACAGGCAGCCATCCAAAACATTACAAGCTAAAATGCAACCATGACCACCTGGAGTTTCAGCACAATGAGGTAGGCTCAAGGTGTTTTCAAACAGCTCGGCCACTACTCAAGGCCACTACTCAATTCATACTGGGGCCGCTCATTAAGGCAAAGCAGCACCATTTAGGTCCAGGCTCCTGGTCTTGGGGTCTTTTAATTCTCAGCTTTTCTATTACTAAGGTGCTGTCGGTTCTGGCTGCCTTCCCAGGATTGGTCTGTTGGGTTAACTAATCACCGTGCAAATGTTTTCAAAATAAGTTGAGAGCGCGATATAAACATCAGAGCATCAGAAAAGAAACACCAAGGTGTTAAGCAAAGCCACAAAAGTTAGGAATTTAGATAAGACCAATGCCTGCCTAATGAGACTCCGTTAGAGTCTGTCAGTTTGTTGTCGCCTAGGATCTGAGACTCCCCAGGGGCCCTGGGATTTTCAAGGTTGCAGTGACTCTCAGACTCACTCTGAATTTTACAGTCCCCTGGGCTATACATAATCTGACCAACTTCATAAAAGGCAGACAATTCCACTTTTACTTGATTTTGCATATTAAAAAAAACCCTCAAAAGTGAAAGAATTCAAAAATTTCCCCTTTTTATTTTTAAGGCATGGGGATTGGTTCATTGAGAGCAATGAAAGGGGACCATAAAACTCATAATGTACTGAGAAGTCCTGATCTCATCCATGGCTTTGGATTCAATAAGCTATCATGCCCTGCTCTTTGGGAGGTCATTGGATTTTTCACTAAATCAAATCTCTTTCATTTCACAGCAGCTTTCCTTATTTATCTCTTTTTTTTCATCTCCCTCCTTCCCAAGACGCTATGCTTTGGAGAACATTCTTTTGACTGGAGGGGGGAAACAGCCTCAACCCTGTGGAACAAATGAGCATACGGAAACATCCAGAAGATGTTACATATGGTGACAAGTTGTCAGTCCTCGTTTGGCACAGAATGCATTTTTTTTTTCTGGTTGATATTATTCCCCAAATGTTCGTGAGTAATTTCATGTGCAAGAATTTTTTTTTCTCCCTGCTTGGCAGAAATTTTCGTAAGGACAAAGTCCACAACTTATTTCTTTTATATCCTCCCCCAAATGCATAGCACAGTCTGTTCCTCACACCAGACACTGACTCAGTGTAGGGAGATTCCATGAGTGGAACCTTACCCTGAATGAGTGATGAAATGAGCCTATGAAGATTCTGAAATACCCATTTCTTCCACAAGCACACCTCTCCTTCCCCCATCTGACCCCTTTTGTCAAAGGCATTTTCCGTCTTGGATATCACTAAGCAGAAGCAGAAAGCCAGAACCCACTGCCAACCTGTAGCATCTAGAACTGCCCGGAGTTTGATTAAGGAGTCAGTAATTAAACCAATGGATTCATAAACTTCGGCTGTAATTTTTTTTTTTTTTTTTGAGAGGGGCGGTTATAGGATGTGACTTCGGAAGAGAATCTGTACTAAACCACTGTCCCAAGTCCCCTTGTTTATAGAATGGGAATAATAATACCCATCTGGAAGGGCTGTCCTGAGGGTTAAAGATGGCAAGCAAGTGAGAGGATGACCCCAGAGAAAGTTGATACAAGAGGGGAATTGAGAAAACCACCAAGAAGATACTTGTGACTGACAAAGGCGGGGTGAACTGAAGTCAAGCAGCCCTAGCTCTGCTTTCAGAGAAGCAAAGCGGGAGCTGCGGAATGCCATTGGGAGAGCAAGAAAGCACAGGCCAGGTATTATGTATACAAACACTGTTGTATCACTAAATGGTCAATGGTGGCAGGTAAGGCTCAGGGCTTCTTCCATTTTTAAAGGCAGATTATTGATAAATTTAACATCAATCAAAAGCAGAAAGGCTGAAATATTGTTGGGAGTTAAGAAGAAACTTTTTTTTTTAACTCCTGAACATCTACCGTAAGTCTGGCCTATGTTGAGTACTTTACATAAATGATCTCATTTAATCCTTCTAATGCTTTAAAGTAGACACCATATTCCCATTTAAGATGCAGAAATTGGGGCTTGGCAAAATTAAGCAACTTCTCCAAGGATACGGTGCTAATATGGGGATGAAGTGGAGATCAGAACTCTGGTCTGACTCTAAATTATACTCTCAGTCCTGTGGATGCACACAGAACACATGAACAGGACATCACTGGCAAATCACTTATCTCCACCTTTCTGTGTTAATCAGCTAACCACTAAAGTCCCAGAAACCACCGCGAAAACCTGATGGCCACAAACCCCTCCAAATTGGAGTGGGGAAGGATGGGGTTTCTTCCTCCCTACCTCTCTTAATCCACTTATTGAATAATTACAAGGCACTAGAGAGGTATGGAATGAGCATTCTCTTTTTTCCAAAGCAGTTTTGGGATTTAGGGCAAAGAAGAAATAAAATTTTGTATAAAAATGACCACAGAGAGTTCCGTATCTTCAACAGTGGGCACAGTACAGAAATTGATAATTGTTAAATTACTTCCTCAAAATGCTTAAGTATGTCTGGTCTGTGCAATCAATGCTTTCCACAGTTAAAGTCTACCTATACCCACCAGTGACAGAAATCTTACTCAGAGATGCGGAAAGCTGGGCTTTGAGTAATAAACCCTCCTTCAAATTGCCAAGAATAACTCCAGTTTCATAAAGCCTCCCACAGGTCGTGGCCCCTCTTCGCCATCTACTTTCCCAATCAAATTGACAGAAGCCTTTACAATTCCTTTGGAAAAGAACGGTCGGTGCAAGCAATATTTTGGAGTTTTAACTAAGGATGGTTAAATAAGAGGCAAATGCACCGAGCCATTAATCACAACATTTACCACCCAATAACCACCCATAATGAGAACTATTTGGAACAGTTTCCTTCCAAATAACTCCAAACAGGGCTGCCAAAATGTGCAGACCCTGACGGGTATGGCCATTACTGATCTGTGTCCTTGCGCTCCACTTGGCAACCCTGGCTGATAAAATCAGGGCCAACTGGGCCTGGAAAAGACATAGGTGGAGGTCCAGCTGGAATAATGAACTCCCCAACATAAGGCCAACATGAAGTGGATACATGAACTTATGAACTTTCCAGCATCCAAGGTACACAGAAAGGAGCTTGTAAGAATGGCACCCCAGCCAAAGGGGACGTCTGTTCTGGGCCAGAGGGAGTGAAAAAGGGACAAAGTCTGGCAAGGGAAAACCAAATAATAAATGAGCACAATGCCAGAGCCCCTCGCCCAGGCCTTTTATTTCCCTCCAGATGGTCCAGCAGCTGAACAGCTATGTGGAATGTCTGGAGGCCCCTCCTGGCTCGGCCGCTTTCCTTAGGTATCATAATAGATGCTCTCAGATTTGTGTTCAGACATAGCTGTTGGGGGCCCGCGGACCAGGCAGTGGCCACCAAGTGACTAATTTAGTTACTTTATAACCAAAATGGTGAACATGGACAAATCCTGCTTAGAGAAAGCTTTTCATTCGTGCCTTTAAGCTTTCACCATTTGGCAAGTCAGAGTCTCATAATGCCAATGATCAAATTAAAATGTTTCTTCTTCCCCCTTTTCTGCAAACACTTTAATTGCAAAGATCTCCAGCCTTAACATTTTGGACTCATTTCAGTATAAAATGAAATAGTGACAAGAATAAATTCAAGTTCAGGAAAAGCTTAATAGAAAAAGCAACAGTCTCTTTTCATCTACATATCTATATATCTGTACTTACATTACATTTGTATAAAATATTTCTGCCAAAAACTATGGCTACTCATCAAAATGACTCCTGTCAGGTAGCCTCCTCTCGGTTCAGAGAGTATCTCACTTCTAGCTGGATACTGCAAGCACAAGAATATCACCCAGAACAAAATCATGGCATAAAGAGAGAACACCAAAGTTTAAATGCCACTGCACAGAAAAAAAAAAAGTCACATTAAATAAATATGAAAGAAAATAACAACCTCTGTTAATCTACACTATAAAACTGAATTTAACTAAGGACGTCCTACTAGCATTTATTCTACATTAAACATTAAAAAAGGTTTCAGGATTTTAATATTTAGTATATTGCGGTGTACCAAACACAAGCTTTTGTTAAACCTAATGGCTATGTGGATTACCAATCAGGTGGTTAACTCTGGGCAGCTGGAGGAATAAAATCATTAGGCTAGCACCTTGTAGCTTCGGTAACCTGTAATCTGCTAGTAAGTAAAATTACAGAAGCAGAAAACAGAGCTACAGGTTTGTTTATTTATTTATTTTGAGAGAAAGCGGGATCGGGGGAAAGGCAGAGAGAGAGGGGAAGAGGCTGAGAGAGAATCCCAAGCAGGCTCTCCACTATCATCTCACAAACCATGAGATCATGACCTGAGCCGAGACCAAGAGTCCAACGATTCACCGACTGAGCCACCCAGGCACCCCTGTTACTTTCTGAAAAGAGACTGCCTATAACAACGTTCACTTCTCAAGCCGCATGTACCTGAATTAATTCAGAATGCCTGCGGCTATGACTCCAGTTCCCAGAGGAAGAGCTTCCCTTCCCTCATCTATAAACCAGGTTTTCCCACCTTTGTTTTTTATGTGGACATTAGAACACAAACACTTCGTAATTTTTCCACCCAAAAGTTTGAATAAATGATTAACTGCTGATATACATTGCAACAAAGAAGTGTCCTAATTTCAAAAAAAAAAAAAGTTGCTTGCTTCTACATTCCCATAATCTTTTTCAAGTTCTATTTTATTCGTAAATAAGAACATCTTTTTGTAAGCCTCAGTCTCTCCAGAAGCCTCTGCCCAACAGATGCAAGCTCAATAGCCAGAATTCAAACCACATAATTTATTGGCTTACAGATGAACTGGCATCTATAAAAACAACCCCCCGCCCCGAGAAAAGGCTTTAGGCAGCTTGAATCCCACTTGAATACTCTGGCTAAACTTGCCAGCCCTTTTTCAAGGTAAGACTGATAAAATGCATTTTCGTTACCAACACAAAATGGAAGCATCAAGATTGGTGAAATGTTAGTTTAGAAAGTCATTTGCAGTGACATTTAAAACAATTTATTTTAACAACATTTGACTTACGATAAGAATATTGCCTATTAAATTAAGGTTGGCTGTTCAGAATTCACTGGTGCCCTGTTCTCCCCCTCTGTGACAGTTAACATCTTTTGATACTAAGGGTCATCACATATCTAAAATGGAAAAAGGACAAGAAGAAAGACACCGGGCTATTCTGAGCAAGTGCCTATTAAAATGACTGATCCGTGACATTTTAATGTCAAGACTGTACCCCTGATGGCTTCCATTCCATTGCCCTCTAAAGCTTTCTCCTGCCGTGGCAATATCTCTGTTGATGTCCAACACATTTGGAACATCTGTAAGTCCTACCCTTTACCTATACAGCGGTTCAGAAGGCTTTCCCCTAAGGAATCACCAGAGAACAGGTGGAAATAAACAAGTCTGCAAATAAACTCCCCAGGAGGTCACTCTTCCTCCCTAAGAAACAATGACAACAGCTGAAGAGACTACAACAAACTGGTTTTTCAGCCAGCCTGTAATGTTACTTTTATACACAGTCTGGAAATTATCACAAACACACACCCCCCCCCAACTCCAGGGCAGATCTGCCAATATTTCAGGTCATCCACCCCTACGCTAGCCACTAGAGAAGATTCAAGATAAAATTAAGCTGACACAGAAAAAATACATTTCCTTGTAGACTGTCAAGCCTCTCGAAAGCAGCAGGATGAATTTATGTTAACATATTTAAGGGAGCCCAACCGAGAAATCGTCCATGGCCTCAGGAACTTAGCCCATGCACCATGATGGACTTTATCAGGATTCTAATCCAAAAAAGCTACCATGTCAGTCACAAAAGACAACTACACAATCTGTTTTGATTTCAAAAACTCAGAAGTTATATGGCAAGTCCATCTCAGGAATTCCCCTGCCCCTGTTAAGAAGGCATAAGATCCCATTATAGCTAAGTTGTCAAAACAAGGTACGTGGTAGGGTAGCTTTCCAGCTCCTGTTTCACGTGCACCTTAACCTGGGTTTTTCAGGGCAGAGGCTAAGAAAACGTCTCTTCCTATCTCGCTTTCAACTTCACAGAAAAAGCTTTCGACAGGAAAGTGTTTCCATCAGCCTTGTCCTTTTGTCAGGGACCGGTCTGGTAGCCGAAGAAGCCCAGCCCTTGGAACCCTGGAACGCTGCACTCCACACTTCCATTCCGCTGGTCTGGCGATCAAGGCTTTCAGGCAATAACCCAGTGTCATTTTGTTCTCTCCCCTTCGTTTTTAGCAATTGCACCGGGAAAGTCTTTCTATGTGCATTTCTCCCGCGCACCTTCTAAAATTCCCCCATTCGGGGCCCCCAACGGCACTCCGCAGCACCGAGCACCCAGGCTCATCACCTCGGGTTTCCCCCAGACAGGTTCACTTCAGCTTCTCTATCCCAAGGCTGCCCAGGTGGTTCAGGCAACCGAACCGCCACCCTTTCGGCGCGCTCCGGGACTCCAGTCCGCTCCTGGGTCCACACACAGTAGCCGCTTTCAGCTCGCGGCTGCGGGCTGGGACCACGGAGGTGGCGGGGGATCCCAGCCCCGGAAGAGCGGCCCGAGGGCGGGCGCGCCGCCGCGGTCCCTGCCAAAGCGGTGCTGCAGATGCGTCTCGGAGCCGCCCGCCCGGCGCGCCCCCGGAACCGGCGGACACCCCCATTGTGTCACCAGGCAGCGCGCTCTCTCGGCCCCCGCCGCCCTCGCCTACCTTCTGGCGGCCTCTCCGTCGCGCCCGCACCGCCGGCCGCCCGCCTCCAGCGCTCTGCAAAGCGAAGGGGGACGCTTTGTTAGGGCTCAAGAAGCGGGACAATACTTCGCAGCCGGCGCCGCGGCTCCGGGCGGGCGTCCTTCAAAAGGACGCGGCCGGGGAGCCGCGCGAGCGTCATTTCCATATGTAAGGAGCCGGCTCGTACAAAAGCGCGGCTCTCCGGGGCCGCGGCGCGCATCCTCCCCGCCCGCCGGCCCGCCCCCCGGCAGAGCAGCCCGCGCCGCCCGGGCCCGCCCCTCCTCCCGCCCGCGAAGGCGCCCCCTCTCCGCCGCGTTCCCCCCCACCTCGGGAGCGCCCCGCGCGCCCCGACCTCGCACTCCCGAGGGGAAGCCCCAGCCGGTCCCCGTGCGGGGTCCGCCCTGGGCGCTCAGGGCCTCGCCGACGGCGCGGGGGGGGCAATGCGAGGCCTCCGCGCACCCCACCCCCCCGCCAGGCCGCGGGGCGGGGGTGCCCCGGGAACGGCTCCTCGCTCACCGCGTCCCGGGGCTCAGGCGCCCGGCGCCGCCGCGGGAACCATGGCCGCGGGCGCACTCGGGGCTCGGAGGCGGCGGCGGCGGCGGGACGGCCGCGCCCAGCGCGCTCGGCTCCCGGCTCGGCCGCGGCCACCCGGAGCTTCGGACGCGGGGGAGGAAGGGCCGGGCCCGCGCGGGGAGGAGGAGCCAGGGCGACGCCGGCCGGGGCGCGGCTCCTCCTCCGCGGCCCGCGGCGCCCGGGCGGCCGAGGGAGGAGCGCCACGCGGTGTCCCGGCCCCCGCGGGGTCCGCCCCCGGCCCCCACCCGGACGGGTACAGGGCCCCGGGTTCCGGGGATTGCTCAGGTAGCGGGAACACGGGGAGAGCCCGGTCCAGGGTTGGCTGCTGGGTGACGCTGGGAGGTCGCTTCGGAGATTTGAACTTGGAAAACGCAGGGTGCTAGGGGCGCAGGTGGATCGGCGCTCTCAGGTCGCCGTCAAGCAGGGGCTAGTGCGTCCACCCCTCCACCCCCTGCCTTCTAGCCTCTCCTTGCGAGCGCGCCGCGCTCACACCCCGCTGCGCCTGAGACACCCAGCCAGCCACCTCTACGCGTGGAGGAAAGGCCTCCGCCTCCAGACAGCGGGACCTTAAGGTGGAGATTCAGGTGCCTCTCTTGCCCCCAGGCGGTCCTGGATTTCTCTGCCTTTGAACGCCCTTGGCCCTCATTGGAAGAGGGCTCCAGGGAGAGCGAAGAGCTCTAAGACTTCACTCCAAACTCTGGAACAAGTGTGATCGTCGTACCAGGTCTAGTCGGGCTTCCGCACCTGCCCACCATGTTCTCAGAGGCTCCCACCCGCATCAGGCCTTCCGCGGGTACATCCAGCCCTCAGACACTAGCCACACAGGACGGAGATTCCTTGGAGTTGGTTGTTCTCCAGCCAGCAATTGTTCACTGTTTACCACCTCCTACCCCTACTCCACAGCTCCCCCAAATGCTCTCCTTTTTCACTCCTCCCGCCCCCATCTCTACACTTCTGATCTGGATGCAAATAGGATCTTAAGCCCAAGCCAAGAAGCAGCAGCTGAGGGCAGGTGACATCCACTGTGCTCTCTTCCAACAGCAGCGTTCAATGTGTTGGCCTGGAAGAAGAAGCCGCCTGATTTATTACAACCCACAAGTCTGGTTATTTCAGCAAGAAACTGGAGACTCTTCCCTTGCTACTGAAAGAACAAGGGGTAGACAGGAAGGAACCTATCATTCAATGAGAACCCAGTGTGCTGGAAACTTAGCAGAAATGATCTTACCTAATGCTTGCACCACCTTTAGGAGACAGACCTTATGATGCCCATTTTGCAGATGGGGAAACTGGGCCTCAGAAAAACTAGGGAGCTTGCTCAGGATCTTGCAGCTAGTACATAACACAGCTGAGCTTCAAAAGCAGATTACACATGTGACAAAATTGCACCAAACCAAATACACAATTGAATATATGTAAAATTAGTGACGTTTGAATAAGGCCCTAGGATCCTATTAATGTCAGTTTCCTGGTTGTGACATTGTGCTACAGTTATTCAAAATATTACCATTGGGTAGAAGGTCTATAAGGGATTACTCTGTACTATTTCTTAAAACTTAATGTGAATCTACAGTTGCGCCCTAACCAAAAGTTTGTTATTTAAAACATCTGTCTTGGGGCACCTGGGTGGCTCAGTCACTTCGCCTCAGGTCATGATCTCGCGGGTTCATAGGTTTGAGCCCCACATCAGGCTCTGTGACAGCTCAGGAGCCTGCTTCTGATTCTGCATCTCCCTCTCTCTCTGCCCTTCCCCTGCTCATGCTCTGTCTCTCTCTTTCAAAGATAAACATTAAAAAAATCAAAACAGTTCTGCCTTATTTTAGAACCAAGCTCTCTTCTTTCAAGACATACTCCTCCCCCCACCCTTTTTTAATACTCCTGTGCGTGCCCCCCCACACACACACACTCATGTACTTTGTGCACAGTTGTTCTATCCAGTAATAATTATACAACACACACTGGTAAGTGAATAACTAACTTGTTGCCAGAATACTTACATAGGTGTCATCTCATAAATAAGAGAAGAATGTTCATCGGGGAGGAAAACAGCCAACAGTCTTAGAAGGTAAGAATGAAGAGATGTTTCTTTGTTTCACCTAATCTCTGCCATGGGAGCCTCATCCTACTGGTTCTCTCTCCAAGCATCCCTTTTACCTGCAAGAATCCTTAAGGTGTGGATTGTTCTTGGGAGCCACGGGTTGTGGGAGGTGGCATTCATTCCCTGTAGAGAAAGGTCAGAATTGGTGGGGGTTGTGTGATTTGAGAAACACAAGATACTCTTTCTTAAGAGGAGTGAATGGGGCGGAGTTAATGCTGGGTCTAGAAACTTGAAATCACATTCAACCCCCAGCCTTGCTACAAAGGAGGGGAGAGTGTGTGGCATGAGGACTTGGTGGTGTAGCTTTGCAAGGATAATCCTACCAAGGCAGATAATTTAATACCACGTGCCTGAAATTTAGGCTACATAGGGTGGAAGGTTAATCTTGGTATGTCTAGAGTCACTGCAAAAAAGCAAGGACTTACCTTAGAACCTATCACTTAAGCTTTTCTCTGTTAAAAAAAAAAATGACGATAACAGCGGAAATAGTAGCTAAGCTCCAATTCTACATTATATACAATAGGAGGAAAAATGAAAAGAAGCATAAACATTTACCCAGCCTTTACAGACCACATTTCACTTTTATCTGTTGTAATTTATTTGCCTCTGATATTAACTCCCACAAAGAGCCTTGTTCAGGGACTCAGGATCCTTAAAGTATTTGTAGATGATGTTTTCGAGTGGCTTTTCTGCAATGTTTTTCAGTATTGGACTGGCTTTCTCAAGTGGCTAAAAGCTCTAAAAAGTTAACCAAGGAATAATCTAGGGAAGAGAAATTTATTCTGGTTTCTTCTTGAAGTAACTTTGTAATGAATAGTTTAGAGTCAGAACAACAAAAATGATTTTTTTTTTAAAGGAGAAAGAAAATTCAGGCTTTGTAAATTTCCCAGGATCTACAGAGTTATCTTTTTTTTTTTCCCCTGGGCAAGGAAAGCAGATAGTTGTAACCAAACTCATTCTACCCTAACCCAAAGTCACAGTTGGATGTAAGTTATTTCTTACAGCACAGTAAACAAACAACAACAACAAAAAACACCTCTTCTGTCGTGCTGTAGAATACCCAGCTGCTTCTACACTTGTTTAATAAATGTTTTTCTTGGGGCGCCTGGGTGGCGCAGTCGGTTAAGTGTCCGACTTCAGCCAGGTCACGATCTTGCGGTCCGTGAGTTCGAGCCCCGCGTCAGGCTCTGGGCTGATGGCTCAGAGACTGGAGCCTGTTTCCAATTCTGTGTCTCCCTCTCTCTCTGCCCCTCCCCCGTTCATGCTCTGTCTCTCTCTGTCCCAAAAATAAAATAAACGTTGAAAAAAATTTAAAAAAAAATAAAATAAATGTTTTTCTTATTTCTCTGACCATCTGAACTAATCAGAACAAACTTCAGGTAAGTTGCAAAGCTGCCCCAGGTGGGGCTCAATGGTTAAAGCAGATTATCAGTTATAGTCCAAGCCAGGGACTGTCTGGATGAAAGGGACATCATATTGTCCCCCAAGAACCCAAGGAAATGGGTGGTGAAAGGAGGAAAGGGGAAATTTGGGTTCCATCCAGATACGTAAGTCAAAGGCTAGGAGAAAGTGTCAGTGACAAAATGGTGGTGGTTAAGAACCCAGGAAGATGCCACGGAAGTAGACAGAAGGCAAACTGATTTACACTCTTGCCCCTGAAGAACCCTCATTTGGAATTATGATTCTCCATTTTCCGTCATGAAATATATGAAAGAAGAGGATACATGGATTCAGCACAATCTATTATTATTATTATTATTATTATTATTATTATTTTAAAGTAAGCACTAAGTACATAGTCTGTGCCTACTACTGTCCTGGAAATCATGAGATATTCAAAAGAACCATCAACTTTGGCTCTTGCCCTTGAATGTATTATTCTCTCTTGGGGAAGTAAAAACATGCACAGGAGAGAGTAAGGGAGTAATGTGAGGTAGCACAGGATTCTAATCTAATCCAATTGGGAGGATATGCGTATATAGCATGGGAGGGAAGAGAGGGATGAGTCCCCTAAAACATGGCTTCTGTCAGGTCATTCAGCCCATGGGCTTCTGTGTCGGGTCCTAGATATCCTTCCTGGTAGGCAAGCATCCACTTGATCCCTGCAGATGAATGGATGCTCAGTGTCTCCAGACAACCTACCCTCCTTCTACTCAACTCTTACGTGCTCCCCTGTGAATCTCCTCTGTGCTGCTCTTTCTGCCCAGCTCATCAGTCCTAAGGAATATTTGATACCCTGTCTCTGTCTACTGTCTTTTAGTTGACCCAATGGGTAATGCACAGCAGGAAGTGATTATTGGACATGTGCTTTCTGGAGCTCATGAATTGAGCATTTAGGTGCTTTCCAAACACTTGGTTGGTGCTCACATGGAGAAGAGATGTTGCCTGTGTGTGTGGCAGGGGAGGAGGTCTGCTCTTCACTTTGGCAAGGATCGATTTTCATGTATCTGGAATCTGGAAATGTTCTACTGTTCTAAAAACTATAAGTGCCCGAAGATTGACACTCCAGCTTCACTCAAAGTAAAAGAAAATGAAATTCTAGTTTAAGAAACATTGGTGTTCTTTCCCCTCACAATCTCTTGAACACTTAGCCAACATGACATGACATTTTTACCTTTTAAAAAAAAAAGACTTGGGGCGCCTGGGTGGCGCAGTCGGTTAAGCGACCGACTTCAGCCAGGTCACGATCTCGCGGTCCGTGAGTTCGAGCCCCGCGTCAGGCTCTGGGCTGATGGCTCGGAGCCTGGAGCCTGTTTCCGATTCTGTGTCTCCCTCTCTCTCTGCCCCTCCCCCGTTCATGCTCTGTCTCTCTCTGTCCCAGAAATAAATAAAAACGTTGAAAAAAAAATTTTTTTTAAAAAGACTTTTGAGTGGAAAATGATGTAATATTTTTTCCCAAGCAAGACTCCTTTAAGTTTTCTAGACTTTGATGTGCATCCAAAAGACATTGGAATCCAGAAACCTATATTTTAAAATAGGTAACAACTGAATAAATTTTAAAAATAGTTCTGTCCAATAGAAATGTAATACAAGTATTTGTCACATGTATAACTCCAAAATTTCTAGTAACCACATTTTAAACAGTGAGTTAGTAGAATTGTTATATTTTATTTAACCGAATACAAACTCAAATTTTTATCATTTCAACATGTAACCAATATCAAAACTTTTTAATGATATAACTTACATTAGTGTTTGTACTAAGTCTTTGAATGTGGTGAGTATTTGGTACTGACAGCACGTCTCAATTCAGACTAGTCACATGTGGCCAATGGCTACTCTACCCACAGTGCAATGTTAGAACAAGAAGAAGATTTTAAGTGCATCTAACCCTGTTCCTTCTCACAAGGAATTTGTGACGGTTGGGGGCCTTGCTCAAGTTGATCTCGCAGTGATTGCATCAGACTCCTCAGGCTGGACTGACCACCCTTGGCACTTGCCTTCCGGGAGGGTTTGTGGATGTTGCAAACAGCTGCCTCAAAATGAAACAGTGTTTCAAGATATTGTTAAAAATCACCACCCTCCAAAACCTTGGGGACCCCCCCCAATAGTATCTTAAAAATAAAATTTCAGAAGACAATAGTCTAAAATATACAATTTTAATACATAGCAACGACAGCCCTGCAGGCCATTTGTTAATGCGTGCTCCCACAGCCTACCTGTTTTGTGCTCAGCTGTATCTGGGTCTGCAGGGCACCCAGCAGAGAGAGGGCTAGGGGCCCAGAAGGCCTGTCCTCTGGGGATTGTGCAAGTGGTTCTTCTCCATCATCTATCCTTCCTCTCACCCGCATCAGCTCCTGCCAGCATCCCGAAGACCAGGATGTTGCTTTCCATGATTAATCTCAAAGACCTTGAAGTAACTGAGTGACCGTTTGTCTTCAATCTGCACATTTTGCAGTGCTTTCTATTCTGAACCAGGCCAAAGCTGCTTGGGAGGAAAATGACCATTTCAGAAACAGAAAATGAGACCAATAGTAAGAGAGCATGGCTTCCAATAATGAGGACATTTGGGAGTAAACTGAATAATGAGGGCATTTTTGGATTGATGAGAAAGAAATTAAATATGCTATTACCAAAAAAAAAACCCCACATAAATCTTTGATTTGTATTTTGTTTTCAATTGGGAGAAAATGGGTATGGGATATAAATTAGAGCTCTTTCCACCAAAGTATGGAGGTGTAAGTGATGATAAATTTTATGGTAGTGAGCTCTGTGAGTCATATTTCAATCTACAAAAAAAAAAATGTCATCTTAGAGGGTGGCGTTTTGGGGGCTACTGTGGCGATGCCCAGATACCACACCCAGACTTTAATAAAAAATAAAAATATATTTTTTCTGATTCTTGATTATTGATAGGCTGTGTGATGAGCAACATCATCGGCCTATCTCTGGGTCCCTAAACTATAAATAAGATAAAAGAAAACAAGATCAGCAGAGAGAAAAATTAGGGCCTATTTTATGTGTGTCTGTTCTGAGGCCAAAGTCAAGAACAGGCAAATTCTGTGTGTGTGTGTGTGTGTGTGTGTGTGTGTGTGTGTGTGTGAGAGAGAGAGAGAGAGAGAGAGAGAGAGAGAGAGAGACGGGGGGAATAGGTAGGTGGGTGTGCTGGAGAGCTTCTGTTTGTCCCTCTGGATGCCCTCTCTGCCCTTCTCCACCTGCCCCATGACCTAAGAGGCCAGCTTAGATGTACTGCATGAAGGGGCCCTTTTGCACCTGGCTTCCCATTAGGTTCAGCTCATGGGGTCACTGGCAAAAGATTGGAGGAATGAAGGGGCATGAGATTGGGGTATTTATTTGGCCAGCTTGCCCCCTATAGGGTCTCTGTAGGCTGGTTGCATCCCTTAAGACCACAGCTTCTGCCACAGCCCTCTCCACACAACTCTGTCACCAGTTCTCCAGGTATCAGTGGGGCTTGGTAACAGCACCCCCCGTTACCAGTTTCCAGGCAGGCCCTATCCTTGTTTCTCTGCACCCAGCCCACCCCTTTGTAATTAGTCTCCTTATTAACTATTCTCCAAATACCTAATTTGAGTTCATCCACTATTTCCTTCTGAGCTTTTGATTGATAAAATAGATATGCATGCATTCCTTGCTCCAGAAACAGTGACTCTTATATCTATCAGCAGGAAATAACTTTTTTTTTTATATCAGCATGAAATGAAATTTTCCACTACACAGAATTTTAAGTCATTTCCCCAGAAGCAGACCCTGGGATGAGGATTTGTGTGCAAGAATGTTGTTAAAGAGATACTCCTTCATTCTGTAAGGGAGCGTGGTGGAGAAGAGAAGAAGGAGGGGAGGGAGGAGCAAGACAGGGAAAGCAGAAGAGAAGGACCCAGCCGAGGGTCCACTTTCAGGCAAAGCCCCAACCTCATCCGGATCTGGAGAGGAGCTCTGGAGCATAAACCACATTCCAGAATGTGCCCTGACTTGACTCAGGGGAGCTAGGCTTTCGATCTCCTGCACCAGTAAGTCAGGGACCCAAGAGCATCCAGGCAGAGCACCACCAATTTATAGTTCATATATATTCCCTGTAATTTGAAAATAGGGAGGGGAGACATGCTGATTATTAATTGGTTTAATAATGGAGTTATTAGTAGAGAGGAATGAGAACCACCTCCAGATACCAAAAAAGCTCACCGCAGATGCTAAGGGGACACATCCTTTGAAAAACACCACGTGGAATCATATAGTATTTGCTTTCAATGGACTCAGTTAATATACTTTAATATTAGTAAAAATCAAGACATGGCTTGATCTTCTTAAAAAGCAGAGGCATCTTTGCGGGAATCTTAACTACCAGATGCAGGTAGTAAGTAGTTCTATGGTATGTGTGTGTGTGGTTGGAGGGACGGGGGAGGGGGGGGTGGTGTATCAACACTTGCCATTTCCCTCTGAAGTTCCTAACACTTGGAAATTTGTCATAGCATCTTTTCTCATCTGCAGTTCAAACAGTTTTTTCCAGCAGGAATTCAGCTGAAGTTGAAATCACCATCTGGCATCTCATATTGAACCCGGTTCTTTGCGTGCCAAGAACTTCTTCTTTTGGCAATGACGTTGACTGTGATCTTTCGAAAATGTTTCCTGGGTTGGCAGTCTTGACTGAACAGAGCAAGAAGCCTGTCTTGGAATTTAGGAAGAGATATGCTGAGCAAATCGTGGCCCTGGGGAGAAAAGCGCAAGGTGAAAAGTTGAGCCTTAGGTTGTGAAACCCCAGAAGCCCTCTCTATCTTTTATTATTGAGCTAAAACCAGCTCAGGTGGAAAAAAAAAATCTCAGCAATATGATCAGTAGCAGTACAAATGTTGCACAAGACCTACAAAAGGAGTATTCAATTTGAAGCAATAAATGCTATTTAAGACTTTCCAGGTGGGAGGTAACATCCTCTTTGCTGTAGGGAAATAGGACAACTAAGAAGGGGGTCTCTTCTCCCAAGGAATTCCCTATCTTGGGGCTGGAGATGCATGGGTAGAAACAAGATAGACGATAGTGAGAAGGATAGCTGACATGGTCTGCCTCTTCTCAAATGCCTGGGGACCCCTTTTTACCATTCCCATTCTCCTCCATCAGCTCTGACATACTTTTGCTTCCAATGGCTTGCACCTATGGCTCTCCTGGAGTGGCTGCCCTTGAGTACTGTGTACACAGTCAGAGAGTGGGATGTGCTTGGGAGCTGAGTTGCTTACCAGTGACTGTTCGGTGTAGGGATAAAAAGGCTCAGCCGCCTGGCCTTACAGCAGGACACAAACTAATGTCCAGGCTTTCCCTACCGAATGAGGTGGAGAACTCCCTCTGGGACTCTGTCTAAAGGCACTCTTGCTCAGTCCCTTTCTCTTGTCCGTCTCCTTCTCTCCTTCATTTGCCAATCCCTTCAGGGAACATTTCCTTAATAAAACACTTCGCTACAAATCCTCCTCTCAGGATCTGCTTCTGGGAGCCTGGCCTAAGTAAGACAGGCACTTCACAAGGACAGAAACAAAATGCTGAGACAGCAAAGAAGGAC
Source organism: Prionailurus bengalensis (assembly GCF_016509475.1). Taxonomy (NCBI): domain Eukaryota; kingdom Metazoa; phylum Chordata; class Mammalia; order Carnivora; family Felidae; genus Prionailurus; species Prionailurus bengalensis. The sequence continues at coordinate 99,194,319 of NC_057355.1, forward strand.
TGACTAATTCTGCCTGGAGATCAAGGACCTTTCCATAAAAGGAGGGTATTTGAGCCAGGCCTTGAAGGGTAATTTGGATTTTGCCAGGAAGACAGAACTGAGAAGTGTCACAATAAACCTGAGGAAAGTACATATATGTGCAGCACTAAGGAAGGGAATGGTGGAGACTGATGGGAGATGGGACTGCTAAGGTAGGCTGGGAGTTAAGTGAAGATGAGTCTTGAATGTTATTAAGGAGTTTGGACTTTAAAAAAAATGGCCATAGTGAGTGATTGTAGGTTTCTGAGCAGAGAAGAAACATGATACATCCTTTCAGAAAATAATTGAATGGAGGGGCATGTGGGTGGCTCAGTCGGTTAAGCATCTGATTCTTGATTTCAGCTCAGGTCATGATTTCACAGGCATGGGATGGAGCCCCATGTTGGGCTCCACCCTGAGTGTGGGTCTTTCTTGGGATTTTCTCTCTCCCTTTTTCTCTGATCCTCCCCCGCTCCCAGACAAAGATGGATAAATAAACCTTTAAAAATTAAAAAATTTTAAGAAAATAATTGCATGGAAATATAAAGAATGGGTTGGTGGGGTAAGAGATAAACAATGGAAGCCAGCTGGGAGGGGTGATTGTTACAGCAATATTCTGGGTGAGGATGATGAGGGACTGACTTAGGGCATGAGAATTAAAAGGGAAGGATGGATCTAGAGGTTGAATGAATGGACTTATCAACTAACTGGATGTAAGTGGGAAAACAGCCATCAAAAGTGACTAAATATTGGTTTCGATCAAAGAGTGAATGATGGCGCCATCAACCAAGAGACAGAACCTAGGAGGAGAGAAAGACAGATGGGGGAGAGAAATCAGTGAGTTCATTTTTAGATATGTTGAAATTGGATGAGACATCTGAAAAAATAATCCCTAATAACTCAAAGAAATTTGAATGAAATCTGAAAATTCATCCGGGAATAAAGAATAAAGAAAAAAAAAGGATATTAGGAACAACTGGAATATTCAGAGACTCATGAAGTTCCAGTTCAAGGTTAGACCAAAGAAACACTTTTTAAAATTAGCTCTCTGGATAGGAATCAAAACAACAAAATCAACCATAGAAACCTGGACACCTTTTAAGAATAAGAACACTTAACATTCACTGGTCACAACAGTGTAATGACTCAGTTTCGCCAGGATTTTATTTTGCTGATTAAAACTAGAGTGGGGTGGACATGGCTTAAAGATTAGATCTGATGTACTACATCTGTGTGACTGTTCGGAGCAATCTATGAAAGCAGAGCCCTATGATGCTGGCACTGAAATACAAGCAGAAAAATAGCGCTTTCAGTGTTTGTGACCTATTATCTGTCTACCGCAACACGTTGCTGGAGGAGGGACTCCTTAAGAAACAGTTCCATCAACTGACAGTGGCTATTTCCTTAATTATTGCTGTTCGTTTGTTTATGGGCTTGAGCTGACTTAAAAAGAAATACATCAATATGTCCATGAATCGTATTGACATTGCAAGCAGCACAATTAGAAGAAAAAGCACAAGTCCAAATTCTTAAAAAGTGTTTCAGTTTGAGGAACCAATCTACTTTATATGATTATAAGGTTGTTTCAAAAGCCAAATGAATTATAGGGCAACATAGAGGCTTCCTGACTCTGTAACAATGTTACGTTTAGAGTCTTCTCTTTGAGAACCCCTGATACTTAGAGAAACTAACACATTCTTCTATCTTAGGTAAGCTGTTAAAGATTTTAGAAACCAAGTTACCCATAGAAATGATACAGAAAGAGAAGGTAGAAAATCCAAAGAACAAGAGAAAGAGGACATTAATTGTATTTATTCATTCATTCTCTCTTCCTCCCTCCTTCCCTCTTTTCCTTCCTCCCTTGGTTCCTCCAATCCTCCCTCCCCCACTTCCAGAAACACATGAGGACCTACTATGTGCCAGGAAGTGTACTAGGAGTTAGAGACACCATACTGAGCAAGGGAGACATACATGATCTCTACCTTTGGGGATTTTAAGTCTATCATACTTGATTTCAGATTCTGCATGTAAATAAAAGATGGTATCTCCTGTCCTTCACTCCTGTTCTCTCTCACCTTCATATTGTATATTAAAGCATATTAGGTTCACCCATTTTGGGGTTAGATGTGCTACCCATAACCCAACTAGGCTACCTTCATTTGGAATTCAACTCTCTCATTTAACAGTTGCGTACATTTGGTCAAATGACTTAACCTTTTGACCCTCCAACTCTTCACGTATTAAGCGTAGATAACAGCACAACAGCACATGCCTCATGGGACAGTTGTATTACAAGGAGATCAATTCATTTAGAACTTAGAATGGGCAGTGGACAATCAATTGATGTTATCCATTATTATTTTTAGCCTGCACAGGAATAAATAGATGAAACAGGTCACATCTTTTAAAGAGCTTATAGTCTTGCCGTTGGAGACAGACAGGTACACAGATAAAGGCAATAAAGTGTGGTGGGTGAACAATGAAGGAAGAGTGTTTAGGCTGCAGTTGGTCACAAAGAAAGAGAGTGGTGAATTCTTTTGGTCAACTCTTTTGAGATGGATGTAATATCAATCCAAAGTAGTTTCTTATTTCCCTGACCCTTAGGTAAATGATCCTTCCCTATTAGATGCCTGTTTTGCTTGCTTTATTTGCCCATAGTTATTCAACTGTGAATAATTATGTGAGCACAAATGCAGGCTTTTCATGAAGGGAATTGTGGTCCCTCTTTACTTACACTCTGAATAAAGGAGCTTCCCAGAATTGGTAAAACTGGGTTACACTCTCCTGATTTCTTGTGTTCAGTGGCATATTTCTTACAGAAATCAGAGTTGTTTTTGCAAAGGGAAAATAGGTCTTGTCTTATCCCAGGAAGCAGTCTTATCCCTCTTGCCCATGACTGGCTAAGTCATTTTCATGCGATTCAATTCTGGCCAATAGGACCCGAGGTAAGTTGGAGGTTCTGGGAAAGATACTCTCAATTCTATGAGACTAATGAAAGCAGACACTACTATTCTTCCCTGGATGTTGTTTGTCTGCATGTGATGGCTGATGCTGCTGTAGCCATCTTGTGACCATGAAGACAGATACTGCTGGTACCCTAAGGATGGAAAAGTAAAAAGATGGTGATGAAGTGGGTCCCTGAAGACATCCTTGAGCTGCTGGATTTACCAACGTGAGCCTTGATCCATCTCCAAATGTCTTGTTGTGTGAGAAAATAACCCCTTAATTATTTAAGCTGCTTTTACATGGGTTTTCTGTTAACTTTCAGTTAACTCCTTGTGGTAACTTGTCCCCAAGTATTTGGGGGCACTTCCCTGTGGGAAAATTATACACATCCTCCCTTTTAAGCCCCGGCATGGCCGTATGACTTGCTTTGACAAAAGAAATATGAGATAATAGTTAGATGAGTTAAAGAAGAAATGATGGATCATTTCCAGGTAGAAGCTTCAAGAGCCAACATATATTTTGTCACGCCCCTTCTCTCTTGCTCCTATGATCGGGGAGGCATGTTAAGATGTAGCCCCTGTCAATCTGGTTCCTCAATCACTGCAACAAGTTAGACCTTACCCCTTCTATGGGGGACTGTAGCACGAACAAGAAGTAACCTTCATATGAAGCTGCTGAAATTTGTTGTTACCACAGGTGACTCTAGTTTATTTCAACTGGGAAGCATCCTACAAGCTGTGGGGAAATGACAAAGTAAAGGCAGAACCTCAACTTGAGGAGTTCCTGCAAAACACAGGCTCCCTTCTGTCGACCGCACACCCTTCCTGTTCAGAGAGATGAGCCTCAGAACAGTAAGTAATTTAATCCAGAGAATGCTTGAAAAATGTCTTCACTTCAAATGCATTATTCAGAGTAAATGAATCACAACTTATTAAGTGTCTCTTCTGTAGCTCTGAGTTCACCTCATCACTTTGCCTCCCCCCCCCGCCCCCCAAGCTTTCCTGGAATGACCTCACCATGCACTCTCCTGACCACATCCACCTTCACGCCTTCCCAGGGGGCTTGGTAGTGGCTCAACAATCACATAGCTGAATTTTCCATGCACAAATACGGAACGAGGGTGACGCCTCTGTGGGCGGGACCGGAGGATGATGAGGGTGACAGCTAACACTTACATAGCATCGGTTCTACACCAGGTACCATTCTAAGCTCAATTTAGTATCTCCCTTAATCCTCACCTTACGAGGCAGTATTCTTACCATCTCTTCTTTACAGATGAAGAACCAGAGGCCCAGAGGGAGAGAGAGAGAGGTTAAGCGTCCTGTCCAAAGTCACACAACTAAAACGTGGTGACACTCAGATTCAATTTCAGGCAATCTGGCTCCAGAGTTGTATTCTGTGATGCTTAGCCAAGCCCTCGGCACGGCCATTCTTGGAGAAACAAGAGGTTAAGAAGTCCAGGTGGGCTTCGCCTGACTGAAAACCCAGCTGGGTGATGTCTCACAATTTGCAAAGCACATCTAGGTCCTGGTTTTCCCAACTGTAACACAGCAACACTTAGGGTTGCACCCTGTGTGAAGGAAGAGAGGCCTGGTGAAGACCCCAACATTGAGCCGGGCCTTGGTAATGTTATAGCTGCTGCTGTGGCTTGTAGGACAGGCCCCACAGGGGCAGAAGTCTGGGGCACAGGAAAAGTCCTGCACAAATATGAAATGACCGTCCAGGGATTTCTCTAGACGTCTGGGGTGGAAGGGCCTAGGAAAGGCTGTCTGGAGAGTCGTTTTTTGGGATCTACAGACAGAAAAGCAGCTGAAGTGCACTTGGCTCGTTGGAAGGAAGGCTAGATAAGCCTTTCGGATTGGCTGATTTAAGAGGGTTGAGATGTATTTTCGCGAGGCCTGCAAGGTATGCACGAATATGCATATGGGTAAGGAGCTGAGGGCCAGGAGCTTGGCCCTAAAATTGTTTCAGAAAAGCTTTGGAGATGTAGCTCAAGAGGGAGAACTTAGTTTGGGAAAATGCAGTTAACTAACAGCAAGTCCTTTAGTTGGTATCTCTAAAATCTGTTTCGAATTTGAACACGTGTCACCATCCCCGTTATGGTCACTGCCAGCGCCCTACTTGGGGCCACCGCTGTGACTCTCCTAGACTTCTGCATCAGTCCGGCTGGTCTCCCTGCCTCCATTCTTGCCCCTGTCCCATCAGCCTGCCTCGCAGGAGACAGAGTGATCTTTAAAAGATCTTTAAGGGGCGCCTGGGTGGCTCAGTCGGTTAAGTGTCCGACTTCGGCTCAGGTCATGATCTCGCGGTCCGTGAGTTCGAGCCCCGCGTCGCTCTGTGCTGACAGCTCAGAGCCTGGAGCCTGTTTCGGATTCTGTGTCTCCCTCTCTCTGACCCTCCCCTGTTCATGCTCTGTCTCTCTCTGTCTCAAAAATAAATAAACGTTAAAAAAATTTTTTTAAAGATCTTTAAAAGAAGGCAGGCAGTGCCTATGGCTGCTTCTCACTCTTAGAATAAACTCCAAACCTTTACTATGAAAGCTGTCTCTGCCTAACACCTGGCTCTCATCTCTCACCACTCTCCACTGCCACCCCCCCCATCCTCCCCCCAGTCCAGCCCCCCCTGGCCACACTTCTATTATATGAACACACCCAACTCCTTCCTGCATTTTCCGCCCCCAACTGTCCGCATAGCTGACTCCTTCCCCTCCAGTGATCCAAACATCACTGTCTCCAAATTCTCGACCACCCTGTTCCCTGCTCCTCACCCTCTCTGGGCACCCTCTACACCATTAGCAGACTTCCTTCCTTCACAGCACTCACTGCTATGTGAAATGGCCTTGTTCATCCATTTGCTTATTTACAGGGCTCTTGCTAGAATTCCCTTTTAGCCTGACTGGGCCTTCTTCACCTCGGTCGTGGCTATATCCCCAGTGCCCAGATAAGTTCCCAGTGCACAGAGGCTCTGCAAACTAAGAAATAAGTAATTTACATTTAATTTCCATCAGTAATACATTTCAAACAATTTACTTATATGCCCCGGTGGAAAAAAGAAGGAGAAAAAATTAATTTTATTTACATTTAATTGAATATTGATGTATTCTTTGGATGATGGCAATGAAATAGTGATATTTGAACACAATTTTGTGAGGTTAATCTACTCCTAGAAAATCTGAAATTACATATGGTTCAGGATAAATTAGTTTTACGTAGGAAATTAAAAACCCAGGAGCCAGGACTGATAGGTTCCTACATTTAAATATCATGAAAATATAAAATTTAAATACTATGAAACTATAAAATACAAGCTACAATGTTTCCATAATAAAGAGCTTATAGTTAGTAAGGGCAAGCGATACAATGTCAAAATCCAGCTAGCCATATGTTCTTTACTAATTTCTCTGAATAATATAATGGCACTGTATGTTTATTTGGAGTCCGTTGAAATATTAACATTATCCCTGTCTGGGTATTAATCACATTTGCCTCTTTGCCTTATTTCGGGATTAGATTCAGCATTTTTATATTTAAGGATTCTGAAAGGAAAGCTCTCCGGGCTATAATCACCTTCAATCCCCATATGACTAAATTTGGTCATATTTGCTGATTGTATAGACAGCCCTTTCTGAGAAGTAAATATTAATGCTGACTGGTTTTGAAAAAAGAACCCTTGGGGCATCTCTTCTTCTTTCCATTTTTAGACACCTCTGTTAGCTGCTTTAACACTCGAGTAGAAGTGTTTTTAAAGGAGCCTGTGAAGATTTGGAAAAGATTTTATTTTTAATACCCCAGATTGCATTCTCTGCATTTGGTTGGTTTTGTTACATGTGTTCCATCTGTCTTGGAGATATGGGAAACTCAGTCGGGAAAAAATGGAAAGGGCAAAATTGTTTCCCTAGCTCCATAAAATATCTAAAAATTACTTCACATGTAAGATCTGGTGTCTGGATTCCTTCACTTCTAACTTCTACACTGCCCAGGGGTAGTCTTCCCTCCAAAGCAGGAAGAGGAGAAATTGCTTAGTTACTCCCCGGTTGGAAAGTGTGCAAGGTAGAAAGCCTTTGAGAAAGGCTTCACCTTGAAAGATTTCTGCAAGACTTATCATTTCAGGTGAATTTAATTAACACACAGATTGGTTCTTTTATTATGAATATCCTTAAAGTAAAATCCGCTTCCTTGCTGGCTACAGTTGATCTGGGATTTCTGGTATCTTTTTTTAATGGTTCAGGCTAAGTACTGGATGAAAAACAAATCTGAAAAACCAAACAAAACATTTCTTTGCCTATCCCCAGCTGCACCTGACAGTGAAAGAAGTTGAAATCTTACTCCTCGCTGGACATTACATCCAATTTCAAGCTTCTATTATCTTTTTTGAAAGCCACTGCAGAATACCTCGTAACGTTTTTTGTTTTCTCTGAAAATCAGCTGGTTATGTTTGTAATTAGAGCACTTCATGGACAGGGTGTCTGGGAGATATAAGTGCTTTTATTCCACCCTACCATTGTTTAGCATTATTTTTATGCATTTATTGAGGGTCTTGGAGCCTCAGAGAGTGAATTTCTGGAGACTACAGCTCTTTTATGATGTGTGTAGCACTGAATAAAATATGGATTCTTCAGGATCATCTTAAAAGGGACTTTAATCTGGAGCTATGAAGTAACATTTCCTTGGTGTGTGTTTATCTGCCAATGAACAGAATCAAACATTCGACAAACAAAACCGCCCCAACTTTATGAGCCTACTGAATTGAGATGGTGTCAGTGTCCTAGTTTGTTAATTTGGGGAGGATCATGGTTTTAGCATTATTATAAATAAAGTCTATTAAATCAAACATGGACTCTTGGAGATGGTGATATTTAAATATCGTGTGATATTTCAATATTTTGCAGTTAGAACTCTGAGAATATAATAAATGACATTACATATCTAGGACAAAAATACCATGTGATATTTAAAGCTGGCTTTACAGTTTATAAATCATGGCTCACACTGATAAATGTATACATTAGTGCCTAATGCACATAATATCAAATTTTCTCATATCCTATGACTCATCTGAGAGCTCTGTTCACTTGTCATCAAGATCCCCTCTCTTGTTACAAGACCTTGTCATCACCTAGAACTTCTTCACTTCTGACATCTTGAACTTTGAAATTCCACTGACCTCAACCCTATATCCTTCCTCTCTTACACCCCCATCCCACCCATCTTCAGTCTTACCAAGGTGTCTGGCCTTCACCCCTCCCAGAAAATGGCCCCCAGCCCTCTTGGTCTTAAGGACATTCTCCTCATCTGACACAATCTCCTTACTCCTTTGACTTAATGGCACAGCCAGTCAACAAATCCTCAACTTTGGATCCATTCATCTGTTTTCTTCGGCCCATGAGTATTGCCGGAGAAAATCACATAACACGCTAATACACATTTTGAATTTCAAACCTCAACTAGGCATTCAAGAACATCTAAAATTCAAGACCAATTATATGGTTCCCCGTAAAATCAAACTGACCTGGATAACACAAACCACAGATACTTAGAACAGAGCTGTATTGAATAATACATATAATAATACATATAATAATATATTATACATATATGTATTATACATATATGTGTATACATATACATATATAATACATATAATATATATTATACATATATATGTGTATACATATACATATATAATACACATAATAATATATATTATACATATATGTGTGTATACATATACATATATATATAATACATATAATAATATATACTCAAAATATACAATAAAGTTCATTTTCTCTCCTGGATTTCATATGGGCCAAACTTTCCCCATTTTGGGGGTATGTATTTCCTCTTATTTTCACTTTCTTTTGCAGTTTTCCAATAGATTACTTATTAAAGAGTTTAGAAGAATATTAAAGAATTTACGATAAACAGAAGATATTTACTACATAGCTATTGCATGCTGAGCTCTGCTCCAGGTACAGGGATACAGCGGTGAGCCAAATAAACAGCTTTGCTCTCAGAGAGTCTGTATTTTAGTAGCAAGGGACAGAAAATAGACAAATAAGTAAAATATATACTGTCAGAAAGTTACAGGTGGGACGGCAGCATCCTGGGGAGGCAGTGGAAACTGTGGGCTACGCTGTGGAGAGACTACTTCCTGTACTAGGTGCGAGGGTGAGCCAGACTGCCTGGGTTCCAATCCCCGGTCCGGCACTTACTACCTGCGTGACCCCAGGCAAGTGGCCTAGCCTCTCTATGACTCAGTTTCGCTATCTGTAAAAATGAAGATTTTCTTAGTACCAACATCTTAGGGTCGTTAAGAGGATGAAATGACTGAAGACACAAGTAACATTTCCCCTGGTAGGCACTACACGATCGTCAACTTCGTAGCTGTCTCAACCATTGCTACAACCCCTCACCTTCACGGCCTGTACCCTGTAGGCAGGGACAGAATCACCCTGAAGGGAAAGCTCCTTGCTTGCACAAGTCACTTGCTTCTGGGGCCCTGGGAGAGGCCTCAGCAATGTGCTTGCAAAAGTAAGATACATATATTTTGAAAGTAAGACATCTTAATTGCACTGTCTAAGATGCCACTGTCTTAGGTAGCATCGAGGTAGCTGTGGGCACTTGGGGATTCAGCTAAGAGGAAGTTAGGTGGGAGACACGTTTTGTCTGAGTTTAGTGGGGAAACATCTATGTGTTTTGGTCACTTCTACATCAGTTTCAGTGAGAGCTTATCGTCCTGGTGTGGAGGCAGCTCCCAGGCTTCCTTCCACCCGCTGTGCCATAGGTGCGAGGCAGGACATGGTAGAGGGAATGTGTCCCGTGCAGGCTGACAACAGAGGTGGGGGGGGGGGGGGGGGGAACAGGGTGCAAAACGTATAGAGCCAGAAGTTGGTCTGTGGAAGTTGGTGTAATCCTCTGATATATAAAACCGTAAGTAGAGGATCCGCTTCTCAGGACACAGTCAAAACAGAAGTCCTTTCCTGTCAGGAACACACTAGATAAGGCAACATTAATAATTACCAGTGCATTTTGATGGACTGAATGTTGGTGCCCCCACCACTTATATACTGAAGCCCTAACACCCACTGTGATAGTAACTGGAGATGGGACTTGGGGGAGGTAATCCAGTTTAGATGAGGTCGTGAGGATGGATGGGGTCCTTATGATGGAGTTAGTGGCCTTAAAAGAAGAGACCAGAGAACTTGCTCTTTTTCTCTTTGCCATGTGAGCACAGAGGGAGAAGGTGGCCATCTGAAAGCCAGGACGAGGGCTCTCACTAGAGCCCGACCATACCGGCACCTGACTTTGGATTTCCCGGCTCTAAAACTGTGAGACATAAAATGTAAAATGTCTGTTGTTTAAGGCACCCAGTCTACGGTATTTTGTTCTAGCAGCCCAAGCTAAGACATACATTACACTTTCTTTTCTTTTTTTAATTGGGATCACATCAGAGAGAAGCGTAATTCCTGCATTTGCAGAACAGAAGCCCACGGCAGAACTACAAACAGCAAGTGGTCTGTGTGTAAAGTTGCAAGCTTCACGCATCCCATCCATCAACGTTAAAAAAACAAATAGCCACGAACCACATCAGAAGAAATGCTGACTTCTTCTTCTACTCTCCCTTTAGAAAATATTACAAAATTATTTTCATTTTAGAGATCGATCAGAGTTTATAGCTAAATATAATATTATATATATATAGCCAAATATTATATATATAGCCAAATATAATATTATAGAGGCATGCCGGTCAGTGAATATAGATCATATTGTTTTCTGAAATTTATAGTATTTGTGGCATGTATCTGGGTTTAAAAAACTTATAATGTGTGTGACTTCTTTTCCCATTCTAAATAATATCCACTGTGTCCCTAATTTTGGTTTTATAAATTTTGTGTTCTTTTTCTTAAATAGGCCCTCCTCCCAACCTACGTGTATTTCAGGCCCATAAGCCCTGGTCCACTTCTACCAGGAGGAAAGAGGAAGGAGGGAATGCCTTGGCTTTTTTTCTCACCTCATCCAGACTGAGCTGTCCCTTCTGTTATACTTCATGTCTTCTGTCCTAGAAGAGGAACACATGGCCCTATTCATTCCCTCCGCTTACAGCCTGATGGCCCCTGGCCCCCTACCCTACTCACCCACCTCTTCCGGTAGCTCTTTACCTCCACTGATGTCCCCACCCTTGGATGGCCATATCCTTGCTCTCCACTGGCTCTTCCCTGTCACACCACAAGCGTGCTCACAAGTGTCGTTGATTCTGGCCACCCACTTCCTGCCCACCTCTGTTTTAGAAGTTTCCTGACTCCTTCCCTCTCTCTCCACTCTCTTTCCGTGTTGAAAGAGAAGCTGATATATACGGCCTTGGCTTCCTCATTCCTCACTACATTGAGATCTGGTTTCTTGCAGGTTTAGGGAACTGTCCCTTGGAGTCACCACTGCCAGACTCTGGCCTCTGATTGGTTCGCCTCCTATGGGGCCTCTCCAGTGCCTCTGCAAATGTCAACACCACTCTGCCCTGCATCCTCTCTGTCGTGCCCCCCCACCACTCCCCAGGGCCAGACCTTCTGGTTCACCTCCTTCCCCTCTGACCACTCCACTTGATCTTGGTCTCTTTGGCAGCCCCCTCTCCTCCCCGGGTTCCCTTAAGTACCTACCAGTGTCCCCCAGGCTCTGGCTCAGACCACTTGTGTCCCCATCTCCATGCTATTCCTGGATATGCCTGTTCATTCGGTAACAAGTCTCTGCTCTTGACTCTGCAGCGAGATTTCTATTCCCATGGTTGCTCCTGAACTTTGTAGCCACATTTCCAACTTTCTGCTGGAAAGATCCATCTGCTTCTCACACGCAACATCTTCACAAATGAAGACCCTCCTCCTCCTCTCCAAACCTCTCCTCCCTCCGTGTTGTCCATGGTGAAAGGTGTCACCATCAATCACTCAGGTGTTCTTAGAGCCTCCTTCTTTTCCTCCTCCCCCCCATCTCCAATCATTAACAAGCATTACTTATTTTATCTTTAAGCCAGATGTTCTTTTTTTTATTGAATCACTAGACCTCTCAGCAGTATGGTGAAGACTTTGGATTGCTTCTAGAATAATGCTTTTTAGAGAATAAAACAAAATCAAAGGATCAAAAAGGAAATAACTTTTTGAAATATGGCTTCTGAAATTATAAATAGTTTTGATATGGTAATACATGTAATAATACACTAACAGTATTAAATACTTGGATCCAGTGTCAGGTGTAATTACCATCATTTTATTTTTTTAATGTTTACTTTTTTTGAGAGAGAGACAGAAGCATGGGTGGCATGGGGGGGTGGGTGGGTGAGGGGGCAGGGAGAGAGGGAGACATAGAATCCGAAGCAGGCTCCAGGCTCTGAGCTGTCAGCACAGAGCCTGATGCGGGGCTCAAACTCATGGGCCATGAGATCATGACCTGAGCTGAAGTCGGACGCTAAACCAACTGAGCCACCCAGGTACCCCTAATTACCATCATTTTAAAGTAATGAGGACCACAAATGATACTCGGGGATTCTTGGAGAAATGCGATGTGAAAAATCTGTGATTTCTTTTGATGACAAAGCCATACATACTGCTAATGTAATTTTCTTATATTAATCATCAAAGAATATGATAAATTTTAGTAAGAGAAAAGTAAAAGTAAAGATCTAGTGTTTCTCCCATACAGGTTTACAAACCCCTTGAGTTCTATCCAGACTAAGAAGACCTGCTTTAAAATGATCTCAGAGGGGCACCTGAGTGGCTCAGTTGGTTAAGCATCTGCCTTTGGCTCAGGTCATGATCTCGTGGTTTGTGACTTTGAGCCCTGTATCCAGCTCTGTGCTGATAGTCTGGAGCCTGCTTCAGATTCTGTGTCTCCCTCTCTCTCTGCACCCCCTCCCCGCCCCCACTCATGCTCTGTCTCTCTCTCTCAATAATAAAATAAATAAAAAATTTTAAAAAATGATCTGAGGAACTTTCCTACTTCCATTGCTCCTGCCACTGACCTAATTAGAGTCCTTCCTTCCACATGGAATCTCCACAGGTGCTTGATTGGCTCCTCCCCTTTCTTCAAAGCCCGATCTTGTTATTACAGTGTTCCCAGCATGCCTGAGAAGAGCCCCCCTCCATCCTGTCACCTAAACTGGGTGCCGAGTATCAGGCTTTGTCTCCTCAGTAGAGCTCAGACTCATCTATCTTCTCCACCCATCTTGACCATCTCATTGGTCCATTTGATTGCTCACGGCCACCAGCCTGCTACCCTGGCTTTGCCTCACCAATCCTTCTGGAAGCACAAATCTCTCTAAAACCCAAATCAGAAAATGACACCCTGTTGTTTCCAATCCTCTCCCGTCTTCACTATACAATTTGGGCTCCTTAGCCTCCCATGGCTTCTGCCCACCTTTCCACCCCGCTCCTGCAACTCTGTTCCAGCCACCTCTCACTTCTAGAGTTAGCCAAACTGGAAGATAATTGAGGGTCAGAGCAAGGGCTCTGGAGCCAGAATACCTCAGTTCAAATGCTGGCTGCACCGCTCACAAAGGACGTGACCTTGAAGAACCACTCCATCCTTTGGGCCTCAGGGACCTCAGCTTTAATATGGAGCCGTAAGAGTGCTTGCCTCACAGAGTTCTGAGAACGAAGTGATATGACACGTGTGAAGTGTTCAGAATGGGGCCATAGCATATAGAGAAGCAGAGAAAGAGAGGGACCCTGGTATTATTTCACGTTTCCCTTGTGGGGAATGACCTGTCTCATGTTTTCTGCTTGGCCAACTGGTCCTTTAGGACTCAGCTCAGGCACCTCCTCCTCCTGAGAACCTTCTGGAACATGGGCTGGGGGCCTGGGGGGGGGCAGGCAGGGTTCTGGGCTCCATGGCCCCTACCCAGCCATCACTTAGCTGCATCCCACAGGAGAATGTGCGGCCCTCTAGGTGTGGGAGGTGGCTCCCTCCGTTTGTAACCCAGGAACTGCAGAGAGTCAGGCACAGGACCGGTGGGTGTTCAGCAAGTGTGTAGAGGCTGAATGGATTAAAGAGAGAATTCAAACCAAAGGACAAAGTGTTAAATAAAGAGAAGCCAGTTCTCTCCTACTCTCCTGACAATTTGCTTTTCAAAGTATTATATACAACATGGACTTATCGTACTGTTTTTCTGCATGGTCCTGTCTGCAGTGAATCCCTCCCTGGCCAATTCTGGGGCTTGATAACATGACGCTTCTGAAAAAGAGAAAAATGTAACATAGGGTCTGGGAGGTGTGGTGGGGGGGGGGGGGCGAGGAGTAGGCAGGACTCTCCACCACCAGCCACTGACAAGGAAACCCTCAGGAAACAGGCATCCAAGGACAGGATATGCACTTAATACTCTTTTAGCAAAGGAGACTACAGCAGTAGGAGCAAGGATTTAAGCATATTTTTAAGAATGGAAGAGAAAAACCTGCTGTGTGGGGCCCTGGCTGAGGGCACGTCCAACATGGCGATGGCCCTGACTTTAGTTAGAGCTGTCCTCATTCTTTCCTTTTCAAACAGTACAAAATAATTCATGTCTTGGGAAAAGATGAAACAATGCAGAAGGGGAGAAAGTAAAAAACAAAAAAACAAAACAAAACAAAAAAAAACCCAAAGCCCCCAAAAACAAAACAAACAAAAAACCAAAAAACCCCCAAACCCCAAACTTCCTATTCCCCAGAGGCACCCTCTGCCTCTGTGCAGATTCGCACCCCCAGGGAGGCTGACACTTGCAAGCATGCTCAAAACATCAGAAACGTGAGATCACTCCTGGATTTGTCCAGAGAGACAAGCCGGATGGACATGCTACCACACTTCTTTTTTTTTTTTTAACAGCGGACAAAGAAACGATTTAAAATACAACATGTAAAGGAACCCTTTCCATCAGAGATGGCCTGGGGTGTAGAGGCGCAGAATGGCGAGCAGGCTTTGGGGTTGGCCTCGAACCTGTGCTCTTCCTCCCGGCTCCCGCAGGAGAAATGGCCCCCACTCAGAGAGCAGAAGGAGGGCCTAGCATTTCTGGCGGCGGCCGGGGACGGTCCCATTTAGAAATGCCCCCCAGGGGACGGGGGTTCCGAGGTGGGTTGAGAGAGGGCCCGCAGCTTCAGGGCAGGGCTGGGCGCTGGGGCCTGGGAGCAGAGGCGGGGCCTCAGCCCGGGTGCGACCTTCCCCAGCCCCCTCTTTGCGGCTACCAGCGCTCTGGCGACTTGACATTGCGGGACGAAGGGAAGCTCAGCACCCGGAGGGCCGCGCTCCGGCGAGCGGAAGCAACAGTTGTGCGAAGGGAAGGGGAGACGCGGCGGGGAGGGCAGCGCTGGCGAGTCTAAACCTGCCGGCCTAACAAAGGCCTGGGGTGAGGCTCACCGAGGGGACCGTGCTGGGTGCTCCATGCGGGCAGTTCTGGGGCCACATGGAGAGGGAGTCCAGACCCTCCCTTACGGGGTGTCATTCCCCAACTCCCCAAGGGACCAACCTGCCCTTTACTGTGGACCAGCCTGCCCTCAGTAAACTCCCCTCCCCACCCCGCCCCCTTTGCTTCCAGGCCTCTCTCACTTGCACCCTGGCTTGGGGGGTAAAGGTGGGTGGCTGTGGTACCTTTGTTTACGAAATCCCCAGCCTGCAGCATCCACGTTTCAGACAGGCAGGGATGAGATGAATCCTCTTTGGGGAGGCAGAGGTAGTGCGGCTGCGTTTCCTCGTTTAAAAAGGAGCCCTTGGAAACCAATTTGCTCTAACGATGTTGTCAGCTCCAGTCCACCGTGGGTTCTCCACTAAGGCGGTCCTTCTTACCTTCTGCACCGCTCCGGGCTTGCCTTCTGTGCCCTCCTGGGGTAGGAGTATCTTGATCCACTCCTGGGGCTTCAACTTGGACCAGTCAGGAAGATGCTTGTCAGCTTTAAAATGCTCACACTCCTAAATGGATTAAAAAATAATATTGTCGGGGTGCCTGGCTGTCTCGGTACAGAATGCAACTGTTGATCTCGGGGGTTGTAAGTTCGAGCCCCACGTTGGGTGCAGGGATTACTGAAAAATAAAAAATAAAAAAAAAAAAAGAAAAGAAAATTGTGAGTAAGCAAAGCAAAACATTTGGGAAGTGAATGAAATTAAGCGCTAACAGGGAGCAGAAAACATATGCTAGAACGGTAAATTCTGCTAATGTTTGATTTTAAAGTTTTTTAAAATAATGTGTTTCTGTTTGGTTTAAATGATTTTAAACAGCTAGCTGGCTTCTCCTGGTCTAGAGTCAAACTTTCTGGCTCAAAGCTGTTCCCATTGTTCCTGCTCCTCATTGGCTCACTGCTGCCTCCCTGTGTCTGATCTAAAAATCACAACACAGTGTTCTGCTTCACAAATACAGGGTAGAACCCCTCTCCCCACCAGTCTATTAGCTTCCATGACAATAAATTACACAGGATTAAAGCGATGCTTAAGTTTGTTAGCGAGAGCTGTACATATCACCTACCTTCCTTCCTTCTTCCTTCCTTCCTTCCTTCCTTCCTTCCTTCCTTCCTTCCTCCTTCCTTCCTCCTACCTTCTTTCTTTCTTCCTTCCTTCCTTCCTTCCTTCCCCTTCCTTCCTTCCTTCCTTCCTTCCTTCTTTCCTTCCTTCCTTCCTTCTTTCCTTCCTCCTTCCTTCCTTCCTTCCTTCCTCCTTCCTTCCTCCTTCCTTCCTCCTTCCTTTCTTCCTCCTTCCTTCCTTCCTTCTTCCTTCCTTCTTCCTTCCTTCCTTCCTTCCTTCCTTTCCAATTCATTGGGCCTTTGCTGGAAGGACAAATTTAATCCTTAGAAAGATTGGTTATGATTATATTATCAATGTTAAGTCTTACTAATGATACTCCCTTCCAGAGACATCACATAACTTATCCATATCCAGTGATGTACATTATATGTTATTTGACACCATTCAATAAAAATCCTACATCCAGGATGATTACAACTTTGCACAAAGAGTCTGTGATGTGAGATAAATTCTGAAAAATGGCTCAAACAAATACACATCAAAATGCAACCTCCTTGTGCTCACCTGGTACCTTTGTCTTTAGTGAACAGATCGGATCCCCACCTTGATGTGAACTAGCTCCCTCTGTGGGTTTGTATTAAGCACCAGTTGTTCCTGTTTCTTGCTCATCCATGTAGTTTGAGATGCTTCTTGCTTCATAGAAACTGGGAGCCACACGGAATATCATGTTGTCCCAGATGGATTTTGGAAAATGCCTTCCATCCTGAGTAGATCAAGGAAGGGGCTGCTCCCTTTTGCAGAAGCATCACCTGCATGGAGGAAATGACCACTTGCTCCTAACGGTCACCCCAGATTCTTTCTATGCTGCAGCGGTGGCCTTAGTGTCGTCTCCCGAAGACACCTGCTGAAGCAACTTCGGTGGCTCCTGAGTGCTTGTCTTTTGATCTTACCGGTCTTTCACTGCTCAATACGAAAATAGCTTTGCAGGAGAAGACATGGGCTTTACCTCCTCCAAAGTAATTAAACAAATCTAGTGAAATTCAGTGCCCACATAGGATGCTGTAGCTCCCCTAAGGCAGATTGTCTTACACCCAACCCCATATCTGCTCCCAAAGGGAAGATGTGAAGGGCATGGTGTGAACGGGCAGCCAGTATTACTGAACACTTCAAGTTTGTGTTCCCACCTGGGTGACCTCTGGTTGGAACTCTGTTCTCAAGTCTTGCTGTTAAGATCTCAAAAAGGGGTGCCTGGGTGGCTCAGTTGGTTAAGCGGCCAACTTCAGCTCAGGTCATAATCTCTAAGTATGTGAGTTTGAGCCTAGCGTCGGGCTCTGTGCTGAGAGCTCAGAGCCTGGAACCAGCTTCCAATTCTGTTTCCCTCTCTCTCTGCCGCTTCCCTGCTTGCTTTTTGTCTCTGTCTCTCTTAAAAATAATAAACAGGGGCGCCTGGGTGGCGCAGTCGGTTAAGCGTCCGACTTCAGCCAGGTCACGATCTCGCAGTCCGTGAGTTCGAGCCCCGCGTCGGGCTCTGGGCAGATGGCTCAGAGCCTGGAGCCTGTTTCCGATTCTGTGTCTCCTCTCTCTCTGCCCCTCCCCCGTTCATGCTCTGTCTCTCTCTGTCCCAAAAATAAATAAACGTTGAAAAAAAAATTAAAAAAAAATAATAAACATTAAATTTTTTTAAAAGATCTCAAATAAAATAGTTTTTCTATGACCTGATTTCATTTTAATAGCATTTATCTGAATTTGTATCATGTATTTGTTTCTATGATTATTTTTTTGTCTTCCCCCTCTAGAACATCAGCACCATAAGAGCAATGAAGTTATTTGCTTTGGCTAACATTGAATCCACAGCACTTAGAACAGTACTTAGCACATATGCTAAATAAATGCTTGTAGAATAAATAAAGAACAATGCAGAATTTCCCTAACTATAATCTTAGTTCTTGAGATCAGGGGCCGTATCTTATAATTTCTCCTCTTCTCCTTAGAGCCTGGCATGGTATAAGTTGTACAGATGGTTTTTAATAAGTGCTTGTTGAGTGGGATTGCACAGGAGAAGGAATATGTGTTGAATCCTTAGGTGGGTCAAAGGCAGAGTGGGGCAGGACGCCACCTTTGCAGAGGGCATGATGGGCATACTAAGCTGGGAATGTGGCTCTTGGGTGTGGGGAAAAGGAGAATAAGGCGGTGGACCCGCAAGAGACCTCTAAACTTTCTCTTGTCTTGAGTTCTACTTTTCCATGATCATGCAGTTCAAAACTGTATAGATGTGAATCAGAGAGTGCCAGAAGGGCCAAAGAGAATGTATGTGATGGGGAGATTGGGATCTTGCAGCACTGGTCAGGTTGCTGAATGATTCCAGTTTTTCAGTTTTTCATTCATCTTACAAAATACTTACTGATGGGAATGCAAGCTGGTGCAGCCACTCTGGAAAACAGTATGGAGGTTCTTCAAAAAACTAGAAATAGAACTACCCTAGGACCCAGCAATTGCACTACTAGGCATTTATCCATGGGATACACGTGTGCTGCTTCGAAGGGACACATGCCCCCTCCCATGTTTATGGCAGCACTATCAACAATAGCCAAAGTATGGAAAGAGCCCAAATGTCCATCGATGGATGAATGGATAAAGAAGATGTGTATACATATATATACACACACACACACACACACACACACATATATATATATATATACACACACACACACACACACAATGGAGTATTACTCGGCAATCAAAAACAATGAAATCTTGCCATTTGCAACTACATGGATGGAACTGGAGGGTATTATGCTAAGTGAGATTAGTCAGTCAGAGAAAGACAAAAATCATATGACTTCACTCATCTGAGGACTTTAGGAGACAAAACAGATGAGCATAAGGGAAGAGAAATACAAATAATATAAAAACAGGGAGGGGACAAAGCATGAGACTCATAAATATGGAAAACAAACAGAGGGTTACTGGAAGGGGTGGGGAAGAGGGGGTGGGCTAAATGGGTAAGGGGCACTAAGGAATCTACTCCTGAAATCATTGTTGCACTATATGCTAACTAATTTGGATGTAAATTAAAAAAAAAAAAGACTAAGAAAAAAATACTTATTTAACACCTGCTTTGTTCCAGGTGTTATGCTAGGTACTGGGGATACCCGTGCTGCTCCAAACTTGACAAGTAATGTCAAACATAACAAGGATTCCCAATTCATACAGTGCAAGGCGATAGGGTTGTGTGTTAAACCCTATAGCCCTTCTGCTTAAAAACTGCTTAGCAGGTCACGTCACGATGCAATTCAACACTCGCCTCTCCATCATGTGCTGGTGGAGTTGCTAAGCAGTTTGTGACTGCCTGGTTGGGAGGTCTCCTTTGGGAGTTCCTATCCCTTTTGACACTTAGCAGTCAGGAGAGGGAAGAGTGTCCCTTACCCCCACCCTCAAGCATTCCTTTGTCTCACACCGTAGGGAAGGAAGAGAGTCTCCTGCGATATCAATTTTTAATTCCTTTTGGTGGGTGATGAAATTGATGAGATCGGCCGCATGGCCTCCTCTGTACATCTGTGTACCTATTCGTATTTATTACTAATTAAACTTCTATGTCACTCTATGAGCCACAATGCTGATGACTGTATTTCTAAATGAATGCATGCAAATGTGCCTAGGAGCCGGACAAAGACAGTATCAAATATACTCATTAATAAATAATATCAATACTGTGCATCTGCAGGCTGAGATGTTTTTAACTTCAAAGAAGAGCTTTCATATCTATGATCTCATCTCACACTACATATTATTATTTAAAAACTCCTCTCTAGGGACAGGTTGTTCCACGCATGCAAAGCCGGGCAGGGTGAGGATAATGAAGACCCGCCTCAGGCTACCCGACATCACTCCGCAGGGCAGCCCAGCACTCGGGGCCCTCCAGTCTCGTGGGGTCTCTCTCGTCTTGTTTGAAAACTAAAGGCAAACATGAAAAAGTACACTCGTTTCAAGTGGTGCTGGGAGCACACACACACTCGGGGCAGGAACAGGGAACTAAGGAAGTGAGGCTACTTTCAGGACCGACTTTGGAGCTTCTGCAAACAATGAGAAACAGACAACTTCAAACTCACATCAGGCATCCAGAAAGCCCAGAATTGGAAACCTCTAGTCTCCTGGGACTGAAAAGCCAGTTCCTGTTTACTCTATCTACAGCTGTGACTTTTTCCCTGTCTTCCCCAATTTCTCCAAGAGCATGCCTTCATTTTCAGGAAGGGTTTTTTTTTTTTTTTTTTTTTTTTTTAACATATTTTCACCTAACCTTTTAAGGTTTTTCTGTTAGACTTCCTTTGGAGTAAAAACACCATGTCATTGTTTTCCTAAGGCTGGGCTGTGGTTATGGAAATGCCCTTCTCTGAAATTGCTCGGACATTTAAAAAATAACTCAAGGGCGCCTGGGTGACTCAGTCGGTTGAGTGTCCAACTTGGGCTCAGGTCATGATCTCACTGTTCGTGGGTTCTAGCCCTGCGTCGGTCTTGCTTGATGTCAGCGCAGAAGCCTGCTTTGGATCCTCTGTCCCCTCTCTCTCTTCTTGTCCCCCACTTGTTCTCTCTCTCTCAAAAAATAAGTAAACATTAAAAAAAATTTTTTTTAAATAACTCAAATAAAAGTAAAAAACAAAAAAACAAAACACAAAAAACAAAACCACCCTGAGAGTGAGGCTCTCCCCCATCCCTATCTGTACGGTTCTAATACCAACCTGCAGTGTTTACACTTCGCAAAAATTCAGGCTGTATCACCTTCCCTGGAGTGGACACTGTAAAGGTTGCTTCAGAATTTCCTACCTGGGTATCCGATAAGGAGGACCGGGTACTGTGGGTGGTGAATTCTTCCACCCTGATTACTCATGAAGAAAGAACTAACTTGTGATTAGCTATTTTAATTCTTGCATTTTCAAGGGTAAGTGGAAGGACTGGTAACCCACGTTACAACTACCAGTTGGTCCCACCTACTTTGCCGTCACTGCCCTGCCCCTCGGGCTGCTTTGACACAGGTTGGTTTCTTACCAGATACCAGGTGCCCTTTGAGAATTAGCCTCACTTTGCCTGCTGCTGTTTTTTTTAATGTTCTTAAAAAATTTTTTTTAAATGTTTTTATTTATTTTGAGAGAGAGGGAGAGCAGGGGAGGGGCAGAAAGAGAGGCAGAGAGGGAATCCCAAGCAGGTTTCACGTGTCAGCACAGACTCCGATGCGGCACTCGAACCCACGAACCACGAGACCATGACCTGAGCAGAAACCAAGAGTCAGATGCCCCTCGCCTGCTGTTTTGAATGAGTGTGGCCTTTGCGCGCAGTGGGCACTCAATCCATACTGAGTGAATGCAGCTTAACATCACCATTTGGTCTCTGGGGGTCTGAGTGTCCTCTATGTAAAAATGAGAGTACTGGCAAATGACTGCTTATATTTCTTCCAGTTTTAACATTCCATGAGGCCTTTTGGGTAGCCATTTAAAATTACCTCCCATTGCGAAAGCTGTCTCCAAGCAACAGAACAGTACTTCCTGACTCCTCGCCTGACCTCTCAGCCCACAAACACGTTTCTCACCGAGCCTACAGCATGATAGTATCTGTAATGCGTATTTATTTATTACCTAGTGATACATCTCAGGTTGTTATTTAGCTTTCCAGCTGTGTGGGTCCTGTCCTTGAGATTAGAGTGTAAGCTTCCCAAGCCAGATACCATCCAGAATGTGCTCGGTAAGTATTTGTTAAGTAAATAAATATTACAACAAGGAATAATCTTCCTTCTGTCTACAGGGAATTCTGGGCTTAAGGGAGGCAGAAGAAATCAAGGGTGAAGCCTCGATTTGCGGTTTGGGAAACGTGGTGTGTGATGAGGCTGCTCTTCAAGACAGGGAGTCCTGCAAACACGCAGGTTTGGGGCAGGGAGGAGAGGAGATGAATTTAGAGAAGAGCTGCATTCTATACATCCTTCTTGAGATTCTCAGAGAGCATTGGCCAGGCCAGGTAATGATTTTGAGACATGAGGTCCTGGCCAAAGGAACATACTTTGTGTTCAGCCCAAAGCTTCCCAAATAACTGAATGTGTGTGTGTGTGTGTGTGTGTGTGTGTGTGTGTTTTCGTGTTTATTTACTTTTGGGAGGTGGGGAGGGGCAGAGAGAGAGGGAGACACAGAATCTGAAGCAGCTCCAGGCTCTGAGCTGTCAGCACTGGCCCCAACTCGGGGCTCGAACCCATGAATTTTGAGATCATGACCTGAGCCGAAGTCAGATGCTTAACCGACTGGGTCACCCAGGCGCCCCTAACTGAAAACACTGGTATAACCTGCGAAGAGAAGCAGGGCTAGGAAGGAAGCCTGCAGACCAAGTCACCTTTAAGGAATGGCCAGGGGCATTTGAAGGAGAGCATCCAGAGAGGGACGAGGAGTTTTAACTGCTGGGCCTTCATCTGGGCCCAGTGCTTCCATAGGTACAGGGAAAAGGCAGAGTCCCAACTCTTGCCAACGGAGCGACAAGGGAGCCCTTGGGCCACGTCCTGGCCCGTGCATGGTTCTTGGGAAGATAGAAGGCACTTGAGCACTTCGCTCCCAGGTTCAACTCTCCCATCACTCTCTCTTCTCAAAGAAATCACCCCTTCCACTAAAAGGAAGCTCAGAGGAACACTCTGGAGTTCAAACCAAGAGTAACCATCCACTCTTGTAACTGTAATAAATCAGGCTTTAAATTAGACCTGATGTAGGCAAAGACAATACAAAACTTTAACAGCATAGAAAAATGAATGTTCTGAGTGAGTCACCTTACTCACTCATCTGGAACTGTCCTCAGACTTCCCTTTAATGTTTCATATCAGCATCAACAGCATCAGTTTGTTTCTTTTGGTAATTGCCTATTGGCATATGGGAAACTGAGGCAAGGTGAAGACGTCGAACAAGGGAGTGCACGGGGTGCTCATGCTGGTGGGATTGAACAGCGGGGTAGCCACTTTGGAAGAGAGTTTAGAAGTCCCTCAAAAAATTAAACACAACATTACCATATGACCCAACAAAGGGCATGGGGTTTCCTTTTGGAGTGATGAAATATCCTAAAATTAAATAATGGAGAGGCACTTGAGTGGCTCACTCGGTTGAGCATCTGATTTCAGCTCAGGTCCTGATCTCACAGCTCGTGAGTTCGAGCCCCACATCAGGCTCTGTGTTGACAGCTCAGAGCCTGGAGACTGCTTCAGATTCTGTGTCTCCCCCTCTCTCTGCCCCTCCCCTGTTCATGCTCTGTCTCTCTCAGTCTCAAAAATAAATAAAAACATTAAAAAAAAAATAAAAAGAAGAAAATGCAAGGGGGATGAATACTTTCAAGATAAAATTTCTCTAAATAATATAAAATTAGTGAGTTGTTGTTTGCTACTTCTTTGTTCCTCAAGTGCTTTGTCACCAGCAGTTTGTTTTCACAGCTGCGTGGCAACTGAGAGACAGTGTTATCTCCGATTCCTTTTTGCCAGAATACCTCTTTTTTTTTTGTTTTATTTATTTAGGTAATCTCTGCACCCCATGTGGGGCTTGAACTCATGAACCCCGAGATCAAGAGTTGTACCCTCTTCTGACTGGGCCAGCCAGGCGCTCCTCCAGAACAATTCTTGGTGGTAAAATTAATCTATCTCTAACTGAGATTTCTTTTTCTACTAGAAGTGCAAATAACATCCACCCATTGGTTTCTGAAATATGTGTACCAGGGGTGTCTTGTCATTTCTACAAAATCACATAAGACATGTTTACTTATATAATTTGTCCATACATTTCTTAGATTTCTTTTCCACAAGTCAGGTTTGTTGAGGTATAATTTATATTCGGTCAAATTCACCCTTGAAAGGTTTCCAATTCTGTGAATTTTGGTGAAAGTTTACAGTCATAAAACCACCACCACACTGGAGATGTGTACTTTTTCCATCACCCTAGAA
Source organism: Prionailurus bengalensis (assembly GCF_016509475.1). Classification (NCBI taxonomy): domain Eukaryota; kingdom Metazoa; phylum Chordata; class Mammalia; order Carnivora; family Felidae; genus Prionailurus; species Prionailurus bengalensis. Next base: position 99,218,700 of record NC_057355.1, read on the forward strand.
CATTCCCTCATATCCCTTTGGACTCAACCTCCTCTCCCCACATCCAGGCCCTGTGCCCCCCTGACCTGAGTGCCCTTAGTGCACTCTTCAATTCCTATCCTGTGTTCTCGTGATTTCCTCTGAGATAAATCTCTCTACCGGGCAGGACGCTGCTTTGTATCCCAACGTGGTACCTGGCACTTAAAACTTGCCTAGCGAATAATGCTGAATAAATGAACGAATCACTTGTGTTTTAGATTCTGCCAAATCCAATCAGAGGCTCTGCTCTCTGATTTCCAGGACATGCCATTTGAAAAGGGGCTATTAACGTCGGGGAAGGCTTTCACCTAGAGTTTTAATCTTTACAGTCTTTTTTAAGCACTTTTTTTTAAAGTTTATTCGTTTTTGAGAGACAGAGAGTGAATGGGGGAAGGGCAGAGAGAGAGGGAGACACAGAATCTGAAGCAGGCTCCAGGCTCTGAGCTTGTCAGCACAGAGCCTGATGTGGGGCTCGAACTCATGAACTGTGAGATCGTAACCTGAGCCGGAGTTGGGCGCTTAACCAACTGAGCCACCCAGGCACCCCTCATCTTTACAGTCTTTTTAAAAAAGGGGCCATAGTGATTTCCAACTTCAGGGATTTGGCTGAGCATTTCAAACATTTTGCTAGACTTGGGGCCTACAACTTTTTGGCTGAACCAGCTTGTGGACCTCTATCCTCTCAACTTGAATAAACAGATGGAAATGCAATCTGGGACCAAATGCAGCTGCTGCATAGTCCTCCCCCAGTGCTCCCTGTCTCTGATCGCTCCACCTCCACATGGCAAGGCCTAGGGTCTCCTCCAGAGCTTCCCTAAACAGGTTCTATGGGATTCCAGATCCATTTTGTGAAGGACATCTGCTTGAGTGGGAATGTAACCTCCCTTACTATGCAGGGTGTGGGTGGCCCTGAGAAAACTCACCTGCAGGTGGCTCATCAGTCAGGCCCAGATCCCTTCCATCCTTCCTGATCTGATTCCTCTTCTGTCTTGATAGGACCCAGAAAATTGACATCCCCAGAGCAATTACAAGAGGCAGTGAACAAAATTCCTCCTTGGCTGGCTAGTTCTAGGAAATGGCCTAGTCCTTGAAGAGAACGGCCCTTTCTTGAAAGGTATGGGTGCTTTTCTCCAGACTGTCCTACTGGACCCAAGCAGGGGGGTCCCTGTGCACTTTCTGGGGTTTGGCAGTCCTCCCTTATGCCCTTTGCCCCATAGCACAAGCACCACAACAAACAAACAAACAAACAAAAACACATACACACATGCTCCCTCCTGGGGAGGTTGCTCCTTGCCTCCAAGATGAAATCTTCATACTGGCATCAAATTGCATCTGATAGAGACCGCATTCCCCTCCTTCCTCCTTTGCCCCCACACTTTGCCAGGCGACTTCCCTGCGTGGCAATGCATTATGTAGGCCAAACCTGTCAAGGCGTGAACCCCTGGATACAAGGCAAGGTTCTGAGAGATGTTGCCAAATAAACCAAATGGCAAAAAGGTGTTAATTTTAGTGTTAATTGTGTAGTTCATAACCCTGTGGACGGATAAACCATTACTCAAGGGAAGGGGGCTGGAGGTGGGGGGGAGGGGAGCAGGGATGCTGGAGATGGGTAAGCTTCAGAAAAAGGTAAAAACAATAAAGACAAAGAAAAAAAAAAGAAGAGGGGTCAAAGTAGAGGAAAGCTTATACTCTTCATGCAGATCTAAAACTGTGACCATCAGATTTTTGCACTATTACCACCATGATAAGAAATCTATTTTATTTCGTCGCGCGGGGCGCGCACACACATCCACAGATGTATGGAATACACTGGAAAGTAAAATCGTGCACAGCTAGCCCCAGGCGCGGGTGACTGGCTTCTCCAGCACAGCCGGGGGGCGCGGGTCACGCCGCCAGCAGCCGGAACCCCGAGGCCCGCCCCAGGCCGGCAGCCGACAGGGCCCCCGCGCGGGGGAGGAGGGCGGGCTGGGCGCCCGCGGGGGTGGCTCGGGCTCCAGGACGGGGCTCCGCGGTGGCGGCTGGGCACACGGCGCGGCGCCGAGATGGACGCGCGGGACTGCGCGGCCGCCTGGTGGGAAATGGTGGCGCGGAACCTGCGGTGAGTGCTGGCCGCGAGCAGGACCCGGCGCCCCGTCGTCCCCCCGCCCTGAGCCCCGGGGATGGGCAGGGCGCATCGGGCCCCAGGCGGCGGGCGGACCTGGCCCTGGGGCTCCCCGCAGGGTTCGGGGGCCCCCAGAGCCCTGCGAGCCCCGGCGCCCTTTGGGCCGCGTGATCCTTCGCCTCGGCGCCTGTTCCCACCCGCGAGCCTCTAGGGTTTGCTTTTTCAGGAGCTTACATCCCGTTGGGGTTTCTGAAATAGAGATTTCCAGAAAGATGGCTCAGGTTCCTCTACCGGTCTCTTACCTGCTTTGACCATTGTGCTAAAATTCCGGGCGGATTTTTAAAAAGACCAATAATAGTGACAATACGAATCAACCATGACTCTTAGATGGCATCCACTTAGGTCAAAGGCCTGTCTGTGTGGGCGGAAGGCCAGCTCCCCCAGGGGGAACTCTCTTGGATGTATTTAAAGAACATCCCTCCATAATGCTAAAAATGTATAGTGCATTGAAACCATACCTGTGCCAAGTTCTTACATCCTTTTAACTCTGAAATGTCTGTATCAGTGGGTTTAAACTTATTCTTTCTCCTATTTTAAATCCGTGGCTTTAACAGTAATGTTAAACTACCCTGAATCGACCAGCAATATATTGCCAGTCTCATTTGCATTGAAGCCAGGTGTTGGTTAGAGACCCTGGACTCAGGAGACTCAGTATCTTGATTTGTTTTGTTGGGGTGGGAAGGTATTGGCATTTCTGTTCACCTTCCTTTATATTCCTATGTTTTGTTTATTGCTGATTACAAAATATCCAAGAGTCACATCCAGACACCAGGGACTTCACTTTGGAATGTGTGAGTGATGAAGACTAAAACCGATCTTCTCTCTTCTATTCCTTCTGGAGCAGAGAGCAGCTCTCCCCTGGGCCAGCAGTGTAGACCCACACTGACCATTAGTCAGAATATCCTGACTGATGACACTTTTCAACTTCACATTCCTGGGCCTTACCTCCTTGACATGGTTGTTCTGAAAAAGCTGGCATTTTCTGCTTTATCTCTCATGCTCTCTCTAGAGTTGGCGGCTGATTATTTAACATTTATTTGGCAGAGAATCAAAGCTGCAGTTCATGCTTTTAGAGAACAATCCACTTTGTTGATAATGGAATGGGACATGGGGAATTGGGGACCCTCTCTTACTTGCTTTACTAATTACTAAAAAAATAAGTCTCAGGAGATGCTTCCTGAAAGAATAAGATACAAGCACATTTCGTCATCTCTACTGCTCTAATTTAAGACCTGCTGAGGCTGAAGCACAGACCGATATCCAGCATCCTGGATCCTTTTGTTTCTTGGAGCCAAGTTGGTTTAGATCCGCAAGCATTCATGGAGGGCTGGCCCTGCGTTTTGAACTGCTAGTTGCACAGGATCTATTGTGATGTGTTGTGTGACTCAAGGAAAACATTTAATGAAAAGGTGTTTTCAGTGATTATTTTTTATGCCTTGGGGATCTGTTTATTTTGCAAATATTTCATAAGGTGTAGTTGCTACTTAAGATAGACGGGTCCAGGAGAGTAAATCTTCACTTGCAATTGGTTTTCCTCAAACTAGAAAAATGGGAAATGTGCTCAGGAAAGAAGCTGAGGGAAGCCAATGGGCTATTTCCCTCTTCGTTGCTCCCCATTCACCCCGAGTCTTCGCATTTCTGGATAATTTAAGAATACCCCCCGCCCCCCATGAGCAGGCTGATAGACGGATTCATTCTTTCCACAGCACTGGCCGTCGCCTCCCTGTTGGGCACTAGTTTAGGCTTGGGCACAAAGAAGTAAATAAAACTGGCACAAATCCCTGCTCTTGTGAAGCTCACGTTGGTTAATTTTCTTTTCTTTTTTTCTTTAAAAAAATTTAAATGTTTTATTATTTATTTTTGAGAGAGAGAGACAGAGAGAGAGAGAGGGAGAGACAGAGCATGAGCGGGGGAGGGGCAGAGAGAGAGGGAGACACAGAATCCGAAGCAGGCTCCAGACTCCGAGCTGTCAGCACAGAGCCCGATGCGGGGCCCAAACTCATGAACTGTGAGATCATGATCTGAGCCGAAGTTGGACGCTCAACTGACTGAGCCACCCAGTTGTCCCTCCCATTGATTAATTTTCAATTGTAATTCAGAAAAGAGAATGAAGCTCTTCTTCTCTACCCTGAAGCTACTAATACGCATTGCTTCCTTCTCCCGTAGGAGAGAGATCCACTTGCAGGACAGTTCTCGGACCTGAGCTAGACAGGGAGCACCGTAAAAACAGCACTATATGCCATGTGGTTCTCGTCAGTGGGAACACAGGACTGATAGTGGGAAAACAACTGGAGAACAATTACAGGTCAAACTGAGGCCCAATTATAATTAGTGGGAGGGGTGAAAAGAGAGGGAAGGTCACCGTGGGAAGGTCTATCTCAGAGAGAGGCTTCAACAAAGAAGAAACCCTTGAGTGGATTGACGGAAGGGGAGGATTTGGTTGGGAGGAAAGAAGGGAGGAGAACACAGGTATAACTTAGGTGCTTGGTGATCAATTCATGTTGGCTGAATGAATGGGTACATGGGACGCCTGTGTGGCATTGTCTTACTATTTGGAATAGCTGTCTTGCCAAATGGGGTTAGAGTTGGGCTTCCTAAAGCTGGTGCCTCTGAGCGTGAACATGAATGATTCGCCCTGCAGCAACTCAGGTTCCAAGGTAAGAATGATCCAGTTAGGTTCTGTGGCCCCTGTGGGATGCTGTGCAGTTACAGCCACAGCTGATCAAAGGGCAGGCGAAAGAACACCAAAGCATCAAGGTGGCTGTTTGATGTGGCTGGCCGTTAGCGGGGATTGGGCTGAAATTGCATCCTCCACTCAAATAAGGTCTGTTAGCCACTGGTGACTTTTGATCCCCCGCTGATCTAGGGGAAGTCAAATTGACAACCCCTAGTTAAAAGAAGTTGCTGTGCATTATTGATGCTCCGAGGGATCTGGTCACTCTGTTCTCTTCCCGCAGTGCTTCTCACAGAAGTGCCTTGAGCTATTTGAGAGAAGGGTCCTGTATGAATTATTCTTTAAAAACAGAAACATATTTCCCTCTACTGCCTCTGCTTCCCAAGCACCCTGCTACCTTCAAAAGATAACTTAGCGGGAGACTAACAGGCAGGGTAGCGTGAGTTCAGAATCAGGAGAAAGAAAGCCTGAGCCAGCCAACTGGAAGGAAGCATAAGAATTCAACCTGTGTTCCGTTCTGCCCGTCTGGACTTGATCTGGGGCTCAAAGCGGCTTCTCTGGGGTGTTGGTTTCTTATCTCTAAAATCAGAACAACAATGTCCTCTCCTTCCCACCTCCTTCATGGAGGCTATTTTAAAGTATTATGAAACAATCATTTTCATTTTCTCCTTGCTGATTTTAGGCGTAGGCAGTTGCCTATGCCTGCTACTTGGAGGGCTACCCATTACACTTAGCCCACGTCTCTTTTCCACAGCCTGCAGAATTTCTGGAAATTCATTGGCGATGCATGATCTTCTCCCTTCGTGCCTCTTCCAGACATATAAGCACTCTGAATTTTTAGTATTAATACGAGGGAGAATTTCTTTTTAGAGGTCTTTCTTTGATGACTTTGGAGTCAGAAGGCTCCTTGAGAACACAGGAACAGGAAGGGAGAAGAGTGTGGGAGGAAGAATGGACCCTAAGAAAGGCCAAGGGTGCAGAAGGGGAGAAGGCGGGAGTGGGGGTGGTCCTGAAACAACTTCCTCTAAGGACTGAATTTTGTCGCCAGAAGCCAGCCTTGTTCTTGAGGTTCATTTGTGCCTGTGTGGATGACAATCAGCATTCACCGGGACTGTGACAGCTCATTGGACATCTTCATAGAACTCTGGGGTCACACTGACCTGGGTACACGTGACTTGGCCATTCATTGGCTCTGTGGCATTGGGGAACTTACTTAAACTTTTCAGTCTCCTCATTTGCAAATTGCAGGTAACAACAGCTATCTTTTAAAATGCTCTGGTCTAGCAGAGAAATCGGGGGGGGGGGGGGGGGGGAGGGAAACAGTGCATCCAAAATGCTTTCCAGTCCCACAACGTCATGATTTGATTACACTGAGCAGTCTTTTACATTGACAGCGTGAAAGAGGTAAAGGGATTTCTTTAATGGGTGATGTGGATAAAAACTGGAAGCAGGAAGTGGTGACACTGACTTCCTGTGTCCCTCGTTTCTCAAAGGTAGGAGGCATTCAACCCTCATAAGAGATGTGGCTCGAGACCGAGGTGGCATTAGTGACCCCTCATGGACAAGTCCTAACTAACTTGTCTGCTGATGGCTCCTGGTTTGGGTGGTTTGTGTCATGGGAACAAACAGTAGAATAAACAAAATGTGTATGGCCTGCTGTGTCCCATTTCCTGACCAGGCCCCCGCCCTGATGCAGCAACAACCTCCAGGTACTCCCCTGCTCCCCACCCTGCTCTTCACAGCCACTCTTACCTGGGATGTCACATCAGAAGTGGGATTTTTCTTTCATTGGCTCATTTCTTCTTAAGACCCAGCCAGAAGACTGGGGAATCTGATGATTTTTCATGCACTGCTTTAGACTAGTAATAGTTAACACATACAGCACTAAATCGTGATGTGATCAAAGACTGTGGCACCTGTTAGTAGTCTGCATCCTATTTCCTGATGACTTTGGGGTCCAGCCTTGGTCTTCTCTGGGGATGCACTGGGGGAACGGGCCTGACCCTGGTGCATTCATGCCCCCTCCCACTTCTGTTCTGTGAAACCTGGGCTTTTTCAGCAGCTGGTTGGGGCCTTGATTTATTGTCTTCCTTTCCTATTCTCCTTAGTGCCCAGTCCTGATCTGTCCTAATGACCTACAATTCTGTAAAACATTTTGCTTTAATGCCAAGTCACCTGTAATTCCCAGTGTTAGTCTCTGAAATTCTATTTGGTTGTTAAGAGAAAAACTACACCAAGCAAAACTTGGACTGGTTTTGAACACCTTGTTTTTGTTTCACAATATCTTTCAGATCTATTCCACATTCCTGTTCAACACTAGGAAGAAAAATTGCGGCTCTGTACAACAGCTTTACTAGTAAACCGTTAAAAGAACACATTTTTCCTCCTTTGATGAATATGCTAATATTTTTTAATTTTTGTAAGTATATATCTTTCATTAATTTGCCTATATATTTTTTCCCCAATAAAGACCTCACTGCCCTTTAAGTGGTGACAATGAAAAAGGCATGTCAGCTATAAAATTGTAGCTAGAGGAGCGTCTGGGTGGCTCAGTCAGTTTAGCGTCTGATTTCAGCTCAGGTTGTGATCTCACAGTTCATGGGTTCGAGCCCTGTGTCAGGCTCCACACTGACAGTGTGGAGTCTGCTTGGGATTCTCTCTTTCCCACTCTCTCTGCTCCTCCCTCACTCGCACTTTCTCTCTCTCTCAAAAATTAAAAAAAATAAAATAAAATTGTGGCTAGATTTCAATGATCTGAAACCTGTTTAACACTGGCTTTGGGGTCTAGCATGAATCCTTGCAAACTGTTGGGGGGAGATGGGTAGAAAAACATGGCCTTGTGGGTGGGGTTTAACTTCAGGAGCTCAGTCTTCATATTAGCTGGTAATATGGATACCTTACTGCTTGGTGTATTCTCTACTTTCTTGCTTCTTCATTTTACCTGTACCCCTTGAAAGAGAGAGAAAGCAGAGAGCTGGGGTGGGGAGACACTGATGTGAGTAATCTGTTTTCGCGTGTTTTTTCTACTGAGTGCTGTTAATTAATGTAACAGTGTACATTGTAACAACACAGTCCTTCCAGCACACAGCCAATGCTCTCACTGCCTGCTCCCACAGGTATGTTGACTCTGGCCATCTCATGGTTTGTGGCTAATGATTAGATTTTATTTAGTGGAAACAGTAACGCTTGACATAGGAAGAATACTCATTCCTTTCTTCTAGACCCTCTTAACTTTTTAGGGGAATTGTCTCCTTTGTTTTTAGCTTAAGACTAGGCTAAGGATTGAATAAACTCTATTATGGCCTATCACACTGGTGCTATTTTAAAATCTTGCTTTAGGGTTTTTTTGTTTTATTGTTGTCTTGTTTTTGTTTTGGCACCTCTCCTGTGGGCTACTCCTAGTTTATAAAGTAAAATACTTTGCTAAGAATTTCGTGTGGTAGCTTGCAACTTAGAAACCATGTTAACCATGAGACTAACTACTTTTTTCGATAGTGATTAAAAGACACGGGATTTGATTTGGGGTGTTGATAATGACTTCTGCTTTCTAGTCAAAGCACCCTTTCTTGTGGATTTAAAGAGACCGGAGTTAAAGATTGCTCACACAGTGAACTTCTATATCAGAGTCGAACCTGGGGTGATTCTGGGAATCTGGTGAGTGCACTGAGGGACACTGGGCCGCTTCACGGACATGGTTTTCATGTTACAAGGGCATGGGCGAGCAGCACAGTGTGAGTCACCTGTGGAGAGGTTGGTGTTTCTTGCTGTTCCATATACCTTCCCTTTGTACGGATATCTGACCTACCTGAATTTGCTTCTCACTGATTTTACCTTGGAGTGCAAAGTCTTTTGGGTGTTGCTCTGTGCATTGGCTCTTTCACCGGGTCTGAAGGACCTGCCCTGCCTCACTCTTCTGCCTTATTCCACACCAGCCTTCCTACACTATTGCAGACCTGCTGGCCTCCTTGCACACCAAGCCACGCTCTCGCAGGATATGCTCTGAGTGCAACACTTTGCTCCCTCCTTTCGGCCAGCTAACTGCCTACTCATCTTCAGGGTCTCCATTTCAATGGTAATTTGGTAATTTTCAACGAAGCCCTGCCTCATCTCCCATTTTAGGCCACCTGTGCTTGTCCTGTACGGCATTTATTCCCACGGTAATTCAATCAGTGCTTGTGCGATTATTTGGTTAATGTCAGTCTTCTTTACAAGACTGTAACTTTTGTAGGTGACTTTGTTGGCGGGTTTTCACTGCTTAGCACAGTGCTTGGCACAGAGAAGACACTCAACTGTCAAAATCATGAGCGTTCTATTGCTTTTTTTGCTATGCTAATGTCAATATATTTTTCTGTTTGGTTCTACTACTTGTTCTTGGCTGCCATTTTTCCAGTGTCCTGTTTTATGCTTCCTCTTCCTGAGTTCAAATGTGTGTTCCTAGAATGTGTGGAAACCAACATGGATTCACATTTCTTCCTAATGTGCACCATGTGGTTCAGCTAATTGTGCTGGCATTTGAAAATCTTTTTATTCTTTGCTCCTGCCCTGGCTTATCCACCTGGCAGTGATGCCTGTCCTCTCGGTGCTGATGGGTTTGATGTCAGACTTTCTGCCCCTAAACGGTTGAGAGGACTGAAGATTTATCATTACGTAGCCAATTCTCCAAGTCCCTTTGTGACATGTCATATGGCAGGATTTGTGTCCTCAGGATTCGTTCACTGATTTAACAGGGTGGAGGAACTGGTGCTTAGGCAGGTGTTTAAAATCACAAGGTCACAGCTTTCTGGAGAACAGCTTCATTTCACACTAAAGTTCTTTTCTCCTACCTAAACTGGTTTCCCTTTAAATTCTTTCAACTTGCTTTTTTCAGCGAAACAAACAGCAGGTGACAAATACCTATTGTCTTTTACTTGTTTCCACCCAATGGACTTCATTTCAATGGACAGCACCTAAGATTCGCAGTCTTGGCAGATTAATAGGTGTAGGCATCAGAAGAACTAAAACAGCAAATGGTTAAAAGGGATTGTTTCTGTGCATGAGGGAGGTGGGGTAGAGTAGTGGTTTTCGCTGTAAGATGTTTGTGGTATTATATTTTAATTTTTACCAGGTGCATATAATACTCAGAAATTTCTATACATAAATATGTAGTATATATTTATACATATATAAACATATAAATCTATATCTATGATTGACGTAAGGAGGGCTTCAGCCTTTGGCTAGGAAAGCCAATTCCCTCTGTTTGTTAAAACCTTTCCTTGCTCTTCAGGCACACGGTTCCCAGCTGCCGGGGTGAGGATGCGAAGGGAAAGGACCGTTGCTGGTACGAAGCAGCCCTTCATGATGGCAATCCAATCATTGTTTATCTTCATGGCAGCGCGGAACATAGGTCAGTGCCTTTGCTTGGAGTTTTTTTGTTTTTTAAAGAAGAGAGGTAGCATTTCACCCGCATAGGGGAATAAAAGGCAGAGCTCAGTTTTCAATTCTGTAAGCATGCCTCTATATAGTCTTTTCTCCTTTGTGGAAATTTGAGGGCGTTCTGGCAATAGGCTTCTCATAAAAAAAAAAAACCCTACATATTCCATATGTAGAATAAAGTAGATCTTTAACTGAAAGACTAACTTCTAAAATTTGGATCCCAATTTCAAGGAAGGCAGTGGTTCCTTTACTCCAAAGAGTGTCTGAAATGATGAACTGAGCCCACGGATAACTGGAAAGGGAACAGGCATGAGATATGGGGAAAAGGAGAACAATTTCCATATCAGTGGTCTTCTCACAGAAGTACATGGAGATTCCTTAATTACCATGCATCCTATTAATCAAATGCATGGACTCCCTATGAGACATCATCTGGAATTCTGACCACTGGTACTGGGGACCATCTGACTGGTTCTAGTCTAGCATACTGATGCCTCAGCCCACTCTCTGTTGTTCCATCCTTGCTTTGTAACAAAGAACGCCTCCCTGAAGTCCTGCTCCCTTTTGATGTGCTGCCAGAGCCTCCAGTGGGCCTGTCATCGGTGATGATTATCAGCTGTGACTGCATCGCTTTGGGTTGGGGGAGGGGTGACGTGCCTCAGAGACCTACAGACCCAGCTCTGTCTCTGAAGGGACATTGCACACTAAGTGACAAGCTCTGGAATCTGCCCCTAGGCTCTGTTGCCTGTGTCTTTTTTTCACTCTCTTTTTCTGTCTTGATGGCTTTCTCAAGACTTGACTTTGCACCAAGGGCTTTCAGGAGATGTCCATTTTAGAGAGAGATTTACAGAGGCTTTCCATGAAATTCAACATCTTTCAACACTATTTAACATCGTTCTGATTGGGCAAACTTGGGCACGGTGCTACAGTGTATGTATTTGCCCACACGTTCATTTCTGCCCCTCTGTGTGAATCTGCTGTTATCCCAGATTTACTGGCTCTGGGGTTAGCCCCAGCTTCTTCCTGTTCCCTGCCAGAAGTCTCAGCTTGCTACCAGCAGCACTGAGCCAAAAGGAGGCCAAATGGGAGGTCACCAGGACCTTGTTGAAAATAGTGGTTCTAGACTTGAGACCCAGAGAAAAACCCCGGAGGGTCCATGAACCTCTTCCACAAAATTGTACAGAAAATGTCAAGTGTGGATATATTTTTCTGGGAAATGGGCCCATAGCTTTAATTACATGTTTTAAGGGCTCCATGATCCACGTAAGTTGAAGACATTTGGCTCTAAAACAAAAATTCAAATGGCTTTTAAAAGAATCCTCTGCCTTTTGAATCATCTTTGTCTCCCTTTTATTAATAGAGAGTAGATGATATGGTTATTTGGGGGGGAAAAAGGGTTTCTTGTACCTTCGGGACTGTGAGTCTGTCTCCTTCACTTCATCTTGCACTTAATGGCAGGGTGAACAGGGTACAGGCACATCTTAGTTTAGTGAATGAACATGGCTGTGTCATCCTTTGTTCTGAAAAGCCACTTTCCGGAACTGATTTTCCTTTAGCTTCTAAAAGTATTCTTAGAAATAAGTTTTGCTGTGTAGCAGTGAAAGGAAGTGGATTACCAGTAGTTAATCACATGCCTCTTTTGAGAAGCACTGGCCACCTGGGCATCCAGCACCCATACAGACGCACACAGCAGCAGTGGGGAGCCATCCATCATTCACCCTGACACATCCAAGTGGGCTATGACACCAAAAACCATTTCCCTTCCTCCTAGTTATTTACTTTTCTAACCTGAAAAAGAAAGGCATGAGGTCAGATGCCAGAACCATGATAGTGATTTTTATTGGATTTGTCATGGTAATTCCTAATTCTTGCTCTTTTTTTTTTTTTATTGTTTTTTTTTTTTTACCTCCTTTACAGGGCAGCTCCTCACAGACTTAAGCTCGTAAAGGTATGTCTGAAGGGGCCTCAAGGTACCAATTCTATGTCTTTATTTATTCTCTTTTGGGCTACAGCCACAGATCTTTCTCAGCCCTCAGCATGGATATCTACTGAGAGCTCCTGAGAGTGGGTTTGGTGTCTAGGGCTCAAAGTCCCTCACATGGGTTTCTCTTCCTGCAGTCACCACGGGGGATGAAAACAGAAGTGAACATCTCTGAGAACCAAAACACTTTCATAAATATATTACCTTCATCACCGGATGGAGTTGAAGACCTATTTGATTTTTCTGAGGGCTGGGAGGAGGGTTGAGAGAGTATATTAAATGTGAAAGTTACTCCTATGGGAAACAACCCCCCCTCCTTTTTTTTCTTTTGGTGGAAGAGGATAAAGACATAGAATGTCTGCTTTTAAAAGTCATTCAGGGGGCACCTGGGTGACTCGGTTAAGTGTCCAACTTCAGCTCAGGTCATGATCTCACGGTTTGAGGGTTCCAGCCCTGTGTCAGGCTCTGTGCTGACAGCTCAAAGCCTGGAGCCTACTTCAGATCCTGTGTCTCCCTCTCTCTTTCACTCTGTCTTTCGTGCTCTGTCTCTCTCTCACATATAAATAAACATTAAAAAAAAAAAAAAGTCATTCAGGCTCTGGCTTCAGTCCCATGAAGGGTTTTGCAAGTGAAATGGTGGCCACACTGCTCTTCTCGCTAGCCTGCTACCTGACTACAGTTTGTGGGGCACGGCCCCTGCATTTCCAAGTGTGAGGGAGCAGGCTTTCCACTCAGCCATATCTGACTCATGGCTGGTAGGGCAGCTACCTGTTCATCTTCTCCCACACCCTGATTGGGTCACCTCTCCCTCAGGTGACCAGGCTGCTTGTCCAGTTATTGACCATAGGACCTGATCTCTCCTCCCACACGCCCTCCCACCTCAGAGCCCTTTCCTGGCATGACAGCGTTAATGGGAATCCTGCCAGGCCCAGCATGGCCAAGTGCCCCCTTCATCTTCCCTCCCTTATTCAGACAAGAAACTCCTCTCATGTCTACTCCTCCCTGTCTTCACTGCCTTCTCAGACTGACTCTTGCGGAGGAGTGGTGGTCTGGATGCAGTTCTGCCTGGGATGATCACGTCTATTAATTTTTAGGTTTGCTTTCTACCCTGCACCTCACTCTCCACACTTCCTAGGCCAGATGGTGGTGAAGCTGATGTCCATGAGAACATGTGTTTTTCCCTCTCCCACTCTTGGCAAAGCTGAATTGTATATCCCCTGTGTGCACAGAAAGGAAAAGAGTCGTAGGTGTAGGTGTGAAAAGTAGCCAGGTCATGCTTGTGGTAGTTGGGGTGGGAGGGAAAGGTATGATAAGACTTCTTCCCCCAGGCCGACCCTGGATACCTTGTGCCATGGTCATCATTTCCCAGCCTGACCAAACATCTTAGTCCTTCATTCTCTTCTTTGAATGGATGATTTCCTTTAAAAATTAAATCTTGGGGTACCTGGATGGCTCAGTCGGTTAAGTGTCCGACTCTTGATTTGTGCCCAGTCATGATCTCACAGTTCATGAGTTCGAGCCCTGTGTCAGGCTTCGCGTTGACAGTGTGGAACCTGCTTGGGACACTGTCTCTCTCTCTCTCTCTCTCTCTCTCTCTCTCCTCTCTGCCCTTCCCCATTCACGTATGTGCCCTCTCTCGCTCTCTCAAAATACATAAACTTAAAAAAATTAGATCTTTACTATTGTTGTCGTTCCTCTCTTTCTTCTTGCCTTCCTTCCTTCCCTCCTTCTCATTGTCTCATTCATTCATCCATTCATTCATAGCTTCAGTCATTCAACATGGCTGTTTTCATTAATTTGTAATCCACCTAACCGTCTTTATCTCTTTATATAAAGTTTTTATATAACTGTGATTGCATCTGCATGTAATTTTATGTTGTGCTCTTACTTAATACTACATTATAAACATTGTTCCATGTTTTCCCATAGTTGTCACAGTCACTAATTTAAAAGGTGATCATTCTCCATTATATTTATTGACAATTTTTTATTTACTTAACTATTCCACTGTTCTTAGGTACAACATTATCTAATTATAAAGTCAATAGTCCCCCTGCTAAAATCATTTAAATAATATTGATAGAGAAAACTTTAAGCCTTTAGTTTATTCTTCTTTTGGAATTTTCTCCTAGAGATCAATTCTTAGGAGTAAGATCTGTTACCGTTCTTGAGTTTTTTCATCAAGTGGTCTTTCATTGTATAGTGATCACGTGAATACTCCAATTTCCCCGGATGCCTAACTGCTCTGTGTCTTGGATAACTATTTTGGAGATATTACAAAGTTTCACTTAGTTTCTCATTATTGGTTGGATTTATATTTAAAGATTCCTAGGTGAGATTCAGCTACCTACCTCTATCCAATGGCAGGGGAAGTGCAGTGTTTGGACATAAGCAGTCCCAGGTGTGAATCCTGGTTCTGCCTCTAGCCATTTGGGTGACCAAGAACTAACCTAAACCCCCAGACTCAATTTCTTTATCTATAAAATGGGGATAACACCTAACTTTTAGGGACTATTGTGAGGATTAAAGAACATTTTCCATTTTTGTCCCCCTTTTCTCTTTGTCTATCATTGCAATTCATTTCATTTGAAATTATATTTTCGTATTCCTTCCTCATTCATCCACTTGGGGCTTAGCAATGGTTTCACAGAATCAGGCAATCTGTTTATTTTTGATTGGTATTAACTCTTTGTTCATATTTAATATAAATATCTTCCCATTATTTGACTCCTCTTTTACAACTCTGTGTAGACCTTCTGTTCTCAAGGGAATTCTTGAAACAGACATTTACTATGTACCAAGACACTTTAATATGTCATTTCATGTAATCTTCCAACAATCCTGAAGATAGCCACTAGTGTTTTTTCACTTTTCAGAATAATATTTACATATTCGGATGTTTAGTGGCTTGCTCAAGGTCACACAGCCAGTAAGGGGCACAGCCGGGGTGTGAGCAGGCTGTCTGACCCTGCTCTGCCCCCGCCTCGCTCCTTTCCTGTTGAGTCTGACCTTCTCACATTTGAAGCCAGGCAGCAGATTTCATCTATTCCCTGCCTATGAAACCATCACAACTAGTTTTATGGAAGTGTTGAGGAGGTTATACCACCTTTTCTGTTTACACCCCCTAATTAAAATGGTAACAGCTCCTTTGTCATCTAGGTGCTGAGTGATGGTGGCTTTCATGTCCTGTCTGTGGACTACAGAGGTATGTGTTAAGAACAGTATATAAAGACTTTTCAATAAGCAGGAGGGCTTTTATGGCCCCGGTTTTGGAGGTAGTGATTCTGTGCTTGTCTTTCCTTACTGCCAGGGTTCGGAGACTCCACAGGGAAGCCCACAGAGGAGGGGCTGACTGCAGATGCTATTTGTGTCTATGAGTGGACCAAGGCGAGATGTGGTACCACCCCTGTGTGTCTCTGGGGCCACTCTCTGGGTACAGGGTAAGTGGGGTCTGAAGATGGCTTTAGGTGGGTCCTTAGGACTTTGGTGTCATATCAAAGGCAGCAGTGCACAGAAGAAGGAGCACTGAGCCAGGAGAGGGGGCTCTGGTTTCTCTCACATCCCACACGTGGCTAGAGACATTGCCATCGCAGGTGCTAGTTTGTAATGCATGGGAGGGTGTAGCTCTACGGTCATTTGTGACACTGAAGCCCATTCCAGAACTCTCCTTGAGAGTTTTAAAGAAAAGGATTCTTAATTTAGGGCCAGTGGAACTCCTTGAAATCCTATGCGAAATTTTGTGTCTGTGTTCTAGCGGAGGGTCCAGAGCTTTCATCAGATGCTCATATTGGATGTCTGTACTGTTTACTTGACTGTTAAGTTACTGCTTCACAAATGTACTAATTTTCATTGCTTTACAGAGTTGCGACCAATGCCGCAAAAGTACTGGAAGAGAAAGGTACCATAAAATGCTCACGCGTTATTTCTTAGCTGGGGGTGGGAAAGTAAACACTGTGCACGCTCAGAACACAGAGATACCTCAAGCACCCCAACCTGAGACAGTTTCTGATAGTGCCATAAGCTTTTTTTTTCTATTTAATATAAAATAACAGTTGCTCTTCAAGATCATGAAATTAAAAGTAAATGCTGAGGAACAGTTAAAATTACCTTTGAAAAAGCCCTCACTGTGAAGTAAATGTTACTATGGAGTAATTTGGATTATAGGGGAGGAAAAAATACATTTATGAAATAACAAGCAGGACTTGCTTGCTGCAGCCCTTCTTCCATCACGTTTATGTCAGTGTTTCCCAAAGTGTTCTGACAGCTGCCTGTATCAGAATCCCCAGAGGTGCTTGTTATAAGCACACAGTTCCTGGATCCTAGCTGTTTTCACGAATTAGAATCTCTGTGAATAGGACAAGGGGATTTTGATGTACGTTAAAAGCATGTAATCTCTTGCGTTATATCTTAAACCTAACTTGTCAATACAGGTCAGGTTGAGTTACATAACATTTGAAAGCAAGTCACCTGCTATACTCAGTCTTACTTAGTTATGGAAATAAAGCAGATATTATTTCCTGCTCCTCTAAGTTCTCATAGCTCCCTGCACACACTTCCTGCACAGTGTTGATGATGCTGTATTTATCTGACCTAAATTCTCACACAAATGAGTACTTCACTTCTTAGATAATGCAATGACCTTAGAACACTTTAATTCCATTTACATTCCTGACTTATGAACTCTTGCTATCATGTATTTTAATTTCCTCTTTATTACTCGCTCCATAAAACATTACTATTCTTATAGTATGAAGTCAATATTTAGATTTACCCTTTTCTTTGCTTTTTACTACTTATAGCATTTCTGTGCTTTCATTTGGGATTTTTGTTCTGCCTGTCTGTGGTGAAGAATTCTCTCAGTTTGGGCCTGAAAATATCTTTATTTTATCTTCATTTTTGAAGGATATTTCCATTGGGCATACTTGGTTGGTAGTTATTTTATTTCAATACTTTGAAGACATCATCCATCTTGTTCTGGCTTTCACTATTCCATTGGGAAGTCAGCTTCCAGTCTTACTGCTGCTCCTTAATTTGAAGATAATGTTTACTTTTTCTTCTGGTTATTTTGAGATTCTTTTTGTCTTTGGTTTTCAGCATTTTTACTGTGATTTTCCTAGGTGTGGGTTTCCTAGTACTTATCCTGCTTGGGGTTCATAATACCTCTGAACTCTGGCTTGATGTTCATCCATTTTGGAAAATTGGTCATTATATCTTCAAATATTGTGCCTACCCCATTTTTCATCTTCTCTCCCCCCTGGGACTATAATTATATGTATTTTTTTAGATCTGTTCCCATGTCCTGTATGTTTCCAATATTCTTTTCTGGGTTTTCCAGACATTTTTCTATTTGTGCTCTAGTTTATTTTTATTTTTTTCATTTTTTTAAAACGTTTATTCATTTTTGAGAGACACAGAGAGACAGAGTATGAGTGGGGGAAGAGCAGAGAGAGAGAGGGAGACACAGAATCTGAAGCAGGCTTTAGGCTGTGAGCTTTCAGCACAGACCCTGATGCGGGCCTCAAACTCACAAACCTCAAGATCATGACGTGAGCCAAAGTCAGACACAAATGACTGAGATACCTAGGTGCTCCTGTGCTCCAGTTTAAATATTTTCTTTTGACATAGTACACTGTTTACTATGTAATACCAAATTTTATTAAATATTAAAATTTTAATAAATATTTTACTATATTACAGTTTATTTACAAGTTATTTTAAAGTCCATATATCATAATGCCAATATCTAGTTCCTTTGTTAATCTGTTTCTGTTATCTGTTGTTGTTGTTTTGTATTTTTGGTCTCTTTATGTTTTTGTTTTTACTTGTTGTATGCCTAGTTATTTTTGATTAAATGCAGACATTGTTTATGGAAATTGTAGAGGTGATTTGAGGGACTAGGGATAATATTCCAGACAAAGTTACTTTTCTTCTGAAAGGCAGTTAAAATAGAGGGGAGATCACCTTAATTCAATCAGAAATTGAGCTGATTTGAAGCTGGGCTTCAGTCTTTATGACAGCTGGTCTGTTTCTAGTTCACCATTACTCCCAGGGTGTAGTCCTTTGAAGTCCAAACAAAAGTCTGAGAAATTTCTTGAGCCCTCCTTCTTGTCAGATTCTGAACTCTAATTTTTGTCCTTTTGATCCTGTGGGAATGCTGAAAGTTCTCTCTAGATCTAAGCCTCTATGAGAAGCCACCACTGTTGCTTTCAAAGTTTCAACTGCTTTGAGGGGAAAAGCAGCTCAAAATCTTGTGGCTGTTTTTCTTTTGTTATTGGCTCTCAAAATCTCATTGATTTAGTAGCTCCGAGATGCCTTCAAACATATACATATACATATACATATACATATACATATACATATACATATACATATACATATACATATAGTAGCCCTCCCTTATCCATGGGGAGTATGTTCCAAGACCTACAATGGATGCCTGAAACCACAGATAATACCAAACCCTATATAGACTATGTTTTTCGTATATGTATATACTTATAAGCTTTTTTGAAAAAATTTTTTTAATGTTTATTTTTGAGAGACACACAGAGTATGTGGGACATGGGGGAGGGGCAGAGAGATGGAGACACAGAATCCAAAGCAGGCTCCAGGGTCTAAGCCGTCAGCACAGAGCCCGAGGCAGGGCTCGAACCCATGATCCGTGAGAGCATGACCTGAGCCAAAGTTGGATGCTTAACCGACTGAGCCACCCAGGTGCCCCTGATAAAGTTTAATTTATAAATTAGGCACAGGACACCTGGGTGCCTCAGTTGGTTGAACGTCTGAGTCTTGATTTTGGCTCAGGTCACGATCTCCTGGTTCATGGGATTAAGCCCCACATCAGGCTCTGTGCCAATAGCACAGAGCCTGCTTGGGATTCTCTGCCCCTATCCTACTTGCACTCTCTCTCTCTCAAAATATAAATTAGGCACAGTAAGAGATTAATAATAACACACTAACATATATAACAGTATACTATAATAAAAGTTATATGACTATGGTCTCTCTTTCTTAAAACATTGTACTGTATTCAGTTCCTGTGATGATGTGAGGTGATAAAATGCCTACACGATGAAGTGAGGCAAATGATGTAGGCATTGTGTAGTGTTAGGCTACTACTGACCTTCTGATAATATGACTGAAGCAGGATTATCTCCTTCTGGACCATACTTGACTTCAGGTAACCGAAACTGCAGAAAGTGAAATTGTGGATAAAGGGGGACTACTGTGTACATATACAAATTCACATCCCCATCTAACACACATTTTCTCATTGTTCTTAGAGGGAGTGTTGGCTAAAACAACCTAGTAAGCACCTAGTACTTTCTAAACAGTGAGCTGCAGAACAATCTCCCTTCCTATAGTACTTTGCTTTCTTAAATTATCTAAGTCATGAAAATGTGGTTTTATGTTTTAGAAGAAGGTAATGGTTTTCAATTATCATGTGCATAGAAATCTCTTGGGGTGGGGGTGCTTGTTAAAAATGAGCATTCTTGGGGGGTGCCTGGGTGGCTCAGTTGGTTGGGCACCTGACTTCTGCTCAGGTCATGATCTCATGGTTTGTGAGTTTGAGCCCTGCATCGGGCTCTGTTCTGACAGCTCAAAGCCTGGAGCCTGCTTCAGATTCTGTGTCTTCCTCTCTCTCTAACCCTTACCGGCTCACATTCTGCCTCTCTCTCTCAAAAAAAAATTAATAAATAAAAATAAGAATAAAAAATAAAAAATAAATGAGCACTCTTGGGGCACCTGGGTGACTCAGTCAGTTAAGCATCCAACTCTTGAGCTCAGCTCAGGTCTTGATCTCAGGGTTGTGAGTTCAAACCCTGCCCTGGGCTCCATGCTGGGTATGAAGCCTACTTAAAAAAGTGTGCATTCTCCACCCCTCTCCTTTGAGATTTTGACTGACTCAAGTCTAGTGTGGAGTCCAGGAATCTGCATTATTAATAAGCTTCACAAATAATTTTGGCATAGGCAATTCATGTACAAGACCTTAGAACTCCTTATTTAAGAAAGGTAGTATTTATATATGATAGAGGAGTTACTTCTTTTTTATTATTTTCAAGGATTCCCAGTTGACGCTATTATCCTGGAGGCTCCATTTACCAACATATGGGTTGCAAGTATCAATTATCCCTTGTTAAAGGTGAGTCTCTGATTCATCTTCACAAGATGTCAAAGTGTTTCCAAAGCGATTTCCACACACTTATGCTTATTAACCATTTTCTGGTATTATATCTTTCTAAGTTATTCTAACCTAAGACAAGTTATTAGCCAGTTGCTATTGAAGGAGGGCACAATGCTTTTGGATTTTCTAGTTCTTTTCTTTTCTTCTAATAAATTGAGATAGTGGCTTATTAAGGGCCAAAGTTTTTTTCCTCCTCTTCCATTAACTGTATCTTTTATCATGTAGTTTTTTAAATAGACTTGACTTAGTTTATTACACTTTCTTTTTAAGGGGAAAATATGCCTCTCATACATCATTTTTAGCCCTATGATTGTCAGCCATATATTTTTCATTATTTTATGATTAAAAAAAAAAAAGTCTTTAGAGAATTCAAGCAAACTACCAAATGGTTTTATCCCAAGTAGAGAAGACAAACTTCCCAAGAAGATAAAGTTTAAAGAATTGGGCAACAAAGTGTCATTTTTAAACCTGTCATGTAGATTATCCTAATTTAATATTTTCATTATTAATTTCATAATTCCATGCCTAATGTTCAATTGCTTAGTCATGCCTCCATATAAATGTTAGTAAATGAGACAGAGAAAGAGAGTGGTAGAATTCTCAGAGGGGATACATGACAACATGATCCAAATTTTTAGATTGTTGGTTAATGTCAGAAGGCATTTTAAGGGTACTTTAATTCAACTGCCTACTTTTGGAATCTTTTTTTTTTTTTTTTTTTTTTTTTTTTTTACAATAAATCATCATAGAACTTTCTGAATTTGCTTAACTATTTCTGGAGAAGGTAGCTCATTACTTCCTGGGACAGCTAGTTCACCGAACCACATAATCTTGAGAATAACTGTATTATAAACTCCATCTCAATATAAGAATCTTCCCAATAATAGATGATACTGAATGCTGAATAATTTAAGATACAATAAAACACTTTCAATTGGTTTTAGACAATTAAATATTCATCTTAAGGTAACCACTAATGAGCATTTATTATATTACTCTAAGTAATTACTAATAAATTCACTAACTTGTAGGTATAATTCAGGTACAATCTTTCCATGTACTTTTGTTTCTTTTTTGAAATTCTAATTTTGAAATCTAATAGGGAAACACACAATTTAACAAATAATTATGAACAGAACATCCATGTAACTAACACTTAAGTCTAGAAATTAGTATCACTAGTACCCCAGAAGTCTCCTGTATGACATTTCCCAATCCAATAAGGCTCACCTTAGATATACAATCCTTACACTGAGTTTTATGGTCATCATATCCAAGCTTCTCTTTATAGTGTTATTGGCTATGTGTGCCTCTCTGAGCAATATAATTTTATATAATTTAATTTATAACTTATATATTATATAAATATATAATTTGTATAACATTGAACATAATACCAAATAGTGTATCATTGTATAAATATACTATACTTCATTGACCTGTTGTTTATGGACATTTGAGTTGCTTTCTCTTTGGGGTAATTAATAAAGTTGTTATGAATGTTCTTGAACATGTATTCTGCAAACGTGTATATGTTTCACTGAAGTATATACCCTAGGAGTGGAATTGTTGGATAGTAAGATATGCATATGTTCAGCTTTAGTAATTACAGTGCTAAACAGTTTTCCAAGGTGACTTTACTACTTTACTCTCCCACCTGTTGTGTGTGAGCATTCCAATTGCTTCATATCCTTGCCCTTGTATGGATATCTCGTTGTATTTCCCTTATGACTAATGAAGGTGGGCATTTTTTGAAGTTTATTAGTCATTTAGATATCATCTCTTGTAAGATACTTGTTTATGTCTTTGCTCCTTTTTAAATTGTCTTTTTTTATCTGTAGGATAAGTTTTTTTTATAGGATAAGTCATTAGAAAATTATTTGTACTGCAAGTATATTTGCTTATTTTGCCTTTTTTACTCCCTGAATGATATCTTATGATGAAGAGATGTTCCTAAATTTAATGTAGACCAGTTTATCAACTATTTTTTTTGGTTAATATTTTTAAGAAAAGTGTGCTGCCTAATAAAACTCTGGTTACCAAAGATTATGAAGATATTCTTCTATGCTATCTTACAGAAATTCTGTTTTACCTTTTACATTTACATCTATAATTTACAGGTGGGTTTTGTATATGTACAAGGCAGTCCATGTGGATATCCAGTTTTGGTTTCATATCATTTACTAAACAAACCTTCCCTACCAACTCTACAGAGCCAATGTTTGCACATATCAGGGCTTAATATATATGGGTCTGTTGGTAAATTCTCATTTTTCTCCCTTGTCTATCTGTCCATTCTTATATGAATACTGCAATCTCTTACGTACTATGGCTGTATAATATAGGGTTTTTTTTTTTTTAAATATCTGGCTATGTAACTGCTTCAGCTTTTTCCTTCTTATTGAATATTTGTCTTGACTATTCTTGATCCTTTGTATTTTGACATACATTTTGGTATATGCTTATCAATTTCTATAAAAAACATCCCAGGATTTTGACTGGAATTGCATTAGGTCTATAACATGGGGGAATTGATACTTTTCTAATACTGAATCTTCCAATTTATGAACATGGTATTTATAAGTTTATGTTGACTGACTGAGGTTTTCTTAATTTTAGTTTTAGGTCAGGTTCTCCTAGAAGCAGAACCTATGGCAGATATTTGATGTCACGATTTATTGAGAGAGTACCATAAAGGAGAAGCCTGCAAGGTCATTTGAATGAGGGTTGTAGGATAGGGAAGGGGAAAGAGCAGAACAAGATGTAACTTCAGGTAAAGTGTAGCTTTGGTCTAATCCACATGGGACTCTAAGCTGCGAATTAACAGGGGTGGTTGTTTCTGTTATCCCCAGGGTTAGAGGATAGGTTGGAGGAAGGTGACATAACCTTCTAGGGGTAATGGCTTTGGTTATCCAAGGCTAAGGAGAAGGGAGACAGCCAGTGTTTATAGCAAGAATTATTTTTTAGTCTTTTCAAAGAACCAACTCAGACTTTGTTGATTACCTATGCTGAATGTTTTCTATTTTATTAATTTCTGGTTTTACCTGAATTATTCCCTTTCTTCTGTTTTCTTTAGATTCAATTTATTATTTTAAAAGTTTCTAGGGATGCCTGGGTGGCTCAGTCGGTTTTAAGCACACAACTTTTGATTTTTGCTCATTCATGATCTCATGGTCATGGGATCAAGCCCTGTGTTAGGCCCACCCAGTGCAGAGACTCAAAACAAATAAACTTTAAACAAAATTTAAAAAGTTTCTAAGATGGTACTTGAATAATTTATTTCAGTATTTCCTCTTTTCTAATTTATTCATGAAGCCATACTCCACTGAAGCCACTCTTCAGCTGCATCCCACATTTTCAAATGTATTTTAATTATTATTCAGTTCAAAATATTTTATAATATTGTGACTTTCAGGGCACCTGGGTGGCTCAGTCGGTTAAGCGTCCGACTTTAGCTCAGGTCACGATCTCACGGTCCGTGAGTTCGAGCCCCGCGTCGGGCTCTGGGCTGATGGCTCAGAGCCTGGGGCCTGCTTCCGATTCTGTCTCCCTCTTTCTCTGCCCCTCCCCTGCTCATGCTCTGTCTCTCTGTCTCAAAAAAAAAAAAAATATTGTGACTTTCTCGACCTATGGGTTATTCACAAGTATATTTTGTAATTTTGATACATTTGGGGATTTGGTTATGTTTGGCATTGATATCTAGCTTAATTCTATCATGATCTGAGATTTCTCTCTGTATGATTTCAGTTTTTGAAATTTATTCAGACTTGCTTTATGTCCCAACATATGGCCAATTTTGGTATATGTTCCATATGCTCATAAAGAATATGTTCCGTTTTTGGCGTAGTGTTCTATTTATGTCAATTAGGTCAAGATTACTTATGCTGTTCAATTCTTCCATATTCTCACCGATTTTTCTCACTGGTTGTTTTATTGGTTACCCAGGGAAGAGTATTACAATGTCTCATCATCATCATTGTAGAGTTATTTCTATTCTAGTTCTGTCAATCTTTGCTTTAGCTTTTTTAAGGGTATGTTATTAGGAACATACATCTAGTAATAATTTAATTTTATATCTTCCATGGGAAATTGATCCTTTTTTTATCATGAAATATCCCTTGTGTTGATTAATAATGCTTCTTGACTTAAAGTCAACTTTGTCCATGTCCAATATTAATACACCTTTGTTTTGAATAGTGTTTGCATGATGTATCATTTTCTATTCCTTGACCTTCAACGTTTCTGAATTCTTGTATTTAACATATATCTCGTTAGCAGCATATAGTGGGGTTTTGATTTCTTTTCCAGTACCACAACCCTTGTCTGTTAATTGTAGTAGTCTAGTTAACTTAATGTGGTTATGATATATTTAGGTTTAAATCTACTTTCTTACTATGTTCTTTTTTATTTGTGTCATCTGTTTCTATTTGTGTTCTTTTGTCTCTACTGTTTTGCTTTCCCTGACTTGCCTGCTGTGTCTCCAGGGGAAAAGTGGTGTTGAATGTCAGTTTCACCTCTCTGAGATTCCCTCCTCTCTGGGATCTAGACCACTCAAGACCTCACTGCCTTGGTAGGTCTCTGACATCTTCACAGAAAGGTTTTTAAAATATTTTTTTCCAGCTTTTCTAGCTGTCTTGGGCAAAAGGCTTGGTTTGTAACAATTCTATTATTAGAAATGGGGAATCTTCTAATATTTTTAAGTTTGGAATTTAATTAAAAATGTCATATAACCTTAGTTTAATAGGTACATTTATGGTTTAGAAATGTAGGAGTTCTGTAGTATCATGTTGTCTTTAAGAACCACAGCTCTGGCGTCAGACTTGCTGGCTTGATTTCCAGGGCTGTCGTGTAACAGCTGTATAATCTTGGACTAATTGCTTTTAAGGACTAAACACTTTATCTATAAAATGGGGGTAATAATAACCTATTCCAGATTACTGTGATAACTAGATAAATTAACATATGAAAAGCATCTATAATATAATAGTTCCCAGGACAAAGTAAGCACTGAGTGACCATTAACTATTTTTGTATCAGTGGCGTGCCTTTACTCTGAATATGACTGTTAAATAAGAACATGTAGGTGGCGTTGAGACATACAAATAGAGTGAAAGGCATGGGTCCTCACTCCCAAGAACTTCCTGTCTAGTTGGGGAGACAGGAAATTAACAGTGGGTATAAAACAATGACAGGGATTTCCATATGTCACTTTGGAATCAATTTCATTACTCAAAATAGGAAGGCAGCGTGACATGGTGGAAAAAACAGCATGGGCTATGCAGCCAGACAGATTTGGGTTGAAATTTGGCTTCTGCCACTAACCAATTATGATCTTGGTAAGTTATTTCCCTGCTCTGAGTTTTCCCATTTTTATATAATGGGGTTGATACTGCCTACACTTGTTTAGAAGATTAAATTAAGTAAGATAATCATTGCAAAGTACCCAGCTGCTGGTGGGCACTCAACCAATGTGTGTTCCCCCCTTCCCATGTTTTCTATTGCAAAGTAGATTAAGGTAAGTGCTAGTGTGGGATCCAGAACAATAATTTCGGGAAAGGAAGAATTCAGGGAAGAGAAGGGTTTCGTGTGCAGGTATGGTCAGTGAAGGCCATAAGATAGGATCTAAGTTCCTTTCTTGAAGGTAAGGGAGAACAGTTAGCAAACACAGAGGGGAGGGGAGAATGTGAACCAAAGCACGTGGTGGAGTGGGGCAACTGTGTGTTATAAAATACCTGAGAGTCATATAAGGCTTCCATGAAATATCTTGCATACTTGTCATCCTCTTAAATCCTCATAGCAACTCTCTGAGTTTGGCATCACTGCCTCTACTTAGAGCTGAGTGAAATGGCGGCTCAGAGGCTTCCCCAGCTGTCACACCCCTATAAGAAGAGGAAATGGGACTCAATCCTACATCTTCTAACTCTAGGCAGACAGACTGGAATTGTGCAGCCTTTGGAATGAAAGATTGTGGCCAGATGTGGATGGGCTTGCAGTCAAGATAGAAGTTCCTTGTTTTAAGTAGCTTGTGCGGTAATGCCAAAGCTTTGTGACAGTATGTTTTGCATAACTGGTCTTTTAAGGATATTTATTTGGTGGCATTCCGGAAGACAGGAGGCAGGAAGACCAATTAGGGCCCATCACTGTAGTCTGGGCTAGAGGGGATGGTGTGACCGCTGAGTCTCAAGAGTCTAAGTCTCCTTACCTCTGGCTGGTAAGGAATAGTGGGAGTAGATTGACTTGGGCCTGCTTTCTTTTTATGCCTTTGGACTTTGAGATGAACTGCTGAAGGGCTTCTCTTACTGAATTTCCCTCAGAGGAGTCCTGATCCCAGGGGTGGCAGAATCAGACGACAAACACAAAAGAAAACAAAACAAGAAATCTTGCCCTTAGTTATGGGTAAGAGGAGGGAAAAGGAAGAAGGGACATGAGAGGGTGTATTAGGATCTCCAGGTTGCACCTGAATGCAAATCACTTGCCATGAGACCATGCAAGAAATGCAAGCCAAACAAATCCCATGAAAACATGGAAGTTTCCTGAAAACAGCAGGCCTACACCAAAATTGTGAAGCAGACGTTTGTCTGTACTGGACCCAGCGTACCTATTCTGTACCACTTTCTCTACAGTGATGGGAATTATTTTTTAAAATCAGGAAACCACATTTTTTTAAGTTCATTATATTTAGAAAGATGCTGTTCTCTATCACTACAGTTCATAGCAAGAGACTACAGTAAATGATTTGTGCTAGCTGGCAACTCTAATTTCTCCATACCATAAAGGGGCAGTGATATGCATAACCTAAAAATTGCTTCTAGAGTGAATATCCTTCTTTTCTTTTTTAAACTGTGAAGCAGTTGTTTGTCTTTCCTGGCCCCAGCCTTCCTATGCTGTACTCATCTCCTTCCTTTGGCAACGCCCCATTTATTACATTGCTCTTTCCTCCCCACTCCCCTCGTAGGCACAATGGAGGAATACATGGGATACTTTTCTGGCCTTTTCTCTTAGCAAATCTATTCCAAGGAATAAAATCTGAACGAAATTCAAGTCACACTAAGATGAAAATGACAGATAATAGCTTACCGTTTATGCCAGGGATATTTGCACAGTAGATTCATTCCATCTTTAGCAAGTAGGTACCGAGTGTCTGCTAGGTACCGGGAACTTTTCTAGGTTCTGGGAATACCACCGGTTGGAAGAAAATGGTGGCCTGACCTCCTAGGAAGTATATATACTTGCTGGAGAGACAGAGAGAAGGCAAGTACACAATAAGCTGATTCTCAGGAGTGAGTAGTGCTGTGACAGGGAGTGACTGGGTGGTGGGGAAGCGGGGGGTAGGGAAAACCTCTCTTAACTATCATCTGAGGTGAGACTTGCATGATAAGGGGCTGTCATGGGAAAATCTGGAGGTCTTGAGTTGAGGGAAAAGATAGGCAGGGGTCCTAAGATGGGCTCAAGCCTGATATATTCCAGGAACGGAAGGCAGCAGGGCCTGAGGGTGGACAGGAGTGGGCTTAGTGAGAGGGCAGAGACATAGCAGCCACATTCTGTAGAGCCTCGAAGGCCAAGGTAGTGCCTTTCGAAAATGTGAAACAAAAGAGTGATATGACACAAACTGCACATCAAAACTACCACCTTGGCTTCCCCATGGGAAGTGGATTATAGCAGCCTGAGGCTAGAAGCAGGGAGCCACAACTGACTGCTGGCACAATCCAAACAAGAGGAGAAGGGTAGATTATGCTGGGTGACAGTGGGAATGGAGAGAAATGAATGCATTGGGGATACAGTTTAGGGGTAGGGTTAGAATTTTGTGACAAAGGTACAATATTGCTCAGGGTTCCTGTCTTTTCCTCATATTCAGTTGAGATGGATGTTTTTTAGGACATGTAAATGAATTTACTTATTGATTTAATAACAATGTGGTAAAAGCTAATTAGGCTAGCCTTCTATTTACTATAATTTACCACTGAAGAGGAAATTCACTATGTTTAGAATGATAATTTTTATATTTGGAGTCCTGTGGTCATTGTTAAAACCTAAATTGCCCTTTTAAAGCACTGCAACATTAAATTTTATTCAACAGTTTCTTTTTTTAATTTTTTTTTTCAACGTTTATTTATTTTTGGGGGGACAGAGAGAGACAGAGCATGAATGGGGGAGGGGCAGAGAGAGAGGGAGACACAGAATCGGAAACAGGCTCCAGGCTCTGAGCCATCAGCCCAGAGCCCGACGCGGGGCTCGAACTCACGGACCGCGAGATCGTGACCTGGCTGAAGTCGGACGCTTAACCGACTGCGCCACCCAGGCGCCCCTATTCAACAGTTTCCAATGTTTAAATCCTTTAAAAAATTATCTATGTATTGTATACTTTCATCAGAATTGTTGACTAATCAGAATATTCTGTTTCACACCCAAACCAGTAAATTATGTTCACCATAGAAGCAATTTTTAGATTATGCTTAGCACTGCTTCTTTACAAGTGTGAAGAAAAATAGTGGTGCTATTTGTATTTTAAAGAAAGATAGGAAGCAAAAACAACAAAACGTTAACAGTGATTCTCTGTGGATGGTGGGGATTATGTGTGATTTGTTTCTCCTTTCTTCCTTTTGGTATATTCCAATTTTCCTACAATGACACAAGTTACTTTTAAATTCATGAGGTTTTTTTTTTAAAGTTTATTATATGTAGTAAGTTGCTATTGTCTACTAAAATTCATGTAGGAAACTAACAAATGACACAGATATAGGCCATGTTTTAATTTTTTTTCCTTTAAAAAAATAGATTTACCGGAAACTTCCAGGATTTTTACGCACGCTTATGGATGCCCTGAGAAAAGACAAAATAGTCTTCCCTAATGATGAAAAGTAAGCTAATGATGAAAATATGTCATTACTATATCTGTGGGATTCTGGGAGGGGGTTAACTATCATATGACTTACTGAATGGGTAGATGAGAATTTTTAGATGGGCTAACGTGTCCACAAATATTTAGTATTTGATATTTTTCCTCATGTCTGATTTTATAACTTCACCAATTCAGTACTTTCTCTGAAGTCGTAAAGGGAGTTGTAGATTTAGGGTCTATCAGAAATCAGGACCTTTTAAAAGGAGCTCTGGGGTCTAGCCTAACATTACTTGGTCTAATGACCAAAATTTGGCAGGTTAGCTCTTGCAGCTGGAGAACGTAAGAGTGCCTCCAAATGGGCCGTTGTTATCAGTCCTTTCTCTATGTCAGCACAACTGAGGGATCTAACCTTCCCAGGAGTAACAGTGAGTCACTGGGATGGGGTAGATGAGTATCAGCATTTGGGGAGTACTGTTTGAGAAAGTTGCTAGAGTGAGGAACAAGTCTTCTTCCTGCTGTAGCCTTTCTGAATTACTAAATCAGGAGATTGACCAGGAAGCTGATTAAACTTGTTGATCACGTGTCCATCTGTACATTTATGGGGGAAACTAAAACATTGCTACAAGGAGTTCTCTTTAGTCCTGTGGTGGTTCTTGTTATTTTTGGGTTTTGAGTTGTTTTATTTTCTTTTATATGGTCTTTTAATTAAAATATTCCAGAAATTATGAAATAAGGTAGAATAAAGAAAAAGATTAGGTCCTTTTAAGTATAAAAATTCAGTGTTTTTAGTATTTTTCTTCGTCATTATTTTAAAAAATCACATAGAAATAAGTTAAATTAATTAAATACTTAATTAAATTGTCTGAGTAAACAGAAGAGAGATAATCTTGCCTGGAAAGAAACAGTTACTATATGAAGTTTATTATGTACAAAGTTGTAGTTCCTGGGAGAGAAGGAAAGAGAGATCCTGTATTTTAAGGCAAACCTCAAGACTGTTCTTCTCCTACTTGTCCCTAGTGTTAAATCCCTGTCTTCTCCCCTTCTCATCATACATGGTGAGGATGACAACACAGTGCCTTTGGAGTTTGGAAAAAAGGTAAACTAAGCCCAGTGCTGACTGAAACATGCCATGCTTATTTCACTATTCTCTCATCTAGCCACAGTCTGATTAGAGCCCACAGGAGGGTCTCTGACATTATGAGGGACTCTCTCCACCCCTAAATAGCCATGCTGCCTGGCGTATACAAGAAGCATTAGTGTGCTGTGCTACTTAGCTGAAGGCGTGTTTGTGGTGGACCCTGGTTCCTCATCCATGCATCTGCAGGTATAGAAAGATCCCAGGCTGCTATGGGAACCTCCATGTAGTCTCTCCCACAGCAGCTCTAAAAATGGGATGTCAATAAACAGAGATGGTCTGTTGCAGTTCCTGTCCCCATGCAGGGAGGGTGTTGGCGGAGAAGGATGACGACCCGTCAGTGTTCCGCGTGAGCTGTGCAGCTTTCAGTTCCTCAGTTGTAGAGGCAACCAGCTGGGGGGAGGGAGTGGAGACTCCCTTGTCTCTGACTTAATGGGACTACCTCCCCAAGATGGCTGCTTCTGTACCCTCTTAGGAAAATTAAACTAGAAAAACACCACCTTTGATTGTCAGCCTTTGAGTCTCGGTCTTTCTGTCCCGTGCAGCTCTATGAAATTGCACATAATGCATACAGGAACAAAGAGAGGGTCAAGATGGTGATCTTTCCTCCTGGTTTCCAACACAACTTGCTCTGTAAAAGCCCCATGCTGTTAAAAACTGTGAGGTAAGAGTTGCTTGTGATTATCTTTCCCTTCAAGGCAATTAGGGCTGCTCTGGCTTACTTAGACAAGGAAGTAGAGAAGGCATGTGAGCTGACCTAGGTCCTTTTTTTTTTTTGCAGAGATTTCCTGAGCAAGCAGTGGGCATGAGGGCTGAGAGGGATGGAAATCTACAGTGAAGACTTGGTCTGAACACCACCGATGATATATATTTTTTATGGGAAACTGCACCGGGCTGCTTGGATGAGCTGAAGTCACTGACATTTCTACAAGTCACCTGCCATTTTAGTAAGGAGGGAAAGCATGGATGCTAGGTGTTATTGAAAGTTCTCATTTACCTTATCTCAGTTTACTTTGTGGAACAAACTGAAACCTCACTGTAGAGAATCAGAATTTGGTAAAATTTGGACCCCATCTAAAAATGTGCAGTTATTAAACATGCTGGGGATATTTATGAATAAGGTGGTCTGTGGTTGGGACTTAAAAGTGTAGGAAAGGTGCTCCGATGTAGTTAAATACCTTGTTTTAGTTTAGTAAATTTAAATGGAATTAAAACATTTCAAGTATTTCCTAGCTTTTTGAATAGCACTGGGAAAAGTTCTAGCATGCTACTCAATCTGCCATCAAATAACAAGTTTTGGCACTCATGCAGCCCTTGTAAATTGACACTTTATTTTTAGCCCTAATACAGTCTTATACTTTCTTCCCAATGCCCAGAAATTCTTAGATTATTTGCTAACAAAACAAAACAAAATCAAAGAATGTTGTAAAAGTGTTTAAATCCAGTAAGAAGCTATTTTTTTCCTAGAGACATTTTACAACTTACTTTCCATTGGCTTTGTTCACCCCATTGCTAGATTCACTGGATAGGGAAATCTTGAGATCTGAAGGCTCCATGTTCCAAATGTCCCTGGCATATTCCTTAATTGTTCGGTCACTAGAGAATTTCCCTGCAGCAGCTATGTTTTTGAGTACCATTGTGTTCCAGGCCTTTGGATTCTGTAAACAACACATACATATATATAGCCCACAGCCTGAGTGCCCATCAAACTTTATGACAAATGCTAGGCCAAGTATACCCAAGCACATTTCATGGAGAAAATGACAAGAGTAAGTTGTAGTGAATCATAAATATATTTCTTTCACGGCTGAGAGCTAGATAGGGCAGATTGTGCTTTTCTCCTATTTAGAATATATTTAAGAGTGAAAAAAAAGTATTTTTCATTTTAAGAGAAATCATGGATATAAATTCCCTAATTGGTAATTGTTGCTATGGTTACAGTGTTCTGGCATGCAAGCCATATTTCCCATGCTTTTATTTTTTATTTTACCTCCCTTTAGACAGACCATTCATTGTTTGCTAGATGCCATGTCAAGAGATTTAATCTGTGGCTGACATCATAGTTTGAAAAACTCTACTCTAGAATGACAGCTATCATGCAGCAAATAATCTAATGGGAGAATGTATTGACCTCCTTCTCTTTTTTTGTCCTTTCTGAAGGAAGATGCTCCAGTAGATTTATACTGAATCCCAAATGTTCCATTGGGATTTCAAAACAGGATCAATTAAGGCCTTATCCTTAATAAAATATATAATATCCAAATTTTATAATTTTTATACAAAAGAATACAAGAAGCTATTTATTTTACACTCTCATGATATTGTAAAGAACTCTGAATGTTCATTAAAAATGACCAGAGCATGACTCAAAGCCATTAGCAATGTATCATAAGCATTTAGAAGAAAAACTAAAACTTCCATTATTCCACAAGTACTGCAAAACAGAGTCTAAAATCAGTTTATTCAGACTTTGAAAACTTACTAAAATAAGAGGAAAATAAAAACCTCCTTTTTTCACTTTTTTAAACTATTTAAACTTATAATGAATAGACTTCCCAACATGTTTCTAAGCCTAACAATATGATTATTGTTAAGAGTAAAAACTGCAATTTGTATAAGTGAACAAGAAAGACTGAACCAAATGCAGGGCTTTGAGATAGGCATCTTTGGATACAGGCCAGAACATTAGCAAAGAGATCCATTGTGCAAAACTGACATTCACGTCTGTCCTTGCCCTTGTTCATATTTTCCTGTCTTGCTCTATTTAT
This sequence comes from Prionailurus bengalensis, assembly GCF_016509475.1. Taxonomy (NCBI): domain Eukaryota; kingdom Metazoa; phylum Chordata; class Mammalia; order Carnivora; family Felidae; genus Prionailurus; species Prionailurus bengalensis. Next base: position 99,251,876 of record NC_057355.1, read on the forward strand.
ATTTCTTTTCCTCTGTAGCCATTCTACACATAGCATGAGTTGAGATCAAGAGGAAAGAGCCTGAGTTGGCCACTTTCTTTCGCCTGTTTTGAGTTCTTGGAGGCAGGTAGTGAGCCACTCAGCTTAAGGACTACCCTTCCTTGCTTACAGCCATTAGCTGGAATTTACTGTGGTCTATACATTTTTGGGGGACTGGATATGATTCTACCAGAAGATAAGGTCTGTAAAGTAGCATGGGCTTTGATCTTATTTTAAAGCCCCAATGGGACCCATGGGATAACTGTAGGAACTACCTGTCACCTGTTTTGGGAAAGGAATAGAAAGAAATGTTAGTGAAGCACGTTTTTGTTGGAAGTAGTCAGTCATGTGTCCAAAGGGCAGGAGAAAATTCTGTGGAAACTTGCTCTTCTGCTGTATAAAGGCTTTCGAATTAAAGGGCAAAAATGGAGACTATATGAGCGAGGGAAACCATGCCCAGAAAGCTCAAGGGCATCAACCTCAAGAAAACCATCCTGGAGTCCTGGCACAGAGCCAGTCTCCTGTATCTACTCTTCTGTAGTTCCAGCAATTACTGAAAGTCTTTCTTATCAGAGATGATCAACCTCTCTATATTTACTAAATTTCCATTTTTATTAGCATTTACTAAATGCTCCTGGAGGGCTAGGCTATTTGAAGATGTATAATCTTGCATGTGAAGGGTTACTCACATGGCTCTAGCTTCTTTTTTTTTTTTTTTTCTTTTTAATAAAACCCAGTCTTTCTTGTTCCTTTCTTTTCCTTTTTAAAATTCAAACATGAAACCTCCCCTCTTTCTATACATTGGTATCGTACAGATAGCCTCACTCCATGGGTAGTCCAGGAGAGGTACTTACTGTGCAATTTTCCTGGACTAGGGGTCAGTCCTTGCCCTAATTAACTGAGGCTCAGCCTGAGAATCATCTTAACAAGTTTTCAGACACTGATGGTGATCCCACCCACTACTGGGTCACCATCTCTCAGAGCGGGGCTGGCAGCCGTGTTTTGGAGAAGTTGCTCCCGGTGACTGTGATGCACACTTTTGGTGGCGAGCCCTAGTCCAGTGCCTGCCACCAAGGAGTCCCCAAAGCCTCTCTGTCAAATCAACGAGTTGGTAAAATGCATATTTAACTTGGATTTATAATCTTAGCTTCCAGGCCATGCCTGCTATATGGTGGGTGTTCAATAAATACTGAATTGTGATATTTTTACTTGAATATTAAAAAATTCACAATTACTACTTACATGTCAAATCTCAGCCTCTGTCTGAACATGACAAAAGCTAAGTTTTGATCTGAATAACCTAGATAGTTGTCTCACTTCTCTTTTTGGATTGATAATGGGGCCCTATTATTTAGATTTAATAAAAAGAAACAAAAATTTTAACCATAGTAAACTGGGTCCTTTTATAGGTCTCATCAATGTACTTACCATGTACAGCTGGCTGACTTTTTCTTGACACTTGACATAGGCCTCATAGTCTGCAAAGACTTTAAACCTGTTTTTTTGTGATTGGAAGGAAAACACAAACCAACAAAAAGCTTCATTAAAATATGTGTGCTAAGATTCCACTTAAAATTCTGTTTTACTTAATGTCAGGTATGGCTGGTTCACCAAACTTATATTTCAATTCACAAGAATTTTAACCAGCTTCAACCTTTATATGGTTCTTTCCACAGATAAGAATGTCAACATATGGATGTTTGTGAAAGCTGGGTATACCAGCAGAAAGAGAAAAAGAATACCAGATTTGTGGGTCTTGTTCTTAAACCTTCCTAGCTTGGTTAGTAGAGAATATCTAATATTTCTTTCTAAGAGTAGGTTAGCTTCTCAGATCACAGAGCATTCTAATTACATGGGTGTGTTACAGCTGGTTTAAGATATTCTTGTCCACTTTTCATGGCTGAAATACCATCTTCTTGTGGGAACTCACCTGTCATGATAAAATAGCATGTTGATTAAGTCTTTGAAGAGGTCTGGCTGTTTGGGAGAGAAGAAGCCATTGTCAATTTGATCAATCACAAGCTTCAGCTCTGGAAGTGCCTCATAATATTCTTTTGCGTCATACCTGTGAGATGGGAGTGGGGATGATAAGAAAAAGGTTAAGTTAGTATATGTGATTAACAATACCCTAGACAGGTGACTTCCAAGGAAGATGATGCAACAGGAGGACCCTAAGCTCACCTCGTCCCACAAATACAGCTAGGTAACACACACATTAGTGTAAATAACCCAGAAAATGACCCAAAAACTGACAGAACAGACTTTCCACAGCTAAATGTAGAGAAGAGGCCACGCCAAAGAGGGTGGGAAGAACAGAGATATGGTTGGGAACTAAAGTGACCCATGGGACTGTCTTTAGGAGGGAGGGATGCTGTGGGCATGGAGAGGGTAGAGAGACAGACTCTCACACAGAAGAACCCACATGAGGAAGACAAATCCCCATAACATTTGGCTTTGAAAACCAGAAGTGTTGAATTTTGTGAGTTCTTATAATCAGCGGGGATTACCACCTGGGATTTTAAAAATCAGCAGGCTGGCTCTGGGAGAGCAATAGGAAACCAAGTCCCTGACTTTAAAGAGATAGTACAGTAAACAGCTCTATGGAGATACAGCATGGAAGCAGCAGTTTGAAAAACACCTGAGGTAAACTGGAGGAATGTCAGTTTACTAATTTGAGAGCATGTACTAGAGGGGCAGCGGTCTTTGGGAGGCTTCTCTAGGAACAAAGAAGTTGGTAGGTGCTATTTCCCTTTCCTGTCCCCCAGCCTAGCCACATGGACACCTACAAGAACAACTGCTGTGCCAACACTTGCTCCTTAACTTGCTAACAGTGTGCTCAGCTTCCAGGTTCCCCTGCAGATACATCTCACCAGCCAGTCTTCTGCTCCAGGTCCCCTCCCACAGCAGACCTGTGCAAACCTTGCTGGCACTGCCCACCTTGCCCCCGTGTTCTCCTGTGGTCCTGCTCCCTACAGTATGCCCTTGGCTGGAGCCCATCCAAAGTGGTGCCACAGGCAGGGCAGTGTGCAAGCAGCCCCCAAGTGGGTCAACACTACTCCAAAGTGACTTTTGCCCCAGGGAGAGGGAAAGAGAACCACATACAACAATCCAACTGCAGGCCCAGCAGAGGGCTGGGGGCAGACAGCTGGTCTGACTGCAGTCTCTACCCATCAATGAAAGCTTCTCAGGGGACAACAGAGGGAGAGTACACTGCAGCTGCAACTACAGCTCTGGAAAATGCCTGGTCTGACTCTACTCGAGCTCAAGGCAGCCCCAGACTGGCCCACTAATGACACAGGGACCAAACCCTGCCCACAACAGGCAAAGAGCCTTGCAGACACCTGGACTGGAGGAAAATGTGGCTCAGCCACAACATAAGGGTGTATGCAATACACACAGGAGATACCCCTGAAGCACCAGGTTCTGATGAACAGGGGACACTGCACTATAGGGCACTATTGGACCTCTTTTTCACAAGGCCACTACTATCAAGAGTGAGAGATGTAAGTGACTTTCCTAATACATAGAAACAGACACAGAAAGTTAGACAAAACGAAGGACAGAGGAATATGTCCCTAATGAAAGAACAGAACAAAATCACAGCAAGAGACATAGGCAAAATGGAGATAAGTAATATGCCTGACAGAGGTTCTAAAGTAATGGTCTTAAGATACTCATGGGAGTTGAGAAGAGTGCAGGACCTCAGTGATACCATTAACAGAGAGAAAACATAAAAAAACAGCCAGAGATGAAGAACTTAATAACTGAAATTAAAAGCATATTAGATAGAATAAACAGTAGACTAGAGGAAGCAGAAGAAGGGATTAACTTCTTGGAGGACAGAGTAATGAGAAGCATCTTGTAGAACAGATGAGAGAAAAAAAAATGAAAATAGATTTAGGGAACTCAGTGACTCTATCAAGTGTAATAACATTCACATTATAGGGATCCCAGGAGGTGAAGAGAAAGAAAATGGGACAGAGAATTTATTTGAAGGCGAAATAGCTGAAAACTTCCTGAATCTGGCCAAGGAAACAGAAATCCAGATCCAGGATTCACAGAGAGCACCCAACAAAATCAATCCAACGAGGTCCACACCAAGAAACATAGTAATTAAAATGGCAAAAAAATAGTAGTAAAGAGAGAATTTTAATGGCAGCAAGAGAAAAGAAAACAGTTACATACAAAGGAAACCCCATAGGGCTATCTGCTGACTCTTCAGCAGCAACTTTGCAGGACAGAAGGGAGTGGCATGATATACTCAAGTGCTTAAAGAAAAAAAACACACACACACACACAGTCAAGAATACTTTATCATTCATTATAGAAGGAGAGATAAAGTTTCCCAAACAAAAGGGGGTTAAAGGAATTTATGACCATTAAACCAGCCCTACAAGTAATGTTAAAAAGGATTCTTTGAGCGGAAAGGAAAGACCATAAGTAGGAGTAAGAAAAGCAGGAAGCACAAACGCAGTAAAAAAAAGTATATCTATGAAAATCAGTCAAAAGATCCACAAAATGAAAGGATGTAAAGTATGACACCATATGCGTAAAATGGAGGGGGGGGGAGTGGAAAGAGTAAAGAATGGGTTCAAACTTAAGTGACTGAACTTAATAGAGATGGCTACACGTGTAAGATGTTATATACAAACGTAATGGTAACCACAAATCAAAAACCAGTAATAGATATGCAAAAAATAAAGAAAAAGGAACCCAAGTATATCATTAAAGAAAGCCAACAAACCACAAGAGAAGAGGACAAGAGAAGAAAGTAACAGAGAAGAACTATAAAAACAACCATGGGGCGCCTGGGTGGTTCAGTTGGTAAGCATCTGGCCCTTGGTTTCAGCTCATGTTGTGATCTCATAGTTCATGGGTTCAAGCCCCATGTTGGGCTCCCTGCTGACAGTGCAGAGTCTGCTTGGGATTCTCTCTCTCTCCCCCCCCCTTTCTGCCCTACCCCTGCTCATGCTTTCTCTCTCAAAATAAATAAACTTGAAAAAAACAATAACAACCATAAAGCAAGAAACAAAATGGCAATAAGTACATACCTATCAATAATTACTTTGAATGTAAACAGACTGTTCCAATCAAAAGACACAAGATGATGGAATGGACAAAAACGTAAGACCTATCTAAATGCTCCCTACAAGAGACGTACTTTACATGTAAAGACACATGTAGATTGAAAGTGAAGAGATGGAAGAACATTTATCATGCAAATGGAAATGAAAAGAAAGGCAGGGTGCAATACTGACAGCAGACAAAATGGACTTTAAAACAAAGTCTGTAAAAAGAGAGAAATACTACATAAGCATAAAGGGAACAATCCAAGGAAGATATAACAATTGTAAAGATTTACGCACCCAACATGGGAATACCCAAATACATAAAGTCACTATTAAGAAACACAGGAAGTAAACAACAGTAATCCAATAATAGTAGGAGACTCTCAAACCACACTTAAATCACTGGATAGAGCATCCAAACAGAAAATCAACAAGGAAACCATGGCTTTGAATGACACATTGGACTAGATGGATCTAACAGATATATTCAGAACATTGCCTCCTAAAACAGCAGAATACACATTTTTTCAAGTGCACATGGAACATTCTCTAGACTAGATCACATGTTAGGCCACAAAATAAGTCTCAATAAATTTAAAAAGATTAAAGTCATACCATGCATCTTTTCTGACCATAATGCTTTGAAACTAGAAATGAACCACAGGAAAATATCTGGAAAAGCACAAATACAAGGAGATTAAATAACATGCTACTAAACAATGAATGGGTCAACCAAGAAATCAAAGAGAATAAAAAATACATGGAGGCAAATGAAAATGAAAATACAGTAATCTAAAATCTTTGGGATGCAGCAAAACTATTCTAAAAGGGAAGTTTAGAGCAATACAGGCCTATATCAAAAAATAAGAAAAATTTCAAAGAATCAACCTAACCTTACATCTGAAGGAGGTAGAAAAAGAAGAGCAAGCAAAGCCCAAAACTATTAGAAGGAAGGACATAATAAAGATCAGAGCAGAAATAAACAATGTAGAAACTAAAATAACCCAACAGAACAGATCAATGAAACCAGGGAATCGTGCTTTGAAAGTATCAACAAAATTGATAACCTTTATCCAGACTCATCAAAAAGAGAGAGAGAGAGAGAGACACACACAGATGACTCAAATAAAATCAGAAATGAAATGAAAGAGAAGAAATACCAACCAATACCACAGAAATACAAAAGATTATAAGAGAATATTATGAAAAATTATATGGCAACAGGTTGGACAACCTAGAAGAAATGGATAAATTCCTAGAAACGTACAAATTCCCAAAAGTGAATCAGACAGAAATAGAAAATTTGAACAGACTGATTACCCACAATGTAATTGATTCAGTAATCAAAAGACTCCGAACAAACAAAAGTCCGGGACCAGATGGCTTTACAGGTGAATTGTACCAAACATTTAATGAAGAGTTAATACCTATTCTTCTCAAACTATTCCAAAAAAATAGAAGATGAAGGAAAGCCTCCAAATTCATTCTATGAGGTCAACATTACCCCAATACGAAAACCAGATGAAGACATTACAAAAAAAGGAGAACCACAGGAGAACTAGTATATCTAGTGAACATAATAGATGCAAAAATCCTCAATAAAGTTATTAGCAAAACAAATCCAACATTATGCTAAAAAAAATCAGTCACCACGATCAAGTGGGATTTATTCCTGGGATGCAAAGATGGTTCAATATTCACAAATCAACCAACAGGATATATCACATCAACAAGAGAAAGGATAAGAACTCCACAGAGTAATTTCAATAGATTCAGAGAAAGCATTTGACAAAGTGTACCATCCATTCGTGATAAAAACCCTCAACAAAGTAGATTTAGAGGGAACATACCTCAACATAATAAAGACCTTATACAAAAACCAACAGCTAACATCATACTCAGTGGTGAAAAACTGAGAGCTTTTCCCCTAAGGTCAGAAACAAGACACTCACCACTTTTCTTCAACACAGTACTGGAAGTCCTAGCCACAGCAGACAACAAAAAAGAAATAAAAGCCATCCAAATTGGTAAGGAAGAAGCAAAACTTTTACTATATTCAGATGACATGATATTACATATAGAAAACCCTAAAAACTCCACTAAAAAACTACTAGAACTGATAAATAAATCCAGTAAGATCACAGGATACAAAAATCAATATACATAAATCTTACATTTTTTTAAAGTTTATTTATTTTGAGAGACAGAGTGTGTGTGCGTGTGAGCAGAGGAAGGGCAGAGGGAGAAGGAGAAGGCTCTGTCAGCACAGAGCCCAATGTGGGGCTCGATCCCACAAATCATGAGATCATGACCTGAGTTGAAATCAAGAGTCGGATACTTAACCGACTGAGCCACCCAGGCACCCTTAATCTTGCATTTTTTATACTAATAATGAAGCAGCAGAACAAGAAATTAAGGAAAACAATCCCATTTACAATTGCACCAAAAATAATAAAATACCTAGGAATAAACTTAACCAAGGAGGTGAAAGACCTGTACTCTGAAAACTATAAGACACTGATGAAAGAAACCGAAGATGACATAAGCCACTGAAAAGATATTCCATGGGCATGGATTGGTAGAACAAATATTATTAAAATGTCCATACTACCCAAAGCCATCTACACATTTAATCAATCTTTATCAAAATATCAACAGCATTTTTCATATAACTAGAACAATAATCCTAAAATTTGTACAAAACCAGAAAAGACTCTGAATAGCCAAAGCATTCTTGAAAAAGAAGAACGAAACTGAGGTATCACAATCCTAAATTTCAAGATGTACTACATAGCTGTAGTATTCAAAACAGTACAGTCCTGGCACAGAAACAGACACATAGACCAATGGAACAGAATAGAGAGCCCAGAAATAAACCCACGATTATATGGCCAATTAATCCTTGACAAAGGATGCAAGAATATGCCATGGGAAAAAGTCTCTTCAATACATGGTGGTGGGAAAACGGGACAGCTACGTATGAAAGAATGAAAATGAACCACTTTCTTATACAGAACACAATAATAAACTCAAAATAGATTAAGGACCTAAATGTGAGACCTGAAACTGATAAAATCCTAGAAGAGAGCACAGGTAGTACTTTCTCTGACACTGGCCATAGCAACATTCTTCTGAGGCAGGGGGGAAAAAAGCAAAAATAAACTTTTGGGACTACATCAAAATACAAAGCTTCTGCACAGCAAAGGAAATAATCAACAAAACTAAAAGACAACCTAGTGGATGTGAGAAGATACTTACAAATGACGTATCTGAGAAAGGGTTAGTATCCAAAATATATAAAGACTTATACAATTGAACACCAAAAGACAAATAATCCAATTAAATATGGACAATTAAAGGTGGCCAAAAGACCCATGAAAAGTTGCTCAACATCACTCATCATCACGGAAATGCAAATCAAAACCACAATGAGATATCACTTCACACCTGTCAGAACGGCTAAAATCAAAAATGTAAGAAACAGCAAGTGTTGACAAGGATGTAAAGAAAAAGGAACCCTTATGGACTGTTGGTGGGAACACAAACTGGTATAGCCACTGTGGAAAACAGTATGGTGTTTCCTCAAAAAATTAAAAATAGGGGCGCCTAGGTGGCTCAGTTGGTTGAGTGTGCAACTTCGGCTCAGGTCATGATCTCACAGTTCGTGAGTTCGAGCCCCACGTTGGGCTCTGTGCTGACAGCTCAGAGCCTGGATCCTGCTTCAGATTCTATCTCTCTCTCTCTGCCCTCCCCTGCTCACATTCTGCCTCTGTCTCTCCCTCTGAAAAATAAACGTTAAAAAAATAAAATAAAAAAATTAAAAATAGAACTACCATATGATCCAGTAATTCTACTACTGGGTATTTACCCAAAGAATACAAAAACCCGAATTCAAAGGGATATATGCACCCCTCTGTTTATTGCAGAATGATTTACAAATAGCCAAATTATGGAAGCAGCCATGAAAAGAACGAAATCTTGCCATTTACAACATGGATGGATCTAGAGAATAATGATAAGTGAAATAAGTCACTCAGGGAAAGACAAATTCCATGATTCCACTCATATGTAAAACTTAAGAAAAAAACAAATGAACAAAGAAAAAGAGACAAACCAGAAAGCAGACTCTTAACTAGAGAGAATAAACTGGCTGTTACCAAAGGGGAGGTAGGTGGGGGGATGGGTGACATAGGTGAAGAGGATTAAGAGTACACTTCTCGTAATGATCACCAGGTGATGTATGGAATTGTTGAATCACTATACTGTACACCTGAAACTAATTTAACACTGTATGGTAACTATACTGGAATTAAAAAACAAACAACAATAACAAAAAAGATACACTAGATACTATATTACCTGTAAAAAATGCACTCAGAAATATTAGCACTTATAGAAGCCATTATGGAGTTGAACACGGGTATAAATAATATTTGACTAGATCTTGAAAATTTTCCCCGATTAGTTCCTTATCACTGGAGACCCAAAAAATAGTAAATAATAAATATAATCTAATCTGGTAAAATACAGTAAGATTCATTTCAAAAGGACTTTACAGCTCTAAGCAAGTATTGTGTTAAGAGGACCAGTTGCTTTTTGAACCCACAGATCCCCCAAATTTGTTGTTCTTTAGCGGAAACTCACTTTTAAGGGCCAGGGAGTATATCCAACACCCTCCAAATTTTTGGACCCCTATCATTTCTTTGGGCAGAGCTCCTTATTTGTTTTAATTCAGATTAATAAACGTATCTAGATATTAAGTGAAACTAGTATGATTCATGGGTGCTTCTGTATATCCATACCTATCCTCTACCACATTTTAGTCCATTTCCCTGAAATCTTAAAAGAGCACTCAGTGGTTTAAATCATAGGCAAAAATTTTAGGAACTGGCTCATCTTTTGATCAAAGTCAAAATCATAGACGCAGAAATGACAGCTCACTAAGCCCAGATCTTCAGTGGCTGATAACTAATAGCAAGGACCTCATGTACCTGTGCCTTAGCTCCTTTCATGTTCACTTGCTATATTTAATAAAACTAACCTGTGGCTAGGAGGCTCCCCTGATGCACGGGAGATTTTCTGTGGCCACATTTCATGTGACCCAACATCAACAGGATACCTGGGTGGGCAGGCACTCTCCTGGGGGTGGAGGGCACCCGCCCAGTAAGAAGGAGCTGCTCTCTTACCCTTTCTTGTCCAAAGCAGCCACATCATCTACTCTCATGCCAAAGATGAACAGGTTCTCTTCCCCAGCTTCTTCTGCCATTTCCACGTTGGCCCCATCCATAGTCCCGATGGTCAGGGCCCCATTCAGCATGAATTTCATATTGCCTGTCCCTGAGGCTTCAGTGCCTGCGGTGGAAATCTGCTCCGACAGATCTGTAGCTGGAATAACTGCAAGCAAGGCGTATTAAAATCAGTGATTCTGTCTCTCTAGACCCGCTTGTATTGTATCTGAGCATTTATCTAGCTGGACTGTTTTGATCATTAAAGTACTACATGTACATCAAAATAAACATTCCTATGGTATACAGAAGGATGGATCTCACTCTTCCCCTGGACTCAGGCAACTGCCTTTATCCATTTTTGATGTGCTATCTGGGTGGTTATTACCACAGTGCTAAATAACTATATGCTTATACTACTCTTTCTTGGACTGGGAACTCTGAAGAGTATCTACTTGCTCTCTGCTATAAAAGTTGACATTCCATTTCTCTTCTCTCTTCTCTTCCTCCCAGTTTTTGTTATGGTTTTATTTTTATTTCTTCTGCTTTATAACTTTATAAAATATATTAAAACTTTTCTTTATTGAACTTGAAATTTCAGCCTCTCCTGACTCTCCCTTTATAATCTGAGGAAATTGGATTGTCTGCATTCCTTCCTCTTCTCACCTCCTCCTTCCCTCTTTCAGCCCTGAGCACCTGTGGTGTGCCTGGGGCTAGACACCAAGCCTCTGACCTTTCAGCCTAATTTACACACAAATTAGCATTGCCAGAAGGTCCCTTTCGACCACTTTGACTTCAAAGGTCAGGACGAATTCTCTGTTTTACTTTGAAGGCTTCTTTGTGGATTAGCTATATCTTCATTTGCATCTCTAGGAACCTGGCTCTCTTCTCTTTATGCATACAATGTTAAACAGCAACTTCAGAGGACCCAGAAATACCTCAAAAAGAGAAAGGTCTGTTTTCAGTTTGGGACTTGGGTGAATGCACAGTTGGCATTTGCAGGTGGATGGTGCTTTGTGAGCACATGATGCAAATAAGCAAAGGTCCCAGTGGTAGAGAAAGGGATGTTGGCTTTCTACCAGCCTGACTTTCCCCACGTGGGAACTCCATGCGTGATCAGTGCCCATCTAAGCACAGGTAAGCCTCATGCTTTGCAGCCTGATGTCTGTCCTTATTCCTTGTTGCCATGTACACAAATGACAGCCCTTCTTCATTCCATGAAGTGACCAGAGGACTATCAGGGGCTGGGGAACTGGTGTTCTATTGCAAAACTGGAGCTGGGAATGGAAGACCTTTCCTTTACTTTGGAGAGCACAGTCTACACTTTGCCAAAACATCAGGGTCACTTCCTCCAGCACCCAGCTCTGACTAGCTGGCAGAAAAATGCACTTGCAAATGTAATCAGTGATACTGACTCTAGGGACAGCAATCTTGTTGTGAGTTGGATCACCTCAAAGGCTCTTAGCCTAGGCCCTTATTCTTGTATCCTAAGTTACTGGCTTCCTGTGCCCAGCTACCTCATTTTTCCATATCATGCCATCTTTCTCTAGAATTTGTCCTGGCCCCATATGATTTGTGATGAAGAAACTACCTTTTTCAGCAAGAGATACTCTGTAGTTCTCCAAGAAGATGACTTTCAACTTGCTTCCAACCATAGGGTCATTGTTCACCACATCTGCCACTGAAGTGATTAGCTTTATGATCATTTTGGCCATGTGATATCCTGGGGCAGCCTTGGAGAAGAATGTCAAACACACTGACAGAATGCAGCCATGATCAAGTGGAGAAATGGCAAGAGATCAGGGCCCCCAAATCCCCAGTGAATAGAATCAACTTACTTTGCCACCAATTATGACTGTTCTGGGCACGAATAACTTCTTAGGGTCTTTTTTAATACCTGAAAGAGAATGAGAAGCAGATGGAATGGAGGGCAGTTGATGGCTAGGGAGGCGAGACCTGTGCCAGCCAAGAGTGTCACTTCCACTTCCAGGGGGTGTGGTGGCCACAGGGCTGACTCACGGTTGTACATGGTGACCACGTGCAGGCAGTTCAAGAGTTGCCGCTTGTACTCATGGATCCTCTTCACATGCACATCAAACATGGAGGATGGGTTGATTTTCACTTTGTACTCCTTCTCCAAGAACTGTGAAAACTTCAGCTTGTTCTCCTGTGGAGACAGTGCACGATGCCAGAGCCCTTTTGACTTAGAAGCATCAGGTTGTCTGTTTTTAGAAACTGGAGCAATAAAAAACCATAATACAAACTGGAGCAGAACAAATGCCATGGAAAGAATCCACACTGGGAAGCCTCACCTGCTTCACGTTGGAGAGTTCTCGGAGAAAGACGTCATCACCCACGAAGCTATGTAGCTTTGTCAGCTGGCTCAAGTCTTTCACGTAGTCTTCCCCGATTTTCTTTCAGTTTAAAGATGTGATTTAATTAATCAGGATGGCAGTCAAGCCCACATGAGCAGTTTCTGTCAGTCCGGTGAGTGCTTGTGCTCGCCTACAGCAAGGATGGCTGACCTACCACATAGTACGCAGAATGGCCACACTCACAGAAGAGGCTGGCAAGGCCATGTGGGAAGAACACTTTGCTAGTATCTTAAATGTAGTTTCAGTGGCGTTAAGTGTTAAAAACAGGAAACCTACCTAAACAAGGTAACATGGAACCCAGGTTCTACTAGTTATTTATATGGCCTCTGTTATTCTCTTTTACTAAATAGCATAACCATCTTTCATCTTTGTGTCATAGGAGTATGGTCAGCCAGGTATGTAATTTGCAGGCCCTTCCTTTACAAATCAAGAACTTCGGGGCGCCTGGGTGGCGCAGTCGGTTAAGCGTCCGACTTCAGCCAGGTCACGATCTCGCGGTCCGGGAGTTCGAGCCCCACGTCAGGTTCTGGGCTGATGGCTCAGAGCCTGGAGCCTGTTTCCGATTCTGTGTCTCCCTCTCTCTCTGCCCCTCCCCCATTCATGCTCTGTCTCTCTCTGTCCCAAAAATAAATAAACGTTGAAAAAAAAATTAAAAAAACAAAAACAAATCAAGAACTTCAAGATGGTTACAGTGGAAAATTAAGTCAAGCACAGAGCCTGTGGGACAGCACAAGTCACATGCTGGTGGCTGATGTAGCCGCCTGCTGCAGACTGGGTTCACAAAGTGCAAGGGCACCCCTTCCCGGTTACCTCTGCTATTAACTCTGCAAGCCCCGGGTTGCAGAGTAAGAGCCAGCGCCTTGGAGTGATCCCATTGGTTTTATTCTGAAACTTGTCTGGTTCTAGCTCGCTGAAGTCCTTGAATCTGGAGACAGAAGAGACACATCACTGAATCTGGCTGCAAGAGTGTGTTTCTGCTACATTCAAGAAGCCAAGTGTAGGCTTCGCAAGATTAAAAGATGGAAGGAGAAGCTGGCAGCAGCTAAGGCTGTTATTTGAAATAGAAATCCATTTGCAATTCCAAATAATTACAAGAAAAACTCCACATCGAATCACCTCCGTATGATTTCCTGGCTGGCACTGACATATAGACCAGACTTTTCAGCAGAATAATGTTGTGTGGGGTTTTTTTTTTTTTTTCTTCTAAATCTAGAACTAGGAAGGTTGAGAGAAGAAGCATTTTTTCTTTTTTAAGTGAATGTTACTTTGTGTAGAAGAAAATACTTCTGCACATTTTGATAGGGCCTTTTGTTATCCCCAAATGCAAGCCTGCATCGACTAGCACCAGTGCACTGACGGAGCAACTTCAGACCCAGCACCACAGGAACAGACACTCACACTTGGGTCTTCACGATGTCTGAGTGAATTTTGGCCACGCCATTCACAGCATGGGAGCCCACAATGCAGAGGTGGGCCATGTTGATCCGTTTGCCTCCTTCCTCTTCAATCAGAGACATCCTTCTCAGACGGTCGACATCTTTAGGAAACAAGGCCGCAATTCTCTGGCCAAAGGAAGAGAAAGGCCTTGCTGGCCACTCAGGTTTAAAGCAACAGTGAGATAATGTCGTTCACTTCCCAAACAAAATCTTTGATGGAGCAAATACAAAACTTCACTCCCACAGACAGGGGTCGGGTTATCCCTAGGGAGATGCCATCTTCCATTTTAGTCTTTTCAAAAAGATGCTTTTAACAAAGCCCCACCAGATTGAACACTTTTTATGTATTAATGACCGAAAGATGTTTGGGCCTCCAGTTCAGTAAGAGGGAACACTGTAGCTACCCTTAACATCTCAAGACCTCGTTCTCAAAAGGGCTATGAATCTCTAAAAATGACTTACATCTAAATGCTTCTGATTTATCTCATAAATGATTTGCAAATGTCGTGGAAGCAACTTTTCCACCAGGTCTACAGGCCAGCGCTCCAGGGCCTCTGGAAGCACCGTGTGGTTGGTGTATGCGAAGGTCTTCTGGGTGATCTCCCATGCCTGCGGGAAAAGGGGGGGCTTAGCAGCTTTCCTCTGCAAGAAAGGTGGCCTATCACACAAAACCAGACATTCCCTAAGCTCCCGCCAGTCTGCAACGGGACAGTTCATCTATACAGTAAGACACGCTCAATTCTACCAGGTTCCTGAATGGTCCAGAGACTGGGAATATGTAAGGGGGGGGAGGGGTGGGAAGCAGTTATTTGCAAAACTGATAAAACTGAAGACAATATACTGATAAGGTTTCTCTACTATCCTACCATGCCTTTTATTTATAAAATAAGCAAAATCTGAGGAACACAAACAAGTAATGTTTTCAATTAGCTGTGTTCTGAGGTTGCAGAGTTTAATTTAGAATCATTTTAGATGCAGAAATAAGGGTAAACACAACAAAAGTCTGAACTACTGAGCTGTGTCCCATTAGGAATGTATTTATTTCTTAATCTTACTCCATGTAAAGCAGGAAGGAGAGAGAGGTGTTAGCACCAGGGCAAACTTATTTTTAACCACTGGGAGTTAGCAACAGTAACTTATTTTGAAAAACCGTAAAAGGACCTTTTGACAAAATCTCAGAACCACAGATATTCTAGTTAATTGAGGGAAAAGGAAGCCAAACTATCCAGACCTTGGACCAGGGCAATTTTTCAATATCCACAAAAATCCTCATCAGCTCAGGGATGGCCAGTGCGGGGTGTGTGTCATTCAGCTGGATGGCAACCTGTGTGGGGAAAAAGGCATCGGTGTGAAGGTGACAGATGGCCTAGTGTCTGCTTCCTTATCCTCATGCATGTCTGTGCAAAGCACCAAGCAAAATGCCCACCTTTTGTGGGGTGCTTTAAGCCTACCATACTTACTCAAATGTTTTAGCAGAGAAAGGGTTGTAAATCTAATAGGAAGTCCTGAGCCCTCAGTTGTCCCTGTCTGTGTTCACAGACCAAATACTTGCCTGGTCTGGAAAGGCATCAAATGTAGTCTTGGCATTGTCAGTGGAGCCAAACTTGGAGGCTTTGAAACGTCGGATGACATCTTGCAAGGTAGCAGCCACCACAAAGTACTCCTGCTTCAATCGTAGCTCCTTTCCTTCAAAAAACTTCAAGCCAGAGAGACTGAGTGAGAGTAGCTCACCTTGTGGGCGTGGCCAAAATATGACAGGGATCTCCCGCCCAGAGGACTTTAAGACTAAAGCTCATAGGACATACGGTGGAAGATGGCAGGTTGAATGTCAAGGATTAGACTTTGTTCTTTCCTGAAACATTATTAAAATGACAGTAAAGGGGCTTAAAGAAGGCATACAAATAAAGGATGAAAGGAATGGGAGACAAGACAACAGTAACAAACTTTTTGAAGCTGAAAAATAGATGGATGAGTGGTAATTGGGCCAGAAGACCCAGGAAAGCTGAATTTTGACCTGGTAGAGGAGAAGAGCCAAAAAGCAGCTAAATTTATGTGCCAAATCCTCTAAAGGCTCAGGACTTGGCAGCACTGGGTGCATTTGGAAGTGGGGGTGAAGATGCGGTAAAAGGTTAGTTGTGAGGGGGTGCCTGGGTGGCTCAGCTGGTTAAGTGTCCAACTCTTGATTTAGGCTCAGGTCATGGTCTCACAGGTTTGTGAGATCCAATCCCACGTCAGGTTCCGCAACGACAGCATGAAGCCTGCTTGGGATTCTCTCTCCCTCTATCTCTGCCCCTCTCTCCACTCTCTCTCCTTCTCTCAAAAATAAATAAACAAACATTGAAAAACAAATGGTTAGTTGCAAGCCTAAGAAGTAGCTGGCCTCAGACTTCATCCCCAGTTCCCTCAGCTGAGCAATCTCCTTCCCTAACTCAGACAGAAGCTGACATTCTCTGGAGATGGAAACACAGAGTTCTCTGGGCTGGAGGGAAGCAGGTACAGTCAAAAGTAGGGTTACCACTCTGTACTGAAAATGGGGGGAAAGGGAGTTAAGTGAAAATTTATGTGCTGAATTGTTGAGACTCTAAGTTTTCTTCTCCCAGTCAAATTTTAGAACACAGGCAGCCAACACTAATTCTGCGAGGAAAGAAGCTGCAAGAGCCTTCTCTTGGAGGTGAGAAAGATCAGAGCAAATAGTCCTGCATGGTCAGACCTCACTCAGGCCAGGGCAAGACCATGGAGGATGCGTCAGAGAACTCAAGACCGTGTCATTTTTTTCAAAGGTTATTTCTTTATTTTGAGACAGAGAGAGAGAGAGAGAGAGAGAGAGAGAGAGAGAGAGAGAGAGAGAGAGGTGCAGAGAACGTGAGAAAGAATCCCAAGAAATCTCTGCACTGTCAGCTCAGAGCCTGATGTGGGGCTAAATCTCCTGAACCAGGAGATCATGACCTGAGCTGAGATCAAGAGTCAGACACGTAACTGACTGAGCCACCCAGGAGCCCCTCATGACTGTATCATTGAGGAACTTAGGGAGCATATCTAAGATTCTGTACTTTTCTTATAGGTGATTAGAAGACTTTAAAGAGCTTTAAGCGAGGGAAAAAAATCTAGCTAGCAGAGGGAGGACAGTTGCAAGATTCCTGGAAGAGAGACTAATGTCTGGATGAGGGCTATGGCCAAGTTGGGAAGAGAGAATGAGTGTGCTCTTGTAATTACAGTATAAAAATGATTTATTAACTTGTACTTAAAAACAGGCAGGACCCCGAGAGCTACCTTTTACTCAATGAATTTAGTTAACTTTGCATCCCATGCTAACTTAGTATACTCTGTGAACTGCTAGAGATAATTACTTCCAAGAAAAGTTAGGTTTGGCCCCTACTGAAGCTGGAGGATGCATTTTAAGCCCCTTCCAGTTAAATAATTCGGGAGGCTGGGTTTAGCTAGGTAGTACTTGGAAGGATTCTTATATTAACTGACCACAAAACAAGACCACTTTTTGCTTTTGGGTCAGAGATTTTTCTGACGTGCACTGAAGTCACAATGTTTCTCTCAAAGGAAAAAGTATACTATAAAGTTTCTGAAAATACTATGGCAAACTTAATCCTCTGTAGAGACTATAGTTCAACACCAAGTGGACACCTGGTCTTAAGGACCATTTATATCCCAGTCTTCCAATCCTTCTTTTGTGCCACCTTTCAGAGCACAGTACTAATTTGGTTGTTCCTGAGACTTATTATAAAAGAGTAATCATTACAGCTTCAAGAAAACAATTTCACCCGTATATAAGTTAGAGCTAAGTATATTTAAATCAACTGAGAATCCATAGTGGTCTTCTGTGATCCAGTTCCAAGTTTTTTAAAAAAGATTTTTTTTTTTAATTTTAGCTATTTTTAGTGTAAAATTAGGAATAATCACCTATTAAAAAAAGTTTCAAGGGATGAATTAGTGGCATAAGAAACAAATGTTTGCTTCTGGGTCTGCTCCCAGGTCCAGACCCCACCTTGCCTGAGGGCAGAAGGCTGGGACGAGCCTGTCAGCAAGGGGAAGAGGCCAGGCAGGAAACTTCCAGGGTCTCCTGACCCTGTGGAAGAAATTTCTGTTTGGAACTGGAGCAGTATTTCACCAGTGCTCCCTTCATCTTTTATATCCAGGCTTGGTTTTGAAATGCACATACATAACCTCCCAACTGGTCATGAGGTTACTAGTCAAGGGCAAAATACCAATTCTGATTTCATGAAATGTACAAATTTGTTTTCCTTACTTGGCGGGGAGCGGAAGGGAAATCTAGTAATTCAGGAGGTGACAGAGATTACTGTGCACTGAAGAAAAAAAATCAGTATTGAAGATGTGCTTTATGGGCTATAAAGGGGTACTTCTGAAATAAGATGCTTCTGTTTCTACCGGGAAAGCAAGCTTGACCACTCACATTATCATTGGGATAGAGGACTCGGGAGATGTTCTCGGCCAGATTTCGGTCCAGCACAGCCTGAATGTAGTCTCCAACGTTAACTGGGGGGAAGGTTAGAAAAATGAATAAACAGATAAGCCGGCCACTGTTATCGAAGCCCCTTGACCTCACCTGATGCTTGCTGCGTGCCATGTGGATGTAGGGATTCTACAATTCCTGAAAGTTCAAAAGGATTTCCATAGATCTCCCTGCTGTGATTTGCATGAGAGTCTAAGAGGGCCAGACAGAAGGACTGCTTTAAAAATGTCCTTGCATGTGCTCCATAAAATGGCTGCTCAGCCACTTACGAGTTCTATCAGAAACTCAAGACTGTTCTCTCAAGCTCAATTTGATACTATTAATCAGAAAGACTACACAGGCATACACACACATATACAGAAGCCATTTATGCCCCACTCCCCAATATCTTTGTTTTGTGCCATCTTTTAGAGTTGGTGCTGATTTGGTTGCTTCTGTGATCAAAATATTAAACATACACACACAGACATGAGAGCCCAGTCTGTACTCACAGTCTCTGAGGTTAAAGTCATTTGGCGCCCGAGCAGACCAGAGGCGCATGGTGTTGACGGTGTTGTTCATATAGCCGGGCACCGGGGTGTCATATGGCAGGGCCAGGACCACCTGTGGGATTAAACCAAAGCAGCTGCTCAGTTTCCCATGTGTAGGGACGTTGGCTGAACAATGGATGGAAGTTAGCAACTGGGATTCTGTTCCTGGCTCCATCACCAACTCAGACTGTGAGGGGCCTAAACCAAGATGGGGGTCCTAGGACTGGAGGGTAAGTTATTAGGGACCATGTGGAGCTTCCTCCCACTGGAGCAATCTGGGTGGCTGGAACCATCTAGACTGATGGTCCCCCGTATCATGCCAATGGTGCCTTCCCTTTGTGTCCCTTGCCTTGATGTGGATGCAGATCTTTCATGTTTCAGAATAAGCCATTGTTCTAAAAATAATAAAATATGATGTGCAAAGTGACAAAGTGAATCTGTATTCACTAAAAACAGGAGTAGGGCAATTTTAGTGTAGGTAATTCAATAGTCTTATTTCAAATATGGTGAAAATTAACAGAACAGAAACATATGCAGCTAGATTATAGATGACGTTTAAAATACTATGCTAGATTTTTCAAAGTTGCATGAAGAAGAGTTATTTTGGTGATGAGACCAATCAGCTGATGATCAGCTGAGATGGGTGTTAAGAGGTGAGCTTTGGAAAATTGGTAGCTCAGTCTTTGTGGCAGTCATTGAGACTGAGAAGAACAGGAAGGTAACTGTGTTTCACATGAATTAAAATTTATGTGGGAAAAGACTCATTTCTATTCTGACTCATCAGTCAAGCTCTAAGGAAAGGCAATGACAGTTAGAGAGGGAGGGAGGCAAACCATAAGAGACTCTTAGAAACAGAATAAACTGAGGGTTGATGGGGGGTGGGAGGGAAAAGTGGGTGATGGGCACTGAGGAGGGCACCTGTTGGGATGAGCACTGGGTGTTGTATGGAAACCAATTTGACAATTAATTTCATATTAAAAAAAAAAAAGAAAGGCAATGACAGACTGACTGGACTGAAGGGTGTTAGAGATCACTTAGTGCAACACACTCTTTTTGGACATGACAGGAATGAGGCTGAGAGAGAAGTGACTTGCCCACAGTCACAGTCAATGGTAGGGGTGAAACTGGAACACAAAGCTCTTTAATGTGAGTTATGAGTGAATGAAGCCATATAGTCTGTATCAATCACATATATTCAATCATGCTTCCATGAATACCAGGACCTCAAAGTAATAAATCACCCTCCTTTAAATACCTTTTACCAGGAAAGACAGATCTCTGGGGATTTTTAAAGTACATTGTGATCCATCAGGAAAAGTTGTTTACAGAATGGGAGTGAATCTGGGTTGAAACAGGATTTGTCCTCTGATCCTTGAAGTGTAATTGAGGCAGCTGTGGAACTACACCCAGATATCCCTTCAGAGAACTTTAGGCAGAACTTGGCATCTGGGAGCTTGAGCCGCTGAGGCCGTGCTTTCCTAGGGATGCTTCCATCATGTCGGAGCTTGAGAGCTAGGACTTGGCTCAAGAGCAATCTTTAATCTCAGGCCCCACCAGCCTGGCTGCTTGCTCTAAAATACACAGCCACCTGAGCTCTTCCCGAGGATCCTCCTTCTCTTCCCTTTTCTCTTCACAGGTGCCACACCTCGTCCAACTGCCCCCTCCTCTCTGTCACTATTAGCAATTGCCCCAATATGTCACTTGTACTTCTAATTCTCTCTGGCGTCTGCTTCCCAGAGGACCAGTGCTGACACACATGTGAAATGGATTGCTCAGTTTCCTGGAAGCTGCCCACAGCATGTGTATACCACGCCTGTCCTCATGCTCTCTGACCTCACCAGCTACAGACCTGGGGCTGATTTGGGTGATGGCTTCCATAAATCCATAAAGTGCTGCACAGTTTGGGCCAACTCACCTTATATTACACCTGTCCCATAACCTTGCCTTTGTGGGCACAGAAAAATATATTCTTTCTAATTGAATGTCTGGATATATTATGAAAATTCTTAGAGGTGCTCTGTAAATACAAGGTAGCTCAACAGTGGGACCTGGTGTAAACAGAATGCTTCAGGATTGATTGTGTTCACTACATACATTTGAACAGGTCAGATGTCACTGGAAGTTTTTAGACACCAAAACATATACCAAATACTTGCTAGTTTAATACCAAATATGTGTGTGAATTCTTTGGGCATATTAATGATTGATTTGTTTGCAGCTCTCCTGATCACATGTGTAACCAACTGCAATTTAGATTGTATTCTATTGTTCAACTAAATTTAGAAAAAGAGAAACTTATCTTGAAATTATAGTATTAGTTTATCCCTTATACCATTATACTATAATGACCTATTTTAGTTTCTAATCTATTTCATATGTTGAAGAAATTCATCCTCAGATAGAAAAATCATTTTTAAATAGTCTTATTTTTCTGAACTGCAAATAGCTCTACATGGATTAGCAGAATAAATTATCAGTTTAAAAAGTCAACTATAGGGGCGCCTGGGTGGCGCAGTCGGTTAAGCGTCCGACTTCAGCCAGGTCACGATCTCGCGGTCCGTGAGTTCGAGTCCCGCGTCGGGCTCTGTGCTGACAGCTCAGAGCCTGGAGCCTGTTTCAGATTCTGTGTCTCCCTCTCTCTGACCCTCCCCCGTTCATCTCTGTCTCTCTCTGTCTCAAAAATAAATAAATGTTAAAAAAAATTTAAAAAAAAAATAAAAAAAAAAGTCAACTATAAAATGGGTGTTGGTTCTTCTAAAATAAAATGAAGCTTTTATTCATGGAGAATAATCCACAAACCATCTGAATTTAGCATTACAATACTGAACTTCATTCACAGTTTTGCTAAATAAAAATATCTACTTGGTCTTTACCATTTCCTTTAAGCTTTTAAAGAATGGCTAGTGACACATCGTTCCCAGCCTGAGACCATATTTATTAAGCAAATATCTCAAATGGAGCCTCCAAAGATTAGACAATGCAGTCTCGTAATAGGGGTGATTTATCAGGAAGTAAGAAGACAGCAAAGCACGAACCATCACTGGGGGTGCTGAGAAGTGAACTGGTCAGCAACATGGTAATGCTCCATATCCATCCATGAATTAAGTATGCTTGGATCGACACCAGCATTATTTTTCTAGAAGTGATTTTGCACAAAATAACAATTTGTAAAATTTTGTATTATTTTTCTTAACATATAAATGTTGGCATTCCTCTAAATACTTTAGTTTAAAATTTCTTTTTTTAATGTTTTATTTAATTTTGAGAGAGACAGGAGACAGAGTGTGAGCAGGGGAGGGGCAGAGAGAGAGACGCACACAGAATTCAAAGCAGGCTCCAGGCTCTGAGCTGTCAGCATAGAGCTTGACATGGGGCTTGAACCCACAAACCATGAGATCATGACCGGAGCTGAAGTCGGATGCTTTAACTGACTGAGACACCCGGGCACCCCTAATAAATACTTTAGTTTTAAAATATTTACCCCTGAGAAGTAGCAAGTAAATGTATGGCAATGAGGTGAGGAATGACATTTACATTTATTTAGTCTTGGCATCAAAAACTTTTTATAAAACTGGAGAGCTAGGCATGCTAGGATTACAGAATCAATTAATCTCTGATGAAGCTGATTGCAAAATGACCCTGATAAGTTACTTGATCTTGAGGAAATCACTTCTCTCTTGGTCTCAGCTCCCTTGTTTCCAAAATGAGTGGGTTCAAAAAGAGAAGTAATGGATTTATTTGTAAAAATATACTCTTCAATTATTCAAAACACAATGTATTATATCAGTATCATATACATATTATACTTTATGCTATATATCCACTGTGTTATACAGTACAAAATATTCAGCATGAGGACACTCTGAATACCTGGGTGTCGATCCATTTGGTGCCAGTCTTGGTGTGCTCTACTTTTCCATAGAAGTGCACAGGCAGCATGAATTCAGGACGGGCTTTCTCCCAGGGGTTTCCATGCCTGAGCCAATCATCTGCCTCTTCTACCTGCAAAAAGGACATGGCTTAGAATTTATTTTTCAGGAGGGATGCCTGGGTGGCATTTATTTAATGTTTAATAAGTAAACATTAAAAAAATTGAAAAATAATTTATTTTTCAGGAGATGTGGACCTTCAATTATATCAAATCAAAAATATCTTTGACTAAATCAATGCAAGAATACTTTTCGTAAGAAAGAACTGTCAAACTCAATTCACCTTTGTTAATGTATTACAATAATTTAGGTAATACATTACAATAATGCATTACCTAAATTAACAACAATAATACTTGTTAATACATAACATTTAATCCTCATAGCATAACTCTATAGGATGGAACTATGATGTTTCCTTTTTTATTTTTATATTTATTTATTTTTAAGAGACAGAGACAGAGCATGAGCAGGGGAGAGGCAGAGAGAGAGGGAGACACAGAATCTGAAGCACCTGCAGGCTCTGAGCTGTCAGCACAGCCCAAATGCGGGACTCAAACCCACAGAGAGATCATGACCTGAGTCAGACGTCCAACTGAACGAGCCACCCAGGCACCCCTATGTTTCCTTTTTTAAAGAGGAGAAAATTATAACATCTGTCACGCAGATGGTAAATGGTACAGCTGAGATTTGACCTTAGGTCTGCAGGTTCCAGAGCCTGTGTCTTAATATCTGTAAATACAATTGTCCAGCTTGAGGGATAGAGGGAGGCCATCCAGGAATGTTTATAACTGGATACCTGGACCTGATGGGTCCTAGATGATGGTTTCTGTCAAGATTCTTTTGCCTAGAATACCCAGAATCAGTTAAGAAATACTACTCATAGAGTAGTATGAGCCTGGGTGGCTCAGTTGGTTAAGCATCTGACTCTTGATTTAGGTTCAGGTCATGATCTCACGGTTCGTGAGTTCACGCCTCACACTGGGCTCTGCACTGACATTGAGGAGGCCGCTTGGGATTCCTTCTCGCTCTCTGCCCCCCTCCCCCCCGCCACTTGCTCGTGATCTCAAAAATAAATACAATTAATAAAATTAAAAAAAAAACAATACTACTAATAGAAATTCTCTTAAGAAAGCTTATTTCAATATAGGTATAAGACACTATTACATTCTGTAGTCTTTGTTTAATTTAATCCTTTCATAATTATGATCTGATAATGAACTATTAATTATGGTTCATTTTGAAAATAACATCTACTAATACGTAAAGAATTTTTTGACAATTTCAACATTTCCCCATGTGTTTATGTTAATTTATAACAACACATTTTTTATAAAAAATTTTAAAATCATAATTTGTATGATTTTAAATCATGTATGGACATGTATGTATGCACATCAAATTAATTTTGGTTTGCAACACACATGCCCAAACAAGAAAAAACACATTGGAGAGGGGGGATGTATTTTTAAAGTAAAGATATCATTAGTGAAACCTTTAAAATACTATATATATATTAAAAAATTTAATTGTGTTTTCACAAGAAAGGAAGGGGTAAGGGATTTTAGTGTAAAGTACTCGTCAAAGAGATTACCCCAAATATTGATATTTTACCTATTTGATTCCTCACCTTCCCCTCTTAGAATATATAGCTTTATTTTAAGAAGATTTTGCTTATGAATTATGACAGACTGCTGGATGTTTCATGACTCTCACCTAAATACAAGTTCAATGCCTACCCCAGGCACACTGTAGAGAAAAAGAAATACAGTATCTTTTCAGGTATTAGGCAAAACACTGATGTCAACAGATAGACAAGAAAATACACATTCATTTAGTCAAACACTGACTATGACTTTATATCAAGAAAGCCAGTAAGCTACCCATTAATACTAAGTACGTGCATAATGGTGAATCAAAAGGGGACTCATAGAAACAACATCTGTAGGTAGTAGATCTGGGCGTGAGAGAGACGCTAGAGGCAAGATGCACCACATGTAGGGTGAAGCCTAGGGAAGGCTGGAGCTAGGTCTGAGCTAATCAGCTAATCAAACCTTGTTAAAATGCAGATTCTCAGTCAGTCTGGGAGGAGGTCTAAAATTCTGCACTTAAGGGGTGCCTGGGTGGCTCAGTCGGTTAAGCGTCCAACTTCAGCTCAGGTCATGATCTCACGGTCCGTGAGTTCGAGCCCCATGTCAGGCTCTGTGCTGACAGCTCAGAGCCTGGAACCTGTTTCAGATTCTGTGTCTCCCTCTCTCTCTGACCCTCTCCTGTTCATGCTCTTTCTCTGTCTCAAAAATAAATAAACGTTTAAAAAAATTAAAAAAAAAATAAAACTCTGCACTTAAATTTTTTAAAAAACTTTTAACGTTTATTTACATTTGAGAGAGAGAGAGAGAGAGAGAGAGAGAGAGAGAGAGAAAACAGAGCACAAGCAGGGGAGGGGCAGAGAGGGAGATACAGAATCCGAAGCAGGCTCCAGGCTCTGAGCTGTCAGCACACAGCCCGATGCAGGGCTTGAACCCACGAACTGTGATCATGACCTGAGCCAAAGTCAGATGCTCAACTGGCTGAACCACCCAGATGCCCCTGAAATTCTGCATTAAAAAAAAAATGTTTTTAAGGTTTATTTATTTTTGACAGAGAGGGAAACAGAGCATGAGTGGGGGAGGGGCAGAGAGAGAGGGAGAACAGAATCTGAAGCAGGCTCCAGGCTCTGAGCTGTCAGCTCCCCCGGGCTCGAACTCACGGACCTCGAGATCATGACCTGAGCTGATGTCGGACACTGAACCGAATGAGCCACCCAGGCCCCCCTGAAATTCTGCATTTTTAACATGCGTCCTGGGGCTCCATGGTGCAACCAGGAGCTTTGTGGTGATACAAAGTCAGTAACTGCAACTCAGAATTTAGACTTCCGCTTATTCTAGTCAGAAGAGAATATCAAAAAATGAAGTAAAAATTTAACAAGGAAACAGTTGAATTTTAGCAGCTGATAAGCTGGTTAAGTTAGAGTCCATTAGCTTGTGTTGATAGCTAGAAATGCTACACAAATAAATGAACATATCCACAAAGGATCAAAACATCCTGACTTACAAAACACTTCATGCTGCATTTAGGCAAGGGCAGGTTGGGGGTTTTCAAACACTGGTCAGTGTGAACACTGCTTCCTGTAACAGGAAGAAACCTCATTTCAGCACTGGAGACGGTTGTAAAACCCACCTGAAGGCATTAAACAAAATGGGACAATGAGGCAGAAACAGCTTTCCTCAAAAATCTGTGTATAGGAGAGCTGACAATGTATCTTCTGCTGAGAAATGCAGCAGAATCATATCGTTTTGCCCTCAAGCATCAAGAGATGAACTCTGGGCTCGTCACCACTGGCCCACTGCTGAGCAAGTCAGAGGCTGCATTTGCTCTTTCGAGAGAATATGAGGTGACAAGGCACCAGTCAGCAGATCACTTGTAATGCCATCAAATGTTGGTCTTTTTAATTTTTCCCTGAATAATGGCTGATTTCAACTCCACTGGGTTAACAAGTTATGTAGGAAGACAGAACTCCTGGCTTGCTGTTCTTTGTCTCGAACCTCTTCCTGATTTGGTAAGGAACCGGTTAATTATTCCCTCAATTTCACAAATCTTGTTTTTAAGGTAAATTGGCCAACATTTCATAAGCACAGGCTGGTCTGAACAGATCAGAGAAGAAAAGGGGAAGTGCGGCTACCACCCCCACTAAACCCTCAGAAGCTGCAGAATGGTGATAAACCTCTTCTCTACCTTGCTTTCTTCCAATGAATCAACAAACTGGTCTGTAAATTTAATTTCCATGTAGCCAGTGACCCCTGAACGCACCGATATGCTGAGTCATGTGAAGGGCAGGGGCAAGATAGAAGAGCTTTCATTTACATCCAAGTGGGCTGCTGGATCTGAACACGCGGGATCAAAGAGAGTGGAGACAAAGAAAGTGTGGGTCTGTGGAGGAAGGAGCGGTGCTCCTGTCAGGGGGTGGGGTGGTGAGGAGGGGGCACAGCCTCGACTTGGCATCTTCCTAGAGGAATGACGCAATGGCTTCTGTGTTCCAGCCAGCATGGGAGCAGAGGTCAGCTCAGGGAGCTCTGTTACTGACTGGATTGTAAGAAAGGCTTTCCCCGTCGACTGGGACACATGGGACATGAAGAACTAGTGAGCCAACAAACTTTGTTTTCTGATGGTACAATAAATTGAAAACTGTTTATGGGGGCACTGCAAATTCAACAGTGGCAACTAGAATCTTGCTGGGCAATGTGAATTGTGCGTGACTACTTAAAGCAGGCTTGGCACACGTTCTAAGAGAGGGAAGGGTTGATTCAACTCTGAGATACCTACTGTGAGCACCTTTCTACTCTGAGCTTTGGTATGGGACTGTTAAACTTTAATGTGAGGCTGTTCCAATTGTCTTTCCCTCCTTCCTCCCAGGGGCCAATTATTTTCATTCAAGACTATTACTGATAAAGTTTCAATGATCCCCATTAGAGTTTAAGGTAAGTCAAGAATTTTGGCAATAAAATTACTTTCCTGGGGTTTCTGGGTGGCTTGGGTGGTTGAGCGTGTCTGACTCTTGATTTTGGCTCAGGTCATGATCCCAGGGTTGTGGGACAGTCCCTCTGGGGTCTCTACACTGAGCACGGAGCCTGCTGAAGATTTCTTTCTCTATCTGTCTCCCTCTCTCCCTCAGCTCCTCTCCCCTGCTCTTGTACTTTCTTTCTCTTTCCAAAATAAAAATAAATCAATAAATCAAATTATTTTCTTTAGGGTATTCACAATGAACACTTTAGTACTGCAAATGTTCCTTGAAGAGACTTCAAAAACTAGAAGTTCATTAACCTTTAAAAATCTTCCCAGTGTGTGCCATTTTCTTCAGCCTTCTCCACTACAGGAGCAATGATGTAGCTGATGTGTGTGGGGGCATGCCCATACCTTCAAAAGATAGGCTTTCCTGGAAGATACTTTTTTTTTTAAATAGAAATAGCTTCTTTTTTAATGGTACGATGTATTTTATGTTTGCCCTTTAAAATCCCATCACAGTAAACAATGGATATGGTAAATATAATTATGAGTTTTTCTGACTCAGTTTCAAGTCATAGTCAGAGTAGTGATGATGGCTAGCAAGGTTAGCTTTGGAGACTTGCAAAAGTCATGTAGTGTCTCTTTCTCATGAACACTAGAAATATAAGCTTCCTGGATCTGATAGGAGAGAAAGGGAACGTGTCCTAAAATAAAGGCCATTTAAAAGTAGCAAAGGTACATTGAAGAGGGCATCTTTTAGGATGAGCACTGGGTGTTGTATGGAAACTAATTTGACAATAAATTTCATATAATAAAAAAAAAAGAACACCTAATAAAAACTTTAAAAAAAAAGTAGCAAAGGTAGTAGGTATGGTTTTAAAACAGTGAACTTACATAAAATCCTGGGGAAAAGGCACTTGCAAAAAAATTTTTGAGACTGATGTGCTGAGTTTCTCTTAAATTGTTCACAGAACAGTAAAGAGGTAAGAAAGGAAATCCTTATTCTGAGGTATAATGCATGCCACACATACTTTCAAAGACTGAGACTGGATAGTATGTATTGCTTGGTCGGGTTGTATCAAAACGTTGGTCACGCTAGAAATGCCTGTTAAACTAGGCTTCTCACAGTGTAACTCTAGATTACTTCACTGTGGAATGGAGCCTATTATTTTGTTTTCTAAATTTTATGATTATAAAATACACACGTCTTGTGAAATATGAGTCATACTGAAGAGCGAATCTAGGATACTAAAAATGACCTGTAATCGTATCTCCCAGAGATAATCACTGTTGAAGCTTTGATGTATTTTTTCCTAGTATTTTTTTCTTTATCTTTTTGGCTTCTTTTGAAAATCCATATGATTCCACACCTCCTTTTTTCAACTAACATAAATAATCTCCCATTTTATTAAAATTAATCAAAATATATTAATAACTATATTAATATTATACAATACCACAATTTGTTAAATTATCCTCTTTTTCTTAGGCAAAATTATCACTTTTTTGAGTGCCTATTTGTGTGCCAGACATTGTAGATATCTTCATAGTAGTTTCATGAAGCTGGTATCTCCATTTTATAGGTGAGAAAACTGAGGATCAGAGAGGTCAGGGAACCTAATCAAAGCAACACAACTCATAAGTGTAATGAGTGGCAATTAGGCTCAGATTAAAAATTAGATCTCAATTATGGCCTTAATGGTTTTTTTCCACACAATGCTGCCTCCTAATTCCTTTAGGGATAGCTAAGGGGCGCCTGGGTAGCTCAGTCGGTTGAGTGACTGACTTTGGCTCAGGTCATGATCTCACGGTTTTTGAGTTTGAGCCCCTCATTGGGCTCTGTACTGACAGCTCAGAGCCTGGAGCTTGCTTCAGATTCTGTGTATCCTGCTTGTGCTCCGTCTCTCTCTCTCTCTTGAAAATAAATAAAACATTAAAAAAAATTATTTAGGGACAGCTAAGATACACTGGTCCTTAACAAAATTTGGAAGTGTGTCTTTCAGTATGTTCCCAATAGTCTCCTTCTGAGACTTTTTCCTTGGTGCGTTCTCTCCTCACATGCAAACCTTTTAGTTCCTTCTTCCTTGGCTCAGAGTGTCAAAATACTGAGGGAGGGAGAGAGAATGGTGCTGACACTAAGCTTATTCTCATCCTTCCTCTCCCCTGGGATTAGCTCTAGCCGAGGTCCCCCCATCCAACTCTGAGCACTCCGTCCTCAGACTGACTCATGGAAGTGTGAGAGGGGCTCCGAGAATGTGGGCTTTTTGAATTTAGTGAAATTCAGCATCTTTTTGTCAATGATGTGCGTGTAGGGGAAAAACATAGGGAGAGAGAAAGCCTAAATCACACTTAGCATCAGAAAGACCGTCCATACCAGGGCTGATTGTAGGCTCAAAGAATTACCAAAGATAAAATAAATTAGCACCCAAGAATCCAGTTTAGTTATATAAAAATCAAATGAGAGTCATTTGTATGGACTATTTGTGCAAATATCTGTGGAGCACTATAATTACATGTATTAAATATGTGCCAGATTTATTTGATTTAATAGTTATAAAATTGCCTGCTTGCATCTTATAAAAAATTAGAACAATGAACTCATCTATCTTATATGATAAACATATTAAGGAGGGCAAGACTGAGTGTAGAGAAAATCTGGGGATACAGACCCATGTTTGCCAGCAGTGTGATCTGAGGTAACGCTACTTAAGAGTCTCAGTTTTCTCGGGGCAACTGGGTGGCTGAGTCGGTTAAGCACCTGACTCTTGATTTTGGCTCAGGTCATGATCTCATGGTTTGTGAGTTGGAATCCTGTGTGGGGCTCTGTGCTGACAATGAGGAGCCTGCTTGGGATTCTCTCTCTCTCTCTCTGCTCCCACCCTACCCCCCACCTTCTGCTCCCCCCCCACCTCGCTCTCTCTCAAAATCAATAAACATTAAAAAAAAAAGTCTGTTTCCTCACCTATAAAATGGGAACATGCTTCCTACCATCAAGAGTTATAGGGGAAGATCATAAGTCAAAAAATGTATTCCTCCATCTTGCATGCTGCAGAGAATAGACATCATATGTTGTAGGTGGTCCACATTCAGGTGTCAATGATAAATATTTTCAGAGTATTCTCATGAGTCAGGTACTATGTGAGGTGCTTATGGATCTGGTGCTGAATGATATTGGTAGGCTCTCTGCTCTTAGGGAGCTCACATCCCAAAGGGGGAAGACTGATAGTTTTCAGTGATGTCAATTAAATGCCAGATAAATGCTTTACTAAAAGCTTTATATTAATTGTCTGTACATTATAAATCGCCCAGAATACTATGAAGGAAAAGTATTTTTAATAACAAAATTTTGAAAGATGGCTCACATACCTGCCATCCATCTCGGATCTTCTGATTAAAGATTCCATATTCGTATCGGATGCCATATCCATAGGCTGCAAGTCCCAAGGTTGCCATGGAATCCAAGAAGCAGGCTAAATTAAAGAGAACACAGGCAAAAAACAGAGTCATCAAGGTTAGTCCAAATTTCATCTTTCTTTAAAAAACACGGCAGCCAAAAGACATTTTCTCTAAAACACATTTGTATTTTAAAGCACAGAGACAGCTGTGCAGTGGGTATTCAATTTTTTAAAAATAACATTTTTAAATTGTTGGCATTTTTTTTGAGAACAGATAAAGAAGATGGCCTGCCTTAGATATATCCATTATTGTGTCTGTCACTCACACTACCCTTTCTAAGGGAAGCTGTCTCTACGGCCCCTACTTGAAAAGACAGCCCCAGGAGAGTATAATTTACATGTTACCATCTAAACAACTAGCTGGACATCTGTGGTAGCCTCTCTTTCTGGCTAGTGGAATTCCAATGTTGTTCAGATATCAGGTGGCCATATGCTTCAGGGAGGCTGGGCCAGGAAATGAATCTTGCTTTGGTCTAAGCTTCTAAGCCAATCATGGGCACACAATGACCTACAATCTAATGAGAGGTGCTAGGAAATCTGCAAGATGCAGTGAAAGATTTCTTTGCCCCTGCCATTTTTTTTTTTTTTTTTCCATGAGAGGAAAGCCAAAAGAACCACAAAGATCTGACAGAATCATGCTGTTGAACTAATCTTGAGACGGCCCAACTCCTGGAGTCCTTGTTTACTGACAACACATGTCCTTGTTGGTTGAACAAATTTTTGCTAGATTTTCTGTTACTTGTGGCTAAGAACATTAATGACAGAACCTCCGATCCAAAGCAGCCAATCAAAAGACTGAGTAGGGATCTATGTTGTGGCCAGGAGCAACCTGGGGGGTTACACTAATCTGATTGTCCCTCTCAGGAATTTGAACTGAGAAATATACAGAGAATGAGGAAATGTACAATAGGATCTAAAACCTTTTGAAAAGAACATTTGTAGATCAAACAGAAATGGACTGAGTTAGGGTCATGGTGGGGCCCTAAAATGGAGAATCCACAAAAGCCAACAGCCAACGCCTTCAAGTTACTATAACATCACAGCGGTCTTCTAGTCCCTATGTTCATGTAGCCTGACTCTCCCCCAGTTTCTGCTCTCTCAGAGCTGTGGCCACTTGTCTTTTCCTGGGTCACTCTCAAATTATTCTTAGAGCTTGACCAGAATGGGGTCCCAACCTTTTCAGTCAGGTAAAAATGAGGCTATCTAATGAGAATTACTCAAGCCTCATTCATCACTTCATTTTTTGACCTTATCTCCTTATCAGGAGCAAGGTCATTAATGTCAGGCACAGAGTGGGGTTAACTCAGCCAACAAATAGGCCTGGGGCTTTACATGAAAGGCAGGCTGGTTGTCATTCTTAGATGAATATGCCACTGGTTCTGCTGGTCTTCCTATAGCCCCATGGAAAGCCTACTAAATTGTCCAATGGTTGACTTTATAAGGTAGTAAGTATCTGTAATACTAATAGCAGTATTAACGAACACTGCAACTAATGTAGTAAGGATTAAATGCTACAAAATACACACAAATGGATTTCCCATAATTTGAAAGTGTGTGTAAAATTAAGAGTAAAATCATTTCTGAAAAAGAAGAAATAGATTATTTTTCATAGAGCACAATCTGATACATACATGTATGATGGTACATTTTTATTAATTTAAATTTCACATGTACATTGTATGTTAATTATACTAGAATTAAAATAAAAAAATAAGCAGTGCCTGGGTGGCTCAGTCAGTTAAGCATCCGACTCTCGATTTTGGCTCAGGTCATGATCACATGGTTCATGAGATCAAGCCCTGCGTCAGGCTCTGCACTGGGATTCTCTCTCCCTCTCTCTCTGCCCCTCCTCGACCCTCTTTCTCTTGCAAATATAAACATTAAAAAAATAAAAAAATAAATTTCACAATACAACCTCTTGTAAAAAAACATTGAAACATTACAGATGGCATTAGTACCCTCTATTTTGCACTCTTCTCTAGGAAAGATCAGAGGGAATATTTCAAACTCCAGACTTTTTTCCCTATGAATTTATACATATACTTACAGAAAATATATATATTTTTTAATGTTTATTTATTTTTGAGAAAGAGAGAGAGAGAAAGAATCCCAAGCAGTGTCTGTACTGTCAACACAGAACCAGATAAGGGCTTGAACTCAAGAACCGTTAAGATCAGATGACCTGAGCTGAAATCAAGAGTCAGGAGGGGCGCCTGGGTGGCTCGGTCGGTTGGGCGTCTGACTTCGGCTCAGGTCATGATCTCACGGTCCGTGAGTTCAAGCCCCGCGTCAGGCTCTGTGCTGACAGCTCGGAGCCTGGAACCTGTTTCAGATTCTGTGCCTCCCTCTCTCTCTGCCCCTCCCCTGTTCATGCTCTGCCTCTCTGTCTCAAAAATAAATAAACGTTAAAAAAAAAAAATTAAAAAAAAAAAAGAGTCGGGAGCTTAACCAACTAAGCCACTCAGGTGCCCCAGAAAATATTTAATTTTTAAAAAACATAAATAGTATCACACTGTGTTACTTTTAATGTCACTTGGGGTTTTTTTCCTTCCCCCTGAGAGGTCTACCCAGAGAAGTATATACAGATCAATTTTACTGTTTTTATTTTTTTACTGTAATATTTTTACTGCGTGTTTTTTTTTTTTTTTTACTGCAATGTACATGTTCTAATACTTACTCTTACATCAATGGACATTAGGTTATTTCTAATATTCTGCCTTAATAAACAATACCGTAATAATTGTTTCACATGCCTCCTTGTGTACCTGTTTGAGCATATCTTTAGAGTAAATATCAGGAAGTTGAATTGCTTGGTCATAGGGAAGAATATCTTTAATTTAATGGAGTTAGTATTTTTTTAAATGTTTTCTTTTACATTCGTTGAAAAAGCATTTCCTGGATAAAGCACTCAAATTGCATCCAAACAAACAAAAAAAGATATTAATGAACTAAATCATACCAAAAATATAACAAGTGTATCACTGACTACTAGTCATTCAAAAAGCGAACTGTCAAGTGCATAAGACAACAACACAATGGTTAAACAACTGAGGTCATACCTCACAAGTATGGGATTCGAGCAGCTATGGACAAATAACTGTGAAGTAAAGGGGCCACTTTGGAAACCCTTCAGTGCACAGGAAGCAGCTGGTTAACTTTGGGGTTTTAAGCAATGTCTCCAAGGGGTTTAAGCAATGTCTCTTTTGTTCAAGTTCCCTTCTCTACTATTTGTGTAGAACTGATCAAACCATAGTGCAAACTCAAAAACAAATCCATCTATAACCAGCTCACACCCTGCACTCCTCCTACAGAGCCTTTCTGGTTCCTGTAAGCATGGTCTAAGGTACGCAGCATCTGAGAAGCCACTGACTGTCCAGACAACAGAGCACACTCACCACGTCACTTACCAGCAAGCCTCCCAAGACCACCATTGCCAAGCCCAGCATCTTCTTCAATTTCTTCTAGCTCCTCCATATCCAATCCAAGCTAGTGATGAAAGGAAAACACACTGGATGCAGATACAAATGCAGGCCATTTCAGAAAGCACAGTCATTTCCTAAAGCTCTGGGTCAGGAACCTGGGTCATCTGTGTACTCCATTCTGTGGGTACCCTCACAGAGTATTCTGGCATCAGATGCCCACTGCAGATGGTGGCGACTGCAGATGCATACCACACAAGATGGCACGGCAGCAGCTCGGGGAGGAAGGGAGGCTCCAAATGTCCATTACTGGCTCTGTTACTTCTTAGCTACCTGACTCTGGGCAAAGTAACTCTCCTTATACTTCTCTTATTTAAAAAACGAGGACAGGGCCCCCGGGTGGCTCAGTCAGTTAAGTGTCTGACTCTTGATTTTGGCTCAGGTCACCATCTTGTGGTGCATGAGATCGAGCTCCATGTTGGGCTCTGCACTGAGTGTGGGGCCTGCTTGGGATTCTCTCGCTCCCTCTCTCTCTGCCCCTCGCCCCTCATGCGGATGCATTGTCTCTCTCTCACGCAATAAATAAATAAACATTTTAAAAAATAAAAAATGAGGATAATAGTATCTGCCTCATTTAGGGCTGCCATGAATTAAATGAGAGTATACAAAGCATGTAGAATTACCCTGAACAGATATTTCTCAATAAATGTTAGCTACCCCTCATTTTTAAAATTATTCTTTTGTGTGTGCTAAGAGGTAAAACCTCAGGAATGGTCCAGTGCCACTCTGATACTAACTGGGCTGAAGGACTTTGAAAACTATCAAAAAGTATGAGGTCAGACCTTCTGGGATGAACTAAAGTTCATCTTTTATGACCAGAACATATTTATTCATAGGGTCAATGGTTGTTAACCCAAAACCAGTTACTGAGTCACTGCTCAGGAGACCTGGGGTCAGATAGCAGTCAGGGAAACAGCCCTGTGGGCCAACTGGTAAGGGCTAAAATCCTCTACTTCTTTCTGTGGTGCGTAAGGGACTATGGGAGGCCAATGAGCCTCTGTGACGCTGGTGATAGATGGAACTGGTTCCCAACCAGCTCCCTGACCCAGAGCGTTTGGTGTGCACAGCCAGAGGCCACTGTCATCAGCATGGACTCGTGTCAGAATTGTGCAGCCCTGGAGATGACTCTGGACCGTTTGTCTTGCAACGAGGAAACTGACAGCGAGATAAATTAAATGACCTCTTCTATGTTGACTAGATAGTAACCTAGCCCACGCTTGACTAATACTGGTTTGTTGTGAAAAGGACTGTATTCTTAGCTGAAAGTGATGCAATCCACAAAATCCAGTATTATTTAAAATGGAAACATAATTAAACATATTTACAAACATCCATAAAAATTAAAAGCATGCTTGAAGTTGATGCCCAGGTTTGCATGGAGCCACCTACTTGGATCCCCACCTTTATCCCAAAAGTGGCTTTCTCACACCAGTGTCAATAACTAAATCTTCTCAGAATTCAAGAATGGCTTTGTCTGTTTACTGTTGAAGAGGTTTTCAAATTTGCTCCCTGGTGACTAGAGTTTACTGGGGTCCTTGTGCAAGCCAACAACACAATGGTTAAGCAACTCAGGTAATACCACACAAATATGTGACTTGAGTAGCTGTGAACAAATAACAGTGAAATAAAGGAGAGGCCACTTTGGAAAAAACCTTTCGGTGCTAACGTCAACATTCAGGATGTTTTCAATTCTCAAAATGTAAATCTAAAGTAGGCTGTAAACCTTGAGTAGCTTGACAGGGGTTACTTTACCCACCTGCTTATGCGAGGGCGGGGAGGTATATTATTTTCACCTGCTATCAGGGGACGCAAAGAAAGGGAAACAGAGGGGAGCTGCAATGATTCTTTCATAGAAAATACCTCTCCCACGTGAAGGAAAACAGTCCTTAGTGACAGCAGCTGGCCACATGAGACAATCCCATGCTAAGGAAAAGGAGTGGGTAGAACAATCTCTCATTTAGAATGTGTCTTTGCAAATACACATTTCTCCTTTCAATCACATGAAAAGGATTAAAAACTGTTTGTTTTTTAGCGTGGAGATCCCTGAGGCTCTGGGGAGAAACAGTTAAATACATTCATGAAAACAAATTAGCATATTGAGTTTCAGACCTCAAGCTCTTCATTTAAGGAGGAAGTGTATTTTACATCTCATTAAGCAATAAAGCAAGTATGTCAATGCAATTTTAAAAACCTATTATTTATACATGTTGCCTTGATGTATGAATAATAGGCAAACTTTGATCATTTTTAAAAGTAGACACGGAGGGCTCAGTTGGTGGAGCGTGTGTGTGACGCTTGATCTCAGGGTTGTGTGTTTGAGCCCCACAGTGGTGTAGAGATTACTCAAAAATAAATTCTTTAAAAAAAAAAAGTAGATAAGAGCCCAAAGTAAAACTTGTGATTCTGATAGCAGGGGCTCAGGTACTTTTAAAAGGTTTGTTCAGATGCTGATTCTTAACATGTAATTTGTAATGTGTCAAAAACTGATCGCAAAAGAAAATTCTCATGAGGCAAAACCAGTTCTCTTTGTTTCTCTTAAACCAGAGATCTCCACTAGTTTATATTTCTAATTGTAATAGCCACAGATAAAGAAACAACTTTTCACTTTTTTTTTTTTTTTTTGGTGCTATGCTCCCAAGTTTCCTGAACTGAACTTGAAATTTAAGGGGAGAGAAGCAAAGATATATGGAGACAATGTACCTGGTAAATGGCCTCATCACAGGCATTTTGCAGACCAAGGTTGATCATGGTGTTCTGTAATGTTCGGCCCATATAAAATTCCAAAGAGAGGTAATAAACTCTCTGAAAACAAAGAGAGGTCATGTTAATGCTAGAAGGCCAACCTTACTTGTCAACATAAAAGCACAAAAGGTCACCAATAAGAAACAAACAGACAAGACTACTTTAATACAAATTCAAATGAGACTCTTATAGAGGTATGAAGCGCTAAATAAAAGCATAACTGACAACTGGCTTTGAGAAAAACCATTTTATACCCTATTTTTGGCAAAGTAGTTTCTATGCCTAGGGAGAAAAAAAGCAAACTCATCCAACTAATCAGATTCAGTGTTTTGTGTGTGTGTGTGTGTGTGTGTGTGTGTGTGTGTGTGTTTCCTTCCTGTTCATAAACCTCATAAATTAAGCTATGTTTTGGACAGAAGTCAGACTGCCACAGCTCATCAATCACTTGTAAAATATTACAGGATGAGAGTCAGGTGGGGTTGACTGTGATCATCTCGACTCATCCAAGAAACATAAAGATTAACTCCTTCAAGATACACCCAAAGGCTAGACTATAGCCACTTTGACCACTGCAAGTAATACTGCGATTAATTATTTTAGGATACAATTATTCTTGAAAGGCTATGATCTGGCAATAACAAAAGATTACCTCAGGTTTATTGGGGTTTGTTCTTGATGAGGTGGGGAATTTCTCTAGCGACTTAGAAACTGTTGGCCTTTGACAGAAAGCCAGGTAAATACTATTTGAGTTGAATGTGAAAGGTGCAAAGGTCAGAGTTGCCTGAAACCTTTCAAAGTACAAGCGCAATTTACTAATTAAAAAAAGAGAGGAAGATCAGTGAATAACTTCATCATCCCCTTCTACGATGCCTTACTTTCCATATCAGTTCCCCTTTTCTTTTTGGCCAAACGCTAAACAACAAACATCTATAAATGCATCACTATAAAGTCACTTCAAATTTTAGGGATTCTTTTATTTCCAGATAGGAAGAAGCAGAAAGAAAGTATTTGGTCAACCTGAAAACATAAAAAGAATATACTTCAACATAACAGATTTTTATTGTAATATTTAACTCATTAGTTACATACATATATTTAGAATAAAATACTATATGAAAATTTCAACTTAGAAATTTCACTTTTTGCCACTTTCATTTAATGAAACAATTGGCTTTTAAGTGTTCCCACGGATAGTCAATATCCATATCTTTGTGGGTAATATAATGCGATCTTCCAGAGTATATCATCATTATTTTTATCCCAGTTGTCTGAATATCTATAAAGCTGTTATTAGCTTATTAGATGCCTCTGTGTGAGTTGGGGAAAGGTATCTTTCCTGAGGCAGACACACGCCAAAGAGGTGCATGGTGTCACTCACCCCCACGGATGTCCACGAGGCTATTATAGCACAGGAAAGAACGCCTTAAGCCACACATATCATTTGCATAACGTCAGTGCAGTTTTCCCCATTATTCCCTGTACATTCATTATTTCAATAAAACCACAATGTATTATTGCTTTTCACATTTTAGTGATGTATAAAAAGCTTGTTTGCAATTGTGAGGTCACACCTGCAGATGACTACATGTGTTCACTTTCTTTGCTTCCCTTTTAATGATTCCAAATTAGCACGGACTTAAGACATTTTAAGACATTTCAAGGTCTTCCTAAAAAAATGTTGTTGCTTAAAGTAATTGAAAAAGCACCTCACTATATGACAGACTTTATAAGTACATGAATTTAAAGTGATTTCCTGTTTTCTCATAAATAATTTTTGGCAGGGAGGAAACCTCATCTCCTATTTGGGGATATATGAGACCTTGAAAAATTGAACTCTCTCCAACCTGAGTCAGTGGTCTCTGAATACTTAAAACATACTCCTGGTAGTAAAATATTTGAACATCTCCAACACACCTTAAAAACTGTGTACATGCACTACTGTTACTGACATTTTATGTATATATTACATAAAGTGGACATTTTCAAAAGGCTTATAAAAAGACACAAGAACTAATATTTTAAAAATAATATTATTTTTATTTCTAGCATCAGAGGACCTGGGTACTTCTGGGAAGACATATGAACAGGTGGCAACACAACTGACTTGCAGGACAGGTAAGAGTTGAGCATGGAGACACATGGAGGGAAGGGCAATCGCACATGACAGGTGCACTGTGGACAGAGGCCCAGAAGTGGGGAGTACAGGGCAGGGACAGGGACAGCAGATTGGTTTGGTGGGAGAGCAAGGTAGGTCCAGGAGAATAATGGGAGATAGGACAGGAGGGACAGGTTCATCTGGACTGAGAAGGACCTTAAATGCATGACTGTGACAGGCAGTGGGGGCCATGATATCCGAACAAAGGGCAACATGTGTTCCTTTAGGAAGCTTAATTGGACTACAGTGCCCAGAGGGAGATGGGATTGCATACCTAGATGCCTCCAGGAGCCAGGCAGGGAAAATAAATGTGTAATGGAAGTCACATGAAACAATGAGGAGTCCTGGGCCAAGAACTGGGGTGTGTGTGTCCTGCTCGAAGGCACTGAAAATTTAACTGCTTACAGGTGTCTCGCTGGCCAAACAAAACACAGTGGCTAGCCACATTCAGCCACACACTGCCAGCTTTACCACTCAGTGGAAAGCAAGGTAACCGCTCAGAAGTCTACTTCATACACCAGGAGTCTGGGCCTCAAGCTCAGAAAAGGGAGAATGCAGGGGAGTGGGTAATTTCAAGAGGACCCACGGGAATCAGCAGAATTTGGCAACTTGTTGAATGAAGAATCTAGGAGGAGACCAAAGGTGAGACTACAGCGTTGTGTCTGGGTGACTGCCAGGAGGGCAATGCCATTAAATTAGAAACAGAAGATAGGTCAGGATTGGGTGGGGGTGGGGGGGTGATGATTTGAGTCTGAGGAAATAGGAAGAGATTTAAGTATGTATGTTCACTGAGCACTCAGTGCTCAGTCTGAAAAGGAACTCAGGCTAGAGGTCCAGAGTTGGGATTCATCTGCATGGTTCCCAGAGAGCAGGGGAGACGGGAGGGAAGCTTGGACACATTACTGGCTCCATTCTCTGCTCTAATGAGGCCAGAGATCTCCTGTTTAGGGGAACAACTGTCACAAAGGAGATACTTTATTATTTTTGTTCATTTTATTTTAGAGAGCGTGAGCATGATTGGGTAGAAGGGCAAAGGAAGGGAGGGAGGGAGAGAGGAACAGGGAGAGAGGATGAATCTTAAGCAGGTTCCATGCTCAGCACAGAGCCTGACAAGGAGCTTGATCCCACAACTCTGGGATCATGACCTGAGCCAAAATCAAGAGTCAGATGCTCAACCGAGCCACCCAGGAACCCCTGAGGAGACAGTTTATTAACACGTGTGGAATGAATCTTGTTTGCTGTTGTATCCCCAGTGTATCATTCTCAGAATACCCAGTTTATACCTGCACTCAGGGCCAGTGAAGAAACTAGCCAGAGGACAGAAGAACAATAAAGTACCAGATAAGGCCACTGGAGGAGAAACATACAAGGTCAGTGTATTCTATCGTGCTAAAGGCTATGGAGGGGTGTGTGGGGGGTGGGGGTAAGGTTCTAAAATATGGCTCATTGCCTCACTCTCCAGCTTAAAAACTTATAAAATTATTTTTAATGGGAAGTCCCAAGCTGCAGTCCCTTCTATGCAAATAAAAAGATACAACAAATAGAATACACAAAGTGCTTTCTAAGATTATATTTTAGCAGTTGCCACCTTTGGGTAGAGGCCTAGGCTTCTGGGGCACAGAAGCATTTGAAAGCTTTGTTACAGTTGCAGTTTCTTACTATGAGAATTTCTTTTGCTCATTGGTTCTTTGGAGTATTCTTTCTTTTCATGCTTTTACATATTGAAAATAGTCCTAATAAATGTTTATATGCATTTCCCACTGCCTCCTGGGTATATTCCACTTTCACCCTTTCCAAGATGCCTCCAGCCAGTCTTTCCAGTTTCCTCTTCCAATCCTTACTCACACCCACCTCGTTATGCACAACACAACACCTCTCCCTGCCAGGTTCTTTCCAACCTTGCCACCCCACCTTCCTAGGTTGGCCAGGTTGGCATAGGTTGTCCCTCTGTGCGCCCGAAACCTCCTTAAGGACCCTTGCATTCCAGCCCCCGCGCAGTGGACAGGGGTAGTCTGTGAACACCAGCAGCAACTCGGTAGGTCTCAGAGGCCAGAGCACGTCCTGGCCCTCTGCCTCCAGCCCGCAGGAAAACAAGGAAGTGCAGAAGCTCCACACCCCACTCACTGGCGGGAACTGCTGGGAGCCAGCGGGCAGAACTCTGACTGCGGGGGCCGCACCCTTGCCCCTCCCTCTCCACCTCAGACCGGATGAGAAGCCGGGGTCATCCACGCATCCCCCAATCTAGCCCCTCCAAAGCCTCTAGGGGCAGCGAGGCACCTTCCTTCATCTCTTTTCTGCCTCCTCTCCACGCCCCCCACTCTCCCAGTTCACGTTCCCCTTTCACGGCCAATTTGTCTCCCCTCTCTAAACATTAAACTTAGCCAAGGCAGCGCTTTTGTCCATTTCGTTCGGGGCCGCCTGGCCTAGAACTGTGCCTGGCGTGCAGGCAGGAGGCGCCCGAGACCTCCTATTAAACGCAGATGAGCAGAGACGTTCCAAAAAAGTTAGTGAAATAAACGGGCAGCGAGGGTAACCTGGGCGGTCGCCGGAGCCCACGGGCGCGGCGGCTCGGGTGGGGCTGGTGCGCGGCGCCGCCGCACCCGGGTGGGGCTCTGGTGGAGTGGCGCAGTGCCGTCCCCTGCCTCCCGAACACGTCAAGCCCGGGCTTCGGGGGCACTTCCCCGCGGGGGACGGGGGCAAGAACGGGGTGAAGAGGGTCACTCCGGGGGCTCCTCCCGCCAGGCCGGTACCTTGGGGCACTTCTCGTAATAGTACTGCTGCGTGCGGATCCAGCGCCCCACCAGGTGGTCGCGCACCGTGTGCGCCAGCGCGAAGAAGTAGTCGCGGGGGGTGGCCACGTTGCGGTCCTTGACCAGCGTGAAGTGCAGGTGCCGGTTGAAGCCTTTCTTCAGCTCGGCCACGTTCTCCACGCCCACGATGCCGCGGATGCTGATCTGCCGCCGCTTCTCCTGGTCCGTCAGGGGCTTGGCCATGGCGGCGGCGGGGGCTGAGCAGCTATCGGGACTAGCGGCCTGGCGCCGGAGGCAGGACGGGCGGAGCGGGCTCCGCGCCGCGCGCCGCCGCTTTTGAGTCTGAGGAAAGTTTGGGGTCCGCCTCTGGGCGCGGCGCCGCCCCGGGTCCGGCCCGCCGGCCGCGGGGCGGAGGGAGGACCTGGCCCGCCCAGGACTCCGCGGCCGCCGCGTCGGGGGCGTCGGGGGCGGGGCGCGCGCGGGACCCCTGCGCGCCGGAGTGTGCGCACCAGCCCTGCCGGGCTGGGGCGGGGTGGGGCCGGGGCCGGGGCCGGGGCCGGGGCCGGGGCCGGGGCCGGGACCGGGGCCGGGGCCGGGGGCGGGGGCGGGGGCGGGGGCGGGGCCGGGGCCGGGGCCGGGGCCGGGGGCGGGGCCGGGGCGGGGTGGGGGCGGGGCCTGGGCCGGGGCGGGGTGGGGGTGGGGCGGGGTGGGGCCGCGGCCGGGGCCGGGGCTGGGCTGAGCCCTCTGGGCGGTCCAGGGCGGGACCTCCGGCGGGTCACGTAGCCACTCGGCGGCTCGTTTCCAAATGTGGGAATCCCGGAGGACGGCAGGTGTCCTGTCAACCCACTGGAGATGCTAGGCTTTAGGAGGACGTCTGAAAGCACGTTGTCGGCAAACTTTTGTTTTACAGAAGTTTACCTGCTGTGTCGTTATTTCTCACCTGGAAGGGGTGCCACCAATAAGCATCTGAAGGGATCAGCACGCCTTTACTTCAGCTGTCCCGTCCCACTTGTCAGTCCGTGGCATTGCCCCACCTTGGATCCCAGACTTCAGAAGGAAATCCCTGGGTGCCTGTTTTGCTTTCAGCTAAAAGGACTCAAGGATTCGGATTTCTTGACTCCTCAGACCCACGTTTGCCCTGGCAAAAGCCCCCTACTGCTCATCTGTAGAGACAACTTGCGTTGGACCTTTGGGCTGATGAGGCGGCAGGAGCTCTTACGTTAGGCCTCTTGTTTGAATTACCTTTTAGTTTTTAATTTTTTATTTAATTTTTTATTTTAGAGAGAGAGAGAGAGAGGGAGACACAGAATCCAAAGCAGGCTCCAGGCTCTGAGCTGTCAGCACAGAGCCTGAGGCAGGGCTGAAACTCCGGAACCTGAAGATCGTGACCTGAGCTGAAGTCGGAAGCTTCATCTACTGAGCCACCCAGGCACCCCTGAATTACCTTTTAAAGGAAGGTGGGGTGCAGTAGGGAGAAAAGAAAAGGGTCTATGTGTGGAAAGTGAAGGGATAACTCACTGAGCCAGTTGCTGTGTTAACAAGTTGCCCACAAAGTAGTCTGTGTTAATCTGTAGTACAGGCTGATCTTTGCACACTGTTTGCCTCCAGCTTGGGTGCTATTTGTGTGTGTGTGTGTGTGTGTGTGTGTGTGTGTAAGTCTTGGAAAAGGCAAACACGTGCTGTTTTAGGATGTCATCAGAGGCTTTTGCTTCTTCAACAAAGGGTGGTGTTAATCTATCAGACTCTATCAGAAACAGTCCATTGCCAGAATTGCCAACAATGACTTGTGCTATTCCTGCTGCTCAACTACCGGTCCCCGGCGGGTGCTATGATGAAATGGCACTTGTGAATACCTGAACAAACTGTCCGGACCTCACAGGATAAGTATAAGTTGCCCATTGTCGGAAACGAACGTTGGGAAAGTGAGTTAATCCATGTCTTCAGAGAAGCAGATGCTAAGACATGATTAAACGTGCAAAGATTTTATCAGGGCAAGTGCCTGTGGGAGAGAAAACGTAGAAGGAGCCAAGTTAGCCTGGGAGAGTATCAGACTGTGAGGCCAGTTTGACCACCTCCCCCCACTCCGTACCACTGAAGGAGAGAGGGAGGGAAGAATGAGAAAGGACATCCCAGGCTGCCCTGAAGTCCTAGGAAGAACCAGCAAGGCCACAGGGCTGTTCTGGGGCCAAAGTCAACTGTCAGAGGTGGCCCTATGCTCTCTGAGTCATCGGTAGGAGCATGCCCCGGAGGCATGGCCCCTGTACAAGCACAGCGAGGCTGTCCAGGCAGTCTGGGGCCCTTGCTCAGTTATGTTTTCTACAGTGGGAGGTCTCTGAGGCCCATTCTGGGGGCCACCACAGAAAGATTTTAGATAGACATAGATTAACAGTCAGTATGTTTCTAAGTGGAGACGATTGTGTTGACATTCCACTTTCGGATTCATCAAAACTGCAGCCGGCGTTTCCTGAGGGCTCTGGCGAGGTGCTTAATGTGCATTCCCTCATTTAATCCTTTCACTTGCTCTATGGGCAAGTTGTAGCTTTCTTCCCATTTTACAGATGAGGAAACCGAGGCTTAGGGAAAGTAAGCAGCTTGCTCAAGACCACTTGAGTAAGGGGCTGAAGGGGTTTTCAGTTCTTTGCATGTTGTTTTCCCTCTTCTGAAACAGGGTTTGAGATCTATTTTATACACCTGAATTCTGACTGCCCTTCAGCTGACCTACTTACCCCATCCACGTGGTTTGCTTAGTACTGTTCTCTGGCCTTTTGACCTAC
This sequence comes from Prionailurus bengalensis, assembly GCF_016509475.1. Taxonomy (NCBI): domain Eukaryota; kingdom Metazoa; phylum Chordata; class Mammalia; order Carnivora; family Felidae; genus Prionailurus; species Prionailurus bengalensis. The sequence goes on from NC_057355.1 coordinate 99,296,838, forward strand.
TTCTAATCAGTTTTGAAATCCAGGGATATGTCAGAAGTCCAAAGAGACCCTGCAACAGGTCACTTGCACTCTGGGGATGGGCAGGATAAAGGTGAGCTGAGGTTCATGTTCACTGAGCTTATTTAAGTACATTCAACTCAGTATATTTAATGTATGAGTCTGTCAACCAAGGCTACTACCTAGGCTCTGCTGTTTTAAATATTTAGTAAGATGACTGAGAGGCCAGACTTATTATACTGTTGAATTCCCTTAGAATCTGTAGACAGCACGGCTGACCGAATTGCTATCTCTGTAATTGTCTGTGACTGTGACCATTCACTTGCTACCTGAATATATTTGGCTTATCTTGAAGCAAGTGAGTGTTTCTGGCACTTTCAGATCCTGTCATATTTGATTTGCTCATTAATACGGTAGTTTGGCTTGTTAGGTGTGGCCCAGTGGGAGTTCCCGAAAAGCCAGAAATATTTAACAATCTGTCTTCTCCCCATCCATCAAATCACTGATGGTCTTAATATGCCTGGTGTGGAATATGCTGAGACTGGAGAATCACTTAGTGCCTCAATTTTGACTTCTGCCAAATAAGACTAAAGCTCTCTGTCCTGTTCACTCCACAAAATGGCTAAGCTCAAAAAAGGTATGCATGGAGAGATACTAGGCTATGTTAAAAGCATTCTTAAGATGTAAACTTTGGACTTGGGATTATGTTTGGAAATATTCATCAATATATTTTTTAATGTTTTTTTTAAATTTATTTTTGAAGGAGAGAGAGACAGAGGATGAGTGGGGGAGGAGCAGAGAGAGAGGGAGACACAGAAATTGAAGCAGGCTCCAGGCTCCAAGCTGTCAGCACAGAGCCCGACATGGGGCTTGAACTCACAAGCTGCGAGATCATGACCTGAGCCGAAGTTGGTCGCTCAACTGACTGAGCCACCCAGGCACCCCTATTCATCAATATTTAAAAAATTATTTTTAATGTTTACTTTTGAGAGAGAGAGAGGCACACAGAGTGAGAGTGGGGGAGGGGCAGAGAGAGAGGGAGACACAGAATCCAAAGCAGGCTCCAGGCTCTGAGCTGTCAGCACAGAGCCCGATGCGGGGCTCGAACCCACGGACTGTGAGATCATGACCTGAACCGAAGTCGGACGCTTAACTGACTGAGCCACCCAGGAGCCCCTGCATTCGTCAATATTTCAATTTTCTCCTGGGAGTTTGCCTTTTCCCCATCTCCCTTGAGGAGCTGCTCTAGCACCTGTACTTATAAGCTCTGAGGAAAGACGTGAGCCTTCCTGGTTTGGGGGATGCATGAAGAGTAAGGGCTAAGGGCTGAGGAGACTGGGGCAGGAGTGAAAAGATGACATCTCAGGTATGGGGGAAGTAGAGACATAACTGATCTTGCAGCAAGGAGCCTGGAGCCTGCTTTTCTGGGGAGACAGCAGAAAACCCAGGTAGTCTGAGTCTGTGAAAGCAGCCTGGGATGTTGCTCTGCTTTCTTGGAAGATCCAGGGAGGTAGCAGGGCCCCAGGGAGGATGTGGCTGCTTGGAGGCTTTCAGTGGTCCAGGCTTAGATGTGTTCACAAAGACTCTCCACCCACCAGGAGCCAGGCTGGAGACCTGTGCAAAGCTGACTCAGAGAATATGGGGCGGGGGGGGGGGGGGTAGGGGTAGGGGAGGGGGGCAGGGGGATGTCAAAGCCTGAGGCTTCCATCCGCCACCCCTTCCACTGGTGCCTTGGTCTCCAAATGAATGGACCAATTGACCGAGATCCCATTTTCCCCCTTCCAGGAGAAATGAGGGCTCAAATTAGAGATTAAGCTGATAGATGAAAAATAAAGCTGCATTTCTCATTTTACTGAGTTTATATACTGCTGTGTTTGCTTTAGCCTCTGGTATTATTCCTAATGCAACAATGCATGTTTCAGAAAAAGCTTTACCTTGTAATGGGAATGAATGAGAAGATTAATTCTGAGAAAATTTTGCAAAGAGATATGAACAAATCCTGACAAGTGAAGGGAAGTGAGAAATGGGCTAAGCACAGGGTTTCAGCAGATAATCATGATGCAACATGCCCTGGAGACAGCATCCCAGTAACCTTGGCTCAGGCCCTTTGTCATGTGCACACCTAGGTGAGCTCACATTTTGACTTACCCTTTGTGTGTGATTGATTAATTGTAAGCATTAACCAAATAAAACATAGACCGTAAGAAACTGTGGTTCCCTGAAAACCTCGTGGTTCTCCTGTACAAATATTATCGGGTTTTAGAATTTTGTTTCTTTAGAGGTTGATCTGAGAATCACCAACACCAGGTTCTCAAATGCCAGATACTTTAACATTTCTGAGCTGTGTAATTACCAACCTTTAAATCTCTATCAGTAAGGTGTTTAGATACTGAGGGCTTAAAACATGTAACACAGAGAGAAATAGTTTCCTTTTCACTTGATATTTTCAAGGATGGGTTCTGGGAGTTGGGATGCTATATTGAAAGCTGTTCTCATACACAAATGCACGGCTTTTCTTTCTGCATTTCTTGTTGTCTTCTATGGATTGTAGTTCACAAAGCGTAGTTTTGCATAGCATAATCTATCTCTGTTTTTCAAATTCAACATTTCTAATTTATTGTTTTATTAGAAAAATATTTAAGTGCCTACTGTGTATCCAGCATTGGGCCGGGCACTTGAGATACATCTACTGACTATAGAGTAGCCAGATGCATTGTTTCCCTGGTAGTCTGTTTTCTGGGAACTACCTTCCTCTCTTGATCTCCTTCTCACTCCTTTATATTTAAGAATAAGTCTGTATACTTATTGTGTGAGTGGTCATTGTACAACTGGATCCAGGTTGTACAACCATGACTACGGGACTCCCTTATGGTCATATACCAGGTGAAGAAGGACCTGGAAGTATTGGCCAACTTGGAAAGTCAACAAAGTAATCATTGAATGAGCACCCACTGTATACAAGGTACGGTGTTCACGGCTAATGGTACAAAAAATCGAGGCCACAGTCTCTGCCTTACCAAGAACTTTAAACTATGTTAAGGTACCACAGTCACATGAAAATACAAGGCAGAACCATGCTAAAGGAAAAAAAAAATAGCCAGGACCTTAAGTGCTATCTAAGTTCACAGGAAGGAAAGAGCAACTTGTCTTTGTCTTGAAGTCAAATGACAGCAGCTCTTTCTCTTTCTTCCTGGAAGTTCTATCTCCTCTTCCACCCTCTTGAATGATAGTATCTTAGCCATGGAATCATAATACACTCCCAGTTTAAGATGAAAACATGAAGTTTCACCTCACTCATAATTTTCATGACAAACCATCTTTTACGTTTTTGAGGATAAGATTTAGTGCGAGAGCTGCAGAGACAGGCTCACACCAGCAGGTGGAGGAATGTGCCGTTTGAACTTGACCTCTCAGGTTATCCAATGGTTCCGCAAAGGTTGAGATTGCAATTTTAATTACTGCCTTAGTTCTCTTTCTTTGTTCCAGATATTTCTGCACCAAAGTACCCTGAAAAAATACCCATATTCTGAAGAAGATAAATCAAAATTGATTATTTTCGTCACTGGGGCCAGAGCATAAAGTTTGTCCCTTTCAAAATCGGAGATGTAAAATATCGAAATCTAAAGAAACAATTTATTCTGAGACAGAATATTGGAAAAGTCTTAAAATTAAAAACAAAAGCATGGGATCTTAACATTCTTTTTTTTAAAAAAATTTTTATGTTTACTTTTGAGAAAGAGAGAGAGACAGAGTGCAAGCAGGGGAGGGGCAGAGAGACAGGGAGACACAGAATCTGAAGCAGGCTCCAGGCTCTGAGCTGTCAGCACAGTGCCCCATGCAGGGCTCGAGCCCATGAACCATGAGATCATGACCTGAGCTGAAGTCAGATGCTTAACTGACTGAGCCACCCAGGTGCCCCAGGATCTTCACATTCTTATGCTAGATTTAGGACACATCTAAATTGGGTGTGCTAGTAGGCTTCCCAGTCAACTACGAGTTTACAGGATTAGAATGACAGAGCAGAGGGGTCTCCACTAGAGAGGTTTTCAAGGCTATCTGGGCATGTCTGAACTGATAAAACAGGCCTGAGTGAAGTCAAGTGCCCGGGGGAGGTTGAAGTCATCTGGGAGGAAGTCAAGTCATGCCCACTGTGGGGTTCAGGTGTATATGAGCATGTCTGGCAAGCTGTTGGCGGCTGGTAAGGTCTGAGGAGCTTCCTGGGTGAGAACTCACCCTAAGGGCAAAAGGAATCTGGTGATAAGCTTGAGCCAGGAGGAAACCTTAGTTGTCAGAGGGGAGCAGTGTGACTGACTGGGACATTGTAGCAATCTCTTGATTGTATTCTGTAGTGTAGCTACTTAGAAGCATGTGCTTCATTGGGACATAGAGGGCTATGGTAAAAACGAAATGAATTTTTGCATTAAGCTTTATACAAAATACTCAGATCCCAGAAACACTGTTTTCCCTTCCAACTTGAACAGGTGAGTCATTCTCTTGCATTTCACTCCTGCACAGCTTGGAGGAGGGTCTGGAAAAACTGCTTGCTCAAGGGGCAGAGGCGGTTGCCAGCAGAATTGGGAGCACGTGGAGACACCTTCTGGAGACTTCCAGAAATACAGGACGTGTTATATAGGGATATAGGGGCTGGAGGTTTGGTAGCAAGAACCAGGGACATTTGTGTTGGAGTTAATGGGATGTCCTCTGACTCAGAGGCTTGTTAAGAACTGGAGAAATAGGTATTACAGATATACTATTAGCCAAGTTCTTAGAATGATAAAACATCTACTAAAAGAATCTTCATAACTGTGTCTCTCTTGATGTATAAGCTCTTTTTGTAAAACCCCATTTCTTGGGTAATATTTTAAAATATTTTCTTTAACATTTATTTTTGAGAAGAGAGAGACAGAGCATGAGTGGGGGAGGAGATAGAAAGAGGGAGACACAGAATCTGAAACAGGCTCCGGGCTCTGAGCCGTCAGCACAGAGCCCGGTGCAGGGCTCCAACTCACGGACTGTGAGATCATGACCTGAGCTGAAGTCGGATACTTAACCGACTGAGCCACCCAGGCGCCCCTTGGGTAATATTTTTATAGCAGTAAAACACATGCTGGTGGATAAATCTTAAGTTTATATCACAACAAATTTTACAAATGAAAAACGTGTGCACACCTACCTAGACTGATCTACAGAACATTATGAACAGCTTAGAAGTGCCCCCTGGGCATACTTCCACTCTCCCTCCCTAAGGGTAATCACCACCCTGATTTCCAATATTGCAAATTACTCTTGCCTCTTTTTTTTTTTTTAATGTTTATTTATTTCTGAGAGAGAGTGCACAAGCGGGGAGGGGCAGAGAGAGAGGGGGACAGAGGATCCCATGGGGACTCTGTGCTGACAGCAGACAGCCTGATGGGGGGCTCGAACTCACAGACTATGAGATCACGACCTGAGCCAAAGTCAGACACTTAACCGACTGAACCACCCAGGCACCCCTACTCTTGGCCTCTCTTAAACTTTGTATAAACGGAACCATACAGAACATCGATATTCTGTTTGACCTGTTTTACTCAATACTATGCCTGCAAGTTTCATTTATGTTCTTGCCAAACTTCATGTTTTCATTGCTGTACAATATTCCATTATATGAATGTAGCACAATTGTATTTATCCATTTTACTGTTGGTGGACATTTGGGTCGTATCCAGTTTTGGGATATTATGAACAATGCTGCCATAGAGATATCAGTACCTGTTTTTCCTGCACACATGCCCTCATTTGTCCAGATCTGATATATAATTTTTAATGGCATTTTTTTCCTTCCTGATGTAGAAAATGTAATTTCCTGATGTAGAAAATGTGCAGTTCTCCTGAAGTAAAGGGATTGAAGTAAAGATGAAAGTAATTTGAAGAGAAGGCTAGGAAGAAAGCACTGGCATTACTTAGACTAGCTGGGTACTGATACTTTTGAATACTCATTTGCTATCATAAGTTAAAGTGGTAACAATGTAAACTATGTCATTGCTCATGACAAATTTAAAAATAATTAGGATACAGGCGCCTGGGTGGCTCAGTCGAGCATCCAACTCCTGGTTTCAGCTCAGGTCGTGATCCCAGGGTCGTGGGATGGAGCCCTACATCGGACTCTGCACTGGAGTCTGCTTGTGATTCTCTCTCCCTCTGCCCCTCTCCCCCACTCTCTCTCTGTGTCTCTCTAAACAAAAAAATAAACAAAAAGCAATTTGGGTAACTTTCCACTGCTACCTAAAATATCTCCTCCTGGAAGCTCATTTTTAATATTAGCCTTAGGAAGATAAGCTTAGAAAATGAATTAAAATTACGAAAAAATATTTCTGTCCATCAGTGGAGATGGCTAGAAGTTGGTGGCAGCACGGATTGTGGCATTTACTCCTGTAGGCTGAGAAACATCAGTGGGTCTTCTAATTGTTTTATTTTTAGTTAATCTGTTTTGCGTGTTGACCTTTGTGTTTCATGAATTTAAGCTATGAAGACTGGATGGAAGGAAATAGCACTAAATTTGGGTCCCAGGAGACAAATGTTTTGTGCTGTAAGCCTCACTCAGAATCTCTGTGGTGAAAAATATCCCTGGGGTTAAAGTTACCCAGTAGCTCTTGGTCCAACGCTGAAAATTCTGCATCTAGTCTCTAAGACTGTCACTTGGATTTGTTGAAAACTAATATTGTTTCTACTCACTTTTTAAATATAAAACTAGGGTGTGTTTATTCTAGAAAAATTGGATGGTGTGTAAAAATATAACACATAAAAATCTCATGTAATAGCGTCATCTTTTGTTAATATTTTGGAATATTTACTTTCAGTTTTTAAGTTCCCCATTTTTTTCCCATAGTTATTTTATTCAGTGCGTGTTTTTGAAATTTTCCTATGTACTGATGGTACAACTGAATAGAACCAGGGGTCCTGCAATCTCTTATAGGTTCTCCAAGACTTGAGCTTACCCAACAGGATCCAGAACAACTCCAAGACCAGAGATGCTGGGGCTTGAAAGAATGACCTCCAGGAAATGGTGCAGGAAAGAGAACATAGCAGCCTGAGACAGCTGTCCTTAGAAAGGCTTGCTGGTGGGGCACCTGGGTGGCTCAGTAGGTTAAGTGTCCAACTCTTGGTTTTGGTTCAGGTCATGATCTCATGGTTCGTTGGATTGAGCCCTGTGTCAGGCTCTGTGCTGACAGCATGGAGCCTGCTTGAGATTCTCTCTCTCCCTCTCTCACTGCCCCTCCCCTGCTTGCACACGCTCTTTCTCTCTCAAAATAAATAAATAAACTTAAAAAAAAAAAGAATGACTTACTGACAAGTTTGGCCCTTGCCCAGCAATGGAAACTTAGATTTCAGGAGTTTTCTTACCATTCTCTAACTGATAAGGATGGTTTACTGTACCCAGCCTAGACTGTTTGTGCAAACATATGTTTCTGGTGAACACCTGTTCTTCTGAGAGTCTGGAATTTTGACACGTGGTAGGTCCCTACATGGGAAGCCTCCAATAAAAACTTTGGATACTGGGTCTAGTGAGGTTCCCTGGTAGACAACACTTCGCGTAGGTTGCTACATGTGGTTGTTGGAAGAATTAAGTACATCCTATGACTCCACTTGGAGCATTATCTGGAAGCTGATTCTAGGTTCTTTGGGACTTTGCCCCAGGCATCTTTTTCCTTTGCTGATTTGGCTTTGTATCCTTTTGTTGCCATAAACTGTACCTGTGAGTATAACTACATTCTGTGAGTCCTTGTAGCAAATCACTGAACATAAAGTTGGTCTTGGGGGACCCCTGATACGGTGACCCACTGGGAACTTAAGTTACCAGATGAGTCATTACCTCTCCTTTCATGGTGAACCTTAGGATAAAGCTGAGGATATAAGTCCTTGAGTGGGTCTCCTCAAAAGCCATGCTCCAGGGGGTAGAGATTTGGGCAAGATAAACGGCTTAATGTCCTAGGTAACTTATAGCCACAGAAGGGTTGGAGAGACTGAACCTGAGGACTATTTATCTGTTCAATCCACATCCTCCTCTGCCCTGAACAATCATCTTGCTGGAGAACAGTCTCACTGGTTTAAAAAAAAAAAAAAAAAAACCGCAACTATCAGCATAGTTCAATATACCCTCAGCCCAATATAATGTCCAAACATTTAAGGAATACCAATAGCATGATAGGCATGGATTCAATAGACAGAACCGACTCACAAAAGAGAAAGAGTTAATAAACAGGAAACAGGGGAAATCTTAAAAATAAGTACAAATACGTAAGAAAATTGAGAAATTTTTATTTATACAGTTCTCCTTACTGAGAGCCCTGTACATGATAGAAGCAATGTGTTGCTTGGCTGCTGGATTATTCTCAATAAATCCTGGGGATTTTGCTTTACTCTCCAATCCCAAAATCACTTGGTCTCAAGTGCTGAGACGCTTCTCACTTAAAACTGGCACTAGTTTATGGAAGCTAAGAAGTGTCTTTAAAGACTTGGCACAGAGGGTGGTATAGAAGAGAATTATGTCACAACACAGGAAATATCTCGAAATCAGTTGTCAGACATCATTGTGCCCACAGACCCTCAGACACGGTCAGAGGGAGTTGCTTTCTGGCTGTTTCTTTCCTTGGGTCCTATTCTGCTTCCATGCTCTTAGAGACCATCCTTAGAGATCAGAGTGGCTTTTTCTAGCTCCTCTTTCCCTTGAGACCCCTGACTACAATCTCTGGGATGCCAGCAGGAAAAAAGAAGTCCCTTAACATGCAACAGACCAAGAAGCAAACCCAAACCTACCTGCACAAAGATGAGGACTCACATTACTGCATAGAACAGCTTAGTTCCATATCCTCTCAGTCATCCTTGCTGGGCTGGGCCGGGCCAGAGCTTTCCTTTTACATAATCACAGTTTCCTTTAAAGTATTTTATTTATTTATTTTTAAGTTTATTTATTTATTTTGAGAGAGACAGAGGCAGCACAAGTGGGGGAGGGGCAGAGAGCGAGGGAGAGAGAGAAGCCCAAGCAGGCTCTGCACTACCAGCACAGAGCCCTATGTGGGGCTCGAACTCATGAAACCGTGAGATCATGACCTGAGCCGAAACCAAGAGTTGGATGCTTAACTGACTGGGCCACCCAGGTACGCCTCCCTTAAAGCATTTTCACAAAAAAAAAAAATGGGGAAAAAAGCAGTTTTCCCCCAAGGCAGTTGTCTCCAGTGTCCTCAATGCAGCGGTGGCTGCAGCTTAAAAAATTCTAGTCCTAACTTTCTCCCTTTTGTTCTGCTTCACAAGGAAAGATAATTTTTGTTGTCGAGAATATTAGTCAAATACCCTCAATGTGACTGGCCTCTGAAGATTTTCCTGCCTCAGCCCTTACGTGCCAGCATCACCTCCAGGGCAGGGCACGCCCTCTGCCTCCAGCTCTGGGTGTTCTGAGAGGTACAGTCCTGAATGGATGCAAAAAGAGGAGGTGGGGCCCCATCGAGAGCAACAGGGCATAGCTCCTGGGTATTATTTTGTGCAGGACCTGCATTTCTGAGCTGGGTGCTGATAGTGGGGTGACTCGTGCTCCTTTTCTGTTCTTCCCAAGCGCCCATGTGGCTCTGTCCCAAGGGCTGGAGCCTCTTTAGTTCACTGTGTTCTCTTTGTGTCTTGGCCACAATTATGTTTCACAGGCCAGTATCCTTTGTGCTGACATATGGGTCTAGATTCCTTTTGGGTCCTGTCAAATGGTTGACAGGGTTTCTTTTTTTTCTTTTTTAATTTTTTAAAAAATGTTTTTATTTATTTTTGAGACAGGGAGAGACAGAACATGAGCAGGGGAGGGGCAGAGAGAGAGAGGGAGACACAGAATCCAAAGCAGGCTCCAGGCTCTGAGCTGTCAGCACAGAGCTGATGCGGGGCTCGAACTCACGGACTGTGAGATCATGACCTGGGCTGAAGTTGGACGCTTGACCGACTGAGCCACCCAGGTGCCCCCAGTTGACAGGGTTTCTAATGCTGTTGAAACTTTTGTATTTTAAGAAGCTTATATGGATATCTTAGTGGGAAGTTGTAAGAAACTATTGGAGATTATTACCCTGATGCAGCAGTAACCTGGAAATTATAGGTTGGGAGATTTGATTAACGAGGGAAGTGGAGGAGAGATTGAGCTGAGTACGGCCCCTGAGGCATGGATGGGGTAAGTTGCAGTTGTTGGAAGCTGTCCTACTTTGGATCCTGTATTCCTGGTGAGGAGGGCTGAACAGGAGAGGAAAGTGAGAGGTTACCAGAGCGATACCTTGTTTGCTTTGGAATTTTGCCAGGTGTTGGCTTTGGTCTCAATCCTTGTGGATACTAGATTGGAAATAAAGTCTAAAGAAGAGAACCTTTTTACACCAGCTTGGTGATCCTCTGAGAGGGCCAAGGCCAAGGGCCAGGGTCCAGGGAGACCAGATTTCTATCAGAATTTCTCCAGGTCCTGGACATAAACCTTTTTAAAAGAATTAAATTTTGTTTTATTGTGGTAAGGACATTCAGTGTGAGATCTATTCTGTTGACAAATTAAGTGTATAACACAGTATTGTTAACTATAAGTACAGTGTTACATAGCAGATCGCTAGAATTCATTCATGTCGCTTAACTGAGACTTTATGTCCACTGATTTGCAGCTCCCCATTCCCCTATGCCCTGGCCTCTGGCAACCGCCATTCTGCTCCTTGACTCTGTATTTTAGCATCCCCGTATTCATTGCAGCATTATTCATAATAGCTAAGATATGGAAACAACCTAAATGTCCATTTGCTGATGAATGGATAAAGAAAATATGGCGTACACACACAATGGAGTATTGTTTGACCTTAAAAGAAGCACATTTTGAATTTTTTTTATATTTATTTATTTTTGAGAGACAGAGTGAGACAAAGTGAGACAGGGGGAGGGGCAGAGAGAGAGGGAGACACAGGATTGGAAACAGGCTCCAGGCACTGAGCTGTCAGCACAGAGCCCGACACGGGGCTCGAACCCACAGACTGTGAGATCATGACCTGAGCCAAAGTCAGACGCTCAACTGACTGAGCCACCCAGGCGCCCCAAAAGAAGCACACTTTGTAATGTGAGGCAACATGGATGAACTTTGGGTACATTATGCTGAATGAAATATGCCAGTCTCAGAAGAGACAACGCTACATGGTTCACTTACATCAGTACCTAAAATAGTGAAATATTTGGACAGAAACCGCTTTAATCTATTCCAGGAAAAGAAGACCTAAGTCCCTCTAATCCTCCACCAGTGTCTGATTCCAATTGCCAACACTTCCTCCACGCCTTGTTGTGCCATTCTCATGAATGGAGGGAGCTGAGAAGCCTGACCAAGATCAAGCGTTACAGGAGTGTCCATAGGTTGTTGTGGCTGATTCACGCAGATAAAGAATAGCATATTCAGTTGTTTCCTACTGCAAGGATGCTAAAGAAGGCACGGTCCCTGTCCTCAAAGAATTCATTCACATAAAGTATTTTTCCAACAAACTAAAAACTTGAAAACTCTTTAAAATCTACTTTTGAGGATCCACAAAACACATGTAATTTTAAAACTGGAGTTGTAATTTGTTAGGCCACACCCTGAGCAGAACAACTGTATGCAAGGGAGGAAGCTGGGCATCCCACTGGGGGTACATATAGATTAGTGCTTCTTTCCTATTCAGAAAGTGGAACAGATGGGTAGGAGTGAAGGCCCCAGAACTGACATGTGGGGGTTTCCTTCCAAGCCCAGCTCTATCACTTACCAGCTGTGCGACCTTGGGCAAATGACACAAACTGTATTTGCTTTAATTTCATCACTTTTATTTAAAATTTTTTTTAAACATGTATTTATTATTGAGAGACAGAGAGAGACAGAGCATGAGCATGGGAGGGGCAAAGGGAGAGGGAGACACAGAATCCAAAGCAGGCTCCAGGCTCCGAGCTGTCAGCACAGAGCCTGATGGGGGGCTCGAACTCACAAACCGTGAGATCATGACCTGAGCTGAAGTCGGACGCTTAGCCGACTGAGCCACCCAGGCGCCCCAGGTTTCCTCATTTTTAAAATGGGGATTAGGGGCGCCTGGGTGGCGCAGTCGGTTATGCGTCCGACTTCAGCCAGGTCACGATCTCGCGGTCCGTGAGTTCGAGCCCCGCGTCGGGCTCTGGGCTGATGGCTCAGAGCCTGGAGCCTGCTTCCGGTTCTGTGTCTCCCTCTCTCTCTGCCCCTCCCCCGTTCATGCTCTGTCTCTTTCTGTCCCAAAAAAATAAATAAAAACGTTGAAAAAAAAATTTTTTTAAATGGGGATTAACAGTAATGCCAACCTCATAGGTTTGTTCTATAGATTAAGTGAGCTAGTAGCTGTCAAGTGTTTAGAATAGTGCTCAGTACCCTGTGAGCACAGTAACTTGCCCTAAGACAATGTTACTTGCCCTAAGACACATGGGTGTGAACAATATTCAAAGAATGAAAATCTTGTGAAGTTATTCAAGGCCAAAATCCCTTGCAAATTTTTTTCCCCTTCCCCATCCACGTTATAAACCTAAGAGCAATGCATATTTAATTATATACTGACCATTCTGCGTTGCCAGGATGGACAAGAGCTTAACCAAGAGGAATTCCAAGGAAGTGCTACATTAGGCCATATATATTATTTTTTCACTTAATCCTTACAAGCACCCTTTCGTGTAGGTATTATCTTCGGTGTATGACAAACTAAGGCTTATTGAGGTTCATTACCTTGTCTAAGTTCATATGTGATAAAGAGGTTGATGTATGCTGGGAACCTGATTTTTGTGACTCATGACTCTGGTGAGACAGATTTTCAGATCAGCAAGACCCAAAGAATGATTAAAAAATTTTTTTTATCAACTATGTGGATCTTTATGTCGTGAGAAAAAATTCCCAGTTCAGTTTTGAGTAACTTAGAGGCAGGGACTTCTTGTGTTCATTGCTCAGAAAAGATGTAGAAGGTAAAATTGGCTCTGGCCCCAGATTCAACCGAGTTGTGGAAGCTCTGTTGTTTTTTGAGCTAAATCAGTTGAGCATTTAGTATTCTGAGACATAACATCAATACTGAAGAGAATGTCCCCCTTCCCTGTTTATTCTCTGCAGAGATTGAAATTGAGCCACCTTGCTTCCTGCCATTTCTAAAACACTTGTTTTTGTAAACAAACAAACAACAAAAAAACCACTGCACTATTTAAAGGCACAGATGTAAACAGCATTCATTCACTCAAATCACTGCATAGATATAACCTGCCACTTTCATTTGCTCTTTTTGCTGCTAGCACCCATCCCCACTTTTCTAGAAACAGCACTCAGATTGAATGCCGTGGTTTGAGTTCTAAGTCATGATGTCCTGCCATCCCTCAGCCAAGCGTCAGACACAGGACCCAAGCAAAATCACACTTTTTGGAATCAAATCTTGAGCAGAGAGAAAAAGATGGGAAAGAGCAGGAGCATTTGAGCAGCATTTGTGGAGCCTGGAGAAGGCCAATGGCTCATCAGTTTCTGCTCAATATTTAGAGCTGCTCTGGTTCCCATCTTTCCGAGCTACCATTCTAATATCTTCTGTCCATGCCTTTAGGTCAGCCCAAGTTCCAGTTTTTGTAACCAGACTCTTACCTGCTGTCTCTGGCCTGCGGGAGCCTCCCTGGTTTGGCCCTGCCCACCTCCTGGCCTCACCTGGCGCTGCTTTCCATCTCACTGCAGGTCAGCTGTACTGCATTGCTTTCTAGCTCCTTGGACCCAAGGCCCTTTGCCATTGCCCATGGCTCTGCAGCCCAAATACCATCTCCTCAGACAAGTACTGACCACTCCAAAACTTTCTATCTCATGAGCCGGTTCAATTTCTGGTCTCAGTATTTAAAATTATCTCGAGCTTGGGCACCTGGCTGGCTCAGTCAGTTAAGCGTCTGACTTCGGCCTAGGTCATGATCTCATGATTCATGAGTTCGAGCCCCACCTCAGGCTCTGTGCTGACAGCTCAAGGCCTGGAGCCTGCTTTGGATTCTGTGTCTTCTTCTCTCTCCATCTCTCCCCTGCTCATGATCTGTCTGTCAAAAATAAATAAATGTTAAAAAAAATAAAATTATCTTGAGATTTATTTATTTACTTATTATTATTTGCATTTCCCAATTAGAATATTGGGTAAGAATATGGAGACTTTGTCTATTTTGTTCACCGGTATACCTAGTATTTAACAGTGTTTAGTGCTTAATAGATCCTCATTAAATATTTATTGAATGAATGAGTGTGTTGTATGTGGTGCACCCTAGGCAGAGCAATCACAGTGTCCTATAATCAACCAAGTGGTTAAGAGCACAGGCCCTGGAGTCAGGCTGTTTGAATTGTAATCTTGACTCTGCAAAAATTCTAAATGAAGTACTAGCAAATCGAATCCAACAATACATTAAAATAATTATTTACTACAATCAAGTGGGATTTATTCCTGGGCTGTGGGGATGGTTCAATATCTGCAAATCAATCAATGTGATACATCACATTAATTAAAAAAAAAGGGCAAGAACCACATGATCCTGTCAATAGATGAAGAAAAAGCATTTGACAAAATACAGCATCTTTTCTTGATGAAAACCCTCAATAAAGTATGGATAGAAGGAACATTCCTCAACATCTTAAAAGCCATATATGAAAGACCCACAGCTAATATCCTAAATGGGGAAAAACTGAGAACTTTCCCTCTAAGGTCAGGAACTTGACAGGGATGTCCACTCTCACCAGTCATTCAACAGAGTACCAGAAATCCTAGCCTCAGCAATCAGACAACAAAAGGAAATAAAAGGAATAAGAACAGGCAAGGAAGAAGTCAAACTTTCATTCTTCGTAGACAACATGATAACCTACATGGAAAACCTGAAAGATTCTACCAAAAAACAGCTAGAACTGATACATGAATTCAGCAAAGTTGCAGAATATAAAATCAACACAGAGAAATTGGTTGCATTTCTATACACCAATAATGCAGCAGCAGAAAGAGAAATCAAGGAATCAATTCCATTTACAATTGTACCAAAAGATACTTAGGAATACCTAGGAATAAACCTAACCAAAGAGGTAAAAGATCTGTATTCTGAAAACTATAGAAAACATGTGAAAGAAATTGAAGAGGACACAAATAAATGGAAAAACATTCCATGTTCATGGATTGGAAGAATATTGTCAAAATGTCTATACTACCCAAAGCAATCTACACATTCAACGCAATCCCTACCAAAATAACACCAACATCTTTCACAGAGCTAGATTAAACAATTCTAAAATTTGTATGAAACTGGAAAAGACCTGAATAGCCAGGGTAATGTTGAAAAAGAAAACCAAAGCTGGAGGCATACAGTTATGAACTTCAAGCTGTATTTACAAAGCGGTAATCATCAAGACAGTATGGTACTGGTACAAAAACAGACACATAGATCAATGGAACATAATACAGAATCCAGAAATGAACTCACAAACGTATGGCCAACTAGTCTTTGACAAAGCAGGAAAAAGTATCCAATGGAAAAAAGACAGTCTCTTCAGCAAATGGTGTTGGAAAAACTGGAAAGCAAGATGCAGAAGAATGAAACTGGGCCATTTTCTTACACCATACACAAAAACAAACTCAAAATGGATGAAAGACCTAAATGTAAGACAGGAAACCATCAAAATCTTAGAGGAGAAAGCAGGCAACAACCTCTTTGACCTAGGCTGCAGCAACTTCTTACTGGACATGTCTCTGGAGGCAAGCGAAACAAGAGCAAAAATGAACTATTGGGACCTCATCAAGATAAAAAAGTTTCTGCACAGTGAGGGAAACAATCAACAAAACTAAAAGGCAACCAACAGAATGGGATAAGTTATTTGCAAATGACATATCAGATAAAGGGTTAGTATCCAAAATTTATAAAGAACTTACCAAACCCAACACCCAAAACACAATCCAGTAAAGAAATCGGCAAAAGGAATGAACAGACACTTTTCCAAAGACATCCAGATGGCTAACAGACACATGAAAAGATGCTCAACATCATTCACCTTTAGGAAAATGCAAATCAAAACCACAATGAGATACCACCTCACACCATCAGAATTGCTAAACAATTCAGGAAACAATGGATACTGGCGAAGACTCAGAGAATGGAGAACACTTTTGCACTGTTGGTGGGAATGCAAACTGGTGTAGCCACTGTGGAAAACAGTATAGAGTTTCCTCAAAATGTTAAAAATAGAGTTACCCTATGACCCAGCAATCGCACTACTAGGTATTTATCCAAAGGATGCAGAAATGTGGATCCAAAGGGGCACATGCACACCAATATTTATAGCAGCACTATCAACAATAGCCAAGTTATGGAAAGAGCCCAAATGTTCATCAACTGATGAATGGATAAAGAAGATGTGGCATAAAAATACAATGGAATATTACTTGACGATCAAAAAGAATGGAATCTTGCCATTTGCAACAACGTGATGGAACTAGAGTGTATTATGCTAAGCAAAATAAGTCAGTTGGAGAAAGACAAATATATGATTTTACGCATATGTGGAATTTAAGAAACAAAACAGATGAACATAGGGGAAGGGAAGGAAAAACAAGATAAAACCAGAGAGGGAGGCAAACGATAAGAGACTCTTAAATACAGAAAACAAACTGAGGGGTGATGGTGGGGTATTGGGTGGGGGGGATGGGCTAAATGGGTGATGTGCATTAAGGAGGGTATTTGTTGGGATGAGCACTGGGTGTTATATATTTGTGATAAATCACTAAATTCTATTCCTGAAGCCCTTATTACACTACATGTTAACTAACTTGGATTTAAATAAAGTAAAAAATAAATTAAAAAAATATTAAAAGAAATTAACAGATTTTATAGGCTAAAATAAAGATTATACAAGCTGTTGTTAGTGGGGGAGAAAAACAGAATCCTTGACTCTAACATTTGGCTGCTGGGTGACATTAGGCAAGTTACTTAAGCTCTCGGTGCTTCAATTTTTATCATTTCTAAATGTTAATAATAAAAATGTATAAGTAAGATGAAAATTAAGTAAGCCTCTTGTACATTGCATGGAAAACAAGGTGATTCAATATATGACCACTAATATTATTGGCGTATTTCTCAATTGTAACAAGCTTTTGTCAGAGATTGTAAGATGTACCACGGACTTCACATTAACTCTTTTGGAGAAAACCACAACCAAATATAATGTTAAATGCACCCAATTTTAAAAAACCTAATTTACAACATCATAGATTTAGCTCTACAAATACATGCTGCCTTCCTTTTCAGGATGACAATCACAATTGGGTCTAACATGCCTATCAAGTATGGCCATTGGCTGTTACATGTAATGTAATGGTAACCCCTGCTGGTGATCTGGACCTTGTTAGCATCTTTGTGATATAGCAGAATAATTTAATCACATGTCAAAGAATATTGTGGGTTATGTGGGGTTTCATTAGTTTCTTTGCATTTCCTTTTTGGCTACCTTGTGTTGTTGCGGATAATTACATTACAAGTAAGTTTAAGTAAAGAACTTTTCTGGGAAGCACTGGAAGCTTTTGATAGATTTGGGCATCTGAATGATAGTTTTTGACACATCAGTTGGTCTTAACAATTGAAAATCTTATAATCTGTTCTCAGAATTTTGGCAATTTTTACTGCTTTCAATCACAGCATCCAATGTATGGTTAATTTTGTGCATACACAAAATTTTGTTCTATGTTGCATTATTAGTGGAATCTTTAAAAAGGCCTTTTAAGTGATAATTGTAATGTGGATTTAAATTTGCCAGCTATCTGTACACGTGAGACTAATATAAGACTGTATGTTGACTGTAGTGGAATTAAAATTTAAAAATAATAAAAATAGATAAATGAATAAATTCACCAGCTATCAGTGCAAATAACTCGACAGAAGTAACAGGTGACGAACTGACCCACATCATGTGAATTTCCTAACCGCAGAGGGGGTGAAAATTGTGAGTGGATGCCATCCACTCATTCTCTGCCTTCACAAACCTGACTGCACATTAGAATCATCTGGGCAACTTAAAAGATTCCCACATCCTCAGGCCGAATCCCAAACCAAGTAGTCTGATATCACTCCTTTTAGAGTTCTTCAGATGATTTCAATGTGCAGTGGAGATTGAGGACCACCCCTGTACCAGTGGCTGGTGACCGTCTTTTGACACATGTGTGATGTATCTTCACCGCAGAGATGTTAAAGTGTGAAAATTAATTAAGAAAAACAAGAGATCTAAGAAAACAGGGTATTATTATTGTTATTGTTAGCCCAGCCCCAGGAATATTCAGACCATGAAAAATAATGTATTGGCTCAGACCCATTTTGTGGAAAAACCGATGTTCCTTTGTTGTCCTTTATTGCACATTTGATAGTTCCTACTAGGAATGTGTCTGAGTGATTGCCTTTCCTTTAGTTACTATCAAAGACCTGACAAGAGGCTTAAAGACAAAGCCTGACACTCAAGCCCTCTAAAGAAAAAAAAAAAAAAAAAAGGAGGTGTAGAATGCATCTAATGCTCCTTGTCAATGAGCATTAGATGCACCTGTATCCTGTTCTCTCTTGTCCCCTTTGAGTTCGTTTCGGCATCCCAAATGCTCCGGGACTGGACCTCAGTGCTTCCTCTGATCCAGTGGTCTCCTCTCTCTACCCATCCCCAAGGCATGGAGAATGGATCTCAGGTTCTTTTAACATCAGGAAAAAGTGTCCCTCCAAGTTGGATGATGGCCGAGCAGCTTACAGTACGTGTAATTGCAGGTGTTAACTGCACTACGTTTCTAGGATGGACTGACTTCTTCCCAATGGATATTTGCAGTTTTCTCCCACAGGTCTATCAGGTCTGAGCATATCACTATACCTAGGCATTAACGTGTGCATATTTGCAGAGCCTATTGTATTGCCAGCGACGAAACTAACCTCAGGAGAAGCTGCAATTAACCTTCACCTGCTCATCATTTTAAGTCTGCCAACCGAGAAGACGGGGGACTTATTTCTTCACATCTGACAGCCACACGGCCCACCAGACAATTAGGAAAATATATTGAGTGGAGCGGTCTTTTCACAGATCACATGTGGAAATCAGCATTACAGAAGGAAGTGTTAGGATCCTCATTTACCACAGGCGACGTGCTCATTATAAACTCATTAACTACTAGGTTGAAAATACAGTCCAGAAACAGAGTGCAGAGTAGTTCATATTTAATACTTTCATATTTCCTTAAAAGTAGTTTGTTAAATGGTGGCATAGCAATAAATCAATACAGTCAATAAGTCTGTAGTCCTCGAAGTAGGTTTAGACAGGAGAAAGATGGGCCTAGTTAATTAAAGAAGGAAACAGATGGGTATGACATATAGGCAGGGATAACAAAGGAGGGTTCAAAATGTAAAATATAAGTTGTGGAGGAGTTTTAGAAAATGGATAAGCTTACTGCATAAAGTAATTTACAGTGACATAAACCTCCTTGAGAAAGATCAGATGAGTATTTGTAATCTCTTCTGGCTTAGCAAAGTTTTAAATATTTTATGTTTAATATCTTAATATCTGGGTTTTGATGTGATTAAGAATATAGCTTTGCTTTCCAAATAGCTGACCAACTTTCAAATATTTTTCATCACTTTTGAGTAATTTTCATTCCCTCTTTTGTGATTCTCTGTTCAACATCTATTGAAATCTCTGTTTCTGAGTTGTAGTTGATTTGAGTAATAGTCGGCCCTTTTGATTATTGTGGTTTTGAAGTCGATTTTAACGTGTCATGTGAATCACCTTACTGCTTTTGCTCAGAATGTCCTTGCCTACAGTCTTCCATTAATTTAACAAAAGAACTATTTTGTCAAGCTCCAGAGATAGGCATTGTCTCCCAAGAAGACGATTACATGAATCATTGTTGATATTCAGTTGGGATCTTAGGAATAAAAAAGGGAGGGGATGGGATAGTGGCATCATGAACAGATTGCACACAAATGAATAATACCTACCACTTCATAGCACTCATCGCGGGCTAAGTGCTGCTTAGAGTGATTTGCACATATTGTTTGATTTAACCCTCAAAACTATTCTATTGGTATCTCTAGACTATAGAAACTATGGTTGAGTTTCCATCGTGTGCTCCAGGGCACACGGCTGGCATACCTTGGAGCCAGGGCCCAAATTCAGACAGTCACCGCCAGATGCTGCTCTTGGTCACTATACTTTTTTCCTCTCAGGGTCGTCTGATAATGCAGAGTGTAGAGGTTACTTAATGATTAATACTCACATTTCACATGCCTTTCATCTCGATTGCACGAGGCACTTTTACATGCATGATCTCACTTTGTGCCCCTTCCTTTGTGCAGAACGTATAGAAATGCATGGTTGGACATACTGTCCTTACTAGAGCATTTTAGCCAGGGTTGAAAACCACTGGTTTATACTTTCATGAAGTTTCTCTTATCAAGGTGGTTTTTTTAAGCTTTATGCTTTCGTTTATTGTACACGTTACAAATTGTGGCTATACATCACAAGATGGTTTGTAAGTTGTTAGCAGGTAATTAAAATTTAATATTCAACCATGCTTATTGATGGCATTATAATTTATTATACTCATCATTAGAGAGTTTCAGGAAAAAATATTGGAGAAAAAAGGGCAAGAATTACCAACCAAAATATTAACTCTTTCAGATTTCATGGTGAACGTTTATTTTTACCTGGTGCGAGAAGGAAGACAAATGTGAGCAAGATTCATGACCACTGGGGGTATGTTAGAGCTATTTCTAATTGCTTCCTTAATGGCAGTCAGGGTTTTACTCTCCCCACCATCATGGCCCTCAAGAAAGGGGCAAGTTAAAGTCCATGTTAGAGAGGTTGAGAGTGAAATGGAGAGGCAATCTTCACCAGATGGGGAGAGGAAGCAAATCAAAGCCCTTCCACCAACCAAGGGAATATGGAGGGGAAGGAAAGCAAAGGAAGGGAAGGAGAAAGTAGGGTCAGGAAGTCTGTTCCTACGTCCTCAACACCCCTTCTTCTGTCTTGGGCTTTATCTCAGAGGACAGGCTGGGGGAAATAGGAACAGACTTGGGTGTAGCTGGAGGGAGGGGATAAGGAGAGTCCTGGTCATGTCCAACACGGCCCTTCAGCCTTTCAAGTGTACAGCTCAGTGATTTGTGGTACAATCACCAGGTTATGTCACCGCTAATTCTGTGACATTTAATCTGTACCTGAAGTTTTTCTTAGTGCAGTTGTGGCACCGTGGAGCAGACAATACATCCGAAAACTAGGCTGATCTTTCTGTGTGTATTTAATTAGGTGCCTCCACCTTACAGTCTTATTCAATCCCGCAAATTCTGTGTGTGTCCGAAACCCTGGCTCTTTGGATAAAAGACAAGGTTTAGGAAGCCTCAGTTACCTGTGATGTCTTATGTCAGACCCAATTTTCCATAAACGCCAGTATCTGTGGAAGTACCTGGGACATACATTTGAAAAACAGATGTGGGTATCGTTAGCATGTTCACAGTAATCATAAGGTAGTGTGATCTGAGAACCTCCTTAACTGCTATAGTTCCCTTGATTCATGATCAAAAATCCTGATTCAGCAGAAAGCCCTCCTTTCTTATCAGTGAGTTGAATAGATGAGCAAAAGATTAATGCACCCATTAAAGGCAGAAAAAAGGGATTTCACTTCCAGAAAATAGGATGAGATCTTTGCAAATCACTTCATCATCCTACGAGGCAATGCCAGGAATCAGAAGTTCCATTAACCTTAGTGCCATGAGAAGACTAGAAAGTGGCTAATGCGTTGCCTTAGGTAGAGAATAGAAGGAAAGAAAACCACGAAAGCAATGGGACCCATAGAAGAAGAAGGAAGTTTCAGGGTATGGGGCGAGGATGTGGGGAGACCTGGGTGAACACAGAGCAGGAGCTGTTCCAACTGCCTAGTGTGCTGCTTTGAGATGAAAACCAAGGTCAGCCGCTTGGAGGTGATGTTTTCCTTTAAACAAAACTAAACAAAACTAAACAAAATTAAACTAAACTAAACAGGGGCCATGGGTGGCTCAGTCGGTTGAGCATTCGACTTCAGCTCAGGTCATGGTCTCGTGGTTTGTGGGTTTGAGCTGTGCTGACAGGTCAGAGTCTGGAGCCTGCTTCGTTCGGATTCTGTGCCCCTCTCTCTCTCTCTTTCTCTCTCTCTCTCTCTCAAAAATAAATATTAAAAAACAGTTCCTCTTTAAAAAAATTTTTAATGTTTATTTTTGAGAGAGAGAGAGAGAGAGAGATCGTGAGCATGAGTGGGGGAGGGGTAGAGAGAGAGGGAGACACAGATTCCAAAGCAGGCTCCAAGCTCAGAGCTGTCAGCACAGAGCCCGACGTGGGGCTCGAATTCACACAAGGTGAGATCATGACATGAGCCAAAGTCAGACGTTTAACCGACTACGCCACCAGGCATCCCCCCCCCCCCCCCCGAAAAAACAGTTCATTAAAAAAAATTTTTTTTTTCAACGTTTATTTATTTTTGGGACAGAGAGAGACAGAGCATGAACGGGGGAGGGGCAGAGACAGAGGGAGACACAGAATCGGAAACAGGCTCCAGGCTCTGAGCCATCAGCCCAGAGCCCGACGCGGGGCTCGAACTCACGGACCGCGAGATCGTGACCTGGCTGAAGTCGGACGCCTAACCGATTGCGCCACCCAGGCGCCCTGTCATTACCCTTTTAAAATGAACTGTTTTACCCTTTTAAAATGAACTGTTTTGGGGCGCCTGGGTGGCGCAGTCGGTTAGGCGTCCGACTTCAGCCAGGTCACGATCTCGCGGTCCGTGAGTTCGAGCCCCGCGTCGGGCTCTGGGCTGATGGCTCAGAGCCTGGAGCCTGTTTCCGATTTTGTGTCTCCCTCTGTCTCTGCCCCTCCCCCGTTCATGCTCTGTCTCTCTCTGTCCCAAAAATAAATAAACGTTGAAAAAAAAAATTAAAAGGGTAATGACAATAATACTGTTGTGATTATTTAAAAACAACTGTATGGTTCAGCCAGTCAAAGCAATGTTGGAGACACCGGTTTGAAAAAGTCAGTGACACTGTATTTTGCAATACACGTTTATGGCCTTTCTCAGGAGCAGGCTTGTAAAAGTAAGTCCCTGATATTTGGAGGCAGACCCAAACAGCATCTAAATTCCAAATGTTTCACACCAAATTAAGATTCAGGAGGTGGGTATCACCAGGAGACAGTGCCAGGGCTCCCAAGGAAATCAGATGAAGAGCAAATATTTTCAAGAGCTCGGGGGACTTTGTAATTACACTCGGCTGGAGAAATATCGTTCCAACAAAGGTGAATTGTCATCCCAACTAGGTAAAAACCACGATATTCTGAAGAGACATGTGATCTTCCCTCATAAAAATCTTTTATTGGCACACCAGAAATATCCATTTTTTTCTAGTACAGTAGCTGTATGCATCTACAATGGCCATTCTGTGTAAACTACGTGTTACAAGTCACTAGAAATCTAATTAGCAAGATGAATTTAATAAAGAACAAGAGTAATTATGAGTCTACAGCGGCCCAGCCTTCGAGTCTCCTTGGAGAGTAAATCAAATATCAAACTAGTGTTGCCCTGCAACAGAGTTTTTCTGTAGCCAAGAAACCAAGACGGACGTAAACAGGATAGCACCCATTCAATAAATTAGGTACGCTTAACTAGAAAAACACTGTAACTGATAGAAATGACCTAAATAAAGCACGAAAGGAAATCATCAGCTATTTACATATATTATTTTTTGCCAAAACTTTAGTTTGTTAGCCTTCCCACCTTACCTCTTCTATTTGTTATTCTTGTTTTTTCATGGTGAATTTCTTGGCTCACTGGCAAATGCTTAGGCAACTGATCAGGACCTCTTTCCCTGTTCTCCGTTTTCTAAAACTTCATGTCAGACTAAAGAATCTGAAAGGTAACCTGTGCGAGTCTATCTCTCTAGAGAAGTAACGAGAATTATTGTTCTGCTCTCAGTCACAGCCATGATGCACAATCGC
This sequence comes from Prionailurus bengalensis, assembly GCF_016509475.1. Taxonomy (NCBI): domain Eukaryota; kingdom Metazoa; phylum Chordata; class Mammalia; order Carnivora; family Felidae; genus Prionailurus; species Prionailurus bengalensis. The sequence goes on from NC_057355.1 coordinate 99,320,848, forward strand.
ATTTTTCTTCCACACATTGTTTGAACTACTCCAGAGAGCTGGGTTGTGCATGGCAGCAGAGTGGACGGATTGGTCATTTGTGACAGGCACAGGTACACATGGAGACAAGCGTGTTGATCCTGAGAATGGGGGTGCTGTGGACTGCAACTTCAGATCCCCCATTACTGAAAATGGGGTCTCTCTCTGGTTGCTTTTGTTTCACATTTATTTTTAAGGCTTAGTGTCATTGCAGCATTAACAAATAAGAATGCTGACATCATTTCTGTCAAAGAAGGGCTCTGTGATGAATGGCAGCAGGTACCATAATTAAAATAGCGTTGTTGAAAAGGCATCGAGTTGGTATGTTTCTGCCGCTATGGCCAGAATGTGTAGATTTTTAGCATCGCTCTTGGGGATCTGAGAGATCTTGCCAATGAGCCTCTTTGGCCCTTGTTTATTTCCTTTCTAGTACTTATAACAATTTTGTAATTGTTTTATTTTCAGTTTGCTTTCCTATGAGAATATAAGCCCCAGAAGGGCAGTAACCACACCTGTGTATTCACCACTGTGTCTCCAGTGTCTAGAACAGTGCCTGGTCCATAGTAGGTTCTCAATTAAAAACTTGTATTAAATAAATGAACCAAATCATAAATCTCCTGGTCTGCCTGTGTCTAGAGACTTTCTAGTTTGACTCGATGACCAGGGTTTCTGGCCTATCCTAATCATCTTACGTGCTGTGAACCTCTGTGTAGCCCTATGGCTAATATTTTTGTGCTTCGATGGATAGTATAACCTCTCAATGCTGCATTTGTTCTGCCCATCTCTCAAAGACTAGCTATGCAGGGCTAACTCTGCATGAGAGATAACAGGGCAAGAACCTTGTAGGAGGTAAACTGCAAGCTCCAAATTCAACTCATTCTTCCCCGCCTCTCTTTACAACCTCTTTGTCAGAAAGCTTAAGAAAAAGGTCATCAGGAGAATATTCTCTCGGTGGTACCAGTTCAGTAAGTCACCAATAACATGATCAGAAAAGAAACAAAATAGAACTCACCTACATTAAAAGAAACTTAAGTTAAATGAAAGCAAAATCTGGGAGTGGAAACTAAGTGACACGGTGGGCTGTCTAGGTCCTTTGTTGCTGGACGCGGAAGTGACGGCAGGCATCAGAGCAGGAGGGGGGTTGGAAAAGAAGGGGTGGAGCTGTGGGGTGTGAAGACACGGGGGTCCAGCTTTTCTGTCCTCCTCCCCCTCTGCTACCGGAGTGCTCCCTCTGCATGCTGGCTGAGCTCTTGCTGTCGCTCTCTCAGGCAGAGGTGAGGACGGCCCGGCCCGTCGTCCTTAGGCTATTGATGCTCTGCTGGAGTAGAAGTCGGGGACTGGGAGCCCGGTGTGAAGCGTGACCTGGGGGACGAGACTGTGAGTCCTGGAGGCACCGCGGGAACCCTCCCGGCATGCCCCTCCCCAGGGCACAGGGCATGTGTTCCTAATTCAACAGGGGCCCCGTTGGCTTCCTTTAACGTCTATTCTAGTAGACGTTAAAGAGAATTCTAGTAGAATTCTGCCTGTGCGAGGAGCCTGGCCACCATGGTGGGCTCCCAAATCCTGGAGACACTTGATAATATGGTTCTCATCCATCTGCCTCTTTTAAGGATCCTGGGAAGACCGTGTTCCTTATGACCGAAGACACAGGCATTGATCTGCAGGTAGCAAAGCCTGTTGGCGAGGACGCAGTGACACTGCCAAGTCCATGGATAGAGAACAGGTGAGCAGACAACCCTTCCCTTACCACTTGTCCACTAGTCACTCCCAGGAGGATAAGCCTTTCGTATGGGGAACGAACAGGTGATTGCCAGGTAAGAAGAAACATGGGCACTTATACGGTTTCCCTGCTTCCGTGCAGCCTTGCACTTCAGTGGGAAGCTGCACGGATGAGGCTGGAACTGTTCCATGCGGGGCTGTCATCCCTCCCCTTCTCGTCCCTGTCTCCCCCAGCCCAAGAGTCTTTCTCCAGATACTCAGAACATCCCGGAAACCGCTGAAGAGCATTGAGTGCCATACTCCTGGGAAGGGGAAACAGCTGAAAATGTGGAAAACTTCGAAGGAGGTTTTTCTAAGACTCACTTCTAGGGCAATTTATGGTTTTCTTCCTTCCAAGGTAGAGGCTGACCTCTGAGAGATTAGATTTCAGCCTCCCAGAAAACCCGGTCTAGTCGCAGGAAGAGAGAAGGGCAGAGGTCACTGGGTTACAATCACTTTTACTGCACACACTGATAAACGACAATGCTTTTTTTGTTGTTTTAATAGTTCCCGAGACTGCAGTTCTGAACAGAGCAAAAATCACCTGCAGTGTTTTGATTCCCAAGGCCTATGTATCTTAAGGCGGCCGTCTGCTGAATGAGGTGCACAGCTGATAATGAGAGGTCCAGGTGAGAAGGGCAGGGGCAGCCCCTCAGGGCACCCCACGGCTCTCTGATCTTTGCCCCAGCCGTGGCCCCTTGGTCCCACCTTGCCCCTGTGAGGCCCCTCATACCTCAGAAACTTTGTCCCGGTTGCTCCCTCTGCCAGGAAACCTCCACACGGCTCGCTCCCCACCCCCCTCCAAGGCTCAGCTCACCTGCCACAGCAGTAAGACCTACCCTCAGACTGCAGCTGCCCGCCCGTCCAACCCCAGCACTCTCCACCCCCTCGCCCTGCCCTTGGCCTTGTCTCCCTTGCACTTATTGCCTTCTAACACATTATATAATTAATGTAGTAATTTGCTTATTATTTCTTCTATCTCCTGTAACTCTATGAGGGCACAATTTTGCATGTTTTGTTTTCACTGATAAACAACAATACTTACAGTAATTATAATAATGGTGCCTTACGTATTAAAGGCACCCAGTAGGTGTTTGTTGAGTGAATGCATGAGAAGAACCTGTAGTTTTTGCCATTTGCAGTAAATCCTAAGTAAGTGGCCCACAGGCAGGGATTGTTTTCTATCCCTGTGGCACCTAATAGAACCGAGTAAGAGTGCAGAGAAGATGTTCAGGATTTCTGATAATGGTGCTAAAACTTCAGTCTCACACCTTCACTTCTGGGGTGCTTCTGGCGCTCTGCATAAGTCATTCCATCTGTTTTCATTCCAGGTGGTTCAGGGGTTTCGTTCCTACTAGGGATGAATCTAGGCCTCGGGGACGATCAATAGCAAACCATGAACAGAGTTCCAATTCGCTGTTCATTAGACTGCGTCCAAGCTTAACGAAGGGGCTGATGCTGATCTGGAATCATCTCAGTTGTCACCGTTGATCCCTTTCCCCTCTCCTTTCCTCCGTGTCTTGGTCTGGGCCTTACACGGTTGGCTTCCCTGTCTCGGGGATCAATGCACTGCCCGCGGGCAGCCTTTGAAGCGGAGCGAGCGGAAGCCGAGGTGACACCCGGGGGCGCGGTGCTTACCTGCACGTTCCTGTTCAGGCTGACGGCCGGGAAGAACAGGCCTTCCACGTTCTCGAAGGCTATGGGCCCCTGCTGTTCGTCGTTGATAAAAAATGTCAAGGTTTTCCGATTTAAGTCGAGGAGCACCCCGATGGTGGCCCCCTTGGTGATTCCTCCCTCAGTTCTGTGAGAAAAGAAAACATCACGTGTCATCATTCTAGAAGCTCCCCTTTTTGTGCTAAATGTACAAACCCTTTTGACTAACCAGTGTTTCTCGGCCTGTTTAAGAGTATCGTTCCCCACATCCGAGGAGCATCTTCAAATACCTTTTTTCCTTAATCACCCCTCCTCACATAAAATTTTCATATCACAGATATGCTGCATATGTTTATGTGTTGTGTATATATCTGTGCTTTGTGAATGAAAAGAGTAACATGTTTTGCTTGCCCCCAACCCCCACACTAATTTTCACTCCCTTGGGGGGAGATAGCGCCCCCTGTTGAGAATATAGAGTCAACCACACTGCTCTGCTGTTGCTGAGGGTGAACTCTTTCTCAGAAGGTCTCTACCACTGAACCACAGCAGCAGAAAACAAATCAGTAAAGTGCAAGAAAAAACAAAGTAGGCTTTGGGCTATCAGAGCTCTGCCTACAGCTGTGCTGTGTACTTTGCACAAATGGTGTGGCTTGAACATCAACTCCAAAATGACTTAATTTGAAAGTCAAAATAAAGAGGCACTTAAGTTAAATCTAAAGCCTATGCATGAAAAATTGGATTTGGGGCCTTATGCTACTCATTAAATAGAAAAACTCATTCCAGAAAGATGTTAATTTTTGGCCTGGTGAGTTTGAATTGAGAAGGCTGTCCATAAAATGACAACATCGAAGAGGATTCTCCCCTGCAAAGTGAAACAATTATATTGTAGAAGATGGAGTGGTTTTCAAGAACCTGCACTGAAATGTCATTTTAAAACAAAGTATGTCTTATGCTTCAGTTGGTGGTTTCTCAAAAGTCATTAACACGGATGACCAGATTTGTCTTACCGGCCACTTCCCAACTCTTTGAGGTCTAGCAATATTGAGCTTCACCCTGATCTCAGCAGAGCATACAAATTGGTAAGTGTTGTTCCTCCCCCCCGGCATGCAGAATACAGACTGTACATAGCGGTTAAAAGACAGGCTTGTACGTTGCATCTTGTTAATCACAGCTTCAACAATGACAGCACAGGCGACGTGCAGTCTGCACACAAGCAGACGTGTTCAGCTTCAAGAACGTGTTTTTTTTTTGCATAGTGTGACACTTGTGTTATTCTTTACTCCTTCACTCCAAAATAAAGAAGCTAGAAGGGAAAAGTAAGTGTGCTACCTCGGGGAATGGCATCAGGAATCTAGTGACTGAGGGCTCCCCCACGTGCAAATCACCAAAGGTGACTGCTCATCTACATCTAGAAGGATTTGATATCAGGCTGCAAGGACATGTATGTTCACTTTCAGCGATAGTGGACAACGCACACCTGAGTGGAGGTGTATAGAAAAAGTCTAAGGGAGTAGGAAGTGGAGGTCCTAAGAATCCTACTGGCTGGAGAAGCAGCAGAGATGATGTATCCAGAAAAAGGTGAGACTGTGGAGCCCACCAGCCTACCACTGCCAGACTTGCTTTCCTTTTGATCTGACTGAATAGAACTCTATATTTTTTTCCTTGAAACACCAGTGAGAGCGTATCTCAGGGAAATCTTTGAGAATAAGGTGGATGAGGATCCATGAAAGACACCTCTCTACTTACACAAACCAAATGATAAAGGAAGTGTAGGGAGCAAATGTGTAGCATAGATTAAATTGTAATTGCTTATATTTGCTGTTAGAGGCAAACCTAAGGAGATTTCTATGTTCTCTTTCCCCAGCAAACAAATCAAATTTATACGATAATAAGAGAGTCCTACCCAAAGGAGTAGGTGCTAAAGGTTCTCAAGTTACCCAAACTGACATCCATAAGATTTAGTTTAATGAATGGCTTCTATTCTGGGCAGTGGTAGTAATAATAATCATAACAAGAAGAACAATGGCTTCTGTTTTCAGATGCCTCTGATGTGACACATTTCCCCATATCTATCTTATTTAATCTTGAGAACACTCCTGCATGAAAATATACTATTATCCTAATTTGGTGGATTTGGAGATGAAGGTTCAGAAAAACTCAATGACTTTCCTGGGAAGTTGTAGCTCGGGATTTTAGAATCCTGGGATGTTTTCCTGAAATGGATGTGCATTGGAATCCTTAGTTTCAGCCATGGTGGAATAGAACAGTGAAGGGCCTAGGAAAGTGTTCATGTCTCTGGCATTATGTAAAACATCATATATATATATATATGTATGTATATATATATATTGTATATATATATGTATATATACATACACACATACATATATATACATATATGTGTATATATACACACACATATATATACATATATACATATATATGTGTATATATATATACACACATATATATACGTATATATGTATACGTATATACATATGTATATACGTATGTGTGTATATATACACACATATATATGTGTATATATATGTATGTATATGTATATGTGTGTATATATATACATAAAATAAACAAATAAACACTGAGATGGAGAGTGGTAGAATTCCCGTGCTACCCACTGAAGACCGCCTGCCTGGGTCCCTTAATGTCATCTCTTTAACAGGACTTTGAGCCTGGGCTCTCGTTTTTGACCAGAAGCCAACGTGAAGAAGGCTCGGTTTGGGGGCCGCTGGGTACCTGTTGGTGTGCGAGTTGTTGTGCATGAACCAGCTCCGGTTATTGTCCACATACATTGCCCAAGCTTTGTCGTCCTTTCCTAACATCACATCCTTCATCACGTCGATGCGAGCCACGCCGAAGGCAGGGTCAGGGTGGTTGTCATAGCGGTCTACAGTTAGCTCCCAGTAGTGGACGCCCTTGGAGAAGCCGGTCTTCCCCAGCACCACCCGGTCATCGTAGCTGCTGCAGGTCACAGTCAGGTTGTCATTGGAGAAGATGATGTCAGAGTGTGCCGAGCCGGGGTCAAAAGCAAACCAGGCCACTGGGAACAAGAGAAGGGAGTGCGGTTACTAAGGCAGACCCAGCGAGCTCTACGCCGCAACACGCTCCTGCGCGGGTGAGGAGTGTCGTGTCCCGTTTTCATGCTGCCATGCAGGAAGGAGGCTTCCGGGGCCAGAGGGGGCCCTGAGTGAGCAGACCGGGGGCACGTCCTGGGAGGTGGCACTGTCTGCACCCAGAAGCAGACGGAGGACACAAGACCGATTCAGCAGGGGTTACCTGACTCAGACTGCACTCCCAACCAGGTGATCCGGGAGTGAGGTGGCATCGATTTTGGAAGGTGCAAATCCCTTCACCCGGTGACTGGGACAACAGTACACCAGAGACATAAAGGGAGAGGGTGCGCTAAGATGCCTGTGTAACCCTGAGGCGGGGAGGCTAGGATCTACAGTCCTAGATGGAGGAGGGATAAAACACACTGAGTGAAACCAGCAAATATCCCTTCGGCAGAAGTGCTGAAGTCTAGTCATTTTGAAAACTTCCTTAAACGGTATTGGAAGCTTAAAGGCTGCGAAGCTGTCGGCAACATGAGCTGATGTTCATGAGTGACTGTGACTCGGACTTAAGACAGGTTGCTTTCTTTGTACCTTAAAAATAACAGTTTGCATGTTACTCCTGACCCTAAAGTGTAAACTATTTTGCTGGAGCAGCAGGTATTTTGGACATCGGGTGAACACAGAATGACATCTTTGAACACATCATTATGACTCGAGTTCTAAATGCCGCCTACCAATAACACACTCTGGAGAGATGTCATTGCTGATTTACTGAACCTGTGAGCCACCTCACATGCACTTTGGTCTTTGCTATTTGTAACAGAATAAGGTTATTCCATACCTGCCAACAGCTTTTTAATGTCAACTGTTGTCATTCCAAGTGAAAGGCATGGGAGAGAGAAATAGGAAGCAAAATTGACATTGATAAGAAAACAGGTCTCTTTTGATAGGCTAATACCAAAAAAGGACTCAATTTAGGACACTGCAAACATTACAACAGTTGGTCTGACTGGTACCTTTACCCACGTGAGCACTCATAAAGAGTGCATTGGTGTTTAAGAAAATGGGGGGAAATGTAACCTTCTTCTAGGTATAAAATTTAAAAATGCATTTTTCCAAGTATTTGAGAAACTTATAATAGGATTTTAATGACAATTAGACAATTTTATTGACATAAAATAAGCTGCCGCCATTTATTTGCTGAAGGAGATTGAGCATGCCAACCACAAAAGTAAAAGATGACAATCACAGTAGGTGTACTTGCCTAATTGAGAGTAAGGTGCAGATTGTGTCTCAAAATTGCATCCTATAAAGAGATACTACACATCAAAGCTATGAAACAGCAACCAGGTTGATAAAAATTATTTGTATACAACGAAAAAGCACCAGCTGAAAAGAGTCACCAGAGGCCTGATTCATGAAAAACCAAAGCCCTTTTTATATTTGTTTTGTTTAGTTTTCTGGATAAAAACTGTTTCTCTTGCTCTTTCAAAACGAAAAGTACATCTTTCTTTTTTCCATTTAACAAATCCTCCTCCAACTGATGCTAAACTATACAGCTTAAATGTTTATCATCTCCCCATGCTCAACCTTTTCCACTAAAATTTCCATATTAAGAAGGCTTACTGTTTAAAATGAGAAAACTGTGGGGTGGGATGGAAGCTAAACAAAATAAAATACAAAATAAAAATGAGAAAAATTCACCCAATTGAAATGGAGAAACCAACAGATCTTGATAAAACTCTGTTCTATATTACTTGTCCATGCACTTCTAACTCTGGTGATACAGGAAGGCCTTTGTCGTGACTTGGGCCCAAGGTAAATGACACATATATGTATAAATGAACATGGAATGTAACGTGTATGTTAATAAAAGCATCTGATAATTGTTAATAATGACATGAATTAAATGTAGTAAAACAAATTACTTCATCCCCTTCTCAGATCATTTTGTTATATTAGTTCTTCTTATCAAAGGGAGGGGAGGGGGCCCTGGTGGAGGTAAGATGGTCTCAGAGACATATTAGAATCACCTGTGGAACTTTTTCACCCCCTCCAAATCTTAGAAGATTTGGATACCCCCTAGCTACTCCATGAGAAACTGGGTTGGGGGGAGGAAGCAGTCTAGTCTTAAAATGTTCAAAGGTATATAAACTATAGTTTCAAGTCATGTTGGGGACTGAGCTGGAAAATGCATTTTTGAGGAGCACTAGGGTATCCCCTAGAAAGGATCACTTAATTTTTTTAAGTCAGTAAGACCCTTATAAAGTAATTTCTAAAACAATCAAATGATAATACACTGAATTCAAATAATTTTAGAATTAAGATAGCAACTTACCATAAAAAAAGGACTAATGATTAAGTTAAAACACAAAATTGAAAGGTTATGACCTTACTTTTGGTTAATTTATTTTACTGTGGGATGAGTTCACAGACAAAAGAATCATCTTCTCCCGACTCATGGATGATTTTTATGTTTAATTTCCACCAATTATCACTTAATTCCTATTCATGGGTTAGAGCATAGTGAGTACTGACCACAGGGGTTTGATTAAAGCTGAATCGCCTATCCCACTTTGGAAATAAATCTGTAGAATCTAAATAGGGCTTTTGAAAATTTTAAATGAATCATGCCTTGTGCAAGTCTTTTTCAAAACAAGTTCTCTGAAATCTTTTTACACTATTTAAAACATACCACCATACATTTAAGATTCAACGATACAATGAGCACAATGCTGTGAAATACAGCCATCACATCTCCCCAAATCCACATTTCATTTTATTCTCGAGACAGTACGTGTTACAAAGACTACAACAATATTTCAGTACATTGGACACAGGTGAAAAGAGTTCCATAACAAAGCATGTCTTGAAAGCCAGTAGTGCACAGAAAAACAATAAGAAACATAAAAGCACAAAGAAAAAGGTCGTTTTAAAGGGAGCTTGAAGTCCCTGCATCCTTTTTGCACTGTCATGCTGTGGCCTTCTTCATTCCGGGATGTGGGATGAGCAAAAAGAAGAAAATAAAAAACAAAAGAAACCTTTGGAAATGTGAAATGTGCACCACGTGTATCCACGATTACAAAATAGTCCTGAAGAGATCAAATAGGTCTGCATCTTAGATGTTTTCGAGTTCTATCTGCTAGACAGAGTTGATTGCACAGTAACGCATGTCTAGCTTCCCTGAAATCAGCCTGAAGCCCTGTCACAACCTGCTTGGCTGTAGGAAACTTGGGGGAAGCCAGCCTTTTCCATGACTTGGATCTTTGGGACTTAGGCCAGTTAAGGGTTTCTAATTTGGCTAGTGATGATCCCTCCCCTTCGCTAGGGAAAAAAAATCAGCCACGAGCCAGACCGTCCTACCAGTGAGCACGGGCTTTTGCAGAAAATACTTTCACTTTCTGCTCTCTGGTTTGCCCGCTTTGTAGGATGCATTCTGTTGTTGGTGTGTTTTTACTTTATTTTTCCAATAAAGATCTCTTGAGTCTATGTTTAATCAGACCACTATGAGCTGGATGCACTGATCCAGTCTCCCAGACACAGCTGGTTTCCTGGATACAGCAGGGTTGCAAATCTCCAAACGAAGACCACAGCCTCCACTCAGCCAGCCTATGCCGTGCGATGCCACTGCATGTGATGACGGAGCGGGTTATCCGTGGCGGTACCAGCTTGTGCAAAAAGAACCATTTCGCTCGTCACTGTCCAATGCCATTGTACATTGACCACAGCTCGATGGTTGGGCCTTACACCACACAAACAAGAACGCCACAAAGCTCCAGCATCCAAATGCTCCTCAGACCGGAAGCAGGCCACAGACATAGAGACTAGCTCATTGCCCTCTCCATGCACATGAATGGCAAGAACAAAACAGGTATTCGGAAGATGCCATCAAGGCACAGAGAGATCAAGGGGAAAGGTCAGACGAGCTCAGCTCACCCGGTGCATTGAGAGACTGCAAAGAGGAATGCAAGCTCAGCTGGTGGGGTGAGGGTCGGAAATCAAAGTAGGATCTCCCGGGAAAGCTGGGTTGTAGATTAAGGGTGGAGGAGAAAGGACTCATTCTACGGAGCGGCAATCTTTCCGAAGGCACTGGAAAAGGGAGTGTCTGTTCTTCTGAATCTGTGTCTAAATGTAAGATCAACGCAAACTAGAGATCAGAAATCTGGTACCTGCCCGTGCACGGTTCCCCAAGACCTGCCTTACCAGTGCGTGTGCACAAAGCCTTATCCATCCCGCAGGTGCCACGAGGCATTTACAAAACCAACGTGGCTTGGGGCTAGGAGGGCACTCTCAGCAGCCAGGACTCAAGAGCACGGGACACCTCAAATATCACAGACAACTGCTTTCACTTCTCCCAATTCTCAGTGGTAGAGACAGTATCTTGGAAGGTTCCCTTTTAATTCAATATTTTAGAGTTGAATTTAGAAACTTTAGTGGTAGATTTTACCCATTGATGACCAAGAATAACACTTTACCCCTTTTGGCTACCTTGGAAGGAAGTTACTACCTGTATAACAATGGCCTCTTAAAGGGTTTTTGTTTAGGAAATGATGATTTTTTTTACCCACTCTTTGCTTTTCCATATTTTTCCCTTTCTCTCTTATGTATATATTTCCATTTCTGAATGGACAAGATGATTTTTCTTGTGTACTAGCACACAAGACCTGCTCTTGAATAGGATAGGAAGATAGGGCTGAGCAAGTAATCAGGGAAGGAGCCTTACCTTTGTTTCCGAATTAAGATCAGACCCCAGCAATGCCACTTGGACATCTCTGGTTGTCTAATAATAAACAAACTGGGGCAGTGGTAAGGTGCGTTGGTGGCAAAAATGTCTTTATTTTCAGATACTTGGGTATGGCATGAAGGTCACTATTATATTAAATAAAGACTTATCGATTATCCGACCTGGTTTTAGAAGCGCTTATTAGATAGTTTCTCTAAATTGCTAAAATCACTCCTTTCTCTTTTGTCAAACAAGAGCTGGTTCTATGCAGCAGGGTGGTCTGGTCAGAGACAGATATTTTATCAATTGGGGCCTTCTTAGAACACAGTTTGACAATAATAATTTAAGAAATAGACACGGTACAATGGTAATATTCTATGTCCAAAAACACCAAGCAACCATCTTTTCATTGAAAAAATAATTTTGTTTTTGTGGCCAGAGGATGTTCCTAGGGATACTTTTCTGGTTTGAGTATGTCAGCATGCTTCTCGTGTTGAACATACCCTTAGCCTATCAAAATACTATTGTGGACATGTTCAAGCCAAAAGAACTCAAGTGTGTGCGTGTGTGTGTGTGTGTGTGTGTGCACACACGCATGCGCGTATAACACGATCCTATTTGCAAAGCTCAGAATAAGGGGATTGGCTAGTTTCAGTTGAAACTGCCAAGAGTCAGTCCCATTTTAGTTTCTGAATTTACAATATTAAAATTAGCTTTTTGGGCTTTACTCTTATCCTTGGGGAATTTTCTTTTTAAGAAGTATAAAAAGATCCCAGAGAAAAGGAATTGCTATCTATGGAGTTAAGGTGTTATGTTCCCAATCACAATATATTAAAATTTCTTCAACCTAAACTTCACATAATTTCGGTGATCTGACGTACATGGTCATTTCTTGGCTCAAAAATGTTAAATAAGAAATGATTCTGATTCTATAATTGTCTCAAGGGGGAACTAGTCTTTTAGTTTAATGGAAAAATTTTGAAATACAGCACCACAAACTGACATGGGCTTCGTTTAGGAAGAGAAGGCCATATTTATGTCAGTAAAAGATTTTTCATTAACAAGAATTTGCTTGGAAATATATTTTTCACCAGGTGGTAGCAATCAATTCATCATATTGAAAATACTTGTTGCTTTAAAAATTAAGGGAAAGGATATACATAGTAAAATGAATTCCAGAGTATATTGAACCTCCAGGTCATCATCTGAAAACCAAGGAAGAGATGTATACTGAATCCAGATCGCAGGGACCATACCCAAGCCATCATGAATCGTACTCACCTTTCCTATTCTCAGTACTGAGTTGGTGATGGCACCATTCTGTGGGGTGGGGGCTGTGAGTAGCTGTGGTCATTCATACAATCAACAACTTGACACTAAAATAGTTATTGCTTTTCTATCCTTTTATGTGGGTCCATTATATTGATGACCCAATTTTCCTTGACTTCTCTCACTCTTGAACTATGCCCTCTCTTCAGGCAAGCTTATCTAATATCCAACCATTCCATCTCTGTCTTTTTTCCCCCACCAATGGCCTCCCATACTCTTCAGCTGGGCTCATGTTCTCTAAGGAGAGTCTAAAAAAATTTCTTACCTCGTTGTGAAAACTTTCCAAATGAATTACAAGAGAGAGAGTGTTTTCCACCTGATCCCAGCAGGCCTAAACAACAGTGCCCCTTTATGCCCTTCCCCATGGGCACATAGTACAAATGTTTGGTCAGTTGCCTCTAGGTCATTTTTGTTACCTGATGTTATCTTAGATTACAGGAGTCTTAGAGGAAGACGCTTCTTTCGGTAACGTCTAAGGAGCAATCATCATGCTTCCCCTTGAGATATCCTGGGTGGAAGAACTCATTGCCTCTGGGCAGCCCCTCTCCAGTTTATAGTTACTGCTTATATTGCTCTGGATATTCCTCTTTCGTATCTTTACTCATCAATTGTAGCATTACTATCTGGGGCCAAGATAGTTTTAGTTCTTCAAGTATTTGAGGGCAGTCAGCAAACCCCTTTAAATCTTCCCTTTTCTGGGCTAAATAGAATCTATTTCCAACCCTTGTTCTATGGTATGGATTTCAAATCTTTACTTTCATTGTCTTGCCCCTCTGGATATATTCAAAAACATGAACCAAAGATAATATGACAATATTGGGAACAGTATTGCCACTCCCCGGTTTAGCCAAATCACACAACTCACAATGAATATACACACAGCTATGCAGGAAGGATGTACATCCTCCTCCCTCACCTCCTCTTGAAAGCACAACTATTGAGATCTGGAGAAAGTTTCTTAGTCATCAGTATTCTATTAGCCAAGACAAATAGGAACAAAGTTAATCTTTTTTTCCCCCAAAATACATGATATGGAAGCCATGTTTCAGATCATAGCTAATATGCAGGATCATTATTATTATTTTTTATTAAAAATGTTTAATGTTTATTTATTTTTGAGAGAGAGAGAGGCAGAGAGAGAGAGGGAGAGACAGAGAGAGAAGCAGAGAGAGAGAGGGAGACACAGAATCCGAAGTGGCTCCAGGCTCTGAGCTGTCAGCACAGAGCCTGATGTGGGGCTTGAACCCACGAACTGTGAGATCCTGACCTGAGCCAAAGGCAAACGCTTAACTGACTGAGCCACCCAGGCACTCCACAGGATCATTACTATTAATTTTTAATGTATATATCACTAGAGAAAGACACGTAGTGCCTTAAAAGATTTTTAATTTCTTGTCATGTTTCATTCCATGCAGTAATCTGTCTGCTGAAGAGTTTTGCTGAGTAAAAGCAGTTTATCAGGAAAGACCAATGGAAAGAGCAGTAGAATGTCAGCTGAATACTGTTATGGTGACTCTAGGCACAGCTGAATCTCTGGGGTGGAGACAGTGGTCATAATGGGAATGCATCAAGACACAATTTCCATCAATTCTATCAAAGACCACCATTTTCCTCTTGCCCTTGCCTAGACTGTTTTCCCTTCCCAACCAGCATTAGCTGGATTCAGGAGTTGAGGCCTCTGTTTTAAAGAAGCAGTTAAGAATTATCAAAGCAAAGATCAACTGGGGATCACACTTATTATTTAATGACTCTTGGGTTCAAGGTGAAAAAAGAATGTGTAGGTACTGTACTCCTGTTTGGCTTAGTGTTTATACTTTTTGTTGCTGTTGTTCATTAGTTAACATTTACCGAACACCTACCGTGTGGCAGACATTGTATTAAAACTGAGCAGCTATGAAACATGAAGTTGGCAGGAGAACTGACCACAGGAAAAATAATAATTTAGAGAAAATCTTCTAGAGGTAGAATGTCTTGACTGATTCCAACATGTACAGAGTACGAAAGATTTCTGTAGTGTGGTAGAATATTTTAGAAATATTTCTCATCAGTCTTTGACGTATTATTTTTGGAATTCAAAGAGGAAAAGCAAACTGACAGGTCTTCCTTATGACAGTGTATGCTAATCCAGCTTTCTTTGTGACTGGTAGAATTCTTGGTCATCTTTTTGTCTGGTAGCAAACAGCTTCATAACTTGGACAGCCCTTGGGTGCTGGGCTGACAAGACAGTTATATTTCAAAGCACAGAAAGGCAGGATATGTCAGTAAGAACTGCACAAATGGCATTAAACATGAGTTTCAGTTCAATTATAAACCATCTGTAAAATAATTGCCTTCTTTAGGAGACAAAGAAATGAATGAAGGAGGCTGAGATTCCTCAAATGATCTAATAAGCATCCAAAGTCACAATTAGGTCCAACTGGCACATAACTTACAATGAAAGGTGGTATTTAAGCTCTCTTAAGTGTGGCATTAATTGCAACTGGGAAGTGAGAAGCAAATATGTTTTGAAAAATTCCTTCTCAGAGAAGAAATGAAATAGTCTCTTACCACTCCTGGGACAATTGCGTACTTTGTCATCAAATCTCCACTCCAATTTAGAATTATATCATGGAGCTATTTATAAGTAACTAACACCAGAAGAACCAAAAATTCCTATATTTCAAATAGATACAAAAGATCCCAAAGGACTAAACTGCTCTCCAGAGTGTCAACTGCAAAGCATATTCCCCAAAACCAAAGACAGGGTCTGGATCCAATTCAGTTCTATGGAAAAATTCAGGGAATTCCCTGGGATATCATGCATGTTGTCAACATTGAGAGGAACAATGTATCTCTCTTTTCTGGGTTCTGAAACCTATCATGCTTCTCACTTTGGATTTTGTAATATCGACCCGAATTTGTTCAAGTATGATTTACCTACCTTGAGGATTTTGTCCTGGAAATGCACATTCTTCTAACTAAATAATGTTTTGGGAGCTCTGATGCTCTGAGTGAGGAGAAATAAAGCAGAGGCATAGTAAAAAATGTCTCCAGTGGACAATATACTTCTCCCTATATGACCCTTTATCAACTATTTTCTATTATTGTTGAATTCTCAGTATCATAGGCAGATCTTTAAGACCTATTAAGACCCTTGGAGGAGGGGGAGGTGTCTATGCCTGTTCATAGCATTTTCTGAAACAGTTAACAGATTTCACAAGTACTTTTGAAGACAGAAACCATATAAGAAAACCAGGGGTACAGATTGTAAAGAACTTATAGGTTATCTGCTCTAAGTCTCTAGTTTTGGAGACAAAAACAAAAACAAAACCACCCCCCTAAACCAAGAAGCCTCCCCACCCCCCTTCCCAAATACAACAACCACAAAGCAAAAACCCCTAAAGTCCAGAGAAGTTAAGGGACACATCCCAAGTCACACTGCCAGTTGTGGTAGGACATGATAGGGACCTAGGCAGGATCAATTCTTGGGGAATAATACCTTGGGAGTGACAAGGCCATTGTTTCTCTTTTGTGCCTTGGAAATGCACAAAAAGGTAAAGTCTATGCCACAGGCCATGGGCACATGCCAGTGGTCTCAGAGGTGGCCAGGCTTTGTGCAGATGAACCTAATATATCATTCTCCAAATCCTGCACCATACTGCGTGAGGGTGAATCTTTCTTCTCTAAACGGAGCAGTTTTGGGGACTGGGGTGGTTAGGGATTGAAAGGCAAACACATCATCCTCCCCTTTGGGATTTTGGTCATGGGGAGTGGGTGAGCAGAGAGTTTCCTGTTGTTGTTCTTCTGAGATCAGATGAGGGTCCTTTTCCCTCACAAGGTTACAGCTTCTCTGGGGTGGAGGGGGGCCGGCGGTTCAAGACATCAGGATTTAAGAGTGCAGTACTTACATTGGTCCAAAGTCACTATAAAATATCTGCAAAGAGATTCTGGACAGATGCATCTGGGGCTACTCTGGGGTCATATTCTATTTCTACCACTGAATATTCTTTGGATTATTTCCTTTAATGTGCAGGAGAAGGAGCTATCACATTGGAAGGGGGAGTATGATGGTAACAATCCAATGCGGGGGCGGGGGGATAGACATTTTAATGTTATGAATAACATCTTCTATGCCCTCTTTTAGAAAGCATTTTCTAAGATGTAATTTTAAGAATCTTCACCCTTTTATTATCATTACACAAGACAATCCTGAAAAGTGTTGAGGAAATGGCTCCTGTGGACATTCAGCCAAGAAAATGCCTCTAAAGACTGATTCTCTATCACTATTTACCTTCTCTCTAATTTTCTCACAATTGAAATCTGGAGGGCTGAGAGCTTTTGTTAAGAGATGGCTCTGTGGTTTCAACCACACAAGAGCTCCAAGACCCAGACCTCATTTGGTAGGATCTTTCAAGGACCTTGAAAAGGTGACTCTGACATTCCTTTTTTTCCCCCAAGCAGCCACCTGTCACTGCCAGCCAAGAGCATACTCTAGTACCAACAGAGGAGAAGGGCCTCTCTAGGGAAGCACTCACTCTGGGGAGGAAAGAGGGGGGAGCTAGTGGAAATGCAGAGACAGAAGAAAAGGACAGGACTTGAGTAGGAGCTTGGATATGACGTTGGAAAGGACAGCCTCTTCACACCTCCTTCTTAAAGGACAAATGTTATTTTTTTCACCAAAATTCTAACATGACTGTTTGAAAGTGTTAAAGTCCATTTCTGGCTGGGGTTTCTGGATGAATACATGAGACAGCTACGCAATGCTGTTGCATTTTGACAAGATGTTTCACACCCTTAGCAAACAGATTTAGGATAGGGTTCCCTCTTTCCTCCCTTTTGGTTGAGCGCAAATAGCACTGTTCTAATGTCAGCACCAGAGTGCACTACACTGGGCATTGCTGGCCAAAGGCCCGGGTTTGACATATCACTTAACCTCTGGAAGGCTCAGTTTTCCCAAATGCAGTGTGAGATAATAATGCTAATACTTTCTCCTAGAGTGTAGTAGGATTCCAGTCCTTGGAATCTGTGAATACATTACCTTACTGTCAAAAAGCACTTCACAGATATCATTATGTTAGGGATTTTGAGATGGAGAGATTATCCAGATGGGCCCAAGATAATCACAGGGCTCCTTATAAAAGGGAAACAGGAGGTTCAGAGTCAGGAAGAGATTCAAAGATGCTACACTGCTAGCTTTGCAGATGGGGGAAGGGGCCAGGAGCCAAGGAATACAGGTGGTTTCTAGAAGCTGGAAGAGGAGAGAGAACAGATTGTCCTCTAGAACTACCTGAAGGAATGCATCTCTGCTGTGAAATCCACTTAGGATTCTGACCTCCAGAACTGTAAGGTCATAAATGTGTGCTGTTTTAAGCTACTAAGAGTGTAGTAATTTGTTAGAGCAGCAACAGGGAATTAATACACAGGGTAAATCTGGAATATTGCAGCAACAGAACAGGAGAAGGGTTTAGACATTACATTAGCAGTGGGTACGAAGGTGTAGTCTGGAATCTAAATAGCTGTCTTAGAGTGAACAGAAAAAAATTCCTAGTTTTTCCTCAGAAGCTTAGAATGAAACATAGAATGGATAGTTTTTATACAATTCCTCCACTGGATTTCAGTCTCCTAAAAATACTTGCTGGCTGTCATGTTGCTGTCATTTTTCATGGACTCTTTTACTGGACAATGTAGAAATGAGGCAGTTTATTCCAATAGTTTTCTCAGTGTATTTTGTACTGTGATCCCATAAAGCCTTCTGAGAGACACCTAATGTTCATTATGAAGGGTTCCAGATAATGTACTTTTAAATGTTAGATGGAAATATTTTTAAAATTCATGTATGCTTTCTTTCTTAATCAGAACCCAAGCCACAGAATGCTCTCTTTTGACTCCCCCCTCCTCCGGGTCTGTTCTCAGTTTTCTGTTACCTTCCCTGATCACCAACCCTTCTTGTCTCTTCTAATGTGAAGATCCTAGTCTGCTGTGGTCTTCCCAGCTGGGTCAAGGAGCTCTCGGACTTGTGTAAAGTAAGACTAAGCAAGAACTGAGGGAGACCAGGGGCCCTGCTGTAAAGACACAGGAGTGTCTACACCTGAACTTTGTTGCCCGCCCCCCCCCCCACCTTTTTTTTTTTGCCAGTAAGAGGTCATTGTCACTTCTTGATTGTAAGATGACCATCTAGATTTCAGGGTGGATATCTTAGTTCTAGAAAGGTGAGATACCATAGTTTTCAGGCACTCTTGAGTCAGGTGCCATGGAGTTCAGGAGGGAGGAGGGGTGGAGCCTATAAACTCCAGGGCAGGGGCCATGTCTCATGCATCTTTGTGACCCTGGGCCCAGCACAGTGCCTGACAAAATTGCGGTGCTCAATTAATGCTTTTGAATGAGTGAGGTTTCTTTATCATAGCCAGCTCAAGGCAGACTTTGAAGTTTTTGCCTTGCATACAGTTATTCCCTGTGTTTGGATTTCTGTCTCTCTACTCTCTGGGAAGTCTTCTCTCCTTTTTAGATTATATTCATTTTCCCTGCAATATGTTGTAACATATTTCATGTAGCTCTTAGATGTAAAACAATTGAGATATTATTTCCATGAAAATATAAATTTCAAAAGCCGTGTTTGAGAAACACTTACTTTTAGGGGGCTGCTTGTTAGTTGAAATTAAACTCCAAATAGAAGTAAGGTGATTTTAAAAAACGGAATGGCTCATACATTTCTGGTGTAAAATCTATCTGGAAAGCAATTTAGAAACACAGATCAAGGGCCTTAAAAATGTTCCTACTCCTTGGTCCAATAATTCTAATTCTAAGAATTTGTCTAAGGAAGATAATCTTTTTACATAAAGATTTGTGTTGGAGAGTATATACTGAGTAAAGAGTGCCACCCTTCATGTTCTAATTTCCCTGAAGGACTCCCACCTATGCTCAGACTGTGTGAAGCAATTCGCTCGCAATTCTCTCCTCTGAGAGGTGGGTCAGAGAGAGACCCTCTCATTTCAGCCAGTTAGTAGTTATTTGAGCCCCAGGAATGTTACCTTCGGTCTATTTCATTTTCTCTCCAGATTAAAGAAAAAGAAAAAGGTAAGTCTGTTTAGTTAGGTAAAGGGAAAATAGGGAAAGATCAATAGGAGGTTTTCCTATTCTGTTCTCAGCCTTGCCTAGAAAATTTTTTTTTGTTTCAGGAGGAGTCTCCCACACAGAATAAGCCCCAGAACTCTAGTAGGAACAAGGCCCTATTACATAATGGATACTCTTTTGCAGATGGTTTCAAAGACTGTGACACAGCCATGGTGTCTATTAAATGGGTTACTTTAAAAATATATACAACTGGGGTTGTGGGCCTTATTTTAAAATTTCATAAAGATTCTTAATTGCTTACAGTTGTATTTCTTCTTCAGTTGGGGGGTAATTTGGTTTAGATCTGCAACTGGCTTTATTTGCATGGCTGTTTTAGGTATCTTTCCAAGAACTCTGCTTTCAGGGAACTAACCACATTTGAATTCATCCAATAATGCATTTTCCTTTCCTTGTCTCTTTTAATAACACATTCTTTATCATTTCCATTGAATTACATTATTTTCATTGTTTTCCTGATGAATTCCCCGCCTCCCCCCACCCCCCCCCCCCCCCCCCCCGCCGCATACAAATTATGTCTTCCTACTAGTCCTTTTTCCTTCCTTCCCAGGGTTTATAATAACTTGTATGTACATAACTAGCCGTGTGTCTGTTTTTTTAAGGACCATCTCTCTTCCTAGACTGTAAGCTCATGAAAGCAGGGACGTCATCTACTCAACCCTCTAAACTCACAACGTAACAGACACTGAACATTTACCAAACACTGCCCAATAAATACACAGAATTGCTGTCAGAAAAAATGGTCAGCATTTCTAACAATGTGGACATGTGATCTCCCCTGAATAATGTTACCTGTAAGTCAGCAGATGGTTTTATGACAGTTCGAACAGTATAAGTGATAAGTGATTTAAACCTCGGACTAAATGCATGTAAATACAAGTCAGACTTGCTATCACATATGAAATAATACCCTTCTGTAATACAGATTTTTGTTTTGAAACTTGGAAAGGGGTTAGCTCTTGCTACGAAGACCGCACAAGATTTGTTACAATAGAAAGCCAAAACGAACCACCACATCACCCCCAATAGCAGCAAAGAAAAAAAAATGTTTTCCAAAGCAAACCTTTCCAGGAGCTGTAGGAAGTAAGATTAATAGAGGATAATATAAGTTCAGTCAATGTACTGACCTCTGTCAACGGCATTTTTCTCACTGATTTCTAAAAAAAAAACAATATATATATATATATGTGTGTGTGTATATATACACATATACATATATACGTATATGTATATGTATACACATACATATATATGTATATGTATACACACACACATATATATATATCTACATATGACTCTTTAATTCTCTAGGTTTTCTCTATCATTACAAGGTTGATCAAATCTTTTTTTTCTTTTTCATTGGCCATTCATGATATTTTTTTTCTTGCTTTCTAAACCTTGTCTCACCATTTGAATGGATTAGAATGAGGGAGAAACAAATAGAACAAACCCAAGTTATGGAGAAAGTATGTGTGTGAACTTTATTTCATCATGAGAAAATCACTTCTGGGCAGTAACAGAGAATACTGATATCTACAAGATGATAAGGTTTTCTTTGTATTTAGATACATACCTTATATTTGTACACAATATATAAAATTCATGGAGGAAATTAATTTCTACAGTACAGTTTCTTTGTTGGAAGAGGACTTGTTCCGTTAGTTTCTTTTAGAAAATGACCCCCAGTTCTGTGACGGGGATCGCAGTTCCAATCCTGGAATTTATTAGACACCATAATCTTATGAACATTAAGAGAAACTGAGAAACTACATCCTCCTGCAGGATGAAAAGAGAAACGTGAATGCTCAAGCTGCTATGCTAATAACTGATTTTAGCAGAAGAATATGATTTCCATGATGGAGTATGAGTAGAAATAGGAGGTCTCATGACACATATTAGCAACATTGCTGCAAACTGGCTCCCTGCTCTGCTGGCATGCACTTCACTCTTCAGTCAAACCGCCTTGTATGCCTGGTACGCACGTGGGAAACGAGGCCATCATCGGGAAGGGCCTTCTGCCCTGCATCGAGGCAACTCTTGAGGGCTTTAGCATTTAGCATGGTGCTTTGGGAAAAGAGGCAACTGCTCTCAAGCGGATAGGTCATCCCAGAGAGAAGTTGCTAACGTGATCATTCGGGAGGCTGTCGCGGCCACATCCCCATAACCCGACGGGAATAGGTCACGCGGCCATTTTCCCTTCAGCGAATCCTTCCCTTCGGATACCGTCCCTCACAGACTTACCCCTGCTCCCCAGGCACGGTTTGTATGGCTAGGGACCTGCCAACCTTGCTGTGGGATTTGAAGTTGTGCTTGTTTTTAACCATGTGAACCATTTTAAGGGTGGCTGGCACATGCCAAGGTCTGTGGGATGTGGGAAAAAAACACCACCACAGTTCTTTTAGCTAACATCTTGAATTTGAACAAAATCAACACAATTATAGTTCTGCAGACAGAGGTCATGGGGGAATGCCGGTGGGGGGTCACTTCTGTGATTAAAATGACACCCAGGGGGTCTGAAAATGCTTTGGCACCAACCACAAATACCTCTTCATAGGTTTAATTTCATGTGCTGTGATTGCTTTTAAAATGAAAATGTTAAAAGCCTCAGAGGTTATACCCGGTCATCAAATTCAAGCCCCTCTTCCGAGGGGAATGGCTTGTCTTTGATGGCCAAACTATTTACAGTACAGCCAAGAAGCGAGTGTTCGCTAGAGAGTGACCTTGTGTGGTGGACCTAAGGTGGCCTGACCAAGCCTAGAGGGACGGGCAAAGGTGAAAATGGCGAGGTAATGCGGAGTTGCTGGTCACTTCCTGTTTGGTGCCCACAGGAAGCCTCAGTCCAGGCGCCGCCGGCCTCGGCTTTGGGTGAGATGGAAGCGGTCCGTGCTGGGGAAGCCAGGAGTGGCCAACAGGCCCTCTCTGAACAGCTCTAGCACCCACACCCACTGGAAACATGTTCAGTCACACAAATCCACAGCTGGAAAGACCCTCGGTCCCACCCTCAGAAACAAGCAAGCACTACAAAGCAATTTAGAATCATCTGGACAAAACTGGCAAGTGATGTGTATCGTGGAGAATGGGAGCCTGCCCTAGAGCCTAGATACATTTGTGTCACACACCGGGGGGGACATTCAGGCCTTCATTTTTCAGCTTCTTCAACTGCAGCTTATTTAGAATGTTATCAAAGGAAGCCGACGCCCCAGGCCATTTGAACTGCTGCTGTGGACTCTTTGGTTTGATCACATCCACATACCATGGGCTCTCTAACGGCAGGAGAGGAACAGCGGCCTTGTGCCAGAATGCAGAGCAAGTCATGGAAACACTTGAGAATGTGGGCAGTGGTGGGGTTACCTCCGGGCTTGCCAGCCATTTTAGATGCCTCGAAGTTCTCGCTCTGAGGGATACTGCTGAAGGGCCTTACCCTCAGACGTTTGGAGGACCAGGGTCTTGCTGTACTGGCTGACTCCTGTTTTGTTGAAGGCCTTGATGCGAGCGTTGTATGTGCTGTTGAAGTGAAGACCGTCCACGGTGCACATCGTCTCCTTTCCAACATACACTTCCTGAGGGTCAACAAATAACGGGCCACCGTTTAACACCATCTCCCGTGAGGGGCTGGGGAGGCACTGTCGCTCAGAGGTTAGGAGCAAGCATTTTAGTGTCAGCCTGATCTGGTTCAAATCCTGTGAGATCTTAGGCCATTTAATTGACCTTGTTGCGTCTCAGTGTCCTCATCTGTAAAACGGGGACAGTAATGCCCACTTTATGAGGTTGCTATCTGAGCATATATGGGGGTCATGTGTGCAAATTGACACAGTGCCTTACATTTAGCATGGGCCTCACACCTTAATGAATGCCACTTACTAGTGGCTAGGGCTTAAAAAATTAAAACCGGGTGCTTTAGTTAGCATTATGCATACTATTATTAACTTGGCGTTTATAAATATGTTATACCTCCCGAGCTCTTTACCCTTCCGTGAGATTTTTAAAAACTGGTTTGGAAACACGAGGGTGGTCTCTACTATGTTTATAACTCCACTGGTAATTTCAGACACTGTCACAAAGACTACCCTCAAAGTCACAGGAATATCGGTTTTATCGTGGTACAGAGGGAAGGGGGAGGAAACAGGGGCTGGAGGAAGAATGACATTTCAAAGGCTTAAAATAAACCGTAGCATAATGCATCTTTAGCATAGGTTAGGCAAGTGCCTCCCTCTTTAGCTGTATGCTTTGCAACATTATGCTGATGTAATGAGTAAAAATAATTTGTATTCCAAGCACAGCCTTAAAATGACGACTGTCTGGTGGGATACTAACACGATTGGGGTTGGGGATCCTGGCACGCTGAGAATTGCATACGGGTTGTCTAATTGACTCTTAACAAAAATGCATAAGGTACATGTTAATATTATCCTCATTTTCCAAATGAGGGGGTCCCGAGGGCTCAACGAGGCGAGAAATGGGCAGTCACACAGCTAAATGGTAGAGTCCGGATATGGGTGCACGCAGTCTGACCCCAGAGCTTACAGCACTGCATCTGCTTTCTCTGAAGAAGCGTAGGGCAGTTTATACTCAGAGACTCCATCATCCATCTTTAATGGTTCAAGGAGAACACAAGCCTCAGTTGAAGGGCAGGCAGGCCCTGCCAGGATGGTCTGGCTCTAGGAGAGATGGGGAAGCTTGGCCTGAGACCCCATGGTGGGCTCTCTGAGGTGGTCAGTGGCTTTGGTTGACAAGTAGCAGGTTCTCTGCTTACCCGAAACTGACCACCGTTGCCGTCATCCAGCTCCAGAATGTAGCCTTCCGCAGGCACCGTGGACAGAGGTGGCTGTTTCCAGGACAGTGTGGCGCTGTTGTTGTGAGTGCAACACTCCTCCAGCTGCAGGATGGGGGTTGCTGGGACTGGAGAGGAAGCTAAACAGAAATTAGTGTGACCCTGGTTTCTGTTGAGCTGCAAACATTTCAGTGTCTCAGAATGTTAACATCCCCCTGATCAACACGTGGCTCCACTAAGTAGCTGGCCCAGGGACGACCTGAACTGGATCCCTTCTGGAGTCTCCAGGAGTGGGGATGATTCCTGAGCTGCCGTGCTGCCTTCTCCCAAGCTCGTGGTGGGGCTTACTACCTTAACTGGAGGGGAGACAACTGCTCTGTTCTCGCCCCCTTGAGGACTGAAGACATCATCCCCAAGGGAAACGTTTTACATGGGGGATGGGTTTCCAGTCCAGACCGCTAAAGTCTATTTAACTCATAACATGGCTGAAAATTTTATCATAAAATTTGTTCTGTGCCTTGACCCCCCAGTTTATAAACTTGGAACTGCCTTCCGAGCAGTAGCTCTGAAACCATCGTCCTTCTAAGGTTCTATCCTTTTTTTGTTTTGTTTTGTTTTTAAACCAGTGATTCTACTCAAGTCTTGTGTGCATTAAGTAGTTATAACAGTGGCTTTTGAAAATTTGGTGCCAAGTGACACAAAAACAGTGATTTTTGCCATTTCGAAACTTCTGAGGAACTTGACCTCATTCTTTCAAGGTAGCTATGCTAGCTCAAGTTCACTCTTTCCGCGGGCATAGAACCGCCAACTGTGAGCCTGGAGAGTAGTATGGGAGCAGAAGGGGCCTGGCAGGGGAGGGTCAAGGTGTCCTCGTGACTTTGTGAGAATCTGCCACAGTATTACTAGTCACAACATGCCCCTGTCCCCATTTTGAGCTGAGAGTCTTTTCTATTACTTAAAACGGCAGAGTGGTTGAGGGTTCAGACACAAAGACGTGGAAATGTTAGGTAACACATAATCCCAGTTCTTAATATATAAACTCAGTATATGTATTTGGAAACAATGTTTTTATGAACTGCTTCAAATATTTTTCAGCAACAAAACATTAATCTTTAAAGCACTTTAACAACAGGAGGGAACAGTTTGGACCACACCCAGGGACATTTAAGTGAACAAATGTTAATTGTAGAGCACCTGGTATGCTGTACCAAGATTGGACTCTGTGTCACGCATTGAGTTACATGCTCCCTGCCATCACCTCAACCAAAAAGATGGCTTATTTAATAGCAGTTTAAGAAGCAGGTTCTATGGTAGACAACCTAGAAAACACAGGCAGTGACCATAACACAAGAAATGGGAAGGTGAGGCAGGTCAATTATACCTAAGAAAAGACTGAGATACAATAAAACCATGCCTGAGTGACTAGGTCAAACATAATTAAATCAAAATTATGAGCAGATAATAAGGTGGTGAGTTTAGGAAGGGAAATCACGTTTCAGGTTTCAATGGCATGGAGTTCGGTTGGTCTTAGGAGAGACCAGTGGCTTCTGCAACCTCGGAGGTCCCAGAACATCTGGAAATGGAGGAGAGGAAATGAATTCATTGCCTTGTTCAAGAAATAGACTACAGGACTGGATGGGAAGGGGAGGAGAGAAAAGATGTAACTCTTCATGATCATCTACATATAAACAGGCATCACCTAACAGTTGTAATTGGAGGGCTAGCTTTAGGTTATCATGTAATAGGGAGCTACTTTGTCATTAAAAGGTTTTTGCTTATAAAAACAATAAATTTTAACATATTAACAGTGGAGTAGATTATAATAAGTTTGAGCAACCTGTTCTTCAAAGGGCTTCTGGAGACATGGAATGATTCTCCCCAGGGATATTTGCTGTTAGTCATCCTCATTAATCAGCGCCTACCATAAAATAATTCCTTGGACTTTCTTTATTTCATTAACTGCCCTATCAGTCTTCATTTTCCCTTTGTTCATGTTTCAGGCAGCTTACATTTCATCAATTTTCAAATCAAAGAATAACATCACAAGATAGTTTCAACTTGAATCATGCAAATGCTTGCAATGTCTCTGATAAGAAACTCAGATTTCCTTGTATAGGCATAGGTATAATTAACAGATTAATTGAAACACATGGTGTCATGTGTAATTAAAACATGGGAACTTCATTTGTAATCCTCAGCGGATACACTTTAAAAGACCAGAAAGATAATAAAAAGTCTAACCAGTCACTAATCTTTAGATTTTAATATTGTCCAGATTTAAACAAATAAGCAAACAAAAGATCAAGCTGAGGAAGAGAAGGAGGGAGGGAGGGAGAGGGAGGAGAGAGAGAGAGGAAAATGAAGGACCACAGAAACATTTGCATGTCTAAATCTATTTCTCGATGTGCTTCAAATTATTTTTTCTGTTTCCTTATTTACTCCAAAGTGATGTTGCCTATAAAAGGCAAATGTGACAAAATTACAGCCTCATTAGTAAAGATGAAGGCTGACATTTTAGCAAAACAGATTTTATAGTGGGTGTTATATTACCCTATTTCACTTTATTAGGTATAAAACAAATGGACTATAAGAATCCAAAGTATTTTCAAATTAACTTATTATTTGTGTTTTGGAAATGGATAGCATCACGGTTCCTGGGCTGAACTCTAAGAAAAGTTTTATTTTATTAAAACTGCGTCACTGGGATGCTGTAGCCATCTCAATCTTAACACTTTCACGATCATTCTTGGATGTTTATGTTTTTCCTAAAGAACTAGTTTCCCCTGCCCTGATCAGAAGACTATTGCTTAGCATTTTTTTTTTTAATTTTTTTTTTTCAACGTTTTATTTTATTTTTGGGACAGAGAGAGACAGAGCATGAACGGGGGAGGGGCACAGAGAGAGGGGGACACAGAATCAGAAACAGGCTCCAGGCTCTGAGCCATCAGCCCAGAGCCCGACGCGGGGCTCGAACTCACGGACCGCGAGATCGTGACCTGGCTGAAGTCGGACGCCCAACCGACTGCGCCACCCAGGCGCCCCAGCATTTTTGTTAACCATAAAACGAAGCCTCTGGCTGAAAATTCTCTTCTTAGTTACAAGGAACAGCTGTTCTTACTGACCTCCTTGAAGGGGACTAGGGGAGCCTGGGCTCAAAATGAAATTCTGCAACAGTGTCTTCTTAAAGTTTTCAAATGGCTATTCTAGTTCAGATTATAGCTTACGTTTTTTTTTAATAATCATTTAATTTTTTTCTTCCAGATCCTTCAGATTGTGAACACTCACAACTAGGCAGAATTCCTCTGTGAAAGGTCATAGGACTGTGATGAGGACATGTGAGGACATATGGCCTCCCGCACTGGACATGAAAAATAATGGCAGGGGCTGCTTTTCGAGCACTTACTGAATGCCTGAAAGTGTGGTGAGAGGCTTTCCGTGTAGTCACTCGTGTAATTTTCACAGCACCCCGACAGTAATGGGTACCATTATTATGTCTATTGTGTAGAAGAGGAAACTGAAACACAGAAAGTTTTCATGGCTCCTACCCAAGTGGGAAAGCCAGGATTTGAAGCCAAGCAGACTGGCTCCAGGGGCTGTATGTTTACATTGCACTACACCCGTGTGTAGTAATAGTGTACTACAGGGAAGTCCCCAGCCTAATTCCAGGAGGAATGTTTCTTTTTGCTTCCTGTAACATCCATGAGAAAGTTCTCCAAGACTTGCTGGTATAATTAAGGAAATATTTCACCATACATAGCATAATGTATCAGTTGGTCAAATGGCTATGTTGTTCATCTGAAACTAATGTAACATTGTGTGTCAACTATACTTGAAAAAATTGCAGAAAGAAAGAAACAAAGAAGGAAAGAAACAAAGAAGGAAAGAAAGAAAGAAAGGAAGGAAGGAAGAAAAGAAAGAAAGAAAGAAAGAGAAAGAAAGAAAGAAAGAAAGAAAGAAAGAAAGAAAGAAAGAAAGAAAGAAAGAAAAGAAAAATATTTCACCATAAGAGCTACAGTGGTTGGGAATGCAAGTCTACTGAATCATCTTGTCTGAATGTCCTTGGTGGACTGTCACTCCTTTTTACGGTAGCTGAACTATACGAGTGGCATCTGAGTAAAATATAGACTTTAGAGGGACAACAAACCATTTCTGCAAAGCTCTCATTCGTACACTGTTAAAGAGAAATGTGAACGTAGGTTTTGAGGACAAGCATTTCAGGCCTCCAAACCATGAACAGATCACATGCATGAACAAATTACATGTGAGTCAGCATGTGTGCTCAACCCTATCCCCACCAAACAAACCTCTAGGTGCTCTTTCTCCATGATTTATAAGAGGGTCTGTTCACATCACACTGACCTTGCCATGACCTTGGTGCATAATCAAGGCTTTTACATTCAACATGAGTTAATGAAGATAAATGTGTTCTTAGGTGAGAAGAGGCACTTAAGGGATTAACAGCCATCTCTCTAAGTGCTAAAAAGGCTTGGAAAACATTAGGTCACTGTGTCATCGTGGTTCAGAATGAACATGCTGGCATTTCATTTTAGTACTGACTCATGAACCTTGGGATACCTTGTACACTTAAAACAATTCTGGGCTAATATTTTTCTGGAGATGTTTGAATAAAGAAGGTTCTGGCATTCTCTTTCTTTCTTTCTTTCTTTCTTTCTTTCTTTCTTTCTTTAATGTTTATTTTTTTGAGACAGAGAGAGACAGAGCATGAACGGGGGAGGGTCAGAGAGAGAGGGAGACACAGACTGTGAAGCAGGCTCCAGGCTCTGAGCTGTCAGCACAGAGCCCGATGCAGGGCTCAAACCCACAGACTGTGAGATCATGACCTGAGCCGAAGTCGGAAGCTCAACCGACTGAGTCACCCAGGAGCCCCTCCACTTAGATTTCAATTGCTTGAGGGTGATGTGGAATAAGAAAGAGCAGATCAGTTAAATCCTTGGCTACAAGAATAATTTTAGGCAGTGCATTCTTGCTGAATAGTTGCTGGCCTAACTAGAAACATTTAAAAACCAGCAACACACCTATCTTTGATATCAAGGGACAAAAAGGCATGTGAGATGAAATCTCAAAACCAGAGAGATGCTAAAATTTTTAGTCAAGGAATAAACAGATATTTTTGTTGTCAGTTTGAGTCATAAGTTTAAATGCATATTTTAAGTAGCTTTGAAGATCTTTTAACTTTCTACTGTAATCCACTTAGTACTATTAGAAAACATATTAGTAAGTACACGTACTGTATCAATGGTCAGATTACTTTAGCACCATTCTCAATGCTATTTAAATTTTGGCCATTTGTGCATGGATTCTGGGGTACAGTTTCTTGAGATATTTTTACTGACAAGCTGTGAAAGTGC
This sequence comes from Prionailurus bengalensis, assembly GCF_016509475.1. NCBI lineage: Eukaryota > Metazoa > Chordata > Mammalia > Carnivora > Felidae > Prionailurus > Prionailurus bengalensis. Next base: position 99,350,650 of record NC_057355.1, read on the forward strand.
AGTTTATTAAACTGACCAAGAAGAGCCTAAGGGAAAAAAATGTCTAACACTACACTGGGCACAGTTGTGTATGTTGACAGATCTCAAAAAGGCCGGTAGGAGTAGTTTTAACTATAGCTAGTTAAGATCTGTTGCCTCATGACCTTTTGGCTTTTTCTTTCCATCAAAGACATCTGACAGGTAAAAATTATTTAGAGTCTATAGAGGACTTGGCTCTCACTGAATTAATTAAACTTAATGAGCACAAAGCAAAGCATATAAATGAGCTCTGTAGAAGGACACTAATCAGAAGTAAATTAAATTAATAGGAAGTGTTAAAAAGAAAAGGAAAATGGAATAATCCAGTCTCATGCCAAATGGCCTGTTATATGAACTTCAGAAATAACTGTTTGGGATAATTTTGCGTTCCAGGTGAATTTTTGCTGTGATTGTGTTCTGCGTTTTGGTCTTTAGAGTGCTTGGTATTCTCTGCCGTGTGTACAGACTTTAGTGGGGTGTGCACACAGCCACGTTCACGCATATTTCTGTAGGCAGCTTTACGTGGCTGAGTGACGTTGCTTTAGGAATGTGGTCTGTGACACACAGCACACGAGTCTGCAGTTCCCATACCAGATGAAGGGCCTGTTCACTCCAACACAATTGTTCGCATCCTGCCAACTGGCCTGGACTCCACTCTGGGCAGATGGGCGTGATTCAGAAGGACAGCAAATGGGGGAGGAGAGGGCTCGGTCAGGCAATGAAAGCATTTGAAAGCCCTGAGGCTTTTACCCTCTACCTGTTCCATCACCAAGGCTAATTGGGTTGGTTCATTTTTTTTTTCCACTTCCACCAAAAGCCCTTCCCTTGCCCTTTGGGACATATTTTCTCCCCTGAGCTGTTTTGTGACATAACCTTTTAATGATTTTACCTTATTGGGAGAACTAGGTACAGAGAGAGGCTGATTGAGGGGGATTTACCCGGGGCTCCCTATATTACTCCGATGGCTGTATTTCACAGGTCACCATGTGGGTGTGAAAGAAAAAAAATTTAAACAGTAAGAAAGACTCACTGTAACAAAAAATTAAATTTCTGAAATTTAAGAGAGCAATTCAGTTATTCCTTGAAGAAGCCAGTTCATTACACAGTAACATTATAACACAAACTGGAAGTTGTGTTATAATGAGGACAAGTGAGGTTCCGGAACCTCACTCCCTGGTTTTGAATCTCTGCCCTGTCACTCCCAGCTGTGTGAATTCAGGCAAGTTATCCAGTCTTCCTGTGCCTCAGTTTCCTCAGCTACATACTAGGGCTGTGAGAATAAACTGAGTTAATTCACGCGAAGCACTTATTTGGTTTGGTAAGCAGTCGGCAAAGGCTAAACATTTTTATTACTGCACCAAAGTGCTTTTATTTACAATCTTTATAGTACTTCCTCCAAAAATTAATGAAGGCACCATCCCAAAGCCATACATATTAAACAAAAAGTGAGAAAACTGAAAATAAAAGAGCAAAAATCTATTAAAGGGATGAGAGAGGTACTTGTACAAGGTACAGGGGTGAGTTTAGCTGCACGATGGGAGCCACAAGCGTATAGCCTTAAAACTTGCTGGGTTAGACGGTTTTCTGTCTAATAAAAGGAAGTATGTAGATTTTTCTTAAAAAACTGAAAATTTTAAAGTGCTGGATTCTAAGTCCTTTATTTTGTGGATGCTTAAATTAGGAAAAGCAGAGAGCAAATACATTTCTTCAGTTTTAAAAAATATTAATAAACGACAAAAGTACAGAGATGAAGAACAGAAGAATCCAGGGATTGGAGGTGACAGAGGGGAGGGGCATGGGTATGACTGTATGGTGATAATGGGGTAGCAGGAGATCTTTGTGGTGATACAGTGGTTCTGTATCTTGACTGCAGCAGTGGTCATATGAGCCTTCACATGTGACAAAATGGCACAGAGTCATACATATACACTGTACCAATGCTAACTTCCTGGTTTTGATATGCTAGTTATGCAAGATGGAACCATTGATGGAAACTGGGCTAAGGGTACAGTGGACCTCTCCTTACTAGTTTTGCATCTTCTTGTGAATGTATAAATAGTGCAAAATGAAAGTTAAAAAGAAGTCAGAATATTGTCCAAATGGATATTACCTACACAGCCACAAAAATATTGTTGCATGGTTGGCTTTTTATTTTTCTTTGTAAGAGTAATTTTAGGTACTTGCATTTCCCCTCAGCCACCCAAAAAAAATCTCAGAGAGATCTTGCATATCCCTGTATCACATAGGCCAACAAGTTTAAAAAGTTAAAACTTGTCTCAAATTTTCATTTTCCTTCGGTAACCAGGCTTGCATTTTCCTGATCAGTTTTGGCAAGCCAACTGGGATCCTCTCAAAGTCCCACTGATTTCATGCTCAGCCATTTGCTCACTATCTATCCACATGGAAGCAGTCACTTCAATTCTCAACTGCCTTGATTCAGTAACTGGGTTACTTTCTGTAACAAGATTTTATTTATGTACAGTGATGCTGTCTCTATCTCCTTATCTTTTTAACGTCAGCGATCCCCTAATATTAGGCCTGTGAAATATCTAAGACTCTCAAAGAGGCAAGCATTGAGTTTATCTGAATTTATCTGACTTTCTGAGAGTTAGGTCCCACTGCTACAACCATATATTTCCTTTATGTGATAAGATAGGAGCCACTCTAGATTTCTGTACCATTAACCAGAAGTGTGTGTGTTTACTTCCTCACCCCTTAGGTGATTCATAAACCTGGCAGCTGCCTTTTTTTTTTTTTTTTTTTTTTTTTTTTTTTTGCAGCAATCTGGCACAAAGCCTTGATCCTGCTTCAAGCACCAGTATCCACCCAGGATGTTGCTCTGTTTAGGGAGATGCAGGCACATACCTTTCATCTGCACGAAGTCGAGTTGGTGAATGGATTGCAGCAGAGGGCTGTTGTCCAGACTCAGGTCGAAGTCCGTGGTCATCCTGGGAGTGAGCGTGCCTTTCCCCCACTGATCCTCAGTCAGGTGCACTCTCCTTATGAGGGCGTCAGAAATCTAATCACATCAAAAACCACAGCCTAAGAAATATAACACTACACTGGACACAGAATGCTGCTCCTCCACTCTCTGGGAGCTTTACCAAACCACTTTGGGACTCACACCCTTCCTGTCTCCGTATAGGCAGTGAGGAGTCTCTTCTGATAAGAATGACCCATGCAAATCTGGGTCCTTCTGTGAGTCAGAGGGGGCCACTAGAAATAATTAGCAGCTATTAATTGCTCTAATAGACAAACCTGGATATATGCTGATGCTATTTATGACTGATCATAATATGTTGGTGATCAATTAATCCTACTAGCACCAACAACCCTAAGTTTCTAAGAGGAGGTGTGGGTTTCCTGTCAAAACTTGGAAATGAGGGGTTTTTTTTTAATTTATTTATTTATTTTGAGAAATAAGAAATAATTATTTTGAGAAAGTGGGGAAGGGGGAGAGAGAGAGGGAGAGGGAGAGAGGGAGAGAGGGGGAGAGAGAGAGAGAGAGAGAGAGAGAGAGAGAGAGAGAGAGAGAGAATCCCAAGCAGGCCCCGCAACACCAGCACAGAGCCCAATGTGGGGCTCAAACCCACAAACTCAAGCCGAAGTCTTAACCGACTGAGCCACCCAGGTGCTCCAGAAATGAGTTTTATAAAATAGTAGAGAGGCTGCATATGGTAATCTGTAAAGTGGAATTTCTTACACTTTAAGCAGATCATCTGACTGTATCACTTTATTCTTTGATAGAGAACTCTTCCACTTCTTGTATTTAATCTCCCTCTGTCATTCTTGGACAGTTTGACAGAATGTGAGTTGGAAGGATAATCTATGTATTCCTTAATACAAGGTCCCTTAATAATTACGATCAAAACTTAAGTAAAATTCAGCTGACATCATCACATCTCATTAAAACAATACTGAAGAAATCATGAGAAATCCAAGCAATGAAAAACCTTCACTTTATTTAGGAAATCACTGAATAACTGGCCAGTAGGAACTGTCAAGAAGGTAGAAGCCTTCAATATTTAGACATTTCTAGCTGACCAAATTGTCCAAGAAATTAGTGGAAAGGGACTCAATTCTTAGGCAAGTCAGTAGCTCTGCTTTGGGGGGAACTTAAAGGGAATTACATTTTCAAGATTAAACATGAGCAAAAACAAATTTTAAAAAGCCCACGCGCTGCTCAATCTCGTAGCACATGAGGGCCAAGGCTTCCAAGAAGTCAATGGAGTTATGCTGGCACCCATATATGCATGGCAGTCTGAAGGTGGGTTTCATTGTGGAGGGGATCCTTGATCTCCAAGAGCTGTTAGGAGTCCACCCTGGCTTCGGAGACTCAGTCTCATGGGACATTGAGAATCTGAAGTAGAAACTAGCTGGCACTCACCTGTAAAAAGCCACTGGGATCATTTTCCTTAATGACCTCCAAGCAGTACTCCATGAGACCTGTGGTCTGGCGCAATTTCACGGTGCAGTGAGAGATCTGATCTCGAACCACCTAGGGTTGATGAGAGAACAGAGTGGTCCAAAATGGCAGAGGGTAAAAAAGAAGCAAACTGGGACGTTAGAAAGCTTCTTCAAACCATATGCCAAGAGCATCATGGAATGGAATAAATGTATGAGAATATTTTGTGGCAGTGTCTGCTGTGGACAATGGCTCCAGAAGACAGATTGTATAAATGCTTTTATTACAGGGACTGGTAACAACAGGACCCATCAGAAAGGCATGCAGATGGTGGAAGCCTAGGAAGCTGGTTACTCTGGTGCCTGAAGGGACGTCTTCCTAATTCCCCCTTCTTTCCGTCTTCTGGGAAGCTGATACTGTGAGCTGTTCTAAGTGGGAGGTCGCTAGGAGTCTACAAAGGAGCTGCGTAACCCGAGGTGTGGCTGCAGCTTCTGTTCTGGGAACAGTCACCCACCTGCTCCCACCCTGTGCCTGTCTCTTCTAAAGAGCAGATGTCACCATCCGAACCAGTTCCTTCTCATTCTAATTCTTTTTCCTGAGGGGGTGGTGGGGTGGGGTTAAAGGTGAAACTTGCTGAAAGACAATGAGCTAATAACCACAAGTAAACCAGAGAAAGATGGATGCAGAATTAAGTTTTGAGAATAACCCACTTAGAAGCAATCACTGCCTCATTTGGGAAAGCAGTTTTAAAGGCTCTCTATTTACCATGCTGTGAGTCTGGTTTAACCTAGAAAGGCCTCTCTCTGAACATACAGTTTCTGCCTCTGGGAAGTTGTCTTTGCCCAGTGTCAAACACATGACAGTCCTTGAAAAGTTTCTTTCTTCAAAGATGTTCATTTTCTGTGTCCTCTGCTCAGTGACCCAAATCCTGAAGTGGTTTCTGAAGCTAGAGTTGAACAAGAGTTTTCTAGGAACCTCAATTGCTTACATCCTCGATATTTATACTACTTTGCAAAAGCCTCAGAAATATCCAGCCTTCTGGATTTTTACAAATAATAACTAAAAGGAGTTTTAATATTAATTATCGAAAACCTTTTTCTTTGTTCCTTCTTTTCAGTTTTGATTATACACCTTCCATTAAAGGATATTTCATTTACTTTCAAAAGCAATTGGAAACTAGACAAAAAAGCAATCATCTCATCACTCTACTGAAGATTTTTAAAGCATTTTGATATTTCCTTTCAGGTTTTTCCCTTGAGCTAGATATATGTATAGTTGCAATCGTAATATGTGACAATTTTACCTCCTTCCCACTTAACACTATACCATAGTCATTGTACAGGTTGCCACCATCAATAAATGTTACTGGCTACATAAATATCCCACTGAGGGGGTTATCATAATTTATTTAATCATTCCTGCTCCTCTATTTTTGGACATTTAAATTCCTCCTAATTTTTAAAAAGTTCATTTATTTATTTTGAGATTGAGAGAGAGAGCACACGCAGGCATGCACGTGTGAACAGGGGAAGGGCAGAGAGAGATGAAGAGAGAGAGAGAATCCCAAGCAGGCTCTGGGCTGTTGGTGCAGAGCCCATGCAGGGCACAGTCCCACTAACCGTGAGATCTTGACCTGAGCTGAAATCAAGAGTTGGATGTTCAACCAACTGAGCCACCCATGTGTCCCTAAATTCCTAATTTTTTGACAATTCATCCATTTATTATTGCTGGTCTTTGTTTCTAATTTTTTTGTGTGTGATGAAACATATATAACATAAAATTTACCATTTTAGCTATTTTTAATTGGTTAATTACATGGCATTCATATTGTACTCAATACATTCATATTGTTGTGCAACTATCACTGTCCATCTCCAGAACTTTTTTATTTTTCCAAACTAAAATTTTGTACTCATTAAACAATAACTCTCCATTCTCCCCTCCCCCCTGGCCCCTGGAAACCACGATTCTACTTTCTGTGTCTATGGATTTGACTACTCTAGGACTCTCAAATAATATAGTATCATACAATATTTGTTCTTCTATGACTGTTGTTTCACTTAGCATGATGTCTTCAAGGTTTACCCATGTTGTAGCTGGTGTCAAAATTTCCTTCTTTGTAAGACTGAATAATATTCCATTGCAGGTTTACACCACATTTTGTTTATCCATTCATCTGTTGATGGACATTGGGGTTGCTTCCACCTTTTGGCTATTGTAAATAAAGCTGTTATGAATATGGCTGTGTAAGTATCTGTGGAAGTCCCCGTTTCACTGCTTTTGGGTAGATAGCCTGAAGTGAAATTTCTGGATCACATGATAATTCTATTTTATTTTATTTTTTTTAGAAATCATTATACCATTTGCCACAGCAGCTATACCATTTTATATTCCCATCAGCAGTGCACAAGAGTTCCAATTTCTCCACACCCTGTGATACGTATCACTGTTTTTTTTTTAAATAATAATAGTCATCTTAATGGGTGTGAAGTGTAGCTCATTGTGGTTTTGATTTGCATTTCCCTAATAACTAGTGATGTTGAGCATCTTTTCATGTGCTTATTGGCCACTTTATCTCCTTTGGAGAAATGTCTATTCAAGTCTTTTGCCCATTTTTTAATTGGTTTTGTTGTTGTTGTTGTCTTCTGATGCACAAAATTTATACATTTTTGTCTACCTTTTCCTTTGTTGCCTGTGCCTCTGGTACAATACCCAAGAAATCATTGCCAAATCCAGCATTGTGAAGCATTTGCCCCGTGTTTCCACTTAAGAGTTTTATAGTTTTACTTCCTACATTTAAGTCTTTGATCCAGTTTGAGTTAATTTTTGTATACAGTGTTAGGTAATGGCCCGACTTCATTCTTTTGCATGTGGATAGCCAATTTTCCCAGTGTCATTTGTTGTAAATCTGCCCTTTCCCCATTGAATGGTCTTGGAACCCTTGTCAAAAATCATTTTACCATATATGTGTAGGTTTATTTCTGGGCTCTTTATTCAATTCCAGTGGCCTATATGTCTGTTTCCATGCCAGTACTACACTGTTTGGAATTTTGTAGCTTTGCTGTAAGTTACGTAAACAGGAAGTGTGAGAACTCCAAGTTTTTCCTTTTACACGATTGTTTTGGCTCTATGGAATCTCCTAATTTTTTGACAGATGATTTGTTATCACTTTTTAAATTTTAGTAAAAGAAAAACAAAAATAAAATGTAAGATTTAAAAATCTCCTTATCAGAATTGGCGAAAGAAACCAACTTTGATGTGAAGACTGATTTTGACAGGTAGAAGGGAGATCAAATTTAAAATTCACTGGTTGACTTATTTCCTTCTGGCATCTAGTATTCTGCTCAAGGAATGCAAATTATTTTATTTTATTTTTTAAACGGAAAGTTTAACCTTTTTAACAGAAGGTTAAATTTCTACTCCTTAGTGGGGAGAAAACCCCACCCATAAGTGAAACAAAAAATGCAGGACAGGTGACCTAAAACTAATCTGCTACTTCTCTCTGCTATAATAGGCTTAACTAAATTGTTCTCAGAAAATGTTGTTATATTTTGGTAGCCAGTGCATCAACGCCTCTAGCTAGCAGAAACCTCAGCAGTCATCATTCACTAACCAAATGGCATCTGTCCTAGGACTGTGCAGAAGTGACTGGTGCTCCAGTCTGAATAACAAGCACGGATTAGGTCTGGGCATTGTAACCCAAAGCGAGTTAGCTTTTGAAGCAAAATAGACTTGAATTGTTGTATTTACTTTCCAGAGCATTCAGATCAATGATAATTTTATGACTGAAAAGCTGAAATAAATACATTAATCAGACCTCATAAAATTCTATGTTTGCTTCTACAAATTTCTTCTCAAGTAAGATTTATTTGATGCCAAAGGAGCTGAGCGTTGGGTCTCTCTGACTACTCTTAGGAAACTTCATTGTTGCAGTGCCAAAGGGTTGGTGAGTTTCAGTGGGGGTTTGCCATTGCCATTTGCCATTTGCTCCTGTGTTCCATGGTTCAAGCTTCTTGGAAGGACTCGCTATTCCTGAGCTCCTGGCTCTCAACTCCCACTGTTGCAACAATGGATTTGGATCCATCATTTTACCTGTTAATCAACCACTTCACAATGGTCACAGTAGCCAGTGATAAAAATCACTGCTTGGGGCACCTGTGTGGCTCAGTCAGTTAAGCATCCAACTTTGGCTCAGGTCATGATCTCATCGTTTGTGGCTGCATTGGGCTCTGCGCTGACAGCTCAGAGCCTGGAGCCTGCTTCGTTTGGATTCTGTGTCTCCCTCTCTCTCTGCCCCTCTCCTACTTGCATCCTCTCTCTCTTTCTCTTAAAAATAAACATAAAAAAATTATTTAAAAATTCACTACTCAAAATTAAACTTCAGGTTTCCCAGAGGCGGCACTTTTGGATGTGTTGTAATTGACGTCTAGTTCTTGAATTAATTTGGCAAGATTTTCCATCTTATGGAAATTAGCCAAATAGTTAGATCTTTTAAGAGTATAAATATTTTTTCTTCAATTGTGTGGCTTTATCAGCTCTCTCGTTACCTTCTTCACTCTGTGTTATTTCTACTATTTACTATTATTATTTATTTTACATTATATTTTTGTATGGAAAACAATCCCTAGGAAGTGAGGCCATGTCACTTTTTCTTTGGGTTCCACATTTTTGTGCAGTTGCTTGGATGCTCCGGAGAAACCGTTGGCAACATGTTTGCTGCTGGCCGGAGTTAAGAGTTCCTTTTCTCAGGAAGGAAATGTGCAAGTGACAGGAATGACACAAATAGGGACTGGGAAACAATCTTCCTGCTTTCATCTGCAGTAAAGCCTAAACTAGCTCTGGGACAATGAGTTAATCTTTAGTTCATGGTTTCAGAGAAGGCTTTCACCATTTTATTAGCAGTCCCCATCTGTTCGGGATGGCAAGTCTTATTGCTTGCTTGAACGGCTTTATTTTGCTAAGTGGCAAATTTATGAAGGTCATTCCTTGGGTCAAGATATGTCACTGACACTTTGGAAAGGGGGAATTGAGCATTCCCTCTGAATGCTTGAACTTTTTTGGTAGCATAGAGCAATCCACGAAAGCTCATACAGTATGTAAGTGTAAGATTTTGTTCTATCTACAACTACATTTTTCCATCCCATCTCTAGTAGACCAATCTCCTCCCTCCACTCAGCTCAGGTAACACAACCAGCAGCAAGAACTGAAGCCAATTAGGGTGAATTTCCTTATTTTATCCAATTTGGCCTCGACACCCTTTCTCTACCTCTGTTCACCTGTCCCATCTTGCATATAGCTCTTTAAAATTCTTTCTTTCTTTCTTTCTTTCTTTCTTTCTTTCTTTCTTTCTTATTTTCATTTTTTTAAATTAATTAATTAATTAATTTATTTTTTTTTTAACGTTTATTTATTTTTGAGATAGAGAGAGGCAGAGCATGAACGGGGGAGGGTCAGAGAGAGAGGGAGACACAGAATCGGAAGCAGGCTCCAGGCTCCGGGCCATCATCAGCCCAGAGCCCGACACGGGGCTCGAACTCACGGACCGTGAGATCGTGACCTGAGCTCAAGTCGGACGCTTAACTGACTGAGCCACCCAGGCGCCCCTCTTTCTTATTTAAAAAAAAATTTTTTTTTCAACGTTTATTTATTTTTGGGACAGAGAGAGACAGAGCATGAACGGGGGAGGGGCAGAGAGAGAGGGAGACACAGAATCGGAAACAGGCTCCAGGCTCTGAGCCATCAGCCCAGAGCCTGACGCGGGGCTCGAACTCACGGACCGCGAGATTGTGACCTGGCTGAAGTCAGATGCTTAACCGACTGCGCCACCCAGGCGCCCCTTTCTTATTTTTAATAAATACTTTCACTCATAGTATTTTCGTTTGTCCTGGAGTCTGGAGAGATACCACTAATGAATTTTTAGTCTAAGTCAACACTAACATTCTCTCTCCTATTTTAAGAAACTTGTTCTTAAATATATCCCTTCCCATCACAGTTTAAAACAGTTTCCCCCAAGTATAAAGTAACCTCTTTTTTTTAATGTAAGGTACAAGTACTTTCAAGATGCAAGCTTGAAAAATGTCTTCTTCACAGGTCCTTTTGGTCAGTGGAAGGGAATTTCTATATGCACCATCATTCCTGAAGCAAGATGACTAACTAATGCCTGGAATTGACTCATTTGTGAGTTATAGGTGAAGTGCTTTGGCCACGAGGTTCAGCTAATAAAATAATAAATTCTCTTTTTCTCCCCCTAGGGTAGAATTTTATCTTCTATATTATCACTATATTCAGTGACACTTAGAGGCATTTATTTTTTATTTTATTTTTTTTCATTTTATTTATTTATTTATTTTTTTCAATATATGAAGTTTATTGTCAAAATGGTTTCCATACAACACCCAGTGCTCATCTCAAAAGGTGCCCTCCTCAATACCCATCACCTACCCTCCCCTCCCTCCCACCCCCCATCAACCCTCAGTTTGTTCTCAGTTACTTAGAGGCATTTAAATTAAGGAAGAGCTTTTTAAATTTCTCACATGCCACCATTCTCCCACATGGTTGGAGGCAAATATTTCCCCTTTCTTTTGGTACCACTCTTCTGTACTAGTGTTATTAATTACCCACATTGGCAACTAATCATTTCAAAGACAGGTTCTTGAGGCTTTGAGTTTTTCATCAAGAAAGGATCATTCAGCCCTATCAAATGAATAAGACATGTACCTGTTTTGAGAAAGGCTTGAGATTTTAAGAGCAAAACTGTGAACTTTCCATTCCAGAAATGTAAATGTCACCAATAGCCTCATCAATAAACGTTGGGTGGAATATGCAAAGAAAGCATGCTCTTAGTGTGTAGAATACTACATCCTTGTACAGAGAAGTTAGTGAGGAAACACAAGTCATTTGGAGACAGAAGCATGGTGGTGCGGACTCATCCACAGGGGAGGACACTATTTATGCTCACCCGCGGTGGAAGTGATGCATACAATGTGGTGTTTCCTAGGCTGTGAGGCTCAGGGAGACTCACTAGATTGTCATCTTCAAAGTATGTGTTTAGTGCCCTCTGGAGGTAAGGAATGTCACTCATGTCTGGGTTCAGGCAAAGGGCATCAAAGGTCTGTGACTGCCCTTCATGGACGTTGCCAAAGCGGGTACGGGGTGTTCAGAAGTATGTCCCGTAGCTTTGGTGAGCTCCAGCTGTGTGTGTGGTGCCTGGTGATTCCATGGGCACCCTGGGCACTCTGTTCTGTATTGTCCCTCTGTGACTTCTGCTCCTATGTGGTAGGAAGCAGAGGATCACAGAATTTGCCAAATGAATTCCCCCTTAATGATAGGCTTATAATCAAAAATGATTGTGATTAAAATTTTAGGGTTGGACCCCTAACGGCAGTCAAAGGTTTCAAGTGTTTTGGTGTGCCCGATCTTTCCAAATGTCTTGACTGTAATGGACTTAACAGAACTTGTTGCCAGTAGTTTTACTGGGATTGTGCTGATTATTGGGTTAAACTTGTTGCTTTTTCTTTCTCTTTTATTTTTATTAAAAATTTTTTTAATGTTTATTTTTGAGAGAGAGAAAGAAAGAGAGAGAGGGACTGAGCATGAGCAGGAGAGGGGCAGAGAGAGAGAAAGAGAGAGGGAGACACAGAATCTGAAGCAAGCTCCAGGCTCTGAGTTGTCAGCACAGAGACTGATGCCGGGCTCGAACTCACGAACCGTGAGACCATGACCTAAGCCAAAGCTGGACACTTAACTAACTAAGCCATCCAGGCACCCTGATTTTTCTTTCTAGTAAAGTCTGTAGCCCGTTAAATCATATCTGATTATTTAAACAAATTTTTGTGGGCTTGGATAGGTCTGTCTTCCACCCTCCCTCCCTCTCTCTCTCTTTCTTCCCCATCCCCCACCCCAATCTAAATCAAAGGGTTACTTGTTTGTTTTAAGACAATGGCAAATAGCTTAAGTAAGCAATTCGACAAGCCGGTGACATCCCTAGTGTAAATGTGTACTCTTAATGATATGACTGTATAATTTTTTAATAAACATAATGGGAACATGATAGGCAATACATGGTAAATAACAACCAAAATAATCATCACCATAATGAGAATGATTCTAACAAGATCCAACAGTACACTTGGATTCAAAATCAAACCTGTGTATAGTTACAATTGGGATGTGTTGGCTGCTGTAAAAACAGTACACTTTATCGTTATCCCTCAGCACTCTTGCTCCATGATTTTGTTGGTACGTTCACTTACCGGGCACACATGGAAATTAAAGCCTAGATTTTTGGGGGGATATTTTTGAATAACTATAACTTTTTTTTCTTCCAAAGAATCTTAGAATTGAAAGGTGACCAAGAAGAAACCTGTCACTTTGCTTCGCACACATATGAATTTACTCTAAAATACTGGAGCAAGTATGTATTTAAGATCATTGTGGAATTACTCCAAATTCTGAGCGTTACATAAATAAAAATAATTCCCTGATATTTCTTTGGGCCTACCAAAAGAAAAATGACATTATCAGTTTCCCAAGAAAAGCACAGATCTCATTAATGGCACACTTCAGTGTTGTCACAAATTCCCTGTGAGGATCACAGATGGTGAGGATACTCTAAGGTCCTATTCAGGTCAAGAAGGCCCAGAAAGGATGTTAACAAAACATATAGTTCATGTGGCACCTGAGTGGCTCAGTCAGTTGAGTGTCTGACTTTAGCTCAGGTCATGATCTTCTGGTTCATGGTTTTGAGCCACATGTCGGGCTCTGTGCTGACAGCTTAGAGCCTAGAGCCCACTTCAGATTCTGTGTCTCCCTCTCTCTGTCCCTCCCCTGCTCACATTTTGTCAACAACAACAACAACAAAAAACATGTAGTTTGAACAAGACACCCAGGGGTTCCGGTTTACCGTGCTTATTGTGGGGATATCGCCCAAGTAGTCTCAAAAACATGAGTTAGTAATATCCCTTGGAAGCTCAAAAGCAATTTTCCCCCGTCAGTAGCTTTCTGACATTTCATTAGTTCACCACATCCTGAAAATAGAAATGTGGCTCCCAGTGTTTTTTTTTTCAAACCAAAGAATAGTATTAAGAAACAATATTCCTCAAATACAGTCACAGCTGCATACATATGTCTCAAGCCACTTTCCTAGGTCCAGAGACAATCATGCCTGTGTATAGACTAATTCTATACCACATTCTCTAGTATTATGGAAAGTCAATCCCTTGGAGAACTTCTTCAGTGTACTTACTAAGTGATACCAGGTTTCCAGGCATTCTCTCTATATGATAACAACAATAATAGCTAATATTTATTGAGGACTGTGCTAACGTGCTTGGCAATTTCCTATGATGTGATGACTGCTTCTAACCCGATTGTACACACAGGTGAAAGAAACTGAGCCACAGGCTTGCCCACAGTTAGACATCTAGTAAGTGAGAAAGTGTGTCCTCACACCCCATTCTCTGTGACACAGAATCTGGACTCTTTACCTCTCAGCGCCAGCTTGCCTCAGAACCAGAACTATTCAATCTGCTCAAGCAATCAGTGCTTTCAGAGAGGGGCATGAGGAGATTATAAAGACTGTCTTTATACACACTCACTTTCCAGCATCCTTAGCCTTTTGGATTGCTCAAGGAGAGAAAGTTGCCAGAAAAATACACACACAACTCTCCTCTTTGTCAGCAAAAAGCAGGGCCCCTAGAGAACTCTGCCAAAGGGAAGCGGAAGACCATAAGATTATCCTTGCCGGACTATGAGTGATGGGTTAGCCAACAAAGACAGAAAGAAGTACTGTGCTTGGCAAGCGATGTCTATAAAAGGCCAGTCTTTTCTCACAAATCTGAGGAGCAACAGAAATGACAAGAAAGGGGAAAGGCAGGAGGGAGAAAAGCAGAGGGAGGGAAATTGGAGGCTGCATCAGTAGTCACGGCGTCGGCCCTGCTGGCTGTTTTTAGAAGCAGTGACATACAATCCACTGGCAACAGCAGAGAAACAAATCGCTCGAGACAGAAGACAGAACAGCTTTCCTGCCGTGAGGGACAGCCAGCCACCTGTCTCCTGTTTCTGTGGCCCTATGGGATCAGGGGCAGGGAACGCCGCCCAGGGCAGGGTGGAATGCGAGCAGGCAGCTGCTGCTGCTCAGTGTCCCCGGGCACACCGCTGTGCCCTGCTGGGGCAGGTCACCAGGTTCCTCTGCAGTCCCTCCATTAACTGATTTTCACACAGTCCCCTACAGCAGAGGCAGCACTGAGCAGAGGCATCTGGGGGCGGGGGGGGGGGGGGCTTTCACGCCCCTCTGCTACCGTTTGACATGGAGAAGTGATGCTTTCTCAATCCTTGATTCCCTTTTCTGTCCAGGTCACTGCCCTTTTGTCTCTCCCACGCAGAAAACCTGGAGTTGCGGCTACAGTCACTATGTGGTTTATCACAAATGGTTCACTGTGTTCTGCTTAAAGATACCAAGAAAGTGTCTGAAATGTCTTAAAAAAGAGATTTCCACTGAGAACAAGTTAAAATCTGGTGGCTACCTACTGAAACGGTTGGTCTACTATTTAGAGAGAAAATCCAGCTGTCCAGCTCACTTCCTGAAGATAGCTGTGGTTTTATTTTGGGTGGCTCTCGGTGGTTCAAGTGGTATTCTGAGTTCCACCATAATAATAAAAGTTCTGGGTTTCTGAAGAGTGTTACATGAAGGGCAATAGCAACAATCGTTTAGTAATGTCAGAGCAGGTGATGGAATCAGGTTTGAGTGCATTCTAAGATGAACCTAAGAGGGTTTTCCAGTAAGAGCCACCACCAAGAAACAGCAATGGCATCTCTGGAAGCAGGGTTATAATCGCCAGCCTCGCTTCACTGTCTAAGCCAACAGGCTGAGGCTCTCTGGACATTAGAGCCCTGTGCACTTTTCTTTCCAAACTCCTTCCTGGTTCAGATTTAACTTCAAGGCACGCAATTTTCTTTATCAAGGAATCTACAGTACCTCTCCTTGATAAGATTGCACTGCTGCTCCCTCATCAGGAACATGTGGAGAGACATGGCCCTGATACAACACCCAGGAAGTCAGGCCAGCAGACTTCATCACAGGGCAGAGCCCTCAAGGGCTCTTTCTGGACTTTGTTGCCCCAGCTCTGCCGCCTGCCTGATTGAGTTCCACAGGCCCTCTCAGAGCGACACCTGGGCAAGCCACAAAGGCAGGGGAGAAAGGTTTATATTCCAGTCACATTATTGCTCTGACTTTGGGGCAGGAACAAGCAGGTGTGTGGCTCTAAATGTGTTTTGCAGCAGGTGGGCAGCGGAGGAGGGAGCCTCTTAGAGGAGGAAGCTGGAGTTGGGGTTTTCTTACTTTTGGAGAAAACTGTTAAGCTTCCTTGGGGAGAGGTTGTTCTTTATCTTGCTGCCTGGCTCCCTGCCTTCTGGCTGAGCCCCCTGGGTCTCCGGGTCCTGGTGTGTGGCTGGGGCATAAAGTTGGAAGGTTGGTGACTGCTGCTCAGGGCTCAGCATTGCCAGTCTTGCTGCAGGTCTTGCCCAGGTCTCATGCCCTAGTTGGCAACCAGTTTATTGCCTTGTTTCTGGTACCCATGAAATGGGTACTGGCCCTGTTTGATGAAGCTTCCCTGCCACTAAGCTTGAACCCCAAATCTTGTAAGCTGTGCTCTCTTATTTCTTCATTTCTCCCTTGGTTTTCCTACTGGAATCCCATTAGTTTAACAATGGGGACTTCCCCTATTCTTCAGGGACTATAGCCTGTTCCCAACCTGCTGGGGTATCTGAGGCTCACAGGGCCATTCATGAGCTCCTGCGAGGCTGTATCCATTTCCTGCTGCCCACATCATGAGCTCCCTGAAGTTGGCTGCCTAACCCCAACAAAGGGCCTGTGGTCAGACCTCACCTCTCCCTCCACCCTAATGTCAGGCCAACATTGTGCACCCCGTATCCTCTACCCACTGGTAGTTACCCTGGGGCTTACTGGCCATGCATGTGGACCTCTGCTGACTGCCTACTTCTGGGCTCCCTCCTGCGGGGTTGTTCCCATGTCTCCAGCCTGCTCTCACATCTTGTCATCCTGCTCCAGTGAGGGAGTGGATGGGGTATCAGATGTCTCCAGGAGGACCAATCCTTTTGCCAATAGAGCCCACACTCATAATCAATCAACTCCACTGTGCGATGACAAAAGTCTGTGTAGCCGTCCCGTCACACAGTTCACTTCAGAAGTTAAGAAAAACCTTGTTTGTCTTCTGGAAAGCATGGTTTCCATTCCCATTTCAAAAATACCTTTTGCCTCTGTATGGCCACTCTGGCCACCTTGTCTAAAACTTCAACCCCCTTTCCTAGGACTTCCATCCCCTAATCCTTATTATTTTTCTAAGCTTTTTTTTTTTTTTTTTTTTTTTTTACTAAATACTGCATATTTTACTTACTTATCTTGCTTACTGTTTATCCCTTCTGGTGGAAAATAAGCCTCATGAGGGCAGTGATTTTTATTTATTTAATTGTGCCTACACTCAGAGCAATTCTTGGCCCAGGGGAGTCACTCAATAAGTATCAGTGAGGTAAATGATGGAGTGTGTGGGGAATGAAGAGATGCTTGCTCCTTGCTCTCCAGGCCACTGGCCACCAAGACTGTGGACATCTGGCCCACCCGTCTAGCCTGTCCATCCCGGCCCTGGGAGCCTGGCTCCTTGGCTTTCTCCTCTCCCCATGGAGCAGCACTCACCTTCAGCTTGTGCTCATGCTCCTTGTTGACACGTGCGAGCAGCTGGGCTTTCCTTCTGTTGAGGGCGTCGATGAGGGCATCACACTGGGCCACCAGGCAAGCCTCGAACTCCACACTGTTCTCCTGCATGAGAAAGCACATCTCTCAGCCGCAAAGCACCTGGTCTCCTTGGGCTGCAGGAGAAGACAGAGCTCCCCTGACCATTTGTGGGGTACAAATCCCTGCTGAAGGAGATGAAAAGGAACTCTGTCCACAATGCACATTTCACGTTGTTTCAATACCTGGATACATTTCATTCTACAGTGATAGTGTTCACTTTAAATTGAAAAGGATAAATATTACTTAATAAATTTATCAAAAGGAAATCACACCCACAGTTTACATTATATTGTGTAAAAATAAAGCTTCCGTTTGTGGAGTTGAACATGAATCTTTCTGAGGGCTGGCAAATGTCTGCTTATGTATGGTGGAAGGTGGCATTCAGAGAGGCTGGCTGCCTGAGCAGGTGGGGTATTATAGAGGCATGAGAGCTAAAGAATCATTAAAATCAAGAGAAGAGGGAAGAAAGAGGACAGAAGTGGTCTTCAATATTAATCAATAATCCAATGATAATAGAACTTTATAAGAATAATCATGGGGAAAGTACTTGCTGCTTTCATTAAGGAAAGCAAATAGTTAATGTACATAGACAGTCAAGAACAATTGGCTTGACTTCTACCCAGCCCTAAAAGTCAAGCCACGAACCAATAGCTTGTGGGGGAACGCTAACCATGTTCTAAATGAATTATAGCTTCTCTGTGATGTTTACATTGAATGCTGGATCTAACTATTTTCTTGATTTAAATCTGTACATGCTATAGCATTTCTTTCAAGCAATTCTCTCCCTAAATCATAAGCATTCATTAATGATAGTCCTTTCAGTAAATCACATATGTAATTTTGATTGTCAAGTGATAATCTGAAAGACAGTTATAATTTATAGCAAATGAAAGATGAATACTCACACATACATGAATAGCATTGAAAAAATAGCACCCAACTGAGTCAACTGTAAGCTCTAGGGGGCTGGCAAGGAAGGAACAGCTTAGCCTATCAAATTTTAATTTATTCTCTAAGTCATAAAGAACTATGTCTCTTAATATAAGGATCTACTGATAGGCATTTGAGAACTTTTTAAATGCAAGATCTTCTTCATGTAATGTGTTATATTAGTAATTGCTTGACTAGTGCCTTCTACATGCTAAGTTTTGGCTTTCCTGGCAATTGTTTTTGAGTACTCAGAGAAGTCCTTTGGAAAATGTCATTTAAGAGGGCTCTATGTCCCACACAGGGTAATATTGGGAGGATGAGGGCAGCCCTCTTGCAGTTTCTGATTTAGAGCAGAAGGAAAGCTTTGCTCTGATGAAGAGGTGGGGTGCAGGGCAAAAGCAAAGAAGGGACTGACCAATCACCTCTGTTGTTCTGGAAAACAGAAGAAAGTGTACAACTGTTAGATTGTCAGGGGATCAAAAGTTTTAACATGAACATGCATGGAAAAAAGAGTGAGGAAAACAATATAAGATGCTTTGAAAGCCTGGCTTACCTTTAAAAAGACCATTCTACTTTGACATGGGTTAAATATTAACTAGGAAAGCCAATTTACTGGAGGCCAGAGTGAAGGTTATTTCTGTGAGGCAAACCTCAAAACATAAGAACAGTAAACAGTGTAGAGGTTCACTAGTTAAGCATCTCATGCAGTTTATGGTTTCTCCCTTTAGCAATAGTGGAGAGCTCACAAGCTCTCAAATGCTGGCTGATCTTTGGGTCATTGTGTCCAAACAAAGCAATCTGAAATTATAGTTACCAGGGGGGTCATGGTTGGAAAACACTTAAGTATCTAAGTAGAGAAGAAGCATTACTATGGGCAGGAAGGAAGGAAAGAGTGAAAGAAGGAAGGAAGGAAGGAAGGAAGGAAGGAAGGAAGGAAGGAAGGGCAGGTGGGAAGGAAGGAAGGAAAGGCAGAAGGGAAGGAAAGGAAGGGAGGGAGGAAGGAAGGAAGGAAAAAAGAGAAAATGTGACCTGTTTGTTATCATCAGATAAGATATAATTATTGCAAGGTGTTTTGGGAACCTGAAGAGTTTTAAAAACTCAACAATAATGACTCTGAATTCACAAAGAGGCCTCTTTCTAAATATGCAGTAGTGGAGAATTAGGACCCTAGTGCCAAAGGTAGCAACTATTTGGAAAACTAGGTTGTGTTCCTGGCTTGTTGGCAAAACACAACCACCTCGAGAAGGGGTGTGTTTGAAGTTGGCCTGTATGTGTGTTTGTATTAGAAGGGACAGAGCAGAAAAGAATAATTGGAATTTCTCCACAACACATTAAGGTAGAAGAAACAAACTCCCTGCTACACAGCTACATCTTAACCCACGGAGTTTGCTTTCTGTCTCAGGTGCTGCCAATACCTGGATCTGTTGGACCATGTTGCGGAGCTGCACCAGAAACTCCTTGGCTTCTTTGGCCCTGTCTGACAGTCCGTTCAGCGCCTGGGAGAGCTGGCTCTGCAAAGATAAAGAAGGAAGCCAGGGAGCTGTAACCACAGGAAGTAGCAACAAGGTCTTACGGTGTTGTTTTGATCCAAGACCCAAGAGTTCTCAAGCCCCTCAGATTCCTCTTCTCAGAGCTTGGGGCAGTTAGCCAACATCTGTATATGAGGATTCTGGTACTAATGGCATCCAGGCACCTTCCACAAGCTCCTGAGAAGTTTCTCCTCTGAAGCAGTGAAAGCTCCTGGTCATTGCAAAGGCCCTTGCCACCTGATACCTGTCTGGAAATTCCACATCTCATGAATTAGTTAATTAATTCAGCAAAAATTTACTTAACTTAAAATTAAAAGCTAAAGTGAGTCAGAAGATATGATGATTATCAAAATTATTTAGGCCAAAGTGCTATTGGTCTGGCGTTGGGGCAGGAAGAATACAGTCAAGAACAGGATGAAGGAAGGAAGGGTTAGAGCACTGGTATGATGCTCTGGGGCTACTTCAGTGTAATGGCACATACAAAACCCACGACCACATTTTTTTCATCAAGGTCACCCTCCTTCTCCCAAATACAGCCCTGTTGCCCTAACTCCTGTCCATTCCTCAACCAAGGAAGACTCTCATCCTAATTTTCCACACTGTCCTGTCCATCTGGAATGCAGTTCTGCTGGGGGCCATGTGTCCAGGTAAACACTGGCTTTCCCAGCTTCCCTGTCTGCTGGGGTGGCCATGGGACATACTACTAATTGATGAGACTCAAGTGGAAGATGGCTGGGGGTGAGGAGGGGTCTGAGAAAGCTCTTGCTTTTCTGCTAACATGAGACCAATGTGGCTGGTACAGCCTCTGCCCTTTTGCTCCTGACTTTATGGCAGATGTCTTATGACTCTCACTGAGAAGGCCAACATGGTAAGGGAGGAGGGGTGGAAGAAGAAAGAGCCTGGCTCCATTGGCATCATTGAGCAGCTGAACAACAGTTGAGTCTCCTACCACTAGGCTTCTTGTTTGTGGGGAAAATTAACTCCTTGTTAAGTTCCTGTTTGGGATTTTCCATTACTTTCAGCATTGTACTTAATGCAAAATTCCTTCTGCAATAAGGAATTTTATCTCACCTGTAAATTACAGAGACAAACTCCTTTCCCACAACACCTTCTTTAAAGACTAAAGCCCACTCTCCTTACCAACACAAAGCTTCATCCCTCTCTCCTCTCAGTAAAAGGGCAGAATCTTAAAATTGTATCTCTTGGTCTAATGAATGTTTCTCTTTCTTTTTTCTCTTCAATCCAGTACAGTTAACATACAGTGTTATATTAGTTTCAGGTGTGCAATATAGTGATTCAACAGTTCTATACATTACTCAGTGCTCATCAAGTGTACTCATAAGTGTACTTTTAATCTCTTTCACCTTACCATATGATCCAATAATTCCACTACTGGGTATTTACCCAATGAATACAAAAATACTAATTTGAAAGATATATGCACCCCTATGTCTACTGCATTATTGAAAATAACCAAGATATGGAAGCACCCCAAGTGTCCATTGATAGATGAATGGATAAAGAGGATATATAGGAGATATATCTATATCTATATCTATATCTAGATATATAGAAGATATATACACAATGGAATATTACTCAGCCATAAAGAAGAATGAAATCTTGCCATTTGCAAGAATGTGGATAGATCTACAGAGTATAATGCTAAGTGAATGTTCTTTTTATATCTGCCTTATTAAATATAAAGTTAGGCACTGGATCTCTTTAAAAATATGCATGTCAAATGCTTGATAGAAATAATGTGGGGAGATAGAAAGAACATAGGCTTTAGAAGGGTTCAAATTCTGGCTCTGTCCCTTACTAAATGTGACCTTGAGAAAGTTACCTCTGCCTGAGTTATTCCAAAGCAAACAATGGGAAGCATAATAATATTTTGTAGTTGGGTTATTGTGAGGGTTTAGTGCACTCACCAATAGAAAAGCTCCTGCTAGTAAGGGTAATGGTTAAGGGAACTAATCGAAATTCATAAATTCTGCCAGTCAGTGGCTTTTCAAACTTTACACATGGTTTTACCTCATCCATAAAATGAGAAGAATATTACTCTTCTTGGGTGTTATGGGCATTGCATGAGATATTAGATTAAAGCCCAGAACCTCTCTGGTGCATGCTGCGTGATTAATCAACATTGGCTGTTATTCATCTTCTTCCTTCCTGCTCACAAACACCTGCAGACTGACTGGGGAGAGTCACAGGGCAGATTCCTGGAATGGGCTCTGCTCATCCCTTGTACTTTGATTTATGTACTCAGACTCTGGGAGGCTAGACCAACACAGCTGAGGAAGAAAAAGCACAAAGTGAGCTTGCAGTGCTGGAAGGGCTGCTCAATTATTTATTACTAGTCCCAACTGCACCTATAATTTGGGGTGTAAGTTTTCTCCTCAAGAACTTTTTCCAAGAGCCGAGGGGTTGAGGGAGAGCAGTAGAGTCTCATTTAGAAGAGCAGGCAATAAAATGAGAGAGACATATTCTAAAGGAGACATTTTTCATTGTTATTTTAAACTCACTTCCCTTCTTCTGAATGAGCAAAAGTTTGCTGGCTATCAGTTTTCTTCCCTCTTTTTAAAAATTTTTTAATGTTTTTATTTATTTTTGAGAGAGAGAGGGAAACAGAGCAGGCATGTGGGAAGGGCAGAGAGACAGGGAGACACAGAATCTGAAGCAGGCTCCAGGCTCTGAGCTGTCAGCACAGAACCTGACATGGGGCTCAAACTCACGAACCACAAGGTCATGACCCGAGCCAAAGTGGGACGCTTAACCGACTGAGCCACCCAGGCACCCCATCTTCCCCCTTTTATGATAATCTATGCCTTAGTAACCACATTTGTATGTTGAAGTACAGAAGCCAAGTTCACTCATTTATACAGAACAGACGTGACCTGATTTGTTGTATCCCAGCCTTGCAATTAATTATACAATGTAAGCTAGATCTGACACCCATTAAAAATTGTTGACCAGGTACTGCTATCTACTTAGAAAAAAATTATTCCGTAGTATACAAAGAGTGCTGGCCTCATCCACTCCCAGGTTTTGATACGGCAAAGCAATAAGTCAACTGGAAAAATCAATTCGTTTGCAGATTACCTTTCCTTGTGTCTATATTCAGTCCCAAGAATGCCTTCTACCTGGCTAACGATGTTTCTGGTATTTGATAAACAATTGCATTGTAAGATAAAGATCTAAAAACCTTTCTCTTAAGCTTTGCCAACTTGTAGAAATTGAGCAGGAAACAATGAAAAACCCTGGAAACTATTTATCATTAGAAAATGCTCTTATTATAAGGATTTATGTGTGCGTCGCTTTTATAGGATAGTTCTTTGATCACATTTATGAGCTAAATCTGATGTAGAAGAACATTATTATTGATTGATTTTGTTTCCCAGAAGCATTTAAATTCCTGCTCTGGGCTAACAGAAATGTTCTGTATTCAGGACCACAGAGCAGCCTTGTAAATTTATACCAGAACACCAAAGATGCAAATATTTAGTGTGTGTTTTCGTTACAGCCTCCCTGGCTGTATATGTAGCCGTTAGAAGCGGTTTTTAATGCCTAAGAAATGACATTCTGATTTCCTGGATATTTGTTTTCCAATTTTCTGAAAAGGTGTCACGTTCAGAAAGTGAATGAGAGTGGGGAAATGATGTAGCCGTGGAGGCACTGACAAATTTCCAGGCAAGATCTCAGAGCGTGCTCTGAATAACCAAGATCTCCCAGAAAGAAGGCAAGTTGCTCAGAGCTTGAAGGAGAGGAACAAAGCACTCCGCCTCCTTCTTCCTTCTTCTGCTGCTTTGTCCCTCCAACTTCCACCCAGATTCCCTACACCTTCCAAAGGAGTGGAGGTTATAAGGGGTCAGAAGCTCAACCTGGAAGCCCCGGGGGGAGGACAGTTCACAACCCATTATTACTTAGGCTCAGCAAACTGGTATGGGATTCAGTTCATCCTGACCAAATCCTCACTTGCCCAAGCATCTGCCCAGCTGCCAAGGCACGCCCACGCAGAGGAGGGTGCCCTGCCATGAATATGATTCACGTGTCACTTCCTCCCTCAATTTACTATGAATATTGGATGGAGACAATGGGGACAAATGAAAGAAAGCTTCCTAGCTGTCTGCAATCTGAAGTTACAGGCATGGGATGGGTCAAAAGGGTCAACCAAAGAATTAGTACAAAATAGATGAGGTGACAAACCAGCAACAGTGGCTTGATGGCCCCTGTGACCCTGTCACAGTGCACACCTCCTTCCCAGGTACCAGGGTCAACACAAAATGGCAGGAGCAAAGTGATGATTGATGCCATGTGATTCCAAAGTAAGGCCCCTCGGAGAATAACAATTTTTTTCTGGAAGAAATACTGGTTTTTTTTTTTAAGTCTTACTACATTATTGACATTATATAGTTAAAAAGCAAAGGCAAGAAATTCTAATAGTTATGATATATTGATTGTTTCTTATTATCAAGGAACTGATGCATGCTTTTAATGTGTATCTATTCAATCCCAGTCACCACCCTGCAATTTTGCAGAGTCTCAGAGAGGACACACATGAGTTTAGGTTTTATTTATCTATTTTTTTAGTGTTTATTTATTTTGAGAGAGAGAGAGAGAGAGAGAGAGAGAGAGAGGCAAGAAGGGAAGGGGCAGAGAGGAGAGAGAGAATCCAAAGCAGGTTCCTTGCTGTCAGGATGGAGCTGGACATGGGGCTCGATCTCATGAATCGTGAGATCATGACCTGAGCTGAAACCAGGAATCAGACGGTTAACCAACTAAGCCAGCCAGGCTCCCTGAGTTTAGGTTTTACAACTTACATACAAAAGAGTAGGAACACAAAGCCTAGTCGTCTGACTCCAAAGTTGTCCTCTTTGCTTCAGCCGCCCAAAGAAGAGAAGTCTTCTCTCACTCATGCAGGAAGAATAAAAACAACCTGCAGCGAGAGCATGTGAAACTAAAGAAGGTAATTTGGTGGGGGGATTATGATTGATTATGAGGGAATTTGATTATACTTAGCAATCAGATAAGATGTGAACATGACCTGTAAGCTCTGTGGAGGACAGAAGGGAGGAAGACCTTACACACCTATAATCTAACACACTGTTCCATATTATCCCATTTCTGTTCCTCAGTGCTAGATCTGGACACACAAGTACACAAATATCCACACCAAAAGCTAACGCATAATGCCATTTACCTCTTTTTTAATAACAATTTAAATCCAAAAATTCTGTTTTCGTCATTCTTTAAAGCATAAACATGGACCAGAAATGTTGTTATTTCACCAGAGAGCAGCAACTGAATGAGATAGAGCAACGGTAATTAATCTGGCAGTGGGGTTAAGAGGACAGACTTTACAGTCAGATGGACTTGGGTTTAAATCCTAGCCTTTTACTAGCTGTGCGACCATGGACATATCACCTAACTGTAGTGGATATTGTGGTGCTCTGCCCAGATTCCCTTCTAAAGGCTGGTGTGTCCTTCCAGCTGCTGGGAATATCACTGTTGATAGATGGCACTAGGCGTTGTTTTTGCCTATGGGGAACTGCATTGCTCAGCACTGGGCCCACATCCAGGGTGTCCCATGAATGACTGACTGGCCTCCTTGCCATGATCTGAGAACAACCCTGAAGGGCCATTCCAGCTCTAGAACTCCCTTCAGACTTGGCTGAGGCCACTGCAGGTCAGGTTCATCCTCTGCTCAACCCTGGCCTTCTCACTTCCTCACAGATGGACCTACTGAAACCCTGAGCAGCTAACTATCCTTTCACAACTCTCTGAGTCTGTGTCCAGGAGCCCCAATTTAAAACACTAAGCTTGCTAGGTTTCAGTTCCCCCACCGACAACATGGGGATAATAACAGTACCTGCGTCATAGGACTGTAGTGAGGATTACGTGAAATCATGTATTCAAAGTTCCTCTATACAACACCTGTGAGCATTGTGTAAGCATGTAATACTTATAAATAAGTACTATTTTTATAATAAGAATTATGTTAAAATATACATGCATAAATCATTGGAACATTTTGTTATGCCACATGTCCCAGTTTGGGGTTTGGTCAACTACGATTAGTCAGACAGTGCCCTAGACTGTAGTATTGTTCACAACTATTTGCCCCCTCCTCATTTTTGCCATGAGATGTGCGGTGTCTCCTGTAGAGGGAGCATGTGTTCCTGCCCCATTCTTATTCTTGGCCACGTGATTTGCTTTAGGCTAAAGAAACGTTGTGATTTTCTGCCAGCTCCTTTGCTCTTCTTGTCACACAGATTCAATGGCATGTGGATAAACTGGCTCTCAAAAAACACATTCTGATTTGTAATGTTTGCTAATTTCAAAGGTGTTAACACATAGTTGATTTTAGGCTACCAACACGACATTACTGAATGTGGAGCTAGAAGAGGTGTGTGTACTATCAACTCTTTGGAGCAGTGTGCAGGTACGACCAGGTACCTGCATACCTGCTACCACTGGGTATGTCCCACAGAGTGGCTGTGGGCTTCAGAAAGAAGACTTATGGAACAGAACTTCAGACTACCTCCTATGATAGAATATGAGCAAGGAATAAACCTTTGCCTCTGAGATTATAGGGGTTGTTTGTTACTGTAGCAAAACTGACTAATACAGACAGCAATGATAAACTTTTCCTTTGTGATTTGATTCAATCAATTTTCATGGAATTTGCTGTGGACCGGCCACAGTGATTCATGTTAGGAAAACAATGATAAAGAAAATAAATACAATCCCTTCCCTCATGGAACCATCACTGTTCTGAAACCACCACCATTCTGAGCTTAACAATGTCCATTGAAAAGTTCTCTCTTATGGGCTCTCTATTGAAGCAGAAGAAGACTAGACTATTCCAACAACTAACAACAGAAATGTACCTTCTCCACCTCTCAGGGCAAATGAGAAGTAGCTGCTTTCCTTGCCAGGCATAGCCAGTTCTGGCTACAGTTTGAATTCCAGACATATACTCTGCATGGCCTTAATCCACCCAACTTAAAATATTTATCTGCCTTAGACAGGAAACTCTCAAGCTGGAGATGCAAATCAACATGGAGGGTTTCTTTCAGCGAACTAGATAGAAGAGCCACTTATCACCTTAAGGCACAGCAAAAAAAAAAAAAAAAAAAAAAAAGAAAAGAAAACAACAACAACAAACAAAAACAAAACAAAACAAAACAACAAAAAACCTGTTGCTTTGCCCAATGTTCATAGCTTCTTGGGGAAAATCAATTTGCCATGTCTCTATGGCTTTTGCAGAGTGCTGGAAGCAATGAAAGAATTCATGCAGCAACTGTTGCCAGGGAAGGCATGAAACTTTAATAATGCGGCAAGCCTATAGGCTGCATGGTCAACATCACCCTGCCCAAGGCTCTGTCAGAGAGCATGCCTTTCTATGGATATTCAACACACATGATATGTGTGTTGTTAGGCAGTTACTAAGTATTTACAGCCAAGGATCAAAAATATGCCTTCCTTGGGCTAAGCCTTTGTGTAAATATTGGATTTTACATCCCAGAGATTGATGACTGGATAGATCTCCTTTGTACGTATGTTGCCTTTTCTCTGGGGAGAATTCTAGGGCACCCGTCAGCAGGCTCTGAGTCCTTTCCCAGAAAGCTGTTTTCTTTGTGGATCCCTCTGGCTGCCTGAATGTCCACACCGGTCTGCCATGTCCTTCCCGGTGGTATAGCATTCTGCATTGTCTGATACTACTGGGGAACAGTTTGAAGATAAGCAAAACAGATTTGAAAACAATAAAATTTTAGTTCTCTATAGTTTTTAAGTGTCCCAGAGGGAAACTTTCATTCTTCAAATGAAGGTTTTTCTCTAAACAATTAAAAACATGTTCTTAGAAACATATATGATGAAGTGAAAAAAATCACTGAACTATTTTTTATATAGAAATGCTTTCATTGTGTTCTTTCAGAGACACAAGTGTTAAGTGCCAAAGCTGATGACCATTATTTGTTACTCATGTTTCTAGTGGTGAGAACTAAGTAACTACTAGTAGGAGCCAGACGTTTTTGTTTCAAGAAATAACTCCCCACCCTGCCCCCCAACCCGCCCCATGTTTCAAAACCAAACATGCTCCTCTCAGAAAAATCAGAAAATAAAAGACTTAGAAGAAAAAAATTATGTCACCAGATACATTATTTTTTGAATTTATTTTTTAAATAAAGCTTATTTATTTTGAGAGAGAGAGCATGATCAGGGGAAGGGCAGAGAGGAAGGAGAAAGAGAGAATCCCAAGCAGACTGTGCACTGTCAGCACAGAGCCCAATTAGGGGCTCAAACTCAAACCATGAGATCATGACCTGAGCCGAAACCAAGAGCTGGACATCCTAGTACCCCATCAGATACATTATTAATAGCATTAATAATGAATCCTTGATGTTTATCCTTGGAGATCTTGTATACATTGATAGGCAAATATGTATCCCTATATATAATGTGTATGAACAAAATTGGAATAATGTCATATACCCATTTCTGTCTTGAAATCTGCTCTTTGCACTTGATATGATATAAATGTTTTCCCATGTGACTAAAAATATGCTACTTCCCCCTTTGTGATAGCTATCTAACACTTTGATAACATTTACTATGTGCCCAGCGCTGCTTGTAATGCTTTGTACATATTAACTCACCTTTTACACACACACACACACACACACACACACACACACACACACACACCAGCAAAGGTGGGTACTATTATTGTTCATAACTTTTGTAGGTGATAGAACTAAGCAAGCGAAGTTATGTGGTCCAAAACCATTAAGCAGGAGTGCATGGGTGGCTCAGTCAGTTAAGCATCCGACTTCAGCTCAGGTCATGATTTCACGGTTCACAAGTTTGAATCCCGCGTCCGGCTCTGTACTGACAGCTCAGAGCCTGCAGCTTGTTTCAGATTGTGTCTTCCTCTCTCTCAGCCCCTCCCCTGCTTGCACTCTGTCTCTGTCTCTCTCTCTCTCTCTCTCTCTCAAAAATAAATAAACATTAAAAAAAAACTGTTAAGGAGATGCTGTGACCAGAATCTAATCTGTTACCCACTAAACTATGACCACTAACCCAATGTATAGATGCATCCTAATTGATTTAACTAATTTCCTACTTTAGGACATTTAGTTTGCTTTCATCCTTTGCAAAGAATTTCTGACATGAATTTCATGAAGAAAATCCTTCAATACATTCTTGATTATTCTCATTTCCCAAAATGAAAATTCACATTTACTTATACTAAATGTTATCATGTTATCAAAATGTCCTTGAGTGGTCATTCAATTTACACTCTTGATAAAGCTGATGTGAGTGATACTTGCCTATATAACTCACTGAAAATATCATTTGGGGGCACCTGGATGGCTTAGTTGGCTAAGTGTCCAACTCATGATTTCAACTCAGGTCATGATCTCACAGTTTGTGAGTTCAAGCCACGCACAAGGCTCTGCACTGACAGTGTGGAGCCTGCTTGGAACTCTCTCTCTCTCTCTCTCTCTCTCTCTCTCTACTTCTTCCCTTGATCATGTACTCTCTCTCAAATAAATAAATAAACTTTAAAAAAACCCACAAATATTATCATTTGTATTTGTTTTCATGATCAGATAGGCAATGAATGAAATCTTACTCCTAAAATTTGCATTTTAAAATTACAGGGTAGTGGTTTCAAAAGCTTCTTATTGATCTTTTCCTAGTTAAGGTGAAAGTTCCCACTGGTATTATTTGTAAAGCACTCATGAGAGGTCCTAGCCCATAGAGCCCTACTAGTAATGCATAAGTGTTTGTTCAGGAAATTAGTTTCTTCCTACTGTTGATGACTATCGGTGAACAAGGCTGGCCTCAAAACACTTGTTTGCTTACCAAGAATGCCTGAGGGACCAAAAACTGGAAAACAACCTGGAAAGTTTAGGTGGCCTTCCAGAGAAGTGAAAAGTCGTGGCTTAGTAGTTTTAGTAGAATTCAGTCAGAATGTCTGGTTCACAAAATCTCTACTCTTTAGAAGTTATAATCCTTATTTTGTGGATACATACATGTACACAAGAGCTTCTGTAAACATTAAATGGGTATAAAAGAAGAATATAGTCTTTGCTTCTAGGAGAGAATATATATAATATAAAGATAATATGCACAATATAAACTTTTGTAACACGTTTGTAAGCATAATTAAACTTGTTAACTGGGTTATTCAGATACTCTATATTCGTGCTTGTTATTTGTCTCTTTGACCTACAATATTTTCAAATAAATATGTGATTAAATTTCCCACAAAGATTGTGCTTTGACTGTATTCTCCTTTATTTCTAGGAGTTTTTATCTTATATAATCTGTGGCTTTGCTGTCCTATATTCTTTGTACATTGATTGTACCTTTTAACATTAGACCACATCCGTCTATGTTTCACTTAGGTCTTTTGGCTTTGAACTTCATTTCATCTGATATTATTATATATACCCTCCTTTCTTTCTCTCTTTTGTATAAACTTCCTCATCTTTTATTTTATTTTATTAAAAAATTTTTTTTAATGTTTATTTTTTTGAGAGAGAGAGAGACAGAGAGCAAGCAGGGGAGGGGCAGAAAGAGAGGGAGACACAGAATCGGAAGCAGGCTCCAGGCTCTGGGCTGTCAGCATGTGAGTCATGACCTGAGCTGAAGTTGGATGCTTAACTGACTGAGCCACCCAGGTGCCCCCGTCATCTTTTATTTTAAAACTACATTTGTTTTTAACTCAATCTTATGCTTTTTCTTTTACTTATCATAGGGAAATTTGGGCTATTTACATTTATTGTATTAATTGATATAGTTGGCTTTATTCCATTTTTATCATATATGTTTCTATTATCCATTTTCCTTTAAAATTTTTTTTTGGCTTTATCACATTTCCTTTAATATCTTAAAGTACTCATCAGCTAATTTGGATATTTTGCTGTTTTTCCATTTTGCAAGCTGTTACCTTCCCATGTTTCATCACATGTAAACTTTCATTTGTCTATAACTAAGTCAAAATTAACTAGTAACTTTAATTCTCCTACCCCACTACATTCCCCCAAATGCTTCACTTAATGTTTAATAATCTCTTAGAAATTAAGAAATATCATTTTAAAGATTTAAAGAACTCCTGGATCAAACAGAAAATTAAAACTTCATTTACCGGTTCCTATATATTAATGAGGAGAATCAGTTTATGAAATATATTGCTTTATTTAATATGATGTTTTTGGGCTAGCTAGACAACTCAAACACTTTACTACTGCTCCCTCTAGAAATACTGTTCTTAGATGGAAAATAAAAGAAATGGATCATAAAAGAAAGAGGTGGCTTTTTTGCACTTAAGTGCTTCTATCCAGGATGGCTCTGATTATTCTTAAGTTCTAAGGGTTCAAAATTTCAGAGTATTTTTTAATGAAATCTCAGCTTACTTGAACTTACCTTAGGAAAGCTGTATTTTTCAAAGGCATGGGGTTATTAGTAGTCTGGGAAATGTTAAATGCAATATCTGAATTTTAATTCTGACCTTATGACCTGAGTACATCACTAATGCAGACATTAGCACAGATTCTTTAAAAACAAAGGGCACACGAGGAGACACCACTACACACCTACCAGACTGACAACACCGAGTTCTGGTGAGGACGGGGAGCCTCATACATTGAGAGTGGGAGTTAAAATGGCAAAAACCACTTGAGAAAACTGGCTCTTTCTAATAAAGTTAAATATATACCTACCCTACATGACAGCATATGTCCACAAAAGGCTTGGATACAATGTTCCTAGCAATTTTATTTATAATAGCCCCAAAGCTGGAAACAGTGCAAATGTCTATTAGCGGTAATATGAATAAATAAATTGTGTCTATTCATACACTGGAATGAAAAAATTGTGTATATTCATACAATGGGATACTATTTGGCAATAAAAAAGTACAAGCCAATTTATGCAAGACATAAATAAAATTTTAAAAATTATATTGAGTAAAAGAAGTCGGACACAAGAAAGTGCGTATTATTTTTATGTAAATTTCAAGAATAGGCTATTTCAAGAACTAATCTATAATGATAGAAGTCAGGAAAAATGGGGAGAACTTGAAAGTAATGTAAAGAAATTCTCTGACGTGGAGATATGTTCTATATCTTGATTGGGGTGGTAATTATATATATGCATGCATGTATATGTATGTATGTAAATATAGACATGTACATATATATGTTAAAGTTTATTGAGCTGTCAATTTAAAATTTGTATACTTCGTTGTAGAAAATTTATGCTTTTTAAAAAATGGATATTTTTGATCCTGAATAGCCAAAGCAATCTTAAGAATGCACAAAGTTAGAGGCATCATGCTCCCTGATTTCAGACTATATTACACAGCTATAGTAATCAAAAAAGTATGGTATTGGCATAAAAAGAGACACACAGATTAATGGAACAGAATAGAAAGCCCAGAAATAAATTCACACATACACGGTCAAGTAATTTACAACAAAGGAGCCAGGAATTTATAATGGAGAAAGGACAGTCTCTTCAAGAAATGGTGTTGAGAAAACTGGACCACTATTTTACACCATACACAAAAATGAACTCAAATGGATTAAAGACTTGACCATAAGACCTAAAACCATAAAACACCTAGAAGAAAACCTAGGTGGTAACCTCCTTGACATCATTCGTGGCAATGTTTTTTGGATTTGAGACCAAAAACAAAGGCAACAAAAAGCAAAAGTAGATATGTGATTACATCAAACTAAAAAGCTTCTGCAAAGCAAAGAAAATCATCAGCAAAATGAAAAGGCAACTTGTTGAATGGGTTATATGAATATTTGCAATATGTGATATATGAATATTTGCAAATCATATACCTGATAAGGGGTTAATATCCAAAACATATAAAGAACACATACAACTCAATAGCAAATTAACAAATTATCACATTAAAAATGGGCAGAGGATCTGAATAGGCATTTTTTCCCAGAAGATACAGAAGGCCCACAAGTACACAAAGAGAGCACTAATAATCAGGAAAATGTAACTCAAAACCACAATGAGATATCACCTCATACCCATTAGAATAGCTTTTTAAAAAAGACAACAAATAGCAAGTGTTGGTAAAGATGTGAAGAAAAGGGAATGCTTATGCAGTGTTGGTGGGAATATACATTGGTTCAGCCAATGGAACACTCTAAGCGGATTCCTCAAAAAATTAACAATAGAACTACAATATGATCCAGCAATTCCACTTCTGGGTATTTATCCAAAGAAAATGAAAACACTAACTTGAAAAAATATACGCACCCTCATGTTAATTGCAGCATTTATTACAACAGCCAAGACATGGAAACAACCTAAGTGCCCGTTAGTAGATGAATGGATAAAGAAGATGTGAGATATATACTCAGCCACAAAAAAGAATGAGATCTTGCCATTTGAGACAATATGGATAGACCTCGAGGGTATTATGCTAAGTTGGAAAAGAGAAAGAGAAATACCATATGACCTTACTTATATGGTAGAATCTCAAACAAAACAAAGTAAAACAAAACAAAAAGACCCCCAAACTCATAGATACAGAGAACAGATTGGTGGTTGCCAGAGGCAGGGGGTAAGGGGTGGATGGAGGTGGTGGGTGAAATGGGTGAAGGGGGTCAAAATGTATAAACTTCCGGTTATAAAATAAATGAGTCATGGGGATGTAATGTATGCACAGCAATGGTGACTATAGTTAACAATATTGCATTGCACATTTGAAAGTTGCTAAGAGTAAATATGAAAAGTTCTCATCACAAGAAAAAAAAATTTGTAACTACGTGTGGTGATGGATGTTAACTAGACTGATTGTGGTGATCACTTTGCAATATATTCCTTATCATTAATATATCATTAATGATATATTCCTTATCATTATGTTGTCCTACACCTGAAATAAATATGTCATATATCAATTATACCTCACTAATAAATACATAAATAGGTTAAAATAATGGACATTTTTTCCTCAAAGATGAATACTCCTTATATAATCAGTCTCTGCTTACTAAGACCCCATGCTGTGTAGAAAAAAAATGTTTGCAGATGGCCTTGTTTTTTCAATTTAATCTCTGAATTTAAGTAGATATCTACAAAACCCTCAAGCATCTTGTAATTGATCCATAGAAATACTTCACTCAATTTTGTTTCATACTTGATATTGGGAACCGTCCACTGTTATTGTCTTGGATCATCTCTTGATGCCCTTCCCCTGGTCATCATGACACTTTTCTCCTGTTGCAGAAGAATTCCACTCCACCAGTATCTTCGCCCACTCTCAGAAACGTCCTGTCCTTTGGGAAGGCACAAATGCCATCAGGCTCCTAACACACATGTGCCCTTTTTAGTCAACTCATGATGTCATAAGTTTGTAGGAAGAAGAACTCGTGTGTAGATGTTCTTGGTTCCCTTACTTTGACTATGAGCTTGAGAAGTATGTGATCCTTTCGTCTTGATAATAAATCCACATATTCCCTCTCTGACAGTCCTAACATTTATTTATTTTTTTCGACAGTCCTAACATTTAATCTATAAAGT
The DNA here is from genome assembly GCF_016509475.1 of Prionailurus bengalensis. Lineage (NCBI taxonomy): Eukaryota > Metazoa > Chordata > Mammalia > Carnivora > Felidae > Prionailurus > Prionailurus bengalensis. The sequence goes on from NC_057355.1 coordinate 99,384,908, forward strand.
CCAAATATAAGAAAATTAAATTACCCTTAATATAACTCTCCTTTTCACTACTATTGCTTTGATTACTCTAGGAACATAGTAAAACACAATATTTTTCTAATAAATGATTCTCTTTGGCAAAAGAGAAACTCTTTGGGATATCTTAGGTAGCATCTAAAACATATTTTGGTTTTTCTCTCCCGAGTATTGAAAGATTTGTTAGGATTCAGTATTTATAGGTCAATTCCCATCCAACATAAAATTAATAGTGATCATCAATATCATTCAGGAAAATGGATTGAAGCCATGTCTGATTTCTTTTCACCCTTTCCTTTTGCATCTCTGTCAATCCACCTCCATGCAAGTCAAGTGCAGCACCAGCCTAGTGAAAAGGGAACGGTTTCCATGACAACGGATTTTCGCTCTGCTAGTTAGAATCTAAGATATGACTCCCACAGAAATAAATCTCACCATGGGAATTGGTTGATTTTGTAAACGACTAAATAACTGTGCAATCATTTCCAAAGAAAAGCCTGTTCAAAGCTTGCACGAGCAAGGGGAGGTTATGCGAGGTGACTGCTGAATCTGCCGCTGACATCACACGGAGCGCGGTGCTGGGAAACGCCTGTTTTGTGCTGCAGCTTGTTCTGTTCTGCACCCACCAGATGTGGGTTGTACAGCCTGGCCCTCTTGTGAATTTCAATGATGTTTTAATTCCAGGTGGAGGGAATAGATTTTCGAGCAACCTCATAGCAAATGACAAGTGTTCACCCCCAAATGTCTTTCCTCTTATATCCAGAAACTATTAGTTCCTTGAAAGGACACGATTCCCAAAGCTATGCTTAAGGCATCCAGCATGGTATGAATTTAATTGCTTATATCTATTTCTCTGTTAAATTAGTTGCCGCTAGCGTACAAAAATGCTCTTTTCCACTATCATTTTCCCTTTTTAGTAGTCTGTCTTATTTTATTAATTATAAAATATATAGAAACACTTCCAAATTTTTAATTTTCATTTAAAAACCTGACATGATGCCAAGTGTTTCAAGTAATGTTTTATGAACATATTTTCCTAATAACATTCATACAAATTATGGTTAATTCTGATGTGCAAGACAAAAATTGCCATCAACCAACCTAGTGGCATATAATTCAAGTGAATTTCATTGCTTCCATTCCTGGATCCAGTAAGCCAGGTTTCCTTCTGAACAGCGGGGCTTGCTGCTGAAGCAGGGACTTCTGTCAGAGTGAGGTGGTATCTTCAGCAGGGATGTGAAGAGGGAATGAATGTGTGTCTTTGAATAAGAATACTTTGGAAGTATTCAGGGCTGGAATGAGGATGCTCTGCAAAGTGCAAATTTAATAGCTAACTCAAATCCTTCCCACCCCAGCATATGGATGCATTCATGCTCAGTGAGCTGGTTTTGAAAAGTCAGTGCAAGTATGCGACCGAAATCCCTTAGTACCCAGCCTGTCACTGTCCCTGCCCAGCAGAAGATAATTATGGCTAAGTCTGGTAAAGTCCCCATCTCCATGTTGTGCACCTTTCCTGTCACCTCACGCTGTCCCCTGATGCCCACTTGCCTTTTCCTTCCTCCTTTCAAAGCTTAGGAAGGACCTAATGTCAGTCTCTTAAGAATGATGGGCCAAGTAGCCCATTAGCCGCTCAGTGAAATTCATGAATATTAAATTTTTATCTAAACCAAAGATTTCCCTTTTAAATTTTTCATCTCTAGTTCTCAAATGAAAGATTTTGTAGTTAAGGAAATTTTCAATAATGTGTAGAAACGTGGGGACAATTTGGCTTAGGAAAGGGGACCTTGAAATCGCATTAATTTTACCTTGCTGGCCACAAAGGCAAACCCGATACTATATTTTTAGGATGAAGTTTCTTTTCTCCTACTTCTCCCATTGGGCATCTCGTCCTTAGGGCAAAAGCATCCCTCTGAGGTCACTGGAGGTCTAGTCTTATTAGTAGGTGGGGGTGGAGGAACTGGTCCGTTCATCATGAGCTTTTCCCAGGACCTAAGCCCAAGCTGGTACAGACATGCCAGCATTTCTTCATGCAGACCTGTCACAACCTTCTCTGGTGAACAAAGGGCTAGCCTCCTTCCCTGCCTCCTCTGATATATAGGCTGGCATAAAACATGATCTGAGCTTATAGTTAATAATGGCAATGGCATAACTTACTTACATGAGGTCTTAAAACGGATACATTCTCTCTCCTATTGTGTTTCTACTCCTGAATTTCTGACAAAGAATGTTGTTAGTGGAGTGCATCGATTTTATGGCAATTTTATGGAGTGTATCTTCCTGAATGTCTTATATTTGGAACATCACCTTTTGCCTATTTCTAGTTATATATTTCAAATGACAGAACTCAGCTATGCTAATGGCTAACTGATGACAGGTATGGAGAGAGGCAAGGTGTTGGGGACGGTAGAAACCAGACTGTATGGAATATGTGGTCCCATGAGCAGAACACAGTTGAGACATCAAACTTTGGAGAGGAACATCCAGAGGGAGGAGACAGGGAATGGTGGGGACAATGGAAAGAGGATGAAGGTAAAGAGATACACACAGGGAAGATGGGGAACAAGTTAGAATCAAATATAAGACCATGTGTGGTGGGAAGGAGATGCCGTGATCTCCAGAGCACTCTTGATCATTTCTATCTATGGCCCCAAAAGCTAGGTGATGTGGCCTCAACTGGGGCTAACCCTGAGGAACCAGAGGGGATCAATGCCACAGAGGTTATAAAATCTGGACAGGTAAACAAATATTAGTACTTATAGCTTAGAGATTCCTTATCTGTTTCTATATGGCATGCAACCACAGTTAGCAGAACTAGGCAGCTCACTATATGAATGCTTTTCAGTTCATGGTCATACAATGAAACCAGAAGTGGTAGCTTCCAAATGTGTCAAGGTAGGTTGAACTACACCCCCTGGAAGCCCCTCTCCTGTATGTGTAGTTAGGGTTGGCCACAAGAGAGATTCCTGTAGGAGATCTGGAGGGAGGAAGTGAATTATCAGTCCTTTTGTAGCTCACAGACAATGTTACACCTGCTGTCTCAGCCAGTTGGCATGCAGCAGCAGCTAAGACAGCATCTGCTCCCCTCTCCCCAGGTCCTCCCTTTAGCTTCTCTAATTTTGGGGGCCAGGTGTGTGTGTGTGCGCGCGCGTGCGTGTTTAGTTCTATGACAAAAGGCCTGTGTGTTTAGTTCCATGACAAAAGGCTCCAGATTCTACAGGATACCTGCATGACATCACCAAGGTCAGAAGCAAGAACTGACATGGGTTTCAGTCAAACCTCATGGGCTCCAACTTGTGCTTGTGCATTTTAGCCTTCGCTAACTCTGCCCTATGAACTTCAAGCTCTGGGATCAGATGTGAAGTTGACAGCCTTATAGACACTGCTTAATGTATCAGTTCCCCCACAAATGTATAAAAATTCTTGTACCGAATCCATCTGAGTAAGTAAGTAAGTAAGTAAGTAAGTAAGTAAGTAAGTAAATAAGTAACAATACCTCCTAGTGGAACTGCTTCTTTGATTGGATCCTGACTGATACCAGAAGGTAAGAAGGGTTCTGAAGACATTTAATTCTAGCATAAGCAGATTAAGTCTTCTTTAATGACCAAGAACACTGTGCATATAAGAATCAAATCAAAGCGTGAATTGAAAACCACTGATTCACACCCATTAGGATGAGTATAATAAAAATGACAATAACAAATGTTGGAGGATGTGGAGAAGTTAGAATCTCATACATTGTTGGTGAGCATGTCAATTGGTGCAGCCACTTTGGAAAACAGCTTCCTCAAAAAATTAAACACAGAATTACCAAAAGATCCAGAAATTCCACAAGAGTTGAAAACATGTCTACACAAGAATTTGTACAGAAATATTTATAGCAGCATCATTCATAAAGCCCCAAAGTGGAAACAATCCAAATATCCATCAACTAATGAGTAGATAAATGAGATGTGGCATATCCTTACAATAGAGTATTATTAAGCAATAAAAAGAAATGAAGGACTCATATATGATATAATATGGATGATGTACTAATTTGGATGTTCATTAGAAAGAGGATAGTGGTCCTGATAAGATCCTTCTAGTGATCATGATTATAGCAAATTATCCACTAGTAACGTTCATTGGAAAAGAAGCAAATTGCAATATAATAGATGGGTTAAAAATTAGGCTTTACAATGATAACATTTTAGAAACGGAGGACAGTTTGGTGGTTTCCAGGGATTAGGGAGAGGGTTGGGGGAGGGGGTTGGAGCAAGTTGAGGGGGTGACAGAGGAGGTATGGGTTTAAAAGGGCAACATGAGGAATCTTTGAGGGGTTGGACTTATTGCTTATATTGACTGTGGTGGTGCCTATATAAACTTCCTATATAAACTTCCACAAGTGCTGAAGTTGTATAAAAGTTAACATACACACACATGAGTGAAAGTAAAATTGGGAAACCTGAATAAAGGTGGTGGATTGTATCAATGTCAATACCCAGTGATATTGTGATATTGTATTACAGTTTTAGAAAATATTACCACTGAGGGAAACTGAGAAAAGCATACACAGGATTTCTCTAAATTATTTCCTATAATTGTATATGAATCTACAGTTTTATTAATTTAAAAAGAAAGAAAGAAACATCATTTCAGATATGAAAAAACTGGAAAATATTCTTTGTCTCCTGTTCCATGATAGAAAATTAAAAAACTTTTCACTCTCACAGAAAAACAGGGTGATTCTCACTAATAAAATTACTTTTATTTGTTTATTTTTAAATGTTTACTTATTCTTTTTGGGAGGGGAAGAGGGGAGGAGAGAGAGGGAGAGATTGAATCCCAAGCAGGCTCCATGCCTCGCGTGGAGCCCTCCATGGAGCTCATTCTCACAATTGTGAGATCACGACCTGGGCTGATATCAAGAGTTTGATGCTTAAGTGACTGAGTCAACTGGGTGTCCCTATAATTACTTTTAAACACAAGGTAAAAAACCCCTCAGTCTTTGGAACCAGATTGCCAGGGAGTAAATCCTGGCTTTACCACTTATTATTTGTGAAATTTTGGACAAATTAAATACTCTGAACCTTAATTTCTTTTTTAGCAAAATGGAATAACAATAGTACTGACATCATCAAGTTGTTGTGAAAATTAACTGGATCAATATATTTACAGTGTTCACAACAGTGCTTGGCACATATTAAGTGCTGGTTCTTATTACATGAACACTATGATACCACTGATATAAAATTTAAAAGTAGGTGTTATTAGGATAGGAATCAACACATGTACAGTAAGACTATAAAGAAATGCATAGAGGGGATAAATACAAATTCAGGACAGAAACACCTCTGGTAACAGAAAGGGAAATATCCCTGGGAAGGAATACAAAGGGATTACCATTTATCTGCACAGTGTGCAACTTCTGGGGCACCTGAGTGGCTCAGGTGGTTAAGTGTCTGACTCTTGGTTTCAGCTCAGGTCATGGCCTCACAGTTCATGAGATTGAGTCCCACATTTGACTCTGTGCTGACAGTGTGGAGCCTGCTTGGAATTCTCTCTCTCCCTCTTTCTCTCTCTCTCTGCCCCTTCCCTGCTCTCACTCTCTCAAAATAAATAAGTTAATTAAAAAAAAATAAAGAAAACCATTCTGTAGGATGATGAAATCATGGGACTGATTTATTATCAGAAGTGTTTCAGTTAGGAGCAAGAGAGGACAATGAACACTCTGCCACAAGCTATTTGATGGGCAATTAATTAAAATATTCATGACGCACCTAACATGTGCAAGGCACTGGTCTAGGCCCTGCCATACAAAGGCAAACAGGATAAGGCACATACTCAAGGGACATATGGTCTCGTATAGGAAAGACTTGCACATATGATCTGTCTCTGGTAAGAAGAATGGCCAAAGAAGGGTACTGACAAAATGCTGTGGGGTGAACCTGAGATTCTTTTTTTTTTCCCCAAGTAAGAATAACACACCACATCTTAGAGAATAAGAACCAATACTTTCAACAGAAATCTATAGCTTTTAACAATGTTTCATACAAAAATATTTTCAATGGAAATATATAGACTTTAATAAAAAGTTATGTTTTCATTCTAATTAAAAAAACCCCTAACATAAGAGAACAATCCATTCTGAGTATATATATATATATATATATATATATATATATATATTCTTATGTAATTTATTAAAAAAGATCCCCTTAGCAAATGTTATAACCATGCAGTATATGCCTTCATTCAGACACCAAAAGGTAACATTTTCCTTCCTGATAGCTTGCTCCAAGATGCCATTTCCTAAATTTTACTCACACAACATGCTGTTGTTAATGTTAGAACAATGAATATCTAGTTTTACCAAATTAAATACCCCAACTGTTGTGCAGTGCAGCAGTTTTCAGAATTAAAATGGTTGTCTAGTTACTTATGGAAGAATCACTGCATGGCAATCTTTGCCTTGCTAACTAACATTCAATTGTATGTGATGTAGAGGCCATGCTGAACACCTTGAACCCTGTCCCTGAAGGCCAGTCCTGAGAATTCTCATCTTACTGATCTTTTTTTTTTTTAATTTTTTTTTCAACGTTTATTTATTTTTCGGACAGAGAGAGACAGAGCATGAACGGGGGAGGGGCAGAGAGAGAGGGAGACACAGAATCGGAAACAGGCTCCAGGCTCTGAGCCATCAGCCCAGAGCCTGACACGGGGCTCGAACTCACGGACCGCGAGATCGTGACCTGAGCTGAAGTCGGACGCTTAACCGACTGCACCACCCAGGCGCCCCTCATCTTACTGATCTTACAGACAGGAGCTATATTCAGTGTGACAGTCCAGGAAGAGAGTCACCAATCCTCTTCCCCAGTGAGTATGTTATCAACATGAGTAAGCCTTCTCTTATGCTTTCAAGATCTCTCTTGTTAAGAAAGATCTCACTGTTAAGAAAGTTCCCACATTTGTCTGTCTGCCTATCTATCTATCTATCTATCTATCTATCTATCTATCTATCTATCTAAGTTTCCTGTTGAGTCTGTCCTATGTAAAAATCATTGGCTTCTTGGTGGGGTACAAAGATCAGTAAGACCCAGACTTTGCCTCCAAGCTCCTGGTGATCCAGGAGAGGGCAGGCACGCAAAATATTAAACATAAAAAGGGGTGCTACAATTCTGGGAGAGGTGTGTGTACAGGGTACCATGGAGTCAACAGAAGGAAGTACCTGGTTTGAGGTGGGTGTGGGTTGGCTTCTGAGAGGAGGCAAGCTAAATAGTTGTAGCATTCCCAGAACAGGGAACACAGTGAGCAAAGGCCTAGAGGTGTAAGATGGCCCAGCTTGGCCAGGAACAGTGAACAGTTCAGCACGGATGTATTAGGGCAGTGAGGAGACATGGTCCAGAGATGCCTTGATGCTTTCTCTGCTTCCCATAGCAAGCACAGCCCATCTGATCAAGTCATTGCTAAATTTCTTAAATTAGTGAGCATGGGTGTTATTCTTGGTTTTATTCTGCTGGCTTTCAGAAAAGCTCTGACCTATCATCTCATCAGCAGTACAATTTACCTTGTACCCAGTGACACCCAAGGCAAGCCTGCCTTTAAAATATATCATAGAATTCTATTTACCTTGAAGTTTTAATCCTTTGATATAGCCTCATTACAATAGCACTCCACTATTTCTTTTTTTTTAATTTTTTTAACGTTTATTTATTTTTGAGACAGAGAGAGATAGAGCATGAATGGGGGAGGGTCAGAGAGAGAGGGAGACACAGAATCTGAAACAGGCTCCAGGCTCTGAGCAGTCAGCACAGAGCCCAATGCGGGGCTCAAACCCACAGACTGTGAGATCATGACCTGAGCCGAAGTTGGACGCTCAACCAACTGAGCCACCCAGGCGCCCCAGCACTCCGCTATTTCAAAAAGCCTCAAAGATTGTTGATTTTGGCATGAATGATGAAGAAACTCAAAAGCAAATGGCTGGTTCAGATTCTGAATCCACAAATTAAAAGTCATCCCATCTCAGTCTTATCATTTACATTAACATGGATTATGTGAGCATGATTATGGACCTTTCTTATTCATTTATCAAGACTGAATAGATGCTACCAGGTGTCACTATAAGTTGAAGCGATGTGAATGCAGCTAGAATCTGTGCAGGCAGTGGAATCCTGCCAGACACATTCACTGCAGTGCTTCCACCACTGGTCAGAGCAACCTGGGAATGGCCTGCAGAAAGAATCACCATCAGTCTGTTTTTTCAATCATCCATTCAACACACACACACACACACACACACACACACTGAGCACCTACTCTGGAGTGGGCATAGTTCCATGAACTGGAGATAGGAGATGGACACTGTTGCATACACTGAACAAAATGAGTTCTTTCCCTATGGATCATCTCTACTTCTGTATTTATTTATTTATTACTAGACCTCAACCACAGCCTTCTTTTTCCCCTTCCACCTCTTTGCCTGTAGGATGTACTGTATGTAGTCATGCACTTTGTATTAATATATTAGAAATCTACAAATCTGTTTTGTACTTTTTATACTGTTGGATACTTATAATCAAAACTTTTACTAGGGTATTGAATAAATTTAGTCTTACTAGAAAATAAAAAAAATGAGTTCTTTCCCTTAGTGATAGGTGTCTTGAAGAAAAACAGAGCAAGGTAAGGGGAAAGAAAGGGAGAGAGAAAGAGAGTATGTGCAGGAGCACGTTAGGTACTGTGGGATCACTGGGAAGGCCTTTCTCCAAAGACACCTTTTAATTAGAGACCTGAATAAAGCAAGGAAGCAAATCATGTGAATATCTGGGAGAAAAACTAATCCGGGCAGAGGGAATGAGCTTAGTATGTGTAAGAAGTAGAGAAAAGAGAGTGGTTGGAAGGAGGTAGGGGTATGGGAGAAAAGGGGTTCAGAGTGAAGGGCTAGGTCATGTAAGGCTTTGTAGGTAAGAAATTTTGGAAGTAATTAATAAAAGCCATTGGACAGATTGATATGATCTGATTTACCAGCTATACAAAAGAGTTATAACCACTTAACCATAGGAAATCCTCCCCTTGGAAGACTATATTTTCCAGAGATAGCCATATCTATGTATTTATCTCTTCCTCGATGTACTTTAACGATGTTTCCTCTTCTTGAATCTGGAGAGACTCTTGGAGTATGACAGAGGTGATCTTATGTACCTTCTAAGGCTAGGTCATACAAAGAATAAAACTTCTGCTAGCTTCCAATCTCTCTCCCTCTCTCCTTCTCTTCTCTCTTATCTTCCCCTTTCCCTCCCTCTTTCTTTCTATGGATGTTCACCATTGGAACCCAGCTGCCAGGTTGTAAGGAAGCCCGGTCTACCTGGAGAGACCTATGTAGAGAGGACAGAAGCTTCCTGCAAACAGTCAGCATCAACTGGCTGGCCATATGAATGAGCCTCCTTGGAAACTGATTCTCCAACCCTACTCAAATCTTACAATGCCTTTGATACCAGATAACATCTGATTTCAATCTTAGGACAGGCTCTCAGCCAGAATTACCAACCACTCCTGATTCCTGGTGCAAAGAAACTGTGAGAGATAATGAATTATTTTTAGTTACTAAGTGGTGCCTAAGAGCTAGATCATGTAGGGCCTTGTAGGTCACGGTAAGGATCCTGGATTTAATTCTAATTATGGTGAGTCACTGGAGTATTTTTTGTAAAGAATCAATATGCTCTGATTTACCAGTTACAAAAAAAAAAATCATAACCAGATAACAAAGGAAATCCTCTTTGCCCCTAAAATTTTTTTATATATTTTCTCTTTCCTCCTATTTCTTTGTGTCATCTCTTCTGTCCTTGTCTCCCTTCAATGTCTCTCTAGCTCCTTCTCCCCACTCACTGCTTATAGCCCCTGACTCTCTGTTATTCTCATCTTCTCCCTTTGTGACTTGTCCAAGGCCACTCAAGGAGTGTGATTCTCTTAGCGAAACTGACTGTGGAGGAAAGATCAAACAGGAATTTGGTTTGGGTGGGGCGGAAGCAGGCAACTCTGACCTGGCAGGCCCCTGTTGCTCATTGAGGTTGGAAGATCAGAGATTTTTACCCAAAGCACCCAGGAAGAGATGCATTCACATAACTTGCCAGTGTGGGTGTACTTGGCAGAGAAGTATAATGCAAATAGCTACATCATCCTGAACATGAATTGTGAGGTACAAATCTGGGCTCCCTGAAGACAAAGATGGCAGTTAGATAATCCATACTTAAAATCTTTTAGCTTTTTATTTTGAGAGAGAGAGAGTACAAGCAGGGGAGGGGGGCAGAGGGAAAGAGAGAGAGAGAGAGAGAGAGAGAGAGAGAGAGAGAGAGAGAATCCCAAGCAGGCTCCATGCTCAGGGTAGAGCTCAATACAGGGCTCTATCTCATGACCCTGAGATCATGACCTGAGATGAAATCAAGAGTTGGACACTTAACTGACTGAGCCACCCAGGTGCCCCTTAAGTCTTTTATATGACAGTCATAATGATCCAGGTACTGAATTCTAGTATCTTTATCTAGCGTGGCATTAAATTAATTCTTTCAATGCATATTTTTCCAAAATCATTAATATGGTGAAAAAAAGACCTATAAATTCTGTAAAGCAAACTGCCAACTCCCTAATACTTGAAAAGACCCTTTAAAAATAACAAAAGAGCCAAGGTCTGTAAACAAGATTAGAAATTACTTTTTAGTTAATAATGACTTCTCAAAACATTTTTACCCCCTATTGTGTATCTGCTGAATTCCTTTTCTCCTGGGAATTAAATGTGATCATCACCCCATCCCTCAGCATTTTGGCCACTGTTGCTATTAGCAACACTTAACTTGTGTTTATTCCCTAAGGGCTTGATTCTGAATGGGAAGGAGAGTGATTCTGATTTTGCCTGAAGCAGCACCATTGAATCAACGTGTCATCAGTCTTCAATGACACGAGTCCTTGATTTCAAAGTAGGAGTTTTGATGTAGGCACAGAGGCGGCCAAGATTATGACACGCAGTTAGCTGCTGCCACTATGCACTCAGACTCTATTACATAAGCAGATTTCTTCAGCCCTCATTTTAGACTCCACATACAGACATTATTGCCAATACTCTATGTGTTGAGGGTTAGAATTCGGCAGTTCACGCCACTTTACTGGTGCACTGTGTAAGCCTCATACCTCATTCCTGGCACTGACAGAGGGAACATGTCACTTTAGTACCTTTACATTTTTTTTTTTTTAGTTTATTTTTGAGAGAGAGAGAGAGCATGAGCAGGGGAGGGGCATGGAGAGAGGGAGACAAAGAATCCAAAGTACATTCCAGGCTCTGAGCTGTCAGCACAGAGCCCTACGTGGGGCCTGAGCTGTGAGATCATGACCTGAGCTGTAGTCGGACGCTTAACCGACAGAGCCATCCAGGTGCCCCTAACTTTAGTAACTTTAGAGTAAAACAAGAAAACTCAGAATCAAAAAGAATCTTGAAAAATGCCTTGCCCAAAGCTACTTCATATTTATGAAATGTTTTATCAATGATAATAAGGTAAGCTTGATTTTAGGTACTTTCTTAGTATTTACCAGATATTACCAAATTCTTAAGAATCCCAAGAGGAGTCAAGTTTATAAATACTCATTTGCTTCCAAGGTCCTCAGGGTAATCCTCTGCTTCTCTCAGTATTTTCTTTTAAGGAGTTGAGTCTTTGTGGAGGGATGTGTGTGTGTGTGTGTGTGTGTGTGTGTGTGTGTGTGTCTGATGACAGGGAAGTGATACACATGCTCACGGACAATTGTGGAAGGACGTGTGTGTGTGTCTGATGATGGGGAAGTGATACACATTCATAGTGACAATAGGAGATGCTTCAATTCAAATGTGGAAAGTTCTTTCAACACTCAGTTTGTAGTGCACACTTCATGCTCTCTGGGAGTGCCTCAGACACACAAGTTCAAGTGCCAAATTGATCAGAACAGGTATTGTTATGGATGGGAGGGGTTATAAATTGTCATTCAAAGATAAAGACTACAAAATGTAAAGGGAATATTTATGGGCAAGGCCCACAAGGTTCAGCTTCCCTAAAACCTTTAGTAAAGGAAATTGTCAATTTAATCAGCTGCCATCTCTAAAGACAGATGAATGACCAACCTGAATTTTAAAAATTCATTATTTTAAAATTTGATATAATTGAAATCCAGAGACTATCACAGAATTTATTAATCTTTCTATAGAAATCATCTTGACATCATTCTGAGGGTATGATTTATGACACACAGAAGAGAAAGAATTGAATCTTATACTCATTTGGTTTATTACTGTGAAGCTACAATAAATCATTTCATTAAGTCTAAATGCCATCAATTTTAAGAGGCACCATTATTTTATGTTCCAACAAGAAAGAAAAGAATTGCCAATGTTTTAAACTAAAAACTAATCTTTTCTTATCACACTGATTGTAAGATGTATCCTGATTGTAGACATGATAATATGTGAAAAATAAAATGTGGTAGGCAGACTAATGGTCCCAAACATGTCCACATCTGGATCCCTAAAATGCATGAATAGGTTGGGTTACATGGCAAAAGGAAATTAAGGTTGCAGGTGGAATTAAGGTTGGTAATCAACAGATGGGGAAATTATCCTCCATTACAATCACAATGTAATCACAAGGGTCCTTAAAATGGAAGACAGAAAAGTTAGAGGGAGATGTGATTATAGAAGAGTATTCAGAAAGAAGTAAAGTTGCTGGCCTTGGAGATGGAGGAAGGGGCTATGAGTCAAGAAATGTGAGTGGCCTCTAGAAGCTAGAAAAGGCAAGGAAATGGATTTTCTCCTATAGCTCTGCTGTCACCTTGATTTTAGCCCAGAGAGACCTGTATCTGACTTCTTACCTAGAGAACTATAAGAGATAATTAATTTGCACTGGTTCAAGCCACTAAGTTTGTATAATTTGTTATAGCAGGGATAGGAAACTAATACATATACATCTTACAATCCATGATGATAATATAACTTGTACAAATTTGAAATTGTAATATTTAACTTTTACTAGATATATAAATTCGTGAGAACTGTTCAACTATTATTCATAAATAAACAGTTGTAGACAATCCTGAAAAGCTTAATTATGGCACTCCTCTGCCTTAGGGGACAACTTTCATTAGCATGTATAAATTATACAGTAGGATGTATGAATTATCAATTGTATGTCCAAAGCCCAACCTCACTATTCAACACTCCTTTCATGCCTCTGATTTTTTTTTTTTACTTCTTGGTTTTTTTTTTTTTTTTTTTTTACTTTTATTGCAGACATGGAAAAGCGAGGTTTTACAATGGGACAGAAATTATGCTTATGCATTCATAGTGCTTGATCCAGCTAAAAAGTCAGAAGATCCCAGAAGTATTAAAACCTCTCTAATCAGGCCAGAGATTAATTTTATACTTATGGGAGCACCTGGGTGGCTCAGTCAGTTAAGCATCTGACTTGATTTCAACTCAGGTCATGATCTCACAGTTCATGAGTTCGAGTCCCACATCGGGCTCTGCACTGACAGTGTGGATGGAGCCTGTTTGGGATTCTGTCTCCTTCTCTCTCTGCCCCTTCCCTGCTCTCTCTCTCTCTCTCAAAATAAATATATAAACATTGAAAAAAATGTATACTTAGTGAATATGATGCAATGGACTGAAAAACATTAATTGGCATTTATTAGGTTTAAAAATTTTTTGAATATCAAATTCTTTGCTCGCCTTTGGTCCAGCACATAATACATTAATTCTGTACAAATGCATAGTTTGCAACCATACTACCTAAATCCAAAGCTGAACCTCTAACAAAACAATAAACAAACTCATCATGAAATAATCCCCAGTACCAAATATGCCACATTCTAGATCCCAGATCTCATAATCTCCACATGTAAAACTTTGACATTAAACAAATGAGTCCAACATTTTTCAGGCAGTATGGAAATGTCACTTCACATGTGCACAACAAGCTATCCGTCAGAGAGCAAAGCCCTCTGAATACAAAACAGATGACCCAGGCAATTTGTTTGGATCAACAGCTCAGCAAACCATCAAAAAAGACTATGACAGTATTTTGCTTTTTTATGCCATTATCCTTCCTTCCAGTTTCACAATTCCAGGATCTTCACTGCAAATGGTCCAACATCTTGATTATTCCAGCAACCAGTTTTTTTCTTTCCATTTCTGTGTTTCTTCTATCATTGCTGTCTTGTCATATGGAATACAATTTGCCCAAGCTTTTCCCTTACCTCTTTCAAATCGAAGGTCAGTATGTCCAGCTTCAGGTATTAAGAAGCAAGTATTTATTAGGGTGAAACAGAGATTGAAGACAATTATCTTGTACCTACTAATATTCATCTGGCTTACCTTAGCTTCTGCCTATCAGATAGGAGAACAAATAAATGAACTTGTCTCCTATTCATTAACACAACCATTCTGGAGCCTTTTACTTTCTGGAGCATTTGGGTAGCTAGCATAGGGCCTCAGATATATTCTATCTGTATCACCACTGATGCCATACTCAAAACGCCCCATCACCCTTTAGTAAAAATCGCTCACACTTTCAATGGGCGGCCATGACAGCAAATTACTTAGCTAATGAATTGTCCTAATACTGCTATTAGTCTGACTATCAGGAGTGCTCCTCTTTTTACAGAATTAAAATGTTTCTGTCTTCTAAAATAACTCAAAGAAATTTACAAATATTTACAAATCAAATATTCCTTTAGTTGTCTTCAATGATGATGGTTATAATGCAAGTCATATTATTTCCCCTTACAGATGAAAGGAAAGGATTTGTTTTCTGAAAGTCATCACAATTAATATTATTAAAAAGAGCTCCTTTTTACAGTAATATTATATCTGCTAAAATAAAACACTAAATGTAAGATACCGCTTTGTTATTTTTGAAATTTTTTCTTAGGTTTTTTTCATCTTTACAATCTGCTTATCAGTTGTTGGACACACTAAAAACATTACATCCACAGGCAGAGTAACATAGTATACTCATCAGCAGTTTTCAGGAAGTATGAAAATCATGTGTTATTTTTGTTATAAAATCCAAATCATGATCTTCTAATCTGATTTATTCACCTTTCTTCTAGTAATGTACTCTATTGATTTAAAAAAATAGGCCACACTTATAAAATATGTAAGTCAAAAATATTTTTTTTGAGACTAAAACATTTGTGTAAGACTAAACCTCTCTGGAATTCAAGTAAGAAAGAAGAGGTAAGTGGAAATGATGCCCTGCATAGCCAACTTGATACACAAGTTTATCCATTAAAGATCACTTAAAGATAATTTACTCAAAGGAGAGAATTTGGGCTCTGATTCCATGCTGATTTACTATGATTTTAAGTTAAATTCTAACAACCTTGTTTATTTACTTCTACCTCTATAACTCATTGAAGGTAAGACTTCTATAAAAAGATTACAGAAGAGGTAAGAGCTGATAGCCTGTCAGTAAAGAGACTGAAAACCAAGTGAAAATGAAAAAAAAAAAAAAAGTCTCTTGGAAATCCAGGGGCCTTGGCTAGCACAGCCGACTGAGGATGTTCCTACATTACAGTACAATACGATTAGACACTGGGATTTAGAGCCCAACAAGAGCCTAGTCCAGAATAACCACTTAATGAGTACCCATGGGTATGCAGGTGCTGCGAGCCTGGCATCTACAGAAAGGAAACAGTTATTTCTGCCCTTGCCTACTCCTTCATTGTTATTGGTTGGGAAGACAAAGTGAGATCATACACTTATTAGTTAGGTTATTGATTCAGCTGCATGCGAATTCTCTCTACCAGAATAAAGACTGCATTTCCTAGCCTCTCTTGCAGCTGAGTGTGGCACTAGAATGACCTCTGGACTCTGGATGTGAGGGGAAGGCATCCTCCAGGAAATGCTCTCCCATTGCCTTTTCCCACTGTGGTGAGAATGCATGTCAGGTGGTGAGCCATCCTGAGCCACAAGGAGGATGGACAAGACCAGAGGCACCTGCATTCTCAGTGACTGCTCCAGCAGCAGACACACTCAACTCAGACTCTTACCTGAAAGAAATAAAGTTCTACCTTGTTGAAGCCCCTTCAATTCAGCTGCCCAATTCAGAATGACAGATGCCCTAAAGATTTTGGATGGGATTTGCTATAAGGTGTTTGAAGAATAATATATGGGTGTGTGTGTGTGTGTGTGTGTGTGTGTGTGTGTATGTGTGTGTGTGTGTATGTGTCTGTGTATATGTGTGTGTGTGTGTATATATATGTATTGCTGATTTAGAAGCTTTCATGGGTTACATTCTAGAATTCTCATGCGATCAATTGCGTTTTTCTTCAGGAACCCTTGGGTTGACCACACAGTTCTCCAAGTTCTCTAGAGCAGGTCAGATTATGTCAGTAAAGGAAGAACCGATGAAATGGAGGCTTAGTCGGCCAGGCCGAGGACCAGACCAGTATCAGCACAAATCCCCACCTTGGGAAATCAACTCATTCCTCCAGGGAGGAAAAACCGTGAAGAATAGAGATGATCAGAGAGCAGAGACAGGGCAGAGATTTTTCATTTCCCCTAAACGCCACTTCTACAACTTTGCCTCATGTTACCATGGTTACCACAAGACTTTTGAATTAATTTCTACAGAAACAGCAATTGTGGCCTAGCACAGCATAGCAGTTACCCAGGTGCTCTCATTATTAATAGAACAGGCTATCCATTAAAAATACACATTATATATTTTCCAATATTTGCTTTTAATTGTTCACCAATATTCAAATTGGAGGCATAGAATCGGGGACACAATGAACAGAATGGGGGAAAAAATACAGCCCTAGTCCTTTACTATGGCTTTGAACATCTAAACCTTCAATGTAGCTTTTTTAGAATATCGGTTACTAGCAAGGCCATTAAAACCAGGTTCCAAATAACACATTAAGTGGCAAATATGGAATAAGTTTTTGTAAAAGAAATGTTTTATCACAACTTGGGGATTTTTACAGGTCTTTCATTCAAAAAGAATTCTATCAAACTAGAATACACAGATGAATCACCTCCTCCTACCTTGAACGCACTGGAATTTGTGATGGGTTTTCTAGCTTTCTGTTTCTTCCTTCTATAAATCAAATTGCACTTGGCTGTGAAGACAATATTTCATAACCATTTCTATCATATTATTTATCTGTTAAGAATCTAAATATTATTATTTTGTTTGGTCATTTCTCACTCCCTTCGACTACCCTTTGGAGTCCTTTATCAGTTCATCTTCCTGTTACTATCTAGTTAACCTCTTTACCCCCTCAGTACTCTGAGGTCAACATCATAGCACTCTCTACCTATATCATACATTTCCTATTTTTTAAAAAATTTTTTTAAATGTTTATTTATTTCTGAGACAGAGAGAGACAGAGCATGAGTGGGGAAGGGGCAGAGAGCGAGAGGGAGACACAGAATCTGAAGCAGCCTCCAGGCTCCAAGCCGTCAGCATGGAGGCTGACGCGGGGCTCTAACTCACAAACCATGAGATCATGACATGAGCCAAAGTTGGTCGCTCAACTGACTGAGCCACCCAGACGCCTCCATACATTTCCTATTTTTATAGAACCATACAGTACGAGGTTTTTGTGTGTGTGTCAACTGCTTTTACTCAACATAAAGTTTTTGAGATTCATTCATATGTATCACAATTCATTCTTTTGTATTGCTGAGTAGTATTCCATTATGTGGATATTCCACAATGTGTCTATCCATGCTCATATTTATAGACATTTGGGTTGTTTACAGTGTAGGCTATTAGTAGTATGACTACCATGAACAACCCTGTACAACTCTTTTGTGGGCATATATTTCTCCTAAGAGTAGTATTGTTGATTCATAGCATAAATGTTTAACTTTTTAAGAAATTGCCAGTTTTCCAAAAATCATCTTATTCCTCCATCAGAAATTGATGAAAGTTCTAGTTGCTTCATATAGTTGCTAATATTTGGTATTTTCAGTATGTTTAATTAGATAAACAATTATATAAATATAAAACAATGTATAATATAAAATGGTATCTTATTGTGGTTTTAATTCACTTTTACTTGATGATTAATGATGTTGAACATCTTTTCATGCGCTTAATTGCCATTCCTAATTTTTGGTAAAATGTCTGTTCAAGTCTTGTCATTTTTGTTTTATTTTATTTTTTATTTGAGTATAGTTGACATGAAATGTTACACTAGTTTCAGGTGTACAACTTAGCGATTTGACAAGCTTGTACACTATGCTATGTTCACCACAAGTGTACTACCATCTGTCCCATTACATCGTTACTACAATGTCATTGGCTGGATTCCTTTTGCCGTGCCTTTTATTGCCATGACTTATTCCTTCCATAAATGGAAGTCTGTATCTCCCTTGAGTCTTGTCATTTTTACATTGGATTGTTATTTTTTTATTACAGGAATATATATGCCAGATTCAAGTTCTTTGACACATGTTTTATTTTTTCCTCGTCTGTGTCTTGGTGCTTTTTGATTTGTAAAAAATAAATTCTTTTATATTTATTTAAATTCAAGTTAATTAACATACCATGTAGTATTGGTTTCAGAAATAGAACCCAGTGATTCATTACTTACATATAACACCCAGTGCTCATCCCAACACAAATGCCCTCTTTAGTGTCCATCACCCATTTAGCTTATCACCCCACCAAACACCCCTCCAGCAACCCTCAGTTTGTTCTCTGTATTTAAGTCTCTTATAGTTTGCCTCCCTCTTTGTTTTTATCTTATTTTTCCTTCCCTCCCCCCATGTTCATCTGTTTTGTTTCCTAAATTCCACATATGAGTAAAATCATATGATATTTGTCTTTGACTGACTTACTTCAATTAACTTAGCATAATATGCTCTAGTTCCAGCCACATCGTTGCAAATGGCAATATTTCATTCTTTTTGATCACTGAGTAATATTCCATTGTATATACATACCACATCTTCTTTATCCATTCATCAGTGGATGGGCATTTGGGCTCTTCCATAGTTTACCTATTGTTGATAGTGCTGCAATAAACATTGGGGAAAATGTGCCCCTTCGAATCAGCATTTTTGTATTTTTTGGATAAATACCTAGTAGTGCAATTGTTGGGTTACAGGGTAGTTCTACTTTTAATTTTTTGAGGGAATCTCCATACTGTTTTCCAGAGTGGCTGCACCAGTTTGCATTCCCAACAACAGTGCAAAAGTGTTCCCCTTTTTCTTCATCCTTGCCAACATCTGTTGTTTCTTGAGTTGTTAATTTTAGCCATTCTGACAGGTGTGAGGTGGTATCTCATAGTGGTTTTGATTTGTATTTCCCCAATGATAAGTGATGTCAAGCATCTTTTCATGTGTCTTATTAGCCATCTGGATGTCTTCTTTGGAAAATTGCCTATTCATGTATTCTGTCCATTTCCTCACTGGATTGTTTGTTTTTGGGGTGTTGAATTTGATGTTTTTTGTAGGTTTTTGGGTACTAATCCTTTATCCAATAAGTCATTTGCAAATATCTCCTCCCATTCTGTTGGTTGCCTTATAGTTTTGCTGACTGTTTCCTTCACTATGCAGAAGCTTTTCATCTTTTCTTTAAAAAAATTTTTTTAATGTTTTTATTTTTGAGAGAGAGAGAGAGACTGAGTGCAAGCAGGGGAGGGGCAGAGAGAGAGGGAGACACAATCCAAAGCGGACTCCAGGCTCTGAGCTGTCAGCACAGAGCTGGATGCAGGGCTCGAACTTGTGAACCGAAGATCATGACCTGAGCCGAACAGAAGCTTTTTCTCTTGATGAAGCCCCAGTAGTTCATTTTTGCTAAATATTTTGAAATTTTGATACAATTAATTTATATATTTTTCCCTTTATGGTTAACACTTTTTGTATCCTTTCTAAGAAATTTTTGCTCTTTCCAAACTGAATATACACTCTCCTATGTCTTCTAGCAGCTTTATGATCTTCATATATACTGTTAGGCCTATGATCCAATTCAAGCTATTGTTTATATATAGATTGATATAAGACTTGAGGTTTGTATTGTTTTTGGTATCTATCTATCTATCTATCTATCTATCTATCTATCTATCTATTTTTGTATACTGGTATAATTTATCCTACTTAGGCTTCTGTTAGCCTTTTTGGATCCATGGCTTAAAACAATTCTTCAAATATGGAAAATTCACAGGCATCATCTCTCCAAATATTTCTTCTGTCCCATTCCCTTTCTCCACTCTTCTGGGACACTAGTAACATGTATGTTAGACCATGTAATATTACTCCACAAATTTCAGACCCTCTATTTTGATTTTTTGTTTGTTTGCTTCCTTTCCCTTATTGTTCCTCTTGGTGTTTTAGTTCAGATGATTACTTCTTCAAAGTCACTGATTCTTTCTTCTACTATGTCCAGTCTGTTATTAAGCCCAATTAATAAACCTGTTTCATGTTTTGAGGGGGGAGGGGCAAAGAGAGAGAGAGAGAAAGAAAGTTAAGAATTCAAAGCAGGCTCCAGGCTCGGAGCTGTCAGCACAGAGTCCAACACAGGGCTCAAACCCACAAACCATGAGATCATGACATGAGCTGAAGTCAGAGGCTTAACTTGAATGAGCCACCCAGGTGCCCTTGGAATAGCTTTTATTGAAATTACCCTTGTACAAGTATCAGTTATAAACCGTAGGAAAAATATGCATTAAAAAAAAGTATTTGAAGACACTGGAGAGCAACCAAAAACAGGCACAGGTAATTCCTTATTCACCACCTACTTCTAATCACTCTCCAATTCATTTTACTATTTTATTTGAGTCTTAACACCTGTCTTTATCAAGTATCAAATATATTATTTATTTGAGTTTGTGTTATTTCTGTTTCTTCCAACAAAATATACGTCTCATGACAGCAGAGATACCCTTGTTTATTGCTATATCCCAAATCCCTAAAAGTTACTGACAATGGTGGGTGTTCAATACTTGCTGAATAAATGAATCAAAGTTTGAGTGGTAATAAAAATTTATTATACACCAAAATCACCTAGAGGGCTTGTTAAAACACAGATTTCTGGACCCCATCCCCAGAATTTCTGATGCGTAAGTCTGGAGTTACACTCAAGAATTTGCATTTTTAACAAGTTCACAGCAGATGGTCTAAAGACCACACCTTGAGAGCTGGGCTAGTATTTACTGAGTGCCAGCTATCTTTTCCTATGCTAGGACCATGAGGAGTATGAAGAAGTAAACACAGGACATTGGCTCCCAACAAGCACATACTCTAGTTAAAAAAATAAAGAAACCTTATGTGTATGTGTGTGTACACATACAAGCAAATACACGTGTACATAGAATAAAGTCAAATAGGCAGCATTAAGTGGTAAGATCAATAAGATCTCACAAGAGGAAGGTACAGTAAGAATAAATATCATGTGACATTTATTAGGAGCTTCCTATGTGCCTAAAATAGGCCTAGTATTTTACATGGAAAATATTAGTTAAGTGTCGCAACAACCTTGTATGTATTATTTTTAACCCCCATTTAAAAAATCACAAAAATAAGGTTCAGAAAGGTTAAGGAACTTCTTGAGAATTGTAACCTGTATTTCAAAACTCAAGCACTTAGCCAGTCATTGTTTTGCCAGCGTGGGTGTGTTATAAGTTGAGAAGAATAGGAAGGATGGGACATTGGGTAGAATTAGAAGAGGAAGAATTAGAAGAAGCGAGCCTGTGATGCAGAGCCAAAGCTTAATCCAGGGTTCCTGGCATTCTAGAACACCTGTTTATTCTCCTGCCATGCCTCCATGCTTCTTCTGATAAGATTTTACAAGAGTTGTTGGGTGTTTAGCAACGATTTCTGTTAAATGAAGCATTGTTTAACATTTTTGAGTGAGGACTGGGATGGTATGAGGTTAACAACATGGTAAAAAAAAATTAGTGTCTTGGAATATCAATTCAGAGTGATGGTCTGATGGAAATAGAAAGGATAAACTAGTGTGGGGTGCCCAGGTAGGAGACAATTTCAATAGTCTAGACAGGAGGATATAGGGGACTGAGGTAAGGTTTTTAGTAAGAATAAAGGGAGAGCTGAATATAAGAACTGATAGGTTTAGAAATGGAATACATCTGAGAAAGGGAAATATCCAAGTATTTGGAGGATTCATGCCTGGATAATCAGGAGAGTGGCAGTCTCGGGAACAGAGAAAGGTTGAGTCATAGGTGCCTTTATATGGTTCATCTGTCTCAGTCTAGACCAGTGGTTCTCAATTGGGGGTGATTTTTGCTCCCCAGGGGCCCCTTTGGCAATATCTGGAGGAATTTCTGGCTGTCACAGGTGGTAGGATGGAAAAATAGATATTCTACTGGCACCTAGTCAGTGGAGGCCAGGGATGCTGTCAATATGTTACAATGCATAAGATATTCACCACCCAACAAGAAATTATCCAGCCCCAAATGACTCACTATTGACACAGTGCTGAGATTGAGAAATTCTGCTCTGGACTATAGGGACAAATTGTAAACCTGAGGCCCTCAGGGCAAGCCAGACAAGGTAACAAGATGTGTTTAGTGTGTTCTGTGATGCTGTTGTTTTTAATTTAAACCAACATTTAAAACCAAGAGAGTTCACATTAAAACGATCCAGATGGCAGGCTTCTCTTGGAAGATGTGCCAACTCTGGCTCCAAATTTCTCCTGGGTGAGGCCCGACTGTAACCAACTAACTGCACCTTCCTCGGTTTGCCAGTCTCACAACTCCAATTTTCTCTCCTATCACTGAGACCAAACTCAGCTGCCATTTATCTTTGCTTTGCACTATTATTTTTCTTATGGTACAACAGTACAATCAATCCTTATTATTTGCAGATTCTACATCGGTAAATTTGCCTACTTCCTAAAATTTATTTGTGGCCCGAAAATCAACACTCACAATGCTTTCATGGTCATTCATGGACAAAGCAGTAGAAAATCTGAGTTGTCCAATGCGCACGTCCTAGCTGAGGTACGTGCGCTTCATTCTTGTGTCAACTCTCATACTGTAAACAACTATCCTTCTCAGGTGTATTTAGTGTCATTTTTTTTTTTGCATTTCTGTGCTTCATTGGTGATTTTTCTATTTAAAATGACCCCCAAGGGTCGTGTTTAAATGCTGCCTGATGTGCAAGAAGTGCAAGAAAGCTGTGATGTACCTTATGGAAAAAATGCATGTGTTAGATAAGCTTTGTTCAGGCATGAGTTATAGTGCTGTTGGCCATGATTTTAATGATAATGAATTAACAATATGTATCAAATAAGGAATCTATAAATAGAAAAACACATAAAACAGGGTTATATATTGATCAATTGTCAAAAATGTGATGAGAACTCACAGGAACCTAACCATAAATTTCCCTTAGGAGCAATGGTTCAATATTTGCTAATTCAGTGCTCTTGGTGACTTCATAAAATATAGCTACCTTGGATAATGAGAATAAATGGTATGCCTTTTTCAAAAGTACATAAGCCAAAGTTAGACTAAGGGCCACATGTGTTTCTGAGACAATGTGTTTCTTTCTGAAGGTGAAAACTATTGCTGTCCTGGACTAAATAGGAAAAACTTGCTTGTATCATCTGGTCCCTGTAGGCATTTGACTCACAACCTTTGGCATTTGTTGTTTTTGTTTTTGGCTGAGATCGAAGATGTCTTGAACCAGGATAGAAAATGATGAGTCAGAGATTCAGACAACAAGAACCATCATATAAGGTAATGTAAATAATCTTGGGAAATGTAACACACTTACATTTTGGGGCTGCTGCAAAAGATGGAATAGGAGTCATACTGTCTAAGAAAGTGATGGCAAGTAGGTACCATCTCAGATGACAATTCTGATAGATTGGTATTGGTCTCCCAGTGAACTGTGTTAAGAATCTGGAGCTGCATTTGGGTTACACCTGGACTCACTGGGAAAAGTGCTATGGTTGACAATGGTGGTTGCCATGGGCCCAGAATAGAGGAATGGCAAGGTGCTTTATATTTGCCAGTCCTGGTCTCAGCAATGTGAGGAAGCACCATGAAGGGACAGCATAGGGACAAGAGAAGCAGACTGCATGGAAGGGAAATTTCTCCTCTTCCCAGTTTTGCTCTGGGCTGCCCAAGCCATGTGCAGTGAAAAGGCACATGTGGCAGGACAGGCAGGCCTAGCCTTTGGGGGCAAATGCTGGGCCTTCAGGTGATTCTGCAAATATCCCCAATTCTTTCTGGAACATTTTAAGAAATTTCTTTCCTCTTCTTCATGGGGAGACTTAACTCTCCTGAAACAGTAGTCTTAATACTTTATCCTATGTTGTTACATGATAAAAAATAATGAAGGAGGTAAAGCAATTAGGCTTCTATGAAAAAAACTGTTTGGTGTGTTTGACCCACATTCAATAACCCAGGAAAAGTTTCTTAATCTCTGAAATTGTGAATTATTCTTTAAAATGTTCTATATTCTTGCCATAGAATCAGTTTTGGATGAATAGATTGCACTCCTGTATCTAAATAAGGATTTAAAAAACTAAGAAAGCTCACACAATACATAGGAGGAATTCAATTTTTAGTGAACATGTTTTTTTTAAAAAAGGACTTACAGATAAGAAACAAGGTTTTTCTATTGAGATAATAGAAAGGAAAATGAAGTGTTACCTCTGGAAACTTTAAAAAATTCATATTTAATATGAAATCAGAATTACTTTTTTGAAGTAATTGAGGTTAGAATTTATTTTTTTTCTTACAGACTATTTGAATAGCTCTCACTTTCATGTAAGAAAGAATGGCTCACTTTTGAAAATGTATTTGCATTTGCACTGTTTTTTCTTAAAAAAACTCTTCTCTCTAAAATTACCTTACACTATTTTGAAGTGAAGCTATGAAATAAGCCCAAAATCTGTTAAAGACCTATAGAGAGCAATGTACAGTGTAGGAGAAACTCTGAGTTGAGAAAAAAATTACACAAGGAAACAGAACAGGCAAATCTTTTCTGGTTAGCGCCTTTGGCCCACAAGTGGCTTGTTTCATAACTAGGGTTTGTTTTTGTTTTTGTTTTTTAGTATTTATGGGTAAAAAAAGAAAGAGTAAAAATAAGGTAGACGACTCAATGGAAAAGTGGGCAAATTACTTAGACTCCACATGAAAGAGGATATTCAAAGGACCAGAAGACATGCGAAAATGTCCTCAATACATGGTACTGTGTGGTTGCCACAGCACTGTGGTACTGTTATATACCAACCAGGATAGTAAAAATGGAAACAATAGCAAATGTTGGTGCCAATGAGGTTTACTACTGGGGGAATGTACTATGGCATCACCATTTGGAACACTGTTTGGCAGAATGTACCAACGCTGAGCTTATAAGCGTACTCTATGACCCAGCAATTTCTCTCCTAGAGATAAAACCGACAGAATCACTTACATTTGTGCACCAAAAGACATGTACTATAACGTGTACAGCTGCACTACTCGTAATAGCCAAAACCTGAAACTGCCCAAATGACCACCAGTGGTAGAACGGATAAATTATAGAACATTCCTAAAATAAAATACTATAAAACAATGAGAATGATCTAAGACTATATGCAATAACATGAATGAATCCAACAAACACAAAGATGAGCCAAAGAAGGGGCGTATGGGTGGCTCAGTTGGTTGAGTGACTGACTTCAGCTCAGGTCATGATCTCACAGCTTGTGAGTTCGAGCTCTGTGTCGGGCTCTGTGCTGACAGCTCGGAGCCTGGAGCCTGGTTCAGATTCTGTGTCTCCCTCTCTCTCTGTACTACTCCCCCCCCCCCCACTCCTCACATTCTGTCTCTGTCTCTCTCAAGAATAAATAAATATATATATAAAAAAAGATGAGCCAAAGAAGCCATGTTGCAGGGCATGCTGAATACTTTCATGTAAAATACAAAACCAGGCAAAACTAACATGCAGTTAGAAAGCAGGGTACTTACTGGTTATATCCTTGGCAGGGATGGGTGGATTGTTGGCTGAAAGGGAGCCTGGGGAGGGCTTCCAGGGGCTGATAATATTGTTTCTTGAGTTTTGCTAATTACACAGGTGTAATCAGTTTGTGAAAATTCACTGAGCTGTACATTCATGATTTCTACACTAAAAATTTCTGTACCATATCTTTTTTTTTCTTTTTCCAGCTGCAGGCTTAAATAATTTTAGAAAACTTGCAATTTGGCACTTCCTCTGGTCTGACACAGAGGAAGAACTAACAATAAGTGGTGGTGTGCTGGAGCTGGCTTGTTCTGACTCTCTTCTTAACTTCAAGGTCAGTACCTTCATGTCAGGGTAGCTGGAAGTCACCCTTGGCAAATGCTGGAAATCAAGGATTTGCATATTTAACAGCACACCACTGAATCACAGAAATGATAATGAAAACAAAAACCCAAATATCTATTTCTTCTGCATAAATAATAATCACTTGAAATAGAAAGAATTAGGAACATACCTTATTCCCTTTAGAAGTTTAGCACCCAACTGACTCTTTCCTTAAAATAAGGAACTCGAGGGGTGTCTGGATGGCTCAGTTGCTTAAGGGTCTGACTTGGGCTCAGGTCATGATCTCACAGTTTGTGAGTTTGAGCCCCACGTTGGGCTCTGTGCTGACAGCTCAGAGCCTGGAGCCTGCTTCGGATTCTGCGTCTCCCTCTCTCTCTACCCCTCCCATGCTCGTGCTCTGTCTCTCTCTCTCAATAATAAATAAGTGTTAAAAAAAATTAAAAAAAAATAAGGAACTCGAAGTCAGGTTCACATCAACACTTAATCTTCAAAATCCCTGTGATGGGGGTGTGAGAAGGCATAAGCATTATTTACCCATTTTGTTTCCATCTTTTACTTCTCTCAGTAGAATCTTACCTCTCATTTCAGGAAGTAAATAGTCAAAAACAGCTTGTTTATTCCTTCTTGACCACCCCCCTCCACCCCACACTTATCTTCCTCTGCAAGGAAATGACAATGAGTATCATCTGTAGACAAGGGTCATTACAGGTCCACCAGTGGGTTGTTCCACCCAGGATGGAGAAGCAGAGGCCAAAACTGGGCAGCAGGTGCCTCTCTCCCCACTTAGCTGCCTCTGCCTATTACACCTGTCAGCGCCCTCCACATGGCTCTGGAGCCCCGGGGCACTGCCAAGGCCTGGGCAAAATGAGGGGGATGGAAGGAGAACGCTATCTGGTCCATCTGCCTTTGATTTCCAAATGGTGAAGCCCCAGCCGAGAAACTTGAAACAAGAGGAAAATTAAAGTGTCTCTTTACAAAGGCACAAGCAGCAGGTAGCAGACAGTTTTATCCGAGAAACTCTTCTCAGGAACTGGGCCAGAGAAACATCAATAAATGTAGATCCCATTAAATTCACCACTGACAGGGATCTTTGCTCTCATCTAATTCTACACCCTTACCCTCTACACGAGAAGCTGGAGGTCCAGGGGAGTCAAGTGGGTTGCCCAAGAGGTAGATACAGGATCAAAACAGAGGCCCCTAGCTCTGCTTTTTCTATTATACGTGGCTGCCAGTATTCTCAATTCCTTGATGGACCCCCACCACCACTCTTACACCATGTTAATGTTGCTGAAATTGGGATATATCTTACAATTCTTTTTAAAATTCTTGTTCTTTTTGGCTCTTTTCTAGAAAACAATTTAAAAGGCTGTTATTAACTTGTTGGTGTCCTGGAATCTAGGCAATGTGGCTTTACAACAGATATTTACATTTGAAAAGTATATACCAAAGGTTTCTTTATACTGAAATGTCTTAGTACATTTAAAATATGGTTTGGTTTACAAAAAATGTTTAGGAACACATGCCTACTTGGGGCTGCATTTCAGAAGCAACTTGTTGCCTGCCAATCTTTCTTCTATTTTTTCTGCCCTCCCTGAAGTTGCTGCCCAAATTCTCTGCAAATACCAAGAGGTGAGTGAGAGACAGGAAGCCTTGGAGCAGGCCCTGGGCAAGAACAAAGGACAAATACAGATGGCGGAGCTGCCTTAACTCTCAAAACTTTGTGGGGAGGAATCTGATCTATCTGAATTTCTTATTGCTCTTGGTCAACTTCTGACAAAACCAATGTGATGGTTAATTTTGTGTGTCAACTTGACTGGATCATGGAATGCCCAGATATTTGGCTACACATTATTTCTGAGTGTGTCTGTGAGTATGTTTCTGGATGAGATTAGCATGTGAATTGGTAGACTGAGGAAAGCAGTTTGCCCTTCCCAGTGTGCACAGGCATCATCCAGTTTATTGAGGGCTTGAAAAGAACAAAAAGTGGAAGAAGGGGGAATTTGTTCTCATTAACTGATTGTTGACCTGGGACATTGGTCTTCTCCTGTCCTCGAATTGGAAATTATGCCATCAGCCCCCCTGGTTCTCAGGCCTTCAGACTCAGATTGAACTATGTCACTAGCTTGCCTCTGTCTCCAGCTTGCAGATCATGAGACTTTTCAGCCTTCAACTGCATGAGCCAATTACTTATAATAAGTCAATATGTAATATAAATAACACAAACATAATATATAATTACAAATTACAATATAATTTATATCTATGTCTATAATTTCAAGCCCCACTTCATAGGTAACAATAGCACACATTAATCATGCACACATTCTGGCCAAGCTGTGTTCCAAGGGCTTTGTGCCTACCATACCTTTCATCCTCACAACACTCTTTGGAGTGATTTTTAAAAAGCAAATTTTTAAAATTCTAGTATAATTAACACATAGTGTTACATTAGTTTCAGGTGTACAACACAGTGATTGCACAACTCTATATATGGTCTGATAGTTATCTCCATTTTACAGATGAGAAAACTGAGGCACAGAGAGCTCAAGTAACTTACCTAAGTTCACACAGCTAAGCAGTGGAAAAGCCAGGCGTTAAATATAGGCAGTGTGCTTTAAGGCCCATGTTCTCAACCCTTCACTGTGTTGTCTGGATAATAGTGGACCCAGGAACAGACCCCAGCTTTTTGGGCCCCATACCAGTGAGCTGCACAATAGCATGCAGGCAGTCCACACTACAGCTTTCAGCCTCTTGAGCCTGGCTCTAGTCCTCTGGCTCTAATCCTCATTTTAGCACTTGCAATAAAAGGGTTTAACCAGAGACCAATTTTTGCATTTCTGCCATGCTCTTCTATTTCCTGTTTCTCCTGATTATTCTATTGTTTGTTACCTGATTCTTGCTGTGAATCTTAGATTCTCCAGCCTTATATGTAGAGTCAAAATGCTTGTCATCATTTGCCCTCAGCCAGCAAGGCACTGATGTGGCAACTTCACAGAGGCTTGCATGATCGATTACTTTTAGGAGCAGGGAGGAAGGAGTCTCATGCTTCCTATAGGAGACATGAGAGCCTTGACAGGGTGTTTTAAGGTCGGAGGTAAGGTGTTCATGAGCTGTCAGACTTAAGTTCCGGCCCTCAGTCTCAGCTTCAATATACACAAAGCCCTCCTAACCCAGTTCTTTTTTTTTTTTTTTTTAATTTTTTTTTCGACGTTTTTTATTTATTTTTGGGACAGAGAGAGACAGAGCATGAACGGGGGAGAGGCAGAGAGAGAGGGAGACACAGAATCGGAAACAGGCTCCAGGCTCCGAGCCATCAGCCCAGAGCCCGATGCGGGGCTCGAACCCACGGACCGCGAGATCGTGACCTGGCTGAAGTCGGCCGCTTAACCGACTGCACCACCCAGGCGCCCCTCCTAACCCAGTTCTAATGATCCTTGCTATTAAATCAAAGAAACAGTTCATGGTGGAAAACACTCTGATATGAAATCACATCTTACAGCAATTGGTGCACACAGCAAATCCTGTTCTAGCAACAGCTGTTCCGTGACCTTGGTTTTAATACATTATGAGAACAAGTTCTTCTTGGAGTGCTTGGGAATTGAAATGGTCACACGCCATTATCTGTGTAACCATTATCCAGTCCTCTTCCTGGGGCATAAAAGTGCTTTGTTTATGTGTTCAAACTGGAAATCTCCCTTACTGTGTGAATTTCCCCACTTGGGCAGCTGAATAAACCTGGAGCACAGGGTCAGCTAAATAGACAGTGGTCTCATGCTATACCACCAGTATCCTAATCTTGAATCAGCAACAGGAATGGCCTTACTCAGCCCACATTGGTTCTTGCAGTAATTACAGTGAGGATGGAGTTGTGAATACAGATCATTTAAATTCCTTAACATGGCTGGGAAGATTAACAAACAGCAGGACAGGAAGGAATGTAGTGGGTTTAGTATATCACTGATAAATGTAACTTAATCCCGGAAGGAAATCATGAGGTATGAACAAATAAATACTAAATGAAATTAATTTTCAAATATAATATTTATGGGAATTTTATACCAATCTCTTCAGATACACATTCTAATTAAGGAATTTCTCTAAAAACACTGGGTTAACTTCTGAGGCCTCTATCTCACAATAATAACCTTTTGTACATGTAATTTTAGACAACTTAATAATTGACCATAACCTAAAAGCCATCAGCATATGCAAATTAAGTAATATAAACAGTAAATTGATGACACTGTTCTCATGTAAGTAAATAAAAGACCTATGGGAGTAAAACTACAATATAATTGAAGTATTTGGCTCCACTTGGAAGAGAGTAATTGGCCAGTCTCTGGCTAGCCTCCAAATGGAGTAATAATCTTCTACTAACTAACTCATTCCTTCCCTGTTTTACAGATGAAATTTGTAAATTATTTCTTACTTTCTGCCTTCAACGTAAGTAGAACTTCCAGGTTCCACTAAATATCTATCATATTACATTTCAGTGGTGGCTATATGTCAACAGATTCTGTGTTTGTATTTGGTTAAATCATTTTATGGCATGTTTCAAACGAAAAGAATTATGTGAGTGCATTTTTATACAACCTAGATGTATATGTTATAATCTTATTTTAACATTACGGGTGATGGGCCAAGTACATTACAGTAATCTATTTTTGGGATCAGTGCCAGCTCTGAAGCTGCTACCCGTGAGGTATGATTTGAGGAGCTGTCAGCATTGGGTCCTTCACTGGGAAGGAAGCCAGCCAGGAAAGCCAGTGTCAGGCTGGAGGCAGAGGATGCACAAGCCAGAAGGGCTGGGCAGAGAGACACTCCCAGAAGTTGCTCGTCAAGAGTCTAGCTAGGGTTGGGTGAAGAGAACGGATACACAGAGGTCAGAGCAAGGCATGGCGATGACCAAAAAAAGGCACATACGTTGGAACCAAAGCTGGGCTTTCAGACAGGTAGGCAGAAACCAGAAGATTCACAGGAGACCACTGTGGGAGGGGAGGGGAGAAACAGAGAGCACTGGTGGTCAGTAAGGTGCCAACAGAGTTGTCAAGTAGTGTACCCGAGTGGGAAAGAAGAGCAACAGGAGACTCTCTTTTGCTTCATCCTATAAACTTCTTTTGTGCTTTTGGCTAGGGCAGTACCCAATCAGACAACCAATCCAAGGGGACAGCCATGCTGTAATGCTTCAGTTCTCTGTGTGTAAGGGACAAAACAAAGCTTATTTTCTATAAATTCTTCCCTTTCCAGTTTTTATGCTGAAACTCCTCCATTGGATTGATCCTTTGAGCAAAGGCACTGTCTATTGAGGGCCAGTATTAAAAAAAATATATCTTATTTATAAGGAAGTAACATTAATTCAATAGTATAGAGATATACAATTTCCCCTTAAAGAGAGAACAACACAGTTAAGATAAACTTTGATAGTTGTGATCATGCAGTATAGAAAACCATGATTATAGTTATCTGGGGGCACAGGAGAACCTCTAAAAGAAAATAGGTGTTTTCATTGACCTTCACTGAACACACACACACACACACACACACACAGAAGCAACTGAAAATGGGTCCTGGGATGTTCAGAATTCTTAATATAAGTTCTAAGAAATCAACATTTTTTGTTTTTGTTTTGTTTTTGATAATACATGCTGTGTGATTTTGGTAATTTACTGAAGTGTTCTGGGATTTACTCCTTTGATTTTGGAGAGGGTTAGAAAGTGATCTCAAACATCTAGTGTCCCAATTCTATCAACTTATAACTCTCAAATATAGGGGAAGAATCCACCATCTTGACACCCTAAGGTGATGGTAATTCTTTTAATACCATGTTGATAACCTATAAGTAACAGAAAACATAGCACCACTGAAACTTCATAATATATGAGTGAATATCACCACCAAAGTTGGCACAAGTGTAACTCAAGTTGAGGAGGAGGTACGGCCACCATATCCAGGTACCTTGATAACCAAATTATTTCCTCCTACTACTTTTCCATGTTTCCTATTCGTCAGGAGCCAATTCTGAGGCAGAGCTCAGATAAGCTCTACCAGAATTGGCTGATAGAGGTTATTGGGCAAGAAATTAGCAGCAGGTCCTGGTGGGCCTGACAAGTTTTTCCTCATACTCAGTGCTGTGTCTGCTTTTTACTTTCTGTGTCTTTGAGAGAAGAGAGGCTCACATCGCTGTCACTTCCATTTTAAATGAGTGAATCAGTGTCCAGAATATATAAAAGCTCTCTTACAACTCAACAATAAGGGAGAAATAACCCAAATAAAAATGGCAAAGGATTTGAATAGACATTTCTCTACAAAAGATAGAAAAACAGCCAATGAGCACATGAAAAGATGTTTAATATCACCAGTCATTAGAGAATTGCAAATCAAGACCACATGAGATATCCTTTTGCAACCACTAGGATGGCTCTAAACAAAAAGTGTTGGTGAAAATATGGAGAAATTGGATCCCTTATATATTGCTGGTAGGAATGTAAGATGGTACAGCCTCTTTGGAAATCAACAATCAAGGATATTGTCAATGCTAGAAGCATGGACTTTCTCTTTGGTTTGATGTATTTTTTAATTAATGTAAAATATTTATGTGTTGATTTGCCAACCAACACCAATATTTACTAGTATGTTTTAGATCTACATAACTGGACTTCACTATGAATTCAAACTTTTCTACAACATTTTTTTATACACAATTTATTGTTAAGTTAGCTAACATACAGTATATACACTGTGCTCTTGGTTTTGTGGGTAGATTCCTATGATTCATCACTTATATACAACACTCAGTGCTCATCCCAATAAGTGCCCATCACCCATTTCTTCCCTCCCCTGCCCCCCCATCAACCCTTAGCTTGTTCTCTGTATAAGAGTCTCTTATGGTTTGCCTCCCTCTTTGTTTGAAATTATTTTTCCCCTTCCCTTCCCCTATGGTATTCTGTTAAGTTTCTATGAGATAACCAGAGCAATCAGAAATCTATGTCCTCCTCATGGACATGGATTCTACCTAAGTCTAGGTAGAAAGGTGACAGTTTTGAACTGTAACAGAAGGGTAGTTACCCCAGGTGCCCTTGCTTATTATGCTTATTGAAGCCAGCCTGGAAATTCAGTGCTTGTCCAAGTTTCTGTATTCCATATTTCTTGTCTCTCAAGATAGAAAGTTAGAGAAATTTTATTTAATGCTGAGCAATATTTTCATTCCACTACTAGAAGATTTGCTTCCCTAATGGCAGAAGGTAGCCAGATAACATGAGTCGAATGTAAACATCAAGCTTCTTCACACTGTATTGAACTGTGTGTTGGAAGCTATTTATATTTCCTTGCTAAGTCTGGCCAGATGATTGATGGTCAATGAAATCAATAACGTCTGCTTGTTAAAAGCACCACAGATTTATTCGCACCATGTAAGATTTATTAGATTGGATGGAAGTCCAACTTTACATTTGATTTTTTGTGACTAGTGCTCTTGGGATACCATTTCATAGATGTAGGAGTGAGGATGGCACAGGCAACACCATTTTATCAAGTTATCCATTTTATCATGAACCTGTGTCCAGGTGATGGCATAAACATCATCAGGAATACCATGTAAATGTATCACATATATCTATAGTAAAATCAGTTGTTGGTTTTTTGTAGTGATGAACAGAAATTAAAGTAGAGGCAGTAAAAAAGGATAGAATATAGAGTTATTTTCCTTTGGCTTTGGGTGAGCTGTAATTACAGTTGAGCCTGTATATTTTTGACCTTCCAAGCATTTTCTCCCTACAGAATCAAAAAGCCCATTAAGAAGACCTGCCTTAGGAAGAAACTGTTTAATCCCCCCATATTCACATTTACTTCTCTCTGCAACCTGCTTTTTCAGAGATTAGATAATGTCTTAGACTGGCATACAGCATAGGTCAGAGCAGCATGGCCCTGTCCCAGGCTTTTCCTGGAGCACGGGAGAGAGTAGTATTTGGTGTCAAACAGTTGCTTCTTAAAATGCAAGCTGCAAGCAAAGTAAGAGTAAAGAGAGGGTGAACAAAAATCTCAATAAAGCTGAATTGATGCTATCTGGCTGGAAAGGCAGCTCCACATGAATAAATCAGCAGTCAATGAGAATTAACCATCTATGTGTACTGGCTAATGACAGAAGGTGGCTATTCCCACACCAAAGAACAATGTTAAGCATTCTACTTCTGAAGCTAATTCTTTAAGGAACAGTTTCTTCTTTGACCAGAGCTATTAGTATAAAATGGACAGTTCTGGCTCTATGCAAGGCTTATAAAAAACAAATTTTATTTGGCAGTGCTTAAACCCATTCTTAAACAATAGGCTTTTCCAATTCATATATTCCTTTTCATACTTATGGAAAAGGCAGGCCAGGTGTATATTCTCGAAAAGGAATGTATGTATTTTCTTTTAACCACCTCAGCAAAAGGTCCAAGAAAACAGAGCAGACACGCGCTTATGGGTTTAACCATAGTTTTGTGTTTTCCAAGATAGACTTGTAAATGTTTTAGAGCTGCAGAAATAAAGATACTGAAAATGCCAAAAAACCTCAACTTAATCTTTTATGTTATTTCTGTCTGTAAAAATTTTAAGATGATTATTTTGTTATAAGAGGACAATGAATCAGTGGCTGAGCTGATAGAACCCCACTGCCTGCCTGTTGCTTGATTGGTTTGGACAAGGAGGCGGGACAGAGCCCTCCCAGGGTAATCTGGCCTACCCAGTGCACCTCTGATGGTCTGGTCTATGGAATACTCAACATATTTGTCTTTCCTTTCTCTCTGCCCTATATTTTTCTTTTTAAATTTACTTTATCACCAGGAAACTTAGGAGACAAATGACTTAATTGCTCAGTAATTTTCATACATGAGAACTAAAGGAATTCAGTTATTTGTTTATGCCATTGTAATTTGCAGCATCATAAAACAGTGCTTTATAGGACATGTGTTTCCTGTGATTATCAGAGGGCAGGACAGATAGCAGTTAAATACATGAGCTCTGAAGTCAGACAGCTTGGATTCAAACCCTGGCCCTGCCACTTACAGCTGGTACAACTTTATAATCTTTCTGTGCCCCAGTTTTCTCATAGGAAGATGTGTGAATTCTGAAGATTAAGTGAGAAAGTGCTTGGACATGGCTTAGAACAGTTCCTGTCATGTAGTAAGTGTTCAGTAAATTTTAAACAAAAGTATAAAATAGAAGGTTTTCAAATTTAATTATTATTGTCAGACTAATATGAAAAACTTAAAATATTGGAATATTTGCTAATCATTCATCTGTTAATTGACTCTTTTCTTCATTAAACCTTTTCAAATACCTACTAAGTGCATTAATGGAAGAAACAAGGGCATATTAAGAAACTTTGAGACTTTGAGTTAGTAGGGTCCAGTGGAAGATTCTAACATACGCAATTATAATACATTGGGAGATGCTCAGTGTTGGAACACAGAGATGGGAGCTGTGGAGGGGTGTGGAAAGAAGACAGAAGAGAGTTTGGGAACACGTTGGGAAAGGGAATGAGACTGATGGCTGGTTCAGACATTCAGGTGCAAGTGAGAGGTGAGACCATGGAGTAGATGAGTCTCTAGAGACAGGCATGTTGAGGAAGAGAGAAGAGTAGGTGATGCTTATTTATTCATGATTAGAAACTCAAGACAAGTTTTCTTGCTTTTTCAGCTTAAAATGAGTCAGTCAAAATGAAGAAAAAAACCTCTACAGTTGAGGAAAAAAAAGTGTAATTAAACCCAGCTGGGGTGGGAGTGGCGCAGGTGCAGGGGTGACTCTGGTGGAATGAGAGCAGCACTGAGCTTCCGGCTGGCTGGTGGGTTGGGGCTGGTGGGAAGGTCAGGGCCAGCTCAGCTGGTCTGAAGGTTGAGTTTTAAAAAATGCTGGAGGGCAGGGCTGCTGAACTGGGAGACGGCTCTGTGGGGAAACTGGAAGACCATGCGGGTTGAGAAGGAAGAGGTAACTTAGGCAGATGGGAGTATGGCTGGATCCGTGGCCAAAATGCTGCA
Source organism: Prionailurus bengalensis (assembly GCF_016509475.1). Taxonomy (NCBI): domain Eukaryota; kingdom Metazoa; phylum Chordata; class Mammalia; order Carnivora; family Felidae; genus Prionailurus; species Prionailurus bengalensis. Next base: position 99,421,199 of record NC_057355.1, read on the forward strand.
CCATAAGCCGTCAATGTTAACAAGATGACAATGCCAGGGCTGAACAAAAGTGAAGTGAAATTGTGATGATTTCCCTGATGATGTGTCAAGTGCATTCTGTGTATTCTGCTTGGGTTTTTCTGAATAATCTCACTCTGAGTTTCAGACAAGGGTCCAGTTTGGGGTTGGGATAAAACTGCTGTGAGAACACTGCAGGAAGTGTTTTTGGTTTTGAGATGTCTTTTGGGATTAATTAGACACACTGCTGACAAAGCCTAGATGGTCTCTAATAATATAGGTACACTGCTGGGGGCCATTTTATAGCTAACTCTTCTTCCAAGGTTACAAATCGACTCCAAATGTCATTTTGAAAATATTAGCAAAGCCTAGAATATAACAGTCAAGCACTGCTCTTTTAACTTTCATAAATTGTTGTGATATGCTGTCACAGAAGCAACTTTAGAGTTTAAATTTTTAATTATTGTTTTTTGATTCATCATAAGTACTTTAAAACAATCTATTTATGTCTACCACAATTTAATGACAAACTCAGTCAAATAAGTCACTTGGCATCATGTACACAGTGCCTAAAAATAGTCAAAGTGGATCAAAGCTATTATTCCTAGTTATATTACATTAGTATTACTGATACCTAAAATAATTTTTCAGTTATTTACAATACAAAGGAAAGCAACATATACTGAACATATGTATATAAATACTATAAAATTTACATTAATTGCTTTTACCTCTATCTTTAACTTTAATATTTAAAGAATAACATAGGGGTGCCTGGGTGGCTCAGTTGGTTAAGCAGTCGACATCGGCTCAGGTCATGATCTTACAGTCCGTTGAGTTCAAGCCATGCATCAGGCTCTATGCTGACAGTTCAGAGCCTGGAGCCTGCTTCAGATTCTGTGTCTCCCTCTCTCTCTGCCCTCCCCTGCTCAATTCTCTCTCTCTCTCTCTCTCTCTCTCTCAAAAATAAACATTAAAAATAATTTTAAAAATAAAAAAAATAACATAAACTTAACTTTTTAAATGTTCATTTATTTATTTTGAGGGAGAGAGAGAGAGAGACAGAGAGAATCTCAAGCAGGCTCTGCACTGTCAGCACAGAGCCAGATGGGGGGCTTGAACTTATGAACTGTGAGATCATGACATGAGCCAAAATCAAGAGTTGGCTGCTTAATCCACTGAGCCACCCAGGCACCCCAAATTTAATTTTTAATACATGTTATAAGAATTAATACAAGGGGCGCCTGGGTAGCTCAGTTGGTTAAACGTCTGTATCTTGATTTTGGCTCAGGTCATGATCTCATGGCTATGAGATCAAGTGCTGTGTCAGGCTCTGCACTGGGCATGGAGCCTGCTTAAGATTTTTTCTCCCTCTTCCTCTGCCCCTCCCCTGATTGTGTGCTTGCTCTCTCTCTCTCTCTCAAAAAAAAAAAAATCAACATATGGTTTAAGGATAGTCTTATTTGGAACAGTTATCCATAGACTAGAGTTTTAGAGTAGTCTACTCTGCATACACAAGAAACTTACTTTGCTACTGGCTTATCATTGTCTAGAACAGTGTTTCCCAAACTTGTTTGGCACTAAAAAAGAGGTTCTACAACTTAAGTGTCCATCAACAGATGAATGGGATAAAGAAAATGTGGTATATGTACACAGAGGACTATTATTCAGCCAAAAAAAAAAAAGGAAAGTCTGCCTTTTGCAACAACATGGATGGACCTTAGAGGTTATAAGCCAGAGAAAGACAAATACTCTATGTTCTCACTTATATGTGGAATCTAAAAAAGCTGAACCCAAAGAAATAGAGAATAGAATAGTGGTTGTCAAGAGCTGGGGGTTGGGTAAATGGACAGATGTTAGTCAAAGGGTACAAATTTCCAGCTATAACATGAACACGTTCTAGGGATCTAATATAACATGATGACTATAATTTATAATACAGTATTATATACTTGAAAGCTGAGAGTGTAAATCTTTTTTTTTTAATGTTTATTTAGAGAGAGTGAGAGAGAGACAGAGAAAGAGAAGGGGACAGAGAGAGAATCCCAAGCAAGATCCATGCTGTCAGCACAGAACCCAATGTGGGGCTTGAACCCATGAACCGTGAGATCATGACCTGAGCGAAACTAGGGGGTGGATGCCTAACTGACTGAGCCGAGGCACCCCCAGAGTGTAATTCTTAAAAGTTATCGCCACACACATACAAAAGGCACTTGTGTGAGTGGATGGATGTGCTAACAAACCCTGCTGTGGCAATCATTTCACAATATATACATGTATCAAATCATCATTTGTACACCTTTAACTTCCATAGGCTATATGTCAATTGTATCACAATAAGTCTGGAAATAAAATGAAAAAAAAAAAGTTTCCAAAGACAAATAAGTTTAGAAATTTCTAGATTAAATCAAGGAGGGTTTTTTTTTGCTGCCAAATGGGTCAGCACATTGTTATAATAATGTACAATGTGGACCATCTGGAGCACATATAGAGTGGAGTGTCTCAAAATTATTTAATCACAGAAACTTTGAGGGAACACAGTTTGAGAAACTCTGACCTAGAGAACGGGTCAAAGCAACATGTATGTTTTCAGAAGTTTCTTGACTTTGGAAAAAAAATAAAATTGATTATTGATTTCAAAATCTCCCTGTCCAGCCTGTTGCCCTTGACAGTATCATCACCACATACACCCAGTAATTTAAAGTTGGTAAAAAGGAAATTTCCTTACGCTTCTTTGTAAGCAACCCCTCAATAAGAATAGAGGAAAACAGCCAATAGGCTAGTACAGACTACACAGCAGCGAATGGGTAGACAGTGGTAGATTAAACATCACATGATTCCTGCTTCATTAAATCAAAAGTGCTTTCCGTTTGTATTTTTGGCATCAGAATACAATATTCTAGAGACAATATCTAGAATGAGTAAGAATTAGTATCTTCAAACACAAATGTTCACATGTGTTAATTTGTTTTTATAAGTTAGGACTTCTCAGTTGAAAGTGGCTGAAAACTAACACAAACTAGCTAACACAAAAAAGGAGAGAGGTCTCTTGGCTCAGTAACTCAAAAGGCAAGAGGGGTTAGCTGGCCTCAGTCATGACAGGTTCCAGAAGCTCAAATACTGTTCTCCGAATTCACTCTCCATTTCTCAGCTCTGTATTTCTGTGGGTTGCCTTATTTTCTTCTACTTATGGGGTAGGTGGAAGAGGCATGGATATAGACAGCTTCTGGCTTTTATTATTCTAGCTGAATAATATTAACAAGCCCAGAGAAGAGCAAGGCTCTCTGTCCCTGACTCAGTAGATACAAACCTCAGAAAGGACGCTGATTGGACTGGCTTGGGACACGTGCGAATCTTTTAAATGAATCACTTGGGCCAAAGGAATAGGGTGTCATGACTGGCCAGGCCTATGTCACATGCCCTCCCACCTGGCCAGGTAAGGCAGGGCGTTGGATTGGCAACCCCACCAGAATCGCAGGCACTGGGCAGCAGTAGGAACTGGTGGTGAGGGAAGCATTTAACTAGAGCAAGAAGAATACTGCTGTTATGAGGCCAAAAGACAAAAAACACAAAACACTGAACTCCATGGTTACTAAAGCTCTTTTTTCCTTCTATGAAGTAGCTGCAATTATTGACATGAAACTATATGAATTTATTTTTCTCCCACTCCCAACCCAACTACATACTTTAAAAGAAGTACCCAACGTTAGTACAAAATCATGCTTTGGCACCTTCTGTCCTCCTTCCTCCGCTCATACATAAGTCAAGTCAGAAACTGCTTTGCTCTGATGTGGCCACATTCACCATAACATATAATAGTAATAACAACACACATCACTTTGGTGGTGGAACGCTGCTGGGGAGAGGAAGCAGCGAGCTACAGCTGTGGTGTTCGCTATATTTCTCTGTCTTCTTTTTCATCACCATCAACTCTTGCTTCACCTTCAAAGCAGCTCAAGAGATTAGTGCTGCAGCTAGAATTCGGAAGGTCCAAGGAGAGCAAAGGGGCTTTCTTCTGCACCCAGAAGGGTTTCCTCTCAGACTGTACAAGAGGTACTAGTCAGGCCTCCCTGCCCTCGCTGCTTTCAAAGGCCTTCTGCCTGGAGCTTTCCTCTGTCCATCTGGGCTGGGACTGGGGGTGGGGGAGGGGGGGTGGGGAGTGGGGAGTGGAGGCACTCACCTCTGGTGTAGAATTTAAGGGAGTGCCAAAAACCTCAGTCATCAACATTAATACTATTTTAATGCAGTATTTGTTAAAAATAAAATTAATGCAAAGAATCTATGAAGAACAAAAGGTCAAAATATTAAACAAAGAGAGGACCAATACTACTGACATTTCCTTTTGACACAGGCTCCAATATGGCTCAACATGGCACTGTTACTGACCTTGCCTTTATTTTTTTAAAATGTTTTAAAATGTTTATTTGTCTTTGAGAGAGAGAGACAGAGTGTGAGTGGGGGAGGGGCAGAGAGCGAGGGAGACACAGGATCTGAAGCAGGCTCCAGGCTCTGAGCTGTCAGCACAGAGCCTGATGCTGGCCTCAAACCCACAAACCGTGAGATCATAACCATGAGATCATAACCTGAGCCGAAGTTGGATGCTCAACCAAGTGAGCCACCCAGGTGCTCCCCTAACTTTGTCTTTAATTAAAATGTTGATATGTTGTCCACCATGGATTTTTTGCATTAATTTTTATTGTTTAAGATATTTTATTATAATATTTTGTATCTTGATTACTGAGTGTTTGAAATTTTTTAAATGTTTATTTATTTTTGAGATGGAGAGAGAGATAGCATGAGCAGGGGAGGGGCAGAGAGAGAGGGAGACACAGAATCCGGAGCAGGCTCCAGGCTCTGAGCTGTCAGCACAGAGCCCGATGAGGGGCTCGAACTCACGGACCGCGAGATCATGACCTGAGCCGAAGTTGGACGCTTAACCGACTGAGCCACCCAGGCACCCCCGAATTACTGAGGTTTGGTGCCCCCTTAAATTTTGCACGTAAGGTGAGTGCCTCACTCTAGTCTTCTGCATCCACCTCACCAAAGGGGTGGGGTCATGACCTGGAGCACCATCAGGAAATACCTCACTCAAGTTGAGCTAATCAGATTCTTTCTCTAAACTTGAAAATGGAAAGAGACAGAGACTCTATCCAGATGACAGTGAACACTTGCACTGAAATGTCATTCTGAGTTGGGGCTGGAGGACTCTTGTCAGGCCTTGTTCAGGCCAAAGAGGACCACTGTAAGAGACACAATGAGGGAGTTGAGCATGTGGCAGATTTTTATTATATGTCCAAAATATCCTCTGCCCCCCTCTATAGGGTCCTTTTCTGATGCCTCTCTCTGTTGGAAGAGTGTATTGCCCACAGCAGGGACATCAGGCATGGCCACATGACTTGTTTTAGCCAATGGAATATAAGCAGAGGCGAAACGCCACATCTGAGTAGAAACTTCAGGTGCTATTGAGTAGTTCTGCTTTGCTGTCTTCCCTCTATGGTAAGGTTGGCATGTTCCAAACATGCTGTTTCAGCTGAAGTTCAAGAATAAGAAGATGTGGAGAAGGGCCACAGCTGATTCTCAGTGGGCACTGAGGTAAGAAATTATATACTGCTGTTATAATTCACGGAAATTAGGAAATGGTTACTGTAGCATAACTTAGTCTAACCTGACTGATACAGAGAATAAACTTAGTTTCTAGTTTTTCAGTTTGTCCTCCTTGAAACTTGATTTTGTTTCATACCCATGAAATCCTCTGAGATCACTTAAGTGGGTGTTCTGTTCCTTATAACCAAGAGTCCCTGATAAAATTGATAACAATGATATTATTTAGAACGATTTTGTTCTTTTTACCATGTAATGGGTTCTTTCCTCCCCTGTGCCAAGGTTGAGTTGTATGCATGCACACACTTTTAGAAATGCTTAGATGAGAGAATTTACTGCACTGAAAGTAAGGATAATTTTTGACTGTATATTATTATTAGTCAATAACAGATAGCTATGATAGTTTTCTCTTACTTTATGCAAACTGCGACTTAACCTGCAATTTCAATTAATAGCATTGTTTCATGGTATATACAGGAAGAACAATTTCTGCTACTTCAGAGTGATAACACTATCTTCACTGGAGAATCTGAAACAACGGAGTCCTATCAATTATCATTTTAGCTTTGTTATTGAAAAATAAAATCCCTTTGTTTACTATATACATAAATCTTTGTGTAGTGTTTTAACTCCTTGAGCTTAATTCAACTGAGTATTCTCTGAACCCCCCCCCCCCCACCACCACCCATGAGGGTATGGCTCAGTCTTTCAGGCCACCCTCAAGAGAAGCCTTTTACTGCATCCTGTGCTCTGAAAGGAGCGAGCAAAGTCTCCAAAATTAGGGCATGAGATTTTTATGCAATAATTGTTGACTAGTGAGACAGTAACTTCTGTTTTACACAAAACTTTCTCTCGTGCCAAACTGAAATGAATAAACATTTAAATTAGTTTTTCAAAATATTTCCACAAGTATAGTTTTGTGGGTAGGAAGCATAGAAGTTGTAAGACTTGCTTCAAGCTCTTGGCAAGTAAGTGGCAGCATCAGGTCTGGAATGGGATCTCTTGTCATCTAGCTATTTCTATTATGCCTTGGTACAAAGAACAACTGACTTCTCTGATACATTCTCCTCAATATCTGTAACACTGTGCACAGAATGTTCTGATTGTCCTAGAAGTAAAGTCTAAAAATATAAAAAACATGAATATCTGCTACCTATTATATTTACCATAGGAACATCTAGATTATACTGTGTTTACTGCTTATAGTTAACTGAATATCATTTTAGCTATATTAAATGACATGCTTTGCTACACACATATTTGATGAGATGCCAACATACTACAAAGCAGATATTTGTTTTCCAGAATAGTTTGAAAATTAAAGCACTGACATTTTATTTTAAAATGCAGCCTAAATTGCAAATTTTCATTAAAAAAAAGAAGGTAAGAGAAAAATAACATTTGAAACAAGATTCAGAGTAGATAGTATAGAAAGGAAAAGAAAATCCTTGCTCAACTGCACAAATACAAAAGAACAGTTACAAATATATTACTGATTCAGTGATTGATAAAATATACCAAGAATTCAAGGAGGATGTTAGATTTAGAAATGTGAATTGCTAAAAATACAAAGTAGTAACAGTGGTTCCAATTGCCTATTTGAAAGTATCTACAAAATTATTTTTTTGTGTAGCAATTCTTCATACCAGCCTAACTTGGGTAAAATAACCTAGCAAATGCTGGTACTAAATATAAATTGTTACCAGACATTTTTCTTATAAGGCAGTATTATTTTTCATGGATTTTGAAGGCCATACACATGTGAGAAGTATTTTAATTTGGTCAATTGACAACTAATGAGATTCAACCAGTTGTTGTTAAAGCCTCTAAAAATAAACTTCAGCCATTTTGTCTTAATGTGTAAGATGATGATTTAGTCCTTGAGGGAAATACTTATTCATAGACTTTTAATCACTAGAAATGACTAATTAATACAGTAGAACATTAATGAAAACTTTCGGGTCTAGTAATAACCTGTGTTGATAACTACTTGCCTAACTTTGGGAAGACTACTTAATGCAATTCTTTGCTTTCCATTGTTTTGAAGGGCATAGAAATTCTGGCCTATGAGCTTTTGTGGAAACAGAGCATAAAGAGACTATATGGGAAAATTTGGTATTAACACATTAATTACTTTATTAAGAAGATAAGACAGGCGAGTAATGCTTGTTGTTCATCTAAGATGATAAGCAAATGTTAAAATCTGTCATCTTTGTGCCTTATTTATTTATTTATTTTTGGCAGTTTAATGATCCTGATATTGACTGAACAAAAATTATACATATTCACTATTTTGGAAAAAATGTGCAATAGATCAGAGAAGAAATGTTCTCCCCGCCCACCCCCCACCCCCCCCCGCAATGAACTAACCTTCCTTTTCTAGCCTACTTACGTCTCAAGGTCTTTGACATTATTGGTTTTTTAACAGACATCCAAATTTCAACTCAGTCCACACCAGTGTCTACTCACAAATTCCATTTCTCATAAAACGAGTGATTTAACATTTCAAATCTACACAGGGTTTGACAAAGATGAAAGGTTGCTTTTGGTCTTAATGGATAAAGTATATAGGCTCTCTGTCACAGAAAAATAATGCTGTGGTTTGACCATCCTAATTAGCCTGTGACTCTAAGTTCTTTTTTCAGACAGGGAGATTAATTTCTTAGTTCCAAGGGTAGTTTTGAAGGGTAATTTAAAAGAGGCTGTAGTTAGCAGCTTAAGAGTGAAATCATAACATGAAGAAAAGATTGGCGGCGAACTAAAGTTTTGAAAACTTTCAAAATTAAGTATCGTTAACAATTTTACATTGAAGTGTCTTCAAAATAGTGGCATGTGCCTAGTAGGGCTCAGATTTGTGCTGATGTAGATTTTCATCAGTACAGATAAGATGTAACAGGTTACATGTGAGAACACAAATGACTGTAAACACAGGTCACATTCAATTAATACTGAATTGAGAAAACCTCCCTGATGGCTGAAAACAGTGATACCTTATTTCTTTTCTTGTTGTAAATAAAATATCAATGTTCCAGCCTTAACCCCATCGTTTCTCTCAAAGGCTAGTCTTTCTGGTCTCCAAGCAATGCTGGGAAATCCTTAGTGGGGCACAGAGGAGGCCTGAGCACCAACTTTACTGCCCTGCCTGATCCTTGGGCTTGCAACTCAATGATGTGAAGAAAATCTCCTTACAACATCCTGAACTCCTGTCTTACCCTTTGCATCTCCAACAAAGTGAATTATTTAAAATTAGAATGGGGCACCTGGGTGGCTCAGTGAGTTAAGCTACCAACGCTTGATTTCAGGGCAGATCATGATCTCAAGGTTCCTGGAATTGAGCCCCAAGTCCAACTCTGTACTGACAGCAGGGAGCCTCCTTGAGATTCTCTCTCTCCCTCTCTCTCTGCGCCTTCCCTGCTCACAGTCTTGCTCTCTCTCAAAATAAATAAACATTTTTTTAATCTTAAAAAAATTAAAAGTGCAATTTATACACATCTCCTCAAGAGTGGTTCCCTTCCTTCTAAGCAGGGTGGGCATAACATTATCAAGATCTTTCTCCTCATGAAGCTTATTTTCTAGTGTGTGAGGAGGGGAGCAATAAATAAATACAAAAATAAGAGGATAATTAAAATATACAGCATGCCAGTTAGTGGTGGCTGAGAGGAGTGGCGGCAACTGTGGCCAGAAGGGTCTGGCAAAGGTGACACGTGAGCGACAATCTTAAGGAGGGAAGAGAGTGAGCCATTCCAATACAGGGTTTTGGGTAAGGCTGTCCCAGGTTGAAGAAACATCAAATGCAAAGGCCCAGGGGCCGGAAATGTGTCTGGTGTTGGTTAGGGGACAGTGTAACTGGAGCAGAGGGGAAGAGTGGGAGGAAATAAGGTCGATGAGACCAAATGTGAACAGGTCAAGCAGGTCGTGGTGGGCCATTCCAGGGACTGTCTAAGAAATGGACGTTTGGAGGATTCTGAGCAGAGGAGTGGCATGACCTAAATGTTGTTAAAGGCACTCTTCTTGAAGCTAGTTTTGATGGAGGCGCCATCAAAAGAGATCAGAAAGATAAATCCGATGGTAACAGGTGCCTCAAAGCTTGCTAGGACAACTACTGAAAGGGGAAAAGGGTTGAATCCTAGACCAACGGGTACGTGGTGGTTGGGAGCACGGGGTACCCTGGGAGACGCACCTGCGCAGCTTTCAGGCCTAGACCACGCAGAAACCTCTGGTCCTGCTACTTCAGCCCCAGGCCCCTAGCCTGGGGAGGGTCAGGGCCCGAAGCCCTCAAGCCTGATTGACGTAGCCACCACAGGATTTTTCTTTCCCCTCGCTACACTCCCCACTCCTGGGGGCAAAGCACCAGGTCCCGCATCCGCTCCAGCGCAGACTCCCAAGTTTGGGGCAGCGCAGACTCATCAGTATTCCGCCCGCGGAGTTCTCCCCGCCCCCGCCGCGAATCACCGCGCCCGCCTATCCCGCAGCTCCAGCCTTTCTGCGTTCCGCGCCGCCTCACCGCCCCCACCCGGTCCCTGTGGACCGCAGCCTCATCTGCCCTGAAGCGTTCCTGGCAGCCCCGGGCACTGGCGGGGTTACGCCGCGCTTTCCAGCAAGCTGGCGGCGGCCACAAGCTGCGCCTCCGCAGCGGAGAGGGGGCGCCCTGTGCTAGGCGGCGCCCCCGGGGAGACCCGCTCTAAGGCATCCCCGCAACAACTCTAGGGATATTCGACTCCCCAGCTCGCGTTTTAAGGTCCCCCTGCACTTCTGCAGTGCACCAGACGGGGGAAGCAAATATAGGAGGACCTGCATTGCGCCCCCGCTGGGATGCACTTGCGCAAAGAGGAGACCGTCTGCTGCAAAACCGGAGGATCCGAGGCGCAGGGAGTTAGGGGTGGGTTTTTTTTTTTCTTTTTTTTTTAAGGACTCACCTTGTGCAGTTTCCACATGGCCCCCAGAGCTTTGACTTCGTGGCTGGAGTGTTTGCCCTCCTCCAAGCACTGGTAGCACACAGGCATCTTGCACTGCACGCAATACATGCTGTGGTTCTCCAGCTCGTGATCTGTGCAGGTGGATACCTTGCGCGGGCTCAGCCGCCGGCTCACGCGGCCCTGGGCCGGGGGCACCAGGCGGTGCTTGGCTAGGGGCCCTCGGGGCGGGTGGCAGCGCAGGCGGCACGGATCGCAGTAGAAGACATCGCACTGTTCGCACATGACGGTGGCCTCCTTAGGCGCCTTCTCGCAGAGCTGGCACTTGAGGGCTGCGGCTTTGCTCTGTTGGTAGCGGTCAATTACCCCTTCCAGGACGCGGTTCTTGGGGAAGCCGCGGAGCCCCCGGTCATCCAGTATGAGGCTGCGGTGGCACTGGGGACAGGTGATACAGGAGTTGCGGGGCACCGGGGCCAAGGCCGGTGACAGATGGGTGGCCGGTGGCGGCATAGCCGGCGGGAACACGCGGACGCCGTTGGGGGACTTCTGGCACGGCGTAGTGGGGGCACTGGCGAAGCCCCCGTAGGAACCATAGCCGCTGTCTGCTTCGCTGTACAGGCTCATCTTGTCCAGGTCCAGATAGTCATAGTCGGAGACCCCAGAGCCCGAGGCCCGACGGCTCTGGGGGGACTCAGACTCCGGGGTCTGTACCAGGATGTTGCGGGCGCACGCTTGACATAAATTGTGAGAGCAGGGCAGGATGATGGGCTCCCGATAGAAGGAGCCGCACACAGGGCATTTTAACTCTTCTTCCATCTCTTCCATGAGGACCGGGCTGGGAGCGAGGCAGCAGCGGCTGCAACGGTTGCCTGAGCTGGTGAAGCGGCCGACGGCCTCTCGTCTCCAGCACCTTGGCCAGCGGCGGCGGTGGTGGTGGCGCCTTCCCGCGTCGCCTGGGCACCGACTCCCGGGGAGGCGCTTTCTCTCCAAGCCACTCTGTCTGTGAGCCAAAGAACCGCGACGCCGCGCGCCAGCCCCGGAACGCCCCCTCCTAGTCCCGCCCTGCCCTGTAAACAGCGGCCCATTGGACGGCGGCGAGAGAGCGAAGCTCTCATTGGCCACGCGCCCCGTCCTTCTCCTCTCTTCTGCAGGCCAGGGGGGGTTTTGTAGCGGACTCTGGATGAGCGAGTCTTCGCTCCCGGCTGCAGGATCTCGGGAGGGGGCCGGCGTGCGGAGGCGAGGGCCCGGGAAGGAGGAATTAGGCGGGATGACTCATCCTTCGCCCCGCTTCCTTCCGACCTCCGGTGCAGTCACCCAGGAGCAGGGGGCGTGAGAAACCCCTCCCCGCAGCGAGTAGGCTGGCGGAGGGGGCTGGCGCTTCTCGCCAACTGTCTTGTGTTTGGCTTCCAGCTCTGGTGTCCGCGCCGACCTACCACCAGCTAGGGCCGCGCGACACCGAGGACCACCCTCCCCCCCTTCTCTTTCCGCTGCTGGCAGCCTGGGCTGGCGCCTCACCCAGGCCTGGATTTCGGTACCGCAGCCGGGCTCTTCTCCCCTCCAGGAACGCGGTGCAGCCCGGCCCCGGCTCTACCCCATCCCAGGCGTCTGGCGTGAGCCCTGGGAAGCGCTTCTTTGCTTCTTTCACCCTCAGTCCCTGGGTTTTAAGACGGGATTAATAATATTAATTTCTTAGTGCTGCCGTGAGACTGAAAGGCTCAGTATGTTAGTTAAAATCTCTGCCCCCTACCTTTCCCGCTTTAAATTCAGGCTCGGCCCAGAGGCTTCCCAAGCCGTGGTGTGAACCCTAGGGTGCGAACGTGCCTCTCTCCTCTCCTCACTCTCCCTGCCTTCCAAAGCTGTGCTGTCACCCTGCTCTCAGCGCCTGGTTGTGCTTTCGCGAGGCCAGCAGTACCTTTGGCTCAGTTTGAGGCAGGTATGGGTTGCCTATTTCTCAGTGCCCACAGTTTAGTAACTAGCTGCAGATGAATCACTGTGTCACTGCGGAGTCTCCGTGTTTGAATCCAAACAGCATTATTCAGCGTCACGTGGCCTGAGCCTTTACCACAGCTTCAGAATGGTGGGTTCTTTCCGTTTCTTCTTGTTTCCTCCAGTGAAGTGCGTGGGGGTGCTGGTGGAGGGGTGCGGGTAGGGGATGGGGGTTAGTTTTAGTATTAGTCCTCAAATATTAAGTCCCCTTCTTCTCCCTGTCCCCAAACATTGATGGAGATATCTGGTCCTGTCCCTTGCCCACAGAACTGTTAATTTGATTAATGTAGGAGGAGGAGGAACCCTCCCCAGCAAACCCCCCACCCCCCCAAAAAAGAAAGAAAAATCTTTGAGTCAAGTGACTTAGTGACATTCTGAGATAGCCGCTTTTTGAAATAGTACATGGCTGCCTTTTGCTGAGTAAATGGCAAAAACTCATTCCAAGGTTTAAGAAATCTTCCATTTTTCATCTTCCAAAAAAAGATAACTTGATTATATGCAGCTACGTTTATAATTTAAAAGCACTTTATTGCCCAATGAAAAATGGACCATAATCCTGCCCTTGGAGAAACAGTCCAATAAACTAGGTTATCTTTCCAACACCTTCAGTTGCAATGAAAATAGTATTTGATTATTGTTTGGGGGAGGGGGGGTTCTCACTGTTATTTAAAGTTACGCTAATCACAAATACCATCTGATTTATTTATTTATTTTTTAATTTTTTTTTCAACGTTTATTTATTTTTGGGACAGAGAGAGATAGAGCATGAACGGGGGAGGGGCAGAGAGAGAGGGAGACACAGAATCGGAAACAGGCTCCAGGCTCTGAGCCATCAGCCCAGAGCCCGACGCTGGGCTCGAACTCCCGGACCGCGAGATCGTGACCTGGCTGAAGTCGGACGCCTAACCGACTGCGCCACCCAGGCGCCCCTCATCTGATTTATTTTTAATCTGGTTTTTAACTAGCTTAGTTCACAGCATCCAAAGGCATATGTACTCCTGTTTACAGACATACAGTTTCTTCATGTGGGCTTGGAACATTATCTGTATCTGCAGGATTTATCTAATTTAAGGGTCCCAGAAGAATTTGCTAACACTAGTTAATTATTAAGAAACTGTTAGAAAGGAGTGTCAGTACCACTCATAATTTACAACCCTTTCCATGACTTTTGTATGCATTTGCCTGAAAGTCAAAGTGGCCTTGGGCCAAGGCTATGGACATTTCAAGGCGAGCAGCTGTTACTCCTTTTATGAGTTTGAACTTTGCTTATCATAGTATACCATCTGCTATAGATTAAATGTATCTCCCCAAAATTCATATCTTGAAATACTAACTTGCAAGGTGATGGTATTAGGAGGTGGGGTTTTTGAGAACTGATTAGGTCATGAGAACAGAACCTTCATGAATGGGATTAGTACACTTATAAAAGTGGCCCAAGAAATCTCCCTTACCCTCTTCCAGCCTCATGAGGTTACCATGAGAAGACCACCATCTATGATGGCATCTTGCCAGATGCCAAATCTGTGGGCACCTTGATCTTGTAATTCCCAGCCTCCAGAATGTGAGAAATACATTTCTATTGTTTATAAGCTATCCAGTCTGTGGTATTTTGTTTTAGCACCCCCAAAAGACAAAGACACCATCTAAGAGGTCTGCTTATTAGCAGAAAATGTATCCTAAGTTAAAAATAAAGGATAATTTGGGGTGCCTGGGTGGCATAGTCAGTTAAGCAATAGACTCTTGATCTTGCCTCAGGTCATGATCTCAAGGTTTGTGAGTTGAAACCCCACATTGGGCTGTGCACTGATGGCACGGAACCTGCTTGGGATTCTGTCTCTCCTTCTCTGTCCCTCCCTCTCTTGTGTGTGCTCTCTTTCTCTCTCTCAAAATAAATAAACTTAAAATTTTTTTAAAAAATAAAGGATAATTTTAGGAAATGTCTGAAGTGCAATACACTGTTGGTTTCACAGAGACTCAATAAAATACAGATTTATAATATAATCAATACACAAAGAATTGAGCTATTACAAAATATATTGAGATGATTTAATTGTTAGATCTATTTGGCCAGGAATTAGCTAAACCAATCCCAGGAGAGCTGTTAAAATGACTGTAATTTGTTAAGTGTTCATTTTGTTCCAGGAAGTGGGTTTATTTATTTACATGGATTACATAGTTCAGTCTCTGTGATAATAAAAAGAGGTGGGCATAATCGTCTTCACTTTAAAGATGAATAATCTGAGGATAAACAAAGTACTCAAGGTCAAATATTGATGAGGCTGGGATTTGAATCCAGGCACATGGAATTTTGCTTCCTTGTTCATTCATTCAAAAAATGCTGAGTTCTCACTCTGTCAAGCTCTGTGTGTAAGAAATACCCAAAATGATATTTTTTTAAAGTTTATTTATTTGAAAGAGAGCACAAATGAGAGGGAGGGGCGGGGAGCAGAGAAAGAGGGAGAGGCAGAGAGAGAGGGAGAGAGAGAGAATCCCAAGCAGGCTCTGTGCTGTCAGCAAAGGAGCCTGATGTGGGGCTTGATTTCAGGAGCCATGAGATCATGACCTGAGCCACCCAGGCACCCCCAAAATGATCTTTGTTAGCTTCTATACTATTCTGTTTACCTTCTCAGTGAGTTTATTGTTTTTCTTGAATTCATTTCTCTACAAATATTTTCTAAACTTTTGAAGATTTTCCCTTCATGTAGCCATAATGTACTTTAAAGTCCTCCAATGAGCTGTGTTTAAAAAGAAATAAAAATCTGAATATAATTGATGGTATTATAGAAATACTGTAGGGAATATCTTCTCTCTTCCAGCTGGTGATCAGCCCATGCCCTGAAGCAGGAGGATTGAAAGCTCTGTAATTTTATCATTCCTGGGGTGACTGCAGATGTTCTCATTTGTGTAAAGTGCCTTATTATACTCTGAAACTTACTAAACTATTCACCCAAATGATGTTTTTTAGTAATGGGTTGAGCACATTTAAAATGTACTAGCAGCTTTTCATTTTTTTTTTCAAAAACAAATGTTTTCCAATGAAAAATTTAGTGCTTTCCTACTTAATTTTTGACTAAAGTGCTTGATTTTTGACACAATAATCTCTTTGATTCTAAAGAATGAGCACTCAGAGAAGAAAGAAGTCTCTCTCTTCTCCCTGCATTCTCTCCTAAAGCCCTGAGTCCTTAGTTGTAAAGGGAGGAATCAATTAAAGGAGCTCATTATAGGCTTTGGCACTTTAAGATTCTTTGACACATAGATAAAATACTCTGTATTTACTTTGTGATTAAGGACTTGCTGATGGTGGTTTGTAAAAATTGCACTATTTAAAAAGTGATGTTTTTATTTCAAAAGAAATTCTGAGGAAAGTCATGGGGTAATTTAGCCCATTAACATTTAATTTTATATTTGTAATGTTTGTGCCATCCTTTAATAACTCCCATATTTATTTCTTATTGATATCCTATTGCCTTTCAAATTACACTAATATTACAGTAAATTAAGAGTGTTTTGCCCATTTAGTACTACTATATTCAAATTCTGTAGTATTCCTAACTATAAGTAATACATTACTAATACTGTAGAAAGGGTAGACAGGAGAATCTGGGAAGATGGAAGTTTAATGAATCTGGTATCAAGGTGAGAGAGTTGGAGGATAAATCCAGGAGGCCCGATGTGTGAATAATGGGAATCCTAGAAGGAGGAAAAGGCACAGATGGAGGAAGAAAATCATGATTGAAAAAGTAATTGTCCTGAATTAAAGAAAATATGTGAGATTACAGATTGAAAGGGTTTTAGAATTATAGATGACATTGATGAAAAATTACCCAGGTATATATGGATATAATTCTTGAACTCCAAGGGAAAAAGAACATCTTACAGGCTCCTAGAGAGAAAACTTAATTATAAAGAAGAAATAATCAGATTGGCACTGGACTTCTCTGTACAGCCTTGAAGACATCAAGAACGTGAAATAAAATAACTAGCCTATGACCCAGCAATTGCGTTACTAGGAATTTATCCAAAGGATACAGGAGTGTTGATTTGAAGGCAGCACGTGCACCCCAATGTTTATAGCAATATTATCAACAATAGCCAAAGTATGGAAAGAGCCCAAATGTTCATTGATGGATGAATGGATAAAGAAGTGGTATATATATACATATAATGGAATACTACTCAGCAATGAAAAAGAATGAAATCTTGCTATTTGCTACAACATGGATGGAACTAGAGTGTATTATGCTAAGTGAAATAAGTCATTCAGAGAAAGACAGATATCATATGATCTCAATCATATATGGAATTTGAGAAACTCAACAGATTAACATAGGGGAAGGGAAGGAAAAATAAGATAAAAACAGGGAGGCAAATGATATGAGACTCTTAAATACAGAGAACAAACAGGGTTGCTGGAGGAGGGTTTACAGGGTGGGTTAAATAGGCAATGGGCATTAAGGAGGGCACTTTTTGGGGTGAGCACTGGGTGTCATACGTAACAGATGAATCACTGGAGCCAAGACTACACTGTATGTTAACTAACTTGAACATAAATTTAAATACATACATACATACATACAAGTGAAATAAAGCCCACAGCCTACTAAAAGCAAAAAACAAACAAAAACAAACAAACAAACAAACAAACAAACAAACAAACAAAAAACCATCCTAAGTATTTCATAGCCACCCAAGAGATCACTTGATTGTCAGGTTAAAGAATATTTTCAAGAATATACAGAGTGTAGCAAGCACTCACATATTCCATCTGAGAAAAATACTTCAGAAAAGATTTTAAACGAAGTAACAAATGACTCCTAAGATGGTAAGGGTAAGGAGCTAGTGGGGAAGGAAAAGTACCCTGAGACCCTGGTATTACTTGAGAAAGAGAAGAAATGGGAAAGGTAGGAACAGAATATTTTGGTTGGAGGGGTTACTTAGCATCTTTTATTTTTCGCACAACAGTAAATAAAATGGGCATTATGAGGCATGCCAAAGGAAATATAATTATTGATATAATGGAAAGTATGATAGAACTCACAATTAACAAACACTGGGAAAATACTATGTGAAACTCTATGACAACAAAATATAAAACCTAAAGGAAATGGGGGCACCTGGGTGGCTCAGTTGGTTAAGCGGCTGACTCTTGATTTTGGCTCAAGTCATGATCTCATGAACTGTGAGACTGAGCCCTGAGTTGGGCAGAGCCGGCTTGGGATTCTCTCTCTCTCCCACCCCCTCCCCCCTGCCCCCCCCCCCCATTCAGGCACAAGTGTGCACTCTCTCTCACTTTCTCTCTCAAAATGAATAAACAAACATTTAAAAAATAAAATAAAACCTAAAAGAAATGAATGCTTTTTCTGTCAAAAATAATTTGACTTAATTAGTCCTTCAAATCCAGCATCAATGTAGCATCAGCTTTCTTTTGTGGTAGCTGAGTAGGTATTCTCAGAATTGGATACCTTTAATATATTTTTTTAATTTTTTTAACATTTATTTATTATTGAGAGACAGAGAAACAGAGCATGAGCATGGGAGGGGTGGAGAGAGGGAGAGACACAGAATCTGAAGCAGGCTCCGGGCTCTGAGCTGTCAGCACAGAGCCCCATGCGGGCCTCAAACTCACAAACCAGGAGATCATGACCTGAGCTGAAGTCGGAAGCTTAACTGACTGAGCCATCCAGGCACCCCTGGATAGCTTTAATATTTTTATGCAAATTGAACCTTTGGCTTTTTGTCAATATGTCAAGATAGATTTTTCTTCCTCATATATTCCTCGTACTGAAGAGTCAAAGATATTAAATTGAGCTCTTAAATTAATGGATTCTATGTAAGTTACACAGTCTTAATTTTATACCTGTAAATAGTACTAGATAGGCCTTCTACCATAATATTCCAAGAATGAAGATAGCAGAGGAGTTTAAAAAGAACATTTTTAAACAATCAGTTAATCTACCATGTAAAGTTGCTGTAAAGGATAATGTATACAGATTTTCTGTTTGAATATTCTATTGTAAGCATGCTAATACTATTATGTTTCTATTGGTTTTGAATGGAATGACATTGCAAAAAGCAAAAGAAAAGAACCTTCAAAAAAGATGTTAATATGTTCTCAAAGTGGAAAGCTTGCATAGACCAATTTCCAGAAAAGAGATTTGAAAGGTAATTTCAGATTTATCATTAAAAAGGATAGGATGGTTGCACACATGAGTTCTTTTTAACTTTTTAACTTTTTAAAAACAAGTAATTTCAATGTTATCAAGATAATATAAAGTAAAGAAAAATACAGAATGTTCCCTGATCTGCTTTATAAAGCCATCATAACTTTAATAATAAAATTTAATAATACAGTTAACAGAAAATGCAATAAATAAAAAAATACTATAGGCTAATATCACCTAAGTAATAGATGTGAAAGTGCTAAATAGTCCATTACCAAATAGATTTTAACATTGTTTCAAAAGATTAATAAACTATGACCAAGTAGGGATTTTCCCAGGAATCTAATGTCAGTAAAACTATCAACACCATTTATTACATGAAAAATTAAAGGGGGACAGTTCCCTCTTTGGGCCATATGGGAATAATCCTCCTTCCATCAATACTAAAAGGCAGGATTAATTATAGGAAACGACTATTGTCAGACATTGGATAATAGGCAGTGTAGCACTGTGATTCCTGAGAGAAGGCAAAGAGGTGAGTCCTACCGTCAGCCGGGCTTTCTAACAGATGGTAATTTCTAGACTGTGGAACAGGGAGGAGGAACCCAAACAAATCCCACCAATCTCTCTGAGTTGAGGAGACAGACAGACTAGATTTGGGGAAGGTCAAGGAAGGTACAATCTGCAGAGAGGTATGAGTGAGACAAAGAGTTTCAGCATAGAGATTTGCTTGGGTCTCTGACTGAATACAGTGTGTGGACGTATAGGGTGAACCTCCACCAGTAGGCTGCATGAAACAACTTCTGAGGAAAGAGCAATTACTGGAATTGTAATACAAACAATTTTCAGAGCACACACAGGACCAGGAATCATTTATATTCCCTTCAGTCAGAATGAAGAGAACTCACTGGATAGACAAGATACACAAAAATCAATCATACTAGCAATGCACGACTAGCAATTGATATTAAAAACTGTAGCATTTACAACAGCATCAAAAAATATGAAATTGGATTAACAAAATATGTGGAATATCTATACATTGACAACTACAAACATTCCAGAGAAAAATTCAAGGCAACTTCAACAAATGGTGAGATTGCTATGTTCATATATTGGTAGTCACAATATTGTGTAAGAAGCAATTTCTCCCAAATTGATCTATAGAGTCAATGCAATTCCAATTAAAATTTTCAGAGGACTTTTGGGAATGAGGGGTAGAAATTGACAAACTGATTTTAAAATCTACTTGAAGATGCAAAGAAGCCAGAATACCCAAAAGTGTTTTGAAAAATATCCTACTTGAAAGACTGATACTAACTTATTTTAAGATTTACTGTAAAGCTATGCTTAATCAACATGTTGTGTCTGTGACTTAAGAACAGACATAGATCTCTGAAACAGAAAGAATCTAGAAATAGAATCACATACCTATGGTCAATTAATTGTAGGTAAACATTCTATGGAAGCTGTATGGAAACATGTATTGAAGTCAAAATAACCATCTAAAAAAGTTGAGAAGTTCCACTCACCAATTTCATTTCTAGGAAGCTACGTTATAAAAAGGATTGACATGTAAGAATATTATAGAATGCATAGAAAGATTGTAATGGGAAAAACTTAGTATGCCTGACTCCACAGTTGCTTCTGTCTCCTTTGCTGCTGTGACCTATAGGTTAGACACTTCTGTTTAGTCTTGTACATACATATGTTAACCATCAAAGGAATTTTGCTTACAGCTACGATCTGCAAAGGCTGTTCTTTACCTGAAATCCATCTCCCCAAGAAGATGCAGAAGCATGTACAAAAATAACAACACTGCATTTAAGGTTTACAGTAAGGACATGACCAGATTCCTGTATGCAAAGATCAATTGACTAAGGACAAAGAAGTTATATGACTTCCCTTGGACCCTTGCAGGCACCTATGGATGTCAACTACTTTTGATGCTAGTCACCTGCCACTTCCTCCTCTTCCTAACCTAAGAGGCTTGAATTTCATGCCGAGTTAAGGTGGTACTTTAGGCCAATAGTGCACAATCTCTTTGATTTGCTGGATTTCTAAATAAAGTTGCTTTTCACACCCCAACATCTTGTTTCTCAACCTACTGGCCTGTTGGGCAGTCAATGGAACAAGCTTAGACTCACTTACAAGATGTTCAGATTGTCCCTAAAGTGGGGGGTGGGGAGCAATAACTTTCACTGATAGTGTAATGTTGAATAAATTATATTGCATCCACACCATGGAATATGAAGACATGAATTGGTTAGCATTTGATTTACATGGATTTCCATCAATCTTGTGGCTTCAGAAAAGGAAGGTACACAGAGTGTACACAAGATGATTTTGTTTTTGGGAGGTTGACAAGGACGCCTGCTTAAAATACCTATGTAAATATGTTTGCATATGATTATATAATCACATGGAAGCTTATTAAAGCATGTACATCAATTGCAAACAATGGTTACCTAAGGAGGTCAGGGGATGGTCTGTAGATAGAGATGGAGGGAGAGTATGGAAGTCATTAAAAACGTATCAATTCTATTTCCCCAGCACATAGGATATCCCACTTATGTAAACAAAGTTTATGAGTGTCTTATGTACTTTATACACACACATACATTTTTATTGTTCCAATTTTAGTATATGTGGTGCCGAAGCCAGCACCACACACATACATTTTTAAAGAAAAATTACCTAGATGTATAGATAGTGACATATATGGTTATCCTAATACCCTGTCAAATGAAAAAGCAAATTGCAGGCTAATGTGCACATTATGATTCCCTTTTGTTAAAAACCAACCAGTTCTGGGTGCCTGGGTGGCTCAGTCAGGTAAGCGTCTGACTTCAACTCAGGTCATAATCTCAGTTTGTGGATTCCAGCCCACATCGGGCTCTCTGCTCTCAGTACAGAGCCCATGTCAGATCCTTAGTCTCCCTCTCGCTGCCCCTACCACCCCTCTCAAAAAAAGATAAACATTAAAAAAAAAACAACCAACCCACACACCACTGGGTATAAATATATTCACTTGAATGTATATGTATGAACAAGAAGAAAGGGTCAGAATACCATATTATCAGCACTGCTTCTGAGTTTGGGCTGAGAAAGGAGCAAAAAGAGAAATGATTGGCTTAGTCTTTAAACACTTTTGTACTAGGTTATTTCAATGTTTGTAACAAGCGTATGTTACAAATGTGTTATAATTTGGAAAATATCTAATAAATAATTTTCAGAAGAATTCTGAACTAATTTCCAAGGGAGTGTGAGCATTTCTCCTTGGGATCCCCTTTCTCCTAGCTAATCTACATTGTCACATATTAGAATTTGGAAGCACCTCTTATATTCCTGATCTTGTATTTTGGAATTCTACTTTCCATATGCTATTATGGTGTTGATCTGACTTTATACCACTTACTTTGTCTCTATTAGAAATCACAGCTACTTCCTCCTTAGAACTTTCAATACGGTTCCAATGCCGTTGTTTTTTATCATGTTCTCAGGAGTTTTCTTCCTGGTGAATTTCCCTACATTCTGTAAGTTTTCAAATATTTTTCTTTGCCTTTAAGAAGACGATAGTTTGCTAGAAAAATAAATTTGCTGGGAGAATCCTTTTTCTTTAGGTGTTCAGTAAATAGTGCCTCTAATGTGTAAGTCTCAAAGTCAGAAGTCATTCATGCTAGAAGACACTGAGTATAGGAATTTGAAAATGGAAAGACTGAGTCCATTAGTTGGGGGGGGGGCTGCCTAAGTATAAAGGGTGAGAAGTGTAGTAGAGGCCAAATTAGCCAATATGATTATACAGAAGCTCAAGTTTCAAAAAACATGATGGTGTGGTAGACATTACCAGTGTCTCGCAATATTTAGGGAGCCCATCCTTCCTGGGCATATGGGAAACTATTCATCCCACCCCTTTGTTGTTGGGAAGACTTTGTGACCAGTTCTGGCCAAAGAAATGTGTCCAGAAGTGGTATGTTTTATTTCCAGACAGGGTCAGTAAAAAGTTCCCGCACAATGTTATGGAAAATATGTTGAGATTTTGTTGAACCAGAAGACCAAGGCTGCCCTGATTACTGAATCACCACATGGGAAAACAGCTATCAGAACTGTTGTTTCACTGCTTGCAGAACAACTTAGGAGAAACTAACTTTTGTCATGTTAAGCCAGAGACGGGAGGGCGATGTGTTACTGTAACATAGCATAGCTTATCCTGACTAATATAGTATAGTAAAGGGAGATGAGGAGAAGACACAGGCTGAGACCAGTCACGAGTATGGTACTCGAAAGAAACAAAGCAGCTATGTTTCTTAATAGCTTATTCATTACCGTTCCCATTAGGCCTAGCATTACTTTGGTTTCTTTATTACCTTGCATGCTCACAAACCTATTGGTGTCTTTACAATATATTTAACTTTTCTTGGTGAGCTTACGGGTGCCTTTTTTCCTGGCATTCAAAAGACCAAAATCAAATTATTCAGTTAGTCACATTTTAATTACTTACATATTCAGCTCTTGTGGCAGATGCTGTTGGTGCTCTAAGCATGCACCTCTTCGTGCTGAAGGCTGCTTCGTGCAACAATCTGAGTTTTTAAAGGATTTTTCTAGCTGAGGGCGTGTGCTCAGTGAAGACACAGCCAGCAGGGCTAGAGTCAATACCTCTGGAAGCAGCCCCAATAAATGATGCTGGGTAGGTGAAGGTTTTGGCAAATACATACACAGGTCCCTAACATCTCTTGATCTAGATAATTTTGAGGCATGTTCCACATTGTCTTCCAGAGTCCCCGTAAGCTCAAGATGCCCAGCGTGGCCTGATAATATCTTGTCTTTCTTTATGCACTTCCTGAATAGTATTCCTTGGGATCATCCCCCAAAGAAAACTTACACTTAAATTCATGTCTCTGGGTATGCTTCTCAGAGGAATCTGAACCCAGATAACCATTTTGTGTGCATAAGCAGGCCATGAACGGCAGCTTCATCTCATGAAACTGTCATTTATTTCTCCACTTGTAGTGACGTTCTGCCCATTCTGCCTTGTATACCACCTAATTTCAGCTGCCAAATTTTTCACTTGGTTCTTTTTAGTTCCTATCTCTTTGTTTATATTCGCATTGTGTTCATGTATCCTTTTTTTGTTTTTTGTTTCATTTAGTTGTCTGTGTTCTAAGCACATTGAACTTCTTTAAGGACATCTATTTTGAATTCTTTGTCAGGTAATTCACACGTTTCTTTATGGTCAGTTTGTGGAGCTTTTTGTTATTGTTGTCCCTCTGATTGGGCCGTTTCCCTGTTCTTTGCATGCCTGGTGAATTTGTATTGTTGTTGTTGAAAGTTACATATTTGAAAAAAACAGCCACTTCTTCTAGTCTTTAAGGGAAGTTCTGTACAGAGGAAGACCTTCGCCAGTTAGACTGGGCAGAGATTCTGGGGACTTCTGAAACTTTTTCTGGGGATGTGTCTTTCCTGTTGTGCATGTAATTTTCCAATCAGAAAGGTTTACTGGTTTGTTAGGAGCTTGTAATCTCTTGCTCCTTCTGGTGTCTATTTGTGGTACTGCAGTCTCTACGGTGCTGCAGCAAGCCCCAGAACTCTTTTGTTCTCTGTGTCATTGCCCTGCCTCCCATCCCCCAACCCCAACGCATGCCCTCAACTCCCAGCATCCAAACAAAGTAAGCTGGTTCCATTGTCTTTCCAAACCAGGTGAGACAAAAAACAGTGTCTTGGGCAACTGGAACATCAGAGGCACATCCCACTCTTCTCTCTCTATTCTAAGAGAGAAGCCCTGCGTTGGGCTTTTTCTTCCCTAAACTGTACCAGCTGAGGTGAGGGGCAAACTGCAGATCGAATGCAGTGGTTTTCTTTACCCATTTTAACCCAGCTGTTCTTGGCTTTGCATTCACCTGGGGTATCAGGTTTCTTAAGTAGTTTCTGGAGTTCTCCTAAAGGCATTTTATTCTTCTATTGTTGTTACGTCAGTGTCTCTGTATGGCAATGAGGGCTGGAGCTTCCTGTTCTCTTTCTGACATTATTCTTATCTTCTATATTTAAACAGCATTTATTTGTGTTTCCATCCCATAGAATATAATTTTCTCTTTTAATCTTTAAAAATCATTCAGGAGATCACAGAATATATAACAAAAGTGCCTGTGTTCATTCAGGACTATATAACCTATAGGTTATATACATCCACATTTACCATCTTCTTTGTTAAAACTCTGCAAAATAATCCTGGCAGGCGTATTAGTTTTAAAGGTACAGAAACCGGGACTTAAAGAAATCTAGTGACTTCTCCAAGCTTACAAAGTAATGATCAGAGCCAGGATTTTAAGCCAGGACTTCTGATGTCCAGTACAATTTTTTTTTTTCCTGCATTGAGCTAGTAGAAAAGAAACACTAAAGTTATCATTCATATATTTTTTAATATTGGCAAGGTAAGAGAATTTGTAAAGATCCTTGACTTGAATATGAAGATTTGAATGGACTGATTCTTTCAACTTGATCGTTCCTTGAAGATGGGAATCATAGGTTCTGGTTCTCAAGTTAGATTTCTAAAGACTGTATGAGCTATATGATCTCGAACAGGTCCTGTGCAGATCCTGTACCCTGTGGGCCCTAAATTTCTAAGTCTTAGGAATGCCTAGATGGTTCCTTGGATCCTTTGAAGCTCTACAAAACTTTGGTTTTAATAGCCACACTATATTTCTCCAAAAGAGGAAGAAAAAGAGAAGGGAATGAAGAAAAAATAGGAGGAAGAGGAGAAGGCAAAGAAGGAGGAGGAGAAGAAGAAGGAGGAGGAGGAAGATGAGGAGAAGGAGAGAAATCTGCTATGTAGTCTCCAAGGAAAAGACTTACAGATCATATTCTCCCAGCCCAATGAGAATCAGGATAGACTCTAGGACCCACTTAGTACTTAAAACATCCTGTACAAATTCATGTGATAAGTGAAAGATAAAAACCACTTGCTACATGATGACATCTAAATGGGATAAATTAGAGCCCAAACTCATTTCAGAGAGGGTAACTGCTCCAATATGGCTATAGTACTATTAGCCATTTATTATTAATTCCTGTTCTTTGATATGATTTTTAGTCAATTTCTCAAGCAGAAAATAACTATTTATATCTTTAAGTAAAAGTTTAATATAATAAACACATTAGTTTAATATTTAAGCAGATAAGAAACGTAATAATATCTTTGGTATGGTTCCTAATTTTTCACTATCACCTTCATATATTTGATGTCATTTGATGTCATGACCCTGCAGAGTAAGTGACTTTCTCTTTAAAAAGCAGAGTCTCTGGAAGGTTAAATAGGGTACCCAGGGTCATGCAGATATCCTTGGAGTAGAACTCAGGTCATATGTATGTGTAGCCAAACCAACCTGTAAGGCGACATTTTGTCATAATTTTTGGAAGTAGCATTCTACTATGCAATGTTTTCTCAGCTTCAGTGACATTCATGGAGTAGTTACATAGAAAAATGAGATACCAATTTTTATGAACTGGTTAATATGTATTGCTCCATATTTCTCTTCCTTGATGCTACTAATGGACACTATATAAGACTGTCTTTATGCAGATTTTTGAATAGTTTCACTTATTTCTGGTTTTTGAGCCCTAGGTTTTTCAATTTTACTGAACTATTCCTGACAAGAGCCTGAACGAGCAAGATCATTTTCCTTGCCCTAAATCCATGATTCAAATCTCTTTGAATTGCTTATAATCACCTGGTAATTGATTAACTATTAAATTATTTTATAACACTTCACAAATTTGCATGTACATTTGGTTCTTCAGTGCAACCTCCAATTCTCCTGGAATAATTCCTTGTGCAGTATTAATGACAAATCATTATTTATAGATTGAATGAAAAATCCTCTTCCGTATTCTTACAGATTCAAGTTAACTGTAACGTGGGGTTTTTATTTGAGTGGCATGTTTCTTTGTGGCTTTGAAAATATCTGCTTCTCTAAAATGGCAGTTAAAAAATCTGAGTAGAGATAATTATGGGCTTAATTATAAAGAATAATACAACCAATTAAAAGCATTTACTGCTCATCTGTTGATTATGAGAGACTTGAGAAGGGCATCCCTGACCTCTCCGAGTTAATGTTTTGTTAGAGAATAAGACAAAAGTCACTCATGATTATAGAAGACCATAGATGCCAGAGAAGGGTTCCAGAATGTCATAAGGGTCAGAGGAGGAGGGTAGCATGTGTGGGTGAGGTTATGAAGCCTCCACAGGTGGGATTTCAAAAGAAAGAGCTAGGGTAAGGAAGAACATATAGTAGGGTACATAGTAAGCAGAGAAGTTGGAGCTTGGGGTTTTTGAAGATATAATTTATAGTAAAGGAGAATCAATCCTGAGTTATTATTTTACTGTATGGAACACAAGAACATATGGATGGAAGAGTCCATTGGACTTTTTCCAAAAGGGCAAAACATGTCAATGAGTCTTAGCATCCTCTGAAAAACTCAGAATAATTCCTTCTAGTGAAAATCTGATGTTTTTCTAGAGTCTAGACAGGAGAAGGGGAATTTAACAATATATTTTTTAGTGAAAAAATAATATATTCTTATTGTTTAAAAAGTAAACAATTTAGAACCAAGAATTGAAGTTTACTTTTTGGGTACACTCTTTTATTATAGAACAAAGGCAGCAGCACATAACATTTATTCAGATTACTCAAATAGCACAGTCTTCTCTCTTTGAGTTCCTCCATTCCAGTTGCCATGTGTAGTGAAAAAGCATGAATATCAGGATAAGACAGATCTGGATGTAAATCCACTTACTAAGCTGCAAGGACATGGGCATAAATTCCATGAGGACCTTTTTCTGCTCACTGCTATGTATATCCAGCATCTAGAACAGCACCTGGAATATGAGTGCTTCATATTCACTTCATATTCACATATTCACTTGTTGAGTGAATTAACAATCAACCTCAATTTCCTCATTAATAAAGTGGGGAATGTAATACCTAACTTAAAGAGTTGTATTGAGAAATTGCATAAGAAAATGCTAAGGGAAGTGTCTAACAGTACCTTTCATGCACCAGGTTTCTAAAAACATGATATTCTTTACATTCTCAGATCAAGGTGCACCTAACTATATCTTTCATTGATTAATTCCCTTTTTATTTTTATGACTGTACAGGTGGTTTTTAAGACTATGTGGCTTGGGGCACCTGTGTTGCTCAATTGGTTAAGTGGCTGACTTCAGCTCAGGTCATGATCTCATGGTTTGTGAGTTCAAGTGCTGCATCAGGCTCTGTGCTGACAGCTCAGAGCCTGAAGCCTGCTTCAGATTCCGTGTCTCCCTCTCTCTCTGCCCTCCCCCGCTTGTGCTTTCTCTCTCTCTTTCTCTCTTTCAAAGATAAACATTAGAAAAAAAAGAATACGTGGCTTAATTTCAGTAGGTCCAAGAACATGATGAAAATGTGTCTTTACATGGATTGGGAAAACAAAACATTTATTGGCTTTGATGCTTTTTGCTGGCCCAGTCAGCACCTACATTGAGAGAAATGGAGACAAGGCTCAGAATGACAGTGGGGTGAATCAGTGATTTTCTCCTCTGTGCCTGTGGGAACACCAGTGGGTTCACTTGTTTTCAACGACAGGATCAACCAATTTAGTTTAACAAAAATGAAAGCAGGCTAGTTGAGCTAGACTTTTGCTGCTCAAGTTAGAAATAAGTCAATCAAGGGCTTGTTCCCTTTAGTCAATACAGATAAAACTCCTATACTGATAATACCATAGAATTTTATGAAACTTCAATCCAATAATACGTTTGCCAAGAGCTGTGCTATATGCTAGGGATACCGTGAATTACAAAAACTTCATTCTACTTTTAGATTCAGGATGAGATTTGCAAGTGACAAAGATGATATAGTGAAGCTTTGCCTCATGTTTATCAGTTGACTTTTGAGAACAGTTTAGGTAGGCCATCAAAAGTGACTACTCTTAGGCCCACGGTTGGATAGGCCTCTGAGTAGTAGAGGTTGGCTCAACCTTAAAAATTAAGATCTCCGCCCACCACCATACATACTCTGGATGGCCAGTCCAACCTCTGGCTGAAGAGTAAGAAAAAGTTCCTTTTCCCATCCTCATTGCAAGACCCACTTGTGTTCCTGTTCAAGAATGACTGTCAGTGGGCTGTCCTTTTCTGCCACCAGAGATTGACAGGGAACCATCCATTCCCTTTAGGAGTAAATCCATATCAGTCAGAGCTTCTGGTCCTATGTCTGGGAAGTCCAAATAGTTGATAGTACCTAAAGTCTGGCTTATTCCATTTTTACAAAGTCCTAGAATGAACAATACTTTTCAAAGACACTACAGTCTAGGGCTAAACTTGGATAAAAATCTTTGATTACAAGGGCAGAAATAGATCCAATACATTATTAAACAGAAGACTAAACATCTCGATTGGAAGTATGTGCATTCCAGTTAATATTGAGAAGGCAGAGTTTTCTGTCAAACAATAGGTATGTGTTTGCTTAGTTTGATGATTTTAAGACAGACAGGAAGGAAGGAAGGAAAGAGGGAAGAAAAGGAAGTTTCACTGATGTTACCACTGCTAAAGGCAAAAGAAGCTTTTTCTTTTTTTAAAAATTTTATTTATTTACTTAGGACAGTGAGAGTGGGGGAGGGGCAGAGAGAGAGAGACACTCCGAAACAGGCTCTGGGCCTTCAGCACAAAGCCCCAGGAGGGGCTCCATCTCATGAACTGAGAGACCATGACCTGAGCTGAAACCAAGAGTCGGACGCTTAACCGACTGAGTCACCCAGGCACTCCAAAGCTTTCCCTTTTAAATGACACTTGCCTCATTCAAGTCTCCCCATCACCTGCACAGGGGATGATGAAGCCTCGTGTCCTAAGTATCTGCGGTTTGTCAGTGACTGCACTCTCTGAAGGTGTACAACTGAGCTACATTTTGGTGTTTTCTTTGTCTCTTAATCGGTTAATGGGTATCTACTACATGCTTACCAGGAGCATTGCATTATATTTGTTGCTTTTAATTTCATTTTTAACTTCTGCCTTTATTCCTTTAGCTACTATTCCAGGGGATTCTGTGACTGAGCTCATCATAACTGCAGGCTCTAGTGGGTTCTTTCCCATGTACAATAACAGATCTGCCTGTGAAAGCACGGGAAGATTTTACTGGGTCCTGCAAGAGATGTTGCAGATGTTCACGGAGGCTGTCATATCCAGCAATCTCCATCCAAATTCCTCTATGAGACACTGAAGAAAAAGAAGGCCAGAGCATCACAACATTATTCGTTTCTATATTCTCTCACCACTAGAGCCTAAAAGAATTTTTAAAATAGAACACATTGACTGGCTGATAAAGTTGATGGACAAATTACAATGTGAAGAAAGGAGAGACAGTATAGTCAGGTCGGATGCAAAAGCTGTGGGGAACTGCTGAATCAAAGACTATGGGTGTGCACTTGCAAACCAAGTTTACCCATGAAGAGCTAAGCTCGCCTGGGGAGTAGGGTCACCTGAACAGGCAGAAAAGCTTCTTGGCGACTGAAGGATGCAGGACAAAGGAAATCAAGCATGGCCCTGGTTTACCATGAGATTGTAAACACAGGGAGGCTAAGCTGAATCAATCTATTGATTGATCGTTACTTAAGAAAAGCAGAAAACAATTTAGTGTTCTGCCGGGCCCAGCGATGTAGCGAGCAAAAATAGATGTGCAGTGAAGTTTCGGTTATCCTGTGTGACTAAGCACAAGTCAGTCTTTCTTTTCTCCTCTTCTGGACAATGTGGAGGTGACACACTAACGGAAGTGAAGAGAACATGTCCCCGTGATCATTTGTGTGCTGTTGGACAAGTTGGGAAATGGTTTTCTGCAAGTCTTGTGTACATAACCATTCCCAACGGAGAATTTCATTTCAATTCAAAGAAAGTTATCTTGCTCTTATTCTTCTTGAAGGGGAAATCAACTACAAAAGAAGTCTAAAGAAAAAACAAACAACTCAATGTTTTGTCTGTTTTTCTATTGTTAGGCTACTTCTTCAAAGATTTTAATGTGCATTTATTTGGGTCAGTTCTAGATTTGCGGAGGTACTGATTGGCAATCTAATGATGTACCCTTTTTTTAATGTTTATTTATTTTTGAGAGAGAGAGAGAGAGAGGTGGGGGGGGACGAGTGGGGGAGGGGCAGAGAGAGGGAGACACAGAATCTGAAGCAGGCTCAGAACCCAACCTGGGGCTCGAACTCACGAACTGTGAGAACTAATGATACACTCTTAACAGCTGTGCTCTAGGAACTCCCAGAGGCCAGATATGAGAGTGGGACCCAGATCCCCCCTCTTCTCAGCCTCTCTACCCAGGATTTCTTGAGTCTGTTGCACAGTGTGATCAGCCGGATTTGCACAGGGAAATAGATAAGAGATAGATAATTGAGAAGGGGAGGTTGTAGTGGGCTTTGGGCACCAGAGGGTGGAGGGGGCATAGTAGAACATACAGCTGCAGGATGGGGAACATTATGGACTTAGGATAAATGAATAGAGACATTTCCTGCGAAAGTTGGAGTAGAGAGACAAAAAGGGGACACCTCACGGCTACTGGCAAGGAATAACCAGGATAGAGTGTGCACACTAGGGACAAAACTTAGAAGAAAGGCTACATTGGTTTTGCATTTTGGTGCTACGTACCTACCTGGTTCAATCTCAGCTTTACTTCCATTAACTGATTAAGCTTGTGGGAAAGCCTTAAAATGCGCAGTTGATGCTAATGTGCTCACTTCTAAAATCCTAGAACCCAGAGGTCCAAAGGGGCTCTATGTCTGCTTCCTGATGCAATGCAAGGCAACGTGACTTATTTGTATTGACTGCGTAGAACGCCTTGTGGGTAAATGGTTTTGAGTGATCTGTTTTATAACCTTTTTGTGAAACTGTAGGGTAGGGGATATAGTATTAGTTTTAGTGAGGTCTTCCCTTCCCTTATCAGAAGTTTTGATTGCTAGAAAAACCATAGATTCTAAAAACAATTTAATTGTCAAAACTCAGAAGTTTTTTTGAAATTTAATGGGTCTGGCCTGAAACAATAATTATTACATAACTGTTCCACAAGTCAAGACATTTATCTTAAAGCCTACATTTAAGTGTCTTTCTCAGAAAATTAATTAGAAACAAGCTGCTTCAGTATTAGTATGAATCATTTAATAAACTATTTGTCTAACTATAATCACTGATAGTTCTGTAAGCTTAAAATTTATTTCAAATGAAAAGTTGGTGAAGACTCATCTCACCTCCTTTGTTGCAGGATAGACTCTGCTTATATTTTTCCACAATTCTTATCTACATTCTTGAAGACCAAGACCACCTGTAGCTTGCAGTGCCATCTGTATGGGAATTGAGGGTCCCTTAGGAGTGAGAAGCCCCCAGGGAAGCATGATCCAGGAATAAATGTTTTATGAGTATCTACTATGTAAAGACAAGTGATGGTATAAAAGTACTGATCTCATCCATCTGTATCCAGTTAAAATTCCAGTATAAAAGTAGTAATGGTGGTAATAATAATACTTGACAAGGTACCAGGTACCATGAAAGTACTATGCTAACCAATAATGCATACTGTCTCACTTAACCCTCACAAGCACCCTATGAGGTTGGGATTGTCATCTCTATTAATAGTTGAGAAAGCTAGGGGTGCCTGGGTGGCTTGGTCGGTTAAGCGTCCGACTTCGCCTCAGGTCATGATCTCACGGCCCGTGAGTTCGAGCCCCGCATCGGGCTCTGTGCTGACAGCTCAGAGCCTGGAGCCTGTTTCAGATTCTGTGTCTCCCTCTCTCTCTGCTCCTCCCCTGTTCATGCTCTGTCTCTCTCTGTCTCAAAAATAAATAAACGTTAAAAAAAAAATTAAAAAAAAAAGAAAAAAAATAGTTGAGAAAGCTTAAGTTCAGGGAGCTGTCTACCTGAGATTTCACAGTTACTAAACACGAGAGTTGAGATTCTAACATAAATTTCACTGATTCCAAATCTATTTGTACTAGTTTGCTAGGTCTGCCATAACAAAATACCACAGAGTGGGTGACTTAAACAACAAGGATCTATTTCCTCAGAGCTCTGGAGGCTAGGAGTTCAAGAAGAAAGTGTCAGCAGGGTTAGCTTCTTCTGAGGCCTCCCTCCTTGGCTGGTAGATGGCTGTCTTCTGTCTCCACCTTCAAGAGGTCTTCCCTCTGTGCCTGTCTGTGTCCTAATCTCCTCCTCTTCTTCTTTTTTTAGATTGTATTTATTGAGAGAGAGAAAGAGAGAGCGAGGGAGGGAGAGAGAACACGAGCAGGGGAGGGGCAGAGAGAGAGAGAGAGAGAGAGAGAGAGAGAGAGAGAATCCCAAGCAGGTTCCACACTGCCAGTGCAGAGCCTGACAAGGGGCTTGAACTCACAAACCATGAGATCATGCCCTGAGCCAAAACTAAGAGTCAAATGCTTAATCAACTGAGCCACCCAGGTGCCCCTAATCTCCTCTTTTTTATAAGGACACAAGTCATATTGGTTAAAGGCCACTCCAATGACTTCATTTAACTTTAATTACTTCTTTAGAGGCCCTATCTCTCACACACTGAGTTACTGGGGGTTAGGACTCCAACACCGGATTGGTGGAGGGACACAATTCAGCCCTAAGTCTTTAAGCGATGAAGTCTGTATATTGTCTATACGAGGAAATATTAAGCCACTAGGCATTTCCACTCTGGTATGAATTATTTTTTCCCCCAACTAATTTCTTAGGGGAAGATTTCAATGATGAAACTGATGGAGAAAGTTGGGGCACTGGGTCCTTCAAGAAATGAAGAAAACCCACTGAAAGTGGGAATAAGAAAGGGGACCTGGGGGTGTGGGGAAGCTGGCATCTCCTAATTTGCTTTTTAGGGGAGGGCCAGACTTAACAGAAGTAAGTTAAACACAAGC
Organism: Prionailurus bengalensis; assembly: GCF_016509475.1. NCBI lineage: Eukaryota > Metazoa > Chordata > Mammalia > Carnivora > Felidae > Prionailurus > Prionailurus bengalensis. The sequence continues at coordinate 99,454,776 of NC_057355.1, forward strand.
CTCACTTTCTATTTTTATGTCTATAGTTCATCTTTCTAGCTTCTTTACATTTTTGCTCTGAAAGTATTATTGCTATCCATCCAAGCCAGCAGGCTTCTCAGCTGTTGGAAAAGCTCCTTAATAATCTCATTGTCACTTCTAAAATGGTACCAAAAAAAAAGTAATAAGCTGCTTGATTCTAATTTAAAAATAAGTTATTAAAAACTGTAGTCCTCTGTTGATATTGATTGGAACCCAGAAATTGTTAGGAGGTGTTTGGAATACTTAATGAGAATTCAAAGGGAACCAATCATGAAGGACATTTTTTTTCCAGTTTCCATCAGAGCTCTTACATCTAAAGCGATATATCAGAGAGTAAATCAGAGCAGTGCTCACAACTTGCCTTCTGATAGTCCTGTTTCTATAACTTCTTGGGAGCCAGACCTAATGGGAGGAGGTGGGGCCTTCCCCTCCACTCTCATCTATCAAGAGCAGGCTCTCCCATTACTATTCTTTCTCCCACATTAGTGGGTTTGTTCATGGGTGTATACTTCTGAATATATCACTTGTCCAGAAGCAAAATTAACTACAAATCTCCTTTTTGGACATCAAGCTCAATGTTAATAATCCTGACAGCCTGTTAAGAGCTTCCTAAATCAGGAAGGGCTAATAGGCCTCAGTCTGCACACCAACACTGAATGATTGATTGGTAGTGACCCTCTAGGAGACAGTGGTGTTACATGAAGGTTGTGAAGCCATTCTTTTTGTTTTTTTAACAGAAAGAATGGTATAATCAATTATTGGGGTCCACCATGGGAGAGGGACTGGCAGCATAAGTATAAATGATCTTCCATCATTAATAAATTCAGAGCTACAATTTATTGACAGCTTGCCTTGTAGTAGGCTCTGGGCACAGCACAGTACATTCATTATCTCAGTGAATCTTCACAACTCTGCAGAATAGGTGCTTTATGTCCCCTTTGTTAGGGGGAAGGAATTCAGGCCTAGTGGGATTAAGTAATTCGCCCAAGATCACCCAGCTGCTAAGAGCTGGCACAGGAATTTGTACCCTCGCAGTCATGATATAGACTCCTTGAAATAGTACACCAAGTGTGTGGATCAGGATTTGAGCTGAGGTGGTGCCACAGACAGAGCTACAGTGCCCCAGTCACCATGAGAATACAGGGCACCACCAAGGGCCAGGGCACCCCACTTCCTTGGATGTGCCCTCAGTACAGCCCTTCTGGCATGGAGATGGGGGACGGGGGTAGGAGTGAGGTTGGCAGGGAGGGTGGCCTGTCTCCCCAGAGTGAAGTCCACACTATGCCAAGCATCTAGGGGTGCAGCAGATTTGTCTGCCCTGTAGGAGTTTGTGCCCAAGTTGAGGGGGACAGGTAGGAAGTACATAAACACGTAAGATACCTTTGGGCCCAGGTAAATGTGGAGATACCTAAACAGGCTTACTGGGTGGGACTGGGAAGTGGACTACTTTAGCGAGGGATGAAGGCCTCTGGGGAAAGAAACTGAAAGGCAGAAAGGAGACAGTGATGGGGGGATCTGGGAATACACACCCAAGACAGAAGGAGTGACAAATGCAAAGACCCTGACATACAAGGAACTTGTCCTGTTTGAAGGAAAAAGGCTCATTTATTTGCATTACCTTGTTCAAGACTAAAGACATGGTTGTGCTACAGGACTGTCTGGGATTCCCCTGCACAAAACCACTGGGTGGAGAAGACAGAGGCAAGAGATTTGCCCTCTCGTTTCTCTCTTCTCTCCTCCACCCTCTGAGTTATGTCTCAGTGCGTGTAAATCAGTGAGGTCACATATGCCAGAGGCTTCAGCTCTGAGAAGGACTGAATTAATTTGCTTGGAGAAGAATGTGAATTACAGCACGTCTTACAGAAAATCTGTATTGATAATATAATGGTCACACATTGATCAAACTAGTCATGGAGAGAATCCCTCAATTAACACAAGAGAGTTTATCCTTGTAGAGAATAGGTTAGAAAATTCAAGGAAAGGGAGGTCATTGTCACTAGTCCTGCTACATAAATCACATATTTCCCACAAAGCAGACTCCCTTTCTTCTAAACCGAGTGAGCTTTTGAAATAGCTGTGGAGGGATGGATACCTCAGGTTAATGGATTTAGAGTGAAATTATGGATTTTTTCTTGGAGTCTTTTCCCACATTGATTTGATTCACATTAGTTCGTGTATTGTTTTAAAATAAAACAATGTACATGTCTTTCATAATTATTATAAATAAGACAATTATTGGCTAAAAGCCTGAAGTTGCCTTTGCAAAGTGGCTTAACCAAGCTTCCTCTAAGACAAAACTTCTGGCATTGTTGTCCCACATGCTTATGCTTATTTAAGAAACATTCACCAGGCTCTACCTATGTACCTTGACCATACATCCAAATTCTATGCCAAATTCTTTTGGAGATAAAATGACAAGCAGAGAAGTCATGGTTTCCACTCTTGAGAAACTTGCATTTAGTTGGGGGCCTGGTTAGATAAGTACTTGAAAGAGCTAAGGGTCAAATATAGCGCAATTAAAAAAAAATGATAGTAGCTAAAAATGGTCTGGTACGTTATGGTTTGTAGATTTTCCTCATATACCTTTGTTTCAGCCTCACATTGATCTTTTGAGATAGTTACTAATATTATGCCCATTTTACAGATGAGGAAAATGAAGCCTAGAGAGGTCAAATACTCAAGACAACTAATATGGGACAGAGGCAGGACACTGTAGTAGTTAAGACCTCTGGGGTCAGAGAGATAAAGTTGTCTTGGCCTCAACTCTTACTAATTTTGTAAACTTGGGCAAGTTCCTTATGTTTCTAAGACTCAGTCTCCCCATTTTTTTTTTTAGAAGGACAACCTTCCATTAAAAAAAATTTTTTTTTTGAGAGACAGAGTGCAAGTGGAGGAGGGGCAGAGAGAGAGGGAGACACAGAATCCAAAGCAGGCTTCAGGCCCTGAGCTGTCTGCACAGAGCCTGACACAGGGCTCAAACTCATGAACTGCGAGATCATGACCTGAGCCGAAGTCAGAGGTTTAACCCACTGAGCCTGCCAGGCACCCCTCAATCCTCCCATTTGTAAGGATAACAGTAGTATTCACTTCCTATTGTTGTATTAAGTGAAAAATGTATTGAAGGTGCTTAGCGCAGGGCTAGGACCACAGTACGTGCTCGGCGAATGTAGACGTCACTATGAGGAAGTGGCAGAGTGAGGGATGAATCCCAGCATCTCTAGCTTCTCAGTGCAAGGTCCTGCACACTGTGTGGACTCCAGCATCTTTCTGCTTAGGTCCAGAACATGGCCCTGCCACTTATTTACAAGGGTGACTGGGGGCAAGATACTTAACTGTCCTGTGTCCCTGTTTCCTCATTTGTGACATGCGGCAAATATAGTGGCTGCCTCACAGGCTGATGTGAAGATAAAGTGATTAGTTACATATACTTCGAACAGTACTTGGCACACCGTGAGCTCCCTAAAGGAATTCACCAGAAAGGTTGAAAGACGGGGGTGGGGCGAGTTTATCCAGGAAGGCTTCTTCCAAACAGCACTAGCCACATGCATCCTGATGGGACGAATGCCAGCACAGCCTGCTGATCCTCCGCGATGCACAACTGGGGGAGGCGTCGAGGCATCCTAGCTAGATTTGCAAACCTACATCCACCGCTTCTCTTGCACCTGTCAAAACTACAGGGGCTGCTGAGCAACACAAGAAAAACCTAACTTGCAATAAAATCATTTTTCCCCCCAAATACATCTGTCCACACTTGAAGGTGGCAAAACACATCAGAGAATTCGCAATCCCGCATGGGGGTATGAACTTGTCAGCTTGTTCTGTCAACAGGCTTGATGTCTGAGCAGTGTTGTCATCACAGAGCTACTTGTTACCTGCCAGGCTTGACTGCTTCCCTCCCAAGTGGCAACAGGAACTGGAAGCTTCACTAATGGAGAAGAAAGCTTTACCAAGCCCTGAACACAATTAAAAGCCCCAGACCTTGACTTTGTGAAGCGGGAGGTTTGGTCTCCACACTCTCAGCTGCGTTTGGCTGCATGGCCTTGAGGCCCTGGCCCTTTGTGTTATTCCCCCACCTTCACTTTTCATTCCCTTCCTCTCCTCCAAGGCTGTCTAATGGGGACAGGAGTCGGGTCAGCTTTGTTTGCCACTCAGTGAAGTATTTGTCATGTCAAGTGACTGTTTATTGTACGTCTATCAGGTGCTTACATACGTGACCTTGTTTAATACTCAGCAACCCCCTGAGAATTTGAATATTGGCCTGCTTGATGACAGTGTTTAGTATATGTGCTGCCGAAGCAAGCACGGCGTCAGAGTATTTAAACCATCGTGTGGACAGTTTGCTTCTGTTGTCTGCAAGTCATGGGAGTTTGGGTTTTGTAATAGGGGACTGTTGTTCAATTCTGTTTTTTACATTCTGGGCAACTAAAAGGGATGAAATGTAAGCAAACTGTAGATTACATAAAAAAGAGGAAAAAGTAATCCTAGATCCAGAAAGTAAATGAGATGAAACTCGGTGGCTTCTCATAAATGTCATTCAAACAGGTCTTATTAAAATCTGACTGGACAATGAGAAGACACAAGTCACTGGCCTTGGGGTCAGACCCACACGGGATCAAATTCTGACTCCATATGTGGCCTTGGGTAAGTTATCTCTTTTTTAGAGAGCCTTCATTTCCTCAACTACAAATCAAGAGATGACAATAGTACATTACAAAGTGGTATAAGATTAAATAAGCTAATGTATGTAAAGTACCAAGCTCATGGTTACCACTAAGTTATATTTCCCTCTCTTTGAATCATACCTCTCTATCTTTTTTTTTAAAGTTTTATTTTTAAGTAACCTCTACATTCAATGTGGGGCTCAAACTCATAACCCTGAGATCAAGAGTCACATGTTCCATCTACTGAGCCTGTCAGGCACCCCTGAATCACACCTTTCACTAGTGGATACAGAAGGGGACCTTCCCAACAATTCAAAGAACCACAACATGAATGTAATTTTATTATTAAAAACAACAACAAAATTCTTTTGCCATGACCTGCCCAGACAGTTTTAAAAAAGCCACTTAACAAAGGAGATTAGTGAGGCAAATATATATATAATATATATATTATATATAAATATAATAAATATAATATATATTATATAAATATATTATATATAATATATATTATATGTAATATAATATATATAAATATATATTATATATAAATATATATATATATGTATATTTAATAGTGGCATTGCACCATTGAGTAAGAGTGATTTGGGGCTGCCATTACAGCCTTTTCAGTTAATTTTCTGGGAAACCATTGCCAAACAGCAAAAAGAGATTAAGGTCAATTAACAGAATTTTCAGTTTCTTAGAGGAAGCTCCATTGGTATATGACATAATTGCCGGAAGTGAGTGTAGGTTTTGAGTATGGCCACTGGCTTCAGGAGATCCAGGTTGGACTTAGGGAACGCAATGTGAACTTAGGTCATTTTGCTCTGGAGGGTTCTGCTTTCCTGTCTCACTGATGATACCCAGTACCAAGGTCGACGATCTTAAAAAACAAATGATGCAGATGTGAGCATCTTCTCGTTGCTTTTTAGATGTAAAAAGGGCACATGTACAAGCCACTCATTGATAACCTAAGTATCATAAAAAGTCACTTGGGAATAGTACCTTTTCCACAGACTGGCTATGAGAATAGTTATTTTGAAAACAGCTCTTTTAAAGTTGTTCAATTGTAGGCAAAAGAGTAAGTGAAAATGTCAATTAATGTCCTGGTAGAAACAGAATCAAACTTTAAAACAAAGATATGATTAATGATGATTCAATAACTGTTTTTCTTTTTTTAGAGTTACTGTTTATCGCTTCCTCTTGGCAACTTCTGCCATGTCAATTTTAGTAATGACATATGGATAAATTATCAGGCTTCATCCATTAGGTAAGTGTGATTTATTCTTAAGTTTTTTAAAACAAATGGCTTGGTGGTTTCCACAGAGGGAGATGTTTTGCTTGTGTTAAATGACTAATGGTACAATTTGTTTTACATTACAAAAAATGGAGAGTAATTGACTTGAGAGCTTGTTTGCAAAGGATTTTTGAAGAAGCATTTCATCTTCTGAGAATAAGGCATGAACGAAGGTCCTAATCAATCCTCCTCTGTTTTGAAAAATTGAAGACTGTTTAAGGGGAAAAAAACCCAGAATGCAAGGAAAAGAGATTTTAGGAAAAGCACTGAGCAGAAAAAACAAAACAAAACAAAACAAAGAAACCTGATGCATTTAAAAGTCTATTTTCCATAGGCTTTTAAATGTATAGAAGTGGGTTAAACCAATTTGTGTTACACAGCATTGTAAAAATGCTTCCTTAAAGATTTTTCAAGATCAGAATAAAGGCATATTCATCATTGTCTGAAAGACTCCTGCTTTAAAAAAATGAAACAAAACAAAAACAAAACTCAAAACTTCTCTTACCATGGGTGATTGGTTGTGGGTACATCTCTTCCTCCTGTATTTGAAACAAGTTCTGTGTCAACTGAGATCCTTACTGATGGAACTGGCATAGGATGGGAGAAAAAAAGAAACCCCCAAAGTGATGACTTTAGGAAATCCTCTCCAAAGGTTTTTCTCTCCACTGGGTTTATAATCATTATCCTCTTGATTGCCACACTACTGAAAATAATGTAGGTTGGTCTCAAAAAAACTAATGGAGGGTTATGTGGCTGGTTCAGTCAGTGGAACATGTGACACTTGACCATGGGGTTGGGAGTTTTATCCCCACATTAGGCTTAGAGCCTACTTAAAAAAATAAATAGGGGCACCTGGGTGGCTCAGTCACTTGAGTGTCTGACTTTAGCTCAGGTCATGTTCTCACAGCTTGTGGGTTTCAGCACTGCATTGGGCTGTGTGCTGACAGCTCAGAGCCTGGAGCCTGCTTCAGATTCTGTGTCTCCCTCTCACTCTGCCCCTCCCCCACTCATGTTCTCTTTCTCTCAAAATAAATATTAAAAAATTAAATAAATTTTAATAAGGAAATAATTTAAGAAGGCTAATGGAAGTTGACTTAAGAAACAACTAAATTCTAAAACAAAATATCTAGGTTTGTAGAAGACATAATGATTAAATCACCATAAGGATAGCAGAGTGTCCTGAACTTTATGGTAGACTATATTTTAAAAATATTTTTTAAGATAGTGAATGCTAATTGATAATCATGAGTAGCTTGGGAAAATCTACATATTTTTGAAAAAGTAACTTGACAGGTATATCAGTTAGCTATTGCTGTATAACAAACAACTCCAAATTGTAGTAGCTTAAAACAACAATCACTTATTATTTCTCATGAATCTACATGTTGATTGGGTGGTTCTGTTGATCTTCACTGGTTTAGCCAGTACTTTGATTTTAGCTGGGGCTTACTCAGTGGCCTGACAATTAAGTGGCAGTTTGCTGGTCTATGATGGCTTCAGCTGGTATGATTGGACTCCACTCCACATACCTTATCCTGAGAAGTCCTACTAGACATGTTTTTTGGCAGTTATGGGGGTCCATCAGAAATGTGTAAACAGAGGAAGCAGAAATCTGCAAACTCTTTTTCCAAGCCTGCATGTGTATGTGTCTTCAATTTGCTATTTTCCTATTTACCTAAACAGGTCACATGGCCAAGTCCAGATTTAAATTGGAGCAGAACCACAGAGTTATAAGGCAGAGAGCATGCATATAGAGTGGCCATTGATTGGGACCATTAATGTGATCAACCTACCACTTAAGGGTAGTAAAAGTGAGTGAAAATTGGTATGGTGGGTAATACCCTAGCAGCAACTAAAGAAATCATCACTAAGATATAAAATGACCTGAGAAGATTTCCTGAAGGAGAAGGAAGGGAAACCCATTTCAGGTGGGAAGAAGCTATATTATGTGAATAATATTTAATGGAGATATAATAATTTATGTTACCAGTTCCAATTAATAGACATGCAAGCTGCTCTACTCTTTCTCTATTTCAATTAATAGTGATTTATCTAGAATCTATGTATTTGTCTATCTTACATATCAAGGTAAATGGTGTATTCACACACACACATGCGTGCGTGCGCACACACACACACACACACACACACACACCATGCAAAAATACTAAAACCTACATTCTTAGAAATGGAGTTATTAATTCAAGTAGCTTTATACATTATTAGGTATATTGTCAAATTGCCATCTAAACAATTGCCATAAAATTTGTATTCCTACCCACAGCGTATGAGACTGTTTTCCTCAAGTTTACATTAAATATTATCAAATTTTTAAATCTTTGCTGATCTAATAGGCGAGAAATAGTATCTTGTGATTTTTATGAAATTTTTGGTTGAAGGGAGAAGCAGCTCCCTTCACATATATGGGCCATCTGTGTTCTTGTAAATTATCAGTTCATCTCTTCACCATCTTTTTAAAAAATAATTAACCCCAACTTTTGTAATACTTTGTTTCAACTTTTAATTTAATTTTCAACATGGTTTCTTTTGACTTTTGACCTTTATTTACTTTTATACTTTGCACTCTTTTCATGCTAATATTATTCTTCTTTATTCCTAAAAAAAAAAAAATGCTTGCTTTTTTCTTTTTTTTTTTTCTTTTTTTTATTATTTTTTTTTTCTTTTTTTTAAATTTTTTTTTTCAATGTTTATTTATTTTTGGGACAGAGAGAGACAGAGCATGAACGGGGGAGGGGCAGAGAGAGAGGGAGACACAGAATTGGAAACAGGCTCCAGGCTCTGAGCCATCAGCCCAGAGCCTGACGCGGGGCTCGAACTCACGGACCGCGAGATCGTGACCTGGCTGAAGTCGGACGCTTAACCGACTGCGCCACCCAGGCGCCCCACTTGCTTTTTTCTATGTAAATTTCATTCCTTTCAATTTTTAATTCTCTTATTTTATAACTAACCATTTGGTTTTAATCTCTCCTTAACCTACCACTAAACTTTCATTCTCTGAATCACAGCACAACAGGGCAGACTGGAAGCTGCTTCTGTAGCTCCCCTAATGCACCCCTGAACCCCACTAATAAATCTCTTACTCATTCATCTCCACCTTGGGTGCTTCAGAAAATTAAATAGCTAAGCTTGCCCGGTACAACTCCTATTTTCTCTTGGACAGACGGTGCTCTTGTTTTACTGAAATGGTGATAGTCTTGATAACTTGCACTATCCAGAAACTACTTCTAAAAATTACTTCTGGCAAGTTGGTGAGTGGTAAAGAGGATCTCTGCTTTGTACTTGTCCTTAGCTGCACCATTTGGAATGACTCCATAACCATGCAATGCTTTCACAAAGTACACAAATGAAAAACTAATAAATCTTGTGTTCCTCTATATTCATAGGCAATGGCTGTGGGACAGACCATGTTACTAGCATACCAGAGGTGACATGGGAAGTCAATACTCTGCTCTGACATTGTTGAGAAACTTCTTGATAGATACACATGGGATGTGGCACTACAGAATGTCTGTACAGACAGAGCCTATGTGGTGGACAGACCTAAAGTGACCCACAATGATACTTGTTTTCTTGTACTCACGCCCTATAAATCCCCTCCCTTTGAGTGTGATTGAGACCTAAGACCCACTAATAATCACACAATATGGCAAAGGTGATGCGATGTCATTCCCATGACTGGTTATGTTACATTAGATAAGACCCCTTGTTGCTAACTCTTCTCTTGCTCTCCTGCTGGCTTAATAGAAGCAAGTAAACTCTGCCTTTTCCGTCCCTATCCATCCTGCATCCCTGTCCCTGAATGAGCATGGCCTACAGTTCCAGGCTGCTGCTCTGGCTTCCTGGGACCTCTTTTCTGGCACAGAAGATGTGCCTGCTTTGTGTATGTGTCAGTTTGGCTTTGCATTTATCAAAATTTTTATTTTATTTTATAAACCTTATCTAGGAGTTACTATGGGAGGGTTTTCAGGTTTCTTAGTTTACTATATTGCTGAAATTAGATCAATCAGAAGTGGATTTTTCGGAAGATCTAATTGGATCATATTTCTTGTCTTTAAGTGCCTTAAAATTTTATTTGGTAACAACCACTTCAATGCCTCAAAGAGTCAGATATCATCCTGCAGTCACCTTCCTACTCAGTATTAGGCTCCTACATTTGACCACAAATCACAAGACTGGACGCCACCTGAGGAAATCCCACTGCTTCCTACCTTCAGGTACAAATTCATCTATGAACACATGCCTGTACATACACATGTCTTTCCCCTTCCTATCCACAGAGTTTCTGAAAGGACACCAACAGGCCAGAAACCGGGGAATAAACTGCAGCCATAATGAACCGTATTTCATTCCCTGAGAATGCCATGTTCTCTTGGCTCTTCTTTGAACTTACTATAGTTTCTATGGGGGCTATTCTCCTTCCTCCCACCTGGAAAACCCCTGTTCAGCATTCAAAACCCAGCTCAGTGATCTTTTCTGCAAAGTTTCTCCTGCCCTTTTATTGCCTGGCACATCTTTCTATTTTATTATTGGATTCATCACATTACACCTTTGCACAAAAATGTCTATCGTCCTCAATAAGCTATGAGTTCTTTGTTATCTCTAATGCCTGGTACATTGTCTGGCTCATCGTAGGCACTCAGCAAATGCTTAGTGACTTTAAATTATCAGGGTTTCGGCATGCCATTGAGGAAATGTATCGACTCTGATTCGCAGGGTTGGTTCTACTAGCAATTGTCCCCTAACACTTTGCAATTCGGGAGAGTAACACAGAGGTTGTATCTTTCCAAAGGCATTCAGAGGAGAAAGTTGGGGGGAACATAAAATGGTACAGTCATTGTTGTGCTAATGTGCACTGCACCACTGTGAAAACTGTGTGGAACAGTTTGGTGGTTCCTCAAAAATTTAAACACAGAATTACCATGTGACCCAGCAATTCCACTTCTGGATATATACCCCAAAGAATTGAAAGCAGGGACTCAAACAGATATTTGACACCAATGTTCATAACAGCATTATTCACAATAGCCAAAAGGTAGAAACAAACCAAATGTCCATTGACAGAGGAACGGATCAACAAAATACACATAGAATGTGTTTATGTTGTATTTACATACCATGGAATATCATTCAGCCTTTCAAAGGATGGAGATTCGGATACATGTAACAACATAGAAGAATCTGGAAAACATTATACTAACTGCAAGTCAGACATAAAAAGGCAAGTACTGTATGACTTCACTTGCAAAAGGTATCTAGAATAAGCAAATTCACTGTGACAGAAAGTAGAATAGGGGTTGCTAGGGTCTGAAGAGAGGGATTAATAGGGAGTTATTTTCTAATAAGTACAAAGTTTCTGTTTGGGATGATGAAAAGTTCTGAAAATGGATAGTGGTCATACAAAATTGTGAGTGTACCTAATGCCACTGAATTGTACACTTAAAAATGGTTAAGGAGATGGGGCGCCTGAGTGGTTCAGTCAGTGAAGCATCTGACTTCAGCTCAGGTCATGATCTCATAGTTCATGGGTTCGAGCCCTGCGTCAGTCTCTGTGTTGACAACTCAGAGCCTGGAGCCTGCTTTGGATTCTCAGAGCCCTCCCCTGCTCACTCTCTCTCTGTCTCAAGAATAAATAAACATTAAAAAAATTTTTTTAATTAAAAAAATGGTTCAGGGGCACCTGAGTGGCTCAGTTGGGTAAGGTCTGACTCTCCATTTGGCTCAGGTCATGATCTCACGTTGTTGAGATTGAGTTCCACATTGGGAATTATCCACATTGGATTATCTCTCTCCCTTTCTCTTTGCCCATCCTCTGCTCATGTGCTTCCTCCTTTTCTGTCTTAAATAAGTAAACATTAAAAATGTTTAAAATGGTAAATTTTAAGTTATATATATTTTACCACAATAAAAGAAGTAACTTGATCTCCTCTGGGGAGGGGGAAGGGTAAAATTTATCTAGAGAATGGACCCACATGTCCATTGTCCCAGGGACAGAGCGGACATCTGCAATCAGAGCCTATTTTTCCACTGCAAGTTACTTAAAGTAATACAGAGAAAAAGAAATATCCTCTTGTTGCTTTTCTGAAATGAAATCAGATCCAAAGAACATTTCCCTGCACTATCTGGAATAGTTCTTAATATTTCCAAATGATAATATATAGTGACCACATCAGTTTTACTATTAGATCAATCACTCTGCAGGTGGAGACTGGCACATGTCACAGTGTAACTGGAAATTTCAGCATACCAGGCTAAACCCGCCTCGGCAGTTGATTGGCTTATGTTGTATTTCCTGCTCAAGCTGGGGAAGAAAGGCCTGAGCCTTCTTTATGCAGACTAACTTAAAGACCCAGGTCAGAGAGCTCATCACACCTGCCCCTCCAGAATTTCACCAGATCATCTTAATGCAAACTGACTGAGGGAGTTGGAAAACAGACTGGATCTGTCTTCATTCAGCATGTGGTAAACACAGACAGCATGTGATTGCACACACTCTCGAGACAGACCTGCATCTGGAAACCTTTTCTAGTCCTGTTGCTTGCTGCCATGGCAACCGCTAGAGCTTTTGGTTCTCTGTCTTGGCCCTTCCTCCAGCACTTGACCACTGAAGCGTGACTTCTATGAAGCGCTCTGGAAAGCCCAATTTCATAGGCTGTGTTGCAGTCTCTATCATAAGCATTCTTTTTGTGCCTTCTTTTTTGCCGCTCCTGGAAAAGCTGCTATTTGGGGTCTGAAGCCCTCTCTCTCTAGGTGTTGCACAGAGGATCTGAGTTGCTCCCTTCGGGCTGGGTGCATACGTCACCTGGCGGTGTGATGGGACGTGCTCCTGTTTCACTGGGGGAGTCCTAGAGTGGAGAGCTAACTACAGTCATGGTGTTAAGTAGGAAAGATGTCAACTACTTGCTGCTGTGGCATCACATAACAGACAGTCTTGTTTGGGGGAAGGATCTCATGGGGGGGTGTCATCATCATGTTTCAGGATAGAAGCAACAGCCAACACTGAGAAATATTGAGCAACAACTTAGAAAATGTTGCTTTCACCTTCCAGTTACATTCACACGATTTTCTATGTTAGTGGATTAAATATAAAACACAGTCTAACAAATTGATTAAAAAATCTTTTTTAGGCTTTGGGGGCACCTGGGTGGCTCAGTGGGTTGAGCATCCGACTTTGGCTCAGGTCATGATCTCACAGTCTGTGAGTTCGAGCCCCACGTCGGGCTCTGTGCTGACAGCTCAGAGCCTGGAGCCTGCTTTGGATTCTGTGTCTCCCTCTCTCTCTCTGCCCCTTCCCTGTTCATGTTCTGTCTCTCTCTGTCTCAAAAATAAATAAAAACATTTAAAAAATTTAAAAAAATCTTTTTTAGGCTTTGTTTTAATACAAGACATTGACAGGCCATCATGATATGTGACTTTCACAATTTTCAATTCTGGAGGACTACTGTTCACTAATATTTTGTATAAAGGGATGATTTTGTGAAAAAGTAAGAACAAATCTTTATATTTAAAATAACTCCTTTCTGGATAGACCTACAGGGTGTTATGCTAAGTAAAATAAGTCAGACAGTGAAAGATAAATGCCATGTGATTTCGCTTATATATGGAATCTAAAAAACAAATGAACAAAATGGAAACAGACTCATAAACACAGAAAACAAACTGGTGATTGCCAGATGGGAGAGGGTGGGGGTGAGAGAAATGGGTGAAAGGGATGAAAAGGTACAAACTTCCAGTTATAAAATAAATAACTCATGAGAATGTAGAGTACAGCATAGAGAATAGAGTCACTAATATAGCAACTACTTTGTATGGTGATAGGTGGTAACTATACTTACCTTCATGAGCACTTTGTAATGTATATAAATGCTGAACCACTATGCTGTACATGAAAATCATATAATATTGTATCACAACTAGTCAACTATGCTTTGACTAGAAATAAATAAAAATTTAAAAATGACTCATTTCTTCAGGTTTTAATTATTTACATAATTAAAATTCACGGATGTACATAAAAGGCACTGGATCCAGGGATGGTCAGATCTTAATGCAGTAAGAAGAAATTAGTTTTCTACATAAGCGCTTAGGAATTTGTAATTCACAGCCTTTATCAGTTTGCTATGCTTCATATTTTTGGCATTGCTTGTCACAGCGTATTAATGAATATTCATTAAATCCCTGTGAACAAAATCCAGTGAGTTAAAAAGACAGATACCATCACTGTCTTACCTACTTTGTGAGAGAAGAGAAGTGAAAATGGACTGAGTTTACTCTCCTTTCTAGAGGAATTTGGCCAGAATAATAATTCACTCACCTACAACTGGCTGGAAAACATGTGGGGCAGTGAAGAAGAGGCTGGAGGGGAAGAAAAATGCATCTATATTTTTAAATTTTACTTATGTTCCACTCACTGGTGATTTGAGGGCAAGGCTCCTGGCTTTGTCTTGATTTTAGATCATGTTGCTTCTGCTGGTGACTGTGCAACTGAATTCATAATGTTTAACGCATCCCAACTCACGTGCCTCCTCTGTTTTCTTCACACCACATTGCAGATCTGCTTGTTTGTGTTCTCCCAGTCTCCAGGAGGCATTCCCTTCAGATGGCTGAAAACCAGTGAGCCCTTCCATTAGAATGGGGGAGGGTGCAGCCTGGAAGCAGATATAGGGCCTCAGGGAAATTCTCAGCAGGGGGATCCCCAAAGCACCTGTTCCTAGCACAGTGATCACTTCACCTGCTACACAATGAACCTTCTGTTATATGACCCCTGGAGAGACAGCTAATGCCCCGCAAAGCAGTTGCCAGCATGACCATCAGTTTATCATGCCCTCTAAGATCACCATCATGCTTCCTTGGTTGGCCTTCCTCTTTGGAGTCAACTCTTTGTTGTTGCTGTTGCCCAATAAGCCTTTACTAACGACTTGGTTACATTCTGTATTTGAGTAGGATAGCTCCGTTTTGAAACTGAAGCTCAGTTTCACACTTTTCTTCCAAGATTCATTTACACACACACACAAATATGTACAGATGTATATGTATGTGTAGTGGGAAATATTTGCTATTTTGAGGCTTGACAGAGAAAGTAAAAGGGCATAGGAAAAAGAAGGAAGAGAGATCTCTTTTGAGAAAGTGGAGAAATGGAAGTCAGGCCTATAATGGTAGGTGACTTAAGAAACAGTGATTTTTACAATATACATTTATATACACACACACACGTACACACACACACACACACACACATATATATATACATATATCAATACAATATGTATGTAAATGTGTATCAATACAATATACATTTACACACACACACACACACATATATATATACATATATCAAAACTTCACATGGTTCAAAAATCAAAAATTGATATCACCTTCCCACCATACCCAATTCATCTAGACCACCTGTCCCATTTTCCTTGCCCTAGTAACAACTGTTATTTTCTCAGGAAGTTTCTAGAATTTCTCTGCGCATATACAAGCAAATGTGAATAAATCTATGTATTTACTTGTTCATTCAACAAATTATCAGCTGTTAGGCAAAAAACAAATACAGATTCCTGTCCCCAAAAAGATTACATTCTAGCTGGAAGAGAGAAAATAATCAAGACATAATAAGTTTGAAAACAATATATTCCATTAAATTAATGGGGTTAAGGAAGAAGAAAACATTACAGAAGGAGAATCAATATGGGGAGGTGGGTTGCTGGTTTCAACATGGTAGTCAGGGGGACCCTCACTGAGGAGGTGATTTAAATTTTTTTTTTTATTTTAGAGACAGAGCGCACAAGTGGGGGGAGAGGTGCAGAGGGAGAGGGAGAGAGAAAGAATCCTAAGTAGGCTCCATGCTCAGCATGGTGCCTGATGCAGGGCTCCATCCCACCACCCTGCTTTCATGACCTGAGCCAAAATCAAGAGCCAATGCTCGACCAACTGAACCACCCCGTGGAGGCGATATTTAAGCAATGACTTGAGTTGAGAAATACTCATGGGGGAGAAAAGTTCAATTCCATTCATAATGAGAAAAATGATTTCACCTATTTCCTATGTGCACAGGTGGCATTCATTCTCAACTGCAGTGGAGGGGGCCAGCACTCTGATACACAAGAGTGATACATACATTTCCCCCCAGGGGATCCTTCTCCAGAAAACCACCTCTCTTTCTTGGCATCTTGCCAGTGTCAACGAAGGGGACTCACACACTTTATGTTGCTGATATAGAACTTTCTTCGTCTACAAAGAATCCAGAAGAAACTGCTACATTTCAGCTGTGGTGATCACATCTACGAAGTGGAGGCAAAACAGGAGCAGCTCTGTCCCTTTGCTTCCAATGGTGGCACACAGTGCGTGCAGTGGGTAACACAGAGTCCTCTCATTTATCGAGCACTTACCATCCATCAGGCACACTGCTAAGCACATTATCTCATTGGACCTTTATAACAGCATTTAGTTGCTATGGGATAGCTATTTCTACTCTGTCTTCATAGATGACATTTGTTAATTTTATAGATAAAATGTGTAGATTCAGGTTATGGAAACTGGCCAAGGTCACACAGACCCTATGTGGCTAATTCTAAAGCCTGAGATTCTAGAGTGGAATTGATTCACTGCAGTCCTTGCTTTGCAAAATAATATCAGGCAGGTGAGTCATTTGTCTTCTTTCAAGTTTAGAACAGCTTGGTAGTGGCTTTGGTTAGTACAGGTAAATTTGGATCCTATCTCCCAGAAGGTCATTCTGTGGCTACTTACAGAATGCATGATGCTTGGTATTAGCTTGATATCTTCCCCCTTCTATTATAAAAGACCAAATCAAACCCAATCCTTTGAGGCCATCAAGTGTCCTCATTGGCTGACAGATCTCTAGGCCTACTTGTAGATTGCCAGGCAGTTTTAAAAATTACAGGGTTCTCACATGGAACTCACAGAGTCATTGCTTTGTTATTATGATAAAACAGTACAGTTTTCATTTAAAAGTTAACAGTTTTAAAAACACACAATCTCACATAACTTCCACAACACTTTATGTCAGGTTATTAAATTCTCTGGCTTGTTGCCAACAGAGTTTACAGAAGAAACAAGGTTTTAGTAAAGGAGATCCTATTTACAATAATGTTTACATTAAAATTAAATCTCTGATATTCCCACCTCTATCTAAATTCTAAGTATTCATTAAGGGTAACATACACAACATCTTTATGGGATAAAACCCATTCCCAGGCCAATGCCAGGTGTCTTATTTGAGTTGTTGGAGAGGGACTGTCAATTCTATAATTGAAACATCACTATTCAGTCCTTCAGAAAGGTGGTCATTAAAAAAATTTTAATGTTTTTATTAACTATTTTGAGAGAGAGAGTAGGGGGTGCAGAGAGAGAGAGTGGGAGAGAATCCCAAGCAGGCTCCACACCGTTAGTGCAGAGCCTTGATGTGGGGCCCAATCCAACAAACCGTGAGTTCATGACCTTAGCCCAAATCGGGAGTCAGACACTTAACTGACTGAGCCACCCAGGTTCCCCCCAAATGTGGTCATTTTAGTTTTCTTCTGTCAATGTCTTTGATTCTTAGAAAGCAAGATCTAAAATAAACTTGATTTGTAATTCTGGTAAAGAATTGACCCAAACACTTCTTTCTGTCATTGAACATCTATTTTAGTTATTGAAATGTCAACCTTGGAAATATTACATTTGTAGAGATGAAACTGAGAAGCTTCACAGTTAGGATCCTCTTATGTGTGACTGATTTTGTCAATCAAATGCATGTGTGATTTCAAAAACAACTTTTAGAGATTTATTTGTTATTTCTCAGTATGCACATGTTCATTGTTCACTGTAAGATGCTTTGACCGTAAGTGATTCTGATACAGGAATGACTTAGAGGGGAGGACAGAGACAGAGATAGAAAATGGGTTTGTGACCTTCTGGTGTATTTTTAAAATCACTTGGGAGCAATACTGAGAAATATTCTCTAAGTAGTTGCCAGCTTTCAGCCTTCATTTTGTAGGGAACTCTGATTTGATGTCCAAAGACACCTCCCTATGGGAGGAAAACACAAATCATAAGAACAGATCTATGTGATACTTTCTGGAAATTCTTACAAGCTGCCAGATAGTCCTACCCTGTAATGCACAAAACAACAACTGAAATCACTTATGTGGCTGCAATAGCAACAAACGTCCTTGTCTGTTTTATTATTGTCACCATCATTATGATCATTGAGACTCAGTTTAGGAAAACTGCTTGCTTTCCTTTTTTAAAGTTTATTTATTTTAAGAGAGAGAGAGCATGAGCAGGGGAGGGCCAGAAAAAGGAGAAAGAGGATCCCAAACAGGTTCTGCACTGTCAGCATGGAGCCTGATACAGGGCTCGGACTCATGAACTGTGAAATCATGACCTGAGCTGAGATCAAGAGTCGGACGCTCAACCGACTGAGCCACCCAGGCGCCCCCAGGAAAACTGCTTTCTATTGGCTTAGGGGTGTCTTTGGTCATTTGCACATAGTAGCTGCTTAATAACCACTTTTTGAATGAATGAATGAGATGTCTATGTTTATGGCTAACGTGGAAAGAGTTGGAGGATCCTAAAACATTTCAGAGTTTTTACAAGAGGCAGCATTGCAACACTCATGCTAAAGAGAATCTTTCAGAGTTCATCTTCGCTTAAGTTGTTGCCTGCATGAATCATTCTAAAGTTCTCCCAGACACAGTGGGGCTCCCAAATGCCTGTGATGTAAAGCCATTGCAATGTGTGAACGTGTAGGAAGTGTTTTTAAGATTTTCTTTCCCAGTCATCTTGCATTTTGGCAGATGACACAATTGAGGTACAATATGTAGGTGGACATTTTCTAAATTATAAAATACAGGAGGCTAGTGGGTGACTGTAGAGGCAATGACATTAACAAAGTAGGGAAGATAAGGTTTGAGAGTTAGAAAAAGCAGTAATTCTCTCACCATTAATAAAGAACCATGAAACGTGATACTAATAGAAAGAATAGAACAACCAGGAACATACACCCGCATGCTGCAAGAAGTGCTAGGAAGGCAAAGATCATTTTATTTTGAACCCAAACCTTTATTTTGGTTGCTCTCCTCTTAACCTAACTTCTATTTTCAGATTTCACACACACAAACACACACACACACACACACACACACACACACACACACACTTAGAGCTATATACAAAAAGTATAATGTAAGCATGTGTGATTTATAAAACAAAATTAGAGCATGAGGTACCTTCTAAGTATAAAATGAAAATTGGAAAATGTCTTCTGGGTGGAGGATTCCACATGCTGACATTGGGTAGTTCAATCCCAAGTCACTGCAACAGGGTACACACCACTGTGAGTTTAGCAGCAATGGGGTCTCAGTCCTCAGCCTTGAAGACTGACACTTGGTGTTGTTACACCAAGAATGGATCCACCTCTTTCAGGCTGACTTACTGGAGACTGATTATGTAAAATGAGAATGCCACACTTACCATACCATGAAACATAAAACTGTCACATATGCAGGAGTCCTCACCTCAGCACGACCAGCTCATTCCCTCCCTGTCAAAAGACCAGCAGGAGACAGGACACCTGGATGGCTTAGTCGATCAAGGGTCTGACCTTGGCTTGCGCCATGTTCTAGCGGTTCGTGTGTTTGAGCCCCACATTGGGCTCTGTGCGGACAGCTCAGAGCCTGGAGCCTACTTCAGATTCTGTCTCCCTCTCTCTCTGGCCCTCCCCTGCTTGCACTGTCTGTCTCTGTCTGTATCTCTCAAAAAGAAACATTAAAAAAATAAAATTAAAAAAAAAAAAGACCAACAGGGGAAGTGAGGCTGGAACCACAAGACTCTATGATGAGCTTGAAGTTAGAAGCGAGGAAGTGAGACCAATGGATTAGCTGAGGGTGGCCAACACAGCTGCCTCCGGAGTCCAGGCAGTTAAGACAGCGGAGTGATGTTGACTGACTGGGAGAGTGAAGGTGACAGCTTTTACTCAGTCCCAGCTGATTTTTGGCACGTGAGATTGTGGGCTTTTTCAAGAAAAGCAATAAATGGAGAGTCTTGCATAAAATCTTGAAAAAAAAAGATGTTCCCAGTTAGTTTGAATATTAAAAAGAAAATCTACAGGATCCAGACAAATCTAACTGTGAGCCAGGTTAGGCGTGTGACCTCTGCCTTGGGTTTCCACAGCCTGATGCCTTTGGCTCACAGGAAGGGGATCTTGCTGTAAGGCCTGAGTAACTCAGAGCCACTGGTTAAGGCTCTCTGTCCTCTAAATAGTGTTTAGATGCACACAGCCAACACCTGCCTTAGTGACACTTGTTTTTCTATATTTCTGTCACAGACCAATATCAACCCCTCCCACACACTTTTGGATGGACACATTCTTTAAGGTGTCATGACATATTCTTTCATAGCCCAGTCTTGCTGACCTGACAGCTGCTTAATTTGCACTGTCAGCTCTGATCACTGTATATTGATTGTACAGTTTAATGCTCCAGTCAATCTTTATTTCCTATATGTGCAAGTTCCAAGGGGACAGGGCCTTATATCTCCATGAACCGACAACACTGGCTTATAAAATGTATGTCACTTTGTCAAAATCATACATTATTTTTAGTTCTGCCCATTTGACCTGGAATAAGCAATTTTTCCTATCTATTGATAAACCAGTGATCTCCTGGTGGCTTGTTTAAAATAGAACCCATCAAATGGACCATCTGTACAATATCTGTATTAGAGTTTGAAAAGAGAGAATAACATTTGAGAAATGTTTAGGATGAAATAAACTGCAGAAATGACTATTAATTTTTTTGTCTAATCACAGCTGGCTCATTAGATATGTTATTTTTAAAATCAGCAGCATGGTCATAGAAACATTTTCTTCTCAATTTGCCACACCAGTAGGCATATGGTGCTGATGCCAGCATGATAAAATTGAGGCAGTGAGGCCTTAAAAAACAACCCATATTATTATGTTTTACTTTGGGTGCTAACTTGAGATTGAGCAGCTGTTCAACAAGTGTGGGAGGCATTTCAAAGACAAATTTTAGGTCTGGGCCCGAAACTCATAGAATATGGAGTGGTAGGTTCTGTCCTACAAGGTGTACAAATCTGGGCAGCAGCTCCCAGACAGCACATTGGCTACAATGTTGACTCTGCGTCTTGGTCTCCAGACCTCCAGAGAGAAGTTAAAATGTGTTTTATTTTGCCAGTCTGGTCTGAAAGAAGCATTGGGATATTTGGTATTCAGGGACATTTTATCTGACAAAGGACACCTGGCTCCGAAGTTATGGTTTACTTAAATAATTGTCCCACGTAGAGAGAATTTTCAGAACAGTTAAATTAAAAGAGAGGAAGCTGCTCATGCAATTAACATACAGAGCTTCCGGGTCCATCTATCATTTGCTTATGAACCACTCATCCAAATCATGACAATAAGAGAAATAGTTTGTTATGGAAGATTTCAAACAGTCACAAAAGTTGAGGGAACAGTTGAATGAACCCCCATGTACTCTTCAGTCAGTCTCACCAATGAGCAACATTGGCCAACTTGTTTCATTTATACCCCTACCTGTCATTTCTACCTGCGAATGGATTTAAGTAAATCTCAAACATTATCTAAAATATTTCAGTGTGTATCTTTAAATAATAAGGACTCTTTTCCTAAACACACAGTAGCATTATCACATCTATAATTAAACAATAACTCCTAAACATCAACAATGATCTAATCAGTGTTCCAATTGTTCTGATTATCTCATAAATATTTTATAATTTGTTTGTTCAAATCAGGATCCAAACAAGGTCTACATATTATATTTGGTGGTTGTGTCCCCTAAGTATCTTTCTCTCTTTTGAAACATGTTTTTATTGTAATGTAAATCTATAGAAAACTACACAAAACAAATATATGGCAGTGAATTTTTGTAAAAGTGAACACTTTTGTAACTACAACCCAGGTCAAAAAATAAAACTTTGCCTTTCACTTAAGAAGCCCCTTTTTATAAGATACTTCCCAATGATGAACACTTTCTTCCCCAATTACTTTTATAGTAATTGCTGCTTTGCAAATAGTCTTATCACCCAATTGTGGCAAAATGTCTCTGGACATTATATAATTTAGCCTTGCCCATTAAAAAAAGAAGAAGAAGAAGGGTTGGGAATGCAAGCTGGTGCAGCCACTCTGGAAAACAGTATGGAGGTTCCTCAAAAAATTAAAAATAAAACTACCCTATGACCCAGCGACTGCACCACTAGGTATTTATCCAAGAGATAGAGGTATGCTGTTTCGAAGGGACACATGCACCCCCATGTTTATAGAAGCACTATCAACAATAGCCAAAGTATGGAAAGAGCCCAAATGTCCATTGATGGATGAATAGATAAAGAAGATGTGGTATGTATATATATATATATATATATATATATATATATATATATATATACACACACACACACACACAATGGAGTATTATTCAGCAATCAAAAAGAATGAAATCTTGCCATTTGCAACTATGTGGATGTCAATCAAGTTCACTCCTGAAATGGCTCCGGAAGGAAGACTGAGAGCCCAAATTATGGACAAAGTAAGAAAGATACCAGGAGAATATGGCCTAGTCCAAACTAGGCTTGAAGTAGGAGAACTGCTCTCAGTCCTGAGTTCCATTCCCTCACCTTCTGCAGTCCACCACCCGCCAATATTTGTGACTTTTTGTGACTGGTTTATTTCCCTTAGCATAATGTCCTCACGGTTCATCCACATTGTAGCATGACAAAAGATTTCCTTCTTTTTTAAGGCTGAATAATACTCCATTGTATGTGTATACATTTGTTCACCCATTCATTAGTCAATGGACATTAGGATTGCTTTCACCTCCTGGTTATTGTGAAGGGTGCTGCTACGAACATGGATGTGCAAACAAGACCCTTCTTTCAGTTCTTTTGGCTATATACCCAGAAGGGGGATTGCTGGACCATTTCCTTCCTTTGTAAAGCTGAATAATATCCCACTGTACGTATACACCACATTTTGTTTATACATTCATCCCTCCGTGGACATTTGGGTTATTTCCACTTTCCATGCTGCTATGAACATGAGTGTACAGATATGTATTTATGAATTCCTTCTTGATGAATGCCTGTGGTTCCTTGTTCATGTGTTCATTGTTCATTCCTTATGGCCAGTATGTGTCAGGAATCATTGTAGGCATAAGGATACCTCAGTGATTAAATCAGACAAAGGCACCTGCCCTACTGGAGCTTAAATTTCAATAATGGAAGGCATTCCATAAAAAAGAAATATGATAAATAAATAATGTATTAAGTGAGATTATGATACATGTCTTGGGGAAAAATAGGGTAGAATTAGAGTGATGAGATATATCGGCTGTAGTTTTAAGTGGGATGCTCAGGATAGGCCTCACTGAGAAATGACACTTGGGCAGAAACTTGACAGAGCTTAGGGAGGAAAGCCCAGAAAATAAGTTCTATTTAACCTTCAGGGAGAAATGATAAGAGCATCAATTTAAGAAATTTCTTACCCAAAATCAGAAATGTGTAAAGAATTGAGTTTTTAGGATTATGTCAGTGATGATCTCCTCTCTGGTGGACATCGTTTAGTGCAATTTTATATAGAATACAGCTTGCGATAGAGACATTTCTCTACGTTCACCAGACTCTTTCATTTCCCTCTTGGGCTCACAGGAAGACTACTTTTCCCAGGCCCCTGTATCTAGGTGGGACCATGTGACTAGTTCTGGGTAAAAGAATGCAGATAGAAATCATATAGGTCACCAGGTCTCCACCTCCCAGGTGGTCCTTCACCCTCCCTCATCATTCTCTCTCTCTCTCTGGGCTGCAGTTGGGCTGGGTGGAGGCAGAGGATCTATGGGAGGACTCCAAGGCTCTAAGGGGCAGAGGAGCCACGTATGAAAGAAGCCTGTGCCCCTGAGCCCCCTGAGCCCCTGCCAACTTGACTGCATTATGAGATGAGCAAGAATGAAACCTTTTGTGTGGGTGTAAGCCATGGAGATTTGGGGTTGCTGGTTACAGCAATCAGCCAATCCTAACATGTATCCTATCCTAACACATAGCTGAAGCCAGCTGGAAGTTTTTTCTTTTCCAGTTATGTGTAAAGCAAACATCCCTATATTGAATCTCAGGTAGACAGCTCCTTGAACAGATGGTGTTGTTGTGTTTCTTGCACAACTTTCTGCTGCCACCACCTGAGGTTTGGTGGGAGTGAGAGAACAAGGCCTTCCCTACCATGAATAAGACTCTAGATTTATAGGCTTTAGATGCTGTAAATGCTTTGCCCCTCTGTGCAGGGCCTCCCATTCACAGTACCACAAAAGGTGCTTCTGCTACAATGTCAGGGCCTTCTGGGTAAAACTATATCCAAAATAATGTTAAATACACATAGAGTCCTAGCTTCCCAACATCATTAGTACACCTCAGAAGGGAAGTGTTGCCCGGTATCTTCTAGTCACTTCCTGGTTTTTTTTCATTCCACTCAGATGGAACAATTGCTGTCCCTTCTTTATAGTTTATTTTAAAATGTCTGAGCTATGTCTTTCAGGTTTTGTTTGGTTTTAGTTTTTTTTGGTCCTTGGGAAAGTAAAACACTTTTATCCATGGGTCTTAGGTTTAAGTCACTGGCATTCTTCAGGTTTTGACTAAAGAAGTTATTTTAATGAATTTTATATCTATTCTTGATTTGATGGTTTGGGGGAATGGGTTGACTAACCAAGGTTCTAAAATGTCTGTCAGTTTTCCTGAGTTACCTCTAGTTCACAAACCTCTTGTAGCCAACAGTTGGAGCGCCCTGAGCCATACTCCTGGCCCACCTGATTTCAGTAGTCATGATGCATTATCCCACACATATGGACAACCCTACCTCAAGTGTATGCATGGTGTCTCTCTGCTTCTCTTAGTCCTTTCTCAGAAGTTGTGGAAATTTGCTCGGTCGGTATGTGGGTTTATGGGAACCTGAGGTAAGACGGTTGGAAATTGAAGTGCTAGAAAAAGCAGACCCTAGGGACAGGACACTGGAACTGGTGAGATGAAAACAAGGACCCCACTGCCAGTGGTACATGGCCTGGAAAGGACACCTGGTGAGCTCTATCCTCATAACTGCCAAAAAACCTCACTAGTGCTAGGAGGACTGGCATGAGGTTTAGGTAGAAGGGGAAAGTACTGACTTCCACAGCAGCTCTAGTACTTATGATGGTAAGTATGAGGATTATGGAATTGGCTGACTTTTATGATCTGCTCTAAAAACCTGGAAGAAAAAGAGTGGTCTCACTACCAATTCAGGGCATGCTGTGAAACCCAGCAAGTGTCCATGGCAGTATTACGGAGATGCTTGTCTTCAACTGGGGAGTGGCAGATGTACTATTAAGGAGACTGATTGCTTGTCATTGGCAGGTTTCCTTTTGGGAAGGTCAGAGCCCTTATAGGGAAGGAAGAAGATGCTGAGACATGGGATGGCATATTTTGTGGATGTACCTGAAAAATTTTGAAGCCCTGGATTCTTCTGAGTGGGAACAAACATTCCCATTCATCTTACTAGAGAAGAGCATCTCCCCTTTGCCAACAGATGACATAAAGCCTTCACCTGAGGCAGATGTAAGATGATGTTTGTCCTTTCCAAGGTCTATCCACACCTTCCACCATTGCCATCAGATAAATAATTAGGGTCAGCTCTCAGCATAGCCTAAATAATCCCTACTGGGGGACAGCTTTCTTCCTGGAAGAACTTCAGGATCTTACTAATATGTGCTGGCAGGAGCCTAGAAATGTGTGTGTGAATAGATCTTCATGGTGTTGGACAGAGGGAGTGGGATGTAAAGTTCTGTAGGGAAGCATTTATTGACCCAGAAGCATCTTCCCATGATGCAGGATTTAACTTCCTGATGAGAAAACTTAATGGGTTGCTAGCTGGGTTCTTTGATGGTAGACATGACAATAACTTACAATTAATGAGACAGAAATGCCACAACCACCTGTGAAAAGTATGGACAGAAAAGTGAGAAGGGTATGTTGGAACTGATTTACCAAATGACACCAGAGAACCTAACCAATAACTATGCCCCCAGGAAGAGGGACCCTTCACTAAGACAAGAAGGAACACACTGGTGAGAGTGGCACTGACAGCATGAAGTCAATGCTGGCCCCTCAGGCCTCAGACCATACTCCTCTACACCTCAGACCTCAGGACGGGACATGGCAGCTGGTCAGTGCACAGTGCCTGTAAATGGCCAATGTCTCATCTCAAGCATGTGCTGGGGATCTCTCTGCCATTTGCCTTAGGACTTCTTCCAGAGTCTTTTTGGTCCACATAGATACAATCTGGAAGTGTGGAGGAAATTAAAACCTTAGGGGACAAAATTCAATGAATGAGGAAGATGTTAAGGAGTGAATCTCCCAGCCTTCTGTCCTTCAGTGGGAGAATTCTGAGACACAGTCTCCACAGTTCCTTTGAGGGTCTGTAGTGGGACTGAGTCCCCGATGTCCACAGAAGTAAAAAGTCTCCCTGTATTGGCCTCTCTTTTCCAGAAAGTCACCATGTATTATTTTTTCTCTGTCCCTGTCTCAGCAGCCTCACTCTTGCTCTCTGGGATCACCTCCCAATTCAACTACCACACCCCAGTTCTTGTCTCACACTATGCTTTTAGGGGAGCCCAAATGAGGGCTCTTCTGTGCTAGAATTTGAAGTTCCTAAAATTCATGTCTGGGTAGCATAGTACATTGGGCACCAGTTAGCCTACTAAAATATCCTCATTTTGGGGCGCCTGGGTGGCTCAGTCGGTTAAGCGGCCGACTTCGGCTCAGGTCATGATCTCACGGTCCGTGATTTCGAGCCCCATGTCGGGCTCTGTGCTGACAGCTCAGAGCCTGGAGTCTGCTTCAGATTCTGTGTCTCCCTTTCTCTCTGACACTCCCCCGTTCATGCTCTCTCTCTGTCTCAAAAATAAATAAAACATTAAAAAAATTTTTAAATATCCTCATTTGGAAAACATACCCTAGCTTAGCATTAACTGATTCTTGGTAACACAGACATTCTCAAAATTGTACATTTCACTCTCTCTACCTCAAGTCCATTTAGGGGAGTGGCAATATTTTTCCTACAAATATTCCCCAGGCCCAGCAGAAAGGCCTTGGTAGCAAAGCTGAGACAGTACAGGAAAAGCAAGAGGGACATAACTCTTGTAAAGCCACCGGTCTGAGGCAAGGGTTCAAAGTTTCCATAGGCTCAGAGACAAATACCTCCTTATGGGAAAGAGAACAAGTGACAGATAACAGCCATCAGGGAATAATGGTTGTCTGAGCAAAATTAGAAAGTAACAATTTAAAGCCAGCTTGCACAAGTACTTCTATCTTCCAGGAGCCCTAAAGAACATCAGTCATCAAGAAAGGCATCCTGTGACTGTCTTGTGTCTACTAAAAAGTAGCAGCCACCAGATAATGACCGTGGGACTAAAGGAGGCTTCCCTACTCACAGCCCCTCCCCCTTTGGAAAAGTGCCTTTATAAGCCTTGCACACTGGTGCCACTGCTTCTGGGAGCAACATTCCTCTTTCTCATTGGCTCCCTTGAATACAAGCTATCTCTAATAAGCTCCACCTGCTGTCTTACTTTTGCACTCAATGTTCATTTCTATGGCACTGAGACTCAAACACCTGCTCTTGCGGGTCCAGTAACAAAGCCAGGTAAAGCTCACAATATGAGCAAGCAAATAGCTGGAACTACTATATTTCATAAAGAGTGTTGTTATTAGAAGCAATAAGGGGACCTAATTAGGTCTCGTGCAATTGAAAGTAATTGCATTTTCTCACGTAAGCACTTTAGTGCATCTGAGCACTGAGCCTAGTTCTCCATGCTAACTCCCATCACTTATTTGCACTGTCATTTGATTTACCTAAATTATTATTTCTGTGAGAGTTTGTATCTGACTTATTTTGAATCTGTAAAACATCAGATGGCTCTGTTTCCACCCTTATCAGTAAAAAATGCATGGGCCAACAAGAGGCCAAGGTCAAGTTCCAGGAGAGGTACAAGACCAGCAAGAACAAATAGTTCTTCCAGAAGCTGGAGTTTTAGATCTGTTTTGTTTCAGTCATTAAAAATACAAAAAAAAGGAATTATTTTAATTCCAGCAATAAGGTAATGGTTAAGTAAATAATAGGATAATGGAATAATAGAATAATGCTTAATGGACTACTGGGCAGCCATTAAGAGTATTCTACAAAAAAGTTTAATACCACAAGGGAAAAGCAAGATACTAAACTTATATATAGTATTAATTCACCTGGATGGACATAAATATAAAACATAGAAAAGACAGAGACAAAAGCATACTGACATGGTAACTATCATGGATCTTTAGGTGCTGAAACTAGGTGGTGATTTTAATTTTTTAAACAATAATGTTCTAGGGTGCCTGAGTGGTAGTCGGTTAAGTGTGATACTTCATCTCAGCTCAAGTCTTGATCTCAGGGTCATGAGTTCAAGCCCTACGTTGGGGTCCATGTTGGTCATGAATCCTATTAAAAAAAAAAAAGTTCTACAGGTGCCTGGCTGGCTCAGTCCACAGAGCGAGCAACTCTTAGTCTCAGGGTTGTGAGTTCAAGCCCCATGTTGGGTGTAGGGCTTACTTAAAAATAAGTAAAGTTCTAAACTTTTCATAATGATTTTCTAACAGGAAACACTTCTAAACAGAAACAATAAGATGATCTGTTAATCAAAACCTATAACTTTTTACATGAAAGATAGTTTTCAATATCTCTGCATCAATCTTTGAATAAGAGAGGGTACATATTGAGAAGCCAGACTTTTCATCAGAGCAAAGTGCTGCTGTGTATATCTCTGACATGCCAAATACAAAGGAAGTAACATAAGAAAATATCAACTGGGTTTACAGCTGATTTGTGACCCTGACAAGAAAACTATTAAACTTTCAGATTCTCTTTTTTCCCCTCTAGGCTGGGCATTGTTTAAAATTCACTCCTAAAACACAGGTTACCTTGATTTTGTCTTGTGTGATAGTATAAAAATCATGGTCATTGTGAGTTCAGGTCCTCCGAGAAGCAGATTCCAAGATGAGGTTAGAGGTGCAGGAGAGGGTAATGACTGCAAAGGATGGGGAGGGGAGAACAGGAATAGGCAGGCAAGAGCCTTCAGCTGGAAACAAAGGTCCAATTCCTGGGGAAGAAGAGAGGGAAGGGAGGCTGGGTAGTAAGAGTCTCAGACTGCAGTGCAGTTCCAAGAGAGGTTCAGCCAGGCCAAAGGGGAGTCCTTGAGCCACACTATCCATTAAAGCAGTCTTGACTTTCACACGAAGAGACATTGGTACCTCATCATGCTCAGTCACTGACTGGGGGCAGTCTGTGGGCATTATGACCTTGATGCAAATGCAGTGGTACATTCAGAGGGGTGGCTATTAGGTCCAAGGTCAGTTATGCTCACCACAACTGGGTATCTATGCAACCGAAGTTCAGGGCCACCACAGTCACTAAGATGCACGTTACAGGAAGATGGCTGCCTGGCTGGTTCCCGAAGTCTTTGAAACACAGAATGAGTGCCCTTGATCTTTTCTTGAAGTTCATCACTATCAGCAGGTATGCTGAGAGGCAATGCCTAAAGTAACTTGGAGTGAAGCACATTTGAATTTGTGGGCTGATAATGCATATCACTTTCCAATTGCCTCACATATGCAGAAATAGTTACCATGTACATATTTAACTGCTTTTGATGAACTTTGGCTGGGGACACACAGCTCATCTATTCTGCTGTATTTGGTTTTGTTTTGCTAATTCTCTATTTCAGGTAAATATAATGAAGATAATAATACATTGCAAGTGAGATACCAATTCAGAACATTTCACAGTATTTCCTTTGGAAGTATTGGCTCAACAGAGATGATAATTACTGGAAAGCAAAAATGTAAAGCTGTCATACAAACTGAAGTGTTTCTACTATTTCTGAGGCATTTAATCAATTCAGCTGAAGCAATCAACAAAACCAGTTGTTTATTGTTATGTGGTCCAAATTGCCAAATGACTAACTGGGTTTTTCAGATTTAATTGACTGGATGTTGAACTGCTGTGATAACATACACCAACATGCCCAAATGGCTTTTAAGGTAGCAAGACTGCAGAAAAGTCACTACAGCTAAAAATAATGAGTAAAATGCCTTTCTTTTTAAAAAAAATTTTTTTTTAACGTTTATTTTATTTTTGAGACAGAGAGAGACAGAGCATGAACGGGGGAGGGTCAGCAAAAGGGAGACACAGAATCTGAAACAGGCTCCAGGCTCTGAGTGGTCAGCACAGAGCCCGATGCAGGGCTCGAACTCACGGACCACGAGATCATGACATGAGCCGAAGTCGGCCACTTAACCGACTAAGCCACCCAGGCGCCCCATAAAATGCCTTTCAATTATTTTACACTTGAAACAAAAACACTACTGAATTATAAAATGGTCAAAATAGCCAATAAGGTTGGATAATATAACTGTTTATTAATTTTTATTTTATTTTTTGTTTTTGAGAGAGAGAGAGAGAGAGAGAGAGAGAGAGAGAGAGAAAGAGAGAGAGAATGAGCGGGGGAGGGGCAGAGAGAGAGGGAGACACAGAATCCGAAGCAGGCTCCAGGCTGAGCTGTCAGCACAGAGCCCGAGGCGGGGCTTGGACCCACGAACTGTGAGATCATGACCTGAGCTGAAGTCAGATGCCCAACCGAATGAACCACCTAGGCACCCTATTTATTAATTTTTAAAATTACCTTGCTATAACTGAGGAGTGACTTAAATTTTTGTCTCTGGGGTCTTCTTTATCAGTGTGCCCTAGTGTTACTGGGCAGAATAAACCCTGTATGCCCTGCTCATGGTAGGAGTTCAAGGACTACTTTTTTTTTTTTTAACTGAGTGTAGTTGATATACAATGTTACATTAGTTTCAGGTGTACAGCATTGTGATTCTACAGCTCTATACATTATGCTATGCTCACCACAAATATAGCTACCATCTGTCACCATATAACCCTATAACAGTATCATTGAGTACGTTCCCTATGCTGTGCTTTTCATCCTTGTGATTTACACATTCCACAACTAGAAGCCCTATGTCTCTGGCTTTCCTTCACCCATTTTGCCCATCTCCCACACTCCCTTCTGGCAACCATTAGTTTCTTCTCAGTATTTATGGGTCTCTATCTGCTTGTTTTGTTGGTTCATTTGTTTTCTTTCTTAGATTCAACATATAAGTGAAATCATATGGTATTTGTCTTTCTCTGATTTATTTCACTTAGCTTAATACCCTCTAGATTCATCTATGTTGTTGAAAATGGCAAGATTTCATTCATTTTTAGATCCAAGTAATATTCCATTGTATGTATATACCACATTTTCTTTATCATTCATCTATAGATGCACACTTGGATTGCTTCCATATCTTGGCTATTTTAAATAATGCTGTAATAAACACAGGGGTGCATTTACCTCTTCAACTTAGTTTTTGTTTTCTTTGGTAAATACCCAATAGTGGAATTACTGGGCCATATGGGATTTCTATTTTTAATTTCTGAGGAGCCTCCATACTGTTTCTCACAGTGGCTGCACCATTTTACATTCCTACCATCAGTGGGAGAGGTTTCCTTTTTCTCCACATCCTCACCAATACTCGTTGTTTCTTGTGTTTTTGATACTAGCTATTCTATCTGGCATAAGGCGATATCTCATTGGGGTTTCGATTTGCATTTCCTTGATGATGAGTGATGCTGAACATCTTTTCATATGTTTGTTGGCCATCTGTTTGTCTTCTTTGGCAAAATGTCTATTCAGGTCCTCTGCCCATTTTTAATTGTATTATTTGGTGGTTTTTTTGCTGTTTGTTTGTTTTTTGTTTTTGAGTTGTATAAGATCTTTGTATAAGATCTTTGTATATTTTGGATATTAACCTCTTATTGGATATATCATTTGCAAATATCTCCTCCCATTCAGTAGGCTGCCTTTTTGTTTCATTGATAGTTTCCTTTGCCGTGCAAACACGTTTTATTTTGGTATAATCCCGATAGTTTGTTTTTGCTTTTGTTTCTTTTTACTGAGGGGACATACCTAGATAAGTGATGTTAAGGCCGATGTGAAAGAAATTACTGCCTATGTTTTTTTCTAGGAATTTATGGTTTCAGGTCTCATATTTAGGTCTTTAACCCATTCTGAGTTTATATCTGGATATGGTGTAAGAAAGTAGTCTTTTTAAAAAAATATTGTGCTAAAAACAGTTAACATGAGATCTACTCTCTGAAATTTTTAAGTGTACAATACATTATCAATGACTATAGGTACAGTGTTGTACAGCAGATCTCTAGAGCGTATTCGTATTGCTTAACTGCAACCTTACACCTGTCGGTTAGTAATTCCCCATTTCCCCTTCTCCCCAGTCCCTGGCAACCACCTTTCTACTCTTTGATTCTATGAATTTGACTATTTTAGATAAGTAATATAAGTGGAGTCATGCAGAATTTGTCTTCACTTAGCATAATGTCCTACAGGTTCATCCATGCTGCATATTGCAGTATTTCCTTCTTTTTAAAGGCTGAATAATATTTGTTATATGTAGGTACTACATTTCCTTTATCCTTTCATCTGTTGAATGCCATTTAGGTTGTTTCCACATTTTGTGCGGCAATGAACATGGAAGTGCTAGTATCTCTTCAAGATCCTGATTTCAATTCTTTTGCATAAATACCCAGAAGTGGAATTACTGGATTATACGATAGTTGTATTTTTAATTTTTTGAGGACTCTTCATACGGTTTTCCATAGTGGCTGCCCATTTTGCAGTTTTCCCAACACCATTTGTTGACAAAACTGTCCTTTCCTCGTTGTGTATTCTTGGCACTATTGTTGAAGATATGTTAACCATACATGCATGGATTTATTTCCGGGCTCTCTATTCTGTCCCATTAATCTATATGTCTATCTTTATGCCAGTGCCATACTGTTTTGGTTTTACTAGCTTTGTAATATATTTTTAAATCAAAAAGGGTGATGCCTCTGGTTTTGTTGTTCTTTCTCAAGACTGCTTTACCCATTCATGGTCTTTTGTGTTGTCATATGAATTTTAGAATTATTTTTTATATTTATGTAAAAAATTCCAATGGGGTTTTGATCGGGATTGCAATAAATCTGTAAACTGTTTTGGATAGCTTTGATATTTTAACAATATTAAATATTCTAGTCCATGAACACAGAATGGTTTTCTGTTTGTGACTTCTTTAATTTCTTTCATCAATGCTTTATAGTTCCAGCATACAAGTCTTTCATTTCCTTGATTAAATTTATTCCTAAGGATTTTATTCTTTTTGGTGCTATTGTAAATGGAATGTTTTTCTTAATTTCCTTTTCAGATTGTTTGCTGTTCATGTCTAAAAACACAAGTGAATTTTGTATGTTGATTTTGTATCCTGCAACATTACCAAAAGATTTATTAGTTCTAACAGTCTCCTTGTGGAGTCTATAGGGTTTTCTATGTATAATAAGATCATGTCAGGGGAGCCTGGGTTGTTCAGCTGGTTAAGCATCTGACTCTTGGTATCAGCTCAGGTCATGATCTCATGATTTGTGAGTTCAAGCCCCACATTGGATTCCATGCTGACAGTGCAGAGACTGCTTGGGACTCTCTTTCTCTCCCTCTCTCTCTCTGTTTTTAAAGAAAACACCAAATTATGCCAAGTTGCTTGTGTCCAGGTGTAATGAGGACAATTCAGTTTCAAAGGAGAAGGGGCACTGATTTAAGGATTGTTGGCATGGGGAACAATAGATGACGTATCATCCCTTTATATCCTATCTCTCTGTCTCTTGTCTCTCTCTCAAAAATAAATAAACTTAAAAAAAATTTTTAATAAAAAAATAAGATCATGTCATCTACAAATAGGGATAATTTTACTTCTTCCTTTCTGACTTGTATGTCCTTTTTTTTTTTTTTTAACTTTTCTTGGGTAATTTCTCTGGCTAGGACTTCCAATGCACTATGTTGAAGAAAGTGACAACAGTGGGCATCCTTGCCTTGTTCCTGGAATTAGAGGAAAAGGTTTAAGTTTTTCACCACTGAGTATGCTGTTAGCTGTGGGATTTTAATATTTGGTCTTTATTTCAATGACTGTTCTTCTTGGTTGGATTTGTGTTACTCTAGAAAGAGAAAGAATGGATCAAACCCTTTCAGTCTGTGATTCATTCTCAAAGTGTGGTTCCTAGACTTAGCAGTATCAGCATGCACCCAGGAACTTGTTAGAAGTGCAAATCTCAGGCCCACCCCAAACCTATTGAATCTGAAACTTTGAGAGTAGGGCCAGCAATTTGTGTTCTCAGAAGTCATCCAGGTAACTTTAATGCATGCTAGGAGGAAGTCTGGCTAACACTATTTCCCATGGAATGGTCTTCAGAAAGTATTCTGTGGCATATTAACAAGTGTTATGCAACAGAGGAGTTCCTTATTTCAATACATTTGGGAAATTCTGAGCTAAAAAAGTTAAGTAGAGCTCATGGGCCATGCTCACAGAGGTCCTCTACAGGTCATTTCTCCTGATCTGTCACTGTTTACAAGCATCTGCTTATGTTCCCCAAATAGCACATTCCACGTCCTTTCCCCTAAGAGCCTAGTTTCCCACCCCTCTCAGCCATTCAGAGAGAGTTCTCTTTCCATCATTGCAAAGCCCACTTTTCTTTTACACGCCCCAGTATGACTGACGGGGGAAATGCAGTGTGGTCTGATGCCCCACCCACCCTGCAAGGCAATCACAGTAATTAATGAGCAACATATTAACCAAAGAGTAGATTATTCAGTCCTAAATAACTACTCATTTGGGACACAAATATATATTTAGAAAAAAGACGTTTTTCTGCAAGGACGCAGTCTTGCTAAAGACATAGCCAATTCCTATTTCTAAACTTGAATGAAAACATAGTCTGAGGCATCTATATTTGTGCTATTTCAGTGGTTCAGTGGTGCTCACAAAATTAATGTGAAGTTATTTGCTTTACATCTATCTGCAATGCAAAACCTAGCAAAGGCCTGCCCACAGAATAGATTCCAGTTTCCATTTTAAAATGCAGAAATTGGTTATAGGCCCCCAGATAGCAGCTTTTCCATTTAAGCAACTGAGAATTCAAACGCTACCTGCAGCCACAGGAAGAAGCTACAGACAGCTCGAATACACTGGTTTGTCTACAATATAGGACTTACTTACACGACAGAGTCCAAATCACTTTTTCACTTAAGAAAAATAAAATGAATACACTCCCGTGCTTTCAAATTTTACTGTGTTTCATTGTTAGTTTAACCTTGTAAGCCAAAGAGCAGAAGGAGAACATGCAAGAAGAAAAGGATTATCCCAGACTCTAAAAAGCATACTATCTGCATATCTTGTCTGCCTTCACATGGATCAAGATATATTCCCATACAATAAGTACAAATGCCTAATGGCTACATAGAAAAAAAGGCTTCCAAAGCCCAGACCCTACCCAAAGTGGATAAAATCTGGGTGAGACAGAACTTGGAAATGAACTCAAGTATGACTTCGGATTTAAAGCCTTTTAAAGGAAAACATCAAATTATGCCAAGTTGCTTATGCCCCGTCTTAATGAGAATAGTTCAGTTCCAAGGGAGAAGGGGCACTGATTTAAGGATTGTTGGCATGGGAAACAATAGATGACGTATCATCCCTTTATATCCTATAATAAGTGTGTGTCATCCCAGCCTTTCCTCTAGTTCCTCTGACTCAAATTCATGCATTGTTAAAAACTTATTAAAATGCACTGAATCAGAGCACTGCAGACAACAAAAATAGAGGCAGTTTTTGACACCAAGCCAAATAATTTTGGCTCTTCTTCCCAATGTGCATATAAACAAACTGTCAGACACCCATACATACGGCTGGAAAATTATTCATAAAGGGGGATGATGACTGAGTTTCTCAGAACGGTTATAACAGCAGGGAATTGATTCACTGACATGTTGTCTGTGGAGGGCTGTTCCTTCCCTTAGTGTCATGTCACATTAACAGGTATTTCATTTCATGTTGTTCACCACTAAACACAAAACTCTTATGTAAATTACAGTAATTAAAACCCAGGTCTTTCTAAGCAGAAACATTAAGCCTTTCCCACGTGCTGCTGTTTCTTTTCCCATGAAAAATAGGAGGAAGATGTAGAATAATTGTCCTGAAAGTCTGGAGGTCAGATCTTAGAAAAAAATCATCAACAAAGCAGTTACATATATTAAAAAGGGGGTGAAGAAGTGGGGCACCTGGGTGGTTCAGTGGGTTGAGCACTCAACTTTGGCTCAGGTTGTGATCGCTTGGTTCGTGAGTTTGAGTCTCACATCAGGCCCTCTGCAGTCAGCCTGTTGGCATGGAGCCCACTTTAGATCCCAGAAGTTCCCCTCTCTCTGCCTCTCCCTTGCTTGTGCTCTCTCAAAAGATGAACATTTTTTTAAAAAGAGGGGGAGAAAAAAAGGGGGGTGGAGCACCCAAACACACATGGGATCGAGAAGAAACTGAATCTAGGGAGATGACAACATTAAAAACATAACTGGATTTTAAATGTGCTCAATAAATAGATGCTACAAGTTTTGTTTTGCTTGGATGAAGGTTATAGATTGTAATTGATCGTTGAAGCAAGTAAAAATCCCAAAGTTCAGTTGTAGTAGGGATTGCCAGATGCTCCCCAATATCTATCCTCCCATCTTCTACAGTATAGGCTTTGTAGCTGACTACATGGCCCAACGGTTGGTCTACATTTCCCAGGTTTCCTTCTAAGCCAGTTGTGACCTAAGACAAACTTGATAAAAAGGGATGCAGGCAGAAGTGGTATGTGCATCTCCCAGGCTAAACCCTAAAGAGAAGAAGCATGGCGTCCACTTCCCTTTCCCCCATCCATATACTGACATGTGGATGAGGATGTAAGTGCAGCTGAGGGCAACACCTTAGTGATGAGGACCAATAAGCAGAATCCTGGGTCCTGAGACTACAGTGTTGTCAAAGCAGCCCCTGACTACTCACACATAATTAGAGAAATAAACTATCTTGTTTACATCATATTGTTCAGACTACCTGTCATAGAAGTTGAATGTATATTCTACTGATGCCAGGGATATTTGTTTCAAATGGAGGGTGGGGAACCGCTAATCCGCTACAACAAGGGTTGGTAAATGACAGCCCTCGGCCAAATCTGGCCTGCTGCTTGTTTTTGTAAACAAAGTCTTACTGAAACACAGCCATGTTCGTTCATATCTACATTGTCTCTGGCTGCTTCCACACTATAATGTCAAAACTGATGAGTTGTGACAGACACCGTATGGCCTACAGAACCTAAAATATGTATTATCTGGCCCATAACAGAAAAAAAATGTCCATGCTATAGACAGAAAAAAAAAAAAAAACAAAACCCTAGTCATCCAGTACAAGTTAGGAAAAAGGAAGAAACAACAGCAAATAGCAAATTACAAAAAAAAAAAAAAAAAAAAAAAAAAAAAAAAAAAAAAAGAGAGAGAGAGAGAGAATTTAAAATAAAAGTAAGGAATATGATTAAATGTATTGGTGGCTAAAATAAATATGAGTGGGCTACCGTCCTCCACTAAACATGTTGACATTCATCAGGTAAGACAATGAGTCAAGCCTGGAGTTGTCAGGAGATCTGGGGCATTTGGATAAAGAAGTTCAGAGGAGGAACAACAGAAAGGATTTGGTGTAGGTAGAATTTTCCCAGGAGAAGAGGAACTGTACTTTCAAGAAATTCCATGTGACAAATTCCAGATAGCTGTTTGTAAGCTGACTAAGAGAATCAGTAATTATTTCAGCTGAAGAGAAAAAGATTGGGAGGAAGCCAGCCTCACTTCGTCAGTGAGCCAACAGCCCTTGGTGAAATAGTCTCAGGGCAGGGTGTCTATAGGAGAGGTAGAAGTGACACAGAAGTCAGTTTTACCAAAAACTACATGCCAATTCAATTGATGGGATTTTGTGCTTAGAAATCTTCTACTTAGTATATACTATCTGTCCTATTTATTCCTTTATACTTAATAAAAAATTGTATACATAAGTATCTTAAAGAGCTCTTACCACTGGAGAGATACTGAAAAGGAGCCATGACTCCAGTGATGGGTAAAGGAGATACTCTCATCCTCTGGGGTTGCCCAAGGACAGAAATGGTGAGGAAGCCTCCTATCTTTGAGCTTCTCTGGGCTTGTTCTGTGTTTGTGCTGCCTGAGGAGCATGCCAGCATTCTTGTCACTGACTGCGGCTTTGGTCATGCCTTCTGTCAGGGGGCACTTGACTAGGCTTCCTCCTAATGCCAGCACCTGCTATGATGTCATCTCCCCAGCATCAGCCATTTCTACCAGAAAAGATTACACACATTCCCCAATTATCTCCAGAGCCAAATAATGGGGTGCTGACATGAGTGGAGGAGCTGCTGGGGCAGGCATGGTGAAGGGGGTGGAAATGCAGAGACGGCACCTGGACTCCCCTCTCGTATATCCTTAGAACTAGGAGTCTTCCGAATTTATGATTCAGTAACACTTTAAATCCAGTGTCAGGGTGAATTTTTCTGGGATGTTAGAGGTTATGCTTTGAAGAACTGCTCTTATTATTAGTTCAGGTCAGTAAATATATCCCAAATGTCACCTGTATGGAGGGTATTATGTTAGGTAGTGAGGATGCCATGATGGATAAAAAGTGTCCCCTGCCTTTGATGAACTTGGGGACAGAAAAAAACTCAAGAATAAAACTCCCTCCATTCTTCTCCTGCTACTTTCCCCTAATGCACAAATATAGACAAAAATGCACAAGAGTGTGGTGACCGTTGGTCACTCCATTTAGTTCTATAGCTATTACAACACTTAGATTGGAGTGGGCCCTAGAAACGATGGGTCCCTTCCTGCTTCGAGAAACAGTTACCTTTGGAAGCAAGGGGACAGAAAATAAGGGGCTTGTGCTGTTACAAGCTAAATCTGTTGTACTGACATTTTAGCACTACTGAAAATCAGGGGTAAAGGGAAATTTTTGTCTGCTTTAAAAGAATAAAATCAAATCTGTGTCAGTATTTAATTTGTGCTATGTTTCTTGAAACCAGGGCTAACATTTTCTGGCACCCAACATATACTGCTTGAGTCGTATGCTAAGGAAAAATCACAACATTGCAGTACAGAAAGGACTTGGAACTCATTTGCAAATGTTTTAGAGGGTTTTAGTCTGTTTGGTTCTGGATTACTAATGGCTTTCTGAAAACAAACAAACAAACAAACAAACAAACAAACAAACAAAAGCTATGCCCACCGCCTCCCCCCCCCCCCCCCCAAAAAAAACCACAACAACTCTACTTTCAAGCTTTCAGTGAAAAGACATTTTGGGACAAA
Organism: Prionailurus bengalensis; assembly: GCF_016509475.1. Taxonomy (NCBI): domain Eukaryota; kingdom Metazoa; phylum Chordata; class Mammalia; order Carnivora; family Felidae; genus Prionailurus; species Prionailurus bengalensis. The sequence continues at coordinate 99,494,171 of NC_057355.1, forward strand.
TTTTCCTGTCTTAGAGGTACAATTTTGAGTTTCGTTTACCACTTTCAGAGTGCAATTTTACCCACAACCAATGTGTTTTATGCATAATAGAACCAAATGTAAGTTATTTGAGTTATGATGGATGTCCCTCTGCGGACAACTGTCACATTTTTCACGTTGCATGTTGTAGGGATGGCCTTGGGCAAAATTACCAAGGAGGTGTAGGTGATCTTTGACCCCTCTCACTTCCTCTTTTTAGTCCTCCCTCTCCTTTTCCTAGTTACCCTTCTCCCTTCTTTAATATGACCAGTTTTCCCATGTCTGACTGCCAGCCCCAACCCCACTATGTCTCACCAACCCCATAGGGCTGGCTTTTACTGCCACTTGTTCCTAACAAAACCTAGCTTTTTATGTCATATTCCCTTAAAGATCATTCTCCTGCAAAAATTCCTGGAGCCAATCTGCTCACATAGATGGAGTTAGTGTATTTATAGCTGGTAAATGTTTTAAAGCATCGCATTGGTGGCTTCACTGAGTTTTATTTTGAGGTGATACCCTCAGATGTGATCAAAGGTCAATATAATAAATGACCATGGGAGAATGCATCTTTTCCTACATTACTGTTGAAAGGAGTTCATTTTTCTGTTTCCTAAACACAGCGTCTATTTAAAAAATTTAGTGTCAGAAAAGTGTCTCTCTGTTGACAAATAGGCATCTTTTTTTCTTTATTTTATTTATTTTTGAGAGAGAAAGAGAGACAGAGAGAGAGCATAAGTTGGGGGAGAAGGCACAGGGAGAGGGAGAAAATCTCAAGTAGGCTCCGCACTGAGCTTGGAGGTGGACATGGGATTTGATCTCAAGAACCAAGATCATGACCTGAGCCGAAATTAACAGTCAGATGCTTAACCAAATGAGCCAGTGAGCTGCCCCAAATTGGTGTTTTTGAATAGGTGATAATCAAACAAGGAATTGTAATAAAAAAATTCCTTTGACTAGTTTTAGGAAACATTGAGCTGAATCAAATGTGTAAACATAGTCTAGGTTTGGGGTGTATTTATTTATTCTTTTCTGTGTGTGGTCTCTATATTAATGGTCTTAGGAGAAATGTCCTTTTTATTATGTCCCACCTCATGTGTTCCTGGACGTAACATAATGTAGAATATAAATTTGATAATAAAATGTTATTCCTTCCAGAATCATATGGAAGCAAATGACTTAACACAAAGCATCGGTTATTATGTTAATCAGGGACATGACGTGCTCTGGGAGATTATTTTGGACTGGTGGTTTTTCATTTCCCCCAATCACAGTCCAAGGACACTGCCTTTACAGGTCCATTCTTAGGCCCAGCCCAGGTAGATTCTGCCTGCTTTGCCTGTGTCAGGTAGACACGTTTGGTGAAAGCCTCCTGGGAGCGGGGATAGTTGGCCTGAAAGATCTATTCAGATGAATGCAAAAGGCATGTCAATTTATAATCTAGTCCAGTCTAGAAGGTTATGCAGGAAAACCCTAAGAGGGGAGCAGAGGGAAGGAGGGCTTATCAACAAACTCCTCTGATATAAATATTCAAACCTAGTTTCCATTGGTCTAAATGTTATTTTTGTGTCTAAGATGATGCCCTATGGGAAAAAAAAATCAGGGCAACTAGGGCATGACTGTGGGCACCTGGGACTTTCTAGCAGTTCTAGTTCTAAGTAAAGGTTCTGTTTCTTTTATTCACACCCCCAACCCTCCAACCTAATTCCAAGTGAGGTCCCACTTAACTTAGAAGAAAACCTTCATTGAAGAAGCACCTTCACTGTGGATCTCCTCTACATGATGTAAAACAGCCTCTTTTAGAATTTAATTCTGCACAGCTGGACAAGCAAGGGGGCGATGCAGGTTGCCACAGAAACTGCTGTTGGTGCTAGGAGTCTTTATACTTTGCTCCTAAAAATAAGATGTAAAATGTACCGAGGGTGTGATTAGCGCAGCACAGAAGGGAATTTCTAAAAGGAGAGCCAAGCCTCCCACCCCCACAGGCATGGGGGTGTTCTTCAGAGCTGGAGGACAGGACAGAAATCCGGGAGCAGATGCTCAACATGGCTCCTCCCTCAAAAGGTGTGGGGAAAAACAAATGGGAAAAGTGGCTTTTGAAGAAGAACGCAGTCTTCAATCAAGCATAATTCACATAAATTTTAGGGTTGGGATGTCCTGAAGTTACCCTGGGAGCAAAGAGAATGTTCTTCCGAACCTACAAAAAAGCCACAGTAATGTGGCCAGGAATCCGGATCAGAACATTGTAGCCTGGAGTCTTGCCCAGTACAGGATGCTGTCATGCAGCATCCTTGTTAGGTGGTCCCCCAGTCCATCCGGACATGTTCGGTAACCTTTACTTGCTTAGGAAACATCCTTAAACTGGACTTCTCCCTCTAAATATTGTTGGAGTCTGCCTTTCTGTAATGTCCACTCACTTGCTTTTGTTTACCTTCTGGAGCAACCACGGAAAGTCACTATTTATTTATTTATTTATTTATTTATTTATTTATTTATTGGTCTTAATAGGATAGTTCTTCACTCACTCCCAAAATGGAACAATTAACCCAAGTGCACACTCATAGCTCAGGGAGGCTCAACAAGCTGAAATATCTGTCCATTTCATAGATCTCTGGATTCAGTACAAAATGAAATACCATTAAAACTGCATTATTTCATGATTACATGCAGAGAGTGTGTATGTGTTTCCAAGCACAATCAGCATCTATCATGTGCCAGGCGCTGTGCCACAGTGCTCCATACATTATTATATTATTTCATTTTATCCAGTTACATGAGGTAACTTTATTATCCCCATTATATAGAGGAAATTCATTTCAGCATCCTCATGGGTTGTGCACAGAGTAGAGTGGCAAGGGCACAGACTCTGGAGTCAGAGGGGGTTGAGCTTGAACAGCAGTTCCTCCACTTGCTAAATTTGTGATCTTGGATAAGTTATGTAACCTCTTTAAACTTCAGGTTTCTAGTCTCAAAACTGGGTTAAAAAATGTCATGTGTTAGTAGAAGTAAAGAAAATGACATGCTTAAAATGTCAAATGTATAGTGGGTGCTCAATAAATCCTGATTCTCCTTCCCTTCCCTTGTAATCCTAGAGGTCCCCACCATTGTTGGATAGCAGAACTGTCAATCAAAAATGGCCTTAGATCCATGTGCAATCAAGCCTGGAGAAGCTTCCTATATAGATATTAAATAGTCAGCTTGAGCAAATGAACCATTAAATGACTAAATCCTTTGCAAGCAGAATATAGTGAAATGATATGAGCTGTTAACATAAAATAATTTACTTTTTACTGACCGTTAAAATGGAAGGGGAAAAAAATATGTACATAGCACAGAGGCAGAGGTTGAAATAGTCTTTATGCTATTTCCTGTTGTGACTGCTACTTCTCAACCTTCTATCTTTCCCAGCCTTCACTGTGCCTCACTTGTTCTTTATATTCCTAGAGGGAGATAACTAGTGCCTGGCTAGACAAAAGCCCTTTTGTCCTTTTACCTTTACTTTCTTCCTACCTGGTTGAATCCCACGGATAGTCTTTTCAGTGACACTTAGACTCATGCTCTCACCATCACCTCCCTTTGCCCCAACTCTAGAGACAATGCCACCTACTTCCCATTCCTCTGATTGCTCATTTCAGTGTTATAAGAGGCTAATGGAAGCCTGGGATAGAAAGGACCCCTCTTGACCTTCAAGGGAATCTAATAATTATAAATTCTCAGGGATGACAATATTGATTAGGGTCTCATTTTTATATAAGTGTGAAACTTGTTTAAATAATAGACACTTGTATTTTGAAACTCATTATAGTTCTACAGCAGACAGTCCTGGGTTTAAATCTTAATTATGACATTTTGAGTGTAGCCGTGGGCCATTTGCTTAATCTATCTGGGCCTCAGTGTCTTCATATGAAAAAAAAAAAAAAAGGACCTGATACTAGCTAAACATGTATAGTACTTACTTTAAGCCAGGTACTGTTCTGACTCAATATAAAATGTGTGTATTTAATCTTTATAATAACTATAGTATGCAGGGTAGAAGCCAGAGTGCTTTGACGAAGAGTCCCATTGATGCAGAGGCTTAATGCATAAAGACATCACGATGGTTAATTTTACTTGACTGGGCTAAGGGACATCCAGATAGCTGGTAAAACATTATTTCTGGGCTCATCTGTGAGGGTATTTCCAAAAGTTATTACAATTTGAATCAGTATTCTGAGTCAAGAAAATCTGCCCTCACCAATGGGAGTGGCCATCGTCCAGTCCCAATCTGTTGAGGGGCAAATGGAACGAAAAGATGGAGGAATGGCAAATTCTTTTTCTTTTCTTTTCTTGAGCTGGAATGTCCATCTTCTGCCCTCAGACATCAGAGCTCCTGACTCAAGCCTTTGGACTCAGAATGAATTGGACTTATATCAAGGTGCTCCCTCATTGCATTCTCAGGTCTTTGGACTTGGACTGAATTACTGAAAACTGGGTCTCCAGTTTCCAGATGGCATATCATGGCATCTCTCAGCCTCCATAATTGCATGAGCCAATTCCCATAATAATCTCCTCTTACATACCTATATATATCCTATTGGCTGTTTCTCTGGAGAACACTGACTAATATAGATATTGATTGCTTACAACAATGCAATGATGGTAGATGGGCAGTTCTCCACAGAGTTATCTATGAATACAGACTAGCAGGATGGCTCTGCTATCCTCAGCATTAGGCTTCACCATCATCATTTATCACTTATAATCGCCATTTTCTTTTTTTTTTTTTTTTTTTTTTAAATTTTTTTTCAACGTTTATTTATTTTTGGACAGAGAGAGACAGAGCATGAACGGGGGAGGGGCAGAGAGAGAGGGAGACACAGAATCGGAAACAGGCTCCAGGCTCTGAGCCATCAGCCCAGAGCCTGACGCGGGGCTCGAACTCACGGACTGCGAGATCGTGACCTGGGTGAAGTCGGACGCTTAACCGACTGCGCCACCCAGGCGCCCCATATAATCGCCATTTTCAAAAGATGGGAAGAAAGGGAAGGCACACTCTAAGTCCAGGATAAGGAATTTCTTCTTAACCAAGTAAAGCCAGGGCTGTACATATTACTTTTGATCTCATTCCACTGGTTAAAACTTAGTCACATAGCTGCATTGAGTTAGTTCTAAGGAAGGTTGAAAATATAATCTTTAGTTGATCAGCTATGTGCCCAGAAAGAGAGAATGGATATGATGAGATAATCAAGACTCTCCATCATGACACCGTATTAGATAGTCATATTATTATCCCCATTGTATTGATTAAAAAAAAAAAAAAGAAACAACCCTAAGGCATAGAGAGGTTAAATAACTTGTCCAAGTGAACTAAGCAAATAATGGTGGGGCCAAGATTTGAACCCCAGGCAGTACGTCCCCAAAGGGTTTTCTCTTACCTACAACATTCTTCTGCCCTCTCATAGTCTACTTGTATATTGTGGTCATTTACTTTTTTTTCCTCTCTGCTGTGCTATATAAGCTCCTAGAGGACAAGACCCCATTCATTTTTAAATGTCCTGCATTGTACCTTTGCATATAAAGAGTGTGTCAGTTCTTAGTTGCAAGGGACAGATGTAAACTCCAGTAATTTAAGCAGAAAATAAATGTAGCAAATGATTTTAGTAGCATACAGACTCTTCTCCAGAACCAGAGAATCAGGTCACAGGTTATACAGACTGGTACAATGTGCAAATCCTACCACAGGATGGTCCTGTGGGGTTACCAGATGGAGGCAAAAACCACAGCTTACTGCTGCCCGGAGAACAAGCTAACTTGTAGCTGAACCTTGGCCTTGGCTGCCTCTGGATGCCCACCCATGTCTTTGCAGTCATGTTCTCCAGAATGAATTAGTATAGCACTAGATTAGGTAGGTCACCAGTTTCTGAACTGAGGTGTTTCGTCTTTCTGATTGGGGTGACCTCTATCACTCTGTCACATGCTGGTGTCTAGCTGCATGGAAGGTGGGAAAGAATTTCTGGCTTCTGTCATGAGAAGGATAGGACTCAAAAGATAGAGACTCTCCCAACATAGGAAGGGTGTGCCAAGGAGTAGGGCAGCCAAAACTGTATTAACCACCTATTCCATGGGGCTTGAATGAAGTGCTCTTTTCCTTTTGACTTTCCTAAATCTCTTTTTTTGCCTGAGAAATGGATGGTCTGAAATATTGAGATGACTTTCCAGTAGCTGATTAAGAAGAAATTTTTAGAGTTCAGAGAAACTTCAAAAGTTTCCAATTGTACAGTTTTTTGGCATTGATTTAGTAGGACATGGACAAAGGTAACCTAGCCTACTTAGCTGCTATAAGAAGTAATTAGCAACTTAAATGGTGCCAGAATCTTTAAATGGACTCCAGTTTCTCCTCTGTCCTCCTCACCTCACTTTTTTTTAAGCAGTTTTGTTTTTCTTCCTGTGTTTCATCTGAAGGGCCTGCTGATAACTACTTACTGATTGTAAAGTTCCACTATTCTCGTTGGTATTTTATTAATTTACAAATTCACCTAAGAGAGAAAATGTAAGGAATGAAAGAACATTGTAGAGAATAAAAAAAGTTCTTTGAAAACATTAAGTGTTAAAATAGCAATTATTGCATGCACAACAGCATATTATCAAAGTGTAATAGAAAGAGATTTATTAACCAAATGCATTCTAATAATCTATTATATTGATCGGCAATTTGGAGACACAGAATGATTCTAGAGCTTTGCCCTAGTTTGGGTTCCCCAACAGCAGACAACGACTCAAATACAGGTAGCTGTTTGATCAGAGTGAAGGAATGAAACAAAGAAGGGAGGGCAGCTACTTAAGGGTGTGTTAACAAGCCAATGTGGGAGGCCGAACTTAATCCCACTGGAGGAATTTGGGGAGCCAGCTTACACCTCACTCACACCTCAGAGTTATCCTACCTAATGAGGGAGGGCTTGAACGTTGCACTCAGAGAGCATTCATTTTCCCACCTGCTGACCATCACAAACTGAGAGTCCAGTTTTATCCGGCTGGTTCTAGAGGCAAGAGTTCTTGTCCTCAGGTAAAGAAACGGAGGTGCTGGTAGTTGGAAATCATGCTTGAGTAACTTAGTGAGTACAGGGACTGCGGGCAGAATACCAAGGGTGTCTGCTACCATGATTCCTAACTGAACTCTTAAAGCTTGACTTACATAAGATGTTGACCTAGTAGTCAATATCTTTTCTGTTAGGAGAAATATGTTTGGATCAAATGTTTTCTGAAGTTTCTGTGATATTCTTCAGTTTCCTCATCTCCTTAAACTCTGTAGCCAGAGTTAATGCTTGCTTGCTGTTACTATTACAATATAAATGGAATGTTTTAATGCTTCTGCTATGAAGGGAAATTTATGTTCTAGGATATTATTTGTAGTATGTGGTATCAAAACATCTGATTTTTTAGTAGGATCTTTTGGGGTGTTACTATGATTCTCTATTCCAGTACATTTTATTGCAATAATTTCCTAAGCCAAGGGCAAGAAAATATGTTTGTTACATATTTATAGAGGCTCATTTTGGAGTAATTGGATACTGGGTGATGCTACAGAAACAGTTTTCATAATCAGAAATCACTCTGGGTCTATGGCTTTACTATAAAGCACGGATGTAAGTGCTTTTCCAGTTATTCTTTCTGAGGGCTGGAACATTAAGTTTACTAGATTCTGCCTCTGATAAGCATCTGATCATGATTTTTGAGATGGGAGATATCTGCGCTTCGGAGCTGGACATGGAATGGCCATGTGGCTCCCTTCTGGAAGGTGTTGGCTCCATCTTACCCCTGCTGAGCTGGTGAAATGGCTGTGTCCTCACAGAGGTGGCTCCACCTCCCTCCTCCTGTTAGTTTCCGTCATTCCTTTCCTATCTTCTTTCTTTCTTGTTCTCTTTTCTCTTCCTTGTATTTCCTTCTATCTTCTGTCTTCTTGGTTTCTCCCTCTTTTACTTCCTTTACTTCTCCTAGGGTTGGGACATTCCCCTAATCTGTTTCTTCCATTTTTACCAATTAATTTCAGTCCTGGTAATACCTGGAAAACTCCCAGCTTAGTGTCAGGTGTTTTTATCTGGGTTACATTTTCCTTCTTGGGTAAGCTGGTTGGGATTGTTCCGTTGCTTTAGAAAAACAAGTAGATGAGAACTTTTTTGGCTTCTCTTCTTATCTAGGGTTGCCAGATTTAGCAGATAAAAATATAGAACACACTGTCAAATTTGAATTTCAGATAAACAGCAAATAATTTTTTAGTGTAAGTATGCCCTGTGTAATATCTGGGACATACTTGTGCTAAAAGTATTCGTTGCTTATCTAAAATTCAAATTTAACTGGACAAAGTGTATTTTATTTGGTGACCCTAATCTTAACCCACTTTAAAATATGCCTTTTCTTTTATTATGTGATTGGCCTACCAGCAATAACTGCAGTTCAATGTCCAGTTCCAGTTCCTAAGGCCAAGGAGATATGGGCATAATCTCATCACTTATGGTAAAAACACAATTATTACAGCAGATGTACTTCATTTTAGAAAGTTTTTCCCTGCCTTTTTCTTTTGAAACTGAAGTACTTCCAGGATTATGTAGAATAATAAAATGAAAAGTGCAATTATTATAGTGTTAAGTTGTGGAATGGAGATTAAAAAGCTGTTACTAAAGGCAATTCTCATCCATCACATATGGCCTTTGTGATTATCTTATGTGTGATCTGTTATACTCCATATCTGATCTTAGCCAAAAGGCAAGAAGCGATTGATCTGTTATACTCAAGGAGTTCTGTATAGTGCCTGCTATAATAAAGGTAATTTAATAATGTCTTATATATTGGCACACAACAATGATACTTCTATATTTTCCCATTTTTAATGCTTCTTTATTTTTGAGACTTAGAGTGCAAGTAGGAGAGGGGCAGAGAGAAAGAGGGAGACAGAGAATCTGAAACCGGCTCCAGGCTGCAGGCTCCAAGCTGTAAGGGCAGAGCCCAATGCGGTGACTGAACCCACAAACAGAGATCATGCCCTGAGCCGAAGTTGGATGCTTACCTGACTGAGCCACTCAGGTGCCCCTATATTTTTCTATTTTTATGTTCATATCTTTATCACTTATTGGGTTTAATTTTAGAAACATAATAGTTGATGATATTGGAATTCTCAAATTCTGCTGTGCCCATCATCCATTCTTTTTGTCCTGTCCTCCTCATAAGTGCTAGAGAAAAAGAGAGAATCCCAAGCAGGCTCCACACTCAGTGCAGAGCCCAACGTGGGGTTCAATCTCACAACCGTGAGATCATGACCTGAGCCAAAGTCAAGTCAGACACTTAACTAACTGAGCCACCCAGGCACCCCTCACAGATTTTACTATACATAAATATAGAAAAGTATGCATGAAACTGTGCGTATACACGAACCTTTGCTTAGCTCACTGAGAGGATATGGGAACTGTGGAAGAGGCATGTGAATGAGATTATTAGAGTGGGACAAAGTGTGAGATCTTCACATTCCACATTAACTCCCTCCAGAGAGCATCCACTGTAGAAGAAGCACTACATGCCAAATAGACAGGATGACTTGACCAGTAGATATCAACCAGCCTCTGTCACTAGCCACCCCAGTGCTTACCCAATGGGCTAAAGAACATCCACAGAGTCAAAGAGAACTATGTCTGTGCCTGATACAAGACGAAGCCACTTCTGTTACTGAATATCTCAACTTTCGGAAACAGAAACCCTAACTGACCGCCTGACATGGTGCCATCCCTTGAGGAGACACACCAGCTACTTGATGGCAGGGTGATTCTATCATAGGCCTTCTATCCTGCAGAGGTCAATGATTCATACTGATCAAGACTGATACATAAATCAGGTATGGGTTTGCTTTTCTTCCTCTCAGTGCTTCAGCTAGTACCACTATCTAAAGGCTCACAGATGATCCAATATCCTGACATAGGATCCTGAGAAAAACACCCTGGACTAAGTGAACCCTTCATGGCAAAGAAGGCGTGGCAAAGGATACATAAACATGAGATCCATTGGTCCTACGATATGCATCATCATATAGAAGCTGCTAGCTTCATAGAGCTATGGTAAAGACATTAGAAGGCATAGCTGATGCCAGGTTGAAAGTAGACACTCCGTAAGGAGGGGGTGCTATCCTTTGAGATGTAAATCGAAAGCCATTTTATAGTATTCTGTCCCAAACAGGGAGACCACATAGGGTGGGGAACCAAGGGATAGTAGTAGGAACAGCACTGCTCTCCATTATTACCAATGACCCACTTGGGGACTTTGCGCTTCCCAGTCTTACAACTTTTGGCCCTGTGGGTCTAGAAGTCCTTCACATAAAGAGGATGTTTCCAACAGGGAGTATATCAAGATCTCCATTAAACTTATTGCTATGGCTGCCATCTGGTCACTTAAGATTCCTTGTGCCAGTGGACTAGCAGACATAGATAAGAGTTATCACACTGCCAGAGGTAGTAGACTCTGATCATTATAAGGAGGTAAGCCTGATACAAAATGGGGTTGGGAAGAATATATTTGGTGGTCTACTGAGGCATCTTATGATCCTTCCACACCCAATTTTAACTGAAAATGGCAAGCATAACACAGTAAGGTAGAGCCGGGACACTTCAGGATGTGGATCTAGGTCACCCCACCAAGCAAGCCACTTAGAAGTACTAGCCAAGGATGAGGAGAATCTCGAATAGGTGGTAAAGGAGGGTGGTAATGAACATCAGTTATAGCTTGGGATCAAATGCTACAGATGAAATCTGCTTTCTTCCTCTAACCTTCCTCTTAGAAGCTTCCCCAGAAATTGTGACCAACTAGAATCCTAGAGAAGTTTTATCTGGATGGAGTGAACTTAATGTGGGAAGACAGTGGATCTGAGCACTGCATAGGATGAACTGTAGTAGATGCTGCAGATACTCACTCAGATACATATCTTCAGTCTTCATCAAGTTCCATGGCTAGGATATGTGAGGGGGGGTTATATACTCCCTTCCTGGAGACAGACAATGATGTACTGTTGCATGCAGGACAATTCTGTGTGACTTTTACTCCAGACTACCCCCTCCCCACCTCTATCTCCACATACATACACGTGCACTAATGAATCAGGCTAAGGCTAGGCTACCTGAGACCATATCCATGCTCAGCTCTTTCCTCTTCCCTATCCTGCTTCCTTCGTCCCTTACAGATTGTTTTCCTGAAGAGCATTCCTTCAATAAAACACATGACCCAAACCCCTATCACAGGCTCTGCTGCTACGGAAGCTAACCTGATACTATGTCATTTCTGCCTCTAGGAGGCAGAAACTATTTTCAAGTTGACTTAGATCAACTGCAAGACTAATTCAACAATGGGTGGATTTTAGAAGGGAAGAGAATCCCATGGTATAGTTACAGGAGATAAAAAAAAAAAACCCAACAGATATTAAATCTACAGAATATAGGTTAAGCCTAACCACTGGAGGAAAAAAGAACTGAGTAACAGTTGATCTCAAAAACCAATTATTAATTAGCAGTGACATTGCTATTGCTTAAAATATTGTTACAGACAGAGATATGGTGAAGAAATTTAATGTCTGAACAGTCAAGAAGAAGTCTTCCATTATTTTCTGAATTGGCCAGACTTTTAGTAAAATAGTACGTCCTATTTGGTTAACACGGAGTGTGGAGAAACTACAGACCACATTTGGTACAGTTGACAAAATTCAAGTGCAAACAGTAGGTTCTGTATGTGTGGAAAAGATTTTTTGGAGGAAAGAAGTATCTTTTTCAGGGAGATTTTACCACTGATATTTAGAATTGTCAATGATCAAATGGTAAATAATGATAACAAAAGTCACACTGATGTTTAGTCAGTTTTATGACTGTTTAAAAATTTTCTACCGATAATACAACTTCCTACTGTATATGCCCAGGTGGTCTGCTTCCACCTCCCTGCTCTTAGCATGACAATGATGCACACACATGACAAAAGACTCAGAGAAAGGAACAAGAATGTTTGAGAATAGTGCTACATAAAACACGGCCGATGCTATGATGCTGGATTCTCAATTTCTGTAGGGGAAGTTGAGAATAAGATTTTAGATGTTTCTTATAGCAATGTGATTTTGCTGTTATCCAGTATTATTTTCTAGTAACTAATTTTCTTTGTATTTTACAAAACTACTGGTCTGTAACAATGAGAGAAATTTTAAAAACGATTCTTTACCTCAGACACTTTGAGAAAATTAGTTTATGCCTCCTGTTGAATTATAAGATACACATGAAAGTATCTTGATTAAACAAGATAGTGAATAAATCTGTGAATCTAAAAACATGCCTGAGCTTGAGAAAAGAATGGTCTAGAAGTCACAAAGCTGATTATATTAGAACATAGCATGTTCTGTTAGCACAATTTTAAATATCAGATTCTATCCTGGAACAAACTTAATATGGTTCTCCCAGTGTAAAGCTTATTAGTATGAAGAAGAACAAGATGTGAATGTTTGGATAGCTGGTTCATTATTTATTTACCTGAAGGCAATAGATTGGAACCAGATAATTCCTTGGGAACAGTGCTCATCTTGTCTTTCATAGGGCAGAATATGGGTAATTGGGAGGATGCCAAGAATACAATTAGTAATATATGGATGACAATGTGTAGAAAAGAGTAGGAGGGATTGTTAATTCCAGAGCAGCAGGGTATAATAGAAGACATGTCTGACTGAAATAATTAGATGAATGAACGCGTCAATCTCTTAGTGACAGGGATTTCTTTCTACCCCAGTTTCAGTCCCAATTCTCCCTTAGTTCTTGTTGTCTGAAATCTTCTTAAAACAGTTTGGCATTTCCTTTTTAAAAAAATGCCACCAGTCATGATTTAAGCAGCAACATAGCTCCATAATGTTAATTTCCTCTGTGGTAGAACACAGAGGAGAAGGAAGGGATGCTTATCTCACAGTGGATTTTAAATTTGTGACTTTTTAAATTTCTGCAATAGATATTATGGGGTATAATTTTTAGTTCACTTCGTTATTCATCCATTCATTTCATAGCTTACGGTGCATTAGGAAATAATCCTTTGGCAAACAAATTGACTAGATGAATAAAAAACAGATTGGAATAAGTTTAAGTCTGAGGAATGCTAGATACTCTTGCCTATGGGAAAAATGAGATTTTTTTTTCCTTTTTGAATCTATTACGTTTGGAAAACAGTCTGAGAAATCCATTGTTTCAATCATTCCAGCAGTCAACTAGGCTAAAAAAAATGGAGATACATCAGGGTCCAGATGCTTTATGATTAGAATGTCTTTCATGAACACAGGCAGGGTTTTACTGGCTTTTTGAAAAAGAGAGATCAGAGATATGTTTTACATAATCATAGGCACTGCACAAAACCACTTTTCATCTGATAACCCATTATCCAGTGTTCTGCCTGTAGTCAAGTTGCTACTGTGTCATAAAACATTGTCATATTTTTAATAAACGTTATATTAAAAAATGACTCTTCTATCAGATAGCTATCTCATGACCTTGTTCAACAGCCAGTTTCAGGGTATAATCAGTCTTGCCTCCATGAAATTCCTTGTATGTCTAGCTTGAAGTTTTCCAGTAATCACCGAATCCCTTTCTGTAGCTTCTTTCAAGAACGACTTTGGTAACATGTGATGGTAGGACCCACATTCACGATTTATTTGATAGTTTTCTGATTGAACTTGAAACTTGCTCGACTTTTCTTACCCGTCTATATACCACAGGAGGTAAAGCTGGAATCCTCTGATACAAGAAGCAAAGCGGAACTTGTGGGAAGAGACAGAAGGAAGTAAAGATGGTGGAGGTGACTGTGTCTCCTGAGAGTTTAGTCCCCACTGGAGTTTAAGTCTCCAAGATTTTCTATCTGTAATTCAATACACCCCTGTAGCTAATAATTTCTGATTGTTTCTCATGTACTATTTCCAGAGGGAACATTGCTCTTAACAATAAACACCATGCTACATCAAAAGAAAGACCCGGTAAAAATGGCAAGCTGGTGAACGTAGAACTTACCAGCTCACATGTCAATTATCCCTGGTGAGGTGAAGTGTGGGTGAGCTGAAAAAAGCTTTTCCAAACTACATTTCAAATGTCTGATGGATCTCCACAAACTGTCAATACAAATGTAGTATAATATTTTCATTTATCATTACTTATGGAATTTAAGAAAACTTTTTCTAAAGTGTGAAGCTTAATCTGCTAGACAGTTAATTTCTATTTTTATTCTTTTTTTGTTTGCTTTATTTGTGTTTTTGAAAATTAAACCTTCAAGTGAGACCAGATTTCTCTCCTCATACCTGGATTAAATGAAGCATGCAAATATCTTTTATAGTATTTCATTGAAGGATGATTACCATACTTAATATTTCTTTTAATTTAATTGCTGTCACTGTTATTTTGTATTAACTAAGTATACATGACTGCATATTATTTTTATTACATTTATTGTATTTATAGAATACAGTACTATTTGTATTAGAAACTTTTATAAACTTTCATAAAATGTTTTTTTAATTAATGTTTACAGGAGAATAGTTTTTTTTTTTAAGTTTTTTTTTAATGCTTATTTTATTTTTGAGAAAGAGAGAGCAGCAGAGGGGCAGGGAGAGAGGGAGACAGAGGATCAAAGTGGGCTCCACGCTGATAGTAGAGTCCGATGCAGGGCTTGAACTCATAAACCATGAGATAATGACCTGAGCCGAAGTCAGATGCTTAACTGACTGAGCCAGGACAAAGTGTCAATGAAAACTAAATTTAACCTGTGTAAATTTCCTTTGTCAGTTAAGAAAAATTAATGATTGGGCCAGTTCATGCATTTATCACATTCAGAGTCTAGCACTCTTCTCCATAATGAGAAAGAAATGCTCATTTTTCTTGGCAACAAGTTTGCATAGAGCATTCTTCTTTAAAATTATTATTAAAACAGAAATGCATGGCTCTCAGGCATGGCAAGCATATTGGTGGTCAGCTTGATGGGGTTTTAGAATGGAGGGAGTCCAGAGCTGATGGCCAAGAAAGAATTCTTGAAGATGTCTCTGGTGATTTTATTAAAGCACTGGGACAGGACCCTGGGCAGAAAGAGCTGCACTGGGGTTGTGAAGAGTGACTGGTTATACACTTTGGAGTTGGGGGAGGTAAAGGCAGAAGGGAGGACTCCAAAAGGACTTTCATATGCTAAAGAGGACTCTGGAGATACTGGAGGCCTTGCTATTGCCAAGCTAAGGTGGTTTGCCCTCTAGGAAGGCATTAACATTAAGACAGAAGGGGTTCCTGGAGAAAAGTTATACTTTGTATTTGTCCCAAGTATTTGTTACTGGGTTGCAGGTTATAAATAAATTTAACTTTATCTACCATTTCTTTCTTGCCTGTGTTCCCCACAGCCCTATGGAGGGAGGGTGATGTTTGGGGCTCTAGGAAACAGAGTCTATAGGTTTCTCGAGATTAGGCTGTTGATAAGATTTCCTTTTTCTTGTGATTTACCAAGACTTAGATGGAAACTCATGTCCTGTATGACTGTGATCTCCATCACTTAGCCATTTGTTTTCCCCTTTCCTTTGTTCCTGGACATCCAGAAGTGCCTGAGGAGGAATGCCACACATATCCCACCTGGGTGGGGGGTGTTTGTGGGGTGGCAGCTTGCCTCATGCTCCCTCATTAAGCTGATAGCTAGCTGTGTGTGTTCTCTGGTCTCAGCAGGATTTGAGCACAGCTGTCTCCTCTCTATAGAAGTGGGGGAGAACAGAGATGTCTTAAAGCCATAGCGGAACAATGTGTAACTCTGCACGGAATGATTGCCTCCCAGCATCCAGCACATAATGTGGCAGAGGGCTGGGAAGCCCAGACCCACCTGCTGCTCTGTTCCAGCCAGTCTCCTCCAGGAGGAGCCATGCCAAAAAGCAGCCTGGTCTCTGTTCCCTGATGGAGCTAGCTCCTTCTTACTCTTTGCTGCTTTTAATGTCATATTAACATAGGTTGGACCAGTGGCCACATGGGCTGGTAATGGCAGAGGAGAAGGCTGTGACATGAGAAGATGAGAGATGTGATGAAGAATCACATCTACTTTGCCCAGGGCATGTGTCTCTGCGGCCCAGTTCAAAAAATGGAGATATACTCTGCACTTCCTATACTAAATACCTAATGTGATATCAGACACACCTTTTGTGTTATCCCAGAAGCTAGTGCTAGTAGATGGCACTAGGTTCCAGATTAATAAAAATTACCATCTCCTTAAACATCAACTCAGACGACTCAATGTTTCTAAACTTGAAGATTCTAGGTGGCTAAGAGACCTTCTTTTAGGTGGGTGATTTTTCTTTGAGATTTTTATTGTTTCTTGAACACATACCAAGATGAAATAACTTCAAGTTTAGGTCACTGGCAGCTACAATTTACATATGTTGGGGAAAATGAAAGAGCAGAGACTTACTTATGGTTATTTGACTACAAAGAGTCGGAGATGAGTATCTATCTCACCTATTCATCTTATTCTCATGTTTTAGTTTACAGGGTCCAATCCTGAATTCTAATAGTCACCCTTTACAGCTGTTTCACTGATTGTCTCTCATTTGTTTTCCAGAACGTGTGTTTCCTTCACGAGTACCTCATCAATCACTCTTACCCATTCTCCCATTGGGGCAGGATACGTTCTTTTCTAACCATAGATGTGGCACAATTTGTTCTCAATCCAAATGATATAGAAGTTGGCTGTGAGCCACTGCTCAAGTTTCTATTTTTATATTGCTCCTTGCTTTTGTAAAAAATACCTCCTATGAACATAGCTCAGATTTCTGTTCTTAGGATGATGCATGCAACATCTTAAACTTATTTTTTTTTTGTGTTTAGAACTATTTTTAGTTTATCTAATTTTAATAAGCCTTGCATTTCATCAGGATGAACCAGAATTTCTGTAGAACCACATCATCTCACAAAGAAGCATTTAACAAATCCTTAAAATGTTCTTTTACTGCTTATGAATAACAATTATTTTGACCACTCATTGTCATCACAGGCTGATGCTGCTAGGGGAAGCCCACTGGTTCGCTGGCAAATTGTAGCACTTTCAGAAGAGGAGCAGGTCTTTAGTTCGGGAGTTTGAATTTCAATTTAGGCAGGGAGGTGCTAATGTGCCAATATCTATTCTGCATTCTTTGTGTAAATATAAATAGGGCCTCCTCTCTGGTCTGACTGCAAGAATTCTCCTTCTTCCCAGGCCAGGATCAGGATGACCTCTTTCCATGGACTGTGGCTGGTGGGCCCATGCTGCCTGTCTCCTTCTCTTCTACCCTGCTCTCTCTCCATCCCAACTGCTGCTCCCTGAAGGCCCAGACCAACTGTGTCTTGAGGCTTGGAATGATGAGACAGGAGCCCACAAAACATTCAAATAGATGGGCAAAATACCCTTCAATTTGCCAGAGCCACAGGGGTCTGATCCCAGCTCCCATGTTCTTTGCAAGAAGGAGAAGCAAAGCCCCAGACGATGACTTGAGTTTTGAGATGGAACTTGCAATAAATGTGCATAAACCAACAAACACTACCGATGATGCTTCCGGCTTCTAGGACTATTAGCACATTATTACAATTCACTTGTATAATTTCTGTGAGAGCTGGAGAGATCCAACAAAGGAAAACACAGAAAGCACGCCTCTGTTTTTATAGGACTTCCTTCGTGGAGAAGAGCTTTTCTAATTTCACTGAAGGTTACCAAGAGCTATCAGTGTATTACAGATCCCATTGCTCCTGAGCTCAGTTTATGTCTCAGTTATGTCTCAGTTATGTCCTGGCCTATTTCCTATGTCTAAATAGTATTTTCCATTCAGGAAGGGAGATTACACTCCAGTTATAACCTTTTCCCCAGTAGTTGTAATGTGTTTCCTTGTTTCTGTCAACCATATTTCAAGATGGAGAGCACTACCACTATTTTGCCAGCCTGTCTGAAAGATATAAGAGCAGTAGACAGATCACTCAGATAACACATAAAGAATTTCAAAAAGCTATATAATGGCTGCAAATGATTCCACATCTACTTTCCTCAAAAATATGAATACCTTCTATGAGACAGAAATGTCATTCAAAGGAAGCTAACACAAAGTAATGCATTTTGGGTATATACTACATTCATGAAATAAAAGCTTGAATTCTGGGGCTACTATAAACAAAATCTGGGTTAAGATGGAAGAATCTTTTACTGAAGAGATAATCTGATCTCTGGGAGATGTGCTTTCAGGTGGAATATTGTTTGATTGCATTATATTTTAAAGGAGGAAAGTATTTTACATTTTAAAAGACTAATGTCATTGGATCTTCATGGTATTCAAGAAAAAGTAACAGGTTTTATAGCTTTAGTCAGTAATAAGTGAATGGAAAGGGTATTACTTAGACTCTCAAATATGACACACTATATCTCCTATTAGGCCACACCAAACAGAGCAAACAAGTTACAGATCTGTCTTTAATTTCTGCTTCATACCACATTGGGCACCATTTCCTACAACTATGGTGTTAACATATTTCATGTGATGTATTAATTAGTGACATTCTGATGTGTCGGGCAGTCAGCTGTACCCAGCAGGTTCCCATAGCCTAGCAGATGGTCCACCATTGAAACGCGTTGTAACACCTGTTCCTTAGGGGACCTCTAACCCAGGCCTTCTCTGTAAACTCAGAGAATTTTTTTTTGAAATTTGTCTGGAAGTCATTCTAATAACTTTTATTACACATACACACAAATTAATACTTCATGTATCTTTCGGGAGCTGGGGAGATACAGATGGGAAGGGAATGTTTCTGAGCCCCCAGTAGAATGAGAAAGTGTGTGCTGTGGCTTGTAAACAGATGAAATTGAAGGCAGGCTCCCCGCAGCTGCCCTCTGCTCACTGCACCATCTGCTTTACAGCTGGGACAATAACAGGGTCTGTGTTAGACAATTAACTTACCCCTGCAGAGGGCCACCTTTAACCTAAAAAGCAACCAAATAGCCCCAGATGGTGGGTTAATGCTAATCCATATTCCTATTAAAGATGATTTGAGCAGCAAAATTGAGAAAGAAGTATTTGATAAAAAAAAAAAAGACTTTTAAGGGATTGGTCATTAAAAAAAAAGTTCTTATCTTAGAATTTCATTTTTTTAATCTACAATTACTTGAAGATACAGGTTTACATATTTAGATAAATTAGCCCCAGGGGCATAAATAAAAGAGCCGGTTACAGATCCCTGAACTATTTTGATCATAAAAAACGTTGGGGATTGTGGCAAAAGTCATGCATAAAAATCCCTTGGATGTTCTAAGTTTTAGAATCTATAAATGACTCTGTTTACTAATAGTATAATTACAGGTAGATACACCGTGGGAAATCAGTATTTTTATATGCTCAACTGCAATTCAAAATTTAGATTTTACTATTAGTTTGAATTAGGACAAAACGGTAACCTATAATTTAAAGTAGAATGCAGCCAAGACATGGTAAAAGCTAAATCTCAAAGTTCTTCATTAAAAGGCAAATTAATGAAAACTGAATTAGGCCATGGGGCAGAGGGAATTCTAACTGTAAAACGAGCCAAAGAAGGTCATTAGATGGACAAACAGGATGAATTATCTGATTCTCAAAACCAGAGCCAGCTTGACAACAATCACTCCATCAAAAAGCTCTTGACTAGCCATATACAATAGAGGATAAAGGGATTCCAGAATTAGGGACAAATGAAAATCTTAGTAAGTCATTATATTTGTTTGCGTTCTCCTTCCCAGAACAGTCCACTGCTGTTTACAGCTGCTTGAGGTCATTTAAACAATCCTACTCTCTAGGACACTTTCTAAAACCTTTCTAGTGAGTCTTGGGAGGAGTCTAGGGAGGGCAGCAGTGTTGAAATGTAGCAGTTCTAACCACAGCTTTGACTTTCTAGAACTACGGGATGGAAGAGAGCCAGTGAACAGAAGGGTCATTGCAAGCATACGTCTTGCAGGGCTTTTCTGCAACACTCTCCCAGCCAGCCCCCAGGTGGATCTGCAGAGCTGGGATTATCTGAGGGCTGTTGCTTGGCAGGCTCATTGCTTGCTGCTGAGGATCCAGTGCTAAATCAGAGAGATGTGGTCTCTGATCTGGTGCGGTTGGGGTTAAAGTCAAGTCAGCAGAGATTAGGAGTAAGGAAACAGAACCTGAATGACTGCCAGTCTTTGTTCTATCTCCCCATACCCTGTGCGTCAGGTTTGGGGGTGAGGGAAGGGAAAGGGGGAAGGAGAAAAGAAGTAGAACTGAAGGAGGAAGGGAGGAAAGAATACAGAGACAAAAAATAAACATAACTCAGAAGTAATGATGGCTAACACGTTTTGAAAACGTACAGGGCCCATCATGCTATTTTGTTTTTATACATACACACATGCATCTAATATATTTACATTTTACTATATAATATATTACATATTTAATATGTTTAACATTTGATTTTTATGGTACCAAACCCTAAAACCACCACAAAGAAGGATGTCCTAGTGTACTGATAAATGTTTAACCAGCAGCACTCTTTAAAAAGCCTGATTTGTAGCACTTGCCAATCTCCACGTATAAATATTCCCCACCAATGCCAATGTCAAGGTACAAATCCGATGTCACTGAACATGGGAGTTGGGTAGAAATTCGCAGCAGCCACCATTATATGCTTTTGGACCATACAGATACAATAGATGTAAGTAACTTGGAAAACATAGATAATGGTAAAATATAGTAAAATAATTAGGAAGTGATGACTTTGAGTATTGCCTTTGATTTAATATGACTTGCTTATTAAATTGTATAATTTAACTTTTAACAGGGACTATGTTTAACAGTGACATGCAAAATTCCCCAAAATTTAACAACTGGCTTTTGTAAACAGACACAGGCCCTCACACCACTGCTTATGAAGTAGGTACTATTATTATCCCCATTTTACATTAAGAGGAAAGTGAGGAAGAGAGAAGTTCAGTAAAGTTTAGTGATTTGCCTAGGGTTCCATGATTGGTGAATGGCTGAGCTGGGATAGCAAATTCAGGCTCCAAAGTTTTTCTGCTTCTCTGGTGGGGAAGTATAGACTTACAACAGTTCCCAGGGACTCCAAATTCACTTCTATTTCCACTCTAATTATTAGTTGTGACAAAAACTATTTTGTAGATCTTTAGTGGGGAGGATAATTTTAGGGAGGAGTGGATGAGTGGATGATTCTCCAGCCTAGATGGGTAGAAAACTGGTTAGAAAGATACTCCAAGAAGCTAAAAAAGACTGCTTCCTCTGCATCCCAGCAGGGGGCTGCATCTGAACTCAAGCCAATATGCAGAATCTTGTGGAATATTCTTTGGGAAGAATAGCAATGTGAAGTTACTTTTCTTCTTAAATTTATACAAGTCATTTCTGGTTAAGATGAATGAATTTATAGAATCCTAACAGTCATTTAGGCTAAATCTGTTTTTTTTCTCCAGAATCCTTATAGAGACGTGTGAGTGGGTCATAATTCTAAATGAGAAAGACATAATATTTAGGGGAAGAAACTGTTATCATTTAAGCAAAGAGTTTGTTACTCGGATTAAATATTGTAGGTCATAACCATTACTAACACTACACTGACAACAGACAATGACTTTCTGGTATGTCTTTTCGTGGTTCTCATTTTATGTATATGTTTTGAAAGGATAATTATTATTCTGAGATTTATAACAGAATAGTATATGTCCTATAGAATATTAGGTAATTTAGAACCGAATATTAACATCAATCTCGATGTTATGTGTAAGATTTTTCATAATAATTGCACATTTTAATGATCTGCAGCTGATAAAAGCAATTGATACCATTAAATTGCTTTTTTTGTTATGACATGTTGTGATGAACTAATTCATAACTTTAGGCTCATAAAATGAATATTCAGTGAATTAATTTTGTATTTATAACCTATGATCCTGGGCTGCATATTTATGAAACTCAGGCAAGTAAAAATAAAAAATCCATATTCATTTTTGACAAAAATGTAAATCATTTCAAAAGTTATTTGAAGCGAATAAAGTACAAATTGCTTGGAGGCTAATTCATTTGGGTTATGAATTTATACATTTATGTACCTCCTGTGGTCTCCATGGCAACAACAATAAAACAAGTTAACAGAAGAGGTTTCTTTTAATCCCCATAAAAGAGGTTAAGGTCCTTTTATGACATATGCAAATGTAAGCCATCAAATCAAATTTATATTCAGTCAAAGATTAAAAAGGTGATCAATACACTTGGATGTAAGTTTCAGTAACCAACAACTCAATTACCAAATTCAGTGCTTAGGCACAAGTGTCCTTCACAGCACAAAGCTAAACACAACATTTTAACCTATTGCAAATATCACTAAACTATGCATTAATACATTTGCTTAATGAACCTATAGCTGTGATAATTTTCTTGTCCAGTTTTCCAGGTTTCATTCCACCAGTGAATACTGGCCACTTTGATCATCAGTTCTCTGGCAGTCAGAGGTGGAGGCCAGGTCACACTAGAGGCACTGGAAAATGGATTCGAGGAGGGCTGGAAAAATGGCAATAGAGCTTTCATTATGGCATTGGGCACTGCTCTTAGCAGAGGCAGGGAAATGTGAGCCCCTGTTCAGCTCCTGAGTGTCTATTTTCCCTCTTTCATGCCTGTATCCAACTGCTATCTGCTCTAAAGCCTTCTAGAGCCATACAACATTGAGGCTTCTCAATGACAGATTTCACTACATAGTAGTTTACTCTAAAGGTTCAAAGATTAGGTGTAGTAGCAGGGCAGGGATGTGGCTTGAAAATCCTGCAGTCCCAAGCTCCAATTGCTTCTGTATAAGGTACACATGAGAGTTGCTGAAAGCAATTTCTTTCATAGGACTCCTACCAAGGACTAGGCAAGGACGGCCACGTGTTCAACAAAATCTTTTCCTTTGCCCCTGACACATGGCTAAACAGCATCTCATAGCCTGCCCTGCCCATGACTGAGTTATGGCCAATGGAACAAGGGCAAAACCATGTTGACCATTTCCAGACCTGTCATACAACCTTCTGTGTGATTCTCCACAACTTCTTAGTACCTATTTGCCAGCTGGATGCAGACATCTAGGCAGAGAAGTCTGCGATCCCAGCAGGTGCTGGGGCCATACATGGGAAAGAGACAGTGTCTCTGAGTGGCTACACTGAAGGTTGTCCTTCAACCCAGAACATCCTCATTAGATTTTACATGAGAGCAAAAAATAAACTTCAATTGTGTTAAGCCACTGACATTTTGAGATTTGGTTGTCAGAGCAGCTAGCTTTCCTTACTCTAGTATATTGGGTAAAGGGAAGCAGTCTTCCACAATATGAAACTTTTTATCCTTGATGCTTATACCATGGCTGCCCCCTATCTGTTAAAACTACACTACTATTTTCAGTGGAGAGATGGCTCCTGAAGCTTATTGGGTAACTAAAAATATAGGTGTGTTTAGTAGGAAAACAAAAGGCATCAAAGAGGTCCGGAGAAAGGGAGAAAGTTATGAATATATAAAACATCTGACTTTTACTGATTTATTGCAAAACCATACATACGCAAATCATGCAAAACTTAAAAATGCAGGCAGTAATGTCTTCCTAGACAATTAATGGATAGAGTAGAATACTACCTAACAGCTAGAGAAAAGAACTAGGCTAAAATAATATTATACAGGGTAATGACATTCTAAATGCATGGTATTTTAAATTGTAAAATTAGAAGAGAAATCTCTTTTAAACAAACTGTAGGTAAATATGGCCTCTTTAAAAAAAAAAAAAAGAAAAGGAAAAAAGGAGCGGGTAAATTGCTGATGAAAAATCAATTAAGCAATAGTAATCCCTAACATACTTCTGTTTATTTCTTTAGCTTAAGGAAATAGTAATATTAAAAAGTTGTCAATAAAATTTATAATCAGTGTGATAGCAACTTTTCCTCCCCATTCCTAAGATACTGGATTCCTAAAATTTTATTTATCTATTTTGTTTTGTTTTTTAGAAAAGCTCTTCATTATATATATTCACAACTTATTGGCACATTTAAAATGTACAGCCATATTAGACACTGAAGTGTGACCAACATAAATCCTGAATATTTCAAAAGAAACCATGGCACAAAAACAGACACACAGACCAATGGAATAGAATAGAAACCCCAGAATTAGGCCCACAAAAGTATTGCCAACTAATCTTTGACAAAGCAGGAAAGAATATCCAATGGAAAAAAGACAGTCTCTTTAACAAATGGTGCTGGGAGAACTGGACAGCAACATGCAGAAGAATGAAACTAGACCACTCTCTTACACCACTCACAAAAATAAACTCAAAATGGATAAAGGACCTGAATGTGAGACAGGAAACCATCAAAACCCTAGAGGAGAAAGCAGGAAAAAACCTCTCTGACCTCAGCTGCAGCAATTTCTTACTTGACACATCCCCAAAGGCCCGGGAATTAAAAACAAAAATGAACTATTGGGACCTCATGAAGATAAAAAGCTTCTGCACTGCAAAGGAAACAATCAACAAAACTAAAAGGCAACCGATGGAATGGGAAAAGATATTTGCAAATGACATATCGGACAAAGGGCTAGTATCCAAAATCTATAAAGAGCTCACCAAACTCCACACCTGAAAAACAAATAATCCAGTGAAGAAATGGGCAGAAAACATGAATAGACACTTCTCTAGACACTTCTCTAAAGAAGACATCCAGATGGCCAACAGGCACATGAAAAGATCAACGTCACTCCTCATCAGGGAAATACAAATCAAAACCATACTCAGATATCACCTCACGCCAGTCAGAGTGGCTAAAATGAACAAATCAGGAGACTATAGATGCTGGAGACGATGTGGAGAAATGGGAACCCTCTTGCACTGTTAATGGGAATGCAAACTGGGGCAGCCGCTCTGGAAAACAGTGTGAAGGTTCCTAGGGATACAGGAGTGCTAATGCATAGGGGCACTTGTACCCCAATGTTTATGGCAGCACTTTCAACAATAGCCAAATTATGGAAAGAGCCTAAATGTCCATCAACGGATGAATGGATAAAGAAATTGTGTTATATACACAATGGAATATTATGGGGCAATGAGAAAGAATGAAATATGGCCTTTTGTAGCAACGCGGATGGAACTGGAGAGTGTTATGCTAAGTGAAATAAGTCATACAGAGAAAGACAGGTACCATATGTTTTCACTCTTATGTGGATCCTGAGAAACTTAACAGAAGACCATGGGGAGGGGAAGGAAAAAAAAAAGGTTAGAGAGGGAGAGAGCCAAAACCTAAGAGACTCTTAAAAACTGAGAACAAACTGAGAGTTGATGGGGGGTGGGAGAGAGGGGAGGGTAGGTGATGGGTATTGAGGACACCTGTTGGGATGAGCACTGGGTGTTGTATGGAAACCAATTTGACAATAAACTTCATATTTAAAAATAAATAAATAAATAAATAAATAAATAAATAAATAAATTCAAAAGAAACCAAAAAAAGGAGTATTATTTTTGAATTTTCATTTTGCCTACTACAATTTGAAGATCTTCATAGTGAAAAATAAAAAACACTAAAATCTAGTTTAAATAATAATATAAATAAGTATCGTATTTAACATCCAACAAACCACCAACATCCAATGAACTGCTAATTACCATTCTAATCTGTCTGCTTCTCTCCCTTCTCTATTTCAAAGGATACACTGATGTTTTTGAAAGCATCTTCTAAACTGTAAAGCATGGTATGAATGTAGTGTAGTGTAAAATATCATCACTCAATCTAGATGACTTGAGGATAATGTCAAAACTTAACAAGTAATAAAGACATGTGAGATTTAAGCTTCTTTCTTTTGGCCTGCACTCCTACTTTCACATCCAGGAACATGAAGATTTGGGGATGCTCTTTCTTTTATTCAAAATAACATCTGTGAAGGTATTGGATATCACCTTACTCCTTCCCCTTCCCTGATCTTTTCTTCTTCCAAAGAAGAAAACATATAAAGGAAACAAGAGGATAAAGACACTAAATAAAACTTTACTAATCAGAAGGAGGACCACCCATAGCTGTATGAAATTTCTACATGATCAATGCCCCATTTCAGATTTATATAACAGTCACATATTGTCACAAAGCTTAACATTAACCAATATTGTGTCTATAGTCTCTCCCTTTTCCGTATATCTTTAATACAGTTATTAAGTGTTATTTAGGAAATAAAATGCTTCTTTGATCCCTTATGCCAGCTAGAGGCTTTAGAATATGGTGTAGTTTTTTGAAGATGAACACATAGGATTGCAAAAGCTATTAATGACTGTGTCATTTGATTTCACTTTATCTTTTACATGTGGTTATTGACACCATTATAATATTATTCTTGTCAATTACACTATTGTAGGGACCTTAAAATTTTTTGGTTAGAGAAAAAATTGGCTTTCATTCATAAATTGCCTTTTCCTGTCATACGGGTATAATAGAAAGGAGGTTTTGAGGGAATACATTAAACATGATAAATAGGAATTGGGTTCAAATGATCACTAAATGGGAAAAAGAGATAAGGGGGCGGGCCTACCCACTTGTAAAGTCCTTAATAAACTTGTTATTTTGTAAGTTCTTTAAGGATTAAGCTCACAGATATTAATGTGACATCTAAAACTATTAGAAAATATCTGAAGTCAACACATGTCTGAAACTAATTATATCATAGAGTAGTTAATCCTTCC
Organism: Prionailurus bengalensis; assembly: GCF_016509475.1. Taxonomy (NCBI): domain Eukaryota; kingdom Metazoa; phylum Chordata; class Mammalia; order Carnivora; family Felidae; genus Prionailurus; species Prionailurus bengalensis. The sequence goes on from NC_057355.1 coordinate 99,520,912, forward strand.
AAAAAAAATTCAAATATGCTCCCAGTTCTGAGAATCTGTGAAGTGGTTAATCCCTCAGTCTCTGAAATCCGACAAACCTGGTTTGAATCTGACCTCTGCTACCCATCACTGTCTAGGCACCTTGTTTCTTCTCTCTTCAAGACTCAGCTTCTTCTTCTGCAAAAAGCAGCTTAACAGCGTTTGCCTCCTCTAGCTTCCTTGAGGATCAAACAGCATAATGTGTGGACACCTCTTAGTCTGGTGCCTGGTATACAGTAATCATTCAGTATATCTTTGTGGTTTTGATATTATCGTTGTTATTACTAAAATATAGCCAATAAGCCGAAACCGCAGGGCCATGGGGTACTAGGGCAACGTGTTAACCTGTTAGGTCTACAGTGTGATACTTTGTTTTCCAAAACCTGCTTCCCACTGAATTTTTTAAAAATGTTTTCTTATTGTAATCAAAAAAAGCATCCTCTGCCACCTAGTGGCACTTTATGACCAGTCAAGAAAAACATAAAAGATGCCAAAAATGACAAAAAACAAAAGAAAAAAACCAACAAGCAAAGAACCCCCCCCACCATATTTAATGTAAACAAAGGAATCATGCTGTAGATTTTCAAAAGAAGCAATACATAGTAGGAAAAAACTGCTTAAATTTAAAATATTTAAACATTCTTTTTTTCTCCATAATATTGCATTGGTCAAATTGCATTTGAATATTTAGTTGCTAACAGCAATTCTGCAGAGTGACTAGTAGCCCTTATGGCTTTTATGGCACATTTAAGTTCCTTGGTTTTTTCATGGCACAGGTGGTCCATAAACATAAGGGTTTTGTCTTCCATACTTTTAAAACACAAATGTCACAAATGTTGATTTAAAAAAAATGTGGGGTGCTCAGAGGCCTTCTATTTCTGCTTTTTAACTTGGGGGTAAGGAAATACGATTCTTTTAACCAAATGCATATAATTTATGTAAAAATGGTAGTTCACTGGGCAAAATGAGTCAAGAAGGATCATCTAGACAGAGAGAAGACTGGACGCAAAGGTGGGGTACTTACAATAGCAGGTTTCGGAAACCACAAATCGTCTGGGCTACAAGGTTCAAGGTTTAAGGTGTAGGTAAAAAGGTGGGCGAGGCCAGATTCCCAAAAGCCTGGAATGTGCTATATCTTGAGTTTAACCTGTAGGATATTAAAGGCCATCATAGAACTTGACAACAGAAATTAGATAATAACAGAAAATAGTGATAAGGACAAAAGTTACCACTAAATAATCACTTCCTATGTGCCAGACCCCTTTTGTTCCAAAATTATCTCAAATAACCCTTGAAACTTTCCCCCACTCATTTTACCTATTGGAAAACTGGAGGCTCATGGAAGTTAAGTAACCTAGTTGAGGTCACACAGCCAATAAGTAAAGGAGGTTGAATTCAAAGGTGATCTATCTCTAAAGGATGATTCCAGTCCAGTAAGCCAGAAGGCCTATTGCATGCTTCCTGATAGGGTCCCATTTGTTTTAGGATAATACATAATAGCATTCTCTTATTTTGATTGACCTTTTGAGAAGTAGGGAACATACTTTGGGGCTAGGGGCTGCCTCTTTAAATGTTTTTGTCTACCACCGTGCACAGTAAGCGTTCAGATGCTTGCTGAATGACTCAATGCTGAGTCCAGCAAGGGTGGGTGGAAGGCATGGAAGTGAAACATTCTTAGGTGGAGCTGCATTTTCATTAACACATGAGGAGGCATTTTGAACAACATTCCTAGATTTTCTGGGCTATGCTGTATTAACAAAGTAATGTGTATTGAGTATGGATTACATATATTAACTTATGTAAGCCTCACAACAACCCAAGACCGAGGTAAGACAGACTGCATCACTTGCCTGAGGTCTCGGGTTATTAATTGGGAGACGCAGGATTCACGGCCAGGACATCTGACTTTAGAACCTTCACTCTTACATGCTTTGGTCTGCAGTCCCCACCGTGCTAGACTGCCTCTCAGCGAAGATTCCTCTACTCGGTATAATTCAGCAGGGTACTCATCTCCTAGGATGACAATGGAGATACATGCAGCCTGTGAGCAGCACGGAGGGAACAGAGGTGTCCACTGCCTGCCACTGTGCTCTAGGGCCTCCAGCCAAGGGCTGACTGGGGCTCAAATTCAGCCTCTGTTTCGTTGGCAAAGCCATGAGCCCTGGCCGTCGTCCACACCAAATCAGGTCCCCTAGAGGGCTTCCTCTGCCAGGACAAAAGGTTGCCTTTTCCTAATTAACATGAAGGCACAATATAGGCAAGCAGCCCTGCAAGGGGATATGATTTTTAGGGACAGTGAGGGTAGATGAGGGGGATAGCAAGGGTGTGGAAAAAATTACTAAGCTTCTAGGGCAACTCCAAGGTTGAAGAGTCATAAAACATGACCCTCTGCTTTAGAGTGTGGGCAAGAAAGAGCCAGGACACTACCCAGTCACTAAAGACTCTTTTAAGAGTCAAATCATAAATGAACTTAAAATGACCTGTTCATAATAGACTCATTTGTCCTAAGGAAAGCCTGCATATTTTGGGGGGAAAGACCAATTCTCAGGCAGGGCCTACAAGAGACAAATCCTCCCCTTGCGCTTCCCAGTTTTATTAGTTGTCAGATCATTTCAGCTACAGCTATACAATTACAGCTTTGTTTTCAAAGTATTATAACATATTCTCTATAAACAACAAAGGAATTTGAACACTGTAAAGTACCATATACATGTGAGATATTAGGATGGTCAGGGGATAATGGGAAGGATGTTGATGATGATGAAGTTGAAGTCAGCTAAGATTTATTGAACTCTTATGATGCTGTGGGTTGAGCAATGTGCTGAGTAGTTCATATGCATTACTTAATTTTTAAACAAATATTTTTGAAACGCTTACTGTAGGCATACATTTAAGCACTAAAGAAAGGTGGTGAATGAGACACAGTCCTCATAGAAGTGACATACTAATGAAGGAGAGCCACAATAATCAAAATAGACAAACAAATATATAATATCAAGTAGTGGTAAATGCTATACATAGAAAAGTCAAGAAGGATTAAAAGATAAGAGGAATGGTTAGGGAAGGTCTCTGAGGAAGTGAGTTAGGTAGAGACCTGAATGAAGTGGCAAATGATTCATGAAAACATTAGGGAAAAGTGTTCCAAGCAGAGGGACAGCAAGTGCAAAGGCCCTGAGGTAGGAAAAAGCTTGGCATGTCTGAAGAAGGATAGAGTGGAGTGAGGGAAGGTGATACTAAGAAGAAACATGATCAGCTGCTGGTGGTGGTAGGAGTAGTAGTGGCAATAGTGGTAGTAGCTAAGTCAGTTGTAGGTGGGTCAGGTTCTGGTAAGTCTGAAGATTTTGAGTTGGGATATGACATGATCTGACAGAAAGGATTATTCTGTGTGCATTAACTCATATAATGCTTATAGCAAACCTGTGAGGTGGGTCTATCATTTCCACACAACAGATAAGGAAACAGAGGATTAGAAAGTGTAAGTAGGTAGTGCAATTAAAATTGGAATGCTGGTCTTTCTGACTCCAGAACCAGGTTCTTAGCCACCAGACCTAAGCTATCATAACCGTTAAAACGGAGCTGTTAGGTGTGGGAGCCAGCCTCCAAGATGTCCCCCAGTAATCCTTGTCTGCTTGTGTCATATGCTTGTGTGTTCTTCTCCCACAATGAACAAGTCTGACCTTTAAGACAAACAAGATGTTGTGGAAGTGACTGACAGTGAGTGGCCTCTGAGGCCAGGTCATAAAAGACATCACTACATCTGCCTTGCTTTCTTGGATGGCTCACTCCGGAGGAAGCCAGCCACGGAGGCCTCAAGCAGCCTATGGAGAGGCCTTCGTGGAAAGGTGCTACAGCCTTCCACCAGCCAGCACCTCCCACACGCCAGCCACAGGGAAGCCACTTTGGAAGTGTATCCTCCAGCACCAGTTAAACCTTCAGATGAATGTCCTTCGATCGACACCTTGTCAACAACCTCATGAAAGACTTGGAGCCAGAACCACCAGGAATTAAGCCATTCCCGAATTCCTGACACCCAGAAAACTGTGAGAGAGCATGCCTATTGTTTTAATTTAGTAAATCTTGAGGTAATTTGGGGAAGCAATAGATAACTAATATATTAGGCTTCCATGATAGCAAATGCCCCCTAAACTGTCAGATCCAAATATTACTTAGAATGGAAATATTAAGAACCACAAGCATATTGATTTGCTTTAATTTTTAAAAAGGACTTAGCCTGTTCAGGCTGCTACAAGAAAATATCATAGCCTTGGTGGTTGAAACAATAGATATTTACTTCCCACAGTTTTGGAGGCTGGAAAGTCTAAGATCAAGGTACAGGCAGTTTTGGTTCTTGGTAAGAGCCCTCTTCCTCATCTGCAGATGTCTGCCTTCTTGCTGGACCCCCACATGACAGAGAAAAACAGCTCTGGTGTCTCTTCCTCTTCCTATAAAGGCACTCTTCTCATCATGAGAGTCCCATTCTCATGGCCCCATCTAAACCAAATGATCTCCCAAAGGCCCCACCTCTTAACACCATGGCATGGGGGGCAGTTAGGGCTTCAACGTATGAATTTCAGGGAGACAGAATCATTCAGTCCAGAACAACAATTAAGTGGCCATTTTCTAGAATGACTGAATTTTAGACAGATACTTAAGTATGGTATATCAGAATACACTTATAAAATTTGATACTTAACCTACTATAATTCATCTAATAGGTAAATATAAGTTCGTATGCGGGGCGCCTCGGTGACTCAGTCGGTTAAGCATCTGACTTCAGTGCAGGTCATGATTTCATGGTTTGTGGGTGTGAGCCCCATGTCAGGCTCTCTGCTGTCAGTATAGAACCTGCTTCAGATACTCTGTCTCCCTCTCTCTCTGCCCCTCCCCTACTCTCTCTCTCTCTCTCAGCAAGAAACATTAAAAAAAATACAAAAAAAAAAAGAGGAAATAAGAGTTAGTATGCAATGTTGCTCTGTATTAACTGCCAGTGTTCATGGGTAGCAAACCTGTGATATCCATGGTATGCTCAGATAAGCATTTCTGTCCAGGTCCAGTTCAAGCACTTTTTGTTGTCCTGACTCTGTATCATTTATGATCCTTCCTCTGCCTTGGGCCTTCTGTGTAGGAAGAACTGCTATTTGTGTCAGAGATGTCAATGCTAAGTGAATACACTCTTTCTTCTTCTGAAATTGACCAGACTTCAAAATTTAACTCTGGTGTTTAAGTTTCAGTTTTCCTTCTGCCTTTGGACAACTGCAAGAACATATATTAAAACTATTGTAGACTCTGGGTCTAAAGTTCTCTCTTGTCTAGCAAGAGATTGGGATGCAGGATGAAAGTGGGAGATGGCTACTGTTTGGGAAAAGACAAGAGCCCCGAATAAGGGTCCTTGCCCCATTTTTATTAGGATCAGAAGGCTTACATACACGGCATGGACATGTACAGAGAGACAATGAATCTGTGAACATTAACTTGTGGATGTGAGGGAAAGGGGTTATTGCAGATATTCAGGGTTAGGGGTTTGGGTTAATACAAAGGAAAATCCTGACACCCGGTAGTGGGCAGAAGGTTATTTACAGCAGACATGAGGCACCACCTCTGTTTGTCTTAGCTAGCCTAGGGGATGAGACTAGTAGGATGTGTGACCTCAGAGTTAACAAGGCATCTTTTCTTTTGTTAATCATCTCCACTCTGGGCTGCTTCACCTGCAGCACAGCGGTCTATAGCCCAATTTACCTGTTACCTATCTTGGTCCTTCCCTCTTGTGAAAGCAGCTTTCTGCTATAGTACTAAATCAGGGGGTGCTTCCACCTGAATACCTAATCTTGTTTATTTCATATACCTATGTTCTATTTTGGTGTCTTTGCACCGCCCTATTCTGGGCCTTTGCCCCTCCCTCCCTATTCTGGGGTCTCTGTACCCTCCTACTCTATTCTGGGTGCCTTTGCACCTCCCTACTCTATTATGGGGGCTCCAGACCCCCTTTACTCTATTCTAGGGGCCTAAGTCCCCCTTCTCTATCCTTATTCGCCTAATCTTGTTTACCCAAACTCCGGTGTGAGCATCCTATGGCTTTGTACTTCTTTATGCCTTGTTAACCCACTGGTGTAAGCCCAGGGGATTCCTAAGCTTATTCCCCACATTAAAACCTGCCAAATAATTACGTCAGTGATTAGTTACCCTTCAGATGGCCAAATCTTCATTTAACTGTAATACAGGATTTCATGTGATAGTACCCCTTTGAACATTTAGAATTTTCTCTAGCTTGGTTTAAACATTTTATGCATGAATGAGAACATTATAAAATATTTAATAAGATTCTTTAAAGTTAAATTTTAAAGTCAATCTCATAAATTTAGAATGGCCCTTACTTTTGCCCTTCTGCATCTAGATGGGAAAGGAGAATAATTAATCTTCCTAATGGTGGCTTAGAGAGCTGTGAGACCATCTAAGGATGTTATCTCATAGACAGTGTAGTTGTCATTGAGGTTAGCTAAGCTAAAGGCATAATAGTGCTGCCTTGGCATACAATTGGTGTTTCGAGGCAGCCTGCAGGGGCCTTGAACTGACACCAGCTCCTCCTGTGTGTGTATGTCCTTGTAACAGTCCATAGAGTCATAGGAAAATGTAAGTTCCTGCTGTGACTCCCTCAATGGCTGACATGATAAACAGTCCCCACCCTCTTCCTAGGACCTTCACCTTGTGCATCCCTTAGATAAAAACCCTGTGAAATTTACCCAAACCCTGCTATTTTTTGGTTTGAATCAACAAATTTGGCCTTAGCCCGGGAACCCCCAAGCACTCTACTCACTGACCCTCAAGGCATACTGTGTACTTCCTCCAGGACTTGTGAGTAATAAATTTCTCTATTTCAATTTCTCTTACGGTCTTTTAATAAACTGCAACTTGCCATCTAATAACAAGTATTAATTTAACAAAGTCACAAGAGGTGACTATACTAATATCAGACAAAAGAAAATATAAAACAAAAAGAAATGTTACTAGATATAGAGGGAAATTTTATAATAGTAAAAGAGCCAATACATCAGAAATATATAACAATTATAAAGATATATACAAGTATGCCCTAAAATACCTGAAACAAAAACCGTCAGAATTGAAGAGAGAAATAGACAGTTCAACAGTAACAGTCGTAGACTTCAATACCCTATTTACAATAATGGATAGAATATTTAGGCAGAAGATCAACAAGGAAGTAAAAGACTTGAACAACACTACACATCATCTGGCTTAATGGACATCTATAGAGCACTTAACCTAACAGAAGAATGCAGATTTTTCTCAAGGAATGGAACATTCCCTGGATTAGACTATATGCTAGGCCATAAACCAAATCCCAATAAATTAGAAAGAACTGAAATCACACAAAGCATGCTCTTTGATCCCAATAGAGTGAAGTTGAAATTAATAACAGAAAGAAATTGGGGAAATTCAGAACTTTGTGGAAATAAATAACACACTTCTAAGTAACCAATGGACAAAGAGGATATCAAAAGGAAAATTAGTAAATACCCTGACAACAATGAAATGATGACACAACCTGACAAACGTTATGGGATGCAGCTAAAGCAGTGTTTAGAAGGTAACTTAGGGGTTCAATGCCAAAATTAGAAAAAGAAGAAATATCCACTTTAAAATACTTTGAAAGGAGTGGGGAAGAAAACTAAAACCAAAGATGCAAAAGGAAGGAGATAATGAAAGAGAGCATTTTTAAAAAATAGAGAAAACCACTGAAACTAAACATTGGTTCTTCGAAAAGATCAATAAAATTGACAAACCTTTAGCTAAACCAACCAAGAAAAACAAGAAGACTCACATTACTAAATTACTAATTAGTAAAATTAAGAATGAAAGAAGAGACTTAACATTGACCTTACAGATATAAAAAGAATTATAAAGGGATATACTATGAACTACTATGGGCCAACAAATTAGATAACTTAGATGAAAAAGACATATTACTAGAAAGACACAAACTACCAAAACTGACACAAGAAAAAGTAGAAAATCTGAAAAGATATATAGTGAAAGATTGGATTAGTAATTTAAACACTACCCACAAAGAAAAGCCCAGGCCCAGATTTCACTCTCGACTTCTACCAAAAATTTAAAGAATTAATATAATTGTTGGGGCACCTGGGTGGCTCATTCAGTTAAGGGTCTGACTTTGGCTCAGGTCATGGTCTAATGGTTGTGAATTCGAGCCCCACATCAGGCTCTCCACTCTCAGCGCAGAGCCCTTTTCAGATCCTCTGTCTTCCTCTCTCTCTATCCCTCCCTGCTCCCCACTATTGACAATAAATAAACATTTTAAAAAAATGTTTACAATAAAGAATAGAATTCTTCACAAACACTTTCAAAAAATAGAAAAGGAGGGAACAATTCTCACCTCATTCTATCAGGCTAGTATTATCTGGATTTCAAAACCAGACAAAGACATCACAAGAAAAGAAACCAGTATCTCTTATGGATATAGGTGTAAAAATCCTCAATAAAATACTAGCAAGTGGAATTTATCAATATATAAAAAGAACTAAACACCATAACCAAGTGGGATTTATATCAGGAATGTAAGGTTGATTTAAATCAATTAATACAATCCACTATATCAATTGAATAAAAGAGAAACCACATAATCATCTCGAAAAATGTAGAAAAACCATGTAATAAAATTCAACATTCCTTCATAATAAAAATATACAACCACCTAGGAAGTGAAGGAAACCTCTTCAAGCTAATAAAGGGCATCTGTGAAAAATCCAAACTCACATTATACTTAATGATGAAACGGAATGGTTTCCTTCCAAGAACAGGAACAAGAGATGGTTCTCTACTCTTGCCACTTCTATTCAGCATTGTACTGGAGGTCTAGTCAGGGAAACCAGGTAGGAAAATTAAATAATTAAATAAAAGGCATCTATATTAGCAAATAAAAAGAAGTAAAACTATCTCTACTTTTAGATCACATATTATTACATACAAAAAATGTAAGAAATCCACTAAAAAGTATTAGAACTAATAAACACATTCAGCAAAATTGCAGGATACAAGGTAAATATACATTACAAATTCTATTGCATTTCTGTATAGCAGCAATGAACAAACAAAAAATGAAATTAAGCAAACAACTGCATTACCTTAAAAAAAAAAAAGGTGGGGGGTACTGGGTGGCTCAGTAGGTTAAGCATCTGACTTTTGATTTTGGCTCAGGTCACGATCTCATAGTTTGTGAGATTGAGATTGAGCCCCACTTAGTTGGGCTCCACGCTGATAGCTCAAAGAGGGCTTGGGATTCTCACTCTGCCCCTTCCCTCTCATGTGGGAGCTCTGTCTCTATAAATATAGATAAATGAACTTAACAATAAAAACAACTGCATTAATATAAGCATCAAAAAGAATACTTAATAAATTTATTAGAATTGCAAAACTTGTAATCTGAAAACTACAAGATATTGCTAAAAAAAATTAAGAAGACATGAATCAATGGAAAGACATCCCTGTTCACAGACTGGAAGGCTTAATATTGTTAAAAGGGCAACTCCTTTAAAAAAAAAAAGGGGGGGGGCGCCTGGGTGGCTCGGTCAGTTGGGCGTCAGACTTCGGCTCAGGTCATGATCTCATGGTCTGTGAGTTCGAGCCCCGCGTCGGGCTCTGTGCTGACAGCTCAGAGCATGGAGCCTGTTTCAGATCCTGTGTCTCCCTCTCTCTCTGCCCCTCCCCTGTTCATGTGCTCTGTCTCAAAAAAATAAATAAACGTTAAAAAAAAAATTGAAAAAAAAGGGCAACTCCCCAAACTGATCTACAGATTCCATGTAGTTTCTTGAAATTCTAGCTTGCTTTTTTATAAAAATCAATAAGCTGATTTAAAATTTTATATGGAAATTTAAGGATCCAGAATAGCTAAAACAATTTTAAAAAAGAACATAGTTGGAAGACTCACATTTCCTCATTTCAAAACTATAGTAATGAAGACATGTGGTAATAGCATCAAGGGAGACATATAGATCAATAAAACAGAACTGGAAATTCAGGGAAAAACAAAATCTCATACATTTATGATCAACTGATTTCTGATAAAGTTGCCACGACCATTTAATGTTGAAAGAATAGTCTTTTCAACAAATGGTGTTGGGACATCTGGATATCCACATGCTACAGAATGAAGTTGGACCTCTTATCCCACACCATATATAAAAATTAACTTAAAATGAACCAAATATCTACCAAATATCTGTATGAGCCAAAACTGTAAAATTCTCATATGAAAACATAGGTACCCCTAAATTAGGCAATCATTTTTTAGATACTGTATCATAAACACTTTCATTTCAAGGTACATGTCCATGAGAAATGGGAACATTATGTCCACACAAAAACTTATACATGAATGTTCATAGCAGCATTATTAATAATAGCCAAAGAGTATCAAGTGATGAATGGATAATCAAGTATGTTCTGTTCATACAATGGAGTGTGATTCAGCAATAAATGAAGTACTGATACATGCTACAACATGGATGAACTTTGAATGCATTATGCTAAATGAAAGAAGGTATTCACAAAGGACCATATATTATATTATTCAATTTCTGTGAAATATCTAGAGTACAAAAAAAACCATAGTGGCAGAAAGTAGATTGGTGTTTGCTTAGAGCTGGGGAAAGGGGTAGTTGGGTGGAAATGGGAATGACTGCTAAAGAATATAGGGTTTCTGTCTGGGGTGATAAATATGTTTTAAATTTGATTGTGGTGATGGTTGCACAACTCTGTAAATATACTAAAAACCATTAAATTGTACGTTTTAAATGGCTATAGTGTATGGTACATGATTTATATATCAATGTATTATATATCAATAATGATATATCAGTAATGTTTATTGTTTTAAAAAAAAAAAAAAAGAAGGAAAACCTTCAAGACTCCAGAGGAAAAAGGATCATGGCATATACCAGGGCTGTGACAGTGGGATGAAAAGATAGATTTCAGATGAGTTTAGGAGTTAAAAGCAACAGAACTTGGTGATTTGGTTGATTAGTTAGGAGCGCTAATCTGGTTTTAATAACTCAAATAGTGTCTCCTTCAGATCTTTGGTGGTAAGATCTAGCAGCGAAGCTAGATCATCAGTGGCTCCTCCCCCTAAGCCTAATGAAATAAACCAAAACAATGAAAAACTAGCTCTCAGAGGAAGAGGAACAGCCTTAGCCTGGGAGAATTAGTGAGTCACACTGTGATAGTAAAGCTGTGCCACTTGTTAAAATATTGAAATACTTCCATGATGGTTGGCAGCTAGCTGCTACCTGGAGCCACCTACCTCCCCCAAGACTCCTGCCTCTACACAGCTTCCAGCTACTAGAGTCATCTTGGCTGCTCCCCCTGCCCTCCACCGTCCCTCTTGAGATCTTCAGCAACTAAAATATTAATCTTTAGTTTCTCCTGCACAGGGGGGCCACCAGGACATTGCTGAAGCATTATGGTCCATACTTTTCCTAATTGGTGATATCTAACTGAGGATGCTCAAGAGAAAACTGCCTATGGTTATTAGCCAAGGGTGGAGGTAGGGTTTACCCCCAGACAGGCTAACTGCTACACTATCCTTCTACTTTCTAGAATTTTTTGAGCTTTTCTCTATGGCCTTATGTAAGTTAATTTTAGTAAAAGGTCTCTGAATAAATGAAAAAAAATATTCTCTGTTACCAAAATTTAGGGTTTGATACAGGGTTATTAAATTGATATTATTTAATTACATAATTAATTATGTAATCATATTCAAGAAATATGAAAATGAGTGCTAACTTTAATTTTTTTAGAAACTTATTTTTATTTATTTATTTTAACATTTATTTATTTTTGAGAGAGAGAGAGACAGAGACAGAGAGCATGAGCAGGGAGGGGCAGAGAGAGGGAGACACAGAATCTGAAGCAGGCTCCAGGCTCTAAGCTGTCAGCATGGAGCCCGATATGGAGCTTGAACTCAGGAACTGTGAGATCATGACCTGAGCCAAATCGGATGCTTAACTGACTGAGCCACCCAGGCACCCCTAATTTTAATTTTTCATTATAAATTTGGCTATAAGAAAATTTACAATTATATATGTGATTCTCATTCTATTTTTATTGGAGAACATTGCTCTATACTCTTATGTATTAAATCATTATTTATCAAACACTTATTAGTATTTACTGTTTGCCACGCTCTGTGTGGCAATCATAGAGAAGCACTATTCAGATGCCTGCCTACAAGAGAGCCTGCTGTGGGGAGCATTACTGATTGATGGTCCCCAGCTGCTGCCACTGAATGCTGAGGCCATGTTCCCTTTCCCGCCCAACTAACCACCGCTGCCAGCTGATGACTGAGTGGCAGATATACTTGTGCCAGCTTTTCCTGCCTGACATGAGATTCCTCTACCAGGGAGCTTTGGTTCAGGCCTCTCCATGGATCCGGCCGAGCCTTTCTTAGAACGGTACTGTGTTCTGAGGCTCTGCCCAGCCTTCCCTTTGTACTTTTACAGGTGTCAGAAAAATACTGCAGTCTGCAAGCTCCCTGCCTACTCCTGCTCCTCTTCCCCTTGTTCCTCCCAGAACTTCTCCCTAATAAATCCCTTCTGTGTCTAATCCCATTTTAGCATCTGTTTCTTGGAAGATTTAAACTGACTCACTCTGTTTTAAGCACTTTGTAAATGTTAGTTCATTTAATCCTCATAACAGCTCTGACAGAACAACAGTGAGGTAGGATAACCATTACCCCTTTTTACAAACACAAAAACCAAGATAACAAGAGGTTAAGCAACTTGCCAAATATCCTGAAGAACTTAAGTGGTAAAGGCAAGATTTGAATACAGCCTGGCTTGACTCCATTCACTTAATCACTACACTAAGCTACCTTTCCATCTTTCGTGGGGTGGCACTAATCTCAGAACACACTCATGATACAGAGTAAAATGTATTTTGGTTGATACAGAAAAGTAGGGTGTGCCACACAGAACTCAGTGGTCAAGAGTGTATATGGCCTATTCTGCATACAAGCCTTAACTGAGAGGATAGCGTAGCATTCACACTATGAGAAAAACGATATTAATAATATCAATAACTTATTCAATATTATATTATATAAAGAATACTATCTGATATTATTTAATTTATAATAACATTACATGAAGTTTAAATTGATGGTTAATTATTAATATATTAAGTTATCAATACTATGTTATATAGATATTTTCACATATTTCCTGATACTTATACTTTTAGACAAATATTTCAGAGATCATATTAGAATTCTTTTAAGGTGATATGTATGTATTGTTAAGTGAAAAAAACTGAGTAGTAATTGAGGTATGAGCTCATTTGTGTGTTTTTTTAAGAACAGTTTATGTACATAGAAAAATTCTGAAAGCATACACAAGAAAATGTTATTAGCCATTGCCTATGGGGTGCAAATTGTCACCGAAGATGGAAAAAGATTTTAGAGGGTATCTCTATTCACTTTATAGCCTTCGATACTTGCACATATAAGTCATAAGACTGCATTTTTTTGTAGTATAAAAATGCACTTAAAATGAAATTTTAATAAATTATCATGAATGATGTACTGTTAAAAAGAATTATTTATGAATATAAGCTCATTTTATCTTTTTATCAACCCTGTGAGTATAAAAGGCAGTATTAAAAAAAATAAAAAAATAAATGCAGCTATTATTTCCATATTACATAAGAATATGTTTATATTCTTTAAAAAAATTTTTTTAATGTGTATTCATTTTTGAGAGACAGAGAGAGTGTGAGCAGGGGAGGGGCAGAGAGAGTGGGAAACAGAACTTGAAGCAGGCTCTGGGCTCTGAGCTGTCGGCACAGAGCCTGACGTGGGGCTTGAACTCACGAAATGCAAGATCATGACCTGACATGAAGTCAGAGGCTTAACTGACTGAGCCACCCAGGTGCCCATATTCTTTTTATGTACAGCCCATACATTATAATAAAAGCATGGCATATCTATAATTATCATTTTCCTCATTCATTCATTCAACGAATATTTATTGAGCATTTATTATATATTAGTTTCTAATAGTGGCTAGGCACTATACCTTAGGGATTATAGTAGTGAACAAAATAGAGAAGTTTTCCACTGTCGTGAAACTTACATACTTACTGAGGGAGGAAAGAAATCAGTTAATAAACAAGGACATCAGTTTAATATTTAGAGTGGACTAATATTTAGAGTGGACTAATATGATGGCTCTAATATGACTTTTAAGAGGTAACATTCAAGCTGAGACCAATGACAAAATGGAGTCATATGAAGACTGGTGGATAAGTAGTAAGTAAAGGGAACAGACAATGCCAATTCTCTAGTGTGAGAATGCATGTGACACATTCAGGGAACCACTGGAGGGTAGCAGGCTAAGGAGGAAGAGAGCAAATACTAAGTGGGGAGCAGTTAGGTGGGTAGAAGATCAAGTAGGACTTTTTAAGTGCTAGTAATGAGTTTAAGAAGTTTGGGTTTAAGTAAAGTGGGAAGCACTTGGAGGGTTTTCAAGAGAAACAGCTTGATCTTAAGGAAGCAAAGAGAGGACACAGGGAGATCAGTTGGGAATCTATTAGTAGAGGCAAGAGATGATAGAACCTTGGACTAGGGTGTTGCTATGCAGATGGAAATTAGTGATCAAATGCAGGATATGTTTTGGAGGTTGAGTTTATGGGACTTGTTGATGGAGTACATGAGGAAGGGGTGAAGAGAGAAACAATAAAGAATTAGAATGGAAATTTTTGTCTTGAGCAACCTGATGGACCTTGGGGCTTTTTACTGAGATGGAAGACTAAGAGAGGGGGAATCAAGAATTTTATTCTTTGACCACGTAATGTTTCAGCTGCCTATTCTATATCCAAGAGATGTCCTGCAAAGAGTTGAATACATATGTCCAAAGTTCCCAGAGTGGGAATGACAGGTAAGACTGAGGTCTTTTACGTCCAGATTGAGGTTTATCTGGAGGAGTGTGCAGATACAAAGAGAAAAAGGGGCCAGTACAGCATCCTACTAGGATTTCTAGGGCAAACCAATGCCTAGAAATCACAGAGAGGACCAACCAAGAAGTTTCAGAAGAAGCAGCTAGTGAGGAAGGAGAAAAAGCAATCAGGTGAGGCTCAACTGAAGGCAAGATAGTAAAGCAGCTTCAAGGAGGGCGTGGTGACTGTAGAATACTGCTGTCAGTGAAGTAAGATGAATACTGAGCAGAAACAATTGGCTTTGTTAACATGCAGATCACTAGTGTCCTAGAAAAAGCCTTCAGTGTCAGGGTGAGGGAGTCAGCCAACTAGAGTAGTTTAGGAGAGAAATTGAGGTGAGATGTAATTGCAACTATTATCATTTGACTAATACTTTCTAAAGACAGTGCACATTTTGATTTGTATTTGCATTTACAAATGCCTGGGGAAAAAAAATCTCAAATATTTGTTACAAGCCTATGTGTTTTGTTCCCATGTTGAATTTCAGATTTGGCATCTCTGTAACTACTGCATTTAAAAACAAGTTGAGATATAACATACATTCTAAAGTGCATAAAGTGCACTAATCTCAACGGGTACAGCTTGATGGTTTTTTACGTGTACGCCCTTGTAACCAACTGTTCAAAGATAAGGAATGTAAAAGTATCCCAGAAGATTCCCTTGTGCACCTTTCCAGCCTGTAATCCCCTAGAAGAAAATCAAAATTCTGACTTACATAAACATCCATTAGCTTTACTACAAAAATTTCCAAAAGAAACAAATGAAAACTCTAAAGGGCGCTTAATTGGACACTTCTTTAGTGTAAACTTACCAATTGGCTTGAGTAAGTATGAATACCAATCATTTGGCGCCAAAAGGTGAAACAATATTTAAGGCAGGCCGCTCCGTAGCCCCGCCCCACTCCCTACACCACGCCCCCTGCTTGCTCTTTTCCTTCCGAACAATTCTAGGGCTCGCCAGGCGTCGGGAAGAAACCGCTTTTCTGTCATGCGCACTAGGGATTGGCGCTTTTCCCTCTCTCTACAAACCAGTAGGACCGGGCATCGTCCTGCGCATTGAGAGTTTCCCAGGAACGCGCGCGCGCGCGCGCAACTGCACGGTCATGCGCATGAGCAGATTTGCTCGCTGAGGGCGGAAGTGAGGAGCGGCTGCGCAAAGGTGGGGGGCGCTGCGCTTGCTGTGGGGTGGGCGAGCTGCAGAAATGACGGCCTCCAGGAGTCCCGTGGTTCCTGTGGCAGTGTTGCTGCTGTTGGCTTGCGGGGCTCCCTGGACCCACGGGCGGCGGAGCGACGTGCGCATCATCACAGACGAGAACTGGAAAGAGTTGCTGGAAGGAGAGTGGATGATAGAATTGTGAGTGTGGGGCGGTCGTCTCGGGTCCCCTCGGTGGGCCGGGAGGTCCCGGCTGCTGGATCTAAATCGGGACACCCGCTTCCATTCAGCTCAGGCGGGTCCCAGCTTACCCAGAACTGCCACTCGGAGCCGACGACCCAGCGCCTCAGACTCCTCCAGATCCCTAAAGTCCTCTTCGGATCGGCCGCTGGCTTGGTCCCACCCCCTCGTTTCTAACCAGGGAATATTAAGTTTCTTCTAAATGGTTTCGTTTCTAGTACTGTGGTGCGCCTAAGAGATAAGAGTCCAACTTCGCATTTTTTCTACTTTTCATGACTTTGGGGGTGGAAGTGGTTGGTTTGACTAATTCCTATACAGTTATTTATTTTAGAATCATCCTTCGCAAACTTCTATCTAGACTTACTCTTCACCAAACTTTACAAAAGAGGAGATTGAGCAGAACTTCTCTCCTTTTGTCTTTTATCCTTTAAAAGTCCATTCGTAGTGTTGGAATTTGAGACTTTTCACATTTTATTTTATGGATTAAGTATATTTTAATTTTAAATGCTGAGTAAATTCAACTTGGATTATTGTTATTTATTTATTTATTTATTTATTTGCTTTATCTTGTTTTTGTTTTTTTCTCTCTGCACGTCTCATTTTTCTTTTGGATTCGTGTTTCTGCAAAGTACTTATTGCTCAATGTCCTGGATTGTTACTCTCAGATCTAAGTGTTATTGCAATAAAAAATAAAGTTAATGTATGAGAGTGATTATAAACTCTTAGGACCATCAGGTCATCATTTACTGTTTGGAGGAAACCACGTGTCTGTGGTGATTCTGTTCTACTAAGGTCCCCTTTGCATCTGTAGAAAATAAATTGTCTGCTTTTGCTTTAGTTGCTAAATTGGTGATGGTGGTAGTGCTATTGATCATAGTGGTATTAGTGGTATTAGTGATATTAGTAAAAAACACCACTTTTGAGTGTTAACTGTACCAGACACTGCTAAACACTTTATATACATTATACTATTTAATTTTCTACAAATCCTTTAAGATCGGCATTATTTCCCACATTTTACAGGTGAGAGAAATACCTAAGGGTTTTAATTAATCTGTCCTGGTATTGCTATACTGGCTTTCCTTTCCAGAGCCTAAGCGTAGGTATGCAGTAATTGTTAGAACGGTCCCCTTCTTTAACAGGGTTCAGATGAGTGTTTTCCTGTATGCTTGGGTTGCCAGTTAATGGATGAAGGTGGACATCCCCAAGGGAGAGTGCAGAAGACCAAATCGATAACTCTTGAGTCATAAAATCAAAAAAGGCATAGAACATTTATATGGAGTAAAAGATAGGGGAAATTGTTTATGCACTATACATTTAATCTGTAACTTAGTGAAATGAATTTTTAGGCAACATTGAAGCTGCAGCCAAGAGGAAATATAACCAGGGACAACATTTGATTTTTATTGTCATGAATAAGTTGGCTTGTGCCCATTTATGGTTTCATAAATAGTAATTAAACAATAGTGATTATGAATTTATATACATATGTCAAGTAATACTTGAGGGTTTAAAAAAAATTTTTTTTTAATGCTTATTTTTGAGAGAGGGAGAGAGAGAGCACGAGCTGGGGAGGGGCAGAGAGAGAGGGAGACACAGAATCTGAAGCAGGCTCCAGGCTCCATGCTGACAGCACAGAGCCTGACACGGGGCTCGAACCCACAAACTGTGAGATCATGACCTGAGCCAAAGTCAGACAACAGACTGAGCCACTCAAGCACCCCTTGAGGTTTTTTGTTTTTTTTTTTTTTTAACTGATTTGATCAATCTATGTAAATACAGTGGTCAAAAGTTAAGTATTTGGGGATTTGAATTAGAACTTCTCTGTGAAATAAGACTATACTGTAGAACTTGTTCTTACTTTTTTCCCCCTTAGCTTACTGATTTACGTGTTAAGACTTTAAAAAGCACAAAAGGAACTTGTAAGGGGGATCGAGTATTACTAATGAATGATAGTCTGCTCTTATTACAAGTCTGTTATCTGCATTAAACCCATCCTGATCAGTTTTGTTGCAGAGATATTTTTATTGAAATACAATCTGTTGTTAAGGACTTTTGCTTTCATGTATGGTACTAGTCTTGTTTCCCAGTGTCTGTTACTTTTAGGAGTTTTATTTTCATGACATAAGTTAAAATATAATGAAATGCAGAAACTGAACTCTTGTGTTCAGCAAGTACAGGCTTTATTCTTCCATTAAAAAAAAAAACTGAGTCAAATTGAAAGATAATACACAATAAAGTGAAGAATAAAATCCTGGAGAAAAATCAGGGCCTTGAAAGATGCTGAATACCAGAGGAGTAATTAAAATGCTAATAAGTTTGGCCATAGATTTGTAAACCTGAGGTTTTAGAAACTGGCTAACCAAGGACTGGCCAAAGGAATTTTGTATGGTCTGTCCAGTGTTTGTGTCCGGGTTAAGTTTTGAGGTAACATTTTTACATAAATATGCAGATTTTCAGCTTCTTTTAAATAAGATAGAGCCTGCTACCTAGCCAGAAATCCCCTTGTGGCAATCATGCTGAGTGGAGGTTCCCCTCATAAGGAGCATGCATTTCCTTTTTCGCCACAGCCCTGGGCACTTCCTATTTTTCTCCTTACTAGCCCCTTGCCTTTGTGACTCCTGTGGTGCAAATTATTCAAACGGGTGAACTCCAGATTTGGTTTTGAGTTTTCTGGTGGCCACGTATTCATAGAGAGATTCAGAGGTTTTCAAAGAGCTGTTTTGGGGGGCCCCTGGGTGGCTCAGTCTGTTGATCTTCAGTTGAGCATCTGACTCTTGATTTCGGCTCAGTTCATGATCTCACAGACGTGAAATCAAGCCCAGTTTCCGGCTCCAAGCTGAGCGTGGGGCTCTCCCTCTCTGTCTCTCTGCCTCTTCCCTGCTCAAATGGGTGCGTGCTCTCTCATTCAAAATATATAAACTGATTAAAAAACAAAGACTGTTTGGCATGTAAACTTATGAACTTATTTTTGTGTCTGAAGAACTTATTCTCAGAATTTTACATAATGAGCATCATCAGTTATAGTTTTGATTTTCAGAATGTTAGCTGCACAGTTAAAACTCTTTCATCTTCACAGAATTAATCACTTTGCTATCTTGTTTTTAGTATAAAACAGTCTTCACAAATTACACATTTAGAATTGTTATATCTATATGGTCATATTAGAATGCTTAACTTTTTTTTTTAAACTGTATTTTATAGTTATGCTCCATGGTGTCCTGCTTGTCAGAATCTTCAACCAGAATGGGAAAGTTTTGCTGAATGGGGAGAAGATCTTGAGGTTAATGTTGCAAAAGTAGATGTCACAGAGCAGCCAGGTACTGTAAGTCTGTGGTTAGTCTGCAAATTGGGTTGATATGTTCATCCTGTTTGCCACATCACTTGGTCTTAACTGCCTTTCATTAGGTTTTGAAAACATAACTGTCTGGGGGCGCCTGGGTGGCTCAGTACGTAGAGCGTCCAACTCCAGCTCAGGTCATGATCTCAAGGTTCAGTTTGTAGATTCGAGCCCCACGTCAGGCTCTGTGGGAGCCTGGAGCCTGCTTCGGATTCTGTCTCTCCCACTCTCTATGCCCCTCCCCTGCTCACAGTCTGTCTCTCTCTGTTTCTCTCTCTCTCAAAAAATAAGTAAACATTAAAAAAACAAAAACAAAAACATAACTGCATAACTGTCTGCAGTACTTACGCTGACTCACCCGCCTCCCTGGTGAGGGATCCTTGTGCAGTGGCTACAAAAAGCAGATTCTGTGGTTGTGTATGCAGCTCCTTCCTTTTAGGTGTTGCTGTAAGGGATGTTGGGGGTGGTGCCCTCTCCCTGTTCTGGCCCATGTAACTGCCTTTGATCTTTTTTTTCCTTTGTATCCCAGACCCCAGACTAGCATGTAAGATGCCTTTGAGAAGTCCTAGAATACTGTGGTTTAGGTGGACATTGGCCAAGCCATCATTTGCATCCATATACCAAGCTTCAGAATAAAGAGCATGTGGTTGAGGTTTTTTGTAGAGCCAAGGGTACATTCTCTGACAAGTGAACCCAATCTCTTAATTGGGTTTCAAATTTAATAACCTGTGGTTTGAGGGCATGCTCTTAATACAAAGCTCTCATGTCTGTGGGGTCAAATACACTCCCGACTTGGCCCCCTGAACAAGTGGCAGGCCCTGCTTAAGGATGCTCCTTTCTTAGACCAACCTCATCTTACCTGATCTTGGTCACAGTAAACCTGGGTTGTTGATTCTGTTCCCACCCCAGATGGTAATAAGAGCTAATATTTATTGAGCACTTAGTACAAGTATTGCTCCAAGTGTTTTGCATTTGTTATATAATCCTTATACAACCTTGTGAGTTAGGTAATATGAGAAAACTGAGGCATAGAGAGATGAACTCTCAGTTATATTAGAGCTTAACACATGGTTAATAATGTTATTGTTACTGCTCATCTTAGGAAAGATTGAAAATATTTTTCGTTTTTAACATCTTAAACTCTTTGTTTTTTTGAATGGCAAGTGGTATTTCATTTGATTTTAGATCTTTCTAAGACTACTGTTATATTGTGCCACCCTGTGACTCATTGCTGGTAGTCTTATCACATAGTGTTATAGTTGATCAAATGTTAATATATATATTCACAGACATCTTCAGTATTCAAGCCTTACATACTTTTAATTGAGATAATGTGCAGTAGTGTTGATTTTAAAGTTGCTTCAAGTACATAATTGGGATTTTTTTCATTGTTACAAAGCTCAACTGTTTGTAGGTATAATTTCATATTCATTCCCTATTAGTATTTAAATAATTCAGAATCAACTTTTAAGTAGTAAGTGATTGTTGGCTCATATAAAACCTGTTGTTTCTTGTATTTGTTTCTAATGTTTCCTTATCATTTTTAGGACTGAGTGGACGATTTATTATAACTGCTCTTCCTACTATTTATCAGTAAGTATTTGAAGATTCTATCGTTACGGAGAAGGATGCAGCATAGTATAATCAGAATAAAAGACCTCTGGCCTGAATCATGTTTAAAAAGCATTATATTCAGTAAGGCTCAGTTTGTCCTTCATGCTATTGTAGGTGCGTTAGATAGATGGATGACTATGAAATACTTCTGGTCACAGAGGTTTGTAGCTATTTTGTAACCTTCTGAACTCAGAGGTTCACATGACATGGTGTGATACCATGTAGCATAGTAAAGATTATGAGCCCAGGTTTGTGTTAAGTCCTGTAGAAAGTTTGGTAAGGAAAAAAAATCACTGGGCAGGGTGGTTCCTAGAGAACATGGGAATATAAACGCAACCTCAGAGGTAGAATTTTCAAAAGAGTGTAGAAGTAAGCATTCCATCCTTTGGATACTCTCACGAACAGTCATAAATAGGAACACGGTGTGTTCAAAAATTAGCTAGGAAAGGGCTGTAGCTCAGTCTTCAGACGGTAATCGGTGAAATGGTTGAGTGTTAAGTCAGAATGAACAAGATTATGTAGTTTTCTGTGTCAGGTCTTTTAGTTTGAATTTATCTTCTAAGCTGGGGATAGGAAATCTCAAATCTGTACAGGCGTACCTTGTTTTACTGTGCTTCACAGATGTTGGATTTTCACAAATTGAAGGTTTGTAGCAACGTTGGATCAAGTGGGTCTGTCTGCACCATTTTTCCAATAGCATTTGCTCACTTTGTGTCTCTGTGTCACATTTTGGTAATTCTTGAAATATTTCAGACTTTTTCATTATTATGTCTTCTGGTGGTCTGTAATAAGTGATTATAGCTTGCTGAAAGCTCAGATGATGTTTAGCATTTTTTAGCAAGAAAGTATTTTTAGATGAAGATATGCATAATGTTTTAGACATAAAGTTCATTCAGCTGGTGGCTTGTGTGGCAGGAGGTACTTTCCTCATTTAAATTTCTGAAAGCCAGTTGGCAGTTTTTTGTGTCTCTACCTCACTTTTCTTTGGCATCTTTTTTTTTCCATGTGTGTATCTGTTTCTCTGTGCCTTTGTATTCACCCCTGTTCCTTTTGTATCTATTCATATGTATATTCTTCCTCTCTGGAAGTGCTACTGTTCCTTTTTACTCCATCCTTTTCTCCACTTCCCCCTTTACTGGTTCTAATCAGTGTCTCCCATTTTCCTTCTCCCTTCTTAACATCCCCTGAACTTCCAGAATTTCCTGTCCTTCTTTTATAATTTTATTTTAATGTTTTATTTACTTTTGAGAGAGAGAGAGAGACAGAGTGTGAGCGGGGGGGAGGGGCAGAGAGTGAGTGAGACACAGAATCTGAAGCAGGCAGCAGGCTCCAGGCTCTGAGCTGTCAGCACAGAGCTCAACACAGGGATCCGGGGCTCGAGCCCACAAACTGCGAGATCACGACCTGAGCCAAAGTCGGATGACTGACTGAGCCACCCATGCGCCCCTCCTGTCCTTTTTTTAAGTCACATTGTTTATCATGCCCCTAATTTTTGCCTTTTGAAATCCTACATATTTTTCCCCTAATTTTTGCCTTTTGAAATCCTACATATTTTTCCCCTAATTTTTGCCTTTTGAAATCCTACATATTTTTCAAAAACAGCTCAAATGCCATTGCCTTTACAAAAACTTTGTGTTTTTGAGTGGAAGCTTCCTTGTAGTCTTTGGCACTGGAAGGCTAAAGGATTCTTTAATCCTACTGTAGGTGGTAGGGAGCTCTTGAAAATTTTTGTACTTAAGTGATAAAGTATTATGTAGGATTAGACTGGCAGTATTATCATTTTTTTTTTTTTAACATTTATTTATTTTTGAGAGCTAGAGATAGCACAGGTGCAGGAGGGGCAGAGAGAGAGGGAGACACAGAATCTGAACCAGGCTCCAGGCTCTGAGCTGTCAGCACAGAGCCTGACACGGGGCTCGAACCCTGGGCCCGTGAGATCATGGCCTAAGCCGAAGTTGGATGCTTAAATGACTGAACCACCCAGATGCCCCTAGATTGGCAGTATTATTTAGGGTAGTTTGGAAATAGTGAAGTTGTGGGAGCAGGGAGAGCATTTTTGAGCCTATGAGAACTCCCTACATTGGGAAGGGGAAGGAGGAGGCAGATGTCAGGAAGAATGCAAAGCATACTGTAAAATAGAATCACTGAAATAGGAAAGGAAACACTACCAGATACCTCCAGCAATTTAAAGTAGCATGGTTAAGATGATGTGATTATGGCTGACAATACCAGAAAAATGCCTTCAATTTTTAACCTGTAGCTTAAAATAGCTAATAATTAGTAAGTGTCAGATACTGTCTAACAACTTTTCATGTAGCCATCCTTTTAAGATGTGCATTGCACCTTTATCGAGGTATAATTTACATAGAACTATGGTTTCATAATTTTATAATTTGGAAAAGTAATAATTGTAAGGCTTATGATTTCTTATAATGCCACTGCTTAAATAAATTTGGAACCAAGATGTTATGAGTTGGTAATTAGTGTTGTTACTTGTGCAATTTGTTACTTGTGCATTACTAATGATTTTGAATATAAGGATTGATTATAAAATGAGGTTAAAGAAAAAGCAAAACAATGCTAAGTTTATTTGGTGCTGTTTAATATTTAATTCTGATCCCCTTTAGTTGTAAAGATGGTGAATTTAGGCGCTATCAGGGCCCAAGGACTAAGAAGGACTTCATAAACTTTGTAAGTGAGAAAGAGTGGAAGAGTATTGAACCCGTTTCATCGTGGTTTGGTCCAGGTTCTGTTTTGTAAGTATGAGGGATTTTCTTTTATCTATTTCAGAATTAATTGGACCAGATAATTATATTTTGTGGAAATAAAGCATTCATACCCAGTTTTAGTTCTTGGAGTCTTAAGGTACATTCATACTTACTGCGATATTTGTAGTTTGACTTTTTCTTCTAAGTCAGATACTTTGATCTTTGGTAAGCTAGAAGGAGGCATACGCTAAAATTAAGTTGAAAGCCTTTTCAGGAATATTTTAGCTCTCCAGATAATGGTCATTTGTATCCTCAAAAACGAATTGATCTCCCTGAGCAGTGTAATTGGTAAAGCTATCATTTCAGCTTAATATTTGATAAGCCTCAAACATGTGCCTACTCTTGTTACCGTTATATTTTATACCCTTATATTTTAGTTCTTAATGTGATTGCATTATTCTACCCATCTGATAATTTTTTGGTTGAATAGGATGAATGAACAATGAACTTAATGGTATGGGTAACCACTGGGCTTAATCTATAGCTGGATACATGGAGCAGTAAGGATTGGAAATAGCAAGAGTATTTTCAGCTAGCCTTTGGGGTATAAGGCCTCTCAGGTCATATGAGAGACATCTGGAAATAATTGAGTTTTGCTGAGGTCTCCATGGACTCATCCTGGTTTGGCTAAGTTATCTCTTCCTGTCCCCTCACCACATTTGCCCTTAGAGGTTGGGGAGTTGTTACACCAACAGTGTAAGGTATAAAAATGCTCTGGATTCTGGGAGTGGAGGAAAGATCAGCCCTAAGTGATATTTTGAAATCGAATTTTGTCTTTAGCTCCTTTCCTTATCACCTCTTTTCCTGTGAAAATCTCTAAATTGAATGGTCCTGTAGCTGTCAGAATTCCCCTTACTGAACCACCATGCCCTAGTATTCCTGATAGAATCTAATTAGTGCTGATTATAGTGAGGCTACACATTGCTTTATGTTTCAGTTCCCTGTTCCTATGCCCATTTGCAATTTAAGTGACAGAAGCAAATGATTGAACCACATTTTTGTGTCAAACTGAAATTGCTCCTGATTTTTGTTAATTTGAAATCTCCTAGACGAATCTTACCCTCTCTAGTAGAAGAAGGTATTCCTTGTACGTCTTTGTTGAATCCTCAGGGATTCAGCAGTGCATGCCTTTTTTATTGGTGGACCAAGTGAGAGACACTTGTAGTGTCGGCAGGCTCACCCACCCAGTGTGGGCAGTCAGAGTAGGTCATCCTGCATGCGGGAACTTTGGCTTAGGTGTGAATTGATCTATATGTTGGTGGCAATCCTTGTGCTAGAGAGAAAGCAAACCCTTCTTAGTTTTGCCTTTTTTCTAACTGTCTAAACTACTTGGGTTTATGTGAAAATAATAATTATTTATGTTTATATGATGTCTTAGCATTTATTTCATATGAAATTTCTTTGTATATCCTTAAATGATATCAAACTAATACAAATTAAAATTATTTAATTTTAATACAAAAGGGGAATAATTGTTAGGTGGGAAGGATCAGTTCAACAAGTATTCCCAGTTCTTCCTTCAGGCTCCCTTCTCTCCTCATTCTTTGGAGGGATTTTAAGGGTTAATAAGAGTTGTCATTTGCCTACAGTACACTTGACTTTAGGCAACTGGTTCCTTAGAACTTGTAACCCGTTATGCAGAGTATATTGGAGACATCATCAGATGAAAGGTGAAAGGCTAAAGTCAAAGCAGTAGGGAAAGGGAAAAAGTTACCAAGTGTTTTATTTATGAGGACATCACATAGTGACAGCAGTTCAAGAACTGTTCATTTTTGTTAATAGGAATTCCTAATACAAGCTTGAAATCAGTGATGTGCCGCTAGTCTTGATTAACACCAGCACTAAAATCTGTTACGTTAGGGAAATTATAGCCTGAAAAATAGAAGATCTAGATATGCACACATTGTCTTTCGAAGGTATGTGTCCTATTCAGTTTTTTAATCCTTTTTTCTTTCAGGATGAGTAGTATGTCAGCACTCTTTCAGCTATCCATGTGGATCAGGGTATGGGCTAGAGTTTTATTTCTATTTGAAACATTTTTGACACTACCCAAGTTTTTTAAACAACCAGGGTTTTTAAGTTTATTCTTTCCTTTTGATTTTAGACTTGCCATAACTATTTTATTGAAGACCTTGGATTACCAGTTTGGGGATCATACACAGTTTTTGCTTTAGCAACTCTGCTTTCAGGACTATTATTGGGACTTGTAAGTACTTCATTTTCAGAGTACATGGAAGAAAAATATTTTAAAATCTGATGATTGAATGTAGGTACACTAAGCTCTATCATATACATTCAGATTACTTGTGTTTATTTTCGCAGTGTATGATATTTGTGGCAGATTGTCTTTTTCCTTCAAAAAGGCGTAGACCACAGCCATACCCTTCCAGTAAGTATATTTTTAACGTTTATTTTTTATTCGCCATAATTCTGTTCATTTCTGTGAACACAGTCACACATATAGCAAGTTGCTTGTTTAGCTTAGGTTTCTAAATGTGGAATAATAGTTTACGTCAGAAACGGAAGGAGGATATAGATTTCATGTAAGAATTCCAGCCTGGATTTAAAAATTTTTTTTTTTTTTCAACGTTTATTTATTTTTGCGACAGAGAGAGACAGAGCATGAACGGGGGAGGGGCAGAGAGAGAGGGAGACACAGAATCGGAAACAGGCTCCAGGCTCTGAGCCATCAGCCCAGAGCCTGACGCGGGGCTCGAACTCTCGAACTGCGAGATCGTGACCTGGCTGAAGTCGGACGCTTAACCGACTGCGCCACCCAGGCGCCCCTCCAGCCTGGATTTTAGAACATAGTTGTTTTCTTGGCTTTTGTAATGTGGAGATTTTTAACATTGCATATAACTTGCAGATACTTAATAACCCTGATCTGGTGTCATTTTATTTGAAAATTTCATGATATTCATGGGTCCATTTGAGTATACTGGAGTCAGAAAGAGTTGAATATGTTCTACTCTGGTAGTCGTTCATTATTATAGTGGCCACATTTGAAGGTTTTTCTTTGAATCGTAGCCAAGTCTAAGTTTTTCTGGTAGGATATTCGGGAAAGCAGTTCCTGTAGCTGATTGAGGATTTGCATTAACACTGTACTACAAGATGAGTTGATATAATTAGAAGCATTCACTGCTATCTGTCTTAATATAATTGCTCTCAGCATTTGGTTTAATCTTGAAAATTACACTGTTAGGGAAGCCCTCCTGTTTGCTGTTTATAAAGAACTCTCACTTTGTGCCCTCCTATTCACTTTTCAGCAGCTCTCTAGATTGTATGAGTGATACTTTTCATTTTGTGGTTGGGGAAAGTAAGGCTCAGAGAGGTGAACTATTTTTCTAGGGTCACAAAGAAGGGACAGAGTAGAGAATAGAGCCTAAAGTAGACTGCGGGCATGACATTTTCATTGTGCCACCTTTTGTGACTTTAGGAATTATCGAGGTCAGAACTCCTGAAGTGAAATCAGTCAAGATTGCATTTACAGTCTACCTTGTTCATTGGATAGCTGACAGGTTATCTTTTCATTTCTTAGATGGTTGCATCAATACTGAAAAGGACACGTACAGGGGAAGAATTCATTCTATCCAGCAATAGCCACTGACCTGTAGGGAAAGAAATGTGAACACAGATTACTTAAAAGACAATTTAAAAGTTGGTGGATGTACATTTAATACTTACATCATTGAAAAACCTTAAATCTAACAGCAAATTAGTTTCAAGTAATCTGTGGCACGACTGATAGATTTTAACCTGGACTTTAATATGATACCACCCCTTCTATAGCAGGCCACGTGATTTGAGTTGTTTTTCAATGTCTGTGTTTAGCTTTGATGTTGAGTTGCCAGGGAGAGACCCAACTCAGTCTAGCTTTAAGCAAAATAGGGATTTACTGCTTCATGTAGCAAGGAAGTCTGAGGGCAGAGTTGGCTGGATCCTTGGGCTCAAATGTTAAAGATGTTGTGTTTCTGAACCGCTTTGTTTTCCATGTCTTTCCCTGCTTCATTTTTGCTCTTTCCAGTCCTTAGCATAAAATGAGTAAGAAAGCAGTGGCTCACAATCCAGAGTAGGAAGTATGCTTTTTCCCTACACCCAGCTATCTTTTGGAAAAATTTTGGTGCACTCTACTTGTGTAAAGAGCTCACTTTTTGGAACAGTCCGTGTAAACCAGGGTTTCTCAACATGGACACTTTTTACCTTTTGAGATGGATAATTCTTAATTGTGACAGACTGTCATTTGTATATTGTTGGGTGTTCAGCATCATCCCACACGTTCGCAGCAGCACCGCTCCTCTTAGTGGTGACAACCAGAAATATCTCCAGACAGTGCTAAGTGTTCCTTGGCAGTGGTGGGGTCCGGGGAGCAAGACCACCCCCCGTGGAGAACCACTGTTGTAGGCTGTAGTGCCTACCACAGCTACATGGGGTGTGGTACTGGGAAGGGGCCATTAACCCAGCTGAAAGAGCAATGTCAGACCAAAGCACAGAGTGCCCACCATGTGGTCATTTCTTCTCGTGTTTTTTTCTGCCTTACACTCTCAGGCCTCCCTACTCTGCTCAGGATTGCCTAAGATTAAGGCAGTCTAGGATCGCGGATTAGACTAAAGTCTCTTGGCCCATTTCTCTGTTCTGTATCTCAGTAACATGGTGTGTTCGAAGTTTAGGTTAACTAGCAACAGGTCCTGTAAAGAAAAATGGAAAAGGTGTGTGTGTGTGTGTGTGTGTGTGTGTGTACACGTACATAGTTAAAAATTCATTGAGCTGTGCACTTAAGCGTTATACATTTTATTGTTTGTAATTATGCCAAACAAAATTATATATGTGAGGAAGAGGAAGCACACTTGTGAAACTCCTTGGAGAAGAAAAACACAATGGATAGGAATATAACGTTGTAAATGTCTGATTGCTGCTCACCTAGAAACTGAAATGGGTAGTGTTGAAGTTTGTTTCATTGCACTTATTAACTAGAAGATTTAAGAGCAAATAAATATGGTTCTATTTAATGTAGTATATTTTCTTACAACATCCACATGCACGCACAGCATTAATTCTGGTTTATTAATTTCGGTTCAGTTTATAAACAGGCAGGTGATTACAGTGAATTTGGTAAATAAGATGGATCTTTCAAACCAATTTTCATTTTTATGGTGTCACTTATTTTTAAAGATAACTTTTTCCTTTTAGAAATCTAAACTTATGATTGATAAATAAAATCCGAAGCAGTTTATGGGCCTGTGAATCGTGTCTTGATTTTACTGTAGTGGAACTCTAATACATCAATGAAAAAAACCATTTCTGGGTCTTTATCTTTTTCTGTTGTAATGCCCACCGTGAATGATGTCTGTGTGCATACAATGTGATTATAGTATTACTGACTATATTCCCTATGCTGTACTTTTCATCTTTGTAACTTATTTTATAACTGGAAGTGTGTACCTCTTAATCCCCTCTGGTCTTTATCTTTAAGAAAAATTATTACCAGAATCTTCTCAACCTTTGAAAAAAGTGGAGGAGGAACAAGAGGCTGATGAAGAAGATGTTTCAGAAGAGGAAGCAGGAAGTAAAGAAGGAACAAACAAAGACTTTCCACGGAACGCCATTAGGCAACGTTCTGTGGGTCCTTCATTGGCCACAGATCAATCCTAGTTGATTTTTATAGATATCATAATATGATTTTGGCAGAAACAGAAGATGGATCATTTTGGTTTGAAGTAAACTGTGACATGCTTGTACATTGCAGGGTTCAGTCTAGATTGTCATTAGATTGGACAGACTATCTTCAGAAAATAAAAGTAGCACTACATAAAAAAGTTTGAAATAGGATTTAAGAACAACAGTATGATGGTTTAAACAATTCTTTAGGTTTTGAAAAATCTGGTGCCAAGCAATAAGGTTTGAGTATTTTTATTTAATAATGTTTCAGATCTTCTGAGTTGAAAAATTGCATTTCCCGAGTATTGCATTATTGAGGTATTTTTGGAGATTACTTTGGAGAAGATTTCTCATTTGATATAATTTTTTTCAGTTTCACTGTGTGAAAAAAAGAACATATTTCCCATAAATGGGAACTTTGCCCATTGACTCGAGAAATGTGTGGTTCAGTGACAGCTCTGGTCATTTCACAAATATAGTCCAAAATTTCTTCATATTTTTAGATTATGCAACTAATAAAGACTACCTTGCTTTAATTAGTTTTCTACACATGGTAATATAGGATATTCTTCTGATTTAGGAAGTTTTTATATAAGTCCATGGTGTTGTCTTGATTCCTGTAAAGGTCGGTTGCCTTTTTTTGTTCCCCTCTGTTCACTGTATGGTTTATGTTTTTCTTACCATGGGTTACATTTTTCTTTTTCTAAATTGGATAATTTTCTGGAAACATTTTTCATGCTTTAATAAATAGCCCTTTTTGTTTCAACTGAAGCTTACTGAGGATTCCTTAAAATTGAAAAGCTGTTTACTGATCATTTAAAATTTTGGCCACTCATTTCAGATTTTATGTCATTCTGTTGAACTTCTGAGGTTTTTGTTTGTTTGTTTGTTTTGCACATGAAGGTGAACATTCCTGATTTTTATTTGATCTTGTAGAAAAGCCTTGATATTTTACATTTTGAAAATTCATAGAAGCTTAATTTGATATAAAATAAAGTTAACATTCTACTCAGGAAAAAGCATCTTATAGTGTATGTTTTCACTGTATATTCATCATCACACAGAAAATTCGTAATTGATTTTACAAAGTCTGTGTATGCTTGATGTTTAAAAATCATAGCATTCTTTCGTTTTTGAACACAAAGTCTGTATTCTGCTGTACTTTTTATTGTGTAGTGTTTCACAGGTGGGCATCAGCAGGATGGGACATTTAATATAATTTTACACCTCAAAGAGTACAGAACTTTCACTTTACAGCAAAAGGGGGGGGGTGTTGGGTGGCAGTAAGAACTGTATTATCTACAAGAAGGGGAAAAGCCATAACTCAGAATGAATCACTTGCCCATTATTTAATAGACAATTTCTGTAATGTCCTGTTTTGTCTAGATTCTGCTATGTGAATCCATTAGACTTATACAGTATCGTAATGTACAACAGTTTTCTTCAAAGACCTTGCCTTTAGAATATTAAATATTCTACCATTGAAGAGTTTTGGATGTATAGTAATTTTGTGATGCTTTAGAAAAATAGACTAAGCACAAAATAAACTTTTCTAAGCACTTCACTAAAGGCTGGAGACAAGTGTGATTTCTAGTTGCATCTTTAGAAGTACTTCATTACTTTGTATTTAACAATGTTCAGATGAATAGTTGTGTCACTCTGTTCTTGATTTGTATAATCAAACGGCTAGAGTTCTACACATTTTTTTTGTTATTTGAGATGATAGAGGAAAATAGTACTCATTAATCAGGTGTTCCACTTTCTAGTATTCTAGTATACAAGACATAGACTTTAAGTTCTTAATTAGAAAATACTGTATATACAGAAAATTAAAAGTAGCCTGAATAGGTAGAGACATGATATTTCAGAAAACAGATGGTTTTGCATTTCTTCAAGATTGTCACTCTAGACACCTGAATATCAATTTTCTGTCATACGAGAGGCATATAGAAACTACAGGATCATTTACCTCTAACAGACTCCTTTTGTTTCCCTTATTGGGTTAAGGGGGCTCAACACAGCAGTTAGTTATAAATCTTAGGAGAGATTAAGGTGCAATATCAGCATCCTGGAGAACTCTGCCCCCCACCCCACAATAATTATTCACTGCTAACGTGGAAGTGTAAAACTGATCACTCCAATAGCAAAGGCAGTTCTAGGGATGCCTGGGGGGCTCAGTTTGTTGAACATCTGACTTCAGGTTATAATCTTGTGATTCATGAGTTCAAGCCCTGTATCAGGCTTGCTGCTGTTAGCACAGAGCCCACTTCAGATCAGCCACACTCCCTCTCACTGTCCCTCCCCTGCTAGTGCACTCTCAAAAATAAATAAACCTTTAAAAACAAATGCAGGTCTACCACATACTGCCTAGGTCAGCAAGAATGACAGAAGTTGTAATGAAGATTCCTGTGTATATATTAGCTTCCATTCACGACGGTTCTTTTTTTCTCCACATTCATGCCAACATTTGTTACCTCTTGTCTTTTTGAGTTAGCCATTCTGACAGGTGTAAAGTGATACCTCATTGTGGTTTTGATTTGCATTTCCCTGAGGATTAGTGATGTTGGGCCTCTTTTCATGTGTCTGTTGGCCATCTGTGTGACTTTGGGAAATTGTGTAGTCAAGTCCTCTGACCATTTTTAGTAGGATTACTTGGGTGTTTTTGGTGTTGCCTTGTACAAATTCTCATATATTTTGGATATTAGCCCCTTACTGAATAGATCGTTTACAAATCTATCTTCTCTCATTCAGTAGGTTGCCTTTTTATCTTTTGGATAGTTTCCTTCGCTGTGCAAAAGCTTCTTCTTTTGATGTGGTCCCAATGGTTTATTTTTACTTGTATTCCCCTTGCCTAAGGAGACATACCTAGACAATGTTACTAAGGCTGAAGTCAGAGAAATTATTGCCTATGTTTTCTTCTAGAAGTTTTATGGTTTCAGGTCTCACATTTAGATCTTTAATCCATTTTGAGTTTATTTTTGTGTATAGTGTGAGAAGTGGTCCAGTTTCATTTGTAAATGATGCTTTTGAAAGCAATTTTCTGTCAAGTCAGTTGTGTCCTTATTCAACCCAGTGCATCAAAGGCATAGATCTGGACTTAATTATATTATGAGATTAACATTTTTGAATAAACATTTTAACTCATTTTAGGATTACCTAGGATATTATGATGCATAACACTAGTTTAAGGTATAATTCTTTCAATAAATTATTTCTTTCCAGTTTTACTGAGGTATGATTGCCAAAACAAATTACTTTTGATAGGGATCTTTTATTAATAAGATAATTAATTTGAGATGGAATTTGAGTGGTCCTACTGAATAATTGTATAATTCTAAAAGTAAAATTAAAAATTTTAATGTTTATTTATTTCTGAGACAAAGAGAGACAGAGCATGAGTGGGGGAGGGGCAGAGAGAGGGAGACACAGAATCAGAAGCAGGCTCCAGGCTCTGAGCTGTCAGCACAGAGCCTGACATGGGGCTCAAACTCAAAAACCGTGAGATCATGACCTGAGCCAAAGTTGGTTGGTCGCTCAACCGACTGAGCCACCCAGGCGCCCCTAAAAGTAAAATTTTAAATATATCACTTACAGATTTGGGTATATATTGCATATCTAGCAACTTCTGCATTTGTTCTAAAACCATTAAAGCTAGAACAAAAATTTAAATTTGAAGTTTGATAATATATAAGTAGTAAAGTCATTATCTGAACAGATCTAAAATATATCCTTTTAAATTTTATTTACTAAAAAATATTTTTTTAATGTTTATTTATTTATTTTGAGAGAGAGATAGAGCACAAGCATGGGAGGGGCAGAGACAGTCACCGAACTGAAGCAGGCTACAGGCTCTGAGCTGTCAGCACAGACCCCGATGTGGGGCTTGAACTCATGGACTGCAAGATCATGACCTGAGCTGAGCTCAGACCCTTAAACTACTGAGCCACCCAGGTGCCACCCAGCAAAAATGTTTATTTTGAGAGAAAGCATGAGCCAGGGAGGGGCAGAGAGAGAGAGAGAGAGAGAGAGGGAATTTCAAGTGGGCATGCTGCAATCAGTGCACAGCCCAACCCAGGGGCTTAATTTCATGAACCATGGGATCATGACCTGAACCAAAATCAAGAGTCAGACACTTAACTGACTGAGCCACCCAGGCACCCCAATATATCCTTTCCTTTAATGATTGTTTCTTTTGACTCATTAATTACAGATGATTATGATAATATCAGTATTGTGGCCATTAATGAAATCAACTGTCTCCTTTCTACCCATTTGGCTGTGTGTAACATTTTTAAGCCTATTTTTGTTGTTATCACAACTCAGACTGGTTGTATCCTGAAAATGAAAACATGAAAAATGAAAATATAACAAGTAATTGACCAAATAGAGGTGTGCTTCTCTGAAATTTCTTTTTTTTTTTTTTTAACATTTATTTATTTTTAAGAGACAGAGCACGAGCAGGGTGGCGGGGAGTGGGGAGCAGAGACAGAGGGAGACACAGAATCCAAAGCAGGCTCCAGGCTCTGTGCTGTCAGCACAAAATCAGATGCTCAACCACCTGAGCCATCCAGGTGCCCATCTGAAATTTCTTTTAAATTTAAATAGAAGTAAGTCTTTTATTTTATTTATTATTTTAAAAAAATTTTATTTTTGAGAGACAGAGCACGAGCGGGGGAGGGGCAGAGAGAGAGAGAGACAGACAGACAGACAGACAGAATCTGAAGCTGGCTCTAGGCTCTGAGCTGTCAGTGCAGAGCCCGATGCAGGGCTCAAACTCACAAACCATGAGATCATGACCTGAGCCCAAGTCGGACACCTAACTGACTGAGCCACTCAGGTGCCCCTATTAAATCCATTTTAAACTGAGTGTACATATACTTTGAAGAATAACTTAAGTAATTAAGTATTTTTAAAAAACATCCTTAGTTTTCAGTGTTTTTAATAAAACATGTCACAGAAATAAGGTTATTAGTAGGTTAGCATATATCAACTCAAGTATTTAAGATTCAACTTACTGCTACCTGGGCATTCCACAGGTATGTTTAGATGTCTCTGCTTCCACAGAATCAAGTATACACTTGGTTGAGAATGTTAAATGCTATTAACTTCATCTCCCCCACCCAACCCAACTAATATTCCTGAAACTATTTTAACAAATCCTCTTGTCTGTCAACATGTCTCACGTTCCATCTGTTGGTTTAAGAGTCAGCTCAAATCCCTTAAGTCCTTTCTGGCCCACAATCTTTTGTTTTGTTTTGTTTTTTTCCAAAAAAACCTAAAATGTGGATTTTCACCATTGCCTGGCAGTTAAATCACATTCTGTCTTGTTATATTTCTTCTCTTGCATTTATTATACCAGTTAACTGGCACTGAGCAAATCATAATACATCCTTTGGTCTCAAGTTATGAGTTAAGTGATTTCTGGGGTTCTCTACCTTGAAGAAGATAGTCACTGCATTCATAAGTTGTCTCTAAAACCTGATTGTCATCACTTTGAGGCCTGAAAATACTTGTTAGAGACAAAGCATGCTGTTTCGGCGAGATTTGACAGAAGTCGAGAGACCTGGCTTCACGTCTTGTCTCTGCCCCTGACTCAGAATGTGACTACTGCCTGTCTGTACATTGATTTTCGTTTTTGCGAAATGAGTGCAAGTTGAGTAGTCTAGTTGTTAGAAAGTTACTTTGAGGAAGTTCTTGAAGTGAACAATAGAGTTATTTGCAACTTTAGCTTCTTGGGCAGGTTTTCTAGAACATAAATGCCATGTGAATGGAGACAGTTGTGAAGTTAGTCATGTTGACAGTAAATCGTGGGTGTCATTAGGCACCGGCTTGGGTCCTCAATCTGCCGAAATGGAGAAGCAGGAAAAGGAAAAGGCTGTTCTGCCTTTGCGCTCCTAGTACAGACTAATGTCTATTCTACTTTCTGACATTCACACCCTTCACAGCAGAACCCAGATTTTATGTTCTCCATCTTTTTCTTGACAGCCATGTGCTTCAGGACAAGCTGAGACTCTTCTCACTTACTAGGGGTGAGTTTTGGTTCTTAAGACACATGATAATCCAAACCAGTGATTGACATGGTCAATGAACATGTCCAACTTGAGCCAGTGAGGATGTGGGGGCTTCTCGTAAGGTCTCTTTCCTTAAAAACGAGGACTCAAAGGCATGTCTCTTTTTTCTGGAGTTGGCCATTTTCTGGATGTGATGCCTAGAATGTTGTGACCATCTCACTTCCTGAGGATGAAGTGAGCAAAAAGGAGGACAGAGCCAAGAGAATCAGAAAAGCAAAGCTTGAGCTTTGACAGAACACTCCCTATCTCTGAACATCTTGTTATTTGAGATAATTTTCCTTATGCCCTAGCCGTTTTCAGTTACTTATAACTAAAGTATCAACATGGCTGTCACCTTTCTGGACTCTGTGAACAATGGTGTCTTGATTTGGGTTAACTTAGCTCAATTCCATGTCATCATCAGGTTGCTAACCTCAAGCCATGGTTTACTTTTCTCACTGTGACAGCCCAAGTTCAGGAAAAAGAGTTAATCTTCATATATGTGGTTGAAAGCAATTGATGGGTTAAGTCAGACATGTACTCCAAACAGGCTTGGTAGTGAGAAGTTAAGTGAGTATAGTTTTTCTGTTTTAGGGGGCTATTTTTTTATTCCTCATATTTTATTACATTAATATTAGAATCTTGTAAGCATTAAAGATGAAATCCTAGAAGCTAAAAATAGTGTGTTGAGTGTAAGTATAGCTAACCATTTCGTGTTAACTCAGGCTTTGAGCCTAAAATAGCCTTGTTTAGCTTGTAAGATCCTCTTTGGATTTTGTTTAGTGAGCAAATTCCTATGTATCATTTTTGATAGTAACTTGAATTTTCTACTGAGAATGGGAATAATATAAGTTTGAAGATGGTAAGAAGGAATCATTTTGCCATTCTGTCCCCTTTGAAGAGGAGGAAGAAAAGGATGGGTGAGTAAAGGGTGACATTTGTTTATGTCTTCTGGAATGTTTCTCTCTTTTCTAAGTTTCTTGTTTGTGTTTTGTCAAGATTAAATGACAATGTATGTGCAAATGCCAGTCATAACCTAGCACATGCAAACAGCTTGATATGGAATATTTCTTAATGTTTATGAAAGGGGATTCCAGTCAAATAACCCTACTGCTTACGAGACTATAACTTGCATTGTAGCTTGAAGTGTTTATTTCGCAAAACCGTCGAGAATGCAATTACTTTCTTTGATGTTTGAGCTGTCAATGCATGCTTTGAAGTACCTCATTGTTGAAGGAACCAGATGCCTTGCTAACTTTGAGTTATATGCATGCTGCATGTAAGCATTTTTAGTTGTGTTCAGTGTTTATGTGTGAGTTCAAGTTGTTAAATGGCTCCAGCCTTCAGGCTGATTTTTAATCTGGAGATATGTAAATTTCATAAAGTGATGTTACTTACTCTTACCTTTGGATATGAGCTTACAGAGAAATTATAGTATACAGAGACAGGATAATATGATGAGTTTTTTAAAGAGCTATTTTTTATTCTGAGGTTATATCCTCCTTCTTAATGTTTTAAAATTAAAAATGCTAGATTTTAAAAAGTGGCCTTACCTTACTAAAGTTAAGAGTTGACAGTCTCTTGTGAGTATCCCAAATTTGGAGAGTTTTACTGGACCATAAAGTTTTGAAGTCTGGGAACCACTTATCTTGTCCAAGATGAGTAAACTGAAGTTTCTTCCCTAGACGGCTCATGAAAGGCAAATAGAAAATAAAAATTCAGGTCTCCTCACAAGTGATTTCTTCTTTCTTCACAAATTTTTCCCTGAGTGGGGTTATTGGAAGCCATGCCTTGTTATACAACTGTAAGCTTAAATGTTCTGTTCATATCGTTACATCGAACCCAAGTCTGACCTGGGCGCCTAGGTGGCTCAGTCAGTTAAGTATCTGATTCGTGATTTTTGTTCATGTTATGATCTCATGGTTTGTGAGTTTGAGGCCCACGTTGGGCTCTGTGCTGATAGCATGGAGCCTGCTTGGAATTCTCTCTCTCTCTGTCTCTCTCTCTCTCTCTCTCTCTCTCTCTCTCTCTGCCCCTCCCCTGTGTGCACATGCACACTCACTCTCACTCTCTCAAAATGAACTTAGCCTCCTGTGTTAAGAAAAAAAAAAAAGAAGAAGAAGAAAGAAAGAAAGAATCCAAGTCTGATCAAACAGGGCTGTTGGCTCATAGATCTGTCAGGTGACAGTTTATATTACTGTGCAACTTATGCCTGCAGCAGTCTCATTTTTCTGTGTCTCTGTTTTAAATTGGATCATGGAGGAGAATAATTGTCTTTGAATTTTAGCTTTATCAGTAACATTTCTACTTGTTAATATAGATGCATAAGATTAAATCTATACTGGTGCTAAGGAATAGAAAGACCAGTTGGGTACACTGAGGTTTTGACAACTTATTTTTTTCTGGTTGAAGCATCATTATAAAATATAGTATCAAGGAGAAGTACTGAGGTTAAGTTCATGTCAGTCGTATTCATGTCTTGGCACTACAGTAGCTCACTAAATGTTTGCTCAGTGTATTTATTTAGCTGTTTACCCCTGACCTGGAGTAGACAATCAAAGAAAACTCTGGTGGTGCCAGTTATCCAACTTTGTCCAGAATAATTTTTATTAGAATGTTTTCCGTTTTATTTCACTAATACACTGTCCCCTGATTCCCATGGATTTACCTTATCTCTCCTGAGAGGTATTGTGAAGAACATTTTAGTCACATGTGTCCTGCGGTAGAGCTTCCAAAGGGCTTTCACAAACGTCTCATTTGACTCACAACCACCTTAAGAAGTAGGTAGGGCAAGTATTATTATTATTTTAACAATAAAGAAATGGAAACTCCAGCCAATAGATCTGATTCAGGTTTGCACAACCATTAAGTAGTGGATTTAAGGCTTGAACCTAGGTTGACTTACTTTAGTAGAGTTCAGTGTTTCTAGATTATCTTTAGATCACTAATCCCACAAGAGGTTTCATGGAGTCTCGTGGTAAAATGGGTTTGTATATGCTGTTCCTATGGATGCTGGTAGCACAGACGAAGTCCCTGTACCAACAAGACCAGTTTACCTTTGTTCATTGTGATATTTCCCTTTATAATAAAACCTTTGTTTGCGAGGGTAATTTGTTCCAGAAATATGCTTATAATCCAAAGCACTTGTGTATCAAAGCGAATTTCCCTGTGAGAAATAATGGAAACTCGGGTGCTTCATTCCACAACCCCAAAATATTCATATAAAAATGATTATAATATTGTAATGCAGTACAAAATAATAAAATACAAAATAAAAAGAAAAATAAATTAATCTGCACTTACCTTTGAAAACCTTCATGGCTGGTGTAAGGGAGACAGAGAGCAAGGTTATTATATAGGACAACTTTCACTATCACTAATGGAATCACTGCTATCTATTGGCTCAATGGAATCTTTTCTGCATGGGGGCCATTGTATATGTTTGCTCAGATGTTGACTGTAGTACAGTATTAATAAACTCTTGTCATATACTGTATTTAGTATAGCTGGCAATAAGGCAGAAAAGGAAAAGGTCTGTGTCTAAAGGCAGCCTGACCTAGAATGAAGCAAAGCATTCCTGAGCTTACTCTTGTATGGAAAAGCAAAGGACCGTCCATAGGTGCTTTGAAGTGACAAAAACACACTAGTGCTAGTTGTGGGCACTTTCCAGCGTTCTGAAAAATCACTCATTTCTGCCAAACACCTTGGCCTGAGACTGAGCATCTGAGCATGGGAGAGACGATCACCCACAATCCCACAGTGAGGGAGAGAGACAGACAGAGAGGAACCATGGCTCAGTTACGATCATGTGACATCTGGCATCAGGTACTAGTATTGCAAGATATCGCCTGTTTATCAAGTTAAAATTTATTAGAAATATTTGCTCATCTTGTGGAACACTCGCAGAACAAGTTACTCGCAATCCAAGGTTTTACTGTATTTGAACATAGAACCTCTTTTTAAATTAACATTCTTTAAATATCCCAAGACATTAGTATTCCTTCAAGTATACTTTGGGTACTTTGGGGGAATGTTAGTATAGTGATTTCTTTTTCTTTCTTTCTTTCTTTCTTTCTTTCTTTCTTTCTTTCTTTCTTTCTTTCTTTCTTTCTTTCTTCCTTCCTTCCTTCCTTCCTTCCTTCCTTCCTTCCTTCCCTCCTTTCTTTCTTAATGTTTATTTTTGAGAGAGAAAGACAGTGTGAGTGGGGGAGGGGCAGAGAGAGAGAGGGAGACACATAGTCCAAAACAGTTTCCAGGCTCTGAGCTGTCAGCACAGAGCCTGACGCAGGGCTCGAACCTGGGAACAGTGAGATCATGACCTAGGCCAAAGACAGACGCTTAATCGACTAAATCACCCAGGAGCCCCAGTGTAGTAACATCTATACCATGCTACCCTCATTTTATATGGGGCTTTTTTTTATGGCACCTCATAATCTAAGCTTCCTACTCAATTGTCGAATGCTAGCTTTCTGAAAATATACCAAAATAATCCTACTTATTTAAGCAAAGCTGAGTTTATTCTTTACTGTGGTAAGGACAATCACTTCATTGACAGTCTTATTAGGGTTTTGAAGTAAGGGAGAGCAAAATCAAGTTATGTGAGTTCTTTTTGCGGTCTGATTTAAGGTGGGTTTCTTGATTTGAGGTCTTGTTTGTGGCTGGACAAATTTGGTACTAGGATTTTAAAGTAAATCTTGAAAAGTAAATAGTCACTAAATGCTACCTGTTCTGAGAAAAGAGTATATACTTTGCTGAGGGTGGACGTTGAATAGTTTAGTGTACAGATAAATGACTTAAAGGAAGTTCTTAAAATGAACAATAAAGTTCTTTGTAGCTTTAGCTTTCTGGGCAAGTGTCCTAGAATATTAATGCCATTGAATGAAGACAGTCAAATAGTAAAAGTTGTTAATGTTGACAGTAAGCTGTGTAAGTGCAAATAGTTTCGGTTCTCAGTATTGCCATTCTTTGGCCTGAGCTGAAAGATC
Source organism: Prionailurus bengalensis (assembly GCF_016509475.1). NCBI lineage: Eukaryota > Metazoa > Chordata > Mammalia > Carnivora > Felidae > Prionailurus > Prionailurus bengalensis. Next base: position 99,561,755 of record NC_057355.1, read on the forward strand.
CATAACAAGGGATGTGATCCCACAGTCTTTACTGCAGATTGTCACTGCTATTTGTGGCATCATGATCATGTATCACAGTTCCCAGATGACTGTTTCAGCATGCACAGTGTTAGTTTTTTCTGTTCTTTTTCTTGATCATTTCTTTAATTTTGTGATGAGACACCAGTTGCATAGCAACATTTAAAACTTGCCGTCACCCATCTGAGCCCCTGTATAACAAATTCTAAGAGAAGGACTATGATCAGAGTTTGTAGAATTCTTTTAAACCCTGAGCCAAGAGTGCCCAAATTAAAATAGAAGGACAGATTTCATTTCCATTTAGAGTCTGTAGTACCAGATAGGGGATTATTAGCCAAGTTACCATATTTTGTGATTTTTTTTTTGTTGTTAGCTTACCAGATCTATTTAGTAGTATTAAAGATGCCAGAGAGGTCTGCAGTGATATAATCACATCATTTTCCCCTAAAACAGTACATGCTTCCTCTCAAGACACCAATATTATATCTAATGGGCTTTTATTTCAGTTCAATTTCCTGAATCTCTTGGATGAAGATTTCCTTGGTGGAACTTTATAGCCTTAGTGGATTTGTCTAGCTTTCCTTTTCTCTGAACCATAGCATGTAAGCTGTCTCCCTATTTCAAGGCTTCTTGCAAAGTGAAATAGTCTAGCAGATAATAGACAGCAATCCAGAATTCTCTGTGAATCGTTAGGGCTCAGTTTTTAACCTAAGGTCCAATTTTTCTCCTTTCATTAATTTACCTAATTTCCTTTTCTGAGAGGCAAATTGATGAGTCCGAGTGGGTAATATCAGACTATCCTGAGGGCAGGTTGTCCATTTACCATGGTAACAACCCCTGGGCATTTTGCAGTTTGTAGCCAATAGACTTTTGTGTTACAGATCTAATTGTATTACAAAGTCAGTTTTGTGTTACATATGTAGTCATTGGTGGCCACTTAGTCGTCTGTTTTTGATTAAAGTACCCCTAATGGGGTTGTCAATTAGTTTTTTTATGATTTGGGGCCACTTGAGTAGTCTGGTTCCAGGTGTTAAAATTTAGTGTCAAGACCATTAATTAGGCACATCTAAAGTAAAGGAAATAGTGTGTTTTACCTGTAGCACTGGATAAAGTGAGACAGCTTCCAAATATCTACCATGTGTTCCCTAGTTCTTTTCCAAGCTCCATATCTGAGAGTTCAAGTACCATAGCTAGATCCCACAAAAGGTCCAAATAATAGTTTTGGTGGAGACAAGAGTCTTTTTTTTCTACATATGACATGATAGAGGATTTTAGATTTCTGGCTGTCTATCTGTGTGTTGTTTGCCATCTAAAAATTTGCCTGATACTCTTGCCCTAAGTGGACTGAAGTGATCTCAGAAAATGGTTCCCTATTCAGTGGATCCAGAAAACCCTACTAAAGTAAATCATGCAAATCAAGAAGTTCAAATCTTCTTGTTTACTTTAAGAACACATGTGAAACTGCCAGGCCATCAAGGGTATGCATGTCCAAAAAACCACCAAGTATCTGAAAGATGTCACTTTGCAGGAGCTATGTGTACCATTCCTTCGCTACAATGGTGGAGTTGGTAGGTGTGCCCAGGCTAAACAGTGGGGCTTGACACACAGTCGGTGTCCCAAAAAGAGTGCTGAATTTTTGCTGCACATGCTTAAAAATTCAGGGTGTAGTGCTGAATTTAAGGGTTTAGATATAGATTCTCTGGACATTGAGCACATCCAGGTGAACAAAGCCCTCAAGATGCAATGCAGAACTTAGAGAGTCCATGGTCGTATTAACTGGTACATGAGCTCTCCCTGCCACACTAAGATGATCCTGACCGAAAAAGAGCAGATTGTTCCTAAACCAAAAGAGGAGGTTGCACAGAAGAAAAAGATCTCGCAGAAGAAACTGAAGAAACAAAAACTTAGGGCCCAGGAACAAATCCTGCATAAAATAAATGCAAATACAAGAAAAAAAAAGTAAAAAAAAAATGCCTAATAAAATGATTGAGTTTACACAGAAGTTACCAGATTTCATTCAAGGAAATGGAACCAAGGGAAACCAAGTGGCTGCTCCCAAAGGGAAATATGTACAATTCCAATGATTAGTTTGGTTGTATGCTCTACTTGTTCATGAGTCATTTGTCTCTTCCAGAAGGCCAAATCTGGGTTTTAAGGTAATGCATACTTTAGGAGGATTCCAAGGCAAGTCTGCTCATACCTGTTGATGATAAGGTCAGAGGTATTACATGAGTCCCTTGCCATATTTGGTCATGCCTGCTTGCTAGTAGCGTGTGGAGTCTAGAATCAGATGTAATATTCCTAGATGCCCAGATAAGTCAACTACTCATAAGGCAAAAGTTGTTGAACCCCAGTGGAGTCATTAAAGCCAATGAGAATATCTTCAACCGTAGAACTTGGAGAGTCTCTGAGAACTTTGCTAAACTAAGTTTCAGAACTCCATTTTTTTTTTTTTCCTACTTTTCCTAGAAATTGGGGGCAATATGCATAGCAGACTTTCTGAGTAAGTGGTAGGGCTTCACAAAACTCTTTAATAAATAGTCCCAGGGAAACTGGTGCTTTGTTTACTAAAGAGAGAGAGGCTGGAATTCCTCAGGTTGGAGCATGAAATTAGGTAATATTTTTTATACTATAGGGCTAAAGATCTAGTAAGAAAGGATTTCAGTCTATCCTGAGAATAAGGATAGAACAATGACCAGGGCATATTTAAAACCCATAATAGGGTATACTTGGATGAAATCCATTTGGAGATGTTCAAAGAGGACCTGAATTTGGGGCTTTTGTCCAAGGCCAACCTTTAAAGTTTTACTAAAGTTATACTGGTGACATGGGACATGCATCAGAGACACCAGCAGCAATCTTAGTAAAGTTTCCACACTGGGATGCTTAAATTTATGTCACATTTATGACTGAATTAAGGGGTGCACAGGTAGCTGGTAAAACATTATTTCTAGGAGTGTCTGTGAGGTTGTTTCTGGAAGAGATTAGCATTTGAATCATTAAACTAAAGATTTGTACTATCAGTTTGGATGGGCAACATCAAGTCAGTTGAGGGCCCGAATAGAATCAAAAGGCTGAGGGAGGCTGAATTTTCTTTACTTTTCCCTATGGACATCAGGATTCCTGGTTTGGGGGCCTTTGGAAGTGGATTGAATTATATCACTGGCTTTCCTATTTCTCCAGCTTGCAGAGAAGATAGCAGATTACAGGACTTCTTGGTCTTCATAACTATGTGATCCAATTTCTATAATATCTCTCTGTGTGTGTGTGTGTGTGTGTGTGTGTGTGTGTGTGTATCTGTCTGTCTGTGTTTATTCTGTTGTGTCCATTTCTCTGGATAGCCCTGGCTAATATACCAATGTTGGTTCAGTACAGTGGCCAATTTTTCCTTGCTGTGGTAAGTAGTTTCGTGTAAACTTTTTACCATATTCCATGATGAGAGTGTCAAGACATTATCCCTATGCAGTTTGCATCCAGATTTCTTCCAGTATTTCTCTTCTCATTCTGGATCTAATTGCTGGCATCTTGTAATAGCCTCACCTCTCCAAAGATTTAGTCTTTTGGGATTTCATGAACACTAGGATTTTAGTAAAGGATGCCTGTCTCGCATCGTGATCAGCCGTGGCATTTTGTTCAGTGTCATGTTATCCCATTTGTGATAAGTTCCAACCATTATAATGACCAGTACTTTAGGATGTATTAGAGTACTTCAAAGTTCTTTAATTTTCTTATTGATCTTAATTAGATTTTCTGCTGAGATCAAGAATCATACGTGCTATCAGTTTATATATCAATTCTCTTTAAGTAACCAACAGGTTCTGGTGAATATACTGAGGCAAATTTTGCCTTCTTGCAGGGGGTCATATCCTAGAGGGGAAGTGTGAGACCTGTTATAGTGTATCTCTCCTGATAATTTTCTATGTAAGTCCATCAACAAAGAAGTTTAAGTCTGGCTTCTCTAATAAATCAATTTGGAGCATAGATCATTCATGCACAGAGATTAAACAGTCGTGAGTGTCCTCTTCTCCAGGTAATAGAAGTAGAGCAGCAGTATTTCGAATATAATAATGAATATAAATGTGTGGGAAAAAAATAGCATCTCATAGAAGATAAGCCCACCTGGTGAGAACTGTATATTACTAGTAAGCAGCAAAGATTGTACAGCATGGGACACCATCAAGTTTAAAGGAGACCCTAAAACCAAGTCTGCAGAAGCCTCTCCTAGGTTGGCGGCTGTAGCTGCTGCCCTTACCAGGTCAGTAGGTCTTGCCACCAGGTTAAGAAGAAGATTGTAGTAAGCCTTTGGCCTCTAGTGATTCTCTTGAAATTGAGTCAGAACATTAAAAGCTTGCCCAAACTCCTCTTGTACAAATAGAAAGGTTTATGATAATTAGGAAAAGCCATGGTGAGACACTATTGAAGAGTTCAACTTTGCTGTTGTAGCAACACAAAGACAGCCTTGGGTAATCTGTAAATGAATGAGTGTAGCCATGTTCCAATAATACTTTATTTATAAAACAGGTACTGGATATGGACCTTTTCTTTTACTAAAGAATTTAGTCTTTAATATTTATTATGTTAATAATATTTTTGGAGTTCTTTTTACCATCTTATTTTGTGTTTTGTAGCATTCTTTTTACATATGTATTTTTTCCCTTTTCTTGGATTGATAGAGATTTTTTAAAATTTTGTTTTAAATTTCATCTTCTCCATTGAAAGTGATGGTCTCTATTTTAATTTTTTGTGGTTCTAAAAATTCTAACAAGCATGTTTAATTGAACAAATTCAAAATTTAATCACTGTTTTTGCTCATCACCCAAATTATATACTATTATTTTTTATTTTACTGGTCTATATTTAACCCCACATTTCAGTACAGTTGTTGCTGCATTATACAGTCAATAGTAGCTTAGATTTTCTTATGCACTTTCTGCTTATTTTGCTTACCATTGATTTTTGCATCACAAATCATTTTTGGGGGGAGTCCATTTTACTTCTTCTTGGAGTAGGTCTTGTGAGTTTTAGAAGTAAGTTAGACTAGTTTCTTTAGGGTAATCTTTGCCTCTAGCTGTATTTAAGATCTTCCCTTCATTGTTCTGTAATGTTTAGTTGTGAATCTCTTTAAGCTTTTTTAGGACTCATCGGGATCCTTGAATCTGAGAATTTGCGCCTTTTATCAGTGTTGGAAAATTTTCAGCTATTATGTTTTTGAACATTGCCTCATTCCTATATTATTTATTTGTTTCTTCTGGTAGTCTTAGTAGAGATGTGTTCAACATTTTCCCTCTGTTCTCAATATCTATTACATTTCTTTTTATATTTTTCGTCTATTATTCTTTCCTTCATCTTGAGTAATTTCTTCAAAATTATCTTTGATAATAATTCTTTCTTCAGCCACATCTAATCTTCTCTTTTATCTCATTATTGAGTTTCCAAGTCCAATGATATGTTTTAAATTTCTAGACACTCTACTTATGAAATACGCCTGTTCATACTTTAAGTACTATCTTAAGTATATATTTAAATGTAGTCAGTAAATTATTTCCAGTCACTGTGAGTCTGAAATGGTTGTGTTCTGTTTGAGTGTTAGTCACGTATGCTGATTTTTTTTCTCTTGTACCTAAGGGATTTTTTGTCTTAATTTCATATTTGCTTTATCTGTGAATTCTTGGGAGCCAGACTTCAGGGTAGACTAGGATTTGCATTTATTTCTGCCAGTCACTTTGGAGTGTTTTTTTTTTTTTTAATGTTTATTTTTGAGAGAGAGAGAGCAAGATGGGGAGGGGCAGAGAGAGAGGGAGACACACAGTCTGAAGTAGGCTCCAGGCTCTGAACTGTCAGCACAGAGCCCAATGCCCAGGCTTAAACTCATGACCTGAGCCAAAGTTGGACAGCGAGATCATGGCCTGAGCCAAAGTTGGACGGTTAACCAACTGAGCCACCCAGGTGCCTCATTGGGAATTTTTTTTTTAAATGAAATTTATTGTCAAATTGGTTTCCATACAACACCCAGTGCTCATCCCAACAGGTGCCCTCAATACCCATCACTCACTCACCCCTGCCTTCCACCACCCATAAACCCTCAGTTTGTTCTCAGTTTTTAGGAGTCTCTTATGTTTTGGCTCCCTCCCTCTCTAACCATTTTTTTCTTCTTCCCCTCCCCCATGGTCTTCTGTTAAGTTTCTCAGGATCCACATAGGAGTGAAAACATATGGTATCTGTCCTTCTCTGTATGACTTATTTCACTTAGCAAACACTCTCCAGTTCCATCCATGTTGCTACAAAAGGCCATATTTCATTCTTTCTCATTGCCACGTAGTATTCCATTGTGTATATAAACCAAAATTTCTTTATCCATTCATCAGTTGATGGACATTTAGGCTCTTTCCATAATTTAGCTATTGTTGAGAGTGCTGCTATAAACATTGGGGTACAAGTGCCCCTATGCATCAGTACTCCTGTATCCCTTGGGTAAATTCCTAGCAGTGCTACTGCTGGGTCATAGGGTAGGTCTATTTTTAATTATTTTAGTAACCTCCACACTGTTTTCCAGAGTGGCTGCACCAGTTTGCATTCCCACCAACAGTGCAAGAGGATTCCCATTTCTCCACATCCTCTCCAGCATCTATAGTCTCCTGTTTTGTTCATTTTAGCCACTCTGACTGGCATAAGGTGATACCTGAGTGTGGTTTTGATTTGTATTTCCCTGATGAGGAGTGACGTTGAGCATCTTTTCATGTGCCTGTTGGCCATCTGGATGTCTTCTTTGCATGTCATCCTTGGCAGGGTCCATGCTAATCTTCTGTGTATCGTTCCAATTTTAGTGTATGTGCTGCCGAAGCAAGTACATCCAGATGTCTTCTTTAGAGAAGTATCTATTCATGTTTTCTGCCCATTTCTTCACTGGATTATTTGTTTTTTGGGTGTGGAGCTTGGTGAGCTCTTTATAAATTTGGATACTAGCCCTTTGTCTGATATGTCATTTGCAAATATCTTTTCCCATTCTGTCGGTTGCCTTTTAGTTTTGTTGATTGTTTCCTTTGCAGTGCAAAAGCTTTTTATCTTCATGAGGTCCCAATAGTTCATTTTTGCTTTTGTTTCCCTGGCCTTTGGGGATGTGCCAAGTAAGAAATTGCTACGGCTGAGGTCAGAGAGGTTTTTTCCTGCTTTCTCTTCTGGGGTTTTGATGGTTTCCTGTCTCACATTTAGGTCCTTTATCCATTTTGAGTTCTTTTTGTAAATGATGTAAGAAAGTGGTCTAGTTTCATTCTTCTGCATGTTGCTGTCCAGTTCTCCCGGCACCATTTGTTAAAGAGACTGTCTTTTTTCCATTGGATGTTCTTTCCTGCTTTGTCAAAGATTAGTTGGCCATACTTTTGTGGGTCTAGTTCTGGGGTTTCTATTCTATTCCATTGGTCTATGTGTCTGTTTTTGTGCCAATACCATGCTGTCTTGATGATGACAGCTTTGTAGTAGAGGCTAAAGTCTGGGATTGTGATGCCTCCTGCTTTGGTCTTCTTCTTCAAAATTACTTTGGCTATTCGGGGCCTTTTGTGGTTCCATACAAATTTTAGGATTGCTTGTTCTAGCTTTGAGAAGAATGCTGGTGCAATTTTGATTGGGATTGCATTGAATGTGTACATAGCTTTGGGTAGTATTGACATTTTAACAATATTTATTCTTCCAATCCATGAGCATGGAATGTTTTTCGATTTCTTTATATCTTCTTCAATGTCCTTCATAAGCTTTCTATAGGTTTCAGCATACAGATCTTTTACATCTTTGGTCAGGTTTATTCCTAGGTATTTTATGATTCTTGGTGCAATTGTGAATGGGATCAGTTTCTTTATTTGTCTTTCTGTTGCTTCATTATTAGTGTATAAGAATGCAACTGATTTCTGTACATTGATTTTGTATCCTGTGACTTTGCTGAATTCATGTATCAGTTCTAGCAGAATTTTGGTGGAATCTATCGGGTTTTCCATGTATAGTATCATGTCATCTGCAAAAAGTGAAAGCTTGAGTTCGTCTTTGCCAATTTTGTTGCCTTTGATTTCCTTTTATTGTCTGATTGCTGATGCTAGAACTTCCAACACTATGTTTAACAACAGTGGTGAGAGTGGACATCCCTGTCATGTTCCTGATCTCAGAGGGAAAGCTCTCAGTTTTTCCCCATTGAGGATGATATTAGCTGTGGGCTTTTCATAAATGGCTTTTATGATGTTTAAGTATGTTCCTTCTATCCCGACTTTCTCGAGGGTTTTTATTAAGAAAGGATGCTGAATTTTGTCAAATGCTTTTTCTGCATCGATTGACAGGATCATATGGTTCTTCTTTTATTAATGTGATGTATCACATTGACTGATTTTCGAATGTTGAACCAGCCCTGCAGCCCAGGAATGAATCCCACTTGATCATGGTGAATAATTCTTTTTATATGCTGTTGAATTCGATTTGCTAGTATCTTATTGAGAATTTTTGCATCCATATTCATCAGGGATATTGGCCTGTAGTTCTCTTTTTTTACTGGGTCTCTGTCTGGTTTAGGAATCAAAGTAATGCTGGCTTCATAGAATGAGTCTGGAAGTTTTCCTTCCCTTTCTATTTTTTGGAATAGCTTGAGAAGGATAGGTATTATCTCTACTTTAAATGTCTGGTAGAATTCCCCTGGGAAGCCATCTGGTCCTGGACTCTTATTTCTTGGGAGATTTTTGATAACTGCTTCCATTTCTTCGCTGGTTATGGGTCTGTTCAAGCTTTCTATTTCTTCCTGTTTGAGTTTTGGAAGTGTGTGGGTGTTTAGGAATTTTTCCATTTCTTCCAGGTTGTCCAGTTTGTTGGCATATAATTTTTCACAGTATCCTGATAATTCCTTGTATTTCTGAGGGATTGGTTTAATAATTCCATTTTCATTCATGATTTTATCTATTTGGGTCATCTCCCTTTTCTTTTTGAGAAGCCTGGCTAGAGGTTTATCCATTTTGTTTATTTTTTCAAAAAACCAACTCTTGGTTTCATTGATCTCCTCTACAGTTTTTTTAGATTCTATATTGTTTATTTCTGCTCTGATCTTTATTATTTCTCTTCTTCTGCCAGATTTGGGTGTCTTTGCTGTTATGCTTCTATTTCCTTTAGGTGTGCTGTTGGATTTTGTGTTTGGTATTTTTCTTGTTTCTTGAGATAGGCCTGGATTGCAATGTATTTTCCTCTCAGGACTGCCTTGACTGCACCCAAAGCATTTGAATTGTTGTATTTTCATTTTCATTTGTTTCCTTATATTTTTAAATTTCTTCTCTAATTGCCTGGTTGACCCATTCATTCTTTAGTAGGGTGTTCTTTAACCTCCATGCTTTTGGAGGTTTTCCAGATTTTTCTTGTGGTTGATTTCAAGCTTCATAGCATTGTGGTCAGAAAGTATGCATGGTGTGATCTCAATTCTTGTATACTTATGAAGGGCTCTTTTGTGACCCAGTATGTGATCTATCTTGGAGAAGGTTCCATGTGCACTCGAGAAGAAAGTATATTCTGTTGCTTTGGCATGCAGAGTTCTAAATATATCTATCAAGTCCATCTGAAACAGTGTATCATTCAGGGCCCTTGTTTCTTTATTGATCCTGTGTCCAGAGGATCTATCCAATGTTGTAAGTGGAGTATTAAAGTCCCCTGCAATTACCACATTCTTATCAATAAGGTTGCTTATGTTTGTGATTAATTGTTTTATATACTTGGGGGCTCCTGTATTTGGCACATAGACATTTATAATTGTTAGCTCTTCCTGATGGATAGACCCTGTAATTATTATATAATGCCCTTCTTCATCTCTTGTTACAGCCTTTAATTTGAAGTCTAGTTTGTCTGATATAAGTATGGCTACTCCAGCTTTCTTTTGACTTCCAGTAGCATGATAGATAGTTCTCTATCCCCTCACTTTCAATCTGCAGGTGTCCTCAGGTCTAAAATGAGTCTCTTGTAGACAGCAAATAGATGGGTCTTGTTTTTTTTTTAATCCATTCTGATACCCTATGTCTTTTGGTTGGGGCATTTAGTCCATTTACCTTCAGTGTTATTATTGAAAGATATGGGTTTAGAGTCATTGTGATGTCTGTAGGTTTCATGCTTGCAGTGATGTCTCTGGTACTTTGTCTGACAGGATCCCCCTTAGGATCTCTTGTAGGGCTGGTTTAGTGGTGATGAATCCCTTCAGTTTTTGTTTGTTTGGGAGACCTTTATCTCTCCTATTCTGAATGACAGACTTGCTGGATAAAGGATTCTAGGCTGCATATTTTTTTCTGTTCATCACATTGAAGATTTCCTGCCATTCCTGTCTGGCCTGCCAAGTTTCAGTAGACAGATCTGTCATGAGTCTTATCAGTCTCCCTTTATATGTTAGAGCATGTTTATCCCTAGGTGCTTTCAGAATTCTCTCTTTATCCTTGTATTTTGCCAGTTTCACTATGATATGTCATGCAGAAGATAGATTCAAGTTATGTCTGAGGGGAGTTCTCTGTGCCTCTTGGATTTCAATGCCTTTTTCCTTCCCCAGGTCAGGGAAGTTCTCAGCTATGATTTCTTCAGGTACACCTTCAGCTCCTTTCCCTCTCTCTTCCCCCTCTGAAATCCCAATTATGCGTACATTATTTCCCTTAATTATGTCACTTAGTTCTCTAATTCTCCCCTCATACTCCTGGATTTTTTTTATCTCTTTTTCTCAGCTTCTTCTTTTTCCATAATTTTATCTTCTAGTTCACCTATTCTCTCATCTGCCTCTTCAACCCAAGCTGTGGTCGCCTCCATTTTATTTTGCAGCTCATTTATAGCATTTTTTAGCTCCTCCTGACTGTTTCTTAGTCCCTTGATCTCTGTAGTAATAGATTCTCTGCTATCCTCTATACTTTTTTCAAGCCCAGCGACTAATTTTATGACTGTTATTTTAAATTCATTTTCTGCTATATTGCTTAAATCGTTTTTGATCAGTTCATTAGCTGTCGCTACTTCCTGGAGTTTCTTTTGAGGAGAATTCCTCCATTTCATCATTTTGGATAGTCTCTGGGGTGGCTTGGAACTTCAAGGCTCTTCCTCTGTGCTGTCTGGTGTAACTTGAGTTGGTAAACAGGGCCACAGTCAGATCTGATGTCTGCCCCCAGCCTGCTGCTGGGAGCCACAGTCAGACTGGTGTGTACCTTATCTTCCCCTCTCCCAGGGGCAGGACTCACTTTGGAGTGGTGTGGCCTCTGTCTGGGCTACTTGCATACTGCCAGGCTTGTGGTGCTGCTTCAATGGGATCTGGCGTATTAGCTGGGGTGGATTGCAAGGTGCACAGGGGCAGGAGGGGTAGGCTCAGCTCTCTTTGCCTTTGGTGGTCCGCTTCAGGAGGGGTCCTGCAGCACCTGGGAGGGAGGCAGACCCGCCAGAGGGATGGATCCACAGACGCACAGTGTTGGGTGTTTGCGCGGTGCAAACAAGTTCCGTGGCGGTAACTGGCTCCCTTTGTGATTTTGGCTGGAGGATGGGCGAGGGAGCCGGCGCTTCCCACTGCCTTTGTTCCCCGCCAAGCTGAGTTCTGTCCTCCGGGACTCAACAACTCTCTCTCCCGCTCTCCGAGCAGAGCTGATGACGTATAACATTCCAGATGTTAAGTCCCACTGGCTGTCAGAACACACTCCGTCCAGCCCCTCCACTTTTGCAAGCCAGACTCGGGGGCTCTGCCTTGCCTGGTGGGCTGGCTGCCCCTCTGCTGCCCCAGCTCCCTCCTGCCCGTCCATGTAGCACGCATTGCCTCTCCGCCCTTCCTACCCTCTTCCGTGGGCTTCTCGTCTACGCTTGGCTCCGGAAAGTCTGTTCTGCTAGTCTTTTGGTGATTATTGGGGTAAATTAGGCAGATGTAGGTGGAATCTAAGCGATCAGCAGGATGTGGTGAGACCAGCATCCTCCTTCGTCGCCATCTTCTAGGATCCGGGAATGTTTTAAATTAAATTCGCACCTTGGAGTTTTTCACACCCAAGGACGCTACAGATTTTGTTTGTGCGTGCAGGGCCAGCTTTTGGAGAAACTCCCAGAAGAACCTTTCCTTCTCCCAGAGCTAAGGTAAAATAGATATATTTCCTTCCTATCTGCTTCTGTGTTCATCTTATTTTCTCGGGAGTTTTGGGTTTCATCTCATCTCATCTCACCTGTCATGTTAGGTCCCACGTTTTCTTTTCTTTTTTCCAGTGTTCTTATTTGCATAAAGACCAAAAAGCTGGAATCCACTAGCATCGATCATCAGAAGCATCAGTGGTAACTGTTAGCTCTTACACTTAGCTATCTCACTTAATTTAAGTTCTTGCTTCATTTTTGCTTGTGTAGTGCTTCTTCATAGTGCCCAACCATGATTGTAAAGAGATTAAAAAAACAAAACAAACATTTTATCCAGAACTTTTCAGCATCTGTTCCAGGAGTTTTTCTTAAGTTATCCAGCCTACTAAGTTATTTTGCCTGAAACAGAAGTACTCTCCTGTTCTTTTTTGTATTTTTACAATACACTTAAAAAGATCTCTTTACATTACTTTAACAGTGTTTTGAGAAAATCAGATATTAACAAAAACTTTTTATTGTGTAAGATCTTTTAGCTGTGACATTGGGGACTTCTTTGTACTGAAGAATGGGGTGGTGATGTCACATAGAATTGAGTTTAAATTTATAGCTGCATCCTGAAATTAAGTGTGATGCTTTTGTTCCTTTTCTTGTCAAATATTTTTATTAAATCAGTTGACTTTGACAGATGAGTGTATGTATCTCAGAGTATGTTCCTGTGTCATTTCATTCAGTTAAGCTGTTATAACTGATAGCTTCAATTGATAAATTTTGCTTATTTGAATGAAACTTTAAAATGAAAGAAAGTAGATATCATGAAGTTATAAATGTTGAAACTTTTACTCCTAGATATGCTTTCCATAGTGTTAGCTTTTTATTAAATTTATAAAGGCCAGAGAGTGACCCTTTCATGTAGTGGAAAAGAAGTCAAGAGAAAATACTTGAGAGTTACTGTCTTAAGATCTTATTTAGATAAAAATCAGTTTTGTAACAAAGGACAAAATAATTAATTAACCTGGTAAAGATAAATTTTCTTTTACCTTGAAAAGGGCACATTTGTAATTAGTTTTATGCCTGAGGTACAATTGACTCAACAACAAAGTCTCAGTGTGGTAAAATGCAAACCTCATTTATTTGGGTAGAAATGAATAGAAGAAAAGGTTCTGGACTTGTGTCCTGGGCTTCATAGGGTTTGAGATCTCCTTAAATTGGTACAGTCTTACATATATATATTTAGATTTGTGACTTTTCCTGGGCCCAGCCCTACTTGGCTTTCACATCCCCTTTGGCGAGGTACATTTGTGCAGTACACAAACTCTGCAACTGTATATGGTGGTTAGATTTCCCAAAGGCTTGCATCCCATAGTTTGAGAGATTGAAAAGGCTAAATGAAACCTGATTTCACATATTGAGCAACACTTGCCTTACGGTGTTGGGATTTAAAAACTTAAAAAGTCATCCTCCTCAGGTATGTTAAATGTGGAGGTATTAAGAGTAAACTCTCTCAGACTTTATTTTTCATGTTAACATTTCTTTTTCATTTATACCTAAATCCTTTGTATATTTGTTTGCCACACCTGGTAGGGGCTATTCATTCCAAGAGAAGTGGCTGTCTTACAGATCTTCAAAACCTTGCTCGATTTCTTTTGTCTTTTTAAAAACATTTTTTTGACGTTTATTCATTTTTGAGAGACAGAGCACAAGCAGGGGTGGGACAGAGAGAGAGGGAGACACAGAATCCGAAGCAGGCTCCAGGCTCTGAGCTGTCACCACAGAGCCCAACGTGGGGATCAAACTCACAAACCATCAGATCATGACCTGAGCCAAAGTCGGATGCTTAACCAAGGTGCCCCAAAACCTTGCTGGATTTCTTAAAGACTGGGCTTAAAATACATCATGCTTGGTTGTTGACTGTTTTTTCAGCTGAATTTTCAGACTGGCAAGGAACTTGGGTACTGGTTCACTATAATTTTGTTTCACAATTCCTAATTTTTCTTTTTAAGGAAAGTAGCTAATAGATCTTTTAAAGAAAACACATGAACATTACCAAAAGAAAGAAAACAGGAGAAGAGAGCAACTAAATTTCAGTGTGCCAAATATAAAGTGATACAATTGGCATAAATTGTTAGGCAGCTGCTTTGTAAAAAAATTGTTTTTAGTATCAGTAGGGCCGAATGTATTTTTTTTCTGAAACATTTTAAGATTTAATTAAAATAATCCAATATACTGAAAAACATACTACAATCACCTCTTTCAGCCAACATACACTGTCTTTATTTAATTATTAAAGCAAATATGGCAAAATGATAAACATGTCTGAGTAAAATATACATTGTCACAATTATTACTTTTCTTTGTTAGCTATTACCTTTGTTACACCAGGCTCAATCATTACCCTTGAGTCAATTAACAAGAGCTCCTGATTATCTGCTCGCAGGCAAAGACCAGATTTCTTTAACCAATACTCAATCTGCTAAGAGTATATTTTTCCAACAAAAATGCAATCACGATGTGTGCCTCCTTATGCCTTTAACCTCACTTGGTCTAGAACTGTTACCTATTTCCTCCCCTGACCCTGACTTTCCAATGTCACAAACCAGCTGTGGAACACCTGTGTCCTGTCTTGTGTGTTTCCACAAGGTGCCATTTAACTTGTGACTCTATCCCCTATATTCTCCATGATAAGCTGGAAGCTACTTGCCAGTCACGTGCTTCACGTTGTACCACACTGGGCATGTAATCCTTGTGAGCAGCCATTGCTAGTGATGCCAGTCTTGAATGTTGTAACGGACTGACCTCTCCACTGCAAATGCATTTTTTTTTTCCATTAGCCACTCACTAGTAATGGTTGTGGTATCCATTGACCAGTTTTGTCTACAACAGTTTGCTTTTGGGGGGGTTTACAGCATAGTGATTTTTTAATACCTCCGTTCTTTTTCATTTCTTAGATAGCATTCTTTGATAAAGAGTTTTCCTGCCTCAACTGGGGTATAGACAACAAATGTGTCAGGATCCATGGTTAGTACTTTACCTTTGATTATCAATTGTCATAGCAGGGTTTTAGTGTAATGGTAAACCCCTCTGTGGACAAATGAGCTCCCCTTCTCTCTTCCTTTTACTCTCCTCATATACTGTGGTTCCAAAGATTTTCTAAAAATATTCATTTGCATTTATTAGGCCTCTTGGTGCCAAAATCATTCTCATTTGGTGGCTGGTCATCCCCTTCATCTTGCTTCAGTAGATGATGTGCTGGCCTTGGTCTTTCTGGAACAACAATATATCCCAGCTTGTTTTGTAAATTGCCTGCCTTACACCTAAAATTATCCAGTTCTTCAAGAGGCCATGGTTCTGTTTACTGGGCTGGTTTTAGAAATCAAGATGTAGATGGAAGGTATGGCTTTGGCACATGGGCTTCATATGTTCTAGAACTTTTAGGGTACAGAAAGTAGTAAAAAGTACAAATAAAATTATGAGCATATATTACTATTTTCAACTATAATTCAAGTTGACAATATTTTTATTAATGTCTTGTATTTTATTTTGGTAACTTTTTTCCCTTTAAACTGAAACTTGTGGTTTCTAATATTAGCAGAGTACTTGTCTGCTTTATTCAAAATATATTACATAGTTTGAAAAATCATGTGCCATTGTTTGTTTTGTTTTGCTTTGTTTTTTTTTTAACTGGAATAGTGATAGTTTATTGTAGATTATTTACATTGTGTTCCAGTCTGAAAATTTTTTTTAATTTAATTTTTTTAATTTACATCTGAATTAGTTAGCATATAGTGCAACAATGATTTCAGGAGTAGATTCCATAATGCCCCTTACCCATTTAGCCCATCCCTACTCCCACAACCCCTCCAGTAACCCTCTGTTGTTCTCCATATTTAAGAGTCTGTGATGTTTTGTCCCCCTCCCTGTTTTTATATTATTTTTGTTTCCCTTCCCTTATGTTCATCTGTCCTGTGTCTTAAAGTCCTCATATGAGTGAAGTCATATAATATTTGTCTTTCTCTGACTAATTTCACTTAGCATAATACCCTCTAGTTGCATCCACGTACGTAGTTGCAGATGGCAAGATTTCATTCTTTTTGATTGCTGAATAATACTCCATTGTGTATATATATATATATATATATATATATATATATATATACACATCTTATATATATATATACCACATCTTATTTATCCATTCATCCATCAGTGGACATTTGGGCTCTTTCCATACTTTGGCTATTGTTGATAGTGCTGCTGTAAACATTGGGTGCATGTGTCCCTTCGAAACAGCATACCTGTATCCCTTGGATAAATACCTAGTAGTGCAATTGCTGGGTAGTAGTGTAGTTCTAATTTTTTTTTTAAGTTTTTTAACGTTTATTCATAGTTGAGAGACAGAGAGAGCACAAGCGGTAGAGGGGCAGAGAGAGAAGGAGACACAGAATCTGAAGCAGGCTCCAAGGTCTGAGCTGTCCTCACCGAGCCTGATGTGGGGCTCAAACTCACCAACCGTGAGATCATGACCTGAGCGGAAGTCGGACGCTTTACCGACTGAGCCACCCAGGCGCCCCTATTTTTAATTTTTTGAGAAACCTCCATACTGTTTTCCAGAGTGGCTGCACCAGCTTGCATTCCCACCAGCAATGCAAAAGAGATCCTCTTTCTCTGCATCCTCACCAACATCTGTTGTTGCCTGAGTTGTTACTGTTAGCCATTCTCACAGGTGTGAGGTGGTATCTCATTGTGGTTTTGATTTATATTTCCCTGATGATGAGTGATATTGAGCATTTTTCATATGTTGGTTGGCCATCTGAATGTCTTCTTTGGAGAAGTGTGTATTCATGTCTTTTGCCCATTTCTTCACTGGATCTTTGTTTTTTGGGTGTTGAGATAGAGAAGTTCTTTATAGATTTTGGATACTAACCTTTATCTGATATGTTGTTTGCAAATATCTTCTCCCATTCTGTCGGTTGCCTTTTAGTTTTGCTGGTTGTTTCCTTCACTGTGCAGAAGCTTTTTATTTTGATGAGGTCCCAATAGTTCATTTTTGCTTTTGTTTCCCTTGCCTCTGGAGACATGTTGAGTAGGAAGTTGATGCAGCCAAGATTAAAGAAGTTTTTGCCTGCTGTCTCCTCAAGGATTTTGATGGCTTGCTGTCTTACATTTAGGTCTTCCATCCATTTTGAGTTTATTCTTGTGTATGGTGTGAGAAAGTGGTCTAGGTTCATTTTTCTGCATGTCGCTGTCCAGTTTTCCCAACACCACTTGGTGAAGAGACTGTCTTTATTCCATTGGATATCCTTTCCTGCTTTGTCAAAGATTAGTTGGCCATACGTTTGTGGGTCCATTTCTGGGTTCTCTATTCTGTTCCACTGATCTGAATGTCTGTTTTTGTCCCAGTACCATACTGTCTTGATGATTACAGCTTTGTAGTGTAGCTTGAAGCCCGGGAATGTGATGCCTCCCGCTTTGACTTTCTTTTTCAAGATTGCTTTGGCTATTCAGGGTCTTTTCTGGTTCCATACAAATTTTAGGATTATTTGTTCTAGCTCTGTGAAGAATGCTGGTGTTATTTTGATAGGGATTGCATTGAATATGCAGATTTCTTTGGCTGGTATTGACATTTTAACAATATTTGTTCTTCCTATCCAGGAGCATGAAATCTTTGTCCATTTTTTGTGTGTCTTTTTCAATTTCTTTCATAAGCTTTCTATAGTTTTCAGTGTATAGATTTTTCACCTCTTTGGTTAGATTTATTCCTAGATATTTTATGCTTTTTGGTGCAATTGCAAGTGGGATCAATTCCTTGATTTCTCTTTCTGTTGTTTCATCATTGGTGTATAGGAATGTAACCAATTTCTGTGCATTGATTTTATATCCTGCGACTTTGCTGAATTCATGAGTCAGTTGTAGCAGTTTTTTGATGGAATCTTTTGGGTTTTCCATATAGAGTATCATGCCATCTGTGAAGAGTGAAAGTTTGACCTCCTCCTGGCCAATTTGGATGTCTTTTATTTCTTTGTGTTGTCTGATTGCAGAGGCTAAGACTTCCAATACTATGTTGAATAACAGTGACGAGAGTGGACATCCCTGTCTTGTTCCTGACCTTAGGGGGAAAGCTCTCAGTTTTTCCTAATTGAGGATGATATTAGCATTGGGTCTTTCATATATGGCGTTTATGATCTTGAGGTATGATCCTTCTATCCCTACTTTCTTGAGGGTTTTTATCAAGAAAGGATGCTGTATTTTGTCAAATGCTTTCTCTGCATCTATTGAGAGGATCATATGGTTCTTGTCCTTTATTTTATTGATATGATGAATCACATTGATTGTTTTGTGGATATTGAACCAGCCCTGGATCCCAGGTATGAATCCCACTTGGTCGTGGTGAATAATTTTTTTAATGTATTGTTGGATCTGGTTGGCTAATATTTTGTTGAGGATTTTTGCATCCATGTTCATCAGGGAAATTGGTCTATAGTTCGCCTTTTTAGTGGGGTCTCTGTCTGGTTTTGGAATCGGGGTAATGCTGGCTTCATAGAAAGAGGTTGGAAAATTTCCTTCCATTTCTATTTTTTGGAAAAAAATTTATTTAAATGTTTGGTAGAATTCCCCTGGAAAGCCATCTGGCCCTGGACTCTTGTTTTTTGGGAGATTTTTGATTACTAATTCAATTTCTTTACTGGTTATGGATCTATTCAAATTTTCTATTTCTTCCTGTTTCAGTTTTGGTAGTGTATCTGTTTCTAGGAATTTGTCCATTTCTTCCAGATTTCCCATTTTATTGGCATATAATTGCTCATAATATTCTCTTATTATTGTTTTTATTTCTGCTGTGTTGGTTGTGATCTCTCTTCTTTCATTCTCGATTTTGTTTATTTGGGTCCTTTTTCTTTTTGATCAAACTGGCTAGGGTTTTATTGATTTTTGTTAATTCTTCCAAAGAACCAGCTTCTGGTTTCATTGATCTCTTCTAATGTGTTTCTGTTTGTTTGTTTGTTTCGATAGCATTAATTTCTGCTCTAATCTTTATTATTTCCTGTCTTCTACTGGTTTTGGGTTTTATCTGCTGTTCTTTTTCCAGCTCTTTAAGGCGTAAGTTAGGTTGTGTATCTGAGATCTTTCTTCCTTCTTTAGGAAGGCCTGGATTGCTATATACTTTTCTCTTATGACCACCTTTCCTGCATCCCAGAGGTTTTGGGTTGTGGTGTTACCATTTTCATTGGCTTCCATGAACTTTTAATTTCCTCTTTACCTTCGTGGTTAGCCCATTCGTTCTGTAGTAGGATGTTCTTTAGTCTCCAAGTATTTGTTACCTTTCCAAATTTTTTCTTGTGGTTGATTTTGAGTTTCATAGTGTTGTCTGAAAATATGCATGGTATGATCTTGATCTTTTTGTACTGGTTGAGGGCTTATTTGTGTCTCCATATGTGGTCTATTCTGGAGAACATTCCATGTGCACTGGAGAAGAATGTATATTCTGCTGCTTTAGGATGAAATGTTCTGAATATATCTGTTAAGTCCATCTGGTCCAGTGTGTCATTCAAAGCCATTGTTTCCTTGTTGATTTTTTGATTAGATGATCTGTCCATTGCTGTGAGTGGGGTGTTGGAGTCCCCTACTATTATGGTATTACTATCAATGAGTTTTTTTATGTTTGTGATTAATTGATTTATATATTTGGGTAGCCTACATTTGGTGCATAAATGTTTACAATTATTAGGTCTTCTTGGTGGATAGACCCCTTAATTATGATATAATTCCCTTCATCTCTTGATACAGTCTTTAAAGTCTAGATTGATATAAGTATGGCTACTCTTTCTTTTGTTGACCATTAGCATGATAGATGGTTCTCCATCCCCTTACCTTCAATCTGAAGGTGTCTTTAGGTCTAAAATGGGTCTCTTATAAACAGAATATAGATGGATCCTGTTTTATTATCCATTCTGTACCCTGTGTCATTTGATTGGAGCATTGAGTCCATTGACGTTTAGAGTGAGTATTAAAAGATATGAATTTATTGCCATTATGTTGCTTGTAGAGTTGGAGTTTCTGGTGGTGTTCTCTGGTCCTTTCTAGTCTTTGTTGCTTTTGGTATCTATCTATCTATCTATCTATCTATCTATCTATCTATCTATCTATCTTTTCTCCCCTCAGAGAGTCCCCCTTAAAATGTCTTGCAGGGCTGGTTTGGTGGTCACAAACTCCTTTAATTTTTGTTTTTATGGGAAAATTTTTATCTCTCCTTCTATTTTGAATGACAACCTTCCTGGATAAAGAATTCTTGGCTGCATATTTTTCTGATTCAGCACATTGAATATATCCTTCCACTCCTTACTGACCTACCAAGTTTGCGTGGATAGGCTTGCTGTAAACTTGATCTGTCTTCCCTCGTAGGTTAAGGACTTTTTTTTCTTGCTGCTTTCATGATTCTCTCCTTGCCTGAGTATTTTGTGAATTTGACTATGATATGGCTTGTTGATGGTCGGTTTTTATTGAATCTAATGGGAGTCCTCTGTGCTTCCTGAATTTTGATGTCTGTGTCTTTCCCCAGGTTAGGAAAGTTTTCCACTATAATTTGCTCACATAACCCTTCTACCCCTATTTCTCTCTCTTCCTTTCCTGGGACCCCTATGATTCTGATGTTTTTCCTTTTTAATGAGTTACTGATTTCTCTATTTCTTACATCGTGCTCTTTTACCTTAATCTCCTTCTTTTCTTCTGCTTCATTACTCTCCATAACTTTGTCCTCTATATTACTGATTCTCTGTTCTACCTCATTCATCCTTATGGCCGTGGCATCCATTTGAGATTTCAGCTCAGTTACAACATTTTTTATTTCATCCTGAGTAACTTTGACTTCTTTTATATCTGCAGAAGGCATTCTAATCTATTTTTGACTGCAGCTAGTATTCCTATTAACGTGATTCTAAATTCTGGTTCAGACATCTTGCTTCTATCTGTGTTGGTTAAGTCCCTGGCTGTCGTATCTTCCTGCTCTTCCTTTTGGGGTCAGTTCCTTCGTTTCATCATTTTGAAGGGAGAAAAGGAATTAATGGGGTATAAAACAATTAAAGTTAAAAAAATTAGAAACACACACACACACACAAAATCGAATAAATGATGCTAGATCCTAAGTTTCTTTTGGTCTGGGTGTTAAAAGGGGCTTGATACATTAGAGAAAAAAGGGGAAAGAAGAAAAAAAAAGGAAATCCTTTGAAAATTTGAAAAAATGAATACACTGAAGTAGACTAAAATGAAATCATGGAAGTAAAATAGAATTTGAAAAAATTTACACAAAATTAAAAAATATAGTAGAAAAAAAATTAAAGAAAAATATTATTTTTTTAACGTTTATTTATTTTTGAGACAGAGCATGAATGGGGGAGGTGCAGAGAGAGAGGGAGACACAGAATCAGAAGCAGGCTCCAGGCTCTGAGCCATCACCCCAGAGCCCGACGCGGGGCTCGAACTCACAGACCGTGAGATCGTGACCTGAGCCGAAGTCGGACGCTCAACCGACTGAGCCACCCAGGCGCCCCAAAGAAAAATATTTTTAATAAAAATTGAAAATAAAAATGAGTTTTTTCTCTTTCTGTATTCAGAAAAAGAAAAGAAACAAAAAAGGGAAAAGGGAAAAAAGAAAATAAAAGGAAGAAAGAAAATTGAATAGATGGACCAGTAAACAGACTGAAATATGACTGAAATTACTTTGTTTTCCCCTAGAAGTCAAACTATGAAGCGCTTTATAGTCCACGCAGAGAGACTTGTGTTTCTGAAGAGCAAGGTTGACCCAGTCAGGCGGAGCTTAGTGTAATGGCTCCATTCTGCACTAGATGGAGCTGCTTAGCTTACTGGGGTGGATTATTGTGGCACTTGTAGGTGAGTATGCGCATGAGTGGGAGCGGTAAAAATGGTGTTACCCAGCTACACAGTCTCTAGTATCAGAGCGCTGTTCTCCCTAATCAGCAATTGTACACCCCTCCTTTGTCTTTGGCTTCCATCCACTCCCCGCTTTTACACGGTCTGTGACCAAGCCCCAGGCAGCACCTCCCTCCTGAGTTTTGTCTCAGATGTGGCTGTTTTTCCCCGTCCCCTTACTTCTGAGAGACTGCAACTTTGTCTCCTTCTGCCCCTCTGCAGGAGGGTCTCACTGAGCAATGGCTGGGTGCTGTCTGCACCTAGGGACGTTTGCGGGACTGTGCTATTGCTGATGCCCAGAGCCTGCGGCTGGGTGCCAGCCTATCCCAGAAAAAGTTTGTGAGATAGTGTAGCAGGAGTGTTTCAGGGATTATGGAAAATCACAGCACACATCTGGCACCAGGCTTCACCCTTAATGACCTTGTTCCAGCACCAGAGAATGTGGTTGTTTTCCCAGGTTCACTGGGGCCTTGCCTTTGGGGGACCCACACAGCCTCTACCAGGTGTCCTCCCAGCAGGGGAACCACCTCTCCCCATGTGGCCTGAAGAACCCTGGACTCCACTCTGCTCCTGGGGATTCGCCCTTCCCATCAGAGCACCGCCAGGTATTGAGCTGTGGTGTTCAGACTCTGAGCTCCCCCTGCTCATAGTGTTAATGGAATTTAAACTCTCTCCTTTCTCCTTTCTCCCTTTTTAGTTCAGTCCCTGCGGCTGTTTCCACTTTTCTACTTTCTCTCCAGCTGCTTTTGGGGGGGTTGCTTTTCCTGTATTCTCTTCCCTCCCCCACTGTCTCTGTCCTCTCTCTGCATGCAAAAGCGGCTCCCTGCCCTTCACGGCTTCTCTCTCCCCGAGTTCACCTCTCTGCGCCACGTACCTGTTGAATTCTGTGGTTCAGGTTGTGCAGATTGTTGTGTTAATCCTCAGATCAGTTTTCTAGGTGTGCAGGATGGTTTAGTGTTGGTCTGGCTGTATTTCATGGATGCGAGACACACAAAAAACTTCCATGCTGTTCCGCCATCTTGGCTCCAATCCTGGCTGAATGTATTTTTATTAAATTGAATGGAAATTTTGCTAAATTGTATTTTTTTTAGGCTCCTTTGCTTTTTTATTCTTTGTATAAGTCAACTTTTTCCTATCTGGTATTCATCAAAAGAGATCTCTTCTTTAAAAAACTGTAGGACTGGGGAGCCTGGTGGCTCAGTCCATTAAGCATCCAACCTCAGCTCAGCTCATGATCTCCCAGTTCCTGAGTTCGAGCCCTGCGTCAAGCTCTGGGCTGATAGCTCAGATCCTGGAACCTGCTTCAGATTCTGTGTCTCCTCTCTCTGCCCTTCCCCCTCTCATGCTCTGTTTCTCTCTCTCTCTCTCTCAAAAATAGATAAACATTAAAAGTTTTAGCAATTTTAGCAATGGACTTCCTTAGGAGCTCATGTACAAATAAGTCCTTGAGCAGTGCATATGCATTCTTCTGACAATCTTTTCTCCATGTGGCAAAAAGAAAACCCAACTTAATTTGGCTCCTGAATTGTCTGTTCATGGATATAGGATATCCTCATTGCTTATTCTATCACTCTCTCAAAGAGTTATCACTCCTTTGGGAATCACAGTCTACCTCCATCTGGAACATGTTGCTTAATGAGTAGAATTCTCATTTGTAAATATCTATAAGGCTATTTTATGTACTTAGTAATATACTGTCACTGATTGGTATCTTCTTCATATTTGTGTCTGCAACTTGTACTTAAGGGCAAGCATGTATCTTTTTCTTAGCTTAGGTCTCCACCATCCCCTCCCCTATACTCCTTCAAAGCACAGCCCATGACAAAAAGTGCTAAAAAGTAGTTTGTTTCGAAGTAATCCCACTGAGCAAGAATGAGGGGTCAGGGGGATTGAACAAGCAGGGAGGGGAAGCTTATACAGTGATACATCATTGAGTTGTCCATTCTTATGGGTGACTTGTGCTCAGTCTTGATAGGGTATTGTTTCAAATGTGTTTCGTAACAGTTTGCTTGGGGGACAAGAGGGGGAAGCTTTTATCCATTGGCTTTTGTTTCCTATTGGCTAAGGCTGGCCATGCAAGCATTAGCTCCAAGAGGTGGGACCAAAAGGATTTACAGTGGTGTGAATGAAGTGTCCAATAAAATTTTGTGAACTTGGGGTGCCTGGGTGGCTTAGTCGGTTAAGCGTCCGACTTCAGCTCAGGTCATGATCTCACAGTTTGTGGGTTCGAGCCCCGCGCTGGGCTCCATGCTGACAGCTCAGAGTCTGGAGCCTGTTTCAGATTCTGTGTCTCCCTCTCTCTCTGCCCCTCCCCTGTTCATGCTCTGTCTGTCTCAAGAATAAATAAACATTAAAAAAAAAATAAAAAAAAATTTGTGAACTTAATAGGACCCAGCTCAATTCTGAGCACAAACTATGCATCCAGTGATCACTTACTGACGTCATGGTTATCGCTCTGACAACAGAAATAGCACAAGTGTCACATTATTATTCCTATTTCCACCAGTCTAAACAAATAGGCTATATTTTATTTTATAATGGTTTTAAACAAAGTATTGTTCTGCTGATGTTTTTATGGTATCCAATATTCTTCCTACAGAATTTACACATTAATATCTACAGAACTTAAGTCCAGCAGTCCGAAAAGGTATCATGCATGTAATACCCTTCAGAAATGTGCCACATAGACATGTGTTCACTTAAACACTTAAAAAAAATCCTTAAAAAAATTTTTTTTATTTTTAAATAAGTGTCGACTTACAGAAAAGACTGGCAAAAATAATACAGAGTTCCTGTATAACCTTTACTCAGCTCTCTCTCATGTTTATACTTATTCCACAGAATAATAGGGCTATTAACATTGACACTCTACTATTAACTAATCTATGAACCTTATTCGAATTTCAATAATTTTTCCACTAACGTTGAAGAAACCCCTCTGGTCCCAGATCTAATCCAGGATCACACACTGCATTTAGTCGTCATGTCTCCGTGGCTTCCTTTCTTTGTTTTTCATGACCTTCTGGAGAGTACTGGTCAGTTATTTTCTAGAATTTCCCTCAATTTGGGTTTGTCTGATGTTTTCTGATGACTAGTGTGAGATGATGTATTTTTTTCAAGAACACCACAGAGGTTAGTTTGTACCCTTCTCAGTGTATCATATCAGGGGCACATGATATTGCTATGCCTTATTAGTGGTGATATTCACTTGGATGGCTTGATTAAGACACCAGGTTTCTTCCCTGTAGGGTAATTCTTTTTGCCTTTGTAATTAGTACATGTCTTGTAGGCAGATAGTTTGAGACTGTGCAAATATCCTTTTTCCCATAATAACTTTTGCCTGCTCATTTTATTATCCATTGATGGTACTTCTATGCAGTAGTTATTAGGTATGGTGTTTGCCTAATGGTGATTTCCTATTTACTTCATTCCTTCCATATTGATTAATTGGAATGCTAAGTATTTTCATCAGCTTTGTGTCATGAATATAATCCATCATTACTTATTACATATATTGTTGCTCAAAGTGTTCTTACCTTGGCTATGGGGCACTCTTTCCAGTTAGCCCCCATGTCCTGAGTGTGCCCCTATTAATTTTTGACCACTTCCTTCCTTTCTGACACTAGAAAAGGTTCCAGGTACAGTTTAAGTTTTTCCTGTCCCAGGTTTGGAATCTCTAAGATTTCTCTAAGGAGCTTTGGTTCCATTAATTAGAGAATTTCATTGTGTCTGGGCCCTCTCAGAAGATAGAGCTAGGAGATATATGTATGTGTGTTAACCCATGCTTACGCACATATTTTAATCTATTTTTATAGCTCTTTATCTGTATCTATGTTAAAAGCAATGAGTTCGTATTGATACCTCTGGTTACAGACCAGTATCACAGGATTCATTCTAGCTGTCTTCACCCCACCCCCCTCCCGCCCTTTCTTATATTGTAATGTCTTTCTTTGGTGGTCAGAAACATGGCTCCCATTATCCATGATATATTTACTTATTTGTTCAGAACCAGTAAGATGGCTTCAGAATTGCTAACTACCCCTGTGAAAACCAAATTTACTAAGTAAAGTATCATATTTGTGCATAGTTCCTTTGGTCTTAGCTCTTTTTACAGTAGATAGTCAAAATACTGTTTCTTAGGCTAG
Source organism: Prionailurus bengalensis (assembly GCF_016509475.1). Classification (NCBI taxonomy): domain Eukaryota; kingdom Metazoa; phylum Chordata; class Mammalia; order Carnivora; family Felidae; genus Prionailurus; species Prionailurus bengalensis. Next base: position 99,587,911 of record NC_057355.1, read on the forward strand.
CTCTTGCTTTCCTACCTTCTTCATGTGGTTATATTATTCATGTAATACAGTTCAGTTCATTTGTTACTGTTTATTCCATTTTTGGGTTACCCCCACCCCCTAATTTATTTTAACCATTTATTTTGAGGGGACATATGAAAGCATAACATGATTTTAAGAGTCAGATTTATTAAAAAAGTTTTTTTTAATGTTTATTCATTTTGGAGAGACAGAAGTGACAGAGTACAAGTAGGGGTAGGGCAGAGAGAGAGGAAGACACAGAATCTGAAGCAGGCTCCAAGCTCTGAGCTGTCAGCACAGGGCTCCACACACGAGCCGTGAGATCATGACCTAAGCCGAAGTTGGACGCTTAACCGACTGAGTCACCCAGGTGCCCTAGAGTCAGATTTATTTTAAACGAAGTATATTCAGACTAGTTTCACTGCCCCCATTTAAATACTCTTTTCTTTTTCCCCATTTTTTTCTGCACTATTCCAACTTACTTTCTATAGGCAAAACTCATTAATTTTTGGTGTAACCTTTTGGCATTTCTTTTGAACAAATCAATGAATATATAATGAATACATACATATATATTGTTATACACCCTTTTGTCTTACATGAAAGGTAGCATAGTACAGATACTCTTAATTTTGCTTTTTAAATTTTATATGTTTTGGAAATCACTTCATATAAATTCAGAGAGATCTTCATTCTTTTTTATAGCCGCATACTATTCCATTGTGTGGATGTATCATAGTTTCTTCAGCAACTCCCCTACTGAGGGCATTGAGCATCTAGGTTGCTTCTAATATTTTACAGTTACAAACAGTGCTGCGGTGAATAATCTTGTACATATTTATTTTGTATTGTTGGAGGTTTATTCTCAGAGTAGATTCCTAAAAGTGGGATTGTGGGGCAAAAGTGCGTCTATAGTTTTTGTTAATTGTTGTCAAGTTTCATTCCAGAAAGGGTTGTTATTGGCCTTTATTCCCACCAGCAATTATGAGAGTATTTCACCCCAGTTTTGCCAAGAGAGTGTATTATCATACTTTCTAATTTTTGCCAGTCTGATAGATAAAAATGTTATCTCAGTGTTTTTTTAAATTTACATTTCTCTAACATTTTTTTTTTCACATTTTAAGGACTATTTTATATTTTGGGGATGAATTGTCTCCATATCTTTTTTTCCCTTTTTCTTTTGGCTTTTTGGTCCTTTCTTGATTTTCAAGAGCTCTTTATATATATAACATATGTCTTGCAAATATTTTCTCCCCGTTTGTCAGTTGTCTTTCGTCTTTGATGATTGTGGGTTTTGCTTTTGTTTTTGTTATACATTGTATTTATTCTTATGTGGTCAGATTACCAGTCTTTTGTTGTTTCTGTATTTTAAGTCTTTGTCTCTATGCCAAAATTGAAGATGAATTTACTCATATTTTCTCCTAATACTTGTATAGTTTTATTTGTTAGATATCTGACACATTTAGAGTTCATTCTTTCGTATGGAATGCATACAGATTTGATTTTACCTTTTGTTCCAAATGGCTACCCAGTTGTCCTGACACTATTAAGAAGTCTATCTTTGCTCCAGTGATTTGAGATGTCACTTTTAGCATATACTAAATTGCATAGAATTACCTATAAAAATTTATCTTTGCTCTTTTTGTACTTTGTAATGGTGTGACTGGTGTTATATTACCTATTCATTGCCTGTGGCCACAGATAATGCTCCAGATTGGTTTTTGTTCTGAAAGAATAATCAAGCTAGAGAAATTTACCTTCTGGCTATGAATTTATTAAACACTGTTACCTAAATTGAACCCACAGCTATGAGGCATGGCTCCTTCTGCCCAAATGTTATCAGTGTCAGTGTCTGCTGTATTGTAAAATCATTAGGCTGAAATAAAGCTTCCTAAATGAGTCTCAGTGCTATTTGTTTGAAACTACCGAATTGAGAATGTGAAGAATGGCCTCATGAGCCCTAGCTTTATGAAGGTTCGTTGTCTTTGGCGCCTTGGCTGTTTTCTTAATTCAGCTGCTAGATCTAGGTAGACAAATTGTAATACTGTGATTACTGCCAGAGTAGAGTCATTAGAATTAGGTGGTAATTTAACTTTGTAGGAGTTACCTACATCTAGGGTACAGAGTTGCCTGGCAACAATGGCATCCTTGTTAAAATACAGAAAACCTGAAACAAAGTCTAGACATTGTCCTTTCAGATGGTTTTATGCTGATGTGAGGAGAAACACCAACCCAGGGGCACCTGGTTGGCTCAGTCAGAACATGAGATTCTTGCTTTTGGGGTTCTGAGTTCAAGACCCACATTGGGTGCAGAGATTATGTAAAAATAAAATCTTTAGGGGCACCTGGGTGGCTCAGTCAGTTAAGTATCTGACTCTTGGTTTTGGCTCAGATCATGATTTCACTGTTTGTGAGTTCAATCCCCATATTGGGCTCTGCGCTGGCAGCATGGAGCCTGCTTGGGATTCACTCTCTCTCCCTCTCTCTCTCTCTCTCTCTCTCTCTCTGCCCTTCCCCCACTGTGCTCTCTTTCTCTTTCAAAATAAATAAATAAACATTAAAAAAATAAAATCTTAAAGAGAAAAAAAAAAAGAAAGCACTACCCAAAAGAATCTTCCTATTTACAAAATAAATGAGCTGTTTGGAGAAATAGATTAAAGAAGACTAATGCAATATTGTATTGCATTAGCCTTTTCCCCATATTATAAGGCCTGCCTTAAGTATTTGATTAGTGCTGTACTCTGGCTTTGCTTACAAAGCACCTCAAATTTGGGGGCTTTAAATTTCAGAGTACATATGTGGAAAGTGTCCGAAAGCCAGAGGAATTTTTATTTCTTGCCCTTATTGTATCCTTTTATGTGTCCTTTTATTGTAATAATGACTTATTTAAAAAATTTTTTTGAGAGAGAGAGAGAGAGAGAGAGGGAGAGAGGGAGGTGAGGGGCAGAGAAAGAGAGAGTGAGGGAATCATAAGCAGGCTCCAAGCCCAACTCCATATGGGGGGCTGTAAGGGAGGGCGACATGGGGATTGATTTCATGACAGTGAGATCATGTCCTCAGCTGAAATCGGAATCAGATGCTTAACCTACTGAGTCACCCAGGTGCCCCAATACTGACTTATTTTAATGTGAAGAAGAAAGTTGTAATGACAAATGAAGCGGAGTCTCCAATCCAAGGATTTTTTTTTTCTTTTACAGACATGTTATTCATGCCCTTGGCCTCCAGAGGGAGCAAGAGGGTTATACTTAAATAGTAATCATTCCTGAAAAAAAACTTTCTCCTCTGTTCTTCTCTTCCCTTCTCTCCTTCTTCTCTTTCTCTTCTACGCTACCTTCATAAACATGTAGATTTTGTGGACTCGTGTCCTCTTTATCATTTTCTGTTTCCGTGCTTCTTTTTATGTGACATTCACATAGTTTTCCCTAAAACCTTATTAAGTGTGCCTGTCTTCCGGTCGTCAGAACTTCCATTCCCCTATGATGCAGGAGGTACCTTACTGTTTCAAAAGCGTGACTCTCAAGGAACCCAGATGCAAGTTTGTTTCAGCAGTTGGGGATATTTCTTTGGAAATAGTGTTGGTTCTTTCACCCCCATCGCCCCACTCTGCCCCTACCCCCAACTCAGAGGGGGGCCTACATATTCTGATTTCCCTCTGCCTCCTCAATGGCAGAAATGTTAAGAGTGTGTGGTGAAACACTAAACCATAGGTCCATTTTGAATAGAGACGCCCCCCCGCCCCCCGACCCCGGGTGGCTTCTGGGCTGAAAAAATGGTCCACCATGAGATCCTTTGTTGATAGAAGGATCAATAGGGACTGCTTTGTTTCTTACTGGTCTCCTGCTTGTACAGGGAGTTTTCTCCACGATGAAGGATCCCAAGTAAGTATGTGTTACTTTTCTCTAAGATAAAAGTCTGTGCAGAAATGATGACCTAGTTCTGACATATACATTTTCTCTCTCCTCTGTGGTTATAGCTAAAATCAGGATGAGTTTGTGGAACCTGAGTCTGGACCTTAAATGTTACACTGAATCTTGAGACTCTGCCTTGAGGTAGGTTCGGATTGGGTCAGAAATTTTCCTCCTGTCCCTCTTGTCCTAATGTGGCTTGGCCTGCAGAAACTTCCATCCCTGGTACAGTCCATGCATGGACCTACCCATTCTTCATAAGGAGTGTTGGGCTTTAGGCATACAGATGACTGACTCCCAAATGTTTATCATCCTCTCTGGCCTCCCTTCTAAGTGGCCTATTTGACATTATCACTTGGATGTTTAGTTGAAATTTCAAATTTACTGGGTGCAAAACAGAGTCTTTGACTTTTCCCAAATGTGTTCTCCACTATTCCCAAATTGACCACCATCTCTCTGTTACTCACTTAGGAGTCATTCTTGCTTCCCCATTTTCTTCACCCCCTACCATCTCATCCTTCAGTCAGCTCTGTTCTTATTCCAACGTATTTCCTACATCTGCCTACTTTGCTCTCTCTTTCCTGATCTCTGCTTCACTTCTACCAGACAGCATGCTATGCTTCTCTCTCATCCAGACCATTAGGAGAGATTCCTTAACAGGTGTAATGATGGCAGTGGCTTGGAAAAATTAAATGTGCTTTTCTCTTTTTTTCAGATATAAAGGGATAAACGAATACAAACTGAAAGAGTTAAGATTTGGCTTTTGACATTGAAAAATAGGGCTGTGCAGAAAACCAGTAGATTTGAAAGCTTGTCTTTGTAGGGAGAGAAAGGATTTCATAAATGTTTTCAGTTTCCATTTACATAGCAAGGATCAGGACTCTAAGACTAGATCATAAATTTCTCCCATAACATATAGAATGTCTGTACTATTCACCTTTAATGCTTAGTGATAAGGCTGGAGTTCTGAAGGTGGGGCTATGGTAATGAAGCCTGCATACCTGCCCAAATAGATTTTTGTAGAAGGAAGACAGAGAGAAAGAAGACAGGAGATAATGGTCAGTTAGGGATTCTAATCTTCCCTTGGGGCTGTAGCCCAGAAGGAGAGAAGTCAATTAAATACTTGGAGGAATACAGAGGGCAGAGGGACTCCTTCTTGGCTTCTAGTCTGGGACACTGGGGAAAGTCACCTGGAGGCCCTGGGAGGGGGCCTTCCTGGCCAACCCGGTGAGTGCCTACATGGAAATAAATTCAGAGATGTGGTCAGGGAGAGTGAGGGTCTCATTTGTATCCCGAAGGCTTCCTCTGTTCTCTCTAGAATGAACGTTGAGTTCAGAGCCACCAGGGCCAACATGGGCCTGTTGAGATGGGGACTTCGAGGCATCCAGAGAGGCCTGTAATGCCAGTGAGAGAGGAGGTGACTAGCAGTCCCACCCAGCGGAGAGCTTGGTTACAGACCAAGATGTATACCAGCTCAGCCTCAGCTACAGCCCCTAATGACACCATTGTAGGTGGGGACAAGGGACATTGCTGGAGAGCTAGAGGAACCCAAGGACCCTGCATGGTTTTGAGGACTCTTCCACCAATTCCATAAGGACATGCATGCTTCTCTCCCTCCATGCACCATCCTGGAGGGCAGAGATTATGCCATAATCTAGAGACTAAGCATGTCTAACCAAAGAGGCTGAAGAGGTCTAAGAGTTCTCTCCCATGCTCCTTTTATTTTCCTATAGTTGATAACCACTAGTGAGTTAGAATAGATCAACTCTAGACCAAGTGGGAGTCTAATTTCTCCACACATGTGAGTTCTGGGGTAAGTTCACTGTAACGCTGTGACAGTGGTTGTGTCTTTGCATCTACCTGTAGCACCCCTACAGTGCCTAGTCCACAGAGTAAGCAGAGCACGCCTTAGAAGTGTGAGAAGCTGAGCATACCATCTTCCTACATCTTCCGAAGGCTTTGTATTGGGCACAGGATGAAGCATCAGCACCTCACCTCAGAAGGCTCCATATGATCAGGGCTTGTCTTCCTCTCTCTCCTCATCCTAAACCTTGTCCTCCAAGCTCCAGCTCAGAGGCCCTTCTGTTCCATGAACAAGCTCTCCTCTTTCCCGTCTCAAGCCCTTGCACTTGCTGTTTATGCTGATGCCTTCCATTTGCCCTTTCAGAACCAACTTCCATCCTTTGTCCTTTTGTCCTTTGACCCCATAGGCTGACCATATGAATTGCATCAGTGGACACACTAGCGTTCTGGCTTCCTATTGGAATTGGCCAAGGGAAGACTAGCAGGGGATCAGAGAGAGGGAGGGAAAAGATACTTATTCGTGGCATTTATTCTCCCTGCTTCTTTCTGGCTAGGTCACTGGAAATGTTCCTGGCTCCCCCCACCTTTGGTAGTACTGGAGTATCACCCACTGTCTCTCTAGTTTCATTAAATTCTGTCTATGACTTTTTATTTTTAATTAAAAAAATTTTTTAATGTTTATTTTTGAGAGCACGCAAGAGGTAGGGGAGCAGAGAGAGAGGGGGGACAGAGGATCCAAAGCAGGCTCTGCACTGACAGCACTGAGTCCAATGCAGGGGTCGAGCTCACAAACCATGATATCATGACCTGAGTGAATGTTGGACATTCAACTGACTGAGCCACCCAGGCACCCCAAACTCTATCTGTACTTTTGTCCAGAGTCCTGTTTGGGTGGTGCCTGCTTCTTGCCAGACCTCAGCTGTCATATTCTTCTGTATGCTCCCTTCTAGGCTTTCTGCATGCTGGTTTCTTCTTCTTGAGTCTCAGCTCTGATGTCATCCCCCTCAGGGAGTCTCTCCCTGAAGACCCACCATCTCACTGCCCACATCAGTGGCCTGCCTCTTGTCCTTCACTCTATCACAACATATTTTTTTAATGTTTATTTATTTTTGAGAGAGAGATATATATAGTGCAAGCAGGGGAGGGGCAGAGAGAGAGAGGGAGACACAGAATCCAAGCAGGCTCCAGGCTCTGACCTGTCAGCACAGAGCCCAACACAGGGCTCGAACTCACAAACTGTGAGATCATGACCTGAGCCAAAATCGGAGGCTTAAAATGACTAAGTCACCCAGGCACCCCTATCACAACATATTTTTAATGTCTTGCATTTTAGTGATCAAAATCTCATGCTATCCAATATTGTCCAATATTGGGCAATATCTGGGCTCCCTAAGAAGAGCAGGGCTAGCGCCAGTAGAGGTATTCTCAACACTAGCTGATTGTCTGCGTCCCCTGTGGAACTTACCCAGCTGTCTGGGCTGTACCCCAGAGCCACTGGGTCATACATTCCAAGGGATGGGTTCAGGAATCTGTACTTAAAAAAATTTTTTTAATGTTTATTTATTTTTGAGAGAGGGAGAGAGAGAGAGAGACAGAGCATGCATGGGGGAGGGGCAGACAGAGAGGGAGACACAGAATCTGAAGCAGGCTCCAGGCTCTGACATGTCAGCGCAAAGCCTGATGTGGGGCTCTAACTCACGAGCCACGAGATCATGACCTGAGCCGAAGTCAGATGCTCAACCAAATAAGCCACCCAAATGCCCCAGGAATTTGTACTTTTTAGAAGTTCCATAGATGTTTCTTTGATACAGCTGGGTGAGAGACACTAGACTAGCTTAAAGAAGAGGGGTTTTGCTTCCGTTAATTCAGGGATCTGATTATGTTGTTTTAACTCTCCTGAACCATTAGCATAAGGCTGATGAGCCAAATCCACTTTAAGTCACTTTGTGTTTGAATCAGTCAATGTTTCCACTCATGTCTTTGAAATCACTTCTCAGTGGCTATAATAGAGGTCTTGAAAAACTTGGCATTTGAAGGCTACTAGTATTTTTAATTTATAAAGTAAAAAACTGAAATCTGGAGAGGTTAGCAAACTACTCAGCCACAGTGGCCCTGAGACCATTCTTCTTCTCCTGTTAAGCTGTATTATAACTCAACAGCCCATTGCATAAAATTCTTTTAAAATATGACACCCACCAGGTCCCTGTAGAGTTTTCTTTCTTTCGTTTCTTTCAGTGCTCACACTGATCTCCGTAAAAGGCAGCTTCATCAACAAGTTTGGTATTGCTGTCTTCAGAAGCATTTTTCAGTCCATGTCTTTCTGTTTGTTGCTTATGAAATAGCAGGCATCTGTGAACTTAATTGATGCACTCATTGGCCCATGTCAGCTTCTGGTCCTATGTGTACATTCAGCTTGTACAGATTTACAGTAATATCACATCTGGAATTCTATGATATATATCCTCCATTTTTACTATGCCATGAATATTTTTTTCTCTGTTTAATTGAATTTAATTTTATTATTTTATTTAATTTTATTTTTTACAGAGCATCCAGTATAATTTATTTTATTTTATTTTATTTTATTTTATTTTATTTTATTTTATTTTATTTTTTTAAATTTACATCCAAGTTAGTAAGCATATAGTGTGACTGATTTCAGGAGTAGATTCCGTAATGCCCCTTACCCATTTAGCCCATCCCTCCTCCCACAACTCCTCCAGTAACCCTCTGTTCTCCAAATTTAAGAGTCTGTAATGTTTTGTCCCCCTCCCTGTTTTTATATTATTTTTGCTTCCCTTCCCTTATGTTCATCTGTTCTGTGTCTTAAAGTCCTCATATGAGTGAAGTCATATAATATTTGTCTTTCTCTGACTGACTAATTTCGCTTAGCATAATACCCTCCAGTTCCATCCACGTAGTTGCAGATGGCAAGATTTCATTCTTTTTGATTGCCGAATAATACTCCATTGTATATATATGCCACATCTTCCTTATCCATTCATCCATCAATGGACATTTGGGCTCTTTCCATACTTTGGCTATTGCAGATAGTGCTGCTATAAACATGGGGGTGCATGTGTCCCTTTGAAACATTGCACCTGTATCCCTTGGATAATTACCTAGTAGTGCAATTGCTGGGTCGTAGGGTAGTTCTATTTTTCATTTTTTGAGAAACCTCCATACTGTTTTCCAGAGTGGCTGCACCAGTTTATATTCCCACCAGCAGTGCAAAAGAGATCTTCTTTCTCCGCATCCTCACCAACATCTGTTGTTGCCTGAGTTGTTACTGTTAGCCATTCTGGCAGGTGTGAGGTGGTATCTCATTGTGGTTTTGATTTGTATTTCTCTGATGATGAGTGATGTTGAGCAGTTTTTCATATGCTGGTTGGCCATCTGAATGTCTTCTTTGGAGAATTGTGTATTCATGTCTTTTGCCCATTTCTTCACTGGATTCTTTGTTTTTTGGGTGTTGGGTTTGATAAGTTCTTTACAGATTTTGGATACTAACCCTTTATCTGATATGTCGTTTGCAAATATCTTCTCCCATTCTGTCAGTTGCCTTTTAATTTTGCTGATTGTTTCCTTCATTGTGCAGAAGCTTTTTATTTTGATGAGGTCCCAGTGGTTCATTTTGCTTTTGTTTCCCTTGCCTCTGGAGATGTGTTGAGTAGGATGTTGCTGCAGCCAAGATCAAAGAGGTTTTTGTCTGCTTTCTCCTCAAGGATTCTGATGGTTTTCTGTCTTACATTTTGGTCTTTCATCCATTTTGAGTTCATTTTTGTGAATGGTGTAAGAAAGTGGTCCAGGTTCATTTTTCTGCATGTCGCTGTCCAGTTTTCCCAGCACCACTTGGTGAAGAGACTGTCTTTATTCCATTGGATATTCTTTCCTGCTTTGTTAGAGGTTAGTTGGCCATACGTTTGTGGATCCATTTCTGGGTTCTCTATTCTGTTCCATTGATCTGAACGTCTTTTTTTTGTGTGCCAGTACCATACTGTCTTGATTACAGTTTTGTAATACAGCTTGAAGTCCATGCCATGAATATTTTTAAAATTTATTAAGTATAATAAACAATACCCGTTTCAGTATAGGTAGTTGAATTTTGACAAATGTATGTACCTTGTAACCACCACCACAATTGAGACACAAAATATTTCTAGGGGCACCTGGGTGGCTCCCTCAGTTGAGTGTCTGACTCTTGATTTTGGCTCAGCTCATGATCTGGTGGTTGGTGGGATTGTGTTGGGTTCTGCTCTGACAGCATGGAGCATGCTTGGGATTCTCTCTCTCTCCATCTCTCTCTGTCCCTCTCCTGCTTTCTCTATCTCTCTCTCTCACTCTCTCTCTCCCTTTCTCTCAAAATAAATAAATAAACATTAAAAAAAAAAAAGATACCAAAGATTTCTTTCCCTGCAAAAGTTCCCTCGTACAATGCTGTGGTCAGTTGCTCCCTCCACTTTTGGCCCAGGCAACCACTGATCTCCATTCCATCACTACAGATTTTGTGTTTTCTAGAATTTCACAAGGTGAGATCATACATACAGGTGATTTTGTGTCTCATTTCTTTTACTCAGCGTAATGTTTTTAGATGTAAATTTTTAAAAAAAATTTTTTTTTCAACGTTTATTTATTTTTGGGACAGAGAGATACAGAGCATGAACGGGCGAGGGGCAGAGAGAGAGGGAGACACAGAATCGGAAACAGGCTCCAGGCTCTGAGCCATCAGCCCAGAGCCCGACGCGGGGCTCGAACTCACGGACCATGAGATCGTGACCTGGCTGAAGTCGGACGCTTAACCGACTGCGCCACCCAGGCGCCCCATAGATGTAAATATTTTTTAATTGTTCTCTAGTCTTTTTTTCTCTTACCTAATATTTCTACTACCACCACTCTCCTGCTCCTTTAAACCAGGTAGCTTAAGCTTGGCATGTATATTTTCTGTCCCTTCTTATCAAAATGTACCCGTCCAAGAGAGCCTAGATAATTCGGTTTGTAAAGCTTCCTTTGTGAACACAGACTAGGACAGCAAAGGGCAGAGAATGGATTTGGAGGGGCAAAAGGAAAATAGTCATCAAAGGTAGGTATTCCTGCTAGTAGATGAGAAAACTGGGAAACTCAGAAGGTGCTTACAAATGGTCACTGGCTGGGACAGGCCTCTGTACAGTTCTTCTGACTCCAAATGCCACATCTCACTTCCCTGCAAGAGACTTTTTTTTTCTTAATAAGAATGTAAAGACCCCAAAGGCGATGAAATGTAAGGAAATTTAGAACCTGCACAAAGGCAGTGATATTAGTGATAATAATGGTGATCGTAGTGACATTAGCAACAGTGGAGATGCCGAGATGATGGCAGTAATGGTGAAGATGATGGCCACCATGGTGGTGGTGCTCCAGAGTATCACACTGAGGTCCAGGAAGCACTGAAGGGAACAGAAAACAAAACCCCATCTTTTTACAGTGCTTTCACCTATTTTTTTTCTCACTTCAACTTTGCAGTAATCCTGTGAGGTGTGTATTATTATCATTCCCATTTTATTTTTATTTAGAAAGAGAGTGTGTGGGTACAGTGGGGAGGGGCAGAGGGAGAGAGAATCTCAAGCAGACTCTGTGTCCAGTGCGGAGTCTGACATGGGGCTCAATCCCACGACCCTGGGATCATGACCTGAGCCAAAATCAGGAGTCAGATACTTAGCTGACTAAGCTACTCAGACACTCCTACCGTTCCCACTTTAGAGGAGGAACCTGAAGACAAAGCAGTTACTCAACTATTGGCAAGAGAAGAAGGTGATAAACTTTAGTCCACTCTTTACAGTAAGGTGTGAAAATCAATAAGCAAGTATTTCAGTGGCATGTATTAGGCATTTGACAGATTTGAAAAATAGTTCCAGTTGTTAACACTTATTTTTCTCCCAAATTTTCACACTTACAAGTAAATTTTCTTCATGCCAAGTTATTGCTAAGTATACTAGAAAGAATGGGTTGATCTGTATTAACTTGGAAGGATTTCTGTTACTTTATTATTGTTTTCCTTAGGTGGGGAAATAAAGATGCAGGTAAATGTAGATAGTAGGTTCTATTTTCATTAAATGAATATTAAACGTATTGAACTGTGGCTTTCAGTCTGGTTTGGCCAAGCTGAGGCTGGTTTCAGGAGATGAGCAAGTGAGAGGAGATGGAGGTCAGGTGGCTATCTCTCCCGTGCTCCCCACTCTGCCTGCTCCCTCCTTGCTTGGCTCTAGTTCAGGCAGGTGATCACAACTCCTGCTGATCTCTCCTTTCCCACACAGCCTTGACCCTCAGGAGGTCCCTATAACGTCCTTCCTTCCTCTTACCCCTTAGGTTTAGGGTCCTAACAGCCTCCTGCTGTTCCCAGTTGCTGGTTGTTTTACCATTCCCTTGACCTTGCCACGCCTTTTGTGCCCCTAAATTAAGCTAATATTGCTCAGCTCCTAACCCTTCTGTGCCCTGCTTTTCGGTGCTGGGCTGGGACTTTGCAAACTATACCCCTCTGTGCTAGCAGCAGCCTGTCATTTCTGCCAATGCCACAGGGAGCCTGCGAGGCTGAGGAGGAGGGACTTGATCTTCTCTTTGCTTGCTTTTCCTATTCTAGTCCCCCATGACAGCTGGGATTTCCTGAACAATTAGCACAGCGGGGTACCTGTATCAGCTGGGCAGCACCTCTGAACTTTTGGGTTGTAACAACCCCAAGCTCTTCACTTGATTCCCTGGCCAAAGTAGTGCCAGCCTCTTTTCACACTAATCAGTCCCTATCTATCTATCTATCTATCTATCTATCTATCTATCTATCTAGTTGTTTATTTAATATGTAATCTGTACACCCATCGTGGGGCTCAAACTCATGACCCTGAGATCAAGAGTCTTCACAACCCTCTGGCCAAGCCAGTCAGGCGCCCCTAGCTGCTTTTTTACACTTAACTTTTCTGTGTCCCCTCAGTGAGCCCTTTCACGTACTCAGCTCTCTAACACCTTTTTTTTTTTTTTCCTTTTTATTGTGGTAAAAAACACCTTAGTTAAAATTTACCATCTTAGCCATTTTTAGTTGTACAGTTCAGTAGTGTTAAGTGTGTTTACACTGTTGTGAAACAGCACTTCAGAACTTTCTCATCTTGCAAGACTGAAACTCTGCACCTGTCGAACCACTCCCCTTCTCCCCCTCCCCCACGTCCTTGCAACCACCATTCTCTTTTCTGCCCTTATGAATTTGACTGCTTTAGATACCTATTAAAGATCTCCAACTCTTTTAAACTAATTCCTTTTATTAAAATAATTGGCATAGTTTCTGTTTTCCTGATTGGATTTTGATATATCTCTGTAAATAGTCCCCTCTTTAAATAATTTTTGGTTAACTCTTTGAATGTGCCCCTTGATTCCTGCTGGAATCCCCACTGGTACACTATTTTGGGGGGGGAATAACAATTGTTAAAATAACAATAATGGTAAAAGCCCTTTTAAAACCCAAAGCACTATATATTAGTACCATATTCTATGTTATTACTATAATACTATGTTAGTGGTGGTATTCCAAATGAGGCCATATCTGAACCTCCCTTATAGTGTTGCTTGAAGCACTAACATCCAGAAGAGGATGTTAGACACGAGAAAATAGATGCAAGCTCAGAGTTTCAAAAAACCCATGGCTCTGAGCCTGAGGCTCAGAAAGAGAAGGTAAATGGGAACTGTCCCCTTTCCTAGGAGAGGGTGTGGGGAATATAACAAAATCCCCATAATCCTATTCACAAGTTACCATGGGGAAGAAGCCAGGGTGTCTGTGTCCTTAAGTGATACAGAGACTCTGGCTCTGGTCAGGATGAGACTCCAATCCCAGATGCCAGTCCCCAGCGATACAGTGACACTTCAACATCCTAACTTAAAATGAAAAATCTGGTTGCTTTTACCGAGTAGGAAAAGACTGGAAAATCCCCAACTACTAGCCAACTCACATATGCCAGAAACTCCTTGCAGCCATAGCCTTGGCTAGAGAATTCCCTGGCAGGGTGGGGTTCCCCCAACCTCTTTAAGAGGAGCCCTCCTCTCTGAGGAGGTCAGATTGTAGAAGGAGGCGCCAGTGGTCTTGCCCAGGGGCTTTAAAGGGACTGGGGGGGGGGGGCGAGGGCAGGAAGTATTGTGAACAAGTCCAGTGAGGAGGGCCTTGGCTTTTTTGAATAGTGTCCTGGTTGGCCATGCACTCTGGAGAATACAGTCAATCCCTGCCAGGAAAGAAGGACTCAAAACACAAGTCTGAGTGAGATTAAGGCATTTTCTGTAGCAGCTATTAATCAAGAAAACCTTAGCTACAAGGGCAGGATATTACTCATTTCTTAAACTATTTGACTAGGTTGGTCTCTTTGTATTTGGGTAGGACTAACTATGATAAAAAGCTCACCCACATGAGTTTTGTGGCTTGATGTTACGAGACTCACACATGGGCTATTCTTCTAATGCCCAGGAGCTCTATAAACCCCAAGAAATTATTTGAATTGTGTGTGTACATGGTGACCTGGAACAATTTTCTAGGGCCTGTAAATGTCATCTGATTCACAAGAGTCCATGCCCCCTCCCTGACTCCCCATCCTCAAACTGCAAATAGCTCTAGATTATGAATCATCGTAGGACGGGGCCATAAATTTCATCTTTGAATCTCCAACAACATCCTGCTTGATGGGCTTTGTGCACCATCTTATTTGATTTTATTTGATTTATTTTTAAATGTTTATTTATTTATTTTGGGAAAGAGAGTGTGAGTGGGGAAGGCGCAAAGAGAGCTGGAGAGAGACATTCCCAAGCAGGCTCTGCACTGACAGCATGAGCCTGACATGGGGCCAGATCCTATGAACCATGAGATCATGACCTGGCCCGAAATCAAGAGTTGGATGCTTAACTGTATTTTAATGAATATTTACTAAATAGAACATATATATAAGCATATATGTAACATATATTCATATGAATATATAACATATATATATTCAGCTTCTAGGAATCCACAAAAAAGTCTTTCTATCCTGAAGGCAGACTTGTGATTGGGTGACCTTTTGGGGATCTCAGTAACAGTTCCTTCTATTTACAAGGTGGCTCTTTGCACAGGGGTATTCAAGAAAAGAGTAAGCACTAGTTTGGAAAGCTGAGTGCCAGCATTGTTTCCCCCACCAACACCCCAGGCTTTTTTTTTTTTTTTTCCAATTTCATCATCTGAAACCTCATAGTCTCTTCCTGTCTCTACTACTCAATGAAATTATTATGGGGACTCATGATAAAAATGAGAAAGAAAGGAAGAAAGGAAGAAGTGAAGAAAGAAAGAAAGAAAGAAAGAAAGAAAGAAAGAAAGAAAGAAAGAAAGAAGAAAGAAAAACCATAGCATGAACTGAAAGTCATGGTATTAGTATTGATAGATGAAATAGTTGATCGCTTGCTTTCACTTCTAGGTTGTTAGAAGGAAAAAGGAGACAAATTGAGGGAGGAAAAAGATGTAATAAGACACTGTTATTAAGATCATAGTAAAGTAATATGACATAGTGTAGGTGAACAAGGAAGGAAGATAGCTTTGAGTCTCTCACTTTAAGACAATAATGTAAATGAGTCAAAATATTTTGGGAAGTGAAAAGATTATTATTATTTTTTTTTACCATTATCCTATTCTTAGTTTTTCTTTTCATTTTAGTTATGACCTCTGGTCTGCTAGAGACATTAAGTTGGGGGGGGCAGGGGTAGGGAGTGGAAACCAATTTCATTGATTCTAGAATACACATTTTCACCTTCCAACATCTCTGGGAATCAGATGGTGTCTGCTACACTCATCGGAGATGCAGTTATTAATATGGCCAAAACTTGGTCATAGCTGCTCATTATTGTCATCGCTTTGATTAAGTGTATTTCTGTTACTGTAACTGCCATTTAAAAGGTCCTCAGAAGATTGTATGTGATTTGGCCTTGAAATGAAAAATTATGTTGCAAAAAGGCACAGAAACAGAGCAGTGGGACTTTAATTTGATATTGGTGAAGCAAATATGCATGGTTGGAGGGATGAAGAGTTGCAGAGTTTTTGCAAAGCAACAACCAGCTGCTTTCTGGAAGCTTAGATTGGAAGAGCCATCCCTCAAGTAGAAGAAACTCTGAGATCCACAAAAGAGTTGGCCATCACTAGCCCAGCCAAGTGACAAGAGAAAATGCTAACACATGTCGGATGGATAAAAGAAACGTCAAAGCAACAAGAGGCTTGCACAACTGTGGAGGACTATGGTTAAGACATGCGTTGTCACTTAATGGACAGTATTTTCTCCAGTGGTACATAAGAAAAGGTGTGCCTTACAATCAATGGAAAATGGTACAAATGCAGGCTTACAGAGTTCAGGGAGCCACTACTATTTTATAGCAAAAGACAGTTCCAATGCTTTCTCTGCTGGTGGGCATACAATTAGGAGATTTGGCATAAAATTGGCAGATAGTTGACCAGGCACTCTATGAGTAGGAGCATCCTGTATGCTTCTGATGCCATGTGTCCAAATGACTGTAACAAAAAGGAGATCGAACAGCTCTCAAGAATATAGAGGGGGAGGGGCACCTGGGTGGCTCATTCGGTTTAGATGATTCATGAGTTTGAGCCCCATGTCGGGCTCAAGTTGACAGGATTTTCTTTCTCCCTCTTTCTCTGACCCTCCAATATTTGTACTTGCTCTTTCTCTCTCTCTCAAAATAAACAAATAAACATTAAAAAAAAGAGTATGGAGGGGGAAAGAACTTGTCTTCTTAGATGTATGGATTTGAGATGGACAAAGGTTTTTTTTTTAAAAAAAAAAGTATAGTTTTTTATTTAAAGAAAATATTTACTGTTTGGGGATGCTTCTTATACAATAACAAAAATTAAACATGAATTCTTAAAATGTTTATTATTTTCATACCCCACAGCAAATATAAAACATTTTCAAGTAAATTTGACTAGTAAATATTTAATTGTCTTAAAGATTATACCTTTAAATTTGCCAAGCATGAATATTTTATGGGTAGATTAAATTCTATACAGTCGGGGCGCCTGGGTGGCGCAGTCGGTTAAGCGTCCGACTTCAGCCAGGTCACGATCTCGCGGTCCGTGAGTTCGAGCCCCGCGTCAGGCTCTGGGCTGATGGCTCGGAGCCTGGAGCCTGTTTCCGATTCTGTGTCTCCCTCTCTCTCTGCCCCTTCCCCGTTCATGTTCTGTCTCTCTCTGTCCCAAAAATAAATAAACGTTGAAAAAAAAAAATTAAAAAAAAATTCTATACAGTCAATTATTAATGTCCCTAAAATAACAAAATTACTTCAGGTTAATAAAAATGCCAGAAAATTAAATATTGCATATATCTACATTTCTGCCAAATGTCTATTAACAGAACATGAATAAAAAGAATACATGCAACTTGTTTCCTTATACATCCCACCCCATCCCCACCTTGACTTTCCTCATGTGGGTATAAAAATTTTCAGCCATCTCTGGTTCTTAATTCTCCATCATGTTTGTGGTAATTCTTAACCTGGGGTTCATGGGCAGAGATTCATGGATGGGCTCCAATGAGCTTGTGCTGCCCTGAAATTATATGAAAAATCTTGGGTCTTATATGCTTTTTGGTGGTGTTGAGGAAGGGGATTCTGGTTGTTACCAGTTTCTCAAAAGCATCCGTTTTTTAAAGAACAAAAGAGTCCATGAACTACTAGTCAGCATTTTGGATCAGTTGGGACCTGGCCTGGGGTCCCTCCCAACAGGAGGTACTTTTAGTGGGTGTTCGGTTATAGTAGGAGTGGGAGCTAGACCAGCAGCAACTGAGCTGACTGGTCTCGTGACTCACGAGAGAGACGAGACACCTGGGAAATGGGCCTTGTGATTCTGTCTTGGTTTTGGGACTTGGCTGCCAAAATGTCCCTGCTCTTCCTCAAAATAAACAAAGAAAAGCCATCACATTCCTGTGCCTTCCAGGTTCAATCTGGCACTTTGAACTGTGTTTTTAAGTGACAAAAACCAGGTCTTAATCCTTTAGTTTTCCTCTCCCCCTGGCAGGTCCAAGATATCCTGTGATAAGGATAAGCTTAGGGGAGGGCTGAAGAGGCAGTGATCCAGGCCACTTGCTGCTGGTGGCAAGGAATCAGGTTGGATGGATTCTCATTTAGTTCCATAAAATTCCTGTACCTCACAGGACTGGCTTGGCTTAAACTGATGCTCAGCCTCTGAAAGTCCTAGGTTAAGAGGGGTCTTGAGAGCTAAGAGCATCTGGGACTTTAGCTAGTATCAGAAAGTTGTTGGAGAGCTTGTTCAAAACAGATTTCTTGGATCATCCCTACAGATTCTGATTCAGTAGGTCTGGGGTGGAATCCTGGAATTGTTCTGTTTGTTTTTTAGATCAGTGTCTCCAAGTGATTTTGAGAAAGGTGCTATAAAGAGTTCTGCTTTTTCAAATGTTGAGAGCTTGGATGAAGAGAAGGACATCTGGGCCCTCAGACATTCTGTCCTCTATGAGTTGACTCTGTTGAGTCTGGGTACTCTCCTTATCTCTAGAGAATGGCCTTAGAGGGGAACCCTGGGTCTGTTTTGTTTCTCGACAGATGTGATGCAAGGACAGGGGTGACTTGGGTCTTGGTGCCATGGCTCCCTCAGTCTTGGCAGATGGGAAGCCACTGCTTAGCCCTGTCACCTCCAGTATTTCTCTCCAGCCAAGGGCTTGTATCCCCTAAAAGAGCTATGAGTGGGGGTTGAAACATCTTGGTTAATTCAATAACCAAGAATTGTCTTTTGGAGGCTGTGTGTTTCCAAGCCCCTAACCCCACCAAAGTTGTGCATTGGAGCTCTGAAGAAGACAATATCCAAAGTGGCAGTTGCTGTAGCCTTCTTGCTGGTAGGAGGCAGAGTAGTACAGTGGAGAAGCATCCATCTGGGAGTAGTAAGTTATTCATTCACTCATTTCTCCATTCACTCAACAAATACTGTATTGCTTACCATACGCTAAGCACTGTGTTAGGTGCTGGGATTCAAGAATGAACGAGACATTGTCTGTGCTTTCATGGAATTCTTACTCTGGTCAGAGTGAAAGACATTAAAAAATGGTTTTAAAATTTCTACATAGGAGGGAATATTGGAGCTTCAATCTGGTTTTAAGAGAAAGGGAGTGGCATAGAGAGTTGTCTTGAAGGTGATTTTGTACTGCAAAATGACATCTCTCACATTATCTGTTTGTTTGGGGTAGATGGTGAAGAAGAGCTGATGGAGAATGTCAAGTGGTCAAAGACACCTCCCTCCCAGCATAACACAAAGCTACCCCTCTGTGCCAACATCAGAGAGTAAACAAATCATTATCTAATTCATTTACTCAGTCAATCAATCAATCAAGTGATTAGTTAATGACAGCCATAGTGCAAAGAAGTATAAGGCCTTGTGGGAGCTCACAAAAAGGATAATTAGTCTGGGGTAGGGCATGAGCGAAAGATTTCTAAAGCAAGTAACTTTGAAGCTGAGACCAGAAAAAAAAGGTAAGAATGGGTGTGGAAGGAGTGGTGAGTTGGGGCCCTGAAGCTGAGGTAACATGGGGAAAAGTATCCCCATGAAGTTAGAGAGAAGCAGGATGAGAGCCTACAGGGACTTATGGAGTTGTTTTTTTTTTTTTTTTTCTTTCTACTTGTCGGTATGTGATCTTGAGTAAGTTTCCTGATTTCTCGTCTGTAAAATGGGGGGACAGAGCCAACCTGACAAGGCCATGGCAAAGATGAAAAGTTGCTTTGTAAAACATAGTCTTACAGAAACAAAATTATTATGGCTGCTCAGTGTCTAGTAACTCACTTGAAAATGACAGACTGGTTTTGGCAAGAGCCCAGATGGGACCCTCCTTAGCTCTTCAAAAACCTCTCTGTGTAGGAAAGGAAACATGTCTCTTCTGTTCCATCAACCCTGGCTCTCTTGGCCATGCCTCTTCAGACCCTTCTCTGGGCTCAGCCAGAGCCGACATTTTCTCCAACAGGCTGTCTAGCTTCTAGAAGTTTCTCAGTTTCTGGGTGTGCCATCACTTTCATTTACTCTTGTGGTTTTTCTGACAATGAATTCTAGCCCATGTGTTTTGTTGATTTTCAGAAAGTAAGTTTGAGGGATGCCTGGGTGGCTCAGCAGTTTGAATATTCAACTCTTGATTTCAGCTCAGATCATGATCTCAGTGTTGTGGGATTGAGCCCCATGTCAGGCTCCACACTCAGTGGATTTTCTCTCTCTCTCTCTCTCTCTCTCTCTCTGGCCCTCTCCCCTGCTCATGCTCTCTCTCTCTCTCTCAAATAAAAAAAATAATTAAAAAGTAAGTTTGAGAACAGCAACCTGTGGTTAGATAAACATTCATTTTTTATCTCAGTAGCTTTATATTAATGGAATCTCTACAGATGGATGAATCAACATGACATTTGACAATGGTGTCACTGAACAGGAAGTATACCTAGCACTTATTTCAGTTGTATACATGAAGTACTACATGGTTCACAAATGGTCAGTGCAGAATCTGCGGGGAAATGAAGATCTGTCTACTCTTTACTCCTCTGGTCATTGTCTGCTTTTTAAAAGTTGGGTGAATACGCATAAGCAAAATTCCTAGATTGAACGTGATTATCTGCCCTTAAGATGTTATTGTCAACTTTACAATAGTTGATACAACACCTCTCTTCCCAAGGATAGGTACATCCCCACATTAGCACTTCTTCTTGATTGCATATATGTTTATTAAAATTTAGTCAGGGAGGAGATTTCTCTGACTCAATAAACGAGACACTGGAAAAATTTCTGGGCTGGGAGTCAGAGGTTTTGAGTTCTAATTATGGCTTAGCCACATGCTAGCTGTGTGACATTATATGAAACGGACAAATGGTGTCTTATAAAAAAAGAGGTTTGTTTATTAACTTTTAAATGACAAGAAAGCTGAAACCAGGAAGTTATTGCCTAGATTTCAGCCGCCAGTAAATGATGTCATCCAGGACCAGGTTCCTTGGGTCTTTTCCTTTCACAGCCCTTATCATGTGGCCCTTTTATCCTCATGCTTATAGTTTTATTGTCACAAGATGCCCATCCCGGCTTCAGACCCCATGGCTACTCAGGCAGGATGAACAGGAAAGGATAGTACGTCCACATCTGGCTTACTTTAAAAACAAAGCAGAGGATTTGCAAGAACGTCTCAGGACTGTTATGTAGTCACTCATAGCAGCAGGGAGGATATTTAGTTGTGTCACCTTGTGAAGTGGAACGTAGCAAGGGAGGAGAGCTTGCAAGTGCCTATAGGCTTAATCAAGGGGCAGCCTCTGCCCCAGAGTTTTTGGACCATTTATATTGTTTCGGACGTCAGTTTCCTCAGTTTTAAAGTGAGGTGGTTTAACCAGAATGTGGATGGTCTCTGGGGTTCCCTTAGTTCAAAACCAGGAATTCTCAAACTTATTATTATTTTTAGGTAATTCTTACATTTGAATGTATATGCAGATCACCTGGAGAGCTTGTTAAAATGCAAATTCTGGTGGCGGGTGGGGTATGAAGCCTGAGATTCAGTTTTACTGACATAGGAGTTTAAGGCATACAGCATAGTGACTTGACATACATATATTGCGAAACGATTATCACAGTGAGTTTAGGTAATATGCATCGCCTCATGAAATTCTGCATTTCCAACAGGCTCCCAAGTGATGGGGATGCTGCTGGACCACACTTTGATTTGCAAGGTTCTAAAGGTCTATGAGTTGATATTTTGCTGCTTTTCTCAGTGGACAAGCCAGCTTAAGGCAAACACCATACAAAGTTCATAAGTTGCCTAGAATGACTCTGAATTCACAGAAATGTTTCTTCCAGCAGTAAGTGTGCACATTCTTACTGATTTTTCAGCATTTCCAGATCTAGAGGAGGTAAGAGCTAGAGTCTCAGTCTTAGAGAATAAGGACGAGGAAAGGACTTTTCTAATCCTCACAGGAACCCTGTGAGGCCAGTGTGATTGCTCTCGTCTCACAAATGAGGAATCTGAGAGGGAGAGACTCAGTGAGGTGAAATTACTTTCTGAAGGTCATACAGTTGGTAGTTGACAGGATTTCGATTCTAAGCCAGATCTCTGATTTCGAGGTCTGTGTGTTTTCCGTCTCTCCATGCTGACCCTTGCAGAGGCCCACACGTGAGAGGAGCTAAGGACAAATACAAAACAGCCCACAGTTGAGTGATAATTAGCTTGTTTCAGACCTGCCCATGCTGATTAGCATCCATTTGCCCTCCCAGATCCCTTCTCTGCAACCCCAGGGAGACTACCTCTACCTAGGCCCTGGCCTCCAGTTGGATCCGGCCAATGGGAACCACCTCCAAGAGACTGCTGGAGTGGAAGAGACAGAGGTGGGATATTGGTTCACTCCCTGTCCCCGTGGTTTCTTTACTTCAAGGCCATGACTTAGGTGGCCTCTTCTTGGCCTTTCCCTGGTTTTCGGTAACTGCTTCCTCCCCTTGTCTCCTCAGGCCTGGGGGATAGTTGCTTCCCCCATTGCTAGATCCCTGGGTTGCTTTGTGTTTCCCTTAACCTTGCCTACACCTCCATAAATAGTCCCTTTGGCTGCCTTCTTGAGGTGCTACCCGATGAGATCATGACTCGCTGACTCATTTCTTAAAAGTTTTCAGGTGGTGGCAGATAGCAGTAAGCAGTAACAAAGTTGGTGGAAGATCTGGGTGGGGGGGGGCTCCAATAGTCAGGACTTGGAGAGAAGGCAGGGCTTCAGCTGGGGAGGGTTTGTGGACAATGGAGAGAAAATATTTAGGAAGAGCTTCCGGCAAAGTCAAGGATTGGAGGGGCATGGGGATCTGCCAGCATTTGGGAATCAATCAGAAAGTAAGTGGCCTGGGGTGACACCAAATAAGGGTGGGTTATAGTAACAGTGGTAACATCATTATGTGCTATGTGTCATTGTGGCCTAAGTGCTTTACTTGAACTAACTCATTTAATCTTTGGCAGCCTCTGGGTCACCTCATTTTTAGAGGGGAGGAGGAAACTGAATCACGGAGAAATTACAAACTTGTTCCGGGTCACCCAGCTATGGAGTGGCCAGGATTTGACTCTTTGTGGTCTAGTTCTGAGCCTCCCTCAGAACTCTTAAGCTGTGCTGAGGCACAGATTCCACTGAGTGTTTTGGAGACAGGATGACATCTGAAGAAAATAGTATTAAAGGGGCAGAGCCTAGATGTGTGGGGTAGAAGGCATGCTGGGAGGGAAGAATAGAGGAATCTAATGTGCCCTACATGGAGCCGTCAGCTTAGCACAGCTCTGGGTCACGTGTGGGAGTCCACATCCTGCCCTTTTCTGGGTGTGATGACAGAACTTCTGTCTTTCCTTTTTGTAGTCCTAGGTCAAAATCACATTTGGTTCTCCCACGGGCAGGGAAATGGAAGGGGCCTGGTGGTCAAGATGCTGGGAGCAGCCCCCGGTTGCCACAGACAGAAAAACCTGGAGGAGGAGAGGTCCCCTACCCTACACCTCTGCATCATTGTGGATTGAAAGAGAGCACATCAGGATTTAGCATAATTTTGTTCTTAATCTGCTCACTGAGGAATTTCTTTGGCAGCTAAGATAGCTCCAATGGCCCTATTTATGCTCTATTTTCCATGTGGAAATATTGATTTAGCCTGAGTCTGATTTTTCCTCCTCTAGAAACTGGTGGTAATGAAAGCCACCAGACATGTAATGTGCACACATATGAGGGCCCATGGCACAGAGACTTACCTTCGGCAGGTGCTCACAAATACTAGTGGAAATTCTCCTTTCTCCTAATTCACCTTACTTCTGTCAAAAGATAAACTGAGGCACATTAAAAAAATTTAAGAGTTTATATGAGCAAAAATCGATTTCAGTGGGCAGCACCAAACCAGAAGTGCTCTACCAGCAGGAGCTGGGGCCGTGGGGACTTTTATAGAGACAAGGCAGAAGCAAAGGAAGGACGTTTTTGGCTCTAACTTAACATCTAGTTTGCTGTTTGTGATCGGTTGTCCTTAGGTTTCAATTTTGTAACCTTGAGGCATTTATAGGCTTAGGTTTTGGTTTGCTTACTAGGCCAGCACGGCATTAGAGCCACCTAGACTAATGGCCTCCTTGTTTAATTAGTTGATCACTTTCTTCCATTTAAAGTCATTACAAAGGGGCGCCTGGGTGGCTCAGTTGATTGAGCGTCTGACTTCAGCTCAGGTCATGATCTCGCCATCCCTGAGTTCAGGCCTTGCATTGGCCCTGTGCTGACAACTCAGAGCCTGGAGCCTGTTTCAGATTCTGTCTCCCTCTCTTTCTGCCCCTCCCCCACTCTGTCCCTCTCTCTCTGAAAAATGAATAAACCTTAAAAAAAAATTTAAAGTCATTATGAAATGATAATAAGTGCGTTAGAGGGGTTTTTTTTTCTCCCTGCCTTCCTTCTCCTTTTCTTCCGCCCTCCCTCCCTTGCAACTTTATTGTGAAAAATTTCATACACACATAAAAGTAAAGGGACAGTGAAATGCACCTTCATCATCATCTAAATTTAACAGTGTTCCACAGCTTGCCATATTTAGTTTCTCTATTTTATTTTTGCTGAAGTATTTTAAAATAATACCAAATGTTATAAATTTTACCTCAAATACTTGAGTGTGCATTTCTAAAATATAGGAATCTTTTTTTTACACCATGACACCGATCTACCTAACAAAATTAACAGTAACTTCTTACTAGCAAGTCCTACCCAAACCGTATTTGACTATGTTCAAGGCCAACATAATCTTTTTTGTATTTGGTTTGATTGAATCAAAATCCCAACACGGTGAGGAGCTACAAAGGGACAGAAACCAGCTACAGTTTACAGTTCTTAGAGCTCAGGAATTTCTTCGCCTTTTGCACAATGACTCAGCCTTACCGATAAAGTGCACCCTAACATTTGTGGTTTTAACTGTCTGGAAACAACTCCAGATGTCCATGGCATTTCGCAAAGTCTGCGGAGGCACACATGTGAATCCTGGGCATTTCCGGGGCTGTGTCTGGGAAGGAATTGTTCAGCTAGAGCGTGCGCCTTGTCGAGAGCAGGCAATTGGCTTCTCAGTGATGTTCTGTTGTCCTCTCTTGTTCTTTCCTGATTTGGTATTTCACATATTGGGACAATTAAAAAAAAAAAACAATTAGAGTCATACATAGGATTATTGATTTTTTATTTTGCCAAGTAAGGACATTAGAAAAATATCTCTTATCACCATTATTTCATAAAAGGAAGGACATTTTAATATTAAAAAGACAGGACTGACATCGTTTCAGAATAAAAGGGCATCTTTCCCCAGGAAATGGTAGTTGGTCACTTTATGCTGACATACATATGTTCTGTGGTTCCAGTTTTCTCATTTTGCCATGGACTGGGGAGCAGCACTCCATCATAGTTTGGTATTTGGGAAGCATTTCTTTACTCAACATTGCTTGGATGGTAAAAACTTGCCAAGTGATAACATATGTCATTCTTTTTTTCGAAAAATAACCATTGAGTGGGAGATGAAACTTGAGTAAAAGTTGAAAACAAAGTTATCTTGTGATGTGGGGGCAGGTACAGGACAGAGGTGCCACTTTTTTGAATTGTGATTCAGGGACGTGTCAGGAGCCAGGCATAAACTTTTTCATATTTCCCTATCGGCCTGGGATTGGATCAAGGGATATCAAGAATTAATCATTTTAAGTCATTAGACTTCTGATGAAAACTCTTCTTGGTTCCCAAGAACTCCTTTGGATCTTGCTATTTTCCGGTCCTGTATTTCCATCCTTGTTCTGTCCCCCCTACTTGCCACACACTGTGTGAGACCACGGGCATTTCACACACGCTGAACTTCTCCCACAGCCTAACACCGACGCTGAGCCCATGACCCACCCATTTGTAGCTCTCACCTGCTCTGCTCTTGAGACCAGCAGGTCCAGCTGCCATTCAGCACCCTCACTTGAGTATCTTTGGCCCAATCTGGCTCCTCCTCCTTGCTTCCCCACTGCACACAATGGAGAAGTTGCTCATGTCAGAACCTGGGGGTTCTCCCTGACACTTCCATCACTCCTCACATTCACCCCTTACCTATTCCTGATGTGTTGGCTGCAAAATATATTCCTAGTCTGTTCACTTCATGCCGTGATCAATGCTATTGCCCCTGTCTTGGTTACTATTCCCTCTTGCCCGGGTTCTTGTGATAGTTCCTCTTAATCCCCATCTCTACTCTAACCCCATTGATCTGTCCTTCATATAGTAGGCAGGATGAATTTCTTAAGATGGAACTTGTGCCATGTTGCACCCCCTGTTCAAAACTCTGAGGACATTTGGGACAAAATGAAAAAAAAATCCCTAACAGGGCACACAAAGGCCCTGTGGTTGGCCCATTACTCAACCCTAACTCCATCTCAGGTTACTTCCTTTTCATTTACTATGTTTGATGAACACACTGTACACTTTGATTTTCTTGAACACTCAAAACCCTTTCCTACTTCAGTAAAGGAACACATGGTATTCCTTCTGCTTAGAAAGTTCTCCCCACCCTCCCACTCTCTGCCTGTTCCCCCTCCAGACCGTAAGCTTCCTGAGGACAGATCCTTGACTGTCCCTTTCAGTAGTGAATAACCAACATCTAATACAGTCCCAGACAGAGAGTAAATCTGCGTGGTAAACCTATGTTGAGTGAGTGAATGACTGTTCCAATTAACATCAAAATTCTTCCATCTTCGTAACAGGAACAGAAAGGGGAGGCTGCATATATTTTAGGAAGAAATAAAAGGCTATATTTTTGCTAGCTCAGCCAAATTGATATTCAGCCTTGAGTATTCAGGCCAGTATTTATCTCTACACTAATAATACGGGACCTTCCTGTGAAATAAGCCGTATTTTAAGTAGGCTCCACTTTATCTGCATTACCAAAATTGTCAAGGTTCCTGTAAAACTCCCGCAAAGGATGGTCTGTCTTTAATAAAGTGCTAAATCTGTCCATTTCTGAAGCACCTATAATACTCCCATTAAAAAAAAACTAAGTGCCTTAGTATCGCTGGTTATTGAAAAGGCTAAAATCAAATATACTAAAAATGGCACCATAATTTAAGCTTACCTTTTTGTTACAGTTTGAAAAGAGAAGAGTCAACATATTTGTAGAACCATTTCTTATCAAACTTTTCAATAAATTATGTAATTTTAGTTTTTCTTTTAACGGAAATGTTTTCTGAGAACAGTAAGCCCGTGCTGAGGTCCCCCATTTCTTATTCCCATTTATTTATTTATTTATTTATTACTTTTTAATGTTTATTTTTGAGAGAGAGAGACAGGGCAAGAGCAAGCAGGGGAGGGGCAGAGAGAGAGGGGGGACAGAGGATGCGAAGCAGGCTCTGTGCTGACAGCAGAGAAGCGTGATGCAGGGCTCGAACTCATGAACTGTGGGATCATGACCTGTGCTGAAGTCACATGCTCAACTGACTAAGCCACCCAGGTGCCCTGCCTCTTATTCCCTTTTAATGCATTGTGTTAGTGACTCACCTTTAACACCATGTCCTATTTGTGAATTATCTCTACTTTCCAACTTCGCTTTTTACTCCCTGGTAATTTAGTCTCTACATTTATTTTCTGCATATGACTTATCCCCTCAAGCTTCTTATGAATGGGAGTTGTTATCTTTTTCTGTAGCATCCTCAGTGTGGTGATCAGGTCAGGCCAGGTCATACAGTAGTAACAAAATGTCCAAAATCTCTGGGGCTTTGTTTCCTACTCCACTTACGTGACTAATGTGGGCCAGCAGGGGGATTCCTATCATTTGTTCTCTCAGGGACCTCGGCTAATGGAAGGCCTCATCTTCACCCACATCCCTGATGAAAACAACGGTGGGAAGGAAACCTGACAAGGCACACAACTGGCTTTTAAAGCTTCTGCCAGGATGTAACACATATCGTTCCGTATGTGTGTCATTAGCTAAAACAAGTCACGTGGCTATGCCTGACTTCAAAAGAGGTGAGCAAGCGAAACTCTAAAATGTCTCTGGAAAAAGGATAGTCAGGGACCGCAGATGCACTGCAGTCATGATTCACAATTGGTGCCTGCAAAGCCCTGCTCAATTCCAGGGCTCCTCATGCGAACTTCCATCATAATTGCTTACTGAAGTTTGGAGACACCTGAAGATCTACATGTGGGCTAAAGGTAAAGGAGAAGGTAGTTGCTGGTTGAAAATGAAGAAAGTATTGCTATAGTGTATTTGCATTCTCCTGGTTTCAACTTCCCTTCTAAAATCTGGAAATAGGGAAAGCTCTAGAGAATACTTTTTTAAAAAGGGACCCATGTGAATACCTACTTTACACAGCACATAGCTATGCATGCACTAATGACCTGACCCTACACCCTGACCTAATAAACATTTCTGCCAGTGATTTCAAAGACCACAGATGTTGACACTCAGAGAACGTTTGTGGACTACATGAACCTGGGAGGGGAGTGAGTGATTTGGGTGATAGAATTATGATTCAGAGCTGGAATTCTGGTCTGGATAATGGGTGCACTCTAAGGGATCAATGTGTAATGTTTGGGTCTAAAGCCGTATTACATAAGTACAGGATGGTAGGTCTTTGAACAACAGCAATGTGTGAAAAATCTCCAGGGCTTCCTGTTGACATAAATTGTATTGTTATTCAGTGGTGGGATGTGGTAGCCAAATGAGCTAATAGAATGTCCACACGGAAGCATAATACCCAGGTCAGGGGAAGGGCTCAAGGACTCTGCTCAGCTGGTGCGTGGAAGCTTGAATTCAGTTTGGGATGTCACTATTTGAGGGACCTGGGCAGATGAGCTTGCCCATGGGGAGAGTACCTGGATCGCCAGTGGCATAAGAAAACTCAAGGAGGAGATGAAGGAACTGGGTCTATTTAACCTAGAGAATGGAGAGACATGATGGGGGAAGTATGGGATGGGGAGGGCGGTCTGCATAATCAGAAGGTTACCAGGTAGAAGAGGGAATTTATTTTGCTACAGAAGACAGAATAAGGTTAGGTTGTAGGGACACTGATTTTGACTCATGATCAAGACTAGAATCCTGTGAAAGTTAAGTCTCTGGTAGGTTATGTTGTCAGGGGATTTATGAATCTAAAAAGTAGAGTGACCAACTATCTATCCAGTTTGCTTAAGACAGAGTTTTCTAAGACTTGGAATTTTGAGTGCTAAAATCAGAAAAATTTCAGGCAAACTTGAATGAAGTGGCCACTCTACCAAAAAGGATTGCCCTTAATGTAATCTAAGGTCTCTTCCAATTTAAAGACTCTCTGATAGGTTGATTTTCCCAGAAAATCAGGCAAAGCAGTTATTCTTATATACAATTTTCCTAATCCTTGCTTAATTTAATCAAAAGGGGCTTTGCATGCTCTCTGAGCAATTGTTCCACACTTGTGTTCAGATTTAATTACTGCTGCTAGATCCATGTCCTATAATTGTATCATATAATGAGGTGACATTTCCCTGCAAGTCCAAAGTCTTTCATTACATAAATGAGCATTTTAGAAACAAGGAGCTACACCTTTCTTAAGAAACAACAATGGATAATTATTTGATAGCTTGAATGGCTGTTATTCTTAAATAAAGCATTAAGGAGGTGAACAGCAATATAGGAAGTTAAGTTCCATCATAATGAAATTTCGGTTGGATTATGCACAATACAAGGGCTATTTGTGTTCAACACATCCTTGTGGAAACTTTATTATTTTCTTTTAATCACTTACTGTATTTGTGATTCTGGAATAAATTTATTCAATCAAACCGCAACCTTGCGGTTTTGTTTGTTCTTTGGGGTTCAATGTTTCTGTATTAGAACCAAGACTTCAAAAAGAGGTTTTGTAGTTTTCACCTGGCATTCTTCCTGGTGATGTACCACCTGCTAATTCTAACTATTTAACTTCAGTGAAACCATAAGGGATAGTTACTGAGTTTGGACAACTTTCCTAAGCCTTTTCTCTTACAACTCACTTGATACAGCCATGTAAGTAAGTTCTTTGAGAAGAAAAGAGTAACTGGTAAATAGGCTCTATTTTTTGTCTAGTTGGCGATTTATAGAGAAGAGAAGGAGTCCCTTCAATTTTAGGGCTTTGCACTCAATCCCAAGAATAGAAATCCAGGGAGGTGAGAGAATCATGGGAAGACTCTTGACGTGGCTTAAGGGAAGTGGCAATTTAAAAAGTTCCGCCTGAAAGGAGAGCAGTGGGGGACTAGCTGCTCATTCAAACCCACTCCACCACATGCTCCCTTCCACTTTAGCTTGGAATCATGCCTTCTGGGAATTTTCCTTGGATTGACACCTGACTCTGCCTCTCAAACAGAAATCACTCTCTGTTCTTACACCAGTGCTGGTGACTGTTCACTGTAGTTGTTGGTGAGAGACTTATTACAAGGCCAGGAAAAAAGTGGCTCATGATAAATAAAGCCAATAACCGTGGGTACAGTGTTGGATGTTCTACTCATTTAGGTGGCAGCCATGCAAGAGAGGCACACACAACTGTCTGAGATTTGCCTTCTGGTTATAGAAGCGCTGTGTTTACTTGACCATAGAGCCTCTGAAACCCTAGCTGGGAACATAATATAAGCAATAGAATGTAGAAGGACAGTAATACCCCCCCCCCCCCGCAAGGCCTTATGGGGAAGAGATACATTTGTTACTATAATCCAGAGCCTGCCTGGCAGCTTTACCAATCTGTTACATTCTCACAGATAACATTCTGGAATATCAAACTGAGCCCAGAATTCTGTGCTTACCTTGTGCAGCCCTCCACTGTTGATTTCTAAAGGAAGCCAGGACTATGAATATTTTCAGTGGGCACTGCACTTTTGATCCAGATTCTCTCTGAACTTTTAATAAATCAACCTAATGGTAAATATTGGAAATCCACTGTTCAAGTTCAGAAAGGACCCACTAAAGGTAAAGAGCGTGAGTTCGTCAGTGATAATTAGCTTTATTTTATTTTGCGGCATAATTAGCTTTATTTTGCGGTATTTCATCCATGTTGCCCTTTTCTAGGTTTGTATTTGAAGTTGTCTAACGGGATAAAGGTGGGTTTTTTTCCCTCCTTCAAGTGACTGCTTACTTTTTTCTCTCTTGGTACTCGTTTCCTGGTTTCACATCCTTTTCTCATGGTGTTCATGTTGAAGGAAGGTGAATATCTCCTTACCATTTCCCACAACTAGTGTAAGTGCAATAAGTTGAGAAAGAGGAGTGTGAAATAATTTGTGGGCATAAAAAAATAGAGAGATTAGGAGTGTTAGGTCTGAAAACTCAGTGTGGTGGGGATGGTGTGGATAAAGGAACTCTACAGTATCAATTGGTGTGAGAGGAGCTGTAGGACATAGTGTGGCTCCTGCGGCAGACCCCTCACGGACCTGACAGGTGAGCCATGGCTAGCCCCCTGCCTGCTATCCACAGCCACTCGTATGGGGCTGATGGGTCTTGCTGAACAGGATAGAATGTGATCTCTGATCTCCTGTGACTGTACTTTTCAAATAATCGTGTTTACATTTATGGACTTATTGTGAAAAACTGAAAGTTGCAGATTGCATTCATATCGCCCATGGAGAAATCTCCCTCACCAACACCCAGCGCGTGGCCAGATACGGTTACCTCCACTTCCCTGCGCAATTGCTTTCTGCATTTGCTGTGTTTTTTCTGTAGGCTGCCCCGTCGGTGTGACCCTGTCTGCACACGGCCTCCATGTCACCTGTCTTGTCACCTTTAATCCAGCCCCTGCCTGAATTGCACTGTCATGTTCTAAATTCAGCACAGAGTTCTTGTTTTTTTTTCAAACTGGTATCAAAGAAAAATTCTCCATGGGCAACCAAGCTGTTTTTCTTTTACTCCATTTGCTTTTAAAAAGGCTTTATAGGGGCGCCTGGGTGGCGCAGTCGGTTAAGCGGCCGACTTCAGCCAGGTCACGATCTCACGGTCCGGGAGTTCGAGCCCCGCGTCAGGCTCTGGGCTGATGGCTCAGGGCCTGGAGCCTGTTTCCGATTCTGTGTCTCCCTCTCTCTCTGCCCCTCCCCCATTCATGCTCTGTCTCTCTCTGTCCCAAAAATAAATAAACTTTGAAAAAAAATTTTTTTTTTAAAAATTAAAAAAGGCTTTATAAAGTAATAACATGCATAATATACAGTTACGAATATAACTGTGCTCAGGCAAGTCACCAAGTTATTGTTTGGTTTCTAACTTTCTTCCTCAAGACATCAATCAGATGCTTGGAATAAACAGTTAACACCAACACGCCCTTGTATTTCCTGTGTGAGTCTTGTCTGTCTTCCCTATATAATTCTCAGGTGCTTAAAACAAGTTCATGCTCTATTTGACCTTTGCACCGAACCCACGAAGTCACTGCAGGTGATGTTTGCTCTTGCACTCAGCAAAAATTTTTTAAGATTTTTAAAAAGTTCATTTATTTATTTTGAGAGAGAGAAAGAGAGGGGGGCAGAGAGAGTAGAGAGAGAGAATACCAAGCAGTCTCTGCATAGTCAGTGTAGAGCCTTCTACAGGGCTTGAACTCAACATCGAGAGATCATGACCTGAGCCGAAACTAAGAGTCTGACACTGAACCAACTGAGCCACCCAGGCACCCTATACTCTGAAATTTTAAGTGAGATATTAGGTCCAATGTCTGAGGCAGTCAACATAACAATGATGCTTCCTTGTTGTTGTTATTGTTTTTTAATTCCTATGGATTGCACAAAGATAAGCCTCTCATCTTTGTATCTATCATTATATATAAAGGCATTAGAGAGACAATAAGGTTTGCTTAACCTGTCCCTTTGATACAGAGGATGAGTGTGTGTGTGTGTGTGTGTGTGTGTGTGTGTGTGTGTTTAGCATAAAAAAATATAGAGCGAGAACATTTTTTTACCACAGTCATTTAGAAGGTAATGAGCTGGTATGATTCCTTAGCATGAAGGCAACTCTGATGTGCTCTATTTTTACCACACCCTAAGATGGTTGTGTTGTAAACTGGGGTTATGGTATGTTGACTTCATTATCACTGTTATGCCCTTATAGCAAAATTGCTATTCTGATAATTAGCATTTTCAAAAGAATTTCTTTGCTTATGCGTTTTAAAGATGTATTCTGCCTCAATTTTGTTTTTAAGCAACAAATATTTATTGAGCATCCTATTTGTGAAGTCTGTACAAGACAGTGAGAGGGAAGGGACCCCTGTCTTCAGGGAATTTATTTAGCAGAAGTAGATGAGTTCATATATGCATTTAAAGTGTGAATATGAGATTATTAGAAAAGAGGCATTGTTAAGCCTCCCACTGAAATATTTCTGCTTCCTCTGAACAAGAACAAAAACATACATTGCTGGTTAATATGCCAGCGTAGTGAATACTTAGATGTTGGTCTTATGTTAGCACCAAAGTGTTAGGTTATGTGTACCTTAACACACATGTGTTGGGGTGCCTGGGTGGCGTAGTCGGTTAAGCGTCCGACTTCAGCCAGGTCACGATCTCGCGGTCCGTGAGTTCGAGCCCCGCGTCAGGCTCTGGGCTGATGGCTCAGAGCCTGGAGCCTGTTTCCGATTCTGTGTCTCCCTCTCTCTCTGCCCCTCCCCCATTCATGCTCTGTCTCTCTCTGTCCCCCAAAAAAATAAACGTTGAAAAAAAAACACACATGTGCACATTTATTTAGATCAGTGACTTTCAAACACATTTTATCTTTTAAAGTAGCAAAGACTGGCTGAAGTGAATGGAAGGCAGGAGACCTACCCACTTACCTGTTTCTGCCACCACCTTTCTTCATGCAGTAGCCTCAGAGCATAAACTGAGAAGCCCTGCTTCAGATTGTTAAATATACAAAACTTTATCTTACAACATTAAATTATTACAACTGTGATCCATTTACACAAAGATGATTCAATACATGTTGTAATAGTACCCTGGTGGATTGCTATGTTGCTTAAGTAATCTTATTGCCCCTTATTTGTCCCTCCTTCCTAATCCAGGACTTGCACCTCATTCGGTCTACTTGGTCTGTGAATTCTGCTCTGGCAATTGATGTTTTGGGAAGCATAGCCATGATGATGCTTTGATCTCTGGATATTTAATAGCATTCCATTCCATTCCATTATAACCTACTCTTATTTCTTCAATATTTGCCCTTTCTCAACCCATTCCTCTAAACTTATTAAAACGTTTAAAACTTTTGTAGGGAGTCAAAAGCATTTACTAGTAGAAATAGTGTTCTTTTGCCAGAATGTTCCAATTGCTAGCTGTTCTCCAAACAGTTTATGAGAAGACTTTAGCAGAGAGCTTGGCACAGTGGCTAGCCGTTGATCCTAGCCAAATCTCATCATAAATGGGAAGCTCCAGGTTGTGACATGAGTAGCTTCCATGGGACCTGGAAGGTGAGAAGAAAGTGTGGTCCAAATTTGAAGGGAATGAAAGTAGAATTGTTTTGTTTTAAGTAAATGTATTTCATTACAAAATATGCACTGTAGAAAATTTGGAATATACAAAGAAGTAGAGAAATAAAGACATAGAAAAATCATATGTAGTCCTATCACATAAACAACTATTTACATTTTGGTTAGTCCTGAAGGAAGGAGTGGACAGCATGAGGCAGACTAACATGCCCAGCAAAGGCTGGCCATGGTGGAGAAGGTGAGGTGTCTGTGACAGGAGTTCAGACTCTGGTCAAATAGATGACTAGGTAACGTGAGGCAAAGTTGGAAAGGAGTTTCACATTTTAGTTTAGAGGATCCATGGGCCCAGGATGGTACAGGGAAGGTCAGTATAACCAGTGAAATGTCTGGGATTTTAAAGGCCAGGGCAACTAGTGCTAAAGGAAGAATGAGGAATTTGAGCAGAAGCTGATTTGGAAGCAGGTTTGGGGTCCATAACAGAAGTGTTTCCTCCATAGAATTTGTGTGGCCAGAAACAGAGTGGGGAGCAGGGGGCGTGGTTCAGATAAATGTAAGAAAGACAATCTTATAAAAAGGCTGATCTTGGGGTCTGGAGAGAAAAGGCACCTTTTTCCTCTGGTGGCCAAAACTGTGGCCTGGAAGGTAGCAAGTTGGTGAAAATAAACAAACAAAAAGGAATCCAAGGGATGCTGTCTACAGTATGGCCTTCAGACTAGAAATTCAAGAAACTGGGAGAGGGGAGTCACTGTAGGGTGCCCAGTAATTTATTATCCAAACTGAGATACTCTTGAAAACAAAAGGATGCTATGAATAATTGTGCAGTGAGATCCAGGAGTGTCCCAGACAAACCAGGACATATGGCCACCTCTTTTGTCATTAAGTACCTCAACCATACACAATTTGCAGCTTTACCACAGAAATTTTCTATAACCAAATTGGTTGCTTGATAATACCTACCGCATTTATTTTCCTAATAAATATCTGTGCCTCAGTTCAGGCGTTTATCATTTTTCTTCTGAATTATTAGCAGAACCTCTAAACCAGCTTTCCATCTCCATTCTCCAAACTGGTGTCCAAGCCATTCCCCTACACTTTGTTACCAGAGGGATATTTCTAAATCATCAGTCATTTCTTGTTCCTCTCTGCTTAAAATTTAGTGCTTTGCATGGTCCTTGAGGTAAAGTTTGAAATTCTTACCATGGCACACCAGTTCAGTCTAGTTCAGATCATTGAATGTCCGCTGGGGTAAACATTAGAAACAGGCACCTTTCCTCCAGCCCTCCTACCTCACTGCCCGCCATGTTTGCAATGATGTTTTCTAGCACCTCCGTGCCATGCTATGAGCGGTTCCTTCTGTCTAGCACAGCTTTCCACACTCTTGACTAGTTCAATATTTTTTAAAAACTCAGCTCAAGTTTCACTTCTTTTTAGCAATGTTTCCTGTTTATTCTCAGACCGAGAGCGCTTTATGTTCCCCCTTCACTCAAATATGTGCCAGTATATATTTTTTTGTTAGAATTCTGTTGCACTGATTGTTATAGTTTGTCTTCCCCTGCAAGAATGTGTCTCTTTGATGGACAGGATGGTGCTATTCATGTTTTTTTTTTTTTCTTTCTCTGTATTATATCATCAAGCAACATGACTCTTCTAGTGTTATTTAAAAAAAATGTGAACTGGGGTACCTGGGTGGCTCAGTCAGTTAGGTGTCCAACTCTTGGTTTCAGCTCAGGTCATGATCTCATGGTTTTGTGGGTTCGAGCCCCGCATTGGGCTCTGTGCTGGCAACACAGAGCCTGCTTGGGATTCTCCATCTCCCTCTCTCTCTGCCCCTCCCCCACTCACGCTGTCTCTGTCTCTCTCAAAAATAAACTTAAAAAAAATTTTTTTTAAAAATTTTACAAAGTTTTAAAAATGTAAACTTGAAACTATCCCAGTAGTCATGTCTATTATGGATGAATGTTTGTGTTCCTCCAAAATTCATATGTTGCAGCCCTAACCATAGTAATTTGCGTTAGATGAGGCTGTAGGAAATGGGCCCCCATGATGGGATTAGTACTTTTATAAGAAGGGACACCAGAGAGATTGCTCTCACTCCATGATCACGCACCAGGGAAGCGCCATGTGAGCATTCGAGGAGAGGGTGGCTGTTTGCAAGCCAGGGAAGAGAGTCCTCGGAGAATTTGCCATGCTAACACCCTGATCTCAGACCTCAGCTTCCAAAACTGTGAGAAAATTACTTTCTGTTGTTTAAGCCTAAGGCATCTTACTATGGCAGCCGAGCAGACTGATAGACCTTCAGAGGAAGAACTGCCTATTGATCATTTTGTTTACTGTCTCTCAATCAGATTTCTAGCTGTAAAAAAAGGTTTCTTTTAGTTCCATGGTAACTCAACATTTAAAAACATTTGTTTTTCCTTAATTAAAAAAAGTAATACATGCTTGGGGTGCCTGGGTGGCTCAGTTGGTTAAGCATCTGACTTCGGCTCATGTCTTGATCTCACAATTCATGAGTTCGAGCCCCTCATTGGATGAGCACAAGTCCCACTTCAGGTGAGCTTGACCCTTGTTTGGGGTGAGCCTCGCATGGGGTGAGCTGTGCTTCAGGTGAGCCCCACATCTCTCTCTCTCTTTGTGTGTCTCTGTCCCTTGTACGACTCTCTCTCTCTCTCTCTCTCTTTCACTCTGCCCTTGACTCACTTGTACCCTCTCTATAAAAAAAAAAAAAAAAGTAATACATGCTTAATGTACAAGATTTGGAACACACACACACACACACACACACACACACACAAAGGAAAAAAATCACCCATAATACAACACATAGAGAGGATCACTGTTAATATTTTGGTGCTTGGTTTTCTAATATTGTATACAATATAATGTATAAATATGTGTGTATACACACATATACATATTCCACAAAAATGGGATCATTTGCTTATGATTTTGGAGACTGCTTTTGATACATAGTGCACATTTTCCTATGACAGTAATTATTCTTCTGCAACATTATTTTGTTGTTTGTTTTCTATTAGATCAATATCAGATACCAGATAAATATGTAACTCAAATTTAGAAGTAACTCTTGGTCTGTTCTTTTCAGAAGTAATTAAAATTTTATTAGTTTATTAGTTCCTCCAAGCCAATAGTTTTTCACTCCTACAAAGGTTATGTATGTAGTTTCCTGTGGTTCAGGTATGACAATTTCTGGCAAGAGTGTTATGGAGAATCTTAAAACTCATTTATTCATTCATTGATTAATACATATTTATCAAATACCCACTGAGTAGTGAGTACTATGTTTGTATTTCTGGAGAGAAATTCAGCAGCATGTAGTAAGAATCCTAAAAATATTCATGTCCTTAAAACTATGCATGACCTTTGTTCCAGTTATTGTACCTTTAGATATTTGTTGTGAGGAATGTCTTAGATGCACAGATGGATTTATGTTTATTGCAGCATGGAAAGCAAAAGAATGGATGTGACATAAATTTCCACCAGGAGAGACATAGTTGAAATAATTGTGGCCCATCCATACGATAGAACATTTTTCAGCCATTAAAAGTACTGTTTTCAAAGAGTATTTAAGAATGTGGCAATTGCTTAGAATAGAATGTTAAGTAAAAAAAAAGTTAAAAAATTATGTGTACGGTATGTGAACCCAGTTTTGCACAAAACAAGCCGAAATAAAAGTCTATTCAGAGAAAATAAAACAGAATACCAAAATAGTAATGGTATTTTCTCTAATACCTGGATTCTTGATCATTTTTATTTTCCCTTTATTATTCACTGTATTTTCCAGAGTATTTATGGAAAACATGTATACTTTTGTGCTTAAAAATATTTTAAGTGATTAAAAATATGCAGGATAGTTTATTAATTTTAGAATAATGGAGCACCTTTTATTGGAATCATTGTTTCATTTTGGTGAAATGAAATGCTTCAAAAACAGATTAAAGATTCATCTTTATGGTGATGCTAAAAAGCTTTGGGAGTGTTTTTGATGAAGAAGAAATTCACCAGAGAACGAGGGGAGGCATCACCAAAATACCCTATTCGCTTACCTTCTAGACCCAGCTTAAGAGCCACGCTCCTGAGGCATTTTCTCTGCACCCGACTCCAGCACCACAGATCCATCTAGTCGAGCCACTGATCACACTGCATTGCGATTATGTTTCTTCTTCCTCCTGGATTGTTCAGAGCCTAGCATGGTACCTAGTTCATAGCACTCAGTAGAATGTAGGGTGCAGAAATGAATGACTTCCATAAACACCAATAATGCCCAATCATCCTGTGAAACTCTGAGACCTGAGCAAACCATAGCTAGTATGTTGCACTTGATGGAGTGATACCAGCTTTATTTAAGAGGAGCAACTGAAGTCAGGAGATGGGATGGGTTGTGTCTCTACAACCTCAGTGAATGTTTTCCATTTGTTGCCCTTACTCTTGTTCTCCCAAGCCCTTGCCTTACCTGAATTAGCCTTCACGTTTCTGAAGTGAGAACTGTTAAGCAGGAAGGAGGCTGCCTGCTCTGTGGGTCAGCTTCCTGCATTATTTGGTCCTGAGTCCTGAGGTAGTTGATGGTAGTCCTGTGGTAGAATGGTGCGTGTCCACACATGGAACTGTCTTTTTTCCAAGTGGGCTGGGGAAGTCTGCTGGGGTCCTCTGACCTCAAAAGCCTAATAGGGGCTCCTGGGTGGCTCAGTCGGTTGAGCATCCAACTTTGAGTCACATCATGATCTCCTGGGTTTGTAAGCTCGAGCCCCACATTGGGCTCTCTGCTGTCAGCACAGAGCCGGCTTGTGATCCTCTGTCCCCTTCTCTTCCTCTCCCTCCCCTGCTTGTGCGTTCTGTCTCTTTCTGTCTCAAAAATAAATAAACATGAAAAAAAAACTAATAAAGGAGCAGTCATACAGTAAAGACACTGGGGAGGGGGCTATCGACCAGTGCTTTTTTGTGTGGCAGCACACAAAGATGGGGGCCTGGGCTAGGAGTATGAGCCTTGCTAACAAGCAACCTGCCCTCTGGCTGCTCTTGTTGTCATGTGAAGGAGCTGAAGTCAGTGAGCAGATGGCTAGAGCACAGGACTCTTTCTGTTCACTTCAAATTCCATTCCTATGGTGTAGGACTGATTAATGGGACATGGGTCACATTCTGGCTCCCAAAGCCATGCCCACAATTCCTGTTGGAATCAGTGGGAACTGTGGGCTCATAGCTGAGGGCAATTTGGTTTCCTTAGATGAAGAGTATAGAGTGTATGGTGTGGATGTGTGTAACAGAGAGAGGGAGGGAGAGAGGGAGAGACACTGAGAGAGGTTGAGATTGAGAAATACTGAGTACTGGTCTTTTCCAAGAGAAAGGACTAAAGACATCCCTGTGTGTTTGGGGATAGTCCTGTCTTTGCTGTCATGAATCACTCTACTAATAGAAAGAAATAACTCCATCTGTCTTAGATCCCATTTAATATTCATGCCCGAAATAAACTGAGTTCTTGCCCTGATCTGGCTCACTGACTATTACTTTTCAGCCTGAGGGAATGGATTATCCCCGTGTCATCTCTTCCTGATATTCGAAGAGAAGAGGGTGAGGGTGGAGAAACTGAAAAGGTTGATTCCGCCTTGCAAAGAGTGGAATTAAGGCCACTGCCCTTTCGCCCAGGATTACTTTGTGGCAAATGGCTCATCTTGGTTTTCTGAAGCATACCACCTCTTATTAACAAAGGCCATTGAAGGTCACTGTGATTGGCCTTCATTTCTCTAGTGTCGCTCCCTTTCCAGCCAGGGCAGATCTCAACTTCTATCTTGTCTCCTGGTAAGGCTGCCTTTCCTGCGTGGGATTCTGAAAGACTCTACTATTTGATATTCAATTTTGCAGACTATTGCCAAAAGCTGTTTACATGTCCAGACACAGAATTGAATGTGTTTTCTATTGTCTATAGGAGCTCTTCGTGA
The DNA here is from genome assembly GCF_016509475.1 of Prionailurus bengalensis. Classification (NCBI taxonomy): domain Eukaryota; kingdom Metazoa; phylum Chordata; class Mammalia; order Carnivora; family Felidae; genus Prionailurus; species Prionailurus bengalensis. The sequence goes on from NC_057355.1 coordinate 99,627,973, forward strand.
AGGGTAGCAGAGAATTCAATTTTCTGATTTGGCCAGACCAGGCTGATAAGAGGTGTGTTGTCAGTGCAGGGCCTGGAAAACCGTGTCCCAGGTGGATCATGCCACCCCCACCTCCAGGTGAATCTTAGTGCCAAGAATTTGCTCTCTTAAGTTGCATAACTTGAAAATAAATTTTGGTGTCCTATAGGGTGAATGTTCATGCCTCGTTCTTCTTCTTTAAAATTGTTTTACATATTGTCATATATCATGCTGTCATATTCCAATCAAAATTGTTTTAGGTTTTGATTGTACTTTCTCTTAAATTATAGGTTAATTTGGAGACAGTTATCTCTACAGGATATTTAGTCCTATCACATGACATATCTTTCCATTTATTTGGCCTTCTTTCATATCTTTCAGGAAAGTTTAAGTTCTCCAATTAAAGTCTTGCACATGTGATTATAGCACATAATTCACTGCCTGGATACTCCAACGTTTATTGAATAAATATATTTTTGTCAATATTATGAAGAGAATAAGAGTTCAAAAAATGTTTTATTCATCTTTTATCCAGGAATATTTCTGAAGCATCTTTTTCAATTCTAATACTGTACGTCTTGGATTTTCTATGTATAATAATATAGTCTGAATATCAGAAGTTTTTTTTTCTTTTCATTCCTTATACATTTCATTTTTTTTTTTATTGACTTATTTTACTTGTATGGTTTCCAGTACAATGTTGAATAGAAACACTGATGGAAGACATCTGTGTCTTTTCAGGAATGTATTGGGAAATCAAAGTCTCCCCATAATATGTATGCTTTCAATGGATGCCCTTTATCAAGTTCAGGAAGTTCACCTTCTATTCCTAATTTTTTAAAGGTTATTTTTATTTATTTTGAGAGAGAGATAGAGAGCAAGTGGGGGAGGAGCAGAGAGAGAGGGAGACAGAATCCCAAGCAGGCTCTGCACTGTCAGCACAGAGCCCGATGTAGGACTTGAACTCAGGAACCAGGAGATCATGACCTGAGCCGAAATCAAGAGTTGGAGGCTTAACCCACTGAGCCACCCAGGCCCCCCATTCCTAATTTTAAAACCATGGGTGGGTTTCCAGTTTTATTAAGTGCAATTAAAAAATGAAAATCGCTTGATTGTATGTGCTGATATTCATTTTCTGCACCTACGTTTGTTCGGCGTTCAGTCTTTAGTATTTGTCAGAGCACTGATGCAAATGGGCTGTGAAGTAAGAGTGTTCTCGGTTTCAGTTCTTGTTCTGTCACTTCCTGACTCCTGACTTAGGCAAGTTACTCAAACTCTGTGTTCTACCTCATCTCCAAATGGAGTTAACGGCAACACCTGCTACATAGATATTAAATGGAATAATCAAGTAAAGCTTTTAGAATAGTTCCCAGTGCTTTTTGAACATTCACTGTATATCAACTGCTATTTTTCTGCCCATTGCTACTATTTCTTAGATGCTCCTTGTATCATTTTGGTATGAAGATTATAATAGTACCTAAAAAGAGATTGAGAAATGTCTCTTCTATTTCATTTCCCAATATAGCTTATATAGGGTTAGGACTTATATTCACTGAAACTTTGGTAATACAAATAATAAATAAAATTAATAAAAATCATCTGGCCTGGAATTTATATGGATAATTTTTTTGCTATTTAAAAATATGCAGATATATTTAAGTTTTGAGTCAACATTGACAAATTTGCCTAAAAATTATAAAGTTAGTTCTCCAGGCGACTGGGTGGCTCAAAGTGTTTGACTCTTGATTTCGGCTATTCTGCAAAAATATTCTGTGGCATGGTTGCAGAGTGTTGTGAGTGTACTCAATGCCCAGGAATTGTACAATTTCAGTCATATAAACAATTTTGAAATTAATAATAAAGACTATACAAAACACAAAATGATAAAATAATAGTTGAAATACAGCAGAAAGAGAGCACAAATGGGGAGAGGAAGAAGCATTCTGCTAGGATGTTGGGATTGGGTGATTGAACTGAGAGTCATCCTACAACTAGGTGTCCCCATGGGGCTGTGGGGGCTCTCAATATCTCTGGGATCCTGGTGGGGGCAGTGACAGGGACAGGGGCAGGGGAAGGAAGGGGTAGGTTTAAGCCCCACGTCTGGCCCTTTGCTGACACTGCAGAGCCTGCTTGGGATTCTCTGTCTCCCTCTCTCTCTGCCCGTCAGCCATTCACATGCTCACTCATGCTCTCTCTCTCTCTCTTAAAATAAACTTAAATAATTAATTAATTAATTAATTAATTAATTAAAAAAATAAAAATAATAAATTTAGCTCTCAAAATTTGGATTCACAGCATTCACTTAGGTCATTTCTTCAGTGTCCATTGCACCTGAAATGATTATCTCTTTTCTACTTCTAACCTTGTTTAATCTGTGCCGTTTCTTTTTCCTGACTGGTCTTACCAGAAAATAATCTATTTGATTTGCCATTTTGGAAAAACCTTGGCTTTATCATTCCTTTCTATTGTTCCTTCCTGTTGCCTTTGCTGTATCCATTCATCTTTCTTTGAGTTTTATCTTTACTCTTTCCGACCCCTTGAATGCCTAGTTCATCTTATTTTTAGTACACGTAGGTACACAAAGCTATAATTTTTCCTTTAACTCTGCTATAGCCATATCCTCAAGTTTTGGCCTGTTATGCTAATGATTTCTACTCTGAGTTCTTTGTTAACCCAAATTATTTGGATATATGTTTTCTTGTCATGTGTAATTGTTCCACTGTTTCAAAATTATGTCTTTCTGTTGCATTTGGGGGATTCAGGATTCTATATTTCCTTTAGGTCTATGTTGGTAATTATAATTCAAATATTCTGTGTCTTACTAATTTTTGGTCTGGGTGACTTATCACTTTCTGGGAAGGTATATTGGAATCTTCCTCTGTGATTTTCCTTTTTTTTCTTTCCTCCCCTGGAGTTTTGTAGCTTTTTGCTTTATATATTTTGAGACCGTATTGTTTAGCACAACAGAATCAGGCTCCGTCTTTCTTGCCACTCCAAAATTCCTTTTCACTTAGTTTGTTTAATATGAATAATTCTATTTGCCTAAATTCTATTTTGTCTGATGCTAATAAGGCTCTGCTAGCTTTCTTGCAGTTACCATTTGCCTGATACATCTTTTTCTCATCTTTCTATTGCAAATACTGTACAGTTGGAATTTTAAAAGTACCAGCCTGAGACTATATTATAGCCAGCGGTTTTATTGTTTTTTCTTTTCCCATTGATTACTGATATATTTGGGACTCTTTTCTTCCATCTAATTTTATGTTTTTATATTACTCTTTCTCTTTGCTATTCTTTTTGCTCTTTTTGTCCTTTCAATTTTTTATTTATTTTTCTCTCTCCCTTTTCTAATTTGGAAGTTATATATTTTTGTTTCTATTAGTGGTAATCTTTAAATTTTTGTCATCATACCTAGGTATAAAGCAAACATTTCCCAAACTGTGTGAGGACTTTTAATTTGTCCCAATTTTTAAAATTGTGGTAACATGTATATAATGTAAAATTTTACCATCTTAAGTATTTTTAAGTGTACAGTTTGGTGGTATTAAATACATTCATAATATTGTGGTGCCATCATCACCATCCGTGGCCAGAATTCTTTTGTCAAACCGGAAGTCTGTATTCATTAAACAACTCTCCCAGCCTCCCCAGCACCTGGCAACCACCTTTCTACTTTCTGTCTCCATGATTTTCACTATTCTATGGACCTCATAGAATTGGAATCATAATGATTTGTCATTTTGTGGCTGACTTATTTTAAGTAGCAGAATGGGGAACTTCCACTATTTATTTTAAAAAAAAATTTTTTTTTAATGTTTATTTTTGAGACAGAGAGAGACAGAGCATGAACGGTGGAGGGTCAGAGAGAGAGGGAGACACAGAATCTGAAACAGGCTCCAGGCTCTGAGCTGTCAGCACAGAGCCCGACGCGGGGCTTGAACCCATGGACTGCGAGATCATGACCTGAGCCGAAGCCGGACGCTCAACCGACTGAGCCACCCAGGCGCCCCGAGAACTTCCACTATTTAAACTCTGCTCTTCTCTCATTTTCATCTTGGGTACCTACTCTTTTCTTCTATCTTGTTTCTGACTTTCTGTTAGTTATTTGTGTTATTATTGTTTTCTTTATTGGCAAGCTTACTTAGATTTATTACTATACATATTGACATTAGTGTTCATTATCTCATCTGGCATCTTGTGCCTTTGTTTTGGACTACATTTCTTTCTTAACGAGGCAGAGTTTTTACTAGACATTCCAGTGAGAGTCCATGAGTGGTAAATTCTTCCTTGTCTTTGTCCATACGTGTTTTTATGGTGCTTGCTCTTTCTTGAATTTTGGTTTCGTCAAGTGTAGGATTCTAGGTTGACAGTTATTTTCTCACAATGGTATGAAAATACTGTTTCATTTTCCTGTCGAATATACTGTTGCTGGCGGGAAGCTGGCCGCCAGTCTGGCTGTCATTCCCTTGTACGTAATTTGTCTCTTCTCTATGTCTGCTCAAAAGATTTTCTATGGTTTTTGAAATTCTGCAATTTTACCATAATGTGTCTACTGGTAGAATTATTTTTATTTATCTTCTTCAGCATGGGGTAGTTATTCATTCTAAGTAATTATGCATTCAGTTCAGAAAAAAATCTTAACCATTTTCTTTTCAAATCCTGCTTTACCTTTATTCTGTCTTTTCTCTCTTTCTAGACATGTATTTTTACTTTCACATTCTAGTGATCATATCTCTGAATTGATTTCACATTTCCTGTCTCTTTATCTCTCTGTATAATATTCTGCATGAGTTTTTAGATCTATTTCCCATTTACCTTATACTCTCTTCAACTGTTTCATCTGCTATATCTCTTAAGATTTTCATTTTTAGCACTGTATTTTTCATTCCTAAAAATTCCATTTAAAAATCTGTCTATTTTCATACTTTTATTTATGATTTCCATTCTTTTAAAAAGTATCTTCATTATTTTAAACATACTAATTTTGTAGTCTGTTTCAGAAATTTGGAATAATAATTCCCCCATGTATTACATCTACTGGCATTCCTTCTTGGTGGCTTATTCATTTCTTTTGTGGATTTTAATACTTTATTTTGAGCTTTCTATCAACAGGGCTTTTGTTTTTTTCTTGTGGGACTTCTGGATTAAGCATCCCTACAAGAAATAGCTAAAGTATAGGGTCAGGAAAGTTATATATTTTTTGCTATAGGGGACCAAGCAGCAGCAAAGAGACAAGTTCCAAGTGAGAGAGGACAAAATTGAGAGAGTAAGATCGTGGAGAAGGTGAGAAGCAGGAAGGTAAGGAACCTAGGGTTAACTTTAAAGAAAGGAAGAGGAGTACCCATTTCTCTGAAATAGGAGAGAAGACAAAACTGTGGTAAAAAATATAGAGGAATTTTTTTATGAATATAATTTATTGTCAAACTGGATTACATACAACACCCAGTGCTCATCCCAACAGGTGCCCTCCTCAATGCCCATCATCCATTTTCCCCTCTCCCCCATCCCCCATCCACTCTCAGTTTGTTCTCTGTATTTAAGAGTCTCTTGTGGTTTGCCTCCCTCCCTCTCTGTAACTATTTTTTTCTCCTTCCCTTCCCCTATGGTCTTCTATTAAGTTTCTCAAGATCCACATATGAGTGAAAATGTATGATATCTGTCGTTCTCTGATTGACTTATTTCACTCAGCATAATACCTTCCAGTATCCAAAATCTATAAAGAACATACCAACTCAACACCCGAAAAACAAATAATCCGGTGAAGAAATGGGCAGAAGACATGAATAGACACTTCTCCAAAGAAGACATCCAGATGGCCAACAGACACATGGAAAGGTGCTTAATGTCACTCATCATCAGGGAAATACAAATCAAAGCCACACTGAGATACCATCTCACAGAGTTGCTAAAATGAACAAATCAGGAAACTACAGATGCTGGCAAGGATGTGGAGAAATGGGAACCCTCTTGCACTGTTGGTGGGAATGCAAACTGGTGCAGCCACACTGGAAAACAGTGTGGCAGTTCCTCAAAAAATTAAAAATAGACCTACCCTATGACCCAGCAATAGCACTACTATGGAGGAATTTTGAGTAAAGAATCTGAGAGGATTCTAAGCAATGACTTACTAATCTTCTTTAAAAAAATTTTTTTAATGTTTATTTTTGAGATAGAGACCCAGAGTGTGAGCGGGGGGAGGGTCAGAGAAAGAGGGAGACACAGAATCTGAAGCAGGCTCCAGGCTCAGAGCTGTCAGCACAGAGCCCAATGCAGGGCTCAAACTCACGAACTGTGAGATCATGACCTGAGCCTAAGTCAGCCGCCTAACCGACTGAGCCACCCAGGCACCCCAATGACTTACTAATATTCTCAGAATAATAAATGAGTTTGTCTTTCTAGTTAAGACAGTTACATGTGTCTGAGGAGACCAATGCTTTTAGAAGTGGTATACGGAAACAGGAAAAGTTAACAAAAATGGTCAGTAAGGAGTGAGGACCCAGCTGAGTTTAGAGAAAATAAGCACAGGGATGCAATCCATGTACTTTGGTGTTTTGTCCCGTGTTACTTGGCATTTTGTCCCACATTACACATAGACTGGGGGGAAGCAACAGTAAGAGTGTCCCGGATTTGATTATTGGCAATCTAGTCACAGTGGGTAGCTTGGGAGTATTTTTTTTTAATGTTTATTTATTTTTGAGAGAACGCAAGTCGGGGAGGGACAGAGCAAGAGGGAGACACAGAATTCGAAGCAGGCTCCAGGCTCTGAGCTGTTAGCACAGAGTCCAACGTGGGGCTCAAACTCATGGACCGTGAGATTATGACCTGAGCTGAAGTCAGATGCCTAACCGATTGAGCCACCTGGGCACCCTGGGAGTAATTCTAAGGTTCGGGGGAAAACCCTGCTGAAGTCATTTCTGATGAGTTCAGGCTGGGAAAGGGGCAAATGAAGCCAGAAGGACATTGATGGTTTAGGACACAGAGAAGGATCTAGAGAATGGAGGCCCAGAGGAGGTGGGGACAGATTTAGTAAGAATTAGAGGGCTGTAGGGTGAGAAATCAAAGGAGGTTTAGGTCAGGAGGAGGAATTTTTCAGCTTGAGGCCTTGGTGATGGAACAGTTGAGGATATCAATAATTCTTTGTGGATTGGTTATTTCCTAGATATTTGGCATCTGGAGGAAAAGTTAGTTGCTCTGAGCTGCAGCATAGCGATCTATTTCAATTTCTTCTTCTAAAAAGTGGGAATAACCAGCTTTGCAGAAGTCTTATCCTACATTTTATTTGATTATTTTTATTTTTATTTATTTTATTTATTTATTTTAATTTATTTTATTTATTTTTATTTTAGCCTCACAATCTCTTTATTATGATTTCTGCTGCACCCAGGATCTGGGCGTATCAGCTCCTTCAGGGGTGAAGGCTGTGCCATGGGGAGGGGGTGGGCATGCAGCTGTAGTGATGGGAAGGCAGGGCCTGAGGATCTCCCCCTTAGCTTACGGTCAAGGAAGGGCATGAGGGGCCAGAGGGCATTGGATCCTCCAGTTCCTTGAGTGTTCTCAAGAGCCCTGCTCACAAGCCTGTGTTTGGCTGGGAGACAGATCACAGCTCATCTCTTCAAGGAGACTAGGCCCGAAGGCCTTTGTTTCGCATGGATATGGAAAGGCCTTGCTGCTTATACCTCCATGTTCTCATCTATGGCCATGCCAACCCATGCATGAGTTGAATGAATATGCCCAGGCTTCTTAATCACTAGCCCAGACCAGATGTGACACTCTCTCCTCAATCCAGATCATCAGGGCATGTGCCAAAGGAAAGAAGGTTTTCCTTCATGCTAGTTGGGTCTAGTGGAAATTCTGTCACCTGTTTATTTTCTTTCCTTTCAATGTTGCCAAAAGCAGTGGCAGCAGGAAAGCAATGGTGGGAGCAGGGGAATACCCAGTCCCACCCCACTCTGGGACTGAGCTATAGTGCCTTAATATTTTCCTGCACTAATATTTTCCATTCTATATCCATTTATCCCACATTTAAAAAAAAGGTTCATAATAGGTGCTCACCAATTTACAAAAATCTCCAAGGATTTTGTCTAGCATCTTCCTGGGCTTTGAACTCTGCTTCTTCAAGTGCTTGCCCATAATTCCTGGAATCTCTGCTTTTGGGCTGAGCTCTTGGTTTGGGATATGCAGCGGATGATACAGCCACTCCCTGAGAGCGGCCCAAGGCTGTGACTGACAGTTTCCTCACTGAGCCAGCTGCAGCAGCCTTTGGCATGTTTCTCCAGAGTGGCGATTGTCATCAGCCGCGCCGTGGCTTGGCCATTTTCCATGCCAACTGCGGTCGCATCTGCTCTCCTTTTCCATAAGACATGTTGGCTGGCTTGGTGCTTTACCAGACTGCAGCGGGCTTTGTGGGTCTCTGTCAGCATTTCTTTCCTTCTGCCTTCTTGGTCTCAGCTGTTTCCAGGAGGGAGCAGAACTTTGTCGCTGAGTCATCACTGGCTGTGATATGGGAAGTTGGAACAACTTTTAACTTTTTCTTGTTAATTTATATCCGTAACTTTACACACACCCGCACCCCGAGCTCTCAGGGTTTCTTGAAGGGGAAGAATCATAGGAAGGGATTGGTTTAACAGGGATAATAGCCTGGGATGGGACATAGTTCCTCCCAGTCCAGGCGTTCCCCCCACCTGCTGGTGGGGAGGGGTCTGTTCACCATGCCATCTCACTGGGACTTGCTCTGAGGTCTACATAACTGAGATAAATGCAGGAAATGCAATGATGGGATTGCATTAGTTCTCGAAAAAAGTGTTTATTTGTGACTAGCCTACTTAGGAAAATGGAGTGGGAAAAAACAACAACAACAACAAAAAAACCAAAAAAGGAAAGTTTTGATGCAGAAAGAAAAATAGGATGGTAAGAGGTAGAAATAGAAGACTACAGTGAAAGATTAAGCAGATGGGCTGTGTCTGCTCTAAAATGTCCCAGGATGGTGCTCCTCCTGGCTTTGCCCTGGATTTTCCATTTCTGCAGACATTCCCAAGTCATAAGTCAAGGGGACATATTCGAAAAGCCTTATGATTCTGCTGGAATGTGAGTGCTGGGGAAACCCTCTGGGTGGCCGAGGGCTTGCAGGTGCTGGAGGTGGGCAGAGCGGGTGGAGAACAGCAGGGAGGGATGTTGGACCAGGTGACCACGCTTGTGGAACCCGAGAGCTCTCCTTTTTGTAAGCAACTTTGGAGTTTGGCCTGTAAAGGACAGCCCAGTGAGTCACTTCTGCCGAGCTGGGGCGGGAAATTGCTACTTTTTGCTCTCTTCAGATTTCAAAAGTCTGTAGGAGATGTGCAGCCATAGATTAGATCTTTCTTATTCCCCCTTTTACTTTGATTTTAAAAAAAAATCACAGTCAGCAAAACCTTCCCCACTCTGCCTCACATCTTTTTTCTCTCATTTGGGTCACAATAATTCTGAGCACTACATAGGTACTTTTCAGATGAGGAAGCTGCGTATTGCCCCAAATCCTGCTCTAAGGGTCACCTTTTCCCCAAATTTATGACTAATCCCTGATCAAATGCTTCATATTTTCAGAGCAGTCATAATTTCACTTTTTTGCATGTCCTAACATCTGACATGGACATTTACCTAGATGCCTTTCTCTCTGAGAGAGTGGGAGTGTGAGTAAGGTAGGGGCAGAGAGAGGGGGGCAGAGAGAAAGGGAGAAAGAGAATCTCAAGCAGGCTCCATGCTGTCAGTACAGAGCCTGATGCAGGGCTCGAACTCAGGAACTGTGAGATCATGACCTGAGCTGAAATCAAGAGTTGGACGCTTAACTGACTGAGCCACTCAGGTGCCCCAGGCACTGTTCTTAATTGCCTGATGCCATAGTGTTTGGGTTGTGACTGTGTAGCATGCTAATCTCTAGATATCCATAATTTTATTTAGTTTTTTAGTCCCTATGAAGTAGGTATTGTTATTAATCTCATTTTATAGAGGAATAAAATGAAATCAGAAGAGTTATGTAAGGCAATCCAAAGTAATGCAGTTGTTAAGTCAGTATTTGAATTGAAGTCTGTCCTACCCCAAAGCCTAAACATCTAACCAGTCTACCGGGGACTCTCAATCTGTGCCCCTGTCTCCCCTAAATTCTATGTGAGCTTTTGTGCACATGATTTTTTTTTTCCAGGAAGAAGGATCATGGTCTGTATTGGATTTTCAAAGGGCTATGGTCCCACAAAGCACTGAACTATTAGAGTTGGTAGATCAGTTAGGATGCTCTTGGTTGCAAAAGAAAGAAAACCCACATCAAACTAGCTTAGTCAAGTGTCATACACAGTTTCATCAGGATTTCTGTTTCTTTTCTCTGGTAACACTTTGTTGGCTTTGTGTGTTGACTTTGTCCTCAGGATTCCCTCCTTGGTAGCAAAATGCCTGCGGTAGTTCCCGATTCAGTGCTGTTCAACATGGGTCCAAGGAGAGTGTTTCTCTCCTCTCCACCATACCACAAAAATTGTGGGCTTCACTCTGATTGGACCCACTGAGATCATGTGCCCCTGTCTCCATAGGTTCCTGGGGTGGGGTGGGCATGAGCTGATTGGCTGTGCACTCTGTTCCTACCCAATTCCTGAATCAATCCCAACCCAAAGAGAATAAGGTTACACTGAGTACCTTAGGCCCCTGGGGACCAACGTTGGGGGATGGTATTTGAGGGAAGGGTCATTTTTGCCCAAAGAGCATGGCTGTTTCATAATGGTTAGGGGAGGAGTGGAATGGGTGAGGAGGAGGCATCCAGTAATAACCAATATTGTTAGTATTCTTCCCTTGCTATCTCAAAGAAGACCTTAGAACAAACTCCCTATCTTAATGGGACAAGATAAAAGCAAATTCCGGGAACCTGGGTGGCTCATTTGGTTCAGTGCCCAACTCTTGATTTCGGCTCAGATCATGATCTCATGGTTTGGTTTGTGGGTTTGAGCCCTGAGTTGGGCTCTGTGCTTACCATGTGGAGTCTGCTTAGGAATCTCTATCCAGCTCTCTCCCTGTGCTGCCCCTGTTCCCGCATGTTCTCTTTCTCTCTCAAAATAAATAAATAAACTTTAAAAAATTAAAAAAAAAAAAGCAAAAGCAAATTTGGCTTCTAGTAGGAAGCTTGTTGACATTTCATTGTTCTCTTTGATTTGAGGAGTTCTATATCCTGCCTTTCCTCTATCCCCAATCAGAGTCTATTTAGTGAGACAGGATGCCCCTACCAACTAAGAGATATTTCCTTTAGATGCAGTTCTAATTAGAGTTGCTGCTTCTGAGAAAGACTTTCATTCTCTCAGTTACACATTTCTTTGGTATATTTTCCACTTGTTTAAGAGTGTATAGTCTCAGACTCTGAGAGTGGGTGGGGAAAAGGAAGAGCATTTAAAAAGGAGAATGTGAGGGAAGACAGGAGTCCTTTTTATAAGAAACCAAGCAGAGTGATGACTGCATGTGTCTGAAAATATAATTATCCTCTTTTGTTTGCTTGATAGAGTTTTGATAGATAGAATCTTGACAGGTCTGTTATGAAATGTTAAAATGTAATTTAGGTTAAAAAAATCTTAATTAACTTAAATTATAGTCTGAAGTCATATTCGAGGCTTTGATCGTTTTATCGCGTGTGACACAGCAGGGGCTGCAGGTGCAGCTAATCCAGCTGCTGCGTTAGCATAAAAGAAAGAAAGAAATGGTTGATTGGCTCACTGGACACCCCTGGGGGGGATGTATGTATGCACAGAGGGAGGCCAGTGGAATTTGCTTCCTGCTCAGAAATTCCTGGAAGATGCTCTTAAATTTAGAGCTGAGGGGGGCATTGTGGGTACTTCCATCCATTAGAGAAGAAAGCCCAATCTCCTTGGGGCAATATTAAGTCTCTTCAGGACATGGCCTTCAACACCTCCTCAGGCTCAGGGAGACGTAAAGTGCAAAGGGGAGAGTATTGGCTTCAGAGCTAGGGGCTAGACTCTTTCCTCTCCTTTTGGCTGTTGACCATTCCAGGATTAACTGTTTAGGGTTTCTGAGTGTTCCCTCAGTGCACTGTGAAAGCAAAGAAGTCATGCTGACCTTCCTTGTTATGCCATATTGTCCCATCACCCTTCCACACCTGTCCCAGATGTCCCCTTCCTCTCTCTCCCTCCCTTCCTTATATTCTGTTACTTTTATTTCACATGGCCTTTCTTCCTCACACTGCTTCCCATCAAAGAGACTGAACATTTGTTCATTAGGGGCATGATGTGTCTCCTCACTTCATCCCTGGTCCTAGTAGAATGATTTGTAACATGGTACATGGTTAAGTCCTAGATTCAACTTTGCCAGAATGAATGTTCACCAATAGGTTTCATCATCCATTTGGCTTTCTTAGCAAACATCAATAAAAACATGAAATCCTTCAGTGAGGCAGAAGGAGAGAGAGGGTAGGTGAAGGTGACACATAGCTCTGTAGCATAGGCGCTAGATTTGGAAACACGGAGTTCAACTCCTGGCTAACTGCTGACCTTGGGCAAGTTCCCATTCTGGGCCTCCTCTTTAAAAATGGGGATGATCGTAGGACCCACTTCGTTGGGTGGTTGTGAGGAAAAAATAAGATGATGAATATAACACATACTGAGGAGAGTAGGTACTTAATTAGTCTGAAGATTAGTTCTTCTAGATGAGAATTCTACATATATGACATTCAATAAATGTCTTATTCTTTCAGGAAATGAAAACTGAGCAAGAGGAGAGAAAAGCTTTCTGCTCATGTTTCCCAAGGTGGAGACCAAGAGACATCTCCATAAGACGTTTCCCTTAGACAGTCTGAGTGACTGGGGGGCAGAGGGATGGTGGGTGGGGAGTGCTGCGCCCCAGCCTGATCACACTGCTGCCTGTTTTACCATATCAAGAGGCTGTTAGCCTCTGAAGCATTTTACCTTTAACATTTTCAGAAGCTACCTGTCATGAGGACTAAATCCTATATCCATTTTCTTTCAAGAGTCAATAATAACATTTGTTAAGCACTTATGATGCATCTATTGCATCTCTGTATTTTTATGTAGGTAATTCATTTCATTCTCACAGCAATCCCCTAAAGTCGAATCCCAGCCTCACAGAGGAGGAAACGAGAGCATCGGGCAGTCAACTGCCCAAGGTGAGATGGGTAGAAGTGATGGATGCAGGGTCTACACCAGGCTGGCTCACCCTGGACCCCGTGCTCTTCACCTCTGACCCTACTGCCTCTCCTTGGTTCTGATGTCTGTACCCCAGGGTCTGGCATGAGTCCACAGACACCCACCCACCCAGCTGCCCTTTCCTACGTGGGTGCTCTTCTCTTTGGTTTATTGACTCAGTCTCTGGTTCTCTATTGAATAGTGATAAAAGGTAATGCATTTTTGAACTTTAATGCCAAACAATAGCCTTTAATGTGGCTATCATTTCAAAGGGAGAATCATGATTTCAAAGAGACTTAGTGAAGTTTAATGAATTCACTTGTCAGAAAGGTGATTCTCCTAAGGCTCGGGGAGTTAAAAGGGAATTGAACACAAGCCAAGCAGATTGATGTGATGCCTTTGCTTGGGGCCTGCAAGAGTCCAGTGTGAGGCAAATGGAAAGGGCCAGCTGCAAAAATGGGTAGGCACACATTTCCTTTCTTCCACCACATGGGGTGTCCTTATTCTCAGGCTTCTCAGATGCCCTTCCCACCCTGCAGTCCTGCCCCTGGCTCTGAAACCCCGCACACCTGCAAGAAAGCAAAAACCAGTTTTTAAATAAACACATTGCACATGCTTATCTCGAACCCCAGGGTGGAATCAAGCTTTGGAAGGGGAAAGAGAACGTGTGAATTTTACTATTCTTCGGAGCATCTTGGACTCTATCTGCTTGTCTCAGAGGAAACACCAACGGTTCTCTGGGCTGTCTTTTGTGCCTGGGAAGACCAGGGAGGCCTTCGCTGCCTCTGGGGAAATCTCAAGAGAATATTTCTCCCATTTGGTTCCAGGCATTCCTGAAGTAGAGATTTTTAATTAGGCTTAGAGGATCATTTATACAAGGTTCTTTCTCTTTGGAACCTGATGGTTTAACATCTGCTTTGGGGCAAAGGTATATATATATATATATATATATATATATATATATACACACACACACACATATACACATATACACATATACATATATACACATATATAGAGAGAGAGACTTTATTTCTTTCCATTAACAGTTGTTTACCATGCAAAGTCCCCATGTATAAACAGGATGGGTGTTAATAATGCTGCAGCAGTTGTTGTGGAAAACCATCTGGCCTCAGGCCTCTGTGTATAACATGCTAGGACACACAGTAGAGTTACTCAGCCAGGGTGCCGGCAGGATGCAGGGGAGTCAAGGCACCCCACCCGCCTCTGCCCTGCCTGTTCAAAAGGTTTCTCTGTTTCCTTACTTTTGACATGTGGGGTGGTAAATATGAGAGCTTACTGAGATGTCAGCTACGGGAAGCTAGATTCTGGGTAATGCTGCAGTGTAGTATTCCAGACTTGAAGCCCTTAAAATAATTAGACGTATAAGTACTTGAAAGGCTGAACAGCGACAACGATGAGCTGAAGAAAGACTGAAACAAGACGTGACAAGCCTCATACAAATTATTCATAATTGCATTCTGATTCATAACAGGAGTTAAAGCAGCCTGTAAGCCCCACACTGCAGCTGGTTATATGAGAGCACTGGTCTGTTGATTTGCTCCCTCCAGTGAGGACAGGCCAGATGGAGAGGCCTTTGGGAGGGAGATCACTGTAGATAAAAATGATCCTTCCAGGCCAAATGGTCTTTTGGCTGAAAGTCTCAGAGATTTGGTAACCACAGTTGGACTATAACCAAGGAAAAGACTGAGGAAATTCTCAGCCATAGGCCACCTGGGTAGACTTTTGGGGGGTGGTGGTCCCTTCTCCACCTCTGCCCACACACTGCAGATTATCTCTGGAAAATGTCCCACAGTCCAATCTTTCTCAGGGTGATGAACTGTCTACTTCAAAATTACCTAGACTACTTATTAAAATGCACATTTCAGGTCTCCCCCCAGACCCCGTCATTCAGAAACTGTGTCAGTACAGCTGGGGAATCTTCTCTTCTAGAAAATGTTCCAGATGACTCTTTATACTTAAAAGTTCAAAAACCACTGCTGAAGCCTGATAGGCAGATACATTCTTGGGCTCTGGCATCATTTAACCTTTTCTTTAACTCAGGATGAGAAGGATCTGTTACGTCCCAGATTGGACATAGATGGGCAAGAACTTGATGCATCTCAGTAGGCTTATCCAGTGGTTAGAAAAATGAACGAGCAGGTGTTTCCTAAGCATTCTGTCATAGAAGAGGTGCTCAACGTTTGCTGTGTTTGTTGGTTTGTTGTGATGTTACCGGTGAAGGATACTCAGGTCATATGGTAGGTTCTTGCCCTCCAAAAGCTTTCACTTTGGTTGAGAAGTTAAGGCCAACACCGACGAAACATCTGCAAATCCTGTGAAGTAATAGATAATTTAGTACAAGATTGCCTGGTATAAAAAGTTATAGGTTAGATAAAAAACAGGCTGGCATAGTCAGAGGAAGCCTCATAGGGGAGATGGGATGTAAGCTGGATTGTGAAGAATTGGTAGATTTGGGGCCTGAAAAAGAAGGCAGGAAGTTCCTGGCAAGAGGAACATGATGGCTGGAGACCCAGAGGTAGAGGAGGGCTGGGGGATGGATGGCCCAGTAGGAAGATCAGAGTGGCTTCAGGGAAGGGATGTGTTAGGAAGTAAGTGGGATGGCTGATCACAAAGGTCCTGAGAAGCCAAGTAAAGGAATGTAGATAAGAAAAGGGAGTGGAAGCTATTGAAAGCTGTTGAGGAGCAAAGATAACACTATTTCATGGGCCCAGCAGGGTCAGGAGAAGTGTTATTGTTTTGGTGGTTCCCAAAGCTGGGCATCACTTACATGCTAGTGGGGAAAATGGTGAGGAGTCAGATACATCTGGGGAGACTCAGTCTAGAGTCTGCATGTCAGATATACGGTCTGGAGCAGATGAGGCAACACAGGGCAGTTCTGGGTCTAGCAGGGAGAGGGGTCAGTCCAAGATGGCTGGAGCCAGATAGAGAGTTGAGTCGAGGTCACGGGCTGTGGAATCTACAGTAGAGAGGGCCAGGGCTTCCCAGGCCAGGCAGGAGGCCAAAACAGACATTGAAACTAGCAAATAAGGAAAGACTTGGCACAGCAGAATCTGTGGAATTAGTCTGGTTATCCACGGTGAAACAAGGCTCATGGGATCTGTTCTTGGGAGACCCTAACAAAAAAATCAGTATTGTGCTTTAAAGGGCCATCCCACATTGCATGCGGATGGGCTGGAGCCAAGCTCCACCCAGCTGTGAGTTATAGTTAAGATTGGCTTTCCTCTGTGTGGCATGCTGGCAGGACCATTCTGGAGTCTGCCCAGAGCCACAAGTATAAAGGGGCACTAGACCATAGGCATATATGGCTGATTTCTAGGAAGTCCTGATTCCCCTTTTTCTGGTGATGCTCCTCAATCAGCAAACCTGTACTTTGAGGAAATTCACATCACAGAAGCAGAGAATGTCCAAATACTAAGGGAGATTTTAGATTGTAGCTCAGGGACACCAAAGAGATTTTTTTCTCCTGTGCTGACTCCAGTTACATGACGGTGGCTGCCCAGAGTGCTGGGTCTAGTGTGGGTTTTGCGGGAAAGAATAGACTGATTGATCAGGGATGTTTGCCATGGGTATGGGAGGAGTGGGTAAATATTGTCCCCAGTGCCACCTATTTGCCATGTCTGACCTCCTCTGTGGGGATCCAGAAGCCCGAGGATGTTAAATATGTGACCCACAGCAGTTCTAGGACTGGGCCTGTGGTCCTCTGACTCCCAGGCCTAGTGTTTTTCCTCTGGATCACACAGCCTTCCTACCCTCCTACTCACCATGGGGCTGTCACACTGACTTCATTTTCCCAGTCCCACCCTTGGCTTTTACTAGACTGTGTTAGGAACTTGGCCATAGAACTAATTTGCACAATGGCTAAACTTGTTTTACATGTGATCAGAACTCTTGGGGAAGGATTCTAGGAAGAGGAATTACAGATTGATTCAGAATTCCCGAGTACTGGGAAATGCAAGTAGGAAGGGGGACGGCAAGAGCTGACTGAGAGAAGCAGGGTGAATGAGGAAGCAGCCGTGGATTGCCATGACTTTCATGGCATTGAAGTTGGTGGGTGAGAGGTGGGCATGTGGTGGGAAGGAGAGAACCCTATGCTTATGGAACAACCACTGTGAGAGGTAAGGTGGTCCTAGAGGGCACGTGGGCAGTGGCCCTGCTCACATAATGTAGCACACAGTGAATGTCAGAACAAAGAAAAGCCTACTGTGCTTATAGTGTTTGGTCCTCACAGCCAGTCTGGCTGTGGATCTGATTAGCCCACATTTTACAGAAATAGGAAGTGAGTTGGGTCTCTGAATGGTTAAGGAACTCAAACACTTCAGTAAGAGGCTGATCATATTACAGATTCCAAATCCCATCTCTTTCCCCTGGTAGGGAGAATGCCTTCTTAGGGAACCTAGTATTTCAGAGAGATAGCCAAGGGTTATCTCGTTCTGCTTATTAGCCTTCTCTCGGATGAAAAACCGTCTACTTCCAGTGTATGACACATAAATCCAACCTCATTCCTAATTCCTAGGGTAGAGGTCAGCTCTGTGTGTTGTTTGCTTTTGCGTTGTGTGCATGTTTTATTGAGGAATTAACTTCAGAGGAAAGGGGTATGTTTGGAACTTTATAACTGCATCTGTCACTTCTCTTCGTCAACCTCTTCTCCTCTCCCCTACCCTGCTTTTTGCTAAGAGAATCAGGGATAAACCGCTTAAATAAATGTGCAGCCTGCTGAGTCCAGACTGCCCTCAATTGCTTGTGGTATTTTGAGACATAAAATGTTGTTATTTGAAGCTGTTCAAAGAGGCTTCCAGCACATGCCCGGGCAGGGCCTCAGGGTGGGCAGAGCTCAGCTCAAATGCTGGCTCCACCAGGCTAATAACAGGGTAACATGGCTCCTGTCTTACGACCAGCCTCAGAAATTAAACCTGCACTTCTGGGGCCTGGCTGGAAACCAGCCCTCCTTCCCCTGCCAAGGAGGAGCTGTTTCCCCCGGGACTATCTACAGAGATAGTGTGGCCACTCTTGGGCATTAAAAGCAAACTGACTGGTTTAAGCCATCTATTGCTGTTAGTGTTGGCTGCTGCAAGTGAGGCCAGAGCCTGGAGGAGGCTGGTGAAGGGTTGCCCACCTTCTCTCTTCAGTCCCACCATTACTCTACAGTAGCCCTGTAGTAGTCCCTCCCCTCCTTATCTGTGGTTTTGCTTTCCACAGTTTCAGTTACCCACGGTTGACCGCAGTATGGAAGTAGGTGATCCTCCTCTGACGTATCATCGGAAGGCCATAAGTAGCCTAACTCAATGTCACAATGGCTGTGTCATTCACCTCGCTTCATCTCAGCACATAGGTATTTCATCATCTCACATCATCACAGAGAGAAGGAGGCTGAGTATAGGACAATAAGATAATTTTGGAGAGAGAGACCACATTCACATAACTTTTATTATAGTGTATCATTGTAATTGTTCTAGTGTATTATTAATTTTGTTATGTCTATTTATTTGAGAGAGAGAGAGAGAGAGAGAGAGAGAGAGAGAGAGAGAGAGAGCGCGAGCACGAGTGGGGGAGGGGCAGAGAGAGAGGGAGATGCAGAATCCAAAGCAGGCTCCAGGCTCTGAGCTCTTGGCACAGAGCCCAACTCGGGGCCCAAACTCCCGAACCATGAGAGCATGACCTGAGCCGAAGTCAGATGCTTTACCCACTGAGCCACCCGGGCGCCCCTGCTAGTTTGTTATTATTATTAACATTGTTCATCTCTTTGCCTGTTTTATAAATTCAGTTTTGTTATACATGTACAGGAAAAACCATAGGGTTCAATGCTATCCATGGTTTCAGGCATCCTTTGGGGGGGGGGGGGCGGTCTTAGAACATATTCCCACAGACAGGTGGTGAGACCACTGTATGTGATTTACTCTAATAGTCCTACAAGCACACTAGGGAGCATGGAGGGTTCATCAAGCTCATTTAATACCAGAAAACCAGGACACAAACTTATTAAGGCTTAAGGTTACATCGAAACCCTAACATTTGTGTTTTGCTTTTGTTTTTTGTTTTTAAATTTTATTTTATTTTATTTTCCAGTTTTACCAAGATATAGTCGACATATAACATTGTATAAGTTTAAGGTGTGCCACATAATGATTTGATATATGTATATACTGCAAAAATGATCACCACATTAGGTTTAATTAACAGCCATCACCTCACATAGTTACATAATTTTTTTTTATTGTTGAGATAAAAACTTTTAAGATCTGCTCTCTTAGCAACTTTCAAGTATGCAATACACTATTATTAATTCTGGTCACAGTGCTGTACATGATATCCCCGTGACTTATTTATTTTATAACTGGAAGTTTGTACCTTTTGATTCCCTTTACCCATTTTGCCTACCTTCTGGAACCCTGACCTTTGGCAACCACCAATCTGTTCTCTGTTTCTAGGAGTTGAGTTTTTTTTTAGCTTCCACATAGATGTGAGATCATATAGTATTTGTCTTTCTCTGTCTGAGTTATTTTGCTAAAACCCTAACATTTAAAAATGGAAACCCAGCTTCTACATATCTGTAGAAATGATCATTTATGTGAATTAAAAATAATCAGATTCTATTTTAATTCTAATTTAATTTAATTTTAATTCTATTCACTGCTCCTTCCTGAAAAGAGATAATTATAATGCAAATGAAAAAAATCTCAATACTTCCCTGTTTTTAGAGCACCTGGGTGGCTCAGCTGGTTAAGTGTCCTACTTCGGCTCAGGTCATGATCTCACAGTTCATGAGTTTAAGCCCCGTGTAGGGCTCTGTGCTGACAGCTCAGAGCCTGGAGCCTGCTTAGGATTCTGTGTCTCCTTCTCTCTCTGCCCCTCCCCTGCTCATGCTCTCTCTTTCTCTCTCTCGCTCTCAAAAATAAATAAACATTAAAAAAATACTTCCATGCTTTGTTTTTTTGGAGAAGAGAGCAAACTGAAATCAACCAAAAAACACTTAACCACATGATATGTCAACAAGTTTCTACTGTTTTGCTTAGAAGACTTTCCAAGTGTTACATAGTTTCATTTTTAAAACACTGAATCCAGAGTCCTTTGCTATTAGATTTTAAGAAATTTCATATATACATTTATGAAAAAATAGGTTCTTTGTGAAAACTTGCAACCTGCTCTAAAAACAGAAAACAAAAGTCATCCTCTAGTGGAAATTAGAAGTAACAGTTTGCATTGCTATAGCTTCATTCTGTTTTTCTATGCCTATGTAATTTTCTTTAAACAAAATTAACACCTTGCTCAATACACTCTGGAGTCCTCATTTTTTTCACTCCACATCACCTCAACCTATTCCTGTAACATTAAGATGAGAATACATTATTTATAATGGCTGCACAATATTTCACCATTCTCTTCTTGAATTTTTTTTACATTTAGTTGCTAGGACAGTGCGCTCTCTCTCTCTCTCTCTCTCTCGGTTCTCCACCTTAGAATCTTCTAAATTTCTGCAGAACCTCTCCAATTTCTTTTAAAAAATTTTTTTTAATGGTTATATTTATTTTTGAGACAGAGAGAGACAGAGCATGAGCGTGGGAGGGACAGAGAGAGAGGGAGACACAGAATCCGAACCAGGCCCCAGGCTCTGAGCTATCAGCACAGAGCCTGACGTGGAGCTCGAACTTGTCAACCAAGAGATCATGAATTGAGCCGAAGTTGGACGTTCAACCAACTGAGCCACCCAGGCGCCCTGAACCTCTCCAGTATCTAACAGTGGGAAGTTCCCCAGAGTTCAGTCCTAAGGCTTCAGGCTGCCTCTCTTCTCCAGCTGTACTCTCGTGCCCAGTGATCCCATCCATTACCGTGGCCTCAAATACCATGCATGTACTGCCAGCTCCCCAGTTCTATCTTTAGAGCTGAACATAAGTACAACTGCCTTTTGGCCATCTCTGTGGCATCTCTATGACTCATGAACGTATTAAACTTAGTAGGTCTAAAGCTAAACTCTAATGAACCTGCACCCCAGGTCCCAATCTTAGCAAGGTCTCCATCCTTGACCTACGGCGGGCCTCCACCTTGGTCTGATGTTTTCTTTGACTCGTTTATATCACACATCCAGTCCTTCAGCAAAACCTACCAGCTCTTCCCTTCAAGAATGTTTAGAATCAGAACTCACCTTTCATCTCATCTTCATTGCAACCACCCTGGCCCAAATCACCTTCATCCCCTGGTTGGATGATTTCAAAAGCTACCAAATGGGTCTTCATCCTGATTCTTTTCTGGACCCTGACAGTTGATGCTCAACACAGTAATCAGATACTGTCATCGGTCTGTTCAAAAGCCTCGAAGGGGTATTCCAAACTCACTGCTAGTAAAAGCCGCCGCAAACCATCAGTGCTTCTACACCCACCCCTCTGGCCCACGTCCACCCTGCTCCAGCCACACAGGTGTCCAGTTTGCTCTCCCTTTGGAGCTTTGCCTGGGTGTATCCTAACCTGATAGGTTCTTCCCCACAGACAGCTGCCTGTCTTGTTCCTCTTTGCTTCTGGTATTTCTGGTCAAATACCATCTTACCTTTGACAGTTCTCCCTGAACTATATGAAGAGCTATCTTCCCACCCAATACTTCCTCTCCACACTCCTGTTTTTATTATTCTCCATATTACTTTCTCCATGGAGCATATGTATTAGTTTCCTACGGCTGCCATAACAAAATACCACAAATAGGGTAGCTTGAAACTACGTAAGTTTATTCTCTCCTGCTTCTGGAGGCTTGAAGTCTGGAATCAAGGTGCTGGGAGGGTTGGTTCCTTCTGAGGGTTCCGAGATTCTGTTCCATGCCTCTGTCCTGGCTTCTGGTGATGGCTGGCAACCCTTGGCATTCCATGGATGTAGGTACACCACTCAGTCTCTGCCTCCATCTTTACATGGCTGCCTTCCCTCCGTGTCTCTTTCCTACTTCATAAAATGCTACCAGTCATACTAGGTGAAGGTTCACCCTATTCCATTTGACCTCAGTTAATTTAATGAATCCATGTGCAATTATCCTTGTTTCCAAATAAGGTCACATTCTGAGTTAGGACTTTAACACATGTTTTCTTGGAGACACAAAACAGCCCATAGCAGCATACAACATATTTACTTGTTTATTTGTTTAGTGTTTATTTTATTAGGTTAGTTGGGTCTTTATCCTCTCTTATTGGGCATTTAGGTTGTTTCTGATTTGGACTTATTATAAACAATACCATAACATATCTTCATTGTTTTTACATATGTGAAATTTATTGTCAAATTGGTTTCCATACAACACCCAGTGCTCATCCCAAAAGATGCCCTCTTCAATACCCGTCACCCCCCCTCCCCCCCTCCCACCCCCATCAACCCTCAGTTTGTTCTCAGTTTACATATCTTCAAACACACTTTTTTTTCCTCCTTTGATGTCGATATTTTTTTTTCCTTAGGGCAAATTCTCAGGTCACAGACCCTCAAAGAGTCAAAGAGATTAAAATTTTTTTATAGTGTTTGATTTATACATCCTCATTTGAACCACTTGGACTAAAGAGGATAGTCATACATATTTGAAGACCATTCACATACACATCCATCTTTTAAGACAGTGGCCTCCCAACTTTTTGTCATGGCTATAGTCATTAATTAGTTCATATTCTCTTAGTGGGTAGAGTTTCCTATTAACTGGCCCCTACCTACTGGACCTGGGCCAGATTCAAAACTGAAGGCAATGCTGTGTGGGCATGGTGTGAGGGAACCAATCACCCCTGGGAGACTGGGAGAAATCATACCCATTAAATCCCTCCTAACCATGCAGTGCTACATGAACCAGCCAAATCCCCTATTTAAAAAATATATGTACATATAAGATGATCAAAGAAAAGGCCACTCAGCTAAAGGCTGTTGTTTTGTCTGGAGCAAGGGTGAGCAAATGGCACCGATTATCTGTGAAGCTGGCTGGACATTGCAGTCAGTCAGCTGAGGTCCCTGAGTATCTATGGTGCTGATGGATAATTCCTCCTTTTGCTGAACTTTCCCATGGTTCTCTGTAATAAACTTTTATACCTGCTAACAATTTGTTCACATATCCTGCTTGTAAGCCTGAAGAGAATTTGACTAACAAAGCAAGCACGATATTGCTGTACAGAAGGAATGTACCCCTTGACGATCTCACCAATGGTTATGCCTGTAAGCAACTGGGTCACCTCAACCTTCCCAGCTCTGGAGGTTGCCATGAAAACCTTTTCCTTAGGTTTCAGTTCAGCAGTTATAAAATGGCAGCTCAGTGTTAGTTTATTTAATTACTGGTTCGAAAAACTCAGCACTTAAATGTTCCTTACTTATTGTATACGAAGTTCACTGATAGACTGAAAATTAGTTGTAAGTGTTATCTGCTAAATAATATTCTTCATTCACTGGGAATTTATCTAACACTGATCTCAAATTATGTAACAATGAAATTTCAGATTTACTGTAGACACAAAAGTCCTCAGACTTATGGAATTTGAGGATCCATATTGTATAATCTATCATTTGATTTCTGTTGTTGTCAATTGTCTGAGCTGTGGCCAACCTGAATGCTTTGATGTTTCCATGTAGTGTTGACCCTTATGCAGAAAATAATCATCAGTTAAATAAATAAAACAATTAGGAATGGAACACTGGTACCTATAGTAGGCACAATTTTAAGATGAGCCCAGTGAGTCATACTTGTAAAAGCCTATGAATTGCTTTTAGCAAATGGGATATGGCAACAGTAATAGTCACCTCCATTGTTATTGTTATATAAGACTCCACTGTAGTAGATTCCAGAGAGAGAGATTGTCCTTCTGGCCTTGAAGAAGTAAGCTACCACATGGCAATGAACTGTGGGCAGCCTCTAGAGGCTGAGAATGGTACCCGGGTGAGAGCCAGCAAGAAAACCGGGACTTCAGTCCTTCATCTACAAGAAACTGAATTACGCTAGAAACCATGGGAACAGGGCAAAGGCCCCCACACTCCAGAAAAAAATGCAGCTGGGCTGACACCTAGGCTGCAGCCTTGAGAGACTCTGAACAGAGGACCCAGTTAAGCCATGCCTAACTTCTCACCTGTAGAAACTGAGAGAATAAATGGATGTTGTTTTAGGCTACCAAGCTGGTAGTAATTTGTTACTCAGCAACAGAAATGCAGTACTGTCTCCTTATCCCGGTAGCATGCAAGAGAGTGGGTTTAAATCTCACCTCTGCTACTTACTAGCTATACAGCCTTGGCAAATTTTAACCCCTCTGAGCCTGTTACCTTAACTATTAAAATAGTACCTACTTCAGGGTGTTGAGGATTGAATGAAATAATGCATGTAAGTTACTTAGCATGGCACATGACACTAGTTAAGTTCTCAGCAAGCGTTTTTCATTGTCAGCAGAGATGGGGCATTTTTAGTTCCATAATGCTAAACATTTTCATCGTTTCTTTTCTCCACGTACCCCAAGTTTGGAAGATTTTTGTCTATCACTTTAACTGAATTTGTTAAGTAATCATTCACTTCCCCATCTATTTCTGCTTAATTAGACACACAGAGCTTCTGATCAGCTTGCAGTAGTAACATAATAATTATAATTAATATAATTTGGCTAAAAGCAATGACATTTGATGTTATAGTTAATGCAATTTCCATTAGCTTTTGAAATATTAGAAAAGAGTGGTTGAGCCTTGTGAGAGTACCAGATTTGGACCCTTGCTGTTAGTTGATTGATGGGAAGTAGGCATTGAGTGACCTTCTGTAGTTCAGCAAGTTAATCATGATTTACCTTTATATGTCACCATATTTGCTCAGGTAGTGTTGGACAGGTGAGATTGGCTGAAAAGAAAACCAAGATCAAGTGAAAGAATAAAGTGCTAAGAAAGGACAAGAAAGACGTTGGATACAATATTAAAATTATTTTAGGCACTTACTTCTTGGAAAGTAGCTTTAGAATGGCTAAAGTTTTAGGAATTGTGCAATGTCAAGGTTTGAGTAATGGTAGAATGAATAATGTATTGATGCTCTGCATTTGTATATTTTAAAAAAAATTGTTAATGTTTATTTATTTTTGAGAGAGAGACAGAGTGCAATCAGGGGAGGGGCAGAGAGAGGAGACGTAGAATCTGAAGCAGGCTCCAGGCTCTGAGCTGTCAGCACAGAGCCCGATGCAGGGCTTGAACCCATGGGCTGCAAGATCATGACGCTTAACCGACTGAGCCACCCAGGTGCCCCTATATTTAAATGTTCTTATAATTTATGTTTGTATAGGAATATTTGAAGTATGATTACTACTCTTTCATTAGTGCTTTATTTCTTCTTTGAATATTAATTTTTTTATTTAAAAAAATTTTTAATATGAAATTTATTGCCAAATTGGTTTCCATACAACACCCAGTGCTCATCCCAACAGGTGCCCTCCTCAATACCCATCACCCACCCTCCTCTCCCTCCCACCCCCCGTCAACCCTCAGATTGTTCTCAGTTTTTAACAGTCTCTTATGGTTTGGCTCCCTCCGTCCCTAACTTTTTTTTCCTTCCCCTCCCCCATTCTGTTAAGAGCAGAATATTATTTTTAAAAACTGCATTTCATTGAATTGTTATCATCAAGGCCTGATATATTCAGTTTTTTGCTGAATACTTTTCAAGCAGATTGCAGACTTGATGGCAAATTTTATGTATTTAAAAATTTTTTTTTGATGTTTATTTATTTTTGAGAGACACAGAGAAACAGAGGATGAGCAGGGGAGGGACAGACACACACACACACACACACACACACACACACACACACACCCCACATAATCTGAAGCAGGCTCCAGGCTCTGAGCTGTCAGCATAGATAGAGCCTGAGGAGGGGCTCAAACTCATGAGCCAAGATCATGACCTGAATTGAAGTTGGTTGCTTAACTGACTGAGCCACCCAGGTGCCCAGGAAATTGTATGTATTTAGTAGAAGTTTCTTTTATACAAGCTTACCAAAAATTCTGATAAACAAGAAATGGCTATGTTGTAATGAACTATTTCATCTAGTTTAAAAGTATACTGATTTTTTAAGTGCAGAAAACAAAAATAAAGCTTAAGAAGTACATTCAAAAAGTTAAGGTTAAATAAATTGTATTTTCCAGTTTATACTCTGAATATACCTTGAAAAACATAAGTTCTGTGATACAACGTACACAATGCATGCAACAGGCACACAGTGCATACAACACCCCACAGTGCACACACAAAACACACAAATGGCAACCCATATTAGCATTTAAAGGGCTCTGAGAAGTCCTGCAGTAGAGCACTATTGAACTTTATTTAATCATGTTTTTCTGAAATTAATCTCAGAATCCTTCCTCCTCCTCCCCCAAGTGACCTTGATTTCTGATGACATGGTGCTTTCTGGAAAACACTTTGTGAATGATGGCTCTGGGAGATTTTCCCTAAGGAGTTAGCTATTATGTAGGATAAGTATAAGGTGCCCTGAATATTTATGGGTGAACTTTGCAACCATTAAAACAACTCACAAATGAGACACAACACCTCCAAACTATGTAAAGAACATTGAGGATCCTGGCAAGTACTGGAAACTCTGTTACTTCCTGAGTCCAGGTTCTTTCTTTTATGCACAGATGAAGCCTCGTGTAGTTGCAGTGCCATTCCCTGCTCATGTAGGGACAGAGGTCCTGATGAACATAAAGGTGGTCACTTTCCTGCAAAGTGGGTCAGTAACCCCAGGTTAGAAGTCCCTCTCCCAGCTGTGTCAGGAGACTTTGACTTGACAGCATGATGTGGAGCAGTAGGCTATTTGCATTCCTGCTCCAGAGGGATCAGATCAGGATCCAAAGGCAGCGCCTATCAGCTTTACCCCACCCTGTTTATTTCATGGAGAAAGACAGAGGACTATATTTCAACATCTCAAGAATGTACAGTAGGGCTTGCAGGGTGCTTACTCTAAAGATTAAAAAGGTTTTATCTTCATAAGGAAGCTTTGACATTTGCTGTCAGGACGCCAGACCACAATTCTATATAAGCTTTCTTTAAGGTTCAACCGACAGTGTCTCGGGTGCTGAGAACCTTTATTGCCAAAATGAGAATGAATGGCTGCACAGTCTAAGGCGTTAATGTTTTGTATTTTGAATAAAACTGTGATTGTTCCAAGAGTGTCTTAAACGTTATAAAGTAAATCAAATATTTTGGCAACTCCTAGATAGGCCCTTTCTTAGTAAATTACCTGTTTATTAAGGTGCAGAGCAATGAAAGAATTTGCTAAAAATTGTTTTGCTTCAGTTCCCTCAACATTTGAATACATACAAGATATTTTGCTGTGTTCTTTGCCTATTGATGTGCCCCATTGGTAGAAAGTAAATATCTGATACCTTCATTCTTCCAAGATAATTTCTACTCATTGAAGGTCTTATTTGATGGGCATTGCAGACTGAACACATCCCAGAGTCAGCCTGTCTGCCTTATTATTTTTTTTGATTTTTAAAAATATTTATTTATTTTTGAGAGACAGAAAGAGACAGAGCACAAGCAGGGGAGGGGCAGAGAGAGAGAGAGGGAGACACAGAATCTGAAGTAGGCTTCAGGCTCTGACATGTCAGCGCAGAGCCCAACACAGGGCTTGAACCCATAAACCGTGAGATCATGACCTGAGCTGAAGTCTGACGCTCACCCGACTGAACCACCCAGGCGCCCCCTGTCTGCCTTCTTAAACACACAAACTTAACCAGCCTGGCAAATGGTCCTCAACAAAGCCAGTTTCATGGGAATCAAATTGTTTTTTTCATGGGAATTTTTAAATGTTAAAGAACAACATCTATTCATAAATTAGTTTCTGATTAAAAAAAAATTTCCCAATCACCAATGCTGAGCTTTGTGCCAGTCCTTACTAGCCTTTTAGTGTATTGTCTTGAGCTGAAACACTAGAACCAGTATGTTGAAAGACACGTATGTTTCAGGAAGCTGCGTACTGATAGGATATTTCTGCCCTACCAGAAGTTCAGAGACAGGAGCTTCCTTAGCTTTAATTCTTGAGATCATTTCTAGAGATTGCGATCATTTCCAGAGCCTTAGTCTAGGTGCTGCGATTCAGAGGGTGGCCTCCTAATTGCTCGAGTGTGGATTGTAGTGGTGAATTTTATGTGTCAACTTGGCTGGACCATGATACCCACATATTTGGTCAAACATTATTCTAGATGTCTTTGTGAAGTTAGTGTTAGATGATATTAACATTTAAGTCAATAGACTGTGACTAAAGCAGATTGCTTTCCAGAATGTGGATGGGCCTTGTCCAATCACTTGAAGACCTTAATAAAAAAGACTGATCTGCCCAGAAGGAGGGAGAATTCCACAACATTTGTATTTTCCCAGATCTCTAGCCTGCCAGCCTACCTTACAGATTTGGACTTGCCAGCCTCCATAATCATGTGAGCATGACTCTTTAAATAAATCTCTCTCTCCCCCTCTATGTACCAATCCTATTGGTTCTGTTTCTTTGGAGAACCCTAATACATGGGTGGATCTTTTACTGTGCCTCGTGGTCAACTCAAGAGCTGCCGTATAAAGAGCGGTCTGGAATGACAAGCAAGACTTTCAGCAGTCTGTCTGGGTCTCCACATTTGGCTTTGATCTTTTCCTGGAGCTTAGCTTCTGGGTGCTTCCTGAAAATCCTGGTACTGACCCTCGGGCTGGCTCCTTATACACCAGTTTGACTCTGCCTTTTGTATAAGAAAACAGGCTCCCTTACGAACGAGAGTCTGAGCCCTCTGACGTTTTTCTCTCCAGCTAAAATTATATGTGGTGTGCTCCTAACTTTGTATAATTTAAGGATCTATTCAGAATTTAAACAGTAAACATGTCTGAGTTCTAATATGATACAAGGTTAATCAGTTAACAATTCTCAAACAGCATTTTCTTGTACTTGCCTTATACAAGTCACATAACGCTGAGCCTGTTCTATTATAGTGTCATTTTATATAATTTTGTGTATTTCTGCTTATCATGTTTCAGCGGATCCTATGCTGGAGGAGAGGACCTATAAAACATCTAACGCATAGTGTCATTTGTGTAAATACAATATTATATGTCAATGATCTAGTTCTCAATGGTGGTAACACAAGTATTATAGTGTTATGATATATCACTATATATATATGTGACTATATATATGTGTGACTATATATATGTGACTATATATATGTGACTATATATATATATATATATGGAGAGAGAGAGAGATCATGTTTACTGAATGCTTACTATGTGCCAGGCACTGTTGTGTAGGTACTCCAACAACTTAACTGAGAGAGGTGCTATTATTAGCCCCATTTTGCAGATGGGGAAACTGAACTGCACACCTAGCAAATGATCTTTGAGATTGCTTGACTGTCCTTGTTGGGAGGCACTTCTGGCGCCCCACTGATGGCCTTGAGAATTTCCCCTTCTGCTTCAACCCACAAATGTAATAGCGTAGTAATCTCCTAAACTCACGGTCAAGGACGTTACCCTGAGGAGCTGTTTCATCTTAAACTTTTCTGGCTGACTCTCTTTTCTGAGGTCTATTCTAGTGTCTGATTTGTCATGATTTCTTTTTGTTTATTTATTTATTTATTTATTTATTTATTTATTTATTTATTTAACGTTTATTCATTCTTGAGAGACAGAGCATGCATGGGGGAGGGGCAGAGAGAGAGGGAGACACAGAATCCGAAACAGGCTCCAGGCTCCGAGCCGTCAGCACAGAGTCCGATGCGGGGCTTGAACCATAAACTGTGAGATCATGACCTGAGCCGAAGTCTGACGCTTAACCGACTGAGCCACCCAGGTGCCCCTGTCATGATTCCCTTTGTTCCTCCCCTGCCCTTCCACAAATGACCCCTAGTTTGCTGGGTTTCTGTGTCCTGTCTCTTTTCCAGCAAGCTTTGTACCTGTCCCCAAGGGCTCAGCGTGCTCAAGGTTATGGCTGTACCATCAGAAAGCTCGTTCACTTCCTTCTCAGCTTCTTGGTCTGACCTGTTCTACAAGACTGAGGGCTCCGGATAGCTGAGGTTTTCTATCCATAAAAGAAGTACACCCATTCCTTTTTTCTGACTTGTGCATAGGATGATTTAGCCTCTTTTCACATACGTTTTTCCTTCAACCAAAGTTAACTTTGCAGATTTCATTTAAATACCACTTCAATGAACTTGTTACAAGTTCTCAGTGCTTCTGGTTCTGTTTTTTAACTTTGAGAGGGCAGCCTTCTATTGCTGTAATACACTGAAAAATCTCCCTAAAGCCAGATGAGCCTTTTCTACACTTGTCTCTCTGGAGCAGACTTCGATTGCCCATTTAACATATTCCTTCCTTTTGTGCCAAAGCATGCTTGTTGTCTGTGTGTGTTTATGTCTTCTTAAGTAGCAGAAGTCCATCATACCTGGGGCCCATGGCATTGTAATTGTGAAGTAGCTGTAAAAATACTACCTTCCTTAAGGCACCTGGGTAACTCAGTCGGTTAAATGTCCAACTCTTGATTTCAGCTCAGGTCACGATCTCATGGTTCGTGGGTTCGAGTCCTGCATCGGGCTCTGCACTGACAGTGCAGAGCCTGCTTGGGATTCTGTCTCCCTCTCTGTCTGCCCTTCTTTCCCCTCTAGCTTTCTGTCTCTCAAAATAAATAAATAAACATTAAAACAAAGTACATTCCCCCAAAACAATGGCTGCTACAATCCAATGCATTAATTCCTATTAGAATTATAAGGGTTGAATCCTGCTAGAGCTGAGCAGATAGGGCTCTCATGGTCAGGAGGCGGGGGTGGGGGGCAGGGGCAGGAAAGAGCGGATGGACTGGGAACTCTCAGACCCAAGAACAGGGCCCTGGAGTCAGAAATAGGCAGTTGCTTCTGATGGTTACTGACATGGACACTGAGGAAAGGATGGCCAAGTTGGAACCAGGACAGAGGGGCAGGGAGCCAGAAGTTGAGGTGCCAAGGACATAAATGGAAAGCCAACGGATATTTGGGTTCCTATCCAGGCTGAGAATTCTGAGGCCCTGAGGCATCTCCACTGGTGCTTCCTCAGAAAACAAAGTTCTTCTGAAATGACACGAAAACTCCCATTCTCTGCGGATTAAAGGGTCTGATTGTACTGGAGCTAGGACATGAGAGCTCTGCATACCAATGGTGATATCCTTGATGGTACATTCATGCCCTTTTCTAGAGAAGGAATTTCAATGCTCCTGAAACACTGAATTTAATTGAATTGAACTGAGTTGAGTTGAGTCCAATTGAAGAGAAAGTGTGGGGGTGGGGAGGGAGAGAGAGATTGAAAGAGACTGAGAGAAGGCTGCAGTTGGGTTGAGGCAACCTACCTGAAATTCGTATTTTAAAATTTAAGCGTTTGTTTATCTCCAATCATGATGTTCCATTTGAGAAAGGAAGGGAATCTGTCTTGTGAGTCAGATACTTCAGTTTAACTGTCTCATTTGTTATTCCTCTCACAGCAGAGGAAAACTAAGTAAATTGTATAACTGGAATAATTACACTTCCTATTTTTGGGCACCATATTTGCCAATTCTTTCTTAATAGCATTAGAACAAATTCAGTGAAAACTCATTGTGTGGTGCAAAGGGCAGTAGTGGTTAACATAACTTGACAAGTAGATCCCTGTGGATTGGAAAAGAGGCCATACGGGTCCACAGATTAGAGAGATACGGATCTAGACAAAATAATTTTTGAAGCATCTTTAAAGATATTATTCCAGCTTAATCCATAAACATAATTATAGCATTCCCCCACTTATTTTGCAGGTACTTCATCATTCTGTCCCCTCTAGAGAAGAATAATCTCTTTGATAGGATAACTCTCATTTACCTCTAGTGTAGCTGGGATTCCCACGCATAAACCTGCATAATTAGAGGCCCACAGGAGATCTGACAGTCTTTCACTTGGTTTGTCTCTCAAAAACTCTCATTCATTTTTAGTTTCTCTGAAGCATCACAAATGCCTTCCCTTCATTGTGCTCAGGTCCCCAGCATCCCGCCTCAGGGCAGCGGACTTTCTGGAACTTTCCTGAGACACGGCACCTATATCTAAACACCCTGTGGCCTGAGTTCTGGTAAACAATGAAAGGCATGTATGGACTTGTGAGGATGGGAAGATATTTGCCTTTGTGCTTTTTGTCAGTGGGAAGCCCAGGAGGCTGGCCCTGTTTCAACCTCTACACCTTTCTTTTTATGAAGATAATGATGATCACAGAGTCATATTATTGGCCTCCCTGCAGGCACTCAGAAGCAGGCAGCCTAATGCTCTGATGTTCCTTTGCCTTTCATTTAAAAACGACATGTAGAAACACATAGACTTGGTCAAGATAATTTGTGAAAGAATCTTTGAATTTAATTAAATAACATTTAATAATAATATAGTTAGTTCATTTGCATTGCGTATTGCAACATGGAAAGGACTTTCGCATGTGTTACTCCATGTGCTACTTGAAACATTAGACCTGTCTTCATGATCACACAAGTGTTACAGCAAATGTTTTCCTTTATTTCCTTTGGGAAGTATGACAGAAACAGAATATTTGCCCTTGACTCTTTCGCATATGCTGTCCTATTTTTATGCTTTTCATTATAGATTAAATCCTTTCTTAATCTAGTGCTTCTCAAAAGTCTCTTGTACTTGTCCTTCTATAGCCTAGTGCTTAAGCCAAATTTGGATTCAGGGCCATATTCTTGTTAATTTCCTTTGTAACAAGATGTGTTGTTAGCAATCTGTGCAGCTCCTTCTTTGGTTTGGACTTGCAACTGGCAAACTCACAAAGCTAGAGCAAAGGGCAGGTGGGCTGGCCTCCGGGATAATGTTTCCTCTTCTTTTCTGCAACAGCTTGCATCTGAAACAGTCCCCCCAAAAGGATTATTTGATGAAATTTTGACATTTGGAATATATAAATAGACTTCATAAAATGGTATGGATGAACAGAGATTTTTCTGAACAAATATATGAAAGAGAAAATAAATAACATTGAAATGGGAGCTGGATCCCTAAATCTGAGTTGAAGAAGAACTTCTTTCTTTTTCCTCAAAGCCTCCAAAATACTGAGGTGGGCTTCATATCAATAGCCCTTTTAGGGGGCTATGCTCGGGGCGGTGGGGGGCGGGGTCTGGGCAAACAAAGTGAGGGACAAAATGCAGAATTTTACCAAAACACCCTTTTTATTGAGTCTATCGTACATACAAAAAAGTATGTTGTGTGTGTATTGTATGTGTGTGTGTGTGTGTGTGTGTGTGCATGTGCACAGATTTTCTAGCTCTGCTCGCTGAAAAGGCCTAGAAACAATGACCATCTGGTAAATGAGCATCTCTGGTGCCCAGACTGTAGTCTTGAAATATCATTTCCCCCTAAAAGAATCTAGAGAAATAGCTATTTCCAGGTCTGGGGTGGGAAATGAAGATGTGTCTGGAACATCTTGTCATACTAGATAGTGAGAACACTTATCAAAGACCACCAGGATTATGTGAAAAACACTCCAGAACCAACTTGAAGAGACTTCTGGTGGCCAACAAAGGGAAATTTTGAGCTTTGAAAAGGATACTAATTAAAATTGATTGGAACCCATCAAATAACTTTAAATCCATGGCTTCATAATGCTATTTAAAAAAAATGATCCCCTTTAGAGTATGATAGGGAAGCAATTCTTTTTATGACAATTGGTAGATGAAGGGAAATAATCATTTATTCTGCTTTTCCCAGGTGAATGATACCACCAAGTAACCAAATAGTAGATGAGGGAAAGCATGTGTTTAAAAATTATGGATTAATGAGGAGAAAAGAAATGCTAGAAGTAGAATATTACATTCTTCAACCCCCTCTCAAGTAATAGAACATTGAACATCAACAGCTGCTACCGTCACAGAGAGACAAACAGACATCACATGACTCTTGAGGAAAGAACAAATCAACACCTAGAGTCTTGCAAAAGATAAAACCCAGGGATGAACAGTCCTCTGGATCCAACTGCCCATGTGCAGGACAGAGGAACATGGTGATCCCCCCTGTGTGTATAATCTGCCAAATCCTGAACATAGGAGCTCCACAGGTCAAATTTCCAGAGGAGTTGCAGGCAAAAGAAAGGGAAGGAGGAAGGAATCTGTGGAATATAAGAGACTTTACAAGACATGTCAAATTGACAAATGAGTAATATTATACTATAGTATCTAGGGATGCATGGTTACATGATAAAACTGCAAACACAAGGGTATGATTACTATAAAAGCCAGGGTTGTGGTTATGTTTGTGAAGAGGAAGCCACATTGACCAGCACAGGACATGTTGAAGGGCTTCATTAAGCTATGTGTTTGCTTTCTGCAGTTTTTTTTTTGAATCTGGGTTTTATTGTATAATGGAAAGTCTGAAAGAGAAGAAGAAAACCTGGATAGCAGTTTTCACATTTACATTTTATGAATGATGTGAGGGCTTTGATAGTCGAGAGCCATTTGGGTCAAGGTGCAGTACGAGGGAATGATAAAGAGCATGAGCTCTGGAACTACCCCAACAGGGTCCAAATCCCAGCTTGTCCACTTGCCAGCTGTGTAACCCTAGGCAAGTTACTCAGCTTCTTTGTGTCTCAGTTTTCTCATCTGTAAAGTGGATGACCTTATAGTTTCAACCTCAGCGCATCATCGTGAAGTTTAAATGAGAAGATACATGTGAATGTTTGGGATATTGCCAGGCATATATATAGTAAGAGCTCAACACACGTTGGCTATGTTATTTCTATTTCTTAAAACTTGCTTTTCTCTCCTGCTAATTTTCTTCACACGCCACAGCTTTATCTCTTTCTTAAAAATGCTTGGTGGGCAGGGGGAGGAGGACATCTTCTTCTAGTGTAGTCCATGCCTCTCTTCTCCTTCTATCCTCTGCTTTCTCATTCTGTATTAAAGACCCCAAAGGAAGCATCTGGCAAGACAAGGAAGGAAAGAAAGATCCCAACCGGGCAGTCAGAATGTGTTCAGTGATGAGTGGCGGGAAAAGGAGTTTTCTTATTTGCCACTGGATCCCCAGCATCTAGAATAGCATACAACATTATGTTGGCACATACTAGACAATTTGTTGAAGAGGTGAAGGAAATAACTTGCAGAACATGACTTAGAAAGTGTTGTTTAAAAGTGCGTGAAGAGTGAGAAACGATCCAGGTCTTTATTTCTGCCTTCTTCCTGCCTTGCTGGTTTTCTTTCCTGTTGCCCCATATCAGTATTCATGGCTTTGCGAGTCAGTCTAATTTAGTATCTGTTCGTAAAATTGTATATTGCACCTGCTCTTCTTTTAGAAGCTACATGTTGACCCCCGTGTGCCTGCCAACCATCTTGCTGCCGTGCCCCTCGGAGCTCCTTCCTGCCCTGTGGATCCATCCATTTTGTCCCCTCTTCCTCTGATACCCTTCTTGTCATTGTTCCCATACCTGGCTCCTTCACAGTTGATGGTCCCAATGTAGATGGGTCCATTGCAGCAAAGCCTTCTGAACCAGTCTCTCACAGGTAAATCTCTCAGGCTGAATCCTCCTCTTTTTCTTCAAAGTACCTACTACATATATACTTGTGAATAAATATTTGTTGAATACTTGGAGGAGTAAATGGCCATTACAACAAATAATTAGATACAGGCTATAAGAATGGAAGCATGAGAGTGAATTGACTTGTTCATTGTCTCTGCCATAACTTCCATGAAGGAACAATGACTGTTTAGCTTGATACTTTTTAGTTCTTGGCGGGTGCTCAAGAAATACTTTGTGAATGAATGAATGAACAAGTGCATAATGCATGCAGCCTCATGCTTGGATTTGGGGTAGGTGGTTCTACGAGATGAAGGATCAGAAACTCATTGAGAAGGTATAGCAAGAAGATGGGGAATCCAGGGCTGAGATGCTCACACCGTTAAGGAAACATGCGGTTGTACTAAAGATCTGCATACAGCCAGGTGGACCACCTCATAGCTTTATCCAGAGATGGACTGGAAGACAGGGCTTAGGAACAGGGACTGAGGCTGAAGCCAAGTCTCAGGGCCCAGGGATGGTGAGCTGGATTGCTGAGTCTACTGGGCGCCCAGTGGGCAGTCCTTGAGACACTGACTCCAAGGGGCATTTCTGGATTTCTGAGAGTGATTGACATCTGGGTTCTACCAGGACCACCAGCATGGCCTGCCCCTGCCACGGTGCTTTAGGACTTAGCCTGTACTTGCAGACAGAGTATAGCTTAGCAGGCTTGAATTTGAACTTTCTTTCTGCCACTTCATAACTGTGTGACACTGGGCAAGTTTTTGGCTTCTCTGAGACTTGGCTTCATCATCTATAAAACGCAGATCAAAATACCTACTTTCTGTGGCTGTTCGAAGATGAAGTGAGGTAACGTCAAGTGCCTTGTTGGGTATTGCTCAACTCTGGCTGTGCATCAGAATAGTCCATGCCTAGTGTTAGCAATGTACACACACACCCAGACCCGACTATTGGAGTTTCTGGCTTAGGAAGTCTAGGGCGGGTTCCAAGCATCAGTGGTTTTAGGGAGCTTACAGGTGATCAAGACACTCCAGCTGAGTTGAGCAAAATTGCCTTGGTGCATGTAGGCAACAAGACACGGTAGGCAGCTTCCTCATTCCCCTCTTCCTCCACGGCCACCACCTCGTCTTCTTTCTCATCCTTTCTCCTTGTTTCTTTGCTATTGGGTGTGGGTGTAGGTGGGCTCAGTCAGGAGATGGTTGGGGGAGCAGAGACATGAGAAACAAGTGAGGGCTAACAGTGTTTATGTTGGACATGGATCCCAGCAAATGGCTAGATGAAAGCCACAAGATTGAGGTCTTGGTGCTAATTAGTCAGCTTTAAACATCTGGAACAACAAATGTGAAGGTGTGAAAGGCAGTACTGCCAGTATTTCATTTGCATGAAACAACTCTTCCATGCACTTTTCTGCTATGTCTGTATTTTAAAATGACTTTCTGCTGGAGAGCTTTGGACATTGTCAAATAAAGTACAACCCTTCTAAAATCAAGGTGGTAGAGCTAAGTTACTCGTGTGATGAAAATTTATTAAGTGCCTCCTGGGCTAAGGACCGTGGAGATAGGATTGCTTTCCTTCAATAACTTTGTACTGAGCACTGCTCTAGGTGTTAGGATGTATCCATGAAAAAAAAAAAAAAAAACAGATGAAAATCCCTACCCTCTTTGAGCTCACATTCCAATGGGGAGAGATAAGCAGTAAAAAGTAGACCTAGTAAGTAAATCATAGAATGTTAGACTGTGGTCAAATGCTATTTAAAGGTATTTTATATGAGACAGTTAAGGAGACACATTGGACAGGGGAGACAGGAAGCCTCTGCGGGTCAGGAAGGGTGGACAGATAGGACTTGTAATATAACAGGATCACGTTGGTTGCAGCATTGAGAATAGATTATAGGAGAGCTGAGGTACCAAGGAGAAGACAAGGGAGGAGGCTTCTGTATGAACCCAGGGGAGACTCTTGGTGCTTTGGACTAAAACGGCAGCAGTGGAGGTGGTGAGAAGTAGATATATTTTGGAGGCAAATTCACCAGGGTTTCCTGACAGGTTGAATTGGGTATAAGATAAAGAGTGGAATTACTGATTCCAATGTTTTTTTTTTTAATTAAAAAAATTTTTTAATGTTTATTTTTGAGAGAGAGAGTGAGACAGAGTGTGAGTGGGGAGGGCCAGAGAGAGGGAGACACAGAACCAGAAGCAGGCTCCAGGCTCTGAGCTGTCAGCACAGAGCCTGACGTGGGGCTCGAACTCCTGGACAGTGAGATCATGACCTGAGCTGAAGTCGGACGCCCAACTGACTGAGCCACCCAGGCGCCCCAGGGTTTTGTTTTTTTTTTTTTAATTGTTTGGTTTTGTTTTGTTTATTTGGTTTTGCCTGAATAACTGAAAGACTGGAGTTGCCTGCAAGATGGGAAGACTGTGGGTAAGGCCAGTTTGGGAAGGAATACTGAAGTCTGCTTTGGGTCATTTGAGTCTGACCCCTGAGTGGAGATGTCTAGGAGGCCTTGGACCTGGAGTTAGAAGGAGTATCTGGGATGGACAGGCACATTTTGGGAGCTATCAGGGTATAGGTGATATTTAGAGCCAGGGACTGCTTGGGGTCCCTGGGGAGTGCAGATGGAGAATTGACAAAGCAAGGACTGAGCTCCGAGGCTCCCACAAGGTCTGGAAGACAAGGGGGAGTGAGAAAGGAGAAAGATGAGGAAGGGCTGGAGAAGTGAGAGGGAAATGAAGAGGGTGTGGTGACCTGGAAGCCCAGGGGAGCAAGTGTGGTGAGGACAAGGGCACTGGGCCAGGTGCCACTTGTGGGTCAGGGTAGAGGACAGAGAAACGCCAGCTGGGTTTCATGATGGGGAATCCATGACACACCGTGACAGGAGTGGTCTTCCGTGCAGAGGTTAAAGCCAGCTTGGAGACAGAATAGAGGAACGGCAGGGAGCTGAGTAGGAGAATTAAGTCCAGAAAAGGTTTTTGTTCTTTTTTCTAATGAGAATGACTGTAGCATTTTTGTGTGATGATAAAAATAATTGGATAAGGGATGGAAGGATTCTTGATGCCAAAGGTGTGGGGGGGAGCTGTTGGAGCAAATACCCTTGAGTAGGTGGGAAGGGATGGATCTAGAGCACAGGTTGGGGGTGGTGCATGGGGGGGTCATCCCTGTATTAGGTGGGAAGGTAGCACGCGTGGGTGCCGATGCCAGTGGTGAGTAGTGGGTGAGTCAGTGGATTCTTTTTTTTTTTTCTTCTTCTTCTGATGGCTTCAGTTTTCTCAGCGAAATAGGGAGGAAGGTCATCATCTAAAATTGAGGATGGCAGAGAAAGTATCAGAGGCCTGAAGAGGATGGATAAAGTATTACATGGTAGTCTAGGAGAGCAGGGAAACAGACACGGTTGCTTGGCAGCAGTAACAGCTCACCGCTGTTCATCATCGTGAACTTGAAGTGGGATCGGTGAGCGTGGCTGAGCTTTTCCCTAGCCACATTTAAGTGTTCAGGCGCAGGCACAGGTTGCTGGATTTAACTGGGGCTGAGGTTTTGCCGAGTGACAAAGCTAGAGGGGGCAAGGGAGCCATTATGATAATTGGCCAGGTAATTTAAGCAGTGAAAAAGGGAAGAGGACAAGGGATGGTGAGAAGTGGTGGGATCAATGGATCCACAGTCCCAGTGGCTGAAGGCTTGTAATAGTTGGGGCATGAGGTGAGTGAACTGGAGAGTTAGGAGGTGAGTGGTCAGAGACTGGGATGGATGAAAATGAGCATGTGGATGGTGGGGTAATTGTTCACCATCGTGGATGACTGGGCTACCTTTTGTATTCCTCCTTGCACTTAGATAGGACCAGTGACTACTTCTGGCAAGTGGAATGTAGGTGGGAGTGATGTGCCCCGTTTCTAGCCTGGCCTGCAAAAAACCCTTCCGTGCAATCCCATACCCTCCCTTTATTCTGACAGCCAGCTGGATGCTGAGAATCCAGCCAAGGACTGTAAGTTCCTGGGGTGTGGCTGTACCTCAAGTTAGAAGGATCCCAGGTCCCTGAACTGTCACCTGGATGACCCTCCATCCAGCTCCAAAGGGGTGATATACCAAGAACCATACATAAGCTTGGAGTGTATTTATTTTGTTCGATTCTTTGGTATTTTGCAAAGCACAGATCCCCCCCCCCCCCCGACTAAATCAGGTGTTGAAATTATTGGCTTGGGAGGGTGTGTCCTTGGGAGTGAGTGGTGGAGGGGAGAGTTCAAACAGGATGATTAGGGGAGGGGAGGTCAAGTGACTAAGAGGATGGATTTGGATGCTCCATCTGTGTGCATTGAAATCACCAAGAATAGGGAGAGACGTAGTACAGAAGAGAGGGACAGTGAGCTAGGTGCTGAAGTAATCACACAATGGGCAGGAGCCAGCAGGAGTGGGCCATGGCAACAAGGAGAGGTAGTGAGGGCTATAGGGGTGATGGCACGAGAGAACATGCTGAGGGTTGGAAGGAAGGAGCGGAACAGTGTGGAGGCAGTATTTGTGGGGGCAGGGAGGACACCCACTCCACCTCCAGGCCCAGTACTGGGAAGAATGAGGGGAGAACATCAGTGCTGCAGGAGAGCTGCAGGGGAAGAATGCCCTCAGGAGCCCTAGGTGAAAGGAATATTCAGAATAGATTTTGCTATAGAAGGGCTGTGGATCCGCTGGAGAGCCCTGTGATTAGAAGATGGAGACAGAACAAGAGATGTGCAGACCTTCTGGGGAGTAGAAAATCGGAGACCTGGGGCCACCCTGAAGTCGGGCTTCTGTGGATCCAAAGCGATCAAAAGCGTGATGTGAGTAGTCTGGGGGACCCAAGGCAGAGAGTGCTGGCAAAGGGGCTGGAGAGCAGGGAGCAGCTGGGCTTCCTGGGACTCCACCTCGACCCCTGTCGGTGGATGCCAAGAGGTCTGGAGAAACATGGAGTTAGTCCTACTCAAAGAGCCTTCTCCAAGCCCTCAGACTCCTCGTCCAGCCCCAAGGATGAAGGAAGAAGGCCTAGGGGAGTTCGGTCTCATAGTGGGATGAAAATACAGTCTCACTCTCGGGATGCCCACGTTTATAGAGAGAGAACACAGGTGCCCACGTAACTTTGCCTCAGTGGGCATATCAGAGCAAACGTCATTTAAAAGGTTGCTCTGCGCTCATTGGTAGAAAACAGAGTCAATATGCCATCTGCTTTATTGTGGTTGGCTGGGCAGCTGTGTACAAGTGCCACCCACCCAGGTGAAACTTTGCCATTTCCCCAAGCCCCAATGCCTTGCTTCTCACAGAGTGGGTCCACCAGCCAGCAGCCTCAGCCTCACCTGGCCACTTGTTAGAAATACAGGATTCTGTCCCACCCCAGACCTACTGAATCAACATCTACATTTGAACCAGATCCCCAGGTGATTCGTATGCACATTCAAGTCCAGAAGCACTGTGAATGGGTTCCTTGTTATTAGTAGGAACAAAGCTGGTGCCTCCATGAAGAAAAAAGGCAAGTATAAGAAGAAGCCCCAGGAAAGATTACGTGTTACTCATCCACCTTAAAATCCCAAGTTCAATGCATCTTTTCCCCAGCCCTGGCAGTGTATTGGATTCATGTGAACTTCATTAAAAAATAAAACAAACAAAGTTCTAACTTGCATGGCTGGAAAAACATTTCATTGTTTCTTTAGGGAGAAATAGATCAGCACAGACAAAGTTGATTATACAGAATAAGGAAAAAAACAACTCTGAACTTTTAACCTGCCTGAGTAGTCATGGAAGTCTTAGAATCATAGAATTCCAGAATGTAGAGCACTGGTTCTCCATGTTGGCTATAGATGAGTGTCACCTTGGGAGCTTTCAAAAGAAAAAAAAAGTAGCAATGAGCAATGCTGAGCCCCAACCCCAGGTATACTGAGTTGAGTGTTCTGGGGTTTTCAAAAGCCCTGAGTGATTCTAATACAACAAGAGTTGAGCCTCACTGTTAGAAATAAAATTACATACGTAATTTTCAGTGATCGAGTAGCCAAAGTCAAAAGGTAGAAACAAGTGTAGTTAATTTTAGTAATCTATCTTACTGAACTCAATATATTCAAAATATTATTTCAACATGTAAATAATATGAAAAAAATAATGATGAGATATTTTATATTCTTTTTCCTTAACTAAGCTTCAAAATCTGTTGTGTGTTTTGCACTTACAGCACCTCTCAATTCAGCTGAGGCACATTTCAATAACTCCGTAGATTCCTGTGGCTAATGGCTATTGTATTGGACAGGACAGCTTCAAGGAATAGTGTAGCGCCAGACTGTGAAAGATTTCCACTTATGGAAAACAAAATGATTGTCTATTTAAAGTAGAAGAGATGGTTTAGGGGACAGTAAGGTATAATTCTACATTATTTCCCATTTACAAACAACCTCTTAAAGGTTAGTTTGGAAATTCAGTGAGGAAGTAGAATTTAGAAGGTTTGCAAATTTTTTTTTTCCAAAAAAGGACACGTTGGGTGGGATTTAAGTGATGTAGTCAGATCCTTCCATAATGCTCTATAAGGCACATGAATACTGTGCTGAGTCTTTAGTACCCGATGATATTGGGACGTGTTGGACTTCTGGTTTTGATCTAGGAAAAGGTAAGAAGGTAGTCACTGGCCACATTCCCTTTTTCTCTCCTGGAATTAACCAGTATGATGTACAAGCATCTTTGGGGATTTTGGTGTCTGCATAGCTGAGTCAAGTGCTAGAATCAGGGTTGTGAAAGACTAAAATTCTGTGGCTTGGCATTCCTGGCCCAATCCTTCTCAGAAAACAAGCATCACCCACAGATCTCCCAAACCAGTTGTTGAGTATAATAGAGATCTACTTTCTAGGATTAACATTAGATTGGATTCTTAGAATCTGATTTTTTTACCATAGGTTCCCCCTCCCCAAAGGAATTAGAGAAATCACTTAGTCAATGGCTTGCATTAAATTATAACCAGGTCATGTAGCTCTTCTGAGCGTAAGGCAAATAAGTGGAAAACCTTAGAGACATGTGCTGAGAGCTAGGTTAAACACGTTTCCCAGGACAGATTGCAGAATAGGTTACCACTGCTGATGGTGAAGTGCAGAGGCACCCTAGGGGGATGGTCTCCCTCCCAACCCCCATCTGTCCAAGTGCCCATTGCTCATGTCAAGGCTCTTTTCCACTATAATGTCTTTGCTTCCACCAAAGCTATTCCTACCCAAAGCTGACTATGGTTTAACAAAGGAAAACATCAAGATGGACGAAATTTATCTTTGGCCCCTCTAGTCGCTCCATTTTGTGCTCCTCCCCCACCTTTGCCAGTAATAGCCCCTTCTTCTGAAGGCCCTGGAGTGTGTCTCTGCTGTCAAAATCCTTCTCAGCAGAGTCCTGAACTCATTCACACCATGGAGTAACCTGTTCCATCAAATGGAACATAGTACAAATGTTCCATAGCTTACAAATGACACATAGCTTTCTCTCCCCCATGCTTTTGTGATAAAGGAATAAACCACTTCCAGAAGAATATTAGGCATTGGCTAGGTGGTGGAAGATTTTTAAAAGGCGAGTGGAAAATTAATAGCACTGAATAGGCAACAGTGTCCCGATAGAGGAAAGGATGGCGTCGGAGAACCCTCAAGGGAGTCAAGTATGAACCTGCAATAATGATAGGCTACCACCAGGGGGCGCTTCAGTCCTTGGTTGGGTGGTCAAACTCCAGACGTTTACTATAGCCAGAGAATAAGGTAATTTTTACTTCTTTAAAAATGTAGAACTTAAATAATATTACCAAAATTAGGCCTAAAGATGGTTCATATGAGTAAGTTCTTAAAAAAATCAAAGCCTAAGAAAAAAATGTGCTACCTGTCTCACCACTCTTTCAGGGTAACTCTGTTCATACTCCCAGATGTCATGATTACGTTCCTTCTGACGCACACTGATTTCTGTTTGGGAGCCATACCCTTTTATTAGGACGAGAGAGAACACTTAAAGGGGACTTTTGCAATTCCAGTTAGCCCAACAATATTCTGTAACTTTCTCTCTTCCTTTTCTACTGCTATGTGGAATGGAAGGAGCAGCTCTCTGTGTTAAAATGTGGGGATTATTTTGTAAATTTGACTGTGGAGAATAGTTACATGATATATATCTGTTTTTGGTGAAGTATTCTTAGCTGATATTTTCAAGATGTTATAAGGGATTTTGAGGTCAAATTACTCGGAAGTCACCCATTAAGAAAAGCCTAACCCTGGCCAAATGTGTATGGTTTAATCTGTCTGAAACCCTGCAGTTGTCCCCTTTGCTTAAACATGAAGGCAAATGCTGTCTAATGTGAATGAACATAGGATAGACATAGTGCATTAACTTGAATTACTGCTGAAAGGTAACATGAAGACATATTATAAAGAAATCTTAC
Organism: Prionailurus bengalensis; assembly: GCF_016509475.1. NCBI lineage: Eukaryota > Metazoa > Chordata > Mammalia > Carnivora > Felidae > Prionailurus > Prionailurus bengalensis. The sequence goes on from NC_057355.1 coordinate 99,672,055, forward strand.
TGTTTGACTCAGGAGTTTACACTTAACTAGGTAGCTGTAGGGAGCCACTGAAGGTGACGAGGAGGATATTCTTGCAGTGGTGCTTTAGCTGCCCTTTGGGAAAATGGAAAGGAGGAGAGGAGCCCCAAAGCTTGGTGGAAGTGAAACCTATAGGAGCAGCAGCAGATCGGATGTGGAGACTAGGGAGGAAAGGGGAGTTAAAGACGATTCAGATTGGGGCACTTGGGTGGCTCAGTGGGCTCAGCGTCCGACTCTTGATTTTGACTCAGGTCATGGTCTCACGGTCATGAGACGGAGCCCCACGTCAGTGCAGAGCCCATTTGGGATTCTCTCTCTCTCTCTCTCTCTCTCTCTCTCTCTCTGTCCCTCCCCCACTCAGTCTTGTTCTCTCTCTCTCTCTCTTTCAAAATAAATATATAAACATTAAAAAAAAAAGATGATTCAGGTTTGAGCACAGGAGGAAGATAGTGACTGAAAGAACAGGGAGGTCAAAAGTTGTTGGGGAGAAATATAATAAACTTGATCTTGAACATGTAATGTTTGAGGATCAAATAAAAGATATACTGAAGCACTTTCAAGAGTATACAGCAGTACTCTCAGGTGATAAAATAGTAACAATAGTATCATTTATTAAACGTGGGGCAAATATGTTGACTTTGATTCTTTGTTGGACAGGAGCAGGGACTATCAAATAGAATTGGCCGAATGCAAATTCAGATTCCACAGTTTAACTAGCTGGGTTATCTTGGGTAACTTAACCTGTTTATGTTTCAATTTCCCCATCTGTCAAATGGGACTGTCAGAAGTATCTGTTCATAGCATTGTTGTGAGGCTTGAGTGAAATCACACCTGGAAGTACCCAGAATAATGCCTGAAATACAACAGTAATTCAAAAACAATACTGCCAAATGCTATAGAGGACTCCAAGCTGATAGGGAGAAAATAAAAACCACGCATTGCATTTGGCAAAGGGAAGTGAGTAATGACATTTTGAGGGAGAGTTTCACAGAGTGGTGGTGGGGGAGCACAAAGCTTGTCCTCAGAACGTTAAATTTCAGTCACAATGTAGAGCAGTAGTAATAGCAAACTCAACAGAATCGTAACTCATGTGTATTTCTTTCAAAGTGGCCTGTTGGAATTTGTTACACATTGGGGGAGTTTTTCCAGTCTTTCTCATGCACAGGAACAAAGTCTGACATAGTAACAATATGTAAAAGAGTAGATGTTTAATATTTATAACATTCGTGTTTGTTTTTTCTCAGAAGAAAATTTAACAGTATAATTTGTAAAATGGAAGGAATCTAATTATCATGTCCATGCTGAGTAGTATGTTATCACACCTAGGAATTGCATTGGTGAACATTTAAAAAATATATTTTTTTTTAATTTTTAACTTTTTAAATTTATTTTTGAGAGAGAGACAGAGCACAAGCGGGGGGTGGGGGTAGGGGAGCAGAGAGGGAGACACAGAATCTGAAGCAGGGTCCAGGCCCTGAGCTGTCAGTACAGAGCCTGACATGGGGCTCAAACCCATGAACCATGAGATCATGGCCTGAGCCAAAGTCAGTCACTTAACCAACTGAGCCACCCAGGACCCCTTGATATACAGCTTCTAAAATATTATGTACCTTGTCTTAATATTCTTCACTATAACACTTTCCCTGGGATTCATACTAGATGTAGATCAATGATTTAATTACATCTTCTCACAGATGTTTTTTAAGGGTTCTCCTGAGTCTTAAATCAAGTTGGTTGTATATTAGTATCAAAATTTGGTTTCTTGGAGTATGAACATGTAGAAAATATAAAATTTTCTCTAATTTCATTTATAAAATGTAAAATTAGAAAAGCAATACAATCATATTTTAAAAAATACTGAAAAGTATTTACACTACTATTCAATAAATCACTTTAGGCAATGTGGACTATTTACTTCAGGATTTTTAAAAAATGACATTTCTTTTTACATAGTTGTAAATATCCCATATATGCAGTGTTGGACCTGCTCTTTAATATGAAATTAATAATTTTTAGTTGCCTACATAGTCTCCACAACCATCACTTTAATTATTGGATAATAATTTATCAAGTAAATATACTCTAATTTACCTATTTATTCCCTTCTAGCTGAACATTGGTTTCCTGTTTCCGTTTTTTACTGTTCAAAATAATAGCATTGAACATATTTAAGGATGTAACTGTTTCATATTTAATATTTTTTCTTTCTTCTTAGAAGTTGCACTGGGGATCAAAGGGAATATGCATTTATATAGCGTTTGGTATACACTGCCAGGTTAGTCCCCAAAGGAAATACATGTGTGTGTGTGTGTGTGTGTGTGTGTGTGTGTAGTTTTGCTGATAGAAATTGATGCCTTATTTTAGTTTGTAATTCTCTGATTCCTTGTAGGTTTGAGTCCTTTCCTAATTGTATCCCTCTAAAGTTATTTGCTTGTTCAAGAGCTCTTTTGTGTTGGCCCAATTTATAGGAAAGCAATTCTTCTGTTTAAAATTGGCAAGTGGTTACAATGAAGTTAGGTTATTTATTGCTTTCTGATATTCTCCACCCTCACTAACCAAAGTACAGATTTCAATCTGCAGCTATGCTTTAGAAATGTAGCCATAATATCAATAAGCTTTAAAAGGGCTTAATAATGTTTGTGCTGAAGTAGAATAAATTACCTGAAATACTTCCCTCAGAAAAAAGCTTCAGGGGTCCTTAAAAAGAGAGAGAGAGATCTTTAAAAGGCAAAGTTTGATGATATGAGTAGCGTGAACTTATAGAAGGCAGTGGGACAATTTGAAAGTATTTATTAAAAGTAATTAGGTTGGAGAGACTAATATTAGTCTGAAAGGAGCAGGAACAGATCCTAGCAAAAAAGTAGGACAAAAGGAGAAGAGAGAAAGTTTATTGGTGGGTTGGGGGGATATTTCATGCACTCCAAGGCAGGGATATAGCTGAGCCTCAGGAAGAGACTCGTGGGTGGGACTCTCTAGGGTACCTCCTTTCTCTCAATCTCTATCTCAGCTTCTCTCTCAATGCCCATTTATTCTTTTAGTTAAGGCCTTTCAGTCTTGGATCCAAAATTTATTGGCCAGACTTAATAGAGAACCCTACCCACAGTCCACCACAGCTGTGTGGCCAGGAACTCCAGAGTAGAGAGACATAGCACTTCCTACCAAACTGTTTGGGTGGTGAGTGAGTGGGTAGAAGTCATTCCTAGAAAATAGGCGCTGAGCAAAAAAATTAAATAACATGCGTGCTATACCTGCTATCCTATTTTCTTTTCTGCTGGCTAACTACAGCTTTAGTTTTGTAGGAGCTCTTAGTCTACTCTGACTTGACCATTCCTCCAATTGGCTAGATAATGGCACTTCTGGCAACATGAGTATATTCCAGTGATATGTATCTTTTTGTATATTTCTATTCCCATACAAACAGTGACTTGTAAATGCCTATGTGTGTATCTTGTGTGTATATAGATACAAAGATAGAAAGAGATACTTTCTCAATTGTGTCTGTGAGAAAATTCTAGGGAAAATACCTCATTTTCGTTGGCCAGATAAGTTCTAGAAGTACTGAGCTGTACAAAGATATACAATTTCTGTATTGCATGACTTCTCAAGGTCTTTAGTGCATTATATACTTTTAAGTTTAGGAAGCAATCAGTCTTTCTTTCTCCCTCTTCAAGGTATATAATGCACTATATACCTATTCTATATTAATTTGAAGAACATCGTGTAAACACTTTGCATATTATATAGAATGCAGTTTGGGAAGGGCTGGCTTTGGTCCAAAGATAAATCCGAAATTCCCTTCGGAAAAGGGGGTTGTGTGCAAAAGAGAAGATAGTTTGTTAAAACCCAGAGGAAAAGGCAGCTGGAGGAAATAAGCACCTTTGGAAGAAGATCAGCCAGAGCGGGGGATGAGGGGTGGGAGTGAGTTCTAGCCCTTACATTTTCCATTGACTTGTAAAGACCTCAGGTGAGCTGTGACCTCTGCTTCCTCTAGTGGAAAACACCAGATTGAAATGTCTCTTTTCTGGATCACCAACTATCTTTTTCATGGTGCTTGTAATGATTTATGAAACACCCGGCCTTGAAATTTAGCACTATTTGGTAAGTTTCCGTATAAGCTTAAGATCCAGATACTTCTCAAAAACAGTAAGAGGTCTAGCTACTTCCTTCAATTAAAATTATCATATCATTAACTAGGTACAGTATTTAGTAGATCTTTCAACTTCCTTATTTCTCCCTCCTTGCTCAAGATGTTTCCTTCTATATCAAGAGAAGGAGTTTGGTTTTTTGTTGTTGTTGTTGTTGTTGTTTTGTTTTGTTTTGTTTTTTCAGAGGCTACCTATAAGTTATTGATTTAAACATTGAAGCTATTGGGGCACCTGGGTGGCTCAGTCCATTGAGCGTCTGACTTTCTTTTTTTTTTTAATGTTTTTTTCATTTTTGAAAGACAGAGACAGCACAAGCAGCAGAGGGGCAGAGAGAGAGAATCTGAAGCAGGCTCCAGGCTCCCAGCTGTCAGCCTAGAGCCCGATGTGGGACTCAAACCCATGAACCATGAGATCATGATCCGAGCCAAAGTCAGACGCTCAACCGACTGAGCCACCCAGGCGCCCTGAGCATCTGACTTTTGATTTCAGCTCAGGTCATGATCCCCGGATTGTGGGATTGAGCCCTGTGTCAGGCTCCACATAGAGAGTGGAGCTTGCTTAAGATTCTCTGCTCCTCTTCTTGCTCTCTTTCAAATAAAAACGGTAATAAACAAATAACTGGATAAAAATAAAAATTGAAGCTATTGTTTTTAACATCCTTGAAACCAGCCAAAAATAGGTACATAGAACTTTTGATATCTTTAAGACACCTTAAAGGTTAGTCTCGCAAATCATTCATTCATTCAATTACTGTTTGTTGTGTACTTATTACAGGTCTGGCTTTCTCCTAGGTGCTGGGGCTGTAGCAACAAACAGATAAAACCCTACCCTCATGGATCTTCCCTTTGAGTGTGTGTGTGTATGTAGACTGAATACAGCCAAATTACAATATAGTGTCAAATATTTGGCAGTAAGAAGAAAAATAAAGCAGGATAAAGGGATAAAGAGTGACTGAAGGTACTATTTCAGATAGAATGGCCAAGGAAGTTCACTTTGTTCAGTTAACATCTGAGCAGAGACTTGAACTAAATGAGGGAGTCAGTCATGAGGTTATATAAGGGAAGGGAGTTCCAGGCATCTGAAAAGCAAGTGTGAAGGTCCTGAGGTGGTCATGTGCTAAGTGTGATTCAAGAGCTACAAAGAGGCCACAGTGGCTGGAGCCAGGTGACTGAGGGATGGAAAGATGGGAGTTGGTGCATATGTGTGTGTATTTGTGTGTGTGTGTTGGGGGAGAAGCAGACAATGAAGAGCCCTGTGGTCATAGGAATAACTTTTTATTTTATTCAAAGTATGAAAGGACATAAAAACCAGAATACAAAGCATCAGGGTCAGTATTAGGTATGTTTATCATCCTTTTCCCCCTCAATCCTTATAGTTAAAAGCTTTTTCCTTGCAAGGGAAAGAAACACATGTCCTATCTGGCAAGCACTTTGGGATTAGGGCCACAGGAAACAACAGTACCACAAGCATGAGAGCCACAGTGAATAGGCACTTTCCAAACGAGATGGGCATAGCTGCTGCTTTGGGGTTCAATTTGTGGTCTATAAATATCACTGCTCATACACGCCATTAACTTGGTGACGGGGTGAAGAAAGGCAAATAGCACCAGCTTGGAACTGCCTAATGATGAGTCAGAATTGCTGTGTTTCTACCTGTATGCCTTAAATGAACAGAAAGCTATTTGTAGGTACAGAGAGGCATGCTGGTGCAAGCTGGGAAGAAGCATAAATCAGGTGACTCTCAAGACTTCCTGGTGTCAGGAGCAGAGAGTTTTTCTCTGTGCCCTTAGAAATCCACTTAAAAAGAGATTAGGTGTGAGGAAGTAAACAGTCCTCTACCCTCCTTGGAACACATGCACTGCGGTGGGTTTCATGCAGGGTACTCGCACCTAACTCCGGGAAATATCTTTTTTAATGACACGTACACATGGTGACAGATTCCAGGTGCCAGGGCCTGATGGTGCGGCTCACCAGTCACTCTGCACTTGGAAGCTTTCAGTTTGAACCCTGGCCTTGCCCCTGAGTGAGTCCTCTGGTTTCTCCTTGCCCCTCCACCATTGTTGGTGCTGGAGCCAGAAAGAGCCTGGGTTCCAGTTCTAGTTCCACATCTCGGTCACCTTGTGTCTGAATTAGCAAGCACATACCCTTCCAGGGCCTCAGTTTCCTCGTTTAAAAAATGGGAACGATAACACATATCTGTTGTTTTAGGATGTAAAGTGTGCAGCAAAGAACCTGGCATTCCGAAAGCATTTGCAGTAGATCTTGGGATGCAGTAAATAGAAAATTAAATTTCAGTGTTATTATCCACATCCAATAGTTTAGAAAACAGAGTTCTGAAAAGCATGGAAAAATTTACCAATTGATAAAATGGCAGAGATAGAGTTTCAACTTATGTCTGCTTGAATCTCAAACCTGAATCCTTCTAGGATCCCGGGTGGTCTACTGAGAGAACATTACCATTAGCAGATACTTAGTGTTGTACTAAAGGAATCCACTGAAAATAAAACAACAGGGGATGTGGAGCCAGAGGGTTTATTCTTCTGGCCTAGCCTCTGAATCTCATTGGATTCTGTGAATAATTAATGTCCAGGAAACAGAGCCAATCCTGTTGTTGATGGATAAGTAGAAATGTATTCTTAGGCAACACTAGACAAAGATGCTTCTTGCTCATTTTCTAAACGAACTCCTCTTCCTGGCAGTCTGTTCTAGAATCTTCCAGCCCTTATAGACACCCTCATCTTGAGCCTTAATCCCCTTCATGGGGGCCACTACCACTCCTCTAATAGCTTGACCCAGACATGAAGACAGATCTTAAATCTCACTGTAGACATCTCCTTCTTGGAATAAATAGCCCTGGTTCTTTTAGATTTCTCATAAGACCTGTTTACTTAGCTTTTTAATAATTTTCACAACTCTTTTCTGGACATTTTCCAAACTTTTCACTACTTGTCTCAATTACTGAGTCCAAAATTAGACATTTAGCTCTGACAGAGCTCTGAGAAGGTGAACCAAAGGACTGGCCCCAGGGTCCTGTATACCCTGGTCCTGTTTATATGTCCCAGGAGCATGGTCTATGTTTATGCTACAGCATATTGAGTCATTTTCCTTGCATTTCAAAGAAATGCCAACTTTGAAAAAAATCAATAAATTAGGAAGCCAGGGCTTTTAACGGTATATAACAGAGCTGCTATTACCACTACTAAGGGTCAATCTCTATATATATCTTTTTTAGTTCTAAGGAAAAACATAAAAATGAGTGATTTTTTTTTTTTTAGCATCAAGAATTTACAAAGCATGTCAAGCAAATGGATCACTTAAATGCAGCATATTAGTGTTCTTGGCCTGAGCAGAGCAAAATCCTCAGGTAATAAACAATTTGGGAGGGACCCAAAGGAAGTAAGCAAATAAGCCAAGATAAAGACTTTACAGCACAAGACTTCTTTGAGTTTTTAAAGTACCAAGATTTGGTTTTTCAGTTATAACTTTTGGGAGATTTAAAAGGGAATACTTGGAATAGAGAAGGTTGCAGCTTTTTGCTTTTAAAAATACCCTTACATATATCTAGCCACAGGGAAACATGTTCATAATTTGATATTTAAACATTCAGTGTGTGATTTGGTTAATTATTTTGAGAGCTAATACCATTTCATTAAAAATTTCTTTCAATTCAGTTTGGGGATTAGATGAGTTTTCAAAATTCTCTTAAGTTACGGTTTATCGCATTTTTGGTCAGTGCTTTTTTTTTTTTTCTCTATGGGAATATATTTTCCATTTTCGATTTCTATTTCATTGACAAAAAATATTTCCATTTACAGAAATGTGTTATCTAACCAATTGATTAAGCAGACATCAGGCTAAGATTCTGTCTCCCACACTAACCAACTAGGTGACCTGGAAAAAATGACTAAAACTCTGTGGCTTAAGTTTTTTTTGTGACAATAAATGTACATAGAGTTTTTAATGCAAGCTTAGAACATGGTAACAGCTCAAAAAATGTTAATGTTAGCTAACAGAGATGTAAGTACTCTTACATCTTTATTCACTGCTTCTATTTGTTCAATTAATTTGAATTCTAGTCTAGTCCTTTAAAATACTAGTCATCTCACTATTTTAACAATCTCCTCATTGATAAAAACATAACATATCCATCAAATTAACAACCCTTTAAAAATTCCAGTTGCAATGTTGCTTACAAAATTGAACTATTTTCTTGCTTTTGTTTCTCTGACCTTACCTGAGATACCTTTTATTATTTCTTCATGAATCTTTGTTAACTTGTGACATTTCTACTCCTTATGAGATTTGTGTGTGCTTTATGTCATATATCTTTTTTGCCAACCAATATACCATGGTTTTCATAATTTCCCCCCCCCAATCACATGTGTACCCCTTCCTTTCCTGTGGTTCCAGGATAGTTTATTTTTTAAAGTAAGAACTTCTATTTTCCTGATTTTATATACCCATGACATTTTTTTTCTCTCGTGAAGTTTTATTCTTCTCTGACAATTTTCCTAAGCCAATTGGAAACTTGGAAAACATTGGTATTAAGTTTCTATCTAAAGGGTGCCTGGTTGGCTCATTCAGTTAAGTGTTGGACTCTTGATTTCAGCCCAGGTTATGATCTTGTTCTTTGTGGGATCGAGCCCCGTGTCAAGCTCTGTGCTGACAGCATGGAGCCTGATTGGAATTCTCTTTCCCTCTCTCTGTGCCCCGCCCCTGCTTGTGCTCTATGTCTATCTCAAAATAAATAAACGTTTACGTTTCTAGCTAATAAAAAATGTGTAAGTGGGTGAACAACATCAATGTTCAACTTTTCTCTGCTAATGGGAACAAAAATGATCATACTTTGTGGTAAACTGTTACCTTGGTGACAACAATGAACCTTGACTCTTGGTTCACACCCTTGTGTAGTTCCCTCTTACATTGACTCTGGACTTGGGCATGGAACTTTGGCCAGTGGAACATTAGCAACTATGATACAAGTGAGAGCCTGAGAAGTGCTTTGATCTTGGGGCTTGTTTTCTTGGACTATTTGCTCTTGGAACCCACCTGCCATATTATGAAAAAGCCCAAGCAGCCATGTGGACGGCCTAGAGAGCAAAGGACCGGGGCCCTGGCCAACAGTCCTCGTTGGGATCCCAGTTCACAGCCAGCACTAACTTGCCAGCCTTGTGAGTGAGCCATCTTGGAAGTGGGCCATCCAGCCCCAGTTGAGCTGCCCCAGCTGACATCATATGGAGTAGAGACAAACTGTCCCCACTGGATCCTGATCAAATGACAGAATTGTGAGCAAATAAATGATTGCCACTGTCGTAAGCTTCTACGTTTTGGGATGGTTTCTATGTAGCAATAGATAACTGAAATATACAATCACTCTCATTCCTGACCTCAAGTACATAATCAAGAGAAATTGGCAGCAAACTGACTCAGGGCTACACTGATGCTAGACAAACGTATATCGCTTCCACCTAAGACATAATTAGATCTCAAGAACAGGGGGAGCCTGAGGCTCAGGTGAGCAGCAAATGGCGCTTTTCTAGAGGTGGCAAAAGTTTCCTCCCTCCTCCTTCTCCTCTCCCCACCATCCTTATTGACATATATTCATGGACCACCAGTCAACAGGACAAAGTTCCTGCTCTGATGGAACTTATTTATTCTCCTTCCACTTCAGTTGTTTACCAAGATGCCATAACCTCTGATAGTTTGAAGTCTGACTTAATTTCTCATCCCTTATACAGTACCAAATGTTGACAAGTGACCCAAAGGCGGCTGGCCAGGAGAATGAGCAAGTGGGTCGTTAGCCCATTTTCAAAGACAGTGACTGACAGAGATGACAGAAGAATTGAGATCTTACATGTGCTGCATTCATCCTTAAGAGATAATTTTTCTACACATATATCGCCTGAGGTTGGAAAACTCTGCATTTCCCTTTCTTCAGTGGGCAGTGTGTCTCTTAAAAGCTCCCATGACCCAGATTTCCCTGTGGAATGTTTCCAGGCACCTCCTTGCCTCTTCAGTACTCATGAGGTTTGTGATGTCTCTCCAGATTCTGCACACCCCTTGGTGTGTGAGAGAGTAGGTGGGTTTTAGCAGCTGGGGCAGAGGCTTGCAGGGTGAGACAGCTCTTGGCTGCAGTTAGAGAGAAAATAAAACGGGTGGTACGTTCCAATTTCCTCTTATGCTGAGCAGCTGACCAGAGGACAAGCGCTGGAAATCCTGGAGAGGTAGAAACAAGTGGAAGAGAGTTTATTGCTCTATAAATACTTCATTTACTCTGAAGCAGAGGACTCACTGGTCATTTGAGGACACAATGGAAGATTAAGATGTTTTCCTTGTAGGGAGACAGTACAATGCAATACTTGCAAGAATGGGTGCTGGGGACAGACTGCTCAGGTTCTTAGATTTCTTTCATCACCTATTAATCTTGTGACCTTGGTTAGGGTATTTATATCACTAAATCTCAATTGCCTCCATGTGTAAAGTAGGGAAAATGGTAATCCCTGCCTCATGAGTTGTTGGTAAGAACAAATGTGCATGGTAAATGCTCAGTAGACATCACCTGTTAGTATTAGCTATTGTTCTTTCCTTAAAAACTGCAATTTACTTCCACCGATTGAGTATATTCTTTAACCTGCAAAGCAGAAAGGACCATTTTAACTATTCTACAGACACACTTTTTGAGATACATTCTGGTTTTGTTTTCTGATAAGAAACCTACTTGCAGGGACACCTGGGTGGCTCAGTGGGTTAAGCATCTGACTCTGGATTTTGGCTCAGGTCAAGATCTCACGGTTCATGAGTTCGAGCTCCATGTCGGTCTCTGTGCTGACAGCATGGAGCCTGCTTGGGATTCTCTCTCTCTCTCTCTCTCTCTCTCTCTCTCTCTCTCTCTCTCTCTCCCTCTGCCCCTCCCCAGCTCTCTTGTTCTCTCTCAAAATAAATAAGTAAACTTAAGAAAAAAAGAAATCTACTTGCAAGATCGAAACTGTCTAGCTTCAGAAAACCTTTAATCTAAAAATATATTTTAAAGCCATATCTCATGAGTCTTTTCATGCATGTAATCATTTAAATGGATCTGTATCATCAAGAATTTAAAGTAAAGCATATTCTTTACAACTCAGTATACAAGTAGGATTTGTGAGGCAGCTTTGAGTGGTTTATGGCTGCAGAAAGTTTTTGATCATGCATCCTTCTTGGAGCAGTCCATTCACCAGGGAGCTAGATCTAGGATTCCTATTATTTGAAGAATCTTAAAAGAAGTTCTATGTTATAGGGTCTTTATTGTCAAGCCAGTTCATCTATAACCACGCAAGTCAGTTTACTGACAGAGCTTGACAAATGCTGCATTTTATATTGTGTTTCCTTTATCTCTCCCCTTCCTCCCCTTCCTTTACCTCCTTCTTTTCTTGCTCTGGCCCTCTCTTGCTCTCTATCATGTTAAGCCTTGCATTATTCTCCTTCTGAGAGATGAGGTATTTTTTTTTTAAGTTTGTTTGTTTGTTTGTTTGTTTATTGAGAGAGAGAGAGCAGAGGAGAGCTACGTAGAGAGAGAGAGGGAGGGGGAGAATCCCAAGCAGGCCCTGTACTGTCAGTGCAGAGCCCAATGTGGGGCTGGAACCCATGAACCATGAGATCATGACCTGAGCCGAGATCAAAAGTTGGACACGTAACCAACTGAGCCACCCAGGCACCCCTGAGATATGAGGTTTTTTATGCCCATAGAACAAAGAAGGTCATCCATATAATCTTTAAACTTTACCTTGTAAAATAGAACTTATCTCTTCTACTCTCCATTCAAACTGTGTTTAAAGACTGGGGTGGAACTTTTGAGTGTGTTCAGTCTCCCTTCTTCCTTTGGTAATCAAGGCATGCGAAGCACACCTTAGAGTCCATCCACATGCACAGAGGACTCATGGACTCTATAATTAGAAAACCATGTTCTCATTTTATAACTACTACTCTTTATCAGTTACTTCCATGCCCAATATCCACTCTGTAGGGATTTGCCTGTTAATTCCCTCATTTTGATGTGTTCTAGTCCTATTACTTCTAGGAATGGGCCCAGCGTGGGTGCCAGATTACAGCAGAGTCAGATTTCAAGTACTTGTTTTAACCAGAGATACCTGAAGGGCACACATCTTTCTGTTGATTCATAGGTCTGCTCATAGTCAGCAAGAGACCTGGATCGTTCTGACTTCCCAGTCTTGAGAAGTGTCCTGTTATTAGCAATGAGTCTGGGTCCTAGAATCTGGAAAAATGCTCTATGCCTCTTGTGAACAGGTGAGAAATGACAAATGGATGGCCCTGGGAGGTGAGAAAGTTTAATTATTTTCATGATGGCTTATATCAATATTTGGCAGCATGTCATGGCTCATTTGATAAAGCATGAAAACACGAGGGATTCCGTTTTTACGATACGACCCTGTGAATTTCCTTCAATGAAGGAGCCATGTCTTATTTCTCCCTGCGTCCACTTAGCACAGTATGTTGGCAGTGAGTAGGCACAGAGGAAGCACTGATTGCTTGAATAAATGCATGCCCTTGTTCAAAGCTTCGTCAGTTACCATCTAATAAATGCAATCATTTTTGTGATTAAGGCTCTTAAGTTCTGACGTTGGCAGACAATTCATTGCCAGGATAAATTTCTGGGTATCCCTTCACAGTAGCATAAGGTCTGACCCCTCCATGCTCTTCTGCTTTCCTAGGACCCAGTGAATGGAATGTCGCCCTGGGATGTGGAAATCTCAAGTTTCCTGGATGTAGGGAAGTTTAGAAGGGAGAGTCAAATGAAGATTAACAGTCTTGAGATCGCTGCTAAAGGTGACCTAGGAAAATGCTCCTCTCTCCAATCATGGTACGTACTACAGAGATGGGAATTTGGTAGAATAGAAACAAGAGTAGAAACTTATGCTTACGTCCCCTGCCTGACTCTGAAGTTGATCTATAATTGACATCTGTGGGAAGGAAGGCAAAGAACCTCTTCTTTCCTGGACCACTTTGAGAAAACATTAAGGTGGTTTTCAGTTCCCTCTTCCCTTTTGTGTATAATCCAGCTCTCTTATTGTATAGAGGAGGAAACCAAGGATCAGAGTGGCAAAGTGGTTTTTCAAAGTTATCTAATCAGCTACAGGGCTGGAGCTAAAATCCAGGGCTCTAGAGTCTTCAGTGCACTGCTGTTCTGTCAGCTTCCCATTCCATCTTCCACCCAGTTCCATTCTCAGAGACCTCATCTCCTGGCCCCTGTCACCATTATCATGACTGCAGCATATGGAGAGCTCACTATGTTGAAGGCACTGTGCACTTGCCATGCATTTCATTTACTCCCAACAACTTCATAAGGTTGGTCCAATTATAATCCCCACATCCCCACAGCATGGATGAGCCAGCTGAAGTTTAGAGAAGCTAAGTATCTTACCTAGGTTTCCATAGCTGGTGCTGATTCCAAAGTTCATGCCCTTAAACACTGTGCCCCACATCCCTGTAAGGGGCTTGATTGGTTCATGGTCTGTGTTCCTTACAGAGCTTGCTTTTGTTTTTTTTGTTTTGTTTTGTTTTTTGTTTTTTGTGTTTTTACTATCAATTTGAGTGTAAAAAGCCTGTGTATTAGTCTTCTAGAACCACCATAACAAAGTACCACAAACTGTGAGGCTCAAATAACAGAAATTTATTTTCTCAGAGTCCCGGAGGCTAGAGGTCCAAGATCAGGGTGTCAGCAGAGTTGCTTTATTCTGAGGCCTCTCATTTTGGCTGATGGATTTTCACTTTCTTCCAGTGTCTTTACCTGGTTTTCCCTCTGTACATGTCTATGTCTTAATTTACTCTTATAGGACACCAACCATATTGGATTAGGACCCACCCTAATGGCCTCATTTTAACTGAATTACCTCTTGAAAGACCCAGTCTCCAAGGACAGTCATACTCTGAAATATTGGGTGTTATGAATTTGGGGGAGGACACAATTCAGCTCGTAACAGCCTGATGTGCTGTCACTTCCCAGGGTATTTTCATTTTGAAGGAAGTCTCTTAGATCTATAAACGCTTAAGCCCAAAGTAATAACCTATGGTGTGTGTTTCAAGCACTAGACCAATGCAGTATGCACTCTGTTTTTAAGGGGAGGTGGGAAGAACACAGGTTTTAACTTCACTTCCCATAATGTTGGCCAATCCTGCCTTACAATTAGCTTGCGTGTGTGAATTCTCAGATCATTTGAAGGGACTTGGATTATGAGAAAAACAATTAAAACTTGTAGTGCTTGTTCATCAGAACCTCACTTGACACCATACATTTCTAATGATCATCCCTTCTGGAATAATCTGTAACCCTCACAATTTAATGTCCTTAACAGCAATTTTCAAATTCCAGAGGTGTCTCGGGTGAATTCCCAGGGTCAATGAATGACACATCCCCAGAGTCATTTACTGTTAGCTTGAGAGCTATTTGCTTGGCGTGCAAATAATCCCCTGGCTCCTGACTGAAGAGAGGCCAGTTCTTCCTTCTCAGGAAGGCCCTTGAGTTCTGTTTATAAATCCTCTTTTGTCATAAAATCCAGACCCAGAGAGCTTCCACTTGCACTCTGGCTGCATGCTGTAATGAAGGAAAATCAAGGATGGGATGTGTGGACAGTTAACATAACTGGACCCCAAGAGCTGCCCACCTGGAACCCCCAGAATCATGAGTCAATGAGGAAATGAGAAAGAAACATTATAGGTTTCAAAGTGTGGGGCCTCCTGGGTTTCTCCTTCCCTGGGTGATGTGGGGCTTACACAGTGGCTCTATTGTTCAAAAAAGACTGAGGTGCCAGGCTCCTGCCCTGAGAAAGAGTAGCAACGTCTCCCCTTCTCTACTCTTCCTGTGCCCTCCGCCTTCCCCAGTGCCTTGGCATCTGAACCTGTTGTTCAGGTCAAGCCAGCTGGTGCAGGTGCCATGGTATTTTATTGGACCTGTCATACCTGTGTCAGAAGGGTGTCTGTTTATGACATAAAGTGATGACTGTTGCTTCCTTTCCCCATCACAACACCCGCAACCCCCTGGCTGTATTTTTCCTCGAAGAGTAGCTGGGTTAAGGTTATTACTCCTAATTTAAACCAGTCCGTGTGATGGCAAAACATTAAAAATGAACCCTCCGTCCTGGGTATCTAATCCCAGCTCTTCTGCAACTTGGTGTGTGAGTGGCGTGAATTGCCTGACCTTTCTGGGCTTCTTCCTTCTGTAAAATCACGTCTCAGTTCCCTTAGAGCTCTGTGTCGACTAAGAAACAACCAAACAGTGCGAGGCTGTTGGCCAAGCTGCAGGATCTGTGAGGCCCAGCAGTGTTCCAGCCCTGTTTGTCAGCGACTGCAGGGGCTGATTCATTCTGCCTCTCCGGCGGGGTGAGGGGGCAGAAGTGCCAGTCTCTGTGCTGTGTGCTTGGTGTCTCCCTCCTTGGGACAAGTCTGGGCTTCACCCCAAGTGCCCGTGAAAGCGGGTCAGAGCCTGTGAGAGAGGGTGGACGCAAGGCAGGGGGGTGGGGGTGGGAGTCTCTCACATTTGTTTTTGGTCCTCAGAACATACCAGATGGACTTAGGATAACTGAGGATCTGTGAGCCAACATTCTTGTCAGGAGGCCAAAGAGGACAACGCCAGAACCGTTCTGTGCCACGTTGTGCCGAAGGGTGACACTTCTCCTCAGAAGCTAGGAGCCTGAGGGCCTGCTCTCTGTTCCCGAGAGAGGCAGATGTGGTGCAGAAAGTTCCAGCATTGCCTAGTTTTGTTCATAGCTCTCAGGCACCTTGGCTAGAAAGAATCATCTAATTCATCACATCTCTTTCTCCCACCTCTCTCCCTATCTTCCTTTCTCTTTCTCTCTTTCAAAAAAGCATTCAGCTTCTCTTTTCAAAGCTATAACAAAAATGTTTATTGTTTTTAGTTTTATTTATTTCAAGTTTATTATTCTGAGAGGGGTGGGAAGAGGAGAGAGAGAGAATCTCAAGTAGGCTCTGCATGAGGCTCTGAGGATCTGAGCCAAGATCAAGGGTAGGATGCTTACCTGACTGAACCACCCAGATGCCCCCACCATGTTTATTGTTTGTAAATAGGAGGGTGAAACCACAGTGAAGAAGTTTAGTTCCTGCTTCATGGAACATCTTTTCTCTGGAACACTGATTTGTCTAGCACTTGAATACCCACAGTAATCTTTGTTGGGTCATCAATAACTGTTTAATAAACATTATTCGGAACACCTGGGAAGATAAAGATTTGAATGTAATATATTTTTCCACATACTTGAGAAATATGTTCCATGGCCTAGAACTTTCTTACACATTTATGCACTCACCAATGTGCTATTAGTTTGTAAATAACACGAAATGTTTGCTCATGGAGGTGGAAGGGATTTTCACATGATTCATAACCATCTGGTTATATAGCAGGAAATGAGGTGTTTGTCAAATTTCTTTTTTTTTTTTTCCTGAAGAAGTTAAACATGTGTTCCGTGGCCCACAACTGTGAGAGGTCTTGTACTATTTATCATTATAATCCGTGGGCTTGTGGCGCGTGCATTGCCAGAGAGTTCGGTGGCTGCTGAACACAGCTGCCCGAAGTTAATGATTCAGGAGCCACCATCTGCGCTGAGCTGTCTCCGCGGACGGCACACAGACCCATCCAGAGGCAAGGCAGTGCTCAGGCTCACAAATTAACATCCTGATCCTCAGAAAACTTTCCAGGTAGAAGGGCCAGTTTTCTGAACTTTAAAACTTCAGGTGAGTCATGAGAATCTTGCATTTGGGGAATCTGACAGCCGATTTAGTCAGCCAGCCAATGTGACAAGTCGGACACTAACGTGTAGCTTGGCAAGCTACAAGGGTCTTACTAATGGGTTAGCTCCAACAACCTCCTTTTTTATATGCAAATCCAATTTCCCAATTACAGTTGTGCTCAAGTGGGTGTTAGGTGTTCATGTAGTTAAGGCTAAGTGTTAAGCCGCATCATGTGTAGAGTTCAGGGGATTCATCTCTTGCTGTGACTGTTTGTAACTCACCCTCCATGGATCCCCTTCTGGAAGGGGCTGGACGGGAGAAGAGCTGACCCTTGGTTTGGTCAGTGAGGAGAAGAGAAGAATCTGAGAGATAATATCTTATCTGCAACGGGAGGTTGGAACATAGGCGGCCTGCCTGATGAGTTGTCAACCCAAAAGATTTGGGTGATTCTCTTTGGGCATATGACCTGAAGAAAGAAACTAAGGCAAAAATAAAGAGGTTCAAGCAAAGGATGGTGTGCACACACCTTGCAGAGAGTTCCCCCATCACAAAGCACAGCCACAAGTCCCATTTTTAAAGGGGTCTGTGGCTTCTGCCGTAGGTGGGGAGGTTAAGTATTAAGATTAACAAGGTGGGTCAGATGCCTCCCTCTGACCCCACAGTATCATAGGCAGGTTCAGACCTAGAGTTGAGACAAGACATGTGAAGTTTTCAGCAATTTTGAAATACGTGCAAAGTATATGTTGTATGCAATGATGATTTGTGGGGGAAGGAAAATAACTTCTACGTAGTAATCTGTTTTTTGCCTTTCTTCAAAATTAAGGACATGAGTGTGTTGTTGTACTTTGTGACTTGCTTTGCTAGCAAATTGGTTATCTTTGATATATTTAAAAGTGTGAAGTCCTGGGAGAAAGTTTAGAAGCATTTGGGCACAGAGAGTTTTTTTCTAGGATAAAAAGAAGCAAATGACCTTAGGAGAAAGTCGCTGTATATGTACCACAGACATACAAAAAAGAGTTCCAAAGATAAGGATTTTCTTTCAGATTTAGAACTGATTAGGTGCTTTTCTTGAAACTAGTATTTTTATTTTATTAAAACATTTTTTGATATTCATTTTTTTTTTTTTTTTTGAGAGAGAGATTGAGACAGAGCATGAGCAGGGAAGGGGCAGAGATGGTGACACAGAATCTGAAGCAGGCTCCAGGCTCCGAGCTGTCAGCACAGAGCCCGATGTGGGGCTTGAACTCACCAACTGTGAGATCATGACCTGAGCTGAAGTCAGACGCTTAACCAACTGAGCCACCCCGGCGCCCCTGAAACTAGTAATTTTAAATCTTTGGTCTGTTTCCTTGCTCATGACATGGAGATGTTGGTACTTGTGTTTAAATTATCGAGGCCATCCTGAGATGAGAACAGTCAATCTAACTGGGCTCCTCCACCCATGATCCCTTCTCATGTCTGCTGGCAGAAGTGGGTGTTCATTTCAGTGCACATTGCCCCGAGGTAGGAGTTACGGTCCATAGGCAAAGCAGAACTAATTTTCTTTCATTCCATTCCTGGTGGAATGCTTTTAGCACCTTACTCAAGAGTGATAGATATGCATTAATAGACAATTTCTCAAAGAACATTGTCTCATCATCTCTATATCAAAGACACATAGATGTACCAAAAAGTGTCAGTTAAAATGGCCAATATTTATAAATTGAGCAAATTGTATATATTTTTTGCATGTGTAACTACTCACTAGATGTTCTTAGATTATGAAAAGGGCACTTAAAAAATCTCTGATAACCAGTCTTTTGGAACAAAGAAATAATGGTAAATCTAGCTAATTCTTTTCTAGTTTCAAAAAGTTGCATCTGGAGGCACCTGGGTGGCTCAGTTGGTTGAGTGTCCAACTTTGGCTCACGTCGTGATTCATGGTTTGTGAGTTCGAGCCCCACGTCAGGTTCTTGGCTGACAGCTGGAGTCTGGAGCCTGTTTCAGATTCTGTGTCTCCCTCTCTCTCTGCCCCTAGCCTGCTCACGCTCTCTTTCTCAAAGATAAATGTTAAAAAAATTTTTGTTAAAGTGGCTAATAATTCTCTCTGAAGACAGCAAGTAAACTGAAAGATTGGGAATAAAACTCCCAATCAGGGACAATGAACCTCATAACCTTCTCGCTTGTCCCTAGGTTTTCCTCACTCTAAACCATCCTACCCACTGCCGCCTAAGAGAATGCCTCAAACCTAGGTGTGCTCACTCCTTGGCTCATAAAATGTCCATGGATCCCCAGTGCTTACTGAATAAAACCCCAGCTCCCTGAAATGGTCACTAAGTACCTCTAGGGCCTGGCCATAGCCCCATTCTCAAGTTCTGTTTCCCACACATTTGCTTGTCCTCACCCCAGACAGGCACACCTTCAACTCACTGCAAACTTCTCACTGCTCCCTGGGCAAGCCCTTTCCTATGTGTCTACCATTGCTCATGTGCTCTTGTCTGCTGATGCCCTGGCCCCAGCTCTGCTCTTGGAAACCTTACCCTTCCTTCATTCCCTGAGTCAGAATTAACCACTCCCTCTTCCACCTTCCTCAGACATCACTGCATAGCTCCCTTCTGCTTTGTATTAATATCAAACTATCTTTGCACATTTCCCACACTAGTGTGTCGGGCTGTCGCTTTGAGGGATTATTTAATCTTTCATCCCTCACAGTCACCAGAAAATAGAAAGTGTTCAATACATGCTCAATCTACTACTTTCCTCTGTAGCAGACATTAGCCCCCATCTGAATGTACTACATCTTTTAGTATAGGTATCTATGTCTAGTGAAATCTCATTAATCTAGATTAAAGTTGAGGTACTAGTCTGAGTTAGAAATATATCTGATCATTAGAATATTGTTTCCAAAATATGACTTTATTATTTTTGAGGGCCTGCAGTTACCAGAGTTAGGGTGTAATGTGTTGTTTCTCCTTGAATTGATCCTGATGAACCATTTGAAATAATGCTCTCATGATAGCCATAACAGTGCCCACCATGTTTCAAGTTCAGTGGAGTTATCGATACCTAGGTAGATGCTCCCAAAGCATTTATCTACCTAAGAGAACTGTTTTCTTAGAATTTTTATTCCAGAATTATATTGATTGATTCTCCCAAGAGAAACTTTAGCCCAGCTCTTATCATTATTAGTGAAATTGTTGAATCAATTCAGGTAGAATTGAGAAGTTTTATTGCATAAGGCAAAATACAGAGGAAGAAGAAAGTAAAAAAAAAAATGAAATCTGTTTTTTCAGGGAACATTGCTTTGTTAGGAATTATTTCTTGATTATAGACCATTAGTAATTTGAACAGATTTTACGAGGCTTTGCAATTTTATGCTAGTTTCAGGTAATAGTGAGATAGCTAGTAAGTACTTTATTTATGTAAAATAAAAATGACATAGACTTAGGATATAAATGAATAAGCTATTTTCTTATTTATCTATTTTTCCACGTTAATTAGTAACCAGAACTTAGTCATTTGCTGAAGCCAGCTTATATAAAACACATAAAACAAATGTCTGTTATTTTATCAGTGCTGGTACATATATGAATAATAACAACTATCATTTAGTGAATGCTTACTGTGTGCCAGGCACTCTTCTAACAATCTTACATTTATTAACTCACTTAATTCTTTTTTTTTTTTTTTAAATTTTTTTTTTTTCAACGTTTATTTATTTTTGGGACAGAGAGAGACAGAGCATGAACGGGGGAGGGGCAGAGAGAGAGGGAGACACAGAACCGGAAACAGGCTCCAGGCTCTGAGCCATCGGCCCAGAGCCTGACGCGGGGCTTGAACTCACGGACCGTGAGATCGTGACCTGGCTGAAGTCGGACGCTTAACCGACTGCGCCACCCAGGCGCCCCTAACTCACTTAATTCTATGAGATCATTTAATTCCTGTAGAATTTAGGAGACGTGATGGAATTATCATTTCGTTTTAGAGATGAAGTAACAGGCACAGAAAGGTTGAGTAACCTGCCTGAGGTCACACAGCTGGTAGGTGGTAGAATCAGGGTACTAAGACGGTGCTGTCTACAGGTAGGGACTGAATGAAGCTCCTTAGAGATAAAGCAGAAAACTCAGGGATGCCTGGATAGCTCAGTCAGTTAAGCCTCTGACTCTTTGATTTTGGCTCAGGCATTGATCTCAGGGTCATGAGATGTAGCTCCATGCTGAGCGCAGAGCCTGTTCAAGATTCTCTCTCTCCCTCTCCCTTTGTTCTTGCCCCACTTGTGCATGTGCACACACGCACTCTCACAAACAAACAAACAAACAAACAACTCCAGAAAACTTCGTCTCTGCCTCATGCTGTTATGGCCGGAAGTTCCACGGGGTGAAAGACAATAGAGGGATTCAAATAAAAGCTGATGGAGGTCAGCAGAGGAAGAAATTGCTGCTGGTGGGAAGCTGAGGAAGACTGCCTGAAGAAGGTGGCCCATTAGCCATGTTGTCTAGAAGGAAAGGACTTCATGTGGAGACGTGGTGTAGGGAAGGGGACAGAGAGAAGTGGCCCGATGTCACAAGAGTCTGGTGCAGATCCTGAGACTCCAAAGTGAAATTCTGGGTACGTGGGCAAGAGTACTGTGAGATTTAAGAGGTACAAACTTCTGGTTATAAAATAAATAAGCTATGGGATGAAAAGTACAGCATAGGGAATAGAGATGATAATATTGTAATAACTTTGTATGGTGGCAAATGATAAGGAGACTTCCTTTGTGAGCACAGAGTAATGCACAGAATGGTTAAATCACTACATTGTACACCTGAAACTAATATAACATGTCAACTATATTTTAATTAAAAAAAAAAAAAAGTAGCGTGAGGGTTTTTGGGTGGCTCAGTCAGTTAAGCATCCAACTCTTGATTTCAGCTCAGGTCATGATCTCACAGTTCGTGAGATCAAGCCCCATGTCAAGCTCTGGGCTAACAGTGTGCAGCCTGCTTGGGATTCTCTGTGTCCCTCTCTCTCTGACCCTCCCCTGCACATATTCTCTCAGTCTCTCTCAAAAATGAATAAACAAAAACATAAAAGGAAGAGTAATGTGAGATTATGGTTAGAAAGGCACCTGGGTCCACACTGTGGCTTTTAATGCCCACATAAGAAATTTGTACTTTCCAGGGGAGGAAATGGGGAGCTATGGAGGAGGTTGGAGCAGGAAAGCAATGCACAAAAGCAGTTTTTCAAAAAGATAACTGGCTGCTACTTACAGGGAAGATTGAAACACAGAAGGACCAGAAGCTGGGCTAGGTGCTGGGAAGTGTCTCAGTGGCGTGGGAGAAGGTAGGGATGGATGGTGGGGACAAATGAAGGAAGAGCAGGAGGCATGGCAGCAGAGTGGGAAACTGGGCTTTTGGGACCCACCTGAGTTTGGCACTGGCACCCTCACTCTCTAGCTGTGTGTCCTTGGGTGACTTCTTTATCTTCCCCGGGGGAAAAATGGGGATCATAATGCCTGCCTTGTGGCGCCGCTGTGAGTAACGTATGTAAGGCCACTGTCACCGTGTGTGTGCATACAGCAGACCCTGATGATAGCCACCGAGGAGGGTGGTTGTCCCTGCTGTCATCCATCACTCTTGCTGCTGCTACGGATACTTGCTTTCGGGAGAAGAGATCCTCAAAGCTGTCTCTACAGTCTTAAATGTCTCTGAAAGGAAGATGAGGCGCCTTTCATAGAAATAAGAAACACAGAAGCCGGAGCAGACTCAAGGAAGGAAAGATGAGCTCAGTTTTGAACAAGTGACTGGAAGGTTGTCCTTTTCAGGATACACGGAGCTCTGGAGGGAGATGGGGCAGGAGCCCAGGCTCAGAGAGTCAACTAATAAGGGGCAATGTTTAACTGCTCTCAGGAGGGCAAGTGGGGGAATCCCCACCTGCAGCCCCCAGTTCTGCAGGCCCGTGCACACAGTCTGTGCACCCAGGTGGGCCACTGTTGTGATTAGCCTTAATTGGTATTTTGCAGCAGGGTCAGAGTCCTACTTCCTTCTGTGTAAACCATTGTATGTGGACAGAGGTAACTGGATGGGGTTAATGTAACAAGCCTTTCCCCTGCGTAGTTGCCTCAGGGACATGGAGGATGACCTAGACTGGGAAGTGTTACAGAGTCCTCTCTACATCCACAGGAAGGAAAATGTTAACATGTCCCACTCTGCATGTTGTTTACCCCCAGGGAACAATAGGAGTTTTAAAGTGGTACCTCTCTGATGCTGGAAGGCCCTGAGTCTCTAGGAGAAGTCTGGTGGCCCTGGAACTAGGCCTTTGGAGGTATGACAGGAAGGGCCTTGGACAAGGAGTCAGGAAGGCAGATTTCTGGTGCTGGTGCTCTGCTCCCCACTGGAGGGCTGACGTTGGATCAGTCAGTTACATCTCCGGGTATCAATTTTTTTCCCTGACAATTTTGAGATTGTGCTAGAATCATAATACCTGAAGAATAAATCACACAATCCCTCCCCAGTCCTCATCCTGATCCTAATGGTGGCTCGCCCTGGAAGTGGTTTTCCAAAACCGGAGTGAAAAGCCCTAATGTCATTCTTACAACTCGTATCCTTTTGTAGAAAATTTCCAAATCTTTTCTTGTCCTAATGATTTAAGGACATATGCTGAATCAGAAGGAACCTGCCATTTTAGTGCAAAGAACTGAATGAAACTCTGAAATTCTGCATATATTAGAGTTAACAAAGTTAACTCTTTGTTATTAAAGCCCACTATGAACCTGAAATGCCTTTAGGTATGTTTCAGATTAAAAAAAAAAAAAAGATCACTCACAACATAGATATTGAAATATTTTACACCAGAGGGATTTTAGATGGTGTATTCTCCAACCGCATCTGGGTTATAGATGAGGACCCTGAAGTCCAGGGAGGTTCAATGTTCTGCCTAAGATCATGGTGCAAATGAAAGTCAGAACCAGGAGCAGAACTGAGTTCCACGACTTAAGAGTCATACCTGAGAGGAGATGAGGTAGCATTCATTCATGGTCACACAGTGGTTCTCAGACATGAGTGTATGCCAGGCTTCCATGAGGAGCTTGCGAAACATAGCTTCTCAAATATATTTACCAATCCAGAAAAAAAGACCTTGGAATCATTACAACTTCTCCCTTAATATTTTGCAGTTGTCCACTATCACCTAATGCAACAGTGGAGTTTTTTGTTGTTGTTGTTGTTGTTTTTTTGGCAACTCAACTTTATCCAGTCTCTTTAAAACATCCAGTGTTTGGAGAAATAAGAATCTCTTTGTCATTTCATCGGTGTACATATTATTTAATTAAATTACGTAATTACAATAAAAACGATTAGCATAAACATGTTTGGGAACAAACACAATGGATTCCTGGTAAGCATACGACTCACCTAGTGGGACTATAGGTGTGTGGGTTAACTAAAAAGAGCCTGCCAGCTGTGAGCACTCAGCATGCTGGGGCATTAGACATTAAGTTTATGTAAAGAATAGAGAGTTATGGTTATTCCAGGGGACTATTTAGATTTTCAAGAGCACTTCTATACAGTAATTTATTTAACCAATTTCCTATGTTGGGCATCTAAAGATTTTTTGTTGTTGTTGTTTTTGTCCACCGCCCCCAACTCCCCACCCCCCCACCCGCCGCCCTCACTGTTAAAAGTAATGCAGCATTAACTGTCCATGCAGCTAATTCTTTGGGGCACTTTCCCAGAATTGGGACTACTGTGTAAAATTATATACATCTTAAAGACTTTAAATCCACATTTTCACATTGTTCTTTTAGAAAGGTTTCCCTGGACTTGATATTTTAAAGCAGCATTTAAAATAATAAGAGACCTTTTAACAGGGAGTCTAATTAGACAACTAACTTTATTTTTTGGCGTGTGGCAGGAATTTAAGTCTTATTTTATCTTAAAATGGTGATTTCACCTCTTCCAAAACATGGCAGGAGAACACCTTCCCTTTGTTTTCTGTGACAATAGCAACAGTTCCCACGGATGGAATTTATTTTTCATCTAGTAATTCAACCCATTTGGTTTTAGGATGTGGCCAGGCAAAATGAGCCAAAAATGCAAGATTAAGGCAACTTGATTTTTAGGCTTTGTATATAGTTGAGCTTTGGGTTTGGCCACTACAAATAGTTTCCATGGTTTGGGAGTTTTTGTTGTAGCAACAAGTTCCTTGGGCAGTAGTCTGTAAAATGCAAGGTCCCTCTGTGAGGAACATCTTGAACTCTGAGAGTCAAAGGAGCAGATCAGGTGGTGTCTTGGATGGGTTCTCTGGAATGCCCATCCTACCCCAAGCTCAGGCCAACAGTAAAACAGTCATCCATTTCTCTGAAGAGTTTTTCCACTGTTCGCAACAGCCAGTGGTAGTATTCAACTTGCTAATGTCAACAGGGCTTGAGCAGGGAGGGCTAGCGGAGGTATGTGACTCAGCCTAAGATGAAGTCACTCTGCTAGAGTGAATTTGAAGCAGCTGCTCTTCTCTCACCTCCTTCCCACAGTGTTTGGGGTGGTGATGCGGGTGCCTGATTGGGCTGGACTCCTTTCTTTCAAGGGTGTTTGTCCGTGGAGATCACTGGGCTTATAAAGTTTGAGGATGGATGTTGAAAAACAGGCTTGGGGCTTGGGTAGGGGGTAGTGCCCAAGGTGAGGGTGAAAACCGTGGCCCATCCAGGTCACCCATCACATGAGCTGAGCCAATGGCAAGAGCCACGGAACTGGGCCAAAATGAGGGCCTTTGAGTAACCAGAAAATTAATTGGTTGAGGTCTTGGCAAATTCTGCTGAGAGCAAATGGCACTTTCATTTGTGTTTAGCAAATTTGCATGGGTAAACTGTGTTCATTTAAAAAGGCTGGGGTAGGGGTGTCTGGGTGGTTCCATGGGTTAAGTGTCCAATGCTTGAATTCAGCTCAAGTCATGATCTCACGGTGGTGAGATCTCTCTCTCTCTCTCTCTCTCTCTCTGTCTCTCTCTCTCTCTCTCTTTCTCTCTCTCTCTCTCTCTGTCTCCTTCCCTCTCTTTCTCCCTCTTCTCCTTTCCCCAGGTTGCTCGCTCGCTCGCTCTCTCTCTCTCTCTCTCTCAAAAAAAAAAAAAAAAGGCTCGGGTAAATGAGCCGCAATAGTCTTGAAAAGAATGCCTGCAAATGGCAGTAGGAGAATTGGAGAGTATTTTGAACCCCAAGTTTTAAAAAAGGTGGGAGAACAGGAGAGTCAGAGGCACTTGTCTCAGGCAAGGCAGTTGTTCCTCATGCCCATAGGTTAGGGGGCCAAGAAGGTTCTCTGAATCCCTTTTAAATCTTTCTCCCAATTGCTTATGAATTTTTAAATAACCTAATATAAATTCACTTTTTGAAGAGTATATCATATCTGAAAGTAGTTTTGGAATGAAAGATATAAAATAGTATATTAAACATGTATAAGATAAAATAAGGGTATCATGCATCTGGTTTATGGAAAATAAAGTCCTTTGCATGTTCTTCCCCCTTCTGAGAAATTATAATCCTGATTTTCGTGTTGATCATCACTTTGCTTTTAAGATTTACCTTTTATATTTATTTTCCTCTAATACATGTTACTTGGTTTTACCTACATTTGAACTTCTTATAAATGGTATAATACTATATTCTGCAACTTAAAAAAAATCCATGTTGTATCTTGGAATATTCTTGTGTGTTTCTATAGTTCATCTCATTGCTATATATAATTGGATTGAGTGAATATGCCACAATTTGGATTTTATTCTACAATTGATGGACATTTGTATTATTTCTAGACTTTTGCTACCACAAAACAGTCCTGCTATAAATATTCTTGCATGGTTTTTCTGGTGCATACGTGCAAGACTTTCTCTAGATCTATTCCTAGGAGAGAAGAGGTAGGATCATAGGTGTTGTAAATGTTCAAATTTATTAGAAAAAGCCAAATTATTTTCCAAAGCGGTTGCAACAATTTAAACGTCCACTGGTAGTGTATAAGTATTGTCACTATTACTTGCTATTTTCAGAAGTTTTAATTTTTGGTTTTCTGGTAGGCATGAAAGACATTACTGCAGTCTTAATTTACATTTTTTTCTTACTACCAATAAGCTGATATTTCTAGGTTGATTGCTATATTTTCTCTATAGTAATGTCTGTTCAAGCTTTGACTGTTTTTCTTTTTTTGTTAGTAAAATTTTGTTATCTGTTATGAATATTAAACTTTTGTCTGTTGTATTTGTCACAAGTATCTTCTTCCAGTTGATGGCTTGAATTTTCACTCCCTTTTTGGTGTCCTTCAACATACAGAAGTACCTAATTTTAACATAGTGAATATTTGCTGAGTCTTTCCTTTATGGGTTGTGCTTTTAAGTCTTATTAAAAAAAATGTTTTTCTATCGCACGATCATAAAGATATTCTATTTTTCCGTAGATGCTAAAGTATGATCTTTCTCTCTTAACTCTCTAATTCACCTGGAATTGACTTTTACATGAGCTGTGAGCAAGAGCTCCAATTTGATTGGTCTTTCTTATGGATAACCAACTGCTCCAGTTCCATTTTTTTTTTTTTGAAGTCCATCCTTTCTTTACTGTTCTGTAATTCCTCTCTGCCATACACAACATGTGCACTCTGTTCTGTTTTATCCCTGACCCATATTCCAGCATATTCCAGTGTTTTAATTGATGTAGTTATATAATAATTCTTGATATCTGATTAGGTACATTCTACTCTCAGCCAATTTTTTATCAAGATGATCTCAATACTTTTAGTTCATTGTGTTTCCACATATTCTAAAACACAGCTTGTCTAGTAATATATCTACCACGTACGTTCATACAAAAGGGAAAACTAAATCTTTGGAGATTTTGGTGTGCATTGCATCAAATTTACAGATTTTTTTGGGCAATGGCATCTTTGTGGTGTCTAGTTAACCATTTCCTGTTGTGACCTTAGCTTTTACATTTATTTATTTTTTATCTTTGAAATAACATTTTGTGATTTTCTATACTAAGACCTTGTACATTTTTATTAGATGTATGATTCTGTATTTTTGATGCTATTGTGTAAATCAGTGTTTTTAAGATCATGTCTTAGAGTTTGTTGTTTATATATATCTAAAATTGTGAGCCTAAACATGTAGTACGGGTGGCAGATGATGATCATTTGAACCAGGGTGGGGGAGGTGAAGATAGTAGGGGTGGTGAAATTGTGTATATATGTTTAAAATCAAGCCATTAGGATTTGTTGTTCAGTGTGACATTGACATCTTCTATATGTTTGTATGTATATGAGGGATTCTTATATGAGCTCATATTTTGAAAACTATCTTTGCTGGTTTTTTGCACCTAGGTCAAAAATGATTTCCATCACAGAGAATGTTCTCTGCTTCTGCCAGGCTCTGGGGCAACTACTAACCCCAAAACACTTTAATTCCAGTATTTACCTTGAGCAATTTTAGATGACCTCGGTAGCATAAAGCCACATAAAATCTGGATATCCAAAGGAGACTTTTCTCCTTCCCACCATCCCCACAGTTGGAGAGAGGTACTTTTCATTACATTACTCAGGGATGAGGACAGGTTTATTTCTAGTCTACTCCTTAACTGAATAGCCCTGATGAACCCCAGCTTCAGTGGGGATCTCTTATTAGCTTCCCCATGGTCTTAGGTAGAGAGATTTGTCTCTTCTGTCCTGAACCCATGAAGACAAAAACTAATGCTTAGTTTCACCTGGGGTTGGCAAATCCCTCGGGGCAAAAGCCAACCTAAGTGCTCTGTTTACCTTTCTTGCTTCGTGCTTTAAATTTAGGTTTTTTGGCCTCAGAGAATGTTTTGCTTTCTGGACAGCTTATCAACAAATTTGAAAAGATGCTAAAAGACATTTTTATCCAGGATTTTAGTTTTTCCCACAATGCTACCAGAAATGAATATCAACTGCATTCCTCTAAGCTGAGGCTTTGGTCCTTGTTACAATGTAAATGTCTTTGCTTGAGAGCATGTTAAGGCAGTATTTCTCACAGTGGCATCTTAAAACCACTACCATAAAATTCATGTGGCATGCTTGTTAAAATGCTGATCATGGGTCACATCTCAAACTTTCTGATACAAATCTTGGGATGGAGGGAAGAAGAATGTATATGAAGCGTTCCAGTGGAGAATCACATTGTTAAATTGTTATCTGTCTTTTATGCTTTTGTAAAAATTACTTTCAAATTCTTTTCTGAAACAAATTTTCATAACAAAAAAGGTTAGGAATACTTGATAGCTGGAGAAAAACATCTTCCTGATAGTGACATCAGAAAAATTACTCTTCTCTGTAAAGAATCCAGCATTCACTGATTACATTTCCCTGACCACTACAATGGGGGTATTCTCACCTATATCTTTAGGCTACTTGATCTCAAAATAACCTTGTTTTACTGAATTTTCTTGAGACCAGCCAAGGAAATGTGAAGGCTCATTTTTCAGCCACATTTATAGAGAAACTATGGAGCCTCAAAAGGTTAAATAGCTTCTCCTTTTAGAAAGAGGGGGGAAAATTCTTTAAACATTCTTATAAAAATATGTTTGAGCATAACTCCAATTATTCTCTCAGGAGAAATTCTTTGAAATGGATTCACCAGGTCAAAAGGTATGCATATTTTAAGATTCCCCATCCCATAATAAAAACAGCCTTATTATTCTGATTGTGAAAAAAAATATATATATACCAGTATAAACTCAATGCTAGATATGTGCACTTCAGAAAGATTTAAGAAGAAATTAAAATTACCCCAAACCTGGTACCCAGAGAAAACCGTGGTTAAACATGTTCGTATATTATATACCTTATTAGATTTTCTTCTTATGCATACACATACTTTCTTTTTCAAAGAACAGAATAATCCTGTTTTGCAATCTGATTTTTAAAAATCAACATTATATCGTGGATCTCTATGTAAATGTGAATTTTGGACAACTGCGTAGTATTTTATAGGTGTTGTACACAATGTGCTTATTGGCTAGCAAAATACCTGATACTAGCAGGTTCTTCATTTGTTCATTCAACAAGTATTATATTATCCAGCTTGTCATGCCTGTAACTCCTCCTGGGCAGTCTACCCCTGTCTTTTCAGACAGGACAGTAATCAGACATCTACGTTTTATACCATGTATTCCCTCTTCTCCTCTGTCTGCTTATTGGGTGAGGGGTACTTAGAGGCTCAAAGAATCCACAGGCTGGGACCTAAGGTGTGGTTTCATAAGCAAAGGATGTGCTAGCTACTGAGATTCCATTTCTTAAGAATTTGAACTAAAAAATATTCAGAGGAAGAGACAGCAGCAGGAGCGTTACTGAAGTCATCTTATATTGCAGGAATGGAGAGTCATAAAGGACCAAGTTTAGGGCACATGCATTAAAAAAAAAAAGCAGAAGCTATGAGGTAAAGGCAAGCTATGGAGATGGAGGAGGCCAGGGGTGGGGTACAGGAAGAAGCAGCCAATGGAAGGAGTCTGAGTCAATTCAAGGCAGAGCACTACAGCAATATCCCCATTTTCAGTCTGCTGGTCCTTCCCTTAGGTCACTGCCTGCTTATGCTGGGGGTGCCCCAGTTCTACCAATTCAATCCTATTGTTGGATTTCTGCTAGATTCCATTTCCCTGGTGCTCCATGTGTCCTTACAAGTCCATCCACCAATTCATCCACCCATAGACTGGGGGTCGAAGTGAGTCTCTGTACCCAGAAGCCTAAGGATATAAATAACACAATGGTTTTGATAATTTAGACCCAGGGTTACTTAAGGGAATGGATTTTTTATTTAACTTTGTTCAATATATTCTTTAAATACTCCATATAATTTTGGTTTTCTAATCTGTCAGTAACTAAAAAGTAGTCTGTTAAAGTCTTTACTAGTATACTATTTCTGACCATCTTTTTTCTTATACCTCCAATTATCACTTTATAGAGTTTGATGCAGTTCGTTTCCTTAAGTGCTGTTTTAATTTAATGTTCATTGCCATGACACCTTTTGCCTAACGTTAGTATGGCCACCTTGCTTTCTTTTTTTGGGTGTACTTTCTGATATGTCTTTAGTTACTCTTTTCTTTTTGAACTTTTCCATATCACATTTTTAAGTGTCTCTTATTGAAAGTATAGAGATTTTGTTAATATTTTTTGTTTAGACCTATCTGAAAGTCTCCAGAGTTAATAGGACAAGTTCATGCACTGTGTAACCATCTCGAAGCTCATTTAGTTTTCTTCCTGGGTCCACAGTTTCCCTTGGTGTCAGGTGTGGGCACATGACTGAGTTCTGGCTAACAGAATATGGTGACAGTGAAATGCCTGCACTTCTCAGCCATGATCCCTTTGTCTTTCTGGTCTGCATGACGATGCCACGGCAGCCTTGTAAACCACAGGTGAAATGGCAGTCTCTACTGGTTTGAGTCCCTGAATAACTGCAGGAAACAGACACCCTTTACTGCCAATTGGACTCTGTATGAGAGAGAAATAAACTTAGGTAAAGCCACTCAGCTGCTAATGCCATGACAGCTGGTGTGAACTAATGCAAGAAATGGTAAAGAAAGCGGGTGCTACCATAACCCCAAACTAAAACATATAGTACTGTCTTAAGAGCTGAGGAGTGGGCAGCAAGGAAACTGATCTCAAAGACTAGGGGATGGAGACCCATGATTTGCAATGGCAAAATGTCTGGAAAAATTTTTGTCAGTGATAACTTGCAAGGTAGATAAAATGCCTCTGAGCTCTTAGTTCTAAGGGAATAAATTGACTACAAGATTGTTATACTGTATGGTAGATGATAGTGGCTACATTTTATGACATTTTAGAAGGAAAAGCTCAAGCAATAACTGCAGAGACCTGAAACTTGGGCTTTTAAATAGGAAAAGTTGATGGCCATAGGGCTCAAAGAGCAGGAAACTAAGTTGAAAGAAGATGTTGAGGAGTTAAAGCCCTTCAAGACTCAGTCCAAGGCAAAGAACTCCTTAAAGGTACGGTATTCCTTACCCAGCCTCCCCAAATAGCCACCATTAAATTGAGAGAGTGGAAAGGAGTTGAGTAAGAAAAAACTGGATTCGGATTGGGAATTATGACCAGGAAAGAAATTTAGGTATGGTTTTTGACACACAGAACTTCTTGGAAGCAAATGCACTAGGTTCTTACTAAGGGCTTGGAAAAATTATGTAACCAAAGATTCCTTAGAGCCTGGATATCATTAGAAATCTCCTCTCTGATCATAAACTTGGGGACTGGTGGATGGAGGTGACACGTCTGTGTCATAATATAGCAGCCAAAGACTGCTATACAGTGGCCAAAGATCTGGGCCATGCTCAATCCCAAGTGAGACCCTTTCAAGTAGTTTCTGCCCTGTGTTTGGTAAAGCAACTTCACGAGAGACCAAGTTCTGAACATTGTTTGTTCTTTGGGCCAGCCTTCTGCCCTGCCTCTTACCTACACATCAGGAAGAGTCCCACAGCACTGGGGAGGAGCCCAGGCCTGCAAGCTTTCTCTTTGCTCTGGCTGCATTTGGCCTTGGGCCTTCTGTGTAGTTTCTGTAGAATGCTGCTGATCTGCCACCGGAGGAAGGTTTCAAAGGAGCTGGAATCATCTATCCTGTAGCTGTCTTCCACCCTCAGCCAGACTTAGAAGCATTGCTAAGTCTTCTTGAGGCTCCCTTCCCCTCCCTCCCTTCATTCCTTCCTAAATTTTTAATGACTTTATTAAGATATAACTCATATACCATGCAATTCACTCATTTTGAAATTCATTGATTTTTAGTCTATTCATAAATACGTGCAACCATCACCACTGCCAATTTTAAAACATTTTTATGACCTCTAAAAGAAACATGTACCCTTCAGTTATTTTCCCCTATTCTGCAACCCCCCCCCCCCCAACCCCTAAAGCAACCACTAGTTTACTTTCTGTGTCTACAGATTTCCCTTCTGGACTTTTCATATGAACAGAATCATATAGGGAGTGGCTTCTTTCACTTAGCAAAATGTTTTTAAAGTTCATCCATGATTAACATGTATCAGTACTTGTATGAATACACCACATTTTGTTTACCCATTTGTCTGTTAATGGACATTTGAATTGTTTCTGTCTTTTGGCTAGTATAAATAATGCTGCTATGAACATTTAGGTATAGGTTCCCTTCATTTGTTTCTTACAAAATCCTGTTATTTTCAGGAAGGAAGTCTCCAAGTCACCACCTAGGGCTTTCCTTTAAGTTGCTTCTGTCTGTAATCCATCAGGAATTCCTTGAAGTCCTAACATACTGATAGTGCTCTTTCCTTCTTTCCAGAGCTGATGCAGGTTTTCCGTATTTGAATATTCTTTTGATACTTTTAGTCATGATCTAGAAGGGAAAGATTTTGCTGGGTTTGAAGTACCTTATTACCAAAGTCATTCTTGTAGCCTTAACAAGAGGATATTGAGTATAAGTTAAACTTTTTATTTTTATAACTCAAGTTCATCCTCATAAACTAATTTATTTATTTAGTGAATAATTCAGGTTCCAACGACATACATAATTCTGTTTGTTTTTTTCATGAAATGGCCTTAGAAAATTATTTCCCTTTTTACTTACTATCATCATCAGCCTGGAGAGTGGTATTTAGAGAGTGATATTTATATATTTTAAATCTTCTGTAATTAGGACAAGATTTGAACCAATATTATCTATTTAAATTTTTAAAATAAAAATTTACATAGAAAATTACGAATACATAATACGTGTGTATTCATGTTTATGAAGTGTACATAGAAAAATATGAATAGTGACAAATATTGATCAATTCTATGAAGGGAACTAATAGTATAAAAGGAGAGAGGACAAGAGGGGGGCCTAGTCAGAGTGTCCTGGGAAGAATTTCCTGAGAAGAATTTACCATTTAAAAATTTATTGTAGTAAATAAAATTGATTAGTGACCTTAAAAGATGTTTTAAATCTGAATCTTCTCATTTAATGTTTGGGCAGTACTTTAATGATGAAGTGAAATTGAGCAGGCAATCAGAGTTGGCCTGGTAGAGAAAGGTTTTTCACAGTGCTGAATAGGAAGATCAATGTTCTCTGGGCAAACAGGTCTTTTCTGTGATGTAGGTGGTAGTCGCTAGCACGGTTTGCCAATACTCCCCTCTAGCAACATGGTGGATTGGACTCACTGCCCTTTTGAAGTTGGGTGTGGCCACATGATTTACCTTGACCAATGAGATGTGAGCAGCAGTGATGTGCATCGCTTTCGGGAGCAACCTTTCTGAGCCAGCTCCCCTTCCCATAGTTCCCTTCCCACTACCTGGGGGAACATGGAAGTTCATGGTGAGTCGAACCCCTTTATCAGCCTCGCTCCCTGAGTGAGTATGGCCGCAGAGCCTTTTGCCAGCCTGTTGTGGACCTGCAGAATGAGTGACCTAGAAACTTTTGCTATGAGAGGCCACTGAGATTCTGGAGTTTAGCTTATTCTGACCTGGTTCATCACACGAGTTTCAGGATAGGGGCGCTTGATAAGATCAAGATAAACCAGTCCTTTCCAGGAGTTGCCTTCTCCCCCACGTCTTTACAAGTGCACAACCTTCATATCTCATTGTGGAGTCTCAGTGGCTATTTCCTTATCTGGGAACTCCATGGCTATTGTGGTGTTAAGGAACCATACCCTGCAGCCCTCCTGGCCAGAAAAGTCCATCTGCCAGGGAGCGGGCTGCTTCTTGCTTCTGCTGCAGCTCTTCTTGCATGTGGACCTCGAGACTAGGCCCCTTTAACTAGTTACCAGGACCTTAAGCCTTTGTCCTGGAGCTGGAACTGAGCTCCTATGATGGCTGACCCTCCTTTCACTTCAGAGAAACTTTCCATCTTCTCTTCCTCACCCCTTAGTGGACACCCCTCCCAGATTGTTAAACTCATCTGTTCCAGAATCTTCTGGACAAGAACTTATTCTGCTGCCTCCCAGGCCTTTTTTTTTTGAGGCTTCTATAGTTTGTCACCACCATCGCACTGAACCGGGGGATGATTCTGGACATACTCTTTTTTCTTTTATATCAGCAATGGGGGCAGGGGAGGTGCCTGCTTCACCAATTTCCCCTATTTAATTTCTTTGTCCCCCTTTTTTGTTCTTATTCCCACTTCTTAAAGGTTTACTAATAAGGTGACTTACGTCTGGAGAAGTGGCCGGTTTCTCTGTGTAAAAATGATCTAGCACTCTCCTGGGGCTCAATATAGGAAAATTTAAGAAGTAAAATGCATAACCCTTGAGTATAAAATGCTTCCAGCCTAGTTAGAGAAAGAACTTGTTTATTTGAAATAATGCGTGAGTGAAAGAGAATTACATTCAAGCATTATGTATTGTTGAATTAATTAAACATCATGTATTGCTCAGTTAGATGTGGCTCTAATGCCTGGTGGCCTACATAAGCAAACCAGAACCTCAGCCTGTAAATGCCTCAAGGTTATGGAATTAAAATCTAAGGACAGTCAATCACAACCAGCTAGGCTTCAAGATATAGCCAGTCAATAATTTCCATACTTTTCTTCTGCCTTTTCTCTACAAAAGTTCCTGCTGAGCTTCTTTGATGGAGCTCTCCTAACCCCTTTTGGTTTGGTGCTGCCCCATTGGAATCAATTTTTGCTTGCATAAACTCTTAAAATGTTTTGCTATGCCTCAGGTTATCTTTTAACAGTTTTTTATGCCAGTGAATTCTATGTCATGTTGTCTGGACAGTTAAAAAATTGGGTAGCCATTGATTAGGCGTGATGAGATAGATTAGTCATCGATGAAGCTGCACAGTGCTTGATTCTATTAATAAGGTAAATAAGCCTTGACGAGGTATTGAAGAGAAAGACTGCTGCATTCCTTCTCATCCTCTGGGATGAGAAAGAGCAATAGACTTCAGAAGAAATGTGGAAATAGAACATTTTTGTTTCATAGGGTGAATGGATCTGTACTGAGAGAAGGAAGTCACCAAGATGGTGACATAGGTAGTTCCTGACTTCACTCTCCCTCACAGAAACAACAACTAATAACTATTCATGAACAAAGTATCACTGAGAGCATCCTAGAATATGAAGGTGAAGCTGGAGCACCCCCATGTACCACGTAGACCAAGACCTTAGAAAGGTTAAGAGGAGCAGCTGACCACATTGCCCCTCCCCCAGGCCGCTACAGATTACCATCATAAATACTCACTGGTAAGGGAAAATATGCCAAAGTTATATTGTGTAATATGGTAATATGGTGAATAATTCACTTATATTCACGAATGTAGTGAAAATAGCCATAACTATAATAATCTGTTATAAGTTACACTGTTAAAAATATGTAGGTTGTGACAGCAATAACCTAAAATATGAGGGGGAGGAGAAGTAAAATGCAAAGTTCAGGAATTTTATTGAATTCAAATCTAAGTTGTTTTCAGCTTAAAATAGGGTGTTATAATTTTTTTTAGAGAGAGAAAGAGAGAGAGAGTGTGTGTGTGTGTGTGTGTGTGCGCGCGCGTGTGTGGGGAAGGGGGAAAGGAAGGGGGAGAGAGAGACTTCTTAAGCAGACTCCATGCCTGGTATGTAGCCACACGCAGGGCTCGGTCTCACAACCATGAGATCATGACCTGAGCCAAAATCAAGTTGGATGCTCAACTTACTGAGCTACCCAGGTGCCCCGGGGTGTTGTAATTTTAAGATATTTTACATACTGAGACAAACCTCCCAAGTCCACATGTGGATATAAACAAGCTAAGCACTTCGCGAAATTGTTTTGTCTACATTTTATAAGAATTTCCAAGAGCACAGTGAAAGTAGAAAACGTGGCAATCCCATTTAAGTTCAGATCCTTGATCTGCATTGTATGGAAATCACAGGCTGTGCATCAGCCAGGATGCTTCAGTTGAAAGGCAGAGGCAGCCATTTTTGTTAACCTTCTGTGGCTTCCCAAATATGTTCCAGAAAATGGCCTCTCTTTTAGGGATACATGGCTTTGGGTACACCTTCGCTGCAGGCAGTCCAGCAGGTGTCATGCTGTTAAACTCCTCCTCATGGCTTTGTTGTGGTCTAAAGTACTGTTCTAAAGAGGAATTTCTGTTTCTCTTTTGTACAGATTTAAAAGTTTGCATGTGTTGTGTTGCTCTTTAGCAACAATCAGCAGAGCTTATGGGAAAAGAAAGTATCTCCAAGAACGGGAAAGAAAAGTGTGAGAAAAAGCAGCTGTCATCACACTCCTAGCCTTTCTGAGCCATTAATTTAGTTGTAGATTTCTCCAGAACAACTCCCTTCTCTATCCCTGCTCTACTCACTCCTGGGAGAACAAAAGGTCAGCATATTCTGTGAACACATCATGCATTTTGAGTTGGGCAGGACTCGCTTTCATACAAAACAGCTGAAATAGGGAATTCCAGTTCACGTTCTTCACCACCAGAGCCATCTGTGTCTGCCTTATCCTGGGCAGCATCTGGCCCCAGCCTCTTCCTCCTTTTATTTCCTGTGGCTCCATCCTTTGCTCTTGCTGGTGCCAAGCAGTGCTGCTGGTGCTCTTGTGCAATGGATGGTTTGGATTGGACTGGATACTGCTGCTTGATCTCGTTCTCTGC
Organism: Prionailurus bengalensis; assembly: GCF_016509475.1. Taxonomy (NCBI): domain Eukaryota; kingdom Metazoa; phylum Chordata; class Mammalia; order Carnivora; family Felidae; genus Prionailurus; species Prionailurus bengalensis. The sequence goes on from NC_057355.1 coordinate 99,709,483, forward strand.
CCTGGCCTCGCACCCTCTCTGATTATCTTCACCCTTGGAATCCCCACGTGAACTTCTCTGTTATCAGCTCTCTATCCTTTGTTACCTTGATTCTGCTCCTCAATTCGCAGGCTGGACTTGTGACCCCCTGCCAAGGGCTCCCAGGACTGACCCTGCACACCCCAGGGCTCTGTGTCTGGTTTCAATATCTTATGTGCTTCTGAATCTTCCATCCCTCCCTGGGGCACTCCCCACCTCATGCACTGCTTCCCCCATTGCCTCCATGCAGGTGATCCTTTCTTCTGAGCTCAAGTCCTGTCTTTCCGGCAACTGCTGGAACATGTTTTCACCTCTGTCTACCCATTAGAATCACCTGCGGAGCCAATAAAAAATACCAGTGTGCATGCTCCGCTCCAGACCCAATTAAATCAGGACCCTAATCAAGGAATTAGTGATGTGTGACCAATTGTATTTCAGACTTATTATGGACAAGTTACTTCTCTGTGAATCCTGTTGTTCCCTTCTCCACTTCTGAACTTGAATGTCTCCTGTGATTTTCTGTTTCAGTGTGATAATTTTAAGGTGGGAATATGGGACAGAAAACTTGGCTTTTTGGCTGACAGGTCTTCAGATTGAGAGAATCATACTTCATAATCATACCTTATGAAGATATCATACCCTACCGTTCCTTAGACATGATTTAGAAGACGAAATTCTGGATCTCCAATCTAAACCTTTTGCTATAATGAGATGAGGCTCTTGAAGGTCAGGGGAGGAAGAGAGTGGATTTTGTATGTGGGAAGAATAGAAATAATTAGTGGTTAGGGGATGGACTGTGGTAGATTAAAGATGGCCACAAAGCCTTTGATACCCCTCCCACTGAGAGATGGAATCTGTTTCCCCTCCCTTTGGGTCTGGGTTGTCTATGACTACTTTGACCAATAGAAATGACAGAAACAATATTGGGCCAGTTCTGGGCTGAGTTGTTTATAAGGCAGTGGCACTTTCTGTCAGTTCTTGAACCCTGAGCTACCATGTAAGAAGTCTGCCATATAAGAAAATTAGGTAGAGATACCCTGTGACTGCACGGGAAGAAAGATTGGCTGAGCCTGGACTCCCGTATGTTTCCATCAGTGAATGAAAGAAGTGAGTGAGGCCATTTTTCATCCTCCAAACTGTCAGTCCAGCTGCCAGCTAAATACCACCAAGTAATCCCAGTTCATGCCACATGGAGCAGAAGAATCACCTGATTGAGACTTACTCAAATTCCTGTCCCTCAAAATTGTGAAATCTAATAAAATGACTGTTGTTTTCAGCTACTAAGTTTTGTGATAGTTTGTCACAGCACACTGGATAGCCAGAACTCCCCTCCAGGTGATTCTAATGTGCAGGCTAGCCATTTAGAAATCATTCCACCTGGGTAGCTACAAATATTATTTTTCCCCTAGCCCCTATTCACACATTACACAACATTTGCTTCATTTTCCACCTAAGTAAACTATTTTTATGTGGCAAAAAGACATCTCCTGCATTTGGGGGAGATAATCCATAATATTCAATAAAGTGTCATGGACTTTTAAAGAGACCAAACCCTGGAATATGAATCAGAAAACCTTGACTTTATTCCCAGCTTTGACATGACTAGCTCTTATGACCTTGGGTGAGTCATATATCTTTTCCCAGTCTTATTTTTGATGTTTGTAAAATGAGGAAGTTAGACTACGTTGTCTCTAAGCTCCCTTTCACTTGTGGGGTTTTGTGGCAGTCGGTGTAATGGTGTGTGGAATAATAACTATCAATAGGGAGATATTATTTTCACAGAAAAACACACAGCCCATCAATCTGCTCTTGATCACCACTGACTCAGTCTAGATTTATAACCACCACCCCGGGGTTTTGAAAAGCTTTGTGCTTACATCAGTAGTAACTTCTTCAGGCACTTAGCTTCCTGAGTGTGCATGCCTGTTTTGCATGCACAAAGTTCAAGAGGAAAGAACAAAAAAGAAAATAAAGCTCAGTATCCATTCTTTCATTCCATCAAACTCTGTAGATGCTTTGTGTTCACTGTGATTATGCCAGGCCAAAGACTTTCCGTGCCATAGGCTGTCCTGGTGGAATGAAGGATACGGTAATGAAATTCATGACATGTAAGTTTGGATTTACAATTTGGCAACAAATCCCTCTGTGAGTCCTCAGAGCCTCTCCACCTCGCCTTAGTGACATGTTAAAAGCTGAAAGAAAGCATTCTTTGTGTGGAAAGCTGAAATATGCTCCATTCTAGGACTGTAAATATAGTCACTCACTTCCTCCATCTCCAGTTAAGCCTTGGTGACCTTTCTCAAAGTATTCTTTTCTGGCCTCCATTAATAGAAGAGGATCTAACCCATTGCTGCTAACTGTACACGTGATAGTTGTGTGTCAGTTTTGAAACCTGAAAAATGGTGTCTCCATGTCAATTGGAATCATTTCCCAGTTCCTTTACTCTTAAAGTTCAGACATAACCTTGTATAGAAGCTCACATATTCCTGGTAGTTAAAATCAAAGTCAAGCTTTTTGCATACCACAGGGAATCATCAAAAGAACAGTTCCTTCTCATAAATCAGACCAAGAGGAGTCCCCAGTAAGAACATTTCTCTCATCTTTCCCTTGGCACAAAATGTAGCAGTACAAAACATGAACTGCATGGTGTTTACTACCCTTGGGTGGCAGCTGCTAGAAGGCAACATTGCCATCTGTATTCAAGGGACCTTTTATTCCCAGCTGCATAAGCCAAGCCACAGGACTTGCAAGAATGCTTGGGATGCTTCCTGTGAACTTAGGACACAAAGAATCTGTGGTGTGGCTCTGAAATGGGAACCGCTAAAGAGAGAAGAGCTGAAAGGGACTTTTATTACTCTAGTAAGGACATTGCTATTCATGTATACAGTATGTGTGTATGCAGAAAACAGCTCATATGTGTGTGTTGGAGGATATGTACATGGTGGGGTGTGTGTGTGGGGGGGGGGAGAGAGAGAGAGAGGGGGACACACACACACACACACACACACACACACACAATTGAGGTCATTGTTTTCCACATCTAACCCAGAATGGTGTTGGAATGGCTTAGTGGGCATTAAGCCATCATACCTGTGAGTGGCCAAGTTCAATAAGGGAACTGCAGAATTAGAGAACGAGCCTGTGTTTTTCTTATTAATGGTTAAGCCATTGACTCAGATAAAGGGAATTTCAGTGTTTACCAATAGGAAAATGGTCACTCAAACTGGAAATCCTTCCAAAACAGACTCCCTATTTCACTCAACATTGAGCAATTTTGGTATGCCAGGGGCTCTCAGAGAAGGTTTCTATGAAACATTCAAATCGATATGCTTCCAACTCATTCTTTCTTCCCTTAAAGGGCTGTGAAAAAGTTACCGGTAATACCACCTGGTACAGAAAGTGAAAAACTTGAAACTTTCTTTTACATCAAAGTCAGAGAAACCATCACACGTGCCAGGGGTCTTTAGGATGATTAAAGCCTGTATTCATAGCCTCTCCTTCTTAACCAAGGTCGTAGTGAAAAGCAAACTTGAGTTTATAGTTCATGGTCCTTAACTGAAGCATCATAGATTTACATACACAGAAATGTAGCAGTAATACAAGCAAGACTTTGAATTTCACCTGATGTCAGTGATGGACGCTGTTAATTATTTCTCCTCTTATGTACTTTTTCCAAATTGGGGATAGAATTATGAGCAGTGTAGGGTAAATGGGACCCTGAGGATGGCTTAGTTTTTCTTAATCTCATCTAACTAACAAATAGAGATCAAATTGCAAGTAGAATGGTTTTTAGGTGTCCATGTGGAGTTCTTGGTGAGATTACTTACATGCAGAGGAAGCACCCCTTTTAAATGCACCCATTTTGTAAGGGTGCCTTTGAACTATGTGATCGGAATAAGACTTGTACTTCATTACTTCCCTTCCATTCCTGGAGGAAGGCTATCACCAACTAAGATATTTCCTTGTTTAATTTGATAATGGCGCTAAATTAAAACAACACAACTCGTTTGATTTAGACAATCAAAAGAAGACAAGATGTAGCAGCAAATATTGAAATTAAGATACAGTAATGACACTTTTATTCAAATTGATCCAGTTTTTAATGATACAGTATTGGAAAGGCAGAGAATGGCAGAAATTCTGCCTTTGGTGAAGATGTGGTCCTAGGTGGATGAAACCCAGCTCCCTTTCCAGCCTGATCATACACACACACATAATACCTCAAGTGTGGATCTCCAGGGAGTTAAAGAAGACTTGTGGTTTATAAGGTTGATTCTTTTTCTCTCCAAAGAGCTGTTAAATGTGATTAATACAGATGAAATTTGGGAAAATTCCATTTTCCTGTTACAAACAGAAAGGTAGAGGAATTCACAGTGATCTGGAACACAAAATTGTTAGTCATGAGGTGATTCCCCTGCTTTGACCTTTGTGAATGATGAGTTCAATGACTTCCCAGTACGAAACATGAGTACTAAAGCCTGGAACTCAAACTGAAAGACCCTAGGCCTCATGTTAATTGTTAACTTCATGATTTCTACACCAAATACAGGGCTTGCTCTTAAGCATTTACAAAAACAGTTTTTATTGACATGGGAAACCTAAAAATAACCATAGCCTTGAATACTTAGATCACTGAGCCTGGTTAGGACACCAGCCAAACTACAGGATGAAGGACTCAGATAGTTGCTAGGAGGAACTGGAGTCTGCCCAGTGTGCTGGGTATGAATAGTGCTGAGAAAGGAGGCAAGTCAAAGGTCTTTATGTCTGGAGCTTAACCTCAAGGGCAGGGCCCATCCCTGAAGCCAGATATAAAAGTCTCACAGCCATTTCTGCTGTTGGCTTTTGCACTGATGAACAGATAGTTCCCACACGGAAAGATAGAGAAATGGCCTTTTAAACATGTTGAAAAATGTTCATACTTACTCATAATTAATACAAGGAAAACAAAACAGATACAATTTATTGCCTGTTGGATTAGCTAAAATTAATAAATCTGACAACATTCTGTTGGTAAAGGTTTGTGTGTGGGGGGAGAATAGGCATTCACATACATTGCTGATAGGAAATCTAACTGGTACAACCTTTCTGGAGTGAAATTTGGCAATATATTTTTATTTTTTTAAGTTTATTTATTTTGAGAGAGAGAGAGAGTGAGAGAGAGCAAGTGAGCATGTGGTGGGGGGGGGGCAGAGAGAGAGAGAGAGAGAGAGAGGGAAAGAGAGAATCCCAAGCAGCCTCCCTGCTGTCAGCCCAGAGCCAGACGCCGCAGGGCTTGATCTCACAAACTATGAAATCGTGACTTGAGCCAAAAGCAAGAGTTGGGTGCTTTACCAACTGAGCTACTCAGCTGCCCCTGGCAATACCTTTTAAAATAGCATATTTACCTACCATTTGACCCAGTAGTTCTGCGTTTAGAAATCTAACCTCAAACATATCTCCAATAATATGGAAAGCATGTGTACAAGGTTGTTCACTGAAGTATCATTTGTAATTGAACAATATTAGCAATAATCTCAATGCCCATACATAGAAGAATGATTGAACAAACAATGATTTGTCTATACATGGAGTACTATGTATCTCTAAAAAGGAATAAAGAAAATCTTTATGAAATGATAAGGAATGATTGCAGGATACATTGTTAAGTGAAAAAAGCAAAGTGCAAGAATACTCTTCATGTAAGGAAACATAGGATATTAAAAGCAAATATATGCATCTGTTCAGTTCAATATAAGTAATACAAAAAGAATAAATCAGAAGGGAATGAAATTGGTTATGTACAGGAGGTGGATGAAAACAGGGTCCAAAGAATAGGGAATGAGGTCAGAGTAGTAAGGACAAAGGGTGAGCAGCACTTCTATGAGTACACCTTCCTGTACAGCTCTGGCTTTTAGAACTATGGCAATGCCTCACATATCCCTCTCTTGCAATAATTAATTAAACCCAACCAAGATAGAGCACATCAGTAAGAAAAGAATTAACCTAAGTAACTTTGGAAAACTTTGAGTATGTACTATAACACTGAAGACAAAAATAACTATACAAATATTGTACACAAAGTTGGTAAATGTTTTTTATGGGGAGAAAGAAGGATTAAGAATTCCATGAAGAAATAAAGATTATTGGCATAGTCTCAAAGTTTCACTCTTAAAGATTCCCAAGGGAAAAATAGTGTCTTTATGGTAGAAAAATCTGTCAGCTACCATCATAACCAAATCACCAAAGTTGCCACCAGTAATGACATAGGGATATTGTGTACCCCTTGATGTGGTGCACTGAGAAGGGCATAACATAACCTCTAGGATTTTCTGCAAAAAAAAAAAGTATAATTATGAGAAATCATCAGATGAACCAAAATTGAGGATATTCCACAAAATAACTGGCCGGTACACTTCAATAGTGTCCAGATGATAGAAGACAAAAAAGGCTAAGTAAGTGTCATATGTTAGAGGAGATTTAGATGTGACAACTTAAGGCAACACATATGGAATCGTGGATTAGATCCTGAGGCAGATATGATTTGAATTTTTCCAGTTTTCCCACTTGTCTGAATATTATTTAGTAGTAGTATGTGAATATTAATTTTCTGTTTGATCATTGTAGTATGATTGTGTAAGATGTGAATGTCAGGGAGACTGGCTGAAGGACATCCGGGAACTCTGAACTACTTTTGCAACTTTTCTGTAAGCCTAAACTTATTTCAAAATAAATTAAAAAGAAATAGTTGGTTAAAGAGGAACAAAAGGCGACACAAATAACCATTTTTGCCTTTTATTAAAAACCTTAAGAGGCCAAGTCTTGAATTTATACTACTAAAAAGAGTACCAACCACATACAATTATGTTTACTTGAACCCAAATCATATTAAAAATTATTCATATTAAGAGAATATGTGAAAAAAATGACCCTTACAGGGATTAGCTGGTTTCTCCTCACCTGGTGAAACACAGCTAGAAATAAGACATAAACCAGAGATATTTTATGCTCGTATCTCAAATTCTCTGCACAGAAGTCCTTACACTTTACTTCAAGAAGATGCCCTTCATCTTGATTAAGAGCCTATTCATTCTTACTTCATGCATAGCTCTATTAAGTTTTCTCTATGGTTCAAGCTCTGTCTGGTTTTCCAGCTCATAACAGGTGAAGAGAGAGTAATCGTGCATCTGATCACTACAGGGGCAGAAACAGTAAACAGCCCAGTGATGTGTTGGCTAGATCATAACGTTTTTTAAAATTTGCATAGTTGAGATATTTAAGCCATAATTGGGTGGGACTGCCTGTGGCCACTCTGACTTGCCCTCTAACACGCTTCACCTCCTGTCACATGGCACTGGAGTAGCGGCAGGCATTTTTGAGCTCCAGGTAACTGAGGTGAATTAGGGTTTATCAGGATATATTTGTATATTTTTCAGTCACTTCTGTGTATTGTTAAATCATTGGTAGCTGATCGAGGGTAGGGGTTTCTTCCAGGAATACTCCCACTCTCCCAACTTGGGATCTAATTTTGTGTTTGTCATTTTGTATTCTTAAAGAGCTCTTTCCTCCCCCTCTGCTCAATGGTATGGTCTTCAGGCCTCTAAAAGTTTGAATCTACCCTTGACAATGACTGTAATGTTTGAGGGAAGACCGAGTTAGAGGTGTTATAACAAGGAATTAAGTAGGGAAAAAACTCCTATTAATTAACATAAACAAAAGATAAAAAAAAAAAACATAGTGCTCTGGGGCTATTTAATATGTAGATTAAGATTCAGCATACTTCAGTAGATCCTAAGGCCATCATTGTATTGAAGCATATATGATAATTGGTATTAGTTGTAATGATCCTGAGTCATGAAGTAAAGCTTAAACTGTTGAATATACTCTGTTAAAAAAATACAGAGAAATGTATAATTCATTTGAGGAAGATTTCCTTTTCAAATGTTTAAAATGAAAGTTTTGATGCCTATGCATCTAAATCTTCAATGATCCAGAAGACTTACCTAAAAACAGTTGTTTATCCAAGGATTTAGATGGCCTGGATTTTGCTCTAATTTGGTTAGGTAAAGCCTGAATGGTGCATTATGATCCTTACTCAAAAATCAGAGTGGTGTGTTAGACCATTCAGTTGGATCAGATTTCCATGATGGAGATCTGAATCTTCCCTGCATTTTTAGCACTTTTCTCATGGAAGAGTTGTGAATGAAGTAGGCCATTCTTAGAAAGTCCTGGAGAACCAAGATTTGGCTGAAGATGCTTTGTAGAGGCAGAATGGTGTCAAAGAATGTCTATAGGTTATACAGCTAAAGAGATGGATTGTATTTGTTTAAAAAAAAAAGCCAGACAAAATAGGACAAATACTGTATAATTTCACTTATATGTAGTACCTAGAGTAGTCACATTCATAGAGACAGAAAGTAGAATGGTGGTTGTCAGGGGCTGGGGGGGGGGAGGAGAGAATGAGGAGTTACTGTTTAATTGGTACGGTTTCACTTTGGAAAGATGAAAAGAGTTCTGGAGGTAGTGGTGGTGATGAGTTGTGCAACAGTGTGAATTTACTTAGTGCCACTGAACTGTACATTTAAAAATGGTTACTGTGGTAAATTTTATGATGTGTATATTTTACCACAATAAAAAAAGTAAAATAAAGCAACAGTGAGTTGCCAACATAAGTCAATTTTGTAATATGTCAAGCACAATAACTCAATAAGATAGGAATTAACTAGTCCTATTCTCCAAGTGTGGAAACTAAGGCCCAGAAAGGTTAAGTAACTTAGTCTAGGTCAGAGAACAAGTGGTATGACCAGGACTCAACCCCAGACAGTAGAATGCCATATTTTAGAACTTCAAAATCTGACAGACATAGGTCTGATCATCAGGTTTGTGCTTGACATATAGTAGGTATCTAATAAATGTTTTCTACTACTAATGTAGACTGTGCATGAGAATTTGGGTTTGTCTTTGTTAACTCTTACCTAAAATTTGGTGATTTTTCCTGTGTGTAATTGAAGCTCGAAAGCCATGGTAAAGAACACGGAATGTGCCTGAAGTTGAGGCACTATGGGAGAGGTTTGGTTTTTGGTGGTGACTTGAATGAAAAAACAATCCCTTCTTTTCCTGCAGTGAGCTTATGACTGGAGTCACCTGAATTGGCTCTTACAGCCTTTTGAGCTGGGCATCAGGCAGACCTCCACACATATTTGGACTGCATTTTGATGACTCAAGTTTACTGGAAAGTTCTTTGGGGCCATTTAAAAGGGACACTCTTGAACCACAGAGTTGATCTCAAGCATTCCAGAACAGAAAAACACAGCAGTAAAGGCAGCTTCAGAGTTCTGCCCTGCTCTGTTGTCTTCAGAGTTGGGGAGATGGTCCCTTCAGATTCCTGGGCTGGAGGAGGAGAAACTGCAGATTAAGCCAGCCTCACCAGAGCCAGGACCTCTTTAAAGGGTTGTCCTTCCTAAATACTTATGTTCTGTTTGTTTGTTTGTTTGGTTGGTTGGTTGGTTGGTTTTTTGGCCAACCCATGAGGATTGCCTCTCATTAGGCTAAACCTTAGACTAAAAGCCAATTATTTTCTCAACTGGAGGCTAGGAAGACTTTTTAAGTATTTGATCCCAGGTCTTTTAAATTCTAAACCTCATGCTCTAAACCAATAGCTTTCAACTTTTCTGCATGTAGATTTCCTTTTGATTATTGCTTAATTTTGGACACTTTCCTAACCAAGCCAGTCATTTATTGAAGACCTATTATGTTATGGTGGTAGGGAGTGAGGTGGAGTAGCAACGACTTCAGTTAAATATGTTGTTTCAAAGGACATCCCGATTAAATGCATTGAGTCCTGAGAACATCCCCATGAAGCAAGTCTCTGCTCAGGGATCCAAATTCTCCCTTTCCAGGCAAGCAGGAGGTGCAGATGGCTCCCAGAACTCTCTAATCTGATGATTTAGCACAGGGCTTCTCAGCTCTTCTCCTATTAACATTTTGGGTTGGATAATCCTTTGTTGTGAGTGAGGTCCTGTACATTTTTCATGTTTAGCGGCATCTTTTACTTCTATCCATTAGATGCCGTACCACACCCCTAACTTCCAGGTGTGACAACTAAAATGTTAAGACTCTGGTAAAGTGTCCCCTGGAGGGCAGAATTCTCTTTGGTTCAGAACCATGTTTGCCAGCAGGCTTGGAGTCACTACTGCAACTGTGGTGTCTGGTCACGCTCCTTCTGCCACCTGCCTTCTTCCCCACTATGCCTCCTGCAGATATGTTGTGTACTCAATCCCAGTCTGGCCTTGTCTTATGCTCCACAGCCTGGAATAAGACTCAGGGGGACTTCTGGTCCTGCCCAAGTGCTTAGCTCCTGACACTTCAGTGAAGAGATCACCGGGCCACTCCAGAAGTTCATCTTTCTGGAGATCTCTGTGTCCTGTCAGGGATCTGTATGTCCATCCTTCTGTCTCTCCTGAGTCCCAGTTTCACTTTCATGGCATCTATGCCCCCGAGCCTGAGGTTTGGAGTTGTGGCTGTCTTCAATCTCCTAGTTTCATCAGAGATGGCTGAGTTTCTGTTTCTATGTTCCATTCTTTTAAATTTTTATTTATTTACTTAAGGAAGGGAGTTGAACTGAAATGCCCCATTCTGTGATCTTCACCTGGAGACTTTGATCCAGTTTTACTCCGTGTGTCACAATACTATGAGAGATTGAGAGAGAGAGAGGTTGGGGGGAGGGGATGAGAGCAAGCATGCTAGAGAGAGCAAGCAAGGGAATATGAATGTCTAAATGTAATCCAGTACACTTAGAGCTTTGATAGAATCTGTCCTTCTCCTATATTGGTGTTGGAATTAAGTTAAAGAAGGTATATGGAGCTCCTTGTAGAACTATTGTATTTCAGAAAAACATAAAAAATCTTAGTTGTGGAGGGCACTTGGGTGGCTCAGTCGGTTAAGCATCTAACTTCAGCTCACGTCATGATCTCATGGTTCGTGAGTTCAAGCCCCTCACTGGGCTCTGTGCTGTCAGCGTGGAACCTGCTTTGGATCCTTAGTCTCCCTCTCTCTCTGCCCCTTCCCCTGTTGTGCTCTCTGTCTCTCTGTCTCTCAAAAATAAATAAACATTAAAAAAATCTTAGTTGTGGGAATAATATAATAATGTAAAATTGCTTTAGAAAATTGCCATAAATATACAGTGTATTAAATGTGCCTGGTAATTATATACTGTTTAATGAGATAATTAATCTTTCCTATCTCTGTCCACTCTGATGAATATAGAAACATTCTCTGTTCTCCTTCTGAGCACCTGAAAAGTGAGGATTCTCAAGGCCCTACCCTGAGGCAGGCTTGCTGTCCCCTGTCTGTTTACGTGCTCAGAACTCCCTGTAGCACTCAGCCCATGAGGAGTCCCTCAGGTCCAGGTGCAAGAATCCTTTTAATTGAGCTTATTCTGTAAGGCACATTAAATACTTTTTATACTTTTAGATGACTTAAAAGCATTCATGGATGGTAGTGACTATAATAATTCTGATATTGGTATAAAGTGCTTAGTGGTTTGGGGTGAGGGGGTTGAACTAATTGGTTATCCCTTCTTCCCTCATTGTCTTTCTCCCCTCCTTTACTGTCTCTTGTCCTTTCTTTCCCTCCCTAATCTTCCCTTTCTCTCCTTTTCCCTCCTTTCCTTTCTCTTCCCTCCCTCATTCTGTCTTGTGCTTGCTCTCTCTGACATATATACACTTGCACGTGCTCCTGTCCATATTTTTTCTTTTTTTTTTTATATTTTTTTTTCAACGTTTATTTATTTTGGGGACAGAGAGAGACAGAGCATGAGTGGGGGAGGGGCAGAGAGAGAGGGAGACACAGAATCGGAAACAGTCTCCAGGCTCCGAGCCATCAGCCCAGAGCCCGACGCGGGGCTCGAACTCCCGGACCGCGAGATCGTGACCTGGCTGAAGTCAGACGCTTAACCGACTGCGCCACCCAGGCGCCCCATCCGTCCATATTTTTTCTAAGGCCTATCAGGGGTTTCCACACCTTGAGAAATACAATTTCAGTAATTGCCAAGTATAGTGCTAATTAATTAGACATCCAGAAAGAAGACTAATCTTGAAACTTACACATAAGACTAAACGGCCCCGTGAGTTTTTTCTGTGATTTCACTCAGGCAAACTCCTAGAGAGCACCAGCCTGGCTTGCCTCAAGTTTTTCTGTCTTTAAGTTGTTAAATATTTATCCCTTCCTCCTCCCGCCCCCAAAATATTATAAGCTCCTGGGGGCATGAGCTATGCCTTTTAAACTTATACTATTCTAGTGACAGCTTAAGAAATATTTGTTGACACATTTGACATATTGATTGTCCCAAGTCACCTAATTTCTGTGGTTTGTAACTAAGCATTGCTGGTCAATTCTCCCTCCTCTGGGGCAGCCTCCTTCAGGGTAACTCTATGCCAGGCTTCTCTAGTGTAATCATTTTGATATAAAACATGGCAAAACGTTATGTTTCACCTCTGAAGAAGAGCAAGAAAGCCCACAAAGTAATGCATTATTTTGTCAGGAAGCCACAGAGTACAAAATAGAAGAATAAGCAGTATCTGGCCTTGTGTCTTGATGCTTTCTGAGGTAGGATTCCTGGTGCAGGAATCTCTGTGTGACTCTGGCTTCTGCATACTAATGAGGTCATGAAGGCACTAGAATGGGATTAGCTCCATAGGACTTGAAGCTGATGCCCATTGCCCATAAGCTTTTTCCCCTCTCCCCACCCCTGGCCTAGGAGACCCACATTCTACCTAGTTCTGAGAAAGAAACCATGCTTGTTCTCTCTCTTTCAACTGAACTGACACATTGAGCCCAATGTGTCAAAGATACTCAAAAGTTTGAGCAAAGGCTCTTCTTCTGACTTTGTTTCATCACAGCCACGCCTGCTAGGGAAAATGGCACGTACAAGCAAGAAGAATTTGGAAGAGTCCACGATATAGATTTTTTATTTCTTCTCCCCAGATCTTTCTATTTATATCCTATGAGTGTCAAAATGGATGTGACTCAGCTGTGAAACACCAAAGGATTAGGCAGCATGTAACTCAACCCTCACTCTCTTAGCATATGGCAAGGTTTGTGGCTGCCAAAAACTATGCAGACTCTTGTCTCCAAATGCATACGAGCAAAAAAACCTGTGTTGCGTGAAACCTAAGGCTGCACCTTCACCAGCTTGTACTGCATATGTGGCCCTTCTGGACCTGATAAGACTGAGGCTTCAAAGGACTTATACCAGTAGTTGGTTTGCCTATATGGACTTCATGCCTCACCCTTCTCTCCAAAAAGACTGTCTCGATGTAATCTCTGTCCTCATCTTTCATGGGAAACCGTGCAAAAGCTCTCTCTGCCCAAGTTTCTTTGATGCAGTCCCCCCTTAGAAAATAAACAGGGAAGTATTTTTTTTTTCCAGCATTTTCCAGAATGCTAGAGACTGGCTTACCTCCCACTAGCAGAGAATAGCAAGGATGATTGCTTTCATGAAGAAAACTTTGTGTGTGAATGTTTGAGGTAGAGGGGGGGAAAATGTATTATTCCCTTCAAGCTGTGAGTTTTTATCTGGTCAGTGCTGGTCCCACCATCAAGGGACTTAATGATAATTTTGTGGCCATCAGACACTCTTGAGGGTCCTCTTGAGGACTGCATGAGACTGGGGTGGGAAGAGGCACACTCCCATGTTGACACAGCAAGAGTTGTTTGTTGTACAGGGTTGCCATGATATGAATTTGGGATTATGCCTCAGCTCAGTTTTTCCTCTCCCATTTTCCCTGGACAATCTATTACAATTCCATTGTTAGCAATATATGCGGTCAGTTATTTCGAAAGCTGCCAGCCCACATTTGTGGGGCTGATGGAGAATGGGGGAGGGCAAGGGAATTTGGACTCATAGTCCATTGTTGTTAAGTACTTGAAGGCCCTTTCTCCTTCAGGTGGTGATGGCACAGGGAGGATGAGAGCCAGCTCTTCTTTTGGCCCTGGCAAAGGTCACTGAGCCCTATTCTCCCTTAAGAGTTTCGTTCTCCAGATTTCTCAAATGTTTTCTAAATTGCTTTAGCAAGCCCCCTTAGAACTGCTGGGGTGTGGAGGCATCTCCATGCGTGAGTCCTCTCAGTTGTTAATGTCAGTTTCTAGGGAACTCACATCCTGGTCCATTCCCCTCCAGCCTGAGATGAAGCAGCTCCTCAGAGATGTCTCTGAAGCATTGTGCTTGAAAACTTCAGAGATAATATAGTGATCATTGAAATGCTTCAGGAGCCTGGAGATGGCCTAACTTTGATTGACTGTTTATTCTTCTCTTTAATGGACCCAGGAAGAAAGTGAGGGTCTGTGTCCATTCAGTTGACCATCAAGCCTCAGTGACTCTCTGCATAGGCTTGGTTCCTGCCAGGAGAAGCTGGACTATCATCTAAAACAGTGAGAGATTGGGCAGTTCCTTCTATAGCTCTCAGCCTGAAAGACTCTCTTTGCTCCTGATCTGATCTATGTGTATCCATAGCCAGCCTGCTTTGTATGAGGGTTGTAGCTGGGCCCCCCCACAGAGCCCTCGGGCCCACCTGCCTTATGGAGAGTCATGTCCCAGGTTCCTAGGCCTGCACAGAACTCTCCGCCTTTTGCCCTGTTGTCATCAAAGCCAATGATCGGGTCTGGGTTGAGGGGTTTGGGCGCTTCCTTTTTTGTGACCTCAAAAATGAGTCCTCTGTGGGCTTTCCTAGTCCATGAGAAGGAGAATGGGAGGAGAATCTGCTGAAACGGAAGTGAGAGCTTTTACAAACAGCCAAATCCCCCATGATTATAAAATCCTATACTGTTAGAGCTAAAAGGAGCCTTAAAGATCAACTAGCCCAATCATCTGGCTTTGAAGTGCAGGAAACAGACCCAAAAGGATTAAGGGACTTGCTTAAAAAAGATTTTTTGACACCTGCTAACTAACACCTTATTAGAGACTCCTTGCAGCCTCCAATATAATAGGGAAAAGGCGAGAAAAGAATATCTTCCCAGGTGACATCATCTCAGGTGCTCTTCGTCTTTATACCCTCGACAGCTTGCACAGAGAAGGCTCTGTAAATGCTTTGTATGATATGAAAAAGCAAAGAATCGTCCACTGCTGTGATTCTGCATTTGTCCGTAATTAACTCAATACATACTTATTAAATAATGATTATTATGATAACAAGCAATTCTTACATTTACTACATACCAGGTATTTGTAATGTATTTTCCTCATTTAATCTTCACACTGATCCCGTGCAGTAGGTAGCATCACTACCTCCATTTTAGAGGAAAGGGGGGCAAGAGCATTGAGTGGTTTGTACTTACCCACTGCCATAGAGCCAGGAAATGGTGTGAAGATTCAGACTCATCATGACTGGTTGCAGAGCCCATTCTTCACTTCCATGGTGTCTCTCAGAAATCAGTTGTGTGCCTCATACTGTGCTAGGAGTTGTAGAAGATGGTTAGTTTTCCTGAGATATTTACATTTTCTGGGATAAAACAAGATCTGGGGATTCCTGGGTGGCTCAGTCAGTTAAGCATCCAACTCTTGATTTCGAATCAGGTGATGATCTCAGAGTTCATGGGGTCAAAACCTGTGAAGCATGGAGCCTGCTTGAGATATTCTCTCTCCCTCTCTCTTTCTCTCTCCCTCTGCCCCTACCCTAAGTACACGCTCTATTTCTCTCTCTCTCTCAAAATAAATAAATAAACTTAAAAAAAAAAACAGGATCTGCATAGCAGCAGAGATTCGAGTCAGAGCAGTGGTAGAGGAAGGGATCATAGGAATGACTGATATTTTCCCCAGTGCTCTTGCTTCTCATTTCCATCTTTGGGAAAATTTACCTTAATAATGAAGAAAAAATAGAGACAATTTGAAGATCGATAAGAGGCTGCTGCTGCCCAAAGGAAGAATAAGGGGAAGTGAAGAATGGAAATGCTATGGCCACAGAGTAGGTCAGTGCATCTCTCTATGTACATACATATGTGGAAGTTGGGGCTACCTGTATTGGATTCTAGATCTCTTAGTTTTCTGAGTCTGTAGCATATACAAATAAAGATGAGTTGAGTGGTTTGGAAGTCATGCAATATGGTTCTAACTTTACTTATTCTTTCAGAAATAATTTAGTGAGAGTCTACTATATATCCTCTAGTGCCTCAGACCCTTTGGATTTTGTCAGTAATCAACAAGCAATGGTCCTCACCCCCAAGTGAAGGCTCTAGTGAAGGTGATTACAGGACAGGGAGATAAGACCTCTGATTGACATGAGTGCAGGCACCATGCCAAATCCTGACAATATTAAGATGATTATGGAGCATTCCCTTAAGAAAAGGACTGAGGTTCTTTGCCTGGGAGAAGACAGACATAGGGAGGAAGTGATTGACATGTTGGAGAGAAGGGCCATCCTGGGGAAGTAAGCCATGAGCCCGTGATTCCTGGGAGACCTTGGGCAGGCAGGGAAGACAGCACTTATCATTGACATGGTACTGGAAATTCCACACTGCCTGTGAGGAAGAACTGAAAAAGGTAGTTGTCTCCTCCAATATTGTTTTAATGCTCTGTCCCCATATGACTAGGCAAATGTGGTCAGAGATCCAGGACTTACAAGGAGGGTACAGAGGAATTTTTGTAGCTTCTAACTCATTGCATTTCCCCTGGTTTGGAGTGGCAAAGTATAAATGAACAGAGCGCCCATAGGGGCTATAGGTAGCAACCCCAAGGCCACATCAGACTATGGGAGAAGCAGCGGAACTTGTGTAACTGTAGTTGGCCTCCTTAGGTTCAGAATTGTAATAGGTCCCTAATGTCCTTAGAAATCACAAAAATTGTTTTCTAGAATGGCCTCATCACCTTGAAACTCTGAATTAGCTTTCTAATTTTGCTATCTCTCCTGCTCGCAGAGATGGGTAGTGTTCTACATAATCTAGTGCACCAGCTTGAACACCAGGAAGAAGTCATACTTACTGGATGCAGATACTAGAGACTTTCCATTATTTTCTATCACCTGAACATATCAGAACTTCCACATATGCCTCCAGGCCTTTACTCATACTGTTCTGTCTGGAGAACCTCTCCACAGGGCAGGAAGACACCTCTGTGCAGATTATGCCCTGTTAAGGGCAACAGGCTGAAGAATAAAGGGAGGGTTGGCCTTCTGCTTATAGCCTACACTCTAGGCACCTTGGGTGGAGCTGTATTGACTTACAGGTAGGGCCTTTTCCTCATATGAACAAAGGATCCTATAGGTAGCTCCCCTTCACCCCCATTCTCCAGCTGTCTAAATCCTACTCATCTGTCAGGATCCAAATCCAGTTATATGCCACTTATTCCATTCATCACCCCTCAGCACTACTATTTTGCAGAATTAGTTGTTCCTTCCTTAGCTTCCTCAGAGCACCTTCTTTATAACTATTACAATTCTTATCACAACTTAAATTGTTTTATTATTGCTCTGAGGGCTTAAAATGCTAGGTTGACAGCTATGTACTACTTGAAGATATTCTGTCTTTTCTGGCCTCCAGTATTGTTGTGGGGAGGCTAGCATCATTCTAATTGCTGTTCTTTCATAGGTAATATGTCTTTTCTCTCTAGATGTTTAAGATGATCTCTTCATGTTGTTGTTCACAGATTCATTATAATGGGATTATTTGCAGATTTCCTTTCATTTATTCTACTTGGAAGTTTTTAGAATTCCTGATGTTTAGGAAATCCTTAGCTATTATCTCTTTAAATTAAAAAAAAATTTTAATGTTTATTTATTTTTGAGAGAGACAGAGACAGAATACAAGTGGGTTAGGGGCAGAGAGAGAGGGAGACACAGAATCTGAAGCAGGCTCCAGGTTCCGAGCTGTCAGCACAGAGCCCAATGCAGGGCTCGAACTCATGAGCTGTGAGATCATGACCTGAGCCAAAGTCGGATGCTCAACCGACTGAGCCACCTACGTGCCCCAGCTATTATCTCTTTAAATATTGCTTTTTCATTATTCCTTCTGTTAGCTCCTTCTAGATTTCCAAATAGATGTATGGTAGACGTTCTTACTGTATTCTCCATCTGTGTTTAACTATTTAAAAAATACACTTTATGGGTTGCATTTGGAATATTTACCTCATATTCTGGTTTACTAATCTATACTTAAGTGTGTGTATATCTAATTCCGCACATTAAATCTGTGAACTCCTTGAGGTGAGGGACTACATATAGTTCATCTTAGTTTAGTGTCTGGGACATAGCCAGTGAATAATAAGTGTTTGCTGAAATTAATTGCTTGGCATGTTGGAGGGGTTATTGTTGGCCTGATCTTCCTGTTCAACTCAAGGTACAAATACATGCTAAAATACAAATTGGTTATCTGCTGGCAAAGAAAGAGGAACCATGAGGGCTCACTGCTTACAATAATGATATATGGGACTGGTTGGACTATACTGCTCTCTCTGTGGTGGAAGGGCAGGTTCAGCCAGGCAGGAGCACATGGCAGGCTTGCCTACCAACCACGGCCAAGTCAGGTTTTCTCTTTCAAACAAAACTCCCAGATATCATTCTGCTTATGCAATAAAACTGGGGCAGGAAATGAGACATACTGCCAAGTCCCAAACCTAGGGAAAAGCCACTTTTGAATTGGGTTACCTCACCCAGTTTGATGTAGGTATGATCTTGACATCCTCCCCCACTTAAAAATACATGAAAGAAGGTTACCATCAAGAAAAAGGAGTTCAGTAAGTCTCAGAAGGCTTGTTCAGACTAGTTGTGGTATCTCATCCCAGGCAGCAGGTAAATGGGACAAGGGTAGGCAAATAGCGTATGCAGCCTCCCCTTGGAAATACCTGCTGCTGTGGTTATCCAGAGCAGTCTACTTTTTAAGTCTAATTAAAAGGAAAAGTTGTCCCTGCCATCTTTGTGGAACACATGTCTACCCCTCAGTTGTTGTACCCAGCTGCTGGTGACCACAGTCATGCACAGGCAAGGTCACAGTCCAGAAAAGATATGCATGACTTCAGAGGGAGTTTCCCAGAGTGTTTTTGGCCAGGGGGGGGTAGGGATGGTGGGAAGGGTGAGTCTCTCCCTGTGGCATTCAGCGTCTGGCATTCGGCCATTCTTCAGTGGGAGGTTCTTGGAGAGAAACACAAAAATCAGTCTTCAGGGCAGTTCTACAAAAGGGCATGTGATGTCTGCTGCTGATTTTGAGATTCCACCCAATGAAAAAGGAATCTCAGAACACAATGAATCTTTCCCTCACAGCTTATGTGATTATCAGGCTAAGGTACATCTTCTACTATTTGTCGGTGCTGGCATAGAACAGTTCCAGAGCCACAAAGAAATAGCTGGTCCACGATTCCAGAGCAGGCCATTTGAAATTGAAGGATGCTCTGTAGTCCCTGATCTGAAATCCTGACTTGGGAATGCTCAGTGGTACCCACAGTGATCCCAAAATGTGTCATCAAATTATCATAACTAGATTAAGTTGAATTAACTTTATTATTACTAATAGATATGTATTAAAAACATATAGTGGAGGTATCTAATAGAGGCGAACATTATAGGATGATTGTTAAAGCCTGGAATTCAGGGACATTAACTGAATGCAGTCCAGGTAAAGCATAAAACCACAGCTGGATGATTCGTCAGGCCCCAGGGGAGTCCCCAGCTCTTGGGTCAGCACAGAGGAACAGATGGCAGCCCCAGTAGGTCCAATTTTGATTTCCTCTGCCTGGAAATCTTTTGCTTTATCTCAGCCGGGGATTTCAGCTATTCCGGATGGCAGTGATTTCCATCTGGGCCTGTGGTGAAAAATAAACCTCTTATGAACCATTAAAATTCATAAAGCTGTTAACAGATAAGATGTAGAAAGCTCTTGATATGTCTTTGTGCATGTGATTGTTGTCTGTTTTGGGTGAAAACACTTATACCTGTGGTGAAAATTCAGTACACTTATAACATTGAATCTTTCATGCCAAGACCCTGTGACTTATTGTCCCAGAGGTAAGGTAAGAATTAAATGAGATAGCAGTGGTAGTTTGGAGATGATAATGTTACTACCGTCTTCTCTTACAGCTGTCTAGGGAAAAGATATGGAAGGAAATTTGAGAGAAAGTTTTTTGTTTCATAATTTGAGCTAGGAATTAAAGTAGAAAGATTTCTATATTAATAGAAATCTGGAAAGACAGAAAACCAGAGCAGAAGTCACCACCCAGGATTGACTTCTTGCTCACTCTCAATGTTCTCAATGGTCTCTGACCATTTTTTCACTCTTTAACCCAAAGCAACCATCTACCTGCTTTGGACAGCATCTGTTAGCTCCCCCAAATGAAGCCCAACCAAAAAATCCCCCCAAACATCTCATTGAGCACAAAGTAGAATGCATGTGAGGAACCTGCTTCTGGGAGTAACAGCTCCTTCCAGGGTCCAGGAGTGATGTAGGCTAAGAGTGAATGTGAAGATGGTAAGTCCCCTTTCTGATGAGGTCAGTACCACAGAAAAGTATGAACCTAATGTTTTCAGATATTTAGACTTCTTATGAGGTCCAAAATTTAAGATTTTTATATGAGGTCTCCTGAGTTTTAAACATTGATATTTTTCAAAAATAGCCATCACATGGGCCAAATAAACCATGTGACTGTGGACTGGATCTGATCTGCTGGCTACCAGTTTTTACCCCAAATGGAAAAGCTCCATGAATTGTTATCTACCTTGGGCCAGCCATTGTTCTAGACACTATGGACATCAAGATGAGGGGAGTCCTATATATGATCCTGGGAAGTTCACAAACCAGAGGGGAAGAAAGACTGACTTGCAAATTGATCATATGAGCTCACTGTGGAGAGTGATCTGGATGTGCAGGTGAGGGGCAGCTAGCTCACCTGTGGACTCTGCATGTCACAGAAAGCCACCTGGAGGCAATGATGCTAGAGGAGTTGAGTCTTGAACCTGAGTTGACTCTTGAGAGTTAACCAGATGAAGCAGGTAGACGGGACATAGCAGGAAAAGATCACTGCAGGAAATGAAGATGAGCGTAGTCTGGCTGGTGAAGACACCTATACAGCTCAATAAGTGATAACAAGGTGAAGCTGGGGATGGAGAGACCAAGGAAGACTTTTCTGTATTAACTTGTTTGGGCTTTATCCTAAAAGCAAGGGGGGGGGGGGGCGCCATGGAATGCTTTAAGCAGGGTAGAAGCATGGTAAGATTTCTGTTTTAAAACTATACCTTCAGCATGTATTTGGAACATAAATCTCAAAGGGAAGAAGACAGGCATCAGGGAAATATTTAAGAACCTAGAGTAGTAAAGAAAGCAAGAAATTGTAAGGGCATGAGCTAGGGGTGAGGAAGACAGCAGAAATTTGATAACTGTTTAGGAAGTTAGATTGGAAGGACATGGAGATTGAAGAAGGGGATGAAGGAGAGACAGTCAAAGATTACTCCAGATTCCATACCCAATGATGGGTGGGTGATGGTTAGGGTGACTATCCCTGTTTTCCTAGGACTGTTCTATTAAGACTGAGAGTCCCACATACTGAGAAGCCCCTCAGTCCAGGGCAAATAGGAATGGTTGGTCACTCTAGTAATAGTTCTCCAACTAACATGAGAAACAGTAGAAGAAGCTATAAGTCTGGGAGGTTGGGGAGATAATGAGTTGATTTGGAGCATATTGAATTTAAGTGCGAGTGGATGTTGAGATGAAGATATTCAGTAGGCCTTAGATGAATCAATAGCTCAAAAAATGGCGGGTGGGGGTGGAGCTCAAAAACGTGAGAATTTTGACTTGGAGAGAGTGGATTTAGAGGCCATCAACATAAATAGGGGTTGTTTAGGGCCATCCAGGGAGAATCATCCAGGGAGAGACTATAGAGCAAAAAGGGAAGTGGATCTAGAATAAAACTGCAGAATGAAACATGGCAAGTCCAGTGTTTGGGGAGCATACAGAGAAAAGAGAGCCTCGGAAACAAACTAAGAAGGAATAGTCAGAGGAGTGTAAGAAGTACAGACTAAATGCTCAATCTTGGAAGCAAAGTGAGTAGAGAGTGTCTCAAGGCATGAGCCATCATGGGGGTCAAGAGCAAGACATGTCCAGGACCATGGTGAGAAAAAGTGGCCTCCTCATTGGTGATCTTCAGTTGAACTTTCTTAGTGGTTTGATGGGTAGAGGCCAGTATACTCCTGGGGAAGAGTGGATGTGAACTGAGAAAATGGAGATGGTAAGTACAGTCTCACCACCTGAGAAACTTGAGGGAAAGGGAAGAAGAGAGGTAAAGCAAAAGCCAGAAGACCATGTATGGTCAAGGAGGAGCTATTTTCTTTAAGATGGCTGAGAACTAAATAAACTTATGAAGCTTATAGACTTATAAACTGAGAGGGAGCAATTGGTAAAAAGAAAATTAAAGATACAGTGACTAAGAGAAGTAATGAATGGATCAGGGCCCATGGGGAGATGAAATGGTAAAGCCATTGGCCATTGGCTTTAGGGGAAAGAGGGATGTGGCACACTCTGGGACTATGGGAGGGAGGGCAGGTTAGGATAGTGCTGAGGGAAAGGAGGAATGACAGGTTGGAAATGGAAAAGCATAAAACAAAGAGTTGTGGTTAATGTCAGCAAGGAGAGAGTAAAAAATGAAATATCAGAGGAAATTATAGACATGCTGAAGATCTACCTCAACCACTACTTTTAAGAGGAATGATTATAGTCTAAAGATTCAGGGCATTTTCAGATAACAATGGACATACAGTTTTTGGAAAGCTTCAGGAAATAATTCAGAAGCGACTGCATGTTATTTGAGAGGCTTATCCAATCATTCCCTTTAGAATGAAAGGGTCTGAGTCAGAATCAAATAGCACACATGCACACTGCTATGGACTGAATGAATTCTCCCCCATATGCTGAAACGTCATCTACAATGTGATGGTATTGGAACGTGGGGCCTTGGGAGGTGTTTAGGTCATGAGAGGGAGCCCTGTTGAATGAGATTAGTGCCTTTATGAAAGAGACCTCGGAGGGCTCCCTTGCTCCCCCTTCCATCAGATGAGGTCACAACAAAAAGACAGGCATCTAGGAAGTGGGCCTTCACTAGACACAAAATCTGCTGGAGCCATGATCTTGGACTTCTCAGTCTCCACAACTGTGAGAAATAGTTTTCTGTTGTTTATGTCTCCCAATCTGATATTTTTGTATAGCGGCCCAAAAGGACAATACACACACGCACACACACACACACACACACACACACACACACACACACACCCCTACACCTATGCTTTGTGCATAAACAATTTACAACTTGCTTGGTTTGCTTGGTCTCCAAGCTGAGTTAAATCTCTAAAAGTATTGTGTTCAGGACCAGTCAGGCTGAAGAGAAGGTTTTGCTAGGTGGGAGGTCAGTGCAAAAGTACAGAAAAGCAAAGTAAAAATTACCTTTCTAATTAAGTTGTGTATTCAGTTAGGTTGAGCTTAGAAATCATTGAGGAGTCATTCAAACCAATCTTGAAACACATGCTTTAAGAGGAAATTACCATAAGCAACGAAGCAGGGCTCTGCTCCTCGCCAGTCCGTGGGGGAAGCCACAGCAACACGAAGCCTATGAGAGAGCCGACGTCCCACAGGCAGCCAGCAGGGAGGTCCCCACACTGCCACAGTGAATCATCCTTGCTCACAGCCTGGTGCCTCCCCTGGCACAGGGAAATGCCATGGCATTTTACTAGTTGTGCTTATTTTGATCAACGACTAAGAGCCACGTAGTGATGCTGTCCAGGGTATGTACTTTACCTTCTCCAATTTTTTTTTTTTCATTTTTAAAGTAATGTTTTTTTTTTTTTTTTCTGGCATAAAAACAGTCGGTGCCCTTTGTAGACATTTAGGTCAATGAAGAGAAATAGAATTAAGACCAAAACACATCTCTATGTCGAGCAATGTTAACATTTTGGCATATTTCCTTCTTGTCTTTCCATTGTGGTTTTTAGGATGAAGAGAACTGATCTCTTCCTTTCTGAGAAAAGCCGATAATCCCAGGACAGGAAAAACTTCCTGGAAGAGGCACCAGAAGATCTGGGTTCTAATCCCAGCTTCGCCATTGAGTATCTGTGGTGTTGGCAGCTGCCAATCCCCTTGAGACTGCTTTCTGGTTATGAGATTATGGCATCGATTGACTAACCTCTAGGGCCTATTCCAGCCCGGGCCTCTGATATTCTGACTCCCTGAAAGATGTGCTTTTGAACACAAATTCTTCTGGAGCAATTATAGCTCCCACTCTGAAATCCTGAGTCTTCTGAAGCTATGAAGAAGGCTTTTTGAAGTGATGTGACTGCTTTCCTATCCTTTTGTTAAATTCTGGAAATTAACAAATGCACTGAGTAAGGATGCATTTCAATGCATGACATATGGCAGAGACTCTCTAATGAGAGAAGGTGTATGATTATCCAGTGAGCTGGGTAAGCTAGTGCCCTGCTTTGTTCTAGCTAGCAATCGAGTTAAAAAATCAGGAGCTAAATAAACCTATTAACTAAATCTGGCTCAGAATTTCCCAAACTGTATTCTCAGAGTGAATAGGTATACTCTAGAAAAAGAGAGCAATAGTCAAGTAAGTTTAGAAAAGGTTAGGTCAGGGGTGCCTGAGTGGCTCAGTTGGTTGAGCATCTGACCTTGGCTCAGGGCATGATCTCGTGGTTCACTGGTTTGAGCCCCTCATCAGGCTCTGTGCTGATAGCTCAGAGCGTGGACCCTGCTTCAGATTCTGTGTCTCCCTCTCTCTCTCTCTCTCTCTCTCTCTCTCTGCCCCTTCCCCACTCGTTCTCTCTCTCTCTCTCTCTCTCTCTCTCTCTCTCTCTTCCTCTCAAAAATAAATAAAAGATTAAAAAAATTTTTTTAAAGAAAAGTTTATGTCAAGTAAAATTTAATGGGTTTCTTTAGGATGTCTTAGAACTTGAAATATGCTTAAACTCAGGGAATACCAAGAGGGTGATAGGCAATATGCATCCTGAGCTAACAGGATCTTGGACTATTTTGTCAAGGAACACTGATTCACATCCCAAGGTGTTAGTCTTCCATAGAACACAGTTTGAGTAATATTGTTCTAGCTCCTTCTTTCAGTTCCCAAAGATGTGCTTTTTTAAGGCACCATTGTGGTTCTTTTAATAATTTTTCCTGACTATTCCAATCATCGTGGTGATGTCCTGAGCTGGATTTTTAAAAACCATAACCCTCTTGACCCTGTGTACTATATTTTATACGTTTTATAAATTCTTGCATTGCATCTGCAGGACAATTTTTAATTTTCTCAAATGTATATTTACCAACTGAGTGGTAGTCTGTGCCTGACACTATACTAGCATTCTTAGCTCTGACTTTTACCTTTATTCGTCTGTATGATCTTGATGAGTCATTTAATGTCTTTAAGTGAGGTAGGCTGGAGTTCATTTAATCTCTTCAGGTGATGTAGGCTGGAGTTCAGGAGCAGAGAACACCAGGCAGAGAGCTGCCCAAGAACCAGCAAGCTCAGATTCACAGGGTTTGTGGGAGTGAGAGGAAAAGCAAAGTTCTGGGGATCCCGGTGTGAGAGGAGAATGTAAAGGGAAAGGCAGAGGAATCTGAGCTCTCCATTGTGATAGTAGGGCCTCTTTCTCAGGGCAGGTCAATGCAAAGATGGAAAAGGTGAAGGGTAAAGTTCAGGGTCTGCAGAAGCCTCGTCTTCAGGAGGGAAGATTGGGAACCAAAATTCAGGAGAGATCTTGGACCTGGGCCTCATCTACCTGTCATTGTCTAGAATAGTAGGAAACACGCTGGTGCAGTGGGTAGACTGTGCCTGCAGACATGTGAGCTAAGGATCCAGGGAGGAAAACAGTTCCTTGATAAAAAGTTTTGGAAGCACTGGATTCAAGGGGACTCTGGGTGGGAGTTTATTTCTACCTACCTAATCTTCTAATGGGAATATTTCTTTATAGATTGCATAAAGCATTCCTAGATAAGGTCTGAGTCTAGCCTGAAGTGGAATAATACTATTACCATGACATGCTTAATAACAACAAAAATATATAACATAAATAACAACATAAATATATGTGTGTATATATGTACATATATACATATATACATGTACATATACATATGTACATATATACATATATACACACACACACATATGTATATATGTGTTTTTTAAATCAGAAGTGTCTTTATCAAGAGTCTTGGGATATAGGTGATAGAAAAAAGAAGCTTCCATGAATAATTAGCAAAAATCAAAACTTATTCTTTCCTCTCCTTCCTCTGACTCCTCCCTCTCTTCCTGTCCTGTTGTCTCCTTCCTGCCATTGGCCATGAACTCACTTCCCACTTTTCTAAACTTTTCTAACTCTGGGGAGAATGGTATGGTATTTTCTAGGGATGTTGACTCAGAATCATGTCACTGGTGCTGTTATCCAGACTTTTTTATTCATTTTAGCCCCTCAATAACCAGACTTCCTGGCTTGAGCTTTTGAACCCCCTCTACCCTTTTCAGTCTTCCACTAATATCTGAAGACTTGCTGTGAGCTGGGCACTGGGACACAAGATGAGCGGGGCAGACACAGTTTCTGACCTCAGATACAGACCGTCTGACTCTTGGTCCCCCTAGGCTCCTGGAGTCATGGGATGTGCCCCAGGAGGCCTCCCCCCCCCCCCCTGCCAAACTCTGGCCTCCTTGGCTACCTTGATTCAGCCAATTTGTCTTGTCTTTGGCATATCTGACTATGCTTTGGATCATCTGCCCTAGGATACCTGTTATTTCTTTTCCTCCCTACTAGGTCTCCCCTCTCTCTTCTACCCCTCCTTCTCTCCCTCTGCCTCCTGCCTACTCTCACTGACCTCACCCTCTCCACAAGCTGACTGTATTCTGGAGCTCCAACCCATCCTGCTCTCCCTGGCCCAATGGGGCCTCTGCTGATCCCACTTGTCTTAATGCATGAGGACTTGTGGCTGGGTTTTGTTCCTGGCAGGGAGGGGGGCTGTCTGCTCAAGGGGAAGTCTCTCATGCTTTCTGTTTCACTCTAAAAAAATGGCACAGTGATTGACTGCCTGGCTTTGTCAAAGGACTTCAGTTTTCAGAGGGCCCATGAATTCAGATACAAATGTACACAAAGCTTTGCTAATTCCAACTTATGGGGGAAAAAAAAATGAAGGAAGGCATCAAAATGCCTCAATTACAAGATATTTGTAAAAAATCCTTATATTTAAACATAGTTCAAACTTAATAAATGAGGCCATGCAAAATGCTAGAATGTAGAAATAGACAACAAACTGAACAAGAGGTCTGGAGAGCTAGCTTTGTAGGTTCCTCATGCCTCTGACAAAGTGTGATCTGAGGCAAGTCACTTCACCTCTCTGGACTGCTCTTCTCCAGCTACCTCTCCCTACAATGAAAAGATCTATTCAGACACTGTATGATTTTCCTCCACTTTAAAATAGCAGTTGTGGGGCACCTGGCTGGCTCAGTCAGTTAAGCATCAGACTTCAGCTCAGGTCATGATGTCACAGTTCGTGAGTTCGAGCCCTGAGTCAGGCTCTGTGCTGACAGCTCAGAGCCTGGAGCCTACTTCAGTTTCTGTGTCTCCCTCTCTCTCTGCCTCTCCCCTGCTTGTGCTCGCTCTCTCTCTCTCTCTCTCTCAAAAATAAATAAACATTAAAAATTTTTTAATAAAAAAATTTAAAAATTTTAAAATAATAAAATAATAAAATAGCTGTCTGCAAAAACCATAAAAATGGACTACCTCAACCCCTCTGCAACCTTTACAAGTAAAGAAGTGGTATTGCCATATTTAAGAGTTTTTACTATAATGATGTTTGAAAACCTTCAGAGACTATTAGAAAAAAAAAAGAGACTATAAATCATCAAGTGTATGATGACTAGAAAAAAACCTGACAGAAAAGTGGGTGTTGTGGTTGACAAAGCATTTTTATAAAAAGCAGATTTGAGAAGATACAAGTCTCTGTGATTCCTGGCCTTCGCTTTGTAGTGCATCTATTAAAGTATTTGGGGAGGGGTGCCTGGGTGGCTTAGTTGGTTAAGCGTCCGACTTCAGCTCAGGTCATGATCTCACAGTCTGTGAGTTCGAGCCCTGCATCAGTGTCTGTGCTGACAGCTCAGAGCCTGGAACCTGCTTCGGCTGTGTCTCCCTCTCTCTCTGCCCCTCCCCTGCTCATGCTCTGTCTCTCTCTGTCTCAAAAATAAAAAAATAAATAAATAAATTAAAAAAAATTAAAGTATTTGAGGAAACTTATTATTTTCCCTTTGAAGCTAATGATGTGGCAAAGAGTCCAAGAGATGTTCCTCACTTTCTACCCTGCAGATAGGCTTCTTAAACATCTATCGGTTATTAAATATCACAACTGAATTGTGCCTTACAAGATGCCCTGGTCAAACAGTAGGTTCCAGGTGTTGGGAATTAGAAAGGTTCTACCATAGCCCCTCACTGTAATCGGGTGAAGGGTTTAATCAGTGAGTACAGAAATATCCCTCATGGGAGCTTTCAGTAGGGAAAAATGGCTGATTTATAAAAAGCATGAATGCTTTAACACAGAACAAATGTTTACTAATGTGGAACAAATGGATGAAATCATGAATATTTAGTGAATCATGGACTCCTGTACAGAAGAGGAACTTGAGAACTCAGCCTGTGCTTGCTCTGAGATATGCTTGGGTTCTGACATGATTGTTTGTTTAGTAACCTTTCTAAGGTGCTTTGGAATGTGGGCCAGATAGAGTGGGTAAAATGCAGACACGCATTCCATATGAATAACTTGATTCCTTTGTTTCCGAAATTCAGCTGTTCACTCTTTGACCTATTTTGTTTCCTGTGTCATAATTTTCAATAATCTTTGAAGAGGGAAGAGAGTTGTATTGTTATGATATGAGTGGTTGATACCAGCAATTAATTGTCCCTCTTTCTTGCCTGGCCCCTTAGCCATCTCCCCTCACCCCACTCTAATCTCTTATCTGTCTGGGGAAATGTTTGCCAAATGACTGATTAGACTTTCACGGTAAATTGCATTTTTTGTAGATGATCCTGATAGCTTTTTCACAGCTTCCCTAGAAGGTTCCGAGATTATATATCTTATCTTCAAGCTGTTTGGTGTCTTTACTCTAAACCACATGCTATCTTTAAGGTTTTTTTGGTGTGTTTTAAATGAGAAATTCCTTTGAAGTTTGGGAGACAGTCTTTCTGAACTCAGTCGATGCCACAGTACTATCCTTCCAGACCATTAATGATGCAATTCCAGAACCAATTGGATGATTGATTATTTATAATTAGGAAAACTAGAAGATAAACAAGGTGGAGAAAAAAAGAACTGAAAGGGAACCTGGACTGTGTTCTAGTCTGAACCCTGACTTCTTTTGTTGGACTGGTGTTGGGGTTAGTAAAGGGTGAATCGCAGTGTCTAGTTTTTCCCTGAGCAACCATCCCCGTGGTGTGCCTTTTGATTCACAAGCCTTGATGTCCTCTTGGTCTTTTTCATGAGAAGTCTGCAGCTGTTTTAAGCTGCACAGAGGGCTGGCGATGGAAATGAAGGACTGTATTACTGAAACACTCAAGCTCATTGGCTTTGGAGATCATGGCTTTGACTTTGTGGCTTGGGCTGCCAGAGAAAATGAGGGAGCATAAATTAGCAGGGATGGCAGAGTTCCGTTAACACCCCCTCCCAGCTCTTCTCCATCATCTCTGTCAGGTCACAGAGTGTCAGGGGTACACAAGGCAGTACAGGGAAGTATTGACTGGTGCTAGTAACTGGCTAAAGAGTTTTCTCTTGGGGTACCTGGGTGGCTCAGTTGAAGTGTCAGACTCTTCATTTCAGATCAGGGCACGATCTCATGGTTCATGGGATTGAGCCCCACGTTGGACTCTGTGCTGACAGCATGCAGCCTGCTTGGAATTCTATCTCCCTCTCCCTCTCTCTGCCCTTCCCCTGCTCTCTCTTTCTCTCTCTCTCTCTCTCTCTCAATAAATACATAAATTAAAAAAAAAAGTTTTCTCCTTATGTTGGCCCTTATATCTATTTACTTATAACTGAAATCCATTGATTTTCCTTTGGTCTCTAAAGCAACAAAGAGCAGATCTTACTTTCTCTGATAATCCATCATCCTCCACAGTATTCTGTTGTTTTATTTTTTTTGTGCTTCCTGTAATCTCTCAAAGATGACTGTCCTTTAGGCCCTGGAGTCCAGTTCATACGTGCTGGGATTGTTGAGGCCACCTGAAGTGACAAGGCCCTCTCTCACTAGCTTCTTGCCTATCTGGGACTGAAATTCCCTCTTTGCATTGTTCTACCCTCTTTAGGTTGAACACCGGGCTTCCTTGTTGAATAGAAAAGTCAAGGGGCGCCTGGGTGGCTCAGTCGGTTAAGCGTCCGACTTTGGCTCGGGTCATGATCTCACGGTCAGTAAGTTCGAGCCCCACGTCGGGCTCTGTGCTGACAGCTCAGAGCCTGGAGCCTGCTTCAGATTCTGTGTCTCCCTCTCTCTCTGACCCTCCCCCATTCATGCTCTGTCTCTCTCTGTCTCAAAAATAAATAAACATTAAAAACATTTTTAAAAAAGTCAATTGGACACTTCTTTTTTCTCTCTTACCTCCCTTACCACTACATCAAGCAAAGTCCTTTGCTTTTCTCCTTGTTTCAAACATACCTTTAAAAGCAATTTCTGACTCTAGTATTTTTTAAAAGTCTCAGCTAATGCTGCTCTTTAGCTTTCCTGACACTATTTTATTATTATTTTTTAATGTTTATTTATTTTGAGAGAGAGAGAGAGTACATGCACAACTGGGGGAGGGGCAGTGAGAGAGGGAGAGAGAGAATCTCAAGCAGGCTCCCTGCTGACAGCACAGAGCCAGACACGGCACTCCATCTCACAAAACCACGAGATCGTGACCTGAGCCAATATCAAAAGTTGGGCTCTTAACTGACTGAGACACCCAGGTGCCCCTTTCCAGACACTATTTTAACAAGTTCTCACTAAATGACATAAAACATACTCTTGTTTTTCTGTTAATGCAATTTAATATCCTTATTTTTTCACTTGGTATTACATCATGAGAATCTCCCAAGTCATCAGATTTATTCATACTGTGTTCATTCTCTCAATCATTGAGCAGGCACTATGTGCCAGAAACTATCTTAAGTTCAAGATGTGTTGGAGAAGACAATAGAAACAGGGTTTAATATTAGAAATCACTAAATAATTACACAGATCTTTTTTTTAAATTTTTTACATTTATTTACTTTTTGAGAAACAGAGTGAGACAAAGCATGAACAGGGGAGGGGCAGAGAGAGAAGGAGACACAGAATCTGAAGCAGACTCCAGGCTCTGAGCAAGCGGTCAGCACAGAGCCTGATGAGGGGCTCAAACCCACAAACTGGGAGATCATGACCTGAGCCGAAGTCTGACACTCAACCGACTGAGCCACTTAGGCGCCACAATAATTACACAGATCTTTGAGTAATCATAGTACATGACACAAAGGAAGCACATGTGGACCATGATAGGGAATACATGGGGGAACTTGGCCTAGTGTGTCACGTAAGAGAAACTTCTCTGGGCAGCATGGAGCATAATATGCTTCGTGATTCCCCTGTTTGGGGACTTTATGCTGTTTCCAATCTTGGCTATTTTTAATAAACCTGCAATTAACACCTCTGTGCATAAGCAATATTATTTCCTTAGGGTAGAGTCATAGACATGTAATTACTGGGTCAAGAATGTGAATATTTTATGGCTCTTGATACATTTTTAGTAAAAAGTTTTCTAGAAGCAGCTGGTGCTTTTGTGGCTGGTGAGGGGTCTTGGGCCACCACATATCCAACTACTTTCATGGAAATAATGAGTTGATTTTAAGAAATCAGTAAAATTAGTAGTGAAAACAATTGGTATGTTTCTTGCACATGCTCGAAACTGATGCTGTTTAAAGCATAGACCTCTGACTGGCGTAGGTCCTAGAGATGTTGATTAGGAGTCTGTGATAAGGCTGGAAATGGACAATTAAACATTTAAAAACCTTTATGGCGCTATGATAGTGATTTCATGTTAAAAATTTGGCTGTGTATACTGTATGCTACTTGTTCATTTTATCTTTTTCCTAGTAATTAATTATTATTTTTTTTTACAATGAAAGTATTTGTTCATGATAAAGGAGGAGGAAACAAGTCCTTCCCCACACAGTTTGTGTGGAAGCTAGTGGAACCCCCTTAATCAAATTTCCTTTTACAGACCCAAAGTCCCCTGGTGCCATATAACAATTCCCCTCCTCATGGGAAACCACTGGGATTAGCAAATTTTGCCAACAAACATGTACATTTAAGTTAAGCCACACAAGATCTGTGAATACCTTTCCCAGAAAGATAAAGCCCACCCATTGCAACAATTGGGGCATGTGTTGTTTAATGAATTTCTGTGAGACATTTCTTGGTCCAGGAATTACAGTTGCTCATGGTTTTATTTTTGGTCTCAGAATGTAACAAGGTACTTGACCACTGAACCTGCCTGTATGGAGACAGTGGAATTATGATTAGGTGCTGCCACTGCCTGTTGTTTCTCCCCAGAGGAAGTAATGAAAGGTGTCAAAAAGCTTCCCATCTCTGAAACCTTTTGCCAATTGTGGTCATGGAGGTTAGCTGTGGGTTAAAGGCTATGTTGTGTCCTTATCCCCAATAGCAGAGACCAGAACTGTTAAGATATTTGATATGATGAAGAAATCTCACCAGTCAAGGGCTGAAACTCGTGTGGATAATACCTGCATATCATTTAGCACAGTATTGGATGGGAAATAAAAGGAACAACAAAATGTTTTTTTGCCAATTTGTCTGAAAAAATGAAAACCAGATCTAGCTCAGAGAAAGGGTTCACCCATAATATTGCTGAGGTCCCCAATGTGTGAGAACTGTTTTCCTAAAAACTCTGCCTACCACCAATTTGCTGGTCAATATAAGAATCAAGCATTTTTTTTGTTGTTTTTCATTTTGCATTAAGGGAAAACAGGTAATAATGAGTTGGAGTGTTGACTCTGAAGTCAGAGTGCCTGGGTTTAATGCCTCGACTCTATGTTTTGCTAGCTGGTGACCTAGTTGGAATTACTTTCCTCTCAGTGCCTCAGGTTTTCATCTACATCATGGAGACCATAACAATAAAGAGAAGTTCCATGTAGGGTATCTCATATACCCAGTTCCTGAATATCAGATCGTCAATAAATGTTAGCTGTTCTTACTCTTATGATAAAATTCATTAGAAGACATTCTGTTGAACAGGAAGGAAGGAAGGAAGGGTGGGAGGAAAGAAAAATCACAAAGCAATGGAACCCTTGTCACAGACTTCTTCCTGTGGAATGTTGGAGAAGAGCACAGGATTTGGGTCTAGGTGACTTGGGCTCTGGGCCAGGCTATGCTGTTCATTAGGTGTGTGATCCAAACAGTCATGAGATGACACTGAATGTCAGAGTCCTCTTCTCTTTTGTAGATGGAATGATGTTAATAATACCTGCCTCCTGGGTTGGTTGTGAGTGCAAATGAGCTAATGTATGGGTAGGAGCCTTGTAAGTGGTAAGAGTGATAGGGGTGTGGGCTATCTCTATCTACAACTCTTCCTTTGCTATGGCTTTCCTTGGTCATGTGCCTGCTTGAACTGGCTCTTGGAGGAGGAGGAGCCTTCCTGAGTTTGGGGCTTTGGGGCTGGTGTTTTCCCTTTTCTCTGGGCTTCCATGCAGTAATTGTTCATTGAGACTGAATGGGTAGACCCCATCTACCTTGTTCCTGGTAATTGAGAGGTGAGTGTTACTGCTGGATATCCATGTGTGTTTTCTGAATTGCTTCATCAGAACAATGTGCCCATAGATGAGGAAAAGCTTGGTCATGGACCATTCTGAATTTGGTTTATCAGTGTAAACTTCTTTGGAAATGGAACTGTGAGGAACCATAAGTCAAGTCTTTTAAAAAATTTTAAAAAGTGACTCATAGATGAAGAAACAAGTTAAGAACCCAGAGGCTAAGAGTTCCAATCCCATGTGGCCACAACTTGTTAGTGACATTGGGCAAGTAGCTTACTTGATCACTTGGTGGCTTCATTTCTTTGTCCATAAAATGTGGTATTATGGTACTAACCTACCTTGCTAGAGGGTTACAAAAAATAAAATTAATTTTGGCCACATATATATATTTCAGCTACCCACTGCTTCCAGAACTATCTGGTTTGGGGCAAGTTGGAAACATGAGAAGAGCAACTTTTCCTATTGTAGTTCAACCAGAATCTCTAGAAGTTTGCTCTTTCCTTCATGAATTTTCTCAATTCTATTCTGTTAGTTGTTTACTAAATAACACTACTCTATTGACTTAATCCACGGGAAAGGTCCTGGGAGGCTCCGGGGAAACACTAACACAAGATGTGGTGTTGACACTTCCAGAAACTCTTAATAATGGCCTTAAAACAGGGATCAGTGCAGCCTCGCCATAAGCCACACTGCTTACAGCCAGGCTTCAGGGCCGCCAACACCTAACACTCCACAGGGCACGTTGCAGGCCTTCGGCCTGAAAGACACATTAATTCATTGTCCACAATAGCCATTTGCACTTCACTATTAGAACGCAGTCATTGTTTTCTTCCTGAGGCTTTAGTGGGGAAAGAACAATTATACTCATATTTATTTCTCTTCCAACTAAAGCCTCAACTTTGCTGGCAGTAGAAGAATGAAATCTCTGTAAACCCAGCACAATGAGAGCAGAAGAAACAACAGCAGAGGAGAAGATAAATTTTTGGAAGACAGCAAACGGGTGAAGTGGTGTCTAACTTTGAACAGAGAAAGCAGAATGTGCTGAAAGCCAAGTAATTTGTGCTGGAGAACCTCAGACAGACTGGAGAATTAAAGAGTCTGGGTTTTCTGTCGGCAGGGATGAGGGTAGAGCTGAAAGTAGGAGAACTGGGTTAGCAAAAGCTACCCCTGCCTTAGCCTGTGCTACTGGCCTTCCCAGTCAGAGCCAAAGGCAGGGATTCTGTATCAATAGGTACAGCCCAAGGGGCTCAGGACTTGGAGACTTCAGTTAGAACATGGGGTAGAAATGAGGTAGGGGGTCTGTAAACAGGAAGGAAGAATTGCATACTAAATGATAATATCTCCGATCCAACTTGGCCCCAGAATGCTGGCAACCAGGCTTTCATACCTGAAGCAGAAGGCTAGAGAATTGCTCTCCAGGGAAACAGACAAGCTCGGGAGAAATGGCCTGCAGAAACAGATTTAGGAGTCCTTTAACAAAAAAGCTGGATCTCTGCTAGGTCAGCCAAGGATGAAGTCAACCCGTGATAATCGAACTCATTCCCTGCACATACGCAAAGCTTCCAATCAACCAAGAACCACCGGAAATGAAAGAACTACTCAGTATCAAAAACAGAAAACAAAATAAAATGAAAAGCAAAAACCTGAAGCGAAGGAGACAATATTAAGGAACATATGAAAAATAGGGAGAAAGATTTAACAGTTTTAGAAAATTAACAAAGATTTTGAGTCATAAAGTGTAAAAGAAAAAAATGCTAGTTTAATTTTTTGAATAACCAGAATGGTTGTTTCTGGTTTTGTTTTTGTTGCTTTAAATTTATTGAACTATAACTTAGTAACAAAATACTGCAATAGCTAAATGTACCATTTGATTATTTTGACATTTGTATGCATACATAAAACTGTCATGACGATCAAGAAAATGTATGTTTCTATTATTCCCCAAAGTTTCCTCACAGTCTTTTATAATTCCACCTCCCTCTGCCTCCATTTCCAGGCGACTATGATTCTTTTTTACTGAAACTATAAATTAACTTTCACTTTCTAGAATTCTAAATAAATGGAATCATACAAATACTTTTTTTTTTTTTTTTGGTCTGGCTTCTTTTACCAGCATGATGAGTTTAGAATCATTGATGTTGCCCCATATATTGAAAGTTTGTTCCCTTTGGTTGGGTAGTATTACCTTACATGGCTATCCACAATTTGTTTACTCATTTACACGTTGATGGACAGTTGAACATTTCTAGTTTTAGGCAGTTACAAAAGTTGCAGTGAACATGTATGTCTTTCTGTAGACATGTTTTCATTTCTCTTTGGTAAATATCTAAGAGTGCAATAGCTGGTTGTAGGGTGCATATTTAACTTTCCAAGAAGTGATCCAACTGTTTTCCAGAGTGGTTGTACTATTTTATATTCCATCAGCAGTGTGTGAGAGTTCCTGTGGTTCGACATCCTCGCTGGTGCTGCATATGGAAAGTCTTTTTCATTTTAGTCACTCTAATGGAGGTCTAAAGCTTTATTGTAGTTTTAGCTTTCATTTTCCTAGTGAAGATTGATGTTGAGCATCTTTCCATGTGCTTCCTGGGTATTTGCATATCATATTTGTGAGGTGTCTGAATCTTTTATCCATTTTTAAAAGTAGGTTGTCTCATGACTGATTTTTATAAGAATGCTCTACATTTTGGATATAATTCTTTTATATGACTCATGAATATTTTCTTGCATTTGCATATTTTAATGGTCTTCTGAAGAGCAAAAACCTTTAATTCTGGAAAAGTCCAGTCTATCATTTTCTTTCTTTTGAGATTTATATTTTCTGAGTCCTGAGAAGCCTTTGCCTTCTCTAAGATAACAAAACTTTTCTCCCATATATTTTTTAGAAGATGTATACTTTTAGGTTTTACTTTTAGGTCTCTGAGCCAATCATTTGAATTAGCATTTATGTATCATGTGAAATGAGGACTGATACTCATTTTTTCCCCCATACAGATATCCAGTTGATTAGCACAATTTGTTGAAAAGACTTTTCTTTCCCTATAATATCATTTTGGTACTTTTGTCATAAATTAATTTATCATATATGTATAGGTTTGTTTCTGAGTTTTCTATTCTGTTGATTGATCTATGTGTCTATCTTTTTGCCTGTACAAAACTGTTATTGTTACTATAGCTTTAGAGTAATTCTTAAAATTAAGCAAGCTAAGTACCCCAACTTCACTCTTCTTTTCTAAAAATTGCCTTGATTATTCTAAGTTCTTTACAATTCCACGTAAATTTCATAAGTTTGTCAATTTCTGCAAAATATCTTGCGGGCATTTTGATAGGGAATCCATTTAATCTAAAATCAATTTGGGGATACTTGCTATTATAATCATGTTGAATCTTCTATAAATGTCAAATATCTCATATTTTAGTCTTCTTTAATTTTTGTCAGTAATGATTTATAGCTTTCAGTGCAGAAGTCTTAGAAATATTTTGGTAGATTTACTTCTGTTTTATGTGGTTTTTTTGGTGCTACTAAAATTTTAGTTTTTTGAAAATTTATTTTCAAATCATTAGTATATAAAAATACAATGGTGTTTATATCAACATTGTATCCTGTGACTTAGCTTAATTCACATATTGACTCTAAAAGGCATTTTGTAGATTTTCTAAAATTTTCTATGTAAACTGTTTTATCAACTGAAAATAAGGACAGTTTTACCTATTTCTTTAATAATTTTTCTTTTTTTCTCTTTTGGTTTTGACCTCATTGCTGGAACCTTCAGTACAACGGTGAATGGGAATAGTGAAAGGATGTATTCCTTTTTTTTATTTTCTCCAAACTTAGGGCAGAACAATTCAGTCTTTTACCATGAAGTATGAAGTTAGCTGTAGGTTTGATTTTAGATGGTCTTTATTAGTGTGAGGTAATTCTCTACCTTTCAGTTTGCAGTGAGTTTTTTTCTTTCTTTAATTATGAATAGGTGTTGTGTTTTTCAAAGTTTTTTTACGTCTTTTGAAATGATTGTATGGTTTTTCTCCTTTATTCTGCTCATGTTGTGAATTATACTTGATTTTTAAAATGTTAAGTCAAGATTGCATTTTGGGATAAAATCTACTTGGTCATGATATAATATTCTTTTAAAATATTTCTGAATTGGGGCGACTGGGTGGCTTGGTCGGTTAAGCGTCCGACTTTGGCTCATGTCATGATCTCACGATCTCACAGTCCGTGAGTTCGAGCCCCGTGTCGGGCTCTCTGCTGACAGCTCAGAGCCTGGAGCCTGGAGCCTGCTTCAGATTCTGTGTCTCCCTCTCTCTCTGCCCCTCCCCTGTTCATGCTGTCTCTCTCTGTCTCAAAAATAAATAAACGTTAAAAAAATTTTTTTTAATATTTCTGAATTTAATTTGCTAACATTTTGTTAGGTATTTTCTGGCTATACTCATGAGGAATAGTGGTCTTTAATTTGTTTTTTGTTGTTGTTTTTGTAATTTGTAATTTGTAATTTTTTTGGTCAGATTTTGGTATTAAGGTTCTGCTGGCCTCATGAAAACAAGCTGGGCAATGTTCCTTCCTCTTCTGTATTCTAAAAATGTTTGTATAAGATTGGTATTATTTCCTCCATGAATGCTTTATTGAATTCACCACTAAAATGCTCTGCATCTGGAGTTTTATTTTTAGAAAGATTTTTTTTTATAACAAATTCCATTTTTTATATACATGAAGGGT
Source organism: Prionailurus bengalensis (assembly GCF_016509475.1). NCBI lineage: Eukaryota > Metazoa > Chordata > Mammalia > Carnivora > Felidae > Prionailurus > Prionailurus bengalensis. The sequence continues at coordinate 99,747,962 of NC_057355.1, forward strand.
TATCAGATGTTTGATTTCTTTTTGTATCAATTTTGGTAAGTTGTATTTTTCAAGAATTTTCACTTAATCTAAGTAGAGTTCTTAACATAATTTTTTATATTATGTTTTTTTCCTTTAAATATTTGTAGGATCTGAGGTGATAACTCCCCTTTTAATCCTCATATTGGCAATTTCTATTCATTCTCTCTTTCTCTCAGTCCATCTTGGGATTTGTCAAATTTGTTGATCTTTTTGAAAAGCAGCTTTTGTCTTTGATAATTTTCTGTTTTATCTGTCTGTTTTCTAGTCCACTCGTCTCTGTCCTTATCTATATCATTCTCTGACTTTTAAAAATTTCTTCCTTATATAATATATGCATTTAAAGATATTTTAGCTGAATTCATTTTCATTTAGCTCAAAATGTTTCCTAGTTGCCCTTGTGATTTTGTCTTTCACTCATGAATTATTTAAAAAGGTGTTTAATTTCCAGATATTTGGGGGTTTCCCTAGATACCATATTGTTATTGATTTCTTGTTTTAATTCCACTGTGACCAGAAAATACAGTCTGCATACTTCAGTCCTTTAGCATTCGTTGGCCCATTTTATTATCCAGCATATGGCCTACCTTTGTGCACTTGAAGAGAATAATATATACTGCAGTTGTTGGATATTATGTTTCTTAAATGTCAGTTAGATAGTGATTGATAGTGTTGTTCACATCTTCTGTGTGTATGCAGATATTTTATCTAGGTTTTCTCTGAATTGCTTACTAATGGATGTTAAAGTCTCTTGGTATAATTGTGGAACTGTTTGTCTCCTTACTTCTGTCAGTTTTGTTTTCATGTATCTTGTTATTAAATGCATACATATTTATAATTGTTATGTCTTCCTAATGAATTATTCCTTTTATCATTATAAAATACTCATTGCTTTTTTTAAAAAGCTCTTGGAAAATTAAGATATGATAACTGAAATTTTAAAATATATTTGTTAAAAAGAAGATTCAGAAGATAAAGTTATAGAGACCCCCATCCCCCCAACCAACAGCAAAAACAAAGAAAAGGACAGTGATGGAAAATGATAGATAAATAAGAACCTAGCAGAAGTACTCAGTGAGGTCCAGCATTCAAATAATAAGAGTTTAAAAAGAGAGAGAGAGAGAGAGAGAAACCCAAGAAATAATATAAGAATGTTTCCTGTAAATGAAGGGCATAGTTTACCAGATTCAAAGGACCTCCCTAAGATCCATGAGAGTGTAGGTTGAAGAGCTAGACCAAGGCACATTTATGAAATTTCAGAAGATCTGGGTGTTTTAGGGACCCTTTTCTTTTCATTCAACTGCTGAAGGGATGATGATAGCCATGAGAGAAATACCTGTCCAAGGAGAACCAACAGGATCCCTCCCTTTCAGTTCCTAAGCCTTGTCCTCAGCTTCCCTGAAATTAGACTCATATAGCTGAGGCAGTCCTGCCAAGAATTCAAAGCTGCCCTGTTCCCCTTACCCAGGTTTCTGGTTTGACTTGAGTCATGTAAATCTTTGAAATGTTCTTAGTCCTCAAGCACTCAGGCGCCAGGAATCTTTGTTGAACCACTTTAGCAAGTTAATCCCCTGGTTGTGCTGTAAGTCTGTTAACCAGATTCAATTAAGAATAATGTACTGTGTGCTGCTTTAGGAGAGTATTTGCCCCTACATGTGATAAGACCTAATGGTTACCCCATAGAACACTTATTAGTTATACCCTTAAGCATTTTGGGAAATAATTTTCAAATTAGGTATAATGAGTTAAAGTATTTTGGAGGTCATCCAAATAAGGGTACCTAGGCCAACAGTGGAGGCGCTGGGAAGATGTGAGGGCCTGGGATTATGCCCCTGCCAGCCCTGCTCCTGCTGCTGGTCCCCAACCCTAGGAGAATTGTTTACAGCCACAGTTTTCTGGGGCCATACCATTAGCGACAATCAGGACTTGGCCTTGACTCACCCTTTCATGTGGCTCTCAGCCACTTCTCAGTTTTACTCTGGTTCAAATTCATACGAATTCATATTCATATTTAAAAGGCTTTCAGTGCAGGACCATCTTTACTCAGCCAGTGGTAGGTTTCTGCTGCCATTTCCAATCCCCTGAGGCCACCACCACTGCTACTCCTCAGCCGCCCCAGCTGACTCAGAACCTGACACTGCTTCTCCAGTGATTGTAGCTTCTGACCACCTAGAACTCTTCGCACTTCCAGAGGTAGTCTTGTTCTTCCTGTTTTACACACCCTTGATTGAGGACATTTGAGCAGGTTGGGACTGGTACTCCTTCCATTTGAAGACACTATCTGTAGTGTCACCAAGCATCTTCCTTGCTGATTCTGGACTGATGCTGCAGGTTAGGGCCCAAGCTTCTGGCCCTATCTCAGGGAGTTTTCTGCCTTTCTAGAGCAATGCCCCCCCCCCCCCACTCCTTTATCCCTCTTCTGGTTTCAACCACCCACATCTGAGATGGGAGCATCTTTGTCTCCAACTTATTACTAAGGATTGATAGTCTTACTCTTGGAGCTAATTTTGATGCTTTTATACTTTTTTTATCTCATTAAATCTTAAGATCTTATGCAATATAATTTCTCTTGTCTTAGAACTGTCCAAAGTTCTCAAAGGAAAGATGCAGACGAAGGCATCCCTTCGAATTCTTGTTGCTAATCATAGTTAACATTTACTCAGCACCTACCATGTGTGAGGCACTATGCTAAACATGTTACTTATATGATCTCATTTAATCTTCACCAAAACCGTATGAACTCCCCGTTTTACAGGGAAAAACCCTGACTTAGAGAATCGAAGAAACTTTCTGTAAATTTGCAGAGAAAAATAGCCAGGCAGAGATTAGGATCCTGGTTTTCTGGAACCCAGAATCCACACTCTTAGTATCATTTGGTCTCACACAGAAAAGACTTAGGATACTAGCCATTCCAATGCAGAGAGACATATAGTAAGTAGTCTACATCCAGGTCTGTGTGGACTGATTTACATTTTACCTCAATTCAGGTAAATGCTTGGTACTTATTTGTTATCATCACTGTGATTAGCACAGTGAGGATAGACAGGGAAGTTCAGAAATTTCTCTGCCCTTCGCAATTTGAAAGACCAAACACATACACAGGAGTTAAATACTACATGATGAAATTTCATAGCTTAGCTAACACAGAAGAGGATGGACTAGTGACATAGTCAACAGGGATCTAGATTTGGCAATTTAGGCCTGGCAGGGAAGAGTTAAACCTCAGAACGCTACATAGTACAGCTGAAATGAAGAAATGAGTGGCCTGGCGTAGCTGGAAAGGTTTTCATGGATATGGATGGACTTGAACTTACCCTGAACCAATGAGATTTGGGTTTATGGGAAAGAAGAAAGGAAATTCTAAGTAAGGAAAGTATGATCAAAGGTGGGGAGGAGGGAATGAGTGTGGGCATTTGGGAAGGCATCAAACTGGGTCAGATTAGAAAGTAGCCCATGTTGGGGAATGGTGGAGGATACATTTGAAAAGGATCTTGAGTGTCATATTAGAAAGTTTGGAATTAAGTTTGAAGGCAGTGAGGGATCACAGAAGGCATTTGGATATAAGAAATATAGGCCAAAAAAGTTCTTATGGAATGTTTTTTTCACAGCATGGGTCATTTCACCATATCAAACAGGCTAGAGTCAAGATGTTAGCACTGAACTCCAGAAAATTAGGTTCTGTTATCCATTTAGCATTAGAGCCACATTCTTCCTGCCTAGATTTTTGCCTAAACTGAGGAAAAACCTTATGTGGTGAGAGCTTGCTCACTGTCTCAGGGTAAAAGAACTAGATGGTTTTAGTAATGTGAGTCATCAGTTATGATAATGCCCCTTCCAAAATAGGGTTGTACCTGCCAAGAGAATGACAATGCTTGTTTCAGCTAGCCAGAACATGTTGTCTCTCTTAGGCAGTGTTGAGGCTCACTGACAAATTCCTGTTCTTTGCTTATCTTTTTCCTAGATTCTGAGCAGACTGTATATTTTTCATTATTTCCTCAGTCAGGAGACTATGCAGTTTACTTAGTTATAAATGGATTTACATCAACAACATTCACATCCTGAGGATGCAGACAGGTCAACCTGGCACTTTGAACTACGTGGTTTTTCTGGACTCAGTTGGATGAACAAGCTGTTCTCCTTGCTGTAGAGTTGGGGAACACTATAACCTCAGGAGTCACTATTGCTGGCAGCTGATTTCACCCATTCTAAATTGATAATGCTTTCCACTTCGGAGAATGTTCTTACTCTCAAGTTCTGGAAGGGTTGTGGCCACTTTGAATCATGAGCCATTATATGGAGCTATTAGCATAATGCATGATTTTTCTGTCCTGTGAATCTATAAATAGCATGAAAAAAATCTCTTTGTTCTTCCCTTGTGTTGCTTTCAAAACTTAATATGGATAAGCTACTATAGACTACCTGTATCATCCTAGCTAGTGATATTTAAAATTTTCCTTTACAAACTTCTCAGGTCATCATAGCAGGAGACATAATATCGGAGATGCTTCCTTCCAAACTTTTCACCAAAATACCCATAAAACTATACAAAATATGTGAAAAAGGAAGGATGATATACTGTAAATTTAAGATAGAGAAAGGCTACATGTTGAGGTCCACAGGGAATGTCTGCTAATCTAATTGTCAGTGAGGTGGATTGAGAAATATATTCTTCCTTTTTTTTTTTTTTTTTTGAGAGAGAGAGCATGTGTGAGTGCCAGCACAAGCAAAGGAGGAGCAGGGGCAAAGGGAGAGGGCGAGAGAGAATCTCAAATAGGCTCCATGCCCAGTGCAGAGCCTGATCAACATGGGGCTCGATCTCATGACCTTGAGCCCATGACCTGAGGCAAAATCAGGAACTGGACACTTAATCAACTGAGTCACCCAGGTGCCCCAAGAAGCATATTCTTTTTTTTTTTTTAATTTTTTAACGTTTATTTATTTTTGAGACAGAGAGAGACAGAGCATGAATGGGGGAGGGTCAGAGACAGGGAGACACAGAATCCAAAGCAGGCTCTAGGCCCTGAGCTGTCAGCACAGAGCCCGACGTGGGCTTGAACTCACAGACTATGAGATCAGGACCTGAGCCAAAGTCGGACGCCCAACCAACTGAACCACCCAGGCACCCCCAAGAAGCATATTCTTAAATTTACAAAATACATGCCTCATGCACTGAACCCAGCTAGTGCTAAAAGAGAATAAACACAGAAGTACCTTGTCCCTATCATTTGCCCTCAGCTATTTCAGAATCTTAGAGCTGCACTGGCCAGGAAAGCAAATGGTCCAACTGGGAAGAAACTATCTTCTGAAATAGCCAGAGTCAAATCCAGAGTCATGCCTCCCAACCCAACCTATCAGCTTCTTTCCTTCTATATTCATGTAGAGATATGGCTCCCAGGCAGGAGGTATATGGAAACAAGCAAAGAATGTTTTGTGTCCTGGAAGGGCTAATTGTGTGACATTAAGTGCCATAATAGGGTAGAAGCAAGAAGAAGGCAGGGGACAATGCATACTGGGAAGGCATATGATCTTTTATGTACTGCCCTCTAAAACAGAACAGCAGATTGTCTCTTGGTCTCTCTCTTCTTAGTCAGATAGAATAGGAGAAGCCCTACCCAGAGACCTGGTAGACCCTGAAAACGGAGGTAGGTACTATGTGAGTCAGTTTGCCCTTCAGATCTGCTTTGCTTGTACCCAAGAGGAAAGTGAGGGAATATTAAGTCTCTTCACCAGTACTATCTGTTGGCAAGTGTCAGACTTGAACATACTGTTCTCTTTTCTGTCTATGAAAAGACAGAAAGATGCCCAAAGGGGTCCTAGGAAAAGAATACTGCAAGATAAGAGACAGGTATCTTTTCCATTAAAACTTGAAGCAAGCTTATCTATCTGGAAATAAATTTCTCCAGGAAAGAGAAAAACATGTTAGCAGAAATATTTTTGGTATACTCAGAAAGATGTGAGAAGGCATAGCCACCATGAAATAGGATTCAGGGGCCATCAGGATAAAAAGATTGAGATGAAAGATGATTTGTAAAGGTTGAAACAAATATGCCCAAAGTATAGTAGCAAAATTCAAGCGTGTACTGAAGAGAGTAAATATAGACAAGACTCTACAGAAGTCAAACTGGTAAAGTGGAAGGTAACATAAGGAACAGAATGACCAAGATGAAAATGTTGAGAGAGAAGACAGAAAACACAAATCTTATCTAAGAATTATATTTATTCCCAAAGAAGAAATGGAACAAAATACTGGAAACAATGGTCAAGCATATGTCAGAAGAAAACTTTCCAGAACTGAAGAAGATCTGAGATAACAGACCCAAATAGAGACATATCTCTTAAAAGGTTTGTGTTTCCAGGTTAAGGAATATTTTAGGCATTTAGACAGAAATGAATAGGTTATTAATAAAATAAACACCCAGCTGGGGTCAGACCTCTCAACCCTAAAGACTAAAAGACTGTTCTAGAAGATAAGGTTGTCTCTTAAGAACATCATATTCACCCAAAGAGATATTTATGTGCAAAGACCGTAGAAATTCATTTCTAGATTTACAAGGAAGTAGAAAATCCAGCCCACATGGTCCGTTCTATAAAAAAATGTATTTCAATCTGAAGTCCAATTGATCAACAGGTAAGTTGGTATGAGGGCACACACACAGAAAAGTACAAAATGACTTTCAGTGAGCAATTGGAAATTATTAAAAATATTTTTAGGGGTGCCTGGGTGGCCTAGTCAGTTGAGCATCTGACTCTTGATTTTGGCTCAGGTCATGATCCTGAGTGCTGCATGTGAAACCTCCTTGAGATTCTCTCTTCCTCTCTGCCCTTCTCCCCCACTCACGTGTTCCCTCTCTCTCTCTCTCAAATAAAAATTAAAAGTTTAAAGTTTTGAATATGATTACAAAACTATACACAAAAGCTAATACCTATTGCTGAAAAAAGATTTACGTAGGTCTGAAAACCTTAAATTAGATGAACAAAGATTGATAAAAGAGGAAGTAGGACTGTATTCCAAGTTTTCCACAGCGAGCGGGTATCTTTTCTACAATTAGGGAGAAAATATAAAATGTTATTATTTAATGTGAGTTAATGTTTTCTCTGAGTGAGTGATTCTAGTTTGAAAATTCTCCAGGAGAATGCTTTTCAAGCCAGCTTATCTCTAAAACTGAAATTATTATAGGATCAGATGGGCCATGTATCTGACTTCAGTTGGCAGTGAAGGAAATCCTAATAAGCTGAAGCTTTAAGAAACTACATCAGGAGACAAGATATATAAATGGTTTTCTTTCTTTCTGTATATATATTTTTTTCAAGTGACGAAAACTGCTTGCATCAGTGAAAGTGAGCCATATGCAGTGGTAACTATAACTAGGTTGACTTTGGTGGGCTGAATTTTCTCACTGGACATGTTGGTCAGAAAAGATTCTTTACTGCTTATAAGAGTTTGCTCAGAAACTCATGAGTTGCAGTTGAACCAATGTAAGAACTTTTAAGTAAGTTTTTCTCTGTGGTTTTTGGCTTTTGTTGAAGTTTTGATCTGAAGTGACGAGGAAGAGGAATCTTGTGAATTTTTACATATCCTCTTCTTTGTAGAATGAGTATGGGAATGAGAAACTGGAAATTACGACTATGATGAATGTATGAAATAATTGTGACTTTTAAAAAATACTAAAGCTTGGTCTAAATCATTATCTTTCCCAATTTTTACTGTGCTGTTTATCTTTGCTGAATATGTCTATACTAACTATGGTTGTTGGTTTTTTTTTTTTAATGTTTATTTATTTTGAGAGAGATAGAGCATGAGTGAAGGAGGGGCGGAAAGAAAGGGGAGACACAGAATCTGAAGCAGGCTCCAGGCTCTGAGCTGTCAGCACATAGCCTGATGCGGGGCTTGAACCCACAAACTGTGAGATCATGACCTGAGCTCAAGTTGGACACTTAACCAACTGAGCCACTCAGGCACCCCCTAACCATGGTTATTAAAGGGAAAAAAAGTGCTGGAAGAGATTTGGAGAAAATCCATAATATTGTGGTGTAAATATTTGGTTACTTGGGGAAATCTTGCTGCTACCTAATTTTTAATAAAAACAGAAGACCCAGTTCTTGGCCAGGATAAAATTAACAACCTTCCCTGCCCTGTAATTCTCAAAAATTTCTTTAAAAAAAAAAAGAATTACATTTGATTTTTTTAATATGAAACTTACTGTCAAATTGGTTTCCATACAACACCCCGTGCTCATCCCAACAGGTGCCCTCCTCAATACCCATCACCCACCCTCCCCTCCCTGCCACCCTCCAACAACCCTCAGTTTGTTCTCAGTTTTTGTTGTTTTTTTTTTTTTAATTTTTAAAAAAAATTTTTTTTTCAACGTTTATTTATTTTTGGCACAGAGAGAGACAGAGCATGAACGGGGGAGGGGCAGAGAGAGAGGGAGACACAGAATCGGAAACAGGCTCCAGGCTCCGAGCCATCAGCCCAGAGCCGGATGCGGGGTTCGAACTCGCAGACTGTGAGATCATGACCTGAGCCGAAGCCAGGTGCTCAACCGACTGAGCCACCCAGGCTCCCCAGTTTGTTCTCAGTTTTTACGAGTCTTTTATGTTTTGGCTCCCTCCCTCTCGAACCTATTTTTTTTCCCTTCCCCTCCCCCATGGTCTTCAGTTAAGTTTCTCAGGATTCACATAAGAGTAAAAACATATGGTATCTGTCTTTCTCTGTTTGACTTATTTCACTTAGCATAACACTCTCCAGTTCCATCCACGTTGCTACAAAAGGCCATATTTCATTCTTTCTCATTGCCACGTAATATTCCATTGTGTATATAACACAATTTCTTTATCCACTCATCAGTTGATGGATATTTAAGCTCTTTCCATAATTTGGCTATTGTTGAAAGTGCTGCTATAAACATTGGGATACAAGTGCCCCTATGCATCAGCACTCCTGTATCCCTTGGGTAAATTCCTAGCAGTGTTATTGCTGGGTCATAGGGTAGATCTATTTGTAATTTTTTGAGGAAACTCCACACTGTTTTCCAGAGCGGCTGCACCAGTTTGCATTCGCACCACAGTGCAAGAGGGTTCCCATTTCTCCACATAGTCTCCAGCATCCATAGTCTCCTGATTTGTTCATTTTAGCCACCCTGACCGGCGTGAGGTGGTATCTGAGTGTGGTTTTGATTTGTATTTCCCTGATGAGGAGCAACATTGAGCATCTTTTCATGTGCCTGTTGGCCATCTGGATGTCTTCTTTAGAGAAGTGTCTATTCATGTTTTCTGCCCATTTCTTCACTGGGTTATTTGTTTTTCGGGTGTGGAGTTTTGTGAGTTCTTTATACATTTTGGATACTAGCCCTTTGTCGGATATGTCATTTGCAAATATCTTTTCCCATTCCGTTGGTTGCCTTTTAGTTTTGTTAATTGTTTCCTTTGCTGTGCAGAAGCTTTTTATCTTCATGAGGTCCCAATAGTTCATTTTTGCTTTTAATTCCCTTGCCTTTGGGGATGTGTCAAGTAAGAAATTGCTGTGGCTGAGGTCAGAGAGGTTTTTTTCCTGCTTTCTCCTCTAGGGTTTTGATGGTTTCCTGTCTCACATTCAGGTCCTTCATCCATTTTGAGTTTATTTTTGTGAATGGTGTAAGAAAGTGGTCGAGTTTCATTCTTCTGCATGTTGTTGTCCAGTTCTCCCAGCACCATTTGTTAAAGAGACTTTTTTTCCATTGGATATTCTTTCCTGCTTTGTCAAAGATTAGTTGGCCGTACTCCAATTCTGGAGTCTCTATTCTAGTCCATTGGTCTATGTGTCTGTTTTTGTGCCAATACCATGCTGTCTTGATGATGACAGCTTTGTAGTAGAGGCTAAAGTCTGGGATTGTGATGCCTCCTGCTTTGGTCTTCTTCTTCAATATCACCTTGCCTATTCGGGGTCTTTTGTGGTTCCATACAAATTTTAGGATTGCTTGTTCTAGCTTTGAGAAGAATGCTGGTGCAATTTTGATTGGGATTTCATTGAATGTGTAGATTGCTTTGGGTAGTATTGATATTTTAACAATATTTATTCATCAATCCATGAGCACAGAATGTTTTTCCATTTCTTTATATCTTCTTCAATTTCCTTCATAAGCTTTCTATAGTTTTCAACATACAGATCCTTTACATCTTTGGTTAGGTTTATTCCTCAGTATTTTATGATTTTTGGTACAATTGTGAATGGGATCAGTTTCTTTATTTGTCTTTCTGTTGCTTCATTATTAGTGTATAAGAATATAACTGATTTCTGTACATTAATTTTGTATCCTACGACTTTGCTGAATTTATGTATCAGTTCTAGAAGACTTTTGATGGAGTCTATCGGGTTTTCCATGGATAGTATCATGTCATCTGCAAAAAGTGAAAGCTTGACTTCATCTTTGCCGATTGTGATGCCTTTGATTTCCTTTTGTTGTCTGATTGCTGATGCTAGCACTTCCAACACTATGTTAAACAATAGTGGTGACAGTGGACATCCCTGTCGTGTTCCTGATCTCAGGGGGAAAGCTCTCAGTTTTTCCCCATCGAAGATGATATGAGCTGCGGGCTTTTCATAAATGGCTTTAGTGATGCTTAAGTATGTTCCTTCTATCCCAACTTTCTCGAGGGTTTTTATTAAGAAGGGATGGTGAATTTTGTCAAATGCTTTTTCTGCATCGATTGACAGGATCATATGGTTCTTATCTTTTCTTTTATTAATGTGATGTATCACATTGATTGATTTGCTAATGTTGAACCAGCCCCGCAGCCCAGGAATGAATTCCCCTTGATCATGGTGAAGAATTCTTTTTATATGCTGTTGAATTCGATTTGCTAGTATCTTATTGAGAATTTTTGCATCCATATTCATCAGGGATATTGGCCTGTAGTTCTCTTTTTTTACTGGGTCTCTGTCTGGTTTAGGAATCAAAGTAATGCTGGCTTCATAGAATGAGTCTGGGAGTTTTCCTTCCCTTTCTATTTTTTGGAATAGCTTGAGAAGCATAGGTATTATCTCTGCTTTTAATGTCTGGTAGAATTCCCTAAGGAAGGCATCTGGTCCTGGACTCTTATTTGTTGGGAAATTTTTGATAACTGATTCCATTTCTTTGCTGGTTATGGGTATGTTCAAATTATCTGTTTCTTCCTGTTTGAGTTTTGTAAGTGTGTGGGTGCTTAGGAATTTGTTCATTTCTTCCAGGTTGTCCAGTTTGTTGGCATATAATTTTTTTTTTTTTAATTTTTTTTTTAATGTTTTTATTTATTTTTGGGACAGAGAGAGACAGAGCATGAACGGGGGAGGGGCAGAGAGAGAGGGAGACACAGAATCGGAAACAGGCTCCAGGCTCTGAGCCATCAGCCCAGAGCCCGACGCGGGGCTCGAACTCACGGACCGCGAGATCGTGACCTGGCTGAAGTCGGACGCTTAACCGACTGCTAATTTTTAATAGTATTCCCTGATAATTGCTTGTATTTCTGAGGGATTGGTTGTAATAATTACATTTTCATTCCTGATTTTATCTATTTGGGTTAGTTCCCTTTTCTTTTTGAGAAGCCTGGCTAAAGGTTTATCAATTTTGTTTATTTTTTCAAAAAACCAACTCTTGGTTTCATTGATCTGCTCTACAGTTTTTTTAGATACTATATTGTTTATTTCTGCTCTGATCTTTATTATTTCTCTTCTTCTTCTGGGTTTGGGATGTCTTTTCTGCTCTGCTTCTATTTCCTTTAGGTGTGCTGTTAGATTTTGTATTTGGGATTTTTCTTGTTTCTTGAGATAGGTCTGGACTGCAATGTATTTTCCTCTCAGGACTGCCTTCACTGCACCCAAAGCATTTGGATTGTTGTATTTTCATTTTCATTTGTTTCCATATATTGTTTAATTTCTTCTCTAATTGCCTGGTTGACCTATTCATTCTTTAGTAGGGTGTTCTTTAACCTCCATGCTTTTAGAGGTTTTCCAGACTTTTTCCTGTGGTTGATTTCAAGTTTCATAGCATTGTGGTCTGAAAGTGTGCAGGGTATAATCTCAGTTCTTTTATACTTATAAAGGGCTGTTTTGTGACTTAGTATGTGATCTATCTTGGAGAAGGTTCCATGTGCACTCGAGAAGAAAGTATATTCTGTTGCTTTGGGATGCAGAGTTCTAAATATATCTGTCAAGTCTATCTGATCCAATGTCTCATTCAGGGCCCTTGTTTCTTTATTGATCCTATGTCTAGATGATCTATCCATTGTTGTAAGTGGAGTATTAAAGTCCCCTGAAGTTACCACATTCTTATCAATAAGATTGCTTATGTTTGTGATTAATTGTTTTATATATTTGAGGGTTCCCATATTTGGCGTGTAGACATTTATAATTGTTAGCTCTTCCTGATAGACCATCTCATTATTATATAATGCCCTTCTTCATCTCTTGTTACAGCCTTTAATTTAAAGTCTAGTTTGTCTGACATATAAGTATGGCTACTCCAGCTTTCTTTTGATAGATAGTTCTCCATCCCCTCACTTTCAATCTGAAGGTGTCCTCAGGTCTAAAATGAGCCTCTTGTAGACAGCAAATAGATAGGTCTTGTTTTTTTATCCATTCTGATACCCTATGTCTTTTGGTTGGAGCATTTAGTCCATTTACATTCAGTGTTATTATTGAAAGATATGGGTTTAGAGTCATTGTGATGTCTGTAGGTTTCATGCTTATAGTGATGTCTCTGGTACTTTGTGGTCCTTGCAACATTTCACTCAAAGAATCCCCCTTAGGTTCTCTTGTAGGGCTGGTTATGAATTCCTTCAGTTTTTGTTTGTTTGGGAAGACCTTTATCTCTCCTTCTATTCTGAATGACAGACTTGCTTGATAAAGGATTCCTGGCTGCATATTTTTTCTGTTCATCACATTGAAGATTTCCTGCCATTCCTTTCTGGCCTGCCAAGTTTCAGTAGATAGGTCTGCCACTAGTCTTATAGGTCTCCCTTTATAAGTTAGAGCCTGTTTATCCTTAGCGGCTTTCAGATTTTTCTCTTTATCCTTGTATTTTGCCAGTTTCACTATGATAGGTTGTGCAGAAGATCGATTCAAGTTAAGTCTGAAGGGAGTTCTCTGTGCCTCTTGGATTTCAATGCCTTTTTTCCTTCCCCAGGTCAGGGAAGTTCTCAGCTATGATTTGTTCAAGTACACCTTCAGCCCCTTTCTCTCGCTCTCTTCCTCTTCTGGAATTCTTATGATATGGATATTGTTCTGCTTGATTGCATCCCTTAGTTCTCTAATTCTCCCCTCATACTCCTGGAATTTTTTATCTCTAATTTTCTTAGCTCCTCTTTTTCCATAATTTTATCTTCTAATTCACCTCTTCTCTCCTCTGCCTCTTCAATCCGAGCTGGGATCATCCCCATTTTATTTTGCACCTCATTTATAGCATTTTTTTAGCTCCTCATGACTATTTCTTAGTCCTTTGATCTCTGTAGATTCTCTGCTGTCCTCTATACTTTTTTAAGCCCAGCGATTAATTTTATGACTAGTATTCTAAATTCTTGTTCCATTATATTGCTTAAATCAGTTTTGATCAATTCGTAGCTGTCGCTACTTCCTGGAGTTTCTTTCGAGGGGAGTTCTTCCATTTCATCACCTTGGGTAGTCCCTGGGGTGGCGCCAAACTGCAGGGCACTTCCCCTGTGCTGTCGGGAGTAACTTGTGTTGGTGGGTGGGGCTGCAGTCAGACCCTATGTCTGTCCCTAGCCCACCGCTGGGGCCACAGTCAGACTGGTGTATACCTTATCTTCCCCTCTCCCAGGGGCAGGACTCACTGTGGAGTGGTGTAGCCCCTGTCTGGGCTACTTGCACACTGCCAGGCTTGTGGTGCTGCTTTGATGGGATCTGGCATATTAGCCAGGGTGGATCTGCAAGGTGCACAGGGGCGGGGGGGGCAGACTTAGCTCACTTTGCCTGTGGTGGTCCCCTGTGGGAGGGGCCCTGCAGCACCACAAGGTAGGCAGCCCCATTGGAGGGATGAATCCACAGAAGCACAGGGTTGGGAGTTTGTGCAGTGCAAACAAGTTCAGTGATGGGAACTGGTTCCCTTTGGAATTTTGGCTGGGGGATGGGAGAGGGAGATGTTGCTTTCCAGCGCCTTTGTTCCGCGCCGAGCTGAGCTCTGTCTTCTGAAGCTCAACAACTCTCTCTCCCGGTGTCCTCTCACCCTCCTCACTCTCCAAGAGCAGAGCTGTTGACTATTAACATTCCAGATGTTAAGTCCCTCTGGCTGTCACTCACTCTGGCCCCTCTGCTTTTGCAAGCCAGACTTCAGGAGCTCTGCCTCACCGCATGGGCTCCCCCTCCACTGCCCTGACTCCCTCCTACCAGTCCATGTAGCATGCACCACCTCTCCACCCTCCCTACCCTTTTCTGTGGGCCTCTTGTCTACGCTTGGTTCTGGAGAGTCCCTTCTGCTAGTCTTCTGGCAGTTTTCTGGGATATTTAGGCAGATGTGGGTGGAATCTAAGTGATCAGCAGGATGAGGTGAATCCAGCATCCTCCTAGGTCACCCTCTTCCCCCCTCGTTCCTCCAAAATTTCTAATTAATTTTGTCACTGATTGCTGACAGCTTCCCTGTGGCTTCTCAACTGTAAATGTTTCAAGCACGTAGAGGATGGATGTAGTAAGGTTAACAGAGAATCACCTAGAGATATTTGTAGACTATGAATTGTCCCAAACCATTCATCATTGTGCTCAAAAGGGTTTGTTTAGCATGTATTTGTGCACTCCACAAACATGGTACAAGTCTTCCAGGGTAGGGATTTTGAAAGATGTGTAATATTGATGTCTACAAGGGCCAACCAACAGTTGTGATAACTTACAGTGCACACAGACTCCACTAGTTGTGCAGAAGACACAGAATAAATATGAATCTCAGTCTCTGCTCTCAAAGGAATGGAAAGCTTATTGGGGAGACCATGATAACACAAATGAAATGATTAGCCAACAGTCAAGTGTAAAGATGAGTTATATTGTCTTCCCGTATCTGTGTTTGTTTATTCCTCTGTAAAAGAGGAATAATAAAACTACTTCTCCCAGGAGGGCCTGGTACACATGAAGTACTCAGTAGAAGTTAGCCCATCCTGACTGTTATTTATATTATTACTAATTTGTAAATGTGATAGAAGGTCAGAGAAAGAAGTGATCAGTGTGTGCTGAAACAGCGAAGAAAATTTACTTAAATAATTGCAATTTGAGCTTGGCCTTTGAATGATGGGTAAAACCTAGTGAGATGGTGACCTGAGCAATGCAGATGTCACCTGAGGTGGGAAAATGGTAGCTGTGGGGGCATGTGGGTTGCTGCCTCTCTAGTTAAGATAACAGCCTGACTGGTTCAGTGGGTGTGTTGGTCTTTTGGGATTTGTGGGAAAGAAAATTGACTAGATAGGGTGGGGAAAGATTATGGAGGCTTTACAAGTCAGGCAAAGGAGTTTGGGTTGTGAGATGATCAGCAATGAATTGTTTAAACTTGAGTGAAAGTGGGGGTCAGGACGGTTGGAAAGAGTGGATTGCTGCAGTCAGGGAGGTGAGAGAAGGCTGTTAAAACAGCCCAGTTGAGCAGTAATCAGGGCTGGGTTAGCAGAATGGGGAGTCAGATACAGCCAAGGAACTATGGAAGAAGTAGTGACAAGCTGGGGGAAAACAGCAGAGCAACGGAAGACAAGACTATGTTTTGAGATCTGGTGCCACATTTTCTGAGCCCAGCATCAGGATGCAAGGTTGACACATACATGTGTGTTTATAGAACGATTGAGGCGGAATAATTGAAAATGTCACTGAAAATGCAACTTATGAGAACCCTAAGTTTATGGCCAGGCAGAGAACAAAGACCAATAATAAATTGGGAAAGAATATGAAGAGAAGGGTGTCTGTCCTCTTCGATGTTCTTTTTGCTTCTATCTATTATGTATCTGTATTCCTGCTGTATAGAAAATTAAGACCTAGGAAGCAACTGTTGGTTTAAAAACCCAGAACTGTAATAATCTATTTTGCATATGTGTATCCTCCATTAGTGCATGTGGTGCCTGAGGGTAAGAAAGCATTGTGTTCACATATATCAGTTGGGATGTCTGGTGTCCTACCAGGACCTAGGTGCAGATCCTGACACTAACGCCCCTGAGTGAGTTACTCAACCTCTCTGTGTTTTAGCGCTTTCATGATTAAAATGGAATAATAGGGGCACCTGGGTGGCTCAGTCGGTTGAGCGGCCGACTTCAGCTCAGGTCATGATCTCGCGGTCCGTGAGTTCGAGCCCTGCGTCGGGCTCTGGGCTGACAGCTTGGAGCCTGGAGCCTGCTTCAGATTCTGTGTCTCCCTCTCTCTCTGACCCTCCCCCTTTCATGCTCTGTCTCTCTCTGTCTCAAAAATAAATAAAAAATGTTTAAAAAAATGGAATAATAATAGTATCTACCTCACAGTGATATTGTGAGGCATATGAGAGATAATACATGCTAAGTGCTTAGAACAGTGCCTGGTGAGTGTGAGATATTATCTGGGAGGAGATGTGGTAGTGGTAGGTTGTGGTATACTGGTGAAGGTGACAGTTCACTTCAACCCAGTAGTGGTCAGGAGACAATCTCCAACCAGTATGTTGAAAGTGTGATTGTCGAAGATGATCTTGTGAAACCACGTGCATGATGCTGTGCAAGTAAAGAGCAAATATCAGGGGGCCCTGGGGTCACCTACTAGGGCCAGTGTCTTAAGTTTCAGAGTGTTACCTTGATTCATCATTCATACAATGAGCACTTAATTAAAACAATGCTATGCGGATTGCATTCTTATACACACAGCACTTGAAAGGCAAGAATGAAAATACTAGGTACCTACTATTTGTAAAAGTATAAGCTATAAAAGACACAAACACTTCATAAGTTAATATCACTTGAATTTCAGGTTGAGCTCCCTTAGATGACGTTTTCCCTGGTCAAACAAGTTGGCTTTTATTGTAGCTCTTGCACTGTAGACAAGCTATATCTTAGGTCCTGAAAAGTGGCGAGATTACAATAAACATGTAGGGTCAAAGGAGAACTCCCAGTCACTTGACTGAAAACTGGAAAGAATTAGAGTGTTTTCTGGCATGGGGGCTCCTCCAAGTGCTTTCTGGAGTGGACCATTCAGCCAGTAAATCAGTAACAGAGATTAGAGCATATGCAGAACTGGCCCTTTTGTTGTTCCGGGAACTGGCCCTAATTTGTATTAGGTTTTATTTTGTTTGTCCAGATCATACTTTATAACTGCATTTTCCCTTGGGTGTACCTGAGAGCAAGCAGTATGATGCTGGGAACCACAGCTCATGCCATTTTTCAAAGGAGTTGGATGTTTCAGGGATTGGAGAATGGGGATCATTTTAGTATAGAAAAGAAAAACATGTCTAGCAAAAGATGACAATCTGAACTTGATTAGTGCTTTTCATGACATAAAAGAGATGCTGCCTCCAATAGAATTATCTGGCTTTACCTACTTTGGGCTCAAATCCAGATGTTCCCTAGAGCTATTTGCTGACCGCCTGAAATGTTGACTGGGGCTTATGTCATGGCACATGGGCAGGATGCAGCCCCTTTTTCTGGAGCCAGCCCTGGCACATGGTGTCATGGAGACTGCAGAAGCCCACACCCACCTTTAGCTGCAGGCCAGTACTCTCTCCAGGGCCAGTGGAGAGGATCCTCATTTCATGTTTCTAGAACAAACTTGAAGGGCAGCAGAGCAGGCTGAAAGAAAGGCTCTGTAGATATTTCTATGCCCTGTTTTTACCAGGGAGTCAGAATTGTGTTTTTCTCCGTCTCTGCTCACTGTGAATCACTGGGAACAGTAAACTTTAGGAATGCCACATTCTTTTGAAATGGGAGAATCTGTCTGGAACACAGAAATAGGCATAGTACAACTATACCTGGTGAACAGGGAAATCCAACTGAGGGAGGAACTGTGCCTGTCTAGTTGGTTTTTAATGAATCTAGTGATGTTTCCTCCTGTTCTGGTTTAAAAAAATTTTTGAAAGCTAAATATGTTTAGTCACACACTGGAATACTATTATTATCAATAACAGTTTGGTTTTATAAATGTTCTTTCTTTAAACCATTATCTTCGGGGATTTTTACTGCAAGATTAATTGATTCATCCAGTAAATACTGATTGCCTGTTTTTTAATTCATTAGACACTGTTCTGAACACAGGAGATGTAGTACTGAGGAAGACAGTGGGGCTGTCTGCTCACAAGGCACTTAACATTCTAACTGAGGGGGACGGACAGTACACAAAGGGCAAAGCCAAAAGTCAACAACTTAGAGCTTGTGCTATTTCCATTATGCCATGTTGTTTTAACATTTGGGTACCTTAGCACAGTCCCTCAAACATAGAAGACATTCAATAAATCTTTGTTAAAATATGGGAAGAGTGAACATTTCCATTAAAAATTCTTCCTTTATTTTTAACACCAAATCCCAAAATGATGGCCTAGGGTAAGAGGTAAATAAAAACAATAACATTAGCCCTGCTTTATTGAGGAGCTGAACACTGTTTGGAACTATCGAGAAAAACTCAGGACTTGTGTTTGAATTAGAACCCATGCAGGTTTCAATCATGGGAAACATAATCCATTTAGCTTTCTTCAGCAGAATAAAATGTAATACAAGGAATTGAACACATTCAACATTGTCAGAGAGTGAAACCTGACCTCCTAAGGATTGTGAATCAAGTATGAGGAGTCACGGTGCCTGAGTTATCTGATAAATGTGCGAAGAATGATATCAGCAAGATGGTGAACTGTGTGGTTCCTGATTTCAGTTCCCCTCATGGGAAGAACAACTAGAAACTCTCCACAGGCAAGACCCTTTTGTGAAGGTCTCAACATTGTTGGAGAGACTGGAAGAGGGGTTGCTAGGCTGGAACTGCAGGATGATTCCCAGAAGGAATTACTAATCTGACCTGTCAGGAGGAGCCCCTCTGCCTCCTTCTGCTGCAGTCAGGAACAGGGTATGAATCAGAAGTTTGTTGACTGAACTGTTGACTTCAAGAACACATCCCCTTAGCTGCAATGAAACATTCAGGAAAACTCCACTGCCACCACCAGAACAGCCCCTCATCTGTTACACATCTGGAGACTAGACCCTGGAACACTGCTGCAGAAAAGCTGCCGCCCACACAAACCCGTGTCCAAAAGCAACAGTAGAGGCAGCAGAGGGAAAAGTCCCTCTCTCACATTCGTTTTCCAAATCTGCTACACTTGCATCTAATTGGAGGATTGATTTGCAAACCAAATTCTGGCTGCAAGGAGCCTGGAGAAAGTAATTCTTAGCTTTCCAACCTCTATAGTAGAAAAAAAGTAGAGTGGATGATGGGTGCCAGTTTCTCATATCCACATAGTCTTCCCCCTTTTAACCCAAATGCAATGTTCATCACTTGGCAAACCAATTTGGAAACAAAAATGCAGCCAATGAGGTAAGTTTTTGGTTGACATCAGTCAGATGTAGTTCTCCTCTGAGCAATGAGGAGCTCATCTTCTTGTATGAGAAGCTTCTTGGACCTGTGTTTGTATCATGATGCTTCTGTCCTCAAAGAGAAAAGAATTGAGGATTAGATTATGCCCTGGGAGGTCCTCAGAAGAACCCAGCAGAACCAAGCTTGTGAGCATCAGTGAATGGTAGGCTTTTGAGAAGCCTGAGATCATGGGTCTTAGGAGGCCAACCACTAGCTCCAAGAAGGTGAAATATGCCTCCAGGCCCTTCCCTTTGCATCGCAGCTCACTCACATGGAAAGTTCACT
Source organism: Prionailurus bengalensis (assembly GCF_016509475.1). Lineage (NCBI taxonomy): Eukaryota > Metazoa > Chordata > Mammalia > Carnivora > Felidae > Prionailurus > Prionailurus bengalensis. The sequence continues at coordinate 99,767,769 of NC_057355.1, forward strand.
TGCAGAGTGGGAGCGCCTGGGTGGCTCACTTGGTTAAGCATCTCACTCCTGATCTCAACTCAGGTGAGCCCACTTAAGTTGACTTGACACAGGATTTAGATTAGCTAATACAGGCATGAAGGTTATACCTCATCCTTCAGAAGTTTGAGCTGAGAAACCTGGCAGCATTTCATGCCAGTTAAGGACACAACCCTTTTCCTTGAGTTCTCAAAGAAAAATTCTGGCTTGACTCTTGGATTTAAATGTGGATGTTTATTAACTTGATTCTCAATCAACAGGTATCTATTTCATATAGGAGCTTATCACCAACCTAGTGTACTCGTGTTTCTTGGGTGAGTGCTAGAAGGTCCCCAAGCCACAGATTCCTTCTCTGTATAACATGGGCATTAAAAATAGTCATATCACAGGGAGGTTGGAAGGTTGCATGAGAACACATAAGAAAGCACTTCACATATTTCCTGGCATATATTTAGCACTTGGTCAATGAAAGCTTTGATCCCTTACCTGCATGATTCTCCTCTTGATGGATAGTGTGGTGACCAGATCTGTGTGGGCCACCAAATACACTGCCTCAATCTGTGCCTACAGATTTCTTCCCATTTCTTTTGAAAAACTGAGGCACTTTAACAAAGGTTATTAGCAGTGATTAATGGCCATACCAGTGGGAGGAGATTAAGTCCTTTTAGTATGATTTGTTTTACAAGGCAGGGAAGACTTCCATGTAAAATGGTAAAAATAAAGAAACTGGCATTTACAGGAATACTTTTAGTTGTATAGGAAATTTATTTGTGTAGAAGAACCCCTTTGTGACAATAACTGATAATGATATTTTTTCTTTCTTATTTTAGTCTAAGGTGGTTCCCTAGAGACAGCATGATAGAGGTTACATGGTCCCATGGAAAATCCTGAGAGTAGGACTAAGAAAATCTGTTTTTTATATCTGCCTCCAGCATTTATTAACTGTGTAACCTTCACACAATCACTTAAAGGCTGTCAACTTGAGTTTCTTCATCTGTAAGATGGAAGTAATAATAACCATTTGCCTATTTCCTAGAATCCTGTTGAATGTCAGTGGCATCTGATGCCCCTCCTCACTAGAATTACCCTGCTGTGAGATCCTATCTTGGCCTATATTATCCCAAGAACATCCCCCCCACCTTCTTCAGACCCACCTTAACCCATGTTCCAATCCCACAGGGCCTTGAAGTAGAGTGAATCATAAAATGTGTGTGAACCTGGCTTGCTATAGCATCCTTCCCAGTTAAACAGATCAACCTCCCCCCCAACTGCCACCTAGAAAACTGAGTAATGGTGCAATTTCAGGAAAATTTGAGCCAAAGGAATTTGGGGAGCTTTATTAGTTGTCTAGGGCTGCCCTAACCAAATACCACAAACCTGAGTGGCTTAAAACAACAGAAATCAAGTCTCTGACAGCTCTAGAGGCTTAGAAGTCTGAAATCAAGGTGTTGGCAAGACCATGGTCTTTCTGAAGGCTCTAGGAAAGAATCTTTCCTTGCCCCTTCCTAGCTTTTGGTGGCCTCTAGGAATTTTGGCATTTCTTTGCTGGTAGCCACATGACTCCAGTCTGTGCAAGTGTTTTCACATGGGTTTCTCCTCTGTGTCTCTGTGTGGCCTCTCTTCTTTCTTATATGGACACCAGTCCTTGGATTTAGGGTTTAATCCAGTATGACCTCATCTTAACTGTATCTGTAAGACCCTATTTCCAAATAAGATCACATTCTGAGGTCCTGCGTGGACATGAATTTTGGGAAGACACTATTCACCCCACCACAAGGCACCTTTAAATCGTGCCCTAATGGGGTGTATGCTTTCTCAGCAAGGATATCCTTAGATCCAGTATACACGTGTTTGAGGAGCAATGCCACCTTATCATCCTCCATCCCAATCGCACCCCCAACTCAATTCTGTACAAAATTCTTTGCCTGTTGGCTCTCTACCCTAACCATAAATCTGGGTGTCCCCTTGAACTCATCCCTTGCCCTCATTGTTCCCTTCCCCTTATTCTGCCCAGTCACCAAGGCCCATGCATTCTTGGTCTCTCCCCTGTCTTGGTCTTCCAAAGTCAGCCCCAGCTCCTCCAGGGCTGCCTGGGACAAGTATGAGCCTCAAAGCTGCACCCCCTGGCTCTGATCCCATTCTCCAGTTCCCATTTCCACATTGCCCCCAGAGCCTTTAGAAATGCAAATTTAGGTCATCTCCCATCCCTGCTGACTGGTGACTGCATCTAATCTCTCAGCTGACTTCCAACTCATCCCCTCTCTTACCTGCTCCCAGGCTACTTCACTCCAGTCACACTAAATGCCTTGCACTTTCCCAAGCTCACCTGTGCTCTGTGACACAACATGCTGTGCCAGGCTTACCTGACTTCCATCTGGTTACCTTGCAGACTCCCTTTCAGCTCCATCTTCACTTTTTTTGAAGCCATCTCTGATGATTCTCAAGCAGGGTTCCATATACCCTTCTGTGCACATTTGACTCTCCTCATCTGTATGCACAGTTGGCTTACTCCAAGGATTTTCTTGTCTCTCACACTAGGTTCCTTCATGGTGTGTACCTCTCTTCTCCATATTCCAGATATCTGTATCCCAGACACCAAACACAATACGAGGCACATAGTAGGTGGGTCTACGAAATGCTTGTCAAGTGAGTAAAATGAGGTCTTCCAACAGAGTTTAGAACTAGTAAGTGGCCAAATCAGGGCCACTACGTGGCTTATTCATATGTAGTGTGTGGCTCTTTGAGATTTCTAATTTTCACATTAGAATATTCAACATGTGATTCTCCAGGGTCTACTGAGGTCATGCCGTCTTTTTGTTTAGCAGTGATTGCGTATGTCGCTACAGAAGCATGGGCATTTCCCAGCTGAAGAATGTTGAGATATATATATATATATATTCATATTTTATTTATATGTCTATCTTTTCCTACCTAAGGGGAAAGTCTTCCACAGGTTAACTTCTCTGTGGAGCCCAGAGGGTTTTAACAATGGGAGACATCTGGAAAGCACCTGTAGCCAAGCAGAGGGGTTGCTGAGAAGTGTATCAGTGTGCGTCTCAGGAACTGCCTCAAAATTCCACGTCTGATTTTTGCTGCACTGCCTCGTTGAAGTTCCAGGCGTATCTTCAAGCTGGATTGCTTTCTCTCTGGGAGTCTGAATGGACTCAGGAGGGTACCCGGCCACGAACATTAGTGTATGCAGTATGGTACAGCTCGGTAGCAAGGATTCCCGTGTGGAATTGTTCTGTGCACGTGATGCTCTGGACATTTCATTCACCAACTCCATAACATTTATGAAGTTCTCACTGTTTACCTGTTACTGCATCTGGCACTATGGATATATGGAAAAAAAAAAAAAAAGATGACGATGATGACTAGAATAGCGTGCAAAGAAACCAGATTGTCTTCTTGTAACTTCAGTGGCCCTGGCACCATGCTAATTTCACTTTCCTGGTCAGTCCAGAGCTTTGCTTATCTGTAGATGTAAACACAGTCTGAAAGTGGTGATCTGGGGGTAGGGATGCTTGTCCTTATGTTGAAGATGCCAGTGATCCCCTTTTTTGTCATTTAACATATATTGTCATATAAGCCCCAAATCTCTGGCCTTGCAGCCTTTAAAAAGAATGATGTAATGCTATGTGGATGGCATGGAAGGATGTCCCAGATACAGTATTAAGTGAAGAAAGCAAGTTTCAGAACAGTGTATGTTGTGTGTGTATGAAATATAAAACCATTTTTAGTTTTGCAGTATTGGTTGAAATACCGTCCGGGGACCAGCAGGATCAGCATTACCCAGGAACCTGTCAGGAATGTGCATTCTTAGGCCTCACCCCTGACCTACTGGATCAGAAACTCTGGGTGTGCAGCTGGCAGCATGACCTCTAGGTGGTTCTGATGCTCGTGCAAGTTGTGGAACCACTGCTCTGCGTGTCCGTTTCTGGGAGAGTTTGCTACTGTGTACAGAGTCCCTCAGGACACTAAGGATGGGTCTGTAATGCCTTTATAATTCGCACAGGGTCCCAGGAAATGAATCACTTATGTTTTATAAGGGATTTTGACTGTGTTGTTTCTGAGTCATTGTATTCATGTATGCCTCTTCTTTATGTGTTTATTTTTCATTTTGAGGAGAGCACAAATGGGGGTGGGACAGAGAGAGGGGAACAGGGGATCTGAAGCGGGCTGTACACTGACAGGCTGACAGCAGTGAGCCCGGTGCAGGGCTCACACTCACAAACTGCGAGATCATGACCTGAGCCGAAGTCGGGCGCTCAACTGACCGAGCCACCCAGTCACCCCTCAGGTGTGCCTCTTCTTTACAAAATCAGTGAAACAAAAAGCCAACGAATTCTATGTGCAAAAAAATATTGGCAACCCTATGAAAAAAAAAAAGAATCCCTGGAGGACTATACCTTCAGCTGGTGCTTCTCAAACTTTAATGTGCATACAGATTACTTAATGGCCTTGATAAAGTACAAGACTGGCTTGAGGCCTGGGGTTCTGCTTATCTAACCCCTTCTAGGCCAAGGTGCTGTTCCGTGGGCCATGTTTTGAATAGCAGGCCACTAAGACGTTATCCCCGGTTATCTCTGGAAGGTAGAACTGTGAGGGTCTTCACTTTACATTTCACCTTTGTGCATTATTTGCATTTGTTTTTTAGACAAAGAACTGTATTCTGAGAGTAAAGAATTTAAAAATCTTTCACCAGAATTTGCCTTACTTCTACATCTCTGTGTTCTGCAGATTTAACCTTAAAAAAAATTTGTAAGAGTGCGTCAAAAGGAAACTGATTTCTTGTCCCCCTGCATCCCCATGCCACCCAGATCTTTATAGATGTGAATGTTTAAAAGCAATAGAGTTAGGTGTAGGGGGCAGTTGGAAGGCATTCCTATTAGCTAAAATGTTTCAGTGGCAGGCATCAGAAACGTAACTAAAATGGGCTTAAGAAGTTAAAGGAAATTTTTAAGAAAGACAAGGAAAATGCTGCTGTCACTCATAGCTGAATCCAAGCCTTCAAATGACATTTTCAGGAATCGGTCTCTTGCCATCTCTAAGCTCTGTTTTCCTCTGCAGTGGCTTTATTTTCAGGCCCTCCCTCTTTCTCTAGAATGGCCACCAGAAGCAGTAGGCTCTGTTCTACCAGGTTAGCAGCCACAGCCATGTGAGAAGGCCCCTTCCCTGCTCACGTTCCAGGGATGACGCTCGTTGTGTACGGACCCATCTCTGAATCTATCAGTGACTCCGATTGGCTTGACGTGGCCACATGCCCACTTCTGAAGAAGCCTGGGGGTGGTGTAACCTCATCTGAACCAGCTGAGAGGAAGGGGTGGTTCCCTGAAGGAGAACCAAAACATTGATACTAGGACGAGGTGAAATAGATGTGGAAGTGGAGAGGTGGTGTTCTGTTATTGTGCAGATCTCCAGCCCCGTCTTCTCTTTTGACTTCTTTGGAAACCAGGTTAAGTGATTTATCCGTAGACAGGATAATAAACACTGGAGCCAAGACTTTCCAATTTCTGTCCTTCTGCTCTGTCCCCTCCATGGTGTTACCTCCACCTTCTGGAAAACCAGGAATGAATCAAACACGAAGCTTCTATGACACTTGATTGCCATTGAAATGCCTTTTTAAACACTGCATTTCATGATATGAAACTTAAAGGAATTGTAATTGCACGTCTATCATCTTTGAGGCTCCTCCATTAACTGCCCAGAGTAAGAAAACCACATTCCTTCTGTGATAGTAATCCTTGCTACTCCTTCCCTCGTTGGGGAAACAAGTCAAAGCTTGACAGAGTGTAGCTGCTGATCTACTTGGGAGAAGTTCGAGCCCTAACCAGGTGATCCCATGAGTGAGGTGGGTGCCCTGTGGACAGAGGGGCTCACACCAGCCTCTGATCTTAGTTTGTGGCATATATTATCCCAAGAGCTTGATTAATAGTCTAGACTGGGTCCTCCCTTTGGGCGGGCTGTTGCCCTCCCAATTTTCCCAGGCACCGTGATATCCCTGTGGACAGGTACAGGCATGCATCACAAATCTGGAGGCTCGCCCAAAAAGTATGTCTGCTGTTTGTGAAGGGGCAATGTAGCAATTACCTGTGAGTAATGTAGTGGCAGATCTTCTATGAGAAATTAAAGCTGAAAAAAGAGGGCTTTCCTCTCCTTGAAGGACGTGTACGTTGGCTGAACCAACTCTTGCTTTGAGGACTCTTTCTTCTCCTTTCTCTCAATTCGATCCCTTTCTCCCCAGACATCCTTTCTTAGGCACCCCGCTTTCACAGTCGGCAAGCCATGGGAATAAGAAAGAATTGGCTGGAAGTAAATTGTCTGCTTGCTCATAGCAGTTGAAAGTTTTCTTTCGATGCTTCTGGTTCCAGGGGAGGGAGCTGAAGATTAAATCCTGGAGTCTGCCCCATTAGAAGAGCAGCAGCCTGGTTTCTGGTAACTACAGCAGCAGGTAAGAAACGAACGGTTGTTCTTACCTTTTGTTTTACATAAAATATAATTTTAAGGCAGATTTGATGTGACATGTCCGTGTATTAGGCATAGTAGAATCACCAAAAGATTTAAATAATATGATTTCCACGTGTAAACCACCCTCGACTAGTGGGAGGATTGGTTCTGCTGGCTGGAGAACCTGTCTCGGGATTTCTTTTGGAGGCAAGCGGTGCCTTGGGTTGTTCCCTATAGTAGACATCGTGGTCAGTGCCAGGAAGAAACTCATGTCTTGATGAATTAGACAGCATCTGTGTTCTCTAGATTTTCACTTGCAGTGTGCATATTTACAGGTGTATGTATCCTGTACTCCAGACACACAATCACCTTTGGTAAGAACACTCACAAAAGCACAGATGATGATCTGACTGGAAGATAGGCCCCTTTTGATGCATTCCTATTCTAAGTTTTCCAAGAGCCCATCGGTTGACTTCTTAGAAGACAACACCATGCATTTTTTAGGAGGAAGTTATTAGGAGTGTGAGAAATATTGAATAGGTGTCAGTTGCATTAGTACAGTTACTTGCTCACCCTCTGGATCACAGCAAAAGGCTTTCATGTATTTGGGGGTCATGCACTTCTTTATAAGGAATATAACTTAGTAAAAGTGGACAAGAAACCATAAAGTGAACATGATGAGCTGTTACAGAGTTTGTCATAACCAGTTCCCAAGTGTTGTAAAAGTAAAATATGATGTGTGTGTGATAGGAGGAAGTAATAAAGGGAATATGGAAAGGAACAAAATGGAGTTTTATGAGAATTTTTAGGTCTACTTTTTATTTTTTTTAATTTTTTTAAATGTTTATTTATTTTTGAGACAGAGAGAGACAGAGCATGAACGGGGGAGGGTCAGAGAGAGGGAGACACAGAATCTGAAACAGGCTCCAGGCTGTCAGGACAGAGCCCGACGTGGGGCTCGAACTCACAGACCACGAGATCATGACCTGAGCCGAAGTCAGCCGCGCCGAAGTCAGCCGCTTAACCAACTGAGCCACCCAGGTGCCCCAGGTCTACTTTTTAAAAACAAACTGAGTTTGTGAGTCAGCAACCAAAGAATCAATTCTCTGAGAAAACGCTTGTGAATGACCAAGTGTTTCTTGTTTGCTGGGTGGTGGGGAGGGGAGAGGGAGAGAGATGGAAAAAGGGAGGAGATACTTTCCTCACGTACTGGGTTGGAGCCTGGCTTATTTTAAATGCACCTCAGTAACCACTTATTCTGCAAACAGCACCTTTTGTGTTCTGGGCACTGTGCTGGGCTCAGGACTATATGTGTCATGCTCAGTTTCCTCTTCAGTAACTTTTGCCCACCTCTTGTTAGTGTCACCAACAAACAGACAACCACAGAGTTTAGTGCAATTACTTATCACTGGACTGTTCAGGTGGCCTGGTTACCTGAACTGCTTATGTATCGGTCTGCTAGAAAAATATATATTGTCTTCCAGTTGAAATGACACCCTGTCAAAAAGAAACTTCCTCCTGAGCTTCCTAAAATCCAGTTCTCTGAGGCCAAGGAATAGTAGAGCACTACTATGAGATTTGTGCTCTGTTTGTGACTCCTGTTTTCTGGGTAAGTGAGGCGCTGATCCTTGACTGGAAGCTTGGCCTGGAGCCATGCAGGCTCTAAGACAGGGGCAATGCCTTGCCTGCTAGTCTCTCACCCAGAAACTCTGTGGAAGTGAGGGGTGGGGTATGGGTGGGGACCCTTCCCCTTTGGGTGTATCTCAGGGGACCTGCTTCATCAGCTGGCAACAGGCCCTGGACCCTCAGCGAATATGATCAAACCTCCTTACATGCCAGGCCTGGGCCCTCTTCTGCTTTGGCAAGCTGGCTTCTGAGCTGATTTGAGGCAGACCCAGAGGCACGGTGGATAGATATAAATATTACCTCATTACCAGCACATGCTCTCCCTTTTCACTTCTTTCCTATGGCTGCATCTTCTCTTGGTTGCTATAAACAGCACCATTCTCCCACTCTGGAAAAGGTCTGAGTTTGTCACTGGTGGTCCCTCGACTCTGCCCGTCTCCCAGTTCTGGTGAGAAATGCTGCCATGAGTGAAATAACAAAGCAGAGGATAAAATGTACAACACAAAAATAATAATAGCACCTAACATTTGTGAGACCTGCCTGTGTGCCAGGCGCTGTGCTAAAGGCTTTGTATACCTGATCTCATTTGTTCTTTACAACTACCTATGAGGTGGGGACCCCTGGTATCCCGATTTTACAGGCAAAGAAACTGAGGCTTAACCATTTACTTACTGCTTGCAATTCAGACCTAAGTGCCTGACTCCACAGCATTTAATGACAGCCTGTGATAAGAGTGACAGTCAAATTTAGCTTGAATGCTGGCCAAGGGAAGATAGTACACACCAGTGAGCAGGGTGCTGAGGCAGATGCCCTCTGGCCCTCTTGGCTTTCCTGCTCTGCAGTGATGCCTCTGGAAAGGTCTACTGGAGACCACCAGGGAGACCAAAGGGATTGCTCGGCTGCCTGTGGCTTCTCTACAAGTGGCTTGTCATGCCTCCCTTTGAGGTCTGGCAACCAACATTTATCTTGGTCTTTGTTTACAAACAAAGGCCATGCATCCTGTTCTTTCCTTGCTATTTGGGGCTGACTCTAATTTTAAAGGAGCATATGTTCTAGTTCCACTCTGCTGGTGTTTTGGGACAGACGTTAGCCCTTAAGAGGCGTCAGGGAATGTTTGTAATAAGTTCTTTCCTTTCCTTGATTTCAGCTAATATATTCCCTAGAGCCTACCTGGAACCAAAAAGAGTTCTCCTTTAGAGATGGTCTCTACTTGGTCAATTACCACTCCTAGTACCTTTTTGAAACTACTCTGAGGAAGAATTTGGAAAGTCTCCAGGCTGTTTACCCATGGGCTCCACAATTCATAAGTCACATCACAGGCTCATTTCTGAGGGGTCCTCTCACATTTTGAGCCCCTTCCTGTTTTCAGCATTTAGGCAAACTCTTCTACAATATGGATCTTGTCCAATGAGACCAAAGCCAAAGAAGGGTTCAGATCAGCCCCTGCACCAAGCCTATTGGACGGCCCTTTGGTTAACTCAAGCAGTGCATCAAAACCCCATCCCCTTAGACTTCTTGCAGACTATTTTTATTGTGTGACTTGGCAATGAGCTAGTGAAGTATTACATTCTTTGAAATTTGGCCTTAACTTGCTTATTTCCAGTTTCCAACTGTTTCCCCTATTGTATGTATTTGAAGAGAATGAAAGCATTGGAGGTCTGGGGCGGCAAAAAGGAAGAGGACTAATATTAATTGAACACCTACTATGTGCTACATATTCCACTGGTCTCTATACACATGATATGATATTTAATCCTGATGGAACCTAGGAAGGTAGGAAGGCCCATTTACAGTTGAAGAAGCTCAAGATTCAAAAAAGTTAAGCTACTGTAGATGGAAGTGTAATACAAAGGTGGGGCAGAATTCACATATTCCCTTATCCCATACTGCCTTCACCATGTCACCTGGGTTCTACAGCCTTTCCCAGTGGACAGAGTACACTCAGATCTTCATGATCCTGGGATTTAGGTATGTGATACGTATTTGGTAGATGAGGAAACTAGATTCAGAGGGTACTGCTTGGGTTAATGGAAATCAGCTGCTATTAAGCCTTTGCTCATCTCCTATTCATCTCAGACAGCTGAGAAATGGTGTTCAGGTGAAAAATTTTAACCCCCAAGATCCTAATGAAGAGTAATCTATTTGTATCACTTTTGGTTTTCCAAACCTTGATCTTAGTAATGTGTTTACTTACATATGCCCTACTCTGTATTTCTCACATAATTTTATTTCAGAAATGCAGGTCAATGTTAATGAAATTAAATACTTATCACTTACACTGAGACAGTTTTCTGTTCTGTTACTCAAGCTGATTCCTTGTTATTGAGCAGTTGAGATGGTCCAAAGAATACAAGTTCATTTCTTCCTTTTGCTTTTCCTTTTGGAGTGTGTGGTCTCCAATAAGGAAATTGCTGAGTCAAATAGTATAACAAATTTTATAGCTCTTATGAAAAATTGCCAGACTGCTTTCATCAGAAACCTCACATTGTCACCAGCAACAAACACAAGGACTCATTTTCCTCCAATTCCAGGCTGGCCTGCTCTTTATTGAGCTGAATTTATTTATAGTTCTCCTCTCCAAAAGTTTTGGGAATACTAATCTTCGAGTGTCTTTCTTCTCATCACTGAGCCTTCTACCTGAAGACTGACACTGAGCCCGCTAACCACACAAGCCTCCAGTCAGAGTAATAAAGACGTGAAATGCCATGTTCCATGGCCTAACAAAGTTGGAGAGGGGAATAACAGGTATGGAATGAAATGAGAAGTAAAGAGAAATATTAAAGAACCCATGGTGAATAAATAGGTCAGAGAATAATAGAGGATATGGGAAAATTAGCCTCTTGCGAATTCTTCAAGCGTGTGAAATACACATATTCATTTATTGGTTTATGTGGTAGCCAGCCTTCAAGATGGCTCCTAATGATCCCTGCCTCCTGATATTAGCGCCCGGTGTGGTCCCCTCCCACAACCTATCAGAGTTGGTCTGTGTGCCCAGTAGAACACTGGATAAGTGATGGGATGTTGACTCTGATATTAGGTTATAAAAGATGTTATGGCTTTCATTTTGGTCACTTTCTCCATTTCTTGGATCACTCACTCTGGGAGATACCAGCTACCATGCTGTGAGCAGCACTCTGGAGAAGCCCATGTAATGAAGAACATGGTGGTGACAGCATTCTACTTGTGGTGGAGTCCCAAGTCACACCTCTGCCTGGAAACCTGAACCATCTGCTCAACTCTTTGCTCCCTGTTAGACTGTAAATAGACATCAGTTATCCATTGCTGCAGAACAAACCACCCCCCAAATAAGAGTGATACCCTCGTGTTTGGGGCCACAAATAGGAATTGATGGAACAGCTGGGGTTGCTAGAACTCTCCATATGGCCTTTCATTGTGGGCTTTATCACAGTATGGAATTCTCCCAGTACCAGTCAGACAAAAATAGAAGCTGTAAAGCCTCTTGAGGCCTGGGCTCGAAAGTTACACAACATCACTTCTTCCACATTCTGTTGGACAAAGCAAATAAAAAGGCCAGCCCAAATTCAAAGGGTGGGAGAAATAAACTGCTTCTTAACAAGACGATTTGTAAATAGTGTGTGGTTATATTTAATCCATCAAGCCCAGCTTCTGGCCATAATTATTTCAATTTCTCCCATAATATATAAAATACACTCCTCTCTCCCAGGACCCCCGTAGTCTCATCCAATGACCACATCAAGCTCAAAGTCTGTGATCTTGGGGCACCTGGGTAGCTCAGTTGGTTGAGCATCCAATTCTTGATTTCAGCTCAGGTCATGATTTCAGGTTTGTGGGGTTGAGCCCCACATAGGGGCTCCCTGTTTATAGCACAGTGTCAGCCTCTGTGGGAGGCTGGGATTCTATCTCACCCTCTCTCTCTGCCCCTCCCCCCTTGCGTGCTTACTCTCTCTCTCTCTCTCTTTCTCTCTCTCAAAATAAATAAACTTAAAAAAAGAACTATGGGTTGTCTATGTATCTCATTATTGTTCATTCCATTATCCACAATTCTTTTGGGGACTGGCCTCTACAGTAATGCTGATTAAAATACAGTACAAACCACAAATGTGAATGAACTACATATGTGGGGTTTTGTCTAATTCTAAGAGAAGACCCACAATTTAAATAACAGTAAAAACAAAACAAGTGAAATTAATTTTAGTGATAAATTTTTTAACTCACTATAATCAAAATATTGTTGCAACTTTATGTTAGTAATAAGATATTTTACATTTTTTAATGCTAGGTTTTTGAAATCCAGTATATATTTTATGCTTATAGCACAACTTAATTCAGACTAGCCACATTTCAAGTGCCCAATAGCTACATGTGGCTATATTGGGCAGCCCAGCTTGATTACTCAGAGCTATTTTGGGATTAGGCTCCTATGAATCTTAGAAGCCCTTTGTCTAGTTGAGAGGGCCCTCTCAGCACTTCCTAAAGTGTTTTCGAGGTCTTAATTAAGGGTCTTACACCCTATCTTTGATCAGTCTTTACTCTGAGACCATCTCTTCCTTTGAGAATCCTTTGCCAGCTGGAGAGAGTGGAAAGAGGAACTTTCTAACATAGCAAATCCTGAACCTCCCTTCTTTCTTCTCAGTTTTCTGTTTGCAAACATGGGTTCTGGCTTTAACTCTCTTTCCTTGTACCTTACTGTGCAAGGCTAAAATATCCACTGGTGCTTTAAGCATTCTGCCCAGGAGTCTCTTTAGCCAGACCAATAAATTGATTAAATCTATTTTCTAACCTTACAAATTACTACAGATGACAGTTTTGCTGATTGTTTCAGCAAGAAGGGCTGCCCGTTTCCCAGCCTCCAAAACCAATTTCCTCACTGCCCTTCCAGCCTCTCCCCGCCATCTGGTCCCAAAGGCAATACCACATGTTATAAGTCTTTGTTCGGCAGCATCCTCCTCACCAGGTTCTGTTTTAGTCACAGTAGAGTAACAAATAACCCTAAAACGTAGCGAATGAAAACAACAGATTATTGTTTCTCCATGCTTCTGTGAGTTGACAGGCTAGTTTAATTGCTGGTATTACCTGGGCTTATTCATGCAGTTACCTTCAGTTTGAAGATCTTGAAGATTGGTGGCTGGGCTCAGCTGGGCCAGCTGGGCCTCACTGGCTCCATGTGCTCTTTCATCCTTTAGGAGGCTAGGCTTTGTCACACGGTAGCGGCCGTGCTCTGAGGGTCCAAGCTTTAACGTGAAAGCACTTATGTAACCTCTAAGAATCTCAGTTTTGCTGATTGCACTGGCCAGAGTAAGCCCACGACCAAGTCCAGAGTCAACGTGGGAGGAAACTACATAAGCGCACGGTCTTGGAAGGCACGATTGGTTGAGGAATAACTTGTATAAGGCCTGCCATGCTATCTCTTCCAGGTATCTTATGGATTACATGAGGTAATTTGTACATAAACACTTAAGGTCTCACGGGCAGATACCTGGGAACTGGGTTCCAAAGTTGCTTGTACCTTATGTTTGGAAAGATCCATCCATGCTTGCTGCATTGGTGGTCTAATCAGGAGCAAAGAGTTGAGCAGACAGGTTATGTTATATGTCAGACGGTGTGCAAAAAGCTTTAACTATGTTAGCTCATTTCATCCTCCAAGTAGTCCATTTTACAGATGAGGAAATGAGTAACAGAGAAACTAGTTAACAGCCAAGGTCATGCAGCAAATTAGAGGTGGAACTGGGGCCTGAGTCCAGGCAGCCTGGCTCTCGGGGCCATGCTCATGATCGCTGTCCCACAGCTGTCTCCGTTCAGAGAAGGCAGAAGAGACAGTGCAAGGGTGGAAAATGAGGCCTGGAGTGCGGAAGAGGGCAGGGCGACACGTCAGAGTCTGTGTACGATCTTTTCAGGCGTTTAGTCCTTTGGGTTTTCTGCATAAACTGTTCTTCTAGAACTCTTTTCTCTGGCGACCAGCTTTCCCAATCAGGGCAGATGTGTAGGGAGGTATTTTTTTTTTTTTTTTTTCTAGTTGATCTCACTGGATTCTCCTCTCTGAGCTGAGCTTGTTAGATTGAAAATATTCTGATGTGTTGTGAAATATTGGCTGGAACACTGTCCAGAGAGCATGCTTCTCAGAATACCTTGGCACGGCTCCTCTCATGCTGGTGGCAAACACACAGGTCCCAACAGAGTGGAGTCACTCTGGGTCTGCTGCTGCCACTGCAAGATTTACGATATATGAAGGTGCCAAGTTTGTAGGGTGAGAAAAAGAAGCAGCTCACATTTACAATCATGTTTTTAAAAATCTGCCCACATGTTACTGGAGTTGTACTTTAAAGGCTTTTGCCAGATAACACATTTTGGGAAATGATGGGGGAAATCTTAAAGATATAAACTAAGGTAGGAACAGTATGATGTAGTGTGTGTGTGTAAAGGAAACAGATTTGAATGAAGCAAGATCCATGCTACTCGACTGTTTTTAGATTAGTTTTTGTTTGTGTGAACGTAGAAAGGCCTGGGTAATTAAGATGTCCTCAGGTAGCAGAGGAAGAAGATTTATGAGGTTGAAAAAACATGGAGGCCGTAGACGATGCCTCGTATACATAGAGGGGTGTGAGTCACACACCCCTTAAACGCCACACACCCTGAGCACCCTGAGTTGGAAGCCCATGCAGTGAGCAGTGAAGTGAGCTGTTTCTGGGTTAATTTCTATCGAAAGTGTCAGCAGTTTCAGAAATGTTGGCCTAAATTAGGAAGCTGTTTTGATCTCTGATGTCGCAGGGATTTTTGCCATGAATACTTATAGGAAATGTGCCAACTTATCAGGGCGGCTTGTCATTAAGGAAGCTGATGCTTCAGAGAGCTTTTCTTTTCCTCCTTCATATAAATCATTTCCTCTGCCCCAAAACTCTTAACAGTTTGGGCTGAAAGCCATGCTATTGCTGAATAAGAGATCGGAAATGGAAATTCAGAATCTCTCCATGCCCTGTTCCCTTCCGCCTTGCTTTCTCATTTGGGGTGTTTACGTCATTTTAAATGAATGGCCTTTTAGGCATTTCTAACAGGAAATAATCTAGAGCATTAGCTATGATTTATCTCGTGGAATTTCAGCACTTGATAGGAGCCATTTATTCCCATGTTCTGCATTATTGGTTCCCTGACCGAGCATATGGAAATCAGGTATGTTGTCTGTGCTGTCTTTCTATACCTCAGATTCCTGGTGTGTTTAAGAAACCTGGAATTTTTTTTTTTTACTCGTCGCTAATTATATCCATGTTTGGAAAGAGGAAAGTCAGGCAACCCGCAACAGTGATACTTCCTTATGGAGCAAATATTGCTTAAATTACATTATCTCCTTTCTAGTTAAGTCCTTTTTATTGAAGTAATAGAGGTTTTATTTGTTCATTTGCTGGTTTTGGTAAGTTAGGTGCTTCTGTTGCAGACTCCTTCCTGATACACCACAAGATGGAATGTGACTGTTTTGAAACAGTATGCAGAATGGATAGTTCCTGGTTCTGTGGGCCCAGCCAGAACTGCGTTACCAGATATCAGGAGCCACTTTTGATTTGACATACCCAGAAAAGAGGGTTTGAAGGGAGCCAGTGAGAAAAGGAGACAGGATTAAAACAAAACAAAACAAAAGGCATTTCTGGTCAGGTCAGAGTAAGGTTGTCCTGGTCTGGCGATGAGCTGCTGAAAAATGGGAGCTGGAGCTGATGCTCACGTTTCTACCTCAGCATGACTCTCAAAAGCACTTTTTGTCTTTCCACGTAAAGATTTATTAAGATGCTGAAGGGAGCCGAGCAGGCTCACATTACCCAGATTTGTTGTGTTATGTTTTTATTGAAATTGACACGGCAGCTGCCAGTCCGTTTAATTGAGCTGTTCAAATCCTAGCTGAGAAGCCAAGCAGCCAAAGGCATGGCGCCACACCCCTTGTTCCTCTTTAGGTCCTGATGTTTAAACCTGGCTCCTACGAGCGGGTCTCAGGTTGCAGAGCTCTGTCTTCAGGCAAACTCCAGTGGTTATGAATGGTTCTTCCAGCAGCTGACAGTGTTTTATTTGGTTTGGCTTTTTTTATTTTTATTTTTTGCATTTGGGATCTCCAGCAAGGAAACAGAGCCCCCGACCCAGAGGCAGGGGTGGGTGGAACTTCATGGGTATGACTCGAGAGAGCTCAGAAAGGCTTTTTGTCCCTCAAACATCTCCCACCCATTTGCCACACTAATAGGGGGTGATTTCTTTGTGTTAGACAAATACCCCCTTTAAAAAAGCATATCAATGGCACCATAAGATAGACTTCTTAATCTTCAAAATTTTATGTGAGCTGGCTACCTTAGATCCATTCTTTCTCGTGGCAAACTGGGCACCTCTGAGTGCAGGCAATGGGGCTCACGGGTCAGACATAAGGATAAAGACCAGAATACAGGGTGGCAGGCCTGGTTGCAAGGTAGGGAAAGGGCTCCTGCCAACTGATGTGTGGATTTGGAGTGCTAATGGTTCCCGAATCTACGTCCATCCACAGCCACAGCCCTTCTCCAGAGTCCCAAATCCATATTGGCAATAACAATTTCCCTTGGATATATCCATCTAAAGTCCAGTAGACCTTAAATGGAACGTGTTCAAAATTGAATCCGTCTCTTCGTTTTTGCGCCAACTCACACTTTGTTTGCTCCAAGTTTTCCCGAATTTCTCCTCAACTCCCCCCACCCCAGTCACCAGTCCTGAAAATTTTATCTCACCCGCTTCTCTGCTCTGCCGGTGACTTCTTTCTAACTCTGAGCTTCTTCATACAGACGATTGCAACAGCCATTTAATTGGTCTTTCGTCCTCTACCTCTTTTTTGTTTCCTCCTTCACACCACTGCCAGAATTAGCTTTCTATATATAAATCTTATCACTATTTGCCCCTCAAAACCCATCCTTTAATTATCTGCTGTTGCCACAGAAGAAAATCTGAACTCCATAGTGTAGTACATGGAGGCTGTCTCAGTCAGGCACCCCACCCATCCTATCCCCCCGCCTCACTGGAGCACAGGTCTTTGATTGTGCTTATGCTCTGTCTTCTGCATTAAATGACATTTTCCACCATTCCCTTAAACCTGGCATCAATAGCACCTCCTCTGTGAAGCTCTCTCCTGCTCCCCCAGCCACTCCCTCCTTCCCCAGAGCACCCTAGACCTTGCCACTTCTGTAGCATGGATGTCGAGTAGGTGCCTACACACAGGAAGTGCTCTATTAATGTCTGTTGTTGAGTGAAAGAGATGCTGGTGGGAAAAGAGCTCCATGCCATGACGGAGGTGCCAGAGGGAGAAGAGAAAACACTGAACATCAGATTAACACCGCAAATGAGACAATCATTTACAACCCTCAGACTAGAAAAGATGAACCACACTCCTTATGCCCTGCCTCCAGGGTGGACGAGGAGAATGGACAGCTCCCTTTGCTGTTGGAAGGATGGAATATTGGTCAAGGATTCCTGTAGGAGAATTTTGACAGGATGCATCAAAGCTTTTAAAGATGATGGAATTTGACCCAGCAGCTCCATTTTGAAGAATCCATCTTAAGCGAGTGATCTGACAAGGATTTGGTAATGTTTATGTAAAGATCCTTATTTCTATCAGCAATAACATAGTGACATCTGAAATGTCAAACTGTAAGCAATTGATTAAAGAAACTACAGCACATTTTTATCCTGGATTATTAAGCAGCCATTAAAATGATAACATGAACCTGTACTTATTAACATGGAAGGATCATATGTGTGACCTGCCGTGGAGTGAAAAAAGTTGTTTATAAAAATATACGCATACTGTAATCTCACTTCAAAATACTGCATTCGAAAAAAAATCATGAGGGTATGTACTGTCACGTCAACTGTGGTTATTTTGAGTTGGTGGTATTCACATGTTTCTATATTTTCTGAATTTTGAAAACTGGTTGAAGTACGTGTGCACACACATACACATGCACACTGCCCCCGCCCCCCCCCCCTTAAGTTATTCCATTAGTAGAAAGAACAGAGAAAGCAGAAGATGGCAGGCCAGCCGACTGCCAGTTCCCAGCTCCTTGGTAGCCTCAGGGCAGCCTGGCCGGTGGACATTTAAGGCAACAGAGAGGCAAATATGTCCCTACCTTTTCTGTTAATATCCTAGCTAGTCAAGAATCCTTTTGAGGATATTTGGAAGGTGTTGGGGGGGGGGGGCGAAGAAGGGGGCAAATCAGTTAGTGACCCTGAATAATTCATGGCCTTAAACCTTTCTAAAGTTCTACTGTAAGGAAGGGGCACCTGGGTGGTTCAGTCAGTTAAGCATCCCATGCTTGATTTAGGCTCAGGTCACCGCTCAAGGTTCAAGAGATTGAGCCCTACTTTGGGCTCCCCCCATGACAGAGCAGGGCCTGCTTGGGATTCTCTCTCTGTGTCTCTCTCTCTGTCTCTCTCAAAATAAATAGAATAAACATTTAAAAAATAAATAAAATCCTACTACAGAGGAAAATAATTTTTAGAAATCTCATCAGAAATCAGATCTGGCTGAGCTAAAACCTAGCAGGGAAGCAGGCAATAGCTTTGGAAGCCAATGACCTTCCTCTCCTTTCCCCACCAACACATTTCAGATCACAGAACGCCTACTAATTTCCAATTCAATTAGAAGTACTTCAGAGCAAGTGTTTGTTGAAAATACCACCCAGGGGGAGCTGAAAGGGGTGGGCTGGGCATTGCCGTGGTGACAATGGTGAATACAGGATCCGGGAGCGTGGCAGCTACATTTGACAGGAGATCATTCCCCAGACCCACTGGCTGCTTGGTCAGACCCCTGTGCCAGGCAGAAAGTCAGGAGACACTATTTTCTAGGTGCCGGGGAATAGGGTTACTCTGCCTTCCAAGCTGGTCTGTGCACCTTGATCAGGCCTGAGCCCTTGGGGCACACAGGTGGGAGCCAGCTCCTCCTTTGCTACTCCTTCCCCTACGTTGTGAGCACTGACCCCTCAGGCTCCATCTTGGACCCTGGAGCCAGCTTCTCCCCTCTGCAGCCCCCTAGCCCTTCCTGTTGCTGTTTCAGTGCCAGAAGGCCTGGGCAGTGAGTGGAGGAGACAGCACAGCGCCTGCTCTGTGCTCACAGCTCTGTCTCCCGCTGGGTGACCCAGGCTGGCCCTGCCTGGTGTTGCCTCTTCCCTGCTCCCTCCCTGTGGCCACCCCAACTCATCAATCCCGAGGGCCCCAGAGGCGGCACTGGCAGCAGTTTAGGCAGTGTCTGTCCCAGAGCAAATTGTCTGGGAGCTCTGCCAGCTTCTGAAGAAAATCTGCTTTGTGAATAGGGGAAGAAGCCTCTTTTATACTTTCTGTTAATCACGTTATTCACATAAGAGAGTTCTTCGTGCTTCCTTCCTTTCCCACAAGCCCCTGCTTGTCCAGGAGCCTCGAGGAGACAAGAGCAAAGAAGTGAACAGGTGGTAAGCGATCATCCAGAATATAAACGAAAAAGTACAGTAAATGGCCTAAGAAATGGTTCCATTTTTCAAAAGCCTAAAGTATTTTAATAACACATTTTCTCAAAACAGAATTAAAAAAATGATTTAGCCTTAGGGCGGGTGGCTCAGTTGGTTAAGCATCTGACTCTTGGTTTTGACTCAGTTTGATTCGTAGGTTCAAACCCCATGTTGGGTTCTGCGCTGACAGTGTGGAACCTGCTTGGGATTCTCTCTCTCTCTCCTTCTCTCTCTGCCCCCCCCCCTCTCTCTCTCTCTCTCTCTCTCTCTCTCTTGCTCTCAAGATAAGTAAACAAGTTAAAAAAAAATGATTTAGCCTTAATTGGAAAGTTTATTGCAGCCCATTATACGCACTCTCCCTGCTTCACAAAACAAAGAGTAGCATGAGTTATGTCTTAAAAAGCAAAGTGTAATTAACATCTCTTGCCTACAAGGTTGATTCCTCTGTGATGTTTCTAAGCTTATTTGATTTTCCCTGCCTCAACTTGTCCTTTAACTCTTGGCCTTTCTCTCTCCTCCCACCCCCTTTCTTCTATCCTGGGTCTTTTCCTTTCTTTCTTCCCAGCGTTCCCTACCTGGAAAAGTGAGTAGAGGCCAACAGCTCATGTGTAACAATAAAAGAATGAGATCTGTATGTTAGATCGTATTTAAAAAGTCAAAATTAGGTGAAGGACAGCCTTCAAGTAATGAGTTCAGGAAGTTATGCACTTAACATCACTGTGCACCATTTTTCACCATGTTTATACAAGTCCTCATTTGGGATTGCCTTTAGGGGTAATTTACAAGGTGCACACATGCACACACACACACATGCATACAATCAATCTGTACACTTTAATTTTGTTCCCTCTTGATTATGTTCCTTCTTCATTAGATTTGGCTCTAAGTGACAAATTCTAAATGAAAAAAAAAATCACTCCAGAAGGACCAAGATTTGCCACCAATAACAATACACATATGTGTGTATATTTTAAACAAGCACTAAGGATGTTCCTAACAGAGTCGGGCCAAAATTATTTTGTGAAAACAGAGTTAACGTTGGAGTCAGACATAGCGCCCAAAGTGGCCATGTGGGAAGATAGTGTTTCATTTGGATATACTGGCTTAGAAAAGTTGGATTTTTTTAATGATTTTATTATTTATTAAAGTTTATTTATTTTGAGAGAGAGAGAGACAGAGACAGAGACAGAGACAGAGACAGGGAGTATGTAAACATGAGCCAGGGAGGGGCAGAGAGAAGGGGAGAGAGAGAGAATCCCAAACAGGCTCTGCAGTGTGAGCCTGGAGCCCAACACGGGGCTTGAAACTATGAATCACAAGGCCATGACCTGAGCTGAAATCAAGAGTCAGATGCTTAACAGACTAAGCCATCCAGGCGCCCCTGTATGTTGTTTGTTTTTAATCAGCTTTGTGGCTGGGTAGGGAAACTGTTGTGACATGTGATATGCACTAACATATATTGAGTGCATTCTCTGTGATGTGCCAGGATCTGTGCTGAGCTTTTTATGTGCAGTATCTCATTTAATTCTCCCAACAACCCTGAGGGAAGGCTGAGGCCTTAGAGGCGGGTGACTGACCAAGGTCACACAGCTAGGGAGTAGCAGAAGGAGGATTTGGACCCATTTTTCTGACTCCAGGGCTCATTCCCCAAGTTACCAACCTGAGGCAGGTCACTTGTTTTCTTTGTGCTCCTAACACATCTGGTTGTTCAGAGCATCAAACAAGACATTGCATGGAAATACATCGTAGGCTGTCGAGTGTGAAACAAATACTGTTCGTGCCTGTTTTTGTGCAGCTGTTTGCCCTTAGCTCATTATTCCCATTTTATATATATATATATATATACATATATATATATATATATATATATATAAATATTTTTTTTCAGGAACTGGTTTCTCTATGTTTTCCTAAGATATTATTAATGATTTCCAAAAGATCTAAGAATATTTTATGACTACAGATTTTTGCTCTAGCCAATTGGCTTCCTTTGTAGATGTTTCTCACTTGCCTCATAAAAGAAAACTCTGTAGAAAGATTTCTCATTGACATACCGCAAGCAGCATGCATTATTTCCTTGTGATTTTAGAATCACTGACAGTATTTGGTCTTTATAGTTTTTTTGTTTGTTTGTTTTGGTTTCTGGGTTTTGTTTTGTTTTTGTTTTACTTTTAATCTTTGTGGTGGTTTTAGTACCAGCTTTCCAAAAAAAAAAAAAAAAGATTGTGACTGACTCAAATAAGACAGTATCATAGTATCATACAGGCCAGTGGCCGTGAACTAATATGAAGAAGAAGGTAATTCTGATAATGTGAGTAACAGCTTTGAATTGATCATGAATATTCTTTGGGGTTGGGTGATGGATCAGGGTAACGCATTTCAAATTGTGAAGGTGTGCCGTCTATTGGATTGGCTTGGCTTATGAATTAATTGTATTGCCATTAATTGGCACAGAGCGTGCCATTAATTGGAAATGTGAATACTTTTTGTAGGTTGTAGAACACCTCTCTTGATAAGCCATCAATGCTTATGATAGAGCGATAGGATAATACGAGCGATAAGAAAACCCCATCGTATCACCGTTTCATAGGTGGAAAAAATTGAAACAGAAAGAAAAGAAAGAATCTTTTCCCTTAGAAGGGAAAAAGCTAGGTTAAAAGCTAGGACTAATAGAGTAGTTCTTCTAATTAAATGATAAATTCAGCATACATATTTTATTCTTCTCTTCTAGTAATAGTACTTCACAGTATATATGCATAGGACTCATATGGTCCTTTGAATCACTTTAGTTCTCTTTAATGTAGTTCTAGAATTGAAGAACCTTGAATTTTGGGTTTTGCCTCTGTGATAAGCTCAGACGCTAAATGGCTTAGACACTAGCCATGCTATTCTTCAAGGGCCTCATCTTTAAGGGGCTGGTATGGAGCTGGGGGTGGTAGACGGATAATAATTGTGCATACTAAGGCGTTGTTGCAATTTAATTAATATTTATAAAGCACTTGGAAATCCTCAGATGAAAGGTGCTCCTCCAAAGGACAATTATCTTACGATCTCTCCCATGTTCCTGCTCCAGGTTTTTTGGCCAAAATGAAAGGGGTTTAACCTAGAGTCTGGGAATTCTGCTCCCAGAATTATGATGAAGAGTGTAGACATTAAGCTTGTCACCCCTTGTGCAGAGTGATGGTTTATTTTGGGTTGCTGAAATGCTGCCGCAAATCACTGTGTCCCCAGGAGACAATGTCATATCATCTTTTGAGCCGGCCACTGAGGAATTTTCTGTCTCAGCAACTCCTTGTCCTTAAAGCGGGCTCATGCAAGAAAGTCACAACCTCCTCCTGATAGTTGGTGTAATGTTTCATTTTTGTCAAGAAGGATAAAAAGAACGGCAGTCTTCAGGCTGCAACACAAATGAGTGGATTCCAGTAGCCATGGGGGAGAGAAATTGGGAGGAAGAACAACCTGTATGTCCCCTCTTTGGTCCCTTATTTCTGGAACTCTCCCACTTCCAGTCATGTGACCAGAATGAAAGCAAAGCAAAGATTGGGGCTCAGTGATGAGGTGTCTGTGGCATTGGGAGGGCTCCTGTCTTTGCTGCCACAGTGTCTCCTGGGATTGACCACAGCATTGCTGACCTCTGAGCACCTTGAGGGCTTCTTCTTCCTCCCCAACACTGAGCACTGATGTGTATTGGAAAAGAAGCCATTCACAGGCAGATGGGGAGGCTCTCTACCTGTGCTCTCAAAATGAGCAGTGTCCAGTTCAGTTCAGTTCTGACAAACACAGTGCATGGTGGTGTGAAGGGAACCTCTGCTACACTTTTTCAAAGTGGACCTCCAGGACCATCTGCATCAGAACCACCTGAAGAATGTCCTGAATCTGTGGGCCTGGGTCTCTGCATTTTATCAAGCTCTCCAGGTTTCTCTGAACTAGAACAATACCCTGACCCACTCCTTGTTGAGACCAGTCTTGCCTAAAAGTTTGGTCCCAATGACCCAAACAGGCTGGATGAAAAGAGCCAAAGAGCTCAGGGAAGAAAGCCAAACAGGCTCTTTTCAGGTTGCCTGAAAAGAGAGTAGCCATTCTTGTCAGCTGGCATATTAGGTGGCTGCTACCTTTTTTGAGAAAATATCATGTAAATTACACATCAGAGAATACTAAGGAGCTGATTCCTTTGGCTGTTCTTCTCAGCCCAAATCCACAGTTCTGTCACATGTTAAATACCTGTGCAAGACCTTTCTTTGTAATGGCTGCTCTGGCTTTACAGTGTAATCTGGGTGGCAAAGATTCAGGCAAAAGTTCTTGTGTTCCTAGAAACATGGTATTCATTTAATCGATGTTCTCGGCTACTTCCTGAATCTACTATCTATTTTTTCTGAATCTATATTTTTAAACTAAGGAGCATATATCTATCATTAGGAGTTTTTCTAATGATCCAGAGTCAGGTCTGGGTACCAGTCAGTTAAAACAGTTTAGTTTTTGACTTGGGCCAGGAGTATCTGATATCCTCTGTTATTACCCTTCTGTTAATCCCCTGCCTTCCTCATTTATTCACATCTGGGCCCTCTTATTTCTGCAGCTGATGCCCCTCTCTCCTCCGTAATCCTGATTGGAAGCAAACAATTTAAGCTTTCCCAGTCCCCCTAATGGAAAGAGCTTAGGCTGATGGGGCACTAACCAACTGTGGGATATCAGTGAAGTTACACAACCTCCCTGAGCCTCAGTGGCTTTATTTGTGTATGTGAGAAGAATAATTCTTACCTTGACAGGATTAAATTAGATTATGTATGTTAAGTGTCCTGCCTTGTACTGGTCACACAGAGCATGCTCGATTACATGATATAATGTGACGCTCATCTTCTCTGGGCTCTTAGACTGCTTCCCACACAGGTCTCTGCCTGCTCGCCTAACCCCGGATGCAGCCAGTCCTGACAACCAACCCCCAAGCACGATTTAGCTGGACAGAGACAGAGGAATCAGTCTCAAAGCACTTCTTCACCCTAGCACATTCTTCAAAAGTGATCCCTCTCAACAGTTTCTAAGATAAAATGTTTATTTAATACAAACAGTTATTAAGACTATGATGACAAGAAGAGAAAGGAAATAGTATAAGATGCAAAAATGTGGGGAGGATCATTGTGGGTGCTATTTTTATTTGAAGTATATTTATCTATTTTGAGAGAGACTGTGTGTGTGAGCATACAAGAGGGGGGGGGCAGGGAGAGAGGGAAGAGAGAGAATTCCAAGCAGACTCTGTGCTGTCAGCACTGAGCCCCAAGTGGGGCTGCATCAAACATCCATGAGATCATGACCTGAGCCGAAGTCAAGAGTTGGGTGCTTAACTGACTGAGCCACCTGGGTGCCCCAATACTTTTTTTTTCTAAGCTTTTTTTCTCTCATTAACTGATAGAGTTTTCATGCATACCCCGGAGTTCCTGACCCTTTGATTCAACCATGGTCGTGTCCCTACCCCACATCCTAGAACTTAGTTATGCCTCTTTTCTTAGATTATGCTACAAAATAGAAACGGAGCCATACCTCACACTTTCCCTCATTTAGTCCCTTCCTTCAGTGCTCCAGTTTTCATAATGGAGCTCTGACCTTGGTCCCATATTCCAGGGCACTCCTCCCCACCCCTGTTCCCATAATCCAAATCTTAGCTCTGCCTTTGTCCCGTTTCTGACTGCTCGTTCTGGGACATACCTTAGTCTCCTTCTACCCCTCAGGCCTGCCTATCTCTAACTAGGCCCTTTGCCCAGTAGCAGGGCCTCTGTTCTCCATCTTTTGATGCACCACTGCCTAACTGCTTGAACTTCAATATATGTGCTGCCCAAATTCCCCATGGCTG
This sequence comes from Prionailurus bengalensis, assembly GCF_016509475.1. Lineage (NCBI taxonomy): Eukaryota > Metazoa > Chordata > Mammalia > Carnivora > Felidae > Prionailurus > Prionailurus bengalensis. Next base: position 99,793,158 of record NC_057355.1, read on the forward strand.
GGCTCTGCCTACCTGTTGGGCCCCCACTTCTAGAACACTTGGTGCCCCCATCTGCTGGAACCCTGGATGGAACTATCCATGTTCCCTGGACACAGTGGCTTGGTTTGGCAGAATCTCCACTATCACCTGGGCCTACCTTCCACCACCTGTCTTGACCTTAATAACACATTTGCTCCTCCTTACTGCATGGTCTTCAGTGTTCAGTTCCAGTCAGGACACCGGCTGCATGAAATAGGCAGCCAATGATGCAGAGAGATTGTTGTCAGGAGACAGAATAGCTGAGTTGCTACTGATGTTTCCAAGGAGACCCATCCCCTGGCTACTCCAGTAGCTGTGTTGAGGAAACCCATCAGGGAAGCTGAATTTTACCATTAAATAGCATAAAATCTCTTTACTGGGAGCCTAGGCAGTGAAGTTTGAATCCAGGAAAAGCCAGTTGCTAATACAAATAGAATGTGAGAAGCTTTAGACCAGCAGTTTCAAACGTCAGCAGGCTGAGATGCTGCAAATAGTTACTGTAGTAAGGCAAAGGGCTCTTTCTAACCTTCTGGGAGGTCACAGTTCTGACCACTGCTCTAAACAGCATCTTAACTTCATCTAGCCCTGAGCCAGGCTGTACCCAGGAGAGGGGAAGGTGCTCACATCTGGGAGAAGATGGGAGTTTCTCCTCCTGCCAAAGATTTGACCACTGGTCAACCTTGTGCTGTGAATTCCCTCCTCTAAGGACTAACCTTGGCTATTATGCATCAAGATACCCTCTTAAAAAGCAAAATGTGTTCCACTTGAGTTGAATAATAGATTCTCTATTTGCAAGGACTGGGTTTTAGGCTAGCCCTTTGCCATCCAGGCAATTAGACATAGGGCAGGTCCACTTACACTGGGGACCAGCAGAAGGAAAGAGTGCAGGCGTGCACTGATTCAAGTGTCCACTCAGGAATACAGTTCAAGAATAGAAGACATCAGAGAAGGGAAGGGAGTAGGGCAGTCGGAAGCCAACACAGAAACAAACTGGAGCCTCCAGATGCCTTCAGAAAGAAGCAGAGTAAGGATGAGGGAGTGTGTGTGTGTGTGTGTGTGTGTGTGTGTGTGTGTGTCTTTGAGAATGAGGTGAAATACTTTCATTTGTCTATATTCATAACTCTTTAGATCCTTGTCATCTTGGGTGTGTTAAAAAATGAGAAAGTACTTGTGCTTCCCTAAATACAGACAAAATGGACATATTCTTAGTCTCAGATAAATATGAAAAGCTGTGGGTTTAGAACTTCATGTGTTTATTTTTTCATGGCACTTAGAATAAAATGTTCCAAATTTAACATTTAAAAGGGAACAAACAAAGTAACCCATTATGCAAATGGTATTATGGGATGGAGAGTCCCTGGGCAAAGGAAGATAGATGTATTTATAATTGCATTTTAATCTTCTCCACTGGAAACAATCCCTTGTCTGTTTTAACCTAATGCCAATCTTTGAATCAAGAGATGGTGACTTAAATTTAGAACTTGGTCAAGGTGGCTATCAATTGCCTTAACTATAAAGGATCTTGTTATTTTGCCTCTGAATCATAATGTCATTTAATGACAATTCCCATTGTCATTACGGATGTTGTGGTATGAAAGACTGAATGATGAGCTTTGTTGGATACTTTAGTTATTATTTTTGTCATGAAAAATGCCTAAAATTTGAAACTGGGAAATAACAGGCACAATTAAGGAAACAATCTGTAACTGATGTACTCCTCTCTCTAAATTACATTTTCCAATGGTTTATTTATAAAAGTTGACCAATCCAGTTTGACTGTTTCCATACATATAAGGCCATATCTCTCCCCTGAGGAGCTTGCTGTCAGCCATGCTAACAGCATTAATGAGTTTTCTAATCCAGACCAGCTGGAATCAAGTCTCTAAAGTACTTTATTCTGAGCAAAGAATATACCACTTGTCACATAGACATAAAAATTCTTAATGAAGCATTAATAAAGAGAACTGCTTATCCTTCATGTAGCTTTTATAGAGGCCAATGAGAATGTAGAAATATAGCTGTTGAAGAAAGAGAGATTAAATTGTGTTTTTCTTGGTCATAGCTCTCAACTATTTGTGGGGATGATAGAATCTCAAATTTTGTCCAATGACCCAGCCCTGATCCTGAACAAAGTTGAGTTTTCCTTCCTTCAGCCCATTACAAAGCCTACAATTACACCATTGTCATTGAAGGAGGCAGAGACAAAAACACTTGACATTCTGCAAAGCAATGGTCTAAAAATGTAATCCTGCTACAATATTAATGTCAAGCCACGGCCATACTTGCCATTGAAGATCATTCTCCAAATGCAAGCTGGGTTTCCAATATGACTTGATGTGATAGCTCACAGTACTGCCTCGCTTTGTTCCTTGGAGGATTGAACAGAGGTGATGAGTAGCTCTGTGGTCCTTCCTCCCAAGTTCCTGTCTACAAGTATCAAGCCCCATTGTTCCTCCAAGCATATCAAGGCAATGAGATTTCTGAATAGATGTGCCTCAGCTATGGAGTTTCTCTTGGACAAGTAGCACATAAAAACAATTATGGAGGTTTCATCTGTGTAAAAGAAAAAAATCATGTCTTCATGCTCTAGCTAACTACTTATAAAATAGGGTTTGTATAGAAAAAGGAATTTGAGGGTTCACAGAGTCATGACTTCCAAGGGGCTCATTCCTATGGAATTATATGCAGCTTTGTTTCAAGAAAACTCCATTTTGAAAACAAAGTTTTGATGCAGCTTCATTTTCAAAATTGAGTTTTCTTTTGATACAGCTTTGTTTTCAAAATGGAGTTTTCTTTAATACTGTGCAGAGTGTACCATAAAGATACACTATAGTAAGGATAATTTATCTCATCTCATGACACACAAAAGGGATATTATTTAAAATTCAAGAGGAGAAGAGAAATGTACACTTAGATGTAAACTACCACCCATGGCACCCAGTCAAGTAAGGGCGTCGTCCTCCAAGGGTAGCAAAGAAGAATTTTAGAATCCAGCTAGTCCACTTTGCTGTTAAGTAGCTTTATAAAATGTTGGGCAAGACACTTTCATTCTCTGAACCTCATTTCCAACTCTGTATGATGAGGATGTACTAATACTCATACCCCTTGTGGCTACTTCCCAGGAGTATTGTAAGAATCCAGTAAGAAAATGTATATGAAACTGTTTTATAAACTGTATGAAATATTATGTGTTATAGTGGTAGTCAATTTTCTTCTTATTATTAATCTTATCTCTGATCTAATCTAGGAAGAAACTAATTTCCTTGTGACCCTGCTCATTTCTGAGGTCCCATGTATTTTCCCCCACTTTGGGAAATTTTAACCATTAGGAATCAAAATGATAGAAGTCTTACTCTGAATCATAATTGACTTCCTAGCTAGGATGTTACTGGGAGATCTGGATTATTTTATTGCTACCATAGCATCGTTTTCCCCTGAGTGGCTGTGGCTATTTAGTTATATAGCTTTCCCATTATAGAAAACATAGGAAACTAAGGCAAGGCAACTCTCTCTGATGCTTCATTTGTTCATGCATATATACAATCATTCATATATTAACTACATTAATAAATACCTATGTGCTAAGCACTGAGCACAGGAGAATGAATAAGATTCCTGTCCTCAAGATGGCTCGTTGTTCTACTAAGTCTAAACTAAAAGAGTTGATACATGGTACTCTAGATATTTCTTGCCTTTCTGACACAATGCTTGGGATACGGTACATTTTAACAAATATTTTCTAAAATACGTGAACAAAACACAGGCCACTAGTTTTTTTAAAAGAAAGGACAAACTCATTGAGTTCTGATTTTGAGAGGCAAGGAGAGGTTTGAGCTTTCTGGGTCAATGTATCAGAGATTTCTATTCCTAAAATCTAGAACATACTCAACTTTTAAATTACTTTTACAATGCAACAAGGAGGTCATGATGACCCTTACACTGCAATGAAATAGCGTTTGTACTCATTGCTGACTCATCTTGTGAAATAAAGAAGACTTTCTGTGGAGAAGTATTAGAAAGAAAGGAAAGGAATGAAGGTGGTCCTGAGGCAGAAACTCCTGATAGCACAAAATTTGGGGAGATATATCATTGGTGAATCTTATGCTCGATAATCCCCGGGACTCTTTGCCACAGAAGCATTATCAATCACTGTGGAATAGACAATGTGATTTACCTTGGCATTACATTTTAAGAGATATTTACTGCACTCACTGGCAAAGCTTATTTGTAAACAGATATGCCTACCATGTTCCAAGGAATGGTGCTGTCAAAAACTTCACTTCGAAAGACAGCATGAGAAAATGCAAAGGCAAATCACAAAATGGGAAAAAAAATTCACAATTCATATGTCTGTCAAAGAATGTCTTCAGATATATGCAGACGTTTTATCACTAAATAATAAAAAGACAAACAACCTAATTTAAAAATGGGCAAGAGATTTGACCAGATTGACTTCATCAAAGAAATATACGAATGGACAATAAACACATTTAAAACACATTAACTTCACTGGTCATCAGGGAAATACAAATTATATACCACAGTGAGATACCAACATATACCCACTGGAATGGCTAAATTTGGATAAGATGTGGAGCAAATGTTCTCATACCCTGCTGATGGGAATGTAAAATGGTGCATCTACTTTGGAAAAGAGACAGTTTCTTATATGGTTAATCAAATGTACCCCATGACCCAATAATTCCACTCTTAGGTATCTTACTCAGTACAAATGAAAATATATGTCTACACAAATATTCATATATGAATGTTCACAGCAGCTTTATTCTTATTAGCCCAAAACTAGAAACAACCCAAATGCCCATCAAAAAGTAAATGAATATACAAAGTGTTATATATCCATACAGTGGAATTAAATCTAGCATTTAGAAGGGAATGGACTATGGCTTCATGCAATAACATGGGTAAATCTCAAAAATATTATGCTGATCAAAATAAAAATACAGACACAAAAAATGCCCACTTTATGATGCTAAAAAAAGTTAATCTATAGTTACAGAAAGCAAGTCGATGGTTGTCTGGGCTGGGGGTAAGGAGGATGTTATTACAAATAAATTTGAGGGAACTTTTTGAGGTAATGCAAATGTTCTGTATCTTGACTGTGAAGGTAGTTACACAGATGCACACTTTTGATGAAACTGTATATTAACACAGGTGCATTTTACTCTATGTAAAATGTAAACATTTTTTTAATGTTTATTTTTGAGAGAGAGAGAGAGAGAGAGAGAGAGAGAAAGAGAGAGCGAGCATGAGCAGGGGAGGGGCAGAGAGAGAGAGGGAGACACAGAACCGAAGCAGGCTCCAGGCTCTGAGCTGTCAACACAGAGCCCGACGCGGGGCTGGAACCCACAAACTGTGACATCGTGACCTAAGCTGAAGTCGGGCACTAACTGACCGGGCCACCCAGACACCCCCATAAGCTTGATTTTTAAAAACTGACATCATGAAAGGGCGTACATAAATGTGCTCACGTAGAACTAAGGCAAAGTATTTATATTATATACAATTCATAGTAAAGTGAATACCTTTACTGTAGTAGAACGGAAGAGCTAAAGTAAGATTGGAGTGCATAACTTGAAGGAAGTGTTACTTGTATGTTCTTTTAACGTTCATACTGATATGTATCAGAGATGAAATACAATGCACCTGAATCTTCAGGAAACACTTACATATTTAGGTATTTTATCTTCCAGTATAAATTATATAGCCTTAAAAGCAAGGACTGCTGTCATTTTTATTTAAACTTAGAAAAGAATGTGGAATAGAGGTAGTGATTTGTTGATAGAGTTGGGCAGGTTAAGAAACTTAAATGCAAACACCCCAGCCAAGAGGTAGGTCTTAACATCAGTCAAAAAGAGAAGGAGGAGGAGGAGGGAAAAGACCCTTTGCAGGGACCAACTGTTTTGAAATTATAAATTTTCACTAAAGAGATGCTGTGCTCTGATAGATTAGTCTCCCAGGGATGCCAAGTTCAATGAATTGCTCTGTGTGCTTTGTAGACACAAATCCCAGGCTTGGCCCCATCTACTCCCTTTCTTTCCCCTAGAATATATCTTGGGTCCAAGTCTCATATCTATTTTACAGCAAACACTGAGACTCCTTTGCTCAGGCACAGGCTAGTCCAAGATAGAGATCATGACTTACCCACCTTCCTTCATGAGCCTCTGGCTTTGCAACTGGCATGTGGGAAGCTTAGTATCTATTGTGAAATGAAACATTCAGTTCTAAAATTCTGTTTCTCTACCTTTCTTAAACTCACCAAGACAAGTTTGTGAAGAAGAGAAGTGATACATATTTGCCATAAATGCTTATCTCTGGACACGTCATATTTTTGGTCCCATCCGGTTTAGGCCCATTTATGTATTTAGACTCCTCTCTGAGCTGTGCAGAGAGTGCTCGCTTAACATGCAATGGAAATTGTGGAGTGTGGAATGATTGCTTTTAAATGTAGTAGTCATTTTAAATGTACTAGGATTAAAGGTCATTTAAATGACTCATCTGTGGAAACATACAGTGAAAAGATGGCATTCTTAATTTAGCTGTTCCTTAGATTTGTTCTTGAGCAGAATTTTTAAAGTGGCTTAAACACACACCTCAGACCGATTTATCCGGGACCACTCATGAAATCAAAAATGGATTCTTATATAAAATGTCTTACTTCTAAGTGACAGGAAATAATCTTGTCTTAACCTCAAAATTTTAGGTTATGAATAACACGCAAACAATAGCATTTTCCATTGCAAATTTTACATGTGGCTATTTTTTATGTGAAGACATAAATCCAGAGAGCGGGGATGGGGTAAAATAACAAAACGATGGGCAATTTACACTTAGCCTTTGCAGATGGGCTTTACATTTTTCAATTAGCTCTGTCATTTAGATTTCTGTCCATCATATCGCTGATATAAAATCCTGCAGCACCGTGTTTGGGGAGTAGTCGCACAATAATAAGAGTGCCTGTTTTCCCTTCTACAGTTTTAGAAAGCGCTCTAGGAAATGGAGCGTGAATTTGAAATCCAGTCATATGTATCTGCACCTTAGCATCATCATAAAATCATAGATTTGCACAGGTGTGCCCCTTTGGGGATTTGGAAAGACAATGCTGCCCTTCCCCCTGGATCGAAAATGCTTGCTACGCCAGAAATTTCTCCAGCAACTAGAGAAAATTAGACTTGGCCTGAAGGACTCAGACCAAAGAGACACATTGCTGTGGGCAAATTTAAAAATAACAGAAACTGAAAATGCAACACGTAATATAAAATTTTTTGTACTCCATGTGTACTCCAGTTGGAACAGTACGGGAGGTTAGCGTGGTCCCTGTGCAAAGATGTCATGCAAATTCTTGTGTGATTCTCGTTTTACCAAAATGTAAGTTATAGATGTGATCTGCATAGGACAAAAATTACACAGAAATACAACCCCAATGTAGACAGTAATTATCCTGGGGAATTAGGACTCTGATTTTGAAACCTCTATTTTAGATTTTTTTTCCGCAGTAGGGGTGTGAAAATTCATAATTAGAAAAAAATAAAATAAGCATTTAAACACAAAATGATATGTTCACTCAAACTTGACTGCCTACATTTGAAAGCAGAGTTGACAAAAAGCGAATTAAATTTTTTTTTTTACTTTAAGTACCTTAGGGAAATGACTTTCTAGCTATTCTTCTTTGAGTTTCACACCAGTACAGTTAACATACAGTGTTATATTAGTCTCAGGTGTGTAATATAGTGATTCAACAATTCTATACATTACTCAGTGCTCATCAAGATAAGTGTACTCAATCCCCTTCACTTATTTCACCCATCCCCCCACCCACATTCCCTGTGACAACCATCAATTTGTTCTCTATAGTTAAGTGAAATCATAAGGAATTTTCTTTTTCTGTCTGGCTTATATCACCTAGCATAATACCCTCTAGTCCATGCATGTTGTTCCAAATGGCAAGATCTCACTCATTTTTATGGCTGAATAATATATATATCTCTACATACCTATATCTGTATCTCTATATACCTATATCTGTATCTCTCTCTATATAGATATATATAGATATAGCTATCATGTCTTCTTTATCCATTCATCTATGAATGAACACTTGAGTTGCTTCCATATCTTGGCTATTGTAAGATAATGCACCAATAATAAACATAGGGGTGCATATATCTTTTTGAAGCAGTGTTTTCATATCTTTTGGATAAATACCCTAGAGCAGAATTAATGGATCATATGGTAATTCTGTTTTATAAGTTTTTACACCAAAATGAAAAGCTTTTGCACAGGGAAGGAAATCATCAGCAAGACAAACAGGCAACTTACTGAATGGAAGAAGATATTTATTTGCAAATGATGTATCAGAAAAGGGGTTAGGGGCGCCTGGGTGGCGCAGTCGGTTAAGCGTCTGACTTCAGCCAGGTCACGATCTCGCGGTCCGTGAGTTCGAGCACCGCGTCGGGCTCTGGGCTGATGGCTCAGAGCCTGGAGCCTGTTTCAGATTCTGTGTCTCCCTCTCTCTCTGCCCCTCCCCCGTTCATGCTCTGTCTCTCTCTGTCCCAAAAATAAATAAACGTTGAAAAAAAAATTTAAAAAAAAAAGAAAAGGGGTTAATATCTGAAATACATAAAGAGTTTATACCACTCAACATCAAAAAATACAAATAATCAGATTAAACATGGATAGAGGACTTGAGTAGTCATTTTTCCAAAGAAGACGTGCAAATGGCCAACAGACACATGAAAAGATGCTCAGCATCACTCATCATCAAGGAAATGCAAATCAAAACCACAATGAGATAACACTTCACACCTGTCAGAATGGCTGAACTCAAAAGCACAAGAAACAACAAATGTTGATGAGGATGTGGAGAAAAAGGAACCCTCCTGCACTGTTGGTGGGAATGCAAACTGCAACAGCCACTGTGGAAAACAGCATGGAGGTTCCTCGCGGCCTTGCTTTTAAAGAATTTTCTTTCCTCATATGATGTTACACTTCCTCCTGCTTGATTTTAACACCTGGAATCTATCATGCTGGTGGATCTTCCTTCCTTCTGCCCCCTCCTTTTGTGCCCATTGCATCACAATCACTGACCTCCTTACTTTCAGCTCATCTTACACTTCTAGAGTATGGCACACATTCGCACACCCTCCCATACACTTGCTTTAAAGGGAAAGTCATAAAATAGAAAAGATGTAATATTTTTATCTTTTAAGAGATCACATGCATCACTTGAGAGGTTCTCTGATAGGTACAAATTCTGCCTTCAGGCAGTTGACTCTTTCAAAGATGGATGAGTAAATACAAAAGTGGATGTTATAAGTGCCACGAGAGGGGTGAGCTCAGAGTCCTACAGAGGACACAGGAAGGGGTCAAGAAGGCTAAGGCTAAGGAGGGGACATCTATTCTGAAACCCACAGGACAGGAGGAGTGAGCTGTGTCTTTTGTGCAAGAATGAGTAGTAAGCCATAAGTTGATCTTCCCCCAGGACTGTCCCTGCTCTTAATAGGGACTGTCCTCGGGGCGCCTGGGTGGCGCAGTCTTGTTAAGCGGCCGACTTCAGCCAGGTCATGATCTCGCGGTCCGTGAGTTCGAGCCCCGCGTTGGGCTCTGGGCTGATGGCTCAGAGCCTGGAGCCTGTTTCCGATTCTGTGTCTCCCTCTCTCTCTGCCCCTCCCCCGTTCATGCTCTGTCTCTCTCTGTCCCAAAAATAAATAAACGTTGAAAAAAAAAATTTTTAAATAGGGACTGTCCTCTATAGACTGAAATCTATAGTTAAATAGCTGTCTATAAACCAGAAAGTCAAAGAGATGCACTAGAGAATAAGTACTTTGCATTCAAGCAGTGACTTTCTTCAAAAGGTGGAGTAGTCACTCTGCCTTGCTTACCCCCCTCACCCTTATCCCTAAGTGCACAGAACTTCCAACTGCTGCCACTTCTTTATTTGAAGACTTCCTCTAGTCTGGAGCCTTCTCTGTCCCACGCTCCATCCGCAGGTAGTGTCAGGGAATTAATGCCCCAGAAGCAGGCCCCCATCAACAGCCAATAGGAGTTGGGACATAAATACCCCGGTCCCCTTGCTCCTTGTAGGGATGCCTCTGAGATGTGTTTCCCCAGAAATAAGCTCCAGTTGCCCACAAGGATAACTGCTTTCTTTCCTTGCCTCATTTTCTTGTCACCTTGTGGTGACATCTTCCAAATAAGTCTCTTTATAACCCTCAAATCCTAGGGGTGCCTGGGTGGCTCAGTCGGTTGGGCATCTGACTTCGGCCCAGGTCATGATCTCACAGTTCGTGGGTTCGAGGGCTACATTGGGCGCTGTGCTGACAGCTCGGAGCCTGGAGCCTGCTTTGAATTCTGTGTCTCCCTCTCTCTCTCTCTCCCCCTTCCCTACTCATGCTCTGTCTCTCAAAAATAAATAAAACATTGAAAAAAAATTTTTAAAAACCCTCAAATCCTTGCCCTCATAATTGTGTCTGAGGGAACCCAAATTAAGATTCATGAACAAAGCACATTTGGAAACAAACAAACGAACAAAGCCTCACTTCTTATATTGTGTCTACACTTCCTACTTCACTATTCATCCGGACACTCTCCCTGTGAACGCAAGGCTCTATCACAGTGCCCGGCTCACCACTCGCTCACTGCTCTGCCTCTCCCTTTGAATTGTAAGTGTTTTGAGAATATTATGTCTCTGTATCTCCAGGACCCCAATAAATGCTTGCTAAGTGGATTTCCTGTGAGCTTTGTAGTCCTTGGCCAGCAAAAATGCCTCAGCTGAGGATATTTTACAAAATGCCTGGCAAGATGGACAAGGTGAATGAATTTCGAGAATGTTCTGGAAGAGAAACAACCCTGAAAAGTTCTCCACAGTAAGACTTAACCCCTGCCCATAAGTAAAGCACATGCATTACTATGTTTCAAACCTCCCTGTCTCTAAAGCGAGGATTAAGTAACACTTGCCATGATTTAGTGTCGGAAAAGTGCTTTGAAACTTCAGTGAGGCTCTACACGATTAAAATAGTAGCCACCGTTCCATCATTTAAATAATCTCATTGGCAGAGACCATGCATTAATCATCACAGAAAAGTATTTTTATATTCACCAAACATCTTTCATCTGAGAACATCACCATCATTTATAAACATTAACTCAGTGTATTCCTCATGATGACATGCAGACTGGTCCTTTACATGAATTGATAAACCAGGTCCTGAAATAGTGAAACAGCTTGTTCCAAAACATCCAGATTCGGGGCAAGAAACAGGTCACTACTAGGAGAGTTAGTAATCAAGAGATAGCCCTATGTAAATATTTGGGTAAATGAGGCAAATAGATCAGATAAGCAGACCCTTAAGGAAAGTAGCTCCCTCTCCTTTCTCTGCAGCTCGTAGAAGCAATCTGGGATTCCTGATGGGATATCTAGAAAAGCCTCCACTGAATTAATGGTTTCATGAATTATGAAAACCCTACAAAATATTTAGCAGTTGCTTTGTGCTGAGCAGATACTCTGCGTGCATTCCAAAGATGCCCATTCAAGTGTCCCTACGTATTTTATGCTCCTGACAGTGAAGATAACTACCTTCTAGCCAGATAAAGGGGGAAGGCTTCTGTGTCTTTAGAAAAGACAGATGGGTGAGGCATACATTAAAACGGCTTCCATTTCAGTAAAATGTGATCCCTCTGTTTGAGCATCTGTTCTGCAAATGTAGCGGGAACCTTTCATCAAGACTGAGTGGCAAGTCTGCTGGTCAGCAGTTGCCAGTTCCTCTTGCTTATGCCCTGGTATTGGCAGGTGAATTCCCACTTTGACCAGTGGATCACCAGCCAAGAGGTATGAGTGACTTTGTGGCTCACCGACCCCTGTGTTGTCTCTCCTCAGCTGGCCCCCAGAAAGCACCAAAGTCAATAACGTGATACCAAAGGGGCACTTGGGTGGCTCAGTTGGTTGAGCATCTGACTTGGGCTCAGGTCATGATCTCACAGTTCATGAGTTCGAGCCCCACATCGGGCTCTGTGCGGACAGCTTGGGGCCTGGAGCCTGCTTCAGATTCTGTATCTCCCCTCTCTCTGCCCCTCCCCCACTCGTGCTCTGTCTCTCTCTATGTCTCAGTAATAAATCAATGTGTAAAAAATTTTAAAAAAATAATGTGATACCGTGATGTGACACACGAAGCATTGGAGCACTAGCCACTGGCACATTCTCAGCTGTGTGGCTTTGGGACAATCATGTTCTCTTTCTGTTACTCAAGCCCTCAGATCTGTAATTTTCCACCTGTATCACAGAATGCCTGCATTTCAGGAGATTTCTCAGAAGCCACTAAAGAGATCCCAGAAGGCAGAACACTGAGGTCCCCAACCTAGCGACGACCAACTGCCTCACTTTTTTTCCCCTCTTTTATATATTGAGTGCCCAAGTAAGAGTGCATTTGGAAACAAAGGGAAAAAAGAAGGCCTCTTCTTGCGAAAAAAAAAAAAAGTGTTTGAAAAATCACTGGTCCAGATATCTGCTTTTTTCTAACTGTGAAAACATAAAAGAAATCATTGAGATTGTTCTGATAGTCTACGATTCTTTTCTACCAGAGCAGAATGGGATTGAATCCTGTCAATGCAGGGAGACCTTCCAGCAATGCCAGTCAGCAGAGGAGCAGCCAAGAAGTTTTGTAGCATCAACGCTCTCACCGCCGCTGGTGCCCCCTCGGCAGTAAGGGCTTGGCATAGCTTTCCCAGCAAAGGCTGCTGCTTTCTCCTCTTTCAACTTCGTCATAAGGGCTCTCCCACTCCACAAGCCCCCACACCTCCTCTCATGTTCAGACACTTCCTATAACAATCATAAGTCATTTTTTCTGAAACATACAGAAGTAATAAATAGTCTGTCTCGTGGGGCATGCATGGTGAAACAGCCCACAGATGTAGAAACATGGTGTCTTGTGTTTCTTTTCCTGCCTTTCATCTAAATGGGCAAGAAAATGAACACTTCATAGTGCCTGAGAGCATGTTAATTCTGGTGCTTAAATTCCTTGGGCTTAAATCCTAGATTTCTATACTTATTAGTCTTCTGGCCTTGGACAAGTTGCTCAACTCCCCTATGTTAGTTTACATGCACATCGGTAAAGAAAAAAGTAGCAATGACAATTACAATAATAATAACACCTATCTGCCTTTCAGGATTATGACAATTAGTTAATACATGTTAGTGCTGTAAAATACCTTGCATTTTTTTTTAATTTTTTTTAACGTTTATTTATTTTTGAGACAAAGAGAGACAGAGCATGAACAGGGGAGGGGCAGAGAGAGAGGGAGACACAGAATCTGAAACAGGCTCCAGGCTCTGAGCTGTCAGCACAGAGCCCGACGCGGGGCTCGAACTCACGGACCGTGAGATCATGACCTGAGCCGAAGTCGGCCGCTTAACCGACCGAGCCACCCAGGTGCCCCTAAAGTACCTTGCATTTTAAGAAGTGCTACAGAAGAGTAAAAATACAAATGCATGCACATATACATATATACATGTACATGTGTGTCATTAAATATACAATATATAGAGAAAAATACATAAAAATATATTTTGTATATAAATCAATATAATTCTGATATTTTAACATAAACTTTCTCTATAAAATATACATATTATATATATTAGATATATCTACACACACACATACACACACACATGCACAAAGAGCATAGGTATTGGACCAGGCATTTTATCAATGTTGTTATTGTGTATGTATCTGTGTATTTATTACATACTCATTAGCAATCATTTTGCCCTTATGGATAAAGAAAAAGAACTGAGCTTTCTCTCCGAGCGAGCAGTAGGTGTCAAACTGAGAGTCTGGTCTCCTAGTCCCAGTGTCTCGGCATGGATCACTCTACGTGGAAAGATGCACATCCAAAAACTCTTGCCTGGCAAAGGCACCTGGCACCTGTATCTTGTAACGAAGAACCCAGTCAATGTTACTCTTTCCTCTAGTTCAAGTGCACATTTCCTATGACTGGAACAAATGCCAGACCACAGGATCTAAGAGAGATTTAACTGCTTATTCCCAGCTTTGTGACAAGATGCCTTGGGTGGGCCACCTGGCTGTAGACAGCCGTGCCCACAGCCATGTGCTGGAGTCAGTGCCTACCAGCTCATGAGAGCCAACTGTTAGATTTTCAGGAATTTTGTGAGGCAGTTGTAAAACACAGTCACTCTTAAAACTTAACTTATGTAAATTTGCAATTACATAAATTATATTCTGGGGGCACCTGGGTGGCTCAGGCAGTTAAGCATATGACTTCAACTCAGGTCATGATCTCACAGTTCGTGGTTTGAGCCCTGCATCGGGCTCTGTGCTGACAGCTCAGAGCCTGGAGCCTACTTCAGATTCTGTGTCTCCCTCTCTGTACCCCCCTCCCCCCGCTGGCACTCTGTCTCTCTCTTTCCCTGTCTCTGTCTCTCTCTCTCTCAAAAATAAAGAAATAAACATTACAAAAAAATTCAAACTATATTCTACACAAAGGTAATGAATACTCAACTCATCAAGTTCTAATTATTTTACTATGAATTACTGTCCTGTGTACTCCTGGGGTTCCATGCATCTACTGTATGTGGATGGCAGGCTGGGGTGCTATTCTGTATCTCTTGCCAACTGGGTCTTTAGTGGAGTCACCTTGGAAGCTTCATGTTGCTGTGGTGGGAATGTTTACAGGACAGAAACGAGCAAATGCTACAAACCAGGGTTCCGCTTATTGTTTTGTTGATTATGTAGACTTAGTTACATGAAAGTGTTGATAATGCAGTTTAAACTTAAAAGTGTGTTGCATCTACCTCAAGATACGTGTTGAGTTTTCTTATTTTACAGTGTAGAACCCCGGCAGATTCCACCTTAACAAAGTGACCGACGTTAATATCACCAATAGTAAGATATGTAAACATAACCCCTGATGCTCTCAGTCTGGCTTCAAGCTACTTTTCTGGGCATGGGAGCCGCCATTTGCATTTCCACCGTCTTTGCCCCGGTTAGTCTGCTAGACTCACAGCTGCCTCAGTCCACTTTTTCTCTGCTTGCCTTTTATGCCTGGTCATCCCTCTACTGCTGCCTGGAGTAACTCCTCTCTACCTCTCTGTTCAAGTGAACCTTGCCCCTTTACCATGCGCATTGCTGATTTTTTCCTCACTCCTACATGAAGCCCTCTATGAAGATGCCTGCAGTCTTCATTCTTATATTCCTGTATTATTTTCTATATTACTACTTCTTACAGTACCATTCAGGGATTACATGATATATTGGACTGCTGGGTTGTGTGTGCATGTTTATGTGTTATCCTCCAATATGCCTTCAAGCCCCTAACAACAGAGACTAACTGCTTCCTATGCTTCTATAAATCATTCCAGAACCTTAGTGTGTATTCAATAAATATTTGTTGACTGCTTTTAAAAACAAATGGACACTATAAGTGATGTCCACATTTTCATAGAATATTTTCATATGTCAGTCCATATTTTCACATTTCAGTCCATATTTTCATAGACCCTATTATCCACTGGTTTTAGTACTAAAAACACAATTAACCTTCTAACAGTGACAGCAGTGAGAGGACAGCACTCAGCCCTAGGTTATCCCAAGGTTCACTCAACCTCATTTTGTAAATCTTCATCAACCCAGTGCCTAGCACATTGCCTGGCTCTTCGTGGGCTCTCAGTAAATGTTATAAATGTTATTAATCCCTTTGAGGGCTGCAACACGGCTATTAGGTCACTCTGAAGAATGTTCCCCTGGAACAGTTTGGAAATTGTTTTTTATGAAGAGTAACTGTGTCTACATCTTCCGTGTCTGCCCAACGCTTGGGCTACATACCTTGTGCCGCCCTCTTGGTTTGACCCCAGTACAACACAGTGGCAAAGAAAGTACAATTCAGAGGAGTCACAATGTCGCGTGAACAAAGCCAAGACCTGCTTAGGTTTTTGTTGTGCTTCAAAAAGAACCTGAAGTTCTTTCTGGGAAAGGGCAAGTTGATGGTAGGGAACTGCACTACTCGAGGGCATTGGCAATTAGTTAGCAGCATTGATAGGATTAATTTCTTAGGGTGGTTTGCTTTACAGAAAGGTTGCCTTAAAAAAAAAAAAAGCTGGATAAAAACAGGTTCCACATTACATTTGCATGAGTTGTCCTGAATGGCATAAATGATTTTTCTTAAGGCTGTTAGCTCAGGATCTGAGTAGGACACTGGTATTTTATGGGATCAGGATGGAGGCAATCAGGGCTGCCTCTGTTTTGCATAATGTCTGACCTACTGCTGAGTCTCACCGAACGTTGGGGATCTTTGACCCATTCAAAAATGAGAAACTGTGAAATAATTGTCTCCAGATATTTCTGTCCAGTTTGTCAAACCTAGTAATTCCAACTTATAGGAAACGAACATCCTCTTGAACTCTTATCAATAAAATGTCATGCTCCCAGCGTGGCATTACCAGGTCCTTAGGGCCAGGTTTCCTGCTCTTTCCCAGGATTCCATCCATCTCCTCTGCTCTGCATTCAGAGAGAGCTTCTGGGTCCTGCCTCAAATCCTACCTTGTGAGTCCTCGTCACCACCCACTGACATAACTCCCCTGTTTTCAGTTTTCACTGCAGTCTCCTTTCCACAGTGTGGATCCCTTTATCTGCCAGTTGCAGTGAGACCAATAGGAGGAAAGTGTTGAGAAGAGCAACAGCAATGCCCCTCCCTGGTGGGTGGGGAGAGAACCCAGTTTGCAGACGTGCATTGCCTGGTGGTGTTGCACTTGTGTGAGGCAACTCTGCCAGCTCCTTGGACAACCAAGGAGGTGAGTCAGTGGAGGGTGGAGGCACACAGAGGGCACACCCCATTCCTGTCGGCCTGCAGGGACTTGTTCACACCATGCAGATGGCTGGAGATCAGTTCATTCCAAAGGCTACTAATTGGTTATTTTTTCTTTAAAAAAAATTTTTTTTTATGCTTATTCATTTTTGAAAGACAGAGAGAGACACAGCACAAGGAAGTCTGGGGTGGAGAGAGAAGGGGACACAGAATCTGAAGCAGGCTCCAGGCTCTGAGCTGTCAGCACAGAGCCCAACGTGGGGCTCAAACTCACTAACCATGAGATCATGACCTGAGCCGAAGTCGGACGCTTAACCGACTGAGCCACCCAGCTGCCCCTCGTTATTTTTTCTTGAACCACATGCTTAAACCAACGTCCCCTACATAAACAGCCATCACCCATTCCATATCACTGCTTTAAAAATGGAGGGATTTTGTCACTGTCCCCCTGGCAATATATGATTGAGTCATCAGCACTCAGAACTCAGTCCCAACAGTGCTGGAGGGTTGAAGAATGAGGAAGGCTGTGATGGTTAGATATTTTCTGGAAAAGTACCAAGGGCCTGGCTTCTTCCCTGGGGGACAATCTGAGTTGCTTGCCTTTTAAAACCTTTCTACCTTTCCTGTTTTGAATACCTGTCAGGTCTATATAAATATCACCATGTCTCTCCTTTGCCCAGCCAGCAGTCATTTTATTTAGCTTTTCCTTCTATAACATCTTGCTTACAGGTGTGGTCAGTGTCATAATCCTTCCCCTAAAACTGGAGATTAAAATTCTCAGCCTTCCAGAACTGGTGAATACGTGCTCCATCACGAGAAAAATCAATACGTGCCACCCCAGGAAGTGAGGCAGGGAGCATTTGGACAAAGGCCTCCACTTGAGCTTAGTAGCAAGGTCATTTGTGTGACCCAAAAGTTATGCTTTCTTGCTAGTTTTACAAAAAAAACTGATGAGCGGGGTAGAGGAACAAGAACCCAGATACAACGAGAAGCACGTGCCAGGTACTCCCCAGTGGGAAACATGGACATTTGTCTAGGTATCACATCCCCGCCACCCCAGGTCTAAGCAACCACGGATCTACCCTGGGTCTCTCTGAATAGGCCTGTTCTGGACATTTCATAAAAATGGAATCACATAAAATGTGATTATATGATTGTGACTGTCTTTTGTGGCTGGCTTCTGTCACTTAGCCTGATGTCTTCCAGGATCATCGATGTTATAGTGTGTGTCAGTGCTTCATTCCTTTTCAGAGCCAAAGAACATTCCATTGTGTGGCTGTGCCACATTTTGTTTATCCATTCATCAGATGATGAACTTTTGGTTTTTGTCTATTATGAATAATGTTGCTGTTAACATTAGTGTACATGTATTTATGTGGACATAAGTTTCTGTCCTTTCCTTTTTTTTTTTTTTTTTTTTTTTTTTGGAGTGCCTTTGCTAGGTTATATGGTAACAGTATGTTTCACTTTTTGAGGAAGTACCAAACTGTTTTCCAAAGGGATGAAACCATTTAAAAATTGCACCAGCAAGATAGGAGGGTTCTAATTTCTCTACATCCTTGCCAACACTTAGTATTATCTGTCTTTTACATTTTAGCCATCCTGGTGGATATGAAGTGGTATCCTACAGTTTTGACTTGCTTTCCTTTGTGACTAATGATCTTGAACATGTTACCATGTGTCTGTTGCCCATTTGTGTATCTTCTTGAAGAAATACTCTTCCAAATCTTTGCCTATATTTAAAAAGGGTTTTGGAAAATATTTTAACTTCCATTTTTGATCATTCATAAACCAGTCTAGCAGTATTAGGGAGAATGATTTGTATGGTGGACTGAGATAAATAATGGAATTTATTTATTTGGGCGGATTTTTAAAAAATATCGGCTTTTTAGAGTAGTTTTAAGTTCAAAGAGAGTTCCTCTATACTTCCCCCCCCCCCACCTATGCACGGCCCCCCTTACTAACAACATCCCACACCAGAGTGGTACATTATTACAGTTGATGAACCTACATTGACACATTATCATCACCCAAAGGCTCACTGTTAGTGTTGTACATTCTATTGATTTGGATAAGTGTATGAGGACATGTATCCATCATAGTATCATACAGAATAGTTTCACTGCCCTAAAAATTCTCCATGTTCCACTTATTAATCTCCCCTCCCCCGACCCCTGGTAATGACTGATCTTTTTCCTGGCTTTATAGTTTTTGCCTTTTCTAGAATGTCATGTAGTTGAAATCATATAGTATGTAGATCTTTCATATTGGTTTATTTCACTTAGCTATATATATTTAGGCTTCCTCCATGTCCTTGAATGGCTTGATAGCTCATTTCATGCTGAATGATATTCCATTGTCTGGATGTGCCTAAGTTTATTTATCTATCCACTTACTGAAGGACATCTTGGTTGCTTCTAAGTTTGGACAATTATAAATAAAGCTGCTATAAACATTCATGTGCAGGATTTTGTATAGACATAAGTTTTCAACTCATTTGGGTACATACGAAGGAATGTAATTACTAGATCATATGGTAAGTCAGGAAGTGCCAAACTGTCTTCCACAGTGGCTGCATCATTTTGCATTCCCGCTAGCAGTGAATGAGAATTTTTGTTGCTGCACATCCTTGCAGCATTTGCTGTTGTCAGTGTTTTGGATTTTGGTCATTCTAATAGGTGTATCCCATTGTTGTTTTACTTTGCAATCCCTAGATGCAATGTTGAGCATCTTTTCCTGCACTTTCATCTGTAACTCTTTTTGGTGATGTGTCTGTTCAGGTCTTTTGCCCAGTTTTTAATTGAGCTGTTCATTTTTTTTATTTAGTGAATTTTAAGGGTTCTTTGTATATTTTAGATGACAGTCCTTTATTAGGTATATATTTTGCAAATATTTTCTCCCAATCTGTGTCTTATTTTATCATTTACTTGACAGTGCCCTTCATAGAGCAGAACTTTTTAATTTTAATGAAGTTCATCTTATTAATTATTTCTTTCATGGATCGTGCCTTTAGTGTTGTGTCTAAAAAGTCATTGCCACCACCGAGGTTGTCTCTATTATTATCTTTCAGGAGTTTTATACTTCTATATTTTAAATTTAGGTCTATGATGCATTTTGAGTTAATTTTTGTGAAGGGTTTAAAGTCTGTGTCTAGATTCCTCCCTTCCCTCATTCTCCTTCCTTCCTTCCTTCCTTTTTCATTCCTTTCTCCCTCCCTCCCTCCTCTCTCTTCCTCTTTCCTGCCTCTCTTCCCTTCTTTCCTTCTTCCCTTCCTCCTTCCTTCCTTGACTCTGCCCATTTTAAAATTGAATGGTCTTTTTTACTCTCATAAGAGTCATAAGAATACTTTATATATTCTAGATATAAGTCCCTCATCTGATATATGATTTGAGAATATTTTCTCTCATTCTGTGAGTTGGTTTTTCACTTCCTTGATGGTGAAATTTGAAGCATAAAAGTTTTAATTTCATGAAGTCAAATCTATTTTTTCTTTTATCACTTGTGAATTTGATGTCATATCTAAGACTGTATTGCCTAGTCCAAGGTTAAGAATACTTGCTTCCATGTTTTCTTCTAATAATTTTACAGGTTTAGCTCTTTCATTCAAGTTGATGACATATTTTGAATTAATTTTTGTACATGGTGTGAGGTAGGGGTCCAGCTTCTTTTTTCTTTTTCTTTTTCTTTTTCTTTTTTCTTTTCTTTTCTTTTTTTTTCTTTTTTTTTTTTTTGGCATGTGGATAACCACTTATCCTGGCACAATTTGAAAAGACTATTTTCCCCAGTAGTTTCTTGGTTTCCTTGTCAAAAATCAACTAACTGTAAAAGAGAATTTATTTCTGGACACTCCGTTCTACTCCATTGATCTATATGTTTGCCTTCATATTTGTACCATGCTGTCTTGATGAATATACCTTGTAATAAGTTTTGAAATTAGGAAGAATATGTGTTTCAACTTTTTTTGTTTTGGCTATTCTGTGTTCCTTGAATTTCCATATGAATTTTTAGGATCAGCTTGTCAATTTCTGCAAAGAAATCATCTGGGGCATTAATAGGGGTTAATAAGTTTGGTGAGTATTGCCATCTTAACAATATTAAATCTTCTGGTTTGTGAACATAGGATTCCTTTCCATTTATTTCTTCTTCCTTAAATGTTTCAACAATATTGTATAGTTTTCAATGTACAAGTACTACACTTTTGAAATTAAATTTATTCCTAAGTATTTTATTCTTTTTGATATTATAAATGAAAATGTTTTCTTAATTTCATTTTCAGATTGCTCACTGCTATTGTGTAGAAATACAACTGACTTTTATACATTGATCTTGTGTCTTGAAACCTGAGTGAATTCACTTACAACTTCTATTTTTTTGTTTGTTTTATGTTTGTTTGTTTGGTGGCTCTATCTCCACTTTGTACTACTCTCTTCCCTTTTCTCTGAATTCTACCCTTTCTGATCTTCTTTCAGGTTCTCTAATATGCCAAGCTCCTTCTTGTCATAGGGCCCTAGGACATGCTGTTCCCTCTGCCTAGATCTCACCATTCTCCTGCATTTTTCACCTGGTTTACTCATCCTTCAGCTCTATCTATTTGAACTGCCCTCCCACCCCGCTCCATGTCTGATTCTTTTCTGGAAGCCATCACAAATACTGTGTTCTTCCTTAACACATACCTCAGCTTATGCTCTCATTTGTGTTACACCTTGACTGATGTCCTTCTTCTCCAACAGATTCTAAGCCCCTCTCCCATTTTTCTCACTGTTATAATTTTCATCACTATGCCTGGCACATAGTGGATACTCAACAGCTACTTGTTGAGTGAAATAAAGAATGAATGGTTAGCACTGGAGAAATATAGCTATAATTAAGAACTTTGGGTGGGGTAGGGGGGTCGAAGAGCAAATTGAAGGTGGGGCACATACCATCTGTATAACCGATCTGGCCTCCTTCTGGAGAATTAAGTTCTGGAATGGAATGTGGTTATCTTAGGAAGGCCGAGGCATTGAGTGTGTAGCCAGTAACGTTGGATTTTCCCCCATTAAATCTCCTTACTTGGTGGTAAGAAACACAGAGAAAAAAGACCCAGCTATGTGAGTCATTTGTAGATAATAGCCACAGTCTGACTTCTTATTCACTTCTTACCTTTCCTGGGGTACAGCTGACTTGTTGTGGGAGAGGAGGGGAGGAGGCAGTGGGGTAAAAGGGGAGGAGAAGGGGAATTGAAAAGATTCATTTATTTTTCTTGCCAAATCAATTCACTCTAAAAAAAAAAAATAGGGAAATCCCCAACCAGCTGTTCCAGTGACTAGCAAGAAAAATATTTCCTTGGAACACTGCAACAGAAAACACACTTTATGTGCTGGCCCTCCCAAAAGACTGCTCTGGAGCCTTGCAATTATTGTCCTTTTTGAGTGCTTCATTGATATCAAGGACAATAGTTAGAACAGGGTGTTTTTTTCCTAATTAGAATTCTCTTAAAAGTCTGGTGCTTCAACCCTGGTGCTTCAGTTGGAAATATTAAGATTAAGGGTGATAAGAGAACAGAGGGAAAGGTAGCGATGGGGTCTGGAAAATGAAGCAAAGATGAAATGGGCCTGCAGCTTTGTTGGCCCGTAACGTATTTCCTGTCCTATTCTCAGAATCCATGTTCCAGTTGTCAGGCCAGATAGAAGGAAAATGCGTGTGTGTGGTGAAAGAAATTTGGGAAATAGAGATTTGTTTTTTCATTTGGAGCTATAATTTAGAGGATTCTTACACATCTGAGATGAGGTTTTGTTCTAAGGGGTTTGAGATCTTTTAGATATAGTGAAACATTACATTATGAAACTAGGATACCATCATGGTAGGGGACACTGGTTTTCTTTGTGTCTCTGTCATCTAGCACAATGCCTGGCTCAGAGTAGAGGCTCAATGAGAATTCAACAGAACAGTTTAAAGAAGAGAATACAGGCCATACTAAATTTGCAAATTAGATATTACAGCCCAGTAACCTAAGCCCATTTTCTTTGTTTTTTATTTCATCCGATTCCCATTGTCCCATTTTGTCTCCTAGACAACAGAGTGCACATATTTTGAGTATTTAATTTGTAGTTGTTTAGGGTAGGTAATTAATGATAAATTCTATAAGTAAATGAACCAAATCATTGTTTTACTGCCAATAAAATAAAATTCAAAGGAGAATGATTCAAAAGTAAACATTATATCTTACTACCTACGGTTTTTAAATGTCTTGCCAAAGGAAATTTTAAAATACTAAGCATTTACATTGAAACAAGAACGAAGGGGCGCCTGGGTGGCGCAGTCGGTTAAGCGTCCGACTTCAGCCAGGTCAGGATTTCGCGGTCCGTGAGTTTGAGCCCCGCGTCAGGCTCTGGGCTGATGGCTCAGAGCCTGGAGCCTGTTTCAGATTCTGTGTCTCCCTCTCTCTCTGCCCCTCCCCTGCTCATGCTCTGTTTCTCTCTGTCCCAAAAATAAATAAACGTTGAAAAAAAAATTAAAAAAAAAAAGAATGAAAGAGGAAGTTTATGAAAGCACAACACTTAAAGATATTCATTTCTTAGACTGAAATGTTAAGCTATATACTATGCAGAACTACCATTTCTTATCTTCTCTCCTATTTTAGAATACCTCTCTAGTAGAAGAACAAAATCACAATTTGGAGTGCTTCCTTCTGAACTCTTGGAATCTCTGTCAGTAATGTAGATGTGAGGTGTCTTAGGCCAGAGGTTTTCCCAAGTGATCACAGCCAAGTTTCCAGTTCCTGCCTAACAAAATTCCCGGGGACAAAATTGTGGCAGACCTCCAAATCAGGATGACTTTACTTGACTTTAATAATTTGCAAATTGTTATATCTCTATATGGGTCAAGATTATTGAACTTGGATTTTCTTTCTTAGATTTCCTCTGCTCTCAAAGCTTTGTCTATCATTTACAAGCTCTATAAATTTTCACTGTGCGTTGACTGAGGTACACTTCTGGATTCAGGGAAAAAGAACATACCCAGTATTTTTTTATTCAAGGCACAAAGTTCCTTTTCTCATGGAAATTATGCCCTTGCAGAGCTTGGGATCTAGAGATGGAATTTGAGTTTTTAATAATTTGTTGCATGATTCTGAACAAGTCTCCTAACCACTCACTCTAAGACTCACTTTCTTCATAGTAGAATGGAATAAAAATACTACATGCCTCCCAAGGTTGTTCTGGGGACTAAATCAGGATGCAGGTGGGAGATGGAAGGCAGAGAGAAGTTGAGAAAAAAAAACACCAGCAGATTTTCAAGTCTCTTGACTACGTATGGATTTGAGTAGAAGTCAAAGGAGATCCTTTGGTAGGATGTAGAAACATGTGCATCCTTCAAGGGCATAGGAGAGATGAGCCTTGATCAGTTAACAGAACTGTGACTCCAGGTGTCATGGGAAAAAGTTTTGAGTGGGAGACTGTACACATGCTTATGTAACCAGGCTCTGGAGAAGTATCATTTGAAAGTGGTTAACAATTTTTCATCTTAGAAAGTAGGAACTTTAGAAAGGTAATGTGTAATGCCTCTGAGACATTTTCCTTGCTAAATTATGTGGTATGAGGCTTTTATTGTGGAAGTAATTTAAATGCCTGTAGGAGCAGAATATCAATGTTTCTCAAAGTATTTTCCCCAAACCACCTGCATCAAATCACTGGAGTGCTTGTTAAAACTACATACCAGGTCCCCCACAATAGAATCTCTGGAAGTTGGACTTGGAAAACATAATTTTTATTTTGGTAAAATACACATAACATAAAATTCACCATGTTAATCATTTTAAAGTGTTAATCCAGTAACATTCAGTACATTCACAATGTTGTGCGTCACTGCTGTCTAGTTTCAAAACATTTTCATCACCCCAAAAGATAAGCCCATTAAGCAGACACTCCACATGCCTCCCTGCCCTCCAGCCCCTGACAACTACTAATCTACTTTATGTTTCTATGAATTTGCTTATTCTGGATAAATCCTATAAATGGAATCATATAATACGCGACCTTCTGTATCTGGCTTCTTTCACTTAGCGTGTTTTGAAGGTTCATCTCTATTGTAGCATGAACTTCATTCCTTTTTATGGTTCAATAATGTTCCACTGTATGGTATACCAGTTTGTTTATCCAGTCATTAGTTGATAGATATTTGGATGTTTTTCTTCCTTTGGCTATTGTAAATTAGTGTCTCTGTAAACATTTGTGTCCAGGTTTCTGTTTGAGCACTCGTTTATAATTCTTTTGGGTATATGCCTTCAAATGGAATTACTCACAGTGGTTGCACAACATATGCATATTCTACTAGCAACATATGCATATTCTAATTTTTCTACATCCTCATCAATACTTATTATGTTCTGGGTTTTTTATTATAGCAACCTTAGTGGGTGTGAAGTGGTATTTCATTGTGATTTTGACTTGCACTGCCCTAATGACTAATGACCTTAAGTATCTTTTCATGTACTTGCTGGCCATTCATATATTTTCTTTGGAGAAAAGTGCATTCAGGTCCGGCGCTCATTTTTTAATTGAGCTGTTTGCCTTTTAGTTGTTGAATTATAGAAGTTCTTTTATAGTCTATAGTATACTAGACCCTTGTCAGGAATAGGATTTACACATAGTTTCTCCCATTCTGTGAGTTGTCTTTTCACTTGCTTGATAGTGTCCTTTAATGAATAAAAGTTTTAAATTTTGATGAAGTCCAATCTATTTCTTTCTTTTGTTGCTTGTGGGAAAGCACCAGAGTTGATTATGATTTTTGTGATCATGCTTATACACTAAAGCAGTACAATCTTGTACTGATGATATTACCAGGATACTATTTGTTGAGGATAGTATATTCCTAACGGTTGGATTTTCTTTAGGTGTGCATCCCTAAAAATAGCAAAGAAATAACATACATTCACCTTTGCGTCTTTTCAATTAAAAGATACTTAAGTATCATGTGTAAGTATTCTTTCACCTTAAATTTTGATTATAAGTAATTCTCATGCATTATTTAGAAGGGTTACGGCAAAACACAAGTACCAATTGTCTAGTCATCTTTACAACTTCCTTTTCTAGTTCCATTGTTCTAAACATTTACTTTTATACAGTATGTATCTCACATTCATTCCATTCACCAAAATCTTATTGAGCACCTACCATATGCCAATGTGCCAAGCATTAAAAATAGAAGAAAAAAAGACACGCTCCCTGTCCTTGTGGATCTCAGTCTTGCTGGAGATAAAAACATAGGAACTGATAAAAGATCATACCATACAAGAGGTTCCTATAAGAGAATAAGACCAAAGTGCTCTGGGGTAAAACAAGAAAGAATCACTGACTGTATCCTTTAGGTGATGGGGGTCTTCCAAAGAGATCTTTTGAGCAGGGAAACTCCATGAACTAATTTAATTTTTAGAAATATAATTCTGGCAGCAATGGGAGAGAGGACTGGAACAGAACAGACAAGAGCCAGTCAGTGAAATCAATAAGAATGGATATTTTGGCAATTAATTTTTCCTCATATCATTTTATTCAGCCCTAGAAATGTTCTACAGTGCTTCAAATATTGATATGAGATGAGTTTTCTTAAATTTTTTATTACGGAAAGCTGTAGACATATAAAAACTCTTTGACTAGTAAACAAACTCCACATACCCATCAGGACAGATCCAACTGTTATCAGTACATGGACCAAATATTTTATCTGTGTCCTCTGCCCCTTCTCCCTTCCAGATATTTTGAAGCAAATCTCAGAGACCATATTATTTCATCCATAAATATTTTATTATGTAACTTCAACAGATGAGAGCCATTTTTAAAATATAATCTCAATAGGATTATCCTACCTAAATAAACTTAATAATAATTTCTTAATAGTAGGAGGTTTTTTAAACTCAAGAATTTACAAAAATATTTACACAAAGAATTCCATCTTATTCCCTATAGAAATTTTTTTCCTTAATATTTTTGGTAGGGGCTGGAGAGGTGATAAAGTTTCTTAAAAACTAAAATAATACTGCTTGAAATACACAGAAAATATGTAGTTCCTAGGACTATGTTAGTGATTAGCTTTTCTATTACATGTATTTAGGTAGGGAAGTCTCTACTTTGTTACAAATTTATAGTTTAAAAATAATGTGTATAAATTGGGCTGTTGAGAAATTTTACCTTTGGAATTGTTATTCAGTAATAACTCTTCACATTTGTGTAGAGCCTTGAATTTTCCAAAGTGCCTTCATGCCTGTTATCTAGTGAACTCTGATATCTCTGCTGTGCAAAGATGTCTATTATCTAATGTTTACAATTGTTATCAATTTTACTTTGTTGTAGCTTTCACACTTAGATTAAAATAATAAACAGTATATGCAAAATCCTTTACTTGTGAGCCAAGAAAGACTTTGTAGTCAGGCCTGCATGGGTATGAAAGGAAATTACTGTGAATAATATCTTATCAATTATAATTTACTTAATTTTTCATAGTTTGGAAATATTTGGTATTTATGCTCACACACAACGATTTTAAATTCATGGTTATAAGCCAGTATCTTTCATGGACTCAAAACCCACACATAAATTTCCTGGAAACTTCTGGAAAGGCTTGTTTCTTGATTAAGAAACAGTAACACTTGAATTAGGACAGGGTTTAGAGCTGAAAAATGTTGATAGGTCACCCTTAATTGGCGCTCCATTCTTTTTAAATTACTTCTTCATTTTTCATAAGCATTCCCAGACATACTAGACATAGATTGTCTTCAAAACAGTCTGTGGTAGAAGAACGTGGTTAACTATTCATCAAAGAGGTTGATACAAATGTCATTTTTAATATAAATTCTTGCTCTTTACCCATAAAATATAGAAAACGCGAGTACTCTTTAAATAGTCTCACTAAATATAATTTATCTGAATGCAAAGGATATTAGAAATACCTTTGCATTCTCGTATGCTTTTCTCAAAGAAAGGGTGAAAACCTTCCCCATGGGTAGAGAGGAGGGCAGAGACTGAGAGCATGGGCTGTGGAGGAGGACAGATCTGGGTCTGAAAACCGCTGAATCTGAGTAAGCTGCATAGCCTCTCCGTGATTCAGGTTCCTCCCGGGATGTGCTGGAGTCTGTTAGACTGGCTCCCAAGGGCTGATTGTTACATGTGCAAGAATTTTTCCAGCCAGTGTGTAAACCATTGGCTGCTTAAAATCAGGCATGGTGGGAATATTTACATCCCAGGAACCAGGGAACCCTATAAATTAGCGTTCCCTCCCCATTCCTCAGAGCTGGTTTACCAGCACACTACTGCCTACCAGATAGGTTTAAGGACAAAACGAGTTGGTTTCTGTCAAGCATTTGCATGTTTTCCCCCCTACCAGAAAGCATTCAGTAAGTGCCAACTAGTAGTAGCAGCAGCAGTCTTTTACCATTAAACACTAATGCAACCAACTCTCAATTGTTTCCTTATCAAACTGATGCATGATCTACGATTTATCACCTGGAAACATGCTCAGACACAGAAAATAAAGCAGCCAAAACCTAATCAAATCATTGTGGGCCTTCTTACATCATCTTCATCCTGGCAAAACGTTTGATGGGAGAAAGAAAAGCAAGAAAGTTGTGACAAAATGAAAACAGAGGATTATATTTAAATTCAAAATGATCACTCGACTTTTGTCTTCCTTGAGACAGCTAGTTGGAATTTCATTATAAATGGCAAATGACAAAATGATGAACAACGTCAAATGCTTGGTAGAAAAATCTGACAATTCTGGATTTCGGCAACAAATGGCAGAATTCCCGACCCAGATTATGTTAAGCCCCAAAAAAGTGAATTATTTGTTCCAAAAGTAAGAATTCAGAGATAGGTCTGTTTTTGAACACAGTTTTCAGTAGGGCTCTTGCTAGCTCTTGAAAGTTCATTTTGTTTTCTGCCTTCGACTTTGTTAGCTCCATCCCCAGACTCCATATGGCAGCTCCAGCAGTTTCAAATTCTATCTTTAAAGTGGAATGTTCTTGGGGCAATAGGGTGGCTCAGTCACTTCAGGTCCAACTCTTGATTTTGGCTCAGGTCACAATCTCAGGATCATGGGATCAAGCCCTGTGTCAGGCTCCTTGGTGAGTGTGGAGCCTGGTTAAGATTCTCTCTCTCTCTCTTTGCTCCTCTCCCCTGCTCATGTTCTGTCTCTGTCTCTCAAAAATAGATAGATAGATAGATAGATAGATAGATAAATAGGTAGATAGATAGATAGATGATAGATAGATAGATAAAATAAATGAAAAGAAAAAATAATGTGGAAAGTTCTTCCCAGAATCATATGCACCAGAAAAGAGAAAAACACTTTTCTTAGAGTTCTTGCACAATGCCTGAAGTTCACTCTGATTGAATTGTCACATGGCTAACTCTAGTGTGAGAGCCTTAACAGACTGTCTAATAGAGACGAGAAAATGTACTCTTGAAAAAAACCGAGGTGCTATTACACTAAGGAGATGAGGTGAGTGTTGGGCAACCAGAAAAAAAAAAAACAATTTTCTACTATATTTTTAAAATAATTTTTAAAAATAATCCCTACCTCCAATGTGGGGCTCAAACTTAACAACCCTGAGACCAAGAGTCATATGTTCTACCAACTGAGCAAGCCAGGCGCCCCAAATATCGTCTACTATAAATCGTCTTCACTGTAATTGGATAAAAATGACAACAACTCATGTACACATGTAGAATATAAGCACACTGCTTGCCAGTAACCTTCTCAGGCTGGGTTTCAGCTCTGAGCACTTCTGATGGCGTTAGAGACCTTAGTCATAGGGAGGCATGAATAGAGAGAGTATCTTTACAAGGAACTGATTTTGAGAAACCCAGTAAAAGATTGTTCAAAAGCTAGTGCTGGCAAACAAGTTTTATAATACCACCTTACAGGCAGATTTCAAATTGACAGTTCAGATACCAGGTGAGTGTTCCCGACATGCCATTGGTGCCTTGTTGACCAAGAACCCGAGCCCGTGGTACAACGACAGAGGTTTGGGAAGAAGCATCACTGTGAAAATTGAGAGACGTAAAAACTTTTGAGTGTTCCGTAATGGAAACAAACCTGGTGGCATGTAGAAATTCCAGAGTCTTTGGCTATCAATTTGTTTTAGAATCTCATTCCAGGAAAGTAAGTTGTGACCCTAATGTTATGGAGAAGTTTAAATATTTACGCCAGAAAAAATAAAAAGGCACAAACCCCTCTATCCCCAGAGTACCCACCACTGACAGGTTACATAATTCTACACTCTGTGCATCATGGCCTCTGCTGGAAAGCTGAAGCTTCTGTTTCTCTTGGCTGCAAGTTTGTTCTGCCTGTGCCTGATGCCATCCTGATTCTGAGCCTTCTCTTGAAGCCACAGGCTGTCATACATGAGTCACAGTGGTTAAAATACAGCCTTTTCTGGTTTATATCATATGCACATTCTGTAACAGTCTTGGAGTGGCGTTCCGTGATTCACATCCTAGCCTGGTGTGCCCTAACCAAATACATCTTCTGGAGATATATATTGAGAGCCCTATAGTGCGTATTAGTATGGAGCAATTTAATTTTTCTATCCCCTGGGAACTTTCTGTCTTATGGTATCCTACCCAAATGTGATTTGTTTTTAATTATTGTGACACTCGCCTTTATCTTCATCATTGTATATAACATACCAAATAATCCTGTGATGATGCCAAGGAAATGCCAAGTATTATTAGAAGAGTATTTTACTATAGTCACATCTGTAAGCATTTTGGAGGGTAGGCATATTTCCCAAAGATTTTGAGATTGGGTAGATGTTGGCACTCTGTGTGGCCCTGAAAAAAATATCTTAGGTCTTTTGTAATTGAACTAGAAACTGCAGACCAACCAAGAATCTGTAAATAGCATCACACAGCATTCATTTTAAAATACACAGAAAGGGGACACCTGGATGGCTCAGTCAGTTAAGCGACTGACTCTTGGTCTAGGCTCAGGTCACGATCTCAAGGTTTCGTGAGTTCAAGCCTCACATTGGGCTCTGTGCTGACAGTGCAGAGCCTGCGTGGGATTCTTTGTCTCCCTCTCTCTCTGCCTATCCACTACTTGTGCTTTCTCTCTCAATCTCTAAAACAAAACAAAACAAAACAAAACAAAACAGCCTTAAGCAATTTAAAACAAAGAAATACACAGAAATGTTAATGAGGTGCTGCCATGAAATCATCTTTTACTAAAAAACGAAATGTGCCCAACATCAGACTGTGGAGATAATTACCAATTTCTTTTCTTTATGAAAAAATGACACCCGGAGATTTCTGGATCTTAGAAAGAAAGGAATTCCCATTATTTGCAAAAGTATCATTAAGACTGTGTAAGTGTGGCACCAAAGGACAAGTGCCACTTAAAAACAGAAAAATTAAAAAGAGGCATTGCCAGAAAATCAGTGAGAATGCTCATGATGGCTGAGCTCTGTAAGTAATGTAAACATATCTGGCATCTGTCCCCATTTTTTTCTTGGGACCTTTTAATTGAAAGGTTACTAATTCATTCTTAATCACCCACAAGCTGTTAGGTACTCCGTGGCTTGTAGCCATCAGAATTAATTGCAGGTGCCTCTGTGAATCTGCAACATAGCCTAGTAGGCTTAGGGTAATTAACTCTGGATCCCCTCTTCTTGTTCTGAAGTGCTTCTAATTCTCAGTGGATTCCTGAAGCCACAGTTTGCCATTGAGAGAACTGAAGAAGCTCTGTGGAAATAGAAAGATAACTGGACTAAATAAACTCCTGATTTTTGGAAGGGGAAGTGTGGGGAGATCTCAGTTAAAGCCTAAAGCACTTCTGTAAAGATGTTTCCCTGAAGAAGGAAAGATGTGGATTTGGTAGTGGTATATTTATCCTCAAACTTATGAAGAGGGACCCTGGTGTTCCAAAGTCCAGACTTCAAGGTCATCTTCACGTACTATAACATCTTTCCTATCAAACTGTAGTCCGAGGACTGGCAGCATTACCTGGGAGTTAATCAGACATGTGGAATCTGGCCACGCCAGACCTACATCAGAATCTGCATTTTAACAGGGCCCCCACGTGACTTGTATTCATACTGACATTTGAGAACCAGACATAATGCATGTCTGTGATACTTAATCCATTTAAGGAGCTTATCATTCTGTCTAGGTGGCATTCATATTCCATATATGACTGCCAAGCAGATCCAGAAAGAAGTGGGCGCAGTGTTGTTCCTTGGCAGAGCATGCTCTGAAGGCAGGGATACTGCCTTCCAGGCCTTTGGATTTGCATCACTTAGCTTGGTGCATGACATATTGGAGGTGGACAGATGGATGGATGGATGGGTGGGTGGGTGAGTGGCTGGCTGCTGGGTGGATGTATGGATGGATGAAGAGCATGGTACCTTTACCATTTTTTCTCCAAAAAATTCGAAAGAAAAATATAAATATATATAAAAAAATCAAGTCCAAGCAGAATTTAATTTTTGTTATTACTTCATTAGGAAAGGCTTGCTTAGTGTCATGATCACAATATAGTGACAGGCCAAAAAGGGCTTATTTTAGGAATTGATTGGGCAGTTATAGACGTCCATCAGCCCATGGAGCCAGGTTTGGGGTGTGGAAGGGTGTTTTCCAGCAATGAAGACAACATTCCCTCCGCTAAACTCATCTAACACTCTGCATCTGGGCCCTTTGTTGCTATGTTCCTTTTTCCTGGCTGTGCCCTATTTCCACAACTAGAGTATAAACCTTTTAGAGACAGGGACCATGCCTTAAACATCCACTCCCCTGCCACCAGAACATGTCCACTGACCTGACCACCACAATGGTGCTCATGCCATGTCTGCTAATAATCAGAGTCCTATTTTAACACAGAGGTGTTCATTCAGAGAGAAACAACCTGTGCCTCCTTTTCTCATCTTAAATACACCTGTTCACTGATACCATTTCTTTTGGAAAGAGGCATGATATCCTTCTATTATTGGTTCATTTTTTCATTCAATAAGTTGTTGGAAATTAAAGCCAGCCAATATCGTGTAACAGGGGGTGGCTTCTGCTTCTCTGACACGTGATGAAAACATTTGTGCCTGTGTGTCAGTGCTACCCTCAGGAAAGAGCTCTGAGTGGCTTTGCCAATACCAGCCTCATCAAAGAGCAGCTTAGGAGGAGACACTCCATGACTCCCAGCATGAGTGGATTCCTGAGATGAAGCTTCAGGATATGGAGGTAGAAGTGGGGTGGTAAAGGGAGTATTAGGAGCACTGGCCATGAAATCAGAAAACTTGGATTTGAATTCCAGCTCCCCCAGTAACTACTTGTGTGACCTTGGGCAGTTTTCATCATGTCTTTGATTGTACAATACCTGGTAGCGTTCACCAAATACTAGTTTCTTTTGCCTCTCTGAGCCTCAGTTTCCTCATTGTGATGCAGAAAAATATTGCATCCTTTAGTATGTGGCACATTGACGTGCATAATGAATGCTTTGAATTCCCTCCCAGTTTGCTGGTCCCTGGTGCCACTCATTATGTGGCACACCCTGTTTCCCTGTGCAAGATCTCCTTGGATTCAAGTGTTCTATTGGAACAACTTCCATTTGTCCCTCACTGAAATGGTCTGAAACGATGGTTTATCTGCAAAGTACACTTCCTTTCAACACCTGTGGTATTCTCTGCCCATCCCTGATCACTAGTACATTCCTGGTTTACCCCGGCCCTTATATCTAGATCTCTGCCCTGTCTAATCCAAGTAAAAACCTTGCCCCATTTGTCACAGGTAACTGACATGTAGACAAATATCAGAACCAGAAAGTAGTATTCTTAGGATACTTCTTTGAACTTCAATAATTTTGGCATTCTTGAAGAAAGTATAATCTTTATAAATAATCTTTAAAAGTGACCTGAAGGCATATAAGTTCATTGTAGAAGAAAAAAATTGTTTAAATACAGATGATCAATGCACTTTGAAATCTCTATATAAATGAACATATAATTCATTTTATATAAATAAATTCACAAATAAATTCATATAATGTAAAGCATATTAACATATATCATGTAAATATATGCTAAGATATTTTGACTATATGTATATGTGTATTTGCTCCATCACTAACTTAATAGAAACCATCAGAAACCACACATGTACATACACAATCTTAATATGTTATATATACAATATATAATGAATTTATGACCTGTTTTTTCTCATTTGATTATCCCTCATGTTATTGAATATAAGTCATAGGTTAAAGAGATTAGTGCCTAGAATATTGCTTAGCCCATAGCAGTTCACAGTGTGTGTATATGTGTGTGTGTGCGCGTCTGTGTGTGTGTGTGTATAAAGTAAACGAGTGTACATATGCTAATGTATTTTCTGTGTAAATTTTGAATTTTCTGTGATAGGTTTCCTTTAATGGGAGCAAATTTGTTGATGAACTGTCATGAAAAGTATATGTGAAATAAAAAGCCTGATTCTTTACTAAGGTGACCCCAGATAGGTGGACCCCTATCTGCCATAACTTGACATCCCAGAACCACACACAGATTTAGAATCGGTGTCCTGTTGGGTAGATTCAGCACTATAAGTGTAGACACGATTTTGCCTTTGAACTTTGGGGGCTTTAAGTGTAATATTTTTAGGGATTGGGCAAACGGTTACAGGTGACAAGTGTCCCTTGGATCCCCTGCCAACAGGCGCAAACTCTGATGCCTCTAGGGGCCAGGTAGAGATTTTACAGGAGAAGCAGACTGAACAGAATGCTGATCTAAACCTAGTATAGACAGTCTGAAAACTGGAGTGCCCAGTCCTTTCCAACAGGTAGCCGCTACTGAGGCCCATTCGTGTGCCAGCGTGAGGCCCAGTGGTGCCAGCTCTTCTGATTTTTCAAAAGACACCAAAAATTGAATATTTATGGGATATTCCTAATTCTGAAATAATGGCAACTCATTTAATTTACAGTTATTTTTTAAACCACCTTATAGAGGTATGGTCAACATAGAAAAAAGCTGTACATACTTAATAATGTATGAAACAATCAGTTTGGGGATAAGGAGACACCTGTGAAGCCATCACCACAATCTATACCATAAACATAGCTGTCACCTCCAAAGGTTTTCTTCTTCCCTCTTTATTATTGTTGTTGTTGTTGTTGTTTATTCTTTTTTATTGTTATATTTTATTTTATTTTTATCACGGTAAGTGTACTCTTTAATCCCCTTTACCTGTTTCACCCATCCCACCCCCACCTCTCCTCTGATAACCAACAGTTTGTTCTCTATTGTTAAGAGTCTGCTTCTTGGTTTGTCTGTCTCACGGTCTCTTTTTTCCTTTGTTCGTTTGTTTTGTTTCTTAAATTCCACATACGAGTGAGATCATATGGTATTTGTCTTTAACTTGTTTCACTTAGCATTATACTCTGTAGCTCTATCCATGTTGTTGCAAATGGAAAAATTTTATTCTTTTTTATGGTCAAATATTCCATTGTATATACGTACCACACCCTATTTATCCATTTATCTATGAGTGGACACTTAGGCTGCTTGTAAAATAATGCCGCAATAAACATAGGGGGTGCATGTACCCCTTCGAATTCGTGTTTTTATGTTTTTGGGTAAATACCCAGTAATGAAATTACTGGATTGTAAGGTGTTTCTATTTTTAATTTTTTGAGGAAGCTCCATACTGTTTTCCACAGTAGCTGCACTAGTTTGCATTCCCACCAACAGTGCATGAAGGTTCCTTTTTCTCCACATCCTTGTCAACATTTATAATTTCTTGTGGTTTTGATTTTAGCCATTCTGACAAGTATGAGATGGTATCTCATTGCGGTTTTGATTTGCATTTCCTTGATGATGAGTGTTGTTGAGCATCTTTTCGTGTGTCTGATGGCCATCTGGAGGTCTTCTTCGGAGAAACATCTGTTTATGTCTTCTGCCCATTTTTAAGTGGACTATTTGTTTATTATTATTGTTTTTCATTTTTATTTTTATTATTTGTGTGTGATAAAAATACTTAACATTACAAGTCCTACAGTACCCACCTGAGAACTTTAAGCCTCTGGATTAGGCTGGGGAGCTGTTTTGTTCACCTGAAAGACTGCAGATACTTGAATGCCAGGTGTGACTGCTTTAAAGGACTGACTGTACCTGTCATCATCAAGGCGTGCAATCTGTCATTTTCATAAACCAGACTTCTCAGTGGCTCCTGCAGGAAATCCTAAGTGGATGGAAGGTTTTGCTGGGCAATTACCATAAGTAATGTCAATACAAATAGAGGAGACGGCCAACATTTTTTACCTGGCTCAGTGAATTGGCAAGCTGATCAGAGGGAGAGGTCCTAAATACATTGTGAATAAGCTCTTCTCACTTCTAAAAAATATTCCTGGGACTAAATTATAAAAACCCTCAGATTTACCTGCTCTTGAAGGTCTACTGGAGTTAAAAGTCTAAATAGCATTTTAAAAAGTAGGTGGATGTCAAAAACAGACAAATCCCAGCCAAGTAACGGGAAATGTCATTTCAGGATAATAGCCTTAATAGCATCTGCACAATGGACATTAAAATATATTCTTTTCCTATAAATGCCCTTAACTCTGCAAGTTGGAGACATGGCTTTAATCAGACAGGTACTCATATCAGGTTACATCAGGATGTAAGCAGGGGATTGTACTTGCCTGATCAACATGGGAAAGAAACCCAGAACATTTTCTTTTATGGCTAAAGTGTTTTTTAAGGGAAATGAATAGTTAGGCATCTTTATTATTCAGCATCTACAAGTGTTAGAGTTGATTGAAAATGGAGGTTGACACAGTCACTACCCTGGAAATTTTTATGTAATTTCAAAGGACAAACGGTAATAAATACACAACTATAAGAAGAGAGGCACAAGAAAGATGCACCTCAAGTAATGTGGTACTCAATGGAGTATGCCCACTTTTGAGGTATAGAGTATACCTGATTCTGCTCTCCGTCCCCAAATGGCACGTACTCTCTGATGCAACTGGGGTTCAAGTCAGATCATGCCCCATAGTCCATGGCTCATTGGTGGGGCCAGGTCAGCACTAGACTGATCGAGGAGGAATAAGGAAAGCTCAGGAGCTGACCTCCAGATATCCAGGAGATGCTAAGAGTTACTCCATAGAAAACACACCTGAATGAGATGTCCTGTGGGTTCTCCAGAACCACATTAAAAACATGCTGGAATGAGGCAGGAGGGGACACCTCCTCTTAGGTCTTCTCCAAACCAAGCACTAGTTAGCATCTGTATTGTATTTCTCCTGACCTAGCCCATTCCTAAACCAGCTCCTCAAAGGGCTTGGGAACCTAGGGAGATGATTTGGTCCTGTATCTTGGGGAAATTGAGCTGATTTTTAGCTTATTATTGAACACTTTCCTTTTGAAATGATGGGTCTGGCAATTGGGTTACCTTTTTCTTCGTTTCGTGACCTCCATCCATCTGTCCATTCACTTACTGTACTTTCAGTGAATGCCTACAATGCGCTAGACACTGTGCTAGGTGACAGAGATAGAAGAAATAATCCAGACACACACGGTTCTTCTCCTTACAGAGATGGCAGCCTGGTGTGGGTGGTGGAGGAGACTTCCATTACATACTCCTACAAATGGTGAATAATTATGATCAGGATAAATGCTATGCACCGGACACTCCTTTTGCTCTTCTTTTTCACACCCCCTCAGCCCTGCCTCTTATTCAACCCCTCTTGTGGCAACATGTTCCAGGCAGCCTTTGACTAGCCTCACAGATGTATAATTTGACAGTGCCTGTCCTTAGACCATGGCTGCTTCTTCCTTCTTGCCCTGCGGCTTATCTGATACTCAAGTGTGGGAACCTGCTCAGAACTCACATTTAGCTAGCCTGGAGGGCGTTAATACCTACAAGGCCACCTTTACTAAATGGGAAACTAAGGATAATAAATTAATGCCTTCTCTTTTTATCCCATGGCTAGGCAGTTTTGAGATGTTTTTCATAAGGCTCTTCAAAATATTCCAGCAGGTTCAAGCATCAGTTGCCCACAGCAGTGGCCAAATCAATAGTATATCCTTTTACTGGCTTTTCCCCTTCCCTGTTTCATTTCCCTAGTTCCTCACTTCGATTTCCTGAAATCAATCACCAAATAAATTACCTTCATGTAGTCCTTTTTCAGGCTCTGCTTCCAAGGATTCTAGGTTAAGACATACTATGGAGAGGTATAATGGTTCTGAAAGTATATGTATGCATATATGTGTGTGTGTGTGTATTATATATATACATAATATGTATGTATTATATATATGTATGTGTGTATTATATATATGTATATATATAATATGTATGTATTATATATATGTATGTATATAGACTTGCTATATGTATGTTATAGACTTGCTCTTTTATAAATGACATGTAGTTTTCCACTATTTTCCCATATATATATATTATTATATATATAATATATGTATAATATATGTATATATGTATATAATATATGTATATATAACATATATATGTACATATTATAATATATATAATATATTTCCCATATATATGTACATATATATATAATACACACACATACACACACACACACACACACACACACACACAAACCCAACTTAATCTGTATTGTAAGGGAATAAAATAATGCCGTAGCTACTCTACCACACATTTTTGGTGAGCTACCCAATAGTCATGTTCCCCTTCTCTGCTGACAGAATCCTGATTTTATTTAGGTATCTAGCCCTCAGGAAAGCTCAAGGATATACTCTATTTG
The DNA here is from genome assembly GCF_016509475.1 of Prionailurus bengalensis. Taxonomy (NCBI): domain Eukaryota; kingdom Metazoa; phylum Chordata; class Mammalia; order Carnivora; family Felidae; genus Prionailurus; species Prionailurus bengalensis. Next base: position 99,831,756 of record NC_057355.1, read on the forward strand.
GTCTAAACCAATTTTGATAATCCCATGTAATTTATCAATGATTGATCTGGAGGTGAAGATATGACCCAATTTGGGCCTGTGAGACATAAGAAAATGTTTGCTGGGAGCTTCTAGAAAGCTTTTTTTTCATACTTCAAAGGCAAGAAGTAGATTCTCTATGTATCTAGATATGACACCTAGACCTGTGTCGAGCATCTTGTGGCCATAAGGGTATCTACTCTAAGGACAAGGACTAAGATAGCATGGCAGAAAGCTCAGAAGATCTTAGATCCTTGATGGCATTGTTGGATCACTGAACTAGCTTACATTTTGGTATTGTTTTAGCTATTTTGAGCTGAGTTTTTAGTTAGCAAGGAAAGATCACTTTCCCTAAAGGGGTGGATACCTAATGCTATAACCAAAAACATCAGAACTGAAACACCTGACTAATGGTAGAAGAATGGATCAGGTTTTCTTTGGGGATACCTACTAACTAGTTTTAAGAAATACAAAAATATCTGAAAGATATTATTCTTTTGGTGGCTATTTCTAATGCTACTTTGACCCTGAAGGAGTTGCTGATAGTGAAGAGCTAAGAGAAGAAATGGAGTGATATTTACCATGAAGAAGAGGGGCAGGCTGTGAATTTAGACAGCAATAAAGGAGAAATGGGACTATGAGAACCTTTAGGAAGATGAGGGCAAGCTTCCACCCAAATATCAAAATAATACCCTAAAACCCCATTAACAGGAAGCATACCTGGTGCTCAGATTTTGGTTTCTAAGACCATTCTCCAATAGAAGGAACCAGGAATCCTTGGAGAAATGGATGATTCTAGGACAGGGCAAAAATATACAAGATGAACCTGGCACATCTTATAAAGCCAGTAAGGAAGTGCTAGCTAAAAACAAAACAAAACCAAAAACTTAACAATGATTAGGGAACTCCAAAGGAATAAAGGAGCCAGTTGAAAAGAGCTCCCATGACCAACGCTGGAACACTTTGAGCAACAAAATGAAATGGTATTTGGATTAAACATTAATTAAAATTAATATCCAAAATTAAAATTAATATCCATAAGTCCATACTGATATAAATGAATGATTGAATAAATAAATAAGGAGAAGAAAGAAATTCTCCATGCCAAAAATTCCAGGTAGTTTATGTAGATGCTCTGGTCTCAAGATGATGGAACATAACTCCCCATCCCTTAAGGGGGGGGCTATGCAGAGTAACTTCTCTCCAAAGAGTAAAGTATGAAAAGGAGGAGAAAGAGTAACTTTACAGTGGAGAAACCTTACAAACACTACCTCAACCAAGTGATCAAGATCAACATCAATAGTGATACCATGTTGATACTATATATCCTTGATATGATGTGATGAAAATGGTACCACATCTGTGGTGTTCTTCACAGAAACCCATAACCACAGTCTGATCATGAAAAAAATGTTAGACAAACCCCAAAAAGAGGCATTCTATAAAATGACTGTCAAGGTCATTAAAAATAAATAAGATAAAAACAGAGAGGGAGGCAAGCCATAAGAAACTCTTAAATATAGAAAACAAACTGAGGGATGCTGGGAGCAGATTAAATGGGTGATGGACATTAAGGAGGGCACTTTTTGGGATGAGCACTGGGGGTCATATGTAAAAGATGAATCACTGGGTTCTACTCCTGAAGCCAAGACTACACTGTATGCTAACTAACTTGAAAATAAGTTAATAAAAAAAATTAAGAAATAAGGAAAGTCTGAGAAACTGCCCCAACCAAGAAGAGCCTAAGGAGATAAATGTAATGTGGTATCCATGATGGGCTCTTGGAACAGAAAAAGAACACTAGGTAAAAACTAAAGAAAACTGAGTAAAGTATGGACTTTTGTTAATAATAATATGTCAATATTAGTTCATTAGTTGTGATAAATATACCATACTAATGTAAGATGTTAATAATAGGGGAAACTGGGCCTGAGGTATGTGGAAACTGTCTATACTATTTTCACAATTTATCTATAAATCTAAGACTAGTCTAAAAACTTTATTAAAACTAGCATCCAAGTCTGAACTAGGAAACACTAACAGTAATAGTCCACATAATGTGAACTATCTCTCCAGTGCGTTTTTTTTTTTCCTCAAGAAGCTTTCTTGGTTAAAAGGGCATTAATGGCATCACTAGGCATCGTTTTACCTGAGGGCCACCAGATGTCTGTCATCTGGCAAAACATTATTCCCTAGACTTTCCTGCTGAGCACGTGATCTTCAGATGCATGTGGGAGAGCATTTAATTTCCAAGGAAGAATTCTACTGATGATGTCTATCTAAATAATGTGATATTTTTAACAATTTCAAATAATAGCAATGAATGCACATCATAAATATACAACTCAGGTAGTTCATAGCAAATTTAATCCAGATTTTATGTTCTGTTATTCATTCAACAGATAAATAATGACTGTCTACTATGTGCCAGGCAATATTTATACATACGAACATATATAACTATTTATATTTAGATATTTAGTTATAAGGAAACATAGATATTTGTTTTATTTTATGTTTATATTTATTATATTACTCATTACATAAAATAAATGTATAATTATAAGTATATTAACATAAATATAAAGATGTATTTTGTGTAAATATGTATCCTATATATATAAGTCACAGGCCTTTGATTTTTACAACTGGGCCATGTAGAAATTGCCTTTGGAACTGATTAGTTCTAAGCACTCATAAATTTGTAGCTTTATCTAGATACTGATGTGGTCTGCTCCTGGTTAAAAAGACAACTGATAAATAGTAGCGATATATTAAAGAAAAGATAAAACTATTGAAATTGGCACTAACTTAATTACACATTGGGTTGGGTTTACATCGTATGTAAGATCAGAACTCTCTGGATGATTTGTTTGAAGGTTGGAACAGGAGATGTGCAAAGTCACTCTGTAATCACTCCCTGCCTTCCGATGTAGTCATTTGTTTGTACCTCAGCTACTCATAAGCTTTTTCAAAGCCAGGGCTAAATATTATTTACTGTTGTGTCTCCCACCTGACTACCAAAGGGCCTTCCTTATAGTTGGTGTTCCATACATCTGGTGTACGAATTAACGTTTAACTCTTTTCTCCTGTGACTTAGCAGGAGGCTTGACAGGACATCACAGCAAGCTCAGAATACACCATTGTGGTTACTACTTCCTCCCACCCACAAACATCAGCAGTAATTTTTAGAAAGCTTTTGTTTGCTCAGCTTAGCAGATTGGTATATTAATGCACTATACGTTTTATCTTTTCATATACTTTATTCTTCCTATCAGTCTCTGAACAATTAGATGGCATTTCTTTTTCTTCAAAGTGTCAAAACATTTCACAGCACCAGTTTACTTTGCAAAATTGTACATTTGAGTAGGTGAGAGCCTTAATGATCAGAGTGAAGCCTTCAGCGCTGAAATGTGCTCTGTGGTGACATTTGCTTAATTGCTTCATCAGACAGAGGCTCAGTCAGGCTTGTCTTTCTCAGCAACTCTTATTTTTGATCCTATTATGCATCTAGACCAGGTCCTTGGTGGGCAAGGGAGTGAGGAGTAACGTTGGACAAAACTCTTTCAAAGAAGATTTAGTCCATAATTGTGTCCAAATTTCCCAATTCATAGTCCATCCCAGTTGTATGAGGATTGAAATGTAACTTACATGTAACATAGTATGGTAATGCCTTGTTTATCACTGGAGAGTGAGGCCATCACCTGGCTCCACCCTGAGCTGCCTTGTTTTCCTCTCTGCTCTCTGCACTGTACTCCTGTGACTTCAACTGAAATTTCTGCATAAGTGGCTTCCAGATCCACATAGAGATCTCTGACCTTTCTTCTAAGCCAAGATGCTTGCATTTCCAGACTCTAGAATTTTGCTTTTTGAGGGACCATGTTATTTTCTCCTGGCACTTTGCATGATACCTTGCATGCCATAAGGAAGGTAATAAATGAGCAAATAAATAACTGAATATATAATATGCAAAACCAAAGCTGATTATCTCAAAGCTGATTACCAAAGCTGATATCTCTGAAATTGTAGCCTTTTTAAATAGTAACTCTTCAAAAATGTCATACCTCCATGCCATTTTCAGCAAAATATTTTAAACATAGTTTAGCAATTTTACTTTTTTACTTAGAGATCACCATTATGAATATTAGTTGCTATAACATACAGTAACACACTAGATCTTAGGTGTTATTAATCATTTGAAGAAATTTTGCCCCTCTTCCAAATGAGTTCTTTTGTCTGCTTTTCATATTCTTTACTATCAGGATGTCTTCAGTGTCAGCTATCATTTCTTTCTGCCACCTATGTCTGTGCCTCTAGCACCGCCCCTGCCCCACCACGCCCTGCACCTCTCCTTGCCAAATTTTATGACTTTAACTGCTTTAAGCTAAGAAATCCAATAGCCAAGTTTTTAGACATCTCTAAAACAAAAATAAATAAGCTTGAAGCAAGGCCCTGAGGAGTTATTTTATGAGAACTGTGTGTGGATTTGCTTAAGTCAGTTTTTTCCACGCTGAAACATTTTTTTTTGCCCTATTTCCCAGCTTGACTGTGTTAGAGATAAATGAAGTTGCTAGGTAAGAGAAAGTTGCATGCACACATGGCATGACCAATATTTCACTTGCTTTGGTATCTACTCTCTGATCCTAGAGAATGTGCCATCTCTCACTCAGGGGAGAAATAAGATCTGTAAGTCCACTAAGAAAATATCATCTTTTCCCCCCTCTGCTTCTCTTTAAAGGTCATTAATTTTTGCCCTCTTCTGCAAGGCTCCAGCAGTCATCTTTTCCAAGCGTCTCTTGGACTGCGGTCCTTAGACCAACTGCATCAGAAACACTCAGACTGCATGTTATCATGCAGACTCTTGGGCCCTAATTCCAACCAACCCATTCAGAATCATCTGGTAGTGGGTTCTACGTACTTTTTTTTCTGGTTTTTAAAGAAAGCCAGCTCCCCTGGGATTGATTCTCAGGCAGACTGAGAGTCTCCATCACCATGCTGGTGTCCCCTCTGGCATCCTTCACAGTTCTCCCCCACCAGCTTTCCTCAGACCTTTGTGCTTTCTTTGGCCATTTCAGACATTTTCTTTATCCACTTTATCTTGAATTTTCCACTCTCCAGATCCTCCAATTTCAGTACCCACAAGTACCTTCCTTTGAATATTTTCTATCTCCTTCATTAATCTTTCTCTAATTAAAAAGAAATAAGATACCCATTTTCTTTGTGTGCATTTAACTCCTGCCATCTGCTCAGCTGCTTCCCTGAACCTGCATGTATAAGTGGGCTACATAAACTGATGAAACATGTTTTCAGGAAGTTTTAAAGACGTGAGTTTATCTTCATAAGTAGAAAGAACTAGATGATATATACAGCCATTTTTAGGCTTATTTAGAGTCTTGACTAGGTAAATAGTAATTTATTATTTTTTGTTGTCTCCACTTTATGATATTTGTTAGTTTTTTGACTTTGTATTTTGAAGCTCTTCTCTGAGGATTATGTTTTAGATTTTTTTTAATGTTCACTTAGAGTACACACTAGGAATCTATAATACATTATTGATGTGGAATAAATATGTGTTGATCAATATTTTGCATCTTTTTTTTCTATATCACAATCTAGGTGTGAGAAAGCAGAAATTCACCTATCACAATGAAATGGGCATAAACCAACCCAAAACTAAGTTTAATTCTATACTTATTTAAATATTCTCTGATAAACTCTTGAAAGCTTTCATGTCGGTGTCCTATGTATTTATATAAGAAACCACATGAATGGAGCAGTAATAGTCATAAATGTAGTGATATTCACGCAGGTCAGCAACAGGGTGTCAGAAGAAGCATGGGGAGAGTTTTCAACCCTGATGAGTTTTATGTAATGGCCAAGTTGGCAGGTGATCTCTGATAAATCCCACTCCTTTGCACTGATCCCTCTTTTCTTTAGGCATCCAGAGTCAACCCAATGGGGTCCTTTCCATATCCTGCTCTGACTTGTCCTTCTATGGATTTCTCCAAACTCCAAATTTACTCTTGGTCCTTCCTTGATAAAAGCTTCCAGTCCATCATCTTTGTATTAGGGAGAAAGTAACCTGATGTTTGTACTTTAAAAACAGAGTTTGTTGAATGAAATTAATCTTGAATTGTTCACATCTATGAAGACCATATTCTTAAGCCCCTCTCCCCACCATCAGAAGACTATGGTTTAGCAGTTTGCCATTTCAATTGGAAGTATCACAATTTTGGGGTAAAACTGAGCTAAATTCTGAGCACATAATATTTGCCCTCTGAATCTAGGTAACTCTTTTCAAATGAAGTCCTTCTGGAAGAGCCATTTGTACCAGCTGCCTTCCAGGGGTGACTCAGGCAAATTCATATAGCTAACCATGTGTGACTATAGAGGAAAGAAATTACTGCAACTGTGATTCCTTTATATGAATGACAACATTAATTTCCTAGACTATCAGTCTAGTCTTCCTCTTGTGGCCTCTAACCCTAAGACTATTACAGAAAAGGTATGTTTAATCATTAAGTGCTAGAATATGAAATTAAGTAAAAACAAACAATTCAATTTGAAAATCCCTTCAATAGTGGAAGGGACCTTCTTTGTACTAGAGCCTGTTGTGGCCCAGAATTAGGAATGTGTTATAAACTACCAGTGCTTAGAGTAGAGGGAAACAAGTATCCTTTGTAGAAACTGAGTCTGAAGCTGTGAATCATGCATTTAAGTAACAGAGCTGTAGGTAAACATCCATAGATTTGTAGGGAAAGATTAGGTTGCATTTGATGATAGGCTTAGGTGGTTTTTTAACAACCCCAACCTAACATTGATCTGATGAGTTTCAGAAAAATAGTCTTGAATTCAAGAACACTCTCTTCCTTGGAGAGGAGGTTTCCATGTTAATGGATATGCCAACTTTATTCAGTGAAAATGAACATCAAAATCTTCTGAATGATGATCCTTTCAGGCTATTTTAATTGGGCTTTTTAGTATCATAATTCAGTCAAAAGAAAAAGGAAGAAATCACTATAGATTCATTTGTAACCTTATCCCAATTGGGAAAAAATTAATAATATATTAGTTCATCTTTCCTAGGAAATTTGATTTCGTAGAAAGATCCTGGTGTTAAATCATTTTATAAAACTGTTACTTCCAGCATTGCCAATTCACTTTATTTTCTTAGTCTGTAGAATTTGGCCCAAATCAAAGATTCTCACTTTGGCTTATTTTATAAGTCTTCCAAGGCCCAAGTCTAGCACAAATTGCTTCTTCAATTTCAAGATGAGTTGAAAAATGACAATTTGAGAGGCATAGAACACTGCAAAGTAAATATCCATCACTCACCTCCATATCTCTATCCTGCCCCATCCCCAGGTCCATGGGTTCCATGATCTAAAAATGAATATCTTACTTTCTTAATCAGAATGTAAATATTAACCAGAAATTGCCTAGATCTGGGGACTAATGGAAGTAGATTAGGAGATTAGAGCTAGATCTCATCAGGAGTCATACATGATGCCATTCATCAGCTAGTGAAGGAGGGCAGGAGCATTGTTCAGGCCACATGGCACCCTGGGATCTTCAAGTTGGCCCAGGTATAAGCACTCTGGAGTCATAATTTATTAAAATCCTGGTGCCAAAACTGTTCTGAATAACTAAGAGTGCAAGTCGATTGTGCATGGTGATTGTATGAGACCCCGAAAGTGTTAGCCTAGATAAAGCTGCTCATTTTACTTCTTATAAGAGAACATCCAAGTCATCTTCTCTCTTCCCTCTCTTTCTCCCTCCCTCTACCCATCCTCTTACCCAAGTACAATTTTTGTGCAATGACAAATCATAATGGGCTGGGAAAACATATTACCAAGAAGATTTGAATCAGTAAAGGCTTTCCTCCAGCATAAAATTTTATAACCTGAATTGAATTAAACATGATAGATTAATTAAATACAATTTGTATCATAGTGATTAGGGAATGTTCTAGGTATTATTGCTGCATAACAGACTACCCCAAAACTTAGTGGCATAAAACCATAATTTGTGATGCCCTTAGATTCTCTGGGTCAAGAATTCAGACAGGACACAGTAAGGATAGCTTATCTCTTTACATAAGGTCAAGGCCCTCAGCAAGGGAGACCCAAGGGCTGGGGGTGACTTGATGATTAGGGGCTAAAATGATTGATTCTGAGGCTTCTTTCTGACATGTCTAGTGGTTGCTGATGATTTCAGGCTGGGCGCTTATAGGGCAATTAGCTAAAGTGCCAAAAAGTAGACCCTCTCAGCATGACAGTCTCAGGATAGCCAGACTTCATACTTGAGTGTAAAGAGTGAATATCCCAAGAGAACCAGGAGGAGGCTGCATGGCCTTTGCTGACCTAGTCTTATACAGTGTCATTTCCATAGAATAGAATATTGCTTACATCCCAAACTCAAGGGAAGGAGTAGAAAATCCCACCTCTCAATGTGTCAAAAAAATTTTATACATGCTTTAAATATGTTTCAAAGTAGCGTCATCCATATAAATCATACCTATCAAGAGCTAGAGCCACAATAGAAAGAAAAAAGACTATAGTGGTTGCAATTTTGATTACATGTATATCTCAGTAATGATAGGTAGTAAGAAAGATGAAGATAAAGTATATGAGGACAGCATATGACAGTATATGAGGAAAGTATATGAGATCAGTATATGACAATACTAATGGCTATTGGAAATGCTTGATATAACTGAGCTTGGAAAGTCCAGGTTTCTTCACAAATATTAAGGTTTTATAACTGTACATTTAAAGATTTTTGAAAAAAGATTTTCAAAACAGATTTTTGAAAACAGATTTTCAGAATTCCTACAAGGTAAATAACTTAGAATTGCAAGTTGTAAAACTTCTAGATTCTCACTGCTTTTGCCTCTTGAAAATAATTGTTTTATAAGCAGTGCTTAAACTTTTTGTTATGGAAAATTTCTTGGAAGTGCAGCTATATATTGATTGCATTTATTATAGCTATATTGATTATTTATACTAGACTTACTCAACGTCACTTAACACCCCACAGAAAAGCCCTAATTTCTCTTCAATCCTCCTTTGGCCACATTCCATTTTATTGAGTCTCTCCCTGCACTGTACTCATATTTGTCATGACTTATAAGCATTTTAATTCCTAAAGGGTAGTCTACTCATTAGAGTGAGAGAAAATGCATTCATGTTGGTGTCTTTGATCTTTGAGGCACTACATGATTTCAGTTTGTCTCAGATCCTCAGTTTCCTCTCTATAATAATGAATCTGGAAAGAAAATTGCATAACCTTGTTTTAGACAAAAATCTCTTATGGCTTAAAAAAATTTTTTTTAATGTTTATTTGTGAGAGAGAGAGGCAGAGAGTGAGTGGGGGAGGGGCAGAAAGAGAAGGATACACAGAATCTGAATCAGGCTCCAGGCTCTGAGCTGTCAGCACAGAGCCCAATGCAGGGCTCAAACCCACGAACCGTGAGATCATGACCTGAGCCGAAGCTGGATGCTCAACTGACTGAGCCATCCAGGCTCCCCTCTTTCTTATGACTTTTAAATGATGAGATGAAAAAAAGTTGCCCCCTTGAGAAGAGAGGAGGTAAGATGGAGCAACCAGTGGGGACCCAAGGAGATTAAAAGGCCTCCATTTTGAGCATAGAGCTCTGTGGTTCCAGAGAGAGCCAACCAAGGACAACTTTGACAGAAGAGATTATGGACTGAGGTAGGTCAGAATAATAGATGGTTTAAAGGATATAATTAACAACCTTCCTCTGAAGAGTAGAACAACAGCCTTAGAAAGAGGGGTCAAGAGCCCTTTTTGAAAGGCCTCAGGGCAACATCCTTCTTCCAAGCATAAGGGAAAGCAAATGTTTAAATAAGGAGCTCACCTACTAGTTACAGAGTGACTACACTTACGTGTAGGAGTTTGTACTTGCTCAAATCAGGTACCATGTCACTTATAGGAACAAGTTTATTAGCGAGTATGATAGTCTCTAAAAATATAGGAAAAATATGTGTGCATGTCCCCTATGAATGTATTTGTAGAGAATAAAAAACACGGGGAAATTATCTTGCACAGGAATAGTTGCAGACCTGTTCCTGTCGCTTAACTTCCGATTTGTCAAGTCAGTAAGTCATGAGTGAAAACTTCTGTGGAAAAGGTTTTAGAATTCAAAAGCAATTGTTCGCTCCACACCCAAACCTCTGTTTGGCTCCTCGGATGACACTGCTATGGGGCCTCCTCCCTTTGCTCTGCTCTGCACATGCAGAGAGGAGGTGGAGCCAAGGAAGTTGAAAGTTCTTGACACCACTGCCAGGCAGGACAAGTCTGGCAACTTTCTGAACAATGGAAATTAAATGGTCAAATTCTGTATTTCTCCCAGACTGATATGACTGGAGACTGATGACCAGAGACTGATATGACCAGAGACTGATATGACCTCTCCATTGGAAGTTGCTTAGTGTAAACCTGCCAGTTACCACTGTAAACCATTGAGGGGCAGCTATAGTTGAGCTGTTTAAGAATGGATGGTAGGCTACCTGCTGAAAGGGATTGGGGGGGGGGGGGTTGGTTTTAAATACTCTGAAAGAAACAACCCTTCTTGCTAAGGACTAGTGCCTGAGTTGTGGTCACTGATATGAATAGGCAACTATACGTGATCATCAAATGATGGAAGCATGAGTTCTAATTGGTTGAATTTATTTAAAGTTCCAGTTGGTCAGAAAATCACTTATTCCTAAGTTATGACAGCTATTGCTGTGAGACAATCATGTGTGGATTTTATATTTTACCTAGGTTATGAGTTTTAATTTATTCTAAATAATTATCTGGATTCTACAGATGATGTGCTCCAAAACACATTGTGTTCTTTTCAAATGGAGCTGAAAATATATGACATCTATATATGGTACAATTACTTACAAGCTTTATTTATATGACTTCCAAGGGAAGCTTTTAATATATGACAATTAGTTCTAAATCTATGTCAGGATAGGTGAATGTTCATTTTCCGTTAGCCTGGCTTTCTTCAAACTGAAGGTCAAATGGTTGATAAATCCATTTAGCGTGTTTTGACCTACAATTTTTAAAAGAAACAGGATGGAATGGAATGGAATGGAATGGAATGGAATGGAATGGAATGAAATAGAAAATACCAGAATGCATGAAGTAAAAGTTAATACCATTTCATGTAACTTTAATTTCAGTCTCGTGTGTAGTGTTATTCTGGACCAAAATGGAAAACTTATGTCTTTCTGAGGGTCACAATACAAAAGGTTAAAATCATTTAGGCTAGCCACTGGTTCTTGGTCTGGATACTCTCTAATATTTGTCTAATTGACTTCATCATCAAGTCTCTTCTCTGAGATTTGAGTAACTTGGCCAAGATCAATATAAGGTGGTACTAAGACCAATGGTTCATCTATCCACCCTCTCCTGAATTTCTTCAACATTCAAGCTGGACAGAAAATACTCTTACTCTAAAACATGCTACAAAACCTATCAAAAACATATCTGTGATAATGCTACATTATATTTCTGCAACCTCTTTTCTTAATGGTTTTAGGCTTATAGATATTAATGTACATGATACCTGTGTGTTAAAATTGTCTGTTTCCTGATGGGAAAGCTGATAAAACCATAAAATAAAGGGTTTTAAGGGCTCCTATTCCAGGACAAGTTTTCAACTCTATCTTTCAAGACACATGGCTTTCCAACCTGTTGTAGGTTTCTCTATCAGTAAGTTTTTATTTATATCCAAACTGTTTTCTTTTAAAAAATATTTATTTTTGAGAGAGAAAGAGATAGAGGAGTGAGTGGGGAGGGGCAGAGAGTGAGGGAGAGAGAGAATCCTAAGCAGGCTCCACACTTTCAGCACAGAGCGCGATGCAGAGCTTGAACCCACAGACCGTGAGATCATGACCTGACACGAAATCAGGAGTTGGACACTTAACAAACTGAGCCACCCATGTGCCCCTCAAGCTGTTTTCTCTTTAATCCCATCTCATTTCCACACTTTCTGTCCTCTGTGGAGAAATTCATAGAGAAAATGGTTTAAGCAGTAAAGCTTAAAGAATACATCTGGGAATCGAGAAATTTTATTCTCAAACTTTAAATTTTTTTTTTCAACATTTATTTATTTTTGGGACAGAGAGAGACAGAGCATGAATGGGGGAGGGGCAGAGAGAGAGGGAGACACAGAATCTGAAACAGGCTCCAGGCTCTGAGCCATCAGCCCAGAGCCTGACGCGGGGCTCAAACTCACGGGCCGCGAGATCGTGACCTGGCTGAAGTCGGACGCTTAACCGACTGCGCCACCCAGGCGCCCCTTATTCTCAAACTTTAAACTGGAAGCTGTTGAACTCTTCTCAGAAGAAGTGTATAGAGACTCCTGTGACCGTCCCATCCCTAGTCTCCATTTCCTCCAGTCTCCATGCCCCACATCGCCTTTCAACCAAAACTTGGAGCAGCTAATTCTTTCCTTGGGTCTCTCAGTGAGGAAGTGGGCCAGAAAGGGAAGGACTGCACCCAGCCATTAAATCTCCTTGGCAACTTGCCTAAACCTAAAAGAGGAGAAGGGAACTGTAAGGAGAAGAAGAGGAATATACCAAAATACATTCCAGATGGAGCCAAAGATTGAAGTATAACCATGCAACCATAAATGTCCTGAAGGAAAATATGAATGGAGTTTTTTTTTTTTAATTCTTGAAGGGTAAAAATAATGACCCCCCCCAAAAAAAACCCAAACAACAAAAAGAAGGCATAAAAGAGTCAGTAAATTCAACTACTCAAAAAATAAGATTTTCTATTCCATTGAAATACACATATACAATGTTAAAAGTCAAAGCAGGTGAAATATCTGCTATAATTTATATAGTAAAAGAACTAATTTCTATAATATGTAGAGAACTCCTATGAGCCAAAAAGAAAGAACCAAATAATACAATGTAAAAATGAACAAATAAATAGGAACTAAAGGTCTTTTAAAATGTTATCTTTCAGTTATAATAGGAAAATGCAAATTAAAATGGCACACTGATTTTCAGTTATCAGATGGGCAAAGATTTAAAAATCAGTAACATTATTTAGATTAAGGTGTAAGGAAAGAGATATTCTCATACATTTGTAGTAGGTGTGCAAATTGATACAACCTCTTTGGAGGATAATTAACCATACTTATCAATAGTTTAAATATACAGACACCGTGACTCGTCAATTCCATTCCTAGGATTTTATCAGATAGATATTCTCATACATAATGAAAAAACCGTATGTCCAAGATTACTGAAGAATTTTTTGTTGGGGAAAAACAAGCAACCTTAATTCTCATCTGAAAAAGGAAAGGCAAAATAAATTATTTATGTTCATTTGGACTGGATTACAAATACAGTCATTGAGCAGCTCTATGTGTACGAATGTGGAACCGTTGGTGAAGTATGTTAAATGAGAAGGGCAAGGGCGCCTGGGTAGCTCAGTCAGTTAAGCGTCCGACTTCAGCTCAGGTCACGATCTCTCGGTCCGTGAGCTCTGGCCCCGCGTCAGGCTCTGGGCTGATGGCTCAGAGCCTGGAGCCTGCTTCGGATTCTGTGTCTCCCTCTCTCTCTGCCCCTCCCCCATTCATGCTCTGTCTCTCGCGGTCTCAAAAATAAATAAACTTAAAAAAAAGAAAGTGGCCTTTAAATGAGAAGAGCAAGCCACAAACTCTTTGTGGAGTACACAGCTATTTGTGGAAACAGAAAGGGAGTGGCTGTTATTCATACATGCTGTGTATGCTTAGAACATCTGGAAGAATATACAACCAGATAACATTCATTGACTCCAATGAAGAGCAAGGTAGGTAGGCTTACATAGTCATGATTTACCCTATCCTCCTTTATCCTTTTCTCGCTTTTGAATCTTGTACAGTATGAATGGATCACCTAATGAAAAGGTATTTTATTTTAATTAAGAGAAAAGAAAGGAAAAAAACAAAGAGAAAATGGCTGAGGGAAAGAATAGGAGGGAGAAAGATATAGAAAAGTAGGTGAGTTTTACTTCTTTTTGCTAATATTTATTTATTTTTGAGAGGGAAAGCACAAGCAGGGGAGGGGAAGAGAGAGAGGGGAACAGAGAAACTGAACCAGGCTCCACGCTGACACAGCACCCCTGGTGCAGGACTCAAAGTCACAAACTGCGAGATCATGACCTGAGTCAAAGTTGGATACTCACCTGATTGAGCCACCCAGGCGCCCATGAGTTTTATTTCTAATCTGGAAATTCAAAACTCACAAATTGGAATTTAGTCAATAAACATGTAAGGATTTTCATTTCAGTGTTGTGTTAGCTGCCTAGGCATATCCAAACACTCTGGGTTCATGGAGTCATTCTAACTTTAGTATTGCAAGAAAATGACTCAAGTCCTCTTCCTGCTGGAGGAGCTCAGTGTTCGCCACCTCCAAGGCTTCTCAGAGTAGTAACATCTCCGCTGTGCACCTCTTATCCTATTTCCTGAATGGCATGAGGTTCTTAATTACACTTATAGAGTTTATCCTACAGCTTTGTGTCTTTCTGCCCTTTGCCAACTCAAATGAGTAACACAGCCTGTTACTTATTTTAATTTCCCTCCCAAAGTCTCTCAGAAAAAGCAGTTGGTCACAGGAGAAAGTTTCATCACAGCATGGCACAATAGATGGTCAATATTAGATAACAGATTGCCCTGGATTTAAAAGTCTTTGGGAATTTCTTAGAAACCTATTTTCTCTAACATATAGATTCGTGCCTGGTCTCAGGGCCTCAGAAACTCAGATTCTCCCCAGCACCCCTTCTTTTCTCCTGTCCCTAGAACATCAGAATGGCTGCTTTTTTATCAAGGAGGGCAATCCATTTTTGCCTCTTCTGCCTTGGGAATTCTTCCGGAGGCTTTAAAAGAATCTTCTCCATGGGGCACCTGGGTGGTTCAGTTGCTTGTGTCAGAGTCTTGATTTCAGCTCAGGTTATGATCCCAGGGTCATGGGATCGAGCCCCATCAGGCTTCACACTGACTGAGGAGCCTGCTTGAGATTCTCTCTCTCTCTCTCTCTCTCTCTCTCTCTCTCTCTCTCTCTCTTTCTGTCTTATTTTCCCTCTCCCTCTGCCCCCTCCCCTGCTCATGCTCTTGCCCTCTCTCTAAAAAATAAAAATAAAAAAAAGACTTTTTCCACCAACTGCATTACACTAGTAATGGGGGGAAGAAAGGTCTAAATGCTCAGTTATAGAGGACTGATTACATAAATTGTAATGCGCCAACACAATGGAGAATGATACATTCACTACAAATTATTTGAAATTCCATATTTACAGGAATAGAAAAAATTTTATAACATATCAAGTGAAGTAAGAAGTTTGCAAAATAATGTGTGTATAGTCAATGTATATGATATAAATACGTATATAGTATGCATATGGTATATACGTATGTAATGTGTATACGTATGTTCATACATATATATGTATATGAATATATTATCCCATTTTTAAAAATTTATTTTGAGATGGAGAGAGAGAGTGTGTGAGCAGGGTAGGGGCAGAGAGCAAAGGAGTGAAAGAATCCCAAACAGGCTCTACGCTGTCAGCACAGAGCCTGACATGGGGCTCGATCTCATGCACCATATCATGACCTGAGTTGAAATCAAGAACCAGACACTTAACTGACTGAGTCATCCAGGAGCCCGTATATTATCCCGTTTTTTAAAAACTCTACATAATATACATGTTTATATTTGTTGGAAGTATAGACATCAAAATGTTAACTGTATAACTCTTGGGGTGGCTTAGAGGATTTATTTATATTTTGAAGATATAATTATTCTGCAATAAGTATCTATTGCTTAAAAAAAATAAAAGTATAAAAGAAAATATCCACTGGGCAAGAGGGTAGCAGTGACAACAACTCCTCAGGGTCCTTCAGGGGCAGACTTCTGCTCTAAATAATCGGCTGATACAGTTAGAATCAGCCACTCCTGCCCCCCAGATGCCTGGTCCCTAAGGAGACCCTTTCCTTTTGTGCTCTCTTGCCCCAACACCTATTTTATAGGAGAATCTCTATCTTTGCTAAGAAAAGGTGAGATTTGAAAAGAATAAAAAATAAGAAAAAGCACAGAATTTCCTTTCCTTTTTTCTTAAAACTGTAGGCAATTCAAATATTTAATGTAATATTTTCTATAACTTTTCCATCTTAAGAGGTATTACAAGTTGGCCCCTCTTCTCTTCCCAGGTAGCCTCAAAGAAGGAGGATGAAATCTCATCCTCTAAGTCAACAAGATGAGACTGAGCTAAAAAGGGAAAAGACTTCCTAGGGGAACATGAGCATCAGTGATAAAGTATATATCAGAACCAGAAATCCCAGGGAATCTACCATTAGACTGTAGGGCCAAACAGAAAGGAAGCTGGATATGAAACACCAGTGTGGGCTTACTGGTGGGCACAAGCTGGGTATGAGACCACACCTGGCCTGCACACTGGCAGGCTAGGCAGCGATGTCTACGTGCAAAGGATTGCAGCCTGATTCCTAAGTCAGAACAGATTGTCTCCCTTTACCCTAGGCACCTTCTTCTGAAAACTTGGCATATTTTATCTTTAGGGACCTCAGAGATCATTTAATATGCCTTTCTCATCTGAGGAACCAAAACTGAGACAGGTTAATGGATTTCGACAAGTTCACAGAGTTAGTTAATAGAAGAGCCAAGAGAAAGCCCACGGGGCTGGGCTAAAGAAGTAAACACATTTGGGATGACCAGGTGAATAAATGAATGACTGTTCCAATACAAGTATGGAACTCATTCTAGATCTAACACATGCTGCTTGCATTGCCCGACCATTGGGTGCTCTGTACATTTCCTCAGAGCATACCAGAAGGAATTGGTTGTCCACAGTAAATATTCATACAGATGTGCCTTACTTTGGGACACACAGGGCTACATTATAGGTAGATCTGACTATATCTCAAATACATAGGAACAACTCTGCTTACATAAAATTCTTTGTGAAATAGGTAAATTTTCTGGAAGAGAATAATCAACCTCAACTTATCTGCTATCTCACTCCAAATTTTCATGCATAACATGCGCTTTGCATGGATCTTCCTATAGTAAGTGACCTGAAGGAGCTAATGGAGCATCCATCCTTCGTATGTGAACACAGCCTGGTAACCTCCACTAGAGAACATACATTTTGAATCATGATCACCAGCGTACTTACAGAATCCAAAGTTCAACTCTTTGTGTACGTTGTCCATGATATTTTCCTCTGTGGATTGAGAACAATTTTATAAGGTGTCCTTCTGTGTGTAAGTTGCTTGGACATCCTAAAGTGAGGCTGAGAGGGCAGGATCACTGATTGTGACCGAATTGGTTGAAGTGGAGCATATATCACAGCTCCCTGTGCGGGAGGCCCTATTAACGTACAGCAGGGTCATAAGCTCAAATGCCCACAGAGGCCAGATAGGGGATCTACATGAGCACAGCATGTTAGGTGAGAGAAGTTAGGGGGATTTGTTTGGGCAGTGGAGAGCAGAAAGTCAGTGCCCCATCCAAAGGGGGTGGGTTTTACTCAACTGTAATTCATTGTTACCAGGCAGAAATATATCCCAGGTTTTGATAGACTGTCCAATTGTCAAGAGAAAATCTAAATCTATACATTTTAATGTAAAATCATTCAACTTGTTAATGTTGGTAACTAGTTCAAATTTCTTTGAAAACGTGGCAAGTGATGGTCAAGTAAAAAGCTCTTTGGCCCACTGGTGACCATTTTGAGGTTTCTGGACACCCTATAAAGATATTTAGTGAGTGAGATTAAATAGTATAAATGCGCGCATTCATTTTCTGAATAAAACACAGAGAAAGACCACTTATCTTTTTATACAAATCTTATGTATCCTTTAATCTACTTTAATCACTTCTAAATCAACTTAAATCACTTAAATCACTTAAATCACTTAAATCAACTTAAATCACTTAAATCACTTAAATCAACTTCCTAAAGTTGTCCCCAACTCTCTGACATCATATATCTGTATGGTCTGTACTAAACAGTCCATGGTCAATAAACTCTGTCCTCTTTCTCCTTGTTTGTAATTGTTTCACATGTGCAGATCTTATATTAAGACTTCATTATAAATAATTCCAGGACAAAAACCATAATCTAATAGTTCTTTTATGCCAGCTTCAAAGTTCAATAAACATTTGCAGTTGTTTTTTTTTTCAGTAAAGGAAAAAGAGGATAGCCTTTGCTGACACACAAATACATAGTTATACTAGAAATGAGTTGAGTATCTTGACGTTCCTGAATTTCTAGCCTAGGCAAGCGAACAAATCCAAGTCTGTGGGCACTGTGCCCTGCTGAGCTGAGAAGCACTGGCTTGCTATAAATTTTTAAGAAGAAAGCAGTTAGTAGAATAGTTATGAGTTCATCATGCCTTTTCTAGAATAAAAATATTGTAGAATGTATATTATCCAATGGAGGTGATGTGGTCCTATGTAAGTCCTGACTTCAAAAAGTTTTCGGAGCCAACTCTTGTCTGCAGGAAACCTGCCATTGGTTTAGGCAGTTAGAGAATGGTAGGCTCACTTAGAGAAGGTCGAACTCATGTTTCACATTCACAAGTCAGAACTTCTTGGGCTATTTTAGAACGATTTGAAGCAGCAGAATCATGAGCTGCAGTCAACCTTAATCCAGAAATGAATGCATTGGGAGGAGAAATGGAGCAAGCCCTGAAACTCCAGAAATGACCAACCGCTATCTTTGTCCCGATGGGGTGGCCAAGCGATGGCTCTCATCACAAGCAAGTTTTGCAGTATGCTGGACATTAAAGTTATCTCTACACTAACAGAAGCAGGCTTCAGAGTCAGAACAGCTAGGCATGTGTGTCAGGGCAACCACAAACATGTCTGGGAGGGGGCCTAGTGTTTGGTTTGAATTGGCCAGTACCACTTGCACGTTGAGAAGTGTGGAAACAATACCCCTGTGGATCCCTAAGTCTGCTGAGCTCGATGTGATGGGGAATCCAAAGGCTAAAGTGAACAGACCAGTTCTGATGTGAATTGACTGTCTGACCAAAGAAAAGCATTGTATTTTCTTCCTTACTGGGAAATACTGAAAAAATACTCACAGAGCACTTTTACTGAAAATGTTTTCTCTCTCCATACTCCTTATTTTCACAAAACGACCTATGTGCCTTTCAGATACTTCGCAGTTCTCATCATTTTCTGCATATTATTTAGTAGTTAAAAAAAAAAAAAAGAAAAACATTACCAAGTAAACAGGACTCATTACATTAGGAAGTAGATTTTGGAATGCAAAAAAAAAAAAAAATGAATGCTTTGGTTACTAAAAATAATGCCTCGACTTAGGCAAACAATACTTGGGTCAAAATAAACGTTAACATTGTTTAGAAAATTTAGTTGTATCTCTGTTATAATTATCACCTTCTATTCAATCGAATTTTCTAAATAATGAAACGTCTTTTTTTACTTGTCACTGTGTTGATCCAATTACATCTTCATCTGTAAATTTGTTTAAGTTGCTAATAAAAAGCAAATGCGGAAAATACAATGAATGTATCTTTGGGATAATGGTGTTTATCTAAAAGTTACTATTAATTACAATGACAGAGTAATTTGGATTTCCTTTCTTAATTGCCTCTTATATTTCTCTCAACAGCCTTTACATCCAGTTTTTATTTCTCATGAGGCTTCTTCTGGTTGGAAACTACCAAATTTCATCAGGTAAGGAGTACTAAATGTGAACCTGAAAAGCTTGTTGTGAAGGAACCCAAGTTTAGAAAATCCAAAGATGTGTCAGCTCTGGACAAACGTCTAGAATATGAACTAGGAAAAGTCCAGCAGGATCTCTAGTTATTTTAGTGGATCTGACAGTTTGGTCCCCACACCAACAGCATCAGTGCCACCTGGAAACTTGTTAGCAATGCAAACTCTTGGGCCCTTCCTTGTGCTTTAACAAACTTGCCAGGTGTTTCTGATGCACACACAAGTCTGAGAATCTCTGCTTTAGATGGGCTTTATGGACCAAAGGAGCAGAAAATATCTCCTCTGGATTGATGGGATTTGATGGATTTGATGTCTCTTCTTCCTTTCTTTTCTCCATTGTATTTTCCTCCTTCCTGCAAGTTCATCCATTACTCATTTAGCAAGCTCAAGTTTGCTTCACAAAATCATACTACATTAAAACCTGTAATTACTGTCTTTATGACAACTTAATTGCTATCTAATATGGGACTCCATCAAAATTAGCTATGCAGTAGAAGTTGTCGACTAACTTTTTTAAAATCCCTTTTTTAGGCTTTAGAAGGAAAACCTCTGTAGTCACATAAGACACATCTAGAAAAGGGTGCCCACTTTCTAAGACGGTTGCCTTTTATGCCTAATATCTGTAGGACATTCTCTTTACAAGTTAATATTTTTATCTGGGCTGCAAGTGTTGAAGTTTCACCTCTGAAGTCATCTGCAAGGATTGTGTGGTCCAAAAGGAGCTCATGTTCTCTTGTAGTGTTTAGGATATGTTTGAGGTCTGAACAGTATTTGTTATCTCTAATTCTGGAAGCCAGTCTTGATAGCTTCCCAGCAGCCATTTCACCACCAGCCTTAATGTAATTTGGTGTAATCCTGTGCATACCTATGAATGTCTGCTAATCTATGAATTATGCTGTCATTCTGAAGTGATTGCTAAATGCTGCCCCCAAAATGCCTTTGTTCAAGATATCCCTCCCTTGCGGAGATCTACATGATTTCTTCTCTGTAGCATGCATATTTCATGGGCAAGTAGGTATTGGAGTCTCTAAGACTGTTTCCTTGTTTGTAAACTGGAGACAATGAAAGAATCTACTTGTTAGTATTGTTGTAAGAAATAATGAAAATAATCTAGATGCACTTAGCACAGTGCCTGGCTAAATAAATATTAGCTATGATTAAAAAATTATTGATAGAATTATACATTCAAAAATGTCACCTTAGACTTCATACCATTAAAAACAAGCACAAAGGGGAGAGATCAAGTGTATCTCCCTTGCATGATTCCAACCATTACTACGTTATATTTTCCATGGAGATTTACTGTTTTCAGCTCTCTGCTCTCTTAATTCCTTGGCCATTGCTGGAACTCCAGCATGGGGCCAGGTAGAATTAAATACATGATAGAGTGTAGAAATCCATCATCCATGGCCGACCTGTAGGGCTAGGAGAGCACAGAGTAGTGTCTGCAATTAGTTCCTCTAATACCTATCAGCCCTTTAGAGCAAAATCCAAAAGGCCAACGGGATGACCCAAGTGCAGTCATCAGAAGTCAGAAGGCATAAAGAGAACTCTGAAAGGTGATTTACCTCCCTAACCTCTATTCAACTTACAAAACACAACATGTATCCAATTTTTAAAGATTTCGGGAGAAGGAAATTTCCCTAATATCTTATATAGATACTGATATAAATAGATTTATGACTAATAAATCTAACAAATAGATGACTTTGGTGAGAGAAGGGATGCAGAGATAGGAAAGGAGATTCTTGGAACAGAGGTATATAAAACATTAGGATTAAATAAATGTCCAATAAACAAGAGATTTCTGACTTTGAATTAGTGACATAGAAAAATGAGAAACATCTGGAATCTGTACTTATTTTACTGGTCAGAAACACAGTTGAGGTCCTTTTTTAAATTGTTTACTTTGTAAAGACTTATTAAAAACAAATGTCTAAGGTGGTTGAGAAGAGAATGTAGTTTAATTCAGAACCCCAAGGCCTTAAAGGGAACTCTTTAATTTCAAAGAGTTTTTACTTTCCATCAACTAAGCTTAATTCTGTCTCCTCAAAGGAGTCCTTTTGTTCCATTTTAATACACAGTTGAAGAGTCAAAGGCTTACAGATCTATTTGAAATTTAATAGTACATTTTGGGGGGAAGATAGAGGACTCGTTTTTCTCATGATTCTTAAG
Source organism: Prionailurus bengalensis (assembly GCF_016509475.1). NCBI lineage: Eukaryota > Metazoa > Chordata > Mammalia > Carnivora > Felidae > Prionailurus > Prionailurus bengalensis. Next base: position 99,853,721 of record NC_057355.1, read on the forward strand.
TTATTTTATATGATTTTTCCATAACCAGCACTCCTCCATAATAAAATAATCTAATGGAAGGAGATCTACCTAGACATTGGCTCTTATTTTTATTAATGATGCAGTTGGGAATTATAAGTGAGGTTTCCCTCTTTTATTTCTGAGAAAGATTAGTTCTATGGATAGGCTTCTGCCCAAGACGGACTAGGGAGTGAGTATACAACAGGTTTATGGGTTACTTAAATCCTACTGTGTTCTCAATTGGGGCTTTCACATGCCCTTGCTGGGGCTCATAACTAGTCACTCACTAGAAGGAAAGCAGGCCAATGAGGTGACCCAGGGTGTTGGGATTCTGAAGGGACCACCTCCCCACCCTCTCCCACCCTGGGGATTATTTCATGCCAATACCCTGCTGTGCCTTTTATCATCCTTTCTGCCTGTATGAGACAAGGGAGAAGGGAGATGGGAGGGATGATGAAAAGGAGATTTCTGGAAGTGAAATAGGTATTCTCTCCTCCTACATCAATCTGCTATTCTTTTTAAGTACTTTACAAGAAAGTAAATATTGTGAAGAGCCAGATCTCAGGTGAGCCATGGAATGGAATTGTACATTAGACATAAAGTGTATTAATGAAATTCTGGGGGCATACTGACTTCCCATGATGCTACTGCTGAACCAGTCTCATGCTGGTCTTTTGTATTCAGATCATGGTAATGAAGAAAGTCCCCGTGTCTTCTCTTTTTTATACCCAAGTTATTAAATTCAGGAGTGTGGACCACTTTACCTTACAAGAGGCAAGGGTTGGGGGCAGATGACCACATGCCAAAGCTGTCATTCTCAAAAAAAACAGAAGAATCTCCACTTATAGTTCAGACCACAGGCCTGGTTGTCTTTCTCATGAAGTAGCTTTACTGTAAATTAACAACTAGGAATACTTTGCGGGGATGGGGGGTGGGAGGTGGGGGGAGTGGTGTGGAGCTAAGTTTGCTTTCTAGGAGGCATTCCCAGAATCCCGTAATCATTAGCTTAGCTCTTGTTAAATTCATCATCCTCCAGCCTATTTTTTATTTTCTACTTGAAACATCTCTTTAGATAATGGTTTCCATAGAATGAATAGCCACTGTGTGGCTTCATGCTTTCTTTTATAAATGCAAAACCTACCTTTGATTCATTTTGAGGACAGTCCTTGGTGTTCTCTCCCTACCCTATTCTTTATGGTTTAGTAAGCATCAGTCCTCTCTGCCTCCAGCCTTCATCTTTTTGGACTGAAAGGTGTGATAATTCTCCCTTACACTCGGCCTTTCTAGTTCCCTTTTCTGGACATGCCCTGGAGTTTATTGGCCCAAAGAATTCCAAACATATAGGGCAGTATATGTGCAAAAGCAGAATATAAATATTCACCAAACCTTTAAAACTACCCTAGGAAAAAAGTGTGTATTTTTTAAGATCTATATGGATTTTGTAATCCTAAAATAAAATATAAACCCATTGCTTTTATATAAGACCAATGTGGATTTTTTCCAACACACTGTGAAGCCTATAAAAATAACTCTTCTGTGTCTAGAGAGATGATGCCCACCAGTTACTCAAAATGGCTGCCAGGAACACTTCCATTAATTCTAGTTTATAGCTGAGAATGGCTTAAATTTTCATCTTAAGATTTATTACTTAATGTAATTTTAAAATATGGCTTAAATTTTAATTTTAAGATCCAGAGATGATCTAAAATAAAAATTTGGAGGAAAAGAATTCAGGTCGATTTTCTACTGACATGAAATGATTGTGTAAAAGACAGGCTATGATTATAAAGACAGCTTTGTCTGCGCTCCTTGTGTGTGAGGTCTTTGGTCTTAGGTCAGCTGAAGGGGCCCACCTGGCTTTGACTTCTCCCATAGATGCTCCCTGGCTGAGGGGAGTGGATTTACCTTTCTGTGACCTCCCTGTACTGGCTATACTTCATGGACTTCCTGGGTACCCATCAAACTGTTTCCATTTTCATGAGATTTTACAGAACTTTAAGTCTTCTAGTCACAAATTGTTTTCTTTGTGAAACCCTCAGACATTTGCTTTCCCTCTTCATCACAATGGCAGGAATAGAGCTTTCACATGATTTTTTAATGGGATTCAGCTGCCCAAACTGCAGTGCCTTCAGCTGCACTTTGGAATTTGCTATGTCGCTGCCTTATTTTTCATTTGCAGATGTCTGGAACTCAACCTCTTCTCTCCTCTTCCCTTCCCTTCCCTTCCCTTCCCTTCCCTTCCCTTCCCTTCCCTTCTCTTCTCTTCTCTTCTCTTCTCTTCTCTTCTCTTCTCTTCTCTTCTCTTCTCTCTCTCTCTTTCTCTCTCTGTCTCAACCAGCAAGAGCTCATGGACAAGAGCTGTATCCTTGCAAATGTGAACCTATCAGTAGATATTCCCAAATGAGGCAAATTTCACCCTATTTCAGCCAGTTTCAGCTATGGTCACACATTTTTTTAAGAAAATAGATATGCACTGGAGCACCAGGTGCCTGTCAGCAACAGGCAGTCACCGGCCATCAAGTGTGACCATGAGCCAGAACAAATCCAGCTTGAGCCCTGTGGTCAGCGGTGGGGAGAGGAGCAGCCAGCATATGAGAGATAAAGGGGAGTCAAAATAATTCAAAGATCAAGGCAGGCTTGACACCCAAGACACAGGAAGACGATTTGTAGGAAGAGTCTCTGACACCAGGGTGCATGGAGTCTGCAGGAACCACAGGGACAAAGCATGAGGAAGCACAAGGCAAGTGTATGTGCCAGCATCAAAGGAGCCCTTCTGATCATTTCCTGCTTCTGAATGTCTCCACATTCCTGTGGGACTGACAGTAAGCCCAGTATAGGTGGGAGCAGGGGAATGAGATGAGAACAGGCACAAAGAATCTGATGTATCCTTTAGTAGGAGGGGCAGTGACATAGAGGAGGAAGAATTCTTTAAAAGCACACATAGGAACATTAAACATAATGTAGTTTGCCAAGTCCATTCACACCGACTGAAAATTCCTCTGTCTTCTAGCTTTACACATGCCTATCTCATCTCTTCTTTTGAAGCAGACTGCTTTTTAAAATCTTTATCCTATAAAATTCAACATATTATCTCCTGTGACAGACCTTGTTTCTGCGCTCCATAAGTAAACATCACCCAATACGTCCTTCCACCCCTAAACTAACAAACTCCATCTTTTCTTTGAACCCCAGCATATTATCTCTTGGCCCAGTTCTCAGTGTTTCCATTTTCCACCATCTGCAAAATCTTCCCTGTCTTCAGAGCCCATAACAGTACAGATCTATGCACGCTGGGGACAGGAGTGTCCCAATATCGAATTAGTTACTTTGACCATCTTGTTTGACTTGTTGTGTATGGAAAACAGGTCCTTGTCCTGGTTCCATCTTGCACTGGCCATGAACATGAGGCAAGTGTCTTTCTTTCCTTAAGCTTCTCCTGCCTATTCCAATGAGCTATGGTAAGAATCAGATGAAGTAATGGAAGGGAAAGGATTATAAATTTTAAAGTACTACGGAAGGCATTGTTATAAAATATGGGTCCTTGGCTCACATTGAGGTGGGGTACCTTCAGTCATTCTTTTAGCTTGTTTATGTAACCTCTGGTGAAATATTAATAGTTGCTAAGTGGCATACATTTCAGTATTGCTTATTTCTTCTGTGGCTTTCACAGGGCAGTCACACCTGCCATGAACTGATAATTCCTCAGAAGGGTTGGGGTGGAAAGACATGTAACTAAAAGGGACTAGGAGGCCTCCGGTTAATGAGACATCTTAGATAGGAGTCATTTTAACCACTCCAACCCAGAAAAGGACAACAACAACAGCAGCAATGTTGTAAAAACCATAGCAAAACAGCCAATAACTTAGCACTGTTTCTTTTCACTTGAAATTTCCATTCACCCATGTTTGATCTTATAGCTACCACCATCATGGACATCAAATTTTACTGATGTCCTACTAGCTCCATTAAATTTCAACACGTATTTTTACTTATCAATTATGTGCCAAGCCCTAGCTACCACCATCATGGACATCAAATTTTACTGATGTCCTACTAGCTCCATTAAATTTCAACACATATTTTTACTTATCAGTTATGTGCCAAGCCCTCTGCAAAGTGTATAACAATGAGTAATTTACAGATTCTTCCTTAAGAAACTCACATACGGATAAACACACACATAAATAATATTCACTGTGAACGTTGCTACAGGGGAGGTATATTCAAAGCGCAGGGGGAGTACAGAAGTTGGAGTAACTCAGCCAACTCTGTATGGGAAGCTGGAGAGGAGGTAGCATGTGAGCTGGGCCTTTAAGGATGAATAGAACTTGGTCAGAAAGTGAATACAGTCCAGTAGTTTAGTACATGGGCTGTGGGGCCAGCCCAACCGGTTCAAATCCCAACTCTGTCACTTCCCACCTGCAAAAGTTGGCTAGTTACTTATCTTTTGATGCGTCCGTTTTCTTATTTCTACCATATGATATTATATGATACTAACAGAGCCTACCTCAAGGGTTATCATGAGCAGAAATCAGTTCAGGCATGCATAGTACTCAGAACAGGTCCTGTCATGTGGACAACCATTTAATTAGTAGTCATTATTATTGTTATTATTATTCTTCACCAAGTCAACAAGCAGGAAAGAGATTCTTGGAAGTCTTAGAGACCTGGTCTCTGAATTTAAGAGATTTCTTTTTTTTTTTAAACTTTTTTTTAAACGTTTATTTATTTTTGAGACAGAGAGAGACAGAACATGAACGGGGGAGGGTCAGAGAGAGGGAGACACAGAATCTGAAACAGGCTCCAGGCTCTGAGCTGTCAGCACAGAGCCCGACACGGGACTCGAACTCATGACCTGAGTGAGATCATGTGAGATCATGACCTGAGCCGAAGACGGCCGCTTAACCGACTGAGCCACCCAGGCGCCCCTGAATTTAAGAGATTTCTATGGTCATGATTATTATTATTCAAAACAATAAAGCTAAAACGTATGTGCTAGGCACTCGACACCTTACATATGTAGCTTGACTTCATTCTCATTGTGGTTCTGAAAGTCACAAAATGTACACTGAAATATCAGTAATGCTACAAAGAATATGAAGTGAAAAATAAGTGGCACGTAGGGTGGGTGAAAGAGAAGTACAAAAGGAAGGATATTTATAACCTAAAGTAAGGAGGCAAAAGTCAAAGGGTTTGCAAAATAAATGGTAGGCTTGAGCCAAATGAGGTTCCAGACATGGTTTTTTGTTGTTTTTATTTTCATTTTTTGTGTTTTTAGTTTTTGTGTTTGTTTCCTTGCATGCTTATTGACGGGCCTGCCCTTTCCAGTCTACTCCAGTTCCCAGTGCCCATCTCCTACCCAAGCCTGAAAACATTTCAGTATTGAAGTTTGTGACGTACAGACAAGGATCTAGAACCTGAAATTGGCAGCTTCTCACGTGTGTCAAACAGTGTTTTCATGCCAGGCACTGTGATAGGTACTTTGAGACACATGATCCATATAACATGCTGAATAAAGGTATTATTATCACCAATTTACAGATGAGGAAACTGAGTGTGAGAAGGGCTAAGCCCTTAAAAGGACAGGGTCAGAGGCACCAAAGCAGGGAAGTACATGGAGTGTTTGAGACTCATTTGACTGGAAAAGAGGATTTGTGCAGGGGAGTTGTAAGAGCACAGGTAGAAGGGGTTGGATGAGGGATGCCTGGTTGGCTCAGTCGGTTAAGCGTCCGACTTCGGCTTAGGTCATGATCTCACAGTTCGTGAGTTCGAGCCCTGCAGCAGGCTCTGTGCTGACAGCTCAGAGCCTGGAGCCTGCTTCGAATTCTGTGTCTCCCCCTCTCTCTGCTCTTCCCCCACTGATGCTCTGTCTCTCTCTCCTCCAAAAAAAAATTAAAACATTAAAAAAAATTAAAAGAAGAGGTTGGATGTTCTTGAAGGCCAGACTAAGGAATTAGAACATGGCTACATGAAGGTAATAAGTGATTAGCTTCCTTTTCTTCTTTATGGCCTTATGAAACTCACCCACAGCAAACATAAGGGCTGCCACAAGGTTCGCTATGAAGTGGGAGAGGTGCTGGGAAGGGCGGAAGATGTTCACTCGTCTTTGGAAAATGCTCCGCTCTAGGCAGGGATGGTCCTTCAGCTCTCATGACAACATAAGGGAGGAAGGCCTGTCCAACAAATATTCTCAGCTGAGCTTTTATTCATATATTATGTCATTTTTAAGAAAATGGCCACTCGGTTTCCCTCCCTAGATTCCAGTCCTTGAGATCTGAGTAATATTTAAGTCTTACACAGCAGAGCGCCCTAAAATCAAGAACAAACTCTTTAACCTTTGATTCTAAGAAGTTCTTTCTGGTATTTCTCCTGTTTACTTTTTCGCCCTCATCTTGCTCCACTCCCATGATGCACCTCGGCCATACTATTGTTCCCGGAAAGCACCAGGAACAACAGTGCTTTTCTCCAAAGCACTGCAACAGGCCACACACTACCCCTAACCTCCATAATGCTTTGCTCTTACTTCTAGGATACAACCTCTCACTGAGAATGTGCTTTTTGTCTAGATTAGACTATAAGCTCCATGAAGGTAGGAACACTTGTTCTCTACTGATTGTCTGCACCTGACACATCTCAGCATGTAGTCACTACTCTGTAACAATTTTCCAAATGAACAAGTAAATGATTAAATGAGAGAGTAAGTGTTCTGATCCCCTGGTCCTTATGGTTCACCTTCACCTTCACCTTGCCAGTGAACTTTCCCCTCTCTAATTGTCTGTCTGACCCTAGATTCCCCCCAACACCAACTTGATCATCGATTTCCATGTCACTTTCCAGGTCTTACATATCCCCCACTCTATTTACCATCTGACACATGCACATGCTCACCACCACCAAAAACAACAAAATCTGTTTTCTCTCTCCTTTCTGGTGGTCATCTTTTGCCAAAACCTATCATTCTGTTGCTGTTAGCCATGAAACGTTTTGTGTCTCTTGGGTTTCCTCTCAGATCTAACAATTATGTTTGAATGGGCTCATCTGGAAAAAAAGATATGGGGATGGCAGCAACATCTCGATTCTATAGCATTGTTGTTGGAAGTTCTTAGAATAGAGAGGAAGTATGTGTGCTTAGAGTGTGTGTGTGTGTGTGTGTGTGTGTGTGGTATATCAACCTGCAGCTGGGGATGGTCTGGCTAACTCTCATGGAATGAGTAGCCTGGGAAGGACATTTGATACCTGCCTGCTCATTGGAAAGGGGAAAGCCCTAGCTGGGCAGTCCCAGCTCTAGGGGCTCAGGAGGAGCTCTGCCTAGCAGGCCAAACCTGGTAGTCCAGTACTGGCAATAATAATAATTGCTAACACCTATGAGAACTCCCTATGTTCCAATCACTGTGCTAAGCACTTAACATAGATTATTTCAATTCTTTCTTACATCAGCCCTATATGGTGGGAGCTCTTATTACTCCTGTTTTGTAACTAAGGAAACTGAGGCACAGAGAAACTAAGTAGCTTGCACAAGATTACACACTAAGTGATGGAGCCAGGATTAGAACCCGTGCATTCCAACAACAGAACTCCATCCACTATGGAAGAGTTCCAAGCAGGTAGCCCTTAATCACTGAGAGTTAGAATGTGGAAGCAACACACATACAAAAACAAACATCTGTTTTTACAGTATAGCTCTCACAACTGGGGAAAATAGAAGAATCGTTTGCTTTAAGGAACAGGTAAAGAGGTTCGTTAAAAGTATCTTCCAGGGGTGCCTGGGTGGCTCAGTCAGTTAAGCGGCCGACTTCAGCTCAGGTCACGATTTCACGGTCCGTGGGTTCGAGCCCTGGGTCGGGCTCTGGGCTGATGGCTCAGAGCCTGGAGCCTGCTTCCGATTCTGTGTCTCCCTCTTTCTCTGCCCCTCCCCCATTCATGCTCTGTCTCTCTCTGTCTCAAAAATAAATAAAACGTTAAAAAAAAAAGTATCTTCCAAACATATTGTATTTCTCAGGATGTTTATAAATTTGTAAATGTATTCCATTATACATACAGGGAGATTAAGGGAGCACTGGGCTGCCACACATTGAACTGCAAGTTCCCAGGAATTGTGCAGTGCACAGACTGCTCAGCCTTACACGGTGGCTCCAGAAGGCATGCTTCTTTATACCCATAAATTAATATAGGGACCAAATGACAATGTATTAATGGGGCTTGAGCTAGTGTGGCCTTCAAAAACTAAATAAAGGAAAACATGAAACAATGATAACCTGCCGATCATAATAGAATAGAAAGAAGATGTCTTTCCCAGTGTGGCTGCAGAGAGACTCTGCAATCTCCTCTGTCACCACCCCTTCCCACTCGACTTTATCAGCGTCACTTGCCACTGTTCCTTGCACACACATCTTCCCTTACTTCCTAAATTGTGTAAATGCTTCTTCCCTCTTCCTCAGCCTCTCCCCATCTTTCTTTACTTATTACCTCCTTCTTCAAGATGTAGATATTCTTCGATCCATTCATTCAACAGATGTTTTGGGAGCACCTACCATAACCCAGGCCTTGAAGAAGATGCAAAGTGACAGAGATGAGGAAGGTGTTCCTCAGCCCCAGGTTGCTCACAGTCTAGAGGGGATTAAACAAAGTGAGTCTTCTCTAGGGAGTTTTATAAACATTCTCTTTTCTTCCCCCCATCTAGAGGAATTCTCATGTTCTGGAAACATGTACAGTGCATTTCCGTATGGGTTAAGGAACGATGTAAAACACTTAAAACTAATACATTGTAGAAAAACACAATATTTTGAAAGCTGTAAATCAGTAAGTTTATATGTCTGTATCTCTTCTGGTCCATTTTGTGAGGGGGCAATAAAAATGGAAAGTTAAAGTTCAGTTGATTTTCTCTAGATACTTGCCAAATTCTTGACATCACATTTTACTGTATTGTTAAGATTCAAAGAGTCTACCCAGTGCTTGTGCTGAGCAAAAGAAACGTATATATCAATCTAGTCTGGAAATGATTTTTTTTCATTAAATGTGTGAGGCTTAAGCCAAACAACTATATGTAGTATGAAAATAATTTCATCCCCAAAGACATAAAGTAACAGCTTATCTTATGAGAACCATCACAGGTGAAAGACTTTAAAAAATATCCTCTACTATGGATATGAAGCCTCAGCTGGCCATGCATGTTTCATTTGAGACACAAAGCCTTATCTTAGTAGACTATGAGCTCCTTTTGAGCAGGAACTGTGTCTTATTTACTTGTCTAGTTCAAGCACCCAACATAGGGCTCAGTAAGTATTTGTGAATATGTTATTCTGCTGATCAAAGTGGAAGTCTTTGTTGTTCTCTGACGGTTTGTCATATTCTCTAATGTTCTCAAGAAAGAGGTATCAGAGTTAATGTTTGGGGTTTTGGGGGATAGGGCAGAAAGGAGAATTGTTTTTCTTTGTTTTTGAGATAGGTCATCAATCATGAGAGACCAGGATGAAATCAAGAACCTTGTCCACCAAGACAGCTTAGATATTGGCCCACTGACCATCCCACTTGATGAGTTACAGCGATTAGATGACTTTATCTTCTCTGTGATGAGTACACTTATTACTTTGAAGTTTTGCTATATTTTCACCTCAGGAATTGTAACCAGCCCAGTCTATGGCTCTAGACCTCACATGTCTTCCAAAGGCATTAAGATGCTCCAAGCCTTCCCACCGCCCCATACCGTTGCTAAGTACACCTTGGTCTAGATCACCTGTGAGATCAATTTATAAACAGGAAGTACCTTAAGAATCATGCTTGGTCTGAAAAACACAATATATATATATATATATATATATATATATATATATATATGTCATCTCACCTTCAATGGAATGTGGAATTTGCTGTTACAACCGTCTTCCTGTTCAACCTGGCAATGGCATTTGGTTTGACTTGGTGATGAGAAATGTAACAAAACTCTGAGAAATTTTCCTTCCAGAGCACTTCTTTTTTTAAATTTTTTTCATGTTTATTTATTTTTGAGAGAGACAGAGACAGAATGCAAGTGGGAGAGGGGCAGAGAGAGAGAGAGAAGGAGACACAGAATCTGAAACAGGCTCCACACTCTGAGCTGTCAGCACAGAGCCCAATGCGGGGCTGGAACTCATGGAATGTGAAATCATGACCTGAGCTGAAGTCGGACACTTAACCAACTGAGCCACCCAGGCTCCTTCCAGAGCACTTCTTAAGGAAGCTTGGTTGCTTTATAGGAAATTTGTATTGCCTAGCATTCATGAAATGCCCCTTCAGTACATTATTGAGAAGTTTCAAGACCAAATAAACACATTTCATCTGGACACATTTAGAATTCACAATAAAATAAGTAAAAAGATGAGTTGATGAAATAAGGGCATTTTTACCATTTTATTCCACACGTATTTTTTACTTTCTCTCCTGTCCTGTAATAACTTCTCAACGTAGTGGCACCCATATACATTTTCAGAGGATTTTCATATTCTTATGTATGGAATTATATAGTGTCAGTAAATCCGTTACAAATTCTCATTTCCAACTCTCACAGTTTGGCCATAAAGATTCAGAAAGAAACCAAGACCTTAAGGAGAAACTAGTGGTTGCAGATGCAGGGTCTTTATTGTTTGTTTATATCATACACATCTTGGTTGGCCAAACCAAAATGGTTTAAGTTGTGATGTATCATGTAGGTCCCCACTGCCTGCCTTCAGGTGTCTGTTTGGAAGAAGACATGCGCCCACCCAGGGCACCAAATCCTCCCTGTTTTATCGTGTCATCCATCCACTGCTGGTGTGGACACTGTTGTGTCAACTCTCTGCTAATGTTCTTTTAATGATCTAGTGACAGACGGGCCCTTATTGATCTGAAATAGACTCCTCAATTTGAAATTTGGGTAGTTAGTAGTAAAAGGAAAACTTTTTTTTTCTTCAAGAAATATGTTGTTAAAAATAACAGCTATAGGGGCGCCTGGGTGGCTCTGTCGGTTAAGCGGCCGACTTGGGCTCAGGTCATGATCTCGCGGTCTGTGAGTTCGAGCCCCGCGTCGGGCTCTGTGCTGACGGCTCAGAGCCTGGAGCCTGTTTCGGATTCTGTGTCTCCCTCTCTCTGACCCTCCCTTGTTCATGCTCTGTCTCCCTCTGTCTCATAAATAAACGTTAAAAAAATTTTTTTAATAAAAAAATAAAAAAATAAATATAAATATAAAAATAAAAATAACAGCTATAGTTTTTTTTTGTTTTTTGTTTTTTTTTTCCAACGTTTATTTATTTTGGGGACAGAGAGAGACAGAGCATGAACGGGGGAGGGGCAGAGAGAGAGGGAGACACAGAATCGGAAACAGGCTCCAGGCTCCGAGCCATCAGACCAGAGCCTGATGCGGGGCTCGAACTCACGGACCGCGAGATCGTGACCTGGCTGAAGTCGGACGCTTAACCGACTGCGCCACCCAGGCGCCCCTAACTATAGTTTTTTAATTCCTACACGTGCATTGTTTTGTTCCCTATGTTTTGGTTCTCATAATGAATAAATGTGGTTCTTCTTCCTAGGAACCAACTCTTCCTAAAGTTAAAAATGCCCGCTGATAGGGAACCAATATTAGGTTGATATTTGTTCTCATTGTATTTTCCCTGCTCTGGTGTCCTCCTGCAAAACAGCTACAGTGTGATATTCATCCTTTGCAACCAAGTAAACTATGATGTGGTACATGAAAGAAGTCCTGTATATATTTGGGCTCTTTCCTCCAGAATTACATAAAATAGATTTTATACCTGCTTCTCCCTCTTGTTGAGGCTGGATGGTATCTCAGCCATTTGTTTACTCATTTACTTAATTCATACCCTCATTGAAATCATTTTTTAAGTTTATTTATTTATTCTGAGAGAAAAAGAGAGAGCACGAGCACACATGAGCAAAGCAGGGGCAGAGAGAGAGGGAGAGAGAGAATCCCAAGCAGGCCCCGCACCGTTAGCACAGAGACCGACACAGGCTGGAACTCACGAACCATGAGGTCGTAACCTGAGCCGAAATCAAGAGTCAGATGTTTAACCAACTAAGCCACCCAGGCACCCCTCAAAGCATTTATTAAGAACCAATCGTTTGCTAAGACATGAAAAAAATAGAAAATGGTGAAGATCCTTGCTATTTTCTTGGGGAAGCAATATCGACATGGGTTATTTAAGAGTTATTTAAAGTATGTGAAATTTAGTTGTGATAATAATAATAGATGATATTTACATAGCATTTTCTAGGTGCCAGAAACTCTTTATGCGTTTTACATGTATCAATCCTCACAGCAATCTTGCCAAGCAGCCCCTTTAATGATCCCATTTTATAGGTGGTAAAACTGAAGCACAGAGTGATTAACTAGTAGCTGGTAAATAGAGCCAGGATATGAATCCAGGCAGTCAGGCTCCCGAGTCCAGGCTCTTTGGCCACAGTCTACCATTGTACATATAGTCACTGTAGAATTAAATGTTGCAGCAGCTTTTGTTCACCGTAGGAAGCCCCCTCAGCTTCTCAAGACCAGATAGAGAAAAAACACTCAGAGAAGCTGCCCATTATGGTTCCAGAGTGTTTCTTCTCTATGACAGGCTGGAGAGGTGGAGCTCTTCCTTCCCACCAGGCACTCCACTCCCTGTGGTTGCTATTGTAACCTTAGCAGGTTTCGTTCACCATAGGAAGCCCCCTCAGCTTCTCAAGACCAGATCTTCCATGGACAGTGTCCATGATGATGTACAGCATAGAGGGAAGACTTGGACTTTCTTGGGAAGCAAGGACGGCGAGAAGAAAATCTGGGACTTGGAAATGAATACAGTATGATAGGAGGAATGACTAGCCTACAAAATGGAATGAGAACATTTTTATATAGGGCTTTGAGCACGAAGCCTAAAAGTTCAAACAGAAATCCGTAGGCAAGTGTAAGAGCCAAGACCTGGCTCATGCATGACTGATGTAATTACAGCTCTGGAATGTACCTTGGAGAGCATCACTTCCAACTCCTTCCTTGGTGATTATGGAATCCAAAGATCCAAAGGGTTGAAATGATTGTCAGTGTCACTTACCTAGTTGCAGAGCTAGGACAGGGCAGAGCTGTCCCGATTCATCATTTAATGCTGTTTCTAATGTTTCAGGCCTGGAACTCTGGAAGGTTCCCCTAGGAGAGGCATTTGGTTCAGCTTAGAAGGGAGAGACAGAAGCAGGGTGACCCGTAAGGCATTAGTGCAAAACCCAGGTGAACATACGAGGCCTGTGCTCGGTGGAGATGGGTGTCACTGATGAAGGAAGGGAACGGGTCAGGGTGCCTCCAAGTTGACCTAGCTTTGACAGAAATAGGGAAAGTGGACAAAGATGCCACTTGGGCAGAGAGATCATCAGTCTGGGTTTAGTACCTGTGAGAGAGAGGTGACTTATACCTCATCCATACGGCACCTTCTATAACATGGTGATTAGATCCCAAGGCTCTCTGCAATTTTGCTGCTGAGCGGTTACCACCATCATCAGTGTGGGAGAAAGTTCTTGCCAAGACTGAGATGAAATGCTTTGACACGCATTGTCTGCTCCATCCTGGCCTTCTGTTTGGTGGTTTCTTCTGCCGCCAGTCTGCCTCATGCGTGTTCACTCCCCTCAAAGGTTGAGCAGAATAGTGGTAAAGGGTGTAGGTTCTGACAGCAAATGGCCCAAGTTTGGATCCTACTCTGCAGCTCTATACTTGTGTGACTTGGACAGATTGTTTAAGTTCTTTGTGACTCAGTTTCCTTGTCCGTAAAATGACCCTGTGATCAGTACTTAACCTCCTAGCACTAATGTGAGTGCAAATTAATTGATCCATGTAAAGCACTTAGAATAGTACTTAGAAGAAGCGGTAGCTGTGATTGTTGCTCTTCTGTGATTCCACTCTGCTCCATTATGATTCCAGAGTGTTCTGTCTCTGTGACGGCCTGGAGAGATGAAGCTCTCCCTTCCCACCAGGCACTCCACTCCCTGGGGCCGCTGTTGTAACCTTAGAGGGTTTTGTTCACCACAGGAAGCCCCCTTGGCTTCTCCAGCAAAGGGCATCCTGTGCCCCTGCTCCCCATCACATCTGAGTCCCTGCCCAGTAAGCCACCTTTCACCATCACACATATACACACACAACCCAAGTTTGTTTTCAGGGGAAAATGATCCCTTTCTCTATTTTCATGCAAACTTATGACATAAAATTGTGATCAGGCCATCCAGCTTTCACCCAGGAACTCTCAAATTCAGTAGACCACCCTATCCTGGAGTTCACCTAGTTAAAGTTTCAAAAGTAAACTGTCTGCTTCTGACGCCGGTCTGAGAGGGATTAAAAGCAAAGAGGGAGGGAGGCAAACCATAAGAGACTCTTAACAAGCTGAGGGTTGATGGGGGCAGGGGCAGGGGAAAATGGGTGACGGGCATTGAGGAGGGCACTTGTTGGGATGAGCACTGGGTGTTGTACGTAAGCGATGAACCACGGGAATCTACCCCTATAACCAAGAGCACACTTTACACACTGTATGTTAGCCAATTTAACAATAAGTTATATTAAAAAATAATAATAAATAAAATAAATAAAAAATAAAAACAGATTTTACCCCCCCCCCATAAATAAATAAATAAATAAATAAATAAATAAATAAATAAAAGCAAAGACCTGAGAGGCAGCAGGACCTCGAGGCAAATCTAGGTTTCACATTTCCTAGCTATATGACTTTGGATCACATAACACCTCTGAGTCTTGAGCTCTTCACTTATAAAATAGGAATATTAACACCTATTTTGCTTGTTATAAGGATTACAGGTTTATAACCTTTACAAAGCATATCACCTGGCATATAGTAAGTGCTCGATAAACTCTGACTCTTATTATTATTGTTGTTATTGTTGCTGCCATGACTGCATCATCCTCCAAGCTGTAACAGATGTTATGTATTTCTTTTTTTAATTTGTTTTTGAGGGGGGAGTGCAAGTGAGTGAGGGGCAGAGAGAGAGAGAGAGAGAGAGAGAGAGAGAGAGACAGAGAAGTGGGGCTCATCCTAAGTGGGGCTCGTGTTCACCCAAAATGGGCTCGAGCTCACCTGATGAGGGACTCGAACTCACAAATCGCAAGATCATGACATCAGCCGGAGTCAGATCTTTAACCAACGGAGCCACCCAGGCACCCGGTGTATGTATTTCTATATCATTAAGGAAATGACTATAAAACCACCCCCAGTTATGAGTACATTCAATGTTTAAAAATACCCTAAACATTTTATTTTAGCTTTTTTTTTTTTGGCTTTAATAACTCAACCAAGTTGTTGCTCGCGATGACAGGTGATGTACAACATTAGAAGCCATCAGAGCAAAGCAGCAGCCAAACCGTAAGCTCATTGTTTTGATTTCATCTAGAATGTTGGCTCCTTAGGGTGGAGGTGCCAATGGGCCACTAGCCAAGAATTTCAGTTATCTCTGTTGGCCAGAGGAACTCAATGCCATGAGGCGCTGAGCTATTACAGAATGAGCCGTTTGAAGAGACTCTTCACTACTAGAAGTTTCCAAGTCAATATGATGATGCTACTGTCTGCCCTTTTCCATATTCTTTATAAAAATATCACAGGCCATGGAGCAGTTTTAGGCTTTTTTTGATAGTTCTCTGAGGTACACGGATAAGCTAGACATGAAAATTCACAGCTGGCTTCATCTAACACTGAATTTTAAATGTAGAGTGAGGTGACTTCTCTAGAAATACAGATGAGGGGGCAGAGACACCCCCAAATCTCTAAGGGGTTCTGTGCAAATGGCACCAGATTCATGACTGTGCCTGTCCATGAAGGTAACCTTGAGGGTCCTTCAGACAAATCTTAACTGCAGTGGTATTCTTATTCTTCCTCTGGGCATTCAACAGAAAAAGGCAAGGCTTAGCCTTGCAGCAAGATGGAAATGAGCTCAGTGGATCCCCAGTAGTCAAGGGCTATTTGGGTTAGAATTCTGGCAGACAATTTGTCACGCATATTATCTTTCTTTTGTATCATGTTCTCTGGCACTGCCATTGTCTATATTACTCTGCTGTCATTTGTTCCCTTCTAATTTGGCTTTAGACATCTTAAAAGATGGATTTTCGTTAGATACTAAACACAGGGAGAAGTTTAAAATAAAAAGGTATTCTATAAGTTTTTGCTTGATTATTTAACAAAAATTATAAATAACAGGGGATAGAAAAGCTGCCCTCTGATGAGATATCTTCTAGACTTGGCAACAGTAGGACCCAAACAGAGGTTCTAATTTTCCTACTCCCCATAAGTCAAATTCGAGTAGAGAGCCTTAACATCTCTTAACGCTGTTACTAGCCTAGCCTGCCCCGCATCCCACTCTGATATGCCACTGTCTGTGCCTGTCACGGCTCTGGCTTAAAGAGTTCTGACTCATCTCAGCTTTGAGGAATTAAATGGAAAGATATAAAAAAGCTCACAGATCCTGCGAAAAGGTCAGAAAATCAGACTCAGAACCCAGGTAGGGAAGAGAGGAAGCTCACAGCCCAGCTCTCATGTCACATAAACAGCGTGGCTCAGCCACTGCTGTCTCTGGGGACCCTGTGCCGTGGCTGGTACTGTTGTCCCTGGACAGTGGTTGCCATCACCTCTAAAATGAGCCCCTAACCTGTCCAGACTTCTCTTTGTCATTCACTCCAATATTAAATTCCGGAGGAAACACCCAATTAGCCTCCTACCAAACACAAAGTGGTGATGTTCCCAGAATACAGGTTGGGGATTCGGGTGATAGGCAGGCAAAATACTTTAAATATTTGCTTTCTCTTCCATCCTCCTCTATTTTCTCCCTTTCTACCTTAAATCTAGTATAGAGCTTCTGGGTTTTTTCCAAAAATATTTTTTGATCCTTATAGTATTATTATTCCCATTTCACAGATAGAAAGACCAAGTGTCTTCATTCAGGATGCTATAACAAAATGCCATAGACTGAGTGGCTTAAACAACAAGCATTTGTTTCTCACAGTTTCTGGAGGCTGGGAAGTCCAAGATCAAAGTGCCAGAAGATTTGGTATCTAGTGAGGGCCCACTTCCTGCTTTGTAGATGACCATGTTCTTGCTGTATCCTCATGGGTCAGAGTGAGTTCTGGTCTCTTTTTCTTCTTATAAGGGCATTAATCCCATCATGGGGGCTCTACCCGATGACCTCATCTGAACTAATCACCTCCCAAAGGCCACACCTCCAATACCATGACATTGGGGGTTAGTGCTTCAAATAGTGTCTTTTTGGTTTTTTTTGGGGGGGGGGGGTTGGTTTTTGGTTTTTAGGGAGACACAAACATTCAGTTCATAGCACCAAGTCTCAGAGAGGTTAAGTGACTACGGAAGGCCATAGAAAGTATTTGTGACGTCTATATTTGTTTGCTTCATGAATGGGTTTCCTTAATGCTACTACCCATCTTGCTTTATTTTTTATTGTTGGCTTTTTAAGTTTTTTTGTTTTCATTTTGCTACTGGAGCGTTTTAAATTTTTCTAATGAGACCTTACAAGAAACCTCAATATCTCAGGCAGATCAAAGCAGAGCTGCTTGGGTTGAAGAGGAAGGGAGAACAGAACTCTGTCTGCTCGGCCTCACACTCCTCATTTCAAACACACAAAACACCACTGAGGTTTAAACACTGCTGTTGCTCCTCTCAGGAAGAGAGGTTGGCCATTCGTGGTCCATTTCCTGTCACTGTCCCTCCAGCCCCGGGCTCAGGGACTAGAAATAGCTCTGAGTTCAAATAGAGAATTAGCTATTCATACCCAAATTTATCCATGGCCACGGTCCAACATTTCTGTTCCATAGAACTCTTGTTCATCAGGATATTAATAAATGAGAAATGAGAAAAATAAAGGTTTTGCTAATGGTGTATTTCTTATCTCAGCTAAATATGGGAAACAATAAATTTGTGAAAATTAAAAACATTTCTTACCTACATTAATACAGGGAAGTATTGTGATTCTCCAAAGAAGAGGTATAGTATCTAGAATTTTCCAAAGATTTGACCAGAGTCCTTATTTTCAAATTGCATTTCTCAGGGCCAGTCTCTTGGAGGTTTTGGTTTCATCTTTAAATGCCTAACCATTTGGCTGTCATGGAACCAGGATGAGTTGGTTCTTAACCAACGCTTTTTGTTGTTGTTGTTTTTAAAATAAGGATTCTTGTAAAGCTTGTAAATCCCAGAAGAATTGCTAAACTCACCCAGGAAGGGTAAACTTCTATGGATCCCTTACATCTGAAAGATCTGCCTTATGTATTTCTTGGGAAGGTAAGGTTATAGATACTGCAGCCCAGAAGAACTCTGAAAAATCCTGGGCCTTTATACTCTCAAGATAGTAACAACAGTAATTACAATTCTCTAATTAAAAGAGGTCTATAAAGTTCAATTGTGAAAGGCAGTAAGGTGAAGGGAAAATTGCTCTCAGATTCACTCTTTTTAAACACTGGTGATTATATATTTACCTCTCAGAGGAAACAAAGGTGTCTCCAAAGGTCTGATCCAAATGAAGAGAAGAACTTAAATTCTGGAGGAGAAATGATTTAGCTGGGGGGAAAGCATCTAGCTGCCCAGGGCAATTTATCCCAGGTAACAGCCATGACATCATTTTACTCTGTCAAAATCAAATGTGTAGCCTGGTTTATATATGTCTTACAGTCCCCTGTTGCCTTTTGCCTCAAATGAAACCTGCTCAGCCTGGAATCTACTCCCTCCTTCAACTTCATCTTTTCTCACCAATTCATTTCTCGCTTAAGATAAATCAGTTACCCGGGGAGCCTGGGTGGCTCAGTTGGTTAAGTGTTCAACTCTTGGTTTTGGCTCCGTCATGATCTTGCAGTTCATGGGATTGAGCCCTGAGTCAGGCTCTGCCCTGACAGCGTGGAGCCTGCTTGGGATTCTTTCTCTCCTGTCTGTCCTCCTCCTCCTCCCTCACTCCTCTCTCTGTTTCTCTCTCTGTCTCAAAATAAGTAAAAACATAAACTTAAAAAAAAAACTTAAAGATAAATCATTTACCCAATGTGAGTCTTTGGGGCTTTGTGTTTAGTGAAATTGGAGTAATCCTAACTGTTCTGTCAATTCTGAGGGTTGTGGTGAGAATCAGTTGTTTTGACCAGGACCAAGACTAGCCCACACTTGCATCTTAGTTAATTAGAAAAAGGCACCCCTTCTGCAAGTATGTGGGCGTCTGGTTCAAGCTTGGCTACTTGGCATGGGCTAGACTGCAGCCCCAGGCACCCCCAGATCCTGCTACCACCCACCCAGGGGCACACCTAGTATCAACAGAAGCAGAAGAACTATGTAAACTAAGAGGCGCTGTCATCAGGCAGGGCTGTGGAGAGGCACTCAGGACCAAGACCCATGTAGGATCTGGGTGTCTTTGCTGGCTCTGCCATAACAGCTGTGTGTCCTGGGCCAACTCAGTGACCTCTTCGAGCCCCCATGTCCTCATATGGTAGATGAGGATGACAGCAGCTAAGATTTGAAGATTAGGTGAGATAATACCTGAAAAGTACCCAGAACGTAGTAAGTACTTGATAAATGTTAGCTCTAACATTTGTAAAGCATGGACAAATGGATTTGCGGACATTATTGTCATTTTTATCGTGACACAGATCCTTTATTCTGGCCAAATTAATCTTCTTTATATAACAACAAACTACTGGTCAATCTCTATGCCTTTCCCTATGCTGCTTTGCACTAGGAAGCAGGTCAATCCAAAGCTCTCATTTTACCATTCCCTTGGTACTTTCCGGATCACCTACATCATTCTGCAATGTTTTTGGAGACTAGTTATTGGAACTAGTTAATACCTTATGATGTAGTGCTAAGGGAAAAAAAAGCAAGGTTCAAAATTGTATATTAATGACCAAAAATACGTTTAAAAAAATAGGCACACCAGTAGTCCACTCTTTGCAGAAGCTTGATATACATGAATTTCAGTTACCATGGGTTAGTTAAATAACAGCAATCTCTTGACACCTTTCAAATTTCAGTTACCCTAGTATATTAACTGTGAGTAATTGCCTAAGTAACGCTTGACTGCTAGCAATTCAGTGCACAGATCACCTTGTAAATGACAGATACATATCGTGATCAGTAACCAATCACATCACTTCTTTCCAAGTCTGTCTGTCATCGGTCATGGTACACCTGCCATTTAGTTCATGTACAGACCACAGAGTATGTGATTGTGTTGCCTCCTCATCTTCCAGTGATAAACCCACATGTCATTTTTTTTTTTAACGTTTATTTTTGAGACAGAGAGAGACAGAGCGTGAACGGGGGAGAGGCAGAGAGAGAGGGAGACACAGAACCGGAAGCAGGCTCCAGACTCTGAGCCATCAGCTTAGAGCCCGAGGCGGGACTCGAACTCATGGTCCGTGAGATCGTGACCTGAGCTGAAGTCAGACGCTTAACCGACTGAGCCACCCAGGCACCCCCCACATGTCATTTTTAAAAAATAGTTAATTGATTGGTCGACAATGGTCAGTAGATGCTAACTGGTTGGTCATCATTGGTCAACAGTGATGAAAGTGCAGCAAAGAAATGAAAAGTAGAAGTGAAATTTTAATCCATATAAGTGGAGTTATAGAAGAAATAGCTGACTATAGCGTGATTATATGTAAGTGATGGGTCACTGGGTTCTGCTCCTGAAACCAATACCACACTGTATGTTACTTAACTTGAATTTAAACAAATAAATTTTTTTAAATGTTATAGATAAAAAAAAAAGGAAAGAAACAACTGACTGTGGATGTTGACACTGCCACAGTTTGAGAGACCCTTGATATGGAGCCAGAGGAACTTGGGGAAGGCAAAATTGACATAAATGACGAAAGTGGTTGGGAAGAGAGGGATGGAAATGTCCTAGAGGAAGTGATGCTGGCAAAACACACTTGACATTAAAGGAACTCATGAAGATATCTCACATTGAAAGTGCAAAGAATATGGGGCACCTGGGTGGCTCAGTCGGTTAAGTGGCCGACTTCAGCTCAGGTCATGATCTCGCAGACCGTGAGTTCAAGCCCCGTGTCAGGCTCTGGGGTGACAGCTCAGAGCCTGGAGCCTGTTTCATATTCTATGTCTCCCTCTCTCTGACCCTCCCTCATTCATGCTCTGTCTCTCTCTGTCTCAAAAATAAATAAATGTTAAAAAATTTTTTAAAAAAATAAAGAAAGAAAGAAAGTGCAAAGAATAAAATACCGGAAGCTGATCTAAACTGAGAGAGGAATATGACAGTTTGCCAAGGCATAGAAAGGATTGCTCTGTAATGCAAAATACACAAGCACTACTCAAACTACTTTTCTTACATTTTTTCATAAAGAAATGAAGCACTTTATTGTTCAGTGTTTCTAATATTCTAAGGGTGCTAAATTTAATGAGTACTAAAGTCACATTTTGCTATTTTCTATTTCCCTGTACATTTATTGCCAACAGTAAGAGAGTTTTCAATGTTTTGACAAAAAAACCTTAAAGGTCACAGAACAACAGGATTTCCCCCCATTGATTATTAAAATGACTTTGCATGGTTTCGCTTTCCATGGTAACTTTTACAGTCAAACACTATCATGCAAGGTGACAACTGCCTGTACCTTCTCTGAATTGTAACTTATTTTAACTCTCTTCTCTGCAGTTTTTAATATTTTCAAATTGTTCTACAATTAACACTTGTTACTTTTATTATCAGAGAAGAAACTGTTATTTACAATAAAATTGGTTTAACATTCAGCTCCATAGGGAATATTGTTGGCCCTCTCTATCCTTGGCTCAGCACCCCTTAACCAAAATATAATCAAGATATCTTGTTGCTGATATATAGTTCTATAAAGCCATTTGGATTATTGTCTGGATTTCTTAATGATATCAACAAAATTAAAATTTTTGTGTATAGAGACATTATATATATAAATTGTTTTCCTTCCTATCCCATGGAGCCCTGAATGGTGTTCTGTATATATAATCGATGCCCAAAAAATATTTCTAACCTTCTCTCAAAAACGTGACAGCAGTAGCTGGGAGAAATTACCCCAAAAGCAGCAAGGAACATAATTAGGTGATATTTGAACACCATTTGAAGAAATTTCATGTACAATTATTTAAGTGTTTTACTCATTTAATTAAAAATTAAGTTGTTCTTCTTCACACAACACTATCGTTGAGAGTCTAGAGGCCTTCTACGTCATGGTGGTTACATTTTTCATTTCCACAGTAACTGTAATTCAGCCTCAGAGTCTTGACAGATTTCTTTGGGTTATAGCACGTGGACGTGGGGTTGAATTTTTTTTAATCTCTGTATACATACAAAAGCAAAGTTATGATTGTTCTGGAAACCACAATTTCTATTTCTTAAATAGTATTCATTAAAAATTAACAAAATATCTCACAGTTTTTAAAATGTATGCCCTTTGTTAAAAAGACACGAGATGCGATCAAAGCCAAAATCCGTGCGTGGCCGGTTGCAGCACCTGACATCTTTACAGATCCACTCTCAAGTCGGCTCAGGCCCAGGTGTAGGAGCTCGGGGAGGTAGACAGAGGTGGCAGGTGGATGGTGCCATTTTTGTCACTCACCTTAGTACACAGTGTGTTTCGCAGTTTTAACCTAAACCGCCTTCTTGTTTTTCATGGTCTCCCGAAAAATTGCATTTCATGGCAATGCCCTCAGCCTAGCGGGACAGACATCACCGAGGCCTGTGTCACCACACCCCCGTCTCAGAAGGAGGGGAACTGGAGAACAGAGCAGGCAGAGGGGCTCTGTCCTGTTGCCAGCTAACAGCACGAGATTTCAGCATCTGACAAAAAGGTTTTTGTAGCACAGCCTCTAACCCAGCCAAAGACTCTGTCTTCCTTCTGAAATTTGATAATTGCACCTTTTCCTGAAGAATGCGAACAAATGAAAGCAAAGACACACAAATTGTAATTTCAAAATATAACTAGAATCTTGAGCTCTCCCCACCCAGCATTTTACATACATACTCCCCTGCTTGCAGGCTTATCATATGGAACCTGTCACAACTGAGGCACGAATGACAGCTGGCAGTTATGTCAGTACCAGCTGAGAGTTGGCAACGTACATAAATCCCTGTGCCTTTCAGTGGTTTCCTTGAGGTCCCTGCCCTCAGGGAGGCTGTAGTCAGTACGCAAATGTGCCCACAGAGTGAACTCCTACGCTCCAATGGCAAATCCAGTTGATTCTGTTTGCCGTGCTGGGAGCTTGTGTGGCTTCATCCAGCTACACCTTGACTCCCACTTCTGGAAACCAGAACGCCTTTTTGATATTGTAAGTGCAAAATTGAAGATGGCGATTTGAAATACGTTTAGTTAGTATACATATATAAAGCCCACCTCTCCACGGCTATAAAATTTCCACTCCTCCTTCCCAAGAATAGAATCCTCGTATGTTCTGAACCAAAGATAGGGCCAAACGGGTGGGTGTTTCATAGGTGTACTTTTGGGGACAGCGAGGCAGGGAGTGTGAAATGGAAATACCAGACGGAATTATTGATGGAACCTAGGTGAACTCATGGCCTTTCTTGTACTGTATCCAGAGACTTCCTAAGAACAGAAGTCAGTACATGATTGAATCCTCATCCCCAGCAGGAATCCAATTCCTCACTGCACTTGGAAATGGGAAATAGGACAGGAAGGGTCCCTGTTATTTACAGGTAGCAGGACTTTGGTCAGAACTGTTAAGCAAAAGCAGGATTGACTGCCTTGAATTTTCATTTCTTCCTTGGGAGAAGGTGCTGTCAGGGAAACTGCCCAAAGTTGTGTAGAAGACACAGAGCCGAATGATAGATTGTTGAGGTAACTCTGGGTAATCCAGCCTCAACAGAAGAGGATGGAGTCCTGCACTGTGCTGAAAATTGAAAGGGGGAGTTTGGGGGTATTCTTGAATCCTCCGTACCTCCATCCTCCTCTGGATACCCAGACTTCACAGGGACCAGTGGACCAGGGGTTCTTGGAGTAGACAGACTAAGTAGATGCTTAGAAAATAGGTTTTGAGAGCTTATGAAAGACTTATTTTGCAAAGCTATTTCAATCCTCTTACTCTGAAATTCTGCCTTTTCGAGTTCTAGTTTTAAGCTCAGGCGTTATTGCTGGAAGATCCTCTTGAGCTCAAATTTGTTTTCTGGAAATATGTATTATTAGCTTCAATTTCTCCAGATTAGTTTGTAAAACACTTTCACTTTCCCACAACAGAGACTGGGGAATAAGATACTCTGGAATAATGGCACACGAGACTGGTAGAGTTTGATTATATTAGGAAGGATGAGAACAAAACCTGCTTCCAGGGTGAACAAAAGTATGAAAGTATTTTTAACAGTGTAAAGATCTACCCCTGGACTAACATGGCAGAAAAAAAAAAAAGACTATTTAGGGAGGAGAACACAGGGTAAACCCTGATAGCATCAAATCCAAAGGCAAGAGGAGAGGTGCCTGGGGGGTGGGGGCAGGTTTCAGCTGATTAAGCGTCCAAGTCTTGATTTCACCTCAGGTCGTGATCTCACAGTTCGTGAGTTCTAGCCCCGTGTCGGGCTCTGCGTTGATGGCGTGGAGCCTGGTTGGGATTCTCTCTCCCTCCCTCTCTCTCGGCTCTTCCCCCGACTCAGAAATAATTAAACATTAAAAAGAAAGAAAGAAAGAAAGGAAGAAAGAAAGAAAGAAAGAAAGAAAGAAAGAAAGAAAGAAAGAAAGAAAGAAAGAAGAAGGCAAGAGGAAAGCCATCTGCATGGAAAACGCTGTTAATCAGGGTGAGTTAAAGATAATATTGCGGGTCAATTACATGCTGTGGAATAGACAACACTAATGTTTCCATTTGGTTTAGACTATGGTTCACTAACATTCTTCAGTTAATAGCTTGCTTTCCTTAAAGTCTCAGGCAAAAAAGGATCTTCAACATTCTGATTTTTTTTAATAGTAAGATATTGCCAGTGATTAATTAATGGTATCTGAATGTGAATGGACTCTAAGTTCCACAGTCTTGAATTTATAATTCCTCTCTTTTAGAGTTTGCAGTGTTTTATATGTATTTTGGTTTGTACTTGTGAAAAATGTTTTACTCCTGCCGGTGTTGAAATCATGGCTACCCACTGTTTTCTGTAGCTGTGAAATATCATGAGTCTTGCGGCTTGCAGAACTTATGTTCTTACTGATGTACCTCTCCCGCCCCTTTGATTAAAAAGTAGCAACAGCAAGAGACAAGGCCTGGGACTGAGACCTGCCATTATTTTTATGTCTCCTTTTGTCACAGTAATTCTCCACTCAGGCTTCTTCCTTGGGAGAAGGTGCTGTCAGGGAAGCACCAGGCTTCACATCAGAGGGAACTATGCAGCTTTTTAAATTATGGAATTTCCAGAGGGACAGCCTGGTGTGTGTGTGTGTGTGTGTGTGTGTGTGTGTGTGTGTGTACACATTTAAATAATGCAGGGAATCTGATGCATAGCCAGAATCAAGACTTCTCACTTTATTGATTTCAGTAAATATCTGCAAACAGTTTAAGTCTGGGATTGGAAGGTGATTTAAACCTCTCTTCTCAACTCGTACTTACCACGTAAGATCCCTGCCATCTGATCGATCAAAATACTTTGTGTGTATTCCTCTGTCTGCCTGATTGTTTCTCCTGTTGCTTGCATGAAAATTACAAGACATAGACTCCTTCATAAGTTACTCACATGGCTGGAGGTACAAAGGCTCCTCACTAATGACTTTTTAAATACACTACTTCATAAAGAGCGGGATTGTTTTGCCTCCTGCGGGTGGTGGCCTGAGCTGTGGCTGAGCCCCAAGGCTCACGGTTACGCAGTGACGCTGCTGTGGCCTGTGAACACAGCTTGCTGTGTGGGCACGTTGGTGGATGAGAGACTCATCCTGAGCAGAACCCCACTGCCCTGGTTCAAAAGTTCATGGGTGCAGAGAGGGCGGTGGTGGACTTGAGGCCAGACAGAAACGCTTTCTTTAACCCGGGAGAATGCCGAGAAGCAACGTGGCTGCCCGTTCCTCTGGGCAAGACAGCGTGCTGCCTGTGTACATGGGGGTCCTCAGATTTCTTGCTCTGTTTTGCAGCTTTAGACACCCCACAAAAAATTGCATAGCATTTGACCGACATGGAAATATTCCTTTTTTTACATTTTTTTAATGTTTATTTATTTTTGTGAGAGAGAGAGAGACAGAGCATGAGTGGGAGAGGGGCAGAGAGAGAAGGAGACACAGAATCTGAAGCAGGCCCCAGGCTCTGAGCTGTCAGCACAGAGCCCGACATGGGGCTCGTGATGGACCGTGAGATCACAACCTGAGCCGAAGTCAGACGCTCAACCGACTGAGCCACCCAGGTGCCCCTAAATATTCCTTTTATAAATATGCATTTAATATATCCAGTGAGCCTAATTGCAATAGGTAAAAGGGGGCATTCATTCGTGAACTAACATAATGTAGAGTGTACATATTCACTCAGGCATTTTTTCTAACACGTGATAAATACTGCAGTGGGTATTATCTACTCTGTGCCAAGGGATGAACTAGCTGATATGGGAACCCAGAGATCAATCAGATATGCATCATACCATAGAGTGCCTGCCTTATGTTTGTAAAGATAAAAGGTGCATATAAGTCATTAGGATACAGGGTAGAACAGAGTACAATTAAAGTTCTTTGCTATTTCAGAATAAGGAGATTGGCTCCAGCTGAAGGCAATTCAGAGAGGCTCTCTGGAGGAGGTAGCATGTGCCCTGGACTGTGAGGGATAGGTAGGATTTGGACAACACTGAGCTTAGGTGAGGGGCCAGGGCGGGTGGCTTTGCAGGCATAGGGAACGGGGTGAGCAGGGGCACCAGACAGTAGATCTAGGGTGTATACAGCAAATTTGGCTAAAATGTGGGATGTGTAAGGAGGAAGGGAACCTCTGACACCTTCTGAAGGGCCACCTTGGGTAAGTTACCGAACCTCTCTGTGCCCTACTTTCCTCATCTGTAAAATGGGATAATAATAGTGCCTCCTTCCCAAGGCTGCATGAGAAACAAATGAGTGAATATATGCAAAATACTTAGAATATTCCGTGGTACATAATAAGTTCTCTAAGTATTAGATCTGAGTTATTA
Source organism: Prionailurus bengalensis (assembly GCF_016509475.1). Taxonomy (NCBI): domain Eukaryota; kingdom Metazoa; phylum Chordata; class Mammalia; order Carnivora; family Felidae; genus Prionailurus; species Prionailurus bengalensis. Next base: position 99,880,820 of record NC_057355.1, read on the forward strand.
TTAATGAAAGGGGTGAAGAGATAGCAAGACCAGATGAGCTCTAAGATCCCTCCAATTCTAGGGACCTAGCATGCCGACCCACTGTGAATTTTGAGTGGTCTCTGAGGGGGAGGAGGCCGACTTCCCACTAGACCTGGGGACAATTTTGGAAAACAGTAGGGAGGAGACAGAGGCCTAGAAACAAAGAAAGCTCTGAAAACAGAGGGCTGCTGACCCTTACTTTTGCTGTTAATATAGAGTCTGAAGAAAAGGGGGGGAAGAAGCCCTGTTATGTCATCCCTTTGTCTCCCAGTGGAGAATTCCCTATTGTGAACTTCCTTCAGCTACTCTTTTGTGTCCTTCTTTGGCCAACAAAGGATTAAAAAAAAAAAAAAGAGGGGAGAGAAAAAAACAGCTTTGCTGTAGAGAGGAGGAAACAAAACAAAACAACCAAACTGAAACAAAAAGAGAAATTAAGGTTCTAATCTGTAGTCACAGAAAGTGGCCCCAGGAGCCGAACCTTTATCTGTCCCCTTCACACTGCCCTCAGAAGCACATGAAGTCTGAGAGCCAATGAGACAGGTTGTCAGGACAGGGGTGTAGGGCAGTCTCACTGGCTTGTCGCCACATCGCGTGACCTTTCTAAGGCAGGCAAGCTTTCCTCAGTCACTCTTGGTCTCTTTTCTTCAAAGTTGGAAGTCAGGTTCTGAATGATAAGTGACTTCCCAGGTAAAATTCTGTTAAATGCTGAAACGCGTGCCCTTAAGACCCTCCTACTTCTCTGCACCTGGTTCCCTTTGGAGGCTAGTCCTCTCTCTGAGTGACCTCCAGGTCCTCCGGCTCTGGAGAGGCAGTCAGGAGTCATGGCGTCTATGTCACCTGCCTCTGGCCAGCCTGATCTCCAGCCATCACACAGGTTCCCAACTGCTCTTACCTGAAAAAATAAATAAATAAATAAAGTTGTCAGAAGATTTGAAATCACAAATCTGAAAGCCCCTGTGCTTTATAAATTCCAGGTGACATTGATAACTGTTTTAATTTATTTTTAACGTTTATTTATTTTTGAGACAGAGAGAGACAGAGCGTGAACAGGGGAGGGGCAGAGAGAGAGGGAGACACAGAATCTGAAACAGGCTCCAGGCTCTGAGCAGTCAGCACAGAGCCCGACGCGGGACTCAAACTCACGGACCGTGAGATCATGACCTGAGCTGAAGTCGGACGCTTAACCGACCGAGCCACCCAGGCGCCCCAATAACTGTTTTAATTTTTAAAAATTACAGCCCTCTCATTTTTTTTTCTCCAGAAAGGGCATAAAAGAGATGACAGTTTGGTTTGTATTTTATCCCTTTTCTTAGCTCAAGCTCTCCTTTGAATTGCCCAAGGGAGTGAATGACTCGAACACAGACTCAGAATTATGATAGTGGATTTTGCAAAATAAGATATGCTGAAGCTCAGGGGCTTAATTTTTTGCTTCGTTCAGTAACATATTTCAGAAAAGCACCAGTAATTGGGACATAATTTATTTATCAACAGGGATCCAGACTACTCCCTTGCTGTTGATTTCTGAAATCCATTTGACTTTTGCAGAGTGCTATATCCAAGGTGAGAGAGGCTAAAAACAGACGTAGAATTACAATTACCAGAGGGAGAAGATTTGGCCGTGGGTATTTAACCACGCTGGCAATTGGCCACCAAACTGGGTCTTTCTTCACAGCCCCTGACACATCCACTTGTGAAGGAGGTTAATAATAGCACCATACCTACACCCACACAGTTACAGCTAAATAACAATTTCCTTGATAAGCCTTTATTTTTCTGCAATTTAGAATTTAAGACCGCAATTTTATCTATACCGTCTAAGCCCTAAATTTATTTTTGGCCTTCTCTAAGAAAGTTGCACCCATTTAACTTCGCCTGACAATGTAAGAGAAAAATGTTTTTAAGAATACAGATTTTAATTAGCTAGGCAATTTGCCTTTCTCTGAACCACCAAAATGTGGCCATTGCCAAAGGCAGGGAGCCAGATGAAGTGGAGCCATGGTCAGATACGGAAGGCAATGTCAAGAGCTTGCAGCGAGCTGCGGTTGCCCATAGCCTGGGTTAGTAATGTGCGTATTATTTTAATGACTTATTAGCAATTGTCACTGAAATGAAAATTGTGCGATTAAAAAAAAAGGATATTTGGGCAGCAATTTTGGGGACTTAGAGGGAAGGTATATTTTTCACCATTGACTTTCAGAAGCAGTTTGATGGCCTGCTACTGACCTTCAAGCTACCTTTCCTAGCCCTGGGGCTTCTCCTGGCATTTCCTGGGCAGACCCCTCTCCCAGTCTCCCTTGTGCTCTGGGTAGAGCTGAAATGCAGCTTTTGGAGCCTCTGGCCTGGGTTACATGGATGGCAAACAAACATTACTGCAAGGGAGAACCTGCTGGTTTGTAGCCCCTGGGTCTAAAATTGTTTTTGTGGTGGGAGGCTACCTTTTTGTTCCACTTTTCTATGATATCTTTGAGGAAGCTTTCACTGTCCTGGAGTTTCGGAGATGTCTTTCAGGAAAGAAGATTCTTGTGACTTCAGTAACCTACCTTCCTCCACCTCCTTAATAAGAGGAGACCTTTGCAGAAAATGATTTTGCGCCAATATTTGTTGTCCTATCTCCCAGTGGTTGCTTAGAGTTGGTGGTGAAACTACCAGGTTCGGTCACTAAAGGGCTCATGAACACATTTTGTTTGGTGCGTCACAAATATCTACAGATTTAGTGAAATGCTCAAGAGCTGCCTCTAAGCTTGGGTTGCTGCTTAATAAAAACACATTTTTCTTTAATTGCTTATGCATACAACAGCACCAGTAAAACCATAGATTAGGGACTCTGGGTAAAAGCCTTGAGCCACAGAAGATGTTGTGAAGCTATTATCCACAAAAGGCAAAGCGTAAGACCCCGTGTCCAGCAATATACAATGTCCCCAAATGCCTGGGCTTGATATCACTGGGCAATTATAGCCTCCATCACAGCTTAGCCATTTGGTTTATCTACCAGTTTGTTCAACAGTTGATAGCCTCTGATTTGAGCTTTTAATTTTCTTTGTCCTGCCTTCCCAGTTGGATTTTAAGCACTGAGTAGACTAGTCATCGGAACCTCTTTGGCAAGCCTCATAACACCAAAATCAACTTCCTTTTTTTTTTTCTTAAAAATCAACTTTTGGAGTGGAGAACCAGATATCCTGCTACTTAAAAATGTCGTTCTCAACATCCGGTTAGCTACCACTGTGCATATTCCTTTAAATGGAAATTCCTAGAAGGGAGATTGATCCCTGACAATCACTCCTTAATGTGAATTACTTTGGTCAGATAGATGCTCCCAGAAAGAGAACTGATTGAGGAAAATGGAAGTAATTTTTGAGCAGCCAGTCCACAGAGGAAAGACTCTGGGGCAACCAGGTGTGTGTGTGTGTGTGTGTGTGTGTGTGTGTGTGTGTGAAAGAGAGAGAGAGAGAGAGAGAGAGAGAGAGAGAGAGAGAGAGAGATGATACAGGAGAAGGAAGGGCTGGAAAGCAAATTCTCACTGATTCTGTAACTTGGTCTGTGAATCTGGTCACATAAGTATGAATGGATGATTTGGAGCAAGAGTGAGCAGAGTATAGCCCTGCCCCCTGATTCTGTGTGGTTCACAGGCTAAGGGTAGTTTTTACATGTTTAAGTAGTTTAAAAAAAAAGAAGAAGGAAGAATACTATTTTATGACTCATTAAAATTATGCAAAATTCAAATTTCAGTTTCTATAAATAGTTTGGTCAACACACAGCCATGCTGTTTCATTTATGTATCATTTATGGATGTCGTTGTGCTGTAATGGCAGAGTTGACTGCTTGCAACAGAGACAATATGGCCTGCAAAGCTCAAATATTTACCACCTGCCCTGGTAAGCAAAGTCTGTCAACCCCTGACTTAGATAAAGTTTTCTTCTTTGTTTCTTTTTAGCTTTAATGCTTTTGGGTGAAAAATCGTTCACCATTCATAAAATGAGTAAACACCATTTCTTTCCTTTCACGCCTAACCATTTAGTATTGGTTAACGTGTGTTATATCTACACAATTGAATGCCATAGAATGCTTTATTGGCGTGGCACTCTGTGTCCAGTATTGAATCTTCACACACAAAAAATGTTCCAATCAAAAATATCTTAGGGGCACCTGGGTGGCTCAGTTGGTTAAGCTCTGACTTTGGCTCAGGTCATGATCTCACTGTTTGTGAGTTCGGGCCCCATGTAGGACTCTGTGCTGACAGCTCAGAGCCTGGAGCCTGCTTCGGATTCTGTGTCTCCCTCTTGCTCCGCCCTTCCCTGCTTGCACTCTGTCTCTCAAAAATGAATAAAATCTAAAAGAACTTAAAAATATCTTCAAAGATCCATTCCATAATTTAGACATATTATATCTGAATGGTGGGGTTACAAATAGTTTCTTTTCTTAGTTTTGCTTCTCTGCATTTCTAAAATGGTTTTCAGTGAACAAATATTTTCTTTATAAAAAGGAAAAAAAACTATTAAAAAAAACTCTTTTTTCCTTGGTAGAAAAATAGAACAAAATTATTACAATACATTAGGTATTTTGTGTTCTTCCCTAAGGGAAAAAGAGGAATTTTCCTGGAGATACTGGAACAGGGGCCTTAGCATCAAACCGCTCACTGGGGTTCAGAAACTAAACCTGGGGTGCCTGAGTGGCTCAGTCGGTTAAGCGTCTTGCTTCGGCTCAGGTCATGATCTCACGGTTCGTGGGTTCGAGCCCCGCATTGGGCTCTGTGCTGACAGCTCGGAGCTTGGAGCCTGCTTCAGATTCTGTGTCCCCCCTCACTCTGCCCCTCCCCCACTCATGGTCTGGCTCCCTCTGTCTCAAAAACAAACATTAAAAAAAAATTTTTAAAAAGAAAAAGAAACCAAGCCTTCCAGTCACTGGTTCTGTAATCTCACTCTTAGCCTGTTTTCCAAGTTCTCCAGTAAGGAAAGAAAACATCTTCTTAGGGCTTTTTCAAACATTAAATAAAATAATGCATTCGAGGGGCACCTGAGTGACTTGGTTAAGCGTTTAACTCTTAATTTCAGCTCAGGTCATGATCTCAGGGCTGTGAGACCGCATCAGCTCTGCACTGTGTGTGGAGCCTGCTTACGAGTCTCTCCCTCTTCTCTGCCCCTCTTCCTGCCTCACGTTCTCTCTCTCTCTCGCAAAGAAAAAAAAAATAATGCATGCAAAACAATTGGCAACCCATGTAGTGATAGGCACATAAACAATACAAAACTGTCAGTTTCCAGTCTATTTTATGAAAAGTATTTGCTATAAGGATGTCCTGCCTTCCGCATCAATTTGTCTTGTGAAAAGCGGTCCCTAAGTGAAATGTGTGGAGCGAGGAGCAGGGGAAGGCAGATGAGTGAACAGGAGGGCAGCGGGGGATGAGAGTGCCACCTGTCCTGAGGACAGTCAGAGTGGAGTGGTTCAGAAGAGGCATAGGTTTTGTCATTCAGTCAGGAAGCTTCCGTTACCGCCTAGAGTAGTCGGGGACAGCTAGATTGCTGGGGAGGGGGCGGGTGGTGAGCAGATGTGTATGTGTGTGACGGTGCAGGTCTTGGAGGAAAATTGTTGTGACAGTTCACTGTTTAGTTCAGCAGTTTTCAAGTGTCTATTATGTGAAAAGTGCCAGGCCTCCCAAGGTGCATAAAGCGTGGCTCCAGAGGGAGCCTCGCTTATAGGTTTAGAGAGATGACTTTGGGGAGAGGGACTGGGCAATGGATTGCTTGTGTGTCCAGCCCATTTTCCAGTAGCACTCCAAGGAATGCTTGCACACTCAGGGTTTAGCAAGAAGGAAGATGATTACGAAAATATTGTTAAAAGAGCCGTGTTTTGAGGAAGTGATTGGGCCAGAAATAAAACCAGTCACTAAAAACAATCTACCGGTAACATAGGGGACTAGATGCTAAATGCTTAAGAGAATGGGAAGAGGTGAAGAGAAGATTCGTGGCCAATTGCATTTCTTTCAGTAAACACCAAGGAGCAGCTCTTGGGTAGGATAATGTCAAGTGGGAACTCTACAGGGTGCCTTATTCTTCTCGTTGTCCTCCTCGTTCTCCTGGTTTTCCGGAGAATACTGCTCTGAAACTTCATTTCCACCTTTACTCTCTCCCAGGCTCTCTCCATATCCATGCAAAGTCCCAGCCTTCTAGACCATTGGTCACTATTGACACTGGCATGTGAATATGGTTCATTCCTTGAAATGATATCCTTGAAGTGTCAATGGCCTATACGAACTGCCATCTCAAGATACACGAGGGGTAAAACCTGACCAAACCAACCACAACCATCTCTTGGTGAAGAGATGCCCTCTAATGCATTACATAGTCATTACTTTTTCTATGCTGTTCACTTCTCTGTAGGTTTCTTTACATGTATTTGTATTATGTTATTTATTCCAATTTTAGGATGGGTTTGTATAAGCAGGCCTTTGCTACATCAAACAAGAGAAATAAATCATTCTCTCTTAATGTGTTTTTGCCTGAAGAATTTAGAGTCAATGTAATTACACCGTTTATGTCTTACCCCAAAGATACATATGTTCTGTTCAAATATATATTCTCTCTCTGCATCTTGGGAGGATGCAGAGAGAGAAAATATATCCTATCATAAAAGGCACTCCAGTGAAACACCATATCCCCATCTGCAGGAAAGGTACTCAATAGGCAAAGACTATACAAGATTTACTCTCTGTAGGATCTGGAAGAAGGCTCTTTCTATAGCTAGGCCCCCTCTACAGTTGGAGGTGATGTGTGGACCTTGCAAGGACTGGTAATACGATGTGGGTTATGTTATACATTTTGAGACATACTGAAAAGGAAGATACTTAGAATCACAAAATAGTTTATTCATCTATAAAGGGAATTAAAGTGGGTGTGCTGGAAGGAGCTGGAACCTCGAAATCCCAGAACTTGTGTCCTTCCCACTGCTGAAGCTGGCTCTCCTGAGCCACTCTAGAGTGACTATTAATTACCCAGTTTCCATACTGCTGTCTCCAGAGGGTCAGAGAAACTGGCATCTTAACTGAAAATTGGTGATATAGCCAGAAATGAGATGGGTCAGTTTCCAGAGGCTAGGGAAAGCATGTTCCCCCTGGGGTGAGGTAAGGACCATCCTCTACCATACCCTTGCATCAGTGAGGTGCCTGGAGGTCCTCTGCAAAGAGTTAAGAATGTGGCATTCAGTCTTTTAGCACCTGGAAACAGCTCCTCGGGCTTCTGCTTTGCGGGAAGCAGGATCTTTCCATTCCATACACATACTCATACTCACATACACACAGACTCCACACATGCAGTAATAAATATAAGCATTCACAAATGCTCATGCACACACATGTGTACCCTTATAAATGCTCAGACATGCATTCAGGCAGTACACACACAAACACAAACATGCACACATGTTCAAACACACACATACGCACATATGCACAGGCCAGCTGGCACCGTGCCGGCCCTTTCCAAGGAGCTATTTCTAGCCCCTCGCCCCCTCCCACCACCTCTGCCCTAATGATACACTGGCCTTCAGCTAATATCTAGGTGACCCTGGCTCTCTGGGGCTCAGCTCGTGAGTTATTCCTAACCCAACAGCTTTAAGGTTGCATCTCTAAAACCAGCGCTGGAAAGCGAGAAGGCTGATGTTGGGGAGGACAGAAGGGAATGACTCCCTTTCTCCATCTGTGAAACCATCAGAGCAGAGGAGCTCTTCTGTCTCTTCTGACTCAGAACAAACTATGAAACTGTCAATGTTTGGGAGGCACCTTGGGGTGGAAAGTGTATTCTGCATCCAGTTTAATACGGAGGGGAAACCGGGGCATTCGTTGACCATGGCAATCAAACAAAGCATTGGCGCCATGCCTGATGCGCTAACTTTAATCTTGACTGACACCAGGGTTCATCTTTCACTTTCTTTTTTTCCTTATAAACCTGTTTTTATTTATTTCACTGTTTTTCGTTACCCATTAATATAGGATTATCATAGTATTGTGCAAATTTCAAAAAAAAAAATACAAGTTAAGCCAATATGTCTCCCACATACGGCCCCCTCCTCAGAGACGACCACTATTAGCAGGTAGTGTGTGGCCTTCCAGACTATAGACTGTCTGGACTGTATCTTTTCCTGTCATAAATGGCACCCCACTCCATGAACTGTCTTACGACTTGCCATTTTCCCCACTTAATCGTATGTCTTAAAGGTCTTTTTATTAGGGGATTTTTTTTTTTCATATGAAACAAGTCAGTGTACTTCAAGGGGGTGCCTTTTCCCCATTTCTGCCAAGTGCCACGCTGGGCTTGCGGTTCTGTCTGAGATTCCCGATTCTGGGCTCCTGCCTTTCCCCATCTTACAGTTACAGTAGTCGCTTTGCAGCGTCTCTGGGCTCCCGCCTGTCTGCTGTGGCCGCGTGAAGGAAGCAGAGTCGTCTTACTGTAATTATTTGAGGTTCTGGGCACTTTTCTGTGCATCAAATCCAGTAACACAAAACAGAAGAAAACCATTATGCCTGAAACCCAGCTATTTACTCTCTCCCACACAGCATTTTCTGGGAAAGAGAGACTGTAGTACTCTGGGAAAGGGATCGGCCACGATGTTCAATTAGGCCCCAGAGCCATGACATGCAGCGCGCCCTCTGGGCCCCCAGGAGGGCCATCCCAGGCAAACGGGAACTTTTACCAGGAACACTAGCCCGGTGATTAAATGACACAGATGTGATCAGACGTTGCCCCCTCAAATCCTGGTTCCATCGCTAGCTCTAGAAGCGTGGGTCAGATACTTACTGTCTGCACTTTCATCTAGAAAACGGATGTCATAAAAAGTGTAGCTGTTTTGTGAGGGTTTTGTGAAGCTCGGGTGGGAGAATTCACGGAAAGTCCTTAGCACAGCGCTTGGCGTATAGTAATTCCTCATGAAATGTCAAGTGCTGAGTGAGCTTCCCCCACCCCTTCCATCTCTTAGAAAACTTCTCGGTGGTTCCACCCCCTTGCGTCTGCCCAGATAGTCACTCTTTCCCTGTTCAGGCAAGCTTACAGCAGCTGGGAACCTGCCAGCTGTTCCCAGCCTGGCCCTTCCCTGGGGGTGGGAGGGGGGGGTGCTCCCTGGAATCGCCTTCACTCACGTTTTCCACAAACCTTTCAGCTTCCTCTCAGCTGCAAGCCCAGTGAGGCTTACCTCCACTCATTCATGCATTCATTATTCGTTCTTTCAGCGTTATGTTAGCGCCTACTATGTGCCAAGCACTGATATAGGTAGTAGGGGTAGAAAGAGACACAGTCCCAGCTCTAAGGGAAGGCCAGTCTTTGGGGGCTAGAGTCTGGGTCAATTGGCTCTACGGTGTGTGGAGACAAACACGTGCTCTGATGAGAAGTCTTGTCCGGGATGCCTCAAGGACGCACACCAGCCTTGCCGCGGACCTCTACTTTCTGGGAGACTTCTCCAACTCTCTTCCAAACCTCCCCTTGCATTTTTTATGTCATCAGTTACGCTTTCAATTACCAAGTCTTCTTTTTTGTTCTCATCATTCTTTCTTTCATAGCGGTTCTTAAAAAGTGTATAGGAATCAGCCAGAAATGTACATTTGGACCAGGATGGATCCCAACAAGTTGAGCAGGAGCCTGGTTATCAATGTCCCAGCCTCTTGGTGTCAGGTTCTCTGTAAGAACCAAAGAGACAGTTGGCCACGCTGATAAAAGCAGTCATTCATTCCTTTATTCGTTGCATCAAAATTAGTGTTATGTGCTGTTGCACATTATGGTTTGGGGCAGGGAGAGGCATGATCTGTTCTTTCAAGATTTCACTAACGTGTGGAAGAAACCAGCACCTGAACAATAGCAATACCGAGGGGTAAGCTCCACATGCATCTTGCTGTGTGGATTGATCAGGAAACCACTGAGAAGAAACTGGGAAGGAGACAGGAGAAGGGGGCACAGCAGAAGAGGTAATTTGATTGCTGAGTCTTAAAGGATAAGAGGTAATTCCCAGGCAGGGAAGGAGCTGAGGAAGTAGCAAAGGGGGAATGGCATTCCTGGCAGAGAGAAAGGCGTGTGTTAAATCCAAGAGGTATTAAAGGGTTTATGGCCTGTTGGAGACTGGTGAGAAGTTCTGTGACTGGAACTTAGTTCACCCAGCCAGAGAGGATGGGGAGAAGCCAGCAGGAGATGGGGCTCCAGAGAGGTCGGTTAGTCTGGATTGTGAAAGACCTCATCTGCCATGTTAAGGATTAGGGCTTTACGCTTGAGGTTCTTCAACACTTCTACATGGACCCTTTTGAAAATAGGATAAAAATTATGAACCTTCTCGTCCCCCCAAAATGCCTGGATACACACACTTTCAGGGCTTGAAGGATCTGAAGCCCCTCCCTGTTCCTCGAGCTAGGCAGTGGGGAAGCCCCAGAAAGTTTTAAGCAGGAATGTCACATTCAGTTGGAGGACTGGGTTCTGGCTCTTCCGCTTCCAGGTGTATGTGGCTCTAGTGACATCTCTGTGCCAGCTTCACGTCCCTGCAGCCCACCTTGGATTTCAGTGCCGTTGAGGTGGACAGTTCCGTGCAAGCTCTGACGTGTCCTCACGTTGGCAGTGTGTCTTCTGTGACTCACACATAGGCTTAGTCCTGGGGCAACCCCCAAACCTGAAGACCCAAGGGTGAGGAGTGTCAGCGCATAAATGTCCCAGCCTCCCTTTTTCTGGGTTACTGTTCCTCCAACCACTTTCTGTTTTCCAAGAAATTTAAAACTCCCTCATAAGCTGATAGCCCTATCGCATTCTCCTTTTACACCTTAAGAAAGACCACCTTTCTTGATGGTGATATTTTTCTTCCATTTATTTTTTTTATAGTTTTTGAATATTCCATAATGAAACACCAGTTACTTTCATAACGAACAAAATACTTGCAAATACTACCAAGAGGGAAGACAAAACAATGTTGTATTCAGTTGGCGATCACCAGCCGGACATCTGTCTGATATGTTGTATTACTTAGAGTAAAAAGTTTTAACTATAAACTTAACGTTTAAAGTTTTAAACAAATATTAAATTGGGGTTGTTGAGCATTGAAAGAAATTTGAACCAGAATGGCTAACGTCCCTAAAACTGGGATTAAAGATTAAATCGCTTAAAAATCACTTTTAAGTTTTTTTAAATGTTTATTTATTTTTGAGACCGAGAGAAACAGAGCATGAATGGGGGAGGGCCAGAGAGAGGGAGACACAGAATCTGAAACAGGCTCCAGGCTCCGAGCTGTCAGCACAGAGCCCGATGCGGGGCTCGAACTCACAGGCCACGAGATCATGACCTGAGCCAAAGTCGGAAGCTCAACTGACTGAGCCACCCAGGTGCCCCTTAAAAATCACTTTTAGGGGCGCCTGGGTGGCGCAGTCGGTTAAGCGTCCGACTTCAGCCAGGTCACGATCTCGCGGTCCGTGAGTTCGAGCCCCGCGTCGGGCTCTGGGCTGATGGCTCGGAGCCTGGGGCCTGCTTCCGATTCTGTGTCTCCCTCTCTCTCTGCCCCTCCCCCGTTCATGCTCTGTCTCTCTCTGTCCCAAAATAAATAAACATTGAAAAAAAAAATTAAAAAAAAAAAATCACTTTTAATTGACCAAGTGTTTTGACATGTGCGCATGTTCCATTGCAACATTCTCTACAAAAGTCAAAATATTCAGAGAATGTGCTATGATCCTAGTTTATGTAAAAAGGGGAAATAATGCTGAGTCCTTGTTTTGAAAAAGTGTGTACCCATCTTGGTACCAGGGTTAAAAATGGTTAAACACTCTGCAGGACTAGGAGATCCAAGTCTACCAAGTGAACTGAAGTGTTCGTCTTTTTAAGTGGTCAGTTCATTGAAAAGAAAATTAGGGAAAACGGTTCACGGCTCTGACCTTGACTTTCCCACCTCTCTGTGCTTATGGCTTTGTGTAGATAGAGTCAGAGTGTCAAAATCTACTAGCTTGCTTCAATATGGGCAGATAGGACAAGTTGGATTTGGGGCTTGAAGGCAGGACACTGTGCCAAGACAAGTACAATTATTGAGAAGAAATCAAGTAGTCTTTCCATTGCTTCTTGGTGCTACGTTATAGGAAATCCATGTTTTGTGGTCTCTGAGCAGGGTCTCCAGAGAATATCATGGCCAGGAATCTCTTGGGAGAAGTGGCAAGGGAGGAGACTAGGGGGAAGTAGAAAGGGAAACACAAACGGGAAATAAAGAAAATTTTTTTAATGTTTACTTATTTTTGAGTCGGGGGCGGGGGAGAGAGAGAGAGAGAGAGTGCGTGCGCACACATGTGCAAGTGGAGGAGGGACAGAGAGAGAGGGAGGGGGACACAGTATCTGAAACAGGCTTCAGGCTCTGAGCTGTCAGCACAGAGCCTGACGCAGGGCTTGAACCCACGACCCGCGAGATCGTGACCTGAGCTGAAGTCGGACACTTAACCGACTGAGCCACCCAGGTGGCCTAAGAAATTTTTAAATTTAAATCTTCCTAAAAGCATTATGGGGTCTTGTTTTGTTTTCATTGTTGTTGCTCTGTTTTGTTTTGCTTGATCTTGTTTTACCAGAATTTCCCACAGAAATTTGTAGAATGCCTTATAAAAAGATCTCGAAGACTAGAGAGAAAGGGCTACTTAACTATTTAATCAGATTGTGGCAGGGTTTCAGTTCCTCCTTCAATGGCTTTCCAGCACATTGGAATCATCAGGGCAACATTTAGAAGACTGATGTTTGCCCACACCACCAACCCCCACTTCAGTTTCTGATTTAATCTCGTGTGACCTTGACATCAGGATTTTGAAGATCTTCCCAAGAGATTCTAAAGTGCAGCCAAGATTGACAACCACTGTTTTTAGCCACTACCTCTCACATACTAATGTGCACACAAGTCACCGGGGAACTGGTTAAAATGCAGATTTGAATTCAGTAGGTCTGGGGTAGGGCTCAAGTCTGCATTGGTAACAAGCTCCCAGGTGAGATACAGATGCTGCTGGTCTGAGGACCACACTCTGAGAAACAAGGGGCTACAGATCTCCGAGATCCTTTTGTGCTGTTGATGTTGTCATTCTACCAAGTTGCTGGATTTCATGCCTTTAAGTATCACTTCATTAGGACTCAAACAACTCCGAACATTGTGGTGTGAGTAACTGACGGGCTCTTATGCAGTCATGAGAAGTTATGTTTCTGAAGATTGTATAGTAATAATGAAGGAATTTTAATATCATGATGGGAGATGAAAGTAACAGTGACATAAAATTTTATGTGATCAAAAATATGTCAAACAAATAAAAAATGCATGGAAAAACTGGGAAGAATTACAACAAATGTTAACAGTGATCCTGATGGTGATATTTTTCTTCCATTTATTTTTTCTAGTTTTTGAATAGTCCATAATGAAACACCAGTAACTTTCACAATGAACAAAATAGTTGCAAAAGAAATGTCTAAATATCTCCAGGTTGAAATACCAGAGTGCGTGGAACATTTTCATATATCCAATTTTGTGTTTATCTCTGCCTTTCTTTTATATTTTTTCCAAATTTATTAAAATGTAATTGACACATAACACTGTGTAAACTTAAGGTAAACAACATGATGATTTGATACACACATGGGTATTGCAAAATGATTACCACAATAAAGGTAGTTAACATCTCCATCATCTCATATAATGACCTATTTATTTCTTTATTTTTGTGGTGAGACCATTTAAGATCTACTCTCTTAAAAACTTTCAAGTGTATAGTACAGTATTGTTAACATAATCCCCATGCTATACATTAAATCCCCGGAACTTTTCCACTATGTAACTATGAATTCGTTTATAATTTGACCAACATTCTCCATTTCCCCCATCCCCCGGCTACTGGCAACCACCATTCTTCTCTCTGTTTCTATGTTCCGCTTTTTTTAGATTCCACATATAAATGAGATCATATAGTGTTTGTCCTTTTCTGTCTGACTTATTTCATATACTCTAATGCCCTCAGGGTCCATCCATATTGTTGCAGATGGCAGGATTTTCTTCTTTTTGTGGCTGAATGATATTCCATTGTATATATCACATTTTTTATCCACTCATTTGTCAATGAAAACTTAGGTTGTTTCTACAATATCTTATATTAATAAAAAGTACAGCTAGAAAACTAGAAGAGACAGAGCTGAGTCTAAAACTAGTCTCATGGTCATAATTAGGTTCTTTTCACCAAAACGTTCTATCTGTACAAAATATCATCTTTGTTGGCCAAGAGACACATGAAAAAGAAGGTCAGCATCACTAATCATTAGGGAAATGCATAAAAAAAACACAATGAAGTGTCACTTCACACCAGTCAGAATGGCTAGTATCAAAAAAAAAAAAAAGAAATAAGAAGTGTTAGTGAAGATGTGAAGAAAAGGGAACCCTCATGCACTCTTGATGGGAACATAAATTGGTGCAGCCACTATGGAAAACAGTATAGAGGTTCCTCAAAAAATTAGAAATATTATATGACCCAATAATTCTGCTTCTGGGCATTTACTCAGAGAAAACAAAACACGAATCCAAAAAGATGTATGCATCCTCGTGTTTATTGCAGCATTATTTACAATAACCAAGATACTGAAGCAACCTAAGTGTCTATCAGTAGATGAATGGATGAAGACAATGTAGTATGTGTGTGTGTGTGTGTGTGTGTGTGTGTGTGTGTGTTGGAATATTACTCAGCCATTAAAAAGAATGAAATCTTTCCATTTGCAACAATACATGTAGACCTAGAAGGAATTATGCTTAGTGAAATAAGTCAGGAAGAAAAAGACAAATACCATGTTCTTTCACTTACATGTGGAATATAAAAAACAAAACATGAATAAATCAACAAAAAGAATCAGACCTATAACTACAGAAAACAAACTGGTGGTTTTGAGAGGGGAGGGGAATGGAGAGGGTAGGCAAAGTAGCTGAAGGGGATTAAGAGGTACAGACTTCCAGTTAAAAGTACATAAGTCAGAGGACTGAAAATCATAGCATTGGGGATATAGTCAATAATATTGTAATAACATTGTACCATGTGACAGATGGTGACTACACTTACACTTGTGAGCACTGAGTAGTATATAGAGGCATCAGATCACTATGTTGTACACCTGAAACTAATATGATATTGAATGTCAACTATACTTCAATAAATAAATAAGAATGTCATCTTTGTGCTTGTTGAATAACTCAGGTAGTGCCCCGAATTGTAAGTAGTCACCTGAGACAAGGGAAGGATAGCTAGGCCAAGTACAAGGAGAGCTGAATTCTGGTCTAATCTTGCCAGGTTACTAGCTACATGACTTTTGGTACATTGCTTAAATTCACTGAGGTCTCGCTTTTCTCTTTTGTTAAATGAGTGGTAATAGAAATGCCTACGTCATAGGTCATCACGGAGGTGAAATGAGGTAGCGGGCCCTCGGTGACTCATGTAACCTCTGAAGGTCTGGATTTGCTCATCCAGGATTGACAAGGGAGATTAGAAGATCTCTAAGGATCCTATCTCGTGATATTAGAGAACTGTACTTTTGGAAAATCTGGAGAAACAAGATCATGTGGCCTTTGTCTAGATGGCAAGTAAGTGCCTACAGTTCTTCACACTGTACCGTGCAGCGAGGACAAAATGAGTAACCCAGAGGAGCACCCGGTCAAATAATTCAATACAACATGATATGTGCCATAATGGAGATATAGATAAAGTGCTCCAGACTCCCAGAGTAGATGTAGTAGAGATGGTGATAACGTGGGTCTTGAAAGGGAAGAGGGGGAAGAGGCACGCAGGCAGAGGAAGTTCATGGGCCAAGGCTTGGGAGCATGAAAGGCCACGTGTGGTGTGGCTGGAGCAGATGTGGGTTGGGGGTTAAATCGTAGGTGCATCTGGGGTTCAGACAGTTTGTGGAGGGCCTTTTTGGCTACAATGAGGACTTTATGGTATGATCTTTGAACCAGGGAGTAGAATAACTGGATCTGTCACTTGAAAAGAAACCCTCAGAACAGTGATGAGGAAGGTGATCTGGAGGAAGGGAGGCCAGGTGGATGGAGGCCATGACAATAATCCCCTCAGTGGTGACAAACACAAAAGGGTGTATTAGGAACACTTGATAGGCCTTAATGATTGTTTGCACGGGCTGGCACGGGCAGGGAATGAGGAGACAAGGAAATTAAAGGTGCCCGTGACCCAGATAAAAAGTGCAGGAGGAGCAGGACTGGTGTGAGAAGTGCTCATACGTTCGGTTTTTAGGTGGAGCGTCCAGGAAGACAGCACAGATGTGTGGGTACATATACCTCCAAGATGAGAGGCAGAGAGATGACAGAATCTGTACGCTAGGGCGAAGTGATGGGTGGGTCAATGTTTGTCTCTGAAAATGCCAGAAGTTTCTAAGGCAGCATGTCTCCAAATGTAGGCCAAGGACAGCCTTGCCGGCATTACAGCCCCTGGTGGTGGGCTCTACCCCAGGCCTACTGAGACAGAATCAGCAGGATGAGTGACAAGCATGAGCATTTATAGCTCAGCAAGTCCTACTCTAAGCAAAAGAGCATTTTGATAAACTCATGGAAGCTATAGACTCAGTACCGTCCAATGGAAATGTAATGTCAGCTACAAACGTAGTTTTAGTTTTTCTCGTAACCATATTTTAAAAAGGTAAAAAGAAGCAAGTGTGATTAATTTTAATTATTACGTAAATAATTATTTATTAAGAAATAAATTAAATAATTATTTGAATTATTTTACTTAATCCAATGCACACAAAATATTATAACTTCAACATTCATCACTGTAATAATTGTTGAGATACTTCACATTCTTTTGATCATTCTAGGTCTTCAACAGCCAGTTGGAATTTTACACTTACAACATTCTTCAACTGAGGCTATACTATATCAAGTGCTTCATAGCCACCTATGGCTACTGCATTAGACCGTGTGGCTATAGATAGGTCCCACGACTCTGCCCTGAAAAATATATATGCACACAAAATTTTCCTAGAATTCTGGGGATTCTTTTAGCCCCTGAAGTATACCTATGCTTGGTTAAGGACTCTTCCTTTTAGAGGCACCTAGGTGGCTCAATCGGTTAAGCATCTGACTTTGGCTCAGGTCACGATCTTGTGGTTCATGAGTTCAAGCCCCATGTTGGGCTCTGTGCTGACAGCTCAGAGCCTGGAACCTGCTTTGGATTCTGAGTCTCCCTCTCTCTCTGCCCCTCCCCTTCTTGAGCTCTGTCTTTCTCATAAATTCTCTCAAAATAAATAAACATTAAAAAAAATAAATGGTAAAGCAATAGTCCTTTAAAAAAAAAAGAACTCTTGTTTTTAGAGACTTTAGGTTTCTTGAGACTGCTTCTGGAAATCCATGGCTTTCTTCAATATTATGAGGGTTAATTTTAAATATTCTGGTTACACAGAATACAAAGTAATGTACAATTCAGAATGACAAGAATTTATTCTTGCAAATAAAAGGATTTTATAAAAGGATGTATTGCCCAAATACATCTTTTTGGTTTGTAATTCTCCAGTGGACTGTCTACACTGAAAGATGGATTTTTACGTTTTCATGGGACACTTCGGGTTGCAGATTTGGTTTGTTAACCCTGTGGATATTGTTTCCAGGCCAGACAAAAGCAGAGTTCTAGGCATCATTTTCTAGGTTGATAATTTTAAACCCGATTCTTAATTCTGCAAATTGTTTAAAATTGGTTTGGGCGGTTTCTTTTCCCCTCACCGTGGTCATATACAAATTTCAAAGAAATGGCCGGAGGCACTACTTCCTTCCCAACCACCGATGTGTCCTCTCTTTAAAGCAGCACCCTCATAAGGGGGATTTCTTTCTGAATCTCAGGCAGAATTATTTTTAGAGGCGGCAGCATGTTATATATGAAGGAATGACCCTTCCTGTAACTGGCCTGTTGGGATGATCTGGCTGTGGCCTCACATAATTACAGACCTGTGCCAACAGTCTGGGGACCATCAGCATACATGTAAGGCCTCTGAATCGAGGATATTTGGTTAATTGCTCACAGGTGTTTTCTCGTGCTTGTGAATACGTGCAGCCTATGAATTTTACAAAACTTGGCAGGAAGAAGGGCCGTAATGTTGAGGAGTTTCTTAGATTTACTCAGCTAATTAATCAGGCTGGGTAGGGATTTGGCTCCTCTGTTGAGGGAGCTAATGCATTTGGAATATGACTGAGGAGCAACCTATACTTCTGAAGCAGAGTTTAAGTGCAAAACAAAAGGAAACAGAGAAAAACTTTAGTAAGCTGCTGCCACCAGAAGCTTAGTGTAGTGGCCCAGCCTATTCTGGGAGCTTTGCAAAGATGGGTTGGCCCTGCCTCTGCAAAGAAATGGTGCTAGATTCTAAAACACAGCAGACCGTGTTGGGTTATGAATTTTCATTTCTAAGACTATGCCTATAGTACAAGCCACACCGTTCATTCGTTTTTCTGCTGGCTACTAATGATCATTATTGTTGGTGCAATGGCCTTGAAAAGCGTGGAATGCTCATCAGAAGAATCCTATATTAGATTTATGTAGAAGTTTATCCTAAACAAGTAAGTATGACATTACTGGCTTAATATAAAATTCAAAAGAATGCCCGGATAATTGCCCCAGGTGATTTCTGTGACAGTTTATTCACGAGGATAAAAGTATGGGGGCTAGGTTAAATGAAATGTACCTACAGCCAGATGGAACACATCATTCCGCCCAAGAAATTAGGGGGAAAATGGTTTTGCAGTTCAGTTCAACAAGCATGGGTGAATGTCTACAAAACCCCAGGTGCTGATGTTAAGGAAGATGAAAAGGACATGGTTCCTATCCTCGAGGAGCTTAAAGTTAAGGGAAGAGAGAAAAACAAATAGAGAATGTCAATTGAATGTACTAAATGCTGTAGAAAAGTCTTGATTCAGCCATTGAATCCGGCAACCTTTCATGGAGAGCTGAAAACAACCAAGCCTGATTATGAAAGGTCAGTAAGAGTTAGTCCAGCTGAAAAAGCTGGTTTTCAGGGCAAATATTACCAGAACATGAAGAACTAAGTGGATAGTGGATGGGTGTGAGGCTGGAGACTGAGAGATGAAAAGATGTAGGGATCTTATCAAAGATGGGGGAAACTTAAATTTGCTTATACGCTGCAGGGAAAGATCCAGCAAAGAGGAAGAGATTAGAGACATGAGCAGGTCTTGGCCAAGACTGTAGAAGACATGGTTATGAAGGACTTAGTTTGCTTTAACTGAGCAAAGGACCACAGGGTGCATGTAGAAAAACTTGCGACACATTTGTGCTATACCACGTCGCGTTTTCTGCTGAAGTAGGAGGTGACATTATCTACTTAAAAACAATGGTTCTAATCCTTGGCTGTCTACTGGAATCATCTGCGGAGCTTTTAAAAACGCCGATGCTTGGATCCATTGCCAGAGAATTTGATATAATTGGCCTGTGTTTTCAGAAGGTCTTGGGGAGACTTTAATAGGTTGTCAAGGTTGAGAACTGCTGGCTCAGACTAGACTGAAGGGGTTGAGGAAAGTATCAAATAGTCTAGAAATTGCCACTGAGGGGAATGGAAAAGGGAATTAAGGGCGAGTGGAATCACTGGGAAGTGATGTTCAAGACCAGGTGAGTCTTCAGAGCACAGATTTATGAGAGCCCTGATCTGCAAAGGGTGATTTTGTTCTTTCTCCCCGCCACAGTGTGAGGCCAGCAAAGTAGGCTGGCGGTGGGACTGGTCCGAGGTGGGGTTTATGCAGGCTCGAGGCACAAGAAAGGGGTCAGGTCAGCTCCCTGCAGTCTAAGGCTGGGCTTGGAAGAAAGCGAGACAGGGAGCAGCCCAGCCCAGTTCTGCCTCAATCCTCTATTTCCACCAGTGGAAGTTTATATCAACAGGAATCTGGACAAAAACAAACCAAAACAAAAAAACAATCAAGTAAACAAAGCACTGGGAGAAGCAACAGGACCAGACGCTTCCCCACTTATGTCACTAATTGCCGGATAACCTAGAGGTGGCTGAACATGCTTCCTATAAATCTGTGTGACATTACATGTCAGAAACACATTTCACGCCCATCCCTTTTTGAAAATCACCGTTCATGCCTATGAAATAAAAAGGCAGGGCACGGTTTATGAGGGGTATGTCTTTCCCATTGGTCATAGAAAGCGTCTCCTAAATCACAGGAGTGCTATATGCTAGCTCCCTTACTTTCCACAGGGACAGGCAGCATTTTTCTGGCTAAGGCAGTGGCCTATTATTGAACTGTTTTGCATGGACACAGTGAGTCATTGTTCTGGCAGAATTCCCTGCTTTCCACACACATTTTTACCTACCTTTGGAATGTGGGAACACTGACCTTGTATATGATAGCCTGGCAGAAAAGTGGCTCTGTCAGAGGTTTTACTACTGAACAGCCTCGGGGAAGCAGGGAACAGAAGGGAAGGGAAGAAGGAGGGTGGGGAGGGCAGTGGCAGGGGATATAGAGAGAAGAAAGAGCATGGTGACCAAGAAAGAGGAACAGAAATCATTCCACCCGCAGTATTCCTCAGTATGGGAAACCTGACTGGGTAAAGCTCAATATGTTAGAGCGGTATCTCAGTAAGATGACCAACATGAAAATATACTTTTTATTTAAAAAAAAAAATGAATACTATGTGTGTACATGTTTGAGACCTTAGATAAGTTACCTAACTTCCATATCCTTAAAATAGGATAATAACGTTACTTGCTTCACAGGGTTGTTATGGGGATTAAATGAAGCAACTGGAACACTCCTGGGACATTATAAAAGAGCAGTAAATGTTAATTGTTGTTATTGTTTTTCTATATTTGGCAGCTCTGAACTTGAGAACCTTAAACTACTTTTCCTAACTTGTTTTTTTTTTTTCTTTAAACTGCTTTACTGTCTGTGAAAGGGGGATGCAATCATCTGGTCAATAGGTACATAAATTTAAGGGTATTGGAATACTCATGCACTTTTTATTTTATTTTTATTTTATTTTTTAAACATTTATTTATTTTTGAAAGAGAGTGAGAGAGTGGGGGAGGGGTAGTGAGAGAAGGAGACACAGAATCGGAAGCAGGCTCCAGGCTCTGAGCTGTCAGCACAAAGCCTGACACAGGGCTTGAACTCATGAACTGTGAGGTCATGACTTGAGCCGAAGTCGGACGCTCAGCCGACTGAGCCACCCAGGAGCCCCTAGAATACTCATGCACTTTAAAGAAAAAAAACATGCAATGTACAAATGCATTACAGTGATGATCCTTTGTTCACAAGTATTGATTGAAAGCATATTAATGTTTTATATGCCTCTCTGAACTAGGACATGCATGGTATCTGCCCTCATAGAATTTATAGTCTTCAGGAGAAGTTAAACATTATATATAATACAATAAACAATATTATTATCATACAACATAAATACACAAATCCCCGATCGATTGTGGTAAGCGTATTGAGAGAAGAAAGCCAGTTATTATATTTAGGAGTGGAACTACATTATACTATATTTAATGGGAACTACATTAGTTTGGGTACAAAACTTTCCAAGGATTGACATTTAGTTAAGACCTATCTGAGGATGAAAAGAAACTAGTGAGTGTCTGGGGCAGGGGTGTGGGGGTAAAGGGGCGGAGGAAATGTTCCACATCATTTCACATACCAAAAGAAGGCCAAAGGCAGCTAGAGTTTAGGGAGCCAAGAGAGAAGGGGCAATAGATCTAGACCTGTGTTAAGGAATTTGGAACAAGAGCACGACCTGCCCATGTTCACTTGTTTCAAGGGTTGCTCTGGTTGCTGGATTGGAGGGAGGCAAGTGTGGAAGAAGAGAGACCAGGTGGGAGGCTACTGATGAGTAGCCCAGCAAAGAACTGATGGTGGCTTGTGTGGACCGGAGTAGATGGAGATGGGAAGCAAAATAGGCAGAGTCAAAATAGACTGTGGGAGTGAAATTGACAGGACTTGGTAATAGATTGAATGTGAATGTAGATGGTGCAGCCACTGACAGAAATGAGGAAGTCTGTAGGAGGAACAGGTCTGGTAGGGAGGATGATTACTTGTGATTTGCTGTCAGAATCATTTAATTGCAATGCAAATTGTTTTAACCCATTGCAATCAACAGATAATTATTGTAATACAATTATGAATGTATATATTTTGTAGAACTGACGAGGTTTCATCTGGTGCAGATATATATAAAGTTGTAATATTAAGGAAGTCCAGATGATCCTTAGAATCCCTATGTTTAAAGTGTTTCAAACGATTGTGAGGCAAAAAAATATAATCAGTACTGTCAGTTTAGTACCCGCTTGACTATTATTTTGACATCATTTAAACTTAACCATGGAGAGTACAGCTCTGAACACAGAGCAAAAATTTCTCATGACAGAAGTTCTATACTGAAAACTCTGGGTCTTGGTTCTGGAAAATGAAGAGGCTTCTGGTATTTTATATTAAAACATGAATATTCCTCATATCTATACAAAAGCTGAGCAAGATGAAAGAACACTCATTTTTAACAAATGCACAGGAGGCCAGGGCTCAACAAGTGACCAACTGTTACAGTATCCCTTCCACAAGCATGTGGTGTGGGTGACTGTTTATTAAATAGCACAGTTGGGCTTTGAGGTGTGAAGAAAAAGGAGGGGGAGAAAAAAGGAAGAAGAATAAAGAGGACAAGAATGGCAAACAAGAGGGGGAGGTGGAAGGATAGAGGGAAGAGGGAAAAAAGGGAGAGGGAGAAGGAGGGAAATGAAGGAAGAAAAGGAGGAAGAAAAAAAAAACAGAAGAGAAAACCCTGACATTCACTTCTAATAAATCTGAGGCCAATACACAAAGAAAAAATGCCATTTGGAAGAGCTGTCATAAATATGATCAGAAAGATTTCTTCTCAATTACCCCATAAAACAAATCTTCCTACCATCACCACCTTCCCTAACTACTCTTCAGGGGCCAGAGACAGATGGGGAATCAGAGAATATACCAGACTCAGAGCATAAAGGTTTATAGCTAATGGACAGTTTATGACTGGAACCTAGGACACAGATCAGTCCAGATGTTTGGGGAGCTCTGTACTTTCCAACAGCTGGTCCACTGTACCTACCCAAATTACGTCAGCTGCTTTGTATACTTTTTGGAATATCTAAAACATCTCATCAGCTGGATTCCATGTGTTTTCTTTGGGGATACATCAGTATTCCATGAAAAACAAAACAAAAAAAAAAAAAGGTTAGAAGGTGAAAGGAAAGGCGGACTTGAGAAAAACAGACCAGGTCTTTGCTTATGACAACTGTATTCAAGTTGTCTCAGAAGACAAACAGGAATGATCCCTGTGGTCACCATGTCGCACATACCCTTTTCACTTTCTGAGGTGACTGGTAAATAGCTGTGTGACAGAGCAAATTCATTCACCTCCAGGAGCCCCAGGTCCTTCATTATAAGATGAAGTGACTGAACTAAATGGTGTCCATAAGACTTCTTCCAGGTCTGTCATTTGACTTTGACTTGCCTCCCTGGGAACGCTGTGTTCAAACCCCATGGGAATTGGCTTGACTTGCTCTGTGGAGGTCATCCAAACCCGATTTCCACTCAGCTTGTTCTGTGATTTCTACTTTTAAGTCGGCCTGGGAACGTCTCCTCTAAAATTTACAACTGGATGAAATAAATCCATCAAGGGCAGCTAATTAGCACGAATATAGTTGCCAGCAGTAACTTATGAGGGAAATTCTGTAAGGATGAAGGGAAATGATTCTTCCCAGACACAAGAAAAGTTCCACTGATTTGGCACACAGTTGGGAATTAGTTGCCAAGACGTAGGGCGGAAAGGTGATTACTAGGTCTTTTTCTCTGAGAAAGGTATGATTCCAAAGTGGAAATGGACAAAAGGGCCCCTGTGTCCTTCTATTTAGGATGAAGTTAGACTACACCAGTCAGACCTATGTATGGGCCATCAAGGCAGGGCTTCTGGAACCAGCAGCTGAGAGTCATCATCTCTTGCTCCTAAGGATGTCACCCTTCCCAGGAAGCCTTGCCCACCTACCAGCCTTTCTCTGGCTTGCTGAGCAGTGGCTGTCCAGCCCAGCAGAATCTGGCAAAACAGGGTAACGCACAGACCAAAGCCACCACTGCTCCAATGGGACTCGGCTATTTCCAAGGGCTCCCTCTGAACATGAGTGACCACAGCTCCTATGGGCCAAGATTCCCAAGCCGTGTTCCCGACTCACGGTCGGTTGCAAGCCGGCACCAGCCTTAGAGGGCTGGGCAGTGCACCCACACTTGTCCTCAAGTTCTGACTTTTCCAGAGACAGTCCCCAAGCAGGAAGTAGTAAATTCAGGGAGAAGCGGCATCCAGGCCAGCTGACTTTCCAGAGTTTGCTGATAGAATCAACTTTGTTTGCTGCAGTGGGGCTCTCACATCACCACATTCCAGGGCTGAAGTATAATTACTTTAAACACAGAGTGGCATTTAACCAAGCCACTGTTTATGTGCCTAAATCAGCACTCAGAGGAAACTGCCTTTTAAATCAACTTTTTGATGTTGCCTCGACAGTGCATGTGACTTTGGCAGGGAAAATAAGCCCGGTTATTGGCGCTTGACGTATGACTCAAAGGCTCTGAAGTGCTGTGCTGGATCCAGTAGCCTGCCCACAATGAAGCTGTCTTCTTGTCCTCACTGGGCCAGCCATGCCAAGCAGCTTCACGTGGGGGTGGTCTTCTGCCTTGCTTTCCTGCTTGTCTTTCTGTCACGTTGATGAACTGACACAGTATGACCCACCAAGACGAAGCTATTGCGTGGATAACACTTCCTTAGTCCACCGGCACCTCCAGATGCAGTGTTTTACCCAAAGGACAGGCACCCGGGTGGTCTTTTTAAGCAGGCTTTCCTGCTGCTCCTTCCTAGGTTGGTTAAGAAGGATCTTTGTGAAAGCAGACCAGAGAGGACTAACTCTAGTGGATTACGTGGTATTACTTACAGATTCTTGGGTCTCTAAACAGAAGATGCCTGGGACGCCTGGGTGGCTCAGTCGGTTGAGCGTCCGGCTTCGGCTCAGGTCGTGATCTCACAGTTTGTGAGTTCGAGCCCCGCGTCGGGCTCTGTGCTGACAGCTCGGAGCCTGGAGCCTGCTTCGAATTCTGTGTCTCCCTCTCTCTCTCTGCTCCTCCCCTGCTCATGCTCTGTCTCTCTCTCTCTCCTTCAAAAATAAATAAAAACACTTAAAAAAAAAATTTGAACAGAAGATGCCTTACACACCAATGACTAATTTTTATAAGATATAATTTATATTTAAAAATGACTTCTAGGGAGATAAAATAAAAACCCGCACAACAGTACCTTTCCTTGCAACCCACTCTAAGTAGGTCGATGTGATTACCCCCACTTTAAGATCAGGAAACAGAGATTCTCCCAGGTCCAGCAGGGGCAGAAAGGCAAGGAAGTTGCAAAAGTTGGAGTGGAAAGACTCTACCTGGTCCCAGCGTGTACAGTTCCAGAGGTGACCGACATAAATAGGGTGAGCATTTAATTGACGGTGCAGAGCGGGACTGTTTGTTTTGTTTTGTTTTCAGAATGAAAAGGGAATTATTAAAATTTAAACAGGAATAACAGGCATAACCTGGGGCTTTCTGGCAAACCCGGATGTGTATCCCAGTCATCCTGCAGCCTTCATCAGTGATGCCATATCTGGGTGAGCCCTGAAGCCAATGAAGCTTCTGGTCCCTAACTCACACGGGTCCCTGTGCATGCTGGGAGTGGCCTGGACTTGTAGAGCGTTGTAGGTGTGTAGTGAAAACTAGACCATGATCAGGAAGCATTTCTGTGTAAAGCATCCCTGATAATTTCCCTGAAGATGTTTTTGGAAAAGTTCCAAATCCCCAAGGCTTCAGTTACCTGTTGTGATTTCTTTCCTAAGTAATTGTTCATCCGTGGCCTTAATTTTGCACACATGATTTGTTATTCTTTTAGTTACTTATTCTTATTGTTTTAATGTCTATTTATTTTTGAGGGAGAGAGAGAGAGGAGCGGCAGAGAAAGAGGGAGACAGAGGATTCAAAGTGGGCTCTGTGCTGAGAGTGGAGAGCCCAAGGTGGGGCTCAAACTCATGAGCTGTGAGTTCATGACCTGAGCTGAAGTCAGACACAATCGACTAAGCCACCCAGGTGCCCCTCTTTTTTTCTTCTTTTTTTAGAGAGCATCCTTCTCCGCACCCTCTGACTCCTACACAAATTGTATGAGCCTCAAGTTCCACACTTTGTAGTAAGGGCACCTGCTCAGGTGGCACAGTCTGGGGAGAGAAGTAGGGACCAGCATCATCCCAGTAGGGTGTAAATCACATTATTTCTTACTCTCATCATATTTATACCAATGTAATTAGGATGAAATGATCACTAAAGGCAGCTCTAAGAGAAGAAAATCAATCTCCCAGCTGGAGCTGAGGGTCATAGACAAAAGAAAGAGGTAGCAGTGGCCTTGCTTTTGAGTCCTTGGTTAGTTATAGGAAGAAATGTAGGAGAAAATGGTGCATTGCATGTTTGTGAGCTTCAGGTCCTTTTATATTATTCACTGATAGGGCTATTTCCTGCCTGAGAACTTTACTCTGAGTCAGTCCTTGACCCCGCTTCTACTGCTGCCCAACCCCCAACACATACATACTCTGCTCAGGTTCTAGTGTATTTGCTCCTACTCACAATACCCTGAAGATTCATCCGGACCAAGCCTTAGGAGACCTTCAATCTAATTCTTTGTCTGCACTGACTCATTTTCTGGCTTTGCCATTTTTCATAAGCTCTTCAGTTCTCTTGGATGTGTGATGAAAATGATTTAATACCTCAAGAAATAGGAGATCAAATTTTGCTCCTCAAAAAAAATAGGTCAGATCTGAAAATCAGCTGCCCTCTACACACGTGTTAAAATACCTTTGCTCTATGGACCGTGAGAAAGGTATAGGTGATTGTTCAAAGAGAACAACACAAAAATGATCTTGGCAGAATTCCTTTTCATACTTCAAGAAATCAGGGGCACCTGGGTGGCTCAGTCGGTTGAGCGTCCAACTTTGGCTCAGGTCATGACCTTGCGGTTTGTCAGTTCAAGCCCCTCATCGGTTTCTGTGCTGACAGCTCAGAGCCTGGAGCCTGCTTCGGATTCTGTGTCTCCCTTCTTTCTCTGCCCCTCCCCAGCTCATGCTCTGTTTCTCTAAAAAAATAAATAAACATTAAAAACATAAATAAAAAAAAAAAAGAAATGAAATGAGGTGCTCTTGTTTCGTTACCACCTGGGTACACTGGAGAATCTATGCCTCAAAGAGCTATGCATTCTGAACCAGTCTGCCATCATGTTTCCTATCCATAAAATGGGCTCCTGAATTCCACAGGTCCAAACAGTCAAAATTCATTATATTGTATAAACCAGAGTACAGCTGATGACTCAGAGCTAAATCCTGACAATCACTCAGCCCTCTCTGTCACCCAGCTCTGTCACCTTTCCTATTTTTGTGAAGGTCATGCACATTTTCTCATCCCTCTGGACATGCTTTTCTCCTATTAGAAAGCCGCTTTACCTCTTCTCCACCTGGACTGTACTCCTCGTTGTCCTTCAGAGTTTTCCCGGCTATCACAGTTTCCTGGAAGACTTCACCGTTGCTGTCTTCCTCCCGTCACCATTAACACCTAGTTCACAATCATATATTTCTCTATACCGTATCATCAAGTTTTATTGACTAGACCATGAGCAATCTCAGTAAACACTGCATTTACTGTAGTTGCAGTAGACATCCAATAAATGTTGAATAAATGAACAAGTGAATGAAAGCAAGATGGCATTAGAGAGCACTTATAATGCAAGAACTGTGGTTTAGTGGTTCCGGAAATAGATTAAAAGAATTTCCTATGAACCTTACTCCGGTGTTTCCCAACTTAGAAACAGTAGCCCCTATTGGGAACACCATATGGACAATACTATTCACCAGTTGGGATAAAAAATTTCAAGGACCTCCCAGACCTTTGATCTATCAAGGGTAAGTTAGAATCTCCAATTTCTGAAACTTTCCCTTACCGCCTTCATTCCTGCCCGTATTAGTGCTGCCTTCCTACAGGTGCCTGGATGGCTCAATCAGTTAAGTGTCTAACTCCTGATTTTAGCTCAGGTCATGATCTCATGGTTCATGAATTCGGGCCCTTCATCAGGCTCTGCACTGACAATGAGGAGCCTGCTCTCTCTCCCTCTCTCTCTCTCTGCCTCTCCCCCTCAAAAATAAATAAATAAACTTAAAAAATATATATTGCTGCCTTCCTAAAAGCAAGATGAATTTGTAGGATGAGTGTATATGATTGTGTTATCCCATTGTGGAATATATATGTCTATTCCATTGCTCCATCTTTAAAAAAAATTTTTTTAACATTTATTTATTTTTGGGAGACACAGAGAGACAGAGTACAAGTGGGGGAGAGACAGAAGAGAGGGAGACACAGAATCTGAAGCAAGCTCCAGACTCTGAGCTGTCAGCACAGAGCCCAATGTGCAGCTCAAACTCATGAACTGTGAGATCCGTGAGATCATGACCTGAGCTGAAGTCGGACGCTTAACCGACTGAGCCACCCAGGCATCCCCTACTGCTCTGTCTTTCATAAAATGGCTCTGCTAGGCTCTGCTTAGCCAGGGACATGGGCACTGTCTAGATCTGCTTCAGTCCAGCCTTAGGGGCCCAGAGTGGTGTTCTTTACTTGCCCTTCTAAACTGCAGCGCTGAGACAGCTAAACATCAGCACCAATCTTTTAAGCTCAGCAAGTTAGTAAAATGAATTTTTTAAATCCAAATTAGAGCTGAGGGAGCTTGGGAACATTTGTCTGGAATGCTAACTTGCCTTCATAAAACTCACTAAAATAATTGCTCACCCCCCATCTTGCTCGATCAAAACTATAATTAAACACATTGGAGATTTTTCAAGTTGTCCAGGTAGCAGGAAAACTATAATGACAGTAAAAAAAAAATTACACTATATCTAGCAACTGTACTTGAAAACTATAAAGAGTGTTAATACCATCTCTCCTGTTATACTAAAAATTCCCAACATTGTTATAGTTTTAAAACATCATTTGCCACTCACCCTGTCGCCAGCATTGTGTGTGCTGAAGGGAATGAAACAGAGTAGTTTGGGAGTACTTTCATTACCCGGATCAGTAATTTGAACACTTGGTGTCTTACTTCCAACAATCCGCATATTTAGAATGGGATGAATTTGTGTGTGTGGAGGGGGAGATGATTATATATTTTTCCCATTTAGCTGAAACTAATTCAGAAGAGCTTTAATAATTTCTGCTGTTGCGTTTTCAGAGAATAAATGACTGAAACTGAAAACAAAACCCAGAAATTCTCATTTCTAACCCTACATTTGTCCTATGACCCTTCTGGGATTCCCCTGACTTCTTCCGTTGCGTTCCGTTCCGTTCCATTCCCTTCCCTTCCCTTTCCTTTCTTTTTTTCCCTTTCTTTTCTTTTCTTCTTCTTATATGCTGGCAAAAAAAAAAAAAAAAATAGACAGATTTTTACCCAAGACAGGAAGCAGTACCTGAGTAACTATTCCCTGGACCCTGACTGGAATGGAATCTCCTTAGTGTCACAGGCTGCCATAGGATATGTCACTGTAACATTCAAATCTTTTTGCTCCCCAGCAGAAACCCCACCACACTGACCCATCACAGGTGTGTGTCCTCACTGTTCTTCAATGCAACATGCCCATTCTTACTTCCAGGTCTTGGTAGAATGTTCTTGTCTCTCTTCTCTGCTATCCAAACCGTGCTTTCTGTGAGGCCCACCTAGGCCTGGCTTCATTTGAGGAAGTTATACCCATTCTCATCAGCTCATAACTGCCCCTCTCTATATTCCCTTAGCATATACTGTCTAAGTCATTCTTTTTATAACTGAATTCTGTTCTTTTCTCTTTACTGAATTAGGAGCTCCTGATGAACAAGGTTCATGTCTTATTTGGAGGGAGGGGTTGTCATATCCTAGGTTTATTTAGGCATGAAGTAGGCAACTGACAGTGTTTGTTTAAGTGGCCAAAAAAAAAAAAAATCGAATCCTTGATGATACTCCCAGATTTGGTGAAGAGCAAGATAGCATGATGGAAAGCACATGAGTTCTGAGTCAGACAGAATTTTTTAATCTCCCTTGTCCTCAGGTATTTGGGTTTTTTCCCCTGTCAATAGGAATAAGAAGACTTAACTTGCCTAGTTATCAGGATTAGAAATAAGAAATGTGAAATTCCATGTACAGCGCCTTCTATATAGGCGCTCAATAAATTGGAACTATATAGAACTTCTATATAGGCGCTATAGTTCTATATATACTATATAGAACCTATATAGTAGGTTCTCAATAAATTGGAGTTATTATTGGTTATGAAACCGAGACCTGGAAATAATGATCCTATTTTCTGTTAATTTACCAAACAGATTAAAGAGTTTTGAGATTTCTTTTACTTAGGGAAAATAAAAATCATTGAGTGCCATCACTTGCACTCACGATCAGAGAACTCTAGAGGGAAAATGGGAAAGATTGAAGTTGCCAGGCTTGCCCGTGCAACCTCTTATCATTATTAATCTGGGGACTGGGTTGTTTTGCACAGTTAATATAGCAGCAGTCACATCTCCACAATGAAAGATTTTAAATCATATTCCTCTGTAAATCATTCATTCCATTCTCAGGATTTCTCCTCTGCTACTCTTGCCTGATGTCAGATTAAGAAGATAAATAATTCTGAAACATACCGAAGAGAGATTTTAAAGGGATTTGATATATAATGACGTGCCTTAAGTAAAAGGATGAGTTTTAGTTCCTTAAAATACATGCATATATCCACCACATGATAATGTCACTGATCCATCATCTCATGTCTCTTCCTCAGTGGAAGTGATGCCAAAATCTTTGCATTAAATGTAAAGTGAACAAAACTGCTCCTTAATTGGCTCTGATGACCTGGTAAGCTAAATACAAATGGTCCTTTTATTTTCAGCCACTCCAGTGATTTCCAGAAAATGAAGAGTCTGAATTGTTCTGGCTGTCTGAAGCCTATAGCTAGAGCTCAGGTAAGTACCCTATAAAAGAAGAGAGTCCTGTTCAAGAGAGTCTTATAACCTTGTGAACAATTTATAAAGTGCTGAAGAGGAGCCCAGGACAGAAATGTACAGAGAACCAACTTATTGGCTATTCTTGAGTGGGTCATATGCCATGTCCCCTGTGGCTTTTCCATTTTTTTAAAAATGAGGGTGACAGTTTTTGCAAGATATTATCAGGAGGTCTGTTTAGATGTACCGTGTAGTGACTGAAGACACTGGCTTCGGAGTCAGAAAGACCTGGACTTGAATCCTGGTTATGTTACTTATCAACTGTCACTTTGAACAGAAAACCTCTGTGTTACTTTTCTCATTTGTAAAAAATGTGAGTAACTATTGCTCCTACTCGTAAGATTAAATAAGGTGCCTGGGACATCGGAATAGATCAGTTACTGTTAGCTATTATTTGTAAAATACTATAAGCTTCTTATAGAAAAGAAGCCCATATGATTCAATATCTGAATTATTCACCTGGCAGGTACAGGTTTGGGAGGGTATTTTCAATTTTTTTTTTTAATTTTTTTTTCAACGTTTATTTATTTTTGGGACAGAGAGAGACAGAGCATGAACGGGTGAGGGGCAGAGAGAGAGGGAGACACAGAATCGGAAACAGGCTCCAGGCTCTGAGCCATCAGCCCAGAGCCCGACGCGGGGCTCGAACTCCCGGACCGCGAGATCGTGACCTGGCTGAAGTCGGACGCTTAACCGACTGCGCCACCCAGGCGCCCCTTTCAATTTTTTAAAAGTAGATTTTAAATAGGCTTTTACTTTAAATAAGCACCATATGCCAAATTATGGTTTAGTTAACTCATACATTTCTGATTATTCTTGATATGACTGTAGAGTGGCAACCATCAGTATTAGGAGTATATCACATTTATCTGCATGAAAACAGTGCTTCCTCTCTCTTGATAATTTTACTCTGAAATACTGGGGCTGAATGAAGTGAACAGGAGAATTATTAAATTATCAAGTTCCAAAATAGTCAAGCTTCACTATTCTTTGAGATTCTCATCCACATTCACTTTCTTCCACAATGTAAGTTGCGAATTAATAACCTTAGCTTCTCAGGTATAAGTTTGTGAATGAGACCTAGAAAGAGGTTTTATGAGTTTCATTAGTATAAGGAAAATAATGATTGAAGCATAGGGTTTTCCTTGGTTTAAACTATTACATGTAAGGGTTAAGATACTTCAGAAGGTCTAGTCAGATAGGACACCCTGGTGCACAGATGACTGAAGGACTAACAGATAGCAAAGCACAGCCCAAGGAGGTTGGAAATCAAGAAAAAGGGAGAGTGAGGGAGAGGTGAGGCAAAGAGAAACTTCTGGGCAAGATGAAAAATGGTGAGATGGCTATCTTGGGTCCAGGTCCTCAAAAGACCAGACCATACAGGCATCCTACTGTCTCCATTCCTGCTATTGATAAACAGAAGTAGCTCTGGAATGCTCATCTCTCTCCTGTGGCTACCATCACCCAATCCTGCTTCTCCCCTTGCTCACCACCCCATTCCTTACCCAGTTGGAAAGTTGGAGCTTTGGAGTTGTTTATAATCAAAGTCATGAAATAATAATATTTGAGCTTAAAAATTTTTTTAATATTTTATTTGTTTTTGAGAGAGAGAGAGAGAGAGAGAGAGAGAGAGTGTGTGTGTGTGTATGTGTGTGAGCAGGGGAGGGGCAGAGAGAGGAGACCAGACTCTGAAGCAGGCTCCAGGCTCCAAGCTGTCAGCACAGAGCCCCATGCGGGGCCCATGAACCATGGGATCATGACCTGAGGTGAAGTCGGCTGCATAACCAACGGAGCCACCCAGGCGCCCCAATATTTGAGCTTAAAGACAGATGTGGGACTGTTTCCAAGAATACAGCCTGATGATGATATCCTCTACAATCTCTGACTGTTACTGTTGATGTGGAGATCATCTCATTAACTGCATAATGATAAATTTTTTTAAACAACTTTATTGAGGTATAATTGACATATTATAAAATCTATTTTAGGTGCACCTATAATTTCGTGACTTTTTAATAAACTTAGAGTTATTTAATCATCACCACAATCCACTTTGAGGACATTTCCAACATCTCTCCAAAATCTTTTATCTCTGTTTTCAGTTAATCCCTATTTCTACACCTGACCCCAGGTGACTACCAATATCTTCTCTGTCTCTATAGATTTGCCTTTTCTAGACATTTAAATGGAATCATCCAGTAGGTCTTTTGCATCTGACTTCTTTCACTTAACATAATGTTTTTGAATTTTATACTTGTTGCAGTCGTTTGTTCCTTTTTACTGCTGAATACTATTCCACCATCCATGTACCAAATGATAGACATTTGGATTGTTTCTAGTATTTTGCTACTATAAATAATGCTGCTATGAACAGTCACATACATGCCTTTGTGTGGATATTTGTTTTCATTTCTCTGGGGTAGATTCCTAAGAACAAAATTGCTGGGTGAGGTGGTAGGTTTAACTTCTTAAGAAACCACCAAATTATTTTTCAAACTGAAAAATATATTTTACCCACCTGTGAGCAACATAAGAGGATTCCGGTTTCTCCACATCCTTGTCAACACTTGCTGTTGTCAGTCACTTCAATTATGCTCATACAGTAGGATCACAAACATTCCTCATGGACCAGAGTCTCCTTACTACTTGAAACAGGCCCTTTGATGTCTATACAAGAAGAAAAGGAATGCTTAGTTTCCATTACTTGTTTTGGTCAATTAGAATAAGTTAAAAACAAAAGCAAATACCTAGTGCTTGATGTGGGCAGGAGTAGAGGCTCCGTGCTCACCTGTATTCTTCCTCCAGCTACCTGGACAGCTGCTTCTCCAATAGATTCTCATCTGCTCCGACAAATTGAAGCAGATCCCTTTAGGATAAGCCTTTCATGGTGCTATATCCTGGTATCATGTCAAAGAAAATCCCACACATTCAGGGAAGTCATGTATTCTTGATTTTCTTCCTGAAATGATGGGATCGAGTGATAAATAATGCAAGCAGAGGAAAAGAAAAGAAAGCAAAGAGCTCAACATCTGCCAATTGCCCACATACTGGATATGAGATGAGTATTTTCATATTTTTCACATGGTGAAATTCTCATAATCCTTGAGGTAATTTTACAATCACCATTTCACAGGTGAAGAGAGGTTAGGTAAATAGCATAAGGACACACACTTAGTAAGTGAAGCTGGGTTTTAAGCCCAGGTCACCTAGTTGGAATCCAATCTTATTTCACTGTGCCAACTGAGAGGAAAAAAACAAAGGATGAAAATTCTGATGAGCAGGGGGAAAAGTTAATGTAAATGCTAACTAATGAGAAAATATAACAATGAGATTTACAGTGGTCAATTATTATAACTACATTGTACAGCCAATAATTATCTTGTGGTCCAGGCCTTATTTCTGTAGTTGGATGCCATACACACACACACACACACACACACACACACACAAAGCTCAAACCTTGGGAAGGAGGAATCAATCTCACAGCTTCAGGAGGAATGGGGAGAAATGGTGTTCTAGTTTATTGAATAGGCATTTTGATTTTTCCCCCAGCTGAGAAAAGATTGTTCATCCCAAGTACTTGCCCAGATAGTGCAGCGAAAATCCACAGAGACATTTTTACCACCCAGAGTGAGGAACTAAGAAGTTCCAGAATTAAACTGGTACATTTTTTGAGTAATAGTTCTGCTTCCCTCGGGTGAGTGGAATCTTTACTGATGTCATTGCCACCCACCACCACCTGGCATCCCTGCATGGTGGCGGTCACAGCAGTGTATAGATGGAGAGGAGCAGTTAGAAGATGCTACAGGGCGCTTGGAGGAACTCTCTCTCTCTCAAGACGACAAAAACATACATTTACAGCTTTCAGAGTGGTGGCCTCCTTAATCTTTGTCTTTAGGAATATTTGATTTATGTGTTTCTTACTTCATTTGTTTTTCATATATGTTTATGTGATTACCATGAAAGAAAAAATGAGAACTCATCTTTATGATGCCTAGTTTCTTTTTTTTTTTAATTTTTTTTTAACGTTTATTTATTTTTGAGACAGAGAGAGACAGAGCATGAACAGGGGAGTGGCAGAGAGAGAGGGAGACACAGAATCGGAAACAGGCTCCAGGCTCTGAGCTGTCAGCACAGAGCCTGACGCGGGGCTCGAACTCACAGACCGTGAGATCATGACCTGAGCCGAAGTCGGATGCTTAACTGACCAAGCCACCCAGTACCCCTATGATGCCTAGTTTCAACGGAAATGTCACTATTTCCTGAAGTTCTTCTATTCCTTAGAGCACCAAATTAGAGGTTGTTCAGGCAAGGGTTAGAAATGTGGTAAAAGGGACAGGGGATGGGAGATGAGAATATGAGTGATACATTCTGAAATTACTTTTTCTCTACCGACAGCCAACACAGGTAATTGGGGATTATTTTAATTTTTACCAATTAAGTTCTTCAAATTTTAAGGCTTTAAGTTACATCCTAACTGGCAGCATTTTGTTACTGGGCTCATATCATGTACTTAATAGCACTTATCTTTCAGTGGGATTAAAACTAAGAGTGAGAGGAAAACTAACAAATGTGATTATTAAAGTGCTCTGCCAGAACAGATGGTTATTGGTGTACCTAATCAAAGCAGTAATAATTGTAGCAAAGATCAGTGCACTTCTCAAACTGTGTTCCAAAAGATGTTAATAGGGGATCTGTGGGGAAAAGAGACCCGACTCCATAATCAGATAAGTTTGGGAAACACAGAGTAAAGTTTGTGTAATACCAAAGAGCCTTTAATATGTTAAATGTACATCATGAGCCTCCAAGAGGGGCATGTTGCACAGAGTATTTCCTGAACTGCTTGAATTGAAAAGAAAACCTTTTTTTTAAGTGTAGTTGACACACAATGTTATATTACTTTCAAGTGTACAACATGGTGATTCCTCAAGTTTATACGCTGAGAAGAAAAACTTAATCACGGGAACATTTTGTAAAACATTTTGGGGAAAGACAGGAAATTTGCAATTGCTTTAGGAGTACCATTTCTTGTCTATTCAAAGTTCACACACGCGGGAACCTCTTTCCATTTCACCCACATTCCATCTCATATCGCCCAAAAAAGGACCCTGACTGGTAAACCCACAGAGCGTAGAAATATGTTAAAGGAGAAATGAAATCTATGACCTTTCTAAATCTGAATTTTCTTGTAAAAGCCTAAAGGGCCAACCTGACTGAGCGCTGCTTAATGGTAGTTTCATGTGAAACGGGAATTTTTCATTGAAAAAACAAACTAGGGGTGCCTGGGTGGCAAAGTTGGTTAGGTATCTGACTTTGGCTTAGGTCATGATCTCGCAGTTCATGACGTCAAGCCCCGCACTAACAATGTGGAGCCCGCTTGGAAATATCTCTCTCTCTCCCTCTCTCTGCCCCTCCCCCACTTACACAAGCACTTTCTCTTTCTCTCTCTCTCTCTCTCAAAATAAATAAATAAACTTAAAAAAAACCCTAACTCATATAATAATGAAATGCAATGCATGGCACTTATTTAGATCTGGATTTCAACAGACCAACTATAAGAAGACATTTTGGGGATACATAGAAAGCTTGAAGGCTAAGGAATTATTATTTTTGTTAGGTATGATAATGGTATCTGGTTATGAGCAAAATGCCAGTTTTTAAGGATGCATACTCAAGTGTTTTGTATGAAATGTTAGGATGCTAAGGATTTGCTGTAAAATCCTTTAAAAAATAGATGAAGCAAATTTGGCAAAATATTAATAACTTCAATCTGAGTAATGGGACAGGTGAGGATTTTATACAATATTTTTCTGTAGGCTTGAATATTTTGGTGTTGATGAGTTTTTTTTTAATTTCTTTTTTAACGTTTATTTATTTTTGAGACAGAGAGAGACAGAGCATGAACAGGGGAGGGGCAGAGAGAGAGGGAGACACAGAATGGGAAGCAGGCTCCAGGCTCTGAGCCATCAGCCCAGAGCCCGACGCGGGGCTCGAACTCACAGACCGCGAGATCGTGACCTGAGCTGAAGTCGGACGCTTAACCGACTGAGCCACCCAGGCACCCCTATGAGTTTTGGTTTTTTTTTAATGCAGAATAATCAGTCAGCCCCAATCTATGAAATCAGACTCTCTGGAGACTGGTCCTAAGAGTCCTCTGTTGTTTCTTCTCTGTCACTCGCTCTTTTTAACAATCCTACTATCAGCGGTTTTTAGTGATGAAGGCTGAGATGCTAGCTTCCTCTGGAATGCTATAGCCTTTACACCTCGCCTAGTCATTCATGGCCTGGTATGTTGTTTTTTAAGAGCTTACAAAGCAGTGATGTAGGTGTGTGAGAGAGTTTTAATATAGCAAAAAGCCTGTTGCGCAGATATGCAGGTTAAAGCTACAGATGCTAACTAAAAGCTCAACCATCTCATTAAACAAGTAAGTGTAATGTGGCTTTTTTACTAAGTAGTTTTGATGTTTACTGTTTGTAATGCAAACACATAGTTGAATTAAGAATGAAAAAGTGAATAACTTGTCATAATTATAAGGTAACCATAAAATTATAATCAAAAGTAATGTTATATTTCATAAGTCAAACATATAAAAGCAAACAATATAAATAATAATAACTAATCAATTCTAATATGTGTAGCTAAAACTAAGTTGCTTAGAGAATGGCATTATGCATAATTAACCTAATAAAGTTACATATTATACTTCACATATTAAATGAGTCAACTTCAGAAGTCACAATTTGATACATCTTCTTAAAAAAATGCAGTGATGAACACAGAAATTCAGTACATGCAGAATCTATGCTATTAATCCATATCATCTGCACTTTAAAAAAAATATTTTTTATTTATTTTTGAAGGAGAGACAGAGCATGAGCAGGGGAGGGGCAGAGAGAGAGACACACACAAAGAATCAGAAGCAGGCTCCAGGCTCTGAGATGTCAGCACAGAGCCTGAGGCGGGGCTCGAACTCACGAGTCTTGAGTTCATGACCTGAGCCAAAGTCAGACACTTAACTGACTAAGCCACCCAGGTGCCTCCATATCATCTGTACTTTCAAAAATCCATATGGTCAGGGTGCCTGGGTGCCTTAGTCAGTTAAGTGTCTGATTCTTAATTTAGTCTCAGGTCATGATCTCACGGTTGGTGAGATTGAGCCCCATGTCAGCACGGAGCCTGTTTGGGTTTCTCTCTCTCCCTCTCTCTGCCCCTTCACCTGCTTGCGTGCATGCTCAGGCACTCATGTGCACTCTCTCTCTCTCAAAATAAATAAATAAACTTTAAAAAATCCGTATTGTCATACTTTGGAAATGTTATGGAAGAGGGTTTACGGAACATGCCTGAGCTTCATACCCATAGTTCATATGGTCTGTATAAAATGGATTGTGAGGGGCGCCTGGGTGGGTCAGTCGGTTGAGCATCCGACTTCAGCTCAGGTCATGATCTCACGGTCCGTGAGTTCGAGCCCCGCGTCGGGCTCTGGGCTGATGGCTCAGAGCCTGGAGCCTGCTTCCGGTTCTGTGTCTCCCTCTCTCTCTGCTCCTCCCCCGTTCATGCTCTGTCTCTCTCTCTCTATCTCAAAAATAAATAAATGTTAAAAAAAATTTTTTTTTAAAATAAAATAAAATAAAATAAAATGGATTGTGAGCATAATTGGCCATGTCCTAAGCCATAACATCTATTAAATATGGGTTTTGAGCTGTTTTGGTTTTTCTAAAATACATTGAAATGAACATATAACTAGTTTTTGAAAATGCTTGTCTCGGGGCGCCTGGGTGGCGCAGTCGGTTAAGCGGCCGACTTCAGCCAGGTCACGATCTCGCGGTCCATGGGTTCGAGTCGCGCGTTGGGCTCTGGGCTGATGGCTCAGAGCCTGGAGCCTGTTTCCGATTCTGTGTCTCCCTCTCTCTCTGCCCCTCCCCCGTTCATGCTCTGTCTCTCTCTGTCCCAAAAATAAATAAACGTTGAAAAAAAAAATTTTTTTTTAAATGCTTGTCTCTCACCATCAAAAATCATGGTAATGATCGTGGTGTATACCACAATTAATACTCTTCATACACCTTGGGAGACATCAGCCTCATTTGAGAACATCAAGAATATATCAGATCCTTTGCTAATAGGAAACAAAGTGAAAACATATACCTAAAGGGAAAGAACTATGTCATAATTATATTTGTATGAGCTATACCTAGCACAGTGCCTAAAACATAATAGGCATGTAATACATGTCTGAGTAAATGAATGAATGCTTATCATATCTCTGAATTAGCTCTATCCCCTATTCTCAAAACCAATTATTTGTCAAGGTAAAGGCTTTAATCAGAGCTCTTAGCCCATGAAAATTAAATTGCTGAGCCTGGCCCCTTTGTAGGAAATGTAAAACTCATGAAATTCAAGTACCCTTGGGAAATCCAAATACATTTCCATTTACCATTGTATATAATAGAGGCAAAAATAAATTCAGATAAATTTACTTAAATACATGGATATTAGCTTTTGACGTTTCTTAAAACATTTGAAAAGGAAATGGAAAATTCTCTCTCACAAATTTGGAGGCACCTTAGAGTAACAGAGAATGCAGACAGAAAGCCTGGGTTGGAATCCTGGCTTTGCTACTATTTAGCTGTTCATACCCTGGGTAAAGCCACTTAATCTGAGCTTTAGCTTGCTCAGTTATAAAATGAAAAGGTGAGATTAAATTATCTAGGTTTCCTTCCAGCTCTAAAATTCTTTTTTTTTTTTTAATTATTCTTCTCCCAGAGGCTACTGACCAGTGCCTTGCGTTGACCAATGCCTTGTGTTAAGCTTCCTATCTTTTCCAATATTAAGTAGACAGAGGCTGGCATAGCCCTGTGCACAGACTCAGCACCGTTCTGAATTATATGAGCCCAGGTACTGGCCAGAAAAAACTTTCACATATAAGTAAAGGCTCTTTGTTTTTCATGTTTTAAACGAGTATATTTAGGAAACCGTTTAACATGCTCTCATTTCTTTTAATATTTGAAGTAAATTTTGTCAGAAGGCAGCATATCCAGCTGTTAAGAACATATTCTCTGTAGTCAGATTGTTTGGGTTTGAATCCTGGATTTAGAATTTAGATAAGGATAGATGTGTTAACTAATCTTATTGTGGTAATCATTTTGCTATTTATGTGTATATCAAATCATCAATGTTATATGTCAATTATATCTCAATAAAGCTGGGGGAAAATAGCTCTTAGGACAAGGGACTTCTCCATGACCCAGTTACCTCATCTTTTTAAAGTGATTACAAAAAGAAAAAAAAAAATAATGCTACCTACTTCACAGGCTTGTGGGAGGCATAAGAATTAAATGAAAACAAAACAAAACAAAAGCACTTAGGAGAGCGCCTGACATGTAGTAACCACCCAATAAAGCAGCTACAACTGGTCTTTTCCAAATATCCTTTATCTGGGAAAACATTGTTTTCCCTACTAAAGAACACAGTAAAACGTTTGCTGTGTACCTGTCTCTTCATTCTGACCTGTTTATGCTCACATCTGCAGAATAAACGAGGAAGGCAGCGGGGGGGGGGGGGGGGGGGGGGGAGGGGGGCGAGTCGTTGCTCGCCCACCCCTACCCTGCAGTCCTAGGCCTCTCCACAGCTAATTGAATTGCTTTAGTCAATTTGTCATATTTGCCTATAGTTGACCATTTCCCTGTGTGGCTATGTGCTGTTGGCCCATTCCGGGCAGCTATGGAGAAGCAGCCTTGTGAAATGCTGACCTGTGTTGAAGATGGTCCTCAAGTCCCTGTACTGTTGCCAAGAGGCAAATGAGATGCTTTGTGGTTTAAAAACTGCGAAATGCTGTTCAAATGCCACTTTTTTATATGTGAAGTCCAATTTGAAGATCAAATCTAGAGGAAAAAGGCCATGATGTGGGAGGTGACCTCCAAAAGGACTGTCATTATTACAAGGTACGGTGATCATTTCCCAAAGGCCATGGAGTAGCTGTTCTTCTGTCCTGATTCTGCACCCAGAGAGGGAGGCCCAGAGGGGTAGGAGAGACTTCCCCCACCCAGGGGGCTGACCAAGGCAAGACAGAAGCAACATAGGGAAGAAAAGGCCAGCTTCGTTCTGAACCATCTTCTCACCTGCATTACACATTTTACATGGAATAGCAGGTGTCTTTTACATTAAAAAAATAAAGTTTTGTTTTTCTTTAAGATAACTGGCAGGGGACTTTACTTGTATGGATGTGCTTCCTATTTAAGGAGAAGAATAAGCATTTTATATAGCAACCATTAAGTGAAAAATCTTTAAAAACTAATTTTACTCTATAATTGATGTGTCCCCATTTAGTATGCAAATGAATGATGTTAAATATATGTGTAATTCCCTAACTTTAGGAACATACTTTTGCAAATTTTTATTTTTAATTTTTGGAAGCACTACACATAAAAATGATACCATTGGCTAGAAATAGTTGCTGGAGGGAAAAACTGACATAAAGCAAATGGCATGTTATCAGCACCCCAGACCAGTACAATTAGCAACAACATTTTATCCTGCCCGCACACAATTGCAACGCTTGATGTATCTAAAAACAAACCTAGAGGGTATTATGCTAAGTGAAATAAGTCCGACTGAGAAAGGCAAACATCATATGATTCCACTCATATTTGGAATCGAAAACAAAACAAAACAAACAAACAAAAAAACCCCCAAATAAATGAATAAACAAAAAGCAGAACCAAACCTATAAATACAGAGAACTGATGGTTGCCAGAGGGAGAGAAGGGGCTGGAGAGTTGGGCAAAATGGGTGAAGGGGAGAGGGAGATGCAGGCTTCCAGTTCGTGAATAAGTCACGAAAATAAAAGGCAAAGCCTAAGGAATACAGTCAATGATACTGTCATAGTGATATAATGGAAAGATGGTACATACACTTGTGGTGAACATTAGTATAATATATAAACTTGTCAAATCCCTGAGTTGTACCCCTGAGACGAACATAACATTGTGCGTTAACTGTACTCAAAGAAATAAAAACAAATGTACAGGGGATGGAGAACAAGAAAAATATTTTTTCTCTGGTAATTAGCATAACAGGTCACAAAGCTAAAGAGATTTTGTTTTGAAGGAGGACTTGCAAACAGAGCAATTTTGAAAGGTGAGGATAACGGTGAAATTCATAATACAAACTGATATGTTTATATCTTCATTAATGTCATCCATAAATCCATCTAAAACGGTTTTTCTTTTTTAAGTTGTTATTTAAATTGCAGTTAGTTCACATACAGTGTAATATCAGTTTCATATGTACAACATAGTGATCCAGGACTTCCATACATCACCCAGGGCTCATCACAGCAAGTGCACGCTTTAATCCCCATCACCTGTTTTACCCATCCCTTTACCCACCTAAAAGTTTTTTTTTTTTTAATGTTTATGTATTTGAGAGAGCTCGAGCACATGCACACATGAGCAGGGGAGGGGCAGAGAGAGAAGGTCAGGGAGAATCGCAAGCAGGTTCCACGCTGTCAGTGCAGAAACTGATGTGGAGATAGAATTCACAGCCCGTGAGATTGGGACCTGAGCGCAAATCAAAAGTCGGAAGCTCAGTCAACTGAGCCACCCAGGCACCCTCCACCTAAAACAGTTTTTAATTTTTTTTTAAATGCTTCTTTGTTTTTGAGAAACAGAGACAGCATGAGCAGGGGAGGGGCAGAAAGAGAGGGAGACCCAGAATCTGAAGCAGACTC
This sequence comes from Prionailurus bengalensis, assembly GCF_016509475.1. Taxonomy (NCBI): domain Eukaryota; kingdom Metazoa; phylum Chordata; class Mammalia; order Carnivora; family Felidae; genus Prionailurus; species Prionailurus bengalensis. Next base: position 99,923,664 of record NC_057355.1, read on the forward strand.
CAGGCCCCGAGCTGTCAGCACAGAGCCCGATGCGAGGCTCAAACTCCCAAACCATGAGATTATGACCCGAACCAAAGTCAGATGCTTAACCGAGTAAGCCACCCAGGTGCCCCACCCTAAAACAGTTTTTAAAAATCATCCCAATTTAAGTCATCTCTCCCTAAATCCCCCAAAAAATTTGATGGGTGGCTTTTCTTGAAACTCAAGGACATTTTCTTCAAGAGTTCTCCAAGTTGAGAAGAGTAGTAGGGAAATCTTTGATTTAAGAAATAAAAAATTTGCCAAGTTCTTTCCATGGATAATGAGTCGAATGAGACAGGATAGCATGGTGCCCAAGCCTCAGTGCCAGTGGGAGCAGTAATTTGGTCTCTACCACCTCATTCAGACTGGGAGCCTCCAGCTGTGGGTGGTTCTGCATTGTTTGAATTCCTCCTGGAGGCTCAGGGTTGACAGCCACTGTTCTGGGAGCCACAGCTGACCTAGGAGGCTCATGTCGCATGCTAGATTTTACAACCTGGCTCTAGCAATGCTAAAATCATGGAGACTAAAGGCAGAGGTGATTCTAGGGACTGCCAGTTGGCTCCTCAAATGTTCCCCTGAACTGTCCACCTCTCTCCTTTATGTAGTGGTGTGGCTCAAATGAAGTCACTGGAAACTTGAAAGGAAAAAGTGGAGTTGCAGATGAATGCAGAGGGGTGTAGTTACTTACCTGAGAGCCCTGGTCATCATTCCTTTAGTCTGATCAATTTAAAACACAGGCCAATTTACAGCTGGTGGAGTGGAAAGGTATCATCAAGCACTGCCCTCTGGGTGCCTTCTTGCCAAATGACCTCATGTAATTCTACCCACTGAAAACAGAGCTGCGAATTTTGTTCCCAGCCCTTCCTGTCCCACATACAGTTTGAGTGGGTCCATATCGTGGGTACTTCTGCACATTTTCTAATACCATAGCTTGCTGTCTGAAAGTCACTCTGCTAAAAAAGTGGACACCTTAGTGTTAGATTTTAAAATTTTTATCAGGGGCACTTGGATGGCTCAAGTCAGTTAAGCGTCTGCCTCTTGGTTTCGGCTCAGGTCATGATCTCACAGTTTGAATTTGAGCCCTGCATCGGACTCTGCACTGACAGTGTGGAGCCTGCTTGGGATTCTCTCTCTCCCCCTCTGTCTCTCAAAATAAATAAACTTAAAAAATATATCAAATCTGGGCATTTCCATTATTTTCATGTGACTTTTTCTATTTTGTTTTTTACAAAAAGTATTTAGAAACTCCAATACTAGTGGGCTATTTAAATTTGTGCCCTAGTTTCCTTATTTGTAAAATAGGAATTGTGATGGTATCTATCTCATAAGGTGGCTGTTATGATAGTAAACTTAAGACATTTGGCATAGTACCTAAACCACAGTAAATGACCAATAAACAATCACCTGTCCTTATTTTAAATGCATTGTATTCCTGGAAACTACTCTTCTGAAGTTACTTGTCATTCATAGAACAAAATAGTATCTATCCACGCAACTTTGAATTTATCAATGAGGTGTCACCTTCCAAAGTCCTGAGTGAGTCAGTGCCGTGGGGATGAAATATATATGTGTTTACTAGGCAGCATCAGAAGAGCAAAGCTGTGAAATGGGAAGAAGTAGAAATTGGGTTACTTACATATTCTCTTCAGTCTCTATTCCATTTTCTCAGAGCTGCCCTTCAGCGTATTTATGGAAACATTAATTAAGACTCCGATTCATTTATACACTATTAGATTGATGTGGAAGTTTCTGGGGACTAGATGCAATTATGTTACTCAGTAAGACTGGTAGTCTCCATTGTTTTATCTTTAGCTGAATGGCTTCTTATTGACCGAATTAAAAATCATAGTTTTAGTAATTCCATTTACATCACAAAGAATCAAAAATAGGCAACCCTTCCCTAAGTTGAATGGGTTGCACTGATGTCACCATCCTTATTGTGATAAAATATTACTAATCACATCTTAACACATTTTCCCTCCACCTCCCTCCCACCTAGTTTTATTCATTGGAAGGGGATGGTGGAGTTACAGTACCTAAAGCATTTTGGGGCATCAAATTAAATATTTCTAAAGTATCTTTAATCTGGCCTCTTCATTTAAATCTTACTTTAGTATAAGCATTAACAGTGCAACTACACATATGGTCACAAATGGGTGTAGGAATGATTTGAAGAGTTTGTTGCCACTATATTGAGATTCCCAACCTTGCCATCGCTCTTAAATGGTTCTGATACATTTATAGGTTTGCAAATGACTATATAAAAGAAATCAGCTAATAAGTCTAAGTGGAAATCAGGTAATATTTGAAAATGGTGGTTAATGATATACTTCTTATAGTTATTCTTGGGTTTGCTTTCATGAAATTTGAATATATTTGAATACATACATATATCCTTTATTATAAATGCTAGTAATATGAAGAATAATGGAAGTATAGGGTTAGGAAATGGCTTTAGTCAATATAAATGTGATGAATATGATTCATGCAAGTAATTGATAGCCCTAATGATCCTTTCAAAGTTTATTTCTATATATTTGGCAGTGGCTATTTGTTCAAAAGATTTGTTTATTCTATCATATGCATTTATACTACTTAAAAATAAAATTTCGTGAATTATTTAAGCAATTACAGTTATCATTCACTATAAGAGCTGATAACTAGTCAGGTCTAGTTAAATTATAAACTTTATACTTTATTAATAATATCCGTAAGACTAAAATTGCTCAAAAGTTGATTCTTCACTGATGTCAGTGAAAAGCTTTAGTGTTTCCAGCTTTTTTCTTCTTTGGCCTATTGTTTAATTTGGATTGAGATAAATCTTGCTATACCTCTGTTGACAAAGAGCATGGTGTTCTACCACATTGGTAATTTTATAGCCAGAGGTAGAAATTTTGCTAATGTAAAAAAATGCTTTTGTCAGATACAGGGATTATCCTACTTACTTTTCCCTCTCCAGGTCCCCATACACTAAAATAGGTGATGCAAGATGTCATAAAATGTGCATGAAGTGTCTTGGAGCTAAGAGAAAGACTCAGGTAAAGTTTGGGGAAGAGCAGACGGAGAAACTCAGCCCAAACTTACTCTGTAGGTTCCAAATGATTCTTCATCTCTAGACAGTCTTTGACAGACCTTCAGCAGTCTTAGCCAGAATCCCCAAAGGGACCCTTCCCTCAACCCAACTTACAGGGCAGCTAAATGTTCTGGTCAAGTTTAGACCCATGGTTATCAACTAGGAGCAATAATTCTTTGTTTTGAGGTGCCCTGTGTTGTAGGATGGTTAGTGGCATCCCTAGCCTCTATCTACTAGACACTGGTAGCAATGACCCACTTACCCCAACCCTGACTTGTGACAACCAGAAACATCTGCAGACACTGCCAAATGTTCTTCTGGGGAAAAATCACCCTCTAGTTGAGAACTACTAGATTTTTTAAAAATTTATTTTAGAGAGAGAGAGAGAGAGTGGGGAAGAGGGCAGGGAAAGAGAGAGAGAGAGAGAGAGAGAGAGAGAGGATCTTAAGCAGGCTCCATGCTCAGCGTGGAGCCCAACACAGGTCTTGATCCCACGACCCTGGGATCATGACCTGAACTGAAATCAAGAGTCGGATGCTCAACCAACTGAGCCACCCAGGTGCCCAGAGAACTACTAGATTAAAAGTTGCAAAATACGGGTTTAAAAAGTGCCTTGTTTTACAAATATCTCCCCCGCCCCTTACAAATGCTGAAATTCCTTTAATCAGATTGTGTCTTTCTTTTCACAATCTTAGATTATAAGGCTTAAACCACAGCTACCAGTTTGAGGTAACTTTGGTGGGAATAATTTCAGTTAAAGTGCAAATAGTCAATCAGTCAGTAATGGCCAAGGGTTAGTTTTCCAAACCTTCCTAAATCGCTGACAAAAAGTCACTGACAAGACAGTTTAGGGAGAGAGTGTGAGCTTAGAGACAGATTTCCTGAGTTTCAGATCCAGCACCTACTTTCTTTAAAATCTTAGGCATCTGTAAACCAGGGATAATGACAGTGCCTCCCTCCAAGGGCTGTTGTAAGGATTCAACAAGGTAATCCTTATAAACCTTTCAGACCAGTGACCATGAGAGACGTGCTAGGCTGAGCCTTGACAGCAGCAGGGTTTTGGACTGGGATGAGGGACCTGAAGAGACACATAAGAATCTGGACATTATGGTAAAAGGGAAAGGGAGCCAATCAGGAATGAATAAAAAGTTGACCAAGCATCTGTGTTAAGTGCTCCACTGCTACAACCGTTGTCTTGGTGACGTGACTGATCAACGCGTTCGTTATTTTCTGTAGTCTTCCTTGGTGACTTTAAAGCAAAATGCAAGAAAATGGGCGACTGAGTTGACCTGTTAGGGCTGTTAAGAAAGCTGTAGTAGAAGGTCAAGGAGATATGGGGCATAGACTACGGGGAAAAATAAAGTCAAAATGGTGAGCCTAGGCACTAAGTTCAAAATAAAAGAAGAGAGGCCAAAAACAGCCAGTAAACTGGAAGAACTGGGAGGGTTTTGGGTGACTGGAAGTCTCAAGCCAAACAACAGCTCTGGTGGGAGAGGTAGAAGGGCAGGACGTGGTGGACAGAGCAGCTTCATATGTTAGAGATAGAGCAGCTCCAGACGACAGTAGGATACCTTCACGTGGAGGTGAGGGCATTGACCAAATGGAAGCAAGGCCACTTCTTTTTCCCTTGCTCAACGCGAACCACTCTGTTCCTAAGAGGTATCTCATCAAAATGCTTTGTTGGCAAGGAATTCGATAATTCACTGCTCTAGTAAAATCCCTCTCATGTTCTTCTCACTCTTTCAAAAGTCTGTAGTCTGAGTAGTTAAAGATAGAGGTAAAGGTGCAAACAGAAATAAAATATCCATTAAGGAATATCAAGAGATATACTCCAGACACTGTTCTAGATGCCGGGGCCACAGCGGTTAGTGAGATTAGGTCTATGTTCAGATGAAGCTTAAATTCTAAAGGGAGAGACATGGACAAACAAGTGAACATATTTATAAATTATTTCAGATAATGAGCAAAGTGCTATGAAAAAAGTAAGTGACGTGATAAAATATTTTATATTGATGCATATATAATATGAGGTCTATATATACATAAAATAATATATTAAGAATATATCCCATTATCTCTTAAGAAATTGGGGTGTAAAGGACAAAAATTATCTAATACAGAACTATGCGCAGAATGAAAAATCACTGATCTGCTGATTCTATTTTTCTGCTCAAGAAATCACACAGATGAATTATAAATACATAATCAAGTTTTTAAAGAAAAGCATGTTTAAGGACTGGCCCTACCCCTCCACCCCAAGAGTCTTACCTTCCAAGCTAGATCTAGTTAAGAATGCTATCACCCAGCACTTTCTTCTCCAGGCCTGTCAAAACTAAACATTGGAATCTGAGGCCATTTGAGAACAATCTTACAATCCTCGGTTTCTAATTCAAACTCCATGCCTAATTACCACTGTTCTTTCTTCAAAGAACTAAAGCATAAGAATTCTTTTTAGGCTAATTGAATGATACATTAGCCTACTCTTGTAAAAGAAAAATATAACCACTGCCTTGCCTATGGAAGAATTCCTTAAGATTTTTTTTTTTGGCATTTGGTTCCATAGCCAATCCAAACAAGAGCAAGGGTAGATTTTGTTTCTCATCTAGGATCAGGTGAGAGGAAAACAGGGATCTAATGCGGGTGTTCATAAATGTTTTTTCCCTTGCGTACAACTGGGTAATATAGCCAGCGGATCAGGACTTCGTGTTATAACCAAAATCCCAGCCACCACACATGGATAGGGTGTTCCTTGGAGGCCCCGCCAACAGAGGCAGTTAGTGTCAGTGAGCTTCCCGTGGGATTCCAGAACCAGCATTTCTTACTTGTATTTTTGTTCATCATTCCTTTTCAAGCAACTGAAAAGACGCTTAAGGGCACGTTTGTTGTGCTTAAAATATAACTCAAGGTAACCGAATTAAAACCAAATGGATACATTTCACGAATCCTCTTCATAAATGAAGCTTTTGTGGGTATTCTCAAGAAAAACAGTCAGCTAGGCTGTAAGCCTGTGTTCTGGAAGATGGATATTCACATCTCCTGTTCTAGTTCCGTGTGTCTCTGGCACAAATTGATAAGATGTCATAAAATACTGAAGAGAATTTCAGTGACATCTGCAATGGTGTCATTTGTGTTTGAAAGTGACTCTTCCAGGAATATTATCTCAGATAAAGATAATCAGAGTGTGCCTGAGGCCTAACTTGGAGTAACTGGTCCTACTTCCTTTCCTTTCCCGTCTGTCTCCCCGAGTGGGAAATGGAGGGAGTCGCCTTCATCTCTGGGGGTAGGAATGTTTTCTTTCAGCTTTTCAGAGAGTAATCAAGGAATCAGAGCCAAAAAACTGCTCTGGGACATTGAGGCCTGTTGTATAAACACAAATGGTATACATCAGGAAGCTTTATCCTATAGGGAGTCTACCCCTTGTCTCGTCCCTTCTGCTAGACATTTTTCTGTACTTGTCCTCAATCTTCTCTGGAATGTGAAGCCCCATGCAAAAGCAGAAATGCTATGCGCACACTTAATTCCTCACTCTATTTTAATTCACAACAGTATCCCTCAAAAGAGCATGGCCTCTCTGCCATTATGCCTTTCACCTCCAAGACCTCAGTACTCAGTTATCCTACCTGGTGCAGCTAACACCTTCACTGCCCCACTTCTCAAGAGTGAAGGGCCTGGCTTGACCCTCCCAGTCTTATCAAAGCTTTTGTCTGGAGTGTTCAAGTATGTAAGCCCTCAAGGAATAGTAATGTGATGTTTTGGCAAAACTAGAGCCTTAAAAGAATGGAAAGAAAAGTAGCTCTTCGAATATGTCTCCTGTAGAGTTTCACATGTTGCATTAAAACCAAACTTTATACTAGGATAATTAATTTATCCTATTAAAAAAATTTTTTTTAATGTTTATTTATTGTTGAGAGAGAGAGTGTGTGTGTGAGGAGGGGAGGGGCAGAGAGAGAGGGAAACAATCTGCAGCAGGCTCCAGGTCCTGAGCTGTCAGCACAGAGCCCCAAGTGAAGCTTAAATTCACGAGCAGTAAGATCATGACCTGAGCTGAAGTCAGACACTCAACCGACTGAGCCACCCAGGCGCCCCTAAGTTATGCTGTTTTTAATGTTTTCTCAAAATTTGATGGCCAAAAGAGCAGAATCAATTAATTTAATTTTTATAACTTTGTGTCTCTAAATTGGGGAAAGGTACATCTGTGTTAGATTGCTACATAATATGTTATGCATGCTAATATATTGCTATGCTGTGCTACCTCTGCAAAATAATTATTTGCATTCTTGGTTAGGGGCTCCTGGTGCATACTAATGAGACAGCTGGATTAAATAACTGATAATCAATTTTACTGACTTTTCTTGAGTATTAAAATCTTTTTTTTTATTAAATTTTTTTTTCAATGTTTATTTTTGAGAGACAGAGAGAGACAGAGCATGAGAGGGGAGGGGCAGAGAGAGAGGGAGACACAGAATCGGAAGCAGGCTCCAGGCTCTGAGCTATCAGCGCAGAGCCCAATGTGGGGCTTGAACCCACGGACTGTGAGATCATGACCCAAGCCAATGTCAGAGGCTTAACCAGCTGAGCCACCCAGGCACCCCTTAAAATCTTTTGGTGTTTTTGTTTTGCAGAATATAGTGATATACCAATGAGAATAATAAAAAGAGCATTTTAAATGTTAGGCAGTGAAAACCAGAACTATATCACTGCACTGTTAAGTTTCCATATGTGATTAGTTTGTCTCTCAAAGTAATATACATTAGCTAAGTGGAGATTTAAGACCTCAGAGTAGGACTTTAAATGTATTTTGAATGCTTTCAAATGCATTTTGTTTTGCTTTTTAAATTGCACTTCAGCAATTACCAAAAAGAAAAATGAACCTAATTTCCGTATTATGACCTTCATCCAGAATGATGAACAGTATTTAACTTGGGGAAGGTCTTCTTTAAAAGCCAGTATGTCAAATGACCGACTTCTTTCTCTGACTAGAACTTATATTTCAGCATTAAAACATACTCTGAGTCCCAAATAACCCTGAATTATATAGAAAGGATGAAAAAGAACTAATTTTTTTGTCTTTTAATATTCTGAATGATCTTAATTCTCAAAATACTATTCCAGTGTTTGGAAGATACTTGTAAAGGGGTGTGAATTATAGCAGTTTACGGCTCTTTCCCTTCTATGTAATTGTGTTCTTTATACCAAAAATGTGTAAATATCAGCCACCAAAGCTTAAGCCTCTTGAATTATAAAATGAGGCTATGGCCATCATGCTTTAAACTCACACCCCAGTACACGTGCTCACTCTTGTGCCCTCTACCTGGGATACCATATCCACACGTGTGTCCACTTAAAATAATCTGGGGATTTAAAAACATTCCCAACCCCAGGCTACATCTCAGACCAATTAACTCACATGCCTGGGACACAGTTTTTGAAGTTCCCCAGGTGATTCAGGGTACTTCCAAGTTTGAGAACCACCACCTTGACCAACTTGTTCCTTGGCAAACTTCTGCTCATCCTTCCCATCTCAGTTCATCCTTCTCACCCAGACAGAGGTCTGATGCCTGCCCTGAAGGGGCCAGGCCTTCCTACTATGCCTTCTGCATATCCCTAGCCTGGCAAGCATTAAAGTATGTTGTAACTGCTGACTCACATGCCTGCTTCCTCAAACCACTGTAAAATTCAGGAGTATTTTTACCTTCAGATCCCAGAGTCTAACCCTGTGCCTGGTGTATGGAAGTACTCAATAAATTTATGGAATGACTACTTTCCCCCTAAAAAAAAAAAGCAAAAATATGGAGTTATGTTAATATTTACATGCCATGGAGAAAGTAGTCATTTAAGATGTGCTCAAGGTGATGTTTCACTGATGGGCAATGTCTCATATTTAGGAAAACATCATATTGGTGAAAATAGATCTATACCTAAACATCAAAAAGAACCATAAAATATAACTTTACCTATGAATTTGCATTCTTTACTGTAATAAGTGCAAAAAAACGTGTCCTGTGGTAAGAAATATCTAAAACAACCCATCCTTTCTCAGCTCCACCTCCATTTTGAGTGGATTATGTGTTGTTTTCCAAAGCAATCCTTTCAGAAATTTGTTATGTTTCACGGGGCTATAAAGTGGTTTTTAAGAGTGTTACTTAGTTTACAAAATGCATTATGTAAGAATGTATGTTTATTGGTATTCACTATTAGTATGATCATTATGAGTAAAAAAATATCCACACAGTAAATTTTGTGACAATCTAATTCTAGACAATAAACCCAATCTTAAACATGTTTTTTAAAAAGCTGTTTAAAATATTTTGCTCCTTGGATTACCTAATTATATTGCAGCAATGTTTCACAATCTAACAATATGTTGTTCTTTTTTCTTTTAAGTTTATTTATTTTTGGGAGAAAGAGCACATGTGCAAGTTGGGGAGGGGCAGAGAGAGGGAGAGAGAGAGAATCCCAAGCAGGCTCCGCACTGTCGGTGCAGAGCCCCATGTGGGGCTCAGGGCTCCAACTCCTGAACTGTGAGATGTATTGAACCAAAATCAAGAGTGGACGCTTAACCAACTGAACCACCCAGGTACCCTACAATATGTTGTTCTTTATGCACTAGATGCAGAAAGCCTGAAAAGAAATCAGATTTAGGAACTGTTTTCCAAGATAGTAATGTATTACTCCTTTATCTCGTTTATCTTTACTTATGAAATGCTGGATTATCTCATTAGACATCAAATTAATTTAAGATCTTATCAACCAGTGTTTACTGTGCACTCATTCTGAATGCATCTAAAAAAGTGAGAGAAAAGTGTGAGCCTCCACGTTTAAATGCTTACATTGTCATCAACCAGTGTAAGCCAATTTTTAATTTTACTCTGTTAATTAAATACAACTACTTTAGAAGACAGTCATTGAAATGTAGTTCTGGTCCTTTTTTCCATAATGGAATTATGACTTTAAATGCAATATCCTTAGACACTGCTGCTTTGCTTTATCAGAAATAAGCTCTGAATGTATTATCAATTGTGAAAAAAGATCACAGCTGCTTCTAAGATTCAGTTCCAGTGTCATAGTTCCTCCATTGTAAAAGCTGTCAATGAGGCAACTATTCCAAGTTAGCTTCAGCCCTAATGAACACAGTGAATTTCTTTTGCCAAGCACACAGACAGGCATACTTTAGACCAGTAACAGCCAGCTTTACATATTTATGTTTGGACTAAAAGAGCAGAGCAATTTTTATGTTGGCTTCTGTAAGCATAAATCTGATTTGGGTATTGTCCTTTCTCAGGTCCTCGTCTTCTGGTCTCTTCACCCATTTGTCAGACCCAGAAACATACACAGCCTTACTCCTTTAGTGAAGGGCCCTGGGGGGTATTACTGCTACACTGGCCAGGGGTCACTGGGTCAGCAATCAACATAAGACCTAGGAGGGCAGAAGCCCGGGAGGCGGGAGCACTGTGCACCAGGGGTCTGGGGACGACGTGACTCTCCCTTGGCTCCAGTTCCCAGGAGCAGGTCCTAGTGGGCACAGGTTGACCAAAGAGGCGTAGCTCTTTCCCAGACCCAAGAAAACTCCGTAAAAACACCTTCCGGGGGCCCTTTGCATCACCCGGCGCTCTCTCCAGCCACCTCCAGGAGCTGGCAAATAAAATTTCTGAGGGGTCACGGACACTAAAAGCACAGCCAATAGACGCTGTGTCTACCTTCACAACTGGAGACTCAGGAGGGGAGGCTTGGCTTCCGGGCGACGCCCCCACCATGTAGGATAAAACCCGCGAGGGCGCGGCGTCCCGAGTGGTGGGTGGGCCGGTGGGTGCGGGACAGAAAGACGGGAGGGAAGCTAGGAGTCACGAAGCCTCCTCCGCTGGGATCGCCTCCTCTTAGAGTGGCCTCCCTCCACTCCGTCGTTCAGAATTAGTAAAACGGTGCTCAGGCCAAACAGCCGCCCCCGCCCACCCAGACTTGGGCTCGGGAGGGAGCGTTCCCGGGGAGCGGGGCCGAGCGTCGGAGAGGGCCATTCGGCCAGAAGGGGGGAGCTGACAGTGTCCCCTCCCGCATCCGTCGCGTGAGGGTAAGGGCTAGATGGCAGTGGTCCACGTACGGTGCCCTTCTGGGTTCTCCTCCTTCCTCAGGACCCGAGAGGGGTGGCTCCCTCCGTTTGCTCCCACCTTCGTGTCGCGGCACCCCTCCGCGGGACGCTTGGTTGGGTCCGGGGCGGGGCCGACAGGCGCTCCACGTGCGGCCGCGAGCAAGGCGCTCTGCTCCCGCGGCCCGGCGGCCACCCCCGCCACCTCGGGGCGGGCGTGGGGGCGGAGCCTCTGGGGGCGGGGCGGGAGGCGTGGGCGGGGGGGGCGGGGCGGACGCGGAGCGCTCGACAAGCTGCCGGGGCAGAGGGGCTGAGAGGAGCCGGGCTGGCGCGGCGCAGGCAGGAAGGGACGAGGACCTGGGAAGAGTCCGACGCCTGGTGCTCCGGGCTTTCTGGGAGGTATGAGCGGGAGCTCGGCGCTTGGGGGCCTCCCAGTCTGTCCCCTGGCCCGGCCTCCGCGCCCCGGCTACCCACTGTGCCCCCTGCCGGCCGGGCGGCGGCGGCGGCGGCGGCGGCTGGACGGGACTTTGGGAGGGTTTCTGGGAGTCGAGAGCCCTAGCGAAAGCAGTGTCTTCCCTGCGTCTTTCTTCGCCTTCTTTTTGCTTCCTCGACTCTGGGCTTCGGGCACCGGGCTGGAAGGTCGCCTCTCCGCGGGTCAGAGCTCGCCCACGCCGGGGCGGGAGGCCGGGGCCCCGGGGCAGCCGAGCCAGGCAGCGGGGGAGGCGCGGAGCTCCGGGGCCGCCTCTGCGGCGAGGGCGGGAGGCCGGCCGGAGCTGCGGGCTGCTCCCCGGGCTCACGGTGCCGCGCTCGGCTCTCCAGTGGTCTCTGGCGCGCTGTTCCGGGGGCGCCTGTCGGTTGCGCCCCATCGGTCGCCACTTTGACGGGGCGCCGGGGCCAGCGCGTGAACCCTAAATTCCTGGGTGCCCTGCCGCCTGTTGTGCGTGCTCCGGGGGAGGGCAGCCCGGCTGCGGGAAGGGACCCGAGAGCAGCCTCTGCCCCACGGTCCCTGAAAGTGTCTAGTCGGGGAGCCCGAGATTGAGCTGGGGCTCGGCGGCGCCAGAAGGGGGCCTCGGTGGGATGCTAGTGGGGGGCGCGGCCTGCAGAATTTGGGTTCCTGGAGGTGCTTGCGGCGCGCAGGCCCGGCCCGGGGCAGCAGAGACCACCAGCCTGTCCTCGAGGAGGACCAGGAACTGTCACGTATGGACCGCTGGGGGCCACCCGTGTGAGATCCACAGGGCTTAATAACAGTACCTCGAGTCCTGGGACAGCGTAACCTAATAGTGAGGGCGTTTTCTTTAGGGCATGAATAAATGGAAAGGTGTCAAAATAAGCATATTTTAAAGTTGAAACGAAAACTGGCAGATTTTCAGGTCGTGCAGTTGTGAAGTTAAGTGTCCAAAGAAATATTAGCTCTTTTACACCCTTTTCGTTTTTATTTTTTGGCAAAAATCTGTTTTGCCAGAATTTCCCTCAGGAGCTTTGCATGGCCCACAGTGGGGCAGGAAAACTTGAGCAAGCGTTCTCAGGTTGCTTTTGACTTCAAGCCTGTGCTCTCCAGGTTTTTTGAGTGTGCAGAAAAAGTGTCTGATTCTGTTTTTCTCTGGGATCCGACGATGTTTGTTTATTGGGTTTATAAGCATCTATTTAAATTCAGTTTTTGCACGAAATACTCCCCGTTGCCACAGGGTGTAGTTTAGGGATTAGAAAATACTGTTGGAGAAAGCTGCTAGTGGCTTCATTTTCCAAGAATGTAAGTCATTTCCTTTCTGTGATTTCAGGGAGTTGATATTTCACAGCATCAAAACTTTGTGGGGAAAATTTTCCGTAATACATCTGTCATTAAAAAGGCTTTTGACTTTTGGATTTTGTCTTCTTAGAGCAGCACATAAATTTAGGCTCAGCAATGTTAAAGGATAAGAAGTTTTTCAGAAACTGCAGCATTATGAGAGTCTTGTAGAAAGTAATTTTAACAACCACCAAGACTTACAGCCTGCACCATCGAGATGGGGGAGGGGAGAAGACCAGAGGAGAGAGGCAGGAAAACAGATGCTTTTGCTGTTGTCCTTTGTAGTACAAAACTTGTAGCAGTTAATCATTTTCCTTGGGTGTGGTTTTGAGAAATAAAAGTATTACGTTAAAAAGGAAAATACTGCACGATATGAGGCAGCTGACATTTAAATGCTCTTTCCGTATGTTTGTAAACATATTGGATTTATATTTCATATTAAAATGGACCTTTGGGATCATTAGATGAGAAGGGTCCCCCAGGGGATATCTTCTATCAAGTTATCTGCAGGATATCTTCTCCAGAAAGCAGACTGACTGTAATAGGAACTAATTTTCCCCCTTTTGAATTGCTTGTAAAAATGCCGGAGATCTGACACTGATGGACCACAGTAATCAGCAGTTCTTGCAGAACTCAAAACATCTTAAGGGAAAGGAAATCTTTCCGTGTTTCCACTCCCTCCTTTTTGGGGGGCACCCTGGGTAAGCTACCAGCTTCAAGTACATAATTTGAACTTGCTGCTTGAAGATGCTCCTAGGTCTGCAGTGAAACAATAGGAGCGAGGAGGAAGACCCTGCTTGTTTGAAAGCAAAGTGCCCATGTGCTAGGTGATCACTTCTGGCAACAAGTTCTGTAAAAACTCATCCAGTTGGGCTAGCTGAATCCAGGGAAGGGGGGGTTGTAGAGCTTTTCTGGTTTCTGGACTTTGTTTTCACTTTTAACTACACTTATAAAGCCTTTGGCTTTCAGAACTTATGACATAATAGACTGTGTAGCCTTTTGTGGCAGATGCTTGAAATGAAAGTTTCAAACAGAATTGCTTTTGACTGAACTGTCAAGTTCAGAGTTTAGTGTAAATGAGTCCTGTCTCACAGCTAACTTTTTTGATAAAGGAGTTCTTTGTAGTTTTCAGTGTGGATGCTGCACATTTTGATTTCTGAGACTGTGGGTTTAAAAAAAAAAATAAAACCTGCAAACAATTATTTTATTACATGAAAGCCAGTACCAAGAAAAGATTAATTCAGTCCAGATGTAAAAATGTATGTGAATTTTAGATTTGGATGATCTCAACAAGTTTTCCCTTTTGTTGATGAAACTGCCTGGATCCCAGATGGCATTCACAAACTGTCCCTTAGGTGGTTTTCTGAGTTCAGAACTAAATTTCAGGGGCCTTCTCTAAAGTCACTTGAAAATTGTTTTAAGCATTCTCAAGAATAGAAAGTCTTCTCTATTTATGCAGAGATAGGTTTTTCCTATTCCACATGAATGCAAACCTTATAAATGCCCTGGTTTGGTAAATGAGACTGTGTGTTTCATAAATAGGAAAACCAGAGGTATTCAGTATTGTGTATCCTTATGAACAAAGCATAGAAACGTTGGCTTTCATTTATGCAATTCCAACTTTTTTTTTTTTAATTTTTTTTTTTTCAACATTTATTTATTTTTGGGACAGAGAGAGACAGAGCATGAACGGGGGAGGGGCAGAGAGAGAGGCAGACACAGAATCGGAAACAGGCTCCAGGCTCTGAGCCATCAGCCCAGAGCCCGACGCGGGGCTCGAACTCACGGACCGCGAGATCGTGACCTGGCTGAAGTCGGACGCTTAACCGACTGTGCCACCCAGGCGCCCCTGCAATTCCAACTTTTTAAAAAAATATATTTATTTATTTATTTGCCGGGAGAGCATGAGCAGGGGAGGGTCAGAGAGAGGGGGACAGAAGATCGGAAACAGGCTCTGCGCTGAAAGGCTGACAGCGGCCAGCCCAATGTGGGGCTTGAACTCATGAATGGTGAGATCATGACCTGAGCCAAAGTCAGATGCTCAATCGACTGAGCCACCCAGGCGCCCCAATTCCAACTTTATTTTTATAAAGAGTTTTAAGTGTGTTCTCAGTCTTTAATAGGATCCTGTTGTAACACAGTTTGTGGTTTCTGATAAAGCAGTTGGTCCTCATATGATGATCCTGTACCCTGCTCCCACACCAAGAAAGAACAAACAACTTAGAAGAAAACTCCAGTACTTAAAAAAAAATCTGTACTTCCAACACTAAAGTTACTAAGGGTGTGTGTTGCACACTTAAAATTACATATTTTTAAGAAGTCTTTGTTTATGTAATTATACATTTAAGAGTTTGATTACATTGTGATTGCATATTAAACAGTTGAATGCAGGAGGGGGGAATGGAAAAGAAATAGTGATGGGATTTTATGAGTGGTGAAATTTTAGTTAAAACATATCTTTCCTAAAACCCAAACAGGAAAAATAGTATTGTTGGCTTCTGCAGTTAAACTTTGATACAGGGGGTAGTTGAGAGGGTTTTTTGAATTGCACATTATCCTGAGGAAGAGGCTTTGGGGTCCTATAAAAATAAGTAGAAACAGGTTAAGGGAATAATTTGAGAGGAAGGAGGAAGTAGAATACTGGACAATGAGTTGCAAGGAAAATCTGAACTTAGAAGGATGAATATTTAAAACAAGGCTGAAGTAGAGAAAACTTTGTATTTAAAAGTGGAAATTAAAAAACAAGATCTTTTTTAGCAGAGAAAAAAAGGATTCATGTTAAGGTGCCCTACAAAATCTGCATACAATATGAAATGGTGCTGTTATGTGCTACTCATCCTGGAAAGCTTGTGTGCATTTGTGTTAAATTGCTGCTTTGGTCTTAAATAGTGTTTAGGGACTGGATGCTTATTATTGTGCCCCACCGCCACCCATGCCACTTCTCATTTTGAAGATTAAAAACATTTTTTTGTCTAAACTCTAATGATTCTATAAATATATAATTTTTTTTTAATGTTTATTTTTGAGAGACAAAGTGGGAGCAGGGGAGGGGCAGAGAGAGAGGGAGACACAGAACCAAAGCAGGCTCTAGGCTCTGAGCTGTCAGCACAGAGCCCGACACGGGGCTCGAACTCATGGACCATAAGATCATGCCCTGAGCCACCCAGGTGCCCCTGGTTCTACAAATATTTAATTACTCCCCCAGCATTTGTGAGAGCGACAACCTGCCTGCCATGCTGTAGGACCAGAGGGGCTCTACAGTAATAATGGCCATAGTTATGATAAGATTTTGAGTGAAAACAAGCTATCAGTGCTTCCAGATTATCTGACATGATTTGGTGGTGTAATTACTTCGGATGCAAGTAATGCATCAGAGTATGATATCACTCTTGATACGTATCAAGTGGAATCAATCATGCAGTATACCATACTGATCAAAATGATATCAAACAACAGTGGGAGGGGGAAAGGAAAAAAATCTCTGATCTGACATGAAGAATAGTCTCAGGAGGAGAAAAATGTAGCACTGCATCAAATTCAGATGAACCAGTTACAGGCCAAAGGAGACGGCAGTGTTGACTGGAGCTTTCTTGGAGCTGTGTGTAGCACAGCATTTTCTCCAATGCCTTTTCCCACCCGTGTGGCCTTTTCCTAGCGGAGTTTAATCTGCACAGCAAGAAACTAAGAGATTTTGCCATGACCCCGTGTATTTCATTAATGTGGTAACTGGGATAATTTGGACCAAAAAGATCTATTTAGAACCTCAGTATTCCTAATTGATTATCCAGGGATATTTTCAGCTGTTTTCGAATAACCCTGCCTTTGTACATAGATACGATACAACTTTGAGTAGTAATGTTTTATAGGTACATGAAGACAGAGAGAAAAACAATTATTTTATACTGTCTTCTAGCCACAGTTTCATATGAAGGAGGAAATGATTATAAAAATTAAGCAAATTCCGGATGAAGATTTTAGGAAATTAATGAAAAGCTCACTTAGCTTTTTGGGTAGTTCTTTGTGTAGTTTACATCAAATGAGTGATTATTTAGTAGTGGCACTTGTACTATCCAGTCTCAGTAGATACAACCAGGAAAATGCACGGATCAGAAGTATAGCACGAAGTGGTCATATGCAGGCAGCCGGCATCCAAGCCAAAAAAACATCATTATCTGCTCCCCAGAAGTCTATCTTTACATTCACAGTCCCTGCCTGCCCCAGGGATAACCACTGTTCTTTCGTTGCCATAGGTTAGATGGTTTTTTAAAAAATGTTTATTTTGAGAGAGAGAGAGAGAAAGAGAGAGAGAGAGAGAGAGAGAGAGAGAGAGAGAGAGAGATTCCCAAGCAGGCTCCACTCTGGCAGCCCCTCAGGCCTCAAACCTGCAAACCCTGAGATGATGACCTGAGCCAAAATCAGGAGTCAGACACTTACCTGACTGAGCCACCCAGGCGCCCCGCTCAGACTGCACGTAGGTGCAATCAAATAGAAGTTCTCTCTTGTGTCTTCTTCAGCTCAGCATAGCGTCATGTGCACATTGATGCAGGTAGCCGTTCTTTTTTCTTTTTTTCTGTGCATGAATATATCCAGTGTATTTATCCATTCTGTCGATGGACACTTGGGGATGGGACTAATATGTGGGGTAGGACCTTTTGAAGGCTCAAGAAAAGTCGAGCACCTTGGAGTTGAAAGGAGAGTATAGTCTTAAGATTAAAAGAGAAAATTACTTCAAAAACGTGAGAGAAAAAAAGAGAAAGGAACATTACAAAAACACTGAAGTCTCAGCTCAGTCCACGGAATCCTATTGTTTCAGGGACACAGGAACATACCAACTGGATCTTGCCAGATTTTAACTGAGAACTGGAAAGAGGGAGGAGGCCATAGGTGGCAGACAGCCTCATCAGGTTTTAGAAGTGGAGGGACTGAAGCCCTGTGAGGTTGAGTGACTCAGAGTCTCACAGGTAATGACAGCACCAAGTGAACAAGCTCCTTCTCACGCTCAGTCTGGTCTAGGTTCGCGCCATCTGAGGGCTGACAGCCGGCCCTCTACTCTGCAGTGAGTCCACTGGCCTCAGGATGGGGTGCTTTTTTCTGTCAACACAAAGGGATTGTGTGGCTTTGTTCAGATAGACTCAGACCTGCCCGGAGAAAACAGGGCAGTGGTCCAGTGAGGAAGAATTTTACCTCCTCTAGGCTGGTCTGCCTCTGCTCCCATGCAGAGCCCTTTTCTCCTTCTTCCTGTGTTCTAGGACTTTCTAGTGAGAGGTTGGGCGTCAAGTGCCAGGTAGGTGACATCTTGAGGTCCCTCTTGACTCAGTGTTTCATTGATCCACAAGTGATCTAGGCTGGAACTCAGTTTCAAAGGACTGCTTTCTAAATATTTTCAGAGTAGTTCACTCTTAAGAAGATACTATGAAAAAGTCTTTTTTTGTTTGTTTGCCTCTTCCTGCCATTATGTCCTCACCGGTTATACACTTTTCTCCTCCCTTGGACACGCTTCCCCCTCCTTCAAGTTATCTTTTCATAAATATCTGTGGAAACATCCTGTCTCTACCTAAAACAACAGTGAAATTCTGATGCTGATGTCTGTGGCAGTCTCCAGGAAGCATTTATTGTAAAACAGAGGATTATGAGAAATCTAACAGATAAAGTGCTTACAAAGGAAAACAAATGATGTAGATGTTTTTTTCTTTTATGTTTCCCTAAAGGGGAAAAGGGCATTTTTCATGGTTTAAGAAAAGGCTCAGAATTTTGACTTAGGCTCATAAGGAAAGTGAAAAACAAGTAAAATAGCAGAAGTGTTACAAATGGGTAGTAAATATATTCTGCTCAATGAAATACTGCTTACAACAGCAAAAACCTAGCATGTGCAATCTTAGAAAATTAAAAAAATGTGCTCACCATAGGGTCATATCTCTGACAAGTTCCTCACTGAAATTACTGCAGAAAAGAATAGTACATTTCAGAGGCAACATGGAAGAGAAGCAGAAAAGTCTAACGGTAACAACAAGATCTTTGAAATCAATCCTCTGGGGCACAGATCCAGGCTCCACTATTTTCCTGTGTGTAACCTTGAGGAAGTTACTTCATTCTCTGAACCTCTTTTTTCTTACCTGTAAAATGAGGATAATGATAGTAACTATCCCACAGGGTTGTTTTGATTACTATATGAAAGAGTACGTAGAAAACAATGGCGTGGTCTGACACATAGCAAACTGTCAAGTGATGTTAGCTCTTACTACTTAAGACAAAAAAAAAAAAAAAAATGATGTATAGGATTTACAGTTTTTTTGGAAGTCCCTGAGCCTTTAATTTACAAGCAGCTCATGAGATGATATTATATTTTGTTTTCGATGACCTTCAACAGGCAACAAAACCTAGTGTTTCTCAGTTACAGATACTGGGCAGTCTATATCACTGCACTGAGAATATCTGCTGGCCTATCCCGTTGACCACTAATTGATTGAGTTATTTTTCCTATTTCTCTTCTGATTTCCAGTAGTCTTACTCAGGCTCTCAGCTTCTGCTTGCTAGATACATATGCCTTTCCAGATGCCAAAAAGTAAATCTACAGATTAAAAAATAATCTCTTTTTATGATAATGAAGGCCGAACAAAGTATTTTTAAACTTAAAGACTACCAGTGGCCCATGTCTTTTGCTCTTGTACCCTATAAACTACATGTGCTTTTAAAGAAAACTACTACTGGGGCACCTGCCTGGGGGGCTCAGTCAGTTAAGCATCCAACTCTTGATTTCAGCTCAGGTCATGATCTCACAGTCTGTGAATTCAAGCCCCGCATCAGGCTCTGTGCTGACAGTGTGGACCCTGCTTGGGATTCTCTCTCTTTCTCTCTCTGCCCCTCCCCACCCCATTTATTTAATGTTTAAATAAACATTAAAAAAAAATAAAACCACTATTATTGGTAGAAAGCAATTATTGTTTATTTCTCCCCTCCCCATCCCCACCATTGGCATAGTTTCTATAATGTGGGTTGGACCCCTTTATAATTTTCTCTCAGTAGGCCCAAAGCTTAAGATTTTAAACCACTCATTCAATGGAAATTAATAGTCTGAAAGTTTCAAAAGGAACATTTAAGAAAGAGTTAAGCATATTAGAAAAAGACACATTTACATCTAAACAGCATAATTACAAGCCAGTCAAAATAGGCACAGGATCCTCCAGAATAATTGTGATGTATCATCCCACTGTGTTCTTTAAAAGCAGGACCTACCCTGCATAACCCATGCTTGTTATGTGTTGAATAATATCTTGAACTTAGTGAACGTTTTTAAAACATTAAGTTTCCTAAGCCCATCAGAAATAGGTTTTATGTCTCTATGAAGTATCCCGGGACCGTGTTGGCGATTCGAAATACGATGGCCACAGTAGGACTTACCGAGAAGATGACTCGAGAGAGGAAGTTGGCCACACAGAGATACCTGGAGAACATTGTTCAGCAGAGAGACCGGCAAAGGTCTCAGGTGGAAGTGTGCCTGGTGTGTTCCCGGAACAATGAGAAGGTCACAAAACAGTAATAGATGAGGTCAGAGAAGTTTAGGGGGCGTGTCACGTAGGGCCCGCTTGGTGGACCATTTTAAGAACTTAGGCTTTTACTCTGAGTGAAATGGGAAATCATTGGAAAGCTTTGAGCAGAGGAGTAAGGGTTTGATTTACATTTTAATAGAATCACTGGCTGCTGTGTTGAGGTAGAAAAATGGAGCAGGGTGGTCGGTCAAGGGCAGAATCAGGGATACAGGTTAGCAGTTGTTGATAACAATCCAGTTGAGAAATGCCAACAGCAGTGGAGGAGGTGGTGAGAAATAACCAGGGTTTATTTTGTAGATCACACCACCTAGATTTCTTGGCCAGCTGTTTGAGGAATATGAGAGAGATCAGAGTAAGGATAACATCAAGGCTTTTTGCATAATTATGGAGTTGCCATGAATTGAGGTGGGGATCTGATTGAGCAGTTGGTTTGGGAAAGATAACAAGGAGCTGTTGTAAACACGTTATCTTCGACTTCCAGGTAGAGAGGTTGAGTGTGTTGTTCTATAGCATTCTGGAGTTTCAGATGCCCAGGCTAGAGATTCAAATTTGGAAGGGGCCGAGAGAATTTGGATGAGATCCCTTGGGGAATGTGAATAGACAGAGAAAACAGTCCATGGACCAAGCCTTGGGTCATGCTAGTATTTACAGTTTGTTGAGGAAGAGAAGAAATATCCTAAGAAATTATCTTACAACATAGGAATTATGCACACATTTCTAACATAGTGGATCTAATTGTCTCCATTTCCTAAATAAGTGTTATTAAAAGATACTCTTATTTCTGTTGACCCACAAAATGGGAAGAATGAACTGAGAGTTATTTTTCTATGATAAGGCACTTGGGCTGAACCTGAGGTGTTTCAGCCTTTAAAGATTGAGTTGGTAAGAAGGGACCAGTAAAGGAGAATGAGAAGGAGCAGCCAGATGGATAGGAGGGAAATGGAAAGAATATCCTTGAAGTCAAGTAAAGGAGGTGTCTCAGGGAGGAGAGAGTGAATCAGTGGCGTCATAGGTTACTGAGAGGTCAGGTAGGGTGAGGACCGAGTGGCTCATTGGATTTAGCAAGGGAAGTCATTGGTTACCTTGACAAGTGCTGTGTTAGTGGAGGGGTGGGGGCAAAACGTGACTGGAGTGGGCTCAAGAGAGAATAAAAAGCTTATGAAAGAGAATTATAATTTTCCTTTTATTTATTTATTTGAGAGAGAGAGAGCGAGCGAGCATGAGAGCGGGGGAGAGAGGCAGAGAGAGAGAGAGAGAGAGAGAGAGAGAGAGAGAGAGAGAGAGAGAATCTTAAGCAGGCTCCACACTGAGCTGGGAGCCTGACACGGGGCTTGATGGCATAATCCTGGGATCATGATCTGTGCTGAAATCAAGAGTTGTACACTCAACCCACTGAGCCACCCAGGTACCCTGATAATTCTTATTTTCTGTTCAGTTTCTTATAAACAGTATTGAATGTGAGTACTTTTTAATATGTCTGATAGAATGTGGGGTAGGATTTCAGAATACTAGAGGCCATGAGGGGTCTTCAGCAGGCTCTGACAGGGATGGGGGTAATGGGGAGCCTTTGAGCTTCCCTCTGGCTATTATTGGGAAAGCTCTCAGCATATAGATTGTAGTCTGTTTCTTTTGAAATAGAAAATCAGTTGTAATGCAGTGTCTTTGTTCTATGTTGCATCCCTTTAGATAAGAACTATATCCTGGAAGCACTGTCACTTTGTGTTGAGACTTCTGTTTCTAGTAACGACGTGTTCTTTACTTCAACCCATTGATCCTTTACATGAAAAGGGTATAAGAGAGCCCTTGCGAGACATGTGCTTTGAGTTAGCCTCTTTTTCGGCAATGGTGATAGATTTGAGCTGACCAGGCACACATCGTAGTGCCCCACGAACCTGGAGGCCTTCGTTCACAGAATGGATGGCTCAGGGTAGGGGTTCCCAAGAGCCAGAAGAATTTAAGTAATAGAAACATTGCTTGTTTAACAGTTCTTTTATACTTTGTTGATAGCTTCCACTCTGAATATTATTTCAAAGCATGTGATTAAGCAATTTTCATAGTTCTGTATTGTATATCATAATTATGCACCAAGAATTTTCTCTTCTGGGAATTACCTTTGAATTATAATGCTAACTTTCTGTAATACTGTCATCAAAACGAATCAACAAGTCTCTGATACTAATTATCTTTTCTTTCCCTAAGCTTATTAAAATGTTAACACATCAGCCTTTAGTACTTAAATATTGTTTTTGGATAGTTAAAAGCTTACAGTGAATGGTAGAATTAAAACTTTGCTACATGTGTTCGAGTGTTGTTTGGTGATAAAAGAAAGTGTAGTAATAGTCTTTAGAAAGTTGCTAAGTATGGGAGAATGCTGGAAAGAGCAAAGACTCTTCTTTTGCACTGGATTATGGTGCATGTTTTTTGAGAAGTGGAGCTCCAGGGACTGTGTGTGTGTGTTTCTAGTGGGTTGTGGTGTAACATAATGTCAGCATTCTCTTAGGCACTGCTCTGTCAACACTGCTTTATTAGTATCATTTTGAATGTTTTTTCAGCTGAAACTTATAAGTCACTCTACAGTTTGTTAAATGAACATAATTGGCTTGTAACGGAGAAATACACAAGACCAATGTGAAATAATTTGGCAGTGTTGAGAGTTGTACGTGGTAAATACTGGAGTGTGCAGAGGTATAAAACTAAGCAAATTTTGGAATAAACGTTAAGTCTCTTAAGTCAGTGACTACAGGATGAAGTCCAGATCTCTTGAGCATGGAATTCAATATCCCAAACCAGAGCTCCAAACCTGTGGCCCACCAGGAAGACTGGCTACAGACATATTTTGGTTTTTAACATAGCATGAAAATAATTATTTGCTAACTTTTAAGAGTTGAAACTTTTCACTTAAAAAAAATTGAATTTTATATCTTCTTTTGAAAAGCCGGAAGGCCTGGCAATGAGTTTTGGGGAGCAGCGTAACAACTTCCCCTTTTATATGGGGTTTGTACTCTGTAGCCCACCATACTCCCCAGAAGAGATCCTCTTGGCCCCAACGTTGAGACCAAATTGCTGTCGGCATTTTCGTCCTGCAGGCTTCACTCCTTTCTTGCCTGCCCCTGTCGGCATGGGAATTGACTATCCGTGTGTTGTAGTCACTTGGATTCTTACATAATGTCATCTCACAGATCCGTCAGTCTATCCCAGTTCTCCTCGTAGTCCCCAGTTGTCTCCATTACCAGGCTAACTACGACATACATACTTAGTCTGGGTCATGCTTGCTATTCTCCTTGCACTCAAGTGAGCTGCAGAATGCTTGTGTCACTTCACTGGAACTTAGTACATCCTGCTTTATATTGTCATCTTTTTATATATTCTAACTTACCAGCTCGAAGTTTCTCGAGGACAACAACCATATCTTATTTACTAGTGCCTAGCAAATTTACTCTAGATTTACTAGATTAATTATTGTTTAGAGTTACCTTCCAGTAATGGTAATATATAATTATAGTGATGCTTGAGAAGAATTAGAAAATACCCAAAACTCGTATAAAATCTATTTCCTCAGACAGGGCAATCTTAATTTACTATATCGATTTCTTTGTAGCAAGATTTATATCATTTATTTGAGTATTAAGTCACCACCTCATGTATTGCCTGTTTAGATTCTGTTATGTAGGTGGATGATGTTTCCAAATAAGGGGAACTTTATTACATACCATTTTATAATTTTAGATATGCTTCTTTCTAAGGCTAATACTGTTTTTTTTTTTTTGTTTTTTTTTGTTTTTTTTTCAACGTTTATTTATTTTTAGGACAGAGAGAGACAGAGCATGAACGGGGGAGGGGCAGAGAGAGAGGGAGACACAGAATCGGAAACAGGCTCCAGGCTCTGAGCCATCAGCCCAGAGCCTGACGCGGGGCTCGAACTCACGGACCGCAAGATCGTGACCTGGCTGAAGTCGGACGCTTAACCGACTGCGCCACCCAGGCGCCCCAGGCTAATACTGTTTTAAATGTCTTATTTTTTCATTCATTTGACAAATAGTGAGTACCCTATGTAGAAGGCCCTGGAGATAGTGTGAATTCAACAGACATGATGGTACCTGCTCTCCTGAAGCTTTAACCCATTAGCCAGAAAGGCAGATATCAGAAAACAGAATGTATAATTGTTTAATTTTGGTAAGTATTACCAAGAACTGGGGGGTTCTCTGAGACCTCCTAACAGAGCAGTCTGGTCTGAAGGTGGGGCTGTAATAGGGAGTATAACATAACTGAATTCTAAACTCCCTGACTTTCTCATAATGCCATAGCAGTTTATAAAGTATTCTAAATGTAAAAATTTAACCTTAGAGGGGCACTGGGTGGCTCAGTTGGTTAAGTGTCCAACTTTGGCTCAGGTCATGATCTCACGGTTCGTGAGTTCAAGCCCCGTGTCTGGCTCTGTGCTGACAGCTCAGAGCCTGGAGCCTGCTTCAGATTCTGTGTCTCTCTTTCTCTCTCCCCTCCCCTGCTCATGCTCTGTCTCGCTCTCTCTCAAAAATAAACATTAAAATTAAAAAAAAATTAACCTTAGAAACAAATAAATTAAGTGGTAATTTCTGTGACAAAATAAGAGTTAAAAAAATCTCTAAGGAACTTACCATTGGCTACAGTCATTAATGAGGAAGAATGAATTATTTATTTTCTTTAATCTTTATTTGTGTGAGAGAGAGAGAGACAGAGACAGAGTGTAAGTGAGGGAGGAACAGAGAGAGAAGGAGACACAGAATCCAAAGCGGGCACCAGGCTCTGAGCTGTCAGCACAGAGCCCCACGCGGGGCTCAAACCCATGAACTGCGAGCTCATGACCTGAGCTGGAGTCTGATGCTTAACTGACTGAGCCACCCAGGTGCCCCATGAAGAATGAATTATATTTTATAACTCTAGAGTTTACTTTGTTTGGTACCTGAATTGAACTCTATTTAAATAAGTAAATGAAAGACAAAAGGGAATTTGGGCTAGAAATTTCAGATATAGCTAACTCGCAAACTAACTTTTATGAAACTGTAATTATTTTAAAGATGTTTACAGTGAGGACATTTCTTATGGCTTCTGAAAGTAGGATATAAAAAATAAACTGACTTATTCCCTCAAGAGCGAGTAGTGGATAGTACCTTTATTTTCTATTTCCAAGCCCGTGACTAAAAAATACTAATAGTTTATTAGTATGATCTTGGAGTGATGTAATAGGGTATTATGAAAAACCTCAGAGGTAAAGTTAGTAGCATATGTGAGCCAAAAAATAGAGTGGAATTTTGTGTGGTGTATATATTTATTAACAGCAATCAGAAATGCTTTAGGCATTTTCCCCCCAAAGAAAATAGAATTCTATACTTAACTAAATCCATCTAAATATAGTGGTAAAGTTAATTTTTTGCATAGCTTAGCATCACACTGAAACAAAGGTCAGCTGTAGTGGTGCCATGTCTGAAATTTCTGTTAAGAAACTCATGTTACTGGTAATTATAGAAAGAGATTCAGAAAAATTAACATACTGAAGGAAGTTTTAGTTCAAATTCACCCAAGATTTTCAGATGTGAGCTTAAGGAAATTTAAGGAAATCAGATCAGGAAATAGTTTTTAAGAAATGTCAAATGTCATGTAGAATTTAAAATAAGTACCGGATAAATCTTTTTAACCTTAAATATTCATTAACTGAGCCCATGTCAGTTTTAAGTTGTGAAGAGGGTGTTTAACAGATGATATGTTATTTACTAAATTAATTGCTTTTACTGGTGCCTACAGAAATATAAAGAGAAGTTTTCATGAATTTTAGTTGTAGAGTAAAAACTAGCAGGGAAAGCCAATGAAAGTTAGTTAACTTATAAAACAAAGTTGCCTTTAATGATTGGTTGGCTTATGTATTCTTGAACTAGACTCATAATTTACCAATACGTTTTCAGGAAATTTGTAGTCACCGTATTATAGATAAAGGATCTAAATTAATGCATTTTAATGTATGAACTATTTTCAGTTGAGGGGCCTGAAACAAATTCTCAATTGCCAAGGGGTTGGGAAAGGCTCTGAAATGTTTGGGGGCTTGTGTAGCCTGGTTGTGGTCAACTGAATTCCATTTTCTAGTGCTTGAATCCTGACCAGACATGTTGCAGTGGTGACTGAGTTTGTGTATCTTTTTCTGGTATGATATTATTGTCTGTGTTATGGACGTTAGTCATGTCTTCCCAGGTAGGCAGTAATGTTTGAGGACACATAAGAGGTGATTTCTACTCTCTTGAATTCTTTCATAGCTCCTATAAAACTGTTGACTCTTGACTTCAGCCCAACAGCGTTGTGGCTTTATTCTTTCTGATCTGTATGATGTGAGAGAGCTGCCATCTAGATTTAAGCCTTCAGCAAGTCCAGGAAGCATCTGACCCATTAAAAAAAGTTAACAGAATTGTGTTTGTGTGTATCTCCTGAGTCTGATGTATAAATGATGTATATCAATAGCACAACAGTGACATGTATTCATATTTAATATTGGCATTGGAAATACACATTTTGTTGCTTAAACATTCAAAAGGCCATGAAGAATACAAATTTTGTTCCATAAACTTTCAAAAGACCATAAATAAAGATTGGATTTTAAGCATTAATAATAGAATGCAGCAATAGAAGTTATCTGTGATTTCTCAGTGCAAGAAAACAAGGTCTCTTGAAATACCTCAATTAGGGATTTCCTCCCAGCCTGCATCAGAACAACGTTTCTTGTTTCCTCATGCCAGATGTTTTCTTAGTGATGGTACACCACGCACTGGGGCCCAAGACACAAGCCTAATCCACTGGAAACGCCCATTCAACCATTCTTGCAGTTTTTCCTCCTTGGTTTGACATGTGGTGGTGTCCACCCTCGTTGTGATGATCGAATTGCCTGTGAGGAGGTAGTCCTGAAATGACACCCTCCCACCATTTGAGTTGATGTGCTTGGCCCTGTGCCTAGGAGCGAGATGATAACGGACCTCATAATTTCTTACAAAATAGTTGATATAGTCTTATCTTACTTTAATATTGGGGGTGGGGTCAAAAAGTTGGGATTATTTCTAAATGAAATTTTTATATTTGCTGCACCACCCATCTTTGCTGTTGTCTTGACCTCCTTATGAATGTGAGTTTTAGCTTCCCCTGCCTTCTGTTTCTTCACCCCTTCTGTGTTCTGTTCCTGCTTCATCTGATCGCCTATGTATCCTCTATTACAAAGAAAAAAACAACTCTGCATGTCGTATGTTCTATAATGGGATGAAAAGGCTCACAGACAAGAATTTAACTAAAATCATGTACAGAGATTCTACTCCTTCCTAGTTTCTTTTCTACTCAAATTGTGCGTGTGTGTGTGTGTGTGTGTGTGCTTTCCCTGAGGATATTAATAAAGTTATTTTATAAGTATCTTTATGAATTTAATCCTTTCACAGGCCAGAAGCAGTTGATCCATAAAACAAACTAAAAACTGTGTTTATGAAAATCCATGTTGTATATCTCCCAAATCTGACATATGAACAAAATATAACTTTCATAACAGTAATACGTAATTAGATTTAATGTCACACTGAAAAATATAAATTGTATCTCTGTGAAAAATATAAATTTCAAGTTTTCAAAAACTAAACAAAGATTGAATTTTGAAAATTACCAATAGAGTGTAGTTATAAAATAGGACATTTTCCTCAAAGAAACAAATCAAGATGTCATTGATTAGCTTCCTATGATCATTTATATATATATTTGATTATGG
Source organism: Prionailurus bengalensis (assembly GCF_016509475.1). Classification (NCBI taxonomy): domain Eukaryota; kingdom Metazoa; phylum Chordata; class Mammalia; order Carnivora; family Felidae; genus Prionailurus; species Prionailurus bengalensis. Next base: position 99,951,933 of record NC_057355.1, read on the forward strand.
GAATAATTATGTAATCATAAGAATAACTATAAATAGTGTTCTCTCAATTCTCTTTGAGATGCTAAAGTGTAAAGTAAAATAACAGATCTTCAGAATGGTATATGCATATTAATTGATAAGGTTTTTCTACCTAACTGCAGATAGAAATGTAGCTATACAGCACGATTAAGAATTCTGTCATTAGAGTTTGGTATTATAATAAATCATCATTGAGAAGTTGAATTACATCTGATATTTGAGTGAGGTCACAGATTTTTTTTTTTTAATTTTTTAGAGAGAGAGAGAGCTTATGAGCAGGGGAGAGGGGCAGAGGGAGAGAGAGAAGAAAATCTTAAGCAGGCTCCATGCTCAGTGCAGAGCCGGACACTGGGCTCAATCTCACAACCTTGGGATTATGACCTGAGCCCAAATCAAGAGGGACACCCAACCCACTGAGCCACGCAGATGCCAAGGTCACACATCTTAAAGTATTGTTAGATAATGGGATATACTACTGAGATGAAATAATGCATTTGAAAGTGCTCTGTAAATGTGGTATCCCATGGAGACACCTCAGGGTCTTACCATAGATGTTATCTGGGTGGTCATTTACTACCCATAGGTGTGGGCAGGAGAAAGAAGCGATTGTTACAGCGTTTACCCTGGACTGCAGGTGGTGAGCGGGAGACTCTGACACTGGAAAATGAAACATTGATGCGTACTTGTGGGGCAAGGATACATGCTATTTATCAGATTAAGAACCATGATTTGTATACATTACCTTTCTCAAAAATTAAAGGAAGGTGAGCATGTCTTTCCTTTAACTAGATATTCCGGCATCATCATAATTTATCTCTATGTGACATTTTGTAGGTTACTTTATTTGATCCTCAGAGTAGTAGTCCCTGTTTTACAGATGAGAAGGTTAAATAATTTGTATGACTTGACAACTTTACCTGAAACAGTTGGTGAAAAACCAGAACATGATACTCTCCTGACTCTGAGGCCTGTGCTCTTTTTTTCTTGCTACCAGTCATCCTGGTGATAAAATATTTCTAGAGTATTTGCAAAATACAGTGTGACATTTTGATTTCTTTTTTTTTTTTTTTTAGTATTTTTTTAAGTCAATTTTGGTTTCTGCCCGATATTAAATCAACTTTTGTTCCTTAATTAGCTTACACTGATGTTGCCGTAGAGAATTTTTTGTGTCAGTCCAAACTAGATAGGGTAGTCTTTTCAAACATATTGTACTTCCTGTGATAATGCATTTAACTTCACACAAAATTCCTGATCATTGGATTTTATTAGAAGACAGAAAGACATGCATAAAATTTCACACTATTAATCCTTTGTTCAGAGCAGCTGTTACCTTGAAAAAACCTCTAGTAATTTGTAGGATTGGCTAATAAAGGAAAATCAGAATAAAGGTGTTTTTGGAATGATGGCACATCGTACATTTAAAGGTGACACATTAAATACATTTGCTTGATTTCCCTTTAGAACATTATAATCTTTAAGTGCTAGTGTTTTATGGAAACATACTACAGGCCTTTCTGTAGGAAGTTTTAGACATGTGGACTGTGTAAATGAACCCGAATTTAGCATGAGAACATCTGCAAATCTTTCTTTCATTCAACTCTTATTTATATGCCAAGCATTTTGCTGGAAATTCAATGATGACCAAGGCATGGACCTGTCCTCTGGAAATTAGAGCCTGGTTGATGAGGGAGACAGACAAACCAGTGAACACTTAAACCATGTGATATGCGAAATGCTACCTGTTTAAAACTCTGCTGTGCTATTTTTGTTTAATAAGAAATTTTCTTTTATCTCTCCGGAATTCTTACCAGGTGATACCATTGGTAAACATCAAAAGGCCCTAACTTTTGGTTTTACTTAGTATCGTTTAAAATTGTAGTGTTTTTTTCCAAATCACCATGAATTCCTACCTTTCAATTTTTAAGGTCAAGTTTAAACTTTCGGAAGCCATGGGTTTAGCCAGTTTAGGTAATAATACCTGCATCATGCAGCAAAGGGTTTGAAGTAATGTGGTGTTACTTAAACACATAAGGCGCTTCAATGAACATGCAGATTCATTAAATTTGTTTAAATCAAATCTTTAGTTATATAAATTGCATGCAGTAAAAATAAAGTTCACAAATTTTAAGTAGATAATTTGGTAACTTTTGAGAAATGTGTATAATTATGTAACCAGTGTCAAAGTCAAGATATAGAACATTTTTGTCATGCCAGAAAGTTTTCTTCAGCCCCTTTTTAGTTAGTCTTCTTCTCTTCCACCACTTTCTTCTTTTTCTCCTTCCTCCCACCCCAGTTATCCATGACAACTACTGATCTTTAGTTTTGCCTTTTATAGAATTTCATGTAAATCGTATCATGTGACCTGTAGTTTTTTTGTGCTTTGCTTTTGTATCTGGCTTCTGTCCCTTAGCATAATGCTTTCTGGATTCATGCATTTGTTGCATATATCAAGTTTTTTTTTTTTTTAATTGGGTAATATTAAGTTGTCACAACTTGTTCATTCATCTGCTATTAATGGATATTTGGATTGTTTCCAGTTGGGAATGGAAGTTTATTATGAATGAAATTACTATGAACGTTCATGTATAAATTTTTTTTTAATTTGAGGCACACCAGTTCATTTATATTTTTAAAATTTTTATTCAAGTATAATATATGATTTTATGTTAGTTTCAGGTGTACAATATAGTAGAACAATTCTATACATTTCTCAGTGCTCATCAAGATATGTGTACTTTTAATTCCCTGTATTTATTTCACCCATCCCTCCACCCACCTCCCCTCTGGCAGCCACCAGTTTGTTCTCTGTATTTATTTATTTTTAAGTGTTTCTTTATTTTTGAGAGAGAGAGTGAGAGAGAGAGAGAGAGAGAAGGGAAGGGGCAGAGAGACCGGGAGAAAGAGGATCCGAAGCAGGCTCCATGCTGCCAGCACAGAGCCCAATGCAGGGTCCAAACTCACAAACCGTGAGATCATGACCTGAGCCAAAGTCAGAAGCTTAACTGACTGAGCCACTCAGGCTCCCCTGTTCTCTGTATTTAAAAGTCTGGTTTTTTGTTTCTCTCTTTTTGTTTTTTCTTTGTTTGTTTTGTTTCTTAAATTCCATGAATGAAATTCTCTGTGAGTGAAATCACACAGTATTTGTCTTTCTCTGTCCTACTTATCTTATTTAGCATTATACCCTCTAGGTCTATCTATACTTTTTGCAAATGGCAAGATTTCATTCTTTTTTTTTTTTTTTATGGCTGAGTAATAGTCCATTGTGCACATATACCACACCTTCTTTATCCATTCATCTATGGATGGAACTTGGGCTGCTTCCATACTTGGCTATTGGAAATAATGCTACAACAACCATAGGGGTGCATATATTTTTTTGACTTAGTGTCTTTGTTTTCTTTGGGTAAATACCCAGTAGTGGAATTACTGGGTCATAATAACTTTTTTTTAATTGTTTTTAACTTTTTGAGGAACCTCCATACTGTTTTCCACAGTGGCTCTACCAATTTGCATTCCCACCAATAGTGCGTAAGGATTCCTTTTTCTCTACATCCTTACCAACACTTACTTCTCGTCTTTTGAATCTAGCCATTCTAACAGGTGTAAGCTGATATTTCTTTGAGGTGCATTTCCTTGATGATTAGTGACATTGAGCATCTTTTCATGTGTCAGTTGGCCACCTGCATGTTTTCTTTGGGAAAATATCTATTCATGTCTTCTGCCCATTCTTGATTGATTGGATTATTGGGGGGTGATGTTGGGTTGTATGAGTTCTTTGTATATTTTGGATAGAACTCTTTCTCTGGTATATCATTTGCAAATATGTTCTCCCATTCATTAAGTCGCCTTTTTTGTTTTGTTGATGGTTTCCTTCACTGTGCAAAAGCTTTTGATATGGTGTAGTCCCAGTAGTTTCATTTTGCTTTTGTTTCTCTTGCCTCAGGAGACATATCTAGAAAAATGTTGCTAAGGCTGATGTCCAAGAAACTGCTGTCTATATTTTCTTTCAGGAGCTTTAAGGTTACAGGCTTCACATTTAGGTCCTTAGTCCTATTGTATATAGTGTTAAAAAGTGGCCCAGTTTCATTCTTTTGCATGTAACATTCTAGTTTTCTCAGCACCATTTATTGAAGAGATGAGATGGTCTTTTTCTCATTGTATATTCTTGCCTCCTTTGTGATAGATTGACTATATAAGCATGTGTTTATTTCTGGACTCTATTCTGTTCCATTGATCTATGTGCCTGTTTTTATGTTGGTACCATACTGTTTAGATTACTACAGCTTTGTAGTATATCTTGAAATCTGGGATGGTGATGCTTCCAGCCTTGTTCTTTTTTCAAGATTACTTTGGCTATTTGGAGTCTGTGGTTCCATTTGGTATTATTTGTTCTAGTTCTGTGAAAAGTGTTATTGGTATTTTGATAAGGGTTGCAAGTGTAAGTCTTTGGTGGATGTATCTTTTCATTTATCGTACTCAAGTACCTAAGAATGAGTTCTATGATAAATGAATGTTTGACCTTATAAGAAGCTATTAATTGTTTTCCAAAGTAGTTATATCATTTAACATTCTCACCAGCAGTGTCTGAGAGTTCTAGTTGCTCCAGATTCTCACCAAGGTTTGGTATTCTCTGTCTTTTCAATTTTAAACATTCTAGGGGTGTGCATTGTGGTATCTCACTGTAGTTTGTTTTTTATTTTTTTATTAGAGAGAGAGCGCACATGTGTGAGTATGGGAGAGGGACAGAGGGAGAGAGAGCAACAATCCCAAGCAGGCCCCATGCTCAGCATGGAGCCCAATGTGGGACTTGATCCCACAACCCTGGGATCATGACATGAGCCTAAATCAAGAGTCAGATACTCAGCCAACTGAGCCACCCAGGCACCCCTCACTGTAGTTTTTAATTGCATTTTCCTAATGACTAATAATATTGAGCATCATTTCAAATGCTTACTTGCCATTTGTGTATCTTTTCCGGGGAAGTGACTGTTTAAATCTTTTGGCCATATTTTTAAGTGAGTTTTCTTCTGTTAGTAAGAGCTATTTATGTATTCTGGATTTAAGTCTTTAATTAGATAAATGTTTAAAAATATTTTTTTCAGTCTGAGGATTGCATTGCCATTTTTAAACTGACTTGCAAAGAGCAGAAATTTTAATTGTAAAGAAGTCCAATTTTTCCTTTAAAAATTTTTTTGATCACAGAGATCTCCTAGAAGTTTTCTGTAAGTTTCACAGTTTTAGCCTTTATATTTGGATCTGTGATTCAAGTTAATCTTTGTATTAGGGCCGAAATCAATTCTAAGTTTATTCCCTCAGTAAAGTACCTTGGCACCTTTATCAAAAATCAAATGACTTTTGATATATGGTTTGTATCTGGACTCTTTATTCCATCAACTGACATATCTTTAGGCCAATATTGTATTGTTTTAGGGGCACCTGGGTGGCTATCATTAAGCATTTGACTCTTGATTTCAGCTCAGGTCATGATCTCACAGTTCGTGAGATTGAGCCCCACATGGGCCTCCATGCTGACAGCACAGAGCCTGCTTGGGATTCTCTCTCTGTCTCTCTCTCTCTCTGCCCCTCCTCTGCTCACACATGCACACATGCTCTCTTTCTCTCAAAATAAACTTAAAAAAAAGTAAAAATATACACCGCTTTAAGTAATGTATGTACTCTTTACAGTAAGTCTGAAAAATCAGATATTAAGTCTTCCAACTTTGAATTTGAGTCGAAAGGGCAGACATACCTGCTTTGTTCCAATATTAGGGAAAACCCATTTACTTTTTCACCATTAAGTGTAATATTAACTGTAGATTTTTCTTAAACTGTCATGACTTCTAGGAGCAAGTAATTTCCAAATTCCAGACAGAGTAATGCAATTGGAAGATGTTTTTGAAAGACTCCTTAGAAGGATTTTCAGGATTTTGTCTCTTCATTATCACCAACTGTATCGAGGGTTACCAGCAGACAACCTACAACTTTCCAAATCTTATCTGAAAAAGAATTTTCATCAGCTTTCCCTAGAGAGCCCATGATTAGTACCAACAACGTATTTTCTTAATTCACTTTTCCAAATGTGAAGGTCATGAAGGAAAATAGGCACTCATCTCTTAATGAGGAATTTTTGAATACTTGAATAGTTTTGCCTCTGGATCTGAGGTGATAATGATTCTATGGCATTTGTTGGCAGTATATAACATTTTCTTGGTAGAATTAAGGCAGTAGGAGGACAGTGATGGACCACTGGTATTGGGCAGTAGTCCTGCCATGAAGAATGGCTGACCTTGGAGTAGGCTGCTCTTTTAGTTTATTCAGGATAATAGTCTGTAGGTCAGCCTCAAGCTGCCTTTCCAGGATGATTAGAGCCATTAAAAAAAAAAAAAAAAGCAATACTAAACAGAGATAGGTTGGTTTCTGTTTTTTGTTTGATTGGTTTGTTTTTAACTTCAACGTTGAGTTGTGGTTCCATTTTTCATGGAGGATTAACCCTGTCACTGTAGGGTAACTTGTAATTCTGATCTCCTTCCTCCACACCCTTTAAAAATCAGGCTTTTAAGTCTCTCTCACAGCATTAGAGGATGATTAGTATCAGGAGGAATGTTGTCTTTTGGCGGTATGCAGAGGGATACACATCACAGAACCAGAAAATCCGATGAACAGGTAGGTCAAATGGAGACAACTTGACTGGGCTATTCAGTGACTCATTGTTGGACAGTGTGGACTTCACCAGAGAATGCAGAGATTCACTGTTAAATGACTTTTATTTCTATTCTCTTTGGGATATAAGGTAACACTCAAGTTGGCTTTGGTCTCTTATTTCAAAACCTGGTTGAGAAGAGTTCTAGAAACGAGGTCTGTGAGTTGGTGTATGGGAAATAGAATATTACTATATAGGTAAATACTACTTGAAAATGAGATTTCACACTTGATGGACCTGGCAAATTTATGGTGGTTATCTTCTACAAGTAAGCTAAGGGAATTAAACGCTGGATGATGGATACAAGAGAGCCAACTTCTGATTGAAGGTTACCTTGGAGAAAACCTAAGGGATGCAGCCGTGGTTCCCAGTGATGTTCCTCACATCCGTCTTAACAGTCTTGGATTTGTGTTTCTCCAGAATAGCACAAATCACCTCAGTCTCCTTGGAGAAGATTAGCTAATGACTGGATGATGCCCCAGGGGGATGGGGTAGCTATATATAACTGGGAAGCCCTATATAAAATGAACATTTTCATCAGTTTTCTTAAGCAAGGACTTTTAAAACTGTAAGTCAGAGTTTTAGACTTTTTTTTTTAATGATTAAAATAATCATTGTTGGGGTTCCCAGATGGCTCAGTCAGTTGAGCATACAACTCTCGATTTCAGCTCAGGTTGTGCTCTTGTGGTCGTGAGATCAAGCCCTACATTGGGCTCCACACTGGGCATGGAGCCTGCTTGGGATTCTCTCTCTCTTTCTCTCTCTCTCTCTCTCTCTCTCTCTGTCTCTGTCTCTTTGTCTCTGCCCCTCCCTTGCTTGTGCGTGCACATGTGTGCTCTCTCTTTCTCTCTCACTAAAAAAAAATAAAATAAAATAATAATAATAATAGTAATAGTTGTTTTCTCTGACTTTTTAAATTGGTATTTTCAGATATCTTTATAAGTTTACGTGACAACTTTGTCTCTACCTTACAGCAAAACCCCCAAAGAGGTGTTAAATAAGAACTTTTGTAGCAGTATCAAGCCTTGTGAGAATGTCCAGAGGAATTGCTTACTTTGAAGTCTGTAGATTGTGCTTTTGATCTTTTACTGTAAAGAGTACCTGGACCCATGAGGTTTACTTCATGCCCTTCTGCACGTTTGGCACATGAACAGTATGGGCACATGTGTGAGGGTGTGCCCTGATGCGAATGCTACTCTTTCGGGTGTGTCTGGTTAACAAAGTAATTGCAGCCCATCATTTATGTGTATCAAGGTAAAAATTGGATTCCTAGCACCTCAAACTCTTTTTCTGGCTTCATAAACTTCTTTACATATAATGCTACAACTGTCAGGGTGGAAGGCAGGTCTTATTAGCATTTGAGTACATTCACTTTAGTAAATCGTTTTAACATATTTCTTAACTTCATATCAAAAATGAACTTTTTTTTTTTTTTTTAGTTTTTTTTTTCAACGTTTATTTATTTTTGGGACAGAGAGAGACAGAGCATGAACGGGGGAGGGGCAGAGAGAGAGAGAGGGAGACACAGAATCGGAAACAGGCTCCAGGCTCTGAGCCATCAGCCCCAGAGCCTGACGCGGGGCTTGAACTCACGGACCGCGAGATCGTGACCTGGCTGAAGTCGGACGCTTAACCGACTGCGCCACCCAGGCGCCCCAAAAATGAACTTTTTGAAGACAGACTAGATTAAATTAAATTGTTTCCTACTCATGGGAGTTTTTGAACAGAATTTAGAGAAGAAAAATCCTGGGGGGAAAAAAAAGGATACTGGGTACCTAAAACTAACTGGTATTATCTTGGCAGATCATTCTCTCACCACATTGGTTTCTTCACCTATAAAATTATGGGGTTGGGGGGCGCCTGGGTGGCTCAGTCGGTTAAGTGTCCGACTTCAGCTCAGGTTGTGATCTCACAACTTGTCAGTTCGAGCGCTGCATCAGGCTGTGTGCTGACAGCTCAGAGCCTGGAGCCTGCTTTGGATTCTGTGTCTCCCTCTCTCTCTGCCCCTCCCTCACTTGTGCGCGCTCTCGCTTGCTGGCTCTCGAAAATGAATGAATAAACTTACAAAGTAAAATTGAATCAAGGGATTGGAGTAGATCATCTGTGAGATCTGATACAGTGGGTCAGATTTTCATTTGGTTGTTCTTCTATTGCGTCATTATTCCATTTAGTAGTAGATAGAATCTTAGAAATTAATACATATGCCTACTACTAACTTGTAAATACTGTAAAAATTCATTAACAACACCAGAATATCTAAGGCTTTTTCCCACTTTTGGGCCATGAAAACACTTATGTAGTGGGTACAATAATATTTTATAAAGATTATTTTAGTTTGCTGTAAAGTCTTTGCATAGGATCCTCAAAGGATTCAATTTATGTTAAAAGTAACAGGCTATTTATTTTAACAGGATTGCATACTTGTCGTACTTTATTTATCAAGTTTAGTCACCAATATGTAGTTGTTCACAGCATTTTCAACAACAGTACCTCTGATAATTTTTTTTAATTATGAAATACACACATAGAAAAATGCCTATAATGTCTGTGTACATTTTAAACAGTAATAGTAATCAACACCATTATATCCCCTATCAAGTATAAGAAAAATAATTCTCTAGCTCCTTTGTAGGTCCTGTCCCTTTCTGAAGACATCTCCTGCTCCCAGACTACCCCATCCAGCACCATTTTGAACTTACTCATTACCTTTCTTAACAGTTTTACCAATATATATTCTGTATCCCTGAATGAGTTATTGTTTCATCACCTGATTTTGATGAATTGTATATATTCTTTTGTAACTTGTTTTTTCACTGAACCATTGTCTTTGAGATTCACAGTTGTTCACGTGTGGCTGTGGTTCATTAATGTTCACTGCTGAATTGCCTTAATGTACCGTATTTTATTTATTCTGTCAATGGACTTTTGCCTCTCTGGTGTGTGTGTTTACTTTGTTGTTGTTAAGAACTGTTTAATGACATGAAAAGCCCTTCTGCAGTGTTAAAGCTAGAAACTCTCCAAATCCTTAATTCAATCTTTCTTAGGGGTGCTAAAGTCTCTTTGGAAAAAAAAAAATATTTCAGAGGAAAAATAAGTAAAGTTAATGTTAAGGTTCCTATGTAATATAAGGATTTCTATATTTCTACCAGATAATGAGAATTTCACAGCAAAATCATTATCAAGAAAATTGCAGTTCCACTGTCAGAGAGAATTGAGCGCAAGTCCCATGAATGAAGGAATCAAAGATTTCATTGTGGAAATTAGAAGCAGATGCTTCTAAGTTGGAGGATTTTCCCTGAGAACAGCACTTTTTGTTGGCGATGTCATGCTAGAAATCCATCTTGGTTGAAAGGAATTTTTGTGCCTGGTTGCTAAACCCGATATGACTTTTGAATACAGATGGCTATGCAAAATCAAGTTTCTCTGGCTTAAAATTCATGAATTTTACCCTTGACTTTGTTCTTCTTGTTGGTTGCCTATCTAGCATCTCCCCTCATCTCCCAGGCTTTCCAAATGTACTCAGATTTTTGTTTTGATGTCTATGTACTTGAGGGGAAGTTGATCCTACCTCTAGCTCTAGAAGTGGGCCCTGGGTGGCCTCAGCTAATCATGCAGGCCCCTGCCCTATATTGTGTGTGTGTTGGGAGTGGGGGTGGGGGGGTGCGTGCTGGTGACTTGAGACATTCAGTTAGGATTAGTATCATTACTCCTGTTTGCCTCCGCATTCTGGTTTATTTGGCCACTCTGAGAGAAGCAAGCCTTAAAGTGGAGTGATTCCAAGGTACCAAGAGGAAACTAGGTTCTGGATGACATCTCAAACTACCACATCAAACCACCCACGGGCCCTTTCATCCTGCTTGTTGCCTTCAAGTTACTTTGGTTTTTGTAAATTTCCCTTATAGCATTTAACTAGCCTAACTACTAATAGTTAACATGTCTGTAGTGTATACCATATATCTTATATCATCCTTTAAAGTAGTTACTGTTGTTATTCCCATTTTACAGATATGGAAGCCGAGATGTAGAGAGAGGCAAAGGCATTTGTCCAAGGTCACATAGCTAGGAAGTAGATGGCTAATAGTCAGACCCAGGCAATTTGGCTACAGAGTTCAAGTTTCAGTTTGATGTTTTTGGTACTTACAATATAATGCATCCCAGCCAATGTGTCTTTTTATATATTTGCTTTCACATAAGTTGGCTTAGCTTGATGTACAGGGAGACTTTCCTAGAAACTGTATTTTGTTGATAGTTTTGGAGATTATTTTCTTTTATGTTTGGCTATCGCATTTAAAGATGAGGAAAAATTTGCACCTTTTCTTCTGTAACTAATATGCAGAAAATATTCAAGAAGCTGTGACCAATACCGACTCCCATTTCTAGGGCGCGGATTGGAGAGTGCTTCTTTAAAAACATAATTTTAATCTTAATTGCTAGAGAATTCACATTTCTGGTGAATTGATAAATAATTTACTCATTGCGTCCTGCTGTGTGCCTATTAGAGACCCAATGTCTCTGCCTACCACAGACATTCATCCTATCCTGGAGGACATTCCAGTTCTCTGTGGGGGGGACAACTTGCCAACAAGTACAAGGGTGATAAGAGTGCAAGTGAAATGCCCCTCAGCTGCCTAGCCATGTGGAGGCATGCTTCCCGGACAAGTATCTTGAGTTTTCTGGGGAGAACGAAGATACAGTATTTTGTTCTTGTTTTTTTAGACATGGGTGAATACTATGTGAGGGAGGATATCTAGGCAGGGGGAACAGGATGGGCAAAAGCATAGACATGTGACAGTAAGACTTGTTCAGAGAACTCTGAGGAAAACAACTGTAGTAATGTACAACACGAGTTGACAGAACGGCCACGTGGAGGCTGGATTCAACGCGAAGGTGAAAGGTTGTGCCTTCGAGTTTAGGAGTTGTCCTGTGGAAGTGCTGTGGCATGAAAGAATGTGTGAGCTGGGATGTGAGATGCAAAATTGAATGTGCAGTTTCATGAGGTCGCCTTGGCAGCATTGAGGGGGTGGCGGACTTGAAGAGTGAAACAAGACCGAACAGTTAGAAATCCAAGGGAGAGAGTACAGTGACGATGTATGGTAGAGGAGAAAGGCACTAGAATGGTAGACCAGACACAGGAAGAATATATATACATTTTTTTGTAACTAAGATTATTTTTAAGTGTATATGTAGCAACTGAATCACAGCCTTTCCACCCCTGGGATCATTTTTGTCGCCCTTCCTCTCCCCCACCTTCCTTGGGTCTTATGAAAAGATTGTCAAAGTGAATTTTCATTTTTTAAATCTGGTGGGTAAAACCAAATGTGCCATCAAAATAAGCACTTGAAAACTGGTATGAAAATGACTTAAGTGAATGATCTTTAAGTTTTCTTTGAAATATTACCATGGATAAATATACCAACTTTTATCAGGGGTTTTGAAATATCTAAAGTAATTGTAAAGATCCCATTACTTTTTCTGTTTAATTGAAGTATGGTTGACATGCATTGTTACATTATTTCAGGCGTACTACATAGTGATTCGGCAAGTTTCTGCGTTATGCTATGTTCGCCACAAGTATAGCTATCCTCTGTCACTATACAGTGCTTTTACGGTATGCTGTCCCTTTTATACCTGTGACTTGTTCATTCCATGTTCCTTCACCCATTTTGCCCATTCCTCCACCCCCTTTTCCTCTAGCAACCACCAGTTCTTGTATTTTGGGATCTATTTCTGCTTTTTGGTTGTTTGTTTTGTTTTTTAGATTCTACACATAAGTGAAATCATACGGTATTTGGCTTTTTCTGTCTGACTTACTTCACTTAGTTTAATACGCTCGAGGTCCATCCATATTTTTGCAAACGGCAAGATCTCATCCCTGTTTGTGGCTTTTACTCCATTGTATGCATATGTACCACATCTTCTTTATCTACTTATCTGTGGATGAACACTTGGGCTACTTCCATATTTTGGCTGTTGTAAATAGTGCTGCAACAGACAGAAGGGTGCATGTCTGCACCCTTTGAGTTAGTGTTTTTGTTTTCTTTGGGTAAATACCCAGTAGTGGAATTACAGAGTCATAGGGTAATTCTATGTTCAATTTTTTGAGAACCTCCATATTCTTTTCCACAGTGGCTGTACCCATTTGCATTCCTGCCCACAGTGCATGAGGGTTCCTTTTTCTCCACATCCTTGCCAGCACTCGTTATTTCTTGTCTTTTTGATTTTAGCCATTTTAACAGGTATAAGGTGATATCTCATGATTTTGATTTGTATTTTCCTAATGATTAGTGATGTTGAGCATCACTATATGACTTCTTTCAGAAAATGTCTATTGAGGTCCTCTGCCTATTTTTTAATTGGATTATTTGAGGGTTTTGGTGTTGAGTTGCACAAGTTCATTATATATGATATTAATCCCTTACTGGATATATCATTTGCAAATATCTTTTCCCGTTCATTAGGTTGCCTTTTTGTTTTGTTGATGGTTTCCTTCACCGGGCAAAAGCTTTTTATTTTGGTGTAGTCCCAATGGTTTAATTTTGTTTTGTTTCCCTTGCTTTAGGAGGCATCTAGAAAAATGTTGCTAAATCCAGTGTTGAAGAAATTACTGCCTAAGTTTCCTTCCAGGAGTTTTATGGTTTCAGGTCTTACATTTAGGTCTTTAATGCATTTTGAGTTTATTTTTCTGTATCGTGTAAGAAAGTGTCCCAGTTTCATTCTTTTGCCTATAGCCATCCAGTTTTCCCAGCCCTGTTTACTGAAGAGACTGTCTTTTCCTCATTCTGAGTCTCCTCAGAAACCTGGTCAGGGTACTGAAGGAAATGCCTTATCATTCAGGGGAACATTCCACAGCCTGATTTCTCATCTGTCCAGTCTGAGTTTGCATCATGGGACAGCAACACTGAATTTTTGACGGGCTCGGTCCTCTGTCCTGCCTCCCTAGCCGGGGCCCTTATCTGTATGACTTTACACCCTTGTAATCCTTTCTTTTTCTCCCCACTGCATACAAGCCATTTTACCTCCCTCTGTGACATTTTTCCTCTGTGCTGCACTTCCCTCTGTTCACAGCCTTTCCACAAATCCAGATACAACCTTCTTTTTACCACACACTTTAGCATGTAACTTAAAATACAATTGTATTACTTCCTATTGTTCCTACTGTGTTAATAGAGATTATAAGGTCTCTAAGGCCAGAATTTAGAAATGATGTGAGAGACGAGAAGGAGCATACTTAAACAAAGTGCTGGAGGACTCTAATTCCGGTTAGTTTACATGCTGTCCCACTAACAGAATACTCTGGATCTCCCTCCTTCCCTCCTTCCCTCCCCCCTTCCCTCCCTGTTTCATTTTGTTTTGTTTCCTTTTCTTTCTTTCTATCTTTCTTTCTCCTTCCTTCCTTCCTTCCTTCCTTCCTTCCTTCCTTCCTTGTCTTACTGTCTTTTTACTGTCTGTCTTTCTTTGTACCTATTTGATTTAGGGGCTTTCTTTATTCCTGCTAGTTCTATTCTGAAAATGTAGTTAAAGAGTAATTTGGGGCTACAGTGGGTATTTGTGATTTGGGAAGAATGTGTTCAATAAGTGGTACTTTTTATTGATGTACTATAATTTACTAATCCATTCCTGTTGTTAGACTATTTAGTTTTTTTCCCAGTTTTTACTCTGATGGATAATAGTTCAGTGAGTAATTTTGATCAAAAGTGTGATGTGTTTTGGTTGTTTCCTTCTTACACATTTTGTCCCCAGAAGTCAGATTATTTGGGTCAAAGGTACAAACATTTGTAGGACTGGCTGCATAGTTTTATTCCTTAGAGTATGGTAAGTATTAGTTGGCACCAATTCAAGTCCACTTTAGTTGGAAGGTGCTTTGCCATTCCCAGCCCCACGGTGTGGCTAGCAAATGTCATCATTAAATATAGAAATGAAAGAATCTATTAGCTACGAACAAGAGAAAAACACGATTTCTTTTAGAACTCAACACCACGTATTACACAAAAAGCCATTCTTCCACTTACTTTCCGTAATATGATATCAATAATGTTACCTGGTAGTAAATGAGTAGCCAATTTAATAATCTTCACGACAATTTGATTTCAGAGGTGAGAGAAATGGACACGAAGAAGTGAAGAGACTTGCCCACGGGCACCTGGGTTTCCGGTGGATCCAAATCCATGCAGTCTCTCCATGCTCTTAAGTCGCACATCATATTACCTCTTACTATATCCCCACTTTACAAGCTTATCATTTTTATCAATTCAATAACTACATTTCAAATGTAGTTATTCTAACTTGTATATTACTCGTACATTACCTCAAGCTATCACAGGTTAGGTTTGAGACCACTGCAGAAAAGCGAATATTGCAATAAAGTGAGTCAGATGAACTTTTTGGTTTCCCAGGTCATATAAAAGTTATGTTTACACTATACTGTTGTCTCTTAAGTACACAATATTGTTATGTCTTAAAAATATACACACCTAAATTAAAAATACTTTATTGCTAAAAACTGCTAATTATCATCTCAGCTTTTATCAGGTCGTAATTCTTTTGCTGCTGGAGGGTCTTGCCTCTGCATTGATGGCTGCTGACTGATGAGCATGGTGATTGCTGAAGGTTGGGGTGACTGTGGCAATTTCTTACAATAAGACAATGAAGTTTGCCAAATCAGTTTACTCTTCCTTTCATGAACAGTTTCTCTGGCTCATGCAATGCTATTTGATAGCATTTTATCCACAGTAGAACGTCTTTCAAAATTGGAGTCAGTCCTCTCAAACCCTCCTGCTGCTTTATCAACTAAACTTGTATCCTATTCTAAATACTTTGTTGTCATTGCCACAGCATCTTCGCCAGGCATAGGTTCCATCTCAAGAAATCGCGTTCTTTGCTCATTTATAAGAAACAACTCCTCATCCGCTCAAGTTTTATCCTGAGATTGCAGCAATTCAGTCCCATCTTCAGACTGCACTTCTAATTCTAGTCCTCTTGCTATTTCTGCTGCCTCTGCAGTTACTTCCTCCACTGAACCCGTCAAAGTCATCCATGAGGGTTAAAATCAGCTGCCTCGAAAGTCCTGTTCTTATTGATATTTTGACCTATTCCAATGAAGCACGAATGTTCTTAATGGCATCTAGAATGGTGACTCCTTTCTAGGTTTTCAGTTGACTTTGCCCAGGTCCATCAGAGGACTCACTATCCATGGTAACATTAGTTTTATGGGAAGTATTTCTTAGATAATAAAACCTGGAAGTCGAAACGACTCCTTGATCCATGAGCTTTAGAAAGGATGTTGTGTTAGCAGGCATGAAAGCACATTAATCTCAGTGTACGTCTCCATCAGAACTCTTGAGTGACCAATGTACTGTCAATGAGCAGTAATATTTTAAAAAGAATCTTTTCCTGAGTAGTAGGTCTCAATAGTGGGCTTAAAATATTCCATAAACCATGTTGTAAACAGATGGGCTGTCATCCAGGCTTTGTTGTTCCACTTATAGAGGACAGGCAGAGTAGAGTTAGCATTATTCTTAAGGGCCCTAGGATTCTCAGAATGCTAAATGAGGATTGGCTTAAACTTAAAGTCACCTGCTAGCTGCATTAGCCCCTGGAGAGGAGTCAGCCTGTCCTTTGAAGCTTTGAAGCCATGCATTGACTTCTCCTCTCTCGTTATGAGAATCCTAGATGGCATCTTATTCCAAGAGAAGGCTGTTTTGTCTACACTGAAAATCTGTTTCGTGTAGCCACCTGAGCTAGATCTTCTAGATAACTTGCTACAGCTTCTACATCATCACCTGCTACTTTACTTTGTACTTTTATGTTATGGAGATGGCTTCTTTCTTTAAACTTCATGAACCAACCTCTGCTTGTTTCATACATTTCATCTGCAGCTTCCTCAGCTCCTTTAGCCTTCACAGACTTAAAGAGAGTTAAGGCCTTGCTCTGGATTACTCTTTGACTTAAAAGAATGTTGTGGCTGGTTTGATCTATCCAGACCTCTAAGTAAAGCTTTTTTGCTTTTTTATCATTTGTGTGTTCGCTGGACTAGCACTTTTCCTTCGATAACTCCTCCTTTGCATTTATAACTTGGCTAACTGGTATAGGAGGCCTAGCTTTCATCCTATCTTGGTTGTTGACATGCCTTGCTTACTAAGTTTGATCATTTCTAGTTTTTGATTTAAAGTGAGAGACGTGCAACTCCTCCTTTCATATGAACGCTTGGAGACCGTTGTAGGATTGTTAATTGTCCTTATTCCAATATTGTTTCATGGGGAATGGAGAGGCCAGGGAGATGGGGAATGGCTGGTTGGTGGAGCAGTCAGAGCACCCACATTTATTGATTAAATTCATTGTCTTATCTGGGCACAGTTTATGGCGCCCCTCCCCCAAAGTTACAATAGTTACATTAAAGATCATTGATCTTTAATCATAGATCACCGTTATAAATATAATAATGATGAAAAAGTTTGAAATATTGTGAGAATTACCAAAATGTGATGCAGAGACACAAAGGTAGCAAATGCTGTTGAAAAAGTGGTGCCAACCAGATTTGCCACAAACCTTAAATTTGTCAACAAGCAAATAAAACCATACACACACAAACATCATCTGTGAAGTCCAGTAAAGCAAAGTGCAATAAAACAAGATGTGTATGTATTTTAAAAAACAACTGGATGCTAAAAAGTAATGACTCTAAGGAAACTTGTTCTCAACAGTGGGGGATTTTTCCCCAAGGGGGCATTCGACAATGTCCAAAGAAATTTTGGATTGTCACAACTGGGAGGTGGGGGGATTCTCCTGACATCTAGTGAGTAGAGGCCAGGGATGCTGCTGAACGTCCTACAATGCACAGGATGTCCTACAATGCACAGTGCAAAGCATATTTTACCCATGATGTCAATAATGCCAAGGTTAAGAAACCCTGCTATAGAATCTTCCTTGTCCAAGGACATGTATACAGTTAAGTGAAACATCCCTCACTTAATGAGCGTATACTACACCTGCCAACCGGAGGTTAAATGAAGTCTGAGTAGGGGAGACAGACAAGAAACATACACTACTGAACTGTTAGTGTAAAGATAGTTCTTTGGAATAACAGTGTATTCGCACAAATGAGTCATCCATGAAGCAGAATTTCTAACTGAATATGAGTCAGTCACAGGGCCAGCCCAAATTCAAGGGAAGGGGAAATAGATCCCATCTCTTAATGGGAAGCATGGCAAAGAGTTTACAGTTTTCTTTAATATAGCATAAGTCCTTAACAGGAGCACCTGGCACATAGTAAGTGTGTACTAAATGTTAGCTATAATCAGTGCCTTTTCTGAACAGTAGGTGAACCTTGGCATTTGCTGTTTCCTCTATTTGGAAAAGTCTTCCCAAGGTGGATGGATGGAGGCATGGATGGATGGATAAATGGAAGGAAGGAAGGAAGGAAGGAAGGAAGGAAGGAAGGAAGGAAGAAAATGGCATCCCTCTCTTAATTCTGTTATCAGTTCATATATCTACTTACCAGAGATGCTTCCCCTGATTACCCTGTATGAAATAGCATCTACACTACCACCTTATCTCCATCAACTCTGTCATCTACTCTGAGTTTATTTTTCCTCATAGTACATATCACCATCTACATTATATATTTGTCTTTATCCATCATCGCAGGATATTTGTTTTGTTCAGTGTTATATACTCAGTGCCTACGACAACACTTAGTACATTGTAGGTGTTCAATGTATATACATGGAATGAATGAATGAATAAATGAATGAGGAAAAAACCCAACTCATTTTACCAAAGGCACTTTGATATCACTTTTAGGATACCATACATTGAAAGACCATATACTATTTATGCCAAAATGATACTAGCCACAGTATTCATATACTTAATGCTGTCCCCTATTATGTCATCCCATGAGAGTTATCCGTCAGGATACGTGTGTTCTTGGGAACCAGAGGCAATATCATCATCTTAAGTTTCTTGGCAGTGGTATGTTCCTAACTAGATTTCAAGCTCAAGGATGCAGGGGCACGTCTTCTATTGCTGTTGTATTCTGCTTTTCAGCAAATAAATACAATACTGTGTGTGTAACTTGAGCTTCCTAAATGTATAGTCATTAAATTAAAAGGGCTCTTTGTGATCCAGCTTTCCAAGATAATTTTTCATCTTGTTTTTGTTAGGTAGTAAAGATACCTTATTGACCGTTGAAATATGACTACTAACCATGCTTGCCTTACAGTAATCACCGTAGCACATTACCACCTTTCACTTTTTTTAGGGTGACAGTCTCAGAATTGAGAATCCTCCTTTGCTTCCATTCAAAGTGAGACTATATTATGTGTGTTGGAAATTTCTGGTAACCTAGTTCTTTTATTTTTAATTAACCTTTTTAATTTAGAATACTTTCAAATATATCGGAGTTGCAAAGAGTATAGGAGTCCCTACATACCCACATGTACCCACTTCCCCCTGTTGGTAACATCTTACATGAGTGTGCTATATTTATCACAACTAATAACCATTATTGATGCATGATAATAAACTAAAGGTTATACTTTCATTCTGGGGTGACCCAGTTTTAAAGGTTAATTCTAATAATTTCTAAAAAAAAAAAAAAAAAAAAAAATGAAAATCTCTATTCATTGTACACACATACCAGATGGTAGCTTCCTGTTTCTTAAAAGAAACAAAGTAACTACCCAGTGCAGCTTATCAGGAAGTAAGGGACTTATAATAACGTGGGTTTAAAATTCAAGTGGGGGAATCTAATAGCTTAACAAATCTTATTTGTAAGTTGGGTATTAATAAAGACGACAGGATGTGGGGTTTGATCATTATTAAAGGTGTGTTTTGTTGCCTGGAAATCTGATCCTACAACATGGTATGTTCTTGGATACCTGTCTTAAAATCAGTAATCTATCCTAAGATCACTGGGCAGAAAAGGACTGCCTGGAGTAGGAAATGTGCCCTCCTGGGGCGGAGTTGGGACTTAGCTGAGGACACAGCAGAGGTAGCCAATGGCTCACAGGCTAATTTCAACAACTCAAATAGGTATAAATTTAGCCTAATTCTTTTCCCTAGGAATGTCCAATTTCAGATTAAATTTTATACTGGAGTGTATTAGAGACATAGGCATTTTGCTGTTTCACTGGAATCTTTTAATCAGTTTTAATGCAGTCCTGGGTAAAATAAAAACGTAATCCTATCTCTCTTTTAGGACATTTTAGTTTGCCATCCTCAAAGCAGAAAAGGCAGCAATGAGGCAGTGCTGCTTCTTAAAGACTCTGCTTTTCATTAATTTTTCTTCAGTAATCCTCTTCCAGTCCTTTTTTTATTACATTATTTGAATCATAAAATAAGTAAAAATTGTACTCAAATGAAATTTGAAAATTATTTTAATGAAGCTCTAGAAACATCTCAAACACCATAAGATGTTTTTTTCCTTAGTTTATTTTTTAAATTCTAGAAAGTAGGTCAGTAGAAATATCCCTCTTTTAATTGATTTAATTAGGAATGGAAAATTATAGGAATAACTCAATTTGAAGTGTAGATTTAAATAAGAAGAATTACACTGGGACTAATATCACTTAAGGGTTTGAATTTAAATAAGATGCGTTTAGTCATAGCTTAGTATTTCTTCTTGAAAAGATTTTAATAGCAGAGAGGAGACCTAAGTATTAGAATAGATCAATATGTAGGAAAAAAATTTTCCATGAAATTGACAAGGAAATTGTTTTACAACCATATTTCTCAAATAGTATGTTTAAGAATATTATTCTATAGGACCTTAATAGATAAGTCTTAGAGGTGGGGAAAGTATTCGGTGACCAAGTAAATATGAGAAATATTAAGTTAAACAGATTTAGGAAGTTGCCTGCAGTATTCCTCAGAGCCTTTAACACTTTGTTTCAGAGAAGGTATATATAGGGTCCCCTGTTTCTCCAACTTATTTATCCCTAGGTCACCTAGTAACACTTTTCAGGGAAGTGTTCTAATACAAAAATTTGACCTGTTTTAGGAATTTATACCTTTGAAAATATTGAGTACTTTTCAGAAGTCCTTATATGTTGCTTATTCCTCATTCTGTACCTCATGATGTTTTCCCAGTGTATGCTATGAAAGTATTATATTCAACTGTTTGCTCAGTACCTTCCTTCTGTTAACTCAAGTGCAGTCTTTATACATGACTATGTGTCAGAAATACCTGGGAGCTTTGTTAAAAAGATTAAGATTCCTGAGTCCTGACCTGGGAGATTCTGAGTGAGTAGAAATGTCACTGCACTTAGGATTCTGTATTTCTTACAGACACTGAAGTGATTCTGATGCAGCCAAAATGGGTCTTCCAATTGGTGCTTTGGAACTGTTGAACTGAAAGTGTGCATCTGTCAGACCAGTGATTGGATTTGGCGTGTACTTAGTTTGTGGTCATATAACACATGGGCTAACCATCCCATACTGGAGATAAACTTCAGTGTTGACCTCCAGTGACCCTATAGGGTGATGTGCTGGCTACAATCTTAATGTGAAACAATTGCTATTATCCTTTAAGAAAAACAGAATACTTGTAAGGGGGCTTTCGGTCACCTTCCTAATAAGGAAATACTGTATGTAAGATTACCATTTGTTTTTATTTAATTTAAGTAGCTTCCTTGTTGGTGGCATTTTATTCATACTTTAAAAAGAAATGCTAGTTTGTATTTACTCATAGTGCCATATAAGATTATATTCTCTCCCATCTTCCTGCTCATAACAGATGGACATTTAACCTTAAGCAAATAGACCAGATTATATCTCATTTATGCGTTGATTTATGTGAGCACTGACAGTAGCTTTTCTGTTAGAACTGTGTGGTTATGTACTCGGAAAACTATAGAATACTTATGCCTAAGGAAATTGAAATTGAAGAGGACACAAAGAAATGGAAGAGCATTCCATGCTCATGGATTAGAAGAACAAACATTGTTAAAATGTCTATACTACCCAAAGCAATCTACACAGTTTATGCAATCCTGACAAAAACAAAACAAAACTGGAAGCATCACAAACCCGGATTTCAAGCTATATTACAAAGCTGTAGTCATCAAGACAGTATGGTACTGGTACAAAAACAGACACATAGATACAGTGGAGCAGAATAGAAAAGCCAGAAATGGACCCACAACTATATGATCAACTAATCTTCGACAAAGCAGGAAAGAATATCCAATGGAAAAAAGACGGTCTCTTTAATGAATAGTGTTGGGAAAACTAGACGGCGACATGCAGAAGAATGAAACTGGACCACTTTCTTACACCATACACAAAAATAAATTCAAAATGGATGAACGATCTAAATGTGAGACAGGAAACCATCAAAATCCCAGAGGAGAACACAGGCAGCAACCTCTTTGACCTTGGCCAGAGCAGTTTCTTACTAGACACATTGCTGGAGGCAAGGGAAATAAAAGTAAACATGAACTATTGGGACTTCATCAAAATGAAAACCTTCTGCATAGTGAAAGAGACAATCAACAAAATTAAAAGGCAGCTTATGGAATGGGAGAAGATATTTGCAAATGACATATCTGATAAAAGGTTAGTATCCAAAATCTATAAAGAGCTTACCAAACTCAACACCCAAAAAACAAATAACCCAGTTAAGAAATGTGCAGAAGACACAAATAGACACTTTTCCAAAAAAGACATCCAGATGTCTAACAGACACATGCAAACATGTTCAACATCACTCATCATCAGGGAAATACAAATCAAAACCACAGTGAGATACCACCTCACACCTGTCAGAATGACTAAAATTAACAACACAAGAAACAGCAGATGTTGGTGAGGATGCAGAGAAAGGAGAGCCCTCTTTCATTTTTGGTGTGAATGCAAACTGGTGCAGCCATTCTGAAGAACAGTGTGGAGGTTCCTCAAAAAACTAAAAATAGGATTACCCTACGATCCAGCAATTACACTATTAGGTATTTACCCAAAGGATACAAAAATACAGATTCAAAGGGGTACATGTACCCCAAGGTTTTCAGCAGCATTATCAACAATAGCGAAACTACAGAGAAAGCCCAAATGTCCATCAGCTGATGAATGGATAAAGAAGATGGTGTGGGGGGGGGGGGGGCGGGGGGGGGTGTATTACACACATTTGCAATGATGTCGATGGAGCTAGAATGTATTATGTTAAGCAAAATAAGTCAATCAGAGGAAGACAAATACCATATGATTTCACTCATGTGGAACTTAAAAGACAAAACAGATGAACATATGGGAAGGGGGGGTAGGGAAGAAGAGAGAGGGAAACAAACCCCAAGAGATTCTTAATGATAGAGGGTTGATGGTGGGAGGTGGGTGAGAGATGGGCTAGATGATGGGTATTAAGGAGGACACTTGTGATGAGCACTGGGTGTTGAATATAAGTGATGATGAAAAAAGAAAGAAAAATGTGTGGTTATACTCTCTGGCAAAACAATTTTGTATTCTTAGAAATTCTTTTCTGCATCATACAAATATAGCTGGAAAGAGACAATATAAATAATTACTATTGGGGAAAAATAATTACTGTTTGAGAAGCAACTAGTCTTAATCTTGGTCGAATAATGTTATATTAGCAATAATATATGAAAAAGTAGACACACCCATTAAAAGTAGAATATATCCCCCGCTGTTTTAAAATTATTCTTCAAAGTCTTGCCAATGCAATAAGACATGAAACAAAGGGTGTGAGTGTTGAAGATTAGAGATAAAATCTTCATTACTTGCAAAAAAAAATTGCATATATTGAAAACCTGAGAGAAATTAAAAAATGTGTTTAATAAACTGAATAGATATGAGAGGGTATCTACAAAATCCACAGTTCTTTTGTATACAAACATGGTTTGATAAATACAGTTTTGTTATTTCTAGGTATTAATTGGTTGGTGAAAAGAAACAGAAAAATTGTTTGCATTGTCAGGTTAAAGAATCGGGAGAGAGAGCAGCACCATAAAACCTCAGGGAGAGGGGCGCCTGGGTGGCACAGTCGGTTAAGCGTCCGACTTCAGCCAGGTCACGATCTCGTGGTCCATGAGTTCGAGCCCCGCGTCAGGCTCTGGGCTGATGGCTCAGAGCCTGGAGCCTGTTTCCAATTCTGTGTCTCCCTCTCTCTCTGCCCCTCCCCCGTTCATGCTCTGTCTCTCTCTGTCCCAAAAATAAATAAACGTTGAAAAAAAAAAAATTAAAAAAAAAAAAAAAAACCTCAGGGAGAAAAAAAGTTGTCAGGAGGGCTTAACCTTGGTAAGAGAGAGATCGGTTGAAGTGAATCCCAGATTCTGCTGATGGTCTGGAGGTCACTGGCTTCCTTTGGCAGAGCCATGGTGGTAAAGTGAAGGAAGTGAAAGCCAGACCACAGCAGTTAAAGAAGGAATGTGATGTAAGAGCCAAGGCATTTATTTGAGTTTGCGATGGGAAAAAAGATTGAGAATTTTGTTGTTGTTGCTGGTTTGTCATTCTGTTTGTTTATGGAACCCTTTGTTATCTCCCATGCGAGACTGGAAACTTCTCAAAGGCAGGCTCTCTCTGCTTCTGTGAGCCCTGGAGTGCACAGCACAGCCTCGAATGTATGAGGCGCTCATTGGCTCTATGTTTAATTCATGACGATGAATGAAAGTTTTGAAAGAGTTGATAGTGGGCAAAATACAGAATGAATTTCAGTGAGTTCTCATTTATTAAAGCAGGCAGCCCTCGCGTTGAGACATGCTGTCTTTGTGCCAACAGAAACAGTTGTGCTGCTGCTTATGTCCCTGACTCTCTCCTCACCAATCTCACTGCCTTCATTTATGGCTGGCTTTTGGGCTCTTTTACAGCTATGAAACCTACGTAGTGGAACATCACGCTGCTTCTCCCGTAGGGCGTGTGATGAGGAACGGAGTTTGGCTTTGGAGTGCTCGGAACCAGAGGAATTGCCGAGGACTCGGAGCCCAGCCCTGACCACTGGAGAGCCCACAACACGATGAACAAATTGAATTTCCACAACAACAGAGTCATGCAAGACCGCCGGAGTGTGTGTATCTTCCTTCCCAACGATGAATCTCTGAACATCATCATAAATGTAAGTAGATTCGACTTTAGAAATGTTTGAACGTCCTGTTCCCACCAGTGGCCACATTCAAGTTATTACCTGGTGAAGGGTGAGAGCGCTACAGAATGAGACCGTTAATAATGTGACAGAATTGGGGGGTTAAAGTTGTCTACAAACTTTGAATTATGGCTTTAGAGCAACTGCCCTCAATATTCTTTCACCTGGGGTGGGGGGGGGGGGATTACAGAATTTTGGTTACTATATTATAGAAAAACGAACACCTTGCTATTTTAAAACTGTGTCTTGAAATATAAATTTTTATTAATCTATAATATGATTTTTCTTTTTAAATGTTTTTGAGTTGTCACACACATGATATGGTAATAATTGCTAGCTTCTTAATATGCATCTTGATCATTAATCGTAGCCTAAGTCTAGCCAATTTTAAGGACAGGCTGTGCACTTGAGCACTAAGCTGTTGCTATGGTTCATGACTCAAGGGTAACTCTCTTAGTTGACCTGGATATTGAGGAATATAGTACTGTTTTTCTTAACTTCTAAAACTGAGTCATAATCTACATACAGCAAAGTATAGGAATCATAAGCATGCAGCTCAGAGAATTTTTACAAGTGTATACACCCCTATAACCATCATCCAGCTTGAGATACAGTACATTTCCAGCACCCCAGAAAGATCCTTTATGACTTCTCCTTGTCAGTCATCTCTACCCAAAGGGTAATAAGTATTCCCTCCCCTATAGAGTAATTTGCTTATTTCTGAACTTCATGCAGCTGGAATTACATGGTATGTTTTCTTTTATATGTAGCTTCTTTCAATCAACTTGGCCTATGAAATTCACTTATGTTATTGCACATAACACTAATTCTTTTTCATTCTTGTGTAATATTCCATTGTATGAATATGCCCAATTTGTTTATCCATTTATTGTTGATGGATATTGGGTTGTTGTAAGTATTGGGCTATTACTATGAGTAAAAGTGTTAAGAGCATTTTATGTATATGCACATGTGTATACATTTCTGAGCCTCACCTAAGAGCAGAACTGTGAATCATAAAGGATACCTGTGTTTAACTTTGGTAGACACTGCCAAACAGTTTTATGGTAATCAGAATCATGCCTAGCACTTTTCAGCTCCTCTCCCTGTTACCGACTTTCATATTCTTCCTTTTACTGATTGTATTCAGATGGAATTAGGAAAAATATTGCCTCAGTGCAATGCCTTAAATTAGTTTTCTTTTTTTTCCTTTTTCTTTTTCTTCTTTGATCTTTATTTTTGATAGAGACAGAGACAGAGTATGAGCAGGGGAGAGGCAGAGAGAGAGGGAGACACAGACTCTGAAGCAGGCTCCAGGCTCCAAGCTATCAGCACAGAGTCCAGTGTGGGGCTCAAACTCACGAACTGCGAGATCATGACCTGAGCCAAAGTCAGATGGTTAACCTACTGAGCCACCAAGGCACCCCTTAGTTTTCTTTGTTAACCCAATTGCTATATAAAAGAATATTTCTAAGTGTTATACTGAATATATATGGCATTTAAATAGCTTCATTACAAAATTTACACAGGAAATGGCTCTGCTTATCACCGTAATTATTTCGGTTTTATTCTGACAACACCACAGTTTCTGGGTTTTAGTTTCTTGATTTACTAATATAACCTCGTTTTTACTTATAGGAATTGTCTGAGCATCAAACCTACCTCTTGGATGAATTTTATCATCTGTGGGGCAGAATTTCTGTTCATCAGCAACATTGCTATTCAGGGTACCCAAAGTTATTTTTGAATATGTGAAGTGATAGGCTATCATTTTTACAACATTTGTTTTTGTTTTTGTTTTTTTAATCTAATAAAACTTGGCAGCTTATCTTTTTCAGTGTGGTCATGGTCAAAATATATAAAATGTAGTTTTGCTTATACAGGTGAATATGCTATTTCAGTTTTTATATACCGTTATATAAAGAGATACTAAATTCTTTTAAAATTCAAAATCCAGGGCATATAGCCTAAGCTATAAGAAGTTAAGAAACTTCTCTCAGTTCCATTTATATGTTCCCACCCAGAGGGTTGTATATCCTTGTGTTCATGTGTGCATCTATGCGCACATACAGGATACGGAACAAAACCTTACTGACCTCAGGTGAGTGGAAGGAAGACTAATCTGGCTTCATGAAGAATACCGAGAGCCAGCTAGAATTTTCAAAGAGATTAACTTGTCCTAAAATCTCAGCCGAGCATTGCTCAGTACGTGAGCACTTAACAGAGTAGCGCTTGTTTTCATTTCTTTGAGCTATGTTTGTGCATTTCATTTGGGAGCTCTGTTAATGAAACTCAAATAGAGAATCCGAACCCCCTGTGGGCCTGTTGAGATCTTCTTATTCCAGGGCATGTAGACCCCGCTGCCATGTCCAGACCCTTCTCTAGCAAGTGATTGAACAAAGGAGGGAGGAGGGACTCAGTTAAGTAGCATGGAGGCCCCTCATTGCTGGAAAACCAGTTCAGGACTGCCAGAGCTCTGCCTTTTCCTTCAAAGTGTTATCTCTGCATTCATAAAATAGTAATTGTTATTTGCATGGCTGTAACATAGCAAATTAACTGTAACAAAACCAGTTTTATCAACGGTTTCATTTTTTTCATCATTTCTAAATATTTTTTACACAAAGATGGTTTATTCCTTGACGGGTAGTTGATAGAATGTTGTCTTTCTACATGTGAGGTATATTTAGTATCTGATCATTCTAGTTTCTCCATGAGGTTGAACTAGTAGGGGCTGTTTTAAATGATTTTAATCATCAGATAAATACTAAATATGGAAACTTGGAAAATTTTGGAAATAAAGTTATGGTAAATGTAAGAGCCACAAAATTTTTGAGTGATATAAATAGTGGCCAAGAGTTTATACTTGTTCACTAAAACTAAGGTAAACAATTCTTTTTTTTCTGGAATCTATTTAAAAAAATTTTTTTAACATTTATTTATTGTTGAGAGAAAGAGAGACAGAGCATAAGCATGAGGGGCAGAGAGAGAGGAGGAGACACAGAATCTGAAACAGGCTCCAGCCTCTGAGCTGTCCACACAGAGCCCGATGCGGGACTCAAACCCACAAACCACGGGATCATGACCTGAGCTGAAGTTGGATGCTTAACCAATTGAGCCACCCGGACGCCCTGGAATATATTTTAAATGTGCTTGCTCAATAACTATTGACATTTAGGACCAAATGCTTTTTTTTTATTAAAAAGGTCCATATAGAGGATATTTTTAGATAATATTTTAATTCTTATTCTTAATACTTCATATACCCTATAGCACTTTTTAAAGCTCCATTGCTCCTTGAAAAATTTCACAATCAGCTAAAATGTAGCCTTCAAGACTCATAATATGCAAATACAAAAAACTCAAGCCTTTTTTCACAGAAGGTAAGACTTCAGAGCCACAATTTTAAACAAGAACACTACTTACTCCATAGTTGTTACAGAGCTTTATCAGTAGGCCCCAAATACTTGATTTAAATTAGCAGAAAAATAATAAGTATATGGGATATATGGGAGAAATGTACAGCATTATTTGAACAACAGTTACAGTTACAACATGGTTTGTTTTATGTATAGTTTGTGGTTTGGAAGTTTTCTGCTAACTTTTTATCACATTTTATCCCAGTTGCTTTGTTTATAACATTTTAAAATACAGTAAAAACTAAGGATTAAAGGTATCCTAGATGGTATGGCATCTTAAGTCTCAAATTTGCAATGTGTATTTCAACTTTATATAACGTTTGATAGTTTTCCCCTTACTTTATCATGTTGGTTAAGCTTATTTGTAAAGTAGAATTAGGACAATATAGAACTCAAAAATACAGTTTTTTTTAATGAACAAAGAAGATGATTTCCTATTGGCAAATATAGTCTCCCAGTGGTGTTTGTGAGTTTGCAATTCTTCATTTTCCCTAAATTCTTCAGTGGCACATTCATAAAGCGATGTGCTCAGTGGGCCAGAGACTAGCCCATAGTCCTGGAACAGAACAAAAGCAAGAGGCCCAAATGGGCATCAGACACCTGCTTTTATCCATCAGACATTTACTGAGTGCCAACTATATATCCTAAAAATAAGATAAGACACGATCCCAGCTTCATTGAGTTCCTGGTGCTTCTAAGCAGCGGAATTGGTGCTCTTGGTCTTAAATAAATACCTTTTGCTCTTTCCATTAGATAAGGTGCTTCAGATTAGTTGCCATTTAATAATGTGGAAAGAGCAGCAAACCTTCACTTGGAATTATCACCATTCTGCATTGTTTGGCTTTCAGTTATCAAGGGGTTTCAGGGGTCTCTTATTTTCTGAATCTGAGTCACATATTAAGGTATGATAAAAAGTCATGAATTCAGAGTTAATTTAGAATTTATCGTTAAAACTGTAAGTGGCATCAGTATCATTGCAAGTATAGTACAAGTGAGGGACAAATGCCCCACATAATATATATAGCTGAAATGATAAACTGTCATGTTGTATATATTTTAAAATACACATTTGGAAATATTTTAATACTTAAATGAGCAAAGTTGTGAGTTGCTGCTTTGCCATTACTAGCTTATATGACTTTAAGCTTTGTAGGTTGTTCTTTCTTTCTTTCTTTCTTTCTCTCTCTCTCTCTCTCTCTCTCTCTTTCTTTCAGAGAGAGCAGGGTAGGGGCAGAGAGAGAGAATACTAAGCAGGCTGTGCACTCTCAGCACAGAACCTGTTGTGGGGCTTGAACTCATGAACCATGAGATCATCACCTGAGCTGAAATCACCAGTTGGACGTTTAACCTACTGAAGAACATGACATAACATGAAGAAATTGACCATAACATGAAGAAATCATCCATAACATGAAGAAATTGACCTGTATGGTCTCTTAAAGTCAGCTCTAAGCTTTAGTGATTCTGAATTCAATGAGACAGACCCAACAGAATTACTGTCCCCCAAAATACTTTATTAAATATTGGAGAAATCATTAAAACTGTGTTTGTTAAAGACTATGTTATTATTCAACATGTGACTTTTCAGGATAGCCTATTCAGAGTTCCAAATTAATATGATTTTTTATGGTTGAATTATACTAGGACTTAGAAAGGACCCTTGTTTAGGTACTTAAAAGGTATACTGGGGCGCCTGGGTGGCGCAGTCGGTTAAGCGTCCGACTTCAGCCAGGTCACGATCTCGCGGTCCGTGAGTTCGAGCCCCGCGTCGGGCTCTGGGCTGATGGCTCAGAGCCTGGAGCCTGTTTCCGATTCTGTGTCTCCCTCTCTCTCTGCCCCTCCCCCGTTCATGCTCTGTCTCTCTCTGTCCCAAAAAAATAAATAAACGTTGAAAAAAAAATTAAAAAAAAAAAAAGGTATAAAACAATAAAAGTAAGATAAATAAAAGCTAGTTATTCACTCATTCACTCATTGTAATAATATCTAAGTATTTTGCTTAGACCATCAAGAAGAAAACCTTCCTTGTAAAGATACCTGCCTAATTCATGCTTCTGATAATCTGAATAGGCTGTTTTGGGTACCTTCTGAAATATTTACCATGCGCCATGGGTTTAGAATTAAGGCCTCGTCAATGTGTCATAAGATTTATGAGTCTTGTACAAGATTGCATTGATACTTTATTGCCATGTTGTAAAAATTCATATTGTGATAATCAGTATTGAAACACAACACAGATTAAAGCAATTTCCATGAACCAACAGCGGTTTTGCTAGTGTTGGCTTGTCCTTTCAAGGCATATATTCAGGGTGTATTAAATTGCCTGATTGTGGCTCAGTATTTGGGTTTGAGTGACTTGTTGTCTCAAGTTGTATTTTTTGTGTGCTTGTTTGTTTGTCTCTACAGGTTAAAATTCTGTGTCACCAGTTGCTGGTCCAGGTGTGTGACCTACTCAGGCTAAAGGACTGTCACCTGTTTGGACTCAGTGTTATACAAAGTAGGTCTTAGTCCCATATCTGATAGATTTAGCCAACTGTCACCGAGGAAGTGATATTTTATAGCTGGCTGTGACTTGATTTGGGCGTATTGTGATAAGATTGTGATTGGCAAAATACCCATAAATTCATCATCATTTTTAGTCTGCTATTCGTGTTTTGATCTTAACTGTTGTGTATTTCTTACAAGACTTAGAATTTTAGGCCGTGTATCATAGTTTGAACTTAAAAATCGGTTCCTTTTCAGGAGTCTAAATTTTGTATTTGTTCTTTTCTGTTTTTATGAACCATGCTTGATTTTTGTTTCCTTGCACTCAGGGAACAGCTGGAGCTAGTAGGAAATTATCTTGCATGTTTTTGTAATGTGTTTCATAATTTTTGACATTAAAAAACTTAGGCATAAGAAAAATGGCTTTCGTCTATTCAAGTTTTCTTGCTGTTGACCATATAGTATAACAAAGTGATCTATTAATTTGCTCTTGTTTCCTGTTTTTCCCTCTTAACACCTTCTCCTTTTCTTCCAATCAGACTATAAGACTTAAAGATGGGGGATCAGTTTCTACTTTTACTTTATGTGAAGGCTTTCTTCACATGAAGCCTCCTCCACCTGCCCACCCCCATAATACCTTAGAGTTAAGTTCCCAGGGTTTACCTGCAGCCTTTCCTTGTAAGCTTTCTCTTTCAAGTCATATGTTTAAATTTCTCTAATTTACCCTTATGCAAAAAACCTTTTCTATCTTTGCTCAGTTTTTCAAGAATACTTTTTTGTGCGAAATGTATTTAACTACATTTTATACTTGTAGATGAATCATATTCTACTACTGGAATCGGCTTAAAAATTTAAAGGCTTATGACATCTTGAGAATCTGGTTAATACCATAAAAAGCTTAGATCTGCCAAGTTAGAAAGTGTATCATGATCAGCCCTTCTCCTCCAAAATATGAACCATCTTCAGCTGTCTTTTTAGGAGAAGCCAGCGAGCTTGGAGCAGGGAACACCTCAGGAACCAATGAATCAACCATTTGCTCTTCAGTTTTTTTCCTGTAGTAGTTAAAGCAATAAAAGCACAGATGCTTTGCTCTGTGTTTCTATTAGTACATCCCTCAGTCATTCTTTCAAGGAAGGGTTTGGGAGAAATAAGATGCTCTATAGATTCTAAAAATTGTTTCTTTTATTCTAAACTCAAAATTAATTCTTTCTTACTGCCACGACAGTCAGATTGTTGATCTGTGTTGTTTAACAAGTCAGTCTAATAAAACCAGTTTATGGCTTCCTTAGATTTCAAAATATGAGTTTTTAAGATCTCTTTTTTAAAAGAGAGATTGTAGTGTGGCAAAAGAACATTGGAAAAGGACGCAGATGACCTTGTTCCAATTCTATTTCTACCACTACCTAGCTATGTAGCTTTAGAAATGTCACTTGACTTCTCTCGATTTCAGTTTTCTCAGGTGTCAGCTGGAGATTACTTCACCCACTTTGCAGACTTCTGATATATGCTTTAGAATTCCTAAAATATAAAGCCATGATCAGACTGTCAGATGGCAGAGATACGGTGGTAGTTTAAAAGTATGTGCTATTACGCTGAACAGTCTCCATTCTGTTCATTATATTGCTTCTTCAGATGGGAATTCAAGCCAAACACAAACCATATTCAACAGGAAGGTTGTCTGGTCTTGTTCACTTCATGTTTAACTGGTAGCATGTGAGATATGGGAGATAATTTGGCTGATCTGATAAGTGGATTTAAGTAGCATCCTCTTGGTTTTTTTTGTTTTGTTTTTGTTTTGTTTTGGTCTCTGGGACCTCTTATCCCTTTCATTCAAATTGGCTGGCTTAATATGCCATTTATAGACAGAGAAACTCTACCCTTCTTGTTCTCTTATGGCTCTTTTTCAAGCAAACCTCTCCAGCATTCAGTCAGGAGTGACAGTGTAGTCAGGTCTGTTATCCTTGGAGAAGTCAAAGAGACACCCTTCCCTTCCAGAGTGAGTACATTTTTATGCAGAGCTCTCCACGAGGAAGCTGCCTTAGTGATGGTTAGAGAAAAAGGACTAAACTATTTTAAAAAGATTTACAACTTTGTACAAGATAGGAATGCTGAAGGTTTCTGTTGTGAAATATCTCTCTTTTAAAATATTCTCTTGGGGAAATCTGAAAACTTTAATATTTTTTAACAGCTTGTCTTCATATGTTTAGATCATTGTTACATGGGTTTTTAGCAATCATGGTTTCTGTTCATCTTAAGAACATCATCTCCTTGAAGAAATACTTTAGCGTTATTTTTTTTGCATGAGATTCTTCTCATCTTTCCATGGGATCAGTCCAAAGACAGTGTGTTTTACCAGGGTGTGTTTTATGTGGAAAACACAGAGAAGAAATTGTCTTAAAGGATGTTCTTCACGAAGCGTGGGTCAGACCCGTCGCTTGGAAATAGGCAATTATCCTCAGTGTTGTCTCATTTCTTACATAGCAGTTAGGATGGTGTTTCTGCCCTGTTTCATTATTCTGCAGCTATGACAGGAGTCCTCTGTGAGCTAAGCAAAAGCATGTTTCTCTAAGAGCAAGTAAGCACAGAGTTGGAAGTTTGGCTATGCATTAGGATTGACCATAGAAACTTAGTAAAAGCAGGATGTGGAAGCTAGTATTTCTTCTAAATACTACATATTTTTAATAAGATGTGTTCTGTATTGCGAACGCAAAATAGTTTATAAAGAATCTCATTAATGTCTAGCCAACTTTTGACTTTTAGTATCTTGTTGATTGTTCACGTTTTGTATGTGAATTCAGAGCACATTCACAAATTGTGAGGCTTTTTTAAAGAACCCGTTTTTGTGTGTATTTTCTTTAAAAAAATCATCTTTTCTTTATCATATTGCCTCCTTTTTTAATGTGCAGATAATGAACATGTCTATATGGAGTTGTCACAAAAGCTGTATAAATACTGTCCAAAAGAATGGAAGAAAGAGGCCAGCAAGGTACGACAATACGAAGTCACTTGGGTGAGATTACATTTATGAGCAAAACTATTTTGATTTTTTTTTTAAGGTTTATTTTAGCTATTAGACATTAGAAAAATATTTAATTTTTTAAATTTTAATGCATAAAAACACTATGAAGTAGAGAATGGAAAAGGGAAATGTGTAAGTTCTAAAATGTCACATTAATAAAGTATTAATAGCTTATAGCATATGATAGATTTCAGGTATCTGTTTATATCATGTTGGATAATAACTTTTTAGTAATTTGGGGATAATACTTTGAAACGAGAACCATGGAAAAAGAACTTGCTTCTCTTCTGTGGCTATGTTAGCCATCAAAACTGATGTTCTAGAAGTTATTCCTAATTTTTAAATCTACTTTTACTGTACTTTGATATTTTATTACTTTATTATACTGGTGCCTTTATTTAATAAACATCAATTCCATTTACATGGGGCATCATTCACAGGGAATTTGCCTAGTGTTTCCACCATATTAATCAGGAATAAGTCCCCAATGTCTAATCCTAGATCCTCCGATTCGTATTTAAGAATTCTTGGAATAAACGGGAAGGCTACTTGGAAGCTAACTACAAAGTAAGGAACATTAAAGTCTAAATAAACAAACAGCATATTAGAATTTGGTATGTGGAATGTCAGAGGAACAAGAGAACATTTGTAATGAGGAGCAAATGGTCACCACAGGGGATAGAGCTGAGAGAGGAACTGGATCTCAACTAGAAATTTCCACTGGCATTTATTTTTATCTTCCCTTATGTTGTCATTGGCATTACAGTGAATGAGTATCAAATACATGATGATGCTTTATAACTTCCCAGTTTTGTGTGAACTTAATATCCGTAATGGACAACTGTCTACCCTCTGCCCAGCCACCACCACCACCCAGCCCCATTAGAAGTAGATAAAACCTTTCAAGGTTTAAAAGTATCTTGTAAATAATGGTATTTTGTTGCGTTTAAAACCCGTTTTGCAGTTACTAAAAATAGCTTTCTTTTTATATGTGTCTTTGTTTTAGGGTATTGACCAATTTGGACCTCCTATGATCATTCACTTCCGTGTGCAGTACTATGTGGAAAATGGCAGATTGATCAGGTATGAGGACAGGGA
Source organism: Prionailurus bengalensis (assembly GCF_016509475.1). NCBI lineage: Eukaryota > Metazoa > Chordata > Mammalia > Carnivora > Felidae > Prionailurus > Prionailurus bengalensis. Next base: position 99,986,756 of record NC_057355.1, read on the forward strand.
GAGACTCTAAACCTTCACTTCCACAAGCACTCACCTTCTAACATAACCATATAAAGTTCTTGTGTGTGTTTGTCTCCATCTGCTAGAATACACATTTCAAAAGAGCAAGGATTTTAAAAGAAATCTTTGTGTACACTCGTGTATCCTCAGTTCCTAGAAAAGAGGCACAGTAAGCGCTCTAAATATTTGTGGAATGAATGAATGAATGGATGAATGATAATGTTAGACTATTGATGAAAATGTTAACAATGTCACTGCCTCACATTGTCTGTACTCCCCATTTTCGATAACCAGTCATTCACCAAAAAGAAGATATTTCATTCAAGAAGGAACTAGCACTTTTGTGAAGAATGGAGAAATTAATTAAAGGACTGTATTCTTTTCTGGTGGTGAGATGGGGAGTAGGGCAGCATTAAGAACTCTCTCCTGTAAAAATGGTGTCGATATAGCCTGGTTTTCTTTCCACCTTTGGGGTCTTGCTTCTGTTCTTGGCAGGGGCCTTAAAGCTAAGATTACACCCAGTGGAGCTATCCTGTGAGAATCTTAGATGCAGTTTGGCAAGGGCAGGTAATTGATTCTTCTTCTGGAGGTGGGTGCACGAGCAATTCTTTGCTACTGATACAGACTCGGAATTTACCATTTCAAAAGCTCAGTTTATCATTTGTATAGGAGGATTCAGTGCTGGAAAGCTTTCAGAGTTGGTTTTGTTAATGGATAGAAAATGTTGATGGAAAATACTAGAAATGTGAACTCTGTTTTCCTTATTTACTTTCAAACTCTGAGAAACTCCATTAAAAGATACAAAGATACATTTGGCTAATAAGTTATATGTGAGATCTGCTCTTAATATTTGTGTTATTGCCATATGTAAATTAAAAAGTAAAAAACATTAGCCCATAAGTAATTTTTTCTAAAGGCCAAGAAACTTTCTTAGTTATTTGGAGTTTATGTAAAATTTTTGCTCAATTTACCTACTAAGTATGGAATGTGCTGAAAAGAAGGAAAATACATTATTTAGCCACAAATTAACCCCCTGGGGCTAATGAATGTTTAATTCATCCCTGTACTTCTGCTCTTTTCCCCAGGGATGAACTAGTCCAAACACTGTGTGGTCAGCATTATAAAAAGAAATGCCTTGAAAAGTACTCTGTCCCATGGGGAAAAAATTACATAAATGCTTTATTTTTAAACTCATCATACTTAAACATGATCTTAGTTAAAATAAACTCATGTTTTTATTGTCATCAGCTAATGCATTATAAATCTCAGGTAAACCTTTGACTTAAACTAATAGGGGAGGCAAGTAAGCTCATTAAATACACACACACACACACACACACACTTTTTTTTTTCTTGCATTTTTACTTTGATCACAAAGGCATCCCATTTGCCTGTGACATTTTTTGGAGCTTGACCATGTTTTTCCCCAGTCAGCACTTCTTATTCAATGTCTTTAATGGGAACTATATTTATTTCTGACTTCAACGGATTGTAATGAGTGCACTAGTAGGATTTCCATCTGTGAGGAGTATCATGACTGTCATAACATGTTCCTATAAAACCACACCCATAAAGTAACATCCACTTAATTAAAAAAAGAGAGAGAGGGAGAGAGAGATTTAAAGCATGCTTTTTTTTTTTCCAGTTCATTCTGAGAAAGAAAACAAAACACTATAGTTTTTTTTTAATGGGCATTTAAACAGAAATTTTTTTATAAGGACCTTAGGGTATTTGTAATGTGCTCAGCTGGAAAACAAAACAAAACAGAGGAGCAAAACATTAAAGCCAGGATTGTCCCCTCAGATTTGTCCTTGTTTCTGTCATATGTGCCGCATTATTGCAGCAAAGTTACTTTAACGCAGACAACAAATGCCTAGGCTTCTAGAGTAATACTTGTTTCAGTGAAATATTTACCATGTTGGAATGGATGATTCAGATCTTGCTTCCATTCTCTGAATGAATTAAATGTTATAGGCCTCAGGAAATGTTATTTTTGCCTGTTGGAGTAGTCAGACTTGGAGTCCTACCTCCCTGCAACCTGGGTGAGGCAGCAATCAGGTATTAGCCTCAACCCCCCACCCACTTTTTTCAAGGAGTGTGGAGGGAGGAAGAGGGAACAGAAACAGAAGAGCTCTTGTCACCAGATGGATAGCAGGATTTGGGTTCTGTTTACACGCCATTGGATTGTTCCATCAAATGTGAGTTCTGTTTTCTTTTATTTTCCTAGTGACAGAGCAGCAAGATACTATTATTACTGGCACCTGAGAAAACAAGTTCTTCATTCTCAGTGTGTGCTCCGAGAAGAGGCCTATTTCCTGCTGGCAGCCTTTGCCCTGCAGGCTGATCTTGGGAACTTCAAAAGGAATAAGCACTATGGAAAATACTTTGAGCCGGAGGCTTACTTCCCATCTTGGGTAGGCACTGTTTTCAAGTTTTAAAGTGTTTTCTCTAGCACATTTCTAGTTCATTATGCTGCTACTCAGGTTGCTTCAAGAAATGGGAACACAGATGTTTGTGGCCAGTAAAACCCTTCATGATGCCCAGATAGAAGTTTAACACTTAAGAGCATTGTACACATGATCTCTTGATATATTTGATCTGCTCCTTCCAGTTAAAGGGGAAGAGGATTTCTGTCCATCCTAAATGTGGTGGAACTTGGAACTTACCAGCCTTCTTTTGGCAGTTGCTTGGTCTTTACTTTCTTATTTACTCTTAATTCAAGCATCATTTTCCTCCCTTTGAAGGGAGAAAAACATTACACTTTGAAAAGTAAGATCATTCACAGCTTTTCCTATGTTGAGAAAACAAATTAAATAGTCACTTTGCCCTGACCGCCATCTCCTCCACTCTCGAGAGAGGAACCACGCCTTTGCAGCAGGCAAATTTAGGTTATTCGAACTGTCTCAACTGTCCTTTCTCCGCCCAACCCTGCCCATGTCTGTGCCCACCCTTCCTCCAGGCCTCTGTTGAAAATCTGATTTTTTTACCTTATTTCCCAGATACACTCCTCAACACAATTCCATCTGCTTTCTGTCCCCGACGCTCCCCTCCACTCCTCATGCTGTCCCTACGGTCACCAGTGACCTTTAAGTTGCCAAATTCTGTGGACACTTTCCACTTCTTTTCTCGGCTGCATTTGACATAGAACCACTCTCATTTGGGGATCTCCTCCAAACGAATGCTTTTCTTTTTTTTAACAACCACCTATGTGCCAGTAGCTCCCAAATCTGTTTCTCTCCTCTGTGTCCATGAGACAGCTGTTTACCCATAGGCACCTCAAACTCAAAATGTCCCAAGTCAACTTCATCTTTCTCCCACCTGATTTCATGTATTCCTGCCTCTGTGTCCCTAATGTCAGCTAGTAGCACTGCCATCCACCCAGTCACCCAGAAACTTGAGTCTCCTGCAGAGCTCTCCCCATCACCCTTCTTTCTCCCTGGCCTGCCCAAACCAACCGAAACAACCTAGAACATAAAATACTTGATTACCCGTCACCAGCTTAAGAAATCAAATTCTCTTGAAGTTTCCTTGTGGTAGGCTTCCTGAATGTTTGTCGTGTGCCCTCCCCAGCGTCCTTGCTCCCGTCCCCCAGGTTCCAGCTCTCATCAGCACTCAGCAGCACTGCTGAGGGGGCTTGTTGTCTTTGCCTCTGTCTTTAGAGCTTGCGGATGAGTGGATTTTGCTCCTGATTTAAATCTTCAGGGGCTTCCCTCTCACCTACAGAGTGAGAGCCAGGCTCCCACACATAACCGAGGAACTTTCCAGGATCTGATCTCTGCCAGCCTTTCCAGCTTCCTTTCAGGTTGTCCTGCACCTTGAATTTTATGCTCTAACAACATCCAGCAATCCCTATGTCTCCAAACGCCCTGTGGTATTTTGCACTTCTGGCCTTTTTTCCTGAAGTTCCAACTTAGCCAACAGAACCCCTCTCCCTGTTTGACCTGGCCAACTCCTGTTCATTCTCCAAGACTCTGCTCAGATGTATTTCCTTCTGGGCAGACTGGCTAGGTACCCAGTGCCCCTCCTCTGGACTCTAGAAGCCCCCGCTACGCATAGTGTTTTACATCTTATTTTCTGTTTATCTTTTGCCTCCAGTGAACTGTTTATTAGTATATTCTAAAGGGCAGGCTTAAACTATACCTTTTCTGTTTCTTCAGCACTTCACATTGAGGTGCTCAATATAAATTTTTGTGAACTGATTGCCAGCATGTCAGTTGTTAAAGAGAAACCACAAAAGGTATCAAGCTTTTACATATCAGTGTCTGTGGAACCCAAATTAGCCTATGTTTACATCCGGTAAGTTGTCATCACGTACTTGCTGAATCTCGGTCTTTTAAATCAGATCTTCCCAGTCAGTGCGCCATAGCTTCCAGAGCACTGAGATACAAGTTTCTTCAACCTTTGGGATCACCAAAGCCACTTACTTCAGTGCCCTTGCAAATATTATTTTCTGTGTGTTCTTTGAGCCGAGAAAAGTTAACAAATACTAATTTAGGTGATCTCCATGTAAAAGGAGTCTGAAAGAAAAATCTGTAACTTGAGTTCTCAGCAATATTAAATAGCCAGCAATCTATCATGTTTAAACAATAGGAAGAAACAAAATGTCAATATCTATAAAAACATTTAAAACTAAAAATTCTTTAATTATTTTTTATTCTGATGATTTTAAGCACTACTCTTTTTGCTCTCTTTGCATAATCCTTTCCATGTTTTATAATCCTTATGAAATCGGCTAAGATTTTTTTTTCAATTTTTTAAATATTTTTATTTATAAAATAAATAAAAGAGACAGAGAGAGACAGAGCATCAGCAGGGGAGGGGCAGAGAGAGAAGGAGATACAGAATCCAAAGCAGGCTTCAGGCTCTGAGCCATCAGCACAAAGCCTGACCTGGGGCTCGAACTCACGGACTGTGAGATCATCACCTGAGCTGAAGTCGGACGCTTAACCAACTGAGCCACCCAGGTGCCCCTCGGCTAAGATTTTTAGCTAATCTTAGCCTGCAGCTGCTGGATACTATATGTTTTGGGCATTGAAAGGCCCAGGCTACTGTCCGTTGAAAAACTAAGCCATAGTGAATTGCAATGAATGTTTGAATGAAATTGTTTCCTCACAAATACTCAAATAGAGTGTTCACATCAGCCTTTTATGCAAAAACCAAAAATGTTTCAGAGAATTCCTCCCAGTCCCCTGCCTTCTTTGGATTAACATTTAGAACCTCCCACTCTGTGGCTGTAATTTTAGAAGAGTTAAGTAGGATCCAGAACCTGAAGATGTGTTGACAGTAGATGTATTTCATAGTACCAATAATTTTACAAGTATAAACAGTGATGTGTACAAAATTTTGCAAGTTTGCATGTTTTTTTTTTCTTGGTGAGTTTAAAGCCAAGAGAACATATTTTTCTCATTTCTTGTGATTTTTCTTCTCAGATATACAGCTAAATTGACTTTAGAGCTTCTAGTACTAGCTGATTCAGCCTAGTAACATAACAGATGGTGAAAACAGAATACAAGTGGGAAATTTCCTGGTGGAAATTAGCCAGTTTCCATGACCTATGTTAGCTCCTTGTCCTTCCATCATTTGGGGGACAAGGGTAGGACTCCCATCACTCCAATAGATGTGGCAGTGCATACCCATTGTATTCCAACAGGTTGTTTCCAAGAGAGGGAAGGACTACATCCTGAAGCACATTCCAAACATGCACAAAGATCAGTTTGCGCTGACAGCTTCCGAGGCTCATCTTAAGTACATCAAAGAGGCCGTCCGACTGGATGATGTTGCCGTTCATTACTACAGATTGTATAAGGTACAAAACTGCAGTCAGCCTGCAGCTTTTGGTTGTTGTTGTGAAATGTTTGTTTATTTTTGAGAGAGAGTGAGCGGGGGAAGGGCAGAGAGGGAGGACAGAGGATCCAAAGGAGGCTCTGCGCTGACAGCAAAGAGCCTAATGTGGGGCTTGAACTCCTTAAAGAGCTGTGAGATCATGACCTAAGCCCAAGTCAGAGACTTAACCCACTGAGCCACCCAGGCACCCAAGTCTGCAGCTTCTGAAGACAAAATACCTTCATGATTTGAAGAAGCTTTTAATTAAAGTTGTCATTTCATTTTTTAGTGGGCTTTTTTTTTTTTTTTAAAGGATTCATGTGAACCGTTTCTCATGGTAGTTCAGTCTTCGAGTTAATGATGCTATTCCTCAGGCCTGGGAGCATGATAGAGTCCCTTTATAATGGTTCTAATACTGAAATGCCAAGTGGCTTCAAATCGTGAGTCTGGCTTTTCAGTGACTATGAAATAGTTATTTTTCTCCTTTCCAAATCTGCATCTCTGCCTTGGGGACTAACATTTGCAACTTTTTTGATCAGTAATTTTTAATGTTCCTCTAAGTGAAGCCGTACCTGCACTGTATCCATTAATTAGAAGAATGACCACAACAGCTAGTGTTTACTGAGTATTGTTTTTATGGGGCGCGCTTTATTTTCTTTTTTAAATCCTCACAGTTCTATAAAATAGAAGCTGTAATATTCATTGTACAGATGAGGAAACAGACCAAAGACCACAAAACTAGCAAGGGGCAGAGCCAGGATTCAACCCAGGTCTACTTGACTAAAGGAATTCGTGGATAAAAATAGTGCCCAGCACATGTTAAGAATGATGTTAAGTTGTTACCATTATCCTTGTTATTAATGTGCTTCTTATTACTACTATACCCTTTGTGGTAAGTTTAGCATAACTAGACCATTGGAGACTAGGCTGTAGTTTGGATATGTTACTGGATGATCTTCTTGTCTGGTTCAGAAAACTTAATTAGGTACCAAAGAATGGTATTTTTTTTTTCTCACTTCTGTGCCCAAGAGATGAAATTGTTAATGTCCTGTCATCCTTGAGAGGCATAATTGAGTTCTATAAGATCTCTTTGGCCAAATTCCTGAAGGACGGAGTTGTTTGTTTGTTTCCTTGAGAGATTTCATTTGTGACACCTCAGTTTATATGAGAAAATGCAAATAAATGGCATTTGACAATCAGTTTATATTTTAAAATGTACAGAAAATATGAATGGTGTATAAGAAGGTGTGAGTGTAGCTTTAGAGTCAGATATCAGAAACCCTGCATCACCACTGTTATGGGATCCTAGGCAAATAGAACTATAATTCTGGACCATCTATTAAGTGGGAATGGTTCAATACATCTCACGAGGTTGGGAAAATTCTATGATGTAATGAATCTGAAATAACCAGGTGGAATGTCTGGTACATTAATCAGTGCTCAATAAATACCAAGTGCTTCTCACTTGATAGGGAAACATAGTATTTTAAAGAATCCTGTTAGGAATTTATCTTTTGCTTAAAAGATTTACCTTTTATTTGCTTACAATGTGGTACTTCTACATGGCATAGAAAATGACTCTCTTGGGGCACCTGGGTGGCTCAGTCCATTAAGTGTTGGATTTCGGCTCAGGTCATGATCTCGCAGTCCATGAGTTCAAGCCCCGCATCAGGCTCTGTGCTGACAGCTCAGAGCCTGGAGCCTGTTTCGCATTCTGTCTCCCTCTGTCTCTCCCCTCCCCCACTTGTGCTCTGTCTCTCTCTCTCTCTCAAAAGATCAATAAATGTTAAAAAATTTTAAAAAAAGGAAATGACTCTCTTATCTTCTTAAAGCAAGATAATTAATAATAATGAAACTGAATGAAGTGGGGAAATAGATATTGTTACCTCATGGGCGGAGTTTTCATTCTTTAGAGAAATCAAGTGGCAGCCATTAAAACTGCTCGTAAAGTGGAAATAAGGTAGACAGAGGACAGGAAACATTCTGGGGCGAAAAACTTCTGTGTCCCTCTCCCAGTAGTACATGCCTTGTGCCTGCACAGCCAGCATTTTTATGAGCACAATCTTATTTCAGGAAGCAATCAGAGTAGCCTTGAAGAGGAAATTGAGCTAAACTCACAGTGATAGATTGATTTCTCCTGCTGAACCTATACTGTATGTGCCTTTCTTGATGTAAAAACATATTAGTTGGAGAAAACAGTCCAAATAGTGAAAATAGGCCATATCTTGTCTTTACTATACCAGATGAGGATGCATTTTCTAAAAATATTTCTTCCCATATTCTTGGGAACGCTGGCACTAAACATACTCATTTATTTTTATTGAGGAATTTCATAATGAAAATATTTTAGTTACTTTGTGATTTTATTTATCTTCTATTTTGAACTTCATACCTTATATCCCATTATTACATATGAGCACTCCAAAGATGTGGTCAAATTTCAGAGTACATTTAAAATTCAGAGAACATTTAAGGGGTTTTTTTCCCCTACACTCATTTTAGTTGATTTTTTGTAGTTTAGCTGGTAGAATGTATATCATATTGGCAAGTGACAATTGAACTTTTTAGAAATAAGTATTTTCTTTCCAAACAAACTGAATATAAAGCTTTTACAGTTTTTTATCCTCATGGGATGACAGTCTTAAATATTTAGGCGTGCCTCTGATTTTGGCTTCAGAGGCAGGAGAGTTACATAGTTTGAAACCTATAAAATCTAATGCATCTCAGAATATATCTATGATATTAGATTCAAGATGCTGACATCTGAGAAAAGGAAGAGAATAAATAAATAAATAAACAAACAAACAAACAAACAAGCAGCAAAAATAGTATTGTTTACTAGAGTTTTCAGTGATGGCGGTATTTAGAATATTGTCAGATATGAAAGTGTTTATAATATAGTAAAAACACTAATCCTTTGAAATCTCAGTGGTTTAAAAAGTAGAATATATCCTTGCTCATGTGTATGTGCTCATGATTTTCTTAAAGCTTATGGTAAGCTAGGGATGCAAAAAGATGAACAAAGTTATTTAAATTTTGTTTTTAATGTTTATTCTTGAGAGAGAGAGAGCACGAGAGGGGGAGGGGCAGAGTGAGAGAGGGACACAGAATCCGAAGCAGGCTCCAGGCACTGAGCTGTTAGCACAGAGCCTGATGTGGGGCTCGAACCCAGGAGCTGTGAGATCATGACCTGAGCTGAAGTCGGATCCTTAATGGACTGAGCCACCCAGATGCCCCTGAATGAAGTTATTTTAAATCAAAAATTTTCTAATCAGATTTCTCCTTCTGTTTTTTCCCTTTGGTGTTTAATTGTCCATTGTACAAAAAAACCCACTACTGTTTCATATGATTTTATTTCTATAGGATAAAAGGGAAATTGAAGCTTCTCTGATGCTTGGACTGACCATGCGAGGAATACAGATTTTTCAGGTCAGTAAATGAGAAATGAGTGTCAAGTGGCATCTGCCATGTCTCATGTTGACAGTGTACCTGTGTGGTCCTTGGACAGGTTCACTGGTTCATTTCTGGCCATCGACTGGCCATTACTTCCTATTTGTCTAGTACAAATGGGGATGATGTAGGATAAATGAAGTGATACAGTCCAAACCTTGACAGTAATAAGTCCTCTAGAATAGAAAGTAATAAGCCCAAGATTGGCTCAGGTTCATCACTAACAGATCATTAACATCCAAACATTTTTCTTTGTGTGTTACTGATTTTAAATATCCTGATTATAATGCTCCTCTGGAGCGTTACAACTGTGTAAAGAAAAAAAATGACATCTTAATACAGTGGCAGACCACTGTATTTTAATTTTCATTACGCTTTTCCGATACAGCCTGTCCCCTGTCCCTGTCACGCTTTTGCAGGTGGGATGGTATTATACCACAGCCATCAACAGGAAAGAGAGAATCCCTCTTTCTGTGAGACCAGGGAGAATATAAGAATCTCTTATCTTGATGTAGGCACAATATCCAATTATGAAAGTCTGAGTGCCTTATCTCATCTCTCCAATGCCTGAGTCTTTTTGGATTTTTTATTTAAATTTATGGATAGGCTCAAAGGGAAAAGGTTGCCTTGAAAGGCCAGTTAATGCAGTCACTCAGGAACCCAAAGCTACAGAATTGTCTCACTAATCTTTTAATTACTGTCTGAACATCTCCAAAGAGAGTTGAGGACCTCTTTCAGATTTTAATTACTGTATTTTAGTTTTCTGGGAGAGAAGTTAGAGCCATTTTAAAGTGTCTGGCAGTTTCCTCAGTAACTCTGTATGCATTAAAATTTTTTTCCACAGAATTTAGATGAAGAGAAACAATTACTTTATGATTTCCCCTGGACAAATGTTGGAAAGTTGGTATTTGTGGTAAGTTTAAAGCAACTGACTAAAGAAAAATTGCTCAGTTGTTTGTTTTTGTGGATTTTCGTTGTTCCCTGTTTTGTTTTTAAAAACAATGCCGTGACAGGCACAAAAGCTGATATTTTTTTTTTTAAAGTTGAAAATGTAGACAACTCACTTTCTTATATTCTTATGTATGTGCTCTATTCGTTGCCACTCATAGGTCATGAATCTAAAATTAAGGAATCTTACAGCAAAAGAAATTATTTATTTAATTTGTGAGTCTGGTCCCCACCGTGCTATCCTAAGTTGTTCTAGTTGCAGAAGAAATGTAGTGGGGGAATGTGCAAGATGACTTCAGCAAAGAGAATGATTTTCAAAAGCCTACATCAGAGGGATCAGAAAACGGAAAGCCATAATCACAGGATAAATTACTCTTGGCGTGGGGGTAGGCCAGTTCTTTTGGAAGTTACTTCTTTTGAGCAAAGAATAAAGAGTGATATAAAAAGATGTTTCTATTAATATCTAACTCTTTGAAACTCATCATTATAAAGAAAGGTCTACAATTCTTAACAGGAAAAAAATGGTTTTATTTTTAGAATATTGAGAATAGTATCCTCTTTTTTGTTATAAGAGCAAATTCATGATTTTTCCCAGCTGTTTCTCTACTTTGCCGGCTCTATCCGGTTTGGGGCAGGGTTCAAAGAATTACAGTTAATAATATGTATATCTGGTGGTCATTAAAATCCATATTTTTTTCTTTGTTCAGAAATTGTTGGAAAAAAATACACAAAGGAGGAAGATAAGGATTTGTACACATACACAAATAAAGAAGATGGCCTATATAAATAAAGGGCTGTATTGCCAAAGAGCATTTGGGTACTGACTCCATACTGCCCTGTGAAGTCAAAGACCTGTTCCTGACTTTACATTATTTTAATTACTTGGGCTCAGTTCAATCTGATTTCACTTCACTCATACATCAAATGGGGCCCTACCTGCTTCCTCCTCACTCGCTCTCTCTCATTTAGGCCCTTTGTGAAAGGATCTGAGCTGTATGAAAATGAGCAAATTATTAGCCCATTACCCCAGTCATGTCCCAAATTGAGTAGACATAAAATGCATTTATGAAATTGAGTGTCTTAAGGGTCCTGGACACAGTGGTTCCTGAATCTAGTTTTGCATCAGCCTCATCTGAGGAGTTGGTTTAAGATAAAGATTTCTGGGCCTCATCCTCCTCCCCTAAGAGAGTTTTGATTCAGAGGGTGTGGGTTGAGGACCAGGCATCTATTTTATTGAACTTCCCAGATGATTCTTCTCACAGCCAGCCCAGTCCTGCCCCAGTCGTGTGACCTTGAGCAAGTTACTTAACCTCTGTGCATTGGTTTCTTTGTCCCCAAATGGAGATAATTGGTCCTCCCCCATAGACTGATTCTGAGGATTAAATGAGTCAATACCTGCCTAGTGTTCATTCAGTGTCAGTTATTACCATTCTAGCATTGGGATCCACTGGTGGTTCCTTTAAAATGAAAAATCGAGAGGTGAAAAATCCATTCCCAACCGAGATACACAGAGCCATATTGTTTTTTATTGACTTTAAGTGTGTGGTTGGAAGATGCCTCTCTCTGCTTTACTTCTCCCTTCTGGCTGAGAATCATTGTGTCCGCAGTATTCCTTATGCAATCCTGCTGCCCTGTTCATTCATAGGAAAGGTGAAGGAATTGATAATTCCATTTCTGGGGCATCTGGATGGCTCCGTTGGTTAAGCTCTTGATTTCAGCTCAGGTCACATGATCTCACAGTTTTGTAAGGTCCAGCCCCAGGCCAGGCTTTGTGCTGACAGTGCAGAACCTGCTTGCTTGGGATTCTTTCTGTCATTCTCTGCCCCTCCCTAGCTCAGATGCGTGTGTGCTCTCTCTCAAAATAAATAAACTTACAGTTTTCCATAACTATAAAAAACTGCCAAACTCTCACCCTCAGCTTATGTTAATGAACTTTATGTTAATGATCCCAAACTTAAACAATGAGATTCCTGGTATCTCTGATAGAAATACTTAACGATACTTATATCTCTTCCTTTCTCTTTCCTGTCTCATCCCTTGAGCTGTCCCTCTAGCTTCCACCTATCCCCTCCCACCACCCCCCCACACCTTTTTTAAATAAACCGTACACCCAGTGTGGGGCTTGAACTTAACAATCCTGAGATCACGAATTTCATGTTCTACCAACTGAGCTAGCCAGGTGCCCCCCCCACCCAGCCTCCCTCTTTTATCCAGCTGAAGAAGTTTTCTGTATTTTCTTAACCCTAAAAAGGTATTTATAGTGTTTGCTCTTATATTCCTCATTTATTTCCTCCTCAGAGTTTATCACAAACTATAGTTATTTTATATATTTATGTTTATTTGCCATCTCTCCCACCAGAATGTATTTCTGTGAAGGTAGCGACCTCGTCTGTCCTATTCACTGTTATTTTCTTGGTGACTAGCACAGTGTTTGGTACCTAGTGTTTAACAAATATTTGAATGCATCACGCTTCTAGAATGTCATCTTGTTTGCTGAATTAGGGTGTTGGAATTGCATTTGAAGATGCTTTCATGATGAGCCCTTCTCTTCTCCTGGCCTGACTAGCCAGAGAAACCAAAGATATTCCTCCACCGTCATACCCGGTCGGTGTCGACCGGATGACCCTGGCTAGACACTTCCCTGAGTTTTTGGTAATCCTTGTCCTGGGACATTTTTGAAAAGGAAAACAGCAATTTATCTCTTGCTGAATTTTGAATGCAGCTTTATACATCTCTTTTTGAATCTATACTTCTCCTTACTAAAGAGAAAATGAAGGGGACCTTGGCAAATTAGAGACTTACCTTCCAAACGCTGACTCGTGCTTTTGCTCCACAGGGTAAGAAATTTGAGATTTTGCCAGATGGCTTGCCCTCCGCCAGGAAGCTCATCTACTACACAGGGTGCCCCATGCGCTCCCGACACCTCCTCCAGCTCCTGAGTAACAGCCACCGCCTCTACATGAATCTGCAGCCTGTCTTGCGCCACATCCGGAAGCTGGAGGAGAACGAAGGTATGGCAGGGTTGGGGGGGAGAAGCACACATGGTGCCTTGGCCACCTCTGGCCCCTTAGTCTGTAGCTGCCATCAGTTGGGGCTTTAGACCCCTACAAAATGGGATTCAAGGGCTGAGCCTCTCCAGATTCAGGGCCGTGTTCCGCCTCACATCTCACCACTGTCCCAGCACCTGTCCCAAATACCTGAGGTCATCCCTATCATTTAGCTATCCCCGAGTACAGTCTCTTTAACGTTTCCCCACACTTGCTTTGAAAATCCTTGCAAAAAGCCACCACATGAAGATGCAAGGCAAGATTTATCTGCGACTCCGAGCACCTTGGAATCTGGAATTTTTTCCAGTGCAATTACTCCTTAGATTAAAGTAACAATAAAGGTGGGAGACAGAAATGTCTCCAGTCTCTCTCATTGACTGCTGAGAGGACCCCAGGTCTGGGTCAGCAGGAATGACAAAGGAGAAAGAAGTTTTCTTCTTTTTTTTTTAATGTTTATTTATTTTGAGAGAGAGAGGGAGAATGGGGGAGAGGCAGAAAGTGAAGGAGAGAGAGAGAATCCCAAGCAGTTTCCACGCTGACAGCACAGAGCCCAACGCGGTTCTCGACCCCACAAACTGTGAGATCATGACCTGACCTGAAACAAGAGTCCGACGCTTAACCAACTGAGCCACCTAAGCGCCCTGAAAGAAGTTTCCATTTGAGGATTATATCAGCCAGTCCTGTGGGGGCTTTGCTGAGATACATTTGGGGCCCCTGAAAAGGAGAATGAGTCACGGTAAGGAAGAGGAAGGCAGGGATTGGGGCCTCTAAGAGCAGGCTTCAACTCTACTGGTTAGCCCTTCATCTTAAGTCATGGCACCCAGGGTTATTCCATTTAACACACGAACTTCTGATCCCCCAAAATGCTACTGTGCTCATTTGCCTATTTCTTTAGAAAAATTTTTTTTTCCTTAATGTTTATTTACTTTTGACAGAGAGATAGAGTATGAGTGGGGAAATGGCAGAGAGAGAGAGAGACAGAATGAGAAGCAGGCTCCAGGCTCTGAGCCACCCAGGCGCCCCTGCCTATTTCAATGTCTTCCATTTGTTTTGTAGATTCCCATTGTGGTAGTTTTTATAATTCAATTGGATCAGATTTAGGATATCTGCATGAACATTTGGATGCAGATTCATATCCTTAGGTCCGTATCTGAAACAGATTTCGACCTCTCAGACCCCAGCTTTCTCACAGAAACACAGATACTTGTCCTCTTAAGAAAAACCCTGAAAGAAGCTTGTACATCTAATCAATTTCTCTCAAAACCTATCTCTCTAACTAAATGAGACCCAGTTTGGGGATGCCACTGCATCTTAAGTAGCCGTTAGAACATGACTCATTTTGCACGGTCTGCCACCAAACTGCTTTCTTGTCTTTGGAGAGAACTGGTGTATAACCACCAGGTGTATGGGCTTCCTCTGCTGCCAGGCTGCCCCTTCTTCCCCACGATGACACATTGCAATAACAAGCACCTCTCTCCAATGCTGACATGATTATTAGGAGGACTCGAGATGGGACAGAAGCGCCAAGGGAACTTGTAAGAATAGGCGACTTACGTGCAGAGCCCATCATGTGCCAAATGGGTCACATTCCTAAATGGCCAGCTTATAGCGCCTTGAGAAGTTTCTTTATTTCATCAGCTTTGCCAGCATTTTAGCAGATTCTTGCTTAGATGACCGTAAGGGGAGCCCTTTAGAGCCTGAATGAATTCCAGAACCCCTATAGGTTCTCAGGTAAAATGACAAAGAATTTTCAGTTCTTAGAGGGCAGGGTTTTGTCTGTCACCACGCTTAGTAGTATCAAGTGCATTTGGGGGCTTTCGCGATTAGGGCAATGAAGGAACGATAAAGGTGTGGATTGTATTTGTTATTTGGGTAAATGTAGATAGATTTGGGCGGATATCTCTTTTTTTTCTTCTAAAGAAAACATACTTCTTTTCTTCTACTTAGAGATCCCTCACAGTCTAAAGAACACCCAAAATTAAGTTTCTCTGGGCCAGTTTTGGCCTGATGCCAGTTATTTCACTCACGCTTAAAGTCTTCATCACTTTTACAATAAAGCCCTTTTCTTAGCAAAGAAACAGCACAGAAAGAGAGTGTATTTTTCTTAAATTTAATTTAGATCCATCTTGTCTGAGATACTCTTTTCGCATCTTATGGTAGAAAATGATCACAAGAATTACTCCATAGCATTTAGAAGGGGGAGAATGCTTTGTCATTAAAAAAGTTTAAAAACAAAAGTTTTTTTTTAACCCAACTTTATTCAACAGTGGGAGCTTATTCTTAGGCCATATGCCAAGAGGTCACACTGCATTCTGTTCCAAAATAATATATGAAAAGCTCTGTGGTCTCTGGGCTTTTACAACAGAGGGAATCCAAAGAATACCAACACATTGGTAATCTGTGCTCTTGACTCCGGTGATTACTAGGGAGTTAAGAGGTTGCATTTCCCAGGTCTCAGAATAAACTTCATAATCACGTCAGCATTTCCTTCATGACACTTTTTATTTGTACCAGGTCTAAGTGATACAGCTCTGGGAAGGGAACACTGGCCAGCCACGTAGAACAGTAAGGCCGTGCTGACACGCTGACACGAAGCAGATTTACGCTAGGCTCCTGTGAGGTAGACCACAGTTAGGCGAGCGCTTGCCTTCTGTTACTAGAGTAACCATAATAGACTCCCAACCTGCTGGGAAGGGTTGGGAGTAAAAGGGCTATTTGTAAAGAGGCAGAAAGCTTTTAAGTTATTAGAGCCACAATTCCCACTTGTCTTAGAACTCTGGCACCCTAAAGAACTTTTTAGAAAACTGTTTTTTCACTTTCCACCTTTCCAAGTGCCACGTGGCTAGTATTTTGAAACCACAGTGAATAGAAATTGTATGAGAATTTTGCAAACCCTTTTATCTCTCCGTCTTCATCTCAACCCCTGTTGTCTTCAGAAAACAGGAATGTTTATAACCCAGTCTAGCCCTAAAACATGGATTTTAGATGATGCACATCTGTCTCAGATGTGTGTTTTGGGCTCTGGTGTCCTGCCCCAGTCTGCTTTCTGTGTGGCTGTGCATTCTCGCTGTTGTGATGCAGCCTGATTCCCTAGAATTGACATGAATGGCTGGAGCCCAAAAACATACACATCGCCTTCTGCAAGCATTTTTGCATTTTGCATCCTGGAAAGCGCATCTTCTCTTTATGCTAATGCTTCTTCCCTCCCTGAGGAAGCTGTGTAGATTATACTTCAGACACCAGGAGTACAAGTGATTTCACTTACCCAAGAAACAAGACAATTAAATCCATCAGCAGGCCTCTGAGAACCCAATTAGTCTACAAGTTAGCAATTTCTGAAATAATATCAATTTAACATTCCTCAAATGCATTCTCCATCTTTAACATTGTTCTAACGTGTTATTTGTCATCAGTATTAAGAATACAAAGAATCTAAACTATTTCTCTGTTTTACAGTTCTGACCTGAGACACAAAAGTATTGTATACCTGCAACTCAGTTGTAACTTTGTGCCTTAATGTGATTGTTGCTTTAGCATTTGATAAAAGGGACTTTCTAACATTGCGTCTTGGTGTTAAAGAATGGCACTGACATGTTAAATCAAAGAACAGTTTTGTCAGTCAGAGGCCACATAGGTGTAAATCATCAAACCAGTAGTGATGACTGTGTTTTCTAAGTAGATGGTAAAACCTCACTAGTTCACCCCAAATGGAGAAAAGCAGTTTTCACTAATGAAAAACTAAATGTTACAACTCTTTGAAGGAAATTTAGAGAAGAATAGTTTTATTTTAAATTATATTCAGCAGTCAGAACTGAGCTACTGAATGGGCCAAATTGAATAAATGAAATCATTGGCAATTAGTGTAATTATATCTATCAAACAGTCTTCCATAGCAGTGCTTCTGAAACTATTTGTGGGGGAGGACCAGATTTTTAACATTCCTCATCCACCGTGGACTGATACTTTTACAAAATACAAAATCACCTTAGTGGCTGTCACGGCACTGTCAGGTTGCTCTGAAAACCTCTAAGTATTTATTCTCATTTACTGAGCTTACATCGCTGTGGACCAATAACAACTTGCAGACAAGAGGTGGTCTGGCGACTCTACTTCAAATGGCACTTTTCCGAGTTTTGAAGCATCAAAACCCTTTGAGTAGTCTCAGTACTTGCTCAAATCCGTTGTACTGGTTTTTGCTCATCTTCCTAAGTTGACCCCCTCCCACCCACCCGGGTCAGAACCCTCATGGCGCCTAGATCCTGGGTGTGATCCTGCTGAACTAGATCCTGGGTGTGAACTTGCACGCGTTCTTAGCCTGATGTGCCCTGTAGGCTAACCAGGCGTGTCTCCCCCTCCCCTCCCCTCCCCCGCCCGCCGTCCTGCGTGAATGTGCTCCTCACCGCGCAGAGAAGAAGCAGTACCGGGAGTCCTACATCAGCGACAGCCTGGACCTGGACGTGGACCAGCTGGAGAAGCGGTCCCGGGCCAGCGGCAGCAGCGCAGGCAGCGCCAAGCACAAGCGCCTGTCCCGCCACTCCACCGCCAGCCACGGCAGCTCGCACACGTCGGGCATCGAGGCGGACACCAAGCCCCGAGACGCAGGGCCGGAGGACAGCTACTCTGGCAGCGCCATCCACCGCAAGCTGAAGACCTGCAGCTCCACGACCAGCCACGGCAGCTCCCACACCTCCGGGGTGGAGAGCAGTGGCAAGGACCGGCCAGAAGAGGACTCGCAGGACGACGGTAAGCCGCTCGCCACGGCTTTCTAAGCTGGCAGCGCTGAGCCGCTGTCGCTCGCCCCCTTCTTCCTCTTGCCTCATCTTGTTTCTGGTTTTTTTTCCCCAAGCATCCCTTCTGGAGAACTGCTGTGTAGGGCACAGCCGGGGGGTAGTAATGGACAGGTGTCCTGCACCTTCCCGCGTGATTTGGGGGAGTTGCTCGTGTCGGTGAACAAAGCATCCCTCTGGTCACGATCCTTTGCCACCACAGGGTTGGACACCAGTGGAGGCTGAGTCCTGGCGGTTTAGCCAAGTAGAGGAGACGTCGGTGCCGCAGCACTCGTGTCTGCATTTCTGGTTCCCAGATTAAATAGGCATCGGTGAGGACAACAGCAGAGACGCAGTGATAGCGACAGAAATGTCTTAAACTTTGCAGAGGAAAAAAAAAAAGACTTGAGCCCAGGTCATTGGTTATTTAGTATTTCTTCAGTTCCCCCTATGCAGCCAGAACTCTGGGAATGTAAAAGAAAGTTAGCACCTGGATGCTTAACTCTGTTAAGGAGAGAAAAACCAGACTGTCTCAGCCAAACTTAACATATGTGGGCATCTTTTTTATTATTTTTATGCCTCAAGTGCTATAGCATTCGGGTTTGGGGAAAGGGTAGTGACTTCATTAAGGAAAACGGCAGCCCATTTGCTTGCTTACTGTAGAATTCATGTGGATCTCTAATGAAGTCAACTGAATGCCCTGCGGGCAGGCAGCTCTGGAAATGGGGAGCTTCATGAACTATTCCTTGTGCAGGTGACAGCAGTCTGCTCTGGCTTAGGCATGTGGCCCATCAGTCTCAGTTGCCCTTTGTCATCTCAGCAAGGTGGTATAGCTCTTTCCTTCTTTCTCACAAAGGAAAAAATAACACAGTTCAATCGTGGCATTAGAAGACATGTAGGTAACACAGCAACCCTGTGAAAAAGAGGGCAAATACATCTAGTTGAGAATTGTCCTAGAGTTTCCTATTGTAGATTCTCATTAGCAAATGTATTTTAAAATCTGAATAATTACAGAGCCTCCCGCAAAGTGTGGCTATGAATGCTGACATCCATTTCCCTTCGTGTCACTAAACGTCTTTTTCTTCTTCTGTGTCAGAAATAGAGATGTTGGTTGATGACCCCAGGGACCTGGAACAGATGAATGAAGAGTCTCTGGAAGTCAGCCCAGACATGTGCATCTACATCACCGAGGACATGCTCATGTCACGGAAGCTGAATGGACACTCTGGTGAGCTCTTGTGGGAAGTTCTTCTCCTGAGCTAGTGGATGGTCTTGGACTAAGGATCAGGTGCCTCAGAAAACAGAAGGGTCAGGGTGGGGCTCTCGATTAAAACAGGACTGGAATCAGAACCTTTCCAAGTCAGTGCCATAGACTGCAGGGTCGAGTACCTCATGAGGAAGAAAGAGAACAGAAGGGGAGAAGCATCTAGGATGGGGAATTAGCATCTTCTCCCCTGTGCTCAGCACAAAGTGGTAAAACACAGTTTTCTCTTTGTTGCTGTTGTTTTGTTTTGCTATTACAAATGATAATCAGAGAATCCTAGAATACATCTAGAAGGGACCTCGGAGACCTCCTTTTTACAGATGAGAAAACCCATAGATGAGGGGGACAGACGCTTAGGTGGCTAGAAACAGAAGGCAGGTCTCCGAGTTTGGTTTGTATTGTTTTTCCCCAACTAGATCAGAGTGGGTATGGGAGTGTGGAGGAAAAAGTGTCAATAAATGTTGGCGTAAAAAGGCATTCCTGGGGCGCCTGGGTGGCGCAGTCGGTTAAGCGACCGACTTCAGCCAGGTCACGATCTCGCGGTCCGTGAGTTCGAGCCCCGCGTCAGGCTCTGGGCTGATGGCTCAGAGCCTGGAGCCTGTTTCCAATTCTGTGTCTCCCTCTCTCTCTGCCCCTCCCCCGTTCATGCTCTGTCTCTCTCTGTCCCAAAAATAAATAAACATTGAAAAAAAAATTTAAAAAAAAAAAAAAAAGGCATTCCTATTATATTCTGTATTTCATTAACTCTACTAGGACACTTGCATTCACTGTAAACCTATTATGGGATTATATAATACGATATGTAATAATCTATTTCTATCAAATAAAAGGTATTACCCTTCAATATTACTGCAAAAAACCACAGTATGGGTTTTGTTTTCAATTTTTTTTAATGTTTATTTATTTTTGAGAGAGAGAGAGAGAGAAACAGAGCTCGAGAGGGGAAGGGCCAGAGAGAGAAGGAGACACAGAATCCAAAGCAGGCTCCAGCCTCCGAGCTGTCTGTCAGCACAGAGCCCGACACAGGGCTCGAACTCCCGAACCATGAGATCATGACCTGAGCCAAAGTCAGATGCTTAACCGACTGAGCCACCCAGGCGCCCCAGGTTTTGTTTTTAAACCTCAGTCACTCCTAACTGCTCTCGCCACATTTTATGAATTGGTCTCCGTTCTGTCTAAAAAACATACCTTAGGAGTGAAGTCAAAATGGCCCAGGTACTTACTGGTCAGCCGCTTTGAGCTTTGAGTGAAAGACCCTGTTTACAACTGGGGTGACCTGCCATTGCTGTGTCAAGACCCACGGTCCCTGATAAGTGAGCCTCACCCATGCAACAGGTGCTGGGAATGAGAGAGAAACAAGACCACAGTACACATGGTCCCCTCATCCTGGCATTGAATCTGTAAGAGCACAAGGCTCCTTTTATTGCAGAATTTCCTCTGCTCACCTAGCAGAAGCATGGCCTCCAGATGCTCTGCGGGGAATAGACCTGCCAGTGGTTACAGAGAACCGCTCTGCCTAAGCAAACTCAGATTCGTCAGGCTGCTTGCTCTGGTCATGCTGCAGGCTTAGAGTTCTCAAACCAAACTTTACCCCCGTTTCTTTGCCCATTTACTTTCTTACATAGATGTCTTCCCTCACAAATACATTTTAACACATGTATTAAATATAAATTTACAATTTGATGCACATTATATGTACATGGATATCATGCTCTCACTCGATATGTGCATGTGTATTTTTGTGGAAAGAAAACTGTCCAAACCATATACACCAAAGTGTCCATGGGAGGAGGGGAGATGAGGGAAACAGACTTTGGCTTTTTATTTATATATTTCTATGTTTAATTTTTATGATAAGATTTTGTAATTTTAAATAGAAATAAAATTTAAATAAATAGGGTGGCTGTTTAAAGAGGTTTTTATACAAAAAAAATGCTTTTTGAAATGTTATTTATTGAAAAAGAACCTGAATGGTTAACAATGAGCAGTTATATGCTGTCCATATAGTGAAATATCGTACAGCCATTAACTAATGACACTTTTAAAGAATATTTAATAATATAAGAAAGATAGGTAAGAAAAACAGCACAAATTGTATAATCAGGATGATCTCAAATTACAAAAATGTATATATGTATATGAAAAAATACATAAAAATATGAATAGCCTTTCTCTGGATGATGGGGTTGTGATGATCTTATTTTCTTCCTCGCATCATCCTCCTCTTCCAAATTCTCTACAATTTGAGCATTTACTTTTTTTAACATTTATTTATTTTTGAGAGAGAGAGAGAGAAAGAAAGAGAGAGACAGCATGAGCAGGGGAGGGGCAGAGAGAGAGGGAGACACAGAATCCAAAGCAGGCTCCAGGCTTTGAGCTGTCAGCACAGAGCCCAATGTGGGGCTTGAACTCAAACCATGAGATCATGAACTGAGCTGAAATTGGATGCTTAACTGACTGAGCCACCCAGGTGCCCCTACAATTTGAGCATTTAAACATTGTTTCTCAAGCATGGAGCTGAGATCGAATAGGGATGGAAGTTTGGTACAAGTCAGGTTAGTGTTCTCAGCACCAGACTTGCTGCTGACTTGTCTAATGCGGAGTTTGGGTTTGGGAGCACATAATTTACAGACATGGTGGCCAAGGACACATTTACCAGGAAGTCCAGACGGACCCATGCCAAGTGCCAACCAAGGACACCAGTCCACGTCATCCTCTGAGGATTTGTTAAAAGTTTAAAGCTTTTTAAAAGATAAAGATATTCTCAAGAAAGACCCCCTACTAAAGCAGTCTGTACCAACCCCCAAAACATAAGTACCCACCTGAAGGCTTTTAAACTGTCTACATGTAAACCAAGAATGTCCTCCTTCCATGTTTCAATTGAACAAAATATCAAACACTTAATATATACAAGGTATATACTCGTCACTGAATCGTTAGACGTCATTTCTAAAGAGTTAAGGGATAAAACACAAAAGGCCATTTCTGAGGTTATCAGCAAGTAGCTAAATAAAAATCACATTGCACTCCAGGTTCCTTTTTTATAAGGTGAGAATGTGCTTTATCTGAGAAGCCATTTGGCCTTAAGAATCTGGGGTTTGACTGACCTGCTTCATCTATTTGCAAGAAAAATGTCAGTGATCTCCACTTCCATATCCAATTCTTGTTAGCAGTTTTATCTTACGAAACATTTTTTCCTGGTGCTTCACTCAACATGCTAGAGCCACAGAGGGAAGTTTCAGCCCTGGATTTCTGTTTCCAAAATATTAGGAGGTGACTCCTGGGCACTAGGGTGATTTAGGGCCCTGTCACTCTCAGAGATCCAGAACTGAATGCTTAGGGTGGCCTCCCACTCGTGGCCTCTCCCCAGCAGGATTTGTTGTAGGAGGCAAGTGCCACAGGGCCCCTGTCAGCCCGAGGAGCTCTGAGCTGGGTGTGTCCCATGTGCAGGCCCTGTACCTCGCCCTTTCCATGCATTTACTCGTCAGTCGTCATTAAACTCTGTTGGATAGACACTGCTGTCAGGCCCACTTTATAAGATGAGACCGAAACATAGGGGGGCTAAGTCACTGGCCAGCATACACAGTTAATTACTTTTCTGGGCCTGCTTCCGGCTCAGATCCGTGTGACTCTGGAGGTCAAGCCCCACACTAGACTTTAACCGTCCATCTAAAGGGACCCAAACCTAGACGGCCGTGTCACAGTTTAGCTTTAGGAGGGAGACTGCTTTACATCTACGGTCTTTGTTTTTGTTACTAATTTAGAAGTTGTAGTTCACCTTAGAAAAGGCAGACTCTAAACTCCTTCCTGTACGCTGACCCCACATTTATCCTTCTCCCCGCTGTTTACTGTGAGACAGGAGATGGGATGTGTCCTAGGCTGGTTGTCTACCACAGATGAGTCACAGTGAGATTTTTCAGGAACGGTTAATACTTGACCTTTCAGTCTTGGTGGTAGCATGTGTCAGATAGGTGGCAAAAAGTATGAATAAGGAAGTCTTCATTGTTGTTGTTTTTCTGTGTTTTACTTCAGGGTTGATTGTGAAAGAAATTGGTTCTTCCACCTCTAGCTCCTCAGAAACAGTTGTGAAGCTTCGTGGCCAGAGTACGGACTCTCTTCCACAGGTACAGAAGGAATCGAAATGTTTAAGTTGTGCACTGAAGTTACAGAAAATGTTAAATTGGAACTTAACGTTTATATTTATATAAATGAGCAAAAATTAAGAACCATAAGGCAGTGATTCTTCTTAGGTACATTCTAGCTTTATCCTCAGTTGATAACCATTGTGTTTGCTAGTTCCATTCATCTCTGAGTTGATTTTCATTTGGATAAATTATATACTTTGTTTCCCACTTTATAGAGGTGGGAAGTGTGTAACTTCAGACTTCAGGTTGTGTGTGTGAACCTCAACAACTGAGAGAATAATTTTCTTGTCAGGCGTGTTATGGCAGAAACATTTCCACGCTGATTATTCCATTCAGATTACGTTTTCAAAGTATGCTGAGTGAGACTGATAACCTGTGATCACTTGCTAGACTATTAAAATATCAAAAGATAAAATACTCTGAAATTCATGGTTGTAGCGTCTGGATCTATTCCACAGCTGATATACTCACCTCTATTTCCTGTGTATTCTCTTTCTCTCTCCTTTATGACTCTCTTTCTTGGTCCATCTCTGTCTTTTTTGGGTTTTGTGTCTTTTTTGCTTTCTGTGTGTGCTTCTCTCTTCCCTGTTTTCTTTTTCATTTCTATGTGCACATAATGTTTTATTACATATTTTTTTGAATACTCCAGTGAATAATTTCTAAAGCAGTATGTGTAGCATGATGACTACAAATCCCAGGGTCCACTGCCCGGGTTTGCACCCAGTTCTGTCACCCGGTGTTAGATCTTCCTGTACGTAAGTGCTTGTGGTGCACAGCTGAGGATCAGATTCCACGCCTGCAAAATGGGAAGCGCGTTTGCGTGCCTGCTGTGTGGATTCGTGAGGATGACCTAATGAATTCTGTGTGGGAAAGCCCGTTGGCACCTGGGAAGCCGTGTGGGTCCAGGGGGCCTTCTTCAGGGAGTGCTCGGATGTGATACTTCCAAATAAAATGGTTTTGGGCTCAGACCCTGTTCTCTCCTCCTGGTGCTTTTGCCTTTAGCAAAAAGTGATCTCTTATTCTAACGAGGTTGGCTTTTGTGGTGTTCAGCAGCAAAAGCTGAGAGGTACAGTGCCCTGTTTCCTTAAATAACCCATTAAGCGTCTTTCGTTCATGTAATTATCTGAGCCATTTTTTAACCTATTTATGTTTTCAGCCAGTACCACTTCTGGGGATAATGAGTTCTGTAAGACTGTTGCCCGCTGTGTGGAGTATTTGGCACAGCACCTCCTACAGTGTTTGGGAGCTGCCTCTTGCCTCCCAACCTTTCCGTACTTTGTATTATTTTTTTATCCAAGAACTCTAGCTTTAAAAAAACCAAAAAAAACCCCCCAAAAAACGTTATTCAAATTGTATTCCTTGAGTAATTGGCTCATTTCCGCATTTCTTATGAAAATAATAATAGAGCTCAGCATGAAAGTATTACTGTATAGAATATGTTGATTGTCATATTCTAGTAGAAAGAAAAAGGAAAAGAAACTATATCTGTACGTATCTAGCCTCCTTTTAAGACATTTTCTTGACTTCTGAGATGCTAGAGACAGGCTTCTGTTGCATTTGCTTCCTTTGCCTTGGATTATTCATCTGTAAAATGGGGAGAATAATAGCACTGGGCTCATAGGGCAGATGGGAAGAGTAAACGAGTAAATACATAATATCGTGTTTAGGTGAGAGCCTTGCACATAATCAGGGCTCAGTAAATGTTAGCCACTCGGACTGTTGGTAGTGGTGCTATTTTCCCCGCAGGACCTCAGACCGGAAATCACTTTCTAACATATAAGGATTCCATGACCTTTTATGATTTTGCAGTGTCGCTCTTTACAAGGGCAAAATAGCGCTCACCTGTCACTTTAGTCATCCTCTTGAAGTGGTTTTAACCTTACTTTATTTTGCAGACCATATGTCGAAAACCAAAGACCTCCACCGATCGACACAGCTTGAGCCTTGATGACATCAGGCTTTACCAGAAAGACTTCCTGCGCATTGCAGGTCTATGTCAAGACACTGCTCAGAGCTACACTTTCGGGTGTGGCCACGAACTGGATGAGGAAGGCCTCTACTGCAACAGCTGCTTGGCTCAGCAGTGTGTCAACATCCAAGATGCTTTTCCAGTCAAAAGAACCAGCAAGTACTTTTCTCTGGATCTCACTCATGATGAAGTTCCAGAGTTCGTTGTATAAAGTACGTCTGCGTGTAGCTAGCCACACAGGCAGCCTGCTGTCTGCTGGAGGCCGGAGAAGCCACGGGTTCTCTCTTTAAGTATCGTGCCATATTTTCTTCACCCCACCACATAGCTCTTTCTTTATGATATTTGCAATGGAAATAAAAGCCTTGGGACAATTGCACTTTAAGTATTACACAGAGAGAAAAGAACTGCAGAGAAGGTACAGCAAGACAAGTGCCCGGAAGTTCGTGACCCTTTGGAAGGAAACATGCTTTACTGGTTACCAAGCCTTCAGAATATTGAATTGTGGTGTGTTTGTCCCTCGTTTTGTTTTTCAGTTTGATCATACGACATCACATTTTTTATCATGTGAAAGATGTTATTAGATTGATTTGTTTGCTTGTAAATGTGTGTGTGTGTGTGTGTGTGTGTGTGTCACTCCCTCATGCACATGGTTTGAGGGAGGAGAGAAAGGAGAGTCTCTCCTTTTAAGGGAGAAACCATTGCCTGGTACATAGCCATTGCCGCCTCGCTGGGGCTGTCCCAAAGTGAACACTAATGAAGTGGTCAAAATCTTGTAGTTCTAGCAAGCCAAAGATATGTACATAACAGAAATGCAGCCCGGGGCCAAGAAGACATGAATGAAGCAATAACCAGAAGGCTATGTGTGCTGTGATGCCTTGTGACTCCTTCATGCCTGGTCAGTGCCCTGTCCTCCTCCTGCTCTTCGCGAAAGCTCTGGGACCCAGCTAGTTTCTCGTCCGAGTAACTCATCAGTTGTTTTCACGTCTTCGTGCATTTTGTAGAGTTTGTAAAACCAGTTTCTGTTAAAACTATGGAAACGTCTTAGAAAATGTTTGTGCTTGGTGTTTTGTTTTGTTTTTTTTAAATCAACAACAAATTGTAGTAATGCTTGTTTCTGCTTAAGCAAAACACCCTAACTATACATATATGTTATACATATATAAATACCTGAGATTGTATGTGTTTATATGTGTTTACAGCTTACTAACGCTTCATTTTGGCTTCCATGACTGTTTTGTGTACATAGTCATTCTTGTTTAATATGGAGGAGGTGTCACTGAATGAATGATACCTACAGACAATCAGTTAATATATGCAGAGTTAAGAACAACTGTTTTCCCATGTGTCTTTTGCCATGATTCTCAACCCTGGTTGCACACTAGAATTATTTGGGGAGCTTTAAAAACAATAACACTGTCTGGATCCCACTTCAGACCAATAAAATCAGTCTGTTGCAGTGAGGTCCAGGTGGAATTGCCTTTTCCTTTAAAGCTCTCCAGATGGAGCTAATATGCTACAGGGTTTAAAACCACTGCTCCAGAGGGTGTCTTTTTCTTAATTTTGAAGTTAAGGTGTACAGAAAATGTCAGTGTTTGAGGAAGGACCATTTTTAAGACAGTTACTGCCACTGCTATTAGGATATATAATGAAACCTCGTCAGGAGAGTGAATTGATCAACCTTTAGATGTACAGAAACAATGTTGTTCACACTTCAGGAGAGAACTTTAGCACAATGTCTTTCTACGAGATGTTTGTAATGATTTCGTATTTAACGACATTTGTTTACCATATTTTGATACACCATTTTTTCTATCTGCCAGGTTTTCTTAAAAAAAATTATATATTATTTTCTAAAGAAACAGTCATATTTTTATACAAAATTAAGTTTTCAGGTAACAAAGAAATCAATTTAGGGTACAGCAGAACATGCAGTGTTCCCCGGGGGCGGGAGTCAGTATTATGAACATAAGGGGAGTGTGGACAAGCCTCACCTGTGCTGTGCTCGGACGCCCGCGTGTGGATGGGGCAGGCCAGTGTGGACACTGCAATCCCAATCGAATCAGTTCAACCCGACACTTGGAAAAAGGAACAGAAGTTCTATAGAGTTTTGTAGTCATGCGATTATTTTGTTTTTATCAAAAGTTTTAAAAGAACCAAAGTTTTCAGATACCAGAATGTACAAGTGTCTCAGTCTTCTGTATGAAAGGGTAGAAGGCTCATCTAATGACAGCTTCACTTATAAGTAAGTGGTTAAATAGTCCACCATTTCTTATAGATGCTTAAGGGACAAATCCTAGGAAGTTTAACTCTCAAGAGCCCAGATCATAATGTGGTGCGTTTCCTTAGCTCTTAGCGTTTCTTGCAACAGCGAGGCAAAAGCATATTTAATTCAGTATGTAGCGCTTTAGTTTCTCTGTGCTTCAGCCAGAATCAGGTCTTCAGGGTTTTGCCAGCATTATTGGTGGTTTTGCACACCCTCTTTCTAATTGGGTTTATGCATAGTCTTGTGGGTTTTCAAAAATGAAACATGCTAAGGAACATTTTTGCTTTTTGATCCTCTATTTGTGGCAGAATTATATATATGTATATGAAAATCCATTTTGGTTATCTACGTTTTGTATTTGGAAATTGTTTTAAAAAATAAAAAAGGAAAAGAAACGTACGAAGCTGTTATTTATTCTGCATTTGTTAATATCATCGCTAGTCGGTATACCAGTTGGTATATACTGCCTCGATACAGCGACATTTGTATTTGCAACAATGAGCTTTATATCTACATAAACTGTAAATAATCCTTTCTGTGAAAGGATCATCATATCAGGAAGATACCAAAAGTGTGTAAAAGAAAACTGCATTATTTTGTAATGATTTCTTATAGGCATTTCATGGTAAGATTAGCAGTCAATAAAGTTACTTTTTATTTGTCTTTAAAGTGCCGGTTTTTGTGTTTTTTTTTTTAAGAGTTCTCAATTAAGCAAGAAGCATTAAAGAGTGAATGTTTTCTTTATGTTCTTCTTTCTTATAATAGGCCATGTTGAGGAACATGTAAGGGTCCACGGTGGTAGGATTCTGAGCCCGGAGCCGCCCCCCCCCCCCCCCCCCCCCCCGTGGCGAAGCTGGTGGGGACTGAGCTGCCCCTGCTCCTGCTCTGCGTGTGTGAGGAGTTCACATATTAACTCCTTCATCCTCGTGTTTGCATACGGCGGGGTCTGTTCTCATTCTCGACCTAGAGACGAAGGAACCGAAGCTCAGAGAGGCAGTGGCAGCCAGCAGCTGTGCAGGCCTGAGCTGTGGGGCTAAAAGCACTCGATAAGATACAATATTTTATTTTTTTTAATTAAAATGACTACTTTAACTTTTCCCTCAAAATAATCATCATTGGCGTGTTAGTTTTAATTTTAAAAAAGTAAGTGGTTACATTTAAAAGCATGCCTATCGCAAGGCTGGGCGTGAGAGCAAAGCGGCATCGGGGGAGAGGCCGGAGCTGGCGGTCAGTAGACAGGCGTCGAAAGCACCGAAAAGCCTGGCTGTCCTTGTGAAAGAACATCCATTATCTTCTTGTTACTCCAGTTTTCTTGGCTCTCGTGGGATTAATAATTCAAAGGACTATTTGGGGGATTAATAACGTAATAGTTATAACATGCCCCTGATCACTAAGGTGGGAGAAAGGAGGGTGGGTGTTTTCCGATCTTCTAACAAGCCTTTAACTTGTGTAGAATTGAGCCATGTGGCCATTCGGAAGCCTCCGGTCCAAAACAAAAGCTTTCTGCTGAGGGGTAAACTCATGAATTTTGCAGCGTATCTGGTAAATTGTGAGTAAATTGGAGTCAAGGAAAAGAACATTTCTGGTCACCTGCTCTGTATCTGCCATTACACACGTCAAGTCTAACCTTCACAGCCCTTCAAGTAGTCAACACATGTTACAGCTGAGGAAATGGTTAAACTTCCCCAAGATCCTACAGTTCGTAAACAGAGAGCAGAGTTTTAAGCCCAAATCCATGTCCAAAAGCTTTGCTTTTTCTACTACACATACCACGTTATCCATTACACTCAGAGAAAGCTCAGAATCTGATAGGGAAGACAGACTTACGATTTGGATAATGTGATAAATGACATTTATTTGCACACTGTTTTTAAAATTGTTTTTAATGTTTCATTTATTTTTGAGAGAGTACAAGCAGGGGAGGGCAGAGAGAGAGAGAGACACGGAATCCGAAGCAGGCTCCAGCCTCTGAGCTGTCCACGCAGAGCCCGACGTGGTGCTTGAACTCATGAACCACAAGACCTGAGCTGAAGTCCGATGCTTCACCGACTAAGCCACCCAGGCGTCCCTGCACACTTCTAAAAAGAAAAAAAGAAATTTATTTTGAGACAGTGCATGAGCAGGGGAGAGGCAGAGAGAGAGAGAGAGAGAAAGAATTCCAAGCAGGCCCCATGCAGTCAGCACAGAGCTCTGATGTGAGGCTTCAACTCAACCATCCACCAGAGCCGAAGTCAGATGCTTAACCGACTGACCACCCAAGCACCCCTGCCCACCTTTTTAAAGCACCCCTATGCCAGACCTATAGAGCATTATTTGGGTAGTTCTCTGGTACAGAAGCAGTGGAGACCTGGGGGGTGGTAGTAGGGAGTGGGAGGTGGGAAGAACATAGAAGAGCCTTGAAGGGGGCCTTCTGGCAGATGGGGGTGAGGTACAAACTGTCCACGCAAAGATTAGAAGCCATGGATGACAGTGCTTATTCAGGGGCCTTTAGGCTTGAGTAACGACTCTCTCCAGACTAGTCGTGAAAGGCTCTGGGTGCCCAGAGGAGGACACTGAGTTTTGTTTTGTTTTTTTTTTTTTCTGGACAGGGAGCCATTGAAGGGGGTTATAAACGGAAAGAGACATGTTTGAGAGACATTATTTGAGAGAAATAATGGGATCAGTGCCAGTAGAAGATAGGGACAGGGGAGCAGGACTGGAGAGATGATGATCTGAACAAGGATGTGGCAGCAGGGAGAAGAAAGATTCAAAACTTATGTAGCTATGCCTCCCTCACCTCTCTCTCTCTCTCCCCCCCCCCCTCCTGTCTCACATCTCCCTCTCACCCACACACACACACATTACGTTCTAAGCTAAATACTGGAGAAATAGGCAAGTTTCCATACTTGGCAACGTCCCTGGGAAGACCAGAAAGCTCACTACTGCTTTATAGAATGAATTACAATCTACTCTGCACGGATGCTTCCAATGTTAAAAATTGGCACAATGGCCACAACTACTCTAGTCTATAGGTTTTCAGGCTGGGCTGCACAGAAGACTGACCTGGAGAATTTAAAACAGCGATGCCTAGGGCCCAGACCAGAGCTTGTCATTTGTTTGGTCTGGGTGGGCATATGGTACTAGGAAAAGTTCAGCAAGGGAGGCTAATGTGCACCCACTGGTCTACAGTGAGCCCGAGCAATACAGACCAAGCAGACTACTTGCTCTGAACTAGCATGATCCACACTTGGGGTTCATTGGGTCTCCAGAGTGTCCCAGCATATTGCATTTTGTGAGAATGATAATGTTTTTACTGATAAAGAGGTCAGAGAGTGGACCAACGTTCAGGCAAGGCACTGAACTCATCATCCCAGGAAGTCTGAATACACCCACATTCTAGAGAGCTGGGTATTACTTACACATAACTATTTTGCTAAGTATGAGAGTGGAGGTTATGTGAGTACAGTAAAATACTTCCAAATCTCCTCCCTGCCACTTTCATTTGCCTTGTCATTCCTCTGATGCTTTGTATGAGTTGATCGCTACTGAGAATAATGGAAAGAAGTAAGCTAAATTCCACCTAGCTCTTTGATTCTTAACACATTCATTTTGAATTAATGGAGGAGCCTGACCTCTGGAAAGTCCTCCTCAAATGCTATGAGACATTGTGGGTGATAGAGTTATGTACACTCAAGAGATTAATCGAAGGTCTATAAACAGGGCACAGCTATAATTAACCAACTCATTACTTACGATGGGTGTTTACCCATCTGGTGTGAACCCTAGTCTGTGAAGGTCTCCTCACTTTATTACTGTTATTATGGCGAGAGATGGATTTTATAAAAACAGATAGTTCCCAACTTAGAAAGGAATTATGTTCCAAGTTTGCTTCTAAATTGGTTGTTTGGTATTTAGAACACAACGTCGCCAAGTTCCCTAACTAGCCCACAAATGCCTGTTTATCCCAGAGATATTATTAGAGATGATTTTTTCCTGTGCATTAGTAACCACCAACAAAGAGGCCCAGAGTATAAATAAGATAGATGGAGTGAGCCGACAACCAGATACAGAAGATAGCACCCCCAGTAGACCAATAATTCAATCTTCAGGTTTTACGTCTCAGGGTACATCCATGCCCAACTGTAGCTAAAAGTAGAAAAAGGCTTCAGGTAAGCTATGCCAAAACGAAGCAGCTCTAAGCCAGTTTCTGCCTTGCGGTTCCACGAGGGATGTTTCTAGGGTTTTCCCATCCACAACCCAGGCCCCGGTCCAGAGCTGCTCAATCCTGCTCTGCCATCATGAGAGTCAGCTGGAATGAAGCCAACCCCTAAGATCAAGTCACAGACCTTCTTCTGATCTACAGGTGGGAAGAAGCAGAAGCCCCAGGGTCTTATTGAAACTCTGTCCCTGCATTGCTACAGGGTATAAATAAGATGCTAAGAAAGAAGCAAAGGAGACTCTAACGGGGCCTTTAAAGGCAACAGCAAAGTGAGTGTGGAAGACCACGAAAGCTACTGGGGAAATTTAAAAGAGGCCTAAATTAATACCCCATGTTCCTAAAAGGAAAGACTCAATAATATCATTTTTTCCCATCAATTTCAATCAAAACCCCAACGATGAAACATCGTAACCATGATGGAGTAATAGGAGCAGTGCTACCCTCTCACCTTAAACAACTTCAAAAACAGAAAAAATACGTATGAAAAAATGTTTAAACCTTCTACCATAGCGCGGTAGAGGAAGCCCCAGAAGGACAAACAAAAAGTTATCGCTGCCACAGCTCACGGCCTGGAGAGGGTTTCCAGGCCTCAATGAGGGAGGAGGAACCAAGCAGACCCCAGTGGTCTCCCAGAATTGAGAAAACAGGGTGGGAATTTGAGGAGGCCAAGGTAGCTAGAGTTCACAGGGCTGAGTCCCAGAAAAGAGCTGCACAGAGCGGGAAGAAGCAGGAGAGGGAGAGCAAATGGAGAGAGCAAGCACTGGTTTCTCTCCCTCCTCAGCGGCACTCGGCTAGCACTTTGCTGACCTATCATCTAGGCCCACTTTCAGGCTACAAGGGCAGAGAGAAGTAGCTATCAGCGGAGCCATAGAGCCTGCAAAACCTCACTATTACTGTTCGGCCTTTGTAGAAAACATTTGCCAATTCGTCATCACTACCATTAATAACAGGAATTCTGTGGTGTTTTTTGCATCTGGAAAAGTGAACGTGTTCTCATTGGGTCTGTATTTCAAAAAAAAATTCTAGGCTATTCCTTGTAAATGTCTCTGGTCAATTTTGCACTTAATTGATTATTGATATGGTTGGGTTTAAATGTTCCAATGTTCTCTTTGCTTTCACTTGTCCTATTCTTCCTTCTTTTTTTTTTCCCCCTTTGCCTTCTTTGGGCTTCGTGATTTTTATTTCATTTTCTCTCCTATGCCTCTTTGTTTATTTTTAGTAGTCTCTTTAAAGTTTATGGTATACACATTAAGCTATCATAATCCACCTTCAAATAATATTACACTACGTCAGGGGTGCCTGGGTGGCTGAGTTAATTAAGCGTCGACTTCAGCTCTGGTCATGATCTCATGGTTCATGGGTTCGAGCCTCACATCGGGATCTGTGCTCATGGCTCAGACCGTTGGAGCCTGCTTTGGATTCTGTATCTCCCTCTCTCTCTCTGCCCCTTCCCCACTCATGCTCTGTCTCTCTCTCTCTCAAAAATAAACTTAAGGGGCGCCTGGGTGGCGCAGTCGGTTAAGCGTCCGACTTCAGCCAGGTCACGATCTCGCGGTCCGTGAGTTCGAGTCCCGCGTCAGGCTCTGGGCTGATGGCTCAGAGCCTGGAGCCTGTTTCCAATTCTGTGTCTCCCTCTCTCTCTCTGCCCCTCCCCCGTTCATGCTCTGTCTCTCTCTGTCCCCCCAAAAAAATAAAGACATAAACGTTGAAAAAAAAAATTAAAAATAAATAAATAAATAAACTTAAAAAAATAATATTACACCACTTCAAATATAGTATAAGAAATTTATACGGGTCTTTTTGTTATTGCAGTACATTTGACTTTTTACGTATGTTATAAACTTCAGAATACATTGTTCTTATTTTTGCTTAAAATGGTCAGTTATTTTTTAAAGAGATTTAAAATACGAAAAAAATTGTGTTTTATCTTTACCCACATATATACCATTTCTAGGACTCTTCATTCTTTGTGCAGATAAAGTGTTTCATCTGGTATTTTCTTTTTGCCTGAAAGATTTCCATTTTTTATTTTTTTATTTCGTTTTTTTTTTTTTTTAATTTTTTTTTTCAACGTTTATTTATTTTTGGGACAGAGAGAGATAGAGCATGAACGGGGGAGGGGCAGAGAGAGAGGGAGACACAGAATCGGAAACAGGCTCCAGGCCCTGAGCCATCAGCCCAGAGCCTGACGCGGGGCTCGAACTCCCGGACCGTGAGATCGTGACCTGGCTGAAGTCGGACGCTTAACCGACTGCGCCACCCAGGCGCCCCTCGTTTTTGTTTTTGAAAGAGATTTTTGCTGGGTATAGTACTGAACAGCCCTTTTCTTTCAATATTTAAAGGCTTGCTTTTTAAGCTCTGTTGGATAGGACCAGAGAACCTTCAGTATTAGAAGAGAGAGTGAATGTGTATACAAGTGGTATCTTCTCATCTTTCATAACAAGAAGTTGACAGAGAACATTCCAAATTGAAAAAGGCAGTGTACAAATATTTGTGAGAATGTTACTTTCAAATATGGAGGTAAATACTTCTAGAACCACCTTAAGAACTGAAAATGTTAGCATCTGGGGAGGGAAGAGGAAACTGCTATTTTTTGTTAGAGGCATGATAGCACTTTCAAATAATGTAGACTTATTAACTTAAAAATTTTTTAAATTCTTTTTAAGAATTTAAAAAGTTATTTCAGTCACTAGCACAGAACCCTGGGTTCCCAGAGACCATAAAGAGAAAAGAATCAGCAAATGGAAGCAAGTGTGGTGGGCGTCAGTCTTCATTTTGAGGAACGGGCTGTTAAGTTTATCTCCAATGAACACGGTATGGATGTGAGCCCAGGAGGTAGAATGGAAGAGGGAGGCTTTTCCTTTGGGCATGGACTCTTCCTGATAACGCCTTGCAGGCTATTCTGGGAGGTGTTGGCCTATTAATGAAAAAGGCTTTGGGCAGCCACATGGGAGTTGTTTGTAGTGAGAGCGCCAGAAGGTGGGACGAATCTCCCTTCCTCCCTGCACACTGGGACATGTGGGGTTGATGCCCAGTGAAAGTGATCTGGCTGCCGTTTCCTTGGTGAGAACAGCCAGCAGATGGGTGTCTGGTAACTCAAAGCCTTTACTGAAACGGACCAAGGCAATTCCTCCACCTGGCATGGGCTTGGGGCTGACTCAGGTTTCAGCCTCCAGTCTCAGGGGGCTAAGACAAAAAGTGGGGCAGAAGATGGAACCGGAGGTCTTGTATTCGGAGGGAGTGGGTGGAGACACGGAGCCTGTCTGGATGGGAGACAATGATAAGCAGGAGATTGTTGATCAGTCTATCCCCTAGTTCAAGTGTTTACAAACCTGAATGATTTTCAGAAGCTCCAAAGACTTTTTTTTTTTTTTAAGATAGATTTATTTCCAGGCCTCGAAGCACACCAGCTGATCAGAACCTGCAGGCGTTTTCAGGCCCAGGATTCTGTTTCTCCCACTCATTCCTCCACCACGGCCACCCCCACAAGCCCCGCTGTGCCAGTTCCAGACCAAGCCTGGCCTGCCTGTGGCCTCGGGGCAGTCCTCTCCCTACTTCAGCTTTCTCTTCTTCCTTATTAGCAATTCAGAAGCAGCAGGAACTTTCTGAAACCCAGAGGTAAAAATCTGCTTTTTGCCAGGGGGTTGACAGCACCTGTCAGTTACCAATTCATGCTGTAGGAGAAGCCAGGGCTTCCTGGGAAGGGTGGGAACAAAGCTCTGCTATGGATTGTTGCTACTTTCATCCCATCACTTATCTTCAGTCAGAAACTCAGAAAGGCAACTGAGGGACTCAAAGGCAAAGAGTTCTTTCCCCTCTGAGGTCTGAGAAGTCTGGGCAGGCGTGGCCATTGTGCTTTTGCTCAGCTCCCCAAATGACAATGCCTGAATGGGCTGAATTCAGTTATGGAAGATATGAGCTCTACTTTGGGAACCCATTTCTTCTTCTCACCCAGAACTGGTGAGATGGGATGGTATGAAGGGAATGCTAGAGAGCAAAGAAAAGCTTTCTTCCCCCCAAAATGGGCAGGTTGTGATCCGTGGCTTTTCTTTCTTTAATATGAGTCACCGGACATTGTATTCAGTTTCTTGGAGACCTCCAACAGATGGTTTTCCCATCGGGTTTTGGTATTTGTAGTCACAAAGGCCTCCCCAGAAGGGCCACACTGTCCCAAACTAAAATAGATTTTCTATGATGAAGATAAGTGGTAAATGTAGAAACTGAACATCAGCAGAACTTTATCTTTAAAAATTACACCAGGTGGGGCACCTGAGTGGCTCAGTTAGTTGAATATCTGACCTTGCAGTTCATGAGTTCGAGCCCCACATTGGGGTCTCTGCTGTCAACCCAAAGCCTACTTCAGATCCTCTGTCCCCCTCTCTCTCTGCCCCTCTCTCTCTCTGCCCCGCCCCCACTCACATAATCTCTCTCAAAAAAAAAAAAAAATTAAAAAAATTACACCAGGTTAGGGGCGCCTGGGTAGCATAGTCAATCAAGCATTCAACTCTTGATTTCGGCTCAGGTCGTAATCTCACAGTTTGAGATCGAGCCCACACTCTGCGTGGAGCATGGAGCCTGCTTGGAATTCTCTCTCTCTCCCTCTCGCTCTGCCCCTCCCCTGCTCTCTCAAGCTCTTTCTCAAAATAAACACTTAAATAAATAAAAATTGCACCAACTTATCAGCGTTAGGAGGGCAGAAACCACGGCATTCTTGCTCACAGCTGCATCCTGACGAACTAGCATCATGTGACTCAAAACATGTGGTCAAAACATGTTAAGCAATGAGTTGAAATTCTGCCACCATGGGCCAAGCTGCCGGGTGAGCTTAGCTGGAACCACAAGAAAGTACTCTCTACCTGGAATATTCTACCTCAAGTCCTCTCCTCATTTCAACCTCAATTCCATGACCCCTCCGCAGAAAGTTCCCTGAACACCCAGCTGAAATGGGTCCCTCCATGGCATTTCTGCCACATAATACTCTTTATTTCTTTAATGGCACCGGTCACAACCTCCAACTCTGATTCACTAATTCATTTATTATTCTTTCATTTTCAGCCGTGTGAGGGCAACCACACTATGAATCTGGCTTAACTCTCCCACAGCGCTTGGAGCAGCTTCTTGGCACAGAAGGTACTCTGTGAATCTGAGTTGAATGAATACAGTAACATCAGATGATGAGAAGAAGAGAGAAACTTCTCTCAATTCTAAAACATATATATATATTTTTTTTATTGATTTCTGGAACTGGGCTGCGTCTTACCATGGATGAGCATATTTGATGCTGTATTTCACCCCCCACTCAGCCCTGCGCAGTTAGGACATCAGGGTGCTCCAGGAGCAAATTGTATCTTAGCACCAGGTGAGGACAACACACATTTTCCTGAGCAGAGAGCTTGGCTGCCTCTAATCCAGGATGATTTTGCTGAGCAATGAGGAGGAGGGAGGCACATCAAAGGGGATGAAACAAGGAAACCGGTGCCCGGAAATTAGAAGGAACACAGACCATGAAGGACATCAGGAGAGGGCAAGAGCCAGCGGCAGTGGTGGTCTTCATCTGGCACCAGGGAGTAAGAATTTTCCTTCATCCTCACCCTCCTTCATCCCACCTTAGGTGGGGTGTGTGTGTGTGTGTGTGTGTGTTTAATGTTTATTTATTTATTTTTAAGAGAGAGCGCGCAGGCAGAGGAAGGGCGGGGGGGAGACACAGAATCCCAAGCAGGCTTCAGGCTCCCAGCTGTCAGCACAGAGCCCCACGCAGGGCTCAAACTCACCAACCGCGAGATCATGACCCTGGCCAAAGTCAGACGCCCAACAGGCTGAGCCACCCAGGCGCCCCTCACCTTGGGTGTTTATTCAAGTGGCCAGAGACCACACATCTGATGCCTCATCCCACCTGCCTACTTAAGTCCAGGGCAAGGCACAGAGCCAAATCCCTCCACTTAGGGATTGCCCTCGTTTGAACAATCGCTTAAAGCAGCGTCTTGTCAAAGTGTGGCCCTGCACCACCCGCCTCAGAACTACTCAAAAGAGTTTGCGTAAAACGCAGATTCTGGGGCCCAAACCCTCCTACCGAGTGTGCCTCCACAAGCAGGACCCAGAATAAGCGCCGCCTCCGCCCCCCTCCCCCGCCCCACGTGATCCTTAGGTGAGTGGTTCTCAAACTTGAATGGAAATGAGGGCACGATTC
The DNA here is from genome assembly GCF_016509475.1 of Prionailurus bengalensis. Taxonomy (NCBI): domain Eukaryota; kingdom Metazoa; phylum Chordata; class Mammalia; order Carnivora; family Felidae; genus Prionailurus; species Prionailurus bengalensis. The sequence continues at coordinate 100,024,816 of NC_057355.1, forward strand.
CCTCGCGGACCTAACTCAACCCCAGGCAGCCTCTGTGACAAACGGGAAAGGAATCCCACAGGCCAGGGCTGGGCGCGCTGGGCCCAGTGTGGGTGAGCTCTCCGGGACGCGGGCGGGGCCTGGGGGACAGCGGGGGGCGGAGCTCAGCCCGGGGGTGTCCCGGCCGCAGCCTGACCCCTGGTGGCCAGAGCGAGTGGTTTGCTGGGCAGGACCCGGTACTTTTGGTCTGTAGAGAGTCCCGGGAAAAGTTAAATTCCACCTCCGCCGGCGGAGCCTCTGTTGCCAAGACTGGAACGTTGTGAGGAGGGGGTGATCTGTAGTTTGTGGATTTTCCAACTTCTTTGATTTGCCTCCATTGCTTACGCGTTTTGTCGGAGCCCCTCTCCCCTGAACGCCTGCAGGCGGCATTTTAGCTGCATTTCTATGTATCTCATCCGAGGGAGGAGGCGGGGGGGGGGGGGGGGGGGGGGGGAGAGATGGACAGGAAGTTGGGTGTTTTTACAAGACATTATTTTTTTTGAAGGTTGGGGTGGGGACGAAGGTTGAAAAAACGTAACTCGACACAGGTGTGCATGGGTGCGGCTATATTCGGGCCGCTGCCTTTCTCTCCCTGGCCTAGACCGCACTCGGCCATCACCTGTCTGCGCACCTGAACCCACTGAGGATGCAACCCAGCGAGCTGGGTCTACTCAACCCTCGGACATTGAACCTGTTGAACTTGCTGAAGTTAAAGCCCTCCCAGGATGCAAGCGATCCTAAAAACAGGTAATTCAAGGGGCGCCTGGGTGGCTCAGTCAGTGAAACGTGGGACTCTTGATTCCGGCTCACATCATGACCTCACGAGTTTGTGAGTTGGAGCGCCCGCACAGCGCAGAGCCTGCTTGGGTTTTCTCTCTCTTCCTCTCTCTTCGCAACTCCCCTGCTCATACTCTCTTTCTCTCAAAATAAATAAACTTAAAACAAAAAAACAGGAATTTCAAAGAAGTCTGTCCAACAATCTGTCTTTCCTTTTTCGTTTTTAATACTGGGTAATTTGTAACCAACACAAATAGGTCACTTGACTTTAATCGTGTATAATAATAGAGTTTTGCATTTTCAGAACTGATCTAGAGCCCAGTTCAAGGACTCATTATTCGTCTGGTGATCACAGAGAGAGATTAGTGTGTTGGGGGTAGCAACCACAGAAGTGAGAGCCCCACCAGGAGGGGTGGTGTGGTGGAAAGAGAACGGAGCCTGAGAGTCAGGAGTCTGAGCTGTTGCCCGGATGACTGCCACCCATTTATTCCATCACCTAACGCATTTTACTGACAGCCCTCTAGGAGGAATGCATTGAACTGGATACTTAGGAAACAAAGAAAAGGAAGCCATATGCTGCCTACCCTCAAGTTATTTTTAGTTTGTGAGAAGCAGTAGAAAGACAGAGAAACCCCAAATTATCAAACTGTTTGGACCATGAATTTCTCTGGCGTATTTAGTTCTTTGATTTGCTGCGTGACCATCATCATTGCCACTCTACACTGGTAGGGTGCAGGGAACCTTACTCAGTTCTCTCAGTAGTCCTATAAGAGAGGGCCTGTTACTGCCCCGTTTTATGAATGAGGACACCGAGTACTTGGGGACATCGGGTAGTGCGTCCGAGGTCACACAGCTGGTGAGCGCTGGGGGAGCTGGTATTGGAGTCCAGATCAGCGCGACTCCAGAGCCTACGCTGCTACCCACCAGGTGACCATGTTCTCCAGGGCCTTCCACCTCTAATCTTGTCTCATCTGCCGTGTTGCTTAGAGTCAACTCTTCACCCTCTCACTGACAGCTTATCTCTACCCACTTTGCCATCCTGACATTCTTTCCTGTGGTGTCAGAGAGTAAGGCTCACATCCTGCTGTCCAAGCTCATCCCGCCCCGCCTCTTCCTTCTTCTCCGGACTACATCTGCTCATCTCCTTTCTCCTGGACCTCCGATCCATTATCGCTGCTCATTGCTTCCCCTCCACCCACAGACGTGCCGAAGGCTCACCTTTGCTAAAAAGCCTTCAAACAAACAAAACACAACACAGACAAAAGCTTCCTATATCCTACACCTATTAGAAATGCTAACACGAGGGGCGCCTGGGTGGCTCAGTCGGTTAAGCGGCCGACTTCGGCTCAGGTCATGATCTCGCGGTCAGTGAGTTCGAGCCCCGCATCGGGCTCTGTGCTGACAGCTCAGAGCCTGGAGCCTGTTTCAGATTCTGTGTCTCCCTCTCTCTGACCCTCCCCTGTTCATGCTCTGTCTCTCTCTGTCTCAAATAAATAAACGTTAAAAAAAATTAAAAAAAAAAAAAAAGAAAGAAATGCTAACACGAAAAATACTGACAATACCAAGTGCTGGTGAGAATATGGAAAAATTGGATCACTCATAAATTGCTATTGAAAGCAGAAAATGGTATAGTCTTTTGGAAGATAGTTTGATGTTTCTTATAAAACTACACATACCCTTAACATACGATACAAATATGGCAAATATTTCAGAGAAATGTAAACTAATATCACAAAAATGTCTCCCGTACTTCTATACAATGTTCACAGCAGCTTTTATCCTTAATAACCCCAAACTGAAAACATCCCAAATGCCTTTCAAAGAAGTAAATGGCTGAACTAAGGGTGATATTCCCATATAACGCATGCTACCCCGTAATAAAAAGAAACAAACTCTTGATAACTGCAACAACATTGATGGTCTCCAGGACATTAGACTGAGTGACAGAAGACAGTCTCTAAGTGTTAATACTATGTAATGGCATTCCTTTAATATTTTCAAAATGACAATTACAGTGATTCATGGTCACCAGAGGTTAGATAATTTGAGGGAGTCCTTTGTGGTGCTGGAACAGTTCTGTATTTGGTTGCGGTGGTGGTGGCACAAATCTATACTGATGGTAAAGTTGCACAGAACTGTTCATGCACACATAAGTGCATGCAAAAACTGTTGAAGGTCTATAGGTTTTAGCAATGTCAATTTCCTGGTTTTGGTAATATATACGACAGCAAAGTAAGCTGTTACTATTGGGTGAAGTTGGGTGATGGACACGTAGAATCTCTCTGTACTGTTTTTGCAACTTCCTGTGAATCTATAATGATTTCAAAAGACAAGGTAAAAAATAAATGCCTGTACTTTAAAATCAAGCAAGTAACAGAAGCTTCATTGCCTTATATTCAATTCAGCCCTGCTAGGCCCCCACCCCAGGGCCACCACCCCATCGCCCACCTCTCTCCTCCCCTTCTCAGCTAGTGCGCCCAGAAGGTAATCTGCCCTCACTGTCTCCACTTTCTCAAGCTCCCTTGGCTCCCCAGTCCGCTGCCATCAGCCTTCTGCAGCCTCCCCGTCTCCAGGCAGTGTGGAGAGTCCACACTCCTCACCTTGCTGGGCCTCTCCGCTGCACTGAATGCATTGACTCCTTCCTTCTAATCATTTGGAGTCTATGGCAAAGCACTTTCCTGCTCCCACTTACACCTCCCTGGCCATTTCTTCTCTGTCTCCCTTATGGATTTCTCTTTCCAATAGCTTCTCTTTTGCTACTTATCCCCTCAATGTCAATGGTAAAGGAATCAACACTGACCCACTCCTTGACCCTCTGCTTTTCTTCCTCTTCACTCCATGCCAGAACAAGGTCATCCACTGTCCTGGTTTTAACCACACTCATCTGTTGCTGTCTCCCAAATAAATATTGCTGGCCCAGGCCCTTGATCAGGTTTCGGCTGCACCTGCCTGCTGGTCATCTCCAGCTGGATGTCCTCTGAGCACTTCAGATTCAACATGCACACGTCCTATTTTATCACCTTCCTTCCAAATCAGCTCTCCCTCTTGATCCCACATCTCCTTACTCTTGTAAGCTGGACACTTAGGGGTCTGCCCTGGTCCCTCACATTCAGTTGGTTGATGGGGTCCTCTTATACGGACCTTCTCAATGCTCCTCTCTGCCTTCACCACTGTCCTAGTTCAGGCCACATCATCTCCTGCTTGAATTACTGCAGTAGCATCCCGACTGGTTTCCCAGGACACAGGAATATCTTTCCTAAATCTGTCCTTCATCTTAGGGGAAGAGCAGCTTATTTGAAATATAAACTGTCGTGGGGGGCCTGGGTGGCTCGGTCGCTTAAGCATTTGACTCTTGATTTCGGCTCAAATTGTGATCTCATCGTTCGTGAGATCGAGCCCCACATCGGGCCCTGTGCTGACAGCACAAGGCCTGCTTGGGATTCTCTCTCTCTCCCTCTCTCTCTGCCTCTTCCCTGCTCTCTCTCTCTCTCTCTCTCACCTCTCTCTCTCTTTCTTTCTCTCTCAAAATAAATAAACATGAAAATTTTTTAATTAAAAAATAGAATATAAACTGTCCTTATCAAACTCTTCGGTGGTTCAGTTCACCACTTAGAGCCAGAGGCCTAGCCTTTCCCTCTGGCACAAGAGGCCCTCTATCTAGCAAGTGCCTGTCGCAGGGTCTGCTTCCTCAGTGACTGTCTGCATTTCACTCTCTAGCACAACAATACTGCCTGTGCCCGTTGCTTGCATTTGCCATTCCTTACCTCCAGCCCGCATGCCGTTGTGTCCAAGGAGAACGTGTTTCCTCATTCCAGTCCCTCTCCTCAGCCTAGGGACTAGGTAATTCCCACTCACTCGGCTTTGGCGATCATCTCTAACCTGCCCTCCTCACTCCCTCAGGTTTATGTTGCAATTATTTGTCTGTATGTCCGTACCACGTTCCCTCAAGATTTGATAGGAAAGATGATGACACCAGATTTAAGTGCAGGGCTTTGAATTACTTTAGGCAATGGCAATGTTCTCTTCTTTGCAAGTGAGATTTATGAGCTCCCGGGGGAGGTATTACAAATGCTTTGGGTTCCATAATACGCCTTTTGCCAGCTGGTGGAGTCTGAGGGAGGAGGAAGGACAAGGAAGGAAGATGGTGACCCTCTCAGCAGGGGGCTGCAGGGAGCTGTGGCTGGTAGGAGGGGCAGGACCACTGCTGCGCGGGCTTTGGTGTATTCAGGTGAAATACAGGATAAAATAGACTCATGTATCCCTGTACTGGCGTAACAACAACAATAAGTTTATCTGGAGTGGCTGCTCAGCAGCAGAGAACATGCGGGAAAATGTAAAAACCATGTCCTTGCCATTATGGGAAAAGAGGTAAGGAATACATATCTTTATGGGAGTAGAAGAGGAATTCAGGAACCTTGACGTCTCGTCAAGGCTCAAGTAGACCCTCAGTCAGGGACAGGGAACCCTATAGCCCATATTGGAGTTAGGAGCTCTGACCAGCATATGAGCAGGGAGGGAGGCAACAAGACCAGGTGCAAACACCAAAAAGACACACCCTCTCTTCTGCCAACCCTCCTGGGTTCCCCCAACGCAGCCTCCCTTCTCCCGTCATCTCTCAGGCCTTAGCATGATCTCCTTCCATGCTCTTTGGTTTGTCCTGGCCATTTTTGAAAGTGAAGGGGGCAACTCTTTAAAATAAATGCATTTTCACCCCATTGGAAATACGCCTGGTTTCAGACTTCCTTCCACGGCTTCGCTAGCTTTTCTCATCTGAAAGGAGAGAGTTGTGTGCCATCTAGTGGTTAAGAGCTGCCACAGCAGCAATTATGCACCTGAAGAACATCCTTTGCAGTCCAGCCCCAGGGCTACCTGGTGTAAAGCTCTTGAAAGGGTTGTGGCTCAGAGGGGCGGTAGCAGTCAGAGAATGCTTCAGTAGAGAGACACTGGGAACTGAGCTGGTAATTAATGGCATTGGACAAGGGGCCAAAGGGATTTTTTTTCCTGCAACTAATATGATTTTATCTCTAGGTGCCCTTTTCCCTAATTAATAAATGAATTCCGATTCATGGTGGTGTAAAGAAATGACCTTGCACAGTAACAAGCCAGACTGAGAGCTAAGACTCCTTATATCTGATTGCCCCTCTGCCACAGAGTAGCAAAGGAAACTAGCAGCAGAGGATAGTGGAAGGAGTATTGAACTGGGGCCAGGAGATTGCTACTCAAGAGCTACCACTGTCTAGTCTGTTAAACTTTTACTGAGCACCTCCCCTGTGCCAGGTGCTGTCCAAGGTATTTTTCATGTTTCTTCCTCATAGCCAGCCATACAGGTAATGGGTCTAGAAGTGAGGAAACTGAGGGGCACCTGGGTGGCTCAGTCGGTTAAGCCGCCTACTTTGGCTCAGGTCATGATCTCACGGTCCGTGAGTTCGAGCCCCGCATCGGGCTCTGTGCTGACAGCTCAGAGCCTGGAGCCTGTTTCAGATTCTGTGTCTCCCTCTCTCTGACCCTCCCCTGTTCATGCTCTGTCTCTCCCTGTCTCAAAAATAAATAAAACGTTAAAAAAAAATTTTTTTTTTTAAAAAGAAGTGAGGAAACTGAGACTCAGCAAGAATGAGTGAGCTGTCCAAATCACAGACTCAGCGAGTGACGAGTCAGGATCTGATCTGAAGTCTGACTCCAAAGCATACGATCTTTATTATTTATTTATTTGTTTGCTTGTTTATTTATTTATTTAATTGTTATACTTTTTTGTCATGTGAATGTGGGAGAGTTGGAGGGGGGGGGTGGCTCACACCTAGGCCAGATGGTTTGAATTTATTGTGCGCATTGATGATCGGGCAAGTGTGATTTCCACTTGAGTGCTACACATGCTATGCTGTTGCTTTTTAATCTCCTGTGTGTTCTCATTTCTCCTCATCAGACTTGGTTTATAAAGGCATTTTAAGAGATTGAACTACTTCTGCTTCAAAAATCATGTCCTTTGATTTCTGAAGATAAAAGATACAGTCTGGAGAGAGAACACTATCTGAGGGATTAATTGTAAAATCAGGTTCTTTACAGGGAGGACAAGATGCTGTACCGCCATCGATGTAGTACTTTTCCAAGCAAGGGCTGTCATTACAGGTTCTCACCTCTGTAACATGCTTGTTATTACTGCCTTCCTTTGACGCCGAAGGGAATTCAGGTACACTTGTTCAAGAAACTCGCTCGAGATCACATAACTATGACTTGAACATAGGCCTTTTCATTTTTTTATTTTTATTTTATTTATTCAAAAAATGTTTAATATTTATTCATTTTTGAGAGAGAATGAGAGAGAGAGGGAGCAGGGGAGGGGCAGAGAGAGAGGGAGACACAGAATCGGAAGCAGGCTCCAGGCTCCGAGCTGTCAGCACAGAGCCCAAGGCAGGGCTCAAACTTACAAACTGCGAGACGATGACCTGAGCCCAAGTGTCACGCTTAACCAACTGAGCCACCCAGATGCCCCAACATAGGTCTTTTTAAACGCAACTTTATTGAGGTGTAACTGAACTACAGCAAATGGCACATATTTAAAGTAAAATGTGGTAAGGTTTGATATGTATAAAATGGTGAAACCATCACAATAATCAGGATAATGAACATATCAGCCCCATAAATTCCCTCAGCCCTTTTATTTTTTTATTTTTTTTCCAACGTTTATTTATTTTTGGGACAGAGAGAGACAGAGCATGAACGGGGGAGGGGCAGAGAGAGAGGGAGACACAGAACCGGAAACAGGCTCCAGGCTCTGAGTCATCAGCCCAGAGCCCGACGCGGGGCTCGAACTCACGGACCGCGAGATCGTCACCTGGCTGAAGTCGGCCGCTTAACCGACTGCGCCACCCAGGCGCCTCCCCTCAGCCCTTTTAGACTTCCTTCCCCTGCCCCACACCACCTTCCTGTCCACCCCTATGCTACCATCTCCAGGCAAACTTTGATCTGCCTTCCGTTACTATGCTTTTCATTTTATATAATTTTATATAAATAGAAACATACAGTGTGCACATTTTTTTTTTTGGTCTGGCTTCATCTCACTTATCCTGAGATTCATTAATGTTGTGTGCATCCGTGGTTCATTTTTTATAGTTGACATATATCCCTTTGGATGGATATACCACAATTTATCCATTCTTTGATGGAAATTTAGATTATTTCTGTTTCGGGTTTATTACGAATAAAGCTGTTATAAACATTAATGTACAAGTCCTTGCCGTGGACATAGTCTTTCATTTCTTTTAGGTTAATAGCTAGAAATGGAATATCTGGGTTATATGATAGGTACATCATATAACTTTAAGAAATAAAGTTTAACTTTATTTAACTTTAACTAAAAAAAAAACTTTAACTTTTAAGAAATAGCTAAACTGTTTTCCAAAGTGGTTATATGTTTTACATACCAGTAGTGTATGAGAGTTCATTTATCCACATCTTTGCCAACACTTGCTATGGTCAGTCTTTTCCATTTTATATATCCTCACATGTAGTGAGATCTCGTTGTGGTCTTAATTTGCATTTCCTCCATGACTAATGACTTTAAGTATCTTTTCATGTGCTTATTAGCCATTCATACATCTTCTTTAGTGAAGTGTCTATTCAAATCTTTTGCCCATTTTAAAAATTAGGCTATTTGCTAATTATTGAGGTTTGAGGATTCTTTAAATATTTTGGGTATCAGATGTGATTTTTCAGATACTTTTCTCACTCTGTAGATTGTCTTTTCGTTCTCTTCTTCATGTCTCTTGAAGAGTGGACCTTTTAAATTTTGATGAGGTCAAATTTGTAAAATTTGTCTTTTATGGATCATATTTTGTCTTTTATGGATCATATTTAAGAAGCCTGCCTAACCCCAGATCACAAAGATTCTTTTTTTTTTCCTATGTGTTCTAGAAGTTCTATGATTTGAGCCTCTGATCCATTTTGGTTAATTTTTACATGATGTGAGAGTGTGCTGAGTTTCTTATTTGTTTGTTTGTTTGCAAATGCATAGCCAATTTTTTCAGCATCATTTATAGAAAAGACTGTCCTTTCTCTGTTGAGTTTTCTTTGCATCTTTTTTGATTGTCAATTGCATGTCAGATATATGTAACCCCGTTTCTCCAATCTCCATTCCATCCCACTGATCTATTTGTTTATCTTTAGGCCAATACCATACTGTCTGATTACTACAGCTTTATGATAAGTCTTGAAATCAGGTAGTATAAGTCCTCCAAATTTGCTCTTCTTTTTCAAAGTTATTTTGACTATTCTTGTTGTTTTGCATTTCCATACATATTTTAGAATCAGCTTTTTGATTTCTACGAGAAAAACATCTGAGATTTTATGTAGGATAGCACTGACTTTACATAGATTGTAAGACTCACTTCACTTTTTATCACGTCTCAAGAGTAACAATCCTTTGTTCCCCAGTGTTCAAATTTTTGAAGACCATTGTTTCTTTTTTTGGAGTTTTGTTTTATTTTGTTTTGCTTTTTGGTTGTTTCGGGCAGGAATTGTAAATCTAGTCCCTGTTGACTAGCAAACCAAGGCCTTTGAACCCAAATCCTGTGCTCTTTCCTTAAGAAGCCTGATGGAAGAGAAGTGGGTATAGTCCCACCTTAAAACAAGCAAACAAGGGGCGCCTGGGTGGCTCAGTCGGTTAAGCATCCAACTTCAGCTCAGGTCATGATCTTGTGGTTTGTGGGTTCGAGTCCCATGTCAGGCTCTGTGCTGACAGCTCGGAGCCTGGAGCCTGCTTCAGATTCTGTGTCTCCCTCTCTCTCTGTTCCTCCCCCTCTCGTGCTCTGTCTCTCTGTCTCTCTCTCTCAAAAAAACAAACATTAAAAAAATTAAAAGAAAACAAGCAAACAAAATGATTTTATAAAAAGTTAAATTTTACTCCTGTTACTGCCTTGAGTAAATGCTTAAAACCCTGTCCCCGGCTCCCTGGTAAGACTGGGTCATGACACATCAATTTTTACATTCCCAAATTTTGATTCTCATACATTAAATCTATTATTTTCATTCAATTCTTTTTATGAAAAGTCACAAAAAACACCTGATATTTGGGCAATTTACTTATTTGGAGGAGATGCTGTTTCCTCTGCAATTCTGATCATTAAAATGATTTCCTAGTATAGAGCATCTAGTATAAAAAGAGGGACTAGTTTTTCTAATAAATCTCATCTTGTTCCAAAACACAAAGCAGAATCAAGAACTATGGAATATTGGCAGTTCTTTTTATTTATTTATTTTTTTACATTTGTTTATTGTTGAGAGACACAGAAAGCACGAGCAGAGAGAGGGAGACACAGAATCTGACACAGGCTCCAGGCTCTGAACTGTCAACACAGAGCTTGACACGGGGCTCAAACCCATGAACCGCAAGATCATGACCTGAGCTGAAGTTGGACGCTTAACCGACTGAGCCACCCAGGCACCCCAAATATTGGTTGTTCTAAGCAGAAAACCTAATGATCTACTGTATATACTTAGCTTTTGACTTCACTAACTTTTTGGAAATGAAACTGTTGGGAAAGCTAATCTAATGCCATCCATTAAATAAGAAAAGTAGATCATTAAATGAATGTGGCTGGTGCCAAGGTGAACATAACAAAAAGTATTGTATTACTCTCCATTATTTCAAAGTAGTCCTTTCATTAAGATTTCTTCCACCAGCAAAACTAATTTCATAAGTTTATACAGCTAGCAAATTTCAATTTGCACCTCCAGAAAGTAACCCTTTTGCATTGTAAGGAATTTATGTTTATTATCCAGGAAGGAAATGAGGCCAAGAGGCAAAGAGAGACAGCTCAGCGTGGTGGAGTGATGATTGTCCTGTCAGCCTACAGTGAACAGCCACATTTCCAATTCCTCAGACTAAATTTAGTCTTATCTACTTTTCACATCAACAGCTAGTCTAAGAAATATTGTTGGACATAGCAGGCTGGCTCTGGATTGTATCCCTCCTTGAATTTGTTGATCGAAGTAGAAGCCTGAATAGCAGTCTCATCCCACTTGCTGGTTTCCATGAAGATGGGGCAGCAGAAATTCAATAACTGTTTAGAATATTAATTTAAGCTTGAGCCTGACAGCCAATGATCACGGGAACATATAGTACTGACCCAGCTGCTCAGCTCTTTTAGAAATGACTTAATTACACAGTTGGAACAGCTGTTAGAGCCAGCCAAAGACACACAAGGAAAAAAAAAAAAACAGTTAAAAGGAGAAACAAGCCGGGATTAATGTGTTGTCTAACTCATTAAGACCTCCTGCTGTCATCCTTTGCCAAGCCACTGGGCCTTCACATTTTAGAAAATGGTCACATACCTCCAACTACCCTTATTAGTTCCCTTGATTTTGCAGAAATCATAACAACACCCAGGAGTCATTAAAAGCACCTGGAGCACGTAATCTGTTCCAAATGGGAAAAGCCTGCCCAAGAAGACCAGGGATGGTCCACAGAGCCTCAGCCCTTCCCTCCGGTGGTGTAAAATCTCCCCCTAGACTTGGCTACACAAGCCTGGGGTGCATCTCACTGGCCTTCCGTTCTCCCCCTCCCCCTGCCCCTTCTTTCTCTCATCTCCTCTCTTCTTCCCTCTTTACCATCTTTCTTTCTACCTTTCCTGGTTTCCCTCTGGCTGCTGGATTGAGGCTGAAGATGGGGTGTCAGGAACATACATGTAGAGCTGCTGTTGATGCACTTGCTGGGCAATCTATATTCACCATTCATCTATCCTTACCAAAACCTGGAAGGGAGGCATTTCCTCCCGTTACACAGGTAGAGGAATTGAGGCTAAGAGAGCTTCTCTAAGTCCTGAAGGCCATTATCCCGGTTACTAGGTGATCTCTTTCTGTTTCAAAACCAATCTTCTCCGAGGTGCTGAGTCTGGGACTCTGCAAACCGCATTTCTGCTTCGTCATAGGTGCTCTGTTGGCATGCTGGCAGGAGACTGTAAGGCTGGGCAAGGGAGTAGGGACGGCTTCTTCCTGTTTGCTTCCTGGTATGGTCAGCCTCACCCCAGCTGTGGTTTTGACCTCAGCAGCAGTAACTTTCCACCTTCCCAGACCAGCACCTCACAAATACCAGCAGTAGTCAATGGGCACCCCTTTCCCAGAGGTCTGGGTCCCAATTATAAAGGGCCCTGCTCTGAGCTTCGAGGTTCTGATACCCTCATCTTCTTCTCTTGGTCCCCTAGCCCTAGGGAAGAAGCTGCTTCCTAAAGTCATTATCCCTCTGGTGCCTCAGTGTCCTCTTTTTTTTTTTTCCTTTACCTTTTTGCATCTTCGATACTCATTTAACCAATTCTCTCTGTTAAAATCTTTTCTGTTAAAGGTACTTGTTTGGTTTCTGTTTTCCTAACACATAGAACACTGGGACTCAAAATCAAGTATGTCTGACTCCAAATCCAGGCCCTTGATCCCTACTCTGTGCTATTCCCACCCACCCCCTTTCGCTACTTGTGGCAAAAATACATTACTTTGATCAAACTTTACTCAGTCTCTTTCTCCTGTGCACCACCTTATAAAACCTAGTTTTAGCAAGAACCGTGCTAAGTCAGTTTAACCAGAACCCTCCACTGTTCATAACTGATCAGGTTCCTCATGCTCCACTATCCCCCCCAGCGGATGTCTGATCACCCTGGCCTGTCTTCAGCAAGAACCCGGTTAGGTCATTTTAGCTGGACCCTCCCACCCTTACCCTGGATGTTTCGTCTCAGTAATTTTTCATCCACTGATCCCCACTGTGCTCCTTGGCTATAAATTCCCACTTGCCCATCCTGTGTTCAGAGTTGAGCCCAATCTCTCTCCCTGTGAAATTCCATCACAGTGGTCTCCATATATTCATGATGTTCCTAAATAAAGTCTCTCATCATCTTCAACAAATATCATTAATTTTTTTTCATCAACAGTGGCATTCAAAAAACACTCTGAATCAAGTATAATTAGAGATTCAAGTTATAGTCTTTGGGTGCATCCCTTGGGAGTAGGTCCTAAACATTGTCATATTGATGATGAAGTTCCATCCACTGTTAAATGGTTTGGAAAGTACCTGGCATAACATAAGTGAATATAATAGCCTCAGCTAAATAAGATGGAGCTCTGATTAATATGTTCCTAAAAAGATCACAGAATTGACACATTTACAAGTCATAGCAGTAGTGGGAACTTACCAGCCACTGAGTTTCAACTGGAAATCTCATTTCTCTAAAAGCAGAACATACAGTATATTTTTGACCTTGTCTTGCTGATAATTTCATTTTGCAGAGGAAGAGAAAGAAACACAAGGAACTTCTCTCCTAGATTTAATCCTGACCTCTGAGAAAGAGCTGGTAATTGAAGCAGAAGTGTAGGAAGCTGGGGGCTGGAATCTTTCACATGGGGGGGAGGTTAAAATGCCTGGAAAAAACCATTCGGGGGACTGTGACATGAATCCTAAAGTCGGCACACAGCTTTCAGAAATTCAGGGGAAAGTACAATCTGATCCTATAAGCAGACAATCTGAAAGAGAAAACAGTATAAGAGGGATGACAGTATCCCAAAACTGAGACTCTGAGAACAGAAGAGGATGGCTCTTGATAAGGAGTGAAAGGGATCAGCCTCCAAAAACGGCAGTGTGCCTGTACAGAGAGCCGTTTAATGCACTTAATTTATCAAAGGGCTCGGCCAAAGATGAGAGAAGTGTACAGCAGATGGTGATGTATAGATGCCTCTTTGTTTCAGGTACTATCTAGAAGTGAGCCATCCAAGTTGGTGCCTTCAAGATACTTGCACTCCCGGGGGAGGAGAAAAAATAAGCCAATAGATAAATAGTAAAACCATAAAAACATAAAGGATGACAGGTAAGCACAATAACATGTATGTGTGTGTTAGACCAATTGAAATTGACGATATTCTACCATTTTGACCTACGAGGATAGCCATTTTCTGTGGTATGACTATCTGTATTGTTGGGGTGGGGAGAGTGGAGAGTCTGCATAAGGTCATGAGAAAAGACTTCTCAGAGAAGGTGGCGTATGAGCAGAGACCTGTATGCGAGGAGGGAGGCAGCCATGTAAAAATGGTGGGAAGAGTGTTCCAGACTTAGGGGAAAGCAAAGTTCAGGATTTTGAGGTGGGAATTCTGGGTGCGTGTGTGAAGAAGGTCTGGATGTCCAGTGTGGATACAATAGAGGAACAGGGGCAAAAACAGTATGAGATAAGATGAACGTGGCAGCCAGATATAGATGACATAGGGCCTCATGTGACCCACAGGACATGACAAAGACTTTGAGTTTTATTCTGGGAGTCAAATGAGAAGCACTTAGAGGTTTGAGAACAGAGGTGATGTGATGAAAGATCAGCCTTAGGAACACTAGGGAGGTGAGGCTGTAGAGGGGCCAGCATGGAAGCGGGTGGAGGGGCAGTTGGGTGACCACGGCAGGATCCAGGAAGGAGGTGATGGTGACAGGCAAGGTTGTTAGCACTGAAGGAGGTGAGAACGGGTAGACTTTAGGACGTAAAAGCGGCAGGATTTTATGGATTGAATTCGATGTAACAGTTGAGAATGAAAAGTTAAAGATGACAAAATTTTTGGCCTGAGCTACCGGTAAGTGCTGGAGCCATTTACTGAACTAGGAAAGACAGAAGAAGGTGAAAATTAACGTGGGTGGAAAAAGTAAAGAGTTTGATTTTAGATACATTCAATTTAATACTCTTCTTATATATCCATTTTGAGATAACTGTATAGAAGTTGAATAAACAAATCTAGAGTTTTAAGAATAGGACAAAATGGGATATATACACTTGGAAGTTATTAGCATAAAGATCTATTTAATGCATGGGACTGGTAGAAATCACCTAGGGAAAGTGAATAGGGCGGAGAAGAGATCTAAGAACAGTGGTCCAGGGGTGCCTAGGTGGCTCAGTGAGTTAAGCGGCCGACATCAGCTCAGGTCATGATCTCTCAGTCCATGAGTTTGAGCCCCACATCGGGCTCTGTGCTGACAGCTCAGAGCCTGGAGACTGCTTCAGATTCTGTGTCTCCCTCTCTCTCCCGTTCATGCTCTGTCTCTCTCTGTCTCAAAAAGAAATAAACGCTAAAAAAAATTAAAAAAAAAAAAAAAGAACAGTGGTCAGGGCACCTTACCTCTTAGAGACTGTGAGGAATGGGATCTAGCACAGAAGGCTCAGGAGTGGCTGTCAGTGAGGACAGCGTTGAAACATACACGTGATCACTGTTAAGTCCCAGTCCTTGCCACAGTCCTGTTTGGAGGACAGATCTTTGAGAAGATACAGGAGAAGCTAGAGAAGGATGCACAGGAGAATCCTCAGGCACCATATGAGGGCGAAACTCCAGAAGCTCCCTCCCTCCCATGAGAACGAACCTCTGTGTCACCTCCATCTCTTCCATGACCTCTTCCTAACCCTAAGTGACAAAAGTCACTTCTACAGACCACGTATTTCAGGTATAAAAGCCCCTCTTGCCTTTCTGATGGTCACAACAATTATATCTCACAAATCCCAGTCAAAACGTAATCATCTTCTAGAAGCCCTTCAGAGAGCAACTTCCTGCTGAGGGTGTGAAAAATCTGGGTAGAAGGAAACCCGGAGGAATTCTCAGACATGTACTGGCAAAAATACTAAAAGGCTAAAGATGAAATTAATGGGCAGTCTAGACAAGGGATAAAAGAGGAGAATCCAATGAGATTATCAAAGATGAAGTAAGTTGCAAATGGAGTCATTCTGGGCAGTGCTGTTTGGAGACCACTTCTAGAATACACTTACGAGCCTACAGAAAAGGCTTCTAGAAGGGGCCAGGTCTCCATCACCTAGGACAGTGGGTAACCAGGACTTGCTGAGCAATGCCCCTCTGGCTACAGAGCTAGGGGGAGATACCTGCCCACCCCCACTTCCCTCATCTCTCTCTCTCTCTCTCTCTCTCTCTCTGTCAAAAATAAATAAACATTACAAACATTAAAAAAAAAATACAAATGCTCATCTTGAGGTCACATGATTTTTACACAAGGTTTTCAGAGGTATGGCTTTAAAATGTAGTGTTCGCCTCGTGAACTGCTGTGGGGGAATGTAAAATGATGCGGCCACTGTGGAAAACTCACGGCAGTTCCCCATAAAAAGAAAGCATAGAATCACCACGCGATCGATTATTCCACCTCTGGGATTCCTTTACTTCTTTCAAAGACGTGAAGGCAGAGAATCCGACAAATATTGCACATTCGTGTTCACGGCGACATAATTTACAATAGCCGGAAGGCAGAGCAATCTCAAGGTCTAGCAACAGACATTCGGCAGAATATCATTCAGCGTAAAAAAAGAGGGAAATGTTGGCGCAAGCTACAACATGGACGAAATGTGAAGGCATTATGCTAAGTGAATTAAGCCAGTCACAAAAAGACAAACGTATGATTCTACTTACTCGAGGTACCTAGAGTAGTCGAATTCATAGAGACAGGAAGTAGGAAGCTGGCTGCCAGGTGCTGGGGGAAGGAGGTAAGGGAGAGTTCTTTGATGGGAACAGAGTTCGGTTTGCTAAGGTGAAAAAGGTCTGGAGATGCATGATGTGAATATACTTAATGTCATTGACTTGAACACTTAAAAACAGGTAAGATGGTAAAAAGAAAATTAGTGTTCAAAGAGTATAAGGTTAAAAGGTGATTATTCATTAGGTAAATGTGTCTCAAAAGAATTATCAAAATTGCTTAGTTGGAGCAAAAATTTTATTGTTAGTATTAGAGAACCAATCTTTTAAAAATATGTAGGAGCATGTGTATGCAAAACTTGGCATATATATGTCAGCATATAATAATTTTGTATGACTCGCCCTCCAGATTCTATTTCTTCTCTTCGTGTATGTGAGCGCTATAAATTCATCATTGAAAAATTACAGATCTCGGTGCAATTCTGATAGCTGGGGGATAGTGTATTTTCAGGTGTTCTGGAGAAAAAAAAACTGGACTTCAAATGATTAAGCCAAAGTGATTGCATTAATTAACTTATATCCTTAATCACTAATTTCATTTTTTTTATATTTCCCCTGACTTTTGGGGCAGGAATAGTCTTTGTCTCAAAAGCAGACTTTAGTGACCTAACAGTTTGAAAAGCAACCAGAGATAAGGAGGCAAAGATATTTAAATGGAAATTTACCAGCGATCGTTAGTTAACTGAAAGTTTTTTATGATTTTGTCCTGAGGTCAGTGCTTTCCCTGCTAAGCTATAGTGTGGGCAGGGAAGAGTGACAACTTTGTTTCTCTTTTTTGTTGTTGTTTTATGAAACTACTGATGAGTAATTAAATTAGAAATTAAAAGATGGTAAAAAACAAATACTCTAACAATTTAAAAAATCTCGTATATTTCAGTTCAGGGATTTGCTTTAAAAGATTTTTTTAATTGAGATATAATTGACATATAATATTGTATTAGTTTAAGGTGTATCAATTGGTCAACATAGTGACCAATATACGTAGATATAGTGAGGTGATCACCACGATAAGTTTAATTAACATCCATCACCACACAGTTACAGATATTTTTTTTCTTTTGATTCCTTAACAACCCTGAATACATAATACAGTATTGTCAGCTATAGTCACCAGGCTGTACATCACATCCTCAGAACTTACTTGTTTTATAATTGGAAGTTTGTAACTTTTGACCTCCTCACCGGTGTTTTCCCTCACCCTCTGCCTCTGGCAACCACCAGCCTGTTCTCTATTGAGTTTGGCTTTTCTTTTTGGCTCCCGTGTTATCAATGAGATCGTACAGTATTTGTCTTTCTCTGTCTTATTTCACTTATGTTCATCTATGTTGTTGCAAATGACAGGATTTCCTCCTTTTTCATGACTAACTATTATATTTTGTATCTATACACCACATCTTCTTTATCCATTCATCCATTGGTAGACACTTAGGTTGTTTCCATGTCTTGGCTATTGTTGATAATGCTGCAGTGAATGTGGGGGGAAGATACCTCTTTAAGATACTGATTTCATTTCCTTTGGATATATGCCCAAAAGTGGAATTTCTGAATCATATGGTAACTTCTATTTTTGACTTTTCTGAGGAACCTCTATGCTGTTTTCCACAGTGGCTGCACCAGTTTGCATTCCCACCAACTGTGCAGAAGGGTTCCCTTTTCTCTACATTCTCACCAACACTTGTTACTTTTTGTCTTGCTTTATAATAGTTATTCTAGGGGCGCCTGGGTGGCTCAGTCGGTTAAGCGTCCGACTTCGGCTCAGGTCATGATCTCACGGTTGGTGAGTTCAAGCCCCGCGTCGGCCTCTGTACTGACAGCTCAGAGCCTGGAGCCTGTTTCAGATTCTGTGTCTCCCTCTCTCTGACCCTCCCCCATTAATGCTTTGTCTCTCTCTGTCTCAAAAATAAATAAACGTTAAAAAAAATAAATAATAGTTATTCTAACAGGTGTGAGGTGGTATCTAATTGTGGTTTGTATTTCCCTGATGATAAGTGATGGTAAGCACTTTTCCATGTATCTGTTGGCCATCTGGATGTCTTCTTTGGAAAAATGTTTATTCAGGTCCTTTGCCTATTTTCTAATTAAATTGTCTGTTTTCTGTTGAGTCATATGAGTTCTTTATATATTTTGGATGTTAACCCCTTATCAGATATGTAGTTTGCAAATATGTTCTCCCTTCTATAGGTTGCCCTTTCATTTTGTTGATGGTTTTCATTGCTCTAAAGAAGCTGTTTAGTTTGATGTAATCCCACTTGTTTGTTTTAGTTTTCACATCCAAAAAATTGTGCAAATACTGAGATCAAGGAGCTTATCCCCTATGTTTTCTTTATGGAGTTTTATGGTTTCAGGTCTGAAGTTCAAGTCTTTAATCCATTTTGAGTTGAATTTTGTGTATGATGTTAGACAGTGGTCTAGTTTCTCTGTGTTGCATGTAGGTATCCAGTTTTCCCAGCACTATTTATTGAAGAGACCATCCTTTCTCATCCTTTGTCATAAATTAATTGACCATTTATGTGTGATTTTTATTTCTGGGTCGCTATGAGGGACTTTTTAAAGATTTTTTTTAATGTTTATTTATTTTTGAGAGAAAGAGTGTGAGTGGGGGAAGGGGCAGAGAGAGAAGGAGACACAGAATCCAAAGCAGACTCTCTGAGCTGTCAGCACAGAGCCTGATGTGGGGCTTGAACTCATGAACCATGAGATCATGACCTGAACTGAAGTCAGGTGCTTAACCAACTGAGCCACCCAGGAGCCCCTCTACGAGGGATTTTTAAAGATAAGTCCAGGGACGCCTGATTGGCTCAGTCAGTTAAGCATCCAACTCTTGATCTTGGCTCAGGCATGATCTCATGGGTTGTGAGATCGAGCCCCGTGTTGGGCTCTGCACTGACAGCATGGAGCCTGCTGGGAATTCTCTCTCTCACCCTCTCTCACCCTCCTTCACTCACACACACACTCTGTCTCTCAAAATAAAATAAATTTTTTTTAAAAAAACTTTTTAAAAAGATAAGTCCATGTGAAATTGGGAATACATTTCTACTGGCAAAGTTTATTGATGATAACTGTATAATGTACAATTCCCACAGAATGTAAAATTAGGGGGATTCCAGGCACAGTATATTATCATGATACAGAAAACGGATACTTTTATCAAAACAGTATAGTCGTTCTCTGTTGAACCTTATACAAAATATCAGAGACTAAAAAAATATGGCTCAAAATGATGTGCCAAATATTGGTAAACTTGAACTAATATGATATGAAGGTGGAATTTTAACTGAAATGTGCTTTAATTTATCTCCACGTGTATTTTTTTTTTTTGGAATCAATTATTATGAACTCAGATTACCTTGTGAAAGCTTAAGTAGAAATCATTCTATGCAAGCTTGCTAAGAAAGTAATCTTGTATTCTGTAATCTTTTATGCACTTCACCAAAAAAAAAAAATCTTGATATGCATTTTAATCACATTTTATTCATCAAACTAAAGATTTATCAGAAAGCCCTCAATGCTACAGACTTCTTTGGCGCTGGTTTGGCCTAAAGTGGAAACACCTTCCAGAAACCCAACCTCGTGAGTGGGACTTCTTTTGTCTACTAGGCTCTCCTTCTACATCTCCAGTTTCTGAACAAATGAAGGCCTTTATATCTTTAGTATGCTAACAACTGATCAGTAAAATACATTAAAATGCTCCTAAGGAAAAAGGAACAAAGAGTGAATTAGCACAGGCTTAAACATGAAATGAAAGAACATTACCTTAAAAATTCAAATGTTACAATGACCACCCCCAGGGTGAGGGGAGGGGGAAGGTCTTTACACAGCAAGGGGAATAAAATAGAAGGGGGAGGAGAATACCATAAGATTTCAAAAAAAAAATTTTTTTTTAACGTTTATTTACTTTTGAGACAGAGAGAGACAGGGCATGAGCAGGGAAGGAGCAGAGAGAGAGGGAGACACAGAATCGGAAACAGGCTCCAGGCTGTGAGCTGTCAGCACAGAGCCCGACGCGGGGCTCGAACTCACGGACCGTGAGATCATGACCTGAGCCGAAGTCGGACGCTTAACCGACCAAGCCACCCAGGTGCCCCCCATAAGATTTTTTAAATAAAGCATAGGGAATTACTATCTCACGAAAGCTGATATCCAAATGACCGACCAACGTATGAAAAGGTGTTCGGTCGCATTCATCATATGGAAAATGCAAATTGAAACCAATTGCAATACCACTGCACACACGCCAGTGTGGCTGGAAAGAAAAGAGATGGAAAATATCAAGTATTTGTGACATTGTAGAGCCAATGGAACCCTTTTACACTAATGACAGGTGTATAAATTGGCACAACCACTTTGGAGACCTGTTTGGCATTATATACTGAAGTTAAACATGTGGGTATTTATGACCCCAAAATTCCACTCTTAGGAACCAACAGCAATGCTTACGTGTGTGACATATGTTCACCAGAAGACATTTACAAGAATGTTTATAACGGCACTATTTCAAATAGCCCCCAAATGAAAACTCAATGCACAAATGTTCAACAGTAAGGCGGAGAAAGTGTGGTATGTTCGCGCACCATTCACATGCCGAATCGCTGTAACAATGAGGCTTCTACTAACTAACGCACAACAGTGTGCATGGATCTCACGAATACACTGTTGGGTGAAAGAAGCCAGATACAAATGAATACATACTGTGTGCTTTCACTTATTTATATTATCAAGACTGGTAAAACTAGCCTATGCTGTTAGAAGTTACAAAGGTGACTTGGTTGGGAGGTGGGGCAGTAATTGAAAGGGAATGCAAGGGGATTTCTGGGTGCTAGTCTTGGTTAGCATCTCAGTTTAGGTGCTAGTTATACAGGTGTGATCAGGTTTTTAGAATCCATCAAGTAGCACGCTTAAGATGTGTGCACTTTCCGGTATGTATGTTGTATTTCAAAAAAGTTTTTTAAAATAAGGAAGGAATGAGGGACACCTGGCTGGCTTAGTTGGGAGAGCATGCGACTTTTTTTTTTTTTTAATTTTTTTAGCATTTATTTATTTTTGATACAGAGAGAGAGCATGAACAGGGGAGGGTCAGAGAAAGAGGGAGACACAGAATCTGAAACAGGCTGCAGGCTCCCAGCTGTCAGCACAGAGCCCGACGCGGGGCTCGAACCCACGGACTGCGAGATCATGACCTGAGCCGAAGTCGGACGCTTAACCGACTGAGCCACCCAGGCGCCCGCGACTTTTTTTTTTTAATGTTTATTTATTTTTTAAAGAGAGAGCATGCCTAAGAGTGGGGGAGGGACAGAGAGAGAGGGAGACAGAGGATTCTAAGCAGGCTCCTCACTGACATGCTCGAGCTCACTAGCCATGAAACCATGACCTGGGCCGAAGTCGAAGTCAGATGCTAAAGGGACTGAGCCCCCCAGGAGTCCTTGAGCATGTAATTCTTGATCTTCAGGTTGTAAGTTTGAGCCCCACACTGGGTGTAGAGATTATTTAAAATATAAAAGTCTTAAAAAAATAAAATAAAATAAAATAAAATAAAATAAAATAAAATAAAATAAAATAGAGGAAATTGGGACACCTGGGTTGGCTCAGGCAGTTGAGTGTCTTGACTTCAGCTCAGGTCCATGATCTCACAGTTGGTGGGTTCAAGCCCCATGTCGGGCTGTGTACTGACAGCTCAGAGACTGGAGCCTTCTTCAGATTCTGTGTCTCCCTCTCTCTCTCTGCCCCTCCCCTGCTCATGCTCTCTCTCTGCCTCTCAGAAATAAATAAAAAAAATTTTTTTAATTAAAAATAAACATTAAAAAAGGAAATAAGTAAGTACATAAGTAAAATAAGGAAGGAATGAAAATGACACTATTAACAGGGAAGTATAAAAGTGGGTTCCGGGGCGCCTGGGTGGCGCAGTCGGTTAAGCGTCCGACTTCAGCCAGGTCACGATCTCGCGGTCCGTGAGTTCGAGCCCCGCATCAGGCTCTGGGCTGATGGCTCGGAGCCTGGAGCCTGTTTCCGATTCTGTGTCTCCCTCTCTCTCTGCCCCTCCCCCGTTCATGCTCTGGCTCTCTCTGTCCCAAAAATAAATAAACGTTGGAAAAAAAAAAAAAAAAAAAAAATTTAAAAAAAAAAAAAAAAGTGGGTTCCACGACAGGGCCTCTACTTGTCATGCTAGGAGTGGCACGCCCTTAAGATTCCCTTGAGGAATGGTCCTCTTGAGAGAGGTTGGGTTTTACTTTTCTTTTCTTTTTTTTTTCTTTTTTTTTTAAATGTTTATTTTTTTTTTTATTTTTTTTAACATTTATTTATTTTTGAGACAGAGAGAGACAGAGCATTAACAGGGGAGGGGCAGAGAGAGAGGGAGACACAGAATCGGAAGCAGGTTCCAGGCTCTGAGCCATCAGCCCAGAGCCTGATGCGGGGCTGGAACTCACGGACCGCGAGACCATAACCTGAGCTGAAGTCGGACACTTAACCGACTGAGCCACCCAGGTGCCCCTGATGTTTATTTATTTTTGAGAGAGAGACAGAGCACAAGCGGGGAAGGGACAGAGAGAGGGAGACACGGAATCCAAAGCAGGCTCCAGGCTCTGAGCTGTCAGCACAGAGCCCAACTCGAGGCTTGAACCCACGAACCACAAAATCATGACCTAAGCCAAAGTCGGACACTTAACCAACTGAGCCACCCAGGCGCCCCTTGACTTTCTTTTCTGACAGCTGGTGCTACTCTCTGATAGTATCAACCAGCACATCACAGACTTTGCATTATTTGGAATCAGCTCACAGATTTTTAACTAAGGGTTGAAAAGGAAGGGAGAAAGAAGAAGAAAAACAAATCATGGCCATGACGCTTTCCCATGACGTTTCCATATTCTGTTTGTAAATCACATTAATCACCCTAAAACCTAAAATATAGCCGCTAGAGCACCATAAATGCTCTTACATGGGGAGTGGGGATATGCGCTGTTCTTTGCAGCACTGTAATGCAAATACAGGATTGGGGGGTGATAATAAAGAACACAAAATATCAAATTTGATAGGGATATATATATATATATATATATATATATAAAATGTGTATATATCATGTGTGTATATATCATGTATGTATATATATAGGGATATACATATACATAGGGATATACATATATATATAGGGATATATATATAATGTGTATATATCATGTGTGTATATATCATGTATGTATATATCATGTGTATATATATGCATGAGTATGCACAAAATGGTAGGAAACTTACCGATATTTATAATAAGATATTTCAAAAACAAAGGGCAGGAACTTGAGCAGGTAAACTGAAAGCATCAGCATGAGCTAATGCTTTACAGAAAGGTTTCTCAACCTCAACACTATTGACACTTGGCATCAAATAATTCTTTGGTGGTGGTGGCTGTCCTGCGTGTTATAGGAAATTTAGCAGCATCCCTGGCTATCTAGTGTGTAGACACTGGATGCCAGTACCAAGTCTCCTCTCCCCAGTCATGACAAGTAAAAATGGCCCCGAACTCTGCCAAATGCCTTGGGGGGGACAAATTTTCCCAGGTTGAGACCCATGCTTTATGGTATATTGTATCTTTGGTTCTGCCATTCCTACTTCCAAAAGTCACAGTAATGTCTGGAGTGCAACGTAGACTCCATGTTCTGACCCATCTCACTATTTTCCATGAAAAGGAGCCAGAGTTCCTTGATGGATATTGGACCCAGTCTTAGAGAAAAAGCAAGATAGGCTGAAAACATTCTGATAACTGTCAGAAAGTAAGAACACTTTTAGAAAGTTCTTCTAGATTAGTGTTAAAAGAGGATTCCCACTGTTAAGGTAGAGAAAAACTAAACAAATTTATAAAGATAATTAATAGTAGTAATAGAGTCCATTGGGATAAGTTATGTCTATCAAAAGCATTATGATATAAAAATAGGTCATAAAATGAATATATAAGAAAGTTTGTAGTAAACACAACAGTTTACAGTATTGTTACAAACCCTTCTGCGCCCTCCCCAAAGCTGTTTATTAATCTATTTAAAGTAATACAATTTCCGTTCTAATTTTAGATAACACCTAATATACTAATCACAACTGATAAGTAGAAATAGGAAGGAAACCATTTTTAGGATTGCTTATACAAATCTTACAATTTCAGAGTTGCTTTTAAGTCTTAAGTAAGTCGTTACTAGGACATATGTTAATCATTTAGAATAGAAGCCGTTTTGGGGCACCTGGGTGGCTCATTCAGTTAAGCACCTGACTCTGGATTTTGGCTCAGGTCATGATCTCACACTTCCTGAGACTGAGCCCTGCAGAGGGTTCTGCACTGATGACGTGGAGCCTGCTTGAGATTTTCTTTCTCCTTCTCTCTCAACCCCTCCCCTGAGCTCTCTCTGTCTCTCTCTCAAAACAAACATTAGAATAGAAGTTGGTTTGCTTTGGTCGGTTATAGTTCTGTCCAGCATCAGTGTTGGGGTAGGAGACCCCTGGATTTCCTAATGGATGACCTTAGGGATGAACCCGTCCTAACAAAAGGTGACCGGGAGACTGTCTGGAGGAGCTAAATGGGAGCGTAAGGCTAACCCTTAATGTCACAGAGTTGTTCTACTAACCCTGCCACACCAGGGGATACTGTCAATGGTGAAGCTATTCAAGAGCATGTGTATGAAGGCCAGCTGTTAATGAAGCTAGCTTAACTTCAACTTCAGAAAGAGGTGAATGCCTATTAATTGAGAAATAAATGGACTTCAGCTAACTCATTTCCAAGTAGGGGGGGAAGGAGGCCTGAACACAAGAGTGAGCACACACTCCACAAACCAACCGTCCCTCACTTCCACGATTCCCCCAGCTTCTGCCCCTGGGCATCCCCTCCATTTCCCTGCTTCTAAGACAAGGAGGAAGAAGACAACAACAACAACAAAAAAAAAACATTGCAAGGACCTTTTAGGGTTTAGGCCAGACTTCCTGGGACAATCTGTCATGACCAAAGGGCTATAACATGCTTCCTGAAATGGGTTTTTGATAGAGTGTGCTGTTACATAGTAAATGATATTAAGGGTTAGCCATGACTACCCTGTGAACATTCATTCGATTTTCCTTTGGGAAATAAATTCACATCTATAATCACATATTTTGGTAAAATGACCTAGTCTTCAGTGCCAGGGGATACTTCCATTTCCTGTGGCCATAGTGATTAGTTCAGGGATGAGTGTGTGATCCAATTCAGATCAGTGAGACAGAGAAAATGCCAGGATTTGTAGAGAAAAGGACCAGAAAATGGTGGCACAGTGTGAAGGGGCGAGGTTCTCAGGCCAGAAACAGCCATGAAGCCATTTTGCTGCCATTAAGGGAATGGACCTGACGATAAAGGAACAGCCAAAAGGTGTAAAAACCTGAGACTCGGAGTTTGAGTCTTGGGCTCTTAGTGTACCCAGAGCCAGGGCTAAATCCAACTATTCAGTTCTGGAAATGAATTCTCTCCATGTTCTTTTAAAAATGGAAGCCAGTATGTGAAGAGTTTTCAGTGACTTGCAACATAAAGTATCTTAACAAATATGGTATGTTCCCCAAATGTTTAGAAAACACACAAAACATGAAAACCAACCCTGCAGTCACCTCTGTAGAGGGACCCTAGGAGTCTAGGTTAGGAGAAGGCTTCCTTTCCATTGTGTATGCAAATGAACTGCTTTTATTTTCTCTTTGCTTTTAACTGTGTGTGTCTTCTTCAGTGAAAAAAAAAAAAGTAGCTGAAGGTTTTTTTTGTTTTTTTTTGTTTTTTTTAAATTTTTTTTTTTCAACGTTTATTTATTTTTGGGACAGAGAGAGACAGAGCATGAACGGGGGAGGGGCAGAGAGAGAGGGAGACACAGAATCGGAAACAGGCTCCAGGCTCCGAGCCATCAGCCCAGAGCCTGACGCGGGGCTCGAACTCACGGACCGCGAGATCGTGACCTGGCTGAAGTCGGACGCTCAACCGACTGCGCCACCCAGGCGCCCCGTAGCTGAAGTTTTTAATAAACATGTTTTAAATCTATGGTTGTCGGGGCGCCTGGGTGGCGCAGTCGGTTAAGCGTCTGACTTCAGCCAGGTCATGATCTCGCGGTCCGTGAGTTCGAGCCCCGCGTCGGGCTCTGGGCTGATGGCTCAGAGCCTGGAGCCTGTTTCCGATTCTGTGTCTCCCTCTCTCTCTGCCCCTCCCCCGTTCATGCTCTGTCTCTCTCTGTCCCAAAAATAAATTTTAAAAAAACGTTGAAAAAAATCTGTGGTTGTCAAATGTAGGGCCAGTTGCATCCAAATCACTCCAAGAGCTAGTTCAGACCACAGGTTTTCCCTTGGAGCGTCTGATTCAGTGGGTCTGGGACAAGACCCAAGAACCTGTATGTTTTCCAGTTTTCCCACTGATTCTGATGGCCAGTCAAGTAAGGACATTATTCAAATTTGTGGTTCTCAGCCCTGGCTGCACATTGGGATAGCCTGGGAGAATTTCCAGAAGTACCCATGTGCGAGTGCTGGCCCAGAACCAGAAGAATTAGGGAAGATTCTCTGGGGATGGTATCATATAAAGCTCCCTAGGGTAAACCTTTAAAAATCGAGTCACATTAGCTGTTGGAGAAGAGCTAGAGCAATTGTGATTCTCATCCATTGCTGGTAGGAATATGAATTAGTATAACCATCTTGGAAAATGCTTGACATAATGTCTTCCTTACAACCAAGCAATTGCACTCCTAGGTATATGTCCAAGAGAATTGGGTGTCTGCAGCACCAAAAGACATGTACAAGATTATTCACAGAAACTTTATTTGTAATCACCCAAAACTGGGAACAATCCAAATGGCCATCAGCAGTAGAATGAATTTCTAGAGTTGAGACACAAGAAGGACTTAATTTTAAAGAAAATGTTTATTACTTAAATTTATGTGTTATCTATAGCAGATACACTGGACAGAATAAAAAGCTACAGAGAGTTGTATGTGGAAAGTAAGTTTCCGCCTCATCCCTGCCCTGTAATCACTCGGTTTCCCTTCCCAGAGCAGTTGTTAACAGCGTCTTCCAGAGATATTTCACGCACAGAAAGACCCATCTGTTTCACCCGGAAAAAACAAACAAACAGAAGAATAAATAAACTGTGATATATTCATATGTTGGAATACTACATAGCATATAATGTATATATTGCATATAATATAAAAGAGCAAACTGTACATGCAACAATATAGATGGATCACATAGACATTATATTTGGTTAAAAAACCAGAATGCGGGGGTGCCTGGGTGGCTCAGTCGGTTGAGCATCCAACTTTGGCTCAGGTCATGGTCTCACAGCTCGTGAGTTTGAGCCCCGGATCTGGCTCTGTGCTGACAGCTCACAGCCTGGAGCCTGCTTCGGATTCTGTGTGTCTCCCTCTCTCCCTCTCTCTGCTCCTCCCCTGCTAACACTCTGTCCCCCCCCCCTCTCTCTCTCAAATAAACATTAACCAAAAAATTTTTGTTTAATTAAAAAAAACAACAGAATGCATATTGTATGATCTTGTTTAAATGGAATGTAAGAGCAGACAAAATTTGTCCAGGGTGATAGGTATCAAGAGAGTGGTTACCTCTGGGGAGGCCTCTGGGGTCCTAGAAATGTTCTATATTTTGATCTGATGGTGTACCCAGGTAGTTGGCCTTGTGAAAATTCACAAAGCTACATGCTTGAGATTAGTGTACTTCGCTGAACATGTGTCATATTTTAATACAAAGTAAAAATAAAAACAAGCAGGAAAAAAACATAATGACTCTAATTGGCAGCCAGGATTGAAAGCCACTGTTTTGTAGCCTGCAGCCTCAAAATGGCATTTAACAAACAGGTCACGCTCTGCTTTGTTAATGAGATTTACCTTGTACCTCTTATTTCTCTGAACCCCTTCTTTCAGTGGACCCACCCTGAAACTTGCCTTCTCATCGCCAATCCCCACTGGCCTGGGGGTTAGTGGGAAAGAGTGGAACGAAATGCTATAAATGTGGAACTATTTCTCTAAACCTCTATTTTGAATTATAAGAATGTCTTACGCAATAATAGCACTGGGAAGGATAATTGACATCCAAAATTTATCTGGATCTTTTTCTCTCCTGTGATATTTTCTGAACCGTGATATGGATTATGACTTGCTTTGTAAACACTGTTCAACGAAGAGGTTTCTTAGCACCACAGCCTGAAAGTGCACTTGATCTGAAAATATCTAGCCCTGCCTTCAAATTCTGCTCACAGCTACCTGACTAGGAAGCCAATTGCATTAACGGCATTACAGCCTCAGCTCTAGCACATTCTTAATCAAGTGCCATACCTTGGGAGGAAACCAGGGCTGGCTGAGGCTTCTCGATTCTGTCCAATGCCGGCATCTGAAATGAAAGCAAGTGGTCACATTTTTTGCTTTCAGGTTAAAGGTGTCTGTTCAGTTTCTGGAATGAATAGAAATCCTGTTCAAGATTAGGATTATACAATTCTTAGGACCTCCCCTATTTAAGGTTGGAACCTTCTTTTCCAAGTAGTTGGTCTTATCACTGCCCCTAGAAAATACTCTTTTCCTTATTTCAACAATGATTATGAAACGCTACTCTGTAAAGGAATGTGGTCAGAATGCCAAGCAAATAAGGCCTAGCCTTAACCCTTATGGGGTTTTTCAGAGGCATATCATATGTGCAGAAGTGAACATACTATGTTGCAGACTAAGCAAGAGTTTAAAAATGTAGTTCAAGCAAAGCGGCCCCAGGGTTCAGATGTGGCTGGGATCACTTCAGATTAGGAGGAAATAGCCAGGAGTCCCTCTTGACGGTCTCTACCCCATTTCAGCTTTATATAAAGAGCTGTAAGGGGCAAGAATAATTGAAAAGCGATTCAAACCCTACCAGAACCTCCTGAAGAGCATCAAAGGGAACACAAGAGATCAATTAGAACAAGTCCCACACCCCCCTTCATTTCTCTTTGCCCACACACTGCGTTTCCAAGAGCCAAGTGAGCAAAAGGATGGAGCGTGGGAGACTGACAACCCCGTGCTCGTCACTCCTGTCCTGTAACAGATGGCTTCTGTCATCTTCTACCATGAGCCTTTGATGTCGCTCCTCCTTCCTCTGTGCCCATAAAACAGTAAGAATACTAATATCTCACACTCGAATGACACTAGTGGTGTGGTTAGCCTGAGTACTTTTCCATTTACTTTTTGCAACCACCCTGTGAGGTAGATGTCACTCGTGTCCATTTTACAGATGAAGAAACCAAGGCACAGAGGAGTTCAGTAGCTGGCCAGGTTCACACAGCTGGTACATGGTAGAGCCAGAACCTGAATCTGGATGCTGAGCCCATGCTTCTAGATTATATTCAAATTCTAGGGCACTGCTCCTTGGGCAAGGCATTCCATGACAATGGGAGCTGATGCTTACAACCCACGCTCTCATTTAGCCTCAAAGTATTTCTGAATATGTTGCCTTCAGCAAAGGCAATCTGGAGAAAGAAGAACAAAGCTGGAGACATCATACTTCCTGGTTTCAAAGTATACAACAGAGCTATAGTGATCAAAACAGTATGGTACTGATGGAAAAACAGACATTTAGACCAATGGAACAGAATAGAGGGCACAGAAATAAATACATGCACGTATAGTCAACTGATCTTTGACAGGGTGCCACAAACAAACAATTGTGAAAGGATGACCTTTTTAACAAATGATATTGGGAAAACTGTATATCCACATGCAGAAGAAATGAAATGGAACCATTATCTCATGCTATATACAAAAATCAACTCAAAATGGATTAAAAACTTAAACACAAGACCTAAAGTTATAAAAGTACCAGGAGAAAACATAAAGGTAAACTTGTTGACATTGGTCTGGGCAGTGATTTTTTTGGATGTGACCCCAAAAGCAATAGGCAATGAAAACAGAAATGGACAGCTGAGGCTGCATCAAAGTAAAAAAGCTTCTGCATAGCAAAGGAAACAATCCACAGAGTGAAGGCAACCTACAGAATGGGAGAAAATATTTGCAAACCATGTATCTCATAAGGAGTTAATATCCAAAATATTACAAGGAACTCAGACAACTCAAAGCAAGCAAACAGCCTGAATTTTAGAAATGGTTAAAGGATCTGAATAGACATTTCCCAAAGGAAGACATAGAAATGGGCAACAAGTATAGGAAAGGTGCTCAATGTGACTCATCACCAGAGAAATACAAATGAAACTACATACCTCATATTTGTTGGTCTGTTGCTATCAGAAAAACAAAACGTAAGTATTGAGAATGTGGAGAAAAGGGAACCTTTGTGCACTTTTGGTAGTCACTATGAAAAGCAGTATGGAGGTTCCTCAGAATGTAAAAATAGAGCTATAAGTCTAGCAATTCCACCACTGGGTAGATGTCCAAAAGAAAATTAAATCACAATGCTGAAGAGATATCTGTACTCACCTATTTATTGAAGTATTGTTCACAATAGCCAAGATACTGGAGCACCATAAGTGTCCATTGATAGATGAACGAATAAAGAAAATGAAATACACACACACACACACACACACACACACACATGTTGGAATATTAGTCAGCTTTTAAAAAGAAGGAATTCTCATCATTTGCAATAATGTGGATGAACCTGGAGGACATTATGCTAAGTTAATTAAATAAGCTAGACACAGGGGCGCCTGGGTGGCTCAGTTGGTTAAGCGTCCAACTTCAGCTCAGGTCACAATCTCACGGTTCGTGAGTTCGAGCCCTGCGTCGGGCTCTGGGCTGATGGCTCAGAGCCTGGAGCCTGCTTCCAATTCTGTGTCTCCCTCTCTTTCTGCCCCTCCCCTGTTCATTCTCTGTCTCTCTCTGTCCCAAAAATAAATTAACGTTAAAAAAAAATTTTAAATAAGCTAGACACAGAAAGACAGGTACTGAATGATGTCACTTCTGTGTAGAATTTACAGGAGTCAAACTCTTAGAAGCAGAGAGCAGAGTGGTGGTTGCCAGGGGCTGAGTAGTGAGGGAAATGAGCAAATTTCATTGAAGGGCATAGAGTTTCAGATATGCCAGAGGAGTAAATTCTGAATAGCTCAGGTACAGCATGGTGACGGTAGTTAACCATACTGTATGGTATACCCGAAATTTGCTAAGAGAACAGATTTTAATTGTTCTTACACAAAGTAGTAATAGTGAGATGATGGGTATGTTAATCAGCTTGATTAAACAATTCAAAGTGTATACATAAATCAAATCACATTGTACACTTGAAGTATATATGATTTTTATTATATCTTAGTAAAGCTGGGAAAAAATGTTACCCATTCATGTCTGTTGGTGCCATGTCCACATTTAGAGTATTAAAGACAGTCTGTGACTCCCAGGAGCCATTAGAAATCCCATATTATTGAGGCACCTGGGTGGCTCAGTTGGTTACATGTCCAAATCTTGGTTTCAGCTCAGGTCACAATCTCATGGTTTCATGAGTTTGAGCTCCATGTTGGGCTCTGTGTGAGCAGCATGAAGCCTGCTTGGGATTCTCTTTCTCTCCCTCTCTCTCTGCCCCTCCCCCACTTGTGTGCGCCCGCACGTGCTCGCTCTCTCTCTCTCTCTCTCTCAAAATAAATAAATAAATAAACTTAAACTTAATAAATAAATAAATACTTAAAAATAAAAACTTAATAAATAAACTTAAAAAGAAATTCCCTATTATCTGCCTTGACCAGAGTATGGGCTCAATAAACATCTGATTCTTTTTTCCTGTATCCCATCCCCTTGCCAGTGCCTACCACAATGCCCTGCCCATACTTGGTAATCCAAAAATATTACTTGAATTGAAGACAATAAAGACACTAAATAAATTTACTCCAGAATTTTAGGCACAAGCTCTATATACCACTTTCATTTCTCAGACTACACTTTGCATATTTTGTGCTGTAAAACAAATAATAAATAATGTCAGGAAAGCTTATCACAGACCTTTCAGATGAATTATGGCAGACTAATAGCCATCTTGCCCCAAAATAACATCTGAACTAATGCATTAGTATGATTACTCTCAGCCTCTGGGTGAATTTAAATCATTTTTCTTCTTCCTCTCTCTCTTAGGAAAAGCAATGATTAACCTGTTTGTGATAGATTGGAACTGGAAAAATAAGACTCATGACCACAGAGCATGACTAATGGTCAGAGAAAGGGACCAGCAATACCCACAGAGCTCTGTCCTTGGCTCCCCATTTATTCTTGTGCCTCTGCCCCGGTCCTCATGCCACATGGTCTGTGTGCTTTGGGCTCTGCGTTCTGTCATGTGTGGCGAGAGCTGCTGGATTCCCTGCCCAGACTCTGCTGCTGTAAATCATGGCTGCTCGGGGCTGAGTGTGCTGTGTGCCGACATTGGAACTGCCAATATTTAGAATACCGCAGACAAGCTTCTGCTGCAGGCTTCTCCTTTGGATCTAAAAAGTACCCTTAAAAAAAAGGCATTGAAATACTGGGGGGGGGGGGGCGTCTAAGTCTTAATAGGATGAATTCTAAAGCACTATTCAATCAGGAAAACTAAACTTCAGATGATTTTGAGGTTACCTTTTAGGGCATAGGATGTGGATTTCCAACTTTATAGAAATAGGGGTTCTATCTTAGGGGGAGCACTTTTAGAAACTGAGAAAGAAGCCTATACACCTTCTCCTAAAATATTCCTCCTGTAGTTGGGGTGCCTGGGTGGCTCAGTCAGCTACGCGTCTGACTCTTGATTTTGACTCAGGTTATGATCTCATGGTTAGTGAGTTCGAGCCCCACATCAGGCTCTGCACTGACAGCATGGAGCCTGCTTGAGATTCTCTCTCTCTCTCTCTCTCTCTCTCTCTCTCTCTCTGCCTGCCCCCGCCCCTCTCAAAATAAACAAACAAAAAATATATTCCTCGTATGATCAATTAAGTCAAGGCATTTTGGTGCAAGGATGACTCCTTAGGGATTATATATATCCCTTTCTCTAATATGCTCTGGCCTGGAGCCTAAACCCCAGGCCTAGTCTGACTCGTTTGTGTTCTGTATCAACCAAGACCAACAACAGATCACATTTATGAAGACTGTGCTAACGCCAGCCACTGTTCCAACACGTTGTTGTCACTCATTTCAGTTTCACAACAACCCAATGACATAGGATTTACATCCCCCTTCTGCCCCATTTATGGCTGAACAAAATGAGACACAGAGAGGTATTGTGACTCCTTGTAGGTTGTAGATTGGTGGCAGAGCTGGGATTCAAACATAGCTCACCCCTTAAAGGCTGTGGTGTGGCTATACTAAGAAGGAATATTGGTCAATGATGGTGAGAATAAGGGAAGGATGAGGTAGAAGAAATGAGACGACACAGGAAATCAAAGATGGCTGCAGGTTCTTTGCCACTTCTCCCTTCAAGATATGGAGTCTATCTGGGCTGGCCCTGTGATTGTTTTGACTGGTAGAATGTGGCACAAGAGTCATTGTATGAGACACAGGCCTAAGTTTTAAGAGGCCTAGTGGCTTCTGCCTTTCTCCTGTTGGAAGTCAGATGTAAGGAAGCCCAGAGTATCTTGCTGGAGAGAGAGAGGTCACGTGGAGAAGACTGGAGAATGAAACATCTCATGGAGGGGAGACCATGTGGAGGAGGAAGGAGGCACCCCAGCCGATAGTACCAAGCACAGCCCCCCCAGTCCTGTGAGAGAGGGCTTCATGGACTTCAAGTGCAGCCCAGCTGCCAGCCAAATGGAATCATGTGAGTAACTCTAAGTGAAACCAACAGAGGAACCACCCAGTCTACCCATGATAGAGTAAGAAATAATAAATCTTGTTTTAAGGCACAGAGTTTTAGAATAGTTTGTCACACAGCAATAAGCAACTGATACAGATGGTTATTGAATTACTTGAACTTAAAGTTTCTTCTTGCGCTGAAAGTTTATGGCTCATGAAGTGAGATAAGCATATTTGGGTGGAGCAGAGTGCCAGACCGAGAAGTAAGTTGAGACCAGATGAGGAGGGCCTTCAGTGCCAAGCCGAGGAATTGGAACTGTAGCTGGTAGGTTCTGGAGATTTCTGAGGAGGGAAGTGATATGAGGAGATTGGTTTTGTTTTGTTTTTGTTTTTGTTTTTTTTTTGGAAGATTAACATAGCAGCAGCATATGGAACAGACGTGAACATACAGAACACATGTGAGAGAGAAGAAGGCAGAAAGACCTGATTGCTGAACCAAAAGCATGCAGTTAAAAATTACTGAGCAAGAAGCCACAAAAGGCAGAATCAAATATTCCATCTTTAAGGCACAGATGTTTTCTGCCTTAACTATAGACTCCACTAACTCTTTATCTTTTCCAACGATGAGTGTTCTTACTTTCAAACATTCATGGGAAGATACATGGTGTGTGATTAAGAGCCTGGGTTTTGAAATAAGAAAACTTTGGTTGTAAATCTGTTCTCTGTCACCTTCTTGCTGTGTGACTGTGAGAAATTACTGCACCTTGATATGTCTTACCTTCCTCGCTGTAAAGTGCAAATAATGGTATGCCTCATTGTGGGTGTTACAAAATAGGGACAGATGATGTCTGATGTGCGATGGTTGGTAAATAGTGCCTAAGTAATACAAATACTATGATGGTTGTTTCTCTCTCACAGAGCAGCACATGTTAGGAGTTTCAGGTTGGTGGGTGGCTCTTCTTTTTTGTTTTTTCTTTTGTTTTGTTTTTCCCCTTCACCTATTTCACCCCCCTACCCCCACCACATTTCCTCTGGTAACCATCTATATTGTTCTCTGGAGTTAAGGTTATTCTGGTCATGACCATTCCCAGCAGGAGGGAGGTGAAGGAGTATGGAGGAGCACATCGAAGAAGTTTTATGGGGCTGATCTAGAAGTGGCACACACTTTACTCATATTCCATTGGCAAGAACTTAGGCACATGGCCACAGAGGCTGCAAAGAGGGCTGGAAAATCCCAGCTACAGTTCCATTCAGTGAAGACAGAAGGGGAAAGAAGACTTGGGTACTAGTTAACATGATGGAACTACTAAACCAGCCTGAAAATATCTACCATCAAACTATACTCATCTCTTGGGTTGTAGACTAAGCATCAGGAGTTTAAAATTTTCCACAAGTGACTCTCATGTACAGCAAAGTTTGAGAGCCACTGGCTTAAGCCATCACTACCAGAGTTTGTTATTACTGGCAGCTCAGAGCATTTCTAACTCATAGGTTTTCTGAGGAAGGGCTTCTCAATCTTGTGTGAACATGGTGGGGTGGGGGTGGGGAGAGGGCTTTAAAATTTGTCAGTGCCCAGTGTGCATTCCAGACCAATCATATCTGAATTTCTGGGAGTGGACCTCAGCCATCAGTGGTGTTGAAAGCTCTCCAGGTGATTCCATTGCACAAGGAAGTTTGAGAACCACCACACTCAGAAGAGGAAAATTATTAGAGATTTGTCTCTTGGGCACTTCTCTGTCTCATGGGTTAAGCCCACAATTTTCAAACTTTCATGAGCATGGATATCACCTGGGGTCCTTGTTAAAATGCAGATGCTGATTCAGTAGGTCTGGGGTAGGGCCTGAGATTCTGTACTTCTAACAAGTTCCCTGGTGAGGCTACTAGCTCATGGACCACTCCTCAAGCAGCCAAGGATTAAGAAGCCATTTCCAGTTCTGGAACTCTGTTATAATTCAGCAGTTACAGGAATAAAGATTTTTGATAATTAGTAAAGACCAGAATATACTTTATTGTTCTTTCCTTCAACAGAACTATCCCATAAAAATACAATGAATACTTTCATATTTCAAAGTTGCTAGAGGGCTGTTTCAAAGTACTCCATGAGACATTCCAAAAAGGAAATATTTGATAGATATCTCCTCTTTGAGAAAAAGTGATTTGACCTTTTGTCCAAGGAAGTTAGAGAACTGTGGGAAAAGAGAATTTGTCATCATCTTTTATTTTAAAATAAAGTCTTCATTTTAACAAATTTATTGGTCTTTAATAAGAAACATGGACAATAATTTTAGAGGAAAATGAAGGAATGCTCTTTTAAAGAGGACACTAAATACAGACCACAAAGGAAATTGGTAAGTTTACCCTGGAATTAAAACTTTTGTGCATCAGGGCGCCTGGATGGCTTAGTTAACTGTCCAGCTCTTGATTTTAACTCTCACAGTTGGTGAGTTCGAGAAATTGTGTTCACTTGATTACAGAATACCTATCTTTTGCTTATTTTATTTTATTTTAGATTATTTATTTTGAGAAAGAGAGCAGGGGAGGGACAGAGAGAGAGGGAGAAAGACAGAATTCCAGGTAGGCTCCACACTATTAGTGTGGAGCCCAATGCAGGGCTTGATGTGGGGCTTGAACTCATGGAACCATAAGATCATGACCTGAGCTGAAACAAGACTTGGATGCTAAACCTGCTGAGCCACCCAGTTGTCCCTTTTTAAATTAATGTTTTAAAATAAGTATTATGTGCACATACTTAACAATTATTTTGTACTTAAAGATTTGTAAGTAAAAAAACCAAAGCCCATCATCACACTCAGTCCCTCTCTTGATTCCTGTTCCCCAGTGGCAACCACATTCACCTCTTTGGCCCTTTCTTCCAATATTTAAGTGAATAATTCTTAAATTGTAATTTTGATTTATCAATTTTAACTCTTACCTATTGACTTCCCACCAGTTGACTTCCCACCATTGTATAGTAGATTAAAATTGGCTCATCCTCTCCTTCCTAGTCCCCACCCTTCCAAACACACACACACACACACACCCCTGCATACATCCATTTGCAAGTGTATCAAACAACTGTCAATTCCGTTTCCCCACAGGGAAAGTACCTTTCTCCCAGAGATTTCTGGTCCCTCCCTGGGATGATTCCCAGGAATTCCCTCTGCCCTCCTATTTGCTAGGTTTCATGATGTCCTCTTAAGCGGTCAACTCCCTGACAGATCATCCTCACACTCAGTTGACACGTTGGCCAGATGGAGAATTCCAGTTTGAAAATCATTCCCCTGGGATATTTTCAGGTACTGCTCCACTGTCTTTTAGTGCTCCACTGTCTTTTAGTGTCTTTTAGTTCTTTTCCTATTTCACAGCCCCTTCGTTCTCAGCTGGTTTTTGTTGGGTTGGTTGGTTTTGGTTTTCATCTTGTATTGTTTTCTTTTGTTGTTGTTCTTGTTGTTTGCCAGTTTCTCTTCTTGTTGATGATGTCTGTGTGTTGATATGCCTCACGGTTAAGTTCTCCAGATGTCTTTTCCTCTTCATCTGAATCCACTGCTTAGCTAATCTCAATCAGTCCCAACATATTAAATTCCACCTCTTTGTTGATGGCTTGCAGATTTGTATCTCCGGCCTGGAGGTCTCCCCTGATGCCATGCTCAGATAAGCAACTGCCTCCTAACCATCCCAAATGCCTAATAGGCGTGTCAGACTTTACATCCCCAGAACTAATGTCTTCATTCCTCCCCCTCCACATGTACTCTTCTCACAGTCTTTTCATTTCAAGAAATGGTGACCCTGTCCTTTCAGCTGCTCAGGCCAAAAAAAAGGCCAGGTCATCCCTGACTCCTCTTTTTCTCTCACATTCCACATACAATCTGTCTGCAAACCCGGATCTCTGTGAAATGTTTCCTAATCCTAATCACTTCTCACTACTTCCTCTGCTTACTGTCCATGTTCAAGTCACCATCGCCTCATTCCTGCACATTAGCAAGAGCCCCCTAACTAGTCCTCTATTCTACCTTGGTCCCCCATAGTCGTTTCTGGACACAGCACCTAGAAAAGGAGTCTAACGTAAGTCAGATCATGTCACTCCTCTGCTCAGATGCTCTAGTGCCTTCCTGTCTGCAAAGTCTGGAACCATCTTCTGTCCCTTATCCTCAGCTCTCTGATTTAATCTCCTATTACTTTCTCTTTGCCTACTCCAGTCATTCACACTGCTGTCCTTGCTATGTAAACATGGGCCTTCCTAGGCACTTGCTATTATCTCCTTCTGGAGTGCCATTTTCCCAGATAGCCCTGTGGCTCACTCCCTTGCTCTCCCTTGAAATGTGACCTCCCTGACTGCCTGGATTAGTTTCCTGTGGCTCCTGTAACAAATGACCACAACTGGATGGCTTAAATCAACATAAATGTATTCCCTCACAATCTGGAGGCCATAAATCTGAAACCAGGATCACTAGGCCAAAACCAAGATGTCAGCAGGGCTGTGCATCATCTAGAGGCTCATCTTCTAG
The DNA here is from genome assembly GCF_016509475.1 of Prionailurus bengalensis. Lineage (NCBI taxonomy): Eukaryota > Metazoa > Chordata > Mammalia > Carnivora > Felidae > Prionailurus > Prionailurus bengalensis. The sequence continues at coordinate 100,063,286 of NC_057355.1, forward strand.
AGGAGAATTGGTTCCTTGCCCTGGACAGCTTCTGGTACTACCAGCAATCCTTGACTTGGAGCCACATGACTGCAATCCCTGCCTCTTCCTCTTCTGTATGTAATCGTCTTCCCCTTCCTCTCATTATGGACACTTATAAGTGGATATAAGGCCCATCCTAGATAAACCAAGATAGTCTCCCTATGTTAAGGTCCTTAATCACACCTTCAAAGACCTTTTTCAAATAAGGTAAAATTAACCAGTTCCAGGAATTAGGATGTGAATCTTTGGTGGGGGGAAGTATTTTTTAGCCTACAACAGTTTGCCCTCTGGCCCCCAAAGAGTGATGCGTCTCCCACATCTGTACCCAATTCATACATTTACAAGTCTCAACTCATTAAAGCATCCATTCAAGGCCAAAATCTCATCTAAATTTTTATCAGCTTCCAAGTCCCATATCTCATTATCTAAATTATCTAAACCAGGAATGGGGGACACTCTGTGTATGATCCATCCTGATGCAAAATTCCTCTCATGTGATCCATGAAACTAGAAAAGTTATCTGCTTCCAGAATACAATGATGGGACAGGAATAGGGTAATGGTTATGGACATTACCGTTACAAAAGGGAGAAAATGGAAGGCAGAAGGGAGCCACAGGTCCTAAGCAATATTAAAATCCAGTAAGGTTTCAAGGCCTGAAAATAATCTTCTGTGGCTCAAAGTAGACCTGTGGCTCTGCCCCCAGGGCCAAGGTTACCACACCACCCTGCCTAAAATTTGCACTCCCAGTTACTTTCTGTCTTACCATGCTTTTTTTTTTTTTTATAACATTTACAACTACCTGACACATATATCAGTAGATGAGAATCCTGTGCTTTGTGTTCAATTTTTCTGTAAACCTAAAACTGCTCTAAAAAAAAACAAGGTATATTACACTTGAAAAAAGTACAATCCTGCTCTTTTCATCATACCATTGTTTGGAAGAAACTAAGACAATTGTCTTACAGAGTATATCATATTCTGAACTTGTCTTACTATTTGCTCGTGGTATTATTGACTTGTTTCTTTCTCTTTAATTCACGTCTAGAGGCTTGACTGGATTCAGGTTAAATATTTTTGGCAAGAATACTTCAGAGATGTTGTGAGCTTCATGTTGCAGCCTATCAGAAGGAACATGCTGTCAGATTGCCACACATTTAGTGATGTGAAGTTTGATCTTTTGTCTAAGGGAAAATCTGCCAAATCCCTTCCTTGTTAAAGGAACAACCTTCTCTTTGCAATAAATAAAAGGTCGGTACACTGACAGTGACCAGTCCTCCAGCAACCTTTCCTGATAGTTTTAGTATCTGTTGATCATTCTTGCCTTAATCAGTGATTACATTGGAGGTTGCAAAATGATTATTTTTGTAACTGTCGTTATGTCAACTTTTCTAATCCAGCAAGTCTTCTGTCCTTTCGTTTCCCTTTCTCTTTTTTTTCTATCACTATTATTCCATGTGTTGCCATTAGTGATACTCATTATTATCTCTGATGCTCTAATTGTTCTGACTTTGGCTAGTGAGAGCCCTTTGATCTGGTTCTGAAAACCTTTTGACACACTCCCATTAGCCTGTGAGCATGCATTTTCTTTCTTCTGAAACAATATGTCAAGACTCACCTTGTACTTTTCCTGCCTTAGACACAGACTCAGCCTTTTCCCCCAAAGTGCCTTTTACTGGAGAATCTTTTTGTGTTGTTGTTTTCTGATTATGAAAGCAATACAGGTCATCATAGAAGATCTGAAAAATAAAATATAAAGAAGAAAATGAAAAGCACTATTGCTCTAACCACTCTTAAGATTTATCGTACTTATTTCCAGGTTTTTAAAATATATATCTATAGGTGAATATTTTAAATTTAAATTGCGGATGGATATTATGTATTTGGTATTGTACCATGCTTTTATTGACTATATATCATGAACTTATTTCCAGGCCATTAGATGTTCTTTAAAATCATTATTGTAATATTTTTTATTTATAGAATAAATTTAATGTTTATTTAATGTTTTTATTTACAGAAACCAAATGTTTTAATCTTTTCCAGAGCATCACAACTACCTTTTGTGATAAAACTAAAACCATTCCACAGCTATTAAGCTACATGCTAGAGCTCTGTGGAGGAATTAGGGCATTAGTTGAGTATCAAAAAAAAATAATGATGCAGGGGTGCCTGGGGGACTCAGTCGGTTGAGTGTCTGACTTCAGCTCAGGTCATGATCTCGCAGTTGACAAGTTCGAGACCCATGTCAGGCTCTGTGCTGACAGCTCAGAGCCTGGAACCTGCTTTCGATTCTGTGTCTCCCTCTCTCTCTGCCTCTCCCCAGCTCATGTCTCTCTCTGTCTCAAAAATAAAGATAAACATTAAAAAAATAAAAAAAAAATAATGATGCCATGGAATGAACACATCCCTTGAAAACAGAAATGCCCCAAAGACAGTATATTCATGCGAGAGTTACTTCACTAGTTACTGTAGTGGATGTGTTTCCTTGAATCTAGGTTCCCTAGTGTCTTGAAGACAACCACCAGGTAGAAAAAAACAAAAACAAAACACCAGGGACTATTTTAAGTGCCCCCAAATGAAATTGATTTTTAAAAAATATGGTTGACCAGCAAGTAAAAAGAGATTTCTCTTCTGCTACTTCCTTGCCATATGACCGTGGGATGTTACTTAACTGCTCTGTGACTTGATTTTCTCATTGATAGACTAGCAGTAGTTCCTTCCACATTGCATTGTTGTGGCAGTTAAGTAATCATTAAAGTGTTTATCGCAGGGTCTGGCATACAGTCAGGTTCAATAAGTGCTAACTATTGGAATTGTCACTGCAGGCTGCAATAGTGAGTAGGTTTGAGCCAACATTAATGGCAGAGAATGTAGGCTGATGGTGGTGGCACTGAGGGGCCCTCTGGGAGAAAGGACACTCCAGCACAGAGTTCAAGATGCACAAGTTGTGTGAGTGAGCCTGTGGATCAGGGTGGGTATCTATGTAGTGAAGCTTAGAGAAGACTGCTCTTAATGATAGCGCTGTAGCTCAGAGTAAGCATTTACCTTCTATCCGTCTTCCATGGCATTTTTCTTCATACACAGTCTACTGTTGCTGATGACTTGGATGAAAACAGTAGACGTATTTTTTATGGGGAAAGACTTGAAAATTTCTCATTGAAAAGTGAACAGAATATCAGCTAACCCATGCCAAGATGGGTTTTAGTAGAGTCCAAAGAGATCTTCATAGCTTTGAAATATTTTCAGTGTCTAGCTGATTCAAAATTCTCTCTATTCTTGCAGCCTCTGTCAGATCTGATCAATTTCTTAGAGGTACCCTGCTCCTCCTAATGGGATTGTAAAGTCAAGTGCATGCACAGACCACTTCTAGCCATGGGGCTATGGAAAAATTACTTAGTCCCCTAGGTCCTGACTTTCCTCATCTTTAGAACAAGAATTACAATGGTAGTAGCCACTATACAGGTATTGTAAGAATAAAATGCAATGTCATACATGTAGCACCGAATCTGATGCCAATAATTCATATATATATATATATATATACATATATATATGAATAAACAACAAATGTTATATCTATTTACGATCATATAAGATGGAAAACCCTTATAGCTTCAGCATTTAGATCCTCCCTCCCATGACATTGTTTCTTTTTTTTTTAATGTTTATTTATTTTTGAGACAGAGAGCATGCCAGAGGGACAGAGAGAGAGAGAGAAAGGGACAGAGGATCCAAAGTGAGCTCTGCACTGACAGCAGCAAGTCCAATGTGGGGCTTGAACTCATGAACCATGAGATCGTGACCTAGGCTAAAGTCAGATGCTCAACCAACAGAGCCACCTAGGCACCCCCATTATTTCTTATCCACTTTGTCAACTAGATTGCCTGAGAGATATATTTCTTTGAATGTGAGGAACTTAGTAGGAAAGAATCTCCCATATCTATTTCCACTCTAGTTATCCATGAAATTTATTCATTAATTCTACAAATTGTATTGAGCACTATATTATGCTTCATTATGCTGGATCATGGGCATTCACAGGAGGTACATATATATGAGAAAGTTGAAACCATTTAGTCCCCTATGATATTGTTCAGGGTTGAAAATGGGAGTACATGCCTGGTTTATAACCAGCCCTATTTAGCTGCTTATTTAGCAAGTCTAATATAGGTTCCTCTGCTTCTTGAAAGTTCAAGTTACTCCACTTTGCTTTTACTAAAGACCTAGATGGTACCTGTTTTCACTAACTGAAAGAAATCCAAAGAAGATTTCTCTTTTACAAAAACACAAAAGTAAAAAGTGATAACAGCGTTCAGTGTTTTGTTTTGCAGCAGCTGTTACAGAGGACCCACAGCAGGGAGAGTGTTCCCACCCAGCTCCTTCCTGGGGACTATACTCAGCATCTCAGTATCATGCTCCCTTAGCTTTGAACTGCGTCTCTGAGCATCTGGGCTTTATCTCCACTTAGTTTATGAGTCAGTTAGCAAGATGTATCCAAAGGTATCAGAAAACCATGAGAGGTTATTTTGGGGGTCTGGGAATGCTCAAATTTTCGTGTAAATTAGTGGGAATTGTTTCTTCACTTTATTCCATTTCTGCTTATGAAAGATTTTTTTGGTTAAAGTTTATTTATTTTGAGAGAGAGACAGCACAAGCAGAGGAGGAGCAGAGAGAGAGAGAGAGAGAGAGAGAGAATCCCAAGCATGGGGCTCGAACTCATGTAACTGCAAGATCATGACCTGAGCCTAAAGCAAGAGTTGGACGCTTAACCAACTGAGCCATCCAAGCATCCCACAAAAGCTTTCATAGGAATACTCTACTTTCAGATAGCAGGGGAAACCTGCATTCAAATAAATGTAGGATCTAAGCCCTTTAAGAAGACAGGACTTTCAAAGAGCCTCAAAGGGAAACTTAATAGGAACCCATGGGGGAGGGGAAGGGAAAAAAAAAAAAAAGGTTAGAGTGGGAGAGAGCCAAAGCATAAGAGACTCTTAAAAAATGAAAACAAACTGAGGGCTGATGGGGGGTGGGAGGGAGGGGAGGGTGGGTGATAGGTATTGAAGAGGGCATCTTTTGGGATGAGCACTGGGTGTTGTATGGAAACCAATTTGACAATAAATTTCATATATTTAAAAAAAAAAGAGCCTCAAAGGTAAGGTGCACATTTGATAGCTTTGTCTGGAACATAGTCTCCAGATTATCTCACCATGAGTGGGTGAGGGACATGGCTATATCCCTGGAATGTTCCAAGTTCATTATTGAAGGATCTGTCATGGCGATGGTGACAGATTCATGCAGCCATCTTCTCAGAAAAGCATGACAGACTTGGGGACTGGAGTGTGTGTTTAAATTCTGGGTGCCTAAGCAATATTTTGGGAAAGGCCCTTTTCTAGCCCACAGCTTCTAAAAATGTTCTGGGCTTAAAGTTTTGGCCCAGGGGTTGAGGTGCTGTGCTATAGAATGCTTTGGGAATTGTTCAGTGACCTTAGGCAGGCTACTCCAAGTCTCCCTAAATCACCTGTGTGCATAGTTGAGCTATATTCAGCAATGAACGTCTAAACAAGGAAAAGAGGACAATTGAGCGAAGGCAGCGGCAGGGAGAGGAAGATAGAGAAATGGCTCCACTTGCCTATCTTCCCTAATTTATCCATTAAACACATTGTCTCAAGTGCCTTTTATGTGCCAGGCACCGTGCCAGCTGTCTGAACCTTGCAGGTTTCAAGGCATTCTCCTCCTTGGGTTGAAATGACTCAGAGACATAGTATTTATTTGTCCTTTTCATTAATTAGTACTAATTGCACCAACCACAGATCATACCCTGGGGTTCCCATCTTTATAGTCCCAGAAGGGAATGGAATGTTAGGGGTCAGGGAAATACCATCTACACCAGCCCCAGATCCCATGATGAAAGAATCACTGGTCTCTCTCCCTCAGGTCTTATCAGAGGTGAGAGTCTTATTTCTCATTGGCTCATTTCCCCCCTAAAACCCCATCAGAAAGAAGATAACCTATTATTGGCTGGGCAAGTTTAATAAATCAAACCACTCTTCTGGCTGGGTCAGGCTGACCAGGGATAAAATTAATATTTGCTTCAGGACACATGTTGAGTTCAACCTTTGTATCCAAAGTTTCTACCTTCAGGAGGGCGGAAATTAATACTCTTCAGCATTTGAAAATGCTAAATACACACACTGATGCGTGATGTACCTTTTCTTATGAAAAGCTGGAGTTAGAGCATCACAAACAAAACTTTAAAAAATACCCTCACCCTCCTGAAACCGATACTACGCTGTATTTTAACTTGAATTTACATAAATACATTTATTTTAAATATATAAATTTTAAAAATAATAATAAAATTAAAGCATACTTCAACTAAAAAAATACCTCATTATCTGCAAAGGTGCTTTGTGGGGAAGCAACAACCCACCCCCCCTCCCCAACTCAAACTACATGAAAGAATACAGAAATTTACATTGTGGTGGTACAAGGAAGTGCAAGCTTCCAAGCCGGTTAACTCAGGGGGGGTGGGGGCAACAATGTCCACAAAGACCCAGGTTATCTTTGTGTCTTCACTCCGCCATCTTTTGTATTGGCATCCTCCTCCGGGGAGCCTCACGGTGACTGCAATAGTTCAAGGTCTCAAACCTGGACACAGCACTATTCTCCGGAAGGAGAGAGAGACAGACTCTTCTTGCTGTTCTGTCGTAGGAGCTTTCCTCAAGAGCCCCAGATTTCAGCACCCCCGTGCCTCACCAGTTCCTTTACATGGACAAGGACAAGGACAAGGGTAATGGGATTACACTTGCCCAGTCAGTGCCTCCCCTGGAACTAGAGCTGGAATCAGTCTCACCTGAGGCACCTAGCTGAGTAGGCAGGGAGGGATATCTGAACACAGTCGGTATTCTGCTAGGGAACAAGTAGGATCGTGGATGCTGGGTAGATAACATGTAGTTGCAGGAAACAAAACTCAATTTATGAGTAGATTAGGCTAAAAAGTATTTTCCCCTCATAACCTAAATTATTGTGTTAGCTGGCTGCTGGCATTGATTCAGCAGCTTGATGATGTCATGGTTAGACACTTGGTGAGGCTCTTGACCTTTCCCTTGTGTTTTTCACCTCTTGGTCCCAAGATCACCCTTTCAGATCCGTACGTCATGTCCAGATTCAAAGCAGAAAGAAAGGGGAAAGGGGCACGGGCTGTATAAAGTATCGAGTGCTGGAGTCTGTGGGGCATATGAAAAACTAGACTTAATCTCCCAATTTTACAAGGGTCTACAATTCACATGGGGAAACCAAACATACCCTAGAAACCACAAAACAATGTCAGGACCATGAGAAGCATGCCAACGCCTAGGTGGCTTGCATACCTGAAGGGAGCAGATCTGTGTCTACTTGTCCTTTGAATTGCTTTTCTGTTGAGACAGATAAATGTCTCAGAGGCTCTTGGATGACAGTATTGCCCTGGCAGGGGTTCAAGTTGGCTGGAAATAGAGAACATTTAATGAGCGTAGCAGCAGAGCCATTGAGGTGCAACTGAATGTAACAAAGAGGACAAAAACCTCTGGCAATGACATCTGAGTTTGGTTGGGCTCTCAGCTCAGGTTTCAGAAGGCCAGGCAGGTCCTGCTGAGAGCCATCTAACTGCCATATTCCATTCTGTGACCATGAGTCAAGTTTGGAAGAAGTTTAAGAAAAGTAGTTATTCTTTAGCTCGTCATTTGGGTGTTTCCTGTCTCCCATAACAAATTTGGTAAGGGCAGGGATATATGTCTTACTTACCTTTATACCATGACCCTAATGTCTGGCACATGTGAGTTTCCTGGACCTTCACAATGCCTTAACAGCTGTTACCCCCCACTCCCCAACTCCCATCTTTTCCCCCACCTTTCCAGCTTCTCTTTCTACCTTGCTTTCCCTCATACATGGATTGGACACAAGGTCTGGCTCCTGATGTGGCACTTCAGCTCTTATTTTCTGGCATTCTCTGTAGCACTCAGCACCTTTAACCACAGCTCTCTCCCGCTTGGCTCCTGGACCTTTCTCTCTCTTGGCTTTTGTTTGAGTTCTTCTCGGGTGCCTCTTTAAATGTGTGTTTTCCTCTGAGCCTGTCCCAGGTCCTTGGCTCCATTTCTCACTCTCTACATCCTCCCTGGGTCCTTCAGCCAAATTCACAACTAAGATCTCTGCTTCTGTCTCTCAACTCTACCTGTTACGAGACATCTCCATTAGTATAGCCCACAGGTACACTGAACTCAACATGACTGAGACTGGGGACAACATATTGTCCACAAACAGGATTCCTATCTTTTTTTTTTTAAGTTTATTTATTGATTTATTTTTGAAAGAGAGAGAGAGAGAGAGAGAGAGAGAGAGAGAGAGAGAGAGAATCCCAAGCAGGCTCTGTGCTGCCAGCACAGAGCTCAACATAGGGCTCAATCTGATGAACCATGAGATCAGGACCTAAGTCCAAGTCAAGAGTCTGACACTTAACCGACTGAGCCACCCAGGTGCCCCTGGATTCCTTTCTTTTTAGAGGACACCAGCACCTTTAAGCCAGAAGCCTGAAAGTTATCCTACAATTCTCTTTTGTAAGCATTTCATGTGACAGTCACCTTATTAAGATATTGTCATCTGAATATGTGACCTACTTAACCCCCTCTTTGAACCTTCCTTCCATCATGGCATGTCATTATTTGGTGGCTCTCCTGTGAAATACTCCCCTGCTGTCTCTTCTCCTCCAAGCCAGTCTGAATCAGTTGCCCTACTTCTGGGATCCAATAGCACCAATAGTGGCCAGTTCCTTCTTCTATGATAGAACTTATGACTAGGTCTTTAATCATGTGTTTCTTCTTCTGTCTATACTGTGATTTTCTTCAAGGCAAAAACTCTGTCGTAACACTTCCAGAATCTCCAGCAACTGGCATACATAGGGCCTGGCATCCAGTAGCTATGAAATCAGTGTTTGTTATAAAAATTGTTTGACAAATGGCTGACATTTTTGTACCATAAAAATTCATCAATACATTTTGATCTAAATGGAAAAGAGGGAAAAACCACTTATCGTCTCACCACCCAAACTGAACTACAGTCATATTTGGGTATTTTTTAAATCTTCACGTCTATGGATAAAATTCATTTTTATTTAAGCATAATCATACTGTACTTGTAATTTTGTATTCTGCTTTTCCAGTAAGAACATCATATTTTTTTTTCATATCGTGAAGTATGTTTTTCCAGCTCTGTTGAGATATAATTGACATATAACATTGTGTAAGTTTAGGATGTACAATGTGATGATTGGATATACATATAGATTGCAAAATGGTTACTACAATAAGGTTAGTTAACACCTCCATCACCTCACACAATTACATTGCGTGAATGTGGTGAGAATATTTAAGATCTACTTTCTCAGCAACTTCCACATACGCAATATTGTTAACAATAGTGACCATGTGGTACATTAGATCCCTAGAACTTATTTATCTTCCAACTAGAAGTTTGTATCCTCTGACCAACATTTTTCCCATTTCCCCCACACCCAGCCCCTGGCAACCATGTTTCCATGAACTTGACTTTTTTAGTTTCCCTCTATAAATGACATCAAATAGAATTTGTATTTCTCTTTTTGATTTATTTCACTTAGCATAATGCCCTTGAAGTAAGTCCATCCCTATTGTTGTAAGTGGCAGTATTTCCTTCTTTTTTTGTGGCTGAAAAATATTCCATTATGTGTGCGTGCACGTGCATATGTGCGTGCATGTGGGTTTGTTGGCATACTGTTTTCCATAGTGGCTGTGCTAATTTACATTCCCACCAACAGTGCACAAAGGTTCCCTTTCCTCTACATCCTTAGCAACACTTGTTATCTCTTGTCTTTTAGATAACAGTCATTCTGACAGGTGTGAGGTGATATCTCCTTGTGGTTTTGACTTGCATTTCTCTGATGAGTGATGTTGAGCATCTTTCCATGCACCTGTTGTGTGTCTTCTTGGGGAAAATGTCTATTCAGGTCTTCTGCCCATTTTAAAAGCATATTGATTTTGTTAAATTATATGAATTCCTTATATATTTTAGATACTATCTCCTTATCACATATATGGTTTGCAGGTATTTTCTCTTATTCCATGGGTTGCCTTTTCATTTTGTTGACTGTTTCTTTTACTGTGTAGAAACTTAAAAAAAAAAGTTTATTTATTTTGAGATTAATATAATACAATATTTTGTATTGTTATTCATGGAATCATGAAAAAAAATTTTGTTTCTTACTATAAATGGATGCCTACCGATGGTAGATCATTTTATAAGTACAGAAAGTATAAAGGATAAATAACAACCAACCATAATCCCACTACTCAAAGGTGTAGTTAATATTGTACATGTTTTATTATACTTACTAAAAATGAATTTTCCATAGCGGAACAACATTTTCTACTGTTGCAAATTCCTTTAGCTGTTATGAAATCAGAAATATTTTCCTGTGTCATTTGAAATATTGTCCAAATATTTTTTAATGACAGCATAATAGTCTATCTTATGGTTGCTCCCTAATTTCCTTAACTACTCCGCTAATGTTGGACCTAAAGGTTACTTGTGATTTGTTAGAAATTATTATAAATAATATAATATTCTTACACATACATTTGTGTGTCATTCATAATGTAAATTCCTAGCAGCAGGCAAATTGATCTATCAAAACATATGGATATTTTCAAGGCATTTGATATATCTTGTCAAAAACTTTCAGAAAGTTTTGACCAGTTCATTCTCTCAACAAACAAGAGAAGGCATTTCTCACTGCCTCTCCCTCAACCCTAGGTAGTTATTGTCTACCAGGTTGACAAATCTTTAAAAAAAAATTCAGATCTTACTATTGCCCTCATTTTTATTACTTCCATTGCTAATGAGGGTGAAATGTCAACATTTTAAAATAGCCATTTATAGGAGGAGGCTATGAATATTTGGGGGCAGTGCATATAGGGGAACTCTGTACCTTCTTCTTAATTTTGCTTTGAACCTAAATCTACTCTAAAAAATCTTTAAATATGAAAAAAGACAAAAATAAAATAAAATGGCCATTTACAAATTGGCTTCTTTTAAACATTGTTTATTCATATTTTGGGGATATTAGTTTTTGTGTTTTTTTTAATGATTTTTTTAACGTTTATTTATTTTTGAGACAGAGCATGAACGGGGGAGGGTCAGAGGGAGGGAGACACAGAATCCGAAGCAGGCTCCAGGCTCTGAGCTGTCAGCACAGAGCCCAACGCGGGGCTCGAACTCACGGACCGTGAGATCATGACCTGAGCCGAAGTCGGCCACTTAACCGACTGAGCCACCCAGGCGCCCCAAGAATATTAGTTTTTTATAGAAATATTACAGTTTTCCTGTTTAAGTTTTCTATGTAAAACTATTAGTTTTTCTTGATATTTTCACAACTATATTTTAGCTTATTGTTTACTCATTAATTTTATTAATAATTTTACATACATGTAGATTTTTCTGTTTATGTAGTCAATTCACTATTTTATTTTCTGATTTCTTCAGCTGATTTTAACCTTTTCTAGCACAGACATTTCTATTCATAAATCATATAAATCTTTAGCTATCATTCCTTCTAGTATATTTATGTTTTGATGGACTCATATTTAATAGTTTTATCCAGTTGAATTTATTTTGGCATGTCATGAGAAATAAAGGTCTAACTTGATTTTTTTTCTCCCAAGAGTTAAGCATTTGGGTAAGCATCATTTATAATAATATAACATTATAATATTCTGCATTGTATTGCATTTCAAGACAGGATTGTTAAAAGGAAGTCAGGGTAATGTTTCTGATGAAATAAAACCTTATAATGTAATTTGGAACATGAGTGAAGGGTATGGCATTCTAGGAGGCAGGGGCAAGTTGAGGCCAAGTATGAAACAGATCTTGGAAGCAGGAAGAATCTCATTTCTGGAAGCATCTTCCAGGCAGGTTCAGGTGCGAATAGAAAAAGCAGGAATGTATTTCTAGAACCCCTCAACCCTACGAGTATTCACACATAAAAGGATTATTTGAGAGATGCCTAGGTATGATGTGGCCACTTCCATTCCTATGGTGGTCTGTAAATACAATGAGATGGGGGAAAAAAAGCAGATGGGAAAGATATAATTTTAATTTGCATTACTTCATACCCAAACCTCAATCCTAATCTTATGTTAAACAATGACTCCTTTCTCCATAACTTGCTAAATATAGAAAAGTCTATAGGAATGCTGCATAAACTGAATGGAGATTTGTCTGCAAAAATCTGGGCTGCCATCATTAACGTGTACAATCCATATTTATTCAAAAGTTGAGGTGACTTAACAGCAGGAAGGAATCACTAATGAGGCCATTCCCTTCACCACAGAAGAGGACCAAGAGTTTCAGTACATATGATGGTGGTCTGCCTTCACCTAACAGATCTGGATTTTGTTGGGAAACTTGAGTACAACAGTTAACATCACTAAACAAGGACCTCTGTGGTTTGGTAGGCCAAGATAAGCTAACATACCCATGCATAGTACTAGGAAATTTGCCTGTAAGCCCATAATAATAATACCAGCATTGTCATTTTGCAGAGCTGAGTGCATCAGCAAAAGAGAGAGAGGGAGGGAGGGAACAAGAGAGAGAGAGAGAGAGAGAGAAGAGAAGAGAAGAGAAGAGAAGAGAAGAGAAGAGAAGAGAAATTTTTGCAGCTGCAAGCATAAGAATGCACACGCACACGTTTGGCTCAGCCTTACTGATGAGATCTTGACTTGGAAATGAAACAATTTTGTAATCCATACAATTTAAAAAACAGACCAAAAAACATCACTAAATAAGTAGTTGTCACAGAAACATAACAAATCCTTAAGTTACCCAGACACAGCCTATATGCAAGCTATCCAGATTTTTCTCTAAAAAAGATAGAATGTTCAAGCAGGATGGAATTCAAAACATATTGTAGTGCAACTCCCTTGTCTTACATTTTGAGATTTTCAGCTTGACTTTACAGTGTTTTTTATTATTTACTAATTGTCTACCGTTTCTTAGCTTTCTTTCCCAGACAGGTTACAAATTCACTGAATGGAGAGGCTGCATCATCTTCGTTGTGTGGCCCATCACCCTAAGCGCCTAATGAGTGAAAGACACTTGGTAAATATTGAAGACGGTCCTGGTGCTTCACCCACACCTTTCAGTACAGTCCCAGATAAGAAAATATTGCAAGCACATTTATTCCATGCTGTTTAACAGCCTTTAAGGATGAAAATGACAAGCTTTAACCATAGTTAATATACAATCGTGGGAAAAGTAGCTGGCATCTGTCAAAAAAAAAGAAAAAATGAGTTGACTACCTTATGATTCAGGACTCATGATCCAATTTGTGGATTATCCAGACGCCTGGCTTTCCTCTCCTTTGTAAAGGGGCAGGGAGCGCAGAGGAATGCAGACTTTTCAGTATGAGTGGTCTGGTCAGAAGCAGGGTTAACCATCTTCATGAACTACTGGAAGCTCCCAGAAGCCTCTTCTCCTGTGTGTAGTAAATGACTGATCCTGGGGTTGTGGGGAGGGGTAGTTATTTTATATACCATATTTAAAAGTCTTTACTCATGTTTTATTTCTAGCAATTAGAAATGGATATTTGGGGGGTGCCTGGGTGGCTCAGTCAGTTAAGTGTCCTACTCTTGATTTCAGCTAGATCATGATCTCATGGTTCATGGGTTTGAGCGCTGTGCTGACAACGTGGAAACTGCTTGGGATTCTCTCTCTCCCTCTCCCTCTGCCCGTCCCCTGCCTGCACTTGATCTTTCTCTCTGTCTCTCCCAAAATAAGTAAATAAACTTAAAAAAATGGAAATTCGATTTAATGGTAATTTAAAGAACTATGAGTTGGTCACTTTTTAAGAATATAGCTTTATTGGGGTGCCTGAGTGGCTCAATCAGTTAAGTGTCCAACTCTTGGTTTCAGCTCAGCTCATGATCTCATAGTTGGTGAGTTCAAGTCCCGCACTGGGCTCTGTGCTGACAGCACAGAGCCTGGTTGGGATTCTGTCTCCCTCTTTCTCTGCCCCTCCCTGCTGGCTCTCTAGCTCTCTCTCTCAAAAATAAATAAACATTTTAAAAAATAAAATAAAATATAGCTTCATCAATATAAAATTTAAAAAATCTCGTTTTAGAGCATTACTATCACCTCAGAAACTTTCTTCATGCCCACTTACAGTTACTCACAGCTCTTATCCCCCAACCCTAGGCAACCACTGATCTGTTTTTGTTTCTATAAATTCGCCTTTTGTAAACACTTCATGTAAATGGGATCCGACATACAGTATTCATTCTTCTGCATCTGGCCCCCATCACTTAGAATAATGTTTTCAAGTTTCATCCTTGTGGTAACATAAATCAGTAGTTCTTTCATTTTAATTGTTGAATATTATTCCATTGTATGGATTTATTGTAAAAGTTCTTTATATATTCTGGATGCAAGTCTTTTATAGGTACATGAGTTGTAAATATTTTCTTGCAGTCTAGTGGCTTATATTTTCACTTTCTAAATGGTGTCTTTTGAAGCACAGAAGTTTTTTATTTGGTAAGGTCCAATTTAACAGTTTTTTCTTTTAAATATCATGCTTTTGATGTCCACTGTTTTTATATTGTGTCAAAATAAGGAATTTAACATAAATATAACATTCAGTATCATATGTATAATATGTAATTTTATGTGAATGTAATGTTTGATGTTATATTAAATATATGTTATGAGGAAAATTAGTACCAAAGCTTTCTCTGCTATCCCTCCTAACTTACTTTGTATTTTGAATGGAAACAGTAGTACTCTGCTATAAATTAGTGTTAAGGTTTTTCACAGCCATGATGAAAGAAATCCACTATGTATCACCTAGTACTGAAGACCCAGTCTGACACCTGGACCACAGTACGAATACAAGCACACTTCCTGAACCAAGGTTGATTTAATTGTATTAGCTGAGCAAACAAAACTACACAGACACTCTTTTGTCTGCCTTGTTGATTTCCTTCCTGGACTGTGCTTCCTGTGTGTGTTTTTGTCATTTTCCTTCATTTTTTCCCCCTGCCTCTTCTGGAGTTGTCACTGTGTGAATAGGAGACCCTCAAATCCCCAGACAACCAGATTCCCACAGGGTTGCTGGATTTGTTGTTTCTTCATTGTGCTGACAGGAGCTATATGCTCACCTTTTGTTGAGCAGTAAATACATGTTGGAAGCAAAATACAATTAATACAATGCTTTATGCTTCTGAGGCAGCTTTCTCATTAGTCCCTAGCATATTGAACAAAGAAGTTATGTTCTAGAAATAAGAGAAGTGTGGTGTTGACAATACGAGCAGAGTCACGTGGCAAGGGGGAACGTAAAAAAGAAAAAACATTAAAACCAAGAATTCTGAATACCAAATTCAAAAGCTTGTAAAGGAGGCCTCTGGAAGGATTTACTCCTACTTTTGAATCAATCATCAGTAGGCAGCAAGGGCTGACAAACGGTAGCTGGGGTGTATATGAAAGAGCAATAAGGAAAGGAAGCAGAGTCAGAGTCTAGAAAGACTAAGAACTGAAGCAGAGGGTCCAGAGCCAACAGAGAGGGGAAGGCAAGGGCATATGGAAACAGCATATAATTAATCATGCTATGTGCTGGCGAGGTGAGGTGATTTGTGCGGCACGGTGGAAGTGTTGACCGTGAAATGGAGTAGGGGTGCATCCTCTGAGATGAAGCAATAACAAAATGAAAGGGTGTGGCTATAGATAAATTTGATCTTTGGATAGAGTATAAAATTGAAAGAGATCATGCTGGATGGAATGAATTTTACTTGATGAAGTAGAAGGTCACCTGAAGAGTTTACATAGGGATATTAGAATGGTTAAGTTTTGAAATTATTATTAATTATGAATAATGATTATTTTAGTGAGGGAGATGAAGACTAGAGAGAATCAAGGATAAGTTAAAAGCTAATGAGGGAGCACAACTAGGGTAAGCTACAGAATGAGAAAGCTATGTGGCTTTCTCCAGCCACACATGACGGCTAGCATTTAGGAACAAGGAGCAAATAGATTGACATAGGTTGGACACACATTTCCTGAGAGGAGGAGGCCAATACAAGGCTACAGGGGAATATCCAGGTGGGAGGTATAGTTTGCATGATTAACCACATCTACCAGGATGGATATGAGAGGAAGGGAAGATAGAAGGTCTTGGTACCAACTGCTTCCAAACTTATCTGTTCACAGTATCACCTCAGTTAGGATCTCTTAAAGACTTCAAAGCCCAGGGGCGCCTGGGTGGTGCAGTCGGTTAAGCGTCCGACTTCAGCCAGGTCACGATCTCGCGGTCCGTGAGTTTGAGCCCCGCGTTGGGCTCTGGGCTGATGGCTTGGAGCCTGGAGCCTGTTTCCAATTCTGTGTCTCCCTCTCTCTATGCCCCTCCCCCGTTCATGCTCTGTCTCTCTCTGTCCCAAAAATAAAATAAAAACGTTGAAAAAAAAAATTTTTTAAAACTTCAAAGCCCAAGCTACATTTCTGGTAAATTAAATCACAGTCTGAGGGCCTGGAACGCAGACACAAACCTCCATTACTTTTTGAAGCTCCCCAGGTAATTCTAATATGAAGGTAATTGGGGAATCATTGGGCACATCCATTAGCAGAGCATTCTCAAAATGTGGCCCCCAAACCAGCACATCAGCATCACCTGGGAACACGTTAGAAATGCAAGTTTGCATTGATCCCCTCCCCCCAGACCTACCGAGTCAGAAATTCTGTGATTGGGGTCCAGCAGTCTGTCTTAACAAGTCCTTCAGGTGATTCTCATGTTTGTTAAAGTTTGACAACCACTGAATAAGGAAGAAAAGGAATGTTGTCCTGGTAATCCCTCAAAGAGCGAGTGTAGTGAGAGAGCTAGAAGGACTGGTATCTTTTACTGTCAAGCGTTTCCAGTCTGTAACTAACTCAGCTTTGAGGCTCAAAAAGGTGAAGAAACTAAACACTAGTGTGTTGGATAATCATCCACATATATGTTTAAATATCCCAGAATTACGTCAGGATTTGGGAATGATGAAAAAACTCATATCTAGATTTTCGGTGTTTATGGGAAATAGAAAATGGTAGCCTCAAGAGGCATAAACTTTGGCAGAATTTGCACATCGTGTAAAAGCAGCACCAGGAAGCTGGATGAATCCTGACTCCAAGCCCCGCTTCCAGACATGCAGGAAAAACAGGAGCCTCCACTAGAGATGGAAGCAAAAGACCATGCACCTTTGGGAGAAGGTAGGCTTCAGTTTATGGTGGTGGAGCAATATTGTAAAGAAAAAATGTGGAAGCATTTTTTATGGAATAGTGGCTGCAGAGGGCATAGTAGGAAGGGTTAAAAGTTTGGAGACAGGGGTCGAGAGTGGGAGGGGCAGGCTATGGAAGCATGAGCTACAGAATACGAAAGAACAATGCTGGATAGATGTTTGGGGATGGAAGGATGGGGGATGAGGGCAGGTTCCATCTGCTTTTGGGACAGTGGCCATGGATTATCAGTATGACAGGCCTTGCTAAAAATGACTAGCTTCCTCAACATGAGTTATTTGGTGCCTTTGTGGCTGATGGTCCCAAACAGTCCTGTCGCCAACCCCCAGGGAGCTGAGTCAGCATGTGGCAAAAGCCACAGTCTTGGGACAGGCCACTTCATGACTGGTGGAGCACTGCAGACATGGGGAAGACACCTTAAGATGGATAGGTAGTGGACGGACTGGGTCTTCAATTAGCTCTTTCACCTGGCGACTTTCCTGCTTGCCAGAGCTCTGGGCCTTCTACCATCAAGGATGTGCCTGCCTGAAAATGGTCCCAGGGCCCCATTGTTATCATAAAGGAAAACAGAATCAGAAGACCTTGAACACTTTTAGATATTGCTTCTTCTGGCTCTGATAAGGGAGACAGGAGGAGAAAGGGAGGAAGGAATAAATCAAGGAGATGGTAACAAAAGCAGAAGAAAACAGATCCTTTTTGCTGGGCTCAGTAGTTTGTCTTATGATTTCTCTCTGACTCATGGGCACACTGAGAATTCTGGAATGAATTAAGTGTTCTTATGGCCACAAGATGTAGCTTAGTGTACAGACCAGTAACAATTGCTTGGGCTGGTCCAAGGCTAAGTTGTGAAGCTGGTTTCTGATTGTACTCCATTTGGGAGTCTTTTTCCCTTCTCTGGAAATCCTTCTCCTTGGGTTTTCCTCACCCTATAGTCCTGTGCTCGCCCTTCAGGAACATCCCTGTGGCTCAGGGTTAGGCACAGCACAGAGAGTTATCCTCTCCCTTCCACCTAATGTTTTGACATACAGTCATCACAGACACTCTCTGAAGGCTTTTAGCCACTGTCACACTCCCCAAATGCTCCTATTACAATTCTTGGGAAAGTCGAGGTCCACAATGGTGAGACTTTCAATTGCTTGGACTTGGGAATAACATCCACAATATTTAACAACTGATAGGGCAAAGACACCTGTCACCTAGAACAGACCCCACCTCAGCAGAGCAGCCAGGTACATCCTGCCCACCCAGGCTCTCAGTCCTCCAGGGGTTTCGTGCTTGCTCCCTCCCACCTCAGCTGTCCATTCCCGTGGCTATATCCTGGACTTGTCATTGCTGTCAACAATGAACCCTTCTCTATCTCACTCACCATCTCCTGACCTTTCAGCTTATCTCCCTTACTCTAAACTTCTTTAACTCGAACAGCTCTTTGACATACCTATGAGCTCTTGATCCTACCACCTTTTCTCTCTCTCTCCATCCCCCATTCCCCCTTTATCCAGTTTAGATTCCATAGCTCATCATCATTATCATTTGAGCTCGTCTCACTCACCTATCCAGTGTACTCATGTGGCAGCCTTCCTCCTAGTTAAATCCAGTTCATCGGACACAACAGACTCAGGTTTGCATAGCCATTTCCTACCACCTTAAAAACAAAAACTGTATCTTGATCCCACATCACCCTCTGGTCACTGACCCATTCTTCCACCCCCTTTTATAGTAAACCCCTGGAAAGAATTGTCAGTCTTCACTGTCTCCAATCTCCTTCCTCTTATCCTCTGTCGAACTCACTCCTACCAGGATTTTGCCTCCACCATTCCCACAACGCTGTTCTCCTCAGGACTCCACTGAGGTCTCCACTGCAAAATGCAGTGGATGATTCTCAGTGTTCATCTTATTTGATGGATAGGTAGCATTTCATAGCTGATCATTCCCTTCTTGAAGCACTTTTTTTTTTTAATACCAGGATTCCACACTTGCCTGGTTTTTCCCTCCTCTATCATTAGCCATTCTTTCTCAGAGTCCTTTAATGGTTTGCTCCCATTGTAGTGATTTGTAAACAGTGAGGCACTTCACCCGCTGAGTCTTTGGGCCTCCTCTCTTCTCTGTCTACATCACTCCCATACTGAGCTCCTGTCTTCTCATGGCTTCAATTGCCATCGTTGCCTTGATTTTCCAATTTTGTATTTCTAGCAAAGACCTCTCACCTGAACTCCATGCTCACATGCCAGCTGCCTATTGGACATCTATACTTGATGGATAGCTGGCATCTCATGTTTGACAAATTCAAAATGGAACCCCTCCTTACCTTTAAATGGCTCCTCCTACAGTTCTCCCAGCTCAGTAAATAGCAGGTCTACACTTCCAGTTACTCAAGCCAAAAATCATAGAGTCATCCATACGTCTTCTTTTTACTCTCAGATCCTACATCCAATCCAACATCAAACTTTAATATATATCCAGAAGCTAACCACTTTTCATCACTCCAGTTACCGCTACTATGGTCCAAGCTGCCGATGCTTCTTACCTGAATTATAACAGTAGCTTTTTTTTAATGTTCATTTATTTATTTTGAGAAAGAGAGTGCACTGGGGAGGGGCAGAGAGAGAGAGGAAGTTGGAGAATCTGAAGCTGACAGCGCAGAGCCTGATGTGGAGCTTGATCCCATGAACTATGAGATCATGACCTGAGCCAAAGTCGAGTTGGACACTTAACTCACTGAGCCATCCATGCACCCCTGCAGTAGCTTCTTAATTGGTCTTCCTGTGTTCATGATTGCTCCTCCTCTCGTCAATAAATACAGCAGCCAAAGTGATTTTTTCAAACATGAGATGCAAAACTCCTCTAAAAACCTTTTCCAAAGTACCCATTTCACTGAAGGCAAAAGCTAAATCCTTAAAATGGCTGACAAGGCCCTACAACACTGTTTCTCTCCCCCTATTCTTCTCTGACCTGTGTCCTACTGCTTTCTCCTTATTCATACCACACAGTGGCCTCCTTGTGAGTCCTCAGATGTACCAAGCATGTTCTGGCCTCTAGGCCAGAAACACTTGCTCTTCCTTTGGCCTGGAATGCTCATCCTCCAGACATCTTCTACTTTGCTAGTTCCCCAAATCCAAAAATTATTTAGCACCAATAGATTTAATGTCATATTCCCAGGGATCGCTTTACTTAATATTTCAACTTACCCCCTCACCCTCACTTCTGGCATTTCTTTTCCCTCTTTTTATTTTAAATTTTTTAAATGTTTATTTTTGAGAGAGAGAGAGAGAGAGAGAGAGAGAGAGAGAGAGAGAGAGACAAAGTGTGAGTAGGGGAGGTGCAGAGACAGGGAGACACAGAGTCCAAAGCAGGCTCCAGGCTCTGAGCTGTCAGCACAGAGCCTGACATGGGGCTTGAATTCATGGACCGGGAGATCCAGGCACCCCTCCCTCTTTGTTTAAAAAAATTTTTTCCCTTGGTGCGCCTGGGTGGCTCAGTTGGTTAAGCGTCTGACTTTGGCTCAGGTCATGATCTCACGGTCCATGAGTTTGAGCCCCGCATCGGGCTCTGTGCTGACAGCTCAGAGCCTGGAGCCTGTTTCGGATTCTGTGTCTCCCTCTCTCTCTGCCCCTCCCCTGTTCATGCTCTGTCTCTCTCTGTCTCAAAAATAAATAAACATTAAAAAAAAAATTAAAAAAAAAAATTTTTCCCAACACATGTATTTATTCATGTAATTTTTCATTGTGGTTTTGATTTGCATTTCCTTCATGATTAGTGATGTTGAGCACTTTTTCATGTACCTGTTGGTATTTGAGTATCTTCCTTGGAAAATTCTATTTGGGTTTCTTTGTCTGTTTTTTAACTGGCTTGTTTTGTTTTGTTTGCTATTGAGTTGTATGAGTTCTTTATAGATCTTGGACATTAGCCCCTTATCAGATATATGATTTGAAAATGTCTTCTCCCTTTTTATAAGTTGTCTTTTCACTTTGTTGATGGTTTCTTTTGCTGTGCAGAAGACTTTTAGTTTGATGCAGTCCCATTTGTTTAATTTTATTTTGTTGCTTGTGCTTTAGGTCTCATATCCAAAAAAAAATCACTGCCAAGATCCATGTCAAGGAGCTTACCTGTTTTCTTCTAGTTTTCTTCTGGTTTCTTATAGTTTCAGATCTTAAATTTAAATCTTCAATATATTTTGAATTAATTTTTATGAGTGATATAAGATAGGGGTCTAGTTTCATTCTTTTACATGTAAATATCTCATTTTTCCAGTACCATTTATTGAAGAGACTGTCTTTTCTCCACTGAGTATACTTGGCTTTCTTGTCAAATATTAGTTGACTGTATAGCATGGGCTTATTTCTGGGCTCATCATTCTGTTCCATTGGTCACTTTCTTGTGAGATCTCTCTTCCTGGCTTGAAGATGGCCCTTTTCTCCCTGTATCCTCAGATGGCAGAGAGAAAGAGAAGGCAAACTGTCTGGGACCTCTTCTTTTTTGTTGTTTGTTTTGTTTTGTTTTGTTTTGGGTTTTGTCCCCCAGTATCTCTTCTTATAAGGGCACTAACTGTATGATGAGGCACATCCTCATGACTTATCTAACTATAATAACCCCCCAAATGTTTCATCTCCAAATATCATCATACTGGGGCTTAAGGATTCAACATACAAATTGAGGGAGGGCAGGGGAAGGCACAGTTCAATCCATAGCAAAAGGCGAGAAACATTTGCATTAGCAGTCTTCTGCAAAGTTTAAAGACGGTCCTTACAAAATTGTAAAATGGTCTAATGAATAATTGGCAATTAGTCAGACAACTTTATATCCTTCTGAATTCAGATGGCCCTTATGGAGGGCTTATTAGCCAAGGCCTTAGCACAAAAAGGAAGTCATTTTGCCTTGCAGAGTTTTGAAAATTTTTCTTAACATCATTTATTTCTTTCTCTATAAACCCACTCATGACTCAGAATTATGAGGTCTGAAGCTTGTACGGTTGGGGGACGGGTACTTTGTTTGAAGAAGAATATAACATGAGCACATAAATACAGTCCTTGGGTTCTAGAACTGAAAGGGAGTCTGTGCTAGAGAGAACTTCCTGGAAAACCCATCTCCAACCCTCTTTGTAGCAATTTCCACACCTCCCCCTAAATCTTCTCTTCTAAACATTCCATGAAAATCTCCATCTTTCACTGATTCTCCTTCCCCATTCAAAACTCGTGTGTGCGTGTGTCTATTTTTTACTGTGGTAAATATATGTAACATAAAATTCACCATTCTAACCATGTTTAAGTGTACGATTCTTTGGCATTAAGTACATTCACAGTGTCCTACAAGTATCACCACTATCCATTTCCAGAACTTTTCATCATCACAAAGAGAAATCCTACATCCATGACAATAATCCCCACCCACCCCTGCCCTTGGTTCCTGATATGTACTTTTCTACTTTCTGCCTCTCTGAATGTGCCTCATCTAGATACCTCATGCAAGTAGAATCATACAGTATTTGTATGTATTTGTCTGGCTTATTTTATTTAGCCTAATATTGCCTTCCCATTCAAAACTCTTCTCCAGCTCTTCTTGGTCCATGAGCTTCTTCTCATGTCTCCTAAAATAAATCCTTGTAACATCTCCAAGCAACTTCTAGTTCTTGCTACCCGTTATCTCTATAGCAAGAGGCAAAAAGCGCCCTTCTTTGAACAGGAGAGGAATACGATAAGATTGTGAATATGAAGCTAATAATATGTGCCCCCTCAATACTTACTCTTTGGGAAAAAATCCAATACTTCTTTTTTTTTTTTTTTTCAACGTTTATTTATTTTTGGGACAGAGAGAGACAGAGCATGAACGGGGGAGGGGCAGAGAGAGGGAGACACAGAATCGGAAACAGGCTCCAGGCTCTGAGCCATCAGCCCAGAGCCTGACGCGGGGCTCGAACTCACGGACCGCGAGATCGTGACCTGGCTGAAGTCGGACGCTTAACCGACTGTGCCACCCAGGCGCCCCTCCAATACTTCTTTAAAAAAAAATTGTTTTAATGTTTACTTTTGAGAGACAAAGAGACAGAGCACGAGCAGGGAGAGGCAGAGAGAGAGAGACACACAGAATCCGAAGCAGACTCCAGACTCCCAGCTGTCAGCACAGAGCCCGACGCAGGGCTCAAACTCACAAACTGTGAGATCATGACCTGAGATGAAGTCGCACGCTTCGCCGACTGAGCCACCCAGGTGCCCCAAAACTCCAATACTTCTTAACACTAAGGTGGAAATGGGTAATAAAGCCTAATATGTAGGCTTCTTCAGAAATTTTTTAAATAATCAGGAAGCCTCAAATCAAAGGAATGAAAACCACTCTTTGTGGAATTTCAGGGAAAGGCTGTGTGATATTTGAGGGTTATAAAGAATGGCAATGTTGGTTTTTAGAAAAGCCACCGGGAACACACATTCTACAGAATGTCACTCAACTGTCCCCATAACTGGCTCATCGCAGCGTCATTCCTGTGTGCCCCCGGCCGGGATGATGAATGAAATTCCCATCTCATCAGAACTGCCACCACTTCTTGCCTTTTTTCCCCTCTTTTGACAATAATACAGGTGGCTGTACGGATGGTGTGGGATACACTGTGCTTTTATAGCTTACCATAGCCGGCTTGAGATTCCCTCAACATAAACATCAGAATGCCCTTAAGCCACTCTCATTGTGCAATACAGCTGAGTTAGAAACATGGTCCTGCTCTCTGAACAATTCCTGGAAGAGACAAAAAAAAAAAAGGCAAATATATTTGCAGAATGTTGACTTCATTCAGAATGTGCATTAAATAAATAATGCACTAAGGGTTTTGGAGACGGTAACTAAGACAGACGCAAATGCATATTTTTCTCCAGATAACAAAATCTTCCAAAGATGCCTGGTGCTCAGCACGGAGGATGTGCACAGCGGTGTAGAGGCTCCGGCCCTGTGATGGTCTCCATTCTGGGCTTGCCTGGCCCCAGCTTCCCTGCTGAGGTAAGAGCCGCATGGAAGCTAGGCCTTCCCTGGTGACTGAGAACAGAGCTTGTCAACCAGCTGGGAGACAAGAGTCCAGTGCTGGGGAAAGGTGGCAGATGAAAGGCTGGCAAGGCGCAAATGTTATTCCCTCCAGAGGGTAGCAAGTCAGAAGAAAGGCTCTCCTGCCTTTTGCAATAGGCTTTGTGCTCATGCGCCCTGTGGATGCCAGTGCCACTGGGTAGCGGGTAAAGAAAAACACATGCTATTCAACACTGAGGTTGCTAATGCCGCTTTAATTTTCTGGGAGATTCCCTTTTATGGGGGAGAAGGAAAGCATAAGGGACATCACTTAAGTGGATTCTGGGAACACAACTAGGGCTGTAATGAATGCAAAGTTACTGGGTACATGGCCCGAAGTACTCATTAATACGAATGCAAATGTTCTGGAAATAGATTTTCTCCTCCATTCCCTTTAGGGCATTCCATTTATTTCTGCTGTGTCCAAAGAGACCCATTTTCCTTAATGCTCTGAGTTAGAGCTCTTTATTAGATGCCTGCTTTAAAGATACCCTAAATGCCCACCCAGCTAATGTATAAACAGGTAAGGGCAGATGCTGTGCAAAAAAGAGCAGGGGACCCTGAGGTTCAGCAGCGTCTTCAACAGAGCAATGCAATGCAAATGAACAGAAGGCAAACTCTGTAGAAATAGGCTTAATCGCTGGAATTATGACCAAGACTCGGTTTTTTTTAATGCCCTCTGAGGAACAAGCAAAAGAGGAAACAAAAGAAAGCTTCGGGGCTAATCTGATGTTTATAAAGAGCCTGGAGCTGAGACTCAGTAATTACCCTGTGAAGCAGGAAGGAACGCTGAGCTAATCATATCAGATAAGAGACATAAAGCACCAGAAAATGGGAAGTGAAGAGGG
This sequence comes from Prionailurus bengalensis, assembly GCF_016509475.1. Classification (NCBI taxonomy): domain Eukaryota; kingdom Metazoa; phylum Chordata; class Mammalia; order Carnivora; family Felidae; genus Prionailurus; species Prionailurus bengalensis. Next base: position 100,088,517 of record NC_057355.1, read on the forward strand.
AGAGTAGGCATCCAGGTTTCCTATTCTTTCCATATCAAACCTACCTTCTTATCCCAGGTCTTTTATTTTGAAGAGGAAAAATTACTTTATACTCAGACCTCCAGGTTTCCTATCTCTCTTTACCTGTAATATATCAGAGGTCCAAGGCTATATAGGTGAATAAGATGGGGCTTTTCAGAGTGTGCTCCCTGGTTTCCTGTCTTCCCTGTAGCTCCAGGATATCACCCACCATTGGTGTGAGGCCTATCAACCTCTAACCTGTCCCTTCCCATGTTCCATGCTCCTTTACAAACACTTCAACAGATGAACCTAAAGAAAAACATATTAAGGCAAACTTATCAGATCATCCTTTCCTGCCCTTAACCTACAACTTCCCCTTAAGGAAAGACCTAAATTTATGAGGCTCCCAAAGTCTCTTCCTTGCAGAATTGGGAATGAATGTAAACATTTGACCAAATAGAAAATCTTAGCTAAAATACTGTAATTTTGTTTCCTACCATTTGGTAAATATTGGCCTTGCTGCTAATCATCAGATCTCTTGCTGACAGGTGCTGAAAAGGGAGCTCCGATGTCCAAGCTTGAATGTTTCAGGATGAGATGCAGGTAGATTGCTACAGGTGGGTTTGGTGGGTAAGTAGAGGCAGTGTGGTGTGGCAGGGCAAGCATGGAACGCTGTGCTGGTCTCAGCGCTGTCACGAATTCATTCACTGAGGGACCTTGAACCCTTCATACCTCTGTTTCCTTTTATACAAAATGGAAAAATATATTTTATGGTGGCGTTCTGAGAGTCCAGTGAGACCATGTGTATGAAAATGTTTTTAGAATTATAAAAAGCCAAGGGCTCCTGGCTGGTTCAGTCAGTGGAGCATGAGACACTTGATCTCAAAGTTGGGAGTTCAAGCCCCACGCTGGGTGTAGGGATAACTTAAAAAAAAAAAAAATCAAATCTCAAAAAAAAAAAAAAAGAATTCTAAAAAAAGCATACATTTTTATAGTTACTCTATATATCACCTCCCTCATGAGTATTCCCTCCCTCCCCACAATTCTAGCACACACCCAGTAGTCATCTACCATTCACTTTTTGGATAACCTGACCAAAATATATCACTTCTAACCTACTCTCCTTCTCATGGTCCATGTTCCTCTACACGCTCTTCTTTTTTTTTTTTTAATTTTTTTTTCAACATTTATTTATTTTTGGGACAGAGAGAGACAGAGCATGAACGGGGGAGGGGCAGAGAGAGAGGGAGACACAGAATCGGAAACAGGCTCCAGGCTCGGAGCCATCAGCCCAGAGCCCGACGCGGGGCTCGAACTCACGGACCGCGAGATGGTGACCTGGCTGAAGTCGGCCGCTTAACCGACTGCGCCACCCAGGCGCCCCTACACGCTCTTAAATAGATGCACCAGGGGGGGGGAAATTATAAGGCACATTTATAGGATTATCCACTCTTGCCCCTAAGCTCCAAACTTCCCATTAAAGAAGGGACTCAAGGCCAGCCTATGATAAAAGCTTGTTTTTATAAATGCAGTAAAATATTTTTAGCATTGTATTTAAAGAATCTTAACATGGATGCAATAAAACATACATTAATTGTAAAACCTGTTTTCAAAGAAAATACCTCATTTTAGATTGTTTCACATGCCTAGACTTGGGAGAAAGGAAAAAAGTTGGATGAGATTAAGAGTTAAAATTGATTGAACATCACTATGAGCAAAGCATTCTGCTAAGTATCGTCAGATCTAAAGTTAAAAGCATGACTCATTCAAATATAAAGGGAGCACATGTCAGGGGCACCTGGGTGGCTCAGTTGGTTAAGTGTCCACTTCGGCTCAGGTCATGATCTTGCAGTTTGGGAGTGCTAGCCACGTGTCAGGCTCTGTGCTGACCGCTCGGAGCCTGGAGCCTGTTTCGGATTCTGTGTCTTCCTCTCTCTCTGCCCCTCCTCGGCTCGTGCTCTCTCTCTCAAAAATAAACATTAAAACAAAACAGGGAGCACATGTCAAAGATTTCTTAACTCATGAATGAGGGAACAGACAAGATAGTTCAAAAAGAATTAGGAAGATGGAAGTATTTATAGGGGCTGAGCAAGAAAGAGGAGCACATGGATAAATTTTGTAATTTAGGTACGGACCTGGTTCATGTCCTAGAGGGCAGTAACAGGATAATCTTGGGATTATCTTTTCGACCCTGAAAGCAGTTTCAAGACTTCTGGACAAAATCAATTTGCATTTCTCTTGGACAAGAATCATTTGCATTGCTAGCACTTTTCTACAAGTTAACTTTTACACTTACAGAATTCCAAAATCTCCTTATGGTGAGATTGAGTAAATAGCAACTCAAACAAAAGTACCCACCTAGAGAATCAGATAATTCTCCAAACAAGTCTACACACAGCCCTGACTTAACACTGAAAAAGACTTGCACGTTTCCAAATTTTTAGATAATTTTATTTTTAAATTTTTATATTTTTATTTTTTTAATGTTTATTTATTTTTGAGAGAAAGAGACAGAGTGTGAGTGGGAGAGGGGCAGAGAGACAGAGACACAAAATTGGAAGCAGGTTCCAGGTTCTGAGCTGTCAGCACAGAGCCGGATGCGGGGCTCGAACCCATGAAGAACCCACAAACCGTGGGATCATGATCTGAGCCGAAGTCGGACACCCAACTGACTGAGCCACCCAGGCACCCCTGGATACTTTTATTTTTAACAGAACTTATGCATAGTTTATGGAAGCATTTAATATTTATCATTTTGTGTGACCTACACAATTCTGAAAAGTGGTTATTATTAATTCCATTTACACGGATGAGGAAACTGAAAATCAAGGAGACAAAGAAATTTGTTCGAATTCACTGGAACAAATGGTTACCCAGACCTGTTAAATTGTGAAATCCTTGCTTTTCTTGCTACAGTGTATATATCACCCCCCAAAAATGTTTTAATTGTCTTTATTGAGATACAGCATACATATGGCACAGCGCAGATATCTTAAGTACACATTGTAATGGCTTTTTACATATAAGGACGTATGTGTATGTGTGTCTTTTGTCAAACACATATTACCATGACCCAGATCAAGATGTTAAACATTTGTAGCACCCCAGAGGTTCTCATGCCTCTTTCTACTCAATCCACCATCACCACTAACCCCAGATCACCTTTTTTTTTTTTCTACATCAATCACCATAAATTAGTTTGGCCTGATTTTCATAAAATTGGTCATACATACAGTAGCTGCTGTTTTGTGTCTGGTATATTTTGCTCATAATTATGCCTGTGGCATACACCCATGTCGTTGCATACGGTAGTATTCTTTCTAAAAAACTGTTTACAAAGTTCATTGCATAAATATACCCAAACTTATCTATTCTCTTGTTGAGGGACCCTTGAGTTGTTTCCAATTTTTGGCTCTAAGGCATAAAGCTATTAAGAATATTTTTGTATATCCTTTCTGTGAGCATGAGCATATATTTTTGTTGGCTGTATACTCCGGAGGGGAGTTGTTGGGTGGTACGTTTATATATTTTTGGTTTTAGTAAGTACTGCCAAATATTTTTCCAAAGTGGTTGCACCAGTTTGCGTTCCTACTAACATAGCAGTGTATGAAGATTCCAGTAAGTTCACATCCTTAACAACACTTAAATCGTTACTCTTTATTTTTAACTATTTTGTGATATGAATAAGTATTCCTCTGCATTTAAATTTGGTCCCCGTTATAAAAGAAAGAAATAATATGACAGTTCTATAAAGCATTAGGTCTGAGAAATTGATATCAAATAATATCAGCTCTGTCCAGAGTGCGTGGATGGATCCCAGTGCTTCCAATTTGGGGGCTACTTTAATAGGTGAGTGTAACATACCGAAATAAAACTATGTCTTTTTGATACATGCCCTCTGTTCACTTAGGGTGCCATGATTTTGATGGCATTTACCAATCAAATCTATTTGATAAAAATGCTCAGGGGCACCTGGGTGGCTTAGTCAATTACATGTCCGACTTCAGCTCAGGTCTTGATCTTGAGGCTCGTGAGTTTGAGCCCCACCGCTTTCTATTGTCAGTGCACAGCCATTGTTGGATCCTCTGTCTCCCTCTCTCTCTCTGTCCCTCCCCCATTTGCTCACTCTCTCTCTCAAAAATATTTTTTTTTAAAAATGCTTAGTAATATTAGAAAGCTTCTTTAAATTTAGCACTGTATAAAAAGACTAAGTTAGGAACCTAATTACTACTATGTAAAGGACCATGCACATTTGAATAAATCTAACCATAAATATAAACAAGCTACAATTAATATAGAGAGATCTAACTTCAGAATGGGTCCCTGTACCAAGGAGATAGTAAACACATGGTGCTCTATATATGTTTATGAATGATATTGATTGCACACCTCTTCTTTCTTTATCAGTTCTGAGTGGGGCTTTACGTTTTTTGTTGTTGTTGTTGTTGTTGTGTTTTGTGCCTGCTCCACATTAGATCATTACCTAAATTGAGGCAGACTCACTAATTTACAGAAAATTTGCAGTCTCCACAGATAACTTGGATGTACATCTTAAACAGTCTACAACTATTTCTAAATCTGTAGTTATTTTTATTCCTACTCCACAAATTAATATAATTTAGGACCCTAGGGAAGACTGCTTTCCTTTAATGGCCAGACTTTGAATTCACTATCTTTTCTTTTTACGACAATGGGTGAATCTTTGATAGACTGCTATGATTCGGGGCAGGAAAAAAACAAACAAACAAACAAACAAAAGCTGCCTGGCTTTAAATCCTATTTCTATTACTTAACCATGTGACCTGTGGTAAGTAATTTAACCTCTGTACACTTCAGTTTCCTCATATGTAAAATGAGAATAATCACTCCAACCTAGGAGGGTTGAGAATTAAATGACTAATTATTTGTAAAGCATGTAGAACACTATCTGATACACAGCAACAATATACAGGCATTTGTTTAGTTAAATAAATTTGAAATCGTACCTCAAAGTGTCTTTCATTCAATCACTCAAAAAACTTCTCTTTGGATTCCTGTATGCTCTCTTCAAATATCCCCCTCTGGAGCCATACGTCCCCCCATGCCAACTTATGCACAATCCTCTCAAAGAAGGACAAGATACTCAAGATACTCAGTGATAGTGACCCCCAAAACACACAACAATGTGCAAGGATCTCCTATGCAATAAGGTGAGTAAAAGGAGCCTGATAGAAGAGGCTACATATTGTAGGATTCCATTTACTTGACATTCTGGAAAAGGCAAAACCATTGGGATCAAAGCAGATCAGTGGTTGTCAGGGACCAGAGTCAGGGGAGGAGTTAACTGCAAAGGGGCACGAGGGAATTCAGGGGTAAGGGTGTTGATGTGGATGCAGTCGTCCTATATCTCGACTATGGTGGTGATTAATCAACTATATGCATATCTTAAAAGATACACAACTATACTTTTAAGAGGGCAAATTGTGCTATGTGCAGATTACACCTGAATTTATTAATAGAAAAAAGAATAAGAGGTACCACAAGTGTTTTACCAAAAAAGAAGTCATTCAGTTACACGTAAGCAGTCCTAGAATATGTGCAGCACCATGTCTAACTGCAGACACGGCCAGTTCCAGAAGTTCTAGGAACAGATCTCCAATAGTCCTGAACCTTTGGCCAGTTGCAGGATGATCTCAGTGAATGGGTCTTTCTTTGCTTAATTGTCTTGCAGGAAGCACTTGAAATGTGTGGTAGTTGTTTTGCAACAATTACTGACATCTGGCAACTAGGGATCTGTTAAGGACTCAACGAGATGTAAACGTGGCTGTAAGAATGGGCAAGGTGAGTTTCTCATGTCTGGCGAAAGGCTTACTCCACCTGGTTGGCTTCACCAGTAGCTCTCTGTCATTATCAGAGCCTGGGAACGGAAGCCTGTACCCGGGTCTGAGTACCTCTCACCTTGTCTCCTGCTTTGCCTGACTCTAGAACGTTATCCCTTGTCATTTTAGCATTATGAAACTTCTTGTTCCTGTACTGTTTCCGCTGGCGTCTTTCCATCGATTGCATCCCTTGTGACACCTATGAAATGTTCCACACGAGAGCTAACTTCCACAGAAAATCAGAAGTAGCTTCTAGAACCTGTGAGGCTGCCCGGCCCCACCCCCCTCCCCGGGCAGAGTCTCCACTCTCCACTCTGGATGCGGCCCGAGCTACCCTGTACCCCAGCTCCCCAGGGACTTCTCCCCTCTGTGATGCCCCTCTCTGGCCCTCCCCCTTTCATTCGTCTCCAACTCTCCTAAAACCCTCTGCATCTTCAGCTTTGCTCCTCAGCCTAGGTGGTCACTTACTCCACTGCTGCAGCATCTTTCCCGGAGACAGCTGAAGACAGGCTCTGGGTCCAGTGAACAATGATGAGAGAAGAAAGCTACGTTTGCCCTTCAGCCCCCAGGTCTAGCATCCAGGAGAAGAATCTGACTTTCACACCACTCCAAGGGACTGCCTTTTGGCATGACACCAACGCATGTAGCTAGAAGAGAGACCCCCTTCTTTCCATGTAAGTTTCATAAACAAGTCCCTGAAGCCTCTCCTACCTTGTAGTATTCGGAGCCCTGATACTGGGTTCAGTCACATGCACGTGTGATGCCAAACACGTATTACCTCCCACCATAGCAAACACAGATTAATTGGAGCCCTCGCATGTCTGATCATTTTTTCTAAAAGTAGAGGTCGCGGACTGATGCTGAGAAGTGGCCAGAAATGTCTAATAGGAGACCACTTTAGTAAGAAGATAGGTAGTTCTATAGAGGTCCTCCACTGGTAGGCAAATCAGCCAAACACTATAACAACTGAGATTTGTGGGGCGCCTGGGTGGCTCAGTCAGTCAAGCGTCCGACTTTGGCTCAGGTCACGATCTCGCAGTTGGTGAGTTCGAGCACCATGTCGGGCTCTGTGCTGACAGCTCAGAGCCTGGAGCCTGCTTCTGATTCTGTGTCTCCCTCTCTCTCTGCCCCTCCCCCACTCACACTCTGTCTCTCTCTTTCTGAAAAACAAATAAGCATTAAAAATTAAAAAAAAAAAAAAAATAGGGGCGCCTGGGTGGCTCAGCCGGTTAAACATCCGACTTCAGCTCAGGTCATGATCTCACAGTCTGTGAGTTCAAGCCCCTCATCAGGCTCTGTGCTGACAGCTCAGAGCCTGGAGTCTGCTTCAGATTCTGTGTCTCCTTCTCTCTCTCTGCCCCTCCCCTGCTCATGCTCTGTCTCAAAAATAAATAAAAACATTAAACAAAAATTAAAAAAAAAAAAAAAACACCTGAGATTTGACTTGGGGGAAGCTCAAGAGAATAGGAGGGAAGAGCAAGGACTGTGCCACAGGAGGCAAAATTTTAATTTTAAGTTGTGGTTCTTAACTGCCACTGCATGAATCAGCTGCAACAGGCCTCTCTCCAGACTGACTGAATCACAATCTGTGGCAGTGGCCCCAGGAATCTGCACTTGAGAATATCTCCCCAGGCGGTTCTGACATTTGCCCAAGTCTGGGAACCCCATGTTTAGAGGCTCCACCAGGAAAAGAGCCCCTCAGTGTTCTCTATCTATAAAGTGCTCACAATGACTCTGTAAGGAAGGTACTAATATCCCCCTTTTGCAGATGAGAACACTGAGGCACAGAGAGGTCACACAGCTAGTAGGCAGTGGAGCTTGCTTTTGAACCCAGGTAATCTGACCTCAGACCCCATGATAATATTTCAACAGAATTATTAAGAGGACATAAAACAAGCAAAATATGAAATATATGCTAACATATTTAAGAAAGATGTTTAACATGAGTTCACTCTTCCCCCATTACACCCAGAAAGTCCCATCGAGGGAAACATGCTAATCTCTGAACATTCTGCCTAAGGACGTTTTTACTCCACTGTGTGTTATTTTCCCATTGTGCAAAAGACCTCCTTTTTTTTTTTTTTGTCTAACCTAGATGGACACCATGATGTCATGCTTATTTGCCCTTTCCTGACCTAAACAGTAATGAAATCTATGTCCTTGAAAAACCCTCCTATTCAGAGCCAGGACACTAAAAGCTTATTCAGATATGAGACAAGTGTCCTGATATTATCTGGTCTAGACATAGGGACTCATGAAAGAAGGTACAATTAGAATCTTTCAGTCTGGAGTTGATGTCTTCAAATAAATTTTCCAAAAATCTGATCTTAATATGTGTTATTTTTTTATAAAGAAAGTGAGAGAGCAAACATCTTTCCCAGGTCTTCGCCAGGGCAGTTAATTGTGTTTCTTCTTTCTACATCGTCTCGAGCTGCCAAAGTCAGTAAGTGAACCTGTGACTGGCAGGCAGGGTTTCTCTCGTGTCAGGCACAGGACACTGCACGCCTAAACAAAAGTGGCGAAAAGCCACTTACTTTCCCAGCACATGAGTGGTGTTTCCTGAGGTCCCACCAGAGTGGTCATGGATCCGTTCGGGGTCCAAAATTAATTTATTAAGATGGCACTTTGGCCTGTTTTGCCAGACAGAGGGCCCACGTGTGACCCTTTTTCACAGAACACGGTTATTGTCAGAACCAAAGACCGACAAAAAGGTTCTTTTCCTCTGGAGAACCCTGTTACCATTGGTATCGCTCAAGTAATGGACTTAGATGCTGTGGCAAAAGACCCACCCGTGTTAGAAAGCAGGAGACCAACAACACGATCAAGTTATAAGTAGCTGAACTCCTTCAGGTGCTTCCAATCCACACTATTCTTACCAGAAATCATAGGGAAGGTCTTCAGGACAAAGAGAGCAAAGAGATGTTTTTATATTAATGCAAATCAATAATTGTTGAATGGATAGACGAAGGCACAAGCATTCACTGTGGTTGTTTTGCTCCCGAGGCTACTCCTTGCCTCCTCTTTCCCATTCTTCTCTGTCATCTCTTCCCAGACATTACCAGTTAGTGCTGTGAAAACCACTCAACTATTTTGTGGGTCTGCTCTGCTCTCATCTTCCACCCTACCCCATTTCAAAGCCTACCCCACATTGTCATGCAATGGTTTTTCCAAAATGCAAGCCTAGTTATGTATCTAAGTTATGTACCTAAAATCTTCTGTGGTTCTCATTTATCCACACTGGCTGAAACATCATGGAAGGTACTTCCCAAAAGGTGGATCCCAGTCCACCTTTACAATCCATGGAGCACCCCCTCGATACAGCCCAGCCATTTGTTCCCACTATACCAAACTATTCATGGTTCACAGAATAAGCCATGTTTTGTCCCACCCTCTTTCTGAACAGTTACCTAGCTTGCAAACCCCCCTTCCTATCACTGAGCACTCAGGCACCATCTCAATTGCTGACTGTTCTGAAGGCTGTCCTGGCAACCCAGACAAAATAAATCTATCCCATCCCTATGCTTCCTCTCCTCAGTTTCCCCCATCTGTGCTCCTAAGGGGTGTACATGGCTGTCCCGGCTACTTAGCCAGTTTGATCGAAGAAGCTCAACTTGTTGAGATAAAAACATGGACCCATTTTATCTTTCCCATGGCTGCTAACCCACTTGGTTCCTTTGTTTGACTCTCCTTTCCCTCTGGGCAGCAAGCTCCCTTAACAATAGTTCATTCTATCCCAGAACTCTTCAGTCACTTCTGTTTATTAAGACAATCTGGTCCTGTTAACCATCTCATATTTGGTACAAACCCCTCTCCATCTCCCCAGGGCAGACAGGACAAGGCTGGACTGGGGGCACATCTGCTTTCTGACATGGTCCCCTTTTAAAAGATCAGAGTGAGTAGGAGGTTCCCTACTCAGGGAACCTCAGAGGGAGCAGAGGTTTCCCTTTGTCACTTTTTTTCTCTATCTTCAGTGGTAATGAGGCTGTTGGCAACTCTTTTGTTTCTCCCAGCTCATTGGTTGGTGGGGGACAGGGGCTAGGAGTAGTCTTATAAAGAGACACTGTGGTCAGAATGGAAGCCCCCAAATCTGCACTGATGGGAACTCAGTCCCAAAAAGTTGCCTAAGCATTGGTGTTTACTTCCCAGGAGAATCCACAGCAACTCCAGCTGACCTTTACCCCCAACCGCCCCCTTCCTCCCCCACCCCACCACCCACCCCCCCACCCCGGCCCAAAGGAGGCATGGCTCACATCGCTCTTTGCTCCTTGCCACAACTTTTGTTGAAAAAATTGAGAGGTCTTGTGGAGTTTATTGTTAGAGAATTTCATCTAGACCTATAAAAGCAACAATAAAACCTCGACAAGGAAAATATATGCTCATCTGCTCAGATTCAAAATAAATATTCTGAAAGACACCCAATTTATTGAGGATTCTTTTTAAAATTTTTAAAATTTTCTCTTGGCTTTCTTAAGAATTTATCTATGAGCTAAATTTTAGGGTATCATGCGGAGGCAATCACTTGTGTAAATTTTGTAATTTTAAATCATAAATAAAAATTTATCTTTAAATTATAATTAGATTTGAAAGAAATCTGCCCCAGCATTTCTCAAAGTATGCTCTGAAGTACTGGGGATGTTCTGTGAAGATATCACTCGGTGATCAGATTCATCTGGGAAACAGCATATTGTCTAGAGCCCCCTCCTGGAGAGTCACCATAGGTATTGGAATATCAAAATCGCTGAGAAGTTACGCAGTAAATAAACCTGCTTAACATTCTTGAACCTAAGATTTTACAAAATTATTTGAGCTCTGAATTTCCTGCCCCAACTTTTTACCTTGTGTAACACTTATTGACCCAGTTTGGAACTTGCTGGCTCTTGCAAAGAGGCAGCGTTGGATGCCAGAAAGAATATTAAGAAATGGCAGTTACAGGGCCTGGCTTTGTCTGCTTTGTACCCTGGAGTACCCCCAGGCACAGAAATTTATCTCTTGGTGTCACTTCTCTAGCATCTATAATACGTGGGAGGCTTTCGTTCAATGCAGATCTAACCTTCCCCAAGATAGACATTCAAAAAAATTACCTTGTGATTCAACAGCCAAAAATTAATAGTAAAGCACCAGTAGCTGCCTATATATGTGTTTTTCAACAAACCTATGGAAATTCTGCCTGATTAGGTTTTTGAAACCTTTATGTGAAACAGTCAAAAGGCAGAAAGATTTTTCTGGAAAAGGAACAACAGATTAATTTTAAGCCATTTGCTTTTAAGATATGATGGAACGTCAAAGAGGTAAGTTATCAACAATTTTAGTTTTTGCATACATAGAGTAACACAAAATATATATCTTTTTACATGCCAATCCTCTTTATAGACATTACTAAACACAGTTAACACACAGTCTATGAAAATCATAGAAATCTGGATTAATCAATATTCAGCATATGGTTTCATCAGGGTGTTACAAATCAATTTTTAAAAAAATAGATAAATAGCTGCATTTAATTCTCCAAAGTTATTGGAAAGAAATAAAAATTCATTGTTGGGTATTAAATTGGAACACTTGGAATCTTAATTCTAAAATTATAGAAGTAATTCTAAATAAAGTCCATGAGACTTATTTTTGTTTTGTTTTGTTTTGTTTTCAATTCAACTTAATTCTTCCACTCCAGTTAAATATTTCAGATTTCCTCTCTGTGGGACTCAGGCTGATTACTGAAGGGTTCCTGGCACCTGAGAATGGCATCTGTCTTCCTGTCACCATGCCAACTTCACTACAAAGGAGGGATTTCCCCTTTTTTCCCAGTCTTCCCTCCAGTGAAGGAGGGACACACTCCTGTCTGGGGGGGGGGGGGGGAGGGGGAAGGGCATGATTTCTAATCATAGTTGGTTCCTTTCCTCCTCCTTTGTGTGAGAAAAAGCCTTGAAATGAAACGCTTTGTCTTTTTAAATATGATTTTTGTGTTCTCACTAGTCTTACTGACGTCTTTGTGTGGTGCAGTGGCTGGGATCCCACTGCATTTACATGGCAACCAGGAAATCAGTCATTCAGAGTTGCCATGGTAACCAGAGGTGGGGAGGGGGGCAGGGAGAAGTCCATTTTATCACAGTAGGCTGGTGTCCCTTCCAGGAAGCCTACAGAATTTTTAGAAAGAGGTCATTATGAACACAAGAACAACAACAACAACAACGACAACAACAACAAAATGCCAGTTGGCGTTAGGACAACCATGCTCCGGCATCACAAAGCTCTTTGCGGTAGAGGAGGGTGCCAGTGAGCAGGTGGCAAACATTACAAGGAGATAAAGGGCGTTGCCTTCTCCCCTCAGAGCACAGGGTGTTGACTTGGTCTAGCAGGTCTGTTCAGGGAAGTCCCTAAGCACAAGCTCCACACTGAATTGCCCGATTCTCTCTCAAGTTTCAGGTCTGCAAAGGAAAGGCAGGTAACTGAGGTGTAAGCAGGGGGAGTGTCTTGTTTGGGTTGGGGCACAGTTCTACTTTTATGGTAAGAAGAACCCTGAACTGCAGAAGTGGAGCAAAGGGTGCTGTCCCAAGAAAAACGGAAGTGTCTGTTAAGTGTTGTTTCCTGCCACATCTGCTTCTGGAGCTGAGGGTAGTCATATTTCAAATTTTTTTTTTTTTTTTTAAAGAAAGTCATGTGAGGTTAACCAGTGAGATTATCTTTTACAGGCTTGATAATTAGAATCCCCAGCTGATAGGCAGATCATGTTTTATAACAAACTACAGGGGCTCTGGTCCCCCGGAACAGACTTGGCTCCTGGATTCATTTAGTCTGACCTGTGGGGAGCCAGAACTACCCATGATTTGATCATGTTTATAGCTAAACTTGAGAATGCCCTACTTGATTTTTTTTTTTTTTTTTTTTTTTAGATTTTTTTTTTTCAACGTTTATTTATTTTTGGGACAGAGAGAGGCAGAGCATGAACGGGGGAGGGGCAGAGAGAGAGGGAGACACAGAATCGGAAACAGGCTCCAGGCTCTGAGCCATCAGCCCAGAGCCTGACGCGGGGCTCGAACTCATGGACCACGAGATCGTGACCTGGCTGAAGTCGGGCGCTTAACCGACTGCGCCACCCAGGCGCCCCTGCCCTACTTGATTTTTAAAAGTTTTCTAATGGCAGTATCCTAATAGGGAGATAGGAAAGTGCCTCTGCAAAGGTAGATCCTCTGGTTTGTAAAATGAGGAAAAAAAACCCAAAACCTCTCATCTTCCTTTCTAAGAGCAGAGTGTTTGTTACTCTTTTCCTCTTCTGAAGATGAAATGATCCAACTCTTGATTTCTACCCCTCCTTCCTGCAAACTGCCCTCCTCTGCTCCCTGTGTTCATCTCAGTAAATGGCTCCAACATTCATCATTCAACTGAGAGTCTTCCTTATCCATACTTCTCTCACATTCAGTTTAGCAGCTAATTCTTACAGGTCTGGTTTCAAAACAAGTCCTGAATGCAGTCTCTTCTCTCCACCTTTTCATCCATCATACCCAAGCTGTCATCATCTTTCTAAATTCTAAAAGAGCCTCTTGACTGGTCTTCTGGTTCCCACCCTGGTCACACAAGGCAAGTTAGGTCATGCCATGCCCGCATTGAGACCGCTCCCCACCCACCCCATGGCTGTGCACAACACTCAAAATGCAACCGTGGCCTGCTGTGGCCCCAGCCTACCCCTCCATCCTCATACCCTAACACTTCCCTGTGTGTGCACTCTATTCTCTTATGCTGACCTTGTCATTCTTTGAACACATCCAGGATTCTTCTTTGGGTCTTTGCACCTGCCTTGATATTCTTTCCCCTGCCCCCCATGTTAGGAGGGCTCCTTTCCTCGTTTTCTTCAAGTCTCTAAATAGGCTCTCCTACAGGAAGCCTTTTTTGTTTGTTTGTTTATTTTTTAATACAATTTATTGTCAAATTGGCTAACATACAGTGTGTAAAGTGTGTTCTTGGTTTTGGGGGTAGATTCCCGTGGTTCATGGAAGCCTTTTGATTAGCCTGGGTCTTTCATTGGAAACGAAAGTCACACAAGTTTTAGGAGATGAAAGGACTTGTTTGCTGTGTGCAGGAATAAGGAAGCCAACAGCGAGATTGAATGCCATAGCTAGTCTTAAGGGGGCAAAGGGAAAAAATAATATTGTAGGTGCACAAAGGGAGCTGCATCCTGGAGTCCTGTGGGGCTGCCCAGAACAGAATGCTGAGGCCTAAGCCACTGACCTCACTTTCTGTGGATTGGCCAAACAGAGCTGGAAACCAGAGTCCAAGAGAGTCCAGGTAATGTAGTATTGGGTACTATAGAAGTTATCAATGGTTGCACAACAAATAGCCCCAAAATACACTGGCTTGAAACAATAAACATTTGTTATCTCTTTCTTTGGGTGGGGAACTTGGAAGCAGCTTATCTTCGTGTTTCCAGTCCCAACCCTCATGTGACATTGCAGTTAAGACATCAATTATCTGAAGGCTCATGTGGGATGAAGGATCCATATCCAAGGTGGCTCACTTACACGGCTGGTGAATTGTTGTTGGTTGTCAGCAGGAGACCTAAGATCCTCCCCATGTGGGCCTCTCCACAGGGCCGCTTGAGCATCTTCACAACATGGCATCTGGCTTCCCCCAAGGGAGTGATCCAAGAGACCAGGGTGGAAGCTACAATGCCCTTTTGTGACCTAGCCTTGAAAATTCCTTGGGTCACTTCAGCTGAGTAGAGCAGTTCTGAGTCAATGTGAGAGGAGACCACACAAGGGTGTGCATACCAGGAGCCAGTAATAACTGGGGGACATCTCAGATGTAGTAGAGATACCACTGAGTGCAGCACAAAGCAAAGAAGGGTGGAGGATGAATTGAAATGGCCGGGGCGGGGGGGTGTGGGGGATGTAGAAATCAGGGGATAGCAACCTTCTTACTTAAAGTATTGTATGCAATCCTGCCACTCCATTCCCCTTTACTCTGTTTTATGTTTCTTCATAGGACTTAATGCTACCTGACATATATTTATGTATTAACCACATTGACCCTGAACAACACAGGAGTTAGGAGCACTGATACCCCACACAATAAAAAATCCACACATAACTCTTGACTCCCCCCAAACTTTACTAATAGCCTACTATGGACTGGAAGGCTTACCATAACATAAACAGTTGATTAACACACATTTTGTATGTTGTATGTATTATATACTATATTTTTTGCAATAAAATGAACTAAAAAAAATGCCAAGAAAATTGTAAGGAAGAAGAACTATACTTGTAGTACTGTACTGTATGGGGGAAAAAAAACCCACGTGTAAGTGGACACGTGAAGTTTAAACCCGTGTTGTTCAAGGGTCAACTATGTTTTATTTTTTTTAATTTTTTTTAATGTTTATTTATTTTTGAGACAGAGAGAGACAGAGCATGAGTGGGGGAGGGTCAGAGAGAGAGGGAGACACAGAATCCGAAACAAGCTCCAGGCTCTGAGCTGTCAGCACAGAGCCAGACGCAGGGCTCGAACCCACGAACCGTGAGATCATGACCTGAGCCAAAGTCGGAAGCTCAACCGACTGAGCCACCCAGGCGCCCCTACTATGTTTTATTTTTTATTCTCCCACTATCGTATAAACTTCATGAGATAAGAGACTTAGTCTATTTTGTTTCCAGCTGGCACTTAGCAACCTTTCAAGAAATACTTTTGTAATTGAATGTATAAGTGATACCCAATTTTAGATAAAAAATAAATGTTTTCAAATGCCCAATTCCAGTAACATCTCCACCTTTTTAAAACTAAAATCTTATCCCCTCTGCACCCCCCCCCCCCAAAAAAAAAGAAAGAGCACTGCTACTCAGTGAATTAGAATTTGCCTCTGGGAGCTTTGCAAGAAACACAGTTGCCTCTTAGTCCTGTCTCCTCCTTTGGTTTGCTATTCCTTTGAGTTGTTGCTAGTGCTTTCCTGAAATTTTAAAACCAAGGTTTCACATCTCTCCTTCTTAAAAGTAAATTAAATTGTTTTCTGTTTATCTGGCTCTCCGTTGAGTTCTGTTTTCTGAGGTCTTGTTTAAAAATGGTTTTTGCGAGAAAAATAAACACTTCCCTCCTAGCTTCCCCTTTATTTCCCCCTCCTCTGTTTCTTCCTGAAATCTGGCAAGGGCACATGTGGCAATTTCTTGTCCTCCGTGGCACTTAAGAGGCTAAAGAGATTGTTGACCTCTGGTTACCCATAGGCAGAAGAGAACAGAGCAAGCAGGAAACAAAACACTTGTCCTGGACCACCCCCCACGCCCCCTCCCCCCCCCGCCCGGCACCAACTGGGGAGGCCATGTTCATGCCTTATCCCAACTGACTGATCATAAGAAGAAGGCAGCCTCAGGAACATCTAAACCCAAATCTAGAGTGGGTAAACCCAAATCTATCCTCTACCAGCCCTAGGTGTGTGATAAATTAACACCTTCCCAGATATGAATTGGGAGAAAACTAGTCTGTTATGCTCTGAAGCAATGGCCCTTGGAGTGAAGGAGACAAGCTGGTTGTTACAGCTGGTGAGAAGACATGACTTAGTGCCACACTTAGTGCCATACTTACACACGAAATCTACACACAGAAGTCTTCGTTGTAATTCCTTTCAGTAATGAGCTACACCCATTCAGAATCTGTACCAGAACCAACAGCTTTAGCTCTCATCAATACTAAACCTCATCATTTGTATATATTAGAAATATGAATAGTGAGTTTCTGTCATTCTTGTAAAGTTCACTTAACAAAGATTTAGTGAGTAGACACTGGGTTCCAGGCACCATCAAGACCCTGGCTAATCAAAATAAGCACCTAGTTATCTTCCTAGAAATGTAGGGGTAGAGAGGTGTTTTGATTTTTCTCATCTGATGATTGTCGTAAACGGTGGGGCTTTGAAGATTCTTCTCAGGCTATTGTTCCAGAATAAAGTGGGAGAGTCTGTCTCACTAAAAAATTAAGCAAATATATTCATTACTGTACACTTTCACTTCTTTCTTGGAATCTTATTTTTCTCTGGTGGGGTCCCCTTAGCTATGGGCACATACAATGTTTTTTTTCCCTCTTGTGTATATTGTTTGAGATTATTTCTTTCACTTTCTGCAGATATCAAACCACGGATATACATATATAATCCTTAGAACATGGGGAATGCAGTCTTATGTTAAAGTGCCAAGTGTATTTATTGGGTATTGGTGGAGTTTTCTTAGTCATATTTATGCCATTAATTTTTAGTATAAATCTACCTACTTTCTAAATGTGAAAATGTGAGGTTGGGGAGTTAGGAATGTACACAGATATTTTAGTAGCAAACAAATGACTTGGCTGTGCGCTGGGTGAATTCTGGTATTTTGAGCTGGGAAGGATGCAATGACAATAACTGATTTTGAGCGAGTAGCCCATTCTTTTCGTGTGAAAACAAAGCCATAAAGGACAAGGTATAAAGAGTGACAAACTTGCCTACCAACAAGATACTATAGGACTTTATTAATTTTTTTTTAAAATTGCAAATAAATCCACAAATGTTTGGCTCATAATCTTCCTCCTCAAATTAATCTGTGTCCTTTACTTGGCATGCTTTTTTGCCTTTATTCATACACGCGACAAATATTTATTGCACACCTACAACGTCCTGTGCACTAAGCATTGCAGAAGGTACTAGAGATAGAGCACCAAGTAAGACATTACCTGGGTATTCTAGAATTCCACATACGGTAGATGATAGAGAAGGAGAAACACACAATGACACTAAAGTGTGATAAGAGCAATAGCCAGGATAAGCAAGAGGTGATTTGTGAAGGAGGAAGGATCCACCTAACCCAGTCATTTTCTTTGAGAAAACTTCACAAGTAAAAATAGTAATTTCCTGAGGAATCATATTGTTTATTTTTGCTAAGTCAATAATTTGAGATATCCAAATTTACTGTATACCACACAATTCTTCTCTGTTGAAATTTCCCTGTGTAATCATACTGAAAGAGCAGACCTAGGCCAGCCAACTAGTGACTATGTCCCTGACATGGCCGCAGAAAGAAGTTCCCGCTCAAACCTCAGACCACACCTCCTCCCCTTGAGTAACTTATGTTTTCTAAGAAAGCAGGCTACGGATTGATGCATTCTTCCGAAGTCTAAGGTGGGAGGAAGGGGAGTGTGAGAGGCGTGGAAAGTGTGAGTAGAAGAGGGAGGGCTTCTCTCAGGTAGGGGCCAGAGGCAGGAGCCCTCAACTGTCCAGGCTTAGAATGACCTGGGAGCATTTTTCCCCTCCCCCAACCAATTAAATCAGAGTCTCTGGGGATGGTGTTTGGTGCTAGGTATTTATATAGCACAGCAAGGCTGACAGCCAATGGTTAATAGGTGACCAGTGAGAAACGTTCTGTATACACTGAGGCCAAACATGTTAGAGATCCTCAGACACAGTGGTTCTTAAACTTCAGGTGCATCAGAATCTCCTGGAAGACTTGTTCAAACACAGATTGCTGAGCCCCACCCCCAGAGTTTCTGATTCAGTGGGTCTGTGACTCCCCCAGGCCCAACATTTGCATTTTTAACAAGTTCCAGGTGACCCTGATAATTGCTGATCTGGGACCATACCTTGGCAGCCATCGTTCTATCCTTCCCCAGCCAATAGGCTGAGGCCACCACCCTTCCCTAGCCAGTCGGCTAAGGCCCTGATCCCTATAAAACCTTTGTGCTTTTGAAACCCACGCTCTCTCTCTCTCTTTCCGGTATCTCACTGCTGTGTCGGTGCAGGTAGGGGATTGAGCTGCAGCTAGCTCGAATAAAGGCTCTTTGCTTTTGCATCGGACTCGGCTCCCTGGTGGTCTTTGGGGATCACGAATTCTGGGCATAACAATACAAACGAACCTTGAATACCTTCTTACTAACGGAACTGATACCATTTTTGTAACATTTCACAGGAAGTTATAGAAAATGTTTTGCGTTACTGAAGATGCACCATCCAAGTGTGCAGATTTGCAAGAAGAGTAATCAATGATAAAACTTTTAGGAGCTTTCTACATAGAGTGGGACTCCACTGTCATCTGAGCAAATGATGGATTTTCATACTAGTTAAATATTAACATTAGTCAGCTGGTAACTTCAGGGTCTGTCCTTTTAAAAAAATACTTCTTTTTGAGAGAGAGAGAGAAAGAGAGAGTGAGGGAGGGGCAGAGAGAGATGGAAACAGGATCTGAAGCAGGCTTCATGAATGGGGCTCGAATTCAGGAACCGTGAGGTCATGACCTGAGCCGAAGTCAGAGGCTTAACTGACTGAGCCCAGGGTCTGTCCTTTTTTAACTTCAGTATCACCTTTTCCTTTTTTTCTGATTTTCTGATTCTCAAGGACATTCTGGGTAATATATTGAGCAGCCAGGGTGGTTTGCTCATTCCTAGAATTTTGTAAAAAATATGTGCTTGTGTTTTCAAAGTGGTCAGCAGTACTCATAACTTTCTCCCACGGGGCCTCATTGTTTAGATTCAGTTAAAGTCAACAAACGTGTACTGAGCATAACGTGACATGCCGAGTCCTGTGCAAGGTGCTGAATAGTGCAGAGAGCACAGCCCTTGTCCTCAGCACTCAGTCTACTTATTAGACTCAAGTGGACTCTGGTGGGAGACACAGGGTCACCACCTAGCCCTTAACACCATAGTTCCTTCCTCAGTGCCTGGGGTTCTGTCTCTGAAATTCTATCATAGGAAAATTCAAAGTGAGAACTTAGGAGAAAAACAGAGCTGGCGGGGAGACGGAGGTCGTAAGTAAACCTGTGAAGTATCTTTACAATGGGGAAATCAACAAAGACACAAAGAAGCTTTCAAACATCTTTTGTTCTCCAGCCTTTTGCAACTCTGTTTGCTATAGAAAGAGCTCACCTTATCTGGTTGACATATTTGGTGCAGAAAAATCAAGTCTCGCCTTTCTGCCCTGCCTGCAAATGATTGGAGTTCTCAGCGTACAGCTTTTCTTTCAAGACACTTCAAAATGGTTTCCTTGTGTGACGTTAATCTCACCGATTCCTGTCCTTTAATACTGACATTCCTTTCAAGAGTTGTTTTCGCAAGGCTTTGCTGCACTCCATGGTCTCTAACCTCTGTCGTACTTTGTTGCTGACTCCCTCTTCTTGATCCTGTTGCTCACTTCCTGTTGTCCCTGATTTTCTGTGTGGTGCTTCAGAGACTTTTTAGAGGAAACAAGTTGTATTTTGCGGCAATTGCTGTTTCTGTTCTTATGGTAATAATGCATTTGGTTTAGACTGTCTCATCAACCCAGTCAATGGTCCAGCTCCCACTCCTGCTGGTGGAGGGTCTGGAACGTTTCCTCCTTCTGGGAAGACCAGGACTGCAGACACAGTGCAGGCAGTGTGCACTCGGGGAGCGTCCAGCCTTCTTCAGCCTGGCCAAGCGCCCGCTGTTTCCATCCACATCCAGGCCGCTTGCTGACTGACTTCCAGCTCTGGTTCTGCCTCCCTCCCCATCTCCTGCCTTCTTCCTTCCTGCATCCCTCCATACCTAGTATCTTCTAGCAAGACCTCATGCTTCATGGTTAGCCTCCTCAGCTCCCAGCTCCTGGCCACCCTTGGCCTCCGAACCCACCCCCTTCCTTCCCATCAACACTTGTGTTTCTTCTCTCGTGGGATATTAGGAAAGCAAATTTCTTGAACTCATTCATCAGTGACAACCTCCCCAGGGCCTTATGCCTGTAACACACACACATGTACATTTGGGTTAACAACCCAAATTGGTTTAATGGTGACGTTTCAGGCAATACCAGGGAAGTATCTGGAGGGCGTCACACTCTTGCACTGAATCCCCTCCTTAGCCCTGCCCAGGGGAAAGGGAGAGGGGGAATTCATGCCTCTAACATTTTGCCCTCTAGAGGAAGCCTTGGTCATTACTCTGCAGACCGCTTGTCCTACTAGCTTTTGTCCTGGGCCATGACACAGAGACGGCCACTTTTCATTAGTGAGGGGCAGCCGCTCTCTCTCAAGAAAAATCTATTCTGTCTACTTCCCCCCCGCCCCCCCACCGCCTTGACTCTCTTTACTCCAAACATGATTTACTCTTGTTGACTCCTAACAGCTGGGGTAGGCTCAGATGTCTTGGGGGGAGGGGGGTTGGCAGTGACCCTGTGACACATAGATCTGACTGGCACAAGATTTATTAATGTATGAACTTTCTTTCCATTTCACCCTCCCCTCTTCATTGCAGCCACACACAGATGCAGTCCAGCAGCGGCTTTGCCGGTTCGCTTTATGGCTCCTGGCTGCTACAACAGAATAAGAAAGGATAGAGAGACATCAAAGCTGGGACAGGGACAGGAAAGTAGGGAGGGCTTAGCCAGAGAAAGCAAGTCAATCAAAATAGTGAAGAACTAGCAGGCATGGCGAGGGCGGCAGAGGGACAGGAACAATATCGTCAAGAGATTGGAGAAGGGTTTGGGGATCTGGCATAGGAGAGCCTCTGGGACAGCTGCGAGGCGGCAAAAACTGGAGCGTGCAGGAGGGAATGCGAAAAGTGTTTCTGGCTTATAAATCAGTCTCTTTAAAGTTCACCCAGAAATGCAAGTAAAGAATAGCTTTTTTCCTTTTTTTCTACTTCTTTTTAGAGTTTATTTTTTAAAATTACTTTTTGAGGGGCGCCTGGGTGGCGCAGTCGGTTAAGCGTCCGACTTCAGCCAGGTCACGATCTCGCGGTCCGGGAGTTCGAGCCCCGCGTCAGGCTCTGGGCTGATGGCTCAGAGCCTGGAGCCTGTTTCCGATTCTGTGTCTCCCTCTCTCTCTGCCCCTCCCCCGTTCATGCTCTGTCTCTCTCTGTCCCCAAAATAAATAAATGTTGAAAAAAAAAATTAAAAAAAAAATTACTTTTTGTTGCCAGATTGTGCTTCTTTATAAGCAATTCAGTGCAGACATAGAACCAGGATTTACCTACATAACCAAAATTCAGAATTTGGCATGCAAGTTGCAGAAAACCATGGTTTTCTGCAAACAAGCAAACAAACAAACAAACCTAGAGGGATTATTGTCTCTTATCCCATGACCAACTTCTCATATCAGAGACTTCCCTTTTCTTCCCCTCCCCAGGCACCCAAAGGAATACAGTGGCAGGTTTGGAAGTTCTGCCAATGATGACTATTATACAAACAGTAACTGCCTGCTTTGTGACACGCAAAGATGAACAGAACGTGGCCCTAACCTTAAGGGGCTCAAACAGTAACAGGTGAGGCGGACATATAACAGCTCATGAAAACAATGCAGTTAATGCTGACTCAGAGGTCGAGGCCAGGCACCGTGTGTTCTCCCAGCAAAAAACACCCGGCCGTGGGGCACCTGAGTGGTTCAGGCAGTCGGGCATCCGACTTCAGCTCAGGTCATGATCTCTCAGCTCATGAGTTCGAGCCCCGCATTGGGCTCTGTGCTGACAGCCCAGACAGGTCCTGGAGCCTGCTTCAGATTCCGTGTCTCCCTCTCTCTCCGCCCCTCCCCCACTCATGTTCTGTCTGTCTCGCTCTCAAAAATAAATAATATTAAACACAAGAACAAAAACACCCGGCCCTGCTTGTGCAGTCAGGGCAGGCTTCGGAGAGAAGCTGAGTCTGAAGAGATAGGAAGGGGTTGCCAGCAGACAAAATGGAGGAAGGAATGAGGGTGTTGCTACCCAAATGAAGGGCATATGCCCAGGTGCAAAGGAGATAAAGGGCATGGTCCCATGAGAATCCCCGTGGAGGTGGAGGTGGGGTTGTAGGTTAGCCAATAAGGTGAGAGTGTAGTTGGGTGACATTCTGTAAGGTCCTGTGTGCCAGGCAGAGGAATGAAGATTTGTGTCCTGTAGGCAATGGGGAGGGGAGATGCTGACGAGGTATAGCAGGCCAGTGATGGTATCAGCTATCAACAGCTTATCTTAGAGTTTATTTTTATTTATTTAGAGAGAAAGAGAGCAGGCAGGGGGAGGGGGCAGGCAGAGGGGGAGACAGAATACCCAGCAGGCTCCAGGCTCCGTGCTGTCAGTGCAGAGCCCAAAAGCAGGGGAACTCAGGAACCGTGAGATCATGACCTGAGCCTAAATCAGCAGTCGGAGGCTTAACTGAAGGAGCCACTCAGGTGCCCCCTGAACTGTTCATTTTAATTTTTTTTTAACGTTTATTTATTTTTGAGGCAGAGAGCATGAACAGGGGAGGGTCAGAGAGAGAGGGAGACACAGAATCGGAAACGGGCTCCAGGCTCTGAGCTGTCAGCACAGAGCCCGACGCGGGGCTCGAACTCACGGACCGTGAGATCATGACCGGAGCTGAAGTCGGATGCTTAACCGACTGAGCCACCCAGGCGCCCTGAACTGTTCATTTTAGAAGTGTACTTCTAGCAGGCATGGTTTAGAAGAGAGACTGGAGGGGCGCCTGGGTGGCTCAGTCGGTTAAGCGGCCGACTTCGGCTCTGGTCATGATCTCGCGGTCCGTGAGTTCGAGCCCCGCGTCGGGCTCTGTGCTGACAGCTCAGAGCCTGGAGCTTGTTTCCGATTCTGTGTCTCCCTCTCTCTCTGACCCTCCCCCGTTCATGCTCTGTCTCTCCCTGTCTCAAAAAATAAAATATAAAGCATTAAAAAAGAAGAGAGACTGGAGGTAGAAGGACACAGGAGGGAGTATTGCAGTCACATAGAGGAAACCAAAGCATTTATGTTAAGACAGGGGCAAGGAAAACAGGGATTTAGTCAAAGGGATAGTTCAGTGCTATCAAATTATATGGGAACAAACAGATAAGGAACCTTCAATCAGGCATGGGGTGACAAACACAAATGGTTTTTTTTTTTTTTTCAACGTTTATTTATTTTTGGGACAGAGAGAGACAGAGCATGAACGGGGGAGGGGCAGAGAGAGAGGGAGACACAGAATCGGAAACAGGCTCCAGGCCATCAGCCCAGAGCCTGATGCGGGGCTCGAACTCCCGGACCGTGAGATCGTGACCTGGCTGAAGTCGGACGCTTAACCGACTGCGCCACCCAGGCGCCCCACACAAACCCATCAAAATGGTTTTGATAGCATTCTTATATTCCCTCTGTGGGAAACAGGTTTATAGTCCTCATTAAATAAAGTGGAGAATACAGAAAGGGGAACATGCTTTGGGTGAGGCAATATATAAAATTTGGAAAATGCTAATTTCGAGGGACATTCAGCTAGAATGTTCAGTAATGCAGGAGAGATATCAGGCTGAAACGATGGCTTCTTTATGACCATCAACCACTTCTACACGGTGGACCTAAGAAATAGGAGGTGTCAATGCCTATAAATAAGACTATTGATGAGTTGGAGTGTTTTACGGGTTTCTGTTCTGTGCATTGATACAACGCATCTAGGCTAGGCTCATGTTTAGTTACTGATGGCATGAACTGTTAATGGTGAGATGTAATTATATCTCCCAAGAAATGAACACTTTGCAGACTTAGTGTGTACTTACACTATGCTTGTGTTAAGAGATCTGAACTGGATTGATCTTCTCTCTTGGCCAATCTACTCCCCCCATCTTTCTCTTCTCCAGAAAGAGTCTGTTAGGACCAGTTGAAAGCAATGAGGTTAATGACAGAAAGAGAAAGAGCTTAAAATCTAGTTTTCGGCTGTGAAGAGAGGTTGGTTGGGCGCTCACAGCAGTGGTCAGGTGAACCTACTGAGAGTTTATTAAGCTCCAGAGGGGGAAGAGCCAATCAGAAAACAACAGGTCAAATTCCTGGCAGATTTCCTTGTCTGAGATTTTCCTATAAAGATGTAAAGGTAAATACCAACCACTCTCTGCTGGTCGAGAGAACGTGTGAGAAGGAGAGAGACAAACAGAGGATTAGAAAAATAAATAAATGAAGAGACCTGTTTGAATCCAGAGTTAACACCAAAATCCACTAGTCTAAAACTAACCAGAGATTTGTTTCTGTAATCTTCCAAGCATTAATAATTGCGCTTCTCATTTTTTTCTTAGACTTTGTAGCACAGATACTGTATTTAAATTTTTACGTAAAAGCTCCCGGGAACCTCTGCCATGAAGATTCCTGATTTGGAGATAATTCGTGTCTGATTTCCATTGGGTTGCAGGAGGCAGTGGGAATCTATGTCCAATCTTTCTCCCTACCACAATTCTGTTTCTTGGTGGCTCAAAAGCAGTTCCTTGATTTTAATCTTAAAACAACCCATTTTGTAATTTTCTGATGTCAGTGAGTTGACATTAGGGTCCTTTTTGATAAAAGATTTCCAGAAAGAAAAGTCAAGTCTGTTCTTGGAACGTCAAAACAAAGAGTATGCTGGGACCGTGTCAGAACATTTCCTATTTACTAAATTCTGTACCTTCAGGTGCATGTGGCCTCAAACTGCCGGAGGGTTAAAGCAGGACAGGATTTAAACAGGTGGAGTTGGGGAATTAACTCTTTTGCCTGGGGAGGATTAGCTTTCTGGGCACTGAAGCCTGGAGAGAGGTTTCTTAACAGCAATGCTTGGACACTGGGAAGATTTTCTCCTGCCCCTAGGCCATGTTTAATCTGTAGCTTCCCCAAAGCACCTTGTACTGGAATCGAGGGGAGGGTGATTCACAAACTGAATAGATTGTCGCCAAGAGCATCAGAGTTTAGTGATGAATATACTGATGGTGGGGAACTCAGAAACCAAAGACTGGTCCTGATGTGGCTGCTGACTCTCAAAAGTCATCTCGTCTCAGAGCATCCACGTTCTCTAAAAGGAGCTAATGTGTATTTAACACTTCCTAAGTCCCGGGAACTATTAGCATTTTGTGGCCATCTCCTGTAACCCTCACATTTCTGCTGTGGGATGTGACTGTAATCCTTTCCATTTTGCAGAGGAGGGAATCGAGGGACACAGAAGTTAAATAATTCACCCAAGTTCATATAGTCAGTCATGACAGCTTGGATTCAAGTGGACAGACTGCCTGCAGTCTCTACCCTTACCCATAACATGATACCCGTCCTAAAGCCCTAAAGCAAGGGGGAAAGGATTAGAGGGTCATGAGGGTCCTTTCAGCCCTACCAGTGGGAGTGGGTGGGGGCAGGGGCAGAGTTCTCTTTCTAGGCTGGGAAGGCATTCAGCTCCCCCCCTCCCCCCATTCCTTGGCACCTCTGAGAATCTTTTGGGAGTATGTCTTCACTGTCAGGCTACAGGTAGCAGTGCAGGACTTGGTTTAGCACTTGTACCCCACAAGGATACTTATCAGGGCCATTCCTTTCTGAGCATGTGGGTTAATAAGATCTCCGTGGTAGTGGGACCTTGGAGAAATTAAGCTGCTGGCATGTTGGCCACAGAGCAAAATGCTGCAGCGAGAAGCTGCAAGCTGCAGGCTCCCAGCTAGCTGCCTTGAAAGGGACCACAGTAAATCAGGAGCAGCCATTGAGGCTGGTGCTGGATTTCAGGGCCAGCCCCCCGCCAGGGGCTGCGGACCCCCCAAAACCAACAGCAGCAGCACCATCAACGACAACTGGCCGGCGCAGGCCGGTTGCCGGGAAGCCGACTACGCGCGCGGGGAAGGGGGGCCCGAAGAGGCGGTTGCTGGAAGCTGCTGTTAGAGGTGAGGGAATGAGAAGGGGAAGGAAGGAACAGAGGCACCAGGGGGACTTGGAACAAAGGGGGAGAGGGGTTCTGGTCACACTAGTGTGGGCAGCGCAGGAGGAGGTGAAAGCGCTAGCTCGAAAGAGAGGGAAAGAAGAAAGCAGCCGAGAGCCACCAAGAAGAGGAGGAAGTGGGAGATGCGCTGCTTCCTGTAGAAAGCGCGATGATTGAAGACAAAGCTGGGTGGGGACTAGTCCCTGGGCTGCAGGCGCCGCTGCTACACACGCACAGCGCACAGCGCGCAGCGGCGGCCGCTCCGTGGCAGCTCCTACTACTGCTGGGCTGGGCCGGGCCGGGCTGGGCGGGCTCCGCGGGCTGCGCCGGGCTCCCCTGCACACATCGGCTCCCCCGCAGGAGACCAGCCGCTCTCCGACGAGCCGCGGGCGCCCAGGTAAAGGGGCCGCTTTTGGGCTCGCTCCTTTTTAAGCGAGAGAATGACCACCGCCTGCGGTTGTAAGGGCGGATTTCTCAGGGAGGATGGGGACGTTGCTTCGGGATCGGTGGGGGGAAAAGGATGAGAGGATGGGTTCTTTGAGAAGGGCTGTTGAGAATGGCCAAATTCGTGGCACGTTTGCTTTTGCGTTTGTTTGGTTTTTGTTGTTGAAATCATCGTTGGCGCTTCGCTTTGGCGATTCGTCAGAAAAACACCCTAAGTGTTAAGAAGCCGTTTGCAGAGTTCTCTTGGAAGAAAAGCGGGGCTCAGTTGAAATCAACTGGGGCTGTGAAGCTGTGGGCTCATCATCTGAGCGTTGCAGTCCCCTCGTCTTAAGGGTGTTAAGTGGTGGAAAATGTTCGTTGCATTATCTTTCTTACATACTGCACTGAGGTGTCTGCTGTTTTGCACTATAACGACTGTGATTTAGCTGTTTTTTAAATTACTATTATTTATTTATTTATTTTTGGTTAAATCCTTTTGTACTCAGAATTTGCCAACAAGGGCTGGAATTGCGTATGTGAGGGGCAGTATTTGTTTTAAAAAAACGGTGTCTTCCTCCCTCTGCTCTCTGTGCAGCTGCTTTCTGGATAACCTCAGACACAGCTACCATTTGCCAGTAGGTCTCATCCTAAAGTTGCATCCTTTCTCATAGGAGTGTGGCGGGTTTAACTTGTCCAGAATCAGATATATATATGGATTTGATGTTTATGTGGATTTCATTCATCTGTAGGTCAAGATGCATGTTAACCTTAGTGAGGGACAAAACGTGAAAGTGGAGCTCGGTTATTTCCTTACCTGTATACACCCAAGTGGTAAAATCAGAATGCGATTTTTGTTCTTTGGTTATCTTGAGCAATGGATCCTCTTAATGAGAGTGCCCATGACTATGACTTGTTCATATTTATGAACGACCTGTAAAAGTACAGTAAATAGGTCTAATGGATTGGAAATGAAATTGTGAGATGCCTTTGGCAGGATATGTAGGAGAAAGAGCATAAGACCCTACTGAAGCATGGTTTTAAAAATTAAGCTTTGTTTCCAATGGAAAGTGTGGATAAGCAATAAATGGTCATTGATGAAAGGTTTCTTCTTGAATGTTTAGAATGAAGAGAGATAAGTTTTCAAAGGAAAGAAAGAACTGCTTATAGTAAGGTAAAAAAAAATAGTAAAAAGGTCGTATTTAGATATTCAAATTCCTAACATATAGGCTTTTAAACACTAAATATGCCGTTGAGAGTGTATATGGCTCCTCATTTCTCACCATTCTCGGTTATGAGATGCTGTAAGGTCTGCTTTTTAATGCCATCTTTCTGAAATTGATTTGGCTTCCCAAAATTTGTGGGTAGCAGCACATGTTCAGAGATGAGAATCTTTAGGTACTAAAGGAAAAAAAATGTCTACTTCTCTGAGGTTACTTATTAAATTAAACTTGTGCTATGTCTAAGGGGCAAAATATTGCTAGTGTTGAAACCGTAGAGTTTCCCTGTGGAGTCGGTGAATTTAATCAAACCTGTAGGCAAGACAGGTCATTCCATGTACTTCACAATTACACTCCCCATTTGCCTCCTAAAGAATAAAACATGTAAAGATCATCTTCCAGGGGGAGATGTAGGGTGGATCTTGGATCCAGAATGCCCCTAACTTGGATCCAGTTTTGTGATCAAGCTGCCTGTCACTAAATGAAATAGAAAGTTGGGAATCTGGGCTGTATGAACAAGGATGGGGCTCACCCTTTGGTACTTACTCATCTTCAGGCTGTATTCACTGGATCCTGCCAACACCCTGCTTTATTTGGGGATGTGTAGATCATCTGCGTTATTCTTCGCTGCGTTTCACAAAAGAGTAAGAAAATGAAACCTTGGCCCTTAGGCACAGGAGAGTCAAGAGGGCCCCCTGTTCTCTTTTAGAAAACAATTAAGAGCTGCCTATTTTCCGCACAGCACAAAACATTTCCTTAATTGTTAAATTCCAGCTTGAAGCACAACATCAGTGAGTAACAGCAGATCAGCCACTGTGATGGTAGGTTTAGGAAAAAGATAAAAATGCTTCTATGCTGTAAAACTGGACTATTTCCACTTGTTCCGGCCATATGGAATATTGAAAGACAGAGTGCTTTTGCCCAGAGTATTCAGTGGCTTTTGAGGGAGTCGATGGACACTGAAATTTTAATTGTATGGGTTTTTTTTCCTGCCATATGGCCAATGGCTGAGTGGAAACATGACTCCATTATTTCGTGGCCAGCCCTGGGCCTCATATGGTGGGCACATAGTGAATGTATTTGGTTGACTGACTTTTTTAGCCTACTTCAGAAGGCAGGCCCAACTTTTAAGTATAAAAGCTCTATCGTCAAAGCAGAAAGCCAGTTCAAAAAGACAACTGTGGGTAGA
Source organism: Prionailurus bengalensis (assembly GCF_016509475.1). NCBI lineage: Eukaryota > Metazoa > Chordata > Mammalia > Carnivora > Felidae > Prionailurus > Prionailurus bengalensis. The sequence continues at coordinate 100,117,770 of NC_057355.1, forward strand.
ATAAAAGAACATCGTGGAGTGAAAAGAACACAGGCTTCGAGAGTCCGGCAGATCTGCCTTTGAATCCTATCCCTGGTTCTTACTACTTGACCTGGTACGTTAATGTATAAACCTTAGTTTCTTCGTTGTAAAGAGAAGTTAATAGTACGTAATCAAGGGTTTCTTTTTGTTTTTGTTTTTGTTTTTCATTTTGTTGCGTTTTGTTTTTGCTTTTGTGTGTGAATAGGTGAGTGCCTGCTCTGTGGTAGGTACTCAGATGTCATTTTTTCTTCATGGGTGACATAAGGGAAAACTAGCATATTCTCGACCTTTGCCGCTAGCTACCTCCAAGGTTCCAGGAGATATATATATATATATTTTAATTGGAGTAAAATATATATAACATAAAATTTCCCCTTTTAACCACTTTTAAGTGTACCATTCTGTGGCATTAAGTATATTGACATTGTTGTGTAACCGTTACCACTGTCCATCGGCAGGGCTTTTCCATTTTTCTCGAACTGAAACTCTGCTCCCATCAAACAATAAGTTCCCGTTTCTTCCTCCCCACAGCCCCTGGCAACCGCCATTCTACTTTCTGTCTCTGACTTTGACTACTCTGGGTACCTCATGTAAGTGGTATGTCTTTTTGTGACTGGCTTCATTCACTCGCCATAATGTCTTCAGAGTTCACCCGTGTTGTAGCAGGTGTCAGAATTTCTTTCTTTTTTTAAGCTGGATAAGATTCCTTTGTGTGTCTACCCCGCACTTTGTTTATTCATTCGTCTGTTGGACACTGGGGTTGCTTACATGTTTAACCTAGTGTGAATAATGCTGCTGTGCACATGAGTGTACAATTATCTGTTTGAGTCCCTGCCTTCACTTTTTTGGGGTACCCAGAAATGGATTTGCTGGATCAAATTGTAATTCTGTGTTTAATTGTTTTGAGGAATGGCCATACTGTTTTCCACAGCGATGGTACCATTTTACAGTCCTACAGCACTACGTAAGAGTTCCAAATTCTCCTCATCCTCACCGACACTTGTTATTTCTTGGGGGTTTTTGTTTGTCTGTTTTTGATAGTAGCCATACGAATGGATATGAATTGGTATTTCTTTATGTTTTCAATTTGCATTTCCTTAAGGATTAATGAAGTTGAGCATCTTTTAATGGACCTCTTGGCCATTTGTGTATCTTCTTTAGAGAAACATTTACTCAAGTCTTTTGCTCATTTTTTAATTGGATTGTTTTCAAGGAGACATTTTTAAATGGTGGGATCTCTTAACATAGTGCATCATAAAGATCATGATCGTAATATTTGTACTTAATCTCTTGCATATACCAGTATTATCTCTGCCCAAGTAAAATATCTCTCTCAGAAGTAACTTTTAAAGTCAAAAGGAGGGGCGGTGCCTGGGTGGCCCAGTCAGTTAAGCCTCTGACTTCAGCTCAGGTCATGAATAAGTCTTGTGGGTTTGAGCCCTACATTGGGCTCTGCGCTGACAGCTCAGAGCCTGGAGCCTGCTTCAGATTCTGCGTGTGTGTGTGTGTGTGTGTGTGTGTGTGTGTGTGTCTCTTCCCCTCCCTTGTTAGTACTCTATCTCCTTCTCTCTCTAAAACACAAAATAAAAAACATTACATTTAAAAAAAAAAAATCAAAAGGAGAAAGTAAGAAAATCTGTATAGCTCCTGGTAATTGGTGATATCAAGGACCTGATAGTGAAATCCAAACCCATATTGTAGACAGTCACACCAGTGAGCTGGCTGGTCAAATGTGGACCAGGCTACTACAGAGGAAGCCCTGGGGGACTGTTGTTCCCATGTTCTTCTAGTCTCTTCTCATTAGCTGGATGAGAAAAAAAATGCCCAATAGTTAGCAGGGTCAGAAATAAGGAAGAGAATCTAAAGTACTAAATTGTTCTTCAGCTCTTTATTTTATTTTTTTTGAGTTTCTTTATTTATTTTGAGAGAGAGAGAGAGAGTGTGTGCCTGTTGCACACATGCATGAGACAGCAGGAGAGGTGCAGAGAGAGAGGGAGAGAGAATCCTAAGTAGGCTCTGAGCTGCCAGTGCAGGGCCCGACCTGGAGCTGGAACCCAAGAGCTGTGAGATCGTGACCTGAACCGAAACTAAGAGTCCAACCCTTAACCAGCTGAGCCACCCAGGTGCCCCTCTCCAGCTCTGCATAATGGAGAGGATTAACCTGTGAAGAAGGGGCTTTGGTAGTTAAATGACAATAGATTTCTGAAAAAGGTTTCTACTAATGAAATGTGATGCTGATCTAAATTTCACTTTTGAAAATAGGGAATCCTTCTGTGTTTCATTTCCCACTGCAGATTTCACCCCTGATTCTGAGACTGGTGAGGCAGGGAGTGGACAAGGCTTGAGAGGAGCTGGGTGGGAAGAGAGGAGCTGGGTGGGAAGATGAAGGGGGATTCTGTTAAGAGCAACAGTATCTGAGATTTATGGTGTGAGAACAGAGGTTGACCTTGAATGGCTTGAAGAACTCCTGAATGATCATATGTGTATTTCTTATAATGCACTCTTTGTGTTGGTTGGTTGAATAATGAACCCCAGTTTGTTTAATTTGCAAATCTATTTATTCTGCATTTACTTGAAGGATCCATCACTGGCTTTACTAGATCCAGGTGGAGAGGGGAATTACAGAGCTGTATTAAGACTTAGTTCCTGGCCTTTGACATCGTAGAACTTGTACAACTGAAAATGACCTGGGGATGAGCCTAACCTGCATCAAACCATCCATGATGGATAATAGAAAAGGCCTAGAATTTAAGTTACCTTTCTAGATTTGCCCAGATGATTAATACCTTGCCTCCCAATTCAATCTCCATTTCACCTCCCTCCGTCTTAGGGCAAACGGACAGAGAAAGTCTCTGTAGTGTGTCACTTTTAAAATTGTTTGTATGACCAAATTATTTTGTTTAAAAAGAAGACCATAAGTGTTTAAATTTAACACCCTGTGTAACGTGCAAGTATGCAGTTTCTGTGTTCAGATTTGTTCAAATGTGAAGATGCCGTGTTGGAATTGCAATTCAGATTTTCAGGTAAGAGCATTAGAGATATATATGTTCCCCCAGACTCTTATGTTACAGAAAACGAGTTATATTTAATGGGAATCGATGTTCAAACAATCTCTAAGGGACTTCATTGAACATTTAAAAAGAGGGAGTTCAATCTTAAACTCGAGTGATAATATGTTTCTTAGAAATGGTACCACTTTATACCAAGGTTTGAGATAAGACAAGATCAACTCTTTTATCTCTTGGCAAATGTGTGTAAACAGTCAAGCTCTTTAAAGGAGAGGCCTGGGAAAACTAGGCCCTTGACCCCTTCCTCCCTGTTGCTTTGGACTTTCCTTGCCCTCCTGCCAGCCTGGTTGTCAGGGTCAGACCTTTCCACAATCCTCTCCTCCAGCACCTGGCACTCAGAGCTAGTGAAGAAGGTCTAGAAGCTGGGTTCTACTCCACATTCACTGCAACATCCGTAGGGCCATTGCTGTTCTCTGAAAACCCTTTTCTTCTTTTTTTTGATTTCCTCTTTTACTATTCCCTGTGCATTTTCAATAAAACCCTTAAACCTGAGTCCCACTACTTTTATTTATTTCAGGTGACCTCACCTTCTGTTTATCTGAAAAGGTATATATTACAGGCTTCCTCAACCTCATTACTTACCATCTCAAAATACCTCTGTGTCTCCACTCATTCTCTTCCCCTGTCTTCTTAGGTCCAATTAACACAGCCTCTCATTCAAGCTGAGAGTAAACTCTTTACTTGGACTCTCCATTCCATTTCTTTTTACTTTGTAGGGGACTATGTTCTGACAATAAGTCTATCTCTTTCACACGTATTTGGTTTCTTATCTTTATTGGCCCTCTTCTCTTTGCCTGCAAATGTGATTAGTTCATGCACATAAATTAATTTAAAATTAGATCTGCTGCCAACAGAGCTTCCCCTTGACTTTTATAACCTCAACGAACCTGTTCTCTTCTACCTGTTGGGGAAGAAAAATCGTTTTCCCACTATCCTTCTAAGTTCTCATCTGGGAACCCTGGAACAAAAGGCCGATTAATTAGTGAGAGAAAAGCAAACATACTTATTAACATGTATACCTCATGTATACATGCAGGATACCCAGGAAAAATGACTAACTCTCAGAGGTGGCTTAGAATTCCAGCTGAAATACCATCTTCAGCTAAAGGCAGAGAAGAAGGGTTGGAGGAAGCCAGTTATGGGGGAGGTGACCAGGAAAAGTGTGGTAAATAAGAGTAAGATTAAGATAAAGCAGATTTAAGTGGATACCTGTCCACTGACTGGAGTCTCTAGGGATTTAGTCATCTTTCCCTCTCAGGTAGGAGAGGGAGGAGGCACCCTTATAAATGGAGATTTCCTTTATAAATGTAAATTTCCCTTACATAAGCGGTAATGTCTAGTCTGCTTTCAGAATTTCTCCTGTGTCTGCTGTTTCCCAAAGTATCCTGTTCAAAATAATCTGTATGTCAAAGAGGTATATTTTGGGGTGGCACATTCTTCCACCCTTCATAGCTCTCTCAAGGCTCCCAACTTCCCCACTAACCCCCAAGTTATGATCCGTAAATATGTTTGTTCTCAAGATTTGGTTTTTCTGCCTCTTAATTTCTCCCTCTCCCTTTATCAAATCCTTGTCTATGACTTTAGTCATTGTCACCGTGCAGGTAAGTTCAAATGTGATCCTTCGTCCTCATCACTCATCCGCTGCCAAACTTGTGCATCAAGCACCCTGCAAACATTCGACCCACTGAAAATGAAACTCACATGTCCAAATCAGTGCTACTATTGCCTTTCCCCACCCAAAACTGGCTCCTACCGGATCCCTGACTATTAATGACACCCCATTCTCTCAGTCCCTCAGTTATAAAAACTCAATTTCAGTTTTCCTCAACAAACAGCCCAAGTTGTAGCTGGTCCCATAGCTTTTTGCACTGTGATTGGGAACATATCTTGACACTATCTACTCTTTTCCACATTGATAGCTGGTGTCTTAGTCCAGGCCCTCCTAACTTCCAGCTGGACTGGTTTGTGTGTGTTCTTTCCTCTCCCTAGAATAACCTTCCTACTTCCCCTTCCACACTTCACCCCACAGTGTTACTTCTCTGAATAGCCAAATTCCGTCTGTTCTGTAAGACTCAGTTCCAATGCTCCCTCTTCCATGAAGCCTTCCTTGGTTTCTTTCCCCCCCTCCCCAGTAAGAAACAATTTTTACCTCCCTTGAAATCTTTTGTTCTTTCATCATAGCAGTTAGCACATTCTAGTGTGTATAATGGCAATCTGCCTTTCTTCCCCTTCAGCCAGCTCTTTGAGGACAGTGGCCACGCCCAGTTTCATCTTTGTCTTCCTTATATATAGCACACAAATACAGTTATGTGGGGTTTTCTGTTTATTTGTTTTTAATTTCAGCTTTACTGAAGTATAATTAACAAATAAAATAAGCCATTTAAAGTGTACAGTGGGCTCATTTGATACATGTATACACTGTGAAAGGATCCCCTCCATCGAGATAATTAACACATCCCTTACTTCACATATTAGTGTGTGTGTGTGTGTGTGTGTGTGTGTGTACATGTGAGAGAATATTTAAGCTCACAAATGCAGGTTGTTTATAATTCATTTATTTACTGAACTCTCCTTCATCTCTTATTTTTTTGATGCAGACTGGGCTAGATACTTTAGGAGCTCTCTAGGAGCTCATAAACTACAGGGGAAACAGACAAATGCTGGTGTAATTATAACCCAGTTGGTCATTCGGTCCACAAGCCTTAACTGAATGTCTGCGATGTGCCACGTGTCCTTGGAGGGGCCAGGGAGACTTGGATGAACGAAACAGGCCAGTTCTTTGTTTTCTTGGAACTCACAGTCTAGTGTTGGGAGAGATCCAGTAAACACATAAACAAGTGGCTTTTAGATCTGGCTGCATGTTCAATATCACTGAGTGGTACTTTGAAAAAAATACCCAGGTCCTGGCCTCAGCCCAGGCTAATTAGATCACCGCCAGCCAAGTTTGGACCCCATTGACAAGAAATAAATTATAATACAAGAAAATATCAGGTAGTGAGAAGTGCTGAGATGGATGAAAATAGAAGAAACAAGTTGAATGATGGAGATTATACATACGATGGTGGTGGTAATGGAAATGTACTTTTGTTGGGTAGTCCCTGAAGACCTCTCTGAGGAGGTGACATTTAAATTGAGCCTTGGTGAGGAGAACACCATGTGAGGATGTGGGGGGTGGGGGCGGGTGAGAGTTCCCAGTCAGGTCCTAAGGATGAGATGAAATTCAGAGCCAGCATGTCCTTTTCACATACATGTATAATAATCTCGGGGTGCCTAGGTGGCTCAGTTGGTCAACCATCTGACTGTTGATGTCAGCTCAGGTCATGATCTCATGTTTTGTGAGACTGAACCCTGTGTCAGACTCTGTGCTGACACTGTGGAGCCTGCTTGGGATTTTCTCTCTCCCTCTCTCTGTCCCTTCCCCACTCACGTGCATGCACTCTCTCTCAAAATAAATAAATAAACTTAAAAAAATAGTCTATGAAATATGTCTTTCCTCTATAGAAAGTCACTTTTCCATTAAACTAGGCAGTCTCCAAATGTAGCACACTTGGCTGCTCCATTGAGTACCTGGTCTGGGTTAAATTTTATTCGGATCAAATTGATTTACACAGTCAGCAAGACTACTTTGTTTCATTATATTTTTCTACACTGCAATCAGCACTACAGGGCTTGTTGTCTGGACTAAATGCCAATGTTACTGTTTAAAATAAACCTTAGGTACTTGGTATTATCTTTTAGATGAACAAAGTAGAGAAAGCAGTGATTTTTGCCCTTAATTCTATTGGGAGGAACCAAGGAAAACCTCACAGAGGAGCCATTCGGACCACGTAGAGTCAAGCGCTCACTGGTGGTTGAATGAGTGAAAATCAACACATTTCAGCAATCAGGTTGAGAACTAGCATTTGCTGGGCATGCTGTTTGTGCCCTGTACTTTGCATACATTACTGTTTGCCATTAGTTTCAAAAAATAACCCTATGAGAAGTGAACAGAATTTTTCTATCAGGGTACTTTTGGTTGCTGGTAAAGGAACACCCTACCAAAATGGCTTAACCAACAGGAAATTTGCCTCAAGACCTCCTAAAAGAAGAGTAACTCCAGAACACTGTTCTTAGCAACCTGCATTCTTTCCTTCCTCCTGTTCTGACATCCTCCACAGTTGGTTTCTCTCTTAGACTGCTCCCCTGCCGGTGCTGACATGGCTACTACAATTTCAGAATAACAGGCAGATTTCAATATCTAGAGGCACAGTGAGGTGACCGATTCCTTTTCATGTACCTCTTATTAGTGTTACAGAACAGCTGTCTCCAGCTGAATCCCCCTCAGAGCTCACACGCTTTATCTACGGAGGTGAGGCAGACGGAACCCCTGTGATTGGCTGATGTGAGAGTTTCCTCCTGGGGCCACGGAACAGCCTCTCTGAAGCACGTGGTCACCAGACCCCGGAGAAAAGGTCTGGTTGTGTTAGCAAAGAACAAGGAGTTGATGATTAACAAGTAGGCAGTCAATGGAGTCTAACACTATTATTATTCCCGTTTTATAAGTGAAGCTATCAAGCCTCAAAAAAGGTAATTGATATTTCAAGAGCCCACAACTTGGAGTTGACCAGTGTTTCCATGCATTTCCTTTTGAAAAACACACATACACACATAGACAAAAAGCCTGTTTTTGTTAAATGGTGGTGATATAGGTAGATGGGAGAAAGGATCCTGAAAGAAAATACCAAATGGCTAATACAAGACTTAGTAAATAACCTTCTAACCAAATTATTCCAGAGGAAAATACATCAGGTCCTATAAAGCCATAAGAATGTCATTTAACTTATAAAAACAGGGAGGGGGACAAAACATAAGAGTCTCCTAAATGTGGAGAACAAACAGAGGGTTCCTGGAGGGGTTGTGGGAGGGGAGATGGGCTAAATGGGTCAGGGGCATTCAGGAATCTACCCCTGAAATCATTGTTGCACTATATGCTAACTAACTTGGATGTAAATTAAAAAAAATAAATTAAATGAAAACTTCAAAAAAAAAAGTCGTTTAATTTAGACAACCACTCTTGCATTATCTGCATTGTAAAAAATTGTGTAAATATATATATATGTAACATATATATAAGTTATATGTTATATATATGTTACATACATATAAATATATGTTACACACATATATACACACACACATATATATATAAAATGAGATTTCCTGCCTGGTCAGTTAAGTCAATCTGATGTAAATGAAATCCACCCTGGGCCAAGACAGGCCCCAGAGAGGCCAAGGGTTCTCTATGTGTGGCGCCTGTCGGACTTCAATGAAAACCTTGTTTTCTCTAGAGAGGTGTGTATTTTGTTGATGACAGCACCTGTAAGAGAAGAATGACTAATCTCTGGAATTTCAGATTATGAGTTGTTTCAAAAATTGGTTTTCACTTTCCAACTCTGGAGGCAACATGCAGTTCTATTATCGTTGCCTTTTCTTCGTGGTTCCTACTTTCCACTTTGGCATGGTATTTCAGAGGCCACGTGTGTGAGGCAGCCATAGTGACAAAAGGGAGAGTTCAGCAGAATTGCTGTCATTACAGTGTTTTGACTGCTTGCCTTGAGGTGTGGTTTCTTTGCGTTCTCATCATAGCAGACTAAGTATTAATAGTAGGAGTACCTTTTCTATAATAAATGATTGAGTGCTTCCTACTCATAGTTGCATTTTTAAACAGGAAAGTAAAGTTAATTTCTAGGCTTTGCCAACAGAGCTCTATTTAAGAAGGGTATTTATCTGATCTGTACAGAACCATATTAGAAAAATTGTGAAAAAACTTAAACAGGAAAAAAACCCCATCCTTTTTGAGTCTTTTTAGAGAACTGAGCTGATCCTTTGCTATTAAAAAAAAAAATCTCATAAATGATGACTGTGTTTAGGGAACATCATGGTGTATAGGCATTCAAATAATTTCACTAAGAAAAAAAAAAATCCTTGATATTGAACAGCCCCTAGATTTTCTTTTAATGAAAATAACACAAAAGTAAGAAAAGGTGAAAGCTTCTAGGTAAAAGACAAATGATGTGTTTTTTATTATAAGTCTTAAAATAATCCTAAAATACTGTAGTGTAAAAAATAATTTTCTGTGGTGTCTGGGTGGCTCAGACAGTTGAGTGTCTGACTTCATCTTAGGTCATGATCTCGTGGTTTGTGAGTTCAAGCCCTGCGTCGGGCTTGCTGCTCTCAGCACGCAGAGCCTGCTTTGAATCCTCAAGTCTCCCTCTCTCTCTGCTCTTCCCCCACTCACGCTCCCTCTAAAGAAAATAATAAATAAATGTTAAAAAAATAATTTTCTAAAGCTTAATAGACAGGTGAGCATAGTTAATTAAAGGACACCAGTTTGGAATCGGAATCTCCAGAGCAAGTTACTTTCTATGCCCCAGTTTCCTCATCTATAAAATGGGAAATAATAATGACAATACCTACTTCACAAAATTGTCAGGAGAAAATTATATAATGTATTAGAATGTTCATTTAGCAGAATGCATGACATAGTAACTATTTAGAAGTATAACTATTAATTACTGTAATTACTACTGTTACTACAAAGCTGGAATTAGAGTATCTTTTATTCTGTCCATGGGATTCTTACCAAATTCTAGCAGAAATCACTGTTATGGACCAACAGCAGTCACAGACACAAAGAACTTGGAGTAAGGAATCACTTGAGGAAGCCTATTTCCCTGGGATAGCCAGATGTCGATGTTTTGACTTAAGCGCCAATCTCAGGCTTGCACTATTTGTCCAGTAATCCATGCACTTAGTCATACATATTTCCAGTTTTCCTTCCCAGCTCATGAAAGGCTTACACTTCTCTGTCCATTTAGTTAGATGTAGCCACATATCTTGTATTAGCCAGTGAAATGTGAGCGTAAGTGCTATTTATCACTTCCAGGAAGAAGCTTCTAAGAATCAGGGTGTGAGTGCATTCCTTGGCAATAGGCGGTGGTAGGAACACAGAAATGGGGGCTGCATTCTTAAGCCTGGGTCTTAGAGTAAAGACAACCCGGGAATGGTGTCTCCACTGACCCGCAATGGACATGTAGTGGGAGTGGGAAATAAGCTTTGCTGTCTTACACCACTAAGATTTGGGAAATGTTCATTGCCACAGTATAACCTAGCCTATTTATCCCTTCAAACTCTAGAGGAAGAGTATATTATTGGTAACAGTGCATAAAATGTGTAGCTATTTGGAGACGGTGATTTTTAGTGACTATTTTGTGTGTGTGTGCGCGTGCGTGTGTGTGTGTTTTATATGTTGTATTATATGAAAGCATCAGGAGATAGAGTTTTAAGTTAAATAGATTTATAAGTTTCCATTTAAATTTTCTTTTAAAATAAGGTTTGTTTCCAATTCATTCTGAGGAAAGCCAACATACCAAAATTACCAACTGTGCTTTTTTTTGGAGAGAGTCAACCATGATGCCAAAGTCAGGACTCTGAATTCTAAGCCCAATACTATCATTGGAAAATTGTCCTTCTCACTGAGAGCTTACCCCAAATGGTGCCTTGTGAGGCAAAGAATCTTTCTCATAGACTAAGCCACACCCATGGTCTTTGTCTCCAATAAAAAATTGGTCTTCTCTAAAACCTATTGCGATGTTCTGGTTATAAACAATGATACTTATTACATCGCGTGTCTTAAATAATACGTATTGAATAAATGAACAGAACAGTCCAGTTTTTCCAAATGTCTGGACTCTTTCCTGTTTGCATTTAAAAAGTCAATGTCTTTATTTTGGACATCGGTTTAAAAACATCTTGGTATTAAGACTTAACATTTATTCTTTTGTAACACTTTACATGGGACCGATCATGTACCCACAGATTTAGGCTATTTTATTTGCTATTTTTTTAGTGCTGATTTTATTTCACTTGATTGTTTCATTTGGGTCTCTAAAACTACATTATGAAATACCTTAATTATTTAAATTAGGAACAGATTAATTATCTCCAGTGTACAAACTCAAATTAATTTCATTATTAACCCAAGTTTTAAATTGATTAATGTTGGAGCGTTTAAGGAACCAAGCGGCATTTTTTTTTTTTTTCCTTAAGGAGAAGGGCATATTTGATTTGATGAATCTCTCCATCACACCAGTTATGCTAATAGGAGCGAGAAATTTGCAAGAAAACTTTGAATAGCTTTTGTAAACCACCCAGAAACCTGTGTGTCTGGGGCTTCTGGGAGAACAATCTGTGAGTCATTTTAAAAAACAAACACATCTATAATCACAGTGCATGTTGTTACCATGGTAATTAGGCCTGTCGAGTTGGCTTGCTTATGTTCCTGTCAAGGGAAGAGGGGGAGAGAAACTGAGAATTCAGAGCTTGGACTATCAGCTTCTATTTGCCTATTGCAAGAGAGAGTTTAGGGGGATCTTGAAAACATACTGGCGTAGTTATCCTTAGAGGGGAGTGAAGAAACTCTGGCATACCTCCTTTGTTATTGAATATAAGTTAGCCATATTAGTGTCGGGGGGTTGTGATTCACAGGGGAGAAAAGGACCATTTGACATTCTCTTGGGGGTAGAAGGGGGGAAAAATAGATCCTTTATCTGATACATAATTACATATAAGTCTTTGAGGTCTGCCTGGGGAAATGTCTTGCACGCCAGTGCACAAGGCTTTAATGATCTTCCAAAAGACATCACATACCACGGGCATAATGTTATTGCAGATTTAAAGGATCCTTATAATGCATTATTCTAATATGGGTAGAGACTGGTTTTAGTGAGGCCATTGTTTCAGAGCTGATCCCCAAGTGGATGAGGTATCTTTTCTCTATCATATGGAGTAGATTTGACTCCTTTATCTTGGTCAGTCATCTTATAATACGGGCCCATGGGTCACAGAGATTAGAGAGGTTATGTGAGCTCCACTCCAGGGGAAAGTAAAATCAAAACATAACACTTGTTTGATGGACAGTCAACACAGTTATTGGGCCAGTGGAATTACGTACGGTAGGGGTGAGTCATTATGATTCTATATGGGGAGAAAACAACACCCTTATTAAATTAAAGGTATGAGTGAGTGCATATAAAGCTGTTTTTAAGAATGTTTCTAAGTTTACTTTCAGAAGTCTAGATATCTTCTCAAGTGGATAATTATAATATGTTGACTAGAGTTTTATTTTTTTAGAGTATTCCTCAAGCAGATTTTAAAGCAGATTTTATTTAGAGCTAAACAACTTTTCCTTGTTAAAACTGTTTTTCAAAAGGCTCGAAATAAAGTGCCCTGGTTCATGATGAAAGGGTCATAGCAACTCAGGGAGTTTGTGTGTAGTTTATGCCCTTGAAAGGATATATTAACTACTTCTTGAAAGTGTGGATTTCATTTTTTCCTCTCCTATATGGAGAGAAGTCACACGTTGCTTGAACTCCGTTCTGTGCTATCTTAATTTTCTTAACATTATGAAACGATGCTTAACAAACTTTTTTTTCCGGATAATCAAAGTAATTCACGGTGATTATTGAAAATTTGGAAAATACTTAAATTGCCAAAATACTTGAGTTGTTAGTTGAACTGCACGTAACAGAGACTTGACTTCACCGTGGGTGACAGAAGTTATTTCTCTTTCACATAATTCAGAGGTATGGGTAGTCCAGGGCTGGAAAGGTAGCTCTGCCCCCCAAGAACATCCAGGGACCCATGCTTTTTCTATCATGTTAGTCCATCACTCAAGCATGTTTTTCTTGGTTTATGATCTAAAGTAGTAGCTTGCCCTAAGGATCTCACTTATCACCAGCAGGAAGGGACGTAGTTGGAAAGGGGAGGGCATGGCCCACAAGTTGACATTTATCACTGTTGCAGTCTTCACATTGAACTTTGTCTCAGAGCCACACACCTCGCAGCAATGGAGGCTGGGAAAAGTAGTTATCCTTGACATCTATGTTCCTAGCTGAAAATTCTATTATAAGCATAAAAGAGAAGAGCAGATACTGGACATATCTAGCAATTTCTGCTACTTTCATTATCCTATAGATGATAGGATAGAAGAGGTAATATGCTGTTTACATTTTGATGTATCTTTTTCCAGTCATTTTCTAGAATAACCTATATCAGAGAGATTATAATATTTATCAGAAAATAATATCTGTGAAATAATATACTAGAAGAATATACATGTGAAAATATAAAAAAGGATTAGAAAAAATATATTTGAAACATATGTTACAAAATTAACTGAGGTCATACTATATGTAGTTTTGTATTTTTTCACATTACTTTATATCATGTATATTTTTCCTTATTTAAAATTTTTGTATCTGTTTTTTAAAAAGTTTTATTTACTTACTTTGAGAGAGCATGAGCATGGAAAGGGCAGAGAGAGATAGAGAGAATCCCAGGTAGGCTCTGTACTGTGGGGCTTGAACTCCCAAACCATGAGATTATGACCTGAACTGAAATCAAGAGGTGGATGCTTAACGGACTGAGCCACCCAAGGCTCCCCAATTTTTTGTATGTGTTGTTTCAAAGTTCCATCATGCAGAGTTTTTATTTTACTCAGCAGGCTGAATTACTGGTATTTCATTTGTTTCTAACACCTTGGTAAAAATTGTCTGCATTTTGTATTTTTTTAAAAATAAAGTCAAGGAGTGATATCACTAAGACAATGATTGAGAGCATATTTGAGGGCCTTGATAAATAGTGCCAAACTGTTTTCCCAAGAGGCTGCTAGCACCAGTAATGCATGAGAGTGCTCAGCTCCGAGCATCCTTGGATAGGCTTATTTTACAAGCCCCACTAATCATCGTTATCCATAGGTTTCATTCTCTGAAAATAGGTTGTTTTTGGCCCTTGGCTTTTTTTATTTCTTTGCTGTCGTTAATCATGAGATAATGCTTTCCTAACAACTTTGGCTCATTTTAAAATGTATGATCCACCTGAGAAACTTAACAGAAACCCATGGGGGAGGGGAAGGAAGGAAAAAAAAAAAAAAAACAGAGGTTAGAGTGGGAGAGAGCCAAAGCGTAAGAGACTCTTAAAAACTGAGAACAAACTGAGGGTTGATGGGGGGTGGGAGGGAGGGGAGGGTAGGTGATGGGCATTGAGGAGGGCATCTTTTGGGATGAGCACTGGGTGTTGTATGGAAACCAATTTGACAATAAATTTCATATGTTAATATAAATAAATAAATAAATAAATAAATAAATAAATAAATAAATAAATAAAATGTATGATCCCTTCTAACCATCTGGGAGCTGGTTGGGTTGTGACTGTAGCACACGTGCCAATCTTAAGCACTGTGAGATCTTTACAGACACTGATGTTCATGGGTCCTAGGACCCAATGTGATTTTCGTTCAACATCCTCAGAAGCCATGGTGGCCAGGGATATGCGTGTCTCTACTTCTAAACAGCCCACAGAAACTGTAGATACTAAAGATGCTTTTATAATTGCTAAATTGTCTAAATCTACCCTCTTAAAGGGCTAGATACACACAAATGGAGCTTCAGCTCTGTCCAGGACACCTAAAGCAAGAACCTTTCCTGCCTCTGCCGCTTTGGTCCGTTGGGAGCAGATTGGGTGAGGTCAAGAGAAAGACTTGTTCTTAGTCATCTCTGTCACCAAGAAGTCTGCTTTCCTCAAGTTCCCAAGCTGACTTTGTATTTTCATGTTTTCTTGCAGGCCAGGGAAGTTCACAAAGAAAGAGACTCTTATTTCATATCTGCTTCTTAAAAGAAAAAGAGTTAACAAAATATTTGTTTCTTGGTTCAGAAATGTAAACCTGTGAGACCCTCTGCCCTGAGAGCTATCCAGCCATTACCACCAAACCTTAGTTACAGAAACACCCATTTGCCTGTTCAGCTCTTACGTATCATGTTATTTTTCCTTTTTATAAAAAAAAAAATACATTTTCCTCTCTGCTTTCTCAACAGCCCAGATCTGCCAGTGAGCCTCAGGCTTTGGGAACTCAAGAGGTAAGAATTATAAAATACTTTCTTCTAGGATTTTCTTGAATCTAACCAGAACTTTAAGCCAAAAAGAGTATCTTAACTGATCCTGTAGATGATTGCATTTGACATGTGATGTTTATCAAAAAGAAATATCCATAGAGGCTTTAGTAAAATTAACATGATTTCAGGATTTAAGGCAAGCCTGGTTATCCTTGATGATAGTTAAAATCAGACTTTTCACCCAGATTTTCTTATTCTCTTCTAAAAACCTGAGTTGGAGAGCCTTGAGGTCATAGCCTTAAAATGTATTCCTATGGCACTATACATGATTAATCGGTTGCAGCTATTGAAGACATACCCTGTGCAAGACAGACATCACAGTAGATTAGATCAGAGAAGGGTAAGCCCTGTTCTTAACAGATTGGTTGTAGACGTTGTAAGGGCTTTTTTCCAGCAGCAACAAACAATAATAACGAAAGGTCAATCTAATGCTGTAGGGGTTTCTTCTTAAAGAAGCTAACTTGGCTTTTGAAAGTAGCTAAAGCCATTTGATTCTGGTTGTAGACTTGAAAGGTCACCATACTGCTGAGACAGGTGATAATGTGTATGTCGGCCCCAACCAATAGTCAGCAACTTGGATTTTTCCCCCTATTTTAAGTTTATTTATTTATTTTGAGAGACAGAGAGAGAGAAAGAGAGAGAGCAGAGTAGGGGCAGAGAGACAGAGGGTGAGAGAATCCCAAGCAGGCTTTGCACTGTCAGCACGGAGCCTGATGCAGGGCTCAAACCCACAAACCGAGAGATGATGACCTTAGCTGAAACCAAGAGTCTGACACTTAACCAACTGAGCCACCCAAGTGCCCCTTTCCCCTATTTTAAAATTTAACCTCATTAGGAAAAATTTCAGGCATATTCCAGTATAGAATAATATAATGAACTTCCATATCCCCACCACTCAGTTTCCGTAACTCTCAATTCATGGCCGATATTGTTTCGTTTATCCTACCTCCTATTCTCTTCGTTGCCCATTGGATTTTATGTCAGTGGCTTGAATTCGGTTGTTGGATTTTTAATTATTTATTTACATAACTATTTAGTGGTTACAGAAAAGTGCTAATAAAAAATACTGACAGTTTCCTGGAGTTGGTCTTTCATCCATTTATTTATTCAGCAAATATTTAGTATTTTCTAGTATTAGAAACTTAGGATAAGAATCTCTATAAGCTCTAATAACCAAGAGCTTATTAGAAGAAAGGCCTGTGTAGGTATGCTTTTAGGACCATATATAGCTTTTGCTACCTCATAGTGAGGTTCTTTTGGATTTAAGTACTTAAGATCTTGCAAGAGAGTACTGAGCCATCCCTACATTGTACCAAATACAGTAGCCCCCCCCCCTTATTTGTGGGGGATATTTGTGGTTGACCAAGCACCGCTGGGACTGTGGAAAGCAAAATCACGGATAAGGCAGGGACTACTGTATTGTTGATAATGAAGACTCTCTTATAAGTATTTGACGTTCTCTATCTGATGTTTGTGTTGATTTCTTTTGTGTTAATGCATGTACTTAAATGCTTCAAATCAATCCAGGCAGAGTTTCTCAATGGGAGTTGCTGGCATGAAGAATGGGACAATTCTTCATTGTCCTTTTTGGTGTTCCTGTCCTTGGCTCACAAAAGGCCAGTGGCATCTTCCAGTCACTGTGATATCCAGAGCACCCTAGGAAGACACTGGGAACTACTGTGTCTTTGCACACAATGGTAGAGCGATTATTTGTCACTTATCATTCTCGCAAGCATTTTTGCCTCATGCAAAATGATTGATTTCATGTATGCTCAGTGGTTCCTTATGTAAGTGGTCCCTGTGCTAACAAACTAAAGAAAGAAACCAAACCAAGTAGATATGTAAAGCAAAATAGTGTTTTGCACTGTTGGAGGGATTTTGAGCATATGTGCTCTAGGACCAAATATGTTTTTTTTTTTTCAACGTTTTTTTTTTTTTTTTTTTATTTTGGGGACAGAGAGAAACAGAGCATGAACGGGGGAGGGGCAGAGAGAGAGGGAGACACAGAATCGGAAACTGGCTCCAGGCTCCGAGCCATCAGCCCAGAGCCTGACGCAGGGCTCCAACTCACGGACCGCGAGATCGTGACCTGGCTGAAGTCGGACGCTTAACCGACTGCACCACCCAGGCGCCCCTGTATCTCTTAACTCTGAACTCAGATAGAAAAGCTTCTTTGATTTAAGGACCCCTGTGATAAGATTTGGCCCACTGGCTAATCCAGGATACTCTCTCCCTCTGAAGGTCCTTAATTTAAAGTCCCCTTTTCCCTTGTAAGGTTACATATTCACAGGTTCCAGAGGTTAGGACGTGGACCTCTTTGGAGGCTATTATTCTGCCTACTGCAAAGTGAAAGAGATTAGTTGTTCAGAAAAGTGGAAAGGCGTCAGGTAGCAGAGGTAGGATTATCTAACATTCCACTGTGTAGGGTTGAGCAGGAGTTAGGGTTCCTGAATTGCTGAAGCAAGTTCTTGTCTTGATTCTGGAAATCCTGTGTTATAGATACAAGCCCTAAAGGCTTTGGGTTTTCTTGGAGTATTTGTCATTGGCTCCAGTGGACAGGTTGACGTCCCACAGCTCCTTTCTTGGCCAGACCTTTTGGTACTATGGGTGTGGCCCCTGGAGCGTGTGCTATTTTTGGAGTTCCTCCAGCTTTGGGGAGTTTGCCCACGGTGTGTAAGTTCCAAGGTCTTTGAATAGTACCAAAGACATGTGAGATTTTTATTTTATGCTGTTATGTCTGTGTGTCATATTACGCTATATTTATTAGACTCTAAAATGTGGAAATTGGAGGAAAAATAACAATATTTTAAAACCTCACTGTAGAGATATTTCTTATAGCTAATTTCTAAGTATGGTTTAATTTCCATCATCTGTCAGGTAGGTCATCCCCACAAAGTAAGAAACCATTTTTTGCCTACTGAGTGAAATGAACCACTGGCTTATTTTTTGAAAATTCTCTCTGGAGGACAATGTAGCTGGAAATTTTTGTTGGAGATTTTAAATTTTTTCAGCTACTTTTTGTAGCAGACCCCTCTCTATTTACTTCTAGACACTTCAGCAATGCAGATCTGAAGACCAAACCTAGGGCTAGCAATTGGGTAACAAACCACCCTGATTTGTCTAAGACTGGGGGTTTCCTGGGACATAGAACTTTTGATGCTAAAACTGGACCAGTCTTGGGAAAATAGGGACAGTTGGTCCCCCCACCATCTGTCTAACAAATGGCTCTAGTGGAAAGTAGCTGTCATGTCAATGAATTACTAAAATAGAAAAAATTTTTAAAGATTTTATTTTTAAGTAATTTCTCTACCCAACGTGGGGCTCAGACTCATAACCCTGAGATCAAGAGTTGCACGCTCCACTGACTGATGCCCCCAAATAAAGGTCCCCCGAATAGAAATTTTGATTACATTAAATAATGACAACAACCCCCAGGGTTTGGGGTAAAGAGAGGAGCAAGTCTAACTCGTGGAAAATCTGTATCCACATTAACATGTTTGCTCAAACCAACTTAAAAACAGCAACAACAACAACTCTCAGATTCAGAGCTAAGAAGAACCTGTGACATTTAAGAGGTGTTACATTTCATGGTGTTCCCTTTCAGTACCCCAGTGTTACCAGCACCCTCTTACAAGATGCCTCTGATGAGCCCATCTTTAAAAACTTTGTTACTGAAGTGACCACAGTGCCTCACTGCTTCTTTTTCAGCACGTCAGCATGTATGGAAATGATAAAACCCAAGTTTCCCTAAACAACCCAGGGCTCTCTTAGTTTGAATCCTGTCTATTGTATGACAAAGTTGGACTTTCCCACCTGACAGATAGCATAGACTGTTCAGAAATAGAGAAGTATTAGGAAGACTCTCCTGAGTGCCCGAGGGGAAGGGATTGGAGTGGACGATGTGCTGGAGTCTCACCCAGCTCTTGATGCTTCCTGACTTGTTAGCTATAGAGTGTGAGCTACTTGCCCTGATCCAAGTAGCTGCATCTGGGTAAAGACTCTTTTGCTCAGTCCTTCCTCCCTGCTTCCATAAGACACTGCACTGTGTTAACCATAACGAGACAGAGTGAGAAAACGGGAATACTGAAGGTCCTGGGGTCTCTTATTTTATGTTTCTCTAAGCTACTGGGACAAAGAAGGCTATAAGTGTTCTTGAAAGAATAATAACTTAGCTTCCCCAGAACAGGTACTTGACTTTCAGGAGCTGGCACTTTCCCCCCTCCCCTTTTTATTAAATGCGCTTAATTTTTCCCTATCTTCTGAACTTTCCTTGTTGATAGTATAAGGAATTCTCTTTCAATATCTTTTTTTTAATCCCAATAGATTGAGCACTATCAGTCATGGAGGTACAATCTGGGTTTCTGACAAGGATTTGTCTTGGATAGAACTGTAAATTATTTTGAGATCTACCTCAGCCCCCTTTTTGGGGTTCCTTCTAGGATAACCAATCCCGGTTTCATTTTGTTAAGACTAGCATCATTTCAGCTTCAGACCTGTGCATGCTGGTTTTTTTGTGAATCAAAAAAGTTACAGAAGAAATGAAAGCATATCAAATCATTATGCTGTATTTAAACCCAGATTTCTTTTATTCTTTGCCAGAGAGAAATTAGAGAGTAAATGTAAATAAGAGGTCCAAATGACTACTCTGGGTGCAGGGTTCCTTTGGGGGTAATAGAAATGTCTTACAACTAGAGAGAGGTGATGGCCGCACAACATTGTGGATGTACTAAATGCTGTGGGATTGTACACTTTAAAACGGTTCGTGGCTAACTTTGTGTTATGTGAATTTTACCTAAAAAATACTTTTTTCAAGTGAAAAAAGATGGCTTCTCCCTCTCTGTAGATTCTGGAAGCCATCTTAGCCATTTTAATACACTCATGTTAAATTTCTAGACCCAAAATTGTGATTGTATCCTGCCCCACTACTCAGAGAAGATACTTAGACTTAAAAGTGTCTGCAAGGCAGACCTAATGAGGAAACTCTTAAAAAGGTGAAGGAGGAACAATTTTGAGAGTTAAGACACAAGTGGTTTATTAAGATGTATAGTTTTTGTTACTAGATTATAGACTGGCCTAGACTTTGCAAAGTTGACCACAATAACAATTTGGTTTTTTAGTGGAACAGTTTAAAACACTGGACTTTCTTCTATCTTTCACGGGTAGAACTTGTGTTAAGTAGGTTGGACAGTTTTTTAATATCCTGTGGTCGCAGACTGCAGGTGGATATGATAAAATGGAAAGAGTCCAGATGTGATAACTTTAATGAAATGTGAGCAGGTAACAAATTTCAGATACATAAATGTCTTTCATTAAAACATCTCCTTAGACATTCCCAAGGGCTGTCATGTGATCAAAGTCTGATGGGGACTTGTTTTAAGGGATGCTTACATAAGGGTTCACACAATCCTTGGTTTAATTATAAAGCTTTAAGGTTTTTTAATTCCTTCTAGATTTAGAGGCAACCATTTTGACCTTTCCTCAGAGATGTAACTAGGCAACAAGTAACAGCACGTAGCCAGTGCACAGCACCCAAACTTCATAACCATTGCATCATTTTTTAAAAAATACCACTTAAATCAGTATTTTAGCTTTGGCATATGCTGCCATGTAACCTTTAATGTCTTAGAAAATATCATGCAAACCCCCAACTGTAAAATAGAGTGGTTCCTAGAAGCCCAGCATCGTCTGCTGTGAATAAGGAAGTGTGCCTACAAGAACAGCGGTGACAGAGTTGAGAGGTAGCTGCATGCACTATGCTTTATGATTGGGAATTAAGAAAGGAGCTTTCATTTTTTGGTGTGTGAGGTGTAAGAGTTTAAAATCATATGCTCAGCAGGTGGCAATGAACATTCCTCACAATATGATTAATGGAAAACATGCATAGTCACAGAGATGAAAGCTGGCTTTTATTCTAGTGAAGTTGATTTTACTTTGCTGGATAGGCGGTAACTACTTTGATCAATAAATAAGCACTTGCTGGAAGCTTTTTATGTGTCAGACACTATACTAAGTATATACTGTATTCCTTTTCTGTGATGTGATAACCATGCTTTAATTTAGTTTTCTTTATTATGAAAGGAATACATGTGTAAGATTTTTAAAATTCAAGCAGTAGAGACAGGCGTTAAATGAAAAATAGAAGTTTCTTTCCAAATGCTAATTTCTAGCCCCACTCCCTGGAGGTATCCGCTGTTAATAGTTTCTTGTGTGTCTGTCAGAAGTTTTCATCTTTCAGTTAATCGATAGTGAAAAGGTGAGTATGGTAAATGCCATTAAACCATCTGTTAGTCTGCTTCTCTTCTGGACTAAATCTTTTAATCTGGAGACACTACTTGGTACTTCTTTTTGAAATGTGCCTTCCAACACTGAAAAAGTAAAAATGTCAGCACCAAAGTGATGCCAATAGGGCATGGTGGTAGGGGGGCCTGCACTGAAGAATCTTACTGTGTCATTTTGGCCTCCCTGAAATTTACATACAGAGCTTTAGTAATAAACCTTAAGGTAGCTGTTTATAATTTTCAAAGTCATCTGAAGTACATTATCTCCCTTGATCCTTCTGATGACCCCGTGACATAGGAATTGTTTATGTTACCAAGGAGGAAGCTGTGATTCTCAGAGGTTAAATGCGTTGCCCACAAACATAGCCGATGACTGACAGGATGAGGACTAGAACCTGAGTCTAGTCCAGATTTTACTCTGGAGCCAGACTACACGGGTAACCGTGAGGAACAAAGAGGCACATAATACCTGTGTGACTCCTGCAGTGATGGGCTGTGCGGTCAAGTGGAAGGGTGCTGGGCTTGCACTGGAAGATGGTTATGAAGTCATTCTGATTCTGCCCAGGCCAATTTATTTAATGTAGTACATACAAATTAGGGTGGCTGGCTCTCTGCTCATAATTTCCTCGCTGGCTCTGTCTATTCCTGTTTTTGTTTGTTTGGGTAATACTGGCCTCAAGGGTGGGGACTTGGCCCAAGCTGGGGAAGCCACAGTATTTCATCCCCAGACCACAGGAGTCGGTTCAAAGGGTGGACATGTGGCCAAGCAGGGGCCAATAGGTTCTTCCTGTGGGATATTCCAGCCCAACTTGAGGATGAGGTCCCATCCTTTCTCATCTTAAGGCAGTAAGAGTCATATAAGGCCATGTTTCAGTCTGCTGAGAGAATGAAGTCTGATGCACAGAAGGGAAGCAAAAGAAAGAGGCAGATAGATAAAGGGAAAGGAGAGAGCTCACTAACAATTGGACTCTATGAATTCAGTTGATGGGAGTCAACACATTCATTTCCATTTTTTACCTAAGCTGATTCAAGTTGCTACAGACAGTTCTGGATGGTATCTCTAGGTGTTTTTGTATCTGTAAAATGGAGGTTACTAATATTTGCCCTGACCATATCTGAACTGCTCTAAAGATTAGTTGAGATAATGAATTGGAAAACACTCTGTAAATTGTAAAATGCTGTACAAATGCAAAGTGGTATTATTCATTGATATGTTGTATTGACTTGGGAAAAATCAAAAGCATGAATTTACCACTCATTTGGAAAATAAGAAGTGAGAACTTTGTAAGAGCCATCTGGTGTGATGCAGAATTCAATGGAAGCTGCCAGAGTCCCCCAGATTTTTTTGATATTTTCTTTCAAATACTCTTAAGTTCTTAGAGACACTCCTAATGAATACTAGGATAGATCTTACCTTGCTGACTCAAGTTAATTCAATGAGTTTCTCTTTTCTGTCTGTGGCTGTAATCTACAGCAAGCATGCAAACAGTCACACGTGCTCACGCACACCCAAACCAAAGTAAACAAAGCACCCTATTGATATTTCAATATTTTAGCTTTTTCACTTAAAAGAAGCTTTACAGATTTGTGCTACATAACATTTTGTCTTCATTAGAGAAAAATCTTCAACCTAAGCCAGCCTTAAAGTAGTTATTCTAGTTATAGAATGCTCTTCATTTGGGAATAATATAGTTGGGTTAATTCTAGAGACAGAAGGTTAGTTGTTTCGGACTTAGATGGGATCAAGATCCATCTTTTTCTTTAGTGGTCTTATATCTTTGATATAAGCTCTCAGTAATCAAAATCTGCTTGAGATTATAATTTATGTATGACACAGGAAGCATCACTTCAATTTTATAGCATTTTTTACTATATATGATAATACCTCTCAATGAAGGAAAACAGATGGTACCTCTGAAATCTGCTCTCTTTCTCAGATTTGCCATTTAGGCAGTTTTTATTGTAGCAAACATCTCTTTCTTCATATTGATAGTTAGAATTCCCCAAAAGTGGTTTAAAGCCTCAATCTAAGTAACGTAGCACATGCAGAAATGTTGAAGGCATCGCGGGAAAATGATTTATAAGCACGAAGAAGGATATAGCAACCTGAAAATGCTTTACATCTCCCACATTTTAAAATCTGAGAAATGCGTCCACCGCCCTTTACTGTATGCTTGTAAATTTTGTGAATAGGTCTTTGCCTTACAGGCTCGTGGTGCAGTAAGTTTGAATCAGAGCTGTTTGAGCTCTCTGTTATGCACCTCATCTAGCCTTTCTTTATTTTTGCCTGGCCTTGATATCACCCCATGAATGTCTGTGTTTTCATACAAATCGAGGGCTTGGAATAAAGTTCATTTTCTGAAGAAGGCGTACTCTTAGCCCTCAGGACATTTCGGCCGTACTAGGAAAAATTGGCATCCTCAAATCGGTTAATTTTAGGAGAGCTTAATAAAGAGAATATTTACAAGGATGTGGGCAGAGTGTAGGGAAAGTGCACTTCTCCAAGGCTCCTTTACTGTCTAGAAGCCTGAAGGGATGAGGGTTGGGAGGAGAGGCCTCCCGAGCGAAACTGTAGCCTCCAGGGAAGAGGTGGAGCCAGATTATAATGACCTGGGAGGCAGAGATCCCAGGAAACTATACACGGAAATGATTCCTTCTCCCTCTGAATCTGCTTGTGCTCCCCGTTGACCAAACCCAGCTGGAAGACAAAGAATAAAAAGGGCTGCTGCTGCTGAGTTTGTACGGTTTAGTTTCCTGGGGGATGGGGCTTAGTGGAATAGGATTGGAGAATGGGTCTGGAGGGGCAAATGGAAGATAGCTAGCCCAGAGAACCTTCATTATGACATTCGTGCATGAAAGAAATGGCACCCTTTCCTCCCCTCAATTTAGCTGTCTTATAAAAACAGTCGTTTTAACCAAGTTGTATTTTTTCATTAATTTTACATAATCGTGGTCATAGCCCATCTTCAAATGGGCCCAGGTACATTGGTGGCATTTGGACGATATCCGGCTGTTTATGCGGTGAAAGATGATCTGGAGGCTGTTCAGAGGTGAGAAAGCCTACCCTGTCCATGAGCCATATAGAGAGGGAACAGCAACCTCCACCTAAGTTTCGTGCTAAGGGTGGCCGAAAGTGGACAGATGCCTCAGAGCAACTTTGAATAGTCCACATTCTTGGACCCCCATATTCAAAAGAGTGACCTATCATTCCCCGTGAAGTACAATGCTCAGCTAGTGGGTTGAATGGCTAGTTTTTTTGTTTTGTCCAGCTTGTTTTTAATCTCAGATGAATTATTTTCACTTCTTTGACCCAGAGACCAGGATTACTTGCCTTGATCTAATCCAGATTAACTACTCTGATCCACTGAAAATGAATAAATCAACTGACTTGGACAAATCCCCATAATTGGAGAGGTATTTGTGGTAGCATACCGTGCTACACAAAAGAAAACACATTTGGAATACTACTGTAAAGCATAAATCTCTTCTGTGGGCCAGAAAACTCCCTGACTTGGGAAATTCTGGGACCCAGAGATTCCAGAAAAAGAGTTGGGTCTGTAGTAGGAACAGTGAGTGGCTTGTGGTATAGAGAAAAGAACATGGGTTTTGGGGTTGAGAATAAGAGATCTCGGTTTAATACCGACAGTGGCCCCCTTGGCAAATTATTGAACTCTCTCAAGTTTCTTTGGGTATAAAATGAGAATAATTTGACTTATTACAAGATTGACTAAAGTCATATGTGCAAAACAAAGGTGGTGTTTTTCACACATTCAAATACTTCTGGGGGGTATACTCACCTACTAAAAAATAATTTCTTAACTGCTTTATTGAGGTACAATGGACATATGATATAATTGACATACAGTAAATAATTCATATTTAAAGTTGATGAGTTTTGGGGCACCTGGGTGGCTCACTCAGTTAAGCGTCCAACTTTTGAACTCAGCTCAGGTCATGATCTCACCATCTGTGAGTTCAAGCCCCGCATTGGGCTCTGGTCTTACTGCCCGCGGGGCCTGCATGGCCCTCTCCCTCTCTCTCTCTCTCTCTGCCCCTCCCCTGCTCACAATGTCTCTGTCTCTCTCATAATAAAAAAATAAACTTAAAAAAAATTAAAACAGGGGCGCCTGGGTGGCTCAGTTGGTTGAGCGTCCATCTTCGCCTCAGGTCATGATCTCACAGTCCGTGAGTTTGAGCCCCGCCTCAAGCCCTGTGCTGACAGCTCGGAGCCTGGAGCCTGCTAAGGATTCTATGTCTCCCTCGCTCTCTGCCCCTCCCCCACTCGTGCCCTGTCTCTCTCTCTCTCTCAAAAATAAGTAAATAAACATTAACATATTAAAAAAATTAAAATAATAAAGCTGATGTGTTTTGACTGAATACACCTGTGAAGCCATCACCACAATCAAGATCATGAACATTTCCATCCCAAAGTTTCCTCATGCCCAGTAACTGTCTTTCCTTCCCATCCCCGTCTTGAGGTAGTCACTGATCTGCCTTCTGTCATTCTAGAAGAATTTGCGTTTTCTAGAATTTTCCATAAATGCAATCATATTATGTATTTTTTTCCTGGCTTCTTTTGCTCAGCATGATTTTACAAGACACATCCGTGTTGTAAAGATCACTATTTGTTCCTATTATTACAGAGTAGCACTCTATTGGATTGGTGTGCCACTGTTTGCTCACCCATTGGAGGACACTATTCAGTTATGTTTTGTTTCTCTTTCCCTTCTTCTTTCCTCATTAAGAGTATAAGAAAAAATTCTCACGTATTCCATGTTACCCAGTTGACATTTCCATTAAGATCGCCCAGGGGTAGCATGGTTTATAACAACTGGGGATAAATTCAAACATAACAGTAATGGTGCTTATTAATCCCTGGCTTAGGTTGATTCTGAGCTGAAGCTCAGTTCTTTCCACTTCCTCAGCTTTTGTTTGCTCTTTAAAAGAAATAAGCAACCTGGAGGATCCAGCCCACATGTCCATCAGCTGATATCTGGATGAAATTTTGATATAGTCATATAATGGAATATTATTTGGATAAAAAAGAACAAAATAAGGATTCATGCTTACATTGTGGATAAACCTGGTAAACATTGTGCTAAGTAAAAGAAACCAGGCACAACAGGGGTGCCTGGGTGGCTCATTCAGTTAAGCGTCCAACTCTTGGTTTTGGCTCAGGTCATGATCTCATGGTTCGTGGGTTCAAGCCCCGTGTCAGTCTCAATGCTGGCAGTGCAGAGCCTGCTTGGGATCCTCTCTCTCTTTCTCTCTCTCCCTGTCCCCCCTTCAAAATAAATCAATAAACTTAAAAAAACAAAACAGGCCACATGTTACATGGTTCCATTTATTGAAATGTCCAGAATAGGCAAATCCATAGAGACAAAGTAGATCAGTGGTTGCAGGGACTGGGGTGGTGGAGGGGAAATGGGGAGTGACTGCTAATGGGTATGGGGGTTTTTTGGAGGGTGATAAAAATGTTCTGGAATAGTAGTGGTGATAGATGCATAACTTTGAATATTCTAAAAGTTACTGCACTATACACTTTAAAAGAGTGAATTTTATAGTATGGGTATTATATTTCAATAAAACTGTTATTTTAAAAAGTAATCTGTAAAACTGGGGAAAAACGTTCAACTTCAGCAGTTAATTTAATTTGCTTGTTTTTAATTTGCTGAAGGAAGACTTAAAGCTGTTTTCCTCGTTGGCCATGCTGCGCCCGCATTCTAGGTCTTGAGTACAACGTGGAACTTTCAAGCATTAGGAAGTAAAAATGTCACATCTGTATATAAGTCAAATTTTGGAGGCAGTTCAGTATCATACTGTTTTAGTTTACTTGAGATGATAAAGAGCCTATAACTACATTGACAGTTCCGTCTTTTCCTTTCCTTTTAAAAATAACATGCATTCAGTTTGCCTAATCACCCTTTCCTCTGGCCTCGGTTAACTAGACGCAGGATATCCTGTCAGTAAAGCATCTTAGCTAAATCAGATTATTTACCAAACCCCTAACAGCAGTAGGCAGAACAGAGTGAGTAAAGTCGAAGCCCAAATATTCAAGATAATCCTTGGAAAGGAAAAGAAGCCAGTAGCTCAGAGTCAGTGGTGATTCAGTCAGAGGTGTAACTTTGGAATTTCAAGCAGCTGTAGAGGATGGGAATCAAGACAGACTTCCTCCCTTTCTAATTGCCTTCCTTCACCTGGTGAAGCACCGCCTTATTTAGAATGCTCTTAGCTGCTCCACTGCTGTGAATCAGGACCGACATTGTAACGTCTGGACATAGAGTTCCATGGGGTCTAGTCCCAATAAATCAGTGTTTCCTGGGTACTTGGAATTTGTCATGGACGAAAGACATTTTTTTCCTGCTCTTAGAAATCTTAATAGCCATGGTGTGAGTTTTGATGTCATTTACTTTAAATCATGATGTGAATGAAACAGTGAAATTAAAACCATTGTAACTCTACTAAGGAATGTTGCCTTTGTCTTTTGCTGTAACTTAGTGAATGAAGTTCTCCCAAGGTGACTTGGCATTTATCTTGGGCATTCTGTTGTATTCTGTCCAGCTTCTGGTACACTACGAAAAATTGCATAAGAGAATTTCTGTTTTACCTTGGCCCTGGAAAAAGATGGCTCCCAGGGATGTCCATTCATTTAGGTACTATATCCCTTCATTCTAGAAATATATGCAGGGATATATTACATCCATTCATTCTAGAAATATATATAGGGGTATCGTGTATCCATTGAATCTAGAAATATATCCATTCATTTATGTATTAAGCATCTAGAATGTAAATATGCCTAGAAGATGTTTAAGTGACTTCTCCAGGAGTAGGACAGGCTTGAAGGCATAAGCAGACATTGACCTAGATTCTTTCTCTGTGGGTGCGCATGTGTGGGAGTGAAACATACCATACATCAGAAGAATACGTGCATGTATACACATATTCTAAAGACTAATAAAATAAGCACACGTATAGTTCCCCGTCTTTTTCCTCCCTAGCTTTATTGATAAGTGTCACGTTTAAAGACTCCTGTTTTCTTATCACTGCCCTTTTTCTCCTTTCTCCCCATTCCTAAAAACCATCATCTGGGCTTTTAATTTGTCATTCCCCTGCTTTTTTAAAATCTTTACTTTTTTTATTGTTTAGTGTTGCCTGTTTCATGCTTTTTCTCTCGTTTGGAATTTATTCAGCAGTGTGTTTTGAGATTCCTGCAGGTAGATGTGTGTAGTTATTTTCACCACTAGTATTAGTTAGTATTTCAATATTGTTGTTCTGCCATATGATATGTACCCCACTTTATTTATCCATTCTACCCATTTGGGTTGCTTCCAGCTTCTTGCTCTCATGAAAATGCTGTTCTGGACACTCTGTACGTGTGTCCTAGTCATCATCCAGGAGTTTTCCAGGACGTGTGCTTTGGGGTTCAGTTGCTGGGTCATAGAATATGCAATGTTCCAACTGTATTAGGTAATGCCAAATTGTTTTAAAGTGGTTACACCAATTTATTCTTCATTAGCCTCTAAAGTGTTTTTGTTGCTTCCCTTGTCAATACTTAATGTTCTCTGAGTTTTCATTTTTACTAGTCTTGTTGCAAATGTATTCTGAAATTCTTTTTTTAAATAGCAAATAATTGGTTGGGGTTTTCACTTGGAACTATCTTAGTGAAAGAGATACGAGAATAAATCGGGTTTCATTTGCTACATTTTATAAAATTAAATGGACCCTTGCTATAGATTCTGCCCCTAGATATAGGTCTTCAAGTAATATCCAACCTGAGCATCTTGTTTCTTTTCTGTTTTTTTCTTCAAATTTTTTCTTTATTGGATATATGTATTTTTTAACGTTTATTTATTATTCAGAGACAGAGAGACAGAGCATGAGCATGGGAGGGGCAGAGGGAGGAGGAGACACAGAATCTGAAGCAGGATCCAGGCTCTGAGCTCTCAGCACAGAGCCCAAGGCAGGGCTTGAACTCACAAACTGCAAGATCATGACCTGAGCCGAAGTCGGACACTTAACCGACTGAGCCACCCAGGCGCCCCCTTTATTAGATAGTTTTAATTTGCAAGTGTAACAGGTAAAACAGTGCAAAGATATATGAAAAGTTGTTCATTTTCCCTTTCCTTCCTTATCTCTCTGCTTCCCCAGATAACCAGTGTCAGTGCCCTGGGCTGTACGATTTCACTCTTTGTCTCCTGCTCATACGTATGTAATAAACACATGCAAGGTTGTGACTAATGAAATTGCCATTTTAGTGGATCAAAAGCAGTTGAATATGAACTCAATCACATACACATATCAACAGTTTCCTATAGTTCAATAACACATGCCTGCATATTCTGTTTTTGAGGATTTTTCACATATAAGGATTACCATCAACTTTGTTTTACATGACACATGTCACAGACTTTCACCTGGCTCATTGGTATGGATCTAAGTCGCTCATGTTAATGAGTGCACAGTGTTCCCTGTACTGTCCCCCATGGAGTGAAATTAACATTGTCTCCTTTAGTTGTGGTTGTATTTCCCCTAACCAATATGTCTTTATATACCAGAGCTTCACTCTGGTTGAATTTCAAAGGGATGGAGTGGGAGGGGGGCTGGTGTTATTGAGTCAGAGGGCACATGTATCTCAAATTTTAAAATACGTTGTCAGATTTCTTTCCAAAAGAGTTGTACCAGTTCAGGTCCCCATTAGCAAGTATAGAACTTCTTGTTTTCTATATTCTGGTGACCACTGGGTATTATTATTCTACTGGGTAAAGAATGCTATTCTATTTTCATTGATATCCCGTGAATTTTGTGACGTTGAGCATACTTTCATATATTTTCATTGCTTTTGTGCATTTCTTCTTTCCTGAATTTTCATTTCTTTTGCCCCTGTTTCTATAAAGTTATCTGACTCCTCAATTTGTCGGGGGCTTTTAGTTTATTGTTGATAGTATCGCTTTGCTCAGCATGTTGTGGTTATTCATTTCCCAGTCTGTCATTTGCCTCTGATTTTGTTTATAGTCTCTTTTGCCACACACAAAAAATTTTTATACTTAGTCACATATGTGTATTTTTCTTACCTTGCTTAGGAAGGTTTCCTTTATCAAAGGTAATATAAATATTCTCCTAACTCTTCTTTTAATACTTTTATTGATTTATTTTTATATGCATATATTAAATCCCTCTGGAATATATGGTGTCAGTTAGGAATATCTGTCAGGATTATGGTAGTTTTGTTTTAGGTTGTAGTATGTAGAAAAGCAACCAAGTCCTATTTCATTCCTCTTTTTCAGTATTTCTTGGTATTATTTGGCTTTTTTTTTTTCCTATAAACTTTGAGTTCATTTTGTTACAGTCTGAAAAGGGGATAACAACCACTGAAGACATTGAAGATTCTGATTAAAACTGCATTTAAATCATATCTTAACTTGTAAAGGACCAACTTTTTTTTATAGTCTTTTTTTCCTATCCAGGAAACATGTCTCTTTGTTCCAGTCTTGCTTTACATCTTTCAAAAATATTTTATGATGGTTTTCTTTGTAAGTTTGTTTATTTATTCTGAGAGAGAAAAGAGATAGTCCCCACCCATACAAGTCGGGGAGGAGCCCAGGGAGAGAGAGAATTCCGAGCAGACTCTGCACAGCCAGCACAGAGCCCGATGGGAGGCTCAATCCCATGAACTGCAAGATCATGACTTGAGCCCAGTCCAACAGTCGGAAGCTTAACTAACCAAGCCATCCAGGCACCCCATAATGGTTTTCAAAAAAAAATATGGAGCTTTTTTTTTTTTTTATGTGTTCCTCAATGTATAAGAGTTTTTGTTTCTTTTGGAATTGATAATTTGGTTAAATGGCTAGATGTAAGATAAATATAAAAATACATGGCTTTTCTTCTCTTTGTGCTACAAGTTGTTCTCAGACTAAAACACAGAGCAGTCCCTAGTTCCAGTCCCCAGGGACAGTTGTGATAAGCCGACTTACAGAATACAAAATATTAAATTAAACAAATATAAAGAGCTTTCTGCTACTTGATCTCATTCCAACTTTGCTAATGTGGGGCAACATTATTATAGATGAAGGCAGTGCTCTGAGCTTTGTGGGGTTAAGCATGTTCTTTCTTTGTTTGGTTCTGGATTAGCCAAGACAGTCTTAAAAGTAGGATGTTAACAGAGGGGAAACTAACTATTTACATTTCAGTTTTCTTTGAAACACAACTATCTGTTGAACAGAGGCTCATTTGAAGACAAGATCTTAAGATATATGGTAGATGAGGAATATTACTTATTGGAAGAATTTTATCATCAGTTTTTAAAAAAATATCTGCAATACTCCTGTATTTACTTGTAGAATTTACAAGTAGAAATTTTTTTACCTCTTAGAAACCAGTGGCCTAAGTAACAGTATAGATGTTCTTCTTCACAGTAAACCTATTAAAATGGCAATGAAGGGGCACCTGGGGGGCTCAGTGGGTTAAGCATCTGCCTCTTAATTTTGGCTCAGGTCATGATCTCACAGCTGTGAGATTGAGCCCTGTGCTTGCTCCGTGCTGTGCATGGAGCCTGCTTAAGATTCTCTCTCTACCTGCCTCTGCCCCTCCCCCACTTAGGCTCACTTGTGTGCATGCACGCTCTCTCTAAATAAATAAATAGCCAATGAAAATGTCTCAAAAATGTTCAATAAAATAACCTCAGTATCCAAAAAAAATTTTTAGGTGAAAAAGAATTTTCAAAATAAGCCAACTAATTTTTAAATGTTGGAACACCAGAGAACAAAATTATATGAGAATAGGAAAAAACAACAACAACAACAACAACAAAACTTTGAAATTGACTGATATAGAACAACCAAAAAGTCTCCATTGGAATTTAAAAAATGACATAAATATACTCTCAATGATAAAGAAGATAGAAAGCCATAAAACAAAGGCCATGTAGTAAAAATTGCAATATCACAATTAAGGACATTTCTAGAAGTAGTGAAGAATTGATATAGATAACTTCCAAATGGTTAATTAGGGAAGTATGCTTATGAACCATAGCTTCAAATCCAACATTAGATGGCTTAAGTAAACATGTATAAATAATGGGCAACCACAATGAATCATTTCTAGAATGGAGCACACTGTTTTAACTTAAAAATAATACAGTAAGTACTTAAGCCAATAGAAAAAATACATTTTAAAGAATCTACAATCAAAGGTATGAAGTCCAGAATTGATGAAAGGCTTAGCCTATAAACGGATAGTAACATCTAGAGAAAAATATCAAGACATTACTTATAACATTTTCAGACTTCAGTGAGGAAGAAATCTTAAAACATCTGGAAGAAAGGCCAGATAACATTCAAAATACTGATTTCAGATACAGCTGCAACTGAGACCATAAACTCCCCAGGGAAATGAAACATCTGCAATTCCCTTTATGGAAAAAATTATCCAGGCAAGATGTCATTCATTTGGGAAAGCTAAAGAAAGATTTTCACATATCCCACCAACCCTAAATAGTCACTGGCCTTACTCTTTGGGTCCCCAACAGGAATTTGTTCATATTGTGGCTGCCTTATCAACTCTCAATAGGAGAGACTAGAAACACTAAGTAGGAAGGATCAGTGCTTCTGACCACAGTCCCATTGCAGGAAAAGATTGTGATCTAAAATTTGAAGGGAACTAATATTTAGGGAGCATCTACTGTGTATCAAGTTCTTTACAGTACCTCATTTCACCTACTCTTCAAAACCCCTGGGAGGATGACCCCCCTTGCTTCAGCTAAGAAAACAGTCTCAGATTAAATAACTTGCTTTGCTAAGTAATAGTCAGAATTTGGATACATGTCTTTCTGACCCCCCAAGAAAAGTAGAAGTCTCAGAAAAACAGTGTGAAAACAGAATGAAATAAGATGGAGAGAGGCTGCAGCCCATAGCTCAAATATTCTTTTTTACCCATAGAAAGAAGCCCAAGAATTTTCAGTTTTATAATGGCTATAACTAGAAATCAACAGAGAAATGAATTTGATTATTGTCATGATAGCGTGCGTATATGTGTGTTGGTGTGCAGATTTAGTTTAGGTAGAAATAGTTTCATTCAGTACTTTCTTCCAAATATATTTCAAAAGAGATGGGAGTATATATACAGTGTTTAGTTAATACCAGTGCCATATATTAAGCAAATATAAGAAATAGCAAAAGTAAGAGGAAATAATGATAGATGATGGTCCATGTATGACAGTCATAAGAGATATAACTTAATTATTCCACATGAAACCGATGCACTTAAAACAAAAGCTCATACATTTAAATATAAGGTAGGACGGGGCGCCTGGGTGGCTCAGTTGGTTAAGCATCCGACTTCGGCTCAGGTCATGATCTCACGGTCCGTGAGTTCGAGCCCCGCGTCGGGCTCTGTGCTGACAGCTCAGAGCCTGGAGCCCGTTTCAGATTCTGTGTCTCCCTCTCTCTCTGCCCCTCCCCTGTTCATGCTCTGTCTCTCTCTGTCTCAAAAATAAATAAACGTTAAAAAAAATTTAAATATAAGGTAGGAATATTATACATTAATTAAAATAATAAAGAAACTGGGAATAATAATATTTGAGAACTAATATCACAACAAAATGCGTAAAAGGAAAAGTGTTAGAAACAAAAGGAACAAGCAAATAATGTTGCAGTGCACAAGTAGTGGTATTAGGTTGGGATCTGCTTTGGGTGGTATCATTCCAAGAGTGAAGGTTGGCTTATCCTGAGGTATGTTCCAAGAGCCCTCAGAGCCAGGGAAGAGCTTCAGCCTCTTGAAATTTAGGTATAAATATTGTATACCTCTGGGGTGCCTGGGTGGTTTAGTTGGTTGGGCATATGACTTCGGCTCAGGTCATGATCTCACGGCTTGTGGGTTCGAGCCCCGCATCGGGCTGTGTGCTAACAGCTCAGAGCCTGGAGCCTGCTTCGGATTCTGTGTCTCCCTCTCTCTCTGCCCCTCCCCTGCTTGCGCTTCTCTCTCTCTCTCTCTCTCAAAAAAATAAATAAACATAAAAAAATTTAAATGTTGCATACCTCCTGGTTTACTAACATGGAGTGGAGTAGGAGTCAGGCTTTATCTGGACTCAGATATAATAGAGTCAAACCTTTTATTCACTTACAGATAGGAATTATATGAGTTTCCCAGGATTGCCCATCTTGGAGAGAAAGACACTTCCTAAGCAACTGTGCAAGTGATTGCTCCCATAGCTAATGAGAATGGAACTCAATGTAGAAGTCAGGGTTGCCCCACTGCACAACTCCAGTGAGAGTAAGTCTGTGATGTGAAAAAAGGGTAATGTTAGAATTAAGAGGTATCAGGTGAGCGGGTTATACAGATGGAACCAAGTTTCCAGTCGAATCCATATGCTAATGGTAACTTCAAGGAGAGATGGATTGAGAAGTTTGATGAAAAAGTTACTAGGTGGGGGAATTAGTGATCAGCTTTGCTTCCTAGGGGCATAGGCCTATCTGTAATGCTACCTGCCTTTCCCTGAGTAGATTACCAAATAGTTTGGGATCTCTTTTCGCCTGGTTCTGAGACAACAGGGAACTCCTTTGGTGAAAAGCTAGTTGGAACTGAACATGGCTGCATAGACAGAATGTTATTGGCCTCACCATGTTTAAGGTCACGGTCCCCTAATGTTATAACTGCTGCATGCCCCACAACATGTTAAAGGAATAACGTTTTAAAGGAAGGCAATGGGAAGTATCTGCATAATAGCAACATTCTTTTCAAGCTCTGCTTTGAAATGAGGCTGTCGGGAGGCAGGCCAATATGAAAGGGGCTCTATCAACAGAGAGACCCTCTGACTCTGGATTTATTTAATGCTCTTGCTCTCTGGATTTTGTTTTTCATTTATCTTGTTTTCCATCTATGGCTTGGACTTCTCAAGAAAATTGTCTCTGTCCTGTGGTTACATAGGTTGGAGACCACAGATTCTAGTTTACAGATCTCATATTCTGAAAATTTTGGAATGGTATCATTCCAGCCATTTCCCCCAAGCTGCCTTTGAAACTAATATTATTGCTTACAAATGATTGTGAAATATTTAAATTATACAGGGAAGGACAGAGAATTTATTTATTTTCTCTTAGTAGTTCTTTTGAGTGATTTGCATAGTGAATTTTAAGGGTAGAAATAGCTCCCGCATTTATGTTTTGCTGGGTCTCACATAGATGTGCATTGGAGTAGATATAGAAAGGAATACCACAGACTTGGCCAGGAGAAGAAAAAGTACACTCATAGTTCTTCCCTTGCTCCCTTATCCCCACTTAATAAAAGTGAAAAAATGCAATAAAGTAACATGAAACAAAGCTAAAAAGATCACTCATTAAAAAAAAGAGAGAAAATTGTCAAAATAATAGTGCCAGCAAAAACCCAATGGGACAAACAAAATCGCCACAAAGGACAAAGGAAAGTTCTTTGTCTGAATTAAAAATAACGAAAAGTGGTCTGATATGCATTGAATACAAATGTGGGTTTCATTGCAGAGTCCTTCAGCTCTGTAACTTTGCAGCCTGAGATAGGGAACAAGTTCCCAGACAAATACTACCAAGTCACTCACTGTCCCCTGTCTTCCTGAACAGTCCGCTACAGTACCTGGACATTGTCAGCTCTGCCTTAAAGTTTCCTGCCCCCCAAACCATGAGGATTCGGTGGAAATTAAATAGGTAGGAATGGCAAGATCAGTAATTAATAAAAGACCTAAGGTTCTGATATATTTTTTGTTCGGCAGCAGTGCAAGATGGGAAAGAAATGGAAGGAAGGCTAGGGGTGATGAAACCTTCATCTCTGATAGTGCCGTGTTAGCTTCCTGGAAACCTATCTCTACTCTGGAACTGACCTTCAAGGACTTGTGTCCCAGCTTGTTTGAGACTCTTGGGAGAGTCTCTCTGCAGTATTCTTCTGGTTCTGACACCTTGCTGACAAATACCAGTTTGCTTCTGGGCTCTTTGGGGGAACTCCATGTTTTTCCCTCCCTCAGCCCATTTCTGCCCATCAGCTCTTGCTCAGCCTTGCCTCTGCCAAGATCCAGCCATTTTCGGCTGAGCCCACAGACTCTGAATGAGCCCCTTCCTGGGGCTCAGGCCATCCCCAGCCCACGACTTAGTTGGAACTGAAACAAGAATGGTACCAACAATAAGGCAGAATTGTGATTTATATCAAAATTAAGGGTAGAAAAGGGAAAATCAACATCTTGGGTTTTTTTTGAGGTTTCGTGTTATGCAATTGTGGTAAAATACACATAACGTAAAGTTGACCATCTTGGCCATTTTAAAGTGTACAGCCCAGTGGTATTAAAAACATTCTCTTGGGGCGCCTGGGTGGCGCAGTCGGTTAAGCGTCCGACTTCAGCCAGGTCACGATCTCGCGGTCCGTGAGTTCGAGCCCCGCGTCAGGCTCTGGGCTGATGGCTCAGAGCCTGGAACCTGTTTCCGATTCTGTGTCTCCCTCTCTCTCTGTCCCTCCCCCGTTCATGCTTTGTCTCTCTCTGTCCCAAAAATAAAATAAACGTTGAAAAAAAAATTAAAAAACAAACAAACAAACAAACATTCTCTTTGTGCAGCCATCACCACGATCCATCTCCAGAACTCTCTTCATCTTGTAAAACTGAAACTCTACCGATTAAACAGTAATGCCCCATCCCGCCTTCCCTCAGCCCCTGGCAACCACCCTTCCACTTTCTGTCTCTAGGAATCTGACCAGGTACCTCATATAAATATTTATATGCAGTATTTGTCTTTTTGTGATTGGTTTGTTTTCCTTAGCTTAATGTCTTCAAGGTTTATCTGTGTTGTAGCATGTGTCAGAATTGCATTTCTTTTGAAGACTGAATAACATTCCATTGTTTGTACATGCCACATTTTGTCGATCCATTCATCTGTTGATGGACACTTGGGTTGCTTCCACCTGTTGGCTGTTGGGAATAATGCTGCTATGAACATAGCCTGGCACATATCTCTTCAAGACCCTGCTTTCAGTTCTTCTGGGTATATACCCAGAAGTGGAATTGCAGAATCATATGGTAGTTCAATTTTTTAATTTTTTTGAGGAACCACCATACTGTTTTCCTCAGTAGCTGAACCAATTTTGCACTCCCACCAACAGTGCACGAGGGTTCCCTCCCCCCCCCCCCCATTCTTGACCACACTTACCTCTTGTCCTTTTGGTGATAGCCATTCTGACAGATAGGAGGTGATATCTCCTGGTTTGGATTTGCATTTTCTGATTATTGAGCATATTTTCATATGTTTATTGACCATTTGCCTTTGGAGAAAAATGTGTTCAAGTTCTTTCCCTGGTTTTTAGTCAGGTGTTTTATTCTTGAGTTGTAGGAATTTTTTATATATTCTGGATATTAACCTGTTATATGATTTGCGAATATTTTCTCCCATTCCATGGGTTGCCTTTTCACTCTGTTAATTGTGTTCTTGCTTGCACATTTTTATCTTTGATGTCATCTAATTTATCTGTTTGTTTTCTTCTGTTGCCTCTGGAAAATAAATGCTTTTTTCTTCAGACACATAAGAAGTTATAAAAATGTATTTTCTACTTGAACACGTAGAAAGTTTCAATAAGAAGTAAGAAATCAGAAATCATATCAGGTGTTCCATTTGATGAACATAGTACATCTCACCCCAAAATGGTTACAATAAAAGCACTCTAAAAATAATTAAGTCATAGATGAGCACTACAGAGGAAGAAATGTATCACTTTCAGGATTGTTTTGTTCTTCATTTATTTCATCCCTGAAGCAGAGAAAACTGTTAACTGGATAGAGAAGAGGTGTACAGTGTTTTAGAATAGGAGGAGGCAAAAGGGCAGTGATGTTTTGGAGAAGCTGTAAATGGATGGGTGATTAGCATATGTTGTTTTATTAATTTCCTACAGCAAGCCTGTGGGAGAGGCGTTGGTATTGCCAGTTCAAGGGATAAGGCCCAAAGCCACAGTTACTGGGTAGCAGAGCTGGGATGGGAACCAAAAGCCTGTTTTTTTCTAACCCATCTCCAAGTGAACTGCTTGTTAACTAGTAATTAACTAATAGTTAATTCAGCTGAAATGCTAGTAGGACATGTAATGGAACATAACAAAATTATTCTAAAACCTATTGTAAGAATTAACTTTCAAACCATCAAAGAAAGGGGAGCCTGGTTGGCTCAGTCGGCTGGGCGTCCGACTTCAGCTCAAGTCGTAATCTCACAGTTTGTGGGTCCGAGCCCTGCATCAGGCTCTGCGCTGACAGCTCAGAGCCTGGAGCCTGCTTCGGATTCTGTGTCTCCCTCTCTCTCTGCCCTTCCCCTGCTCTCACTCTCTCTCTCTCTCTTTCTCTCTCTCTCTCTCAAAAAAAAACAAAAAAATAAAAATAAAAATAAAAAATCAGG
Source organism: Prionailurus bengalensis (assembly GCF_016509475.1). Taxonomy (NCBI): domain Eukaryota; kingdom Metazoa; phylum Chordata; class Mammalia; order Carnivora; family Felidae; genus Prionailurus; species Prionailurus bengalensis. Next base: position 100,156,511 of record NC_057355.1, read on the forward strand.
GGTGATTAAATATGTATTATAATGTCTCACAATTCAAAATAGTGTGGTATAGAATTAACAATGGAAATACATTATTGTGACAGAATAGAGACCTCAAGAATAAGCCTTCATACATTCAGGATTTAATATAGAATACTCTGAGCTTAAACAGTTGTTGGGAAAAAGCAACCCATCATTTTATTAAGACTTAGATTACTCTCAACCCATATTTAGAAAAAGTAATAGACTGAGGTCCTGCATCAGCCAGTGGAAGTTTTGTTTGGCCCAAGGTATGTAAGTGCGTGGGTGAGTGAGTGTGTGTGTGTGTGTCTGGATTTGGATGCTACCATGTGGGACATCTAGGCTACAGTTTGCCAAAGGAATCTCCCATTCCTCATAATTCTCATCATGTCACAATTGTCTTTCTGTGCCTACCTGGCCCCTTTGCCATTTAAGCTTATGATTTCTGATGAATACTCATTCTAGGTGAGTATTTCTTGCCTAGAATCATAAAATTGGTTGGACATCAGAATCACACGGACGTCTTGTTAAAACAAATTGCTCAGCCACAGCCCCAGCATTTCTGATTCAGTGGGCCTGGGATGAGGCCCAAGAATTTGCTTTTCTAACAAGTTCCCTCACGCAGTGTAGTCTCTGGGCCTGAGATAAATGCATAAATTGGAAGTCAACATTTTATACTTCTAAAAGGAGCTTCCATATTTTGGAGTAATTTGGATTCTGTTGAATCTAGTAACAAAAAATGGGCCTATATTTTCTATGACTTTTTAAAATTTCATTTTTCCAGTAATATATTTTCATTGAATTTTATAAAAGCACTGGTTCACAGGGATTGGAAATTTAAAACCCAACAGGTGAATAAACAACATGTCTGCAGCCACAGACCACTTAAGGAGCACCGTCACCAGAGTTCTGCCCAGGGGGCATTTCCCTTGGTGAATGATCTGGGACAGGTCATAACCTGTAGGCCAGAAACTTGATTTAAGAGTTGATTTAAGTCATAACACAGGCACACGCTGTCAGTTCCACAAGGAACTGGAATATGAAACCACATGCCAATGACAGTTTATTAATTTCCAGTGAGAAATGCAACTGTCAACCGGTCCGGTTACTCATGTTGGCCTGACCAGTGAATCATTCCCCTGCCTGAGACACCAACCTATAATCCAGAGGTTACTCAGTGAGCATGAACACAGAAAAAAAAAAGGGTTAAATAAATGATTTGTATATTAGTAGCATCAGGCTGGGTACCTACTGGAGATGCAGGGATACACCTGCCGAGTGGATGCCGCATCCACCGGGTCAGTGGTTGCATGGACGGACATTCACTTATGAAGCTTCCGTTGCTGATCCACCAACTTTCCCTTCCTAACTGACAGGTGATGAAATTAATTCAGTCAAGTCGCTGTCATCAATCTAGTCAGCCGTGTCTGGAAGTAATTCTGTCTCTTTGATGGTGTCTTTGCACATCTTCGCCACAACCCATTAGGTTATGAGTGTCAAAGTCAATTTTGAAAAAGTGAAGAAAATGAGTCTCATACACATACATAGTGAGTACATGTCAAGGATTTAATTAAGTCATGAAAGGAAACAATGAGTTAAAAACCTGATTTAGGGACGCCTGGGTGGCTCAGTCGATTAAGTGTTTGGCTCAGGTCATGATCTCACGGTTTGTTGCGTTCTGGCCCCTTGCTGGGTTTTGTGCTGAGAGCACGGAGCCTGCTTGGAATTCTCTGTCTCTCTCTGCCCCTCCCCTGCTCTCTCTCTCTCTCTCAAAATAAATACATAAACATTAAAAAAAAAGAAAAGCCTCAGTTAAAGAACACACAAAGTATATATAGTCATGAAAGAAAGGACACTGAATATCACTAACTTACTTACCAAACTAGCTCATACTCTACTGGGCAGTAAAGGCATAAGTTTAGGGGTTAGTTCTGCAATTAAATAATTTGTTTTTCTACCTAAAAAAAAAAAATAATCTGTAATTTGTCAGTCTTCTACCAGTAAACATCTAGCTTTATAGAGTATGGGTCCTAATCAACAGTAAATCAAAAAACTGTCCTTCTCCTCAGTGTCAGATGAAGCCAGATGAGCTTGTTAGACCATGCTCTTGTATCACATTAAAAGGGTGCATGAGTCTTCCTGCCTTATTTCTGAGTTTTGGACAATTTTTTGTGGCAGACTTAATAGTTTTACTCTCAGAAACAGTCTGTTTCCTTGTTCCTGTGTGCTGTGGAAGAGGGTAAGATGGTCTGAGGGCAGAGCAGAGGAGCTTTTCTGTCACTTAACTGTCACCTTCCTATGCTCTTTCTGGCCAGAGCGACTTAACGGGATTTGGCTCTATTGGTTGTCTAATTGCCGGAAAGAGTAGCTCAGTATTCATAGTTGGATAAAAATGATGGTGTAAATTTACCCAGAGGCATTTAAATGCTCTCGTCAGGTGTGGACTTTGGGTTTTATTTATTTAGGGTTAGAGATTCAGCCAGGGCATGCAAATTTCAAATGTGGAGCATTGGAGGATGATTCCAAAGTGTTCCCACGTTCCTGGCAAACTGACCATCTAAAGTGTTTAGGAATGCTTAGAATCTGTTACCTAAGCAGGTGTCAGATCTGTAGGACTTACATTTCTGAAGAATCATTTCATATAAAACCCTTATATGAGGTTATCCAGGCCAAATAATCAGCTGGTACATACTCGTAGAGCTGCTTTGGGTGTTCAAGTACTGACATGTTTTCATACTGGTTGGTGAAGAGAAATGGTCTCTCCATTGAGATTATGAAGTATCTAATGATGTCTCACATCAGTGGCTGTGGAGGTGGTAATGGACCTGGGAGGAGCCCCAGCACAGATGGCCCCAGCAGCCACTGAGTGGTTTGAGAGGCAACAGTGGAGGGGTGTTCGGCGCCCTGCCTCTGATCCATGGCTACCTAGAGTTGGTAGGGGTGGCAAAGTGGGCACAGGCCCTTTGGGGGGCACTGGCATCCAGCTATATACCAGTTGTGAAGCGTCTTCAGTATGTCCAGCTGCAACAAAGATACTGGAAATTTCATGACTATTAATATAATGGTGAAGTCATTGATGTGGTTCTGAACAAGGGTATTGCTTAGCTAGGTGACAGCTATATCACCTAGGTGACAGCTATAGGGGCATATGTATATGCCACTAAGGTGGCAACAATTTGTAAAAATCAACAAATTAGGAAGTTTCTAGATTGTTTTGGTAGATTGTTTTCTCCATAATATATTATTTATGGATGTTTAGGATATGGTTAATTTAGAAAATAAAGGAATGTTGGACATATTTTGGTTAACTATTTTGTTTTATTATATTACATATTAATATTTTATCTTCCAGTTAAATATTTTGAATATGACTTTTACTTCTGACTATACAAATGAAAATTATTTCAGTCAAACCATCAAAACTAAGGAAAAAATGAATTGGGAACATAGCTGACAATATAATAGGTAAAGATTTATTGTCTGAATTTAAATAAAGTGCTTATTCAAAGCCAAAAGGATAACACAAACCTCCAATAGGCAGACAGTTGAATTTTAGGTAGGTAGTCTGTATAAATGTAAAAACAGGCAGAAAGGAGGTTCCCCAAGGGCAGGGACAGTGTCTGACACAGGCCTGGTCTCATAGGGATTTGATAAATGTTAATTGACTAAGTAAATGACTGAATCAATATATGAAAAAGCTCTTCATCCTCACCAGTAATTAAGTAAATGCAACTAAAACATTCATAAGATATAATTTCACACCTATTAATTTAGCAAATTAAAGAAATAAAACCAATGCCAGAGAACCACTGGGGAAATAGGAAAGCTTGTCACCACTTTCTGGAAGGACCTAATTAATTTATTACTAACAATCATAGCTGCTTACTTTCTTCACGCGTTTGGGGGATTTATCCTTAGGAAACAACGTTAAAGGAAATGAAAACTTTTCTTTATAAATGTTTATAGAAGAGTTGTTTATAATAGCAAACTTTGCAATCAAAATATCCCGACAGCACAGTGAAATAGTATGCACTCATTTGAAATGATACATGTGAATATTACATGGAGAAGTTTAGAAGAAATATTAACAGATATGCACATTCGGCTTCCAGCCATGTTTGAAAACCACACAGTATCCATCTGTGGAATGGAAACATAAGGGGCAATGGAGAATATCTAGGTGAAAAGCCACCAGGGTGTAATTTTTATTAAGCTGCTTTTGCTTATGGATGAGCAAGAAACGTTAAAGACAAATTTACCTCCCTTACAGATGGCCAATGTAGGATGTCACTAAAGATCATTAGCACATTTATATTTAACCCCAAGTTTATTTTCTGAAGATTATTGTCTCCCTTCAATTTGCATTGTTCCTCCAAGATTTATGATCCCTACATTCAACGTGATAGCATATAGTAACAATGTTCAAAAGCAGTTCATGGTATCCAGAAAGATTTCTGTGAACCAAGAAAAGTCGATCCTTATTATTCACGGATTCCATATTTGTGAATTTGCCTACTCGCTGAAATTTATTTGTAACCCCCAAGACAATACTCGTGACGCTTTCATGATAATTTGCAGACGTAAACAGAATGAGAATATCGAGTTGCTCAACACACATATACGCAGCTGAAGCCAAACCAAAGCGGCATTCTGTCTTTTTGTTTTAGCTCTCATCCTGTAAATAAGTGTTCTTTTCACGGTCTGTTTAGTGCCATGTTGTTCATATTATCATGCCTTTTTGTGGTTGATGGTGATTTTACCATTTAAAATAGCCTCCAAAGCATAGTGTTAAAGTGCTGTGTAGCATTCCCAACTGCAAGAAGGCTGTGAGGTGCCTTTTGGGAAAAACATGTATGCTAGATAAGCTTTGTTTAGCCATGAGCTATAGGGCTGTTGGCCCAGTGTTCAGTGTTACCCAATCAATAATAAATAGTCTTAAAAAACAGTAATACATAAAGTGTCTTAAGTAAGGTGTCTTTAAACAGAAATACACATAAAACCAGATTATATATTGCTCCGTTGACCAAATATTCTGAAAAAGGGTCCCAGGAGCCTAGCCCTACATTTCCCTTAGATGCAATGCTAATTAGCATTTGTTAATTCAGTGTTTGTGGTAACTCTTTAGAACATAGCTACCATGAATAATGAGAACCGACTGGTTTTAGTGGAGGCATAAACTTAGGTGTTCCCTTCTGGTCCAATATCATCAGACAAAGTCTTGAGCGAGGCAGAAAAAGACATCTGTTGTTAGGTTGTGGTAAATTTTTTTACTCTCATATGGTAGTAAACACACGTAGTTCTAGACCTCGATGACTTTCAGTCCCTTTTTTCCTCGAAGATCAACAAGAATATTGTTATTCGAGTAGCATAGGCCTGCGTGATAAATCCTAAGAAAATGGCAGGAACCTTAGTAAATGTTTCTAGTTATATTTCCTTAGTCTCCACAAGATCCGAAACTGACTACCAGTTTGATTTGGGAAGAGCTCAGGTGGTGACAGGGCGCCTGTGGCCTAAATCCTAACCAGATAGCCCATGCTGAACATAAAAAGACTTAAACCTCAGAGACCTGTGTTCTGTTCCCCAGCTCTTCCCTCCGTGGGCATTCTTAATTATAAGCAGTCGTAACTAACTTGGGTGAACTTTACTATAGAAGGAATGTATCTGAAGGCTACACAGCATTCATGGAATCTCTTAGAAAGATGGAGGCTCTTTATAAAGGTGGAGGATGGTTAGTCAGAAAGAACACCCAGATCCTACCACAGAGCTGGTCCAGAGAAGATGTCACTTGGCTGCGTGCTACGCTGTTGTAGCTCATGCAACTGACCCCAGACCCTGGGCACTGGGATGCCACTGCTGGGGCTGCTACCACAGCTGTCTCTGAAAGCTCGGAGTAGCTGCCACCACCCCCACGTCCGCCATCTCCAGGTCTCCACATCTCAAGCTTCCATTTTGGAGTCTGGGCAGCAACTTGGGTGATGTGCCTGTACTTTTGTTGCAAGAAAGCCAGGGAAATGAATTTTAGCCTCTGCCTTCAAACGTAGGAAGAGAGGTAGAAAAAGGAGGGAAAAAGAATGATAAAAGTGCCTTACCTACACAGCCAACGTGAAGGGGTTCACTTATGACTCAGGCCGCTACAGGAGTATGTTGTTGGGACGACTGACTGTCCTGTCCCAGCAGCTGGAGCATGATCCATATGGGAGCCTGGGCTGCCCCCACTGCCATAGCTGCTCAGTGTGCAACTCCTTTTACTCTACCATTAGGAGAGAGAGACAAGCTATAGTAATAAAGTAATGCAAAACCACTTTTAAAGAAATGCCAAACAGACTTCAAAGCCTCTTGACTTATGCATGTTCCCCAAACATGCCCCAGACCTAGGCTCTCAGGGGCTTCTGCCTCCACATCAATTGTGAAAGTCAAATCTGATTTTCAGAGCCATATTTTTGTGTTAGAAAACTTTTGATCGGCTGCATGTCTTAAAAAACGTATTCTTCAGAAAACACTTTATGCCCATTGACAATATAAGACATATTCAGACAGTTTCTAGAGCTGCCCAAATGCTCAGCTGACTGGGGACACACACAACACAATGGTTTGGTCATGATGGGTTTTGAGGGAACTTGACTGGGAAGGAATTTGCAGTTGCAAATACTTCTCTCTTACTATCTTACTTCTTATTCTCACTGTAAATTCCTTGTTATGTGAGTGGGAAGGAGAGCGGGGAATAGGGTGCTCTCTGCGGTTTCTGGCAGGGTTCATTGCCATGCTCCTCAGTCACTCCCATCATCCATCATGGAAGTAGTTAGTCCAAAATAATTAGTTACCTTTTGTTGTGCTCCCAATTTTCAGAACATTTTGCTGTTGTTTTCCCCAGAGATTTGGGATCCAATAATATTTCTTTTGAAAAAGTTGTGCTTGTAAAACATTTTTAACTATTTTAAATTTGGGGACAGCTCTGTGAGATGGCTAGGGTTTTTGGTATTTGGGCGGGGTTGTCATTTTTGACTATTTACCACAAAATCGACAGTGATATTGGATAGCTAGCCTGAAAATAAAAATGATCGTGACTTAGGTTAAAATTGCAATGACATTTTCACCTACATACCTCCCCTGCGTGGTTTAGCTGAGTTTTTCTGAACACACCTGTAGAGTATAAGCGAAAAACTAAAAATAAATTTAGGGAAATTGAATTTGTTCTGACTACCTTTACTTTTTCACTTTGAACTATAGATAAAGTCAGGAAGGTTAGAGGCCAAATATGCCATAGAAAAGGGTCACTCATACTGGCAGAGAAGGTATGCTTTGGCAGTGCTATTAAAAAGGACAAAGACCTATGGCAGACAGCATTCCCCTTCACCCTTCCAAGGCAGTAAACTCAGAGGGGACTATGGCTGTCACTGGTTCACTGAAGTTTCTAGAATCTTCCACATGAGGCAAAAGTTTCCACTCCTTGCCGTTCTACCACCTATCCCTCAAGGGCCATGCTCAGTTGCTTTTTTCCGTCTCCATATTTTACTATTTCGTATCAAAGTTTTGGGCCTACTGGAAATGATGATATTATAGTATATTTTATATGTCATACCTAACTGTGTAAGGAGACCACTTTCCTTTTTGTTTAAAGTGTGTATTCCGGGGGCGCCTGGGTGGCGCAGTCGGTTAAGCGTCCGACTTCAGCCAGGTCACGATCTCGCACTCCGTGAGTTCGAGCCCCGCGTCGGGCTCTGGGCTGATGGCTCAGAGCCTGGAGCCTGTTTCCGATTCTGTGTCTCCCTCTCTCTCTGCCCCTCCCCCGTTCATGCTCTGTCTCTCTCTGTCTCAAAAATAAATAAACATTAAAAAAAATAAAATAAAATAAAGTGTGTATTCCGTAAATGTAAATCTATACATAAAACGTGATTTGTTTTACTCAGTGTATGGAATCTTCCCATTCAGAGAGTGGCTGAAATGAAATTCAAATGCAGGTACATTTCAGTGGAGAACAAGAAATGTTTTTTATGTCCCTGATCTCCCTGTAGCATCTCTAGAACAATGATTCTCAACATGTCAATTGGAAAAGTCTTTTTTTTAAGTAAAATTTTACAAATCTCAGTATATCAGATGTACTTTTAATATCCGTTGGTTAAGAAAGCTGTTCATTGAAGAATGCTTTTAAATGAATTTCCATTTGATTTATCACACTGGCATCTACTTATACTTGTGAAAATAGAAGAACATAGATGTGTAGAATATATTTTACATGCAGCCTGTCTGAGGACTCCCTGTATGGACTCCATGACTTTATTACTAAGCCACTCTGGAGAAACAGGCACACCGGCTCTAGATTTTATTCAGGTTGGCGGCCACCTCAAAGTCTCCTTAGACCAAGCTGGTGGGGAGTCAGTGGTGCCTCGGGAGAGATTGGTTCTCCTTGGACATGCTAGCTATGCTTCCCTGACCTCTCATTGGTTTTTGAAGTGGTCTTTCAGACACACATTTTTTTTTCAGTTACACAATACATGTGCAAGCCATTTTAAAACAAAATAAAAGCCATTCCTAGAGTTATTTGAACCGATGCTTATGGCTGGATTAAAAACCAGGGGTCTTGGGTGGAAACTCACCAACAGTGTAGCAGAAAAGTCTTCTATGACAATGAAAGTTCGTTTTCTTCTCTGCACTTAGCATTGAGCAGAATTAAACCTACATATGAAAGGAATCTATTTCTTTTGTCAGAAACCCACTTTGCAAGGAAATAATGGGCAGCTTTTTCAGCTGCTCTGTCCTTTTCTCTTAATTATGGGTGTTCTCTTGTGACATTTAATGTGGACCATTGTCTGAGTCAATAAAGTAATGGATTGATTGGATCAGATTAAAATGGCAGAAGTCTTTTTTTAAAGCACAGGATTTTAATTTGAAGATTTGAGATCAAATCAGTTCCAGGCTCCTGTGTCTCTGGTGACCTCTTTTGGAGTCAGTCCCCACCCATCATGATCAGTGGTACCCTCCTGAGGAACAGGACAAAATGCCCTATACTAACTTTAGTTGCTGGTCTTCTCCAGTTTGAGGCTGGTGCAAAGCAGGAGCCAAGGGGAAACTAAGTTTAGAGCTCACAGATGGTAACTTTATTTTTTATTTATTTATTTTTCAGATGGTTAACTTTAGGGGCACCTGGGTGACTCAGTCGGTTAAGCATCTGACTTCAGCTCAGGTCATGAACTCATGGTTTGTGGGTTCGAGCCCCGTGTTGGGCTCTGTGCTGACAGCTCAGAGCCTGGAGCCTGCTTCAGATTCTGTGCCTCCCTGTCTCTCTCTGCCCCTCCCTGCTCATGCTGTGTATCTCTCTCGTTCAAAACTAACAAACATTAAAAATAAATAAATTAAAAAAAAAAAAGATGGTTAACTTTAAAAGGCTATTTGTGTAGATGAGGAAACAGGCACTAAAAATTATATAGTTGATCGAGTCCTGTATTAGTGATCTATGACTACCTAACAAATTAATGCAAACATGGTATCTTCAAACAACAAACATTTATTATCTAACGGTTTCTGTGGGTCAGGAATCCTAGATTGACTTAGCTGCGGAGTCTGGCTCAGGTGCTCTTGTGAGGCTGCCGCTGAGGTGACAGCCCGCACTGCAGTCATCTGAGACTTGACTGGGTCTGGAGAATTGGTTCCAAGCTGATTCATATGGCTGTTGGCAGGAAGCCTCAGTTCATCACCGCAGGGGCCTCTCTGTGCAGCTGCTCGTGGCATGGTTTCCCCCAGAGCCCGTGATCCAGGCGAGAGAGAACCCAAGAGCAAAGCCACAGTCTTTTGTATCCTAATTTTAGCAGTAACATACCATCAGTTCTGCCACATTCTACTGATCACACGGGATGTGAGTACCAGGGGGCAGGAATGATCGCGGGTCTTCCTGGAGGCTGCCTACCACAGGTTCACATGACTCGCTTTTCTAGAAACCATGGATTAGGTAGCTCCCTTTCTAGGGACAGCCTCTTGATCAAGTGAATAATAATGATCTATCATACTTTGAAAATCATTTTTATGTCTTTGCTTAAAAACAAACTTGATTATTGTTTTTAAGTAAAATGCAATTATAAAGACTAAATAACAGAGACTCGTGTACAACATAGAAATTTAAAATTTTACGTGAACTCCTTACACCCAAAGTTTTTGGCATATATTTATATATCACTATAAAATATATTTATTTTTAAAAATCACAGGGGTGACTGAGTCAGTTAAGCAACCAACTCTTCATTTCCGCTCAGGTCATGATCTCACAGTTCATGGGAACCTGGCCTGCGTCGGGCTAAGTGAGGAGCCTGCTTAGGATTCTCTTTCTCCCTCTCTCTCTGCCCCTCCCCTGCACACACACACACACACACACACACACACACACACACACACACACACACTTTCTCTCACTCTCAAAAAAATAAACTTAAAAAAAGTGATACACTATTCTGAATCTTATTTTTCATTAAACAATGTATTGCTTATATCTTTCAAAGTCAGAATATACATTCATTCATCTTTATAAGCTGCATAGTATTCTATTAAATAACTGTAGCAAGTAGACTAAATGCACCAGAATTGTCTATCCAGTCCCGGCTGTTGGGCAGTTGAATTTCGCCCCCTCCCGGTTTTTGACAAAATAAGAATCATTTTTGTACATATATCTTTGCATGCTGTATGACAATACTTTAGAGCAAATTTTCAAAGTATATTCTTGAGTGAAAAAGTATGTGCATCAAAAACTTATCAGCTGTTGCTGAATTGTCTGTTAAAAATATTGTACTTACGGCGCACCTGGGTGGCTCAGTCAGTTAAGCATCAGACTTCGGCTCAGGTCATGATCTCACAGTCCATGAGTTCGAGCCCTGCGTCGGGTTCTGTGCTTCAGATTCTGTGTCTCCCTCTCTCTCTCTGCCCCCCCCCCACTCACTATCTCTCTCTCTCTCTCTCTCTAATATAATTAAGCATTAAAAAATTATTAAAAATAATGTACTTACAATATTTTAGTGACAAAAGTGCCCAAAACACCTGCCTTCTAACGTCAGCATAACTTTGCTGTGATATACCTTGCTATAATTTTGAGTCAGGTGATTGTCGTGTACCTGGCAGAGAAAAAGAAGGGTGGTGGGGAGGACTGTGGTGTGAGGAGACAGTCAGAGAGAGTGGAGGGGATCCTGTGAGTGGTTGATTCCCTGGCGGCAGTAGCCGCTCCCAAGCTCACACAGCACTAGACCCCAGTTAGGCTACTCTGCCTTGAGTGTGAACATTAGCGATGTTTGCCCAGCTCATCTGTTACTAAGATAACACTAATGCCTTCAGGTGTCTGTGCATCAGTGAAGAAAGTGATGGAATAGACCAGAAGATAAGTGGATCAGAAAAATCCAGCTTCTTCCCAAGAGCCCCCCAACATTCCTTCCTGAAAATCTCACTATTGCTTTACCTGACACCTTAGACTCAAGATCCTTTTTTTAAAAATATTTATTTACTTTGAGAGAGAGCATGCGTGAGCATGGGGAGGAGTAGAGAGAGAGGGACAGAGTGAATCCCAAGCAGACTCCATGCTGTCAGCGGGGCTCAATCCCATGAACCGTGAGATCATGACCTGAGCCGAAATCAAGGGTCGGACGCTTAACCCACTGAGCCACCCAGGTGCCCCTCAAGATCCTTTAAACAGCACACACATCGTCTGAGGAAAGTAATCTTGACATCAGCCACTAATGCGCAAGCAAAGTTAGTATTTCACATTAGTTGAAGAGACTGAGACTCTGAAAGAATGGAATTCATTCATTCATGAGTTCATTCATCAAATAATAACTATAGTACCCACTGTAGGCCAGAAGCTATGCGACACTGGGTATATAATCATGAGCCAAAACAAGTACCAACATGAAACTGCCAGGTAGTGGAGAAAGTGGACAGTATTCAAATATATTCAGTAGGAGAGACCCTGGGAGAATCACACTGGGCAGAACACAAAGTAACAACATGCTTGCAAAGGCCTTGAGGCGGGAAGGAGCTGAGCTGTTTGAGAAAAGGAAAAAGGCCAGTGTGGCCAGAGGGAGTCATAGCAAGAGACGAGGGCCCAGAGCCAGATCATGCCAGCCCTGCACATTTTGTTAGAAGACGCAGTTTGAAAAAGGAATTCGGGATCTGGAAATATTCAAAAAGGCAGATATGGAGGAGAGGAGGGAGAGTGATGGGCACTGGGTTGGAAGGGAGAAGTGCCAGCTGGATAAGAAGCTTATCCGCTCCATTAGCCATGTACCTCCTGTACCTCAGCGTCCACCTGGTCTTCTTGGGCACGGTGCCGCTGGGCTCGGACCCATCGTCACACATGGCACACGCTCAGGGACTGAGCGGCCTGGCTGGGACCTGCCTTTCTCCCCTCATAGACTTGAAAGTCTGTGCCCCACTTTGCCTTTCAGCTGCCTGGGAGGATTGCAACCAAAGTCCACGCCTGATTCTATTAATTGAATTACAGAGCAAAGGCCCTAGTGCATTCAGCAAACCTTAATCCATCCCCACATTGCCTTACAATGTTCAATGTTTTAAAAAGCCCACTGCAGCATGCCTCTAAAACGGCACTTAATTGACATAATATGGGTCACCTGTCTACACGGAATTAGCTGGCAGAGCTTCCAGAACAACCTACTTTTCCTCCCTTTTGCCTTTAGTTTTTGAACTTCTGAAATGCGTCACTGCTGCTCAAGTCAGTGTTGAGCCATTATGTAATAACGAGGGGTAGAGTGGAGAGCTGTGCCTCCAGCATCAGCATTTGTCCAGCAGTGCCATTGGGGGTGAGCGGGAAAGTGGTCAGGGCCTCGGGAACCAGGCCAGGGATCTGTCAGTGCTGCTCACCAAGCTCTTAGCTTCAGCTTTTGCAGTTGTGAAATGAAAAGTATAACGTGGCTTGATGTCATGCTTTTAATGTCAAGCTTTATAAAAACTCTGTGTGTGTGCGCGTGTGTGTGTGTGCCCGTGTGAAGAGAATGTTCACCCAGCCCTGTGAGAATGACGCAGTCAGTGAGCATAGCTTGGTGTTCCTGTGTCCTGATTTGGAAAGCCAGAGAGCAAAGTGGTCAGGTCCGTGGATTTAGAGACCCACTGTCTGAACTCAAATCCTGCCCCACCCACAGTTACTATTTAGGAAACCTTGGGGATTTAATGAACATAACTGAGTTTCATTTTCCTCATCTGTAAAATGGGAATAATGACAGCCTTCTCTCATGGGCTTTTTGTGAGGATTAAAAGAGTTGAGGCATGAAAAGGCCTCTGTTTAACATGATTATTTAGTAGACTGAAAATACGGCTAACAATGCCAGGTACTGTTCGAAGGGCCTTGAATATGTTAACGTACTTAATCTTCCAAGATCCCGGGAGGTATGTGCGATTATTCTCATCATCCGCACTTTCCAGATGCCCGAGATCGCCCAGCTAGGAGATGGCAGAACTGAGACTCAAACTTGGACAGTTGGGCTCAGAGTCCCAAGCTCTTAACTGCGTTGCTGCACTGCCCCCCAGCCATAAACAAACGTTAGCTTATGTTATTCTTGGGAGGGAATAAAGAATGGAAGAAATACAGTAGAAAAGGGCCAGAAAGGGGGGATGAGAGCACTAAGATTCCTTTGGACCTTGGAGAGGACTGGAGCCTCTGTGCCCTCTATCCTCCACCCTTTACCCACCCCCTCGCAAATCCCAAATTCCAGTGGCTCAGACTAAATACCGAGTATGTCCTGAGTGTTACGCCCATACTGAAACCTCTTGATCCCACTTAAGTGAGGGAGAGACTGTCACTTTCTGCTGTTGCAACAGCCGTCCTGGTTACTGAAGACTGGCCAGGGGTTTGGCCAGGGGTACCTGGCACCATGGCCAGGGGAGATCCCCTCTTATGGATTGAGTCCTGTCTACTTTCATTATTGCTGGGCTTCTTCAGACACACCAGAATGGTCTAGGTGAAATTCTCAAAACAGAATTGCCTGATTGACCAGATCTGACATTGTAGAGAAGAATTATTCCCAGCAGAGTTACCAGCCTAGATTATTTCTCCTAATATGTCAACGATTCTAATATGAGGCCAAAGTCACCACACTGGGGAACAACATTATGTGGGCAGTCCTTCACAAACGCCTCACACCAGGCAAGATGCAATCCATATCTCAAATACGGCGGTCCACATTTCGGTTGCCTGGCTTGGTTTTGTTTTGTTTCCTTGAGGTGGGCGATTACCCAGAAAACGCTAAAATAAGTATTCAGGTAAAACTGCTGAAGTTCACTAACCTCTGGGAGTTACTGTAACCTGTTATCTTCTAATTTTGCTTTCAGAGGGATGCTGTTGCTGAAACGCTCAGGGATAGAGTCTAATCGTGTCTGCTACCTCGTTTCAAAGGGTGGGTGGGGAGACAGAAGGCGGAAGTGATGATTGTCACATCTAGGTCGATGGCATCGGGTGTTCATTGTTTTATTTTTTTAACTTTTCTGTGCATTTACAATTTTAAAAAATAAATTAGGGAGAATAAAAGCATTAAAAAATAAGGTTTGTGGGGAAGAACTGAGAAAATACAGTTGCTACTGTGGGAGGGCGGTACAGGATTAGCGGTGCTTTCCTGCACATGGTCATCCATAGCACCAGGCAGAGCAGCAGAGACATGGAGAGGTTGTAGAGAGGGGGATGGAAGAGGGATGCTCCAGATAAATAGGTGTCATGGCTGTTTGTACTGTCAGAGAACCCGAAGTTACTGTGGGAGTGACGATTACAACCTTTAAATTACATTCCCAAGTCTAATAACGAGGCTCGGGGTATTCCATGTATTCCCTTGAAACTGATCCAATAATAACAACAGAAACGTTGCACATAACGTATGAATATTTTTTCACGTATGTATTTCATTCCGTATATATGAAAACTAATGGAAAGAGTATCACTGAAAATATGTTTTTAAATGTTTATTTTTGGGAGAGAGAGAGTGTGAGCAGGGGAGGGGCTCCTCTTGGGGAGGGAGAGTCCCAAGCAGGTTCTGCTCTGTCAGCATGGAGCCCCACATGGGGCTTGAACTTAACCACCATGAAATCATGACCTGAGCCGACATCAAGAGTCAGATGCTTAACTGACTGAGCCATTCAAGCGCCCCCACTAAAAATTTATCTTTAGATAGTAAGATTACAAATGATTTTTACATTTTCCACATTACCTGTCTGAATCGTATAGATTTTTTTTCAAGTGACAAATCATTTGATAATCAGGAAAAAGTCATGATTCTTAAAAAAATTTTTTTAATATTTATTTATTTTTGAGAGAGAGAGAGAGAACGAGAACGTGAGCAGGGTAGGGGCAGAGAGAGAGAGGGTGACACAGAATCCGAAACAGGCTCCAGGCTCCTAGCTGTCAGCACAGAGCCTGATGCGGGGCTCGAACTTGGGAACAGCAAGATCATGACCTGAGCCGAAGTCAGACGTTTAACTAACTGACTGAGCCACCCAGGCACCCTGTGGAAAAAGTCATTATTATACAAAAATTCAATGTTATATATGTTGTATCTCTATGTAACTTGTTTTCTACATTTAGCACTATTAACCATAGCATCAAATGGAAATATACTCCTTTAATCTAGACATTAAAATTACAGATTTTCAGAGACTATGTGCTGTGTCTCAACAGGAGATAATTGGAAAACCTTTGATAACTTTTATTCATACTTCTGATTTTATGAATTTTGACCACCTTTTGAGGAATTTTGCACATTTACCCATTTTTTTTTCTTTTTTTTTTTTTTAAATTTTTTTTTTTAACGTTTTATTTATTTTTGAGACAGGGAGAGACAGAGCATGAACAGGGGAGGGTCAGAGAGAGGGAGACACAGAATCTGAAACAGGCTCCAGGCTCTGAGCTGTCTGCACAGAGCCCAACGTGGGGCTCGAACTCAAGGACCGTGAGATCATGACCTGAGCCGAAGCCAGCCGCTTAACCGACTGAGCCACCCAGGCGCCCCCATTTACCCATTTTTAACAGTGCTTTTGGCCAATCCTTCCAGAACCCCACCCTTTTTTTGAAACACCCGAATATAACCATCCTGGTCTGGTAATTTATCTAGATGTAGTCAGTCAGTTAGTCTGGTCAAGAACGTTACAACGCAAAATCAGTGTCTCTTTCTCAAGATTATTTTCAATGGGAATCTCCCCCGGGACTTCCTTAGTAAAGATCAATGCCAATAATTCATTTAGTTTCTTGACAAATGTATTTTCCTCCCTAGGCCCATATTATGTCCACAAATAACCATGTGATTTTTTTTTTTTTTAATTTGCGTGAATGAGTCTTATAAAGGATACAAAAGTTCCTTCTGGCCTAATTTGAGAGTTTTACTCAATTTGCCATATTTCGTAGGCCTACTTGAGCTGGGTTTGGGTAAGAATTTCCCTATGTGTGCTTAATACTGGGAGTCACTGTACAAAGTTGAAGGTGTTTTGTTTGCTTGCTTGCTTTTTTATTTAGTTTTGCAGGACATACTTCAACACTTTGCAGCCATTTTCTGGAGAATGTAGTGGTTCCATCTTGGCTCTTGTGTAGGTCTGTCACCACTTTTATTCCAGTGACGGGCTGCCATACACGGCAGTGCCATTGTGCAGGGTTCATTAGGCAACGTGATATGGACATCAGACCAAGGCAAAACGGAGGAAGACCATCATCTTGGGCTGTTTTACTATGTCTAACGAACTACTGGTGAAGTAGAGCTGACCATAGTAGCCGTAGCTCCTGCTTTAGTCCTTTTTTTCCTGAGTCTTTCTGAAGGATTCTCCCTGCTCAGGGTGCCCAGGGTGGAGGAGGAGTTAAAATACATGCTAACAGTTTTAGGAAAAGGTTTGGTAAATTATCTTGTATGCTAAGCCCCTATGTGACATTATCTGATAGTAATGAAATGTCAGTAGTCTTTATCTATTTAAAGCTTTAAACAGACCACATGAGTAATGTGTTTCAGGTGCTTATCACTAATTAATTAATTCATTTGTAAGTGAAATACCTAATTAAAGCAGTCTAAGGGAGCTCCTTTGCGGCCCTGATGTGGTGGGTCCAGTAACAGAGAGAGATTTTAGTTGGTGAAACTTGTTGGACAGGGTCCCACAGGCTAGTTATCTTCATCAGATTTTATTTGAAGAGTGTTTTGTGTGTGTGTGTGTGTGTGTGTGTGTGTGTGTGTGTGTGTCTGTGTTTTAAGTATAATATAGGTTTGAACTGGTATTTAATATTGACCAGCATCACTCACAAATTCCTAGCTTTGGAAGAAACTTGAAAATCATGTGGTTGAGATCTCGTGATAAAGCAAGGGAAATGGACAAAAGATATGCATGACCCGGTGTCACGCCTTAGTATCATGCGTGCATGGTGTCAGGAAGGGCCAAAGAGCCTGTCACTTCATGACTTCTGCCTTGGGTTTAACTTCAGGGGCATTTCTTTCTACTCGTAAGTTTGCTTTGCCTTTTACCCTGCAGAAAACTATGTAACCCAAAGTGTTCACCATTGTGCCTCAGCTGTTAAGAAACGTTAGCCATGTTTAGATCTCAAGTATATTAATCAGTTCAATTATCTGTTCCCTATGCTCCCTTTCATCTTCTTTGTTCTTTTCTTAGAATAAGGGCATTGTCCTTAAAGTAAAAGAGCCTTGTAAAGGCAGTTAACTAGCTCATGGATAAGAATGCAGGTTTGGGTTGAGAAATTTAGATTTAATCGTTATTGTACCTCTGCGCTGTTATGATGGAAAAAGACACATTTGAGCATAATAATTATGACTGACTCATAATACAATGTGTCTTGTCTATAAATTGTTACTGCCTCAAATAAAATGAATAGAACAAAGAACATAAATGAATTCACAAATGATACCTAAGCTGCTCTCAGGATAGGGGGTGGATTTAGAGAGGGAGCAGGAAAACAAGTTGAACTTGGGATAAAGGGAAAATTAGGGGGGGGGGCGGGGGGGAATGGGTAAATATAATCCATTAGAAGCCACCATTCTCTTTTGCAGCAGACTTGTCAGTATGGGGTCTGGCTCACCCAGCCTATCAAGCCAACCCCAATGCTCACTGATGCCTTCCGCTCTAGTCAGAGCTAAAGTGACTTTTTCATTAAAAAAAAAAAAAAAAGGAATCTTCCTCTATAAATATTACGTCCTTAAAATTTTTTCTCTGCAACAGAAAATCGATATTTTTCTAAAATGTTTTGTGACAAGATCCTATTTGAAAGAAGGTGGCATTGGGGCACCTATATGCCTCACTTGGTGAAGCATCTAACTTTGGCTCAGGTCAGGATCTCATGGTTTGTGAGTTGGAGACGCCCCCCCCCCCCCCCCCCCGCCCCCTTCGGGCTCTATGCTGACAGCTGGGAGCCTGGAGCCTGCTTCGGATTCTGTCTTTCTCTCTCTCTGCCCCTCCCCCACTCGCACTTTGTCTCTCTCTCTCAAAAATGAATAAATGTTAAAAAAAATGAATGAATGAAAAAAGTGGCATTTCTTTAAATTAGTTCTTTGAAGAAAGCACTTAGCATGAAATAATCCTTTTTTTGCCTACAGATGTGAATTAAGGATATGTGCTGAGAACTTTGGAAATAGCTGTTAACTCTCTTCTCAGGCAGAAACACACCAAAGAGCACCATGTTCAGGCTTTTTTTGTTTTCCTGGGAGTGTTCCCCTGCCTGTGGCAGCAGGTGAAAGGTGACGACAATATTTGCTGTAAGATAAACCTATTATTACTGTCATTTTTAGAGAGGGAGGCATTAGAAATTCAAAGGATACAGTGGGACTATAAAAGAATATAAATGTCAACCTCAAAGATAAATTCCTTGAGAACGGGAACCTCTATCCGTTTATGTCTTTATCGCCTATTGTGCAACATACTACATAGAGGAGACATCAAATGAGTACAGAACAGTTGATTTAGTGGATGAAATTATGCATCATTCTATCTACATAATCATTTTATTTCTGTATGAAATTTCCTTGTGTTGAGTGGTAGCTGATAGTGTCTAACCAAAGGCTAATTTTAGATGGAAAGCCATATTTTAGATCTATTATTATTTTCGCCAGAGGAAAACACAGAAATTGAGTGGGTGCTGGCACATATCCATTATTTGCCCCCTGGAGATAAATGGAGTAGTTGAGAACAGTGTACTGTTGGCAGATCATGGTGGGAAATTTTTCACATGGGCGTCCCACAAGGACCTGCTCTGTGCTGTTATTTCATATTTTGGTCGCAACGATGCCGGTGTTATAACATCTTAAAGTGTTCGCGTTTCACCACCAAAATAATTCTGAAGAAAAGAAACGGAGATTAATCAAATTAAACGCACTCTCCTGCAAGAACAGGATCTATAGCTAGTGCATCTTCGTCAGTGGCCAAGGAGAGAGAAGGAAGCCAGGAGCAGAAGTCCTAGCTATGTGCAGTGTGGTGGGGACAGCACAGGGTCACCTTGGACCACATCCAGTTTGGTGTAGGTATCCCAGGTGTGTGGTGTGATGGACAGGGGATGTCAGGTAGAGAATAGTGTCAAGGTTCCAGGGCCATCTGCCAGCTGCAAAGCTGCCTCCCATTTGATAGTGTTTATTGGGCACCTGGGTGGCTCAGTCGGTTAAACGTTCGACTTCGGCTCAGGTCACGATCTTGCGGTTTGTTCATGGGTTCGAGCCCTGAGCCAGGCTCTGTACTAGCAGCTCAGAGCCTGGAGCCTGCTTTGGATTCTGGGTGTCTCTCTCTCTCTCTCTGCCCCTCCCCTGCTCACACTCTGTCTCTCTCTCTCTCTCAAAAATTAACATTACAAAAAATTATTTTCTTAAATTTTTAAAAATGGTGTTTATTAAAGTTCAAAAGGAAGTCCTGGCCATTGGAGGTTGATGCCTGGCAGAAGGCCTGGCCAAAAGGGCAGAATGCAGGAAACATTGCCTGGGTGTCTTCAGTTCTCTGGCTATGAGGCTTAAGAAGCAAAGTCTATTTCAAACCTCACCCATTGCTGGAGATTCGATCTTGTTCAGGGCTGGCTTCGGTACCTGGTGAGCAGAGCCTGCTGAAAATAATGCTGTCACTAGAAAGGAGGAGAAAGTGGCTAGGAAAGACCTGCCTAATGGACTTGACCTAAACTCCTGGTAGCCCTTAGGCATATAAGCACATCTCCAGCTCATCCCTCGCCCCTTCAAAATGATACCTCCTTTCTGAAATCACTTTCATCAAAGCAGAAGCAGTCCCCAAATGCTCTCCAGTCAAAAATACCCAGTCACCACATTTCCCAGTGAAACCCACCTGATGCTGGGAAGAGGGATGGAGAAGGAGCAATTTTTCCATAGATGCACTCACACAGCCCTGAGAGGAAAACACGGGAAAATTGCATCCCATTTGTCCGACAGCAATGACATGATTGGTTTCCTTCATATTGCAATCTCCTTTGGAATCTTCTGTGAGATGCAACATCGTCTAGGGGATTAGAGCCAGAACCTTAGCCCAGTGCTGAGTTTATTAGCATCATGTTTTTTTGTTTGTTTGTTTTTTGTTACTTAACATCCAGAAAGTGGTAGAAGTCCTGCACACACTGAATTTCCTCTGATTAAAGATATTTAAGACTGGGGCGCCTGGGTGGCTCAGTCGGTTAAGCCTCCAGCTTTGGCTCAGGTCATGATCTTGCATTTCGTGGGTTTGAGACCCGCATCGGGCTCTGTGCTGATGGCTCAGAGCCTGGAGCCTGCTTCGGATTCTGTGTCTCCCTCTCTCTCTACCCTTCCCCCACTTGCACTCTGTCCCTCTCTCCCTCTCAAAAATAAATTTTAAAAAACCACACATTTTAAAAAAGGTATTTAAGATTAATCAAGGGAGCTTTTTGTTCCTTAAAAGTAAAAATCAGGCTTTTTTTTTTTTTAAACCGTACCATTGAGCTATTTTGCCATGGTTATTTCAATCATAAAAGCAATTCTATTTTTTTTTTTATCATTTTCTTACCAATCATCAGAAATACCTGTATTATTTTTAAGACTGACTAACAAGCCCCACTACCCTCTCCGGAAGAAGGGAGAGATCAGAGCTACAGGGTAAAGAGCCTGAGTGTCAGGGGAAAAGCGAGAGGACATGGTGGCATAGAAGTGATCCTGAAGCATTTTTATTTAATAGTGTCAAAGACAGCTGTGAGGTTGTGCCCTCCTAAGATTTGGCCCTATCACCGAAATGGAATCATGCGTGTTGGTGAAGAGCTGCCCTGTCTCCACCCAGCTTTCCTCTTACTCTGCTTCTCTTGATTGTTCTTCCATAGATGTAAGTCCCCTGCGGAGAGCACTTTATAAAACATGCAGTTGACTTTTATCTCCTTCATTTCAAAAGGAGAGCAGGTTTTGTGGTGTCATCCTTATAAGAGGAGGCCAAGGTTGAACTCAAATTTGAAACAGATCTATCCATCCCAACTGACACAAAAGTATTTTCTGAAAATAAAAGAGCTGTTGTTCATCTCCTACATGGCCCCCAGGAGAGTGCTTGTTTACCTTGGGTTTTGCAGGCTCTTCTCAAAATCAGTAAGTAAATAAATAAATAGACTAGCATATATAGCACAAAAATAAGACAGCTTTTACTTGGAGCTTGCTATGGAATAGAAACTAAAGCATATTGGTTACTTAGACACAAAATTAACACTGCTAACTTGAATCTATTTTCCTCATTGTGAAAGAGTTAAAAGGCAAAGCGTTACTGTTTTGGAGACATTCTTGTACGTTGTCATCAAGGAAATAGAATGTAGAAAACTCTAATTCAGCCAAAGTAAAAGCTTTGTTAATTTAAATTCTTTTAATTCACAGTGTGTTTTGTTTCCGATAGTAACTGGGTTGACATTTAATTTTTACTCAAAAAACCTATTCTTTGTGAATAATGATGTAAGTGATTAAAATGCAGTAATTTGTCAACAAGATTGTAAGAGTAATATTTAAAATGTTAAAGGAATGATTTGTTTTTGAACATCCTTGATGTCTTTAGAAATAACTCTTTGCATGTAAACAGTGAACCTGCCAAACACGAGTTGTTTTTTCTAGTCTTTTAAGCAAGTCACTGATGAAATATCATGTAGCCAGCTTTGCTCGTATACTTTGGAGTTACCCTCAGAACTTAAAAGTAATACATTTACCCCGATATATTCCATTATTTAGACATTTTAGACTGGTCTTCCCTGCTATTTAGTGTGATGACTGAGGTTTAACAATATAGTCAGCCCCACCAAGGGGGTTCCCGGGCCCTAAATAAAAGGTAGATTTGTAGGGGCACTTGGGTGGCTCAGTTGGTTGAACGTCCGACTTTGGTTCAGGTCATGATCTCATGGTTCATGGGTTCGAGCACTACGTCGGGCTCGCTGCTGTCAGCGCAGAGCCAGATTTGGATCCTTGGTCCCCCTCTCTCTCTGCCCTTCCTCTACTTATGCTCTCTCTCTCTGTCTCTCAAATATAAATAAATATTTTTAAAAAATTTTAAAGGTAGATTTGTAGTCAGCTGCTGCTGCTGGTGACTTTGTCTGTTTGAGTGTGTTCTGCCCTAGTAGTGGATATGCTCCAGTGACTGGGTAAAGGCCATGAGCACTGAAGAGTAGACATTTTATTAGACAAAATATGACACAGCCTGAACTCATCTTTTATCACTGTGTTGCTTAGTCTTTGGAGTAAGTTTGTTGAACACATACTTATTGAGTAACTACTGTATACCAGGTTCTGGGTATTTCTAGGCAAATAAAAGAGATATGGCCCCTGCCCTGTCCTCATGGAGTTTATAATCCAGCTGGGGAAACAGGAAGTAAACATATACATAACCCATATATACACATAACCTATAACTTGTGCTATAGAAGTACTCTGAAGGATGGGAACAGAGTGCCGTGAGATATACTTACTTTGGATAGAACTTAACAAATGGAAACGTCCCAGGGAGCATCCGAGATTTTGAGCTTAGAAGTGTCCTTTGAAAGGTTCTAAGTCCCTCCTTCCCTTTCATCCTTTGTAAACAATGGAGGATGGCAGGAATGCCCCAAGCATGAATTTTAGCTGTGTTACTGCCAATATGTATCTTTCTAAACCAAGGCATCATGAGCTTGTATAGCCCTAATGGTTGCAGTCGTTGAGGCCATGGAAATGGGAGGCAATGTGAAGCAGTGAAAGAGGTGCTGGGTTCCTTAGGAAGACCTGACTTCTTCTGGGGATGGAGAGGAGGGAAGAGAAGAGGAAAGAAGGTTCTTAACCTCTCTGTGCATCTGTGCATCCATTTCCAAAAATGGGGGGTGGGGGGATGATATTAGTGCCTACCACATAATGTTGTGAGAATTCAATGAATCAGTTTAGGTAAAGTACATAGAACAGTGCCTCCTACCTCGTGGCAGACTTTTAAGAAGTGTTACTATTATTACTAGTGTTACTAATAGTGTCACTGCTGTTACTGAAAGGAGGTCACCTCCTTGGAGGTGGGACTCCAATAGAGGCAGAACGCTCAAGACACTGGAGGGAACATACAAACAGAACAGTGGGTGGGAACCAAGATTTACATGTCCACAATTCCTACCACACCTCGCCTTGTTTCAGGCGTATTTTAAAGGGGCAATTTTTGGAAAAGGGGCCATAACCATAGAATGCTTTATTTGGTACCCACAGGCGCTGTCTTTCCTTAGGACACAGACAGGGGCTTGCCCCTGGGTATGAGGTGTATACAGGATATTAAACTAGTGCTAATTTCATAATGCTGTCATACCTGCCGCCAGGATGACAGAGCCACAGAGATAAATGCCGTTTTACCAGAAGTGCTGAGATGCGGAATCTCTTAGGGCAGTGAGTTGTTCTTTTTAAGCCACATAATGAGACCCTGGAAATTAAACCTGGGAAGGATTTTGCAAATCATGAAAAATGTGTTTAAAAAATATAAGCATTGGGGCGCCTGGGTGGCGCAGTCGGTTAAGCGTCCGACTTCAGCCAGGTCACGATCTCGCGGTCCGTGAGTTCGAGCCCCGTGTCGGGCTCCGGGCTGATGGCTCGGAGCCTGGAGCCTGTTTCCGATTCTGTGTCTCCCTCTCTCTCTGCCCCTCCCCCGTTCATGCTCTGTCTCTCTCTGTCCCAAAAATAAATAAAAAACGTTGAAAAAAAAATTTTAAATAAAAAATATAAGCATTCACTTTAGCTGACTTCTACATAGATATTCTCTTTTAACAAAGCTGATGCAGAATTGCAGTAAACAGCATCAGTTTCTCTTCCTTGCTTAATGCATACGAATCTCTAAAACCCGATCGTTTTCTTCTTCGTACTGTTTTCCTTAGCATTTCCCTCAGTAGTACCACCTGGATTCAGTTACATTATGATGCACTTTTATGAAATGTTTAATTAACAAATAATAAATTAATGAGACTTTACTATATGTCCTCCTTTTTTGTGTGTATGTGTGTGTCCATGTGTGCATAATCACGTGACAAACAATGTCAACTGGTAAACCTCAATCCTTTTCCTACATACTCCTCAGATTTGGGGATGTCTGAAATAGTTTAGGAGATTATACTTCTTTAGCAAAAGAGAAATAAGCCAGGATAGTATGACAGGAAGGAAATTGCTTGCAAATCTCGTGAAATATAACATGCAGCTTTTTTTTTTTCTAAAGAAAAGGAGAAGAAATCGACAAGAATTTGAGTCTTCTCAGAAAAAAGCCTAGCTCCCTGGCATTTTCTGGAGCCAGAAAAATGCCAGAGCACTAGGATCTATCCTGAATGTTCCTTGTGTGGATGGGTCTCTTTCTGGGGAAGAAGAGCCCAAGTGGTTGTGACCAGCCAGCGCCCCTTAGCCCTGACCCTGCTCTCTGTCAGCCAGAGACACTGGAGGTTTTACCTCAGAAGTCTGACCCTTCGCAGTGCCCCCCTTTGTCCCCGGCCAAGTAGCATCCCCCCAGTGAGCCTCCTCCCCATCTTCACTTTCTCCTCCCTCTCCAGAGTCCGCTCAGAAGGAGCTCAGTTTTTCCTAAAGAGCAAGAAACAAAAAAGTCTTTATGTGGGAGTCTGTTTAAGAAATAACCGACTCCTGTTTATAAAGGCCCCTTTCATTCTGTTTGCTGATATGTGCTTCCTGAGCAGCCACGGGTGGGACGGCTCAATGGAGTCCAGTCAAAGATTGCAACTGCCAATTTCCAAGGCTGCGATGGGGGCTGCGACAGGGGTGGAGGAGAAGGGGAAGTGCTGTGCATGTGGCCATGTAGGTACTTCCCACAAGAGTTACTCAGAGGGGCCCCAGGAGCTCGGCCTTAAACGGGCCAACATGCATTTTGTTAGCAGAGCGGCTCTCTCTGCCAAATAGCCTTCTTTATGCTTTCCCGTGTACAGAGTGGTTTTCTTTTTCACAAAAAAAAAACAAAAAAAACAAAAAAAAAACTGAGCAGAGAAAATGTTAGGCACGAAGTAGGAAACTGTTGGAACCTGTGGGTTTTTTTTTTCTGCAACAGGCCAGCAAAGTGCTGCCAGGGGAAGCCAGTGTGTTGCCTTTCCTGTGGACGCCATCACGATGGTGCCCAGAGCCAGGCAGAGCTCTTCTGAGGGAGTTGCCTCCTGGTCTTAGGTCTTAAGTTAGACTCGTGTAGAGGTCATCAAACCTGGAGAAAAACTGAACCGTAGAAGTAAAGAGAGGGTCGGTTTAGTGACTCATAACATTTTTGACAGCTGTGAAATCGAATGGTTAATTTCACTTCTCTCCATACGTACATGATTATATATGTAAATGCATTTGCATTCTGTACTGGTAAATGTGTGTGTGTGTGTGTGTGTGTGTGTGTGTGTGCGTGTATGTGGTTTAGATTTAAGTGAGAGGATATTTATTTGTGGGACTCGAAATGGATTTCATATTGCCTTCTTAAACTGCAAGAATGCAACCATGTGCCGGAATTAATATGGTAAAAGTTTCACTTTATTTTATTTAAAAATTACTTTACATTAAAGTAAACATAGAATGCAAAATGGATAAGAATGTAAGATAAAAATGCAATGCAGCCCTTGCTTGTGACCAGAAAGGCCCACGGATTCCCGAGGGGCATAGGTTTACTCTCCTCTCTCAGCCTTACCGAATACTCTGAGATATCTCAGCTTATAGATGGCCATGCAGGTCAGCAGGAATGGGCAACAAAAATCAGAAAGATTCTCTGCCCAGGGTCGCCTGGGTGGCTCAATCAGTCAAATGTCTGACTTCAGCTCAGGTCATGATCTCATGGCCTGTGAATTCGAGCCCCACATCAGGCTCCTCACTGGCAGTGCAGAGCCTGCTTGGGATCCTCTTTGCCCCTCTCTCTTCCTCTCTCTTTTTTTCCTCTCTAAAAAAAAAAAAAAAAAAAAAGAAAAGAAAAGAAAAGAAAAGAAAAGAAAAGAAAAGAAAAGAAAAGTTCTCTGCCCAAAGATACTTAAAGTCTCCACTCCCACTTTTATTCTATAATAATAAATTTATTAGGCTTTCAGGTTTCTCTTTTTAAAAGCATATGCCTCTTGATAGGTTTAAGGTGTTGGTCATTCATATCTTAATATGAATTAGCTTATTAGCTTTATCTAATTAATTACCTAACTAGTTTCCTGTCTTGAGTGGCTCGAAGACCAAATCAGAAACTGTGAGTTCCTAACCTAGGGTCACTTAACTGTTCTGTGGATTAGAGCAAGCCGGTTCATTCGTCTGAGTCCCAGTTTCCTAACCTGAATATAGGAAGGCTACCATCTGCTCTGCCATCACAGGACAGGTGTGAAGTCAAAATGATGTAATTCACATGGAAGACCTCTATTAAATTATGAAGTACTATTTAAATATCAGTCATCACTGAATACTTTTAACTGAGATCGGTGGTACATCATCCTGGTTATTAATACATTTTAAGTTGAGATTAGTTAACAGATGAACAGGGATGTCACAGGGAGAGGGAATTTCGAATGATAAGACATTTGGGAAGATCAGGCCCACAGCATTATCTCAGTGAGGGACTTCGGTATTTGAAAGTTTTACAAATCAGAGGAGGGAAGGGAGAGGAAAGAGGTGAGGAAATTTCGGAACACAGTTCTGTTCTGCAGTTAGGCATGGGAACCTCGAGGTAGAAACACCCTGATGGCTCCAGTTACTATCAAGGAAAAAGTCAATAGAAGAGGTTCATCTGAAATTGTTAGGCAACCCCCAAGACACATACTATGGAGTTCCGAGTATAATATTTTTCAAAACAAGGATCTTCCAAAAGCATACAGAATTTAAAGTAAATACTGATTCTGCTTAACTTTTAAAATATGTAATGATCTTGTCTACTTCTGATGATCCTGCCTGTTGCCTCTTTTTCAGTGTACATCATCTAATAAGAGCAGTAACCATGTCCTGTATTCTATGCACGTACCATGTACTATGCATGTACTATGTACTAAGCACTAAGCACATACGATGAATGGGGCACTATTCTATCACTAAGAACTACGTACTCTAATACTCCCACTTCACAGTTGACAGAACCGAGGCTGAGTATTTAGGAATTTGAGCAGTTGGCGTAGAAGATCCAACTGAAACCAGGTAGTGTGACCATAGAACCAGACAGATACTGTGTCTCCTTCCTCCCGACCGTTGGCATAGCCACTGGAGGTGAAGGAAGTAAAATGTGCAGAAGACAAGAAGTGCACAGAATCTGCTTCTGTGATCATCAGAGGACACTCCCTTCTTTGGGACCTGGTGCTCAAATTCTCCTATACGAGACTTGACGTTGAAGCCTTAAATATACTTGCAGCGGTAAGGATGGAGTAGGGCCAAAAAGGAAAGGGCTCCAAGGAAGTGATCAGTTGTCTTTTCGTTTTTTTTAAGCGAAATAAGGGTTTGAGAAGAACAGAGGTGCAGGGACACTGAGAATGTCAAGTGTCCATTTTTGTAAAGAAGCGCCCATTTCTTTTTGAGAAGTGAACTCTCAAAGCTGCTGTTAGCCGTGATAAGTCACACTGAGTTGTTTTTCCATCTTGCAAATCTTCCAAAATCACCAGTTTGACGTGATGTTTGCTTCTCCCTCCAGGCTTCACCAAGGTGCGTCTCAATTTACTTAGAGACAAGTCACGAAGAACAAAGCCAAGTAGTGGACTTTTGGCCTTAACTTAAAAAAATATCCTCTCTTCCCTTCGAACCAAGTCACAGAAATTACAGGCAAAAGTAGATTCATAGGTAAGGGAAATGGCAGAAGTTTTACGTCTGACTCTAGAGTGACTTCTGGACTCGTCTTTTCAGGCACAGAGGGGGATGGCGGGCAGAAATGTGGGCCGAAGTTTGATGTTTCGGCACCCCAGGACAGACCCCAAAAGACCACTGACATGGAATGGTGTTTCCAACACTGTCCCTGTCGTAGATTTCTCACTTTCTTTATTGGAGTCGACTTGACGCACGATGTTACATTAGGTTCAGGTGTGCCACTCAGTGATTGACCGAGTCCATGTGTCATGCTGTACTACCTCACAAGCACAGCCCTGTAACTGTCACCACACACTGCCCTTAGAATATCATTGACACTATGCCCCATGCTGCACTTGATTACTGTTTTTGTTCTCCTTTACTGACTTTTTTTAAGTCAATAAAAATAGACTAACATTTAGAGTCTAGGTATTAAAGTCATCAAAAGGCAATAATCTTGTTGAGAAGATACTCAGAGATAGGTGCCAGATATTTGCATTTCTTTGTCTTCAGGCTCATTCGTGTTCAATGTCTTTTTACTAAAGGCCTGATCAATAATCACTGGAGTGTGTGTGGATACCTTTCATAAGCTCTTCATCGAACAGAAGGTTCTTGGAGGCAGATGGGACTGTAAATCGAGGCAAGTTGCCAAACCCACCTCAACTGGTTCCTTTCCTTGGGCTATTAATTAGAGAGGTCTTTCCTCACTCCTGGGCTGTGCTGGCCTTCTCATTGTTTGTCTCCCCTGACCACTTGCAGTCCCACTTGGTCAGATAATTCCATCTGAGTGCATGTGCAGTCCAGCAACATGGTAAACAATTTTGTCTGGGATCGACTGTCTACCGTTTCTCTGGAACTGATGTCATTTTGAATTACAGTCCCTACACTTCTTTTCTCTGTTCCCCTTTCCCAGTTTAATGGCATTAAAATTCTTCAAAAATCAGAGTTTCTTTTGTAAGTAAATGTTTTTCAACGTTTATTTATTTTTGAGAGAGAGACAGAGACAGTGTGAGCAGGAGAGGGGCAGAGAGAGAAGAGACACAGAATCTGAAGCAGGCTCCAGGCTCTGAGCTGTCAGCACAGAGCCCGACATTGGGCTCGAACCTATGAACCGTGAGATTGTGACCTGAGCCGAAGTCAGATGCTCAACTGACTGAGTCACCCAGGCACCCCTAAGATTTTCTTTTATAATTTAGCATCTCCAGTTAAGACCCAGCTGCCATTAGATGAAGAGTCAGACCTCCGAAGTTAGTCACATGTGATTCTTTCTGTCATTGGCTCAAATTGTGATTCCACAGTGTCCCTTACACAGGTATGGCAAGGCAAGTTCACAGTTGTGCTTATTTTGTTTTCTAGGGAGACTATGCACCAGAGTCTCCTTTTTTACCTTGAGCTTTATTGAGCTATAATTAGCACATGACATTGCATAAGTGTAAGGTGTACGATATGAAGGTTTGAGTCATGTATAAATTGCAAAATAATTACCACAAGAAGGCTAGTTAACACATCCATCACCTTACGTAATTACCCTTGTGTGTGTGTCTGTGTGTGCATGTGTGTGGTGACAGCATTTAAGATCTACTCTCTCAGCAATTTTCCAGTGTGTAATACAGTATTGGTAACCATAGTTACCATGCTGTACATTATATTCCCCAGAACTTATTCACCTTATAACTAAATGTTTGTACCCTTGGACCAACATTTCCCCCCTTCCCTTACCCCAGCCCCGCAACCACCATTCTACTTATAGAGAAATTCTTATTTAACCTAACAGATCACTACATTTCACACTAGTTCTATAAACTAGTTTTTTCTTTCTTTTTCTGGAAAAGAAAAATGGTTTCAATGCCCCTCCTAGGTGCTTCCATCATACACTGGGCTTTCTCCTACCTGAGCACACTGGGCGCCACATTGAAATTGCTTTTTTATGGGTCTGTCTTACCTTTAGAGTGTATAGGCTCCTTGAAAATTGAGCTTATATCTGATTCCTTGGCTCCCAGCACTGCCTGGCACATAAATCTCTAGATTGTGCTGATATTTGATAGAAGAGTAGTGCCAGAGGGCTGGCAAGGTTTCTGTTTAATTGTCCAGTTAGATTAAATAAGGCCACCCAGATGTTAAGAAAAAATGATCTGTTATGTAAAGGAAGAGTGAACGTTTTTGAAACCAATACTCTGGTGTTCTTTGCAACTGATGGTAAGAAAGATGAACTGATCCCCTTGTGTCATTAGAATCCTAAGGGTTTGTCATGACACCAAAATGCTTCATGGAAACACCAAGTCTTCTCTGGAGTCCCTGTTGGGTGTTTGCCTTTTTTCAGTCTTTGTACCATCACAGTAAGTGGCGTGAACGGAACGATTGTCTCATATAAATCATGTATTCTTTGTTCTCATCAAACCATAGCTTCAGTAATCTTGAAAGACTACTATTAAAGATTCTGTTCTGTCACTTGTGCATATGTGGAACTCTTAGGAATAAGAGACATTTCACAAACACGTGGGGCTACTAACCCACGTGTTAGAGTTTTTAGGACCAAATCCTAGGAATTTCAAATGACTCAGTAATGTCAGAGTATTAATTAGATTTCTGTAAAATGAATCGGGCTCGTTTACTTAATCAGAAGTCCCCTGAATGACATGCCCAGCAAGTAAGCTGGCTTAGATACAGGGTTGTGTGTTGTTTCTCTTCCAGCTATTTTAAATAGCTGCTGTAATGGTGACACTGGCTGTTTCCGTTCATCCCATTCCTATCTACCCCCAATGGAGGGTGCAATTCATATCTGTGTGACCCATCAAACATTTGCTGAAGAAGGGATGCTGGGAATCCAGTCACTCGTGAAGCGGCCTTTCAAAACACACAGGGTTTCTGCAAATGAGTATCCATAACTCACTGAATTTTCTAGCAGCTCCAGCAAAATTTGCTTCTCCAAGCAAGGGAAAACATAAAGAAAGAATCAAGGCATTAGTCATGAATGTAAGCTTTATGTCCTAGAGCCACAAGTAATTGGGTGTGGGATGGGTTAATGAATATCCAAGTGTTGAAACTAAAAGTATGTCCACATCTTTTTCCTACTCATTATTGATTTGATTTTCATGGAGATACTACCTAGGATGAGAGAAGACAGAATCCACTGGCCACAGGGACTTCCTTGATAATTGTGTGCTTGCTAGGGCAGAAAACATAAGGAAGACCGGAGACTGGCATTGAGAGAAGAGGCTGGCAGTAGTAATTGACGTAGGTTGCTCTGATGCCAGTTTGACAGGTAAATGAACATTCTTACGGGCAATTTAATGCCTCTGGAAAACTATTTGCTAGGATGGTATTCTCTGTTCTCATCAGGCAGAAGAAAAAGTAGCATCCTATTTTAAACTCACCAGTAAAAAAGCATCTATCTCTGGAAATTCCAGAATATGTTTCTATATGGATGACTAATCACCACCCCTGTCTGTGAAGTGTCCCACTCATCCTAGCCTCAGCCTGTAGACTGTGAAGAACCCTCAGCCAAGCACATAATGATACAACCAGGCACGAGTTGCCCTTCTGACTTTTTTTTTTTAAATTTTTAAGTTTATTTTGTGAGAGAGAGAGAGAGTGCATGAGCAGGGTAGGAGCAGAGACAGAGGGAGAGAGAAAACCCCAAGCAGGCTCTGCACTGTCAGCACAGGCTCAATGTGGGGCTCCATCTCTCAAAGCATGAGATCATGACCTGAGACGAAACCAAGAATCAGGTGCTTAATAGTCTGAGCCACCCAGACGCCCCTGCCCTTCTGCCTTGTGTATCCTTCCTTTGATATATTTGGTTAGCACACTGTACAAATATGGTTAGACCACTCTGATTTCTCTTCAGCAGGGTCAGCTTTGTTTTGTTGCAAGACCACAGACGTGCTTGTTAAGTCCTGCCCTGCCATGTCCCTTGGTGATAGGGGACATAGTAATCGTGAACCTGACTAATCCATCACTATCATTAGCAAAGTGATTCTGGATGTCAGCTCTGTCCTTGCCCTACTTTATGGAAGAAGTTACTCATTTTCACAGGAAAGACCTAGTAAGAAATGGGATTCTATTTTGGGGGGTTTTCTAGTGAAAGTACTAGTTGTCAGAGACATAAGAATTGCCTTATAGTCACGACCTATGACCTTGGCAAGGTCACCTGATCTCTCTATTGTTTCTTCATCTGCAAGTCTGTTTCTGGTTTGTCTCAGAGGCGTTTCCCCCAAACAGTGGAAAATACAATATGAGTTCTTGAAGGTAACCTTCCACTATTATACTTATCATTCTATGTTAATGGCCTAAAATTAAATGGAACAAATGAGCCTCAGGAGTATCTCTGACAAGTTAGCATCAAATCCCCTACCCCCCAGGTAAGGGCAATGTTTAGAGGTTCCAACAGGAAACCTGTTTTAAAGTTAACTTCCTGTAAGGCCTTTTTTTTTTTTTTTTTTTTTAACATTCCAAACTACCCAAGTTCTCAAGGCCCATCTACAAATAATCAATAGAAGCAAAACCCCTTCTGGGAAATGACTCTTTTGGCAAAGGCACTATAGGTGCCTCATTCACTTATTCTATAAATAGTTACTGGAAGCCACTAGTGATTCAGGCACTAGTGATTCAGCAGTGATCAAAACAGACTAATTTCCTGCGTTCATGGAGCTTGTATTTTAGTGAGCTACACTAAATAATGCAGGCAATGCACGCCATAAAAATAAAAATAAATAAAATATGTCAGGTGGTTATAAGTACCAAAGAAGAACATAAAGCTGGGTAAAGAGCATGAGAAGTGTTAGAAGCAAGGTATTGTTTTCAGGTCAGAGGAGGCCAGGGAAGGCTTGTGATAAGTTGATGCTTGAACAGACACCCGAATAAAATGATGGGGTGAATTATGAGAAGAATATTCCAAACAGAGGCTTTGGGAGGTGCAAGGGCTCTGGGGAAGGAGTATGCTTCCTATGTTCAAACAGCAGCAAAGAGACACTATCGCTGTATTGGAATGAACAAGAGGAGATTAGTGGAAGGTGAAATTAGAAAGATGCCAAAGGTCTCTCTCATTCAGCTCTTATAGACCATGAAAAGGCCTGAGCTTTTACTCTGAGTGAGGTGGGAAGCCATTGGAGAGTTATAAGCAGAGGTCTGGCATCATTCTGACATACATTTTATTAACATACACTCCAGTTGCTATATGAGGAACAGACTGAAAGGGGCAGGGGCAAAATCAGGGGAGATAGGTGATATTGAAATGTTCAAGCAAGAAATAAAGGTGGTTAGGCCAGACTGGTAGCAGTGGAAGGGAGAAGAAGGGGGTTGGGTTCTGGATATATCTGGAAGGAAGTAGTCAGGGATTTGTTGGGCGGTTGGAGGTGAGCTGTGAGACAAAGAAGCAAGAATGTCCTCAACGTTTTTAATCTGAGCAACCAGAAGAATGGGGCTGCCATTGACTGCCATGAGGAAGATTGTAGGAAGAGCAGGCTTGGGGGAGAAAACTGAAAATTTGGTTTAGGACATATCAAGTCTGAAATGCCTATTCCTGTGGAAAGGTTGACTAGGTAGTTGGGTCTAGAGTTCAAAGGCAAGACCGGTAATGAAAATATAAGTTTGAGAGATGTAAGCCAATGGATAGTAATTCAGCCGTGGGTCTGAATGAGATCATCTGGCTTGAGTGTAAACATAGAAAAATGCAAACACACTGAGACCTGGGGACCGAAGAGGTGAATAAAACCAAGAAGCGAGACTGAGAAGAAACTGACAGTAAAGCAAGGCGAGAATCAAGAAAGACAGAAAATAACAAGTGTTGCAAAGAAGTGGAGAAATCGAAGCCCTTGTGCATTTCACTGTTGGTAGGAGTGTAAAATTATTCAACCACTTTGAAAAACAGTATGGGGGTTCTTTAAAAAATTAAAAACAGAACTACCATACGATCGAGCAATGCCACTTCCACGTATCTATCCAACAGAATTGAAAGTAGGATCTTGTGTATCCGTGTTTATAGTAGCACTATTCACAGTAGACAAGAGGTGGAAACAATCCAAGTGTCCATCGATGGATGAAGAGATACATAAAATGTGATATATGCACATGATGGAATATTAGCCTTAAAAAAAAGACAGAAATCCTGTCACATGCTACATTGTGGGTGAAATAAGCCAGTCACAAAAAGTCAAATACTGTGCAATTTCTTATTGAGAAATTATTGAGAAACACTTAGATGAGGTGTCTGAAGTAGTCAAACTCATGGAAACAGAAAGTAGAATTGGGGTTGCCAGAGGCAGGGGAGATGGGGACATGAGTTGTTTAATGGGCATAGAGTTTCAGTTTTGCAAGGTGAAAAGTTCACCTTGCTGGGGATTGGCACAGCAATGTGAATATACTTAACACTACTGTACTATGTACTTAAAAGATGGTTACGATGATAAATCCTGCCTTTTACCACAATTACGAATGAATGAATGAATGAATTAATGAGTCAGTCAGTTAGTCAAGGAAAAGCAGCATCCCTGGAGTCAAGTGAAGAATGTATATAAGGAGAAGGAAGCAATCCACTGTGTTAAATGCTGCCAGAAGGTAGTAGTAGCTGAATAATGGCCCCCAAAGATAGCAGGTCTTAATCCCTAGAATCTGTAAATGTTACCTTGTAAGCGTAAAGAATCTTTGCAGATGTGATTAAGTTCTTGACATGGAATCATTATCCTAAATTATCTTGGTGAGCTCCAAATCCAATGATAAGTATCCTTACAAGAGAGACCCAGAGGGAGGTGCCACACAGAAGAGAAGGAGGCAATGTGACCACAGAGGCAAAGGCTGGAGTGACGGGGCCACAAGTCAGGGTTCGCCAGCAGCCACCCGAAGCTGGAAGAGACTAGAAATGGATTCCTCCCTCAAGAGTCTTGGGGGAATCATGGTCCTGGTGGCACTTTGATCTCCTTCAGTGGAGGAGTGATTTTGAATTGCTATCCTCCAGAACTGTGAAAGAATACATTTCTGTTGTCTTAAGCTGTCGAGTTTGTGATTGTTGGTTACAGCAGCCACAGCAGACTGAAACAGAGGTCAAGTAAGATGAGGACTAAGAAGTGTTCACTGGATTTGGAAAACTGGAAGTTGGGCCTGCTGCCGACCTAGACAAACATCGTTTCTGTAGAGTAAGCGGAAGAGAAGCCATTTGGAGTGGCCACAGGAAAAACATGGAGGAAGGGAAATGGATACAGTGAGGCTAGACAAGTCTTCCAAGTCATCTGTAAGAAACAGAAAAATGGGGTTCTTGCTGGGAGGGCATGCAAGGTCAAGGGACAGGCTTTATTGTTTTTCTAAATATGAGAGATGCTTTGGCATGTTTGTATGCTGATGGGATTGCGCCAGTACAGAGGAGAGGAAAACTGATGATGCAGGAGAAAATGAGAGAAAAAGGACAAGGGTCAAGTTCTTTAGTAGACAAGATGGGGGCCAGTGCTGAAGTGAAGGGTCTGCTCACCAAGATATTAAAACTAAACCAAACCAAACCGGGGCATGAGCTGTTCATCCTCACGAGAGAAGAGAAGGCAGTAGTTATGAGTGGAGAAGTGCATGTGCAGGTGAGTGGGTGGGGTTGGTCATGGGAGAACATGGCTTTTCTCTTCTGGGTGCTGCTAGTTTTTCACTGAGATAAGAAGCAAGGTCATCAGCTGGGGATGAGGATGGGGACAGACGGAGGTATCAGAGGTTTGAGGAGAGAGGAGAAGGTATGGGAAACGTCATTGGAAGTTGACTAAGGAAATGTGGAAGAAAAACCAGACAGCACTAAGGACCTACTTAAAGTTAATATCTGTGAATTTGTGGTTGTGTGTTTACTCAACACTCTTTAGCTGCTCAAGGATAAGATTGAGAGTTGGATTCAATCAGGGGTGGGGATTTTGTCAGCTGGTATGACTGAGGGAGAAAGTGGCAGGATTGCTGTGAGTTTGAAGGGAGTGACCACACAATAGACCGTGGGATATAAACCTGGTATGGTGACACGTGAGAACATGAAGGTTTTGAGGAACAGGGAAAAGGAGGCAGGCTCAATAGATGGGTGTTCTGAATTTTTATCATCAGAGTACAGCAGGATTGATCTGGGAAGACAGGAAATGGACATGAGACAATAGAAGGCTTGAAATCTTCCTTTCAACCAACTGGGGACCTCTTGGTGTTAAGGCTTTTCCACATATTTGGCCACTTTCCTTGGACAAATTTCCAGTGAATTTTAGAATCTGAACTGACACTTAACTGTGTTGAGAAAATCCCAGAGGTGCGGGGTTCAGTGATACACTGACAGGAAGGAAACTGTTAGTATCTCTACAATAACTAGCAGGAACCAATCATTCACCTCCAGATTCTTACTTTACAGAAGGTGAAACTGAGCCCCAGAAGGGTTTAAATGACTCATCTATGATCACTTGGCAAAGTTGAAACCCTACATCCAGACCTCCAGCCTCAGAATTCAGCACTCTATTCCCCCATGCTGATTCCCACATTTCCTTTGTGAACCTTGGTTCAGTACCTTGAGGTGCCCTGGATGTCAGCTCAGAAAGCATCTTCACAGCTCCCCTGCTTCCATGGCCCTCTGCCTTTCCCTTCACATTTCCATCCACAGATGCCACATGTACTAGAAAGAGATGGCCTCCAGAAAATTCCTTGGAGATCAACTCAAGTTTCTCCTACCATACAACATTAAACCTATTTTATTCCAGTGCAGAGATGTGCTCAGCAAATACTATTCACTCACTAATCAGGGCACCTTGTAGTCAAATTTGCCAGGTATTTACATTCTTTACAAAAATAGTAAAAAAATAAAAATAAAAATAAAAACTAAAGTGAGAAAATTAAGCCCAATTCCTCTAGCCTAAATAGATCAGACTGTTTCACTGTTGGGTACTGATCACCATGGCCTGGTGAGGGATCAGCAGAGGGAGTATGATAGTGTTTTTATGTCACCGACACCCCATCTCCCACCCCATTCCCCAATAGGGTTTTTCTAGTAGTGACCAGCATGGGGGTAGAGGTGGAATTTAGTGACAAATCTGAAGAAATTTGAACGCTTAAAAAAATTTCTTTATTTATTTATTTTGAGAGAAAGAGAGAGAGCAAGGGAGCAGGGGAGGGGCAGAGAGAGAGGGAGAGAGAGAATCCCAAGCAGGCTCTGTGCTGACAGCACAGTTCAGGGCTTGAACTCATGAACCGTGAGAGCATGACCTGAGCCCAAACCAGAGTTGGGTGTTTAACCGACTGAGCCACCCAGGTGCCTCTGAAGAAATTTGAAGCTTAATAATGCTTCTGATATTAGAAATACTCAGGAAACAGGTTTAAGTCCTTGGTTCTGACACTAGATGTTAGTGATATTTTCTAAGGCAATTCATTTCTTTGCTCAGGCCCTCAAGTTTTGTTTTGTTTTGTGTTGTTTTGTTTTGTTTTTATCTGTGAAATAAGATCTTAGTTCAGTGGGTTTCAAATGCCTCATATTTAACCCGTCTTTAAGGGTTAGTGGCATACATTTGCAGAGGAGCGATATTGAAGCCATGTTTTTTAACTTGCTCATTCCTAGAAAAATCCTCACCCCTTATCCTGGATAGGCCTTCCTGTCATGAGCCCGCAGGGGCTGCCAAAACTGAACCAAACTTGTTAAGCAAAACACCGTGCTACCCGGGGCTCCAGACACTCAGCGGTATTTCCGAAACCTGTGTCACAAGTGATTAAAGTGTATTAAATCAGTGATTATAAAAAAGATTTGTTCTGGGTAGATGGTCCTGCAAGATAACTTCTGGGTCCTGCTAACTTCTGAGATTTCATAACTCCATGAACTCCATATTAAGGAAGGTGAGTCAGGTTCTCAGCCTTTGCTTTCCTAGAACTGTTCTCGGTACCTGGGGACTGATCTCAGAGGTGTTTATTCTGTGAGACCAGGCTAGAAAAGGAAGAAAGTGAGCAGACACTGTGGTTAAATAGCTCCCAAAAATAGTATCTGCAGTTGAAGTGGTTTGGGGATTATACGTACACAATTGTCAACTCTTTCATTGGCACATTAAGAAAGAGTGAACTTTAATGTGTATGAATTATATCGTAATAAACTTGACTTTAATTTAAAAAAAAAACCTGAGGGGCACCTGAGGGGTTCAGTTGGTTAAGTGTCCGACTTCGGCTCGGGTCATGATCTCACGGTTCGTGGGTTCGAGCCCCACGTCAGGCTCTGTGCTGACAGCTCAGAGCTTGGAGCCTGCTTCGGATTCTGTGTCTCCCTCTCTCTCTGCCCCTCCCCAGCTCACGCTCTGCCTTTCTTTCTCTCAAAAATAAATAAAAACATTTAAAAATTAAAAAATAAATTAAAAAAACATTGCATAAAAACAGTATCTATGGGGCACCTGGGTGGCTCAGTTGGTTGAGCATCCAGCTGTTGATTTCAGCTCAGATCCTGATCTCACAATTCATGAGGTCGCAGAGCCTGCTTGGGATTCTCTCTCTCCCTTTCTCTCTGCCCCACACACGTGCATTCTCTCTCTCTCTCTCTCTCTCTCTCTCTCTCTCTCTCTCTCTCTCAAAAATAAATATAAACTTAAAAAATAAAAGTATCTGTAAGGTGGTCTCCTGGTCCCCACGTTAACATTTCCGACTAATTCCTTTACCTTTTGGAGACAGCAAGTAAACCACTGTGCCATGGAAAAGGGTCCCCTTCTTGATTCTCCTTCCCTCCAACCCAGAATAATCAGGATAATCCTGTCTTCAGGATAATCAGTGTGGGCAAGAGTTGTCTGTGTCCTTACTTAATGATAAAGTAAAAGAAAGGGTTACTTGTTCCTTCATCTTGGATTTCTTACATTCTTCCTCTAACACAGTCCTTATAATCAAAGGGATATTGGCAGGGCAATTTATTTTATGTACTTAGAGCAGAAGTTGTAAAAACAGTATTGTTTAGAAGAATAAAAACTGGCTTGGCACGACATATCAGAGATGTGTAACAGCCTTAAAAGATGATATAGAATTTGACAGTTGAGTCATGGGGAAACATTAAAATAACTTCATTCTCTTACAGATGTATGTTGGGGGGGGGTGGATAAATCTTGCAGTGTGTATGATGGGAAAACATCTCAGAAAGTCAGCATTTATGCAAGCCCCAGCAAATTGTGTATGTGTACTAGTTAATATTATCTTCCCAACATAATACCACACACCAAAAAACAAATCAGCATTAGAGACTGGAGAGAGGTGGGGCACCTGGGTGGCTCAATCAGTTAAGCGTCTGACTTCGGCTCAGGTCATGATCTCACCGTTTGTGGGTTCGAGCCCCGCGTTGGGCTCTGTGCTGACGGCTCAGAGCCTGGAGCCTGCTTCTAATTCTGTGTCTCCCTCTCTCTCTGCCCCCCCAACCCCCCGCTCACACTCTGTCTCTCTCTGTCTCTCAAAAATAAATAAATGTAAAAAAAAATTTTTTTTTAAAAATAAACTAACAAAAGGGAGCCAAGGTCTTCTGTGCCACATTTTCAGGACTGTGGCCTCACACTGGGTTTCTGCCTGAGCCAGTGGTGGCCGCCGGGTGGGGGAGGGGATGTGAGGCCACTATGACAAAGGAGCTTTTTCAGCATCAGACCGATGTTTACGCTCTCAAACGGTGTGTTTGCGTAACTTTGCAACTGTGAAGAGTTGTTGGTGATTTACGTGTTGCCAGGAACAACCCAGATTGCGCGTGGTTTACCTCAGGATCTGTCTCTTTCTTGGCAGCAGCCAGGCAACGGTGAGAAGGAGGTTCAAGTCACAAGCTTATCTTTTACGCCAGTCATGTGGGGATGCTTAAAGATCAGATGAGATGAAGAGCCTGGGAGGTGCCCTTTTAGGGACTGTGCTCCAGGAGCCCATCTGCTCCCAAACAAAAGCCGCTGTTAGCAATTTGTACTGAGGAGCAACTCTTTGGTGGGGCTGCATGGGTGATACTCTCCTCCAGGGACTCACCCTCATAAGTAGCAACATTTACTGAAGCATCTAATATTTACAAGCTGGGTGCTGGGGATGCTATATGGGGGACTTGCATTCATTTAATGAGTATTTATTGAGCACCTACTGTGAACACAATAAGGTCTTTACTCTTAGTTTGCATTTAGGGGAAGAGAAAGATGGATGATCTACTGATTAATTCAGTAACTTCAGATGGTTATAATGCGTTCAAGAAAATAAACAGGGTGATGTGCTCCGAGAACGACGGGCTAAATGAAGCACTTTAGATAATGTGATCGTCAGGAGGCTCGGCAGTTGAACGTCAACTCGAAGGAGAAAGCGGCAGTCATGGGCAGTACCACGCAGGGCAATGCAGCTTGGCAGACAGGGGAAACAGCAAGTGCAAGGGCCCTGGGGTGAAACCTGTCTTGGCCTGTTCGGCCCGTAAAGACAGACAAACTTTGGAGATAGAAGAGTGGGTTTAATAAATGTTTATGGGAGGACGCCTGGTAGTAATTAATAAAGCTAGTAATTAATAATGCCAGTCACCATGCCATTTATTTAAAAGGCCCAAGAAATGGCTTGGTTTATATTAGCACAGCCTCCTGGGTTGGTATGAGTTTGAGGGACTGAGGATGTAGTCGACGTAGTAGGTAGTTGCTGAGGAAGGTTTCTCAGAGGAAGAGGGGCTAGAGTCTGAAAGATAAGGTGTGCGTGAGGGAATGAGAGACATGGCGAAATCATGGCTGCCAGGGGCATGTGCTGTGTTGGGAGAAAAGAGCCGAAGTTTAGGGCTGGTGATGTGGGGTAGCAGCATGCACTGTGGGTTTTAGTGCAAAATCTGCTATGTATGCACAGATGCTCTGCTGGCCTTTACATACAGGAAATAGGCCTGAGGAGGAAGCAGAAGACAATGAGCCTCGGGTGCTTAGCTTGCAGGTTTATTCTGTGCCCACAGAAAAGCTTTACAAATGCTGTAGGTGGATGTGAGCCTTTCCCTCCAGAAGATACCGGTGAAAGATAGCACCTTCTTAGAATTATTGAGGTAGCCCACAGGGTTCTCACACATGCACTCAGTGACCGGTTTCCATAGAAACTTACTATGTATAACATGTGCATGTACTTTGGAGCCACACACATGAGACAATAAACCCCCGTTTACTGATTTGAAATCACAATTGATCTTCAAAGAATCATCATCTCTTTAATAAGTTGGCAATGCAAATTAGAAATTTCAGAATTGGATGTAGTTTTACCCACCCTTCCCTCCCAAAAGAGGTCCCCTCTGCTTTGGACTGTTTGTTGAGTTCTTGCTTATTATTGAGTTCTTAATTAATAGAGTCACCGTTGGTCATAATCATAGATTTTTCCTTTTGCCTTAGTCCCTGATTCCTTTTTCATGTTCCTTGTGAGGATTGCAGATTCTGCATGTAATGTTTCTAGGTTACAGAGCTTAGTAGTTGCTCAGTAAATGGTGGTGATCATTCTTTATTCATGCCTTTTCCTTGTATAGCCCTCCATAATTTATAACATGCTGTCACAAACATTAGGCACAGTTGTGCAATCCTGCAGTCCAGTTGAGCCACTGAGTCCCAGAAAGACTAAGTGACTTTCCCACCAAAAAACAGCTAGGAGTGCCATAATGGACTAGAATTCAGGCCTACTGTCTCCTAGTACCTGTTTTTCTACTCTTGTACCACCTGTCAATTACATCTCAGGAGGTATCCCTAGACAATACAGTGATAACAAACTTCGGTGGAGGGGGTCCAGTTCTTCCTGGGGAAACTGCATTGAGGAGCTCAGCCTAAGGACCTCTGGTATCACCGTTTTGTAAGCCTAAGAGTCCATTTGAGCAGAGGCAAGGAGGCACAGGTAGGTAGGCAAGTCTCCCTGGGTTCCAGGGGTTGCCTAAGGCTTGAGATCCACTGAGGATTTAGAATTAAAGCAGTGTTGTTGTTTTTTTTTAAAGAGAAATTAATTAACCAATAAATAATTTCCTACAAGGAGGCAGAAGGCCACTGCCTGTCAGATCCCCCTTGCCTGCTGTTGTGGAGCATTAGACATCAGTAGGGTAACAGAGCCATTTCTATGGAAACAAGCTCATTATTCCTCTTTTGTTGGAACCCTACTGGTTCACGGTCTAGGCTTCCTTTTTTTCTTTCTTTCTTTCTTTCTTTCTTTCTTTCTTTCTTTCTTTCTTTTTTTATTAAGAAAACCCAACATGTACCATACGAAATACAAATCTTTTTTCCTGGGAGCAAACAAAGCCCATCTAACATCTGAGAATGCCCGCTCCCATTTGTGGATACAGCCATTTCATCATCCAAGGCTCAGAAAAACTAAAACTTCCATGTTGTTTTTAAGTTGCAACATGGCCTATTCATTTCTGTTGCATTTTACAAAACCTGTGAAATCTATGACTTTCAGTCAACATTTTTCAAAGGGCTATGTTTTTGTCAAGGTCGTTAAAAGCAGCTGACCAATGATGCTCTTTCCAAGCAGAAGACTGCATCTCACAGAGATGTTTCTTTTTTTTTTTTTTTTTTTCAACGTTTATTTATTTTTGGGACAGAGAGAGACAGAGCATGAATGGGGGAGGGGCAGAGAGAGAGGGAGACACAGAACCGGAAACAGGCTCCAGGCTCTGAGCCATCAGCCCAGAGCCCGACGCGGGGCTCGA
Organism: Prionailurus bengalensis; assembly: GCF_016509475.1. Taxonomy (NCBI): domain Eukaryota; kingdom Metazoa; phylum Chordata; class Mammalia; order Carnivora; family Felidae; genus Prionailurus; species Prionailurus bengalensis. The sequence continues at coordinate 100,199,276 of NC_057355.1, forward strand.
ACTCACGGACCGCGAGATCGTGACCTGGCTGAAGTCGGACGCTTAACCGACTGCGCCACCCAGGCGCCCCTCACAGAGATGTTTCAAAAACAGCAGTTTACTGGAAAGCAGAGGGCGGTCATTTCAAATAATGGTTTCTGGCACCCGACTAAGGCGGGGAAGCTGTGTTGTGTCTTAACTCTCCACCTACAAGGCATAGACGGCCCCCATGCAGATTTGAAGGAAATCAGACGCCATCTTGTCTTTCTCCCGTTTGGTAAGTGGCAACGTCACAGCAGAACCACATGGAAATAGTCCAGGGTGGATTTTAAGTGGATATGTTGTTCCCTCGGTTCATGTTCTTCCCTATTGGCCCATAGCTTCCATACCAGATCTCGTTCACATTAGCTCTCCCTGTAGCTACACAGATTGTAAAAATTGCTGTTGTGTTTGTTAAAATGGCCAAACATAAACCACAGTCCCCAGATTAGGATCAGTCTGCTGTATCTAAAAATGTGAATTGAGAAGGGCTGGAAGAACATCTTTCCCTGGGTCGGGGTGGGGGGTTGGGGCTTGCTTAGAAATACCCCTTTCTCCAATGTTCTGACTTAATCGCAGCCTTGATTTCCTTCAGCTAGGGAGGCAGTCCTTACTTCCCTGGAGTTGTGAGGATTAAACAGGAAGCTGGCCCAGGGCCTGGCACATGGCAAGCCCTTGGTTTATAAGCTAATATTCATTTTTAGTATGTGTTCCTGGTCCTCTGATAAAAGAACAGAGCTTTTGGCCTCGAAGATCAAATTCCCGGAAATGAGAAGCACTGAAAGAGAGAGGAGGAAGGGGAAGGTGCTTGGGAGACTCCTGTTTTGTTTTATTTACAAATCCATACTTAGCCAGCATTGTGGGGTCCAGCTCTCTGCATTCTGGCTTCCCATAAACTCCCTGGGTCTCCACAGGGGAGGCTATCTTCTTGTGCCTCCTCTCCCTTTGCCCCCCTCCCCTCACTGGCTCTGCTCTCCCTTCCCCTATTCAAATGCTAACCAGTGCCCCAGGGTCCAATATCACTTCACATCTTCCATCCCCAAGCGCTTCCAAGCCAAGTCTGTGTGGACCTACCTTGCCCTCCCCCTTTCCTGACACCTCCCTCCCCATTCTCACCTTCTTTTCATTTGCTACCCGCCCCCCACCTCCACACCGCTGCTTAAAAATGAACAAAGGAAAGGCCAGTGAGGAAACCAGGACGTTGTGACATCCCAAAGATATCTTTGTGCCCTCTCCAATTGTTGAAACACATGATTGGGAAAGACTGAGCATGTGAGGTGGATTCCAATCCTGAGACCCTAGGGCTTGAACTTGTGGAAGGAGAAGCAACAACCTTCACAAAGAAATCCTCTATTGATTTAAAATATCCCTAGTGGTGGGCGAACTGAAAAGAAATTAGTGTTTGCTGATTAGTGGAGATCGCAATGTGCTATTTTGGTATGTTCAGGTCAAAGTGGCCAACTGGTAATAGAGATATGTGACCAAAAAGTTCCCTGAAACCTGGCGGGCTGTTTTACAGTTATTATTTGATTCTCACTGCAGCCACAACTCAGAAATTCACTCGTGATCTGACTGTGAAGGCCTGTCCCTGGACTCTTTGTATACCTACTCTAATCAATTTGGTGATGTGTTTTGTGACTTGTTACAGAATTAATTAGAGTAGGGATCCAAAAAAGCAAAAAAACCAGAAAAATAAGTTTGGCAAAATGACCAAGCTAAACTTGTGTTGTGGAACAAACAGTCAAGGTAGACATTGATCGAGGTGACTAACTATAGCAGCTCTGGAGAATTCCAAATTGAAATTGTTAGAAATTGGGCCTCTAATTCAAAAGCAACGAACAACCACTCATCGATGATACCAGCTACCTGACAAATGAGAATAATAAAAGATGTCATCAAGTGACAGGAGACTGCAAGCCTCTGATTTGTTTTCTAGACCTAGAATTGTTTGTTTTATTGCCATGTGATCCTAACCTGCGAATATACAAAACAAGTAAATCAAGCCGCCTTATCACCAATTGCAACTATCAAAACATAGTTCTGAGAAACACACAGTTGTAATGAAAATGAAAGACCGTAGGGAAGCCGCCTGCATGCCGTGCTTAAAAAACACCAAGTAGAGCATGAGAAAAATGGAATCCACCACAATTAACCTATACTCTCTAAGGCAAAGATCTCATTATCCAAACATTTATTTATCTTTGTGCCACAGAAATAAGGAGTTGTGTTTCTACTCCCAAGACTAAATGACAAGAAAATGTATGGTTTCTTAACAGAAGAGTTCCTCCTGAAAGAAATGAAAATGCTGGATGTATTTTTAGAAAAAGAAAACTCATCTAATGGTTATTATTCTATAACAAGCCTATCTCTCATGTTCAGGGGCAGGGACGCTCTTCTCATCAGTGAAAAGAATAAAATGCCTTCTGTATTAGTCTCAGGCTTGGAATTCAGGTGGGATAATTAGGACATTCTTGCAGAGTCCTACCAGTCTCTCACACAAACTCTAGAATTGTTCTAGGGGCTTTGGTTGTTTGTTTTCTTTTTCCTCACTGGCAAGTATGACCCAGCATAATCTCATTCCACCCGCACATTGCAAGAGATTGTGCCCTCTTTCAAATCAGCAGGGACCAAATATCCATAAAGCATAATAATGCTAACAAGAATTATGAGCACTTAACACTTATTCATCCCTTTGAAGGTAATCAGGATCCTAAGACATAATATAAAAGCCAAGTTGGTTGAACCTTTCCTTATGGATTACTTTCTTTGAGCAGATTTTTCATGCATGGATCTATGGCTTGTGTGTGTGTGTGTGTGTGTGTGTGTGTGTGTGTGTGTGTGTGTGTCCTTTCTCATTGAGAGACGAGGAACAGCACAATTCATTGTTGCCTGGCACTCTGCAGGGCATTAGAGTTTCTCCCTCTGCTCACTAAATGCCACTGGCGCCCCTAATCACTGTCATAACTCAGGCCACCCTCACACATTTCCAAATGCTTCCTAAGGGGTGGCACTTTCCCTGGTTGAGAACCTTTGCCAGCGAGACTTGGAGAATAGATTGAATCCCATTCGGAATTTCCAGAGGGTAGACTGTTGGAATTTTGAAAAGAGATCTTGGCTGTGGAATTCTGAAAGAATTAATCTGCAGTATTAGTGTTCTCTGATTCAAATTCAGAGATATGTAACCACCCATATTTTAGGCCATAACTTGGTTGCCAGATGATGCAGCACTTTACAGGTGCTACCAATTGCTGGGCTGAAGACAGCTGGCTGGACCAAAGAGTGTCACTCCAGCACTACCCAACCTTGGATCATCACCCCAGCTGATTCCCAGAGATCTTTTGAGATTCCAGAAGTGACCCCAGGAATCCAGAGTTTCCCCCTGAGAACCAGATTCTGGCTCTGTTTCCCTCTGCCTCACTGATTTCTAGAAGAGTTAGAGTCCACAACTGGTTGCATCGTGGAGGGGGGCTTCTGATGGTTCCAGGGACAGGCTGGGCCCCTGCAAGGGTAAACTATGGTACATCACAAGGCAGCCCAAAGACTGAGCTGATGGGGTGAGGGAGGAGCAGTGTATAGAAGTTAATCACCCTCTCTTTTTAACTAACAGTTTTTTGTTTGTTTTTAAGAGGTGTGTGTCTTAAAGCTTTGTCTACATGATCTTTTCAGCAGAATTTTCCTTTTCCTTTTGGCTATTTTAGTGGTTGGTGTAGTCAAACCATTTCCTTCCCTCTTAAAATAATTTCTGCCCAATTTCAGTAAGATGTAAAATGAAACAGGAACATTAGCAAAGGATATCTGATATGCATCTATGCTTCTGCCTAAGCACTTTGTCAACACTTTTCTTGGCCCGATATGCTCACAATGTGCAACACCTTTTTCTCAACAACACTTCTCATGGCATGCAGCCCCTGTCAGCTCAGGTAGAGATGAAAGACAAAAGCTTTTGTCTTCCCCATTAGGAATCTGTGGTGTAATGTTTACATACACTAACAATGAATAGTCTTAAAAGGATATTAAGTAAAAAACTCCATTTGACAAGAATGTCAAAACTACTAAAATATTGGAACACCTGGGTGGCCCAGTCAGCTAAGCAACTGACTTTGGCTCAGGCTCAAACCCCACATTGGGCTCTATGCTGACAGCTTGCAGCCTGGAGCCTGCTTTGGATTCTGTGTCTCCCTCTCTCTCTGCCCCTCCCCCACTCACACTCTGTCTCTCTTTCCCTCAAAAATAAATAAACATTAAAAAATAGTAAAATATTGGGGTGCCTGGGTGGCTCAGTCGGTTGAGGGTCCGACTTCGGCTCAGGTCATGATCTCACAGTTCGTGAGTTCAAGCCCCGCATCAGGCTCTGTGCTGACAGCTCAGAGCCTGGAGCCTGCTTTGGATTCTGTGTCTCCCTCTCTCTCTCTGCCCCTCCCCCACTCATGCTCTGTCTCTCTCAAAAATAAATAAACATTCCAAAAAATTTTTAAAAAATAATAAAATATTTAGGGACTAACTTAGGAATAGAGAGCCCAGAAATAAACCCTCACATATATGGTTAAATGATTTTCAACAAGGGTGCAAGACCGTTCAACTTGAAAAAGACAATCTTTTCAGCAAATGGTGCTGAGAAAACTGGCTATCCACGTGCAAAAGAATGAAGTTGGACCCTTACCCAACACCACATACAAAAATTAACTCAAAATGCATCAGAGACATAAACGTAAGAGCTAAAACTATAAAGTTCTCAAAAGAAAACATAGGGCAGAAACTTAACAACATTGAATTTGATGACTTCTTGAATATGATGCCAGAGGGACAGGCAACAAAAGAAAATTGGACTTTATGAAAATTAAAAACTCTTGTGCATGAAAGCACACTATTAACAGAGTAAAAAGACAATCTATTAAATGAGAGAAAATGTTTACAAACCCCGTATTATCTGGTACAAGATTAATATACAAAATATATATAGAACTCCTAAAACTCAACAGCAAAAAACCTGATTCAAAAATGGGCAGGGGCATCTAGTTGGCAGTTGGTTAAGCATCTGACTCCTGATTTCAGCTTGGGTCGTGATCTCACAGTTTGTTGGACTGAGCCCCGCATCAGGCTCTGCGCTGACAGAGTGGAGCCTGCTTGGGATTCTCTCTCCCTCTCTCTCTGCCCCTCCCCCACTCTCTCTTGTTTTCTCTCTCTCAAAATAAATAAACTTGAAAAAAGATGTGCAAAGAGGGGCACCAGGCTGGCACAGTCAGTGGAGCATGTGACTCTTGAACTCGGGTTTATGGGTTTGAGGCCCATGCTGGGTGTGGAGATTACCTAAAAATAATAAAACATTAAAAACAAAAACAAAAAGAGGCCCAGGACTTGAATAGACATTTCAATACAGGAGATCTACAAATGGTCAATAAGTACTTGAAAAGATGCTCATCATCACTGATCATTAGGGAAGGCCAGTCAAAAACACACTGAAATACCACCTCACACCCATTAAGATAACTACTGCCAAAAACAAAAACAATGGAAAAATAATGAGCATTGGGAAAGTTGACAATTTGGATCCCTTGTGCACTTTTGGTGAGAATGTAAAATGGTATCGCTGCTATGAGAAATAATATGGCTGTTCCTCACAAAGCTAAAAATAGATTGGCCATATGATCCAACAATTCTACTTTGAGGTGTATACTTGAAAGAATTGAAAGTAGGTCTTGAAGAGATAGTTGTACACCCGTGTTTATAGCAGCATTATTCATGGTAGCTAAACATGGAAGCAATGGACGTGTCCATCAATAGATGAATGGGAAAACAAAATGTGGTATGTACATGTAGTGGAATATTATTCAGCCTCAAAAAGGAAGGTGATTCTGATTCATGCCACAATGTAGATGAAACTTGAGGACATTATGCTAAGTGATATAAGCCAGTCATAAAAAGATACTGTATGATCCCACTTCTACGAGGCACCTAGAGTAGCCAAAATCATAGAAACAGAAGGTAGAATAGTGGTTTCTAGGGCTAAGGGGAGGAAATAATGGGAGTTACTGTTTACTGGGTACAGAGTTTCAGTTTTATAAGAAGACAAGGGTTCTGAGTGTGTGTGTGCATGTGCACCTACGCACACGTGATGCATTGTCCAAATACATCAAGCTTAGAAGACAGGCTAACTTTTCTTACCATAGCCACTGTTTAGGAAAACATCCTTCTTTGGAACACTGGTCTAGGACTGTGTAGTGCTTTCTATCTCCAGGAGGGGGATGTTATGGGAAAGCAACTGGATACACAAAAGAAGAAAATGCACAAAGCGATTCCAAAAGTGATACTAGACTCTGTTGGGTCATATGGTAAACCAAGAACATTGATGCTGTATCTTCCTCAAACGAAAACGAAAACCTGTGTTTACTTTTACTCTTAAGTCCATTTAGGTCTCAAATGTGTTTTCTTCCCAACATTTTCAGACTTGCATCCTGCCCCAACCCTCTTCTTTTTCCATCTCATTCCTCACCTCCCCACTTCTCTTTTCTGTTTGTACAGGGGTCTTCTTCCATGGTAAGTAGAATGAAGGCCCCCCAAAATGCCCATGTCTCCATTCCTGGTATGTGTGAATATGCTACGTTATATGGCAAAGGGGAATTAAAGTTGCAGCTGGAATTAAGGTTGCTAGTCAGCTGACCTGAAGATGGGGAGATTGTCCTGGATTATCTAGGTGGGCCAGGCATAAATTACAAGGTTCTTGAAGAAGGGAGCAGAGGAGAGTCAGAGGGAGATATGACAACAGAAGAGGTCAGAGTGATACGATATGAGAACAACTCAACTCACCTTTGCTAGCTTTGAAAATGAAGAATAGGGCCAAGGAACACCAGTAGTAGCCCCTAGAAGCTAGGAAGAGGCAAGAAAACAAATTTTCCCCTAGGGCCTCCAGAAGGAATACAGCCCTGCTGACACCTGGATTTTAGTCCAGTGAGACCTATTTCAGACTTCTGACCTCTAGAGCTGTAAGAGAATAAATTCCTATTGTTTAAGCTCCTATATTTGTAGTAATGTGATACAGGAGCAATAGAAAACTCAGACATTTTCTGTCTCAGTCTCCTTGGGACAGCCATAGCTTTCCCAAGGAACATGAAAAGGCATTAGGACACAGGCTTTCCTAGATATTCACATGAAAATAATGAGTCATTTACTCAGTGGCAGATCTGTTGTCCAAGAGCTGAAAAACTCTTCATAATGGTGGTGTAAACAAAATAGTACTTATTTCTCTTTACATAACCAGGTCACAGCTGGTATTGTGGCTCTACAGTGTCAGTAAGCACCCGGATCTTTCCTTCTCACCCTGGTGTGAAACCTAACAGTTCAAGATGGAGCACTATAGCCAACAAGACTGTCTTCTAGGCCAGTAGCAGGAGGAAAGGGAGGCAAAGAACACACCCCGCTCCCTTCAAGGGCACTTCTGCCTATATCTTACTGGCCAAAACTTGGTCATAGAGCTATAATGGCCTGCAAGGGAGAGCGGAGAATATATATTTCAGTAAAGTCTGCCCAGCTAAAATTCAGGGTTCTTGTGGTCTCTGTTAAAAAGGAAAAAAAAATTGTCATTACTAATGAAGAAGAGGAGAAGCAGTATTTGACTATTTGGAGGCAAGCTGTGGTCTCTGACACAAGTTGCTACGTAATCTGGTTTAAATTCAAGGGCAAAAGAATAGCTGGCCAGACTCCCAAAGCTCCCTCAGGACCAATGAGTATTTGATAATTCTGTGATAATTTGTATTCTAGTGTGATAAATTCTAATTCAGAAGAAATGTTAACTTCACAGAACAGTGTCCAGGGTCTTGTGGATCATAACTACTTCCGACTTTGAATGAATGAAAGAGTTAGACTACCCTAACTCGGTAATTCAAAATTCCATCTTGGTCTTGTGACATTTTGCAAGGGTGTTAGATTTTTATTCCATTTGGGGATACGTAATTTCCCTGTGGGGGAGATGATTGGGTCCCTAATTATGCTGATGAAATCGTAATTGTCAAAGCCTCTTCTTCTTTTTTTTTTTTTTCTTTTTACATAAAGATCCCTCCCTTGATCTTCAAGCATATGAAAGTAGTGCTCAGAGATCTTTGTGGCTTCAAAATCCCTTCAGTCTTCCTTCCCACTTTATTGTCTCTGACGCCTTTGAAAATAAGTTGAGAGAACAGTTAATTATCTTCCAGTTTATACTGTAAATGCCGTTGGGGTGGCTGATTTTGCAGTATTCTTTATAAAATAACACTATGAAGGGACCTCTTTGTTTACAGAGAGTTATACATAATTTCTTCTTTTGTCTTGAAGAAGAAGATGCCAAGATATAAGAACCAAAGGAAATAATTTGCATACTTATGCTTTTTTGGTCATTAAAAATTGTTTCTTGATTTTTACTGAATAAGAGACAGTCTTACATTGAACTTACTATGGGTCATTCTTCCTTCCCCAGGTTTTCTATGTGTTCTCTTTCCTTTTTGTGATGGTAGCCTGATTATACTTTGTCCCTGAATTAAAATACTGCCCAAAGCTAGCAAAGCTAACAGTTTTTAATATAATGTCTTCAGAGCAAGATTCAACTGTTGAGTGAAGCAAGGCTCTAATGCCTCTCATTTCTTGTGTCATGCACTCTAGTTAAATTGCTGCTCTCAGACATTGCTTCACTATTGGGTGTCAGTGACCATGAGGGGCACATCTATACAGACAGTCCTGAAATAGCATATGGCACCTTAACATAGAGCGAGACGTGATCAGAATGTGGGGGAAATGGGTACCAAAAATAAAATAGTGTACTTTCCGAGATGAATGACAAAAATCAAATGAGATGGTGGGTCAAGAAAGAATTAGAAGAGAAAATTAAATTGGGATAGGACCTGAAGGGGATGGGAGCAAAGATGGGGAGGAAATCTGGCAAAGCCAGAGGCAAAGAAACCATCTCACAATTTACATAGGTGCAGAATTCCACTCTCTGAACATTGGTGTTCCATTTCCATATTTAGAAAAGTAATAAGTCCATTATACTTAATAAAGAATTCACCAGAATTCTGTGAACTCATTGATGTAATTAACAATTCAGACATGGCAATCCTTCCCCCTTGTTGTTATAAATGAAAAGTTGTGAATCAAGTGCATGGTTGTGAATCTAGCCATATTTCAAATAGAGTAGAGAGAAATGACTATTTTTTAAAATGCTGGATAAACAACACTGAAAAGCCACACATCCTGTATAGAGTCCTTGCAGTATAATAGGCTGAGGTGATTACAGTTAACTATAAAGCTGGTGTTTGAGCCCATCAGGAGAACATTGCAAACCTGGTGTCTTTAGTCCTAAAGGATTATATAATGTACCATTCCTCTCTCTGCTTGCCTTCCATTGTTTACCCTCTGAGGACACTTAACAGAGTATCTGACAATAGCACCTGAAAAATAACAGCAGTAATAATGTATATTGTCGCCCTTACTATTTTGAACTCATTTCATAAGATAACTTTAATGACTTGCTTTCTTGATTCAGCAGTACATCTTATTCTAAGTGATTTCGTAAACATTGTGTTTCATTGTGCTTCATTGTGCTTCTCTGAAGAAGGGGAAGAAGTGCAGATGGATGTGGGGGGGGGGCAGGGGCAGGGCAGTGAGGTGGGGGGGCAGGTATTTGGAAAAACACACCTCATCTTCTGGTCTGCCTGCAATCAGACTCAGTGCTGGACTGGGGATGTAGAGGGCTGGGAGAGCCAGACCTGACCACAGCCACTCTTTCGACACCCCCGGATATGATGAGCCTGTGCATTTGGCAGCCCATGAATTCCCTGATGCATTCTTCCTTCCTGTTTTCTTTCAGTGTATCTGAAAAGCCTACCCAGCATTCCAATGGCCAGCAACAACACCGCCAGCATAGCACAAGCCAGGAAGCTGGTAGAACAGCTGAAGATGGAGGCCAACATCGATAGGATAAAGGTGAGGACCACGTAACCCACACCACTCCTCCAGCCTCGATTATGAGGAGCGTGGCTTGCAGCCACCTGTCACTTGACTTCCCTTCTATAGAGAGTGATGAAAGCAGTGAGGGCAAGAGAGAAACTTAATGATTGGGCAAACGTTCATTTTTCTAATGTGTCTTTGCTTTCTCCAGATTTCTCTCAAATGAAATGACAGCATAGATTAAAACTGGTTCTCCATGTAGACTTAAAAACAACACAATAACAGCAAAACAAACAAATGAGAAACTTTGTCTCATGGCTGAGATCTAGCCAAGGAGATTGGAGAACACACAAAACGTATCAGGTCACCAGTTGACCTCCCTAACTTTGTAGAGACTGTCTTCTTATTTGGGTTTTAACTTTTCTGTCTTGGTTTAGGCTCTAAGTTTAAGTGTCTCTCTTGATTAATCCTGTCATGATTAATCCTTCTATTCACCACTGCAGGTTATGATTCTTCACTCATTTATACCTCATTGGATTTCTTTTCTTCAAAACACTGAAATCACACATGGTCTCCCTAAGGAGAAGTCAAACAGCATAGTGGGTAAATGAAAGTATTTTATCAAGTGAAACTCAGAAATGTGTCTCATTTTATTAAAATAACACTAGAACATTCTTCCAAGTGCCAAATTCTTTTTATTTTTTTTAAATTTTTTTTTTAACGTTTATTTATTTTTGGGACAGAGAGAGACAGAGCATGAACGTGGGAGGGTCAGAGAGAGAGGGAGACACAGAATCTGAAACAGGCTCCAGGCTCTGAGCTGTCAGCACAGAGCCTGACGCGGGGCTTGATTGAACTCACGGGCCGCGAGATCATGACCTGAGCCAAAGTTGGACGCTTAACCAACTGAGCCACCCAGGCACCCCCCAAATTCTTTTTAAAACTAGAATATTTTTACTATTTTCTCCATACCTGAGTTAGCAGCCTAAACTATCTACCCAACCTTTGGAGTATGCTTATAGATCAAGGGTCAGTAAATTAAAGCTCATGAGCCAGAACATTTATTTTTATAAATAAGGGTTTATTATAACATAGCCATTAATTTACATATTGTCTGTAGCTACTTTCCCACTACAACAGCAGAGCAGAGTAGTTACAACAGAGACCACGTGGCCCTCAAAACATAAAATGTTTACTCTCTGGCCTTTTACTGAAAACTTGACTGACCCCCTGGTCTAGAACAATAGTTCTCCGCCCACCTGTATACTCAGATTACTCAGGGAACTCTGTGAAAAGATCAATTCCAAGATGACACTCTAGACCAATTAAGTCAGAATCTCTTGAGTTATGATTCAGGCATTAGGTTTGTGTGTGTGTATGTGTGTGTGTGGGTGTGTGTTGTTTTTAATTATCACTTAGTTTTGGGGCGCCTGGGTGGCTCAGTCGGTTAAGGGGCCGACTTCGGCTCAGGTCATGATCTCGCGGTCCTTGAGTTCAAGCCCCGCGTCAGGCTCTGTGCTGACAGCTCAGAGCCTGGAACCTGTTTCAGATTCTGTGTCTCCCTCTCTCTGACCCTCCCCCGTTCATGCTCTGTCTCTCTCTGTCTCAAAAATAAATAAACGTTAAAAAAAATTTTAATAATTATCACTTAGTTTCAATGTAAAGCCAAGGTTAAGAACCTAGGGGAAGGGATTTGCTCCTTTTTTTTTTTTTTAATTTAAGTAAAAATTTACACCTACCATGGGGCTTGAACTCATGACCCTAAGATCAAGAGTTGCATGCTCACCCGACTGAGGCAGCCTGGTACCCAGGGTTTGTTCCTTCTAACTCCTATCAGATACATGCTAGAGAGTGAAGGGGGAGATGGTATTCCCTCATAAGTAAGCTAAGCAAATATCCATGGACATCGATCTAGTTTAATCTTCTTTTTTGAGTTCTGATGATGGGGCTATAAGATGTAAACAGCTTCTCTTCTTTCAACAGCTTTAACTCTTCTTCTTTATTCATGAATGAGATAAATAAAGGGTCCTCACCATCTGCCTTACTCCTTTACCACCTTCTTCATCTTGTCTTTTCCTTTTGCCTCTTCTTTCTTACCCCCTTGCTGAAAAAGTAGCACAGTGACTGCTGAGAGAAGTGAGGTTGCTCAAGGATTGTCACATCAAAATGAGACATTTAGTTCTTCTTTGGGAGGGACAGGGACAGAGGAAGGTTCTGCCCATGGACCTTCTGGAAAATGTCACTTTGCCTTTCAGGGCACCCCAACTAAGATAAAAGTGTTTGTGAGGCACTGTTGTGGTTGGCATTTTCTGTTACCCTTCAGCATTCTCAGATCTGCTCCCGGAGGAGGATGTGATGGTACTGGAGGTGATGAAAAGCTGGCAGTGGGAGAGAGAAGACAGAAATAGGCCTGTTCAGCCATAAGTCAGATCTCCATCCTCCCTCACCTGAGTGACTGACTGGCTACAAGGGGCTCCTAGTTGATCCCTGAAATCCCATCTCAACCCTGTCTCCATCCGTGCCATCAACTATCCTCCACATTGCTGCCAATGAAAATTTTCTATAAGAAAATCTCATTATGTTCCTTTCCTACAGAAAATCTTTTCATGCTTCCCATCACCTATAAAATAAAGTCCAGACCGTTAGCAGAGTATGCAAGGTGCTTCTGGCCTCTGTCCCTCTTTTCAGCTTCATCCCCTTCTTTTTGCCAACCTGCCATACTGAGCCACTTCTGATGCTCTTGATGGAAATTTCAAATGCCTGGAACATTCACTCACCTTCTTTCTGTCTCTCTGCTTTACTAACTCTGGCGACTGCTTGAAGGCTCAGACCAATCATTACATCCTTTGAGAAGCTGTCCCAGACCCTCATCATAAGGTTGGATTTTTACTGATTGTCAGTTGTTCATCTATTCTTTTAATCTAACAAATATTTCACTGACAGCTTTTTGAATTGCCAGACCTTTGCCAGGTCCTAGAGAGACAGAGACAGATAAAGATGAAAACATGGCTCTTGCCCTCAAGGATCTCCTTGATCCCCCTTCCTAGTCTAGGAAGCGGTTACAGAAAATATGAACACGACCTATCACTGACATAAATAAGATAGCCAAGAAGCATAATCTCCAAATATCATCAGAAAGAAGCCAGCACCACACCCCAGTTCCCTTTGTATACTTCTTCCGAAGACACCAAAGGAATCATCACGGCAAGAGAGACGAAGCGTTCATCTAATAAAGCGGGCCCTGGGTGGTGATCTTCCTAGGCAATCTTCATATCCAAATCTCTGGACCCTCACTATGTCATTAGACCTCACATTGTTGGAAATACAGCAGCAGCTTGTATTTCTGTATTTGTTCTGCACATCAGAGCCAGGCAGGCACGCTGTGGTGAAGTGTCAGATTATTTTTAGTTCAGCTGTTGGCTAAACTGCGACTGTGTTGACAGAGTTGACAGCTAGATGGTTTAGGGCTGGGGTATGTGCCTTCAGGAGTCCCTTCAAAGGCTTCTGAGCACTCAGGCTTCTCCACCTGCTGTGCATGCACGATCCCATCAGCAAGAGAGGGCTTCTCTCTGAAGATCCCATGTTTGTGATTTTGCAGTCAGAGTAGCGACCTCTTTAAGCTATAAAGGGCAGTGGTGGTGGTATGTACACGTGACAGAGCCCACTGTGGCTGAGGCCACAAGAAACAGGGGGCAGGGAACACAGTGGCCCTGGAGCTTCCAGAGTCCCATCAGCAGGCACGGCCCTATCCCTCCTGTGGCCTCCAGAATAACTTGGGCTGCAGAGAGAAGCTGTACAGTAGGAGGATCTGAATAGCATATTCATTTTTAAACCTTCTTGTGTCCTATCCCTTTGCATCACAGATCCTGGGAGAATTGGGCTAATGAATCCATTATCTGTTCATAAGCCTCAGGCATATATAAATTATACTCCCAGCCTTTCTGTGTTTCTTTGTTAGCATTTAATTCAAGGACAGAAAGTAAAGACAAAACTTAAGGAAGCTGGGAAGGGATCTGGCGACAGGAACGGAGAGGGGCGTAGAACTGTGACACTCAGATGTATGAAACAGCAATATACTCACACTGATGTTGAGCAGAGACAAATAAAAGGAAGCTTGTCCTTCGAGCACAAGTTGAGAGAGCATGTCCAAAAGTAAAGTACAGCAGGACTTCAGTAAATCTATTTATTCACCACTATATTAGGGCTCCTTGGTTTTCTAATAATAGGAGCCTAACCCAAGCTCACTTAAGCAGGAAGAGGGGATTGATTATAAAAGATACAGTGTGTCTCAGATTCCAAGAGCAGAAATGTAGCTGGGTAAGCAATAGAAATAAGAGCTGGAAGCCCATTGCAAACCGGGAGAGCTCTGTTACATGTCTCTGCCTCCCTTTGTGTGTCTCTTTCTTTTCCCAAGAATAGATTTCTCAGCTGCCTGTTCCGTGTGGCAGATATGATGGCTGCCCACCGCTCCCAGGATCCCATGTCACTTCCACCTCCATGAAGAGGTGATAGATTGATTTAATTCCTTTTCAAGTGCATATTCCTAGAGTGGCATTTCTGTACTAGCAAGAGTGAGCCATCTACAGCTCTAATCAATGGACATTAGAATAGAACCACATTGCACAAACATTGCTGCTAGGAATTAACACACCCACATGAATGGGAAAGGAATGGATACTTAAGGAGGAGTGAGAATCATTGTAGGCTGGAAAGATGCTTTCTGACGGAGGGCATGGTTAGCATAATGAAGAATAATGTAGATGTAAGAAAAAAAGAAAGCCAAGGCCAGGGGCGTGGGGAATGAGTGCTTCTTAACTAATTGGATGCTCCATAAATTGACCCCACATAAAAACGTCAAATTTATTTCTCATTTATCCCAAATAGACCTTTCCAACTTGCTCCCCTTACTCCCCCTTGCTCCCCCAAGAATATGCTCTGTAAATTCCCACCTCTCTGGTTATTCTCGGTCCCTCACTGAGAATGCCTTTCTCCTTATTCTTTTCATATCTACTACAGACTCAATGTTTGTATCCCTGACTCCTCAAAAAAAAAGTTCCTATGTTGAAATCCTAACCCCCAATATGATGGTATTTGGAGGTGGGCCTTTGGAGGATGATTAGGTCCGGAGGAGTGAGCCTTCATGAATAGGATTAACGCCCTTTTAAAAAGAGATCCCACGGGGTTCCCCGGGTGGCTCAGTCGGTTGAGCGTCCAACTTCAGCTCAGGTCATGATCTTGCGGTCCGTGGGCTCGAGTCCCGCGTCGGGCTCTGTGCTGACAGCTCAGAGCCTGGAGCCTGCTTCAGATTCTGTGTCTCCCTCTCTCTCTGCCCCTCCCCTGCTTGTGCTCTGTCTCTCTCTGTCTCATTCATAAATAAATAAATAAATAAATAAATAAATAAATAAATATTTAAAAAAAAAAAAAAGACCCCAGGGAGGTCCCTCATCCCTTCCATCGTGGGAGGTAATAGTAAGAAAACATCTTTGAACCAGGAAGTGGACTCCTGCCAGATGCCGAATCCGCCAGCACTCTGTTCTTAGACTTTCCACTCTCCAGAACTGTGAGGAATAAATTTCTGTTGTTTATAATCCATCCATTCTACGATATTTTGTTACAGAACCTGAATTGACTAAGACCCTGTCCAAATCTTACTCCCCTTTTAAGGGTCAGCTCCAATCCCCATTTGTCCGTGAATCTCTTGCCATTCTGACCATTTTCATCAAACACATTTTTCCAACTAGACTACAGTCCTCAAAGTCAAAGACCATGTCATTCACCTGTCTGCATCCGTCAGGGCAGTGGAGTACTCAGGCATTCCAGAAACTCTTTTTGAGTGGATAACTTCAAGTTCATGTGCTAAGAATGTCATATAACAGGACATCAGGAGCTATACTCCATGTGACATTTCCAGTGACATTTATGGTTTGGGAAATTGCAAGCCTGAATATAACTGGCTAAATAAAACTGTGATCACAGGAGAAGTTTCACTGAAATGCAAAAATGAAGAGAGGACGGGCGAATAGTTTCATGTCATACGTATGATTATAAGTAGCTAGCGTTTATAGTACACCTTCTTTTTAAAACAGTTCAACATAAAAATAGACCCGATTTGCATAACTGACAAATATGTGTAAATTATTGAATTAAAGACAAAGGTTCCTTTTTCTTAGAGGCTGGGGGAGGGGCAAAGGGAGAGAGAGAGAGAGAGAGAGGAAGAAATCATCTTTCTGATGATTGATTCATAAAAGATTGGAATTGTACCAATCATGAAAAAAAAAATGGTACTGACAAAAAAGCAGTTAGACATCACACTTGGTACTAGAGAGGGGACATACATCCTAAGTTTGGGGCTTTTGAAGTTTTTCTCCAGCATTTGAAATGAAAGTTTTAACATCTCTTCCCCAAAATGCTTGCATTTGATTTATTAGGGAGAATAAGATACTGTCCTCCTCATAGGCCAATTGAGAGGATTTTCGGGACTATAAAATCAGTCCAGTATGTCAAAGGACTTAAAGAGGAAAGGGTTGTGTTCAGCATTGGCCAGTCCTAATTCTTTCAATTTGCGGATAATGAAGCAAAAAATTTTAAATTGAATTCACACATGCGTTAATAATGGAGCTTGGCACTTCATTTTTGTGACAGTTGATATAACTTTTAAAAACTCAGTAGGTATTTGTTAAGCGCCACACACATGCTTAGCCTTACTCATTGTACCTAGGGGCTACAGAAGTACTGTTAAACCTTGATGATTTGACATCCCTAGAAAATGAATTTCTCTGGATAGCCCAGTTTTCAGGCCAGATGAAGTCTCCCTTTTTAAAAATGTAGCTATTTTGGATGACGCTTTTCAGCGTCTTTCTTTTTTATTAAATAAGTGTACTTTTTTGGTGACTATTTTAAAGTTATTAATTTCAAAAATATCATTCTATTTCCTTAAAAAAAAAATCCTATAGGGGCGCCTGGGTGGCGCAGTCGGTTAAGCGTCCGACTTCAGCCAGGTCACGATCTCGCGGTCCGTGAGTTCGAGCCCCGCGTCAGGCTCTGGGCTGATGGCTCAGAGCCTGGAGCCTGTTTCCGATTCTGTGTCTCCCTCTCTCTCTGCCCCTCCCCCGTTCATGCTCTGTCTCTCTCTGTCCCAAAAATAAATAAACGTTGAAAAAAAAAATTTTTTTTAAATCCTATAGATACAACATTAGTTTAATTACCACCCTTGGAGGAGAGGAGAGGGGAAGAGGACTTAGAATATTCACTCATTATTTTATAAATAAAAAATAGTAGATATTTATCCATACAATTTTACTTTCTGTAGTATTGCAATCAAAGTTTGACCCCGGGTACTCCTCACACCCAGGAAAGATCCTTTCTACTCAATTATGGCCACCCACAGTGATGCAGACACCATGATGCTGAGAAGCATGTCAAAGAATACTGAGGTTTCTTCTACATTCACTAGTGTTAAACTGAACATTTGCATTTTTTCTTACATGAATTACATATTAATGGTTCAAAGAAAAATGAAGGCTTAAAAGTAGCCAGTTGCTTTTGACCTGAGCAAAAGACCTTTCTAGACAAGTGTCACACCAATCTCTCCTACTTTGGAAATTCTCTCTTCCAGAGGTTGGCAGTTTCTTTGCCTTCAGGCACGTCACCAGGCCTATGACGGGCGATGTTCAATGTTCATAATAACTTCCTATTTCAAGCCTCCATCCCAGCACAATCTTTGAGGTCCTTTAAAGCAACAAGTTAAAGTTAAGTCAACTTTGGGTGGTGCCTTTAGTGCAGGCAACTCAACTGAGAGAGTTGATTGCCATCTCACACATGAGACTTCCCGCATACATAGGCAGTAACCACCTGTCAGTGCTTACTTCTTTGCCTGATGGCTTGCAAGCATTTTGCGACATCAATTTTAAAATGCGTCTCGATTTCAGAATGTAATGAAGACAGATGTATATCCTTACATACTGTTTAAATTCTTGGGTCTGACTTTTACCCTAACACCTGCTTCTCAGAGCTGTCATGGTATCTGCCTAGGGTGGCTTCCTATGTTTTCAGAGCCTAAAATCATAGTGTGACAGCCTTTGTTGGGACTGTGTGGAGTGACCCTTTCTTCCCTCTGGTGTTCTCAGCCCCGGTCTCGTTTGGAGAGATTGCTGGATAGCTGGGCGTCAGCAGTGGTCAATCTGGGGACATGCACACGCTTATCAAATGTAATTCCTTTACCTGTGCAACAGATGTCATCTCCCTGCCTGAGGACACGCTCCACCATCTGCCCATCCTAAATCATCAGTCTTGGTTCTCTGTTTCGTCAGCTCCAACAAAAATGTACAGACACAGTGTTATTTCTCCATCTTGAAGAAAAAAATTTTTAATGTTTATTTTTGAGAGAGAGAGCATGGGCATGGGAGGGGCAGAGACAGAGAGGGAGGGAGACACAGAATCTGAAGCAGGCTCCAGGTTCTGAGCTGTCAGCACAGAGCCCAGCACAGGGCTTGAACTCACGAACTGTGAGATCATGACCTGAGCCAAAATCAGATGCTTAACTGACTGAGCCACGCAGGCGCCCCCTTAAATAAAATTTTTAATTTTTTTCTCTTGACTTGCCCACTTCCTCTCCCAGCAGCTGCCTCATTTGTTTACTCTGCTTTGCAGAACTTCTTGAAAAAGTTGTCTGTATTCACTACCTCTGATTTTCCCTTTCTTTTGAAACATTATTTTTCCTCTGGAAGTAATCTCAAAGGTACAACAGGGTTGCGAATATAGTACAAAGAATTTTGTTTTCCCCTGAACCATTTGAAAATAAGTTGTCAACAGCTGCCCCATCACTTCCAAATACTTTAGTGTGTACTTTCTGTAAGTAAAAACATTCTTTTACATAATCATAAAGTACAGTCATCAGAATTAGAAAGTTAACATTGATATGTTGCTACTTTCTAATCCTCAGACCTCATTTAAGTATTGCAAATCACCCTAATAATAATGATATCCCTTTTAGCAAAAGAACCTAGTTCAGAATCATGTGTTGCAGTTAGTTGTCCTGTCCATAGACTTCCTTGACTTTCATGATCTTGGCACTTTTGAAGATTATGGGCCGTCTATTTTGTGGAATACCACTCAATTTGGGTTTGTCTAGTATTTCTTCATGATTAAATTCAGTTAACAAAACTGGGGCATTAATATAGAATTGATGGGGATATTTGTCTCATTGCATCCTATCAGTGACATGTGATTTCAAATTGTCACTGTGATGTTAACTTTGATTACTTAATTAAGGTGTTATTTTCAAGTTTCTTCACGTAAAGTTCTTTTGTGTTTTGTAGTTCAGAAACATTTGTATTTGGGGGGAGGGACCTTGAGATCTATAACTATCCTACTCCTCGACAAACATTTTATTCTTTTATTAAAAATTTTTTTTAATGTTCATTTATTTTTAAGGGAGAAAGAGACAAAGTGTGAGCAGGGGAGGGGCACAGAGAGCGATACATAGAATCTGGAGTAGGTTCCAGGCTCTGAGCTGTCAGCACAGAGCCCAGTGTGGGGCTCGAACCCATAAACCACAAAATCGTGACCTGAGCCGAGGTCGGATGCTTAACCGACTGAGCCACCCAGGCGCCCCACAAACATTCTATTTTTAAAAACGTATTTAATTATATTGGTATGGACTCATGGTTTCTTCTTTTATTTGGTGGTTTATAATCTGCTACTGCCATCATTTATTTTGATGTTTTAATTGGCACAGACTGAGAAGCTAGCTACCGTGTCCTTTTGACATGACTCCATCATTGTTTGAGTGCCTCCTTAGTGTTTGGTACAAAAAGATGATGGTGTAGGGGTGTAGGGGCCTCTTGTTATTTTCCTGCCCCAGCCCTAGAATCATCCTTTCTCCAAGAGCACTTGTTCCTATGAGAATGGTGTTTAGAAATGAAACTCTGGATGCTAGGTGTTGTCATTGCCGAAGCGTTTGAGGTGTTGCTACTCTTAGTTCCTCTCAGTGGACGGAGTTAGAGAATACTACACACACACACACACACACACACTTTTACATCTGCATTTCTTTCTTTCTTTGTGTATCCATGTATATGTAAGCATGAGTTCACACCGACACCACCAGGTCCTGTCCTACACCACAGTACATTCTAGCTTTTCCACTTCCCGTATTTGTAACTTCCTTCACTGACAGAGAGGGTCCTGGCTCCCCTTGTCCTTATTTGGTCAACTCTCCTGTAGGGAACCAAGGTCCCATATTCCATGGCCTCTCCTCCCAACATGCATGCATTCGCCTCCCACTTGGGCTCCTACACTCCTATCCCCTGTACAGATGCTCTCCTCACCCTGCTTAAGCTCTGACATCCCACCCTGGGCCTCTGACCTAGTGTGGAGCCCACCGTGCTTAGTCCCACCAATCTCTTTAAGACTGAACTGTTCGTGAAGGAGGAGGAGGCCCCATGTGCTCTTTTTTTTTTTCATTATTGTTTTAGAGAGAAAGAGCACAAGTGGTGGGGGGGATGGAAGGAGAGAAGAGAATCTTAAGCAGGCTCCACACTCAGTGCAGAGCCCAACATGGCGCTCGACCCACAACCCTGGGATCATGACCTGAGCCAAAATCAGGTCTGACTGAGCCACCCACGTGCCCCCCAATTTGCCCTTCAGTCTGTTCCAGTGAGACTTTCACTCCCACCATTCTCTTAAACCTTCTCTCACCAAGGTTGCTGAGGGCTACAGTTGGCTAAATCTAACTAAGTCAATTCTCAGTTTCATCGGACGTGGCCTACTGGTAGCATTTGCCATGGTTAATGATTCCTTATGCTTTGAAGCATTTTCTTCAGCATTTGGCTCTCAGCAGCCCCCACTTTCACAGGCTACTCCATCTAAATTCCCTTTTCTGGCTCTGCTTGAGCTCCCCAGCTTCTTACATTGAAGTGTCCTGGGGTTCAGTCCTTGTCCCTCTCTTTTCTATCTAAACATGCTCTCTTGATGATCTTATTCCTTCCCAAGGCTTTATCCACCATCTGTAGGGCCCTGACTCCCAAATTTATAGCTCTCATCTACATCTCTCTCAAACTCCAGCACTGTATATCCCACTGGTAGCATTTTAATTTCAAACCGAACCTGTATTCTTGATCTCACCCCCAAAACTTCTCTCCCTGCAGCTTTCACCAGCTGAAATGAGAACAGCTTCGTCTTTCTACTTGTTCAGTCCCACAGCTTTAAGAATTATCCTTACAAGTTCTTTTGCATTCATACCCTATCTCCAGTCTGTCATAAATTCCTGGTGAGTCTACATTCAAATACCGTTTATCTAGAATTATATTACTTCACACCACTTCTGAACCACTGCCACCTCTCTCTTAGATTACAGCGGTAGACTCCAGGGCGATCTCTGCTTCCTCCCTTGACTCCCCAAAAGTACTCCGTGTTCTCCACACCAGCATTCTGAGTGCTCCTTTCCAGTGCAAGTCAGTGCCTCCCCTTCTTTCTGTAAGTTTTTACCCAAAGATTAATTACCTTCTCAGTTAAGCCCAACTCTTGTAATCTGTTCCCCACCCCCACTGCACACACACACATTCATAATCTCTTTTACCCTGCTTTACTTTCCATTTCCTTATAAAATTTACTACCTTCTAACATTCTCTATAACTACAATGCTTTCTTTTCTGTTCTCTCACTCAAATTCTATATACGCAATTATATATAGAATTCTCCCACTCAAATACTACGTAAGCAATTTCTTTATGCTGTATATTGGTATAGTTTGATTCATGTTGCTTCATTCGAGGTTTGCTGGGTTACTTGAACCTGTGGACTTGTTGTTTTCATCAGTCATTATGTCTCTTTCAGCCACTATGGCTTCAGATATTGTTTCTTCCTTCTTCTCCACCCACAACTTATCTCCTCTCCTTTCGAGACCCCCATTACATGTGTATTCAGGCCCTTCAAGTTGTCTTCTAGCTTAATATTCTGTGTTCATATTTTATCAGCCTATTTTCTCTTTGTACTTAATTTTGGGGAGTTCCTATTGTCGTTTTCAAATTCACTCATCTTTTCTTCTGCAGTGTCTAAATCTACTGTTAATGCCATCCAATGTATTTTTTTTTTATCTCCAGAAATGTGATTTGGGTCTTTTAAATATCTTCCATGTCTCTTTCTATTATGTTTTGCTTTGCTTCTATCTTCTTGATTGTATGGACAATATTTAAAATAGCTATTTTAACAACAAACCTCCTTATCTATTAATTTTATCATCTGTGTCAATTCTGGGTCTTTTTCTTTGGATTAATTTTTCTCCTTATGAGGGAGAGATTTTTTTTTTCACACTTAACTACATGCCTGATTTTTTTTTATTGGATTCTAGACATTGTGGCATACTGGAATTTTTTTGTATTCCCTTTAATATTTGGGGGTTTTGTTCTGTAGTGCAATTAAGTTACTTGGAAGCATTTGATCTATTCAAGGCTTACTTTTGAACATTGGCAGGTGGGTCCACAACAGCCTTTAACCTAGGCCGATTTGGTACCCCTTCTGAAGCAATACCCTTTTTAGGACTCTGGTCAATCCCCATCTGTTATGAGATCGTGGAGGCACAAACTTTTCCGGCCCTGTGTGATCACCAGGGATTATTTCAGTTGATCCTTTCTGAATTTTTTTGTACAGCTTCAAGCAGTTTTCTCCCACATATGTGCTGATCAGTATTCAGCTAATGACTCAAAAGGAATCCTCTGGAAACCTCCAGAGCTCACACTTTCTGTCTCCCTCTCATTCTGTGTCTGTGTAGCACTTTATTCTCTGTTACTCTCTCTTCAACTCAGGGAGATCCCTGAACTCTGTTTGGGTAGCCCCTCCCTGTACCATGGCCTAAAAACATTTTTCCCTTTTTTTTTTTTAAACATTGACTCTTGAGAGAGAGAGAGAGAGAGAGAGCAAGTGGGGAAGGGGGAAGTGGGGGAGTGGACAGAGGCTCTGAAGCAGACTCTGTGCTAACAGCAGAGAGCCTGATGTGGGGTTCAGACTCATGACCTGTGAGATCATGACCTGAGCCGAAGTCGGATGCTTAACCAACTGAACCACCCAGGGACCCCTTTTTTAAACAGTCAACTGGGACAATCACGGGGCTTATCTTATCTCCCTTTTCTCACAGGCCTCTGTCCTGTCCTACCTGTTGCCTGACATTTAAAAACTACTTGTTCATGTATTTTTTCCAGTTTAATTGGTGTGTGTTTTTTCATCTGAGTCTGAATTAGAAGCCTAGAATATTACATAAGTTCCACAAGGACAGGGATCTTTGTATATTTTGTTCCTTTATTATCCCAAATATCCAGACCTATGCCCGGCAAATTAGGTACTCAGTAAATAAATATTAGTTGAATAGAATATTTATTGAGTAAGATTGTTTGAGAACTCCTTCAGCAGTTATCTGAGTGTCTACTTTGTGTCTGCCACTGATCATACAGTGGATAAAGCAGATACAGTTTCTGCCTTCATAGAGCATAGTGCCTAAAAGGAAAGACATATATCAAACAGCAAATAAATAAACGACGCTTGTCATTATAAATTGTGAGAAGCGCTTTTCTGCAAATGGAAAGAACAGGGTGCTCTGAAAGAACATGATGAGGGAAGTCATTATTGGATGAAGCGGTCAGTAAAGACTCTTCAAAGAGGCAATATTTCAGCTGACTCCTAAAGGAAGAGAAGAAACCAGCCTATGGAGAAAATGGGGGAAAAAAATACTCCGGCGAGTTGTATAAATGAAGCTCTAAGGCATAAGAGAACTGGGAGCTTCCACAAAATTAGGGAAGGCTTGTGTGGGGAAGGGAAGAAGGCCACACACATAATTGGAAAGATGGGCAGGCCCAAAGCACGCAAGCTTCACAGGCTGTTTTAAGATGTTTTTGTTCTCTACAAAGTAGAATGACAGACTATGAGAGGTTTTGACTAAGAGCGTGATATGAGCCCATTTATATTTTTAAATTAACTTCCTAGCCGTAGTATGGAAAATGCTACTCTTGGCACAGTAGTCAAAGCAGGGAATTCATTTAGAACTGAGATTCTTCAACTTTTCTGCCTTAGACCTGTTTGGTAGCTTCCTGAAGCATATGGTCTCCCCTTCAGAATGTGTTCAAATTACAAAGGAAAGTAATCCTATTGAAATACAGTTTATCAGAATATTTTTTAGAAAAAAACATTTGTGATAAAGTTATATAGGTACTCCTTTATTAACTGATTATATAAGATCTCATGGTGGGGCTATAATTATAAAGTAGATGAACATAAATGAAATGTTCAGATGTTTGCAATAGCTTGTAATGGGATGGAAAATATCTGATTTCTGTGGGGAAGCAAGTCAGAGGGTTAATGCTACTGTTGTGTGTTGTCTACCTCTGGAGATGTAATGAAAAGAAATGCTAAATGAAATGGAAAGAAATGCTAAATTTCCATTTGAGGTTGGTGAAGATAAAGATGTAATTTTTATTATTAAAGTTCACAGACCACCCCTGAATTCTATCTGTTGAGCCTGTATTCGTCTGTTTGAGCTGCTGTAATGGAATACCTTAGACTGGGTGGCTTATAAACAACAGAATCTTTTTCTCATGGTTCTGGAGACTGGGAAGTCCAACATCAAAGCACTGGCAGATTCCATGTCTGATGAGAGCCTGCTTCCTGATTCATAGATGGCAGACTTTGCACTAGGTTCTCACATGGCAGAAGGGGTGAGGGAACTCTGGAATCTCTCTCATGTGAGCACTAACTCCATGCATGAGAACTCCAGATTCCATGACATTGGGAATTAAGTTTCAACATATACAGCTTGGAGGACACAAACATTCAGTTTATAGTAGACCCTTTGGGAAACCCAAATTAATCACTTTTTGTTTAAGAGGTTATTTCTGGAAACATGGAGAAAGAAGATGGAGGCTTGAATTAGGGCAGTCACAATAGCAATAAGGAAACAAATTTGAGATATTTTCAGAGGAATAATCAACAAGACAGGAAAGAGAGAGATTGCCTGTGGTTACTGGGAAAGTTTTCATGGAAGTAGGCCTAAAGGTATTTAATGGAAAAGACAGGGTAGGCAAAATCTTGGCAGGGATAGTCAGAAAGCAAGAAGACTTTCCAGGCAGACTATTTTTGCTGTGACTCATTTTAAGTAAGGGATAAGGATGACACTATGCATTCTAAAGGAAGAGTATTCATAGGATTAAGTCAGGAGCACTGAGACTCACTACTCAGCCACCCATGAGCTGTGAGACCTAAGAGAAACAACTACCTAATGAAGCCTCAAATTCACATATTTAAGATCGGGATAATAATAGCTTGTGACCCATAATATTGTTGTAAGTATTAAATAAGATACTGTATTTGAAGTGGTTAGCACATTTCTAACACATAGCAAGAGAAGATAAATAATAGCAATTATTCCTGCTAGGATTCTGACAATGTGTGGGACTATCACCCACAGGAAATTGCAATCTGGTTAAGGAAACCAGATAAAACCCATAAAATATTTTTAAAAAGAAACGATTCAGAATCAAGTGGTCAAATATAAGATATATGCAACGCGTAAGCTATTAATTTTTCTCAATGTAGCACTTTGTGTTTAATAAAAAGATTTTGAAAACCTCTGCTTCACACAGGCATACCTTGTTTTATCGTGCATTTTTATTGCATTTCTCAGATACTGCAGTTTTTTGTTGTTTTTTTGTGTTTTTTTACAAACTGAAGGTTTCTGGCAACCCTGCCTTGAGCAAGTCTATTTGTGTCATTTTTTCCAACAGCGTTTGCTCACTTCACGTCTCTGTGTCACATTTTGGTAATTCTTGCAATATTCCAAGCTTTTCCATCATTATTATATTTGCTGTGGTGATCTGTGATCAGTGACTATGACTTGCTACAAGCTCAGATGACGGTTAGCATTTTTTAGCATTAAGTATTTTTTACTTAAAGTATGTTCGCTGTTTTCTTAGGCATAAAGCCACTACACACTTATAGACTACAGGATAGTGTAAACATAACTTTTATACGCCCTGGGAAACCAGAATATTCATTTGACTCGCTTTATTGTGGTATCCACTTTATTGCAGTGGTCTGGTATGAAACCTGCAATATCTCTGAGGTATGCCTGTGTTTGTATGTGAACATCGCAGAATAGGGATGGTGCTGGATCTCTTCTTAACAAGTGAGTTTTAGATATGCCTGTTGCCTAGTCATTGCTGCCTACAGCTGAGCTCCTGTTTGGGGTAATAATGACCATGGCTCAAACAAGTAAAAGGCACACACACACAGTGATTGAGATTCAGTATGAAAGTCTGTCCTTTGCTTTCATTTAGAGGAGCTAAGAGAAGAACAAGTTGTTTCCTTTCATTCTATCATAATAGCATTTCATGAAGATGCACAAAGAATTTCAATTTCAACCTTTGGAACTAGCCTTGCATTTGAGTAGCTTCTATGTGGATAGTTGTGGCTTAATGGCAAAGCATCAGGTTCAGTTCTTTTTCTGCCATGTGCTTTGCTATATGACATTGGAAAACTCAAGCAATCTGCTGAGCCTTATTTTTTCACTTATGAAAGGACAATAACACTTCTTACCTCGGGATAATTGTGTAGATCAACAGGGAAAACGCAATGTCTAAAACATAGTAGGAGCATAATAAAATCTTTTTATAAGCAATGTAATATCAATTAAAGAGCAACGCTTTAAGCCAAAACCTGTAACAAGAGACAACGGTCATTATATAATGATGAAGGGGGTCAATCATTAAGAGGATATAACCATCATAAACCTATACAACATTAGAGCACCTAAATATATTGAGCAAATATTACCAGACCTGATGAGAGAAGTAAACAACAATAAAATAATAGTAGCAGGCTTTAGCAGCCCACTTTCAAAAATGCATAACTCACCCAGACAAAAAAATTCATAAGGAAATGTTGGACTTGAACTATACTTTAGACTAAATGGATCTAATAGACATATACAGAACATTCCATCCAACAGCAGCAGGATACATGTTCTTCTTAAGTGTACATGTTACAATCTCTAAGACAGGACAAATAATAGGTCACAAGATAAGTCTTAGCCAATTTAAGAAGACTGAAATTATAAAAAGAATCTTTTCCAACCACAATGGTATGAAACTACAAATCAATAACAGGAGGAAAACTGGGTAATTCGCACATATGTGGAAATTAACACACTCCCGAACAGCAAACCGATGTGTCAAAGAAGAAATCAGAAGGTTAATAAAAAAACATCTTGAAATGAAAAAAAAAAAAAAAGGAAATACAATATCCCTAAACTTACGAGATACAGCAAAAGCAGTTCCAAGAGGGAAGTTTATAGCAACATGTAAAACAAACAAAACAAAACAACAACAACAAAAAGATCCTAAATAACCTAACCTTAAACTTCAAGGAATTTTTTAAAAAGAACAAATTAAGCCTAAAGTTAGCAGAAGGAAGGAAATAACAAAGATAAGAGCAAGAAATAAATGAAATAGAGACCAGAGAAACAATAGGAAAGATCAGTGAAACTAACAGCTGGTTTTTAAAAGATGACTAAAGCTGACAAACCCTTCACTAGATTAACAAAAGAAAGAGAAGGCTCAAATAAAATTAGAAATGAAAGAAGACATTGCAACTCATACCACAGAAACACAAAGGATCATAAGAGACTACTATGAAAAAATTATATGCCAACAAATTGGATAACCTAGAAGGACTGGATAAATTACTGGAAACATACCACCTTCCAAGACTAAATCATAAAGAAATAGAAAATCTGAACAGACCAATAAAGAGTAAGGAGATTGAATCAGTAACCAAAAACCTCCCAACAAGGAAAAGCCCAAGACCAGATGCTTTCCCTGATGAATCCTACCAGACATTTAAAGAATTTATGCTGATCCTTCCCAAACTCTTCCAAAATTGAAAATTGGGAGGGATTACTCCCAAACTCATTTGAAAAGGCCACCATTACCCTGCTACCAAAGCTAGATAAAATACTACAAGATAAGAAAATTACAGGCCAGTATCCCTGGTGAATAGATGCAAAACTTCTGTACCAAATATTAGCAAACCAAATTCAACAGCATATTAAAAGGATCACACACAATGGGGTGCCTGGGTGGCTCAGTCGGTTAAGTAGCTGACTTTGGCTCAGGTCATGATTTCGTGGTCCATGGGTTCAAGCCCCACATCAGGCTCTGTGCTGACAGCTCAGAGCCTGGAGCCTGTTTCAGATTCTGTGTCTCCTTCTCTCTGACCCTCCCCCGTTCATGCTCTGTCTCTCTCTGTCTCAAAAATAAATAAGCGTTAAAAAAAAAAAAAAAAAAAAAAAAAAAGGATTTATCCCGGAATGCAAGGATGGTGCAACAAATCAATATATGTGACCCATCACATTAGTAGAATGAGAGATGAAAATCATATGATCATCTCAATAGAGGCAGAAAAAGCATTTAACAAAATACAACATCCTTTCAGGATTAAAACTCAACAGATTGGGTATAGAAGGAATGTACCTCAACATGATAAAGGTCATATATGACAAGCCCAAAGCTAACATCATCGTCAGTGATGAAAGACTGACAGCTTTTCTTCTAAGGTCAGGAACAAAACAAGGGTGTTCACTCTCACCACTCCTATTCAACATGGTACTGAAGTCCTAGCCAGAGCAGTCAGGCAGGAAATAGAAATGAAAGGTATCCAAATCAGAAAGGAAGAAGTAAAATTGTCTCCATTGGAAGATGATATGATCTCAGATAAAGAAAATTTCTAAAGATCTCACACACAGAAAACTGTTAGAACTAATCAACTTGCTAAGCAGTAAAGTAGCAAGATACAAAATCAGCATACAGATATCCATTGTGTTTTTATACAAAACATTGAAATAGCAGAAAAAAAATAAAGAAAATTATTCACAAGAGCATCAAAAACAGTAAGATATTTAGGAATAAATTTACCCAAGAATGTGAAGGAGCTGTACACTGAAAACTAAGACTTCAGTGAAAGAAATTGAAGACACAAATAAATGGAAAGATAGTCTATGTGCATAGATCAGAAGAATTAATATTATTGAAATGTCCATACTACCCCAAACCATCTGAAGATTCAGTGTATAATCCCTATCAAAATTCCAATGTCATTTTTCATAGAAATATAAAAAAATCATAAAATTCATAATGAAGCACAAAAGACCCTGAACAGCCAAAGCAATCCTAAGAAGAATAAAGCTGGAGGCATCATGCTTCCTGATTTCAAACTCTGTTACAAAGCTATAGTAATCAAAACAGTATGGCATAAAAATAGACACACAGACCAATGGAACCAAATAAAGAGCCAAGAAATAAACCCTACTATATACCATCAACTAACATTTGACAAGGGAGCTAAAAATACTTAATAGGGAAAAGATCATCTTTTCAATAAATGGTGTTGGGAAGATTGAATAATCGCATGCAAAAGAATGAAACTATTGTGTTGAGCACTGAGTGTTATATGCAAGTAATGAATCACTAAATTCTACTCCTGAAAACAATATTTCATAGGGACTAAGCTCATTGACATTGGTCTTGACAATGATTTCTGAAATACAACACCAAAAATACATGCCACAAAAGCAAAAATAAAGAAGGTCTACATGAAACTAAAAAGGTTCTGCCCAGCAAAAGAAACCATCAACAAAATGAAAAGGCAACCTATGGAATAGGAGAAAATATTTGCAAACCATACACATGGGAAGGGGTTGATATCCAAAGTATATAAAGAACTCAAAGAAGGGGGAAAATCTGATTAAAAAATGGGCAGAGGAACTGAGTAGACATTTTTCCAGAGAAGACATATGAATGGCCAACAGGTATGTGAAAAGATGTTCAACATCACTAATCAGGGGAATGGAAATCAAAAGCACAATGAGATATCACTTCACACCTGTTAGAGTGGCTATTATCAAAAAGACAAGTGATAATATGTGTTGGTTAAGAAGTGGAGAAAGGGGAACCCTTATTTGCTTTTGGTGGGAATGTATAATGGTGCAGCCATTACAGAAAACAGTATGGAGGGTCCTCAAAAAATTAAAAGTATATATATCCACAGGAAATGAAATCAGGATTTCAAAGAGTGATCTGCACTTCATTGCAATAGTCAAGTGATGGAAACAACCTAAGTGTTAATCTGTGGATGAATGGATCAAGAAGATGTGTTATATACATACAATGGAGAATTATTCAGCTATGAGAAAAAAGGAAATCTGGCCATTTGTGATAATATGATGGGCCTTAAGGGAACTGTGTGAAGTGAGATAAGTCAGAGAAAGACAAACACTGTATATCACTTACATGTGAAAACTAAAAAAATCTAAGCCACAGAAACAGAATGGAATGGCGGTTGCCAGGGGCTGGATGGTGAGGGAAATGGGGAGATGTTGGTCAAAGGCTATAAACTTCCACTTATAAGATGAATAAATTCTGGTGATTTAATGTACAGCAGGGTGACACAGTTAACAATAGTATATTGGATACTTGAAAGTTGCTAAAAGAGTAGATCTTAAATGCTCTCACCACACACATACAAAAAAAGGTAATTACGTGAGGTGACAGAGGTAGTAATTATCCTTCTGTAGTATAATTTCACAGTATAGTAGTGTATCAAACAATTACAATGTACACTTTAAAGTTATACATTGTATATAAATTATATCTCGATAAAGCTGGGAAAAAGGTAAATAAGAGATTATTTAAAATTTTTAAAAAAGGTGAGACTGACTCTGACACAAATATACTCTACTGCATTGAATAGTGTCCCCTAAACCTATCCGGAACCTTAGAATGTGGTCTTATTGGGAAGTAGGATATTTGAAGACGTAATCAAGGAAAGATGAGTTCAAGCTAGATTAGGGTCGACCCTAATCCAGTGATTGGTAGGTAGGAAATTGGGGCATAGACGAAGAGGAGAATACCGTGGGAAGACAGAGACACACAAGAGAGAAGGCCATGGAGAGATGCAGGTAGAGTTTGGAGCGATGCATTTACAAGTCAAGAGACACTGAGGACAGAAACCACCAGCACTAGCTAAGAAGCATGGAACAGATTCTCCTTGGGCCTCCATTGGGAACCACCAACCCTGCTGGCACCTTGATTTTGAACTTCCAGTCTCTAACACTAAGTGCCAGAGAATAAATTTCCGTTGTTTTAAGTCACCTAGTTTGTGGCAATTTATTAAGGCAGACTGAAGAAACTAATGCACATACCAATTCCTATACCTCTTTATATCAGTCCGTATAGACCAGGTTTTGTTGCAATAGCAAAAGGTCCTCTCCTCCCATTCTTGGGGGCTACAACAACAAAGGGGGTTACAACAAAGGGGGTTACAACAAACACTCTTGGGAGTTATGTTGGTGGATATTCCCACCACATATCCTTACAGATCAGCTGCCACTCCACACCATGTCACTTTCATCAGGGATCCTGGCAGTCACAGCATCCTCTATCCAGAATATTGCCTCTGTCTGGTGTGTGATGAAAGGAACAGACAGTCCAAAAATTCAAAGCTTTGTGGAGTTAGATGACGAAACCAGCAAACCATAAAATTGAAAGGCCTTTAAGTGGCAAAGCTGTAACCAACTTGGCCATAAGGCAAGGAACAAATCCAGGGTATGGCCACTATGCCTTTCGTTAAAACCTCTGAATCAATTCAGGTGGTTCGCAGTAAATTGCTTCATTTGGACAATCTGGCAGAGAGAAAGCATATGGCAGACTGTGCATTGGTTCTTGATGCTTCGACCCTAAAGTGACCCACATCACTTCTCTCACATCTCATTGGCTAGAGCAAGTCTGCTGTCATTGGGTGGGTGTGTGTAATCTACCTGTAAGGTGGGCCAGTGAATTTGTTTAGCAATAATAGACTCCATCCCACTCTTACAGAGGATTATCCTTTCAGTAGTCACTTTGAAAGGCTATTCTAGTAGTACAGCGATATTGAAAAATCTTTTGGGGGCGCCTGGGTGGCGCAGTCGGTTAAGCGTCCGACTTCAGCTCAGGTCACGATCTCGCGGTCCGTGAGTTCGAACCCCGCGTCGGGCTCTGGGCTGATGGCTCAGAGCCTGGAGCCTGTTTCCGATTCTGTGTCTCCCTCTCTCTCTGCCCCTCCCCCGTTCATGCTCTGTCTCTCTCTGTCCCAAAAATAAATAAACGTTAAAAAAAAAAAATCTTTTGGAGTGGTCTCTAGAGCAAGTATATTATGTCCTGTAAGAAACCAACTCTTAACTTTATGGTTTTTGAGCCCAAATACCATTCCTCAGGTGGATCATCCACCTAGTCCCCAGATGTGGTTATAAATGACCTTTAGTTTATTTTACCAAATGAAGTCCACCCTCAAGTCGTGAAAATTGGCCATTGTCGAGACTGGTCGAAGGAAGGCAGTCCAGACAATTCCCAAGAAGAAGCTACAGAAATGTGAGAAATAACAGTATCGCTGAAATCAATGACCAGCCTTGTAATGGGACTCCCTCAAGGATACAGTGCTCGATTGAAGGAATAATATATATTTATCAGATATATACATAATTATATATGTATAAGAACATATAATCTAGAATATGTAAAAATATAAGAATACATAAAGTTATGTGCATTTTTTGTGTTTGTGCACATCCTGCTGTGTTTGTTTAAAAAAGAAATGAACAAGCCTTTCTGCATCCTAACACAGTTCCCGAAGCAAGAAGGCACAACTATGAAATGGTAATAATGGCTAGCCTGGATGGAAAGCCTACATGTGCCAGGCACTACGTAAATTGTGTGGATTAACTCACTTAACCCTTGCAGCCAGGGCTGGGACTATGATGAGGCACCTAGTAAGGTACCTGAGGCACAAATCTCAGGAGACCTCCACTGTCAGGGCTGTGCGCATGCAGGGTTGATCCTCACGTGACCTTAGCAGTGAGCACCCCATTCCGTTTGTGCCCTAAGGGCCTCACTCGCCTGGGCCTACTCCCGGGACTGCTGGAGACAGTCCTGAGAGGTCATGATCACCAACTCCCTTCTTTGCAGACCGGGAAACGGAGCCTATGGAGGTTGAGCGCCCGCCTGTCTTTCACACGAGCTGGTGAGCAGTGCAGCGTGGAGTTGAGCCCAAATCCTTCCGGGCAGCTGGACTCTGAAGTCTGGGCCTTGACTGATGGAAGCCATGGATGCTTCTGCCGATGCCGCGTCTAAACATCCGGTTGTTTTTTGTCCTCCTTTCCAGGTATCCAAGGCGGCTGCAGACTTGATGGCCTACTGTGAGGCCCATGCCAAGGAAGACCCCCTGCTGACCCCCGTCCCGGCTTCAGAAAACCCATTTAGGGAGAAGAAGTTTTTCTGCGCCATCCTTTAAGCCTTCGTGAGGAGCCTGAAGAGCCGCCGGGCTCCTGGGACACTGATGTAGAGTTCTTAGCAAAGTGGGCACCTTTCTAGTCCACAGCATTTAAAGAGAGGGAGGAGAACCATCCTGGAAACTCCAGGCTATGCATGTTTAAAGAACTGGTCCCCTTTTTGAGAATGATCGCCAAACCACATCCCAAGTTAAGAGATCTGATATCTGCAGAACTGCCTGGAGGAGGGGAATCTGTAAAGATAAAATCCGCGTCATTTCTTTTCTGCTATCCCTCCCCACACCTTATGTTTCTGCTTCATATTTAAAAAAAAAAATCAAAACAGACAGCCGTACTGAGCTAAGATGTGTATGACCTTCTTGGAATGAATATTGCCTTTAGCATACCCTTTGATAAGCTGAATTGTCCAGTGTAGCCGCAGTTTGGTTTTATG
Source organism: Prionailurus bengalensis (assembly GCF_016509475.1). NCBI lineage: Eukaryota > Metazoa > Chordata > Mammalia > Carnivora > Felidae > Prionailurus > Prionailurus bengalensis. The sequence goes on from NC_057355.1 coordinate 100,232,998, forward strand.
GCATTGATGTTTAGTCTTTGTGCCTTTTTCTTTTCTCCTTCCCCCGTACCTCTCCTTCCACCCCTTCCCATTAGAGTAGTACAAAGATAAGACTGGACTTGTCCGTAAGACTGAACTCCAAGGATGAGAACCCAAACATGTAGGGAGATGCTCCCCGTGGTTTATCCTCATGGTAATAACAACAAAAAAACGCCGGTTGTCTGTGTTCTCTTATCACAATTCCTAACATTTGTACATGATAGCTTTGATTCTGCAAGTAAAAGTAAATCATGTGTTGTGACTGGTGCTTTCATATATTTGTGACAATTTTTGAGTGATACTGCATGAAAATGTCCCTATGTTACATCCATTCAGAAGGTTTGTTGTTTCACTCTGAAGTTTGGAACAGGAATGCGAGAGGAGAAAAGCTGGAGAAGAAAAATCTCAGTCTCTTGAAAACTGAGATCACTTCAGCGCCTTAGCCATGCCTAAAATACCTCTGAGTTCACAGTGGCGTATATGCCTCTTCGACGTATTTTCCAGAATCCAAAGCAGTTTGGTTGTGTCCAGGATCCAGGACAGCACAGGAACCACTGAACAGGACAGGGAAGGATTCAGCATCAGTTGGGAGGTGCTTTTGTTAGAGTAAGGGCAAATTTCATCTTTCCCTGAATTGTGGAAATTCTAGATTCAAGAACACTTTCTGTTTGTTCAAGTACCAGGAGAAATAAACCTGGATGGCTCCAGAGAAGACCCATTCTCAGCATCCTGGCTGTTCACTGCCAGGGAGAAGGGGGCAGGTGTGGCCCCCTCAGCCAGCAACATCAGAAAGGTTCTGGCTCTTTTTTGCCACTGAGATGGTCTTTGCTTTTCACTCAGCAGTTTTTCAGTAGAACCTTTTCTGGTTTTGTTTTCCATCTTGTTTGTTAGAGTCTCTCAGTCTTTATTTACAACTTCCTGGCAGCTAGAGCCCTCTTTTCCCAAGAGATGATCTTAAAAGTGATTTTTCCTTACAGCTCTAGCCTTCATCAGTAATGGAAGGTCCTGGAAGCCTGCATCACTTTTTTTTTCTGTGCCATTCCCAGGCAAAAGAGGACCTCTCTTACATCTCACTGTTTACTTTGATGTCACGAAAACCATTTCCAAATTCATTCTATTCTCTTTCCATTCTCTTCCTTCTGTTAAAAAAAAAAAAAAAGGAAAGGAAGGAAAAAAGATGTAAAAGCTTAATATGCCAAGGACAGGTTTTGAGAGAGTAAATATTTTCCTTAGCTCCTTTTATGGGCATGATGGCAAAAGAATAAGTACATCCAATTAAAGCTCACGCCTGGGGCCAGGAAAAGGGACTGCTGAAACATTTGCAAAAGGTATGAATGTACTTCTGTAACCAGATACTGCTGTTCAAACCTTGGGGTGTTGTTACAATCAGTGAGACACTAATGCAGATACAGTGGGAAGACCTTGGCAGAGTAGTTGTTAAACTACATACCATATTGTACCATTAGCTTAGTATTACCGTGGAATCAACTAAAACCGTATCACATTTTTAAAATTAGTCAAAACATGCATTGGCCATGTAGTCACACAAAAACAACTGTAAATGAAGCACCTTTTGGTGGTGATTAAGGTGTCATTGCGAGACCCCAAGGATTTTCATAATCCACATCATTGATGTTTCTTAGAGGGGCTCTTTATGTTTTTATGTGAATCTAGATCTTTGGAGCAGTTAAGATGGAACTAAAACTTGAAGGATGCACCATAATACGGCTCTGGTAATTAGAAAAGTTAAGGCAGTTCCAAAGTGCGTGCGACCTTGTTTACAAAAGAAGAGAGAAGGCAGAGAACACACAGCCCATCTGAAATTACGTTTAAGGAAAATGTTTTGGCTTTGTCGTACTTTCATGTCCTACCGTATGGCATTATACTGCCAGAGTCTTTATATGCGTTTTTGCTTATTGGTATTTTTACTTGTTAAGGGGAAAAGAAATCTTTTGATGACTTATACCTCTCAAGAGCTTTAATTCTGTTAGAAGTTCACCGATCATTTCCACCAGCATGACTTTATCTTAAGGAATAACCAATAGGAAAACTTAATTATTCAAGGCCCTAATATCTGCATATAATGTATTGGATAGTAATGAGAATCTGCCATGCAGTTAAACAGTAACAATAACCCTCATATTTAGGGGAAAAAATATCTTGTATCATCCTCAATATTCCAATTTCTTTTTTTTTTTTTTCGATTTTAAACCAAGTACTATTTAATTTTAATTAGAGGTTGCAAAAAAGTACTTCGATCTGAGGGTAATTTTAATAATAATATTTGAAAGAGATTGCTTACCAAGGAGAAATTAAATCAATTTATCCATATACTCCTATTCACAAATGGGAATTGAGGAAATCAAGCATGCTGTCTTAGAGTTTTGTATTTTTTTTAATATTTGCTTTAAGCTGCTCCTGGCAAAGGTGAATTGTTACATATACATTAATATATTCCCAACCCAAGAATGGTTCACATTTTTCCTATATAAGACCTATGGAGTGTGTCTTTCAAAGAGAGGAAAATACAGAAATGTTAAAGAAGGAAAACCTGAATGTGATGTGCACATTTTCATCCCACATGGACAATGTATTTGTTTTAATAAATGGAATTTTCAAATTCATTTCACATGCAGTCAATTTTATTTGAGGGCCCGTGGGCCACCTGGCCCATCGATTTCATGGTTAATTTGAGAAGGATGGTGACATGTAACAGGATGGATGGAGAAACAGAAATCCATTGGCTTTCTTTAGGATTTTGTTAATAGAGGTGCCCTAAGGAAGGAAAGACTCACATGAGAACTCTTTAAAAGCCTTTCTCTCTGGGTCTCTACATCTTTGGTACAATGCGTGGGGACAGAGAAAGGTGATGGAGGAGAGCCCAGGGCTCCGGCAGGCTGGACCATGAGGACAAACAAACTGCGATTACACTCTACTGTGCTGTGAGTGTGCCGCACTGGGATTTTTCCTTCATACGTGCACACACACGCACTTGTACACACACACACGCACAAATAAACACAGAGAGTCTGGTCTCCGTAAGTTGTTCACTACTTAAATGGGGTACTGGAGGCCGCCTGGGTGGCTCAGCCGGTTAAGTGTCCGACTCTCGATTTGACCTCAGGTCATGATCCCAGGGTCATGGGATGGAGCCCCACGTTGGGCTCTGCACTGAACACACTGCACTGTGCCTCTCTCAGTGGCTCACGCTCTCACTCTCTAGATTCAGTAGCTCCTCAGAGATATTCTTAGTCAACAAAACCTTCTGTATGTCCCTCAAATTATGCCAGTGAGTAGTAGGCCCTGTCAGTAACGAAGGAGGTGCAAGATGTCTCAGGACTTGTGCCAGCGACAGCAGCATCTTTAAAACTGGTAAAGGGGCCACTTGGAGTGAACGTACTTGTCCACCTACATCACTGTTTCTCAGACAGTGGTCCCTGGACCACCTGCTTCAGAATCACCTGGGATGCCTAATAAGAAGGCAGACAGTAGGCCCCAACTAAGAATTTCTGGCAGTGGTACTTAAGTACACGTACTCACCTACATGGCATAGTCCGAGGACCATGACTTCAGGACTTAACGACAGCGAGCTTTGCATAATGCCTAAGGAAAGGTGTAAACCAACCAAATCTATGCTCGCTCTTATTCCTACAGCCAAAAGACGTGGCTGTCCAGGAGTCGACATATAACCTGTGGGTGAGAATCTAGGCAGATCCTAGGCATGAGACACCGTGGGGAGGAAGCTGGTGGGTTTTAACTCTGTTCCTGTTTTGTTGAGCCCCCGTGAGAGGATTGCCTTCAGCTCTGGCTCTTTAATAAGCTGGTCACATTGTAGGCAGCACTCACAATCACGTGGGAATCGGAGCTGGGTCAGCTCCAATCCACAAATTGCAAATAATTTGCCAAGGGAAATCCCTTTCCCTTCGGTTCTGCCCCAAATCTACATTTTCTTCTATTTAGAACCAGGAGACTCAGGCAGAATTTATTTTTAATGAAAAGGGTCATGGGCTCCCAGGCCTTTCCTCAGTAAGAACTCCTACTGTTTTCTCCCTGCCCTGGGGTGGGGGTGTATCTCCATGCTAAGGTGACACAAAGACGGTGCCTGGTGACTTCGTACTGTATCCACAGAGCCCATCCAGCATGAGCTAGAGGAGCAGAACTAAGCCCCAGAGTTCCCATAGGACCTTAGGCAAGTTCTTTAACTTCTCCATGCTATAAAGTGAGGATGAGAATATCTGCTTCACTAAGTTGTCAAAACCAAATGAAAGAGAAGTACAGAGGTTTCCTGAAGGAAGAGGTGATAAAGAGTCATTAGACACTGATCGCACAACTTTTGAAGAGAGGGGAAAGTCTAGATGCTTCCTTCTCAGTGCTTGGACTCACGTCCTTTCCTCTCAGCCCCCAGAGGTTCAGACCCTCAGTACCTCACATTTGAATTCCTGCCACACTTGCTGGGGTGGCCACGCTGACTCATCTCCTCCCACTCTGAGCCATCCCATTAATCAGGACTCCTTTGGTTCCAAGTGGCAGGAACCTAAATGAAACTGGCTGAATGTAACCGGAGAGCTCAGAAACAGGTCCCACTTCAGGCTCAGCTGGATCCAGGTGCTGAGATGATGTCATCAGGTGTCTTTCTCGTCCTTTGGCCCTGCTTTCCTCTGCATGGGTTTGATTCTCAGACAGACTCCCCCCGCCCGCCTTCAGCAACAGGATAGTGTCGGCAGCGTAAGGCTTGCTCTCACCTGGTCAGCAACCACAGAAGAAAGATAGTAACAGCTCCAGCACAAGTCACTGGCTATATCACTGGCAACATTTTCTAAGAATCTCCACTGGCTGGATCTAGTTCGAGATCCCACCCATCCCTGAACCCCAGGGTCACTGTACCACAGGGGCAAAATAGCAGATCTAAAGGAAATTGAAGTGCTCCCACTAGAAAAAGAAGGTTAAAGTCAAAAACACTGATGCTGGTGTGCCTGGGTGGCTCAAGTCGGTTAAGTGTCCAACTCCTGATTTCAGCTCAGGTCGTGATCTTGTGGTTCATGGGATCAAGCATCCCTTTGGGCTCTGCCCTGGGCATGGATCCTGCTTGGGATTCTCCCCCACCTCCCCCTCCTGCCCCTCCCCTGCTGACATGCATGGGCTCTCTCTCTGTCTCTCAAAATAAATAAACTTAGGGGCGCCTGGGTGGCGCAGTCGGTTAAGCGTCCGACTTCAGCCAGGTCACGATCTCGCGGTCCGTGAGTTCGAGCCCCGCGTCAGGCTCTGGGCTGATGACTCAGAGCCTGGAGCCTGTTTCCGATTCTGCGTCTCCCTCTCTCTCTGCCCCTCCCCCGTTCATGCTCTGTCTCTCTCTGTCCCAAAAATAAATAAACGTTGAAAAAAAAAATTAAAAAAAAAAAAAATAATAAATAAACTTAAAAAAAAAAAAAAAGGACTGATGCAAACCACATCTTGCCAGATTCATGCATGTAACCTCCAGTTTCTGCACAGAACCCAGAGTGCTCTGGCTCATGATGCTCTTACCAACCCATTAGAAGCCACACTCAGCTGCCTGGCTGGCCAGGCCCTGAGGAGTCGAGCCCCTCCCTACCCATTCCACCTTGTTTTTCTAAGCTTTCTTGTGGTTCATCCTGCAGTTTGCATTTTCAAACCTAACCCCACGTCTTTGTTTATGATGTTATTCCTCTGGAATGCCATTGCTCAACTCAAGTAAATAAATCTCGCTCGCCTTTCAAACCTAGTCTGAATTCCATATTGTCTGTGAATGACTTCAGGAAATACCTCTTTCCTCTCAACTCCTATTGCCCTTGTCATCAGCCTCAAATAATTTAGTATTTGACTGTAGGTGAGGCCTTGTGCTGGGGTAGACACTACGTCCTTCATGACTTTGTGGTTTTAGTGGAGGAAGGAGACCAGGAAATAGTCAATTACCAATCAGAATGAGAAGGTGTAAACCACAGGGAGCTAAGGGGAGGAGAGGCTGGAATCCATGGCTTATTATATGAAAATCTTGTCTCTCAGGGTAAACTAACTTCCTTGGGAGTAGAAAACACCAGTTAGGCAGGCCTCGGTGCCTAGCACAGCACTTGGGAACACGGTAAGTACTCAACGGTGATTATTGATGGATTCGGCATAGCACACAGGTCTGCAGAGAGAAATGGGACATGGCAGAGGCGTGACTAGTAAAAGCTGGGCTTGCGAGCTTGCCAAAGGCAGCTGAGAAAGCAGCTCCCTGCCGCACAACGGTCAGCAGTTGGCTCTGTGCACAGAACGGTGGACTAAACTGTGCCAACTGGTGCCAACTAGCGTCCCCAGGGCTTCCTTCTCCTCAGTCAGCAGCCCCTTGGCCCCAGTGACAGCAGCACTCTCCAAACCAGGAGTGAGATCTAGTGGGCACCGGAGGGCCCAGGAGCCAGATGAATTACACCCCACGGGCCCACATTGCCTTAATTTTAGCCCCAGGGGAAGGGTCTTTTCCACTCTCCACTGGGAACACCATCTTTAAGTTACTGTGTCTACACGTGGCTATTTTAATTTAGACGGAAATTAACTAGAATTGAGTAAAATTAAAAATTCAGTTCCTCCACTACACTAGCCGTATTTCAAGTGTCTGATAGCCACGTGCAGCTAGCGGCTACTGTATGGGAGAGCAGAGATCTAGAACATTTCTCTTGTTGCCAGAAAATGCTATTAGACAGTGTTGCTCAAGAGCTATGGTCAGCAACCTTTATCCCACGCTATAAAACTAGCAGAATGTGCCTTATCTATGCGCCCAAATTTTGGCAAAAGACACACACATCCAAACAAAAAGGGAGAAAATAAAAGTACTATGATAATCACCACGATTGGTCATAGGTCGTGGTAAACTATACAGAAGAGATAGGCTGTGGATTAGGTAGCATTCCTAGAGTCTCCTAAGCCATACCTTTATGTCCATCTCTCTCATTCAAGAAAGTGAAATTATAATAATCATGATGATGAGCATTAAAGAATCTACTCCTGAAATCATTGTTGCACCCTATGCTAACTGACTTGGATGTAAATTAAGCAATTAAAAAATAATAATCATCAAGATGATGATAGCCGTAATAGCAGTGGCAGCGACAATGATCAAGAGAACACTTATTAAGCACTAAACTATGTGCCAGGCACAATGCTAAACATTTTAAGGCACCAGTGGGGTCAATGCTCACAATAACTCTACGGCATGGATATCTTTTATCTCCTGTAGCAGATATCATATATGCGTCATATCACTTTGATTTCAGCCACACTTGCAGGGGTTTTATTCTTCCCCAGGGAAATTCATTCCCCCCCGGGGGCAATCCTCAACCAATGAGAGATGAGAGTCTGGATTAATTTACAGGCACCTACCCTCCAGGGGATAATTCTGCGATACATTTCATATGGTTTCTTAGAGGGTCTCTGTCAGGACTGAGCCTCAATTGTCCAGAATAGTAACCAGCGCAGGAATACACTGTATTGATTTTTCCTCCCTGTCTCACTTTTTTTTTTTTCTTACTACATTTTCACTTTCTGAGCTCACCCTCACCACCATGAAACTACATTCATCCAAGGCCTAGACCCAGGCTCTGCTTTGGGGGGACATTCAAATGAATTCCCCTCCATTTTATGGCCCAGGAATTAGAGATTTGGAAAGGTTGACATTTCCCCAAGTTCCTCTTGCTATGAAGTGGAGATCAAGGATAAGAACTACATCCATCTTGATTGCAAAATTTAACCCTTAACTACTATCTTATGCAAATTTGAACGTGAGTACTTGAGAAGGAGGCGATTAGAAAGTTCTGAATCAGGGGGCGCCTGGGTGGTTCAGTCGATTGAACATCTGAGGACTTCAGCTCAGGTCAGGATTTCATGGTTTGTGAGTGTGAGCGCCACATTGGGCTCTCTGCCTCACGGAGCCTGCTTCAGATCCTCTGTCTCCCTCTCTCTGCCCCTCCTCTGCTTGCACTCTCTCTCAAAAATAAACAAACTTGAAAAAAAAAAAAAAAACACAAACCCAAGAAGGCAAGTTTTGAATCTGTTCTCATTTGTAGAATAAGTAGATTGTTTGTAAACTTCAAACCTCTGAGTTGCTTTTCTGGAATGAAGAAATCGGTGAACTCTTTCTTTCCTTCACTGTGGTCGCTTGGTACCTAGAAAGTGTTCACTTGCACAAAAAATATTTCCTGGTATCAAGGAGCCTGTGCAAGGAAAATCACAATGAGTCTAACAGGGAAAGTCCAAAATGGTTTTTCGGTTGTTTTTGTTTTGTTTTGTTTTGTTTTGTTTTGTTTTTCAGGTCTTTCAGGAGGGGAAACTCCCCTCCCTTTCCAACTGCTCTTCTAACAACTGCTTCCCTGTAACCTCAGAGTCCAGTGACCCTCCAAGGGTCAGAAGCAGGGTCTGGGTGGCAGCGGAGGTTTCCAGCGACTTTGTTCCAAAAGCATTGATCTGAGGAAAGGATGAGAATCTCAGGACAAAGGCCCTTGCAAATGCAGCTTCAAGATTTCACCCAGAACTTCTTGGAAAGAGATAAGAATGGTGCTCATTTCCTTTCCCCACCACTCCCCCCATCCCATTTCCTGTCCCTCCTTCAGAAATATGCAATATCCCACTGGAGCTTGTCACACAGAGCAACAGATACTGCTGCATTTGCATAAGCACACACAGGAGAAAAAGCTTGCTGTTCCAGACTGTCTGCAAAAGCAAACTGTCGCTTTAAGAAAGGGGTCAGCATGACTCCCTGGTGCGTCCCTTCCTGGGACAAAAATCACTGCTCCTACCTGTGGGCTATGTTGGTTTACTTTACAACAGCGGGTCTCAAAGAGTATTCCAGAACTCTTGAGGGTCCTAAGATCCTTTCCGAGGGTCTGCTAGCTCAAAACTATTTTCATAATAATGCTGTGGTATAATTTGCCTTTTCTACTTTCATTCTCTCCTGAGCCTACAGTGGAGCTTCTAGTGCCTACGTGATAGTGATACTGACGACTGACGACTGATGTCACAGCAGATTGGATGCAAATGCACATGAGAGCCCAGCACTCTCTTGTTAAGCCCAACAGTAAGAGAATTTACAAAAACGTAAAACAATGCCACTTGCCTCCGTGTATTTTTTGGTTTGGGAACACATAGTTATATTTTATAAAAATATGTTATTTATATTAACATGTAATGGGTGTGCTGTTACTTCAACGAATTAATAAGTGCATCATTTTTAAAAATTTGTTTCGATTTCCAATACGACAAATAGCAATAGATATAACCCACTAAGCCAAAGCCTTAATAATTTGAAGGTGTTCTCAATAATTTTATTTTATTTTTATTATTTTTTTAATGCTTATTTATTTTTGAGAGAGAGATGGAGCATGAGCAGGGGAGGGGTAGAGAGAGGGAAACACAGAATCCAAAGCAGGCTCCAGGCTCCAAGCTGTCAGCACAGAGCCCGACGCGGGGCTCTAACTCATTAAGCCAAGAGACCATGACCTGAGCCGAAGTCAGCTGCTTAATTGACTGAGCCACCCAGGTGCCCCAAGGGTGTTCTCAATAATTTTCAAAGTGGAAAGAGGTCCTTAGGTCATAAAGTTTGAAAACTGCTTTGTGAACAGTTTTCTCTTCCACCCCCTATTTTGCAGATGGGGAAATGTGTCATTCAAAATCTTATAGCTATTTAGTGTCAGAGTCATGAGTAGAACATAAGAAAAGATGACTCTAAAGGGCAAGACAGAAATGTTTTAGGTTGTCCCCTAGGAGACTGTTCAAATGTTTTCTAAAAAGACATTCCTGAATTCAGTTTCACAATGAGTGTCTTAAGAGATCATTTTCCGCTAAAAAAAGGTTAAAAAAAATCATGGTTCTCTCACAGGTGTAAAATAAGCACATGTTGAAGATTTTATTTGATTCCTTATTGTTAAGGAAATCAGGTAGATGTTACAACTGGTTCAAAACAGAGGTCAAAAAGCAGACACATTTATAGAACAGGAACACTGAAATGAATTTGCAAATGGTATAAAACTGTCTTCTTTTACATGGGGAGAGAGAAGCCAACTGAACCTCCACTAGACGGAATGTAGTTGCCTATCTAAAGTGGGAAGTATTTCACATAGCTCTCAGTTATCTATAACTCACAGAGCTATAAAACAGCTCAAAGGCAAGAAAAGGTGCCGAGCCCCCATGGAAATGGAACCAGACAACTAGGAAGAGTGTGCCCTGAGCAATGCATAGCTTTCCATCCCGGAACAGGTGTTTCCCCACAACTGAGGCCCTATTTAGGTGCCAGGCACTGACTCAACTTAAGGGAGTCAGAAAAAGAGGAACTCAGTGTGTGCCCTGCTCTCGAGATCTCACAATCCATTTGTGTCACCCTATTCTTTCTATACACTGAATAGTTTGTGTCCCCCCAAATCCACATGTTGAAATCTTAACCCCCACAACGTGATGGTATTTGACGGCAGGGACTTTAAAAGGTGATTTGGTGATGAGAGTGAGCCCTTATGAATGGGATTGGTGCCTTTATAAGAGAGACTTGAGAGCGATTCCTCATTCCTTCCACCATGTGAGGACACAGAGAAAACACAGCTGTCTATGAACCAGGAAGCAGGTCCTCACCAGACACCCGATCTCCCAGCACCTTGATCTTGGACTTCCCAGCCTTCAGAACTGTGAACAATAAATTTCTGTTATTTCTAATCTACCCAGTCTATGGTATCCAGCCATATGGACTACTGTATTCTGTGATATAACAGCCCAAGTGGGCCAAGACGCTATGTAACCCATTACTGAAGTTGGAGACTGTGCTGGTTCTCATACACTGACGAAGTAATTCTTCGGTTCATTTCCATCTTCTAGGTAATAAAAGCTACCATCCATTTATTGCCTACTGTGTATCCTCCTTAAAGCCCCATCAGAAAGGTAATGTTATCCCCTCATTTTACAGGTAAGAGCAGTTGAAGAAGTGAAGTCACCTACATGTCCAAGACCTCTCTCAGTAAGACTCGGGAGTCAAACCCTGGTGTATCTGGCTTCGCCTTCACTCTCGCTCCTAGTTCAGGGCTGATCCGGCAGAGCCTCCCTGGCAAAACAGGCATTTTGCAGTAAATATTCACACCAGAAAAGGCAATTAGTTGTGTTGACCCTCGAAAGTCATGGGTTTTTATTAACCCCTGAACTCAGTCCAGAATTTTCAACAATTCTCCGCTCAGCAATAGTAGGACCTCAAAGAGATGTTTTGTGTCCTTCATCTTTTTTGGAGGCTATTCCCAGATGGTATCAGAGAGAAAATTTTACAAAGATATTCTCTCAGAGAGGTGTAGAAATTACAGATGGAGTAAAAAGTTTGCGGTGACAGATGGCTTAGAGCCGGAGTTTGGAAAACCCCAGGCTGTGGGCCAAATCTGGTCTTTGTATGGCCTACAAATTAAAAATGGTTTTTAGGAATGCCTGCGTAGCTCAGTCAGTTGAGCGTCTGACTTAGGCTCAGGTCATGATCTCGCGGTTTGTGATTTCGAGCCCCGCATAGGGTCAGTGCTGAGTTCAGAGCCTGGAGCCTGCTTCAGATTCTGTGTCTCCCTCTCTCTCTGCTCCTCCCCCGCTCACACTCTGTCTCTCTCTCTTTCTCAAAAGTAAATAAACATTTAAAAAAAATTTTTAATGGTTTTTTACATTTTTAGATGGTTGGGAAAAGTCAAAAGAAGAAGGCTATGTGTGACTGTGAAAGTTATACAAAATTCAAAATCTCAGGGCCCCCAAATTAAGTTTCATCAGAAAATAGTCACAGCCATTCGTTTTGTATTTTTTGTGCCTGCTTTTGAGCTACAACAGCAGATTTGGGAAGTTATGACAGAAACTGCATGGCCCTGCAAAAGTAAAAATACCTATTCTTACCAAAAGTTTGCTAACTCCTAGCTTAGAGTGACTTTCTACATGAATGTTGAGAATAATTTCTCAGGAACCCCAAAGTAAGTAGTTCTGGACTTCTACATGACATGAGCTAAATGTGGCAGGTTTCAGAATTATTTGGTTGCAGGGGGTAGGGGGTAGTTCTGTTACTGCAGGACTCTTGGTGAGAGGGCAAACCCCACTAGAAGCTTTAAGTTGTCATCTGAGTGTCACTTTGGGAAGGTTCTCCGCTGGGTTTCCTGCCGTGGGCACCACTATCACTCTGTTCCTCTTCTGTTTTACGTCCTGTGGAAGCTCCACTTGCATTTACCATTAATTACAATAATGAAAATTAAGTGGTGCCTCCTGTGTGGGAATTTTCCAGTCCCTGACAAGAAGCTTCCAAATAATTCTTTTTCAAGAGCACCCTCTGCTGGTCACTTCTCAGAAAGCACCACGTCATCGCATCTGCAGGTGGGTTTTGCCACCAGGAAAAAGCCAAAGGCAGGTTTTTCACAGCACACGGCCATTAACGTCTGAAGATAGAGAATTCCACTGTCGAACTTGGTGAGAGAATAAAACTCCTTTTGAATGCACACTAACAATCTCCTAGTTAGATAGAGAAGCCTGGGGAGCACAAAGTCTTGTTGAGCATTGGCTTCCCAAACAACCTGTCAATAAGGCAAAGCTGAGTTTATTACTTAACCCCCATAAGGAAGACTGATAGGGTCTCAATAGGAAAAGGGGAAGTTCTGATTAAGACTTTGAAGTCTGCTTTTAGGTAGATTTTTTTAAGTGTGTGTGTGTGTGTGTGTGTGTGTGTGTGTTTTAAGTAATCTCTACACCCAACATGGGCTCAAATTTCAACCCCCAAGATCAAGAGTCACATGTTCTACCGACTAAGCCAGCAGGTGCCCCTAATGTAGATCTTTTAATGTGATGGGAAGGAGGTTTGGTTCGGATTGGGTAAGGATTACGGTTTAACAATTTACAACTAGGGGACACAACAAGATAAGTAAGGCAAATCTAAGAATGTAAACCATCTGCTGATGATTTGACAAGACTTTCCACAATTTCTCCAGTGAAACCAAGTTTTGCAACTTTGCTTTTCCAAGGTAAGAGTCTGTGCTAGTAAAGTTATGCTAATGAAGGTCATAGAACAGTGAGGGCACCTTAATGTAGACAATAAACTGTGGGGCTTGGGATAGGTGGTTTGGGCTCTCAGCTTCTCAAGATGGGGACTGTTGTCTAAAAAGCCCAGCATGGATGGGATATGCGCGAGGCCAGTGCCCCGGTGACTTGACACAAAATGTTGGGCCAGCTCTGGGCTTCCAGATTTGTTAGGGTTTTTCTTTTTTATGTTTATTTATTTTGAGGTAGAGATAGAGTTCTGGTAACAACTTTTCATGTTTAGATACGGGACTCTGTGGATACGAGGTAGCCCATGAAGGAAACCAGAATATGTCATCCTAAAATATGCCTCTTTGACATAAAAATTGTTTTCAGTTGAAAGCAAACCCTGGGGAAAAATTCCCCCTTTTCTGGACTATCAGCAGGAAATAAATTCTTCTTTTTCTGGAGTCACACTCCCATCAGCCTTGCCATGGCATCGGAGGAATTTGCAAACAAATCTTATTAAACTAGCCCTTATCTTCCAAGGACTACCTAGCCCTAGTTGGATTACCCCTAGCCCAAATCCCTTTGTCTTGTCAATTCTTCACAAATTTACTGTTTCTTTGTCTAAATGATATAAAAGCTTCCCGATCTGGTCACTTTACTCTCTTGTAAAGATTCTCATGTACATGTAAATATTTTTAAAAATGTGTATGCTTTGGGGTGTCTGGGCAGCTCAGTCTGTTAAGCTTCTAACTCTTGATTTCAGCTCAGGCCATGATCTCAGGGTCATGGGAATGAGGCCTGAGTCAGGCTCCGTGCTGAGAGCCTGCTTGGGATTCTCTCTCTTCTCCTCTCCCCTGCTTGTACTCTCAGAATAAAAATAAACATAAAAAAGAAAAAGGTGTATGCTTTTCTCCTGTTAATCTGTCCTTCAGCTTAATTTTCAGACCCAGCCAGGGATGCTAAGAGGGTAGAGAAAAACTTTGTTCTCTCCAACACCTGCCAGGAAAAGAATTGATCTCCATAGGCTGCTGCAGTGCTGGTTAGTCATCTAAGTGTCTGCATTGGGCCCCGAGGGGGCCTAGCACACAGAGGCTCCACAGAGGTCCTCACTTCAGAGTTACTGAAGGTGCACAGGGGACAGGACCCAGGCCTGGCTGGATGTGGGGAGAAGTCAAGGAAACCTGCAGAGTTGACACTAGAGCTGAGATTCATGGGCTGGTGGGAACTCCTCAAACTTGGAAAGGAGGGGCTGAGGTGGGGGTGGGAGGTGGGGGCAGGCCTCCCAGGCCCAGAGACAGGAAAACTCCCGTGCTCTGGGAATGGCAAATGGTTCTGTGTATTTGGACTCCAGTGTGCTTTGGCAACAATGCAGGGAAGAAGTCTGGGGCCAGGTGCTCAAGGGCATGGTTTGCAAAAGTGAACTTTATCCAGGGCGGGTGGTAGCTGAAAAAGTTTTTGCAGTGAAGCGCCATGATTTGATTTGTTATTTAAAATCTACTTCAGCTGCAGAGCAGCGGCGGGCAGGTACAGAAAGGACTGACCAGCCTAGAAGCTGCTGTTGCAATAGACTGAGGGCCTTCTCTAAAAACGTGGCTTTGAGGGTGCAAGGGGGAAAGATTCAGGAGCAAAGGGCAGAATCACCGTGCCTTGCTGACCCACCGAATGTGTACGAGGAAGAGGGAAGGGTTTCTGGCTTGGATGATACAGCAATTGGCCGAGATAGGACATGCAGGGAAACAAGTGAGTTACTATGGAAGGTGAAGGGTGAGAATTTGCCATCCCCAAATAAGCCCCTTTAGCATAAAGATTATTTTAAGAAAGAACAGACAGAGGAGGAGCTCTGAAAACAGAGTAGAAGTTACCCTTTTGTAAGGGAAATTTACATTTAGAAATCTACATTTGTGAGGGTGTCTCTTCCAGAGAGAGATGAGTGAATCCTAAGAAACTCTCATCAGTGGAGAAGCCACTGACTTAAATCTGTGTAATAAACCTTACTCTCTGGGCACCTGGGTGGCTCAGTTGGTTAAGTGTCTCACTTGGCTCAGGCTGTGATCTCACAGTTTGTGGATTCCAGCCCCACATTGGGCTCTGAGCTGACAGCATTGAGTTTGCTTGGGATTCTCTCTCTCTCTCTCTCTCTCTCTCTCTCTCTCTTTCTCTGTCTCTCCCTGACTCATGCGCACATGTGCGTTTGCACACACACTCTCAAAATAAATAAACTTTTTTAAAAATTAAAAAAAAAAGCCTTACTCATATTGACCAAACTTTTCCTGGTCGACCCCCCTACAATTGGCCTTCCCCAAACCCTTTTTTGTTCTTAGCTGATGGTCGTATTTAGGTCT
Organism: Prionailurus bengalensis; assembly: GCF_016509475.1. Lineage (NCBI taxonomy): Eukaryota > Metazoa > Chordata > Mammalia > Carnivora > Felidae > Prionailurus > Prionailurus bengalensis. Next base: position 100,248,354 of record NC_057355.1, read on the forward strand.
GAATTCTAAGCTATCTCTTGGAGAGTTTCTCATTTTACCCTGGGTGTGTCCCATGTATACATGAGATATACATGCTAAAAACCCGTTCATTTTTCTCTTGTTAATCTGTCTTTTGTAACAGGGGACCCCAGCCAAGAATTTAGAAGGGTAGAGGGAAAATTGTTTTTCTCTCCTACCAAAGGTGATCTGTTTAGCTTTGGACGTGTTGGCTAAGAGGTACAGAGGCGGGGGCTAGCCCAGGAAATGCAAAAGTAGAGCTCTTCTGAGAGGCAGGGATGGAACGGATAGTTAGGCTGCCTAGGCAGGTAGGAAGCTGAAGCATAAAATAGCTGAAATCTGCATAGTTGTCAGTATAAGTGGAGAAGAGATGATGCCTCCAGAAGGAAAACAGTGATACTGGACAGGAAACCTGAAGGGAACCCATTAGAGGAAAAGCTATTTTTTCCCCTTTGCCTCTTTTCCAGCTTGTATTCTAGCCAGGACCTGCACCCCCACCCCACTCTAGCCATGCCTTATAATGTAAATAGCATTTGTCCTCTTTGTAAGGGACAGGAGTGAATCATTTCTCTAGGGTAGAACACATCTAAGGAAGGACCAGGTGAGAATGGCCAGAGGAAAGAAGCTATCATGCATATTTCAGACTGCTGGTGCTAAGACATCTTCACGAAGTCAAGATCTCTGGCTTCAGGGAATAAGTGACTTACAATGGACACCTGGACCTTGTCCTCATTCTGCCCAGTTTCTGGATGCCTGAGAGGACACGTGCACCAGACCACAATCATCACTAAAAAACCCCAGAGCCCAAGCAAGCATGAAACTCTTTTCCTTTCCAAGTGTCCCAGATGCTGTGTCTGTATGTCTCTCTGTATATATCTTCAGTAGACTCTCCCTTCACCTCCTGCTGGCTCCTGTTTGCTTTCCATCCTGCACAAAGCCAAGGACCCTCTTGGCTGGTCCTGTGGGCACCCACTCTGGGTCCTTGGACTTGGCCTGCTGGCATCAATACCTATGCTGAAATGTCAATGGCTGAGCCAAGCGAGACTGTTTACACGTTCCTATGCCTCTCCCTGCAGGGATGGCAGTTCTTTCCAGAGGACCAGAGAAGCCTCTTAGGGTGCCTACACACATCTGAGGACCTCATGCCACCCGCCCAGTGGAGAGGGCCTTGACAACGCAGAAGACCATGCTGAGAAAAAGGAAGGAAACAGACTACCCCACCTCACAGGACAGAGGAGGACAGAGAAGGTAATTAGTTTTTATGGAACGGAGGATTTGACCTATTTCTTCCTCTGAATTTAATCAACTCAATGCCTGAAAGATTGGGAGACGATAAAGTGGAAAGGAAATTGTTCAAATGAAGGCAGCCTCTGTGGGGATCCAGTTGTGCCTGCTTCAGGAAAAGGAGCTGTGCCTCGCTGTTGCTCAGGTCTCAGTGGCTGAACCAGAACAAATGGTCTTGCAGGGAGGCAGGGGAAAGTCTGAGTTAGAAACTCCTGCGCAGAGGAGGTCAGCTCACAGGAGTGCACCACGTTCAAGGACAGCTGCTCTCAGTCTTGAGCATGTCATCTCTGGGGCTTGTTAAAACACAGATTGCTGGCCCCACCCTCAGTCTCAGAGACCCTAAGTCTGGAGTGGGGCTGGAGAACTGCATTCTTAACAAGTTCCCAGGTGATGCTGATGCTGTTGGCCTGGAGATCCCCCTTTGAGAAGCACTAGTATATGAGATTCCCCAAAGGGTGATGAACATGCCATCACTCAAGATGATTGTAGAAAGCCCACAGATGAATATAACGTAACAGTTATGCATATATTTTCATGTGTATTCAAAAGTACCACTTGTGGGGCACCTGGGTGGCTTAGTGGGTTAAGTGTCTGACTCTTGATTTCAGCTCACAAACTGTGAGATCATGACCTGCATTGGGCCCCTCACTGATAGCAAGAAACCTGGTTGGGATTCTCTCTCTCTCTCTCTCTTTGTCCCTCTCCTGCACTCTCTGTCTCAAAATAAATACATACACTTTATTTTTTAAAAAGTACCACTTGCATATCAAATTCGTGAATTTAAGAATATTTTTGTTTAGAACAAGGCTAAAGTGGGCATAAATGAAACGTGACCAATTTAAATAAAAATGTTAAAGAAGTAGTGTGGGTAAAAATAATACAGGAAAATTCAGAAAGTGGTATGCAAATGACTAATATTTACTATGAGACTGAAAAGAAAGCAATTTTACATTTGTACTTACCACGTAGCTAGAGGTCAGGGTGGACGTTCGAAGTTAACAACCAGAAGGGCACGGATACTGCCCAATCAGAACGGTCACGGCCAAAAGCAGTCAGTTCTGCCATAGAGGCGAATGCAGCTAAATGCTATCCCAGGTAGAGTCGTCAATTGGTTCCCTGTTTTACAGATGAAGTTAAGAGCACTTGTTTTCCAAGATCACAGTCAAATTAGGGGCAAAGCTACGACTGGAACCTACAGCATTGCAAAGAACAGCAAAATGTTGCCAGGGCACTCACAGGGACAGCTGTCCATATTTGTGTTAATCCTGTTCCCTTCCTCCACCACCCAGGAAATAAAGGGGCTTTTCCCATTGTACCTGCCCTGGGCCCTCCTTCCTCTCCTGTAGATGACCCAAGCTCTCCACAGGGCTCATTGGCCCACACTTATATAGGCATATACAAGCCCTGCCTATATTTTTTAGATTGCACTTGTTCAGCAAATATTTCATGAGCCCTGCTCTGTGCCCGAACACTGTGCTAACTAAGGAGGATTCAAAAGCAGTAAGACACAAACGCTACCCTCAAGGAGTTCACCGTCTAGTAATGGGGACAGATAAGAAGTAATTACATGGAATGGCGATATGGTGAGGGAAGTTACAGGTGTGGAAGGGACACCTAACCCCACCAACTGGAGAGAAGGTGATCCAAGGCTCCCCCAAGTTGGTGATCTGAGTCGGGAAGACAGCCAATGGGGGAAGGATAGGAGGCTACTCTAGGCTGAAAGAGGAATGATTGCAAAGGAGCAGAGAAGAGAGGAAACTAATGTTGGTTCAGTGTGGTTCAAGCACTGAGCGTGAGAAGCAGTGGTAAGAAAATAATACAATGTGTACTGTGTGCCAGGCACCGGTGCAAGCACTCTATATACATGTATACACACATGCATTCTTTGTATATTCATATGTACATGTATATGTACATGTGAATTATGTACATGTGTATACACATAAAGTATGTGTGATATAGGTCTGTTGCTGCATACAAATTCATGTGCATTACATGTATACACATATGTACATGTATGCATGTGTAATATATGTATAATATACATTGGTGCATATATTGATTAAAATTTAATCTTTACAAGCCTATGAGGCAAGTGCCATTATTATTCCCATTTAACAGATCCAGAAACTGAGGCATGGAAATTTTAATAATTTCCCCAGACCTGAGGATATTTGAGAATAAACAAATATATGGCAATTAAAACCATAGGTATGAATAAGAATGCCGGGGAATGTTTGACCTTAGAGGGAAAATGGCTGCAAATAGTTCCCAAGACAAACTAGGAGGCAAATATTCAAAATTTGGGGGGGCATAAAGAAGGGAACATCAGCCACAAATAACATGAACCCCCATATCTTGGCTGAATCTCAAAACAGCCTCTCACAAACATACTTTTAAATTTCCACGTTAGGATACATATGTAGTGAGAGAGGGAGAGAAAAGTGTTAATTTGGAATATGTTAAACATTTAATATGTACCACAAATTTTACAAGGCTTTGCATTCCTTGATTTTCAAAATAAACCTAAAACCTCAAAAACTGGAAAAGGTCTGACTTCCCTCAATTTCAGAGAGGCCCTGAATGGGAAGTCGGGGTTTTAAATGTGCCCTCAATATCCCTCCCAAATGGCTGATTCCTTCACTGCTCCAGTCCTGAGAGGTGTTCTCTTCCAAGAATAGTCTCTTTGAGGCTGGATGACCTCCCTCTAGCACTCCCTGAGTAACACACCTTTTGGATCTCTGGATTCTCTTGGGTCCCTCTCCCCACCGCTCCCCCCTTTTTAAGCCAGGATAAGTATCAGGAATTACCAATTCTTGGGTAAAAATGTACCAAGGTCAAAGAACATGTGAATTCTAATTCAAGGGCTTTTTCATTTGCTCGTTCAAGATGTCTGAGCATTCATTATAATTCAGGTAAGATACTCAGACTGCCAAATGAAATTTGGCAACAATAAATAGAGCTGTGGTTTTCTTTTGTTAATCAGATTTTTCCGTGATTCTCTATAATATAGAGCTCAAGGGGATTTTTGTTTTGTTTTTAAATGTTTATGCATATATTTTGAGAGAGAGAGAGAAAATGAATGAGTGGGGGAGGGGCAGGTAGAGAGCGGGGAGAGAGAGAATCCCAAGCAGGCTCCATGCTCAACACAGAGCCCTACACAGAGCTTGATCTCACGAGTGTGAGATCATGACCTGAGCCAAAATCAAGAGTTGGACGTTTAACCAACTGAGCCGACCCCCCGCAGGTGCCCCTTGCTTTTGCTTTTAAAACTGAGATATGATATATAACATCGTGTAAATTTAAGATGTGTAACTGAACCAAAGGAGACTTTGTCTACCTGATATGCAGCGTGCCAGTAAAAACTGACACTGATCTTTTGCCGGGAAGAAAGACAACATGTTTATGGGTATGGCATCACCCAGGAGAAAAGGGGGCTAATGCTCAAAAGTCCTGAACTCCCTGATGGCTTGCAAACTGAGGGTTTTAAAGGGCTAAGTTTGGACAGGGATCTTTTGAGAAGGTGGATGCTGTTGATTGGATGCTCATGATGTCATGCCAGCAGGTGCTCTGGTACGGCTTCGTCTGGTCCCTTGAGGTCTCTTCCATCTCAAGAGACTTGAAGTCTGAAAAAATGTCTCTATTCTTTATGTTAGAGAACTCATTAGGTACACTTGGTGATGATATCACTAGGGTAATGTGCTGGTTAATAACTTGTAAGCTTGTGGGGTTGCAATTCCTACAGGTTCCTTGTGCCTGGGGCAGATAAGACCCCTGGTGTTAATTCCTCCATCTGAAAGGACAAGATGGATCCTGGCTTCAGGTGTATAGGATATGTTGGTTTGGTGCATTTATATATTGCAATATGATGAGCAAACACCTCTATCATGTCACATAATTATTAGTTCTTTTTTTGTAGCGAGAACAATTAAGATCTAGCCTCGTAGCAACTTTGAAGTTTATAATACGGTATTATTAAATACATTCACTATTCTGTGCATTAAATCTCCAGAGCTAATTTATCTCCTAGCTGCAGATTGTACCCTTATCGACTAGCTGCAGTTTGCACCCTTAAACAACATCTCCCTAACTCCCCCACCCCCACCCCCTGGTAACCACCATTCTACTTTCCGTGTATGAGTTTGGCATTTTGAGATTCCAATGTAAGTGATACCATCCAGTATTTTTCTCTCTCTGTCTGACTTACCCCACTTTTAGGGCTAAACTTGTGAGAATCCATAACAATCACTTAAACTAAGAGCCCAAAGCCCTGAGTTTTGTTCCCACCTTTGCCAGGAACACCGTGTAGCCAATCCAATGGTATCCTTGCTTTTTCTTTTTTTTTTTTTAATTGAAGTACTTCAACTCAGCAATTGTGTGTTGAAAGCTTACTATAAGGCTCTGGGTTAGCCTTGGGAAACCACTGGGAAACTCATGGGAAAGTCCTTGAGCTGAGGAAGTTTAACATCAGGTAGGGGTATGATGGCACAGATACAGTTATCATTATACAATGCCAAGAGGATGACAGTCGATCTGTGTCCCATGGGGCCTCACCGAGCAGGTGAGATAGGTCCTTAACTTGTTGTATTAAGAGTTGCATCTTGGGGCACCTGGGTGGCTCAGTCGGTTAAGCGTCCGACTTCGGCTCAGGTCATGATCTCGCGGTTCGTGAGTTCAAGCCCCACGTCGGGCTCTGTGCTGACAGCTCAGAGCCTGGAGCCTGTTTCGGATGCTGTGTCTCCCTCTCTCTCTCTCTGACCCTCTCCCATTCATGCTCTCTCTCTATCTCAAAAATAAATAAACGTTAAAAAAAATTTTTTTTAAAAAGAGTTGCATCTGAACGGCCTTGAAAGATCAAAAGGTCTTCGGAAGATGAACATAATGAGGGGAGGTAAGGAAGGGAAGGTGGGCAGCAAGCACAGCATCTTGGTGGATGGAACAGCATAAGCCAAGGCACAGAAGCAGAGAATTCTGGGAATTATTTAGGGCCGTGCTTACAATTATCGTTGATCCATAGTGGAGGAGGTACTGCAACTGAGAGTAAGCATTTAAAAAGCTTATATAGAAGCATCTGGGTGGCTCAGTCAGTTAAGTGTCTGACCCTTGATTTTGGCTCAGGTGATGATCTCATGGTTCGTAGGTTTGAGCCCTGCGTCAGGCTCCACCCTGGTGCAGAGCCTGCTTGGGATTCTCTCTCTCTGCCTCTCCCCCTGCCCCCACCACTCACACTCACTCTCTCTCTGTCTGTCTCTCTCCAAAATAAACAAATTTGGGGGCACCTGTGTGGCTCAGTCAGTTGAACATCCAGCTTCAGCTCAGGTCATGATCTCATGGTTTGTAAGTTCAAGCCCCATGTCCAGCTAGCTGCTGTCAGCCTGTCAGCACAGAGCCTGGTTGGGATCCTCTGTCCCCCTCTCTTTGCTTCTCCCCTGCTTGTGCTTTCCCCAAAATAAATAAATATATTTAAAAAATAAACAAAAGGAAATAAACTCAAAAAATAAATAAGCTTATACAGTAATTTTATTTCTGATCAAACTAAGAATCATCAATTGAGCTTGTATTTGTATGTTTTTAATGTCAGTTTTCTGTGTTACATTTTTATTTTACAAAAGTATTGATCTGGGATAGATTGGAAATTTAAAAGTTGGTCCTTCACCATAGTTTGAGGAACACTGGGGTTTAGGAAGTGTTGAGTCTTTAGTGCCATACGGTGTAACGTGTGAAGCAGAACTGGAAAAGTAAGCTTGAAGTGGTACATTGAGGCATATTATGGGGAATTTTTTGTTAATGTTTGTCTATTTTTAAGAGAGAGGCAGAGTGCGAGCAGAGGAGGGGCAGAGAGAGAGGGAGACAGAGAATCTGAAGCAGGCTCCACGCGTCAGCACAGAGCCTGAGGTGGGGCTTGAACTCAGGAACCACGAGATCATGACCTGAGCTGAAGTCAGATGCTCAGTCAAATGAGCCATCAGGTGCCCCAGGAATGTTTTTGTTTTTGTTTTAAAAAAAATTTTTTTTAACGTTTATTTATTTTTGAGACAGAGAGAGACAGAGCACGAACGGGGGAGGGGCAGAGAGAGAGGGAGACACAGAATCGGAAGCAGGCTCCAGGCTCTGAGCCATCAGCCCAGAGCCCGACGTGGGGCTCGAACTCACAGACCGTGAGATCGTGACCTGAGCTGAAGTTGGAGGCTTAACTGACTGAGCCACCCAGGCGCCCCTGTTTTTGTTTTCAAAGTGTTATAAGCCTATTTGTAGGCTCAGAGAAAGCAGAGAGACAGAAAAGGATGGGAGAAGGATCTGAAATATGCAAAATTTTCTGATTAATATGATGGCTCTAATTTTTAATCTTTTTTACCAATTAGTACATATCAAACAAAACCCATCTGAGGGCTGCATGTGGACCACCAACTGTAATCTTCAATGTAGGAAGATAGGGCTGCATTGCTCTGTTTCATAGGCTATGGCAGGGGATCAGTGCTGCAGTCCCAGGGGTCCCAGAGGCCATGGAAATGGAGTTTCTGTCACTTGGACGATGCAGAAGCCATGGCGTATTCCCGAATAACTGAGGGCAGCACCGAGAACCTGGAGACCCACCCGGCAGTGGGCATGAGGCAGGCACAGCAGTGACCTGTGCACCAACAAAGACTGGACAGAAATGAGAACATCCCAGAGGATGCCAGGGGAGGTCAATAAGGACACTGCACCCATCTGCCACCTGCCACTCATTCCTTGGCATTTCAGAATTTCCCCCCAAAGTTAGGTGCAATTCCTAGAGAAAGAGATCGTCCCTGACTGTGACTTAGCTTCTCCCATGTGTAGGAAGGAGGCGCAAAGCAGAAATCAGGTTCACATTTGTGGACTATTTTTATTTCACTTTCTCTAGCGGTGCTTGGAGTGGACAAGCTGGGACCTGCTTTATTTCCCAGGGGCACCCTTGAAGAGACCCACATCAAAAGCAAATCTATGGTTTTTATGAAAATGAAATTCCAAAGATTTCCTGACTGTGTTGTGAGGGTGTGAAAATGACAGCCGCTGCCAGAAAGCCGGGCTCACTGGGGAAATAACTCAGACCCTCATTAACAACCTAAATTATTCCTACACAGTCATTAGCGGGACCAATGAGGTCAGGTCTCAGGTTCCAGCAAGGCCGTCCAGGAGACTGCCTGATTTCAGCTAGAGACGAAAGGATGGCAGAGATTGCTTTTTCTTGCTGACACCCGTGCCCAGCATGGAATATTAGGTACTGAACACTAAATCCCCATGAGGCTGCTGTTCTCATTTGCCAAAACTAAAGAAGGAATGACCCAGCAAACGTGAAAAATAAAGAGAGTTCAAGTGTTAGAGGAAACATTTCGCTCTTTGTCTTCATTATTAAACCCCAGCGTAGTAGCACATTTGCAACATTTTCCAGGCAGCTTTGTAAAAGAAAAAGCATTGAGGGAAATTCCCGTGCTTTTCCTGAGCGCAGGAGAGGAATTGGGACCGGCCTCTCATTGGCAAATAGGAAAATCTCTTTGAATTAAGAGTCACAGTGGGAGAGCTGGGAAATATGTCTCCTGACTGATCACGGGCTGTATTTCTCCCTTTCTTTCTAATGTTCTCTTTCTCTCAGCCTTAGAATTTATTTTTCTGTAATTGAAAAACTACCCAAATGGCTATCGAGCTCTTCGAGCAATGCCAAGTAATAAGAAGATATGAAAGCAGCTAGTTCATGGGGATGACTCTCAGTCACCCACAATGATGACTGAAAGAGAGCAGAGGGTAATTTGCAACAGCGAATCCCCTCTCGATACATTATGATGTAGTAGATACTGTGCACGGCTTCGACATTCATCCCACCCCCGCGGCGGCCTCCTAAGCGGCCTTCTAAGCGGCCTCCAGCTTCCTTACTCTTTTCCAACTATATTCTGTTCACGCAGTAGCCAGAGGGATCTTAAAACCCCAGTCACAGCTTGCCACCCCCAGCTTAAAGCCTTCAATGACTTTTTGTTGCACTTAGAATAAAACCCAGACTTCTCACCACGGCCTCCAAGGCCCTGCTGGCCTGAGTCAAAGACAAACAATGCTGGACACTAGTTAAAGTGGTAAGGACACATTTTGACCAGCCATAACTACTGCAGTAGGAAACAAGAGTCCATCCTGAACTGAACTTAACCTGGATCCATAGAGGTGAATGGGCCAATGAAGGAGTAGGGAGAGGGGGCAAACGGGGTCTTAGGACAGTCAGGGAAGTGAAAGATGGCAAAGAGCTTTTTGGTATAAATGTGATTAGGCCAGCTGTGTCTGCTAGCTGGCATGATCCAAATTAGGATTGTATCCTCCCATGGAACTGAGAGGTGGGGGCCCGATCCTCAGGTGATGGCTCAGGGATAAACAGGAAAGTTTTTTGACAGCTTTGCGTTTTCTCAGGCAGGTACTTTAAGGGAGAGCTGTTGTCATCTGTGGCCGTGAGCTGTTAGAAGCTAGGTTAGTGTTTGTCTTTACAGACCAAGGGTGAAGGCTAGTCAAGAAGAAGACTCTGAGCACCCTGGCTAGAGTGCAGCCATAGAGAGAGTATTTGTCACCTGCCCTTCCCCTGTCCTCACTTCCTCCTCCCTGAACACCAACCCCCCACCCGCCCTGCTCACTGCCTTCCTACCACACTCTGGGGTGCCTTCAGTTGCACAGTATTGTGACCCTCCTACCGAATGGCCTTTGTGCTCACACTGGTTTCTGGTTTTCCCTCTCACTGTTACATCTAATAATGGCTCCTATTCTCTGACTTAGCCTAAATGACACCTCCTCCAAGACCCCCCCCCCCCCACCGACTACCTATTGGGCTGTAAACACCATGGAAGCAAGCATCAGGTCTGTCTTCATCACTATATCTCAAGCGTCTAGCATGGTACATAACAGGTGCTCAATAAATATCTACTGAATGAATGAATGTTCTTGACCCACACCCAGGACTGACTTCATCCTAAATTGCCTTAATTTGACAAAATCCAACCCAACCTGGCTCAGGCACCAAAAGGAATTTACTGGCTTATGCACCTGAATGTCATTTGAGCACAGAGTAATTCTGTGACACTTTGAAGCAAAAGGGAGACACTCCTGTGTTCCTGCATCAAAATAGAATTTTCCCTAACATGTCCTCATATCTGAGAGCCAGTGTGAGATCAGGGCAGATCTGGAGGAGTTCACTGTCCCCCGCCTTCTTTATAGCTTGCAGGCTGAGTTCCAGTGCTGGTGGTATGTGGGGAGGTACCTGGGAAGGCTGGTCCCGAAGTGAAGCCTGTATTTGGAGCCTACCCAATAGGACAATGCCTTCTACAAGATGATCACAGATCCTTTGAGAAACTACCAGGATCCCGGGGCCAACTCCCAGCATCCTGGACAAAGACCAGTTCTCAGAAATTTGAAAAAAGGGAAATCGTCCAGCCTTTGTGGGTGTCTCAGAGGGTTAGCAAATCTGCCTGAGGGCTCGCTGGGGTGAGGAGAAGGAAGAGGAGTATCAACCAGAGTCTATAAAACAGAGTATCTAAGTTCAACTGTATGTGAGTTAATACATACGTTCATAATCTCTCCCTTTGTTACCTGCTTTCAAGCCCTCAAAGGGGACTTTTTAATAATTTTTAGGAGAAGCCTCCACAGAATTCTATCACCCAAATGTTGATCTCCACTGCCCTGCCCCCCTGCCCTGCCTCTCCAAACCCTCTCCTCTCTGCCTTTTGGGACACAAGATACTCCCTGTTGCATTGATCCTTCCAACCACTTTTTCGTGAAAACGTTTCCATGACTCTTCTCCTACCCACTCAAATGGCAATACCAGGGTTTCCTGAAACATAGCCATCACCCCTCTTTTCTTTCCATGGCTTCTCAGGGAGCTCATCCTAGTGGTTTCAGCTACACCTTGACCCAGAGGACCTTGATGCAGGTGGCTCCCTGTTGACATCTCTAGTCTGGGCCACTCATTCAAACTCAGTCCTGAGTCTTGGGGTGTTTACAGGTGCATGAGAGAAGACCCACTTTTCCCTGTACCTTCTGAGTTCTTGGCAGAGACCCCGGTAACAAAAAAGAGAGATTAACAGGAGAAAAACAGTGTACAGGGATACCTTGTTTTACTGCACTGCTCAGATACTGCATTTTAACCAAAATTGAAGGTTTGTGAAAACCCTGCATCAAACGAGTCTACCAGCACGATTTTTACCAACTGCATTTGTTCACTTCATGTCTCTGGGTCACAGTTTGGTAATTCTCACAATATTTCAAAATTTTTAAAATTACTATTATATTTGTTACGGTGATCTGTGGTCAGTGATCACCGATGTCACTAATTGTTTGGGGGCACCACGAACTATGCCCATATAAGAGGGCAAACTCAATTGATAAACACTGTTTGTGTTCTGACTCTTCCACCGACCCGCTGTTTGCCCGTCTCTCTCCCTCTCCTCGGGTCTCCCTAGTCCCTGAGAAACAGCGATATTAAAATTAGGCCAATAATAACCCCACAATGGCCTTGCGGTGTTCCAGTGAAAGGAAAGAGTTGCACATCTCCCACTTTCAGTCAAAAGCTGGAAATGGTTAAGCTTAGTGAGAAGGAAGGCATGTTGAAAGCAGAGATGGGCTGAAAGCTAGGCCTCCCTCCCCAGTTAGCCAAGTTGTGAATGCAAAGGAAAAGGTCTTGAAGGAAATTAAAAGTGCCACTCCAGTGAACACATGGATGGTAAGAAAGCAAAAACGGTTTTGTTGCTGATGGGGAGAGAGGTTTAGTGGTCTGAATGGAAGATCCAAACAGCCACAACATTCCCCTAAGCCAAAGCCTAATGCAGAGCAAGGCCCTCACTCTCTTCAGCTCTATGAAGGCTGAGAGAGGTGAGGAAGTGCCTAAGAAACGTTTGAAGCTAGCAGAGGCTGGTTGCAATCTATTCCTGGTGAAGACGCTTTGAAGATTGGGGAAATAACAGAGGATTTAGAATATGACATAAACTTAGTTGATAAAACAGGAGCAGGGTTTGAGAAGACTGACTGCAGTTTTGAGAGAAGTTCTAATGTAGATAAAATGCTGTCAAACAGCAAGCAGGCTACAGGAGAAATCATTTGTGAAAGAAGAGTCAGTCAATGCAGCAAAGTTCACCGCCATCTTATTTTAAGAAATTGCCACCAATTACCACCCTGATCAGTCAGCAGCCATCAATGCTGAGGCAAGACCCTACACTAGCAAAAAAAAAAAAAAAAAAAAAGTGTGATTTAATGAAAGCTCAGTTGGTGGTTAGCATTTTTTTAGCAATAAAATATTTTTTAAATAAGATTATACATTATTTTAGACATAATGCTACCACATAATAGACTATAGTATAAACATAACTTATACGTGCACTGGGAAATAAAAAAAATTCATTTGACTCATTGTGATATTCACTTTGTTGTGATATTTGCTTTACTGCTGTAGTCTGGAACCGAACGTGCAATACCTTCAAGATACGCCTGTATTCATGCCTGTGGTGCACATCACACAGCAGAAAACCAAACCAGAAGTAACTCAAAATGGAGGTTTAGAATTGAGCCAATGTAGCATCTTTAACAAAGAACGATACATTTGTAAAGAAATGATAGGACCAAAGAGTTTTAGTCTCCAAGGGCAGAGAACTGGGAAGGTAAATATATGAGAAGAACAAACAGAGTAAGGTTCGTTTGCAGATTCCTCCAATGCATCTCTGGGCTGGTAAGAGTCTATCTCTAGGAAAAGGAAGACTCATACCCTGTCTTTAGGCCCAAAAGGGAGAGATTTTGCTAGGTTTGCTGCTTCTAATTGCTTTCAGCTGAAAATAAGTTTTATGTCAAAGTGGCATTTAGGGGGTTTCCTACATGAGCTACACCTACCATCACCTAAAACTCAAATTGAACTTGATTCCTGGACTTGATTCCTGAGCCTCCCCATCTGGTTCACTGCTACCAGTGCTCCTGTTTCTATGTCTGTAGCCACTGTTCTTCAAATCTCTAATGTGAGACATTCCCAAGGTCACCTTTAAGCCATCCATCTCCTTCTTATTCCACCTTGAGTCCCACCAACTCTGTGGACCATTTCTTTTAACTCTTTCTGGAATCTGTCCTCGTGTCAGGACTATTTCAGTTTGTTGGTTTTTTTTTTTTTTTGAGATTTTCTTTTTAAGTAATGTCTGTACCCAACGTGGGGCTCAAGCTCACAACCCTGAGATCAAGAGTCACATGCTGTACCTACTGAACCAAATCAGGCACCCTGGGACTATTTCGGTTGTAAGTGACAAAACCCAACACAACCTGGCTCAAGTATCAAAAGGAATTTATTGGCTTACATATCTGAAGAGCTGGGTCTGGGGCCTCATAAGACATTTTCAGAAATTGCCTTTCTCAACCTCTTGGCTCTGCCTTCTCTTTGTTGTTTGCATTATCAAGAGAGCAAGCTTTTCCCCTACTATACCAAATATGGAAGCTTTTATTCATGATCCTTGTATGACTAAGGAAATTCCTATTTATTCCTATTCTGTTTCTACTATTAAAATCGAGCTCTACTGGCTTGCTTTTTGCTTTTTGTGCTACATCATGAAATTCCAGTGCCTGACCTAAATTAAGAAGAAAAAAAAAAAGCAAGTCTTCATAATTAACAAAAAGGGTCTCATAAAGAGATGGAGGAGATGTTTTTCTTCAGTAGGCTCTGAAGAAGAAAGACCCCTCTACGTTTACAACTTCTTAAAAAAGAGCTGATTTAATGGGGTGTTAAATTGATAACATTCATTAGAACATCAATCTTGTTTTCTATGCAATATAGAGACTTCTGCAGGCATGCCTAAGTGTTACCAACTTGTTCTCCCACTGTCTTTGGAAGAATAATTTGAACAAAGGGGTCTAGTAAAACAGCTAAGATGTGAAGAAATGTTGCGAAAATAATCTTCAAAGAACAACCTGTATCTCTGATTTGTTGTCTTACTTGATAACGTGTTGGCCTGGTAATAGTGGTGACACTGTCACCTCTGCATTGATGAAACCATATAAACTCTTGCAAATATTTTAGGGTCCGTGGACCATATGCTCTCTGTTGCAACTACCTAACTCTACCCTTGTAGCACCTAAGCAGCCAGTAAGCAAATGGGTGTGGCTGGGTTCCATTACCACTTTATTTATGGACGCTGAAATCTGAATTTCATGTAACTTCCCTGTGTCATGAAATACTGTTCTTCTTTTGATTTTTCAACTATGTAAAAATATATAAGCACTTCTTATGTCTCATTTGTACCAAATGCTTGATCTAGAACTGTCATCATCCATTTACTCATGTGGCTAACTCCCTTACCTCCTTCAAGTCTCTGCATTTCACTTTCTCAATGAGGCCTAACCTGACCATCCTGTTTAAAACTGCCACCTGCATCATTCCCCACTCCCCCTATGGTCCCCAGTTCCCACTTTACCCCATACTCCGCCTATCTCATTATGATTTCCCATAGGACTTACACCTTCTAAAATACTAAATAATGTCATTATTTATAATAATATTGTTTGTCTTCCCTTACTGGATGGCAAGTTGTCTGAGGGCAGAAGTTTCTGCGTTTAACTTCACAGATGCATCCAAAGTGCCTGAAGACAGCCAGGCACACAGGTGACACTTAACAGCTTTGTTGAATAATTAAACAGATGGATTCATGACCCATCAAAGCCGTGATCACCTATTAGATTGGAGTTTGGGTCATTTGATGGGAAGAGTTGGTCTCTCCTTAAAGCATAGAGGACTTAGTCTTTAGAGATGAAATTGTCTATAATTCACTTCCTGTTGGACATTTCATTCAAGAATGGCCAAAGGAGGCCTTCCAATTCAGGAAAAAAAGACAAAAGATATTTTTGTGAAAAAGAGATTGAATGCTTATAACCTATAATACTTCCTTCCCAAGATTAGCTTTATCCCATACTTCAAGTCTGGTGGGTCCCTTCAGCATTCTGTGAGTCTGAATCCTCTTCCAACCTAACCATGCCTGGGGGTGGCTGAGGCTGATGACCAGTGACAGTTCCAAATGGCTGGAAACGTAGGGTCCTAAATAGACAAGTTCAAGTGGCTTTGTTTGTTTGTTTGTTTTGCATTAAAGGGTCAATTCCAGAAAACAAATTTTAAGAGCTGCTTTTCTCCACTTTTTAAAGAAACGCAGGGGCAACTGGTGGCTCAGTTGGTTAGGCGTCCAACTTTGTCTCAGGTCGTGATCTCACAGTTCATGGGTTCGAGCCCCACATCGGGCTCTGTGCTGACAGCTCAGAGCCTGGAGCCTGCTTCAGATTCTGTGTCTCCCTCTCTCTTGGCTCCTCCCCGCTTGTGCACATGTACTCTGTCTCTCTCAAAAATAAATAAACATTAAAAAAAATAAAGGAATGCATTATTTGCAACTGCATGTAACCATTCCTTTATTATTTTCCCTTCCTTGTCTGGTTAATTTTTTCTTCTTATTTTTTCGCTAGTATTTCATTAATTATACACCTAGCATGCACCACAGTATATACTTATAGCTTCAGCTTTGATCAAATTTTATGTAAGGCAAGACACTCTTGAAACTGGGTTTCTTGATTCACTCTTGAAGCATCTTAATTGGAAAATATAGATTGTCTCACAGTGCCTCCTTAAAGCTGTACAGGTATCTGCTGCTTTTTAAAAGTTTGCATTATGCCACTTGACTTTTCAAAAAACAAACAAACAAACAAACCAGAAAACCATTGGTATCTCTTTTTGCTAACTGAAAGAAGCCTGAAGAGGATTTTTGCTTTTACAATGAAAGGGGAAAGCAAAAATAGTGTGCAACATTCGTTTTGCAGCAAGCCGTTATACAGGCAGCAGCCCCTGAAGCAGCAGGCAAAGCACCGCCAAGCCCCCTTCCCCAGGAACCACACTCAGCATCTCAGCATCAAGCCTCAGAGCTTTGAACTGTATCTGTGAGCATCTGTGCTTTATTTTGATTTATTTTGTGCATTCATTAGCGAGATGCGCTTTAAGGTATTAGAAAAGCCTGAGAGAGGTCATATTTGGGGCCTGGGACACTTGCAATTTTTCCATATAAGTTAATGGTAATTGCTTCTTTGCTTATACCACTTCTAGTTTATGAAAGTTTTCATAGGAACGCTCTACTTTCAGGGAACAAGGGAAAGCTGTTTTTTAATCTGACAGTACACTTTGTATTTCCCATTAGGTATCACTTTCTAACTCTAGATTAGAAGTATTTATTTACATGTCTATCATGGCTATTAAACTTCCTGAAAATATCTTATGTGATGCCCCACAAATGCTAATACAGTGTTTAATAATAGTATGTTGAAATGAAATGAAACGTGTATAGTTGGCTTACCCCCCAAGAACTTCAACAGGTCCTCTTTGCATGGCATGAAAGGCCTTTTGTGATCAGGCCCCCACCTCTTTCCACTGTCATATCAGCTGTCATTCTCTCCTACCCTCCAGACCCTAGAAGTTCTAGACCCTCCAGATCATGCTACTGCTCACTCCTTGCTTTTGTTCATTTGCCTCCTGACAAATGACTGCCACAGTTCCTACTTGTTTATCTGTTTATTGTTTGTCTTCCCTCATTAGCCTTTTAAACTTTGTGAAAGTGGGGGCCTGGTCTGTCTTGCTCACTGCTGTCTCCCCAGTGTCTGAAAGCAGATAGAGACTGGACCAGTCTTAAAGACAAGAAGTTTTGATTATTTCCAAAGGCAACAGAGAATCACTAAAAGATGCATTAAAAAATTATCAACAGGTTTTTGTTTTTGAAAATCACTATGGTTGCTGTAGGGAGTGGGGTGTGGATGGATTGGAGAGGGCAAGACTGACCCTAAGAAATCTTACCATTAGAGTAAGCAAAAATGATGAAAGCCTGATTTGAGGTAGCATTAGTGGGGTTGGGAGGAGGTGAGGGATTGGAGACAGTGAGAGAACAGCAGGAATGGATGGCCTGCTGGATGCTGTGACTGAGGGTGAAAGGTAGTAAAGGATGACTCCCAGTTTCTGGCTTCAGAGATTCCGTAGCTGGTGGTGACGATGTCTGGAACCGTCACACAGTGTTACCGTTGTACGTTTACTTGTGGGTCTGAAAGGGACCTTGCTAAATCTTTGAATTAGCAGTGTAAGAGAGCACCTAATACATGGGAGGTATATAATAATGAATGAATGGATGCACTGAAAGTAATTCTATGGCCCGATGAGAGGAGAGGCCACAGTAGAAATTCTACACTTACTATTATTTGCCTGCTGTATCAAGAAAGAGAGAAAAACAAGAGGAAACTGGCTTTGAAAACAAGTGAGAACTAAGTGACTACTCAGAAGCTTTCTGCCTATTGTACAACCAGGAAGCTGACAATAAAGTTTATTTGAGCGCCGACGTGCCCCGACGTGGCCCCGCCTACCCAGTCGGAGCCGCGATTGGTGGGCATTCCCCGGCTCCGCCGTTCCTAAGCTCTGATTGGTGAGGGCAGCCGTCATTTCGGAGCGTCCCGGCGCCTTCCCGCCCTCTCGCCGCGTCGCCGGTGCCTGTGCCGCCTGGTCCTCCTCGCCTCTCCTCTCCCGGCCGAAGCCCGGGGGACCAGAGCGAGACGCGGGGACCATGTTCCGACGCAAGCTGACGGCCCTCGACTACCACAACCCGGCTGGCTTCAACTGCAAAGGTGAGGCGGCGTCCCGAGGCCGACCGCGCGTCTGTGACCCCGCCGGCTGCCGCTCCCTCAGTCCCCGCACCCGGACCCTCCGCGGCCTTGTTTCCCCCCGGGGTCCTCTGGCCCCTCTTTTCCCGGCCGCCAAGCACCTCTTTTTTCCGCCGCCTGTGCTTGGCTTGGGAGCCCCCTCACCCATTCCTGCCTGGGCATTGCCACTTTGTGCACTTGCTAAACTCCAACCACCACCTCCCACCCACACCCTCAGCACGCTAGGGAGTATTCGCTTTCTAACTTAGCCCTTCAACTCCATGGTTCTCCGGGTGACTGGGCGATACCGTAAGCAGAGTGCTGAAATCTGTGTTAGGTGGTAAGTTGAAGACTAGTTCATTGCCCGCTGGGAGCTCAAGGGTGAGGGTGGGGAACGGTCGGAGCCCACCCAGCAGTTTGAGATCCGAGAGAGTGCACAGTGAAGTGCAGGACTGACAGAGTTACGGTAAACACGTAACAAGCTTGTGGATTTGTGCAAAAAAGTTAATAGCAGATGATCAGGGGGGTTGGATTGTAGAACGGAAAGGTATCTGGGATTTCACAGCATTAAATTTTAGAAAGGATTAACACTGCTACCTACTGTTACTCAACTACTACCCACCACTCCTTCCGTCTTCCAGAGTTTTTGACCTGTGGTCGACTAAAAAGTTTGAAAGCATAGAGTATAACCCCCGCCCAGGGGTACTAAGACCATTGTATAATTCTCAAGACTTAATAATGGAAGCCTGAGTTTGAGATTGAAAATTATTTCTGAGCAGTATGCGTGTATTTTGTTAATCTCCTGTAGAATCTCATAAATTTATAGAATCTTGTTGTTTTTTTTTTTACTTTCCCTTTATTTAATAATAATAATAATAATAATAATAATAATAATAAAAAGATCAGTGGCGGGGCGCCTGGGTGGCTCAGTCGGTTAAGCGGCCGACTTCGGCTCAGGTCATGATCTCGCGGTCTGTGAGTTCGAGCCCCGCGTCGGGCTCTGTGCTGACAGCTCAGAACCTGGAGCCTGTTTCAGATTCTGTGTCTCCCTCTCTCTGACCCTCCTCTGTTCATGCTCTGTCTCTCTCTGTCTCAAAAATAAATAAACGTTAAAAAAAAAATTAAAAAATAAATAAAAAAATAAAAAGATCAGTGGCAACAGAGCTTAGATCTAGATTTCAAACTTCGGACAATTTTCTCATCTGTAAATTGGGGATATTACCTTCGCAAAAAAGTGAGAGGATTAAATGAAATGTATTGAACTTTCTCTTGTATGCACTTATGACAGTAAATGACAACAGTGGTCAGTATCTTCTGTTTTTCTGTTTTGTCATTTAGTTTTTTGTACTTTGTTATTACTTTGCTATAAATTTAACTTTGCCCAGTCCTCCCTCACTTTCCTCCCTGAAAGGAACTGGAATAATAACTAACAAATAGCAAAAATATGTGCCAGACACTGTTTTTATCCATATTTATTTAATCTTCATAACAACCCCAAGATGTAAGTGCTGTTATTACACTCATTTTGATACTCAGTCTGAGGCACAGAAAATTTAAGGTGATCAGCCCAAGTTCACACAACCAAGTGTCTGCAGCTAGAATATGAATGCAGGCCAGGGCTTGAACAGTTTTTTAATCAGTTCATCCAAATCCTGCACTTCCAACTTGTACTTTAAGCAGCTCAGTTAACTTCTTATTTTGGAGTCAAAAGATTATTTGTAGAGAAAGAAGTGCTTTTTCCTAATGCTTCTAATGATTTATGAAATACCTTTGTTGCAGATGAAACAGAATTTAGAAACTTTATTGTTTGGCTTGAAGACCAGAAAATCAGGCACTACAAGATTGAAGACAGAGGTAATTTAAGGAACATCCACAGCAGTGACTGGCCCAAGTTCTTTGAAAAGGTAATGAATTAGAAAGTGAATAAAAGTACAGAGAGCTTTTCTAAAACTTACATGAAGACAGTTGAGCTTAAATTACTTTGTGCTTTTAAAATAAATAAAAATAATAATGATCAGTATTAGGAAAGCTGGGTTTCAAGGATTTAACTTTTCTCTTTCCATGTTTGTTTTTAAACCAAATTATATTATCTCTCCCTACCAAACTTTCAGTATTAGAAAGCAATAGTTTTGTCTGGAAACACTGTGAGGTTTCTTAATGTGACATGTATTCTGTAAATGGTAAAAGTGGCCAAAATTAGAATTTTTACATTAGACTAAAAAAGTAGGAATAACACACTTACTATGTTAAGACATTGACTTACTTGCAAACTAAGATTATGTCTTGTTTGGGCTTATATTTAATGTACATAGTAGATGTTCATTGTTGTGTACATTATAAACATTCCTGACAAGGTCTGTGTATATCTTATTTTTACAGCTAGAATAGTTTTCCTATTGACTTAGTTTAATCGTAGTAACATTTTTGTAGAAAAAGGAATTGTTTTCAAATTAGAATAAAAATCATATTTCCTGGCATTGTTACTTACATTAAACATTTTCATCAGCTTCATTACTTTGAAGAAAAAGATATTTTCCTTTAAAAATATGAAAAGTAAATTTTTTCATTTGCCGCAGCAAAGTGATTAGGTACTTTTCTCTTTAGAATCAGAGATTTTGTGTATTAAGGGATTGTGTAAGTTACACACTAGCTGTATGACCACAGGCAAATTTTGTTAAGGTTTCTGTGTCTCAATATTGTCATCAGTAAATAGGGATAACCGTAGTGCCAATGCCATAGCAGTGGCACATATTAGTGAGTGATATATGCTCATTACTTCCCCTGCCTGTCCTAGCATTATTGCTACTACTGCTATTTTCTTTTTTCTTAAAAACTATTTTTTTGAAACTTTTGGTAGGTTTAAGACTTGGAAGTATGTTGTTAGGATTTTATATTTGTATATATCACCTCTCATGACACATTCATGTGTATAAGACAACACAAAGTTTCACAGAAGGGTACTTGAAGAACATGAAAATTTTTCTAATGGAAAACACCTAAAAGTGACAGTAAAGTAAGATAACTTAAGTGTTTTGGAACTTGCAATCCAGATATTATCTTTCAAGTTGGTCTCTTTGGAATAATGAAGTCATTGTTTCAAACATATTCAGAACTTTTGGAATTACTTTTAAATCATGAGACGTGTTTTGAATATCTTTAATACTGGTAATTTTTTATACTTTAAGGTGGATTTGTTTTTTGCATCATGACCAAATCATGTGAATGAAGTGTTTTCTTTAAAGCAGGGAGATCAAATTTTGGGTTAGAAAATGAGTTCTAGCGAAAAAAATACTGATTTGTCAAGTACCCTGAAAAGATTTCCAAAAGGGAGTTGCAGCAGTTTTGGCTAAATAGCATTGTTCCTGAAATTAGATGTTGAGCTCTTAAGAGACCCATTTGAAGGACAGTGTTCACTTTTTAAAGTGTTTTTGGGGTTTTGTTGTTGTTGTTGTTGTTGTTTTTAAACTGTGTGTTTTCAGAACTGGAGTCAGAAAGTTTAGGTTCAAGTCCCAGATCTAAGCTGTGTAACTGCTAGCAGGTGTTAATATCTAGGCCATATTTCCTCATCTGTAAAATAAGGAAGTTGTTTTTAGACCAGTGGTGCTTTACCTAGAATCTCCAAAAGTAAAAATTGCGAAAACCAAGATGGAAATACTTTTTTTTTTTTTTTTTTTTTTTTAAGTAGTACGTGTACGTGTTTCCATCCTTTGGGGTAAGTAATTGTATCAACAATTTAGTAATATAAACGTTGTTTATATTTGTAGAGATCCAAACTAAGATCTCTTTCAACTACCATTTTTTGATTCTGCTATGTTACAGTAATAATGAAACCAGGTATTTTTTTCTTCACAGTATCTCAGAGATGTTAACTGTCCTTTCAAGATTCAAGATCGACAAGAAGCAATTGACTGGCTTCTTGGCTTAGCTGTTAGACTTGAATATGGAGATAATGGTATGTTTTGTGGGGAATGTGTGTTTCACAGAGAGGGAGGGGAAAGGTGGGAGCAAAAGGAATGTCAAAATGTAGGGAACTTACCAGTTGAGTTTCGTTGTCTTATATTGTTTTACCTTTGGTGCATTGTAGGTTTTACACATCCTCATTTCCCTTTTTATCATCTTTTCAAAAATTTACTTTTTGAAACCATTCTTCTGTGTCTAGCTCTTACCCCTGCAACTCCCAAATTATCTAGGAAAGAGTTTTCTTTTAAAAAATTACAGCCTCTTCATTATCATAAAGCATTGAAAGCAACTGTCTTTCGTTGGTACTTTTTAAAAGATTTCTTTATTTAGAGAGAGCAGGAGAGGGGCACAGAGAGGAGAGAGAGAATCCCCGGCAGGCTCCCTGCTGCCAGTGCAGAGTCTGATGCAGGGCTCGAACTCATGAACTGTGCGATCATGACCTGAGCCAAAATCAAGAATCAGAGCTTAACCAACTGAATCACCCAGATGCCCCTTTTATTGGTATTTAGATTTTTTCTTTTAGAATTTAGAATGGTGTCTCCTTGTAATTGTCTTCTCCCAAAGTAACATTACTTTGGTAAATTTGCTGTTTTTCACAGTCTGCACCTTAGCCTTTTGTGTTAAATTGTTGTTAGAATCCTAGAATTGATGGCATTTCAGACTGTTGGTTGCAGCTGGTAATTTCACAAGAGACTGAAACATGTATCTAATGCCAATAGGTGCTGTAGCCCTATTATGTAGTAATATGTTTATTACTTTTGTTAATATTGTTTTATTATATATACTTATATTATTGGAAACTTTTGAATATTAGTACCTGTAGTAAAAAAAAAAAAAATTCCAGTAAATTTGTTTCCTCTCATTAGACCATTTCATTTTGAAAGGGCTACCAACATCTAAATGCAGCATCCAGTTATCTTACCTCCATCCTCTGCATTTTATGTTGTTCTCTTTTATGCAACTGTCTCTTACAGTCCCTTCCATTTGCCTTTTTGATCTTTGTCGTCTCCCTTTTCCTTCCAGCCTGTCGCCGTCCACCTTTTCTGATGTCCAGTGGATCTTTTCTTTTCCATTCCCACTGCTATAACCCTGACTCAGGCTCTTGTCACTTTCTGCTGAGATTATTGTAGTGTATTTCAGACTCCTCTCCCATTAGCTTCATCCTCATGACCCACCAGGCTTCCTTTTGGAAACATAAGTGTTTTAGAATGCTTTGCTCTGTTTCTGAAGAACAGTTACTATTATATATTCAGGAACACCATTGCTTTCCCCCTTTCTACAAAAGGAACTCCAGGTTCCCTTGGTCTGGTATTCAAGGCCTTTGATAACTGGTATCCAATTAGTATTCACATACTTGACATCCCAGTCAAACTAGAAGAGCGCTGTTTCCTGTTTACATCTGTTTTTTCTCCCTTAGACTTCTTTGCTTACACTTTTCCTTGATCAGAATGCCATACCAGTCTGTCTCTATGCATCCAGATCCTACTCATCCTTGTAAGATCCAGCGCAACTGCCACCTTAGCAAGAATATTTCCTTCTCTCAACTGTCATAGCTTTTTTTTTTAATTTGTTTACATTTATTTATTTTTGAGAGAGAGAGCGTGAGCGGGGGAGGGGCAGAGAGAGAAGGAGACACAGAATCCAAAGCAGGCTCCAGGCTCTGAGCTGTCAGCACAGAGCCCGACGCGGGGCTCAAACCCATGAACTGTTGACATCATGGCCTGAGCCAAAGTAGGACGCTCAACTGACCGAGCCAACCAGGCACCCTTCAACCTTCATAGCGTTTACCTTCATGCTTTGTGTACCTTTTATGTCATTCGCCCCTTTCCATTTTGTTTATATGTCTTATTTGCCCCACTAAATTATAAGCTGATACTCAACTTTGTTTCCTACATTGTACCTCTATTAGCGTCCTATTGCTGCTGTACCAGATTACCACAAATTCAGTGACTTAAGACACAATTTATTATCTTACAGTTTTGGAGGCTAGAAGTCCAACATCTGTCTTACTAAAGTCAGTTTGTCCACAGGGCTGGTTCCTTTTGAGGCTTTATGGGAAGATTCATTTCTTTGCCTTTTTCACTTTCCAGAGGCCACCTGCATTCCTTGATTCTGGCTCCTTTATCTTCAAATTTAGCAGCATAGCATCTTCAAATCTCTCTGTGACTCTTCCATTGCCACATCTTCTCTGACTCTGATCTTCCTGCCTCCCTCTTACAAGGATGCTATGATTATATTGAGCCCACCTGGATAATCCAGTATAATTCTCCCATTTCAAGGTCCTTAATTAAAACACATCTGTAAAGTTCCTTTTGCCATGTAACCCAACATACTCCTAGGTTTAGGTATTGGGATATTGACATCTTGGGGCCGGGGCAGGGGACGAGGTGGGAAGGCAGGGGAACAGTCATGATTTTATCTGCCACAGTATCTGACATAGTTTCTTGGAGACAGTAGATGTGCTTATTAACTTTAATGTTTGGCAAATTACGAGTATTTACGTATACTGCTACAGAGCATCAACCAGCTATTTTTTGCTGGTTCCTCAGACTTACATTTCAGAAGCCTTATGGCAGAAGTCTTAAGGAAATCTCTAAGACTCTTTACTTTCAATTTTAGTTTAGAAAGAAAATACTTGTGGGGCACCTGGCTGGCTCAGTAGGAAGAGTGTGTGACTCTTGATCTCAGGGTCATGAGTTTGAGCCCACGTTGGGTGTAGAGATTACTAAAATAAATAAATAAATAAATAAACTTAAAAAAAAAAAAAAAAAGGGAAGAAAATACTTGTGATTCTCTCCCTTTATGTAATCATAAGCCTTGGTAGCATTAGTTGATTTTTAGGGTCTTTAGCAAAGTCTTTAACTGTTCTGCTCTGGGTTGACAGTAACTCTTAATTTGTGACAAAATTTTCTCCAGCTTTTCCAAGGTGTTTCTCAGCTGTTGCCAAGTAAAATTGTAGTTACATCTGTTTATTTCTGTTTTACCCTTATTTATTTCATTTGTCCCATTTTTAGAATACTGCAACTTAGGTTACGTAGGTCCCAAGAACAGTAGATGCCATGTGAATGTCCTACAGTTGACTGTAACTTTTAAGTACATTTATCAAGTGTATTAAAAGCCTAAACTAGAAAACAAGTGTTTGTTTAATTTTAAAATTCAGAATTGCAGACCATTTTTGGAAAAGGGTAAAGTAGTAATACTGTCCCTTATCAGTAGGGGGTGCTGTTGTTCTTTTGTTTTACATTAATATGTTGCATTCTTCTTGACTTCTTTGACATAATTTCAGATTTACAGAAGTTGCAAAATAGTACAAAGGATTTTCCAATATCCATATGTAAAAAATGTTAGCATTTTACTTCATTTGCCTTATCCTTTTCTACCTACCCAAATACACATATGTAATTTTTTTCTAAGCCATTTGATAAGTTGTAAATGATTCTTTTCCCCTTACGTTACTTTAACGCACATTTGCTAAAAAAGACTGGCTTCAATAATTACAGTATAGTTATCAAAATCAGGAAATTAACTTTAATTCAGTACTGTTACATACAGTTGTTATATTTTTCCAGTTGTCTCAGTAGTGTTCTTTATAGCAAAAAAAAAAAAAAAAATCCTGGACCATATGTTGGATTCGGCTATTCTGTTTAGCCTCCTATACTCTGGAACTTTTTTAAGTTTGTTTATTTATTTTGATTGCACGTACATGTTGCCAGCGGGGGAGGGGCAGAGAGAGAGAAAGAGAAAATCCCAAGCAGACTCTGCATGGTGACAGCGTAGAGCCCGAGGCGGGCTCCAACCCACAAACTATGAGATCATGACCTGAGTTGAAATCAAGAGTCAGAGGCTTAACTGACTGAACCACCCAGGTGCCCCTAATCTGCAACATTTACTCAGTCACTTTTGTGCTTCATGACGCTGACAGTTTTTTTGTAGAATGTCACTCAGTTTGGGTTTGTTCGATATTTCTTCATAAGTTGATTCAAGATTTGTACTTTTGTTAAGAATAGCACAGAAGTAGGGGCGCCTGGGTGGCTCAGTGGTTAAGCATCCAACTTCGGCTCAGGTCATGATCTAACTGCTTTTGAGTTCGAGCCTCGAGTCAGGCTCTGTGCTGCCAGCTCAGAGCCTAGAGCCTGATTCAGGTTCTGTCTCTCTCCTTTCCTCCCTCCCTCTCCCCCTCCCCCTCTCCCCCTCCCCCACTCACGCTCTGTCTCTGTCCCTCAAAAATAAATAAATATTAAAAAAAAAAAAGTAGCACAGAAGTGATATATTCTTTTAAGTTAGTGATATGCCTCAGTACTAGTCATGTACTGGTCACGTTCTGTTCACTTGGATGAGGTTTGTCCACTGTAAAGTTAATATTTTCCCCTGTGTAATGTGTGTCTTGTGGGGAGATGATGTCAGTATGCTTTTACTCCTCAAACTACACTTCTACCTTTATTTTTTATTTTGTAATTTTTAAAAAAATTTTTTACTGTTTACTTTTGAGAGTGCGTGCGCAAATGGGCCAGGGCGGGTGGAGGGGAGACACAGAATCCAAAGCAGGCTCCAGGTTCTGAGCTGTCAGCACCGAGCCTGTTGCTGGGCTCAAACTCAAAAACCGTGAGATCATGACCTGAGCGCGCAGACGCTTAACCCACTGAGCCACCCAGGCGCCCCTACACCTCTACCTTTGGTCTCCATTTGATTTTTCTTGTCTGAGTCATTTATTATGTTGATGATGAGTGCCAGAAGTGTTTTTCTGATTCCATCATTTGTTCTACATTTATTTGTTGGCTTTTTACGGTAAAGAAAAAGGAGCTTTCCTTTTTCTCCAAATTATGTTTGTTTATATAAATTAGTGTAGATAATGTGGATTCTTATTTTACTCAGTGGGTCATAATCTTTTTTTGTCATTGTGTGATGTTTACACGTTCCAGATTTGGCCAGTGGGAGCTTTTTTGAGCTAACTCCTGTGTGACTTAGATTTGAATGCTTTTGTTTTCCCTCTTGCTTCATTAACAGATCATAGAAGCACTGTAACCAAAGATGGCACTTTGGACTTATTTAGTGAATTACTATTAAATACTTACATTTGTAAATTCTTTTTAAGTATTGTTAATGATTTATCAAGTGAGAGTAATGAAACCTGCCTTTGGAATTCCGAATTTCACATCTCCATTAAATTAGTTTAGGTTTGTACATGATGGTGTACTTGATGTGCTGGTTTTTTGAGAAA
This sequence comes from Prionailurus bengalensis, assembly GCF_016509475.1. Lineage (NCBI taxonomy): Eukaryota > Metazoa > Chordata > Mammalia > Carnivora > Felidae > Prionailurus > Prionailurus bengalensis. The sequence goes on from NC_057355.1 coordinate 100,275,472, forward strand.
GCAAGGTTTTGGAATTCCACATATGACATTCAAAAGACTTAGGGAAGAGATTTTTAGTGAGGTGGTATCTAATGTCATGTAACCTATACTTACTCCTCCCATTCTTCTACCCCTGTTAAGTTTCTCAGCAAGCTGTAAAAGCACTTTCTCTCCTTAGATTTAGATGGTGTGTGAATTGTGTTACTTTTAGAAATGTTAATGAAAAGATATTTGTATAGATATTCCAGTAATCATTGTAGCTTAATCAGAAAGCTACCATCACATTGTCTTCTGATGGATATTTTATAGCAAAAAAATAATTTGGATTGGATGAGTTATGTTTATAAATCAGTTTGGCTTAAATTCAGTAAGCAGTGTTTGTTTTACCTTAAGTAAAACAGTTCTACAAATTCTATTTTTGCCTATGTTTACAGCTGAAAAATACAAGGACCTGGTACCTGATAATACAAAAAATGCTGACAATGCAGCTAAAAATGCAGAGCCATTGATCAATTTGGATGGTAAGTGTATAAGTGCATAAAAGTGATCATCAGTATTTTTGGTCCCATAAATGTTTTTTTACTTCCTAGAATGAAGAAGTGTGGGTTTACTTGGTTTTAGTAAAGTAAGAATGCTTTATTTTCTGTGATGTTTTTTTATTGTCATTTACAATGTGTTTTCTCCCTCCTCTTACAGTTGAATAGCTGAATGTTAGAATGCTGTTCTTTGATGTGTTCATAGTAATTTGAAGGTTTTGATTTGTATTTAATCATGGTGGTGATTGTTTGCCTTCCTGGATGCATAAAATATTTTTTCTAATCTAATGACATGAGACAAGTACTAAAATTTTTCATTATTTGAAATTCCAAGTGCCTTTAAGAAATTTTCTTTTTAAAAGTATGAAGATTCCAGTTACATTATAATAATTTAAGTATTCATTCATGACAGGTTCATTGTGACCTATGATTCACAAGCTACTCTTATGAATTAATAAGCTGGTTAGACAGACTCTCTAGAGCTGCTACTTGGAGAAGAGGTTTTGGGAAAATTATCAATTGAGGGAATTGAGTTTAAAATTGATAGCTTTGGGAAGAAATGTTTCTTAAAATTGCTACAGTAAGTGTGCCTTTTGGGAAATGTTACAGGACAAACCTAACGGGGGTTAATTTAGTCATTTATTGGATTGTTCAGTGTGGCTGATTAATAGAGAACCCATTGAGCTCATCAGTTAGCCTAATTGTTGATGTCCCTACACTGCTCTTACCAACAGCAGTTTTAAAAACTAAGAGGCTGTTATTGGAAAATTAAAAATGTCTTTTATAGGTTTATATACTTACACATAGATCTATAATAACATGCTTATAGAGCTGTAAGTTTCCATTTTTTATCTTTTACAGTAAATAATCCAGATTTTAAGGCTGGTGTAATGGCTTTGGCTAACCTTCTTCAGATTCAGCGTCATGATGATTACCTGGTTATGCTTAAGGTCAGTTTCATATTCTTGATTCTTTAAAAAAATTTTCTTAATGTTTACTTATTTTTGAGAAGAGAGAGACAGAGCATGAGCGGGGGAGGGGCAGAGAGAGAGGGAGACACAGAATCTGAAGCAGGCTCCAGGGTCTGAGCTATCAGCACAAAGCCAGATGCAGGGCTCAAATCCATGAGCCATGAGATCATGACCTGAGCTGAAGTTGGACGCCCAACCCACTGAGCTACCCAGGTGCCCCACATATTCTTGATACTTGACAGAAACCTTGTATGTAGAAAAAAAAATTCATTTTCTAAAAATTAACTGTGTTATTTAAATATATGGTTAAATGACAGGAATTTGGGACTTAAAGCAGATTTCATCTGTTTTAGGTTATCTAATAGCAGCTAACATCAAAGAGTGTTTACTTTGTGCCTGCCACTGTGCTAAATCCTTGGCAAAGAGATCTCATTCAGTCCTCCCAACCGTCCTGGAGATAGATGCCGATATCCTTTAATTTTAATATGTATATGAAGAAATTGAGACCAAAAGAATAGATAATGTCCAGATGACACAAAAATTGATAGAGCCAGGAATTTTATCTGGGCACTTGTGGTCTGACCTAGCGGTCCATTCTTTTTCCTGTATCTTCCAATTCTACTTAATCATTCCTTTTAAAGATTTGTGATCTGTACTCAACTAAGATAATGGAAAATGCCAAATTGGTAATGGTGGATTTGGCCAAAAATATATACCCCAGAATCTCTTTGAGGAATGAATGTTTTTATTTTTCCCAATGCCCCATCCTAGGTAGGCTACTTAGTTCATACCTGCATGTTAGGGAACCCAGTGATCTGAAAAGAGGTCTCTTATTTCTAAGAGGAAAGATATACTTCAGCAGAGTTAGGTCCCATAATTGTGATAGTACAGTGGGGTGGGGGGGGAGGAAGGGAGTGGTATTTAAGATACTTAAGATTCCAGACTTAGAAATTATTTTAGAAATTATTACTGATCTTATGAGAAATTAAAGAGCTTTCGACTATACCTAATACATATAAATTACCCTATTCTACTTTGCAGTAAATTGAATAATTAAATTCTGTTGTATCCATAAGAGATTAAGCCATAATTTATTCTTTTTAAAACTGTATGTATTAAATGACACTTCCAACAAGAGAAAAACTATTTCTACATTATTATAATTCTCTTCACTGAATCTAAACGTTAACTCAGATTTTCTCAACTCAGATAGGTTGCCAAGAGATAAAATATTGGGGCACCTGGCTGGCGCACTTGGTCATGACGAGCATGTGACTCTTTTTTCTTTAATGTGTATTTATTTTGAGAGGAGAGAGCATGTGCGAGCAGGGGAGGGGGAGAGAGAGAGAGAGAAAAAATCCCAAGCAGGCACTGCATTGTCAGTGCAGAACCTGATGTGGGGCTTGATCTCACAAACCACTGAGATCATGACTTGAGTTGAGGTCAAGAGTTAGATGCTTAGCCAACTGAGCCACCCAGGCGCCCAGAGCATGCAACTCCTGATCTTGGGGTCATGAGTTCGAGCCCCATGTTGGGTGTAGAGATTACTTAAATGAATACATAAATAAAAACTCTAAAAGGCAAAAAGTTGTTTTTATTGAAATTTAGCTCTTTATTCCTTACTTGGGCGATTATGTAAATTGCTTTGGAACAGTTCTGCAGTGGTCATGTCACCTTTAGTCATAAACTGAATGAGAAGACAAATAGACTAGCATATTTGGGGTGCTTTTATTAGACTTTAAAAACCCAAAGGGAGGGGCGCCTGGGTGGCGCAGTCGGTTAAGCGTCTGACTTCAGCCAGGTCACGATCTCGCGGCCCGTGAGTTCGAGCCCCGCGTCGGGCTCTGGGCTGATGGCTCGGAGCCTGGAGCCTGTTTCCAATTCTGTGTCTCCCTCTCTCTCTGCCCCTCCCCCATTCATGCTCTGTCTCTCTCTGTCCCAAAAATAAATAAACGTTGAAAAAAAAAAAAAATTAAAAAAAAAAAAACCCAAAGGGAAAAAGTATGAATCAGCTATAATCAAAAGCTTTTTAAATTCTAAGCTGTTTGTCTTGGAAGTTTGGAAGCATTCAAATAATCCATGACACTATTGCAGACATCTTCATAGGTTTGCCAAGTGTGAGAATCACTATATTGACTGGCAACTGGACTGATTATTGAAGATTGATTTAATGATTCTTTCTAAATGTAGTGTTTGGCTTGTTATATTATTAATAATTTTTCAGTTTTTGCATTTAAGTCACAATTGGCATCTACTAGAATTCCACTTAAAACTTATTTTTTAAACATGTGTAGGGCATGCATGCACTTATGTCTGCCATAATAAAATGCCTTGGTGATGGAAAAAACCAGTCCTTGAATGAGAGATCTGAAAATGTTTTAGTATAATTTAAAAAATCAAGGACAGTAGGTATGATATGCCACTCTTTTTGTCAAGAGTGTGTGTGTGTGCGCATTTATGCTTGAGCATGCTTATAATAGTCTTTTTAAGGATATACAGCAGTCTGGTTCGTTCCGTTGATTGTCTTCTGGAGGGATGGCTAAGGCTTGGGTAGGAAGGAGAACCCCCCCCCCTTTTTTTTAACACGTATCCTTTTTAAAAATTTATTTTTCACACACATGAATTACCTATTCAAAAAAATTTAATTTTTGTGAGCATCTTTCCACATTATAAAGTATTAAAAGTGAAAATGTTCATTCTAATAGCAGTTTGTTTTTGTTTAATTTATTAGGGAATTTTAATTCTAACTTGATTAGTCTCTAGGTGTCCTTATTCTCTAGAGTCAGAAGAAGAGATGAACAGCCAATGAAAAGTAAAAAATATTTTTTCGGTTTCTTAGGCAATTCGCATTTTGGTTCAGGAGCGCCTGACTCAGGATGCAGTTGCTAAAGCAAATCAAACAAGAGAGGTACGTACTATTTTTTTTAATAAATTCTAAATTGATCACTAATGAAAGGTTCTTCTAGCGTTGTCAGGAGTTTACACTTTGTATCTGCTTAAGATAAACTATGGTTGAACTGTCCAGAGAAAGGATAGGTTATTTCAGTGGGATTGAATTTGCTTAAGCAAATTATAGCTATTTTTGAGTGAAAAATAAATTTACCTCACTTCATACCTTAAAGCAGCTACCAGTAGCATATCCACAGTCCACCAGTACAAACCACTGCACGTGCCCAGTTATTTAAAAGAATTTACCTTGTAAAATTTACCAGGTTATTTTGACGAATTGCTGGAAAACAGGACACACCTTGTCTTTGTTACTAATTTTCTTCTTTGACGTAAATCCTGTCCTTGCTCTTTTGTTTCTTCAGAGAAATCTTTTCTCATTTTATTCATATTTCCTGGCATCACTTAGGAGAAAGTAACTTACCTAAGACCACCTAGTTGGTAAGCGGTTGAGCTCAAATAGTCTGATTCAAGAGCCAGGGCTCTTAACGGTTGATGGGGACAAAGGTCTGTGTGTGAAGGCCTGCATGAGCTCATTGGTCAGCTCAGGAGAATTCTGGCATAGGGGTGTGGAGGCTGTATTAGAGTGTAAGTTTCAAGGTTCAGGTGACTGCAGCTGTCCTCTTTCAGTCCTGCTTTGTAGGCTGAAAACTATACACCATGACAATTTTTCCCTTAATTCTGAGATATTGTAGATAAATTGTACTAGAAATCCAAAATCCCTAGTCTCATTGACTATGGGACAGTGCAGAGAATGTCCTCAGGGTTAGCAGTAGCAGGTGTCTGATAATGCCTCTTGCTATGAACAGATACTGCAGTGAATGCCTTGGGCACAATAAGCATTCTAGATTCTTGTCCTTTTTTTTGTCTCCCCTAATCCCCCAATGTCTTTTGTCCTCTGATCCCATCTTTAGTAAGACCCAGCAGTGTTAAAAGGTTATTAATGCCAGGGCAGTGTAGTTCTCTCTGAAAGACACTGTTTGTTTTAAAGGCTCTTTATTGCTTATTAATTATGTATGAATTGGGCCACTGGAAATTGGATTAAAGATCAGCTTATTTCACCCACGCTGTAGAACAGACAGTAAATTGTTCCGCCATAATAAAATCATTCATTCATTCGTTCAGCAAAACTATGTCTTCTGTTTGGAGGCGGTGCAAATGAGGGCATAGTCAACTCTTTTTACTCTTTTTTGCAAAGTACAATTTTATTTTCATTGCTCCAAATCTTTAGTGTCCTCTCAGAAGGTATCATGCTATAGGTATACATACAGTGGAGAGGTTCTTATAGTGAGTAGTCTTGTTTATAAACCATAACTAGTATTTGGGGCATATGGTCATCTTGAAGGGTTTAGCTGTTCCTTGGTGGTCTGTTGGCAGAGAAAACGAAAATAAGACTGGCCTAGAAAACTACTCAATGTAATTCTTTCTTGCTTTGCTTGCTAAATTTACATATCCATTTATTTCTTCACCTGTAGAATGTATTTAGCTATTTTAAAGTATTTGGAGCCTAGATAGATTTGCTTTAATATATTAGGTAAGAATTGAGTAGTGACATCCTAGCATTTGTAACATTGAAAGTATAGATTTTATATAGTATAATCAGAAAGTCTGGACTGTCTGTCCTTGTTGCTACTCTGAACTCCATGGAGGTTGGCATTATAGTCCCCATGTTTGGCATATGTGTATGTAGGTACTGACCAGTTAACTAAATGGTTTAAAGTTCATTTATTTTCCTGGACTTCAGAATAACTTCCAAATGAACTATTATTGAAAGTTAAATTCTATAAAGGTAATGTGGTAAACATCACACTAGCTGGAAAAAAGTTAATATAGATTTTAGATTTTGTATAAAAACAAATTAATGTGTTCAGAAATATTAAAAGTAAACCTATTTGCCCTGTACTGTGCTGCTTATTGTAGCTAAAACAGGACAACAGCAGCCCTGCTCAGCTGTCCTTCCACAACATCAGTGACAGAACAGCTGTGAAAGGAGCTAGTGTTTTATATGCCTAGTCTTAGAGGAGAGACTGGTTGGTAGAACTAGCTTCCCACTACATGTAGAGACCATTATTTCATCAAAAGGCAAATCTACAGAGAAAACACTCAGCCCCCCACCACTGCAGCTAAAAGGGTTAATAGAATAGCTAGCAGATTTTCAGTTACAGATGAGAAAAGAACATGATTTTTAACTATAAACTTTTATTTTGTCTTTAAGGGCTTACCTGTTGCTTTAGACAAACACATTCTTGGTTTTGACACAGGAGGTAAGTGATTTTGTTTTAATCCAAACTCTTATTTTTAGAGACTAGGTGATTATTTGGGGAAGAAATGGGCAAGTAAATGGTCTTGAATACGGATTAATGCAGTGTTTCTTATAAAATAGATGCAGTTCTTAATGAAGCTGCTCAAATTCTGCGATTGCTGCATATAGAAGAGCTCAGAGAGCTACAGACAAAAATTAATGAAGCCATAGTAGCTGTTCAGGCAATTATTGCTGATCCAAAGACAGACCACAGACTGGGGAAAGTTGGAAGATGAACGTTTTAGGATTTCAACTTCTCACGTACTTAGTACAATTGGGAACCATGTACACTCTGGCATGTGTTTGGAAATCAAATGTCACATTTTCAAGAGAAGAATCCTAGAAAATTGTTCTTGAGATTTACCATCATTGCTTTTTCTTTAATAAAGTTCAGGAAAGTGGATTTTTTTTTTTTTGGACTGTTATGTTTGTGTATCTATATAATTAATCGTCCTCTTTTGTGGGTGAGGTACATGCCAGTCCCCAGCACTGTTACAGAGACAATACAGATGCTCAAATCATGGGAAAACTTAAAATATTTTATTGGAGTAATCTAGAAAATTTGAAAATTGTTACATCTTTGGTATTTATAAATGTAGTAACTTCTGTGGGTAACTATAGAGGGACTTATAGAATCAGAAGATACAAATTGAAACATTCTAGCACCTTTTAATATAAATAGAAATGCAGTGATGCAGAGGTAAAAAAAAAAAAAAAAAAAATATCTTAGAATTTTACTGAGAAACTTCCCTACCAGTTCCACATAGCCTTCTCTAGGTCAAGGCTTGTGGTCTTTAGGGTTGTGTCTTTGTACTGACAACCCATGCTTTAATTTCTTGGTCAGAAAGAATCCTAAGCAAAAATTAGATTTAGGGTCTTAATGTAGTCTAGTGAGTTTGACCCTTTAAATATGACGGAAATGCTTATTAAAAATTGCTTTAATAAGCAATTAAAATTCTATTACTTTTTTAAAACTTGTAGTAACTTTTGTTATTCAAAATACAGTAGTAAAGATTGAGGTATAAAACTTTTCACAAGATATACTTAGTCTTTTTGTACTGAAAATGTTCATCTTGTAGGTCCAATTCCTTTTTCACTTTCTTTGCCTGTGTTTGTAGTAAATGCTCTTTAGGGTCCAGATTCTGATTGTAAACTCCAAATCCTTTGTGATGCTGTATTACTTTCTTCCTGTGAGGGGAGGTGGAAGAGACAGTGGGTGAATATTTTATAACCCAGTTGCAACAACATTTTAAAGAGGAAATATCCTTATAGGCTGGCCTTTTTTGTGTATAGTTAAGCTAGGGTAGTCAAGATTGGTCACCCCTGTGTATGGGCCATTAACTTTTCTATTCAAAGTGGCTCTCCCTGGTGGTGATGTTAGTGGCAGCAGCTGCCATCTGGGCCAAGGATCATCAGTTACCAGGTATATCCTTCTCTACCCTGCTGATCCAAAGGAGCATGCTGCACATTTTGTTTACCTGTTGGACAGTAGGGGTAGACGGCAGTTATCCCGTAGAGATGAGATCGCTGCTCCGGGAGATACTCATCAGTAAACTGGCCACTATCTCTATTTACTGATATAACACCATCCCTGGTAACAGAAAGGAAGAGTAAATTCATGGGATTTAAGGTTGGATAGAAACTCAGTTTCAATAGCAAATCCTCTGCTAGCCTTCTAGAATATGTATTTTTTTAATTTAACCAAGTGAGTTTTGACTCATTTAGATTTGAAGATTTTCTAGATGAGTGGTTCTCAAAGTAGTCCCCAGACCAGCATCATCTGGAAACTTGTTAGAAATACAAATGGCCTCAACTCCAACCTACTGAGTCATCAGGAATTATGGGCTGGGACCCAGCAATAGGTTTTAACAATCCCTTGGAATGTTTCTGATGCCATACAAAACTTTTCAGAACCACTGGTCCAAGTCAATGGTTCTCAACCCTTGTTCAACGAATCGCTTGAAAATCTATTAAAATACTGATGCCTAGGCCTCACACCAGACCAATTAAATCAAGATTGCAAGGAATGGGGTAGAAGGACTTAGACATCCATATGTATTTTTAATGTTCCCCAGTTCCTCCTTGGGGCACACTACTCTTCCTTCTCCCAGGTGGACAATATATCCATAATACCATTTTTTTAAAAAAAATCAATTTAAATCACATGGCACCACTTAAGGGGGTAGTGTTTTGGATTCATGTACTTCCTTTTTGGATAGTTCAGTGTGAGCAGTGCCATTAAGTAGGACTTAAAAAGCATTAGCACTTGAATGATGTTACCTACTAACAGAGATAATGGAAACTTCGGCAGAGGGCATAGTCTACTAAAGACACTTAGTGACATTAGGTAAAATGGGTGGCGCGTCTTCCGGAACCCCAGGCTCGTGAGGCACGTCCAGTGTGCGTCGGCTCACCTCCTCCAGTCTGTGTGGTAGAAGTGATCTGCAAAGCTGACAATACTGAAGGGGTAGTTGAGGTGGTTCTGAATGACCCGCCGTCCAGTCCCATCAGGTAGCGTACACTCCAGTTTCTTGGTTCCTTTTAAAACACCAGAGAAAATGAAATCATTCCATACCAGGGGAAAAGTCATTTGCCAAAAATAATTGTGGCAGGTGGAGGCCTTCTGAAAGGAAACAAAGGTAGATGAGGAAATAGGGTATTTTCTTCCCAGTGCAGTGATGCAAATTAGAAACTACAATTTTCCTGTTCTGTTACCAGTCTTCAGTTTAATAGCATTCTCGTTTCTTAGAATTTAGACTCTTGATCCCTTCTTGGAAGAGAGGACTGCATTTTTTTCTCCCTAAGTAGGACATTAGAGATAAACTTTGTTCTAATTAAAGTGTCACCTCATAAATTGTCGTAAACATCAGATAAACACTTGCCCTTTGTAAGCAATGCATAAGGCCCTTAAGAAATACTGAAGGATTTTAAAGACTTATCTTCTAGATAGGAATTAAAAGTAACTAAAATGGCGACATGGCTTATATTTTTCAGTGTAAAGGAAGCACTCTTGAAAATTTTATAGTAGGGGCGCCTGGGTGGCTCAGTCGGTTAAGCGTCCGACTTCAGCTCAGGTCACGATCTCACGGTCCGTGAGTTCGAGCCCCGCGTCGGGCTCTGGGCTGATGATGGCCCAGAGCCTGGAGCCTGCTTCCCATTCTGTGTCTCCCTCTCTCTCTGACCCTCCCCCGTTCATGCTCTGTCTCTGTCTCAAAAATAAATAAACGTTAAAAAAAATAAATAAATAAATAAAAAAAAAGAAAATTTCATAGTACCTAAACAAGTCAAGAGTTTCCAAGTTTTCATGCGTCTTACGAAACATGGATTTAAATTTCAGGTAGTTTTTAAAAATATAACTTAAAAAAAATAACTTGTTTTGGGCCAACCAGGTTATAATACTGATCCATCTGCATTTATAGTTCCTTTTATTAAATTAGAATTCTTTAAGAATGGACATTTTCATATTCTTTTTAGTATAGAAGAAGACCTATAGCATCTTTTCTATTTTTCTAATAAGGAGATCACACAACAGAAAGAACTTGGGTATTGGCAACCTTAACTTACTACCAAGGGCCGTCCTGCCACATCACTTTCCAAAAAATGTCTTCCACGTAATAGCATACTGTAAAATGTTCTGATACTGGCAAACAAACAAACAAAAAAAGCCTCTTGTTCATTTATCTAAGTTTGCCAGTTCCAACAGAGGATAAAATTGCTCTTTACTTTAAAAAGTATACCAGGACAGGCCACCTGGGTGGCTCAGTCGGTTAAGCATGCGATGTCGGCTCAGAACATGATCTCACAGTTCATGAGTTCGAGTCCTGTGTTGGGTTCTGTGCTGATAGCTCAGAGCCTGGAGCCTCTTCAGATTCTGTCTCTCTCTCTGCCCCTCCCCCGCTTGCACTGTCGCTGTCTCTCAAACATTAAAAAAAAAAAAAAAATAAGTATACCAAGTGCTTGTGTGGGGAAGGGCTAGTAGCACAAAAATGAATTGGGGCATAGTTCCAGCCCTCAGATCATTGCCTAAGTCACAGACAACCCCTCCCACCCAAAACCCCAAGAAGGATTAGAAGTATCGACTAAAAGTGTTCTTTAACAGTTTAGACACCAACCAAAGGAGTAGATTTTGTGCTGGCTGTACTGTTGAAAATTGAAGCCAAAAGCTCTACATACTGGGATTTGGTTTTGTTGTAAAAGCTGCAGTTAAGTGCTGGCACCCATGGTGCTGAAGTGTGCTGTGCGTACATGCCATCAGTAATACCTGCGTCTGCCCAGCAGAGCAGTTTGGAGAAGGGGTCAAAGGTTAAACCATTAGGTAGTCCAATGTCTTTATTCACCAGAATTCTTCTATTTTCTCCTTCTAAAGAAGACGTTTCAATTTTGGGAGCCTCACGATTCCAGTCTGTCCAGTACAAGTTGCTGTGGGATAAATTAAATAAAGATTTTTTGCAATAGCGAAAATGAGGCCAGAGAAATAAAACACCAGTGTCTGAGTTTTGGTTACTCTCACCATTTAAGGAACTTAACCCTGTTGCTTCAGCACTAGAGTTTCCTAATGTGTTGCTGAAGGAGACCCACCCATCCAGTTCAAGTGTTAGACAGCCTTGCCTGGTCAGTGATCTCGGTGGCCCCCCAGTGCCTCTCACATACTCTGAATGTTCTCTGTATCGCGCTGTCGTCTTAATGATTTTCTAGTTTATTCATTAGTTTACTACCTTACTTCCTCCCAGAATGTGAGCTCCACGAAAGAGCAGACCTTGTCCCCTTTGCCTAGAACAGCGTCTGACGCCTAGTAGATCCTACATAAATACTGTTTTTAAGTCCATGCTTTGGAGCTTTTGCACTCTTGTTCTGACCCTCCCCACACTGCATTTAAAATCCAAGGGCTCCAAATTAGGATCCACAGGAAGCAGGAGAATAGGGAAGCCCAGCTGACCCTCGGATTGGATCCACAGCAATGGCTCGAGGATTCACCAGGTCCGTGTGGAAGAGGGCCTTCCGCTCAGAGCCGTCCAGCCTGGCCCTCTCTATCTTGTCCAGGCCGCTGTCCGTCCAATACATTGTTCTACGGAAGTGGTCAATGGCAAGTCCTTCAGGGCTTATCAGACCTGGAAGTAGAACAGCAGGACTGGAGTATTTGCAGGCATGAAAAGGGAACCCGAAGCAGAGAGATCTGCTATGTTTGAACAGTTTAAAAAACAAAAAGTCCCGAGAGGCTCTCGGCCTCAAGAACCAGGTTAACTGAGGAACGGATCCTTTGTTACTTGTCCTGCCACCTCTAGTTTTCCTTCTAGACTACATACCCACCAGCCTGATGGTACCGGGCATGCACAGTGCTGGGGCCAGGCAGCATCAACTGGGGCCACACCCTGAGTTCTCACTGTGAGCCATTTCTGTTGAGAGTTCCAATTTCTCAACAGGCTCACAATAAGAATTGCCTCCTTTCTTACGTATAAGTGTGTGTTTACAGAGGGGCTGGTATTGCAGTGCTTGATGAAGTGGCTTAAATGGCGCTTAACCTCCCCTGGTGAACGTAGGAGACTCAAATGAAATACAAAGCATCTTCCAGATGAAGCTGCTGACCTGAGCTGATGATCGTCTCAGGCTCTGCTCCTGGCTCCAGACTGGCACGGCTGATTGCCCGGCCAGCAACATCTGTCCAGTACACCATCCTCTCGCGGCAGTCATAGTCAATTCCCACGACTATGGAGCCCTTTGTGGACCAAAACATGAAATTGGAAGAGTTAGGACTCCATGCATTTCCCCAGAGCTTGTGCTCAGCTGCTGCACACATGGCTGTAGTGAATGACCCACAGTAGTCCTAAGGGCAGCTATGCAGCAGGATTACACAGGTGGCTTAGAGGCTGACTTCTGGGGTCCCAGCCAGGTTTGGCCACTGACTAGCTATGACTTTGGTATTTAACCTCTCTATGCCTGGGTTTCTTCATTTGCAAAATGAAGATACTAGTACCTACTTTATAGTGCTGCTATAAAAATTCTACCAAAAGTTCTTGTAAAGTATCCTCATCGGTCATTAGTATACAGCAAGTGCTCAATAAGCACAATTACTGTCAGCAGTAATAAAATGATTTCATGAAATCAGCCCCTTGAGTGATTAGAGAACAAACATTAGTCTCAGCAAAGTAAGTCCTTAATACTGTACTGGGTGAAAACGTACTCCTTCCGAATGGTATCAGCACTTCTGAAACAGCCTTTCTAAAATTCACCAACATAGGAGTGCCTGGGTGGCTCAGTCAGTTGAGCGTCTGATTTCGGCTTAGGTCATGATCTCACGGTTCGTGGGTTCGAGCCCCACGTCGGGCTGTGCACTGACAGCTCCGAGCCTGGGTCCTGCTTCAGATTCTGTGTCTCGCTCTCTCTCTGCCCCTCCCCTGCTTGTGCACGCATGCACACCTGTGCTCTCTCTCCCAAAAAGAAACATTCAAAAAAAAATTTTAATTCACCAACATACAACAACAAAATTTACTCTCCCTTTTCCTATAACTATCATGAGATCTTTCCCCTGAGGTTTAATCCCTTATCCCTATCTCTGCTTCTTATACAAAGCAAATGGTTTGGTTGTAATCATATGTAGAAGAAAGTCTCCAGAAGGATGGGTTAAGGAACTGGAGACTGGTGGTCACCAAACCGCTGGTTAGGGAGGTCTTCCCTTCCCTATTGCTAAATAAAGAAGTCTTTTTTAAATGCTGAGTCTGTGGTATTTCTTTACAAAACTCTGCACAGTACTTGCTTCATTCAGTTTCCAACCCAGACTCCTGGTCTGAGAAGCCCAACAGATGTGCAAAGCCAACATCCAGGGGCCATCTGGCTGTCCCTGAGGTCATACCAGCTCCCTGCTTGCCTAACAAAGCCTCCTGGGGCTAGCTTGACATGCCTCCGGGAGAGAAGTCAATATAAAAAATACTGTACAGAGCAGGATTTGACTCCTGTGGAAAAAATGGGCAGTTGATTTAGAGGGATCTGAAGGTCAAGAACAGTTTTACTTGAAAAGTGAGTCATCTGTCTCAGGCAGGAGTGACATCCATGTGCTTCCAGTGACCTAGGGAATCATGGGATCCATTAACCCATGTACTGACTTCAGGGTTTCTTCGAAGAAGGAGGCTCAGTTTGAGTAAATTTCCCCAAGACGTGCTCATAACCCATGTGCCATTCTCTCAGTTCTACCACCACCACCTTGCCCGAATGAGAGGCAAGCGCAGAAATGCAGTAAAACCATCAGCCTTGGCTACGATAGTTAGACTGAGGTGTTGACGGTTTCTTAGTTTCTCTTAGAGAAGCTTACAGAATAGTATGCTAGTGGTTGCCAACACACCGAAAACTCCAAAACCTAAATCTTAAAAAAACAAACCTCTTTCTCTGAAGACTACCTGCTTCTAAGCTTTTTTTGGAATCCCAAAAGTTACAGAATTAGCTTGATAACATAAGTAAAGGGAAACACGGACATTGTACTCTTCTATCAGATGAGCAAGTACCTGCTGCATGAAGTTTAGAAATGGAATCAGACGGCTTTCCTTAATAACCATCAGTGCCTTTCTGGCGAACTCCCTTCTCTTTTCTCCATTTTAGAGAAGAAAGCTGTCCTCCAAAATGGAGGGAGGCTGCTGGCTCAGAAAGCGACAAGCATCTCCTATGGAAAGCTTGTCCACTCCTTTCCCAGCGTCCCACTCCACCCAAATCTTCATCTGTGAAGGAGTTAGAGAAGATAGGAGACCGATCAACAGAACCAAAACAGAGGGGAGGGGGCTACAACAACGAGGCAGTCATTAACTTCTTTCCACAGAAACCACACCCTTTAGCTAGTCCTGGACCCTCTGTGGAGATGCCTGGCATGGAGAGAACCCTGGGGACTCGGGCTGAGTTTCTTTCCATTTTCCCTCGGCTCACCATACTGCCTCCATATCCTGGTAACTCCGAACTTCCCTTTCCACTTCTCTGATACCCCATGAACCACTGGAGAAAGCCTTGGTCAGTCAGACAGGACTCCCGGCAGACAGTGCCCTCACTTTCTGTGGCAGTGGCGTCAGACTCATGGAGTTGGACCGCAGCCCAGAAATCCTCCAGGACCTCCCTCTACCTCGGGCCCTGGCCCAGATCTGAACGCCCCGTACGGTCCCACCCCCCCACGGGAGAAATCCACTTTACATGCAGTGACAGCAGTGTCTTGGCCATGTCCTTCTGGAGTCTGGTACCATTGAGGGGCAAATGACCGATCTGCTGGCCCTGGGCGTAGAGCAGGAAAGTGCCCACAGACGGAGGGGTCACATCAGGCCGGGGCAGGGGCCGGGCTGTAGGTGGCGCAACGGTGGGTATACCTGCCGTGGGAAGGAGGAGGGTATGAAGAACGGAGAGGAAAGAACACAAAGGTGGGTGGGGACAGGGGAAGAAGTTACTTTCCACATACCAGAACCTCCAAAAACATCAAAAGGTTTTTACCCCAGACAGATGTATTCCAGATGTTCCTTAAAAGAAATTCTAATTTCTAGGGTTTTTTTCCCCCCCAAGGATTATGTAAAACACTGCCAATTACTAGGGAGGAAGACAACAAAACACTTCCCTCAGAACAAAGCAAAAACGTTTTTTTTCTTTTTAAGGGCAAAAAAACCAGTATTGTGTCCGCTTTTCTTTGGGCCCCCAGGGTGACACGTGTCCCCTCTCACCCTGGGCTGGGGAGGAGGAACTGCTTGTTGAACTGAGTTCCAGATGTTCTAATTACAGAAACTGCTAATGACAAAACCAAACGTTAAATCCAAATAGGGATTTGGATCGCAGACCAGCTGATAAATCAACACGGCATCTTAGCGACTTCTTTCACTGGACCTATGGGCCCCCCCTTTCCCCAGCTTCACTCACAGCTGGCAGTTTCCATACAGAAAGCCCTCAGAGTGGATGAGGGGGATGAGGGCTGACCCCCGGGTGCTTACATGCAGGGGTGGTGCCTGGCTGGGAGCGGGTGCCCTGCACTTCTCTGCCATCTTTGTCCACGCACCAGCAGAAGTCACTCTTCCCGTGGCACTGCAGGGGGGTGAAGTGGCCCAGGTCATCGCACTGAGGCACATACTGATCGTCCCTGGGCGTGCCACCGTAGTGCTCCAGCAGGTTTTCCCTCCAGCGCTCGCAGACAGTCCGGGGCCTCCGGGTGGGCTCTGAGCAGATGGGGACAAAAAGCCTTTGATCGTGAGCCAAGGACAGAATGCAGCATGTGGCTGAAGATCCCCACACCTGGCCTCCCTCCTCCTAGTATCCGCCAACAAGGCCTCAGCCAAGCGCCTGGACGTTGGACCAGTCAAGTGCTCTAAGAAGCTCTCCACAGGCATCTGGAGAACGGAGAAAAGCTCCTGGGCCAGGAGGATTTGTCATGAAGGCCAGCCATGTCAGCAGAGAGCAAGAGGAGGTTAAGATCAGGGGTGCAGGGCACACTCGGACCCGGCCCATGGGGACACCTCTGCCGGGGCCCAGGACCTCTGCTAACAGAGCCCTTTGGTGGGGACCCTCCTCGGGGACTCAGGGGCCTACATGATACTTAAAGGCAGTATTTATTCTTTCCTGCTTGGTCCAAGTTCCAGGCCTGCACCTGAGAGGACAATCTTGACACTGGCCATGCATCTTACAAACTAGTCCTGACCTACTGCCTGCCCTACTTTGCCCTACTGCCAAACTATTCCTGCCTCCTATTCCTACCCTACTTATGTGGCCCTCACTCTGCTCACTGGAAAACTATATGGAGTAAGACTCACTGTAATTAGTAGGGGTGCGCATGGAGGACGTGGTGGCCAACAGCTCTATACTGACTGTTAGACGCTCCAGTTCCTGGAAGCCCTTTGGCTCAAAGCTGAACCTTTCTCCCGGGCTCCTGCTTCCTGCCCATAGCTCTGCCCCGCCCTTGTCCACCATCCTCCCCTCTGCTCGCCCTCCTGGCTCACCACCCGGCTTACACTCCTGTGAGCTCTTGCAGAGTAGCTTCTCTAGCTGCAGTTTTCTCCCTGCTTGCTTCCACAGGGCTGTCGCTCTGTCCCAAACGTGGCGGTTCTCTGTCTGCAGGGAGTCTGCTGCGGGCTTTGGAAGTAACTTGTACCCCAGTCTATCAGAGGAGTATGTAAAGGAGCTCATTAGAAGCTGCTGCTGCTTTAATTCCTGTAACTCGAAGCCTGTGGTCTGTGGAATCACACAGCCAAGTACCTACATGATACTACCACCTGGGTGTATGCCATTAATCTCAGAACAAAAACGGGGACCCTGCTTTCCACCGTCAGCGCTGCTGTCCCCTAGACTTTTTCCTATCAGTAAATAGCACCTCCATTTTCCATTGTGTGGGCCCAATCATCCCTGACTCCTTTCTGTCTCTTGCTCTCCACATCTGGTAGGTCAGAAAAAGGTCAGCTGTGCCTTCAAAATACATTCAGAAAATCTTCACTTCGCACTATATCCACCCCTATCACCCTGGTCGGAACCTCATGGTCTCCTGCTAGGATATTACAAAAACTTTCTCACTTGGTCCCTGGCTTCCACCCTCTTTCCCACCCCCCAATGTAAACAGCCAGCAGCCAGAAGAGTCCCTTTAAAACGTCATTTCTGGGGCACCTGGATGGCTAAGTCAGTTGCGCATCTGACTTCAGCTCAGGTCATGATCTCATGGCTTGTGAGTTCGAGCCCCGCCTTGGGCTCTGTGCTGACAGCTCCGAGCCTGGAGCCTGCTTCTCCCTCTCTCTGTGTCTCCCTCTCTCTCCGTCCCTCCTCCATTCGTGTTCTCTCTCTCTCTCCCTCACTCCGTCTCAAAAATAAACATTTTTTTAAAAAGCAAAAAAAATACTTCAAACACAGTCATTTCATGTCACTCCTTTGGCCAAAAACTCCACTGGCCTCCAACAACAAAGTTGGAAACATTACAATTCGGTTCTAGTACCTACGATTCCTCCGGACGAGAGGGAGGATGGTTAACAAAATCCTCAGAGCTCAAACCCAACTAGCTCAACTCCAAGACTCACCAGGTCTGGTGGCAACAGATGCCCTTCAGGTGACCTCTATAGTTCATAACCCTTGGGAAGCAGAGTTCTTTATAAGACCCAACGGAGAAGGAGACTTCCTCACCCAAATGTGTCTCAAAGAATCGAGACAGGGAAAGGTCACTTCTTCAAACACTAACGAGCCACCTCAAGGTGGGATGCCCCGCAGAAGTTCCCAACACGGCTCCAGGTCCGCCCGCAAACTCAGAGGGTGTGTTCTTAGCTCAGGGGACCACCCGATGAGGCATGGCTCTTTGTCTGGAATGGAGACACATGGCTCACTCAGCTTCTGGGAAATGGGCACATCACTGATACGTGTGCATCCCTCTCATTCCTTACTATTTGAAGCTACTTCTTAATCCAACTACAGATTGATTTCTGGTTTCGGTTGGCAGGGTTTTAAATAGTTTGAAATCTTGGACACAGACTTTTTTCTCTCCCTTCAAGCCAACCCCATTATGCAGATGGGACTAGTCAGAAAAGGCAGCCAAGGCCAAACCAGTGCCAAGAGAGGAGCCTGGGCCACTGGGGGGAGAGTCTGCACAAGACAATGTGTCCCTCCCTTCAGTCATTAACTTCTCATTCTCTTGGCTCCCTTCTGAATCACGGTCCTTAAAACTAAATGCTTGTCTTAGTAAATAGAACTCTGAACCATTCCCTAAGGCAGGTCCCAACCATCTGATTTCTTTAAATCCCAGATGGAGTTAGAACCAAGACTTTTTAAAGATTTTAAAGGAGTGAAACAGGATTTTTCTTTCCTTTTTTTCCCCCTTGGACCTGTCAAATCTTTTCCTAAAAACAGGGACAAGAGGAACTAGGAATGTCACTGCGGAAACAAAGGTATACATCTAGATCAAACATTACCAATTTTTACCTGTGTGAATCTTAGAACTACTCATGTCCCGGCCATTGCGATATTGTTGACAGGATCAAAACTGGTGGTAATTCACCAGCTCTTCTTACTCTCATGTAAAAAGCCAAGATTTATCTTTTCCAGTAGTAAAAATAGCAAGCTCATGGCTATAGGAATTTTTGGCCAAAATGGAATCAGATCAATCCTACATTCTTCATAATAAAGTTCTTCTGTAGTTTTAAAAACGTGCTTTCCACTCTTAACAACTCAGCAAGGAATACAATCTGCCTTGGCAACCTGCAGCTGGCAGGACATGTGAGCACTTGGTAGCCAGGCCCCACCCCCCCGGGGAGCACGGAGAGCCCTCAGATGGTTACAGACACGCTCACCATTAGCATCTCAGACCGCACGGGCTAACACAACAGGTCCCTGCATCTCTTCGGACAGTGGCTGGGGCAAGGGGGTTCCCCACTGATATGCTGGGCCTGCCTAGAGACAGCGGGGCTCATTAGCTTAGAGCAAACTAGTGGGATCCACCCACAGGTGTCTGCTTATTTTTCCTATTAATACTAAACTGGCCTTCATACTGCTTCCTGAAATTCAGAAGGCAGAGTATAGTGATATAAAGGAACATGTGCAGGCAGTTCTCTTTGGACAAAAGGCGGGTCTGGCAAGATCCGTTAGCTCCAAGGCCTCCCTAAGCTGCCATAACAGGTCTCGGGCAGTGGCCTCAGCCTGACCTACACCATTCATCTCAACGTCCCGTCTTGTACCGGGCAAGTCTAAGGCTGGAGTCCAACGTGTAACAGTGATGTCAGTCTATGTCCCTGTCACCTGAATGTGTGCACAGGTGGGCACAGATCATCTGAGTGGTCGCAGGAGGAAGGAGGCTATGAAAGGACAGCAGTCGGCCCCGAGTCTGCACGGTCTGGGCAGGAGTTATAATCTGCCCCACAGGCTGCGCCATTCAGCTTCTCAAGCCCCGGGCCTAGGTCGGTACAAGCTCCTTCCTGCCTGGCTCACCTGCTGGTCCGCAGTGAGGTGGTGTGGAGCCGGGTGGAGTCCGGGTGCCGGGGACTTCGTGACCATTGGGGTCCACGCACCAGCAGAAGCCAGTGCTCCCGTGACACTGCAGTGGCAGGAAGTGGCCCTGCTCATCGCACTGGGGGATGTGCACCCGGGAGCCAGGATAGGTGTGCTGAGCGTGGGCACTGCGCTGCTGGCGTTCACAGGGTTTCAGTCCTGATGTGGGGTCTTCGGAGACCAGGGTGGAGGAGACGTACAAAGAAGGAATAAAAGACATTGCAACCCATCCACTTTTACCAGCTAACTTCAAAGTCTCTCATCTGAGGTGATGTTCTTTGCTTATTTTTCCCTCCCTATACTTGGGAGACAGCATAACATGGGAAAAAAAAATAGCCGGGCACGGAGATTGTGAACTCCTGGATTCTTATTTTAGTTCTGCCACTATTTACCTAATGTCTCCCTAATTCTCACAGTTCACGCTGTTAAGTCCTGAGCTGACCATACCTACTGTAAAATCGTCCCTCCCTCAGCCCTAAGGGTAAAATGAAGAACCCATAGCTTGTGTCCAAACATCCCAAGAGACTTGGGAGAAAACAAGTAAACCTCTGTTCATCCTCTCAAGTCCAGAGTCTAAGTCTGAGAAGCTCCAGGTCAATGGCAATCACTAGGTCACACAGTGCTGGCCAAGACCTCCTAGAGTGTCACCACGGGGGCTTACTACCGGCTCACTAGGTGCATATGGCTCCTATTTAGTAAGCTTATCCCAGTCCTTCATCTAAATGACACTTACCAAGGCAAAGCAGATCATGACGGGAGTTGAACACAGCTGCCACTAGGTAGGACAATGGGTGGGGTCACACTCCTGGCCTCCCAGATTACTAATAACCAGGGACTTCTAAGTAAACTAGAAGGAGGGAACAGGAAGAAAATCCAGAGCCTAGAAAAGCCTTGGTCCCCGATAAGAACAGGCTAAAGGCTGTAGAAAAAATACACTGAAGGAACCAGGAGTTTTCTGTGCCTCAGGCAGCCCTCAAGACCTTACCAGGTGCGCACTGAAATCCATCCCCATGATATCCAGGGAGGCATCGGCAGGAGAACGAGCCAGGGGTATTGTAGCAGGTAGCCGAGGGGTGACATCTGTTTTCCGAGCATTCATCAACATCTGCAGAGGCAGGAACAGGGATGGGGTGGGGGTGGGGGGGGCAGGGAGGAACAGCATGACTTCACTGCACCCAACTGGGGCTACTACGCGGCCCTAGTACATGTGGGTCAATGCCAAGGGGTCAACCTTAGAAGACCTCTGGGCATGAGCAGAAATATGCTGACAGCTAAAGGCGGGCTAAACATACAAAGTCGAGGGACACGTGAGCGAACCCATTAGACTAAGAATGTACAGTGTAGAAATCAAATGTGTGGTCACTTCCAAAAAAAAAAATATCCTGCGGTGTATTTCTAGAGTATCTTTCATCCACAGTGAATTCCAGGAAGTTATTACCTTTGAACTAGCCTTTGGGCTGTAAATCACTCACTTCCTTTCAGTACCACAGCAGTAAATACATGTAACAATGGTTTCGGTCTTGCCCTGTTGGCACCATGTCCCTATAACACCAATCTACAGATCCGGAGAAGCCCGGTGAGGCTCCAAATGCTTTTTCAACTAAGTCTGGAAGCACATCCAGTCTCCCGGAATCAGAGTCCTACCATCTACAATGCCCAAGGAATCAGAAATTTTCTCTACTTTCTACCTTTAGAAGAAATAGAAAAGCGTCAGAAAAATATTATCAGAAGTTTGGAACAACACATTCAAAAGAACATCTAAGGGCGCCTGGGTGGCTCAGTCAGTTAAGTGTCTAACTTCGGCTCAGGTCACGATCTCGCAGGTTGTGAGTTCGAGCCCCGTGTCAGGCTCTGTGCTGCCAGCTCAGAGCCGGGAACCTGCTTCAGATTCTGTGTCTCCCTCTCTCTCTGCCCCTCCCCTGCTCACGCTCTGCCTCTGTCTCTCAATAATAAATAAACATTTAAAAAAAAATTTAAAAAGAACATCTAAATTTGTCAGGTTTATCAGTACAAACAGTTCAGGCCCTCCCACTCTCCACATGGTACTGTAAGGATTAAATTTCATATTTCTCAAAACTGCAACATCCTAGGGGTATCTGGGTAGCTCAGTCGGTTCAGTGTCCAACTCTTGACTTCAGCTCAGGTCATGATCTTGCGGTTCCTGAGTCTGAGCCCCACATCAGGCTCCATGCTGTTGGTGTGGAGCCTGCTTGGGATTCTCTCTCCCTCCCTCTCTCTTCCCCTCCCGTGCTCTCTCTCTCAAAATAAACTTAAAAAAATTTTTTTTAAGTTACAACATCCTAGAACCTTACATGCCAGCTTATAGTCCTTTTATTTACTGCAATCAGCATATGCAGACAATAGCAAGACAGTCCCCTTTCCCCCCAAAAAACCTATGAGAGTCAAACTATTAAAACCAATGGCTAGTGGTTGAGATAAGCTCTCTGCAGAGATAGGAAGTCTTCCAGAGTAAAAGGAGGATAAAGAGTGTAAGTCTGATCAAGGCTCCACTGAAAAGAAAGCCGTCACTTTCACGAAAACACCCAAAAAACGATTTAAAAAATGGATGAAAAAAGGTGGGTTGGGATGATCAATGTGAAACCTAGAAGAATGTGAGTCCCAGAAGTGAAATGCATCAATTTGCTATAGCCCATGGCAGAGACACATAGAACCCAGGAAGCCCAAGAGCCACAGCGTGAATTTGACATGGATCAGCTGGGGACAGAGTTGGCCCCTCAGCCGGCCTCCCGTGCCCCAGGTGAAATCTCTTCTAGGGTTATGACTACCAGCCTTGCTATGACCATGTGCTCACTGAGCCACCCTCCCAGGTGCCGGTGAGCAGACATGTTCGTGGGAGAGGAATCTCTTATGTCGAATTAGGGAATTCACATTCTGCTTATCCTCAGTCTTAAGGAAGTTTCGTCAACATACATCAGCTCCCCTAAGTCCAAAACCATCCTGAATGCTTGACAGAACGGAGTTTAATGCCACCCAGAGAGGCTCTGCCCAGATGAACTGGCCTCCCTAGTTACCTTCTTTCCACCTACAAAGGCAGGAAAGTACAAGGTTAGAAACAAACAAGGTTTTCTGATTAGCTCCTCAGTCAACCAAAAAGAAACCAGACTAATCACAACAAAAACTCTATCTCCAATCTAATCAATAGGTTCTATATTGTCATATTTAATTATCTTTGAGTCTGGCCCTCAGTCTCTTGACGAGGACAACTCCAGCACCTAGCTGGGCAAAGCCAGTGACCATCCAGTTCCTTGGGCCTGCAAGAGGCCATAAAACTGGCTGTAAAACCAAAGCTGTAAAACTGAACATCCAGCAGGAAATTAAATGCAGGAAATTGAAGCTATTCATAATACATATGCTAAAAGGACTTCTCATGCTAACAGGAACCCCAGGCAATGACAGGAAGCAGGAATTCCTGAGACACAGGGCCTATTTCTAGAACCCATGGATCAGTTTCTTGAGATTGTTTTTGAACTAAGGGAGAGGGGACTCCCCAGAGCTACCAGGTTCCTTATGTTCTTAAAGCCTATGGCCTAAGAATTGTGATCAGACTGAAAGCCAGTCATCTTCCCACAGATACTAGAGTCAGGGGGAGGGACACTAATGGTTGTAAATGACCAGCAGGAGAAAGCCCTTGAAGGGACAGAAAGCATCACAAGTGAGGAGCCCCCGTCCCCTAGAAGCTGGAGGAGGTAAAGCTCCCTGAAACACAGTCCCCCATACCTCCTTGAAGACCTCACACCATGACAGAAAATGAGTGCAGTCAGCCACTCCAGAGCCTGGGCTCAGAGCAGGCTATGGCTCCTCCCAAGGAGTGCTAACATTGAGGGGTGTGGGGGGAACTGGGGCTTTTGTGTAAAGAAGGGGAGCTCTTCCCTCTATCACAGGATGTCAAGTGTCAGGACAGAAAGCATGGAACACTTTCAGCCCCTAGGGAAGGGAGAAACTCCTTGTTGCTACGCTCAGGCTGGGAGCTGCCATTTATGCCTAACAATCCCTGTCAGGGGTCTTTAGGGGCTGTCAGAACACTGAGGTCAAGACGACAATGTTTGGGGCACAGAACTCCTTTGCCACTCAGATCATGAAACATGGCTCAATGTCAGCACAATTCTCCATTTTATTCTGTTAAGCTGGTAAAACACCTGTATGGAACATTTGTTAAAACCCTCCATTTTGAATTCATGCTTTGGTGTTTCAAAGCTTTCACTGCCGTAATTCTGAGCCCATACCCAAATCAGGCGAGGTCCCTTCAAAACAAACCCAACCACCGGATTACCAGATTCTAGCTACCCTTAACCCATCCCACCCAACCCCCTTTGCTTTCAGACCATCCAGTGAAATTTCCAGACCCCAATAAAGGCTTCAGCCCACAAGTTCTAGCTCCCCACCTATTCGGTCAAGCACCTTGCTGGGTGTGCCCCTGTGTGGTATGTGGTGACCCTCTCTCTGGGACCCATGAGCATAATAAACTCCTTCCTTGCAAACCTTGTACTCTTCTCCTGTGGCTGCACCAACTTTACCACACCTTACTTAACATCTCTCTTTTTAGAACAGAAAACCAGAGACAGAATAACCTAAGTGCCTCTCCTCACGTCCCTCCTGAGCAGTGATGGTGCTGAGGGATGTCCCACCCGTAACTCAATCGCTTCTCCTGGAAAGGTCCCAACTCAAGACACACTGCTTCACCTGGCAAAGTTACCAAGATCTATGAGGACAAACATGCCTGAGAAATACCGGCTCATACCAACATAAGGTGGACATCAACCCTGAAACCGTTGCAATCGGGGTTGATTGAGGGAAGCTGGAAAAGACTGAACTCTACTTGGATAAAAGTAGTAACTGCTGGTGACTCAGACTAGACTGAGAACCCAAAGCCAAGTCCAGCCTCTCCAGGGAACCTGGTTTTTAACAAACTGGCTAGAGAAAAACCCACACACCTTTTATTGCTAGTTTAATGGAGTAAAGAATAACATGCATGCTTCAAGAATGTGCACTTTCCACAAAATAGAGCTTCCATCTCTATTTTTCTCTATTTTGCTATTTTCTCTCTATGGCCACGGGTACACATGCACATTGTGGCATATCTTTAAATATGTGCATGCATGTGCATACACCCACACACACGTATGTACTTATCCTGCAAATCACCTTCATGACTAGCCCAGTCGGATTTAGGCATGGCATAGGTCTTTAGGAAAAGGACTATTCATTCTCTTCTACTCCACAGTCTGAAAAGCTTGGAAGGCAACCCATGGTAATGGATTCTGGGAGACAGCCTCTAAGGACCCCCAAAGATCCCTACCTCCTAGCATTTGCAATCTTATGTAATCCCCTTCCCTTGAGTAACTTGCATCTAATCAATACACGAAAGCAGTATTGAGGGGATGTCATTTTTGTGATTATAACTTCCAATTTGCTAAAAGACTTTCTGCCACCGGCTTTGATGAAGTAAGCTACCTTGTTGGAGGTCTGCGTGTCAAGAAGCTGAAGGTCATCTCCAGGACACAGCTAACAAGGATCTGAGGCTCTCAGGCCTCAAGGAATTGAATCCTGCCAATAACCATGTGAGGATGTTTCCCCAGTTAGGCCTTTAGAGGAGACCCCAAGCCTACCAGACCCCTTGTTGCAGTTTTGTGAGGATCTTTTTAAGCAGAGGACCAAGCTAAGCCATTCCCAGGCCCTTGACCTATAGATAATAAATGTGTATTGTTTTAAGCTACTATATTTTGGGGTAATTTGGTATGCAGCAATAGATAACTAATACACTAAGGGAAGCAACTGATGGGTTTTAAGTTTGTGAGTTCCAGAGAAAATCCCAAATGCAGAGAAGCAAAGATTGAATAGGGACAATTAAAAATGGCAGAAATCAGCAAGAGGGCAGTAATAACAATGAATGGCATTACTCACAAGTTCCCAACATGGAAAAGTAACCAATTTTAACATGATCCCAAAGATAACCAAAGTTTTACAGGACAAACAGAAGTTAAAAGAAGGAAGACAGAATGAATCTAGACGGGATTAGGGCAAAAACTATCTAACTCAATTAACATTCTGATTAACACTCATCACACCTAGGCTGCAATTAATTTCAACTTGTTAGCTTTAAACCAAAGACCTAAGAAGTAAAATACTTTAAAGGCACGATCTCTGCTGACCTGAGTGGCCGGATGTTTAAATACGCAATTCTACTGACAAGATTTTGCTTCTCCAGGCAGTCTCATCTCTTAAATGTGCTAAATGGAACTGAACGGTAAAGATTCACAAGGGTGGACAAAACATTATTCCCGCATGAAGAACAGAACCATGAGGAGTCTGTGCACCTCACATCCTGACCCCCATACCTGTGGAGGCTACCCTCTGTGTGTCAAGAGTGTATCTATTACAGATGGAACTCTTGGGCTGGTCAAGTGGGAGAAGCATCTGTGAATTCCAAATCTACCTCGTTCTCACTGGGAAGCAGTTGAGCTCTAAAACTGGGGATATTTTTAGTAGAGAAAAAAACAAAACAAACCAGGGCTAAACTGAGCCACGGCTTTGGGTCATTTCAGTATAAACTGTGTTTTTAAGAAAAGCATACAGCAGAACTTCTGTACAACAGAAGTGGAAACATGAAAGAGCCAGTTCAGACAATACCAAATGGCCCAGCACAACGAGGAAGGAGAGGACGGCTGTGCTGCCCTGACACGTGTTCTGTCCAGAACGGACCGCGTCAGTGGGCTCGTCCGGGAGCCTCTCCGCGGAGAGGGAAGGGAAGAGGAATCAGGAGCAGGAGGAGAAGCGAACATCTGATAAGGAGGCGGGGCGGGCATGTTGTTTCATCTGCTGTGAAGTTCCCAGGGGTCACACGGCTGTTCTAGCACATCAACGGTGGCCCAGCCAATGCAAGCAGCAGTCTGAAGGGAGGGGGAAACCCTGTGTTCCAGGCTTATAATCCCCACACAGACCCTTTTCCCACCATTCTCTCATTGCCGGTGTCTCATTTTACCCTAACTTTGTGCGCATTACGGACAGCATGAAATGGAGTTTCAATTCCATCATGTCACTGGATATATTTTGAAAACCTTTTGTGGATTATGTACATTTCTTAAATAATCTCTATATTAAAGTACTACTAATCCCAGTTTCATGAATATTTATACCCAGAGAATTATACCTAGTTCAGTAACAACCTCAAACATTATTATTATTTAACCGAGTTAAATTTTAACAGTTAGTCCTGCATTCCAGTTTAGTGATTTTATCAAATACTGTACCAAGTCTTAACCAGCTTAAATGTGGTTAGATTTCTGGGGGAAAAAAAAAGTTTTGGGTATTTATGTATGCATTACTATCCTCTTAAGACAGAGTTCTCTCTCTCCCCACCCCCTCCCCTTCTCTCCAGAGAGAGAGGTGAGAGGGAAAAAATGAGAAAGAATTGCACGTATGTTTAGAGATTACTTCAAATACCCCTTCAACCAGTATCATAAGCAACTCAAAGTTAGGCGCAACTGGAAGTGCTAGACTAAGTCACTGACCATAGATGGAAGGATGGAGACTTCCCGACAGGTGAATAGGCTTTCCCGAAGTTCCTCCAGCCTACGCCAGCTCTAAGGAACAGAAGGTTGGCTACAAGCTCGCAGTGGCTTCCTAGTGCTCCGGGAACGTCCCCACCATATGCTCACCAATCTAATCCAAGGGAAAATACCCTTTGCTCTGCTTTTTGACTCAAAGGACAGCTTTTCTCTTGCTCTTTGGACAATTTCAAGGCTGTGTGAGTCAAGGAAGGGAGAAGTCCTTTTGAGAAAGGTTCCGGTTACGTGGGGATGTTGCATACAAGGCAACTTTCCAGAGTCACTGAGGCTGACGACCCGCAGGTACTCACCAGTACATTGGTGCCCGCTGCCAGTGTAACCAGGCAGGCAGGTGCAGCTGAACGTGCTGCCCCCATGGTAAATGCACCGGGCCTGGTCAGCAGGAGCACAGGAATGACTGCCATCCGCACAGGGGTTGGGAGGTGGGGCGATCACTGAAAAGAGAAGAAGGCAAGGACATCTGAGAGTTCAGACCTGCAGATGGGTGAGACTGCTCCTCCCAGTGTGATTCACACACCCATAGCATCAGGACATCTAGGGGCTTAGAAGGCATATAGGTTCTCAGGCCCTATCCCAGAGCCAGTTAATCAGAATCTGACTTTCAACAAGATCCCTGGATGGCTTGTATGCATATTAAAGTTTGAGAAGTGCTGGTCTGGGTTTGTGGTTAAAACTCTAGACATGAAGATCAGTCATTAAAATAGTCCTTGATAAAGTTTATAACTCACCAGAACTACACACACACACACACACACACACACACACACACACACACACACAGTTTCTATCATCACTGCTACTTTTTCATCCCACTGGGTTAAAAAGTGTATTTTCTCTATCATCGTCTGGCTTTACCAATGGGATGAATTTGGGATCCTAGTTCCTGTGGATGCACTTTTAGGTCCAAAGGTTTCTTTTTCTTTTCTTTTTTTTACCCTTGAAAGAGTACATTTATTACAGATGGAGTTGTACAGCTGGCCCAGTGGGGCGAGCATCTTTGAATCATAAATCTGTTTCATTTAAATTTGAGAAATATTTTACTTCTGTCCAGAACCGGTGGTATTAGAGGTTCACAGTCTTGTTATATGATTGGGCCAGATACCAAGACACGCAGGAATCCCAACTGGGTGAACACCCTTCAATAACTCAACACCGAAAGGAAAGCAACATACAAACCCAGGGCTGAACTGGGCCATAGGGTTATTTCCGCGCAAAGTGTTTTCAGAAACCATATGGCAGAGCTTCTGTACGTTAGAGCGGAAACATTAATGAATCAAAGAGCAAGGTTCAGCACTATTTTGGCCCAAAAGAGAAATGGCTTAGCACTCACATATACAAGTGTGGTGGTCGTCTGCAAACTCATAACCACTCCGGCAGTCACAGCTGTAGCTGCCCGGCAAGTTGGTACACACAGAGTTGGGGCCACAGTGATGGAAGCCCGTTGCACATTCATTTACATCTAAGAAGAAATAACGACAGAAAAGCGCGGCTTAAATCAAGGGTTCCACAAGTGAAAGGTCTGAACACTCGATGTTTCCTCACTACTATGAAGCTTCAACAGGACAAATAAATTGTGGACTAAACAGAAGTCCAAAGGTAAGATTTCTAAGCATCGACCAGAATGCATGTTGCAGATTATAATATTTATCTGCAGTCAGTCAAGTATAAGTCCAAGGGAGAAATATTTCAATATTGTAAGCATTCTTTAGACTTTATTTTTAAAAAAAACCACTCAACATTTAAAAGAAAAACACACTAATGACTTTTCTTTTAGAAATGTAAAGAAATGTCTGTGGATTGTGGGGATATAACAGGGGAAAAAAAACAATGTCTGAAACCTGAAGACAACCTGAAAACACATGTTTTAGTAAATATAAGAAAATACTTAATACAGGATTAAAATGACAAAACTTAAGAACTCAAAATATGCAGGAACTCCAACAGTTGTCTTCTTTCTCCAATCCCAGCCCCAAACACCCACGTCCAAACTATCCTCTCAAACCTAACCAGAATATGCTTCAGTTTTTAAATAACAGCATTTAGGTTAATAGCTGCTAAACTTGTCTTGTTGATCAGTGGAGATCATAAAAGCAGACGCACCTATCTTCTACAAACACAGGGCTGGAGGACCCCGTGAAAGAACACAGCGCATACAACTTACCCACACAACTCCGTCCATCTCCCTGGTACCCGGAGGCACACTTGCAGGTGTAGTCTACACCTGTCCCTGGATGGCACCGAGCTTTCGTGTCACAGGTGTGGCTCCCATCGAAGCAAGGATTCACTGGGGTGGGGGTTGAGTCCACTGCAGGAGCAGAGAGGGAATAAACCACACTAGCACAATCTGGTTGTTGTAAAGAGAATGGCACAGAAAGGAGATCAAAGACTCCATGGCGCCCAAAAATAAATTCAAAATGGATGAAAGACGTAAAGGTGAGACAGGAAATCATCAGAATCCTAGAGGAGAAAACGGCAACAACCTCTTTGACCTCGGCCACAGCAACTTCTTACTTGACATGTCTCTGAAGACAAGGGAAATAAAAGCAAAAACGAACTATTGGGACCTCATGAAGATAAAAAAACTGCACAGCAAAGGAAACAATCCACAAAACTAAAAGGCAACCAAAGGAATGTGAGAAGATATTTGCAAATGACTTATCGTATAAAGGTTAGTATCAAAATCTATAAAGAACTTACCAAACTCAACACCTGTAAAACAAATAATCCAGTGAAGAAATGGGCAGAAGACATGAATAGACAGTTTTCCAAAGAAGACATCCAGAAGGCTAACGGACACATGAGAAGATACTCAATATTGTTCATCGTCAGGGAAATACAAATCAAAACCACATTGAAACGCCACCTCACACTGGTCAGAGTGGCTAAAATTAACAACTCAGGAAACAAAGGATGTAGGTAAGGATGTCAAGAAAGGGGAACCCTCTTGTACTGTTGGTGGGAATGCAAACCGGTGCAGCCACTCTGGAAAACAGTGTGGAGGTTCCTCAAAAAATTAAAAATAGAATTATCCTACAACCCAGCAATAGCACTACTAGGAATTCATCTAAAGGATACAGGAGTGCTGATTTGTAGGGACACATTTACCCCATGTTTATAGCAGCACTATCAACAATGGCCAAATTAGGAAAAAGCCCCAATGTCCATCAACTGATGAATGTATAAAGATGTGATATATATGTAATGGAATACAACTCAGAGATGAAAAAGAATGAAATCTTACCATTTGCAACAACGTGGATGGAACCCGAGGGTATTATGCTAAGTGAAATAAGTCAGTCAGAAAAAGATATCATGTGTTTTCACTCATATGTGGAATTTGAGAAACTCAACAGAAGACCATAGGGGAAGGGATGGAAAAATAAGTTACAGAGAGGGAGGGAGGCAAACCATAAGAGACTCTTAAATACAGAGAACAAACTGAGGGTTGATGGGGGGGGGGGGGTGGTTAGAGGGGTGGGGAAGATGGGAGATGGGCATTAAATGGGAGATGGGCACTGAAAAGGGCACTTATTGGGATGAGCACTGGGTGTTGTATGTAAGTGATGAATCAAAGGAATCTACTCCCAAAGCCAAGGCTACACTGTATACACTGTATGTTAGCTAACTTGACAATAACTAAAAAAAAAAAAGAGACTCCATGGGACTGACTATATCCTCATCTGTTTGGGGGCCCACCAGGCGACCTTACTAAATTATTAATCCCCAAAACTGGGCTGGATAATCCAACCTACAGTTTTAAATTCCAGAATGGCTTCCTCTTCCCTACTCTACAGACACCTAACCTTTTATTACTTACATTAGGCTTGTGTTCAGGGAATAAAAACATCCAAAACATGACCAACTTTTATTTTAAAGTGCTTTCACTCTATCACCTCATGTGATTCTCCGAACTTTGTGAGGTTGGCTGTCATCCCCATTCCCTTTGCAGATAAGTGAGTGACATTGGAAAAATTGCCCCAGCTCACAAAGCCAGGAAATGATACAGCAGGAATGCATACCCCCAATTTTTGTCCCTAAAGTGGGCAAGACCTCACTAAAATTCACCATTTTAGAAGTCAAAATTTCATTAATGGGAAATCTTGCTTTTATAAGATTTAGAAGACTAAAGAGGAATGATTTTTGCAGTATTTCCTCTTCAGGATTAACCTTGCCAGAGATCCATCCACCCACTGGGTACTGAGAACTGTTAACATCTGAGATCTTCCCTAAAGTTTTATTTCTAGACGGAGTAGAGTAGTAATGCTTAGCGAGCACTCATTTGCCAGGCACTGTTCTAAACCCTTTACATATAGCATCCCTTTAAATCCTCATGAGTGCACTGTGAAGAAGACATTAATATCTTCATTTTTTACTACAGTATGGAGAGGCCAAGTAACCTGCCCAAGGTCATAAGACAAGGTGCATGGAGTGGGGACAAGAAGCCAGGCAGTCTGTGCTTTCCACCACTTGGCTACAGACACCACTGAAGGAACTTCATAAACTGGGCTCATCTAAGCCAAGGGCACAGAAGTGGTGTTGGACAGAGCCCCAGACACAAGGAATCCATTAACTCTGGGCACTTCCGTTTACTCCTCTAATTCCTCAGGTGTAAAATGGGAATAAAGACAATGCTTAGATCTGCTAAAACTGAAGAAAATAAAGCAAACCCGACATAATGTACGTGGAAGGCAATTTCGCTCCCCACAGGCAGGCCCGCCCAGTCCCTAGTGACTCTGTTCCCCCCTTTTCTTCCTCAGTGGGGCCACTACCCTCAACATGCTTTCAGCTTTATGTCTCAGTTCCTAGAATTAATTCTAATCTTAGATCCAAAAGATTTCAAGAGCTTTATCCAAACCTCCCAGGCTTTACATCAAGCCATCCCTGCTACCGAGAGGGCTTCGTCTAAGTCATAACTGGAGCTTCTGCCTTGGACTTCTGCCTGTGCCTGGTCCCTGTCTTGACAGCCAGCTCGGTACACCCCAAGTTCTGCCTGGATCACGACAGCTCCCACTGCTCCAGGGACCAGAACCTTGGCATTGGTAGATACACTGGCAACACCACCTACTTGAACTTCCTGGCACCACCTCCTCCTAGATTCCCTCTCATTTCTCTCTAGCTCACCTACATCTCCCACCCTCCTTACCTCAGGTGGGTGGGCCTTGCCCAAAGTAACTCCTAGTCTAGACTCAAGGTGACACTTGCTGCCGTCACCTGCCTCAGACTGGACCCCCTTGTAGTCCTTCAGGACATCCAGCTACCTCCCCAGGGTTTGCCCACTGTCCACGCTGACTCTTCCAGTTTTCTCAGCCTGGTAGGAGCAGGGATGCCTTGGCTGAGTCTCTGAAAGGACCCGCTGCCTTCTAGTCAATTCCCCCTATCACTTTATAAGAAACACCACTCTGTGTTCTTACAACGCAATATTCTTAGTCCCAAATTATGGCCAAGCAAGTAAATAAAGGAGGGCCATGGGTTTATCCTTGGTCTGCCTCAATGATGTTGACTGGTGTATGTTACAGAATCTTTGCCAAGAAAAAAAAGGACCAACAAATGGCTCCAGCACTTTTTAAACCTGATGAACTTAAGTCTGTCAGCGTGCGCCTAGCTCCACAAATCAAGCAAGATACCCTTGGGCGTCCCTCGTTCTTCCCTCTGGATCTCTTGGTGAATGGGATGGAAGCAGAACGCTGGGGTTATAGGGTAGTACAGACCAAGTTCCTGAGACAGTCCACAGCATGGTTATGGTTAAGAGTAGGGTCATGTCCTCGCTGAAAGCTGAGAGCAAGGCAATTCCTTCTCATTTCTCCATTTTAGAAGATGCTGTATAACATGCGTGGTCTACCCAGCCAAAGGGGGAAGCGATCTCTGAAATGTTTTAATTTAGAAATACCAATGCTTACCCTTCTCGTTCAGTACTTTCCAGCATCAAATTTGCACTGTGGCACATTCTGGTAAAGATCAGTGAGAATGCATAGACATCAAGAGCTCACCGCCCTGCTAGGCATGAAACAAAACAAAACAAAAAACAACACAGTGCAAAAGCTGACTTGCAAACTTGGACGGGAAACACTGGCCTACCTGAAACCGAGGGGGCAAAATGTCCATAGTTACGTGACACCGATTTAAAATATACTACACTGACAGGACCGGCTATGTAATTCACAGAGCTCAGTGCAAAATGAAAGCGTGGGGCCCTGTTCACAAATTAAGAGTTTCAAGAGAACAGCCGCAGAGCTCTCAAACCAAGTGTAGAGCCCTTCTGAGCACAGGCCCTGCTCACTGAACTTGGTTTCCAAAAACACGGCTTTAAAAATACATTTCTAAAACCATTTGGCTACTCACTCTCCACGGCTTGTTAGCTTTCTCCTATTATAGCAAGAACAACACTATCTTCCTTACCATGTATTCTATTTTGCCCTCACCCTTTTAAACGGCTTGACTCTCTGACAGGGGATCTGGAACTAATTTACTCATTTAATCAAGAGGAGAAGAGCAGTTTTCCATCAAGGAACAGTCCGTTCCGCTTCGCTGCATGGCCCTCTGCCCAGTCTCCTCGACCCACCAGAAGGAGCCCTGAGGTGGGCACAAGGGCAGGAGGCCCAGCGGCGTGCTGCTCAAGGACCCCACGAAGGACAGCCAACCCAGACCTGAAGCTCAAACACTTGGAGGGCGGTTGGGGGCTGCAGCTGGGAAGTGGGCCAGGCCCCAGGCTCTGACTGCTCACTGGGAAGACTGGACGACAGTACCTCCCGAGCCCTGGGAAGCCACAAGTGCCCACATCAGATGGGGCAGCTGCGGGGTGTCCCAGACATTCCAAACAGATCATCATTCCCTCCGGAGAAACGGAACGCTTGAGAGGAAACAGTTGTGTACTGCGGGGCGGGGGGAAGGTTTTGTCATTTGTTCATTTGTTGTTTTCTCTCCCCCCACCCCATTTTTCTCCTATTCAGGGAGTATAAACGACAGTATTGCAGTTTTCCCCAGGGGTGGGTGAAACGGGGTGCAAACACACAGGGTTAAAACACACATGCCCTCTTGAAATTTGGCCCAAATTATGAGGCAGTCCTGAGGCCAGTGGAGTCCATGTGGAAAAGCAGCTGGACACGTTTTAGTTGTGACGGAGCAAGTTACTTCATGTCTATACCTCAGTCTCTGTAAAACGGGGGATGATGATCCCCCTGTTGGGCAGGGGGTTTTGTGGGACTGAGTTCATTTCTGAAAGTACTTATGACAGTGCTTGGAGCCAAGTAAACCGTCCTTTGCCATTATATTGGACTGGCGTGGAAGGGAAAATCACATAAAGTTCTAAAGACAAATGAGCAACTTGGTACCTGTCAGTTTGCCGGCATTCTTTTTGTTACTCTCATCTGGTGTGCCTCTGGGAAAAACACACCCAGAGATTTATCTTTTCACTACGTAATTCTAGAATCTGAGCGGGATTCCTCGGCCTGGGAGGCTCTTCGCTAATCACTGTTCTTACAGACCAGACACCGACACCCAGCAAAGTGCTGAAGGGTGTTTTCCTCAGCTGTTTGCGTTCAACTCTTTTCTTGAGAAATAGGCAATCATCTTTTCCCTTGTGGGATGTCCATCTCTCTAAAGTCAACTGACGTTTTCATGCTATTAAAAAAATCTTTGCGTTCCCAATGCCTGTACTCCCAAGCACGTTTCCTAAAACCAAACCACCCACACAGCCACACCAACAAACTCGGGATTCTCATTTCAAGTCACCTCCACGTCCTCGAAGAGTCCAGCCCTCCTGCCTTCATCTCGTTATCATATTGCTGAAGTGATGCTCATGAACCTGAGGAGGCTTACGGAGCCCTCCTCTCCATTGCTGAGTCACAGAATCACCTCTGGAGGGGAGTCTGGCCTCAACAGTATCAATACAGAGCCAGACCCTCTCTTTACTCCTTAGGTACGCCTTGCATTCTAGGGGAAAACACTAGCTATTGGCTTTCACAACTAAAATGTCCCTTTTATCTGACAATTTCCTATCTGTTAGGGTTCCTGGACTTTGCAGGTTCACCCTCTGGCTCACCAAAAAAAAAAAAAAAAAAAAATGTTTTTTAATCGACAGACTTTTTTTTTTAAAGAACAGTTTTAGGTTTACAGAAAAATTGAGCAGAAAGTAAAGGTTTCATAGCGCCCCCCCCCCAATATGCAGTTCATGAACTTCTTATATTAGTGCGATACAGTCATTGTAACGATAAGCCAATACTGATATTATTACCTAAAGTCTACAGTTTATTAGGGCTTACTCTTTCTGTCATGCAGTTCTATAGGTTTGGGCAAATGTATAATGACATCTATTCACCATCATAGAAGCATACAGAGTAGTAGTTTCACTGCCCTAAAACTCCCCTGTGCTCTCCCTAGTTACCTCCCCCTGAACTCCTGGCAACCACTGACTTTTATTCTCTGTAGTTGCATTTTTCCTAGACTGTTACATGCAGTTGACTCTTGAACAATTTCCTGATCCCCTGCAGTGCTGAAAAATCTGCATATAACTTTTGACTCCCCCAAAGCTAACAGCTTACTGTTGACCAAAAGCCTTACCAATAAGGAAATATCTGATACATATTTTATATATTATATACTGTATTCTTAATAAATTTAAGCCAGAGAAAAGAAAAAATTAAGAAAATCCTAAGAGAGCATCAAAAACAAGAAGATACCTAGGAATAAACCTAACCAAAGAGGTAAAAGATCTCCAAAAACTATAGAACACTTATGAAAGAAACTGAAGAGTACACAAAGCAATGGAAAAACATTCCATGCTCATGGACTGGAAGCACAAACATTGTTAAAATGTCTATACTACCCAAAGCAACCCACACATTTAATGCAATCCTTATAAAAATACTAATAGCATATTTTACAGAGCTAGAAGAAACAATCCTAAAATTTGCATGGAACCACAAAAGACCCCAGATAGCCAAAGCAATCCTAAAAAAGAAAAAAAATGCTGGAGGCATCACAAACCTGGATTTCAAGCTACTTTACAAAGCTGTAGTCATCAAGACAGTATGATACTGGCACAAAAACAGACACATAGGTCAATGGAACAGAACAGAAAACCCAGAAATGGACATGGAACTATATGGTCAACTAATCTTCAACAAAGCAAGAAAGAGTATCCAATGGAAAAAAGACAGTCTCTTCAACAAATGGTGTTGGGAAAACTGGATGGCAACATGAAGAATGAAATTAGACCACTTTCTTATACCATACACAAAAATAAATTCAACATGGATGAAAGGCCTAAATGTGAGACAGGAAACCATCAAAATCCTAGAAAAGAACACAGGCAGCAACCTCTTTGACCTTGGCCAGAGCAACTTCTTACTAGACACGTTTCTGGAGGCAGGGAAACAAAAGCAAATATGAACTATGGAACTTCATCAAGATAAAATGCTTCTTCAGAGTGAAGGAAACAATCAACAAAACTAAAATGCAGCCTATGGAATGGGGAGAAAATATTTGCTAATGACATACCTGACAAAGGGTTAGTATCCAAAATCTATAAAGAACTTACCCAACTCAATACCCAAAAAAACTAATAACCCAGCTAAGAAATGGGCAGAAGACATGGATAGACACTTTTCCAAAGAAGACAATCAGATGGCTAACAGACACATGAAAAGATGCTCAACATCACCCATCACCTGGGAAATGAAAGTCAAAAAAAAATGAGATACACCTGTCAGAATGGCTAAAATGAACACAAGAAACAACAGGTGTTGGCAAGGATGCAGAGAAAGGGGAACCCTCTTCATTGCCGGTGTGAATGCACACTGGTGCAGCCACTCTACAGAACAGTATGGACAGTCCTTAAAAAGCTAAAATAGGGGCGCCTGGGTGGCGCAGTCGGTTAAGCGTCCGACTTCAGCCAGGTCACGATCTCGCGGTCCGTGAGTTTGAGCCCCGCGTCGGGCTCTGGGCTGATGGCTCAGAGCCTGGAGCCTGTTTCCGATTCTGTGTCTCCCTCTCTCTCTGCCCCTCCCCCGTTCATGCTCTGTCTCTCTCTGTCCCAAAAATAAATAAACGTTGAAAAAAAAAAAAAAATTAAAAAAAAAAAAAAAAGCTAAAATAGAACTACCCTATGACACTGCAATTCCACTACTAGGAATTTACCCAAGGGATACAAAAATACAGATCTGAAGGGGTACATGCACCCCACTGTGGAGCTAAAGTATATTATGCTAAGTGAAATAAGTCAGTCAGAAAAAGATAAATACCATACGATTTCACTCACATGTGGAATTTAACAACAACAACAACAACAAAACAGATGAGCATATGGGAAGGGGAGAAAAAAAGAGGGAAACAAACCATAGGAAACTCTTAACGATAGAGAACAAATTGAGGGTCAATGGAGGGGGGTGGGTGGGAGATGAGCTAAAGGGATGACAGAGATTAAGGAGGGCACCTGTGATGAGCACTGGGGGTTGTATGTAAGTGATGAATCACTGAATTCTACTCCTGAAACCAATATTGCACTGTATGTTAACTAGAATTTAAATAAAAGTTAAAAAAAAATCATAAGAGAAAATACATTTACAGTACTGTATAAAAAAAAAAAGCCACATATAAGTAAACCACCCAGTTCAAACCTGTGTTGTTCAAGGGTCAACTGTAGTTGGAATCACACAGATGTAGCCTTTTCAGGCTTTCACTTAGCAATATGTACTTAAGGTTCCTCATGCCCTTTAGTGCCTTAGTAAGCCTAGAACATTCTTATCTGCATGTTTACCAAGCTTCACAGGTGTGGTTAATTCCAACTCAAGTTTGAGAAACATGGCTTTTTTTTTTGTTTAGTTTTTTTGGGTATTTTTTTGTTTTTTTATTTTTACCCCACTGCTATTTTTTTTTTCAGTGAAGACATAACTCACATACCATATAATTCATGCATCTAAAGAACACAGATTTTTTTAGTATATTTACAGTTATGCAACCATCACCACAATCAAGTTTAACACATTTTAACACCCACCCGCAAAAGACACTAGTACTCTGGCCATCCACTCCCTATCCTCTTATGCCCCAGCCCTAGGCAACCACTGATCCACTCTCTTCGCAGATTTGCCTCTTGGGGATATTTCATATAAATAGAATCAAACAGTAGGTTGCCCTTTGTGACTAGTTACCTTCACAAGTCAGCTTGTTTTCAAAATTCATTCATATTGTAACATGTGTCAGTACTTCATTCCTTTTTATGTCTTGATCATATTCCATTGTATGCATTAGGACATTTTAAAAATCCACTCCTCAATCGATGGACATCTGGGCTTTTTCTACCTTTTGGCTATTCCGAATAATGTTTCTATGAATATTCATGTACAAGTTTTTATGGGGACATAAGTTTTCTTTTCTCTTGGTTATAGAGCTACGAGTATAATTGCTCAAGTGGTGGGGCACCTGGGTGGCTCAGTCAGTAGAGCGTCTGACTTCGGCTTAGGTTGTGATCTCGTGGTTTGTGGGTTCAAGCCCCCCATCGGGCTCTGTGCTGACAGTTCAGAGACTGGAGCCTGCTTCGGATTCTGTGTCTCCTTCTCTCTCTGCCCCACCCCCCACTTGCACTCTGTTTCTCAAAAATGAATAAACGTCAAAAAAAATTACAAAAAAAAGACAATTGCTCAAGTGGTAACTTTAACTTTGAAAAACTACTGGATTGTTTCCCAAAGTACCATTTTACATTCCCACTAGCAGTGTAGGAGGGTTTCAATTTTTCCACAACTTCACCAACACTTGTTATGTTTAATACAGCGATCCACATGCATGTAAAGTAGTATCATTATGGCTTTGACTGTATTTGCATTTTCCTGATGACTAATGATATTGAGCATCTTTTCATGTGCCTACTGGGTAGTTTGTGTATCTTCTGAGAAATGTTCTATACAAATTTTTTATATTGTTTCTTTTTACTGTGTTTGTGAGAGTTCTTCATATATTCTAGATATAAGCCTCTTATTAAATATATGATTTTCAAACATTTTATACCTTTCTGTGGGTTGTATGTTCACTTTGTTGGTAATAATCTCTGAAGCACAAGTTTTTAATTTTGATGACACCCAATTTTTTCTTGATTGCCTACGCTTTCAGTATCATATATAAAGAAGCTATTGCTGGGGTGCCTGGGTGGCTCAGTTGGTTGGATGTCCAACTTCAGCTCAGGTCATGATCTCACACTTTGTGAGTTCGAACCCCACATCAGGCTCTGCTGTCAGTGTGGAGCCTGCTTTGGATCCTCTGTCCCCCTCTCTCTCTCTCTGCCCCTCCCTGCTCTCAAAAATAAACATTAAAAAAAAGCGGCAGCTATTGCCAAATTCAGAGTCATAAAAATTTGCCCCTTTATTTTTTCTAAAGTGTAGCTAAATTACAAGAAGGTCTATGACCCATTTTTGGTTAATTTTTGTGTATGATGGAAGACAGGGGTCCATAATCATTTTTAGCATGCAAATATCCCAACTTTCCCAGAACCACTTGTTAACAAAACTACTCTCTCTCCTCAATGAATTGTTTTGGCAACCTTGTCAAAATCAATTGATTGTAGATGTGAGTGTTTATTTCTGGACTCTCACTTCTATTCCACTGATCTTTATACCCATCCTTGTGCCAGGACTACATGGTCCTGATTAAAGTGGAAATCCTCCAACCGTTCTTTTTCGATTTTGTTTTGGCTATTCTGGGATCCTTAAATTTCCATCAATTGTAGAATCAGCTTCTCAGTTTTTGCAGAAAGACCAGCTGATAGCTGATAGGATTGTGTTGAATCTATGCTAGGAAGCACTGCTATGCTAATAAGTCTTCTGAGTCATAAAGATGCCATTAGGTCTAATTTTCTATTTATTTAGGTCTTAATTTTTTTTTTTCAAAACTGCTTTATAGGTTTCAATGTAGAAGTGTTACACTTAAAAAAAATTTTTTTATTCCTAAATATTTTGGGAACAGAATTGTTTTTAAAGTTTCCTTTTCAGTTTGCTCATTGTTACTATACAGAAATAGAAGACTGATATACAAAAATTATATCCTTCGACTTTGCTGAACACGTTAGTTCTAACAGTTTAACGAATTAGACTTTCTACATATTAAGATCACATCATAGGAGAACAGAGATCATTTTACTTCTTCCTTTCCAGTCTGCATGCCTTTTATTTTCTTGCCTAATTGCCCCGGCTAAAACTTCTGATGCAGTGCTGAGCAGAAGTGATAGGAACAGACATCTTCAGAGTGAAAGCATCCAGGCTTTCCTCATGGGGTACGATTCAACTTGTGTTTTTCCTCTCTTTTTGTTCTTCCAGGCACTGGCTCTTTGTCTTACCTTGATTTGATTTGATTTGATTTGGTGAAATCCAGCTCACCCTTTGAGTTCTAGCTAAAATGTCCCTTTTTGGGTACCTCTTCCCTACACTTCCAGACTAGGCTCATAGTGCCATGCTCTTATCAGTATTATAAATACCTGTCAGCATCAGTCCCCCTCCTAACTTGGCCTCACCTTGTTCACAGATGTCTCCCCAGCAGAGACTGGCACACACATGGGGTGTGTGCTTGGCACCCCAAGCAGCCTCACATATTGTGTTCTATTCCTTAGTTTGGTAGGAACGCTGTTCTACAAGTTCCATTTCTACCTCTGTCTCCACCTCAAAGACAAGCCCCTGCTTTACGCATCCTTACGCCCAGCCCCTAACACAGAGCCTGGTACTCGGTAACCCTTAGTAACCTCCGTGAATCATTCTGAGGCTACCCAAAAAGGAATTTTTAAAAGCTGGATGCGATTTTTTGCCAAAACAACAGAAGGAAACATACCTTCAACTGGGCCAAGCTGATTGGTCACAGCAAATCTAAGTACTCCTTCCCCATCAGTGTACAAGGCAAAGACCCGGTCCACATTCAGCTGCCGGGTTTTGGGGGTGGCCCGGTGTCTGGGGGCGTGCCTGCACGCCTGGTAAGTGATGTTCTGGTAGATGCGGTAGGACAGTGTTTGGTTGATGCCACCGAGGATGAGTGAGTAGTCTCTGGAACTGGTGGACGTCACAGCTGCAACAGACATTATTCAGCCAAACCGGTCAATTTTGAAGATACCAGAGATTTTCATGTGGGGTAGATTTTTCTGTACAGTTTTTCATCTAATTCCTGGAGGGTGTTCCCTCGGGAAGTTCCTGAGTTAATACGGAAAACCTGCCCCACAATTCCAGGAATGTGAGTAGACGCAAAGCCAACGTGCAGAGGAGGAGGGACAATCACTGCCATCATTATTAGCAAAGAATAAATTCTGCCACGATGTGCCAGCCACGCCAGGTGCTCTACAA
The DNA here is from genome assembly GCF_016509475.1 of Prionailurus bengalensis. Lineage (NCBI taxonomy): Eukaryota > Metazoa > Chordata > Mammalia > Carnivora > Felidae > Prionailurus > Prionailurus bengalensis. The sequence continues at coordinate 100,317,058 of NC_057355.1, forward strand.
GCACTGCCTTGTTAGTACCTCACCCCAGCAGGGTGGCCTCTGCGATCACCGGCAGGGGGCCTTGCAGAGGTGAAGAGGTAGCCTATCACATACCAGCCTTGTGTATGTGATAGAGCTGGAACTGAGACACGAGGCAGCCCGACTCTCTACCCCAAGTTTTCATGTTCAAGATTGCACAGAGGTGACAGCTTCCAACTTAAGTCCGAAGGGCTCTGGACAAAGGGAAGGGACGTTCTTTCAATCTGAATGTGGAGTTGGAAGCCCACACCAGTGTTCTGGCCATCAGCTGTTCTGTGCACGATCTGGGTTTCTCCTGCCCATTCTCCTCTGTTCACCCTCTGCCCAGCTTCCAACACTCACAACACAGAAGCAGGAAAGGCACGGCTCGAAGCAAACTGCTGTGCCGCAGGACGACTGCTGTGACTACGCCAGCGTCTTGCATTCAGGTGGTTTTACAGAACTCAGCACAATTTACACATAACAACCACGGAAGGTAGAGAGAAAAGGCGTTCTTCTGCTCATTCTCAAGATGAGAAAATAGGCCCTCAGGTGGCAAGTGACCTTAGCCCTCAGCTAGTTTATTTTTTTTTCAATATATGAAGTTTATTGTCAAATTGGTTTCCATACAACACCCAGTGCTCATCCCAAAAGGTGCCCTCCTCAATACTCATCATCCACCCTCCCCTTCCTCCCACCCCCCATTAACCCTCAGTTTGTTCTCAGTTTTTAAGAGTCTCTAATGCTTTGGCTCTCTCCCACTCTAACCTCTTTTTTTTTTTTCTTCCCCTCCCCCATGGGTTTCTGTTAAGTTTCTCAGGATCCACATAAGAGTGAAAACATATGGTATCTGTCTCTGTATGGCTTATTTCACTTAGCATCACACTCTCCAGTTCCATCCATGTTGCTACAAAGGGCCAGATTTCATTCTTTCTCATTGCAACATAGTATTACATTGTGCGTATAAACCACAATTTCTTTATCCATTTATCAGTTGATGGATATTTAGGCTCTTTCCATAATTTGGCTATTGTTGAGAGTGCTGCTATAAACATTGGGGTACAAGTGCCCCTGTGCATCAGTACTCCTGTATCCCTTGGGTAAATTCCTAGCAGTAGCCCTCAGCTAGTTTAAACTACAAGTCCATGATGTGAATTCCTATCCTCTGACTCCAAACCTAGCATTAGTTGTACAACACTGTGTAACACCTCATTTTAAAACGGGCTGAAACAATGTTACAGGACAAGTAAAAATTCCAATAGTCAATATTTTTCCGTGGCCCAGAGAGCACAGGTGGTTAAAAACGGTATATAATTATACAACCCTAACCCACCCCCAGAAACAAGGTTACCATCGATTCCATTATTATTTGAAAGTACTGGGATAGGAATGTTAGTATTCATTTGTGTAGCAGCCAACACTTATACTACATATTTAGTAAGAGCACTAACATGATATTGAGCTCCTTTTATGTACCACACACCATTCTAAGGACATCCCACATAAAAACTCATCATCCTCGGGGCACCTGGGTGGCTCAGTCGGTTGGGCGTCCGACTTCGGCTCAGGTCATGACCTCGCGGTCCGTGAGTTCGAGCCCCGCATCAGGCTCTGGGCTGACAGCTCAGAGCCTGGAGCCTGCTTTAGATTCTGTGTCTCCCTCTCTCTCTGACCCTCCTCTGCTCATGCTCTGTCTCTCTCAGTCTCAAAAATAAATAAATGTTAAAAAAAAATTAAAAAAAAAAACTCATCATCCTCACAACTATCTTGGGAGATATGCACTCTCCCCATTCTATAGATGTCAAAACGGGTTACACATACCTGAGTCCGTGTAGTGGTAAAGCTCCTTGTAGGGCGCTATGTGGGCTGTGAAATTTGCTGGGATGTAAGGCACCTGGCCTTGAATGTTGGTCTTAATGCTCAGATAGTTCTCTGGGTCAAGTCCCTCGGCAGTTTGAGTGATGCGAACCCTCTCTTCCCCCGGATAGAAAATAACTTCCATGTCATGGGTAAAGGTGGCACCTGGAGAGGAAGAAAGACTTCAGCACGGAGCTAAGAAGGGGTGTTGCGTCTGCCAGTAACGATCACCGCTGTGCATTTCCTCATTCCTACTGCTGTTGGAGACGGCGCCTACGGAGACCATCTGATATCCAAGACTAAGTACCATCAGCTGCCGATTTCATCAGTTCCCCCAAGTTTCTACTAAACAGTGTGGTTTCATCTGCCTCATTTCACACTGCTTCTCTTTGTAACAGCTTGTTTTCCGTAAGAAGCTACTAGGAACATCCTGACCTTTCTCTTTCTGAGGTTGCCAGACTTAGTAGAAAAACAAGCAAAAAAACTTAGGACACCCAGTTAAATTTGAATTTCAGATAATATGTTTTTAGTATAATACGTCTTCTACAATATTTAGGGCATACTTTTACTAAGTTATTCACATAATTCATTGTTCACCTGAAATTCAAATGTGACGGAATATACTCCACCTACTTGTAACTCCAAACCTTGATGGAAAACAAGATAGCTCTGGAGGTGCGGGAAGAACTTTTCTCTCAGCACTTGATCTGTGATAAATCCCGTAGGAAACTGGCCTTTTCAGGTTGGGAGGAAAGAGCTAAAAAAAAAAAAGATCCTCTACACCACCTAAGGTGGTCCTTAGACCAGCATTTGCGTCTCCTGGAAGCTTGCTAGGAAAACAGAATCACAGACCCCAGCCCAGGCCCACAGAGCCAGAATCTGCCTTTTCACAAGGGCTACAGGTGATCTGTGTGCAGGTTAGAGTGTGAGAGGCAATCACCGGTCGGTACCATTATGGGTCAGAGTCGCGGGGGTGGGAGAGGAGGAAGTTTACTCACAAAGCAAACTCCTCTCCAGATGCCCTGTAATCGCCATTTGTGCATCTCTATTTGTCAGATCTGTGTGTAACAACTCAAGTAAACACAACCTAACAAACAAGCTTGAAGCAATTCTGGTGAAAGGACATAAATGGTCCAAATGGAATCATCCCATTTCTCAGGATGACTTGGAGAACATGTGGAAGAAAACAGTCCCGTGAGACCAAACCAGGCCCAGCTACACACCTGTAGAAAACTGAGCAAACAGATGCTCTTTCACAGAATAAAAACCAAAGCATGGTGCCCAGGAGCCATCAGCCCCCTCAAAGGGCACTGCTGCTCACCTGTGAGACGGAAGCCATTCTCCCAGCCTGGTTTTTCTAATGCAAAGAGCCAGCCAAATAGGCCTCCAATTGGCGTGAGCGGGAGAAGGGCTTGGGCCGCGGGCTGTGGGATGTGGCTGATGGCCGTGTAGGCTCTGCCGTCATTGCCCACGATGTAAGCATGTAGGTCCACGTCAGTGAAGTGGACAGGCGTGTGGCCCACGCGGAGGTGGCCACTCACTTTCCCGTTGACTCGATGCGGTACCCCTGAAAGACAGCAGATCCGGTCAACTGTGACCACGGTCCAGGTTGGGGATGGGTACCCAGAAAGTAATTCCGCTCACAATTCCCAAAACTCCGTCTTTTAGCCATTTTCATGATTCCTAACCAACCCATTATCCATCTAAGTACAAAACAGACCTGTCTCCGATTTATTTTCTCCCATCCACTCTCCCATCCACTCTGACTCTAATGAGCTGGCAAAAAGGAGGAAAGATTTCTGGCTAATCCTCAAATTGGGAAACCAGCCCAAATGCGCTCATTTCTCTCGATCAAGCACCTGCAAGTTGCCGGTGCTTTGATTCAGGCAGTCGGAGATTCGAGGTCCATAAGCAGAGTCACAGCGGCGGCTGGAAACAAGCAAGTGGCAAAAATCTGCACAGAGCAGCCCCCAGCCCCGTCAAGCCAGCATCTCTTACCTTCTGGCAGACAGTGCTTCCCATTTCCGTAAAACCTGGACTGGCAGTGGCAGCAAAAGCCAGTTGTGTAGTCAGTGCAGAAGGCGTGTGGGGAGCACTGTCCGTGGTTGCGTTCGCAGGTTTCCTTGTCGGCAGCATTATACGTGAAGACTGGAAAGTCAAAACAAATTCGCATTACAAGGACTAAGTGATTCCAGCATCGTTCCTGCCAAGCTTCATCGTGGACACCACATCTGCTCCATAAAATCAGTTTAGCTTGTAATAAACAAATGGGTTTTTGATGTTTAAGAGACAGGAACAACACTCAACCCAGGGGAATTAACTTGCTTTGTCTTCTGGCAAGAAGTACCACGGACTGCTCCCATCTGGGCTCACCGCAAAGCTGGTGAACTCCGGGGAGGCCGCAGCACTGTGGGGTGAGTGCGGAACACAAAAGCCAACCAGTAAGTACGCGTGAGGCCGAACTGTACAAAACTGCCATTTTGTGGGTCTAAAATGGTCAAATAGCAGCAATTTTATGTGACTCAACCTGAGAGTAACGACCTGGAGAGAGAGAGGAAGACTGAAAAGAGAAATAACAAATGTGGTCTTAGGTCCAAGCACTCTTTGCTTCTGGGGGATCCTGTACCTAAAGAGAATACCCTGCAGCTTGTCTCATCTGCCCAGAGAGGTAGGTTTTCTTCTGATAGAGAAGGGCCTTAAACAACACACCCACCCCTAAGGAGAATGTATGGAGAGGAAGGGAGGGGGAAGGAGAGGATTCAGCTGTTAAATGCCCTGTGCCTTTGTGGGGTTTCTGGTGGTGGCTATGGCACAAGCGAGATTGCTATGCAGTAGGAGAGAGGGGGCCACGATTACAGCTCTTCTAGGAAGCCACAGTGGACCAGTAGTGGCTCCTTCCATCTTCCACTTATTCTGCCCATTAAAAAAAGAGGGCCATCAGGGGCACCTGGGTGGCTCAGTCGGTTAAGCATCCCACTCTTGGTTTCGCCTCAGGTCATCATCTCATGGTTTGAGTTCGAGCCCCACGTCAAGCTCTGCGTTGGCAGTGCAGAGCCTGTTTGGGATTCTCTCTCTCTCCCTCTCGGTCCCTCCCCCCACGCCCCCTCAAAATAAATAAACGTTAAAAAAAAAAAGTGAGAGAGAAAGGAATTGGAGCAGATTCTATTTCCATATAGGAAATGGCCAAGAGAGTGGGGTGTGGTTGGTGGGGGGGAGCTAATAGAGAAGAGAGGGCTCTCTCCAGACACCAGGGATGATGTTAAGCCCGAGCGTGGCCACCAGGAGGCAAAGTGGCTGCGCACACCTGGCCTTCACATGCGGCGGGAGGGTTAGGAGTTGGGTGGAGACTCGGGGAGCGCTGACAAGCAGGGACAGCACGGAACTCCAGCGCTGGACTCTGCCGCTGTGGGGTGCCAGCTCCGGAGGAAGACGGAGGAAGACTCCTAGGCAAACCTAGGTGGCAGCTGTGCTCCGGACCTAGGTCTGAGAAGGAGGAAACTGAAGGGTAAGGAAAAAATGGAAAGATTAACATGTGCACACTACTCCAGGGAAGAAGAGCAAACAAAGAAACTGAAGGAGGGGAGATGTACCCCAGGTAAGTAAACATAGCCAGGCAGAGACTTGTATCCACAGGTAAAAAGAGAGCAAAGTTACCATTTAAATAGCCATTCCTCTATGGCAGATACCACTCTATGCACTTTTTAAATTTTTTTTTTTAACGTTTATTTGTTTTTGAGACGGAGAGAGACAGAGCATGAACAGGGGAGGGGCAGAGAGAGAGGGAGACACAGAATCTGAAACAGGCTCCAGGCTCTGAGCTGTCAGCACAGAGCCCGATGCGGGGCTCAAACTCATGGACCGTGAGATCATGACCTGAGCCGAAGTCGGACGCTTAACCAACCAAGCCACCCAGGCACCCCATCTATGTACTTTATTAACACCTTCAATTTGCACAAAAGCAGAGACTGTTTTGATCCCTGCTCTGCAGATAAACAAGCTAAAGATTAAAGTGAATTTCCTGAAGTCACACGGGCCATAGGACTTGAACCCTGGAGGTCTGGCCCCAGCTGGACTACAGTGGAAGCCAAGTACATAGGCCATGAGAGCTGGGTTAAGGATCTGATCAGCTGCTTGGGGTTGATCAGCCTAGGCTTCAGCAAGTAAGATTTGAGGCACATGTTATAAATCAGGCCTGATGGAAGGAGAGCTGGGATGATCCGGACGGGGATCACGGTGTGTTGTGGGAAAGAGCACAGGTAAGAGCAGAGGCAGCGGCAGGAGCATTAACTTCTGGGCTGTACTTGACCGCTGCTTACAGACTCTTGAGAAAGCAGCAGGCTGAGGGTTGGCAGGGCAGGTGACTGGACTCAAGTGAAATATCTGGGAACATGGTGAGAATGCAGTCAGTGACTCAAGACTTGGTATTTAGGGCCTTGATGACACAGATGAGAAATTCCAGTTTGATAAACATAGACATTTAGGCATAATCCTGAACAGGGTTTTTTTTTTTTTTACTAGGACAGGGACATAGAACTCACAACCCCCTCCAAACTCCCCTCTCCCCACCCCGCCCCAAAATCTAGATTGGGTATTATAGAGGCTGCTGTGAAGAAAACGATGTCATCACCGTCCATTGATTTAAGAAGTTAGGACCCAGTTTGAGTAAAACAAAAAGTAACTTGTCAGCCTGGGTTTCTCTGGCTCCAAAGGTGACAGCTAAGTGTAAAGAAGCAGTTCCTGGAGGGATTGGCACACTGGCAAGTGCTCAGGGCACAGCTGCCATCAGGACTCTCCTCTGGAACAAGGTGGGAGGGACACAGGGTGGGGGGAACGGCAGGAGGACCCCAACCTCTAGAACTCAACCTTGACTGTGGCTCAGGTGGCTCTGTGCAAACCACAGAAATGCTCTCTAAAATCAGGGTGACACCCCTTCTCACACCTCCATTGCCAGAAATCACATTTTTTCCTGAACGTACTTCAGAGGACCAAGGTAGAAAAGCAATGTGACACAGGTCTAACGAGTCGTCATATTCAAGTTAAATTGGGTAAAAATAAAACCAAACCCTAAACAGTGTTCTCCCGGATTAAAGAAAAAGCGGGTCTGTTTTGTATTCCCTCTCTTTCTCTGGTGAAGACTTGTTCTGGCACCCAATCCCTCTTACAAGAGTGGGTCATCACACAGGGAGAGATGGGATGCAGGAGGACTGGAGATTTGGAGAGCTGAGGTTCATTAAACTAAAAAGCAAGGCGCAGGCATGGCTTTCCTATGGGTAAAAGGAGAGGTGCTCGGCAATGCAGCCAGCAACTTACAAAGGCAACTGTGCAAAAGTTTAACCAGACTGGCACACTGACTGCATTTTTCTTTTTTTTTTTTTTAAGCTGATTTGTGAGTGTGAGTGGGGGAGAGGGAGGAGGCACCAACTCTGAGATCATGACCCAAGCGAGACCCCAGCAGATACTAAGAGTCGAATGCTTAACTCACTGAGCCTCTCAGGCGCCCCCAGACTGCATTTTTCTAAAAAAAAAAAAATAATAATAATGGGTAGGGTCCCATGAAAGGCCATTATGAGACAAACTATAATTAGGACGGGTTATTGGTAAACTGGTTCAGGGATATTTGTATGCAGTTTTTTTGGAGACTACTGCATTCACAGGATGGAGGTTATTGGGCCACAAATAGAAGCTCAGCCTTCCAGCCTTGTGACAGCTGCACAGGGAAAGAGGTGGAGTTCGCTCCCAAAAGGAGCAAACACAGGCTCCCCTTAGGATCCCTTGGTATGCCTGCCGTCACACAGGCGTGCACACAGATGCACACACTGGATACAATATCAGCTTGTCAGGCAAAAGGTAAAGAAATGCCTGTTGCACTTTTTTTTCATTTATTAATTCAACAAATAATGTGAGCACTCACTATGGGCCTGGCTCTGATCTAGGAATTAAGGATACAGCAGACAAACACGCCGTCCTGAAGCTTACATTCTTCTAGGCAGCACTGAACAAACAGCTCAAATACTTAGTACAGAGATGGTTGTTACGAGCTGTGCAGAATCTTAAGTCGGGGAAGGTCAAGAGGGCTGGGAGTGGGGGTGCGGACTTCGCTCTTTTAAACATCAGGATCAAGGAGGACCTTGGGAGAAGGTGACCTCTGGACAGAGGCCTGGAGGCAGGGGCACTGCAGGCAGGACACAAGGGGCACGTGGGAGGAACAGGGGCAATGAGAGAAGGCTGGGGAGGTACTGGCCAGTTGTCACAGGGCCCCCATAGGAAGGAGATGAGCTTTAGTCTGAGTGAGAAGGGGAGCCACTCGGGCATCTTGAGCAGGAGAGTGACAAGATCTGACCTGCCATACTTCAGGAACGAACCAATGAGTGTGTGCCCTGGCAGCTGGAAGATCTGGTGGAGAGAAGGGCACAAACACGGAGTGTTTTGAAGATGGGGCCGACGGGGTTTGCTGATGGGTTGGATGGAGCGCAGAAAGGGAGAAGAAATGGGGAGAAGGTGAGAGGAAAGACAGAAGCCCATGGTGACGTTCACACCTTGGTGAGCTGCCATCGCCTGAGACAGACTGTGGAAGGGCAGGTTTGTGAGGGATCCGCCTGAGACAGAGAGATTGTGGAAGGGCAGGTTTGCGAGGGATCCGTTCCAGCAACAGCTGGGAGGCATCGAGGAAGCTCTTTCCCCCTCCGACAGGACCCTCAGAGGGCACCATTCAACCACTCAGAAGGAGAGCTTTCCCCATGGATTGTGGGGAACCACTGCATCAGAATCACCTGAACCACTCCCCAGGTGGTTCTTGTGCCCACTGAAGATGACCTTCAGGCCATTTGTAAACTTTCCATTTCTGAGCTCTAGGATGCTCATTAGCATAGTTAATGAATTTCAGCTGACAGCAGCTCCTGGGGGTGGCGGGATTTCAGGCAATGCCCTCCTATTGATTCCTGGCCAGGTAAGCAGCAGGACTCAGTGCTTACTGCCAGCTTGGGCCCAGATCCACCAGCCCAGAGGCTAAATCCCCTCCCTGATGAAGAGGCAGAACTGGATCTAGAAATAGGCTCCGACATGCAGCTATCTATCCAAGGCAAGAAAAGCCAGACTTCTGGCCCATGCGCCTTCTCAAATTTCTAGGAGAATTGCAGATACACCCAAAGATGCTGAGCTGCTTGAAAGTATAGAATCAACGTCTGAATCCCAGCTGGATGAGATGTGCCATGAGTGTATCCCAAAACAAGTGACAATTTTCTTCTTCAGTGATCATTTATATGCCTCTTTACATCAGAGTTTTGAATGTATTTTCATCCACTTGTTCCTATTCTGGGGAAGAGATACTGTTTCCATTTTACAGATGAGAAACTGAGGCCCATGGAGGTGATATGATCTTCTGGCTCTAAATCCTATGTTCTTTCCATTACTTTGGAATCACCAGGGGACCTAGTTTAAAAATGCAGATTCTGGCTCAGAAGGTGGAGGAAGGGTGTGGAAATCGGCATCTTAAGCAAGGGCCCCAGATGAATCAGACGCTAGGGGACTAGAGACCACACTTGGAGAAATCATCTTTCATGGCTTCTTCTCTCCTGCATTTACCCACAGGCTGTCTTCCAGACCCTCCTGGGACCCACTCTCTGCCTGGGCGCACCTGTCACACAGAGTCAAAAACGTTAGAGACAAGTCGGCTGGCTTGTGCCCGGCACAGCAGGAGGGCAGAGGCCAGCCAGGTTTGAATGTGCTCAGTTTACAAAGGCTTTGTTAACATGAGGACTTTCAAATCTCATTTCTTTTTCCCCTTTAAGGCTTTTTCACTCTTCTCAGATCCTTCATGGAAAGAAAAGTGGGATGGGGATACATAAGAGAAGGAAAGGCACCTGCCAAAGTTCCTGAGATTCATCTTCATCGGGAGTTCTTCACAAAAATGGAAAACTTCTCTAAAAAAAAAAGAAAATTGAAAATAAGGGTGCCTGGGTGGCTCTGTTGGTTAAGCATCTGACTCTTGATTTCAGCTCAGGTCTTGATCTCAGGGTCATGAGTTCAAGCCTTGTGCTAGGCCCCACACTAGGCTCCCTGCTGGGCATGAAGCCTAAATTTAAAAAAAAAAAAAAGGAAAGCTTCTCTGCTCTAGATTTGATCTGTCCTTCAGTCTTCATTCTGTGGGCAGCACGTAAGCGCTGGTCTTCAGCCTTGGGCCTGCCCTCCTTCCCTAAGGGCTCTGGCCCAGCCACGTGAAAGGTGGAAGGTGGCTGGCTCCAGGCAGATAGGACACAGAGGGGAAGGAGGACTTCCGGCAGGAGGCTGCCCCTGGCACCTGGAGTGACTTTTTTTTTTTTTTTTTTTTTACTTTCAACAGCTTTTACTGCTCAAGAAAAGGACCCACATTTTCACTGCAGGAAAGATCTTCCTAAGTTTCCCTGCCTTGTAGAATGATTGACTAGTAAGAAAAACCACATCCAACTCTGTAATGAAAAACAGTGGTATAGGGGCACCTAGGTGGCTCAGTCAGTTGGGCGTCCGGCTGGGCTCAGGTCATGATCTTGCAGCTCATGAGTTAGGCCTGGAGTCTGCTTCAGGTTCTGTGTCTCCCTCTCTCTGCCCCTCTCCCGCTTGCGCTCTGCCTCTCTCTCAAAAATAAACATTAAAACAAAACAAAACAGTGGTATACTTTTCCCTCCAGTTTTCAGTTTGTTTTCTTCTGGTGTGTGTGTGTGTGTGTGTGTGTGTGTGTGTGTGTGTGTGTGATGCCATTGGGCACATAGTTATTAGGAGTCGAGGCGTGGGGGTCAGTATGGGCAGTGGTTTACATCCACTGTCATGACACCAGCAGGCTCTCCCATGCAGGGGTCTCCACAGGTGTGGGAAGCCTTCGTGCTCACAGACCCTGAGCAACCTGGACGTGTCCCTGGGAGAGATGCTAGAGGGGGAGGCAGAGCCTGCTCTGATTCATCCCAGGGTGGAAGCTGCGTGAGTAACACATTCCTGCAGCCTTTCCCACAGCCAAAAGGAGAGTTGGACTAGAAGCCACAGGGAAATCCCTGTGGCACCCTGGGTTTTCCCGGCTCGACTGCCATGTAAGTGGGGACACCAGGATCCCATGGTGGAGTACGGATGGCTGAGGTTTCATCATGCAGACTGAGGCTAGATGAAGGTGCTCACAGCACCACCCCAGCAGGGACAGGAACACCTAAGAGCTCTGTAAGTCGTCGTGCCCACTACCCACCTCACAGTCAGTCCTGGTCCTGGTCCTGGTCAGCCGTAGTCCTTACCTCTCTCCCCCACCCCATCCACTCTCTTGCTCTCCATTTTCACGTGTGAGTCCTCTGTCCAGACCACTTCCCCAGTTTCCCTCTCTAAGCTCAGACTCTGATGCCATGGTCTGGCTCAAGGCCCTCTTCCTTCGCAAAGACTTCCCAGACTGCAGGGACGTGTGGGTCTGCCCTCCACTGTGTCACCTTAACAGCATGTGCCAATCCTTCCGTGGCTCCCTTCTCTCTTATTCAGACAAATCACTCAGTATTTCCAGGCTTCAGCTTCTTCCTCCGTAACATGGGAAGAATGACAGTATCTCCACTTCACAGGGCAGTTTTGAAGACTGATCGTGACAGCACAAACTAAAGCAAGTTCCCACCTAGAGTCCCAGGGGGTATGTGACAAATGCCAGCCAAAAAGTCCACTAGTGCCTCGGTCAGAGCAGGGCGTGAGGCAGGCACTCGGGTAACTCTCTGCTCTGTCGACCAGCTCCTGGAGCTCCCTGCACAAACAAGGCACCTTAGATAGAAGATGCTTGCATTTCCATTATAGTGCTGGCTCTGTGGTCTCTGAAAATAGAACAAAGCAAACAATGCATTTGAGGCCAGAACTGGAGTGTGACTGGGGGGGAGGAGCGCCTGGGTGACTCTGTTCGTTAAGCATCCGACTTGATGGCACCTCAGGTCACGATCTCACGGCTCGTGAGTTGGAGCCCCGTGTCAGGCTCTGCGCTGATAATGTAGAGCCTGCTTGGGATCCTCTCCCTCCTTTTTGGGCCCCTCCCTCTCCCTCTCTCAAAATAAACAAATGAAAAAAAAAAAACAAACAACAGAGCGTGATGGGGACATTCGTTGAGTGAGGTACACAGGTTCTGAAAAGAATCTAGATTTCTCAACAAGAAGAAAAGTCTATAAAAAGAGTCTCTAAGGGAAAAAAAATTTGAAAAGAGAGGAAGAGATATTTGGGGGTTCTTTAAATCTTAATATTTTGGTTCGGCAAGATGACCTGTAAGTTTTAAAGGGGAAATTAAAAATGCACTGGGAATGGTGCTTGCCATACTCAATTCCAATCCTCACAGCCACTTCACAAGGTTTACATTTTCTCCATTTAATAGCTGAGGAAAACGAGGGCCAGAGTATATGTCTTAGCCCAAACCACACAGTAGAGCTGGGACTCAAGCTCAGGTCACCCAACACCCAAATCCATGCTCCCCCACTCCATCAGTAGAAACGGCCAGGCAGGTGGCTCACGGCTGGGCACTTGCAGGCAACTTGCCGTGTGAGTCACTGCTTACCCCCCTCCACCAGCTATCCCAGAGGAAGTCCATTTCTGCTTGATGGACCTCTGGGGTGCCAATGTTTCCATTTGAAAAAAAAAAAAGTATCTACTAAGTGCACGTTTCTATAATCCACACAGTCTTCCTAAAGCCTGAAAATCAGAACTGATTTGCCCTCTCTGCTCTCAAGTTTTATCTGTGCTCTCTGAGGTTGCCAATTTCTTTTCTCCTCACAGTTCAAAAATTTCTAGTTAGATATTTTTTTTTCCTAAATGTCTCAGTGTACTAATCAGCTTTTTCATATGCATTTTGCCATTTCTAAGACGTCAGGAGTAGACGCCCTCCAGCAGCTGCTAAATACCATAGTTCGTGCCCCAGAAGGGTAATGGCTGCCGACTCTGTTCTCTATATTCCTTAAGCCTCCTCCCCTTGCTCCAGCAAGCTCAACCTCTCACAGCTCAAAGCAGGCTAGGCAGCCCCTTTCTTCTTAACCCTCCAATCAATCACTTCCACAGATCGGCTTCTTAATATTCCAACCTCTTCCCAGGGCAGGAAATCACAAGTGAAAAGACCGTTTTAGGACTGCATCTTTACCTCCAAATTCCCTTTCCTAAAAATCTTTGATACGTGGCTTTAAATATGATGGAATTTTCACTGAAAAGGCTTCCAAGAAAATTCACATCTTCCATTTGACAGAAAAGTGGCCCTTAGGCACAAATTGAGGCATAGTGACTTAACAAGCCCCTTGCCTAACCTCTAGCCAACCCCCGCCCACCTCATTCCTACTGCCTTAAATCTTCCATCATTAGTAAAAGCAGCCACCATTTATTAAGGATCAGGTAGTGCAGACACTGAGAACTTTGTTATCTCACATAGTCCCCTCAGCAAACTGAGGAGAAATCAGAGGCTTGAGGGTTTCATGAGCTGCCGCAGGTCACCCAGCAAGTGAGCGCGCAAGCAAGCAAGGCAGCTAGGATTCAAACCTAAGTCTGACACCAGTGTTCTCCCTCTAATCATTACACAATGCCACTTTTGTCACAAAATAGCTTCTTTCCTCCTAAAATAAGCACTTCTTTGAGCATGTCCTTCGAGATCACTACCACAGCAGAAGAACCCAGAAGGCCCTCTGCTAGGTCAACACATTTTTACTACAAAAGGAATGGGAAACAGCAAAGGTGGGGCAGGGGGCAGGGCAGAGGTCCTGAAGAATGCTTTCACCTCGGGCCTCTCGCCTCCTATTAGAGGTCAGATGAGCAGTCCCTGGAACTGGAATGAATTTGTGCTCGGTTTCCCACTCATGTGTTTACGTCCCTGACTGGGAAGAAAGAGCTGATGTGACAAGACTCTATTTGGAAGAGAAGGCAACATGGCTCCATGTCTGTATTAATTAACCACGGCCTCCTCTTGGCATTTCTTTCCTGGCCCCCTCACACTGGTCAGTGAGTCATAAAATGAGGACAAGACTGCAGGGAGGTGAATACCGCAGCCGCACAGCCATGAACCAGAAATGTCAGGGCACAGGTGGTTAGCAACTTTCTTTCCCCAGGGGTCTCCCCTCCCACACACCACCAATGCATCTCTAACTAAGGGGAGCACAAGCATTATCCCATAACAGAGCAAGAATCTGGAATGTGCGTCTGAGCCAGCACAACCAGCCACTTGAAACTAAAGCCTTCACCCCTCCGTCACTATAATGTATATGAAGCCTCAGAACACTTTACCTTTGCTGAACTTTTTTTTTTTTTAATATTTGTTTATTTTTGAGAGAGACAGAAAGTGAGAGAGAGAGACACACACAGACAGATGGTAAGCAGGGGAGGGGCAGAGAGCGAGGGAGACACAGAATCCGAAGCAGGCTCCAGGCTCCGAGCTGTCAGCGACGAGCCTGACGTGGGGCCCGAACTCACAAACTGCGAGATCATGACCTGAGCTGAAGTCGGATGCTCAACCGACTGACTGAGCCACCCAGGCACCTCACCTTTGCTGAACTTCCAAACCAAAACACTTCATTACACTATGACAGCACAGCCGGCACGAACAACCTAGTTCCTCCCCACTTACTTCGTGAGGCCCATTTAAAAAAAAAACAAAAAAACATTATTAATGGTCAAGAGATTCCAACAGACTTTGCCTGCCAAGATTTACTTGGCAGAAGAAACATACTCCGTCTCCTGAAACGTAGGTTTAAAAGTCAGTTCCAATCTTCATTTTGCTGAACGTTTCACCAACTCCCTGGAGGGAAAAATCATAACTCTGCGCAAAACCAGCATTTTAAAAATGAAATCTCAGCGCCCGGTTTTCTCACGCACTTACCCTCAGTGTTGGAAGTGATGACGTCTTCCACCCCTAACACTTGCCTCCCTTGACCCAGTGGTATACTGTGAGCTGGCAAGGGATAGTTGAGAAGAACGACCTTTCCTTCAGGGAGGGCTGGAGGAACATCCACTTCTGATGGTGGTGCCCCTCCATATGTGTAGGGGTTGATGCTTTTGTTTTCAGGATACGGAGGCAGGGTCCCCTGGGAAGGATCCAGTGACTCTCCTATTTCTGATGGAGCTGGGCCTCTGGTCCCTGGCTGTTCAGAAGACTCAACGCGGACGTTTAAATCTGGGGTGTCCATCCCCCACGGATGTCTCCCCTCGTTGGGTTGAGGGTTCAAGGTGGCAGATTCCGTTTCAGGGTAGAATGGCCAGTTACTAGAGGTCAGATGTGGCAGAGGGGAGGCCAGATCAGAATTCGGTGGAGACATTCCACCCCCCATGGGTCTTGACTCAGCTTTCGATTGGAAGGAAACATCAACACTGCTGTGGCCATTCAGTGCTTCCTCTGGTTCACTCGGAGCGTATTCGACTCCCCCCTCATTCTCATTCTCATTCTCATCATAATAATCCAAATTGTCCTCAGTGTAGTCACTTTCCAGGACCTCAGGGAGGCCGAAGGAACGCTCGGGGGGAGCTGCAGAGTGGCCTTTGGAAAGGTCCCCTCCAACTGTTGCTGGCCTGATATTGTCCAGTCGGGGGGTGCTGCCGATATGAAAAGCCCACACTCCAGGAGCCCCCAGGTTGCTTTGTCTAAATAAAAAGGAAACAGTGCATGACCAAAGTGTCCATTCGCCCACCATCCAACAAAGGTGAGCAATTTATTTTAAAACTGAAACACTGTTAAGATCAGATTCAGAGTTTTCATCAGTGTATAAAACCAAATAAAACCAGGCTTATGTGCTAACTAAAAGGATTATACTGGAATTTTGATGTAAACTACCTCTTACTCAACATTAGCTTTCAGAATGCTGGACCATCAAATTAGAAATCTGCTTTAAGGGGCACCCGGGTGGCTCAGTCAATTTGGCCTCTGACTCTTGCTGTCAGCTCAGGGCATGATCTCTCGGTTTGTGAGTTTGAGTCCCGCATCAGGCTCTGCGCTGACAGTACAGAACCTGCTTGAGATTCTCTCTCTCCTTCTCTCCCTGCCCCTCCTCCACTCTCCCTCAAAAATAAATAAACGTTTTAAAAAAGAAAAAAAATCTCTAAAATTCACGTTTTATCTAAAATCTGGCTATTTGAAAACAAATAGAGAATGCAGGAATATTTTATACGTCCTCTACTTTTTTTTTTTTTTTAATTTTTTTTTTCAACGTTTATTTATTTTTGGGACAGAGAGAGACAGAGCATGAACGGGGGAGGGGCAGAGAGAGAGGGAGACACAGAATCAGAAACAGGCTCCAGGCTCTGAGCCATCAGCCCAGAGCCTGACGCGGGGCTCGAACTCACGGACCGTGAGATCGTGACCTGGCTGAAGTCGGACGCTTAACCGACTGCGCCACCCAGGCGCCCCAATACGTCCTCTACTTTTAACACACTCAGAAAAATGTATGCTTATACAACTTTGTTAAACACTTAAAACAGTGACAACTACGTACTTTTGAGATTTAGTGATATACCAAGTGCTTAATGTTCTTCAGTACAATCTACAAGGTAGGGGCAGTCATTATGCCCAATTTTACAGAGGTGAAAATAGTTTAGAGAGGCTAACTAATATTCTTAAGGTCATACAACTAATAACTGGCAAAGCTTGGACACGAATTCACCACTAACACCAAAGCCCATGCTCTAAATATCTACCTTATGTCAGAAAACCAATATACTAGAGTCAATCGGCATCTGAATGATCACTGGTCTTCAGAATGTTACAGACATTTCACTGTTCAATCACATGGATTAATCAATAAATTAACTCACATAGAATTGTGAGTCAATGTAAAAACACTCAAAGAAACATACATGCCCAAGTGTAAAAAATGTTGAGCAAACGCAGAACAAAGTTAAGGGGAATATCAGAAAGTAGTTTTGGGGCACCTGAGTGACTCTGTCTGTTAAGCGTGCAACTCTTGATTTCAGCTCAGGTCATGATCTCACGGTTAGTGGGATCAAGTCCCATATCAGGCTTAGCACTGACTGGGCAGAGCCTGCTTAGGATTCTTTCTCTCTCCCTCTCTCCCTGTCCCCCCACCCCCGCATGTGCACGTGCACTCTCTCTCTCTCTCAAAATAAATAAATAACCTTAAAAAAGAAAAAAAAAGAAAATAGTTTAATCAAAATTCCATGGGTTATAGGTGAGAGGTGTTCAAAAACATCTGGAACCAGAGAGCTCATGTGTTTTCTTTATTAGAAAAGAACATGGACCCCACTCAGTTTTCTCAATGCCCCAAGGATCCATTATTTTAGTCAGTGATACATTCTAAAGAGAACTACATAAAAGACTTCTAAAAAAAAAATAAAAACAAAAACAAACAACAACAACAAAAACTTGAACAAACAAGGGTCTGGCTAGCTTGAACGCACCAGTTTCTGTACTCCTCTGGTGTATGTGCAAAATACCAAGCTCAAAGTCCCCCCTCTAATCAAAAAAATTATGGGGGTCAGTGAGGCATAAGACTTAATTTAGAGAATAACAAATTTATCGAATCATTGTAAGAATCATTGCTCATTTGGGTAGGAACTCATCATGTTCACATGGATTTCCATAACAATAATAACTTCAGTACAATTCTAAGAATGTCTCCTTCCCTCCTTGTCTGCCCATCCCTTGCCCTTTTCTTCCTCTCCTCCTGTCCACCTTCCCCTCTCCCACTCTCTATCTTGTGTGTGTGTGTGTGTGCGTGTGTGTGTGTGTTGTTGTTGTTGTTGTTATTGTTTCTGCTGCTGCTCTTATAGTTACTTTAGGGAAAGAGGAGCAGAGAAAACAAAACTGTGATCTCTTGTGCAGTATGCTATATATGCTTGGTACGTTCTAAGATTCCATGTTGGTGTTCTTCCGGCAAGCAAATAAGGAACGCTTAAGTAAGAAGAGAGAATCCTGAGGATCTGAGGATAGTTAGTTTATATTATCGCATCAGAGGTGTTGCAGCTATGAAATGTCTTCTTGAAGTTAGAAAAAACTATAAAAGTTTCAAAGACTAGGAAAATACAAATTATGGCAGAGAACCGCTAAATAAAACAACTCTCTAATGAAATATAAATCAGTATCCTGGTTTTTGTTGTTGTGCGTGATGGGAAAGTAACCAGTTTGAGTTTATCCTAAAATCCGAGGTCATTTGGAAAGCTCAGAGATAGAGAAAATTTAATTTATTTTCTACAAAGGAAAACAGGGCCACAAAGCGGGATGACAGTGCCTTCCTCCCTGGGCTGTTAGGAGGATTAAGTAAGAACACCACATAAAATGCCTAGCATGAGGCCCTACACACGATTAGTACTTAGTAATTACTGTCTTTCAGGAGACAGAAGAGTATAATTTCAAAAAACACAAATGTGTGCATTCGCATTTAAATTTGCAGAAGAGGAGTTATGGCAAATACACTATGGATTAGATAATTCATTACCTTTAAGTTCACAATTATAAGACAAGTTTGAGGAAGACAAAGATTCCACTGACTAAGAAAATAATTTTATTATTTAGGGATGCATACTGAAGTATTTAGTATTTAGCATTAGCATGATGTTTGTGATTTACCTTAAAATACTTAAGTGTTTTAAAAATGATGAATAATATGGCAAAATGTCAACAGCTTCTAAATCTAACCGATGAGCTTCTGGGTATTCATTCAGCTATTTTCTCCACTTTTCTGTGTATTTTTGAAAATTTAAATTCGGAAAAGTAAAATAGAAGGTTAAACTGAGGACCATTTCCACAATGGGGAGGTAGGGAAAGCCTTTCTAAGAATAACAAAGGAACAGAGTACTATCTTTGACGACACTAAACCTATAGCTTCTCGATGTGGAGTAACTTTAAAGATGAACTGGGCAAAAATATTCACAGCATATGAGAGAATTAATACTCTTGCTGTAATTTTTCTTATTTATAAGAGCTCTCCGTGCACACCCCAGTAGAAAATAGCAAAGGGCATGGGCAGAGAAGTCACAAAGATGGATAAATGGCTATTACACCTATGAAAAGGTGTAATCAAAGAAATGAGAGTAAGGATCTAATCAAAGAAATTAGAGTGAGGATAGCAATTGATACCTACCAGATTCACAAATATTAACAAGAAGCTGTTGATCATAGTTCTATACTATTGGTGAGCATAGAAATTGCACATTTCTGAACGGCAGTTTGTTGATGTACATCAAAGCGTTAAAACTGTATCTACCCTTTCTCAGCAATTCCACTCTTAAGAAGTTATCTTTACCAGAAATAAGAATCTGAGCAATGTGTGTTATGCTGTGTACTGCAATGATATTTCTAAAAGGAAAGATAAAAAACAAATTCATCAGTAAGTTTTTATCTTCATAGTGTGGTATAAAAATGATGCAATGTTCGATAGCCTTAAAACGATAAGACGAACAGATTATCTTAGTGAATGATACCTATAAGACATTGATAAATGGGAAAATGCTACATGTATTGCAAAAGAACCATTTTGGTTTTAGAAAGTTTTTGCATTAATTCTTAAGTTAGAATGACTGCTAATACTGGTTATTGCTTGAAGCAGTGATAATGGGTAATTTGTGCTTTTATTTCACATTATTCCGTGTGTTTGTACTTTATATTTTATATTAAGTATGAGCTATACTTCAGAAAAATCTGTTAGTCCCCTATCTTCTGTTCTCAGCAAGGAACTCAGAAGAAGCATCAAAAACACAAATGAGGGCAGGCACGGAGGGAGGTAAATGGGAGTGCTGCGTGTGTGTGTGTATGCACGTGCAAGTCTTTGTGTGCACGCGTGTGTGCATGTGTGTGTGCACATGTGTAAGCATGTGTGTTAGTTCCAAAGGGTTTTTATCACCGTGGTGGGGAGCGCAACTGCTTTTTCCTACAGACTTTTTGGCCCCCACCGCCTCCTGTACCAGGAGTAGAGTCAACACTCATTCCAGTGCTCTGAAATTCTACCCATTTGTCTGTCTACCAGAGTATAGGTTGCTAGTGTGCAGGGCCGCTGTCTCAAACATCTTTGCATTTCAAGTGCTTTGCCCACTGTGAACTCTTAGTAACGTCTGAGGAGTAGAGAATCTGTGGCCTCCAGAGAGGAAGAGGAAGGTGAAACCAGAGGAGAGAAAGCAAGCAGCTAAATTTTCTCACGTCTGAACTAAAAGGCAGCCTGGATGGAGACCTAAAGATGCCCAAGGTTGGTCAGAAGACTGGGAAAGCAGAGCGGGATTCAGCATAAAAGAAGGAGTTGGGACTCCAGACTTGTGCTTGAATTTTGGCCTTGCCACTTAATTACTTTGAGGTCATAATTTCACTTCCCTAAGCCCATTTATCAAATTGAGAAGATAGTAGAACTTACCTCCCAGGATTCCTGTGAGTTTTAACTAAGACAACTTCTGGAAAGTGTTTTACACGATGTTTGGCAACTAATAAGCCCTCAAAACATGTCAGCACTAAGTAACCAGATCTGGTTGTAGGGCCTGCTCTCTGATAGCTGAGTAGAGCGGATGGCATGTAAAAGTGTGAGGTACTGCAGTGCCCAGGAATAACATAATGGAAGGGAGACACAGTTAAGGAAGGCTAAGTAAACAGTGTATTCCGCCTGGATTCTAGCCCAGTATTAGGGAAAGGAATAAAAGCAAAGATAGTTTTTACAAGCCCTGAAGTTAGTAAGTTATGAAATGGTGCCGACCCAGATATGGTGTTGATGCGGACTGACACATAGCACAAGGGTGTATTATTGCACTGGCAGAGGAAGCCTCTGATGGCACTGAGGAATGTGCTCAGTTCTGGCGACCTCATGGAAAACCAACCAGTATGGTTTCAGTTAATGAAGCCATACAGAAACCCCGAGACCTCTAAAATGCTACCAATGTGTTTGGTTTTCCCTTTTCCCCAAATTACACTATACTTGATTTAACTTTTAACGTGTATCTGCCTAAAAGACTAAATCACAACATCTCCTCCGGTGAAATGATTAACTTGGAAAAATCTCAGTCTGGGCAGTTATATTACTGGACATTTTTATGTGGCTCCAAGAGCAATGCTTTCCATAGCAAGCCTCAGTGGCTGTGCAAACACATAAACACTGTTCTGTTTCCGGTATCTATACCCAAAAGGGCAGGAAAAATAAAGGGCCTTTTATATTTTGGTGAATTTGTTCCCCCTAGGGTCTAATCTAGTTCCTGGTTTTGACCTGATGCCTCCAGTGGAAGCCCCCAAGATATTATTTAATGGTCTTATGGCCGCTTGAGTTTGGGTAGCTCCAAAGGGTCCTCAACATCAGACAGGGAAGGGCTTATGCCCTGAGTTACTTACTGGTAGAGATTCTTCACAGACTGTTCAGTGCTTGTCAAGCTGAAGTAGGGACCCTCTCTCTTCAGGTCATCGACCTCCCCTCGGCAGAAGCCCACCCGGGCAGGAAGCTCGAGCTGGACGTTATAAGACTCTTTGGGGCGGGTTCCAAAGAACTGAAGGCCATTGGCAGGGTAAAGAAAGAGGGCGTAGGTATCAGACTCATCAGACGCCAAAACTGCCTGGAAAGTGTTCCGCTATGAAAAACAAAAAATAGGAAATATTTTTAATAAAAGAAACAGAAAAGAAAAACAAAACAGAATGCAGACAAAGCATCATAAAACACAAAGGGTTTGCCCCCTTCTTAGGATTCCTCCAAATTGCTTTTGTACATTATATTCTTCTCAATTTCCTCTCCAAGTTACAATTTTGTAAGCTATACTATTATTATAATTCTTTTTTATCATTTAGGTTAACACTTGAAATGTGCATAGGTAAGGAACACAGGTTACAAAAATAACGTTTTTAAGGTTTCATATTGTTCTCATCCAAACCTCTTTAAGAGCTAAGAGCAAGGACCAAAATTAACCTGTATATTCCCACAGCCACTGGTCTAGTTCACTGTCCCAGGCACTCATGTGGATCATTCATTCATTCATTCATTCATTCATTCGTTACTGAAAACCCGTGATGGGCAGGCATGGTGTTAGCCAGTGGATGATCTAAAGGCCTCCTTACTGTTCTCACACCCTTGCTCTTTCCTCTTTCTGCTGCCTTTTCACACCAGCACGCGAGTTAGCCTACCCTCACTTCACAGATCAGGAAACAAGACTTGAGGGCTAAGAGATCTGCCTAAGGGCTGGTAGCTAGTACGTGATGGCAGGCCAGCCGGCTCCAGAGTCTATGCCCTGTGCCACTAGGCCACCCTAACTACTCCTTAGCGTGCCATTCAGGGCGGTTTGTAAGTGCCCTAAACTCTTTCCCCAGGTTTAGATCCACTGCATCTTCATCGGACTACGTAACATTCCCCATCTGTGTCATGTATTTTACTGCTTCTGTATTTTTGCTCATGTTTCCCTGTGCCTGGAAACCTTCCTAACATTCCAACGCTATCCTTCTGAGGCATTTTGTGATTCCCTATAGATTTATTTCTGTTCTCCGACCATCCACAACACCTTTGTGGGTATTTCTCGTTAGCATTCACCTCATCTTGCTTAGTTAGCTGTTTATGTGTTTGTAAACTCCATTATTAATCCACTCGCACATTAATTCAGCCAAGTGCCTACTATGTGCCTACAAAGCACGAGACATTATGCTTGGTGCTGAAGAAACAAAGGAAGGGAGACTCTGCCCAGGACATTCTCACTATTTCGGAAAAGGAACGGCCATGACTGGAATTCAGGAGAGTTGGCGGAGAAGATAGTAGAGGCCAGAGGAGGGTGCGTGAGACCTTAGGGTTGGGCTGGGGAGGCATCACAGAGGCAGCCTGTGAATGCTAATAAACACAGGAGGAGCCAAAGCAGACCAGAGTGAGAGACTGAATTAGCCACAAACCCAACACCCACGTCCTTATAGAATCACTCCTTAAAGTTCATTTTACTCTTGTATTTTCAGCCAGACACTTTTTGCCTTTACCTACATAAGGCTGTCTCCACCCAACCCCAAATGGTCTGTTAATGGTACTTCCTTATCTTAAAAAGACGTTATATTTAGGACTCTAAGAAGGCTTCTCTCACTAAACCCCCTCCTTTTACAATTTGGTAGGGGACTGGGAAGTATTTATAAATAACACTACTTCCTAAATAATGTGACTCTTATTTACTGGTAAGGAGTATTATTTCTCCATTTTGCTAGACAGATAAAAGCAGGCAGAGAGAAGAACATCACACCTTACTAAATAAAAGAGGAAACAAGAGGAAAGTGTCCTGCGTTTCGTTCTGTCCATGGCCCTTCTCCATATGGTGCTCAGACTCTTCTAAGTGTTTACTCTTCCTTTCACAAGCTTAATTTCAAAGTACAGTTTTGAGGTTTTGCTTACAGGACAAAGCAATTCAGGTGTTAAAACGCTTTTAAAGAAAAAAAGAAGGCACACAACCTTTCTTTTTGTTCTCTAACGGAAAAACTTACCTTGCTTTGCTTCCTTTTTTTAAAAGATTTTATTTTCTTTTTAAGTTTATTTATTTATTTTGAGAGAGAGAGAGAGAGAGTGGGGTAGGGGCAGAGAGAGAGAATCCCAAGCAGGCTCCACACTGTCAGCACAGAGCCTCATGCAGGGCTTGAACTCGCAAACTGCTAGATCATGACCTGAGCCAAAATCAGCGCTGGATGCTTAACCTACTGAGCCACCCAGGCACGCCTTTATTTATTTATTTATTTATTTATTTATTTATTTTTAATATTTATTTATTTTTGAGAGAGACAGAGACAGAATGCGAGTGGGTTGGGGCAGAGAGAGAGGGAGGCACAGAATCTGAAGCAGGCTCCAGGCTCCGAGCTGTCAGCACAAAGCCTGACGCGGGGCTCGAACTCACAGACCGCGAGATCATGACCTGAGCTGAGGTCAGACACTCAACTGACTGAGCCACCCAGGTGCCCTCCAGGCACCCCTTTGAAGATTTCATTTTTAAGTAATCTCTACACCCAAATGGGGCCCTGAGATCGAGAGTCACATGCTCTACCAACCAAACCAGCGAGGCACCCCTGCTTGCTTGCTTGCTTTCTTTAAGTGCACACACTTAAAAATGGCAGAGGTGGAGCGGGGGGGGGGGGGGGGGGGGGAGGCACTAGTGTACTTGTTATTTTTGTAGTTGTGGATCGTTTCATTAGCAAACTCGACTGTTCCAAAAACAAAAGGCAGAGGATGCTTTCTAGAACGTCTCAAAGCTAGGAAACCATAACTTCTGCTGAATGTCAACAAAGCCTACCCTGCATCATATCTCTACATAATACATACTACATCATCAATTAATGTTGATTCCGTAACTTCAGAGTACCCCATTTGTCAGAATCAACAAAGTTCGGCTAGGGAAAGAAAAGTACTCAAGGAAGGAGAGAGGACCTGTTGTAATAATCTAAGCTTTCAAAGCTCCTGGCATTGATTACCTATGGCAAATGTGAGGAAGAAAGCATCCTGGTTCTGAGTTTAGAGAAATTTTATAAGATAAGGAGGAGGGGGGTCCTAGAGACTGCGAGGGAACTGAAGGGAATGGGGGAAGAAGGGAGGGAGAAAGTAAACAGAGCTGTGAAGGGGAGTGTCTGGCTTTTACTGCAGGGCCTGGGAATTTAGCACTTTATTTTATTCATTCTTTCAGTCAATCAGTCAATAAATTCATTCCAATGAAAATGTATTCAGTGCCTTTTATATGCCATCCCTGAGCCAAGTGCTTACTAGACAGGTGATAAGCCTTTATTTAATCCACTTGTCTCCACTAAAACAGGCCAATTGGAGGGTTTTAGATAGAATTTATGATCCCAAAGTACAGGCCAAAAGAGGTTGGCTGTTCAAAAACCACCCACACACCAAATGATCTCTTTTGAAGTTCTCTGTCTCGGCCCCACAAAATTCTACATCTAATTGCTAAAGAGCACACTTCATGCAGTCCTGAAGGGGTCCTCCTCCCAAAGTACCCCTCGACTGGCTTCCAGACCGGAAGGGTCTTCACATTCCTGGAGACTAGCGCCTTTGCAAGAACCCCACATGCTCTGTCTCTGAAGACAAACCTTCAGATGGGCCGCCAAACCCCACAAAAGGGTCACTGGTTCCCAACTTCCTTAGGATCCCAGGGAGGAGAGAGTGACCTCTGTGGGAGGAGGGGCAGCACAGGAAGGATCAGGGCCAGTGGCTGCCTTGTTTCAAGGTTTCTGCCATCTTGTTATCAGAAAGAGAGACAAGCCAGAGTCATCAGTAGAAACCAGGCAGGGTCTGACTCTCCCCTGCAGGTATGGGACATCACCAATCAGTGTTGACGCTCAGCAGAGCCATGCTGGCAGATATAAAACATGCCCTTCTACAAACTTCTGAGTTTACAATTCATGCAATTGATTTCGGTCATCTGGCAAAAAAATCAGAACAGCGCCAGCCAGCCTTGTCCCAAACAAGTTTGCCTATAGTGAATTACAAAAATTACAATGAAAGGGGCACCTGGGTGGCTCAGTCAGGGTTAAGCGTCTGACTCTTGGTTTGTGCTCAGGTCATGATCTTGTGGTTCATGGGTTTGAGCCCTGCGTCGAGCTCTGTGCTAACAGTGCGGAGCCTGCTTAGGATTCTCTCTCTGTTTTTCTCTCTTTCTGACTCTCCCCTGCTCCCTCTTCTCTCTGTCTCTCTCTCAAAAATAAATTAAAAAAAACTCGGGGTGTCTGGGTGGATCAGTTGGTTAAGTGTCCAACTTTGGCTCAGGTCATGATCTCATGGTTTGTGAGTTCAAGTCTTGCATCCGACTCTGTGCTGACAGCTCAGAGCCTGGAGCCTGCTTCGGATTCTGTGTCTCCCTCTCTCTCTCTGCCCCTCCCCTGTTCATGCTCTGTCTCTCTCTCAAAAATAAATAAACATTTAAAATAAATATATACATACATACATACATACTTACTTACCAAAATCTTTAAAAAAAAAATGAAAATTAAGAAGTAGGATAACTCCCTATAAGTGTCACAAAATTCTCTTTCCTGTCTGTCTTCCTTAGGGTCACATGTTCTCTACAGCGGTGGCATCACTGACTTCTGGCCTCCAGTGTTTGGTGCAAGCACTAATCTCCACTCTTTAACAGATTTCTCCATCTCCCAGTACCTATACATTGCCGTCACACACAAGACTTCCCTTCATTCATTTTTATGCCCTAAATCCTACAGAGATAAATTCTCTAGTCTCTAACGTGACATCATTCCTGACTCTTAGCCTTTAGCAAAACTTCAGCATTTCATTAACCAATTTCCATATATGTCTCTGTTAGCACATCTTCACAACTATATCTCAGAGTCAGGTTAAACTCTTTCAGATAGAACCTCAGACTTCTCCTCTTCTGGACTTCAGCTCCAGAAGTCAGTGACCTACAAAAAAGTCCTGCTTTTACCTCCCATTTTCTCTGTGGACCCACCCCTTCCATCAACCACAATCATCCTGTGACACAAGTCAACACACCTTGTCCCCACAGTGAGGCCTCCGAAGAGCAACCTTCTGCCCATCTTGTGCAATCCCTTCATCCATTTCTCCGGCCTCAGGAAAAGCCTCACTTGGAACAATTTCTCCTGCTGCCTTGTTCTCAAGGTCCATTCTTTCCGTCTTTCCAGCCCAACTTAAATTCCAACAGAACATCCCCCCATGTCACACAGATCTGTGTGACCCAGTTCTCCATAACTCCCATCACTCAAGCAACAACAAAACAATACCTCCCTCCCCCCAAAACCATAGCTAAAGTAAACACTAGTCCTCTTTACCTCCATCAACAAGTTCTTTGAAGGCCAATACCATGACTGCTTTGCCCTGTGAGGTACCTAAGACAGTTCAAGGAATCTCAGATTACCTGAACTGATAAACACTACTCATTTTTTTTTCTTTTTTTTTTTTTTTTTTAAGTTGCAATCACCCCTGGCCATTCCTGCAACATCAGGTACCATGTCCTGTCATACCCACCATGAATATCCATGGAAAGAAAGAGCAACAACTGAAATTGTTTTACATGGTAAAGATGCCATTCCTTTGATATCTTCAAGTTTCCGGCAACTCTATGACATCAGGTTAGCGTGTCAGGGTTCAAGAAAGCCACACAGAACGCACACAGTGCTTCAGGCAAGGCAGATTACTGCTTGCCAAAACCTATCTCCAAAGAACTATTAAAATAAGAACTCAAATCACAGGGCTCTTTAAAGTATTCAGAAGAACCTTCAATGCGGGTAACTGAAAAAAACATCCTCTCTCCAAACAGAAGAACCCTTATCTCCTTTCGAAATGAAACAAATCCCAAAGCCAAATGAGCATATGGTGATGTCTGAGGAATGATTTTAACTAGAAAAGTAAAAGAGAGATGGAATCTACAAATCTTCTTGTACTTCCCACCCAAAAGAGACCAGACAAAAGTTGCAATTCAGAAAACCTATTATTTAAAGAATCCTTATGCAAAGAGCTTACATCACAGTGTCCTTACAAGATAGAAAAATTAAAAAACTAGAATCTGGTCCTATCAAGCCAACACAAAGGAAACAGATTGGCTGAGCAACCATACCCACTAGGTCTAGAGGGATATAAGGACTACTTAAAAATGTCATCCTACCTAAAAATGCCACATTAGTTAGGGGTGCCTGGGTGGCTCAGTCAGTTAAGTGACCAATTCTTGATTTCGGATCAGGTCATGATCTCACGGTCATGGTGTCGGGCTCTGCACTGATCATGGAGCCTCCTTGGTATTTTCTGTTTCTCCCTCTCTCTCTGCTTCTCTCTCTCTCTCTTTGTTAAAATAAATAAATAAATTTAAAAATATGTTTAAAAAATGCCACATTAGCTAATTCTCACAACAATCCTGTAAGGTAGGCATTGCTCCCACATTTTACAGGTGAGAAAACTAAGAATGAGGCTGAATCATTACTTCCAAAGTCACTGGATAACCTTTCATAATCCACATCTTCTTTCAAGATGTTTTTATATTGTCATTGTCGTGACAACCACCTGAAAGTTGGGTGAGAGAGCAGTATTCCTATGCTACAGATGAAACTGAAAAAATAATGAACAAATTCACCTTGTCTGTATTGTAATTTTTGGTTTCAAATGAGCTCTGATAAAAATGGAATTGTAAAACTCTACTGTGATTTCACCGAACCAGCACTTCTGTGTAACTGTTCATCTCCCTGATTCAGCCTCACTCAATTCAACATCATCTGTCTTTATTCTACTGAAAAGTAAGACAGATGTAGCTGAATTCTCTTTAGAGCATTGGAATACTAATTTAGAAGTAATAAGGCATCAATAGCATCCTTGGTAGTCAATTTCATTGCAAGTTCATTCTTCCTTTGAATGAAATATGATTCCAAGCATTCTTTTGGTACTAAGATCACACCAAGCCTTATTTATTGGAAGTCTGTGGAAAAAGCACAATTATTTTGTGTCCACCAACATCACTCGAGCCAAGGAAATGGGTCTTGCATGAAAAATCTGGTTAAAAGCAGTAAAACAAAACAAAACAAAACAAAACAAAACAAAAAAAACAACTGGGGCACCTGGCTGGCTCAGTCAGTAGAGCATTCGACTCTTGATCTCAGGGTTGTGAGTTCAAACCCTCACTGGGTGTAGAGGTTACTTTAAAATAAAGGCAATTAAAAAAACTAAGAATCAAGAAATGTGTCCTCTAAGCCTGCCTTTGCCTAACGAGGAGAATTCTGGACAACTGTATTATCTTCTATTTGCCATTATCTGTGAAATGCAAACATAATTCTTATCTTGTAGGACTGTTGTGGGAAGACAGTATGATAAAATAATTGTTTTAAGAATTAAGTAGATAGCTTGAATAAACAACATATATAGTAATTGTTTTAGTAATCTTTCCTTTGAGCCCTTACCCTCTCAATACAGACAAAAAGAACTTTAGAAAAAAAAAAAAATCAATCCCCTGCTTAAAATCCTTCAAAACCCTTCCCACTGCCAAAGAACCAAGTTCAAACTCCCAGCAGAACATGATCTGTCCCCACCCCATGGCCTTTTCATCCTCATTCCCAACAACCGTTCTTCTTCAGTAATAATGCACCACATGCAATGCCCAAAACACATCATACTTTACAGCACATGGGTGATATGTCACATGCTATTTCTTCTGAGACTGTTCCACTAAGCTCAACTCAGATTCAAAACTACTTCCTCATTAAAACCTTCCCAGATTGAGGGACACCTGGATGGCTCAGTCGGTTAAGCATCCGACTTCGGCTCAGGTCATGATCTTGTGGTTCACGGGTTCCAGCCCTGCGGGCTCTATGCTGACAGCTCAGAGCCTGGAGGCTGCTTCAGATTCTGTATCTCCCTCTCTCTCTGCCCCTTTCCAGCTCATATTCTTCCTTTCTCTCTCTCGCTCTTTCTCAAAAATAAATAAAAAACATTTTTTAAAAATTAAAAAAAAGAAACAAAAACCTTCCCAGATTGAGTCCCCTAATCAGGAAGGGTCAGCGTTAGTCTTCTTAAGTGAAGATGCTATTACACTTATCATATTATATTACACATAATCAATGTCCTCACTAAAACTATGAGGTCTTTGGGAGTAAAGAGTATTTCCTTTCATTGTGTCTATACCAGTTCTGAAATATAGTTAGTGTACAAAAAACAATTTGTTGGATGAATAAATCTTAACTACATTTAAATATAAATTACTTATACACACACATACATATCTGCCACATATAAGACATATGTTTACAAAAAGAGACTGGAAGAAAACACAAAGTATTAGCAGTGGTAACCTCTGGTTACTGAAATTGTAAATAATATTTGTTTTCTTATTTTCTACATTTTTTATTATAGGTGTGGTATATTTAATTGCAGGCAAGTGTTTTGAACTGATATACAAAAACGAATGGATGAATGAATGATTGAGTGCAGCATAATGATGGGGGGCCTTACCTTATTCATCTTTCTCCAACCCCCCACCTAGCCCAATGCCCTGCACTAAGAAAGTGCTCAATATATTTGTTTACATTGAATGTATTCTGTTGAATTGAATAATTGAAATGTCAAACCCACATCTGTAAAAAAAAAAAAAAAAAAAAAAATTACTCAATGAACAAAACTAAATGTTGCCTGACAAAAATTAAATGTCAAAAAAAAAAAAAACCACCACAAATGCAAACACTTTTTTCGAGATCTTTTCAGAATAGCCTTCTGGGCATATTTCTCTTACGGAACACAAAACAAGAATAGCCACCATCTTGAACTACTCAGGGAGTGTGGACAAGCTACTTGATCTTGATCTTTCAGGGAGGATATTTTGCCATCATTCCACAGCTAAGAAACATAATGAGTTAAAATAGAGATAAATTATAAGAGTTTCAGCCCTTCGAGTATGCCATTTTAGATTCAGGTCTAATTTCACAGGAGCCCTTACCTATTCTAAGAATGAGGCAGTTCACCATTTGCCAAGCTACCCTGAGCCCACCTGAGGTCCATTTGGAGTATTTAGATCTTGCTGCCAAGCCTAAAGACTGAGCGCTTGGGTTGTTTTAGTTGCTCAGGTAGACACTATAAAACAAATGGAGGGCAGTCCCCTGTAAACTAGGGTGCACGTAAACTAGTATCTGCAGGGCAATTTGGCAAAGGCCATCAAGAACCTTATGGAAAGTGTATTCCCAGGGTGCCTGGGTAGCTCAGTCGGTTGAGCATCGGACTCTTAATTTCACTCAGGTCATGATCTCACGGTTCCTGGGATGGAGCCCTGTGAGGGACTGTGTGCTGACAGCACAGAGCCTGCTTAGGATTCTCTCTCTCATGCTCTCTGTCCCTACCTAACTTGTGCGTGCGTGTGTGCACACATGCACACACACACACACACACTCACACACACTCTCTCTCAAAGTAAATAAGCTTTCTTAAAAAATTAAAAAAAAAAAAAATAGGGGCGCTTGTGGCTCTGTCGGTTAAAGGCCCAACTCTTGATTTCGGCTCAGGTCACGATCTTATGATTCGTGGTTTCAAGCCCCACCGTTGGGCTCTGTGCTGGCAGCATGGAGATTGCCTGGGATTCTCTCTTTCTCCCTCTCTTTCTGCCCCCCCCCCCCTCTGTTTCAAAAATAAACTTTAAGATAAATAAATAAATAAATAAATAAATAAATAAATAAATAAATAAATAGAAAATAGAAAAAGTGTATTCTTTCTTGCCTGTCAATTCCACTTCCTAGACTATCCAGTATGGATATGTGCAAAAAATTTAGCTAAAAAAAAAAAGTGCTTCACCAAATTATTCATAATGATGAAAAACTGGAAATAATCTTAATGACCACTGAACACAGTGGTCAATTCACTGTGTGGAATATTATACAGATATTATAAATGATGTCGGAGAAATGTATTTTGTGACAATGAAATATATTGACAATATACTATTTAGTGGAAAAAATAGTTTACAAAACAGTGTGTGCAGTGTGAACCCATTATTGTTAACAGACAGTCACAGATAAATACAGATATTAATAGGGGAAAAAAACCTCCGGAAGATATAAATGAAAATGTTTAAGAGTGATTATCTTTGAGTGCTAGGAAAATGAGAGGTTGTTCTTTAAATTGCCTGTATTTGCTGATGTTTTTCCTTCAATGAACATATAATTACAAATAATTCTTGTATACTTAGAGGTGATTCTAAAAATAAACAACCAAACAGTGAACTGCCTTGTGTTCGGAGGGCCTTCCGCATCTGCCCTGGGGCCCTCCGATCCCTTTGCTAGAATTCTGTAGCCACCTCTCAGATCCTCAGAGGATGCCTAAAGAAGCCTTCTCCACTTCCCAGTCACTCCAGCCCAAGTGCCACCACAAGATACAGCAGGTTCAGCAAGAGAGCAGACTCAGAAGAAACTCCAGGCCAGTCCCTGAGCTCCAGCCCAGAATTCGAACCCATCCCTCCATTGGCCCAGCGGCCCAGCACTCCTGGTTCAGTTACCTCTTCCGAGGGCAGCGCCAGGCGTGTGGTCTCCTCGTAGGCGCCCACCTGCTTCCAGGTGACCAAGAAGGCGTGGGTGGGGGTGAAGTGCGCGGCGGTGCGCGGGAAGCCTGAGCGCACGTAGCGGGCAGCCAGGTCCAGCACGGTCCGGGACGTGTCCTCACGGTACAGGACCTGGCCCCTGCCCTGGCTCGTGTCGATGTCTGCCAGGAAGGGAGCAATGGCCGGGAAGTCTGTGGGGAAATCATCGTCCACGTACTGGGTTTCCCTAGGGAAGTCCTGAGTGGAGATGATACCGTTGGTGCCCACCTGTGGGAGGAGGGGGACAAAGGTGACGGTCGCGTACGCGGCAGGAGGCCCACGGGCGGCCACCAAAGGTTCAAATGTGTGCGCCCACCCTGCTCCACATGGAGGGAAGGGAACCGGCCCGGGCTTTAAGCTCCCCCTTCCCCACCGGCTGGGAGCCCGATTCCTGATTCAGGGCGACCAGCGCAACTTTAGCCGCTGTCCCACCAACCCCCTCTACCCCCACGGAGGGGTGCGGTAGGTCCAGGAGCCCTAAAGTATCTTCTCACTTTCCGCACCACGCTGGAGGAGACCTCTGGGTCCGAGGAGGGACTACACCAGCTCTGCACCCGCGCACAGCCTTCTCGAGGTCCTTACTGGAAACCCCACTGGCCGCCCCAGCATCCCCACCTCCTTTTCCGCCTGGGACGCTTCTGTGGCTGCGAATTTGTGGGTCTGAATTCTTGCTCTTCCTCTCGAGGTAGAGAAAAGCAAGTCAGACAGCAGCATCGCTGCAAAGCCAGCTCCCACCCCAGGGGCGCTCGGGGACAGCAGGGCGTGCGGACTATTTCCTCCCCCTCGGAAGGCAAGGGTTCGGTGAGAGCCACACCACACGGACCCCTGGGAAGAAGCTGCGAGACATCTGCCGGTTCCCACACCAAGCGGGGGCTGAACTTACGTAGAGGTAGCTGAACTTAGCTTCGTAGAAGCGCAAGGGACTCGCCAGCTTCACCGCGGCTGAGCTTTCGTCGTCGCCCTCCTGCAGGAGCTGGTCCCCCCAAGACTGCCCGTAGGGGAAGAGCTCGTCCGGGCGCAGCGCCGCGGCCCGGGACAGCAGCAGCAATAACAGCAGCGGCAGCAGCGGCGGCGGCGGCAACGCCCGGTCCCCCCGCATGCTGGCTCGGCTCCTGGGCTGCCCCGCCGCAGAGCGCGTCCCGGCCCGGCCCGTCAGCCCGCTTGTTGCGCCTCGCCAGCCTCCAACCTGGATCCCCGCGGGCGCCCGGGCGGGCGGGGACTCCGGGCCCTCGCAGCGCGCAGACTGGCTGCGGCCCTCGGCCGGGGACCAATCGCCGGCTCGGGGAAAGTTCGACAGCGGCTGCCACATCTGGTTCTCGTTAAAAGTTTTCTAAGGCAGCGGTCGCGGGAGCAGCGGGGCTGGCGAGGTAGAAGCCTCCGGCCAGGGCTGCCGGGAGTGCTGCTCCGCTCCGCTCCGCCTCCGCAACCCGAGAGCGGCCGGGCTCGCTCCCGCCCTCCTGCAGGGGCTGCTCCGCGGGGCCTACGAGCCCCTCCCCCAAGACCAAATGGCCCTCCAAGTCCGAGGGCAGCGGCGCCGCAGGAGAGGACTTCAGCGCCAAGGGGGAACCCCGCGGTGGCGTGTGCAGCTGCAGGCTGGCAGGGCGACGGGGTGGTGGTGGGGTCCCGGGCGCCCCTCGTTCTCGAGGCATAGTCGCAGCCACAGCTCCGTGGCTCCACCCGGAGATGCCCTGCGGAGAAGCGTGCCTTTGTATGGAGATGAACGGGGGCGGGGGGCGGGGGGAGGTGTAATTCCTAAATTCCGACCCCCAGTCCAAAGGCCACCGACGGGGAAGACTGGGCTGCCCGGCCGAAATACCCACTCGTCAGGGTCAAGAGGCGCCGTTTAAAAAGAGAGTGGGAGAGAGAGTGCGCTGTTTACCTTCCCCGGGGAAAACGGCACCTGGGAAGGGCATGAAACACTACTGTGTGTGATCGGCTCCATTTGGGGCATGGAATGAAGCATCCTCTTTGGGCACCTAGCGGAAATGGGCGAGGCGCCAGGGTGGGGGTACGCTGGGTCTCTCACCCCGTGAGCAGGGAGGTGGTAACCTGAGCCGGTCCCTGGGACTGGAAACCGCGCAGCCTCGAAACCAGCTGCTAGATGTGGGGGAACCCCATCCACCACAAATATCCCCTCTGTGACGAATCAGGAGCCAGCGAGATTTTATTACCACTTTTATTATCAGGAGCTTGAAATTTCCCAGATAGTCTGTTTTCTCTCTTTGCCCGCCCCCCCCCCCCCTCCCCGCACCATGGGGTCGTTGGAAACAAAGGTATTTAAAAAGAAGGAAAAAAAGCAAACCCTTGGAAACGCCCTAAGTAAGGGATGTTCAAAAGGCACATTTCTTTTTGTGGGTGTTTATTCCAGTTATACAAATCCTTCTGGGCCCGCAGGGCCAAGCCCTGAAAACTCTGAGGAGATCAGACTGTGAGACTCACAGAATCAACACAAAATGGAAAACTGGCCCAAAGCAGTTGGCTTCCTCCCACTGTGAAGAGTTGTATATTTGTTGTGACTAAAATGTACTTGTGCCTTGCACATTTACATTCTCATTTCTTGGGGACATGGGTATTTTCATTGGACGGAGGAGGAAATAAAGGCTCAAAGACATGAGGTGATTTGATTTAGCCAAGATTGCCAAAAGTTACTCTTTGATAGAAAATCCTTCACTAGCTTTCTCTAGGTTTTCCAGATCTCTCAATTCAGCATAATAAAAATAACATTTGTTCGGTGGTAACATAAGCTACAGGTTAATAGGTAATAAGCTATAAGCTACTAGCTATAGGCCCTCCCTAAATCCCCCCAAAATCCCCATTTCATGGTATTCATTCTCTTGTATAATCCCATCCCTCCCCCCTCCAACCTCCCAGAGTATGGGCTGGCCTAGTGACTTTTCACCTACAGAATGTGGTAATAGTGACAAGAAGTCACTTCAGTAACCGTCTCCTCTCTCACTGACTGATGAAGCAAGCTGTTACGCTGGGGAGGCCCACATGGCAAGGAACTGAGGGCAGCCTCTGGCCAATAGCCAGCCAGGCACTGAATTCTGCCAACAATCACCATGTAAGTGAACTTGGAAATGGATCCTTCTCCAGTCATGTCTGAGATGACACCTCATCTCTGGCTGACACTTTGCGGCCTTGTGGGAGACCCTGACGCAGAGGACCCTACTCAGCAAGGCCCAGGTTCCGGACACATAGAAACTGTGAGAATTTAATAAACGTGTGTTGTTTTATGCTGTTACCGTTTGGGATAATGTCTTATGCTGCACTAGAGAAGTGATACAGCTAGAAACTGTGTTAAGGAAACAAAGACTTAGAGGAGTTTAAAAAACTCAGTTAGTCACGAGGCTGGGAAGTACCAGAGCTGGGATCTGAACGCAGTTCTGCCTGATTTCTAAACCTCTGCCGAGGCACTAAATCATACTGCCACAAGGCCCTTTCTTTGTGAGACAGTTGTAGCCTACCTCTCTAACTTCGGCTCTGGCCACACAGCTGCCATTTCAGCCGAGACTGTAGTCCTAACAGCCTCCTATTTTATGGTTTGGAACATCTTCACATGCTCGTCCCTTTACCCAGAATGCTCTTCTCAGTCTCCTCTACCCGTCACTCATCCTTCAACGCTAGAATAAAAAAATCCTTCTCCTTCAGGAAGCTTTCCTAAAAACCACAGTCTGATTTAGAATCTCCATGTGCCCTGTGCCCGTCGTTATCATGCTGTCAATCACACCATATCTCCCACAATTCCCGATTGCCTCATGTCCCCCTCACCACCACCACCACACCTTGAGAGCAGGGACTGCTATTCAGGGCTTGCCGCAACGCTTGCCCGGCTCCTTGGCACAAGCTTAGAAAAATGTTTGTTGAATGGGTGAAAGCAAGCAAGCCAACGTGGGGCTAGGATCCATGTGGGCTGACTCAAATGAAACATTCTTTCCCCTACACCACCTTTCCTGCTCATCTGACCTGAGTTTCGTAATCTGCTTTACCAGACAGCAGCCCAGCCCACCTTTCGCTGTTTTCCAGTTTTTGTCATTGTTTTATTCATCCATCCATCCAACAATTTCCTGTAAGTTTACCATGACAAACACAACTCTGCAAGACATAATGGAATACAAGGTGTGACCGCTGACCTTAGGGTGCTCTTGATCTGGTCTGGAGAACAAAGTATAACTATGAAAAAGCAGCAACACCGCAGTGTGGCACGGATTTAGCAGCAAAGCAGGCAAAAAGAGCCGTTGCACCAGGAGGGTGTCACTAGTTTTGAATCTGATGCTGAGTCCAACGAATTCGACCCAATAGGAAAGAGGCTGACCTGGGCAGTCCCGGCTTCCTGTCTGCTTAGAGTGGCCACATTCTTCTTGAAATATGAGGCTATAGACAGTTGTGCTGGGCAGACATTCCTTTGAGCTCTTATTCTAATATAATTTTTTAGAAGACTATGGCACCCAAAGAGTGGTTTCTCCTTTAAAATGTCACTCTGTGTCTCGGGAAAAAGAAAAAAATCTGTCATAGTGATTTCACTGGTCAGAGTAAATAGTGAAGAAATATTTCTCTTGTATCCAGTTCCAGAGTAGAATTTCCATGACCTGCCAGACCAGCTAAAGAGGCAGAGGCCCCTTCTGGGTTGGCGGTTACAGAGGACTTCTTCTGTAGACGTTTTAGTCCTCTTGGATCCCATCTTCACAGTAGCTGGGAGCATGGCTCGAGAGGTGAGATTATTTAAACGCAGGACTTTTGCAGGAACGGTACCAGACGCCTTGCCAATAGACCTCAGCATGAGTCTCCACAGTTATATTTGTGTGCGTGTGGTTATATGTCTGTTATAAATACCAAGACTTCAAGAATGATGATACTTCCTGTTATTTTAATCAAGAGAATGGAAACACATTTGCTCCACAGTGTGGCAAATAGATGCCGGGATTCAAGAGAAAGTTCTATGTATAGCACTGACTGGTATGTGTATGTGTTTGTGTTGGAGGTGGGCTTGGCAGAAAATGTCCTGGTGCTGGGTTGCACACACTGATTCTTTGCATAACTTTACTGTCCATTAAATTCCAGGGTGAGTATATTAGCATGTGGAAAAAAACAGGGCTGTGCAAATTAGCACGTCTCCACAGGCTTAGGCTTAATTGAAATTGTTAGGCCTTAGGAAAAACCATGTGCTACTTAGAGATTCTGAGTACTGCTTGAGATATATTTGGTGGGATCCCTACATTCTAATGACCTCCAACTTTCACTTGAGGTTTTCATTTATATCCCTCCCCAGGTGGGATGACACATCCAAGCCTCTTCTTTTTTTTTTTTAATTTTTTTTAATGTTTATTCATTTTTGAAAGAGCACAAGCAGGGGTGGGGCGGAGAGAGAGGGGGGTACACAGAATCTGAAGCAGGCTCCAGGCTCTGAGCTGGCAGCACAGCTCAGCGCTCGAGCGGGGCTCGAACTCACGAACGGCGAGATCATGACCTGAGCTGAAGTCGGATGCTCAACCGACTGAGCCGCCCAGGCACCCTTTTCCAAGCCACTTCTTGAACTAGATCCACTACTCTGAA
Organism: Prionailurus bengalensis; assembly: GCF_016509475.1. Taxonomy (NCBI): domain Eukaryota; kingdom Metazoa; phylum Chordata; class Mammalia; order Carnivora; family Felidae; genus Prionailurus; species Prionailurus bengalensis. The sequence goes on from NC_057355.1 coordinate 100,354,390, forward strand.
TTTCTGAGTTTTCAGTTTTTGTTAAGGGCAGCAATAGCCACTCCTTCTTTATTACCATTGTCCTATTTCCCGTCCTCATCATCTCACCCCTTATTCCCACCCCTTATTCCCAACCTTCTCTCTTGCATGAATCCACCCTAGATGGAAGATGAGTGCTGTCTCAGCTCCTCTTGCAGTGACAGTCACCATCTGGTACAGTCCTGACCAAACTGCTAGCTGTGTGCTGAAAATCTGGTGATTCCAGGAGGGCTTCTACTTGGTGATTAAAGGGAACAGTTGCATCGTTCTCCATAGTTGTTGCCTTAAACATGGATGTGTTGGTTTGAGCTTGGGCAGCCCTCTTCTGACCACAAAGGGACAACTATGAAGACAAAAACATGGTGCAGCAAAAAGAGAGAGAGGAGAAGACTATCTTAGTGAGTATCTGCCTACCTCCAGACTTTTTGTTACGTAAGAAAACAAACGCTCATTGGCTTAAGCCACTGTTACATGCAGCAGTACCTATCCTGATACCTTGCTAACTCCTTTCTCTACATCTATCTAAAACACAAATCTCGGCGCCTGGGTGGTTTGGTCGTTAAGCATCTGACTTCAGCTCAGGTCATGGTCTCAAGGTTCATGAGTTCAAGTCCTACATCGGGTGAGCACGAGCCCCACTTCACTTCGGGCAAGCCCACTTCTCTCTCTGTCTCTCTCTCTCTCTCTCTCTTTGCCCCTCCTGGAATTCTCTTTCTCTCTCTCTCTCTCTCTCTGCCCCACACTCACTTGCACCCCCTCTCTCTCGAAACAAAAAACAAAACAAAACAAAACAAAACAAAACAAAACAAAACAAAATAATAATAAATAAATAAATAAACCCACAAATCTGACCATCACACGTTCCTGTCTAGGACCCTTTGGTGGATTCTCCCTCACTTTTAGGCTGAATCTTCAGCTGGAAAGGCTCAGTGGCTTGGCCTCTATCTGTCATCTCTTGCCTTTTCCTCCCTTCACCTTTAGCAATATTGAACCATTGGTAGTTCCCCATCCTCACAGATAGCCTGACAGCAGTGCGCCTCTCTTTGTGCTATTCCTTGCTTGGAACACCCTTCCTATCTCCTGATGATCTCTCATTCCCTCCGGGATTTAGTTCAGACATCACGTCGGCAGCCTCGCAGAGTTCTGGCAGAGAACCACCCTGAGTGGTTGTAACACCTGGGCACACCCGTGTCTCAAGTCCTCACCAAAAATACTGAAATGGTCTCTTTGTATCTGTCCTTTCAACTGGTTAAAAGGGCCTCAGGGATAGTTTTCATTTAATGGCTCTTTCGTCTTCTTTTTTTCTTATGCACTCTTAAGGACTCAGTACATCTATTTCAGATCATTTTTACCACAAGCCTGAGCACAGAAAAAGAGATAGGCCTTGACAGTCCCACATGACCATTAGAATGTGAACCATCCTTCCCTGAAGGCAGGACCAATCTTCCTCATTCTAAACATCATGGGTCTAGCATAATACCTGGTACATCCTTCCTGGCTGTTTTGTAAACCATTGTTGATTTGTTTTTTTGTTTTTTAAGTTCTTTTTTTTTTTTAATGTTTATTTAATTTTGTTTTTGAGAGAGAGAGAGAGAGAGACAGAGAGAGAGAGAGAGAGAGAGAGAGAGAGAGAGAGAGCTGTCAGCACAGAGCCTGACGTGGGGCTCGAACTCACAGACTGTGAGATCATGACCTGAGCCGAAGTCAGACGCTTAACCGATTGAGCCACCCAGAGGCCCCAACCATTGTTGACTTGAATTGGGAAAAAGTATTGTAAAGAAATCTTCCCCCAAAAGTAAAGAAATAAAAAGAAATCAGGGCGCCTGGGTGGCTCAGCCAGTTGAGCATCCGACTTCGGCTCAGGTCATGATCTCAAGGTTCATGAGTTGGAGCCCCGGGTCCGGCTCTGCGCTGACAGCTCAGAGCCAGGAGCTGCTTCAGATTCTGTGTCTCCCTCTCTCTCTCTTTGCCCCTCTCCCACTCATGCTCTGTCTCTCTCTCTCTCTTGAAAATAAATAAACTTTACAAAAATTTTTTTAAAAAAGATATCTTCCATAACTCCCATACTTTTCCATGAATAATCTACTCCCAGATTCTTCACATATTAGTTACAATCAGGGTTATTGTGGAATAAAAGGAATTAAAAGGTATGGCCACTTATATTGGTAGCCAAGATACCTTCATTACTAATTATATTTGAAGGTTTGATGGATAATGGCATTATTTTCCTGTAGACAGAATGGTACAAAAAGGCCAACATTGTTCTCTCTCCTCTTGTAACTTCACTGCAGTCAGAGGCCAAACCTCACAAGTTAGCTCTTAACACCAGTATCCATTCTTCTTGAAGACTTCTCTCCCCAACCAGACTACAAGTTCCTCAAAGGTTCTACTTTTCACTTCCTTGAATACTCCCACACTATCTGACACAATGTTGAGTAAATACGGGCAGGTCAACTTCTAATGAGTTGAGCGACTGCCCAAGAGTGACCTCAGTGTGTGCTGTCTCCATTGCATTGTGGCTGTGGTTGTGTTTCCAAAGGCTGTTGTCCTTGGCTTCATCTGTGCTTCTTTCCTAGACATCCTGTGCGTCTTACCAAATTGAGTCACCTCGTTTCTGTTGCATGTGGCCTTCTGGCCATTGTCCCTTTCTCTAGAACTTAGTGCATAAGTCAGAACAATGCTAATAACACCAAAAATAAGATTAGCAAGCCTTAATTGAACCTTTATAATGTACCAGCTTCTAGTTAAGGACTATATATACATTATTTCATTAATCCATTCAACACACCCAGTTTGCAGACAAAGAAAGGAACTGAGAGGGATTAAGCAACTTGATAAAAAATTCAGCCAACAAGAATTGAAGCAGAATTCAAACTCAAGTGGTCTGACTCCAGGACCCAAACTTTTAACCTCCTAAGACTGTGGATCTCATTCTCTGGTAGACCAGTCACTTTGCTCAGTAACCTGGTCACAGACAGTACCTTTAATTCTGTAAGACTGATAAAGGTAATCAGTTCTATCTAGTATTCCCTATAATTTATAAAGTTGGAATTGTGTTATCTTTATTGAAAACCATCTCATGCATGATTAAGGAATTATAAATACCAAACTATATAGAGAAATATGACCCAATACCCTTAAGGCATTTGCAGTCTAGATTTGGAGGTAATAACAGCTCTAATTTATTGAACATTTCTTATGCAATAGACAGTATAATATATTATTTGCAATCCTTACAACAACCCTCTAAGATAAGGAAAATGAGATTCTGAGAATTTAATTGACTTGCTCAGGCTATAACAACTAGCAGTAGTTGAGCTAGGAGCTGATGGCCCCAACAGTCACATCAAATGTAAATGTGGCTGTGTTTCTTGCATCTGGTGATAGGAACTTGGTACATAAGTCATCCAGAATGACCATGAGCACAAAAATGAGCCAGAAATCTTCCAAGCATAAACATCAGAAATAACAAAAACAACAAATAAATGAAGAAAAGGCAGAAATGTGAAGGCTACAAAATCTTCACGATACTTGATTCCATTAATATATTGATAGATACATCAAGCAGAGGAATGTCCATATCAGATGCTACTCATGTTTATACTGTAATAGCACTACCAAGTTTAGCATGAGTAAGAATAAGCTCTCAAATTCTAAATGATATACAGTGGGCTATGTCCCATGGCTGCCCTCCTTTTTATTGTTTTGTTTTTACCATGGACATGTAACCTGATAAAGATACTCCATGAATTGGCTAGGGTGCATTTCTACTGCCAACGTAAAGTATATCAAAATGAAAGGCACTAACTTAACATGCAGTCATAGTAAATAAGTACCTTTATTTGGACCTTATTTTTTAGCCAGCTTATGTTGGCAAGGCCTGCTGGGATATGGTCTTAGTCCAAATCCCATGTTTTAAAGCTATGGTTCTTAACAATAGCTGCATGTGAGAATTACCTTGGGAATTTTTTTCCCTCTCAAAGACTAATTAAAACAGAACCCCTGGGGTCAGACTCAGGTATCAGTATGTTTTAAGGTTCTCAAGGTGATTCAAAGTACAGCCAAGGTTGAAAACCACTGTTCTACAGACACCTTATAAATAGCTCGTGCTGGCCACTTTGACCTAAGGAAAATCTATTTATAAGTCACTGAGTGTTTGAACCTACTCTTAACATTTTTTCAAGATAAAATGGTCTCTTCCGTAGCTATGGTACATAGCTAAGTAGGGTTTAAACAAATCCTTTAGGAGTATGAACAGATTCAATATACTTTTTTTACAAAGGGGTTGGGGGGAGAAACAATGATCTTACCATCTCTGTGGCCCGCTTCTGAGAGGAAGCAGAATGATCTCTGGCCTGGGGAAGAATAAAAAAGTAGGACTTCTAAATTTTCTTAGTAGCATGTCTACTTTGTTGGTATATATCTGTGGCCTACAGAGCTTTCTTTGATGAACCACACTGAATACTGCTGTGTTATGTACCAGGCAGAGAGGTTGGTGAGGAATTAACTAAAATTCAGCCCATGGCAGTAATTTCCAAGAGACATCTGATATTTGAAACACAGCGTACAGGAATATGTCCATCCCTATATTCCATCCCTGTAGTAAGTAATATTATTATGAATAAATGCACTTGGATTATTTTGTCTTGCTGTCTCCAAAAAATCCCTCGACTGGATGAAGATTTACTTGTATGCTCTCAACTTTTATAGAAGGTCTTTATGGGAAAAGTGAACTTGACATTTAGTCTTTTTTTATGAAACCATATTTATAGATATTATCTATGTTAATGAACTTTCTCATATAAGGTTTATAAAAAAAAAAATGTCTCCTAAAATTTGGGACCAGGAATGAGTGTCTCCAGTCCATTCTGGATGTCTCTTGAATTAGACACGGAGAAACTGTACCACTCTGCATAGATCAGCTGGTGCCAGTCACAAAACCCAAGAGTTAAACCCAGAGCTCATTTCACTTTAGGAAAGCATTTTAATTAGCTAACAATTCTTCAAGTTCATTGTGCTGAACACTGAATGTGTCACCTTTCACCCCAACCCACTCCATCTCCTGCCTTCTATTGCTGTCAATTGCACCCCCATTTCCCTAGACGCTCAAGCTGGAAACTTCAGTCACTTCTGTGTGATTTCCCACTTTCCCTTCTCACTGACATCCAATTACTTGACAAATGGAACAGACCATAATTTCACAGAGATCAAGATTCTACCTATTTTATTCACTGATATATTTCCTGTCCCTGGCGCAATACCTGACACGTGGCAAAGGTTCTATTGAGTGAATCAAGTTCTATAGACTTATTGTCTTGTCTCCTAGTCTCTTTAGTCTTTACCTCCTTCTGCTCCTGCCATCCTCCAAGTACAGGCTCTTACTACCTTTCATTGTCAGTAAATAACACTCCTTTGTCCTGACCCCAGTCCCCATCTCCTGGTCTATCAGATCAACTGCTGCTAAGAAAGCTTTCTAAAATACCTGAATATGCCCGTTCCTTACTCAAAAGCTCCCCTTAACCTAGCATTCAACATGAGTGTTTGATATTATTCTTACATCTGCTTCCAATAATAACTATGTGGTGTGAGAGAAAAGAAGTGGGAGCCGCGGCCAGACCATGGGAGCTGCGAGGAAAGATGCCGACGGGTACTAATCCCAGGGTCAGGATGGGGACAAACAGCTATGTACTTTTCTGTGGAAACGGAAGAAAGTTATGTAGGTGACGGCAGGTTAAAGTGGTAAAGTGCCATAGACAGGTATGGTTAGCGCTACAGACAGGTATGTTTTCTCGGTGATAGATGTTCAGGAAGATAACCCTGAGTCATCGAAAAAAAATTGCAACTTATTTCAACATGTCAGAGAAACGGATGTATCCTTTCAGAAAGATTTCTATCCTCGGTTTTCATTCATCATCTTGCTAGCTCCTAACAACACTTGCCTTTGCAGAGTTTGTGGTTTACAGTGCATGATTTCACATGCACTATCTCACAGAGCTCATTTTAACATCCTGAAGAGATAAGCATTAATACCCTCATGGGGACACCCAGACTCGGAGAGGTTGGGTGACATGGCCAAAGTCACCCAGCTAGGAAGTGACAGTACATGCCTAATGTAATTTATACTGTGGAATTTGTTTGTGGGCACATTCTTGATCTCTGTGTTATCTGGAATCAAAACCCTAGGCTTCAGAAGCCAAGTCTGGCGGCTTAGTCACTCCACCACAGCCGTCCCTTTCCCCAACACCATCCATGGCTCCGTGTTCTGGAGTGTATCATTCCCTCAAGACTATATGTAGCAGCGGCAACAGAAGTGGTGTTAGTAATTGACTTCCAATGTTTCACAATGCAGGCAAGCATGAATTATTTTATTTAATCCTCAGAGCAGCTCTTTGAGGAGAATTTTATTATCACTTTTTACACCGGATGAACAGAGGCCCAAAGAAAGAAAGCTGGCTAGGGGTGCCTGGGTGGCTCAGTTGGTTAAGCGACTGACTTCGGCTCAGGTCATGATCTCACAGTCCGTGAGCTCGATGAGTTCGAGCCCCGCGTCCGGTTCTATGCTGACAGCTCAGAGACTGGAGCCTGCTTTGGATTCTGTGTCTCCCTCTCTCTCTCTGCCCCTCCCCTGCTCATACTCTGTCTCTCTCTCAAAAATGAATAAATGTTAAAAAATTAAAAAAAAAAAAAAGAAATCTGGCTAAGGATACACAGCTACCAAGTGCTAAGACTAACATTTGAAGCTGGGCAGGGGGACTCAGAAACCTGAGTATCTAACATTTGCTATGAAATGTGCCCTTAGAACTTTAGGAAAATCTCCAATCTTTCCAGATTGTCCTCCTTTGATAGTGTCATTTGTGTCCACTGCCACTTCTTTACTTTGTATTCTACATATTGAATGAGTGGTGAACTGACACACAGGTGAGTTAATCATTCAGAAAGAATCCCAGTCATCATTATATATCCTTGAGCTCCATTACTGATTTGATCTCATTTTTTTCCCCTTAGTTCATAAGCTCATGGCCTTTAGAACTGAGGGCCCCAGGAAATCCCATCATCTAATCTCCTTGTTTTAGTGTGACAAAACTCTGACTCAGAAAGTTACAGTCACACATCACAGCACCAGTAGGAACAATCGAGCCTAGTTCCCACCCTAGCAATCATTGAGCCAAAGCTCCAGCCCTTGCTGCCCAGATAGATATAAACAGAGATGATGAGAAGAAGCATCCTCCGTCAGATCAGTTTCAAGCACTGGTGACACTTTCTTTCTTGAACTTTCTGGCTGTTAACCCTTCCAAAGACAAGGTACCTAGGAAGGGCTTAACAGACCCAGTAATTTGATGATTTGGGTTGAAAAGATCCCCTTTTAGCACCTACTTGAAGCAGCTGGCAGCCATAGTAAACAGAATAACAGATGGAATCAAATAGACAGCAAGCTAGTTTCCCACCATTATTTTCTGGCAGGGGCAGGGGGAGGCGTTCTATTAAATGAAGGGAAATAAAATGATAGGCCTTTGGGGGAGGGCATTTCCTTCAGTTTAGAGTCTTAGGTATATGCTGTTATGCAAAGTGGTCACTTCACTAAGAACATCTGGTGCATCATTACCAAATTCAGGGTGGCACTTTAAAGACTTATTTATATGAGGAGCACCTGGGTGGCTCTGTCAGTTAAGCATCCAACTTCAGCTCAGGTCATGATCTCACGGTTCGTGGGTTCAAGCCTCGCGTCAGGCTCTGCTGACGGCTCAGGGCCTGAAGCCTGCTTCAGATTCTCTGTCTCCCTCTCTCTGCTCTTCTCCTGCTCACATTCTGTCTCTCTCTGTCTCTCAAAAATAAACATTAAAAATTAAAATAAAAATAAAAGCTTATTTATATAGAACAATCTGTCTCAGTCTCTCCTATTAACAAACCCAATTTGTCAAGGCTGACTCATTAATAAGCCATGCTCAAAGGGTAGGCTTCCCTTCTAGGTTGAGCTGGAAAATGGAGGTGACTGAGGAGAGCTCAGGCTTCCGGCCTTAGGCCAGCAGATTTTATCGTGTTGTTATTTTCTCCTTTTCCTTCTTTTACCTTTTAAAAAAAATTTTTTTTATTTATTTTATTTTATTACCCCTCCGTAAGATGCACAAACTTAAAGGAAAAATATACTCAGAGACAGTGCTTTTATTTGGCCATATGCCATGCTAACTGCTAAAGAGATTATTCTCATGCATTGCATTTTACATTTTCAAGCCCACGCAGATATATGCAGTCAAGGTCCACAAAACTGTTAGAGGAGAGAGAACCTTGCTTCCTCTGGCACTTAAGGGCCTTCTTTACTCATGGTCTGAATAAAAGGAAGAATGAGCATAGGAATTTGAGACAAACATGATCAAACAATTTTTTGCATCTAATTGATGGGTGGGCAAGGCAACCTTCCAGTGTGAAGGGGATTAAAGCCTTAATGGACAGCATTCACAACCTGTATAGTCTGCTCCTGAATAACTGTTGACCCACACTTCATACAGTTCGCACTTATACAGAGAGTTTGCAGGCTATGGCTCTGAACTCCCAATCTCTGCTTAGGTAGCAAGAATATCAGTTAATTTACAATTGACAACTACCTTTGTCAATTTAAAAGCAGGTTCTCTTGGGGCGCCTGGGTGGCTCAGTCTGTTGAGTGTCAGAGTCTTGATTTCGGCTCAGGTCATGATCCCAGAGTTGTGGGGTTGAGCTCCACGTATTGTCTCTTTCTCTCTGCCCCTCTCCCTGGCTTGTGCACTCTCTCTCCCCCCGCCTCTCTCTCTCTCTCTCTCTTTTTTAAAGCAGTTTCTCTTAACCCAGAAAATTCATAAGATTAATCAATACTTGTCAACTTTTTAAAATAAAACATCAATTAGATCTTTTTTCAATAGCATTTTTAAAGTATTTTTTAAATTTACATACAATAAAATTCATTTTTTTGGTGTATAGTTTATGAGTTTTGCAAATGCTTAGGGTTGTATAACCACCACTGCAATCAAGATACAGGAAAACGCCATCACCCTAAAGCACTGCCCGGCGATTCCACTTTCCTCACCCCACCCCTAATCCCTGGATAGCAATTTATAGTTGTGCCTTTTCCAGAATGTCACATAAGTGGAATCATACAGCTATTCTTTCACTCAGCGTAACGCATTTGAGATTCATCTATGTTGTCACATGTCTTAATGGCTTGTTTCTTTTCACTGCTTTCTAGTAGTTCATTTTGTTGACACACCAGTTTGTTTATCCATTCACCAGTTGAAAGACACTAAGCTGTCTTCAGATATTGATGATTATGAATAAGACAGCTACAAACATTCCTGAGCAGGTGTTTGCGTTAAAATAACTTTTCTTTCTCTTGCCCAAGAAGTGCAATTGCTGAGTCATATGCTAAGTGTATGTTAAACTTTATAAGAAATTGCCAAACTGGGGGGCGCCTGGGTGGCTCAGTTGGTTGTGCATCTGACTCTTGATTTCAGCTTAGGTCATGATCTCAGGATGGTGAGATTGAGCCCTGCATTAGGCTCTGCACTCAGTGTAGAACCTGCTTAAGATTCTCTTTCTCTCTCTCTCACTCTCTCTCCCTCTGCCCTTCTCCCCTTATACATAGGCTCCCTATTTCTTTTTTTTTTTAAATTTTTTTTAACGTTTATTTATTTTTGAGACAGAGAGAGACAGAGCATGAACGGGGAGGGTCAGAGAGAGGGAGACACAGAATCTGAAACAGGCTCCAGTCTCTGAGCTGTCAGCCCAGAGCCCGACGCGGGGCTCGAACTCACGGACCGTGAGATCATGACCTGAGCCGAAGTCAGCCGCTTAACCGACTGAGCCACCCAGGCGCCCCTCCCTATTTCTTAAAAACATTGTCAAACTGTCTCCCAGAATGGTTGTAACATTTTACATTCCCACCAGTAACGTATCAATGATCTGTTTTTTTTCCTGCATGCTCTCCAGCATTTGATTTTGCCACTATTTCTCACTTTAACCATTATGATATGTATAGTGGCAGTTCATTGTGGTTTAATTTATATTTCTTTAATTATTAATGATGTTGAGCTTTTCATATGCTTACTTACCAACTGTATATACAGATTTTTAAAAATATTCTTCATCTGATTTCAAATATGATACAAGCTTGTTATTAAAAAATTAAAATGTCACAGAAATATGTTATATTGAATACCAAAGTTTCCTTCAATAATTTTACTTTCTAGTTATAGCTACTGTTGACAGCTTAGTATAATTCCTCCATAGAGTTCCCATGTATATGCTATGCTATGTATATAGTATAGTTTCATACAAGTGCAAAAACAGTGGCATTTTACATATATGGTGTGAAAACTTGCTTTTATCATTTAATAATAATCTTGGAGAGCCTTCCACATCATGGTAATCAATTATGTGCTTTATTCCATCATCTAATATATTCTCTTTCCTAATAACACAAAAACGTTCTGGTTTTTTATGTAAAAAAAAAAATCACATTTTGACAATTCCATGTGCTTCCAAATGTAATAGCAATTTTATTTCTAGTATATTTGAATAAATTTTAAAGTTGTACAAATTTCCTGATGAAATTATACACTGCACATTTCCCAGCTTTGAATTGAGAATTATGCTGCAACAATAAGGACTGTTTTAGAAAGATGTGACCAGTTGAATCGTGTGGAAATATGAGAAAGTCTAGTCAATTTCATGTTTATGTCTTAGGAAACTTGGTATATGAGTAGCTGCTGTATCATAAAGAACAGCAAGACTACAACAAAATTTATTACCCCTGCTTACCAGGGGTTTCCATAATAAACAAACTGGTTCTGGTATCTACTTTTAATTATTTCATTTCAAGGCAATTCCCTTATGCATCAATCACTCCCACTAACTCATAATATTCTCATGGGGGTTAAATTACTATCAGTATCCTTTCATTGATGATCTCATAGAGAATAGATATGGTGGCAAGGGAATGCAAATGATTTATTTCTTGTGACTTAACCTTAGACTCCTATGCTTGCTTAAATTGAGAGAGATAAAGGGAAAATGCTGACAATATGGTCATTCTTAAGTAGAAGATTCTTTTGGTCTTTTTAACAACAGATAGCCATTATTTAATCCTAGAAGATTAGAAGTAGGAAAGAAAAAGGAAATATCAGAGACCTTAGCAGGTATTTCCTCCCTCCATCTCTCCCTCCCTCCCTCCCTCTCTCTCTCTCTCTCTCTCTCTCCCCTAAGAGTATTTAATCTTTTGGTTTTTTAAGCAAATCTCTTGCAGCTGCTTAGTTCTCTGTTCGTGCCAAGGACCCTTTGTTTATACTAACTACACCCAAAGAATTCTTACACAAGTTGTACTATTTAAGCTCTTTTGCAAGGCTCAGACTTTATCACATCCATGGGGGAACAGAGCTATACTTTTCTTTCTCAACATTCCTTCTGGTCAAAAGAGAATGTAGAGGATTTAATTCCTTAAGCATCAAGTCTTAATACTGCTGGTAATTTGCACGTTATCAATGTATGAGAAAACTTTCATAAGCCTGTGGCTAGATACACCTACCAATTTCCATATAAAGTGAATTTAGAGAGATAGCCCTAAAAAGGGACTAGAACAACAATTTAGGCCATCTGGATTCAGGGGTTTTCTATCCTAGCCTTAAAATCAGCAAGAACCAACAGGTCTAAGAAACAGAATAAAACTGGACCAAGTTCTCCTAGAGAAGACTGATTCTAGATATTCATCCATAAATTCATACCTTTTTAGTTCTATTAAAATAATTTTTTGGACATATTTTTGAAAGTTCTTTAAGATTACGAAATAATGTGTCACTTTTTATCATCAACCCCAAATTACACAATAATTGATATATTTCTCAATTTTTAACATTTTCCCTGACAGCTGAAAAGCTATGAACAAAAAGAAGTTCCTTTTATTCAGCCGCGTCTGTTCAACACCAAAACTTAATATTAAATAAACATTTGGATGATTAACACCATTCATTTAAATTGTCTCAGTTGATGTCCATTCAACCAATTTAGAGATGAAATTGTCAAAGCTAGGAAAGGTCAAGGGATATGTCCAAGATCATCCATCTACCTATCCACTGGCTACAGAATTCAATCCAGACTCTTCAATTCCTCCACATTCTTTCCACTGTACCACAGTTGCTTTTCCCAAATTATCCAGACTTTTAAAATTGAGAACACAATTAATCATTCTGATATTTACTATCATCCAGATACAAGTGACTCATACATTTTATTTTTTATTTTTTGGCATGATAGAGAAAAACTTCATTTATGTCCAATCTTACTTGGCTAATAATACATCTCTCCCACCTTTATTTATTTTCCAGCTCTTCCCGAAAAATTCATCATCTACAGGAGTCACAGACTCACATCTAGCCTTAGTCTATCTATACTCACTTGTGAGCTGTGTGAGCTTCACCGAATTACTTAAACTCTCTGAGCCTCTGGTTCCCCATTTTGTGAGATAAGGACAACAGCAGTGTCCTCAAAATGGCATAGAGAAAATAAGGTAAGAAAATGCATGGGGGGCGGGGGGCGGGGGGCGGGAAAGAAAATGCATGGGAAGCCTTTATGGCAGTGCTTGGCCAGGTCAAGTACCCAGGAGAAGTGCTCCAAGAAGGCATCTTACAAGAGTAAGTGTGTGGGAATACGAGGAGTAGGAAGACTGTGGACCTTGCCACTAAATGGTGAGTGACGCAGGTTTGCTCCAGGCTCCAAAATGTATTTGATGACAACATAACCTACAAGGTAAGTTGTGGTGTGCTAGAGGCAGATGATAGCAGCGACAGTTGATTTTGTGTATTTCTTCCCAACTCTCTGATCAGTGAGATCATGTTTGTGGCTCGAACATTTGGTAGTTGATAGTCTGGTAGCTGGTAGTTGAATGTGTGTTCTAGTGGAAACTGGCAAACACCAAAAAGCAGACCTCCCCTCCCACACCAGAGAGCCGGTTGTTGAACATTGATCAGCAATGATGAATTATAGATCTACTGACAGAGACCAGACTTTCAGGTCAAATCAATCTAGGTTTGCAGCCAAACCTAAACTTTGACACTCACTAGTGTACTCAAGTTCCTTGAGTCAGGAGTCTCTGATTCCTGATGCTTAAAGTGGACACAATAGTACTACCTAGTTTAAAGACTATTGAGAAGATTAAGTGAAATAAGGTATATGAAAAACACTTAGAACAGGATCTGGGACCTAACATCAAATAGTTGTTGATAGTGATTGCTATTATTGTTGTGAAAAGTCTAGACTATTTTAAAACTTACCCAAATCCTATACATATTTCACTTCTTTTGCATGATACTTAATAAAGATATGAATGTGATTTTAGAGTGAACTTGTCCGGCTAAGTCAGGAAAGAATTTGTTTCACGGAAAAAATTTCTATTCAAGTTCTTTTATTGTTTCTGTTTCAGAAAATATTTAAACAAATTTGAACATCTAAACAAAGAAAGTTTTAAAGCCAAACATCTAAGTGCTCCTAGTCTCCTCTGAGCATTTTTCAACAATGTTGGGCCCAAAGCCAGAGTATGTTACAACCCTTTTGAACCCACCCCACCCTGCCCCAACAGCAGGCCTCCCCCAGAGAAAAGAATTTGATACAATGCCAATAAGAGAATCTTCCTCTTAGAATATCTTAAAGCTTTCATCCTTTTTGTTTTTCTTAAAAAAAAAAAAAAAAACTAAAAATTTGGGTGTAACAAACTTCAAGATGTCCAAATGCACAGAGCCCAGAGAAATAAATATTGAAAATATAAAAATCTTTGGTTCAGAGGCATGTAGATGAAGGACCTGGGCCTGAGGTCCCCCATACCATGCTGTAGAATAATCCAGACAACCACAGGGCTGGATTCCTGTCCACTCCCAAGCCTTCCTCCCAGTTCCCACATCTTTAAAGGAGTAGCTGGTCACTCTTCTGTCGATAACCTTTGGGGGAAGCACAATAACTCAAGGCCATCCAATGGGCAGTTGGGTGAAGGGTCATCCATTCATTTTTCACTCTGTTACCAGGGCATGCAGGGGTGGGGCAGGAAAAGGAGAGTGCAGACATGACTTAAGAGTACTGGTAGAGTTCCGGAAGCTACACCCTGTAAACTTGGTGAAGGAAGGATGTGGAAAGGATGGTCCCTTGTAGGTCCTCCAGCGTTCTGGGGAAGTTCTAGCACTTCCTCTTTATTCCACCATCCACCTCCTCCTTTTGCTGGACGGACTGTTGGGAACATGTAATGCATTTGATATACTCTATAGGGGGGTAAAATCAAGATTTTCTATGGACAGCTGTTTCTTTATTCTGAACCACAAGTTTTACCACCATTTTCCCATTACTGTGAAGCCAGGAAGACAAACAGGAGCTTAGAATTGCACCTTGTTCCACTGACAGGACTCCAAGTGGTGAAATCCTTTCTCTAAAGTTGTACAGCTTACTAATTGTGTCTAGAGCACAGATTTTTTTTTTTAACTTTCCTCCAAGTGCAATTTTCCCAGGCTACACAGTGATAGCAACTTTTCACCACCACGACCTTAACCTTCAAGTCTCTTTCTCTGAATTGACTTTCAGTATTCTGCTCTTCAGGCTAAACTTGAACCAAAGTCGCACAGGGCAATACCCCTTCTGGTCCATTTGCTTTGAACACCAACCTCCTTCTGGATTCACTTCTCCCCATACAGAGGCTGGACTCAGGGTCTAGCTCATAGCTTTCCTGGCATAATTGGCCTTGTCTGGGTCTCTCCAACCTTCAGCTTTTCCCACCACATTCTAGGCTGCTGGGCCTGGCTGGGTTCAAATGACGTTAGCTAGGTTCTAAGTGCTACTCAAAACACTCTTGCTCATCCTTCCATGTGCTTACTTCCAAATTCACCATTGAGACCGGGCTAAGATTTTCTCCCTGCCCAGGTCTCTTCACCATCCTCTTGCCTGCTCCCATGTCCCTGACATGCCTAGAGAACTGAACCACAGCATATTAAGAGCAAGTAGATCTATCAAAGACTATGGCATTCAATGCTCTCACTCTACAGAGAAGGAATCAAAGATGACAGATGCTCAGAAATGAATGAGTACTTCAAAGCACCTGGCCTATGCCTTACCTTCAGGCAGGCAAAATATTACGTCCATGTTTGAGATGAGGCACTAGAGATCCAAAAACGTAATGTCATTTCTTTGAGGTCACAGAGCCAGCCAGGCAGATTTTAGAGCAATACTCTCTTCCTTTTGATTCCCCGCCTTCCAGATGCCCTCTAACTAGACATCCTCTTCACTTTCAAGTAACTTTTGTACAACTTACAATTAATTTACACTGGTGATCTATTTTTAATTTTTTTTTTTTTTTTTTTTTTTTTTGAGGAACCTCCACACTGTTTTCCAGAGCGGCTGCACCAGTTTGCATTCCCACCAACAGTGCAAGAGGGTTCCCATTTCTCCACATCCTTTCCAGCTTCTATAGTCTCCTGATTTGTTTATTTTAGCCACTCTGACTGGTGTGAGGTGGTATCTGAGTGTGGTTTTGATTTGTGTTTCCCTGACGAGGAGCAACATTGAGCATCTTTTCATGTGCCTGTTGGCCATCTGGATGTCTTCTTTAGAGAAGTGTCTATTCATGTTTTCTGCCCATTTCTTCACTGGATTATTTGTTTTTCAGGTGTGGAGTCTAGCGAGTTCTTTATAGATTTTGGATACTAGCCCTTTGTCCGATATGTCATTTGCAAATATCTTTACCCACTCCGTTGGTTGCCTTTTAGTTTTGTTGACTGTCTCCTTTGCTGTGCAGAAGCTTTTTATCTTCATGAGGTCCCAATAGTTCATTTTTGCTTTTAATTCCCTTGCCTTTGGAGATGTGTCAAGTAAGAAATTGCTGCGGCTGAAATCAGAGAGTTTTTTTCCTGCTTTCTCCTCTAGGGTTTTGATGGTTTCCTGTCTCACATTCAGGTCCTTTATCCATTTTGAGTTTATTTTTGTGAATGGTGTAAGAAAGTGGTCTAGTTTCATTCTTCTGCATGTTGCTGTCCAGTTCTCCCAGCACCATTTGTTAAAGAGACTGTCTTGTTTCCACTGGATATTGTTTCCTGCTTTGTCAAAGATTAGTTGGCCATCTTTTTGTGGGTCCAATTCTGGGTTCTCTATTCTATTCCATTGGTCTATGTGTCTTTTTTGTGCCAATACCATGCTGTCTTGATGATTACAGCTTTATAGATCTACCCTATGACCCAGCAATAGCACTGCTAGGAATTTACCCAAGGGATACAGGAGTGCTGATGCATAGGAGCACTTGTACCCCAATGTTTATAGCAGCACTCTCAACAATAGCCAAATTATGGAAAGAGCCTAAATGTCCATGAACTGATGAATGGATAAAGAAATTGTGGTTTACATACACAAGGGAATACTACGTGGCCATGAGAAAGAATGAAAAATGGCCTTTTGTAGCAACGTGGATGGAACTGAAGAGTGTTATGCTAAGTGAAATAAGTCATACAGAGAAAGAAAGATACCATATGTTTTCACTCTTATGTGGATCCTGAGAAACTTTACAGAAGACCATGGTGGAGGGGAAGGGAAAAAAAAAAAAAAGCTAGAGAGGGAGGGAGCCAAACAACAAGAGACTCTTAAAAACTGAGAACAATCTGAGGGTTGATGGGGGGTGGGAGGGAGGGGAGGTGGGAGGGAGGGTAGGGTGGGTGATGGGTATTAAGGAGGGCACCTGTTGGGATGACCACTGGGTGTTTTATGGAATCCAATTTGACAATAAATTTCATATTAAAAAATATAACTAACTAAATAAATTAATTAATTAATTACACTGGTGAGCAAACCAGAAAGGTACACTGCTTAAAATCAGACTTTCTCTGGCACTTTACATTTTTCTATGACTTTGGTGGGAAATTAATAATTAATTAGAGGCTAGGAACACTCATTTTTTTGCAGCCCTAACAAAGAAATGTCCTATAATTAAATGCTACTGGAACAGTCACAGGCACACAGAATGTGGATCTGGCCTATATCTCTTCTTGGAGCTCTCTTAAAAAGGAGGCATTCATATATACTGACATGGAAAACAATTCAAGTTGGTCATACCTTGGGACTTCCTGTTTTGTTTTCATTTTATTTCTAATAAAACATCTCTCCCCAAATTGTTTGTTCCCTGAGGATGGTTTTGGTTCTTCCGTGATTCTGTCCAGACAACTGTCCTGGTCAGGCACCTTAATTTCAGTAAGAGGATCATAATCTTACTATGACTCTACTGATTGCCAAAGATTTGGATCTGGTTTTAATTAGCAACTCAGAACATCTCGATTCCAAGTTTTGATAAATATTACAACTTTCAATTCTCTGTGGTACAAGACAGATCCAAAGTTCAGCTACAAAAATGGAACTTGACAAAGGCACATAATCCATCATTCTGCTGGAGATTAGAAATTTTGCCCTGGGCTCAAGCAGACTGTCCAGAAAACAAGGCTGTACTGTTAGGCTTCCTTTCCTCCCTCAAGTCACTAGTCAGCCACAAGGCTACATTTTGAAATTATATTTTCAATTGAAAAATCTGAAAGAAACAGCCATCTAAATTCTGTATTCTATATAACCCTACTGAAGCAATGGCCCAGAATCTGAGTAGAGTCCTAGTCAAAGAAACATAGTCCAGCAACCAACAACTAATTTAAAAATAATGCAGACTCAGGGCATCTGGGTGGTTCAGTCAGTTAAGCGTCAGACTTCAGCTTGGGCCATGATCTCCTGGTTCATGAGTTCAAGCCCTGTGTCAGGCTCTGTGCTGGTAGCTCAGAGCCTAGATCCTGCTTCGGATTCTGTATCTCCCTCCCTCTCCCCTTCCCCCACACATGCTCTGTCTCTGTCTCTCTCTCTCAAAACTAAAAACATAAAAATTTTTAAAAATAATGCACTCTTGTGTTTCTTAAACACAGCAAAGTTAATACACAGTTCATAGCAATATTTATTAAAATGTCATCTATAAGTTGGTTGACCTTTAAAAAAAAAAGCCAGCACTTTTAGCAGCAAAATAAGTTTATTTGGGAATACCAGAGAACTGCAATTTGGGACAAGCAAACTATGGCAAACCACAGGTAAGACTAGATAACCGGGGAGACTAACTTGCTTTTATGGAGGAAAGAAGGAAGTCAGGAGTGACTGCTTCCAAGAGTTCAGGTCACGGCTTTACTCTAGCTGAGTGAAGCAGTTTCTCACTGGCTAGAATGTTGCTGGACATGGAGAAATTCTTCTTCTCCTCCTGCTGGAGTATGAATGGTAGTATGTTAAAGCTCCATTTTTAATCAGGTTTTATCTTCACAAGTTCATTATCATTTTTTAATGGTCATGTATTTTTGGGAGGGGGGGTGGGGAGGGGTAGAGAAAGAGGGAGACAGAGGATCCGAAGCAGGCTCTGTGCTGACAGCACAGAGCCCGATGTGAGGCTCGAACTCATTAATGATGACCTGAGACCGAAGTCAGACACTTAACCAACCTGCGTCACCCAGGTGCCCCACAAGTACATTATCTTGATTGCAATGATAATTTCATGACTGTCTACACATATAAAAATTCATCAAATAGTACACATTAAATATGTACAGTTTATTGTATGTCAGTTACACCTCAATGAAGCTGTAAAAAGTAATAAAACTGCTGGAAAAAATGCCATCTGTGATCAATCATCTTACCCTGTAGTTCCCACCAATTCTCTCAACTCCTAAATCTCTAGGGAAATTCCTGACTTGTCCTATCCTGCCCATCCATTATTCTTCACGATCCTACCCCCTTTCCTATCAATTCTTCATCATGAAGCCTCAGAAGAACTGATCTACTAAAGGCAGGACACCACTTAGACACAGGAGAGAAGGAAGAAAACAGATTAGCTAAAGCCAGACTCCTCCCTGGAAAACAGTAGAGGCATGAGGAAAGGCTAGGAACACTCGTATTTTTTTTGCAGCCCTCACAAAGCATTTTGTTCTCTTTGTGTTTCTTTCATGCCTCATGGCTTCTTCAAGCCAAAACTCCTCCAAAACTCCTTAAAGGGTTTCTCTCCCAATCTTTTTTTTTTTTTTTAATTTTTTTTTCAACGTTTATTTATTTTTGGGACAGAGAGAGACAGAGCATGAACAGGGGAGGGGCAGAGAGAAAGGGAGACACAGAATCGGAAACAGGCTCCAGGCTCTGAGCCATCAGCCCAGAGCCCGACGCGGGGCTCGAACTCACGGATCGCGAGATCGTGACCTGGCTGAAGTTGGACGCTTTAACCGACTGCGCCACCCAGGCGCCCCTCTCTCCCAATCTTAATTCACACATATCTTGGCTCCCATCCCTCTCCCTTTCCTTCTAATTAGTCATCAACAAAATCCAAGGGGAAAAAAGTCTGCAAAGGCAGAACTGTCTTTAAACAGTAGAGAAGGAGAAGAAACTTAGTGAGCAAAACCAAAGCAGAGAGAGGGAAAGGCTGGCATTAATTATTTATAATAAATTTCACCACCACCAATCCCTGTAGGGATTAAACAAGAGAGTACATCATCTGTTACATCACTGTGTCCTCTTTCTGTGAACACAGGAAAACATTTACATGTATCAAGAAAAGCTGTGTTCCCACCAAACAGTAGATTTATCTTCATGGATATTGAAAATCCTCCTCTGTACCTACACAGGTCATTCAGAAGTCTACAGCCACGTTTACACTATAATCTTAGTAACATGCAGTGTAGTGTCTTTAGCATGCAAACCTATCTGCTAATATCATATCTGATTGGTATTTTCTATGTCTATTTCTCTATTTACTCTCTATGCAATTTTATAAATGGCTTCAGATCCATTGTGGAATGAGGTGATGTGTTGAATGAATGAATGAATGAATGAATGAATGAAAACACACATAACTTTCCTTCTATCTCCTCCTTTACAAGGTTACACATGCCGTTTCCCTTGCCTTTTACATTTCAGCTCCACTGTATTCTAAACCCATTCCTGTCCTGGGTTCTCTTCTTTCTCTCAGTGACCTAGGGTCTCAGTTAGACATCATCTTCAGCCTCTTCTGTGCTTTCTCTCTCAGGCAGTCACTAAAACCTGTCAGTTCTCACTTCATTTACTGCTGCACATCATTCCCCCTTTCCATTCTCAAGGAAAAATTCTTGTTCAGGTCCTCGTTACCTCATTCCTAGACTATTGCAATATTTTCCTAACTAATCTCCTTGGCTGCAGAACTTCTCCACTCCAAATCATCCTACAGATGCTGGATCATTATTCCTAAATGCATAGAAACTCTCTTGCCTTTCCTAAATGTAAACCACCAATTAATACTTTATAAAAAAATATATGTGAAGATTCTTTTAAATCTAAGCTATCTTTGAGGCTTTCTAGATGGTCTCTAGGTAACTAAAAAGATTTATCCAGTTATCTTATAAAAGATGGTCCCTACGTAATGAAAAAGATTTATCCCCTCACCCTATTATTATAAAATAATAAGGTATGTTTCATGCTCTTTATATTTTAATTAGCTCTATCAGCTATATGAGTCACTGAAATAATTGTGTCAATGCCTGCTTTCTGAATCCAGATGCCAAAATGAGCCTTTCCTTTATTAGGCAAAAACCAGACTAACTCTCTACTTTGGACATTTTGACCTACACTAACCCTTTCTCACAATTTGTGCATAAAGGACAATGTTATATTTTAAGAGTACTTATTCCAAACTAGGAGTTTATCATAAACCCATTGCTTATGTTTCTCTTGACCCCTCATCTAAGGCTTCTCCACCTCGTTTATCTGCTGGAAGCAACCCAACCATAAGCAGCACTTTAGCCAGTTGATTATCACCTATTAAATTCTTGTGTTGCCTGCTTCCAACACACTAGTTAAATGCTGCTTTGATCTAAACCCAATAACCCTCCCTTCCATTCCTTTTTTTTTTTTTAATTAAAACATTTTTAAAGAAATCTCTACACCCAACACAGGGCTCAAACTCACAATCGCAAGATCAAGAGTCACATGCTCTATAGACTGAGCCAGCCAGGCACCCTACCCCTACCCCTTTGCCTTCCCCTTCCCCTCCCTTCCCTTCCCTTTTTGAGAGAGAATCCCAAACAGGCTCCATACTCAGCACAGAGCCTGATTCAAAGCTCAGTCACATGACCAGGAGATAAGGACAGATTTTGATCACTTTAATCAAGAGTCAGACACTTAAAGAACTGAGTCACCCAGGCACATCACCCCATTCCCTTTCGAACATAAGCAAATCTCGTGACATCACACTTTCTGTTCTGATTTGATGTTTAACCCTCATGACAATGATACATTTGGTGATTGCTCACATCTTAAAAATAATCAGTGTAGGGCCCCTGAGTGGCTTAGTTGGTTAAGCATCTGACTTCAGCTCAGGTCCTGATCTCAAGGTTTGTGAATTTAAGCCTCGCATCGGGCTCTGTGCTGACAACTCAGAGCCTGGAGTCTGCTTCAGATTCTGCGTCTCCCTCTTTCTCTGCCCCTCTCCCGCTCACACTCTGTCATTCTCTCTCAAAAGTAAATAAACATTAAAAAAAAATTTTTTAAGAAAAAAAAGAACAATCAATGTACACTTTGTTGTATGAGTATACAACACTTTGTGTTGTATGAGCAATAGATTCTAGCTATTCTGTTACCAATAGCTCATTCTTCTCAGACAGCTCTAACATGAGTATGCCACACTTAAGACAGGTCTAAGCTGATGTTTTTCATGATTTTGATATGTTGTTTTTAAGAAGGAGGGGTTTCTAACCTCTTTGGAAACTCCAATCAAACATTAAAAAAATAAATTAATGTCTACTTATTGGAAACAATTTAATATCTAAAGGAAATTAATTTTAAAGTTAAAATATTTGAGGGAATATTTAAAGAAATATGTCACTGACATACCACTCCTAAAACTCTAAGAACATAAAATGAGCTAATGGTATTTGACAATAAAAACTGTTCCAGTTTTCCATTTTCATGGAATCTGTCAGAATCCCCATAAATTTGCAATGTATACAATTGTTGCATAAAGCCCTGTGAGATTCAGCTTGACTCTTTTCCTGGCAGATTGCATTTGGCCTTGTCAGATATGATCAGGTAGATATGTGATCACAGGTCCAACAGATGTGAGCTGCCATTCCAAAAGGTACATAGTTGAAATTATCACTACATGATATAGATTTAGGAGATCAAATATATTCAAACAGACCCCAATGAAAGTCAGCCTTGAAACTACACTGGGTTCAAGCCACACACTGGGCATAAAGCTTACATGAGAAAAAAAAATGCAATGCAATACATTTTGAGGTGCTTGGCTGGCTCAGTCTGTAGAGCACTAGACTCTTGATCTCTGGGTTGTGAGGTCAAGGCCCACATTGGGTGTGGAGCCTGCTTTAAAAAAAAATAAAAAAAATACACTGAAAAGGGCTATTTCAGGTACTCTTAACCACAAATATTGTTCTCAAGTTCCAAGACATATATTGTAGACACATGTGGGCCAGCAAACATACTTACAATCTGTATCCGATAGTCTAGACCACTGTGTATCTGCCCAAGACTCACTAAAAGTCCTCCAGAAGCAAGACAACTTCTGGAAGCCATCAGCTTACCTCCCAATCTTCTATGGATGAAAAAGTTGACATCAAGTATAGACAGTTTCCTCTCAACACTTTGGATGAACATCCATGATTGGGTCAAAGGATTTATCAATCGACTTAAGACTTATTGTTTGTCTCTCCTTTATTTCTTTCCTTTTCTGTTGATCTGTTCTGCTCTCTTCTCAACTACTTTCTTTCCCGTAAAATTCTCTAAACTAAATTTGCCTTTCGCAAAGAATTGCAGTGACCACCCAGTTTTCTAAATATTAAATTAATCTATAGCTTCAAAATTCACTAAAATATATATATTTTTAACTTTGATACATCTCTATATTTCAGTGGGATTCTAGACCCCAACCAATTAGCTGCTGTTACAGATATTTTTCAGAACTTCAAAGGGATGCAAGGACATCAGAAAATAAGGAGACATGTGACCAATTAGGCAAATTAGTCCAAATTATTTTTCCATAAAACTATGCAGGAATAACTGCATGATTTCCTCTTAATTCTCCCAGGGATTTTGTTCTCTACAATTAGACCAGTTAAGATCAGACTGTTATTAGTACCTATTCTCATTAAACAGCACCTCAGTGGATATCCTTGAGTCTATTCTTTTAAATGTTTATTGTTTATTTTGAGAGAGAGAGAGTAAGTTTGACCATATGCTAGTAGGGGAGGGGGAGTGGCAAAAAGAGAGGGAGAGAGAGAATCCCAAGCAGGCTCCACACTGTCAACACAGAGCCTGATGCAGGGCTTGAACCCATAAACCATGAGATCATGATCTAAGATGAAACCAAGAGTCAGATGTTTAACCAACTGAGCCACCCAGGTGCCCCACCTGGAGTCTATTTTTGAATAATGAAACAGCCTTTTTGTCTTTAACATACTAAAACGTAACCTATTTTCTCGACATGGTAATATGGCCTTTCCAAGCATTTAAACCCATTCAACCATTTACTTACATTTTGAGAGCTTTACAAGATAACTTGCCAAGAGTTATCCAATACAGATTTTGTTGGCTTATACAAGGATTCCTGAACTATAATGTAAGATTCATAATTTATGTCTGATAACGGCCCCCAAATTAAATAAGAAAACTCAATCTTGAGTTGCTTAAGAGGCTAATATAAATTTATTGGTTAAAATAGTCCTAAATAATAAAATTGCCCTAGTCTATTTCCTAGTCAGCCAAGATAAAGTCTCATAATATTTAATGCATTTTTCTATAACTGGATAAATACATCAAAAAAGACAAAATAATCAGTAAAGGGGATAATAGTCACTCGGGTAATTAAAACTTATCAAACCAATCCTGTGAGACTTACTCTTCTGATTAGGCTTACACTGACTAAAAATTGAATGCAAAACAGATTACAATTTTTTTTCATATTTGTAATTATCCTCATACATGTTTACCTTGTTCCATTCTTAACTGTTGACATTGCACCAGAAAGACACACAGGCCCTTGAGAAAACTGATTCTTTAGGAGTTTGCTTTGAGAAAATTGTGTTCTTGCTTGTTTACTGCCTTTCTCTTCCATTAGAAACATAAGTTCCATGGGGCGCCTGGGTTGCTCAGTTGGTTAAGCATCTGACTTCGGCTCAGGTCATGATCTCATGGTTTGTGGGTTCAAGCCCTGTGTCGGGCTCTGTGCTGACAGCTCAGAGCCTGAAGCCTGCTTCAGATTCTGTGTCTCTCTCTCTCTCTCGGCCCCTCCCCGACTAGTTCTCTCTTTCCCTCTCTCTTTCTCTCTCTCAAAAATAAACATTAAAAATTTTTAAAAAGAAAAAAGAAACAGAAGTTCCAGGAGAAGAGGGTTTGTCTTTGTCTTATTCACCACTATGCCCTCAGTGCCTAGGTGTAATAGTGCCTGGCATGCAACAGATGGTCAAAAAGAATTTGCTGAATAAATAGGTTTCCCTCTTCTGCACAGATGGAGGACGATACAGAAGTACTCTCCACACTGGGAAGAACAGCCCAGCTGCATCTTCGTAGTGACCACATGTATAGTCTGCCATTGGTCAGGCAGAGCAAGCAGTGTTCCACTCTCAGCAGCACCTGTCAGAACCAGGAGCTCAGGACCTTGGCTTTGTCACCCACTGTAACTTCAATAACCAAGACTGGGTCTTGGACACAAGTGTGCATCTCTGGAAGTCCCAAGATTTATTTGGGGAGAAAGACATCGGAAGACATTGGCCCTCTGGTAATCAACTGCCATCATGATGTGGATATGTATGTTAATGGAATCATAGTTGTGTTTACCAGCTTTAGACACTGGGATTCCACTTCTATTTCCCATTTTGAATATGTATAATCAGCCTCCTTGACTCAATTATAAATTTCTCAAAGGCAGGCATTTAATATGAATGAGGAGTTTTATTGATTGATGAGGGAATGAGAATAGCCCTTGCAGGTTTAAATCAAGAGAAAGAGGGAACAATTAAAAGCAGGTCAAGACCTATCTTATCCTATGCTCTTCTCATAAGAGCTCAGAAAATATTTTTTTCTTTTTTAAGAGAGAAAGAGCACAAATGGGGAAGAGGGGTGCAGGGAGAGAGGCAGAGAATCCCAAACAGGATCCATTCAGCATGGAGCCCGATGCAAGGCTCAATCTCACAATCATGAGACGACCTGAGCTGAAACTGAGTCAGACACTTAACCCAAGTGCCCCCAAAATAATTTTAAAACCATATGATATAGGAAGATGCAGCAGCCTGAGGTAATATAATTCAACATCCAATGTGATCTGGTGGTGGTATCTGCTCATTATCTTTCAGAATAGCCAAAGACAAGCTTCTTTTTCCTGCTTGTTATTCAGAGACAGTAGCCTAAAAAGAACTTGACAAGAGTAATGGATCAAACTTGATTTAGCTGCTGACTTCTTGTGTGATCCTAATTCCAATATTTAACTTATTTCCAACTTTATTTCCTCTTCTGCCAAACAAGGATATTTGGCTGTGTCACACAGAGTTGTTATAAAAGATCATAATATAGAAAGGCATTTAGAATGTAAACTATTCTATATTAAAATGTTCTAGCATCCCTTCAGTCATTGAATGCATTCTAAGCAGTATTATGTTGTGGGCCATTTGCTATCACTGAAAAAAACAGATGGTCCTCTATGTTACAAATTTATACAGATGACAAGGTCATTGTTTTGCAAAAATACATTGAAAGCAAAGAATCCTCTGCATAAAGTATTACTAAGAGGGAAGCCATTATTTCAGCCCAGAAAGACTCAGCTACAATTTCCGCAGGATTTCCAAAAGTGGAAGAGAAATCAGCATACTGGGATTATTGAAAGCTACATCTGGCTCAGGCAAGCAGTTTACCTGTTTGCTTTTATTTTGACTCCTGGCTCAAAGCAGACAGTATTCTTGCCACCGATGCCTACAGACTGATATTACTCAGTTACTGTCAGCATCTCGCTGATGCAGAAACATCATAAGGGAAGCATTTCTACAGAGTTGGTTAAAAATGTAATGGATTGGGGTGCCTGTCTGGTTCAGTAAAAAGTGCACGTGACTCTAGATCTCAGGGTCATGAGTTCGAGTCCCACACTGAGTGTAGAAATTACATACACACATACTTACATAAATATTTTGAAAACTGAATGGATTAATCAATGAATGTCAGAAAATTTTTGTAAATAAGACATATGCACAGGACATAAGATATAAAGATTCGAAAAAGTTTGGAATTCCAAAAAGTTTCAAGTATTTCCTGTTTTTCTTATTATCATCAAGCAGTACAGTTTGGTGTTTGGTAAATACAAGTCTAATTAAGAAAAAGACACAATTTGGGACTGCTGGGTGGCTCAGCTGGTTGAGAGGCTGACTTTGGCTCAGGTCATGATCTTGAGGTTTGTGGGTTCAAGCCCCACATTGGGCTCTGTGCTGAGAGCTCAGAGCCTGGATCCTGCTTAGGATTCTGTGTCTCTCTCTCCCTCATGCTCTGTCTCTCAAAAAATGAACATTAAAAAAAAAAAAAAAGACACAATTTTATTTTCTGGTTAGAGAAGCACAGGGAAGCCATGAGGCATAATTTGAGAATCTGAAAATAAGGAGTGTCAGGCAGATGTTAAATAGTAAACACTTAGGTTTTCTGTTTTGTCTTAAAAGATTCTGCAGATGAATATTCTGTTTTCACCTCACATAGTCTAAGGTTTGAGCTCTTTTAAATCAGCAGACAGTGTCTCTGCCTACGAGTTCTTCTTCGTTGCTGCAAGTTGAGCAAATATTCCGTCCCCTCTTAAGAAAATGAAAAACAATTATGTAGCATTATTCTCTTGACTACTGTTAAAATATACAATGCAACTGTATATCTATATATCAATATGTGAAAACTACACAGCACCTGCTTGAGAATGTCCTCTAAGTGGGTGCATTTTCGGATGAGAAGATGCCATGGTATGAGAAAAAGGTGCTCCTCTTACTGATGAATTCTGCCTGAGCCAGAGCAGTTGGGCAAGCTCCCATTGGCTTCCTTGGCTGCAACCCTTTTTGCAGTGCACAAACCTTACAACGGTATAGAATAATTCATCAGTACTCAAAGATAATCATTATCACAGGTTGGCTTCCTGGAAACAACACTGTCCCACATCTGTCTGTGTTTTAGAATTTACAAAGCCCTTTTAATATTATCTTAATTTCTTCAAGAATCACTAAAGGAGATATTACTTCTATTACTTAGATAAAGAAGCTTAGATAGGTTAAAGTACATGACTAGTAAGTGACAAGACTGGGCATTACAGAACAAGCCTTTTATTTCACAATGTCCTTGCGCTAACAGCACCAGATCTGTTCCTTCTTTATTCTTGTTTAAACACATCAGATTTTTTGACCATTTTTGATACATCTGTTTCCTCTGCACTTAAAAGCATCTTTGTAGAACCCTCAGTCCCATGTCTTTCTAGAGCTTGGAGACCCCAAATCCAGACACCATAATATAGATCAAGTCATGTGTCAAGAGCCTTGATGGACTGAGTGTGTTGTGAGGGGATCCAAAGCACCAAAAAGTGCAGCCCCTCAGCTTGAGTCAAGTATTGATCTCAGATGGATAGGTATTCATTGTTATTAAACCTTACCTGTGTTTGCTTCTCTTGAGAACACAGCACTACTATTTAACACTATAATTTGACATCGTTTGTCAGATTGTTAATGCCATAACCTCAGGCTTTCCTTATTTTGTACCTGTAGCATTTCGTTTTGGATCCTCAATGCCCACTTCAACTTGATCACTTATCGTATTCATTTTTAATATTTTTTCCAGTATTTGATTAACAACTATTTTCTCCTCCTGCCTGGTTTAGCAGCACTGCAAATTTAGCTAACATACACTTTTAGCTACAAATTTAGCTAACTACAAATTTAGCTAACATTGATAGGACCCCTCTCAAAGGTGTTCAATTGGGTAAGACAATGTCTCTAAATGCATTAGGGCAGGAGTCCACAAACTTTTTTCTATAAAATGCCTGAGAGTGAACATTTTAGATTTTGCAGGCCCTATGGTTTCTGTTGCAACTAATCCACTCTGCTATTATAGCACAAAACCAGCCATAGATAATACATAAGCAAACAGGCATGACTCTGTTCCAATACAGCTTGTTTTATGGACACTAAAATTTGAATTTCATATCATTTTAACATGTCACAAAATACTATTTTCCTTTCAAGTTTTTTTCTGGCCATTTAAACATCCAAACACCATTCTTAGCTCACAGACTGTACAAAAGCAGGCTATGACAGGGTGAGGTTTGGTAGCCTTGACACAGAGATCAATACTTATATATCTGCTAGGGGGTTAATATGTGAAATATATAAAGAACCCATACAATTCATTAGCAAAAAACCCCAAACAATCCGATTAAAAAATGGGCAGAGGAACTGAATATTTTTCTAAAGAAGACACACAGATGGCCAACAGACACATGAAAAAGTGCTCAATATCATTAATCATCAGGGAAATACAAATCAAAACCACAATGAGATGTCACTTCACACCTGTTAGAATGGCCATCATCTAAAAGACAAGATATGGGGCACCTGGATGGCTCAATAGGTTAAGCGTCTGACTTTGGCTCAGGTCATGATCTAATGGCTCGTGAGTTCAAACCCCGCCATTGGGCTCAGTGCTGACAGCTCAGAGCCTGGAGCCTGCTTCAGATTCTGTGTCTTCCTCTCTCTCTCTGCCTCTCCCCCCACTCATGCTCTCTCTCTCTCTCTCAAAAATAAACATTTAAAAAAATTTTTAATAATTAAAAAAAAGATAAGATATAGCGTTACCAGGGATGTAAAGAAAAGGGAACTCTCAGGCACTTTTGGTGGGAATGTAAATTTGTGCGGGCACTGTAGAAAACTATATGAAGGACCCTCAAAAAAATTAAAAACAGAACTATCAACTGATCTAGCAATTCCACTTCTGGGTACTTATCCAAAGGAAATGAAATCACTATGTTGAACAGATACCTGCATCCCCCTGTTCCTTGCAGTATTATTTACATTAGCCAAGATAGAAACAACCTAAGTGTCCACTGACAGATAAATAGACAAAGAAAATGTGGGGATACTTGGGTGGCTCACTTGGTTAAGTATCTGACTCTTGATTTCAGCTCAGGTCATGATTTCAGGGTTCGTGAGATCAAGCCCACGTCCAGCACCCTGCTGATTGCACGGGGCCTGCTTGGGATTCTCTCTCTCCCTCTCTCTGCCCCTCCCCAATTCGGGCACGTGCACTCTCTCTCTCTCTCTCCCTCTCTCAAAGTAAATAAATAAACCTTTTTAAAAATTTTTTAATGTTTTATTTATTTTTGAGAGAGAGAGAGAGAGAGAGAGAGAGAGAGAGAGAGAGAGAAAGCGTGAGCAGGGGAGGGACAGATTGAGAGGGAGACAGAATCTGAAGCCGACTCCAGGCTCTGAGCTGTCAGCACAGAGCCCAACATGGGACTCAAACTCACAAGTGGGGAGATCCTGACCTGAGCCAAAGTTGGACATTTAACTGACTGGGCCACCAGGCACCCCAATGAACTTTTTTTTAAAGGAAAATGTGATGTACAAACACACACACACACACACACACACACACACACACACACAAAGAGTATTATTTGGCCATAAAACAGAAGGAAATTCTGCCATTTGCTACAACATAGATAGACCTTGAGGGCATTACGCTAAGTGAAATAACTCAGACAAAGACATATACTAAATGATCTCACATACATCTAAAATCTAGCAGAACCAGCTCATAGAGACAGAAAATAGACTGGGGGCTTCCAGAGGCAAGTGTGGGTGGGGTGGATGAAGGTGGTCAAAAGATGTAAACTTCTAGGTATAAGACGAATAAGTTCTGGGGATGTAAACTACAGCATGGTGACTAAAGTTAACAAAACCATATAGTATATATGAAAATGGCTAATAGAGTAGATCTTAAAAGTTCTTATCACAAGAAAAAAATTTTAACTATGTGAGGTGATAGATACCACAGTACACCTGATAAAGAATTCAAAGTAATGGTCAAAGTAACTAAACTTATTGTGTGGTGATCATTTCACAATATATACACATATCAAATCATCATGCTATAGTCCTAAAACTAATACAATGTTACATGTCAATTACATTTCAATAAAAACAGAAAAAAAGAAAAATAAGCCTACTATCTTCCTTAAATATTCTATTAATTTTATACACAGGTATAATCCAGATGATACGTTCTTATGAAAATCCATTGAAGTATAAATATATAAAAATATGTTATAAATTTCAGATGCCCAAGGTAACAGAGTCTATTCTAAACAATATCATTTATACACTGATAAATATCACATATATATAGATAGTCATCACGTATTGAAGAACCATTTGTGAACTATTACTGTGAACTTAAATAAAGGACACATGAAAAAGCAAGATGCAGTCCTTTTAGGGAATTAACACTTTAGTGGCAGAAGCTTATGTTAGAAATAAATATATAAATATATACTAAAATATATATGTGTGTACGTGTGTGCGTATATATCTCTCTCTCTCGAAAGGGTAGGAGGGGCAGAGTCACTGTTGGGAACCAAACCCCTCGCAAGACTAATCACAAAGAGGAGGGACAGCACAAGAAGGGAGAAGAGCAGACCCACACAAGACACACCAGGCACAGGGGACCTGCCTGCACTGGGAAGATGAGTCCCCATAATATTTTGGCTTTGAAAACCAGTGGGGCTTAATTTTGTGAATTTTTGCCATCAGTAGGGCTTAACTCTGGGTACTTTAAAACTCAGCAGGCTTAGTTTAGGGACAGGCAGAGGATGATACAAAACTGAGTCCCCACCCTTAAAGAGCCACAATAACAAATAGCCCCTTGGGATACAGCATAGAAGCAGCAGTTTGAAAGCACGTGGGGTATATGAGAAGATTTATTTACTAATCTCAGAACATGCGCTGGAGGGGCAGGAATATTTAGGAGACTTCTCCAAGAACAAGTGCTGGCAGATGCCATTTCTCTTCACATCCCCACCAATCCCCACCCCCTCGCCCAGACAGCAGGACATTTAGGGGAAACACTGTGATCACTGTCCGCCCAACTCCATAACACCAGGCAAACTGCCCCCACATTCTCCTGCAAACCCACCCCCGTCCAACGTGCTCCACTAGTAGGCATCCCTCCAAATCAGCTCCTGCCTCAACACACCCTGCAGGCATCCCCGGCAGGGACCAGTGCCACCCCAAAGTGACTCCTACACTGGAGAGAGGGAAAGATAACTACACAGACCAGTGCACCCATAGTCCCAACGGCCAAACCTTATGATAACCTGCAGTGCAGAGCGAGTACCCTGCAGATCAGTGCATCTGCAGCCCTGGACTGGGGGCAAGCATTTGATCTGACTGCTGGCCCACCCACCCATGAAAGCCTCACAGAGGACAATGTAGGGAGAGTGCCCTACAGGTTGGTGTGACTACAGCTAAGGGGCCGAGGGCAGGCTTCTGGTCTGACAGCTGTCAGCTGCAACTACAAACCAACAACGGTTGCAGACTGCCCCCTTAACAACACAGGCACCAAACCCTTCCTGTACCCACAGTAGGCAAAGTGGACCACTGCAGCCAACTGGACTGAAGGCAAATACAACTCAGATAAAACAGTATGGCACATGTAGTCTAATAGGAGACACTCCTGAAGCACCTGGTCCCAGTGGACAGGATGCATTGGGCTACACGGCCCTGTTCTTCAGAAGACCACTACTTACAAGAGCAGGAGATGTAGCTGACTTTCCTAATACATAGAAATATACACAGAGTTAGACAAAATGAGGAGACAGAGGAATATGCCCCAGATAAAAGAAGAGAACAGAACAAAAATCACAGCAAAAGAGCTAAGTGAAATGGAGATAGGCAGTATGGCTGATAAAGAATTCAAAGTAATAGTCACACAGACATTCACTGGACTCGAGAAAAGAGTGGAGGACTTCAGTGAGACCCTCAACAAACAGAGAGAAAACATAAAAAAAGAACCAGTCAGAGACAAAGAACTCAATAACTGAAATAAAAAATATAGGAGAGGGAATCAATAGCAGATTAGAGGAGGCAGAGGAATGGATCAATGACTTAGAAGACAAGGTAATGAAAAGAGGCCAAGCTGAATAGTAAGTTAATAAATTAAATAAACAGATAAATAAATAAATAAATAAATAAATAAATAAATAAATAAAAAGTGAGATTAGGTTAAGGGAACCCAACAACATCATCAAGCATAATAATATTTACCTTACAGGGATCCCAGAAGAAGACAGAGAAAAGGGGGCAGAAAATGTATTTGAAGAAACAATAGCGGAAAACTTCCCAAATCTGGGAACAGAAACAGACATCCAAATCTAGGAGGCATGGAGAACTCCCAACAAAATCAACCCAAGGAGGTCCACATCAAGACACATTGTAATTAAAATGGCAAATGATAGTGAAAAGAGAATTTTTAAAGCAGCAAGAGAAAAAGAAAACAGTTACATACAAGGGACCCCCCCCACACACACACACACACAAGGCTGTCAGCTGATATTTTGGCAGAAACTTTGCAGGCCTGAAGGGAGTGGCATGATATGTTCAAAGTGCTGGGAAAAAATGGAAGAGAGCCAAAGCATAAGAGACTGTTAAAAACTGAGAACAAACTGAGGGTTGATGGGGGGTGGGAGGGAGGAGAGGGTGGGTGATGGGTATTGAGGAGGGCACCTTTTGGGATGAGCACTGGGTGTTGTATGGAAACCAATTTGTCAATAAATTTCAGAAAAAAAAAAAAAAAAAAAAAAAAAAACAAAGTGCTGGGAAAAAAAAAAAAAAAAAACCTGCAACCACAAATACACTATCCAGCAAGGTTATCATTCAGAATAGAAGGAGAGACAGAAAGTTTCCCAGATAAACAAAAACTAAAGGAATTCATGATCACTAAACCAGCCTTATAAGAAATGTTAAAGAAAATTCTTTGAATGGAAAGAAAATGCCATAGTCAGGAGTAAGAAAATTAGGAAAGGGATAAAAGTTCACAGGTACATGCAAACATAGAATAAAAGTAGTAGATGAATCACTTGTAAAATCAGTATGGGAGTTAAAGCACAAAAACAGCAAATCAATTATATCTACAAAATTCAGTCAAGGCATTCATAAAATAAAATGATGTAAAGTATCAAATCATATACATAAAACATGGGGAGGGGAGTAAAAATGTAGTGCTTTTTAGAATGGATTTGGACTTAAGTGACCATCAATTTAACATAGACTGCTATGTGCATAAGATGTTATATATGAACCTAATGATAACCACAAATCAAAAAGCTGTAATAGATACACAAAAAATAAAGAGAAAGGAACCCAAGCTTAACACTAAAGAAAGCCATCAAAAAGCAAGGGAAAAGAGCAAGAGAAGAAGAAAGGAACAGAGAAGAACTACAAAAACAACCGTAAAACAAGTAACAAATGGCAAAAAAGCATACACCTATCGATATTACTTTTGGTGTAAATGGACTAAATGCTCCAATCAAAAGACATAGGGTACTGAATGATAAAAAATCTAAGACCTGTATATATACTGTCTATAAGAGATTCACTTCAGACCTAAAGACACATGCAGACTGAAAGTGAAGGGATGGAAGAACATTCACCATGTAAATGAATGTGAAAAGAAAGCTGGGGTAGTAATACTTGTGTCAGCCAAAACAGACTTTAAAACAAAGACTATAACAAGAGACAAAGAAGGACACTACACAATGATAAAGGGAACAATCCAACAAGAGTATAACAATTGTAAGTATCTATGCACCCAATATGAAAACACCTAAATATATAAAGCCACTATTAATAGGCATATGGAAGAAACCAACAGTAATAAATACTCACAGGGGACTCGAACACCCCACTTACATCAATGGATACATCATCCAGACAGAAAATTGACAAGAAAATAGTGGCTTTGAATGACACATTAGACCAGATAGACCTAATAGATACATTCAGAACATGCTATCCAAAAAGAGTGGTATACACATTCTTTTCAAGTGCCCATGGAACATTTTCCAGAATAAGTCAGATGTTAGGCCATAAATTTGTCTCAATAAATTTAAAAAGTCTCAATAAATTAAAAAATGTGGAGGGACGCCTGGGTGGCTCAGTCAGTTAATCATTGAACTTTAGCTCAGGTCATGATCTCGCGGTTTTTGAGTTTGAACCCTGCATCGGGCTCTGCGCTGACAGCTCGGAGCCCGGAACCTACTTCGGATTCTGTGTCTCCCTCTCTTTCTGCCCCTCCCTCACTCACATTCTGTCTCTCTCTCAAAAATAAACATTAAAAATAAACGTGGAGGGGCGCCTGGGTGGCGCAGTCGGTTAGGCGTCCGACTTCAGCCAGGTCACGATCTCGCAGTCCGTGAGTTCGAGCCCCGCGTCAGGCTCTGGGCTGATGGCTCAGAGCCTGGAGCCTGTTTCCGATTCTGTGTCTCCCTCTCTCTCTGCCCCTCCCCCGTTCATGCTCTGTCTCTCTCTGTCCCAAAAATAAATAAACGTTGAAAAAAAAATTTTTTAAATAAATAAATAAATAAATAAATGTGGAAATCATATCATGCATCTTTTCCAACCACAACAGTATGAAACTAGAAATCAATCACATGAAATAATCTGGAAAAAACACAAAGCATAGAGACTAAATAACATGCTACTAAACAATGAGTGGGCAAACCAATAAATCAAGGAGGAAATAAAAAAAAAAATACATGGACACAAATAAGTGAAAACACAATGGTCTAAAATCTTTGGGATGTGGGGCACCACCTGGTAGTTCAGTCAGTTAAAAGTCCGACTTATGGGGCCTGGGTGGCGGAGTCGGTTAAGCGTCCGACTTCAGCCAGGTCACGATCTCGCGGTCCGGGAGTTCGAGCCCCGCGTCAGGCTCTGGGCTGATGGCTCAGAGCCTGGAGCCTGTTTCTGATTCTGTGTCTCCCTCTCTCTCTGCCCCTCCCCCGTTCATGCTCTGTCTCTCTCTGTCCCAAAAATAAATAAACGTTGAAAAAAAAAATTAAAAAAAAAAAAAGATGTACTGTGTATATACAGAGATATAGATACCAATATAGATTACAGAATATTATACAGCCATAAAAGGGATGGTATCTTGCCATTTGCAACAACATGAATGGATCTAGAGGGTATAATACTATGTGAAATAAGTCAGACTGAGAAAGACAAATACCATATGATTCCCCTCACATATGGCATTTAAGAAACAAAACAAGTAAACAAAGAAAAAAAGGGGAAAAAACAGACTATTAAATACAGAGAACAAAATGGTGGTTTCCAGAGGAAAGGTAGGTGGGGGGTGGGTGAAACAGAATAAGGGTATACTTCTCGTGATGGGCACTGGGAAATGCAGAGAATTGTTGAATCATTATATTGTATAGCTGAAACTAATATAACATTGTGTGTTCATTAAAAATAAGTAAAGTAAATAAAATAAAAATAAAACCATTCTTAGTTCACAAGTTGTACAAAAGCAGGCCAGAATTTGGCAAGGTTTGTTGGCCCTGATGTGGAAATCCATGTTTCTATTAACATTTTGTGAGCTAGGGGCACCTGGGTGGCAGTTGGTTAAGCGTCCGACTTCGGCTCAGGTCATGATCTCATGGTTCGTGAGTTCAAGTCCCGCATCAGGCTCTGTGCTGACAGCTCAGAGCCTGGAGCCTGCTTCAGATTCTGTGTCTCCCTCTCTCTCTGTCCCTCCCCTGCTTGTGTTCTGTCTGTCTCTCTGTCTCTCAAAAATAAACAAACATTAAAAGAAAAAAAAATAAAAACAACATTTTGTGAGCTAGATAGGCACAACTATAACTTTCATGCTCACTATTCTCAGTTCCCCAGGCAGTAAAATCACTAGAATCAAGTCCTAAAGACCAGAGATAAAAACTAATAAAAATGCATTCGATGAAATAAATTTGAAATTATAATCTAGAAACAACTGCTCCCTTCAAGTTTAATTACATATCACTGTAGCTAAGAATATTCATTTATTCATATGAGGTTTCATATTTTCATATTTCCCTTTTCCCTTCAAACTTTAGTTTTATGAAGTGTTCACAGAAAAAAAAATATATGAAAAGATTTTTGACTCCACATTAATAATAAATAGCCTCAGGCAGTGAACACTGGCCACTCTTGATGTTACCCTTGGCTCTGAAGTCTGATTGACCATGTCAAATTCTTCCCGTCTTGAGTGATTTTAATTCAGGCCCCCACCATCCAGGTCCATGGTACTTGATTTCCAGTTTGGTTACATGCTTCTGTAAGTTAAACAAATGATTTGGATTCAGGACAGTAGGTTCTAGGCAAATCCTATCTCAAGAGGAATTTCAAGCCGGCAGGATAAACTAGGAAGGAGGAGAAAGAAATGGGTAAATTACCTGTGGTGAAAAATTTAAAGTGGCCTCTAGACTACTGGCCTCATTAAGAGTTTAGACCTAAAAACACTACACACTAGAACACACACACAAAAAAATCTGTATCCTGTGGATTTAGCTATTTGGGGCTTTAGCTATGAGGTCTGGATTATAGACTGTTGTCTAAACCTTCCTAGTTTTCACCAGGCTGACTCTTGTGGTCTCAACCCCTTTGCCTCATTCTGCCCTCTAGTGCCTCTGCTCCTGGCTGCCTCTACCTCAGCTGGGGATTTCTTTTCTTTTTTTTTTTTTTTTAAGCTTATTTATTTATTTTTGAGAAAGAGAGAAAGAGCAGGGGAGGGGCAGAGAGAGGGAGAGAGAGAATCCCAAGCAGGCTCCGCACTGTCAGTACAGAGCCCGCTCAACAGAGGGCTCAAACTCACAAACCGTAAGATCATAACCTGAGCCAAGGGTCGGACACTCAACTGACCCAGGTGCCCCTCAGCTTGGGATTTCTGGGTTTCTGCCTTTAACTCACTTCCGCCTCCATTGTGTGGCTGTCCCATGGCTGTCCCTTTGAATTAGGGAGACTCTTTCCTTGGTGTTCTGCTCTTTTCAAAGGGCATAGTTGAGTTCTTGGGGACAAGAAGAATGCAAATTAAAAATAGAAGGTACTACGTTTCTGTATCAAAGCAATAGTGAATATATAATACAAACATGAATCTATATATGTATATTTAATGCTGTTAGAGGTGTCAGGAAACATATTCTCACATAATGTAGGTACATGTGTAAATCAGAACACCGGATAGCCCTGTTGGGATACAATTTGACAACATACATCAAGAGCCATAAAACTGTTTGTATCCTTTAACTGCATAGCCCATTTCTAGGAATATAGCCTAGCAGAAGAAACTTAATATAGAAAAAACTTTCAGCAGAAAGATATTCACTATAACATAATCATGACAGAACAAGGGAAACCCACATATCCAGCCAGGGGGGAAGACAATTGTTAACTAAGCTGCATATAGTTGATGAGTAGTGTTAGTGTTTATAATGCAATAAAAGGTGAAAAAGCTACAAAATTGTATGTACAGAAGGATTCCCACTATTAAAAAAGGTATTTGCATAGGAAAAAAAGAAGAAAAATTCCAAATAATAGTTAATTTCTTCTTCATACTTTTATGTACTTGATATTTACTACTGTATATACACTAGACAATCAGGGAGAAAATAAGTACGGCATTACATGGTATATAACACTGTACGTACACCAGAATGATCAGGGAAAAGGGTTAGTAATATATTGCTGACGGAAAAGCGCTGAACGTAAAGTTGCATATGCAAAATGAATGCAATGATTAAAAAAAAAAAAAACCAGTCTACATCAAGGACATCAAACTTAAATACCTACGGAAGCCAATAGGCAGCATAAACAAATAAAAGAAACCGCACTGGGACAATGGCAAATTGGCAAGCACAGGTTCCTTTTGAAGGTGACTCTCTCCTTAGCTCCTGCCATTTGAAAATACAGGTTCGATTTTTCAAGAAAAATTCCAAATATGGATTTAATTAAAAATCTCTTCATTTTTGCCTGTTAAAAATCTAATTTAAATGGTAAATACACTGCATGAGCCCAATAAAACATGCCAGATTTTTTTTTTAGCTGAAAGACTGCTCATTTGTGTCTTCTGCTTGATATCTGAATAAATACACACATGCACACAGAAATAGACCTTAGAGAGAATCCAGCCAAAATGGAAGCAGTCATCATGCCTGAATGATGGAACTCTGGTGATTCCTACTATATTCTATGCTTTCATATATTCTAAATTTTCTTTGATATGCACAGATGATGCTCTTATAATGAAAACTTCAAAACATTATTTTTCACCATCGTACAGAGTTTATCTTTTTTGAGGGTTTCTCAGGATCTGGAGCTTCACTTTCTCATTCCTTTCTGCATATTATAGCCACTACATTCATCTTTTAGTTGTTCTTTTTTGTAAATTTTATTTAAAGAAAATGTTTTTAATGTTTGTTTATTTTTGAAAGGAGAGAGAGAGAGACAGAGCGTGAGTGGGGGAGGGGCAGAGAGAGAGGGAGTCACAGAACCCGAAGCAGGCTCCAGGCTCTGAGCTGTCAGCACAGAACCTGACACGGGGCTTGAACTCATGATCCGTGAGATCATGACCTGAGTGAAGTCGGACGCCCAAGAGACTGAGCCACCCAGGCACCTCAGCTTTTAGTTGTTCTTAATAGGGATTTTACAAACAGTGCCGACAGATCATACATAGATGCAAGACTTAAAGATACCAGCATAAAAATGACAACCATGTCAAGTGGACAGTTAAACAGGATGTCATTTTGACGTCACTGCCTAGTCTCTCTCTCCCCACCCCCTTGCCTCTGTCGCACTGAAACCCAATCAAAAGGAATCACATCCCTCCAGCCTAGTTGACTGTAACAGGTCAGCTGAGAAGGAGAAGAGGAGAGGCAGTAATTAAGCAAGAGTTGATGATTTGGAAACAGTGAAAGATTTTACAATTTACCCCAAATTATTTTAATAATTCTCTTTTAAAGCTGATCTGTTTCTGCAGACATAAAAAAAAAAGGTAACAAAAGACCATCTCCAATTCTACTCAAGACAGAGGTGCAGATCTTGGAGAAAAACTATAAAGGAAGTTAGATTTGCCCTTCTACAAGTCAAGTACCACTAAGGGCCTTTTTAATTTCCTTTACATTTTCCTTGTAAGCTCAAAGGGACGTTCAAGTTTCACTTTATGTTCAGAGGTGGCACGCCCTGTGCATGGAAGGAATCAGACTTTCTCTCTTTCATTTGCTTCTCCTTGAGAATGTGCCCTGGGTGGGGGGGCTTAGACATCACAGGAAAGTATTTGGGAAGGTGGGTTTGGAGGGAGTCCTAGAGCCCTGCCGTGGGCAGGGGTAGTGAGGTCAAGTGGTGGGGAGAAGGGTTTGCATACTTTTGAACTTGTGCCAGCACTGCTTGATTTTCCCTTGGCTTTTTCCCCCCGAGAGGTTAGACGCTTTGTGTCAGTGATAATGCCGGTAAGTGCTTCACAACCAGGTCTCGGGGGGGAAGAGCCTTGATTTATAGCATTTGCTGATTTTTGCCGTGCCAGCACTCCCACCAGAGCTGACTTCCAGCCATCACTCTGCCACGACTGAATGCAGAGCTGGAGAGATGTACACACCTGGCTCCTCCAGCACCTCACTAGTTTAGCTCCGCTGGTCCAGAAGGGTCAGGCCAAAGGGTCTGTTGCTTTGCAGCAAGGTTGCTCGGCCCTGTCGGTTGTTCTGGCTATGAAATCCAGCTCTATTCTGCTGCCGCTTTGATCTCCTTTGGTTGGACACAGTCTTACTCTGGGATCTTTTTTAGCTTGTCCGATTAATAATCTTTTCTCACCACATTTTATTGCTATATCTCCCTTCCTGTATTTTATCTTTGTCATTTTATTGATTTTTCTCTTTACCACTTTTCAGTGCAGATGGAGAACACTGAATCTGGAATCCCCCTTTCTTTAAAAAGGTGGAGAGCTCATGCCATGGTAGGTGCTCACTTTGACAGCACGTGTACTAAAATAGATACAACAAGGGGCACCTGGGTGGCTCAGTCCACTGAGCATTCACCTCTTGATTTCAGCTCGGGTCACGGTCCCAGGGTCATGGGATCGAGCCCCGCGTCGGGCTCTGTGCTGAGCATGGAGCCTACTAAAGATTCTCTCTCTCTCTACCTCTGCCCCTCTCCCCCACTTGCTCTCTCTCTCTCTCTGTTTCTTTCCCTTA
The DNA here is from genome assembly GCF_016509475.1 of Prionailurus bengalensis. Classification (NCBI taxonomy): domain Eukaryota; kingdom Metazoa; phylum Chordata; class Mammalia; order Carnivora; family Felidae; genus Prionailurus; species Prionailurus bengalensis. Next base: position 100,394,708 of record NC_057355.1, read on the forward strand.
GACGAATATAGATACAACAGAGAGAAGACTGGTATGGCTCCTGAACAAGGATGACATACAAATGTGTGAAGCAGTCTATATTGTTCCCAGGGACCATCTCTCTATACGGCGGTGCCAGATGACTCAGATACATGAGTAGGCAGGGACGGCTTTTTTCTCTAACTCTGAGTTAACTTTGTCACTGTGGCCATCATGAGTCTGTCTGTTCAGCAGTTCTTGAAATGGCATGGGTAGAATATGCACTGGGCTGGAAGTCAAAGTCTGACTCCACCACCAGCTTCCCATGTGGTCTGCTACATGTCATGTAAACCTCTCAGGAACTCATTCTTCCTGAATTGATCCCCCAGCAACAAAAGGTTGCTCATTCCTGACTGCCATGGGCAAAATATAATCAGAAAATGTTCTCAGTTGGATCTGTCACTTCCTCTCCAACCAGGCCTCTAAGTATCACTGCTTCCATCTTGTGTTGATTTGTATTCCGTCAGGAAATGGAAATCCCAAGCTCATTAGAAACTGCTTAATTTTTATAGGAAGGGCGCAGGAGGAAATCCATCTTTACCTGTACGGCCCAGATTGCTGTGCGAGCCTTGCTTTGTGTTCCCTTTCTCCCTCCATGCATGCCTAAACCTGCTATCCTTTTGTGAACAGAACTGCCCCCATCACCATCCTCGTCAACTTCTTTGCGTTACACCCGACCCCTGAGTATCTAGAAAATGAAACTGAAAATTAGAAAAAAAAAGAGATCCTCTCAATTCATTGAAAACAGTTCTGAGGGTTAAAATGACAATATAATTACTTCATTTTCACTACAAAAGTAGAACATGCTCTTTGCAGAATATTAGGAAATATGGGTAGCAAAAGAAGAAAAAATGATAAGCAAAATGAAATAAGCAAAGACCACTCATAGTTCTAACAACCAGATATGACCACTGTAAAACACAACCGGCATATATCTTTCTCGATATATACACAGATTTTGGGTTCACAAAATGAGTTTACACGGTACATTATGTTTGGCAACCTTTGCCTTTCTATGTCCATAAACACATTTTCACTCTAACACTTTTAATGACAGTGGTGTGAGTGTCCCCTTGGATTCATATACTTTATTTCACCTATCCCCTATAGCTGGGCATTTAGGTTGTTTCTCATATTTTGCATTCTTCTATATGCATTTTTACATATTTGTGTGATTGATCTTTTAGTCTAAATTTTTTTGTTTTATTTTTTAAATGTTTTATATTCTTTTGAAAGAGAGTGAATGGGGGAAGGGCAGAGAGAGAGGGGGATCCAAAGCAGGCTCTGTACTGACAGCAATAAGCCCGATGTGGGGCTCAAAATCAGGAACTATGAGATCGCAACTTGAGCCAAAGTCTGATGCTCAACCAGCTGAGCCACTCAGGTGCCCCTAGGCTAAATTTCTGAAAGTTCAATCCTTTGATCAAAGAATCCCAGGTAGGAATGCAAACTGGTGCAGCCACTCTGGAAAACAGTATGGAGGTTCCTCAAAAAGTTAAAAATAGAACTGCCTTACAACCCAGCAATTGCACTACTAGGTATATATCCAAGGGATACAGGTGTGCTGTTTCGAAGGGACACATGCACCCCCATGTTTATAGCAGCACTACTGACAATAGCCAACATATGGAAGGAGCCCAAATGTCTACTGATAGATGAACAGATGAAGACAATGTGGTATACATATACAATGGAGTATTACTCGGCAATCAAAAAGGAAATCTTACCGTTTGCAACAACGTGGATGGAACTGGAGGGTATTATGCTAAACGAAATAAGTCAGTCAGAAAAAGACAAATATCTTCAAATTCGACTTCACTCATATGAGGAATTTAACACACAAAACAGATGAACATAACAGATGAACATAAGGGGGAGGGGAAGCAAAAAGAATATAAAAACAGGGAGGGGAACAAAACATAAGAGACTTAAATATGGAAAACAAACAGGGTTGCTGGAGAGGTTGTGGGTGGGGGGTGGGCTAAATGGGTCAGGGGCATTAAGGAATCTACTCCTGAAATCATTGTTGCACTATATGTTAACTAACTTGGATGTAAATTAGAAAAGGAAAGGAAAGGAAGTAAGTTTGGACATAATTCACTTTGAGTTATCATGCTATGCAGAGAAAATATTACCCAACTAAAAAGAAGAAATTTTAGTAAAGTTAAAGACATTATAACCTAATGAAATTTTCTCAACTTCAGAAAATTTCTGACAAGATTTATTATATTTGAAATAGTCTGTCTTTTTGACTCTAATCTCCCACCAACACACAAAAACATGATAAGTTTAACTGTAAATAACATTAAAAAAAAAAAAGAGTCCCGGAGATTTTTTTCTATTTTTGATTGGGTTGTCAAATTGAAGCGATAGATTTAGAGGCTTGGAGAAGTGTAGTGGGCTGCTTTTGGAAGCGGTTTAACTGAAGTGACAAAAATATTATTATAGAGAGTAGAAACAATGAAACGACTTGTACTTAAAATTATACCTGCCCAGAGGTGGGGAAAAGGAGGCAGGTCCTCAACCCTGAAATGGATTTCCTTGAAAGATGGAAAAGTGCTAAATTAGGAGCCTAGAGGGGCGCTTGCGGGGTTGAGCAACCGCTTCAGCTCAGGTCATGTTCTCGAGGTTTGTGAGGTTTGTGAGTTCCAGACCCTGGTGGGCACTGTGCTGACAGCTCAGAGCCTGGAGCTTGCTTCGGATTCTGTGTCTCCCTCTCTCTCTCTCTCTGCCCCTCCCCCGCTCACGCTCTGTCTCTCTGTCTCTCTCTCTCCCTCTCTCTCAAAAATGAATAAACTTTTTTTTTTTTTTTTTTTTCTAATTAGGAGCCTAGGAAGGTGGTGTACTGGGATCTGCTGTCAGGGATCTTGGAAGTTTGACCTTTGGGACCAAACTCAGCTGTCTCCCGAGAGATAAATGATACTGGCTTCTCTGTTCATACTGGGAACGTGCATCTGCATGAGTCAGCTCCTGCTGCAGCCCCAGTGTGTTTCAGACAAGCCCCAACGCGGTGGCTCGGAACAGTCAACGTTTATTTCTCACTCACGGTCTGCAGGTCAGCGGCAGCAGCTCCTCCTTGGGCTGAGCTTCGGGTTCAGGATTTAGGTTGCTACCAGTGACTTCTTGCGGGACCCACGCTGAAGGACCTCTGGCTCCCAGAACATGATCTAAAGCGGCTTCTGGGGCTCAGAAGTGTCACGTGGACTTCTGTCCACATCCCATTGGCCAAAGCAAGTCACATGGCCAAGCCCACGGCGGGAACCCGGGAATGGAGGGGAAGTAGACTCTGTCCCACAGGGAAGGGGAGCCTAGAGGGAAATATTTGCTGAACGGTATTTAATCAATCACAGCAGCTCTTCAAGGTATTGCATATTTAATGAGGTAATAAGGTATTGTTTGAGCTAGTTTTTCCTGAAAGTGTTCGCGAGCTGAAAAAGGAAAGAATGGACAATGAGAAGGTGGAAAGCAACAAAATGAGCAACTTGCTGTATAATTCCCTGGGAGGAAATCTCACACAAGCTCCTGGCCACCTCTAAGTAGTACTACCAAAAAAAAAAAGGGGGGGCGGGGGGTGGGGGGGGTGGCTAGGTGGCTCAGTCCTTAACCTTCAGACTCTTGGCTGTGGCTTAGGTCATGATCTCGCAGTTTGTGAGTTCGAGCCCCATGACAGGCTATGAGCTGTGGGTGCAGAGCCTGCTTGGGATTCTCTTTCTCCTTCTATCTCTGCCCCTCCCACCCCAAATAAATAAACTTAAAAAAAAAAAAAAGCAGGGGAGTTAAAAGTATCACTTCAGAGCAGGGTGGATCCTTATTTTGAGGGGCTTGTATATATGATTTAGGGCCTTTAAGAAAAGAAATGCCAAATTACAAATATAAACTCAAATTTAAAAGTGTTTATTTGGGGCGCTTGGGTGGCGCAGTCGGTTGAGCGTCCGACTTCAGCCAGGTCACGATCTCGCGGTCCGTGAGTTCGAGCCCCGCGTCAGGCTCTGGGCTGATGGCTCAGAGCCTGGAGCCTGTTTCCGATTCTGTGTCTCCCTCTCTCTCTGCCCCTCCCTCATTCATGCTCTGTCTCTCTCTGTCCCAAAAATAAATAAACGTTGAAAAAAAAATTTTTTTTTAAAAGTTTATTTAAAATGAGAAAATAAACCACAAAGCATGTTTTGAAAAAATTGATAATTAACAAAAAATATCCCCCCCAAAAAAAGATATTTTAATTAACTAACTACTGATACACCTCTATATGTCTTTCTACATATTTGGGATGCAAAAATTTTGATAATACCTTCATTTGACAACAGTTTTGTTACATCCCTTCTACATGGAGAATTGATAAAGGTAGTCATTCCTCTGACATGATAGCTTCTGACTCTATAATTCAGTGTTTCTCCTCCACAAGTAACACTTCCAGCACTGGACACCCTGGGGTATCTTCATAGTGTGATATTACCTCTGGTTCTGGAGCTTCATGTTAGCTGAGTTCACACATTGGTCAGGAAGAGCATAACTGGAAATAACCAAAATGTCTACCAACTGAGGAATGGATGAACAAAATGGAGTATTATGTAGCCATAAAAATGAATAAAGAACTGACTCATGCTATAACAGGAGTGAACCTTGAAAACATTGTGCGAAGTGAAAAAAAACAGACACACAAAAGGTCACATATCGTATTATTTCTTTTATTTTTAATTTTTTTTAACATTTATTTATTTTTGAGACAGGGAGAGACAGCATGAATGGGGGAGGGTCAGAGAGAGAGGGAGCCACAGAATTTGAAACAGGCTCCAGGCTCTGAGCTGTCAGCACAGAGCCCGATGCAGGGCTCGAACTCATGGACCGCGAGATCATGACCTGAGCCGAAGTCGGATGCTTAACCGACTGAGCCACCCAGGCGCCCCGTATTATTTCTTTTATAGAAAGTGTCCAGAATCAGCAAATTTGGAGAGACAGGAAGTAGATTAAGAGGGGATTAAGGGATCAGGAGCTGGCTGGCCACGGGGGAAGGAAAGAATGGAGAGTAACTAATGGGGTTTCTTTGGGAAGACGGGGTGTGAAAAGGTTCTAGAATCAAATAGTTGTGATAGTTGCAGAGCCTTGTGAATACTCTAAAATAACTGAATTATATGCTTTAAAAGATTCGATTTTATGGTATATGAGTTATATCTCAATTTAAAAAAAGGAGAGAGCATTCCCAAAAGCCATTGCTACATTCAAACAGCTGGCAAGAACTATACCCAGAAGTGCCTGCAAACTATGTAAATACATCACACTGAACGAAATTCACTGTATCTTTGCTTTGACATCCCTTTAGTCAGATCCCGAAATACCCTTAGCTGCTTGCCACGTGATATGAAAGGATGGTGATGGAGGGAAGTCAGGGTGGAAGGAGAAACTGGTTTCACTTCTGCAAATTTTACAAAAGCATATGACCAAGTGAACACATTGTCAGAGCCCTGAAAGGGGTCCCTGTATGTGAGAGCCCTGAAGTTCAAGCACCACACTTAATCCTCTCTTGGCTAGTCCCCCTCCCCGCCCCACATCCTACTCCCACCCTTTGCAGACCACGCTTATTTAAATTTTAGGGGCGCCTGGGTGACGCAGTCGGTTAAGTGTCCAACTTCAGCCAGGTCACGATCTCGCGGTCCGGGAGTTTGAGCCCCGCGTCAGGCTCTGGGCTGATGGCTCAGAGCCTGGAGCCTGTTTCCGATTCTGTGTCTCCCTCTCTCTCTCTGCCCCTCCCCCATTCATGCTCTGTCTCTCTCTGTCCCAAAAATAAATAAACGTTGAAAAAAAAAATTTTTTTAATTTTAGAAAATGGTCATGTGGTCCTGAATCTTTTTATACAGTTTCTTGAAAGGAAACAAAGCAGATTTCTTAACTAAGTTATTAAATCCTGTTTCTGTTTCCATTGTACCTGAATAGACTAAAACACTTCTCCCCCTAAACAAACAAATAAACAAACAAAAACCTTTTTTTCTTTATTCAGGACTTTGCAATTTGTTCCCTTCTCCATGAAATGGAGACGACCCTCCAATTGGAATCTCTCTCAACAGGATCAGCCCCTTCTCAGAGGATCAAAGCCAAAATTTCATTTCAACACCAAAGCCTAACCAGAACTCCAGAGCCCTAAGAATTCTCCCTGCACTGATGACTCAGCCCCTCAGGCTGCCCCTCCCCCTCATGGAATCCTCTCCCTCCAGCTGTAGCCCTAATTTTGTCCTGCACCTGACTGGCTCCTTCCCAAGCTTCTCTCCTGCTCAGCTGGATTGGATTCAGATGTCCATAAATTCCCCAGCTGCCTGGAACCAAAGTGTTTGTCATCCCAGAGGAGGCAGCTCCACCAGATCCAGGCACTTGATATTCACTCAGTTGGAGAGTATGTAATTCTCAAACTCTGAAAGGCAAATAGGGATATTTTTCTAATATTGAGTGTGTTTCAGACTTTGAGTGGCCCATTTCCCAATAACCAAAAAATACTCTTTTGGATACAAACTTCTAACTTCCCATTCAGGTATTTATAAGAAATCAGCTTTAAGAAAATAAATTGTTCCTGCTTTCTAACCAAATGTTCATGTCCCCTTCTCATTTCCACAAAGATGGGCAAATTAACACAAATCCCAGTGACTGTCAAAGGTTGGGTGGTTTAGTCAGAACCAAGACTTTCATTTCAAAATGGTGGACCAAGTATAAGTTGCAGTTTCTTCCAAATTCCTAGAAATAATTGTGCTTAAAAACGAGATAAGATGGGGCACCTGGGTGGCTCACTCGGTTGAGCGTCCAACTCTTGATTTCAGCTCAGGTCATGATCTCGCAATGCTTCATGTGTTCGAGCCCCACGTAGGGCTCTGTGCTAAGTCTGCTTAGGATTCTCTCTCTCTCTCTCTCTCTCTCTCTCTGCCCCTTTCCCACTTGCACATGCTCTCGCTCTTAAAATAGATATAAATAAACTTAAAAAAAAAAAAACCTAGAGAAGACTTTGGTCATAAACAAAGAATAAAAATGGATGGGCACTTGGCTGGCTTAGTTGGTGGAACATGTAACTCTTGATCTCAGGGTTGTAAGTTTGAGCCCCACATTGGGTGTAGAGATTATATAAAAATAAAATCTTAAAAAAAAAAAGAATAAAAATTTAGAAGATTGGATTGAAAGGGAAATATATAGTCCAGACTCATCTGAGACTCCTGAGAAAAGTTGAAGCACACTAAGCGGGGAGGCTGGGGAGGGTGGGGGCGGGGTGGGTGTATACAATTGGAGGCTGCATAAACTTGCAGCAGAAGGGAGTCCAGAGCAACAGACAGGGTACACAGATGTCACAGCAACAGCAGCCAGGCAGCAATGACAGTGTGTCTGCCTCCAGGCTCCATCAGATCACAGACAGGGCAGCAGATGGCTGATGACCTTAATGGAAAATGGTGAGTACCAACATCCACCAGACAAACCAGTAAGGTGCCCTGCCAGGTGACACATCCTGTCCTTTCTCTTCCTGAAAACAGGCCAGAATGCAGGCAAGTCACAAGGACAACTCTTGGTTCTTTCCCAGGAAGACCATACACACAGATGTGACAGAGAATCTAAGTGGGAATCTCAACCATAGAGATGAGCCCACAACCAAGAAATAGGAAGTATTCAAGCAAACCAACCTTCATGAAGGAGACAGTGAACGAAAGGAGTGCAAGAGCATGTATGGTGAAACGAAGTTAATGGCATGATGGAAATGGCACTTACAGACTAGGACCGGGTTTCCTCATTCTCAGGCCACCAACCAATCTTTCCCCTTCTTTGCATCACCATCCATTCCTAGACCGGCACTCCCTATACAGTAGGAACATTTTTGAGATGTTTCTTTATTTCCCCAAATAAAAGCTATTTTGGGGGGAAAAGGCACATTAGAATGAGGAAGGTCCATACAGATAGATAACTACTTCATTTCCTCATTTCCTATTTTGAAGAAGTGCCTCCCCATCCACCCTGAAATGTCTGTAATGCTCTCCCCCCCACCCCCACCCATCCATTCATAGGCAAGGTCAGAAAGAACTAAACCATGTCATTTGCAGCAATGTGGATGGAACTGGAAGGTATTATGCTGAGTGAAATAAGTCAGTCAGAGAATGACAGATATCATGTGTTTTCACTCATATGTGGATCTTGAAAAACTTAACAGAGGACCATGGTGGAAAGGAAGGGGAAAAAACAGTTACAAACAGAGAGGCAGGGAGGCAAACCATGGGAGACTCTTGGATACAGAGAACAAACTGAGGGTGGATGGGGGCGGGAGAGAGGGGACAATGGGTGATGGGCACAGAAGAGGGCACTTGTTCGGATGAGCACTGGGTGTTGTATGTAAGTGACGAACCACGGGAATATACCCCCAAACCAAGAGCACACTTTACATACTGTACGTTAGCCAATTTGACAATAAGTTATATTAAAATTTTTTAAACATTTGTTTATTTTTGAGAGATACAGAGACAGAGTGCGAGCGGGGGAAGGGCAGAGGGAGAGGGAGACACAGAATCCGAAGCAGGCTCCAGGCTCTGAACTGTCACCACAGAGCCCAACGCGGGGCTTGAACTCATGAACTGTGAGATCATGACCTGAACTGAAGTCGGACGCTTAACCGACTGAGCCACCCAGTCGCCCCATGACAACAAATTGTATTAAAATATATAATCAATAAATAAAATGACTGTACAGCTTTGTAACTCCTTGTGCTGTCTAGGGCCCCATTGCTTCCATCCTCCCATGCGTTCTCTGCACTTTAGCCAGATGGGACTTTCTAAAATGCAGAATCTGAGTACATCATTCTGGATGCTGCAGAACTTTTCAGGGTCTTCTCTTAGGTTTTTATATTGAGTTCACTTTCCTTAAATTAGCCTACAATACCCTGTAGGATCTGGCTTCTCCCTTTTTGTCCAGTCTTAATCTCTGGATGCTTCACAACCACTCTGTCTGATCTCCTTTCTTCTATGACTCACCCTCAGCAAACTTCTTTCACTTGTTCCTCTCTTCTCCAAGTTGTTTTGTCTGCTCAAAACAGTCTTTCCTTCCCTTTTCACAAGGCCAATGCCTATTTGGCCTTGCAAGGCTTGCAGCTCTGGGAAGACTTCCTGGGCCTCCAGAGTCAGTGTGCCTCTTCTGTGTTCCCATGACACTATGTACCTCATTCTGCATTTATCTCTCTGGACCATGTGTTTTCTTGCCTGTACCTCCTCTACCATATAAGTCCCAGAGGGTAAAGATTTCTTTGTGCTCTGTTTTATTCACACATGAAGCATGGGAAGCCACAATGGCAACCTTTTGAATGGATGAACTGTCTGATGCCTTTATCCGTGTTTGTGCAGTACACTATGAACAAATTTAGAGCTCAAGAGAAATAGGGCCATTTTCCTCTTTGACAGAATGGATTTGCAGGCTGTTCTCAGATCTACCTTGACTTATAGATCATCTATTTACTCGACGAGTTAATTCAACAAATACTATGGAGGATCAGGAACATCCCGTATGCTGGGTACAGCAACAAACAGAACAGACACAAATCTCGTGGAATCTAATTTTTTGGGAAATTACATGACCACCAGCCTCCTCTTCTCCACCAATCCTCCCCACGACCAGTTGGACATTCTGCTGGCATCCTCCCCACCTCTTGATGAGTCCTGCTTGTATAAGACACCATGTTTCAGAACTACACTTCCAGCTTCCATTTCATTTTTATTTTTAAACTTTCTATAATGGAAGATTTCAAACATATACAAAAGTACAGAGACTCGGTTGATGAAACCCTGTATATCTAACATGTCAACTTATGTCCGGATCATCTCATTTATACACTTTTTAATTGCCCACTGGATTATATTAAAGCAAATCCAAGAATCTAGTCATTTCATCCATAAATCCCTTCTGAAGGACGAGGGTTTCATAGGGACTTGGAGAATGGATAGGTCATAGATGGGTGGAAAGGAAGCAGCATGGTAACTGAAATGAGAATGGGAGGATAAGGAAGGGTCTGGGCAGGAAATGAACACCATATACACCATCAGGAGGAAACTCTTCCGGATAGTGAGAAGGTTGGGCAGATCAGGTAGAAATGATTGTAAAAAATTTCAAATGCCAGCATGAGGATGTGTGTTCCTACAGAGAAGGTTAGGTATTGACACATTTTAAGTATGATATGAGCCAAGCAGTGTGTGAGACAGAATCATCTGGGTTGGCAGTGCACCCAGGGGACCCAAGGGAAAAAATGAATAGAGGGAAGAAGGGCATAGAGGAGTCATCATTATAATTCAGCACAAGGGCCCAGACCACCATGACGTTGGTAGAATTGGAGAGGAGGGATGGGCTAGGACGCATTTCAAAGGCTGAAAAAACAAAATGTGTTCCTTTTCTCAATAGAGTCGTTAAGGAGAGAATAAGAGATGGGTATGAGGCTCCAAGTCTGGGCAGCTTGGAGACTGGAAGTGTCAGTCACAAAGTCAAACGGGAGGGAGAATGTCTTTGGGAGATTATAAATTTTATTTTGGACTTAATAATGGGATATCCAAATACAAACATCGGTTAGTCTGTTGGAAATGCAAGATTGGAACTTGGGCGATAGTGATCTAAAAGGCTTCGGTTCACCCACCTACAGTTGATAGTTGAGGTCAGGAGTCTTTATTAGTTTTATGCTCCAAGAACGGAAAGGGCAACAGGGAGAGGAAGAAAAGGAGGCAAAGAGAGAGCAGGGGAAGTTGAGGAGAGGAAAAGAAAGGGAAGGACAGAAAAAGGAGAGCAGAATTGAAGAGAGGACAGGAGAGAGGGAAAAAGGAGCAAGTCAGAGAAACAAGAAGAGTCATGGCTATGAAAGGAGAAAAGGTAAAAGCACCAGGATAGTAAAATAACGTCAGAAGTTACAGGAGCGCCTTTCTTAAAAGAGAATTTGGGTCATGAGTGGGACTCTGTCAGTAGGGAAAGCCCAGTGAATATGCATGATGTCATATGCTGTACATTCACAACACACACAAGGCCATATTCAATGTGTTGACCTTAAGGGCAGAGCACAAGGTTCATTTTGTTCCCCCCTCTGCACCCCTCCCTCCCCCAGCATTTGCCTCAGAAAAGAAGGAGAAGTCTGTACTGGGAGAGTCCTCATTCTTCAGCTGGTCTAGTTGTTAGCTGTGTTGTGAAAAAGGCTGGCTTTCAGAAATTGAAAAATTCATTTCTGCTTAAAGTCACCGTAGTGAGTCCATGGTGGGTATTAGGCTTGGGAGACAAATGCCCGCCAAATTTAGGGTCAGAGAAGAAGTGACAAAGTCAGGAATCATCATTGGAGAGAAAGCAACCTGGCTTAGGAGGAATGAGTTGTGCCCCGACCTGTACTACAATTCAAAGAGGATTTACTTATGCAGTTTGGGTGCCTCCTTTAGTGACTGCAGGAAAAATAAATCAAACTTACAACCATGGAAGACAAACTGAAGTCTTAGAAATTATATTAACCATGGGAAATTGCATCACAGCATGCATTAGGTGGCATTACAAATACAAATAGAAGGGAGAGAGTGCTAGAAAAAAAAGAGTCAGAAAAAAATGGAATTTGTGTGTTACCAGAATCCTATGGAAGAGAAGATGGTTGAGATCTAGAAAACTGGTAGTGACAACATACAGAGAAATGGAGACAGAGGAGGTGGTTAGTTTATCAGATTATGTTGTTCATTTAAATTTTCTTTTGGAAATATCCAGCTTCCTTTATTTTTCCCCATGTTCTATGTCAACCAAGATTTACTTTTCCTATTGTTTTTAAAGCTATGGTTAGAGATAACTTCAATTTCAACTATTCACCAAGAATTTATCTTTTCCTTTATTTAAAAAAAATTTTTTTAATGTTTACTTATTTTTGAGAGAGAGAGAAAAAAAGACAGCACGAGTGGGGAAGGGAGGGAGACACAGAACCTGAAGCAGGCTCCAGGCCCTGAGCTGTCAGCACAGAGCCTGACGCAGGTCCCAAACTCACGAACCACGAGATGATGACCTGAGGGGAAGTCAGACATTTAACCGACTGAACCACCCAGGTGCCCCTCTTTTCTTTTATTTTTAAAAACCTTTAATGATAGAAAATTTTGAGCTCAGAAGTAGAAAGAACAGTATAATGAACTCACATGTACCTATTACCAAGTTTCATCAATTTTTTTAACTCATCTGGAAATACTTCAATACATATCTACATTTTGCTGATCAAACGGCTTAAAAATGGCACTTACTCCATTATGATAATACAACTAAAATAATTCCTTTATGTCATTGAATATTAAACCTATAGTCAAATCTCCCTGATTATCTTAAAGATGTATTTTATAGTGAGTTTGTTCAAAGAAGGATCCAAAGAAGATCCCTACTTTGGATCTGGTTATTATATCTCCTAAGTATCTTTTATCCTCTAAAAATCCATACTTCTATTTTTTTGTGTCATTATTTTGTGGAGAAACTAGCTCATCCGACTTACAGAATATCTTATTCAGGATTTTGGCATCTTAGCGATCTTGTTTAAATTGTTCTTTCCTTCCTCTTGTTTTCTGCAAACTGACAGCTAAGCCTACTGAGTTGATGAGATTCAGGTTTGACTTTTTTTAGGCAAAAAGACTTCCTAAGTGGTGGTATGTTTTTCCTACAATAGGACATCATTATATAGTCCAGCTGTTGTACATTTTTTGTTGTTGTTGTTGTTTGTTTGAGAGAGAGCTCAAGCAGGGCAGAGGCAGAGAGAGAGGGAGAGAGAGAAAACTAAGAAGGCTCTGCTCTGTCAGCGAGGAGCCCCACTCGGGTCCAATCCCACGAACCATGAGATCATGACCTGAGCTGAAAACAAGAACTGGATGCTGAACCACGTAGGTGCCCCCTAGTTGTTTTACTTTTAATGATACCAAGGGAATCAGTGGATTCAGATGATACTTCCATTATGAAGTTCTGCACTGACTTTTAACCTAATTGTTTTACAGAACACTGATGATCGTTGCCTAGATCATTGGGGGTGCAAAATGACGATTTTCTTTTTTTTTTTTTTTTTTTAACGTTTATTTATTTTTGAGACAGAGAGAGACAAAGCATGAACGGGGGAGGGTCAGAGAGAGGGAGACACAGAATCTGAAACAGGCTCCAGGCTCTGAGCTGTCAGCACAGAGCCCTACGCGGGGCTCGAACTCACGGACCGCGAGATCATGACCTGAGCTGAAGTCGGCCACTCAACCGACTGAGCCACCCAGGCACCCCTAAAATGATGATTTTCTAATTGTCATTTTTTCTGCATTACAGGTTGGAATTATTCTATAAAGACCTTTTCCTCATCAACAATTCGGTTACCCTGAAATATAGTACATACAAGAAAGCAGGATAAATCTTTCATATTTTCCTTTTCGATACAATTTTGAGTAATGACATGGTGTCACAGCAAGCTCCCAAGATGGCCAATGAAACATTTTTGCAAACGGTTATAAACTCAGGAATTTTATGCTTTTGATTCTTTTTCATGCTCAAATTGCCTCATCTTTGGTAAATGGGAGCCTCAACGGTGACTTTTGTGTCCTTTCGATGTGATTCCATTTGTTTCGAAAGGCTTATTGCTTCTTTGACATAAAATGATGTCCCAGACTCACTTGTTATCTTCCTTCCCTAGACTTGGAATCGGGCATTTTTCTAGTTCTAGAAACCATTTTCTGGTTTCTCTTAGTGGGAATGGTAGAGACCAGAATCTGAATGTGCGCATATTACTACTGAACTATCATTGCTTCTAGGCCTTTTCAAGGGATAGAGAGCAATAAAACATGTATTTTTTATTTATTTTAAGAAAAAAAAAGTTCGTTCTGATATTTTCTATTCAGATGGAAGATTATAGGACTTTTACTTAATTTCTTTGATTTTATACTCTTATTTTAGTAATTTTACTATTGTAATATTAACATTATTGTAATATTAATATTACTATTAACATAGTAATACTGATGTTTTAGCATCTCTTATTTTGAATCAAGAGCCAGGATTTACCAGATATTTAAGAAAATCTTCATAGTGAAAACAAAACAATAAAAGGAATAAAAGAAAACATTAATGCAAGAAGGAATTACAATCAGTATCCTCAGAGACTTCAGAGACAATATTGCTTCCATGAAATTATTGCAAAAAAATCTTAATCTATGTTAAATGTGTTGTAAACTAAAGCTAATGAGTGATTATGTTAATATCATAGAAACCAAGTTTCTCAGCAAAGGAGAAATAAGATACAAATATAAAATCGAGTAAGTTATGTAAAAACTTTGCATCCATGAATTAAACTTGGAAATATTAATAGGACTCAATTTTCTCATTTTCAACAATAAGTATTTTCTCACTGTTTGCTTTGAAAAATCCACAAAACAATGACAATTCAGTGGCAAAGAATATCCCTCATGCCCAGATGGTAGTCTCTAAATAACATTTGCTAATGAAAAGGAAGTAGGGATCCTGGGAAAAATACCACAAGGATGCAATAAGCCAAATCTAGGATGTGGGAAATTCTATAGGAACTTATGATCCAATTTCTCCTACAAATAAATGGCATTAAAAAAAGGAGAGAGGAACCAATATGTGTTATGTGTGGATATCGTTTCGATTCTGTGGTATAATAAGAAATATGTTTGGGGGCGCCTGGTGGCTCAGGCAGTTGAGCGTCTGACTTCAGCTCAGGTCACGATCTCGTGGTCCGTGAGTTCGAGCCCGGCATCGGGCTCTGGGCTGACGGCTCAGAGCCTGGAGCCTGCTTCAGATTCTGTGTCTCCCTCTCTCTCTGCCCCTCCCCCGTTCATGCTCTGTTTCTCTCTGTCTCAAAAATAAATAAATGTTAAAAAAAAAAAAGAAATATGTTTGGTCTTTGTGATTCTATGATATTAAAAAAATTACTAATTTGGGGGTGCCTGGGTGGCTCAGTCAATTAAACGTCTGACTCCCGGTTTCAGCTCAGGTCAAGATCTCATGGGTTCGTGGGATTGAGCCCTGAGTCAGGCTCCATGCTGAGACCACAGAGCCTGCTTAAGATTTTCTCTCTCCCTCTCTCTATGCTCCTCCCTGCCCCCTGAAAATAAATAAATAAACTTTAAATAAAACACTAATTTTGGGGCATCTCAGTGGCTCAGTTGGTTAAGCATTTGACTCTTGATTTCAGCTCAGGTCATGATCTCACAGTTCATGAGTTTAAGTCCTGCATCAGGCTCTGTGATGACAGTGAGGAACCTGCTTGGAATTCTCTTTCTCCCTCTCTCTCTCTGCCCCTACCCCACTCGTGCTCTCTCTCAAAATAAATTAATTAATTAAAAAAAAATTTTTAAATACTAATTTTATTATGTATGCTATATGATAGTAGTATTGTTATGTTATAAAAAGAGACCTGGGGCTCCTGGGTTTCTTAGACAGTTGAGCATCTGACTCTTGATTTTGGCTCCGGTCATTATCCCAGGATCAGGATCTATGTTGAGCGCGGACCCTGCTTAAGATTCTCTCTCTCTCTCTCTCTCTCTCTCTCTCTCTCATTCCCTCTCCCTCTGCCCCTCTCCTCCCATGCCCTGCTGTGTGTTTTCTCTCTCTCTCTCAAAAAAAAAGAGAGAAAGAAAGAAAGAAAGAAAGGAAAGAGTCCTTATCTGGGGCACCTGGCTGGCTCAGTCAGTAGAACATGGGACTCTTAATCTGGGGGTTGTGAGTTCAAGCCCCATGTTGCACATAAGAGTTTATATATAAAAAAAAAGTCCTTATCTGTTAGCAACACATTCTGAAGTTTTTATAATTGAAATGTAGGGATTGCTTTAAAACTGCATACTCTAGGTTAAAAAAGTAGAAGAGACATAAGTAAAACAAATTTGGTAAAATATTGATAAATATTGAAGCTGGGTTCAATATATTATCCTCTCTGTTATTTTGTGTGTTTGAAAACGACATTAATAGAAAAGGTTTAAAAAAAAAGATATTATTGGGGGTGCCTGGGTGGCTCAGTAAGTTAAGTGTCTGACTTCGGCTCAGGTCACAATCTCACGGTGGGTGAGTTTGAGCCCCGCATGGGTCTGTGTGCTGACAGCTCAGAGCCTGGAGCCTGCTTCTGATTCTGTGACTCCTTCTCTCTCTGCCCCTTCCCCCTTGCGTTCTGTCTCTCTCTCTCTCTCTCTCTCTCAAAAAAAAAAAAAAATTTAAAAAAGATATTATTTAGAAACACTAAAGAATACTGAAATAAATGGAGAGATGTAAGGATACTTAAAAAGTAATTAACTAATTTAATTAATTAACGAAACACAAGAAGCAAGAGCAAATCCAGCCCAAATCCCATGCCTCAAGATCCAGCTAGGAGCAGAGTGTGTCTGAAATTCTTCCAAAGTCCCAGTTCAGGGCCTGGACTCAGCCCCAGATGCCCCTTGACCCTTGGGCCTCCCCTGCCTAGGACAGTAATTTGTGTTCCCAGCCTGCCGGTTGGAGACCCTTTGTGTAGCAGGCTCCACGTGGAGTCTCATAATTCACAGAGCCCTCCTGGACACACGTGAATAGTTGGTCACATTCTCCACATTTTTATGCAGATGACATTGCACAGGGTGGAAATTGGGGGCTGGGGCAGCTGATTAGGAAATCACCAGAGGCAGCTCAAGAAAAAAACAAAACAAACAAAAAAAAACATCCCTAAGAGCCACCACAGGAAACCAGCATAAACTCACATGCCTTGGGGTTTGCTCCTTCTGCACTGGGTTGTGAGCCTCAGGCCTGCGGCCAGTGTCCTTTTCTCCAGCTCCTATCTCCCCCAACCAGCTGCTATTTCCCCTTACTCCCTTTCCTCCCACCCAAGGCACAGGAGGAAACTCTCATTCCATTTAGAGAACTCCTAGTGCTTCCTGCGGCCAGTGATGATTCATTTTTATTCCCCTGAATCTTCTCCATGGCAGAGTATTGTTTTCCATATCCTTCCCCCCCCACCCCCTCCAGGAAAGAACAAAAGGCAACAGTAGGTCTTCTGGCTGGAGTCTATGCTAGATAGACCTTGACATCCCATACCTGGCTTGGGCAGAGGGTTCTTCCAGCTCCCTTAGATTTCACAGAGCATTTTGAGATTAAACTCTCAACAGTGGGATACATTTGCTTTCCGGCTGAGACTCTGTATTATATGATTCATCTGTTCCCTAATATTTCCAGTCACAGTCATGAAATCTGGCCTCTACCCCTGCTGCAAACCCTTGTGTTTATAAGGAGTAACCTAAGTAACCTACCACATTTTCAGAGTTGAAATCGTGCTTCCTGCCCCATGAGTTTGTAAACTCAGCAGGACAAACTGTTGCCGATCAACCGTGCTTGAAAAGTTGGTACAGCTGCACTAAGTGCTAAATAAGGCAGGTGTGAATGAGAACTTGATCATCACACTTCTACCCCAAACTATGGCCCAAAACGGGACCTTCAACTGTATTTTATTTCAGCTTTGTGATCTCAAATGGAGCCACCTTCATTTTAGCAAAATTGAAGGATTAAAAAGGGACCCAAGTCATCCAGAATTCGATTGGCAGCAGAGGGCAAGTAAGATTCTCAGAATCACAGAAAGCGCGTGGTAGACCGATGTCAGCCGGCTTCTACCCTTTCTTTTCACAGATGAGGAAACAAGTCCAGAGAGAGTCATATTTTGCCTAAGAGAAGTAAGTTGAAACCAGGTTCAAAACCAAGGTTACCACAAAAGACTCAAAACCCATTCTCGCACTCATGTCAGCTTCTCAAGCGTCCTCCTTACTGGTGTTCGCCTCTTTGCTGGTCTCTTCTCGTCACTTCTACCTGTCCTCCGTACTACTACTTGCCACAGCCACCTTCTCGATGGCTCGTTTCTGATCATGTCTCTCCTGGCCCGGAACTATTCCATCGTTCTTGACTGTTCCCGCTGACATTTCAGGGGCATCACACATTGCAAATGTGTGCCTTTTTCAGACCACATGAAAAAGTAGCTGATCCTCAAGCAAATTTGGGACTTACCTGCATCTTTTCCCATGCAGTTGTCTCTGCCCAGACGATTCTTCCTCTTTATCTTTACCAGGCAAGATCCTCTTAACCTTTAGAGGCTCAGTTCAGATATGAAACATCAAAAACCACAGGTGGGGTGCCAGGCTGGCTCCATCCGAAGAAAATGCAACCCTTGATCTTGGGGTTGTGAGTTTGAGCCCCACCTTGGGTGCAGATATTACTAAAAAGATCAAAAAGAAACAAACATATACAAAAAGAAAAAAAAAAAGCCGCGAGCAAATCTGAGAAGCTGTTGAAATACCTCCCCTCTTTCCAGTTTATCTGGGGGAGGCTGGATTTTTTTCACAGGCTTCAGCATAAACAATAGAGCACAAACAGACTGAATATAAAAGCACATATGTGAGACTCTGATCATCGCTAACCACTAACTCTACTACGTTTTGAATAGACATTCAAGGAATTGGATATCTTCATTTGTTCCCTGTCATTTAATTAGTACAGATAAACATGGCTTCCTTCTTTGTCTAGAAACTTTTTTCTTTGGAAAACAAAAGATCTTGATCAAGATAATTTTACTTGACTGTCTGGGCTTTGCTAACAGCAGTATGATTATATCACCTTACACTGTAAATATTTTGTAGTTTATAAATGCCATACCGTCCATTCAAATACCCTAAGGAAAATGAGGTCAAGATGGGATTTACCCTCAGTCATATAGTGAATAGCAGAAACCTAACTAAAACCCTGGCTTTATGATTCAAGGTTGTTTGCTGCCCTGTTACTCTTCTTACTCTGGAAAGTAGTTTTCCACAGGCAATTTGTTAGAGGAGGGAGAGGAGAAATGAAAGAGACCAGTCAACTCTGCATTTGAGAAAGACTGAATGTTTCATGCATAGACAGGACTAAAGAGAGTGGGATTATTGGGTGTGGTGGGTATTGGGTCCAAACTACATGCAAACAATTCAGATTCTTTATTCAAGTTACACAGAATTGTGGGAATAGGGAGAAAATCCTATTTGCTTCATAATCAAAGACAGTGTTCCTTCTAGTTGAACCCTCAAGAGGGCACTACCTTTAAAAAAAAATTTTTTTTAATGTTTACTTATTTTTGACAGAGAGACAGAGGATGAGTGGGGAGGGGCAGAGAGAGAAGGAGACACAGAATCCAAAGTAGGCTCCAGGCTCTGAGCTGTCAGCACAGAGCATGCATGATGCAGGGCTTGAACTCACAGACCTCGAGATCATGACCTGAGCTGAAGTCAGACGCTCAACCGGCTGAGCCACCCAGGCAGCCCCCGAGGGCACTACCTTTTAATCTCTGCCAAAACACAAGAAGTAGCCTGATACTGGTCATGGGGTACTGGGTTTCCTTTTATCTTTTATTTTTATACTTTAAACACTTTTAATTCTTGGGGTGCCTGTGTGACTCAGTTAAGCGTTCAACTCTTGATTTCAGCTCAGGTCATGATCTCATGGTTTGTGAGTTTGGCTTGGGGGTCTGCGTTAACAGCACAGAGTCTGCTTGGGATTCTCTCTCTCCTTCTCTCTCTGCTCCTCCTCCACTTGTGTGCATGCTCTCTCATGCTTTGTGCACTCCCTCTCTCTCTGTCTCTCAAAATAAATAAATAAACATTAAAAAAATTTTTTTATTCTTAAATGATCTCTATACCCAACATAGGGCTCAAACTCACAACCCTAAAATTAACAGTCTCATGCTCTACCAACTCAGCTAGCCAGGCACCCCTGGGCTTCTTTTTAAATTGTTGTGTCTTCAAAAAATAAACATTAAAATTTTTTTTAAAAGTGGGGGGCACCTGGATGGCTCAGTTGGTTAAGTGTCCGACTTCGGTTCTGGTCATGATCTCACGGTTCGTGAGATCTGAGAGCTCAGAGCCTGGAGCCGGCTTCAGATTCTTTGTCTCCCTCTCTCACTGCTGCTCCTCCTCTTGTACTCTCTCTCTCTCTCTCAAAAATAAATAAAACATTAAAAAAAAAAAAGAAATTGCTGTGTCTTCACTCTATCCATTTGTTATAGCTTTGTTTCAAGTATAAACAGACAAACAGTAAAATCAAGGGAGGGGGAAGTTATGTAAACAGTCAGAATGATGATTTCTTCAGAAGCTGAGAGTAGTTTATAGAATCTGTCATCAGGGTCTCTTCCATTTATTGTTTGCCTCCTTTATAAGACTTCTCCCCAAAGACTTGGCAACTTTGCATGGCTCCTCTCAATTTGCAAAGATTTTCGTAACATTTGTCCATTGGTCCTAAGAACTTTACCTCTATGAGGAAAGTAGGCTGGGTATTATTGGCCTAGGGAGCCTCTGGTAAGCAGAATTGTTTAAAAGTGATAAAAAAAAAAATCACTCTAGACTGCTTGGACAATGAGTTGGTAGGGTGGAGACAAACGACCCCAGTGCAGCCCCCACAGGTCCAGCACTGCCTTCCACTTGGAGAAGAGGAAACACCAGAGCTCTGTGTTCCTCAGACCAAGGACCCAGTGCTTCTGGTTCAGTCAGTATAGGGCACAGCTTGAGAATGTGCATTTGAATCAGATTCCCAGTAGATATTTCTGGTCAGGGACTACACTTTGAGAATCTCTGCCATATATATTATATATTATATATTATATGTATATTATATACAGTAATATATATATATATATATATATTATATGGTTTGAGAATCTCATACTGTGTAAGTTTGCAGAATTGGTCCACAAGCTTGCTTGTGGCATCCGTTTCCATGAAGGAACCCACCGTTTATGAATGGCCCTTTTTACAGATGAGGAGGATGAATAGGGATTGCGTGATTTGTCCAAGGTCACACTGATAAGAGATTTGGTATAGTCCAAAGTAGCAACGTCCTCTGATTCCTAATCAAGGGTAGTTCCTAAGGCTATTTAGTCCTTTGTAACTTTCTTTAACAGCAGACAGGGATGATTGACAATTGTTACAAAGTGTTCAATAAATATATGTTTAGTTGAACTTTTAGCTGAGCACATCTAAGGAAATAGGAAAGGAAAAAGAATCCTTCCTATTTTTATCCATGACATATTGTGGGAGATAGAAATGTCCTTAGTTATACCTGAGAACATCAAGCATAGAAACATATAAAATACTTAATTTCAGCTCTTTAGAATTGCATGTCTAAATGCTGTTGGCTTCTCAAAGATAGTGGATTTCAACCCCATTTAATAAAAAAATTTTTTGAGGGGCACCTGTGTGGCTCAGTTGGTTAAGCATCTGGCTCTTGCTTTTGGCTCAGGTCACAATCTCATGGTCGTGGGATGGAGCCCCAAGTCGAGCTCTGCATTGGCAGCTCAGAGACTGCGTGGGATTTTCTCTTCCTCTCTTTCTGTCTCTCTCTCTCCCTGGCCCTCCCTCTCTCCTGCATGCCCGTGCTCTCTCCCCCCATTTCTTAAAATAAATAATAAATAAACTTAAAAACAAATTTGATGTTCGCTGTGAGAAATATTTCTGCTGGGGCTGCAAATAAGATCTGGTCTGTGACTTAAAGGAATATAAAGTCTAATGGGAAAAAAGCAGAATGTTCATAATTAAGTACAGTGTTATGTCAGATGGAATGTGATATCTACTAAAAATAGAGCTTCAAACTATACAGTGCAGAGAGATGGAAGAGACAGACAGGTTTCACTTAGCAGCATTAATGGAGGATTTGTGGAGGATGTGGATACTACACCGAACTACCAAGTGTTCGTTTCTTAAAGATTAATAACAATATAGAATCTGAAACCATAGCAATTAGCTTTTTGTACTCTGTTACATTAAAATCCATTGAACTATCTTGCACTTTGAATAGACCTATTACCCACGCATAAGGGAAAATAGTGGTTCACAGAGTTAAACAGATCTTCGAGTTTTTGACACATTTAATTATCCAATACAAAAAAATCAAATTAATTAATTATCACCACCATCATCACATTAATCAGAAGAGTCTTCAAATATAGAGAACTAGTGAAGCTCACTATGACAGATACCAGTTTTCTGGATTTCTAGATTTTCACTTGAGAGATCCAATTTTATCACAAATCCTGGCATGAATGCGTTAGTTGTTTTTCCTAAAGGAATAAGCTCACTTTCTTTTTTGAGAAAATATCTGCCAAATACCCAAGTTTGAAAAACCGTAATTTGTTTGCCAGATCTTTTTTTTTTTTTTAAAGGAAAAATGGTGTTGCAAAAAATAAATAAATAAAAGGGACTCTTGTTCAGACTGCACGAGTGTTTTTCTTCAAGAGGGTCATTCCTCTCGGATATGCAACAAGACTGCCTTATGTGTACTCCCGTGTGGTCACACTGAATTAAAGGACATGAATTCAAGGTCATCATTTGATAAAATTAATGATTTTGCTGCTTGATTAAAGCCATTCTTAGGCTTTTCTTGGCTCCCCCACCTCCCTTTTTTTGCAAATGGTGTGATGGTGAAGAATACGTTGACTACTGATAGTTTGGTGCCAGTATCTTGACTCATGCTGAGGTGCCCGCATTTTTAACCATCAGTGTCTTTGTGCTGTTGGTGCAGATATCAACCCAGGGAAAGA
Organism: Prionailurus bengalensis; assembly: GCF_016509475.1. Lineage (NCBI taxonomy): Eukaryota > Metazoa > Chordata > Mammalia > Carnivora > Felidae > Prionailurus > Prionailurus bengalensis. Next base: position 100,417,257 of record NC_057355.1, read on the forward strand.
AGAGAATAATGTCTTCATATTAGTGTGAAAATACTTCAACTCCATGGGCTCTCTGAAAGGGTCTCAGTGACCCTCAAGAATCTGGGAAACAGCTTGAGAAAGAGAAATCTTTCTGCCTCAAAGACTGCACCGTGACTTCATCTAAAACCTTTCCTGAGAAAATTAGTCTGAAACAGACCATACATAGAAAGAAAGCTGGAAAAAAAAAAAAAAAAAAAACTAGGAAAAAACTGGAAAAAACTAAGGCCAACACTCCAAGGCACGAGGAGCCTTCTAAGAAAAACTTTTATCTTCTTCTGCCCCCTCGTGGTCAACCATCAATACAGCAGTTGGCTGCCCGGCAGGATTGTTGTTAAATTGGACAAAGAAGAATGGTTTCCTCCTTGTTGTGGGGGTGTATTTTACAGCCCCACTTCCTGCATTCACTTCTAGATCCAAGTGTGTTTGATCCTTTAGTGACTAAAACCCAAGAGAATAAATTGTCATCATGATAAAGGCTGAGGATAGGGACTCTGGTGCCTACTTCACTCTCAGAGGTATTGCTGTCACCCTTTTTCTCCCAGTGGCCCCAGGGCTTGGCAACCTGTGTCTGTGAAAACCTCTGCTACATTTCCATAGAGGAAAAAAACTATAATCCTAGAGTTTTCTCTTGCTTTCCTATGCCTAAAGCAAGTGAAAAAAGAAAAAAAAAAGGATTCTAAGTGTCTTCCTGTATAAAAAGAAGGTTGATCCAGGATTTAAAAAGCTGTCCTCTAGGGTTGCCTGGTTGGCTCAGTCGGTTGAGTGTCCGGCTTTGGCTCAGGTCATGATCCCACAGTTCGTGAGTTTGAGCCCAGCATCGGGCTCTGTGCTGACAGCTCAGAGACTGGAGCCTGCTTTGGAGTCTGTGTCTGTCTCTCTCTCTCTCTGCCCCTCCCCTGCTCGCACTCTGTCTCTGTCTCTCAAAAATAAATAAAATGTAAAAAAAAAAAAAAAAAAAAAAAGCTGTCCTCTGTGCCTCAAAAGTCCACACACAGATGTTCTGATACCTGCCCTCTTCACACTTCATGATGAACTGGCAGATGTGGATATGTGAGAGAAACCTGAAGACCAGGGTTACCTGAGGGGTCCATGTATCATTTAAGCTGGTGCCTAAGTGGAGACCTGAAGTGAAATGAGGGAAATGGAAGAAGAAGCAGGACCCGGGGCTGAGGCTGAGGTGGCAGGCAGAGAGAGCAGCAGAGCCCTTGGGTTTTCCTCTACCTGCTTCCCTCTCTTGCCAAGCTACCTGTGCGGATGTGAGCGCTAAAGCAAACCGTGGTCCCCGGGCTGAGGGAAGCTGCTGTGCACAGCTCAGAGAAGATGGAGAGAGAGGAAAGGGAAGACATGCCATGGGGCTGGGGTGCTGGTGGAGGGAAGTCACGCGCCTCTGGTCTCCAGGAGCCCATGGATCAGGGTTATTCATATGTAAGAAATTAGGGGGCAAAGCTGAAGGGTAAGCTGAGGACCCTGAGTAACTACAGAGGCAGAGATGCTAATTCAGAACTCTGTGAGGCTGAGCTGAGAGTGAAGGGATTGTGGGGCGCCTGGGTGGCTCGGTCGGTTAAGGGTGCGACTTCATCTCAGTTCATGATCTCGCGGTTCGCAAGTTCGAGCCCCGAGTCAGGTTCTGTGCTGACAGCTCACAGCCTGGAGCCTGCCTCAGATTCTGTGTCTCCCTCTCTCTCTGACCCTCCCCCTTTCATGCTCTGTCTCTCTCTGTCTCAAAAATAAATAAACATTAAAAAAAAATTAAAAAAAAAGAAGTGAGACCTTTGTCCTTATGTCCCAGTCCTTTGTCCAAGCCTTGATTGAATCCATTTCACAGAACGTGAATTCTTCAGATTTATGCTAATGTCAAAGGCAGGGGAGGGACTGGAGCAATCCCAAATCCCCCTTGTGCTCTTCAGTGCCCTTCTCCTTCTGGTTCCTGCATATTCTCCCATGGCCTCTCCTGGCTCTAGTCCACCTGGAAACACTCTAGCCACGGACTTGTCATTCCCCCAACTAGTCGTGTTATCACTTGTTTTCTGTACCGGCTTCTACTGCTCTGCAGAGTGCCCCCTTGGGGCGCTCTCTGCACTCACCCGCCAGAGGCCATCTGAGCTGTCCTGACCGCCTCAGACAGGGCCACGGCCACAGGCTCCCGCTGCACCCAAAGCTTACCCCTAGTTTCACACTGACGGCTTTAAGCTGCACATCCTGGTCGGTCTGTCTCTGCCAAACCGTCAGTGTTATGAGGCCGGGACTGTGGATATTCCTGCTGTACTCCTGCTCCCAGCACAGTGTCTGCAGATGGCAGGCCCACGGTGAAACCTTAGAGTGCTCTGGGATCCGGCTTTGACTGTGGACTCTTAGATCACTTGAGTTACACATACTTCAGAGGAATTCTTCTCATGCTTGAAGGCATAGCTCAACATCTCCTCCTCCTTGGAGTCTTCCTTCCCTGATGTACCCATTCCCACTAATATTTGGTCCTTCCTCTGTAGTTATAGCCTATTATTTGCAATGATGGTACCATATACCTAACTGGCTTGCAGGAGAGGCGTTTAGTTCATTATACGTGGATCTCCCCCCCTGGAGTTCAAGCTACTTGAAGGCAGAGGACACACTCCCGGGTTTATTCCCTCCTAGTTTATCTTGCCTAGAAGTCACTGTAAAATATGCATTAATTTCATGTTTTTCTCTTGCAAACAAGGACTTCGGTGTGCCTGGCAGGTTGGACTTGAATGATAGAATATAAAGCACCACCTCCAGTTACAATTCTCAAAAAAGTTCAACCTAAAAAAGGCATTTAAAGTGAATTTTGCTAAATTAATCTGTTTATTCACTGACTTTAATCATAATGCCAAAGATGCATTCAGATGGAAAACATTTTTACCTCAAGGTGACGAGGAGGCTTGGTGTAGTAGAAAACTCACAGACGTGCAATCAAACTTCAGTTTAAATCCCACCTTTGCTCCTTATTCTCTGAACAAATTACTGAAGCCGATAATTGGTATCAGGCTGGCAGAGAGATCAGGCATAGGAATTATTATTATTAATATTATTATTATTTGTAAGCAGTGGGCAGACAAAACTCTTCTGTAAGTAATGAAATATGAAATTGGAGTATACCTAGAACTCAGGGATATATTCAAATTAACGTCTGTAACTACGTCTGGAGTCCTCTTTCAATTACAAAGACGGAAACTGAATTCAAATAGGTGAGGCAGAAAAGTCACAAGTCAGGGGTCTCCAGTGTGTGTCCAGCTTCAGGCACATATGGATCCAGAGGTTGTGATGATCTCCTCGGAGCTCTGTCATGCTCTCCATGCCTTGGGCAGGCTCTCTCCAGAGCATGGGTAAATAAATGACCTGTCAATAGTCCAGCTGTTCATCCCACAAACAGCAAATCCAGAGGGAAACAGAAACGAGTCCCTGGGGCCTGCGAGGAGGAGGCACCAAGTCAGAACCCGATGGCATGGGGAAGGGCCACTTCCCAAACAAAGCTGGGGACTTTTACCAGAGGAAGAGAGCATATATTTTCTCCGCAAACATAAGAGATGCACTCTAAGACCAGTTTGAATTCATTATGTTTCAGTTATTCTTTGTTTTCAAGACATGCCCAGAATGTTCTACCTCCTTATCTCCAAAGATTCTGCATATAATCAACTTCCTGCTGCCTTTCCTAAGAAATACAGAATTATGAATTATGGTAATTATGATGGACTTATGTTGACCTTACTGTAGCAAGTGCTACACTAAATGCTTTACATAGATTATCTTTCATCCTCCCCACGTCCCACTGAGGAAGGCACTGTTGCCTTGATTCAGAAGAAGACAGAAGCACAGAAAAGTCATTGCCCAATAGGGTGGAGTCAGGATTCTAAGCCCCCCGGGATTCCGGGTAGAAGCTTGGGTGCCTAACCGCTACAACACACGCACCTGACCGCATGGACACTACACCATCTGTAACATATTGCATATGTTTCTTTACACATTGGTCTCCAGCATCCAGCAGTTACTGAGCAAGCAGATAGTACGTTAATATCAGTCAGTATAGAGATAATGCAAGTGTCGCTGAACTGCTTTTTATCGTTTCCCTCCTATGACTGTAAAATGGAACTAATATCGTGTGTCTCGTTGGGTTGTAGAAGAATTAAATGAGGCAATATTTACAAAGCAGTGGGTGTGGTGCCTGACACACAATAAGCCCCTGTTGCTGCTGTTGTAGCTATCAAGCTAATCAACTATGTCCCAGGTCCCCTCCTGGGAACGGAGGACCTGGATAAGATGGGGTGTCTGAATGAAATGAATCCCTCCGCAGACCCTTGGAGCTACGGTAAGAAAGGCACCTGAACATCTGGTCTTCCTTTCTTTGTTTTCCCAGAGGAGTTTCTCCACAGCCTGGCTGCTTCGGAAGATGCCAGATGGATGTTCCTAAATGGCCAAACCCGAGGAGCAAGGATCGGGGAGTCTGGTCTAGCTTGAGCAAATTGTGCGAGCGGTGTTCTTTGTCCCTGCACCCTCTGGGGCTGGTCAGTGCAGGAAGCTGTAGGTGAGATTTGAGGGAAACCTCCTACGCCCATGGCCACTCCCATCTCTGATAGCTCCCTCACCCTGCTGGAGATCCTAGCCATTAGCGGTTCATTTCAGTAAGCAGGAAGGAGTTAGTTACATCTTGGGAGAGGCACTGTGAGTGGACACCGTCTAGTACAAGGATTCTTAAGTTCATTGTGCCCTGGCCCAACCCTTTCTTAGAATAATATTTTTAAGTGCATGTTTTAAAAGAGAGATTACAAAGGAAACCAATCATATTGAAATATAATCATTTTTTAGATGTTTATTTATTTTGAGAGAGAGAAAGAGAGAGAAAGTGTGTGTGTGTGTGTGTGTGTGTGTGTGTGTAAGGGGGAGGGACAGAGAGAGAAGAATCCCAAGAGGCTCCCCTCTGTCAGCACAGAGCCCCACAAGGGGCTCAGGCTCATAAACCCTGAGATCATGACCTGAGCTGAAATCAACACTCGGTGGCTTTAACCAACTGAGCCACCCAGGTGTCCCTAAAATAATTTCTTAAATTGTGGTACAATATATGTGTTTCTTTATTAACTCAGCTACCATCATGTCAAAGTCATGATGAGAGTGTATGAATTTTCTAAACGTCTGCAACAACTGTAATGTGCTCTGAAAATTTGTGTCTCCTACAGTGAGAGTCACAGTGCTGTTATTGCTACTGGAATGTGTAGCCTATGCTCATAATGGAAGAAAATGCTTAATTTCAGCTTGAGGTTACTGAAAAGAAGTAATTCTTTTCTTATTCAAGTTCAAAGACCTCTTGAAGTCTTCTCTCCAAAGCGTCCAGTGCCATAGGTTAAAAACAAGCGAACTGATATGCCCCCATTCGAGAGACCCCCCGAAAACAAACCACCAGAGTCCAGAGCCAAAGCCAAGCGGCAAGGGTCGTTTATTGCAGGTTCGAACCCGGTCCTCCGCGCACTCGTCGCCAGTGACCCAAGAGGCCCCGAGCAAGGATCTTACAGCTTCTTTTATAGACAGGCACAAACAAGTTAGGGATTTTTTTTGAGGTTACAAAGTTGTTATAGGCTGACATTTAAATTTGAACGCTCAGCAGAACTTGATTGGTTCCCGCCTTTATTTCAAACCATTCAGCAGAACTTGATTGGTTCCCGCCTTTATGTCAGACTACCACCTGGGCACGCCCTGGCTGGTTTCCGGAACAGCGGGGGAAGGGAAAGATTTTTCTTTGCAGTTGTGAGTACACCTGGTAACTTTTCTCTTAGCCTCTCAGAACAAAAAAATGCTTGCTCTAAGAGCTCAAATTAAGAATTTACTGCAAGAAACTGATGTTAAGAAAATGGGAACATGGATGGAAAAGGGGGAAACCCTGACACAGTGGTGTCACACCTTAGAATGCCTAAGAAATCTAGAAAGCTTATTGACGATGTATGTTCTGCTTCCACAGATTCTGATTGAGCAGGTCTGGGGCGGGGGGTGCTGAGATTCCTCCCACAGTTCCATAGCTAGTAGATGACTCTGCTGTAGTTACAATACAGGTCTATGTGCCTCCAGAGACTGGGACTCTATACATTCTATACACTCAACACACTCCCTGATTGCCTGGAGATAGGAGCAGGGTCAGGATACCTCCAAGGAAACCAACATCTGGGATATCCAGGAAATTGTGCAAGATACAGCTCATGTCAGAGCCAGGCTTTGATTCCTGGAGTCCTGATTCCTAAGCTCAGTGCTGCACCACCACAGGGGCATATAATGGGAGACCAAAGACCTCTTGGCAATTTTACAGCCTAGTCTATGGCTGACCTGGATCTATATCCTTCTACCATTTCCCCAAAAAGCACAGTTGCCCTTTGACCATCAGGCAAGTAGCCCAGCGTTTCCTGGCCCCATTTGCCATATCTAAGGGAAAAACAGACACGAGTCTTCACTCAGAAGACTATAGTTATGCTTGTACCCATTGATAGCTCTGGAATGGGCAACAAAAGATAGCACACATATCAAACATCTGCAAATCTGGTAACAGAGCCATCTAGTTCCTCCTAGTTTCCATTTGTTGAATTGAAAGCTCAAATAGCAGCAGAATGTTTTCACAGGGAACATTCCCATGCCTTGCTGGGCATACTTTAAGACACAGTTGGTAAGCTGTGATAGAAACAAAAGCACATTCCTCATGCAATTCCAAGGTGGAGAATTCAGAAGCCACCTGCCGGTGGGGAGTTCAACTCACCTCATTTCATGTCTGGGGCCTTGCAAGAGCTGAGAGACTAACACTCAATTCCCCCACACCCTTCTGCTCCAACCCTGGGCATTCAGTCGCTGACTGTTCCTTACACGATTTGCATCAGGAGTCAGTAATGTTTCAGAAATGTCATTCCAAGTACTCATTCATTCATTCCCTTATCGCAATAAAAGGCCAGTTGCCTATCCTCTGCCAAGAGGTAGAATGGCATGAAATTATAACTGGGGCCACCAAAGATTCCCCACTCTCTCCCAGACCCTCTGCAGCTTGTAAGAAGAGAAGGCAGTCTAGAAAATATGCCTCTTAAACCTCTGGGCCTTGAAGGTAGAGATACATTGATGGCTTGGAGGAAGGGACAGAGAACTGGGCAGGTTTCCCAGCACCCAGGATGAAGAATGCAGCTGTCTTCCTGAGATCTTGGTCCTTTGGTCAAGCCTCGGATGTTGATATTGCTAAAGGATCTCTACTTAATAGAGTGCATCTTCTTGTTGGGATGACCACTGGGTGTCATATGTAAGTGATGAATCACTAAAGTCTACTCCTGAAATCATTATTACATTATATGTTAACGAACTTGGGTTTATATAAAATTTAAAAAAAATTTTAATAAAAAAAAAGAGTGAACCTTGTGTCCCACCTGTGCTAATTATACCACTAGAGGCTTTTGTTTATAATCTTAAAAGATTTTCACCAAGCCCCTTTCTTGAAGGGAGAAACTTCCTCAACCCTGGTATCATGTAAGTTTCAAAATCATATATTGAACTGTTATTGGTAAACACCAAGATTATCTGTTAACCCTTCTTAGATGTCTATTTCCTTTCAATGGCAGGCTGGGTTTTTTCTCAGTCGAGATATAATTAACATGTAACATTATATTATTTTCAGGTGTACAACATAATGATCTATTATGTGTATATATTGCCAATGATCGCCTCAGTAAGTGTAGGTAACATCATCACCACACAAAGTTACAATTTTGTTTTCTTATAATGAGAGCTTTTAAGATCTATGCTCTTAACAACTTTCAAGTATACAATACATGATTGTTAACTATAGTCATTATGTTATACATTATATCTCTAGAATTTATTTATCTTATAACTGGAAGTTTGTACCTTTTGAGACCCCCTTCACCCATTTTGCCTACCCCACCCACCCCAGACCCTTGCCTCTGGAAACCACCAATCTGTTTTCTGTATCTATGAACTTTGTTTTGCTTTTTTAGATTCCACATGTAAGTGAGATCTTACGGTACTTGTCTTTCTCAGTCTGACTTATTTCACTTAGCATAATGCCCTGAAGGTCCATCCATAATGTCACAAATGGCAACATTTCCTCCCTTTTTATGGCTAAATAATACTCTATTTTATATGATATAATATAATATAATAAATCTAATCTAATCTAATCTAATATAATATAAATGCACATGCTCTTCATCCATTCGTCAATGGACACTTTGGCTGTTCTGTGTCTTGAATATTATGAATAATGCTGCAACCAGCTTCTTCAAATAGTAAATTCTTGCTGCCCCCACCTCCTCACAAGCCCCTTACTTCTCCTGTCACAATCTGGCTCTACTCCCATCACAACAAACTTGAGGAACAACCTTTCCAATCTTCTGCAGCCCTTACCTCTCATTCCTGCAGCATTTGACATGTTTGGCCCTATTTCTTGAGGGTCTTAGGTTTCCACACTCAGCCTGTCCTGGTTCAAATCCTGCCTTTCTATGGCTGCTCCCTCCGCTCCTGCCTGCCTGGGAGAATGTCCTCTTTCAGTCCTGGCTCCTTTACTTCATTGATCTCTGCATCTCTGAAGCCCAAGCTTTGCTGGGGGAGATAGCCCCTCCTCCAGAATCACCCTCTTTGCCCAGAAGTTATGTCTGGCCTTGGGGAACTAATGATGGCTTGAACTGGCCAGGAAATATTGGTCTGAGGACACTGCAGACAAGTTAGCCGGCTCCTGGTGGTGCCACTGTCATTTCCTCAGCAGGAATCTGCCTGGTAAGTCTTAAACCAGGGGCCTTTCAGAGTCCTCTGGATTTGCTGCCCTTCTCACTCAGAACTGTGGTATTTTGTAGCCTTTAGGTATGTCTTCTGCCTCCCTGACTCTCCTCCCACTCCTATATTTTGTGGCATGGAAAGAATAATGAAATCGAGGCTAGGAATTCTGGGCTTGGCTCTGGACCTACAACCAACTAACTCTCTCCATAGGCCCCCAGTGAAGTAAGAGGTGGGGACCTATGTCATCTCAAAGACCCTTTTAACATATGGTAAGGAGGCCTCATCACCTTACCCACTTTAGGGATGAGACGATATCAAGGCAGACCTCCAGCAGTCCTTGGCCAAATGGTGATGGAATTTTGAAGCTGAAGAACTTCAGTAGAAGAGACTGTAATGTTGGAAAATCAACCTATTTGGGGGCATAAAAGCTCTATAAGCGCTCAGAAACTGAGAATCAAAGTTTACCCAAAAGTGCTGTGGAATGCAGAGAAATGCTTCCCTTTTGCTTGCTAGCAGCAGTGCACCAGTGGAAGCAGTGAGAACAGCTGAGCAAACACAATTACGATAACTTCTAAAGTTTGTAAGATAATCATATAAGAAGGAAACAGCCAACACCCCTGGAGTCTCTGTGGGTAGAATCTGTGCCTAAGAGTTTGATACTGGATTATATTAAAGAACTGTAGTTTCAAAGCTCTTTGCCAGTTCTTTGTATCTTTCACGATAAAGTCATAAAGCAATTGATTCCTTGTTTAGCTGAGCCAAAAATGAATTCTTATATATGCAAAGTCAGGACAAAACTTCATTTGGGGTGGTGGGAGAGAGCTATGGTGCTTCACATGAACTGGGGAGTAGTCCTCAGACAACTGGGTAGAAAGATGGAGGGGCCATCTGGGTGGCTCAGTCGGTTAAGCGTCTGACTTCGGCTCAGGTCATGATCTCACAGTTCATGAGATCTGAGAGCTCAGAGCCTGGAGTGAGTTTGAGCCCCTGTGTTGGACTTTGTGCTGACAGCTCAGAGCCTGGAGCCTGCTTCAGATTCTGTGTCTCCCTCTCTCTCTGCCTGTCCCCTGCTCATGTTCTCTCTCTCTTTCTCTCTCCTAAATGAATAAACATTTAAAACACAAATAAAAGAAAGGTGGAGGGAGCCATTTTTTTTTTAACTTTTCTAAAGTTCATTTATTCTTGAGAGATAGGGGAGACAGAGCATGAGCAGGGGAGGGGGAGAGAGGGAGACACAGACTCAGAAGGAGGCTCCAGGCTCTAGGCTGTCAGCAAAGAGCCCAATGCGGGGCTTGAACCCACAAACCGTGAGATCATGACCTGAGCCAAAGTCAGGCACTTAACCGACTGAGCCACCCAAGCACCCCAGTGGAAAGAGCTATTTAAGTGACATCCAGAGGAGAGTACATAAGACCAAAGAGAAATTTTCTGAGGTTAGGATGGTATATCAATTTAAAAATTTATGTATATTTACAGAGTAATGTCTGGTGTTCAATTGTTTCCTTCCTTGAGCTGCAATTAACCTACATCACCTCATTATTTCTGAAAATGTCTATAGGAGGCAACAATCTGTCAATCTGTTGTCAGTGGAACTTTGGGGAAATGAAGAAAGAAGGTTGATTCCCCGTTGAAACTGAGTGGGCCCACAAGAAGAGACAGCAGCTGGAGAGAGGTTGGTTATGAACAAGGAACAGGGAGACATGGGTGCCAAAAAGAGGCTGAAGCTGAAGATATAGAAGACAGAAAAAATGGTGGAAAAATGTTCCTGAGAAGATGCAGGAATTGGAGCCCATGATATGAAAGGAAGTATTCACCTTGACCAGGAGGAAGGACCCCCTCTTCCTCTAATCTCTGTCTTCACAGTTGGCACCACAAATCCAAAGTCATCCCCATTTCTAGGCCTCCATATTCGGCACCCTATCTGGGTTCACCATTTTTCAGATTTTTCCATTATCTGCCTGTCATGTCCTAGTCTCTCGAGGACTATTTTGCTATGCTTCACATGACGTCAGCCAGCTAACACATAAAGTAGTCTAGAACATGCTGTCCAATATGGTAGCCACTGGCTACATGCAGCTTATTGAACACTGGAATTGTGGCTAGTCTGAAGTGAGGTGTGCTGTTAAGCGTGAAGTGCACACCAGTTCGTGAAGATTTAGTATGAAAAAAAGTGTAAAAGAGGGGCGCCTGGGTGGCTCAGTCGGTTAAGCGTCCGACTTCGCTCAGGTCATGATCTCACGGTTCGTGAGTTCAAGCCCCGCGTCGGGCTCTGTGCTGACAGCTCAGACCCTGGAGCCTGTTTCAGATTCTGTGTCTCCCTCTCTCTCACCCTCCCCTGTTCATGCTCTGTCTCTCTCTGTCTCAAAAATAAATAAACGTTAAAAAAAATTTTTTTTAAAGTGTAAAAGAACTCATTGGTAATACATTGATTAATGTTGAGATGATAATGTTTTGGATATATAGGTTTCAATAAACCATATTACTAAAATTAATTTCACCCACTTCTTTTAAACTTTTTTTAAATATACCCACTAGAAAATTTAAATTATACTGCTCACATTATAATTTCTACTGGAAAGCAATGGTCTACGCTAATGGATTCTAGATCTTGTAACCCTACTCCTCCCACCCTGGCCACTTCTTCCATCAGCTTCCTGACAAAGAGCACTGACAGATGATGTTTTGAATTTTGCATGATCAAAAACAAAATCTTTATTTTTCCTTAATATTTCTATTAAGGAAATATTTAATAGGATATTAAATAGATAAGGATAAGGATATTTAGATAATACGATAATAGATAAGGATATTTAATAGATAATTAAATATAACTTTCCACTTAGAATTTTGTAAGAATTGCTGCATTGTTGCTTACCTGCCAGTGTTGGTATTTTATTTTATCATTCTTTTAAAATTTATTTTATTTTTTTAATAATTTCTACACCCAGTGTGGGGCTTGAACTCACAACCCTGAGATCAAGAGGCACATGCTCTTCTGACTGAGCCAGCCAGGCACCCTACCTATGTTGGCATTTTAAAGGTTGACCCTGAGTATGTAATTTGTTGTTGTTGTCGTTTTGTAGCTGTTTTCTTCACCTCTAGAAGGTTTTAGGCTCTTCTCCTCATCAATGGTGTTTTTAAATGTCATGGTATTATAGTTATGTGTGTGTATTTCACGCGTGTGTATGTATGTCATGGACATTTTATGGGTCATTTCAATCTGGAAACTCATGTCCTTCTATTTTCATGTTCTTTGTTGGATGATCATCATTCCTTTCGTTTTCTCCGTTCTTTTTTTTCCTCTGGACGTTGAAACTCCTTGATCAAACTTTTCCTTTTGTACTTTTGGTTCCTATTGTCCATTTCTTTAATATTTTATTCTGGAAGAAGTCCTCAGCTTTATTTTCCAACCAATCTACTGAATATGTAATATTCAATATATTCCCATTTTCTAAGTGTTTTTTTCTGATAGCCTCTAACTCTTGTTTCATGGATATAATATCTTCTGTCTTTCTGAAGATATGAATTGCTGAGTTTTTTTAATAGTTTTCTCCCACTTTCTATCTCACTGTGTTTCTCTTGAGGTTGTGGTTTTTTTGTTTTGTTTCATTTGTTTTTCAGTTTCTCTATTTTGATGTTTTTTGTTGGAGTCCTTCCTCAAATGCCTCAGGAGTTTTGACCGGCTCTTCACATTTAAGAACAAGATTTGCAAAGTTAGATGTAAACTCCATGTATGAGGGTGCGGCTCATCAAATGACCAGCTTTGCTGCAAGGTGATGACTGACAAACAGACTTTTTGCATTTGGGTGCCCACATATGTCAGTGCCTAAACATCATTTCTCCAGAGAATGAAACTCCACTTTTGTCTTTAGGGAAGCAGGATAAAGGAAGAGGGTTGCTGGTGTTGGTATGTGTTGGGGGGTAGGGACAAGGGGCCTTGTCTTTAATATGTGGACGTTGACTTAACTCCTTCCCCCTTTTTATTATTTATTTATTTATTTTTTGTTATTACTATTTTTTAAGCAAGCTCTACACCCACTGTGAGGCTTGAACTCATGACCCTGAGATCAAGAGTTGCATGCTCTGCTGACTGAGCCAGCAGGTGCCCCCTTTCCCCTTTATAAAAAATGTGCTCCCCACTCTTCTACTCCTCCACATCTGGAATTCCTAGATGTGTGGCCTTTCTCAACTTCTACAAAAAGCAAAGAAATGTCCAATCTCCTTAAGAAGACAGGTGGAAGTCAGGTGTGGGAGGTGAGGAATATGTGTCCCACTGCAGGGTGAGTGGAGACCAGGGATTGGATCATCTTCTGCACACTTAGATCTCTCTTGTTGTTATCAGCCTCCCATCCCCCCGCCTTCTGCAACACTGCAGGTGTTGCCATGTTCTGAATCACTCCAGGAGCCTGGGGGTTAGAGGGGGAGCTACTGACTTGCTCCTCTGTAGGCATTCCTGTAGGCATTCCTCATATTCTCTGTAGGCATTTAGGCAGGAAGCTCCTCAGTCACTTCTGCACAACTCACCCGCATCTCTCACTCACTGTTTTTCATTCTGCAAATCTCTATAGCAATATGTTGAAGTTGATCTTCGGCTTCATTATTTACCAAAATCTACTGTTGGAGTTTGGCTTTAGTCCTGGTCTTTGAAAAGCCAAAAGCCAATCAATCACCTATTTCAACATAATTTCTGTCATCTCTGAACCCATGTATGATCAATGATCAGGTGAATGAGCTATCATCATAGCAAATGAAGTTGACAATGTTAGCAACATGAGCAAGATGAGTCATTAAGACATTGTTAATATCTGAATATTCGCTTTAAAGTATGTAGCTGGGGGTGTCTGCATGGCTCGGTTGGTTAGGCATCTGACTTTGGCTCAGGTCACTATCTCACGAGTTCAAGCCCCGCATCGGGCTATGTGCTGGCAACTCAGAGCCTGGAGCCTGCTTCGGATTCTGTGTCTCCCTCTCTCTCTCTGCCCCTCCCCCACTCACACCCTATCTCTCTCAAAAATAAACATTGAAAAATTTTTAAAAATAAAATATGTAGCTGTAACTACATAGATGTAGAAAATTTCCTTATGTATTTTATATATGGGAATTCTCTTAGTTTATTAAAGTATACATTTATTACTGCAAAAGCAAAATGCTGTAAAATTGAATGTATATTTGATTGTCTGACAATTGATTGTCCATTTTATGTATAAGATAATTAAAACATTTTGAAAAAGTTAAATAAACAGGGAAATGGATTAACAGTTAATATGAATATTAAGAGACGATGCATTAGATGGAGAATGTTGTGAAGTGAACTATATCCTTTTGAAAGAACAAATATGTATGAGAATTAAAATAATAATGCAGGGCAGAATAATAGAGACTTATTTATAATTCTAATCTTTTGTTGAATTATTTGATGCACAGATATTTGTAAAACTAGACAAAATAACTTATAGGAATTATATTTTGTTTTTAGTTATTTAATTCCATTAGGCCATGATGCTTCCACAGAAAGGTTCTATTTGTGAATTGCTCACGTCTTATGAAAATGAGTAGGAAGCAGAATATCAACTTTGCCACTTCAAATTTTTATAAGAGAGAAAAAACTGAATTCTGAACTACAGCATGCATAGTAAATAACTTTTACCCGATCATAATAAAGAGTAAAAAAGCATGTCAAGAAAAGGAGAAATATTTCTAGTAATCAAAGACATCGTTTCTGGTAATCAAACTTGAAAACAACAGAATTTTCTTAAGAAGACATTTTTTTTAAAATATAATTTACTGTCAAAGACAATTCTTAAGAAACTTCATAATTTTGAGTCTATAGGGGCCAAAACTATAAATGGAACTCGTCCAAGTGATCCTTAAGTACTGACAACATTTTCAACAGTTGAACACGAGATTTTTTTTTTTGCAATTTGCCCAAGCTATGAATTCTAGGTACAAAGTTCCTTCTAGAAAAATTAGGCCCATCCGTTTGGAGAATTTTGGTCCTGCTGGGTTGAAAATGTCACAAACAAAATTTGCTCAGACAGCTCCTTCAGCACGAAACTGCTTCTATTTCATCTTAAACGAAGAGGGTGAATGGCAAAGCAATTCCTGATTCCCTTTTCTTCAAGTAGCTCAGATGAACAGTAATAGGAGGGGCCCGTTCCTCCTGTTCACCACGAAGATGTCTGTACCCTCAGTGCACTACCCTTACTTTCCCAGGGCTATGAACAGAACAGCATATGCCTGTGGTTCCTAAATCCAAAGCTCCTACTGCGATGTCACACTGTTATTGACAATTACCTGACACTTTAATTCACTAGTTTTCCATTATATAAATGTTTCTTTAGTCAGATTCACTGGGAGTTTAGTCGTGTGAGACCCAGAACTCTCTTGGGAGCCAAGAAAATTACAAGCCAAGTTCAACAATCATCAGCGCTCATCCATCAAGCAGTCACACGGGATGTGTCCAAGCAACTGTTACAAAATGCAGACCTAGCACATCATAGAATAAAACAGAGCAAAATATAACTCAAGAATCTGGGGGTGGGGGTGGGGGGCTGGGTAGCAGCCTAACAGTACCAAAATTCAACAGTTGCTTGCAGAGAAAGTAGTTAGCATCCTGATGTATGCTGAGAAGGACACCAAACTGATATGCCTCAAGAGGGTAAGTATCTTTTATATGACATCTGTTGCAAAGAGCCTTCTATACTTCTGTCCAGGGTAAGTGCTGCAATTAGAGGGCATGCAATGCAAGCTGAGATACAGATAGCAATTCAAATATACACATTTTTAACCTTTCAGAAGTAATTGTGTTGATCTATTGCCACATTTGCAGATGAGGATTTAAGGACACATCCTCCCCTCCCCCTCAGGTGACAAGCTATCAAATGCCTGCCTATCCACAGAGAAGAAAAAGAAAGCAAAAGAGAAAGGAGAGAAGGAAGAAGGGAGCCAGGGAGGGAGGAAAAAAGGAGGGAGGGAGGGAAGGAAGGAAGGAAGGAAGGAAGGAAGGAAGGGAAGGAGGGAAGGAAGGAAGGAAAGGAAGGAGCAAAGGAAGGAAGGAAAGGAAGGGAAGGAGGGAGGGATGGAAGGAAGGAAGGAATGGAGTGAAGGAAGGCAGGAAGGAAGAAAGGAAGGGAGGAAGGAAGGAAGGAAGGGAAGGAGGGAGGGAAGGAAGGAGGGAGGGAAGGGAAGGAGGAAGGAAGGAAGGAAGAACGGAGAAATAAGGGCAGTGATATTAGGTCTGTTTCTGAAAACATTTCAGCATGCCCTTCCGGAAGCCGTTTGCTTCAATGAGATTGCATCATCACCATCAATCAAGTTTTAATGTGCAGGAATCAAAGAGGAGATCATATTCTTCTTCAGGCGGTTACTTTTACAGAGTAAGAAAGACTTGATAACTCAGCAATGACATCACAACAAGCAATATCCTACACTGGGAGAGCTAGTCAAAATACTACTACTGTTCTACCGCAATTACCGCTGCTATTACTACAGCTGCTCCTCCTCCTCTTCCTCAAATCTTGCTACTCCCCCCACCTCAACTACAAGCCAGCAATCTCTTTAGTATTGCAATATAGTGACCCCAGGAGCCACGTACCTTTGGCAGTGCTGACAAATTGTGTTTCTGCACCATAGCGTCAAACTTATAATATTTGACCACTAACATTTTTCACAATAAAATTGAAACAATATTTATAATTTGATAAAACCTCAGATTTATTTTTGTATCCTGCAAATTGAATCAACAGTGATGATCTTTGGTGTTAACCTTGGCTTTGGATAAATATCGACTTAAATATTCACCCATTTGGCATCTGTATGTGCTGCGTCTCTATTTTCCCTTTGTTTCTGTGGAATTTTCCTTTTGCAAAATCCTTTGCTGTCATCTTAGCAGGATGTTGAAAGGAAGCAAAAAGGAATACGCATGATTTTTTAGGGTACCCTATGCTTTTAACCTCATCAATTTCCTTAAGAATGTTGATCATAACAATGGATGGTACACACATGTTCCAGAAATTCTTCCATGTGCTTTGCATCTAGTAACTCTTGGTTTCTCAGATGAGGAACTTACCAACTCACCCAACTAATTAGTGGCAGAGCCAGGACTCAAATGAAACATTTTGGTTCTGGAGTTTATGCTTTTAATCTACAAGCTATACTGCTTCCAGGCCTGCTTTCCTTATCATAGTCTTCTTTTTATCCATAAAATGCAGCAATTATTGAAATATTTATTTTATTGCATACATTCTGCTGCTCTATTGATGATAAAAATAACACGTGCTCATTCTTAAAAATGTAAACAATGTAAAATGTAACCATGGAAAAATAGAAATAAATGTAAACAATTATTTAATCTATATTCCAATACTCAGTGGTAGGCCCTGTAAACAAGCGTTCTCTTCTGGTTCCTTAACACATGTATAATCCATTAGGATGAATGTGCTTCTTGAGAGGGAGTGACTATTCACTGCTGTATCTCCAGTGCCCAGAACAGTATCTGTACACATTTGTCACTCAATAAACGCTTCTTTTTATTTTTATTTATTATTTTTTTATGTTTATTTATTATTTTGAGAGAGAGAGATAGAGTGTGAGCAGGAGAGGGGCAAAGAGAGAGGGAGACACAGAATCTGAAGCAGGATCCAGGCTCCAAGCTGTCAGCACACAGCCCATCTCAAGGCTCAAATTCACAAACCATGAGATCATGACCTGAGCGCTGAAGTCTGCCAGTTAACCGATGGAGCCACCCAGGCACCCCTTGCTTTCTTTTGTTATTTAAACTTCTTTTTATTTTGGGGGGCACCTGGTGGCTCCGTCAGTTAAGCGTCTGACTTCAGCTCAGGTCATGATCTCACAGTGCGTGAGTTCAAGCCCCATGTGCTGACAGCTCAGAGCTTCGAGCCTGCTTCAGATTCTGTGTCTCCCTGTCTCTCTCTCTCTGCCCCTCCCCAACTTGTGCTCTGTCTCTCAAAAATAAATAAATGGTAAAAACTAAAAAAAAAATAATAAACTTTTTATTTTTAAAGTTTACTTATTCATTTTGAGAGAAGGAGAGAATTTACTTACTTTGAGAGAGAGGGAGCTCTGGAGTACACATGAGTGGGGGAGAGGCAGAGAGAATCCCAAGGGGGCTCTGAGCTGCACCCACCCAACACTGGGCTGGATCTCATGAACCTTGGGATCCTGACCTGAGCCAAAATCAAAAGCCAGCTGTTCAACCAACCGAGCCACCCAGGTGCCCCACACAAGTGCCCTCCTTAACCCCCATCACCTATTTCACCCATTCCCCCCATGCCCGTCCCCTCTGGTAACCATCAGTTCTCTATAGTTAAGTGTCTACTTCTTGGTTTTCGTCTCTCTCTCTTTTTTCTTTCCCTTTGCTCATTTGTTGTGTTTCTTAAATTCCACGAGGGAAATCAAATGGTATTTGTCTTTCTCTGACTGACTTCTTTCACCTAGCATTAATACCCTCCAGATCCACCATGCTTTTGCAAATAGCAAGATTTTATTTTATTTTTTATGACTGGATAATTTTCCTCAGTGTGTGTGTGTGTGTGTGTGTGTACATCTTTATCCATTCATCAATCAGTGGCCCTTACCTTGTCTTTAAAATTGAAAGTTTGGAAATAAATTTGCTTGGTTTATATCCCATATCCATCACTGACTAGCTATGGGATCTATGTAAATTACTTAATCTCTTTAACTTTGGCTTTCTGTAAAATGAAGTTAATAGTAGTACCTTCCATAGTGAGAATTAAATGAGATCGTGTAAATAAAACACTTACTAGTGCTGATGCATAAGAAGAGTGCAACATAAGTTGGCTACCCAGTTATTATTTTGTTATCTATAGAGCTCTGAATATACTTTGCATATCAGCTATAAAACCCTCACAAATTACATTCACACCAGCAGTGTTGTCAATAGATTTATGTCCAAAAGTGCCAAGAAAAATAATACACCGAACAGATGACCTACATATAACAGAACCCACTTCTGTTGCTGGTACCTTATATGTCCACCTTAAAAATGTTATTCAGATTTCCCTCACTGAGTTTCCTTTCTGTTCTTTGCCATGGTATTCATTGTAGAAAGAGGAATGTAAGTTAGTGAAATGGAGAATTGGTAAATGAAACTCTTAAAATTCATTTGATATGAAACCCTTGGCTAATGAGGGATCGTTTCAAATTATAGATAATCCCATCATTATCCTATGATTTTTTAAAAAAATTTGTATTCACTTTATTTAAGCTAAAAAAAAAAGATAATTCAACTATTACCCTATGATGCTTTTTCTTCTTTGTATATAAGATGCTAGAGGAAGAGAAAGGAGAAATTACCCGGTACTTGACACTCTGCTTGCTGTTCGAACCACTAATAAAATAGGGACATATTTAATTTATGTATGCTATTATTTATTTCATTCCATTTTTCTCACATTCTTCTGCAACATCATTTTAAGGCACTACTTAGCAATCCACTGCATGGATAAATAACAATTTATTCAATAAATCTCCTCTAATTGGACATCTAGACCATTTCTATTTTTTCCCCTAGTAAGCAATGTTGAGTTGAATCTAATTACAGCCCATTTTTGCACCATCTGATGATTTTCCTCAATTAAGGATGTGTATTTTAATCATGCCCACTTAGAACTGAAACTAATATAACACTATACATTAACTATGCTGGAATTAAAATTAAAAACTTAATAAAAAAGAAAGAAAGAAGAAATAGAACTGTTATAAAATGTAGCACCACCCACCCTCCTACCCTCAGGGCAGGCTTCAAACACAACTGTTAGCTCCACCTTGCCTTGACAGTTTCACCACTGGCATCTACCAAGTGTTAGCCTTCCGGTCTTGTGGTTTTACTGTCAGTCCCAGTAAATCTCTCATAGTGCTCCCTTGCTGTGCTCACTGATGAACAATGCATGCTTCTACCACTCAGAGCCACTGATCTCAGTTCAACATGCTTCTAATACAGCAGCAAAGGAAGCTGGGGGTAACAAGCTGGGTAAACTGTGGGTTCAAAGCCTCAGATTACTAACTGATGCTGACTTGAAGCATTTTTCTTAGCTTTCCTGGCACATCTTGTTCTATCTCTTTCAGATATTTTCCATTTCCTGACCCTGAACTGACACTGTCCTGTCCTTTCTAATTAGGCTGAGCCACAGGGACCACTTCTGACATATAAAAATGGAAACTCCACCAGGTTCAACCTAACAAGGCTGAGATGTTTCTTTACCCATCAGAGAACATGGCAACCACTTGTCATGCTCTGAAGCCGTTCAAAATCTGTGTAACCCTTCCTATACTGGGCGAAATTTCCAACTTTTAATTCCTAGTCTCCCAAAGGTAATGCCAGAAACTTACTTTCCCAGACTTCTTGAGACTAGAATATATGAATGTGGCCCAGTTTCCTCCAGTCAGATGCAAGATTTTTGATTCAGAAGAGAATGTTAAGAAAAGCTATTGTTCCTTTAAGGAGAGCTAGAGATAGGGGTAGGGACTGAGAGGAAGAGAAAATTCCAGGATGCTCTGAAGTTCTATTTCTTGACCTGGATCGTGGTTATATGGAAGCTTGTTATGCAATTATTCTTTCATGTTTTGTGCCTTTTTTCTTGCATGTTATTCATTTAAAAAAAATTTTTTTAGCTCAATTCTGGCCAAGATAGGGGGAGACAAGAAGCTTCCAGAAGGCGGACATCAGCCCTAGAATTTGTCCCAGGCCTGGATGAGCAGTGTGAGCTGCAGACAGATCTCCCACCTTGCTCTGTGGAAGATGTCCCGCAGGGAATGTGGGTGGAGCTCTTAGCCTATTGGCTCCATGCCTGTTTCTTTCCCTTTCCTAGTGTTCTGTGAGCTACCCTTCAAGTAAAAACTCTTTCTGCTCTGCTACAGAAGGTTCTTGGTTGGCCAGTAAGAGCTCTGGCTGAGAAGTGCCTGGGTAGCTCAGGTGGTTAGGCGACCGACTTCTGCTCAGGTTATGATCCCACAGTTTGTGAGTTCAAGCCCCGCGTCGGGCTCTGTGCTGATAGCTTGGAGCCTGCTTCAGGTTCTGTGTCTTCCTCTCGTTCCACCCTTCCCCTGCTCGCTCTCTGTGCCTGTCTCTCAATAGTAAGAAAATGTTAAAAAATTAAAAAAAAAAAAAAGAGCTCTGGCTGATATAAGGGACTTCAGGTTCTTTTCAGATGAGATTTTAACTTGATGCTGAAAATGCTGTCCTTGGGGCCACCAGAATGCTGGCTTGGTGGTACCTCCAGACTCTAGGGATTCCTTTATTCTACAATCAGAGCATATATGGTTGAAACATAGTTTCTGCTGCTTTGAATTAGTAATCTCTGCTATTTTTCCTTCCCCCAGAAAATACAAATATACATACACACAAACACACACATACACCCACCAGCATCGCAACCCAGGATACCCAAGAATATGTGAAAGTAATGATATACTTGTATGTCACTAGAAGGTAAGCTTCATGGGCATAGATATTTGTCTATTTTGTTTAGGGCTGCATCAGAGCATTTAGACCTTTAAAAGCCAAGGCTAACATCACTCCCTTCCAGGGTAAAATATTAGATGCCACATGTTAAGCAATTTTGGTGGAATTTTTATAATTCTGGAGAAACCATGTGTAGTGTTAAAACCAAGCCCTCTGAGAAAAGTGTCTGTTAGAATTATGGTCTCGGATATCACTGGCTAAAGGGATATAAAATCAGGAAGTGGTCTGAGCATTTAGCCTGGCACATATTAGATACCCTATAAATATCTGAAATTAATGAGCACCCTGTCCTAAAGTGCATTTGTCTATTAGTTCATCTACCAAAGAGCAAATGCTTATGCAGCCTGACATGCTGGTGAAGGCACTGGGTGTTGGAATTGTCAAAGTGATTAAGGCACAACTCTGCCCATGAGCAATTCAGAATGAGCTGCTTATCCAGAAACACTGGTACCAACCCTCAGAATATATTTTGTCACTCCTATGAACCCACTTACAGCTTCTCTTTAATGGAGATGTGGGGCAGGGCAGGTAGGAGGATTTTTGTTTTTAATCAATTAGCAATGCCTTCCTTCTGTTAATCTCAGCTTCAGGCTAGACAGGAGGGAGGCAGCAACAATGTAGAATGGTAGATGAGACATTCAGATGCTGTTCACATCTTTTGTCCAGGTTAGTGCCTTGGATCAGTGGTTGTGAACCAACTGTGACCATAAATAAGGCAATATTGGGGTGCGTATGATCTGATCAATAGCAGATCCTATCACACTCCTCAGTGGCTTTTCTTTAGACTTGGAATTCAGCCCTCTGTATGATCTGGCCCCTGTATGGCCTTGCCTGCCTCTATGACTGCCCTGTAGTTCTCTCCTCCTCTCCGACCACTGGCCAACAGCACAAGCTTGTCTCCAACCTCAGCACTTTCTCCCATTATCTCCTCTTCTGCGTATGTTCTCTTTCTCCTTTCTCTCCCTCTCTCTGTCTGCCATCTCCACTAGATTCTTAGCTCCCTGAAAGCAGGAACTCGTCAATCTGAGTCACCCATGTGTGCCCAGTGTCTGAAACAATGCTTCACATACAACAGGCATGCAATTACACATTTCCTTGAGGAATACATTAATCTAGACCTTTAAAAGCCAAGGCTAACATCACTCCCTTCCAGGGTAAAATCTTAGATGCCACATGTTAAGCAATTTTGGTAGAATTTTCGTAATTCTGGAGAAACCATGTGTAGTGTTAAAACCAAGCTTCCTGAGAAAGGTGTCTGTTAGAATTATGGTCTCGGATATCACCAGCTGAAGGGATATAAAAACAGGAAGTGGTCTGAGCAGTGAAAATTCAAGTTAATATATCTAGAGGACCAAGAAGAAAGTTAGCATTTCATTGTCCAGAGCATTAAATTTATTCCTTGTTAATGTATAAGTTAGAAAAGCTCGATGTCTTTCATACACAGCTCAGGGAACAACTATTCAAACAAACATGCTCTCCTTCCTAAGCACCAGCTTGTGCATTACCACACCTAACAGCAGCCCTTTGGGGAGGGCCTGTTATTTTTTAGGTGAGAAACTGAGCTTAGTGAAAAAAAGCAATTTGCTCAAAGATGCAGAACCACATCAGTCTTTGGAGCAATTAGAAATTTTTATTAGGCTCAGAAATGGACAGCAACAATAATGTATGTGGGATAGGAGTCCTTGGGGACTCCAGAAAAAAATTCCCAGCTTACTTGAAGGCCAGACAATGATGACTCAGTTCTGGGCTCTGTAGCCCACCAGGTATAACAGTGGACGAGTCACTTAAGATTATAGATGAGAAAAAGCACAGACAACAGGAAAGAATCTATTTGGCTCAAGATATTTTTCAGCAAAACAGTCAGAATATAAAAGTTCTTGGTGCATTTTTGGGTGATTTTATAAGATTAGCTTAATCAAACTGACAGTAGCTGAGAGAAGGGGACAAAGTGGGAGACACCTAATGATGCATGAAACATTTAGTGATTATCTGGCAGAAAAACAGCTCACAACAGGAGATTTGTAAGACACCATCTGGAACACATGATCCATTTTCCATGTAAGAGAGTAATGGATTTACTGTGATCCTAACAAGCTAAAGCTTCAGGTCTCCTTCTTGCATAGGCACCTTTCAATTTTGTATGCTTTCTATATTTTATCTTAAAGAAAGCCTCATAGAAACTTAAATAAGTGCCCACTATAGCTTTGGGGGGAAGGTTCCCTGTTCTATGGATGGGTTAGCATTTAAGTTACAGTTGCATTCTTAAAATAAGAATTTTTAAATAAGCATGCTTAAGTAAGCTTAAAATAAGCATGCTACAATCACTACTTTCCTTTGATTAGCTATTAATTGTAAGAAATAAAATACAAGGTGTGAGGAAAGAAAGAGAGAATGAAAGAGAGAAAGAGAGAGGGATAGAGGGAGGGAGGGAGGAAGAGAAGAGAAGAGAAGAGAAGAGAAGAGAAGAGAAGAGAAGAGAAAGAAAAATCACATAAAATCTGGTCAATTTGTGTATGCCACACATGGGAAAAAGAGCTAAAATTAAATAGTCCTGAGAAAGCTAACAGAAAATCAGCCTCTGCTGAGAGGCTGCGCCTTTAAGTCCCAAGTCTGCTTAATTGTCTTTGCTCATGTTTAGGGTTAGGCTAGGTTGGTGGGTTGTTTGGTGTTTATTAATCAAGCATAACACAAAAATAAGATTTTAAATAAATTTTTGTTAGTCGCTTAATGCATTTTAGAGGCTAACTTATACGGTTATCAAAATGGATTTCAATAGGACAAAAATGATACTGCATTTTCATTTTAGATACAAAAGCAATGGGGACGCCTGGGTGGCTCAGATGGTTGAGCATCTGGCTCTTGATTTTGGCTTGGGTCCTGATCTCATGGTTTGTGAGACAGAGCCCCTCCCCAGGCTCTGTGCTGACAGCACAGAGCCTTCTTGGGATTCTCTCTCTCTCCTTCTCTCTGCCCCTCCCATGCACTCTCTCTAAATAAATAAATAAACATTTAAAAAAGAAAAAGCAACGAACTTGAACATGCCGTCACTCAGCTCATACCTCAGGATTTTGTGGTTTGAATTGGCTGTTACATAAAATAAATACCATTCCTTCTTTAGTTGGTGACTTGGCAATAAATAATAGAGAAGACCTAGAAGAAACATCATTGTATTATTAAAGTTATTCTGAGTCTGTTTTGCATAGAATGTTTAAAACATTGATGTTCACACCTAGTTATAAAAACAATGGATAGGGAGCATTCACGTTCTAACTGGTCCCAAAATGATGTGTATAACATGGGGTGGGACACACAAAAAAGTGGTGAGAGAACATTTACCTTGTCAATCAGATTAATAGAACCAACACAGGAAATGGTTCATCCAGAGGGTTATCATACCCATCAAAATAATGAGCACGAATAACTTTGAGGTTTGTGTTTTGAAAGCTGTTGTTGAGGTCCAAGAGTCCTCAGAGCTTTATTCCCTGAACAGTGGAACAGAGAGCTTTGTATTCCTTCTAGCCAGTCTAAATTGGGGGGTGGGGTGGAGAGAGGAAGAGTTCTCAGAATCTTAAGATTCACAAGTTATTTTTGTGGGGGCTTAAGAAAGAGAAAAGAATAGAACATATACTTGTGCTTCCAATACTTTTTTCCATTTTCCATTTCCTGTTAAAACCTGAGTGTGGTGTGTGTGTACATGTGGGTGTGTGTGGGTGTGTGGTGGTGTGTGTGTACATGTGGTTGTGTGGTGGGGTGGAGGGGGTTCTATTTGAAGCATAATTTTAACCCCAGATCTTGGTAAGAACAGCCTGATCTCCACCTAATCATGATCTATATACCATTGATCCCCACCTTCCACTTTACCGCTCATCCAACAACCCATCCCATGCTCACCTCACAGTGTCTGTGTTTATCTCTTCTGGCCAAAAATAGGTTCTAATGGGGGAATGAAGAAGAGAGGGAGAGAGATATCATAAATGCTACCACCATGACCATAATCACCAACCAACCACTGATGCCCCTCATAGCCCACCTCCTATCTGGGAAAGAAAGGCACCCCCAGAAATAGAGTTAGAGACCATTATCCCTCATGATTATAGGTGCAAAAACCCTTTAAAAAATATTAGCAAAGAGAATTTAGCAATATAAAAATAACTTACACCATGATGAAGTGGGTTTTCTTCCAGGAATGCAAGCTGGTTCAATGTATGTATACCAACCAATAAAATCCACCATATTAAATGATACAGAAAAATCATTTGACAAATCCAAAAATCATTTGTGATTTGTGATATTAAGAAAAAACTCTCAGAAAAATAGGAGTAGAGGAGAACTTCCTCACCTTTCAATAAACATTTACAAAAAGCCTACAGCCAACATCACACTTAATAGTGAAAGACTGAATGAAAGCTCTTCCCCCTGAGATCAGGAACTAGGCAAGGATGCCTACTCTCACCATTCTTGTTCAATGCTAGAATTTCTATTTAGTGCATTAAGAAAAGGAAATTAGATGCATACAGAACAAAGAAGAAATAAATTCTCCCTATTTGCAGATGACATATGCAGAAAATCCTAAGGACTACAACAAACTAACTAATCAACCAACCTCCTAGAGCTAATAAGTGAATTCAACAAGGTGGTAAGATACAAGATAAACATACAAAAAACAATGTATATGTTTCTTTTCTAGCAACATACATGTAGACACCAACATGTATAATCATTTCAAAAAAGAAAGACTTAGGTATAAATCTAACAAAACATGTGCAATTAGTTTTGTGCTAAGAGCTACACAATGTTGAAGAAATCAAGGAATCAAGGAAGATCTAAATAAATGAAGAGACATGCTGCATTTACACATTGGAAGACTCGCTCTCACTAAGATGTCAATTCTTCCAAATTGATACTGAGATTTAATACAATCCCTATCAAAATCTCAATGAGTTTTTTTTTTTGTAGATATACGCAAGATTATTTAACATTTATCTGGAAAAGAAAGCTGCTAGAATAACTAAAATAACTTTGAAAAAGAAGAATAAAGTAAGAAGAATCAGTCTCCCTGATTTCAAGATTTACTACATTGCTACAGTAATCAAGATTGTATAGTATTAGTGGTAGGATAAATGTATAGATCAACAGAACAAAGCAGAAAACCAAAAATAGACTCACATAAATATGTTCAAATGATTTTTGACAAAGATGAAAAAAGCAATTCAATGAAGCAAAGATAGCCTTTCAACAAATGGTGCTTGAAGCAATTGCACATCCAGAAGCAAAAAAGTGAACCACGACCTCACACCTTATACAAAAATCAACTCAAAATGGATCATGGAAACTATAAAACATTTAGGAAAAAGAAAGGAGAAAATCTTCCAGATCCAGGGTTAGGTAAAGATTTCTTAAACTTGACACCAAAAGCAATACCTGTAAAAGACAAAATTGATAAATCGAACTTAATCAATATTAAAAACATTTACTCCGTGAAAGCTCTGGTAAGAAGATGAAAAGACAAATCACATAGTGGGAAAAATATATTTGCAAGCCATGCATCCAATAAAGGATATCTACAATATATAAAGAATTCTCAAAACTCAACAGTGAGAAACCAAACAATCCGTGGACAAAAAACATTTCACCAAAGATCTATAGATGGCAAGTAAGTACATGAAAAGATATTAAACACCATGAGCCATAAGGAAAATGCAAATTAAAACCACAGTGAGATACCCGTAAACACCTATTGAAATGGCTACAATAAAAAAGA
This sequence comes from Prionailurus bengalensis, assembly GCF_016509475.1. Taxonomy (NCBI): domain Eukaryota; kingdom Metazoa; phylum Chordata; class Mammalia; order Carnivora; family Felidae; genus Prionailurus; species Prionailurus bengalensis. The sequence goes on from NC_057355.1 coordinate 100,444,301, forward strand.
GTGAAAATACCAAATGTTAGAGAGAATGTGGAAAAATAAAATCATTTGTGCATTGCTGGTAGGAATACAAAATGATACAACTACTCTAGAAAACAGTTTGACAGTTTCTTTAAAAAATAAACATGCAACAATCATACCCAACAATTGCACTCCTGGAAATTGACCCCAGAGAAATGAAGACTTAGTTCACACAAAAATCTGTACATAAATGTTTATATTAACCTTACTCCTAATTGTCAAAAAAACTGGAAACAACCCAGCTGTCCTTCAATGAACGACTTATTAAATAAACTGTGGTACTTCCATAGCAGCAGATATTATTCAGCAATAAAAAGGAATGACTGGTTGACATGCAACAACCCAAATGAACCTACCAAGAGTCATACTGAGTGAAAAATTCAATCTCAAAAGACCTTTTTCACATGTATGTAAATTTATGAGTCCACTCATAATACATTTTTGGAATGACAAAATTAAGAAATGGAGAACAGATTAGTGACTGTCAGGAGCTGAGGAAGAGGAAGGTGTGGGAGGAAAGTGGGGGTGGTTGTAAAAGGACAGTATGAGCAATCGCTGTAGTGCTGGAACTGTTCTATATCTTGACTCTATCAGTGTCAGTATCCTGGTTGTGATATACCATCGTCTTGCAAATGTTACCATTGAGGAAGATGGGTAAAGTGTACAGAAAATAACTCTGTGCTATTTCTTACAACTACGTGTCAATCTACAAGTATCCTCAAATTAAAAGTTTAACTTAAAAACTAAAAATTGAAATTATCAGTTTAACCACAGATCTTTGTAAGAACTGCCTTATCTCTACCGTATCTTGTACATCATGCCTCTTCCCACCCTTCCTCACCCAACTCACACATGAACCACACGATATCTGTGGTTTACTCTTAACAAAAATTGGATCATAAGAGGGTGAGGGTGGGAGAGATAGAGACACGTAAAATATGCTACCATCAGGACCATCCCTGCCAATCAACCATTGGTTCTCCTCATGGCCTAATCCCCTCCCACTTTGGCAGGAATGATGCTCCCAGAGGTAGAGTCAAAAGTTAGGGATCCATCCAGGGCTTGGGATTACGATCTGGTGACATGTCTTGGGCCTAGCTGACTCCCCGGCAACTTCTGATGTTTCTCAGTGACCTACTATCCTACTTCCCTTTCCCACTGCCCACACCTGTTTCTTACCTTTGACACTGTTTTTCCACTCTGCAATAATAGTCTCACTATTTCTCTCTCTTTTTAGGGGGAACAAATAGGCCCTTTGAGATGTGTTAAGTATTCCATTTCCTTTTTGTCTTAATAACAAAAGGAATGTAGTCTGAGATGAAACAACAATGACAGTATTGTCTCCTCCTTGCATCAATTTACTCTCTTTAATTTAGAGCTTGTAGGAAAAGACAAAGGGCTATACATTTGGCCCTCCAGCTGTTGCCAATTCTGGTTATGCATAATGACACCTGAAAGGGTATGGGGTGGGGGCTTTTAAATAAACACCAAAGACTAGCCCTACTCCACATTCCTTGATTCAAAACTCCAGGACTGGGACTCACCATAGGTGTCTTTATAAAGCTTCAAAGATTATTTTGATGCCCAGGTACTATAAAAAACAATAATTCTACAAAACATATTAAAGCAGTATTCATCTCTCAATCAGAGGAAAAGCAAATACTCTGTAAACTACTCTGAGGTCAACAGGCTCCTGGATGGCAAAACCCTGAGGCAGGACATCTGGGATGAGAAGAGCTGAATCAGAAGCTGGGAAGCTGGGCTGACTCCGGGAGGTGTTGATTTTTGTCACCCTTTCTTTCAACCAGAACTAAGGCATGAGTCTAGTGCATTACAGGAGAAACACAGAGGCCACCTGTTTCAATGGGAGCTGACATTGCCTTCTCTAAGATAAACATCAGTAAATGTTTAAAGAATGTTGATTTGAAGAGTTCTATATTTTTTTGCTAAGGCTGCTGTAACAAAGTACCACAAATTGGATGGCTTCCATAACAGAAATTTATTGTCTCACAGTTCTAGAGGCTGGATATTTGAAATCAAGGCATCGGCGGGGCTGGTTCCTTCAAGGGCTGTGAGGGAAGGCTCTGCTCCAGACCCCTCTCCCAGGTTCTGCACCTCAGATATTCCTTGACCTGTAGATGGCCATCTTGTCCCAGAATCTCTTTGCATGACCTTTCCCTGTGTTCATTACTATCTCTGTATCTGAATTTCTGCCCTCCCCCATTTTTTCGGGACACCAGAAAATTCCTATTGGATTAGGGCCCCATCCCACTCCAGTAAGGCCTCATTTTAATTAATTACATCTGCATTGACCCTATTTTCAACTAAGGTCACATTCTGAAGTATTGGGTGGGGGTAAGTCTTCAACATATGAATTTTGGGAGGATAGCATTCAGCCTACAATAGGGCCCATTGTTTTAGTTACCCCAGGGGTGCTCACATGGGTTGGTGTGACTGTGGCATAAGGACAAAGATACGAAGAGTCAGCTCTTCGTAACATTCCCCTCTCAGGGACAGCAGAAAACTCCCTGAATTTTAACATCATGATATTAGGGTTACTTAAGTTTTTAAAAAGTCGCAGAAGCTTTAAAATAACTAATGAAATAATAAAAAGGTAATTGTTCTTTAATATTATTTTATCATGGTAAGTTGACTATTTTAAGAAGAAAACCAGCATATGCACTTTAGACTTATGTTTTTGGGAGTCTTCTTGAAAAGCACATATTGTATAATTTACAGGCCTGGCTGATTTACCCAAGAGAGGGGATCATATTTAATACTAGTTCTGCTTTGTATCAAGCTACCACATTTTTTTCCCCCTGAAAACTTGAAACAACTGTCAGGTGTTATCTCTTCTAGGCTAATCATACATAAAGATAGACACTATTAATATCAAGCTTTATAGGTCCCCGGGAAGATCAAGCTTCTTGTCTAACTCAGTCCATAGCAAAGCTGTAATTCAAATCTGCTAGGTGTTTTATGTTGCTTAAATGGAGTTTATATTTCTTTGCTGTCTGTTCAGGAGGATGGAGTTCTCTGAGAGTCAAATTAAAATCCTAAGCAATTTAGGTCTTAGTTTCCAGGAAGAAATCAAGATGTCAGTATAAATCTAACTATATGGGAAGACAGGAATAACATTATATAATGGACTGGATTAAAAATATAGAGTTAGGAGAAAACTGGAAAGTAATCGGCAAATACACAAGAGATGGCTTATGCTCAGCCATTCTCCCTTATTCTCTGGCCACTTGTTATACTTCCAGGTTCTTTTGCTGCTTGGATGGTTCACTTCAGTCTAACTGACTCATCACCATGATGCTTCTGTGAAGGATACTAAAGGAACGACTGGTCTAGCCCTGAATTTATATCTTCCAGCCAGGCAGAGCCCAGCTTTACAAAATACTTTCCTTTTATGACCGTGTATTTGATATAGGGCTGTCCCAATTTATTAAACTTTCTATTTTTGTAAATCTCATGATGTTCATGTCCTATAAGAAACATTTGATACTTAAAAAAAAACCCAGCTGTTTTTCTTAAAAGAGGTTTATAATTATTGATTTTGGACATTTTTTTGGGTGATTTTTATTTGACCTTGGTAATTCCCCCAACTTTTTGATAAATAAGTTAAGCTTTTGAGGATAAAAGACACCTTTACATCGCAAAAGGAGTGTTTACATGTATCTCTGAGCTACGTTGACCCTCTGCTCAGGAGCTCATGTCCAGGGAAATGTTTTTCCTCTGAAAATGCATTGTATGTTACTCTGAATGCTTTGAGTTTGGTTAGTCCCAATAATTCTCTTTTAGTATATCAATTAATTCAAATCTGAATTTTGTAACCATGTTAAAAAAATCCCCCCAAATTCTTTTTAAAAGGATGTTTCTAACTTAAATATGAGATTCATCTTTCTTCATGCAACCTCTCGCTATAAAAAAAAATCAACAAACATTTTTTTTTTAGCAGAGAACTTGTGGTTTCGAATTTGTTAAAATTGGTTCAATATCCTGTTTCAATTTCTGTGTCAAATGTCAGAGTAGAACAAACATTTAATATTGTGAGTTATCTCTAGACTAATGAAATCGTATATTGAATGGTGAGTCAACAAGAAGCAAACTTTGGTTTTGATACTATCAACTTTGGTTTTGATACTTTTGCTTATTTGGAAGGAAAAGAATAGTATTTTTTAAATAAAAATGTCTAGGGGCACCTAGGTGGTTCAGTTGGTTAAACGTCTGACTCTTGATTTCGGCTCAGGTCATGATCACATGGTTTGTGAGTTTGAGCCCTGTGTCAGGCTCCACACTGACACTGCAGAGCCTGCTTGGGATTCTCTCTCTCTTCCCCCTCTCTCTGTCCCTTCCCCCCCACCTCCTGCCCCCCCCCCAAACATGCATTCTCTCTTTCTCTCTCAAAATAAATAAACTTAAGTAAATAAATAAGTCCAATGTAAAATAGAAGACATATATATAATCAAAAATAAGATTTTTTCTTAAAATGTGTTTGGTGTTTTGGATGAAACTACTTGGAGTTATAATTTTATAAGATATTAAGAAGGCTTTGCTTCTCATACTCTGAATGCTCAGACACTAAATATCTATACAGGCAAGGGTTTGCTTTCCACTTGAAAACTCTACAGGATATCAAGATGTTCAAGCATTCCAACATAGACATTGTTAATAAGAAAAACAAGGATAGAATCACAACAAATTCACAAAGATAACATTTACTTGGAGAATTTGTTTCATTCTTAATTAATATGAGTTTCTCCAAAAAATATTAAGTAGTGACTTAGAGAGTTAATATCATGAGCTGAGGGCTGTAGTGTTTGTTTAATCTTTCTAATTTTCTGCTTCTTATTTTAGCAATGGCTAATTCAATACCACTAACTTATCTATGTTTTCTGAGATCTTACTCCAGTTAGTCTATGATCTTTTCTGGTCTCTGATTTTGTTCCAAATGTATTCTTTAGTGAGCACTCTATCTTAATCATTAATTTCATTCAGCAACATCTAAGACCGATAAGCTGGACAAATCATCATTTTTTTCCTCATTTAAAAGTGAAAAATGAAGTTATGATGTTTTCCCTATCACTGTCCACTTAAAAGTCCTAGAAACAGTGGTCAACCCATTGAAATGAGAACAGTTAGCACAAGATAAACCTGAAACACCTTGTCACATCAGAAAGAAAAGAAACAGTCAAAGAATGTTAAAGACAAATTGAAAAGTTTTGTACTGATCAAAGATAGGCCAACTGAAGTGTCAAAAGTAATGCAAGGCTTAAAAATTTATCAGATTAGACCCCATGAGTCCATAATGATATATTTCTAAAAAATCAATGGTCATTTTTGGAGATAAGGAACACAAATTCATCAATATGAAAAATGGCAAATAAAAGGATAGAAACAAGTATTTATCCTTCCCTTCCTATAAAATGGAATTCCAGCTAATACAGGGAGATGGAATGATATATTAAATTATCATCCATTTATAACCCCTGATGGAATAATGGATCTTTACTGCTGAAGTTATCCGGTGAAAAGCTGATAAATAGCATTATAATGGATGAATTAGTGTAATGACACCTAAACATACAGATCAATTTTAACACCACGAAGAGAGAAAGCCAGGCATCATCACTTCCTGGTGTAATGCAGTGGGAAGTATATAGCATCCCTTGGGAACCTAAATCACGCATTCAGAACATGGGCAATCTTATAGGACAAATGACCTGCAGGGGAAACTGGAATAGATTAAAAGAAATTGTAAGAAATTTATCAAGAAAATGCAACATGTGGACCTTGTTTGCCTCCTGATTCAAACAAATCAACTGTAAAAAAGACACTGAGGAGACCATTAGAATTTGAATACAGAGTTCAATTAGACAGTGTTAAGTATAAGAGATACTAAGGAAATTAAGAATATGTTTCAATATGTTTACTTTGAGGGAAAATGGCATTGTGGTCATATTAAAACAAAGGGAGCCCTGTCTTAATCGAGATACATACTGATGTATTAGAGGAAGAAATGATATAATATCTGAGAATTGCTTAAAATAATCTGGTGGGGTATGGGAAGTGTGAAGTCAGTTGTTGCATAACATGGGGGTTTGTTATACTTCTTTCTCTCTTTTTTGAATATATTTGAAAATTTCCATAATAAAATGTTTTAAAGACAAAGTACCTACCTATTCACTCCTTTTGACAAATATTCAGGTGTGTCCTGTGTGTAAGGTTCTAAAGCAGGTTCTAGGTGTAGCAACAAGATGAAGACTCTCAGCATGTTCCCTTCTCTTATGTGACACATTTATTTTTGGTGGAGGAAGAAGAAAATTGCTAAGACGATAAAAACAGAGATAAAAAGGTGAGTTGGAAAATGTTTCATTGGAGAGGTAACATTTGAAATGGGCGGTGAAAGAACAATACTCTCTAAACAGTCAAATCCTGTTTGAAAACAGTTGAGGGGCCATTCCAGGGAGTTTCTTTTTGTCTTTCTTTCATTTACAATAAAATCTATTATCATTGATGTTCAGTCCTACGGATTTTGACAACTGTATAAAACTGCACAGCCACCAAGCAGCCACGATAGAGCATAGTTCTATGTCAAACAAAATTCCCCCATGCTACCCTTGTGCAGTCAAGTCCTCCTAACATTTTATCACTGACTAGCACTCACCTGTTCATATCACAATAGTTTTGCCTTTTCCCTAACACCATACAAAGGGAATCATATAGTATATAACCTTTTGAGTCTGGCTTCTTTTCACTTAGCATTGAAATTCATTTGTCTTGTTGATAATCTCAATCATTCATTCCTTTTTTATTGCTGAGTAATAGTCTATTATCTGGACATACCACAGTTTTTTTAATCTATTCCCCCATTTGATGGGTATTTGGGTTGTTTCCAGTTTGGGATCATTATGAATAAAGCACTGTAAACACTTGTTTAGGTTTTTGTATGAACACAGGTTTTCATTACACTGAGGTAAATACCTTAGGAGTAGAACTCATAGGTTGTGTTGTAAGTACATGTTTAACTTTAAAAGAAACTGCCAAACTATTTTCCAAAGTGGCTGTACTATTTTGCATTCCAAATATCTATGTATGAGAATTGCTCAGTTGCTTTGTTATACCACTTGCTATAGCTGTTACTTTGTTGTTTATTTTAGCCATTCTGATAGGTGAGTAGTGAAATCTCTTTGCGGTTTTAATTTACATTTCCCTGTTGAGCCAGGCAGATTGTTGATATCATTATCACTTTTCAAAAGTCTACACCAGCTATTCAAAAGTATACGCAAGCCTCCAACTCCACTCCATTCCTCATCTGCTCACCTATTTCTCCAAGAACATAGAGGTGGTCAAGTATGAAGTCCTTAACTTGCTTCCCTTAACTTCCAAACTTAAAAAAAAAAAAACCTCTGGGGGTACCTCGGTGGCTCAGTCAGTTAGCATTGGGAACTTCATTTTCAGTTCAGGTCATGATCTCATGGTTCATGGGTTCGATCCCTGCGCCAGGCTCCATGCTGACACTGCAGACCCTGCTTGGGATTCTCTTTCTCTCTCTCAAAATTAAAAAAATTTGAAAAATTAGTTAAAAAATTTTAAAACATTCTCCAAACCTCCTTTCTCAGAGAGGGTGGTATTTCTCCCTGCCAAGACCAGTCTGTCCTCTCGTGTGCCTGTCCTCTCACGTGCCTGGATCCTTCCCAGCTCCCACCTCTAGAAACCTCAGTGCTGACAACAACCCCTTCTGTCAGACTCTATGCTCTTTATGGACTCCTTCTCTAAGGCCTACTCCTTCTGGGATAGGTCCTTTTATTCCTATCAGTTATTCTCAAATGTTTGCATACACCAGAATCACCGGAGAACTTGTTAAAACACAGATAAGTGGGGGGGAGGGGCCAAGACAGCAGAATGGCATGGAAGTTTTTTTGTGTTTCGCGTTCATGAAATACAGCCAGATCAACACTAAGCCATCCAACACATAGAAAACTGATTTGAGGATTAACACAACAAGCTGCACAATCTGAACCACAGAACTCGGTAGGTACATGGCACAGAGAGGTGAACTGGGGGAGAAAGAAGCCGCAGAGGGCAGGGAGCTGTTTTTGCTTGCCGAGAGAGGACAGAGATGGCAGAGAGTATGGGAAAAGCATCCCTGCCCAAGGGCAGTTGGAGAGAAAGTGGAAAAGTGGAAACAGCCACAGGGACTGAACAAAAAAAGGAGAAAGGAGAAAGGAGAGGGCTTAAATTCCATTAAGACTGTATAAACAGGGGAGCGCAGAGTCTGAAACTCTGCAGCTCAATACCTGGCAGTCCTCTGGTGGGAAGGGCGAATCCCCAGGAGCAGAGTGAGGTCTGGGAGGGGAGGTCCTCAGGCCACACAGGGAGAGGTGGTTCCCCTGCTGGGAGGATACTTGGTAGAGGCTGTGTGGCCACCCCACAGGCAAAGGTCCCAGCAAACCCCAGAGAACAACCACATTCACTGGTGCTGGAACAAGGTCATTAAGGGTGAAGCTTGGTGTCAGTTGTGTGTTGTGATTTTCCATAAACCCTGAAACGCTGCTGCTACCAGATTGTACAAACTTTTTCTGGGGCAGGCTGGCACCCAACTGCAGTCTCTGGGCATTGGCAGAAACATGGTCCCGTGAATGTTTCTGGGTGTGGCCAGCACCTGGCCATTGCTTGGTAAGACCCTTCCCTAGAAGGTCTGAGGGGGTCAAAACTGTAGTACTTCAGAAGTGAGGGGTTGGGAAACACAGCCACATCTAAGATAAAACTCAGGAGGGAGGTACCACCTGGCAACCTGACAGCTTGGTCATGGACAGTGTAAAAGTGGACTGGATGGAAGCTGGAGACAAAGGATGAGTGTACAATTGTTGATCAGGGAGAAAAGAGTTCTGATACTAGAGACTGAGTAGCTGGGTGACGCCATTTTCACCCCTCCCAGGCAAGCACATACACACCTACAAGTGTCACAACAATCCACTCCAGTAAGTTAAGCAGCGCCAGTGGAGAATGGAACCATTACACTAAGCCCCATCCAACTGGGCCAACCTCGCTCTTCAGGAACACAAGTCTGTCTGCCTGCTTAGTTTATGGACTATAAAGGGCTTCATAATTTGACTTCTAGGGGAAAACAATGGAATTTCAACCGTATTTCAGTCTGTTTGCTGGTCCATCTATTCAAAACTTCTTTTTCTTTTTCATTTATTTTCTTTTCTTGAATACAGAAAGAAAAAATTTATTTTTATTTTCAATTTTTATTAAAAATATTTTGCTTTATTGTTTTTCTACTATATTTTTTACTTTTTTGTAAAGTTTTCAAATTCTATTTACTTCCATCATTTCATTTTATTTATTTCATTGTACTCATTTTTTCAAATTTTCAAACATTTTCTCTTTTCTTTTCTTTTCTTTTCCTATCTTTCCCTTCTTTCTCTAATCTATCAAGCTCTTTTCAACAACCAGACCAAAACACACATAGGGTCTAGCATCATTTATTTTGTGTGTGTGTTGTTTTAAACTTTTTAATTTTAATTTTTTCCCCTCTTAATTCCTTTTCTTCCTTTGAAATGATGAAACAAAGGAATTCACCCCACAAGAAACAGCAGGAAGAAACGACAGCCAGGGACTTAACACAGACACAAGCAAGATGTCTGAACCAGAATTTAGAATCATGATAATAAGAATACTAGCTGGGGTTGCAAATAGATTAGAATCCCTTTCTGCAGAGATAAAAGAAGTAAAACCTAGTCAGGATGAAATAAAAAATGTTATAAGTGAGCTGCAACCTATAATGGGTGTCATGGCAGCAAGGATGGATGGATGAGGCAGAGCAGTGGATGAGCGATATGGAGGACAAACTTAGGGAGAATAATGAAGCAAAAAAAAAAAAAAGTGGGAGACTAAGGCAAAAGAGCACGATTTAAGAAGTAGAGAAATCAGTGACTCATTAAAAAGGAACAACATCAGAATCATAGGGGTCCCAGAAGATGAAGAGAGAGAAAAAGGGGTAGAAGGGTTATGTGAGCAAATCATAACGGAAAACTTTCCTAACCTGGGGAAAGACACAGACATCAAAATCCAGGAAGCGCAGAAAACTCCCATTAGACTCAACAAAACCCAACAATCAATAAGGCATATTATAGTCAAATTCACAAGATACTCAGGCAAGGAAAGAATCATGAAAGCAGCAAGGGAAAAAAAAAAAAGTACTTAACTTACAAGGAAAGACAGATCAGGTTTGCAGCAGACCTATCCACAGAAACTTGGCAGGCCAGAAAGGAGTAGCAGCATATATTCAATGTGCTGAATTTGAAAAATATGCAGCCAAGAATTCTTTATCCAGCAAGGCTGTCATTCAAAATAGAAGGAGAGATAAAAAAGTTTCCCAGACAATCAAAAATTAAAGGAGTTTGTGACTACTGAACCAGCCCTGCAAGAAATTTTAAGGCAGACTCTCTGAGGGGAGAAAAGATGAAAAGAAAAAAGAAAAAAAGAAAAAAAACAGACCAAAAGCAACAAAGACTAGAAAGGACTAGAACACCACCAGAAACTCCAACTCTACAGGCAACATAATGGCAATAAATTCATATCTTTCAGTACTTACCCTAAACGTCAATGGACTAAATGCTCCAATCAAGACATAGGGTAACAAATTGGATAAGAAAACAAGATCCATCTATATGGTGTTTACAAAAGACCTACTTTAGACCTAAAGACACCTTCAAATTGAAAGTAAGGGGATGGAGAACCATCTACCATGCTAAGGCTCAACATAAGAAAGCCAGAGTAGCCATACTTATATCAGACAATCTAGACTTTAAAATAAAGACTGTATCAAGAGATGAAGAAGGGCATTATATCATAATTAAGGGGTCTATCCACCAAGAAGACCCAACAATTGTAAACATTTATGCTCCAAATGTTGAGGCGCCCAAGTATACAAATAAATTAATCACAAACACAAAGAAACACATTGAAATAATAACATAATAGTAGGGGACTTCAACACCCCACTTTCAACAATGGACAGATCATCTAAACAGAAAATCACAAAGGAAACATTGACTTTGAATGACACTCTGGACCAGATGGACTTAACAGATATATTCAGAACATTTCATTCTAAAGCAGAGGAATACACATTCTTCTGTAGTGTACATGGAACATTCTCCAGAATAGACCACATACTGGGATACAAATCAGCCCTCAACAAGTAGAAAAAGATTGAGATCATACCGTGCATATTTTCAGACCACAACACTATGAAACTTGAAATCAACCACAAGAAAAAATTTGGAAAGGTAACAAATACTTGGGGACTAAAGAACATCCTACAAAAGAATGAATGGGTAAACCAAGAAGTTAAAGAGGAAATTTAAAAGTACATGGAAGCCAATGAAAATGATAACACCATAGACCAATACCTCTGGGACACAGCAAAGGTGATAATAAGAGGGAAGTATATAACAATCCAGGCCTTCCTAAAGAAGGAAGAAAAGTCTCAGATACACAACCTAACTTTACACCTTAAAGAGCTGGAAAAAGAACAGCAGCTAAAACCCAAAACCAGCAGAAGAGAGGAAATAATAAAGATTAGAGCAGAAATTAATGCTATCAAAACAAAAAAAATCCAGTAGAACAGATCAATGAAACCAGAAGCTGGTTCTTTAAAAGAATTAACAAAATTGATAAACCCCTAGCCAGTCTGATCAAAAAGAAAAAGGAAAGGACCCAAATAAATAAAATCAAGAGTGAAAGAGGAGAGATCACAACCAACACAGCAGAAATAAAAACAATAATAAGAGAATATTATGAGTAATTATATACCAATAAAATGGGCAATCTGGAAGAAATGGACAAATTCCTAGAAACATATACGCTACCAAAACTGAAACAGGAAGAAACAGAAAATCTGAACAGACCCACACCAGTAAAGAAATTGAATTAGTAATAAAAAATCTCCCTAAAAACAAGAGTCAAGGGCCAGATGGCTTTCCAGGGGAATTCTACCAAACATTTAAGGAAGAGTTAACACCCATTCTCTTGAGACTGTTCCAAAAAATAGAAATGGAAGGAAAACTTCCAAACTCTTTCTATGAAGCAGGTATTACCTCGATTCCAAAACCAGACAGAGACCCCACTAAAAAGGAGAACTATAGACCAATTTCCCTGATGAACATGGATGCCAAAATCCTCAACAAGATATTAGCCAATCAGATCCAACTATACATTAAAAAAAATATTCACCACAACCAAGTGGGATTCATACCTGGGATGCAGGGCTGGTTCAATATCCACAAAACAATCAATGTGATTCATCACATCAATAAAAAGAAAGGACAAGAACCATATGATCCTCTCAATAGATGCAGAGAAAGCATTTGACAAAATACAGCATCCTTTCTTGATAAAAACCCTCAAGAAAGTAGGGATAGAAGGATCATACCTCAAGATCATAAAAGCCATATATGAAAGACCCACTGCTAATATCATCTTCAATGGGAAAAACTGAGAGGTTTCCCACTAAGGTCAGGAACAAGACAGGGATGCCCACTCTTGCCACTGTTATTCACATAGTATTGGAAGTCTTAGCCTCAGCAATCAGACAACACAAAGAAATAAAAGGCATCAAAATAGGCCAGGAGGAGGTCAAACTTTCACTCTTTGCAGATGACATGAAACTCTATATGGAAAACCCAAAAGATTCCACCAAAAACCTGAGAACTGATTCAACAATTCAGCAAGGTTGCAGGATATAAAATCAGTGCAAAGAAATTGGTTGCATTCCTACACACCAATAATGAAGCCAACAGAAAGAGAAATCAAGGAATTGATCCCATTTCCAATTGCACCAAAAACCATAAAATACCTAGGAATAAATCTAACTAACGAGGTAAAAAATCTATACACTGTAAACTATAGAAAGCTTATGAAAGAAATTGAAGAAGACACACAAAAAATGGAAAAATATTACACAATCTTGGATAGGAAGAACAAATATTGTTAAAATGTCAGTACTACCCAAAGCAATCTACATATGCAATGCAATGCCAATAACACCAGCATTCTTCACAGAGCTATAACAAATAATCCTAAAATTTGTATGGAACCAGAAAAGACCCTGGATAACCAAAGCAATCTTGAAAAAGAAAACCAAAGCAGGAGACATCACAATCCCAGACTTCAAGCTATACTACAAAGCTGTAATCATCAAGACAGTATGGTACTGGCACAAGAACAGACACTCAGATCAATGGAACAGAATAGAGAACCTAGAAATGGACCCACAAACGTATGGCCAACTAATCTTCGATAAAGCAGGAAAGACTATCCAATGGAATAAAGACAGTCTCTTCAGAAGTGGTGCTGGGAAAACTGGACAGCGACATGCACAAGAATGAACCTGGACCACTTTCTTACACCATATACAAAAATAAACTCAAAATGGATGAAAGACCTCAATGTCAGACAGGATGCTATCAAAATCCTCAAGGAGAAAACAGGCAAAAACCTCTTTGACCTTGGCCACAGCAACTTCTTACTCAACACGTCTCCGGAGGCAAGGGAAACAAAAACAAAAATGAACTACTGGGTCCTCATCAAAATTAAAAGCTTCTGCACAGCGAAGGAAACAATCAACAAAACTAAAAGGCAGCTGACGGAATGGGAGAAGATAGTTGAAGGGTTAGTATCCAAAATCTATAAAGATTGATGTAGGGTTAGTATCCAAAATCTATAAAGAACTTATCAAACTCAACACCCAAAAAACAAATAATCCAGTGAAGGAATGGGCAAAAGACATGAATAGACACTTCTCCAAAGAAAACATCCAGATGGCCAACCAACACATGAAAAAATGCTCAACATCACTCATCATCAGGGAAATACAAATCAAAACCACAATGAGATGCCACCTCACACATGTCAGAATGGCTGACATTAACAACAGACAACAACATATGTTGGCAAGGATGTAGAGAAAGAGGATCTCTTTTGCACTGCTGGTGGGAATGCAAACTAGTGGAGCCGCTCTGGAAAACAGTATGGAGGTTCCTCAAAAAAATAAAAATAGAACTACCCTATGACCCACCGATTGCACTACTAGGCATTTATACAAGGGATACAGGGGTGGTGTTTCGAAGGGGCACATGCACCCCCATGTTTATAGCAGTGCTATCAACAATAGCCAAAGTATGGAAAGAGCCCAAATGTCCATCAATGGTTGAATGGATAAAGAAGATGTGGTATATATATATACAATGGAGTATTACTTGGCAATCAAAAAGAATGCAATATTGCCATTTACAACTATGTGGATGGAACTAGAGGCTATTATGCTAAGCAAAATCAGTCAGTCAGAGAAAGACATATGACTTCACTCATATGAGGACTTTAAGAGACTAAACAGATGAACATAAGGGAAGGGAAGCAAAAAGAATATAAAAACAGGGAGGGGGGCAAAACATAAGAGACTCTTAAATATGGAGAACAACAGAGGGTTACTGGAGGGGTTGTGAGAGGGGGGATGGGCTAAATGGGTAAGGGGTATTAAGGAATCTACTCCTGAAATCATTGTTGCACTATATGCTAAAAACTTGGATGTAAATTTTTAAAAATAAATAAATAAAAATTAAAAATCCACAGGAAACTGGGCCCTATCCCCAAACTTCCTGATTTAGTAGGCCAGGGGTGGTGCTGAGAATTGGCATCTCTAACAAGTTTGCAGGTGATGCTGCTGCTGCTGGTTAGGGACCACACTCAGACAAAAACCACTTTTATAGAAGTATTGAGGTGAGAGTTTCAGGATACCAAGAGACAAATCAAAGGGTTTCCTTACTGCTCTTTTTATCTCTACCTAAGACCATGCTACTGCAGGTCACTGCTAGCAAGATGAATATTTGACTATCTGGAAAGAAGGATAAGCACAGATGGCTGCCTACAATACAAACTCCAAGAGTGATACCAAGTGGGGAGGGCTTCTTACATTTTCTGTTTCTTCCCATGGCCACATCTGATCATAACTTCATCAGTTCATTTGAGACCAAATCAATGGGTAGGCTTTCTCTAAAGTATCTTTTTTTTCATAATATGAAATTTATTGTCAAATTGGTTTTCATACCACATGCAGTGCTCATCCCAACAGGTGCCCTCCTCAATGCCCATCACCCAGTTTCCCCTTCCTCACACCCCCCATCAACCCTCAGTTTGTTCTCAGTGTTTAAGAGTCTCTTGTGGTTTGCCTCCTTCCCTCTCTGTAACTTTTTTTTCCCCCTTCTCCTCCCCCATGGTCTTCTGTTAAGTTTCTCAGGATCCACATAAGAGTGAAAACATATGGTATCTGTCTTTCTCTGTATGACTTATTTCACTTAGCATAACACTCTCCAGTTCCATCCACGTTGCTATAAAAGGCCATGTTTCATTCTTTCTCATTGCCAAGTAGCATTCCATTGTGTATATAAACCACAATTTCTTTATCCATTTCAACAGTTTATGGATATTTAGGCTCTTTCAATAATTTGGCTATTGTTGAAAGTGCTGCTATAAACATTGGGGTACAGGTGCCCCTGTGCATCAGCACTCCTGTATCCCTTGGGTAAATTCCTAGCAGTGCTATTGCAGGGTCATAGGGTAGATCTATTTTTAATTTTTTGAGGAGCCTCCACACTGTTTTCCAGAGCGGCTGCACCAGTTTGCATTCCTACCAACAGTGCAAGAGGGTTCCTGTTTCTCCACATCATCTCCAGCATCTGTAGTCTCCTGATTTGTTCATTTTAGCCTCTCTGACTGGCGTGAGGTGGTATCTCCGTGTGGTTTTGAATTGTACTTCCCTGATGAGGAGTGACGTTGAGCATCTTTTCATGTGTCTGTTGGCCATCTGGATGTCCTCTTTGGAAAAGTGTCTAGTCATGTCTTCTACCCATTTCTTCACTGGATTATTTGTTTTTCAGGTGTGGAGTTTGGTAAGTTCTTTATAGGTTTTGGATACTAGCCCTTTATCCGATATGTCATTTGCAAATATCTTTTCCCATTCCATTGGTTGCCTTTTAGCTTTGTTGATTGTTTCCTTTGCAGTGCAGAAGAAGCTTTTTATCTTGATGAGGTCCCAATAGTTCATTTTTGCTTTTAATTCCCTTGCCCGTGGAGATGTGCCGAGTAAGAAATTACTGCGGCTGAGGTCAAAGAGGTTTTTTTTCTGCTTTCTCCTCTAGGGTTTTGATGGTTTCTGTCTCACATTCAGGTCCTTTATTCATTTTGAGTTTACTTTGTGTATAGTGTAAGAAAGTGGTCTAGTTTCATTCTTCTGCATGTTGCTGTCCATACCCATTTGTGAAACAGACTGTCTTTTTTCCATTGGATACTCTTTGCTGCTTTGTCAAAGATTAGCTGGCCATACATTTGTGGGTCCAATTCTGGGTTCTCTATTCTATTCCATTGGTCTATGTGTCTGTTTTTGTGCCCATACCATACCGTCTTAATGATTATAGCTTTGTAGTAGAGGCTAAAGTCTGGGATTGTGATGCCTTCCACTTTGGTTTTCTTCTTCAAGATTACTTTGGCTATTCAGGTCTTTTGTGGTTCCCTACAAATTTTAGGATTGCTTGTTCTAGCTTTGAGAAGAATGCTGGTGTAATTTTGATTGGGATTGCATTGAATGTGTAGATTGCTTTGGGTAGTATTGACATTTTAACAATATTTATTCTTCTAATCCTTGAGCTTGGAATGTTTTTCCATTTCTTTGTGTCTTCTTCAATTTCCTTCATAAGCTTTCTATAGTTCTCAGCATACAGATCTTTTACATCTTTGGTTAGGTTTATTCCTAGGTATTTTATGGTTCTTGGTGCAGTTGTGAATGGGATCAGTTTCTTTATCTCTCTTTATGTTGCTTCATTATTGGTGTATAAAAATGCAACCGATTTCTGTACATTGATTTGTACCCTGCAACTTTGCTGAATTCATGTATCAGTTCTAGTAGACGTTTGGTGGAGTCTCTATCGGGGTTTCTATGTAGAGTATCATGTCATCTGCGAAAAGTGAAAGTTTGACTTCTTCTTTGCCAATTACGATGCCTCTAATTTCACTTCGTTGTCTGATTGCTGATGCTAGGACTTCCAACATTATGTCAAACAACAGTGGTGAGAGTGGACATCCCTGTCGTGTTTCTGATGTCAGTGGGAAAGCTCTCAGTTTCTTCCCATTGAGGATGATATTAGCTGTTGGCTTTTCATAAATGGCTTTTATGATGTTTAAGTATGTTACTTCTATGTCAACTTCCTTGAGGAAGTCCTTCCTTAAGAAAGGATGCTGAATTTTGTCAAATGCTTTTTCTGCATCTATTGACAGGATCATATGGTTCTTATCTTTTCTTTTATTAATGTGATGTATCACATTGATTGATTTGCAAATGTTGAACCAGCCCTGCAGCCCAGGAATGAATCCCCCTTAATCATGGTGAATAATTCTTTTTATAAGCTGTTGAATTTGATTTGCTAGTATCTTGTTAAGAATTTTTGCATCCATATTCATCAGGGATATTGGCCTGTAGTTCTCTTGTTTTGCTGGATCTCTGTCTGGTTTCGGAATCAAAGTAATGCTGGCTACATAGAATGAGTCTGGAAGTTTTCCTTCCCTTTCTATTTTTTGGAAGAGCTTGAGAAGGATAGGTATTAACTCTCCTTTAAATGTCTGGTAGAATTCCCCTGGGAAGCCATCTGGTCCAGGACTCTTATTTGTTGGGAGATTTTTGATAACTGATTCAATTTCTTTGCTGGGTATGGGTCTGTTCAAACTTTCTATTTCTTCCTGTTTGAGGTTTGGAAGTGTGTGACTGTTTAGGAATTTGTCCATTTCTTCCAGGTTGTCCAGTTTGTTGGCATATAATTTTTCATAGTATTCCCTGATAATTGCTTGTATTTCTGAAGGATTGGTTGTAATAATTCCATTTTCATTCATGATTTTATCTATTTGGGTCCTCTCTCTTTTCTTTTTGAGAAACTGGCTAGAGGTTTATCCATTTTGTTTATTTTTTCAAAAAACCAACTCTTGGTTTCATTGATCTGCTCTACTGTTTTTTTTTGGATTCTATATTGTTTATTTCTGCTCTGATCTTTATTATTTCTCTTCTTCTTCCGGTTTTGGGGTGTCTTTTCTGTTCTGCTTCTATTTCCTTTAGGTGTGCTGTTAGATTTTGTATTTGGGATTTTTCTTGTTTCTTGAGACAGAACTGGATTGCAATGTATTTTCCTCTCAGGACTGCCTTTGCTGCATCCCAAAGTGTTTGGATTGTTGTGTTTTCATTTTCATTTGTTTCCACATATTGTTTAATTTCTTCTCTAATTGCCTGGTAGACCCATTCATTCTTTAGTAGGGTGTTCTTTAATCTCCATGCTTTTGGAAGTTTTCCAGACTTTTTCCTGTGGTTAATTTCAAGCTTCATAGCATTGTGGTCTGAAAGTGTGCATGGTATGATCTCAATTCTTTTATACTTATGAAGGGCTGTTTGGTGACCCAGTATGTGATCTATCTTGGAGAAGGTTCCATGTGCACTTGAGAAGAAAGTATATTCTGTTGCTTTGGGATGCAGAGTTCTAAATATATCTGTCACATCCATTTGGTCCAATGTATTATTCAGGGCCCTTGTTTCTTTATTGATTCTGTGTCTATATGATCTATCCATTGTTGTAAGTGGGGTATTAGAGTCCTCTGTAGTTACCACATTCTTATCAATAAGATTGCTTATGTTTGTGATTGTTTTATTTAAAAAAAATTTTTTTAACATTTATTTATTTTTGAGACAGAGAGAGAGAGAGAGAGAGAGAGCATGAACAGGGGAGGGTCAGAGAAAGAGGGAGACACAGAATCTGAAACAGGCTCTAGGCTCTGAGCTGTCAGCACAGAGCCCGCCACAGGGCTCGAACCCACGGACCGCGAGATCATGACCTGAGCCGAAGTCAGATGCTTAACCGACTGAGCCACCCAGGCCCCCCATTAATTGTTTTATATATTTGAGGGCTTCCATATTCGGCACATAGACATTTATAATTGTTAGCTCTTCCTTATGGATAGACCCTGTGATCATTATATAATGCCCTTCTTCATCTCTTGTTACAGCCTTTAATTTAAAGTCTAGTTTATCTGATATAAATATGGCTACTCCAGCTTTCTTTCGACTTCCAGTAGCATGATAGGTAGTTCTGCATCCTCTCACTTTCAATTTGAAGGTGTCCTCAGGTCTAAAGTGAGTCTCTTGTAGACAGCAAATAGATGGGTCTTCTTGTTTTGTCCATTCTGATACCCTATGTCTTTTGGTTGGAGCATTTAGTCCATTTACATTCAGTGTTATTACTGAAAGATACAGGTTTAGAGTCATTGTGATATCTGTAGGTTTCATGCTTGTAGTGATGTCTCTGGTACTTTGTGGTCCTTGCAACATTTCACTCACAGAGTCCCCGTTAGGATCTCTTGTAGGGCTGGTTTAGTGGTGATGAATTCCTTCATATTTTTGTTTGCTTGGGAAAACCTTTATCTCTCTTTCAATTCTGAATGACAGACCTGCTGTATAAAGGATTCCTGGCTGCTTATTTTTTTCTGTTCATCACATTGAAGATTTCCTGCCATTCCTTTCTGGCCTGCCAATATTCAGTAGATAGGTCTGCTACTACCCTTATGCCTCTAACTTTACATGTTAAGGCCCGTTTATCCCTAGCTGCTTTCAGAATTTTCTCTTTATCCTTGTATTTTGCCAGTTTCACTATGATATGTCGTGCAGAAGACCAATTCAAGTTACGTGTGAAGGGAGTTCTCTGTGCCTCTTGGATTTCAATGCCTTTTTCGTCCCCCAGATCAGGGAAGTTTTCAGCTATGATTTGTTCAAGTATACCTTCAGCCCCTTTCTCTCTCTCTTCCTCTTCTGGAATTCCTATGATATGGATGTTGTTTGTTTGATTGCATCACTTAGTTCTCTAATTCTCCCCTCATACTCCTGGCTTTTTTTATCTCTCTTTTTCTCAGCTTCCTCTTTTTCCATAATTTTATCTTTTAATTCCCCTATTCTTTCCTCTTCCTCTTCAATCCGTGCTATGGCCGCCTCCATTTTATTTTGCACCTCATTTATAGCATTTTTTAGTTCCTTGTAACTATTTCTTAGTCACTTGATCTCTGTAGCAATAGATTCCCTGCTCTCCTCTATGCTTTTTACAAGCCAAGCGATTTTTATGACTATTATTCTAAATTCTTGTTCCGTTATATTGTCTAAATTGGTTTTGATCAATTCATGAGCTTTTGCTACTTCCTGGAGTTTCTTTTGAGGAGAAGTCTTCTGTTTCGTCATTTTGGATGGTCCCTGGAGTGGCCCGGTACTGCAGGGCACTTCCCCTGTGCTGTCCAGAGTAACTTGTGTTGGTGGGCAGGCTGCAGTCAGACCTGATGTCTTTCCCCAGCCCACCTCGGGGCACAGTCAGACTGGTGTGAACTTTATCTTCCGCCCTCCCAGGGGCAGGACTCACTATGGAGTGGTGTGGCCCCTGTCTGGGCTACTTACACACTGCCAGGCTTGTGGTGCTGCTTTGATGGGATCTGGCGTATTAGCCAGGGTGGATCCTCAAGGAGCACAGGGGCAGGAGGGGCAGGCTTAGCTAGCTTTGCTGTGGGTGGTCCCCTATTGGGGGGCCCGGCAGCACCAGGAGGGAGGCAGGCCCATCGGAGTGATGGATGCACAGAAGCACAGAGTTGGACATTTTCCCAGTGCAAGCAAGTGTGGTGATGGGAACTGTTTCCCTTTGGAATTTTGGCTGGGGGATGGAAGAGGGAGATGGCGCTTCCCAGCACCTTTGTTTCCCTGCAGAGCTGAGCTCTGTCCTTCTGGGGCTCAACAACTCTCTCTCCCGGTGTCCTGTCCCCCTTCCTGCCCTCCGAGAGCAGAGCTGTTGACTATTAACATTCCAGATGTTAAGTCCCACTGGGTGTCAGAACTCACACAGTCCAGCCCCTTTGCTTTTGCAAGCCAGACTTCAGGGACTCTGCCTTGTTCAGCGGGCTGGCCCTTCACTACCCTGCCTCCCTCCCACCAGTCCGTGTAGCCCACACCACCTCACTGCCCTTCCTACCCTCTTCCGTGGGCCTCTTGTCTAAGCTTGGCTTCAGAGAGTCCATTCTGCTAGTCTTCCAGCAGTTTTCTGGGTTATTTTGGCCTATGTGGGTGGAATCTAAGTGATCAGCAGGATGAGGTGAGCCCAGCATCCTCCTATGTCGCCCTCTTCCCCTGTTTCTGTCTAAAGTATCTTAAATTGGGAAAAAGCAATACATCTTATAGGTATTTCCTAAGCATTCAGTTTTCTCTCTTCAGTGCAATATGTGTGATTTTTCTTCTGGGAAAGGTATGCAGAAATCTGTGTGTGGCTTACTTAGGAAAAAAATCAATGATCACAATTTTCTTATCTCATTATGTTCCAAAAGAAAGGAGAAAATAATTCATTTTACTGCCAATATGAAGGGAGTTTCCAATCTAGAAAGGGATAATTAGGCAAGGGTCTCTCGAAATAAATCAGAATTTAGAAGGTATTTTTCCAATAATAATGGGGAAAACATAATTATTACATATCTAGATTACTCTTTTTACTGACATTTATATTTTGTAGATGCCATAGATATTATTCTAGTGAAAAACGATTAGCCATTGCTTCAATAATTTGTTTTGATATGATAAAGCCATTTCCTGGGAATAATGGTTTTTTTTTCCTTTGACTCCAGTGGAAAATAAACAATGCTGGCTACATCTCCATAGGACCACTAATTCTGAAGTTATTGGGAAGCTTCTGAGGTTTGGGATTAGAGCAGATTTTGATTGGCCTCACCATTTGGGAACAGTTAGTGAATCATCCTTCTCATCACTGACATCAGTATGTATGTACATATATACTTAAAAATCCTTACATGGTAAAGGCTAATCTCCTGATTGTCACTGCCCAGAGAAAAGCATAATTGAGACTGATTTAGGGACTAATAGAGCTTGAGATACTGGGAACACATCCAATTGCTCTGAGATTGATCCCACTGGCATAAAAGTCCAGCATGTCCCCTCAAGGCTGCTCTACATCATGACCCCTTGACCTTGGTTGTTGTAGGGAAGATCCAGCAACCAAATCTTGTTGAAAGCCACCTGGTAGTAGTAAGAATATTAATATTCAAGACCAGTATTTATAGATCAAGATGCTATGGAGCAGGATGAGAGAAAATAGAATTAATTAAGGCATTGGGGGGGGGGCGCCTGGGTGGCTCAGTCGGTTAAGCGTCTGACTTCGGCTCAGGTCATGATCTCGCGGTCTGTGAATTCGAGCCCTGCGTCAGGCTCTGTGCTGACAGCTCAGAGCCTAGAGCCTGTTTCAGATTCTGTGTCTCCCTCTCTCTCTGACCCTCCCCCGTTCATGCTGTCTCTCCCTGTCTCAAAAATAAATAAACGTTAAAAAAAATTAAAAAAAAATAATTAAAGCATTTGGTACTAATCGAAGCTAAATCATTAGAGCATCTTTGAATCCAAAGAGTGTGGAGAATTCCCTAGTTAGACCAGTCATTGAAATCAGGAACTTCCCTCCTCAGACTCCCAAAAGGTAGTTATCTAATCTGAAGACCACCAAACCAACAGAGCACAATAATAAACAACAAATTCTCATTTCTTTTAACCTTTTAAAAACATGTATCTTGTAGACACAAGAATAACAAGCAGCCAGTATCTTGAGTGTGGCTAAAGAAAATCATCCCATTGCACAGATTGGTGCATCGGTAGAATGTCTGTCTCTAACTTTTGCTGGGGCTTCAACGCTACTTCCTTCTTAGAGACTTTTTAGAGCCTCTTAGCTCTTTCTCCTGTTCTCCACAAAACCTATTTTGAACCTCAGCACCAACTCTTCTAAAATCCCTGTCACCCCCCGCCCCCAGTTATTCTCAGTAAATGAACTCAGCTTCTGCTGTATGCCATCAAATGGAATGTACCCCAAGTCGGTGAGCCCCAACAACCAAATCTTCACATCTGTAGCAGTGTTCGCCCTTTCACCAGCCTGGAAGAGGCATTTGCTTCTATAAAGCTAATTTTTCACATCTTTTCTATTTCTATTCCGTCCTGCCTCCTCAGGAGCTTTCCTTCAGACATCAGCACTTTGCTTCTGTGTCTTTAACATGTCTGTTCTGCTGGTGTTTCCTATCAGCATTAAATATGTGCTTTGACTTTCTCATCTTAAAAAAAAATAGACCTACATTTTACTTTATCACCTTCTCCTTCCGTTCAGAGTCAAGCCTCCTGAAAACTTTATCTATGCCTGTCTTTGCTTCCTCAAGTCCCATTCACTCTTCAATCTGCTGCAAGCTGGATTATCTGGATCCAGCCCCTCTCTCCCTGCCCCCACCCACTACCATCAAAGCTGCCCTGACAAATGTGCAAAATAATAATGCAAGATATTAATAATACTTGAAGCTGTATGAATGAATGAGGGGGGTTTATGGGAACGCTCTGTCCTTTCCATTCAGTTTTTCAGGAAACCTAAAACTTCTCTAAAAATGGTTTATTGATTTTAAAAAATGAACAAGAGTTCAGTGACCTTTGGAACAATACTTAGTGATGTAGCATATGTGTTGTTGGGTGTTCTAGGAAGCGTGGGGAGGAAAAAAATAGTTGGAGAAATGCCAAATTTGAGGGAAAATATCAACACACAGGTCAAAGATATTTGATGAACACTAAGGATAATAACAAAGAAAACCACTCCAAGCCATATTGTAATTACACTGTAGGAAAACCAATGATAAGAGAAAATCTTTAAAACAACCAGAGAAAAAGATACATTTCATATAGGGAATTATAATAAGAATCATGGCTGATGTCATCAAAACCAACCAAGTCAGGAGTAAAAAAAGAAAAAAAAAAGAGGATATAAGAATAGTATTAAAGAAAATCTACAAGGGATAAGCATACATATTCCTACCTAAATTCTTTATGCAATTTGGGTTTCAAGCAAATATATTTTTTATTGTTGTAGTAACACTGTACATGTAATTTTGTGTCTTACTTTTGTACTTGATACTAAATGATACCATTTTCACATACCTGTAGAATACTCTACCTTCTAGCTTCTATTCTTTTATTCTTTCTTCTATTACCTGTGGTTAGGAGCTTTACTACAGTTTGGATTTTTTGGTATTAATAGGTAGTTTTAATGGGTAACACTGAGCCCATGTTTTTGATTTTACTTATTCTTGAGTGAATTTTCTGTTTCTGATCTAAATCTGATTCTTGTAATATCTCATTTGCAACTGAATAATCAAACATCACAGGTTTATTTTTTCAACTTTACCACCTTTTCCATCTCTTGCATCCCACCCCAAAATGTGTAATTTCATCCATCCTACAGTGGCCATTTCAAATCTTACCCTCTTTATTTATATGCGCTTCTCTGATTCTTTGTAGGACAGGATATGTAGTGATGTTCAATAAATATGTAGGTGTGTTGAGTGAAAGTTGAACAAGAATTGTGTTAGTTTAAAATGAAATGGAATCTAAGACCAGTTGTTTGAAACTCAATACAAATCATTTTAATGATATTATTTTATTGGAAGTTTGGAAGTTGTGAAGGTTTGGGAAAAACTTAAGGATTTAACCATTTAATTAGCTTTATTTTCCTTTTCCCATATGCAAAAAAGTACTGTGTGTAAAAAAACTAAGCGTAATTCTAAATGATTTCCATTTTCAAATGATAATAAAGTACTGTGATATAATTTCTTTGGCGTCAAGTTTTCACAGGGGTACAAAGAATTATGGTATACTTCATAATTGATGGCATCTTGAATTTGATACATAGGTACTTGAGCTCAGATGTGGTGAGAACACAATGGGAGAGTAAATTCTGGGTGTCTGGGAAATTAGAGAGGAAGACCCAGGAAGGAGGAAAGGAGCAGAGAAATAAGGACTTGAGAGAAATAAGGCTAAGCAAATGTCAAAATTTTGTGTCAGGACAGTTCTGTATATTAACGGGGTTAACACTGAATTGCATAACCCCTTGCACAATTCCCTTGTGTTATGTGGTAGTTCTGTCTTCCCAAATAAATCATAAGTTTTGTGAAAGCACAGATGATGTCTTCTTCCCCCAGAGAGCTGGTGGGGCACTTGAGTTGTGAGTATCCAGTTGCTGTATAGTGATGGTGCTTTTTCTTCATCTAGTCATACACCTACCAGAAAGATATTTTCACCAAATTATCCTTTCCTATTTCTGGTCCTGTGAGTTAATATAAATCAGAGTCTTATTACTATATAAAAGGTATTGCTCTTTATTTAAGACCACTTTGCTAACTGGATGGCCCACTGACTATACTCTCATGCCCAGTTATGAATATTCATATATCACAAAAAGAAACCAACAAAACTTTGCTAATGACAACATATAAACTGATGCTAACATGGAGAAATGGAAATATTTAAATTCATCCCTAAATTATCTTAGGATATACTATACAGATTTATTTAGTTTTTTTTTCAAATATTTTAAAAGATTTTTAAAAAACTCAACACATAAATAGGGGAAAATAAATAAACAGGAGACTGATGGAAGAGAAAGCATCGGTAAAGGAAGTAAAGATAAGATTTAATTCTAAGACCTGGTAATAATGGATCAAGGTCACTTGTAGATTTGCTCAGGATTGACAATGGTAATGATATTAAAATATTTTGCTCTGTACAGGATGAGATTTTGGAGCAAAGGTCAGTCCCCAGATCTCCCATGCCCTGAAAGTACCCTTATTTTTAATTAAAGCTTGTAGGCATATTCCGGACATAACATTATTTTCATTGCTGAATGTATTTTAAGACATTCATGTAGCTCAGGAAACAGATGTTATTAAAATTTTTACAGCTATCAATGTTAAAAATATCCATGCACTACTGGAGCTTATTTTTAAGCCAACATTCGCTTCATAACAAAATATTTCCACCATTTTATGATTATCTTTTTAATAAAGTATTTGCTATAAAAGCCTTTTGAAAATCTAAATAAATTACATTGACTAGTTCCTCCTTGTCCACATTTCTAATTAACCCATGCCCTCCCAGAAGGCTAATAAAATTTTACTAAAGTTTCAGGACTGTAAAAATGGAGTCTAAAGTAGTGGCAAAATAACCAAACAAAATTCTAGTTAAGAGTTTAGAAGCCCCACTCAAAGCCATTATCTTCAATTTACAACCACACATTTTTCCCCCTGGCAGCTGACCATAAATTCCTAAGACAAGAATTATGACTTTTGGTAGGAAAATGCAATGGGTCGGGGAGAACTGTGCAAATAATTATACCACAGGTTAATAATGTGTATGTTTTATATATGTATATCTGTAAAAAGATACATAACATATATACCTTGTATGCATGGTGAAATATATATGTATTTTCCATGTGTATACATAATGTGTGTGTACATATATGATGATTATGATGAATTCATTATGATGATTATGATATGGAGAAGAGCTGGAGGCAGAGAAGGAGGTCAGGAAAGTGGTGTGGGAGTATTTAGAGGCAGGGGGAAGGGATATGTGTGATAGCATGGAGGGAAGAAATGAAGCTTGTTTCCTGTGATTGCAATTCAAAATGCCCCAAAACTTGACTCATCATCTGCTGGTATTCCAGTGGGAGGATGGAAAGAATAGGAAATTTTGGAAAGATATGTAGAAGACAAAATCACCAGGACTTGGAAGAGAGCATGACACAGTGGAGAGAGCACAGCCTGTGGGATCACATCTGACCTTGAAGCTCAGCTCCAACATTAACCAGCTGTGTGACCCTGGGCAACTTACTCAACCTCTTGGAGCCTTTATTTTCTCATCTGCAAAATTTGTGCAACAGTAATACTTATCTCATTTGGCTGCTGGGAATATTAGAGTCCTTACTAGACTCTATGGATTATCCCTTTCCTGTGACTTCCACCTCATCATCTCTTTAGGCTCCTTTTCCCAGACTATATTGCCTTTTGCTTCATCTTGGATAACTTCATGCCAAATACCGATCAGTACTTTCTCAAATGATTTTTATGGAGCACAAATTCTATAAAATGTTAATGGAATAGGATTATTTGAGAAAAAGTGCCCCCTATAGTCAAGTAAATTTAGATTGTGCTGGGTTAGAGAAAATTAAACAAGGTTCTTCTACTTGATGATTTCTCAAACCCTTTACTATGCATTATAAGTCTCCAAGAGAGGTAGATGGTATGCAGTTTTTCACAAACTTAATTGACCATAAGACTCTTTTATCAGAAAAATCATATGACACTAGTATTCCCCCAAAAGCATTTTTTTTTTTTTTGGTAGAGGAGGTAGTGGCTCAAACTCTGCCTTATGGTTACCACATCCTTCTTTTGTCCACTCCCTACCTTTTGGGAAATCCTAGTCTGGGGTTTCTGACTTTCTCCAACTGCCTCCTTACAAGAGTCAGGTGGGCTATAATAGGCTGAGTTAAAAGATATTCATTCAGTACAAGAAGTCTTCAATTAATATAGGAAAATAACATAAAGGCTATCAATGAAAGTTGCCATCTAGTTGATGAAGATGTTCCAGCTAGATGGCAAAGTCTTTAAAAGATCAAACCTTGTTGGTTCATAATGTTGAGAAGCAGAAAAACAAAGACAAATTCATCACTCTGGTGGGGGATGTTGACAGTGGGGGAGGCTGTGCGTGTGTAGAGGCGAGGAAATTCCGCTTGATTTTTCTGTGCCCTAAAATTGCTCTAAAAATTAAATCTATTTTTAAAAAACTGCAAAACCCCACAAAACAAACATAAGGAAAATTCTGACATTCTGAAAAACAAGAACCACAGGTGTTAGTAAACGTTAGATAAATAAAAATTATTCTTCATTATTTTAAAATTATTTTAAGATTATTGTAACATCCAAGAATTTATACCACTGCCAATCTAGAGATTGGCAACTTAATTATTCTAGCCACAGGGTTATAAATTACTACCAGGTCATTAGTTATAATTTTGAATCTCGTGGTCTAAATCCTAGGGGACTTGAAAAAGCTAGCTAGTAAGAACAGTTCCAAGTCTTGAAAACATGATCCTGGGATGACATGAAGGGGTCATTTTAAAAAATGTTTTAAGGGGCACCTGGGTGGCTCAGTCAGTTAAGCGTCTGACTTCAATTCAGGTCATGATCTCCCAGTTCATGGGTTCAAGCCCCACATTGTGCTCTGTGCAGATAGTTCAGAGCCTGGAGCCTGCTTCAGATTCTGTGTCTCCCTCTTCCTGCCCCTTCCCCAGCTCACACTCTGTGTCTCTCTCTCTCTCTCAAAAATAAATAAACATTAAAAAATTTTTTTAATGTTTTAAGACTGATTTTAACTATCTTAATGTGATTTTATGGTTAGTGATTTATAAATGTAAACATGTTATATGTAGAAAGGAGAGAGTCGTTCACTGACTTCCCACTCCCTTAAATAAATAGAATTTAACTAAAACACAAACTCCTGATATTCTTTACCTTTTCTTTTAATGTATTTAAAAGCATATTCTATTTTCTCTGTCCTGAAGATTTCTGGGCTAGTGTGGGTGAGAGATTTAACTCTACCATTAAAATAGGTATCCTAAGTTGAGAAGAAGCTGGGACTCAAACCCAAGCATCTGGGAATTGCTAACACCTCTGTGTGTGTCTGGCCTGGGCAGAAGAAGTTCACAAAGCTCCTCTTCTCCTAGCTCCTCTCCCTTTTTTCTAGCACCCTGGGGAGAATGAATATTGATCTGGTTTGGTCAACTGTCAGCTCACTGTTTTGACCTGTTTTTCTTCTTTCTTTTTTTTTCTATAAAGTTTATTTATTTATTTAAAGTATTCTCTACTCCCAACATGGGGCTCAAACTCATGACCCTGAGATCAAGAGTCACATTCTCTTCTGATTGAACCAGCCAGGAGCCCCTTGACCTCGTTTTCTAATGGGTATGGTCACAAGGTTTAAACACCCATATAGGGTATGGCTTTCTTTCAACTTCTTTTTCATCTTGGCTGGAGTCCTAAGTCAGAATCTGTTCCCACATGGAAAGAAATCAACTTATCTCTTTCTGCTCCATTTTTCCACATGGCTGGGCCAGGTCTAGGCCCCAGTGTGGCCTTGCTCAGCTCCATGCTGTGGGGAAGTATGTGAATGCCATTCTGTCTGTGGTGTCATCTAGTCAGTTGCTGGTAGGTGGGTGTTGGATCAGTCTCCAAGATGCCCAAGGTTGTTATGCGGGATGGTGGAGAAGGAAGTAACGGGTGGAAGAATGGAATAACTCACACCTTTGGTCTGAGGCCATATTGCCTAACAGTTTATATAAAAAGAGAGCTCCACAAAGCCTACCTTACCAGAATTCTCTAAAATAGAGACTAGAGTCTAAGACATACAAAAATTAAATTGTGACTTTCCCTTTGTTGCTATTTTTCCTTGTGTATATACTTCCTTTAGAGACCACAAGGAGGGGAAGCTATGGTCAAAAGAAGACTTGGGTAGTTCTAGATTTCATGGTCATGGTGACCTTTACACTTGATCTTAGCCAAAAGGCCAAGAAGCGATTCATGGTGACCTTTAATGAAAGACTCCTTAATGGTCATAAGATACTCAAATACGGTTAAACAAGAATCTAACCCCCTCCTCTAATTTCTCTGGAGCCTAGAATCCCTACTGCAAGAGAATCTAATCTCTCTCTGCAATTAGAGTATTGGAATTCAAATAATATATAGATGCACTTGGTGTAGTTGATTGGGATTGGAAAGGGCCACAGAAGCCAAATCACAGAAGAGAAAATAGGTGTGTGTGTGTGTGTGTGTGTGTGTGTGTGTGTGTGTGTGTGTGCATGTTTAATAAGAAGGACAATTTAACCTGGTGAACACTGCCAGACATGAATGTTAGACAAACAAGGTATCTAGGGGCCACATGAATTTGGACTTATACTCTTCTAGCTCGCCCCTGATGCCAATGCATCCTGAGAAGAAAAGAAAAGTGCCACTGCATCCTTGCATCATAAAATGGGAAGACCAAAGACAGTCTTCTGTGGAATCTACCTTCTTTTTAGAAAGGAGTCTTAATTTCAAAAATCTGAAAGTAACTCTGATCAGTTTAAATAAAAAAATAATTTATTAAAGGATTTTAAGTTTCTTTGATAGCCAGAGAAACAGGATTTGGAGGCAACCTCACCAGGAACTGTGCCCCAAATCACACTACAGAGCTCACCACTGATGCTGCCATCCTGTGCTAAATGCAGCTCACATCACCAAGACTACTGATGTTAGACAATAGGCCTGGGTACCCCCTCTGAAAACAGGATACAGACTCCCCCAACCTTGCCAGAATGAACACCTCCAGATTCAAGCTCTGGTATCTGATCGATGGATCTCAGGTCACATGGCTATGACCCAGCTTCTGTAGGGGGAAACAGGGACACACATGGGGGACTTCCCAGCCTAAATATTGGGAAAATGTTCAAAGGTACTGATGGTCAACAAAAACCAACCTGAGTCCACTCTTTAGCTGACACTAGAAGGGGAAAGAGTTTTCTGACTAACCAATGAGCCTCAGTTAATTGGAAGGTGAGACAAGATTTAAACGTAGGCAGTTTGGATCTCAAGCTTGCATTCTTACACACTAGAGAATTCTGCCAAGATAGAGATCTTACTAGGACCAACAAACCAGTAGAACCTGGGCACATCTAACTCATACACAATATAATTTTGGAGGCATCTTAGTCCTTTACCATAAAGGACTAAAAAGAAACACAAAACAAACATAAGGAAATCCACAAAAAGATCAGAATTATAGTTTATTATTTCTTTTGCTCTAGAAGCTATTGTTTCATTGCTAAAGAATAACTGAATATCAAGATGTTCACTGGGGCATTGCTCATAATGGCAAAAGGTTGGAAAACACAACATATATCAAGGAGAGAATGAATAAATAAAACGTGGCATACTATATGATGGAATAATACACAGTTAAAAGGGTCAAACTTGATGACAAAAGTGACAAAAGCAAGTTGCCCCACAATTTTCACGGTATGACATATTTACTCTATTTTTAAAACACACAAAACAATACATTATATTGTTTATGGTCAAATATATGTATAGTAACAAAATTTTTAAAAGTGTGGTTAAAAGAATCTACACCAAATTCATGATAGTAGATGTGCTTGGGCAGAGAAGGAGATGAATGGGACTGAGGAGAGGGACAACTTTGTAATTCTTTTTTTGCATGTGTAATTCTTTTTGAATAAAAATATTTGAAGCAAATATGATAAAATATGTTCATTCTAGTGGCAGAACATATATAAAGTTTTATCCAACTGAAAAAAAAAAAGACAGGGGTGCCTGGGTGGCTCAGCCATTAAGCATCTAACTTTGGCTCAGATCATGATCTCATGGTTCCTGAGTTGGAGTCCTGCTTCGGATGAACCCCAGTTCAGGTGAAGACAAGCCCCATTTCTCTCTCTTTCTCTCTCGCTGCCTGTCCTAGGATTCTCTTTCTCTCTTTGCTCGTTGCTCACTTGCAACCCTCCCCCTTCCCAAAAAAAAGCCAGAGAAAAGAGAGGAGAAAAAGGAGATGAACAGAAATGGGGAGAAGGGATGGATCTCAATTTCCAGATAGAAAGACAAAGGATTTGGTTCTTTAAGAAGCAATTCCTTCCAGGGGCACCTGGGTGGCTCAGTCCGTTGAGCAGTTGAGCCTACAACTTCAGCTCAGGTCATGATCTCCTTGTTTAGGAGTTTGAGCCCCCATGGGGCTCTGTGCTGACAGCTCAGCGCCTGCAGCCTGCTTCAGATTCTGTGTCTCCCGTTCCTTCTCTGCCCCTCTCTCACTCACACTCTATCTCTCCCCAAAATAAATAAACATTAAAAAAATTAAATTAAAAAAAAAAGCAATTCCTTCCAGATGCCCTGTCTATAAATAAACTTCCCAAAGCCATTCGAGGGGGAACTCCAGCCCAAACTCATTGTCAACAGCCTTGATTTTAAATTAATTTCTTTCTGCTTTTCAGCCTTCAACCCTGTTTTTCCTTGACATTGGTCAGTGTTACTTTGCCCTTTAGAGCCTGTCATTTTCCCAATTTCAGCCTGGATCTTCTTGATGAAATTCTGCTTTCTTCCCTGGGAACTGTGGTCCCTGCCACTTCAGCCCACTTTTCTGCTGCTATTAATCGATTTTATTTTGAGCTTGACACTGTTCTAAGTATTTTACAATACAGACTCATTTTACACTAAAAAGTCTGTTCTACTCAGATAGATACTATTGTGATCCTCATCATTAGGTAAAGAAACAAAGATACAGAGGGTTAAACTCTAGATAACATGGTCAAAGAATGAGTGTGAAGACACACAACTTATTTATCTGTTATTCTGTTCACAGACATCAGTGAGATTGCCAGTTATTTGCCATTACAAATAATGCAGCCGTGAGTGTTCTGTGCATGCCTTCCTGTGAACCTGTACAAGCTTCTAGGGTATACACCTTGAGGCAGAACTGTAGCCTTATAGGGAATACACATTCTCAACTTTGCTACATTTTGCCAAATTGCTCTAAGAGGTGATTCTAATATCTACTCCCCACCCCTGCCCCCCCCCCGCAGTGTTAACCCATATTGTTCCCACCTGCTAGAGAAGTCAAACTTTAAAATTTTTATTAATATGCTAGGTGTGAAATGGAACCTCACTGTGGTTTTCATTTGCATTTCCTTCATTGCTCTTAAGGTTAAACCCCTTTTAAAGTTTTCTACGAATTGCCTGTCTATACCCTTCATCATTTCTATATTGTGTTATATGTTACTTTTGTCTTTTCGGGAATCCTTTACTTATTAAATACCAACCCTTTGTCTATCACTTGCACTGTAAATACCTTCACCCAGTCTGTGGCTTATTTCCTCCATGTCATCTTTTGTAATACAGATTTTTTTTTTTTAATCTAGTCAAAATTTCCAATCTTTTCCTTGTGGTTAAACTTCTTTTGTCTTACCTAAAAAATATTTTTGTGCCCTGATATAAAGAACTTCTCTTAAAGTTTTCCCCAAAAGTGTTAGAATTTTGCTTTGGACATCCAGGTCAAAATTAGCTTAAGTCATATTTGTGTATGGTGAAATGTGGTGCTCTAGTTGTATTTTTCTTCCATATGGCTCACGATTTTCCCCAGGGCCGTTTTGCACATAGTCTATCTGCTCATCTGTATTACCATCCCTTTTATTTATTTACAAAGTTTCCTTAGGTCCATAGACCTGTTCGTCAGCTCTCTAAGCTGCCCCATTATTCCATGTGTCTATTTCTGCATCTGCATCACTTAACTTCATCATAAATATTGATATCTGATAAGGCATGTCTCCCTGCTTATTCATCTTTAAAATTTTTTCTTGACTCTCCTTGGCCCTTTGCTCTTTTGTGCCAAATCAAAGTCAGCTTATTTGGTTCCACAAAAAATGGAATTTTTATTGTATTAACATTCATAAATCCAAGATTTATATTAACATTATGGATTAATTTGGCAAAAATCAACCCTTTTATATTGAGTCTACCTAGCCACAAAAGGTATAGATATTTCCATCTACTTAGGTCTTCTTTAATACCTTTTGATAAAATGTCAAAACACTTCACAGATCTTGGACATATTCCGTTATATTTGCTCCTTGACATTTTAGGTTTCTTATTGCCCTTAAAAAAATGAGATTTTATTTTAAAACTTTACGTCGATTGGGGCACCTGTGTGGCTCAGTCGGTTAGGCAGCCGACTTCGGCTCAGGTCATGATCTCACAGCTCCAACGCTTGTGGGTTCAAGTCCCATGTTGGGCTCTGTGCTGACAACTCAGGGCCTGGAGCCTGCTTCCGATTCTGTGTTTCCCTCTCTCTCTGCCCCTCCCCTGCTCGTGCTCTGTTTCTCTCTCTCTCTCTCAAAAATAAATAAACATTAAAAAAAAATTTAAAGAATATTTACGTTGATAGGGGTGCCTGGGTGGCTCAGTCAGTTAAGTGTCCATCTTTAGCTCGGATCATGATCTCAGTTTGTTAGTGCAAGCCCCACTTCAGGCTCTGTGTTGACAGCTTGGAGTCAGCTTCGGATTCTGTGTCTCCCTCTTGAGATCTGCCCCTCTCTCTCTCTCTCTCTCTCCCTCTCTCAAAAATAAATAAACATCAAAAAATTTTTGTTTAGGGGCGCCTGGGTGGCGCAGTCGGTTGAGCGTCCGACTTCAGCCAGGTCACGATCTCGCGGTCCGTGAGTTCGAGCCCCGCGTCAGGCTCTGGGCTGATGGCTCAGAGCCTGGAGCCTGTTTCCGATTCTGTGTCTCCCTCTCTCTCTGCCCCTCCCCTGTTCATGCTCTGTCTCTCTCTGTCCCAAAAAAAATAAATAAACGTTGAAAAAAAAAATTTAAAAAATTTTTTTTTTGTTTAAATTTAAGTTGATAAAATAAACAAGTCACAGGGATGAAAAGTATAGTATAGGGAATATAGTCAGTAATATTGTAGTAACTTTGTATAGTAACAGAAGATTACTATACTTATTGTGGTGAGCATTTTGTAATGTATATAAGTGTCAAATCACTGTTGCACACCTGAAACTAATGTCATATTATATGTCAACTATACTTCAATTAAAAATAAAAGGAAAAAATTACATAGACCTAACTTAACGGTATAAAGGAATGTAACTGATTTTTGCGCAAGAATATTTTATCAAATAACCTTGATGAATTCCACTATTAATTCCAATAACATATCAGTCAATTCTCGTGGATTCTCTTTGTACAGAACTGTTTAATATACCATTAATGACAGTGTAATTCTTACATATTTCATTTGATCAATTAATGAATTGACTGATTGACTTACTGTAATGGCCAGAACATCTGTTATTATGACAATAAAATAACAGTAATGTGATAATCCTCACACCCCTTTTCGTTTCTTGATATAAAAAAGGAATGTGTCCAACTTTTCTCCACTTAGAAAATTGATTACCATTAGTTTTTGGTGTATGGACTTCATGAGATTAGGGTAGCTCTCATCTACTCCTAGTTTCCTTAGAGTTTATTTTTTAATTATTTTAGGTGTTGAACTTATCAAATCCTCTCTCTACATCTATTTAAACAGTCATGTAATTTTTCTCTTTTATTCCATTGAAGCAATGAGTTACATTAATAGATTTCTCAGATTTTAGAATGTCCTTACATTCCTGAAACTACTTGATAATAATATATTTTAAAGTACTATTAGATTTGATTAACTAATAGTTTACTTATGATATTATGTCTTTGTTAATAAAGTGAAAATGGGCTTATAACTTCTTTCCTTTTCCTTTCCTTATTCAATTTTGGAAACAAGGTTAGGCTAACCTCATGAAAAGAAAAAGAGTTCAGGTATCTTTTTCTCCTATTTTTTTTTTGAAACAACTTGCATTATTAAACAAGTATTATCTATTCTCTGAAAGCTTAGTGGAATTCATCTATAATTCTCTCTGAACCTACATTTTTTAGGGTGATTGGAAAAGATCTCTCATGATTACCATTTTAATTTCTTTAGTGATTATTAGCCTGTTCAAGCTATCTTTTTTTTTTTTTTTAAGTTCATGTATCTATTTTGAGAGCGAGAAAGAGCGTGAGTGAGCATGAGCAGGGCAGGGGCAGAGAGAGAGGGAGAAGGAGAATCCTAAGCAGACTCCCCACTGTCAGCACAGAGCCTGACTCAGGGCTCCAACCCATGAACCACAAGGTCATGACCTAAGCCGAAATCAAGAGTCAATTATTCAATCAACTGAGCCACCCAGGCAACCCTCAAATTATCTTTTTGTGACAATATTATTATTTTTTATTTTTCCCAGAAATTCACTTTTATGAGTTTCAAATGTATTAGCATCTAGTTGTTAAAAAATATTCTGTGTCATATGGACACAATTATCTACAAAGAAGCCTGAGAAACATAGTTTTTATTCTGGGTAATCACATGTCCAGCTAAAAATGGATCATATTTCTTAGGAAAAATTGAAAATGAATATTAGTAGACAACTTACAGTCATCTACATAGCTGCCATGATTAGCAATGTGGTTCATGAGAGGGGCTGATGCCTTAGTTTGTGCCCTCCTGGTAGGTTTAAGAGGCAGGGTTTACAGGTAAGTAAGAGGTGGGTTTAAGGGTAGGTATCAGAGCCTATGGTGCCATAGATAGGAATTACCATTCCGATTTTTCTCTTCACCAGGCAATTGCTCAGGAACCCCCACTTAGTGTTCTACCCCAAGACTGTTCTATTTAAAGCTTTCTCCCTTGTTCTGCTCCCCTGGGTTTCAAGGAACACAAAGAGAGGAGAAATAGTCAAGGGTCAGATGTCAGCCTATATCCAACCAGGCTTTCTGTTCTTATCCCCCACATACCCTTATAACTTCCCATAAAGGGTTTCACTCAAAATTTCCCTTACTTTATTCATGTATTCATTTTCTATTCGTTTACTATTTTATTCATTTGTTTTTATTTACTTTATTCATTTAATATTTTATTTACTTTTTTTTTTTTTTTTTAGCTCCATACACTTTCCTCCTCCCTGAGATGCCCCCAGGAATAGGTTTGGAGGAGACCAGCACCTAAGCTAAACTGCTACTTGTCAAGAACCAGAAGTACCTTATTTGTGTTTTAATTTGGGGGGTCCAGAGCTGTGTTTTTCCTCCCAAGAGGAGCTATTTCCCTTCCCAAAAGAAGATGAGAATTCAACTTGTGGCTGAAGATCGACGTGTGAAAAGGACATGAGCTGAGATGCACAATTTCTGACAAGAGTCTGGAGACAGGCTGCTTCCTCTGTAGGCTGAGCCCCAATGTTTTAGGGTTGATGAAACCTTTCTGATGAGTTTGGGAGGCTCCAGAACAGAGGAGTTTTGTACCTCCTTCCAAGATGTGGCCTGAGGAAACTGAGAAGGACCCTAGAGAAGCCCCAAGTCCAGCCTGATTCAAGTCAAAGAATTAGCAATACTGAGGACAGTGTCTGGATAAGCATACCTGACAGCAGCCCCATAAAGGCCCATGCATGCCCAGGTGGCACAGAAAAGCCTATGGAATTGTCATTTTCCCTGAAGAAGGACAGAGAGGTAGGTTGAGAGAAGGCCACAGATGGAAGAGCTTTCACAATTGGGACAAAGAAGAAGCAACATGTGTGGATTTGCTGACTACAAGGCATGGTGGAGCTGAAGAAGATACACACAAGGGAGTTGAGCAGATGTAGCACATGGCTGAGCCCAAAGGCCAGAGACCAGTGAGGGCAGAGGTAGGCCCACCCACAGGTGTCCCATCCCCAGTCCAGTGTCAGGATACCATTCCAGTCCCTGGAGTCTCAGGCCACTCCCTGGGAGCAGGCAAGGAAAGGAAGCAGAGGGAGAATGCCAAATGAACAGTCATTAGACAAAAGTGGTTATGTTTTAAAACAGAAGGTAGTGAATGAAAGTGAATTGGTTCTACCACTAGCAAAGCCTGAATTGAGCCTATAGTGATATAAGGAAAAGCACCATTCCCCTTTTTTGTACACCCAAACTGAAATAGTGAATTTCATACCTGAGACAAACCTCACTTCGATTTTTTTCTTATTGGTTTAGACATTTTTTACCACTTAAACTTTCTTGTCCTGTTTTGTTGTTTATTGATCATTTAATTATTTCCTTTTTAAGCTTTTCTGCCTTTTCCTCTATGTCCTTTATTATTGATTTAGCTTTATCTTCCCTTTCATTAAATGTTTATTAAAATCTCATCTACTTATCTTTTTAGAGTTACATATATTTGCAATGAGTAGCAAATACCATATATAACTAAATCTGTAAGGTAATGTCTTCAATCATCAACACTTTAAAAAAGAAAATCTTGTAAAAATTATTTAAAATGGAATATAAACCAGGCAATTTCATATAGATGTGTATAATTTGACTTAATCTGTATAACTGTGTAGCTTAACTCCATTAAAGATGGAGTCAGGAAGCCCTGAAGGGGGAGCTCTCATGCACGACTACATGCCTTAAGGGGCATACCTCACATTCGACAGGAAGAAGCTTACTTTACAGAGAGCAGCAGGAAGAAGGAAGACTCTCTCCTTGCCCAGCAACAGCTCAGCCAATGAGAATGCAGCAAAACAGTGCTGCTCAGCTTTTTTCCCCTATAAAAAAGCAAGCCTGTATCTTCATTCTGAGCCACCCAGGTGCTCTGGCTTTTCTGTTTTTAAAGTCAACACTACATGGCAACCACAAAGGTACCTGAAGGAGATAAACCCCTAAGGGACTAACAACCCCCAGAACTGTGTGAGGTACTCACATGAACTCCTGTGCTCTCTCTCTCTGCTTCCGTGGGTCATCTCTTTCCTTTTTGTTTGGTGAGTCTCCTCTTAGATCCGAGCTCCTTCCATTTGGTTGACTTTTGGTCTGACCTTACTAAGGATCTGATTTTTGTTGTTCTCACTTTTAGGAAAGCATTGCCCTTTCTGGTGTACACTTGGTTTCCGACCCTCTGGGGTTTTTTCCCTTAAGTTTATTTACTTTGAGAGAGAGAGAGAGAGAGAGAGCCCACTAGCAGGAGGGGGGCAGAGAGCAAGGGAGAGAAGGAGAGAATCCCAAGCCCTGATGTAGGGCTTGAACTCATGATCTGGGAGATCATGACCTGAGCTGAAATCTAGAGTCTGATGCTTAACTGAATGAGCCACTCAAGCACCCCAGAACCTCTGGTTTTGAGTAATGGTACCCCAATCTGTTAAAATTTGTCAGGATGACAGGTCCCTCCTTCTGGGACCCTGGCTGGTTTTACATTTAAAAATTACAGTCCCTTCTCATGCACATTTTTAACTAATTGGACCAACTTAACAAGAAATAATTTAGAACTCCAATAGCCATTATGGGGGATTTTGATCTCTTCAAACTTGCTTTTCTTAGAACCAAGTTAGAAGACCATGACTCTAAAATGAAACACACTGAATGGGATGCCTATTTTAATTGGTATCTTGAGGCTTCCAAGAGTATTCAGGACTCTAAAATCAGGTCTTTACAAAGTATCACTTCTAAATGAACCAAGGCACACAAACAATGAAAAGAAATATAAAAAGCTTTCCAGGCCTTTCTCCCTTCTCCCATCCCCTTTGTCATCATCTCCCCCTCCTTTACACTGTCCAATTCCTCATTCTAATTCTCTCATTGAACTTTTCTTTTTCTTGGAACCTTTCCCTGCTCCCTCCTCCTTCAAACACATTAGAACCTTCTCTTTCAAAGTCAGATCCTTTTTGGGGAGCCTGGGTGGCTCAGTTGGTTAAGCATCCAACTCTTTTTTTTAAATTTTCTTTCTTTTTTTAAACATTTGTATTTATTTTTGAGAGAGTGAGTGCAAGCAGGAGAGGAGCATAGGGAGGAGACAAAGGATCCAAAGCCCGTTGTGGGACTCAAACTCATAAACCCTGAGATCATGACCTGAACCCAAGTCAGACACTTAACTGACTGAGCTACCAGGTGCACCAAGCATCTCACTCTTGATATTGGCTCAGGCTGTTATCTCATGGTTGTGAGATCGAGCTCTGCGCTAAGAATGGGGCCTGCTTGGGATCCTCTCTCTCCCTCTATCTCTCTGCCTCTCCCCCATACATGCTCACTCTCTCAAAATAAATAATTAACTTTAAAAAATTAAATTCTCTGAGGATTCTAATGTTATGTCCCTAATGTCCTATGTCCCCTGGACTAAGGTCAAACTATGAGCCATAGTCAAAGATTTTCCTAGGATGACTGAAGATCCTTATAGATTTTCCAAAGATTTAATATAGTCATCCAGACTTACTAACCAGGTTCCTCACTTTGTACCAGCTAGTTCACATGCTTGTTGGTGAAGGCCAAGCCCAGCGTGGATGAACTAGAGAATTGAGATGATTATGTTTTCAGAATCTCTACAACTGCAAATGAGAAACCAACCTCCTGCCTTGTTATATAAGGCTCAGCAATCCCTAAACTGCTTCACCTGGCAATCTCTAGGGCTTTGTCAAACCCTGTTGATTGGAATAAGATCCAGGCTTGTACTCAGAAGTGCAGTGAACCTGTGCATAACTATTACAATTGACTCCAAGTTGTTTTCAAGGAAAATTCTGACCTTCCTTTGGATGTTGAATCCACTCAGGTAGCCTTCCATTCTATGTTCATTAAGGAGCTGAACTGAGATCTTTCCCTTTTAGTGAAAATGCAAATCATCTCGCCTGTACCCTGGAGGATACAATTAAAGGGAAGTCCACTAAAATCTTTACTGTTGAGTTCCAACAAATGGAGGCCTCTAAAACAAAACCTCTCCTGGTGTCTGCCATTATTGTGAAAATCCAGGATGTCGGAAGAAAGATTGTTACAAACTTAAGCACTCCCAGGTGCTGTCAGCCTTTCCAATGCCCTTGTAACTCCCAATCTGCGGACTCCAAGGAACCATGGGGCCTTCCCCCATCCTTTCTCATTACCAGCTTGGATAAATAACTCTCAGACTAGGAATTAATTTCTCTGTTACTGGCGCTGGAGCTACACACTTGATGCTCAATCCCACTGTTATTAAACAGCCCCTGACTCAAGTATTGAAATGATTCAAATAGCAGGGGTCTGTATTAAACCTCAACAAGTTTCCATCTCTAAGCCCATTTTTTTCTTTTTTTTCTGGCCCTGTGAAAGATCCTCATCCTTTTCTCCTTAGTCCCTCCAAACTTGTTCATACATCAAGATCTCTTAGAGAACTATCTTGCTAAAATTTATTTATCCCCAAAGGGGGAGATAATTTTAGAATTTGATAGCAGCAACCAAATAGCCAACCAGGTGAATCAAATTGCCCTTCAAAATCTTTTATCTACTCTTTCACTGATGGCACTGGAGCTAACTTTAAGGACACTAACAATTTGTCCCCATTGGATAAGCTTTCACTCTCATTATAGGTCAAAATCTTCAACTGATATTGGCAGAATCCACAGTGCACCTCCTATTAACATCCAAGTATATCCCTCAAAATCTCTCCCAGAATTAATTAATACCCTATAAATAAAGGGAGCCCTTCAAGGCATCAAGCCCACAATGGAATATTATAAGGGTCAGGGCCTCCTCCTCCCTGCCCCAGTCCTTGAAATACTCCTATTTTGCCTGTGAAGAACCCCAATGGCCACAGATAGAGATTTGTCCAAGATGTCTGAGTCATAAACAATATTGTTATCGTTCATTACCTGGCTGTTCCAAATCCTAATACTTTGTTAGAATCACGTCATGCCTTCTTAGCATCCCTGTTGATAAGGCCAGCCAATATCTCTTAGCCTTTACTGGGAAAGGAAAAGAGTACATCTAACAGTAAGACTCCAAGGTTTTACCGAAAGTTCTTTCCAAACCTTGAAAGCAGTTTTAGATGATATGAAGTTACCTGGAAGCTCTACTTTATGACAATATAGAGACCGCTTCTCTGCTCCCCTTCTCAGCCCTCTTTGTAGGAAGATAGCATCCACTTTTTAAAACTACTAGCCTTGTGGGCACACAAAGTCTCCAAGGAGAAACTGTGGTTTACTTAAACTTAGGTTTGATATTTGGAGCACCTGATTTCAGAACAAGGACTATATTTAGGTCCAAATGGGATTCATGGCATCCCGAACTTTTATAAACTCATAACTAAGTGCCATTTATGAGGTTTTCATGGGCTAGCTGGTCACTGCCAAAATGGGATTCCAACTTCTCTCTTATGGCCCAAGCCCTATATGTTTCATCAAAAACAACAAACCTGATCCTCTTGTTTGGGAATATCAGGGTGAACCTAGCCTTGAAAGCCCTAAAGAAAAGCTTGAGAAATTCCCCTACCCTTCGACATACCAATTATCAACTTCCTCTTTTCCTTTTTGTATTTGAAAGGAAAGGGAACCCCCTTGGGGTACTCACCCCAAAACATGGAACCACCATCAACTGATAGGGTATTATAGCCAACAGCTAGACCCTGTGGCACAAGGATATCCCCTTGCCTCAGGGTCATTCCTGCCACCACTCTGTTACTCAAGACCACTGAAAAGCTAGTCATGGGATCCCTTCTAACAATCTAGCACCCATGCAGTAGAAGCGCCACCCACCGCCCCGAATTCTCATCACACTCAACACCTTTTGGCCCGTCCTCTCACCTCCTATGAAATCCACTTGTTAAATCCACTTGTTAACCCACTACTCATTTAACTCTTTGTCACTAGAATAATTTTAATCTTAACCATGTCACCCTTCTTCCCTCTGCTACAGATGACCCTCCTCATGACAGACAGATTACCTCTGGACCCCCTGTGACAACTTACAGAAAACTCCTTTGGATAATGCTGACTTTTTGTGATTTACCAATGGTTCTCATTTAGAAGGTGAAAATGGTAAATATGCTGGGTATTATATTACAACTCCCTACAAAGTTGCTGAAGCAGAACCTTTGCTCTTGGCTACCTTGGCCCAACAGGTTGGATTGTACACTTTTGCTTGGGTCTGCATTTTACCAAGGGCAAAACTGCAAATATTTATACTAATAGAAGTTATGCCTTTGCAATAACTCATGACTTTGGAATACCATGGTAATAGTGAGGCTTCTTCCTTTCCAGTGGGGACAAAAAAAATAGCCTTTATGTCCAGGAATTATTAGATGCCATATCCTTGCCAGCTGCTTTGTTCATATTCAAGGTACCTTTGCATTCCATACATGATTACCTGGAGGCTAAAGGAAACCACCTTGCTGATATCTATTTAAAGAACACTGCTTTTAAAGGAATGAACAACCAAACCTATGTCATGGTCCAAAGGGATGTTCCCCCAAATGATAATCTAGAAAAATTTACTAGAGATTCTCAAATTGGCCCCCCAAAAGGAAAAATGATATTGGGAATTTGATAACTATTGATTCTATTTAAAAACAAAAACAATAAAAGAGGTGTCTGGGTGGCTCAGTCAGTTGAGCGACTGACTTTGGCTCAGGTCATGATCTCATGGTTCATGAGTTTAAGCCCCACATTGGGCTTGCTGCTGTCAGTGCAGAGTCTGCTTGGGATCTTCTGTCCCCCCCCCCCCCCCCCACCTCTCTCTTTCTCTCTCAAAAATGAATAAACCTTAAAAAAAAAAAAAACACCTTTGGCTTGGGTCATATTCCAGTTCTGCCAGAGATCTAAAGTTCCTATTACTACTGTATAGACATTGAATTATTGGTCTATTGACAAAATGATGAACTTCCTGAACGAATACTGGTGGGGATATATTAATAAGGCTGCAAAGACTGCCTATTTTGTTTACCCCAGTGGCCTAAAGTACAATCCAGAAAAACCTTTCACACTGTTCCCAGACACTTTAATTATCCAATGGACCGCTTGAGATTTGGCAAATAGATTTTATTTGGCTACTCCCATTTCATGGATATAAATGTCTTGACAATGATTTGTTTGTTTTCTCATTGAACTGAATTCTCCTCCTGTGAATAGGCCATAGCTACTTCTGTGGCTAAACTCCTACTAGGAAAGATCATCCTTATTTGTGGAAACTCCCTCAAATCTTAGTCCTACCCCCTTTGAAACCCATAAATTCTTACCCTTTGAGATAATCATAGCATGTCCAACGTACTTGGCCCCTGCTTCTTCCAATCCACAGCTGGTAAAGGGGGCATAATTCAGTATTGCAAAGGCTTAATAGTTTCTGTTGAAAATAACCATGCTTTAGTAGAAGAATCTGCAGCATGTTCTCAAAAGACAAAGTTCTTAAACATCACATCTTGCATCCTGGAGATTTCATCTTTTGGGAAAGACCTCTCCAGAAAGACTCTTCAACTCCACTGGAAATGCTGCCATCAGATACTATTAACCCACCCTTGTGCTATCAAACTCCAAGGAACAGGCTCTTGGATCCATGTGTCACATCTGGAGAAAGCACTAAACCCTGATTTGACATGCATACCAACTGATGACCTAAAAATGAAGATTTTCAGGAACCAAAGTGGATAACAGCTGAAGGGGACATTTTTCCCAAGATGACTGGACTATGCCTATATACCTTTTTCTCACTGTTGCTTCTTATTTCCTTTCTTTCTTGGCCCAATATATTGCAAAAGGGGAAAACCTTTCTGACTATTGTATCTGTCACCAGAAACTCCAATCTGTTCATAATGCCAAATATCCCTTACTCTTCCCTATTTAAGTACTATGTTCCCCTGTACCCAAGATGAATACAAATGAGCTAACTCACTTAACAGTTGCAAGGATTTTAGAAAAGGCACCTTTAGGCTGGGATGATTCCTTGCAGAATGTCTGCTTCTCAACTTCTTCTGTATAATCATTACTAAGCTTTACACCTGTTGTC
Source organism: Prionailurus bengalensis (assembly GCF_016509475.1). Classification (NCBI taxonomy): domain Eukaryota; kingdom Metazoa; phylum Chordata; class Mammalia; order Carnivora; family Felidae; genus Prionailurus; species Prionailurus bengalensis. The sequence goes on from NC_057355.1 coordinate 100,488,647, forward strand.
TGACAAACCTTAATAGAAATTATAAGCCCAATAGGGTGATGCTAGCTCAGTGCTTTGAGATAATATCCAGTGCTTACCCCAGATAGGAAATGCCTGAGTGTCCTCCCTCCTACCCTTCTCTGTTACTCAAATGTGGCTTTAGTGCTTCCTTTTTTTTCTTCAATTTTTTAATGTTTATTTATTTTTGAGAGGGGGGAGAGGCAGAGAGGAAGACAGAGAATACAAAGCAGGCTCCAGGCTCTGAGCTATCAGCACAGAGCCTGATGCAGGACTCAGACTCACGGACTGCATGATCATGACCCGAACTGAAGTTGGATGCCCAACCAACTGAGCTATCCAGTTGCCCCAAAGTGCCTTCTAATTTATGTACTTTCCCTCTGATGTGGGGTGTGACAACCAGGAAAGGTCCCTCCTGGCACTAAGGGATGAAACCTCTAAATACAAAAAGTTGCTCTCAATCATCTATGCTTTTGAGGAAAAATCTTGATCAAAAAAGGGAAATGTGAAAAAAAAGGAAACAATTTAAAATGGGAGTCTGGCTGGGGTGCCGGGGTGGCTCAATCCATTGAGCATCTGACTTCGGCTCAGGTCATGATCTCACGGTTTGTGAGTTTGAGCCCCACATCACACTCTCTGCTATCAGTGTAGAGCCTGCTTCAGATCCTCTGTCCCTCTCTTTCTGCCCCTTTCCCACTCATGCTTTCTCTCTCTCTCTCTCTATCTCTCTCTCTCAAAAATGAATAAACATTTATTTTTTAAAAAAGTTAAAAAAAAAATAAAATGGAAGTCTGGAAACCCTGAAGGGGGAGCTCTCATGCACTACCACATGCCCTAAGGAGCATACCTCACATTCCCCAACAGGAAGAAGCTTACTTTACAGAGAACAGCAGGAAGAAGGGAGAATTTCTCTTCGCCCAGCAACAGCTCAGCCAATGAGAATGCAGCAAAACAGCCCTGCCTGTCTTCTACCTTCCCCCTACAAAAGCAAGCTCCTCTCCTCTGTTCTCTAGATTTGCATATGGTTTGCCATAGTTTGCTTGTCCCAAATTGCAATTCCTCTGGTATTCCCAAATAAACTCATTTTATGGGTAAAATAACTGGCTTTTTAAAAAATTTTAAAGAACAACAGTGGCTTTTTTATAGCAAACAAATATCCAATATAAAATTTAATGTTCAGAAGTAGCACCTGCTATCTGAAAGTTAACATATATATTGATACGTACTCTATACAAAAGAGCACTTTTTATGATTTAAAATTTATATATTAGAGTTTTTATTTTGTTTGCAAAATGCTGATTCAGTGAGGTCACAGTCAACGGGTTAGTCATAATAAGTTGGTGAGTGACAACAGCTTTCTTTTGCAAACACAGTTTACAACTTTAAGTGGATAATCCCGGTTTCTACAGCACAAATTCCAACAGATGTGTTATCAAACACTCATCTCTCAACTGTCCTTGAAACTATTAACACAAACTTTGCCCTCTTAGTAAATAGACTTAGATGCAACTGCAAATTTATGATAAACAGAGTAATTACAGATTTAACTCACACTCTATGGCAAATCACATTGTGAATATTCATTTACCATCTTCCTTATCTATTTAATTTAGGAGCTAATTATTACTCCAATGCTTTCAATGCTTTCAATTCACAAAAGTACTTCTATCTGGCTTCTCAAAAGTTTCCCTACAAGTTTCTGTTTCAAAACAATTTGTCTTCTGATGTTAATTTCAATCTTAAATCAAGGCTGAACCAAAAATATTGAGATGGATAACAATTTGTTTCCATATATACAATCTTAAAACAGTTTACCAGCACAATGTTGATTACATTAGTTGTGTTTCAGAATCAAAGAATACACATGATGGTGTATGTTTTACCTTGTCCCTGTTCTTATATACACATGCATGTTGTTACGGTTAAGAGGAGTCAAACATGAATACTGTAATTCTCTCATCTCTTGTGTCCTGGAAACCAAAACTTTGGATGTAGACAAAAGGAGATATAGATATAAGAAAATGAAGAGACAAAGTAAAAAACCCAGAGGCCTGAATTTGAATTTCCAGTATCATTAAGACCACATGAGGTATTTTATCTTTATATTATATTTAGGATGTCCCAGTTGGGCAATTGTAAGACTTAAAATTTCAGAAATATAAGTGTTACAGCTTTATAAAGTATATCATTTAAAGGTTTAATTATTTAAATGTATTTTATGTGTGCTTAGTTTGGTGAATTTTGGATAATCATTTGCCACCTTTAATTAGGGGGACTCCTGATGAAAGAACACCGTACCTCCTGTGGCCTTGTCAAGGGGGGTGAGCCTGAGAGGGATCAAGCCTCTAGATCCAGCTGTCACTTTGTAGGAACTACAGAGGACAAGAGGGATATGTTAAAAGTCACTGTGAGCACGCAGTCAGCAACATTGAGACTGAAAAAGCTGTCTGTCAGAGGTGCCTGGATGGCTCTGTAGGTTAAGCGTCCAACTTCAGTTCAAGTCACGATCTCACAGTTTGCGAGTTTGAACCCCGTGTTGGGCTCTCTGCGTAAGTGCAGAGCCCACTTTGGATCCTCTGTGTCCCTCTCTCTCTGCCCCTCCCTGACTCTCGCATGTGTGCTCTCTCTCAGAAATAAATAAACATTTAAAAAATATTTTTAAAAAGCTGTCTGTCAAATGGTCAAGGTTAATAGATAAGTTGGCAGGAAAAGAAGGGTACAAAAGGAGAATTTATAGATTATAAGAGTCTTCAAAGAAGTAAACTTCAAAAATAAACAAGTCTAAATTATAGTGATGAGGGGATGCACCTAAGTGATAAAACTATAAATAAAGACCAGGAAGTGATGACTATGAAAGTCAGGATGGTGGGAGGGAAGGGCTTATGATTAGACAGAGCTCCTTGGTGGCTGGGAAGTTCTGTTTTGACCTGCTTATTGGTTACAAGGATATTTGTCTTTTTTTTAATGTTTATTTATTTATCTATCTATCTATCTACCCACTTATTTTTTATTTATTTACTTTGAGAAAGAGAGAGAGAAAGCATGAGAAAGGGACAGAGAGGGAGAGAGAGGGAAAGAGAGAATCCCAAGCAGGCTCCGTGCTGTCAGTGCGGAGTCCGATGCTGGACTCAAAGTCGAACTGTGAGATCATGACCCAAGATGAAATCAAGAGTTGGACACTCATCCAACTGAGCCACCGAGGTTCCCCTCTTGTATTGCACTTTTTTTTAGTTTTTTTTTTAAGTTTATTCATTTTGAAACAGAGAGAGAGAGAGCACGCCCATGCACAAGTGGGGAAGGGGCAGAGAGAAGGAGAGACAGAATCACAAGTGGGCTCTGTGCTGCTGGCACAGAGCCTGATATGGGGCTCGAACTCACAAACTGTGAGGTCATGACCTGGGCAGAGATCAAGAGTCAGATGCTCAACCAACTGAGCCATCCAGGCGCCCCTTTTGTGTTGCACTTTACAGTCAGTCCTCCCTGCCTTGGTCCCTGGCAATCACTGATCTTTCTATTCCTATAATTTTGCCTTTCCCAGAATGTAATATAAATGAAATTACACAGTGGGTACCCTGGGGCATCTGACTGCCTTCATTAGCATACTGCACTTGAGACTCACCCCTGTCGTTGGTGCATCCATAATCATTTCCCCTTAGTAGTGGCTGCTCCCTCTTTTACTGCTGAGTAGAATGTTTATCCATTCACCAGTTGAAAGACTTTGGCTCGTTTTCAGCTTTTGGCAATTATTAACAAAGCTACTGTCAATATTTATATACAGAATTTCATGTGCACATAGGTTTTCATTTCTAGCGAGTAACTTTTAGGTTTTTCTTTTTAAATGCTATTCCTAATTTTTTGTCCTTTAGTTTATCAAGTGAAATGAAAGCCCAGACAGAAAGGGGCACCTGGGAGGATACTTCAGGTCCTGCAGAAGAAAGAGCTGGTTCATTTTTCCTTTTACTCTGTCCGGTGGCAAGCCTTTTAAGCCCCTTTAATTGACTTCTGATTTCTTTGAGTATTAAACCCCTGTCTCTGTTAGAAGTGGGACATTATAAGACACATATTTGAAAATTTAGCCTTGGCCAGGAGCTATAGCTGAAGTAGAGGATAGAAGTCTCAATTAGGACTTTATTGATGAACTTCAAGAAAGTGGATTGTGTGGGCAGCTGCTTTGAGAAGACAAGACTGAGCCAGCCCTTTGCCTTACTAAATAAGAGTAAAAACTGGAGAATATTTAGAAAAGCCTTACCTTGAAAACATTATGAATATAACTATTAAACCACATTAGAGTCATGATCCCATCTTGTCAAATGTATACATATTCCATATGTTGTTTCCATATTTTTCTCTATCTAGTTATGACTGCAAGAGTTCCCTTTAAATCCTGACTTTTAAGTAATTAGTGTTGTCTTATATAACCCTAATCTTGTGGCTAAGCTATGTTCAGTTATTTGTTACAGAAATATTAAATTTATTCATTATATGTCTATTATAGGAAATTAAATTTGTTAAAATATTGTTTTTGTAGCCTATTAAATTTAAGTAAGCAGATACAAGAAAGTGCTTAGATAAGTTGTAACTCAAGAGAGAAGTGTATTTCTGTCTCAGGTAATAGTCCAGAGGTAGGCAGACAGTCTAGGTAAATAAGAGTTTCTATTCCACCAGGTCATTCAAGGGTCATTCAGGGAACCACTCTCTGCTCTTATTGCTCCATAATCACATAAAACAGAAGTCAGCAAACGTTTTCTGTAAAGGACCAAATGATAAATATTTTAGCCTCTGTGGGCCATATGTGCTTTGTCATAACTTCTCAAGTCTGCTAATATAGCATGAAAGAGGCCACAGATGATATGGTGGTGAATGAGTGTGGCTTTATTCTTATAAAACTTTACAGAAACAGGTGGCAGGCCAGATCTGGCCCACGGATCATGGTTTGACAAGTTCTGTCCTAGCATGTGGTCTTTGTGGTTGAAGCTCCATTCATGTTCTGGTCTGTGGGAAGGGCAAAGGAGGCAGTAGAAGGCAAGACATTATCCGGAAACGGACACATCATTTCTGCTAACATTCATTAATCAAAACGTACTCATCCATCCATCCACTTCCAATAGAGGCCCAGAAATGCTCTAGCTGAACGATCATGTGCCTACATAAAATGTGGGGGTTTGATAATAGAAAGAAAGAAGAGAGTGTATATTAAGGAACAATTTTAGTTTGGGGATGAAATTCCTTTTCCCTATGAATGCTGAAGGCCTTGCTCCACTAGCATCTAATATCAACGTTGAAGTCAAAAAGTCAAAAGCTCCTCTGATCAAGCCTTACTTTAGCCTCCGTGATCCAAAATTTCCTAATGATATGCTCTGGCGTGATGTTTTTTTAACCATTTGGCTGGGGATTAGTGGGCACTTTACATTTGAAACTTGTATCCTTCAGTTCTGGGAAATTGTCTTGAATCCTTTCTCTGACAGTTTCTTCCCTTCCATTTTCTCTGTTCTCTCTTGCTTTAGTACCAATTCAACTGATGTTGGATTTTCTGCATCGATTTGTAATTTAATTTTCTTTTCTCTCCTATTGTCTATCATTTAGTTTCTTTGCTCCCCTTTTAAAGTTGATGGTATCCTCAACTTTCGATTAAAACCCTTTAAATTTTTATTTACTATCTTGTTTTGAATTTCTAAAACATTCTTTTTTTGTTGTTGTTGCTATTTCTGAATGTTTTCTCTTTAGATCAATCTTAATTATTTTATTATGGATAGCATATCTTCCCTAACCTAAAGTGTTCTGCTGCTGGTATTGTCTCTACTGCCTCTGAAATATTTCTCCTTGACTATTTTATTTTCTGTCTTAAATGTTGGAGGGTGTCCTTAAGTATCTGGATGTCCCACAGATGTCTATTTGTAGTTTAGAATGAGGTAATTTAAAAAACAGATTGCAAAAAAAAAAAAAAGAGTGATTGTAAGCTCCATGCAGATGGACCAGACTTGTCTCATGGGGCAGCTTACTTCCCTGCAGTGTGAGCAGGGGAATGCTGCTTTTATTTCAGGAAATTACCATGTGTCAGTGTTTGTAGGTCTTTTCGCTTGAGATTGCCCAAGAATGAGATTATGTGTTGTGTTTTAGAAATGAATATTCTTTAAGCTCCATTTTGTTTGTCCACTTTCACAACTGCAAAGAGAAATACCTAGGGAATTTACATAACTTCTACATTGGAAAAGTTAACTATAACAAGGCAATTATGGTGATGATTAGTGGTTAAATTATAAGAAAACAGGTCAGAAAATTCAATTTCCCATGATGAATAAAGTTTATAACTTAAGTGAACAAACACAATTCTATCTAGCAAATAGAATTTTCTACAGTGTACATAGTATATACATAATACAGCTGTTGTATTTAGAGGTTAAATACCAAGGAGACTCTCTGCCCTTAGTAAGCAAATATGTACCAGGAAGTGTAACTATATTTTAAAGAGTCAAGCATGTGTAAACTAAAATATAAACTTAGAACTTTGCCCCTTTGGCTCAAAATTTTCATTCCTTTTCTTGATACAATCAAATATAAGAATCCTTTAATTACACATCTCATTAACATGAGACAAATAACTCTGAATCCAAAACACTTGTTTCAACCAAGTTCTTCTTATTCCTTGTTTCTCATTATATATATTTATACCTTGTAACCTGTTCTTTTTAATTTTAAACAGGACCAAATTAAAGTATTTTCAAGTTAATCTATTTTCACAAGCCAGTCATTTTTTCCAGAAAGGCTCCCAATCTCCTACCTGGTGGGGGCAGGGGGAAAATGGGGAGAGAGGAAAAGAGGTAACAAATCCAACAGCTAACTATCGCATAGCCAAGAGAAGAAAGAGAACAGGAAGAGACCTCACCATACAGTTCACAATCTTCCACTTAATCCTGATTTCAGTTAGGTACCTCACTCTCTACTTTAAATTTATTGAGTGTTGGGGCACCAGTGTGGCTCAGTCGGTTAAGCATACGACTCTTGGTTTCTGCTCAGGTCATGATCTCACAGTTTGTGACATTGAGCCCAGCATCTGGCTCTGTGCTGACAGCACGGAGCTTGCTTGGGATTCTCCCTCTCTGCCCGTCCCCCACTTGTGCTTGCACTCTCTCTCAAAATAAATAAATAAACTTTAAAACAACTTAAATTCATCCAGTGTCATCCTAGTGGAGTTTTGGGAGATAGGAGAAATAAGTCTGTGTTCAGCATAACATACCTAATTGGTAACACTGACAGATTTCTTTGGAAATAGGCAGCACTTCACTAATTATTCATGAAAATAAAAAACAGAAAAAAAAATGAATGCTTAACTGTTCGTTCTGTCAAAATATAAAAAACCAGAAGTGCCACAATTATGGAGTACTACACTTATTCTCTATGAAACATTGTTGGTTTTATCTTAGCAATTATTCTCCCCTTTTCCCTTAAGAATTCTATTTTTTTCCAGTTTTCTTGAAACATAATTGACACACACCACTGTATGAGTTTAAGATATATAACATAATGACTTGATATACGTATATTCTGAAATGATTACAGTAAGCTTCATTAATGTATATATATCGCCTCATGTAGTTACCAAAAGAATGTTCTTATGTTGAGAACTTTTTGGATCTACTCTCTTAACAACTTTCAAGTATACCATACAGCAGTGTTAACTACAACCGTCATGTTGTACATCACATTCCCAGTACTTATTTTTTTTATAACTGTAAATTTCTATAAGAATTCTAATTGGGTGTCTTGCCATACAGCTAAAGATGGCATTTCCTGGCCTCCTTTATAGCTACATTTAGCCATGTGAATAAGTTCTGACCAATGAAAAGTAAAAAGAAGTGATATATAGAACATCTGGGGTGTCTCCTTAAAAATGAAGAAAGCTTTGGGGCGCCTGGGTGGCTCAGTCGGTTAAGCGTCCGACTTCAGCTCAGGTCACGATCTCGTGGTCCGTGAGTTCGAGCCCCACGTCGGGCTCTGTGCTGATGGCTCAGAGCCTGGAGCCTGTTTCCGATTCTGTGTCTCCCTCTCTCTCTGTCCCTCCCCTGTTCATGCTCTGTCTCTCTCTGTATCAAAAATAAATAAACGTTAAAAAAATTTTTTTTTAAAAATGAAGAATGCTTTGTCCTTCTTCCCTTTCTTCATCCCACTTTCCCATAATCAGATGAAATGCTGGACCATCAATAGCCATCTTGGACAAGAGCCCTATCGTAAGATCGGTGGACTACACATCTTGAAGGGAGCTAGATCCATGGCATCTTCTAAATTAAAGGGTATAACTGAGTGAGTTATCTGTCTTTGTTGGGTTCTGGCAAATAAAATCTCCAGTAATTGTCTAAAACCCTTGCTTTATCTTTTCCAAACATCTAGGCTGCAGAGGCTTATACTCCAGGCTGCCTCTTACAGACGTTTAATTCCCTTCCTCAGTGCTAGCTTGTTCTTTTGTCCTGAATGACTTCCCTGCCTCTCTAGTAATCTTACATCCCAAGTACAACCCAGTCACACTGTGTTCAGATCAGATCAGTTAGATGCACCAGAGCTGTCAAATATTGACTCCAGACTCATCAACCCCAAAGCTGCAGCTACTGAGTTTTTCTTTAGCCAATACTCACTAGACTGTGCCTTTCAGTGACTCAGATTCTTCTCCTAAAGTGTGGGACACACTCATAGTTACCTGCTCACCTTTCTCCACTCTTATAATAGAATCTCAATTTTGTTTGAGAGTTGTATTAGTTTCCTATTGCCACTGTAACAAATCATCACAAATTTAGTGGCTTAAAACAACACAAATGTATTCTCTTATAATTATGGAGGTCAGAAGCCTAATATGGAGGTTCTAGGGGGAAGTCCATTTCCTTGCTTTCTCTAGTTTCTAGAAGCTGCCTGCATTCCTTGGTTTGTGGCTCTGCATCATTCCAGCCTCTGCTTCCATTATTCCCTTCTCAGACTTTGACCTTCTTGTTTCCCCCTTATAAATACCCCTGTGATTACACTGAGCCCACCTGTTAATCTAGGATAATCTCCCTAACTCAAGATCTCTAACATACTCACATCTCTTAAGTTCTTTTTTCCGTGTGAGGTAACATAGTCACAGATTCTGGGGAGATTATTCTGCCTATCACAGGAGGCAATGAACCCAGTCCCAAAGGATGAATCACAATTAGTCTAAGCCAGCTATGGCAATTCTATTTGTTTACCTTTGACAGTAACGTGTGGGTGAGGGGAACATGTGACTCATTGTGTCCAACGAGATGTAAGAAGTCTGGGGTGCCTGGGCAAGATTTTCTTCCTGATAGGAGAAGTGCAAGAGAAGAGAGCCTCACTTTTCTGACTATACACTTCCTCATCTTTTGTGCTATCATGTGAGGACATGATACATAATGCGCTTCCAAATACCTTGTCACCTAAAGAAAAGGCCAAGACAAAGGTAGAGATGCTGATTTAACAGCTTGACATAGTTTAGCCACTAATGCAACTCTGGAATCACTTACCCTTAGACTTCTCTTTAAATAAAATACTGAAATGTTTTTAGTTTAAGCAACTGTTAGGATATTTTGTAACTTGCAGCCAAAGGCATTCCAACTAAGTCTCTCAACTGCATATCCCTTGGATTCTGTTACTTGCTTGCAAGAATCCTGGCTCCTAGAAAATAATTTCCAGCCGTACAGGAAAAAAATCAACATAAACAAAGATGGATGTATTGGTGATTGATTTTTTATCTCAAAGGAATCATATTTGAGCTTCCATACTCATGGAATCACAAGCTATCTTCTTTTTAATCTTGTCTCATATTCTTCCCACCCAAACATACACAGATGGTTTCTATGTCTGGTCTCAATACATATACATACTCAATACACAATATACTGGATGGTAAGTTAAAAAGGATAAGCCCCATAAAGTACCTAGAATGAGCTATATAGTAAGTGTTCAACAAATTGTAGCTATTATCATATATTTTCTGTGCTTGATGGCTGGCATTTTATTTTGGCCTATTAAATCCCATGATTAATAATAGTGTCACCAAAGCCCCACCTTGAGACAAACTGGACTAAGAAGATGCCTTCTACATACACTGATCCTCTCTTGGAGAATTCATAATCACACCCAATACTGAATAATCTCTGAGAAAACTCTGGGAAATTTTCACTTATTTTCCAATTGAGACCCCATGTTAGAAATTAATAATAATACTAACTTAAAGATGGGTATTTTCAGTAATGTTGAAGCCAGGCATCTCCCCCAAACAGATCTAGTGAGTACCTGTTTATACCCTCAGCCAAACCATCCCTAGATGGACCAAGAAGGCCCTTGGTCCATAAAAAGCTACATTATCCGGTGATCTAATGTTCTTCTAAAAATACCTCTTGAGAGAGGCTTTGCAAATCTTTCATCCCTACAGACTGAAATCAGTCCTGTCTGTCCCTCCTTAGGCAAATATGGGACTTTCCGTTATAATTCCTGGCTGAATAGACTGTTAAGAAGAATTCATCATCCCGTAACAAAACTTGGCAAGAATGCATGTAAAATAACATCCAGAGAAATGACTTCTCCATGTCATGCTCAGAAGTCTAATTGGATTCTGGTTTCACACAACGACATAAAGCATTTGAGACAAACCGTTCCATGAACACTGACCAAGAAAATGTGTATTAGCCCATTTTAGAGAACTACATCTAGCCAATTCTGCTGATACTGGAAATATTGGATAGCTCTCATGGTTGCATTCCCCTTGCCTAGAATGGTGCCTGGATAATGACTGCCAATAATATTTTTTGAATGAAATTTTTAAAACTTAGAGGGACCAGGAGGCTGCACTACAATGGTAGTTCAAAGGAAGTGAACTCTGAGCCCTAAAGTCTTCTTTCGAGGCAAATAGAATTTTATTATACTTCTTCAGGCTAATTTGTTTAAAAGTTATCTCATTGATGCTTAACTCCTTTGCTAATGTATCCTCAAACCTTTAATTTTCTATTATCCTGCGCTATCCCTTAAAGAAAAAGGCTCTTGTTTTTTAACTTTATACATATTTTATGTATTTTCATTTTCTGCAAATTGATTTTGTACAGCCACTGGGGAAATGGACACTAGTTCACTTGTAGGTTGCATGTTTCACACAATATGGAAAAACTGTTTGACTTAATTTTTCTATTGAATTGGCCTGCTCCAGAACCATGTGGCAATACCCTTTACTCAACTCACCGGATAGAACTAAAATTCAATCCACATTGCATTTGGCATTTTAAATCCAAAGCCCTTAAAAAACCTCCCCACACCACAGGAAAAGCATGAGCCAAATAGACAAGCTATGTAGAGAATCATTTAGCTGAGGCCAGAGAAGGGAATCCTTCCACATCCATCCTTGAGAGAGCAGCCCACAAAGGGATTAAGCAAGATGGTGTTTCAGTTCTCCCTGGGCTGTTTTCATGAGACTTCTTCATTCCTTTCTAAGTGCTATCGGGTCCAGGATTCTAGGTGCACAGTCGCTGCTTAGCTGAGCCCCACCTGTGCAAGGAGCTACCTCACCATCGTGGCAGGTATCGCTTCTCGTCCACCCAAATACCAGTCATGGCCGCACAATGGGCTGGTGTGTTGCCACATGGATATGGGTGGTGTGATATTTTGGTCACATTAACAGTCCTTTACACAAACCCCCACCCCTTGCTGGCTGTGTCCTCATCAGCAAAACGGGTATTTGTAGTACTCAGACTTCAGTGAAAAACTCAACTTTTCTTCTTTTGCTGTGTTCAAAATCTTTGGGCTCATCCTTGGGAGGATTAGAATTATTGTTCTCTCTCCTTCAGGGAAGGTAACTGTCCCCAGCTTCCAGGGACAATCAACAGAGCTCATGTGTGAGAAACCAGGGCTCTGTCAGACCTGCCTTTCCTGAGGGACTGCAGCCTACATGCTCCATTTGCTCCCCTTTCCCTCTCTGCACCAGGAAGGTGAGCATGGCCGAGAGACTCACATTGGCCAATGAAGTGGGGGCAGAATGATGTGTCACTTCTGGAAGGAGGCATTTTTTTTTTGAAGGTGTAAGCACCTTTTTATTATTTATTTTTTTCATTTAATTTTTATTTTTTTTTAATTTACATCCAAATTAGTTAGCATACAGTGCAACAATGATTTCAGGAATAGATTCCTTAGTGCCCCTTGCCCATTTAGTCCATCCCCCTCCCACAATCCCTCCAGTAACCCTCAGTTTGTTCTCCATATTTATGAGTCTCTTCTGTTTTGTCCCCCTCCCTGTTTTTATATTATTTTTGTTTCCCTTCCCTTATGTTCATCTGTTTTGTATCTTAAAGTCCTCATATGAGTGAAGCCATATGATTTTTGTCTTTCTCTGACTGACTAATTTCACTTGGCATAATACCCTCCAATTCCATCCACGTAGTTGCAAATGGCAAGATTTCATTCTTTTTGATTGCCGAGTAATACTCCATTGTATGTATATATACACCACATCTTCTTTATCCATTCATCCACTGATGGACATTTGGGCTCTTTCCATACTTCGGCTATTGTTGATAGTGCTGCTACAAACATTGGGGTGTATGTGTCCCTTAGAAACAGCACACTTGTATCCCTTGGATAAATGCCTCGTAGTGCAATTTCTGGGTCACAGGGTAGTTCTATTTTTAGTTTTTTGAGGAACCTCTATACTGTATTCCAGAGTGGCTGCACCAGCTTGCATTCCCATCAACAATGCAAAAGAGATCCTCTTTCTCTGCATCCTTGCCAATATCTGTTGTTGCTTGAGTTGTTAATGTTAGCTATTCTGACAGGTGTAAGGTGGTATCTCATTGTGGTTTTGATTTGTATTTCCCTGATGATGAGTGATGTTGAGCATTTTTTCATGTGTCGGTTGGCCATCTGGATGTCTTCTTTGGTGGAAGGAGGCATTTTATTGCAGGTACTCAAACTCCAGTGTGATCTTCTCTGCCTTGGTCATCAGAGTGGCACATGCTCAGCCCCAGCCTGTGTTCTTACATGACTATGACAAGCAGAACCCTCTTGCCCACCATGCAGGACAAGAGAAAAATAAGTCATTGTTATTTTAAGTCACTTAGATTTTTCTTAACTCCATGCAACCTAGTTCATTCTAACAGAGGAACGTTAAGGATTGCTGTGTGTGAAAAAAGGCAAAATGAGGGTTTTGTGAAGGAAGGACTAAAGAGAGAAGTGGCAGCCCCAGGGAGAGCCTGAGGGGAAGTTTAAACAATGGGTCCCAGCCCAGAATGGGTGCGAAGCCTCTGTTCCTGAGAGTGCCCCACAGGCATTAGTGGCCAGAGAGTTTTGGGGCCAAGCATAGGACACTTCTTTTTTTTAATGTTTATTTATTTTTGAGAGACAGAGAATAAGCAGGAGAGGAGCAAAGAGAGAGGAAGACACAGAATCTGAAGCTGGTTCCAGGCTCTGAGCTGTCAGCACAGAGCCCGACGCAGGGCTCAAACTCATGAACTCGGAGATCATGACCTGAGCTGAAGCCGGATGCTTAACTGACTGAGCCACCCAGGTGCCCCAAGCTCAGGACATGTCTAAGGGAAGTGTTCCCATGCCTGGGAATGGAATAGGACCAGGCAACTGACCTAGTGCAGGAAGCACATGTCAAGGGAGCTTCCAGGGTCCAGTGGGGCAGAGGAGGGGGGCACTGTCATTGCCAACAGCTCTAGGTGCTGTGGGACATTCACAGGAAGTTAAACGCAAGGTCTGTGTTTGTCCGAGTCCAAGAAGCAGATGCTAAAACAAGATGAAGACAGGCAGGAAGTCTATCAAGGAATGAAGACCAGCAACCCCAGTGGAGGACAATGAGGAGGGAGGTCCAGAGGGCAGGGAGGACAGTCAGACTGCAGTGACTTCTGGCTCCTTTGAGGGACAAATGGAGGGAAAAGTGAGGAGGTGAAGCTGCTGACAGTTTCTAGGAAAGTTTCAGCAAGACTTATGAGGAGTTCTCAGCCAAGTTCACCCTTCCAAGGAGCCTGTGTTTCCCACGTTAGACTCCTTAGACACACTCAGCCATTGACTCAGTTTTCCCTGGAAAACACGGCCTGGTGCTGACTCTATGCTAGACGTCAGAAAACAGCTGCTGGGATTCCCAGGAAACTCTGTTCCCACAGGAGGAGGTGTCAGTGGAGAGCTGCCCTAGCCACCACACAGCCACCACACCGTCTTTCATATAGCTTATAAAAGTCTAAGAGAGAAGAAGACCAACGATCATGCACAACATGGGCTCGTAATATTACCTTATATTTGTTTCAAGGTATACAGCTTATCTAGTGCTTTTACACATCTCCTCCCATTGTATGGTTGGGGTGACATTCTTGACATAAGGTTGCAAAGCCTGAAGCTCCAACACACCTGTGCAAGCAGAGGGGTGCTGACCCAGCACTCAACGGGCTCACTCTTAGGGCTTCATCCACTGTATAAGAAAAACACCGGCCGAAACCTAGTGCCCCAGAAATGTCTGTAGTGTCGATAAGCAAAAATTAATCTTAGGCCACTTGCATATGAAATGCTTAGAAAGAAAACTGACTCTGAAGAAGGTTCTTCCTGTGTTTACCCTTTCAGTAGAGGTGGCGTTCATAGGATGAGATTTGTCCCTAGCACAGACACCCAAGGGTGGGTCACAGGAGATCCTGTTTACCAGGAAATGCCTTCGGGGGGGTGACCATAGGCTGGTGTCTCCAAATGCTGGAGCAGCCCAGTGTGGCTTCAGGATGGAGGACAGGCCTCCAAGCTGAGATGCCTCGCTGTATGTGAAGAGGAGAAGATCTGGCTTCAAGATGCAGATACCACAGAGAAAACCCTCCCCAAACCATGATAACTTCCTCAACTTTACAACAGGCTGGTTTATGTGGGACAAGACCAGCACCTAATTTTCTTTAACATTAATGGAGATTTTCTTCTTCCAAAGAGAAATTAAAACAAAAATGGTGAGATGAGAATTACCCAGACTTCAGGAAAAATCCAAATCACAATTCCATTCTCTGAATTGGTGCAACTCAATAAAGAGGGAGAAGGTACAAGCTTTGTGCCAAGCTTTTGGGTTACACCTAAAATCAGAGACCAGGTAAAGGCAACCCAACACTGGAAAAATGGCACATGAGGTGAAAATAAATGTGAAATCTTCAAGTTCTAAGAAAAAAAGGGTTACAACATGTCAATTTTAGGATTGCTTATTATATGGAAACCATTGAGAGCATCAGTATTTTCACTGGCTGTCAGAAAAACACTCAGAACCAAAGACTTTTTAAACTATGAAATTATTTCCTAGGGGAATATATGTGAAACATTTCCATAGTGCATTTCTCCATGCAACTTCCTTTCAGAGTAAGATAGAAAGCGAAGTGCATTAGACCTCTCTGGGATTGCTTCCAGCACAGGAACGTGTTCTGGTGAAATAATACTCCATTACATAGCATTGGACCTTTTATTTTATACTTAAGAATCATCTACTCTGGGGTTGGAAACTGCTTTCCCTTCTTAGCAGAGGCAACTGCCCCGGGCAGCAGCAGAAGAAATAGCAGGGTGATGGGCTGAAAAAAGGTCTCTAAGTTTTAGTCTTGCTGTTGTCACTAACTAGGGCTTGTGGGGCAGGTCACATAACTACTCACAGCCTGTTTCCGTATTTATAAAGTGAGGTGGTTGTTAATGGGTCAAGGTCTTTTTGTTCCTCTAATTGACCTGGGAAGCTCTCGAAGAATACAGATATTTGGGATCCTCACACAGACTTATCAAATCAGAACCTCTGGAAATGTAGATTTTGAAAGCCCCGGATGATTCTGATGTGGTCACTCCATAGGCCAATATTTTAGGGGTAACTATACAAGATTTTTGGGATCCCTTACGGTTCTAAAATCTATGATGGCGAGGAGGTAGGAAAAGGGGGTCAGGTAGAAGCATTCTTCTGTGCCACAGAGCAGAAGGGTCTACATCACCTGGGAGCTTATTAGAAGTGCAGACTCTTGGACCCTAGTCAGAACCCTACTGAATTAGAATCTATATGTATTTTTATAAGTTTATTTTTATGTATGTATGTATGTATTTATTTATTTCTATTTTTTTAGTAAGCTCTATCCCCAACATAAGGCTTGATCTCATGGCCACAAGATCAAGAGTCACATGATCTACCAAATGGGCCAGATCTATATTTTAACAAGATTCCCCACAAGTTCCTAAATACACAAAAGTTAGACAGCCCTGTCCTATTCTACATAATCAGGAGTGAACCTGTCTATTGATACATGCTCATTGGTTGTTCTCCTGCCCAAGCTCGGTGGTGTGGCCAACCCAGAAATCCATCACAAGGGAAACATTCAGCTTCAGATGATATCTCTTCCTGGCTATCATTCTCAAAGAATGTGAATTTGGGACATTGCCACCTCTCCCCTTTCAAACTTGTCTTAAAAATTTTTTTAATTTTTATTTACTTTTGAGAGAGAGAGAGAGCGCACGAGTAGGGGAGGGGCAGAGAGAAGGAGACAGAATCTGAAGCAGGCTCCAGGCTCCAAGCTGTCAGCACAGAGCCTGACCCAGGGCTCGAACTCGTGAACCTTGAGATCATGACCTGAGCTGAAGTCAGACGCTTAACTGACTGAGCCACGCAGGCACCCCTTGTTTTAAATGTCTATGGAGGTAAAACAGTGAGGCCAAAGGGAGAGAGAGCTAGGCTGTGTGTGTGAGTGCACATGTGTGTGGGGGGTGGGGAGGTGGCATTATTCTTCCTCTTATCGAGGCAAAATATCCCAGGTGAGTTACCAGAGGTGAGGTTAACCATTTGGGGGAGAAGAAAATTTTAACTTGTGTTCAACTGCTAAGCTCTGATTAAGATAGGGGGAAATTTTAAAGTAGTGCAGCTCACTTTCTCAAGGTTTTGCTATTCTTTTCATTTTTAAGTTTATTTGTTTTGAGAGAGAGAGAGTGAGGGGGGGTGGGGGAGAGAGAGAAAGAGTGAGAGAGAGAGGGAAGAGAGGGGGAGAGAGAGAATCCCAAACAGGCTCCACACCATCAGCACAGAGCCTGATGTGGGGCTCAAACTCAGGAACTCTGAGATCATGACCTGAGCTGAAACCCAAACCCAGAGTCAGATGCTTAACTGCCTGGGCCACCCTGGTGCCCCAGGGGTTTGCTATTCTTATCCACATCCTGTCTTGAGAGCTTATTTTCAAAACAAGAGAGAGAAAAAAAAAAAACACCTCTACCCAGAAAAGACTTATTTCTGCTATTGAGGGAGGGAGAGAAGTTCAATTTACAAAACTCAGATAAAGCATGTAAAAGACAGAATTTAAAAGCCAGGGGGGAAAAAAGATTTAAAAAATCTTCCCACAAAGAAGAATTCTATTGGTATCTTTTTTTTCAAGAAAATAAACACCCAGTTTTATTCTTTTATGATAGTCCACTGAACTAAAATTCTTAAGAGAAACCCTAAGTCCTCTGGGTGCTGTGTTGGTAAGTGTTCATTATAAGAAGCAGATGATGTCCTTCCTGTGAACACATACATTCTTTCTGCTATTTTCAAGATGTGACATTTTTACTTTTTCTTCCAAGATAAAACTGAACTTCCTATGGGATTTTTTTCATAAATATTCATTTATTATTCATAGGAATCATTCCTGATATAACACAGGAATAATGTGTTTCACTTGCCTATGTTCATAAAAGAAAGAAATCCATGGCCAAGAAGTGTAGTTTTTTTTTTTATCTCTATACCCATAAATAAAATTAAAATTTGTAAATGGGCTTCCAGGTTGCCTGGCCCTAGGACTGAGGACAAGAAAAAGGCTCTCCCCAGGCCTGTCCATGACCTCTGCCCTCCAAACCCATAACAAATATCCCAAACCACTGCTATTTACATTCTTATTTCCTAAAGATAGGTGAGTCAATGGTCATTCATCCCATATAAATTTCTCAGATTGTCATCTTCAGAGACTAAGCATACTGGAAAGTTTGGGAGAGAATTTGGTGGAGAGGAGAGAGCAAGGAGAAGGACAAAGTTTTCTTTTGTATTTTTAATTTTTTTTTTAATGTTTATTTTTGAGAGAGACAGAGTGCAAGTGGGGGAGGGGCAGAGAGAGGGAGACACAGAATCTGAAGCAGGCTCCAGGTTCTAAGCTGTCAGCACAGGGCCTGATGTGGGGCTCAAACCCACGACCGTGAGATCGTGAGCTGAAGATCTTCAGCTGAGCTGAAGTCGGATGCTTAACCGACTGCGCTACCCATGTGCCCCAAGGACAAAGTTTTCTTAGGGACTTCATTAAAGTTAAATCTCTAGGAATTAGGGAGTCAGGGAACACAAAGTCTCCTCAAACCTCTTAGTAAACCACAGGTTCTTTGATGGTATCAGCCTCCAAGTTCCAGGTGCAGATTAGTACAAAAATACCGCTTTGACCTCACAGGCTGGTAGATGGAGTAATACTCTCTGACCCAAAACATCAACGGCACGAAGGCCAGGAAGCCGAGGAGCTGCTTACACATTAGATTCCAAGAAATGAGTGTGAGGGATGTGTCCACACGGTTCCTGGTTGTGCGTCTAGGTCCCAGGTGATCAGTCCACCCCAGTTAAGCCTCAGGTCTAGGTAATCTCATTCATACCATAGATTCCTCTCAAGCTGTGAATGGTCAGGGAGCTTCTGGTAATTGTCAGACCCCATGCCATCAGCCAGGTATTGCTTCTAGTTTTCTATCTGCATATTATACTTTTTAGCAGCCTCAGCTAGTTCTTCTGGGGTCTTGGGATAGGGACCTGGGGAGCATGTCCTTCGTGATGTGGGAGACTGTGCACCCATGTACCAGCTGCCCTTTGCGGCCATAGTTTTCCCAGGACTCGGGTCCTGGCCACCACCTCTTCACCTTATTTATTAATTTATTATTAGTTTTTCTGAAAACTATTTACAAGGGTTCTACACCTACCATCTATTTAAGTAAGACCCTATGTAATTCTAATTTAAGCTTTCGATAGTTTGCCTAACAAGCAAACAGATGAGCATGATTAGCAGTGTTCTCTTTCCTTCAGTGAGTTAGATGGTGCATCGGTCATACTTTTCAGACTATGGAATATCAAGCTTGTTAGTACATTAGAATTACCTGGGGAGCTTTTAAAAATCAGGCGATACTTCAGACCATTTAAATCAGAATTTCCGAGGCAGTGAAAGTCAAGCATCGGTATTTCTTAATACTCCCCAGATAATTCAAATGTGCATCCGAGGTTGACAACCAACCAGAAAGGGAAAAAGTGGAGGAGGAGCTCTACGTGAAAGGCCACTTGCGAAATGTGAGTTTTGGGTTGGTTGATTTGATGGCTAGTTGAATAAAGGGTTGTTTGAGAGGGCAGAAGGCACGACTTTCCATGTGATTTAGGACTTAGAGCAAAGTTGGAAAGGATATCAAAATACCCACTTTCAGAGCACATGGGAGGAGCATGGCCCTTTCCTTCATAGACATCTATACTTATCCCTTACCTGAGCCTGTTCAGAGCCTCCCCTCATCAGGGGAATTTCTCTGTCTGCCTTTTTTCCCTCCACTGCAGGCCCTTTTGATGACCTCACCACATGCCAGCCTGAGGTGGTTCCCAGAGCTCTCAGCTGCCCCCCTTGAAATGGTAGTCCATGTGATGCATGGCTTTAATGGTGGCCAGTAGTAGGAAGACAGGAGAGAATTTCTGCCCCTTCCTCCTGATGATCCTTGACTCATGCACCAGAGAGACACAACTGGTTTACTCACAACTTCAAAAAACCCCTACATTTTAGCTAGTGCTTCACTTCTCTCGTGGGCAGCTGATCTACTTCCCAGTTTATGTAATTTCTATGCTTTGCACAAAGCAAGAGGTGGTCAAGAAATGTGTGTTGAGTAAATTAACTTGACACCACCTTTTCTTCGTAGCACTTGTAACACTTATGTCTGCCAACCTTGCCAGACTGAAAACTTTGTGTTTCGTTTCTTTCCATTATATCTCCAGCACCTATCAGGTGGCTCTCAATAAATATTTGCTGTGTGATAAATGTATAACTAAATAAGTGCTTCTTTTGGCTCTTACACAACATCCACTACAATACTAACTCTAGATAATATTTGGTTAATTGATGTTAATCCAAAGGAATGAAATTTGGTTTGCAGACTGTCTCAGTGCCAGAGGGCAAGAAGAGACCAAATGAAGGGGCAGACCACATCACATTGGCAGGTGGCAGGTTCAATAAGCAAGGGAATTTACAAAGCTTGTTGTGGACAGCTACAAGATAAGTAGATGGTTATACTAAAAGTTTACATAGAAGCCTTAACTGGGATCAATCATGTATTCAGTCTAGGGGTCCCAAACAACACATTGCTCTCTTAAGGCTATGGCCTTGGAACAACCTTCACTGTGGGAATAATAGGCAGAGCATATATTCAAGGGCAGGGGAGGGAGTAAGTAGTCTCTAGTTGTCTGGGTCCAGCTTGAGGGTCAACTGGCAGTCACATCATCTGGGTGACCTCCAATACTCTGCCCCTTGTGACCGGTTTTTACAGTCTTACACCCCTCCTCTTCCACCATGTGCCGAGTGGTGTGCAAGGGGTTTTGCTAGCACGGAGGTGGCCTGTTTCGTGGCTATCTGACTGTGGTGGAGGTGGACACCACAGCAACAATAAAGACACATGCAAGAGAAAACGCAGACTATGTTGATTCCCAAAATAAGTAACAAGAGCCAAGAGCCCTATGATTCAAGCTATTGATTTACTAAGTCCCCTATACTGGGGGTTGGATCACTCATGGTGTTCACTTGTGCCCTCAATGTGATTTAATAGAGATGATACATTGGCAGACTCATTAGGTATGAACACACAACCTGGGTAATGACACAGGTGTCTCTTTGTGAGGCAATAATAATATCCAAGGCCGTTCTATTTTGGAGGAGAGCTTTCCTCATATGAGCCATTTCAGTATTCGGTAAAGGTAGTGTTTGTTGGCTATCATTTAAGGCTTGCTGGGTAAATTTAGTAAGGGCTCCTAAATATATTATAATGTCCCCAGGCCAATGGAGGGGACAAAGATTATGGATAAAGGTACCAGTGGAAAACAGAACTTGCCCTCCTGGCCTCGAGGAGAGGTAGGTTGGCAGCTTGGGGAACTTGACCTGGTTGAGCATATCATACACGTTGGCCCGGGGAGGCAGCATCGTCAGGCATGAGGAGACAGACTGGGGACAGGACCAGGACCCCACCTTCTTTCCTCCTTTAATAGTACTTGTTCCATTCCAGGTATAGTGTGTTTCAACAGTTCTAGCCTGCAGCAGGACAGTGGGATCTCAGTGGGCACTGAGCAGTTTCCCCTCACTCAGGGGTTTGAAGTAATTAATCCATTGTGGCAGGATGTCCCACCGCCAATTCCAGTCAATAACTCCTTTCCCAGTCATGATGAGGCTTGGTGTTCTTAGCAGCATGGCACATTGATCAAAGTGAGACTCAGGGCAATGGCTGTTTCTCTCAACTTCCATAATTTTTCAATTATCAGCTGCCTCAGCAGGGGTCCCCTGTCTAGCCTAGGGGACAACAGGCCCTACTTGTTGCTCATCCAAATGCATTAAAGCCTGGGTGGCTCAGTTGGTTAAACAACTGACTCTTGATTTCAGCTCAGGTCATGATCTCACGGTTAAGCACAGCGTTGGGCTCTGAGCTGGGCATGGAGCCTGCTTAGGATTCTCTCTCTCCCTGTTCCTCCCCCACATGTGCTCTCTCTCTCTCATTCTCTCCCTCAAAAAAAAAAAAAAAGCCTGGGAAAGTACTTCAGTCCACCTGGCCAAGTTGGTTTTACCTGTTAGTAATTTAATCTGCTGCTTTAATATTCCATTTTTCCTTTCTACCAATCCTGCTCCTTGCAGGTTATATGGGAGATGGAGCTTCCATTCTATGTCATGTTCTTTTTGCCCAGTCATACATGTAATGACCTTTGAAATGTGACCCTCAACCACTGTCTATTCAATGAGGGTATCTATACGTGGTACTCAGTTTGTCTAGTCCCCTAAGGGTAGCAGCATGGTTTGCACGGCAACAGGAAAGCTTGGGTTTGGCCAGACATAGTGTCCATGGCACCAGGGCACATTTACAACCCTCACTCAGAGGAAGGAAGGGAATATAGTTAATTTGCCAATCCATCGCAGGTTGGGAGCTTCAGTGGATGTCCCCAGTTCCCTTTGACAGCTGCCTTGGGCATTGTTTAGGCTATACATGACAGCATGACGACACATGACTGCATTACCCAAGTCACTGTGTTTCAAGGACAGTCTGGCATTCTGGACAACATGCCATCCCATCTGGGCATAATGATGGCCGTTCTTCCTATGCAACCAATCTGCTGTATCTACTGAAGGGTCAGTTGTTAGGGCTCATACCCAGTCTAGGGCATTAGCTTTCTGATTTCTAGGGGTGTCAGTGCCTTATAAGCCTGGATGTGGAAGACAGTGAGGATTGCTGCAGCCCCTTGTAGGCAAACCCAAGTGTCTTTCCACATATCCTGACCCCACAAGGGCTTAGTCACGATCATCTACCCTTTGCCATGGTCCAAGCCATAGGGTTAATCCCTTTAGAATAGCTCAACAGTCACTACAAAGGGTTAATGTCCAGGGCTTATGAGTGATCAACAGCCAAACTGCTCCCAGTTTGGCCCACCACCTGCTTTGGTTTGTTCCTACTTCCAGGCATCTGTGCACCAGGCATCAGTGGGAATTTCCCTCCCTCCCTCCCTACAGGCTGCAGGGGCCACCACAGGAATAGGAGCAGAGGTGTTCGGAGCATCTACATGCTTTACAGGGGCTAGCAGCACCCACAATTCTGAAGACAGTGGGCTGGCAGACAGGGTGCTCCTCTGCTGTAGATAGGCATGCCACTTAGTCCAAGTGGGATGGAGGGATATTTTCTCAACCCACCCCTTGACAGGAAGGAAAGTGCTCACCACAACATGCTGTTTATCTGTGAGAGCACTGTGCACACTGGCAGGAGCCATGGCTCTGTGGAGGTCCACCCCTTCCAGAGCTGGGGCCAAAGTCCTAAGGATACTCTTTCCTTCTGTTATCTCTGCCACAGTGCCTAACCCATCCATTCTGGAGTCACAGACATTTCTCACTCATGGTAGCACTGTGTAGGAGATGCCCAGAGTTTTAATCTGCTTCAGCAGTATTTATTTACCTTTCTAAATCTGCCTTTTGCTCTGATACCCGGTTCCACACATGCCCTCTCTTCACCAGGCAACATAAGAGAGAGAGGCATTATGCCAGGTGGGGAATAAAAATCTTCCCAAACCCTCAAATTTCTGCAGAGGCTTGCACCTCTTTCGTGTCCTTAGGGATTGGATAGGCTTGCACCTTATCAATCACAGCTTCTGGGACAATGCACACCTCACCTGACCAATGACTCCCCAAAACTTTACAGCTGTGCCTGAGACTTGAATTTTATGTGGGTTCCCCTCTGATCCTCTCTCTCATAGATGTTCGAGCAAAGCCTGCAGAGTGTCCTGTGGATGACATGGAGAAGGAAAACAGGGACAGGTCTCGAGCTAACATCCCATGATATACTGTGAGGTTGTACAGGTGGCCTTGGAGAGGACCTTGAAAGGTCCATTGTTGCCCCTCCCACAGGACAGCAAATTGATCTTAGCTATCAGAAATCTGTACTTGTCAGTGTCTTTTTCATGAATCTCTGAAAGTAAAGCACTTTTGCAGGAACACTTTTGCAAAAGTGTCAGAGTAAAACAATAAACGTCTGTAAATTAAAAAAAGACTTAAAATAACCATACTTGGGGCGCCTAGGTGGCGCAGTCGGTTGAGTGTCCGACTTCAGCCAGGTCACGATCTCGCGGTCCGGGAGTTCGAGCCCCACGTCAGGCTCTGGGCTGATGGCTCAGAGCCTGGAGCCTGTTTCTGATTCTGTGTCTCCCTCTCTCTCTGCCCCTCCCCCGTTCATGCTCTGTCTCTCTCTGTCCCAAAAATAAATAAACGTTGAAAAAAAAAATTTAAAAAAAAATAACCATACTTAAAGATCTAGTAAAAGTTCATTATAATGCAGTTAGCAAGGAAATTTGGTTATTTCTGTGACATACATTTTAAAATTATGACTGATAAAATTATACCAAGACATATCAGATTTTTAGGGATTTCACACAAATACACCCTGAAGAAAGTTTAGCATCACTTCTTATTTGACTGTTTCCCATGTAATTTAACATATCACATAGGATTAATCAGTTTAATCCCTCTTTTATATGGAGAGAGAATACATCTTACATGATTTTCCAGGAACCATCTGGAAAATCCTGAAGTTAGTTCAAGGTCAATGAGACTTCATTAAGAATTTCATTTTTAGGAAGCTTGTCAAAAATACCAAAAAGTTTTAAAACATGTGATCAAATAGAATCCTAAATCACTGTGACACTATACTTAGTTATCTATTTAACGAAAGTGACAAAGACTTCAAAGGCAAATACAGAAGGTTACATTATGGTTAAAAAAAACAAAAAACAAAAAAAACTTTGCTCTTTTAACATAGAAGACTCTTAGGTAATCAAAGACCTAATAAAGACAACATGAAGCACAGGAAATTATTTTGATAAAACACAGAATCTTTGTTTTCTATGTGGATTCCTTAAAAGGTGAAGGAAAACCTTTCACTATCCTAGGAACTGACCAACAGTCCAAGAAAATCTTGTCCTTATAGCTAAGTTTTAGTTTTACATAAGCACACTATTGATATTGAAGCTTATTTTTCTTTAAGCCAATTAAATAGAGCTCTTTTACAAAATAATTTTGGTAATATCCTCTGCAGGCAAAGAAACATCATATATACATTAACATGTAGCCAAAGGCATATGTAAACATCTCAACAGACACAAACAGGGACCCTCATTCCAAACAGCTCTCATTCCAAAACCTTATCCATGAGTCAGGTACCCACTCACAGAGCTAAAACTATTTTTTAAAACATTTATTTATTTTTGAGAGACAGAGAAAGAGAGAGAGAGAGACAGAGACAGAGACAGAGAAAGAGAAGGAGACACAGAATTGGAAGCAGGCTCCAGGCTCCAAACTGTCAGTGCAGAGCCCGATGTGGGGCTTGAACTCACCAACTGTGAGATCATGACCTGAGCTAAAGACGGATGCTCAACCAACTGAGCCACCCAGGCGCTCTAGAGCTAAAGCTTTTTATTAATATATGTGGAGAAGACTTTTAAGATTTGAATTTGCTCTTGATGAATAATCTTATGGAGCTGTGGACTAGATTTCTGGACCAGGGAGCTTCTATAACAGTCTGTATTTTACAAAGCCTATTTCTCCTTCTTTTCCTCTTCAGTCTCTGAGGCATTGTTTTGGTTACCTTTTGGGGTGTTTGCATCTCAGACACAATAAGATTTACAAACAACTTCAAAGGACAGAGAAAGAATGCAAATTTTCTTGTAGGAGTTTTGGGGTATATTTCCCTATTATCAGAAGTATAGGGAAATTGCTAATTTACAATTTTTCTTTGTATTAGGAGTTAGATGACACAGAGCATTCTGGCCATTTTATTGTTGATCACAACATCCTTCCCTTTGCTCTCCTCACTTTTCCAGAGATTCCACCTCTTGGCGTTCTAATCAGGCTTTGTCTCAAACGCTCAGACCTTCATCTGTGGAAGCTTGTGCCTTCCTAGTTTTGCAAAATGGCACACGAAGGTCCCCAACTTACTTTCCTATTCTCCCACCTTGCTTGCCAGCTCCAAAGCTAGCTGAGTGGCAGACAAGTGCACATCCTTCTCTAACCTCAGCTCTTCTTCCAACTTTTCCAACTTGAGATTCAACATTCAGTTGGGCATTAGTGACCAGCTGAACTGCCCACAGCAGAGGCCAGTGCACTGCAGCAACCATTCGCTTCCCTTCTTTGCTGAAGTGTGCTATGTGTGGTTTCTCAAGCAAATGCATTAAGGCAGCAGGCATTTTGGGGGCGCTCCTGTACTCATGGAGCAGTCCACAAGCATCTAACATACAAGCTCCTCCTCCCATGTAGAGGTGGATAGCTAACTCAGGATATCTTTTGCGGTTGCTTCTTTCCCAAGGCCCAGTGCTTCGGTCTCCTGGCTGGCTCATCAACTGTTGGTTCACAAACTGGCCCCACACACAGAAGGCAAGGAGAGATGGAAGAAAGAAGCAGACACACCAGGTTGCTAGCTGACAGGTTTAATAAACAAAGAAACTTACTTACAAGGTTTGCCTTGGGTGGCCACAAGATGCAAAAATCTCCACACCCACTTGCCAAATCTTAAACGTTTATATGGAGGCCTTAACTGGGTTCATTCACTTATACTGCGCAGCCGGTCTCAGAACATTGCTACCTCAAGGCTATGTCCTTGGAACAACTCCCTCTGGGAAAAATAGGCAGATTTTTATACATTCCAAGGACAGGGGAGGGGATGAGGAGCCTCCAATTGTCCAGGAGTCAACTGGAGGTCATGTCCTCTTAATTACCTCCTTTAATACTAAAGCTACTGGAAACTAAGACCTTTCTAGAAAGTGCAATGCCATGAGTCTCCATTATATCTCTGTCTCCAGCTCACTGGTGATATTTTGCAATTTCCTCAAACGTAAAGCAGCAGTAGTAATGCGCATTAGGCTTGGAGAAGCACTAATACAATTAGTGTAAATGTGAAATTTAAAAAAAGGAAAACATGTGGCAAAAGAAACCACAGAGCACTAAATGATAGTGGTCCGTGAAGGATCATTTCCTGCTGCTTCCTGCCCCATGATACATGTACTGAAAATAAACAAAAGAAAAGCCATATTTTAGGAGAAAATATGAAGAGATAATAACTTGGTAGCATGCTTGAAATACTAATAACAGGGCAAGAAAAACAGACTAAAACAAAGGAAAATAAGTATTGTAAGAAATGTTGTGCCAAACTATGTGCTGAAGTGTGACTCTGGTGAGGATGGCCGTATTTTGATTCCTGACCAGTATGGAAAATCCCAAAAGCACAGGTTAGTCTGCATTAAATGTTAACATTCATGTAATCATAAAGTTAGAAAGCCCCTTAAACAATCAGGGGGCTTTTGTTCCTTTCCCCTCAGTAGGACAAGAATCAAGCATGTGTGTGTGTGTGTGTGTGTGTGTGTGTGTGTGTGTGTGTGACAGTGAGAGACAGAGACAGAAACAGAGGGACAGAGAATGGCACCAAACACTAAAAAAAACTCCCACAATAGTGTTCAACATTTTCTTTGGAAATATGCTTCACTCCCGGGGCGCCTGGGTGGCTCAGTCGGTTAAGCATCCGACTTCGGCTCAGGTCATGATCTCGTGGTCTGTGAGTTCGAGCCCCGCATCAGGCTCTGTGCTGACAGCTCAGAGCCTGGAGCCTGCTTCACATTCTGTGTCTCCATCTGTCTCTGACCCTCCCCCATTCATGCTGTCTCTCCCTGTCTCAAAAATAAATAAACGTTAAAAAAAATTTTTTTAAAAGAAATATGCTTCACTCCCAAGCAAAACTTATATTAACACACACACACACACACACACACACACACACACACACACACACCTTTGTTTAACTGAAACCCATGTTGCAAGTTAAACCTATTTCTTTATTTGGTTCTCAGTAGCAATGGAAAATAGTTAATTTCTTCTTCATGATACATCAAGCCAATGTAATACCCCTAAACCATTCAACCTTTTCTCTTAAGACCATTACCTATAACCCTTATTTACATTCTGAATGCTAAAATCCTAAATCCTAAATCCCAAAATACTAAAACAAATTAAAATGCTTTTATAATCATTAATGACTTGGAAAGCATTATTATACGTGCAATAAAAAAGATGTTAAAAATTATTTACAAAAAGTTAAAGTTCACGCAGAAGATTTTACATCTCAGATATTAAAACATTATATGACACTGCATGAAATTAAAGCAGGACAGTCCTGGCACGGGTATAAATGAACAGATCAACAGAACAGAATACAGTCCCATCCAAAATCTATTAATCCTGCTACTACTACTAAGCCAACACAATGACATTAGTAAATGCCCCTTTGGTGTCATTACCACCCATAAACTGTCTCCATGAATCCCCACTGCAGCAGAGGACAGGCAGAATGGGCACTCACTACACAGACACAGACCTCTCTGACCCCAAACTCTTGTGCTTTTAATGAAAATATGCTAGAGACTTCACCGCAAAGGTTTCAGTAACAGTTAAAATTGGAGAAACGGCATTGGAGCAATTAGCTATACACGTGGGAAAAAGTAAAGTTAGATTACTTCCTCACATCATTAAAAAAAATGGACTAAAATCTGAAGTGTAAAAATCAATTAATTGATAATTAATTAATTAAATGTGCTATATTAAGTATTGAACATTTTATAATCTTAACGTGAAGAAGGACATTCTTAGAATGACACCAAGGTCAGAAGCCAAAAAGGAAAACAGACATATTTGATCACTGGCATGGAAGAAGATGCTGTTAAGACAGTTAAATGAACCTAGAAAAGCACTTGCACGTGAATATGAGAAACAAAGAGTTTCTCATCAGGTAATGCCCTTAGTTATAAAATGAACTTACGAATAAGTATGAAAAATATCAACATCCCAACCAAAACTGGGAAAAGGATAGGAATAGACATTTCACAAGTGAAGAAAGATATATTGCCAATAAACATAAAAGTACACCCAAATTTATTCTCAGAGGTATAAGACGCTGAAAGTACCCAGGCTAGTAAGAATGTGTGTACAGGAACAGGAACTCTCCCTACATCACTGGTAGACACACAAATGGGTACAAAGAAAAATATATTTCTCTATCCAGAAAATAAAGGAGATGCATTAAGTGATCTCCATGATTCAGGATTTAAACTTGTGAGAATCTGTATTTCTCTGAGTTGTGCCAGTGATGTATAAGAGTTGTAGCAATCAATAAAATAGAGTTTTACAGAAATAAATTCTTAGATATGCTTCTCTCTCCAATGAGTCAAATGTATTTTGAGAACTTATATGACTCATATTGAAAGCCTTACTGCACCCAACATAAATACCAACACAAACATTTACCAAGCCATTATGTGCTAAACATATGGAAGCACTGGGAATACTGGAGGCAGCCAGGAGCTGACGGGACAGGGGAAACTACAAAGTAAACAGATACGATGCACAGGGCGAAGAGCTTTCCAGGAAATAAGCTCTGGCTGAGGGAAAGCATGAGACAGACATTTAAAACAGACTTGGGAATAAAGGGGGTGCAGGGGCGCCTGGGTGGCGCAGTCGGTTAAGCGTCCGACTTCAGCCAGGTCACGATCTCGCGGTCCGTGAGTTCGAGCCCCGCGTCGGGCTCTGGGCTGATGGCTCAGAGCCTGGAGCCTGTTTCCGATTCTGTGTCTCCCTCTCTCTCTGCCCCTCCCCCGTTCATGCTCTGTCTCTTTCTGTCCCCCAAAAAATAAATAAACGTTGAAAAAAAAATTTTAAAAAAAAAATAAAGGGGGTGCAAAGATTCCTCATAGGCAACTCCTGAGATGTGTCTGAAAACTTAAGCCAACATCACACATCTGAAAAAGGGGTGCCTTCCAGGGCAGAGAACAGCATCTGCAAAGACAAGGGCACACATGGTGGGTCCTAGAACTCTTGGTGTCTCCTGAGGCTGCAGAAATGGATGGCCAGAGAAGAATGACAGGTGTCACAGGTTACCATAAGAAACCTGCATTTAATTCTCATGGTAACTGTAAACCAGCAAAGGATTTCACGTGGGGGCTAATCAGATCCACACTTGAGAAAAAATAGCTCTCGTGGACTCTCATTTCCAGTAAGATGGTAGACTGAGTTAGCCAGGAAAAGAAATTCCAAATATAAAGCCAGAAAATGGGTAGAGGTTTAAAAATTAGTTTAAAAGCATAGCCAAAATCACAAACAGCAGGCTGAAATCCCTAGACGCTGAACATAGAGAGGGAGGGAACTGAAAATTGGGCTGGAGAGTGCTGGGCTGATGCAATGGTCTCCATGGAAGGGTGGGAAATTGTGTCCTTCTATTTCAGGGACTTGAGCTTAACTGACCCCCATGAGGCTTGGGCCTGGGAGAAGCAGGGAGTTGGAGCAAAGACGCTTTGCAGAGATTCACCGTCAGTGACCTCATCCTTTCTTACCTACTTCATGACCTCACTCCTGGTAGCGCTTCACTCTCTGCTTACAGGTACCATCATTTTTTAAAAATCTTTACTGGATCATTCCTATTAGCATACTAATACGCTGTGATTTCTCACATTGTAAGAACACTTTCTTTGACCCCAATTCCCATGCAGGCTACCACACCATTTCCCAGTTCTCTTTTGCAAAATGTCTCCTCAGAAAAGTTGCCTATGCTCAGCATCTCCAATTCTTGTTTTCCCATGATATCTTGTTTTTAATTTTTAATTTTATTTTTGAAAAATAAAGTGTATTTGGCATACAATATTATATTAGTTTCAGGTGTCTAATGTAGTCATTTGACATCTGTATACACTGCAAAATGATCACCACAACAAATCTCATTGCCGTCTGTCACCATACAAAGTTACAAAAATGTTTTTTTCTTGTGATGGGAACTTTTAAGATTTATTTACTTTCTTAGCATCTTTCAAATTTGCAATACAATAGTATTGACTATAGTCACCACGCGTTACATCATATCCCCATGACTTATTTATTTTCTAGGGGGAGGTTTGTACCTCTTAATCCCCTTCACCAATTTTGCCCACCTGCAACCCTCCTCCCCTCTGGCAACCACCAATCCAACCTGAGTTTTTTGTTTTGTTTGTTCATTTGTTTTGTTTTGTTTTTTTGGATTCCACATATAAGTGAAATCATATGGTTATTTGTCTTTCCCTGTCTGACTTAATTCACTTAGCATAATATCCTCAAGATTCATCCATGTTTTCCCAAATGGCAAGATATCATTCCTTTTATGACTGAGTAATATTCTTTTTTTTTTTTTTTAATGTTTATTTGTGGGAGACAGAGACACAGAGTGTGAGTGGGGTAGGGGCAAAGAGAGACACAGAATCCAAAGCAGGCCCCAGGCTCCAAGCTGTCAGCACAAAGCCTGACGCGGGCCTCGAACTCACAAATCGCGAGATCATGACCTGAGCCGAAATGGATGTTCAACCCACTGAGCCACCCAGGCGCCCCTCAGTTGTGTGTATCTTCTTTATCCAGTCATCCATCAGTGGACATTTAGGCTGTTGAAAGTTTTTATCTTTAGTTTATTTTATCTTTAGTTTTATTTTATTTATAAATGAACGTGGAATTTTATCAAATGATTTTTCCGCATCTATTGAGATGATCACATGATTTTTATCCTTTGTTTTGTGAATGTGGTTTATCACATTGATTGATTTGTGCATATTAAACAATCTTTGAATCCCTGGAATAAATCCCATTTGATTGTGGTGTATGAATTTTTAATGTATTATTGAATTAGGTTTATTAATATTTTGCTGAATATGTCTGCATCTATGTCCGCGAGAAATATTGCCCTGTAATTTATTTACTATTATTTTTTTGTAGTGCCCTTGTCTGGTTTTGGCATCAAGGTAATGACAGCCACATAAAGTAAGTTTGGGGTATTTCTTCCTCTTCAAATTTTTGGTTTCAGAAGGATGGGTATTAAATATTCTTTGGCTGTTTGATAGAATTCACCTGGGAAGCCATCTGCTCCTGGCTTTTTTTTGTTGTTGGGAGGTGTTTTTTGTTTTGCTTTGTTTTTTTGTTCTACTAATTCAATCTCCTTACTAGTAATCGGTCCATTTAGATTTTCTATTTCTTCATGATTCAGTCTTGGAAGATTGTATGTTTCTAGGAATTTATCCATTTCTTCTTGGTTATCAAATTTATTGGTGTAAAATTATTCACGCTTGTCTCATAATCCTTTGTATTTCTCTGGTGTCAATTGTAATTTCTCTTCTTTCATTTCTGATTTTATTTTTTTGAGCTCTTTCTCTTTTTTCTTAATGAGTCTAGCTAAAGGTTTGTCAATTTTTGTTTATCGTTTCAAAGAACAGCCCTTAGTTTCACTAATCTTTTCTACCGTCTTTTTAGTCTCTATTTCATTTCTTTCTAATCTTTACTATTTTCTTCTTCCTGACTTCAGGCTTCATTTATTTATTCCTAATTCCTTTAGGTGCAAAGTTACATTACTTATTTGAGATTTTTCTTGTTTCTTGAGGTAGCTCCGTATCACTATAAACTTCCGTCTTAGAACTGCTTTTCCTGCATCCCATAGATTTTGGTATATTGTATTATCATTTTCATTTGCCTCAAGACATTTTTAAATTTCTCCTTTGATTTCTTCATTGACCCATTGGGTATTCAGATGTAGGTTATTTAATCTTCACATATTTGTGATTTTTCCAGTTTTCTTCTTGTGATTGACTTTTAGAGTCATACCATTGTGGTTGGGAAAGATGCTTGATATAATTTTAATTTCCTCAGATTTATTAAGACTTGTTTTCATCTGTGATCAAAACATATGATCTATCCTGGAGAATGTTCCATGTGCACTTGAGAAGAATGTGTATTCAGTTGTTTTTGGATGGAATGTTACTTATATAACTATTAAAATCCATTTGGTCTAATGTGTCATTCAGGGCCAGTGTTTCCTTATTGACTGTTTGGATGATCTATCCATTGATGTAAGCGGGGTATTAAAGTCCCTTACTATTATTATATTGCTATCAATTTTTGCTTTAGGTCTGTTAATATTTGCTCTATGCCCCTATGTTAGGTGCATAAATATTTACAAATGGTATATCTTCTTTCTTTTAAATTTTTAATGTTTATTTATTTTGAGAGAGAGAGACAGAGAGACAGAGTGTGAGTGGGGGAGGGGCAAAGAGAGAGAGGAAGACACAGAGTCTGGAGCATGCTCCAAGCTCTGAACTGTCAGCACAGAGCCTGATACGGGGCTTGAACCCACAAACTGTGAGATCGTGACCTGAGCTGAAGTCGAATGCTTAACTGAGTCACCCAAGTACCCCATAAATGGTATATCTTCTTGATGAATTGATCCCTTATCATTATGTAATGCCTATATTTGTCTTTTATTACAGTCTTTGTTTTAAAATCTACTTTGTCTGATATAAGTATAGCTACCCAGCTTTCTTTTGGTTTTCATTTGCATAAAACATCTTTTTTCATCCCTTTAAGTATGTGTGTATCCTTATATCTGAAGTGAGTCTCCTGTAGGCAGCATATAAATGGGTTTCTTTTTTTTTTTTAATCCATTCAGTCACTTTATGCCTTTTGATCAGAGAATTTAGTCCACTTACAATTTAAAATAATTAGTGGTAGGTGTGTACATACTGCCATTTTGTTAATTGTTTTCTGGCTGTTCTACAGTTCCTATCTGCTCCTTTCTTCTTTTGCTTTCTCCCTTTTTGTTTGATGACTTTCTATAAAGTTATGCTTAGATTCCTTTCTCATTATCTTTTGTGTATCTACCATAAACTTTTGTTTTATGATTACCATGAGATCTACATGTAACATATATATATATATATACACATATATATATACATATATACATACATATATATATACATATATATATATAAATTGTTTTAAGTTGATAGTAAATCGAGTTTGAACACATTCTAATACTCTACATCTTTATTTTCCCCTTGTTTTTTTAAAAAAAAATTTTAACATTTATTATTGAGAGACAGAGAAGACAGAGCATGAGCATGGGAGGAGCAGAGACAGGGAGAGACACAGAATCCAAAGCAGGCTCCAGGCTCTAAGCTGTCAGCATAGAGCCTGACGTGGGGCTCGAACTTACAAACGCGAGATCATGACCTAAGGCGAAGTCGGACACTCGACTGACTGAGCCACCCAGGTGCCCCTTTGTTTTTGTTTTTTTTTTTTGATGTCACATTTTACATCCTTTTATTTTTTGTATCCTGTGACTAATTATTGTAGTCATAGTTATTTTTACTACTTTGCCTTATAACCTTCATATTAGCTTTGTAAGAGATTAATCCACTAATATTACCATATATTTATCTTTACCAGTGAGATTTTTCACATTTTTTTCTTGTTACTAAATTAGTGCCATTTCTTTTTAGCTTAAATAAGCCCCTTTAATATTTCTTGTAAGGCTAGTTTAGTGTGGATGAACTCTTTTAGCTTGTGTCTGGAAAGCTCTTTATTTCTCCTTCAATTCTGAATGATAATCTTGTCTATTCTTAGATGGGAGTTTTTCTCCTTCAGCACTTTAAATATACCATGGCACTCCTTTCTGGCCTGCAAAGTTTCTGCTGAGAAATCTGCTGGTAGTCTCATAGGGGTTCCCTTGTATGTAACAAGTTGTTTTGCTTCTTATAAGTTTCTCTCTTTTTCTTTAACTCTTGACATTTAATTATAATGTGCTTTGGTGTGGTCTCTTTGGGTTCATCTTATTTGGAACTCTCTAGATTTTCTAGATCTGTATATCTGTGTTAGGAAAGGTTTCAACCAGTATTTATTAAAATAATTTTTCTGCCCCTTTCTCTATTCCCTTCTGGGGCCCCTTAAATGAGCATATTATTCCCACAGGTCCCTTAAGCTATCTTCTTTCTCTCTTTTAAATTCTTTTTTCTTTTCTGCTGCTCTGTTTCAGATCCACTGTCCTGTATTCCAGATAATTGATTGTTTCTTTGACTCCATTTAGTCTGTTTTGAACCCCTCTAATGTATTTTTCAGTTCATTAATTGTATTCTTCAACTATGTGACTTATATTTAGTATTTCTTATATTTTCTATCTCTTTGCTAATGTTCTCACTGTGTTCATCAATTTTTCTCTTGAGTTTGGTGAGCATCTTTATGACCATTACTTTGGACTTTTTATCAGGTATGTTACTCATCTTTATTTCATTGTTTGTTTTTTTCTAGGTTTTATCTTGTTCTTTTGTTTGTAACATATTCTACTGTCTCCTCATTTTGCTGTTGTTTCTATGCATTAAGTAAAACAGCTGTATCTCCTGCTCTTTAAGAAGTGGCCTGTGTAGTAAATGAACCTTATTCTTTAACCTTGTCCTAGCTCTTGGTTGTCTCTTGAACCTTTGCAGTTTGTCTAAGCATCATGATTTATTCTTGGTAGGTCCCAGTTGTTGAGAGAATGTCAAGACCTATGTGTTCCAGAGGGAGGGATCTTAGTCAGCCCCTAGTTTTAGCTGACTGGAAGCTGACTGGAAGCTAGGCGCTCAGGCAACTTTTAAGGTAGGCAATATATACAGTCCTGTGGGACTGTAATGGTAAACCCTGCTGGCCTCCAGACCAGACAATCTGAAGATGTTCCCTTGGCAACAATTGCAAACATTGGGGCTCTGGATGAGTATATGAGCCTTCCTGGGAGGTACCGGTGAGCTGTTGGGAGGCCAGAGGAGAGAATAAAGATGATATCTCCCAGTCTACACTCCCTAAGAGCACCTCCATAGCCTCTAGATGTATGGTAATACTGGAGCATGCAACTCAGGCTGAAACTCCAGGACAAGTAAATAGGCTTTTTTTCATAGGAAGACTTGGGTGTGTTTTGATCTGCTGTCTGCTGATTGGGGGTGGTAGCCTGCCAAGAACTGTTCCTGATTGTTTCAGACCCATGGGGTCCAGAATCACAATCCCTCCTGGCCACTAGAGCCAGGTGCTCAATGGGAGTCCCCCGTATGGGTGACACATGCCTGATGGCTTTGATAGGGCCACGGGGGCAGTAGAGGGACAGGGCACTTGACTGCCTGACTCTGATGGGATTGCTGGGGTGGTGCTAGCAAGTTACAGGGAGAATGTAAAATGGCACCTACCAGTGCTATTAAGGTGGAGGGAGAACAAGAAATGGCACTCACCAGTGCCTCCATTCCTGGAGTCCTAACAGAACCCTACTCCTCCAGCAGACACTTTAAGATTAACAAATGAATCTCATTCATGTATGGTCGAGTGCTTTTCAAACTGCTGCTTTTTTGCTGGATGCTGGGTTGAGTCAGTCTGCATGTGAGCCCTTTAAAGGTGGAAATTCCATTCCCTACAGCCCTATGATTCTTCTTAAGTCCCATTGGTTTTCAAAGCCAGATGTTTTGGGGCTTGTCTATCTGGTACAAGTCCCAAGGTTTGAGGTGCCTGATTTGGGACACAGACCCCTCAATTTCAGGGAGAAATTCTATATTTGTAAGCTCCTTCATCATTGTGAGTCATTGTACCAGGGGTGGGGTTTTTTTGGTGGGACCACATCTCTGCCTCTCCTACCCATCCTTTTATGTGGTCCTTTTATTCTTTATAGTGGAGGAGCTACAGCTAGTTTACAGATCTTTTTTAGAGAGAATTATTTCATATGTACCTGTAGATTTGTTGTGTCATTGGAGAAGGTGAGTTCAGGACCTTCCTTTGCCACCATCTTCTCCCATTGTCTCTCAAACACATTCCAATCAGGTGTCATCCACTGAACTCCCCCTCAGCAAAACTTCTCTTGTCGAAGTCACAGTGAGCTTCACCTTGTTAAACTCCATGATCCTTAGGTTACATGATCAGGCAGCATTTCATATAGTTTCTTCTCTTGGTTTTGAGGATATCACATTCTCTTGGTGTTTCTTCTACTTCATCGGCCACCCATTGTGAGTCTGTTAATTCTCTCTTCTCTTTCAGTCTGAATTCTGGAGAGCACAGGAGTTATGTTCCCTTCTAGTCTGTCTGTCTTTCTTTCTTTCTTTCTTTCTTTCTTTCTTTCTTTCTTTCTTTCTTTCTTTCTTTCAGAGGCATGGGAGGGGCAGAGGAAGAGGGAGAGAGAGAATCTTAAGAAGGCCCCATGTGCAGCATAGAGCCTGATGCAGGCTTGACCTCAAGACCATGAGATCATGAATGACCTGAGCCAAAATCAAGAGTCAGATGCTTAACCAACTGAGCCACCCAGGTGTCTCCCCTTCTAATTTCTCTTTGCATTCATAACCTTGACAATCTCATCCAGTATTATGGTTTTAAATACCAACTGTTAGTTATGGCCCTCCAAGAAGCAGATGCCAATATGGGATTAGATGTGCAAGAGATTTATATGTTGTGATGTATAAAGGAAGAAGGAATAACTGAGAGAGCTTTCAGATCATGATGACACCTATGGAAAGAGAGGAAGAAGGAGGGAGGTTTGGGCAGAAAGAGTCTCAAACTGCAGTACAGTTCTAAGAAACTCTGGTCAAGCCTATGGGGAGTCTTGGAGCCAAAATTTCCCATTAGAGTTATTCCATGACCTACAGGAATGGGTTTGCACTAGTACCCCAGCTGTGCCAGTCATTACTGGAACAGCCTAGGGGAATCAAGGCTTCTGTGTAAACATGGTGGTGGATATGGAGGGCTTGTTAGTCAACTACATTCCCCAGAGCAGATCTGAGTGGCTCATTTCCATGGCAGCCATAGTCCACCCTTCAGCTGCACAGATCTACTTTTCCATATAAGTTTGGGGAAGAGTTCTTCCATGGTTTCCATGACCTCTAGTCTTAAGTAAAAACTTAGAGGAGGGGGTATTGTTGGAATTGCTACCAAGGCATGATTGGCACTCATCATCTCCTCTCTCCATTGCCCATTCTAAATTTTTCTCACCCTCAACTATCACCTCAGCAGCTCCTGGTGGCTTCCCTGGTGGGATGACCCCTTTCATTTCAGGTTGGGTTTACTTCATGTGTCCATTCACGGTTACAAAGAGCTAGGGAGCACCAAGAGGCTTCCCAAGTGAATTGTCTAACAGCAGCTCTACCTCTCACCAAGACAGTGATACTTCTTGCCTGCTTGGCCCTGGATACAAGGAATCCAGGGTGCTTTGATAGTGGCTGTAGTTTGTAGTTCAAGAGTTCCCTAGTAATGGCGAACCTCTTGGGAGGACCACAGTCTCTGACGCTGCAAATCCCAGTGTTGTAGGGACAGGAAGCACAAGCTCCCCAGCTGATCACTGAGAATGATGGTGGGGAAGGCATTCATGCTGCCAACTATTGGCTCCCCAACCTGTATATTATTTCTAATGGGGACATAGTGCTATACAGAGATCTCTGATTTAGCACATAGCACTGCATCTTAAATGATAATACCCATCCTCTCAGCAAATGGTCTCTGAGGTGGTGCTTCACCTATGCCTTTGGAATACTGTTTCAGAATTCTGTGAGGTCTGCTTCTTCTGGGAAATATGGTATTTGGATCCCAAGGGCATGGGTTCAGTCCCACACATTCTTTTTTTTTTCTTAACGTTTATTTATTTTTGACAGAGAGAGAGAGAGAGAGAGAGAGAGAGAGAGAGAGAGAGAGAGAGAGACAGAGCATGAGCGGGGGAGGGGCAGAGAGAGAGGAAGACACAGAATCCGAAGCAGGCTCCAGGCTCTGAGCTGAGAGCACAGCGCCCAATGCAGGGCTCGAACTCACAGACTGCAAGATCATGACCTGAGCCGAAGTCGGACGCTCAACTGACTGAGCCACCCAAGTGCCCCATTCCCACACATTCTTTTTTTTTTTTTTTAATGTTTTATTTATTTTTGAGAGAGGGAGAGACAGAGCATGAACAGGGGAGGGTCAGAGAGAGGGAGACACAGAATCTGAAACAGGGTCCAGGCTCTGAGCTGTCAGCAAAGAGCCCAACGTGGGGT
Source organism: Prionailurus bengalensis (assembly GCF_016509475.1). NCBI lineage: Eukaryota > Metazoa > Chordata > Mammalia > Carnivora > Felidae > Prionailurus > Prionailurus bengalensis. The sequence goes on from NC_057355.1 coordinate 100,527,252, forward strand.
TCGAACTCACGGACCGCGAGATCATGACCTGAGCCGAAGTCAGTCACTTAATCGACTGAGACACCCAGGCGCCCCTTTTTTAATTTTTTAATTTTTTAATTTTTTTTAATTTTTTAATTTTTTATTTTATTTTTCCCATACATTCTTAATGTGAAACGAATCCCCTATGTTATATGGGATCCCATGTCTGTGGGTCAAGCATTCTATAAGCCACCAGATAAGGATGCTGGCTGAGGCTCACTCTATGGGCAGGAAAGGCAAAGAATGCCCAGAAAAAGCATCCGTCCCCCTTATGAAAACCAGTTGCTTATCCTTTCAGGATGAAAGAAGCCTAATGACTTGCCACCAGTTGGCTGATTGGTCTCAAGGAATAGTATCACATTCAGTTGCTCAATATTGGTCTCTATTGCTGACAGGTCAGACATTCAGATGCAAGAGTAGCTAAATCAGGTCATTAGCCTCCATCTCAATCACTATGGCCACTCCATTCATGTGCCCATCATGACATTTCTGGGGTGGCTGATGATGAAGCCTGGCTAATGTCATTTGGTCGAGTCAATTTGTCTGCTTGGTTGTTCAGAGCCCCTTCTATGGCAGATGTTTTCTGGTGAGCATTATATATGACACAAAGATCATTACACTTCATGACTTCTTCCATAGGTCCATCAGCTAGCTCTACAACAGGCTTCATTATCTCTGATTTTCCAGTACATTTCTTTTTCAGACAGGAAGGCCATTGGCCATGGCACAGGAATCTATATGCATTCTCAGTTCAGGCCACTTCAACATAAAGTGGATGACCAGGTACACCTCTCACAGTTCCACCCACTGGAAGGATTTTCATTCTTCACTGTATTTCAAGGCCACTCCTGAATGTGACTATAATGCAGCTACTGTTCATCTTCAGCTTATACAACATACAAACCCAACTCATCTGTAAACCAAGCTTGGGATTATGCCTCCTCTTTCAGATAGTCATATGGGTTTCTCCATATGCCAGAAGTATGGGGGGAGGTGCACTGGTGCAACTGTGGGGTGACCTGAGGGTCTGGGTAAATGGCTAATACAGCTTATTCATGCCCTTTGGTTCTACTTGGGTTGATCCCAGATATATCATTTCCCTTTTACAATGCAGTGCTCCTGGGCTCATCTGACTTAAGACTTGGTGGGTTTAATAACAGGAATCTTGGGGGCGCCTGGGTGGCCCAGTCGGTTAAGCGTCCGACTTCAGCCAGGTCACGATCTCGCGGTCCGTGAGTTCGAGCCCCGCGTCGGGCTCTGGGCTGATGGCTCAGAGCCTGGAGCCTGTTTCCGATTCTGTGTCTCCCTCTCTCTCTGCCCCTCCCCCGTTCATGCTCTGTCTCTCTCTGTCCCAAAAATGAATAAACGTTGAAAAAAAAAATAACAGGAATCTTGGTCAGTTTTGTTCACTGACTTATTCCAAGTACCTAGAACAGTTTTTGGAATATAATAAGAGCACAACAAATATCTACTGAGGAAATAAATTAATGTAATAGAAAGGAAAGAAAAATTTTAAGCATTTTTAAAAAAAATTAGTTCCTTAAAAAGACTAATGAAATCAATCAAAAGTTAGCAAAATTTATCAATTTAAAAAGGGAGATGGTGCAAATAAATAATATTATAAATCAAAAAATGAGACAGAGGAACAGCTATGATAGTTTTAAAAATGAGTAAACCACTTCTTATCTTTACTGCTACCATCTTTACTCTTCCAAACCCCCTTTCCTGAATGTCTACTTGTTTTCCTTGTGTCCAGTCTGCCACCACCCCAAGTCTATTTTCTATACAGCTACCAGAATGATCTCTTTTTTTAAACTTTTTACTTTAAACTAATTTTAGATTAAAAGAAAAGTTACAAAAATAGAATATTTCCCATATACTCTTTACCCAGTTTCTCTTCATGTTACGTACAAAGATCAAAACCAAGAAATTAACATTGGTACAGTATTATTCACTAAATTTCAGACCTTATTCAACTCTGACTTGCTTTTCCACTAATATTCTTTTCCTGTTCCAGGATCCTATCCAGGCCCAATGTTGTATTTAATTGTTATTTTTCCTTAGTCTCTTCCAATATGTGACATTTCCTTAGACTTCGCTTCTTTTTTATAATATTGACACTTTTGAAGAGTATCGAGCAATTAAAGAAGGTAAATTATATCACATTTTGAGAGAGAGAGAGAGAGAAAAACTACTAAGAAAAACTTTATGTCTATAAATTTGAAAACTTGGATTCAGGAACCATTCCTAGAAAAACAAACTAGTCAAAGGAGACTCAAAAAGAAACCCTAATGAAGCCTAGAGCTATTAAAGAACAATATGACGGTCAATTCCTCCATCTTATGAGGCAAGTATATGCTTGATACTAAACCTAAGGAAGAGCAACATGAGAAAAGAAAAATGTAGAACGGTCTCCAAAATAAATAGAGAAGCATGATTCTTGCCAATCTATGTGGGTCAAAAAATGTGATCATCTCAAGATATTTAGAAAAGGCATTTGATAAAGATGACACACATATATGACTTAGAAAAAAAATCTATTAGCAGGCTAGAAAAAAATGGGAACTTCCTTAACTTGATAAACAGTATCTACCAAAAACCTAAAGCTAATTTTATACTCAATGATGAATCATTAGAAACATTTCTTTTCAAGAAGAAACATGATATATGCCATCACTATTTCCATTTAACATTTTAGTGGATGTCCAAGGAAAATATGAAAAGGCATAATGACTGGAAGGAAAAACAACCATAATGGTCATTATGCATACAGATGATATCATTCTCTGCACTATAGTTCAAAACAAGAAAAATCTATGGATGGGGCACATGGGTGGCTCAGCTAGTTAAGCATCTGACTTCAGCTCAGGTCGTGATCTCGTGGTTCATGAGTTCAAGCCCCACATCAGGCTCTGTGCTGACAGCTTAGAGCCTGGAGCCTGCTTCTGATTCTGTGTCTCCCACTCTCTGCCCCTCTCTGATTCTGTGTCTCCCACTCTCTGCACAAGAATGAGCTTGTGCTCATTCTCTCTCAAAAATAAGTAAACATTAAAAATTTTTTTAAAGCTACAGATAAGTTATATGAAATAAGAAAGTTCATTTATTTTATTTTAAAAGTTTTGGGGCACCTGGCTGGATCAGTCGGTTGAACATCCAACTTCAACTCAGGTCATGATCTCGCAGTTCATGAGTTCAAGCCCCACACTGGGCTCTGTGCTGACAGCTCAGAGCCTGGAAGCTGCTTTGGATTCTGTGTGTCCCGTTCTCTCTGCCCCTCCCTGACTCATGCTTTGTCTCTCTCTCTCTGTCTCTCTCCTTCTCTCGAAAATAAATAAACATTAAAAAGAGGCAGGAGGGGCCAACATGGTGGAGAAGTAGGGGGATCCATACTTCCCACATCTTTCAAACAAAGAATTGCTGAAGCCAAAGGTCTTTGAACCCCAGAGTCGGGGAGGAAAGAGACTGAATCTACCAGAAAGAAAAGTGGACAACTTGAGAAAACACAGAGCTACTCCAAGGAACAAATCAAAGCACACCTGGTGGAGGGTCCCAAATATCACTATGAGTAGGGTAATAAAACAACCAAAGTCACAACAACAGAAAGCTAGTAACAATCTCCAAAAAACACATCTCCTGAAGGGCCAGGCCCTGGACAGTATATAACCCCCACTTTAATATAGCATTGCTTGCAGGTGCAGAGCACAAAACAAGCTTTTAAAATGCATAAGGGACAGAAAACTAGCCAAAATGATGAAACAGAAGAATTCTCCTCAAATGAAATTCCAGGAAGTAGCAACAGCTAACGAATTGATCAAAACTGATTTAAGCAATATAACTAAACAAAAATTTAGAATACTAGTCATAACATTAATCGGCTGGGCTTAAAAAAGCATAGAGGACAACAGAGCATCTATTGCTACAGATCAAGGGACTAAAAAATAGTCATGACGAATTGAAAAATGCTATAAATGAGGTGCAAAATAAAATGGAGGTAGCAACAGTGCAAACTGAAGAGGCAGAGGGGAGAATAGGTGAATTAGAAGATAAAATTATGGAAAAAGAGAAAGCTGTGAAAAGAGAGATTAAAAAAATCCAGGTTTACAAGGGGAGAACTAGAGAACGAAGCAATTCAATCAAATGGAACAATATCCGTATCATAGGAATTCCAGAAGAAGAGAGAGAGAAAGCGGCTGAAGGTGTACTTGAATAAATCATAGCTGAGAACTTCCCCGATGTGGGGAAGGAAATAGGCATTGAAATTCAAGAGGCACAGAGAACACCCTTTAGACATAACCCAAATCAATCTTCTGCATGGTATATCATAGTGAAACTGACAAAATACCAGGATAGAGAAAGAATTCTGATAGCAGCTAGGGATAAACGGGCCTTAACATACAAAGATAGACACATAAGGGAAGTAGCAGACCTATCTACTGAAACTTGGCAAGCTAGAATGGGATGGCAGGAAATCTTCAATGTGATGAACAGGAAAAATATGCAGCCAAGAATCCTTTATCCAGCAAGCCTGTCATTCAGAATAGAAGGAGAGATAAAGGTTTTCCCAAACAAAAACTGAAGGAATTAATCACCACTAAACCAGCCCTACAGGAGATCCTAACGGGGACTATGTGAGTGAAATGTTGCAAGGACATCAGAGACATCACTACAAGCATGAAACCTACAGACATCACAATGACTCTAAACCCATATCTTTCAGTAAGAACACTGAATGTAAATGGACTAAATGCTCCAGTCAAAAGACATAGGGTATCAGAATGGATAAAAAAAACAAGACCCATCTATTTGCTATCTATAAGAGACTCACTTTAGATCTGAGGACACCTTCAGATTGAAAGTGAGGGGATGGAGAACTATCCATCATGATTCTGGAAGTCAAAAGAAAGCTGGAATAGCCATACTTATATCAGACAAACTAGACTTTAAATTAAAGGTTGTAAAAAGAGATGAAGAAGGGCATTATATAATAATTACAGAGTCTATCCATTGGAAGAGCTAACAATTATAAATGTCTATGCACCGAATATGGAAGCCCCCAAATATATAAAACAATTAATCACAAACATAAGCAATCTTATTGATAAGAATGTGGTAACTTCAGGGGACTCTAATATCCCACTTACAACAATGGATAGATCATCTAGACACAGAATCAATAACGAAACAAGGGCCCCCTGAATGATACATTGGACCAGATGGATGTGACAGATATATTTAGAACTCTGCATCCCAAAGCAACAGAATATACTTTCTTCTAAGGGCACATGGAACATTCTCCAAGATAGATCACATATTGGGTCACAAAACAGCCCTTCATAAGTATAAAAGAATTGAGATCATACCATGCACACTTTCAGACCACAAAGCTATGAAGCTTGAAATTAACCACAGGAAAAAGTCTGGAAAACCTCCAAAAGCATGGAGGTTAAAGAACACCCTACTAAAGAATGAATGGGTCCACCAAGCAATTAGAGAAGAAATTAAACAATATATGGAAACAAATGAAAATGAAAATACAACAATCGAAACACTCTGGTATGCAGCAAAGGCAGTCTTGAGAGGAAAATATTGCAATCCAGTCCTATCTCAAGAAACAAGAAAAATCCCAAATACAAAATCTAACAGCACACCTAAAGAAAATAGAAGCAGAACAGAAAAGACACCCCAAACCCAGCAGCAGAAGAGAAATAATAGAGATCAGAGCAGATATAAACAATATAGAATCCAAACAAACAGTAGATCAATGAAACCAAGAGTTGGTTTTTTGAAAAAATAAACAAAATTGATAAACCTCTAGCCAGGCTTCTCAAAAAGAAAAGGGAGATGACCTAAATAGATAAAATCATGAATGAAAATGGAATTATTACAACCAATCCCTCAGAAATAGAAACAATTATCAGGGAATACTATGAAAAATTATATGCCAAAAAACTGGACAACTTGGAAGAAATGGACAAATTCCTAAACAGCCACACACTTCCAAACCTCAAACAGGAAGAAATAGAAAATTTGAACAGACCCATACCCAGCAAAGAAATGGAATCAGTTATCAGAAATCTCCCAACAAATAAGAGTCCTGGACCAGATGGTTTCCCAGGGGAATTCTACCAGACATTTAAAGGAGAGTTAATACCTATCCTTCTCAAGCTCTTCCAAAAAATAGAAAGGGAAGGAAAACTTCCAGACTCATTCTATGTAGCCAGCACTACTTTGATTCCCAAATCAGACAGAGACCCAGCAAAAAAAGAGAACTACAGGCCAATATCCCTGATGAATATGGATGCAAAAATTCTCAATAAGATACTAGCAAATCATATTCAACAGCATATAAAAAGAATTATTCACCATGATCAAGGGGGATTCATTCCTGGGCTGCAAGGCTGGTTCAATATTTGCAAATCAATCAATGTGATACATCACATTAATAAAAGAAAAGATAAGAACCATATGATCCTGTCAATCAATGCAGAAAAAGCATTTGGCAAAATTCAGCATCCTTTCTTAATAAAAACCCTCAAGAAAGTTGGGATAGAAGGAACATACTTAAACATCATAAAAGCCATTTATGAAAAACCCACAGCTAATATCATCCTCAATGGGGAGAAACAGAGATTTTCCCCTGAGATCAGGAACAGATAGGGATGTCCACTCTTACCACTGTTGTCTGACATAGTGCTAGAAGTCCTAGCATCAGCAATCAGACAACAAAATGAAATCAGAGGCATCAAAATTGGCAAAGATGAAGTCAAGCTTTCACTTTTTGCAGATGACATGATACTCTACATGGAAAACCCCACAGCCTCCACCAAATGTCTACAAAGTTGAAGGGTAAAAAATCAATGTACAGAAATCGGTTGCATTTTTATACACCAATAATGAAGCAACACAAAGAGAAATAAAGAAACTGATCCCGGGGCGCCTGGGTGGCGCAGTCGGTTAAGCGTCCGACTTCAGCCAGGTCACGATCTCGCGGTCCGTGAGTTCGAGCCCCGCGTCAGGCTCTGGGCTGATGGCTTGGAGCCTGGAGCCTGTTTCCGATTCTGTGTCTCCCTCTCTCTCTGCCCCTCCCCCGTTCATGCTCTGTCTCTCTCTCTCTCCCAAAAATAAAAAAATAAAAATGAAAAAAAAAAAAAGAAACTGATCCCATTCACAACTGCACCAACAACCATAAAATACCTAGGAATAAACCTAACCAAAGATGTAAAAGATCTGTATGCTGAGAACTATAGAAAGCTTATGAAGGAAATTGAAGAAGACACAAAGAAATGGAAGAACATTCCAAGCTCAAGGATTAGAAAAATAAATATTGCTAAAATGTCAATACTACCCAAAGCAATCTACACATTCAATGCAATCCCAACCAAAATTACACCAGCATTCTTCTCAAAGCTAGAACAAGCAATCCTAAAATTTGTAGGGAACCACAAAAGACCTGAATAGCCAAAGTAATCTTGAAGAAGAAAACCAAAGTGGAAGGCATCACAATCCCAGACTTTAGCCTCTACTACAAAGCTATAATCATTAAGACGGTATGGTATGGGCACAAAAACAGACACATAGACCAATGGAATAGAATAGAGAACCCAGAATTGGACCCACAAATGTATGGCCAGCTAATCTTTGACAAAGCAGCAAAGAGTATCCAATGGAAAAAAGACAGTCTGTTTCACAAATGGGTATGGACAGCAACATGCAGAAGAATGAAACTAGACCACTTTCTTACACTATACACAAAAGGAACTCAAAATGAATAAAGGACCTGAATGTGAGACTGGAAACCATCAAAACCGTAGAGAAGAAAGCAGGCAACAACCTCTTTGACCTAGGCCGCAGTAATTTCTTACTCGACACATCTCCACGGGCAAGGGAATTAAAAGCAAAAATGAACTATTGGGACCTCATCAAGATAAAAAGCTTCTTCTGCACTGCAAAGGAAACAATCAACAAAGCTAAAAGGCAACCGATGGAATGGGAAAAGATATTTGCAAATGACATATCGGATAAAGGGCTAGTATCCAAAACCTATAAAGAACTTACCAAACTCCACACCTGAAAAACAAATAATCTGGTGAAGAAATGGGAAGAAGACATAAATAGACACTTTTCCAAAGAAGACATCCAGACGGCCAACAGACACATGAAAAGATGCTCAACGTCACTCCTCATCAGGGAAATACAAATCAAAACCACACGGAGATACCACCTCACACCGGTCAGAGTGGCTAAAATGAAAAAAAATCAGGAGACTATAGATGCTGGAGATGATGTGGAGAAATGGGAACCCTCTTGCACTGTTGGTGGGAATGCAAACTGGTGCAGCCGCTCTGGAAAACAGTGTGGAGGTTCCTCAAAAAATTAAAAATAGATCTACCCTGTGACCCTGCAATAGCACTGCTAGGAATTTACCCAAGGGATACAGGAGTGCTGATGCACAGGGGCACTTGTACCCCAATGTTTATAGCAGCACTTTCTTTTTTTGTTTTTGTTTTTTTTTTTTTTAGCATGAGATAGGTATTTTTATTTATTTATTTTTCAATATATGAAATTTATTGTCAAGTTGGTTTCCATACAACACCCAGTGCTCATCCCAAAAGGTGCCCTCCTCAATACCCATCACCCACCCTCCCCTCCCTCCCACCCCCCATCAACCCTCAGTTTGTTCTCAGTTTTTAAGAGTCTCTTATGCTTTGGCTCTCTTCCACTCTAACCTCTTTTTTTTTTCTTCCTTTCCCCCATGGGTTTCTGTTAAGTTTCTCAGGATCCACCTAAGAGTGAAAACATATGGTATCTGTCTTTCTCTGTATGGCTTATTTCACTTAGCATAACACTATCCAGTTCCATCCATGTTGCTACAAAGTATAGCAGCACTTTCAACAACAGCCAAATTATGGAAAGAGCCTACATGTCCATCAACTGGTGAATGGATAAAGAAATTGTGGTTTATATACACAAAGGAATACTACTTGGCAATGAGAAAGAATGAAATATGGCCTTTTGTAGCAATGTGGATGGAACTGGACAGTGTTAATAATAAGTGAAATAAGCCATACAGAGAAAGACAGATACCTTATGTTTTCACTCTTATGTGGTTCCTGAGAAACTTAAGACCATGGGGGAGGGGAAGGGAAAAAAAAAGTTAGAGAGGGAGGGAACAAAACCATAAGAGACTCTTGAATGCTGAGAACAAACTGAGGGTTGATGGTGGGGGGTGGGGAGGAGAAGGGAAAGTGGGTGATGGGCATTGAGGAGGACACCTGTTGGGATGAACACTGGGTATTGTATGGCAGCCAATTTGACAATAAATTATATTTAATATAAAAAATAAACATTGAAAGAATTTTTTAAGTTTATTAATTTTGAAAGAGAATGTGCAAGCAGGGGAGGGGCAGAGAGAGAGAGATGGAGAGAGAGAGACTCCCAAGCAGCCTCCATGCTGTCAGTACAGAGCCTGATGCAGGGCTTGAACTCATGAGCAGTGAGATTATGACCTGAGCTGAAATTAAGAGTCAGATGCTTAACTGACTGAGCCACCTAGGTGCCTGGAAAGCTCATTTATTTTAGAAATTAAGAAGCAGATCCGATCTGGAGACTGAGTACGAGAAGGAAGAAATAAGCATGATACCTAGTGTTCCAGCTTCAGAAAATATGTAATGTGTTAACATTTACTTAGATTGCTAATTCTGTAGGAAAGTGAGCCTTGAGTTAGGGCAGAGTCATAGTAGGTGAGTGACTTCCTGGAGTATTTAATATATGGGGCCCTAAACATCACTGGAAATATAAGGAGATGGAGAAAACTGCAGAACTTCTGGGAGAAAAATTACTACATGTAGTTGTAAAGAATACTCTGATAAGCCACTTCAGATGGAGGTAAGACTCCTCTCTTTCCAAGAAAACATTCTTTTAAAGGTGACGACTCAGGGCGCCTGGGTGGCTCAGTCGGTTAAGCGGCCGACTTCAGCTCAGGTCATGATCTCACGGTCTGTGAGTTCGAGCCCCGCGTCGGGCTCTGTGCTGACAGCTCAGAGCCTGGAGCCCGTTTCAGATTCTGTGTCTCCCTCTCTCTCTGTCCCTCCCCTGCTCATGCTCTGTCTCTCTCTGTCTCAAAAATAAATAAACGTTAAAAAAAATTTTTAATAAAAAATAAATAAATAAATAAAGGTGACAACTCACTTGACTGACTCCACAAAAGACAGGCTCTGATTAGCCATGTTGGTTTTGTTTTTCTGAATGGGATATCCAAGTTTGGGACCAAACCAATTTGGTCAGGAAAACAGAAAAGAGGCCAGGTTTTTGGAACAGTAACAATTCTTTCTCTAGCCTTCCTTGCAAAAGCCTCCATTCTAAACAAAGGTTGAAAGGATGAAGTGGAGTGCCAAGTTAGTAAGTTAACTAAGAGATGCCTGTATCTCAGGCTAGGTGGCGGAAACTGATAAATTGAGCTCAGTTGTGACAAGTAAGTTGCAAATATTTCAAGTAGGTGGCTGGATGTGTGTGTGTGTGGAGCCTAGAAATGCATTATTTGAGAGTTATCACATATGAAGGAGAGCTGAAACCATGGGCATGGATGAATGGATGAAGCCCAGAGGGCGTAGAAAGCAATAGAGAGGAGAGGCGCTCCAAGAATGGAATGCTGAAAAGGAGAAACTGAGAATGGATGGCCATAGAAGTGGAAAACTGTCTTGAAAGTATCTTCAAAGAACCCAGGAAGAACTTTGAGGAGAAAATGTGCATGGGTGACAAATATTAGCAGAGTGAAAAGTACTCACTGTCAAAGTCACATAGGCAACTTAACCAAGTTCAATCTACTCCATGAAATACACTGATGTTAAAACAATATTTTACCCTGCCAAATACATTCCTTAATTCACTTGTTCACTCGCATTTAGGGAAGACCCACTGTGTGCAACACCTGTTCCAATATCTCTTCCTTTCTCTCCTATTGAGCCAAATTCAAACTCTCTTGCTTGTTTCCTGAGTTTCTGAGAATAGGTATGAGTGGACTCAACTTCCTTTTTTACTTATTAATTCCTAAACCCCTCTGACTCAGCATTTCATTCCTGTGTACATTAAAATCAAATAGTTTTTCTAAGGTTACAACCTTCAGTTTCATATGTATTTCTCCCAGGGTTTTATATTCATTAAAAACATGAGGAATCCATCTACTCATTCTTTTATGTTCCCCTGTAATCTTATTTCAGACTCTTCTAGTTGAACTCCATTCAGTAGTCTTCTGAGATGACGTAAATATTTTGTAAAGATATTTCCACTGAATCTAATGTAACGCTTTCCTCACTGGATTAGGATACATGGTCCCTATTAATCCATTTGTGACCATCTACTATTCAACACTGATGAGATATTTTTTTTGCCATCAAAGAACTTAAAATCTTGTAAGGAAGATAAATCACAGAATTAAATATTTATAATACAAGACCGACTCAGCCAGAAGAATGAGAAAAAGACTGTGAGACTTCACTGGAAGAGAAAACAGCTTTGGCTTGAATGACCTGGGAGGGTTTCATGGAAAAGATGGCATTTAAGTGGGGTCTTAAGGAAGTCAAAGGATTGCAATAGGTGAAGGGAGAACCTTCTAGGGAGAGGCAATGTTGTGAGTAAAAGCAACAAGACAGGAAAGCACAGAGAAGTCCAGGAAATGACACGTAGGTATGCTTAGTAGAAGAAAATATATCAGAGACAAGAGGAGACAGATTAAAATGCTGACAGCTAACTCAGAGCATTTATTACAAGCCAGGCAGCCTGTAAAGTGCTTTTATTCAACATGCCATGGAATGTTCACACAACTCAAAGGGACAGGTACCATTCCCATTTCTGTTTACCAGATGAGGAAGCCAAGGTAGAGTAGGATACAATGACTTGCCCAACATTGCACAGATAGGAAGTGGCAGAGCCAGGATTTGAACCCAGGAAGTCTAATTGCAGAGCCACACCATGCCCAGTGTGACCAGAGAAAGCAAGGAGACTGTGTGAGAGGTGGGGTGGGGATCCAGGAGAACACTGTGCCATGGATATGAAGGGAGGAGTTTCAAGAAGGCAAAGGTCATAGCCCCAGACTGAGAAAAAACCTTTGAGGGGATGATTAGTTGGCCTCTGGAGACTTTAGGAGCATATGTTCAGCAGAGTACTGTCAGAGAAGTCAAAACTGGGGGGATTAAATATGGGGTAGGTGATGGGGCTGTGAGGCAGCCTTCCTAGAATTTTGGTGCTTAAGGTAAGGAGAGAGAGACAGAGAGAGAGAGAGAGAGAGAGACAGAGAGAGAGAGAGGACAGTAGCCAAAAAAGAGGGATCAATTGGTAGTTTTGCTTTTCAGGCTAACTATGCTCATGCTTATTTGTGTTAGAGAAAGTTAACGCAAGTGTTAGAGGGGGGATAACTGAAGTGACAAAGCCCATTTTAAGGGGGGGGGGTGCAGAATAAAGAGATCAAGGACACATAGGAAGGCTCAAGTGCTGAGGAAAGCAGGAAAGATAATGTTTACTCTGAGAAGACAGGAAGTGAGGTAGTGAGGTAGAGGTTAAGCAAGTCCACCCCTGAGGACCTCAGTCACCCTGGTGAAGTAGGGGGCCAGGGCCAGGGTTGAAAGAGGTAGACTGGTCTGGAAGTAGAGACTTAAGAATTGCGGTAGTGATTTCAAAGAGTCAGCAAAAGGTTAACAAAAATTGTGTTGAGTCTGGCCTGGTATAATTAACCTAGCAGGCTCACACCACCCCTGCTATGATGCCAGGCCTGGTTAAGGGCTCACCTGTAACAATATCACCTCCGTGTTTTCCTTCCTGAGCCGGCTGCCTCTGCCAATCCAGCTCTCTACATCACCCTCACTCCTGCTCTCCTTACTCCAACTCCTTCATCCCTTCCTCTAAAAGCCTCACTCCCTGGATTTATGTTTGGTTTTACTTCTGCAGCCAGCTCTGACTGCTAGCTTCCATACTCACTACAATTCCAACTCAATCCTTTGAATTCCCTGCTTTGTAGCTAAGCACCTTGCTCAATCCAGCCAAAGCCCTGGAACCCTTCCTAGCATATGCTCAAGCGGCATGCTCCCTTAAAGAAAAGCATGTCGAAGGGCTGCAAAACATCCATGATGGCGGATTCTGATAGTTTCTGGGCTAGATAGTCTCGGTTTGCCCTCCATGTCCACTCTCCATGTTTTCTACCTGCCCCATGCCCCAGAAGGCTGACCTCTATGGATAATATCAAACAAGTTCCCTCGCCCACTGATGTCCAGTTGGGACAGGCTACTGGGAAGCATTGATAGGAGTTTAAGGGCAGATGGGAAAGAGAAGGCAGGGAACTTATCCTCAAGTTCCATCCTGTGTGCCTGCACTCTGGCCATGGCTGTGTCCCTGCACCAAAGACCACAACTTCTCTCCAGCAGCCTCACCTATAGCGACAGCTGCAACGTCAGTTCCGGCTCTACCCTCATAAATTCCAGTAACCACTCCTTGCCTTTTCAAGACCAAGAAATGTTATTTCCGTTAACATCTTTGTAAGTAGTCCATTAACCCTTTTTCAATTTTCCCACTTAAATGTGCTCTTTCCTGCCACAACCCTAACTGACCCAGTTCCAACCTTGGATAGATCCAGTCAGCATCATTTCAAGACACATGCAGCAGGACACGTGGGATAACTTAGGTGATGGAGAATTTCTGCCTGAATGCCCCACTGTATCCTCGAACTTAATGTATCTAAAATCAAATTCATTTTTGCCTCCCCCTTATATCTAAAATTGTTCCTCTTCCAGACTTTCCCACTTTTTTTCCCATTCGTTTACTTAAGTATTCACCATTTATAGGATGCACAGGCTGGGCACCGTGCTAGGCACTAGAGATTCCAAGACCCCCCAGAACAATGTTCCCTTCTCTAGAAGCAAACTACTAATGGAAGAGACCCAAAGTTGACCATAAAATGATATGATATATGCCTTTCTTTCTTTCCTTTTTTTTTTTTTTTGAAACAGTAGGGACTACATGCTAACAAAGCACAGAGGAAGAACCTAGGACAGGCATAGACCAGAAGATTTCTCCAAGGAAGTAATATATAAGCTGAGCCTTAAGGACTGAGTAAGCTTTCAGCAGTGGAGTGATAAGAGAATAGAGGGGCATTCTAGGCAGAAACACCATGAGCAGAGAATAGAGGCATGTAAGTGCATAGTATGTTCGGCAAATGAAAACTGCTCCCTATAGCTGGGCCATAGGATAAATAGTGAGCAGGCAGGCAGGCTGGGGTGGGGGTAGGGGGAGAAAAGGAATAATTTAATAAGGCTAAAAGGGGGGAGGTGCTTGGGCAGATTATGAAGGGTGTTAATTGTACTGGTAAGATCCCTAATGTGGTGGACTTTTTACCTGCCCCCAGAACAGATAGGGCTTTCTACCTTTGTCTCCAAGAAAGTGACAGAACAAAAACAGTCAAGGAACAATGAAAAGAAGGCCTGGCTTTTGAGTGTCTAACTAGGATTTTGCCTCATGTTAGAGCTCATAGTTCTGAGAAAGGCCTTCTGAATTTCTAAAATCTTGGGCACTCAAGGATTTAGGGCGCAGCTTGTGCCATCAACTCTTCTTTTCGGTAGCAGAGCAGTTGGAGAGTCACACTGGCTGGTCTTAGAGCTCTTCCTTCCCATTGCAGATGGCTGAGCTACAGGTCACAGCTGGGAATGGACAACACAGGAGAACAGAGGTGGCCTAATGTGGAGGAACACATACTTTCTTGCTTACACTGATGTTAATCATCAGAGGAATACCCAGATGAAATGGAGCAGGGCAATGAGCAAGACGTCTGGATGGGATATAGCTACATACATTAAGAAAGAATAGAGATTTTTTACCTACAGATTTCTTTCTTGCCTATTTAGGTATGTCTAATTGGAAATTCATAAATTACTCTAAACTGGTGTAAACTTTAATCAACGTGGAAATGGAGCGCCTGAGTAGCTCAGTTAGTTAAGTGCCCAACTTTGGCTCAGGTCTTGATCTTGCAGTTCGTGGGTTCGAGCCCTGAGTCAAGCTCTGTGCTGACAGCTCGGAGCCTGGAGTCTACTTCAGATTCTGTGTCTCCCTCTCTCTCTCTCTCTGCCCTTCCCCCACTCATGTACTCTTTCTCTTTCTCTCTCTCTCAAAATTAAACATTAAAAACACTTTAAAAAAAACAAAGTCACTTAAAAATAATAAATGTGCAAAACTATACATGCTAGAAGCCACCTATAAATATCCCCTGGGGGCACCTGGGTGGCTTAGTTGGTTAAGCATCCCCACTCTTGATTTTGGCTGAGGTCATGATCTCACACTTGGTGAGTTCAAGCCCTAGGTGCAGAGCCTGCCTGGGATTCTCTCTCTCTGTCTGTCTGTCTCTCTCTGTCTCTCTCTCTCAAAAATAAACAAATAAACTTTAAAAACATATATATATATATTTAAATATCTCCTGAAAATAAACAGTTGCAAATGCAATATAAGTTCAGCACTTTCTTTTGTTTCGTGTCATTTACTCTAATTGATAAGTACATGGAAAATACTATAAAATTGCAAACTTTATCCAGTCAAATCGAGTTGTGCTTCCTTGAGCCAAAAATTACTGCAAGAGTTCCTTTTAAATGATATTTTTGTTGCTTGGGGCCCAGATGTCTATAAATAACGTGACTTAAATAAGCAAAGAACTTTTGCCTGTTTATATCTATTGTGGATCAGGCTTAAAGGACCACATTAGATGAGGCAGCCTAGTCTCTAGCTTTAGCCAAAATTCTAATTATTTGCCAGGACTTCTCCTCTCTTTTCTCCCGTCATCTTGAAACAAATAAGGCTTATAAATTTTCACTGAACATACCTGTGGGATTTTGGAGAAAATTAGCCCAAGTCACTCTTCAGATAGCATCTATTCTCTATCGTGGCCCCCTTCTCTTAATACTTGCCATTCAGTCCTGCCCTGAATTAATTAGACATCAAAGCAGCTCAGGACAATGTTTTTGTTGTTTTCCCTTACACAATTATTATTAAATGTAGACTTCACGCATCATGATTCCACCTTCACGGGTTTTTTTCAATGGGCTGCTGCCACTCTTTTCAGTTAATTTGCCTTACAAGCTTCTTGGAATTTCAAAGCTACAGGTTTCGGAAAGCCGGAGCCATTAACTGAGGTTGCCATAACAGACTATATCCATTCCCATTTTCCCAAAAGCAACCGTAATGGGAAGAGGTGAAAGTGGACAACTACTAGTCCATACGCATACTTTTGTGTCAGTTGAACAGAACACCCTTTTCTTCGGGCACATGCAGATCACACTAGGAATCGCAGCTTAGGGGGCAGAGTTACCAGCTGGATTTCAACCCCTACTCAGTCCCCCAGCCAACACAGCTTCAAAGACTGCAACCCAACATCAAGTCAGCTCTGTCCCTGAATAAGGTCATTTGCCCTTACTCTAGCTACCCACTAAAAGTTAGGTCAGCCCGCTCTGGAGAAAGATAACTTCATCAAAACCCCTACAGTATTTTAAAGTTTTTTTTAAATGTTCATTTATTTTTGAGAGAGAGACAGAGCATGAGCAGGGGAGGGGCAGAGAGAGAGAGAGGGAGACACAGAATCTGAAGCGGGCTCCAGGGTCTGAGCTGTCAGCACAGAGCCCGATGAGGGGTTCGAACTCATGAACCGCGAGATCATGACCTAAGCTAAAGTCGGATGCTTAGCCTACTGAGCCACCCAGGCACCCCGGCCCCTAGAGTATTTTTACACAGTGTCTAATATCGATAAAAAAAAAAAATAGGTTGGGGCGCCTGGGTGGCGCAGTCGGTTAAGCGTCCGACTTCAGCCAGGTCACGATCTCGCGGTCCGTGAGTTCGAGCCCCGTGTCAGGCTCTGGGCTGATGGCTCGGAGCCCGGAGCCTGTTTCTGATTCTGTGTCTCCCTCTCTCTCTGCCCCTCCCCCGTTCATGCTCTGTCTCTTGCTGTCCCAAAAATAAATAAACGTTGAAAAAAAAAATTAAAAAAAAAAAATAGGCAGGACCAAGAGAAAAAGCAGACAATAGAAACATACTTACACATGACTCAGGTGTTAGAATGATTCATCACAGACTTCAAAGTAACAGTAGTTAAAATGATCAGTAAAATCTATGATAGGATAGAGAATTTCACACAAAGACTGGAGTATGTAAAAAACACAAACTAATTGTTGCAAGTTATGAAGGACTCATGAGAAGTGAAGAGAAAAAGAAGGTGAAGTGTATGATAGAGCCTGGGAGGAGGCCTTTGGAAGGCAGCCATGGGAAAGTAAAAGAATCTGAAGCAGTCTTCCTGGGTTTTGCACCTGCATTCCTGACAGCCTGGTGGGGAGACAGCTGAGCCGCCTCAATAACAGTGTGCCAATGTATGCTGGAGGGAAGTTATCAGGGGAGTGCCAAGTTTTTTAAATCCTAGGAGCAGGGAAAGAAATTTGAAAAATATACCCACATACACCCAGAGAATTGTTAAATAAAGCGTTCTAAACCAAAGCCCTCAGGCCATGATGGGGTCCAGGAAGAAGCTCTGAACAGTCCCAACCATAACACCCAAAAGGTAATGAACTTTTGAATAAATGGCCAGACACAGGCAAAGAAAGCATCTCTCAGAAGCAATCAACTTCTCCAATTCATCTACTAAATTGTGTTTGAAACTCCTATTTTTCATTTCAGAAAATCTTTTTTGAGCTATACTTGAATCTCCTTAAATGCTTTCATTATTTTTGTTCAAATTATCACAATCCCCTTCCGTGCCCCTGGTGTGTGACAGCTTGTGTTGGTTGTTCTTCCTCTCCACTACTGCTTGGCTCTCCAGGTTTGTGATTATTTCTCTTGGAGCTACTCATAGGGCCTCAGTTTACCTGCATGCCCTAAGTGGTCTGCTGCTGTTTTATAGCAGGCAGCTGCCAGGAGGAAACTTTTTTGTTCCTTGATTTTCGCTTGATCCCTTAAAGTTAATGAGGTTATACCCTTCTCCATCTCCTAGGGCTCCAAAAAGTCTGGGCATGCTGATGTTCATCTTCCTTAGAGCATCAGAGATTCCTTTGAGCCAAGATACCCGAAGCATAAATGTTTGTAGTTGCTTGGGACTCTCCCACAGTTGTCTCCAACTGAGGAGGGAACCCAGCTACAGATCACAACTTAGTTTTGAAGGTGATGAACCATGATCATCATTATATATTATTTTTCCTTTTTAAGATGAACTCATTTTAAACTACAGACCTATTATTCTGATGGCTCAGTTTTTAAATCTACCTACCACAAAGTATAAATTTAACTAAGAGGTCTTCGCTGGGGTTTTACTACTGCATTTTCTAATGATGACCTTTGTGAAGTTGGTATGCCAGATCTACAAAAAAAAAAAACACATCTAACTCAAAATATGATTATGGAATTGACTATTGCCTTGTATGTTCTATTAAGGTCGTGGCCTATATCACTATGTGCTGCATGGTAAAGCAATTCTTTTACAGCTTTCCTTTGTTGTAACAAGGGTGAAACATTTCTTCTTATACTGACCCATGACATCAGAAGGCCTTGGCACCAATGTGACATGAACAGAAACACATGGAAACAATGTCAGGTCATACTGACTATAGAAGACAGAGTAAGTTTACATACATTTAAAAAATTATTTAAATGAAGCATAAAATCAAAACTTCTTGTGGAACTTATTAATCTTTAGGAATATGTATGGGAGTCCAAGTCAGAGAAACTTTCAGTAAAGATTGATCCCAAATGGTCTCTACCTAGCCATGAATCTTAAGAGTCCACACTCAAAAAGCCTTATTAATGTTCATTTAATGTTCACAGATTTGATGTGATTTCTCATTTCATTTCCTTTTTCAATACCTTGAAAATATTAATTACCTAGTTCCTATTCAAACATTTAAGGACCAGCCTTTCACAAAAGCTCTAGAAGCCAATTTTTTAAAGAGTTGTAAACCCTTCCCCACTTCTGGCTTAGTTTCCTCTGATTCGTCCACGTCCTTGCTGCTGACTTCTGTTTCAAAACCTGGTAGACCTCATATGGAAATACAAGGGATGAAAGAGATGTCTGATTTATCTGTGGTTTGCAAAACAATATTCTACTTCTAACCTCATTGTAAATGATGCATAAATAGATTCCTAATTTTCTTAGTTTCACTGTACCTAGTCTGTGCTATGTGCTTCCATCCAATGAGGATCTGCTTAATTTCTTTTTCAAATTAAAAATCTGTAATGACTTTAGCTCATTTACATTTAATATTATTGAAAACATATTTGGATTTCACTATTTTATTCTTTATTGGTTCTATCTGTTTTATATTTTTTCTTCTTTTGAACCAGCTATATATTTTGTGTTACGGCATTTTCTTCTTTGCTAATTATATATTCCTTTACTATTAGTGGTTACTCTAGAGATTATGGCATATGTTCTTGCCACTGTAATATATATTAATACTTCTACCACTTCCTAGATAATGTGAAAATCTTAAAACATTTGAACTCCACGTACCCCCTCATGCCCTTTGTGCTATTGTTGCCATGAATTTAGTTCCATATATATTTAAACTACACAAGGCATTATTATAACTGTTTTGTATAGTGCCTCTTTATTTAGATTTATCCACGTTTCCTCTTTCTTTCCTGCAGTTCTGTTTTTCTGTCTGGGATCAGTTTCCTTATGCCTGAAGAATTCTCTTTATTATCTCTTTTAGTGTGAATTTCCTAGTAATGAATTATCTTAGCTTTTCCTTGCTGAGAAATCTCTTTGTCTCTGATTTGAAGAATATTTTCACTGAGTATAGAATTCTAGGTTGGCGTTTGGGTATTTCTCAAACCCCTTTCTCTGCTCCTGTGATTTAAAAAACTTGGGGGGCACCTGGGTGGCTCAGTCGGTTAAGCGTCCGACTTCAGCTCAGGTCACGATCTCACAGACTGTGAGTTTGAGCCCCGCGTCGGGCTCTGTGCTGATGGCTCAGAGCCTGGAGCCTGCTTCTGATTCTGTGTCTCCCTCTCTCTCTGCCCCTCCCCCGTTGATGCTCTGTCTCTCTCTGTCTCAAAAATAAATAAACATTAAAAAAAATTAAAAAAATTAAATAAAAATAAAAAAATAAAATAAAAAACTTGGCACTCCCCTGATAATGTCCTTCCAGCATACATTGGCACACTGCTGTTTACGCGGTTCAACTGTCTCCCCACAGTGGTGTCAGGAATGCAGATGCAAGACCCAGGAAGACTGCTTCAGATTCTTTTACTTTCCCACGGCTGCCTTCCAAAGGCCTTTCCCAGCTTCTGATATACACTTCACCTCCCTTTTCTTGTAGCAACTTTCCCATTAATCCTTAATGTCAGTGACTGGAAACCCACAAACACATTATCCAACTTTTCCATAATCATAGGAAATGTATTAAGTAAATTGGTATGTACTCAAAGTTTGTGTAATTTAAGGTGAGGAAGGGCTTGCTATGTTTCAGACTGGCTAACTATGTTATTATTAAGTAAGCCCCCTTCTCATGTGATTACTAATTTGATTAGTTAGGGAAAGAAATGCCAGCCAGTTGCTATAACAAACAAACCTCAGAATATCAGAAGCCTAATGCAATAATTTACTCTGTACTCAGTAGAGTTCAACTGGATTCTCATGCGGAACTCAGTGAGCCTGGCTCCTTAAACCCCTGGGCTTCAGAGTCCTCCACTGGATGCCCCCCATTCAGTCAGCAGGTGAAAGAAGAGGTGAGCAGAGGATCATGAATGGCCAGTTTTCATAGGTTGAGCCTGCAAGTGGTGCACGTCATTTCCACCTACATTCCATGGGCCAGAACTCAGTCAACAGCCACATCTGAATGTAAGAGAGGCTGGGAGATGTCATCTAGCTCAGTGCCCAGGAAAAAGAGGAAACTGAGTTAGTGAGCAGTCTCTACCACAGTAATTCAATTTAACATCATTAACTTTTTTCATACCATGCGTAAGAAAATAATAACTCTTTAATGTATGTTCAATCTGAGCTCAAAGTAACTTGCATATGATAAAAATTAATGCTTACTAAAGTGTAACTTATCCCTATTGGTATTTTTTTTCCTTTCTATCTTCTACAAAGATAATAAAACCAACAGATTTTAAATAATCTATTGTATAGAATTTTCACTTCTTTGGACCATTGTTCCAAAATTTTACTACACTTAACATTAGAAACACAACACTCCTTGAACTGACCTAGGTGTTTTCTTTCCATTCCTGCCTTCGGGTCACAGACTATGAATGCTGAGAAAGTAGAGAAGTATGCTAAGGGACCCACTACAGGTTCATGCTAACTTCAGCTGTGCTCTCACTGCTATTTTTCAGCCACCACCACTGTCACCACCACCACTGTCACCACCACCACCATGTATTAATGATGCCTTAGGGCCTTCCCCACACCGGCTGCTCCATTTCTCTCATTTTTATACCCCTGACACTCCTTACTTTCAAGACAAACTCATCACTTCACACCTCTTGTTTAAATAATTTATTGCTCAATGATCATCTCTCCTCTTTCCATGTAGGGAAGGACTGCATTTTTCACGTTTACAGCTCTGTCTAAACGTGGTATTTGGTGAATGAACAAATGAGGCTACTTAGGGTCACCTCCATCATTTACCCCACTTTTCACCTCCAAGTACCTGTCTTTATACGCACTACCTTCACTTTCTCAACTCCCATCATGGGAGAAGATCAT
Source organism: Prionailurus bengalensis (assembly GCF_016509475.1). Taxonomy (NCBI): domain Eukaryota; kingdom Metazoa; phylum Chordata; class Mammalia; order Carnivora; family Felidae; genus Prionailurus; species Prionailurus bengalensis. The sequence continues at coordinate 100,548,988 of NC_057355.1, forward strand.
TATTTTCTTTCTATGGCTCGTCTCTCCCTTCCTGCTATGTCCCATCCCAGTATCCTCAAGGATACTCTCAATCATCTCTCAATCATCTCTTCTTCTCTCAATCATCTCTTTATCCCGAATTTTTACTCTCCTTTTCTACTGGTTTTCCTTTGTCAGGTCTAAAAGTATAAATAATTTTACACCAGTATGCAAGCCTTTATTTTTCCCTCTGCCACTCAAACTTTTAATTTCTTTCCTTCCTTTCACAGCCCAAACTCATTGCTGTTTCCAATGACTCATGGCCCATGTACTCCTCCATCTTCTGCAATCTGATAATGACTCTACTCTAGGCTCCTGAAGGTCATCAGTGACTTCCTAGTTGCCAAGCTGAATGATCTTTTCTCAGTCCTCATTTCCCTCAATCACTCTGCGATATCTAAACTATTACACATTGTGGCAGAGACTGCTGGTTGACCACCGAATGCCCCCACTCTCCCCTTCTTATCAGCACAACTCCAACCATATTCCAAGTGGTGATGTGTCCAACTAAAGGACAATATTTCTCAGCCTCTCTTGCAGAAGAGTTGGCCTTATGAAATGTAAGCTGACAAGCTTGTATTTGTTAGATTAATGCCAGCTGCTCTAACAGATAAATTCTAAATTTTCATCAGCTTAGACAACAGCATTTTTTTTCTCACACAACCCCCAAAATGTATGTTCCTGGCCAGCAGAACCTGGCCAGCCTTTTCCATGGTCATTCAGGGAGCCAAGCTCTTTTCATATATTGGTTTACCTTTTCCTAGGACCTCAAAGTCCTTTACACTCAGCTAGCAGATGGGAAAAGTGTATGGAGGATGGCATGTAGGGCTAGAGCTCAGCTGTATGCCAACACATAATGACAAGGGAGGCAGAAAAATGTAGTTTATGTGAATGCCCAAGAAGAGGAAATGGATGTGGCAGGCAACTAGCAGTCTCTGCCTCAGAGCTGAGCTAATTCAATAACGGATTCTGGCTCAGCCAAATCAGCAGGCATGATTGGCAAAGGCCACAGTCCCTCTCCCTGACAGGGCACATTCCAGGCAGAAAATTTCATTTCATCAGCCCTTTAAGCCAAAGATGAGCATTTCTTTTAGCTAAGTACAAGAAAAGTACAGATGAGGTTTATAGAACATATGGAGATCACAGTGTCTCACTGCCCCGATCAACAACTCTCCTGTTCATTTCATTCACTCCGTAGACTCTAAATCAAAGTCTTCTCCAACATTCCCTTACCATATTTCCTCACTTAGATGATGTTTACTGACTACTCTTGAACCACGGGTTATAAGTGGCATGTCTGTGGATTATCCTTTGTTCAATTCCTATTACTTTGTAACAGGAGCACCTTTATCACAAGGTGTTCACAGAAATATGTAAAACAGATAATTTCTCCTTCGGTCTCCCCAGTCACATTGAGAGCAATAATTCATTCTTAAAGTTGGAAGTTTCCAACTCTCTCAGTTGTTTGTTCTCAAGGTTTTCCTACTAAGAACGAGTGTTATTTTAAATGATTCATCTTTCATATAAATTAGCATGGACACAGAGAAAGTCAATCACAACTATTTCCTTTTGGTCTTCCTTCAGAGCCACAGACAGGTACGTGAAGCAGTTTTGAGACCCAGACTTGTATTTGCATACAACTGATACTATATTTATTTAATCTGGGATTTCTGCCTGGTACTTGAATACAGAAGAATATCTTAGTTCTTAGAATAAGAGATCAAAATTGTTTAAGACTCAAGAATAGAGTCTTTCAGGAAAAGGAAAAATAGAAGGTATCATGGTTATTCATTCATTCAGCAAACATTTACTGAGAGCCTATTGTGTGCCTACCGGTGTGTGCTGGGACGTGGGGGTGGAGGGACCAAGTTGAACAAGACACAGCCCCTGCCCTTGAAAGACTAAGGCACAACATGCAAGCACACAACACAATGCAGTAAAATGCTATAGAGCATTTGAGGGAGCTCAAGAGAGTGGGTCACTTAGTTTTGGGGATAAGGGTGAGGAACTTTTAGGAAGAATCTGAAGAAGACTGCGGAGTGATCAGAGATGAAATAAAAATCCAAGACTATGCTGAGGAAACTAGATCAAAAATGGTATGAATTTAAAAAACAAAAGCATTGAATGCTGTGTAGGCATGGGCCCATCTTGCGTGAGGTCAACAGAAAGGTGTTTAGGGAGGCTCCCTTAAACCTGAGGTAGGTATAGGTGGAGCTTAAGGGCCACTGTCTGTGGATGTCAGCTGAAATGCCCATCAGCACTGTCCTGGTAGCAGTCACTGTGATGTGCTGCGCAGATCCCCTCCTGGACAAAAGGACTTATTCCTCCAGCTGCCGGCATGCAGCCCTTAGCTGTCAGCCTCCTCCTGCTTTGCCTCAAGAGAGTGGCTGCACCCACGGCCATGTGCCCTTCCCTTGGGCCCCAGTGCCTGGCCCACCCAAGGGTATTAAGGCCCTCATCCCCAACTCAGGACAATCCAGGGACCCATTAAGCTTCTGAGTTTCTGGGTGGTTTGGGTAAAGCCTTTTTTTTTTTTAATGTTTATTTATTTTTGAGAGACAACATGGGGAGGAGCAGAGAGCTGGGGAGACAGAGGATCCAAAGTGGGCTCTACAGCAGCAAGCCTGAGGTGGGCCTCAAACTCATGAATCACCAGATCGTGACTTGGGCCGAAGTGTGATGCTTAACCAGCTGAGGTACCCAGGCGCCCCTGGGTAAGACCTCTTATTAAAACTGTACCACAGCGTGACTTCTCTCTCTACCCAGTCCTGCTTCTGTTCCTTCCCTTTCACAGGTGTTAATCCAAAAGCCCTCCCTAATAAATACCCGACATGCTAATCTCCATCTCAGAGTCTGCTTTGCGGGGTGCCTGCCAACAACTTCCTTCAGAACCACAAGCAAAATGCCAGAAAATCTCTGTATTCAGCGAACCATCACAACCTACAGTTGAGTTAGTTCACAAATGTTATTATTCCACCATTTATTTACTCACAGTTCATCCCCCAAAGACATTTTCAAAAATTCATGCTGATCTTTAGGGTTTAAACTACAGCCAAGCTAAAACTGAAAATATGTTTTCGCCCAAGTTCTGAACATACAGATTCTGATCCTGATTTACACATGGACACAAAAGGTCAGCCAAGTTTGGCCAAGACACTCCCACTCCCTAAACTCTCTGAAGGATTTAGTCTCTCACTTTGGCAGCCAAAGATATCAAAATGGACTTTCTTGCTAGATAAATTTTGGGGGACCCTAAAAGGCTGGAACAAGAATCAGACAAAATGAAGGCTTTACTACACCACCTGCAAATTTTAGCAAACAGATGCTGAAATGACATTTGTGCAGAGTTGGCCACAAGACATCATGTGGCCCACAGAAATGTCGGGAACTGGCATGCTGTCTGACCCTGGCAGTAGTCCTGCCCCCCGACCTCTGAGCACATACAGGCTCCCTTCTTGCTCTCTCACTATACTGCCTTCCCTGCTCTTCTTTGTCTCCAAAGCAGAGGCTTACGGAATCCAAAAGACCTGGATGCCATTCAATCCTCATGACATATTAGCTATGTGAACTTGAAGAAGGGATTAACCTGAGTTTCATTCTCCTTACCTGCAAAAACGGAGATAAAACAAAACAAAAAACTTCTCTGGTGCAGTTGACAGGAATAAAAACATTAAGCCCACTGCCAGAGTGACACAGAGCCAGGCAGAGCCATACAGAGCACGTCACAGCACCGTGCTTCATGCTAACAGGAGCCAGCAGTGGTTCTCACCTTTGCTGCGCCGTGGAATTGACTGGGGAACTTCAAAAGTACTGAAGCCGGGACAACACCCCCAGAGAGTCTCATATAATTGGTTGGGGATGCTGAAGCATCAAAAATATTTAAAGTTGGGGTGCCTGGCTGGCTTAGTCAGTAGAGTGTGTGACTCTTGATCTTGGGGTTGGGAGTTCAAGCCCCACATTGGGTGGAGAGATTACTTAAAAATAAAATCTTTAAAAAATATATTTAAAGCTCTCCAGATGATTCTAAGGTGCAGCCAAGGTTGAGAACTACTGCTTCCTGCAGATTCTTTTACATAAGCCACGTAACTACCCTATGAGTTTAGTGCAATTATCCATCCTCCCCTCATTTTTACACACAAGGAAATTGAGGTTTAGAAAGGTTAGAAGATTACTCAAGTGTACTACAGTATTAAGGGGCAAAGCTGAGGGCTGAATTCACACAGTATGACTTCTAAGACCTTACCACCATCAGCACACTGCTGTGCTACCACCCCACCTACTGAATGTGGAGAACCTTCCAGCATGGCTTTGAGCGTACAGAAGATACTCCACAATTGGTAGCTAATTTGTTCTTTGCTTTTTAGCTTTCCTCCTCTCCATTCTCTGCTCTTCCCAATCGCCACCTGAAATATTGCTTGCAGTTGATGAAGAGTGAGGGATGGATACGACTTAGAAGCATAGTCCAGAAGGATCTAGGAAAAAACTATTTTTTCCTTCTCCTCCCCTTCCTAAAACTAGGCCATGAGCACACACTTACTTTCTGTTTAAAATGTTTTGAGATAATTATTACAGATACTATACTGGAAATATCAGAGCTCAAGCCCTGCGTCAGGCTCTGTGCTGACAGCTTGGAGCCTGGAGCCTGCTTAGGATTCTGTGTCTCCTTCTCTCTCTGCCTCTCTCCCACTTGTGCTCTGTCTCTCTGTATCAAAAGTAAATTTAAAAAAAAAAGTGTTCCTCCTACCAAAAAAAAAAAAATCAGAAACTCAAAAGAAAGTTTTTCCACCACCCCTTCTCAAGTCTAAGTCAATGTTTCATTTGCTTGTGTCAATGTCTAGGCCTTGTCCATGAGGATATATGGTTTTTACAATTACGAAATCATAATTATATATTCAGATTTGTCTGTTCATATTATGCCATGTATACTTTTCCAAATTTGTTTTATAAGCCAATTAAGTCTCCTAATACAGCTCTGCAGATAATGAAGATAATTTCCTACATAAGTAGGCCTAAGATATTTTCATTAAAAGTGTCCCTCCTACTTGGGGCGCCTGGGTGGCTCCTAAGCATCCGACTTCGGCTCAGGTCGTGATCTCACAGTTTGTGAGTTGGAGCCCCACGTCGGGCTCTGTGCTGACAGCTCAGAGCCTGGAGCCTGCTTCGGATTCTGGGTCTCCTTCTCTCTCTGCCCCTCCCCCACTTGTGCTTTGTCTCTATCAAAAATAATTTTTAAAAAAAGTGTTCCTCCTACCAAAAAAAAAAAATTAGCCTTAGTACTGTGAAAACTGATATAAAAGTTTGTAACCATGTAAAAGTCACAGGACATGGCATTTGCCTTCCTTTATTTGCTATGCATGGCTCAGTGCCCACATACCTTGCCCCCATCCCTGGAACCAAAGCAAGTGCTCAAAAAATACACGATGCATGAACAAATGATACTTTTCCTGGCTGAACAGTAAATGTGTAAAATCAGACTTCTTAGGAGACGCCAAAGTGAAGCCTGAAAACTGAGCAGAGTGAACAAGAGCAAAGCGAGCAGGAAAACAGCCGGAAACCCATGGTAAAGGCCAGCTACATTAGCCAGGAGGAAACATGTGGTTTCCTGAATTGCACCCGTGCAAGGCCATCAACCTTTGAGGCATGACATGTAAACACTGTCAAGGATCTTCAGCTCTCTCTTCAGTCACTCTTTGGAGTTCTTTGTAAAAGCTGCTTATGCTTTTGGGCTCTTTTCTCCCTGTGCACTAATCTTGGAAGGAGCACAGAGGTGGAGGCAGCTGCAACAGAAGAATAAGGCTTCAAAGAACTGGAGTAGGTATGCTTCAGAGAACCCCCTGGTCAATGTCCTTAGAGGAGGGTTCTTAGGCTAGGCCTCCTCTGGGCACCACCGTGGGATTTCAGGAAACTGGTAACATGTGCAATTAGTGTAAATTGTGCGTGTGTGTGTTTGTGTGTATGTGTGTCTGTCTGGCTTTCTGTCTGGAAAGGAGACTTCAGATGTCATCAGATTTTGCTCTTGGTTTTAGAGCATGCTCCTTCTTCTCCACGTCATCAACTCAAGTGAGACTCTTCTAAACCCATCACTCTTCATCAAGAGCTGGAGGTGGGGATGAATGGGAGAAGGTGGAAGCCAGGGAACTCACCCTGTGGAAGGCCTTCTATTAAATGAGTCAACAGATGAGAACAGATTCAAGAGTGCCTAACATGTATAAGGTCCCATAAATGTTGTTATTATTACTCTCTGCCAAACGCTTTGGGCTTTTGCAACTTCACAACCACCCTAGAGGGCAGCATAAATCCCATATTCTATTTACAAGGAGATTTACTTAGGGTGATAGAGTAAACTAACCCAGTGCCACAGCTATCCAATTCCAAAACTATCCAATTCCAAAGCATGGACTTTTCATCTCCACCCCACAGCCCGAATTACTGGCCACACTTTCAGTCTCGGGGTGACCTCTCCAGCCACCCTAAGGCTTTCACATTGAAAGCTCGAGAGTCTTGCTCTTTCCCTGAGTCCAGCATCAAAACAGGCACTGAGCCTAAGAATGAGCTTCTTTAACCCAAGCCATAATCTCTACTTGCTTGCATAATATGGTCCCAGTAATCCTACTCAAATTCCACACTCAAAGCCAGTTGTTCACTCAGTTTATCAAGGGCTACATAAGAAAGAAATCACATGTATCACAATGAATTCCCTTGCCTCTACTGATAGAGCCAAGTCAAAGGCCAGAAGGGAAATGTTTTCTGGTAGTCACAAACCAGAGTGAGAAAGCTCTAAACAAAGCCTACTGGTTCCTGGTTTCAAAACCCAGGCTAAAAACTGCAGTTAAATATCAGCTACTAAAACAGCCTTCCCCAAGCAGGTGAAAATCCTGACAACTGCATTGCACTGATCACTACCTAGGTATCTGCACTTTACAGATGTTGTCCCTGTGCCTCAAAAGAGCCAAGCATGCTGGCAAGGTGTTACTTCTAGAGAAGTTAAGCAAGGCTCTCAGGGTCACAAAGGCAGTGAGTAGCAGAATCAGGACTCAAACTCAGGTCTGTATGAGAACAGCATCATTGGTTTTAACCATACTCCTCCTACCGTCTACACAACCACTGTGAGTCATGGTACCCAGGGCCAGCATCTCTTCTTGTTTTTTTCTGGATCTACTTCCCTGATATCTAGCCAACCTCTCAAGAGGAGAAGGCAATGAAGCAAGACAGATGGACGGACTCTATAAATAGAAGATCTGCGTTTCAGGTCCAGTTCTGCCATTTCCTGGCTCTGTAACCTTGGATAGAGAGCACTTAACCATCCAAGGTCTCAGTTTCCTCACCAGTGCAGTGAAGATCACTGTTCACATTGCACAGACCTGGAAAACAATGCGAGCTAAAGCTTAAGTATTATGCAAATGTAAGTTACCCTTACTCCTACTTAACCCACTAATTCAACAACTAGTAGTAGCCCTTTCTCAGCCTCCCCTCCACGCTCATCTCAGAGTTCGTCTTGGGCACCACCAGAGTCCCGCCACCATCTCCTCCTCACGCCCCTCGCCCCTCTCCTCCCTTTTGGCTGTTACTTAATCTCCCTCCACTTCAGCAGCTCTCTCGCCTCGTCGGAAAGACCGGCCTTGGACGCTGGGACTTCTTTCTTTCCAACTCTGGGCACGAAGGGCTTATCTCTCCTCAGGACGTCAGGGCAGCCACCTCTGCGCGGCTGCTGCGGGTTCCACAATGCCTGCGCGGGGTGCGCACGCGGCCCCGCGGCCCGCCCCGAGGGGCGGGGTGTGACCAGAGAGTTTACATAGGAGGTGCCGGCAGTAGGGAACACCCCTCCGCCCGCGGAGCTTCCTCTGCAGCGCAGCCTGTTGTCGGGGCCGCGCGCTCGCGCGCGCTGAGCCGCCGGGGGTTCCCGCCCGCGGACACCTGGGCCCTGGCCGTGCCGCAGCCCCGCCTGCCCGCCGCGCCACCAACCATGCGGCAGCCGCTCTACCGCTGCTACAACATCACCTCCGTGGAGAAGGGCTACTCGGCGACCATGGGCGGGGTGCTTTTCAGCGCGGGCCTCCTGGGCAACCTGCTGGCGCTGGGGCTGCTGGCTCGCTCGGGGCTGGGGTCTTGCCCGCGGCGCACGCCGCCCTCGGTCTTCTACGTGCTGGTGTGCGGCCTGACGGTCACAGACTTGCTGGGCAAATGCCTCGTGAGCCCCTTCGTGCTGGCCGCCTACGCGCAGAACCGGAGCCTGTGGGGACTGGCGCCCGCGTCGGACAGCTCGCTGTGCCAAACCTTCGCCTTTTTCATGTCTTTCTTTGGGCTCGCCTCCACGCTGCAGCTCCTGGCCATGGCCCTGGAGTGCTGGCTCTCCCTGGGGCACCCCTTCTTCTACCGACGGCACATCACCCTGCGCCGCGGCGCGCTGGTGGCGCCCGTCGTGGGCGCCTTCTGCCTGGCTTTCTGCGCGCTGCCCTTCGCGGGCATCGGGAAGTTCGTGCAGTACTGCCCCGGCACCTGGTGCTTCATCCAGATGGTGCACGAGGAGCGCTCGCCGTCGGTGCTGCGCTACTCAGTGCTCTACGCCAGCCTTATGGCCCTGCTGGTCCTCGCCATCGTGCTGTGCAACCTGAGCGCCATGCGCAACCTCTACGAGATGCACCGGCGGCTGCGGCGGCGCCCGCGCTCCGGCACCAGGGACCGCGCGGAGCCGGGCGCGGGCGAGAAGGAGGCGGCTGTGAAGCCCCTGGAGGAGCTGGACCACCTGCTGTTGCTGGCCCTCATGACGGTGCTCTTCACTCTGTGCTCCCTGCCTTTAATAGTGAGTCGCTGCGCGCCGAGGCTGCGGTTGCGGGACCGAAGGGTGGAGCGCGTTGGACGCCGCGCAGGAGGAGTTGCGCCCTGGGCCCCGAGGGTTTGTTGGTGCGCTCCCCAGATCGGGTCCCCTCCACAGCCCCGAGGACACAGAACCGAATTTGTTGAGCCAGAAGAGGCGGAAACAAAGAAAGGAAGGCAAAGACGGAGTCTGAAAGTGTCTCCCTAGCTCCGCAGAACCTCTCCAGTTAGCAGTACCCTCTCCTCTCTCCTTCCCTCTGGGAGGATCTCGGGGCTATTTTAGCACCTCAGCATTTGAGGAGCAGAATTTGGTTGCTCTTTCCAGAGGGCTAGGTAATGTTTTATTTCGTAGACCCGCCCATAATTTTAGTGGCGTCAGAAATGGGCGAATGCACCTGGGAGTTTTTCCCCAGGTGTTGGCGTGGAAAGACTAAGGGAAGGTGTAATCCTGCCAGAACCTGCCAGAGTGATTTGCAGAGATGAGAGACTAAAGATAGATTTAGTTTTTAAAAATTCTCAAGTAATCTTTGAGGAGTGGCAGCTGCTCTTCCCGGTTGGGGGGCGGGGTGCGGGTGGCCATAGAGGCAGAGGGGCTGTTTGGACAGGCAGGTGTGTACTCGAGGTTCAGCCTGTCGTTTGGAGAACCTGCCTTGACAGGTTTTGTTTTTATCTTGGCAGGCAAGGTGACGGGAAAGCCATTATCTCCGGTTTCAGTTTACTAATGGGGGTGGTGGTGGCGATAGAAGTACCTGGTAGCTGTGAAGGTGTTTCCTCCTGGGATCCCGGCTAAGACATTTTAGGAGCAACCGAGGTTGAGAGAACTTTTTCAGGGTTGCTCCTCTCCCTTTCCCCCATCCTCAGTGTCCTTGTTCAACATGATATACATTTAAGTAGGTTCATTGCCAACAATGCCTTTGAAGGCTGAGACGTCTGTGAGTAGGTAGCAATGTAGCAATTTTGGATGTTATTTTTAAGATTGGAGGAAGGTGGAATATAATGTAATTTTCCTTAAATGAAGGCCTTAACGTGTGGGAAAAGAGTTGTCTGTGGCATCATCATGCAGGGTTAAGCTCAGAATTCCCCAAAAGAAATAAATACATCTATATAGAAGGAGATAAGGTATAGGCATAGATATGTAACAGTGGTTCTGAAACATTGGCTGGCTCAAGGTCACCAACAGAGCTTTTAAAATCATAGATGGCAGGGCGCCTGGGTGGCTCAGTCAGTTGGGCCTTGGACTCTTGATTTTGGGTGTCGTGATCTCAGTTTGTGGGTTCAAGCTCCATGTCAGGCCCTGTGCTAACAGCGTGGAACCTGCTTGGGATTCTGTCTCCCTCACCCCCCCTGCCCCTCCCCCCTTGCTCTCTCAAAAATAAACCTAAGGGGGGAAAAAAAAAACCCACAGATGCCTGGGCCCTATCCCCCATCGTTTCTAATTCAGATGTTTTTGAAGAATTCTTATTTATTTGTTTACTTATTTACTTTTGAGAGAGGGAATGAGAGAGTGCAGTGGAGGGAGAGAGAGAGAATCCCAAGCAGGCTTCACACTGTCAGTGCAGAGCCCAACGCAGGGCTGTATCCCACAAACCATGAGATCATGACCTGAGCTGAAACCAAGAGTCCCACTTTCAACCGACTGAGCCACCCAGGCACCTGAAGAATTCTTATTCTTGACAAGTTCCCGGGTGAGGTGAAAGCGGCTGATCCAGGGATATCATCTGGAGAACCATACTCTAAAACAGGAGTTGGCAAATCACAGCCCACAGTCCAAATCCATCCTGCCCACTGTTTTTGCACAGCTGTGGAATTAAGAATAGTTTTTACAAATGAACTGATTTTACAAATCAATTTGATGGTAGTATGCAGGAACTCTAAACCCCAATTAACTCAAATACTGTTCCAAGAAAAAAAAGACTTTCATTTTTCTCAATAGTAGACATCAGTTACCCCAAAAATGTACTTAATTATTATACATTCTTAATTTCATCAGTGAAAATTGTGGAAATGTGTTTACTTGTTATATAAGTACCTACCAAATACTCACTATTTGCCTCTTGGCCTGTAAAATGCAAAATATTTACTGTTGGACCCTTTACAGAGAAAGTTCACAGACTCCTGCTCTAAAGTAATAGCCTTACTTACCTGCGCTGTGAAAAAGCAGACAATAGCCAAATATATGGATGTTATGTCCTCATTTTGAATGTTTTAGTAACAATAATGTCGAAAAGAACATAATACAGAATAATACACAAGAGCATTGCATTTGGACATGTCTCTCAGGGGAATTGAATAACTTATATGGGATTGTGAGGATGGAAGGAAATAATGGATTTGAAAATGATTTTAGGGATGCCTGGGTGGCTCAGTTGGTGAAGCGTCCAACTCTTGATTTTGGCTCAGGTCATGATCTCAAGGTCGTGAGATCAAACCCTGTGTTGGGGCTCTGGGCTGGGTATGGAGCTTGCCTAAGATTGATTCTCTCTCTCCCTGGGCTCCTGGGTGGCTTAGTTGTTAAGCCCCTGGCTCTTGAGTCCATTTCAGGTCAGGATTTTGAGGTTTGTAAAATCAAGCCCTGCATTGGGCTCTGCACTGACAGCACAGAGCCTGCTTGGGATTCTTTCTCTCTCTCTCTCTCCCTCTGCCCATCCCCCTCCCCCGCCCCACTCATGTGCTTGCATTCTCTCATGCTCTCTCTCACTAAAAAGAAATAAGAAAATAAAATTATTTTATTTAAAAACTTGTAAAGTTCCAAAGATATTCAATGCAGACACGTGTTGAGTTTGGTAAGTTCTTTATAGATTTTTTATACTAACCCTTTATCCAATATGTCATTTGCAGATATCTTCTCCCATTCCGATGGTTGCCTTTTAGTTTTGTTGATTGTTTCCTTTGCTGTGGAGAAGCTTTTTATCTTGATGAGGTCCCACTAGTTCATTTTTGCTTTTATTTCCCTTACCTTTGGAGACATGTCAAGTAAGAAGTTGCTCTAGCCGAGGTCAAAGAAGTTGCTGCCTGTGTTCTCTAGAATTTTGTTGCTTCCTCACATTTAGGTCCTTCATCCATTTTGAATTTATTTTTGTGCATGGTGTAAGAAAGTGGTCTAATTTCATTCTTCTGCATGTTGCCATCCAGTTTTCCAGCACCATTTGTTGAAGAGACTGTCTTTTTTCCATTGGATATTCTTTCCTGCTCTGTTGAAGATGAGTTGACCATATAGTTGTGGGTCCATTTCTGGGTCTTCTATTCTGTTCCATTGTTCTATGTGTCTGTTTTTGTGTCAGTACCATACTGTCTTGATGACTACAGCTTTGTAATATATCTGGAATCGTGATGCCTCCAGTTTTGTTTTTCTTTTTCAGGACTGCTTTGGCTATTTGGGGTCTTTTGTGGTTCCATACAAATTTTAGGATTGTTTGTTCTAGCTCTGTGAAAAATGCTGGTAGCATTTTGATAGGGATTTCATTGTATGTGTATATTGCATTGGGTCATATAGACATTTTAATAATGTTTGTTCTTCCAATCCATGAGCATGGAATGCTTTTCCATTTTTTTGTGTCCTCTCCAATTTCTTTCATAAGTGTTCTATAGTTTTCAGGGTATAGATCGTTTGCCTCTTTTGTTAGGTTTATTCCTGGGTATTTTATTGTTTTGGTTGAGAATTTTTGCATCCATGTTCATCGGGGAGATTGGCCTGTAATTCTCCTTTTTAGTGGGGCCTTTGTCTGGTTTTAGAATCAAGGTAATGCTGGCCCAATAGAATAAGTTTGGAAGTTTTACTGCTATTTCTGTTTTTTGGAACAGTTTAAGAATAGATGTTAACCCTTCTTTAAATGTCGGATAGAATTCCCTTGGGAAGCCATTTGGCCCCAGACTCTTGTTTGTAGAGAGATTTTTGAATGCTGATTCAGTTTCTTTGCCGGTTATGGGTCTGTTCAAATTTTCTATTTCTTTCTGTTTCAGTTTTGGTAGTCTGTGAGTTTCTAGGAATTTGTCCATTTCTTCCAGATTGCCCAGTTTGTTGTCATAGAATTCTCTTATGCTTGTTTGTATATCTTGGTTTTGGTTGTGATCTCTCCTCTTTCATTCATGATTTTATCTATTTGGGTCCTTTCTCTTTTCTTTCTGATAAGTCTGGCTAGGGATTTATCAATTTTGTTAATTCTTTCAAAGAACCTTCTCTTAGTTTCACTGATCTGTTCTACTGGTTTTCGTTGTTGTTGTGTGTTTCTATATCGTTTCTGCTCTAATCTTTGTTATTTCCCTTCTTCTGCTGGCTTTAGGTTTTATTTGCTGTTCCTTTTCTATCTCCTTTAGGTGTAAGGTTAGGTTGTTTATTTGGGGACTTTCTTGCTTCTTGAGATAGCCCTGAATTGCAATGTACTTTCCTCTTAGGATTGCCTTGCTGAATCCCAAAGGGTTTGGACTGTCGTGTTTTCATTTTCATTTACTTCCATGTATTTTTAATTTCTTCCTTAATTTCCTGGTTGACTCATTCATTCTTTAGTAGGGTGTTCTTTAACCTCCAGGTATTTGAGGACTTTCCAAATTTTTTCTTGTGGTTGACTTCAAGTTTCATAGCGTTGTGATCTGAAAATATACATGGCATGATCTCAATCTCTTTTTACTTATTGAAGGCTTATTTGGGACCCAGTATGTGATCTATCTGGAGAATGTTCCATGTGCACTCAAGAAGAATGTGTATTCTGCTTTAGGATGAAATGTTCTGAGTATATCTGTTAAGTCCATTCGTGTCATTCAAAGCCATTGTTTCCTTGTTGATTTTCTGCTTAGATGATGTGTCTGTCTATTGTTGTAAGTGGGGTGTTAAGGTCCCCTACTATTATTGTATGATTATCAGTGATTTTCTTTGTGTTTGTTATTAATTGGTTTATGTATTTGAGTACTTCCAAGTTGGGGGCATACGTATTTACAATTGTTTGATTTTGATGGATAGATCCCTTAATTATTATATAATGTCCTTCTTCATCTCTTGTTATTGTCTTTGGTTTAAAACCTAATTTGTCTGATATAAGTATGGCTACTCTGGCTTTCTTTTGACATCCATTAGCGTGATACATGGTTCTCCACTCCTCACTTTTAATCTGCAGGTCTTTAGGTCTAAAATGAATCTCTTGTAGGTAGCATATAGATGGATCTTGTTTTTGTTTTTGTTTTTGTTTTTGTTTTACCCATTCTAATACTCTGTGTCTTTTGTTTGGAGCATTTAGTCCAGTTACATTCAGAATGATTGTTGAAAGATGTTGAGTTTAGTGTCATTGTGTTGTTACCAGTGATGCTCTCTGGTCCTTTATAGTCTTTGTTCATTTTGGTCCTTTTTTCCCCAAAGAGTCCCCCGTAAAATTTCTTGGAGGGCTGGTTTAGTGGTCATAAACTCCTTTAGTTTTTGTTTGCCTGAGAGATTCTTTATCTCTCCTATTTTGAATGACAGCCTTGCTGGATAGAGTATTTTTGGCTGCATATTTTTCTGATTCAACACATTGACTGTATCTTGCCACTCCTTTCTGGCCTGTCAAGTTTTTTCAGACAGATCTGCTGCAAACCTTATCTTTCTTCCCTTGTAGGTTATGGACTTTTTTCCCCCTTGCTGCTTTCAGGATTCTTTCCTTGTCTGTGTATTTTGTGAATTTGGCTATGGTATATCTTGTCAATGGCCAGCTTTTATTGAATGTAATGGGAGCCTCTATGTTTCTTGGATTTTGATGTCTGTGTCATTTCCCAGATTAGGGAAAATTTCAGCTATAATTTGCTCACATAAACCTCCTGCCCTTTTTTCTCTCTCTTTGTCTTCTGGGACTCCTATGATATAAATATTATTACATTTTAATAAAGCATTGAGTTTCCTAAGTCTGCCTTTGGGATCCCTGATCTTTGATTTCCTCTTCTTTTCAGCTTCATTTTTTTCTATTATTTTATCTTCTATATCATTAATTCACTCCTCTGCCTTGTCCATCCTCATTTTTATGACCTCCACTTGGGTTTACATCTCAGTTATAGCATTTTTAATTTCAGCCTGACTAGATTTTAGTTCTTTTATCTTTGAAGAAAGGGACTTTCTGGTGTCTTCTCTGGTTTTTTCAAGCCTAGTTAGCATCCTTATAATCATTTTAAATTCTAGTTCAGACATCTTACTTATATCTGCATTGATTAAATCCCTGGCCATCATTTCTTCCTGTTTTTTCTTTTGAGGTGAATTCCTCTGTCTTGTCATTTTGGAGGAAAGAAAAACAATAATAGAGTGAAATAAAAATTTTAAAATTTAAAAACAAATAAAGAAAGCTAGATCCTAGATGTGTTTTGATGTGCTTGTTAAGAGAAGCTTGATAGAAAAAAAAGAGAAAAGAGAAAAAAATTTAAAAATAATAAATAATAAAATAAAATAAAAATTTTGCTCTTCTTGCATCCAAGAAACAAATAAAAGAAAATCAACAAAAACAGAAGCAACAACAACAACAAAAAGAACAAACAAACAAAACCCAGATGAAGCTAAATCCAGTTTCCCCTAAGGCTGAAACTTTGTAGCAGTTTATGATCAGCAGAGTAAGTGGGTGGAAGGGATTTGTGCGGTTCTTCTGGGAGAGGGTCTTGCCACGCTGCAGCCAGGGCAGACTTGTCCCAGGAAACAGGCCACCAGTAGCGGCAGCAGCTCAATGTCAGGGTTTGCTGCCCTCAGTCCTTATCTTTGTTCCTTTATAGTTGAACCTGGCAGCTTGATATGGTGCCTGCCGGGTCTTTTGCCTTCAGAGAGGCTGTATCACCTCTACCAAATGCACTCCAAGCAAGGAAACCATTTCTTTTTATTTATGTATTTATGTATTTAATTTATTTTTTTTAATATATGAAGTTTATTGTCAAATTGGTTTCCATACAACACTCAGTGCTCATCCCAAAAGGTGCCCTCCTCAATACCCATCACCCACCCTCCCCTCCCTCCCACCCCCCATCAACCCTCAGTTTGTTCTCAGTTTTTAAGAGTCTCTTATGCTTTGGCTCTCTCCCTCTCTAACCTCTTTTTTTTTTTCCTTCCCCTCCCCCATGGGTTTCTGTTAAATTTCTCAGGATCCACATAAGAATGAAACCATATGGTATCTGTCTTTCTCTGTATGGCTTATTTCACTTAGCATAACACTCTCCAGTTCCATCCACATTGCTACAAATGGCCAGATTTCATTCTTTCTCATTGCCACGTAGTACTCCATTGTGTATATAAACCACAATTTCTTTATCCATTCATCAGTTGATGGACATTTAGGCTCTTTCCATAATTTGGCTATTGTTGAGAGTGCTGCTATAAACATTGGGATACAAGTGCCCCTATGCATCAGTACTCCTGTATCCCTTGAGTAAATTCCTAGCAGTGCTATTGCTGGGTCACAGGGTAGGTCTATTTTTAATTTTTTGAGGAATCTCCACACTTTTCCAGAGCTGCTATACCAGTTTGCATTCCCACCAACAGCGCAAGAGGGTTCGCAAGGGAACCATTTCTTACTGAGCAACCCAGAGGGTCCTCAGACCCCACTGCCCATGGCTCTACCCCCATTCCTTGCCAGAGCACCACCAGTGGCTGACCTCTAAACCTCAGACTCTGTGCTCTGCTGTTTATAAGAAACTGGTGGTATTGAAACCGTCTCCTCCCCCGCCCCCAATGCCATCAGTAGTTCTGGGGGACAGTTTTCTTGTGCAGTCCCCTGTCCATATTTTTACTGTTTCTCTCTGCTGCTTTCAGGGGGAGTGCTTTCTTGCACAAACCCGATATGCTGTTCTGTCTCCCCCTCTTTCTCCTCTCTCTGAATACTTCTGCCTCCCCTCTGCGGCACCATGGCTCTCCTCTCCCCTGATTCACCTCTCCACACCATGTACCCTGCTGTGTTCTCTCCCTCAAATTATGCAGATTGTTCTGTTAATCCTCATATCTGTTTCCTAGGTGTTCAGAATGGTTTGATGTTGAGCTAGTTGTGTTTGCAGGAGGAGACAAGCCCATGGTCCCCTTACTACTCTGCCATCTTAACTCCTCCCCCTGAGCATTATTTTCTAAGGCAGTGGTTTCCTAACATTTTTTTAGTCTAAAGACCCCTTTTCACTCTTAAACATTATTAAGGATGCAAATAACTTTAATTTTTGTAGATTACATCTATCAGTATTTATCATATTAGAAATTTTAAATAAGAAAAATTTTAAATATTATTGCAAAACAAGTTAACAAAATGTACTTACTTCTTGTGTTTCTGCATTGGTGTAAGGAAAACTTGGGGCTTTCACGAAGATATAATGAATGATAATAAAATTCTAGAGATTATAGAAGATAAAATGAAAGAAAAAGCATGTTAGGAGCACAGAAGTACGGAGAACATTCTCTGAAAATGTACGTATGTGTATATCCAAAATCAGCTACCTAAGAAAGGTCTAGCAAACACAAGAATACACAGTATATATTCCATTAGCCATTGGAGTGATGATGTCATTACACATCAGGTATCCTTGGTAAAACTTACTGTACACCTAGGAGTGAAAAAGGCAAATAAATCTTTTTTATGATATTGTACCTTTTTAATGATATGATACCCTGAAGACACACTGAACAGGTATTGGAGACCCCCACACTTTGAAAATCACTCTCCTAAGGAATGGGCCTGGTGACTGGGAAAAATAAAGGCTATATGTGAAGGGAGAAAAAAAAAACCTTGCTCATAGCATGAATAATATATTTCATTAAGCCAGTGAAAAATTTATTGAGGTTTGATTTTTTTAAGTTAATTTTGCTATAATGCTGCATTAGAGCAAGATACTTAACCAAACTGAATTTTCAGATTTCCATTTTGAAAACTTTTTTTTTTTGGAAGAAAATATAGAGACTATGGGATGAGCTTTAGAAGAAGTTTGTAGCACATTCTCTAATGCATGTAACATATTTTCATCAAAATTCATTTTACCTTAGAGACCCACAATGTATTGGAGGTTGGTAGGGGAGCAGGGATGGATGGAAGAGGGATCTAATGATAGATTAGCCATAATAGCTGAGAAGTTTATAGGCCAGATAAAGATAAGGACAAGCTTGTATAATTGCATATATCAGAATCCATGGAGTCAGAGAAGTGATAGAGGGCATCCTGCCTGTATTGAGAGAACTCATGTGTGTATTTCATTTTGGTGGGCAAACAGAATGGGTAGGATGCTCCTTTCAAAGGAGGCTGTTAGAGGTGGGCAAAACATGGGTCCAGGGAAAAGAGTTGAAAGTGGATTTAAAGGGGCTAGTGCAGAGGATGAGGTCTGGGTGTTGTGATGGATAAACTGGATCGAAGGGGCATTAGAATCCAGAGAGCTCTCCTCAGCAGGGATGTCCAGCTACTTACGTCTCCAGCAAGTTGGCAACATAGCATTTTTTTCCTGGACTCTTAAGTCCAGTAGAGGGAGCTCTTCTCATACCAATTCACTGTGTAAATTGAACTACTTTAAACATGAGGGGTTTATATTCTGAGGTTATTCATTATTCTGGCCATCTTTTATAGGAGCAGTTTATAAAGTATGTTCTAGAGAATATTACTGAGCAACAGAGAGGTTTTGAAAGTCTAAATTGTGTTTAAATTGATATCTCTTCAGAATTAATATAATATGTCATAAACGAATACATTTGTCACATTTTTAGTAAACTCAAAAAATAAAAATAAAATAAAAAGCCAGGTATACATTTCTAATATAAATCAAGTGACTTGAAAATATGATTAACCTAATAATATGCGATAGACATGGACAAATACTGCATAGAAGTAAAATGGTTTGTTTTAGTTATGTAAATCTCATTTAGTTACTCAGCTCCCAACTAATAAAGTATTATGACATAGTTAAAATTATATTTTGCTGTACTCTACTTTGAGGAGAAAGGAACAAATGTAAAAACAGACTTACATAAAGTATTTGCTTTTCAAATCAACTTACTGTTGACCATTTATCAAATTCAGCATGTATCTGGTACAAACAACATTCAGTGCTGTAATTCACTGTGGGGATATAAAATGAGAAAAATATCACATCTGCCCACATAAGCTATAATACAGGACGAGGGATGGAGTGATTGGGGCCGTAAGGGAGTTTAGAAGAGAAAAGGTATTGCTACTAATGATAAGATAATAATACTGGCAAATTTTTGAGTTCTTACTGTGTGCTAAGACCTGCTGTAAAGGTTTTACTCATATCATCTTATTCAAACTTCAAAACAGTCATGAGAAAATGGAATAACTTGCCTAATTTCACACAGCCAAGTGAGGGTTCCATCCAACCTCATGGTCAGACTCTAAAGCTAATGGACTTAGCCGCTCCCTGAAAGAGACTTCCCGAAGGGCTTAATGTTTGAGATGGACCTTGAAAGGAGCTAGGATTTGGGCATGTAAAATCCAAAAGGTTTTAAAGTAAAATGCTCAGTTGTCACATTTTTGAAATGGAGATAATGATTGTAATGGATTTTTGTGAGGATGAAATGAAGTTTTAAAAGTGAAATGCCTAGAACAGTGCTCTACATGGGCACTAAACATTATTATTAGTATTATTAGTCAGTGACGATGGGAGAGGGCATTCAGATATAAGTGTAACTTCTTTTTTATTTTTAAAAAATGTTGATTTATTTGAGAGAGAGGAAGAGTGCACACATGTGGACAGCGGAGGGGCAGAGAGAGATACAGAGAGAGAGAATCCCAAGCAGGCTCCATGCTGTTAGAGTAGAGCCTGACTCAGCGTTCAAACCCACAAACCATGAGGTCATGGCCTGAGCCAAAATCAAAAGTCGATGCTCAGTCAGCTGAGCCACCCAGGCATCCCTAAGTGTATCTTCCTAAGTGCAGTAGATGGGAATGTCTGAGCCCACTGAAATGCTCTATAGAAAATAGAGTAAAAAGTAAGGAAGCAATTACAGGAAGACACATCTCATATTCCTTGATTGCACTGAATGGGTCTGGGCTGGACAATTATTCATAACCCCTCCCAGTAATGTTGAGTTTACATGCTTTCTGTCCCATTTGAGTCCATTTTGTCCCATTATGGATTTAGACTCTCAGTAGGCATAGGAAATATAACGGCTGGCCTCCAGCAGAGTGGGAGACAATGGTAGTGCTGGCTGAAGTGTTGGCCATGGTGGCTCAACAGGAGGGAAAGCCATGGGATGGGACAATTTGCAGGGCTCCAAGGAGGTCAGAACCTCGGGGAAGATCAAGACAATATGAGTGGTCAGGCACAAGTAAATAGCCTTATATTTCTGTGTGTGTGTGTGTGTGTGTGTGTGTGTGTGTGTGTGTGTGTGTATCCTAGTCTGAAAAGAGGATGTCAACCACAGAAAGGTAAGCATCTATCCTAAGAATAAGTAATTCACATGAGTTGAACAGGTCCTTGTGTAAGTCTCGTCCTATCTTCCCACTGGAGTATTTCCTGTCTCCTCATTGATTTTCTGTTTCATTGTTGTCTCCAAACATGTAACATTTCACAAATGAGGCTTGATTCTGGGCTAATAAAAGGACAGAAAGCAGGCAGAAGAAAAAAAAGGAAAACCAGAGAAAAGAGAATCTCTGTGTTTATGGAAACGTGGTGACCCTCTTTGTAAAAGATTTGGTGGCCTGGATTTGTCCCATGTCAGCTCTTCCTCTGTACAGCCTGGCAGGGACCTGGAAACCCCAGCCCTGCAGCATCACAGCAAGTAGAGCAGCCTTCAGGGACTTAGACCCCTCTCCCAGAAGCACTCGCTTCCACTGAGCCTTCAGGTTGACCTTGCACCTTCCAAACTCCTTACTTATTCCTGTCAGTGGCAGTGGTCTTTGCTGCTTGTAATTGTACCAAAAATGAATATTCCAAGCCAAGTTGCCATGTTCCTAAAAAATTAATGTTTCTAAAGTGAGGTAAGTGAATTTATTTCTACCATCAGCCTTTCAGTGTCATAATGGGATGTTTTTCTTTAAAACAGTATCGTGCTTACTATGGAGCATTTAAAGCGGTCAATGAGGAAAACGGCACCTTTGAAGAAATGGAAGACCTCCGAGCCTTGCGTTTTCTATCTGTAATCTCCATTGTGGACCCTTGGATTTTCATAATTTTCAGAACACCAGTATTTCGGATGTCTTTTCACAAGATTTTCATAAGGCCTCTTATGTACAGAAATTGGTATAGCAATTCTTGCCGAACTAACATGGAGTCCAGTCTGTGACAGTGTTTTACCATCCAGTCTCTGGTAAGCTGAGGAATATGTCACATCTTCTGTCAAAGAACCATGATTTAAAAAAAAAAAATTACAATCTAAAAGCTATCTCCCATAACAAAACATCTAAATGTGTTTTCAGAAGTATTTGATAACATCTTTAACAATCTGTGGTCACTCTAGTCATGAACCAGTTCAGTCGATTTTTTCATCTTGAGTTATGAACAGCAACTACAATTTCATGTAGTGTAACCAACGTTAACAGTCTTCAAGCGAGGATATGAATTGTTCCAACATTTGGGCGTGGCGTCCCTAATGTTTTAGAGAGAATAATGACACTTCTGGGTGTTTATTTGGATTCCGGTAGAAGCACCATTATTTACAATTATGTGATGTGTGTTCTTAAAATTTCTTATCCTATTCATTTCTGGTGAAACCTGATTTGTTTATTTTGTATCCTAATTGCCTGAATTATAGATGCTCCGCAGAGAAGTGAGGTGGGAAGTACAGCCAGGTCAGGGTTTGGACAGGCCTTTGCCAGCCACCCTCTGGAATGGTGCTCACTGCTTCATGTGGAGAGGTGGTCCATAAATAAGTAGACATGAGGCAAGATGTGACTGTGGTCCCCAGCCTAGAGAAGAAAAACTAGTTTTTATCTTTTGAAGTCTAGTATTCAGGTAGGGATGTCAGTAGGAATCGAAATTTGGGAGTGGGTTACAAAATGTTTCAATTTTTGGAAACTTCATTTTATATGTTTATCATATTGATGGATTCTTTGTGGGAGGGATTTATGTTTCTTTGAAAAATGGTGACATATGACTTCCCAGAGAGTCGTGTTCACTGCGTTTGGCTGTGTGAAGCAGCAGGGCATTTGGCACAGAGAAAAGCCCACCCAGGACTCCCCTAACCTCAATTGAGGATCATGTCAACAGCCTTAACATCCACCTATTAACAGCCATATTTTGCTCTTTGTGGGAACTGTAAGATCATATTGAGGCCCCGAGAGCTATGCTTTCAAAACTGGAGCAGGATGTGGCTCAGATGGAGCACAAGTGAGCACTTTAATCGTATGTTTAAATGTTTACAAAGGTTAGCAACACTATGGCCAAAAGGGAAATGTGGGGGAAATATGGTTGCAGCTAATAAGCCAAACAAAAACCTCTAAATCCAGCTTGTAGGTAAGAACTTGCACTTTTGGTAAAAGAACACTTGGGGGCTGTCAGGATTCATCACCTCTGGGGTCCTTTTGTACCCCAACACACTCAGAGACTCTGAGCTGGAAATCTGGCTACATTTGAATAGTCCCAAGATCCCCACTCAGCCATCCCTTCCAAAGACAAGAGTGTTTGTCTTATTTCCAGTTTAGCAGCAACCCCATTTTTCATCTCTGGTTATCTCAGAGATGTATTAACCTGGATATATATGTGTGTTTGTTTGTTTTTGGTATAGCAGAACTGTGAAATGACCAAATTAGGAATATACAAGTTGTAATTTGAGAGGATGACTTCATGAAAAATGCATTTGTTCTCAAGTTTAACTTTCATTTGTATATTTAATGGGTAAATACATATGTGTTTTATTTTCAGAGGAGATGCCTCTTTTTTTAATTTTTTTTATGTTTATTTCTGAGACAGAGAGAGACAGAGCATGAGCAGGGGGAGGGGCAGAGAGAGAGGGAGACACAGAATCAGAAGCAGGCTCCAGACCCTGAGCTATCAGCACAGAGCCCAACGCGGGGCTTGAACTCACAGACGGCGAAATCATGACCTGAGCTGAAGTCAGTCACTCAACTGACTGAGCCACCCAGGCACCCCAGGAGATGCCTCTTTTATTGTGCTCTCCTTTTGGAAGGTGTGCTATAATAACTGTCAAGATAATTTGATAAGGTCTCACATGAATCAATAAACATAATTTTATAATATTTTGTAGAGGAAGTTTCTTTAAATGAAAGGAAGAGGTTTAGTTTTTTTTTTTTTTGAATAAACAGTTGCCAGTTGTATTTCTTTCTCCAGTGGTTTAATAGTTTGAATTTTTATATGCTCTTCTATTAGCATTTATATTAATCTACACAAGTTTGCATAGCTTTATCCAAGGACTTAGTGATCCTTTCTGTTTAATACAAAGTGTAGATATATCATCATGATGAAATCCAAGTTAAGTTAGATGTCCATTCTTCAATGATCTTTTATTTCTTTTTCGTTTATTCATTAGATCATTAAATAAGTCTTAATTGGCACATACATTGTGCCAGGCAATTGGTTAGGTGCTGAGGAAAAGAATACCTAAGACTCAGCCCTGGCCCATGAGTTTTTCATTGTTTAATAGGGGAGACAGTCATGTAAACAGTTACAATAGCGTTTAGAAGTCCCAGGAGTAAATGTGCACACACAGTCCAGTTAGAAGATGAGGTCTGAACTTGGGGTTGGGTGTGAGATATCAGGAGAACTTCTCCAGGACAAGATGCTTAAATCAAGTGTTGAAAATGAGTAAGAAGTTTGGCTCTGACTGAATGCCGGACGAAGACCCCAAGAGATAGTTCACAGAAGAGGAACTGCATGTGGTTCATAAATGTAGAAAAATTTCCAACCTCATCCAAGAAATGCAAAATTAAAATGAAATTGTCAAGGACTAAACCAAAAAAAAAAAATTGAGTCTCAATAACAGAGAAGCTTTTATTAAATAAGAGAAACGTGGCTGGTGAGTTTGTAAATTGACTACCTTTTCTGGATAGCAACCTGACAGCACATATCAAGAACCTAAAAGTGTTCTTTTCTACCATTCTAGTAATTCCACTCTAGAATTGCCTAGAATAAACAGAAGGGCTGTCTTGGCGATGTGCTAAACTCTTCTTTGTAACATTATTTACAATTGGAAAAACATGAAAAGGAAACCATCTAAAGACCAAAACAAGGGTTAAACAAACTCTTCAGATATACTAGAGAGTTCACCTTTGAACGACACAGGTTTGAACTACGTGGGTTCACTTATTTGTGGGGTTTTTTTCTCAACAAATATATTGGAAAAAATTTTTGGATGTTTGCAATAACTTGAAAAAAACCTCACAGTTAAACTTTGTAGACTAGAAATACAAAATAAATTTAAGAAAAAGTTATTATTGTAAGAATACAGTATGTAACACATATAACATACAAAGTATGTGTTAATTGACTGTTTATGTTATCTGTAAGGCTTCCAGTCAACAGTAGGCTATTGGTAGTTAAGTTCTGGGGGAGTCAAAAGTTACACACAAGTTTTTGACTATAGCTCCAGCACCTTGTGTTCAAGGATCAATTGTATACACACACACAAACATGAGAATTACACAGTCATAAAAAAAGATGTTTTCAAATAATTCATAGAAATTCAGAAGGAATCTTACAATGTAATATTAGATGAAAAAAGCATGATACAGATTTTTAGGTATGACCCATAAATATACATGCATAGAAAATAGTTTGAAAAAATAAAGAATGAAGTGTGAACCACAGTTAACCTTTTAATATGGACTTTTCCCCATAATTCTTTGCATTTTCCAAGTTTTAAAATAAGGCCATGTTTCTTTTACATAAAATTATTTTTTTACAAAAATAAATAGAAATTGCCCAAGCAAACATGGGGAATAGGCATGAAGGAAAAGCTTCCTATTTTTTTTTTTAATATTTATTTTTGAGAGAGAGAGACACTCTCCTGAGTGCAAGTGGGGGGAGGGGCAGATGGAGGGGGAGACAGGAAATCCCAAGTGGGCTCTGTGCTAACATCACAGTTTCACAGTTTTGTGAACTCGTGAAACAACAGATCATGACTTGAGCTGAAATCAAGTCAGACATTTAACCAACTGAGCCACCCAGGTGCCTTGGAAGAGCTTTCCAGTCTAAAGGAATAGTATGTGCAAAGCCACACAGTAAAGGAGTGTGGCATGTCCAGGCTTAGTTTGTAGCTCCATTTGGCAGAAGCTTGGGAATTGTGAGCAAAGGTGGCAAAAAAGCTGAAAAGAGAGGCAGGTTTTAAATCATATAGAGTGTTGGGTGCAGTGGTGGAGGGTTGGAGACCTTGAGGCCAGTATGCAAACAGAGTAGAATATGAGGAAGATCATGCTGGTGCCATGCACTGTGGACGGGACAGATGGGGCACCAGATGGTGTGAGAGAGGGAGACTGGGGCCCCAGGCGGTTGTACAGTCTATGCACTCCACCAGAGCACTGGCTAAGTGGATGGGTCTGAAATACAGCCCTGGGCCTGCTCACCTGGCTGTGGGCTGCATCAGCTCAGAGGAACGGGCTTTTTATGATCTTTCCACTTGGAGGGGGACAAAGACGGTGTACGTGCAGGCCCGGGAGTGTCCTGTTGCCAAGGAGGGAGCACTGAACTCAAGATGAATCACACAGCTCTTTCATAGGTAGAGCTGACAGGAAGGATTCCAACTTATGATTCAGTCATGCCTTTTGTTTTGCTTTCAGTGGTGTATCGGGCCATTTTCTGCTTCTTAGTTTCAGGATACTCAAGGGCAAGTTAGGAAAGGGGACAATTCTGAAAAAATTCCCCCCACCCCTTCTTATTACATCCCCAGTTTATCTGGACAGAGGATTGCAGCTACTGATTCCCACAAAGTTTCTGAGCTACCTGTGGATTTTAATTACATACTACCCAGCCAAGTTAATAAAAGGCCACCTATTAGGACTGTTAATTTAGTTCCAATAATCAGTCAGAGGCTGACTGGGCCAGGTGTTCTTGAAACTTTAGGGGAGAGAGGAGGAATCCCACAAAGAATAAGCACTTGGATGACTTCAGACACTCCCTAGCCACACAGCCAGCTTGCTCATTTAACTTAAGGTCTCTGTGCTCCAGGCCAGTGCTTGTCGAAGCATGGCCCTGGAGCAGAGCATCAGTACCACCCTGTACTTGTCCAGCCCCACCTCACACTTACTGAATCAGAGTCTCTTGGGGTGGGCCCCAGCAAACTATGCTTTAACATGCTCTTTGGGTGATTCTCATGGGTGGTCAAGTTTGAGAACCACTGCTCCAGGCAACAAGGTAAGGGGGAAGTGGGGGGGGAAGACAAAATATGCAGAAGACTCCATGATGTTTCTCCTACCTCTGATTCTCAGATCTTTTCAGTTGTGGGTCATCCCTCACACTTGACTCCATTTTATCTGTAATGTTCTTAAGGCTGTTAGAACATTTACATGCAGGCAGCCATCACATACCCTTTCCAATGCTCACTACTGATGGCGGTGATGAGCCTTTGGCCCCAAAGAGATAGAGGTACTCCCTCAGAAAATGCTGCTTCTTAGCCTCCTGCAGATGCACCTTGGGGCTAAGGCTATGAGTTGTTCTGTTGTGAAAGAAAACTGACTAAAGGGCATTCATTCACAGAAATGTTATCAGAGATTATATGTAAAGGTGGGCTTTCATTTGGGATTTAAAGATATTTTTTAGCTCTCCATAGAATAGAAATCTCCAGTAAAATACGTATAACTATTTTTAAAGTTTTGTAATTTATACTTTTTGAATACTTTAAAAAATACATCATACTCTATCTTCTCTCCTAGGTTTTAAAAGATGTGAGGACTAGATATTTTCCTATTTTTCTCTTTTTTCCCCTAATAACTAACATGTACTATAGAAGGGCTATAAATATGTGTTGAATAAAAAGTGCTCTCTCCCATGATTTCCCAAAAACATAAGTAATATTCAATAAGAGGCTGCTGTAACTTGATCAAAGAGTCCTCTATATCTGAGAGGAATGTTCTCATTCCAGCATACAAGAATTTTTCTCTTAAGCCATGCAAAGATGAAAATAATAAATGCAGGAAAAAATATTTTTGCTCCGTATTTTCCTACTGTCTCAGATTGTGGAAATTAATGTGTTTCAGTTTTATCCAGGGAATAGCAGGCTGTAATTAATAAAATTAACAACGTATGGGGCACCTGGGTGGCTCAGTTGGTTGGGCGTGTGACTTCAGCTCAGGTCATGATCTCACAGTTCATGAGTTCAAGCCCCACGTTCGGCTCTGTGCTGACAGCTCAGAACCTGAACCTACTTCGGATCCTGTGTCTCCTTCTCTCTCCGTGCCCCTCCACAGCTTGTGTTCTCTCTCTCTCTCTCTCTCTCTCTCAAAAATCAATAAACGTTACAAAAATTTCTTTAATTTAAATTAAATTAAATTAACAATGTAAAAAGTTTATTAGGCAATGTTAAAATTGTAAAAACAATTTTGCCTCACTGGAGTAGAGTGTTTCCTGCCCATCTCTTAATTCCTCTCATGAGTGAGGCTGGATTTGCCAATGTGGCTATTTCCAGTACTGCCTGTGGGCGGAGCAAAGCTGAGCTCACAGATAAAGTGCGGTAAAGTAATTAGGGTTTGCTGTCCCTGCCTTTGCACAACTCTCTAATTTGTTGAAACAAATCACAGGTCTCACCCGATATCAGCTAGGTGAAGATTGAATCTTTCAGACAACTTTTAAATCTGTATGTACTTGGAGTCAGTCCAGTCTTAAAAATTTTTGCAATGAACGGATTCAGAATCCATCATGGTCTGGTTACAGAGCATGGTCAAATATAGGGAGAGTAGGAAATAAACTTGATTTTTTTTTTCTTTTTGCTACTGAATTGCTAAAACCAATGAGAATAAAGCATAGTCAAGTCCAATCTGATAAGAATGTGTATTTTAAGTCACCTTAGAGGGCCTTCTACTGATTCTTAATTCATAAGAAGTTCTTAGAATCCAATTGAAAACATAGGACAAATTAGAAGTTAAAAATAATACAACGTAGTGCAAATGTTACTAAGTGCTGCGGTTTATGGCATAGATTTGAACTCATCAAGTCCCAAATCAAAGACAATTGATGTTTAAGATTAGTCTAGTGGCACATTGTATTGACACTAGGTAAACAATGACATTGGTAGCTTGCCAACATCAATTTCTTATCAGTACAAAATAGGATATGAAAACAGTAAGTGCCATGCAACATTACATAATTCATGGTGAATTGGGAAGGACTTCTTTAATTTCTTCCAATTGAAAGCCCACCCAATTTATCCAATGGATGTGAAAATTTGATTAGAAGGGGCACATGCACCCCAATGTTTATAGCAGCACTATCAACAATAGCCAAAGTATGGAAAAAACCCAAATGTCCACTGTCTGGTGAATGGATAAAGAAGATGTGGAATATATACAATGGAATATTATTCAGCAATGAAAAAGAATGAAATCTTGCCATTTGCAACAACATGGGTGGAATGGAGGGTATTATGCTAAGTGAAAAAGATATCATCAGATAAAGATTATCATAAGTCAGAGAAAGATATCGTAAGATTTCACTCATGTGGAATTTAAGGAACAAAACAGATGAACATAGGGGAAGGGAAGCAAAAATAAGATACAAACAGAGAGGGAAACAAACCATAAAAGATTCTTAAATGCAGAGAACAAACTGAGGGTTGCTGGAGGTGTTGGGGGGGGAATGGGCTAAATCGGTGATGGGCATTAAGGAGAGCACTTACTGGGATGAGTACTGGGTGTTCTATGTAAGTGATGAATCACTAAATTCTGTTCCTGAAATAATTATTATACTATATGTTAACTAACTTGGATTTAAATTTTTAAAAAACTGGAAAAAAAAAATAAAGCCCATCCAGGGAATTCTAAATTAAAAAGACAAAGTGCAATCAATGATTTACTAATCCAAAATAAAATGACCCCAAAAAACTAAAATGGGACCAAAAATATATCTTTAAAATGTGAATGAAAGTAATATCAGGCAAAATAGAATTTAAGGCAATAAAAGTTTTAAATCATTAAGTGGTTAAAAAGTCTACTTGGGGCTGTAAATTACAATCAGTAGTGAATACCTTACAGCCTGGACTTATTCTGATAAAATAATATGACAATAAAAATACAAAGAAAAAAGCACTGGAAACATGAGAAATGAAAAAAAAATCACTAATTTTTTGGCATGGATGATTTTCATGCCTCCCCCCCCATCAAAGGTAGATCAAATAGACAAAAAGACATTTGTTTAAATATATCTATATTTCTGGTGCCACATAACTCAAAACTCGGATTTATATTCATTAGGAAGAGTATATTTAGGCTGGTCTGTTTTTAAGCATCGACTCTGATACAGACTTAAAATTCACTTTTGGGGTCTTAAAGGCACCTTAAGAAAGATAAAAATTGGTTCTCCAGAGCCATTAAAACAGGCTCAACAAGAAGCTTGTGTGACTGTGGAAGAGACATGCCTTATGTAAAGCAGTGTTGTGGGCAGAGAAAACGAACAGTGTTTCAAACATGAGGGCTAAACTCAGTCCCAGGGAATAGAATCTCCAGGGGCGTCTGGGTGACTCAGTCGGTTAAGTGTCCGACTTCAACTCAGGTCGTGATCTCGCAGTCTGTGAGTTGGAGCCCTGTGTCAGGCTCTGTGCTACAGCTCAGAGCCTGGAGCCTGCTTCAGACTCTGTGTCTCCGCCCCTGCCCCACTAGTGCTCACTCGCGCTCTCTCTCCCTCAAAAATAAAATAAACATTGGGGCGCCTAGGTGGCTCAGTCGGTTAAGCGTCCGACTTCAGCTCAGGTCACGATCTCACGGTCCGTGAGTTCAAGCCCCACGTCGGGCTCTGGGCTGATGGCTCGGAGCCTGGAGCCTGCTTCCGGTTCTGTGTCTCCCTCTCTCTCTGCCCCTCCCCCGTTCATGCTCTGTCTCTCTCTGTCTCAAAAATAAATAAACATTAAAAAAAATTAAAAAAAAATAAATAAAATAAACAATAAAAAAAGTTTTTTTAAAGACTCTCTGATGGTTAGATGTTAGTTTGTAATTTAGCTGCTTTGTGATTTGTATACTGGGCAAAATTCTGTATATTGTGATCCAGGATGAGTATCAGTCAGGATTTTTTTTGTTGAATAATGGTTGGCGATTCTCCAAAGCAACAGGGGACAAGCCAACTGGTGATTTATATCATTGGAATGGCAGCTTCTGATAGAGCTGCCAGTGATCCCTGTCTTGGTGTATATGCTTTGTGTAATCTCTTCCCCTCAAGTATGAGCTGGACCTAAAAACTCGCTTCTAATGAATAGAATACAGCAAAAAACATCTGGGATGTTACACTCTGGATTAGGTGACAAAAAAGACCGGCTTCTGCCTTGCTTGTTTGCTCTAATGGAAGCCAGCTGCTATACTGTGAGAGGCTCACAAGGCAAAAAACTGAGGGAGGTCACCCAGCCAACAGCCAGCAAGTTGCTGACGCCCTCAGCGCACTAGCCCACAAGGAAGTGAATCCTGCAATCACGTGAGCATTGCTGGAAGTGGAGCCTTTGGAGTCCAGCCTTGAGGTAGTTACAGCCGCAGAAACACCTTGACTACAGCCTCGTGAGAGACCCAGAGGACCCAGCCATGCCGTACCCGGATTCCTGACCCATGGAAACCGTGAGAAAAAGTGTTTTGTTTTTTTTAAGCTGCTAAATTTGGGAGTAATTTTTTTCAGCATAGATAACTCATACAATCATTACTGTTAATGGATATCCAATTACATAAAAATCCATAGCATATTTTACAGATAAATGTGATACATGGTATAGCTACAAGCCTTGATATATTAGGTATAAGGAAAATCTCAACAAACTTAAGAAAGGAGAAATTAATGAGCTCTTCTCTGGTACGTTTTAAGTTGCAACAACAAAAAAAAAACCTCTTTACTTGGAAGTGTTTCTTCTCTTGCATATGATACATGCTAAATGGTGCATAAACATGCACATACAATTTAAATAATAATTATAAAATGAATATCCATGGAGACACCATGCAGGTCAAGAAATAGAACATTGCTGGTACCAGAAGCCCCCTGTGTGCCTTTCCCTGATCACAGCTCCAAAAGTAAACACTATTCTGCCTTTGGAGATGACCATGTTTTGGCTTTTCTTTATTTTAGCACCTATGTGTGTATCATAATACATATACCCTTTTGCATCTTTCTCTCTAGCTTAGCAATATGTCTCAGGTGCAGAGGTGAGGACGGGGATTCAGGTGTATGTGATTTGTGGAGCTCGTGCGCTCAGGAGAAAGGTAGTGAAGGAAGCAGAACAGGGAGAGGAGCTAAGCAAGGACGAGGTGTCAGCTTCAGCCTGATCCCCAAGGGAGCTCTGGAGGATGGAAAGGGCCAGAGTGTTGGTCCCGCTGGGATACTTGGGACAGCATGTCATAAAATGTCTTCGGCCAGGGTGTACTGGGGATACCCTTTTGGCCAAGGACAATTGTCCAGAGCAGGGGCCAACTGCAAGCTATTAGCAACCAATACAGGAGCTGAGGGATAGAGCTCTGGCCTGGGACAGGGGATCTGGACAGCACCCACTATATATTCTGTTTGAGATTCGGCTTTGCTGTATGTGTAGCTGCAATTCATACATATTTGTGGCCAAATAGTATTGTATCGTATGACTGTATCATATGTTGTCAGTGAACTTTTGGGTTTCCGGATTTACCTATTACAAATAGTGCCGCTTTGACTATTCCTATCATGTATTGTGTTGGATACATTGTGTTGGCACCTACCTAGGAGTGGGACGGCAGGGTTACAGGGTATGTGCATCTTTGATTTTGCTATATTGTAAAATTGTTTTTCAACTCACGCCACCAGCAGCATTGTTTGGTAGCTTCCACTGCTATACTTTGGGACTTGATAGGTTTTAGCCAGTCTGGTAAGTTTGTAAATGGTATCTCATTGAAGTTTCAACATGTTTTCCTTCTTGATAATAATGATGGACACATTTTCATACATTTATTGGTTCTTTGGAAGTTCTCTTCTTCTAAAGCTTTTATTCAAGTTTTTTGCCTCGATTTTTTTTATAAAATGTCTGTCTTATTGATTTGAAGATGTCTGACCGCTTTGTCAGTTCTGTGTGTTGCAAAAATCTTCCCTTCTATAATCCCTCTTTCAGTCTCTTTATGCTGACTTAAAAAAAATTTTTTTTAATGTTTATATATTTTTTAGAGAGAGACAGACAGACAATGCAAGCAGGAGAGGGGCAGAGAGAGACACACACGATCCAAAGCAGGCTCTAGGCTCTGAGCTGTCAGCACAGAGCCTGATGTGGGGCTTGAACCCACGAACCATGAGATCGTGACCTGAGCTGAAGTCGGAAGCTTAACAGACTGAGCCACCCAGGCACCCCTTAGTGAATAGAAGTTTTCATTTTATTTGAATGTAGTATACTAAGCTTTTATTTCATGGTTAAGATTTTAATGTCTTGAGAATTTTTTTTCCTAACCTGGAATCGTTTTTCTATGTCATATATCTTTCTATGGAAAGATTTTTCTATGTTATTTTACATAAGCTTTATAGCTTTGTCCTTTACTCTTGGATTTTAATCAATCTGTAATTTATTTTGTGCATGGTATGATGCAGATAACTAATTTTGTATTTTTACCATGTAAATAACCCAGTTGTCTCCAAATGAACTTTTTACTGAAAAGTGCTCTCTCCTCATTGATATTAAGTGTCATCACTGTCACATAGCACATTTCCAGATTCGTATGCCCACTTGTAGTCTCTGTACTATTACATTGGCCTGTTGTCTTAGTTACTTAGTAGTTTTATCATACCTGGTACATTCAGTCCTCCCACCTAGTTTTTGGTGGGTTTTTTTGTTTGTTTGCCTTTTTTTTTTTTTTTTTTTTTTTTTGAGAGCACAAGCGGGAGAAGGGCAGAGAAGGAGACACAGAATCGGAAGCAAATTCCAGGCTTTGAGCTGTTAGCACAGAGCCTGATGGAGGGCTCAAACTCATCAACCGTGAGATCATGATCTGAACCGAAGTCAGATGCTCAACCAACTGAGCCACCCAGGCGCCCCCACCTGGTTCTTTTTGAAGTGGGCCCTGTTAACCTTACTGCTTTGTGTTTCCATAAAATTTTTTTTAAGTTTATTTATTTCTTTTGAGAGAGACAGCGAGCAAGACAGGAGGGGCAGAGAGAGAGGGAGAGAGAGAATCTGTGCTATCAACATGGAGTCTGGAGGGGCTTGAACTCACAAACTGCAAGATCATGACCTGAGCTGAAACCAAGAGTCAGATGCTTAACCAGCTGAGCCACCCAGGTGCCCCTCCATATAAACTTTTAAATAAGCTTGCCAAGTTCCACCAAAAACAAAAAACAAAAAAAAAATGTTGTTGTTTTTTTTAATCAAGATTGTACTGGCTGGATCTATTGACTAAATTGGTTTATCTCCCAATTTACTTAGGTTTCCTCCTTAATTCCTTATCAAGGTTTTAACTTTTATTAAAGTATAATACACATACAGAGAAGTGTGCAGACTATGAGTAGATGAGGGAATGAATTTTCACAAAGTAAACACACCTAAGTAACCAGCTCTCAGACCCAGGAACAGAATACCATCAGACTCTCAGATCCTTGTTGTATGAAAGTGTTGAATCACTAAATTGTACAGCTGAAACTTATATTACCCTGTATGTTAACTGACTGGAATTTAAAAAAAAAGAAAGAAATGCAAATTTGGGAGCCAGATCCCAGAACTACTGAATCCGAACTTGTGGTGGTAGATTCTGAGAACCTGTGTCTTAACAACCTCTCCAGGGATTTTTTTTTCAATTAGAGTATAGTTGAAGCACAATGTTATATTAGTTTCAGGTGTACAGCAGCGATTTATCTTCTTTTTTTTTTTAATTTTTTTTAACGTTTATTTATTTTTGAGACAGAGAGAGACAGAGCATGAATAGGGGAGGGGCAGAGAGAGAGGGAGACACAGAATCCGAAACAGGCTCCAGGCTCTGAGCTGTCAGCACAGAGCCCGACGCGGGGCTCGAACTCATGGACTGTGAGATCATGACCTGAGCCAAAGTCGGACACCCAACCGACTGAGCCACCCAGGCGCCCCAATCTTCTTTATACCTTATGCTGTGTTCACCACCAGTGTGGCTACCCTCTGTCGCCATACAACACTCTGACAATACCATTCGTGGACCATATTTCCTGTTCTGTGTCTTTTATTCCTGTGACAGACATGCACGCCAGAGTTTGAGAAACTTGGCTTTTATTCTTCCCTTGGGAAGGCAGATGTCCATGAAGGATAGTCCATGCTGAATCTGGAGTGGCATTTGTAGGGAAGCAATGACACTTTCAGAGAGTATGTGCTGTAATTTGGTTCTATTTACAAAGGAGGCCAGCGCAAAGCACGCTTTCATTAATGATTATGTATGGGGGAGAGTAGCATCAATCACGCAGTGCTGGCAAAGGGGGGGCTGGTGAGTCTTGATTTCCTACAGGGCCCTGCATCTTCAGAACAGTTGCTGTAACATTTTATACCATGGGCAGAGAGTAATCCACTTCCTCTTACTCAAGTGACAAGCATTTTTGGATTCTTTGATTTCAGTAGATCCATAAAGATGGAAAGAAAACCTATCTGGGATACATAAGAGAGTATAGTCAAATGATAATGCTAATTCTTTGGATTCTGGGGTGTGTTAAAGGCTGAAATTATGGGCCCAAAATATAAGTGTTTCCAAAAATCTCCTCAAATAAGGGATGGCCAAGCTGTGTATATCATTGTATTATTTATGGCCCCAAGTTGCAGAAATAAGTAATAAAATTAACTTAGCATTTGCTGATCAAAAAATAGAAAAGAAAAAGAATCTCAGGCTCTCAAAAATGTTTTTTTTAGCTACTAACTAGACCCGTATTGAGTAACCACTTTCTTGACTTCTAATATCATATATTGTATTAACTTTCTCTACTTTTGAACTTCATATAAATAGAATCAGTGTATACTTGGCATTTTTCACTCACCATTATGCTTATGAAATCCATCCACATTGTTCAGATAGTTTTGTTTGTCCTCATCGTTACAGTGTGTAGTGCTCCAAGTATGAATTTACTACAATAGATTAATTCATTCTGTTTTAGATGGACATTTGAGTTGTTTCTAATTGGGCTATTACAGATGATGATAAACTTCTGGTACACACATCTTTGGGGAACATGTGCACGCATTTCTGTTAAGGATATAACTGTGAACGTAATTGCCAGGTCATAAGGTTTTATCCTTAGTAAATACTGCCAAGCAGTCTTCCAAAATGGAGTGTATCTATTTATACTTCTACAACAGTATTTGAACATTCTGGTCAAGTCACACGTTCATCAGCACTTCATATTGTCTATTTCAATTTAGCCGTTCTGGGATTACATAACTGTATCATATTGTGGTTTTAATTTGCATTTTCCTGATATGCACCTTTTCATATGTTTGTTGGCCTTTGGCTATCCCTTTGTAAAGGATCTGTTCAAATCTTTTCCCATTTGTAAAAGGTTATCTGCCTTTTGCTTATTGATTTTTTTTTAATTTTTTTTTAATGTTTATTTTTGAAACAGAGAGAGACAGAGCATGAACGGGGAAGGGTCAGAGAGAGAGGGAGACACAGAATCCGAAACAAGCTCCAGGCTCTGAGCGGTCAGTACAGAGCCCCACGTGGGGCTCGAATTCACGGACCGCGAGATCATGACCTGAGCTGAAGTCGGATGCCTAACCCACTGAGCCACCCAGGCGCCCCTGCTTATTGATTTTTGAGAATTTCATCATCTGAATCTTTTAAGTTCTTGAGTTTTGTGCTTTGGCTTGAGTGTGGCAAAATTTTGTATAGTGTGGAAATTCTAGTAAATCCAAATCTATCTGGTTCCTAGAATTCAAAATGAGAAGCTAGATAATGAAGGATACCTGAAGCCATTGTAGGTGTGTTTCTGGGCGAGTTTGATGTTATGCTAAGTGCTCTTATTTCTGAGATTCTCTGACATCTAATATGGCAGTGCCTTCCTCCAGAGAGGAACTGCATTTGCGAGGCACCCGGGGTCAGTCCAGGATTACTTTAAACCAATTCAGGGCATAAGGCTTTTTTAGACCATTTGGATGAGGTGAATTGGGGTTACAAACACAATCACTACCAGCATGTGGTTATAAGTTCCCTAGGATAGGATTTTCTTTTCTTTACTCCCTCTGTACTGTTCAGCATCAAAGGATTTTATTTTTCTTACAGTCTCCTGGGGGTGGGGATTAGACAGGGAAAACCTAGGTTTACTTCTGGTTCATTCCTAACCTGAGGAAATAGCCCTTTGAGATCCTAGCGTTATGGGGGAAGGTTTCTTATTACACTCTCCATCTTTGCCAGAATCTAAATTTGAATTTCTGAACTTGTGGGCCCTGAAAGCCCATAAAAAATAAAAACCAACTTTCTTTAGTTGGCAGAGGTCCTCAGAGGCAAAAACAACATCAGTGTTCTGCTTTTCCCTCTAAATCTCCATTTTCATTTAGATTTTGGCCTGATAAAGCATGACTATCTTATCTTTTTCATGCTTTCCAGACTTTTGAAATCTTTGCACATTTTTTAGTTATTTTCAACTGGAGGGTTAGTCTGAAGAGTCTAGCTTAATACGTTATCCAAAATAAGACATCTTTTAAGTTTTCAGGCTATCAAACAATTATGGAAACAGTGAAAATCTCTTAAATAAGATAACTAAAAGAGGTTAGTAAATATTTAAAACAAATCAATTAATGTAAAAAAAAATATATATATATATATGAGATGTAGTCGATTCTGTATTTTAGAGGTAAATCTGTAGCAAAAAATACTTTTTAAAAAAATGTTTATTTAGTTATTTTGAGAGGAGGGAGGGACAAAGAGCGAGAGAGAATCCCAAGCAGGCTCTGCACTGTCCGTGCAGACACCCAATGTGGGGCTTAAACCCATGAACCATGAGATCATGACCTGAGCTGAGATCAAGAAGCGCATGCTTAACCAATTGTGCCACCCAGGCACCCCAACAAATACTTTTAATATTTAAAAAAAAAAGAAAGGGATTACATTATTTGAAATTTTATAAAAAGAACATAGACCCTAAGCAAAATGAGGTTAAAAATGATAAAGATAAATAAAGGATGAAAAAATGTATGTAAGTAAACTAAAAAACTGATTCTTTGGCAGTGGGGAGAGGGATAAGAAAGACTTAACTAATTAACTGGGGAAACAGCGCAACACAAAATTAAAGATAAAGGAGATATGACCCTGACACAAATTTGCAATTGTAGGCAGCTACCTGC
The DNA here is from genome assembly GCF_016509475.1 of Prionailurus bengalensis. Classification (NCBI taxonomy): domain Eukaryota; kingdom Metazoa; phylum Chordata; class Mammalia; order Carnivora; family Felidae; genus Prionailurus; species Prionailurus bengalensis. Next base: position 100,586,105 of record NC_057355.1, read on the forward strand.
AGCCATCACTTTCCAAGTCTCACTGTCAGAGCCCCCGGATGGGGCGGGGGGGGGGGGGGGGGGGGTGCAGGGGGAGGTTGAGAGGGAGAAGGCACTTGAGAAGAGCAGCTGGAGATGAAATCAGGAGGGTCCAGACCTCTCTCCATCTGAGGCAGGCAGAGCAGGCCCCTTTATACTGATTCCTAGACTCAACAGAAACACTACACAGAAGAGATAAGTATTACAGATTGCATCCGGAGTCTCTAAGACCACCGTCAGTTTTGAGGATTCACTACAAGGACTCACAAGACTCAAAATATAGTTGAGGTCTTGGCTATGATTTGTTACAGCGAAAGGACACAAAGCAACATCAGCAGTGGGAGAAAGCATGTGGAGTGAAGTCCAGAGATAATCAGGTACCCCTTCCTAGAGTCCTCTGCAATGGAGTCACATAAAAGTACTTAATTCCTCCAGCAAAGAATTGTGACAATACCTGTGAAATGTTGTCCTCCAGACACGCTCATTAGGGACTCATGTCCAGGCATTTTATTGGGGGTTGGTCACGTAGGCAGCCTCTGCCTGGAACATACCAAAATGTCAGACCCCTAGAAGGAAAGCATTCTGTTTGTACAGCCTATGCACGGTAAGTGACTCTTATCACTTAGGGAATGGTGGGAACCCTCCCCAAGTCCAAGTTCCCAGATCCAACCACACACCAACTTTGCAAGCTGGCCTTTCCAAGAAAGCTGTCTCAGACCTGCTATATTAAGTCTTCTCTACACAAAACTTTATAAGAAAAACATCATTCTTACTTGATACTATTGTATTTCTAGAAAATATGAAAGAATCATCTGGTAAACCAATAAATGAATAAGGGTTTATAAATGTAGCTTAGTAAAAATAAGTAAAAATCAATAACATTTTAATAATACCAGCAGCAACCTGTATAAAAACAGACAAACCCCCCCAAAAAGGTCCTGTTTGCAATGGCAACTAAAACACACATAATGCCTGGGAGTAACTTTAACAAGGTATGTGGTGATGCCTGAAGAAGAAAATACAAATTATATTAAAAATATAAAGTAAGACTTGGAAAAGTAACCAGATATTTATTCCTGGTCAGGAAAACTGGATATGAAAATAACTGTGTCTGAATTAATTTGTGGGTTTAATGTAACCCCAATCAAAATCTCTACTGCTTTGAGTTCCTTCTTTAAAAGAAAATATTTTTTGCCTACATTGATAAACGATCCTAAAGTTTACTTGGAAAATAAAAAGGGAAGAAAATTCTGGGGAAAAAAAAAGTTGTGGGAGTGTTAGTTGTGTTTTAATCATCTTACAAAGATATGGTAATCAAAACAATGTGATATTTGTACAAAGTATAAGCTAGATCAGCAAAACAGGTCCAAATATAGATCTTACTATATGAATGACAAAAAATGCATCATTAAGGCAATGAGGAAGAGAAAGATTAGTCAATATATGATACATAAATAACTGTTTAATAATTTGAAACTAGGCCCTAATTTATTTTTAAAGAAATCCAACATGTCCTGTCTTTAAACACTATCACTTTATCTTTTTTAAATTATTTATTTAAATTTTAGCTAATATACAGTGCAAGATCGGTTTCAGGAGTAGAATTCTTTTTGTCACTTTAAATGGCCATTATGTACTACCTAATTAAAGCCAAGGTAAGTGTGGCTTTGTAAAGGATTTACGGTTTACAGTATTCGATGCTACTTCTGTATATCCAAAAAGGAACTAAAATAAAAGTGCTGACAAGCCTGGGGAAAATACCGTAAAAGGATAATATCTTTGTTATAAAATGAAGATCTATCTTGACATGAGGCAGAAGCTGTAGTAGAAAGTAACCTGTCCAAGGTCAGGTGGGCTTGGGTAAGCTATTTAGCTTTTCTGAGACTCGATTTCCTTCTTCCTTGCAGGGTGTGACAAGGGTTAAAAATATATGTAAAATGGCTAGCACAATATTTGCAGTATTACGGTTGCTCAACAATTGATAGCTACAGTTAGTGGAGGCAGTGATAGTGGTCATAACAGTAAGAGCTCATGGGGTGAGAAAACATGAAGTTGTCAAAAGACAAATGCTTAAAGAATGTGAACAGAGAATTCTCAAAAGAGGAAATAAAACTCTTAAGCTTGGAAAAATGCTCAACCTCACCTAAAGTCAAAGCAATGCAAATCAAAACAATGAGATAACATTTTTTGGTCTACTAAATTATGAAAACATTTCAATAACAGGAGTACCCAGGGCTCAGAGTGTTTCCTGGAACTGGTATTTTCATATATTGCTGATAATATACAAATTGGCACAGTCCTCTTAGGAAGCGATGTGGAAATATGTACCGTCATTTCAAAAAAAGATCATATTGTTTGATTCCGTGATTTCACTTCTGAGAGTCAGTCCTAGAACAGAATCGCAAACGTGGAAATGCTACGTGCATAAATAAGTTATGTGTAGTTGTTATGGAATAATGGAAACAACCTAGCTGTCCAGCAATGGGAGGAATGATTGGGATTTACTCATAGGGGGTGGTGATTACACTGGTGCTACATAAAAAATAGAGTAAGAGAGAAAAACAGGATGCAACATTTTCTGTGTATGGTGTGGCAGACAAAATTGGAAGGACATATTTCAAGTTGGAAATCAGATTTGCATTAAAGTGGCCTGTTTATTGGGGCACCTGGGTGGCTCTGTTGGCTGAGCATCTGACTCTTGATTTTGGCTTCAGTCATGATCCCAGGGTTTGTTGGATCAAACTCCGCATCCCACATCAGCCTCTGTGCTGACAGTGTGGAGCCTGCTTGGAATTCTCTCTTTCTCTCTTTCTCTCTCTCTGTCCCTCTGCCCCTCTCCTTGGCACTCATGCTCTCTCTCTCTCTCTTTCTAAAATTTTTTTAAAAAGTGGTATGATTATGGAAAATTACAACTTTTATAATTTGAAAATTATAGTTAATTGAAACTAGGTTTTCCTGCCTATTTCCAAATGGGTTCTTTCTCTTTTAAATGACACCAGAATTTAATTTCAAAACGCTTGACGAACGCTGACTGACCTGTTTTTTTATATTGCTCCTCTAGAGGGGGCACAAGTACTTAAAATACATTATAACCATCCTTGCCTAGGTTACAATAGTCCAGAATTTTAGAGCTCAAAGGACTTCAAAGATAATCTAGGTGTTTTCTGTAATGTTAGGGATATACAGAAGGCACTCTCTAGCTATGAAACATTTATTTTCTGTTATTAGTGCTGCTTTTACATGACAAAGGCTTTCTTGCATAGTGTACAGAATCTTGTTGAGTGGCAGTTCCCAATGGAGAGGAAGATGGTAAAGGGAGAAAAATCAAGGATGCAAACTATTCTCAAAGCCCTAATATTACTGACAGAGAATTATAATCTAAGAACTATCGCCTGGAATATTTTTTATTCCAAAAAAGTAATTCTGTCAGCTCATTTAATGGTTTTGCTTTTTGTTTTTATTTTTGGTATCCTGGTAAGACTGGGCTCCACAGAGCACCAAGAAAAGGAGAAAATTTGGGGCTTTGATGGGTGGTTAATTTGACTAGTGGTCTATCTAGGCAGGTAAGGTCTGATCTAGGGTCCACTTTGGGACCTGAAATGTCTCTCCTGCTATGTCAGTTGCAAGGAGCTGGGTTTAGCTTTGGACACTCCTCAGGTTACATCTGGCTCTATAGCTCTGAGTTCATTCTAAACTTTCTCATCTGTTTGTTGGATTTTAAATTTCAGAAATCCTGGGGCATCTGGGTGGCTCAGTCAGTTAAGTGTCTGACTCTTGGTTTGGGCTCAGGTCATGACCTCACAGTTCATGCATTCAAGCCCCTTATCAGGCTCCTCACAGACACTATAGAGCCTGCTTGGGATTCTCTCACTCTCCCCCTCTCTCTGCCCCTCCCCTGCTCATGAATTCTCTCTCTCAAAATAAATAAATAAACTTTTAAAAAGTAAATAAATAAATAAATAAATTGCAAAAATCCTAATTAAGATGCATAATCTCTCGGGACACCTGGGTGGCTCAATCTGTTGAGCGTCTGACTTCAGCTCAGGTCATGATCTCAAGGTTTGTGGGTTCGAGCCCCACGTCAGGCTCTGTGCTGACTGCTCAGATCCTGAAGCCTGCTTCATATTCCATGTCTCCCTTCTCTCTCTGCCCCTCCCCTGCTCGCTCTCTGCCTCTCTCTCTCTCTCAAAAATAAATAAACATTTAAAAATTTTTTTTAAAAAGATGCATAATATCTTATAACCCAGTTTTGCCTCAAAGCTATTTGGAACCAAGAACAAAATGAAGAGCCTTCCTATACCTAGACAACAACAAAGGCATCAGAAGATGGGGGTGGTAGGAGCTGGAGAACTTTTCTGAGGAGGTGAAAATCTCCTCAGGTAACATGACAAAACCTAGTAGCTCTCCAGGCCCCCAGACAGAGGAGCGGCAGATAGGACTCCTTCTTATGGAATCCAGAGGGAGAAATGGCCTGTAAAACTCTTCTATTTGGGGATAGCTTGCTCATGATTCTTATTCCCTTTGTTGAATGCGGTGTGATAGATGAAATAAAAGGCCACGATCCTAGACTTCTATCCCAGCTGTGGACCTGTTACCAAAAGTGGAGGTGCTGTGCCTCGCCACCTGCCCACAGGCACCCCCTCACCCATCTTTTTTGCCCTTTCAGCCTCCTATTAATAATAATAATAATAATAATAATAATAATAAAAGGATATTTACATCATAGAAGGTTATCTCCCCAAAACAGAAGCAGAACTAAGATAAAACCATATTCCTACCACCAAGAATTACCATTATTAACGCCTCAGTCTATGGTCTTCCAGATTTGTGTGTGTGTGTGTTTATGATCAAAATGAGACTGTTATCTGCTGTTTTGCTATCTGCTTATTTTACTTAAAGTTTCCCAACTTTCCATATCAGCACATTTTCATCTTGTCTAACACCTATTCCAGATTCAAATTGCACAGTTTGCTCCCAAATGACTTTTATAGTTCATTTGTCCAAATGAGGGCCCGACTGGGGACCGTGCTTTGCATCTGGTCATTGTGTCCCTTAAGTCTCTGAATCTAGCACAGTCCCTATCTTTTCTTTCGATGACTCTTACTTGTTGAAGAGACCCAGTCAGTTGTCCCCTCTCTGAGTTTGTCTGCTTGCCACGCTGTCCCACCATTCAACTTGTTCTTCAAGCCCTGATCTGAAAGCTAGATGGATTCAAGTTTTTATTTTAGCTAGAATATATTAATATTATACTTCATGCTGCAGTTTTATCATGTTAGAGAAAATATATTATCAATATATGTTATTACATATTTTACACATGAACATTATTATAACATATGAACTGGTTGCTACCCTATCCCCTGGGTTAAGGTAAGAGTTTGAGCCCTTTATTGAACATTTAATACCTTTGTACGCCTTGGAATAATAAAATGACATCTGTGGTATTACTTTTGTCCTTATACGAATGTCTGGTTCCCAGAAATCATACACCTAAGTGTTTTCTTAAATTTTTTTAAATGTTTTTATTTATTTATTTATTTATTTTTAATTTTTTTTTTCAACGTTTATTTATTTTTGGGACAGAGAGAGACAGAGCATGAACGGGGGAGGGGCAGAGAGAGAGGGAGACACAGAATCGGAAACAGGCTCCAGGCTCTGAGCCATCAGTCCAGAGCCCGACGCGGGGCTCGAACTCACGGACCGCGAGATCGTGACCTGGCTGAAGTCGGACGCTTAACCGACTGCGCCACCCAGGCGCCCCTGTTTTTATTTATTTTTGAAGGAGAGAGAGAAACAGAGCATGAGCGGGGGAGGAAGAGAGAGGGAGGGAGACAGAGAATTCAAAGCAGGCTCCAGGTTCTAAGCTGTCAGCACAGAGCCTGATGTGGGGCTTGAACTCACAAACTGTGAGATCATAACCTGAGCTGAAGTCGGGAGCTTAACTGACTGAGCCACCCAGGTGCCCCCACCTAAGTGTTTTCATAGCAACTGAACATCTTTTTCAAAATCAATAATTTTAATAAAGGGGACAGTGATGATTTTCTGATCTTGTCATTCCTTCTACATTCTTGGCTAGCATTCTTCTGTGAAATAGAATTTTTCTTCATCAGTTGGGGCTATTTGGTTACTCAAAAGATATATTTATTACAGGAAAAGTTGGATAACTACTTAAGTGTCTTTAGTTACCAATTGCCAAAGTAAGAAGGCAATGTATAAGCCCTCTCAAATGATGACTTATGAGTTCTCTTTTGACTTTCTCTTTTTAAAATCTTTATATAAACACATGAATTTTATCAAATCCACTAAATAATTATGCTCTTTCATGTTCAATTGTTGCAACTTTGGGCAGTGGCTGGGCTCCCTATTTTGACATATTTTTTAAACTTCAGTTTTACAGATGGTATTACTTCCTCTAGGCTCTATCCTAGTCCTCACTTTATGCTTAGTATTTTTTGCCAGTGTTCTTCTCTGTCATTAATTAACTTATTATTCTTATTTTTAATGTTTATTTACTTTTGAGAGAGAGAGATAGTGTGTGAGCAGGGGAGGGGCAGAGAGAGAGGGAGACACAGAATCCAAAGAGGCTCCAGGCTCTGAGCTGTCAGCACAGAGCCCAATGCGGGGCTTGAGCTCATGAACCATGAGATCATGACCTGAGCTGAAGTCAGACTCTCAACCGAGTCACCCAGGTGCCCCATCTGTCATTAATTTAGGCAACATTCTTTATTACATATCTGTGTTTTGACTCATATAAACAATTTTTTACCTTTGCCCACTTAACAATTCATAATCATAACATATTTCTCTCTGGCCTGCCAAATCAGTAAGTTTTTGGCCATTATCTGTATCCTTTTATTTAAAAAAATTTTTTTAATGTTTATTCAGTTTTGAGACAGAGACAAAGTGCAAGCAGGGGAGGATCAGAGAGAGAGGGAGACACAGAATCCCAAGCAGGCTCCAGGCTCCCAGCCATCAGCACATCAGCCCGATGTGGGGCTCAAACTCACAAACCGCAAGATCATGACCAGAGCTGAAGTCGGATGCCCAACCGACTGAGCCACCCAGGTGCCCCATCTGTATAATTTAAAAAATTGTGTTGCTGCTGTCTCTTCTCCTATTGTCTTTGTCTTCATAGAGAGGGCAGGAGCCTGGGCAGGATGGGTTTTATATACCAAGCTGAAGAATTTAGACTTTGACCTGAGGCAGTGAGAAGACACGGAGTAGGGGAGTGTAATGATCACATCTCCCCTTTGGAATCAGGCTACAGTTTGGAGAACAGAACCGAGGTGAGCAGGACTAGGGCCTGGAAAACCAGTTAGGAAGCTTCCTAACCTTCAGTCTAACCAGATAAGCAGATGACCAGATGTAAGAAAGTGCAAGTGGATATAGAAGGGGACAGATCGGAAAAGTGTCCAAACAGGCTTTGTGATTATTTACATATAGAGGTCAATGGAGAGGGAAGAGGCAAAGATGACCCCAGGTTTCTGGCTTAAGCAACTGCATGGGCAATGACGCCATTCATTGAGAGGGAGAACAATGGGCTGCAAAACCAGCTGGATGGGGAGGATGGAATGCCGCCCTTACAAATGCCAAGTTTCACCACAGCCTATTCTAATATAAGCAACCACTTTCCCAGTAAATGCACTTTCCCATTCTAGAAGGTAATTACATATTATTTCCACTTGAAAATGCCAACACTTCTTCATCCTTCTCTTTCGGACAACTTCCTTGTCCTTCTAGCTGATTCCACTGATGTACCTGCATCTCTGTCCACACACCCTGACTTCCATCCAGCCTCAGTGGAAGAAATGTGCCTGCTGTCCTTTATGACATGCCTCTGCTTGCATCCTAAATCCTGCTCCTCTCAAGATTCTTAAGCTGTTTCACTGGCAATTGCCGATTTTCTCTTTTGTATCATCTTTTTCTCTCTCTCTACGTGTGATTTCCATCTATATAGTATCACCCATTTTAGATAGAAGACTTCTCTTGACCCCATCACCCCTCTGCTGCCACTGAATTTCTCAGCACCCCTCATAGCTCTCCAGACTCATCCAAGATGTTGTCTTCACTGCTGTTCCCCTTCTCACCTATGGTTCTCTCCCCATCCTCCCCCCACACTCCTCTTAGGCCAGGTTTTTCTCCCCACAACTCCACTAAAAGTGCTCTCAGCAGAGTCACCCCTCCTGCAAAAGTCAGTTCCTGCTTCTCTGCATTCATCATATTAGACTTCTCAGCAGCACTGGTCCAGCCTACCAGGTCCTCTTTATTCATTCAACACATAATCTTTGAGTGCTTACTATATGCCAGGCACAGTTCTAATCCTTGGGACACAACAGTGAAGTAAAGGGACAAAGATCCCTTCCCTCCCTAGGAACTGGTAGTCTATCAGAGGGAGGTGCTTAACAAGAAAAACCCAAGAGATAACTAAATTATGTGATATACTGAAATCAATAAATGCTATGGAAAAGAGAAAACAAGTCAGCAGTGATCGTATGAATTTTCCTTTAAAACAATTATGGCTATAACAGAACACACCCCCTGTGACAACAATATTTAATATCAAATCACAGGATATGTCAATATATCCCCACATAATGAAAATGAATCACATTTTCTTTTCTTTTAAGGTTATTTATTTGAGAGACAGAGTGTGAGCAGGGGAGGGGCAGAGAAAGAACCCCAAACAGTTGTCAGCCCAGAGCCCTACATGGGGCTCAGACTCACAAACCGTTAAGATCATGACCTGAGCCCAAACCAAGAGTTGGCGCTTAACCAACTGAGCCCCCCAGGTGTCCCATGAATCACATTTTCCTCTTATATCCTTCTTGAGTCAGTTTCTCCCTCCTACTTCTGGATTTGATGTGAGAAGACAGCAGAAAAGAAAAAGTAGAAACAAGGGAGAAGGGAGAGTAGGGAGATGGTATTTCATAGTTTGTGATACTATGTATTGGGTACTGGGTGCAGGGATCAGAAATGGAAGTGTCCAGAGCTCCAGGGCATAAGATGACTCATTTGTCACTTCTTTTTAAAATTATGTCAAATTAACACTACTTTCTAGTAGTGGCAGAACTCAAAGTATGATAGCATGGTCAAGGAGTAGAATTTTCTATGGGTAATGCTTTCGGTTTCATTTTTTATTGTTTCTAATATTAGAGAGAGAGACGAGGGAGAGAGCGCGAGAGAGAGAGCACAAGTGAGGGAGGGGCGGGGGGGGGGGGGGGGTGGAGAGAGAGAGAGAGAGAATATCCCAAGCAGGCTCCACACTCAGAGCGGAACCTGATGCGGGCCTCCATTGCATGACTGTGAGATCATGACCTGAGCTGAAATCCCAAGTTGGACCCTCGGGGCACCTGAGTGGCTCAGCTGGTTAAGTGTCTGACTCTTGGTTTCAACCTAGGTCTTGATCTTACAGTTCATGCGTTCAGGCCCCGTGTTGGGCTTTGGGCTGACAGTGCAGAGCCTGCTTGGGATTCTCTGTCTCCCAGTCTCTTTGCCCCTCCCCCACCTGCTCATTTTTCTGTCTCTTTCAAAGTTAATAAATAAAAATTTTTAAAAACGAAAGAGTTGGACCCTCAATCGATTGAGCCACCCAGGCACCCACTATTTGTTTTAATCTTAACATAAAACGATTATGTTAAAATAGTAGCTATAGTTAGTATAGATTTCATACTAGAAGCGGCTGATGGTTTGCAAAATGGCTGCAGTCATTCCTCTTTCCTGTGTACACATTCCCCCATCAGGAGTCAGGAGATAGAGTCTACTTCCCAGCCCTTGAATCCAGGCTGGCCTTGAGACTTGGACTAATAGGACATGGTGAGATGATGCTGTGAACCTCCCAGTCTGGGCTTCACAGCTTCCACCTGCTCCCTGTTGGAACACCATGCCACCACAGGGGCCAGCTCAGGCTAGACTGCAGGAAAATGAGATTAGGGCTGCAAGCCGGGTCCTCCTACACCAGCCACTCCCCGGTCTAGCCACCAGATGGCATTAGCCATGAGAATGATGGCAGACCAGACCAGCAAAGAACCACCTAAATCCATCTAGCCCAACATTACTGACCCACTAAATCGTGACAAAATAAAATGACTGCTGTAAGCCATTAAATTTTGGAGTGGTTTGCTACACAGAAATAAATAACTGATATAATAGGTTTTAAATATTATTTATTAAGGTGATAACATTATTCTTAAGTTGAGCATTGACCCTTTAATAGGACTGAATTTGAATAAGGAAGTTTAATCTTTGTGGAAACAGATAACAGTGGAGGGGCATCCGGCTGGCTCAGTTGGTAGAGCACGCAGCCTGATCTCAGGGTCATGAGTTCAAGCCCTACATTGGGCATAGAGATTACTAAAAAAAATAAAATAAAATAAAATAAAATAAAATAAAATAAAATAAAATAAAATAAAATAAAATAAAATAAAATAAAACAAAATAAAACAAAATAAAACAAAACAGTGGGCAGAACACACTGGAACCTATTTTTCTATGAAAAGTTCACTATATCTTGGTTTAAGTGTTTATTTTTACAGAAATAACTGTACCAGTCTCCTCATTCATTAACCATTGTAGACACCTTCCATGTCAATGAATGCAGAGGTATATTTTTAAATAGTTGTGCAATACTTCATTGAATACATACACCTAATGTGTTTATATAACTTCCTTTTTATTAATGTTTTATTTTTGAGAGAGAGAGAGTGCGAGCAGGGAAGGCACAGAAAGAGATGGAGACACAGAATCTGAAGCAGGCTCCAGGCTCTGAGCTGTCAGCACAGAACCGGATGCGGGGCTCGAACCCACAAACCACGAGATCATGACCTGAGCCAAAATCAGACGCTTAACGCTTAACTGACAGAGCCACCCAGGAGCCCCTACATAACTTCCTTTTACTTGACATTTAAGTTAGTTCCTAAAGCCAACATACAGAAGGTAATGAAAGGAACTTCTTATATTTACAACTTTGAGTATTTAGCCTCATCTGTTTGCTCCTCCCTAAAACAAGGCTCTCTGTGACCCTTCCTATAGAATTGTTATAAAAATTAATGAAATGTGTATGAAGCCTTCCACAGTTTGGGGGATATAGGAAGCCCTTAAAAAATGGTAGTCTTTTGGGGCGCCTGGGGGGCGCAGTCGGTTGAGCGTCCGACTTCAGCCAGGTCACGATCTCGCGGTGGTCCGTGAGTTCGAGCCCCACGTGGGGCTCTGGGCTGATGGCTGGGAGCCTGGAGCCTGTTTCCAATTCTGTGTCTTCCTCTCTCTCTGCCCCTCCCCCGTTCATGCTCTGTCTCTCTCTGTCCCAAAAATAAATAAAAAACGTTGAAAAAAAAAATTTAAAAAAAAATGGTCTTTTCATTATTATTATCTGATTATAAGCTTCTTTAGGGCAGGGACTATATTAGCATCTCACAGGACCTGGCTCAATTATAAAACAACTGACACCTGCTGAGTACTTTGTATGGGCCAGGCCCTCAGTTCAACCACAGCCTTTAAAGGTGTAAGTCAGGGGCGCCTGGGTGGCTCAGTCGGTTAAGCCACCGACTTCGGCTCAGGTCACGATCTCGCGGTCTGTGAGTTCAAGCCCCGCGTCGGGCTCTGTGCTGACAGCTCAGAGCCTGGAGCCTGTTTCAGATTCTGTGTCTCCCTCTCTCTGACCCTCCCCCGTTCATGCTCTGTCTCTCTCTGTCTCAAAAATAAATAAACGTTAAAAAAAAAAAAAGAAAAAAAAAAAAAGAAAAAAAAAGGTGTAAGTCATATTATTATTCTCATATTACAGATGAGGAAATTGAGACGCATAGAAGTAAGATAACTTGCCTAACAACAGAACTAAAATTTGAGTTCAAAGAACTCAGAAAACTCAACACCCCCCCCCAAAATAATCCAATTAAAAATGGGCACAAGACATGAACATTTTGCCAAAGAAGACATCCAGATGGCAAACAGACACATGAAAAGATGCTCAACATCACTCATCATCAGGGAAATGCAAGTCAAAACAATGAGATATCACCTCACACCAGTCAGAATGACTAAAATTAACAAGACAGGAAACAATAGTTGTTGGCGAGGATGCGGAGAAAGGGGAACCCTCTTCACTGTTGATGGGCATGCAAACTGGTGCAGCCACTCTGAAAAACAGTATGGAGGTTCCTCAAAAAGTTAAAAATAGAACTACCCTATGATCCAGCAATCACATTACTAAATATTTATCCATAGGATACAAAAATACTAATTCAAAGATATGTGCACCCAATGTTTATAGCAACATTATCTACAATAGCCAAGTTATGGAAACAGCCCACATGTCCATCCATTGATGAATGGATAAAGATGTGGTGGGTGTGTGACACCCACACCCCCACAATGGAATATTATACAGCTATAAAAAAAGAATAAAATCTTGCCATTTGCAATGACATGGATGGATCTACCAGAGGGTAATAATGCTAAGTGAAATAAGTCAGAGAAAGACAAACACCATATGATGTCACTCATATGTGGAATTTAAGAAACGAAACAAATGAGCAAAGCGTGGGAAGAGAGAGAGAGACCAACCAGGAAACAGACTTTTAACTATAAAGAACAAACTTACGTTTACCAGAGGGGAGGGGTGGGGAATGGGTGAAATAGGTGATGGGGATTAAGGAATGCACTTGTGATGAGCACCAAGTGATGTATGGGATTACTGAATCATTATATTGCACCTGAACCTAATATAACACTGTATGTTAACTGACTGAAATTTAAATAAAAACTTAAAACCAAAGCAATCTCACTCTAGAACCCCTGCTCTTAAAACTTTACTGTGCTGCCTCAGTAAATATATGCCTTAATAAATTGTTGCTGAGTGAATAAATAATGGATTATAGATCTCTAGAGTGCAATTTCTGGATCTCAAAGCATGCACATTTTTAAGGCCTTTAATGCATATTGTAATATAAGCTATTCAATATACTTTATATTTTAAAAAAAATTTTTTATGTTGATTTATTTATTTTGAGAGACAGAGCATGAGCAGGTGAGGGGCAGAGAGAGAGGGAGACACAGAATCCCAAGCAGGCTCCAGGCTCTGAGCTGTCAGCACAGAACCTAAAGCAGGGCTCAAACCCACAAACTGTGAGATCATGACCTGAGCTGAAGTCAGATGCTTAACTGACTGAGCCACCCAAGTGCCCCTACTTTTAAGTTTTTTAAAAAAAACAGTACAGAAAAATTTAGATACAATATTATCACATCCATGAAAACAAAAAATGCATAGAATAAAAAATGAAAGAAACACATCAAAATGTTAAGAGTGGTCATTTTCAAAGGATACACATTCATAGATGACTTTTTGCTTCCTTCTAATTTTTCCAAAATTTCTGTAATGAGTTGCCACGTTATACAAACAAGCTGAATAACTATAGCCTTATTCTTGTGTTATGTGTGGTTTTCTGCCCTGTAGTCGGTTTTGTCCTTGGAAGGCAACATTTCTCAGAAAAGAGAATTTTCATTACTATATTGGATTCTTTGTTCTCTATCAATCTTAGAAAAGAAATAAGAATCACAGGCAATCTACCTTCCTGACATTATTGGAGTGACTCATTTGATCGAACTCCTGGAGCTAATAAGCAGCTGTGATATTTCCCGTCTAAAGACAAGAGAACTGTTGTACTCCTACATCCGTTTGTAAAGCACTTTGTATTGACCCAGGTTTTGCAAAGACTTTATCAAATTGTTTCTCAAACAATCCTATGAGGTTGTAATAAGTCTCACCAAGCCTCGGATATACACACACCTAGGTGAATGTAAATGTTACAATTTGACATATTAACCTGTGAATTTTTTTGCCCAGTGCTTGGCTGATAAGTGAGCCCTTTGCCTAATTTTAGCAGCAGCTAGGGTGTGCTATGCTAACTGCCTCAAAGAAAGAACAATGTAACAGAACACAATGTTTGGCTTAGGACTTTTGAAAGACTAGAGTAGAGGAGACCTAGGTCAGAGATGAGGAAGAGTAAAGTTGTCCTACTTCTTCCCCACCTGGGTCCACAAGCTGTGAAAGAGAGAAGGGGAAGTTCAAGAGAACAAGAGTTAGCTTAGATGTGAACACTGGAGTTTCCTAGATAATGTGGCCCTGCACCCCAGATCCCAGAGAGGTTTGAGGTATCCGAGAGCACAGAAAACCCATGCATCTCTTGATAGGTAAATGGGGCAAGCCTTGCATGGTATGGAAAGTGTGTGAATATTTCCAGTGAGCGCAAAAGTAATGATAACATGGAAAGCAGGGTGACCAGAGGTGATTCGTCTTTAAGCTCACTCTTTCTTCTGCCAAATACAAGCTGCTGTTTCAGTTCTAGAATTTCCACTCCGTTTTTTTTTTTTTTATAGTTTCTATTTCTCCACTAAGATTCTACCTGCCCACTTAATAGCTAGTTACCTTTAATTTTTTTTGAACCTATCTCAACGTTGGTTTTTATTAACTGCGTTTTGAGGTTTTTTGTTTTTTGTTTGTTTTTTTGGACCCTTTGGTTGACATTTTGTTTCCACCTTTGTAAGACAGGGACTTCCTGGTGATGACAGAATTGTGTTAAGGGATGACAAAAATCTAATGTCAAAGCAGTCACTTGAAGTAGGGCAGGGCACCGTCTTATTAGAAATGGTGTGAAATGCGTGATTATTTCCAGTCTTCAAATAAGGACAGTTGCAAAAATCCTCGTGAAAAATATAAGGATACATCTCCACTCTTCCTGATCAGCCTCAAACAACTGGCAAGACCTTAACAGTAGAACTGGAAGATAATTTAAAACATTAGCATCTAACTCCCTTCTTTCTGCCAAGTAGAAAGAACAGTCTCCTCCAGTGATTTTTTCTAAAAATTTTTTCTAATGCAGCTTCCTTGCATTTCCTAATATAAAGGTAATACATATTTATAGAAAAATCAGTCAAAACAAACAGGCATAAAGAAAAAAGTACTACCCGGAGAAATTACTACTAACATTTTGCTGAACATCCTTCTAGATGCTGCTCTATGCAAATGCTTACACATATCATTTTATATGAATGAAATAATATACATGCTTTTAACTCAATATGTGGTAAAGATCATTATCAAGAACTACAGATACATATCATCCTTTTCAGCAACTATATAATCCATTGCATAGGTATATCAAAATTTATTAAACAAGTCCTCTATGGAAGTCCTCTAGATTCTTGCAATAACGAACATTCTTTCTGCTGTGCGTATATGATAACTTTGTGTATTTGTCAGATTATGTCTCCTGAGGCAGTACATTTCTTTAATATTATTTCTGGGCTGAAGCATATTCAAAATTTGTGATAATTAACAGACCATTCTCACCAAGAAGGCTGTAGCCACACTCACACTTCCACCAATAGTAAGCCCATTTCTCTCTCTCTCTCTCTCTCTCTCTCTCTCTCTCTCTCTCTCGTCATACTGGATATGTGTAATCTTTTCAAATTTCACCAATATGTCAGGCAAAAAGTAACATCTAAATTGTGTTGGGTGATTTGCCAGGGAGCTCTAATGCAGTATCGAGGATGGGTATCTTGCCATGTACTCCTTTCTGGCTTTAAATGGACAATGTGCACAATATGCAGGGGTCTGTAATGTAATTGAGGCGGTCTGGCTTCCATACTCCTAGCTTTGCACTAACTTTGTATGTCCTTGGGTAAGATCATCAACTTTTCTGTGCCTCAGTTTCTTCAAATGCAATGGGTGCAACTTGGAATGGGTGTTCTTGCCCTTCCTTTCAGGCTCCACAGAGGGGATAGTAGGGAATGCACTGTGCACAACAGTGGACAAGTGGCTGACTAACCCAATGCCACTCCCAGCCCATTCTCCCCTGCCTGTCTCTACTCTGGAAGAAGCTGGAAGTGCCCAATACCCTCGTCTCAGCTTCCTACGGAGCTAAGGAGTGGCCAATTTGCCATGTTCTGGCTAAAGAGACACAAAGGGAAGTCTACCGAGGTGCTTCTAGAAAACTAGCTTTCCTGATGAAAGAAATAGGCACAAGAGAGAGAGAGAGCGAGAGCTCACAGGAGCTGCCTCTTTCTCACCCTCCTCTTTCAATGCAGACTTCATGCCTGGACCCACGGGGCAGTGTGGTAGCTTTATACTGGGTCAACTCAGCTGAGCAGGATCTGTTCTCCAGAATTCTGCATGGTTTCAAGGTTAGCATTAGCCACAAGAGAAGTGCTGTATGTGATTGAGAGGGCAGCGGCGAAGCAGCAGCCATGGTTTTCATGCTCTGAAGGACAATGCAAGGGCTCCAGGCACAGTGGTGACTCTAGTACATTGTCACTCATCTGCTGGCTCACCTTGCTGGTCGGGTGTCCTCCTTCAGCTTCTCCGTGTCCTAAGCCAAGTGCATGTGCAGCCCCATGAAGGATGCCAGCTTCTTCTGCAGTATGCCTGTTATCAAGGTCAGAGGTAGTGAGGGACACACACAAATCCAGTCTGTCTTAGAGGATTCTAGTTTTTCATGAATTCCAGTCAGCCCCTGCAGGTTCCAAGCCTGTACTTGCTTTTATCCAGGTCTAGCTTTCTACCCTGACTGCCATTCTGTCTGACCTATGGTGACTTCACATTCAACACTAGAATCAAAGACCTCAAACAGCTTTGAACAGACTTCTCAATGAGCTCCCACAATCATGTAAGGTCTGATGCCTCATTCTCCAATAGAACTTCTGTGATGATGGAAATGTTTTGTATATGAGCTGCCCAATGATAGCCACTAGCCGCATGCATGTGGCTGTCGAGCACTTGAAGTGTACCTAGTGCAACCGAGAAACTACATTTTTACTCTCAGTTCATCTTAATTCATTTACACTGCCACATGTGGCTAGTGGCTACTATGTTGAACAGCACAGATCTGGTGCCTAACAATAAATCTGTCGTTCTTCATCACTTATAGTGGTTCTTTTTCTCTGGTTGAATCCTGACTGGTGACTACATGGGGAAAGAACATGTAGACTGAAAGCCGGTATGCTAGGAATAAAGGGCTGGAGAACAGAAGGAGGTGGGTCCTGAGAAGCCCACCTACCTGTGACTGCTGAACTCCTTATTTGAGAAAAATAGACTCCCTGTGAACTTGTCCTTTGGGAGCCCCGTCTCCATTCCAATTCCCAGACCAAGTATCAAGGTGAGCTAACATATTCATGGCGAGTAAGATGTGTTCTTCAACAGGTAATTTTTTCTTTCTTCCACCCTGATGACTTTTTCCCCTTGCCTGTTCCCTATGCAGATCCTTCCACCTCCCAGTCTTCCTCCCGTCCCCAAGTGGCTATGACCTTCCTCACAGAATAGAATTACCCCCTTTCGACCATCAAACTGGATTTTTTGTTGTTGTTTTAAACACCAGCCCATTTTCAGGAGTCTGCAACTGTGACACGTTCGTCAGCCCTAGTTTCTAAAACTGGCCACTTAGTTATACACTTTACCAGGGATGGGTCTTTCCAAATGTGCTCTGCACAGTTAACATGAAAAGATTAATCCTGAGCAACATTTTCTCTCAGGGCCGATCTTGAGTGGAGAGCCGCCGTGCGGTGCTTTCCAGCTGTGTTCACAAACACAATTCCACACATCAGGAACATTTCTTTCTCTTTTTTCTTTTCATTCTTGCTTGCTTGCTGAAAGAGTGGTTAGCCGTTCTGGTGTTGACACAGGAAAAGGCGAAACGCTGGCAACCGAGTCAAAGCCGACAATGCAACAGGCAGCTCAGCGGCGCGCCTGGTTCGGTTCCTCACACCCACCAGGCGTACTTTCAACTTCCTCCCAATTTTGGTCCCGGCCCCTTGGCTTATCTTCCTGAGAATGTTAAAAGAAAAGAAAAAAGAAAAAGAACACTGATCTTACTGCAAGCTGTCTTTAGTGTCTGCTGTTCCCTTCTTATGCACACAGCCGGGACTGGCCCTCCAAACTTCTCCATTGTCTGGTGAGTCACTCTTGCTTTCCCGTTTTCGCCTTCCGTGAATTCTGCGCACACCCCACAAGTTCCCCGCTCTCTCCCAGCGCTCCGCCTGGGCTCAACGCTTCCTAGCCGAGGTCGGCGGCCGTGCGGCTTCCAGCACCCACTGCCCAGGGTTTGGGTGGGAGCAGGGCCCCAGCGAAGCTCCAGCCCAGCGCCCGCGGGGCCGGGCCGGCGTTCGGGGTCGGGGCCGTCTCCTCCCCTCTCCCCGCTGAGGACCTCGCAGTGAACTCGCAGTGCCCCCACGGGGTGGGTCGCGCGCGTCCCACCTCTGGGGCGGCTTGCGGGCGCTAGCCCTGGGGACGGTGACTCCGCTTCTGAGTCCGTCCCCAGGCGGGTGCGGAGTGGTGGCGGCCGCCCCCTGGGCGCGGGGCCGCGGCCGAGAGGAGCGCTGATCGGCAGAGGAGCCCTGAGCGCCGCCCGGATGCTGCAGCCTAGTGGCCTCTCCCGGAGCGACGCGAGCCCTGGGGCCGAGCCTGCCCTGGGCGCGCTGGGGGCCGGAAGGGGGCTCTGGACTAGGATCCCTCCCCCTTTCCCTCTGCGTGCCGGAGTGCTCTCAGACCCTCCTCCTCCCAGGTACGAGCCGGGAGAGGAGGGCGCCTCTCTCCTGCCGGCGCTCCACCATGGGCAATATCTCCAATGACTCCTGGCCCGAGGACTGCGGGTCGCGGCAGTGGCTCCCCTCCGGCGAAAGTCCGGCCATCAGCTCGGTGATGTTCTCGGCCGGGGTGCTGGGGAACCTCATCGCTCTGGCGCTGCTGGCGCGCCGCTGGCGGGGGGACGCGGGACGCAGCGCGGGACGCGGGAACTCGGTCTCCTTGTTCCACGTGCTGGTGACAGAGCTGGTGTTCACCGACCTGCTTGGGACCTGCCTCATCAGCCCGGTGGTGCTGGCTTCCTACGCTCGGAACCAGACCCTGGTGGCGCTGGCGCCTGAGAGCCGTGCGTGCACCTACTTCGCCTTCGCCATGACCTTCTTCAGCCTGGCCACGATGCTCATGCTCTTCGCCATGGCCCTGGAGCGCTACCTGTCCATCGGGCACCCCTACTTCTACCAGCGTCGTGTCACGCGCCGCAGCGGCCTGGCAGTGCTGCCCACCATCTACGCCGTCTCCCTACTCTTTTGCTCGCTGCCGTTGCTGAACTACGGGCAGTACGTCCAGTACTGCCCCGGGACGTGGTGCTTCATCGAGCACGGCCAGACTACGTACCTGCAGTTGTATGCCACCCTGCTGCTCCTCCTCATCGTCGCGGTGCTCGCCTGCAACTTCAGCGTCATCCTCAACCTCATCCGCATGCACCGTCGGAGCAGGAGAAGCCGCTGCGGGCCCTCCTTGGGCAGCTGCCGGGACGCCCCTGGGGCCCGCAGGAGAGGGGAAAGGCTGTCCATGGCAGAGGAGACAGACCACCTCATTCTCCTGGCTATTATGACCATCACCTTTGCTGTGTGCTCCTTGCCTTTCACAGTAAGTTAAGCCACTTGGTTTCCATAGCCCGGCTCTGGGCAGCCTTCTGACTCACTTTTGCAACTTGTAAGAATAGGTCCTGGGGAGGCCTAGAGCCTTCTCCTCTGGCTTCTCACCTTTACCCCACTTCCCTGCTCCCCTAACCCGCTGACTCTATGCTAGTGTTTCTTACACCTAGTACAGTCCCCTGAAAGGGAGCCTTGACCCTCCACTAAGCCAGCCCAGACCACTGTCAGAGGGTTAAAAGCCACCCCCCACCCCCACCCCAGCCTCTGCTAGCCTGGCTCAGTGCCTGTGGAGGAGGCAGCCCCCTCCACCTTTGGATGGGTATCAGTTACAACCTGACTTCCCTGAGCTTCAGGTCACCTTCCTGTACCCCCTACCCATGGGTCTGTGTTCTCTGTGCTTTGACTTCTGTTTCTCCCAACACACAATGTGGTGGCCAACCCACAGCATTCCAGCTGCCATTGAGAAGGGTCCCTGTTGATAAAGTCAGAGCATTCATTACTTGTCATAAAAGTTCAGCAAACAGTTCACAAGTTTCCCAGTTTACCTATTGGGGATGTAACTCTTTGTGGCCATGAAAAAACGTGGACCTCATAATATGTCCATAATGCTAATTAAAGGCAAAGTTGGTTGCTTGGAGAAACCCCTCGCTAAGCTTTTGCAATTCCTCTAAAGAAGGCATTTGTACCCTCTTACAAAGTATTCTTTTCATATCACTATCAGAAATATCTACAGGGTTTCTTCAGTTTAGAGTCATACGCTTTATGAGCACAAAGCCACACACAGGAATGGCTGGTCCATCTCAAGGTTGGGAGAGTTAGGCATGTACAGCATGTGCCATGACCCAGCAGGCCAGAGGCTGCCTGGGGAACTGAAGATGGGTGCCTAGGTTCGGGGATGGGTGCTGGCCTGGTTTGGTGCAGGCTTAGCAGTCAGCTCTATAATGCTGTGAGTTTGAGTCTCCTCTGGTGGAACAGGTAGCAGAGCCCGGTATGTGTCTGAGCAGGCACTGGCCTCATACTGGAAGCTGGGGACTGGGAGTTCCGCAGCGCCACTTCCCAGTCTTCAAAAGAACAAGGCTGAGGGGCGCCTGGGTGGCTCAGTTGGTTAAGGCCCCGACTTCATCTCAGGTCATGATCTCATGGTTTGTGGGTTCGAGCCCCACATCAGTCTCTGTGCTGACATCTCAGAGCCTGCTTCAGATTCTGTGTCTCCCTCTCTCTCTGCCCCTTCTCCGCTTGTGCTCTATGTCTCTCTCCCTCTCTCTCAAATATATATATATATATTTTTTTTAAGTTTAAAAAAAAGAACAAGGTTGACCCCGAAGGATGTAAGCAGTTGGCCATAACTCCCTCCTGGCACCATCTTGGAGAAAAGAAGAGATGGATAGTGCCTACCAATAGCAGGTCTGACCTGTAGAAGCTAGAGAAGTGACTTTATCTTACTTCCCGCCTCCATCACTGCTTTTGATTACTTGCATATACTCATCCTCCAGGGTGGAAAAGGACACCTTGCCCCCTAAATTAACTTGGATTCATAGCTATGTTCTCTTCTCTCTGGTCCCCATTGTCCTCACACTTCTACCCCCCATTCTCTGTTGGGGCAGAAGCTGGTCTGAATCAATAAGTTACACAAAGGTGCCCTCTTCTGAAATGAAGTAGGACCACGAGAGGCCACATCTTCTATTCCACCCTGAACCAGGGAGTTTGTGCAACAGAAAGGCTGTGATATAGAAACTGACATGGCTTCTATGCGTTTCTTTTGTTTTACAAGTAGAAATGTTTGGTGGCATAATAGGAATTAAATCACCTTTTGCGGGGGGCGGTCAGGACTAATATGCAGAACATGTGTCTTTGAGAGAAAGAATGTCTAGTTCCACTAAGCAACTTAGAATACAACTCAGAGGCCATAAACCCTTTCTGATGTGGGTAGTGTTGGTCTTGGCCTGGTGCAAATGGGGAGGTCAGTTCTTGGAGTTTCCTCTGTGATCTTTGAGTGCATATATATAAAAATACCCCTTCCCCAGCCAATTAAATACCTTGGGAATGGGCTCAGAGAGGACCACAGGCTTGTGAAAAGGATTGTTATTCCCTAAGCCCTTTAGAGGAAGACAGCAGGAGGAAAAAGTCTCTCCTCTGATCATGACTAATCCACTGCATACATACAGCATAAAAGATAAAGGCAGTGATTTTCAACAGGTTCCTGTTTTCAAATAAATTTGCCTTTTATCATGAGATCTCGGTTATTGCTGTATGTTGATTTTCAAGCCCTCTGTGTATACATACACATATTCATATGAAAATTTATTTTCCCCCTTTATTTACTATTAAGCCAGAGACTGCTCCAGAGTTGCCAGATGCAAGGGGCTTAGAGCCTAGAAGTCTGGTTAGAAGGAGTGGGGAGTAGGAGATTCACTTTGAAGCTGTGTTTTTATTTAGATCGCCTGTTTATGGGTTGGGGACACCAGATGAGGATTATGAGGGCACTTTATGATAGTGGCATTGGTACTATCAGCAAATATTATCCAGGTTTGCTTCTGCATGTATGCATGGCAAAGATTCCCAAAGAACAGGGAAAAAGCCTAGAGTGAACATAATCAGAAAATCAGACACTGATTCTCACCTTGGGGCTAACATGACAAGTTATACAGATGAAGTGTAGGTAACTCACTAGGCCCCAAACAGGTATTTGAACTGTACCTTAAATGGGAAGTATCAAGTCATCTTTTTTTTTCTTCTAATTTTATTTTATTTTTGAGAGAAAGAGAGAAACTGGGGGAGGAGCAGAGGGAGAGGAATGGGAGAGAATCTCAAGCAGGAGCCATGCTCAGCATGGAACCTGACTCAGAGCTCGATCCCACGACCTGAGATCATGACCTGAGTGAGCCAAGCCCAAGTCAAGAGTTGGTGCTCAACCGATTGAGCCACCCAGGTGCCCCTCAAGCCATCTTTGAATAAGGAAATTTACATTGACCGCTCACTAATTTGCTTTGTCAATAGATTATTGGTGCTTGTTAGAATCTTTCATTTACATAGCACTTGAAACCTTATGAAATGCTGCAGTATCCTGATTTAAGTTATTTCATGGAGAGCTTATCTGATGATTTAAAAATCACAGCTACTGTTTGGTGCATACATTCTGTTATTTCAGAATGCTTGCCACGGGCCCTGGGGGGCACCTTCTGCTCATGTCCTTTTTGTCTACTTGGCCCACACGAAAATTGTGGTCAGAAATGGCCTACACCAATCTCCCATACAAGGCAGTAATCATTTCCACGCACCCTAACCGGGACAAGGCAAAGACCTGTGATTGCGTTCAGAAGTTCTCCTGTTCCTCTAACAGAACACATGCAGTCCAATAGAAATACACTTGTGCCACATATGGAATTTGTAATGTTCTATTAGCCAAATAACAAAAAGTAAAGAGAAATGGTAAAAATTCATCAATTTTATTTAACCCCAAATATCCAAAATATTATCACTTCAAAATGTAACCAATGTAAAGTGATTATGAATCAGCTATCCCAACTAATTGTCTTCCTTGTGTCCCCAGAAAGTACTAGCAATCTACTCTATCTCTACCCCTTCCTCGGGATAACAGAGCTGCTTTCTGTGTCCCTCAAAAGTGGGCCACACCACTCCACTGGCCCAGTAAAGAGGAGATTTGACAGCTGTGTATCCAGTGGGGCACCAGCCTCTTCCAGCATGCCAGGAGGGAGGGAAGGAGGGAGGGGAGTGGGGAATTTAGGAAACCTGCAACTATTTGTGTCAGCCATTGTCCCAAGGTGTAGGCAGGTTAGAATTACTGCTTGCTCCAAGAACATGAGTCTAGGACTTCCAAAGGTTGGAAGTGGAACTAGCAAAATGTAAAATGCCCAGCACCTTATAATGAAGTCAAGCTCAACCCTCAAATATCATTATTATCAACATCAAAATGGCTAACCTTTTGAGTGCTAATTTTTACATACCTAACTTATTATCTTCACAACAACCTATAAAATAGATAGTATTATTGTTCCCATTTTACAGATGAGGCAAATACCTTACCCTGGGTCCGACAGCTAGTGAGTGTTGGAACTGGGGTTCACAGCCGGGCAATTGAAGCACAGAGCCTGTCCTCTTAGTCACAGTACTAGCAGAGAGAAAGTACTCATTTCAGGGGTTGCATGTGAGAAGATTCATCCAACTTTTCACAAAAGAATGGTAAGGATGTTATAAATATCTGGACCGCTTTGTCTCAATTCCAATTTGTTCACTTTAAAAATAAAATGGCAAAGACCTTTTTCTGCATGCCAGATCAAGGAGCTGGGGCCAAGTGTGCGGTTTCTTTTTTCTTCTCCACAGTCCTATGAATTAAAAGGCTGAGACGGAGATTTAAGGAGACTGGCTAATACAAATGTTGGTCTAAATTAAGAAATAATCAGATTACCCCTCACATAAAATCTTCTGTTGGTACACATAAAACATTTCTTACGTGATAAAAAAACAAAACAAAACAAAACATGGTATTTTCAGGAAATGACATTATTTTGGCTGTCCAATATGAAATCATGCATGGGACCAACAACATATTCCAAACTGTTTATGTACTAAAGGGATAGTGTATAAATTAATGAATTCCTCCTTATGTTGATCAGCTGTTGTCATCATTTCACAGAGATAAATAGAAACTTTCTTCCTGAAATGGAACAGAACACAGAAAATATATCAGACCTCCAATCTTGCCTCAGATAATGTTTGTATTTTAATTTCCAACCCACATCAAGCCACTCAGTCCCTACATTCCCAATAGCTGTGGATAACTGCTGGTCATTTTAAATTGCTGTCCACTTGCCATTAGAATATATTATTCAGTTCTGATGGGGCGCCTGGGTGGCGCAGTCGGTTAAGCGTCCGACTTCAGCCAGGTCACGATCTCACGGTCCGGGAGTTCGAGCCCCGCATCAGGCTCTGGGCTGATGGCTCAGAGCCTGGAGCCTGTTTCCGATTCTGTGTCTCCCTCTCTCTCTGCCCCTCCCCCGTTCATGCTCTGTCTCTCTCTGTCCCAAAAATAAATAAACGTTGAAAAAAAAATTTTTTAAGAATATATTATTCAGTTCTGAAGTTTCAAAAGTGAACCGTTGGCTCATTCTAAAATAATGTCTTCATCTTTAGAAATTCTTTAGGGCTATAATTTCTAGGCAGTCTGATTAGTGGAAATATGGTCTTCAAAATACAGAGCAAACTCAAGTAAACAGTACTGGAGTTTTCTGTTCATTCCTGGAACTCTTTATGTAAAATGTAACGTGAATGGGGGTTGTAAAACATATGAAATTTGTCAATTACGTATGTGCAAAATATCACAATGCTATTAAGGATGAAAGAATCTCAGAACTCTTCATGCATAACCACAATGAATTTGTTTGGTAATATTTTAAGTTCTATCCATGAACGGCTGGAAATCCCTTTATCATTTATGCATCACCAACGATGTGTTTGGGGATTAGTGAAATCATTTTAAGACACGTGACCTTTTAAGAGAATGTTCCTTTAGGGCTGTCTGGGTGGCTCAGTCGGTTAAGCATCCGACTTCGGCTCAGGTCATGATCTCACGGTTTGTGAGTTTGAGCCCTGCATCCGGTTCTGTGCTGACAGCTCAGAGCCTGGAGCCTGCTTCGGATTCTGTGTCTCTCTCTCTCTTGGCCCCTACCCTGCTCACATTCTGTCTCTCTCTTTCTCTCTCTCTCAAAAATAATAAACATTAAAAAAATTATTTTAAAAGAGAATGTTCCTCTAAAGTAATGTTTTCGGTTGACACCTCTTCCTTCACCATTATAAAACGGTGGTTGTGAATAAAGACACAATTACACTGAATTTTTAAAATTTAGACAGCAAGAGCCATAGTTCTTCTTCCAAAAGAAAAGCTGCACATTATGTCTACACCCTTTAAGTTAGTCATCACTGCTCTTTCAGATAATTGAGGCCAGGCCCTCACTTTATGGAAAAACAGCTTTAGGGATGGTGTATTTCTTTTTTGGCATGTCAAGAGTCCATCACAGTATTAAGTAAAAAAAAAAGAAAGAAAGAATGGAATGGCATAGCATAGAATAGAATAGAAATGGTGAGGGACTCATCTCCCCACAGTGTTCAGGAGGACAGCAAGTCTCTTTCCACCAAGGCTTAAGACCCAGTTAATCTGCAACTTGGTCGGCTCGGTTTCTGTGGCTTCTCCTGTCCTCTATTTTGTGGTTTCTGACCACCATTCCCCTCCCTTATCTTGAGCTCACATCCACTGTGCCTCAGTTTATATGGCCAAGATACACCAAGCTTCATTTTTCTCAGAATAATCTGCTGCCTAAAATTGCCCCCTGTAACGGAACACTAGGCTTAAGTCTTCTGCAGTTAGGACATATGGGTGATGGGAAGGGCCGGGGATAGGGAAAGTGCATGCGGGGAGGGCCAGAACTTCCTTTAGACCAGGGTTGTTTTTGCACAACACGGGCAGCACATGGATCACTTTCAAATCATTTGCAAAATCTTGTGTTTATAGGAGTTCGGGGTAGATGTTCCACCGTGCCTATCATTTTCTCAAAGAGTTAAGGGCCAGCACCCTGGAACGTGCAGGCCCAGAGCTCCAGACTTTAGCATGAACTCTCTTTTGGGTCCAGTCCCGGGATCACCTGAAGCACAAGGCAGGGAACACTCTTTAGTACTGGAGCCATATCCCTGCCCCAGTCTTCCTAGGGAAATAGGCTCCCGTCCCCTCTACCACAAAGCACCTATGGTTTGGGGGAAGGGATTTCTGTAAAACATCATATGCCTGGAAAATAACGTCCCCCCAAAAGTTCTGTGTTTAAAAAAAGTTTTTGGAAGTATAGTGGACACCAAAAGTTTTTTTAAAGAATGGGTTATACAAAACCATAGGCAGGATACCCTAATGTCTTTCACAAGGCAGGTAAACTTATGGCAGTCTCTGCCTGCAGTTTAACTGTAAAAAGTGTGAAGGGGGGAAAAAAAAAACCCAAAGAAAGACAAGTAGCTACTTAGCTATAGCTGTGGTTTTTAACTATATAGACAGGAGCAGCGATAGCCACAAACCTTTGTAACACTTTTGCAAACAAGCCTCTTACAAACCCGTAACCGGTTAGCTGTGAACTTCACGTGAGCCTTTGTATCACAGGTTGTTTACGGAGAAGGTGGCAGACTGTGTAGTGGCTAAAAGGAGGGTTTTGGTCCCACTGCTTGAGTGTGGCTTCTCCATGACTTCCCTCCTTCCCTGAAGGGTGACTTGGGGCATGGTAACTAATCTACTAGGCCTTGATTTCCTCCTCACTAAAACAGGAATAATCATATTTTGCAAGTTTGTGTAAGGATTAAACAGAATGAGACTTACAAATCGCTTAGCCCCATGCCTGGCACACATAAGTCTTCAGTAAATATTAACTGCTATCCACATAGGGTTCAATTTCCAAAGGAAAATCCGATTGTATAGTAATGATCACGAACTGAATTCTGGAAGCTAACGTCATTTGTTTGACTGATGGGTCTTTTGTTGTTAAATGTGATAAATGAATAATTTTCAGCTGTTTCAGGGGTTGGGTAAAGGTTCTAAAACAGTGGTTCCCAGCCTTGGTTGCATGTTAGAATCATCCGGGGGGTGGGGGGTTAAAAAACCTGAGGACACCCATGTTACAGCCCAGATTAATTAAATCAGAGTCTCTGGGGGTGGGAGCAAGCCATCAGAGTAGTCTTTTAACAGTCCTCAGGTGATTTCAGTGAACAACCAAATAAAGTTCTCATTTGCCCCCAAATTCTGAAACCACGATGGAGTTGCATTAATAGTAGAAAAGTAGCCCAGAATCACAGTACCCAGTCAGAGCCAAGAGGAAGCTTTCCATGAGAGGCTGAAAGTGTTCTAAAGAAGATAAATCTAGGGGTGCCTGGGTGGCTCAGTCGGTTAAGCGTCCGACTTCGGCTCAGGTCATGATCTCGTGGTCCGTGGGTTCGAGCCCTGCGTCGGGCTCTGTGCTGACAGCTCAGAGCCTGGAGCCTGTTTCAGATTCTGTGTCTCCCTCTTTCTCTGGCCCTCCCCTGTTCATGCTCTCTCTCTGTCTCAAAAATAAATAAATGTTAAAAAAAAAAAAAGAAGATAAATCTAAAGAACACTAATTTAGATCCATACCACCTTGTAGGTACCAAATCAAACTCTATATTCTTAGCAAAGCCCTGTAGAGAGAGCCTCTATCCTAAGGAATCAAAACTGAACTTGACTCGTTTAGATTGTTCATAGCAAATTTGTTAGTCAGGTGTGCAAAAACACATATAAATTCTATCAGCCTTGGAAGCTGATTTCAGAGTAGCAGTGAAACGTTATTAATTGATATATCCAATGTGTCAGCCTTTCATTAAAATCTAGGATCGGCTGGAGGGAGAAGGAAATGTGGAGTTACTGTTTAACGGGTACAGGGTTTCAGTTTGGTGTGATGAAGAAAAGGTTCTGGAGATGGATGGTGGCAATGGTTGCTATTCCGTGTTCTTTTACGTGATGGCCAGTCCGGTGCAGCCAGAAGAGGAGCACAGGAAAGGCTCGGGAAAATAAGTTGTATCATACAGCAAACACTGCACAACACCAGAGCCGCAAGGAAGGTACTAGAGTAGATCAGGAGGCAGAAGGAGCAGGAGCCGGAGGACAGCCTGGGCCTCTCCAGAGGAATATTGCCCCTGGGATACAGGACCACGTGGAGGGGCTCAGGCTTGGTTACTTTGCATATCAAAGGACAGCTCCTGGGTGAGCCCTGGGCTGTCTCTGAAGAATGGCTAGCCCTGGGGCACCTGGGTGGCTTAGTCAGTTAAGGGTCCAACTCTGGATTTCAGCTCAGGTCCTGATTTCACAGTTAGCGAGATCGAGCCTTGCATCACTCTGTGCTGACAGTGTAGAGCCTGCTTGGGATTCTCTCTCTCCCTCTCCCTCTCCCCCTCCCCCACTTCCTCCCTCCCTCCCTCCCTCCCTCCCTCTATCCCTGTCTCTCTCTCTTTTCCCAAAATACATAAATAAACATTAAAAAAAAAAAAAAAGAATGGCTAGCCCTGGGGAGAGGCAATCTCTTACCAACCAGAAAGGTTTTAAAATGTCAAAACATCTTGATATACAGAAAATAAAAAAACATAAACAACATAGTTGCACAACAATATAAATGTACTTAATGCCACTGATTTTACACTTGAACATGGTTAAAATGGTAGATTTTTATGCTATGTGTATTTTACAATTAAAGACAAACCTAGGATCCACAACATCAAAAATGGTGAGCTCTTGGGGCGCCTGGGTGGCGCAGTCGGTTAAGCGTCCGACTTCAGCCAGGTCACGATCTCGCGGTCCGTGAGTTCGAGCCCCGCGTCGGGCTCTGGGCTGATGGCTCAGAGCCTGGAGCCTGTTTCCGATTCTGTGTCTCCCTCTCTCTCTGCCCCTCCCCCGTTCATGCTCTGTCTCTCTCTGTCCCAAAAATAAATAAACGTTGAAAAAAAAAATTAAAAAAAAATGGTGAGCTCTGGGCAAGAGACGAGGACCATGGGGGTGGGGTTGGGGGTGGGGGAAGGAAATGGTGAGGTAAAAAAAGATAAAACTTATATCATGAACTTCAGGGTCCCTAAAGTATGTCACTTTTCCCAGTGTAAAAGAAGAAATTATCTCCTCCAAAATCTTGGCCACCTCATGAAATACAAATTTTAAGCATTTCTAAAAATTGCCCAGTATGATGGATGAAAGGGAAAGGAAACAAATAGTACAGAATTGCTTCATTCTCTAAAACCATTTTTCACTCCTTATTGCTCTCCATTGCTCTCTAATGAGATCAGGAACTATGATACGGGTCATTCCCCACTGAAAACCTGACTCATCTTCATGTGTGACACTAGAGTGCTGAGCCCTGTCTACACTGCCCGCTATGGCTAGCCAGTTCAGGGTCATCGTATGCTTTGGCCAAACTAGATCATAAGTTCAGCTACAGACTTTTTCTATGACAGAGTGTCAGTTGTATGTGTGTGTGTTAACTAATATATTCTAATCTACTGGACTTTTGTACACCATTATCTTGAAATTCTAATCTTCGAAATTGCTCCTTGGATATACCATATAAGTACTGTCTATTTCTCATCCAAAATAGTTTGGCTGACAAGAAAAGTATTGCTCTGTTGCATGTTCCCACCTAACTTTCCTTTTCTCTGTATAATCAGGGAAACCCACCATCAATTCTTCTTTTTCCTTGCTCATCTGCCAAGTCTTTCCTCCATTCCCTATTCCAAGATTCTCTGTCATAAACACCTCTGGCTGCCAAACCTTCCTGCTCTTGTCCTAACATAAGCAACCCAAAGATGACTACTCTTCTCCATCCCTGCAATTTGCTTTGTATATCCAATTGCCAGATGCCTGCAGAGTAAGTACCAGGAGGAAAGGAAAAAAAACATTCCTTTTTCTGGCAAAGGAGCCTGGAGGAAAGAAGTCGCAGCTCTCTAACTCACAGGCTCCCCCTGGTAACAAAGTCCCTATAACATTATAAAGAACTGGTTTTAAAGTCGGGTGTGATTTCCCTTTGTTTTCCTCTTTGTTTTAAGCCATGTGGGAGTGTTTGATCTTCATGGAGCATGTACTGTTCCATTCCTTTGAATCTGACCAGAACTTGCATTGATCCCCAAATATGTGAGGAATCAGATGGGAACTGGTATACCAGTTTGAAAACATTGGTCAATGGGCAAAGATGTGTCAGCTTTCCAGTATTTAGGAGGTTGTTCTAAGGGCATTTGTTCTAAGATAGGCTATAGCCATGAATGTAGCACACGGCTGAGCACTCTACTCGCTGTCAAGGAAGTTGGAATGTTTGTCCCAACTCTGCCAACTAACCAGCCCTTGGGGACTTGGGAAAGTCACCTGACTTCTCTGCACTTTGGTGTCCTCACTGAAGGAGATAGTGACAACTAACATTGTGGGGTACTTACTGGGTGAGCACTGTTTTACATAGCTTGCACATATTACTTCCGGTCATCCTCCCAAAAAACCCAAGAAGTAGGTACTGTTTTCATTATCACCCATTTTACAGATGTAAAAACTGAGGCACAAAGATTTGTTTTCTTACCAACGGTCCCAAAGCTATCTATGGAGCCAGGATTCAAGGCCAGGCAGTCCCATGTCCAGAACCCATGCTCTGGGTGACTTCTCTCCCTGAATTGTGATAATTAAGTCAGATTAAGTGTTTGGATATAAATGTAACATATTGTGGGGTGCCTGGGTGGCTCAGTAGGCTGAGCATCCGACTTTGGCTCAGGTCATGATCTCACAGTTTGTGGGTTTGAGCCCCGCGTCAGGCTCTGTGCTGACAGCTCGGAGCCTGGAGCCTGTTTCGGATTCTGTGTCTCCCTCTCTCTCTCTGCCCCTCCCCCGCTCATGCTCTGTCTCTCTCTCTCTGTCAAAAATAAATTAAAAAAAAATTTTTTTTTAAATAAATGTAACATATTGTTACTAACTTTCCTGAAGTTCACGTCCTCATGTGTCAGAAGGAGACAATGCTTACATTTCAGAGTTTTTTGTCAAGAATAAACATGGAAGAATGAGATTCTTCTACCTATCTTTTACCCGTACTGGCGTGCGCGCGCGCGCGCGCGCACGCACACACACACACACACACACACGCATTTTGTTCTTAAATCTTAAGAAATTGCACGTCGTCTAATCCCATCCACTGCTACACATAAAACTAATATAATTTTTCCTTTTTGCTTCTTACAGATTTTTGCATACATGAATGAAACCTCTTCCCGAAAAGAAAAGTGGGACCTCCAAGCTCTTAGATTTTTATCCATCAATTCAATAATTGACCCTTGGGTCTTTGCCATCCTTCGGCCTCCTGTTCTGAGACTAATGCGTTCAGTCCTGTGTTGTCGGGTTTCATTAAGAACACAAGATGCAGCACAGACTTCCTGTTCTATACAGTCAAATGCCAGTAAATAGATTGACCTTTGTGGACAGTAGTTAAGAAGTGCTTAGTTAGCCAGCATCTGGAAGATCATTTTGAAATGGCTCCTTGGAGAAATGAAAAAAGTTAGTTTATAAACAAAGTGAAGCTACCCTAATAAAACAGAGTAAACAAACGTTTCAGCAGCAGTTTGTGCTACAGAGGTGCGACAAGGCACTTCACAGAAGGTGTCAGGAGAATACATAAAAGCTGCCCTCGATGAGCATGTTACATGGCCTTTGAGAAAAGACCAACTGCATTTAGGATCCGGTTGCCTTTTGATTTAAGCTTTCTATTGAATGAGAGCATATGTGGTTTTGTAATTTGTTTAAAACCCTAAGTAGTTACTGTGTGTTCGATTTCAATCATCTATGCTACTGCCGCTGTAAACATACAGTGCACAGTCAGGCCAGAGAAAACTTCACATGTATTCTCTACGAAGTCCATACAAGGAAGCAACCACGCCTGGTGTCTTGTGATTGCTTAAGAAACCCTTTGTTTGGCCAGTGAATTTGGAAATCACAGGCACTTTGTAGTGTTGTATTTGTGCACGTGGGAGGACTCCCTCGTCACTACAGTATTACGCGTGGAAGAGTAAGTAAGCTCAGCTGGTTAACGTCACCATCTCACTACTCCTCCGGAAGCTGGGTGTCAAAGTATCGGGTTATTTATTTTATAATGTCTGTTGTGCCGACAGTAATGAAGAACACTTTCGGAATTTTCCTCTCAACAAGAAATAATAGGCTATTGAGAGAGTTAATTCTGATTAATATTCTTCATTCTATTTCCAGGGAGAGGCTATGGGGCTATGTCTGCAACCAAGTATTAGAATTAAGAATGGAAAAATCTGATCAATTCTCAGTAAACCCTGAAACTCTTCTAAGGCTCATGCTGAGGCTGTGACTAACATCTACTTTATAAGGTGACTGTTGTAGCAAAACTCATGCATCTAAGTTTTTATCCAGGAAACATGATTTGACTCATACTATATAGGAAATAATGCAACAGTGAGTCATATCTTAATATGTTTCTAAATCTAAATGTTTGCCATGGTATAAAAATATACCGGCATTAAAATATTTCAGCAAATTTGCACTGCTTAATCATCTTAGTTCCTGCATAAACTCATCTGAAATGTCACAAAAATAAACTATGAAACAAAAATTTAGAAATGGAAGAGTGTTGAGTTCCCCAAATAACAGTTTATAGAGTAGATATATTTTTTAGTGAGATAAAAGTGGAAAAGTTATATTTATTTTGGCAAGTTTTTAAAAGTATGGTTTCATTGTAATTTAAATGTTAAAATAGTCAGTATAGTACTTGGTATTCGAGTATCTTTTTTTCCTTACAGCATGATCTTCAGAATAGTAGAAACACCTTATTTATTTATTTATTTTGCAGTGTGTTATTACAGGATAGCTATTATAAAAAACCAAAAAGGGGATGTCAGTTTTTTCCAAGGTCTCGTTGAGTTGCTTACGCAAAACCATTTCCTATAAGTAGTTATCAAACTAGGTGATCACTTAAAGTGATTCCAAACCAATCTAGCATCAGTATATTTTGACACAATCTATGTCAAATCAGCTCTTATTTTTAAAAGAATAAATAAATGGTTTGCTTTCCTACTGATTTAAACAAACCAGGCAAAATTTAACTTAACTGAAATCTGGACATGTAAATAAATCTTCCCTGCAAACAAGTATTCTGAAGTTAAGAAATTGCTCTAAACAGGACTAATAATTATACTCATGGGTAATCCCTAAACATAAAATTCTAACGTTACTTTGAATATGAAAGATTGATTTATAAGATGACTATTTTTTCCTCCAAATGAAACCAAATGAAAATGTTAACTATAGTCCTTCTCTTCACCTCACCATCACCCCAAAATTCTGAAATAATGCCTGAGAACCTTAAAAAACAAACAAACAAAAAACAAGAAAAGGCATAGTTGGACATAGTATCTCTAGTGGGAACAAAATGATTTACTCTGGGGTCCCAATATATAAAAGTTGAAGCCATTTATTTAAGAACTGGTAGATTTCTAGAGCTTTGTTTCCTGATGTACTCCTGTTCCTTGTACTGTATTAAATGGCTGAGTCCTGTTGTTTTGTTTGCATATACACAGAAGGAATTAAATGTAAAAATCCTGTGTAATAGACAATCACCTATTATTAATGGCAATTTAAAGGTAACAGAAAAAATTAGACGGGTAAATATTTCCTTTCTAAAAATCCCATCACCTCAGACATATCTCTTCACGTTTACTGACTCATTTTCAACTTAAATGAAAACACAGAGCTTAGCCTCGTATGTCAGAGAATTGAATTGTGATAAAAGAAGATGCAGGTTTTATTTGTTGTCCCCGACAGTCATTGGGATGAAAAGGGAAAAACTATAGCGGATTTTCACTTCAGAATCCCAGCTCTGACGTTAGGCATCCAGAATTGGATGGGCCAGAGTAGTCTGCTCTGAGCCAAATTGTTCCCAGTTCCCTGTGGCCTCAGGTCATGTTTCCCAAGAGGGAACTGGAAAATTCTGGTACTAACTTATGGCCTTGAACATCCAAAGATCTGATAGAAGATACAGAAAGCCTCCAAAAGACCTCAAAAGAATCTCAAAGTGGTTTGGACCCATGACAACGTAGAACCAGAACAAAGCTCTAGAAACTGCGCCAACCCAAAACCACCACGCTGGCAGAGGCTGTAGCCCTGAGCGGCAAGCAGGGAAAATCCGATCGGTATCACTGCAATCTCAGTGTAATTCACTTACATTCTTGGCACCCCTGTCTGCTCATGTCGGTGCGCTTTGAAAGGGTTGTCCTAATGTTCGTGTAATGTCAGCTCTGATTTGGATTAAGAAAAAACCCAATATATTCAGGGGTAAACTTTGGTGTCATTGAAACGCAGGGGAAAACAATTAGCTTGCACTTATGTAAAGATTTATTTCGTTTAGCCAAATCTCATGGTTTTCTGAATTTAGGAAGAGCCCCCGCTTGAGCCATTTACAGATGGAGATGCAGTCTTCTCTGCAAATGAGAAGTTTATATGTGTGGACATACAGTGCCAACACATGCAGGTGGTATTACAACTTAAATATTGACGACTGTCTTCTGCCTCATCAAACACTTAACTTCATTGGATTTCCTCTTTGAGTACACATTTATAAATACCTCCAATCACCTAACAGCATTATAATTGATTTCTTAATTTACAAAGCATTGTGATCAACTTAAGTACACACTGTGGAAATAAATGTTATTCTAGCAGCTCACTAAAGTTATAGTCTATACAGGGGACCAAAGACATGTATTGGGCATTAATTTTCTATTTCAGAAAGTTACTCTTTTTTTGGTGTTTTGTTGGTATCTTTCACAATTCCTTTCATTGTTAAGTACATTTTCTTGAATTACATTTTGTATTCCCTCTAAAATGGATGTACTATTAAAGTTCAGTTGGGATGGTTTAATTCTGTGATCCAGGTGTTTCATTTTTTAAGAATCTGCCAAGAGTCAAATCAATGAAGTTTCCAGTAAAAAGAGATGGCGTACTCCAAAGGGTCACTGAGGACTGTTGAATGAAAGGCATGTTTACAGAGGGAATCGACAAGGGATGGTGGACGTCCCTTACACACTCTACCACCCCTAGGCCTGAAGGGACAAGGGAGAAGCAGCCACTGGAGGCAAACTATAAGATGTCACCCAACTGGAGCTGTAGCCCTAAGTAGGGAAGCATAGCTGTTGGCAAATCGCAGGGAGGGAACAAAGGGACTCCCTTCCTGGAGACTTCTCCTCCTACTCTCTACTCTTCTGCTGGTTTGTCCCATTGCCCAAACCCAGCTGTAATCCAGAGTCAGGGGAGCCTGGGTAAAGCAGCCCATGAAGGCCATACTACAGGAGAGAGCAGATTTAGAAGAGCAAGTGGAGACCATCCTGCATAACTAAATTAAAAATATGTTCTCTCTCTCTCTCTCTCTCTCTCTCTCTTTTTATTACACCAACACAAGAATTGAAAGCACAAAGTGAGCAGCCCCTCTTCCTGCTCTTCTAGTCCAAGTATCCTCTCGCAAGCTTGGGGAATAGGAATCAGCCCTGTCCATATGAAAGGGGGAAATAGATCCCTTCAACAAAATATTGGTCCCAAGCCCTGCTCTCCTGTGGCTTGGCATCGGCATTTATCTAACTGTGGAGTCATGTGATTTTATATAATTGGAGAAAGAGAGGGGGGATCAGACCAAAGCGTGTTTGC
The DNA here is from genome assembly GCF_016509475.1 of Prionailurus bengalensis. Lineage (NCBI taxonomy): Eukaryota > Metazoa > Chordata > Mammalia > Carnivora > Felidae > Prionailurus > Prionailurus bengalensis. Next base: position 100,621,794 of record NC_057355.1, read on the forward strand.
ACAGCAGTGTAGCATAATAGCTATGCCTAGGCACAGCAAAGACAGAACCACGTATGCTGGTCTAGAAATGAACTGGAGCCCCATTTTTAAGAAGGACCACTAGAGTGAGAAAACTCTAGAAAAAGCTTAATTTAAGAGTACAGGGCAGGCCATATCCCCAAATTTAAGATAGCAGGGATGAGTCTACACGGCTATGGTAAAGAAAGAGTATATGTAGCAATTCAGCAATTCTGCATAGTTTTAAATGCTGACAAATGTACAAGGAAAAAGCACATTTTAAGAAAATGGAAAAAGATCAAAGTTTGACTCCCAAGCCATCTGTCAATGTTGCCCTTTCTGCTACCTCGGGACTTGTCTTTACTCACCTCCTTTCATTCCCTTCCAGAGCACCCTTCTAGCACGGACTATCCCTTCTCTCCCCTCTACCACCAGGTCCCATGCTATCTTTGATGCACACACTCAACCTTTCTTTCAGCAAACTCTGCATTTCCTCAGAGTTATTAAAGATTTGTCAGACTGCTGAGGCTTTTTCAGACAAGTTATTTAAGCTCTCTGACTCTTAATTTCCTCATCTATAAGACAAGGATAATAAAATTATCCACCTCTTCAATTATTTTGAGGCTCCAATGAGTATGTACACGCAGGACATTCAGCACAGTGCCTGGACATGGTCAGTGTGAATAAGGTTAGGGATTAATATGATCTAAGAAGCCCAGTTCAGTGGGTCACTGAACCTCCGACCTCTTTGCACACAGCTGACTCAGAGTGCTCATTCCTGGTGGCGGTCATGGTGCTGGGGGGTTATGGTGTCTATTTGTTAACTCTGGGTAACTGTCAAGAATAATGATGATAAGCCTGTCGGACAAGTTTGTATTTCAGAGAATGCAGTGAAGATTGGCACACACAGGACAGGGTAGAGGAATGCATAAGCATAAAAGAGAGGAGACCAAGAGACACAGAAGCACAATAGGACACCTAACATGGCCCCTTTCTCCTCAACAGAGTCACGTAGGGGAGCTAGAGGAGACAATATTCCAAATGTTATTTGAACGGCATATGTTGTGTGTTGGGAAAGACACTCTGTCGCCAAGCTGAAACTGAGCAGGTTTCCTTCACACAGCATCTTGTCCAGATCCCCAGAATAAGTCCAACCCGTGTGCCACAGATGACCTTCCGTATTGCTGAACAGAGCACCCAAGGCTTCTCCAGGCAAGTATTTCCGATTATTTAACCGTCCCTTATGTGACACCTCACCATTTTGGCACCTCCTCCAGATCGTATCCAAGTTATCAGTGTCCACCTTAATATGTTGTGCCACAGCCAAACACAAATATGTAATTCTAAACCAGTCTTATCAGTACTGGGTGCTGGTATGTCACTTGCCGGCTTGGCATGGTCACCTAAGTGTTACCAGCTTTATTCACAAAGAGGTCATAACCTAGTTAGGAACCGTCAACAAATGAGAGCAGCACAGTCTTCCACTTTACAGAGAGGAAAACTGAGTACAGGGGTGAAGGGAGTTGCTTCCTAAGGACATCCTCACAAGATCCCCCTTATGATTGTCATGCTGATGGTGCCACTTGAGATCACAGTCATTCGCCTATAAATTCTCGGATGGGTTCTGTAAACTAGCGATAGCGAGCTCTGAACTTATCAGCTGAACCTTGTCTTTTGTGTTAAGAACTCGCCCTTGAGATGATGTGGAATTAGATGCCAGTGCTGGGGCTCAGAGGATAATTTTTTTCCCTTGAGAATGGAATTCACTACTTTTAGTCATCAAATGATATTTTCACTAGAATCAGCTGGCCAGTACTCATCTCAGTCCTAAGAGTAGACATGATATATCATAAATTACACCTTTAAAAATTCAACAGCTGCACAATAAAGCCTTTGAAGACACAGTTGAGACTATCTTCCAGCTTAACATACCCGCATCACGAAGAGCTGGAGGAACGAGCCAAAAAGCCCTGGGCTTTCGGGAATTCAACGTTCACTTTTTATTTTCATGTTTTCAAAAATACATGACCTCATGTTACTTGTAAAATCAAAGACACAATAACCAAAACACAGTGGGCTGCACCCTGTGGTGTACTACTCTTTGACCTGTAAAAATAAATCTTTCTGGGGTGAGCCGGCATTCCAATAAAAGAGGAGCAAGCTTAACTCTAAACTAGAGATCTTTATTCTCCGTACTACCTATTACGGTGACCGGGGAGTCAGATGCCCACTTCTCAGAGGAGACACTAGTTCAGATGTTCACATCTGTCTGTGAAATGCCAGTTGGGAAGATGGACAGTCAGGGTCTGTCCTCCCTCTACACATTTCCTCTGTGTTCCCAATGAAGCGGTCCCATGAACCACCTGGTGGCCAAGAAATACTAAGTGAGGAAACACAATTATCCTGTATTATCAGTATTAATAGCTTTTTTAAATGCCTTGCCTTTGTCTGCTTGACCATGTTAGAATGCTACTATTTGGAATCCTTTGTAATAGGAATTTGGGATTGGGAGACAAATGACATGGAAAAGAATGTCACTTAACTGAAGGGTTAAGTCAGAGTGGTAAAGGTACGAGTGGAATGCAGTGGACATGGTGTGTCCCCATTCCCCCATGCCCCCTCTCCCACCTCTCTCCCCGTCTCTGGCCATCCGGCCCAGTGTGCTAAGCCTGGTGCACTCCAGCAAGCTCCCCTCTCAGGTCACTACCCTGGGTGCTGTCCCTACTTGGGATAAACGCCCTTCTCCCAGACAGCCATGGCTCACTTCTTCACTTCCTCCTCTTCAAAATTTTACTCTAGTGACAGCTTCTTGTGAGGCCTTGACTGACTACCCTTCCTAAAATTGCACCCCCACTCTCACTCCTCATTCCCTTTATCCTGTTCTGTCATTTTCTAGCATGAATGACCTTAAACATACCTCAAGGTGGACATATTTACAACATTCATGGTCTGTCCCCTTGCACTAGATTGTGAGTTCCAGGAGGGAGAGATTGTTGTGTCTTCTGGTGTCCAGTGTTACAGTATCTTACAGTGCATTCAGAGGGACGAACTCACGTGGGTTATCAGATCCCAAGGGGAAAGAGGAGGCTATCCACACAGGAGGTGAACTGGTGTAGGGACTCAGAACCTGAGCAGGAGGGAAGGGCATCTCTGTAAGGGGACAGCCTAGCAACAGAGTTTAGGAGCCCGAGCAGGATGAGAAGAACACATACTTGTGGGGGCCACCTGGCATGTGCTGTCAGAGCTCAAGTAGAATAAAGATGGTGTCCATGTGGGGTGGAGCTCAGACTGGGGAATGTTGAGCAGAAAGAAGGAGATGTGGGGAAGAGGGTTATGGGGAGGATGGGAGATGGGTCACAAATGGACTTATCAACCAGCAAATATATTGAGGATGATGGAAACCAGGCTTGTCACTGTTAAAAAAAAAACATAAAAACATAAAAAGAGAGAAAAGTAGAATGAGGGCTATAGTATGGGATTGGAATTGGGGGGTACTGGTATTAATTCATATTTTTTCAGTATATACAGATAAATATGGAAATAAATACGTGTGTGGGGGCGTGGGGGGGTGGGTGTGGGTGTGGGTATGGGTGTGGGTGCGTGTGTTCTAGTGTTGTTCACTAGTGTTGCCAGGGGCAGAGAAAATGTAAGACCAACCAGGAGCATCTTGTGCATGAAAATAAGTTCCTAAGGAAAGAGGGAGCCGTAAACAGGATATTTATATGGTTTCAAAGTACTCCTAACAAGATAAGTATTCATTATACAAGGGAAAGAATTACTTTACAGTAAGAAATCCTGACAGAGTCTAATGTAAGCAGGGCTCCAAGTAAACATCATCAGTAATGGAACCAATTTACACCGTGAGCCGGAAGATTGGATGGGATAAGAACACGGGGTCACTCCTGTGGTATGGGTCCCTGTCAGAACTTCATAACCTGAATCTAATCATGAGGAAACCCCCGACTCACCCAAATTGAAGAACATTCCATAAGATGCCTGGCCTGTTAATCTTCAAAACAGTCAAGGTCATGAAAATCAAGGGGAAGAGTAAGGAACTGGTCCGGCCTGAAGGACGCTAAAGGGACAGGACAAGTCATGGCAGCATGTGACTCTGAACTAGACTCCGCTGCTACCAAGGACCTTGAGACAACCAGCACACCTTACATGAGTGTGAGGACTAGATGGTAGTGATGACATCCACTGGGTTATTACAGCATGTTACATAGCAGAACGCCTTTGGAGACGCTCTGATGCATTCGGGGATGAGGACGAAACCTCTGGGAACTAATCACAAATAATTCAAGGAAAAAAGTTATAATGTTCCTGTGAGTTTATGATTGTTTCAACATGAAACAATTTTTTTTTTAATGAAATGGCAGGCACAGTCCCTGCAACAGAAAGAAGACAATAAATTTCATACTTTTTGTACATAGGGAGAAATGAACAATGTATACTAAAATCAGATTCTATTTTCGATCACTCTGATTCCATTTCTCTCACATATTTTTGTTTTTGAGCTGTGAATGGCTATCTCTGAAATGAAAACCAAAACCAAATATTAAGGATGGATTTCTTAATGGCAGGGGAAGAGCTGTTATCTTAATGTTTCCAACCTGTTCACCAAAAAGTCAGGCTAAGCGTCAGTATGATGCTAATGGTTTGGCTTAAAGAATTTATACAATTATCATCACATTTCCATTAAGGAAAATGAGACCAAACACATTTACAACTATGTGATGTTATTTGAATTTACATGAGTTTTCTGGGGCGTGGGGGGGGGGGTTGAAATGCAGCTATCTATGCATTAACTTAATTTTATTTTTTTTAAATTTTTTTTAACTTTTATTTATTTTTGAGACAGAGAGAGACAGAGCATGAACGGGGGAGGGGCAGAGAGAGAGGGAGACACAGAATCGGAAGCAGGCTCCAGGCTCTGAGCCATCAGCCCAGAGCCCGACCCGGGGCTCGAACTCACGGACCGCGAGATCGTGACCTGAGCTGAAGTCGGCCGCTTAACTGACTGAGCCACCCAGGTGCCCCGCATTAACTTAATTTTAGATATCACAGGAGAAATGATACTGCCCCCCAAAAAACATGGTTTATCATCCAGAGGTTTAGCCCTGTGCTATGATTGAATTTGTGGACTTCTACAGCTTCTAAACAATCACAGGTTCATTCTTATCTCTAAAACAGCCCTACCTCAGGAGCATCTGGGTGGCTCCGTCAGTTAAACATCTGACTCTTGATCTCGGCTCAGGTTATGATCTCACAGTTCATGAGTTTGAGCCCCATGTCGGGCTCCTCGCTGACAGCATGGAGCCTACTTGGGATTCTGTCTGTCTGTCTGTCTGTCTCTCTCTCTCTCTCTCAAAATAAATAAATAAACTTAAAAAAATAGCCCTACTTCAACCTTATTTCTCAGTTCAACCTGCACTATAAGGTTTGAACCTTACAAATGAAGACTATTCTTAAAGATGAATTCCCATAAGACCTTGTCCTCCTAAGAAATCTGTCTGCTCTGTTATAAGTATATGCTTAAAAGCAGAGAAGAATTGCATTTACTCTGGAGTCTAAGTTAACAGAATATCCAGGTGAGGGAGCAGGTTGTCAGGAAATTAGTCAGAAGTACTGCCTCATTCTATTTAACACTCACATCCTCCATACTGCCCTCAGTGGCATGGCCATTGGAGACAGCCCAGCACTGTGGTTGGTATAAAGTTTGAACTCTGAACCTGGACAGACCTCATTTCAAACCTGGCCATCAGCATTGAGTGTATAATCTTGAGCAAGTTAGCTTAGACTTTCTTAGTTAGGTAAGACTTTCTTTTCTTACCTCTATCATGAGGGCAGTACTTGCCCACCTCAAGTGCTTTTTAAAAACGCTGGTTGCTATTATCATCATGGATTTTTCTTAACGAAAATGTAATCATGTTATTAAGATCCCATGTTTACAGTGTATGGACTTTTAACCCTCTGTTGTTCAAAGCTGTCTTATCATAAAGCCACACACACATAGGCCACCACCACCACCAATACAAGCATCATCGTATTGGTATCTATCTAATGACGGACATGTTACCAACAAATCTGAGTTGACTGAAGACTCTGAGAAGTTCAGTGAAGTCAGAGATGATATAGGTGATCGAATCTCCTCCATCTGTGTTCAGCAAGGAATCACCAAAGAGGGAGTGACTTGAGCCGCTGTCCCACCTATCTCCACGCCGTCCAGACATTTGGAGGCATTCCTACTGGTCTTTTCCCTGGACAGCCTCGTTGCTTTCTCTCTCATTTCATTCATGGCTCTGCTCCAATGTCACTTCCACAGAGAAATCTTCCTTGACTTATAAAAACAACTCTATAGAAGATTCCCATCACTCTCTCTTCCCTTTTCCCCTCAGTCTGTTCATTTTTCTTTATAACCCTTATTACCTTTCTCACTACCTGGCATTGTAGTTAGGGAGAGGGGTGGTGTTGTTGTGCGTGTGTGCCTGTGCAGGTGCTTTCTCTCTGAGTGGGAAAAAAAACCTCCGTGATGGCAGAACAATATCTCACATAATAGGTGTTCAATAAATATTTACTAAGTAAATGAATGGATGAATCTAATTGTCAGCTAGCAGTTTAGAGACAAGAGACCCCAATTTTTAACTGGGGCCGAAGGTCTTTGGGAAAAAAAAATCCCCATGTTTGTTACAGGAATATTTGCAAGGAAAGAAGACAACTTCAGTACAGTTTATGCAAAAACAAACAAACAAACAAACAAACAAAAAACCCAAAGTAGCCTCCACTGCATAGCTCTTGACACACATTTGTAAAAGCATATGTTTCTGTATTGTTTCTTTTCTGTTTGTTTTCATGATTGGGGTTTTTCTTTTTATGAAGTTTCCAGAAATAAAACCTCACTCTATAGCATTTCACCTCTAGGACCTAGGAGTTTAACCTGTAACTATTGTCCAGAACCAATTCATTTCTTTTTTTTTTAAGTTTTTATTTATTTATTTTGAGAGAGAGAAATTGGTGTGGGGGAGAAAATGGGAGCAGGGCAAAGAGGGTGGGGGGGAGAGAGAGAGAGTCCCACCTAGGCTCCACACTGGCATTGCAGAGCCAACATGGGGCTTGAACTCACAGATGGTGGGATCATGACCTGAGCTGAAATCAAGAGTGGGTGGCATAACCAAATGAGCCACCCTGGCGCCCCCAGAACCAATTCATTTCTAAGTCATCACTGGCTCCCTGTCTTCCCCAGGGTAAAAGGCAAGCTCCTTAGCAGGCAAGCAAGGGTGGGCTGGGTCTGCTCACTCCCTGCACTCATCTGAGATGCCTGTCATGTCTGGTCTCAGGGCAGCCATACTTCCAGCTTCATCCCTCCACGCCTGGGCTCATGTTGCCCCTTGGTCTGCAGCACCTCTGCTTCTCTGTCCTGGAATATACCCACCCATTTTTTAAATGTTATTTTATTTGAGAGAGAGAGAGAGAGAGAGAGAGAGCACGAGCAGGGCAGGGGCAGAGAGAGAGGGAAACACAGAATCCGTAGAAGGGCTCCAGGCTCTGAGCTGTCAGGACAGAGCCCGATGTGGGGCTCAAACTCGTGAACTGCGATATCATGACCTGAGCTAAAGTCGGACGCTTGACCAACTGAGCCACCCAGGCGCCTCTACACCCACCCATTTTTAAGTCTCTGAGGGAGGTACTCCTGACCTTTTATTCCTACCATGACATTAACGAAAATCAAACTAATTCAACATTATGGTCAATAGCATGTTTGTAACTCTTTGCTAAAACTTGTTAGAGCAACTAAAATTAATCCAGGTGCTGCTTTTTCTCTATGTACTGTCTGTATATATATACTATATGTACCTCTGAATACATATCTTTAAAATGTGTTCTTTTAATTTACAAAAAAAAAATTCATCTTATTCCATATGGACCATAGCTTCTGAGATCCTAATTATGGTAATACAATAAGCATCACAGCAATACCTGTGGAACTGTACCATCATCCAAACTTATAAAAGAAACTGAATACAGGTAGAAAAACATACCTGATGCTAGTTGTTTATCCCCTTGCAAATAACCTTACAAATAGTGTTCAACTTTTAAGAAAAATACAAAAAACACTTAACGCTGCTTCAGTCAGATATATCTCTGGGAACCTTTTTACCATATTTTAACTCAACAAGAACTTTGAATAAGGGAAATCCAGTTTGTTCAGTCACAAAATTTCATATCCCAAGAAGACTTCCTATATTGCAGAAATAATGGTGTTATACTTAGATATATTATTTTATAAGAATTTTTCTCAAGGCAAAACATAAAATAAAACTGATAGAATCTTTGTTTCTTCTGCCAAAGAACAATACCCCAGGGGTTAAAATTGAAAGCTGTAGTTTGAGTTTCCTAAGAAATGAAAGATAAGATCTCAAAAGTGACGTAAATAATGAAGTAGGCCAGGTACTGTATACCAAAAACTTTTCAATAGGCTTCACTTTAAATCTTTATCTAAAAGCTTTGTTTTGTATTCAGACTATTTATTTTGAGTAAAGAATTTTTACCCAAGCATCAGGGGCAACAAGAGCATATAGCTTTGGCCGAAAAAGGAGCACACACACAAAATTAACAAATACACACATAAGAAGAGAACTTGTACTTTCATTGTAAAGAGATCATTATGAGCATATATCTTGTTTCCAAATGTCAGTAAATAAAAAGTGATCACTGACAGGATTCTTCTTCAGAAATACAAGTGTTAAGAGGATTCTTGTTTGAACTTTTCTTTGGAAAGTTCTGTGAAAATCAAACATCCTCAGGAAAATATTCTGTTTTTATTTTTGTGTCCCATGTACTTCCAGAAAGGATTCGAGGAAAGTTACAATGGTAAATCACATACGCAACATATAATCATGTATAATTATATATATTTATTTTTTAAAAGTTTGGCCTGTCTTTTGCAACAATGATGTGGTAGACATTTATTTTCTAATACAAATAAATAAAGAGAAAAAGCCAACTGTCAACCATGACAGACTCTGGAAAACATAGTAGACAATGTCCAATGTTGGAACATAAGAAATATTTTTCAAGTGAAGCCTTCATAGACTTTCATTAAAAATTTTACATTTTTTGGCCTTTACTTGGCCCAGTAGAGGTACTCTGTGTGCGGTCAACATGATGTGATATACATAGGATACTTTCTGACGAGCAAGACAACAATTATGGTGGCTTTTTATTATCAATATGGTTAAGCTAAAAACTACGTTTCCCAGAGTTTCCCTCTCTGCATGGTCCTGGGTTCAGATTGGCCACAAGAGAAATGTTTTTCAGATTTGAAGACAGAGTGAAACAGCAGCCATGTTTATGTTTGGGATGTTGGTATAAGGTCAGGCACCACTAGAGGTCATACACATTGTTGTGGGTTTGCCGGCACACTTGGCTGGCATGTGAAGGCTGGGCCCTCAGTTTCCCACCTCCTCCCAGAGCTCCACAAGACAGCAGCTGAGCCCAGCTGCACCTTCAACAGGGGCTGGGTTCATCTCCTTCAGTTTGTTTGGATTTGGGATCAGATCCGCGTGCTACTCCAAGAATACACCATATCTTCTGCAAGTTGCTCAGTCATGTCACTGAGGTGGTGGGAGCCTGATAAAAGCTATTCTAGATATCTATCCTGGATATCCTAGACCAATAAAAGAAATCCTAGAAAAAAAAAGATAATATTGTTATTAAGCTTTACTTGGTTGATCGCTCCTTTTGGGGGATATTTTAAACTTCATACCATAAACAGGGTTTGTAAGAGTGACCTACCAACTTTCCCAAGAAGGCTGTCTTTTGGGCCAAAGGAAACAAATGGTACGAAGTAGAGATCCATTCTAGAAAGATTTTTGTAGAGCTGACAGTATGAAAAGAGGTAGCTAGTCTCCATGATTTGGACAGGCTATCCCCAAACAGTACAAGTTGTTTCATTATTCAAAATAGGGAAAAATTTATACATAACCACAAAGCTAGTCAACTACAACAAGAAGGAAATACTACCCTATTCTATTCTAGTCACCTGGAAGCCTAATCAATGCAGTTAGACAAGAAACAGGAACAAGAAGGATGAGGACTAGAAGGAAAGATACATTGTTTGTAAATGATTGTCTATATGGAAAATCCAATAGGCATTTTAGGCAAATTATTATAATAATTTTTTTAAGTCCAGAAAGTTTACTGGGAAAAAAGATTAAGCTGAAAAAACACATAGTTTTCTTATACACAAACAATTACAAATGAGAAAATATAATTTTTTAAAATTCTGTTCCATGAACAGTGAAAACTACAAGGTACCTCAGCACAAATCTGTCAAAAGATATGCAAGACCTTTATGATAACTGTAATACTTAAAGACATAAAGGACTTACTAAATAAATGTACAGATATGTAAGTGGAAAGACTCAATAATGTACAGATATTAATTCCTATCAAATTCAAAGTATCTATAAATCCCATGCAATTCCAATTGATATTTTTTGTGGAATTTGTGGATGTGTGTGCAGCTTAATAAAATTACTCTAAAATTCATGTAGAGGAGAAAAGAGCAAGAATAATCAAGTGTATTAGTTTCCTATTGTTGCTATAATGAATTACCACAAACTTAGTGACTTAAAACAACACAAATTTATTATCCTACTGTTCTGAAGTTCCAAAGTTCAAAATGAGATTTACAGAGCTAAGAGCAAGGTGTCAATAGGGCTGTGTTCCTTCTGGAGGTTCTAGGAGAGAATCCATTCCTTGCCTTTGCCAGTTTTTAGAGGCTGCCTACATTCCTTGACTCATGGCCATATCACTCTGACTTATACTTCCATCATCTTAGCTCCTTCGCTGACTCTGACCCTCCTGATTTCCATTTTAAGGGCACTTGAGATTACGCTGGGTTCACCTGGATAGTACAGGATTCTCTCTCCATCTCAAGATCATTAGCTTCACCATCTCTGCAAAGTCCCTTTTGCCATGTTAGGTAAAAGGGTTCTAGGGATTAGGATGCAAACATTTAAGAGGGCCAGGGGGCATTATTTCACCTACCGCACCAAGGCAATTTTGAAGAACAAGGAGAAAGGATTTGCCATACTAGACGCTAAGACTTATAATAAAGCTGTAGTAATAAAAATTGGCTGACACACAAAGAGGTATATACAAACAAAACCCAGAACTTGGCATATAACAGAGGTAATATTACAAATTAGGAGGGAAGTCAATGAACTCTGTTAAAACAAATAGCTATCCATGTAGGCAAACAATAATTAGAATCCTACCTCATACATAAAAATAAATTCTAGATAAATTTTGTGGACCTAAAGGTAAGGAAAATATAAAAATGCAGGCAAATAATTTTATGACCTCAGAAAGAGAAAAATTTCTTGAACAGGTCCAAAAAGCACAAATAATAAATTGTATACAATAAAATGTAATACTCCTACACAATAAAGGACACTATGAATAAAGTAAAAAGACAAATCACAAACTCTAAAAGACTTTTGTAATCCATTAACCAAAAAAAAAAAAAAAAGCATTAGTACTGAGAATATAGGAAAAACATCTATAAGTTATAAGAAAGTTCAATTACATAAAAATTAACTCAAAATGGATTAAAGATCTAAATATAAAACCATAAAACCATAAAAAAAAAAAACCAGGAAAATCTTAGGAAAACATAGGGGTAAATGTTCATGGCCTTGGATTTAACAATGATTTCTTAGATATGACATCAAAAGCATAAACAACAAAAGAAAAATAGATAAATTGGACTTCATCAAAATTAAAAACTTTGGCACATCAAAGGACACTACCAAGAAAGTGAGAAGAACCTACCGAATAGGAGAAATATTTGCAAATCATATAATCACTAAGCATCTAGTATCCAGAATATATAAAGAACTATGACAACTCAATAACAAAAAGACCACTCATTTAAAAAATGGGCAAAGGACTTGAATAGACATTTCTCCAAAGAAGATATAAAAATAGCCAACAAGCAAACATGAAGAGACGCTCAACATCATTAGCCATTAGGGAAATGCAAGTCAAAACCACAATGAGGTAAAGCTCATGCTTTTTAGAATAGCTATAATAATAGTAATTTTTTAATGGAAAATTACAAGTGTTAATAAGGATGTAGAGAAATTGGAACACTCATACATTGCTGGTAGGAATGTAAAATGGTGTAGCTACTGTGGAGTACATTTTTGGGTGTTCCTCAGAAAGCTAAACTTGGAATTTCATTTATGATGCAGCAGTTCCTATAAATATACCACAAAAAATTGAAAACACGGTCTTAAACAGATACTTGTATGCCGATGTTCACAGCGGCAGTATTCACAATAGCCAAAAGGATGAAAACAATTCAGTGTCCACTAACTGATGAGTGGATAAACAAATGTGGACAAATCAGTATTCAGCTGTAAAAAGGAATGAAATACTGATACCTTGCTACAACATGAATGAAGCTTGAAAGCATTATGCTAAGTGAAAGAAGCAGTTACAAAAGGCCACATGTTATATAGTCTATTCACATGAAGTATCCAGAGTGGGCAAATTCATAGGGACAGAAAGCAGATTTAGTGGTTGCTGGCCTGGGGTGGGGGCAGAATAGGAAGTGACTGCTTAACAGGTATGGGTGCCTTTTGGAGTGATGAAAATGTTCTGAAAGTAGATGGTGATGATGGTTGCATTGCACATCATTGTGAAGGTACTAAACGTCACCAATGGTCAATCTCCTGCTATGTGTATTTCACAATAGAAAAAGCACCAATGAGACATTATATACATTAGAATGCAATACTCCTATCCAGTAAAAGACACCATAAATAATGTATAAGGACAATCCACAAACTCTAAAAGACTTTTGCCACTCATGCAGTCAAAAAGCATACTATCAAGATGCTGGAGAGGATGTGGAGAAACGGGAACCCTCTTGCACTGTTGGTGGGAATGCAAACTGGTGCAGCTGCTCTATAAAACAGTGTGGAGGTTCCTCAAAAAATTAAAAATAGATCTACCCTATGACTCAGCAATAGCACTGCTAGGAATTTACCCAAGGGATACATGAGTGCTGATGCATAGGGGCACTTGTATCCCAATGTTTATAGCAGCACTTTCAACAATAGCCAAACTATGGAAAGAGCCTAAATGTCCATCAACTGATGAATGGATAAAGAAATTGTGGTTTATATATACAATGGAATACTACTTGGCAATGAGAAAGAATGAAATCTGGCCATTTGTAGCAATGTGGATGGAACTGGAGAGTGTTATGCTAAGTGAAATAAGTCAGGCAGAGAAAGACAGATACCGTATGTTTTCACTCATATGTGGATCCTGAGAAACTTAACAGAAGACCAGGGGGGGAGGGGAGGGGGGGAAAAGTTACAGAGAGGGAAGGATGCAAACCATAAGAGACTCTTAAATACTGGAAACAAACTGAGGGTTGATGGGGGGTGGGGGAGAGGGGAAAGTGGGTGATGGGCATTGAGGAGGGCACTTGTTGGGATGAGCACTGGGCGTTATATGGAAACCAGTTTGACAATAAATTATATATATTAAAAACAAGAGAAAAAAAGCATAGTATCAAGAATATAAAAAGGTATTTCCATAAACTTATGAGAAAATACAAATAAGACAATGGAAACATGAGCAAAGACACCATGAAGCAAACTTATACAAGAGAGAAACTAAATGGCAAAAAAAAAAAAGTACGACAAAATGTTCAGCCTCAGCAGTAATTGGGAAAACGCAAATGAAAACATATTTTGCACCTGTCAGACAAGTAATACTTCAAAAGTTTGATAATACCTGGTATTAGTGAAGATATAAGGAAATAGAATTATAGAATAACTAGATATAATAGAAATAGAATTCTAATACATAGCCAGTAGTGGTGCACATTGGGACAACTTTGGAGACCAATTTGGCAATAGCTGATAACATTGAAAAATCCGTATATTGTACTGATCAGGAATTCCACTTTTAGAAACATACTATAGAGAATATTATTTTTGTACAAGGAGATGTATGCATATATGCCCAAAATAGCATAGTCTGTTACTGCCAAAAGGGATGGGGAGAGGAAAGAGCCTTAAATAAATAGATAAATAGATAAATTGTAGAATAGTCCCACATCAGTTAGAATGAATGGATAAACTAGATCTAAATGCTTTCATGTGGATAGATCTCAAAAACAATATTGTTTTTTAAAAAGACAAGATTAAAAAGACTGATTTATAGGATAAACTGATACTTGCCTAAGATTTTAAAATATAAACATGAACCAAATGTTTTCGTCAATGCAGACATCTGTAGTAAAAGATATAAAATCTTAGAAGGAAAGAACACCCAGCAACTTCCCGGTGAGGCTGTGTCCCAGGATGGAAGGGGTAAAATGGAATGGCACAAACAAGACATTGTCTCTAATTTCTATGTCTTAAAAAATCTGAAGCAAATAAAACACACTGTTAATATGTGTTAATTCTGAATAGTAAGCACTCACGTTTTTGTTATATTACTTTCCAGGCTTTCCGTGAGTCTAAAATTTTTCAGAATAAAATAGCCAATAGTCTGTTAATGTAGGGAAATAAAGTACGAAGCAACTCTGCAAAGACGAAGTACAAAAATGTGTAAATTTTGCTATGGTGACAAAATCGACTACATAAGGTATCTATGTGTGCGTGTGTGTGCACATGTGCGTGCACGTGTATGTATGTGTTTGAGAGAAAGAGAGAAAGAGAGTTTCATGCAACAGAAGTAGCCAAGTTGTGTTTCTTTGAAGACAGATCTCACAACGACTTTGGTGACACACCCGGTCCGAGATATCCCTGGACAGTCCATTGCCCAGACCCTTGTACGTCTGCCTAGGACACTGTGTGCTGCAGTCAGCTAAGGGCACTTCCTGTTGCTCTTTCAGAGAAGGCAGCCAAGTGACAAATCCAGAACAAAAATCGTCACCCATTCCTGACTCACCCAATGTTTTGCATAGACCGTGGGTTCATTTATTTGCTTATTGACTTAAATCTGATATAAGCCATAATGCTACTGATCGAATCAACCAGTTTTTTAGATTGCCTTTGCTATTGTAATTGCAACTGGAAAAAAGTGATCTCCTACCTATTTACCTTGGAGGCTGTTTCCTCACACCAGCTCGTGTTTTCTGAAGGATAACAAATGAAAAATGTTCTCACCACTCATTTGACCCACTGTTGATTTTCTGGGCTGCACGTTGTGAATTAGCATTCAAACAGTCGTTCCGAAATGACAAGTCATTGACAGAGGGGCCAAGAGATTTCAGAGGCCCCACAGTTCAGATTTCTTCTTGGTGCGATGCGTCCGGATCGCTTGCTAGCTTAGCGTGCAGGAATGCTTCATTTACACGCTACTTTTGCAAACTAATAAACACTCCTTCCTAGTGCAGAGCTAGCTGGCAGAAGCCAGGACTTAGTGTTTAGGGGGCTCTTTTTAAGCTTACCACAGGCGATAAAGCAGAGAATTCTATTCCTAAGAATCATCACAAATTTATAAATATTGCATGCCAGTAAATGCTATAGTAAGATGGGATTTCTGTTTGGTAGGATTGGTGACTATTATATGCACATCAGGCCTTCTGAAATAAGGAGAGAGTACTTACTCCTTAAGCAGAGTAAACAGTAAAATTCATAACATTTTCCTACACGCTCATTACTCAGAATTTTCTGGAGCACAACCTTTCCTGATGGAATATAAATTTGGGGGCAGGAACATGGTCCTACTTACTTAGCACAGGGCCCAGCACCTAGTTGGTACTAGTTAAGAATGGTGATAAGTGGTCACATGGATCATGGATTGCATCATCCAACCAAGACAGACGAACCATGCAGGTTCTATCCTCTAGTCTTAGAAGATTGAACAACAAAACAAAAAGAACTATGCTAGGATTCTAATCATCCTCAACCAAGAAAACCATCTTTTTACATAGGAAGAAATCATAAGCACAGTGAAACAAGACTATTTCACATTAAAATCCATAGTGATAAATAGCTCATGAACAATTTACCCATTGATTTCTAAAGAACAATTCTTTATAATGACGGGCAAGGACCAAGATACTAGTTTTTATGTGTGTGCATATGCACACTTACAAAACAGAAAACATTTACTTTCATTTATAGCCCTAAACCTTCCAATCTTTAGGTCAATGGGCTGTGGTACTTAAGGGGGACTTTCCTTGCTAAGCAGCTTCATGGGTCCAGGAATGTAAATTAGGGTATAAGCAGGACGGTAGAGTGGAATAGTTCTGTTTAATAACAGAGAGAGGACTTTGCAGTCTGAAGGCGGTCAGTGCACAGCAGAAATACATTTGAAAAAGAGAAGAGCTTAAAACACTGGTGTACTTCTTTTACAGAACAAAGATCAGAGAGAAACTCCTGTGAATACATGGCCAAGAACCAGGAAAGGCCTTTGGGAAACAATTGTCTAATTAGTGTTTAAGCTGTTTGCTATGAGATTTATGACATAAAATGCCTCCCCCATGTCCTGAACAAAATCTTCAGTTTACATTGCTGTGTGAGTGAATGCTATTTAAAGATCTAAGAGACATGCTGAGTTCTGTTTCTTTTCTTTTTTTAAGTTTTATTTATTTATTTTGAGAGAAAGAGAGAACAGAAGAGGGGCAGAGAGAGGGAGTGAGAGAATCCCAAGCTCTGTGCTGTCAGAGCAGAACCCGACGTGGGGCTTGATCTCATGAACCGTGAGATCATGACCTGAGCCAAAACCAAGAGTCAGATGCTTGACCAAATGAGCCATCCCAGAGCCTCTGAGTTCTGTTTCTGGGTGTACATGGAGGAGAAAAGGGAAAGGACACACAGGCAAAGGAGGTAGAGGATGCCGGTTCATCTGATTCCCTGGTAGTCCTTCTTGGATGTTTTTTAAGAATCTCAAACTTAACATGGTCAAAACAGAACTCTATTCTGCTCCTTCCCCAGGCTTCCTCGTGTTATTAAATGGCACCACACCCAGCAGGCTGCTCAAACCAAATACCTGCATATCTGCTTTCCTTCCTCACCTTCTCGTACTCCTTACTTATAATCCATCAGTAAGTCCTGCCAACTCCACCCCACAAACGTATCCATCCACTTGGCCACCCTTGTGCAAAATCCTATGTCTGTCAGGAGCTACAGCAATAGCCTCCAGATTCCCTTACTTCTGCTTTTACCAACCACACCCACCCTTCACTGACTCAGTTTCTTCTTCATGTAACGACTATAGTGATCCTTAAAACTCAAGATCATATCATGTCCCTCCCATGCTTAAAGCCCTCCAATATTTGTCCATCCTACTGAGAATGAAATCTTCCTTCACCATGGCCTACAAATGACCTTGTGACCTGACCCACCCATTGGGCCACGTCTTACCCCTTTCTCCCGTTCCTCTTTTGTCTCAGCAGTGCTGCATTACTTCTGTTCCTCAAATGCCTTTGCCACAAGAGCGTCCCCTTTTCCTGGAATATTCTTCCTCCAGATTTTTGCGTAGTGAGCTCCTTTTTAAACAAAATCTCAGCTCAAATGATACTTCCTTAAAAAATCGTTCCCTATTCTAGTGCAGCCATCCTTTCACCAGAAACTCTCTATCACATGACCCTGATTTATTATCTCCATAGCACTTATCACTATTGGATATTTTTTCCACCTCCATTTTCTACCTTCCCTCATCAGAATGTATGATTCATAGAGGCAGAAACTGTATTGTTCACTACTATGTCTCAAGACAATGTCTGGCACATAGTAGAAATTTAGTAGATACTAGGTGAGAGGCAGCATAGCATAGTGGTTATACATCTGAACTCTGGCAGCACTGCCATTTACTAGCTGTGCAACCTTAGATTGCTAACTTAACCTCTCTCATTCCTCATCTATAAAATGAGATGTTGATAATAGCATTTGCCTCATCGGGTTTTTGTGTGGATTATGTGAGTTAATCTATTTTAAGTGTTTAGAGAAATTCCTGGCATATGGCTAGCTATTATTCACGTACTCTGATCTTCCCTTAATTTCTTCTGCATAGGCATAAAAAAAATCCTCTATCTTCAGACTTTGGATTCATTAATAGCCAGCAACATACACCATATGATTTCTATACTTCCCTAAGGTGGCCTAGAAAAGAATAGCAAAGGGGCATGAATGTTCTCACTTTGTGGCTGGGAGAATATCCCAAGAGCACATGACCAGAGGCCTTTGAGGTTACAAACCTTACAAAAAGTTAAAGACTCAGGAGTGTGAGAGTAGGAGCCTCAGCATCCTTCCCTTGTAAATCATCAGAGAGCTCATGACCTTTTCTACAGGTGTAATAATCTGTTATTTTCAAATATATTATCACTAGAGTGGGATGAACTCTACCACACTTTTTACATATCCCTCCCCCACCCCCACCAAGTAAGCTTCTTGTTGGTAGGGTTGCCAGTTAAATTACAAGACACGAATAAATTTGAACTTCAGATAAACAAGAAATTGTTTTTTTTTAATTTATGTTTATTTATTTTTGAGAGAGAGACACACAGAGTGCGGGCAGCAGAGGGGCAGAGAGAGGGGGAGACAGAATTCGAAGCAGGCTGCAGTCTCTGAGATCTCAGCACAGAGCCTGACGCGGGGCTCAGACTCACAGACCACGAGATCACGACCTGAGCTGAAGTCAGATGCCCATCCGACTGAGCCACCCAGGCACCCTGAAATCATTTTTTTATCTGAAATTCAAATTTAACTAAATGTCCTATATTTTTATTTGCTACATCTGAATGATGGGCACTGAAGGACGCTGGGCCTGGTATCAGAAAGAGGCTTTCCAACAGACAGATCTGGGATCAAATCTGAATTCTTGGATGTAATATGCAAGCGACTTGAGCAAGTTACTTAACTCTCACTGAGCTTCAGTTTCCTCATCTATAAACAAACCTACCATAAAGAGTGTCTATGAGGCTCTATGAGGTAGACTTTGGGAGAACACTTAGCCTAGTGCCAGAGGGATGGATAAATAGGAGATTTGAAAAAAACATCAGTCTGCCTTCCATCCCTTCTGATGCTTCAGGTCTGATCTCTGGCTGAGAGGCTGAAAGCCAATTTTTGTCAAGGATAATAAGAATCAGTCTTAAGGGCAATCGAGTTAAGGAAATAAAATGATATTTAAACATCACATTGCCCTGTATCCATTATCTATTGCCACAATAGTGCTGTATAACAAACAACTATGAAACGTCAGTGGAATTCAATGGTAACATCTATTCTTGTTCATAAGTCTAGGGTTGGCTCAGCGATTGTGTTGATATGAACTGAACCAGTTGGGCTCACTTATATACCTGTGGTCAGCTCTCAGCTGGCGGGGGACTGGCTGGTCTAGGATGACCTCAGCTGGGATGACTTATTCTGTGCTACCTGGTCTCCCATCCTGCAATAGGCTTCCCCGGGCCTGCTCCTGAGAGAAAGGTAAGTAAGGGTCTGAGCAAAGGAGCAGAAATATGCAAGTGGCTTTGTAAGACCATTTGTCCTGTTGGCTAAAGCGAGGCATGTGGCCAAGGTCAGATCAAGTTAGAAGGACACTACCAAAACATATAAATATATAGAAGAATGAAACAGTGGGACCATTAGCAATCTACAACATCCCACTACATGGACTTCGTAGAGGAAAATTTTTAATTTAAGAGGTTAACAAATGAAGGCATATACACCATAGTAGACACCTGTTGAGAGGCCTGCCCTGCCCACCATCTCTGGGAGATGCCCAGGCAAACCACAGGAGTTGGTCCCTGGCAGCCTTGCTTATGCTGTGTGATCCTACAACCTGGTTTTGAATGACCTGCAACAGGGGGAACCCCTGACCCAAGCTGACCTGGTCACCTTCTCTTTTGGGGATTTAGGAATGGAACCAAGACAGTCAGAGTCTCAGGAGCCAAGAGAGTTGAGTCAGGTGTGTGTGATGGCACCTACAACATGTAGCCTTGGGCACTCTGGGGAGGCTGTGCTTTCCACATGAACTGAGGAGCAGAGAAAACAGCCAGTCTCTTGGCCAAAAGAGAAAGCCAGACGAAGCAAATGTTGTGTTGGTTTCCTGCCGATGCAGTCATAAATCGCAACAAACTTGGTGGCTTAAACAAGTCAGTTATTATTTTACGCCTCTGAAGGTCAGAGGTCTCAAATGGGTTGGCAGGGTTGCATTCCTTGCCTTTTCTGTCTTCTCAAGGCTGGCTGCATCCCTTGGTTTATGGTTGCAACACCACAACCTCTGCTTCCATTGTCACATCTCCTCTTCTGACTGACTCTCCTATCTCTCTCTTTTAAGGACCCTTGTGATTACACTGGGCTCCCTTGGGTAATCCAGAATGCTCTCCCCATCTCAAGACAGGGATCTCAAGATCTTTCACTTGATCCTATCTGCAGAGTCCCTCTTGCTATGTAAAATAGCATTTTCACAGGTTTCAGGGATTAGGACATCTGTGGAGGCCATTATCCTGCCCACCACATATGCTCATGAGGAACAGAGACGAAAGGTAAAGAAAAGGCTTCAAGAGCCTTCTGCTTCTTAATCTAGTCATGGTATTTCTTCACTCCTGCCCTTGGGTGCCTTGACACACTCTTATATCCTTATAAGAAGTCTTTTGGGTGATGACTGCTTGGAGTGCCCTGTTGAGAAAAGTTCTGAAGGCTTATTGGAATGAATGATCATTAACAATGTCTTGACTTATATTTGTCACAAATCCATCAGCCTTGCTCTAGATTAGAGAAAGTAGAATTAGCACGGCTCAGTGTGAAGAATAATTTTTTCTTATCAAAACAGGGCTTAAACCATGAAACTTTAAATCCTGGTCAATGATAGCTGAATCGGAATTAAGGGATATCCCTCAAGGGACTGTCCGTAACATGTAACTTGGGGGCTGTGAGTGGGCTGCGTTTTACCATGTACCAGATCTTAGAAGACAAAAGAGAAAAAAAGAAAAATTCAACTTGGTGATTCTTCCACCCAATACCTTTCCCTTTGATCAAAACAGCTAGGGCCCAGTCACAAACCCACATAGAATGTCTCCTCCTCAGTAGCATGGCCACAGCCAGGAGGCAATCTGTGTCACTACTCAAAACATTTTTCCTTGTCAGAGCATCTTCTCACACAGGAAGACCATTGGTTTCCGGAGCTCCAAGTTTTATTTCTGTCAGTTTTGTTTAGTGCTGTGTGCCAGGAGCTCACTTATGCCCAGTTCCTTGGTTTGGCTTTTATAGGGAATTCTGCCAAGTGACACTTAGTAACGTTACTGATCACTTTCTCCAGGGTTCTCAGTGACTTGATGGTGTTGAAATTATACTGTCTCACCAGAAAGAAAGAAAGAAAGAAAGAAAGAAAGAAAGCAAGCTTGTAGTGCCTAGGAACCGAGGAGCAAACATAGGGTGGGCTAGAGGGTATTGTTCTGTTTTTTAAGTGATATCGAGAATTCAAACTCTCTCAGAACCAGTAAGAACACTTAATAAGAGATGAGACAGACCAAATACCCTTAACAAAAGAGACTCCTTCCTATTAACTGTCTGGATGTCCCTTTTCATGAGGAATTCTTTCCTCTCCAAAGATTTAAGGAGGGATATGTGATTTAATCCCCCACTGTAGCTTTTAAACTCTGTAGAATGAGTGCTTACAAAGTAGGATCTTTTCCTAGATATTGTAAAAGAGATGTCTGTGAGTATGTTTTGCCAAGAAATTAAAATTCAGTGTTTGCCAAGGAGCATAAATATACTTGGCAGAATCCAGAGGCTCAGTAGCAGAGATAAAAGTAATTGTTCCCTTCAGCCAATTGCTCACACTTATTACAAAACATTTGTCTTCCCCTGGGGTGGATTTTTTCCCCTCTTACCGTCTGGCTCTGGGAGATATTGTCCTCTGGCTCTGGAAGGCCCATGAGACAAACTTTGAAGTGAGACACGCTGAGCCCCATAATTACTTCTTTATGTAGCTCCAGATGCATAGAGACCGGCGGAGGCTCAATTATTGACCTGAGACATTTCATCTCAGTAACCTGCTATTTTCTCCTTCAATAACGATCAATTGTTAAGAAAGACATTTATGTTTTAACAGCGTCATTCTTTCCAGTGCTTTAAAATCTGATTTGATTCTCTGCAGCTCTCTGGGCTTTATATAAATGTCAGTAAACTGAATGGGTTGTCAACACTTGGCCCGGTGATCAGTTAACAGGAGATTTCTTAGCTTTATATTCAATGAAGCAGCTCAGGCACTGCTGATATTAACATTCTGATGCTTTTAAGATTTTTCCCTCAACCCCTGCATATGTCCCCAAAAACTATCACCCGGGAGAAAAACAACCACAATGGCCTGATTCTGAGCAAAACCTCTTTGTTCTTCCTTTTACTGTGACATGTGCCCAAAACAACCAATTATCAGGAAACTAAACTTTTTCATACACCCCAATTTAAGATTGCTTCTCTTGAAACTGGAGAGAACGTGTTAACATGACTTAAAGGTGAAAAAAGCCTAACATTTTGGCAAGAACTTGAGTCATCATCAGTAACTCAAATTTGATACTACTCGACAGTTCGTTCAATTCACTCTTTGTACTTGACAATCCTACAGCTGTATTTCTTTTAAAAATAGTCTAAAATCTGAGGCGCCTGGGTGGCTTAGTCCGTGGGGCATCTGACTTCAGCTCAGGTCATGATCTCGCAGTTTGTGAGTTCAAGCCCCACGTCGGGCTGTGTGCTGACAGCTCAGAGCCTGGAGCCTGCTTTGGATTCTGTGTCTCCCTCTCTCTCTCTGCCCCCCCCCCCAATAATAAATGAACGTTAAAAAAAATAGTCTAAAATCTTGCTAAATTCCTCGTGTGTTTAGTACTATAGTTTCTGTGTACTCATCTCTCTTTTCCTCTAAACTACGAGTTCTTAGAGGGGCAGTACCTCAAAGCATTGCCACATTCGTTCCCTGTCCTTTAGGAGCTTAGGCAATAGGAGGAGGAAACCCTACACAAGGAGCTATCCTTATCTTCTAATGCCAGCCTCTTCTGTTTCCTCTTCTGTTTCTTCTCTCAGTCACTGCTACCCTTGCAAAAAACATAAACACTTCTTATTATTCATTATTTAGCTTTTGACAAAAGCTTCTCCAAAATAAAAAGTCACCCCAAACTGTTTATAAAAAAAAAAAAAAGTAATGTATAACGACACATCATTCCTATAAATCATAATAAAATACAGGAAAGTTACTACTTGGAATTCCTGGGACTAGGCAGTGGCATAGAAAAGAGGAAAGAAGGAATTTTCTTTTAAGGGAACGGCAAAAGCAGGCCATTTGGCACCATTTTGACACCATAGATCATACTTTAAATAGAAGTTGCCCATTGCGGATTTTAGATTATAAATTAATTTTAAAAGTCAAACATCCTGGGGAAACATTTTTAGTCTGTTAATAATATTATTACTGAGATCTTTTCCCGCAAAACTACAAATAAAAGGGTATGAAATATCACGGTTCTACCCATTTTATGGTCTTGACAAGAAGTTATACTTACACAAAGTAAAGTCAAGTTTATTCCAGGAAAAAGAAAAAATAAAATAGGAACAAGTTGAAATTTACCATTAAGATTTTCAGATGATAAGCCACTTAAGAATAACTACTTTTCACCTTTCTTTAGCAAACATAATATACCAACACTTGGATCTGTACAAATAGTAACCTAGGATATACTTCTTCTTTGACGACATGAAGTAAAATTTAAGTATCCAATTTTTCTATTAAGCAGTTTATAAACATAATTTAGTATTTTATGTGTGACATTAAACAAAGTATATAATGGGAAATCGCCTCCCTTATGAGTAAAACACAAATCTTCCAAGATTTTAGCAGAAAACCAAAATCCCAGAAAGTCACTCCAGGATGGGAATCCCCTTCGGTTTTCCACATGTTAATCCCCAACCAAAACTCTGACTCAAGAATAGACACACCCTCCATTCTTTAGTTCCCCTTGACCCAGTTGAAACTGATTTGATTTTTTTGTGCTTGTAAACGCGTACTGTGTTGCTCTCAATTTTGTTGCGGTTTATCATTGATATTTAAAAAAATACTTGACTAAATAAGGGAGAACATGAGAAATAATTATGGAAAATCCAAACTAAAAAAATAGGCATGTTTCCAAAGCACATATTTCTGATCCTAAAATAACCTCCCTTTAGCCCTAAAGGACCAGTAGAACTTTGCAGACACCTTGCCCAGTTCCCACCTTCCGTTTCATGCATTTTCCTTGTTTGCCAAGAAGTCTTGGAACCTATGAGAACCAATCTAGAATGACTTAACTTTAAACAACATTTTGACCTTTCCTTTTCTTTCCTTTCTTTAAATTTCCTTTCCCCACAGATTTTCCACTTATACCTAGTTTCCCATCTGAGGGACACAAATAATTTATAGGGACATGATAATTTGAATAATGAATTGTCCATCTCTTTCTAGCCCAATTTACTGGCTCTGCCCACTTTTGTATGAGGCAATGATTCTGACATTTCACCAAATGTAGAAACAACTGTGTGTTATCTCTGAACTGGACAACAGCCATTGCATGCACACAATACCATGACTTCCTCCACACCCCTGGCCTTGGAAGGCATGGAACTCAGGGGAACCCAGGTTGCCCATGTCTTATCCATAAAACCATTCACATCAGCTGAGTATGTGAAGGACAAAGCCCCCCCAAACTGCAAGAACAAATGACATGACACACTTGAAAGGAGAGGAGCCAGAGCACTGACCATTTCTGCAGCAAAGGCGGTGGGGGTGGGGGTAAGGGAGGGGGTGGGGGTGAGGGAGGGGGTGGGGGTGAGGGAGGGGGCGGGGGCGTCAGGAAATGAATCTTCAGGCGAACAGCTCAGGGAGAACTGGGATTTGACTACATGTTGTTTATGTCTCACTGTGGAATGTTTCTAAATTCCATTCGTTGGACTTTTACTCGTATCTGAAACATAAACTAGGGAAAAGAATCCAAACAAAAAAAATAGCAACAAACTCTCTGTAATTAGAACAGGTTCTATATTTCTGCTTTGGTAGAAAAACTATAGCTAAAGAGTGGTAGTTTCTTATCAACTAATTAACTCTTGATATCCCAGAGAACATAGCAGAAACCAAAGATTGATGAGTTTTCATTTTTTCAGATGGGTTCTTTTCTGTTTTGTCTTTGCTGTCACACTCACCCTTGTCCCAAAGAAAGACAGGTGTTGAGAGTAAAGCCTTAAGGAGGATGGTCTTTTTACAAAATTACAAAGCCCTGACCTTCAGAATTGCTACAAATAAAATCCCTTTGCAAAGGGTCAAGCCATGCTTTCCCCATGCTGACTGTCACTCCTTAAGCCTCTATCCCCTACCCTTAAATTCCAATGGGCAACTCCGACTCAGGTATTCACATTATCTGACCTTCAGAATTACCTTCCATGAAGTGTGTATGGAGAAAAAGTAAGATTTTCAGTGTTTAAACATAGTATCTTTTTTTTTTTAATTTAAATAATCTCTAAATCCAATGTGGGGCTCAAATTTACAACACTGAAATCAAGAGTTGCACATTGCCAACTGAGCCAGCCAGGCACACCAAACATGGTATTTCTGAGTGAGATTTTTTTTTTTTCTCCACTGGCTTGTGACATTAAAATTTTATTTTTTTAATTTTTTTAAATGTTTATTTATTTTTGAGAGAGAGAGAGACAGAGTGTGAGCGGCGGAGGGGCAGAGAGAGGGAGACACCGAATCTGAAGCAGGCTCCAGGCTCTGAGCTGTCTGTCAGCACAGAGCCTGATGTGGGGCTCGAACTCATGAACTGTGAGATCATGACCTGAGCTGAAGTCAGACACTCAACCGACTGCACCACCCAGGTGCCCCGTGACCTTAACATTTTTAACTATTTTCCATGAGAAAATTTTCTATCCTCTTAGTTATTCAAGTGTCTCTTACCAGGATTAAATAGAGAAGAGCCTGAAACTGGTAAGATTTTTATAATCTCAGCGTGAGCATTGAATATATTTTCACTAAATTATGATGCTTCCATAACTTTTCTTGGCCCTAAGAACCACTTTACTCTGTGATGAAATGAAAGAGAGAAGATTGCATTGAGCCAAAGTTGGTGCAAGAGGAAATGGATCCACGTCCTGAAGCTTTTTAATCAAAGCCCCTACGCTGGGCTCTACACCTGGCTTTTACGTCCAAGGAGACTACATTCTCATTTGGCCTGTTTCTTAGGATGATATATTCGGGAAAACAGATCTTATTCCTCCTGATCTGTATATTAAGCCAGACCCTAGTTAATGCCAAAGAAGTATGTTCTCACAATAATCATATTGGGAATTCTTTGGGGGTTGTTTATTTATTTTTGTTCTCTTTTCTTTTTCAAAGGTGTTAAATATGCCAGGTAGCTCTGTGCTCTGATGCTCATGACACAGTGTTTTTCTTTTCATCACCGGCATTTTGGCGCGCATGGACCAGACCCTCACAGCCCTCCAGACAAAGTAGCCCTACCTGTTTATCACTGGAGTCAAGTACCTCTTCTGCCAGTTCCCACAATGTGACCTTCCTCTGAGCCTCTCTAGGTGCACTTTTCTCTGGACAGACTTCTACTCTCTATTATACCAATAAAGACTCACAGCTCTGGGGTCTTTCCACTCAGAAGGCATGATTTTGAGTTTGCCCATAGGCCTAGAAGAACAATGTGAAATGCCGATGCCCTGACCCCACAGTCTATGCCCGCTTTCAGTGTGGGCACGCTCAGACGGAAGTAAGGCGTGACGAAGCAGCCTTCCGTAAGGACAGCTGCTTCCCCAGCTATTCAGAGCACCTGAACCTTGACTTCTAGACTTGTGGCTTCCCAGAACTGTTATTCTTACAAAATACCTAACTTTTATGGAGTACTCATAATATGCCAGGCATTTATGTAGACAGCTCATTAAATCTTCACCACATTCCTACAGGGTAGGTTTCTCATCTCACAGATGAGAAACAGAAGCTCAGAGAAGTTCAGAAAGTTGCTCAAGGTCATATAATATAAGAATTAGTAGCGATGGGGTACAAATACAAGAAGTTTGACTCCAGATCCCTTAGCCATCTTTTGGGCAGTGGTTTACCCTTTGAATGAAAGAATAATAATTAAGCAGAGTATCTGGAATGAAAGAATATAATTAATTAAACATATATAAAAATCATAACAGCAGTGCCTACAAGAGTTCTTTAACTGAGGATTTTCTGTGAAAACTATAGAAGGATTAGTTGAGAATGACTGGGGTTAACTTAAAATATCCCATAAACTATATGAAAATGTATAGTGAGGTTCTTATATCAACTTCCAATTTCTCCTCTCTAGGGAGTTGATAAAAACCTTCACCAGGTGGGGTTAAGAGAATCATCTTTCTTCTGGTCCACTCTAAATGTCCCCCTCCCTGTTCACTCTCCCAGATTCTCTTATCTCATGGTGTCATTGCCCCAGAATGATTTGGAATCACCCCAATCATTATCAATGGGTTACTAAGGAGGTTTGCAAAATGCCTGCCATAGATACTCTTAAACTTAGTACATGGTTTCTCTCTCTTGGTCCCCATCATCCCATCCCCTACTCCATTTGCCAATCCTGTAACACTTCATTTATACCTCTGTTTCAAGAGCTCCATATCTTACATCTGTTTCTGTGCTATGTTCTGCCCTCTGTGGCAATGGAACAATTATTGTATTTTGCTTCTTTGGGCATGAAGTGTGGCTTCCTGACAGAGATCTTATAGCTGATATGGTTGGTGCCCCATCCATATCTTTTCAGCGTTCACCTCACTGAAGACTAAGAACACTTGTCATTCTCCACTGTAAGCCTTTCTTGCTGGGCAGGAAGTAAGCTTGCAGGCTGAGCCACAAGCGTCAGAGCCAATGACCCTGAGCGCAGTGCTCAATCCATTGGTAGATGGGGAAGAGGTAGAAAAATACTCTAACTTCCTCACTTCTGGTTGGTATAACTCTGAGGCATGTTCTACACCATCTCTCAGAGTTCCTCAGGTGCCATGGCAAATCCAAGTAATACCATCAAACATACCCCTAGGCAGAGCAATTCCAGTGTGTTTCTGTTCAGTCATTTCACAGGAAGGCTCAGTGGGGAAGAGACAAGCCAGCCAAGGTAGGCTGGTGCCAATGTCGTTAAAGTATCATATTATGAAGACTATAAACATTGATTCTATACAGTATCAGGAAGCGTGTGAGAAAACATTCTCATTCATGCTTTGCTGCAGTGGGAAATGATATAACTCTGTAAAGGCAATTTGGCAGGATCTACCAAAGCTTTGATTGTGTGTACACACTTTGGCCCAGAAATTCTTTTAGGAATTAATTCTGTAGAAATGTTTGCACATGTATGTCCAGGAATTTTCTTTTTCTTTTTTAAAATTTATTTGAGAGAGAGACAAAGTGTGTGTGTGTGTGTGTGTGTGTGTGAGAGAGAGAGAGAGAGAGAGAGAGAGAGAGCCAGGGAGAGGCAGAGGGGGAGAGAGAGAGAGAGAGAGAGAGACAGAGGGAGAATCTTAAGCAGGCTCCACACTGAGGGGGCTCCATCCCACAACCCTGGGATCATAACCTGAGCTAAAAATCAAGAGTCAGACATTCGACCAACTGAGCCACCCAGGCACCCTAGGAATTTTCAACATAGCATATTTATAACAGCAAAAACAATGGCCATCAAAAGGACACAAAAAAAAATAAAGAGAAAGCCCTCAAAAAAATAATCTATGTCCATTGCAAATAGCTTGTGCATAAACTCTCTATTTCCATAATGGCAATTAAAGGGGGAAGATAAACATTTATTGTGCCTTTCCTGTACAAGAATATTTTACATTTGCAAGTATCCAAATAGTACTAATTGATGTCAAAAAGTACTGTTTTATAGAGCACTTCCAGCTGATAAGTGTAGAAGGAATGATAGAATCCAAAAACATCTATTTTATAATCCCTAATGAAATAATTGATTCAGACTATGGTCACCAACAGATGATGAAACTCTAGAAGGAAGTCCAATGGGAACTAGCTATTGGTAGGGTTCCAAGCACTTATTACTTGTTGGTTATAAAGAGAAAAGAAAAACTTTCTCTTGGAGAGAACAAGCTGTCATCTTGACCATACTAGTGAATCTTGTCTGTCCTAACAGTGAGACTAGCTATGACCCTCCTCAGGTGATACAGTCTGGAGGACTTGGTGCCACTTACAAAGTATTCTCATCAAAATGTTGATCCTGAAACTAATCAACTGCAGAAAGACATTTTTCACAATTGTAAAGAGGCAATCAGGGACCCTGAAAATAGACTGGATGTTAGCTAGAGGAATTATTGACAATTTTGTTAGATGACATTAGGAAAATGAGCTTTTTGGGGGTTGGGGGAGGAACTGTATAGTGTTTAGGAATGAAATGTCCTGACATTTCGAATTTGGTTTAAATACTTTAGCAAAGAAAAAACAGATTAAAAAAGATGAAATATGGCAAATTGTGAATCACTGTTAATACTCTTACAGAGGTATTCACATTAAGTTCATCATAATCTTCTCTCTTCTGAATGTATGTTTGAAATTTTTTGAAAAAATTAAACAGAAACAACTTTTGTGAAACTAAAATTGTGGTACATTCCATTTTTGTTATATATATATATATATATATATATATATATATGATTTTCGGTTTATGAAGAAAGTTTAACTTCACTCACATGTTTATTAATCAATATGTGTATTCTATGACTGGTGCTACTCGTCTCGATGGGAACATAATCCAGCTTTCATGGAGCCTACAGTACAGCAAAGGAAGCAAACATTAAACTAATTGTGAAATTAATTATTTAACTGAAGCTAGAATGACCTCCTGATATTAGACGCTCTGCTCATAGCCTCAGGAGGTCTGGCCTCATCTGGGGAAGTGATGGTCAAGCCAAATACGAGACAAATTTATTGTTTCCCAAATGTGGTAGAATCTTAGGAGATCCTGAAGAGCACTGGCTAAATTATTGACAGCAAGAAAGGACTTAAACATTAGGGACCGGAGTCAGCTTCCAGATGAGCCCAGGGTTCAGTCAGGTGTGCACAATGTCCAAAGGCTCAAAATCTCTAAGATCCCACACAGAGACCTTGTCCTGTGTTATTTTGCAGGAAAACTGACTCCTACCAAAGCCTGTCCAGATAGAGAGGGGGAGGCAGAGAGAGAAGCTGGTTGACCATATTAGTGGGGACTTCCTGCTTAGCATCACTGGAGCTGCATTTGCAGATGGAGAGAACTGGAGGGCCAGCTGGGAAAAGCTGGGGAAGAGGAGGACTAGAGAAACTGGGCAGGACTCACCCAAATATACATAAACTTGGATGAAAAGTCAGACTCCAGTTTATTTACAAACAACAGCGCATTACTTGAATTCCCCAAAGTAATTCTCCTGGAGTATTAACTACTAAGTGGAAGTCCCTCCAGACTGCAAACTTATCTCAGAGCACTAATAAGGAATCCTGTTCCGGGGTGTTTAGGTGGCTCAGTCAGTTAGGCATCCGACTTCAACTCAGGTCGTGATCTTGCGGTTTGTGGGTTCAAGCCCTGCGTCGGGCTCTGTGCTGACAGCTCAGAGCCTGGAGCCTGCTTCGGATTCTGTGTCTCCCCTCTCTCTGCCCCTCCCATGCTCATACTCTGTCTCTCAATAATAAATAAACGTTAAAAACAATTTTTTTTTAAAGAATCCTGTTCCCTCCATCCAAAGGAAGAGATTGGATTGTCTCTTGGGTTTAGCTAGGTAAATGTATCCTCCTTGGAACAGCCAAGGTGGAGCCTGCTTTTCTGTTTCCTTGCCCTTTAAGATGGAGCAAGTATAGCGAGTCTAAAAGAGACTGTACCTATTAATTAATCCTTTTTTTAAATTATGAAATATTGTACATGAGAAGTACAGAGAGTAATATACAATACCTTACTTCCCACTGGGAATTGCTTAAATTCAATATATGATTAATATATTTGTTATTTAAGAATAAAACTTCACATACAGTTGAAGTTCCTTATATATTCTTCCCTAAACCTACTCCTTTCCTCCTGGAAACAAATACTTTCCTGAATTGATCGGTGTCCTATGCCTTATATCTATATCATACATATGTGAAAAATATATGAATATATGTATATACATATATGAAAAGTATGCATCCACAAATAACATATAGTATGGTTTTGTGCACCTCTAAACAAGTTGTACAATAAATTACCCAAGTCTTATCATAATATAAAGTGTCAGTCTGCAACTTGCAACTTCTTTTTGTCACTTAATATTGTTTTCTAAGATTCACAAATATAAATCTAGTTTATTCAGCTTAGCTACTGGCTGTATTCCATATGAGACCAGACTACCATTTATTCATCCATTTCTCCTTCTTCTGGGTGTTTTAAAATTACAAACTTTTTGGGCACCTGGGTGGCTCAGTTGGTTAAAGCATCCGGCTCTTGATTCTGGCTCTGGTCATGATCTAATGGTGGTGAGATTGAGCGCAGCAGCCCTGCTTTGGGATCTGGGCTTAGTGTGAAGCCTGCTTAAGATTCTGTCTCTCCCTCTCCTTCTGCCCTTCCCCGACTTGTGCTCACTCTCTCTCTCTCTCTAAGAAAAACAAAATTGCAAACTTCCAAGTATTATTACAGATCATGCTGCAGTGAAAATCCTTGTGTATTACTTTAGGTATACATATGCATATTTTATGATCTAAGATTTATACCAAGAAGTGCAATTTCTATGGTTCTATTTTTTAATCTAAATATGACTCTAGCATCCTTAGGTGCGCAATCCATCCTCAAACTGCTTTGACCTTGAGGGTAACGGAGAGATTCACAAGACCAATGATTGTTGATTGGAGCTTCATCTTGTGGAATAATTAATATACATTTATTTGTAGGACATCTATATACTGCTTTATTTATTTATTACAGTTTTGTTAATTGTTGATGACTATGCATATGGGTTTGTGTATTGTAGTTTACCTACCATAAATAACTTAAGTTTCTATTTTGTTGGTATATACTCCCTTCACCCTAGGTTATCTAGAAAAACAAAACAAACCTTAGCTCCCCTGGAGAAATCTCAGAATCACATCTTCTTTGTATCTTTCATAACCCATGGATAGTTTTCCTATTAAACTACATATAATTTAATCTGTTTTCTTACATTAATAAGAACTGCTCAATCCAAGTTTTGGATCTTTAGAAGATAACTATGTTATCATACTGTGTTTATCACATTTCATCTGTAACTCAAGAATTTTTAATACCTTAGCCACCCTGTGATTGCTTCAAGGAAACCTGCTTCAGTGACACCACTGGTCTAGAACCCAGTTGAGCTCACCTATAAAACCCAAATTGTTGAGTTAATAAACAACTGTAACTGTTAACATATTAAAATATTTCACTTTAAATATTTACATGTGCAAATCATATATTATCTAGAAATATATGAGAGAAAAGAAAATAATCAAATGTTAGGAGCAAAGTAAATTAATCATTAGTGCAAATTATGCATTGAGGAAGAGCTTTCTGATGAGTTTATAGAGAGATTTTTTTCCTTCTTGTCATTGTCTTATTTTCCATCTACAAAGGAGATAATGCAATGACTCTTCCATTGACATTTTCTTAGAAAGATGTGAGAGCTGACATGTAACTTTAGTCAGACTTATTAAATTGTCAGATTTATTTAACTCACTTAATTCAGTTAGTTAAAAGAAATCAAATTATTTCAACTTAGACCACCATTAGATGGTATTATCTGACAAGTGTGTGTATATATATATACATATATATATATCTGTTTTCTATCCCTGACTACATAGATATCCTCTAAACTTTGGATGACCTGATATTCAAAAATGGGCCAGGAACCCTGGATTCTCCTGCATTTGAGATTGTACTGTTGAAGCTGGACCAACAGGAAGCAACCCACAATGCGTATATGAACACCAATAACTATTGCATTGAACAAGCAAGTTCTGAGGGCCATAGTTGAATGAGATAAGGAACACTTACTCAGCCTTATGGTTACTCTTAGTTTCCATGCAGACAATATATGCACTTTGCACATTTCAAAAATGCAGAGGTACAGCTCCATAAGCAATCAAAGACACCAGGTATTCATATTTCTGAGAAGAAAGTGTATGTTTTCAGGCATTCCCTAATGATGCTATTTGTGTTTGGTCAGTTTTGAGGAGTAAGATTGCATGCAGGAGAAAATTTTGTTGCTAATTTGCACTTAGACTGAATCCACCAGTTGAGAGCCACTGACTTGAGCACATACTGAGGCAAAAGTCTTCTCTGCCCATCATCACTATATATATGGCAGCCTCTGAGATTCAAGTGTAGACCCAATGATAGCTAATGATTTTTAGCACTTCCTGTGTGTCCAGCACTGTTTTATGTACTTTCACCTGTATTCACTAAATCCTCACATTACCACAGGGGATAGATGCCATTATTATCCTCATTTCACAGATGAGGAAACTGAGACATAGATTAAGTAACTTACACAAGTTACACAGCTCCAGAGCTTGTGCTCTTAAGCATTAGACCTCACTGGATATTTTACATAGTTCCAATGGGGTCAGTCAGATACACACTGGATGTGGTCTCAAGTGCTCAGGGAAATGGATCTCTTCTGGAGCTATTCCAGGCTTTGGGATCCCACTGCTAGACTCAAAATGCAGGGGAAAAGACAAAGAAAATCAAGAATTGGACCTGTCATTCACTCTGAAGTGGCATCAAAATGTCCTGGAGATTCCCAAAATCAAAGCCAGTTTGGAACCAGATCAGGCTTCCTTAGTTTATATCCAGGCTGGAATTTCATAAACCCAGTAATGATTCTTCAAATTCTGATACTTGAACTACTAAAAGGTAAGGGGAGATGTTCTGCTCAAATAAATTTGAAAAAAAAGCAACAGTCTACTGAAATTCACAAAAAATCATAATAGATATGAATATATTAGAGATTTGTAGAAATTCTGCAACAAAGAAACACATTCAACTTTGCTTATGCAAGCATTTACCAAACTTGTACCCCTTAACATTTCCATGGAACATCATTTAAGGCCAGTGCTCCAGAATGAGTTGACCAGTGGCACCTTGAGACAGAAGCTACCTGGTCCACCATGTCTTAAAAACATTCTACAAGAGCTATTATAGCCCCTGCATAATTTCTCCTCCCTGCCTGGCCTCAGGAAGGCCTTCTCCTCTGAGAACTTTGGCAGGGCTTGGGTTTTGAGGTTGGCACTCCATACTCCCAGGCCTAGGCTTAGCTTCCTAAGTCCCTTCAGACTTTTCTATCAACAGCTTGATGTGTGGCCCTGAAGCAACTTGAAAATGAGCCATTCGGTTCTGATCCTAAAACCAGGGAGTAAGACATTTTGTTTGGATTTTTGGAAGATCTTTGGCAAATTTCCATATAAGTGGTTCCTCAATAAGCAATGAATCATAAACATCCATTATGGACAGGAGCGACTGGGTAATAATAGAACAGACACATGCTGTCCTTATGACCTTTCTTCCAAAGGGAAGCTCAATTGAATTAAGTCTGTTCCCACAGTATATTACTCAATGTTTCTTAGGGGTATGAGAAACCTGGAAATTACAAGGCAAACCACAAATGAATTGCTGTTCAGTCAAGTCACACAACTAAGAGAAAGTTAAATTCCTCCATGGCCAAACACAGCATCTAGTTCCCAATCTGTCAAAGAACAACAAGCCAGGAAGTGACCACTTTACAGGTATCTACCCTTCCATCCAACCAAGGGTCTCAGAACATTTTAAAAGTGGAGGCTGATTAGGATATTCCTCTGAATGGAGCAGAACCGTATATAGGCTAGGGAAGTTTTATGACATCCCCCTCATTCTCTTCTTTTTCCGTTGCTAGGGAAGGTGGGAATTAGGAGTGACTTTTTTTTTAAACCACTTGATTGCAGTATGATTGACATACAAACAGTGGTATATATTTAATGT
This sequence comes from Prionailurus bengalensis, assembly GCF_016509475.1. Taxonomy (NCBI): domain Eukaryota; kingdom Metazoa; phylum Chordata; class Mammalia; order Carnivora; family Felidae; genus Prionailurus; species Prionailurus bengalensis. The sequence continues at coordinate 100,656,796 of NC_057355.1, forward strand.
ACACAAAAGTTTTCTCCTTCCCTCTTTGTTGTTTATTTATTATTACTATTATTATTATTATTATTATTATTTGTATGTGGTAAAAACATTTCACATAAGATCTACCCTCTTGGCAAATTTTTAAGTATCCAACAGAGTATTGTTAACTTTAGGCACTATGCTGTCCAAGGACATATTTATAGATCTAAAGGACATACTTATCTTTCATAACTGAAATTTACTACCCTTTGACTAATATTTCCCCATTCCCCACTTCCCACAGCCTCTGGCCAAAGCCATTTCACTCTCTGCTCCTGAGTTTGACTATTTTAGATTGCTCATATAAGTTGTATCATGTAATATTTGTCCTTCTGTGTCTGCTTTAATTCACTTAGCACAATGTCCTTCAAGTTCATTCCTGTTGTCACAAATGGCAGGGCTTCCTTCTTTTAAAAAGCTAAATAATATTCCACTGTATGTATATACCACATTTTCTTTCTCCATGCATCTATTGATAGATAGCAAGAAATGTTCTAGGCTTTTATCTAGAAAATGAAGTAATAATAGAAAGAAACTGACCTAGTAATTCCCCAACGTGGACTGGCCAAATGCGATAGCAGAGTCAGCAGGGGGGCTACACTGGAGCAAAGTCTGCAAATCAGGAAACTCTGAATGATAACAGATACCCTCGTGCTTAGCTCCACAAAGCAAAAGTAGCATGGATGCTAAGAAGGATGGTGGCAAGGCTGCTTGCAGGGCCTGCTATGTTGGCCTAGTCCATCTGTAAGGTCCATCAAGCTCCTTGGGCTCAAGCACTGAGGTTTAGTGAGGTTTATTGCTCAAGATAGCTGAAATCTGGATCCAGGCCCCCACGCCCCTAAGCACTCTCTGACAGTGCATGCCAACATTCAGTAAATATGCGCTGGGCATTGTATCAGACCTACGGAGGTTAGAAACATGAATTAGACATAGTTCCTGTGCTCAAAGAGTCTATGAATTAATAGGATAAATAGAATCCAGTCAAGGAGGTATAATACAAAGCAGAATTAAGTGCCGTAAGAAATACATACAACTACAGCAACTGGAGACAATATAAATAGTATCAGTCCTTGTGTCAGAGAAGAAAAGCACAAGATGGACACCAGGAATGTTGATTAATTCAGGGCTGCTGGGAGGAGAAAGCTTGAAAGGAGGTAGGAGGAGATATAGTCATAATGAGTCAGAATGGTAGTTTGGGGCGGATAATGACAAACTCTAAATTTTTAGCCAAAATGTGATTGTATTCATTCCAGAGAACAATGGATGTTTTCAAGCAGGAAGAGTGCTTTTGACAAAGAAGGCAGGAAGGGGTCTGCAGTAAGGATTGAAAGTAGATCAACTTGAATGAGAAAGGACATTAAGGAGGCCAGAAACTATGGAGGCCGAGAACTCCAGCCAGGAGGTATTTAGAGAACATTTTCTTTAGAAGAAGGAAGGGAAAGAAACAAACAGACTACTACATCTCAAATGTCAAGAGGAGAAATTTCAAGAAAGAAAAAGTGGAAATTTTGCAGAGAGAATTAATTTGTTATAATTAATATATTACATAATTAATTATTAATATAACAATATATTATATTAATATAATTACATAAACATTTATCAAATGTTTACCTGCTAAACGTGGAACAGAAGACCAGCAAGAAAGTCTATGCTGGGGGAGCTTACATTTCATTAAAAGGAAGCAAAGTAAACAAGTTCAACAAAATACTTATGCATTGTGATAAGTACCATAAAGAAATAAACAGGATGAAGCAAGGAGAAAGTAGAGAGAGGAAGAAATCTTTATGGGGCTTCCAGGTTAAGACCTCTTAAAGAAGTGACACTTGAACCGAGGATGTTCAGCTATTGTAGAGCAGGAAGGAGAGTGTTCTAGGCAGAAAGAACAAGTGCAAAAGTGTGGGTCATTAGAAAGGGCCATTCGAGGAACAGAGAGGAGGTGTGGCCAGAGCATACCGAACAGGCAGAATCATGGCATGTAATGAAGTCAGTGGTCCAGCAGAGAGAAGATATGACTTGGCCTTGGGTTGGTTACAGAGAAGACAAAGAAAGGGCCATATCTGGAATTAGAATCAATAGAGTTTTTTGAGAGATTAGCTATGGAAGATGAAAGGAAGGGGTAATCAAAGATGACTCTTAGCTTCTCTGCCTGAGTAACCAGGAGGATACTGATACCATTTATTTTGATGTGAAAGAGTGGGAGACAGATACATTAGAGGGAGAAGGAGCTCAATTTTAGATATGTCAAGTTTAAGATACCTAGGTGAATAGTATTTGGATTGTCATAGAATGGGTTTGGGCAATAAGGAGGCCATTGGTTTCTAGTCAGAGATGTGGTCCATGGTAGTTCTGGGGTAACATCCTTATAGCCACTTCCATTCCAGCTCCAACAGAAAGTCTCTGTGAAGGATCTGATTGGTGTAACTTGGGCCCAGTGCCCAAGTGAAAATAGACTCCTAAGATTGGATCCTACCTATTATATTCCCATTCTTGTGACTGGTGGGCAGTGGGGGCCAGAGAAGATATATAGGAACCATTGCCAGAAAGAAAGTGGAAGGGTATGCCATACAGACAACGAAAATAACAAGCAAAGGCAGAAGAGGTAGCCCTGCTCCTACCCATATGGCACTTTTTTTTTCTGATATCTTCTCCACTAAAACATTACAACTATTTGTCATTATGCTGCATTAGAGACAAAAGCCACACTGCAAAATGGTAGCTGTATATAGGCATCTTTGCCAAAACAGGCTTTGATGATACAACCACCTGGCCTACCCTAAAGTGATTCCTTCTCAGAGGCAGGAAGGCTAAATAGTAATTTGCCTACTTGATCTAAGTGTTCGTTCATTTTTTCATTAAATAAGTCTATCTCAGGGACTTAATATGTGCCAGGAGATGTGGGGTATACATAGATGTATAAGAGAAGGCTTTAATCCTGTGGGGAAGACTAGACATGAACACAAACAGTAACAGAAAAGAAGGGGTAAGTGCCATTTGAAACAAAGTAATCTCTGGAAACCTAGCTGTGGGAATTTAAGGGGGAGGTAGTGGTACTTATGTAAAGGAAAAGAAAGGTGAGAGAAGAGGCTTTGCTGAAGTATGGAGACAGGAAGGACAAGGTAGGATTAGAGAATGGTCAAAATATCTGTTGAACTGGATTCCAAATTTCTATTACAAAGCAATAGGATTGGGGGCTGAAAGGTAGGTTGGGGCCAGATGATAGAAGGCTCTGAATGCCCGACTTGGAGCACTAGGTTTTCTCCGACTCCTCTCAGTGTTTGAGCGGAAGAATGATAGGATCCAAGCAGTGCCTTCGGAAGGTCGAGTTGGCGAGGAGTTGGGGAAGCACGAGAGGTGGGGTGACAGGGCGGTGTCAGGAGGTCACTGCACCCTCCATACATGAGTGATAGAACCCAGCTAGGGAGACAGTAGCACTAGAAAAGAAAAGAGGAGTAGAAAAGAGGGTATGAAGAAACGTCTGACTGGACTGGAGAATGGTAGGTAGGGAAGGGTAGGGTAGGGAAGGGTTCCATTAGGGTGGAAGGAAAAAAGAAAGTTGTGCAAAGTGACTGAGGTTTTTGGCTCAGTGAAAAGGAAGAAGGCAGTTTTGCTACAGAGACAGGAGGGTCTGGAGGTTTGGGGAAGATATGGCTAGTTGACCTTAGACATAGTTTATTAAGCCTGAGTCACCAGGAGGACAGACTGGAGTAGATTTTCAGTAGTGTGCTTGGCATGTAGAACTGGACCCAGAAAAGCCATTGGCCGAGAGACAAACTATTGGATGTCATTAGCTGACAGATGTGATAGCAGAAGAAGTTCCCGGAAAGTGTTAGAACCTTGAGAATTACATTTAGGAATCAGGTAGAGACAGGAGGCAAAGTGAAGTCTGAAGAGAGGCCAGGAGTAAAAGAGAAAATGTGGTTGTGATGGAAACCAGAGAATGACCAGCCATGTCTTACTGATCAACCTGATGTCAGAGACACAGTTACCTTGTGGCAAGTTGAAAACACATCTTCTGTCCTTCCTCAACTCCCCAGGCCCATCCTTAGTCTGAGTAGAGATTTGCACACAAAATGTGCTACCAGTTAAGCAAGATTTGGCACTCTGGCTTGGAAGTGCCTTTGTCACATGAGTTAGAGCAACAGAAAGGGCAGGCCTTGACCCCACAGGTCGGGGCTGGACTGCTGTGGGGCTTCCTTCCCGACTTGATTCAGGAATGGAGTGGGAGCTGGAGGAAATGGAGCCAGGGAACTTGAGATTCAAAGAAGGGAAGTTCATGCAGGGGCAGATTGGAAGGGTGGATTATTTAGGGAAAATGACGATTTTCGTGGCAGGGGAATTAGAAAATTGCATCAAGCAGCCATCTCTCTCTCTCTCTCTCTCTCTCTCTCACTCACTCACTAGAAGGGGAAGAATTGGAAATAAAAATTAAAGGGGGAATTAAGATATGAAAATGATGATGTTGTCAGATATTTAGTAAATTCCATTTTCTCATTCAGAAACTTGCACGTTAAATTATACATGAATTGCCTGCTTTAAAAAGTAACTGAAAGTCACTTATTTCTGAGAAAATAATGTGCCCGGAACCTGGAAAGTGTGGAAATACAAAAACAAAAAACAAAAAACAAAAAACAGTAAGTTTCCTCTAACCCCTACTCCAGAGAAACTTCTTTTAAATGTTGGTGTATGCCATTTCATCTGGAATTGAACGACTAGGCAATTTCCAATCTTTTACCACCATAAACAGCATTATGATGAATATCCTTATACATTCACTTTTGAATACTTGTTCTAATATTTCCTTACCATAAATCCCTTTAAGCAGGGTTGTTGGGTAAAAGGAGAGGCACACTTTTCAAAGCTTTTGATAAATACCACCAAATTACTACTCAGATAATGATACACATTTGAACTTCCACCAGCTATGTAGCAGAGTATCTATTTCCCTACATGTTCTCATCAAATTTTTTGTATTAATTTGTATTCCGCTACATGCATAGCTAGGTTGAAGTTTTTCCCAAATATTATTGACCATAGGTATTTCTTCCTTTGTGAGTTGTTTATCTATGTCTTTGGGTATGTTCATCCGCTTTTTTTTTTTTTTTTTACTTTTTAAGAGTTTTCTATTTAGTAAGAATATTCATTCTTTATCTATCACATACATAGCAAATGTTTTATTCACAATTTTCTATCTTCTGGTGTTTGAGTTAATTTTATGGTTTGTTAGATTTATAGAAATATTTAAAAATTTTAAATGTATATAGTAAAATATGTTGCTATTTATAGTTTCTGTTGTGCATGTTATGGGGAAGTCTTCCCCACCTATATTTTCTTATAGTTTTTTAGTTGTGTATGTATGTATATAGGTATAAGTGTGTGTTTCATATATGACATTTTGATCCATGCAGGTTTTACTTTTGTGTTTTGTATTTTTGTATGTGAATAGTTAATCGGTTATCCTGGAATAGCATTTCAAAAATCTTGTTCTGAGGACTTCTGTTCAGGGAGATGCAAATTGGTGCTGTGAAAAATGGGTCTTTAAGTACAATGCTTCTTTTAGGAATTGATAATAATTGTTAGCAATCTAATAAGGAATCCTGATTAACTTCAATTCAGTGCTTTATAAATGTGTTTGAACACTCTCTTTGCACTCAACTATTAAATTCAAGCAAGTGTTCATTGCATGTCTGCTATTAGAATTATAGAGATTTAAAGGTGAGTGGGAGAAAATCCTTATCCTCAACAAGCTTAAACCACAAGGGAATTATAGTCTAATAGAGACTGTTGTAAAGGACAGAATATGATACTTCCTGCTAGAAGTGGATAAAGTCTTTAGGGCTCATCAACTAAACATGTATGGGTTGGGGACGTATAGTCAAGAGTCCCAGGGGCTGGCAGATGATGCCATGTTCAGTTTGGACTAGCTCAGCTTGGACTAACAGTGGCACACCCAACTGGGGGCAATGAAACATATAGAATAAGAGTTTAGGTGAAGAGAACAGATTCGAAATTAGGGTAGATTAATACTATAAGGTAGGAGAGCAGAGAGCTACAGCATGAGTCCTGGCGTCTGGCAACATTTAAGGAGCAGGGAACAGCAGGAAGAGCTAGGAAAGCAAAAGATGATCACGTCAGAGAGGAAGAAGGGAATCTTGAATAAATTTAGAAGTCCTTGGAGTAGGTTTGTTTCACAGGATCGTTCTGAGATATTTTATTAAAAATGAATTGGTAATTTCCTGGATGAGAAGCTTGGGACTGAGGGTCAAGTGATGTGCTCAGGGGACCATCATGAATCAGCAGCTACATGTCAGTTCACCACAAATGAAATGTCAATGGAAATGCAAAGGCTGAGAAGGGAAAGAAGACTGAAATTCTATAAATTACATATCAGAACTACATCCTTTAAACATGCAAAGTGTTTTTTAAAATTCAGAGTTTAAAATGCATGGCTGTAATCTCAAAATCATTGTGACTACATATAAAATTGCTCTTTCTGCTTTGAGAATGGAGAAGAAAGACTTGTGGCAAAAGGAATGGGTGGTGGTGAGAACTGAGTGAACTGGGGCTATCAGAGGTTAGTGGCCAACTCTCTAGTTTTGAAGGGTGGTGAGTGGTGAGAGGAGATTACCAATAATAAGTAAAACCACAAGAAACTCCAGAAAGAGTTGACAGAATCTCAGAATATGAGGGTTTGTAAGAAATGTTTGGTAAACAATAGATAGGCAGAGGTGCCCCAGATTCTGATGTAGGAATTGAATATTCCAAATTGGGTCACAAATAAAAATCCCTTTAAACTGTTCTCGTGGCTTCCATAAGGGCATCTTCTCTGGTATGCCTTCTTTCTCTCTGATTGCTTGTTCTTTGACTCCTCTTTCTCACCCATTCCTGAAATTTCATGTTCAGAAACATGGTTCAATGATTCCAAATCTCAACTCTATCTTCTTTGCTTAAACTATTCTCAGAGGATATTTTCATCTTATCTCCATTCATTGTCTCTTCTTTGCCCACAAACAAAACCAACCTCCTCAGCCCTCTACTGCCAGCTATTACTGTCTGTGGAAGTGTTCCCTGAGGGTGTGGAAGCTCAGGTGGGGCCAGTATTTGGGAATGATGCTGGTACTGGCAAAAGTTATGGGGGTGACACCTCAGTTAAGCCACCATGTCCAAGGTCTCATGCTCATTCAGCCTCCCTTGTCCAAGCACTGGATGACTTTTAGTGACTCCAAAGATGATCCCCCATAGGTCATCACTTTAATTTTTCAAATGAGCTCCTCAGCTTTATCAAGGAATAGTTAATATTATAATTAACATTATAATTATTGCTTACTATGATCACTGATTGCTCACTGTGTGCTAGTTACTGCTGTAAAAACTTCATATATATATCAATGGATTTAATCATTATTAACTCCTCTTTAAAGAGGGGAAAATGGGGCATCTGGCTGGCTCAGTCAGTGGGGCGTGCAACTCTTGATCTCAAGGTTCGAGCCCCATGTTGGGTGTAGAGATTACTTAAAAATAAAGTCCTTAAAAAATAAAAATAAAAAATATGTAAATAAAGATGGGGAAACTAAGGCGAAAGGAGGTGAATGATTTGCCCAACTGGTAGGTGGAGGATCCAGGATTCAACCCAAGCCATGTAACTCCTGACATAGCATAAAGAAAACCTGGGCAGAAAGAGAGTAATACAATATTCAGAACAGACAAATGGTTCTAGCAAGTACTAGGAGATGGCGTTGGGTATAAGGCAAAAGAGATGGATACAGTGAGGCAGGTATGGGCAAGAAAACAGACTTCCATCTGCTGGAAAATGACACCATCGCTTTGACTCAATCATTCTGCCAGACTAGTTCCCTCCTCCCTCCCTTACATGCTGTCCTTGCTTCCTGTTAGTCTCCTCCCAGAATGCCCTTTCTGTCCAGTTTCCCTGTCCACACCCTGTCCAGCCCAGGAAAATCCCCTCTGTCTTCATTACACTCACTTTCCGTGACCACCCATCATCCTTACATGTGTTTCATGACTCACTTAAATACATAACCTCACACTGCCTTATGCTGTTACTTAGCAGTTTCAGGTATTTCCAGCTTATTCCTCCAAATCAGTGAAGGCTCCTCTAAGTCAGGGACCATGTCTTAGTATGGTCTTTCATCAGTGTCCCTTCCCATTCTCCACCATCCCCTCCCCAAGCTGTCCATATAAAAGGCATTCAATGAATACTTGTTTACTCAAATCCCATTATTGTGGGAAACCTTCTAAGTGACCTTTGTATGAGTAAGTTCTCAATCTTTAACTTTCTATTTGTATGTGGCACGCAATAGAGATCCATTGTTTGAAATTACATCCAGAACTTCTGTTTACTAAGTATGGTTTGAGTTATTTTGTGCAGATAAAAAAGAGAGAGGGAGAGAGAGACTGCTTCCGGAAAACATTTTTTATAACATTATTATTGGCGACTCATGCTGTCATGGAACTGCTTCTTTATTTTGGCTGAACTTTGAACACAGATTTACATTCTCCAAGTTTCCTTTGGAGTCAACTTTACTCTCATGCAAACTTCCAAAGGTTGCCAGCTACATCTCTCAATGTGAAGCAGAAAGAGCCATGTGTACAGAAAAATGATCTAGCTAAAAGTCCAAAGTCTGTGTTTATTTTACTGCTTTTAGTTAAAATGTGCAAGTCTAGAATTTCCAAATGTTCACCATATGTGTAAGCCCAAGCAAATCAAACAATTTTCAATTATAATTGGGTAATAATATGGCCTACCTTCTGTCTTACTATTTGAGCTTGCAATGTGAGCAGTAGAAGACAAATATCAGTTCTCAGTTCTCATTTCTCAGGCCACAGAGTACCCAGAGTTCTGCACATGCCGATAATTGCCCCATATTCCCAATGTCTTTGAAACCCATCATGGAGTTTTCTTTTTAGTGATGATAAATTCTCATATTCCAATCCTGTAAAGTTAGCTTTCTTGCATTTAAATTCACTCTTCTAATTCGATTTCAAATTGTAAGTAAATAAACTATTTTTAACATTCCTTTGTATCTTCTACAATGCCTAATTCCAATGCTTTGAAAACAACATAAAAAATTTAATTGACTCGTGAACAAGTCAACAAAAGCTTAACGTGGCTTTTTCCATCGGAGATTGTAGGTATTTTTTGGTATTCTGTACTCAGAGAATGTGACCATCCTTCATAAATTTTACTTTTAAATATTTATCCTATATTTAGTTAGAAGGTTACCTAGACTTAAAAAAATAGTTGATAGGAGCTCCTGGGTGGCTCAATTTGTTGAGTGCCCGACTCTTGATTTTGGCTCAGGTCATGATCCTAGAGTTGTAGGATCGAGCCCTGCATCATGCTCTGTGCTGAGCAAGGAGCCTGCTTGAGATTCTCTCTCTCCCTCTCTCTCTCTGCCCCTCTCCCCCACTCATGCTCTCTCTCTCTCTAAAAAAAATAAATTAAATTAAATTAAATAAGTTAATTGAAAGTAGAAGGTACTAAGGTACTTCTGTGTATGTTTGATTTTTTAAATATACTTGTTAAATTACTGACCTACTCATTAACTTTTGTCCCAGGCCTAGTCCCATCTAAGACTGTTCTCTTTACATTCTCCAAGTTTCCTTTGGAGACAACTGTTCTCTTTAAACCAGTGCAAAGCCAGCTGGACATTTTATAAAGAGCACCCTTACTGACAACTTGTTTACAAATATGCTATTACTTCCACCCATGTCTGATAGCTAAGTCCCTAGTGGTTAGCAACACAGACAGTTATCTTGAAGACTGTTCACATAAAGAAGCTAGGACCTACTGATCCCTGCTGCCCAGATTAATGTACCCGGGTTCCTTCATCTCCCAAGGGTACCGGTAGTCATTGGGACTGTTCCATGCTGTGTATACCAGCCAGCAGGCTCAGCCCTACTCCATTCCTCTCTATTTTGTTTTTTCTTTCTCTCCTCTTCTCCTTTCTGCTCTCTCCTCCCATCTCTTCCCTTCCCCTCTTTCTTTTTTCCCTTCCCTACCCCTCTTTCTTTCTCTTTCTTCTTTGTTTCATTCAGTATTTATTAACAAATTTTCTATTATTTATGGGGCCCTGTGTCAAGCAATGGGGACACTGTGTTAGAGTTTATGGTTGAATAGAGAAGTGAATATTAATAAAATTATCACAAATAGTGGTGAGTTCTATGAAGGTAACGAATAGAGGGATATGACAGCAGGTTCCAGACACCTGGTCTGATCTGGAGTGTTGAGAACATGGGCCTAATTTTACACTTAGATCTCAGAGACAAGTTGTATTTGTTAATTTATTACCCTTTTTCTCTTCTTTGTTTCACTTCTGAGAGATAAATTCTCCCCTTGTGCCAACTACTGGCACCTAGGGCCCAATGTAACGTTGTTGTTGTTGGTTGTTTTTTTTTTTTTTTTAACCTTCTCTCTTGTTATGCTAGAATTTGCCCAATAATCAATAAATATATCCTGAAATTAGGGTTTGGACATGTACTTGATACTTAACAAGTGTAAAAATGGTATCAGTGCAAAACTGACCTTGCTTCTCCCCCATATACTGGTAGCCCCGTGACATATGTCCTCCCTGCCCTTCTTTCCCTCCTAGTTGCCTCAAATTGTACACCTCCTTGGTCCCCATCACTTGGTTTGGCACTGGCCTCCTCTGCCACACCCCAGGCTGGACTTGACTCTGTAGGCTTCCTCACCCCTCTTTCTTCTTCCTGTTAATTTGTCCCCAAGCATCTCCTTCGTGAAACACATCAAAAATCTTATTAAAGAAAGTTTCCATTGTTGCCAATGTACTTACTATTTTCTCTCTGAGGCAGAAAAGTATATTTTATTCATATTTTTATTTTATTTTTTTAATTTTTTTTTCAACGTTTATTTATTTTTGGGACAGAGAGAGACAGAGCATGAACGGGGGAGGGGCAGAGAGAGAGGGAGACACAGAATCAGAAACAGGCTCCAGGCTCCGAGCCATCAGCCCAGAGCCCGTCGTGGGGCTCGAACTCCCGGACCGCGAGATCGTGACCTGGCTGAAGTCGGACGCTTAACCGACTGCGCCACCCAGGCGCCCCTTTTATTCATATTTTTAACAGCAAAAGATGACCCAAGTCATTTTCTTTGATAATGCTTAATGCCTTAATGCTGGCAAAGATGTAGGAAAAATAGAAATTCTAATGCATTGTGACTGACCCTGTACATTTTGGGGGATTTATTGTCAATATCCTACCAAATATTTCAAATGTGCCTGCTCCTTGACCCAGCAGATCCTTCTGAGACATGCTTCTCTAAGCTGTATAAAGATGTATGTAGAAGAATGTTCATTGCTTCTATTATAATAACAATTTTAAACAACCAAAGGGGATTGAAGAAATAAACAATGGTTCAATCACATACAGGGATACTTGCTGCCAATTTAATCAATGAGATAAAGCTGTTTGGACTAACTTGGAAAGGTGTTCGTGATATATTGTTAAGTGGAAAAAAATCAAGGTATAGGACAATATAGTAATATGATCCTATTCTTGAAACAGTAATCATAAACAGCAATCACCTCTGGGTAGTGGGATATCCCGGAACATTCATTTACTGATGCATCGCCACTACAATGCTTCAGCTTTAACAGGTCAGCATGTTTTATTTTGTTAAATAAGTAATCATGGCTATATAATACTTTTATATACTAATTTACATCGGGTTTTCCCTCCTCCTACTCCCTTCCCTTTACTTGAGCAGTTTCTGTCTGTTCTCTCAAGGAATGTAACAGAACATAAAAATAGCCTTTCCAGTCTTTCTGGCTTTCGTGTTCCAAAAGCATAAGCCCTTAGGGGGAGAGAATTTATTACATGTGTAAACAAAATGTTTTATTCAGCAGTGAGGGGAAGGCAGGGTGTCCTCCAGACTAGGGAAAGACACCACCTGAATGCAATGATGGGGGAAAGAGAGTGTGAGAAGCCATCAGAAGGAGGAGGAGATCTTTTGAGTTACTAGAGCAGAAATAACCCACACACTGTTCTCAGGAGCTGGTGGAAAGGGCAAGGGACAGGGGTGGGAATAGGTAAGATTCCAGAACCTAAATGTCTGTATCTAAGCCAGAAGTTATATTACAACTCAGATACCTCCAGGTGTCCTGGAGCGAAATGGCCCACTTGGCAGGACAGCTGTTACTCAGTCTCCTGCTGTCCACCAGGAGTGAGGGCCCAGCGTTGCCAGACCTTCCAATTATTCAAATCCAAAGTTTAAGTTACAAACACTTACTTTTTAACTGGCTCAGTTCCACAGGACACATTAAATGTACCTGTCAGTCCATTTGGGCTGCTGTAACAAAAATGTCATAGGCTGGCTGGTTTATAAACAACACAAATTTATTTCTCACAGTTCTAGAGGCTGGGAAGTCCAAGATCAAGGCGCTGGAAAATGCGGTGTCTGGTGAAGACCTGTTTCCTCGTTCATAGTCATCTTCTCACTCTGTCTTCACTTGTGGAAGTGGGGGAGAGAGCTCTCTGGGGCCTCTTTTATAAAGATACTAATCCCATCACTAGTGCTCCACCTTCCAGACCTAAGCACCTCCCCAAAGCCCCACCTCCAAATGCCATCACCTTGAGGGCTAGGATTTCAACATATGAATTTGGTGGGGACATAAACATTCAGTCCACTGTAGCACCTGTGGGTTGAACCCAACCTACAGGCCTCACATGTGTGAATTGTTGGAAGAAAAAGAGGCAGTCTTGCAAACAATTCCTGCGCTCCAGGCACGGGCCAGGTAGCAGGAGCTGTGGGCGCTTCTCTTCACAGGTGCCAGTGTAGACCAGGACCCCATGCTCCTTCCCACCCCCACTGCCTTCTTGAGGCCCACAGCCACAGAGGCTGGATTAAAGAGAGGTGAGGGGACAAGAACCCCTATGTCCTGATGTTGTTGTGTTTTTTGTCTACCAGGGCAGGTGAATAGAAGTGAAATGGAATAAAGAAGTGAATGGAATAAAACGCAGTCAGAAGTGAAATGGAATAAAGAAAGAATCGTTAATATAAGGATTATTTTGTGTAGTCTTTGTAGGAAAAGCAGGGGCTCTCTGCCAGGCTCTGGAGAGCCAGCCCTTCCTTGAGAACCGCTGCCCTGGCCACCTTTCTTCTCTTCCCGCCCCACCCACACCAGGACATCCCAGTCCCCATCTCCTACCACTGTCATCAGGACGCCAGGCCCTGAGAAAGCCAGGCCCACACACGTGGGGTTGGGGGGTGACAGGCAGGGAGGGTGCACTTTTATTTCTGGGATTGTGAGAAAAATGAGTTCCTGGAATCCCCAGTTGGAACCTGGAACAAATAAGATACAACATAGTAGGGAGGGATTTGTTTCTCTAGTGTTGTGAATATTATAGTTTGGCCATATTAAGTCATGTTGTGAGAACTGGCCTGGGAAACTAAAACAAGTCTTGATTTAAAAAAAAAAAAAAATGACAAGGGGCGCCTGGGTGGCTCAGTCGGTTAAGCGTTGGACTTCAGCTCAAACCATGATCTCACGGTTCATGAGTGGAGCCCTGCATTGGGCTCTCTGCAGTCAGCACAGAGCTCACTTCAGATCCTCTGTCCCCCCCTGCTTGCATTCTCTCTCTTTCTCTCAAAATGAATAAAACATTTTTTTTTTATTTTTTTTTCAACGTTTTTTATTTATTTTTGGGACAGGGAGAGACAGAGCATGAACGGGGGAGGGGCAGAGAGAGAGGGAGACACAGAATCGGAAACAGGCTCCAGGCTCCGAGCCATCAGCCCAGAGCCTGACGCGGGGCTCGAACTCACGGACCGCGAGATCGTGACCTGGCTGAAGTCGGACGCTTAACCGACTGCGCCACCCAGGCGCCCCCATAAAACATTTTTTTAATTATTTAAGAAATGAGGGGAGGCATTTGAACATTACTAACCTACAATCAAACCTAAGGGTCTCCTCACCACTTTCCTCTTTTCCACCTCTACTTTCTCTCCCTTATTTAGCCACCTGATTCTTACAGCTTCAATTCACACCTTTACACAGATGTGTCAAAACCTAGAGCACAGGTGCAAATTCTCCTCTGAGCACCAGACACACAATCTCCCCAGCCTGGCGAACATCTCTGCCTGGGCTGTTGAAAGGTTTCCCAGAGACCGATGGGAATCTTAATAAGGAACTCCCTGGAGGTGGGGGGTGGTGAAGGAAAAGGGGAGAAACATGAGAAATGACCACCCTTTGCTCCAGGGGATTAGAGGTATGGATCACCAGGCCAGAGCACCAGCTGAATTTCAACTCCTGGGCTGGGCATTCTTGTATGGAGTCTCTTCCTCCCATCTTCCCTTTTCTGTCACTATTTTTCTAGTCAAGACTTGATTAGGGGCACCTGGGTGGCTCAGTCGGTTGAGCGTCCAACCTCGGCTCAGGTCATGATCTCACAGCTCATGAGTTCGAGCCCCGTGACGGGTTCTGTGCTGACAGTTCAGAGCCCGGAGCCTGCTTTGGATTCTGTGTGTGTCTCTCTCTGCCCCTAACCCACTCGCATTCTGTCTCGGTCTGTCTCAAAAATAAATAAATATTAAAAAAAAAATTTTTTTTAAGACTTGACTAGAGATCCCCTGACCAGCTTAGATGTCAATTCTTCCAGAAAGTCTTTCCTAACCCTCTAAGTAAGAATCAGGTGCCTCTACGTGTCAAATACTTCCCTCCCAACAACTCTTAGCACACTGAGGTGGAAAGCCCTGTTGTTTGCCTTTTACACTCTACGGTCCCTGCCTTACAATGGTTCAACTTTACAATGGTGAAAAAGCAATACACATTCAGTAAGAACCTTACTTTGAATTTTAGATTTGGATCTTTTCCCAGGCTAGTGATATGCAGTACAATCCTTGTTCATGATGCTGAGCAGCAGCGGGGAACTGCAGCTACCAGGCAGCCGCGTAGTCAAGAGAGCAAACAACTCACACACCGACAACCATCCTGGACCCATCCAACCATTGTGTTTTCACTTTCAGGGCAGCATTAAGTCCATTTCATGAGCTAGTCAATGCTTGATTATAAAGCAGGCTTTGTGTGAGATGAGTTTGCCCAACTGGAGGCTAATGTAAGTGTTCTGGGCATGCTTAACATAGGCTGCCAGGCCAAGCTATTATGTTCAGCAGGCTAGGTGTATTAGATGCCTAATTTTTGACTTAAGATATTTGAACTTTCAATGTGTTCAACTTGCAATGCGTTTATCAGGACAGGAGCCCATTGTAAGTTGAGGAAGATGGGGCACCTGGGTGGCTCAGTCGGTTGAGCATCCGACTTCAGCTCATGTCATGGACTCACGGTTCATGAGTTTGAGCCCCATGTTGGGCTCTGTGCTGACAGCTTGGAGCCTGGAACCTGCGTCAGATTCTGTCTCTCTCTCTCTCTTTTAATTTTTTTTTTAATGTTTATTTGTTTCTGAGACAGAGAGAGAGCATGAGTGGGGGAGGAGCAGAGAGAGAGGGCGACACAGAATTAGAAGCAGGCTCCAGGCTCTGAGCTGTCAGCACAGAGCCGGATGTGGGGTTCGAACCCACAAACTGTGAGATCATGACCTGAGCCGAAGTCGGTCGCTCAACCGACTAAGCCACCCAGGCGCCACTCTCCCTCTCTCTTTGTTCCTCCCATGCTCACACTCTCTCTCTGAAAAATAAATAAAGATTAAAAAAAATTTTTTTAACAAAAAAATAAGCTTACGAAGATCTGTACTTACAGAGAAGTAGGAGGAAGGAAGAAACTTAGCTGCCTTCTTCATATACCTTTTATGGCAGTGATCTTATTTCATTTTTTATTTATGGTTTAGACAGTTGATCAAGAAATACTGGATTTCCTTATTTTCGTCACCAATTTATTTTTTATTCTGAGCCCCCATCCTTGCCATGCTGGGGTATATTTCGATTTCAGTCATTCTTGGTTCTCTCTGCAGGACTAAGCTCCCAGGGACATTCTTCTGGACCACAGTCACAAGGACAATGCCACAGCCTCTCAGTCACTGCCGCTATGCTGATTCTGGGCTCTGCCTGCGGGCACTGGCATCCTGGCAAAGCCAAGAGTCATATGGTTCTTTCCCTGAAGTCTCCCTACTTCCAGGGAGCAAGAGCTCCATATCCCACCCTTAATCCCACCCACTCACCCCCAAGGCAAGAAGGAACCCCTTCCTGTCTCCATGGGTCCCTCTCAGCGCTCCCTGCCACACCCAGCACAACTTCTTCAATGTGCTTAGGCTTCTAAAAATCAAAAGCTGGAAAGAGAACAACTTCTGCTTTCTGCCCCTTCCTTTCAAGGAGGCAGGTCAGAGCATGGCTCCCTGCTCAAATGAGGGAAGGTAGAGAATAAAATACAAAGGTGTGCCTGGGTGGCTCAGTCCAGAAACAGGCATTCCAGAAACAGGAAGGCAAGAGGGAGTCCTGGACTCGGAGACTCGGGTTCAGCTGCTGTGTGTCTCTGAAAAATGCTAGCGCTTTGCACATCCCCTCTCTGGGCCCACCCAGGAAAAGGGTGAGAAGGGCAGGGAAACCTGCAGGCAAATTTCGGAGAACCTAGAACAGAAGGAGAACTGGATAAAGCAAATGTAGGTCATGTGACCCTGAAGGCAGCAGGCCAAGCTGACACCAGATACGTTGATGAGACTGGACCATGTGATACGACCCAGCTACACAGGGACAGCGTGGGGTGCCTGTACCTGCCCCAGCGCCAAACAGCACAGAAGCACCGTTGCCCTAATCCTCAACCTTCATAGGAAATGCTGATCTTTGCCTCCGCATTTAATCCAAGGAGATGGTTTGATCAAGTGACCCTGATTTGACAATATTAAGCCTTCCACCATCGGCAGAATTGAGTGCTTCAGAGCTAAGTAATTTCAGTTCTGGAGGGTCATAAACAATTCCAACTCCTCGTATCCAAGATTTGTAGCCTGGTAAAAACTTATACCAACAAATAATTTTAAGCAGAGCTGAAATGGAAACTTTTATTGGAGTGCAACCCAACCTTTGTTGCTTAAGATGTTCTATCCAACATATTCTTATATTCTTATAGTTCTAAGAAAATAATTCTATTTTATAGCTTCATACTTAAAGCATTTTTTTCTTTCTTAAAAAAATGATTTTTCAGTAATTGTATTTATTACAGCTTTTTCTTTGAGGCCAAGGTAAAATTAGACTTTATGGATCAATTCTACTTGTAATGTATATATTTTAACTTAGGAGTCTTTGCCCCTTTTCCAAACATGAGGTGATCATTCAAAGCCCCATTTTCCATCCCACAGCCTGGAAACATCCTTGATGCAGAGGAAAGATAACAATCTGGATCCGCTCAGGGAAAGAAACCCACAATAATTTATTTTTGTGGCATAACAGCATAAAGTAGTGGAAAAGTCACAAACCCGGGAATCAGTAGATATGGTCTCCTGGCTTCCGGTGTGGGAGTTTAGTCTTTGGGTGGGAGTTTTGTCAGCTTGTTGGTACCCTGTTTCCTTTCCCCCCATTTGTGAAATGTAGGGCCTGACAGAGATGATCTCCAAGGCAGTGCTTCTCACACTTTAATGTGTCAATCATGCCCACGTATGCAGATCTAGAGGAGAGCCTGATAGTCTGCATTCTAATCAGCTCCCAAGAGGCAGGTGATGTACATTCTCAAACCAAACTCAAATGTGCATCGAGTAACAAGACTCCAAGGACAGCCGGTACCCAAACTGTTCCATATTTCATTAACTCGTGTCTGCCTTCAGAGAACTGTTATTGTTTGCATTTTTTTAAAATTACATTTTGCACAGTTAGAAAGGACCCATGTGGTTCGAGTTTAAGTTAATTAGGGATTGGGATCACCGTTAAGGGTTGCAGGTCACTGCTAACACACACCTTTTTTTCTGTAGCCCAGCAGTTCTGGCTCTAGCTGCAGTTCGTATCGCCTGAGGTGGTTTCAAAACCTACTAGTACCTGCCCACCCACCTCCATTTACATACACACCAGAATACAATTAACTGGTCTGGGGAGGGGCCCAGTCACGGGGTGTTTCTCAAAATCTCTGCTCGTCCTGTGATTCTAATGCGTAGCCAAGTTGGAGAACCACGGCAGGCCAGCCTCTCCGACTATGAAGGCACTCCAGGTACGGTCAAGTTGTTTTCAAGACTACTCACGGCTGTTATCCATTAACTCAGGGCATTCTTGTAGAAAGCGTAGTTAAATTATACAACTCACGTAAACATTTCTCTTCTGAACTTGTAATTCAATCAAGGTTCTCGGCAAGGGAGATGATACAGAGAAACCTCTGGCTTTGTTTGGTCCTTTTTAGAAAAAAGAAAGTGGTCCAGTTTATAATGCACACTTTGGCTCTACGGAACACACAGGCTTTAAGGGTGATTTTGTCCACTTTCTCAGTTGCGAGGCTCAACTTGAAACAGCAAAGTTTTATAAAATCAGCAGAAGCCAGCATAGACTGTAAAAGTTCCTGGAGATTCAGATGTCATCAGAGCAATCTCTCCCCAGAGAACAAGCCTTGCCAGAGTGTTGCCATGGTCAGGAAGCCACATGGTCAGTTGAAATCCTGGCTACACCATTTTCTAACTATATGACCTTGGGCAATTTTATTAACACCTGAGTTTCCTTTTTCGTAAAATGTAATGAGGATTAGGTTATAAAGATTAAAATGAGCTAATGTATATAAAGTGCTTTTGGTACAATGCTGTTATACAGTAACTGTCATCTATGCTGCGTTGAGAAGTGGGACATCACTATTTCCACCTTTAAAAATGACATTTTAGGGGCACCTGGGTGGCTCAGCCGGTTAAGCGTCTGGCTCTTGATTTCGGCTCAGGTCATGATCTCAATGTTCATGAGTTTCAGCCCTGTGTTGGACTCTGCTCTGACAGCACGGAGCCTGCTTGGGATTCTCTCTCTCCCTTTCCCTCTGCCCCTTCCCTGATCATGCTCTCTCAATCTCTCTCAAAATAAATAAGTAAATTAAAAAATAAAGTAAAACCACATTTTAGCATTGCCTCAGCAAGACTATAGTGTGTATTTGTTTAGACAATGATGAAAATAGTATGGGTTTAGCAGGAGTGAGGTAGTCATAAAGCCAGAAAGGTAAACGGAGGCCGATTTGTGGCAGCCTTTATAGACTGGATTAATCTTGTTGGCAGTGGAGAGCTCTTTGAGAATTTTGAGCCAGAGAATGACATGATCATTTTTTTCTGTTTTAAAATAGACCATTTGCAAAGTTCAAATGGGGTTTACAAGTATCTCCCCTCTTCTTAAGCTGCAAGAATTTCTCTGCCCTACTTCTGTAACTGATACCATCACAACACGCATTTGCAATTTGTGGTTTTTCTGAAGCAAAGAAGGACTCTCAAACCACTGGTGTTTCCATTTCTGGCCCAAGAGGATGACAGTTGAACAAAATCTTGAAGTCCCCAAATACATTCTAACAACTCCCAGCTAGCTACAGCCCTGAAGTAATTTTATTTTTCTCGTAAGTCGTTAAATGGATATTCGTATTAGCTCAGGCACTTTTAAGATTTACGTTGCAGTGCCCCAGCAGGACCCAAATCAAAGTAAACGAGCAAGATAAAGGAATAATGTCCTGGATCTTCCAGGAGTAGTAGGGGCCCCTCCAGATACTATGGGAATTTCATATAATTGAAAGAAATTACTAGCCTACTGTCAAGTAGCTTGTGGGTTTAGGGTCAGGGAGTTTATAACTGAGACTTGGGGCTTGGCCAGACATGATGTAGAATGTGAACATTTTCACACGCTAAGAGTTTTGCCCAAGTCACCTCCCATACGTTAAAACCAGAGTATGTGGGGGCACTTGGCTGGCTCAGTCGGTAGAACATGTAACTCTTGATGTTGGGTTCATGAGTTTGAGCCCCACGTTGGGCATAGAGATTACTTAAAAAAAAAAAAAAAAAAGACCCATAATATATAAAATTAGGTATCCTGACTCTGGGCTTCTACTTAAGAAAAAGACAAAACATTCTTAAATAAAATAAATATAGTCCTTCCAACTCAGAAGTAGGAGGTATTTAGAAAGTGGAGTTGAAGTGATGTAACTTCTAAACCCAGTTTGGGGAGAGTCATTCAACACTAAAATCTCTTTTCTCCCCAAAATAAATGTTCATAACCAACTCTCCATCATCCAGATGTGCAAAGGTTCAGCAAATGCTTGCTGAGTGCTTAGTGTATGCTAACGCCTGTGTTTTTGTCATTCTGTTCTACCAGAACTCTCCTGACTATGTAGTATCATTAACCCCATTTTGGAGATAAGGATACTGACAGTTGGAGGGGTTAAGTAACTTGCCCAAAACCACATGAGCTTGAATGTGGCAGAAGCAGGATTCAAACACTGAATCTAAAGTCTGTGTGGCCGCAATGAAACGCTCTTACTGAACAAGCTAAGAGCCTCATGGAGAGAAATCAGAGTGCATGCAAACATGCTTATGATGCTGGTGCATCTGCTAGAAATCAAAAAGATGTTAATGTTAAGGTAGCACTAGGAGGGAGAGAGAAGACCAAGTTTCCAGGGTCAAAAGAGGCTTCTGAGGAGAGTGGTATGGATTTGGGGCTGAAAAAGCGAGTGCATAGGATTTCACCTGGCAGAGACAGTGAAGACAGTCTTGGTGGAGGAATGAGTGTGAACAGACATGGAGGCAAATATCAGGTGTACTTGGAGAACGTGACTAAGTAAAGGAGTGTGACAGAGGCATGGAGATCAGCTTTGCAGAAGCCAGGAGGAGTAGTAACAAGGGTCTGAACCAGCTGATGATAACAGGAGGAAGAAATTTAGGAGACATTAACTGAGGGAAAATGGCAAGAATTTGGTTCCTCTTTAAAGCTATGTCTAATTCAGCCTTGTTTAGGAGTGCCTCACTTTATTTCTGACACAGAGTGCTCTCTGAAGTCATGTTTGCTGAATGAACAAAGGGAAGAAAATGTCAAAAAAAAAAAAAAAGAACCAAAGGTGGGAGAGGAAGTAGACTAGGTATAAATCATTCAATAAATGCCATCAAAGAACTTTGAATTTTCATACATGAGTAAATGGTGGATCCGTGAACTTAAATAGAAAAGTCCAGAAGATAAACTGGTTTGGAGAGTCGCCAGTCTACCTCACAACGTTCTGGCAAAGGTAAAAGCGAATGAGGTTAGTAAAACACTTCTGTAGCTCTGAGGTATACATGTTTGCGTTTATTTATTCACTAAACATTCTTGAGTGGTCTTTGTGTTGGGTATTCATTCAAAAAATATTTCATGAACATCTATGAACTGTATTATAAAGATGAATAGAACAGAACACATTTCTGAGAAACTCACTGTCTAGTGATTGACATAGGAATGGAATACAGTGATAATAGCCAATGTTTATTGGATATTTACTATATTCCAGACAAAAGTATTTTGTGTATTGATTCATTTTATCCTTATTACAATCCTGTGAGGTATATGTTATTACTATCTGTGGTTAAGTGGAATACTAGCTCCCCTCAAAGATGCCCATATTCCAATCTCTGGAATCTGTGAATATAGTGTGTTATATGGCAAAGGGGAATTAAGCTGCAGATGGAATTAAGGTCGCTCATTAACTGACACTGAGATAGGGAGAATATCCTGGGTTACCTCGATGAGCCCCATGTAATCACAAGGACCTTTGAAAGTGGAAGGGGTGAGAGAAGCAAAGGAGGATAGAGAGTCAGAGATGGAAGCAGGATTGGAGAGATGTCAAATCTCAACCTGCGATTGTTGGCCTTTAAGATGGAAGGGGGCTATGAGTCAAGGAACACAAGCAGCTTCTAGAAGCTAGAAAAAGCAAAGAAACAGATTATCCCCTAGAGCTTCCAGAAGGAGGACAGCCCTGCTGACATATTGACAGCAGGTGTAAAAGACCTGTTTTGGACTTCTGACCTCTAGAAATGTAAGACGATGCATTTTTGTTGCTTTAAGCCACTAAGCATATGGTACTTTGTTATAGCGGTGATAGAAAACTAACACATTACTCGTTTGTTTTTTTTAATTTAAGAAAAAAACTTATTGATTTATTTTATAAATTTTTATTTTAGAGATAAGGAAATGGAGGCACAGAAAGACTGTTTTATCCAAATTTTGACTACTTGACATTGTTCTTTCTTGAGGGCTTTCTCATCTCTCTGGCCACTTTTGTCCTGAGGCTCCTTGCAAGTTCCTTTACTTGTAACCAGTCTCTAAATGGTTATGTTTTTCAGGGATTTTTCCTAAATACCTTTCTCTTCTTGAATTTTTTTCCTCAGTGATCTCACCCATTCCCAGAGTAACAAATGTTCAAAACAATCAGTTCCTACCACAAAACAGATCCCCACTCCCATGTTCAATTACATTTGTCTCAAGTCAAAAAACCAGAGTCAAGCATCATTCTTCTGTCTCTCCCTCCACCTCCATGGTCACCCCACCAGCAACCCATCCATGTCCTTCTGCCTTCACTACTATGAACCTGGTCCAAACCACCACCATTTCCTACCTCAGAAACCACAGTAGCTTCTCCATGGCCTCTGTGCATCTGTTTTCTTCATCACCTTCTTAGACAGTAAATCAGATCTTGTCTTGTACCTGTTTAACATGCTTCAGTGGCTTCCATTCTACGTAGAATAAGATCCAAACTCCTTTTCAGTGACTCCTAGAGCTCTGCACAATCAAGCTCCTGCTTACCTTGCCAACCTCACCTGCTGCCATTGCCTCTCATTCATTCACCTTTTTCCAACCCCACTCAGCGTCTCTCTGAAGTTCATCTCTTAAGTTCTTTCCTGCCTCAAGAGCTTTGTCTCTGCAGCTTCCTGTTCATGGAGTACAAGTGCTCACACACACACACACACACACACACACACATATACCTTTTGCCTATATATTACCCATTCTTCAATTTTCAGATTAAATGCCCCCCCCTTATAACAGACAACACCAAACCATGCTGTCTAAAGCATTTTTACTCTGCCACCCAACCCCTCTCCAACCTGATTCTCTATCCCAGCTCCCATTTGTTTCCCTTTAACACTTACTGCAACTTGCAGTAATTTGTCATTTTAATTCCTTGGTTTTTTTGCTTCTTGTCTTTCTAGTATGTTAGTTCTGTAAGGGCAGGAACTGTATCTGCCTTGGTTATCAGTGTAACCCCAGAGCACTATGTCTGACAAATAGTAGATGCTCAATAAATATTTATAGACGCTTGAGTAAATGTTGTATATACAAAGTTAGTAATGTTTAAAATGGTACTGATACTCTCTACACCATTATCTCTATACCATTATCTATAGCATATCTATAATAATATTCCAACTCCTTAAATGGTACATTTGCATTTAAGCCAATTACTGATCACTAGCCAATTGAACTTACATTTTATAATATCTTTTTATTCCACTGATTGTAGTTATCTATACATTAAATCAACTATGCATTTAAAAGTAAAATATCATGTGAAAAAAATTTTTAATTTTTAAATGTCATGACAAATTTTATATATATTATATGTATTACATATATATAATTTTTTCATCTAAAGACTTTGAATCAATTAGCTTTTTTTTTTTTTGCCTTTGTAAAACCACATGATGCAGATTCAGAGTAAGAAAATATACATTTAGAATAGATCACACCGGCACACACGTATTTTTTCCCAAAGTTAGAGGTGCTAAAGAGAAGAAGTCTACTTGCCAGATATGGTTTCTAGGAAATCCCCAATGAGAAATAAAAGTAGAATATAAATTATTCAAATTATGTGTAGCAAATGACTTATGCTTCTCAACTAGATATTTGGAGATAAGCAACAAGTGATAAAATATAGTAGCAGGCAAATGAAAAAATAAGGTTGATATATTTAACTTTAAGTAAGGCTATATTTGTAGTAAAGAGCCAACTCCTTTGAAAAATATGTGGAATGAGAAAGAAACACCTTCATTCTTCTTCCACTCTTCATTAAAGCAACATATTCCCAATCCCCCAAAGAGGACCAATGGCGATGTGGGATCTGTAAGTTTGAAGGATAATATGCAATTCAATTAGTAAATTTTTATTTTGAGACTACAGGATGATAGGTGTTTTTGAAGATAAGCAAGATGAATGAATCACTAGACCTGACTTTATATAGGTTATAATCTCATTGGAAAAATAAGACAAAATATGTAAAGAGTCAAGCAACAAACACATCAGGACCAGAGGTTTAACAAGAAAGTACTAACTAACTACAGATGTCCCTTCAAAGAGATAGATATAGTGTCAAATTCTGGCTCTAAATCTTCACCAGCTGTACAACTTTTGGTAAGCTACATGACCTCTGAACCCCTGTCCCTCCTCTGTAAGAAGAGGATTATAGAAGCATACTGTGCCTCATGGGGTCATGATAGGACAAAATGAGATCATCTTGGCAGAGTGCATGGCATTGAGCATAGCACAAAGTAAGCGCTCATTAAACATTAGCTATTGTTATGACTATTTTAGTCTTTTGTAAGTTATATGAGAAATTGTTTCTATAAATGGAAATGGAAAAAGCCTTTGTTGAAAAGTATTATTTGCAGACTGTGTCATTCGTTGTAAAGGATTTATTACAAACTTACCCACACTGTTGAGATGAATCCCACTGTAACTTCTGCCAGAAGTTTGCAACTTTGAGGTGTTAATTTCTGGAGTGAAAAGGCTCTTTTCTTAGATGGCTTTCTTTAAAGAAAAATTTTTTTAATGTTTTTTGAGAGACACAGCATGAGCAGGGGAGGGGAAGAGAGAAAGGGAGACACAGAATCTGAAGCAGGCTCCAGGCTCTGAGCCGTCAGCACAGAGCCTAATGTGGGGCTTGAACGCATGAACTGCGAGATCATGAGCTGAGCCAAAGTCGGACAGCCATCCAGGCCCCCTAGATGGCTTTCTTTTAATTAAATGCTGCCCCAAGCACGAGGTAGAGGAATCTTATTTATGATCACATGGCCTAATATAAAAAGATAATTATTCAACAAAAACTTACTTATTTTGAAGGATACAAAATGTCACACACAGTCCTTGCACTTTAAAGATATATAGGGGCGCCTCAGTAGCTCAGTCACTTAAGCACCCACTCGATTTTGGCTCAGGTCACGATCTCATGATTCCTGGGATAGAGCCCCACATTGGTTCCTGCACTGACAGTGAGGCGCCTGCTTGGCATTCTCTTTCCCTCTCTCTCTCTGCCCCTCCCCTGTTTGTGCTCTCTTTCTCTCTTTCTCTGTCTCAAAATAAATAAACATTAAAAAAAGATATATAGATATAGAGATATAGATAATCTGTCTGCCATGGAGAGATATACCAAAATGTATATTATAAATCATTAAAGAAGTATATATCATATATCATTCTGTCTGGGAATTCTTCCTCTCTCGTGGTTTTAACTACCTCCTTCATTGTGATGACTTCCAAATCCACACCTGGAAACTTAACCTCTCTTCTGAGCCGTTGTACATTCTGGTGAGGACGGATAGCTCCATTAAATGGAGCATGTCCAGAACTGCACTCACCATCTTGCTGCCAGGTATTTACTTCTCTCCTTTATTACCACTTATCAACCAGTCAGACAAGGAACGCAGAGCCTAAATTACTCTTTCTTTCTTCCTTCTCCCTAAATACTTTTTTATTTTTTAATGTCCATTTATTTTTGAAAGAGAGAGAGTCAGAGAGAGAGCAAGCAGGTGAGGGGCAGAGAGAGAGGGAGACAGAATCTAAAGCAGGCTCCAGGCTCTGAGCTGTCAGCACAGAGCCCCACGCAGGGCTCGAACTCACAAACCTTAAGACCATGACCGGAGCTGGGGCGCTTCGGTGGCTCATGACCTGAGCTGAAGGCTCATGACCATGACCTGAGCTGAAGTTGGACGCTTAACCCACTGAGCCACCCAGGCGCCCCTCTCCCTAAATACTATTAATCCTTCAGCCCCTGGTTTTGCTTTCTACATTTTCCTCGTATCTATCCCCTCATCTATGCTGCTATCCCCATTATTTCGATTTTGGGTCTTCCTTTTCTCTCATATATATTAAAGCTGGTAAATTGCTCTCTCTCTGCCCCCCTTCCAATTCCTCCACACCATGCAGAGTCATCTATCTAAAAATTAATTCTGATCTGTTTAATACCTTTCCCTGTCTCCCTCTGTTTAATGACTCCCCAATATTGGTAGTATTGGCATTTACTCAGTGATTTGATTTTTACTGACTGCTTACTATGGAATAGACACTGTTACAGGTACTGAGAAAAGAATATTAAAAAAACAGCTAAGCTTCGCAACTTCATAACTATATATTCTAAGAGACCCACACCCACCTCAAAAGTAAACAAAGACCAACTATAAGGTCAAGTAGTGACCATCAATACAAAGAAAGATAAAGCAGGGTATGGGGAAAGATGAAGATCACTGTGTTAGGTATAGTCATTAGAGAAGGTTTTTCTGAAGAGAGAACTCTTAAACAATTTAAAAATCCAGAGAGCAGTGTCTCAGACAAGAGAAACAGTGAAAATTTCCTGAGCTTGGAAAGCTTGGAGAATAGACAGAAGACCAGTTATGACTGAAACAGGATGTGCAAAGAAGAAAGTGATAGTAATGAAGATGAACAGGTAGGCAGGGAACACAGTATAGGGCTTTGTAAACTATGCCAAAGAGCAGGATTTATTCTAAGAATCATAGAATGCCCCTGAAAGGTGCTTTTTAAGTCAGGTATATATTGAGGTATAATTTATATACCAAAAAAAAAAAAGTATCCTTTTTAGATGTAGCACAGTCAAGATAAGAATGTTTCTTTCTCTCCAAAAAGTTCTCTTGTGCTCCTTGATAAGCACCCCCTCCTTCCTTCACAGCCCCTGTTAACTGCTGACCTGTTTTTTGTTCCTCTAGTTTTGCCTTTTCTAGAATGTTCTGTAAATGGAATCATATTGGGTGTAGATTTGTGTGCGTGCCTTCTTTCACTTAGTACAATGCATTTGAGATTCATCACTATCCTTACATGGATCAGTAGCCTATTATATTTTAATGCTGAGTAGTTTTCCATTATGGGAGTACCTGATGGCATTTAGATCGTTTCCAGTTTGGGGCTGTTACAAATAAAGCTGCTATAAACATCCACATAAAGGTCTTTTTGTGGGTGTATGTTTTCATTTCTCTTGGAGAGATAGCTGGGAGTAGGATTGGTAGGGCATACGGTAAGCGTATGTTTAATTTTGTAGGAAGCTGCCAAATTGTTTTCCAATGTGTCTGTGCCATTTTGCATTCCACCAGCAGTGTATGAGAATGTCAGCTGCTTCATGTCTTTGCCAACTCTTGATACTGTGAGTTTTTATTTTTCATTATCGCCAATTACGTAGGTGTGTAGTGGCATTCATTGTGACTTGAATTTGCATTTCCCTAATGACATTACGCATATTTTCATGTGCTTATTTATCATCCGTGTCTCTTACGAGAAGAATGTGTTCAAATCTTCTCCCCATTTGTTAATGAATCGTTTGCCTTATCAGAGTTCTTCACGGTCTGGATGTCAAGAAACAGATAGGTATTTAGCAAATGTATTCCCCTAGTCCATGGCTTGTCTTTTCATTTTCTTAACAATGTCGTTCCGATAGAGGAAGCTTCAATTGTGATGAAGTGCATTTTATAAATTTTTATTTTGTCGTTCATGTTTTTTGTGTCCTGAGAAATCTTTGTTTAACCCGAGGTCACAAAGATTTTCTCCTATATTTTAAGTTTTATGATTTTAGGTTTTAAATTTGGTCTCTGACCCATCATTTTAAGTTTTTGATCAGCATTATTATAAAATCTCACATAAAAACGTAACTGTAATATAAAGAACAGACCATAGGATTCCACCCTGTGGTAGTTCAGAGTGGTAGTGCAGACACTGGTTTAGAAGGAAATTGCAGTAATTCAAATTCAGAGACTTTTTTTTTCAATATATGAAATTTATTGTCAAATTGGTTTCCATACAACACCCAGTGCTCATCCCAAAAGATGCCCTCCTCAATACTCATCATCCACCCTCCCCTCCCTCCCACCCCCCAGTAACCCTCAGTTTGTTCTCAGTTTTTAAGAGTCTCTTATGCTTTGGCTCTCTCCCACTCTAACCTCTTTTTTTTTTTTTTTTTTTCCTTCCCCTCTCCCGTGGGTTTCTGTTAAGTTTCTCAGGATCCACATAAGAGTGAAAACATATGGTATCTGTCTTTGTATGGCTTATTTCACCTAGCATAACACTCTCCAGTTCCATCCACGTTGCTACAAAGGGCCATATTTCATTCTTTCTCATTGCCATGTAGTACTCCATTGTGTATATAAGCCACAATTTCTTTATCCATTCATCAGTTGATGGACATTTAGGCTCTTTCCATAATTTGGCTATTGTTGAGAGTACTGCTATAAACATTGGGGTACATGTGCCCCTATGCATCAGTAGTCCTATATCCCTTGGGTAAATTCCTAGCAGTGCTACTGCTGGGTCACAGGGTAGGTCTATTTTTAGTTTTTTGAGGAACCTCCACACTATTTTCCAGAGTGGCTGCACCAATTTGCATTCCCACCAACAGTGCAAGAGGGTACCCGTTTCTCCACATCCTCTCCAGCATCTATAGTCTCCTGATTTGTTCATTTTGGCCATTCTGACTGGCATGAGGTGGTATCTGAGTGTGGTTTTGATTTGTATTTCCCTGATGAGGGGCGACGTTGAGCATCTTTTCATATGCCTGTTGGCCATCCGCATGTCTTCTTTAGAGAAGTGTCTATTCATGTTTTCTGCCCATTTCTTCACTGGATTATTTGTTTTTCGGGTGTGGAGTTTGGTGAGCTCTTTATAGATTTTGGATACTAGCCCTTTGTCCGATATGTCATTTGCGAATATCTTTTCCCATTCCGTTGGTTGCCTTTTAGTTTTGTTGGTTGTTTCCTTTGCTGTGCAGAAGCTTTTTATCTTCATCAGGTCCCAGTAGTTCATTTTTGCTTTTAATCCCCTTGCCTTTGGGGATGTGCAAAGTAAGAAATTGCTATGGCTGAGGTCAGAGAGGTCTTTTCCTGCTTTCTCCTGTAGGGTTTTGATGGTTCCCTGTCTCACATTCAGGTCTTTTATCCATTTTGAGTTTATTTTTGTGAATGGTGTGAAAAGTGGTCTAGTTTCAACCTTCTGCATGTTGCTGTCCAGTTCTTCCAGCACCATTTGTTAAAGAAACTGTCTTTTTTCCATTGGATGTTCTTTCCTGCTTTGTCAAAGATTAGTTGGCCAAATGTTTGCGGGTCTAGTTCTGGGGTTTCTATTCTATTCCATTGGTCTATGTGTCTGTTTTTGTGCCAATACCATGCTGTCTTGATGATGACAGCTTTGTAGTAGAGGCTAAAGTCTGGGATTGTGATGCCTCCTGCTTTGGTCTTCTTCTTCAAAATTCCTTTGGCTATTCGGGGCCTTTTGTGGTTCCATATGAATTTTAGGATTGCTTGCTCTAGCTTTGAGAAGAATGCTGGTGCAATTTTGATTGGGATTCATTGAATGTGTAGATAGCTTTGGGTAGTATTGGCATTTTGACAATATTTATTCTTCCAATCCATGAGCACAGAATGTTTTTCCATTTCGTTATGTCTTCTTCAATTTCCTTCATAAGCTTTCTATAGTTTTCAGCATACAGATCTTTTACGTCTTTGGATAGATTTATCCCTAGGTATTTTATGCTTCTTGATGCAGTTGTGAATAGGATCACTTTCTTTATTTGTCTTTCTGTTGCTTCATTATTAGTGTATAAGAATGCAACTGATTTCTGTACACTAATGTTGTATCCTACAACTTTGCTGAATTCATGTATCAGTTCTAGCAGACTTTTGGTGGAGTCTATTGGGTTTTCCATGTATAATATCATG
Source organism: Prionailurus bengalensis (assembly GCF_016509475.1). NCBI lineage: Eukaryota > Metazoa > Chordata > Mammalia > Carnivora > Felidae > Prionailurus > Prionailurus bengalensis. The sequence goes on from NC_057355.1 coordinate 100,686,679, forward strand.
TCATCTGCAAAAAGTGAAAGCTTGACTTCATCTTTGCCAATTTTGATGCCTTTGATTTCATTTTGTTGTCTGATTGCTGATGCTAGAAATTCCAGCACTATGTTAAACAACAGTGGTGAGAGTGGGCATCCTTGTCGTGTTCCTGATCTCAGGGAAAAAGCTCTCAGTTTTTCCCCATTGAGAATGATGTTAGCTGTGGGCTTTTCATAAATGGCTTTTATGATGTTTAAGTATGTTCCTTCTATCCCGACTTTCTCGAGCATTTTTATTAAGAAAGGATGCTGAATTTTGTCAAATGCTTTTTATGCATTGATTGACAGGATCATATGGTTCTTATCTTTTCTTTTATTAATGTGATGTATCACGTTGATTGATTTGCGAATGTTGAACCAGCCCTGCAGCCCAGGAATGAATCCCACTTGATCATGGTGAATAATTCTTTTTATATGCTGTTGAATTCGATTTGCTAGTATCTTCTTGAGAATTTTTGCATCCATATTCATCAGGGATATTGGCCTGTATTTCTCTTTTTTTACTGGGTCTCTGTCTGGTTTAGGAATCAAAGTAATACTGGCTTCATAGAATGAGTCTGGAAGTTTTCCTTCCCTTTCTATTTTTTGGAATAGCTTGAGAAGGATAGGTATTATCTCTGCTTTAAATGTCTGGTAGAACTCCCCTGGGAAGCCATCTGGTCTGGACTCTTATTTGTTGGGAGATTTTTTTTTTCATTTTTTTTTCAACGTTTATTTATTTTTGGGACAGAGAGAGACAGAGCATGAACGGGGGAGGGGCAGAGAGAGAGGGAGACACAGAATCCGAAACAGGCTCCAGGCTCTGAGCCATCAGCCCAGAGCCTGACGCGGGGCTCGAACTCACGGACCTCGAGATCGTGACCTGGCTGAAGTCGGACGCTCAACCGACTGCGCCACCCAGGCGCCCCTGTTGGGAGATTTTTGATAACTGATTCAATTTCCTCACTGGTTATGGGTCTGTTCAAGCTTTCTATTTCCTCCTGATTGAGTTTTGTAAGCGTGTGGGTGTTTAGGAATTTGTCCATTTCTTCCAGGCTGTCCAGTTTGTTGGCATATAATTTTTCATAGTATTCCCTGATAATTGCTTGTATTTCTGAGGGATTGGTTGTAATAATTCCATTTTCATTCATGATTTTATCTATTTGGGTCATCTCCCTTTTCTTTTTGAGAAGCATGGCTAGAGGTTTGTCAATTTTGTTTTTTTTTTTTTTCAAAAAACCAACTCTTGGTTTCGTTGATCTGCTCTACAGTTTTTTTAGATTCTATATTGTTTATATCTGCTCTGATCTCTATTATTTCTCTTCTTCTGCTGGGTTTGGGGTGTCTTTGCTGTTCTGCTTCTATTTCCTTTAGGTGTGCTGTTAGATTTTGTATTTGAGATTTTTCTTGTTTCTTGAGATAGGCCTGGAATGCAATGTATTTTCCTCTCAAGACTGCCTTCGCTGCATCCCAAAGTGTTTGGATTGTTGTATTTTCATTTTCATTTGTTTCCATATATATATATATATTTTTTTTATGAAATTTATTGACAAATTGGTTTCCATACAACACCCAGTGCTCATCCCAAAAGGTGCCCTCCTCAATACCCATCACCCACCCTCTCCTCCCTCCCACCCCCCATCAACCCTCAGTTTGTTCTCAGTTTTTAAGAGTCTCTTATGCTTTGGCTCTCTCCCATTCTAACCTCTTTTTTTTTTTTTCCTTCCCCTCCCCCATGGGTTCCTGTTAAGTTTCTCAGGATCCACATAAGAGTGAAACCATATGGTATCTGTCTTTCTCTGTATGGCTTATTTCACTTAGCATCACACTCTCCAGTTCCATCCACGTTGCTACAAAAGGCCATATTTCATTTTTTCTCATTGCCACGTAATATTCCATTGTGTATATAAACCACATTTTCTTTATCCATTCATCAGTTGATGGACATTTAGGCTCTTTCCATAATTTGGCTATTGTTGAGAGTGCTGCTATGAACATTGGGGTACAAGTGGCCCTATGCATCAGTGCTCCTGTATCCCTTGGATAAATTCCTAGCAGTGCTATTGCTGGGTCATAGGGTAGGTCTATTTTTAATTTTCTGAGGAACCTCCACACTGCTTTCCAGAGCGGCTGCACCAATTTGCATTCCCACCAACAATGCAAGAGGGTTCCCGTTTCTCCACATCCTCTCCAGCATCTATAGTCTCCTGATTTGTTCATTTTGGCCACTCTAACTGGCGTGAGGTGATACCTGAGTGTGGTTTTGATTTGTATTTCCCTGATAAGGAGCGACGCTGAACATCTTTTCATGTGCCTGTTGGCCATCCGCATGTCTTCTTTAGAGAAGTGTCTATTCATGTTTTCTGCCCATTTCTTCACTGGGTTATTTGTTTTTTGGGTGTGGAGTTTGGTGAGCTCTTTATAGATTTTGGATACTAGCCCTTTGTCCGATATGTCATTTGCGAATATCTTTTCCCATTCCGTTGGTTGCCTTTTACTTTTGTTGGTTGTTTCCTTTGCTGTGCAGAAGCTTTTTATCTTCATAAGGTCCCAGTAATTCACTTTTGCTTTTAATTCCTTTGCCTTTGGGGATGTGTCGAGTAAGAGATTGCTACGGCTGAGGTCAGAGAGGTCTTTTCCTGCTTTCTCCTCTAAGGTTTTGATGGTTTCCTGTCTCACATTTAGGTCCTTTATCCATTTTGCGTTTATTTTTGTGAATGGTGTGAGAAAGTGGTCTAGTTTCAACCTTCTGCATGTTGCTGTCCAGTTCTTCCAGCACCATTTGTTAAAGAAACTGTCTTTTTTCCATTGGATGTTCTTTCCTGCTTTGTCAAAGATGAGTTGGCCATACGTTTGTGGGTCTAGTTCTGGGGTTTCTATTCTATTCCATTGGTCTATGTGTCTGTTTTTGTGCCAATACCATGCTGTCTTGATGATGACAGCTTTGTAGTAGAGGCTAAAGTCTGGGATTGTGATGCCTCCTGCTTTGGTCTTCTTCTTCAAAATTCCTTTGGCTATTCGGGGCCTTTTGTGGTTCCATATGAATTTTAGGATGGCTTGTTCTAGTTTCGAGAAGAATGCTGGTGCAATTTTGATTGGGATTCATTGAATGTGTAGATAGCTTTGGGTAGTATTGACATTTTGACAATATTTATTTTTCCAATCCATGAGCAGGGAATGTCTTTCCATTTCTTTATCTTCTTCAATTTCCTTCATAAGCTTTCTATAGTTTTCAGCATACAGATCCTTTACATCTTTGGTTAGATTTATTCCTAGGTATTTTATGCTTCTCGGTGCAATTGTGAATGGAATCAGTTTCTTTATTTGTCTTTCTGTTGCTTCATTGTTAGTGTATAAGAATGCAACTGATTTCTGTACATTGATTTTGTATCCTGCAACTTTGCTGAATTCCTGTATCAGTTCTAGCAGACTTTTGGTGGAGTCTATCGGATTTTCCATGTATAATATCATGTCATCTGCAAAAAGCGAAAGCTTGACTTCATCTTTGCCAATTTTGATGCCTTTGATTTCCTTTTGTTGTCTGATTGCTGATGCTAGAACTTCCAGCACTATGTTAAACAGCAGCGGTGAGAGTGGGCATCCTTGTCGTGTTCCTGATCTCAGGGAATAAGCTCTCAGTTTTTCCCCGTTGAGGATGATGTTAGCTGTGGGCTTTTCATAAATGGCTTTTATGATCTTTAAGTATGTTCCTTCTATCCCGACTTTCTCAAGGGTTTTTATTAAGAAAGGGTGCTGGATTTTGTCGAAGGCCTTTTCTGCATCGATTGACAGGATCATATGGTTCTTCTCTTTTTTTTTGTTAATGTGATGTATCACGTTGATTGATTTGCGAATGTTGAACCAGCCCTGCATCCCAGGAATGAATCCCACTTGATCATGGTGAATAATTCTTTTTATATGCCGTTGAATTCGATTTGCTAGTACCTTATTGAGAATTTTTGCATCCATATTCATCAGGGATATTGGCCTGTAGTTCTCTTTTTTTACTGGGTCTCTGTCTGGTTTAGGAATCAAAGTAATACTGGCTTCATAGAATGAGTCTGGGAGTTTTCCTTCCCTTTCTATTTCTTGGAATAGCTTGAGAAGGATAGGTATTATCTCTGCTTTAAACATCTGGGAGAACTCCCCTGGGAAGCCATCTGGTCCTGGACTCTTATTTGTTGGGAGATTTTTGATAACCGATTCAATTTCTTCACTGGTTATGGGTCTGTTCAAGTTTTCCATTTCCTCCTGATTGAGTTTTGGAAGAGTGTGGGTGTTCAGGAATTTGTCCATTTCTTCCAGGTTGTCCAATTTGTTGGCATATAATTTTTCATAGTATTCCCTGATAATTGTTTGTATCTCTGAGGGATTGGTTGTAATAATTCCATTTTCATTCATGATTTTATCTATTTGGGTCATCTCCCTTTTCTTTTTGAGAAGCCTGGCTAGAGGTTTGTCAATTTTGTTTATTTTTTCAAAAAACCAACTCTTGGTTTCGTTGATCTGCTCTACAGTTTTTTTTAGTTTCTATATTGTTTATTTCTGCCCTGATCTTTATTATTTCTCTACTTCTGCTGGGCTTAGGCTGCCTTTGCTGTTCTGCTTCTAGTTCCTTTAGGTGTGCTGTTAGATTTTGTATTTGGGATTTTTCTTGTTTCTTGAGATAGGCCTGGATTGCAATGTATTTTCCTCTCAGGACTGCCTTTGCTGCGTCCCAAAGTGTTTGGATTGTTGTATTTTCATTTTCGTTTGTTTCCATATATTTTTTAATTTCTTCTCTAATTGCCTGGTTGACCCACTCATTCGTTAGTAGGGTGTTCTTTAACCTCCATGCTTTTGGAGGTTTTCCAGACTTTTTTCTGTGGTTGATTTCAAGCTTCATAGCATTGTGGTCTGAAAGTAAGCATGGTATAATTTCAATTCTTGTAAACTTATGAAGGGCTGTTTTGTGACCCAGTATATGATCTATCTTGGAGAATATTCCATGTGCACTCGAGAAGAAAGTATATTCTGTTGCTTTGGGATGCAGAGTTCTAAATATATCTGTCAAGTCCATCTGATCCAATGTCTCATTCAGGGCCCTTGTTTCTTTATTGACCGTGTGTCTAGATGATCTATCCATTTCTGTAAATGGTGTATTAAAGTCCCCTGCAATTACCACATTCTTATCAATAAGGTTGCTTATGTTTATGAGTAATTGTTTTATATATTTGGGGGCTCCGGTATTTGGCGCATAGACATTTATAATTGTTAGCTCTTCCTGATGGATAGACCCTGTAACTATTATATAATGTCCTTCTTCATCTCTTGTTACAGCCTTTAATTTAAAGTCTAGTTTGTCTGATACAAGTATGGCTACTCCAGCTTTCTTTTGGCTTCCAGTCACATGATAAATAGTTCTCTATCCCCTCACTCTCAATCTAAAGGTGTCCTCAGGTCTAAAATGAGTCTCTTGTAGACAGCATATAGATGGGTCTTGTTTTTTTATCCATTCTGATACCCTATGTCTTTTGGTTGGCGCATTTAATCCATTTACATTCAGTGTTATTATAGAAAGATACGGGTTTAGAGTCATTGTGATGTCTGTATGTTTTATGCTTATAGTGATGTCTCTGGGACTTTGTCTCACAGGGTCCCCCTTAGGATCTCTTGTAGGGCTGGTTTAGTGGTGACAAATTCCTTCAGTTTTTGTTTGTTTGGGAAGACCTTTATCTCTCCTTCTAGTCTAAATGACAGACTTGCTGGATAAAGGATTCTTGGCTGCATATTTTTTCTGTCTAGCACCCTGAAAATCTCGTGCCAATTCTTTCTGGCCTGCCAAGTTTCAAAAGAGAGATCAGTCACGAGTCTTATAGGTCTCCCTTTATATGTGAGGGCACGTTTACCCCTTGCTGCTTTCAGAATTTTCTCTTTATCCTTGTATTTTGCCAGTTTCACTATGATATGTCGTGCAGAAGATCGATTCAAGTTACGTCTGAAGGGAGTTCTCTGTGCCTCTTGGATTTCAATGCCTTTTTCCTTCCCCAGTTCAGGGAAGTTCTCAGCTATTATTTCTTCAAGTACCCCTTCAGCACCTTTCCCTCTCTCTTCCTCCTCTGGGATACCAATTATGCGTATATTATTTCTTTTTAGTGTATCACTTAATTCTCTAATTTTCCCCTCATACTCCTGGATTTTTTTATCTCTCTTTTTCTCAGCTTCCTCTTTTTCCATAACTTTATCTTCTAGTTCACCTATTCTCTCCTCTGCCTCTTCAAGCCGAGCTGTGGTGGTTTCCATTTTGTTATGCATTTCGTTTAAAGCGTTTTTCAGCTCCTCGTGACTGTTCCTTAGTCCCTTGATCTCTGTAGCAAGAGATTCTCTGCTGTCCTGTATACTGTTTTCAAGCCCAGCGATTAATTTTATGACTATTATTCTAAATTCACTTTCTGTTATGTTATTTAAGTCCTTTTTGATCAGCTCATTAGCTGTTGTTATTTCCTGGAGATTCTTCTGAGGGGAATTCTTCCGCTTGGTCATTTTGGCTAGTCCCTGGCGTGGTGAGGACCTGCAGGGCACTTCCCCTGTGCTGTGGTATATAGCTGGAGTTGGTGGGCGGGGCCGCAGTCAGACCTGATGTCTGCCCCCAGCCCACCGCTGGGGCCACAGTCAGACTGGTGTGTGCCTTCTCTTCCCCTCTCCTAGGGGCGGGATTCACTGTGGGGTGGTGTGGCTCATCTGGGCTACTTGCACCCTGCCAGGCTTGTGATGCTGGGGATCTGGCGTATTAGCTGGGGTGGGTAGGCAAGGTGCTCGGGGGCAGGAGGGGCAGGCTTAGATCGCTTCTCCTTAGGTGATCCACTTCAGGAGGGGCCCTGTGGCAGCGGGAGGGAGTCAGATCCACTGCCGGAGGTTTGGCTCCGCAGAAGCGCAGAGTTGGGTGTTTGCGCGGAGCGAGCAAGTTCCCTGGCAGGAACCGGTTCCCTTTGGGATTTTGGCTGGGGGATGGGCGGGGGAGATGGCGCTGGCGAGCGCCTTTGTTCCCCACCAAACTGAGCTCTGTCGTCAGGGGGCTCAGCAGCTCTCCCTCCCTCTGTCCTCCAGCCTTCCCGCTTTCCGAGCAGAGCTGTTAACTTATGACCTCCCAGATGCTAAGTCGCGCTTGCTGTGGGAACACAGTCCGCCCGGCCCCTCCGCTTTTGCCAGCCAGACTCGGGGGCTCTGCTTGGCCGGCGAGCCGCCCCTCCGCCCCGGCTCCCTCCCGCCAGTCCGTGGAGCGCGCACCGCCTCGCCGCCCTTCCTACCCTCTTCCGTGGGCCTCTCGTCTGCGTTTGGCTCCGGCGACTCTGTTCTGCTAATCCTCTGGCGGTTTTCTGGGTTATTTAGGCAGGTGTAGATGGAATCTAAGTGATCAGCAGGACGTGTGGTGAGCCCAGCGTCCTCCTAAGCCGCCATCTTGCCGCAACTCTCTGTTTCCATATATTTTTTAATTTCTTCTCTACTTGCCTGGTTGACCCATTCATTTTTTAGTAGGGTGTTCTTTAACCTCCATGCTTATGGAGGTTTTCCAGACTTTTTCCTGTGGTTGATTTCAAGCTTCATAGCATTGTGGTCTGAAAGTATGCATAGATTTTTTTTAAGCTGCTGGTAATGAAAGTAGTAAGAGGTAGGCTGAAAGAAGATACACTTTTAAGTTAGAACCAAGAAAATTTGTTAATGAAAGAAGAAAAATGGGGTATTACTCCAAAGCTTTTGGACTGAGTAACTGAGTTAATAGTTGGTATAGTTTTTAAAAGGTTTTCCATTTTCTTTTTTTATAAATATAACTGATGGTCAAGTTAGTATCCATACAACACCCAGTGCTCAACCCAAGTGCCCTCGTCAACACCCATCACCCACTTTCCCCTCTCCCCCACCCCCCATCAACCCTGTTTGTTCTCCATATCCAAGAGTCTCTTATGGTTTGCCTCCCTCTCTATCTGTCACTTTTTTCCCCTTCCCCTCCCGCATGGTCTTCTGTTAAATATGTCAACATCCACATATGAGTCAAAACATATGGTATCTATCTTTCTCTGACAGACTTATTTCACTTAGCATAATACCCTCCAGTTCCATCCGCGTTGCTGCAAATGGCCAAATTTCATTCTTATTGCTAAGTAATATTCCATTGTATATATAAACCACATCTTCTCTATCTATTCATCAGTTGATGAACATTTAGGCTCTTCCCATAGTTTGGCTATTGTTGAAAATGCTGCTATAAACATTGGGGTACATGTGCCCCTGTGCATCAGTGCTCCTGTATCCCTTGGGTAAATTCTTAGCAGTGCTATTGCAGGGTCATAGGGTAGATCTATTTTTAATATTTTGAGGAACCTCCACACTGTTTTCCAGAGCGGCTGCACCAGTTTGCCTTCCCAGCAACAGTGCAAGAGGATTCCCATTTCTCCATATCCTCGCCAGCACCTATAGTCTCCTGATTTGTTCATTTTAGCCACTCTGACTGGTATGAGGTGGTATCTCAGTGTGGTTTTGATTTGTATTTCCCTGATGACGAGTGATGTTGAGCATCTTTTCACGTGCCTGTTGGCCATCTGGATGTCTTCTTTGGAAAACTGTCTATTCGTGTCTTCTGCCCATTTCTTCACTGGATTTTTTGTTTTTCAGGTGTGGAGTTTGGTGGGTTCTTTATAGGTTTTGGATACTAGCCCTTTATCTGATATGTCATTTGCAAATATCTTTTCCCATTCTGTTGGTTGCCTCTTAGCTTTGTTTTTTGTTTCCTTTGCAGTGCAGAAACTTTGTATCTTGATGAGGTCCCAATACTTCATTTTTGCTTTTAATTTCCTTGCCCATGGAGATGTGTCAAGTAAGAAATTGCTGCAGCTGAGGTCAAAGAAGTTTTTTTTCTGCTTTCTCCTCTAGGGATTTGATGGTTTCCTGTCTCACATTCAGGTCCTTTATTCATTTTGAGTTTATTTTTATGTATGGTGTCTAGAAAGTGGTCTAGTTTCATTCTTCCTCATGTTGTTGTCCATGCACGTTTGTGAAACAGACTGTCTTTTTTCCATTGGATACTCTTTCCTGCTTTGTCAAAGATTAGCTGGCCATACATTTGTGGGTCCAATTCTGGGTTCTCTATAATATTCCATTGGTCTATGTGTCTGTTTTTATGCCAATGCCATGCTGTCTTGATGATTACAGCTTTGTAGTAGAGGCTAAAGTCTGGGCTTGTGATGCCTCCCTCTTTGGTTTTCTTCTCCAAGATTACTTTGGCTATTCAGGGTCTTTTGTGGTTCCATACAAGTTTTAGGATTGCTTGTTCTAGCTTGGAGAAGAATGCTGGTGCAATTTTGATTGGAATTGCATTGAATGTGTAGATTGCTTTGTGTAGATTGTATTGACATTTTACCAATATTCTTCCAATCCATGAGCACGGAATGTTTTTTCATTTCTTTGTATCTTCTTCAATTTCCTTCATAAGCTTTCTATAGTTTTCAGCATACAGATCCTTTACATCTTTGGTTAGGTTTATTCCTAGGTATTTTATGGTTCTTGGTGCAGTTGTGAATGGAATCAGTTTCTTTATTTCTCTTTGTGTTGCTTCATTATTGGTGTATAAAAATGCAACTGATTCCTGTACATTGATTTTGTACCCTACAACTTTGCTGAATTCATGTATCAGTTCTAGCAGACATTTGGTGGAGTCTGTGGGGTTTTCCATGTATAGTATCATGTCATCTGTGAAAAGTGAAAGTTTGACTTCTTCTTAGCCAATTTTGATGCCTTTGATTTCCTTTTGTTGTCTGATTGCTGATGATAGGACTTCCAACACTATGTTAAACAACAGTGGTGAGAGTGGACATCCCTGTTGTGTTCCTGATCTCAGGGGTAATCTCTCAGTTTCTCCCTATTGAGGATGATATTAGCTGTGGGCTTTTCATAAATGGCTTTTATGATGTTTAAGTATGTTCCTTCTATCCTGACTTTCTCAAGGGTTTTCATTAAGAAAGATGCTGAATTTTGTCAAATGCTTTTTCTGCATCAATTGACAAGATCATATGGTTCTTCTCTTTTATTAATGTGATGTATCGCATTGATTGATTTGTGAATATTGAACCAGCCCTGCAGCCCAGGAATGAATCCCACTTGATCATGGTGAATAATTCTTTTTATATGCTGTTGAATTTGATTTGCTAGTATCTTGTTGAGAATTTTTGCGTTCATATTCATCAGGTATATTGGCCTGTAGTTCTCTTTTTTTGCTGGGTCTCTGTCTGGTTTGGGAATCAAAGTAATGCTGGCTACATAGAATGAGTCTGGAAGCTTTCCTTTCCTTTCTATTTTTTGGAACAGCTTGAGAAGAATAGTATTAACTCTGCTTTAAATGTCTGATAGAATTCCCCAGGGAAGCCATCTGGTCCAAGACTCTTATTTGTTGGGAGATTTTTGATAACTGATTCTATTTTTTTGCTGGTTATGGGTCTGTTCAAATTTTCTATTTTTTCCCGTTTGAGTTTGGGAAGTGTGTAGGTATTTAGGAATTTTTCCATTTCTTCCAGGTTGTCCAGTTTGTTGGCATATGATTTTTCATAGTATTCCCTGATAATTGCTTATATTTCTGAGGGATTGGTTGTAATAATTCTATTTTCATTCATGATTTTATCTATTTGGGTCATCTCCCTTTTCTTTTTGAGAAGCCTGGCTGGAGGTTTATCAATTTTGTTTATTTTTTCAAAAAACCAACTCTTGGTTTTTTTGGATTCTATATTTTTTATTTCTGCTCTGCTCTTTATTATTTCTCTTCTTCTGATGGGTTTGGGGTGTCTTTGCTGTTCTGCTTCTATTTCCTTTAGGTGTACTGTTAGTTTTTGTATTTGGGATTTTTCTTGTTTCTTGAGATAAGCCTGGATTTCAATGTATTTTCCTCTCAGGACTGCCTTTGCTGCATCCCAAAGTGTTTGGATTGTTGTATTTTCATTTTCATTTGTTTCCATATATTTTTTTATTTTTTCTCTAATTGTCTGGTGGACCCATTCATTCTTTAGTAGGGTGTTCTTTAACCTCCATGCTTTTGGAGGTTTTCCAGACTTTTTCCTGTGGTTGATTTCAAGCTTCATAACATTGTGGTCTGAAAGTGTGCATCGTATAATCTCAATTCCTTTATACTTATGAAGGGCTGTTTTGTGACCCAGTATGTGATCTATCTTGGAGAATGTTCCATGTGCACTCTAGAAGACATAGAGTTCTAAATATATCTGTCAAGTCCATCTGGTCGAATGTATCATTCAGGGCCATTGTTTCTTTATTGATTCTCTGTCTAGATGATCTGTCCATTGTTGTAAGTGGAGTATTAAAGTCCCCTGTAGTTACCACATTCTTATCAGTAAGATTGCTTATGTTTGTGGTTAATTGTTCTATATATTTGGGTGCTTTCAAATCCAGTGCCTAGACATTTATAATTGTTAGCTCTTCCTGATGGATAGACCCTTTAATTATTATATAATGCCCTTCTTCATCTCTTGTTACAGCCTTTAATTTAAAGTCTAGTTTGTCTGATATAAGTATGGCTACTGCAGCTTTCTTTTGACTTCCAGTAGCATGATAGATAGTTCTCCATCCCCTCACTTTCAATCTGAAGGTGTCCTCAGGTCTAAAATGAGTCTCTTGTAGACAGCAAATAAATGGGTTTTGTTTTTTTATCCATTCTGATACCCTATGTCTTTTGATTGGAGCATTTAGTTCATTTATATTCAGTGTTATTACTGAGAGATATGGATTTAAGGTCATTGTGTTATCTGTAGGGTTCATGTTTGTAGTGATGTCTCTGGTACTTTGTGGTCCTTATAACATTTCACTCACCAGAGTCCCCTCTAGGATCTCTTGTAGGGCTGGTTGAGTGGTGATGAATTCCTTCAGTTTTTGTTTGTGTGGGAAAACCTTTATCTCTCCTTCTATTCTGAATGACAGGCTTGCCGGATAAAGGGTTGTCAGCTGCATATTTTTTCTGTTCATCACATTGAAGATTTCCTGCTATTCCTTTCTGGCCTTCCTAGTTTCAGTAGATAGGTCTGCTACTACCCTTATGTGTCTACCTTTGCATGTTAAGGCCCATTTATCCCTAGCTGCTTTCAGAATTTTCTCTTTATCCTTATATCTTGCCAGTTTCCCTGTGATATGCCGTGCTGAAGCTTGATTCGTGTTATACCTAAAGGGAGTTTCTGTGCCTCTTGGATTTGAATGCCTGTTTCCTTCCCCAGATTGGGAAAGTTCCAAGCTATGATTTGTTCAAGTACACTTTCATCCCCTTTCTCTCTCTCTTCTTCTGGAATTCCTATGATACGGATATTATTCCATTTGATTGACTCACTTGGTTCTCTAATTCTCCCCTTGTGATCCTGGATTTTTCTTTATCTCTCTTTTTCTCAGCTTCCTCTTTCCATAATTTTATCTTCTAATTCACCTATTCTCTCCTCTGCCTCTTCAATCCACGCTGTGGCTGCCTCCATTTTATTTTGTACTTTGTAGCAGTTTTAAATTCATCGTGAGTATTTTTTAGGCCCCTGATCTCTGTAGCAATAGATTCTCTGCTGTCTTCTATGCTTTTTTCAAGCCCAGAGATTAATTTTATGACTATTATTCTAAATTCTTGTTTACTTATGTTGCTTAAATCTGTTTGGATCAATTCTTTAGCTGTCATTTCTTCCTGGAATTTCTTTTGAGGAGAATTCTTCCATTTCATCATTTTGGCTAGTTTTCTGTCCCTTATGAGTTTTAAAAGTTTGTGATGTGCTCTGCACCTGCAAGCACTGCTATATTAAAGGGGGGGTTATATACTGCCCATGGCATGGCCCTTAGGAGATGTGTTTTTTGGAGAGTGTTACTTGCTCTCTGTTGTTGTGACTTTGGTTATTTTATTTCCCTACACATAGTGATGTTTTGGATCTCCACCTTGTGTGCTTTGATTTGTTCCTTGAAGTACCCTCATAGGGCTCTGGTGAAGATTCAGTGAGTCAAGTTGCTGCCTAACATCACTCACCTGGTCAGTAAAGTCCAGCTGTTGTTCGAAGCCACTCCACTGGCTCCAACATCCAACAGTGGTTCTAAACCACCATGCTGTGTAGCTACTGGGCAGTGGTCTCCATAGGATCTTGCTTCAGGTATCAGTAGCTCCAAGAAGCTTGTGTTCACTTCTTCCTTCTGACACACCAGAGGCCTCAGAAACAGCCAGAAAGACAGTGAACTCAAGAGTTCTTGGGGGCACCACACCTGTTTCTCATTGTTCCTGATTGCCAGTGGAGGTTAGCTTCTAATGCATTGCTGGAAGATTTCCTTCATGACCACGTAGAAAGACGAGGAATTATACAAAATGGAAGCCTCTTATAGGAAGAAGAGTCGGGCACAAAATTCAGGGTTTGCCATTTTCTAAGTTAAAAAGACTGAGAGAGGAAAAATAAAAAGTTGCATTTTGAATCTATTAAGTTTGCAATGCTATTTAAAACCCAGAGGTTGGTGAGACTTACATGGGCATCTGTTGCTTTTGCCTCCTATTGTCCATTTACCCTTCTTTTTAAAAAAGTTTTTATTTAAATTCCACTTTGGTAACATACAGTGTTATATTAGTTTCAGGTGTACAACATAGTGATTCAACACTTTTATACAGCACTCGGTGCTCATCACAAGTGCACTCCTTAATCCCCATCCCCTATTTAACTCCCACTCCCCTCTGGCAACCATCAGTTTGCTCTCTATAGTTAAGGATCTGCTTCTTGATTTGTCTCTCTTTTTCTCCCCTTTCCTCATTTGTTTAGTTTCTTAAATTCCACATGAGTGACATCATATGGTATTTGTCTTTCTCTGACTTATTTTGCTTAGCATTATACTCTTCAGCTCCACCCATGTCATTGCAAATGGCAAGATTTCATTCTTTCACTGTGAAAGAATGTGTGTGTGTGTGTGTGTGTGTGTGTGTGTGTTCTTTATCCATTCATCTATCAATGCACACAGGCTACTTCTGTATTTTCGCTGTTGTAAACAATGCTACTAGAAAAATAGGGGTGCATTTATCCTTTTGAATTATTGTTTTTGTATTCTTTGGGTAAATACTCAGTAGTGTGATTGTTTGATCATAAGTAGTTCTATTTTTAACTTTTTGAAGAAACTCCATGCTGTTTTCCACAGTAGTTGTACCACTTTTCATTCCCACAAACAGTGCAAGAAGGTTCCCCTGTCACCACAGCCTTGCCAATCCCTATTGTTTCATTGTGGTTTCGATTTGTATTTCCCTGATGGTAAGTGATAATAAACATCTTTTCATGTGTCTGTTGGCCATCTGGATGTCTTCTTTAGAAGAATGTTCATGTCTTCTACCAAATTTTTAATTGGATTATTTGTTTTTTTGATGTTGAGTTGTGTAAGTTCTTTATATATTTTGGATACTAACCCTTTATCAGATATGCCATTTGCAAATATCTTTGCCCATTCCATAAGTGGTCTTTTAGCTTTGGTGATTGTTTCCTTCCCTCTGCAGAAGTTTTTTATTTTGATGTAGTCTCAGTAGCTTATTTTTGTTTTTATTTCCCTTGCCTCAGGACACATAGAAAACAGTTGCTACAGATAATGTCAAAGAAAGTACTGCCTGTGTTCTCTTCTATGATTTTTATGATTTCAGGTCTCATATTTAGGTCTTCAATCCATTTTGCTTTGTTTTTGTTTTTGTTTTAATATAATTTATTGTCAAATTGGTTTCCATACAATACCAAGTGCTCATCCCAACAAGTGCCTTCCTCAACGCCCATCACCCACTTTCCCCTCTGCCCCACCCCCCCCCCCATCAACCCTCAGTTTGTTCTCTGTATTTAAGAATCTCTTATGGTTTGCCTTCCTCCCTCTCTGTTTGAAACTTTTTTCCCCTTCTTTGCTCTCCATGGTCTTCTGTTAAGTTTCTCAAGATCCACATATGAGTGAAAATATATGGTATCTGTCTTTCTCTGACTGACTTATTTCACTTAGGATAGTACCCTCCAGTTCCATCCACATTGCTGAAGATGGCCAAATTTCATTCTTTCTCATTGCCAAGTAGTATTCCATTGTATATATAAACCACATCTTCTTTATCCATTCATCAGTTGATGGACAGTTAGGCTCTTTCCATAATTTGGCTATTGTTGAAAGTGCTGCTATAAACATTGGGGTACATATGCCCCTATGCATCAGCACTCCTGTATCCCTTGGGTAAATTCCTAGCAGTGCTATTGCTGGGTCTTTGAATTTATTTTTGTGTGTGGTCCAGTTTCTTTCTTTTGCATGTTGCTGCCCGCCATTTGTTGAAGAGACTGTCTTTTTTCCCATAGGCTATTCTTTCCTGCTTTTTTGAAGATTAGTTGGCCACATATTTGTGAGTTTACTTCTGGCTTTTCTATTCTATTCTATTGACCTACGTGTCTGTTTTTGTGCCAGTACCATTTTGTTTTTATCACTACAGTTTTGTAATATACCTTGAAGTCTGGAATTGTGATGCCTCCAGCTTTTCTTTTCTTTTTCAAGGTTGCTTTGGCTACTTGGGGTCTTTTGTGGTTCCATACAAATTTTAGGATTATTTGTTCCAGTTCTGTGAAAAATGCTGGTGATACTTTGATAAGGATTGCATTAAATGTGTAGATTGCTTTGAGTAGTATAGATATTTTAACAATATTTGTTCTTCCAATCCATGAGCATGGACTGTTTTTCCATTTCTTTGTGTCCTCTTCCATTTCTTTCATCAGTGTGTTTTCAGAATATAGGTCTTCACCTATTTGGTTAGGTTTATTCCTAGCTATCTTATTTGGGTACAATTGTAAATTGGCTTGTTTCCTTAATTTCTTTTTCTGCTGCTTCATTATTGGTGGATAGAAATGCAACAAATTTCTGTGCATTGATTTTGTATCCTGTGACTTTACTGAATTCATTTATCCTAGCAATTTTGGGTAGAATCTTTCAGGTGTTCAACATAGACTATCATGTCATCTGCAAATAATGGAAGTTTGGCTTCTTCCTTACAGATTTGGGTGACTTTTATTTCTTTTTGTTTTCTGATTGCTGTGGCTAGGACTTCCAGTACTATGTTGAATAAAAGTGATGAGATGGGACATACTTGTCTTGTTCCTGGCCTTAGGAAAAGCTCTCAGTTTTCCCTATTAAGGATGATGTTAGCTGTGGGTGTTTTATATATGGCCTTTGTTATGTTGAGGTATGTTCACTCTACACCTACTTTATTGAGGCCTTTTTATTATGAATGGATAGTATACTTTGTCAAATGCTCTTTCTCCATCTATTGAAATGATCATATCATTCTTATCCTTTCTTTTATTAATATGATGTATCACCTTGATGCGATTTGTGAATATTGAATCACCCTTGCAACCGAGGAATAAATCCCAGTTGATAGTGTGTATGATTTTTTTTAGTGTGCTGTGAGATTCAGTTTGCTAGTATTTTGTTGAGGATTTTTGTTTCTATGTTCCTCAGGGATATTGGCCTGTAGTTCTTTTTTAGTGGTGACTTTATCTGGTTTTGGTATCAGGGTAATTCTGGCCTCATAGAATGAATGTGGACATTTTCTTTCCTTTTCTATTTTTTGGAATAGTTTGAGAACACTGGGGATTAACTCTTCGTTAAATGTTTGGTAGAATTTGCCTGTGAGGCCATCTGGTCTTAGACTTCTGTTTGAGAGTGTTTTAATTACTGATTCAACTTCTTTGCTGGTTATTGGTCTTGTCAAGTTTTCTATTTCTTCCTGTTGGCAGATAGTTTTTCATAATATTCTCTTTTAATTGTATTTCTGTGGTGTTGGTTGTTATTTCTCCTCTCTCATTTGTGATCTTATTTATTTGAGTTCTTTCCCTTTTTTTCTTGATAAGTCTGGCTAGAGGTTAATCAATTTTGTTGGTTTTTTTCAAAGAACCATCTCTTGATTTTGTTGATCTGTTCTATTGACTTTTTAGTTTCCTTATCATTTATTTCTGCTCTAGTCTTTATTATTTACTTCCTTCTGCTGGTTTTAGGTTTTGTTTCTTTTCTAGCTCCTTAAGGTGTAAGTTTAGGTTGTTTATTTGGGATTTTTCTTATTTCATGAAGTCAACTGTTTTGCTATAAACTTCCATCCTAGAACCACTTTAGCTGCATCCCAAAGGTTTTGGACCATCGCATTTTCATTTTCATTTGTTTCCATGTATGTTTTATTTCTTCTCCACTTTTCCAGTTGACTCATTCATTGCTTAGCAGCATGTTATTTAACCTCCTTGTATTTGTGGTCTTCCAGATTTTTTTTTTTTTTTTGTGGTTGACTTTTAGTTTCATAGTGTTGTGATCAGAAAAGATGCATAGTATGACTTCTATCTTCTTGAATTTGTTGAGGCTTGTTTTCTGGGCTAATGTGTGATCTGTTCTGGAGAATGTTTCATGGACACTTGAATAAAATGTGTATTCTGCTCTTTTAGGATAGAATGTTCTGAATATATCTGAATAGAATATATCAATATATCTCTTAAATCCATCCAGTATGTTGTTCAAAGCCATTGTTTCCTTGTTGATTTTCTGTTTAGATTATCTGTCCATTGATGTGAGTAGGGTGCTAAAGTCTCCTACTATTATTGTATTATTATCAGATTAGTTCCTTTTATGTTTTTTATTAACTGTTTTATGTGTTTGGGTGTCCTGTGTTTACAATTTGCATAAATATTTATAATTGTCATACCTTCTTGTTGGATTGTCCCCATTATTATTATATAGTGCCCTTTGTCTCTTATTATGGTCTGTTTTTAAATTCTATTTTGTTCCACATGAGTATTGTTACCCTGGCTTTCATTTGACATCTATTTCCATGAAGGATGTTTCTCAATCCCCTCACTTTCAATCTGCAGGTATCTTTAGGTCTGAATGAATCTCTTGTAGGCAAAATGTAGATGAGTTTTGTTTATTACCCATTCTGTCACCCTATGTCTTTTGATTAGAGTGTTTAACCTATTTACATGCAAAGTAATTATTGATAATTATGCACTTATTGGCATTTTATTGTCTTGTGATTGTTTCTGGAGATTTTCTCCTTTCTAGTCTTTCTCTCTTTTATACAGGTTTTCTTTAGTTATATATTCATATTTATTTCTCTTTATTCTTTGTATATTTATTAGTGGTTTTTGATATATAGTTACCAGTAGGTTTGTATATAACCTCCTCTGCATATAGCAGTCTATATTAAGTTGATGGTCATTTAAGTTTGAACCCATTCTTTACTCTTCTTCTCATGTTTTCTGTATATGTTGTCCTTTTCGTATCCTTTTTTTTTTTTTTAATAAATGTTTACTCATTTTTGAGGGGGAGAGGGGCAGAGAGGGAGGGGACAGAGGATCCAAAACAGGGTCTTCACTGACAGCAGAGAGCATGATGCAGGGCTCAAACTCATGAATCGTGTGATCATGACCTGAAGTTGGCTCCCTAACCGATTGAGCTACCCAAGCACCCCTCATATCCTTTTATTTTGTGAGTTCGTTAGCTGATTTTTTACAGAAATATTCATATCTACTCTCTTTGTGTTTCCCACCTTTATACTGTCACTTTTGATCTCTCCTTTCCATTCAAAGAATCCCCTTTAATATTTCTTCCAGGGCTTATTTAGTGGTCATTAGCTCCTTTAGATTAGGTTTGTTCATTTGTTTGTTTTTTCTCTGGGAAACTATCTTTCATTCTATTCTGAATGGTAGCCTTGCTGGATAGAGTATTAGCTGCAGATTTTTTTCCATTCAGCACTTTGAATATATCATGCCGCTCCCTTCTGGTTTGCCAAATTTCTGTTGAAAAATCTCCTGCTAGCCTTATGGGTTTTCCCGTTAAGTTACTATCTTTTGTCTTGCAGCTTTAAAATTTTTCTTTTTTTAAATTTTTATTTATTTATTTTGAGAGAGGGAACAGGCGAGGGGCAGAGAGAGAGAGAGGAAGGGAAAGAATTACAAGCATTCTGTCAGTGCAGAACCAGATGCAGGCCTTGATCTCACAAACTGAACCATGAGATCATGACTTGAGCTGAAATCAAGAGTCAGATGCTTAACCAACTGAGCCACCTAGGTGCTCCTAAAATTTTTTCTTTATTATTATATCTTGCCAATTTAATTACAATATATATTGGTGTGGGTCTGCTTTTCCCCCAAATTAGGAAGCTTTTCAACTATTGTGTCTTCAAATAAATTTTCTGTCCCCTTTTCTCTCTCTTCTTCCTCTGTGACTCCTATAATATGAATGTTATTACATTGATGGAGTTACTGAATTTCCTGAGTCTATGTTCATTTTGCATAATTTTTCCCCTCTTTTATTCAGCTTGATTACTTTCCATTACTCTGTCTTCTAGGTCACCAATTAATTCCTGTGCTTCTTCCATCCTGCTTTTCTTTCTATCAAGAATTTGTTGAGCCCTTTATTAACATTTCATTTGTTGAGCCCTTTATCTCTGCTATGTTGTTCCTTATCTATGTGTTAAAGATCTCACTATGTTTTCCACTCTTTTCTCAAGTTTAGTGAGTATTCTTATGATCATTGTGTTAAGCTTTTCAGTCCTGGGGGTGGCAGAGCTGAGCCAGCAGCACCCACCCTCCAGCTTTCCATGCCTCCATTCCACTGACTGTTTGTTGCTCCATCTGCCCTGCCACCATAGTGGACCAGGCCATTTCCTTTGTCAAGGATTTCCTGGCCAGAGACATCACCACTCCAAGATGGTGGTGGCCCCAATCAAACAGGTCAAGCTGCTGCTGCAGGTGCAGCATGCCAGTAAGCAGATCACCACAGACAAGCAATACAAGGGCATTGTGGACCATGTTGTGTGTTTCCCCAAAGAGAAGGGTGTGCTTGTCCTTCTGGAGAGGGAACCTAGCCAATGTCATCTTCTACTTCCCCATGCAAGCCCTCGATTTCACCTTCAAGGATAAGTACAAGCAGATCTTCCTGGGGGTCATGAACAAGCTCATGCAATTCTGGAGGTATTTTGTTGCCATTTTTATGTTGCCTCTGTGCAGGCTGCTGTCTCTTTAAGGGCAGCAACTCAGCTATCACTTGCCCTCCTGGCTCACCCAGGGCTGAGTCAGTTGACTTTTTAAAGCTCTAGGCTCCAAGTCCCACTGGTTATACAAACTCATGGAATTCAGCCCCTCTGGTTTTCAAAGCCAAACATTATGGGGATTAGTCTTGCTCATGTGAGCTCCTGGTATAAGGGCCCATTTCTCTGCCCTATCTGTGTATGCAGCTCCCTCCCTCCTGTGGGCAGCCTCCCTCCTCCTTTCTGCCCTTCCTAACCTTTTAGAGGCAGCTTCCTCCTATATTTGTTGTGGAGTTTGTTCTGCCAGTCTCCAGATCCCTTCTGCTTTATTTACTTGGTTGTGGATAATAACTAGTTGTAAAGTTGGGACAGGTTGAGCCAGCTTCCTCCTCCTCTACCATCTTACCAAGCTCCTCCTACCCTTCTTCTGATAAGAGTCTCACTGCTCCCTCTTCCTTTCAGAAACACCCTCATCCACTTCAGGCCATCACCTTCCAGAGGGGTTGACTCTGGTTCCAGGAGTGGGCATGGGTTCACTCCATGGGTTCCAGGAGTGGCCATATTGCTCTGTCTGAAGATGATGCAGTTAGGAACCATGAAATTTTTGCTGGCATGGTTGAAAGGCATTCTCTTTCCTGCTGCTTGCTGAGGGTATAGAATTCCCATTTAATAGCCATCTTATCACCACCAGCAAAAGCCTCAATAAGAATTCAGAACTCAGAAGGAAGCAGAGGTACACCAGTCTGAGAGATCAGGTCTTGATGTCAGAGTTTGGGCTCTTAGATCCAGCTATGTTTAAATCTTACTCTTCAGTATTTCAATTATGTAAACCATTAAACACCATTTTTAATTGTGCCAATTTGAATTGGGGTTTCTGTCACAACTAGTAGAGTCCCAACTAATAAATAGAATATCTCAAGTTTCAACTGATATAGCTCTAATTGAGAAGAAAAATAAATCACTGGTAACCTGATAGTGTAGTCCAAAGAGGGTCAAATCCTATGTTAAATGTCTGTAAAATCTCCTATCCTCTTAAAATTTAATGTGAATATTACATCACTCTTCTTTGTATCTTACATCAAGAAAAAAAGAGGTGTGCCTGGTTGGCTCAGTCGTTAAGTGGCCGACGTCGGCTCAGGTCATGATCTTGTGGTCCGTGAGTTTGAGCCCCGCGATGGGCTCTGTGCTGGCAGCTTGGAGCCTGGAGCCTGCTTCAGATTCTGTGTCTCCCTCTCTCTGCTCTTCCCCTGCTTGTGCTCTATCTCTCTCTGTCTCTCAAAAATAAATAAATGTTTAAAAAAAATTTTTTTTATGTACCATCTTTTGCCTGTGGATCTATTTACCCCATTTGAGGATTGTTCATGATCCTAAGAGAGCTAGACATCAACATTGGAATTGGATGGAGAAGACTGAGATCAAGAGATGTGAAGAATGAACTTGGAGGCAAAAAGAGCTGGATATGAATCCTGGTTTATACATTTGCCGGATGACATTTTAAAAGTTTCAGTTTCCACATTGAAAAATAGGCCTGCATGTTCTATTTCTCTAATACTCTATAATTTTCAGCCCTCCCTACTTACCTGGCTATTGTAAGGACCAATCTAGTGGTGACATAATGCCCATTCTCCTCAAGAGGCATTTAGAAATCAATGACTTCTATGAGTCAATATGGACTGAGAGCTCATCATACTTCTTAAAACTGAAAACTCGATTATCTTTTTTTTTTTTTTTTAATTTTTTTTTTTTCCAACGTTTATTTTTTGGGACAGAGAGAGACAGAGCATGAATGGGGGAGGGGCAGAGAGAGAGGGAGACACAGAATTGGAAACAGGCTCCAGGCTCCGAGCCATCAGCCCAGAGCCTGACGCGGGGCTCGAACTCACGGACCGCAAGATCGTGACCTGGCTGAAGTCGGACGCTTAACCGACTGCGCCACCCAGGCGCCCCACGATTATCTTTTTTAAGTGGAGTTATTAGTAACCATATTTTAACACGATTTGGAAATAAATGGAGTATCTTAAATATACTGTATCTTGATTTTTAGAAAATATTGGATAAAGTTTCTCATAGTATTTCTATGGATAAAATGATGAAAGCTAATGTCACTGCAATGCTTAGTGGAGGTACAGTTGATTGAATAACACATTGAAAGGATATTGATTACTGGTTCTGAAAAATATTTGCTTGATGGCATACCACCTACCTGTTTCTGTTCTTGGTCCTGTCAGGTACCATATTTTCTATTAATAACATGAAAGAAAATTACATATAATTGATTAACACAACCAACCAGAGATTAAAAATGATCCTGATATGTTAGCATATTGTACAGAAAATTTTAAAATAATAAACAAATAGTAAGTGGAAATTTAGCCTCAGGTTAGGAAATTCCGGACTTCAAAGCAAATCTTGTTCAATAGATCTGAGTATATAGTTTATTACAAATACAAATTTAGTTGGGGGAAAAGTGTGGTTGCTTTTTAGCTAACTTAGCTTGAGATATCAATAGAAGTGTAATACCCAGAACTCCAGAAGTAATGTATCCCACATCATTCAGCACTGATGAGGTATTATCTTGTGTTATATTCTGAAGAGAGATGTAGTAGAAAAACTAGCCTATGTCCTGGAAAAAGTGACCAAATGGTGGGGGACCTGGAAACATGGAGGCTGAAAGGGGTTGTGGACTGTGTAACTGAGGAGGACAAGGACTGAGGGGAGATGTGGTCATCATGTCCTTCTAGGCTGGCATGGAGCACAAGCTATAGACTTGCTCCTCCTACCAGAGAGGAGGGCCCAGACCAAGAGGGAAATGGAGCAGGTGAACTGGGCTCTGGTTCAGGATGAGAACGAACCAAAACCACTGAGTACATCTCCAAAGGCAAGCACTCTGTCACGGGCTGGTCTTTGACAAGGACTGCCTCCTGCTCTTCATCCATGTGCTCATTTGCTCATCTGACAAAACTAAATTTGAGAAACTTGTGGTTCCTTCAAAACCGAAGTTTATGAAATTTATTATAAGTTATTAAGACAAGTTAAATCATATAGACATCAGCTCCTTACAATGTAGATAGTTTCACAAACGTGAGGCAAGTCAAGAGGTGCCCACGGGTATCTTGTCTCACTATTTACCTCTTGCAGCAATTGTTTTGCTTCAGTCACTACTGGCAACCAAACTGGAATTTATGTCTGGTTTTACTCCATTTGTATAGCAGTGAGGAGAATGAGCCCTGGAGACAGACTGCTTTTACTTGAATTTTGGTTTTACAGTGTAGATTTAGGATATGTTATCTGAACCTTCGAGCCTCTTTTTCCAATCTGAAAACCGGAAATAATTGACCTACACATGGGGTGGTTGTGAGAATCAGATGAGCTAGTGCATGTAAAGCACTTAATGCGGCTCCTGCAACTGAGCAAACCCTCAATGAATGTTACTGTGATTGTAATATTGGTAGTAATAAACCGTGCCCACCTTTGCAATGTAGTTCCTGGGTTTTACCTTCAAATTTACTCTATGTACTTCAGATGCTGAATAACTCAATTTGTTTGGGTCATCGTCCTGCTTTGGGAGTAGAATTTGAAAATACGAAATGAGGCTTCTTAAACAGATAAAGGGGAGCATGGTATGGTAGGAGCAGGAACCTGGTCCCAGTCCATTCAGACTAGCGCTGTGACTAGACAGCCCACTTAGGCTAAACATCAGTACAGTGAGAGGATTTTGTTCTTTCCTGGCTAAAATGTTTTGTCCTAAATGAGGCCATGACTGAAAAAGACTAATAAATCATGAGGATAGACAGAAGGAATGGGAATACTAAAAAGCCTAAACACTGACTACTTAGTCTGTGTACCAAAGTGCCTCCTTTACAAGCTCCAATGTGCAATTAATGGTCCTTGTGAGCTGTATAAAACAAGACAATAATAACCATGTCTTCCAATTACTTCCTATTAGAAATCACTAAAACTTCCCTAAATTTTAATAAGGGTGTACTTCATTCAACTGAAGTGAGGTTAAAGGTGACACCTGCCAGACATTGCCATGCTAATCACATACAGTCTTTCTTACAGTCTGGCGTGCTATGTTAAAGGGTCACAGCCAAATGGAATAGAAAATTGCCTGCTGTATAAACCCAGAGTGTTGTTTATTTGATTTGCACTGGAATTCTGCAGATTGATTACAGGATCAAGAACAGATGGTATTACAAGAATCCATTTACTGCCAGATGGCCTCCTGAAGCTTTAACCTAGAGCCACATGCTCTCTGTATCAGTATCTAGCCCCAGTAATCAAAGGCACAAGTTTCACTTCACCCCCACCCTCTCCTTCCTCTACTCCCTTCCCCCAATTTAGCCAGCACCTCCAGTTTGAATGTACTGTGCCTACAAGGAATAAGATGCTTCGTTTGCCAGGAATTCAATGTCGCAGAAAAAATAGACCCATAAATATACAATTCTTATGTAGCAGGATAAGTGAAATGTAGAAGTGTGTGGAGCAGTGTGGGAGTATTAGAGGAGGGCTTTCTAGCTCAAATGAAGAATTGGGGAGGCAATTTAAATGATAGAGAGGACTCCATCATTGGGGGATGATAGATACTGTTTTGTTAAAGTTAAATAGCAATTAGCCAGGGAAATAAATGGAACAGGGAGGGGTGGGCCTTCTAAGCAGAGGGTGAAACATGAACATAGACGTGGCAACAGGAAACAGCATGGTGACCATCAAATGCACTATAAGCAGTTCCACGTTGCTGAATCACAAAGTACGGGGCGGGAGGTAGAAAATAATTAGACAAAAGAAGTTGGTGTGGGCTAACCTAAGAAGATCCATTTGTGTGCTGCTAAGTAGCATAGACTAGTGATTCACAGTATGGCCCATGGATCAGCAGTCTCAACATCACCTGGGAATTTGTTGGACTTGAAAATGCTCAGGTCCTATCCTGGACCAAGTGAATTAGAAATTCTGAGGGTAGGGTCCATGAACTGCTGATTCCACAGTTGATTCTGAGGTCCATTACAGTTTGAAAAACATTTATGTAGACTTTATCCTATAGTAGGAAAGGAACTTTTGAAGACTGTTAAGAAGAGTGCCATGGACTCTTCATGATATCAGATATGCATTCCCACGTCTTTTGTGATTTTAGAGATTATTGCTCTAATGAAAGGCCACTCAAGAAGATGGACTTGCATTTGGGAAACAAAGTCAGTTACATTTTCTCACATATCTATAAAACTATCGAGCTGGATAGAATCAAGCTATTGGGAAGGAACATATCCTGAAAAATCCTTATCATAGAGATACTATCTGGATAGGCTACAAAACATATGTCTGGCACATTTGGAGATATTTTTCCTCATTAGTCAAAAATTACACTAGAAATTGTTGTTAAACTCATTCAGATACCATATATACGTAAACTTTGAAAAAGTGGCCCAACCTATCCATAATCCTGTACTTTTCAAGCTTTATTTTTAGCAGTGGACTTTTTTTTTTTAAAGAATCATTTATACCATCTTCCAATATATAAAATAAATAAAAGTCAAGTCACTCTGGTTGAAGCTCAGGAAGGGGAGCACTTTACTTGTCCCCTTTGATAGTCTCTGAGACAACACCATCAAGCCCATTGTTTTAGAATCATTGATCTATTTCATTCCTGGTAGGCATGAATAATCCCACTTCATTAATAAGGCTGATGGTAGCTGTATCACACTCAGAATTTTCTAGAGAAACAGAACCAATAGGATATCTGCAAATGAGTGTGTGGTGTATCCTAGAATTTTCTAGAGAAACAGAACCAATAGGATGTATGTACATGAGTACGTGGTGTATCCTAATTCACTATGTGTAATAGATACATCTACATACAGACAGAATGGAAAAGGGGGAGGTTTATTATAAGGAATTCACTTGTGTGATTGTGGGGGGCTGGCAAGTCTACAATTTGCAGGGCAGGCCAGCAGCCTGAAAACTAGCAAGAGTTGACATTGTAGGCTTGAGTCCAAAGGAGTCTGGAGGCAGAGCTTTCTTCTTCCTTCAGGGACCCCAGTCTTTTCTCGTAAGGCCTTCAGCTGATTATATGGGGCCCACCCACATTATGGAGGATAATATGCTTCACTCTGTATCTACTGATTTAAATGTTCATCACACTTTCAAAAGACCTTCACAGTAATATCGAGGCTGGTTGGCCAAACAGCTGGGTCATAATCACAGCCTAGGCAATTTGACAAATAGCTATAATAGATGGCGATTTTCCTCGCTACTATAGTAATAAGAAAGGTTCTGAAGAGCTAGGTGACCAGAGACAAAAACCAAACATCTTAAAGTGCAAATGTATTCAAAAATTTCTTCTTTGCAATGAATAATGTAACTAGAGGGCTAGCAAGTGCCATATGAGGAAAGGCAGGGAAAAGCAAGCCTAATTTTGGTGAATTTATCTTACCTCAAAAACAAATTATAGAGTAGAAGTTAGTCACCAAAACTCTGCCAAAAACTAAAAACTTTTCATTAAAGAGCGATTAACATTTGAGACTGATACAGCAGCAGATTAGAGCTTCATGCATAGCTCTGCTATTTCCTAGCAACTGGTTCTTATTACCAGGGATGTTAGTGAAGGAAATGAAATTCTTGCTTGTTGAAAGCTGAGCTCACGCCAAAAGAATAACAGCTCTTCAATTTAAAGGAAAGTAGTTCAGAAAGGAGTGGCAGAATGATAACCAATACAGGTCATGCATGCATTTAATCACTTAACAAGTGTTTGGACTGTAAACTGTGATCTCTTGCACGGCACAGCTCAAATCTCAGAATGGAACTTCCCTCTACATCCACTGCCAGGCTGGACTACATGAGTTACTAGGCTGGTAGCACCCTCATCAGTTTGGCCACGGCCATTGGATCAGGGCAGCCATTTTGTACATCAACAACCTGTGAGGTAATTTAGCACACAAAAAAGAAAACTCTACCCCACAGAGAAGATAGTGACTAAATTACCAAGTCTAATTCTCCCCTTGAGAAAGTTTTGAGTCCTAAAAAGAAAGTGAATCAGAAGTAGCTGGTAAGGGGAACAAAGTCTAAAAAACACAAAGAGAAGCCAAGGGATCAGAGCACAGAGCATGACTTCACAATATAGAAGAGGGTCTGACAAGAAAAAGAGAATGATAATACCATGTGATAAATGTCACAACAGCGGGGCGCCTGGGTGGCGCAGTCGGTTAAGCGTCCGACTTCAGCCAGGTCACGATCTCGCGGTCCGTGAGTTCGAGCCCCGCGTCGGGCTCTGGGCTGATGGCTCAGAGCCTGGAGCCTGTTTCCGATTCTGTGTCTCCCTCTCTCTCTGCCCCTCCCCCGTTCATGCTCTGTCTCTCTCTGTCCCAAAAATAAATAAACGTTGAAAAAAAAAAAAATTAAAAAAAAAAAAATAAATAAATGTCACAACAGCAAGGCATGTAAAACACTGTAGGGAAACATTGAAAAGGTACTTGGAAGGTGACTAAGAATGGCTTTTTGGAGGAGACCATACCAATAGCAGAGTAGTAATAATGGCAGGCACTGTCAAGGATTCCATAAACTTCTGCTATTGAGAGGGTGACTGATGGCTCCCTACAGCCAGAATTGGATCTTGAGGAAGAGAAACTTTCTAGTTCTCAAATTACATTGGATTGGCATATAGCCCAGGCATGTGTCTGTGGCTCTCTTTACGTGACTTTCACTTCTCTTGCTGATACTTGGTTCCCATGTGGCCCCAGACACTTTTTTTCCCTATGTGTATTTGCAATAAGACCTCTTACAATCAAGAGAGTTGATGTTACTTGTAACACAAAAACCAAATATGCCACTTTGGGTTCATCACTTATTATACAATTAGGAAATTTTGCAAATCAAGGCCAAAACAATCTAAAAGCCAAAATTTGGTTTCAGAATAAGTCAATGTCCTTAAAATTCAAATTTATAAAATGGAAAAAAAAAAGACTTACTCCATCTAATTTTTTATTTTAATCCCTGAAAGATTTCACTTACATAAATTGTGACTGATACGTAGTAGACAAATGAAGACGGAATTTATACTGCCCTCCTTTCCAGTTAGGGATTGGAAACCATGAGTCAAAAATCAAAAGTTAAAAAAAAAGAAAAAGGAAAAAAACAAAAAAAAACGGAGCGCCTGAGTCATTTGAGCATCCCACCCTCGATTTCAGCTCAGGTCATGAACCCAAGTTTGTGGGTTGGAGCCCTACATCACACTGAGCATGGAGTCTGCTTAAGCTTCTCTCTCTCTCTCTCTCTCTCTCTCTCTCTCTCTCTCTCTCTCTCTTTCTCTCTCTTTCTCTCTCTCACTCACACCCCCACTCCTCTCTCCTGCTTACACCCTCTCTCTCATTCTACCTAAAAAATAATAAAAAAACAGAAGTTACTGTCCCTCAAACCATATTCAAATGTCAGATTTTCCACAAAACACTGGATCAAAATGAAAATGAAACACATATGTACATACGCACATACTTTATGAAAACCAGAATTATTTTTTTTAATTTTTTTTAACATTTTATTTATTTTTGAGACAGAGAGAGACAGAGCATGAACGGGGGAGGGACAGAGAGAGAGAGAGACACACAGAATAGGAAGCAGGCTCCAGGCTCTGAACCATCAGCCCAGAACCCAACGCGGGGCTCGAACTCACGGACTGCGAGTTCGTGACCTGAGCCGAAGTCAGACGCCCAACTGACTGAGCCACCCAGGCACCCCGAAAACCAGAATTATTAACTGGTATATCGTTTGGTTCAGTCTCTCCTTCCAGTTGGGTTTCCTTAATTGTCAGACTGCTACAGGACACAAAAGCAACACACCATAGACAACCATTGAAGAATGGAGAGAAATGTATTTCCCTTTACAGATTCATTCAGCCATTAGTTGTGATTGTAATTGTAATTCAGCCATAACAGTGATTGTACCAACAGTGGTGTTAGTGGTTCTATCAACTGCAAAATTATTTGTTAATAGTATCTTGCAACAGATAAGCTGAGTTAAAAATTTGAGCATCCTAATAACTACAAAGATGAATTTTCCGTTTACTGAACACAATGTAACATTCCTAATGGAAATGCATGCAGATTTGCATTGTGTTAACTTGAAAAAGCTGAACTTCAAACATCAGTAAAATTCTATTTTCAGCACAAAATTAGGAACAATGTAAATCAAATTTAACGTTGAAGAACTATAATTTTAAATTGGAGGATGAATGAATGATCAACTGTGTTTATGTTAGTGGTATATGTCTTAGCCACTTTAAAAAATTTTTTTATAATGTTTATTTTTGAGAGAGAGAGAGAGTGCAAGCAGAGGAGGGGCAGAGAGAGAGGGAGACACAGAATGCAAAGCAGGCTGCAGGCTCTGAGCTGTCAGCACAGATGTCTTGGCCATTTTTGATCTTAAACATCTTTGTCAGTCCTATGAGAGCAATTCAACATGAAATATCCAAGTTTTGAATTTTGCCAAGTCTTTAGGAGCAATCATTTACATAAAATGAAACTATAATGTACTTTCTCCGCTTTAATGATATGCCAGTACCATTCATGTCAATAAAATTTCTTCGGTTTATTGACTGGCAACTGGGTCTAAAGAGGCAGAGAAGTCATAAGTTTATGTTTCAGGCTATTAGGTTCTGATGGTTAATTTTACGTATCAACTTGGCTGGGCTAAGGGCTGCTAAGATTACTGGTAAAACACTATTTCTGGGTGTGTCTGTGAGGGTGTTTCCAGAAGAGATTAGCAGTTGAATTGGTGAACTAAATAAAGCAGCTGATCCTCCCCACTGTGTGTGGCATGATCCTATCTGCTGAGGGCCTGAATGGAACAAAGGCGGAAGAAGGGCAAATTCACTTTCTCTGCTTGAGCTGAGACACCCATCTATCTTCTCCTGCCCTCAGACATCTTCACCCCCTGGTTCTCTGACTTTTGGACTCAGATTGGGATGTGTACTTTAGCGCCCCTATTCTCAGACCTTCAGACTTGAATAGCTGTCCTACTTCTCCAGATTGCAGATCAAGGAATTTCTTGGCTTCCATAATTCTTATTGGTTCTATTTTTATAGAGAAGCCTAATATGTAAGTGATATTTAGAAAATCTGAAATATACAGCCCATTGGATATAGTCATCCTGTAGGTTTCTAGTTCTAGGAGTTTTGTGGGTTGTTTTGTTTTTTGCCTTTTTTGGGGTTCTGAAACCCTTTGACAGTCTATGACTCTAACCCCCAGAAAAATGCATATATGCACATGTACACTCCATTCTGCCTACATGTACCATGGGCCCCAAATAAAGAAACCCTCTTTAGATTGGCAATATTTGCGAAACAGAGGTGTGGGTAAGCAAGTACATGCGCCCTACAACAAAGTAGCAACAGTTCAGCACTCAATCTGTACTAGGCACATGTGTAGATGGAATGTGGTCCTGGTTTCAAATTACTGTTTTAATTACGTTTCCTTCAATACTCTTTAATGTCCTGGAATGTCTCTTTGTATTAAGGATCAAAGACTTTTAGACCATTAAACCAAAGATGCAACTAGGTCCCTGACGTTATAAATATTTGCAAATATTCTTTTTGGTAACTATTAGAGAACAGTAATGATAAGAAAAAAAAGTTAAAACACAGGAACAGAACAAACCACACTCATTGTACTAAATTTGTTATAATAAAAGTAAAATATGAGTGAACTAATCAAGGATTTTTTTTCTCTTAAAATAGGTTCTTAATCAACTTGTACCAAACACACAAACACATACACACAGATACACACATAAGGCTTACAAAGCCAAGCTCCAAAATGACATGAACATACATAGAATATGTTAAAATATATATATATATATATATTTTTAATGTTTATTTATTTTGAGAGATGGAGAGCATGAGTGGGGAAGCGGCAGAGAGGGAGGGAGAGAGAGCATCTCAAGCAGGTTCCATGCTGTTAGTGCAGAGTCTGACACAGGGCTCAATCCCACGAACCATGAGATCATGACCTGAGCTGAAATCAAGAGTCAGATGCTTAACCAACTGAGCCACCCAGACGCCCCAGTATATATTTTTGATTATTGTTTAAGACTATGCCCTTCCCTAAAAGAATGCAAGATTTGAAAATCCAAAATACAACACAAGGATTTGTGGGTGAGTTTTTATTTAGAAAGTAATTCTTAATTGTCTAAGCAAAAGAAAGGTACAAAATGGTTTCTTTAACTAGAAGTTTTGTCTGTTCAATTGCCTGTCATACAGATGTAAGAAAACGCATTTACCTATAGGATTATTCATTTGGAAAATGCAAAATGTGAGTTGAAACATATCCTCAAAGGAAAAGAAAGCCCTATTTTAAAGACATTTGAGAGCTCTAAAAATCATTATTTTCTCTACTAGATGAAAATCTAAAGACCATTCTCCAGGGGAACAGCAGCAGTGGACAGATCATGAACTCTCAGATTCCCTGTTGTTAGTGGGGATGGAAAACCTCCATTTTATGAAGTTAAGATTAGAGCAAGTGTTAACAAAATAAAGTCAGCTACACATTGAAAAAAATTCTGATACTAGTCCATTAAGGGAACAAGGGAATTACTAGAAATAACTCTGAAATTCTTTCCCACCAACACTGAACTTAATTACAGACAGGCGTTGTAAACAGAATCTATGAGAAGGAAGAGCAAAACAAGGAAAACAAAGAAATTCCTGCATAGTAAGTATTGTTTTGTTTATGTGTTTCATTATGAACAAATGTATTTTTTATTTTTTAATTTTTTTTATAACATTTTTTATTTGTTTTTGAGAGAGCACAAGCAGGGGAAGGACAGAGAGGGGGTGGACAGAGGATCCAAAGTGGGCTCTAAGCTGACAGTAAAGAGCCCAATGTGGGGCTTGAACTCATGAAAGGTGAGACTGTGACCTGAGCCGTGACTAAGTCACCCAGGCACCCCAAACAAATATAGTTCCTAAATGTTGTATTCTCAATGTTAGACACATTTTCTATGTTTATAAAAATGAGGTGATTTCTAGGGGCTTGGTAAAGAACCAACTAGTTTATCAGGTTTGCATTTACTTTAAGAAAGGCAAATCATCTCATGTTTTCCTATAACAAACAGACCACTGTGAATTATTGGGTCCATGCTCATAAAATACCAGATTTCTTTCTCTTAGGAAAAACAGATTATGATCAGAAAGTTTTGAAATCAGAGAACAGAGCTTAATGAGAAATTCCTCCCAGGGACTATGGGAAGCAATTGAGGATGAATAAGAACACTCAGACTGAAGAAGCATCAGGTACTAGTTGTGTGTTCAAGGTTTTCCTGATGCCACATTCAAATTTATGTAAGACATGCAAGGCATGCGAGCCCCTGCCTTGCATCTTAGCACTTGGGAGGGCCTTTGGAATAGAAATGGAAAAGGGACATAGCTTATGAGGGAAGCTGGGCAACTGGCTACTGACTGGAATAACTTTGGGACAATGTAGAAAGAGGGAGCATTAGTTCGAAGGAAAAACAACAACCCATTGTATATATTATCAAGGATTAAAAATATCAAAGTAAACTTCTGGAAATCCTTGATAGCCTTGAAAAAAAATACATTTTTACAAAGCGTAAAGTAACACAGATTCTGAGAACAGGGCGGGTGACTGGGTGGCTCAGTTGGTTGAACATCTGACTTCAGCCCAAGTCCTCATCTTGTGATCTGTGAGATGGAGTCCCGCATCAGGATTTGTGCTGACAGTTTAGAGTCTGGAGACTGCTTCAGATTCTGTCTCCTTTTCTCTTTGCCCCTCTCCCACTCATATTCTCTCTCTCGCTCTCTCTCAAAAATAAACAGTTTTTAAAAATTAAAAAAATACAGATTCTGAGAGCTATAAACACTTGAAAGCAGTGCTTGCAGTCTACTACTTAAGATGGCATGATCTAAAACAAAAATTCTTAATGGATGGTAAGAAATTATCTAAAATGCATCCTCCACCAAATTTGTTTTTTTAAATCCTGCCTAAGGCTGAGATTTTTTTATTTTTATTGACTTCTGAATAAGAATTTGGAAAGTCCCAATGTGAAATGTCCAAGAAGAAATTTCATGATCATAGCTCAGTGGTGTTCTTCCGTGATAAACATGGGAAAGCAATGTTACATTCCATCAACCTCACAGAATGGATTTTAGGATGTGTTACCTAGGCCTTCCTTCAGCCTCCTAGAGTTTACTTTCCTTCTCTTAAGGGTTCTTCTTTATGCTGCAATGAATTATGGTCCTAGTTTGATAAAAAACTTGAATACACAGTTTCAAACCTCTTTCCCCCACATATTCGCCAAACATCTTAGGCAACATCTTTCACTTCTCTGAGCCTTAGTTTCATTATTTGTAATACAAAAATGAAAATATATACCACTCAGATCTTCCTTCCTAGGGCTTGAGTATAACTCCTTTTCTAAAACATACAGTATCTTTCCCCATATATCTGAGAATTTACTTCAGTTTGATAGCAGCTCTATTTTCTCTTAGTTATGCTCTCAATGTTAGACATCTTACATGTTTATAAAAAATGTATTTGAGGGGATTTCTAGGGGCTTGGGAAAGAACAATCATATGGTTTACAGGTTTTGCATTTACTCTCAGAAAGGCAAATTATTTATTTTAGAAAGGCAATTATTTATCTTCAACCATCCAATTTATTATGGATTTTTTTTTTCCACCTTGGCTCCTGAAAAGATACAAAGAACTATCCTATCATTTCCTTTGTCTCTCTTTCCCACATTTCTTGTTTTTCATGGGTAGAAAAAATTTATACTCATATCCATACTAACAACATGACCTGTCCTTTTTCCCCATCATCCCATAAAATGTTTTCAGTCTGAAAATTTCAGACCATTAATCCATATTCACTTAAAAAAATTTGTTTAAGGAAAATTGCTCTAAGATTTCTCCTCTTACTATCAATCCACATCCATCTGCAGCCATCACCCCAATACCTGCCCCCATCCCCTGCTTCTACCTGACTCGTGATCCACAGGGAACACTTTTGACTTACAGTCAGTATTTCTGATTTGAATTCTGGTTTGATTCCTTAAAAGCTCTAGAAAAATCCCCTTAATCAGAGTTCCCAGTTGGGTTCACTATCAGCATCATCTGGGAAGCCTTTTAACTGTTGAAGCAAAGTCTTGGAGGTTGAGTTGAGGAGTGAAGTACAGGAATCTATTTTATGAAATGTTCTCCTAGGTGATGCAAATGAAGACTTAAGTTTGGGATCAAGTTGCCAAATCCTCTGAATTACTTTCCTAGCCTACAAAATGCCAGGCCTATTTTATAGTGATATCATGAAGGTTAAGCAAGGCAATGTATGGACAGAGCATTATAAATTAAAAACTAAATATAATACAAGGTATTATAAGTCAATATTCTTGTGGAATTTGGAGTAGAATAGTCCATTGTCAATCATTTCTGCAGCAATATACACAGAGGCTGAGCAACAAACATTACCAATGCTAATGATCTGAAATGCTCATAGTATAAAATCTCAGGGCGTACCAGAACACAACTTTAAAAGCATATAAAGTGATTTTAAAACCAACAGACAAAATATTTTTACTGTACTTTCGAATAAAAAAACATCTAAAAATAAATTTCACCCTTTCTGACTTCTTGAATTACATTGACTTCATGGTGGGAATTTGCTTCTCAAAGTCCTAGTGTTGCAGGAAACCAGAGAAATATTGGAACAATTTGAAGCCAAATTAAAGGAAGAAAACTGATGTGCAAATACTGGTCTCTGTTCTTCCCATACCTAAGTTGTTTCCTGAAACTATAATAATTGAGATGCTAAGGGAGGTTTACTAAATCAGTCCCCATTTTGTGCATTTTATATTGCAGGGAAATAAATGGTACTCTAATAGCTTGGAAAAAAAACTGCAGGAAATGACTTCAGCTTTGGAGAGTTTCTAATTCATTATAATTTCTAGGATAAAATATTTACCTACAACTTTTAAGTCCCTGGAGAGTTTAATCTACTTAAGCTAATGCAGGCTGGTAGAAAGGGATTATTACTCTAAAATAATTGAAATTGTCATTTTGCAAAGATCATGGGCTTTACATTCAATCTATCATGGATGCTTGAGTTTCCTCTTTCAAGAAATAGAAACATTTGAAGTTTATTTTTTTCATTCTTTGGGGGGGAGGCATCTAATAAGCCTATAATCTAAATTTCATAATTTACAATCCAGAGTTCAACCTCATTAATTCAACAACACTTTACAATATCTGGCTCCTGTTCCTCTCTGGTCCCCTAGACTTCATTTCTCCAAATACCCTTCATTCCATATGGAACTCCTTTTGTTGTTTCTGCATGTACCAGTTGTATGATGACCTGGAAGGTGCAGAAATGACCTAGTGTGTGCAGAAACAATACCATGAGCACCCTGTTATCACCTATCCTCTCTCTGGAAAATCCAACTTCTACTCATTCTTCAAAATTCAGCTCAAGGATCCTCTCTCCTAGAAAGTTTTCTGGGCCCTAGCCTGATTTAGCTGCCCCTCCTCTGGGATTCCCTACCATCCTGGGCATATCTCTGTCCTAGCACCAAACACAACAGGCGAAAACGATTTCCACATCTCTCCCACACACTAGATGCTAAAGATTCAGGTAATGGACCGTGCCTAATTTGACTCTGTATCCACAGCACTTAGCTCAGGGTCTAGCACCGTAGATGTTTGTTGGTGAAGGAAGTTTCTGTAATGAATAAGTGATATGATCTAAAGATGTATTACATGAAACCTCAGAAAATCAATTATGCCATTGTAAGTATTCTAATTTTTGGTGTAGCTAGATTTTTTTTTTAGATGGGAGAAGGTGAACTCCACCTCTCTGGTAAGCAAGTAGGCAATACAGACAGTCACCTTGGATGATATTCCTTGTTTTGTCAGTTGAATCATTCTTATATGTAAAGGAAACATAAGCCAAGTTCCTCTGCCTATAAAAAAGGAAAATGGAGACCATTCCTCTTTGGAATGCAAAATTCCAAGAATGGGTGAACTTATTTGCACAAGTA
The DNA here is from genome assembly GCF_016509475.1 of Prionailurus bengalensis. NCBI lineage: Eukaryota > Metazoa > Chordata > Mammalia > Carnivora > Felidae > Prionailurus > Prionailurus bengalensis. Next base: position 100,722,763 of record NC_057355.1, read on the forward strand.
TCCTGGCCTTCAAAAGACCTTCCCAATGGGCCAGAGTATCCCTGAACAATACTTAGGAACAGGGAAGGACAGAGAAGGAAGGATCCCCAAAATAAACCTGGAGGGTAGAAAAGTACTGAATTGTTAGCTGAACTCAGGACTGAGTGGATAGAGAAGAGCAATAAGGATCCTGGGTCAACAGATGCCAGATGCCAGAACTTCATCAGCCCAGCCTCAGGGAATTTTTGGACCATGGGCAAGTAGCTATGTATGAACCAAAAGAGCTAGTTCTTAAAAGCTATAACAATTGGGGGATCCTGGCCTTCGCCTGGCACAGAGTTTCTGAATGTCAAGGTAATGGGTCATCTTCACTGCTGTGATGGGCGTTTTTTCATACCAGCACCAACAAGAACAAAGCAGAATAGTCGTAGCCCACCCCATCATCTCCCATTGCCCCTCCTGTGTCAGAGGCTACAGATTGATATAGACCATTTTTAATTGCTGTTTCCCACTGTAGAGATTGGAAAAGCAAATCTAGGACTTGCCTCCCAACTCTTTTGCAGGTAGGAATGGTTGTGTGGCCCATGTATGACATTCAAGCAGAAGTCTCCCAAGGAACTTGACTGTGCCTTGTTTCCATATAAAATGGAGAAAGATATACCTGGTACCACCTGCCCTCCTTTATTCCTACCTTAAATATATGCTCAATGCTTGATCTTCAGCAAGCATCTTGCAGTCTAGAGTAAACAAGCCATTACATTATGGATGGCAAAGCAGAAAGAACCTAGGACATTGATACTATCATGGAGCTGCTATATCAGCAGACTTCTTAACACTTAAATAAAATAAAATCCCATGTGTTTACACTGTTGTTAGATTACCTGTTACATGCAGTTAAAGCATTCTTAACTGATATAATATTCACACCGACAGTCCTATTCATCAGATACTAGTAACCACAAGTGAAACCTAGACATCTGGGGGAGGTAGCCTTTAGCAGGAAATCTGGCAGAGTGCTACTCAGTACAGAATCGTGCTCTCAAGTATTGCATTTTGGGATGCCAGGGGGATGGTCTCTTCAGCCAAACAAAGGACAATGTAGATATGAGTATGTTCATTTTTAAAGTTCAGGATTGAAGAGCAAACTCCAAATACCAGAAAGTGAAAGAAAAGTAAGCTGAATAAAAAAACATGTGCTGACACAGGCATCTCAAACCCTAGAATAAGAAGTAAAACTTCTAGAAGGTCAAATACAAACCAAATTGTTAATAGTGCTTATTACTTGACTCTGTAGTTGGAGTTGGAAGGAAGTGAGGCAGCCATTGCATTTTAAAATAAATTTTTGTATATTTCTGCATTCTTTGAATTTTTGTTATAAGAATGTATGGCTTTGCTAATAGGAAAAAATTCTGATAAATAAACCCACCTCTAAGATGATACTTATCAAATGGTTACTATGCATTCTTCCATTTAATCGTTAACACTATGCAGTGAGCAGTTTCTTTATTTTCACCAATAAAGAAACTAAGGTGTAAGGACCTCAAGTAACTTTACAGTATCACACAGCTAGTGCCTGGGAGAATAAGGACTCAAAGATTCCTCAATCCAGATTCAAAGTCCATTCTCCACCCACTGTGCATACTGCCTCTCCCAGATGTTTCTGTATGTGCAGATATTTTTTTTTTTATTGATCTGATTTATTTTTTATTTAAATTTTAGTTAACATACAGTGCAATATTGGCTTCAGGAGTAGAATGCATTGATTCATCACTTATATACAACACCCGGTGCTCATCACAACAAGTGTCCTCCTTAATACCCATCACCCATGTAGACCATCTCTCACCCACCTCCCTCCATCAACCCTCAGTTTGTTCTCTATTGTTAAGAGTCTTTCTTCATGGTTTGCTTTCCACTCTTTTCTTCCTCCTGCCTACCCTCCCCATATATTCATCTGTTTTGTTTCATAAATTCCACGTGAGTGAAATCATATGGTATTTGTCTTTCTCTGATTGACTTATTTCACTTAGCATAATACATTCTAGTTCTATCCACATTGCTGCAAATGGCAAGATTTCATTCTTTCTGATGGCTAATAGTCCATCGTGTATATATACATATATAAAACAAGAATGAGCCTACCTTCTTTTAGTGTCTCATTAGGGATTTGCTTACTGTTGTTAAAAAAGAAGCCTAGGGGTTGCCTGGGTGGCTCAGTCGGTTAAGCATCTGACTTCAGCTCAGGTCATGATCTCATGGTTCATGGGTTTGAGCCCCACGTCAGGCTCTGTGCTGACAGCTCAGAGCCTGGAGCCTGCTTCGGATTCTGTGTCTCCCTCTCTCCCCTCCCCTGCTTCTGATCTGTCTCTCTCTGTCTCTCAATAATAAATAAACGTTAAAAAAAAAAAGAAGCCTAAAATGAAGTCATTTGCCCTCAAAGACAGAAAACCAAGATTTAATTACAGTTTCAGTCTTTCCCAGGAATGTGATCTTTTAACATTCAATCTGACATGTCCTGATCAGCACTAATGCTGCATGACAAAATCCTCCCTTCCCTTCCTCCCCAAAAGAAGATGTCCTTTTTTTCCCTTTTTTTCCTTTTTCTCCTTTTACTAATAACTTCTTGTCCCACCCTTCTTCCTATAAAATCCTTCCATTTTGTACACCTCCTCAGAGCATCTCCCCACTTGCTGGATGGGATGCTGCCTGACTCATAAATCGTTGAATAAAGTCAATTAGATCTTTACATTTACTCAGTTGAATTTTGTTTTTTAATACTGTTTACATTTGTCAAGACCGTCTAGGGCTAGTGTGTCCCTGGAGTCCAATCCTGGTAACTTTGGGGAAGAGCTTTAAATGCATTAGTCACTAAATATAGTAAACCAGACATTCAGAAGGAGTTTCATGGCACAAAGAATTGGGTGACTGGTTATGCTGTATCTCTAAGAAGGAAATATGTTTAAATGTGAGGAAAATTAATTCTTCAAAAGCAGGCATCATAGCTATATAAAATATTGGCATGAGAAACCAAATCCAGACTGCATCTAATGTCAGAGGAAATGAGTGCTTTATTTGATTAAAAGGCTGACGTGAAATTTTGCCTCGTATAAGTCAGGAGGGCTGTCTGGAATATTTCACAAGACTCCAGATTCTGTATCTACTTTTTAGAGCTCTTGAGGCCTATATAAGGACTTGACCCTGGGTTATCCAAACTAAATCTTGGATAAGCTTCCATTAACTTATCTTATTTGCATAAGGCTTATTTTAAGAGACTCTGAAATTACAACCTACAACCATAAAGTATTAGAACATAAATCACCTCTAAGTGGGAGAGATGTTTGAATTCTCTGCTTAGTCAATAATCCAGTATTAGGCCATTTATGTATTTATGAATTGTATATATTCTCAACACAGGAAGAAATGTTATGGCGAAAAGACTTTATATGGTGTCAACTCCCTAAATGGCTGTAAAGGAGAGTCAGGTTTAAGTCCAAGTTTTGCCATTAATAAACTCTATGATACTCAGATTTTTATCTCAAACTCAGGCTTGCATATTCATCTCCTTAACTCTACATGTCTAGTTATTATTTTTAAATTGATTTCTAGTTTAATTGCACCATGATCAGAGAATATATTCTGAAAAATTTTAGTCCTTTAGCAATTTTTGAGACTTGGTTTATGACTCAGAATATTTCATTTTTTATAAATGTTCTTAAGCATGCTTAAAACAAATATATACATTGCAGTTGGGTGAAGTTAGGTCAAGTTTATTAATGACATTGTTTACATCTTTAATAACTTCTCTTTGTTTTTTTCTGCTGACTCCATTAACTACTTAGGTACTTAAAAATCTAATATGATGGCAAATTTGTGAATGTCTATTAATGTTTAAAAAGTTTTTTATGTTTATTTTTGAGAGAGAGAGACAGAGTGCAAGTGGGGGAGGGTCAGGAGAGAGAGGGAGACCCAGGATCTGAAGCAGGTTCCAGGCTCTGAGCTGTCAGCATAGAGCCAGATGCAGGGCTCAAACTCAAGAACTGTGAGATGACCTAAGCCCAAGTCAGACACTTAACTGACTGAGCTCTCCAGGTGCCCCTATGCCTATTAATTTTTGCTTTGTATAATTTGAAACTGTGTTATGATTTTTTTAAGCTTTATTTATTTTGAGAGAGAGAGAGAGCAAGCACAAGTAGGGGAGGGGCAGAGAGAGGGAGAGACAGAATCCCAAACAGGCTCAGTGCCATCAGCACACAGCCCCATGTGGGGCTCAAAGTCACGTACCTGTGAGATCATGACAGATCAAGAGTTAGTTGCTTAACTGACTGTGTCACCCAGGCGCCCCTGAAACTGTTTTATTGATTGCAGATTTACAACTGTAATAACTTCCTGGTTAATTAAACGGTTTATCGTTATAAAGTGATCTTTCAGCATTGTCAACAACAGCCAAACTATGGAGAGAGCCCAAATGTTGAGTGACTGATGAACGGATAAAGATGTGGTAGGGGTACCTGGGTGGCTCAGTCAGTTGGGCGTCAGGCTCTTGATTCTGGCTCAGATCACAATCTCACAGGTTTGTGGATTCAAGCCCCACTTCTGGCTCTCTCTCCCCTGACAGGGCAGAGACTGCTTGGGATTCTCTCTCTTTCTCTCTCTCTCTCTTTCTCTCTCTTTGTCCCTTCCCTGTGTGTGTGCACTCTCTCTCTCTCTCTTAAAACTGAATAAATATAGGGGTGCCTGGGTGGCTCAGTCTGTTAAGTGACCAGACATTGGCTCAGGTCATGATCTCACATTCGTGGGTTTGAGCCCCAAGATGGGCTCTGTACTGACAGCTCAGATCCTGGAGCTTGCTTTGGATTCTGTGTCTCCCTCTTTCTCTGCCCCTCTTCTGCTTGTGCTCTGTCTCTCTCTGTCTCTCAAAAATAAATAAATGTTAAAAAAATTTTTTAAAATAAATAAGTAAACATAAAAAAGATGTAGTATATATATATATGTTTGTATATGTATACATATATGTATATATATATACATATATATATGTATATATATACACACACAATGGAACATTACTCAGTTATCAAAAAAAATGAAATCTTGCCATTTACAACAACATGGGTGGAACTAGAGGGTGTTGTGCTAAGCAAAATAAGTCAATCAGAGAAAAGACAAATATATAATTTCACTCATATGTGGAATTTAAGAAACAAAACAAATGAACTTTTGGGAAGGGGGATAAAAAGAAAAGAAAGGGAAACCACAAGAGACTCTTAATGATAGAGAACAAACTGAGGGTTGATGGAGGGAGGTGGGTGGGAGATGGGTTAGGTGGGTGATATTAAGAAGGGCACTTCTTAAATAAAAAAGAAGGGCACTTTTTCTGATGAGCACTGGGTGTTGTGTTGTATGTAAGTGATTAATCACTGAATTCTACTCCTGAAACCAATATAGCTCTGTGTATTAACTAAAATATAAATAATAATAGTGATCTTTTATTTTTAATAATGTTTAATGTCTATGTTATCTGACACTAAGGCTATCTTATCTGACCAGCTTTCTCTTACTTAGAAATTGAATGGCATATCTTTTTTCTATACTTTTAACCTTTTTTCTCTTTAACATGTATCTCTTACATGTTTTATATAATTGACTTTTTTGATTCTGTATGACAACCTTTTTTCAAAATTTCCTGTTCTTTTAGTAGACACTCTAGAAATTACAAAATGCATACTTAGTGCCTTTTATAGCCTAAAATTAATCAACTTTATCTTTTTTCCAGAGAACTTAGAATACCTTTCTCCTCCTTTACCTACTTACGTATTGTTGTGTATGTGAGTTTCATCGTGTTTGCTTTTTAAATCTCATAAGACATTATTGTTTTATGTGTTCAGTGCTCACACAGATTTGACTACAGACTTACTGATGTGGAAATGTTGGCATTCAGAGCTAATGGCCAAGAAAGAATTATTGAGACACCTTTGGTGCAAAATGGTTTTATTAAAGCATGGGGGCAGGACCCGTGGGCAGAAAGAGCTGCACTGGGGGTGACAGGTGACTGATTATATACTTTCTTTGGAGCCTCCTTCAGATTCTGTGTCTCCTCTTCTCTCTGCCTCTCCCATGCTCATGCTCTGTCTCTCTCTGTTTTTCAATAATAAATTTAAAAAAAAAAAAAAAGAATTTTGGAAACAAAGTTTCCAGGACCTTGAGGGGGATAGCTATTAGGAAAAGGTCATATATTACTCTTCAATAAACTTAGTCATGAGACCTTTCAGATGTATATCATTGGCCCTATGCTTGGAGGATGACTGCTAACATGTATTTGGGGGGTTAGAGATAAAGGAAGTTTCCAAGGAATTTTTATATCTTAAAGTAGACTTATAGGATCCTGGGGGATAGGGATAATGTTAAATTAAGAATGCCTTTTGCCCTTAGCAAAGCTGTTCAGAGGCAGCTGAGCTCATAGAGGAAGGTCACTCTGCCTGTCTCAAGGACTTGTCGATGGGCTGTCAGTTGTAAGGAAATTGAAATTTTTTTCTTTTGCGTTTGTTTCCCACATCCCTTATCACTTTGCTTCTCATTCCCTTTTGCTTCTCTGTCCCTCAGTCTGGGGGCTCTTTCCTCCCATATGAAGTATAGATCCTGAATCTCTTTATTTTGCTGATGGCAACTCTGTGCTATCCTGAAATGCCTTTATCTTATTCCTTTCCCTTGAAAAATATTTTCACTGAATATAAAATTTTGCATTAGAAATTATTTTTCTGTCAGCCTAGTGAAAATATCATTCCACATGTTTTAGTTCAGCTATCTAACTGCCACTACTTTGAATGTAATCTTTTTCTCTGTCACTCTTTAAGATTTTCTTTGCCTTTGATGTTCTGTAGTTTCCACTGTGTGCCTAGTGTGGATTTTTAAATTTAATCTGTTTAGGAATTTATGAACTTCCTGAATTACTGAACTGATATTGTTGGGGAGAGGAAAATTTTATTCTACCCTTCAAGTGTCTTTTGGATGGTATAAGAATTAAATGGACACAAGACAGATAAACCGGAGAAAATCAAATTTAATTATGTGTTTATGGGGGCTCCATTAGTATATGGGACTCATAAGGAGTCAGGCAATTGAGGCTTATATGCCATCCAGAGCTAAGAAGTGGGTAGAGGTCTGGGAGTTGAAAGGGACGAAGGACAGTTCCCAGGAAAATGAAAAAGAATAAACGTTGCTGGGCCATACAAAAATGATGGGACATAGAGGAATCTTAACAGACTTCTCTAGGTTCCTCCCTGTCTACTGCCTCTAGTTCATATTACACTGTAGTCATCTATGGCGATTGCTCCCTTCCTGGAGTAGGTCCTCTATCTAAGTTATTTTAGACAGGTGGAAGGTCAAAGGTTCTTCCTGAGCCTTCTGTTTCTTAGATATAATGACTCTAAAATGAATCCACATGCTGAAAGGACACATTTTAGAATGGCAAAGTTTGTTCCCCTGTGGTAGTTTTCAACATTCTGAAAAATTTTCAGTGATTGTCTCCTCATTTGGAATCTTGTCCTCATCCTTTCTCTTTCCTCTCCTTCTAGAACTTTCCTCTCCTTCTAGAACATAGTACACGTATGTTAATCTGTCTTACTCCATCTGTCATGACTTTATAATCTCTTTTCTGTATCTTTCACCTTTATGCCTCTCAGTGGTATATTCTGAATAATACCTATCATCTGTCTTCCAGTTAACTCATTCCAGTTGTGTCTAATTTGAATTTTTTATTTTCGTTATTGTATCTTTTGTTTCTAAAAGTTCTGTTTGGATCTTTTTCAAATCCACTCTGGTGCCTTCTGTAACAGCCTATTTTCTGCTGTTTCTTGCCTTTTATTTCTTGAAGCACAGTAAATATAGTTGTTTTTATAATATGTGTCTCTGAATATTAATATCTGAAGTTTTTATTGGTTTGTGTTTACTCTGAGCTAGTTCTCATTCATAGTGTGCTTGGTTTTTCCTTGTGTGCTTGCTTATCCTTTACTACATGTAGATCATTGTCTCTGAAAAACTTATTTGGAGGAATCATTTGAAGCCTAGTATGAAAGTGGCTTTCCCCCAAAAGGGTATGTTTTTTCCAGGTTCCTAGTGTCAGAAGCTGTTTGGGACTATTTAAAACTGAATCCATTACTTGATGTTCTCTTGAACCACATAGATTGTCAATTTGGTTTGCCTGTCTTCTCAAGGGCTAGATGTAGTTCTGGATTTTGAGGGGGTGATTTTACTTTTGGGGTTTGTGTGGGTTCTTTTCTTTTCTTGCTTATTTGGTATCTAAACATCTTTCTTTGTAGTAGTCAAGGTGGAGGTTGTTGCTGTTGTTTTTCTTACTTTACTTTTACCCCACAGGTGTAGCCCTTTGGAGTCCCAACTTTTCATCATGAGGGTTTGATTCTGGCCCCCATGACAAAGCTGAAGTCAAATTAGCTCACATGGACAAATCCTTTTCAGGGAAAACACCTAAGTAATATATTTAGATTTTTGATCTGGTAATTTCTTGGTCTCTTGTCAGCCCTTCAATCCTTTTTTTTTTTTCTTTTTTTTTTCAACGTTTATTTATTTTTGGGACAGAGAGAGACAGAGCATGAATGGGGGAGGGGCAGAGAGAGAGAGGGAGACACAGAATCGGAAACAGGCTCCAGGCTCTGAGCCATCAGCCCAGAGCCTGACACGGGGCTCCAACTCACGGACCGCGAGATCGTGACCTGGCTGAAGTCGGACGCTTAACCGACTGTGCCACCCAGGCGCCCCCCTTCAATCCTTTTAAAGAAAGACTATTTTAAAAATTACCTACCATGTTGAACTGTAGTCAGTAACAGGATTGATCCAAATGATATAGGCTGCCATATCCTTGGAACCACCTGGTAGTAGTTGTTTTCAGTTGCATATTTCTTTCAGGTATTTGATTCATGCCTTCTTGTGGGGATGCCTAGATGACATTCTGGTTAAATGGTATTATGAGCTTATCAGTGGGCACTTTAACAGTTGGCCAAATTGCCCTCCAAATATTATCTCTTTTACATTAATACCAGCAAATAGTTTTATATTTGGTATCTTTTCACTTTTTTGACATCTTGATCTCTCATCCCTATCTGATGCTAGTGAATAGTCACTATTGATAAGACACTCTCCTCTCTTGCCTAAAGGCACTGAAGTGATAACATGGTCCCTTGGTATTCTTCCTACCTCTCTGACAGCGGCTTAAAATACTTGAGTTCCCTGGGACTCAGTCTATTTTCATTCTGCATTCTTTCTCTAGGTGATCTCACCCTTTCTCAAGGATTTAAACACCATCTATATGCTGAGGACTCCCAAATTGATCTCTCTGACCCCTAACTGTTGGCATGCCCTAAGTTTAGCAATTGAAATGCCTTTCTGTTCTACCTACATTCATTCCCTTGTCTTTTCATTCAGTCTGTGGCTTTAAATATTATCCATACCCTGACAACTCCTAAATCTTTAGATTAGACCTCTTTTTTCAACTCTTGATTTGTATATCCAATTGAATGTCTAATAAGAATCTTAACCTTAACAGTTAAAAATTAAACTCCTGATTCTCCACCCACCTCCCAACCTGCTCCTACTGTTTATCCTACCCCAGTTGATAGTAATTCTATTCTTCCAGTTGCTCAGCTCCAAGATCTTGGGTGTGTCCTGACTTGTCTCTTTCTCTTATACCTCACATTTAATCCATCAGCAAATCCTGTCAGCTATACTTTCAAAATATATTCAGAATCTTTACCATCCTAGGCCAAGCCATACCCTCAATGCTCATCTGAATTGTTGCAATTGTCCTCCAACTATTCTGCCTTCTGTCAGAGTACTTAGCAGTCAGAGTAATCACTATGCCTGAAAAATTAGATCATATCACTCTCCTGGATACTCAGAGCCATCTAATGACTTCCCATCACACTTAGAATAGGAGGTCTTTGCCATGGCTTACAAAGCCTTGAATGATATGACCTTTGACTGTACGTCCAACCTCATTTTCTACTATTCGTTCTTCACATTCTATCCAATGATCTCTGGTGTTCTTCAATCATGTCAGGCTTTTTCCCAACTCAGGACCTTTGCACTTGCTGTTCCCTCTATTCAAAACATTTTTTTTTCTTTCTCACAAAGACCCCTAAGTCTTGCTCCCTTGCTTCTTTTTTATTTTCTTTTCAAATATCTTCAGTGAGACTTTCCTTAACCACTCCTTATTTAAAAAGTCTCCCATACCACTTCCTGTCCACCTTTGCATTATTCTTCTTCATAAAAAGTTCTGATCACATAACTAACTGTGTATTTCCTTGTTTATTTTCTATCTCACATGCACTAGGGTGTAACTTCCATGAAGGGAAAGGGACTATGTTTTATTTGCACTGCCAAAAAGAGTTACACTCATTTTTACTTTCACAATTTCTGTGGGTCAGGAGTCCAGGCATGAATTTACTGTGTCTTCTGCTCAGGGTTTCACAAGCTGCATTCTTACCTGGAAGTGCAAGGAGGATGAATCCACTTCCAAGTTCATTCAGACTGTTAACAGAATTTATTTCCTTGGGCTACATGACTGAGAGCCCCAGGTTTTTGGCTGGCTGCTGACCAGAGGTCCTCTTCAGGTCCAAGAGGCTGCCTGCAAGGTCTAGAGGAAATCCTACTTACTTCATTAAGCCAGCAAAGACAGTCTCTAAGTTCATGTTACCAAGATGGATACACATACTGTAATTACAGAGTGACATCCATCACCTTAGCTATATTCTGTTGGTTGGAAGCAAGTCATGGGTGCCACCCACACTTGAAGGGAGTGAATTATTGAACATACGGTGGCCACCCTGGGTTCTGTCAACTAAACTAGTGTACAACTGGTGAATAGATGAACAAAACTATAATCAGTTTATTTACATGAGGTTTTTAATCCAGAGAGTCCCTCTTTGCTCAAAGATAAACCATCAAATAGAAATTATTTTGATATTTTAAGGTTCCCACAACGGTCTATGCAATTGTTGTTTTGGGAAAACTGAAATGATTTGTCTGTATTTGTCAAGTCACAATTGCCAAGATAAATGACTTTCCCATATTTCTAAAATGTCAGCAAAATATTTTTGCTAACTTAGTAGATTTGACAATGAAAGAACAATGGCAATTTCTCCATGTCTTCTAATTTCAATTTTATCATACTTTTTTCTTTTCCCTAATTCAGCAGGTTTGAGAGTCATTATGACACTTGGTAAAAAAAAAAAAAAAAAAAAAAAAAAAAAAAAAAAAAAAAAGCGGTGGGAAGGACAGTGTCCATTAAGAATGTCTTTGATGAAGCAGTAAAATTGTTAATGTATTTGATTGAATTTTGAAACTTTTATGTGTATCTTATTAATGTTAAGTGACAAAATGGCAAGTACAGATAAAGAACTGCTGTAGCATCCCAAAGTGTGATGTTTGTCTTGAGAAAAAACAATTGTGTGATTGTATCGAGAGTTGAGCTAGCTAAGGTTTTTTGTTTGTTTTTTCCATAGAGTACCATTTGTGCTGGAAAGAAGGACAAACTGTGGTTATCTAGACTTGCATATTTGGCAGACATTTTCTAAAATATTAATGAAGTAAGCCAAACAGTACTGAGCCAGCCTGGCACTCTTGATGTAACCCCCACTTACTCATTACATGCTAACTTTTTCATTTATCGTTGGATTCAATTTGCTAATATTTGCTACAGATTTTGTGTGCATGCCTATGAAGAATATTGGCTGTTTTATTGTAATGTCTTTCTGTAGATTTTGATTTCAGGGCAATACAGACCAAGCCTATCCTTTTCTTCTGTTTTCTTTTTTTTTGTTTGTTTTTTTGTTGTTTGTTTGTTTGTTTGTTTGTTTTTGGAAGAGCTTGATTCATATTATTTCTTCTGAAATGTTTGGATAAGTTTGCCAGTGAAATAGTCTGTGCCTGGGGCTTTCTTTTGTGGGAACAATTATTGTTACTTTTATTTAGAGAGAGAGAAAGCACGAACTAGGGAGAAGGGTAGAGGGAGAGAGACGGGATCTCAAATCAGGCTCCATGCTCACTCAGTGCAGAGCCTGAAGCAGGGCTTCTGGGATCATGACCTGAGCCAAAATCAAGAGTCGGGCGCTCAACCAACTGAGCCACCCAGGCACTCCTGTGGAGACATTTTAAACTACAAATTCGATTTCTTCAATAGATATAGGGTAAATAATGTTACCTATTTCTTCTTGAGTGAGAGTTGATGTTTAGGTCTTTTAAGGAATTTATCTAATTCATCTAAGTCAGAGGTTGACAAATTTTTTTTTAAGTGCTACATAACAAATATTTTAGGCTAGCAGGCTACATGGTCTCTGCTACAACTACTCAGCCATACACAATATGTAAACAAATATGCAGTGCTGTATTCCAATAAAACTTTATTTACAAAACAGGCAATAAATAGCCCACCTCTAAATTACCAAATTTATTATATTAAGTTCTTAATAATATTGCCTTACTATCTCTTTAATGTCTATAGAATCTGTAGTGATGTTCCCTTTCTTGTTCCTAATATTGGTGGTCTGTGTGTTTTTTCTTTGACTGCTCTAGCTAGAGGTTTATCATTTTTATTGACCATCTTTAAAAAAAAATCAGCTTTTGGTTTCATTAATTTTAGTCTGTTGTTTTCCTGTTTTCAATTCGTTGCTTTATGCTTTTACCTTAAAAAAATTTTTTTCTTCTTATTTTGGATCTAAATTGCTCCTCTTTTTCTAGTTTCCTGAGATAGGGGTTTAGATTATTCAGATCCTTGTTTTCAAATCTAGATATTTAGTGCTATAACTTTCCCTCTAAGCCCAGTTTTAGCTGTGTCATACATCTTAATATGTTTGCTTTTTATTTTCATTCAATTCAAAATTTGTCTGATTCTTTGAATTTTTCTTTGACTCATGGCTATTTAGAAGAACAGTGATTAATTTATGGAAGTTTGGAAAATTCCCAAATATCTTTCTATTATTGATATCTAGTCTAATTCTGTTGTGGCCAGAGAACAAACTTTATATGGCTTAATCTCTTTGATTAGTTTAGATTTATTACATGACCCAAAATATAATCTACTTTGGTGAATATTTCATGTGCACTTAAAAAAAGAATGTGTATTCTCTTGTTAGGTGGAATGTCCGGTAAATGTCAGTTAAGTAAAGTTAATTATTGTTCAGGTCTTTTAGACCCTTGTAGATATTCTGTTTATTATTATATCAATTACTGAGAGAGTGTTGATGTCTCGAGCTATTTAATGGATTTGTCTGTTCTTTACAGTTCTATCAGCTTTTAAAGATCTCTTTTTAGATGCAGGTGCATTTAGAATTGTTACATCCTCTTAACGAATCGACCTCTTTGTCATTATGTAACCTGCTTCTTTATTCAGGCTAAAAGTCCTTGTTCTGGTCTATTTTGCCTGATATTAATATAGCCACCACTCCAGTTATCTTTTTTGATTGGTGCTTGCAAGTTATATCTCATCTCATTATTTTTTAACCTATTTACATCTTCATGTTTAAAGTTGGGGTTTTTTGTAAAGTATAGAATTCTTTTAAAATCTACTCTGACTGGGGTGCCTGGGTGCCCCATTTGATTAAGTGCCAGACTCTTCATTTTGGCTCAGATCGTGATCTCACAGTCATGAGGTCAAGCCCCACATCAGGCTCCACACTGGGCACAGAGCCTGCTTAAAATTCTCTCCCTCTCCCTCTGCCCCTCCCTTGCTCATGCTCTCTCTCTCTCTCTCACTCTCTCAAAAAAAAAAAAAAATCTAACAATTTCTGCCTTTGAATTGGGGTGTATAGACCATTTACTTTAATATATGTATTGCTATGTGTGTTTTTAACTCTATCATTTTGTCAGCTTTTTCTTATTTGTCCTATTTTTGTTATAGTCTTGCCTTCTTTTGGATTATTTTCTAGTTAGTTTTATCTTTTATTATTTAGTTGTATCTTTTTTTTATTTTTAGTGATTGCTCAGGGACTTATAACAATTTACCTCTAAATAGTACTATACTACTTCACATAAAATAGACCTTTACTACATTATATTTCAATTTCTTCCCTCATTCTTTGTGCTGTGTTATTGTCAGATTTTTTTTTTATTGTCATATATTTTACTTTTATATATGTGTGAATCTCACAATATATTGTTCCAGTTTTTGCTTTAGACTAGGGGTTGGCAAATTATGGCCAGCAGGCCAAATCCAACCTATGGCCTGATTTTGTATGGCCCCTATTTTTTTTTTTTAGAGTTGTAAAAAGGAGAGAGTGAGAGAGAACAAGAGAGGGAACAAGGATGGGAATCTGTTTCTTTGCCTAGCTTCAAGATTTTATCTTTGTTTTTTAGTAATTTGACTATTATGTGTCTAGGTGTTTTATTTGTAAATTATCCTACTTGGAGATTTGTGAGCATCTTAGATCTGTGATTTATTGTCTTTCACTAATTTTTGAAATTTCTCAGCTACTATCTCTTCAAATACTTCTGCTTTGTCTCTTTTTCTCCTGGAATTCCAATTTTATGTGTGTTAAATTGTTTGATATTATCCCCCAGGTTTCGATTCATCTGTCTTGTTTTATTCACTTATTATTGTTCTCTTTGTGTTTCACTTTGGGTAATTTCCACTGACCTATTTTCAAATTCCACTTCTTTCCTCAGCTGTGCCAAGTCTATTGATGAACCCACCAAAGGCATTCTTCATTGCTGTTAGCATGTTTTGTCATCTCTAGCATTTCCATCCCAATTAAAATTTACCATTGTTCAGGCAGGTTGTCCATCTTTTCCATAAAATCCTTTAACACCTCAATCCCAGTTACTTTATGGTCTCAGCCTCACAGTTCCAATATTTGGGAGTCTCTGAGTTTAGTTCCATCATGCTTCATCTCTTCACAATGGGTTTTTTCTTACATTTCTTTTAGTCTTAGAATTTTTGACTGAATGTCAAACATCTGTGGAGATTAGTAGAGACAGATGAATAATGTCTACACCTGGCCATTAGTGTGAAGGTCTGAGCAAATCTAGTCAGTTGAAACTGGTTTTGATTTTGTTATTTTTACTTTTATCATACTATGGTCTGTGTGTTCCTTTAGGGATGGGCTGCTGTCATCTTGTACTTGGAGTCGGACCCAAGTGCCAGAGGTTTATTTCCTGGCTCTACCCTCAGCTTTCAGCAAGCCCTGGTTGCCTGTGTCATCCCACAATCTTGTGCTTCCCAAAGTCACAAACTGCTATTGTTTATTATTTCATATTGAGCTGATGATGGGTGGGGGTAGAAGTTCTTGGTTCTCCTTGGCCATTCTCAGACTTAGGTAGGGTCTGTTGTACTTGGTACCTGTGGTAGTACCTTCTCAGAATTTCTGGCTCCTCCCCCATGGCAGCTAAACATGGCAGAGGCACTACTCACAGTTCTTGGACAGAAGTGTTCTTATGTCCTCCCAGTAATAGATTTCTGCTTGGTATTGGGGCAGGATCCTGGGCCTAAGAGATGTTCTTCCTCTCTCTAAGGGCAAAAAGTTTTGTACTTACCCCTTCCCCAGAGGCAATGGGCCCTGGATGCAGGAAGGTTTGCTCTGTCTCCACCAGTGTCTAATTGCTTTCTTATACCAGAGAAAGGTCTGAGGAAGTGAGTAGTGTTTCACGTCCATCATGCAATACCATTCCATCAACCATTACCTGCATGTTTTGTCCCTGAGGGATCTCTTCCTACCAAGCTCCTTCCCTAGGGGTTCTCCTTAGTACCCAGTGGAGATTTATAGGAAGGAAACCCTGAGTGAATGAATGTTAATTACTGTCATATCAGGGCTCCCACTTATTCTAAGGGTATATTTTAATCCACATTTGGCCTTTAAAGAATAAAAATTCAGGTGATTCCTGTTGGAAGACAATTCTTCCAGGGTCTCCTATTTCCAAGTGATTTATGAATAGAAGCACTGACTTCATTTTGGACCACATTTTCAGCCTGGGAAAATACAGATAGGTTTGATTACTGTCTACTATCATAAAGATGTCTCCCTCAAGAGCTAAGGGCAAGCATGCTTAATACCTATTACAAAATATTTAGGTTCTCTGAGCTCAGGGTTCCTCCCTTGCAGTGCAACCCACTGCCTATATAGGTTTCACCTGGCCCTCTTCTGATGGCACTGTGGGATTGGGGATCAGAGATCTAGTACAAATACTGACCCTCTGATAAATGCTATTACAGTGAGTAATAAAGTCCTTTTTCTCTGATTCAGGAAACTGTGGCACACTAACTTATAATTTGAAGGTAAAGTAAAATCTTAGACTCTTCCAAAGATATATGTATCTTTCTGCTTTAGTATTCTATTCTCTGCCAAAGGGGAAACTATTCATGTATCCTGTCTCCCCTTGAAAGGTCTTGTTGAGTTCCTTTGGTTACCTTCTCTGATGGGTGTTAAGGAAAATTATGATTTATGGGGCACCTGGGTGGTTCAGTTGTTAGAGCATCTGACTTCAGCTCAGGACATGATCTTGTGGTTTGTGGCTTCCAGCCCTGCATCAGGCTCTGTGCTGACAGCTCAGAGCCTGGAACCTCCTTCAGATTCTGTGTCTCCCTCTCACTCTGCCCCTCTCCTACTCATGTTGTGTCTCTTTCTCTCTCAAAAATAAATAAACATTAAAAAATTTTAATTATGATTTCTTGTTGTTAGGATGGGGTAACATTCTCTTGCAGCTTTCTACATCTTAAGGGGAGACACAGCTCCCAAGGTATACCTATTTGATTACTTTCTATTGCCAAAGATAGACACTTACTGATTTGTAAAGTCTATTGTTCTGCTAATGTACATGTTTAGCTTTTTAAAGCAGCATAAGCTCAGATGAGGAACTCTAAGAATTTTGAAAAACTGTCCATGGGATGTTTTATCACAGAGCTGGAAGCAGTGGACTAAGAATGCTGACCTTCCAGCATAGGTGAGGCCAGAGAGGGTGAAAGAATCTGATTCATGAGAGACATTCTGCAGAATGTACATGTGAAGTGGCCACCAAGTCTTCTAGAAGGCTGGGTTGTGTGTGGGGGCGACATTTAGGAAAACTATAACCACTTGGGTGTTAGAGAGAGGGCTTTTGAAGCTCTCAAAAATGAACAGGAGTATATGACAGAAAACCCTGAAAAGGATACAAAGAACAGATAGAAGAACAGCAAGTGGTATTGTGAGAAAACTCACTACATTCACTCTCACTTTCTGGTAAACAGAATCTAGATTTTTTTCTTTCTTTTTTTTTTTTTTTATGTTTACTTATTTACTTTGAGGAAGAGAGCACAAGGGGAGGGGCAGGAGAGAGGAAGAGAGAGAATCCCAAGCAGGCTCCATGCTGTCATGCAGAGCCTGATGTAGGGCTCCATCTCATGAATTGGGAGATCATGATCTGAGCTGAAATCAAGAGCTGAACACCAACTGACTGAGCCACCCACGTGCCCCCAGAATCTAGATTTCTTTTGTGAGATTTTCACTTTTGTGAAAGTCTGGTTAGGGCTCCCAATTAAAGTGCCCACTCTTCTCCTATCCAAGTTTCCCAGGATGCCCTGAGTCACAAAAGATAGAAAAGCAGTTGGAACTGATTCATCACTGAGCTGTTAGTTTCTCATACATCGATCCTAGAACAGCCTTGGTTCCCATCTTCTTAAAATGTGGCTTAATTTTTCCTCTAACTCTGTGAATTACCCAATATTCCCATTTTGCTTAAGTTTCTGTTACCTGCAACCAAAGAAACCCAACTGATACAGGGTAATACAGGTCAATTGATAATACAGTATCCATTGATACAGGTCCAACAGAGGACATGACGGAGGTCAAAGGAAGCTTTTGAACATAGGTAGCCTGAAATCTTGATACTTTATTTGAAATTATTAAAAGAACATGTCAACAACTGTCAAATTGGGTATGGTACAATAATCGATTTTATGTTTCTGTGTGCTTATAGTTAATTAGCATTTTCTAATGGTTAGGCTAGTGTTATTTTATTGCTACAACTATAATTAGAGTTCATTCTCAAATCTCCCATGTTAGAAATCAAAACAAATGAGAATGAACTGAAATAATATCCATTACATGCTACGGGAAAAATATCAAGAAGGGGGTGCTAACAGTAGCAAATGATCTATGTTACAATGAAATATAGCTATTTTTGCTTTTTAAGATTCTATTTATGAACCCAATTGTACTAGGCAAACTGTATGTGCAGAAAATTTCAAGAACCAGATACCCCAAGGAGGTATTAAAAGGGAGAAATATAGTGGAGCGCAAAGTACGATGTTCTCAACAAATGTCTCAAAAATATGCACCAAGCAAAAATGAGACAAACTGCTACAAACAGATCACCCTGACAAGTAAGTGCTTTTGGAATGAAAAATTAATTTTTTGGCTAATCTTTCCCTCTCATTATATAGATGAGGCTCTATGGCTTCTCCTCTCCATTATATAGATGAGGGAGACCAAATGATTTTTCCAAAGCTTACAAAGGTACATTTCACACATGACTTAGATCGGGGAGCCTTTTTGTGAAGAGGATAGCAGAATGTTTAAATTCTCTTCAACTTAGCAATATAACTTGTAGAATTAAGAGGTTTTAAGATTCTCTTATATACATTTTTATATATTATAAACATACAAGGTTATATAGATTATCATACACAACTATATATAATGTATATAATTGTGTGTGTGTGTGTGTGTGTGTGTGTGTGTGTGTGTACATCTCATCCTGAGTCATTTTTAGTGTTATCTCATTACTGTTCAAAAATATAAAAAAGAATTTATAATAAAAGATATGGTTGTGTTCAGATATAATTGGGATAAGACTACCTAATATGTATTTATCTTTAATATCCAAGATTTTTTTCAAATATAACTAAGCAGAATAAGAATATTCTACCACAGGTTAGTTTCAAACAAGATTACTCAACCTTGGCGCTACTGATATTTGGGCAGGATAATTCTTTGTTGTGAGGGGCTGTCCAATGCATGATAGGGTATCTAGCAGCATCCGTGGCCTCTACCCACCCCTAGATGCTAGTAATACCCCTAGTCACAAGCAAAAATGTCTCTTGACATTGCAAAATGTCCCCTCGGGGCAAAACTCCTTGGTTTAAAAACACTGGTTTTAACATCATGTCTACAACAAAGCAAATACAACTTCCAGCTGTATGATAACACTCTGAAGTCAACTATGATTAACCTAGAGTTAAATTTTTATTCTAATTCAAAATATATCATGGCTAGACCCAAGTTAAATTAATTATACCAGTTTTTGTCTAGAGCTGAACTTCCAATACAGTAGTCAGTCACTAGTCACATCGGAAGGGAGATGCACAGTGAGGGTGAAATACGCACTGGATTTTGAAGACTTGACAGAAAAAAAAGAATGTAAAAATATTGTAATTTTATGTTAACTGAGCTAGTTTGGGTATACTTGGTGAAATATTAAAATTAATTTCATCTGCTTTTACTTTTTTTAAAGGTGCTACTATAAAATTCTAAGTTACATATATGGCTCACATTATATTTCCATTGGACAACAATGGCCTAGAGACTGGAAGTGATTTAGTATTAATTTATAATAAATTCTTCAGTCTACCAAATAAGCTACAAAGACTTTGTAAAGCTCTCCACAGCCCTATGAAACCAGCTCATAACTCTTTTGAGCATCACAATTCTTTATTGTCATGCCTAAATGATTTGTCTCCTTCTTTAAACCAATTACTTCTATTCCAATGCTTTATTCTCAGTGTTTCAACTGGTTCTTTTCTGATTGTTGATTTATCTTCATGTTGTTTTTTATCATTCTTTTGCATGTTAGTTTCTTTTGTACACTCAGGCTCTTTCCTTGTGGGATGTTGAGATGCTGCGGCATCCATCATACTTAGAAAATCATAAGCAGGAAGAGGAGGTTTCCATTCCTGAGCAGGTAAAATTGCTGAAAGGAAGATACAACCAAAGGTTAATAATAACATCATCATACAGATACATTATAAAATATATTATTTTGAAAAATATATGTGTAAGAGTAAAGGCTTTATCAGTTTTTACTTATCTAAACAAAACTAGATTTTGTCATTGTCTAAGAAACTTGATACATCTGTCATTACTAGCCATTTTCATTTTTTATATTATATTTGCAAACTATTCTATTCTAAATAAAAGTTAGTATTAATAGAAAAAAATAAGGTCCAGAATCTCCCTGCTAGTTAACCCTTGTTGAGGTTAAAAAAAAAAAAAATAGCAATGTGGTAATGAGATTACATACAGATACAAGTTAAAATGAAAAAGCCTCCTGTTTCCCACCTTACCCAACTTTATCCCAAAAAACTGAAAAATTTTTTAAATTCCAGTATAAATAACATAGTGTTTTATTAGTTTCAGGTATACAATATAGTGATTCATCAATTCTACACATTACTCTCTGCTCATCTTGCTAAGTGTACTCTTAATCCCTTTACCTAGTTCACCCATCCCTCCACCCACCTTCCCTCTGGTAATCATCAGTTTGTTCTCTGTAATTAAGAGTCTGTTTTTTGGTTTGTCTCTTTTTTTCTTCAATTTGTTTCGTTTTTTAAATTCCATATATGAGTGAAGCCATATGGTATTTGTTTTTCTCTGACTTATTTCATTTAGCATTATAACTTCTAGGTCCATCCATGCTGTTGCAAATGGCAAGACTTATTTCTTTATGGCTGAGTAATATTCCATTGTGTATATATATACCACATCCTCAATTATCCATTTATCTATCAATAAACAGCTTGCTTCCATAGTTTGGCTGTTGTAAATAATGCTGCAATAAACATAAATGCTGCATATATCTTTTTGAATTAGCATTTTCATATTTCATGGGTAAATACCCTATAGCAGAATTACTGAATCATACGGTCTTCTATTTTTTTTTAAAATTTTTTGGAGATCCTCCATGCTGTTTTCCAAAGGGGATGCTCCAGTTTGTAATCCACCAACAATGCATGAGGGTTCCTTATTCTCTGCATCCTCATCAATACTTGTTGTTTCTTGTGTTTTTTATTTTAGCCATCCTGACAGGTGTGAGGTGATATTTCATTATGGTTTTGATTTGCATTTCTCTGATGATTAGTGATGTTGAGCATCTTTTCATGGGTTTGTTGACCATCTGGATGTCTTCTTTGGAGAACTATCTGTTCATGTCTTCTGCCCATATTTTAATTGCATTATTTGGTTTTTTGGTGCTGAGTTGCATAAGTTCTTTATATTTTTTGGATATTAACCCTTTCTCAGACATGTCATTTGTGAATGTCTTCTCCCATTCAGTAGACTGTCTTTTAGTTTTGTTGACTGTTTCCTATGCTATGCAGAAGCTTTTTATTTTGGTGGGTCCCCATAGTTTATTTTTGTTTTTGTTTCCCTTGCCCTAGGAGACATTATTAGAAAAATGTTGCTATGGGTAATGTCAAAGAGGTTATTCCCTTTGCTCTCTTCTAGAATTTTTATGGTTTCAGGCATCACATTTAAGCCCTAATCCATTTCGAGTTTATTTTTGTGTGTGGTGTGAGAAAGTAGTCCAGTTTCATTCTTTTGCATGTAGCTGTCCAGTTTCCCAACACCATTGTTGAAGAGACTATCTTTTTCTCATTACATATTCTCACCTCCTTTGTCAAAGATTAATTGACCACATGATTGCAGGTTTATTTTTGGGCTATCTATTCTGTTTCATTGATCTGTGTGTCTATTTTTATGCCAGTACCATACTGTTGTGGTTACCACAGCTTTGTAGTACATCTTGAAATCTGGGATTGTGATACCTCCAGTTTTATTCTTTCACGAGATTGCTTTAGCTGTTTCAGGGTCTTTTTTTCTGGTTCCATACACATTTGAGGGCTGTTCTAGTTCTGTGAAAAATGATATTGCTATTTGGTTTGGGATTACATTAAAATCTGAAGATTGCTTTGGGTAGTATGGACATTTTAACAATACTAATTCTTCTAACCCACAAGCATGGCACATCTTTCCATTTGTTTATGTTGTCTTTTTTCATCAATGTTTTATAGTTTTCATAGTATAGTTCTTTTACCTCCTTGGTTAAGTTTACTTCCAGGTATTTTATTATTTTTGGTGAAATTTTAAACGGGATTGTTTTCTTACTATCTCTTTCTACTACTTCATTGTTACTGTACAGAAATGCAATGGATTTCAATATATTGACTTTGTATCTTGCAACCTTATGGAATTCATTGATCGGTTTTTTAACGGAGTCTTTAGGGTTTTCTACATATAGGATCATGTCATCTACAAGTAGTGACAGATTTACTTCTTCCTTAGCAATATGGATGCCTTTTATTTCTTTTTGTCTCATTGCTGTGGTTAGGACTTCTAGTACCATGCTGAATAAAAGAGGTGACAGTGGACATCCTTTCTTTTTCCTACTCTTAGAGGAAAAGCTCTCAGTTTTTCACTTAGTTCAATGATGTTAACTGTAGGTTTTTCATATACAGACTTTATTATGTTGAGGTATGTTCCCTGTAAACTTACTTTGTTGAGACTTTTTATCATGAATGCATGTTATGATTTGTGAAATGTTTTTTTTTTTGTTTTTTTGTTTTTTTGTTTTTTGCATCTACTGAAGTGATCATATGGTTTTTATCCTTGGTCTTGTTGATGTGATGCATCACACTGATGATAATTTGTGGATATTGAACCATCCTTGATCCCAGGAATAAATCCCACTTGATCACGGTGAATACTTTTCTTAATGTATTTTTGAATTCTGTTTGCTAATACTTTGTTGAGGATTTTTGTATCTATGTTCATCAGAGCTTTGGCCTATAGTTCCTTTTTGTAGGGTCTTTATCTGATTTTGACATCGTGGTAATGCTGGCCTCCTAGAATGAATTTGAAAGCTTTCCTTACTCTTCTATTTTTTGGAATATTTTGAGAACAAGGTATTAACTTCCTTAAATGTTTGGTAGAATTCACCTGTGTAGCCGTCTGGTCCTGGATTTTTGTTTGTTGGGAGTCTTTGATTATTGACTCATTTTCATTGCTGATAATCAGTCTGTTCAATTTTTCTGTTTCTCCCTGATTCAGTTCTGGGAGGTTCTAGGTATGTAGGAATTTGTCTGTTTCTTCTAAGTTGTCCAATTTGATAGCATATGATTTTTCATAATATTCTCTTATAATCCTTTGTATTTCTATGGTGTCGATTATTTTGCCTCTATCATTTCTGATTTTATGTGTTTCAGTCCTCTCACTTTTTTTTTCCTCCCATGATCTGGCTAAACGTTTATCAATTTTGTTGATCTTTTCAAAGAACTAGCTCCTGGTTTCACTGATTTTATTATTTCCTTCCTTCTACTGGTTTTGGGTTTTGTTTGTTCTTTTTCTAGTTTCTTTAGGTGAAAGATTAGTTTGAGATTTTTCTTGCTTCTTGAGGTGGGCCTGTATTGCTCTAAACTTCCCTTTTAGAACAACTTTTGCTGCATCCCAAAGATTCTGGACCATTATGTTTTCATTTTCGTTGTCTGTCTATATTTATTTCCATTCTCTCTGTATTTATTTCCTTTTTGGTTTCTTGGTTGGCCCATTCATTGTTTAATAGCATGTTACTTAACCTCCAGGTAGTTGTATTCTTCCATATTTTTTCTTGTAACTGACTTCTAGTTTCATAGGGTTGTGGTCAGAATAGACACATAGTATTATGACTTCAGTCTTTTTTAATTTATTGAGACTTGTTGTGTGGCCTAATATGTGCTCTATTCTGGAGAATGTTTCATGTGCACTTGAAGAGAATGTGAATTCTGCTGTTTTAGGATAGAATGTTCTGAATATCTGTTAGATCCATCTGGTCCAATGTGTCATCCAAAGCCAATGTTTCCTTGTTGATTTTCTGTTTGGGTGATCTATCCATTGACGTAAGTGAGGTGTTAAAGTTCCCTACTATTATTGTATTACTCTCAATTACTTCCTTTATGTTTGTTACTAGCTGCTTTATGTATTTGGGTGCTCCCATGTTGATGTATAAATATTTATCATTGTTTATATCTTCTTGGATTGTTTTTTTAATGAATATATAGTGTCCTTTTTTTGGTCTGTTGTTATAATCTGTTTTAAAGTCCATTTTGTATTATATGCCTATTGCTACCCTGGCTTTCTTTTCACTTCCATTTGCATGATAAATGCTTTTCTGTCAGTTCACTTTCAATCTCCATGTGTCTTTAGGTTTGAAATGAGTCGCTTATAGGTAGCATATAGATGGTCTTGCTTTTTTTAATCCATTCCCTCACTCTTTCTTTTTTTTTTTTAAATTTTTTTTTTCAATGTTTATTTATTTTTGGGACAGAGAGAGACAGAGCATGAATGGAGGAGGGGCAGAGAGAGAGGGAGACACAGAATCGGAAACAGGCTCCAGGCTCTGAGCCATCAGCCCAGAGCCTGACGCGGGGCTCGAACTCACGGACCGCGAGATCGTGACCTGGCTGAAGTCGGACGCTTAACCGACTGCGCCACCCAGGTGCCCCAGTCACTCTTTCTTTTTGAATGTAGCAAGGTAATTATTCATAGGTTGCATTTATTGCCATTTGATACTTGTTTTATGGTTGTTTTAGTAGTTCTTTGTTCCTTTATTCTCTTGCCTTATTCTCTCATGATTTACTGGGTTTCTTTAGTGATATACTTGGATTCCCTTCTCTCTCTGTCTCTGTATCTCTTTTTTTGCATATCTGTTACTAGTTTTTGACTTGTTGTTACCATTAGGTATATATATATGTAACATCTTATGCATATAGTAGTCTATATTAAGTCTATATTTAGTTTGAACCCATTCTTTACTCTTCCCCACCCATGTTTTAAGTATATGATGTCATACTTCACATCCTTTTATTTTGTGAATCTCCTGATTTTTACATATAAACTTAATTTTACTGCTCTTGTGCTTCCTACTTTTCCTACTCCTGCTCATGGGCTTTCCTTTCCACCCAGAGTCCTGTTTAATATTTTTCATAGGGCTATTTTAATGGTCACGAATTCTTTTAACTTTTGTCTGGGAAACTCTCCTTCTAGTCTAAAAATATTTTTTAACGTTTTTATTCATTTTTTGAGAGACAGAAAGAGATGGTGAGTGGAGGGGGGGCAGAGAGAGAGGGAGACAGAATCTGAAGTAGGCTCTAGGCTCTGGGCTCTCAGCACAGAGCCCGAGGCGGAATTTGAACCCACAAACTGTGAGAGCATGACCCAAGCTGAAGTCGGATGCTTAACTGACTGAGCCACCCAGGCACCCCCTCTCATTCTACTCTAAATGACAGCTTCACTAGATATTCTTGGCACCAGATATTTTCCTTTCAGCACTTTGAATATATTATGCCACTCTCTTGCAGCCTGCAAAATTCCTGCTGAAAAATCTGACAGCCTTATGGGATTTCCCTTGTAGTAACTGTTTTCTTTTCTCTTGCTGATTTTAAAATTCTCAACCAGTACTTTTTGCCATTTTAATTACGTGTCTTGGTGCAGACCTCCTTAGGTTGATTTTGTTGGGGGCTCTCTGTGCCTCCTGGATCTAGATTTGTTTCTTTTCCCAGGTTTGGGAAGTTTTCAGCTGTTATTTCTTCACATAAATTTTCTGCCTGCTTTTCTCTTCTCTTTCTGAGATCCCTATAATGCAAATGTTATTACACTTGATGGTGTCACTGAGTTCCTTATATCTATTTTCATTTTTCATTATTTTTTCTTTCAGCTTGCTTTCCTCCAAGTTGCCAATCCATTCTTCTGCTTCTTCTAGTCTTCTGTTTATTCCATCTAGTGTATTTTTACTTTGCTATTGAGTTAATCTCTGATTGATTCTTTTTTGTTTTATAGATCTTTGTTAAAGGTCTCTCTGAGGTCCTCCACTCTTTTCTCAAGTCTAGCAAGTATCTTTATGACCATTACTTTAAATTCTCTGTGAGGCATATGACTTATTTCCATTTTGTTTAGCTCTCTTGCTGTGATTTTTGTTCTGTTCTTTCATTTGGGACATATTCTTCTGTCTCATTTTTTCAAACTCTGTTTCATTGTATTAGGAAAGTCAGGTATGTCTCCTGCTTTTGAAAATAGTGGCCTTGTGAAGAAGAGGTACTGTAGTGCCCTGGATTCCAGGGTCCCCTGTTCACCAGAACCTGGTGCTTCATGAATGTTGTTGTGCCTGACTATTGCAGTTGAGCCACTTTTGCTTCAGTGCAGTTGTCTGCAATGACTCTGCCTCTGTGGACAGGGCAATCCCTGTGTTGTTAGTGGGCCAGTCTGGGGCCACCTTGGGCTTCAGCTGAGCCAGAACAGGTATTTGCCAGAGATGCAGTAGCACAGGGCACTTTCCCTGTGTTGTCCACTGAGGAGCTTCTGTTGGTGGGTGGGGCCTGCAGTCTGACCAACTGGTTTCCCCCAGCCCACTGCTGGGGCTGCATTTGGACTGGTGTTTGTGGTTATCTTCTTCTCTCTCCAAGACCAGCTGGACCACTTTGAAGTGGTGCTGGTCCCTGTCACAGCTGCTGGTACACTGCCATGCTTGTGGCACCACTTTGGATAGGCTCTAGCCAAAGGCATATTGGAGGGGCATGTCCACTGGAGAATGCAAAGGAGGATTAGTAAGTTAGGTGGAGAGTGTTGGCACTGAGCTGTTTCCCCCAGGTGTCATGTATCTAGGCTGGGGGTCGGGCAGGGGAGCAAAGTGGTGCCTGCCAGCTCCTTTTGCTTCCTAGAGAAGTCTCCTAGAGATCCCTGCCACCCCCAGCACACACTGAGATTAGTAAATAAATCTCCTTCTGATATACCCCAAGTGTTTTTCAAACTGCTTCTTATATTCTGTATCTCTGTTTGACTGTTTATTATGCTCTTTAAGGGTGGGGACTCCATCCTCCAAGTTCTCCCAGAGAACCCACTAAATTTTAACATTCTAAGTGTTAAGCCCTGCTGGTTGTAAGAACTTATAAAATTAGGCTTCTCTGGTTTTCAAAGCCAAAATGTGGGGGTTTGTCTTCCCCATGTGGGTTTCCCATGACTGTAGTGTTTTGTGTGACGGTCTGTTTCTCTTTCCTCTGTGAGCCTGCAGGGTCTCTCTCTCCTGAGGATACTCTTGTGGGTCTCTTTAGCTCCCCACCATGTCTCTGCCCTTTATACCTTCTTTGCCGCCCCTTGTCTACAATTAGCTGTGAAGAGTCTATTCTGACAGTTTTTGAGTCATTTTCTGGGTTTTTACATTGATGTGGGTGTTATCTAGTTGTATCCATGGGATGAGGTAAATTTAGCATCTTCTTCTTGTCATTTTCCCAAGAAGTTCCCCTGCAACTATTTCTTATGAATCATTACAGAATTTTTTTTTTGGAACAAACACATTTATTGTTTAGACAAGTATTCCTTTACATTTTAAAGCATTTCGTTTTTGAAACTTTTTTTTTCTTAAATTTCAGTGTATTTGACACACACAGTTACATTACGTTCAGGTGTGTAACATATTGATTCAATAAATTTTTACGTATGCTACACTCACCATAAGTGTAGTTACCATCTCTCACCACGTAATTCCATTAAAATAGCATTGACTATATTCCCTATGCTATACCTTTCCATCCCCATGACTTATTCATTCCATAGCTGGAAGCCTGTATCTCCCACTTACCTTCACCTGTTGTTTCCCATCCCCCCTTTACCCTTCCTCTCAGGCAACCATCAGTTTGTTCTCTGTAGTTATACGTCTAGGCTTTTTCCTTGTTCATTAGTTTTGTTCTTCAGATTTCACAAAGAAGTGGAATCATATGGTATCTTTCTCTGACTTATTTCCCTTAGTGCAATACCCTTTAAGTCCATCCATGTTGGTGAGCATGTGGAAAAAAAAGAACCCTTGTGGAGTATTGGTGGGAATGTAAACTGGTTCAGCCAATGTGGAAAACACTGGAAAACATCTCAAAAAATTTAAATGGATGGCACAAGAACAGATATTCAGATCAATGGAACAGAATAGAGAACCTAGAAATGGACCCACAAATGTATGGCCAACTAATCTTTTACAAAGCAGGAAAGAATATCCAATGGAATAAAGACAGTGGTGCTGGGAAAACTGGACAGCAACATGCAAAAGAATGAACCTGGACAACTTTCTTACACCATACACAAAAATAAACTCAAAATGGATGAAAGACCTCAATGTAAGACAGGAAGCCATCAAAATCCTTGAGGAGAAAGCAGGCAAAAACCTCTTTGATCTTGGCTGCAGCAACTTCTTACTCAATATGTCTCCGGAGGCAAGGGAAACAAAAGCAAAAATGAACTACTGAGACCTCATCAAAATAAAAAGCTTCTGCTTTTTATTAAAAGCGAAGAAAACAATCAGCAAAACTAAAAGGCAACTGACAGAATGGGAGCAGCTATTTGCAAATGACATTTCAGATAAAGGGTTAGTATCCAGAATCTATAAAGAACTTATCAAACTCAACACCCAAAAAAACAAATAATCCAGTGAAGAAACAGGCAAAAGGCATGAACAGACACTTCTCCAAGGAAAACATCCAGATGGCCAACCGACACATGAAAAAATGCTCAACATCACTCATCATCAGGGAAATACAAATGAAAACCACAAGGAGATACCACCTTACACCTGTCAGAATGGCTAACATGAACAACTCAGGCAACAATAGATGTTGGCGAGGATGTGGAGAGAGGATCTCTTTTGTATTGTTGGTGGGAATGCAAGCTGGTGCAGCCACTCTGGAAAACAGTATGGAGGTTCCTCAAAAAACTAAAAATAGAACTACCCTAGGACCCAGCAATTGCACTACTAGGCATTTATCCATGGGATACAGGTGTGCTGTTTCAAAGGGACACATGCACCCCCATGTTTATAGCAGCACTATCAACAATAGCCGAAGTATGGAAAGAGCCCAAATGTCCATCGATGGACAAATGGATAAAGAAAATGTGGTGTGTGTGTGTGTGTACACACACACACACACACAATGGAGTATTACTCAGCAATCAAAAATAATGAAATCTTGTCATTTGCAACTATGTGGATGGAACTCGAGGGTATTATACTAAGTGAAATTAGTCAGAGAAAGACAAAAATCATATGACTTCACTCATATGAGGACTTTAAGAGACAGAAACAGATGAACATAAGGGAAGGGAAACAAAAATAATATAAAAGCAGGGAGGGGGACACAACAGAAGAGACTCATAAATATGGAGAACAAACTGAGGGTTACTGGAGGGGTTCTGGGAGGGGGGATGGGCTAAATGGGTAAGGGGTATTAAGGAATCTACTCCTGAAATCATTGTTTCTCTGTATGCTAATTTGGACATAAATTTTAAAAAATAAAATAAAAAATAAAAAAATAAATAAAAATGGAAATACCATATGATCCAATAATTCCGGTACTAGTATTTACACTAATTTGAAAAGACACATGCACCCTGTGTTTACTGCAGCATTATTTACAATAGTGAAGATATGGATGCAACCCAAGTATCCATCTATAGATGTTTTTGAAGCTTTTGATTTAGTTTCCATACACTTTATGAAAACAAGTTCATTTTATAAAAATAACTATAGACAGGAATACTTAAAAATCGTGATAGAATCAATTGTACTGTAAAGAGACAGTGATTGGATAGTGTCTTAGATAGGTTTCATGGTAGTGAATTTGAACATTATTTTAAAACATTGGTCAGAAGAGAAAAACTGATTTAATCTAACATATAAGTAAATTCACTAACTCTTCTCCATTTAGTAGACATACTTTACCATAAAAAAATTAGAGTGTATTTGCCCATTTAAAATAATATTTTGAGAAATAAGGAAATGTGCAAGTAAACCTTTAAAAAATAAATTCCAGTGAAAGAATCTCTATACTATTAACATGAAAAAAAATGTTGATAAAATACAAACTTAAGCATGTCTCATAAATGAAATAAATACCCTTAAAAGCTTAGAAAATTCATATAAATTTAAATTTCCAGAGGCGGATTAAAAGCTCCAAGAAAAATTTGCATAAATACATATGCAGTTTATCTATACTTGATATATAATTTCCTCATGCAGATTCAATTATATGAAATTCTAGTACATGGCATATAGGCAGGTTATTAAATTTAGGCTACACCTGTAGTTGATATTTAAAATTACTGTTGTGAGGTTAGCAGATTCAAAAATGACCAATATTTAAAATATTTTCTTCAATATAAGGAATAGGTAAGAGGTAAGAATGTTTGTTGTTTGCAAAATCCAGATAAAGTATGTTTATTAAAGATATTAAGTTATCTTTTTTTTTAATTTTTTTTCAACATTTTAAAATTTATTTTTGGGACAGAGAGAGACAGAGCATGAATGGGGGAGGGGCAGAGAGAGAGGGAGACACAGAATCGGAAACAGGCTCCAGGCTCCGAGCCATCAGCCCAGAGCCTGACGCGGGGCTCGAACTCACGGACCGCGAGATCGTGACCTGGCTGAAGTCGGACGCTTAACTGACTGCGCCACCCAGGCGCCCCGACATTAAGTTATCTTTAAGGAAAGTCCAACTTGAAACATAACAAATACTTAGCATATTTATTTCTAGGTAAGGTAAACACTGTAGCCTAGTGGTCTGACATAATGGCAAAATGCCTGTAGTAGGCATTTCAATTCTGCTACTTATTTGCTAAGAAAACTCTACAAAGGTCCCAATGTTTTCAATTCTAAGTAAAACTGTACTCTCATCATGTATGAATAATAAATGCTTTATCAAATTAGTAATGATAATAATAGTTAACGTTTATTGAGCCTTTACTGTGTGCCCAACATTATTCTTTTAATCTTTACAATACTGTGAAGTAAGTATAATTTTTATCCCAATTTTATAGATGAGAAAATCAAGACCTAAAAAGGCCAACGAACTTGAAGAAGGTTAAATGGAAATCTCAAATAAGAACAGCAAGTTGTCACAATTTTACAGAGATTAAGATGTGCAACAAGCATAGTAAAGCAGACACACGTGGCATTGCATTACAGATTCAGGCTTTTCTGGGAGTAGCTACAACACCCCAATCTCAGATCTGTCTCTCAAAGAGTGACGACAGCAGGTCCTGTTAGCACAGAAGACAAGACCCAATACACCAAAGTACTACTCAGTTTGCTTCTTTCCTGCTGCAGAGGCTGCAGGAAAAATTTAAGAATAGGAACACTGATATAAAGAAATAATGGAAATCAAAGAGTGACTTGGCAAAGGCATTAACAAAATTACAATGGAAGATATACCAGTCTCAGGAAACTAAAAAGAAAATAATTCTGGTTCTTTCCTCTTGGTAATTTTGAGTTGAGGAATCGAAGCCCTACTGACGTTCCTTGAATGAAAGGATCTCTATAAGAATAATGGTAATACTTCAGATTTTACACCTTACAAAGTATTTTTATGTACATTACTTTTATTTGATTTTTAAAATAATTATGTGACATAGAGTAGGAACTATTAATCTCATTTTATAGTTGCAGAGGAGGAAACAAAGACTTGCCTAGAGCCACACCATTAGTAATCAAGGAGGTTGGATAATGAGCTCAGGTTTCTGTACCTTTGAACATCACCACCTTTTTTACTTATTTTTTTAAATTGAAGTACTGTTGACATACAATATTAGTTTCAGGTTATAACAGAATGATTTGACATTTGTATATATTATGAAATGATCACCATACATCTAATTACCATCTATCACCATAGAAAATTAGAATATTAACTACATTCCCTATGATGTACTTTTCATCCCCATGACTTATTTTATAACTGAAAGTCTGTACCTCTTAATGCACTTTGTGTCTTTTGTCCATTCCTCCTCCAATCCCCTCCCCTCTGAAAACCAGTTCTGTGTCTGTTATGTTTTTTAGATTCTACATATAAGTGATATCACACAGTATTTGTGTTCCTCTCTCATTTCATTTAGCATCACTCTAGGTCCATTCATGTTGTCACAAATGGCAAGATTTCATTCCTTTTTATGGATGAGCAATATTCCGTTGTGTATAAATATCACAACTTCTTTATCTATCTATGGACACTTGGGTTGCATCCATATCTTTGCTATTGTAAATAATGTAAATAATGCTGCAGTAAACATAGGGGTGCACATATCTTTTCAAATTAGTGTTTGCAATTTCTTTGGGTAAATACTCAGAACTGAAATTACTAAATCACATGGTATTTTATTTTTAATCTCTTGAGGAATCTCTACACTGTTTTCCACAGTGGCTGTACCAATTTACATTCTCACCAACAGTGAACAAGGGTTTGCTTTTTTCCACATCCTTGCCAATGCTATTTTTTGTCTTTTTGATACTAGCCATTCTGACTAGTATGAGGTGAGATCTCATTGTGGTTTGGATTTGCATCTCCCTGATGATTAGTGACGTTGAACGTTTTTTCATGTGTCTGTTGGCCATTTGTATGTCTTATCTGGAAAAATGTCTAATTAGGCCCTCTGCCCATTTTAAATTGGATTATTTGTTTTCTTGGTGTTGAGATATATGTGTTCATTATATATTTTAGATATTAACTCCTGATCAGATGTATCATTTACAATATCATTACAAATATCTTCTCTCATTCATTAGGTTCCCTTTTCATTTGTTGATAGTTTCTTTTGCTGTGCAAAAGCTTTTTAGGTTGATATTGTTACAACTGTTTATTTTACTTTTGTTTCCCTTGCCTGGAGAGACATCTAGAAAAATATTGCTAAGGCTGATGTCCAAGAGTTTACTGCCTATGCTTTTTTTTTTTTTTAAGTTTATTTGTTTTTGAGAGAGAGACTATGTGCATGCACTAGCAGGAGAGAGGCAGAGAAGAGAGGGAGACACAGAATCCAAAACAGGCTCCAGGCTCTGAGCTGTCAGCACAGAGTCTGGTGTGGGGCTCAAACCCACAAACCATGAGATTATGACCTGAGCTGAAGTCAGACACTTAACTGACTGAGCCACCCAGATGCCTCTGCCTATGTTTTCATTTAGGAGTTTTATACATTTAGGTCTTTAATCCATTTTGAGTTTATTTTTGTGTATGGTATAAGAAAGTGATCCAGTTTCATTCTCTGGTATGTAGCTATCTAGTTTTCCTAACATAATTTATTGAAGAAACTGTCTTTTTCCCATTGTATATTCAGGCCTCATTTGCTGTAGATTAATTCACTATATAAGAGTGGGGTTTATTTTTGGGCTCTGTCTTCTGTTCCATTGATCCATGTGTCTGTTTTTGTACCAGTACCATTCTGTTTTAATATAGCTTTGTAGTATTGTTTGAAACCTGACATTGTGATATCTCCAGCTTCGTTTTTCTTTCTCAAGATTGCTTTGGCTGTCTTTTGTGGTTCCATACAGATTTTAGGATTATTTGTTCTAGTTCTGTGAAAATACTATTGGTATTTTGATCCGGACTGCATTGAATCTGTAGATTGCTTTGGGTAGTATGGCCATATTAACAGTATTAATTCCTCCAGTCCATGAGCATGGTATATCTTTACATTTGTTATCTTCAATTTCTTTCATCAGTGTCTTCAGAGTACAGGTCTTTTACCTCCTTGGTTAAATTTATCCCTACGTATTCTTTTTTTGGATGCAGATGTAAATGGATTGTTTGCTTAATTTCTCTTTCTGCTAGTTCATAATTACTATTTAGAAACATAAAAGATTTCTGAATATTAACTTTGTATCCTCCAACTTTATTGAATTCATTTATCAGTTC
Organism: Prionailurus bengalensis; assembly: GCF_016509475.1. Classification (NCBI taxonomy): domain Eukaryota; kingdom Metazoa; phylum Chordata; class Mammalia; order Carnivora; family Felidae; genus Prionailurus; species Prionailurus bengalensis. The sequence goes on from NC_057355.1 coordinate 100,756,460, forward strand.
TAATAGTTTTTTTTGGTAGAGTTTTTAGGGTTTTCTATATATGGTATCAGGTCATCTGTAAATAATGACAGTTTTACTTACACTTATCAATTTGAATGTCTTTGATTTTTTTTTTCTTGTCTGATTGCTATAGCTAGGAAAGTGGTGAGAGTGGATGGGCATCTTTTCTTGTTCTTCATCTTAAAGGAAAAGCTTTCAACTTTTCATCACTGAGTATGATGTTAGCTGTGGTTTTGATGTATATGGCCTTTATTATATTGAGGTGCATACCCTCTGTACTCATTTTCTTGAGAGTTCATATGAACAGATGTTGAATTTTATCAAATGCTTTTTCTGCATCTATTGAGATGATTACATAATTTTTATCTTTCATTTTTCTAATGTGGCATAGCCTGTTGATTGATTTGCAGATACTGAACCATCCTTGCATCCCTGAAATAAATCCCATTTGACTATGCTGAATGATGCTTTCAATATATTTTAAATTCATTTTGCTAATATTTTGTTACAGATTTTTTCATCTATGTTCATCAGGGATGTTGGTCTGTAATTTTCTTTCTTTTTTTTTTTCTTGTAGCATCTATGTCTGGTTTTGGTATTAGGGTAATGCTGGGCTTATAGAATAAATGTGGAAGAATTCTTTCCTCTTAGACTTTTGGGATACTTTGAAGGATAGATATTAATTCTTTATTTTTGGTAGAATTCACCTGTGAAACCATCTGGTCTAGAACTTTTGTTTGTTGGAAGTTTTTTTATTACTGATTCAATGTTGGTGGAAGTAATCAGTCTATTTAAACTTCCTATTTTTTCCTGGTTTGGTCATGGAAGTTTGTAAATTTCTAGGAATTTATCCATTTCCTCTAGGTTGTCAAATTATTTAGCATATAATTTTTCATGGTAGTCCCTTATAATCCTTTGTATTTCTGTGGTGCTATAACTTCTCTTTCATCCTGAGGGTATTTGAGTCCTCTCTCTCTCTCTCTCTCTCTCTCTCAATGAGTCTGGCTAAAGGTCTATCAATTTTGTTTATCTTTCCAAAGAATCACACCTTAGTTTCATTGATCTTTTCTACTATTTTTTTAGTCTCTACTTCATTTATTTCCACTCTAATCTTTATTATTTCCTTCCTTCCGTAACTTTGGGCTTTGTTCTTTTTCCAGCTCCTTTAGGTATAAGGGTGTATAAGTTTTCTTGTTCCTGAAGTAGGTCTATATTGCTATAGACTGCACTCTTAAAATTATTTTTGCTGCCTCTCAAACATTTTGAACCCATGAGTTTCCATTTTCATTTGTCTCTAGTTTTTTTGTTTTTTTTTTTTTGCTCTTTGATTTCTTTGTTGACCCACTGGTTGTTTGGTGATATGTTGTTTAACCACTATGTGTTTGTGGGGTTTTCTTCCAGCTTTTTTTCCTTCTATTTCTAGTTTCATACCATTGTGGTGGGAAAAATGCATGATATGATTTCATTCTTCTTAAGTTTATTGAGACTTGTTTTGTGGCCTAACCTGTCATCTTTCCTGGAGAATGTTCCATATGTACTTGAAATAAATGTGTATTCTGTTGTTTTGTATAAAATGTTCTGTATATATCTATTAAGTCCATCTAATGGAATATGTCATTCAAACTCACTGTTTCCTTATTGATTTTCAGTCTGGATGATCTTTCCATTGAAGTAACCAGAGTGTTAAAAGTCCCCTACTTGTATTGTATTACTGTCAATTTTTCCCTTTATGTCTGTTAATATTTGCTTTATATAATTAGGTATTCCTATGTTGGGTGCATAGATATTTACAACTGTTAAATCTTGTTGGGTTGATCCCTTTGTTATTGTTATGCCCTTCACTGTTCCTTTTTACAGTCTTTGTTTTAATGTCTACATTTCCTGATAGAAGTATTATTACCCCAGCTTCATTTTGTTTCCATTTGCATGAAATACGTTTTTTCAATCTTTCACTTTCAGTCTGCATCTGTAAGTCTGAAGTGAGTCTCTTGTAGGAAATATATAGATGTGTCTTACTTTTTTCATCTATTCAGTTACTCTGTGTCTTTGATTGGAACATTTTTGCCTGCTTAAATTTAAAGTAGTTATTGAGGGTTGCTTGGCTGGCTCAGTCAGTACAGCATGCAACACTTGATCTTGGGATTGTGTATTCAAACCCCACAATGGGTGTGGAGATTACTTAGAAATAAAATCTTAAAAAAAATAATTATTGATAAGTGTGTACTTATTGCCATTTTGTTAACATTTTTCTAGTTGTTTTTGTAGTTCCAGTATGTTCCTTCATTCTCTTGTCCTCTTTCCTTGTGATTTGATAACTTTCTTTAATGTTAGGATTCCTTTCTCCTTATTTTTTGAGTATCTATTACAGATTTTTGGTTTGTGGTTACCATGAGGTTCATATAATACACACCCTGTATAAAGTAGTCCATTTTAAATGGATGGTCACTTTAGTTTGAAAACATCCTAAAAGCACTACATGTTTACTAGTTTCTCCCGCCCCAAAGTTTTATGTCTTTGGTGTCATATTATGCATCTTTTTCTTTTGTGTATCCATTAACTAATAACTTTAGAGATGGTAGATTTGACTACTTTTGTCTTTTAATATTCACTCTAGTTATAAGTGACTGATCCACTATCTTTATGTCTGCTTTTAACAGTGAGATTTTTTCCTTTCATAACTTCCTTCTAGTTATGGCCTTTTCTTTTCCATTTAAATAAGTCTCTTTAACATTCCTTGTAAGGCTGGTTTACTGGTGATGAACACCTTTAATATTTGTTTCTCTGGCAAATTCTTTGTCTTTCCTTCAATTGTGAATGATAACCTTGCCAAGTAGAGTATTCTGGGTTGAAAGGTTTTCCCTTCAGCATTTTGACTATATTATGCTATTCCCTTCTGGCCTGCAGAGTTTCTGCTGAAAAAATCAGCTGAGAGTTACACACAAGGGAATACCCGTAAGACTAGTTGATTTTCTCTTGCTGCTCTTAAGATTCTCTCTTCATCCTTAATTATTGTCATTTTAATGGTTTTGTCTTAGTGTGGACCTCTTTGGATTCACTTGGGGCTCTTTGTGTTCCTAGATCTGCATGTCTATTTCCTCCCCCAGGTTAGGGAAGTTTTCAGCTATTATTTCTTCAAATGTTTTCTGCCCTTTTCTCCCTTAAGCATCCCATGCCCCCAGAATGCAAATGTTCATCTGCTTGTTGTCTCAGAGATCTATTAAACTATCATCATTTTAATTATTTTTTTCTTTTTGCTTTTCAGCTTGAATGATTTGCACTACCCTTCCATCCATTCTTTGCATTCTCTAATCTACTTTGATTCCCTCTAACATTTTTTTCCTTTCAATTGTATTCTTCAGGTCTGATGGGTTCTTTTTTATAGTTTTTTTTTTTTTAGATTCAAGTTTTTATTTACATTCTAGTTACTTAACATAGTGTAATATTAGTTTTAGAAATAAAATTTAGTGATTCATCACTTACATTTAACACCCAATGCTCAACACAAGTGCCCTTAATATCCATTATTGTTTTAACCCATCCCCCCACCCACCTCTTCTCCGGCAACCCTCAATTTGTTCTCTATAGTTAAGAGTTTGTTTTATTGTTTGCCTCTCTTTTTGCTTCCCTATGTTCATCTGTTTCATTTCTTATATTCCACATGAGTGAAATTATATGGTATTTGTCCTTCTCTGACTTATTTCGCTTAGCATAATATACTCTAGCTCCATCCATACTGTTGCAAATGGCAAGATTTTTTTTTTGATGACTAATGTTCCATTACATGTATGTATGTATGTATGTATGTATGTATATAACTATATAGACACACACATTTTCTTTATACATTCATCAGTTGATGGACATTTGAGCTCTTTCCCTAATGTGGCTATTGTTGACAATGCTGCTATAAACATCAAGATGCATATATCCCATCAAATCAATATTTTTATTTCGTCTGGATAAATATCTAGTAGTGTAACTGTTATATTGTAGGGTAGATCTATTTTTAACTTTTAAAGGAACCTTCTTACTGTTATCCAGAGTGGCTGCACCAGTTTGCATTTCCAACAATGTTAAGGAGGTTCTCTTTCCTCCACATCCTCACCAACATCTGGTGTTTTGTGTATTGTTAATTTTAGCCATTCTGACAAGTGTGAACTGATACCTCATTGTAGTTTTGATTTGCATTTCCCTGATGATGAGTGATGTTGAGCATCTTTTCCTGTGTCTATTAGCCATCTGGATATCTTCTTTGGAAAAATGTCTATTCATGTCTTCAGGCCATATCTTAACTGGATTATTTGTTTTTTGGGTGTTCAGTTTGATAAGTTATTTATAAATTTTGGATACTAACATATTATCAGATATGTATGTTGCAAGTATTTTCTCTATTCTGTAGGCTACTTTTTAGTATTGCCCATTGTTTCTTTCCCTGTGCAGATTTTTATCTTGATGAAGTCCCAATAGTTCACTTTTATTTTTGTTTTCCTTGCCTGTGGAGATGTCTCTAGTAAGAAGTTGCTATGACTGATGTCACAAAGAGGCTGTGTTCTCCTCTAGGATTTTTGAGGGTTTCCTGTCTCATATTTAGGTCTTTCATCCATTTTGAATTTATTTTTGTGTACGGTATAAAAAACTGGTCCAGTTTCTTTTTTTTGCATGTTGCTATCTAGTTTTCCCAACACCATTTGATGAAGAGGCTGTCTTTTTTCCAATGGATATTCCTTCCTGCTTTGTCAAATAGTTGACCATATACTTGTGAGTCCATTTCTGGGCATTTTATTCTATTCTATTGATCTATGTGTCTGTTTTTATGCCAGTACCATACTGTCTTGATCACTACATCTTTGTAACATAACTTAAAGTCTGGAATTGTGATGCCTTCAGGTTTGCTTTTCTTTTTAAGATTGCTTTGGCTATTTTGCATCTTTTCTGGTTCCATACAAATTTTAGGATTGTTTGTTCTAGCTTTGTGAAAAATGCTAGGGATATTTTGAAGCATTTGGTGGAATGTTTTGTTGGATTTTCCATACAGAGTATCATGTTGTCTGTGAAGAGTGAAAGTTTGACCTCCTCCTGGATGATTTGGATGTCTTTTATTTGTGTTGTTTGATTGCTGAGGCTAAGACTTCCAAAAATATGTTGAATAACAGTGGTGAGAGTGGACATCCCTGTCTTGTTACTGACCTTGGGGGAAGGCTCTTTGTTTTTCCCCACTAAGGATGATATTAGCATTGGGTCTTTCATACATAGCTTTTATGATCTCGAGGTATGATCCTACTATCCCTACTTTCTTAAGAGTTTTTATCAAGAAAGGATGCTGTATTTTGTCAAATGCTTTCTCTGCATCCATTGAGAGGATCATGTGGTTCTTGTCCTTTCTTTTATCGATATGATGAATCATATTGATTGTTTTGTGGATATTGAACCAGCCCTGCATCCCAGGTATAAATCACTTGGTTGTGGGGAATAATTTTTTTAATGTGTTGTTGGATCCGGTTGGCTAATAACTTGTTGAAGATTTTTGCATCCATGTTCATCAGGAAAGTTGGTCTATAGTTCTCGTTTTTAGTGGGGTCTTTGTCTGCTTTTGGCATCAAGGTAATGCTGGCTTCATAGAAAGAGTTTGGAAGTTTTCCTTCCATTTCTATTTTTTGGAAAAGCTTCAAGAGAATAGGTATTAACTCTTCCTTAAATTTTTGGTAGAATACCCCTGGAAAGCAATCTGGCCCTGGACTCTGGTTTTTAGGGAAAGTTTTATTTTTTATTTATTTATTTATTTATTTATTTATTTGTTTATTTATTTATTTATTTTTTGGGGGGGGGGGAAGTTTTGATTACTAATTCAATTTCTTTACTGGTTATGGGTTTGTTCAAATTTTCTATTTCTTCCTGTTTCAGAAGACATCCAGATGGCCAACCAACACATGAAATAATGCTCCACATCACTCATCATCAGGGAAATACAAATCAAAATCATAATGAGATACTACCTCACACCTGTCAGAATGGCTAACATTAACAACTGATGCAACAACAGATGTTGGTGAGGATGCAGAGAAAAAGGATCTCTTTTGCACTGCTGGTGGGAATGCAAACTGGTGCAGCCATTCTAGAAAACAGTATGGAGGCTCTTCAAAAAGCTAAAAACAGAACTACCCTACGACCCAGCAATTGCACTACTAGGTATTTATCCAAGTGATACAGGAGTGCTGATGCACAGGGGCACTTGTACCCCAGTGTTTATAGCAGCACTATCAACAATAGCCAAAGTATGGAAAGAGCCCAAAGGTCCATCTCTGGATGAATGGATACAGAAGTTGTTGTGTGTGTGTGTGTGGGTGTGTGTGTGTGTACACACAATGGAGTATTACTCAACAATCAAAAAGAATGAAACCTTGCCATTTGCAACTACATGGATGGAACTAGAGGGTATTATGCTAAGCTAAATTAGAGAAAGACAAATATCATATGACTTCACTCATATGAGGACTTTAAGATACAAAACAGATGAACATAAGGGAAGGAAAGCAAAAATAATATAAAAGGGAGGAGAACAAAACATAAGAGACTTATAAATATGGGGAACAAACAGAGGGTTACTGGAGGGGTTGTGGGAGGGGAGATGGGCTAAATGGGTAAGAAGCATTAAGGAATCTACTCCTGAAATCATTGTTGCACTATATGCTACCTAACTTGGATGTAAAATAAAAAAATAAATAAAAATAAAAATAAATAAGTAAATTCTCAACCCAGATCTATTTTCTTGTGGTTCCAAATTTTGGCTCTGGACTAAAGGAGATGCTGGTTGGAATCTAAGCTTCCTCATTTACTGGTTAATTATGTGACTTTGAACTAGTTATCTTACTCTTCTAGAGTAACAATACTTCCTATGACTCTTAGGAGAATTCATGAGATATCACATGTGAATCACTAAGCATTTAATAAATGTTAGTTACTATCATTAAACTTAATGGTAGTAATTCATGGGAGTAATAAATACCCCCAAAAAGATCGTCCCATGGATAGTTCTATCAACATATTAATATTTAGGATACTTATAAACATTACAATTCAATTAATTTTAGCTCATCATTAGTTATAATATAACTAATGAATTAGTTATATTCATTAGTTATAAGTTTAAAAATCTATGAAAATATAGAACTTTGTGTATTAAAACAGAAAACTTACTTATAGGACTCTCAAGTCCTGCTTCTAACTTCTTAAGCCACAGTAAAAGGTTTTGTTCGGTGATTGCCTGTTCTGAAGGAAATGCAAATACCTGGCCACCTGAATGCAGATTCACCACAACAATAAGAGGAAGGGGAGGCAAAGCATTAAAGTATGTCTGTATGATTCCTCTTCCCGCAGGAGTATTCTTTCTACAAAAGGGAGCAATTGAATATGTTAGTATTTCTTTCTATAATAAAATTATGAAAATAATAGTTTGTATAACATTAAACTTTAAATATAGTATCACATCATTAAGTTTATAAAAAGATGTCCTAAAAACTAAGAGGTCTATAACTATGTTATTAGTAGTCAGATTCTTAAAGAAATGGGCACTGTGTTTCTCTTAGGAGAAAAAAAAGACAGTGATATTTTCATGAAAGCCAGTCATAGTTCAAAGATTTGTCAATTTAGGTTTGATATAATCATTAGGCTCCTCCCAAAGTTGAGCTAAGTGTCTGATCACATGTCAACTCAAAAATTAAATGGTTACAAACTATAAAATAAGATACTTATAATAAATACTACAAATAAAATTGTTTTTCCTCAGATAAAAAGAGAAAGGGGTTAATTTAAAATTAAAAATACTTTTTAAAATTATGAACAAACATGGAAACCATAACTTTTAAGATACCCAGCTTTCCTGGGGCACCTGGGAGGCTCAGTCAGGTAAGTGTCCAGCTTCAGCTCAGGTCCTGATCTCGCAGTTCATGGGTTGGAGTCCCGTGTCGGGCTCTGTGCTGATAGCTCAGAACCTGGAGCCTGCTTCAGATTCTATGTCTCCCTTGCCCTCTGCCCCTCCCCCGCTTGCACTCTGTCTTTATCTCTCTCTCAAAAATAAATAAACATTAAACAATTTCTTTAGGGGCTGAAGCATGGAAGATGGTGGCGTAGGAGGAGGCTGGGCTCACCTCATCCTGCTGATCGCTTAGATTCCAACCCACGTCTGCCTAAATAAGCCAGAAAACTGCCAGACTAGCAGAACAGACTCTCTGGAGCCAAGAGTAGACAAGAGGCCCACGGAAGAAGGTAGGGAAGGTGGAGAGGCAGTGCATGCTACAAGGACTGGTAGGAAGGAGTCAGGGCACTGGAGGGGGAGCCCGTGCGGCAAGGCAGAGCTCCCAAAGTTCAGCTCACAAAAGTAGAGGGGCCGGACTGCGTGAGTTCTGATAGCCAGAGGGACTTAATTTCTGGAATGTTAATAGTCAACAGCTCTGCTCTCCAAGAGCAGGGAGGGCAAGAGGATGCTGGGAGAGAGAGTTGTTGAGCCCTGGAAGACAGAGCTCGGCTGGGCAGGGAACAAAGGCAGAGGCAAACACCATTTCCCTCTCCCATCCCCCAGCCAAAATTCCAAAGGGAACCAGTTCCCGTCACCGAACTTGCTTGCAGCACACAAACACCCAACGCTGTACTTCTGTGCATCCATCCCTCTGACGGGTCTGCCTCCCTCCCGGAGCTGCAGGGCTCCTCCTGCAGGGGACCACCCACTGCAAAGCTAGGTAAGCCTGCCCCTCCTGCCCCTGTGCACCTTGTGGATCCACCCCGGCTAATATGCCCTTGGCCAGATCCCATCGAAGCAGCACCACAAGCCTGGCAGTGTGCAAGTAGCCCAGGCAGGGGCCACACCACTCCGCAGTGAGTCCTGACCCTGGGAGAGGGGAAGATAAGGTTCATACCAGTCTAACTGTGGCCCCAGTGGTGGGCTGGGGGCAGACATCAGGTCTGACTGTGGCCCTGCCAACCAACACAAGTTACTGCCTACAGCACAGGGGAAGTGCCCTGCAGTTTGGAGTTACTGCAGGGACTACCCAAAATGACGAAACGGAAGAATTATCCTCAAAAGAAACTCCAGGAAGTAGCAACAGCTAACGAATTGATCAAAACTGATTTAAGCAATATAATAGAAAAAGAATTTAGAATAATAGTCATAAAATTAATCACTGGGTTGGAAAAAACAGAGGACAGCAGAGATCTATTGCTACAGAAATCAAGGGACTAAGAAATAGTCATGAGACATTAAAAAATGTTATAAATGAGGTGCAAAATAAATGGAGGTGGCCATAACACGGACTGAAGAGGCAGAGGAGAGAATAGGTGAATTAGAAGATAAAAGTATGCTAAAAGAGGAAGCTGAGAGAAAGAGAGATAAAAAAAATCCAGGAGTATGAGGGGAGAATTAGAGAACTAAGTAATGCAATCAAACAGAACAATATCTGTATCATAGGAATTCCAGAAGAAGAGAGAAAGAGGATGAAGGTATACTTGAACAAATCATAGCTGAGAACTTCCCTGATCTGGGGAATGAAAAAGGCACTGAAATCCAAATGTCACAGAGAACTCCCTTCAGATGTAACTTGAATCAATCTTCTGCACTACATATCAGTGAAACTGGAAAAATACAAGGATAAAGAGAAAATTGTGAAAGCAGCTAAGGGTAAACAGGCTCTAACTTATAAAGGGAGACCTATAAGACTAGTGGCAGACCTATCTACTGAAACTTGGCAGGCCAGAAAGGAATGGCAGGAAATCTTCAATGTGATGAACAGAAAAAATATGCAGCTGAGAATCCTTTATCCAGCAAGTCTGTCATTCAGAAGAGAAGGAGAGATAAAGGTCTTCCCAAACAAACAAAAACTGAAGGAATTCATCACCACTAAACCAGCCCTACAAGAGATCCTAAGGGGGATTCTGTGAGTGAAATGTTGCAAGGACCACAAAGTACCAGAGACATCACTACAAGCATGAAACCTACAGACATCACAATGACTCTAAACCCATATCTTTCCATAATAACACTGAATGTAAATGGATTAAATGCTCCAACCAAAAGACACAGAGCATCAGAATGGATTAAAAAAAAACAAGACCCATCTATTTTCTGTCTACAAGAGACTCACTTTAGACCTGAGGACACCTTCAGATTGAAAGTGAGGGGATGGAGAACTATCTATCATGCTACTGGAAGTCAAAGAAAGCTGCAGTAGCCATACTTACATCAGACAAACTAGACTTTAAATTAAAGGCTGTAACCAGAGATGAAGAAGGGCATTATATAATAATTACAGGGTCTATCCATCAGGAAGAGCTAACAATTATAAATGTCTATGTTCCAAATATGGGAGCCCCCAAATATATAAAACAATTCATCACAAATGTAAACAACCTTATTGATAAGAATGTGGTAACTGCAGAGGATTTTAATACCCCACTTACAACTATGGACAGATCATCTAGACACAGGATCAATAAAGAAAACAAGGGCCCTGAATAATACATTGGATCCGATGGACTTGACAGATGTATTTAGAACTCTGCATCCCAAAGCAATAGAATATACTTTCTTCTCGAGTGCACATGGAACAGTCTCCAAGACAGATCACATACTGGGTCACAAAACAGCCCTTCATAAGTATAAAAGAATTGAGATCATACCATGCACACTTTCAGACCACAATGCCATGAAACTTGAAATCAGCCACAGGAAAAAGTCTGAAAAACCTCCAAAAGTTTGGAGGTTAAAGAACACACAACTAAAGGATGAATGGGTCCACCAGGCAATTAGAGAAGAAATTAAACAATATATGGAAACAAATGAAAATGAAAATACAACAATCCAAATGCTTTGGGATGCAACGAAGGCAGTCCTGAGAGGAAAATACATTGCAATCCAGGCCTATCTTAAGAAACAAGAAAAATCCCAAATACAAAAACTAACAGTACACCTAAAGAAAATAGAAGCAGAACAGCAAAGACACCCCAAACCCAGCAGCAGAAGAGAAATAATAGAGATCAGAGCAGAAATAAACAATATAGAATCTAAAAAAACTGTAGAGCAGATCAACGAATCCAAGAGTTGGTTTTTTGAAAAAATAAACAAAATTGACAAACCTCTAGCCAGGCTTCTCAAAAAGAAAAGGGAGATGACCCAGATAGATAAAATCATGAATGAAAATGGAATTATTACAACCAATCCCTCAGAGACACAAACAATTATCAGGGAATACTATGAAAACTTATATGCCAACAAATTGGACAACCTGGAAGAAATGGACAAATTCCTAAACACCCACACTCTTCCAACTTCAATCAGGAGGAAATAGAAAGCTTGAACAGACCCATAACCAGCAAAGAAATTGAATCGGTTATCAAAAATCTCCCAACAAATAAGAGTCCAGGACCAGATGGCTTCCCAAGGGAGTTCTACCAGACGTTTAAAGCAGAGATAATACCTATTCTTTTCAAGCTATTCCAAGAAATAGAAAGGGAAGGAAAACTTCCAGACTCAATCTATGAAGCCAGTATTACTTTGATTCCTAAACCAGACAGAGACCCAGTAAAAAAAGAGAACTACAGGCCAGTATCCCTGATGAATATGGATGCAAAAATTCTCAACAAGATACTAGCAAATCAAATTCAACAGCATATAAAAAGAATTATTCACTATGATCAAGTGGGATTATATTCCCAGGCTGCAGGGCTGGTTCAACATTCGCAAATCAATCAATGTGATACATCACATTAATAAAAGAAAAGATAAGAACCATATGATCCTGTCAATCGATGCATAAAAAGCATTTGACAAAATTCAGCACCTTTCTTAATAAAAAGCCTTGAGAAGGTCGGGAGAGAAGGAACATATTTAAACATCATAAAAGCCATTTATGAAAAGCCCACAGCTAACATCATCCTCAATGGGGAAAAACTGAGAGCTTTTTCCCTGAGATCAGGAACATGACAGGGATGCCCACTCTCACCACTGTTGTTTAACATAGTGTTGGAAGTTCTAGCATCAGCAATCAGACAACAAAAGGAAATCAAAGGCATCAAAATTGGCAAAGATGAAGTCAAGTTTTCACTTTTTGCAGATGACATGATACTATACATGGAAAATCTGATAGACTCCACCAAAAGTCTGCTAAACTGATACATGAATTCAGCAAAGTTGCAGGATACAAAATCAATGTACAGAAATCAGTTGCATTCTTATACACGAACAATGAAGCAACAGAAAGACAAATAAAGAAACTGATCCCATTCACAATTGCACCAAGAAGCATAAAATACCTAGGAATAAATCTAACCAAAGATGTAAAGGATCTGTATGCTGAAAACTACAGAAAGCTTATGAAGGTAATTGAAGAAGATATAAAGAAATGGAAAGACATTCCCTGCTCATGGATTGGAAGAATAAATATTGTCAAAATGTCAATACTACCCAAAGGTATCTACACATTCAATGCAATCCCAATCAAAATTGCACCAGCATTCTTCTCAAAACTAGAACAAGCAATCCTAAAATTCATATGGAACCACAAAAGGCCCCGAATAGCCAAAGTAATTTTGAGGAAGAAGACCAAAGCAGGAGGCATCACAATCCCAGACTTTAGCCTCTACTACAAAGCTGTCATCATCAAGACAGCATGGTATTGGCACAAAAACAGACACATAGACCAATGGAATAGAATAGAAACCCCAGAACTAGACCCACAAACGTATGGCCAACTCATCTTTGACAAAGCAGGAAAGCATATCCAATGGAAAAAAGACAGTCTCTTTAACAAATGGTGCTGGGAGAACTGGACAGCAACATGCAGAAGGTTGAAACTAGACCACTTTCTCACACCATTCACAAAAATTAACTCAAAATGGATAAAGGACCTGAATGTGAGACAGGAAACCATCAAAACCATAAAGGACAAAGCAGGAAAAGACCTCTCTGACCTCAGCCATAGCAATCTCTTACTCGACACATCTCCAAAGGCAAGAGAATTAAAAGCAAAAATGAATTACTGGGACCTTATGAAGATAAAAAGCTTCTGCACTGCAATGGAAACAACCAACAAAACTAAAAGGCAACCAACGGAATGGGAAAAGATATTTGCCAATGACATATCAGACAAAGGGCTAGTATCCAAAATCTATAAAGAGCTCACCAAACTCCACACCCGAAAAACAAATAATCCAGTGAAGAAATGGTAAGAAAACATGAATAGACACTTCTCTAAAGACATCCAGATGGCCAACAGGCACATGAAAAGATGCTCAACGTCACTCCTTATCGGGGAAATACAAATCAAAACTACACTCAGATATCACCTCACGCCAGTCAGAGTGGCCAAAATGAACAAATCAGGAGACTAAAGATGCTGGAGAGGATGTGGAGAAACGGGAACCCTCTTGCACTGTTGGTGGAATGCAAACTGGTGCAGCCACTCTGGAAAACAGTGTGGAGTTGTCTCAAAAAATTAAAAATAGACCTACCCTATGACCCAGCAATAGCACTGCTAGGAATTTACCCAAGGGATACAGGAATACTGATGCATAGGGGCACTTGTACCCCAATGTTTATAGCAGCACTCTCAACAATAGCCAAATTATGGAAAGAGCCTAAATGTCCATCAACTGATGAATGGATAAAGAAATTGTGGTTTATATACACAATGGAGTATTACATGGCAATGAGAAAGAACGAAATATGGCCCTTTGTAGCAACGTGGATGGAACTGGAGAGTGTGATGCTAAGTGAAATAAGCCATACAGAGAAAGACAGATACCATATGTTTTCACTCTTATGTGGATCCTGAGAAACTTAACAGAAATCCATGGGGGAGGGGGTAGGAAGAAAAAAAAAGAGGTTAGAGTGGGAGAGAGCCAAAGCATAAGAGACTCTTAAAAACGGAGAACAAAATGAGGATTGATGGGGGTGGGAGGGAGGGGAGGGTGGATGATGGGTATTGAGGAGGGCACCTTTTGGGATGAGCACTGGGTGTTGTATGGAAACCAATTTGAAAATAAATTTCATATATTGGAAAAAAAAATAAAAAAACTAAAGGAAATAGAAGCAGTACAGCAAGGACACCCCAAACCCAGCAGAAGAAAAGAAATAATAAAGATCAGAGCAGAAATAAACAATATAGAATCCAAAAAAAACAGTAGAGCAGATCAATGAAACCAAGAGTTGGTTTTTTGAAAAAATAAACAAAATGGATAAACCTCTAGCCAGTTTCTCAAAAAGAAAAGAGAGAGGACCCAAATAGATAAAATCATGAATGCAAATGGAATTATTACAACCAATCCCTCAGAAATACAGCAATTATCAGGGAATACTATGAAAAACTATATGCCAACAAACTGGACAACCTGGAAGAAATGGACAAATTCCTAAACAGCCACACACTTCCAAACCTCAAACAGGAAGAAATAGAAAACTTGAACAGACCCGTAACCAGCAAAGAAATTCAATCAGTTATCAAAATCTCCCAACAAATAAGAGTCCAGGACCAGATGGCTTCCCAGGGGAATTCTACCAGACATTTAAAGCAGAGATAATACCAATCCTTCTCAAGCTGTTCCAAAAAATAGAAAGGGAATGAAAACTTCCAGACTCATTCTATGTAGCCAGCATTACTTTGATTCCCAAACCAGACAGAGACCCAGCAAAAAAGGAGAACTACAGGCCAATAACCCTGATGAATATGAATGCAAAACTTCTCAACAAGATACTAGCAAATCGAATTCAACAGCATATAAAAAGAATTATTCACCATGATCAAGGGGGATTCATTCCCAGGCTGCAGGGTGGTTCAACATATGCAAATCAATCAATGTGATACATCACATTAATAAAAGAAAAGAACCATATGATCCTGTCAATCGATGCAGAAAAAGCATTTGACAAAATTCAGCATCCTTAATAAAAACCCTTGAGAAAGTCGGGATAGAAGGAACATACTTAAAGATCATAAAAGCCATTTATGAAAAGCCCACAGCTAACATCATCCTCAATGGGGAAAAACTGAGAGCTTTCCCTTGAGATCAGGAACACAACAGGGATGTCCACTCTCACCACTGTTGTTTAACATAGTGTTAGAAGTTCTAGCATCAGTGATCAGACAACAAAAGGAAATCAAAGGCATCAAAATTGGCAAAGATGAAGTCGGGTTTTCACTTGTTCCAGATGACATGATATTATACATGGAAAATCCGATAGACTCCACCAAAAGTCTGCTAGAACTGATACATGAATTCAGCAAAGTTGCAGGATACAAAATCAATGTACAGAAATCAGTTGCATTCTTATACACGAACAATGAAGCAACAGAAAGACAAATAAAGAAACTGATCCCATTCACAATTGCACCAAGAAGCATAAAATACCTAGGAATAAATCTAACCAAAGATGTAAAGGATCTGTATGCTGAAAACTATAGAAAGCTTATGAAGAAAATTGAAGAAGACACAAAGAAACGGAAATTCATTCCATGCTCATGGATTGGAAGAATAAGTATTGTTAAAATGTCAATACAATCTACACAAAGCAATCTACACATTCAATGCAATCCCAATCAAAATTGCACCAGCATTCTTCTCAAAGCTAGAACAAGCAATCCTAAAATTCATATGGAACCACAAAAGACCCCAAATAGCCAAAATAATATTGAAGAAGAAGACTAAAGCAGGAGGCATCACAATCCCAGACTTTAGCCTCTACTACAAAGCTGTAATCATCAAGACAGCATGGTATTGGCACAAAAACAGACACATAGACCAATGGAATAGAATAGAGAACCCAGAATTGGATCTACAAAAGTGTGGCCAACTAATCTTTGACAAAGCAGGAAAGAATATCCAATAGAAAAGACAGTCTCTGTAACAAATGGTGCTGGGAAAACTGGACATCAACATGAAGAAGAATGAAACTAGTCCACTTTCTTACACCATTCACAAAAATAAACTCAAAATGGAAAAAGGACATGAATGTGAGACAGGAAACCATCAAAACCCTAGAGGAGAAAGCAGGAAGGAACCTCTCTGACCTCAGCTGCAGCAATTTCTTACTTGACACATCCCCAAAGGCAAGGGAATTAAAAGCAAAAATGAACTATAGGGACCTCATCAAGATAAAAAGTTTCTGCATTGCAAAGGAAACAATCACCAAAACTAAAAGGCAATGGACAGAATGGGAAAAGATATTTGCAAATGACACATCAGATAGAGGCTAGTATCCAAAATCTATAAAGAACTCACCAAACTCCACACCTGAAAAACAATCCAGTGAAGGGGCAGAAAACATGAATAGACACTTCTCTAAAGAAGACATCCAGATGGCCAACAGGCACAAGAATAGATGCTCAACATCACTCCTCATCAGGGAAATACAAATCAAAACCACACGGAGATACCACCTCACGCCAGTCAGAGTGGCCAAAATGAACAAATCAGGAGACTAAAGATGCTGGAGAGGATGTGGAGAAACGGGAACCTCTTGCACTGTTGGTGGGAATGCAAACTGGTGCAGCCACTCTGGAAAACAGTGTGGAGTTTTCTCAAAAAATTAAAAATAGACCTACCCTATGACCCAGCAATTGCACTAGTAGGTATTTATCCAAGGGATACAGGAGTGCTGATGTACAGGGGCACTTGTACCCCAATGTTTATAGCAGCACTTTCAACAATAGCCAAATTATGGAAAGAACCTAAATATCCATCAACTAATGAATGGATAAAGAAATTATGGTTTATATATACAATGGAGTACTACATGGCAATGAGAAAGAATGAAATATGGTCTTCTGTAGCAATGTGGATGGAACTGGAGAGTGTTATGCTAAGTGAAATAAGTCATACAGAGAAAGACAGATACCATATGTTTTCACTCTTATGTGGATCCTGAGAAACTTAAAAGATCATGGAGGTGGGGAACGGGAAAAAAAAAAAAGTTAGGGAGGGAGCCAAACCATAAGAGACTCTTAAAAACAGAAAAAACTGAGGGTTGATAGGTGGTGGGAGGGAGGGGAAAGAGGGTGATGGGCAGTGAGGAGGGCACCTGTTGGGATGAGCACTGCGTGTTGTATGGAAACCAATTTAAAAATGAATTTCATATTAAAAACATATTTTTAGGGGCGCCTGGGTGGCTCAGTTGGTTGAGTGTCTGACTGGAGCTCAGGTCATGATCTCACGGTCCATGAGTTCAAGCCCCACATCAGATACTGTGCTGACAGCTCAGAGCCTGGAAACTGCTTCAGTTTTTCTGTCTCCCTCTCTCTCTGCCCCTCTCCTGAGGCACTCTGTTTCTCTCTCTCTCAAACATTAAAAAAATTAAAAAAAAATTTTTTTAAGATGCCCAGCTTTCCTGAAACATCACATTCCACATTATGGAAAATAGTGTTTTAATGTGAGATATCTACAAAGATAATTACCCTGGGGGAAATTTGTCTTAAGCAGTAGACTGTCAGTGAACTCTTCATAGAAAAAAATGTACACTGCTTCATTCTTCTAATTTTTCAAATAAATTAAAAATGAACTTTTCATGTAATGCATTTGAACAATGGATAGTGTGTAGATATGTGAACTGTGTTCACAGACATTAAATGTACACTCACACTCCTTCTCTCTCAAAATAAATAAAAATATAGAAAAAAGAAAGGAAGAAAAATGCCAAAGTATCACAATGTTTATTTTTCTGTATTTGCCAAATTTTCCTCAATGGACATCAATTAATTTTTTCTTTTAGTTTGTTTATTTTTAGAGAGAGAGCACACAAATGAGATAGGGGCAGAGAGAGAGAGAGAATTCCAAGTAGACTCCACACTGTCAGCACAGAGCTCGATGCCAGGCTCAGTCTCACAAACCATGAGATCATGACTTGAACCAAAGCCAGACACTTAGCCCGTTGAGACATGCAGGGACCCAAATTACTTTAAAAATGAGAAAAATTACTACCTCTCAAAATCTGCATGACATGAAAGCAAAGGCAACAAAAGTAAAATAAATAAGTGGGACTACATCCAATTAAAAAGCTTCTGCATATGGGTACCTGGATGGCTCAGTCGATTGAGCTTCTGACACCTGATTTGGGCTCAGGTCATGATCCCAGGGTCAAGGGATTGAGTGCCAAGTCAGGCTTTGTGCTGATCATGGAGCCTGCTTAAGATTCTCTCTCTCTCTCTCTCTCTCTCTCTCTCTCTTTCCCCCACTCCCTCGTTCTCAAAATCTTCTATAGACAAAGGAAACCATCAACTAAAATAAAAGGTAAACTTTGGAACGAGAGAAAATATTTGCAAATCACATAAGTGGTAAGGGGTGAATATCTAAATGAGGGAAGAACTCACATAACAGCAAAAAACACCAATAATCTAATTAAAAATGGGCAGAGGAACTGAATAGACATTTTTACAAAGAAGACATAAAGATGGCCAAAAGGTACAAGAAAAGATGTTCAAGATGAGTAATATTAAGGAAATTCAAACCAAAACCACAATGAGATATCACCTCAAACCTGTTAATATGGCTGGTATCAAAAAGACAAACGATAACAAGTATTGTTGAGGATGTGAACAAAAGGGAACTTTCAAGAACTGGTGGTAGGAATGTATATTGGTGCAACCACTGTTGAAAACAGAGGAGGTTCCTCAAAAAATTGAAAATAGAACTACCATATGACCTAGCAATTCTACTTCTGGGTATGTAGCCAAAGGATATAAAAACAAGACAGTAAAGAAATGCATGCATTCCCATGCTTATTGCAGCATTATTTGCAACAGCCAAGATACAGAAACAACCTAAGTGTCTGTCAACAAATGAATGGATAAAGATGGAATAGTATTCAGCCATGAAAAAGAAGAAAACCCTGCCATTTGCTACAACATGGATGGACTCAGGGCATTCCACCAGGTGAAATAAGGCAGACATAGAAAGACAAATACTTCTACGTGAAAAGTCTAAAAAAGTCAAACTCACAGAAACAGAAGAAAAGTGGTTGCTGGGGACTGGGGGTTGGGAGAAATAGGAAGAGGATGGGAAAAGGAACAAACTCGCAGCTACAAGATGAATAAGGTCTGATGATCTCATGTATAAATGGTGACTACAGTTGGTAATACTATATAGTTGAAATTTGCTAAGACAACAGAACTTAAATCTTAGTCCCCCTCCCCCCGAAAATTAAACATATATATATATACATTTTTAAAGTCCCCTGCAATTACCACATTCTTATCAATAAGGTTGCTTATGTTTGTGAGTAATTGTTTTATATATTTGGGGGCTCCCGTATTCGGTGCATAGACATTTATAATTGTTAGCTCTTCCTGATGGATAGACCCTGTAATTATTATATAATGCCCTTCTTCATCTCTTGTTACAGCCTTTAATTTAAAGTCTAGTTTGTCTGATATAAGTATGGCTACTCCAGCTTTCTTTTGACTTCCAGTAGCATGATAGATAGTTCTCCATCCCCTCACTTTCAATCTGAAGGTGTCCTCAGGTCTAAAATGAGTCTATTGTAGACGGCAAATAGATGGGTCTTGTTTTTTTATTCATTCTGATACCCTATGTCTTTTGGTTGGTGCATTTAGTCCATTTACATTCAGTGTTATTATAGAAAGATATGGGTTTAGAGTCATTGTGATGTCTGTACGTTTTATGCTTGTAGCGATGTCTCTAGTACTCTGTCTCACAGGATCCCCCTTAGGATCTCTTGTAGGGCATATATATACATTTTTAAATGTTTGATGTAATGAATATGTTACTTAGATGGAGGAATCCTTTCAAAATGTATACATGTATCAAATCACCACAATGTACACTTTAAATATCCTAAAATTTTGTCAATTACACCTCAATGGATCTGAAAAAAAAAATACCAGTCAACAAAATAAAATTCATGGTAGAAAAGAATTCAATCTAAAACAAGGTCATCTTTTAGTTACTAAAATATCCTGATAATATATACACTGGTCCCATATTAACTCCAAAGGTACAGTTAGAGAGTTTCATTTCCTAATGAAAATGTAGTAATTACAGTTTCTTACCTTTTGCATATTAAAAAATAAAAATATACTTACAGATTTAACCAGCAAGGGGTAAGTGAATCCAAGTGTTTCTCTTTTACCAGCGTCAATATTGCTTTTGTATACTGAGGATTTATGCTGCCATCACTGAATAAAATAAGTAATGGTTTCTGAAGTCTCAAATAAACGGGAAGGTTTTCCACAGTTATTTCTGGCTATTAAAAAAAAAAGAAAAAAAACATGGAAAATGATGAGGCATAAAATAGAAAATAATGTTCAGATCAATCATGCAAGTTTAGTCTATAAAATGTAATTAAAACATATTTTAAGTGGAGATTTTGCTTTACTGACTAAACCTGTGACTGTCAAGAGCTTTTCATTTTTTTACAATTTTTAAAAATGTTTATCTTTGGGAGAGACTGACAGAGAGAAAGGGAGGGAGAAAGTGGGGTAGGAGCAGAGAGAGAGAGAGACACACACACACAGAATCTGAAGCAGTCTCCAGGCTCTGAGCTGTCGGCACAGAGCCTGACGCAGGGCTCAAACCCACAAACCACCAGATCATAACCTGAGCCAAAGTTGGACGCTTAACCGACTAAGTCACCCAGGCACCCCTCAAGAGCTTTTTATTAAAGCCCACTTTATCTTAACGAGTTATTTAAAAAAAAAAAAAAGTACTAATTTCAAAATAACTTAAACTCCCTGTTTTACAAGGATGTAACACTTCTAATAACTTCTTATGCTAAAATCTGGACCAGATTAGCCAACATGTGACATATGACAAACAAAACTCTTATTGTATCTAACATAAAATTTTTGAAAAAAGAAATGCTGATATTTAAAGATATCTTTCAACATCTGTGATTCCTTAAAAATCTTATTTTGTTTCAATATTATAGATTTTAGTGTAATTAATATTATAAAAAACATGTTTAAACAAATAAAAATATCAGTCTCATTTCTTTTCTTTTTTTTTTTTTTTGTTTTTTTTTTGTTTGTTTGTTTGTTTAAGCTAAATACCAGGCTCTGGTATGTAGTTTTCCTTATTTAGTTCTCAGAGCCACTTTCCTCTGTCAATTCTCATTTTTCTTCTAATTCTTTCTCTTACACACTCAAAATCCTCTTCTATACGTTCCTCTTTCATATCTTAGATCTTAGATCCTCTCTTCTCCAAATTTCCCTATGTTGTCTTATATTAACTATCATCTTTCATCATCTTTCATCTTCTATATGAGTTCCATCCCCTTCATAAAATTGACACATCTCATCAGGGTAGCAGATCTCCTTACTCTGAACAGATTTGAAACATTAAGGGAGATAGAGCCACCTGAACTACAAAGCTCAAGATATGATGCTGGATACTGAATCAAAAAGAACCAAGATACTTTACTTTCCCTGCTCTCAAAGAGCTCATACTTTAGAGGAGGAGACAGGTACACAAACTGCTATGATCCAAGAAAGAATTAACATATGACAATAAAATTAAGCTAAGAAAACAAAGTAGGGAAGCTCATGGATGATTTCAGAAGTGATATTTGATCTGGTCTTGGGCAAAAACCAAGATCTTGACAGAATAAGGTATGTGCCAGAGCCAGGATTCCAGATATAGGGAGCATTGTGGGGACAGGCAGAGAGGTGTGAAGGGATACATGCCATCTGGTAACAGTAGGAGTGAAGCATGCCAGACTTAGGCATGCAAGAGGCAAATGTGGCCATAAGACCAGATGGTAAAATGTCTTGGTAGGTTTTCTAATTCCCAGGAATACTGAGAAGATCTGGAATCAAACGAGTGACATGGTTAGGTCTGTTTTAGAAAGATGACTAACTAGAATACACATTTGTGAAAAGACACACAGGTGACACATTTCAGGGAAGAAAGACCAAGAGTTCTGTGGGTTTAGGAGAAAAGATCAGAAACTTCAATTTTGGAATCATCAGCTGGTATAATGATAGTAGAAATTATGGGTATGGATAAAATTTCCTAAAGAAAAAACAGCGAAAGAAGAAAAAGGGGTTGAAGATGTAATTCCAGAGTGGCCAGAGGGTTGAAGGAGGTATCTGGAATTGCAAAAGCCAGAAGAATAGAGAATTTTGAGAAGGAAAAGCATTGTCAATGGTTTTGGTTGCTACTTACAGGAAAGGTCATCAAACATGGTAACTGGAAGGTGTCCTTTGGCTATTTGAGTATACAAGAGGCTGTAACTTATGCATAATAAAACCATAAAAAAGGAACTCAATGTATCTGAGAAAAGTGCTAGAACTATTTGTTCAGAAGGATGTTTAAATGTGACAGCCTTGGATAGATCATTGCTCATGTAGTTAATTATCATGTTTTTCAGATTTGGGCATATTTCCCTGGCCTAATTTGTCATCAGGTTCATCATGCCATATAAAAAATGTTTACTGTCTGGCCATCCAGTCCTCTTCCCTGTCCAGATGAAGAAACCAAAGTCTTTCTAGTACTTCAGTGCAGGCCAGGAGATGAGCTTGCAGCTGGCTGGCTGCTACATACTCTCATTTAAATCTCCCAACACAGAGAAGCTTCAAGAAATGTAACAACCACTTGAGGGTTTTAGAATTTATGGAAAGGTCATAAACTAAAAGCAAAACAATTTTTATTATAGCTGTTCAGTTTTTAGTTGAATGCTGCAAACCAAAACATTGTAAACTGAAATACTGCCACAATGCTTATCACATGTGCCTTAAAAATAAACAGATTCTGATAGTTGTTAAGTTTGCCCAAACTTTCTCAGCCATAAAGCATATAATCTTAACAAAAAAATAGATACCAATTTTTATATATTACGCAAAGATGAAAGAGTAAAATGTTCAAATTTCCTCTTGTACAAAACAGGAATAAATATTAGCAGCCTTAAACATATACACGCCCTCTGGACTAGCAATTCAAATTCTGTGAATTTACCATGATTATGTAATCATGGAAACACCCAAAGATTATCCTCAAGGTTGGTCCCTGAGTAAAACAAAACTAAAGACAAATATTCAACAACAGGAAATTAAACAAATTGTGGTTTTTTAGTACAACAGAATATTATGTAGATACTAAAAAAACATTAGTTTTAGTGTGTGTCTTCATTTCTTGATGGAAATATCTCTTAAGATAAAAAGACAATCACATATGTACACATGGGATTTTTTTTAAGTTTGGGAAAATATTTCCCCCAATTTTAAATTTGGTTAAAGAGGTTACAGTTGATTTCAATTTTCTTCTTTCATAGTTTTCTGTATTGTCTGGGAGAAAAAAGGTAAAGGCTTATAATAATTCCAAAAATATTACACTATGTTTATGGCTAAATAAATATTCATTTAATATGTCATTGAAGACAAAAATGTTACTTTAATAATTTGGAAAACTACATCATGAAAATATTAATGATTTGACTAATTACAACCTGTAACTTGAATGGGGAGGGAACAGAACCAATGCCACAAAAACACTTAATAAAGGCTACAGCCATTAATTTAACCTAAAATGTAATGTTATTTAGATTATCATGGCAAGAAACATAGTAATAGGAGGATGGTCATTATTTACTGCTGATTATAATGCGTATGTCACTTGAGAAATATAGAAAAGCATAAACTTGTTACA
This sequence comes from Prionailurus bengalensis, assembly GCF_016509475.1. Lineage (NCBI taxonomy): Eukaryota > Metazoa > Chordata > Mammalia > Carnivora > Felidae > Prionailurus > Prionailurus bengalensis. Next base: position 100,780,094 of record NC_057355.1, read on the forward strand.
TTCTAGCTATGTTTAATATAAATGCGAAAACAAGTGAAATCAAGAAATGCACGTTAAAAGTGTTATGCCCTTGAATCCACTATTTTCAAAGGAAGCACTGGAAAAGGCCTTTCATAAGACACTACTTTATTCTAAAACTGTATAAATAAGAATCTTAGCTAACATTTGTTTAATGTTTACCAGTGGTCAAACACTACCCAAAACACTGTACACAGGTCTCATTTGATTCTCATGATAAGTCTCTGCAGCAGGTACTACTACCAACTACATTTTACACATGTGGAAAGTGAGGCACAGAGAAGTTAACAAAGAGCCAGTAAGGAAACAAGCAAGGATTTAAACTTAGGCAGTCTGACTCCCCAGAATCCATGTGCTCTATACCAAGTTTCAGCTTAGATTGAGTACTTCCTTCAACTAGCCATCAGCTACACTAGTCTCCACAATAAAAAAAATAATCCAAAAACATGTAAACTTTTGGCAGTGGACTACAGAAGCTATATCATAATGAGTGAACAAAACAGAGCAACCCAATGAATTTTCAGCTCATAAAACATCATGCCCTCTGCCAAAAAAAGCTGGAAAACTGTGTATTAAAATATACCATTTTTAACTCTTCTAGATTCTCTATTTCAAATAATATCCTTATTATAAAATACACTCACAAATGTCTCCAGTAATGCATTTGTCACTATTTGAACTATGTCTTGCACACGGGAGTTAGCAAATGGAATGCTCTCTACTTTGCCCTCTTTGTGTCTGGCCAGCAGCAGAGCTGGAAGTGTTGCCCCATATTTATTTGACCTGTGGAGAAACGCAGTATTAAAATTTCCAATAAAATATAGCAAGTCATCAAAAACAAATAATTACACCAAGAGGTCAGATTGGGAGGCAGCAAATGAGAAGCCCTACTACTAAGGAAGAAATGAACTCAATTTGCAGGCAAATTTATCTTCTTTGTGAGGCTGTCTGAAGAAATTTAGGAGCCTTGACAACCTAGATTAAAAGAAAGCAACATATAATAATCTAGACAGATTCTTTTTTTTTTTTCTAGACAACTTACTCATCAAGAAAATGTCTAAATAGGATTAGGAACATACTGAATGGTTCTCAATCTTTTTGGACTGCTCACCATACTGCTAAGCAAGGAGACAAGCATTTATTAGAAACCTACTATTTGCCAGGCACTCTTTTAGATGCCTTTAGTTTTCACTTAACCCCAGAACAGCCCTATAATGTATGCCACTATCACCCCCATTTTATAGATGAGGAAACCAGGACTCAGAGAGTGATAAATGGCAGAGACAGGATTCAAACTGAGGTGCCCCAGATATAAACTCTATGCTCTCTCCACTGTAACACAGCCTAAATCTGCTCCTTCTTACCACTACTTTTGCTAACTAAAGGGAAATCACTAAACAGAAAAAAATGATTTCTGTAAAACCACCCCTGAAGTAGTCACATTTATATGATGTAAAAACTGATGCTAGAACCAAGTATAAACATTGTAATATTATAAACATTAGTGAACAGTCCAGCCTTTAGATTACCTCTTAAGCTGATCAGTTGGTTATAAATAAAACATACTCTGAAAACTACTGGTCTAGCGCTTTGGATCTTAGTTAAATGCACAATGACAGCAGAACAGAACATAGTGGATGACTATCCATGTGTCAGGTGAATAAGTCTCTTATTTCTTAAAGATCTGGAGTTCAGCATTTACTTTTCAAAAGTCATTGACTTCATGGGCAGAAATGGAGCTTGATCATCAAAAGTATACATCACCAGTGTTCATGATGGAAGATTTAAGCTCAGAAATCACAATTAGGAATACTATAATAAGCAAGATAAACTAGGGAGCGGGCTTACCAACTCCATCTGGACCTGAAAACAAGCCATTAATGCAGAATGTGATATAGATGTATTACTGTATGTATTGTATATGTAATAATCTCCAAATGTTCAGTCCTTCATTCTGAGGCAAGTGAAATATCTGAGTTCCACATTCTACAAATAAAGCAACTTACATGGCTAAAAGAGCAACAACATGGGGAAATTCTCATTTTTATATATACCTTGGTGGCAAATCAAAACCTGGACACTTGAAGAAGTAAAATTCCCCCCAAAACTATGACAATTTCACAGAACCACAGTTGCAGATAATAGAACCCAAACCGGAAAAATTTTTATCGAAGGTTGCCCCTGTAGGGACTCTAGCCTAAAGCAAAAGAGTATCTAAGAATTCTAAATAGCCAGATGCTGCTGCCCAGATCTTCTTACAAGGAAATTAAACATTTAATTAAAAATCAAAGTTAGTTATATTGCTGCCCTATTTTCCTTCAACTGTGTAAAAACTAGCAATGTATTATTTTGCAAACTTCTTCCTCTCTAAAATTAGAAGACCAATAAACTTACAGTATCAAAACATCTTCTTCAGAATAAATTCCAGTGATAACGCATCCTCTTAGGTAGTTTCCCGCTTTGGTGAAATCTTCTTTTGCTATAAATACATAGACAAGACAAAAATCTGAAACCTTTAAAATTATGTGTGCTATTCAACCGATGGACAGATTTATAAATGATTGTGCTTTATTAGAAATTAATTATAAAGACAAATATTTACAGGTAGATCTTATATAACTTAGTGGTTCTAAAATCTGTGTTCTTTTTATGACATTTGATTACTATAGAAATGTAAATTGATATAATGCAATTATGGTTCCCTAAACAAATGTACTGTAAATGTGATTTATCAGATTTACAGCACTCTAATCATACAGAGTTACTGAATAAATATTTGTTGCTTTTTAATTTACACTCTAAGGTGGGTAAATAGAGTTGGTTGCCTTACATATAGTTTGGAAAGAGAAGGAGATATGTGAAATAATGTGCGCACTGTCATTACAAAATCTAAAAGTACCTATATGCACAGAAAAAATAGAAGATTAGAAATTATAGTCCTTTAATAATGTCTGTGTTAGGATTCTGCAATTATGAGGGATTTGTATCTTTTTTTATTTCCTGTATTTTCTGTAATGTGTTTTTGTTACTTTTGAACCTTGATTAATTTATGCGTCAGTCTTTTCTCATTTGTTAGGATATTTAAAAATTATTATTTCTATAGCATTCTGAATACAGTATCATAGGTAATAGTATATTCTGATTCATGTTAATGACTATCTTATAACCAAGAAGCAACTGTGAATTAAATACTTGCAGACCAAAGAGAAAAGAGCAGAGGAAAACTTATATAAATGATGTATTCTTGCCAAGTGAAGACCAAATGATAATTTAGCTCACTACAAGGAAGGTTCATGGCAGCTCAAACAGAAAATTCATGATGGAAGAATTGAGTCATAAAGCACCTCGTGCTCTGGATATGCTGAACCCAAAAGATCTGTACCTTAGCAGTCACGACTATATCTCTGGTGTGAGCATCAGCACTCTTACCATCAGATAACCACAAGGTTATGTTCTCTAAAAAGGATGCATACTTTCCACAAGACTGAGAAACACTGCAGGAAAGCCAACTTACTAATAAAGTGGCACAGTCAGCTAGTAGGCAGCATTCAGAGCTATTTATAACCATGAATTTAATGAGAAACTGTTACTATCACAGAAAATATTTTCTAAAGCCTGTGTTACACCAAAGCAGAAAAGGTTCATATGAAAAAAACTGGAAAGAACTGAGTCCCTATACTTTCATTTCTAAGAGAAAACAGAGCTAAATTCTGGTCAATAATTGATGATCATTAGCTAAAGCAATGACATAATGGAAACTGTTTCAGCTTCTTTTCTTTTTCGGTAAAGAACAGTGGAAAATTACACTAATATTTCCATGTACTTTCCTCACACAGAAGCCTCTCTACTCATGAATACGTTTCTTAAAAGGCTCTTCACAAATTTACTTGCTCATAATGGAAGCATTTAAGACTGTAGAAACATATCCACTTCTACTAAACCAGACTGCCAGTTATCCTCTGAACACTTAAAACCAAGCATATTCTCCTCCTTGGTGAAAACAGCATATATGTCAGAATATACTGCAACCCCAAGTATAAAAAAATAATTAATCTAAATAAAAAGGTTTTTAAATCACAATAAATGTATCTGGGATGTAATAATAGTTATAATATTTAGTTGTGTAACTATAAACATGTTTTAATTGCATAAAATAAATACAGTAGTTTAGCAATACTGTTTTCCCACTATCACATTTTATTGAATAGTTACATTTATACACACACATATATACACATACTACTACACACACTTATTTTTTTAGCTCTGTCAACAAGAGTTGAGAAACAAGAGCCCTCCAGTAACTAAAAGCACTCCTAATCCCTAGATCTTGGTTTCTGAATTCAATGTCCCACTAAAAGGAACCTAGACTCTTGGAGAAATGGCTGATCCCACAAATGAAACTGGGAACATCTTGTGCCAAAAGGACATACTGAAAGAATGATGGAGACATGTCAAAAGGACACAGGAGTCAGATTGAAGGGGCTCCCACTGACCAAATCTGAGATGTTAGCAAATGAATGATTGTAACTGATTATAACCCACTGAATAAAATAGGAACTCAGGTGTCCATACTGAAAAACAAACAAATTAGAAGGAAAAGCTCTTACAGGAGAACTATTTGAGTATGTATATAGAAAGAATAGGGAGTTAGAAATTTTCCACTGGCAACCATCATAGTGATAGCTCTTTCAAGCAATGGATTCTAACACTGGAGTGCAAAAGTATAATGAGAAACAGGACGTTTACAAAGTCTTACATTCCATCCCCAAAACATACTTATTAATTACAGAGGGAAAAAAACAGAGAGAGACCTCGCAGATAAAACAATGGACAAAGGAGACATTTTCGCCCTCATTGAATTCGCATTATATTAATCTTTAAATCATTAGAATCGGGGCGCCTGGGTGGCTCAGTCGGTTAAGCATCCGACTTCGGCTCAGGTCATGATCTCACAGTTCATGAGTTCGAGCCCCGCATCGGGCTCTGTGCTGACGGCTCGGAGCCTGGAGCCTGTTTCAGATTCTGTGTCTCCCTCTCTCTCTGCCCCTCCCCTGCTCATGCTCTGTCTCTCTCTGTCTCAAAAATAAATAAACATTAAAAAAAATTTTTTTAAATCATTAGAATCTACATGAACAATAAATCAGTATCTGATATAAAATAACTGCACAGTAAATGTCAGTAGTTATATTTATGAGTCAAATACAAATGTACATAAAATGTTAATGAATTCATAGTAGCCTTTTACTGTTACACATTTTCTCATTCAACAGATATTGAAAGTACAGTAACTATGACCTGGACATCTGCAAAAAACAAAAACAACAAAAAAGAGAAATGAATACCTGACTGAAAAGTCTGAGAACAATCAATCTAGTGAAATAATAAAAAAGCATTGTCCCCAGATTACATCATTCTGGCACAGCAAAACGATCTCTATATGTTTTAACACTATACCTTTGACTTGTGTTGAGAGACAATTATATGTAAATCTTATCATTTGTACAAAATTATCATAAAGTATACTGTTCCCTGTGCTGATCTCTTACATAAAAGATATATGTAAAATCCCTCTCAGCATTTACAATCAGGGAAAAGTTTTCTCTGTGGATGAGTCAGCATCCTAACTTTTATGTTGCCATTTATCATATAACGATGATTAGCTGGCAAAAATTTCATCTTTCTGTTTCCAGTTGATACCAGATTACTTACGGTTAACTTTTATGATCAACTGCAGTGTTTTCAAAGTATTCTACATAATTATCCCCTACTCTTTTATGGCTTAACTCTTATTCTTGTTTTAATGATTTTATTGTATGTGTACTTTTATTATCTAAAGACCTTAATCCTTTTTGGAAGGAGGCCCAGAGTAAATAATAAATGACAACCTCAGGGCACCAGAGGTAGACAGAAGACAAAGTCAACGGTGGAAGCAAAAACATTAGAAAGGCAAAAATACAGGAGTAAAAAATAAACTCCCTCATTTCACAATTTTTCATAAAAATACAAATGAAAAAGCTATCCCCTCTAGGATTTTGCCTTCTAAGATGGGAAGTCACAGAACACGCATTCATATTCTTATCATTTCTTTCTAGTAAGTTATGTTGGCTTTTATTTTAAAAGATTGTGAAGGCCAAGTAGAGGGGAAATATTACTAGACAGAAACTTGTAGAAAGCAAACTTAATAAGTAGATAGAAGATAGTATCCACTATCTGTAAGTCTGATGCTAGATATGGGGATATTCTTTCCATAAAAATATCCTTGAAAGATTTTATTCAGAATTTGAAATTCATCTTAAATGAAAGAAAAGTAAGGGGGTAGGTTTGTTAGATAAATGCCAACAGCTAACATGATGAAAAAAGAAAAAAGACCACTAAGGATTTTGTTACCTAGTCAAGAAACCATTCGTATGCAAAAGCAAGAGAATAACATTCTAAGCAATATTACCAGTTAGGAAGAATGCCCTGTGTATACTTCCTTTAAAACTTATTGTAGGACATTCCTATGAAGCTAGAAAAAAATAGTCTAAAAAGAGAGAAGATGTGATATCAAAAGAACACTCTAGTCTATGATGCTATCTATGTAAAACTAACAAGGTAAAATTAATTGCTATCAGCAATGTATCAACGCTGAATGAAAAAAAAAACATTAATTTGGGGCGCCTGGGTGGCTCAGTCAGTTAAACTTCTGACTACGGCTCAGGTCATGATCTTGTTTCGTGAGTTCGAGCCCCACGTCAGGCTCCGGGCTGTGGAGCCTGCTTTGGATTCTGTGTGTCCCTCTCTCTCTCTGCCCCTTGCCTGCTCTCTCTCTCTCTCTCTCTCTCAGAAAATGAATAAAACATTTAAAAAAATTTTTTAAAAAAAGAAAAAACATTTGAAATGCATCAAAAATAAGATGAAGTAATTGATGGATGGAAGAAGGATGGATAGATGCACAGGCACATGCTAAGTCAAGTACAAGTTAAATGCTAATAGTAGAAACTAGATGATGGGTATATGGCTGTTCACTATAAAATCTTTCAACTTTTGCTTTAAGTTTGAAATTTTTCATAATAAAATGCTAGAAAAATGCAAAAAATTCAAAGAGAAATATATAATGCAAAAAAAAAAGTTCAAGAATAATGATAATCTGAGTTTACAATACAAGACTATAGAAGCCCATATAGAGAAAAAGATGACAGAAGAAATTGAAAGCATATTCCATGTAGACTAAACTAACTAAAGAGATAATAGTGAAGCATAAAACAAGCAACGGACATACAAATAAGTTGAGACAATTATGTGTAAAGGACCAAAGTTCACCTGGAAGAGTCAACAGGCAAAAAAAGGCAAACCAGAGTTGACCCAATTATATATTCAACACGTATTAAAAAACTATTAGGGAGATAAAAGTGAATAAAAGAGAAAACATTTAAACAGATATATATACACACATACAGACATGGATTTAATATGGTGACAGTGGAATCAAAAAAAAAGAGGGGAAAACAGATAATTAACTATTTAGAAAAAAATAGAGTTGTCTCCTAACTTCATATCATGCACAAAAAATATCTAAATGGTAAAGACTTAAAAAGAAAAAAGGTCAAAGAACACAGTCAACAAGTGGAAAGGTATTCCATGGAACAGAAAGAAATATATGCAATTCATATATATGATAAGGGGTTAATTTCCAGAATATATCAAGAATTCCTACAACTCAACAACAATAACCCGATTAAAAAATGGGCATAGGACTTGAATAGACATTTCTCCAAAGAAGATATACAAACGGCCAACAAGACATAAAAAGATGCTCAATATCACTACTTATTAGGAAAGTGAAAATCAAAACCATGATCAAATCAAACCTAACACCCATTAGGATGGTTACTATCAAAAACAAACAAACAAACAAACAAACAAACAGAAAATAACAAGTGTTGCTGAGGATATGGGGAAATTAGAACCCTTGTATACTATTGGTGGGAATATAAAATGGTACAGCCACTAGGGAAAACAGTATAGTGGTTCTTCAAAAATTTAAAAGTAGGGCTATCATATGACACAGCAATTCCACTTCTGGGTATATATCTAAAAGAATTGAAAGCAGAGTCCTGAAGATATATTTGAACACCCATGTTCACAGAAGCATTATGCACAATAGCCAAGAGGTAAAAACAGCCCAAGTGTCCATCAACAGATGAATGGATAAGTAAAACGTGCTATATACATACAACGAAATATTATTCAGCCTTTAAAAGAAAGGAAATTCTGACATATGATACAATATGGATGAACCTTGAGGACATCATGCTAAGTAAGCCAGCCAATAAAAGACAAATACTGTATGATTCCACTTACAGGAAGTACCCAGAGTAGTCAAATTCATAGAGATACAAAGTGGAACGGAGGCTGCCAGGGACTAGGCCAACAGGGAAATGTAGAGTTGTTTAATAGGTACAGAGTTACAGTTTTGCAAAATGAAAAAGTTCTGGAGATTAGTTGTACAACAATGTATATATACTTGTCACTAGTGAACTATATGCTGAAAAATAGTTAAGATGGTAAATTATGTTATGTATATTTTACCACAATTTAAAAAAATATTCAAAGGAAGATAATACAGAGTAAGAAAATATTATAAATTAAAGCAAAAAGAAAATATACAGGTGAATACTAACTGATAAAGATGATAGAGATTTTCTATAATTGAAATCAATGGAAGAAATATCAAAATCAATGGATTTGAAAACAAATTTTAAACTGTTAAATATAAAATTATTAAACAAAGCTAAAAACTAAACAAACTGGGGGAAAATAATTGAAACAAATGACAAGAACTTAATAACCTTAATACATAAAAATCTCATAGTTAATTCATTAGACAAGCACTAAAAACCCATTTCTAAAAATGAATAACACATATAACACACAGCTTATAGAAAACATAGTTATTCTCCTTTTGGGAATTTATCAATTTATAAATTTATCCATTAAATGGTCTAAATTCCATACAAAGATGCATAAATAAAAATATTCTTCACAGCAAAAAGAAAAAAGGAAAACAACAGGTGTTATTTGTTGGTAAATAAATTACAGTATATTCATCCAAATACACAGCCATAATGTTTTTGAAGAATACTAATCACATGGAAAAGATGAACCCATGTAATATTAAATAAAAACAGCAAGTTACTAACCTAGATACACAGTACTAGTCCAATTATATTAAAACATATTAATATGCTTTAGGTACAAAGAAAGGTAGGTACAAAGATAGGTACAAAGAAAAATAAGGGAAGGAATTACACCAAAATTTAATAACTCTAATTTTGGATTTTTATTTTTTCTTCAAATTTCTCTGCATTTTAAAAATTCTATAATTTTAGTTCTCTATAATTTAAGAAAGATACGAATTCCTTTTTAAAAGTAAAGCTAGTAAGCAAGTTTTTAACTATTACATAATTTAAAAGTTCACTTCTACTCACCTGTGGTCATGTTTGGGCTAAATAGTCCCAGCACAGACACACTAGAGTAGGGGATCAGGTCTTTATATAATTCCCCACTTAAATATTCTTCTGCTTCCTGGACAGATGTTATGTTCACTGGGCATGAAATCCTGTTGCTGGATGAATATATAACTACATTCAAAATTAATTTTTAAAGACACTTTTCAGCTTGCAAAAAATAAAAAATAAAACATATTGAACTTAGCAAACACTACATTCCACACGATAAATATCTGACAAAACAAAGACAATTAAATACTCTTATAATTAAAAAAAAATCACTCTCATTAAATAAAATTTCTATCTCCCCAAAAGTGATGTGGATAGGCTCTCCCCACCGTTTATCCTGTTATCTCAATTCATTACTCCTTAACCTATTCAAAGTATGTCAACAAAGCATGGGAATTAGAAGGTTTATAGACCTAAAATTTTTAAAGTCTTAGGAAGAATGTGAATACTTACAGCAGGATAAATTTTAGGAGCTCTTCAGTTCCTAACATACCAGCATAAGATACTGGGTGCTTGCCTTCCTTGTACATCTTTACAACTGGAAATTCAGTAACATTTTGCTTAGTACATAAATCAGACCAATCTGCACAGTTCACTCTAGTAAGCAGCATGGTGGATGTGCCTAAATAAAACGAAAATGCACGTTTTATAAATATTAGTGTAGAAAACTCAGTTGGGTAGACTTGACAATATTTTTATTGTCCATTCTTATTTTAACGTCTCATCAGCATGAACTGTTTCTGCAGGACTCTCTCTTCCCCTGATTTTTGCAACACCTTCCCCTTCTGGCTTATTTCCCCACCTCCTCTGCTGTTCTGTTTTGGTCCCTTTTGCATGTTCTTCTGAGAGCAGAGATAGGAGTTTCTGAAGGCTCAGTTTAAGTTGCCTTCTCTTGTTATACACTCTCTTCCCAGACAATCTCAGTAATTATCAACAACAGAATGAATCCTATATTTATATCTTTGACCCAGCCTCTTCCTTACAGTTCTAGACCCATGTATCCCTACTGCCTTCTGTATTTCTCTTTGAATGGAAATGCCCTCAAATTCAATATGTCTATGGTTTCCTGCCTATAGGCTGCCATTCTTACACAAATCAGAAAACAAAGTATCACCTTTAGTGTCACTCCATTCCTAAACTTCCATGTCTAGTCAAATCAATCAGCATGTCTTTTCCATCTTATCACCTAAACTTTATTTTAGAGTTTCAAGTTTTTATTTAAATCCCAGTTAGTTAACATGCAGTGTAATATTAGTTTCAGGTGTGGAATTTAGTGATTCATCACTTGCATACAACACCCACTGCTCACTTAAAAAGTTAAAAATAGAACTGCTTTACCATCCAGCAATTGCACTACTAGATATTTACCCAAAGGATAAAAAGTAGAAATTTGAAGAGACACATGCTCCCTGATGTTTATAGCAGCACTATCAACAATAGCCAAATTACGGAAAGAGCCCAAGTGTCCATCGACTGATAAATGGATAAAGAAGAGGTGGTATATATAAATATATAAACACACACACACACACACACACACACACACACACACACAGTGGAATATTACTCAGCCATTAAAAAGAATGAAATCTTGGGGCGCCTGGGTGGCGCAGTCGGTTAAGCGTCCGACTTCAGCCAGGTCACGATCTCGCGGTCCGTGAGTTCGAGCCCCGCGTCAGGCTCTGGGCTGATGGCTCAGACCCTGGAGCCTGTTTCCGATTCTGTGTCTCCCTCTCTCTCTGCCCCTCCCCCGTTCATGCTCTGTCTCTCTCTGTCCCAAAAATAAATAAACGTTGGAAAAAAAAAAAAAAAAAAAGAATGAAATCTTGCCATTTGCAATGACGTGGATGGAGCTGGAGTATTATGCTGAGCGAAATAAGTCAGTCAGAGAAAGACAAATAACATATGACATCACTCATGTGGAATTTAAGAAGAAAACAGACCACCTAAACTTTAAATACAATTTGACCTTGGGGCGCCTGGGTGGCTCAGTCGGTTGAGCATCCGACTTCGGCTGAGGTCATGATCTCATGGTTTGTGAGTTCGAGCCCTGCATCAGGCTCTGTGCTGTCAGCTCGGAGCCTGGAGCCCGCTTCGGATTCTGTGTCTCCTTCTCTCTCTGCCCCTCCCCTGCTTGTGCTCTGTCTCTCAAAAATAAATAAATGTAAAAAAAAAAAAATTAAATACAATTTGACCTTTGAACATGGGTTTGGAATGCACAGGTTCACTTACACATGGATTTTTTCTGATACAGTACAGTACTATAAATGTATTTTCTCTTACAATTTAACATTTTTTTCTCTAGCTTACTTTCTAAAAGAATACAGTATATAATACACATAATACACAAAATATATGTTAATTGACTCTTTATGTTATCAGCAAGGCTTCCAGCCAACAGCAGGCTATTAGTAAAGTGTGGGGGAGGTCAAAAGTTACATGAGGATTTTTGACAATGCGGGGGAGTTGGTATCCCTAATCCCCACCTTATTCAAGGGTCAAGTGCCTCTCACATCTGTCCATTTTTCATTACTGACTGTACTCCAGCCATCATTTCTCCTACATAATACAATAGGCTCTTACTTCGTCTCCCTGAACCTGATTATGTCTCTACCCTGAACCTAGAGATAGATATCTTTTCAAAACTCATATCTGTTTTGGGATCAGCCAACTCCTACCAACCTTTGCCATTAGGTCTCTCTCGTCCCTTCAGATCTCTGCATGTATGATCACTACAAGAAAGCCTTCTCAGACACGCTAATCTACATCAGTTTCCTATGCTCTTATGAACCATCTCCTGTCCTTGTCTCATTAATTACATACTCATTTGTGTTGTTATATGACTAATGTCTGTCTCTACGAAGAGAGCTCCTTGAGAGTAGGGACAGTGTTGTTTTACTCAACACTGATTTTCACATCTAGAGGAGTCCTTCTACATGAAACACCTCAACAGTGTGTGAATAAATGACATACAGGAGACTCATATAAGGCCTCAGGTACCCCATCCTATCTAAATACTTTATTTTCTGCCTAAAAAACATATAGTAGAATCACAAATACAGATTCTTACTTGTTCTGTAAATAATATATGTAAAGTTATCCAAAATATGTAAATTGTGAGGCAGAATGAGATCAAAACCCAAATAAAACAAGAACCACACAACTCAACTACTGAGAGTAAAAAATACATTCTAATAAAAGGAAACCTTAATATTGTATCAAAGAAGGAAACTGTATCAATTTGGGATATTTCCTAATGTAGGGTATAACCTCACCATATAATTAAAGTTGTAAACTGAAATATTTTAATATTTTGTCACCAAAAATTTTTAAATGTTAAAAATTTTTATCTTAAATAATTCTAGATTATACCACTCAGATGCAATAACTTATCACTTCAGATTTCCTGTTAGCTATCTGTTTGATAACTCATACAGGGTGCAGTCTGTCTTATTCACCACTATATTCCTGCTGCACAGCACAATGTCTGTTACTTAGTACGTACCCAGTGAAAATTTGTGGAATGTACCCTGACATTTCTTCATGAACAAAATTTCATTTTTAACACTAAAGTATATTAAACCTGAATATTGTATGAACATATAAACAAAAATAAATCCTTATTCCTTCTGAAATTACATCTGCGAAATGACTTCTCTACAAAGTTCTTTCATCTGTTATTTTAATCATTTCGTCAACAAATATCTAGTGATACTTATTCATACAGAGTACTGTATTATATAATGCCACCCAAGTATGAAATACAGAACTATTACAAATGCAGTTTTTTCCCTTCAATAGGCATTCTCAACAGGTCTATCACTGCTAAAAAAGTTATTATTCCTTTGTCCCTGCAGCCCAAGTTGAAAAATTTGATGTTATCTTCAAAACTGAAAAATGAATAAAATGGGGAAAAAAAGTGATAAGGCTAACTTATATTAAAGTTATCAATTTAAAATTTTAATTTTTTTCCCGATAAAATGGTTTCAATATTTAGGGGCACCTGGGTGGCTCAGCTGGTTAAGCATCTGAGTCTTGGTTTTGGCCCAGGTGGTTCATGAGTACAAGCTCCGGGTTGGACTTAACGCTGTCAATGCAGAGCCTGCTTGTGATTCTCTCTCTCTCCTCTCTCTCTGCCCCTCCCACACTGGCACATTCTCACTCTCTCTCAAAATAAATAAACTTTAAAAATTAAGTAAAATAGGGGCGCCTGGGTGGCGCAGTCGGTTAAGCGTCCGACTTCAGCCAGGTCACGATCTCGTGGTCCGTGAGTTCGAGCCCCGCGTCAGGCTCTGGGCTGATGGCTCAGAGCCTGGAGCCTGTTTCCGATTCTGTGTCTCCCTCTCTCTCTGCCCCTCCCCCGTTCATGCTCTGTCTCTCTCTGTCCCAAAAATAAATAAACGTTGAAAAAAAAAATTTTTTTTAATTAAGTAAAATGGTTTCAATATTTAATCATGTTTCAACTAGAACAGTCTAATATTCTAAGATGCCTGAAGTATTACAACCTCCATACTTTATCAATGCAGGAATTTCAAACAGTGTTCCTAATTTAAATGAAAAAAACAAAACAAAACAAAACAAAAAAACAAAAAAAACCAAACAGGTTCTCTAAGCTAGAGGCTAGGTAAGGATAAATACTTGATATTTGCTGCCACCTTGTGACTGAGGATAAAATATCCTTCATCATCTTCGACTAAGATGAAAAGTGGCTTTTCCCCACAAAGTCAATGTGAAAGGTTATAGGACTAAATGCCCAAAGTATTAGAATATTCTCCTAATTTACAAAGTTATAGTATGGGCTTCAATGCAGACATAAAACACTATAGTTACCTATACATGTCTCTACATTAAGCCCCCTGAACTTCTAAAACACTCCATTTATCCAGTATCTAATTACTAAAAGGACTGTTACAAAGAACGTACTAAATGAAAAAGGAAATCACGTCTTGGGTTGGTTATCCGCTTTTTATTCTACAAACACACACAACTCAGAGTCCTGGGACTGAGAGATCAGGTAGGCTCTTTATTTGGTCATTAATAGAGAAGAAAGTAAAGGAATCTTTTTCCATTTTCATTTAGTATCTGATAAATGGGCTGGATGGAGGGATAATTCTATTATTCAGGGACATTCTCTAATTATTACTTCAATATGGTTTATATTTCCCCCCTTTTATTTTCTCTCTTCTAATATTTTGCCAATGAGCCTGGAGAACCTAGAAGAAGAAACTTGAATCTTTCCACAGATTGTAACCATAAAGAAGAATCTGAAAGAGAGTAACAGGATTTGCTTTTTTATTTTTTTTTTAATTTTTTTTCAACGTTTATTTATTTTTGGGACAGAGAGAGACAGAGCATGAACGGGCGAGGGGCAGAGAGAGAGGGAGACACAGAATCGGAAACAGGCTCCAGGCTCTGAGTCATCAGCCCAGAGCCCGATGCGGGGCTCGAACTCACGGACCGCGAGATTGTGACCTGGCTGAAGTCGGACGCTTAACCGACTGCGCCACCCAGGCGCCCCAGGATTTGCTTTTTTTAAAAAAAGATTAGGAATCACAATATCTACAGACTTAATATCTTTACTTCAAATAAGCAAAAGTTGGATCAAATGTGGTTAACATATGAACTGAGGAGAAATTGTTCAAAAGTGATTTTTTAAATCTCTGATGTTTTTATTAATATAGAACATGTTATATTTAGGACTGACTTTCTGGAAGCAATTTCTTAAGTTTACAAAAGTCCCCAATATATAAATAAGTTGTACACTAGTATATATTTTCCACTAAACTCTACTATATTAGTTTATGCATTTATTCAACAATTATTAAAAACCAAATATTCTACAGTGTAAGGCAATATGTCAAGTCCAGTGAGCTAAGTATAAGGCATGCTACCTATCCATAAAGAACTTACTAAATAATGAAAGAGCCTGTGGGTTAGTGCCCCAAAAAACTAAATGTTAAATACATTCATATAACAGCTATGAGAATAAGCCTGTTTAACTAGAACAAACTTCTATTTATTTACAAGAAAAACAGTAGGAAGAAATCATATTACAGATATGAAGCATGATACATTCAATGATTACAAAACACTATCCTAATCCATCATCTCTTTTTTTTTTTAATTTTTTAATGTTTATGTATTTTGAGAGAGAGAGAGAGACAGAGCACGAGCAGGGGAGGAGCAGAGAGAGAGGGAGACACAGAATCTGAAACAGGCTCCAGGCTCTGAGCTGTCAGCACAGAGCCTGATGTGGGGCTTGAACTTACAAACCGTGAGATCATTACCTGAGCCGAAGCCGGACGCTCAACCGACTGAGCCACCCAGGCGCCCTCCATCATTATCTCTTTCTTACTAACAAAACTCCTTATGTGTTTGCTGGGATGACGGCACAAATATTTTGAGTTCAAGTCCATTCCTTGGATTCCATCATTATCTCTTTCTTACTAACAATATTCCTTATGTCTTTGCTGGGATGATGGCATAAATATATTGAGTTCAAGTCCATTCCTTGGATTCTTATTTGCCTACCACTGGATCAGGTTTCATAGAACAGTTAAATGATTGTGGCTATTAAGAAAGGTCCTGTGGGGCACCTGGGTGGCTCAATTAAGCATATGACTCTTGATTTTGGCTCAGGTCACAATCTCACGATTTGTGAGATCGAGCCCTGCTTTGGGCACGGCATTAACAGAGTGGAGCCTGCTTGGGATTCTCTCTTTCCCTCTCTCTTTGCCATTCTCCTGTTCACACACACACACTCTCTCTCTCTCAAAATAAATGAATAAACAAAAAAGAAAAAATAAAAGAAATACCATATAGAGCTAGACTGTATAATGCTAAATCAGATAAGTCAGTCAGTGGAAAGAAAACTACCATCTGATTTCACTCATCTGTGGAGTTTAAGGAAGAAAACAGATGAACACAGGGGAAGGAAAGGAAAAGAAAAGGAGAGAGAGGGAAGCAAACCATGCAAGACTCTTGACTATGAGAGCAACTGGGGTTGATGAAGGGAGGTGGGTGGAGGATGGACTGGATGGATGGTGGGTATTTAAGAGGGCACTTGTGGTGAGCACTAAGTGTTGTGTGTGGGTGATGGGTCACTAAATTCTACATCTGAAACCAATTTTGCTATATATGTTAACTAACTAGAATTTAAATAAAAATTTGAAATAAAAAATATCCTAGTTCATGAGGATCTAACTGTATAGCTTTAAGAATACTGAGATCTTGGATCGCTGATTAGACTGTGAGACTCTTATGTGTCAAATTTTTAAGTGTATTCAGTATTTATTTAATAATATTTAATAGTAACTGATTCAGAGTAGGCACTCAATACATGAATCAATTCAGCCAAAAAGATTACTGGATTGACTGTGTGACCTCCAGTACTTAATACATAGGCTCTCCACTTTCTACTGAAGACAGTTCTATGAAGAGAGCCAAGACGAATGCTTCTGAGCATTTTTGAAACTCATGGTTCATTAATGTAATGTTAAAGACGCAAATATAATTACTTGAAATCTTATGTGGTTTTATTCATCTTTAGCATGATATGGTTTTAAAAATAGCTACAGCTCAGAATCAAATAAGCATGCATACCACATTACAGTACCTTTCAATTTAATTGCCAAATCGATATAGGATTGCAGAAATGCCATGGATACTGCCTGCCCTACATTGAAACAAAAAATTCAACAGATATTGCAACATGCATATCTCCATCCATATCTATATACTAACAAACATACAGATTGATGGGGTTTCCCAAAATTGTTATTTCTTAATAAGAAATTCTAATATATAGTCCTCAGTATTATGCAAACATTCAAGAAGATTCCAAATGCAACTAATTTTCTGCACTCATACTGCAAGGAATATAGTTGAAGGGCTATTATTTGAAGATAAAAGCAATATATTTCCTATAGATCCATAAGAACTGTAAAATATTAAAATCATTAGCTGGAATCACAATAATTTATCTAAGTTAGTAAATTGTTCAATATGTGCAGTCTACCTGGGAACTATGAAAGCTATTACATAGCTGTTACAACAGGCAATATATAGAACGCAAAAATAAGATCCGCCAACTTTAAATGTTCTAATATGTAATATCGTCCCCTCTAAAGGTTCATACTCACAACCAGCGTAGAAAAGCACTATGCTATCAGAAGCCACTACTGTCGCATTAAATGTCTCTTCTGTTAGTTCCACTGTGAGTTCCAAAGGTAACTGTGTCTTCCTATGTCTGTAAACAGTTTCTGCCACTTCATCATCTTGAATATCTAAAATGTTCAAAAAGAAATTAATGTATATATAAATGCATAAATTACATAAATATAAATTCCACTATAGGACAAGCACTGTGATGGACACTAGGGAAAATAGCAAACAAACAGATATAGTCCCTGACCACATGGAGTTTCCATTTACCGAAAAGTCAGACAATAAACTGATCACTGACTAAACATATAGTTATAAATTGTGTCAGTTTAAGGAAGGAAAATAGTACAATGAGAGATTGTAACAGGGAGATTTAGATTTGGAGATCCAAAGCCTTCCAGCTAGAGAATTTAAAAAAATGTCTTAGGCATAAAGAATATTTTCAAAGCGTCTATGACATAAAAGAAGTTAGCATATACTAGGTATTGAAGGAAGGCAAATTTAACCAAAACAAGATGGGATGAAAGAATAAATGGTATGAGAAAACTCTAGGGTAGGCAGTAGCTACATCATAAGAAGCCATACGAGCCAAGAATTTTAGATTTTATTCTAAGTGCAGCAAGTTATATGGATTTTGAATACGTAAAAACCTTTCATTAACTTAGACCAACCAACCAACCAGTGGACTCATTCATTTATCCATCCATCCACCATCTGTGTATGGGGTAAACACACACATACACACACACACACACACACACACACACACACACTTTGAATTTGTAAATATTCTGTTGGAGGTTTGTATAGATTATATAGTAACACTGAAGGGACACCTAAATGGATGAGAGAAACAAAGTTTCCTAGAAGCATTGACACTAGCTGAATATTAAAAGAAAATGAAACTTAGGTAGGCAGTGAAGGAAGACAGAGGAGGCATACAGAGGAAAGAGAACAGCATGTGCAAAGGCACAGTGGCATGAAAGGGCATGCAACTAGAAATGCAAACCCTGACTGGCTATCTGATGATATTAAAGATTACTGTTAATTTTTTAGATGTAATAATAGCATTAATCATGCTCATTTTAAAAGGAGAATCTTTGTATTTCTGAAATACACAGGGAAATATTTTGGAGTGAAACTATATATTTGGGATTTGCAACAAAATAATAAGGGGTGGGCCAAGAGTGACTGGAACAGGATATCCATGAGTTGATGGTAGTTGGGTGGAGCCAGGTAATGGATATCAGGAGATTTGTTCTATTCACCTGTCTACTTTACGGTAAGTTCATAATTCTCTATAATAACACATTACAAAGACAGGAAGGGAGGGAGATAATATAATAAAAATTGGAAGTATTATTTTCATATGATTTCAAATGCTATAAAGTAAGATACTAGATCTGGACGATAGTACATCTCAGCAAGTTTCAGCTGTGTGACTAATCAGTCACGTTACTCTCCGGGCCTCAGTGTTCAAATCTGAAATATAATAGCTGTACTACACTAACTTAAAGGAATTTTAAAATACCACATTTCATGACACTAACAAGTTATGACTCTAATACTAAAATTAATAAAGGCCTGTTTTCTTTTTTACTGTATTTTTTCCTTCTTATTCACATATTTTCATTTTCCTTCCAGTCCTTTCTTATTTCCCAATCTACTCTTGTTCTTCTCTTCTTCCAACACTTTCTTTTCCTCTTTCCTATTCTCTCAGTAAGCTATCCTCACTTGTAAATTGACCCACTGTTTGGCTCTACCTTTCACCAATTCATCAATATATACACACTTTCTTTTAAGCCATACATGTTTAATCCTTTTTCCATATCATCCTTTTACAGAATTCAGTCCATTTCATTCTGATTCATTCTGTGCCCATTTCCTTTGAAGGCCTTTTTTCTTTGTGTTGTGTACTTACGTGGCAACACTTTTGTAATCCTCATATACAAATGGGAATAAAACAAGGTTGGGGGGGACTATGTACATGGACATGACTATGTACACTATTATGGGCCAATATGGATTATAGATGTAGAAAGTTAAGACACACATACACACACAAAAAACCCTACAACAAAACAAGACTCAAACGGCAAAGGTGTCAAAGGAACTAGGCTGAGGAGAGAAAGCAGGCAGAGAGTCAAAAGAAAGAGAAGGCCACACCACAGGGCAAACTAAGGCCAGACAGTCAGGAAGCAATATAGGGGAAGCAATAAGGAAAGCCTGAAACAAGCAACTCCCACTGAGGACAGGAATCTCATTAAGCTGACACAGGGGCAATTCCCTTGACTGGAGGGTGGACTGTATGAACCATGATAGGAATAAAGCTGGGAGCAAGAGACCAGAACACAGGTTCCATGTAATGACAATGCTATGGAGAACTCTGGCTTAAACCACAAGCAGTTCCAACCTCTGCATATTAGAAAAAAACTAGAACATAGCTCAATCCAAGAAACTGGTCACTGGTAACTGTTAAGGCTCAGAGCCCTTATTAAATTTATAATATAGATTTTGATCAAAATAATGAATGGACTTCATGAAAAGAATATGTAAATTGCTCCCTTCTTAGAGCTCATACTCGTATTATGTAAAACATTCAAGTATATACTAAATGAATACAAAAATGAACAAGACATAATCCCTACTTTAGAGATAATATAGACTAGTGGATAAGAGAGAAATGTAAGTGAGCAATTACAGAATAGCATTAATCTTATGAAAGAAGTATCAGTAATAATAATGATCATAAATAATTTCAAGCCAGAATGTTTAAGTTCTAGACCAGGCTCCATCACGTGCCATTTGTGAGACCTTGGGTAGATCGCTTAACTCTGCTAAAACACCGATTCCACTACAAAATGAAGGAAGGAGACATCAGCTGAATGAATGACAGTCGAAGCAAATAATGTTTAGGGGAATAACCCTGAAACTACAAAATACTTCAAAAATATAAGCAATAAGAATAAAAAGAAATATAACATGTTAAAAGAAATTTTAAAATGTTATTGAAATTTACTTCCAAATTGTCAACAATCAGATTTATTTACAAGTACAACAATATTTATTCAGATTTCATTTTCTAATAGAAAAAATAAAAATAAAAGACAATTTTGTGGCTCCTGGGTAATTTTTAAGCATGAAGTAGACCAGCAGAGCAGGAAGAACTGATTTTGAAGATAAAGGCACAGATGTGAAAAGCTAGAAGCCTGGCATGCAATAATGAAAGGTATCACACTAAACAAAATACAGCATCCTTACGTTTTCCACCAAATAAACTTGATAAAATGTAATGTGAAATGCATTTCATTAGGTTTTTTTCATAGGCTTGACTGTCAAAATATTCTATGAGAAAGTTAATTCATTGAAATGTCACTGACCTTATGGATACTGAGCAGAAATGAGGGGAAGTGGGGGAAGGAGCATCACAAAACATATTACCCATATCTGGACTTTGCACGTCCTCATCTTCATCTTCTTGCATTTCTTCAATGTGTGTATTACCTTCCACACGGGATATTATTAATTCGGTATCATGTAACACCAAAAATTCCACTGGCGCTCCCTAGAAATACATGAATTTTTAAAAACATGACTAAAATATAAGAAAGCATTTTAATAAAAATGTTGTACTTGTTTGATATTAAAATGAAACTAAATCTTTGAACTTCAGTTTTAAAATTAAATACAAGGGGCACCTGGGTGGCTCAGTCAGTTAAGCATCCGACTTCAGCTAAGGTCATGATCATGTGGTCCGTGAGTTTGAGCTTCGTGTCGGGCTCTGTGCTGACAGCTCAGATCCTGGAGCCTGCTTTGGATTCTGTGTCTCCCTCTCTCTCTGCCCCTCCCCCACTCACACTCTGTCTCTCAAAAATGAATAAATGTTAAAAAAATTTTTTAAATAATATTAAATACAACAAAAAAGGAAATTCCACAATCCCTATAGAAAGTATCCAAAGCATACTTTATATAAAGATAGTGTGCACTACTGAAAAAACAAAAATGGGAAAACAGAACTGAAAGTCTCACTTGCTTCTTGTCACAACTACATTATTCAACTGAAGTCTGAAACATTTCACACATAATGGTATGTCCCACCTCAATATAAAAGGGATATGTGCAATTTTATTGCAAACAGGACCAATCAAAATTATTCTGATACTCCACAGAAATATTCAAAATAATATCTCATCCTAAAACAATTCCAGTAAAATATTCAATTGCCTGTTTAGCTAAAAATGTAAAACTAATATCTGCCCCCAGATATTTTAAGAATATTTTAAGACTAGACTATCTAGTCCATTGAGATTAGTCCATTACAATTTCTTTCACTAATACCCAATGATCACATTTTAAAACCATGAAATTTTAGGCCACTAGATTACTTCAGTAAATAATCTGATTATAACCATACATTTGAATAAAGCTATAAAATAACTCTACGTGTATGTGTTCTCTGATAGCACATATCTTCATCTTTTTAATATTACATTCAAAGCAAGCAATTTTTCACTTCTACAGAAATATAACGGAGTTAAAAGTTTGAGCAACAAAAGTCAAACTAAATTTGTTTGAAATACACATAGATATTGTTGTAGGATATTTTTGTATTCAAATGCAACATTCACACAGGAAAGAACACAAACTTTAAGTATATAGTTTGACGAATTTTTAGGAAGCTGATACACTTCTATAATCTCCATGCAGTTGAAGATACAGAACATTATTACCAGCACAGAGGCCACCTTCTTGCCTCTCCCTGTTATTACCCTCCCCCAAAGGTAATCACTAGTCTTTCATCACCATGTACAATTTTGCCAGTTTTTCAATTTGTTTAATGGAACTATATACAGTTTGTACTTTTTTGTGACCACTTGTTTTGCTCAACACTACTTGTGAGGTTTACGTTTAAAAGCAGTTTATTGTTTTTCAATGATGTAATCATTACATGAATATAATAGTATATATGTATGTATGTATCTAATGCATGCGTTTATCCATTATATTGCTCGTGGACTTGTGTTATTTACAGCTTGGGACTATTATAAATACTAACTGCTATGAACATTACTGTAGCTGTCTTTTGGTGCACATGTATACGCATTTGTACTTAGAAATGGAATTGCTGGTTCGCATGCTATATGTAGCTGCAGCTCTAGGAAGCACTGCCAGATACTTTTCCAATTTTCGTTGTACCAATTTTCACTCCTACCAGTAGTATACAAAAGTTCTTGTAACTCTACCTTCCTAAGAATCACTTGGTATTGTTACTTTTAAAATGTTTAGGTTATTTCTGTTCAGGGCCCATTTACCCCGGCCACGGCATGATGTTTGTCCGCAATGATTGCAAGGTGTTCAGATTCTGTAAATCCAAGTGTCATAAAAACTTTAAAAAGAAGCGCAATCCTCGCAAGGTCAGGTGGACTAAAGCATTCCGTAAAGCAGCTGGTAAAGAGCTTACAGTGGATAATTCATTTGAATTTGAAAAACGTAGAAATGAACCTGTTAAATACCAGCGAGAGCTATGGAATAAAACTATTGATGCAATGAAGAGAGTTGAAGAGATCAAACAGAAACGCCAAGCTAAATTTATAATGAACAGATTAAAGAAAAATAAAGAATTACAGAAAGTTCAGGACATCAAAGAAGTCAAGCAAAACATTCATCTTATCCGGGCCCCTCTTGCCGGCAAAGGAAAGCAATTGGAAGAAAAAATGGTGCAGAAATTACAACAGGATGTGGACATGGAAGATATTTCTTAAAGATGTCACTATTTCTATAAGTGCATTTGAAAATCTCCTTAGGAGACCAGGAACTTCTAAATGATCTTTTATATTTTACATAAGGTCACTCAAATGAAAGGTATTTAAAAATACATCTCTTCTACGTTGCTCATTGCTGTCTGTAAAATATCAGATATTATGGATGTTAGATTGCATTGCCATTGTTAAACCTTCACTGATACTTACATTTATGTAAGTCATGCAACTTCTCTTTCTAAATACAGAAGTCAAGTGTAGGCACAAAATGTTCCTGCCATTTGGGTAATGGCACTATGCAGTATTTATGGAAGAACTAATGACAAAAATATATTTTACATATCCCTAGCCATAAATTTTCTTTGCAGTAAAATATTAATTTTACTTTATTATTATACAAGGGGGCTTAAAACAAGGAACTAAAATAACCTGTATGTATGATAATTAGCCTTAAGTAATCTTTTATTTTGATTTCAGTATTTGTTTTGGTTTCTTAGAAGAGTATATGAAGCCTAATTATGTTGGAGGTGAGAGCTGAATAGCTTTTTCCTGAAATGGTACTCTATACTTTCATTTTGGAGAACACTCAATTCTGAGATTCCTGATAGAGCCAGATTTTTTTTTTCCAGCTTAGCAGTGGTTTAAAAGTGGAAGAATCCCAGTGCCTTTTAGGATGTTGTGTGGTTCCATTTAAAAAGCTCCTAATTGTTTTTGGATAATAGAATTTACCGTTTATTATTTGGACCTAAGTTCATATTTTTTGTTTAAAAGCTACTAAAAAACTATTCGTTAGCAGGAAGAAAATAACTCCCACATACTACTGAAGTAGGAAATACAATTAAAGAAAAATATATACTGAATAATGTTTTCATATTTCTACATTTTTTGCAACTTTAAGGATATTAAGTAACTCACTTCACATTTTTAAGGACAGAACTTAGAATAAATTATAATCTTAGGGTTATAAAATTATAAAGTAATGGCTAAATTTTTACTTCAGTATTAGTGAAAAAGTGATCAGTGGACAAAGTGTTCAGGACAAAGATCTGAATTCCAGTGTGATTTTTGCCCTTGTGTTATTTGTTAAATATGGGTCATTGGTAGACAACATTATTGATAAAACAATTAGGGGAAATGATATATGAACTCAAAGACATTTGTTAAATTACTTGAAGTTTGTACTCCATACTAGATTTATGTTTGTTTTAATATCAACATGTTTAAGGGGTGCCCAGGTGGCTCAGTCGGTTAAGTATCCGACTTCTGCTCAGGTCATGATCTCACAGTTCATGGGTTGAACCCTATGTCAGGCTCTGTGCTTACAGCTCAGAACCTGGAGCCTGCTTCAGATTCTGTGTCTCCCTCTCTCTCTGCCCCTCCCCCACTCATGCTCTGTCTCAAAAATAAATAAACATTAAAAAAATTAAAAATAAAAATAAAAATAAAAATAAAATAAAATAAAATGTTTAGCCCATTCTGGTGGGTGAGTATTGGTATCTCTTGTTGTTTTATTTGCATTTCTATCTACAGTTTATTTGCTAATTGGGTAGGGGAAATGCATCTTAGGATGGAGAGAATGAATCGTCCCCACCTTAATTCAGTATTCAAATGTGGTATCATTAAGTGAAAAAACCAGACCTCATCCACTTTAAGATAAGATAAAATACAAATAAACCAACATCTTGTCCAAAATGCTTAATGAAGCTAGGCAATCTAACTTCCTGTTTTTAGACAACATAAGGGAACAGAGGAACAAGGTAGATAACAGCAAAAGGAAACGGACAAATCCAGAATGAGGAAAAACTGGCCCCATTTATCTAAAATGTTAGTTGTTGAATCTAGGTAGTAGGTATTTGATTGTTCACTCTATTGTCCTACCTCTTGGTTTGATTTCATAAAAAAATTCCAAAGAAAGGAATGAAAAAACTTAGATTTTAAGATTTTAAATTTTAAAAATTTAGATACTAAGAAAGATTCTAGGCATTAATACTATCCTCATAAAACTATGCTAATACACAAAGAACTCTTCTCAAAGCTTCTGAACGTGTGTCCTCTCAGCCTAGAACATTCTTTCCCCATATATCCACAGGCATATTCCTTTGCTTTATGGTTACTAATCAGTGAGGTCTTCCAAGTCTACTCTCTCACCTTACCTTGACTTTTTTTTCCATTGTCCTTAACACCATCTGACATTCTACCTATACTGGTTTTGTATTTGCCTCCTGCCACTAGTATATTAGCTCCATGAGGGCAAAAATTTGCTTTTGTTCACTGCTATATCCTCAGAGCCCAGGACTGTGCATGAAACAAAGCAGGTATACAATAAATACTTATGGAATGATTGAATGGATGAATAGTGTTTATTGAGCACTTACGAATGTATTGGCCCTGTGCCAACTTAGCATTTTATATATATTTTTTAATATACTGACCCAACTACTCTTTAAATAGATATTGTTATTAACCTTACTTTACAATGAAAAAAAAAAAAAGAGAGAGAGAGACACACACATAGAAATCGAGTAATTTGCCCAGGATTACAAAGCAGGATTTGAACTAGGAAGTAAGATTCTAGAGCATAAACTCTTAATACTATATTGCTAATCACTGCCATAGGGGGAAAAAAAATCGGAAGAATTAATGCAATACTAACAGATATGTTTTATACCTTACTATATATTACAAGGCTTGTAGTGTAGTAATATGAGTATATAATACTATCTCTGCAACCACTTCTATACTTTAAGGACCCTCAAAACCTTTACCTGGAAAGAGAGAAAGAAAGAATGATTATACAATCCCAGGATGAATATTACTGCCCTGAGGAGGTTAAAAAAAAAAAAAATTGCACTGAACTCAATAAAGAGACTCATAGAAAAGACTACTCTATCCTTTACAGAAAACATCTTTGCAGAGATAGCTATCTTACAACCTATCTTACCTCATACTGCACAAAATTTTTTATTTTAACAATTTAAGACATCAAAACTGGGAAACGAGCAGGAGCTTTAACTTTTCCATAAAACCTACCTCCAAATAATAAATATTACCATTTCTCATTTAAGGATCTTGATCAACTAGGAAAAAAATAGCTTCAGAAAGTATGCTTTCCACGACCTGGCTAAAAAGCAGAGCATACTAGCCACATACTACACACATTTGAACAATACTACAGTTTTTAAAATATTTTCATATTTTGTCTTATAAATTCCTAATAAGTTAGATGGGAAGGTTTTATGAATATTTCACAAATGAGAAAATTGAGCTTGGAGAAGTTAATTCATTTTTCTGGTCTCAGAACGAGAAGGAACACAACTCAAGTCTTCTGACTCAACCTAGTATTCATGCCATAGACTTAGGCAAGAGAATTTACGTTTAATCTGTCTGGCAGTTCATAAACATATCAATCAATCTTTAGCATATTTATATGATATTTTGAAATGTTCAGAATTAAAGAGTTCTTAAGAAAAATTTAAGAAAAATATAAGAAAAAAAGGGACAACAGCAGAAATTTACAAAGGAAATACAAATGGGAAATAAGCCTTTAAAAATGTTCAAACTCACTAGTAATCAAAGGCATGCAAATTAAAACAAGAGCTTTGTCTATAGAGAAGTTTTTTTTTAAGATGGTAATGCTCAGTAGGGGCAAAGATTTATGAGGAACAAGAAATTCTAAACCCTGCTGGTTTCTGGAGGGCAATTTGACAATGTATTCTATAAACATCCTTAAAAATTCCCATTTCCTTTGCCAAATTTCACCTCCAAAAATTCAGCCAAAGGAAACAATCAGTGATGTTCAAGACAGTGTACAAAGGCAGGCACCATAGCACAATAGCAAGTAATTAAATATGATTTTATGTGAAAAGTAGGTTATAGAGCACGACCCTAATTTTCTTAAAAATATATATATATTTTTTTAAGAAAATGAGGAGATATATATATATATATATATATATATATATATGTATATATACATAGTATATATACCTAGTATATATAGATATGGAAATAGACTAACAAATGAGGGAAAATAAATAACACCAAAACGTTAACAGCAATAATCTTTGAATAGTGGCAATTTACAGAATTTCTTCTATAATAAGCATATACTTCTGACCACATGTATTAACTTTCTTTTAATAAACAAACATTGTAGACCAATATATAAGATGACTAACCTCTTCTGCTCTTCTGAAGACCACATTAGCATGTTGAGGAATGTCCACTTCCAAAGAGTCCCTTTTTCAAAATGGAAATAAATGTTTTATATTGCTAATCTGAAGAATCACAGTCATCAGGATGTCAATATGAAAGAGAACTATATGTTCTTATACTGAACACAAATTATGAAAAAAGATTACAATTTAGTGACTCTCAGAAAGTGCAGACATAAAGACAGACCAGATTTGCTAGTCTCCATCTTGCTCTAGAACTTCATGTTAGCAAAGTTGAAAGGTCTAAATTTTAATCAAGCTACTAATGAACGCACAGAATTTAGCTCAGCAACTGGTTCTAACTATATGACAATTTACTAGAGATTTGAGTTTATTGACAAGTGACTATACTGTCATATTTAAAAAACAGAAAAACAGTGTTTTGCTAAATACAGTGACTATACAATGTTTAAGATACCTTAACAAGAGTAGAACTCCCGCTTTCCCCAGAAGACGCCAAGCAACCCATTCTGCAGTTCTTCTGTCAGCTTCATGTGTCGCTTGCTGACTAACAATAAAAACCAGTGGTAATCCTAGTTGCAGATGAACGGTTGAAACCTGTTGAGGGTCTTCAGCAACTTCAGTCTTCATTTAAAAAGAGAACAAAATGTCTTCACTGTGAGGAAATACGGTTCCAACATTTGGATGTAAACTCTAATTCTTATTAATAAAGTCATGAGTAAGAAAACCAAGTCTGTGAAATAAATCCAACATTAACAGAAATCATCTCAGCATTTCCTGAGGTTAAGCTTCCCAATGTACCTATATAGTTCAAGCATTATAAAACTAACATATTTACAAAGAGTTAAACGTGAAATTACAATGACAAGGAATAAGCATATTATAAAGAAATAAACAAACAAAAAACAATAAATAAAACAGTGTGGTACTGATGAATGAAGAGATATTTCAAATGAAATAGAATAACTAAGGAATAAGTCCTTTCACATAAGAATTAAACATGTAATAAATGACACAGAACCATGAGGAACATCTGAGTTTGGACAGCAGCTTGAACATATACATCTAATTTTACTCGACCAAGAAGTCCCAGGAAAACTACAGCAGGGAGATTTTTTTAAAAGAGATAAACATACATATGTGAAGAAAGGAAAAGAGAAAAGGCAAAAAATTTTTGGAAGCTAAAGAACAGAATAATAATGGACTTAGAGTCTAACAAAGCAAACCCATAAGCCATGAGAGAAAGCTAAGAAACAATTCAATTTTAACTGCAGAATCCTACAATTGCTCAAGATCGGTCAGTGCCTGGTATCTCTGGTACTGGGAGAGAAATACTGGAGGGGGAAGTGGCAAAAAGGCTAAAAAATAAGGAGGAATGGGTAAAAGCTTTGGAGAGAAGTTAGATCCAGAGATTCCTCTCCCTGACTCTAAGAGCTCAGGCAACTGTCCCTCCCTCACACCAGAAGAAATCTGGGGGGGACTTCAGGAAAGCTGAAAGTGTGAATACCACGCCAGAAGAGAGGGGAGTAAGTAACCAAATGCTGAGGCACTCCTAGCTCCCTACCCACTCAGTTCCCAGAATATAGTGGCCAGACTTCTGTCCTCCCAGCAGAAGACTGAAAGATCCTTTTCCAAGAATTGTGAATAACCCCAAGAAAAAATCTGAGTATACTGACATTAGGGTTCATCAAAAAGAAACACCCTGTGGAGCTCAGAGTTAACGAGTCTCATCTACATTCTCAGAACTTCCAATCAGCTTTTTAGTTTCATATTCTAACTCACAAACAGATATCCAAGAAGTAACAAACATCTGAGGAAAGCCTCTAACATAAAAGAGACCAGAACAAACAGAAAAATAGAGAACATGGAAAGAATACAGACTATTCAGGAGGAAGGTTCAGAAAACTACTTCTCATAAGCTCAAGGTGATGGGAAGATATTGCATCCATAAAGAAAAAAAAATAAAGTTTAATAAATCTGCCAGAAAGTACAGCAAAAAATGAAAAATGGGAGAGAAAATGTAATAAAGGTGAAGGATTGGTTCAAGAGGTCCAATGTCCAACTAAGAGTCCCAGAAAGAGAGAAGGAAGAAAATAAAAGGGGAGAAATCATCACTGAAATAAACACAAAAGTTTCCTATGACTGAAGGAACATAAACTGCCAGACTGAAAGAGCCCACTGAGTAACCAAAGAGTGGATAAAAGCACATGCACAGGAAGATGTATTCTTGCAAGGTTTGCAATTATTGAGGATTTTTTTTAATCCTAAAAGTTTCTAAAGAGAAACTTTTTTCTCTTTAGAGAAACAGTATTTACCGATGGTAGGCGGAATCCTAAAATGGCCCCCAAGATTCCCAGCATACAAATCTTGTATAATCCCAATTCCTAGGATAGCCTTTCCCTTAATTAGGTTACATTATAGAAGACTGTCATAGCACAATGCAGCCAGAGCCCTGCTGGCTCTGAAGGAGGAAGCAGCAATTTTTTGAGAAGACCATGTGGCGAGGACCTGAGAATAGCCTATAGGAGCTGAGAGCAACACCAGCCAACAAGCAGCAGGAAAGTGGAGACATCTTACAACCACATGCAACTGAATTATACCAAAGCTCGAATGGGTAGAACAGCATGAAGGAATAGAAAGACCTGTTTTCTTCTTTGTGTATTTGGTGAACAATAAGTAATTTAGCATTATAAAGTGAAAAGGAGGAACAAGCAATAAGGATGGAGATCTACAAAGGGCCCAAATTATTAAATTATATCCTCCAAAGAAAGTAGGGCTTTCTTCTGTAAGTAAACTGAAATCATTTAGAAACTGTAAGATGGGTGCCTGTGTTGGTCAGTCAGTTAAGCGTCCAACTCTTGATTTTGGGGCCTAGGTCATGATCTCACAGTCGTGAGATCGAGCCCCACTTCAGGCTCTGTGTTGAGCATGGAGCCTGCTTAAGAGTCTCTCTCTCCCTCTGCCCCCTCCCCTGCTCACACATGCATGTGCACACACACACTCTCTCTCAAAAAAAAAAAAAAAAAATATTATAAAAAAATAAACTCGTAAGAAATATTGTAACATGTGTTTAAAAATATTACTCTGACAGCAATAGTGAGTATAAACTCAACATGAGTTAAAAAAAAAAAGGGGGGAAGACTAGACACTAGATCAGTTACTATTATTAAAATAGGACATGAGAGTTGGTGAAAACTTCAATTAAGGCATTAGCTGTTAGAATGAATTCAAAAGATATCTAGGTTGTAAAATTATAGAGGTGGGGAGATGCAGAAAATGAGAATGATTTCCCAGGTTTCTGCTACTAATGACTAGACAGTAAATTAACAAAGATAATGGAGAAAGAACAGATGGTGGAGAAGGACAACACATTGATGTTGGACATATTGAGCTTAAGGAGAGATACAGCTAATTAGTAGTTAGATATACAAGAGATACAGTGTAATTAATAGTTAGATATATGGGTCAGAAAGTCCAAAGAAAAATTTGACCTGAAAGTTCTGATTATCAAATCAGTGTAGTTAATGCTATAGAAACAGATAAGATCACTTGGAGGGTATATTCTGAGCATCTCTCACTGTGTATATAGAAAAGTACTCTAAAACCTAATGGCTTCAAATAACAAGAATCACTTATTTTGTTCATATATTTGCAAGCTCATCTCTGCTCCATATGGCATTAGCAGGGCGCCTGGACTGGATGCTGGAGGTCGGCTTTAAAGATGGATCATTCATTGGCTAGCAAGCTGATGCTGACTATAGGAGCTCAGCCATCGCTGTGCACTAGGGGCCTCAATTCCTCTTCACTAGAATTTCTCCTCAGATTTAATGTCACAGCATGGTACCTGGGTTTCAAGAATGAGTAACCAAAAAGAACAAAGGAGAAGCACAAGGCATTTTGTGACATATAGCCTCAGGAGTTACACATCATCACTTCAGCCCCATTCCACTGGTGAAGGCAGTCACAGAGGCCCAACCAGTGTCAAGGAGAAGGGCACAGACTCCACTGGATAGGCACAGTGATAAGGTTAGCTTATGGATAAGGAGATGCTTATGGAATGGGAGATATTGTTATTTCCATCTTTGGAATATACAATCAAAGTCCGATGGGATAGGGCTTTGGAGGTCTTGGAGAGAGGAACCAGTGTATTTTGCAAGTAGGAGAGATGTGAATTGTTATGGTCAGTAGTCTACCCTCTGGCTGTAACAATTCACACCTCCCCCCACACATATGCAAAACACACTTATCTCAAAGATTCTCAGGCTTCATTCCATCAGACTTTTGAGGATCAATGCAAAGTCTAAGATCTCATCCTCTACATTCAGGTCCAGGTGTTGATGAAGTTCCTCTAGTGTGGTCCCAAGGACAGAGGACCTTCAGAACTGTTCTCAATCTGAAGACCTATGAACTAAAGAGATAAATTATTTGTCCCTAATACATACTCAACAATGACTGAGCAGGCACGGGATGAGGGCTATATACACTCCTGTTTCAAAGGAGAGAAAAAGGAGGCACACAGTAGTCATTAGGGCACAGGGTTCTTTAGTCCATCCAGGTACATGTTGCCAGTTAATTGATTATGGCTCAGTCCTACTCCCTAAGGGTTGTTCTCTGAGGCTTTTAATGATAAACTCTGGGCCCTCTGTCCCCCAGCTCATCCTTTCTTTCTTTTTTTTTTTTTCAATATATGAAATTTATTGTCAAATTGGTTTCCATACAAAACCCAGTGCTCATCCCAAAAGGTGCCCTCCTTAATACCCATCACCTACCCTCCCCGCCCTCCCACCCCCCATCAACCCTCAGTTTGTTCTCAGTTTTTAAGAGTCTCTTAGGCTTTGGCTCTCTCCCACTCTAGCCTCTTTTTTTTTTTTTCTTCCTTCCCGTCCCCCATGGGTTTCTGTTAAGTTTCACAGGATCCACATAAGAGTGAAAACATATGGTATCTGTCTTTCTCTGTATGGCTTATTTCACTTAGCATAACACTTTCCAGTTCCATCCACGTTGCTACAAAGGGCCATATTTCATTCTTTCTCACTGCCACGTAGTACTCCATTGTGTATATAAATCACAATTTCTTTATCCATTCATCAGTTGATGGACATTTAGGCTCCTTCCATAATTTGGCTATTGTTGAGAGTGCTGCTATAAACATTGGGATACAAGTGCCCCTATGCATCAGTACTCCTGTATCCCTTGGGTAAATTCCTAGCGATGCTACTGCTTGGTCATAGGGTAGGTCTATTCTTAATTTTTTGAGGAACCTCCACACTGTTTTCCAGAATGCCCAGCTCATCCTTTCCAGTTTACAAAAAAAAGGTGCTGTGTCTGCAGCTGAGTAGATTTCTCAGCCTGTTCCTGCTGATAGAAATTTGGGGATCCAAAGAACTCTTCATTTTGTGCTGTTTCTGTGCTGTGCTGTGTCCCTTTCTGTATAAGCTGGTATAATTCTTTTAAAAACTTGTAGTTTCATGGGGCACCTGGGTGGCTCAGTTGGTTAAGCGGCCGACTTCGGCTCAGGTCATGATCTCGCGGTCCGTGGGTTCGGGCCCCGCGTCGGGCTCTGTGCTGGCAGCTCAGAGCCTGGAGCCTGTTTCAGATTCTGTGTCTCCCTCTCTCTGACCCTCCCCCGTTCATGCTCTGTCTCTCTCTGTCTCAAAAATGAATAAACGTTAAAAAAAAAATTTTTTAAACTTGTAGTTTCTTAATCATAAAAGCTATAATCCATTCCATTAGACAAAAGACAAAATCAAAAAAGTCCTTGATAGAAAAAGTAACAGATTATTACCATAAAAATTGCAATTAGTAATTTTATATATCCATAAAAATACTATGTACTTTATGTAAAATATTATAGTAATATATTTTAGAAAACAGTATAATATATATTTTATATAAAATACATCAATGTTTTATAATTGATATTTTTATAAAATATTTTATGTATTTTATGTAAAAATATATAAATTGTTAAAAGAGAACATACAAAAGTAACAAAACACTCCTGTATTGGGGGGATTACCAATATTTTTCTAAAATTCATATGTTACTATTAAATTATTTAGAAATTAATTTTCAAAAAAGGATATAAAGGCGAAATGGATTGTAAGAGATGCTATGAGGGGCGCCTGGGTGGCTCAGTCGATTGAGCATCCGACTTCGGCTCAGGTCATGATCTCACGGTCCATGAGTTCGAGCCCCGCATCGGGCTCTGTGCTGACAGCTCAGAGCCTGGAGCCTGCTTCCGATTCTGTGTCTCCCTCTCTCTCTGACCCTCCCCCATTCATGCTCTGTCTCTCTCTGTCTCAAAAATAAATAAACATTAAAAAAAAAAAAAAAAGATGCTATGAACTACTATACACCTATACCTTGGATAAACTAGAAGATGTGGATAAATTCCCAGACACATACAACTTACTAAGACTGAATACGTAGAAATAGAAAATCTGAACAGACATATAACAAGGAGATTGAATCAGTAATCAAAAACCTCCCAACAAAGAAAAGCCCAGGCCCAGATGGCTTCACTGAAGAATTCTATCAAACATTAAAGAAGAATTAATGCAAATCCTTCACAAACTCTTCCCAAAAAGAGAACACTTCCAAACTCACTGTAGGAGGCCAACTACTTTGATACCAAAGCCAGGCAAGATACTGCAAGGAAACTGCAAGAAAATATCCCTGACGAATACTGATGCAAATATCCTCAACAAAGTACTTGTAAACTGAATTCAACAGCACATTAAAAAAACTAAACCCATTAGCCAGCAGAATTTATCCCTGGGATGAAGGATGGTTCAAAATCAACCCATGTAATATACTACATTAGGAGGACAAAGGACAAAAATCACAAGATCATCTCAACTGATGAAGAAAAAGTATTTGATCAAATTTAACAGTCTTTCATGACAAAAACATTCAACAAACTAAGCAGAGAAGATTACTTCAACATAATAAATGTTATATATGAAAAGCCCACAGCTAAAATCAGACTCAACAGTGACAAACTGACAGCTTTTCCTCTAAGATCAGGAACAAAGCAATGATGCCCACTCTTGCCACTTCTGTTTAACATAGTAATTAGTTAACAGAGCAACGAGGCAAATCAATCAATCAATAATAAATAAATAGCATACAATTAAAAAAGAAAAAGCAAAATTATCTCTGTAGACAGATGACATGATCTTCTATGCAGAAAACCCTAAAGATTCCACAAAAAGTACTGTCCAAACTAATGAATGAATTCAACAAAGTTGCAGGATATAAAATCAACACTGAGAAATCAGTTGTGTTTCTATGCACTAACAAGGAGCTATTCAAAAAGGAAACTAAGAAAATAATCCCATTTATAATAGCATCAAAAAGAATAAAATACTTAGGAATAAGTTTAACCAAGAAAGCAAAAGACTTATACACTGAAAACTATAAAACATTGCTAGAAGAAATTAAAGAAGATGCAAATAAACGTAAAGACATCCCAATCATGTTCGTGGGCTAGATTTAATATTGTTAAAATGTCCATACTACCCAAAGTCATCTACAAATTCAATGCAATCCTTATCAAAATCCCAATGGCATTTTTACAGAAACAGAAAAAAAAAAAAATCCTAAAATTCATGTGGAATCTCAAGGGACACCAAAGAAATCTTAAGAAAGAATAAAGCTGGAGGCCTCACAACTCCTGATTTCAAAACATACTGCATTTAAACACAGACCAATAGAACAGAATAGAGAGCCCAGAAATAAGCTCTTGCATACATGGTCAAATGATCTTTGACAAGGGAACCAAGGCTATGCAATGGGTAAAAGAAAGTCTCTTCAACAAATGGTGCTGGGAAAACTAGATATCCACATGCAAAAGAATTAAGAAATTTTCATCTTATACCCATACAAAAATAACTCAAGATGAACTAGCAACCTAAATGAAACTATAAAACTCCTAGAAGAAAATGTAGGGGAAAGCCTTATGACACTAGAACACAAATGATTTCTTGGAAATGACATCACAGGCACAGGCAACAAAAGCAAAAATAGACAAATAGAACTACATCAAACTTAAACACGTCTGCACTGTGGGACGAAATAATCAAAAAGGGAGAAAATACTGCAAGCCATTATCAGATAAGGGGTTAATATCCAGAATAAAGAACTACAACTTAACAACAACAACAAAATAACAACTTAAAAAAGGGCAAAGGACTGGAATAGACATTTCTCCAAAGAAGATATACAAATGACCAACAGGCATATGAAAAACTTAACTGATCATCGGGGATATGCAAAGTAAAACCACAGTGAGATTATCAAAACCATTAGAATGGCTAATATTAAAACAACAATAACACAAAATAACAAGAATTGGCAAGGATGCGGAGAGATTAAAAACTCTTGCACACAGTTGTTGGGCATGTAAAATGATGCAGCCACTATATAGAAAAGTATAAAGTTTGCTCAAAAAATTAAAAACAGAACTACCATATGATCCAGCAAGTTCATTTCTGGTATATATCCAAAAGAATTAAAAGCAAGATCTCAAAGAGAGATTTGCAAACCCATCTTCACTGCAGCATTATTCACAATGGCCAAGATGTGGAAGCAACCTACTCATCAATGATAAATCAATAAATAAAATGTTATACATAACACCTCAAGAAGGGAGGTGGGTGTGGGGATGGGTTAAATAGGTGATGGGGATTAAGGAGTATACTTGTTGTGATAAACACCAAGTGATGTATGGAAGTGTTGAATCACTATATTGTACACCTGAAACTAATATTACATTGTATGTTAACTAACTAGAATGTAAATAAAAAGTTTTTTTAAGAATGCCAATATTCACAACATAGAAAAAAAGAAGGTAATCCTGACAAATACTACAACATGGATGAACCTTGAGGACATTATGCTAAGTGAAATAAGCCAATTACAAAAAGACAAATACTACATGATTCCACTTATATGAGGTCTCTAAAGTAATCCAATTCATAGAAACAGAAAGCAGAATGATTGCCAAGGCTGGAGAGATGGGGAAATGGGGAGCTGCTTCTCAATGGGTACAGAGTTTCATTCATTCAAGATGAAAAAGTTCTAGAGATCTGTTGTACAACAATATGCATAGAGTAAACAATACTGTTTTATACACTTATAAGAGGGTAAATTTATGTTATGTATTTTTGCCACAATAAAAAAAAGGAAATGGGGCAATAATGAAAGGAGCCAACACCCTGCTATATATAATGCTGCACACTGCCACATGAGTCTTCAAGGAATAAGAGAAGCTAAATGAACAAACCATAATAGCATCCTTCTAATTACCTACAGAAAAGAGTAGGTTTAACTTAATTCAAGTGTCTTGAATCTGAGACAGAGAGCTTTCTCAGATGCACAAACAAAAAATTAACATTTTCAGATAAATTATACTACATTTTTATCTGTTTTTAAATATTTTATCAGATATTTGGACTTGAAGAGTCTCCTTGGTATCCAGATAAAAGCTTTATTTCTATATACCAGAATAAATTGAATCCAATATAGAGAAACCCATCAGCATCTAAAATGTTTTTGGTATTAGCCAACAGGACAATAACCAAATCATCTTCCTATCTATCTTCAACATTGGGAACTTTAAGAAGGCATC
This sequence comes from Prionailurus bengalensis, assembly GCF_016509475.1. Classification (NCBI taxonomy): domain Eukaryota; kingdom Metazoa; phylum Chordata; class Mammalia; order Carnivora; family Felidae; genus Prionailurus; species Prionailurus bengalensis. The sequence goes on from NC_057355.1 coordinate 100,817,346, forward strand.
TAGGTAACTCCATACCTGCCAGAATGTCTCTTAATCAATTCAAGATTGAAACCCACTTAAAAATTCTATGTTCAAGATTTATTTTCAGTTTGTGAGGATTAAAATGACATGCCCACAACCTGATTATAAGACATAGTTGTGTTATATATCTACAATTAAGTATACAAGCACTCTATCTTCTTAATACACACACACACACACACACACTCCCAATATTCACCTATTTTCATATGCTTAGAAGTGAAATAATGTCAATCATTGCAATGATCAAGCACACAAAAAGTCTGCAAAAAAGTCCAAATCCCAGTTTATAGTTTTATTAATGTTTACAGATAATGTAAACACATGAATTATCTCATATTCTGGACCCACAAGCCTAGGCTAGTTTACAAGACACCTTACTAATCATACAAAACCTAACTATGATTGAACCCCAAAAGCCTGTATATAGATTAATGTGGAAGACAATAAAGGAGGAATGGTTAAGAGAAATGTGAGAGGGGAGGATGAGCATCAGTGGGGTTGTGAGAAAATAAGAACAAAGTAAGAAACACTACCAAAGTAAACTACTACTAAGTCTTATTGTTAAGAACTTGTAAGAAGTAATTAAATTTAGGTACTAACTTCAAGGACCTCTCTACTGCCACCCCCATCCCCTGTTCTAGCTTGCTATACCATCAAAAGGCATAAACCAGGTACATCAAATCTTGTTCTAAGAGGTGTTTTCTGTCAGTGTTTGGCCTTTGTTTTTTAACCTCCAGTGTTTTCTCCAAGAACAAAAACAACCTCAAATACTGATGTAGCCAAATGTTTAAAATACCAAGATGGAAAAGTGACCAAACTAGCTCAGAACCCTTTATCATCTTCCCATTCCTGCAAGGGTAAGCTTTAGCCATCCCACCCAGAGTCTCAGGGAACCTTACATTAAGGCTTGTCTCCCTTTTCTGTACTTTGCATTCATTTGCTCTGTTCTGATGGGGACAAATCCACTAATCTGTGCTTTTGGACTGCCAAGGCTTTCTAGGCTGACACCAAGGTTTAGAGTTTAGAGGTTAAGAGTCTCTTATGGTTTGCCTCCCTCTCTGTAACTATTTTTTTTCTTCCCCCATGGTCTTCTGTTGTTTCTCAAATTCCACAAATGAGTGAAAACATATGAAATCTGTCTTTCTCTGACTGACTTATTTCACTTAGCATAATACCCTCCAGTTCCATCCATGTTGTTGCATATGGCAAGATTTCATTCTTTTTCATCGCTGAATAGTATTCCATTGTATATATACCCCATCTTCTTTATCCATTCATCAGTTCATGGAAATTTGAGCTCTTTCCATAATTTGGCTATTGATAGTTGATAGTGCTGCTATAAACATTGGGGTATATGTGCTCCTATGAATCAGCATTTTTGTATCCTTTGGATACAATAGCACTAGTAGTGCTAATGCTGGGTTGTAAGGTAATTCTTTTTTTTTAAGTTTATTTATTTTGAGAGAGAGTGAGTGGGGGAGGGGCAGAGAAAGAGGGAGAGAGAGAATCCCAAGCAGGCTCCACACTGTCAGTGTGCAGAGCCTAATGCAGGGCTTGAACTTACAAACCACAACATCATGACCTGAGCCAAAGTCAAGAGTCGGATGCTTAACCAACTGAGCCACACAGGCTGCCCTTAGGGTAATTGTATTTTTGATTTTTTGAGGAACTTTCACACTGTTTTCCAGAGTGGCTGTACCAGGAAACAAACTCCATTTTAGAAGGGACTTGAATTGACTAGTATTACTAGTAATTACTATTGGGTGAATAGTGGCTTGGAGCAGGGGCACCTGCTCTGCACAGTTCTAGGAGTGCCATTTACCTTGTTCTTTCTAGAATGTATGTTTCAGGAGCTGCCATTCACATATAATATAATACAAATGGTGTACATGGCATCGTGCTTTCAAGGAAGGCCACATTTCACTGAATACCAAGTCATTATGAAATCTTCAGAGTTTTTGTTTTTTAATGTCAAAACTAGCATTACAGGGGCACCTGGATGGCTCAGTCGGTTGAGCATCTGACTTCGGCTCAGGTCATGATCTCACGGTCTGTGAGTTCAAGCACATCAGGCTCTGTGCTGACAGCTCAGAGCCTGGAGACTGTTTCAGATTCTGTGTCTCCCTCTCTCTCTGCCCCTCGCCGGCTCATGCTGTGTGTGTTTGTGTCTCAAAAATAAACATTAAAAAAAATTTAAAAACTAACTTTCCATAATTTCTGATAAGTACATATAGTAAAGTGAAGTAAGACCAGAGAATTGCCTTCCTCATTATCTATCTTTAAAAAAAAACCAGTTTTGGGGCGCCTGGGTGGCGCAGTCGGTTAAGCGTCCGACTTCAGCCAGGTCACGATCTCGCGGTCCGGGAGTTCGAGCCCCACATCGGGCTCTGGGCTGATGGCTCAGAGCCTGGAGCCTGTTTCCGAGTCTGTGTCTCCCTCTCTCTCTGCCCCTCCCCCGTTCATGCTCTGTCTCTCTCTGTCCCAAAAATAAATAAACGTTGAAAAAAAATTAAAAAAACAAAAAACAAAAAACAAAAACAGTTTTAAAACATAGCAAAACAAAACTAATAAGCAGAAACTTTAGGAATGGGACAGGACTTCAAGCCAGAATGTGGTAGTCAAAAAAGGAAATGCATATTTTTAGTAAAACTTGGGATTAGTTCTAGTCCTGCCTCAAAGAGCAAAAGTAGTACTGGTGAGTAGACAAAATCCTGAGAATTCTTAGTAATATTTCTGCATTGGGTAAGAAGGAAAGGAGTCTAGAGAGAACTCCTCTCTAGGAGGCTTGTGAAGAACTGAACGTGAGCTGGTGTCTTTCTCAGGGTTCTATGCTGAAATGGAAGATAAAACAAATTCAGGGGATATTCTCTCCAAGGAAGTAAGAAATATGCCCCCTCTGCCATGTGAAAGGAAAGGAAAAAGATTTATATACTGCTTTAAAAAAAAAATATTTGAAGGCAAAATCCAACCAAACAAAAACTGACTCAAAATAAACTCTGGAATGAAGCCAGTAAAACTGGGGCTGATAAACTCTGAATATATTTAAATGTAGAAGAAAAGCTTTTATAAGAAGAGGGAATTATAGTTACAAAATAAAATACAAGTATTATAAACCTTAAAAATTAAAAATAACATAAAACTAACAAAAATCAGAGGGGTAAGAGGAGGGCCGCCTGGGTGGCTCAGTCGGTTAAGTGTCTGACTTGGGCTCAGATCATGATCTCACAGTTTGTGGGTTCGAGCCCCACGTGGGGCTCTGTGCTGACACCTCAGATCCTGAAGCCTGCTTCAGATTCTGTGTCTCCCTCTCTCTCTGCCCCTCCCCCACTGGCACTCTGTCTCTCTCTTAAAAATAAATAAACATTAAAAAAATGAAAGAAGGGTAAGAGGAGCTAAGATGGAAATAAATATATTAACTTGATTTTCTCATTTTTCACAGCAAAAAGTAGATCAATTCTATCTAAAATGAAAATGTGTAGTTTTTAAAAAAAATAATTAATTTCTTAATGTTTTTCATAATCATTTTCAACATTCAAACATTTCCTAAAGAGCCCACAAATGAACAAATGATATATCAAAATTTCCGTAATCCTTCTTTTCACATCACCTTCTTTTTCCTCTGCTGAATTCAAGTAAGAATATAAATTTCTTACTATAAAGTAGCACATATAATAGGATGTGTCTATTAATCCACACACCCACAGACACTGTATGTATCTATATGGGTACAGACTGGTGTGATGGTCATCTGACATCTAATATTTCTTGAGTGCCAGGATTAGATGGCTTAAAAAATTTTTTTCTTTATATTTTGCCACACTGTTTGGATTATTTATAATACACATGCATCATTTTTATTTACAAAGGAAGTACTCAGTAAGAAGGCCTACTGAGGTTTTGTGCATGCTCAGGACAATCCTTCAAACTTTCAGAGAGAAAGGTCTGATGATCACCATCTCTATAAATTCTTCCCAGCTAGCACTAAGGAAAGTGGGGCACCAGAAATGCTATAGTCCAATATTTACCAACTTTTAAAGTAGCCATCAAAACATTCACAAAAGAAGTCTTTCCTAACCATGATATGATCTTTGTGATCTTGGAGTGGTTGCAGTTCATTATAACTACCACAGAGGGGGGCCTGGATGGCTCAATCACTTAAGCTGCTCACTCTTGATTTTGGCTCAGGTCCTGATCTAGATTCATGAGTTCGAGCCCCACATCTGGCTCCACACGATCTTCTTGGGATTCTCTCTCCCCCTCTCTCTCTGCCCCTCCCCTGCTCATGTTCTCTCTCTCTCTCTCTCTCTCTCTCTGAAATTAAAAAAAAAAAAAAGAAATATTTATTTTAAACAAAAACTACCACAGAATATTTCCACTTACACGAAGCTATATTTGGATTTCTTTTTTTTTTTTTTTTTTCAACGTTTATTTATTTTTGGGACAGAGTCAGACAGAGCATGAACGGGGGAGGGGCAGAGAGAGAGGGAGACACAGAATCGGAAGCAGGCTCCAGGGCTCTGAGCTGTCAGCCCAGAGCCTGACGCGGGGCTCGAACTCACGGACCGCGAGATCGTGACCTGGCTGAAGTCGGACGCTTAACCGACTGCGCCACCCGGCGCCCCTATTTGGATTTCTTTTTTTAAAATTTTTTTTTTTCAACGTTTATTTATTTTTGGGACAGAGAGAGACAGAGCATGAACGGGGGAGGGGCAGAGAGAGAGGGAGACACAGAATCGGAAACAGGCTCCAGGCTCTGAGCCATCAGCCCAGAGCCTGACGCGGGGCTCGAACTCACGGACCGCGAGATCGTGACCTGGCTGAAGTCGGACACTTAACCGACTGCGCCACCCAGGCGCCCCTAGATTTCAATGCAACAATACTTCCAGGCATTAAAATATCATTTCATGAATATTATTCTATTCTACCTTTAATAAGTAGTTACTCATAAATCACCCTCAATGAGTATGTCCAAGGAAATGGGAAAAGATAGAGCACATCTAAATAAAATTTAGCATATCTATGGATGAAAACTTAATAAATTTTATGTATGAATTATCTAATATATTAAAGTAAGAAACATACCAGCAGAGGTGCTTCCATTGTCTTAATAAATCGATGAATGTTTAGTGTAGCCAGTGGCTGTTCCATCAGTGTTCTTCTACATTGCTGGGTCAAATCCAAAACTTGTTTACAATGAAAAAAGTAGAAATGTGCATTTTCTATGGCCTCAGTGCTGCAAATTAAAAATTAGGGACACAAGACAACACATGAAGAAGTTCAACGTATGATCTTTCTATCATCCAGAAAGACATAGTTCCAAGTATCTTTGTCTTTAAGTCTCATGCTATTGAATTACCTTTTTAGTAAAAATGTAAAACAGTAAAACAAAATAAAATGGACCTAAGCGAAAAAGAAGGTACAGTTTTTGAGTTGTATAAGCAACTTTTTTCCCTGAGCTCTTTAATACAGTAGTTTCTAAATTAGATTACAGGCAGGTCTACACAATTTTTTTTTTTTTTTTAATAAAAGACTGTCACCTTGAGGACAAGGAGATTATCTTCAAATGTAGTTGCTTTTCTAGAACTATGCTAAATAAAGCCTTGTAACACAAATTTTCTAGGTTTAATTTAAACTCAAATCTGTTTTGAATAAACTTCAGCCAAAACATGCCTTAAGATAGAAACCATGTGACAGTTTGTGGGAGTTTGTGAGTTTGTATCTGAAATATTACAAAACTCAGCAAATATGGCTTATAATTTGAGTTCTGGCATCCTGTCAATATGACAATTCAAAGGTAAACTTATAGTGGGTAAGTAAGGTTTGCCAAAATTAAAATAACATTTTAAAAATCTCCATATGGCATTAGTAGGGTTTGGTAAAAACTGTAAATTTTTATTTTTAAAATGTTATTTCAATTCTTGATACATGCTTAAACTGAGATCTGAGGTTCACTGATTTCAAATTTAATGATAAACCAATTTCTAATAGATTTACTGATTAAAGAAATGATCACTCAAGGATTACTTAATGTGTACTAAATACAAAAGACTCAGATGAATAAGATAATTCAAATACTTGAGGGGCTTAGAATAAAGTGAATATATTTAGTTTTTTTAATGTAGTTTATAAGTGCTATAACATGCAAAGTGCTATGAGAAACAGAAATATTTCATTCTGCTTCAAGTCAGGGAGAAGAAAGAAAGGGAGAGGAAGATCACAGAGATTAAAAACAGAAAAGAAAAGAATGACTTCTCCAAGAAGATAAGACAAATGGGTACTTTAGACAAAGGAAATATATAGCCAAGACCCAATCAAAGTATGTAATTTTTTAAGGAGAACCCTAAATATACTGAAAGTAAAGTGCTGAAAGCAGGAGGACCCAGCTGAGGTTGGACCTCATATCATAACCTCTGAAATAATAAAATAATACTGGAAAATTACTGAATCAGAGATCATGGGTTGTAGGTAACCAAAAAGGTAGTGGGGGGGCTACTTATTGGAAGTGTAGAAGTATATACTACAGGATACAAGGAAAATTCAAGTAAGTGGATCAGAGAATGAACGTATAAATCTGAATAGCAAGAGTTCAAGGGACCTTCATTTTGCCATTAATACCTTTCAGCTCCCAACTCTCTCTATAATGACAACTCTCTCAGGGCGCCTAGGTGGCTCAGTCAGTTAAGCACTGACTTTGGCTCAAGTCATGATCTCACGGTTCATGAGTTTGAGCCCTGCATCAGGCTCTGTGCTGACAGCTCACAGCCTGGAGTCTGTTTCGGATTCTGTGTCTCCCTCTCTCTCTCTCTCTCTCTCTGCTCCTCCCCTGCTCATGCTCTTCCTCTCTCTCCTTCCAAAATAAACATTAAAATATATATATATATATACATACATATATATATGTGTATATATATGTGTGTGCATACACACACACACACACACACACACACACACATATGATAATTCTCTCTGCTTTACTTCTACATGGGCAAAACATTCCTATAAGCAAGAGAGCCAAAACACTGTATAGTTTAGTTTCTCTCTCCTTCCAAAATAAACATTAAAATATATATATATATATACATACATATATATATGTGTATATATATGTGTGTGTATACACACACACACACACACACACACACACACACACACATGACAATTCTCTCTGCTTTACTTCTACATGGGCAAAACATTCCTATAAGCAAGAGAGCCAAAACACTGTATAGTTTAGTTTCTCCATGCTCAATTCCAAGTTCCTGAGAGGGGACCTAATTTGCTCAGATAAGCCAGTGGGCTGGCTGACCATGGATCAGATGGCCATCTCTGATTTAACTGACAGTGATAAATGGGGTGAGGGTGTAACATGTTTCTTGGTCTATACACAGATTCTTAAAGAAGGAAGTATGGGGAGGTAACAGAAACCCCTGGTGTTCCTATGGTATCTACCTCTTATACTACCTATCATGTACACCTCCCTTAACCAACATATAATTTCAAACAAATTCAGGCGCAATGTGCTATAACAACTAATATACTAGACTTATCCAGTGTTACAGCCCCAGCAACTAGAATAGTGCCTACCACACAGAAGGCATTCAATAAATATTTGTTGAGTAAAAGAATGAACAAAGGGGGGCGCCTGGGTGGCGCAGTCGGTTAAGCGTCCGACTTCAGCCAGGTCACGATCTCGCGGTCCGTGAGTTCGAGCCCCGCGTTAGGCTCTGGGCTGATGGCTCAGAGCCTGGAGCCTGTTTCGGATTCTGTGTCTCCCTCTCTCACTGCCCCTCCCCCGTTCATGCTCTGTCTCTCTCTGTCCCAAAAATAAATAAACGTTGAAAAAAAAATTAAAAAAAAAAAAAAAAAGAATGAACAAAGGAAAAAATGCATTCACCTCTCCTCTACTAAGAGACAACCCAAAGTCATAGCCAACTTCTTCATCTAGAAGTCATGCCATATGACTATTGTACTCTGAATCCACAGTACCTTCCTGTCATATCAGGTCTAGGTCTGATCACTCACCATTTTGCTATCCATGAAAAAATGAGTATTCAAACATCTCCAATGCATCATACACTCAAAAGTATACAAAAGGAAAAAAAAGAATAACTGGATATCTTAAAATTCTCATTTTAAAAATAAGGGAAAGCAAAAACCCCTCCAGAACATTACCATGTTTAGCCATAGATCAGAAAATATACTATGTATATAGAATATCTTGCTGACAGAATTTGTAAGATAAAATGACAGAACCTATATACATAATAAATAAATAACTTAATTTAAATTGCTAATAAACACCCCTCTATGTTTTAGGCATGTCACCTTTATTTACAACTATAAAGTTGAAAATAATAAATAAAGAAGCTAGTGACACACACAAAAAAGTATAAACAATTAACCCTCAGAAAAACTGTGGAGCTAGGATAGAACCGCCATGAGGTGAGAATAAGAAGGCTTCCCCAGTCTACACTGGGAGTAGCAAACCAGCTGCTCATCGTTATCTCAAGACTCCATGACTTAGGGCAAAGCTCTGTGGTACCGTCAACACAAGTCTCAAATTGCTAAAAATATTAATTTTTATACAAACAGTAAACATGCATCAGAGTTTTATTTAACTCATTAATAAGGGAACCAGCAGAATGACAATTCACGAACAGATTAATGTAAAAAGGAATACGAGCTAACTTTGTACAGAGTGGTAAAAACAGAACTTCTCTTCTCAGGAACTTAATTCTCTGCCTACCCACTCCTCTCAAAAAACCATTTCACTTAATCTGCTTTCTATGCTCTAACCTCTAAATTTACAAAGTTGTAAAATGTCTGGGGTTTAATTAATTGTGTATAGTATATCAAACAGTCACTGTTTTCTGAGAGGTTAGCAAGAGGGCTCATTAAAAACTCTTGCATGGTGTAAGTCACAGAATCACCATTTTGCTTGGCTTTGGGTTAATTTTCCTGACAAGCATTTTAAAGCCACATCTTTAAAATACATGACTATTCCTTGTATCTGTAAGTACTAAAGAAAAGAAAAACTTCAACCCTAGGTTGCCCAGGCAAAAAGTCAAAAGAAGGTCTCAACCTAAAATTGTAAGCTAGAAACTAGACATGAAAAATAAAATATTTAAAACGTTCTGCTCAAAAACGGTACTTAAATATATTTAAGACCATTCTGACAAAATAACTTACAGAACTCTCAGAAAGAACTTCTGGAGCTTAGTTATGAAAGCTGTTATTTTATCACCTATCTGATCACTGTGGGAGATGTAATCCTAAAATACACTTGGCCACTCATGGGATCACATCTTGTGGCTTATCCATTTTGACTTTGTTCACCTTAGCCTAATATCACCTCTGTATATTTAAAATCATTTTCAGACTGTAGAACAGCAGACAATAGTAATGAAGGGGATTTCTGGTTTCATTTATATATTCACATCTGCTTACAATTCCTTTCGGGTAAGTCCACAATGTGAGTCTGATGGAGATGTTGAGTAAGTAATGTAAAAGAAGCAAACTTAAAATTGTTTACATATGCCTCTTGTACTTACCCAATGCTTTCCAAAAGGGCAATTTCCGTGGTCAGGACAAACTGGTACGTGGTCCCATACACAAAAGCAGCTTCCATGACTGCTCTATGCTCTGAAGAAGAGATAAGGGAGTTGGGAGACATGAGGAGCCAGTTTGTGTGACTCTCTTCTGAATATTGCCCTACAGCCTTTTAGGCTCTATTATAAAGAAAAATCCCTTGTAGAGATCCCAGTTGGGAAAATGCAGGCAGTTAAAGCAGTTATGAAAAGTCTATTCTATTCAAGGAAAGAGAAGAGTTAAGAGGGAATAAAAGTGAGTTATACTTGAGAATATAACATATGACAAATCTGTACAGTTTCTTCCTTGTAGTGGGGGAGAGACTATGCAACTACCATCCGACTTTTATATATTTTAGATGTGTATATGCCTGCTTATTGTTTCTGGCTTGGTTATCTTTTATTCAAACTTATTCTTATATATAGCTCAAAAAGAAACAATTCCACAAAGCATATAAAGAAAAACAATAATTTCTCCCCATTTTCAATTCCCAAGAGACACCTGCTTTCAATTCTCTTTCTGTTTCTTTTGGTATTTACCTCCAAGTCTTTAAATGACATTCTCACACTCTTATTTCCTGATTTTTTTAAGTGTTATTGCTATTACCTATTGACTTCCCACTTTGGCAGATGACAAATTAGCTCTTTCCCAAAACCTCGCTTCACAAACATACATATTTCTATCCCCTCAATAATCCCAATATAGTTCTAATTTTTATTAGCTCAAATATCAGTATTTACATGGTTGTAACTCAGCAAATATTATTTACAAGTGAGACATAGGGTGTAAAATGAACATTTCTCTTTTCTTGAACAACTACCTTTTCCACTGGCTATAACTTTTTAATTTCTACTTAAATTTCTTTCTAAATTCTTCCACAACTGGCTAATGCTCTCAATACTCCAAACAGATCTGGCACACTATTGGCCTCCTCATCCTGGAGACATTTCTGCACAGCCTTCTGGTTTGCTGCAATGTAGACTACTGCAACTTGATGTGCTGCATGGCTTTCATCCTGGGAACTCACTTCGTCATCATGCTAGGAATTCTCTTACTCTTTCTCTTGTGTTGGGTCCTTTGGCCTGTTACCCATGTCTTCTTTCTTTTTTTTAAATATGATTTATTGCCAAATTGGCTAACATACAGTGTGTACAGTGTGCTCTTGGTTTTGGGGGCAGATTCCCATGGCTCACCGCCTACATGCAACACCCACTGCTCATCCCAAGTGCCCTCCTCAATGCCCATCACCCATTTTCCCCTCCCCCGCCCCCCATCAACCTCCAGTTTGTTCTCTATATTTCAGAGTCTCTTATGATTTGCCTCCCTTCCTCTCTGTTTATAACTATTTTTTCCTCTTCCCTTCCCCCATGGTCTTCTGTTAAGTTTCTCAAGTTCCACATATGAGTGAAAACATATGATATCTATCTTTCTCTGACTTATTTCACTTAGCATAATACCTTCCAGTTCCATCCACGTTGCTGCAAATGGCCAGACTTCATTCTTTCTCATTGCCAAGTAGTATTCCATTGCGTGTGTGTGTGTGTATGTATGTATGTATGTATATGTATGTGTGTGTGTATATATATATATATCACATATGTATATCACATATATATCACATATATATATCACATATGTATATGTATGTGTGTGTGATATATATATATATATCACATCTTCTTTATCCATTCATCAGTTGATGGACATTTGGGCTCTTTCCATAATTTGGCTATGGTTGAAAGTGCTGCTACAATACTGGGGTACATGTGCCCCTATGAATCAGCACTCCTGTATCCTTTGGATAAATTCCTAGTAGTGCTATTCCTGGGTCATAGGGTAGTTCTATTTTTAATTTTTTGAGGAACCTCCATACTGTTTTCCAGATTGGCTGCACCAGTTTGCATTCCCACCAACAGTGCAAGAGGGTTCCCGTTTCTCCACATCCTCGCCAGCGTCTGTTGTTTCCTGAGTTGTTAATTTTAACCACTCTGACCAGTGTGAGCTGGTTATCTCAGTGGGGTTTTGATTTGTATTTCCCTAACGATGAGTGAGGTTGAGCATCTTTTCATGTGCCTGTTGGCCATCTGGATATCTTCTTTGGAAAAGTGTGTCTATTCAGGTCTTCTGCCCATTTCTTCACTGAATTGTTTTTCAGGTGCTGAGTTTGGTTAAGTTCTTTATAGATTTTTTTATACTAACCCTTTATATGATATGTCATTTGCAAATATCTTTTCCCATTCCATCTGTTGCCTTTTAGTTTTGTTGACTGTTTCCTTTGCAGTGCAGAAGTTTATCTTGATGAGGTCCCAGTAGTTCATTTTTGCTTTCAATTCCCTTGCCTTTGGAGATGTATCGAGTAAGAAATTGCTGCGGCTGAGATCAAAGAGGTTGTTGCCTGCGTTCTCCTCTGGGGTTTGATGGTTTCCTGTCTCACATTTAGGTCCTTCATCCATTTTGAGTTTATTTTTGTGTATGGTGTAAGAAAGTGGTCCAGTTTCATTCTTCTGCATGTTGCTGTCCAGTTCTCCCAGCACCATTTACTAAAGTGACTGTCTTTTTTCCATTGGATACTCTTTCCTGCTTTGTCAAAGATTAGCTGGCCATACATTTATGGATCCATTTCTAGGTTCTCTATTCTATTCCATTGATCTATGTGTCTGTTTTTGTGCCAATACCATACTGTCTTGATGATTACAGCTTTGTAGTAGAGGCTAAAGTCCAAGATTGTGATGCCTCCTGCTTTGGTTTTCTTTTTTCAAGATTACTTTGGTTATTTGGGGTCTTTTGTGGTTCCATACAAATTTTAGGATTGTTTGTTCTAGCTTTGAGAAGGCTGCTGGTGCAATTTTGATTGGGATTGCATTGAATGTGTATATTGCTTTGGGTAGTACTTACATTTTAACAATACTTATCCTTCCAATCCATGAGCATGGAATGTTTTTTCATTTCTTTGTGTCTTCTTCAATTTCCTTCATAAGCTTTCTATAGTTTCCAGCACATAGATCTTTTAAATCTTTGGTTATGTTTATTCCTAGGTATGTTATGGTTCTTGGTGCAATTGTCAATGGGCCAGTTTCTTTATTTCTCTTTCTGTTGCTTCATTATTGGTGCATAGAAATGCAACCGATTTCTGTACATTGATTTTGTACCCTGCAACTTTGCTGAATTCATGTATCAGTTCTAGCAGTCTGATGGTGGAGTCTTTCAGGTTTTCAGGTAGAGTATCATGTTGTCTGTGAAAAGTGAAAGTTTGACTTCTCTGCCGATTTTGAGGTCTTTTATTTCATTTTGTTGTCTGATTGCTGATGCTAGGACATCCAACACTATGTTAAACAACAGTGGTGAGAGTGATATCCCTGTCATGTTCCTGATCTCAGGGGGAAAGCTCTCAGTTCTTCCCCATTGAGGATGATATTAGCTGTGGGCTTTTCACATATGTCTTCTATGATGTTTAGGTATGTTCCTTCTATCCCGACTTTCTTGAGGGTTTTTATTAAGAAAGGATGCTGTATTTTGTCAAATACTTACTCTGCATCTATTGACAGGATCACATGGTTCTTACCCTTTCTTTTATTAATGTGATGTATCACACTGATTTGCAAATATTGAACCAGCCCTGCAGCCCAGGAATGAATCCCACTTGATCATGGTGAATAATTCTTTTTATATGCTGTTGAATTCAACTTGCTAGTATCTTGTTGAGAATTTTTGCATCCATTCTCGTCAGGGATATTGGCCTGTAATTCTCCTTTTTAGTGGGGTCTCTGTCTGGTTTGGGAATCAAGGTAATGCTGGCTTCATAGAATGAGCCTGGAAGCTTTCCTTCCATTTCTATTTTTTTGGAACAGATTGAGAAGAATAGGTATTAACTTTGCTTTAAATGTCTGGTAGAATTACCCCTGGGAAGCCATCTGTCCCGGGACTCTGGGAGATTTTTGATAACTGATTCAATTTCTTCACTAGTTATGGGTCTGTTACCCACATCTTCTTAACTGTTTTGCTCCCTTGCTCCCATTCTCTACCACCTTCCTGTGAGAGGATATAGGAAATACACATTTTGCAAACTTACACTTCTGAAAGGGTCCTTATTCTATACTGTAACTAACTGTAGTTGTCTGCATATTGAATTCTAGGTTCAAGTAATTTCCCCTAAGAATTTCGATAGCATCGCTCCATTTTCTTCAGTTTCTAGGGCTGCAACTAAGAGGACAAATGCCATTCTGATGCTTAATCCTTTAAATGTATACACTCTTTCATTATTTCTGGAACATTTTAGAACAGTGTTAGTTCCCAATATTCTGAAACTGCATAATAAGATGCTTTGGTGTGGCAAAGCATTCATCCATTCATCCATTACGCTGGGATTCAGTGAGCCCTTTCAGTTTGGAAGCTCAAATCCTTCAGTTCTGGGAAATATTTTCAAAGTATTTATTTGAAATATTTCTTCCTTTTCATTTCATTTTCCCTTTTTTTCCTCACTGCCATTTCCAGGCAGTCATCTTCTTCTTCCCCGTGGATCTTCTACCATTTGAGTCAATTATCATCAGAGTATTCCCCTCACCATTCTGCCTTTGAGTGGTAGATGACCACCCCACCCAGAGACAACTCCCCTCATTACATACACACACACACACATACACACACACACACACACACACACACACACAAAATTGGCTTCTGTCACACTGTTACTCTCTCCAATACTACTCCCATTATAATCCTTTGTGATTTTATTATCCCCATAGATGATCCTTGCAAAATCCTAGCCTCTTAGTCTTTGGTCTTCTCTAGACACTTCAGTGATCTCTCTTCAAATCTACCTTAACCACTCACTGCTATGATCTTACTCCAGGCCTTGTAATAACCCAATCACTGCAAACCCCTCCAAAATCTCAGTGTCTAGCATCCCCAGCACTACCTCTTCCCTCCATAAATACACACACCCCTCCATCTCAAAGTTACTCTGTCTAGTACATAATCCTCCAGGAACTACAGTCTTACCATTTTCACTGTCCTTCACTCCTTCAAGTCTTCTCTTCCCTCTTAACCCAGCTTACATTCCATGGTCAGTCTTTATATAATCACTCCCCTGCCTGTCTGGCTAAAACACAATCCAGGTTAAATCAGCCACTCTGCCTATTCTGTACTTACACCTATAAAAGTAAACATGGCTGGAGGGGGCAAAAACCAAAAAACCTGTAAGCATCACCATAATACTGATCTCACTTTAGATTACTGATATCAACTCTTATTGCTGCCTAGCAACCATTCTTTATTTTCAGGCCTTCTAAAACAACTATTTAATCTCTTCTCTCCTCAAGCTATCTGATGATTTTATTTCTAGTTCACTGAGAAAACACAGCCAATTAAAAAAGCAAAACCAAAGAAACTTCCATAAGCATTATATTTATCTACCCACTTAAAATTGAGGCCCATATTCTTTGTCTTCCCTCCTTTTACCACAGATGAATTTTCTGTGCTCCCAACAAAGAACCAACCCTCCCCTCATTCACTAGATTCAATCCCCTCTTGTCTACTCAGAGATGTTGCTTCAGTAATTCTCCCCACTTTTTCCTCCATGCTGTATTTACCCCTTCCTACTGGATCTTTCTTGTCAACATACAAATATGTTTCTTAAGAAATTCTTCACTTGACCCACATACTCTTCCAACCACTGCCCCATTTTTCGAGAAATTTCTCTAATGAGTCTCCATATTCACAGTCTCCAGTTGCTTTCTACCTATTCTCTTGTATCCCCATTAGGCATTTACCCTTAGCACTCTACAGAAACTTGTCAAGGTCACTAACAAATTCCATACTAAGAATGGCCAATAGGCAGCTCTTAAGTAACCCTTCAGCATCATTGACACAACTGTTGCTATCTCTTCCTCAAGATCTTATCTTTGCTTACAGGGCATCTCTACTACACAGTCCATTCCTTCCCTTTACTGGTTCCTTCTCACTTCAGTGACCTGTAAATGTTGACAGATCTAAACAGTTCAGTCTTCTCTTTTCCATCTAGGATCATTTGCTTTGTGATCTCTTCTGGTCTCACAACTTTATCTCCCAAATTTATAACCCTAGTGTATATCTCTACCATCAAATGCAGATTAGTAATATCCAGCTACCTTGCTGATATCTCTTCTTGGGCGTATAAAGGGTATTTCACAAGCATGATGTCCAAAAAGTCTAGAGCTTCCTCTCCAAACTATTTCCAATCTTCCCCACCTCAGTTATCAGCAATTTCACCTTTAAAGTAACTCAGGCTAAAACCCCAGAGCCACCCTTGTCACTGCTATATCTCCCTCACTCGGAATCTAATATGTCAGAAAATTCAGTTAGTCCTACATCCAAAATACTGCTAGAATTCAAATTTATTGCCACCTCCACTGCTCACACCCTGGTCCAAGCCACCCACCATCATCTTTTGCCTGCCTTATTGGAATAACTACCTAATTTTCCTTCCTTATTCTACTGTTGCTACTTCCAGTCTATTCCAAACATAGAAGTCAGATTGATCCTGTTAAAATATACATCAGGGAGTTCTGGTTCCACTGTAGCAATGTAAACCCTCTCTAGCTCATCCCTCTCACTGAGGACAAATAAAAACTATGAACAGTAACCTGAAAACCCTGAAATGTAAACAAAAACAGGCTGACTGTAGAGTATTATTTTACAAGTATATTAAATTCAGTGGCATGCTATGTAGCCATCAAGCTTTATGTTGATAAAAATTGTGATTTCCAGGGTGCCTGCGTGGCTTAGTCAGTTGAGCAGCTGACTTTGGCTCAGGTCATTATCTCACAGTTTGTGGGTTCGAGCGCCACATCAGGCTCTCTGCTGTTAGCGCAGAACCCACTTTGGATCCTCCGTTCCCCTCTCTCTTTGCCCCTCCCTCTTTCTCTCTCTCTCTCTCTCTCTCTCTCTCTCTCTCAAAAATAAACATTTTTTAAACAGTGATTTACAATAAATGATTTTATTTCCTAGAGCATATGTGATTTTTAAAATATCTTTAACATTTTATATTAACATGATCAAGTTACAACCATTAACAAATAAAAGTCCTGAAAGCATAACTATACTTTGTTCATGTTTATAAACTTCTTTACTACAAAATTATATATTAATGCTCAAGATGATGCTGTTAGAACTATACATTTTTTTTTAAATCAGGAAAAAGTCATAAATGGTATATATTAAAAAATAAAAGCATTTAGTCAACATTTATCAAATACTATAGACTACTATACCAGGTACCATGAGGACTATAAGGAAATAAAAATAGTAATTAACACTTCCAGAACACTACTATACGCCAGGAAATATTTTAATTATTTGAATTCATTTGGTCCTCACAATAACACTAAAAGGTAGGCACAAATTATTTTCACCATTTTACTGATTAAAAAGCCTAAAGTTACATTAAGTTGTCCAAGGTCATACTGTAAGTTGTCGGGACAGGGTATCTAACCTAGGCAATCTGGCTCCAGGGTTTTTTTCAACCACGATACTATGCTGCTTGTTTAAAGAAAGAAAACATACTAGTAAGGATGTCATTTTAAGTCCTTCAACATTCTCAGAGAAGTGTAGAGGCACAACAAAGATTAAAAGAAAAGCTCAATACCTGGTGTTCCGATGGCTCTTACATATGAGAATGCAATGTTTGCTTTTCCTTTCAGGGAATTTTCTATGTTCTGTAGGTCTTCCAGGGTGGTAATATATTTTACTTCATTAAAAAGAAGAGCACTGAAATAAACAGAGATGTAATTTGTAGAAAAATCTGATATATAGTTATCTAACATATATTTTGAGTAAGTTAAAGAACCTAATCAAAAAAAGAAACTTAAGTCTTTTGAACAAATTATCAGTAGTAAGAACCTAAGCATTTTAATACTGATTTAAAATCACTCAATCATTTGTCTGTCACTGTGAACATCAACCAGGAACAGTTGTGAGAAATGGTGCTCATTCTCCACCCAAACCACCTTAATATATTTAAGTTGTATTCACTAACATCCCACTCTGGTCAAAGAATCCCTTACAAATCTCTAAGCCTTGAACACATTTCAGCCCTTTACACATCTAAACTGAAGGTTTCTTTTCAGAGAGTATAAGGCTCTGCATGACCTACTTCTCCCAACTCTGTACTGTTTTACCATTCCTCAGGTCTACATACTTTTGGCACACCTGAGGGCCCTTGCACACACAATTCTTGTTGCTGAAGACTATTCCCTCTGCTCCTTCTCACATATCTGGTCTCAGTTTAAATATCATTGCCTCAAAGAAACCATCCCTGTTGGTGCTATGTAAGTAGGTCTGTAGCATTTTCTCTTTAATTTACATTATCTGATCCTTCCTAGTTCTTATCGCAATTTATAATTGCTTATATATTTATTTACTTGCTTATCCCTGCCTTTCTTATTGAACTGTTTCCTTCTTTCATCAGGACCTTGCATATTTTATCACTATATCCACAATAACTTAGAATAGAACATAGTACACTAAGTAAACAATATTTGTTGAATGCATGAAAGAAAAAACAAGGTGGGAATTATTTATTCTCATTCATTTGAAGAAGTGCAAATCCAAAACAGAAAAAGAGCTTACTTACTCAAAAATACATTTATGGAATTGAGGAGCCAGGAACAGAATATAAAACAGGTCTCTTCATTCCTAATTCAATGATCTTTCCACTTGACCATAATTCTTCCAAATCATCTTTTCAGTGTATAGATCAGACTAATTAGTCACATTTCTTCATCCAAAAGAATCTCCTTTTTAAATTTTCCAGTTCTGTATAAATTATCCATAGCAACTCATTCCACTTAATCCCCGTGTGTGTGTGTGTGTGTGTGTGTGTGTGTATTTTTGTTAGGCTAAACTTAAAGAATTTTTTTAAATTGTCCCATGTTCATGTACTTATAAACTATTTCCAATAGATTAGTCAACCATGGTTTCTTCTTAAGGAAAACATGGTACTTTCTGCTTACACAACAGTTCTCAAACTTTTTGGTCTCAGGATACTTTTGTACCTTTAAAAATCACTGAGCCCCTCAAAGAGCTTTTGTTTATGTAGGTTATATCTATTTATAGTAATTAAATTATAAATTAAATAGAAGTTAAAATAGAAATTAAAACAGCAATTTAAAAATATTTGTTATTTATTGTAAAAATAATAAACACCACTGCATAGTAACACTTTATTTTAAAATAACTAAATTTTCCAAAACAAAAGAAAAAGTTGGTGATAAGAGTAGCATTGTTTTACATTTTTGCAAATCTCTTTAATATCTGGATTAACATAAGACAGCTGGATTCCCATATCTGCTTTTTCACTCAATCTGTTGTGACATCATACAGTATATCATATAGACTCTGAAAACTGAATTCATAAGAGAATGAAAATGAAAAATGCAAATAATGTCTTAGTATTATTATAAAACTATTACTTTATGCGTACCCTGAAGTAAGTACCCTAAATTACACTGGCTTACATCTACATTATAGATTTCTTCAATTTTTAAATTTTTTTTTTAACATTTACTTATTTTTGAGACAGAGAGAGACAGAGCATGAACGGGGGAAGGTCAGAGAGAGAGGGAGACACAGAATCTGAAACAGGCTCCAGGCTCTGAGCAGTCAGTACAGAGCCCGACGCGGGGCTCGAACTCACATACCGCGAGATCGTGACCTGAGCCGAAGTCGGACGCTTAACCGAATGAGCCACCCAGGCGCCCCAATTTCTTCAATTTTTTAAAAGAAATGTAAAACTTGATATTCTGTAATTGCCAGGGCTCTTTGTTGTTTTTTTTTTTTTAATTTTTACAGTTTTTTAAAGTTTATTTATTTATTTTGAGAGACAGAGAGAGAGTATGAGTGGGGGGAAGGGGCAGAGAGGGAGAATCCCAAGCAGGCTCCACACACTCAGTGCAGAGCCCCTGTGGGGCTCAAATTCACAAAACCATGAGCCACCCAGGCTTCCCTCTTGTTTTGTCTTTAAAAGAAATATTTACAAGGCATTACTCACTATATGCTAGATATTTTCAAGTTTTCATTTAAATTTAAATCCTCAATGGCATTATTTAAATATTATTTATTACACACACACATACACGCACACACATGAACACACACAAAAAACAGTTTGAGGGATTAAGTAACTTGTGGAGGTCATAGTGACAGTCACTGGTAGAGCTGAGATTCAAACTCAGGTCTTCTGGCACTAAGGCCAAACTGTGCTATTATTGACCACTCATAAATGGGAAACCAGGTGAAAAGGGAGGTATCTAATGAATAGTAAGGGAGTCTTGGTGGCAATTTGGGTTTTTTGCTGCTTATACATTTTAGCTAGCCTGTCCAGAATTACCTTTGAGACATTTCAGTCTGTGGGGAGGTGCCATCTAGTGAACTTAACTGAGCTACCATGGAAACTGTAAGCCTGGAAATTACATCTGCCCATTCACCCTTATTGCTCTAGCAACTCTAATCCATTTGCTTCAAAAACCGTATCTGGGAGTAGAAATCCCCCTAACCTTGCTTCTCAACAAAACTGGCAACTATAAATTAACAAAAGTCAACATTTGGGGGGCACCTACCACATGTCAGGCATAGTACTAAGCACTCCATGGTAATGGTAATTTTATCAGTTTGGGAACTGACCAGCTCTGAACTCCTCTCTTTTGCTTTGGGGATTTCCAGTTTTCTATGTATTCAAGTCCCTCCCACGCACACACATCAAAAGTTAATGATGTCATAAACTTGCTCTTCTAGGCTTCCTGCTGCAAGGCATGCCATAAGACCCAGGATCACTTACCTAACATTCTGGACCAGAAGCCAGTGATGTAAAGTATACGGGACAGTATAGAATTATTTCAAGAGGCAACATAGCAACAGTCAGCTTTAAATGACAGGGGCGCCTGGGTGGCTCAGTCAGTTAAACATCTGAGTCTTGATTTCGGCTCAGGTCATGATCTCCCAGTTCATGGGATCAAGCCCCACGTCAGGCACTGTGCTGAAAGTGCAAAGCCTGCTCAGGATTCTCCCTTTCTCTCTGCCCCTCCTTGCTGGTGCTTTCTCTCTCCCACTCAAAATTAATAAACCTTTTTTAAAAATGTTAAAAGCAGGAATGACAACAGTATCAATGACAGCCCCAGCACAGGTGACACAGGCTGTGGCATCTGACACTCAGCAGTAATGCAGCAGGTCATCCCCAGACTAGTTGTGTATCATGCTTTGACTATAATTTAGAGCCGTATTAAGTCTGAGTTCAGTTCTCCAGCCCTTCTAGTGAGCCTGAGATTTCCTATATCCACTCCAAATCCTTTTCTGCTTAAGCCAGTCAGACCCAGATTCAGAGGCTTATAACTAAAAACACTCAGAAATGCACTCAGTCTTGCTTAATTTTCATAGCAACCATCTGAGATCAGTACTATCATTAACTCCATTTTGCAGATAAGGTCATGGGGCTTAGAGAGGTTACCTTGCCTAATGTCCCAAAGCTCATTAAGTAGTCATTATCCATGAGATAATAATAACCAAAACTAATGACATTCATAATCTAATGATCTCCATGATTGTTTCCCAGTGGCTTCCTAACTTTAATAAGTTTTTAATGTTAATTTCCAGAATATGGGGACATCGAAGGATCTCTAGGATCCATGCATAAGCCTGTGCTCTTTCATTCAAGTCACAAAGAGGAGAAAACTGACAGAAATGGGTAAAAGGAAAAGTCTGTCTTGGCATTTCCTTGTTTAATGATGGGGTAAAACAGCCTGGGGTTGCTCTGACCTGGGCGCTCTCCCTGCTCTAGAAAGGCATTCCTTTTGCTTGGCATTCTTTTCCGGACACCCTCCTATCACAACCATTGGGTACATAAGATATATAACCCAGAACTGAATGGGTGTCAAAAAAAAGAAAGAAAGAAAGAAAGAAAGAAAAACTGAAGAGTCTATTTGACCCTGCTTTTGGAGCAGCAGGCATTCAGCCTTTTTTTTGGAAAAAAGACTATTTTTACATTATGTTTCTGTCATTACTCAGATTCTAAAATGCCAGTAAAAAAGGGAATATTCTCTTCTACTTTCCCATACCAAAATCCCTGTGACAAAAAAAAAAAAAAATTTTTTTTTTTTTTAAAGAAAAGAGGGGCGCCTGGGTGCCTCAGTTGGTTAAGTATCTGACTCTCGATTTTGGCCCAGGTCATGATCCCCCGGTTGATGAGTTCCAGACCCGCATCAGACTCCCTGCTGACAGCATGGAGTCTGCTTGTGATTCTCTCTCTCTCTCTCTCTCTCTCTGCCCCTTCAGTGCACACTTTCTGTCTCAAAATAAATGAACTTTAATAAAAAAAGAAAAAAGAAAAAAGAGAGGAGGAGGGGAAGGAGGGAAAACAACACAGGGAGAAGAACAAATTATACAACCTTCTAATCCTCATTTGAGATTATAGTGCCTTAATCTCCTATACCTCACTTGACCTCCCTCACACTGGTTAGATACATGATATTCTCAATCAACAAATAAATATTAGTTGCTACTTTAACTTTATTTTTCTAAATATTACCCCTTTTCATCCAAAAACTGGGAGTAAAATTTTCCTCATGTAATTATCAAACCACTGAATTCCACGAGATTTAACTATGTATATTTTAGAAACCATGGCTAAGAACTTCTACAATATAAATCCCAATACTCATTCTTAATATAAGTTGTATTTATTTTGCAAATTGGTATCATTTTCCATATGGTTCAAAACACAAGGAACCAAAAAGTTAACAGTCTACCAACAACACCTTCCCCCAATCCCAGCTCCCCCATTCCATTCCTGTCAACCTGTATTATCAGTTTCCTGCGAACCTTCAGTATCTGTGCCATATACATATAAGCCATAAACATATATTTATATATGCCCCTTTTAGAAGACAATCCTCCCTGGATTTCTCAGTGTTCCTACACAGTCCAAGTCTCCTGCAGATGAAACCTGCCTGGCAGGATATGACGTTGGAAACTGTCTCCTCAGCACCTTCTAAGCTAGTCTCCTTTCCTTAGAAGCCATCAGCTCCCATTCAAAGAGCTATAAAACCTTTCCTATCTTCCCTGGAGCCAAAGAGAAAAATTTAGGGACAGAAACCTCCTTCTCCTGCCCCAGAGAGGATTTGTTAACTTTCAGAGAAAAAGATAAGCCTAGCACTCAATCTCCAGAAGGAAATATTAGATGTTCCAGCTCCTATAGAAGCTCAGAGTCATAATTTCTGAGTTCTCCTCCAAACCTTACTATCAGTACAGGTGTAAGCATATGGTTCTTACTTTACTGCTCTGTGGAGAACTGGGTAGAGGGACTTAGCACTACCATGCTACCCTGGCTGCTATCACTGTTGAGGGGTCTGATTGCTGATTCAGAGGGCTGGTGTTTCTGCAATTATATACCCAAGCAGGGTAACATGTGAGACCCTTCAGAGTTCTGGACTTAATACCTGTTATCTTACACACATGCAGCTGTATGATACTCTAAACACTTGGTTTCTTTGACTTAATACATCCTGAAAAAATCAAGGCAATAAAATTTTAATAGATCAATATGTCAGTATATTTTTAACCAATGATATTTTAGGAATGTTTTAAATATCTTACCAAAAACATACTTAACTGGCAATAAATGGTCTAAAATATAGAATTCTTTAACTATTTTGTGTCAAGCTTACCCTAACTTTATACCTGTTATTCTATTTTTAGATTTTTACTAACTTAATCTTTTTCTCAATTGCAATTTTCCTATATTAAAAGAATAAAAAGTTAGCTAAAACCTTGATCTCTCTTTCTGCCAAAGAAGCAAAGTCAAATATAATAGCAGATCACTGGTCTCAATCAAAACACTCTACATAAAGAACAAATTAAAATGCTTTGAAGAAAAAAATATCATGGTTACACCTTTTTAAAAAGCAAGCCAGGGGCGCCTGGGTGGCGCAGTCGGTTAAGCGTCCGACTTCAGCCAGGTCACGATCTTGCGGTCCGTGAGTTCGAGCCCCGCGTCAGGCTCTGGGCTGATGGCTCAGAGCCTGGAGCCTGCTTCCGATTCTGTGTCTCCCTCTCTCTCTGCCCCTCCCCCGTTCATGCTCTGTCTCTCTCTGTCCCAAAAATAAATAAACGTTGAAAAAAAAGTTTAAAAAAAAAAAAAAGCAAGCCAAATAAAACATATAAATATTCTCAAATGCACATTTTAAGTATATATAAAAGTATTTTTAAGAAATATAAAAACGATCCAAACATTATCCACAAATATTTATTTTTTTTGATTATGAAGTTTTAAGAAGTGTATTTAGGTAAAAAATAACTGACAAGTTAGGGGCACCTGGTTGGCTCAGTTGGTTGAGTGTCTGACTTTGGCTCAGGTCATGATCTCACAGTTGGTGAGTTTGAGCACCATGTCGGGCTCTGTGCTGACAGCTCAGAGCCTGGAGCCTGCTTCAGACTCTGTGTCTCCCTCTCTCTCTGCCCCTCTCCCGCTTGCAAGCGCGCACACGTGCTCTCTCTCTCTCTCTCTCTGCCCCCCCAAAATAAACTTTAAAAAATTTTTTTTAAAAATAACTGACATGTTAATTGAAATTAACATATTTGAATAAATGCCAGTAAGTTTTGGCTCAACACTTTATTGCCTAATAAAATTCTTAACTTAAGCTTAGAAAAATTATTTACATATAACTATATACATACTATATAATATACAATATATACGAATAGCTCTTATGTACATATTTAGTATCAGATAATGCTATCTTAGAAAAAAGATAAAGCTCTTATGTATGTATGTAATATGAAATAACAGTGTCTTAGAAAAAAAACACTCAAGGATATAAACATAAAGAGCTGTTTAGCTCCAGGTAATGGGATTATGAAGCATTTTAGGTGAGATTTTCATGGCTTTCTATATTTCTCATGCATTCTACAATAAAGATATTGTTCCTGTAATCTAACTAGTTTCTTGTTTCAGTCTTTTATTTTAATGTTTATTTGAGAGAGCAAGAGAGTGTGCAGCAAGTGGGGCAGGGGCAGAGAGAGACTGCATGTGAGTGGAGGAGGGTCTGGGAGAGAGGGAGAGAGAGAATCCCAAGTAGGTTCCACACCATCAGCACAGAGCCTGACATGGGGCTCAAACCTACAAACAATGAGATCATGACCTGTGCCAAAACCAACTAAACCACCCAGATGTCCCTCCAGTCTCTCATAAAATAATAAAAATTCAGGAAGATCAAAGGGCACAAATTTAATACACAGAAAACAGTATTCATATATTTATATATATTATACATATAACTATACATTATACTTCTGTATTTCACATATACGTGTATTATACATAGATACACGCCCATAAAATATCAATGTGTGTATGTTAGAAGACAATGAAAGAAAAGAACCCATTTACAACAGAAACTAGAGAGATAAAATATCTAGCAATATACTTAAGTGTCCAGTCATAAATGATGAACGTATTAAAACACTATTGGAGGATAAAAAAGAAAAGCTGAACAAATGGAAAAACATCAGGATCTGGGATGGGAAGATTCATTATAGAGAAGTCAACTGTCCCTAAAATAATTTCTACGAATTTAATATCAGTAGGATTTAGTCAGGGAGGGGAAGAAACCAGACAAGTTAATTTTAAATGTCATATGTAAACAACACAAATAAGCAATTCTAAAAACAGAAATATGAAGGGCCTGGACCGTTCAGGTATTATATTATAAAGGTTCAATTATTAAAGCAATGGTACTGCGATATACAGAAATGAAACAGAAAGTGCAAAAATAGACCTAAATATATATTTATGAGAGTTGAGTATAAAAGGCAACATCTTGAATAATGAAAGATCCACTAATCTCAGTTGTGTTGAGATAATTATGTAGCTACCTGGCTAATATAAAGCTAAATCCATTCCTTATACCATTCACTAAGTTAAATTCCAAACATCAAAGATTTAAACGAAAAACAGAAACCATTATAACACTAAGATAATAAATACAACCATACAAATAAAGCAAAAACAATTTAACGGAGAAAGGATAGCTAAAACAATTGGACATCCACATGCAAACAAATGAAATTAGACGCTGGCTTTACACTTTCACAAGAATAACTCAAATAGATCAGAGATCTAAATGTAAAACATCCAACTATAAAACTTTTGGAAGATAACATAGAAGAAAATCTTGGTGACCTTGTATTTGGCAATGAATTTTTGGATACAACACCAAAAGCACAATCCATGAAAGAAAAAAGTGTTAGGCTGGAATTCATTATTATTAAAAACTTCTGCTTTGGGGAACATGGGTGGCTCAGTTGATTAAGTGTCTGACTTTTTTTTTTCTCTTTTAAAATTTTTATTTAAATTTCAGTTAGTTAACATACAGTGCAATATTGATTTCAGGAGAATTTTTAAACAATTCATCACTTACATACAACACCCAGTGCTCATCATAAGTGCCTTCCTAATACCCATCACCCACCTAGCCCATCCCCACCTCCCTCCCTCCATCAACCTTCAGTCTGTTCGCTATCATTAAGAGTCTCTTATGGTTTGTTTCCCTCTCTCTTATTTCTTTCCACCCCCCTGCCCATATGCTCATCTGTTTTGTTCCCTAAATTTCGCGTCTGTTGTTTGTAAATAATTTATTGTCACGTTAGCTAACATACAGCATATATAGTCTTGGCTTCGGGAGTAGATCCCAATGACTCATCAGTTACATACCACACACAGTACTCATCCCAGCAAGTGCCCTCCTCAATGCCCATCAACCATTTGCCCCACCTCCCCGACCCTCCACCCCCATCAACTCTCAGTTTTCTCTCTGTATTTAACAATCTCTTAGGGTTTGCCTTCCTCTCTGTAACTTATTTTTCCTTCCCTTCCCCTATGTAGGATAAGGATAAGTATTAGGATACTCAAATTCTGCATGAGTGAGAACATATGATATTTGTCTTTTTCTGACTGGCTTATTTCACTTAGCATAATACCCTCCAGTTCCATCCATGTTGTTGCAAAAGGCAAGATTTCAATCTTTTTCATCACCAAGTAGTATTCCATTGTATATATATACCACATCTTATCTATTCATCAGTTGATGGACATAGGGGCTCTTTCCATAACCTGGCTATCAAGCACTGCTATAAACATTGGGGTACATGTGCATCTATGCATCAGCACTACTGTAACCTTTCGATAAATTCTTAGTAGTGCTATTGCAGGGTCATACAGTAATTCTATTTTTAACTTTTTGAGGAACCTCCACAGTTTTCCAGAGCGGCTGCACCAGTCTGCATTCCCACCAAGAGTACAAGAGGGTTCCCCTTTCTCCACATCCTCCCCAGCGTCTGTTGTTTCCTGAGTTGTTAATTTTAGCCACTCTGACTGATGTGGGGTGGTATCTCAGTGGGGTTTTGATTTGTATTTCCCTGATGAGTGAGGTTGAGCATCTTTTCATGTGTCTGTTAGCCATCTGAATATCTTCTTTGGAAAAGTGTCTATTCATGTCTTCTGCCCATTTCTTCACTGGATTATTTGTTTTTCAGGTGGAGTTTGGTAAGTTCTTTATAGATTTTTTATACTAATCCTTTATCCAATATGTCATTTGCAAATATCTTCTCACATTCCGTCTGTTGCCTTTTAGTTTTGTTGATTGTTTCCTTTGCAGTGCAGAAGCTTTTTATCTTGATGGGTCCCAGTAGTTCATTTTTGCTTTTACTTCTCTTGCCTTTGGAGACACGTCAAGTAAGAAATTGCTGTGGCTGAGGTCAAAGAGGTTGTTGGCTGCTTTCTCCTCTAGGGTTTTGATGGTTTCCTGTCTCACATTAAGTCTTTCATCTATTTTATTTTTGTGTATGGTATAAGACAGTGGTCCAGTTTCATTCTTCTGCATGTTGCTGTCTAGTTCTCCCAGCACCATTTGCTAAAGAGACTGTCTTTCTTCCATTGGATACTTTTTCCTGCTTTGTCAAAGATTAGCTGGCCATACATTTGTTTGTCCATTTCTGGGTTCTCTATCCTATTCCATTGGTCTATATGTCTGTTTTTATACTAATACCATACTGTCTTGATGATTACAGCTTTGTAATAGAAGCTAAAGTCCAGGATTGTGATGCCTCCTGCTTTGGTTTTCTTTTTCAATATTACTTTGGCTATTTGGGGTCTTTTGTGGTTCCATACAAATTTTAGGACTGTTTGTTCTAGTTGAGAAGAATGCTGGTGCAATTTTGATTGGGACTGCATTGAATGTGTAGACTGCTTTGGGTATACACATTATATCCAATGTGTATACCCATTATAACAATATTTGTTCTTCTAATCCATGAACGTGGAATGTTTTTTCATTTCTTTGTGTCTCCTTCAATTTTTTTTCATATGCTTTTTATAGTTTTCAGCATACATATCTTTCATCTCTTTGGTTAAGTTTATTCCTAGGTATTTCATGGTTCTTGGTGCAATTGTAAATGGGATCAATTCCTTGATATTTCTTTCTGTTGCTTCTTTATCGGTGTATAGAAATGAAACTGATTTCTGGACATTTATTTTATATCCTGCAACTTTGCTGAATTCATGTATCAGTTCTAGCAGTTTTTTGGTGCAGTCTGTTGAGTATTCCATGTAGAGTATCATGTCATCCGTGGAAAGTGAAGTTTGACTTCTTTGCCAATTTGGATGCTTTTCACTTCATTTTGTTGTCTGACTGCTGATGCTAGGACTTCCAACACTATGTCAAACAGTGGTAAGAGTAGACATCCCTGTCGTGTTCCTGACCTCAGAGTTAAAGCTCTCAGTTTTTCCTCATTAAGCATGATATTAGCTGTGGGCTTTTCATGTATGGCTTCTATGATGTTTAGGTATGTTCCTTCTATCCCGACTTTCTTGAGGGTTTTTATTAAGAAAGGAAGCTGTACTTTGTCAAATACTTACTCTGCATCTATTGACAGGATCATATGGTTCTTACCCTTTCTTCTATTAATGTGATGTATCAATTTGTGAATACTGAACCAACCCTATAGCCCAGGAATGAATTCCACTTGATGGTGGTGAATAATTCTTTTAATATAGTGTTGAATTAAATTTGCTAGTATCTTGTTGAGAATGTTTGCATCCACATTCATCAGGGATATTGGCCTGTAATTCTCCTTTTTAGTGGGTCTCTTTCTGGCTTGGGAATCAAGGTAATGGCGGCTTCATAGAATGAGTTAAGAAGCATTCCTTCTGTTTCTATTTTTTGGAACAGCTTGAGAAGAATAGGTATTAACTCTGCATTGAATGTCTCATAGAATTTCCCTGGGAAGCCATCTGGTCCAGGACTCTTACTTGTTGGGAGATTTTTGATAACCGATTCAATTTCTTCACTGATTATGGGTCTGTTCAAATTTTCTATTTCCTCCTGTTTGAGTTTTGGTAGTGTGTGGGTGTCTAGGAATTTGTCCATTTCTTCCAGATTGTCCAGTTTGTTGGCATATAATTTTTCATAGTATTCTCTAATAATTGTTTGTATTTCTGTGGTGTTGATTGTGATCTCTCTCTCCTCTTTTATTCATGGTTTTATCTATTTGGGTCCTCTCTATTTTCTTTTTGAGAAGTCTGGCTAGGGACTTATCAATTTTACTCTTTCAAAAAAACCAGCTCTTAGACACATCAATCTGTTCTACTGTTTTTGGATTCTATATTATCTGTTCTAATCTTTATTATTTCTCTTCTTCTGCTGGCTTTGGGCTTTTCTTTGCTGCTCTGTTTCTAGTTCCTTTAGGTGTGAGGTTAGGTTCTATACTTGGGATCTTTCTTGCTTGTTGAGATAGGCCTGGATTGCAATGTATTTTCCTCTTAAGACTGTCTTTGCTGCATCCCAAAGGGTTTGGGCTATCATGTGTTCATTTGCTTCCATACATTTTTTAATTTCTTCTTTAATTTCCTGGTTGACCCATTCATTCCTTAGTAGGATGTTCTTTAATCTCGATGTATTTGGAGGCTTTCCAAAGTTTTTCTTGACATTGATTTCAAGTTTCATTGCGTTGTGATCTGAAAATATACATAAATATAAAATATCTCAATCCTTTTATATTTGTTGAGGGCTGTTTTGTGACTCAGTACGCGATCTATTTTGGAAAATGCTCCATGTGCACTCGAGAAGAATGTGTACTCTACTGCTTTTGGATGAAAACTTCTGAATATATCTGCTAAATCCGACTGCTCCAGTGTATCCTTGAAGGCCATTGTTTCCCAATTAATTTTCTGCCTACATGATCTGTCCACTACTATAAGTGGAATATTAAAGCCTTACAGTATTATTATCAATAATTACAGTATTATTGTCAATAAGTTTGCTTATGTTTGTGATTAATTGATTTATATATTCAGGTACCCCATGTTGGGGGCATAAACATTTATAATTGTTAGCTCTATTTGATGGGTAGACCCCTTAATTATTATATCATGACCTTCTTCATTTCTTGTTACAGTCCTTAGTTTAAAATCTAGTTTGTCTGATATATGTATAGCTATCCCAGATTTCTTTTGACTTTCAGTAGCATGCTAGATGGTTCTCCATCCCCTCACTTTCAGTCTGCAGGTGTCTTCAGGCCTAAAATGACTCTCTCGTAGGCAGCATAGAGATGGATCTTTGTTTTTTATCCATTCTGATACCCTATATATTTTTACTGGGGTATTTAGTCTATTTACATTCAGAGTGATTATTGAATAATATGGATTAGTGTCATTATCTGTAGGTTTTGTGCTTGTGGTGATGTCTCTGGTCCTTTGTAGTCTTTGCTGCTTTCCACTCACAGAGCTCCCCCTTAGGAATTCCAGCAGGGCTGATTTAGTGGTCATGAACTGCTTTAGTTTTTGTTTGTCTGGGAAAGCCTTTATTTCTTCTATTCTGAATGACAGCCTTGTTAGATAAAGGATTCTTGGCTGCATATTTTTCCTATTCAGCACATTGAATATCTCCTGCCACTCCCTTATGGCCTGCCAAATTTCAGTAGACAGGTCTGCTACTACCCTTATGTAGGTTAAGGCCCATTTATCCCTAGCTGCTTTCAGAATTCTCTCTTATCTTTGTATTTTGCCAGTTTCATTATGATATGTCATGGTGTTCATCTGTTTTTGAATTTGAAGGGAGTTCTCAGTGCCTCCTGGACTTGGATGTCTGCTTTCTTTCCCAGATTAGGGAAGTTCTCAGCTATAATTTGTTCAAAGAAACCCTCTGCCCTTTTCTTTCTCTCTTCTTCTGGAATTCCTATATATGAATATTATTGCATTTCATTGAATCACTTAGGTCTCTAATTCTCCCCTCATGGTCTAGTAATTTCCTATCCCTCTTTTTCTCAGCTTCATCATTTTCCACAAGCATATGACTGGCTCTGGTCTGGAGAAAGTCATGCAACCCTGAAAACTGATCTTCATTCCTAAGGCTGTTTACAAGGTAGAAACTGGTTCTCTCTGTATTTTTTGTTCCTCAGTCCATCATCCAGAGAGGTTTTTCTCATGTCAAAATACAGTCCCACACTTCCACAGCCTCTCTTTCTCCTCCTTTTGTCTCTCCATCAAAGGGGTTCCCCTGTTCCATGCCTACACTGCCCGTTTTATTTCTCCCAATTTGCAAACATGCACCTCTGTCCCACCAAGCTGTCTCTGCACACCCATGGAGATGTTTCTGTCATTCTGTCGCATGGATTCCTGGAATTCCAAGTGTTTTGACCTCAATAATGTATTTGAGGGACAAGGGAAATTCTGGTTTCCCTACTTTTCTGCCATCGTGACTCTCCTGAATATCAAAGATCCGACTCTTGATTTCAGCTCAGGTCATAATCTCAAAGTCATGGGATTGAGCCCATGACCAAGCCCCACACTGGGCTCCATAGTGGGTGTGAAGCCTGCATAAGATTCTATTTCTCCCTCTCTCTGTGTCCCTCCCCTACTCTTTCTCTCTCTCAAAAACAAACAAATAAACAAAACTCCTACTTTGCAAAAGATATTGCTGAGAGAATGAAAAATAAGCCAAGCCTGGGAGAAAATATTTGTAACAGGTCTGATAAAATATTTGTATTCATATGGGGCGCCTGGGTGGCGCAGTCGGTTAAGCGTCCGACTTCAGCCAGGTCACGATCTCGCGGTCCGTGAGTTCGAGCCCCGCGTCGGGCTCTGGGCTGACGGCTCAGAGCCTGGAGCCAGTTTCCGATTCTGTGTCTCCCTCTCTCTCTGCCCCTCCCCCGTTCATGCTCTGTCTCTCTCTGTCCCAAAAATAAATAAACGTTGAAAAAAAAATTTTTTTTTTTTAAAAATATTTGTATTCATAAAACACAAAAGAACTCTTAAATGGTGTTGGGAAAACTGACAGCTACATGCAAAAGAATAAAACTGGACCATCATCTTATACCATGTACCAAAATAAATTCAAAATGGATTAAAGACTTGAATGTAAGACCTGGAATCACAGAACTCCTAGAAGAAAACATAGTCAGTAAGCTCTTTGATATCTGTCTTTTGGACTAGTCCCCTCAGGCAAAAGCAACAAAAGCTAAAACAAACAAATGGGATTAGATCAAACAAAAAAGCTTTTACACAGCAAAGAATATCATCAGCAAAAGGAAAAGACAACCTACTGAATGGAACAAGATATCTGCAAATCATACATCCAATAAGGAGCTCATATCTAAAATATATAAAAGAACTTATACAACTCAAAATCAAAACAAAAAAACAAAAAAAAAAAACCACTGGAATGCCTGGGTGGCTCAGTCGATTAAGTGTCTGATGTCAGCTCAGGTCATGATCTCACGGTTTGTGGGTTCGAGCCCTGTGTCTGGCTCTGTACTGACAGCTCAGAGCCTGGAGCCTGCTTCAGATTCTGTATCTCCCTCTCTCTCTGCCCCTCCCCTGATGACTGACTCCCAGTCTGTCTTTCTGTCTCTCTCTCAAAAATAAACATTAAAAAAAACCCCAAATAACCCAATTTAAAAATGGGTAGTATACTTGAGTAGACATCTTTCCAAAGAAGACCTACAATCAGGTGCATGAAAAGATGCTCAACATCACTAATGATCAGGGAAATATGACCATCAAAACTACAATATCACCTCACATCTGTCAGACTGGCTATTATCAAAAAGACAACAACAACAAAAAAAAGTGCTCATGAAAATGTGGAGAAAAAGGATCCTTGTAGATTCCTGGTGTGAATGTAAATTGGTACAGCCACTATGGAGAACAGAGGCTCCTCAGAAAGTTAAAAATAGAACTACCAGGGGTGCCTGGGTGGGTCAGTGGGTTAAGCATCCAAATCTCAATTTCAGTTCAGGTCATGATCTTGCAGTTGGTGAGTTCGAGCCCTGTATCAGGCTCTGTTCTAACTGCGGGAAGCCTGCTTGGGATTCTCTGTCTCCCTCTCTCTCTGTCCCTCCTCTATTTACTCTCTATGTCTCTCTCTCCTTCTCTCTAAATAAATATATAAACAGCAAACGTTAAAAAAAAATAGAACTACCATATGATCTAGAAATTCCATCTCTGGGTATTTATCTGAAGGAAACAAAAACACCAATCCAAAAGAATATATGTACTCCTATATTCACTGCAGCATTATTACAGTAGCCAAGATACAGACGCAATCTAAGCGTTTATGGATAGATGAATGGATTTAAAAAAATGTGACACGGGGCGCCTGGGTGGCGCAGTCGGTTAAGCGTCCGACTTCAGCCAGGTCACGATCTCGCGGTCCGTGAGTTCGAGCCCCGCGTCGGGCTCTGGGCTGATGGCTCAGAGCCTGGAGCCTGTTTCCGATTCTGTGTCTCCCTCTCTCTCTGCCCCTCCCCCGTTCATGCTCTGTCTCTCTCTGTCCCAAAAATAAATAATAAAACATTGAAAAAAAATTTTTTTAATAAATAAATAAATGTGACACACACACACACACAATGTAGTATTACTCAGTCATAAAACAGAATGAAATCTTACCATTTGAGACAACATGGATGGACTTAGAGAGTATTATGCTAAGTGAAGTAAATCAGAGAAAGACAAATACCATATGATTTCACTTATATGTGGAATCTAAAAAAAAAACCAAAAGAATAAAACAGACACAAAGGGGTAGGGGTTAAAGGATGGGCAAAATAGGTGAAAGGGATTAAAAAGTACAAACTTCCAGTTGTAAAATAAAGTCATGGAAAGAGAAATTCATTGGTTTGATGAGAATCTGTGAGACCATGAGGTTCTTGATCTGTGCAGAGTATTAATGTGTAACAGCTGCCTATTCTAGGATTTCTCTTGAGGCTGGCAAGTGTCCTGAACCAGTTGCCATTTCTATCTTGCTGGTCTGACAGAGTTGGGAAGGTCCAAGCCTTAGGACCCACTTTCCTTTCTTATCCAATGTTTTCCTGCCAAAACCCTGTGGGCTGATAATTCCCTTGAGGTGGAAAACGGTTTGCATTTACAACTGTAAGTTTACTCATTCTTTTAATTTATGTAAGGTTTTTAAGACAGGACAATTCTTTAAGACAGGACAACAGGGGCGCCTGGGTGGCTCAGTTGGTTAAGCGTCCAACTTCGGTTCAGGTCATGATCTCTCAGTTTGTGAGTTCGAGCCCCGCGTCGGGCTCTGTGCTGACAGATCAGAGCCTGAAGCCTGCTTCGGATTCTGTGTCTCCCTCTCTCTCTGCCCCTCCCCTGCTTGTGCTTTCTCTCTCAAAAATAAATAAACATCAAAAAAAAAAAAAAAAGATAGGACAACAAATTTTGGTTTTCTACTGTCATATGAGAACATTAGGCCCCAGCAACACATCACTAGGTCAGGAAAATAAAGTGCTACAGCAAAAAAAAATAAGTCATGGAGACGTATTGTGTAACATGCTGACAGTAGTCAACAGTATTATAATAACTTTACATGTGACAGGTGGCAATTAGACTCATTGTTGGAATAATTTTGCAACATATAAAAATACCAAATCACCGTAAGGTATGCCAAAAACTAACAGAATATTATATGTCAATTATACTTCAGTAAAAAGATAAAATTAAAAATTAAAAAATAGAGATTCTTGGTTGTCAAAAAGCCACAAATCAACCAAAAGAAAACAACCCAGTTAAAATATGGGCAAAAGATCTAAATAGATACCCCACCAAAAAAAATATATACAGATGGCAAATAAGCATATTGAAACATGCTCAACATCATATGTAATTACAAAATTGCAAATTAAAACAATGAGATACCACAACAATTGGAATGGCTAAAATTTTCTAAAAAGTTGACAATACCAAATGCTGACAAGGATATGGAGCAAGAGGAACCCATTCATTGCAAGTGCTCCTACAAAATAGTACAGCCACTTTGGAAGACAGACTGGCAGTTTCTTACAAAGCTAAACATAATCTTCCCATATGATCTAGAAATCATACCCCTAAGTATTTACCTAAATTAGTTGAAAACATCATCCATTTAAAAAAAGTTACACACCAACATTTACAGAAGCTTTATTCATAAATGCTGAAACAGAATCAACCAAGATGTCTTCAATAGGTGAATGGATAAACAAACAGTGGTATAACTATATGATGGGATACTATTCAGTGATAAAAAGAAATGAGCCATCCAGAAGAAATGGACAGACGTTTCTCTAAAGAAGATATGCAGATGACCAACAAACACATGAAACGATGCTCAACATCATCATTAGAGAAATGCAAATCAAAATGACAGTGAGATATCACCTCACGTCTGCCAGAATGGCTAAAATCAAAAACACAAGAAACAACAAGGATAACAAGGATGACAAGGATGTGGAGAGAAAGGAACCCTTGTGCACGTTGGCAGGAATGCAAACTGGTGCAGCGACTGTTTAAAATTTAAAATAGAACTATCCTACAATCCCGTAATTACACTATTAGGTATTTAGCCAAAGAATACAAAAACACTAGTTCAAAGGGATACATGCACCTCAATGTTTATTGCAGCATTATTTACAACAGCCAAATTATGGAAGCAGCCCAAGTGTCCATCAATAGTTGAATGGAAGAAGAGGTGATATATACATACAATGGAATATCATTCAGCCATAAAAAGAATGAAATCCTGTCATTTGCAACAACATAGATGGAACTAGAGAGTATTATGCTAAGTGAAATTAAGTCAGAGAAAGCCAGATACCATGTGATTTCACTCATAGGTGGAATTTAAGAAACAAAAAAGTAAAGTGGAAAAAAGGGAGAAACCAAGAAACAGATGCTTAACTATAAATAACAAACTGATGGTTACCAGAGTGGAGGTGGGAGAGGTGGGGGGGTAGGGGCAGATGGGCGAAATAGGTGATGGAGATTAAGGAGTACACCTGTGATAAGTACCGGGTGATATATGGAATTGCTGAATCACTACATTGTACATCTGAAACTAATATAGCGCTATATGTTAATTACACTGTAATTAAAATTTAAAAAAAAAGAAATGGGCCATCAGACCATGAAAAGACATGGAGGAAAATTAAATACATATTGCTAAGTAAAAGTAGTCAATCTGAAAAGGCTAAGTCAGTATGATTCCACAAAGGAAAAGGCAAAACCACAGAGACAGTAAAGATTAGTGGTTGGGGAATGGAAGAGAGGGATAAATAGGTGAAGTACAGGAGACTTTTTTAGGCTAGTGAAACTATTCTGTTTGATACTGTAATGGTGAATACATGTCATTATACATCATGTCAAAACTCACAGAACTGTACAACAGAAAGCATGAATCCTAATATGAACTATGTACTTTTGTTAATAATGTGTCATTATTCATTCATTAACTATAACAAATGTACTACACTAATGCAAAATGTTAATGAGGGAAACTGAATACAAAGGAGAAAGGAGGTATACCAGAATTCTCTTCACTATGTGCTCACTTTTCTCTAAACCTAAAACTGCTCTAAAAAAACAAAATCTAGGTCATCCTCTAAACCTGAAAGGGTAAGAGACTGGTAGTGGTGTCTTTTACACTAGCAACCATATCTCAGAGATAATTCCTAGTGCCATAGGAAGAAATTTACAAATTGCAAAACCTAGGTTTGATTTACTAATTCTTCTCTTCACTAAAGTTGTTTGTTTTGCACAAAATTCTAAAACTGGAAAAAATGGAGAAGGACCTAAGATGATGGAATAGCAGGAGGACCCTAGGCTTGCCTCGTCCCTGGAACACAGCTGGATACATATCAAATCATTGTAAATACCCAAGAAGTTGACCTGAGGACTGACAGAATAAAGTGCAAAGCGAGTGGGGGAGAAGAGCCACATCAGGGAAGGTAGAAACTTCAGAGACATAGTTTGGGGGAGAAACAGATGGCAGGTGCTGCAGAGGGAAGGAGCTCTGGTCACGGACAGAGTTCAGACAGACAGAGACAGAGGAGCACACAGGGGTTCACACAAGGAAAACACTTCCCCAAAACCTTTGGGAAAATGAGAGGGACTGCTTTTGTGAGCTTTTATGACCAGTGGGGCTCAAAGACTGGAGGAGTTTTGGAGGTCCTTGGCAGGACTGATGTGGAGCCCATCAGGTGCTACAGTATTCCTGTGAATAAGGGCAGATAGCCTAGGAGCAGATGGTGGGATCTGAGGATCCCCTTGGACTCAGTGCGAGAGACGGTTCCCCATTCTTGGAGCATACCTGGGAGACGTGGCAGTGCCATTCTGGGGACAAAAGAGCCAGCAGCCACCATTTCCCTTCCACGCCTCTCAGCATAGGTGCAGAGACACCTGCTGGGGGTGACTAACCGGAACACCAGCTTTTTGCTGTGCTTTCCTCCAAACTCCACAACTCCGTGCTTTGATATGACTGTCCTTCCAGGACAGACCTGTATCAGTTCCAGAGTGGCTACACCCTCCCCCAGAGGACCGGTATAGCTCCCCACCATACCACATCCCTACAGTTTGGAGTTTTAAAACTCAGTGGCCTGGTTGGATAGACCCCAAGGTGCACTGTACCGCTAGGTGGGCAGACAGCCTAGACACAGCCAGGGATCTGAGAGATGCCTGGGACACATGAGAGGAGATTGTTCACACTTCTGGAAGGGCTTCCCAGATAGCAGTGGGCTCAAACTTCCCTCTCTAGACATGAGAGAAGAGGCTGGCACCATATCCCTCCCCAACCCCTCAGCATAAACTAACTTCACTAAGCAGTACAGCAAGAACAGTGGCAGCCTAAACCACTTACACCAATCCCTATCCCTCACCCCCACTGTACTCTGCTGGTGTTATTTCTTAGGTAAGTGTGCCTGAGAACCCCAGCAGTAGGCTCATCCCCCAAAGATCAGCACAAATCCCCTGTACGCACCAGGTCTACTAACCATAGAGTTTTGCAAAACTTCAACTCTAGTGGAAATAGCATCAGGTCTCGTTAAACAAGGAGACTAGAGCACACCTAGTTAAAACTCGCCACACTCTGGCCAAGGTCCAAACACTTCCTTGCTGCAGGCAAGGAGAAACTCTGGGAGGACTGACCTGAGAAAAGAGCCATAAAACACAGCAGCAGAGTACTCAAGCACATACAACAGACACACATCCTGAAGCATCAGGCTCTGGACAGTATATGACAGCTTCTTCATAAAGCCATTATTCTCAGGAGCAGGAAACATAACAGGCTTTCCTAAAACACAGAATAAGAGACCTAGACAAAATGCCAGAAAAGGTCATGGCCAGGGATCTAATCGAAACAGACATAAGTAATATGCCTAATCTAGAACATAAAGCAATAATCATAAGGATACTAGTGGGGCTTGAGAAAAGCAGAAAAGACACTAGGGAATCCCTTACCACAGAGATAAAAGACCTAAAAACTAATCAGGCCAAAGTGAAAAATACAATAACTGAGATTTGAAACCAACTGGATGTAGTGACTACAAGGATAGAAGCAAAGGAATGAATAAATGATATAGAAGATAAAATTATGGAAAATAATGAAGGTAAAAAGAAGAGGAAAAGAAAAATATTAGATCATGAATGTAGACTTAGGGAACTCAGTGACTTCATAAAGTGTAATATCATTCATATCATGGGAGTCATAAAAGAAGAGACGGAAAAGGGGGCAGAGGTTTATTTGAGGAAATGACAGCTGAAAACTTCCCTATCTGTGGAAGGTAACAGACATCCAAATCCAGGAGGCACAGAGAACTCTCATCAAAATAAACAAAATAAATAAATGAACAGCAGGCCAACACCAAGACATATCATAGTTAAATTTGCAAGATATAGACACAAAGAAAAAACCCTAATAGCAGCAAGACAAAAGAAGTCCCTAAATTACAAGGGAAGACAAATAAGGTTAGCAACAGATCTCTCCACAGAAACTTGGCAGGCAAGAAAAGAGTGGCATTATATATTCAACATACTGAATGGGGAAAATATGCAGCCAAGAATACTCTATCCAGAAAGGCTGTCATTCAGAATAGAAAGAGAGATAAAAGGGTTTTCCAGAAAACGAAAAGTAAAGGAGTTCATAACCACTAAACCAGCCCTGCAGGAAATATTAAAGGAGACTCTTTGAGTGGAAAAGAAGACCAAGGGTGACCAAGACTAGAAAGGAAAAGAGAAAATCTCCAGAAATGAAAAACAAGTAATAAAGTGGCACTACATTCATAACTACCCATAATCACTCTGAATGTACATGTACTAAATGCTCCAATCAAAAGACATACGGTGTGTGAATGGAAAAAGAAAAAGAAAAAGACCCATCTATACGCTGCCTATAAGAGACTCATTTTAGACCTAAAGACACCTGCAGATCAAATGTGAGGGAATGGAGAACCATCTAGTGTCAAAAGAAAGCCAGAGTAACCATAATTATATCAGACAAACTAGATTTTAAGCCAAAGACTATACCAGGAGATGCAGAAGGGTACTATATCATAATAACGGGGTCTATCCAACAAGAAGAGCTAACAACTGTAAATATTTATACCCCCAACTTGATAGCACCCAAATATATTAATCAATTAATAACAAACATAAAGAAACTCATTGAAAATAATATAGTAATAGTAGGGGACTTTAACACTGCACTTGTATCAATGGACAGATCATCTAAGCAGAAAATCAACAAGGAAACAATGACTTTGAATGACACAGTGGACCAGATGGACTTAACAGATATGTTCAGAACATTTCATCCTAAAATAGCAGAATACACATTCTTTTCAAGGGCACATGAGACCTTCTCCATAATAGATCACATACTAGGTCACAAATCACATACTAGGCCTCAACAAGTACAAAAAGATTGAGATGATACCATGCATATTTTCCTATCACAATGCTATGAAATGTGAAGTCAATCACAAGAAAAAATTTAGAAAGTCCACAAATATATGGAGACTAAAGAATATCCCACTAAAGAATGAATGTGTCAACCAGGAAATTAGAAAGAAAGAAAATAAAAAATACATGGAAACATATGAAAATGAAAACAGGATGGTCCTAAAACCTTGGGATACAGCAAAAGTTGTCATAAGAGAGAAGTATATATATAGCAATACAGGCCTACCTCAACAAGCAAGAAAAATCAACCACACCTAAAGGAGCTAGAAAAAGAACAACAAATGAAGCCTAAAGCCAGCAGAAGGGAAATAATAAAGCTTACAGCAGAAATAAATGATATAGAAACAACAACAAAAAACCCCCAGCAGAATAGATCAATGAAACCAGGAGATGATTTTTTGAAAAAATTAATAAAACTGATAATCCCCTAGCCATACTCATCAAAAATAAAGAGAAAGGACCCAAATAAATAAAATCATGAATGAGACAGGTCACAGATATATAAACAATTGTGAGAGAATATTATGAAAAATCATATGCCAACAAATTGAGCAATGTGGAAGAAATGGATAAATTCCAAAAAACATATAAACTACCAACTGAAACAGGAAGAAATAGAAAATTTGAACAGACTGATAACCAGGAATGAAATTGAATCAGTAATCAAAAATCTCCCAACAAAGAATGGTCCAGAGCCAGATTTATTCTTGGGCAAATTCTACCAAATATTTAAAGAAGAGTTAATATCTATTCTTCTCAAACTATTTCAAAAAATAGAAAAGGAAGGAAAATATCCAAACTCATTCTACAAGGCCAGCATTACCCTGACACCAAAACCAAAGACCCCACTAAAAAAGACAACTACAAACCAATATTCCTGATGAACATGAATGCAAAAATTCTCAATAAATACTAGCAAGTTGAACCCAACAGTACATTAAAAGAATAATTCAGCATGATCAAGTGGGATTTATTCCTGGGCTGCAAGAGTAGCTTGCAAATCAATCAATGTGAAACACCTAATAAAAGGAAGGATAAGAACCATATGATCTTCTCAATAGATGCAGAAAAAGCATACATCAAAATACAGTATCCATTCTTTTTTTTTTAATGTTTATTTTTGAGAGAGGGAGAGAGAGAGAAAGAAAGAGAGAGCACATAAGTGGGGGGGGGAAGGGGGGGATACAGAGGATCTGAAGCAAGCTCTGTGCTGACAGCAGTGAGTCCAAACAGCATCGATTCTTGATAAAAACCCTCAACAAAGTGGGATAGTGGGAATATACCTCACCATCATAAAGGTCATATATGGAAGACCCACAACTATTACCTTCAATGGGGAAACACTGAGAGCTTTTACTGTACGGTCAGGAACAAGGCAGGGATGTCCACTCTCATCACTGTAATTTAACCTAGTATTGGAAGTCTTAAGCCTTAGCAATTAGACAACATAATGAAATAAAAGGCATCCATATTGGTAAGGAAGAAGTCAAACTTTCACTATTTACAGACAACATGATACTCTATGTAGAAAACCCAAATGACTGATACACAAAATCAGTAAAGTTGCAGGATACAAAATCAACATATAGAAACTGTCTGCATTTCTATACACCAATAATGAAGCATCAGAAAGAGAAATCAAGGAATTGATCCCATTTACAATTGTACCAAAACAATAAGACACCTAGTAATAAGCCTAACCAAAAAGGTAAAAGACCTGTACTCTGAAAACTATAGAACACTTATGAAAGAAACTGAAGAGTACACAAAGAAATGGAAAAACATTCCATGCTCATGGATTAGAAGAACAAATATTGTTAAAATGTCTATACTACCCAAAGCAATCTACACACTTAATGCAACTGCTATCAAAATACCTCAGGCATTTTTCACAGAGCTAAAACAAACAATCCTAAAATTTGTATGGAACCACAAAAGACCTTGAATAGCCAAACCAGTCCTAAAAAGCAAAGCAAAGCTGGAAACATTACAGTTCCAGACTTCAAGCTATATTACAAAGCTGTAGTCATCAAGACAGTATAGTACTGGCACAAAAACAGACGCATAGAACAGAAAACCCAGAAATGGACCCATAACTCTATGGTCAACTAATCTTTGACAAAGCAGGAAAAGAATATCCAATGGAAAAAAGTCTCTTCAACAAATGGTGTTGAGAAAACTAGACAGCAAAATGCAGAAAAATGAAACTGGACCACTTTTCATACACCATACACAAAAATAAATTCAAAATGGATGAAAGACCTAAATGTGAGACAGGAAACTATCAAAATCCTAAAGGAGAACACAGCTAACAACCTCTTTGACCTTGGCCAGAGCAACTTCTTACTAGACATGTCACTGGAGGCAAGGGAAACAAAAGCAAACATGAACTATCGGGACTTCATCAAGATTAAAAGCTTCTGCACAGTGAAGGAAAACAATCAACAAAACTAAAAGGCAGCCTACGGAATGGGAGATGATATCTGTAAATGACAAATCTGATAAAGGGTTAGTATTCAAAATCTATAAAGAAATTATCAAACTCAACACCCCAAAATAAATAATCCAGTTAAGAAATGGGCAGAAGACATGAATAGACATTTTTCCAAAGAAGACACACAGATGGCCAATAGACACATGAAATGATGCTCAACATCACTCATCACCAGGGAAATGCAAATCAAAACTATAATGAGTGGGGTGCCTGGGTGGCTCAGTCAGTTAAGTGCCTGACTTCAACTCAGGTCATCATCTCATGGTTCACGAGTTTGAGCCCTGCATCAGGCTCTGGGCTGTCAGCACAGATCCTGGAGCCTGTTTTGGATTCTGTGTCTCCCTCCCTCTCTGTCCCTACCCCACTCATGCTGTTCCTCTCTCTCTCTCAAAACTAAATAAATATTAAAAAAAAAAAAAAAAACTACAATGAGATATCACTTCACACCTGTCAGAATGGCTAAAAATAACAATACACAAAACAGCAAATGTTGGCAAGGATGTGGAGAGAGGGGAACCCTCTTGGATTGTTGATGGGAATGCAAACTGGTGCAGCCACTCTGGAAAACAGTATGGAAGTTCCTCAAAAAGTTAAAAATAGAACTACCCTACAACCCAGCAATTGCACTAATAGGTATTTACCCAGAGGATAAAAAAATACAGATTTGAAGTGGCACATGCACCCGATGTTTATAGCAGCACTATGGACAATAGCTAAATTATGGAAAGAGCCCAAACGTCCATCAACTGATGAATGGATAAAGAAGATGTAGTATATACACACAATGGAATATTATTCAGCCATCAAAAGAATGAAATCTTGCCATTTCCAACAACATGGATGGAGCCAAATATCCTATGTATTAACTAACTAGAATTTAAATTAAAAATTTGAAAATAAATAAAATCAGTTAAGTGTTTTTTAAAAATCTTGAAACTGGGACACCTGGGTGGCTCAGTCGGTTAAGTGTCCGACTTCAGCCCAGGTCATGATCTCACGGTTTGTGAGTTCGAGCCCCATGTCATGCTCTGTGCTGATAGCTTGGAGCCTGGAGCCTTCTTTGGATTCTGTGTCTCCCTCTCTCTGTGCCCCTCCCCCACTCATGCTCTCTCTCTCTCTCTCTCTCTCTCTCTCTCTCTCTCTCTCTCTCAATAATAAATAAACATTAAAAAATTTTTTTTAAAGATCTTGAAACCAAAAAAATAATAGATAAAATTGGAAAAATATTTTAAAAATAAATAAAAAATAAATAAATGAAAAACCAAAAGGTATTTTTTTAAAGGGGTAAATTCTTTTGTAGCAATGGCATAAAGGAAACCACAGTAAAGCGTATCATCTACAAGTCAAAAGAGAAAAGATAAATTTGCACAGATAATTCTTTAAATAAAAAGGAAATTCACAAGGTAAATGACAACCTTGG
Source organism: Prionailurus bengalensis (assembly GCF_016509475.1). Taxonomy (NCBI): domain Eukaryota; kingdom Metazoa; phylum Chordata; class Mammalia; order Carnivora; family Felidae; genus Prionailurus; species Prionailurus bengalensis. The sequence goes on from NC_057355.1 coordinate 100,861,164, forward strand.
GGTAGGAAAGATAGTTTGTTTCCCTCATATAAAGTATCTAGAAGTTAATAAGAATAAAGTTCAACCATGATAGAAAAATGGGCAAAAGATACCAAACAGCAGTTCATTTCAATGAACAGTACGTAACTGCAAAAGAGTACAGGAGGGAGAAACTCTTGCCAGACACTGGGTATTTCAAACTGATGGTTTTAGCACATAAAAGTAGGATGACAGAATGAAAGGCGTTTTTTCCCTCATGGTTATTTGGAAGGTGCAGCTATGATATGGCACACGATTTAACACAGTCCTTCAACATTCTAAATATCACTACTGAAAATTTTTGTAAAATACTATATTTCACAAGTCATTTTTCTTACATTTTAAATTAAAATGAGGACATTACCTCTTTACAATTCTTCTTTCTTGAAATTTATTTTTCCCCCTCAGTTTCTTCTTCCCATAAGTGTTGGTCTTGTGTAGGATGCTCCCTGGATAACTTGTATGTTGACAACACCTATACCTGTACTCCCCAAGGACTCAAATCCCCACAGCTGCCTACTCTAGACTCAGGTCTGATGGGCATTCCCTTGTTAAAGTAGATTCCTCTTCCCCTGTAAACCTGTCCTTCCTTGCCTACTTCAGATGTTGATCAGAAAGGATTTGGGATAGAGTGAGATTGGAAAGACAGAAAAGAAGAGATTAGGGATTAACTAGAGTTTGTAGTTTTATGTTTGTAAGCAAATTAACTTTTACTAAATCCAGTTAATTTCACCTCCTAAGCATTAAAAAGAAAATCCCCTCTTTGCTATCTTTATTTTATCTCCCTAGATTACATAATGGACACACAATGGTTTCTATGTGTGCTTGGACTTTACAAATCTGTCTCACACCCACCAGAAAAAGCTTTCAAGTACTATTCTGATCACATCACTTATTTGCCTAAAATCCTCTGTTGAGCAATCAGGTGTTGAGGTGGTCAGTTAGTACAGTGAGCCAAACTTAACAATCAAGCCTTTATTCACCTACTGTGATAGCAAGAGCCAGAGGCCAAAAGAGAGGCACCAGCTCCACAATGTTCCATTCCTTGCCCCACTGACCATGGGTTGGCATTAGGCCAGAGTCATATGGGTGCAGTTCAGGTGCAGGGAGGCATTGCATTCCCAGGGGCCCCAAACAAATGGCTCCTGACTCTTTATGGACTCCGGGGCTCAGGAGAAAGAAAGGGGGAGGAGCCAGAAGTGGAATGGTACTAAGTGGAGAAACGTGTCTCAACCAAAGACCCTTGATAAGGTCTTAGTGGAAGCACCTAGGAGGTGCCTCAGCCAAGGTCTCTGATAATGAGGCCTTCGAATAGAGACACTTGGGCTAAAAATATAGGTGTACCCATGAGCATGTCTGGCCTCAGGGACTGGAACTGGTGAGGTGCTTGATAGTTAGACCTTAACTTTCTCTAGAAAACTGCAATGCAGTGGGCATGCACCAAGTCTGGTGTGGGCAGGATACCTTCCCCCATGAGGCCTACCAGACAAAGCCTGTAAATGCCTGTTGTCAGGCCTGATAGATGACACAAAGATTCTGGCCTAGAGCTGAACTCCTAACTCTTCAGTGGCTACCCCAAAAGCCACAACTTCTTTACATGGTAAACACATATCTCTTCATCTGACCCCATACCTACTTTTCTGCTCTCATGTCCTGCTTCACATTTCATACTCCAGTAAAAACTGCCCCCTCCAAACTATTCTAACCTCTATGCATTTGCTCACAGTGTCCCCTGATCTCCCCACCTTCTGTTTCTTCACCAAGCAAACCCTCACTTATCCTTTAAGAGTCATCCCAAGTGCTACATCCATCAGGAAGCCTTCTTAACAAATATCCACCATCATTCTAGACACAAGTGACCATTCTCTATGCTGTGGATCCTTAAGCCTTATGCATCAAACTTCTATTTTACTTACTACATAATATGTTCTGTTTATGTATCTAACAAAACACTAAATTCCTAGAGAACAGAAGTCATATATTTTTCTATTATGTATCCCCAATGCCTACTGAGTATCAGGTACATAGCAGAAACATGGGGAATCATCTATTTGTGGAATTAGTATTCTATGAATCAGCATTAGCACAGCACTAGGAATAGGACACTACTACAGCAGGATTGAATGACACAAGCCCCATAGGGTAACCAGTTCCCAGCATCGACAGCCTCTCCACACTAAGGCCCAATTGTTTTAAAACCACTTTGTCAGCAGGTTGTCCAACATGAGCCTGCTGCTCCAGGATTTGCTATCAAACTTGTCAAAGACAATCTTAAATCTTAGTATTGCCTCCCTAACCCTCAAAGAATCTTCTTTCTCTGTCTCTTCACCCTCTCATATCTGGGTCAAAGATTGTCATCAGGTATCCACTGTAAAAATGGCAGAAACTAGGGAGCTTCTTGAGAACAAGCATCATATCTATTAAAACTAGGACTTTGCTAAGCTTTTTATGACCCCCACCCTGAAGACACCATTCTCTAGGGGGGAAGTCTCTGCACAGCCTAGCAGCTCTTTGGAATTCCTCTTCAAAAGGCCATTGTTCACCCTCTATAACTGGCTTCTTGGTCTACAGGCCTTAGACTCCATGGTTGTCAACGAGTTCTAAGAACTTTTCATTAATATATAATTAGTACTGGAACATTTAAAAGTATCCATTTGCAAAGTGATAACCACAACCTTCCACCTTTACGTTTTGTGTCTTGTCGTTTAACTTTCATCCAATTTTTATGGGAATCCAGTCAGAGAGAAGAAAGAGGGGAGCCAAGCAGAAAACAAACACACTCAGTGTCAGAAAAGGTCTTAGTGGCCAAGAGTCCAAGTGCAACATTAAACTGGAAAAGTCCACGTTAACTTGTGTCCCTAATGAAGTTGTAGTTTCCAGCTGTGTCACCAAAGAGAGTATCAGACTTCATTCAGGAGGAGACTGCACAAATGGACTCCACATAGGCCTAAACCCCAGGTCTAAAGACTCCATGCCATAGAAGTTAAATTTAGATTCACTCTCTCTCTCAGTAAACACTACAATGTGTGTTGAGACTATCTGCACAGTTTCTGTACCTACTGACCAGGCACAGAGCTACAGACTCCAGAAAAATCAGGCTGGGGTCAGAAGCATGCCAGACATTTTAAAACTCCTAGTGAGAACAGCAAAGACAAACTTCTTACCTGGTAAAATCCTTACTTCACAGGTACATTCAAAAGCAAAAGCAATACTATGACCATGTGGTCCTGCTGTGCCCTCTCCTACTTTTATACAAAGATGTATCTGTATCCTTTGCCAGTCAAGAAATTTTAGATCCTCTATGTAGGAAGACAGACCAGTAATTTGTGTGAAATTAATGCCTATGAATATAATGTTAAAACCCTAAAATACTTTAATGGGTTGTGGTTTTCTAAAATGAAATCAAGAGATTGTTAACAATAAGTGAATGAGTACCCCCTATACTTACAAGAGAACATGAGCAATGATGGCATTCACGTCAAACAAGGTATCAGTAGGGAATTCTCTCAGTAAGATGTTGCCCCTATAAAAAAATTTAAAAAAAGCATTACAGAAATATTTCCCTGGAACTCATTTTTCTTGTCTCTCTAATACAGTAGGTTGTAAGTTCTCTGATGTTAAGAGCCTAGGTGTTATCCATTATCCCATTCACCTATCAGCATGCTGATGGTAAAATATGCACAAATATTTATTGAATATACGTTCAATAAATATGTTGACTTGGAAGAATGTAGGCCCAGAACTTGGCAAAAAAAACTAGGAAAACACATGAGTCTCAACACAGCTTCCTACCAACCTCCTTGTCACATACACACAGATTCCCTAAATGGGCTGGGAAGGAGACAAATGGGAGAGACAAACAAGTGTCCTCAGCAATTGGTCTGAGGAGACAGTATCTGTCCTCACTTCTTAGGCCAAATCCCAAGAGTTTGACAAAAAGATTTTGAGAAACTTCAGAGAGACTAGCAGACCAAAGTGGAGAGGAATCTGTAACTGGGACATTGGCAGATGTCTCAAAAATACCTTTCTTTCACACCCAAATATGGACCTGAGAGATCTACTCAAAACACTAACTTTGTTAAATGCTTACTTTCCAGGCACTTATAGTAGTAGTTTACATAAGAATTCTCATGTAATATTCAAAACAAGTCTGTGAGGTAGCTGTTATACCTATTTTAACTAATTTTATAGCTAAAGAAGCTAAAGTTCAGATAACAAATCTAGGACTTAGACCATTTGCTAAACTTCATATAATCCCCCATGCATACAACTTTATCCTGGCTTAGTGATATTTTATATATTTTAATATTCTAGAAGTATAGCTTTAATTTGGCTATCACACTCAAAAACAGTTTACCTGAATAAATACACTTTCATCAAATCCTTTTCTTTTCCACAGTATCTTGATGTTTCTTCTTTGACACAATTAACCTTTAAAAGATTATATTTAAGGTTTAGAGTATATATCAAAAGGTCAAGTTTCTTGGTTATGGAAACAAGAAGGAAAATTAAACAGTAAAATCTGTCTCCAGGTCAAATTTAAAAAAAATTTTTTTTAATGTTTATTTTTGAGAGAGAGCGAGAGTGAGCACGAGTGGGGGAGGGGCAGAGAGAGCGGGAGACAGACTCTGAAGGAAGCTCCAGACTCTGAGTTGTCAGCACAGAGTCCAATACAGGGCTTGAACTTGTGAACTGTGCGATCATGGCCTGAGCCGAAGTCAGACGCTTAACCAACTGAGCCACCCAGGATCCCCTCACATTTTTTATTTTACTTTTCTTTCTGATTTGTATCCTATAATTGCTCATTTATTCAAGTGGGTTACCTCAGAGAAAGAAAGTGTTTCTATACCTAAGAGTTATATTTAATTATACTTAAGAGTTTAAATTTAATTCAATCTTATGGAACAAGTACGAGGTAACCAGGTAGAAAAGGAAAGAAACCATTTAGGCAGGACAAAAAATCATGAGCAAAAGCAAAGAAGCAGAACTAAGTGGTAAGTTGAGGGCATGAAAGCATCTCAGCAGCTGGAACACAGGTATGACAGATACTGCTGGTTTCTATTCTATTTTTGTTTCTTTCTTTTTAAACATTTGTTTATTTTGAGAGAGAGAGAGAGAGGCAGAGAGAGACAGGGAGAGAGAGACAATCCCAAGCAGACCCTGCACTGTCAGTGTAGAGCCCAACATGGGGCTCAATCTCATGAACCACAAGATCTTGACCTGAGCTGAAATCAAGAGTCAAATGCTTAACTGACTGAGCCACCCAGATGCCCCACTGCTGGTTTCTTATCCAAAATCCATCCTTCCCTTTTGTTTTATTAACAGAACTTCCCTAAACACAAATGCCCCCAGTGAAAGACTTTTCCAGGTTCCCCAACAACTATAGATGGCCAAACAATGTTAGGGAGAAGCTACTGGGGTCGGATCAAAGAAGGTTCTTAAAGGAGAGCTGACTTACACTTCTCCTACTTCTTCCTGACAAAAAACAGACAAGACAGTGCCAGCAGTAATTATGGACCATGAAGCATCTTTAAAGGATAAACCCTTGCTGAGGATGATGCAACAGAAACAGCAACATGAAGATGTAATGGAAGGCAAGGGAACACAAAGATAAGCAGGAAAGTTAAACGAGTATCACCTCAGTACAGGGCAAGGATGAATGAGATCTGAAGCAAAGCAGAAAAGGACAGAAGAGATTTGAGAGATTTCTCACCAATACAGTAAGTAAAACTAGGGAGAAGACTGAGCATGTGTATGCAGTAGGGAATAAAGGAAAAAAGAAGGAGATAAAAAGAATGAAGAGGTTTCTAGATGGGGCAAAGGGTAGCCACCAACAAAATTTGCACTAAACTAAGGTTAGAAGAAAAACAGTCATTTCATTTCAGATTTTGTAAGTTTTGGTTTTGTTTTTTAAATGGGTTGGTTGTTTTCTATGTGTGTCATTCAATTTAATTTTAATGGAGTTTGAGGAAGCAGAATGACAACTAGGGAAGCTACATTTGTTTTCAAAAGCTACAAAAGGAGAACTGATACTCAGAAAAAATATCAGGAATAGAGAAATTAGAATTAAAAGTTGGAATACTGCCATAACCAAAAAGAGTGAATTTTAGCATATGTAACTTTTTAAAGAATTCTTTAGGGGTACCTGGGTGCCTCAATCAGTTGAGTGGCCAACTTCAGCTCAGGTCACGATCTCGTGGTATGTGAGTTCGAGCCCCACATTGGGCTCTCTGTTGTCAGCATAGAGTCTGCTTCAGATCCTCTGTCCACCCCACCCCGCCCCTTCCCCTGCTTGCATTCTCTCTCTCAAAAATAAACACTAAAAAAAATTTTTTTTAAGTCAGAGCATAGGGGATGGTTGACATTAGGACAATAGATTTTTTTTCCATTCAGCCGTTTAACATATATATGAACACCTACCATATGTTAGTCACTCTTCTAGTCACTGGGGGCACAATTAAGTTCCAAATAAAGATTTTTATCTTTAGAACTTACATTCTAAAAGTAGGAGACAGACAATTTTAAAAACTAATTAATATGTAGCATTAAGTCCCACAAATTAAGAAAACAGTAAAGGGACAGTATGTAACAGGACATTTTATACAGGTAATCAAGGAAGGCTTGGCGGGGGGGAGGGGAGGTGACCTTTGCACAAAGAACTGAAGCAAAGTAGTGATGCATACTATTATATAAGTATGTTGAAAAGAGGAGTTCTGACAGAAGAGAAAATACTTGCAAAGGCCTTGTAGAAATAATACATCAAGCAGGTTCAGGTAACAAAAAGATGACTTGTAGGTGTCAGGAACAAACTGAGCAGGTTGGAGAGGCAGAAAAAGAAATGAGAGGAAGCCAGTGTCCATAAGAGTGAAGAGTTTCAAGTTTATCCTAACTGTAACAGGAAGCCTTTTGGAGGGGTAGCAATGTGACCTGACACATTTGACTTATGCATAGAGAAGAATTTAGTAGGACAAGAGTGAAAGGAGAAAGGCCAATTATTAGAAGGCTATGGTAGTTTCCCAGATGAGAAGTCATGAAGGTCTGGACAACAGGGGTCAAAGTGGAGGTGCAGGAAGTGCTAAGATTTGGGAAATTTTGATAGTAGAACCTAAAGGTTTATTGATGGGTTGGTTATGACAAAGTCAAAGATGATTCAAAGTTTTTTTTGTTTTAAAGTCTACTTTGATATAGTAAGATAACTATACCAGCCTCCTTTTGGTCATCACTTAATGATACATCTTTTTCCTTCCTTCAATACTTTGAAGATATCTGAAGACTGACTTTATTTTAAGATGCATTTCTAAATAGCATACATTTGGGTTTGGTTATTGCACCCAGCTTGGCAATCTTTGTCTTAACTGGAACATTTAGTACATTTATATTTTAGTGTTTTCTTCATCTACCTCTGCCTCCTGAAATCTTAACTTTTCAAGACAATCTCAAAATGCTACTTTTTGTAAAGTCTTTCCAAATACCATACGTGACCTTCTGCCATGACAATCAGATATGAGCTTCCCTTCTTTAAACCTCAGTGGCATTTTATCTGTATCTCATATTACAACGATCATGTTCTGCTACTTATTGAAGTGATTTGTGTTTTATCTCCCCTATTTAGGATCTAAACTGTCCAAAGAAATAGACTGGGTCTTTATCACATATCTATCTAAGAAACTAGATGAAGCAGCTCATTTCAATGTCATAAACATTTACCAAATATTTATTATGTGCAGAGAGTGAGCTAGGTACTTAATATTTGTCTGCCTTATTCACCAGTCTTCTTTCCACACAGCTTAGCATCCTCAACTGTAAAATCAAGACTTTACGTTTTGTTAGTTCATAAAGGCAACAACACTCTAGGCATGAACTTTAATATTCTATTTTAGTTACCAGATATACAGTTACTAGTTACTCAATAAATAGTATGATTATCCCTTTTGAATGTCATACCAAGTTAGTATTTCATCTCTAAACTTTAGTCTAGAATTTTATTAAAAGCTCCTCGAAGATGAGCACCATTATCATTCTAGAGTGTAATCAGCTGTTCAAAGTTAACCCAGTTACATACAGAATTAAGAAAAGACTTTTTTTTAAGTGTTTAGCAGTGACATAGAAATAGAGAATTGGTCTTTTCCCCTGGTTCCTCACACATTCCTAAAACCCTTGTTATTTCCTGAGTGACAGGAGGGCTAGGAGTATCTTTTGTTCTAACACTTGGTCTTTAACCCCAGTTCCTTATAGAAGAGCTTCTAAGACCCTTGGAAACTCCTAGAGTATCTTTTTGCATGCTAAAACACTGATCACTGGGGGGCCCTAGATAGCTTCAAGATGGGGGCTGCTCACTAAAAAGACAAAGGCATGATTAGAAGATTGAACTTTCTGCCCCATCTCCCATCCTCTGCACTAGAGATGAAGCCAATCACCAGTGGCCAATGATTTACTCAATCGTGCCCACATAATGGAATCTCCATAAAACCCCTAAATAACAGGGCTTGAAAGCTTCCAGGCTGGTGAACACATCTAAGTAATGGGAAGGTGAAACACCCCATACTACAAGAGGACAGAAGCTCCTGTGCTCAAGGCTTCCAGACCTTGCCATATGCATCTTTTACATTTGGCTGTTCCTGAGTTCTATCACGTATAATAAACCAGTAATAGTACACAAAGTGTTTTCTTGAGTCTTGAGAGCCATTACAGCAAATTATTGAACAAGCAAGGAGGGGGTTTTGAGAGCTCCCAGTTTATAGGCAAGTCAGACAGAAGTTGTAGGCAACCTAAGAATCTACTCCCTATGATTGGCATCTGAAGTAGAGGGCAATCTTATAGGACTAAGCCCTTCCTGTGAGATCTGGGTTACATGGGTGGTCAGTATCATAAATGACTGGTGTAGAAAACTCACACATTTGATGTCAGAAGTGTTCTGTGGATAGAGGGAAGAGTTTCCCTTTAACAGGCAAGGTTAGTTAACCTTTCTATGCTTCCTGCCCTGGGAACTCTAGCTGCAGGGACCAAGTGGGTCAGCAGCCATCTCTCAGAAGCAGAAGACTAATGAACTAAGAAAAAATAAATGTACACAGAAAGTCAGGTAGACACTAATCTGACAGAATTTAATAATCACTGGGTTATTAATCATTCAATTTTCTGAGGTACAAATTCTAAGATTAAAGTAAATGAAAAGCTCATGTAGCTATCTAATCCATGATGCATGTGGAAATTTTCCATAATACTCCATGGCAAGTTTGAACATTTTTTGAGAAAAAAATTAAATACGTCATTTCAAGTTAGGCTGTTTTGACTTTGTCCTAAAAATAAAGGAAAAACTGCAACATAAGCAATTATAAAGACTTAGAAGAACAGAAAACAAAAAATACTTCAATTGCCTCAATTTTGATACTTCAGTTTGTGCTAATAGAAATTTAATAAATAGTTGAATGTGGAGATCTACTATATTTGTCAGGCAAAACAAAGCAAAAAAGCCTAAGTATAGCATTAAAAACTGAAACAGTTTATAAAACAAATTAAGTTCTAAGCTAACAAAAAATTCTGAACAGCTTTTTTCTTTATCTACATGTACTAATTTACACCATAATCTGGAAGTATCTTCTGTGCTTCTGTTCTTTCTTATGAAAAAAAGGTAGAAAAAAAATATTTTTCCAGTTTGGAAAAAGATCTGAAACGTAAGTATTTTTAGATACTCAGCATTAAGTCATATAATTATAAAATGTTTGTCACTAATAATTTAGTAACAAAAAAATATCTTTCTACCTTTGCAACTGAAATTCCAAAGTCCTGGAGAGGTTTAACAGCCTCATTCAGTTCTTCAAGAAATATGGAAGTTCTTGGAGAATCTAAAATAAGAAATGTTTTATGAATGTTTTATGGCTCGTTCCTTAGGAAAGATGAATTTTTAAAATTAAGGCCCAAAGCTGCAAACTGAAAAAGAAATGGATTGGTTTGCCCAACAAGTATATACAATACAACCAATAATCAAGTAAACATACCTGGTTATATAATTTTATACCCTTACTTCTTATTGCCTCATTACTCTTATTTCTAATGTTTTATGATGATTTTAATTTTGTAAGTGAATTTTTAAAATTTCTAAAATAAGAATAAATAAATGTTTAATTCAAAGCTAACATTCGGCATTATTTTTCCAAGTTTCCATATACACAACACACATGTATACATGCACAAAACTTTTGAAATGATTTTAAAATACCATTTTCAAATCACAATTATAAGAACCAAGAGAAACGTGGATTAATTTCACTTACTAATTCCAGGAATAGTATTTTTTAAGGCATAAAGACTTAAATGAGACCATTACATTTTTAGTTATGTTCAATACTTACATTGGTTAATCAGTGTAATTAATGGTATACTAAAGCAGAGTATTAAATAAAAGCATTACTAATTCTTCACTTAAAGTTTTAAAATACTTTAAACATATCCACTTGCTAAAAATATCAAGAAGTATACTTTCAGAAATGACTAGATGAGGGGCGCCTGGGTGGCTCAGTTGGTTAGGCATCGGACTTCAGCTTAGGTCATGATCTTGCGGTTCATGGGTTTGAGCCCCACAACAGGCTCTGTGCTGATAGCTCAGAGTCTGGACCCTGCTTCAGATTCTGTGTCTCCCTCTCTCTCTGCTCTGCCCCTCCCCCCACTCACATTCTGTCTGTCTCTCTCTCAAAAATAAATAAACGTTATAAAAAAATTTTTTTAAAGGACTAGATGAAATTCAGGTGTTACTCTACTAATAGCTAATTCTTATCTGGTATTTACTAAAGACTAAGTCACATGAATAAAGTCATTTAATCCTCACGACAAATTTATAAAGTATTATTTCCTCATTATGGATGACAACAAAAACACAGAGAGGCTAAGTGATTTAACCAAAATCACACAGAAGGTCAACTGGCACAATCATGATTTAAACTCAGGCATATATATTTTAGTAACAGCTTTATAGCACATAATACTAATCTTGACAGTATCCCAGCAATACTACTGATTAAACAGCAAGAGAAACATCACAAAAATCACGTCAGAATATAAAAAATACTTACCGGCTTGACAAAAATAAGCTAAGGAGGCTTTTCCCGGTTGCAATGTACTGAAGTATTTCTGAGGGCTCAGTTCTGATAGAGAGTCTACTGCTGACTTATAAAAAATGCACATCATGACAAAAGAGATGCCAACTCTATATATATTGAAACTGGAAGACATCATCAGCTGTAGTTGTACATGGGCAGGAGATTTTTGTCTGTTTTGTTCACTGCTGTGTTCTGTTGCCTAGGACAATACCTAGCAACGGTAGGTATTCAACAAAGTTTTGCTGAATAAATTTGTTAAACAAATGAATGAAGTAAAATCTGCAAGAAGAATAATGTAAGGCATTACTTATGTATTTGATTTTGTTAATACTTTCCTATTTCCTTCTAGTAAACATTTGAGAGGGATATCTATAATGACATTGATTTGATAATACAATTGATTCTGGATACTTGCAAAAGATATCAAATATATCCAGAAAATACAATATGAAATATTTTATGTTTAATAGATCTTTACTAGAGTATGTTAAGCTAATTGTCATTTTTAAGGGTTCTAAAACTAAGTCTCAAACCTTATCCAACCCTTGTTTTAAATTGGTCATTTTATCTTTCTCTACCCAAAGTAGATTTACAATGAATACTCAAATAGTTATTTCATACCATTACCATGGGAGTGAGGCATCCAAAACCTACATCTATTATGTTTACATTCTTTTTACTTTAAATTTCCTGGAAGATAGCTATTAAAACTACTTAAGGGGCACCTGGGTGGCTCAGTTGGTTGAGCGACCAACTTCGGCTCAGGTCACGATCCTGCAGCTCATGAGTTGGAACCCCACATGGGGCTAGCAGCTATCAGTACAGAGCCTGCTTCAAAACCTCTGTCTCCCTCTCTCTCTTCCCCTCCCCTGTTATGCATGCATGCATGTTCTCTCTCTCTCAAAAGTAAATAAAAATAAAAATAAAACTTGGAAACCAATTTGACAATAAATTTCATATTAAAAAAACTAATAACATTCCTTCTAAGTATAGTTTTAATTTTATTTGTTTATAATTTTTTAGTGTTTATTTTAGAGAGAGTGAGAGCGCGCGCACACAAGTGGGGGAGGGGCAGAGAGAAAGAGAGACACAGAATCTAAAGCAGGCTTTAGGCTTGAGCCATCAGCACAGAGCCCAACACGGGGCTTGAACTCACCAACAGTGAGATCATGACCTGAGCTGAAGTCAGATGCTTAACTGACTGACCCACCCAGGTGCCCCATAAATACACTTTTTTAAGTATACGACTTAGACTTATACAGCTTAGACATTTAAATATCTTTTTCAACCCGTTTGTTTGTTTTTTTTTTCAACGTTTATTTATTTTTGGGATAGAGAGAGACAGAGCATGAACGGGGGAGGGCAGAGACAGAGGGAGACACAGAATCGGAAACAGGCTCCAGGCTCCGAGCCATCAGCCCAGAGCCTGACGCGGGGCTCGAACTCACGGACCGCAAGATCGTGACCTGGCTGAAGTCCGACGCTTAACCGACTGCTCCACCCAGGCGCCCCTCAACCCAAGTTTTAATTCAACTCTACCTTCTGAACTCAGACTTGTTTTAATACTCTCCTCTCTTCTTCCATGCTGCACTTACTTCCATGCTGTCCTCTACATCTGTTGTCAATTCTTTGTCTCCCATTTTGCCACTTTCAAATTTCTCTCCAACAATTTCTTCTTTCAGGAAGTTTTCCACTGATGATCTATAGTATCTAAGTTCTAAAAGAAGACAGTTTAGGAAAATTAATATAATATAAAAATATCATACTTCCAGAATGGAGAGACATACCCACAGGTATAGGTGAGATTTTTAATTTTTTTTAATTTCAAATAGAACCCCTACCTTTCAAACAAAAGATCACTATCTCAAAACAAGAGACAGAAAAAAATAGCAAAAATTACTCAGAATGAGAGGGGTAGACTTTCTGTAAGAAATAAAATAATAAAAGAATGAAAATTTAGGGAAAATTGTACTAGATACTTAATCTGCTCTTTCAATACAATCAGTAAGCATATAATACCTCTCCTTTAAAAGCAGGTATTCCTAAAAAAGGAGCTAATTACTAATTACTTCTTAACATTCTTTTCATTAGAGCTAATTTATATCAGTGAACAAATTTGTCATCAATATTTAATAATGAGCCAAGAGTTCAAAAATTCAAGTAGAATGAGTGAGGACTGTGAGTGAGAGGCATATAAAAAAGTAATTTTAATGATATAATTAGGGAGTATCCTTGGCATTAACATTGATTACACATTTTAGCCATTTTAAACCAGTGTATTTTAAAGCCACTTTATATTAATGAGGATGGTTTAAAATAGGTCATTCAATATTTTCTTTATTGGGGGGAAGGGAAATGCATGCATCCTGAGGCTAAGGGAATAACTATGTAATGTATTTACTATATGAAATAACCAAAACCTAATTAAAAATGAACCTTTTAAGTAAAAGTACATTTGAACGAGTCAAGTATAAATATAATTTTTCCTGGACGTGTGGTTATAATTCAGTTATTTTAACACTAAATTGGACAGTAGGGTTAACACATTATTTTTTCCCCTAGAATGAATTTTGTAGCAGTAAAAGGTCTAACTGCACATTCAGTGCTAGAATACTTTCCCACATCTATCTCATTGGACAAATGAAATTATAGATGTTGAAGTACTACACATTTGGTCAATTAGAGATGTTGGTGATTATTCTGACGTACATATTTTCAGGGATAGGAATTCATTAGTAACTATAACCTTTGCAATTTTTCCATCTTTGATAAATTTGATTATTTAAGTAATTACTTAAAGCAGAGAATATTACAGAGATCAACCAGAAATATAGTTTATGTGGTCTTAATAAAATAAACACTGAATAATGATTTAACCAAATCTATGACAACCACAGTTCAGAGGATGGGGAGACAGAAAGTAAGGGAACATACAATTAGTGTGGGAAAAGAAATAAAAGAGCTAAATCTTCACTTTCACAAGACCAAAAGCCAAGTTTATTGGAAATAGGAAGATGAATGCCAAAAGAAATAGGGAACAATTGAAATAATTCCCCCTAAGGAATAAGAAATTGGAGGGGGAAGACACCAAGGGGACTTTTGAAGTCTTATAGAAAACCATCTGACTCTTTACCTTTTCATTTTGATTGAAAAGTTAAAGTCATTCTATTTGGACTATATCAAAATAAAAAGCTCTGCACAGCAAAGGAGACAGCTACCAAAACTAAAAGACAATCTACTGAATGGGAGAAGATTTGCAAATAACATATCCTAGAAAGGGTTAGTATCCAAAATATATATAAAGAACTTACATAATTCAACACCAAAAAAAACCAAAAAACAAAAACCAAAAAAAACCAACAAAACAAAACAAAAAAACAAAAAACCCCAAGTAATCCAATTTAAAAACGAGCAGAAGACATGAACAGACATTTCTCCAAAGATGATACACAGATGGCCAACAGACACATGAAAATACGCTCAACATCACTCATCATCAGGCAAATGCAAATCAAAACCACAATGAGATGTCATCTCGAACCTGTCAGAATGGCTAAAATCAAAGCTCAAAAAACAACAACTATGGGCAAGGATGTGGAGAAAAAGGAACCCTCATGTACTGTTGGTGGGAATGTAAACTGGTGCAGCTACTGTGGAAGACAGTATGGAAGTTCCTCAAAAAATTTAAAATAGAACTACCCTATGATCCAGTAATTGCACTATTGGGTATTTACCCAAAGAATATGAAAACACTAATATAAAAAGATATATGCACTTCTATGTTTACTGCAGCATTACTTGCAACAGTCAAATTATGGAAGAAGCCCAAGTGTCCATCCATAGGTAAATGAGTAAAGAAAATGTGGTATGCATATGTAAGTATGTACATACATACATATATATACATACATACACCCACATAATAGAATATTATTCGGCCAAAATAAACAATGAAATTTTGCTATTTGCAACAACATGGATGGATCTAGAGGATATAATACTAAGCAAGTAAGTAGGAGAAAAACAAATACCATATGATTTCACTCACATGCAGAATTTGAGAAATAAAACAAAACAACAAAGAAAAAAAGAGAGACAAATCAAAAAACAGACTCTTAACTACAGGGAACAAAGAGTTACCAGAGGGGAGGGTGGCAGGGGGATGAAACAGGTGAAAGGGATTAAGGATACACTTATCTGGATGAGCACTGAGTAACATATGGAATTGTTGAACTGCTACACTGTACACCTGAAACTAATACAATGCTGTATGTTAACTACACTGGAATAAAATAAAATAAGAATTAAAGTTGTTACTTATATGTAATCAAATTTTCCATAGCTTCTATTCATATTAATCCAACCTATCCTTGTGGGGCCACAGAAGATTGTTCATTTCACATGCATGGAAAATAAAATGCATTTGCTCAGAGACATGTTCTCCATATAAAAATATCTTTAAATTAAAAAGAAGAGAAATTTTGATGGGAAAGGGTGGGGAATGAGAAGACCAGCAAGAACAGAGTAAAAGCAAAGATACAAAAGGTACTCGGTGACTTTTTCCCTCCAGTAGGTAGAAAGTAGAATAGAAAACAATACTTAATGATTCAAAATCTAAATATCAATAAAGAGATGAATACCTTGAGAAATGTGACGTTGGTACCTTGGTGTAGTAGTTCATTGGTATGGGGTAAATAGTTCCAGTTCTGTAGAAGTTGAGATTACACTTAGCTTCCCGCACCTCCCACCTGTAGTGAGTTAGCTGTGCCCACTGTGTGACTTAATCTGGCTAATAAATGTAAGCAAAAGCTCACGTTTCTTTCAGGCAACAATTTAATAGCCAGTGTGTGATAGGGCAGGATTTATTTTCTTCTGTCACAGTCATTAAAAATGCTCAATTTGTGGCTGTTCCTCAGCATGAGTCCCAGAATGAGCACAACAGAGAACCCTCACTGATTTGCAATTAGCATGTGACAGAGGAGGAAATCAACCTTATTGCCTTAAGCTACTGAGATTTGAGGGGTCATCACTACAGCATAATCTAGTTTATCTTCACTATTATACAAACTAGAATGAGGTGCTACCTTAACAAGAACCCCAAAACATTGGCTTAGAGGCCAAGAAGCAAGGACCGTTCAGGATCTAATCAAGGAAACTTTCATCAGAGACTGGAGCTTGGCAATCCACAGTAAGGAGTGACAAAACATTTGCTGAAACGGTCACTATAATAATTTGGAGGTGACACATACTTAATGAATTTATAATGAGCATGTACCCAGGCTTGTGTGGCTAATGAACCTCTTTATGGCCCTAAGAGAGGAGGCTGGTAGTCAGAAGATGAACACTGTGTGATAGTTGCTGTTGGTTATGTTTAATGAGATATTCAAAGAAAGGTAGTCAAAGAACCACTGCCATCCAAGAGACTAGCTGGTTAATACTTACACAGTCCTTTAGCCCCCACCCTTCTACTGTCAGAGAGCAAGCTGACAAGCTGCTCAGCCATGGAAAGGGGCCATACTATCCAAAGCCAACTTCAGATGTGGCCAAAGATAATAAAGACGGAAAGACCTCTTGCAGAGTAAAGCCAAGGACCATGGAGAACTATGCCCCAGGGCATATGCCAGAATATGAACTATTCGATACTGGTCTACAATAATGAGATAAACAAAGAAATTGAGAACAAATGTCAAAAAGTTTTTATAGTCCTTTTTACACAGTTTTGTGTTTTATGAATCTAAAAAATTTTTAACAGGCTTGTCATGTGCTAGGTGTTTTCATTTTATTTTTCTTATAATTCATTTTTATTGTATTTAACAAAAATTCAAAGTAAATTGGAATTTTAAAAAACTGGTCATTCTTAGCAGATAGTTTGAGAAGCACTGACCTAGAGAAACCAGTGAACAGAACAAAAGCCCTAACAATATCTGCCCAGTGATATGTCAAAGTTGCTACAGTTTAAAGTCTGGTGTATGTCTTCCATTCTTCCCCTCTCCAAATTGGCACATGTATTATAGTTATTTGTCCCTACACTATCCTATGTATCCAAGTGGAGGTGGGAAACAGGTAACTTATAATGTCCTAAGACATTAACACTACTGGGCATTACTTAGAGATCCTGGACTGTTGAGCTTGGCACAGTGAATGAATGGGATTTGAGGGCTATATCCATTGGGAAGGGCCAAAGATGAATTACATGTAAGAAGGAGAATATCTGTTGACAAACATGGTGGATTGTTCAAATGTTTCTAGTTCTCTACACATGTTAAAATTGTACTTCTCCACTTCCTTGAAATAGGAAGTGACTTGATTTGGCCAATGAAATGTACAGTGACATATGTAACTTCTGGGAGCTTTTAAGAGTCAATATAGGGGCGCCTGAGTAGCTCAGTTGGTAGAGCATCCAACTTTGGCTCAGGTCATGAACTTGTGGTTCGTAAGTTCAAGCCCCACGTCAGGCTATGTGCTGACAGCTCAGAGGCCTGGAGCCTGCTTAGGATTCTGTGTCTCCCTCTCTCTCTGCCCTTCCGCTGCTCATGCTCTCTCTCTCCCTCCCTCAAAAAATAAATAAATATAACCCAGTGAAGAAATGGGCAGAAAACATGAATAGACACTTCTCTAAAGAAGACATCCGGATGGCCAACAGGCACATGAAAAGATGTTCAGCGTCGCTCTTTATCAGGGAAATAGAAATCAAAACCACACTCAGGTATCACCTCACGCCAGTCAGAGTGGCCAAAATGAACAAATCAGGAGACTATAGATGCTGGAGAGGATGTGGAGAAACGGGAACCCTCTTGCACTGTTGGTGGGAATGCAAACTGGTGCAGCCGCTCTGGAAAGCAGTGTGGAGGTTCCTCAGAAAATTAAAAATAGACCTACCCTATGACCCAGCAGTAGCACTGCTAGGAATTTATCCAAGGGATACAGTACTGATGCATAGGGCCACTTGTACCCCAATGTTCATAGCAGCACTCTCAACAATAGCCAAATTATGGAAAGAGCCTAAATGTCCATCAACTGATGAATGGATAAAGAAATTGTGGTTTATATACACAATGGAGTACTACGAGGCAATGAGAAAAAATGAAATATGGCCTTTTGTAGCAACGTGGATGGAACTGGAGAGTGTGATGCTAAGTGAAATAAGCCATACAGAGAAAGACAGATACCATATGGTTTCACTCTTATATGGATCCTGAGAAACTCAACAGAAACCCATGGAGGAGGGGAAGGAAAAAAAAAAAAAAAAGAGGTTAGAGTGGGAGACAGCCAAAGCATAAGAGACTGTTAAAAACTGAGAACTGAGGGTTGATGGGGGGTGGGAGGGAGGGGAGGGTGGGTGATGGGTATTGAGGAGGGCACCTTTTGGGATGAGCACTGGGTGTTGTATGGAAACCAATTTGTCAATAAATTTCATTAAAAAAAAAAATAAATAAACATTAAAAAAATTTTTTAAAAAAGAGTCAATATATATGGGGGGGGGGGTGGTCTGGGTGGCTCAGTCAGTTAAGCACTCAACTTCTGCCAGGTCATGATCTCATGGTTTATGAGTTCGAGCCCCACGTCGGGCTCTGTGCTGACAGCTCAGAGCCTGGAGCCTGCTTCCCATTCCATGTCTCCCTCTCTCTCTCTCTGCCCCTCCCCCGCTCATGCTCTGTCTCTCTCTTTCTCTTAGGAAATAAACATTAAAAAAATTTTAAAGAAAGAGTCAATATATACATTTCATGAATCACAACTCACTTTTCTTCTGCTATAATGAATGATAACACTCAAAATGAGGCCTTCTCAGGCACCTGGGTGGCTCAGTCAATTAAGCATCCGACTTCAGCTCAGGTCATGATCTCATAGTTCATGGGTTCGGGCCCCACTTCGGGTTCTGTGCTGACAGCTCAGAGCCTGGAGCCTGCTTCAGATTCTCTGTCTCCCTCCCTCCCCCCCGCCTCTCTGCCCCAACCCAGCTTGTGCTCTCTCTCAAAAATGAATAAAAATTTTTTAAAAATAAAAAAAAACCGAGGCCTTCTCTGTTGAACCAAGTCTCAGAAAGAGGACGACATAAGGCAAAGCTCCCAGATAACCCAGAGAGAGCAGAAATTAAACACTTGCTTTAAACCACTGAAGTTTGGGGGTTGTTATTACAGTATAACCCAGCCTAGCCTTATCGGTTTTAATAATAGCTAAGGGGAGAGTGACTTGAACATAAATACATATACTAGATTTTTAAAGCAGAAAATGTGAAAGAATTCATAGGAAATTGGGGCACGTGGGTGGCTCAGTTGGTTAAGCGACTGACTTTGGCTCAGGTCATGATCTCACAGTTTGTGAGTTGGAGCCCTGCATCGGGCTCTGCACTGACAGCTCAGAGCCTGGAGCCTGCTTCAGATTCTGTGTCTCCTCCTCTCCTTACCCCTCCCCTGCTCACGCTCTGTGTCTCTCTGTCTCTCAATAATAAATAAATGTTAAAGAAAAAAAAAAATTCACAGGAAATTGACCCAATTTCACTATAGGGAAGATTCTAAAAGAGAAGAGGACTCTTTCAAATGCAATGGACTATAACCACAACAGGTGTCAATACTAAAAGAAGGCGGAAGTCATAGGCAAATATTTGCCAATAGTACACACATCTCCCAACTACATGCAGACTCCTACCCTTAGAGCCTGGAGGGTCCCCTCAATTCATCAGGATAATGTTCCTGTCAGCACTAATCAGAGTTGGTATGCAAGATGTAAGTTTTGCCTCATCCCTAAACTCTAAACACGTATGCCTGCACAAGTCATTTAAAGTTGGAAAAAATGTGACAATTAAGGTCAAATACAAAAGGGTGACAAACACTGTAAGCATGGAACAATGAGACTGTAGTACAAAAAGAGCTAAAGCTTGCAAATAAAATGCATCAAAATTTTGTTCAGCACCTGAATACTGAGAGAGCCCCCAGGGGGCAATGAGGAGGAAAAATTTCAACAGGAAAACTCATCCCCTTGCAGGGAGGGCAGGAGGAAGGATCTGCCTTCATGTGTTCCACAGCTGGAGCAGCTGATGAGTGACTCTTCCCACTTTGGGATTGGGTCCTATTTATAATAATACTGGAAAAAAAGTTCTGCTTTTAAATGTTTGAAGACCACTGTGCCAGAATAACGTACCCTTCTAGAACAATATTCAACCATTGTGCATTTGAACACTTTCATATTTTAGAATATCAAGCAGCAAGTTTTTCTAGAAGACTTTGGTTAGTTTCCCCTTTATAGACTCAAATTTCCCTTATGATTAACAATAAAACTAATGGTTTCCCACGCAAGAAAAAGAGGAAATTAACAACTGTAAACATTAAACAAATTATGCCAAGATCTGTGGGCATCATTCTCTGGGAAAAGACACATTTTTTATTGTGCAACAAATGCAGCATATAATGCTTACAAACTTCCTGTAAGAACATTCTGGCAAAAATTAGCTTACAATTTAATGCTGCTACTAGAGAAAACCTGCTCACTGAACCAGCCTCAAATAAAATGTTGATTAGTTCTCAGCGCAGTTTATCAGCTAAGACTCAGTGCAGGCCAAAAAAAGACTCAACATCTCTCCACTTCACAGCCCCTTCACGGCAGCTGGGGCAAAATCCTCTATCTGCCCCAACTGCATGCCCATCATGCACCCCCAAAAAAGGAAGGAGAAAAGAGACAGCTATCTGGACTTGCTCTGGGATAAAAAAAATTTCACAAAACTATTTCATAGTAAAACTAGTATGGGTATTATACTGATGTTGTTTACTATGACTCTGAGTAGAAAATATAAAAGAAACAGACTTTCATGGTGAACTATTCGTGAAATGAAACAGGTACCTCATCATTGTGGAAGATACAAAAAAAAAAGGCATGTCAGGGAATAAGAGGTTCCCCTGATTGTGATGAGTGCCTAAAATCACCAAACTCTGAGTTCATGCTTCATTTACGCACTTACGCACATAACTGCTTAACTCACTTTAACTCACTGCTGCCATAAGCACTCTGTCGCAATTCAAAAAGAACTGTGTGAGTGCCCTAACCACATTCTCGGAGGTATCTTGTAAATTCCAATAAACATGAGATCCTTCTCTAAAGTGTGGATGTTGGATTAGACCTATTAATTTCTTTCAACAAGTTGTACACTACTCTAGGCTGCAATGAACAGCCTGCTCAGCTGACTGCTCTGCTGCATCTGAGGGATCCACATAAGTGTGCCAGGCCTGAACGTCTATCACAGTCTGTCCTATAAAGAATCCAAAACACACCAGTATCTGGCGCCTGGGTGAACCACTGTCCCAGAATCTGTAGTACAAGACGGACTTTAAAGTTCCCTGAAGATCACTTAGCTTGGAAAGAAGGTAGCAACACTCCTCTTGCACAAAACATTAGGACAAAGTATGGTGAGTTAGGGCAGGCAGAGTTGGTGGAACCAGTACATGGAGCAGTGTCTTTCACAGGGATACTGAATCTGTGATGTGCCACTCATTCTAAGGAAAATACATCATTTTGTGTCACTTTGCTCATTTTATTACCAAACACAAGAAAGAAAAAAAAAAAACTCAGCAATGTCATGTCAGTCCAATACAGGTTGGAAGTTCCCTCACTTATTTGCACTCTTGGAGGCCCAAGAGTAGCGCCACCGTCCACCGAAAACAGGACTAAGGTTTGAAGGAATACGTGTGGAATTTAAGGAGTACAAACTATTCTACTTCTTCCTAGACAGTACGTTCATCAACGACTTACAGTTCTCTTTCTGCCTTTTTTCTCTAAACTTATGCCCAGAGCATCCTTCCAAATTCTAACTTTCAAAGACCCACATTCCCCCTACTCACTTGTCGCTTGGACCTCCATCTCATCCTAATACCCCTCTTCCTTTAAGAGACATTGCCGAGGAAATTTTTTGCTTCAAGCTTCATTTCACCCTTCTCATTCCATCCTCTCTCCCCACAAAGGGGTCATGTTTTTCTCGCCGCTTATGCAGGGGGAAAAAAGAAGAAAGCAAAGCGGCCCTCAGAAGGATCCGGGCGAGGCCCCTTCTAAGCCAAACTCCAGAACTCGATGGTGCGGCCCATCCGTGCTGGCGGAAACCACAGCCCCTCGATTGAGGGACCAGCGCTGCCACTTACCTGCGGAGACGTGCGGGCCAGACCTACCCGGAAGGACCCGGACTGTTCCCGCAGCCAACAGTTGCCGCCACGTGAAGGAAAGGCAGAAGGCGGCGCCGTGCCCCTCTGGCGGGCAGCGGCTACCCGATGCGCCCACCTACTAGATAGAGCGCAGCACTCAAGCCCTTCACACTTACTGCCACCACCGCACGGAGGGGTCGACCTGCAAAGCAAAAAAAAACAAAAAAACAAACAAAAAAAAGAACCCCCAAGGCTCCTCCCTCTCCTCGTGCTCCCTACGTGCGGCCTCTCCAACCAATGGGAAGCGCAGGGGGCGGAGCGAAAGCCGCCCCAGGTGACAGGCGACTACCGAGTCCTCCCGCCGGCGCGAGCTGGCAGTGTAGTTGCCGGGCCAATCGGCAGTGTGGGTGGGGAGTGGAGGGGAGGGAGAAGGCGAGGAAAGTGGGTATCCAATCAGATCTCAGAGCCTTCGAGCGACGGGTCCTGTGGCCCGTGGCCTTCCGAGTGCAGCGCGCAGGGGGCGTGCCCACCTGGGCCAATCGGCGCGAGCCCACGGTGCGGAGCGAGCGCCTCAAATGCTCGGGTTTCTCAGCTGATTGTCTCCAGCCGAGAGTTGTTTTTTGCAGCTACCGAGCGGAGCCGCAGCAGGAGGAGCTGAGACCCCCGGAGGGGGGGGGCGGGCGGGGAGAGGAGGCGGGGTCCGGAAAACCGCGGCTGCTCTGCGCGGGGCTCCGGGTCCTGTCACGGCGCTTCCTGGGGTTGGAGGTTGGGGTGGGTGGGGGGTAAGGGGGAAATCCTTCTCCCCCTCGACGGCGGCTCCGAGTCCGGCCTCTTCCTTCCCGCGCTCTCTCGCCCGCTCCCCAGCCCCCTCATGAGGGTGCCTGTGCCGGGTCCGGCGGCCGGCCGCGAGCCCTCGACGCCCGGAGGCGGAGGCGCCGTCGCTGCCGCCTCAGGCGCCGCGGTGCCGGGCTCGGTGCAGTTGGCGCTGAGCATCCTGCACGCCCTGCTCTACGCCGCGCTCTTCGCCTTTGCCTACCTGCAGCTGTGGCGGCTGCTCCTCTATCGGGAGCGGCGGCTGAGTTACCAGAGCCTCTGCCTCTTCCTCTGTCTCCTGTGGGCAGCGCTCAGGACCACCCTCTTCTCCGCCGCCTTCTCGCTCAGCGGCTCCCTGCCCCTGCTCCGGCCGCCCGCTCACCTGCACTTCTTCCCCCACTGGCTGCTCTACTGCTTCCCCTCCTGTCTCCAGTTCTCCACGCTCTGTCTCCTCAACCTCTACCTGGCGGAGGTAAGGCGGGAGGACGGGCATGCGGGGCCGGGCGGGTGAGCGGGGCCGCTACGATCAACTCGGGCTGAGGGCCGGGGGGAGGGGGGATCGGACAGTGAGAGGCGGACCCGAGAGCAGCTTGGGGAAACTGAGGCACGCCTGGAGTGTGCGCCAGTGTTCTCGCCCTAAACTTAAGAAGCGGATTGACTCGGTTGCTCAGAGGCTGGCGGGGTTGAGTGAGTGAGAGTGTGGGTTCCGACAACTTGAAACAGGACAACCCTTTGTTCGGTGTTTTGGCCCTCCGAGGTAAGGTGTTGGCGGCACCAACAAAGTGGCATCGCAAGAAGTAGCGGCCCCGGTAGCTCCGCCAAAGCTGGACTGTGTTGAGAGAGGTTGGATGCTGAGGTAGCAGCAGCTCTGCTGAAGCTGGACTGCTGCCAGCCATTACGTCACCAGGCAGAGCTGTTCCTCTGCTATTGTTGCTGCGTTTCTTTTATTAGAAGCTTATATTCCCTCCTGCATCTCCTTTCCTGTGGCTCGATAAGCCTCACACAAATTCCGTTCGATAAGTTCCCCAGCAGGGTTAATGATCGATAACCGATGCCGAGGGTCGGTATAAAGACCTCCGTAGCGCTCTTAATGTTGGCCCCACTTGCTCCATGCTTTGGCTATATATCCTACCTCTTGTAGCCTAGTGGTTTATTTAGAGCTAATTAAGATAGAAAATACGAGCTTAACCTATGACTGTTGCGGAAACAAACCACTAAACTGTTTTTGCAATAACTTAATAGCTGGAACCTAATCACACCCCCTTTCTCTTTTATGGGGAATTGCTGGTTGGATTGCATTGTTCTGCAGCGCTTAGGTATTTGACCCATTTCAAACAGGTTTGAGAGTGGAAGGTTGTCAATCATGTGTGTCAGCTAGTGGAATTTAAGCCACAGAATTTTGAGAATTGCCCAAAAACTCTCCCTTCCCCTCCCCCACAAAAAAAAAAAAAAGATTGAGGAGGGGTGGAAACAAGGTGACATCATATGCTTAATACTGACTAATATAGAACAATATTGGTCTATGCAGCTAATCCTCTCAAAGGCTTTTGGAGGTGATGAGAATTAACATAGTTCTGTGCAAAAGTAAAAAAAAAAAAAAATTTGAGGCAGATTGTTTATATTCCCTGTGTAAACCAACTCTTTTCTCCCATAATAGATGGGGAAGTAGAATGCATAATTTTAAAATTACAGTCATAACTTCAGCTTTTTACCACACTGAAAACAACACTTGAAAATAAGAAACAAAACTAATTTAACTTGAATTCTTTTCCTTCCCCACCCTTTGGAAGTCCAAGCAATATAATGACAAAACCGAAACAGTAAAAAGCAAAAGTAAAAAGCATGGGTAATCATAAATCACATAATCATGCCGTAGTCATGTCACTTATTTGATGATGTTCTCATCTTCTAGTTGTTGTTTAAGCTTCTGTTTTAACACTTCTGTCCTTTATAGTTAAATCGATACATTGTGTTCTTCCTGACACCATTTCTGATACAATACCAGAGACCTCTCATTTGTTTTACTCTAGCTTCAGATATAATTTACCTGAAAGAGACTAGCAATTCTTATGCCATGGTCATCAGATAATTTGTTTTTCCCCTATACATTTGGACCTATAAAATCATATTAATAATTCACTGTAAAAATATTAGGCATTTCATAAAGTAGCCAAATACTCATTTTTTTTTACCTTTTTTTTACCTTTTTAGATATAAGATATGCTACAAAGGGCATAAATCTTAAGTGTACAGCTAGGTGAAATTTTATGTATGCCTACACTCGTGTTACCACCACCCAGACCAAGACAGACGGCATTTCTGGTGCCCCAGAAGATTCCCTTGTGCCCTCTCCCAGTCATACCTCTCACCTTGAGGTAATCACAGAGTGGCTAAATACTATCACAATAGTAAAAGCGTCTATAGTTAAGTTCAAAATTATGAAAGTATGCTTCTACAGCATAAACTGCATCATATCTAGATTGGGTTTTCATACTTTTAGTTGCTGATGTTCCAAGCTAAATGAGGAAGAATTAAAAGTCTAAAAGTCTTGTTAAGGGAATCTTTTGTTTGTGTGATGTACTTTTCAAAAAGCAGTAAAACACAATAAACCAAGACACTGTAATTCAGAAAGAAGATAGATCAAAGCTTTTTCCTTTTGGAGTGTCTCCTAAAATTATAGATTGTCTATGCTTCTCTTTTTATAATGAAATTAACAAATTTAAGACACATAACTGTACTTAAAAAAACAAATTTTCAACTGAGAAAGATATCTTGACCAAAAACCATTTCCTTATTCATTAGAAAAAAATCCAGAGGAATCTGTATTTAAAAGAGAATTTGAATTTACATTATTAGAAGTACACTTTCAATTGATCCTTCTGAATTAATGAAGCTTTTTCAGTGAGTTCTTGGTATTGTAGAAGGATGGTAGGGAAAGCCTATGTAGTGGCAAATAACAAAACGTAACTGACATTTGATTTTTTTTTTTTTTTTTTACCAAAAGATCCTATACCTGTTTGAATAGTTGTACTTCTTGATTACCAAATCACTCTCTTTGCTGTCATTAAATGCCAATTTCATCTTACTGTCAACCTCTTTAAAGCACTTGTTGCATACGTTTCTCACTGATTAAAAACATTCTAACTTTAAGGACAAAGAACCATGGAGCAATATAAAAATAAAGTTAGAAAAACAACCATTACTACTTTGAATGCATTTTGGTGGTTCGTCTAAAACTCATTCAGTTTTGAAAAAGTTAAAACTACCTAAATCACTCTTTCTTTTGTTGACTACACTTGAGTGGAATTGAGATAAGGACAAGTAGCCCTTTTGAAATAACTAGACTTTTCAACTTAACCTCCTGGAAGCAGATAGTTGGGGGAAAAAAAAAACTGTACACTAATTTAAAAACACCTACTAAACTTTTTCTGGCATGATCAGTAGAACAGGTACTTTACCAAAGAAAGGTTCACACTCCTGCACTTTTACCAGGGAAGACTTTAGTCTTTAAAATAGATTATCTGATAAAAAGATGCTACCTACCACTGGAACAAGTAAAAGCACTTAAGATGAGAGTTGATAGTATACTATCTTTGGAGTATTGTTATATACCCCAGAATCAACGAGTTCATCTTCAAGGCCCATGTTAACATTTTTTTTCTTGCAGTTTTGTAACATGATTGCCAGTTGCTTAATTGGGATAAAATATGGTGACCTAATCACAATGCCAAAACAACCAGGAAAATTAAATTTAGGAAAATTAAACTCCTACAATCATGGATGCTCTCATTGTGCCTGACAATGAATACATTCTTCCAAATACCGATGCTAGGTCAAATAGTGTGTAGTTAAACTTACATGTACTAGGGTGTCGTTATAATGTTTTGTGATTTCTCACAAAAGCATTCCACCACCAAAAATGGAAATTCTTTAAGGATAAGTTACTTTATTATATTTTTATCTCATGGCAGCTAGAACAATGGTGAATATATTATTGAATGACAATCTTGAAAAGGCCAAATCTAGAAAATATTTAGCCATCTAAATATTGGACATTAACTTCATTTTGGTGAACATTTGAAGTAAATTATTTATGTACTTTCTAAGGTCTTTATGTTTTCTACTGAAAAGCTTGCCTATGGTATGAATGCCAAGATTCTTTTGGATTATTGTGACATAACTAGATAAAAGTTCATTTTGGTTACCACAGGTAAAATATTAGTAATGAAACCACTTTAATATATCTGAGTTTTGCTTAGCAATACTATTTTTATATCATGGTAAATGGCACATAGTAATTAGGACTTTGCTAATTTGGTTTCAACAAAATCTATTAAATAGAAAAGTCTGTAAAACAAGTCTCACATCATGAGTCAGTTACTATTTGCTGGAGATAGTGGTTTTAGTTCAATGTTGGATTTTGTAACATTTGTCTTCACAACCCCCATGATACAGGTAGATACAAGCAGGGTGTGATTTTTCCAAGGTTAAATGGCTATGCATCAGATGTAAAGCTACCATATAGCCAAAGGCTATAAAGTCTTATCAAGTGATTGATCCTTATAATATATTCTGATGGTCACCACCAACTTTTCATTATTTAGTACTTTACTATTTGCTTTCCCACTTTCCCCCATTTCAAACCTTTGCCCTCTCCAGCAAACTCTTTCTTCCCCCTTCATTCTCAACATATGACCCTCAGCTCCTAGTTTATAGAAGTAGAAACCAGGGCCATCTGGCTGAACAAAGATTCAGAAAAATACCTTAAAATGCTGCAGAGAGTATTCAGTCTTTTTCAAAGAAGTGAAGAAATTCCTCAGAGGTAAAAAACAAAAAACAAAAACAAAAACAAACAAAAAAACCACGCACACACACAGAGTGAATGCAGAATGTTACAGTACCACACAGATGTTTGCCTTGGGGTTGGAGGTGGTTATTAGCTGCTTCCTGCTGGCCTAAAGCTTGCATGTTACTTTTATGTGTTGGGGGTCTGGGAAGGTGACATTGGAGGCAATACCTTGTGATAAAGTCTAATCAGAGACTTCATTCCCTCCAACTTAATCCCAGAATTCTCAAAGTGTATATCTTCAGTGAATGGACTATGAAAAATAAGCATTTTGTCAAAGGTTGATGATGGGCTTTGTGCCTCTCTCTGCCTCGGTCTTGGGTGATGGAGGTACAAATTGGGAAAGAAAAGTCTTTACTGAGAATGCATGGCAAATTTATTCTCACACAAGTTCACACCACTTCTGTCAACTTGGAGAAAAAAATAAAACCCAAACTGAAAATGTAGTTTATTGGTATGCTGGCTTGGTAGTAACCTCAAGAACCTGGAAGGAGCACATGCAAATCATTTGTTGACGAGTATACTTTAAAGTTTTTTTTTAATGTTTATTTTTCAGAAAGAGAGAGCACGTGCAGGTAGAGGAGGGGCAGAGAGACAGGGAGATATAGAATCCAAAGCAGGCTCCAGGCTCTGAGCTGTCAGCACAGAGCCTGATGCAGGGCTTGAACTCAGGAACTGAACTGAGAGGTCATGACCTGAGCCAAAGTCAGACACTTAACTGACTGATCCACCCAGGTGCCCCTTGAGAAGTATACCTTAAACCCAGAATCCTAACAGATAAAATTTCACAGAACATAAGCATAAGATGAAAAATTACACTACAGAATCTACACTACCAAGATTAAAAATGTTAGAATTATCAAATACATAACAAAATTTTTATGTGAATTAAGAAAGTAAAAAGTATTGATATATGACTTTAAAACTTTAGGCACATTTGGAAATCATTTTTAAATTAAAAATATTAAAATTAAAAACTGGAATGAATGGTTAAACAACAGATTAAACAAAGCAATTAGTGAAGATCTGAAAGTAAGATAACCCAGAATATAGCTCAGAAAAATAAAAAATCATAACTATGAACAGGGATTAAGGGAGAATGAAAATAGAATGAACAGCTCCATTATATGTCTAATTGGAATTTCAGAGAAATTCTTCAAAAGAATAAAGACTTAGAATTTGCCCAAATTAATGAAAGACAGCAAGTTTCTGATTATGAAATCCCCCCTGTCAGCCTGCTCATGCTTTCTCTCTCTCAAAAATAAACATTTAGAAAAGATTTTAAAAGTACGATACAGAAATCTTGGAGCTGAAAATAACACAAAATCTGATGTGAAAATTCATTTGAGGGTTCATCAGCAGACTAGATCAAACAGAAGAAAGGATAATGAACTCAAAGACAAGTCATTGGAAATAATTCAGTCAGAAGAGCAAAAATAGAATGAGAAAGAATGAACAAAGCTAAAGAGACTTGTAGTACACCATCAAACAGACCAGTATATGCATTGAGTCCTAGATGGGAAAGAGACAGAGAAAGGACCAGAAGGCTTATTCAAAGAAATAATGGCTGAAAACTTCCCAAATCTGGAGTAGGAAATGGACATCCAGATCCAAGAAGCCAGAAGATTATTAAAAAAGAGGAATCCAAAGAAAGACAAATTATAATCAAGTTGTCAAAAGCCAAAATTATTTTTAAAAACAGAAGAATAGGGGCGCCTGGGTGGCGCAGTCGGTTAAGCGTCCGACTTCAGCCAGGTCACGATCTCGCGGTCCGTGAGTTGGAGCCCCGCGTCAGGCTCTGGGCTGATGGCTCAGAGCCTGGAGCCTGTTTCCAATTCTGTGTCTCCCTCTCTCTCTGCCCCTCCCCCATTCATGCTCTGTCTCTCTCTGTCCCAAAAATAAATAAACGTTAAAAAAAAAATTTTTTTTAAACAGAAGAATAGAGCCTTTTCACTTACAAGGGAATCCCTATAGGACTGTTAACAGATTTTTCAACAGATATCTTGCAGGCCAGAAAAAGTGGGATGATCTAAAGTGCTGAGAGAAAAATAACTGCCAACAAAGAATAATATTTACTTTGTAAAAATATCCTTCAAAAATGGGAAAATAATGACTTTTCCAGATAAACAGAAGCTGAAGGAGTTCATCAACTGCCTTACAAAATACATACCTGCCTTGCAAAATAATGCCAAAGAGAATTCTTCAAGTTAAAACAAAAGGATGGTAAAAAGCCACATAATAGCATAATTATGAAACTCATGTAAAGATAAATACATAGACAAATATAGAATTGTATTATTGTAATGGTGGCGGTTAAATCACTTTTAATTCCAGTATAAATGTTAAGGAAAAATGATTATAAAAATGTTAAAAGATACACAAAGTGGTGCAACAAAAAAATGTTAAGGGGGAGAAGTTAAAGTATAGAGTTTTTGTATACAGTTGTACTTAGGTTATTATCAGCTTAAACTGTTATATTTTTTGTACACCCCAAGGTAACTACTCACACATACCTGTAGAAGTTATACAATAGTAAAAGGGAAAGGAATCAAAGCTTATCAATACAAAAAAAAATCAACAAATCACAAAGGAGAATAGCAAATGATGAAAAGACAGACCAAAGAATAACAAGACTAAGAAAAATATCAACAAAATGGCAATAGTAAATCCTTAGTTATTAATAATTACTTTAAATGTAAATGGTTTTAAACTCCCCAATCAAATCATTTAGAGTTAACTGAGTTGAAAATAATAATATAAGACCCAACTATATACTGTCTACAAGAAACTTACTTCAGATTTAAGAATACATATAGACTGAAAGCAAATACTAACAGAACTGAAGGAAGAAATAGACAGTAATAGCATAATAGTAAGAGACTTCAATACCCCATTTTTAATAATGGATAGAATATCCAGACAGAAGTTCAAAAAGGAAACAAAGCACTTGAGTAACACTATACACCAAATGAAACTAACAGACATACGCAGAACATTTCACCCAACAGCAGCAGAATACACACTCTTCTCAAGCACATATGGATCTTTCCCCAGGGTAGATGACATGTTAAATCACAAAATAGGTCTTCACAAATTTGACAAGACTGAAACCAAGTTTTTTTTTTTTTCTGACCACAATAAAATGAAAATTAAAAAGCAATTGCAGAAGTAAAATTGGAAAATTCACAACTTTGGAAATTAACACACTCTTGAACAGCCATTGGGTCAAAGAAGAAATAAAAAAGGAAATTAGAAAATATCTCATGACGGGCTTCTGGGTGGCTTAGTCGGTTAAGTGTCCAACTTTGGCTCAGGTCATGATCTCACAGTTCATGAATTCGAGCCCCACATCAGGCTCTGTGTTGACAGCCTGGAGCCTGCTTCAGATTCTGTGTCTCCCCCTCTCTCTGTTCCTCCTCTGCTCGCTCATTCTCTCTCAAAAGTAAATAAAGATTAAAAAAAAAATTTTAATATCTCATAACAAAGGAAAATACAACATACCCACACTTATGTGAACAAAAGTAGCACTAAGAAGTCTGTAGTGATAAATGACTACATTAACAAAGAACAAAGATCTCATATGAACAATCTAAACCTACAACTCAAGGAGCTAGAAAAAGAACCCACTAAGCCCAAAGTTAGTGGAAGGAAGGAAATAGCAATGATCAGAGTAGCAATAAATGAAATAGAGAATAGAAAACTACAGAAAAAAAAAAAAAAACAGTGAAATTTAGAAAAAAAGAAAAGAAAATTATAAGTGAAAGAAGAGACTTTACAACTGATGCCACAGAAATAAAAAGTCTGAAAAGACCTATACCTAGTATGGAGAGCGAATCAGTAATCAAAAACCTACCAACAGAGCAAAGTTTAGATTCGGATGGCTTCACTGGAGAATTCTACCAAACATTTAAAAAATTCATGACAGTTTTTCTTACACACTCCCTCCAAAAATTGAAAAGAACATTTCCTGGGGTGCCTGGGTGGGTCAGTCAGTTAAACATCTGACTTCAGCTCAGGTCATTATCAGTTCATGCGTTTGACCCACACATCGGGCTCTGAGCTGTCAGCACTGTGGGATTCTGTGCCTTCCTCTGTCTGCCCCTCTACTGCTCATGCTGTGTCTCTCTTTCTCCCAAAAATAAATAAATATGAAAAGAAATTTTAAAAATAAAACATTTCCTAACTCATTTTATAGGGCCAACATCACCCTGATACCAAACCCAGCCAAAGACAATACATGAAATCTACAGGCCAATATCCAGATAAATATAGATGTAAAAATCCTCAAGAAAATATGAGTAAATTGAATCCAAGAGCACAGTAAAAGGATCATACACCAAGTTGGATTTGTCTCTGGGATGCAAGAATGGTTCAACATAGAAAAATCAATTAATGCAGTACACCATATTAACAGAATAAAGGATAAAGTTATGTGATTGTTTCAATAGATACAGAAAAGCATTTGACAAAATTTAACATTCTTTCATGATAAAAACTCTCAACAAAGTAGGAATAAAAGAAAATTACCTCAACATAATAAAGGACATATATGAAAAGCTATAAGTAACATCATTTTAATACGTCTTGAAATATGGCCTAATTTTCCTTTTGGTTTCTTTTTTAACCCAATGGTTGTTCAAGAACGTGTTGTTAAATTTCCACATAGTCGTGAATTTTCCATTTTTACTTCTGTTTTTGAAAAATATAAGGAACATAAAAATTTAAATATATTAAATATAAGGGCATACAAACAGTGATCATTCATGGAATAAAATTTCCAACAACAGGATACACTTTTTATTAAGGAACAGTTTTAGAAATTGAGCACATACTAGAGCATGAAAGCAACATTAACAAATTAGAGACAGTGACGAAGTGATTGAGAGTACATCTCAATACCAGCTGTGCCTATGTCCCTTCTCCATAAATGGATAATAATAATGCCCATCCCATAGGGTTGTTATGAGGACTAAATGATACCAAATTCAGAAAAAGTAATTATGGGGGCACCTGGGTGGCTCAGTCAGTTAAGTGTAAGATTTCAGATGAGGTCATGATCTCATGGTTCATAAATTCGAGCCCTACATTGGGCTCTCTGCTGCCAGTGCAGAGCCCACTTCGGATCTTCTGTCCCCCTCCCTCTCTCTACCCCTACCCCACTTGTGTTCTCTCTCTCTCAAAAATAAACATCTAAAAAATTTTTGTTAAAAATAAAGGAAAGGGGCGCCTAGGTGGCTCAGTTAAGCATCCAACTTCAGCTCAGATCATGATCTCACGGTCAGTGGGTTTGAGCCCCATGTCAGGCTCTGTGCTGATGGCTCAGAGCCTGGAACCTCTTCAGATTCTGTGTCTCCCTCTCTGTCTGCCCCTCTCTTGCTCATGTTCTCTCTCTCTCTCTCAAAAATATATAAACATTTAAAAAATAAAAGGAAAAAGTAATTATGAAAAATAACAGCAAATATTAGCAAATCAAATCCAAAACTATGCATAAAAGATAACACATCCTGACCAAATTTTTTTATCCCAAGAATGCAACATTGATTTAACATTCAAAAATCAACATAATAAGGGCGCCTAGGTGGCTCAGTCGAGTAAGCAGCCGACTTTGGCTCAGGTCATGATCTCATGGTTCTTGAGTTTGAACCTGGTGTTGGTCTCTGTGCTGACAGCTCAGAGCCTGGAGCCTGCTTCAGATTCTCTGTCTCCCTCTCTCTCTGCCCCTGCCCCCACTCATACTCTGTCTCTATCAAGAATGAATAAATGTTAAAAATTTTTTTTTAGGGGCGCCTGGGTGGCGCAGTCGGTTAAGCGTCCGACTTCAGCCAGGTCACGATCTCACGGTCTGTGAGTTCGAGCCCCGCATCAGGCTCTAGGCTGATGGCTCAGAGCCTGGAGCCTGTTTCCGATTCTGTGTCTCCCTCTCTCTCTGCCCCTCCCCTGCTCATGCTCTGTGTCTCTCTGTCCCAAAAATAAATAAAAGTTGAAAAAAAATAAAAATAAAAATAAAAAAATAAAAAAAATAAAATAAAAAAATTTTTTTTAAATCAACATAATAAACCTTATTGACAATGTAAAGGAGAAAATCATATCCTCTCAATAAATGCAGAAAAAGGATTTGACAAAATTCAACAATCATGATTTTTTTTTAAATCAACTTTTAGCAAAATATGGTAAAGAAGAGAGATTCCTCAATATAGCAAAGAACATTTATAAAAAATTTATAGCCAACATTATACTTAATAATGAAAGATTGAAAGATTACTTCCATGGCTGGCTGGCTCAGTTGGTAGACCATGTGACTCTTGATTTCAGGGTCATGGATTCAAGCCCCACATTGGGTATAAAGATTACTTGAAAGGGAGAAAGAGAAAGAGGGAGGAAGGAAGGAAAGGAAGAAAGAAAAAGAAAGAAAGAAAGAAAGAAAGAAAGAAAGAAAGAAAGAAAGAAAGAAAGAAAGAAGAATTGGAAGGAGAGAAATAAAATTGTCTCCATTGTAGGAGAGAGAGAGGAAGAAAGAGGAAGAAAGAAAGATACATTACTCCCTAGGACAAGAAGATACTTCACTTCTTATCATAGCCATTGTGCTAGAGGCCCTAGACATTGCAGTAAGGTAAGAAAAAAAAAAAGACTTAAAAATTACAAAGAAAGAACACCAAGAACCACCCCCCCAAATAACCCAATTAAAAATGGGCAGAAGACATGAACAGACATTTCTGAAAAAAAGATACCCATGAAAAGATGCTCAACATCACTAATCATCAAGGAAATGCAAATCAAAACCATAATGAGATATCACTTCACACCTGTCAGAATGGCTAAAATCAACAACAAAAGAAATGCCAAATGCTGGCAAGGATGTGGAGAAAAAGAAAAACTTGTGCACTGTTGGTGGGAATGCAAAGTGGTGCAGCCATGTGGAAAACGGTATGGAGGTTCCTCAAAAAATTTAAAATAGAACTACCATACCATATAATCCTATCCTGGGTATTTACCCCCCAAATACAAAAAAATACTGGGTATTTATCTAAAGAATATGAAAGAATACAAAAACCCTAGTTTGAAAAGATATATTCACCCCTATGTTTATTGCAGCATTATTTATAATAGCCAAGACATGGAAACAGCCCAAGTGTCTATCAATTGATGAATGGATAAAGTAGATGTGGTATAAGTATATACAATGGAATATTACTCAGCCATAAAAATCAATGAAATCTTGCCATTTGCAACAACATGAATGGATCTAAAGGGTATAATGCTAAGTGAAATAAGTCAGAGAAAACATGCCATATAATTTCACTCATACATGGAATTTAAGAAACATTTGTAGGTAATATGATTGTTTACGTACAAAATCCTAATAAATCAACAAAAAATTGTTGTAGCTAATAAGTGAATTTAAGAAGCTTGCATGATATGACTATATTTTTTTTTTAATTTTTTTTTCAACGTTTATTTATCTTTGGGACAGAGAGAGACAGAGCATGAACGGGGGAGGGGCAGAGAGAGAGGGAGACACAGAATCGGAAACAGGCTCCAGACTCTGAGCCATCAGCCCAGAGCCTGACGCGGGGCTCGAACTCACGGACCGCGAGTTCGTGACCTGGCTGAAGTCGGACGCTTAACCGACTGTGCCACCCAGGCGCCCCGATATGACTATATATACTAGCAGAAAACAATTAGAAAATGAAATAAAAATAGTGCACCACAAATTAAAATACTTAGAAATATATGTCATAATAGATGTGCAAGTCTTCTACAATGAAAAGAAGACAACTACTGAGAGAAATTAAAGAAGCCCTAAGTAAATGGTAAAGTGGACCCTGGAAAACTCATTAAGATGTCATTTGTCCCCCAAATTCACCTATACATTCAATGCAATCCTCATTAAAATCTCAGGATTTTTTGGTAGTGATTGCCATGATTATTTAAAAATGTAAGTGGAAAGGGGTCCTGGGTAGCTCAGGCAACTGAACACCTAGCTCTTGGTTTCTACTCAGGTCATGATCTCACAATTCATGTGTTTGAGTCCCCACGCTGGGCTTTGAACTGGCAGTGCATGTCCTTCTTGGGGTTCTCTCTCCCTCTCTCGGCCCCTTCCCCGTCTCTCTCTCTCTCTCTCTCTCTCTCTCTCTCTCTCTCTCTCTCTCTCTCCCTTTCTCTCTCTCAAAATAAATAATACTTTTAAAATAAATGAATAAATAAAATAAAAATGTATATGGAAATACAAAGGACTTAAAATAGCTGAAACAATTATGAAAAAGAATGAAGTTGGAGAATCATACTACCTGATTTTAAGATTTATTATAAAGTTACAGTAATCAAGACATTGTAATAATGGGAAAAAATAGACATGTAGGTCAATGAGGCAGAATAAATCCAGAATTAGGCTCATACATATGTAGTTAATTGATTTTTTTTTTACAAAGATGTGAAGGTAATTTAGGGAGGAAATGAATGCTATTTTTAAACAATGGTGCTGAAATAACTGGTTGTCCATATTGAAAAAACTGAATATTGATTCTTACCTCACACCACACACAGAAATCTATTTGACATGGATTATAAGCCTAAATATAAAAGCTAAAACTTGTGGAAGAAAAAAAAAGAAAATCTTCATTGCCTTGAAGGAGACAAAGATTTCTTAGGAAACAAAAACATGAACCAAAATCGACAAATAAGACTTTATAAAAATTAAACTTGTTTGCAAGGCAGATAAGGAAAAGGCAAGTTACAGACTGGGAGAAAATATATCTGACAACAAACTTGTATTCAGAATATATGAAGATCTCTTACAGCTCAATTATAATAAAATTCAATAAGAAACACATGAAAAAATACTCAAAATAATTAGGAAAATGAAAACTAAAACCACAATGAGATGCCACTAAATATAGTAGAAAGACTAAAATTAAAAACACTGACTATACCAATATTGGCAAAAATGGAGATTAATTGGAATGCATGCACTGATGATAGGAACATAAAGTTTTACAACCACTTTGGAAAACGGCAGTTTCTAAAAAGGAAAACAAACTTGTCATAAACCTAGTCATTATAGTCCTAGATTCCCAAAATAAATGAAAGCATATGTCTGTACAAAAACTTGAATATGAATGTTCACAGCAACTTTATCAAACTGAAATTAACGTAGATTTCCAACAAAACCAGAGATAAACAAATGTGGTATATCCATACAAAGGAGTACTACTCAGCAGTAAAAGGAGGAACGAGCCATTAATAGACAAAACAACATGAATGAATCTAAATATTGGTAGGCAGAATGAAAGAATCCAGACAAAAATGAACTCACACTATATTACATTTATATTAAATTTTAGAAAATCCAAACTAGGGATGCCTGGGTGGCTCAGTCGGTTAAGCATTCGACTTCAGCTCAGGTCATGATCTCACGGTTTGGGGGTTCAAGCTCTGCATCAGCCTCTGTGTTGATAGCTCAGAGCCTGGAGTCTGCTTCAGATTCTGTGTCTCCCTCTTTCCCTGCCCTCCCCCCCCCCCAAAATGAACATAATAATTTAAAAAATAAAATTCAAACTAACCTATAGTCATAGAAACTGGATCACCAGTTGCTTGAAGCCTGAGGCAGAAGGGAGGATGTACAACAGAGGTATAGGATGAAATGGAGAGGGTGTGGAAATATTCTATATTTGATTGTTTTGGTGGTATATGTATGCATAACAAAACTCACCAAATTGTGCACCCTAAATACATGCAGTATGTTGTACATATATTATTCCTCAATGAAATTGACCCCCCTCAAAAAAAAAAAAAAACCCTCAACCCAGTAAAGAATTCTGCTTGCAATTTATTCCAAGAATAAAATCTAAAGTGGGGAAGAAATGTAAAAAGTGCAGCCCCATCATGTACCAGTTCTACATAGCTTCGTAAAGTTACTTGGGTAAATTATTTAACTTCTCAGTACCTATTTTCCCATTTATAAAAATAACAATAGTACCTACCTCATAGAATCATTGTGGCAACTAAATTACATAATTCATGTAAAATCTTCAGAGTGGCTCCTGGCATATATGTTGATTATTAGCTATTAATACTAAATTTCAAAGAATTGGAATTCCATAGACCATATTCTGTCACCACCAAAACATTGTTTGAATTCAGCAGCAAAAATAATGTGTGAAATTTTATTTGGTAAAACTTCAAACACATATGAACACATAGATAAAGGAAAGAATCACAATGGAATTTAGAAAATACTTAGAACATGAACTTAGAACTTAGAACTAAAAATATTACATAACAGAACTTGAATGAAGCAGCTAAGTTGGCATGCAAGAACCAAATCTAGAACTTTAAATGTTTACATCAGAAGAGAACCTAAAATTTAACAAGCTAAGCATCCAATTTTTGTTAGAAAAAGGAAAATAGAATAAGCCCAAAGGAAACAAGCAAAAGGAAATGAATGTAGAGATTAATAAAATTAATCTGAAAACAGACAAGAAAGAGGCTTAACAAAGCCAAAAGCTACCCCCTACCTTTCTTCATATCAGCTTCTTCAGGGATGACCATGCACGTGCTCACCATCTTCTTCAGCCATGCGAATGTGTCTTTGCCCCATCACTCTGCCAAAATAGCTGTTACCTTAAGATCCACAGTGAACTTCATGTCAACAAGTTCATTACACATTTTTCAGTCCTCACCCAAGTTAATCACTCAGCATCAAATGACCATATTTTTCTTTCTAACACTTACACTGCATAGCACTTTTGCTAGCACACTGTTCTGGATTCTTTTTTTTTTTTTTTTTTTTTTTTTTAACTACCTCACTAGCTGCTGTTCAATCTCTGCCTTGCCAACAGAGGTTCACGTTTCTTAAGACCTGAGCCTCGGGCCCCTGTTCTTCCCAAGTGATCACATCCATACTCATGGCATCATGCCACCTAAAAGCAAATGACTCATACAAATCATACATCTTCTAACATCTCTTAACATTGTAACATTCACTTCTCTCCACCCACAACAGCTGGTACAAGCTACAACCATTTATTGCACGTCTATGGCAGTTAGCCTTCTAATTACTGTGTATGTATCCTTTGGGTGCCACCATTCCATTCTGCACATTGTTGCCAGTTACCTTTTTAAACAAAAATCTAATTTATTATAAAAGTCCCACCCCCAGATTCCTCCATTGGCTCTGATCACTTTTAGAATAAAGACAAATTCTCTCGTACATGTTAGAAGACACTTCATGGTTCCAACCTCATTTTATACTGTGTTCCTCCTTATTCCTCATCATGCCAGCCACACTTAGCATTCTTTCAGTCCTTTGTACTTGCCATCTCCCTTATACCACAGAACCTTTCTATGTTCTTTTCCTTCTTCTTAGAATGTTTTTTTCCTTTGCTTAGTTAACTCTTAGCTCCAAGGTAACATTTCTTCAGGAAAGCCTT
Organism: Prionailurus bengalensis; assembly: GCF_016509475.1. Classification (NCBI taxonomy): domain Eukaryota; kingdom Metazoa; phylum Chordata; class Mammalia; order Carnivora; family Felidae; genus Prionailurus; species Prionailurus bengalensis. Next base: position 100,900,486 of record NC_057355.1, read on the forward strand.
CATTCAACTATCCAACCAGATTAGATTCCAAAATTATAGACTCTCAGAGCATTATGCTCCTTTCCTTCATATCATTTGCACATTTGTGATTTTATATTTGTGTGATTTATTTGTGAGAGCTTACTGGACTGTAAGCATTATTGGAATAAGGACCAGTCTATTCTTGCTGTATCCCTAGCACCTAACTTAACACCTGGCATGTAATTGGTGTTTAATAAATATTTATTGAATGGATAAGTCCCTTGTTCACCATATCTTAAATATTCTGGGGTGAAGGAATCCCTGAATATATAGTTTCACAGCAGAACTTTCTCCATTCATTTTTCATTTTTTCCCCTCTTTTTCCAATTATCTACCTCCTCCCCTCAAAAAGAATGTTTGCTTTAAACAGGGATCTCAAACTCAAATGCCCAGAGAGCCCTGGACACTCCATTTGAGAGATAACAGGGAGTGGTAAGTGACTGTTGTCAACTAGAAAGCACATATCTAAAGCGGACAGCCACATTAATTCAGTTCCAGCTGCGAGCTGGCATTGCCAAATCATCTGATTTTTCATGAGAAGTCAGAAGTTTGGATTTTTTTAAATGGGAAATCTTTTTAAATAATGACAGGAGGGGGGGAAGGAAAAAAAAAAAGAGGTTAGAGTGGGAGAGAGCCAAAGCATAAGAGACTCTTAAAAACTGAGAACAAACTGAGGGTTGATGAGGGGTGGGAGGGAGGGGGGGTGGGGTGGGTGATGGGTATTGAGGAGGGCACCTTTTGGGATGAGCATTGGGTGTTGTATGGAAACCAATTTGACAATAAACTTCATATATTGAAAAAAAATAATGACAGGATATTGGAAGTATTGTTCAGAATACCATAGGCTAACACTGGATAAGCCAAACAAAACGTTTTGTGGGTCAAACTCAACCCATGGGCTACTAATTTGTATTTTCTCTTCCCTATTTTACTTCTGTGTTATCTTGCTTAAAGGAATAAAACAGATCAACACAATCTTGTCTTTATAATTTCCATATAACAAAGCTAAATTACATTTAATACCCATTAAATGAACTCTGAGTAAGGTACACCTTAACTTAAGGGAAATTTATGGTGTCCTAAGTCTTACCAAATATAAAGCACTACATATCATATGACAAACCATCAATGTCAGCCTCCCTCCACTATACTACATATTGTTTAGGTCAGCCACTATTGTACCTATATTTTGAAGGAAATTTTGCATGGGCTTAGGCATCTAGTACTGTAATATATGTGATCAATGCAATGATTCAGATAGTTGAGCAAATTAACGGAGTTTAAAAGAAATGTTTCTTTCTCTCCGTCTCCACAAATAAAATCAGAATCTCTAACTCAAAAGTAGAATTTCTCATCTAATTTGTTTTAAATAAAGAGAAACTATTGTAAATTAAGTGTCCTTGTTATCTTTTAATTTTAACTTTGTTAAGACTTCTGTTTAAAGTAGTATAACTTTAGTATCCCTGAACTGGAAGTCTGGTAATCTGAATTCTAGTCCAAATTCTGTTTTATTTGGCTAATTGATATTTGCCAAATCATTACTTTTCTGGGCCATTTATTTAATTTGTAAAGAGGTTAGTCTCCGTGATATCCAAGATACCTTTAATCCTAATAGCCTGACACTAATAAAGTAATCTAGAATTTGAGGGTTTAAAAAAAGAAAAACTTCTGGGGCCCCTGGGTGGCTCAGTTGGTTAAGTGTCTGACCTCGGCTCAGCTCATGATCTCACAGTTCGTGGGTTCGAGCCCCACGTCAGGCTCTGTGCTGACAGCTAGGAGCCTGAAGCCTGCTTCAGATTCTGTGTCTCCCCCTCTCTCTACCCCTTCCCCACTCACGTTCTCTGTCTCTCTCTCAAAAATAAAATAAAAACATTAAAAAAGGGAAAAAAAAGAAAAACTTCTTACTATATGACCTAGTTCTGAGATTTAATACAGTGTGAATTGTGAGTTCTATGAGTTGTGAATACACTGTGAATTCTATCTCTGAGATATGAATGCCAATTTTAAAAGTTACACATATTATGTTAAAACTAATCAAAGTTTGTTTAGGACATAAATACATAAATATTTAGGATCATCTGCTTTCTAAGATAAGGGGTAGCTGGATACTTCAAATCTTTATAACTTTTTAAAAAATTCAATTATAGCAGCCATTTTTCCTTAAGATAATGATCACACTCTAGAATTTTTTTTTCAGCTTTAGTCTGAGGATAAAAATGCTCGAGTAATATTTTCTTAAACTTTTTTGCTTTTTCCTCACTGAGGAAAAGCAGTACTTAATTGTATAGTACTTTATTCAACTGCTGATGGAAACACTTGGGCTAATTTAAGGTGATACAGTGTACTCGAGGGAACTTTTCCGTCATACCATGGAATTAAAAGGTTTTTAAGCTAATGTAATTATGTTACATTCAAACTGATTTTGTTCAAACTGTTACTGTTTTTAAGAAACCAGGATAAAAAGTAAGCAGTGTTCCTTTTGCTTCTTCCTTCCCTGGGATATTCTATTACTTCTTTTGATATATTCTGCCCATTTTTTTCTCCACCATTATCAGTCAGACCAATATTCTCCAATGAATCTGGCTCTCTTTATCTTCACAAAAAGCAATTCTGCTATCTTCCTGGTTCAAAAAGCATGAAAGGCTTTGTGAAAAATCAGTAATATACAATGGGAGATTTAGTGTTAGAAAAACCTTTTTAAAGGATAAAACAGTTTCAGCACAAATTCGATTTAAATTGGTTTCCTAAGGAGTCTAAAACCATGAGTGGGACTCAGATCAGAAATAAATTCTGGGGGCCTGGGCGGCCTAGCCAGTTGAGTGTCCGACTTTGGCTCAGGTCATGATCTCCCGGTTTGTGAGTTCAAGCCCCACATCAGGGTCTCTGATGTCAGTGCAGAGCCCTCTTGGGATCCTTTGTTCTCCACTCTCTCTGCCTGTCTCTCTCTCTCTCTCTTTCTCTCTATGTGTCAAAAATAAATAATAAACGTTTTTTTAAATAAAAAAATGTATATTCCTTGACATAAAATGTTAAATTATCTTCAAAAACTGTCCATACTAAGCTAATGAATAGGCCATAGTAATCTATTATGTTTTAGAGTGATTTTCAATAATGAAAGCTCATAAATTTTTCTTCTCATAAAATTAATACTTCATTCCTAGAAAAATTTATTTATGATTTAAAAAAATACTTCTGGTTAAGTAAAGGGTATGGTAAAGGTACTTAATAGCATGCAAAATAACACAAAATGAAGGTGTTAAACTGCTTTAGGTCATTATATTTTACTAAATTTGGTTTCTGAATATATTTTTCCTGGACATGTTAATTCTTCAAATCGTGAACAACTAATAAGCAGTTGCTGTGACATACAGATGACACCACTATTAATAAAGCAGCATTTGTCATCTTAAAAATTAGGGAATTAACTTCAACTATATACCATCAAAGATCTAAATGTGTGAATATATCAAAGAAAGCCAGGATTCATATGAGCCTTGAATTAGGAGTCAGGACATCTGGATTTTAATTCTTTCAATTTCCTATGTGTTCTTGGACAATGCATTTAATCTCTAAAACTCAGCTTTGTTATTTGTAAAATTAAGTTATTTAATTAAATCTCTAAGGTTTCTCTTAGTCCAGGAGAGACCAGTGATAAGCTCAAGTTGTCCTCTCCCAGCAGAGTCTTACACATAACATTTATTCTCCTAGCAACAATACGTGGCACCTATGAAGTATTGTAACCAGGAGAGCTTGCCTAAGACACGGTATCCAGAGTTTTTATTGGGGGACGGTGATGTAGGAATGGGGTGTCTTTGGGGCTGACCTTTGTTTCTTAATCTCCAGCCTTCTTAAAGGTCAGATTGATACCACATGGCTCAGGGCTTCCACCATAAATCACATCATTAGCATAGACAATTTTTTGTGACCCAAGCCTCCAGGTAAACAAAGACACATGCAAAACTTTGAAATTATCTTCCAAGAGCCAGGGAAGGGCCAGATCTTTCCTTGAAATGTGCAGAGTTTAGGCAGCTCAGGCCTGCCGGGTTAATCCTTCACTGTATATCTTGTTTCAGTGAAGTAATCCATTAGTACCTCCTTGAGAAAGGGTGCTTGATAAGCAATTTTTTGAGGCTTTTCATGTATGAAATATTTTTATTCTACTGTCATACTTGATTGATAGTTTAGGCAGCTATAGAATTCTAGGTTAGAGATAATTTTCCCTAAGGATTTTTAAAGTATTGCTCCACTTCTAGTGTTGTTATTAAAGTTTGAAAGCCATTCTGATTCTTGATCCTTTATATGTGACTTGTTTTTTTCTTTCCTGAAAACCATTAGATTTTTCTTTGACCCTAGTGTTCAGAGAGGATGTCTCTTCATATGAGTCTGCTTTCTATCCATTTTGATGGGTATTGAACAGACCCTTTCAATTTAGTCACATGTATCCTTTAGGGAAACATTCTTTCATTATTCAATGATTTTCTCTCCTTTGTTTCTGTTCTCTCTTTCTGGAACTCCTAACATTTGGATGTTGGACTTCCAAGACAGATTCTTTTCTTACCTCTTCTCCCTTATTTTGCATCTGTCTTTTTACTCTACTTTTTTGAGGTGATTTCCTCAACTTCCAGCCCTTCTCTTTTTCACTTCCACAAACATGTTTAATTTCTATGAGCTTTTTTATTCTCTGAATTTTTTATTAACAGAATCTTTTTTTTCATGAGTGCAGTATCTTATCATTCTATTAACATAGGATTTTTTGTTTAGGTTTTTTTTCTTTCTGTATAATTTTCTTTTTCCTATGTTTGTTTTGATCTCCATCTTTCAATAAAAACTTTTAGGCTATCTGGTTATCCTTGGGTGTCTTCCTAATTAAGAATGGAAGTTCTAAACGTGGGTGAGACATGTACACATTGTAGGGTGATCTGGCTGGTCAACTGGCTATGAAACCACTGATGCTAGTAAATTTAGGTCTTTTGGGATGATCAGATTGTTCATGGTGAAAAAATACTGTAATCCTTTGACAATAGAGGTCTAGTTTACAGCACTTTGAGAACCTAATTGGGGAAAAAAGTAAGGGATGGAAGAATCCCTATACTTGGTATTCATCATTAAACTCTCTTTTTAGCATGATGCCAAACTACCAACTGTGACTGCCATCTAACTTTCCAGGCCAGAGTAGTCTCTCCAGAAAGTAAGCACCCAGTCAGGATGATTAAGGGACATTTGCCCAGGGGATAGACTAGTAAAGAGATTTAAGCATTTAACTGCTCTTAAATAGCTTTTATCTGTCTCTGTTTTAGCTACTTCCACATCTCAGTTTCAGTGGTATTTGGTTTTCTTGGTTCCTATATCTTTTGGAGATTGTGAAATGTGTAGTAGGTTGGTCCTCAACCCTCCTCACCACTGTCATGGGATTCATCTTTCTTGGATAATCACACATTGTGTTGAGAATTTCCAAGACTACCCTCAGCCTCGATTATTTGCTAGAAGGACTCACAGTTATAATACTCATGGTTATAGTTTATTACAGTGAAAGGATAGCATAACATCAGCAAAGGGAAAAGACACATGGAGTAAGGTCCAGAGGAAACCAGGCACAAGCTTCCAAGAGTCCTCTCCCGGAGGAATCACAGGATATACTTAGTTCTTTCTGTAAAGAGATGTGACAACACATATGAAATGTTACTTACCAAGGAAGCTTAATAGAAATTCAGTGCTAAAGTATTTTATTGGGATTGAAACAGGTAAGCACTCTGCCAAAGACATACCAAAATTCCAGACTCCCAGAAGGAAAGCAGATGTTGAGTATAAATCATATTGTTTGCACAAACAGTTTAGGCTCAATGAAACACCCTTATCATGTAGGGAATGTTGGGAATCCTCCTGAAATCCAAGTCCCAAATACCAGCCAAGGAGAAACCTAACAAGTAGGCTTTTTTAAATTAACAGCCTCAAGCCCACTATGTTAAATTTTCTGCACACACATCCATCTGCTTTCTAGCTTCTCAATTTTTGTTTTTGTATCCTTTCCCATTCTACTCAAACTTGGGAGTTAATGCCTTTTTTTCATGTTTATTTATTTATTTTTGAGAGAGAATGGGGGAGGGTCAGAGAAAGAGGAAGACAGAATCTGAGGCAGGCTCCACGTTGTCAGTGCAGAACCTGTGGGGCTCCAACTCAGGAACCGTGAGATCATGACTTGAGCCAAAGTCGGATGCTTAACCAACTGAACAACCCAGATGCCTGGGGTTTATGCCTTTTAAGAAAATTCCTTTACTATTGTTTTAGTGGAGTTTCATTTGACAACAAAATTAGATATGTATGTTCAATATTAACCTGGAACTTTATTTGATTATAAATCAAAACTCCCCAGTTTGATTGTAAAACGTCATTTTTAAGCAACTTGAAAGAAAACAGATGAAGCAGAGAGAAAAAACTTGTTTTAAAGTTTTTATTTTAGGGGAACTTGGGTGGCTTAGTTGATTGCACATCTGACTCTTGATGTCAGCTCAGGTCATGATCCCAGGATTGTGGGATCAAGCCCCGCATCAAGCTCTACACTGAGAGTGTGGAGCCTGCTTGGGATTCTCTCCCCCCCCCCCACCCTCTCTGCTCCCCTCCTGCTCATGCTGTCTCTCTCTCTCTCAAAATAAATAAGTAAACATTTAAAAACTAAAGTTTTTATTTTAATTCCAGTTAGTTAACATAAAGTGTTATATTAGTTGCAGGTGTACAATATAGCAATTCAACAATTCCATATATCACCTGGTGCTCATCTTGACAAGTGCACTCCATAATCCCCATCACCTATTTAACCCATCCTCCCATCCACCTCCCCTCTGGTAACTATCAGTCTGTTCTCTATAAATCCATTTCTTCATTTTTATCCCTTTGCTCTTTTCTTTTTCTTAAATTCCACATATGAGCGAAATCGTATATTTGTCTTTCTCTGACTGACTTATTTTGCCTAGCATTATACTCTCTAGTTCCATCCATATCATTGCAAATGGCAAGATTTCATTCCTTTTTGTAGCTGGATAATATTCCATTGTATATATATACCACATCTTCTTTGTCCGTTCATCAATTGATAGACACTTGGGCTGCTTTCATAGTTTGGCTATTGTAGATAATGCTGCAGTGAACATAGGGGTACATGTATCTTTACAAATCATTGTTTTTGTATTCTTTGATAAATACCAGTCATGCAAGTACTAGATCTAGTATATTTCTATTTTTTAACTTTTTGACTCTCTCTGCCCTCCCCCACTCACACTCTGTCTCTCTCTAGCAAAAATAAATAAACATAAAAAATTAAAAAAAAAAAGTATTATCCACTCACTCAACGTCCATGTGAGTGGGGCACTGCTGATTTGGGAGTATACCAGACAGCAGCTGCTTAAGCATGGGGACACCGAGTCATGAAGCTTGTGCCTTATCGGGGATGGATTACTGGTGCTCTTGAAACGTTTTTTAAAAACTATGTGTGCTAATGTAATAGATTCTGAAATTTACTGGGATAATTTGTATTCCTTTTCTTGCAACTTAATGCCAAAACTTCTTCATGTGCCTTAAATACATTATACCCTCCCCTTTAATAAATATTTTTAGCTAAATTACATTGTGTCTTTAATAAAATATTTTAAGCAATTGTGGAAATAATTGAAGAACCTCCATACTGTTTCCCACATGGCTGCACCAGTTTGCATTCCCACCAACAGTGCCCAAGTTTTTCTTTTTCTCCTCATCCTCGCCAGCACTTATCATTTCTTTTGTTGTTGATTTTAGCCATTCTGACAGGTGTGAGGTGATATCTCATTGTGGTTTTGAATTGCACTTCCCTGATGATGAGCATCTTTTCTTGTGTATGTTGGTGCTCTGTATGTCTTCTTTGGAGAAGTGTCTATTCATGTCTTCTGCCTGTTTTTTAATTGGATTACTTATTTGGGGGGGGGGGGGTGAGTTGTATAAGTTCTTTATATATTTTGGATGCTAGTCCTTTATCAGATATGGCATTTGCAAATATCTTCTCCTATTCTGTAGGCTACATTTTAGTTTTGTTGACTGTTGATTTCACTGTGCAGCAGCTTTTTATTTTGATATAATCCCAATAGTTTATTTCTGCCTTTGTTTCCCTTGCCTCAGAAGACATATCTAGAAAAAAGTCACCATGATTATGTCAAAAAAGTTACTGCCTGTGTTCTCTTCTATGATTTTTATGATTTTAGGTCTCATGTTAATCCATTTTGAATTTATTCTTGTGTATGGTGTAAGAAGTGGTCCAATTTCTTTCTTTCACATGTTGCTGACCAGTTTTCCCAACACCATTTGTTGAAAAGACTGTCTTTTTCCCACTGGATATTCTTTCCCACTTTGTTGAGATTATTTGGCCATAAAGTTGTGGGTTTGTTTCCAGATTTTCTATTCTATTCTATTGACCTATGTGTCTATTTTTGTGCCAGTATCATACTGTTTTGATGACTAAAACTTTGTAGTATTACTTGAAGTCTGGAATTGTGATGCCTCTAGCTTTACTTTGCTTTTTCAAGATTTCTTTGGCTATTCAAGGTCTTTTGTGGTTCCATACAAATTTTAGGATTGTTTGTTTTAGCTCTGTGAAAAATGCTGGTGCTATTTCAATAGGGATTGCATTAAATGTGTAGATTGCTTTGAGTAGTATAGACATTTTGATAATATTTGTTCTTCCAATCCATGAGCATGGAATGTCTTTCCATTTCTTTGTGTTCCATTTCTTTCAATTTCTTTCATCAGTGTTTTATAATTTTAAGAATATAGGTTTTTCACCTCTCTGGTTATATTTATTCCTAGGTATCTTTTTTTTTTTTTTTTGGTCCAGTTGTTAATGGGCTTGTTTTTTTAATTTCTCTTCCTGTGGCTTCATTACTGGTGGATAGAAATGCAAGAGATTTCTGTACATTGATTTTGTATCCTGTGACTTTACTCAGTTCATTTATTGGTTCTAGCAGTTTTTTGGTGGAGTCTTCAGGTTTTCTATATAGAGCATCGTGTCATCTGCAAATCTTTTTTACTGATCGGAATGACTTTTATTTCTTTTTCTTGTCTGATTGCTGTGGCTAGAACTTCCAGTACTATGTTGAGTAAAAGTGTTGAGAGTGAACATCCTTGTCTTTTTTCTGACCTTAGGGGAAAAGCTCTCAGTTTTTCCCCATAAAGGATGGTGTTAGCTGTGAGTTTTTCATATATGGCCTTTATTTTGTTGAGGTATGTTCCCTCTAAACCTAATTTGTTGAGGGTTTTTATCATGAATGGGTGTTGTACTTTATCAAATGCTTTTTATATGTCTATCAAAATTATTATATGATTCTCATCCTTTCTCTCATTGATGTGATATATCATGTTGATTCATTTGTGAATATTGAACCACTCTTGCAACACAGGAATAAATCCCACTTGATCATGGTGAATGATTTCTCTAATGTATTGGTTTCAGTTTGCTAGTATTTGATTGAGGATTTTGGCATCTAAGTTCATCAGGGATATTGACATGTATTTCTCTTTTTTTGTGGTGTCTTTATGTAGTCTTGGTATACTACATATGTGTATGTGTATTACTGACTTCATAGAAAGAATTTGAAAGTTTTACTTCCTTTTCTGTTTTTTTTGGAATAGTTTGAGAAGAAGAGGTAGTATCTCTTCTTTAAATGTTTGGTAGAATTCCCTTGTGAAGCCATCTGGTTCTGGACTTTGGTTTGTTGGGATTTTTTTTTTTTTTTTTTTTAGTACCGATTCAATATCTTTGCTGATTACCTATCTGTTCAAATTTTCAATTTTTTCTGTTTCAGTTTGGTAGTTTATGTTTCTATGAATTTATCCATTTCTTCTAGGTTCTAGGTGTCCAATTTGTTGGCATCTAGTTTTTCATAATATTCTCATATAATCGTTTGTATTTCTTGATGTTGGTTGTTATTTCTCCTCTCTCATTTGTAATCTTATTTGTTTGAGTCCTTTCTTTTTTTCTTGATAAGTTTGGCTAGAGGTTTATTAATTTTTAAAAAATTTTTTTCAAAGAACCAGTACCTGGTTTCATTGATCTGCTCTATTGTTTTTTTAAATTTCTATATCATTTATTTTCTGCACTGATCTTTATTATTTCTTTCCTTCTGCTAGTTTTAGGTTATGTTTGTTGTTCTTTTTCTAGCTCCTTTAGGTGTAAGGTTAAGTTTTTCATTTGGGTTTTTTCTTGCTTCTTGAGGAAGGCTTATGTTGTTATAAATTTCCCTCTTAGAATCACTTTAACTGCATCCTGGAGGTTTTGGACCGTTGTGTTTTCATTTTTATTTGTTTCCATGTACTTTTTAAATTTCTTCCCTTATTTCCTGGTTGACCTCTTCATTGTTTAGTAGCATGTTATTAACCTCAATGTATTTGTGGTCATTCTAGATTTTTTTTCTTGTGGTTGACTTCTACACAACCTTCTGACATAATGGTCAGAAAAGATGCATAGAATCTTTTTTTTTTAATGCTTATTTATTTTGGAGAGACAGAGAGACAAGAGTGCGAGCAGGGGAGGGGCAGAAAGGGGGAATCTGAAGCATCTGAAGCAGAATCTGAAGCAGGCTCCATGCTGTCAGCACAGAGCCCCATGCAGGGCTCGAACTCACAAACTGTGAGATCGTGACCTGAGCTGAAGTTGAATGCTTAACTGACTGAGCCACCCAGGCACCCCTAGAATCTTTTTGATAGATCATTCAATCTTCATCAATTTGTTGAAGCTTGTTTTGTAAGCTAATATGTGATTTGTTCTGGAGAATGTTCAATTTCTTTCATCAGTGTTTTATAGTTTTAAGAATATATGTTTTTCACCTCTTTGGTTATATTTTTTTATTAAAAATTTTTATTTAAAATTTATATAAAAATTTTATTAAAAAATGTAAAGAATGTGTGTTCTGGAGTTTTAGAATGGAATGTTGTGAATATATCTGTTAAATCCATCTGTTCCAATGCCATTCAAAGTCATTGTTTCCTTATTGATTTTGTTTAGATCATCTGTCCATTGATGTGAATGGGACGTTAATGTCCCCTACTATTATTGTTATTATCAGTTAGTTCCTTTATATTTGTTATTAACTGTTTTATGTATTTGGGTGTTTCTATGTTGGGTGCATAAATATTTACAATTGCCGTATCTTCTCGTTGGATTGTCATCTTTATTATGGCATAGTGTCCTTTCTGTCTTGTTAAAGTCTTCGTTTTAAAGTCTAATTTGTCCGATGTAAGTATTAATATTCTGACTTTCTTTTGACATCCATTTGCATGTTAGATGTTTCTCTATCCACTCACTTTCTATTTATTTTTTAAGGTAAGGTCTACACCAAAAGTGGGGCTTGAACTCACAACCCTACGATCAAAAATCCCAGTCAGATACCCTCACTTTCAATCTGTAGGTGTCGTTAGGTCTAAAAGGAGTCTCTTGCAGGCAGCATATAGATGGATCTTGTTTTTTTAATTCATTCTGTCACCCTACACCCTATATCTTGATTGTAGCATTTAGTCTATTTATATACAAAGTATTTATCAATAGATATATATTTATTGCCATTTTACTTCTTGTTTTGTGGTTGTTTCAGAAGATTTTCTCTGATCCTTTCTGGTCTTTCTCTCTTTCATGGTTTGCTGGTTTTCTTTAGTGATATATTTGTATTTCTTTCTCTTTATTCTTTGCATATTTATTGGTGAGTTTTGATATGTGGTTACCATTCAATTTGTGTATAAACTCTTCTGCATATAGCAGTCTATATTAAGTTGATGGTCATTTAAGTTTGAACCCATTCTTTACTTCTTTCCTCCCCACGTTTTAGGTATATGGTGTCATATTTTATATTCTTTTATTTTGTGACTTCCTTGGCTGATTTTTTACAGAAATAGTAATTTTTACTGCTTTTGTGTTTCCTACCTTTATAACTGTCACTTTGGTCTCTCCTTTCTACTCAGAGTCACCTTTAATATTTCTTGTAGAGCTGGTTTAGTGGTCATGAACTCCTTTAGTTTTTGTTTATCTAGGAAACTCTTTACCTCTCCTTCTCTTCTGGATGGTAGCCTTGCTGGATAGAGTATTCTTGGCTGCAGATTCTTCCCATTCAACACCTTGTACATACCATGCCACTCCCATCTGACTTAGAAAGTTTCTGCTGAAAAGTCCCCTCCCTTGTAAGTTACTGTCTTATTTTGTCTTGCTGCTTTTAGTTTTTTTTTTTTTTTTCTGTATCACTGTCTTTTACCAACTTAATTACAATATGTTTTGGTGTGGATCTGCTTTTGTTGATTTTGATGGGAATGGATCTGCTTTTGTTAATTTCGATGGGCGTTCTCTGTGCCTCCTGAATCTGGATATCTGTTTCCTTCTCCAGATTACAGAGTTTTTCAGCTATTATTTCTTCAAATAAATTTTCTGCCCCTTTTCTCTCTCTTCTTCTTCTTCTGGGACTCCTACAATACAAATATTACATTTGATGAAGTCACTGAGTTCTGTAAGTCTATTCTAAATTTGCAATTTCTCTTTTCTCTTTTTTGTTCAGCTTGAATACTTTGCAATACTCTGTCTTCTAAATCATTAATTCGTTCCTCTCATTCCTCCATCCTGTTCATTCTGTCAAATGTGTTTCTCATTTTGTTTATTGAACCTTGTATTTTTGCTATGTTGTTCCTTATTTCTGTGTTAAGTGTCTCATTTATATCTTTCACTCTTTTCTCATGTCCATTGAGTATCCTTATGATCATTGCTTTGAATTCTTTATCAGGCATGTTACTTATATCTGTTTCACTTAGATCTCTTGCTATGTCACTGTTCTGTTCTTTCATTCTTTCATTCAGGTTAAATTTCTCTGTTTCCTCATTTTGTCTGCCTGAAAGAAGAAAGTAAAAAAAAAAAAAAAAAAAAAAAAAAGGTTTTAGTGTCATAAGAGAGAGACAAGAATGTATTGTATCCTGTGTATCCCAGAAAGAATAGGCTGCTATAAAGAAAAATATGCTTTGAAGGTTAAAAAGAGAGAGAGAAAGTTCTTAAAAATGAAATGTAGGCATTGAGGGGTAATATCTAAAAAAATGTCTGGCTATTCAATTTATAGCTAAAGCCTCATTTTTTATATGCAAGCAGTAGCAATGGTAGGCTTGAAAATGGTGCACTACTCTTCATGGGAACTTAAGCAATTGAGATGGAAACTATGGATAACTGTGTCTGTGAAAGTAATTGCATCAATGCCAAATTTTCCAATAAAGTTTCCACTTGAAAATTCCAATGAGAATTTCATTTAAGTTCCTATTTGAAATCAACAAAAATGAAAAAATCAACTTGGAAAAAAAATAAATTCTATAAAATGCATCCATTCTATAAGTATTTCATTCCCTAACATCTACATGCAACATGGGTCTACATGCAACAGAAAACAATAAATAATATATAGCTGTAGTGTCACTCTTTCTCAAATCTTGGGATACCTGTATGAATTAAACTTACATTAGATAACATTCACAAATAAAATATATTTGTCATACTCTGATCTTTCTTCCCTTTACTTGAGGAGTTCAATAGGGAGACAAAATACGGAAGTTGACATTTTAAAATGGAAAAATCGTTTCAGATCACTTATAAATAGGTTGAATTTTTTTAATAAAATAAAGTGTGCTAAATGATAACAGTATTTTATATATTCATTAATTCAAAAATTCTAAATCAACATTTTCTAAACAAGGGGCTACTACTTTGTGGGATAAAGATAGGTTATATGATGAAAAACATTTGATATCGATCAAGCCATAGAATACTTTATACTTTTGTAGTAAAGAACAATATCCTTCTGTAAATGGCTCATTTATTCAGGTTTTTTTTGTTGTTGGTTTTTTGGGGGTTTTTTGGTTTTGTTTTTTTTTTTTTTTTTTTGGTATTAAGAAAGACCTGGAAAGATATGGCCCCTCTGACATAAATTGACATCAGCAAGTCATTTAGATGTGTTATTTACCATTCTAAACTTCAAAAAAATCTACATGTTTGTTATGTTTCATTAACTACCCTTTACTGTCTTAACAAATAATATGTAATTCCATGACATTTTTTATATTACTAATTTTTGGTTTATTCAGGATCTTGTCCTATTAGCTATATTCTATAAAGTACATATTCTGTATTCTACTAATATCAGATCATTGTTTTTAACCTTATTATACCCCAAATGTGATGTAAACCACTGGTTGTATTTATGATGCATTGTAATGTATTCTGCAAATCTGGGCTGATTTTTTAAATTTTTAATTATTTAAAATTTTAATTTTAATTTTTTCCTGAATTTCACTTAATTTTTAAAAATTTTTTCCTTATTCTCCTCAACTACTTCTCACCCATTTTTTATCCCTGTACATGACCTGTAACCTTATTATATTTCCCACCTTGTCCCCATTCTCTTCTTCATTTGAAACTTTTAAGTACCTTCACTAAAATTTAGCTTTCTCCAGATGACACTTTGTGCCTTATAAACCATTCCCCCCAATCTCAATTTGTGGGAAGAGCAATCAGACTACTTTATGTTTCCCAATACTACTTACTGATGTTATACCATCATCATCTCTGAAATCCATGCCATCTGATTAGGTCATCATTGGCTATAATAATAACTCGCACTTTCCTAGATGAATCAGCACTTTCTTCTGCCCTGATCTGCTGTTGTATAGATCTTTTTCAAAGCCCATATTGATAATCCATCCAATGAGACTCAATTCAGTGGCTTCTCAGAGCTCTAAAATCCTACCTTTCTATTTTAGCCACCCAAAAGCAAGGCCACACCTTGGGTCAACTCTTTAAAATGAAGCAATTCTTTCTAACTAGTGTCTTCTATCTCTTTTCCCTTATACATCTTAAAATCATCCTTTTATCTGTTTCTCAACCTTATCCCAACTTTTAATCACTTTACTACTTCTGTTTTTCCTACTCCATTAGCCACCTTGTGATCTCTTTTGCACTTAGAACCTACGATCAATCTAGTATTCCCCTTACTTGACTTCTTGCTGTGCCAACATAGTTCACTCACCCACTTTTTCTTTCTCTCTAATAGTTTTGCATATTACAGTTTTAAATTATTACATGAAAAATGCATCCTAGTTATTTAAACTTTTTGTAATGGCATCCTTTTTCTTCTATTAGATTTTTTCAATTTTAAAATTAGGAAATCTTGCAATCTGTATCCACTGACAACTGCTTGACTTTACCTGGACCTCTCTGCTTCTCAGTATATTCCTTTATAACCCTTCTATTCATGTGTTCCAAATGTTTTCCATATTACCAGTGCTTAAATCTAACATCCCTTCCCAGGATATGACCTTGCCTCCTACTTTACTAGAAAAAAATAGAATCCATCTGCCCAATTCTCTCAGCCATCTTCTCTAGATCAAAATGTTTGTATCCATGCACAGCTACATCCAAATTTCTTATTTTAACAGCTGGTTTATAGATGATTTTAAATTTTCTGTGCAGACCTCCAGGTTTTTCTTCAACTATTTTTTTCTAACCTCTTGACTCAAAAGTATGTATTTTCCTTTTCGAGCTTCTTCTAGAGCCTTCTTTAATGATTGAACTCTCCCTTCCTCTCTCCTGCTCCCCATTTATCATTTCACCCTCTCTACTCTGTTTCTGACCAGCAGATTATTACATTAGAAACAATGAAAGATCTGAGATTTTACCTTACTTGCAAGCTAACAGATTAATTTCCCACAGTTGTATATACATATACTAACAGAAAACACAAGACCCATGGGGTCATTACTCATTGAAAAAACAACCAAAGCAACGTCTTGCATCAGGTCCCTAGCTCCAGTTTCCATAAGGTTAGCGGAGTGAGGGCCAGATGTTACCTATGCCTGCAGCAGGGTATGTTACAGGGGAAGAACCCTAAAATAAGGAAGGGAGACAGACAGTCAGACTTTATCTTTACTCCGGAATGTAAGCCAGGAAGGATAGGGAGACTTTACTACCCCCTGAATGTCCCCACAGAGGGCGATGTTCTCTATCTTTATTCTATTATTTGGGAAACAAATCTTCCCTCTGGACTTAAGGTAGAGATAGTATCACTAGTATTCAAGGATGTTTGCTATGCAAAGCCCTTTGTACAGAAGACCTAGACCATGCATAAATATGCAGTATTCGTTTAAAAAAATGTCTCAACACAGATTTTCCCAGATTTCTCTTATCTTCAAATATATCTCATAGAGTCTATACTCGCTATCTTTGTTGTCGCACCCTCTATTAACTCCATGTACATTTGTTCTATTATTCCACTGAAAACTATTCTTTTCAAGGTACCAATGACATACTGGTAACCCAACCATATGACCTTTTTTAGTCATTCTTGACTTTCTGCAGAATTTAACAAGGGCTATACTTGCTTCCTGTTACCTCTAAACTACTCTACTGTTTTCTATGACTAGTTTGATTCTTAGATCTGTCTCCTTTGCCCATCTGTCTTTTCTTCCCTCTTTGTTTTCATTCTATTAAATGTGAACATATCACAGGTTTTCTTCCCATTCTACACTGCTCTCAAATATCTTCTAGTCTTAGTTTCAGTTGTTACCTCTGTAGGTGGCTGTAATTTCCTTCCTATATTCCAAAACTCATCTGTCTTCTCAATATTTCTTCCTGTAATAAATTTTAAAACTAAGAATCAATTTCACAACCCCACTTTTTAAAAATTGTTGTCAGTGGGGCCCTCATTCTATCAGTTCTTTGTTATTTTTTTAAGAACAAATTTATTTCTACACACAACAATCTTACATGCATTTCCAAAGAATTATGGTGAGTGAAAAAAATCCAATTCCAAAAGGTTACATAGTGTATAATTTTGTTCATACAACATTCTTTTCTTTTTTCTCCAGTATAATTAATGTACAGTGTTACATTGGTTTCAGGTGTACAGTATAGTGATTAAACAATCTGTACATTACTCAGTGCTCTTCACGATAAGTGTACTTTTAATTCTCTTTATATATTTCACTCATCCCCCCAGTCACCTCCCCTTTGACAACCACCAATTTGTTCTCTATATTTTCTCTAAGAGTCTTTTTTTGTTTGTCTCTTTTTCCTTTGTTCATTTGTTTTGTTTCTTAAATTCCACATATGAGTGAAATCATATGGTATTTGTCTTTCTCTGACTAACTTTTTTCACTTATTTCCATCTAGATCCATCCCTGTTGTTGCAAATGGCACAATTTCATTGTTTTCTATGGCTGAGTAATGTTCTATTGTATATATGTATCATATCTTCTTTATCCATCCATCAATCAATGAACACCTGGGCTGCTTCCATGTCTTGGCTATGCATGTATACATGCATGCATGTATCTTTTTGTATCAGTGTTTTCATATTCTTTGGGCAAATACTGAGTACTAAAATTACTGGATCATATGGAAATTCTACTTTTAATTTTTGGAGGAAACTCCATACTGTTTTCCCCAGTGGTTGCATCAGTTTGCATTTCCACCAACAGTGCACAAAGGTTTTCTTTTTTTCCACATCCTCGCCAACACTTTTTTCTTTTTTTCTTTCTTTCTTTTTTTATTTTAGCCATTCTGACTGGTATGAGGTAGTATCTCATTGTGGTTTTGATTTGCATTTCTCTGATGATTAGTGCTGTTGAACATCTTTTCATGTATATGTTAGCCATCTGTATGTTTTTGGAGAAATGTCTGTTCATGTCTTCTGCCCATCTTTTAATTAGATTATTTTGGGTTTTTGTTTTGTTGTCGTTGTTGTTTTGTTTTTTGGGTTTTTTTGGTGTTGAGTTGCATAAGCTCTTCACATATTTTGGATATTAACCCCTTATCAGATATTTCATTTGCAAATATCTTTTTCCATCCAGTAGGTTGTCTTTTTTGTTTTGTTGATGGTTTCCTTGACTGTGCAGAAACTTTTTATTTTGATGTGGTCCCAATAGTTTATTTTTGCTTTTATTTCCCTTACCTGAGGAGAAATATCTAGAAAAATGTTGCTATCACCAGTATCAGAGAAATTACTGCCTGTGCTCTCTTCTAGGATTTTTATGTTTTTAGTTCTCACATTCCGGTCTTTAGATTCATAACCTGAGAATGTGGTTGAGTAGACTCACTCAAGTTCAACAGTATTTTTACTAGAGTTCTTTACACCATTGTAATCCATTTTCTACACTTCACCTAAGAAATCACTCAAACATAAATTCATATTATAGAGCTTGTGGGGGTTAAAGACAATTCTTTAGAATTTTTACACAAGGCCCCCATGATTGCCCCTCCAATTTCAATTTGTGCTGCATTTCACTTACCCACATCATAACAACATGCCAAAATACTTGCTTTCACTTAAATTCACTATTCATTCATTCCAACATTTTCTGAAAACCTACTATGAACCAAGCATTATGCTAGGCACTGGGGCTATAAATATGAGTAAATTATGTTCTCTCTTAAGAGGGAAGTAAAAATGTAAATAAATGCCATAAAGTATGATTAGTAAGACAAGGATACAAACTAGTTTCTCTCTTCCTAAGGCACTTAAGGTGACAATATAAAAGATGACTCTCAAGTAAAATCTTGGAGGATGAGATGGAATTTGTTATATACCAAGAAAACTTATTTCAGGTAAAGTAAAAAGACATATGAATGCACAGAGATGTGAAACTGAATCCCTTATTTTAAGAGCTGTAAATAATCCATAATGACCAGACCATAAGATTGAAGATGGGATAAAAGGATGCAGTGTTGAGAAGGTGGGGTGAGATGATGAAAGACCTGTTATGTCAGAGGAGTGTGGGCTTTGTCCTGGAATAGTATGATCAGATTTACTTTTCAAGAGGGAATTGTCCCATTATAGTAATAAGTTATTTATTTATTTATTTATTTATTTATTTATTTATTTATTTATTCAGGTAATAGGTGCCAAAACTACTGGATGAAAGTTTGAAGAACAAAAGATATTTACATAGTCTGTAAATATTTCTCTTCATTGTACTCATTACAATGAGAAAAATGGTAACTTAGTGGAGAAACCTGGTGGTGTCTACCAGGTGGAGAACCCTGGTAGATACCACCTTAACCAATTGCTCAAAGTGAGCGTCATTGTAATGGGACAAATCAACATCTTGAGCCTCCTCTTATAATTCACTGAGAAGAAAACAGCACCATCACTTCTGTGGTATTCTTACCAAAATGCATTTCCTGAATCTAATTATGAAGAAACAGATAAACCCAAACCGAGAAGCATATTGTAAAATCACTTTAAAGACAATAGGAAAAATAGGAAATTAAAGGAGTTTAAAAGCACAGATTAATGTATAATCCTGGAATTTTTTTCCATAAGTGGCAAAATCTGAATAAGGCCTGAAGATTAGATAATAGTATTATATAAATATTCAATTGTATGATTTTTGTAATTATATTGTAGTTACGTAAGAGAATTTTATTTTTTAGGGAAGTATACATTGAAGTGCACATTTAGGGTTAAAGGGGCATCACATATACAATTTACTGTCAAGTGATTTTTTTAAATCATATTAAAACATGTTCATATAGAGGCGCCTGGGTGGCTCAGTCATGTAAGCATCCGACTTCGGCTCAGGTCATGGTCTCATGGTTCATGAGTTCGAGCTCTGCATTAGGCTCTAGGCTGACAGCTCAGACCCTGGTGCCTCCTTCAGATTCCATGTCTCTCTCTCTCTGTGTGTGTCCCTCCCCTGCTCAGGCTCAGACTCTCTCTCTCTCAAAAATAAACATTAAAAAAAGTTTTAAAAACATGTTCATATATAGAACATACTATTTATAGCAGCATTATTCACAATATGCAAAAGGTGGAAGCTACTCAAGTGTTCATTGATGGATGAATGGATGAACAAAATGTGGTATATACATACAAGAGAATCTTATTCAACCTTAAAGGAAAAGGAAATTGTGACACACTTTACAACATGAGTAAACCTTGAAGACATTATGCTAAAGTGATATAAGCCAATCACAAAACAACAAATGTTGTATTATTCCCCTTATATGAGGTTCCTAGAGCAGTCAAATTCGCAGAGACAGAAAATAGAATGGTGGTTGCCAGGTACTGGAGGAGGGGAAAATGAGGAGTTGTTTTTTAATGAATACAAAATTTTAGTTTGGGAGGATGAAAAAGTTCTGGAGATGGATGGTGGCAATGGTTTGCACGGCAATGTGAATGTACTTAATGCAGTTGAACTGTACACTTAAAAATCAAATGGTGATGGGAATGCAAGCTGGTGCAGCCACTCTGGAAAACAGTATGGAGGTTCCTCAAAAAACTAAAAATAGAACTACCCTACGACCCAGCAATTGCACTACTAGGCATTTATCCATGGGATACAGGTGTGCTATTTCGAAGGGACAGATGCACCCCCATGTTTATAGCAGCACTATCAACAATAGCCAAAGTATGGAAAGAGCCCAAATGTCCATCGATGGATGAATGGATAAAGAAGATGTGGTATATATAGACAATGGAGTATTACTCGGCAATCAAAAAGAATGACATCTTGCCATTTGCAACTACGTGGATGGACCTGGAGGGTATTATGCTAAGTGAAATTAGTCAGTCAGAGAAAGATGAATATCATATGACTTCACTCATATGAGGACTTTAAGAGACAAAACAGATGAACATAAGGGAAGGGAAACAAAAATAATATAAAAACAGGGAGGGGGACAAAACAGAAAAGACTCATAAATATGGAGAACAAACTGAGGGTCACTGGAGGGGTTGTGGGAGGGGGGATGGGCTAAATGGGTAAAGGGCACTAAGGAATCTACTCCTGAAATCATTGTTGCACTATATGCTAACTAATTTGGATGTAAATTTTAAAAAATAAAAAAATAAAAAATAAAATGATGAGTTTTGTGTTATATATATTTGTAAAAATAATTAAAATTATATGTAGACAGCTGAGAAGAAAAGGAAATGTAGTAAAATGAACACTTATCTTCTAAAGATAAGAGTAAAGAATAGAAGCAGAGAGACCAATTAAAAAGCTGTTGTAATATGTACCTCAGTAGTGGAGACAGAGAAAATGGGTACATCTGAGAATGATTTAAGTGATATGATTTGGACTCCTGTATCACATCTACCTTCTGCTTAACAAAAATACAATGGATATGAGTAGATGCATAGGCTGCTATCTTTAAGCATTTGCTTAACACTCATTTGCCCTTCATAACTTGGCTCTGGCTCAACTTCCTTTGAGAAGTCCTCCCTGACTCTATACAGTCTTTCCCCTTTCTCCTCACCTCTTACCTCTTCTTGGACTGAATTAGTCTTTCTCCCTTCCTAGATGTTGTGATAGCATCTTTTGCATGGACATCACAATATGTTAAAATAAATGGTTTATCTATTTCTTCAATACACTGAGCTCCTTGAGAGCAGAAACAGTTACTATATTTATGAACCACAGCACCTTTCAAAATGTGTGCTCAATAAATGCTTGAATGAATGTAATAAGTTATTGAGTACATATACTGTTTTTGTTTATAATGCTTTATGCTTGCCTCTTTCCTTCCATGCCCCCAAAGTTCATACCCTATTTCAATAGTCTTATAACTAGTCTTTCTACTTCAAGTACATAATTTCTCTAAAGTAGTCCGTGCATTGATGCCATATTAATGAAATTTCATATTTTGCAGCATCTACATAAAAAAACTTCAGTATCTTCCCATTATCTAAATAAAATTCAAATTCATCAGTGAGAAATTAAGACCTTCTGCACTATGCTCTCAGAATTTACCATGTTCATTTCAAATTCTACTTACCTACCTACTTAATTTTATTCAACAAGTATTTGAGAACCTGCCCTTTGCAAGGCTTTGTGAAAGAAGGAAGTTTACTAAGTATGATATATGCTCATTCTCTTTGTGTTCATTTTTTGGTCCCTTGTTTCCTTTTGCTACTTCATTTCATCTTAGGGGAAAAAAATCTTTGGAAAATATTCAGTCATATTCATATTTAAGTAAGTAGTTCCATTTTAAGACAAAATGTGAGTAATATAATGAAGTTTAGAAAAGGTGGCAAGCTATCCAGCACAATGTCTGGCTCACAATAAAAGTTCAATAAATGTTTAAACTGAGTTCATTCTGTTTAAAATTTTAAAGATAGAAATTTAAATTTGGGACAAAGAAAATTATTACTGTTTTAAGCCTTTGGAAACCTGCTTGTTTTTGCTTCATGGTAGTTCAAATGTTAACATTTGAGTTTATTTAACTATTATTTTTTGTAACATATTATTATTTGTGGTTTATCACTTTGAAACACAAAGTCAAAACAAATTTAAGAATACTGTATTACACATTTTCAAAAACCTTTCTATACTCTTTTTATAGGTTATATGTAAAGTCAGATGTGCCACTGAACTTGACAAACACAAGTAAGTTTCGTGAGTAGCAAGATCTAATTTTTTTCACAATAGACTTCTCAAAGTAGAAGGTCATGGTAGTTGAGGGTGTGGTAGCAGTTTTATAGGAAGTCCAGTGGTTAGATTAGCACATCAGAAGTGAATTGCGGATTCTACAGTTCTCCCCTCAGCCATATTGCTGCCTAGCACCTGTTTTTGCTGTTCTGCTACTGTCATGCTTTAGATGTCAGATATAGTTTCATAGGGCCTACACATATTAAAGTTAGATTATACTTTTTGGGGCAAGCATGTGTAGTATAGTTCCATGAAATAAGGAATGTTTTGGTATTGACTAATGTCAAAAATGAGAGTGCTAAACTGGGGAGTTAGGAGACGTGGGTTTCAGACCAATTCTCCCGCTAATTCATTGGCTATTCAACTCATTTAACCTCTATATTTTGGCTTCCTAAACTATTACAATCCTCTGGACATAGGGACAATTTCAAGGTCCATTTGGGGTTTCAAGTTAATATTATTATTTTTATTATTTAATCTGAGATAATATTAAGATCTAAACTTCTCAAACTAAAATTTTTGTACTTTGTACACTTAACAAAGGATTGCTTGTGACAGATTACACATTACCTTCAATTAACCTCTTTTAAACTATTTCCAAAGGCAGACAACATTTTATGATTCCCAGTGTTGAAAATGATCCAAAATAAAAGATATTAGGATGCTGAATAAATTTCTGGCTCATCTTAATTTGGGTTATAAATGTATTTGAACTGGGATTACTTTCATATAGAGAGCTGTCATAGCTACTTAATACAGGTAGCCATACCTTACATGAAGAGTTTTTATGTGGTGGTCTAATTTTTCTTTATGAGATATAGGTGAGCGTTTCTTTTTCTTTTTTTAATGTTTATTTTTGAGAGAGAGAGAGAGAGAGCACAAGCAGGGGAAGGGCAGAGAGAGAGGGAGACAGAATCTGAAGCAGGCTCCAGGCTCTGAGCCATCAGCACAGAGCCCGACGCGGCGCTCGAACTCATGAATAGCAAGATTATGACCTGAGCTGAAGTCAGATGCCTAACCCACTGAGCCCAGGCACCCCAAGGATACAGTTGAGCATTTCATTCTCAGAGTTCCTCTGTATGCATAGTAAATATGCAACTTTATAAGAAGCCAAGGTATTGAAATGCCACATATACTGTCCCTATGTTCTTCTTTAGCCATGTTTGAAAATGATGTTTGCTATGGATAATCAGAAGCTCATAAGAATTGAACATTATTTAAAGCACATTTCCCTCAACCTCTTAAAATTAATATTAGTGATCAATTTACATTTAGATAGAGGGTATTAACTTTCCAGGCAAATTATAAAAACCTGGTAATTCCTAGAATGAAAAGGTCAATGAAAATATGGTTAGTAGTTATAAAAATGAAAAAGGCAGGATTCCTTGAATTAGTGTTAAAATAATCTTATATTATTCTTCCTGGTAGAGGCAACTGAATTCGAGTCCACGTGACATTATTTTTAAGTTAATGTTTTAAAATCTAATGCCATTTTTAAAAGGTTTAGATACTAATTTTATAATAGCAAAGATATCTCAAGTAACTCTGAGTGATTATTTAATTTGTATTTAATTAAATCATAAAGATTTTATACTGAAGGAGTTATTGTACCTAAAATAACAATTCAGAATTAAATCTGAATAACAACTAATAACAACTAATTCAGAATTAAATCTAATCTCTCATTAGTATATAGATATCTAATAAATTTATTTTTTCCTTTCAGAATTCTGTTGCATTTGGGCTTCATATTGGCAAGCCTTCTTTTTTTAGTGGTGAACTTGACTTGTGCAGTGCTAGTCCATGGAGATGTCCCAGAAAATCAATTGAAGTGGACGGTGTTTGTTCGAGCATTAATTAATGATAGCCTGTTTATTCTTTGTGCCATCTCTTTAGTTAGTTACATATGCAAAATTACAAAAATGTCATCAGCAAATGTCTACCTCGAATCAAAGGTAAGTATGTTTCTTAAATTTATGCTTGAAAATATAACTTCAAATCCTCATCCTATGAAGCATGTTTTAATGAAAAGCCTATGCTTTTTTAAAAGAGTATTCTGAATGTAAGGTACATTTTTGAGCTTGAAAGAATGGTCACACGATATTAAAGTGCATTCATAACTTGGCCCTTAGTAAATAACAATTTTTTAAAAAGTTTACATTGAGCATACTATATTTTCTGTGACTTATACCTTCTACATTGTAGGATAAACAAAATAGACCAGAATTTACATGAATGTATGACAAATGGTCTAATATATAAAGCCACATTAACAATTTAAGATTTCATCAGTAAGGGTGGCAGTATTGCCATTAAACAGTTTACCAGATTATGTCTGCATACATTTGAGTTAGCAATGTTAAGATGCTATACTTCTAAACTGGTGTTTATTTGCGTATAAAGATTTAGAAAATGTTACTTCACCCCATAATGTGAAGACCTATGATTTTGAAACAGCTAATCATGTAATTAAATTTATAAATGCTTTGCTTCTGCCTTTCCTTATACTTTTTGTTTGGATCAGCAAACAGAAGCCAAATGCTAACCTATTAACAAAGAACTATAGAAGTTTCTACCACTAATCGACAGCATGGTTGAGCAGTGAATCAGTCATCACAGTGTATATTTGATACTGGATGTGAGGGTATAGATGTGTGGTTTTAGGGGTATGGTTTACACATACACACAAGCCTGTTTTAATTAGGCATTATTACCTGTTCACTGAAGATAAGCAAGATAGTGTCTTTAACAGAAGAGTTCTCTAAAATATACTTAGATTTCTATATTGTTGTTATCCATTATATAATCCTAGTAAGTTAAGGTGCTTTAATTCAATGTATCAACTTGTCCTTTAAATTTAGGTACAGACTTTAATTTTACTTTTTAAACATGTATCAGAATGCAGGATAAAAATAAAAATATATGCAAAGAGAGAGAGAGACTTTCAAAAGTATTAATCTTACCTAGGAAACTATTGTATCAATTAAAGGTTTAATTGTATAAAAGGTTAGCTCAGAAATTTAAATGTTTTAGCTCATTCTAGCTTCAGTTTAAGTGTTAAAAATAATACTGTCACTGTTACAGTACATAATCTTTTGGTGTAGCAACAGCATCTTCACTTAATGTAATAACATCACCATAACATTCAGACCTGTGCTTGTCTAGTGATAAAGCATAAATAGATTAGGTTCAACTTACATGGCTTCTTTTCTAGATATTTAACAACTTTTAAAGTTTGGTTTTACTTGCTTTGAAATAAATGTTTCTGTGACTATAAGTAAAGTTGCCAATCTAAGAAGAAAAGCTCATCTGATAACTTCTCCAGAATTATTTCAAACATCCCCTAACTATGATATGAAAGGTATTCATTTTTTTATTATTATTTTAGAAGTTTTACATTTAACAGGCGCATGGATTCAGAATTCTCTAAGAACATTACAGAGGGAAATGCTTAAATACATAACTTTAAAGGTAAACATAATAGATCTTTTGTATTATATTGTACTGTTACATAGTTCTTAGTCTTCCTAAGTTAATTATAAACTTATTTATTCAAAGAGTACAGCCTCTTGCTTTCACATTCTCCTTGTAAATCACTAGGCTCATTTTTATTTTTTGACTTCTGGACAGTAATAGCCATTTCTTTTATTTAGTCCACAAATATCAGCTAAGCATCTGCCTCTTCCCCTTTTAAACTGACCGTTTCCTACTATCCCTAAGAACATTTCCTTAAAAGCTCAGACTTGGATCCTTTGTTTTTCTTTTTATTCTTCCTTCCTTCCTTCTTCTAAATATTCATTGATAATGATATCTTACATAATTTGTTTCAACAAAATCTTACCTACCTTATTTCTAGATGGCACACAACATTCTTTCCTGTCTCTATATCTTTAGGCTGTTTCATTTTCCAGGAATGTCTCTCCCCCACCCACTGCTCTATTATTGTTTGTCCTCATCTTACCCAACTTTGAAGGCATAACTCTAATGTTTCTCCTTTTTATGAACTTGATTTGATTCTTTCCCCTTCATCTCCAAAACAAAATTTAATTTTTTTAATGTTTATTTATTTTTGAGAGACAGAGAGAGACAGAGCGTGAACTGGGGAGGGGCAGAGAGAGAGGGACACACAGAATCTGAAGCAGGCTCCAGGCTCTGACCTGTTGGCACAGAGCCTGACTCGAACCCATGAGCCGTGAGATCATGACCTGAGCTGAAGTCAGATGCTTAACCAACTGTGCCACCCAGGCACCCCTCCAAAGTAAAATTTAGAAATAACTACCTGGATTCTCTTTTTAAAAAAATTTTTAAATTATTTTAGCAGCTAGAACAATGCTGTGTATTGGTTCTCTTTTTCAAAGTAACAACTCTAACTGGGTTTTTAAATATTAGGTTATTGTCGATTTGAATAGTTTGTTTCTGCTCTTCCAATTTTTGACTTTCTTACATATTTAAGGTTTTTACTTTGTTCTTTGTCTGTGTTCTTATATAGATACGTGATTTATTATTTTGTAAACTAATAAGATATTTAGAGCAACATGTTTTCTCAAGTACTGCTTTGGCAGCTTTCCATAATCTTGTTATATTGTACAAACATTCTTATTTAACAAAAACAAAGAAAATTTTCTATTTGAGTTTAAGCCATGTCTTCAACATTACATATTTATATATCAATGTGAATTAGATACTGTCTTTACATATAGGTCTTCCTTCAACTTACTTTGATGGAAAGTCTAAAATTCATACATCTATCTTATTCAGGTCCCCTAACTTCCTTAAGAAGTTGCTTGACTGCTTGACTCTGTATGCATTTCAGCCTAAACAATATATAATTTCTGTACTCCAGTTTCTTGAAATAAAGTCTCAACTGTTAAATTTAAAAGCTTAATTGCCAAAAAAAAATGACCTGAAGGATTTCTTATTTGTTCATCTCTATAGCTATTCTACATTTTATCCTCAACCCAGTCCAGATGTTTTGTACTCAGACTTCATTGTATCATGGATAGAGTTGTCTGTTCTGACCTATACTTTGACCTATATCAAGAAATATGTAAGAAACATTTATCTTAAAAGTCACTATTGTATAATGTTGAGGATATTATCTCTACAGCGTTCCCCAGAAAAGATACTTTTCTCCAGTTCAGTCCCAGGTAAAACAGTATTGATTAAGTCCTTCTTTTCTCTGGCCACTATGCCATTCAGAGGCAAATATGTGGTTTACCTCTATATCAATCATAGATGACCTTATGATATCCACTTTGGTTCTGGCTCTACCTCTAGTTTTATTTTATTTTCTTATTCCCCCACCACCACCAGACACACATTCTTATATATTTTTTATTTTGTTTGTATCTCTGTAACTACTTCAAATTCTCTTTTGTAATGAGGGTGGTATAAATAAATAAATTAACATAAAAATGGCATTGGATATACTGTTGGATATGTTTGTATCTCTTTTTTCAGATGTATCAATTTTTAATTAATTTGGAAAGGCCTTACTGAGAGACAACATATCATAGTGATTAAGAGCTAGAAACCTGATTGGGCACCTGGGTGGCTCCGTTGGTGGTACATCTGACTTTTGATTGTACCTCAGGTAACGATCCCAGGGCTCTGGGATCCAGCCCCACGCAGAGCCTTATTTGGGTAGGTCTCCACACTGAGGGTGGAGCCTGCTTAAGATTCTCTCCCTCTCCTTTTTACCCCTCCCCTGCTCACACTCTTTCTCTCTCTTAAAAAGAGAGAGAGAGAGAGAGAGAGAGAGAGAGAGAGAGAGAGCTGGAAACCTGAGGTCAAAGAGATAAGGCAATAAGTCCCATCTCTTCTGTTACTGGCCATATGGCATTGGACAAGTAACAGTATCTCTAAGTTTCATTCAGCTGATCTGTAAAATGAAAATAATGATAGTGTTGATCTTATAGGTTGTTATGAAGGTAAGAGTAGTACCTTCTAAGGTGGTTATAAGGATTAAATGAAATTTCATATAAAGTACTTAATATAATGCCTAGCACTTGGGAAGTGCTTGTGAATGCTAGCTATTATGATCCTAACATGTACTAAAGGATGGTAACGTAACTTCAAAAAGTTCTTGAATACCTGAAATAGTTGGCAAAATTTATCTGGAGAGGGGTACTATACATGTAATCAGATTCTCAAAAGGAACATTGATCCAAAAAAAATAATAAGAATCACTGAAAAACTGAGTTTCTCTTTTAAATATTTTAATTTTACTCGACTCCACTTTCTTTATGTACCATTTCGCATGGATTTCAAAAAGGGCTGAAGTCTCTTAATAGGTGACATTTCATCTAATATTTAACTAACTTTTCTTTAAAATCTTTAGAACAAATATTACTGAAATTATGTAATGATATTTTTACTCATAGGCATTTTTGTTCTGTGATCTACTGTAACTTTTATTACAATTTCAATTTTCTCTTATTTGCATGCTCATGATAGACAATGCTTTTAACTTTTTATCTATTGCTAACATTTCAAGTGTGTCTCATTAACTTGGACAAAATATAGAATTATTTTGATTGTTTTTTTACAAACCTTTTCTACGATAAACAAACAGTTTGTATTTATTGACATGATTGCATGTTACTATTGGTCTATTTCTCCCATTAAGTTTTTTTTATTGCTGTTTGCCTTGACTTCATTTGTATGATTTCTGTGGTATATTTGAATTTATTTATTTTTTCTCAAAATTACACATAACTATTAACATTAAAATGCATACTGATAAAATTATTTTTATTCTAATATTCCTTCCAACTTCAGAAAAAAATAATAATATAACAATATAAGAACATAATGGACAAAATAACTTATCTACACAAAAAGATTTAAGCCAATGTAGATGCTTAGTCCCTGTAATGACAGGTTGGGATTATCTGTATAAAAGAACACTCAAAGGCAGGGTGGGAATAAAAGTTAAGCTATTAGGTTTATATCTCTGGTCAGGGACATGCACAATTTTATATCTGATAAAAGTGTAAAGGGAATAATTGTCTGATACTTAAGATCAGCTTGTCTCCTAGCCCAGAGGGCCATGTGCAAATAATGCATTCTCTCTCTCTCTCTCTCTCTGCCTCTCTCTCTCTCCTGAATTCCTAACAGTTTTAATTATTATGTAAACCTTTCTGTCCAATGTTCACTTAACCTTTTATCCATATTAATTTAATGTATTAAAATGGAAAACAGCATCAGCATCTTACAGAGACACAGTAACATTCAATTAGACTGATTTTTTTTTTTTTTTGAGAGAAAGAGATAGAGAGCAAGTGGGGGAGGGGCAGAGAGAGAGAGAGAGAGAGAGAAAGAGAGAGAGAGAATCCCAAACAGGCTCCGCACTATCAACACAGAGCCCAATATGGGGCTGGAACTCATGAACAATGAGCTCATGACCTGAGCTGAAGTCAAGAGTCAGACACTCAACCAACTGAGCCACCCAGACTGATATTTCTGATCTTTCATGCAGACTAGCTGATCCTACAAGACCAAAGCAGTGATTTATGGTAATTTAAGCCATAATTAAAGAAATAGACTAAAATACTATCAGTGTCTTTTTCCATCACCCTAAAATATTATGTAACCAGACTTTGGGAGGATGATGGGTAGAGAAATAGAGACTGCACCTTCCTCTGTAATAGGTATGATTGCCATCTTCCCAATACTTTGCTATAATTTCTCTCTTGAATTATGAGGATTTACTCCATCCATCTTAAGCTGTGGCACTTGGCTGCCTTTGTTACTCCAGTTCTTATACCCCAAGTCTTATTTCCTCTTCTGTTGCTGAGCAGACCCACCACACACTTGTCACATTTTAAAAAATCCATAGGAGTCAGAGATCTAATTTCACTGTCTTGAAAGCATGAACCTTTTTGAACCTGTTTAAATTTTATAATTATCAAAATACAGTTGACCCTTGAACAACAGAGGGAGTTAGAGGCACTGACCCATTACACAATTTAAAATCCACGTATAGGGGCGCCTGGGTGGTGCAGTCGGTTAAGCGTCCGACTTCAGCCAGGTCACGATCTCGCGGTCCGGGAGTTCGAGCCCCGCGTCGGGCTCTGGGCTGATGGCTCGGAGCCTGGAGCCTGTTTCCGATTCTGTGTCTCCCTCTCTCTCTGCCCCTCCCCCATTCATGCTCTGTCTCTCTCTGTCCCAAAAATAAATAAAAAACTTTGAAAAAAATAAAATAAAATAAAATCCACGTATAGCTTTGACTCCCCCAAAACTTCTTTTAATGTCTTTGGGTTTTTTTTTTTAATTGAAGTACAGTTGACACACTGACTCCTCCAAAGTTTGACTACTAATAGCCTACAGTTGACTGAAAGCCTTACCAATAATAGAAACAGTCAATTAACACACACTGTGTATACTGTGTGTATTATATACTGTATTCTTACAGTAAAGTAAGCTAGAGGAAAGAAAATGTTATTAAGTAAATCATAAGGAAGAGAAAACATATTTACAGTACTGTACAGTATTTGTCAAAAAATCTGTGGATAGTAGACTCCAACCTGTTCAAACAGTTCAGCAGTTCAAACCTGTTGTTCAAGGGTCAACTGTTTATTTTTTAATTTACTAATTGAGACTACTTTGTTTTCTTACTTTTGATCCTTAGTTTGGCATTTTATTCTCAAAATGGAAGTAGCATTTGTGAGATGTTTTCCAAAAATATGTGTAGGATTCTGCCTCTGGTAATGGCTAAGTAGCTTCTATTGGACAAACCTTCCACAGATAGCAATGATAAATTCTGGACAAAATATAAAAAGCACTGAAGGCACTGGAGAGCAACCACTTAGAAGAAGGAAATGACACTGAGTGAGTTTCCTGTTTTTTACAGCTTCTAACCTGAGGGAAGTTCTCATCCACGGGGCAGCCAAAACTAGAAGAGAAAACCTCTGTTTAACTTGCTTGAAGAATCAGAAGACAAAATTCAAGTAACTACCACAGATGGAAAATGAGTGGGAAATTTCAGGAAGAAGACAGCCAGGTAGAGGAAGCCCCAAATTCTGATGATAAATTCTGCCAAATTTTTATCTGATACCTGAACTGCACGTGAGCAAGGCAGAATTCAAGCAGCACAATTAAGAAGAAAGGAATTGAACTGATATTTCAGTTGCTCTCTATACATGGAAGACAGTTTGGGATTTGAGTCTAACCACATTAGTTTTTGGTTGAAAAATAAAAAAAAGGAAAAGAGAAAAATCAATACTTTTTAGAAGAATATAACAGAATCCAGACTCTCTAAAACATGTCACTCACAAGGGGCAGAGCACAATCCAAGATTACTAGATATATGAAGAAACAGGAAAAATATGAGTCATACTTAAAAGGCAAAAAGTAAAACTCAAAAAGCAATCTTTGGAGGCAATCCACCCTTCCAGATGATGTAGGTGTTGGCTATATCAGACAAAGATTTTATATTATGTTTAAGTATGTAAAGGAAAATACACTTTGATAAATAAATAGGAAAACTCAGGAGAACTAAAAACTATAAAAAGAATTTCTAGAATTAAAAAATACAATATTTAAATTAAAAATTCACCAGTTGGGCTTAACAGCAGATTGAAGATGAAAGAAGAAAAAGAAATCAATAAATCAGCAGAAAGTATCCAATTTGAAGCACAGTGTAGAGTAGGGGAAAGATGATAATAAAATGAACAGAATCTCGGGACCTAAGTATGCATAAGTGGAAAAGGAAAAGAGGGAGAAAATTATTTTGGAAAAAATATTTGAAGAAATAATGACTGAAATTTTCCAATTTTTGATGAAAGACATAAATTTACAGCTCAGCAACCCCAATCAAGATAAATATAAAGAAAGTGTCATATAGGTTCATTATAGTCGAAGTACTTAAAACGAAAAATAAAAAGGAAATCTTGAGAGCAGAGAAAAATAACGCATACATAAGGGAACATTGATTCAAATGATCACTCACTTCTCATCAGAAATAAGGGAGTCCAGAAGACATGGAAATGACATCTTCAACATGCTGAAGGAAACATGTTATCAACTCTGAAATCTCTATCCAATTAAAATATTCTTAAAGAATGATAAAGAAATGAAAATTCTTCCAATAGAACTAAGAGGGTTAGTTACCAACAAACCTGCACTACAAGAAATGTTAAGAAAATTCTACAGCCTAAAGGGAAATAAAGTAAACTTGAATTTCATCTCTTCGGGAAGGAATGAAGAACACAAGAAATAGTAAATATTTGGGTAAATATAATTTCTTAATTTCTAAAAAAGAAACATGACTGTGCAAAGCAAAACTTACAATGTGAGGCTTACATATGTAGATAAATAATTCTCTCTATAGTATATATAACAGTGATAGCAACTATAGTATAAAGGACAGGGGATAAATGTACCCATAATGTTGCAAGTTCTTACATTTTATGTCAAAGTGGTATGATGTTAACTATTAGACCATGGAAGTTAAGGATATATATCATAATCTTTAGAGTAGTGGTTCTCAAACTTTTTGGTCTCAAGACCCGATTAGACCTCTGAGAATTATTGAGGACTCCAATATCTAGTGTTATATCCATCTATATGTACATTATTAGAA
The DNA here is from genome assembly GCF_016509475.1 of Prionailurus bengalensis. Taxonomy (NCBI): domain Eukaryota; kingdom Metazoa; phylum Chordata; class Mammalia; order Carnivora; family Felidae; genus Prionailurus; species Prionailurus bengalensis. The sequence goes on from NC_057355.1 coordinate 100,933,550, forward strand.
ATAAAAATTGAGACATTCTAAAAATATTCATTTCTTAATTCATTTAAAATAACAATAATATATTATCCATTATGTTAACATGAATAACATGTTTTTATGAAAACTAATTGTATTTTCCAAAACAAAAATAAATTAGAAGATCGACATTGTTTTACATTTTGCAGATCTCTTTAATTTCTGACTTAATGGAAGACAGCTGGATTTTCATGTTTGCTTCTGCATTCAATCTGTTGTGATATGTCATTTAGGTTGAAGTATATGAAGAAAATCCATCCTCACACATACATGTAGTTGGAAAATGGAGGAGAATTTTAAAACCTTTTCAGATAATTGTGGATATTCTTCTTTAATACTACACCAAAAATCTGAAGTGGAGGTTTCTTGAAGGTTAGTTGCCATGCAGAATCTAAAACCATATTAGTGAACTTTCTGTACTACTATTGGTCTATCTTACACTTTGAATGATTGTGTAACATCATGCATTGATCATTGGAAGAGAGTGGTCAAGATCTTCAAAATGATGATACATTTCATTGGACAGTATTCAAAATCACATTTATTAATATTGCCTCCAATGTCATCAGAAAAGTGTTTAAGTTTTTAGAAGCTGCCATGCCAGTGTTATCATGGACATAAGAGTTTACAAGTTCTCAAAAATTCTAATTTTCATTAGAAAATTTATATTTCACCATTGACAATAGTGTCAGATATTTTCTTTGAAGTGACAGGATAATTTCACTTATTTTAAAAATATATATTCCTGGTAACCAAGTATGAATAAGCATTGTTTGTCTTCCATAGTTGTTTGTTGAGTAAAAAATGGTGTTCCATAAAAAAGTCTAGTTTAGCTCACAAGTCAAACAACCACATAAGTGCTTTTCCTCAAGACTACCACTATGCTTCAGTATGCAGCAGAATTGCTTTAAGTGCATGTCTCATGTCATCACGCAGAATTTTTTTTAAGTTTATTTATTTATTTTTGAGAGAGTGAGAGCAAGCATGAGTTGGGGAGGGGCGGTGTGGGAGGAAGGGAGAGAGAATTCCAAGCAGACTCCACACCATCAAGGCAAAGCCTTGAGAGAGTGAGAGCAAGCATGAGTTGGGGAGGGGTGGTGAGGGAGGAAGGGAGAGAAAATTCCAAGCAGGCTCCACACCATCAAGGCAGAGCCCAATGTGGGGCTTGATCTCACAAACCACGAGATCATGACCTGAGCTGAGATCAAGAGTCAGATGCCTAACCAACTAAGCCATAGGCACCCCTCATCACACAGAATTTTAAATAGACACATACTTTAGGTTGATAATTAATAAATATTTTCATTGCTTCATCAAGGATATTCTTAAGTGACACTGACTTTCTTTTTTAATCAGGAATTCATAGTAGTAAAGAATACAATACAGTTTGGGGCCACTGCCTTGCTTTGTACTAAGGCCCAGAAGTTTTCCCTACCATTGCTTTTGTACCATTAGTGAACATATCAACACAGTTGACCCAGGATAAACAATCAGAAGAGCTTTCAACACTTTGGATATTTCAGTGCCACTTATGTTTCTTCTCAGACATTGACATAAAAGAATACCTTTCAGGATGATTAGTGGATGCTCACACTGGATTATTACAAACAAAATTAGTCCTGCTTCATCAAGTTCAATCATTTACAAGACAAAAATAGAAATCTATAGATAAGATATTAAATCTTTGTTTTCAGTTAAATCTTCAAATCAGTTAATTTCTGTACTACTGGAAAATGGCAATGCCATAATTTATTCAATGGACTTCCCATCTGGCAGGCATTCAGTACTGTCCACTGTGTAAGGCTTTACTGGTTTCTCAGCTACTGTGTGTGCTTTCTCAGCCAGTGCAATATAGTAATATAGCCTGTAAATATTTGAATGGTGTTTTCCTTTCTAATTTGGAAAGCTATAAAAACAATTTTTAGTGTTTAAAGTGCTCACCACATCTGCATTTAAATTTCAATTCCTCTTGCTTTTAATCTCTGGTCTCAAAATGACTCTGCAGCCTAACTTGGGCCTCAATATTATTCAGAAATGTTCTGTCATAGAAGACATAACAAGGTAAATTATTAACGTTTGTAAAGCCTATTGAAAGATACTTTTCATTACATTTTATTTGATAAAACAAAACAAGAAATCAGTTTCATACAGTTCCTTTGAGGTAGTTTCCTTACTTTATTGAGTCAGAGAGTTCTAATCACTTTCCTCTTTCTCAGCATCTTAGAGATAAACAGGGAAGTTGTATGTTAAAGATATTTTTTATTGTGGTAAAATATATATAACATAAATTTTACCATTTAATCATTTTTAATTGTATAGTTCAGTGGCATTAAGTACATTCATATTGTTGTACAACCATTGCTATCTATCTCAAGAACATTTCATTATCCCATAGTGAAACTCTGTATCCATTAAAAAAAATAATTTCCTATTCCTGAGACAATAATCCATTCTTAAATATTAAAAAAATATGTTTTCATTTTAGAGTAAAATATGATTAATTTTTAATATGAGTTTAATATCAAATTTTAAATTTTTTAAAGTTTTTGAAGAAAGGTCTTAAATATTGTAAAACAAATCTGTCAGGTATACCAATTCTTATTGTATTTCCATGGAGGTACAAGGATTTCAAAATAACTACTTACTGGATGATAATGGAGTTTCAGCAGATATAACCAAAGAAACCTAGCAAGAAGCCAGTAAAAGTAGGAAAACAATCTGAGTTCATCTCTGAAAATGCACATATTTATACCCTAATTCTATTATATCAGGAATTCTGTAAAACACAAGAATATACATGCATACAAAGTGTTGACATCATCCCTTATCATGTAGCCTCTGGAAAACTCTGCTGTACATCCAAAAGAGAATTAGAGTACAATAAGTAAATAACATCTTAGTATTTTTTTTATCATTTTGATTTTGATCTTTAAGGTCCCTGGACCACACTTTAAGAACTGCTACCCTAGAGCAACCACTTAAAGCAAAAACAAAACAAATCAAAAACTGGAAAAGTATAGTTAAAAATCCAATAGATAAGTTAAAATGTAATCCTAAAAAATATTCAATTAACCCAAAAAAACACAGGAAATAATAGAGGAAAAACAAACACCAGCAGCAAAAAACAAGCAGAAGCAAACAGAAAACAAATGGTAAAATGTAAGATTTAAATCCAAACATATCACCAATTATATTAAATGTTAATGGACTAAACACCCCATTAAAACATAGAGATGGTCAAAATGGCACTTTAAATATAAAAAAAAGATATGTCAAAAATAAATAAATGGAAACTATAATATGCTATGCATTCAGTAAGCATAAGAAGGCCCTTTAATATCAGATAAGATAGATCTAAAAACCAAGTATTACCAGATATAAAAAGATGCCTTTCATCAGGAAACAAAGAATATTAGCAAATGTAAGAGGTATATTTCATCAGAAAGACATAAAAATTATAAATGGGTACATGAAGCCAAAAATAGTAGGAAATAAAGCAGAAAAAAAGATTTACCAAAATGGTGAGAAATAAAAGGGGGAATTTGTACAATTATAGTTGGAGATTTTATTGCCCCCCCCCCAACAATTGATAAAACAGTCAGTACAAAAAATCTGAACAGCACTACCAACACCCTTGAGCTAATTGACTCTCAGTAACTGGAGGGTACACATTCCTTTCAATTGAGCGTGGAAATGGTCATCAAAATAAACCATACAAGGCACCATAATAAAAGTATCAATACTTTCAAAAGAACTGGAATCAAAGAATGTTTTCTAGCATAATGCAATTAAATATCAGTAATGATATGATATCTAAAAAAAATCCCAATATTTAAAAATCATAACATAATTCTAAATAACCCATAAGAAAAGGAAGAAATCACAAGGGAAATTAGAAAACATTTCATATGGAAGGATAACAAAATACAATATATCAAAATTTGTGGGATACTGCTAAAATAGTGCTTGAAGAGAAAAATATATCTTTAAATGCTATATTAGAATGGAAGAAAGATATAAAACTATGGCCTAAGATTTCACCTTAGAAACTATGGGGAAACTAGGACAAAGTTAAAAAAAAAAAAAAGTAAGTCCAAAGCAAGTAGAAGGACTGAAGGACTGAGATAATAAAGATAAGAATAGAAATCAGTGAAACAGAAAATAAACAATAGAAAAATTAAAGCCAAAAGTTAATTCTGTGAATAGATGAACAAATTTTATGTATGGAAACAAGCGCAGTGAAGATACAAATTCCCAATATCATGAATGAAAGAGGGAATATCACTGTAGATCTTAACAGGCATTAAAAGAAAAATGAAGGAATATTATGAACAGCTTTTTGTGAGCAAATTTGACAACTTAGAGGAAATGGACAGATTACTTTAAAAATACAATGTAACAAATTGGTAGAAGATAAAATATTAGTTCTGAATTGCCCTATATTATTAAAAAAAATTTGATTTGTTATCAGAAATTTCCATCAAAGAAAACTCTAGGCCCAGATGGTTTCACTGGTTAATTTTATCAAATCTTTAAAGATAAATTAATACCAATATTAAACTCTTTTGAAAATATAAAAGGAAAGAACTCTTTCCAACATATTTTATAAGGACAGCATTACTGTGATACCAAACTTGACAAAGATATTACAAAGCACATAAAAACTACAATACTTAAAGATTCAGAATCTAAGCAATATGTAAAAAGGAAAAGATATTATAACCAAGAAGAGTTTATCCCAGGAATGCAACATTGGTTTCACATTGAAAATCAAATCAGTTTAATTCACTCATTAGGAGAACAAAGGGAAAAAATAAATATGTAATAATTTGAATAGATGTAGAAAAAACATTTGATAAAATTCAGCACCCTCCATGACTTAAAAAAACATGGAACTCTCAGCTAATAGGGTATACAAGAAATAATCCTCTATCTGATAAAAAGCATCTATAAAAAACCTTCCATCAATATCATACTTAAAGTATTGTTTTGCCCCTAGGATTGGAAACAAAGAAAGAATGCCCATTCTCACCATTTCTATTCAATATTCCAAGAAAACAAGAAACAAAAAGTATAAAATTGGAAATAAAAAAGTAAAACTCTGTACTTAACAGAATTGCTTTTGTAGAGCATCTTAAAGAGTCTGCTAAATAACTACTAGAATTCATGAGTGAATTTAGCAAAGTTCTCAGGATACAAGGTCAAAATGCAAAATTAATGTGTTTTTATATATACCAAGAGCAGTCAATTAGAAGATAAAATTCAAATCACATTTATGTTAGCATCAAAAAACAAAATACTTAGAAACAAAATTTCCAAGGCACCTGGGTGGCTTAGTTGGTTAAGCATCTAACTTTTGATTTCTGCTCAGGTCATGATCTCATGGTTCATGAGATTGAGCACTGCATCAGGCTCTATGCCGACAGCATGGAGCCTGCTTGAGTTTCTCTCTCTCCTTTTCTCTCTGCCCCTCCCCCGCTCACACTCATGTTCTCTCTCAAAATAAATAAATAAACTTAAAAAAAAAAGAAACAAATTTTCCAAAAAAAACCAAGCAATATCTCTGTACTTAAAACTACAAAATATTACTGAGAGAAATTAAAGAAGACTATAAATCAATGAAGACTATTGTTCATGGATTAGAAGATGCAGTATTGTTAAGATGGCAATTCTTCCCAAAATGATTTACAGATTCAAAGCGATCCTAATCATAATTCTACGATGTGGTTTTTAAAAATAGAATTTGGCAATTTTATTCTAAAACTTATATGGAAACGCAAAGGACCTAAAAATACATTTAAAATGGTGCATTCTAATAAAACTTTGTTCTATGATGAAAGTATTCTATACCTGCATTGTTCAGTATGGTAGCTAGCCATATGTGACTATTGAGCACTTGAAAAGTAGCTATTCTGACAGAGGATCTGATCATTTAATTTAATTTAATTTAATTTAATTTAAGTGTAAATAACCAAATGTGGCTAATGGCTATTGTATTGAACAATGCAGAAAGAAACACTGAAAAAGCAGGGGACTTACACTAGATGGCTTTGAAATTTAGGATACAGCTACAATAATGAAAACACTGTGCTACTGGCATAAAAGAGGCAAACAGATCAATGGAACAGAATAGAAAGCCTAGAAATCAATCCACACATATAAGGTCGTTTGATTTTTGACCAAGGTGCTAAAGCAATCCAAACGGAAAAGGAAACCTTTTTAACTAATGAGGTTGGAAAAACTGGATATCCATATGAAACAAAATGAAGCCCAACTCCATCTCATACTATACGCACATAAAAATATTTCAAAATGGATGATAGACCTAAATGTAAATGAAAAAATTCTAAAACTTCTGAAAATAAACACCAAAAAGTATCTTTACAACTTGGGCATAGGCAAAGATTTCTTAGGTCATAGAGTAATCAGAAGGAATAGATTGACGAATTAGACTTAATTAAATTTTAAATTTCTCATCCAAAGAAAAGACTAATAAAATGCAAAAGCAAGTCACAGACTTCAAGAAAATATTTGCATATTTCTGACAAAGGACTCATTTCCAGCATATATAGAGATTTCTTACAACTCAATAATAAAAATAAAAGACAACCGAATTTAGAAGTGGACAATGATATGAATAGATTTTTCACAAAGAAGATATACAAATGGCCAATAAACAAAATGTCATTAGTCTTCATGAAATGCAAATTAACAAAAATGAGATACTACCACACAACCATCAGCATGGCTAAAATTAAAAAGATTGAAAACCCCTATGTTGTCTAGGATGTAGAACAACTGGAACTCTCATACTTTGTTGGAAGTATAAAATTATACATCTATTTTGGAAAGAGATCAGGCAATTTCTTATACAGCTGAATTTATACCAACCATACCACCCAGTAATTCCATTCTTAGGTATTTACCCCAAAGAAGTGAAAACATATGTCCACAGAAAGATGTATATAAGAATATTTATAGAAACTATCCATCAACAGAAAAAACTGTCAAATAAACAATCTCATATAATTATTAAGTGGAATTAGTGTGATTAACTATCCTGGTTTCTCTGGGACTGAGAAGTTTTCTGGGACTTTCAGTGCTAAAACTAGGAAACTCTTAAGCAAATCAGAGCCAGTTAGTCATTCTAATTATCCACCTCAGCAATACAAAGACCATAGAATTACTAAAACATCCAACAACATGGGTGAAGCACAAAACATTATGCTGAGTGAATGAAGCCTACAAAAGAGTTCATATTCTATGGTCCTCTTTATATGAAGTTCAGAACTAAGGTGTAGCAAAAACAGAAGCAGTAGAGTGTATACATCTGAGGGTTTGGCTGATGGGGAAGGGGTGTGAGGGAACTTTCTGGAGTGATGGTAATGCTCTCTATTTTGGTAGAAATGTGGGTTACACTGGTGTATACATTTGTCAAAACTTAGTGAATGGTAATTTGAAGTTTCTGCATATCTACATTTTAAAAATACCTGTAAACAAATATTGAACTCTAGCTAATGACATGCATACCAATGTGTTAATAATATGTATACTGAAGTGAGGTGTGACTCTTCTTTCCTTGTCTGGTATGGAATTTCTAAAAAAAAGTGGTGTAGATGTTAGAGATGGAAGAAGGGAGAATAATACCTTGAGGATTGCTTCTGAGTGGAATTCTCTGTTATTGACTCCATTCATTTTAGAAAGATTTTCTTTAACTTTTTGACAACAGCTTCCATGTTGCTGAATCCATTTTTCTGTTTTGTTTTGTAATCCTGTGTTTTGCAGGAAGAATCTTACTTTGCTTTCTAAATCAGTGAGCTTCTTTCATTGTTATATATATATAATCTAGCTGTAATTTTGTTTTATTAATTGCCTCAGTGTTATTGACTCTGCTAACTTTTCTCACAACCTTTTTTTTTTTTTGGCTTTTATAGTATTTACAAGTATAAACAAAATATCTCCATATTATGTCTTTTAGTAGTCATTTTATTTCTCCAGAAAGTTACTTAGGATTATTTTAAGGGATGGCAGTGCTTACAACATTCTAACTTCTTGTTATCTAATGTTTCTTTAATACTATAGTACTTTTAAAATTGGTTCTGGATTGGCTTTAGATTAGCTTCTGTTTAATGTTTTTTTTTTTTTATATTTTGAAGAGAGAGACAAGGCATAGGCAGGGGAGGGGCAGAGAGAGAGGGAGACACAGAATCCGAAGCAGGATCCAGAGCTGTCAGCACAGAGCCTGACACGGGGCTGGAACCCACAAACCCTGAAATCACAACCTGAGCAGAAGTCGGATGCTTAACCAACTGAGCCTCCCAGGCACCCCTAGATTAGCTTTTTTATTAACAACTTTTTTGGGTATTCACAAAAATAAAAATGTACACTGTAGAAAATTTTAGCCTTGATTTTAGAAAATTTTAATCTTGTTAGGGTTTTACTTGTTTTCACGCATACTTTTTGTTATGGTAATGAGGTAGGTCAAAAGAGTACTCTCAGCACCTGGGTGGCTAAGTCGGTTAAGTGTCCGACATGGGCTCAGGTCATGATCTCCCATTTTGTGAGTTTGAGCCCCATGTTGGGCTCTGGGCTAATAGCTCAGAGCCTGGAGCCTGCTTTGGATTCTGTGTCTCCCTCTCTCTCTGCCGCTCACCTGCTTGCTTGCGCGTGCTCTCTCTTTCTATCTCTCAAAAATAAATAAAAAATTTTAAAAATAAGAGGGTACTCTCAACATCTTTCAAGGTATCTTTTATCTTTTAGTTCTCCTTCTTCTTATATACCTCTAAAATGTGTTGTTCTTATAAAGAAGTCAGTTATAATAATGGTTCTCAATCCTACCAAACCCAGTGCACACTTCTAATAAGGTTTTTTTTTTAGTTTATTTATTTATTTTTGAGAGAGAGAGAGAGAGAGAGAGAGGGAGAGGGCACACATGCATATGGGAGAGGGGCAGAGAGAGAGGGGGGAGAGAGAGAATCCCAAGCAGGCTCCTTGCTGTCAGTGCAGAGCCTGATGCAGGGCTCAAACCCATGAACTGAGATTGTGACCTCAGCCAAAATCAAGAGTTGGATGCTCAACGGACTGAGCCACCCAGGCACCCCTCTAATAAGTACTTTTTTTTTTCTTTAACATTTATTTATTTTTGAGACAGAGAGACAGAGCATGAACGGGGGAGGGGCAGAGAGAGAGGGAGACACAGAATCGGAAACAGGCTCCAGGCTCTGAGCTGTCAGCACAGAGCCCCACATGGGGCTCGAACTCACAGACCGTGAGATCATGACCTGAGCCGAAGTCGGACGCTCAACCGAGTGAGCCACCCAGGTGCTCCTCTAATAAGTACTTTTAATAATTTTTTTTCTATCCTGAAATTAATAGATTATTTTAATCTACCTACACACATAACCAAAAACTCAATGTAAGTGCCCTTAATATAAAGAGGAAATAAAAGGAAAGTAATTAACAACTATTTCAATATGTAAATTTAGGGGCATGATATACTAGTCAGATGCTTGTTATCTATACACAGAAACCAAATGGGACAGCTACAATGCAGTGGATCTTTTTGGCAGTTGTGTCACTTCTCAGAATAATGTTTTGGTTTTCTGGGTTTTTTTTTCGGCGTGAATATATTTTTTTTAATTTTATTTTTTTAAATTTTCATCCAAATTAGTTAGCATATAGTGCAACAATGATTTCAGGAGTAGATTCCTTAGTGTCCCTTACCCAATTAGCCCATCCCCCCTCCCACAACCCCTCCAATAACCCTCTGTTTGTTCTCCATATTTAAGAGTCTCTCATGAGGGGGACAAAACATCAGAATAATGTTTTTAATGCATAATATAAATAGGATTACAAAGGAAACCAATTGTATTGAAATATAGACCCCAGGTTAAGAATCCCTGCAACTCCATTGGGTGTGAGTACTAAATTGTGAGTACTAAATTATAAGAGTTTTCTATTTGGGGAAACAATGGAAGCCTTGATATTAAAGTGTTATTGATTCAAAAGTGCATTTGAGTGCCTACATCATTTTGTCGTCAACATAATGACATCAATAGGGATTAACTAACATCAGCTCTCTAATAGAATAAGGCAAATTACATAAGAGCTGTATTTCTATTCTAATTTTGTATCTCATTAGAAACCAAGTGTATGAAATGGAATAATGCTTCTATTTCCCATGCTTTTCTCATTAGGACTAAACTACCTCTCTGATTAATATCAATTTTGCCAACTTATTTCTTCATATTACTTAAGGGAGTAAGGTAACCTTGGCAGGACAAAATCTTCCTCCAGCTACCATTGGGCAAGTTGGCAAATAATTTATCTGTATTAATAGGGTAATTTAAACCCAAGTGGTTCTAAGAATAGGAATCATAAAGCAGGATAATCAAGAGTTTGTTTCAACAGGTGCTCACTCAGTGTTTTCTAAGAGTGCATTGCAAGAGGTGACCATGTTGTATGTGTATGAACAGCCTGTCATGACAAATGTGCAATGTCATGATGATGAGTTTTATTTCTTTTAGGGTATGTCTCTGTGCCAGACTGTTGTTGTAGGCTCTGTAGTCATTCTCCTCTACTCTTCAAGAGCATGTTACAATTTGGTGGTGATCACCATATCTCAGGATACATTAGAAAGTCCATTTAACTATGGCTGGGATAATCTTTCAGATAAGGTAAGTAGCTACCATGTATTGCTAATCTAATAATTTAATAAGGAAGTTAGCCTTAACTAAGAGAACATTTTAAGTGTTTGATTTACAAACAAACACTTTTATGGAATCTCTAGCTACTAACAGTAATCAGACTTAAAGCTTTATGTATAAAAATCCTCATTTACACGTGTCACTTAAAATCATTCGTCAGAATATTTTCTTTTCTTTTTGCAAATAATACTACTAGTGACATAAACCTACTGTTCATAAACCTATCTTGCTAATTTTTTTCAAGGACAGTGTTTAAATACCTCTAGATAAATGGATTGTCTGTCATTAGCTAGTGAATATATCTTTAACTTGTTAGGATAAAAGTTATTCTCTCAAACCCAAGACCTAAATATAATCTAAATATGTGGTTCAGTTTGTTTAAATAATGACTTTTTTGAAAATCTAGTATCATCAGCCATGTTAATGGGAGAGCATTCATAGTTCCTTGGGTGTCCAGGTATTTGCTCCAATAATTCCGAGTACTCTATATTTAACCTCCCAGCACTCTCCATCCCCTACCGAAAAGTGCAGTTTGACATAGCTACCTGTCATATGTTTACATTAACTTAACTTTGTACTGAATTGAAGACATTCTGGAATACCACTTTATAAGAATTTCAGTTACCATTCTAAAGAAAAGGAATTTTCATATGTGGTTCCAGATGGCAGAATCTCTTCACTCCTTTTGCCATTTCTCTCTCCCAACATCTAGTAGGATAAGCAAACTCAATACGAAGTTTAGGCCCAAAGACATATTTTTAAATAGCAGTGGAGCTGAACAATTTGATATGTGACATTTCTCTACAGGTGTAACTCAGTAAGTGCTATTATGTTGCCCATGGAGTAATTAGAATGAGTAGTCTCTTTTATAACTCTCTTCAGACTTTGGGGCCAAAAAACAAGATCACTCCATTTTATCCATATGTTAAAAATATTTTCATAAATTGATGCATTGAAAAATAGCTTTTTATTCTACTTAACATCAAAGCACATTTTTACATCCTTTAAAGGATATGAAACCACAAAATATGGAAAATTGGAGATTTATGTGCCTGTGGTTGATGTGTTTTCAATTACCCTACCTGACGCAAGTTAATTGTGGAGGGTGACTGCTTACACATCAGACAGACTTAAACATTGCTCTGTCACACTCTGTTTACAGGCTCATCTAGAAGATGTGAGTGGAGAAGAGTATGTAGTATTTGGAATGGTCCTCTTTCTGTGGGAACATGTCCCAGCATGGTCTGTGGTACTCTTTTTCCGGGCGCAGAGACTAAACCAGAATTTGGTATGACATCATAAGATTCCCCAATGCCTGTTGCCCTTATCTTTAAAAACAATGGAACATTTATATTGATTTTCTATTTTTGTCAAAGTTTAAGACTAAAAAGCATTCTAGATCTCATCCTTCTTTCTTAGTTGGAAAGTAAATCTTCATATGTTAATATTTTGTTCACAGGCACCTGCTGGCATGATAAATAGTCACAATTACAGTTCCAGAGCTTACTTTTTCGACAACCCAAGACGATATGATAGTGATGATGACCTGCCAAGACTGGGAGGTTCGAGAGAAGGAAGGTAGGTGTTCAGGACGAGCACTGAATACATCGAAAAGGAACAAACTGAAGCTTCGGGGCTAGTACTGAATACATTGAAAAGGAACAAACCTAAGCTTTTTAAACATTTTTTAATGTTTATTGATTTTTGAGAGAGAGAGAGAGAGCATGAGTAGGGGAGGGGCAGAGAGTGAGAGACGGAGACCCAGAATCCGAAGCAGGCTCCAGGCTCTGAGCTGTCAGCACAGAACCCGACGTGGGGCTCAAACTCAGGAACTGTGAGATCATGACCTGAGCCTGAACTGTGAGATCATAACCTGAGCCGAAGTCGGAGGCTTAACCAAGTGAGCCATCGAGGCGCCCCAAGAACAAACCTAAGCTTTGACCCGAATAGGTAAAAAGTGATTTGGTGATATACGTCAATAAATAAGATCATTTAAACCAGATCTTAGAGCAGTAGATGCTACACTTATAGTGGAACCTATACTATAAAAAACTATCATCTGACTCTAATGTTACCTTTATTTGAGAAATGCCTTTGGGAGTAAAACGGTACCATCTTATTTCAGGATCCCATGTTGCTTCAAAGCTGGCAGAAGTTAGCAAGTAGGGAAGGAATACAATTAGAGTGATGTATATGTTTCCTTATCTATAGTGCTATTCAAAGCCCACAGGAAAACCCTAGATTAACCTTTTGGGAATCTTAGATGCTATAGGAAATCTCCTTGTGTCCTTCTTACTCTAAAATCACTGCAACTCCATACCATTAGCTGTGTATCAGGGCAAAGCGAAAAGCTAAAAGCATACCTCCATAATACTTTGAGCTTGATATAACATTTTCTGTAATCCTCATTTCATCTGGACAATTTACTTAACCTGTTTTTTTTCAGCCTGTTTTTCACCTATAAAATAGGGATAATAGAATTTATCTAATAGGATTGTTGTAAAAATTAAATAAGGTATGTGTGTGTATACATTACTTCATGTATATACACAGAAACATGTCTTACAAGAGCCTAGTCCATAATAAACAGCACTATATTATCATCTGATAATCAAGTTCTAATTCTGACGTATTTATTCTTTTGTAATATGTGATATAAAATCAAGGATATTAGATAAAAGTCATTCCATTTTGTAGAAAGCCATCATATTACTTGGCAAAGAATATACTCAATATTTGAATACTGTATTATGAAATTCATTGAACACTAAAAATGCCAATGTGACTTACATCCTGATCACACTCCTATCACTTTTTTGCCTTTTCTTGTTGCAGTTTATCAAATTCGCAAGGTTTGGGCTGGTATGGCACCATGACTGGGTGTGGCAGCAACAGCTATACAGTCTCTCCCCACCTGAATGGACCTATGACAGACACTGCTCCTTTGCTCTTTACTTGTAGCAATTTAGATATGAGCAATCACCATAGCTTGTATGTAACACCACAAAACTGACAGCATTACCGAGCCGTGATTCTTCCATTGTTTCTCATGAACGTGTATATTCGATGTGTTTAAATGCCATCTACATAAACATTCCATTATCTGTTGCAACTGAAAACACAGCCTGGAAATGTGGTTCAGCAGAGAACACACCTGTTACTTTTGACTTCTTCATAGCAAAATGAAGTAAAATGGGAAGTTTGGAGTGGGAGAAAAGAAGGATTAGATCTTAAGGCACTTGATGGCTGCAAACATCCTGACTTTGGAACATCAAATGCATATTTGCATATTTGCACTTTTATCTTTGTTCTGAAAGAGTACACTGCAGTCCCCAAAGTCACACTCTAGGGTTCACACTAGGATATTATATTGTACACCTAATTAGGAGGCAATTTCCCTATGAAAATCAAAGCCTGTATATTCAGTGGTATATTCTATGTGGAATTCTTACCCAATAAAAATTTTACGGTGTGAACAGTGTGCAGGATTAAGGTATAACAATGTACCATTCTTTTTAAAAATCTACTTAAAATTATGTGATCACTGAAGATAGTTCTTTTAAGCATGATTGTAAAATACCAACCAAAATTATTCCATCATTTTTTTTAAACGACAGTAGTAATCCTTTACAATGATGACCAGCAGTGTTCTTTGGAAATCCACGGTCATTTCTTCAAGAAGAAAGTATACCGGTGGAAATGATGTGGCTACTTTGAGTAGAATTGGTCAAGTGATCATTTTGTATGATTAAGATATATTATAGTAGTTTAAGCATGGCTCTTCAAGAAAGCAATAGTGATTTTTGCATAGGGAGATTTGGGTAGAAACTTCTTGGGACTAAACACATTTACAGATGCATTTAAGAATTATTCATAAAATGTACAATTCTAAGTTAAAACATGAATACATTTTCAAAAGCATCTGATTTGGCTGAACAAGATACAGCTGATTGTACCTATTGAATCAGGATTGTCCTCAGGTAAATTAAGTCATGATACATTATTGCAGTAAACTCAAGTGCAATACTTTGTAAGACATATAATTCCTCCTTTAGTTTTCCCATTTTTATATCTTGTATATGGGCAAAGCCAGATTAAATTTAATTCAAATTAATTCCAGCACTAGACTAAATAAGAAAACTGATGTACTAACTAGGTAAGTACAAAACCAGTGTTTAACAATATTGGAATACTTCTAGAATTATATTAAAACTGTCTTGAATGTCCTATCCCAAATCTAAAAATATATATATATATGGTAGGCTAAGGTAATAAAGGATTTTAAAATGCACTTTCTACCAGTATCTATATGGAAAGAAGTAGATGCTGAATACCTCAAGATGCCAAGGGAACAGGCAACATTGGGAAGTTGTCACAATTGTGCTTAAAGACAACTAGCTACATACAGTTGTCTGCTGATCTATTTCTTCAGAACTGCAACTAATACAACTGTCCTTTTCTGTCTTTTGACTAGAAAGTTATGTTTTATTTCTACTATCATTTAAAATACCTTTCAAGGTTTTAATAATTGCTTATTCAGTGATTTCATAAGAGTATAACAGGAATAAATGAAATTTTTAATGCTTTTGATCTTTTGGGAGGCTGGTATACAGCCAAAGAAATTTCTTCTTTTTATCATACAAAATGACTTTGAACTCAATCAGAAGCATAAGCCTATAGTGACAAATGTTACTTTGGGTCTGTTTTAAATTCTCTGATTGTAACCAAATTACTTAAAAATTTATAGTACAGAAGTTAACCTTGGTATTTACATGACAACATAACATACACTTAACCGGGTATATTTTGATGACAACTTCAGTTCTTAGATTTCTATTCAGAATGCCAACTATTTATTTTCCTAATAATGTTGAGTATGTAATTACCTAGAACTATCTGAAAAGATGTGTTATCTCTTTTAATCCTTGAGGTTCCAAGTAAATAAGATAAATTTTTTTCTAAGGCCTCCCTACATAGTGTTCCTATTTGACCAGATAAGCAAAGATTACTTAAAAAAAAAAAAAAATCCAGATAAAATATCTTGGTTCTTTCAGTGGCATTAGTTGATTCTTCCAAATTTCAGATTTGTAGATTTATTCTTATCACTGACTTAGGGTACCTGAATTCTTGCATTTGTCCCCTTGTACACATCTCCCACAATACATCACCAAAGACAAAGAAAGATAAGCTTCTGGCCCAATTTTTGCTTAAAAATTCCAAAGCACTAGGAGCACTTTAAGTTTGGTCTCGAAAGAAGGAGCTGTTTATGAAATCAAAGGGCTACCGATTCCCTGCTCATCCTGCACTGAAGCACATGATGACAATTTCAAACCTTCCTTTTTGGTTCATTAATTAGAACAGTGAATTTCATTGCTTAAGTGTGTAATTCTACAGTGATTAGCAGTACTTGTTTTTATTGTTTCATTTGGGTGGTCATTAATTTTGAAACTCTTACCACTCAGTGTAGCTGGTTGTAGTTTTATGAAAGATGTAATTTATAGCTAAAGTGGCTTTTTTATGCATAGCTGCCTTTTTTATTGTTTAACAGTGTTTCTCAGCTATACAATCAGTTTCAAACTGGTTGTGAAAGTATAGCTGTGGCCAATGAATGTATTTGTTTCACTAAATTGTAACAAAACACTACTGTTAAAAATAAAAGTGTTTGTGCTTTTATTTGGAGGTCTGGTTTTCTTAAATGTCTCAACTGATGACACTGACTTCTGTCATACAAGCATAAGAACCCTGGTGCTACCAAAGAAAAGAGAAAAATGTCAGGAATTACAGATGATAGTTTGCTGTTCGTGAGCTTATATTTATATCTGGACATTGTGTCTCTTAATATTGTACACTAATTTTGACATGAACTGGCACACACTTTATTTAAAAATAGCAATATGATTGTGATAGTATGTTTATTCAAACAATTAGCTAAGAAAAATCTTTGTAAGGGGCGCCTAGGTGGCTCGGTCAGTTAAGCATCCAACTTCGGCTCAGGTCATGATCTCACAGTTTGCGAGTTGGAGCCCTGTGTGGGGTTCTGTGCTGACAGCTCAGAGCCTGGAGCCTGCTTCAGATTCTGTCTCCCTCTCTTTCTGCCCCTCCCCCACTCACGTTGTCTTTCTCAAAAATAAACATCAACAAAACTAATTTTTAAAAAAGTACAATGCTTAAAAAATTTTTTTTGTATGACATGACTTCTAACACCTCTCTCTTTCTCTTTGAATTTTAAACAGGAATAAATTTATCTAGCCTGTAATCTTGGGCAGCTATTCATTGATTACTTGAGAAATTCTTCAGTGATGTTGCCTTTTCCCCTAAAAGAAGAGTTCTTACTATTTTTTCCATAATAGAATCCCTTTATAATTTGCCAAAACCACACCAAATTTTGAATGCAATTTCAGGAGATTTACTGGCCACCCCCCTGAAGTCCACAAATCCTTGGGAATCTATTAACTCTTGTTGTAAAGACTATTTGGAGTGAAGGTATGACCTCTAATGCAATAAAGTTGTCATTTTAAAAGCAATTTATTCAACAAACATTTATTAAGTGTTCAAATGCCAAAAACTATGCTATGGAGATGCAAAAATGGATAAAGTTCCTTTTCCTGCCCTTAAGGAGCTCACATTCTAGTAAAGGAGGCTTAAAAAAAATACAGTACAATAAGTGACACAGTAGAGGTAGGTTGTAATTACAGTGGTGACATTTAAGAGGAAATTAGGCGATCCTCCTTGGGTGAAATAAGGAAGATTTCACAGAGACGGGCTCTCTGCTGGCCTCCAGGGAGACACGGGAATTTTCCAGGTGGGGAAGGATGGCTAGAGCACCTGATGCAAAAAGAACAGCATGCATCAAGGTGTGGAGGCCTGATCCTGGCACATTTGAAGAATTGTTTTATCAGAGCATGGGGGCTGGGGTGGCACTGGAGACACATCAGAGGACCTTGTTAGAGTGCTTCTAGAAAGCCTGCTGTGGCAGCATGGTGGGGCACACGAGGGGAGACAGGCTGAGAATAAGGAGACAGGTTAGAGCAAACAAAAGGGAAAGACAGAGAAATGGAGATAAACTCCACAGCGCTTAGACACCGACTGGACAGGGGAAGATGGAGAGGAGTGAGCCTAGAGAATTAAGATGATGATGGTTCTGAAATTAGCCAGAGTAAGGAACAGGGGCATAAGAATCGATTTGGGAGGAGGGTGATTAAGATATACAAGCATCTGTGGAACAACAGTAAAGACATGTAGTAAACAGATGGATTGACAGGTGTGGACTAATAAGGATTTAGAAATCATTGAATCAGAATTACTCAAGAGTGAAAAGTGGTGGTGATTAAGGGCAAGAATGAAAGTCAGAGGAGTAACATTTAAGGCATTAATGAAAAGAAGCTACAAAGGGAAGTATCCAGGAGTGAAATATAAGAAACCCTGGGGAGAAAGGGAACCCTGGGACTGCCAACGGTGTCAAATGCAGGAAAACAAAAGTCAAATGGCTTGTGAACTGAACTGTGAATTTATAATTTGAATTTTTGACTTCAAAAGAAGCAATTGTTAGGAACAACAGAGCCAAAAGCAAGATTTTGGTTATGGAGCAAGTGGGAGGTGACAAAGTGATGATGGGAATACTCTTTCAAAACAACTGACTTTAAAAGAGGGCAGGGCAGGACATGAAAGTTTGAGCAGCATACAGACAAAATTACCATTTAAACCCATCTTCCACATGTTCAGATACTACAAATGTCCTTTAAACTTTTACACATGGCACTTACTCCATACTCCTTTGAGTCTCCAACAATATTGACTTAATTAGTAAATGTCTTTCTTTTCCTGCCTTATTCAAATGAGGGGTGGGAAGAAAATATGACATATTGTTAAACTTAGCTCTGTGATTATTCATTTAAAATATACTGAATACAAATTCATACATTCATTCAACAAATATGTATAGGATACCCACTATGTGCTTACTACGTGCTTGGCACTACGCCAGGCTTTAGAAAGGGCACAGAAAATTAAAAGTATACAGCAGTATAAAATTATATTTCTAAACCATTATATAAATAAATCCTGCTTTATTAATAATGTGACATCTCAACATAGAGGGCACATCCTTTTGAGGTATAGTTTTTTTCATTCACAATTACCATGTGATCAAAATTCTTATACTTCTTCAAATATTTTTATCATTGAAGGACTGCCACTAATGAAAACCTCCCGAAATTGGTTACGTTTTAGGGAGAAAAAGGAAATGAACCTCACGTACAAAAAAAATTATACGCCCTATGACTATACATATCAGGCATTAAGAGGGCAACAAACTCAAAAAGAACTTTACAGTGGAACTCAAAATGATTCCTTATTCTAAGGCTTACCGTATGATAGTTCCACTTTTATTTTTTCCTGAAAAAATCATTTAAAAAAATTATTCAGTATTACACACTGAAGTATTTATAAGGCTCAAAGGGCATGATGCCTGAAACGGACTTGCAAATGATTTAGGAAAAAACAGTATATGTCTGTATATATACAGAGAGAGCATGATAGATGAAGCAAATGTGAACGATTTGTGAATCTGGGTAAAAGAGTTCTTTGTACTATCCTGGAAACTTCTGTAAATTTGAAATCATATAAAAATAAAGAGTTTCCCCCAAATTTTATTCAGCACTAGGTAAAGTATTAGGAGAATAAATATATAAATCTATTCAACTTTTCACAATGTTTAGAAATCCCTTAAGTCTTTGAGTTGGTATTGTATCTTTCTAGACACCAAAACGAGCCAATCAAAATAGCAATATAATTCTAAAACAGATTTATTTCATACCAATGTACTTTTTGGGTTGCCAGATAAAACACAGGATTCCCAGTTAAATCTGAATTTTAAACAGGAAATAATTTTTGGTGTAAGTATGTCCCAAATATTGCCTAAAGCAAGCTTACCTTAAAACATTATTCATTTTTTACCTGAAAGTCAAATTTAACTGGGCATTCCATTTTTTTTTTTTTTTTTTCACTAAAGCTGGTAACCCTCAATGTACTGAAAAATTTTAGGCTGTTAATTATGGATTATTCATGAGCCTCCTCAGCATTTTCCTATAAAGCGGTCAACACACCGACCATAGCTTTATTTATATTACATCTTCTTAACACAAAATTCTTGAGAGACTTACAACATTTACTTAGTTTTAACATATATGAATTTGATAATCCTCATTTTATTCAATGTTAAACTTTAAAATTTTTACCACATCAACAAAGTATTACTTTTACTCACAATAATATTATACACAGACTTAACACAATTAAAAAAAATTGTCTACTTAAAACAATATAATTCTCCTTTTACAAAAGCAGCTTTATATAAAATGTTTGGCTTAAGAATGTCATTGCTCATATGCCTCTGAATGAAATTCCACTCTTTGGCCTTCATAGTCCAGAAACAGGCACATTTCAACTTGTTTTCTGTTTTCTTTAATGAATATTTTGTAACAAATTCCTGAAGTTTTCTAATTCTTTCACACTTGTGGAAATTCTGTAAACAAACAAAAAAATTTCACTCAGAAATGATCATAGATATCTTTTCTGTTATTCAACTCTGCATTTTTTAGAGCACAGAAAAATTTTCAAGTAATTTATTTCAGTAAATTTAAAGATGTACAAACCACGTAGTCAATTTTGATGTACTTGAGTTCTTAATTTGATGTGGTAGAACCAAGATAATATTGCCCTGAAATTAGTTATTTTTAAGTATTGAAAACTTAGTATTAAAGGTTTAAAATACAGAATTATAAAGTACATAAACACTAAAATACTTAGATATTTAAAGTATTCATAAGTATAGTCACATGCTTAGCATTTAAAGTACATAAGTATAAATTACATAAGCATTAAAATATGTAGTTTAAATATGCATAAGTATATGAATAGTGAAACTCATCAATATTCCATATTTAGTAAATTCACAAAGAATCAAAACTTTTGGACTACAAAGAGTGACAATAGTAAATATGTGACCACTACTTTTTTGCACTACTTTTTATAAAAGTTTATTATTTTGAAGTGTATTTTATTCTGCTCTCCACCATGAAAAAAAGTACCATAATTCTCAATGAACTAAAACGTTAAGTTTCTGTGTACTAGAGAATAATTTTGAAGGTCAATTATTTCAAACCCAAAATATTAAATATTTTTTTTTAATTTTTTTTTTTAACGTTTATTTATTTTTGAGACAGAGAGAGA
This sequence comes from Prionailurus bengalensis, assembly GCF_016509475.1. Classification (NCBI taxonomy): domain Eukaryota; kingdom Metazoa; phylum Chordata; class Mammalia; order Carnivora; family Felidae; genus Prionailurus; species Prionailurus bengalensis. The sequence goes on from NC_057355.1 coordinate 100,954,501, forward strand.
CAGAGCATGAACAGGGGAGGGTCAGAGAGAGAGGGAGACACAGAATCTGAAACAGGCTCCAGGCTCTGAGCTGTCAGCACAGAGCCTGACGCGGGGCTCGAACTCACGGACCGCGAGATCATGACCTGAGCCGAAGTCGGACGCTCAACCGACTGAGCCACCCAGGCGCCCCAATCATATTTTTTTTAAAGTGAAGAAATGTCATCCTTAGAAAATGTTGTTTGTATAAATCTCTGCATTCTCTACAAACAGTAGTCAGCAGGAAATGCATCTATACATAAAGTATAGATGTATAATGTATACATTATAATGTATAAAGTATAATGTAAGTTCCTTATTTCAAGTTTATCTTCCAATCATTTTATAAAAATTATTTTTTTTTTTTAATTTTTTTTTCAACATTTTTATTTATTTTTGGGACAGAGAGAGACAGAGCATGAACGGGGGAGGGTCAGAGAGAGAGGGAGACACAGAATCTGAAACAGGCTCCAGGCTCTGAGCTGTCAGCACAGAGCCTGACGCGGGGCTCGAACTCACGGACCGCGAGATCATGACCTGAGCCGAAGTCGGACGCTCAACCGACTGAGCCACCCAGGCGCCCCAATCATATTTTTTTTAAAGTGAAGAAATGTCATCCTTAGAAAATGTTGTTTGTATAAATCTCTGCATTCTCTACAAACAGTAGTCAGCAGGAAATGCATCTATACATAAAGTATCGATGTATAATGTATACATTATAATGTATAAAGTATAATGTAATTTCCTTATTTCAAGTTTATCTTCCAATCATTTTATAAAAATTTTTTTTTTTAATTTTTTTTTCAACATTTTTATTTATTTTTGGGACAGAGAGAGACAGAGCATGAACGGGGAGGGGCAGAGAGAGAGGGAGACACAGAATCCGAAACAGGCTCCAGGCTCCGAGCCATCAGCCCAGAGCCTGACATGGGGCTCGAACTCACGGACCGCGAGATCGTGACCTGGCTGAAGTCGGACGCTTAACCGACTGCGCCACCCAGGCGCCCCTATAAAAATTATTTTTAAAGAATGATTAACCTTTTCACATAATGGTGAACCCACAAAGAAATTGTATACATATACCTATTTTGAACAACATGATTTTTTCCAGGACCTTCAAAAAATATGTGGGCAGCACAAAAACTACTTTTAAATAATTAGAAAAATATACACAAATTCAGTAAAATTTTATGTGAATACTGAATTCTAATCAATAAATTAATCATAATTATAAAAATCAATAGATGAAAGTAAAGAATATCATGTAATGATTGTGTGTGCCTACATAAAGTATTTCATAAGATCACAGAATTCTGTAGTGAAAAAATTTCACTGAAAAGGATATTCCTTACCCGTTTTATCTGAGAGTGTATGTGTTGAACTAGATTTACTTGGCTAACAGAAACAATTTAAGTACATTCAAACTAACCTTCCAAATGCATTAAATAATGATACTATTTCTTGTCGGGTTAGATGGAATTCATAGCTGGGCCCACTTTCTGGCATATTTGCTATCAGTTTCTCAGAAAACAAAATCTTCAGAGCAGTCCCCAAACCCTGTATCTATAATAGAAATAAGAAAAAAAAAAAAAAGTCAGAAAATTCTTTGTGTAAAGAATAAATGAAAAATAAGATTGAGCTAGATTTACTTACCTGAAGCTTTCCCCACAGTCGACACTTAAAACAACCAACACAATCCATGATTCTTGAAATATTTCTAAAATGCAGTCGAAAGTCCTCCTGAAAACAATTTAACGAGATTTTATTTATATTTAGTATATAATCAAACACTAAGTGTTTTCTGAGTGCCTTCTATGTGTCCAGCACTGTGCAGGGGACTAAAGGGGATTGAAAAAGGGGAAGAGAATTAAAATCCACATTCACTGAGCACCCCTGCGTACCAGAATCTACATACACAATTTCATTTTAACTTCCGCGCAAATCCAAAAGTAAACATTATTATAATCTACGTGAATTAAAAAAACAAGGTTCAGAGAGGTTAGGTTACCTAAACTCCCATGTGTAGGAAACAGCAAACAAAGACCCCCGGCCTGCCTGACTCGGAAACTAAACCATCTGCAAATATACAAAAAGGTAACTGAGTTGAGATGTTTTGCTTTATGTGATTATTAACTATATGTAAATATCAGAAGAAGGGGGACAGGAGTAGAATGGCATCATTTACCAAGAAAGAAAAAAAAGGGGCACCTGGGTGGCTCACTTGGTTAATATCCGACTCTTGTTGGTTTTGGCTCAGATCATGATCTGGCAGTTTGTGAGTTCTAGCCCCTGCTTGGGATTCTCTCTCTTTCCCTCTCTCTCTGCCCTTCCCTCGCTCAAGCTCTCTCCCTTTCTTTTTTTTTTTTTTAATTTTTTTTTTCAACGTTTATTTATTTTTGGGAACGAGAGAGACAGAGCATGAACGGGGGAGGGGCAGAGAGAGAGGGAGACACAGAATCGGAAACAGGCTCCAGGCTCTGAGCCATCAGCCCAGAGCCCGACGCGGGGCTCGAGCTCACGGACCGTGAGATCGTGACCTGGCTGAAGTCGGACGCTTAACCAACTGCGCCACCCAGGCGCCCCTCTCTCCCTTTCTATCTCTTGCTCTCTCTCAAAAATAAATAAATAAACTTTAAAAACAAAAAAAAAGAAAGAAAGAGGGAGAGAGGGAGGGAGAAATTTCAAAATTTGGCTCCATAAAAGTTAAAGCTTTGCTTTCTGGTATTAATTAGGTAAAACAATCAGATATTTTATTATTAATAATATTTTACCATATTTTTATTTTTATTTTTAAATATATTTATAATTAATATTATCGTACAGAAATATACAGAATATAGTGAACATCCAGGTATATGTCACCAATCTTTAAAGAAACTATCACAAGTACCACAGAAACCTCTATGTATGCCTCCAAAGTCCTGTATCCTACTCTCTATAATTATTCTGAATTTGATGTTTATTGTTCCCTTTTTGGTTTTATACTTTTAATATGTAGGTATATATTCTATAACCCTAAGGTATTACATTGTTTATAATAGGACAAAATTAATCCAGATCATCCAAAAGTAGTATGTCCTTAAGGAATAAGTAAAAAAGATAGAAAACCAAGAACACATCCTACTTTTACTCCAATGGAAATTATTAGTTTGCCAAGTGACTCCTTCTGTCCTGGACTTGTACTGGAATCCCAAGCTTTAAGCAGGAAATTTGACATACATTTCTGACTGAATATCCATTGTACCAATCAGCCCACAATTTGAGGAGTGTGTAGCACTTCTCTGTTTTTAAATGTGACAAACCACATACTGGGCTCAACCAGAAGAGAACAGGACCAATGACTTTAAAATGGGAATAAATCAGCAAAGACTGGAACCCACTTTCAAAGTGTATTCACAATTCATCCTGAGGATACTTCTTCCCTAGATGCTTTATTCAGCTTGAGGCTTTGAAGTAGGTGTAATGTACAAAAGATTTTTTTCTAGGATCCCAGATCTTGTATCTTTATTAATATAAATTTTGTATTAATTTAGTATAAAGCCCAAGTCAATAATATTGCCATTTGTTAACAATATTCTACATCTTATGTTTCTGTACCTTTTGCACTGAGTTCAGTAAGAGGTAATCTGAATTTTAAACCTACTTTTTAAAAATATTTACCCAGTAATATTACTCTAAGTAAATTTTGGTGATTTAAGGTTTCCTTTAAACTTGTGTTTTAACCTGAATTAAAGAAAAATCACACTTTGGGGCGCCTGGGTGGCTCAGTCGGTTAAGCATCCGACTTCAGCTGAGGTCATGATCACACGGTTTGTGGGTTTGAGCCCCACGTCAGGCTCTGTGCTCACAGCTCAGAGCCTGGAGCCTGCTTCGGATTCTGTGTCTCCCTCTCTCTGCCCCTCCCTAGTTTGCACTCTGTCTCTTTCTCGCTCTCAAAAATAAATACATTTAAAAAAAAATTTTTTTTAATCACACTTTTAACAATAACAGCATAGTAAAATTACTCTAAAGCAGATGTCCCCATCCTATGAAGTGCTGACCTCTGAAGGGTTCAATAATTACAAGGGCCTACAAAATCCATATGTAGACAAGCATTGCCTACAGACAGAATAGCTCTCATGTATGCACTATAAATTTCCAAATGAATATAAATACTATGATCAATAAAACACAACTTTTACCTAAAAAGTGTTATCAAATGTATTTTAGCCTTTTGGTAATTATATTGTCATAATCTATAGATACAAAAAATACTACTCTCACAGGGAGAGCTTAAAAGTTTTTGACTTTAGGGACTCTCATAGTTGGAAAGGTTGGAAGCCTCTGTTCTAAAAGACTGTGCTTGCTTTTGTAGACACCTAAATTCAGTATCTGGATCTATGTTTGTTAATTCAAATACTTGAATGTGGCAGCTCTTGAGTAAATCTTTGTATGGCATACACAGAGAGTAAGCATGATTGCTTACAATAGCCAAAATAACATTGCAAAATTAAAGCAAAGCACAATTGCTTATGTGAATTTAATATGCCAGAACCAAATTAATAAGCTAGAAATTTACTACATCAGACCAGGAGAAAATATCTGTGACTTCACAAATATCAATGTCCAATAACCTAAATATATTCCAAAGTTATCTCGGATTAGGAGAATTTATGATCCTTAAAATAACCAGAACCTAAATCACTTATAGATTCTCCTTGTTTATGTATACAGCTTTTAGGTCAGTACTTTAAATTATAGTCAGTGGGTAGAATGAACAAACATGCTGTGGTTACATACCGTAATTTATATTCAGTGAAACCAACTGACCAAAACACAATTCTCACCCAATCCTTAAATGTTTTAAAAGCCTTCAAGTGAGATCCTATTCTATTTCAAGTTGAACACTAAACAGTTCTTTCATGCAGTCTTCTATTTCTAACCATACATTAACAGAGTATAAAGCAGATGAGATTTTTTTGAGAGAGAAGGGGCACAAGTGAGCAAGAGGCAGATAGAGGGAGGAAGGGAGAGAAAGAGACAGAGTGAGAGAGAGAATCCCATGAAGGGCAGAGAGAGAGAGACAGAGAAGCATGGCTCACCCCAAGCGGGGCCTGAGCTCACCTGATGTGGGACTTGAACTCACAAACCATGAGATCATGACCTGAGCCTAACTCAGATGTTTAACCGATTGAATCACCCAGGCGCCCAAGATGAGATTTTAAAATGAATTTATACATACCCGAAACTAATATAACACCCTATATTAATTATAAAAAATAAAACTTAATGTGACTGTTCAAATCCATTGTGTTCACCATAAACTACTTTAAGAAAGTAAACTCTCTGATATTAACAAATTTTCGTTTTTTTTACTTTTTTATTATAAAAGAATTCAGAAATCTGAATTCTGAAAAAATCCTATTAAACTCCATAGGACATCAAAGATGAGTGTTCCCCCATCTTTAGGAGCCCACTGAGTGGATGCCAGCTCCATGACTCCTAAGTGTCAATGAAGGCAGAGTCAGACACATAGTTAGGGAGAGGGAATGCCTACAGCCATGACCAAAGTACGTTCAATATTTCCACAATGGGAGCGAGACCAATGAGGCATGGAGATGTGTTTCTTCATTTCCCCAGGCCCAGCAAGGAGGCCAGCTCCCCACTCCTACATCTGGCCCATCCTCCAAACAGGTCTTGGGCGGACCCCGCTGCCAAGGCCCTAGGGCTTAGCATGTCCATATCGTCCTGAAACCAAAAGGCCAGGGCTCCTTTGGCGCAACTTGTCCCACAGTCACAAGGGCTGATCCACATTGGACATCTCCAAGCCAGAGATAGGACTCTGGGAGACTGCATTTATATGGATCTTGAGACGAACCTTGATAGATAGTAAAAGATGTCATTAAACTTGAAAAAAAAAAAAAAAGCTGAGTGTTTCAGAGTTTTGATAAATTAAAACATTATGAGAAATATTTCTAATCTGCACAATATAAAAAAAGTTGATGCAAAACAAGCTCCTATAAAACAGCAAGTATACTAAAAATAAGGATGACAGTGAAAATAGTAGAAAAAAGTCTTTTTACAGTATCTTCCCCCTCACTTTTAAGTTCCTGGAAGCTGCCTGGGAGGTTATATAAGCACTGAAGTATGTATTTCTAGCAAGAATGCTTTCAGTAGGAGGTAGATGGGAGGTCAAAAATAACTATTATTTCATAGCAAAAAAAAAAAAAAAAAAAGAGTGAAAAAAGTATTGTGTTTGCAAACTGCATAAAATCAGGTTCTTTCCCTATAGAAAGAAACAAAGAATAACAAAACAGAGGAATATTGCCATAAATACTCTGAAAAAAATCAGATCAAGCCCAGAGCTCCTGAGGGCCACCTGCCTTTCCTTATCTATAGTTTTGTAACAAAGAACAGTAACATAATTTTACTTGAGTCCCCAAATAAACTGGAGTCTGCTGAGGGTAGAAGCTGTCCCTTCCTTTAATGAAAGAATCCTATTTTGCATATAGTGAGTGTTTAATAAATCTTCCCAGTAATATTTTATATTTGTAGGATTTTGATGCAAATATACACAAAGATGGTCTTTGCCTGAGCTTATACCCCTATTAAGAGACAATCCTCATTTTGTAGGGTATCATGTCTTTTCTTCCCATGGCTACATGCTGGCTTTTCTAAATACCTTTAATTCCTGCTGAATGAGATAAACGACAAACACTGTGCCGTCTCTCCCTAAAGAGGATCTTTGTAATTTAACCAAAACCATTTTCAGAAAGACAGACTAATACTGTCATTCATGCTCTAGATTCCTCTCCCTTAATTTACAAGTTCTATTTGCTACGAGACCATCAATGTGAAAGCCATCTGTAAAGTGTGCAGTGACACACAGATTTCAGTCGTTAACTTTGAACACAGTACAAACTAGATATTAAGCTGACCTGCATTTGGACTTCCTTTTTTCGAGGAAAAGAAAGTTTATGACTCTGGCTTTTCATATAATTTCATATTTATATAATAAGATTTATTGTTAATTATAAAAACATGGGCTTATATTCATACCTGCATAAGAGTTTGAAACTAAAAATTAAGTTAAAGTATAAAATCATTACCTTCAGTTTGTTTGCTTCTTTTTTATCCCCAGCAAAAAAGGAATTCTCATCAAAATGCAAAGGAAATGACCTGCATTTCAAAACAGAGAAGATTCATTTTCAGGTATTATAAAATATTAAAAGTCCCGCTAATATAACATTTCACAGGTCGGTGATGAATAATATAATTAAATAGAGTAGAAAATATAAGGGCGCCTGGGTGGCTCAGTAGGTTGAGCTCCGACTTCAGCTCCGGTCATGATCTCACGGTTAGTGAGTTCAAGCCCTGCATTGGACTCTGGTGCCGACAGTTCAGAGCCGGGAGCCTGCTTTGGATTCTGTGTCTTCTGCTCTCTCTGCCCCTCCCCAGCTGCACTCTATTTCTCTCTCTCAAAAAATAAATAAAAGTTAAAAAAAAAAATGTTTTTTTTAAAAAAGAAAAGAAAATACAGTAAAATCAATACTCTTGCCCCAAAACAAATTCTTATCCACAAATCTAAAACAACTACATAAAATAGAAGTTTGGCCCAAACCCAGTGTGTTCAACTGAAAATGAAAATAATGTAGGTATCAAGTACTACCAGAATAATTCTTTAAAAACTTGTGGCTTATAGTACCTAAGTCAAAACAAAAACAAAATGCAATTCTAAAAGACCTATGTGCAAAATTAACTTCTAATTATTTTTTTTTTAATAATTTTCCCTTCTTTAAATTCAATGTTCAAGAATTGAACTTTGGATACCGCCTGTCACTCTTCTACTAATATTTTAAGTTGTACAAGTTGTAATATGTAATTTACTTGATTTCATGAAGTATTTCCAGAAGTAACATTTTGTTTTCTGCATCCTGAACTTTATTTCCAGTGAAGAGTTGAAAATCTGGGCGCTCAAAGAATGGTATCACTTTAGATAAAGCCCTTAATTCTATTAAGTAGAGAAAATACAAATTCTTAAGCCTTCTTGGACCTTCTCCTTCAGTCAAAATTCCATCAAACCGCTGCTGAAATTCTGTAATGTTGTGTCCCCATTTCTTTTCCAACCACGTTTCTAAGAACAAAGAAAAATTAAATAAATATTAAAATCTGAATTTTAAACTTAACTTTCAGTTTGCTTACATTGGGTTATTTATGCCTACAGAAGTTAGTTTCGTTTTGTATTTTAAAATATATAACAATGAAACGTGCTTTTGTAATTTAAATTTTAATAGTTCTACATTAATATTTTATCTTCTAGGATCCACCCTTAAAAGAAAAATAAATTCACTGTTGTACTGAGAAATATGGTTTCACAAAAATCAAATTTTTGAATATAAACATATTTATAAAACCAAAATACACAACTTAAACATGACTACCCAAAATTACTAGTAAGTTTGAAGCCCTATTTAAAATTATAGTTACTGGGGCGCCTGGGTGGCGCAGTCGGTTAAGCGTCCGACTTCAGCCAGGTCACGATCTCGCGGTCCATGAGTTCGAGCCCCGCGTCAGGCTCTGGGCTGATGGCTCAGAGCCTGGAGCCTGTTTCTGATTCTGTGTCTCCCTCTCTCTCTGCCCCTCCCCCGTTCATGCTCTGTCTCTCTCTGTCCCAAAAATAAATAAAAAACATTGAAAAAATTTAAAAAAAAAATAAAAAAATAAAATAAAATTATAGTTACTATACTTTGCTCCTGAGACATAGAGCTACTTTAAATTCCAGAAGAAATAGGTTGCTAATGCAAATCAACCATGGTCTTGTTTTGCAACAGCACTTTTAAAACATAAAGAGAAATGGGAAATGCTTTTACCCATTAAACTCCAGGCCTAAAGCTGGCACACAAATAAAAGGGTTTTAATACAGTGATATCTAATGAATAACAAACTGTACTTTAAGGAGCTATTTTAACTCCCGTAACAAAAGAATATTTCCAAAGTGATGTGTACAATTTTGAGCAGTTTCTTAAAAGAAGGTAAAGAGAGTGGGGCGCCTGGGTGGCGCAGTCGGTTGAGCATCCGACTTCAGCCAGGTCACGATCTTGTGGTCTGTGAGTTCGAGCCCCGCGTCAGGCTCTGGGCTGATGGCTCAGAGCCTGGAGCCTGTTTCCAATTCTGGGTCTCCCTCTCTCTCTGCCCCTCCCCCGTTCATGCTCTGTCTCTCTCTGTCCGAAAAATAAATAAAAACGTTGAAAAAAAAAAATTAAAAAAAAAAAAGAAGGTAAAGAGAGCTCTGATCATGCTGAACATGTCCTTATAATACAGTTCCTACATTCCTGATTACTACCAGTTAAGAATGAATTTTTACTGCCTAATATTCAATAGGGTCAACTTTTTCCCATTAAGGTAAATACCAAAACGTTTTAAGAATATCTGAAAATAAATGTGGTAAAATAAATAGCATTGAATGTCACATACCTTGTAGAAGATATCGTGCACTCAAATGCACATTAATGCTTGCATGTAGGCCAGATATAAGTCTGTAGAATGCTCTTTTTTCTACACAGAGGCCTAAAAATAGTAATTTAGTAAGAAAAACTTCATATGTGAAACTTGTACCATTATAAAATTAATTTCATATGTCTTTAAAAATGAAAAACATTTTTAACATTTAAATTTGCTTAAAAGTTTCCAATTACCTTCTAGCCAGCTGTAAAAAGTGTTCTCTGAAATTGAAAGAAAATAAGTCACAAAGCTGTAAAAATGCCAAAATGTAAGTTTTTCAATATATAATAGCAAATTTGTGCCAAACAATGATTTAAGAATTAACAAAAGGTCAAATTTTTATTTGCAATTTCTCCAAAGAAAGGAGAGAAGTTCTTGGTGTGGATTCAATTAAGTACCATTCTCTTGCTCAGTCTTTTTTTTTTTTTTTTTTTTTATTTTTATTTTATTTTATTTTTTTTTTTCAACGTTTATTTATTTTTGGGACAGAGAGAGACAGAGCATGAACGGGGGAGGGGCAGAGAGAGAGGGAGACACAGAATCGGAAACAGGCTCCAGGCTCTGAGCCATCAGCCCAGAGCCTGATGCGGGGCTCGAACTCACGGACCGCGAGATCGTGACCTGGCTGAAGTCGGACGCTTAACCGACTGCGCCACCCAGGCGCCCCGATCTCAGTCTTTATTTTATTTCTTTTCTTTTTTTTTTTTAAATAGGCTTCCTGCCGAGTGCAGAGCTCAACATGGGGCTTGAACTCACAACTGTGGTCTCAAGACCTGAGGTGAGATTAAGAGTTGGATGCTTAGGGGTGCCTGCGTGGCTCAGTTGGTTATTCAAGCCCCGCGTTGGGCTCTGTGCAGAAAGCTTGGAGCCTAGAGCCTGCTTTGGATTCTGTGTCTCCCTTCCTCTGCCTCCCTCTCTCTTTCTCTCTCAAAAATAAATAAACCTTAAAAAAAAAAAAGTAAAGAAAAGAAAAAAAGAGTTGGATGCTAAGGGTTAAGCCACCCAGGCACCCACTCTTGCCCAGTCTTTAAAAGGAGTCAGCATTGCCTTAGGTAGCCCAGGTCTCATAACTTTCCAGGTAAAATGTTTTACATGAGGTCAGAACACAGGTGATGCTATGAAAATTAATAACTCATATGCTTTTCTAAATTTGAAAGTAAACAGAATTTATGAAATAGAATTGGTAGTATATTATTTGCATTCAGCTTATGCCATTTTATGCCATTCAGTATATCAAAGAAGCAATACATGGAAATGTTATAATACCAAATATCGTTTATATTCTATGACCCAATCAGATCACTGTTCCTATACTTAGACCTGGTAATTCTACTTTTAGAATTATGTTCTAAAGAAATAATTCAAATGATGAAGGAGTCAATCATTTGTACAATGATTACATTACATGTAACTTTTAAAACCTGAAATAATCAAAATGTACAATAATGCCTAAATTAACACGACAGAATACTATATAATTAGGTAACATGGTAGAATAATATAAAACTATTTAAAATGGTAAGAATGTGGAGCATGACAATACATGAAAATGTTTATTTGAAATAACATGAAAAGGCATGGGTATAATTTTTATAACTAGGTAAAGATTCTGAGTATGCATTTACTACAGATGGCAAACGTTGTACTATACAGTTCTTTTGACTAAAGTTCCTTATATTTATATTAAAAATGAACTAAACAAGCATAAAAGTAATAGAAGGAATGACAAAGAGAATATGCAATAAATTAGACTATCTAAAAACTTAAAACATCTATTTGTCGGAAAGCCTTACAAGCAAAAGTAAAAGGCAAACAACTAAGTAGGTAGAATGTATGTTACAAATATAACAAAGGGATAATATCTTAAATACATAAAAAGCTCATAAACTGAATAAAAATGATAGAGTGCCTATTTAAAGCAGGCAAATAATAGTAGAAAATTCACAAAGGATAAACTACAAATGGTAATAACAGATAAAAATTACTCAATTTCACTAGTAATAAAAATGCAAATTAAATCTATAGATATACCACTTTTAATAGTAAAGATAAAAACATGACAATACTCAATTGTCACTTGAAAAGGATCAGGTGAAACTAGCTGCACATTGATTGGAAGGGATGTAAATTAGCACATCCTTTCAATGACAAAATGCAATCTTGTGATACATATGAGGAGCCTAAAATGTCTATAACTTTTGATCCAGAAATTTAGGCTGTTATGGATGAATATGTGCCCCCTAAAATTCGTATGTTGAAGCCCTAACTCCCAATGTGATGGTATTTGGAGGGGGAAGATTTGGGAGGTGATTAGATTAACTGAGGTCATGAGGGCAGGGTCCCCATGATGGCATTAGAAGCTTCTGATATGGGCCCAGCGGATCCTAGAGTTCTGCTCGAGGAGTAAAGGAGAGGGAGTTTTCCCTGATAGGGGCCAGGGGGAATGCCTAGCTTCCATGTGCAATAGGTAAAATGCACAAGTGAATTATGAGAGGCTGAGGCAGGTTGTCTCTACTGCCTGATCCCAGGCACAGTCAATTTTCTCTTAATCTGTGCTTTCACCTCCGGAATCTTAGACATGAGTCTCAGAGTAGGAAGAAAAGTTTGCCAAATAAACATCTGAATGTATCTGCAAACATATATATAACATATGATAAAGAAATTATATTTACCTTCACTTTTCCCTGAAAAACAAAGCAAAATGTTTATTATTGTAAACTCCTTCCAGATGTCACTTTAAAATGCTATACTTCCATAAAAATAGGACTGAATAATGGTTAGTTTTAGTCCATCAGTTCACCCGCCTAAGCAAAATCTGACAGTAAGACACTTGTGAGAGCAACTCTATCTAGTATCTAGGCATAATAGGAATTATGCCTGATTTGCCTCAAGGGCATCATCTCCAAGAGCCTGGATAAGGAGTGGTTTCAGCTCGTACAAGATTTAATATGGGCTGACAGGAGAGAAAAATCTAATCTATCATCTGAGAGTACTCTCAAGTATCTTAAGGACTTAACGGTTATTTGGTTGGCAGAGCCTTTTTCCACGTTTATTTGTCCTAAATCTGTAACACAGTTTCTGCTAAAGATTTGTGTTCTTGCTTTGAAACCTCCAGACTGACATTGTGAATCTTTACCTTATTCAGGAATATTTTTAAAGACTATGTGTTATGATTCAAATGAGGCACAGTTCAGCGGTTTGTAAGCAACTGTTCAGTTACTATTAAAAACCTGTCTTCGTTTGCCCACGCTGATTCAATGCCATCATTGTTGGATTATTAAAATAACATATGCTCATTGCAAATATATATATTTTTTTAAAAAAAGGAGGACACGGATGGAATAAAAAATGTCACTCATAACTCCCTCTGCCCTATATAAATACTGTTTACATTTTGGTAAATGTCCTTTTTCTTTGCAAATAGATATTTAGATTTTATATTAAGTATGTTTTTACAAAAATATATTATATATACTGTATACATATACATACTGTTTGATACCTCAGTGTGCTATTGGTCACTACTTACACAAATAAACACAAATTTTCAGCAACATTTCTAACAGCTGCAGTCTACTACATGAATACACCATAAATCATCTAAACAGTTCCTTAATGAAGAACATTTAACTTATTCCCACTTATCTTTCAGAGAAGTGAGGGTGGTTAATTAATTTATCAGATCATAATGTGAATTCCTAGTGAGAATCCCCTTTTACCTAGAAATTTGCATTTCATCTTATATTAAATCAATAGCTTCCAGTGAGTTACCATATGTGACTCCATATAAACCCAAACCCTTGTTCAAAGATGTTCTTTCATTTCGAATCTAAGAAAGACTAGTCTGCCAACATTTAGGGAATGATGCAATCTTATTGCTTTCCAGGAGGAAATTTATGTTTATTGACTCTAGGAGATCAGCAGCTTTTCAAATGAATTTTAAAAATGAAAACCTTACACATTTGCTAAAAGCACATCAAAGATTTCATCAGTAAGCACATGTTAAGAGAACAGGGATATATCTTTCCTAAGCAAAAAATCTGAAATCATACACTGAAATGGTTTATTCAACAAACGATTCTGCCTATTATAGACTGGGCAAGGTTTCTGAGTTTCAATTTTATACCCCCTCTGCACCTTCACAGTGCCTAGCGCATAGTACACGGAGGGTTATCATTTGCTGAAGGAACAAATGATCTTCACGATTGTAGACAAGACCATTAAATGAGGAGAGCAATTTTCATCAATCATTTATTTAACAAACTACTCCATCTGCTATGTGTCAGGCTCTCTGCTAAGAGATGAAACCAATAAATACTCCCCATATGTCCAAAGTACTAGGTAGGATCAATAGATACATAATAGTAAAATAATGCTGCACAGTGGAAAGGTGGTAAGAAAAACAAAACGTAAGACCACTTTATGAGGACAGAGAGGTTTCTTCCAGTTAGGAGGGTCAGGGAGAGCGGAAAAGGCAGCATTTGGGCAAGACCTTGAGCGTATGGAGAAAATGAAAAATGTTAATGAAACATAAAGACATGAATTTTAAATCAGACTCCCAATATATACAATGATTTCAAGTTCTGGGAAAGATCTGAGGCAGAATGTTTTTGGATATTCATTTAACTGGAAAATGAGCAAAAACAGTGAAAAACTAAATACAGATGTTATATAAAAATGCATAGAAGAATAAATATTTAACCCAATCTCCATCCTATGATAATCTAATACCATGAACTTCATTACACAAATACTTCTTACTGGAGTATAATTATTTCAAACACCAATTTCTCTATAAGGGTGAGGCATAACTTCCATGGAAATAGGAATATATGACCTCAAACGCTCTTGCCAACCCTTACCTGGCCTTCCTCTTCCTTCTAACCAAAGTTCACTGCCTGATAAATAATATAAGAGTGCAAATAAATAACTCACCTTGACTAGAAGCCAAAGGATTTAAAGGTCTTTTAATTGTCTGTGGCCTAGAAACAAAAGAATTCAATTATAGAATATAATTATGTTACCTATCATGTTACAATTATTTAAATAAAAGTGAAATAATCTCAGAGAGTTTCTTAATGACTATATCCAAAAGCAAACTGTTTCACTGAGCTTATAAAATATTTAGTTTTCTCTAATTGCTTTAAGGGAGGGCGGTTGTTATCTGTTTTAGCAGTAATAGTTTCTGATCTTTTCCCATTGTAGCAGCCAGAAGAAAGTCATTTCTTAATCACTTCTTCAAACAAAGGAAGAAAATACCAGTCAAGCTCTTCTCCTAGAGTCATAAATGTTTCTATATACATTTCATATACATATACACATGTGTATGTGTGTGTGTTTGAGTGTGGCACAAAGCACACTCCTAAGTGAAAGACGAACAAACAAAAATGTAAATACTCAACCCAAGCATTCAAATAAAAAGGGGAAAAAAGTAGTGTGGATAGATTATTTTCCACTTAGTTAATCTTAGGTACATCAGTTTGCCCTGTGGCCACCAAGTTTGTTATGATTTTAGTAAAAGGTATTTTTTTTAAGATATATTTGTTTTTGAGAGACAGCACAAGCTGGGAAGTGGCAGACAAAGAGGGGGACACAGAATCCGAAGGAGGCTCTCTGCTGACAGCAGTGAGCCCGATATGGGGCTGGAAATCACAAACCGTGAGATCATGCCCTGAGCCGAAGTCAGACGCTCAATCGACTGAGCCACCCAGGCGCCCCTATTTTAGTTTACATTTAAAAAAAATACCCTTCAGGGGCACCTGGGTGGCTCAGGTGGTTAAGCGTTCAACTCTTGGTTTCAGCTCAGGTCATAATCTCACAGTTCATGGGTTCAAGCCCAGTGTTGGGCTCTGCACTGACAGTGTGGAGCCTGCCTGAGATTCTCTGTCTCCCCCTCTCTCTGCCCCTCCCTTGTTCACACTCTCTCTCAAAAATAAATAACCTTTAAAAAATAAACAAAGTAAGTAAATTAAATAAAAAATAAACCTTCAGGGGCACCTGGATGGCTCAGTTGGTAGAGCATGTGACTCTTTTTAAAAAATACTTTCTTGGGGCGCCTGGGTGGCGCAGTCGGTTAAGCGTCCAACTTCAGCCAGGTCACAATCTCGCGGTCCGTGAGTTCGAGCCCCGCGTCGGGCTCTGGGCTGATGGCTCGGAGCCTGGATCCTGTTTCCGATTCTGTGTCTCCCTCTCTCTCTGCCCCTCCCCCGTTCATGCTCTGTCTCTCTCTGTCCCAAAATAAATAAAAAACGTTGAAAAAAAAATTTAAAAAAAAAAATACTTTCTTTGGGGCGCCTGGGTGGCTCAGTCAGTTGAGCGTCCGACTTCGGCTCAGGTCATGGTCTCGCGGTCTGTGAGTTTGAGCCCCGCGTCGGGCTCTGTGCTGACAGCTCAGAGCCTGGAACCTGTTTCAGATTCTGTGTCTCCCTCTCTCTCTGCCCCTCCCCTGTTCATGCTCTCTCTCTGTCTCAAAAATAAATAAACGTTAAAAAAACATTTTTTTTAAATAAAAAATACTTTCTTTTAGTTTATTTACTTTGAAAGAGACAAGAGAGCACAGCAGGGGAGGGGCAGAGAGAAGGAGAGACAGAATCCCAAGCAGGCTCCACAATGTAAGCACAGAGCCTCATGTGGGGCTTGAACTCACCAACCTTGAGATCATGACCTGAGCTGAGATCAAGAGTCAGACACTTAACTGACTGAGCCACTCAGGCACCCTGAGAACGTGACTCTTGATCTTGGGGTTGTAAGTTCGAGCTTCTAGATGGGTAAGAGATTACTTAAAAATAAATCTATGAAAAAAAAAACACCTTTAAAGTGAGTCAATATGTCAAACATCCCTAATAATAAACAAGGGAATTTAAATTAAACACATGGCAGAGATGAGTAAATAATGAAAACTCTCCACTTCAAAACTGGAGAAATTCAAGTCAAAAAAAAAGAAATAGACTGACACACAGTGAGTGTTCAAGTGTTACCCATTATAATTATTCTCTGAAATTAATTTAACTTCAACTTGAAAGCAGGTAAAATAGCTATAGCCACAAAAAGACGAATACAGAGTACCAAAAAGAGAATTAGTAATCTATTCTCTATTACTAACTACCTGATCTTGGGAAATGAAATAAACCTGGCTGGCTCTAGGTTATTTCATCTATAAAATGAGATTCTATAATCCACTGAATGAACATGTATGAAATGTCCACAGTACTCCCATAAAAGTCTAACACTATTCTGTTTTTTAAAGAAGAAAAAAAAATATTTGTTGAAAGTCATGCCCACATGTTTCTCCAGAGGGGAACTAGATTAATTAATAAGTATTTTCTATGTCCAAATATATCCTTTAACAAAGTGAATGTGATTTGCAATTTAGAGTCATTATGATTTTGTTTGTTTAGATAAATCACTGTATCTTTCAGGATTTTCTAAATGAAATGACCCATACTTAAAACAGTTTTCTTCATAGATGACATTCCATATCTTCCAAGCA
The DNA here is from genome assembly GCF_016509475.1 of Prionailurus bengalensis. Classification (NCBI taxonomy): domain Eukaryota; kingdom Metazoa; phylum Chordata; class Mammalia; order Carnivora; family Felidae; genus Prionailurus; species Prionailurus bengalensis. Next base: position 100,971,488 of record NC_057355.1, read on the forward strand.
TCTGGTCCTTTGTAACCCGTGTAGCGCTCAGGATTAAGGAGCAAATCTACATATTCGGCATCAGGAGACTGTATATCTGGAAAATAACATGTTTCATTAAGTCTTTTCCTTCAGTTACCTTAAAAAACTGGTATAATAGACTATACTCCACGATTTTAAGGCACTACAAATGTAACAGTGCATCCAGACTTTAAAAACAACCTTTTACAAGAGATGAGAGAAGGAACAAACAGCCACATTAAATGTACTCACTAGTTGCAAAAGCAACCTGCTTTTAAAAATGATGAAAAATAGGAATATGTGAATTTTAGAATTGAAGAAATATGGTAGTTCAATTCTCATAAGCTATCCAGGCAAAGAATATACTGTGTATTTCCACCCCCCACCCACCCACATTAACCACAAGGAATTCATCAGTAACTAAAGTAAATGAAGATTATGACTACCATACACTGCTTGTTGCCAAAAACTTCCTTCTTAACACGAGCACCATTGAGATCCACTACAAAGCTGTCCCAAAGGTATCATCCTAAACATGCAAAAAATTATAAGCAGGGTATTAGCATCAGCACTATTTATTAAAGGGAAAATCAGAAGCAAACTGAAACATCCAACAGAGCAGAGCCTGGGCTCTGGAGCCAGAGTGTGTGGGTTAGAATCCAGTCCCTACTCCTTATTCAGTGTGGAACTCAGGGCAAATTACATATATTCTAGGCATTGGTGTCATCATTTATAAAATGGGGATGATATACACTACTGTGATTTAAGTTTCTATGTGTAGAGCTTAGAACAACAGTAAGAATATAAAACATATTAGCTAGTGGTATTATGACATATCTTAACAGACCATTATACAATCAACAAAATTGTTAAGTACAAAGACTATCTAATAAAATGAAAAGATAAGCAATTAGACACTAATGAAAAACATACAAAAATTGGTGGCAGGGACGCCTGGGTGGCTCAGTTGGTTAAGTGTCCTACTCTTGATTTCGGCTCAGATCATGACCTCACGGTTGTGACATCAAGCCCTGTGTTGGGCTCTGAGCTGAGTGTGGATCCTGCTTAAGATTCTCTCTCCCTCTGCCCCTCCCCTACTCACATGCACGCACAGGCTGTCTCTCTCTCTCTTAAAAAAAAAATTGGTGGGATATTGGTTTCTCGTATGTTCTCATATAAATTTGTATAATGTATTATAACTTTGAAAGCAAAAAATGGCCCTGGTTCTCCAGGGGCTTTGGGAAATTATTTAATATACATCAACACCTTATTCATTTATATTGTTTTATTTTTTTTGAGAGAGAGAGAGCAAGCGGTACAGGCAGAGAGAATCCTAAGCAGGCTGAGCCACCCAGGCATCCCCCCTTATTCATTTATAAAGCGTAACAATGTGAACGAATAATGAAGAAGTGGGCAAAAATGCCTCAAAGCAGCCAAAGTAGACGACAAAATCGGAGCACACAGGCGTATGTATGAAAGTTCATCAAGCTCTCAACAGACCTACTTCTTATTAAAAACACAATGACAGATGCGCCTGGGTGGCTCAGAAGGTTGAGAGCCCAACTCTTGATTTCGGCTTAGGTCATGATCCCAGAGTCATGGGATCAAGCCCCACATTGGGCTCCACATAGAGCATGGAGCTTAAGATTCTCCCTCTGCCCCTCCCTCCTGTTCTCTCTCTCTCTCAAAAAAAATTTTTTTAAAACAAAACACAATGACAAAAACAAAAATAAAACTAAGTTTGGTTAGTTTTATCCTAATTAACAGTATACTCGAGACCTAAATTAGAGGAAATTTTGCTTCTAGAAGTAGCACAGTGACAACATCTAGAAATAACTGACACTTCATGCAGAAGTAGCAATTAACATAACTAGGAAAAGTAGAAATAAAAACTTAAAAACAAATTTGCATAGGGGCGTCTGGGTGGCTCAGTCAAGTTAAGCGTTTGACTCTTGATTTCAGCTCAGGTCACGATCTCATGATTCATGGGTTCAAGTCCCATATCAGGCTCTGCTCTGATAATGGTGTGGAGCCTGCTTGAGATTCTCTCTCTCCCTCTCTCTCTGCCCTTCTCCCACTCACACTTGCTCGCGCTCTCTCTCTCTCTCTCTCAAACCAAGTAAACATTAAAAAAAAATTGCATGAACTCCTCTAGTTGAGGAACAGATATTCTATTCATCTCAACTGATACTAAAAGTATTGCCACAGTATATATAGCAAATTATAATAAATTCATAAAAACTCTCATTTTTAAAATATACAAATAACGGCTCAGCATCTAGTACTTTAAGACAGAAAACTAATCACCAAGAAATTTATTAAATTTTTTTTTTAATTTTTTTTTCAACGTTTTTTATTTATTTTTGGGACAGAGAGAGACAGAGCATGAACGGGGGAGGGGCAGAGAGAGAGGGAGACACAGAATCGGAAACAGGCTCCAGGCTCTGAGCCATCAGCCCAGAGCCTGACGCGGGGCTCGAACTCCCGGACCGCGAGATCGTGACCTGGCTGAAGTCGGACGCTTAACCGACTGCGCCACCCAGGCGCCCCAAGAAATTTATTAAATTTTTAATATTCTGCCTAATTAGACGTAAACATTAGGTGATTGGTAATTTCACTTACAGCAAATACTTCATCTTGCCTCATCTTTTTAATAAAAATAATTGTTACAATAACCATGTTTTGCCAGATGACAAAAGCTCAACTTTCTAATTAAAATGTGTACAACACCTTTTGTCTTCTTCCTACTATTTATATAATTTCATTATAAAGCTATCCTTTTTTGTTTTAATATTGACCCTCCTTGAACAGAAGAAACAAATATAAATGGACAAGTGATTCATGCAAGATAACAGAAGTCCACGGATAACAAATGAATTATTGATTCTCAGTCCTTGCTACACAAATATAAGCATGTAGCCTCAAAAGGAAACTATGGTAAACAAAGTTAAAGTATTACTGTTCGTTCTCTAGCACTGCAGGTCTAAAAAAATGTGCTGCATGTTATAAGCTTAATTTTATCTCACACGGTAACACTCAGGCCAAAGAATCTTTGTGAAAAAGACAGTAAAATTAGGGGGTTGAGAGAGTATTTTATCTCCCTAAGTTTACTAGTCTAAACCTTGATGTAAGTCCACAACTCCTTATCCAACATCCCTGGGGTCAAATGTGTTTTGGAATTCAGAACTTTTCAGATTTTAGAAAAGTATTACAGTATATGCAACATATACTGAGTAGTATTACTCCAGCAGGGACCAGGGAGCAACTTTTAATCAAACACCAAAAATATTTCTGTAGTGACAGGTGACTATTCACACTAAATGAGTCTGTGCTAAACTTAGGGGGGAAATACTCATTTTTCAGAGCTTTCTGATTTTGAATTGTGAACACAGGATTATAAATATTATCTGACAGAACATGGTCATGTTTTAGAGTAGGGGAAGCATACGTTTCTTTTCTTTTTTTTTTTTTCTTCCAAAGTGAAACCACCAGGTTAAAAATAAGTACTTTCCCTTTGCCTTCCTCTTTTTGGGGGGAATTGCAGGATTCAGCTCTCGCGTGCAATTAAAATGATCTGTACCACTCTTTTTGCTAAGATTTTCAAACGATCATTAATCTGCTTCAAAAGAGCGCCACTGAAGGATATCAAAATTCAGTCTGATTTGATTTTGTTTAGCCAATTAACAGGCTAATCATTCAACTTAGAAAAAGGAAGATACTAGGAACAGGAGAATAGGAGAATCCATAAATCTGATGAAAGGGTGCCAACGGGTGCTAGGGCTCCTGGATATGAACACGACCAGAACTCTGCCCCAGCTCCAGATGTCTCAGAGCAACTCATGGTTCATTCTTCTCTTTCCCAAAAGTAACGCACACCATCGTTAACGTAAATATGTAACAATCCAAGGCCAGTGCAACAAAAGCAGGTTTTTGCAATCTCTACTACGTTTGAGCTATTTATGCCAAATGCCTGTGTATATTACAAAAATTACATATACATATTACTGAGATATGCACAACTGTAAGACTCAGGAGGTAATTTTTTTCCAGAAACGGAGGTGTTTTTTGCTTTTTTTTTTTTTTAACTTCGGTAAAACATGTATAACGTAAAACTTACATTTCAGCCGTGTTTAACAGTTGTGCAACCATCACCACCAACGGTTTCCAAACTTTTCTATGACCCCCAACAGAAATTCTATAACCATTACACAATAACACTCCGTTCTCCCCTGCTTCTAACCTCTGGTTACTCTATCAACTTGCCTAAATATTTTATGCGAATCGAATCATGATAGTTGTCCTTTTGTGTCTGGCTTATTGCATTTAGCATAGTATTTGCAAGGTTTATCCATGTTGCAATGCATATCAAACTTTTTTTCTTTAATGGCCAAATGATATTCCACTGTATATATTTATTATATTCTGTTTGTCCATTCATTAGTTGATGGATACATGGGTCGTTTCTACCTTTTGGCTGCTGTGGATAATGTTGCCATGAATATGGGCATATGAGTATCTGTTCCCCTGTCTTTAATCTTTTTCGATATATACTTAGGAGGTGAATTATTAGGTCATATGGTAATTTAGCCTTTAGTTTTTTGAGGAACTGCCAAACTTTAGAAACTGAGTTCTAAAAACCATTTGAAAAGATTTTTCTTTCCTTAGGCACAATTTGAAACGAAATGCACATGATAAAAAGCGTTATACCATCAGCTTCACAGAAGCTGTCTGAGGAGTCATCATGCTTGGTCCACTGAAGCACAGCCTTCTGTGTTTCCTCGCTTCAAATGAAGAAAACAAGTAGTGTTATCATTTTTTTTTTAATTAATATTTCGCAAGAAAAAAATATAAAATACTAAAGCAAAAAAAAAAAAAAAAATCAAACCTCAGCGATTCATCCACAGCGCCAAGCCGTTCAGCTTGCTCACATTCTTCAATGAGATTATTGGCTACCTCAGAATACTAAAAGGAAAAGGGGAATAGATGGATTATAATTGACTGCGTTTTAAAAACTTTCTCAAGTTCAAAGTTATTTAAGTTTCATTTATACCTAGCACCATTTCCATGGCTTCAAAACTTAAAAAAACAGGGGTGCCTGGGTGCCTCCGTCAGTTGAGCGACTGGCTCTTGATTTCAGCTCAGGTCATGATCCCAGGGTTGTGGGATTAAGCCCCATGTCAGGCTCTGTGGTGAACGTGGAGCCTGCTTGAGATTCTCCCCCACCCCCCCCCACAACCTGTGATCTCTCTTAAAAAAAAAAAAAAAAAAAAAAAAAAACCTGAAAAAAATTAAGCCCTCATTTCCCCTGAAGCTAAAAAAAATAAATAAATAAAAGGCTCTGCCTCTTGCTTTTGTTGATGAAAACATTTACTATGATGGTCACAAAATAAAGAATATAGTTCTGATAACTCATTACAAGCTGTTCACGAAGAAAATCTCTGAGGTAGAAGGAACAATGGGCAAGGCAACCTCCCACTGTTCTAATGGCTTAATTGCAAGCACCAGTTTTCTCGTCCATAAATAAGTGGTTAGACCAGATGATGTGGGTGTAGGTTTGTCTCAACTCTAAATATGATTCTACATATGCCCTGGAGCCTACGTCTTATAAAAAGTATTCTTGTATCTTCAGGTCTTTAAAATACATTCTGTAACAACCACATTTCTTCTCAATATTTAAGTCACACACACACACTCACACTCACACACACACACACACACACACGCACACACACTATTCTGCTGGGAGTGTACGTGGCACAGGGAAAAGTGAATGTGGATCATAAGATTTCACAACACACTAGTCATCACCACCACAGAGATGAAAGGCATACTGGAAGAAGTCACAAATTCAATCAGCAAATATTTATTGGGTGCCTACTACACCCTTATTGCTTAGGATGACCATGCAAACGACTGCCCAGTCTATGATACTTCCAAGGATAAAAGGGAACCCTAAAATAACTGAAATGATACGTTTTTGAAATATTTGTTTACTGAATAACGACTTTGTTTCTTTACATTCGTTGATTTGTAAGACAGCTCAATTTGAACACTTTTCAAAAATAAAATTCTTTTTATGCAATTAAGTATTAAGGGGTGAAGGGATATGTATTCAATGTACTCTTGGATGGTTCAGAAAATAAGAATATGCATATAGAAAAAACAAGATAACACAAATGAGGCAAAATATTAAAAATTAGTGAATCTGTAAAGTACACAAAATGTCTTTTATTAATACTGCAAATTTTCTATAAGCTGTTAATTAGCTTAAGATAAAAAGTTAAAAATACATAAAAAATGAACAGAGGCACCCATTTCAAGTAGGAATATGAATTTATCCAATTAAAAACAAAACAAGAGTTTCTTTTTTTAAATTTTTCATGTTTTTTTATTTTGAGCACGAGCACACACAAGCGGGCGAGTGGCAGAGAGAGAGGGGGACAGAGGATTTGAAACAGCAGGGAGGGGGAGAGAGAGAGAATCCCAGGCGAGCTCTGTGCTGTCAGTGTGGAAACAAACCTGGGGCTCAATTTCACAGACCCCAAGATCACAACCTGAGCTGAAACCAAGAGTCAGACACTTAACAAACTAAGCCACCCAGGCACCCCAAAAACAAGAATTCCATCCATAAGAGACTCTTCCCTGGGGCACCTGGGTGGCTCAGTTGAGCATCGAACTTTAGGCTCAGGTCATGATCTCATGGTACATGAGTTCAAGCCCTGTGTCAGGCTCTGTGCTGACAGCTCAGAGCCTGGAGCCTGCTTCGGATTCTGTGTCTCCCTCTCTCTCTGCCCCTCTTGTTAATGCTCTGTCTCTCTCTCCAAAAATGAATTAACATTAAAAAAAAATTTTTTTTTTTTAATTTTTTTTTCAACGTTTATTTATTTTTGGGACAGAGAGAGACAGAGCATGAACAGGGGAGGGGCAGAGAGAGAGGGAGACACAGAATCAGAAACAGGCTCCAGGCTCTGAGCCATCAGCCCAGAGCCCGACGCGGGGCTCGAACCCACGGACGGCAAGATCGTGACCTGGCTGAAGTCGGACGCTCAACCGACTGCGCCACCCAGGCGCCCCTAAAAAAAATTTTTTTAATGAACTCCCAAAAGTTCTGAGTCCATCAAAAAATTAGTCTTTTGAATTAAATGATTTTCTGTTTGAAATAGCTGACTATAGCATCATTTAACTATGTGCAAAGTTCTGCCATTGGAGCCAACACATTAACAGCTATGACTTTATTCTTTTTATGTGAACAAGAAAACATGGAATAAAAAATGAGCAAAATTGGGGTGCCTGGCTGGCTCAGTTGGTAGAACATGTGACTCTTGATCTTGGGGTTGTGGGTTCAAGCCCCATATTGGGTGTAGAAATTACTTAAAAATAAAATCTTTAAAGAAAAAAATGAGTGAAATTACTTTAGAATCTATGGTGAAAAAGTGCAGAATAGTGATTGCCCCTAAGGGAAAACATAGAAATTGACTAGCACAGAGTACCAAGGAACTTTCTAGGTAATGGTAATGTTCTATATTATAATAGAAGCCTAAATTACACAGGTATATGCATTTAGCAAATGTACACTTAAAATTTGTGCATCTCACCATGTTAATTTTATAAAAATTAAAGCAAACATTAGACTCTAATGATATACTTCTAGTTGGGTGGCATGTATATACATGTGTGTTATATACATATATACAGAGAGAGAGAGAGAGAGAGAGAGAGAGAGAGAGAGACGATGACATATTTAGGGTAATGTGTACTGATGCTTGCAATTTACTTTGAAATGCATCTAAAAAATAAGATTTTTTTAATGGATAACTAGAAGGATAGACAGATACATATGTGAGAAACGTAAGTTTACAATAATGTTAATGATACAAATCCAGGTGATGGGTATGAGTGTTCACACGAAAATTCCTTCGGCTTTGCTGGATATATAAAAATTTTCACAGTAACATACATATTAAAAATTTTAATTCAGAACAATAATTTAGTCTACATGAAAAACCACATATACCAGAATGATATGTAAATGCACCACTATAGCTGCACATGTTAAGTTATTATTTTTAGACATAACGAGTAATTTACAACTAGTAATTTACAAAGTAGGTGCTTTGGCTTTGTCAGTAGATTTGTGTGTTCTGGTGTTTATGTGATCACAGATATTTCTATGCCCCTTGTGGATGGTAAATGATGACCTTTTGTGCAAGTTATATATCATCATCAACTGTGGTGAGAAATCGAAATTTAATACTTCTTCCTTAAGCATGTACTTCTTTATTTCTTTCTAGTTATTTCAGCCAAAAGGATTCATTGTAAAATTTTTGATTACTAAATAGTAAAATAATTATAAGTTGTCGATATGCACTTTACAAAAAAAATATAAAACCACTATAGGAAGTGGAAGACTACTCTCTCTATGCAGGATTGCTCACCCACTATTTCCCATATATATTTTAAATAAACCTGACCTATAATTTGCCAGGTTTCCCACTGACAAGTCAAATGGCAGCCTGGCAGCTTAGGATATATCAGGACACAGCACAATTGGCTGATAACTCCGAGAGACCAGCAGGGCAGAATGTCGATGCTGTTCCCTCCACTTCCCAAGACTGTAAGGACTTAGTTGCCCCCAGAATTGTGTCTGCCTGGAATTGTTTTATCAGCAGGTATTTTATCACCCTGTATACTGTCCTTGAAAAATCATTTATTTACATTTAGGGAAGGTCAGGAAAAGAGGCACAAATTATTATTGGTCAACTTGATATTAAAGTAAGAACTCTTTAGTGTACATACATCTCAGAGGAGACAACAAAGGAAACTAGAAATACAAAGTATTTGGTCAATTAAATCGATCTTAACTTATTTTAATTTTTTTTTTAATGTTTATTTCTGAAAGACAGAGAGAGACAGCATGATCGGGGGAGGGGCAGAGAGGGAGACACAGAACATGAAGCAGGCTCCAGGCTCCGAGCTGTCAGCACAGAGCCTGACGCAGGGCTTGAACCCACGAGCCATGAGATCATGACCTGAGCTGAAGTTGGACGCTTGACCAACTGAGCCACCCAGGCGCCCCTACCTTAACTTGTTTTAATGCAACTATTAATATTTTGTTTAAAAAGTTTAAAACTCAAGACAAATGATAAATCATTCAGGATGCTGGGGCACCTGGGTAGCTCAGTCAGTTAAGCGTCTGACTTCGGCTCAGGTCATGAACTCACAGTTTGAGTTCAAGCTTCGCATGGGGCTCTCTGCTATCAGCACAGAGCCTAGAGCCTGCTTCAGATCCTCTGTCTTCTTCTCTCTCTCTCTCTCTGCCCCGCCCCCACTCACGTTGTCTTTCTCTCTCTCCCTCCCTCTCTCAAAAATAAACATTTGAAAACCATCATACAGGATGCCAGAACAACAGGCATAAACCAGTCCTGCCTCAGGCAAACCTTGGCATATGGTCCCTTGATGTACTCTTGTTACTCTCTAAGTGCTTTGGATTTTACTCCAAGAGAGATGGAACACATGGGAGAATTTTAAACAGAGGAGAGATACTATCTGAATTCTTAAAAAAAAAAAAAAAAATCACTCTGGCTGCTGTCTTTAGAAGAGGCTATACAGATGCAAGGAGGGTAGAGTAGGCAGACCATTTAAGAGGTTACTACAATAATCCAGGCAAAAATGATGACATCTTTAAATACAGCAGTAGCAATAAAGATTGTTAAGATTCTGGATATATTTTAAAGCTTTGTAATCACAAATTGAATTTTTCCTACCAAAATAGGACAATAGACCTAAATACCAAAATAGACAATAATAACCCAGTAACATTTAGCACCCCTAGGAACCAGATTATAATCTCTAAACACCATTTCCCACTAAAAGAACCAGGACTATTTAGAAAAAAACGTTAATAGAAAAAAGGTTAACTCCAAGCTCAGAGTGAGAAAAATGCAAAATAAGCCTAGAAGATCTTTTCATAATAGAAAGCAAAAATTCTAGGGGCGCCTGGGGTGGCTCAATTGGTTAAGCAACCGATTCTTGATTTTGGCTCAGGTCATATCTCACTGTTCGTGAAATCTGGGGTCTGGTTTGGGCTCTAAGTGTGGAGTCTGCTTGGGATTCTCTCTCTTTCTCTCTCTGTCTCTCTCTCTCTCTGCCCCACACCTGCCCTCTTTCCCTCTGTCTCTCTCTCTCTCTGCCCCACACCTGCCCTCTTTCCCTCTTTCTCTCTCTCTAAATAAATAAATAAACATTTAAAAAAGGGGGGAAAAAAGTCTACTAAGACTACTGAGATCATCTCAAAGGCTATGGTCACTTACTTGAAGGAGCATCTAGTGACCAAAGATGGAAAAACTCAAGCATCAAAAGGAATAATAAAAAATGACTACAAAAGAGTCCAGTACATTAAATATGTCAAAACTCTGAAGTTCATAATAACACTTAAAAATAAAAATCATATGGGGCGCCTGGGTGGCGCAGTCGGTTAAGCGTCCGACTTCAGCCAGGTCACGATCTCGCGGTCCGTGAGTTCGAGCCCCGCGTCGGGCTCTGGGCTGATGGCTCAGAGCCTGGAGCCTGTTTCCAATACTGTGTCTCCCTCTCTCTCTGCCCCTCCCCCGTTCATGCTCTGTCTCTCTCTGTCCCAAAAATAAATAAACGTTGAAAAAAAAATTTTTTTTTTTTTAAATAAAAAAAATAAATAAAAATCATATTGGTCATCTCTGGAGATGCTAGAGCACCACACTCATAATTATTCTGAAAACTGGTAAGCAAAATAAAAGAATAAAGCATTTATACTGTGTGCCCTGCATAAACTGTATTTCAGGGCATCCAAATAGTTGACAAGAAATGGTTTTATAGAATAAAAACAGATAAGAAGTATGGAAAGAATGATAAAAATATGTTTTCAGTCATATGTGGAATTTGAGAAACTTAACAGAAGACCAAAGGGGAAGGGAAGGAAAAATAAGTTACAAATAGATAGGGAGGGAGGCAAACCATAATTGACTCTTAAATACAGAAAACAAACTGAGAGTTAATGGGGGGTGGGGGTTTGGGGGGGCAGGGAAAATGAGTGATGGGCATCGAGGAGGGCACTTGCTGGGATGAACAGTGGGTGCGGTAAGTAATGAATCACAAGAATCTACTCCCGAAGCCAAGACTACACTCTATATATACACTATATGTTAGCTGTCTTGACAAAAAATTATTCAAAAAAAAAAAAAAAGGATGATATAATTAGAATATCAACATTTTCAAACCCCTAATGAAAGAATGCAACAAGTAATAATCATCAAAGTGGCTAATGAAACTTTCAGGTAAAAAGCTAGTGGGTAACTTTCTAACGGATACATAATGAACCCAATGATAGATCTTAACATCATAAAAAAAGAAAACCAGACGTTATGTGTCTTCTGATATGATGTAATAGTAAGTACACAGCAACTCTAATCAATGTATATCAGAAAATGAATCTGAAAAGCCTTAATACCAAAAAAGAGGGAGAGGAATGGACATGGATTGAAAGACATTTAAGAGACAGAAACATATAAGTAGTACCAGAAAATAAGGAAGCGCTGAAAAAAGAGAAAAACCACAATGATGGGAGTATGTTAAAGGGACACAGGAACAACTGAAACAGCTCCCAATGGCCAGAACAGAATGATCTGAACAGTAAAATAAAGTCATACCTGATTATAATCCAAAGTACAAAATAAACATCTCATGATATAAATACATGATTGAAAAAATAAGTAAATGGAGGGAGATATAAATCTCCCATACTGAAAATTCCAATTTATATCCTTAAGAAGACAGAGCCCTCCTGAAGTCTGAGCTGTGCACAGTGAGCTCCCTCCAAAGAATGCAGTGTGGAAAGGGTGGAAAATAGTAAATCTATAGTGGAGAAAACCTGACAAAAATTATGTCAGTCAGGTGATCAAGGTTAACATTAACAGTAATAAGTCATGTTGATACTATGTACCCTTGATGTGATGTGATGAAAATGGCACTTTAACTCTGTAGTCTTCCTCCCCAAAACACATAACCCCAGTGTAATCATGACAAAAACATCAGACAAATCCCAATTTATGGACATTCTACAAAATACCTGACAAGTATTTCTCTAAACACCTTATCAAAAACAAGGAAAGTTTGAGAACCTGTCACAGCTATGAGAAGCCTAAGGAAACATGACTATTAAATATAATGCGGTATCCTAGATGGGATCCTGGACAGAAAAAGGACATTAGGTAGAAATCTGAACAAAGTATGGACTTGAGTGATATCAATACTGATTCATTAATTATAACAAATGGATCATAATAATGTAAGATGTTAATTATAGATGAAACTGGAATGGGGTATATGGGAACTATATTATCATCACAATTTTTCTGTAAATCTAAAAGTATTATAAAATCAATACTTTTATTTATAAAGGTAAAAATACTTTTAAAATCAATACTATTTAAAAAAGAGATTGGGAGGTGCCTGGGTAGCTCAGTCAGTTAAGTGTCTGACTCTCGATTTCGGCTCAGGTCATGATCCCAGGGTCGTAGGATCAAGCCTCACATTGGGCTCCACACTGAGCACGGAGCCTGCTTGGGATTCTCTCTCTCCCTCTCTCTCTGCTCCTCCCCAGCTCGCACTCTCTCTCTCTCTCTCAAAATAAATAAATAAATATTTTTTTTTAATTTATGAAAAAACAAAAGAGAGAGAAAGAGACCTAAGAGACACAGGAACCAAACGCAATGTGTGAAATATGTTTGAATCCTGTTTCAAACAAACAAATTATTATGAAACAAGTAGAGAAATCTGAACCCTGACAGTGGTTATATTTTTTTAAGTATTTTTTAATCTTAAAAATGTCTATGAAACTTTTGTAAACAGAGCGATTTTTCTGTGAATGGCTTTAAAAATAATTGGGAAAATGGAGTGCAAGGTACAGATGAAACAAGATTGGCCATACACTAACTGCTGAAGCTCTTTATTTATCTCTCATGTTTTCTATAATAAAAGGCTGAACAAAAGAAAAAATAAGGAATTAGAGCCATTGAGTATAAATGACTCCTAATGGGTTTTACTGCGAAGGACAACAGAGAAGTAGGGTCATGCCTGGCAGGGGAAATGAGTCTTATGAGATTTTTGTTAAGATACTAGACACATTAGTAAGTGTATGTACATACCTTGTAGCTTGCTGATTTAATTCCATCAGGAACTTCATCCTGAAAAAGAAAAAAAATGCTTTTGTATGACATTTAGTCTATCTTCTGAAAAAAAAATTAAGTTTCTATGATTTATGAGATTATTTTTATTTATTTATTTAAGTTTACCTTATTTATTTATTTAAAGTAATCTCTACACCTAATGTGGGGCATGAACTCATGACCCCAGGATCAAGAGTTGCATGCTCTTCCAACTGAGCCAACCAGGTGCTGCTTTGAGATTATTTTTATTTTTATTTATTTATTTTTAATATATGAACTTTATTGTCAAATTGGTTTCCATACAACACCCAGTGCTCATCGCAAAAGATGCCCTCTTCAATGCCCATCACCTTCCCTCCCTCCCACCCCCCCATCAACCCTCACTTTGTTCTCAGTTTTTAAGAGTCTCTTATGCTTTGGCTCTCTCCCACTCTAACCTCTTTTTTTTTTTTTTTTTTCCTTCCCCTCCCCCATGGGTTTCTGTTAAGTTTCTCAGGATCCACATAAGAGCGAAACCATATGGTATCTGTCTTTCTCTGCCTGACTTATTTCACTTAGCATCACACTCTCCAGTTCCATCTACGTTGCTACAAAGGGCCATATTTCATTCTTTCTCATTGCCACGTACTACTCCATTGCGTATATAAACCACAATTTCTTTATCCATTCATCAATTAATGGACATTTAGGCTTTTTCCATGCATAGGGGCACTTGTACCCCAATGTTTGAGATTATTTTTATTTAAAAAAATTTTTTTTTTCAAACGTTTTATTTATTTTTGGGACAGAGAGAGACAGAGCATGAACGGCGGAGGGGCAGAGAGAGAGGGAGACACAGAATCGGAAACAGGCTCCAGCCTCTGAGCCATCAGCCCAGAGCCTGACGCGGGGCTCGAACTCACGGACCACGAGATCGTGACCTGGCTGAAGTCGGACGCTTAACCGACTGCGCCACCCAGGCGCCCCTGAGATTATTTTTAAACAGAATTGTTTAGGAGGCATCTGAGCGGCACAGTTGGTTAAGCGTCTGACCCTTGATTTCAGCTCAGGTGACCTGAGTTCAGGTGACCTGAGCTGAAATCAAGGGTCAGACACTTAACCGGTTGAGTCCTGTGTTGGGCTCTGCTCTGAGTGCAGACTCTGCTTGAGATTTTCTCCCTTTGCCCCCTCCACTTGTGCACTCTCTTGCGCTCTCTCTCAAAAAATAAAGATGAAAAATAAAATAAAATAAAAAAATAAAGTGTTTTTAAAAATTGCTTAAAAAAAGACTCAAATTTTCAGTAACTAAAACCAGTTGCTTTTTCTGACCAATGTTAATATAGCCCATTTAATGTGTAAGTGCAATTAAATGCCTTTATTAAGTGTCTACCATATTTTGAGCATGCTTAATAAGCCATATAAATAAGTTATTGGTAAACTTGAATTTCCCCAACTAATGTTTCCTATTACTAAATATAAACACTAGAACTTTAGGAAATAAAACAAAACATTTAAATTGACAATATCACTTTAATGATATTATCGTAACAGAAATGGTTTCACAAGTTAATCCATCCATTTTCAAAAAGTTTTGTCTGAGAATATACTAAAAAACATGATTCTTAATTATCTAATGATAAAAGACCCATAAATAATATTTTACATTTGCTTTAATTCCATATGCCAGATAGGTTATACAGCAATATTTTATTTGCAAATATAAAAATAAACCACTCAAAAATATAGCATGACTTCACACCCATTAGGATGGCTATTATCCAGAAAATAGAAAATGGCAAGTATTAGTGAGGATATGGAGAAATTGGAAGCCTTGTACATTGCTGGTGGGATGTAAAATGGTACAGCTACTGTGGCAGAAGGCATGGTGTTCCTCAAAAAATTAAACACAGATTTACTAAATGATCCAGCAATTCTAATCTTGGGTGCATCCCCAAAAGAACTGAAATTAGGAATGCAAACATAGTCAGTCAAAGACAAATATATGACTTCACTCATATGAGGACTTTAAGACACAGAACAGTTGAACACAAGAGAAGGGAAGCAAAAATAATATAAAGACAGGGAGGGGGGCAAAACATAACAGACTCTTAAACATGGAGAACAAACAGAGGGTTACTGGAGGGATTGTGGGAGGGGGGATGGGCTAAATGGGTAAGAGGCATTAAGGAATCTACTCCCATGGGGCGCCTGGGTGGCGCAGTCGGTTGAGCGTCCGACTTCAGCCAGGTCACGATCTCGCGGTCCGGGAGTTCGAGCCCCGCGTCGGGCTCTGGGCTGACGGCTCGGAGCCTGGAGCCTGTTTCCGATTCTGTGTCTCCCTCTCTCTCTGCCCCTCCCCCGTTCATGCTCTGTCTCTCTCTGTCCCCAAAATAAATAAAAAACGTTGAAAAAAAAAAATTTAAAAAAAAAAAAAAAAAGGAATCTACTCCCGAAATCATTGTTGCACTATATGCCAACTAATTTGGATGTAAATTAAAAAATTAAAATAAAATAAAAGAAATAAAATGAGCTGCAGAGTATTTCAAATAAATAAATACTGTTACCCAAGAAAAAAAAAAAAAAGGAATGCAAACAGATACTTGTGCACCCATATCCCAAACAGCATTATGCACAATAGCCAAAAGACAGGAATAACCCAAAAGTGAATCAAGAGAATGGATAAATGAAATGCAGATGCATAACAATGCAATATTATTCAGCCTTAAAAAGGAATAAAATTCAAATACCATGTATACATGGTACTATGGATAAAACTTGAAAACATTAGGTTAAGTGAAACAAGCCAGACACAAAAGGACACACTGTGTAATAATTCTCCTTATCTGAGGTACCTAGAATAGTCAAATTCATAAAGAAAGAAAGCAGAATAGTGTTTGCCAGGGGCTAGAGGGACGGGGGAATAGGGAGTCATTGTTCAATGAACACGCAGTTTCAGTTTGTGAGGATGAAAAGGATCTGCACGTGGATGGTGGTGACGGTTGCCCAACAGTGGGAATGTACTTAATGCCACTGAACTGTGCACTTAAAATGGTTAAAATGGTAAATTTTATGTTATGTATATTTTATCACAATAAAAAAATAGAAATATATGCTTTAAAAATGAAAAAAAAAAAAAAGGCTTCATGGAAAGTGTAAAATTCTCTGCTCCCAGAGTAGAATACTTCATATTTTAATGCTCTGAGAATTCCTTTTTTTTTGTTGTTAGGTTCATTTATTTTGAGAGAAAGAGAGCCCACATGAACAGGGAAGAGGGAGAAAGAATCCCCAAACAGGCTCCATGCCCATCAGTGTGGGGCACAATGTGGGGCTTGATCCCACAAACCATGAGATCACAACTTGGGCCGAAATCAAGAGTCAGAGGCTTAACCGACTAAGCCACCCAAGCACCCCTAATACACTGAGAATTCTTAAGCAACATCAGGTGTTTTGTTCATCCACTCCCCACCCAAGGAAAACAATACACCATGAAGAAGGGAGGGAGTTTGTTTACCCGCTAATTAATTTCATTCTGTTATACTATAAACCTTTGGGTAAGATGTAAGAAGAAAAACAAACATCCTATTAATCTCACCAATAAGTCAAAGGATTATTACGAAAGAATAATTCAAAATAGGTTTTATATTGGTAAGTTGAGGTTTTTTAATATGTAAATATTAAACAACATTATATTTAACCTAAGGATTAAAAAGTAATTTTAGTTGTATTGCCCCCCCTTTTTTTTTTAATTTTTTTTTTCAACGTTTATTTATTTTTGAGACAGAGAGAGACAGAGCATGAACAGGGGAGGGGCAGAGAGAGAGGGAGACAGGCTGCAGGCTCTGAGCGGTCAGCACAGAGCCTGACACAGGGCTCGAACTCACGGGCCATGAGATCATGACCTGAGCCGAAGTCGGACGCTCAACCGACCAAGCCACCCAGGCACCCCTGTATTGCCCCCTTTTTAAAACATTGCAGTTATTTGCAAAAAGGTGTAACAGTTGTCACATGTATACTTGGTTCTTACCGACTGACACGGCTTGACAGCACAGTCTCTCCGACCACACTGGTTGATATCGTTCCAGAAAGGACACGGCCTCTTCAGGTTTACCTATAGGATAATAACAGAAAAAGTTACAAGATTCTTGTAATCAAGATTCTTGAGATTATTATTCAACAGGTGTTGAATTATGATGTGATAACCTGGTCATGCTATCATCTGCAATTATTCTTTTTCTTCGCTTACAGGTTGCCAAGTTCCAGCGATCGTACCAATGTGTAACTTGTGTTAAGTAAACTGGTAGACTTGGTTAGAAACACACAGACTGGTACTAAACAGATCCTGAAGATGGGAACTAGGAGCCAAAGTAGCTCGTATCATCACTGCTCAGCTGATACTTTTTTAAAGCCAGTAACAGGCAACTGTTGAACTCATTCGATAACTACATATTCCAATGATCAGATATTCTAAATGCTTTAAGTAGATATCTCAAGATAAAATATCAACAGTGACTAGTGAAAATAATACAGGTCAGAACAAAGTCATGCTTCTCAAAAAAAATGTAGTTATTTTAATTAACTGGAGTCAAGCCAGTATTTTGGGAAAGTATGCATTGGCAATTTTGGTAACAATATAATAGTTTCTGTTCTGACTTCAATTAACCAACAAGTTTCTAACTCCAGAGTGCAAAACCCAGTTGTTGAAATTGAAAGTATCCAATGGATGGTTTCAGAACCACACTGTTCACTCTTGTGAACTGAATTTTAAATAATGGCCACATTTTGAAGTTCAGGAATTCCTAAGAAAATACAATTATCCATTTAAACTTTAAGTATTCTTATACAAAAAAATTAAAAATAAAAATACCTTGTAATATCTAAAGTAGTCGCTTTCAAGAAGTTTTTGTAGTCTTGGGAAAAGCCTGTAGTTATTAAATCTATCAATGGTTTCAACATCACAGGTACAATCATCCAAGTAACCGCTAACCTGTTACAAAGAAAATAAAACAATACATCAAAATACCTTAGTTGCAACAGGGTTCTTTTTCCTGACAAGGTTAGGACTCAAGCAACTCTTATCTTCCCTCCTCATGATTTTCTGAGATGAGACATGACAGTAATCTAACAATGCTATTGCTCTTGCTATACACCTAGAAGAATGCGGTGCATACCTTTTGGAGGGTACACTGAGCTCATCACACACGCGTGCACACACACACATAGGCAGAGTTGGTCCCCTGCAGCCACTTTGTAACCCTGTCCCAGACCTGACCAGGGGTCAGTATCTAACCCAAACCAGGTCTTGGTCCCTGCTCCAGGAATCTGGACTTGAGAATAAGAAGAGATCTCTCTCCCTGCAGCTTGACCACTAAAGCAAATAAACTCAGACCATATTCCATCATGTGAACTGAGCAGCACATGAGCCAGTCAGCAAAAGAGAGGAAAGATTTTTAAAGATACACAGTGAAGCAGAGACAGGAAACAGAAAATATCTGATACATGGATTCCCTGGGGTTTTCCAGCTCCTACTTCCACCCAACTTCCTTGAAGCTCAGTTGCATTCCTATCCTTGGCCTTCCTGAGACTCCATATTCCCAGGATTCAACTGTCTCTGTATTCCCTATTAAGTTTCCTACAGGAACATGGGACATGCTTGGTGAACGTATAAAAAGAAGTGATACTGAATTTATAAGATAAACAATAATTCATTATAAGGATTTACCAACTCTCAAATACTAGTCCATGACAGTTTATTTGTCCAGGTTTGAAATGGTGCTTAGAAATCACTTATCATTAGCAGCACGGAGATAGCAAATTGACCACTAAGCCAATTCTGATCTTCAAATGCTTAAAACTAATATCTTAATGGTAATTATGATCAGACAATGTTATCAGAAGTGAAACTAAGGGCATTATGCTAAGTGAAATTAGTCAGAGAAAGACAAATATCATATGACTTTACTCATATGAGGACTTTAAGATATAAAACAGATGAACAGAAGGGAAGGGAAGCAAAAATAATATAAAAACAGGGAGGGAGACAAAAATAAGAGACTCTTAAATATAGAGAACAAACAGAGAGTTGCTGGAGGGGTTGTGGGAGGGGGGATGGGCTAAATGGGTAAGGGGCTTAAGGAATCTACTCCTGAAATCATTGTTGCATCATGTGCTAACTTGGCTGTAAGTTATAAAAAATAAATAAGTTATAGAAAGTAAAAATTTAAAAAAAAGTGAAGCTAAAAGTCTTAGATGTTTGTTTGGGGCTGGGCAAACATCTAACAGAATTAATTTAACATTGCTAACATTGTAAGTAACAAATGTGATTTAAGAACAGTAACTAGATTGTTTTTGTTTTTGTTTTTAATATAGGGCATGCTGTAGAAAAGAGATCCTTATCATACTTTGGTCTGCATACTTGCTTTACAAACTACTTTCGATTATATTTCAGAGAGACTTACTGTCAAAAAAATTTTTTTAATCTACTGGTAAGGAAGCAAATACTTTACTAAAATACTGAATGTAGGTGTTTTCCCGTTGGAATATGTAAAATCCTACCCTATTTTTAATTTTAGAATGTCACAAAACAGGAATGCAAAATTTTTACCTAAAAGTAAATACTTTTGGAAGATGAGAGATAATACTTTGGATAATGACAGCAATATTTAAGAACTAAGATTTTGTCCCTGTTTGTGTAGTCTCATTTGTTTTGGACTAATGCAGGTTCTAGAAATCTGATCTACATATTTTTTACTGCAATAACTACTTATTTTCATTTCATACGCAAATTTGTCCTTGTTTCCTGCTAAAAATTCTCTTGAGTATACAAAAAATCTTCAGGTCCTAATTTGGGGTACCACAAAAGTGCTTTTTTTTTTTAATTAAAAAAAAATTTTTTAATGTTTATTATTGAGAGACACAGAGAGACAGAGCATAAGCATGAGAGGGGCAGAGAGAAGGGGATACACAGACTCTGAAGCAGTCTCCAGGCTCCAGCTGTCAGCACAAAGCCTGACATGGGGGCTCGAACTCTCAAGCTGTGAGATCATGCCCTGAGCCGAAGTCGGACGCTTAACCGACTGAGCCATTCAGTCACCCAAAAACAGAAGTGCTTCTAATCTAGATGATTTGATTTTTCACCTCTTTCTTTTGAGCCTTAAAAGTAGAACTTCTAAGGACATAAAATAGCTACTTTTTCCTCTTGGATACAAATTATTACACAAAGAAATAACAGGCACAGAGACTACAAACGCCAAAGGGACACATGCCTGATAGGGACAGTAGGTCACAAAAAAGAAAGAAGCACATAAAAAAAAAAAAACAAAAACAACAAACAAACAAACAAAAAAACCACAAGAGAATGGTTTTGAAGCAATTAATTTTTCCCCTGAAGTAATTCATTTTTAAGGTAAAAATCTATCTTTGAAACTCAAGTTCAGGCATCACCTCTTTTGGAAAGCTACCCCTGGGGTACCACTCATCCCCTGCTGGGTTAACTGTCTCCTATGTGCTCCCATGGCACTCCACATACTCCTACATAAGGATTACCTCACTCCTTTGAATTTATATAGTTCACTTCCTCCCTCTAGAGTTTACAATCCTTGAGAGCAAATCATGTTTGTTCATTTTGTATTCCCAGTCTTCAGCACTGTACTTCTAGAAAGCACACACTAGATGCTCAATATTTATTTGTGGAGTGGATGTGTGAATGAATGAATGCTGTCTACTGTCACTGTCATTCCCTGGAGACCAGCATCACAGTCTGATGATGACTTAGGTACCTCACATCATCCATGGTAGTGCTCTGTGCTCCAGACTACACAGGCCCAAGTGGTAGGAATGCGCTCAGAGCAAGGGAAGCAAGCAGCGAAGGCAAATAACCCATCACATCCAACATTTTACCAATCTATACCTTAACTACAAAGGAAGCTAGAAGAAGCCACAAACCATAAAGGAATGCAAGGTGCATTCACCGCAGAGATGGCTTTGGCCCAGAGATCCCGGAGAGGGAAGACAGGACAATGGTAGATTGGAAACCCTCTGACCTTTACCTACGAAATTGAGCAGGAGGTATTTCCAACTACAACAAAAGGTAGCAGGGCAGCTAAGGAGGTAGGGCAGGGATGGAGGAATTTCAATAGATGGAGAAGGCCCAGCAAAGGAGAGGCAGGAAGATACTTGGAAACCAAAGCCATGTGACAGTTCAGATAAGCCTGCCAACAGGCAGAACCTGATCACTGGAAGAAAGGTTGGCAGGCATGATGCCAGGTCCAGTTCTAGAAACTAGAGAACCAGGCATGTTACAGGAATAGAGTCTCAAGAAAAGATTAAGGAAGAAATGCAATTAACAGACCCAGGGCAGAATCTTGGAAAACAAAGCAGTCTTAGTACCTAAACCAAAAGATGGACATTGATCTGGAACAAGGATGACCTGATACTGTGAACTGTGTGGCAGCTTCAGGAAGTGCTAAGGCTGCTTAAATAATGGTCACACTATCTCCTAAACTGAAACAGATTCTGACCCTACCATAAGAATGTGAATTTTTTTTAATTCTTTTTTAAATGTTTATTTATTTTTGAGAGAGAGCAGGGGAGGGGCAGAGACAGAGAGAGGGAGACACAGAATCTGAAGCAGGCTCCAGGCTCTCAGCTGTCAGCACAGAGCCAGATGCAGGGCTCTAATTCACAAACCGTGAGATTATGACCTGAGCCGAAGTCGGATACTTAACTGACTAAGCCACCCAGGCACCCCAAGAATCTGAATTTTTTTTTAAATGCACCCCCCGCTCCCTACCACACACATGCACAAAGTGACTGATACATGCTAAAAGTTGAAGCTCATTGATCCATGCTTTAGGTGATAATCAGCCTTGGGTACGGAGCCAAACTAATAGGTGGCAAATAGAAGGCACTTGCGGAGGAATGTAGATATAAGGACCAGGGTAGGCCTGACATAATGTCACCCAGCTTAAAGTCCTAGTCTCTTACCAGTTGAAAAGCTTTTGAAGGCCCTTCTACTGCAAACTCCCAAGCACACAACAATCCCCTCCTATATACTCTGAAGAAGGAGTATATTTTTTTTTAACCTCTTAAGCCTTAGTTTCCCATGTGAACACAATATAGCAATACTAATAGTTCCAATCTCAAAGAGTTGAGATGAAATGACATAATATAAATGCCAATGTTAGTATTATCCTACCACTGCTTAAATGCTTCTGGTGAAAGTGGACGTACGATTACCCCAAAGCAACTCACATTTTTTTTTTAATGGATAAGAAAAAAAAGGCCAAGTTGGCAGCTAAAATTTTCCAAAACGTTTACATCTGTCACCCCACTGGAACATAGATCTAGACAGCCAAAAGTTAGCTGCAGAGGTAGCCTCAATTACTTTCTCCATGGACTCTGACTGGTTTGGACCAAATACCAAAATATAAAAGGCAAGAGAAAAGAAAATAACATGGGCCTGCTTGTTCCCTATTTTCTGCTTACAGGTACTCTTTAATTTACAATGAAAGACAAAAAAAAAAAAATTCTAAATAATTTCCTTCTGTGCCAACAACTTCTAGTCCTACCAGACTATCATTTTTTTCCAAAGCACTTTGAGAATATATTCCTCATACTTGTATGAAATATGAAATACCTTTTAAAAGTGCTCAAAGTGGGTTTTTTTGGCAAAGACCTTTAGTTGTATGTAATTTTAGAGTGTTCTGTGACTATTAAAAAGAACTTGAAAACTATTCATTGAAAAAAATTGATGGAGGTGTCTGGCTGGCTCAGTCAGAAGAGCTTGGAACTTTTGATCTCAGGGTCCTGAGTTCAAGCCCTATGTTGGGTGTAGAGATTACTTAAATTAATAAAACTTGCTGACAGCATGGAGCCTGCTTAGGATTCTCTCTCTCCCTCTCTCTCTGCCCTCCCCAGCTCTCCAGCACACACTCTCTCTCACTCTCTCTAAATAAACTTTTCAAAAGTTAAAAAAACAAAAAAACAAAGAATGTTGACAGAGACACCTCTGTTAATGGAAACAAGGAAACACCGAAGATTCTATACTGGGTGGTTCCAAGGACACAGAATGCTACAAGCTATTTCTGCTTTAAAGCCTTAGTCTTTACAACTTTAAATTGTTGTTAAATAACCCAACGTATAGCAACCAATGAGATACATGCTTTGTTCCACATGCTTTGTTCACAAAGGCCTGGAAGGCAATAAGTACTCAGAGACAATGGACATCTCTCCAGTATAACCTGTTTCAAAGATCCCTCTGACTAAGTTTCAATCCAGGCTTATTTCCACCTACCATGCAACATATTCCCAAGTGTCTCTTCTGTGGCCTAGCCACTCTAACAAATAAAACTATTTTTGAAATTGAGATAAATAAGACACTAGACAGGTAAATCTGCGGAAATAGATGTAGGCAAGTGTATCTACAATGCACTCCAAATGAAAATAATCCATCTTGAAATAGTCATTTTGGATGATCTGAACTATTCCCCTTTCATTAGCCTGATAGAGATTACTACACTCATAAGTAAGTGTATCTGAGTGTTATTAGCACTAGCCATAATACGATTAATAAAACATTTGGACTACATGGGAGTTTTACAAACTCATTTCTAATTAATTTAAATGAAAACATGTCCACACTGCCTCCATATCTGGGCTTCAATATTTCTTCTGAGTTTACTTCTTAATCCTGGGATTCCATCCATTGAGACTAAAGTTCTGTTGCATTCATTCTCTCTAATGGTGCATAATGGGGAAAAGGAAATAAGAAATTCTGTCAAAAAGAAAACAAGAAATCTTGTCTGAAGAATCTTCACTCATGGGGCACCTGGGTGGCTCAGTCAGTTGAGCATCTGACTTCAGTTCAGGTCATGATACCACAGCTCATGGGTTCGAGGCCCACATCAGACTCTGTGCTGACAGCTCAGAGCCTGGAGCCTGCTTCAGATTCTGTCTCTCCCTCTCTCTCTCTCTCAAAAGTAAATAAACATTAAAAAAAATTTTTTTAAGAATCTTCATTTACTTGAAGCTCATACCTATTGCAACAAATACAAATATTATTTTGGTTTAAAGAAAGGGTAGGTCATGATCATGGGGTTCTTTACACAAACTGTTACAGGCTTGTATACCAAAAGGGGAGGAAAAGGCCAATTTTCTGTGCAAAAATGAAAAAAAATTTAAATAGAATGATAAAATAAAAAGTGGGAAGCTGTATATAAGGAAGATTTACAAGTCTAAGGCAATCTATCACTTATTTGCAGCAACTAACACAGAAGCACTGCTATCAAAAGAACTTACAACATACAGTGAAAATGGTTTTAGTAGGATTTGATGTCAACAGACATATGTAGTAACTAACTTTAAAGATTCATTTGGAGCTATCCACCCATCTGAAAGATGAATTCCAGAAAAACATGCAAATGGCCCACTCAGCAGAAAATGGAAAGAATATATTCCTGCTAGCATAGTGCTAACATCCTGTATTATAACTTGCCTAATACTTGCTAAGCACCCATTATGTACCAGGCTCAGTACTCTGGAGTATCAAGAAATGGGACTAAATTTTTAAATTTTTAGTTTATTTTTTGATCTTAAAACTCGTTCACAGTAGGCTTCCATGAATGTTTATTAAATTTAATCTGATTATTTGTAGAGCTCTGCACATTTTACTTCAATGACTTTCTAAGGCTAAAGAACCACATGTTGCTTTGGCTCAAATTAGAGCTGATATTCTGTTAACTGAACCCCTATACCAGGCCCCCATGCAAGAGGGTAATGAGGGATGATGATGCATAATTCACAGTAGAAGTGGTGCGAGAGAGTGGCAACAGACAGGGAGAAAAGGTCTATTAACAAAACAGATTCAACAGAACTTTGCAGCTAATTGGTTACGGCAAAGAGAATGAGAGATTTTAACTTGAAATATTTTTTTAAACAGGGTTTTGTGTTGTTGTTTGTTTGTTTGTTTTTTTGGTTTTATTTACCTATTTCGACAGAGAGAGAGAGAGAGAGTGTGAGAACAAACAGGGGATGGGCAGAGAGAATCTTTTTTTTTTTTTTTTAATGTTCATTTATTTTTGAGAGAGAGAGAGGGAAGCAGAGAGAGGGACCCAGGATCCAAAGCAGGCTCCGTGCTGACAGCAGAGTGTCCGATGCAGGGCTTGAACTGGTAAACCTCAAGATCATGACCTGAGCCGAAGTCTGATGCTTAAACTTCTGAGCCACCCAGGTGCCCCAGAAAAGAGAGGATCTTAAGCAGGCTCCATGCTAAGCTGTCAACCTGAAGCCTGACTCGGGGCTGGAAGCCACAAACCATGAGATCATGACCTGAGCCCAAATCAGGAGTCCCCTGCTTAAGCAACTGAGACACCCAGATGCCCCTTTAACTTGTATTTCTAAACACTAGGTCAACATTTAGTTTTTGATTTAGTGTCTAGCAATATTTACTGACTTGTTTGTTTGTTTTAAGATTTTACTTTGTAAGTAATCTCTACAACCAACATGGGGCTCCAACTTACAACTCTAAGATCAAGAGTCATATGCCCTACTGACGGAGTCAGCCAGGCACCCCTGCTAACTTGTTGTTTTTTTAATGTTTATTTATTTTTGAGAGTGAGACCACAGAGCAGGGCAGGGGCAGAGAGAGGGAGACATAGGATCTGAAGCAGGATCTGCACTGTCAGCACAGAGCCCTATGTGGGCTCGAACTCAGGAACTGTGAGGTCATGACCTGAGCTGAAGTTGAATGCTTAACTAAGCCCCCCAGGCACCCCTTCTCACTTGTTTTTTTAAAATGCTTAGGATCTCTGCCTCTCCCCAATCCCCAAAGAACTTTATTCACTAACTTGTAAGTTCTTAAAGGCAGGGATCACACCATAGTTATCTCTATATTCCAAACACTCAGGTCAACATACACACTGTGTATGTTTGTTGAATGAATAATTTCCACCATTCATCTCCCCTTATCTTTTCTTCCATTTATTTCCTTTATTTCTGTGTGTGTGTGTCTCGTTTCCATTCACATCTATATGCTTGTCTCCAATTTTCTCTTCATATCTGTTATTGCTTGTTCCCTCTCCCCATTTCCCACATTACCCCTATCTCTTCCATTACTGACCATAGTAGAACTAAAATGTATTCTTTTTCAGTCTATTGAACTAAAATTGATGGTCTCTGTTCTTAAGTTGATTTAAATAGATCATTTTTAATTTTTCTTAAATTTGTTTTTTACTATGGGACCCTCAGTTTATTATTTTTTAAAGTTGATTCTGAAAAAAAAAAAAAACCTGTCACTTTTGTTCTAAATGGAAAAGAAAGGGATCCAACAGATTTTTGTGTTGGGGGAGTATTCAAATCTTGAAAATGTTACAAAACGGGGGGGAAGCTTAAATACTAATCAGAAGGAAAAAAGTGTGAAAAATTTAAAACTCCCCAATTTTAATCAGATATCTAAAAAGGTTATTGGAGAGGAAAGTGAAAGTTGAAAGCTCAACATGTACTTTTATTCCATTATCTAAAAATCTAGACTATAGTTGAATATGTTACATTGGACATCTTCTTTCAACACTAACTACCTTATTTTGAAGTCTCTTATTCCTACTTTATTTTTTTTTTAATTTTTTTTTTCAACGTTTATTTATTTTTGGGACAGAGAGAGACAGAGCATGAATGGGGGAGGGGCAGAGAGAGAGGGAGACACAGAATCAGAAACAGGCTCCAGGCTCTGAGCCATCAGCCCAGAGCGGACGTGGGGCTCGAACTCCCGGACCGCGAGATCGTGACCTGGCTGAAGTCGGACGCTTAACCGACTGCGCCACCCAGGCGCCCCTATTTTTAAATGTTTACACTTTGTGTTATGTTATATTTGTAACCTGAAGAAAAATGAACCTTCTTCCTTTTAAGTACTTGACTGTATGCAGTTTGCAACATAAAGGAGCTTTTCCATCTTAGTTGGAAAGCAGCAATTTCCTTTTAACCTCTTACTCATAGCCAGGTAACACCTCAAATCATTCAGCAAAACGACAGGATGCAAGAATATAAAAGTGAAAGAGACAGTTCTTCCTCCCATAATATGTAAAGCTGTTTCTTTCCTCTGTGAAATAGTAGCATTGTCCCTACACAAATGTTATTTCTGATAAAAAAAAATAATAGTAATAGTAAAATCCACTTAAAAGGAAAAATTTGGATTGCCTACCTCAATTTTGTATAAAATGTAATTTTTATCAACAGAAGCCAACCAAAACGTGACTTTAAGAGCAATTATATTAAAATACAGGATCATGTAGACCAGAAAACCTCTAGATTTCTTTAATGTTTTTTTTTTCCTCAAGGAACCCACATCTCATGATCATATAAGCTTGTAATCAAACTTGTGCGCTGAGGGGTAAGACTCATCCTCCCAATTCAGACCAGCCAAATGAGTGTCACGGTAAGAGAATCTCATTACATTTAGTAAATAGAAAGGACACACAGAGCGAGTAGACACTGCAAGCCGCGGCCTCAAAAACACAAGGCAGATGGGCTTAGAAACAGGAAAGCCTCACGAAACGATTCTCCTGCCTGACAACGACATCTGAAAGTAGCCTCCCCTACCCTACAAAGGCGTACCCTGCCCAGGAAGGATGGCGAAGGCACCTAGCATGAACACATCGTACGCAGTTCCAGGTCAAGTTAGAAGTTAGGAAGACCCAGGTTCCGCGAAAATAACAAATACTGAGTGAGCGTGCACAGTGTGCACGCCCTCCCCGGGCAGGGAAGACCAACAAAGATGTATAAACCAACTCGGTAAAATCATACAGCATGCACCCACACCTCTCCCCCCACAACGGATCCGAAGCGCCGGAGGGCACGCTGACGTCCAGGCTGCGGTGGAAGACCTGTACAGACCACGCCAGGCAAGCCGCAGAGGGCTGAGCCCGGCCGGGGAGCAGAAGCTCAGGGGGCTCATCCCGGAGGGTGGAGACGCAGAGGCACTCCTAGCCCCTCACCTGCCGGGGTGCGCGGGACAGAGCGCGGGGCGGAGGCGGGAAGCACCGGGAGCGGCCGCGCGGCCGCGCACAACCCTCACCTGGCAGAAGCACCTCTGCGCCGCCGTCTCCGGGGGCTGCTGCCCACCGCGACCCGAGCCGAGCAGCCACACGGCCCCCACGAGGCCGATCAGGAAGCCCCAGCGGCGGCCCATAGCCGCTCCGGCCGCTCGTCGCCCGGCCCCTCCCGGTCCCAGCACTCGGGCGCAGGCCGCGCGTCCGCTGATGAAGCCCGCGCGGGCCGGCCCCCGGTGACGCCCCACCTCCCGGCCGCCTCCCAGGCCCGCCCTCGGCTCTCCCGCCTCTCAGCGGCCGCCACCTCCCGGCTGAGCCTGCGGACGTGCCAAGGCGCCCGCTCCGGCCGCCCGGGGCCTCGGGTCGGCTTCCTTCCCCGCGCGTGAGGCTGACGCACGAGCCCGCTTCCCGGCTTGGCCCCGCCCGGAGCACCGCGCCCGTCCCCGGCCCCCAACGCCCGGTGCCTGAAGCCTGGCTCCGGCGCGCCCGCCGCAACCCCAGCGCAGGCGTTGGGGGTCCTTCCCGCCGCCACCGCGCGAGCGAGCGAGGGAGAAACCCGAGGGGTCTGGGTCTCCCCGCAGGGCCCGCCCCACCCCGCGCAGTCCCGGCCAATCCTTCGGTCTCTCCAGACGAGGAAGTCAAACCGTACCAATTACGCATCCACAGTGTCCCTGACAGTCTTAAAGCTGAAAGGGATTAGGAGTGATAACCTAGACCAGGGCTGCATAATAGAGTTTCTAGTCGTCACATCGAAAGAGCAAAAAGAAACAGGTGAAGTTCATTTTAATAATCTATTTTATTCAACCCAATATGTGCAAAACATTTCAAAATACACTCAATATTAAATTATCCATATTTTATGTGTTGTTTTTGAAATCTGGTGTGCATTTTATGCAAACTAGCCACATTTCGTAGTCAAATGTAGCGAGTGGCTACTGTATCCGTCAGCACAGGTGGAAACTACCCTCTCATTTCATAGGAGGAAACAGGCCCAGAGTGAGGCGATGATGTGAGAGCAAGGGGCGAGCTGGATAGTGAGAGAGCCATGTCCTATAAATCCCAGCCATGGGTCTAGTCTAAAAGCCCCCCCCCCCCCCCCGGATAAATTTTCATGGTGAAACTGGAAAGCTTCCCAACACCTTACACATTAAAATTTCAAATTAAAAATTTTTTGGTATGTCATTTTTTAAAAGCCACCATTTAATGAAGTAGCTTAGGATATGGTAGGCCCCAAATAGGTTTTACTTCTGTTTTCTAGCTGAGAAAAATAAGCGTAGAAAGTTTATATATGTTACTCAAAGTCACATGGTATGATAGAGATGAGACTCAAACTCAGATTATTTCTTACTTCAATGCCCATAACCTATGGTCTGTCCATCACTTATTAATCCAATCTCCCTCTTTACCTAGGAAGTTCGTTTTCATCAGACCTGTGTTTGGATCTATTTATCTCTCCAGGGCCCAACCCAGCTCACTCATTCCCTCTTCTATGTGGTCTTCTTGGTTTCCTCTTCACCCATTTCCAGTCTCTAAATGAGTTTTGATTCAACAAACTTACTCTATGCCAGACTGAGCTTGACATTACAGATATGAAGATACAGAAGGCCCAATCCCTGCACACGGAGAGACACCCCATGGAACTTAACAGGTGATCTTTGATGACATTTCTACTTCATGTTTCTACAACTGAATCGTAATCTCTTTAAACTCCTTAAGCAGGGATTATGTCACAAACATACCTGTGACTCTCAATACCTTAACAAAGCTTCTCTTTGCAAGTGTTTGTAAGATGAATGAATGTTTTATATTATATATATATTATATATATTAATGTATAATATATATATTAATACTGGCAACAGTATTAATATCTGAAGATATCAAAATATCTATCAAAAATAAGAGACATAATATGAAAATGGAAAAACTAAACAATAAAGCCTAAAACTGCAGGAGGAAGCAATCTGAACATGAATCAGCTCTGGATTTCACCCTGATGCAATAAGCCTGTAATTTGGGAGAGCTTAAAACTGTCAATGTTCTCAGGATGAAAGCTTCCATTCCTAAGATTTGAACTCTTGCCCACAACAAATTTAGCAACCTTGTAATCAGAAACAATCACCATATAAGACTATTTTTTATTTTATTGTTTTTTCAGCTTTATTGAGGTATAATTGACTAATAAATTTTTAAATGTATGTCATAATAATTTGGTATACAGATAACATTGTGAAAGGATCCCCCCATCAAGTCCATTAACACATCCATCATCTCACATATTTACCCTTTCTTCCTTCTTGGTGAGAACATTTAAGTTCAACTCCCTTAGCAAATTTCAATTTTACAATACAGTGTTTCCAACGATAGGCACCATATTATACATTAGATCCTCAGAGTTTATTCATCTTATATTAGAAGCTTTATACCCTTTTACCAAAGTCTCCCTATTTTTCTTTTTTTAATTTCACATATAAGTGAAACCATGCATTTGTCTTTCTCTGTCTGGTTTATTTCACTTAGCATAATGCCCTCAAGGCCTATCCATGTTGTAGCAAACAGCAGGGTTTCCTTCTTTCTCATAGCTGAATAATAACCCATTGTATATGTATACCACACCCCCTTTATCCATGTAGCCATTGTTGGACACTTAGGTTGTTTCCAAACTTTGGCAATTGGGAATAGGCGACATCAAACATGGGAGTGCAGACACCTTTTCAAGATAATGGTTTCATATACACCCAGAAGTGGGATTGCTAGATTTTGCTTTATTATCTTGATGATTATCATTTTTCCTTTCAGATTTGTAAGGGACTTTAGAATGTGCAAAATACAGTTTTGTGCACCTGATGTAACTACACTGACACTTCCCTAAGAATCCTTCAATTTGGTCCTTTGTGTGAGTTCAGTTTTTCCACTCTGCCTTCTCTGGCAGTCATCTCACCTGTGTTAGGGCCTAGGCAATAACTCATTAGTCATTCAGGAACTATTAAGGAGCACCCACAGGGTACATAGTTCAACCTTTGCTTTCCAAAAGTCCAGCCTCCAGTTTATTATACCTTAGCTAAACAACATTAAATTTTTTACAGATGAACAAGGCCATCTAGTTATTCTAATACTAGTGATCATAACAACAACATAACTTAGATTTAGTGTACACAGCATTTCTTGATGGAATTCTGATTACTATGTAAACAACAGCTGTTATTATTATTATTTTTAATGACCAAAGCAGGAAATGGCTTGAGCCCAATTTCTCAAAATGGGGCATGGAGATTTACGTAGGGAGCTTCTCGGTACCTAAACATTTTCTGGCACTGAGTAGGCTAGAAGGAACTAATTTAAATTTTTTTTTTCAACGTTTATTTTATTTTTGGGACAGAGAGAGACAGAGCATGAACGGGGGAGGGGCAGAGAGAGAGGGAGACACAGAATCAGAAACAGGCTCCAGGCTCTGAGCCATCAGCCCAGAGCCTGACGCAGGGCTCGAACTCACGGACCGTGAGATCGTGACCTGGCTGAAGTCGAACGCTTAACCGACTGCGCCACCCAGGCGCCCCTAGAAGGAACTAATTTAAAGAGAAAAATTTGGTCAAGGAAAAGGAGTATTATGACACTCAAGAGGAAAAAAGGCTAAGTAAAAACCTAAAGGTTTTATTAGATCTATTTATCTAATATTCATTGACTATAAATGTGCACATGGTACATTGCTAGAATTTTCTATCAAGATGCTTGAGATTATTTGAGCTGGGGGAGAAATACCACCTAAGCTCTATCTTCACCTCCTCTCCCTCATATTCCTGGAAGAACAAGCTACATATAGTAGAAACTGATAAGTTCCCATTTATACCTTACCCCACTGTGCGGCCTGATTTCCAACTCTACCTTCCTACTCCTCTATACCTGGCCTTGTTACGGCCAAATTAATTACCATTTTCATGAGATCGTGAAATCTCTGCTGCATTTTGACAATGCTGATTTCTCCTTCCTTCAATTCTACTTTCTATGTACCAAACACTCCAGATTCTCCTTACACATTTCTTTTTTAAAAGCATGTTTATTTATTTTGAGAGAGAGAGAGAGAGAGAGAGAGAGCACAAAGAGAGAATCCCAAGCAGGCTCCATGCTGTCAGCACAGAGCCCAATACGGGCTTGATCCCATGAACCGTGAGATCATGACGTGAGCTGAAATCAAAAGTCAGATGCTTAACCAACTGAGCCACCCAGGCACCCCTCCCTCCTTATACTTTTATAATATTATTTAACTGTCTCCTTCGTGGGCTTTCCCCCAGCCCACCTCTAAGATGTGAGTGTTCCCCAGGATTCTATTCTCTGTCCAGTCCTCTTCTTCTATACTCGCCCCTGGAGAAACTTGACCAGTCTCATGATTTTAAATACCTCCTCCCTGCCAATGACTCTCAGATCTATTTTTCCACTTCAGATCTCTCCCTTGAGCTTCAAAATCCACCTGCCTATTGGACACAACCATCTGCTTTTCTTAGAACTGTTTGGTCACACCACCATCCATATCTAGACACCTAGAAAGTAGGAAGCCACCCTGTTTCTCCCACTTTTTCACCAATGAATAGATTGGTTGATCTATTGATCAACCAAGTTTGCCAGTTCTTTCTTCAATTTAGTCCCTCCTCTTCATCTTTATGACCAAGGACTTAGTTTCAGCCCTTATTGTCACTCACCTGATTTATTGTCACAGTTTCCTAAATGATCGTCCAGCCTCTAGGCTTGCACCTATTCCAAACAGCCTCCATGCTAGCCTAGTTTCTCAAAAATAGCAATCTGGAGCACCTGGGTGGCTCAGTCAGTTAAGCATCCGACTTCGGCTCAGGTCATGATCTCGCAGTTCGTGAGTTCGAGCCCTGCATCAGGCTCTGTGCTGACAGCTCAGAGCCTGGATCCTGCTTCAGATTGTGTGTCTCCCTCTCTCTCTTCCCCTCCCCAGCTTGCTCTCTGTCTCTGTCTCAATAAATAAATAACTAAATAACTAACTAAATATTTAAAAAATAGAAATCTGACCATGTCACACCTCTGTTTAAAGTCTTCAATGCTCCCAACTATCTGAGGACTCAAATTCAAAATTCTCAGCATGACATTCAAGGTCGTCATGATCTGGCCTCACCTCTTTCTCTAGCTAGATCTCCAATACCTCTCTGCCTTACCGTCACTCAACTATTAACAATTCCCCACATAGACCTTTTTTCTACCCTCCATGTCTTTATTCACACTATTTCCATTCCTGAAATGTCTTCTGCCCTGTCCCACACCAACTGCTCTCACTTCATCTGACTAACTCCTTTAAGATTCAGCTCAGGCAACTGCTACCTCCATGAAGTCTTCTGTAACTCCTCTGTGCCTGGATTAGGTTTCTCCTCTTTGGTTCCATAAGTTCATATAATTGTGCTTAGCACATGGAATCAAATAGTATTTATGTAGAATTTCTTCCCCTTTCAACAGAGGGGTAGTGAACTTGCCTCGGTAGTCTCGGGTTGCCCAGCACTTAGCATTTTGTGTGTGCTTCACAAGATGACTTCTGAGTGAATTAATGAATGTACACATAAATTAACTAATGAACTTGAAAAGATAACAGCATGAGATGTCACAGGGCAATGTGTGATTATGTTTTAAACAAACACTATTAGCTTACAGGCAAAGCAATCATTTGGGGCAGAAGTAAATCTGGATGGGACAGAGGACACAACTGAATTGGAATTGACAAGAGAAAATTCATAAAAGGTGTGGATGTGGGAGAATTGGTGACAAAGTAGGAGCTCAACTACCACCTGATAGGTTGGAAAAAAACAAAAGAAACTTATCTAAAATTCATACAGAAAACATTTCAATATCAAGATTATCCAGTCAAGAAACAAGTGTGGCTCCAAACTCAGGGACTCTAGACTCAGCATGATTCCAAGTAGACCAGACAGAGTTCCAAAGTGAAAAAAGGGTGGAGTAAGTGAAGGCCCTCCCTGCTGAATGTTAAAACTTCTCCCCTACCTCCAGCAGATCACATGTAACTCTCAGCTCCAAAACTTGCAGACCTTATGCATACCTGCTTTCCACTCATTGCCTCATGCCTGACCCCTCCCTCTCCTATTCTAAAAGGAGAGTGGAGAATTCTTCTAGGAATAAACAACAGCATCTGAAACAACAGAACAGTTAGTCCCCCTACTCACACACTTAGAATTCAACTTCCTTTTTATTTAATGCCTCAGTCTATGATCAGAAAACCAAGGCTCACAATGTTGTTAAGGAAAGCCTCCAACATGACATAGCTCAAAACAAATAAGAAAATAGGAACTTTGAATGAAAAAAGGGAAGGAAGAAAAAACAAAAAGCTGTAATCAATATCATCAAACATGCAAGAACAGGAGTCTATAAAAGGAAAAATTACAGAGCAAGAAACAGATCTTGGAAACTATATGATAGCCAAAATAAGGTTTCGACAGAAACGTTGAGGAAATCTCCTAAATAGTGATATAAAAAGACAAAGAGGTAGAAATAAATGAAGAGATGGAAAAAATAGAAGGTTAATTAAAGGAGAACAGAGTCTGATTAATAAGGGTACCAGTAAGGGAGAACATGAAAATGGAGAGGAAATCATCTTAGAGGTTATTCAAGAAAATAGCCAAAAATGAAGGATGGCTATCTAGATTGATAGGGACACTGAGTGCCCAGTTCACTGGATGAAAAATTCCCCTGACAGATAAAATTTTCAGACAGAAAAACAAAACACCCAATATCCTACAAAGAATTAAGAATCAGAAAGGCACTGATCAGAATCAGAAGCACTGGAAGTTCCAGGACAATGGAGCAAGGCCATTTAGCCAGCCAAGCTATTAATCAAGCCTGAGAATAGAATTAAGATATTGTTATGTATGAAGAATAATGTATATCTTTAAATCCTTTCTCAGAAAATTATGGGAGGATATGACGCAACCAAAGGAGTAAACCAGAAATGAGGAGACATGGGTATCCAGAAAGAGGAGATAGCACCCAAGACAGGACTTAAGAGAACTTCTGAGAAGACAGCCCTAGGACCCAGATTAGAGCGAGGAGGGAGGCCTCAGGAGGAGTGTCGCCATGTAAACTGGACGGACACCTGATGTGACTGACTTTATGGAAAACACTACTCAGAGGAAGTTAATAATTATATTGTAAAGTTGGGGAAAAGTGATTTAAAAAAAAAAAAAAGAGCATCTAAAAAATGAGGCAGCTTTTTAGGGCACCTGGGTGGCTCAGCGGGTTAAGTGTCCAACTCTTGACTGGCTCAGGTCATGAGCCTCCAGGTTCATGAGTTCGAGCACCATGTCAGGGTCTGTGCTGGTAGCATGGAGCTTGCTTGGGATTCTGTCTGTCTGTCTGTCTGTCTCTCTCTCTCTCTCTGCCCCTCCCCCACTCACTGTCTTTGCCTCTCTCAAAATAAATAAAAATAAACTTTAAAAAAACAAGGCAGCTTTTAAGTCCTGGAAGTTCAAATACCTTTACAATAAAACAAATGTAACTATTGTATATTGCTTGATTTATACAGCCCCACAATGAGACAAATATGGGATGTGATTTAACCAAACTTGTGTATATTATATGTATTGGAGGACAGAGGTAGGGAAAGTAGGGATCTGAAGTGATATAAGGATGCTAAATCTTTTTTTTTTTTCTCCGTTTTTTATTTATTTTTGGGACAGAGAGAGACAGAGCATGAACGGGGGAGGGGCAGAGAGAGAGGGAGACACAGAATCGGAAACAGGCTCCAGGCTCCAAGCCATCAGCCCAGAGCCTGACGTGGGGCTCGAACTCACGGACCGCGAGATCGTGACCTGGCTGAAGTCGGACGCTTAACCGACTGCACCACCCAGGCACCCCCAAGGATGCTAAATCTTTATCTTCCTTATTAGCAAGTGAAAAGATAAATCCTAAAATTGATCTATCAAGAAATAGAGCATAAGCATATTATTTACAAAGAAAACATGGAAGAAACGTGTTGAAGGGTTGGGGAATGGGACCTAGGGGTAGAATAGGGTGGGATAATGGACTCCTCTTTCCCAATCTAAATGTTGTAGTACTTTTTACTTTTTTAGTTTTTTTTTTTTTTAATTTTAAGAGAGAGAGAGAGAGAGTATGCGTGCTTGAGCAAGCAGGGGAGGGGCAGAGGGAGAGAGAGAGAGGGAGAGAGAAAGAGAATCTTAAGCAGGTTTCACACTCAGCAAAGAGTCTGAGGGGGGGCTGGATCCCATGACCATGGGATCATGACCTGAGCAGAAAGCAAGAGTCAGACCCTCAACCAGGGTGCCACCCAGGCCCCCCAAAGTGTTGTAGTACTTTTTTAAAAAGGTCTTTATGTATTATTTTATTAAAGAAGAGTATTTCCCAGAAGTCTAGGAATTCCAACTTCTATTTCTACCTCAACATCTTACTGCTTAGCCATAGATACATTTAATTACATGAATTCTCGTGGGCATTTAGGGAGAGATATTTGGGATGACAATTTTCCAAAAACTCAAGTGTTGTGGCTGATTTGCAAGCAAAAGTAGTTGCTACTTGCCTATCTGGTACTGTTTCCCAATTTCTCTCTAGAATAATCAGTTCCTGTCCTATTAGTTATCTGTCACTGTGTAACAGATTACCACAAAACTTAATAGCTTAAAACAAATGAATATTTATCGCCTCACAGTTTTTGTGGACTTTTGTGCAATTCAGGAGTAGTTGAACTGGGTTGTGTGACTCAGTCTCTCACTATGCTGCAATCAAGACTAGGGCTTCAGTTATCTGAAGGCTTCCCTAGGGCTGGAGGCTCTGCTTCCAAGAAGCTTCACTCATATTGCTGCTGGCAGGAAGCCTTAGTTTCTTGCTGGCTCTTCCTTGGCATGTGGGCCTTTCCATAGATCTGTTGATATGTCCTCATGGCATGACAGCTGGCTTCCCCCAGAGGGAGTAATCCAAGGGAGAGTAAGGAGGAAGCCCCAATACCCATTATGACCTAGTTTTAGTAGTTGTATAACGTCACTTCCACTTTATTCGACTCTTCTAGAGCAAGTTGCTAGATCCAGGGAAGGGGAATTAGGCTCTACTTCTTGAAGTGGGCAATATTAAAGAATTTGTATATGTATTTTAAAACCGCAGCACCCATCAATGACACATCATAGGTAAGTAGATTAGGAGATTATCCGTAATATTTTTTTTGAAGATCTAAATCTATCTCATCACTGTTTGTTATGACATCATTTTAAGTGACCCCCCCCCCCAAACTAAGATATGCCTAGTTTCCTAAAAACTCTTTTTCTCTACTGTATGGTATTTTTATTTTTATTTTTTATATTAAAATTTTTTTAGTATTTATTTTTGAGAGAGAGAGACAGAGTGCAAGCAGGGGAGGGCAGAGAGAGAGGGAGATACAGAATCTGAGGTGGGCTCCAGGCTCCAAGCTATCAGCACAGAGCCTGATGAGGGGCTCAAACTCTCAAATCATGAGACCATGACTTGAGCTGAAGTCAGAAGCTTAACCGACCGAACCACCCAGACATCCCTCTACTGTATGATATTTTAAGGTCCTAGAGTACTGATGACTCTTCTTAGTCTTTTTGTATCTGCTTCTATTATAATATCTGATATATTCACAT
Organism: Prionailurus bengalensis; assembly: GCF_016509475.1. Classification (NCBI taxonomy): domain Eukaryota; kingdom Metazoa; phylum Chordata; class Mammalia; order Carnivora; family Felidae; genus Prionailurus; species Prionailurus bengalensis. The sequence goes on from NC_057355.1 coordinate 101,009,333, forward strand.
ACCCATTCATTCAATAATTTATATATATAATCATCTTCTGGGTATACAATAATAAGCAAGAAATAGTCACAGTCCTTGTTTTTCTAGAGCTTATAATCTACTAGGTGGAAAAGACACTAAACATTTAAGCATGCTTATGAATGTAAAATTACAAGTTGAGGTACATTTTCTGATGAAGAGGGATATGGTCTTACGGGTGCATATAAAAAAGAAACCGGGCTGTTCTGAGCAGCCATGTGGAAAATAGATAGGAGGTTCATCTGAAGTTGGACTTTCGCCAGATGGGTGACAGAAAAAGAAGAAGGGTCAGGGAGTTTAAAATATTGGTATGTTATGTGCTCATAAATATTTATTGGATTGAACCAAACTGAGCTGTCTTTTTTTTTTTTTTCTCTGTCTTATCCTCTCTTCTTTATTTCTTGTCAGAGGTGATATCTTTTGGTATCCACGGGCTAGTTTGACCAGAACACTTGCAGCTGAGCAGGAGAAGGGACTACCCGTGCTCAATCCGTCTTCCTTGTTTATTATCTACTGCAATTTACAATTATATTTAGAAAAACAGAATATAATATTCATACTATACCCATAAGATTTTTTCCTAAGAAATTTGAAGACATCTTTTACATGACTTTGGTAATTTAATTTGCATAAATTTGCACTTTATATGTATATGTAGAACATACCTATTTAAACTCAAATATCCAGGACCACTGTATTAGATGAGATCAAATGGCATATATTTGGGGACTCTGACTGAGTCTATTGAATATAACAATAAATTCTCCCCAGGAACAATGCTAGAAGAGGTGCAGCAATGGGGACCTGTTCTGCAAAAATTGAGGTCATTACTACCCTTAAAGTAAATAATTTAAAATCACTATTTAAAACACTACTGAGTGCTTACTGTGTGCCAGACATTGTGTTAATAGACACATATCTTATTTAATACTCATGATATCCCTACGAGACAGGTACAGTTATTACGCTCATTTTACAGAGATTTTTAAAGATTAAGTAATTTGCCCGAAAGCACAGAAATCTGAGTTCTGTCAGACTTTAAAAGCTCCTGACTCAGCCTACTTCAGCGTCTTCATTTTGTGCTCCGTTTCTCTATAGCCCACCCTCTTCCGGTCTCACTGGCCTCCTTTCTGTTCCTAGAAATGAGCCAAGCTCTTTTTTTACCTGAAGATCTTTGCACTTGCTGTTTCCTCTCTCTGAAAGTTTCTTCTCCAGTTTGTTGCATGGCTGGCTCCTTATCTCAGATGTTCTTCTAAATTAGTTCTCCTCACTTTACTGCATAACATCGCCATGTTTTATTTCCATCATAGTATTTATTACACTCTGAAATTATTTTTTCAGATCTTATCCTTAGTACCTCATTCACTGAATGAATGAATAAAATAGCCTACTCCTTCTGTTCCTGGAGGAACCGTGTTACCACCAATAGGCTATCTATGTTATCCTGATAGTCTATCCTGATACAGAGATTACACATTGCCTACTTCACTGCCATCTCAGTGTATCACATAGTCTTTGGTGGTTCCAGGAGAGCAGTGGTCTCACAATATCGAGGCCTCTCAGGGGACGAACAGACAACACCTTCCTGCTTTACCCAGCTCGACCTGCAGGGGACGGTGTCGCTGGAGGCCTCCTTCAGCGCACGCCGGCGCCCTAGGTGAACCGAGACGCAGAAGTGGGAGATGTGGAGTAGAGAGGCGGGGCCAACCGGAAGGGGCGTGGTCGCCCACGAATACGCCCCCCTCCCGGAGGCTTTCCGCCCTCGCCCCGCCCCTTCCCCCGCCCGGGCGGCCATGGCCATTCCCGGCATCCCCTATGAGCGACGGCTTCTCATCATGGCGGACCCTAGAGATAAGGCGCTTCAGGACTACCGCAAGAAGCTGCTGGAGCACAAGGAGATCGACGGCCGTCTCAAGGAATGTGAGTGCATCTTTCTTTCCATACAATCCTATGCCTGGACCTTCATGTGTCTCTCACAAAGCAGAGGCCCTTCGCCGAGCCCGGCAACCGAGCTCCGGGGGTAGGAAGGCCTCGGTCCAGGGACAAGGCGCTTTGTCATCCGGCCCTGAGGTTGGGAAGTACAGCCTCTTGAGCAGTAGAAATGGCCCACTCTGGTCCAGGTGACAGAGAGAACATCCCTATTTCTGAGATGGAAGTGGAAGAAGACTAGAGAAGGAGTGGGAAAGAAGTGGGCCAGGGATGTTTGCCAGGTTGGGGTGCAAGAAGGGGGGTGTAGATGAGTCCTGGGACCCAGAACGGAGGCTTGAGTCGTGGAAGCTCAAGCAAGAAGTGAGATTCGAGGTGATGGCTTGTTATTGGGGTGGAAAGCCGGAGCGGAGCCCATCGGTGGGACATAATAACCCCCCTCGTCTTTCCTCGTATTTTGAGTTGTACTCCATCAGGCACACAAGTTTCCCTTGCCTCCTGAACTAAAAGGGCGCTTGCGTATTTTCGTAGTGCACTTTCACTGAAAAGCCAGATAGTTTGATTAAATGAAGAAAGACCATAACCATATAATTCTGTGGATCACTGCACCTGTTGACCTTATTTAGGGTGGAAAGCCATAGAGTATTAATCCGTGTAGGTGGCTGAAGATATGAGGAAGGGTCTCTTTTATCATTTGGATTTGTAGTCGCAAATCCAAAAGTGTCAGTGTCAATGTCTGTTAACAATGTAACAATGTTACGAATGTGCTTGAATAAGTATTGCCAATCAAGAAAATAAAAATATGGTGCTTTTAAACTGTAACATTTCGGGGAGCCTGGTTGGCTCAGTAGGTTAAGCCTCCAACTTTGTCTCAGGTCATGATCTCCTAGCTCGTGAGTTCGAGCCCCGCGTTGGCCTCTGTGCTGACAGCTCAGAGCCTGGAGCCTGCTTTGGATTCTGTTTCTCCCTCTGTCTCTGCCCCTCCCCCCCCCCCCCCCCCCCCCCCCCCCCCCCCCCCCCCCCCCCCCCCCCCCCCCCACCCCCCCCACCCCCCCCCCCCCGTCTCTCAAAAATGAATAAAAATTTAAAAAAAAGCTGTAAGATTTCATTTTTAAAAATGTCCTCTGCAAATGGAATTATTTCTTTTGTGGTTTCAGATAGTGGATATAAATTATATGTAAGGTGAAATAGACTGAAACAAACTTAAATAAATAAAGTAATACTTAGTGACTTAAACTCACTAAGATTATTGTTTAATTAAAAATGTTCAAATTATATTATTTCAGTAAGGGAACAATTAAAAGAACTTACCAAGCAGTATGAAAAGTCTGAAAATGATCTGAAGGCCCTACAAAGTGTTGGGCAGGTAGGTAATGGAGTTTGGGGTGTAGGGAGTGATGGTAATTTGTTTTTTTGTTACTGGCAAAAAGTAATGCTTTTTTTTCTTTCTCAGATTGTAGGTGAAGTACTTAAGCAACTAACTGAAGAAAAATGTAAGTGGATTGGACTGTTAATTAGTAAAGAAAAAAGAGTGGGCTCTCCTTTCTCCCACCATGAACTTTTGAAATGCTTATTATTTTAATGACAGTAATGAAGGGAGATGATATTCTTGCATAGACTTAAATTTTCTTTCAACTATTACCTTCTTGGAGGACAGGAATAAAACTCAACCTGCCATCAATGTGGATGTATTTATTTTTTACTTTCTATTTTTCAATTTGTCCTTTCATTCTCTTCCTCTAGTCATTGTTAAAGCCACAAATGGACCACGATATGTTGTGGGTTGTCGTCGACAGGTAACATTTTACATTTGTATAGTGCTTTATAATTGATAAAAGTGCTTTTGTAAATATGTTATTTAATTCTTGAGGTAAGCAGGTCAGGCATTACGCCTGTAACTCCTAAAGGTGATTTGTCCAGATATAACTAACAAAACTTGATCTCAAACTATGGGCATTGACTCCTGGTATTCTCTACTTTCTACACTTATCACATTGTGTCAGTCAACTCTACATATTTAGAAATCTAAGAATTTTGGAACTGGAAAATATCTCAGGTCATCTTATTTTAATGTCTTTTTTGAAGAGACTTAGACCTTATCAATTACTTATGTCTTATATTTAAACATTCGGAAATGTTACTCAAAGACTTTGCTGTAGCCTGAGTTGATTTGGTGATTTGGTATGCTTTCATTTAGATTAGAATAGGCAAATGGAAATAACTGCCAATTTCATTTTTAGAATACATGTTGGCATTCAAAAATGCCAACAAATGGCTTTAAATAATTTAGTAGCCTCTGAGGCCAATTTATGTGCTATCCTATTCTTCAGGAAGGATCCTTAAAACATTCTTATAAATTCATTGAAAGAACTTTTTCTGAGTATTTGTCATATCAGGTTCATGTTTGAAAACATTGATACAACATGACTGTAGAGTAGAATATAACACAGGGACTAAATCTTATTCTAGCATTGTGCCTAGCATATAAATGGGAAGACATTTTCTAAATCAAAGTATTAAATGTCTAGTCTGACAAAAGATTTTATGTCCCTTACAGGGCCTTCTGGATTCCAAGAGTTGGTATTTCTAAGATATTTCATGGTTGTATGAGGGCAAGAGTATTTGAAAACTGGAAAATCTTAGAAAAGCCTGAGTCTGTATTCTCTGTAGATATAAATGTTGAAATAGATTTACATTGGTTTTTGTTCGGCTCTTTTTTTTAAGTACCTCACTTATTAGCAACTTTTTTTTTTTTTTTTAAGATTTTATTTTTAGGTAATCTCCACCCCCAAGGTGGGGCTGCAACTTACAACCCTGAGAGCAAGAGTTGCATGCTCCACCCACTGAGCCAGCCAGGCGCCCCACTAGCAACTTTTTAAAGTTCAGTCCATTATATTAAAACTAGTATTTTTGCCTATCTCCACTTCATTTTAATTGGCACTAAATCCTGAACTTAGAGTTCTTGGCAAAATCCTGTGAAAAGTAGTAATTTGTATTCTGAAATTGTATTGGCAAGTTGTTTTTTGAACTATCAAAAAGTAATTTTGGAAAGGTAACACCCTGAGTGTGAGGTGAATCTGTTGGATGGTCTCTATCTAATTCTAGCCAAATAAGTTACCTTGCCTAAGTATGCCAGTAAGTTGTTTAGTATGATTCAGCCTAATAGATAATTTATTTAGCATGGTATCTGGCATGTGGCAAAAGCATGAATGATGGTTCTGGGGTTTTTTGTTTTGTTTTTAGCATTTTAATAAAAACCTCTAAAGGGGTACAAAATGAGTATATTTCTCCTATAGTCAAGTAGCATGTTCTTCCCCAAACCTGTAGTTTTTAAGATAAATCTAAAGGGCATATTACCATATATAAATATATCAGAGTAACACCGTATACCTTAAACTCTTATAGTGTTATATGACAAATTTATTTAATAAAAAATAAAATAGATTTTAAAAGAAAAAAATAAAGGGCACACGTTTAAAGTGCTTCCCTTTCCTTACCCCAAAATATTCACCTACAGATTTCTATATAAGTGCTTTGGTACAAATGTACCTATAGATTTCTGTGTAAGTGCTTTGGTACAAATTGCCAAAGTCACCGTATTATAGTGCCTGAATCAAAATAAACTATGAAAATAGCCTTTGGAAGTAAAATAAAAATATCCATTTTTTTCTTTAAAAGCAAGGCATTTTCCACCACAAACTTTGTATATTAGTGATTTCACATTTCACGCTGAGGTTGCATAAAGGGCATTATTTTTTTAAAGGAAGTAACTTTGAATTATTACTTTTACAAGCCCTTCTGTTGGCATGGTGTTTATAATCTAATATTAGTGTTCTCTCTGAAGACTGAAAGTGATTATGTGGCTTCTAAATATTGTGCTTTTTCTTTTTAGAGTAGTATTTCCCCTTTTAAGTGTTTATGTAACACTTTTTGTTTTATAAAATTAGCTTGACAAAAGTAAGCTGAAGCCAGGAACAAGAGTTGCTTTGGATATGACTACACTAACTATCATGAGGTAGGTTTCTTATTCTACCTTTTCCTTTCACAGAGAGAAGTTTTTATGCATAGTATATGCTTCTTGAGATCACTGAATATTTTGCCACTTTTTCCCTTTTACTAATTTCTAATTAATGTAAACACATTTTTATAAGATCATCTATAGATGCTTACATAAGTAATTTATACTCTGTAGGCTGAGAGAAAATACATCTTGTAAAAGAAAAATACACACCTTATCATTTTAGATATTTGCCAAGAGAGGTGGATCCACTGGTCTACAACATGTCTCATGAGGACCCTGGGAATGTTTCTTATTCTGAGATTGGAGGACTATCAGAACAGATTCGGGAATTGAGAGAGGTTGGTAGTGGACGCTTTGTTCTCTGAACTTATTAACAAATAGTACTGGTTTTATGATACCCAAAGGGAGAAAGAAAATGAAAGATTACTTTGTCCAATAGTGGTTACTGAATATTATACATTTAATATTCTTGCTGGGAGAAAAATAGCACTAAATTTCTAGCTCTGAAAATTATAGGTATTAAAAAAAATTATAGGTATTGTTGATTTGGAGATAATTTGGTGTTGGAAAAACTCTGCTCTTTTTGTGACCAAAAAAAAAAAAAAAAGCTAATAATTGATATAAATCCAGTGCCCATGCTATCTGTGGTTTTGATTATCCTAGGTTGCTGGGATCAGAGCATATATAGATAACGTGTGTAATACAGTTTTTCCCGTAACCTTACTAATATTAGCTTCCTATCCTTAAAGTCAGTTACCTATACCTTACATACATTTTTTTAAGATGTCAAAACAATTTTTTTTTTTTTCAACGTTTTTATTTATTTTTGGGACAGAGAGAGACAGAGCATGAACGAGGGAGGGGCAGAGAGAGAGGGAGACACAGAATCGGAAACAGGCTCCAGGCTCTGAGCCATCAGCCCAGAGCCCGACGCGGGGCTCGAACTCACGGACCGCGAGATCGTGACCTGGCTGAAGTCGGACGCTTAACCGACTGCGCCACCCAGGCGCCCCCAGAACAATTTTTTTAAAGTAATCTCCATACCCAAGGTGGGCTTGAATTCAAAACCCCGAGACAAAGAGTCTCATGCTCCACAAACTGAGCCAGCCAGCTTCCTGTACCTTAAACATATTATTTTGATAAAGCTGTTTGCTGCCATTTAAGAAAAATATTGGCCTTAGGGTGACGTAACCCTTTTAAGCTCTTCGGATCAAATCAGGATTGCCTTGCTTCATGGCACAGATGGCTTTTTTGTTTGTTTGTTTGTTTGTTTGTTTTGAGAGGGGAGGGACAGAGAAAGAGAAGAATCCCAAGCAGGCTCTGCTCTGTCAGCACAGAGCCTGACGCAGAGCTCGATCTCATGGACCTCGAGATCATGACCTGAGGCATCAAGAGTCGGACACTTAACTGACTGAGTCACTGAGGTGCCCCATAGATAACTTCTTAACAATTCTCTTTAAAATTTTTTTTAATGTTTATTTATTTTTGAGAGAGAGAGACAGAGAATAGGAGAGGGGCAGAGAGAGGGAGACACAGAATCTTAAGCAGGCTCCAGGCTCTGAGCTGTTAGCACAGAGCCTGATGGGGGCTTGAACCCATGAACTGTGAGATCATGACCTGAGCTGAAGTCAGATGCTTAACTGACTGAGCCACCCAGGCGCCCCTTAACAATTCTCTTTAAAAGCAAATTACATTGTCCCATTGGTTTCATCCTAACTTATGATGGCAATATGTAGGAATGAATGAGGATAGTTGGTATAGCTTACATCATCTGATTTAAGCCTTAAGCCAGTAGTTTTCAGATATCAGCATATTAAGTTTTCTGGAACTCTTATTAAAGATGCAGATTCCTAGGCCCTCTGCATGATATTGATGCAGTAGATTGGGGGTGGAACTCAAGAATTAGCATTTAAGCATTCTAGGTGACTATGAAAGCAAATTATTCTCCTCCTCCTCCTCTTCCTCCTCCTCCTCCTCCTTCTTCTTCTTCCTTATTTTTAAAAAAATGTTTATTTATTTTTGAGACAGTGGGAGAGACAGATCATGAGCAAGGGAGGGGCAGAGAGAGGGAGAGAGAGAATCTGAAGCAGGCTCCAGGCTCTGCGCTGTTACCACAGAGCCTGATGCAGGAGTTGAACCCATGAACCATGGGATCATGACCTGAGCTGAAATCAGACACAACCAACTGAGCCACCCAGGCTCCCTGAATCCAAATTATTTTTGACCATACTTGAGGAAGCACTAGCCTAATTCTAAATAAAAGTCTATTCTTCTCACTTTGTGGTTAATGAAAGGGCAACAGGAAGAGCAAGTGCTTCATGGAACTATGAAATCTTGTCTTTGACAGTAATTTGCTACATCAGCCATAGGAGCAGAAAGAATGTCTCTCTCTCTGTCTCTCTCATACAAAAACATACACATACATAATCCATGCACATGTAGTACTTTTCCATCTGCAGACACTAAGAATATGGATTCTTACACTTTTTGCTTAGTCACACCTCATGAACACAACTATTCAGTAGAAGCTTATGTCTCAAGTTACTGGTACTATAAAGAGTTTAAGCTGGGCATCAAACCCTCAATTATTCTCCAGCTTTCTTTCCTTAAATCAGTCTTAGTAGGATATTGAGAGCAGACTATATGGTTCTTTTTTTAAAAAATTAATTTATTTACTTTTCTAATCTCTATACCTGTCATGGAGATTGAACTCATGACCCTGAGATCAAGAGTCACGTGCTGTCCCAACTGAGCCAGCTAGGCGGCCTTAATATATGGTTCCTTTAAGGCTGCTATGACAAAATGACAACATATGAAAATTTTTTATGCCTTTTCCCCTAATGGCCGTTCTAACTTACTAAATTTCTTCATTTCGTAATTATTTTGTGTTGCATTCCCAAATGCAAAATAATACAGGTCTTTTTTGCTTACCTCATTTTTTTTGTAGTGTGATTTTTCATTGAGGCGTGATTTACATTCAGTAAAATGCACAGTATTTTTTTGTGAAGTTTATTTATTTTGAGAGAGAGCAGCAGCATGCATGTGTGAGCAAGAGAGGGACAGGGAAGGAGGGAGAGAATCCCAGGCAGGCCCTGCGCTGTCAGCTGCAGAGCTTGATGCAGGGCTGTAACTAACGAACCGTGAAATCATGACCTGAGCTGAAACCAAAGTCGGACGTTTAACTGACTGAGCCACCCATGTGCCCCTGCAGATGTTTTTAAAAGTTTATTTATTTATTTTGAGACAGAGCATGTGTACGCACGCACATGAGTTGGGGAGGGGCAGAGAGAGAAGCCTAAGCAGGCTGTGCGCAGACAGCTGGATCAAACTCACGAACTGTGAGAACATGACCTGACCCAAAATCAAGAGTTGGACGCTTGCTGACCGAGCCACCCATGTGCCCCTAAAATGCACATACTTTTTAAGTATGCAATTCAAATGTGTTTTGACAAATTATGTCTGTGTAACCATCTCTTTAGTTAAGTGTGTAGTTTGTTAAAATAACTACTAAAGGCTTTTAAATTGATTTTTACATAAAAATTTTTTCTTAAATCTACCTGAAGAAGAATCTCTAATACAAATATCTTTATAGGGGTGCCTGGGTGGTTCAGTTAATTAAGCATCTCACTCTTGATTTTGGCTCAGATCATGATCTCAGTTTGTGAGATCAAGTCTCAAATCAGGCTCTGCACTGACAGTGTGGAGCCTGCTTGGAATTCTCTCTACCTCTCTCTCTCTGCCCCTCCCACACATGCACATGTTCTCTCTCTCTCAAAATAAATAAATAAACTTAAAAAAATAGCTTTACATAGCATAGAATTCTAGACCTATTATGAATTACAATATGTACACCTAATTATGCTGATATTTTACTTGAAGTATTTTAAAGTTCATCAAAATCTTTACTGACTTTTTAAGAAACATGCAACTTCTTTTCTAGGTGATAGAATTACCTCTTACAAACCCAGAATTATTCCAGCGTGTGGGAATAATACCTCCAAAAGGCTGTTTGTTATATGGACCACCAGGTTAGTGTTGAATTATGTCTGACCTACTAATAAATGAATGAATGAAGGAATAAAAAAGTAAGGTGAAAATTTAATGTGGGCTATTACAACCTCCACTCTATTCATAGTGGGGAAGGTATAGGAGATGTGTGTCTGCTGTTCTCTCAGGTGTGCTTAGTCTTCTTGTGCCTCATAGGATATGCATCTTAACATGCTGTATGATTCTAGTGCATTGGTCCTGTGTGGTTCACAGACCTCTGGCTGTTCCCGAGACACTTTCAAGGAGTCTGCAAGGTCAGACCTTACTTTGATAATACTAAGACATTAGTTGCCATTTTCACAGTGTTTACTTCTGCGATGATGATGCAAAAACAATGTGGATAAAATCGCTCATGCCATAGCATGAATCAGTTAAATCAGTGGCATGAAGTGGTACTAGTAGTCATTGTGTTATTGACTGCTCACACTTGTAGTATGAAAAAAACAAAAATAGGAGTTTTACTTTAAAATGTCCTTATCGAAGCAGTAAAAATTATTTTTATTAAATCCTGATCTTTGAATAATGTTTTGTATCCTATGTGATGAAATGGAAAATCTGTGCAAAGCACTTTTGTTGCGTAATGGATAGAGTAGTTATGTCTAGGAAAAGCACTTGTGCAGTTATGTGAGTTGCCAGCTGAATTAGCTGCTTCTAATGGAATATAATTAAAATATTTTTTTTTTTACTGTTCATTTTTTTTTGAGAGACAGAACAAGCAGAAATGGGGGAGAGAGGGAGGGAGACACAGAATCTGAAGCAGTCTCCAGGCTCTGAGCTGTCAGCACAGAGCCTGATGTAGGGCTCAAACTCATGAACCATGAGATCATGACCTGAGCCCAAATCAGACGCTTAACTGACTGAGCCACCCAGGAGCCCCTGGAATATAATTTTTTTTTAATGTTTATTTTTGTGTGAGAGATGGGAGAGTGAGAGCGGGGGAAGGGCAGAGATAGAGGGGACAGAGGATATGAAGCAGACTTTACACAGACAACAAAGAGCTTGATGCAGAATTTGAACTCACGTACCAAGATCATGACCCAAGCCGAAGTTGGCCGCTTAACTGACTGAGCCACCCAGGCACCCCTCATGGAATATCATTTTGTCTTTCAAACATGATTTACAGACATTTCTGTCATTGTCAGGCTGGTTATTGGTTATTCAGACTGGTTATTGCTTATCTGGCAAACATTTTTTCAAAAATGAATTAAGTTAGCCTGTTATGTTAAAACAACTAACACTGTCTGTAACCAGTGATAAAAAGTTGAGCTTTCAACCAAAATTAGTTTTTGAAAACTTATATCTGACAACTTTCTAATGCTAATACTTAGGATATGAGATGGGTGATATTCACAAATGTGATTTTTAAATAATTGTATATTAAAAATGCCAACATGTGGAAGATTTTCGTAACTCAACCAATAGTTTCCAAATAAGCAATATTTGATGTTACAATATGCATAGGTAAAAGATCCATTCATTATGCAGGATAGACCAATGGATTATCAGGTAACATAAAAGGCTTCTATTGTAGTGCCTGTAAATAGGGGTTGAGATATTTTTGAATATAGGTATTCAGTATGCTTAGAATTACAAAAGATGTTTTGAATAAAATTTAAAATTTTAATATTGAGAGTAGAAGTGCTTTAGAATTTTAAATGGAAATTCTCTTTAGGATTTAGCATTCATTTTGCAAAATTTACTGTCTGAAGGATAACATTCTTAAAAGGCTTTTGAGAATTTGTTTTGCTTTCCATCTATTTAGGACGTCTTTTGTCATTTTAGGTACAGGAAAAACACTTTTGGCAAGAGCTGTTGCTAGCCAGCTGGACTGCAATTTCTTAAAGGTAAAGGAAAGATTCTTTTTGTAGCTATTGAGATTAAATTTTATTTGAATTGTTTTATGTTTACCTTAATGTTTTTTCCTTAATCAGGTTGTATCTAGTTCTATTGTAGACAAGTACATTGGTGAAAGTGCTCGTTTGATCAGAGAAATGTTTAATTATGCCAGGGATCATCAACCATGCATCATTTTTATGGATGAAATAGATGCTATTGGTAAGAATAACACTTTTTAAAATTGATTTTAAACTTTTCTTGAAAGTGTTGGAAAATTTTTAAAAAATCTAAAGGAACTCCTCTTCCTGCCCCCACCAGCTTTACCTCTAATTGTAATTTGTATGAAGTAGCAAAATGAATTGACTCTTACTTTAAATTCTTTTTTTAAAATTTTTTTTTTAATGTTTTTATTTATTTTTGAAGGAGAGAGAGAGCATGAGCGGGAGAGGAGCAGAGAGAGAGGGAGACATAGAATTTGAAGCAGGCTCCAGGCTCTAAGCTGTCAGCACAGAGCCCAATGCGGGGCTCGAACTCACGAACTATGAGATGATGACTTGAGCCGAAGTCGGATGCTTAACCGACTGAGCCACCCAGGCACTCCTAAAAAGAATTCTTAAAGAAGTTTAATTTTGACATTGACAAAATGAGACATGTCATACCAAAATCAATTCTAACTTTGTCAGTATGATTTTTACTATTTAATTCTTAATCTTCATGTTTTTAACTCCAGACATTATCATTTTTTTGTTAAATGATGATTGTAGAGGAAGAGAGTAATGCATGATTTTCCATATCATTATTTTAGGTGGTCGTCGGTTTTCTGAGGGTACTTCAGCTGATAGAGAGATTCAGAGAACTTTAATGGAGGTAATACTTGGTAACGGTTTAAAAAGAAGCCTGTATGTATATATGAAAACATGGGTATTGGAAGGGCAAAATATGTACAATTGTTTAAATGAAGAACACACTTAAGTATGAAATTTGAAAATTTGATCTGGAATAAACACATTTCTCTACCACAATCTCTAGTAAGAAAATATCCACCAGAAAATAATAGGGGTATCTACAAAATTCCATTTGATGTACAGCTATATAATTCCATGTATTTTGAACAGACCAACCATTTAGATGTTTACATTTTTTTTTTGATGTTTATTTACTTTTGAGAGAGAGGACAGAGTGCGAGCCGGGGAGGGGCAGAGAGAGAGGGAGACACAGAATTCGAAGCAGGCTCCAGGCTCTAAGCTGTCAGCACAGAGCCCAATGTGGGGCTAGAACTCATGAACTGAGATCATGAAGTCGGTGCTTAACCGGCTGAGCCACCCAGGTGCCCCAACCATTCAGATACTTAAATTGTATATTGTTCTTCTGATAATTCACATTCTGTGAACACGATCTTGTGCTAGTTTTGTTAAGATGTCTTATGAGTAATGGACATATTAAAACTGGTGGCAATAAATGAGTTATGAATGAGGCTGCTCTAAAAATCACTAATACTTTCCTCTCTTGCTTTATTGCTGAGAATAAGAAGAAACTAAAATAGTTTTGATAATTGAAGAAGATGGATGATGGAATATTAGAATGTACATATAGCCTTTCCCCACTCCAAATTCTGTGAAAGCGATGGCAAGATCCCAAACACATTTTTCAACTTCTACAAAGACAAGCTAGGTAGCATAGGTAGTACAGTGCCAAATTCTACCTCAGTAGGAGTATTTGAAAATTGCTTTTTGTAAATTATAATGATCTGCTTAGAATATATACGGTATTTTCAAGTTAGTAATAGATTCTCTTAGAAACCTTAAATTGAGGTTTTTTTTTTTTTTAATTTTTTTTTATAACATTTATTTATTTTTGAGACAGAGACAGAGCATGAACGGGGGAGGGTCAGAGAGAGGGAGACACAGAATCTGAAACAGGCTGCAGGCTCTGAGCTGTCAGCACAGAGCCCGACGCGGGGCTCAAACTCACAGCCCTCACGGACCGTGAGATCATGACCTGAGCTGAAGTCGGCCGCTTAACCGACTGAGCCACCCAGGTGCCCTAAATTGAGGTATTTTAAGACAACACAGATGCTAGTCTTATTCAGGTAACTGATGTGTTGTTAGCTAACAGATATTTTGGAAAAGAAATAGACATATTGTTAAGCTAGCTATATTTAAAAAAATTTTTCGGGGCGCCTGGGTGGCGCAGTCGGTTAAGCGTCCGACTTCAACCAGGTCACGATCTCGCGGTCCGTGAGTTCGAGCCCCGCGTCAGGCTCTGGGCTGATGGCTCAGAGCCTAGAGCCTGTTTCCGATTCTGTGTTTCCCTCTCTCTCTGCCCCTCCCCCGTTCATGCTCTGTCTCTCTCTGTCCCAAAAATAAATAAACGTTAAAAAAAAAAATAAATAAAAAAATTTTTCTTAATGTTTATTCATTTTTGAGACAGAACATGAGCAGAAGGGCAGAGAGAGGGAGACACAGAATTCAAAGCAAGCTCCAGCCTCTGAGCTATCAGCACAGAGCCCAATGTGGGGCTCAAACCCACAAACCACGAGATCATGACCTGAGCCGAAGTCGGATGCTTAACCAATTGAGCCACCCAGATGCCTCATGCTAGCTGTATTTTATTATTAAAAAAAAATTTTTTTTAAATGTATGTTTATTTTTGAGAGAGAGAGAGAGGGACAGAATGTGAGTGGAGGAGGGATAGAGAGAGGGAGACAGAATCCCAAGCAGGCTCCAGGCTCTTAGTTTTCACCACAGAGCGCAACACGGGGCCCGAACTCATGAGCTATGAGATCATGACCTGAGCCACCCAGGTGCCCCCATGCTAGCTGTATTTTAAAGAGTTTGTTGAATGCAGTTAGGCGTTTCAATATTTATTCAAAAAACCTTTTAGGAATTGAAGTATGTTTAGTGTCTTATTTCTATATATAGTAGAATTATTTAAAAGCTATTTAATAGATTTATTATCAGACTTACAGAAATGTCATTGTATCTGCTTATCTGAATGTAAATTTATGTTTGGCTAACTTAAGACATATATTAGATTTTATTAATAGTGTTTATTTTTAAAAGGAACTATGAAAACAATTTGAATATTGGAAATTAGATCCACATAGTTTAGTTTTTAACTCTTGACTAGATGGAAACCTTCAGATTTATTAAACCTTTTTGATAGCTATAACAAGGTACATAATTAAATAGTCTGTCTTGGAACTATGAGGCTAGAAAACATGCTTTTATAAGAGAAAGAAAAGGTACTCCATCAAATGGTCATTCTGAAGATTGCATACTATCTGTAGACAATATATTTTATGGTATTAGACACATAAAAGTTGTGTATGGTTTAGTTTTTAATGGTTGGGATGTTTTATAAAAGTCTGTCAATGATTTTTGTTTATAAATATATTAGTTACTGAATCAAATGGATGGATTTGATACTCTACATAGAGTTAAAATGATCATGGCTACAAACAGACCGGATACACTGGATCCTGCTTTGCTTCGTCCAGGAAGATTAGATAGAAAAATACGTGAGTTAAAATTCTTTACCTGCTGTCTGTTCTCTTTGTCTATGCCCATTTCTCTTTCCATATCTCTTTCTCATTCCCTACTTTAAAAAACCTGACTGCAAAAGAATTTATTTTAATTTTTTATTTTCAGATATTGATTTACCAAATGAGCAAGCAAGATTAGATATATTGAAAATCCATGCAGGTCCCATTACAAAGCATGGTGAAATAGGTAAGGAAATAACCTATTTTATGTATATTTACATTTGGTAAATGAAGCAAACTACTATTGGATATTGCTGATAATCTACCAAATCTGGTCTTAAATTCAGCAAATGCCTTAAAAACAGCTAATATTTGTTGAGCATCAACTTTATGCTAGGAATTATTCTAAGTGCTGGGGATGTAACAGTGAACAAAACATGACAAATTGCTGCCGTGTAGACATTCTTGTCAGGAAAGACAAAGTCAGTAAAATATTTGGTATATTAGATGGTGATATGTGCTATGGATAAATATAAAGCAAGAAAAGGGAAATAGGTAATGTGAGGAGCTAGAATGAATATTTACATTTTTTAAAATGTATGTTTATTTATTTTTAATGTTTATTTATTTGAGAGAGAGAGACCGAGAGCAGCGTGAGCAGGGGAGGGGCAGTGAGAGAGGGAGAAAGAATCTGAAGCAGGCTTCAGGCTCTGAGCTGTCAGCACAGAGCCTGATGCAGGGCTCAAAGTCACAAGCTGTGAAATGGTGACCTGAACTGAAGTCGAGCACTCAACTGACTGAGCCACCCAGGTACCCCATAATGTATATTTATTTTTGAGAGAGTGCAAGTGGGGAAGGGGCAGAGTGGGGGTAGGGGGTGGGTACAGGGTCCGAAGCGGGCTCTGCGCTGACAGCAGACAGCCTGATATGGGGCTTGAACCCATGAACTATGAGATCATGGCCTGAGCCAAAGTCGGACACTTAACCAACTGAGCTACCCATGCGCCCATAATTATATACATTTATTTATTTATAACTTTAAAAAAAATTTATTATTGAGAGAGAGACACAGAATGTGAGCAGGGGAGGGCAGAGAGAGGGGGAGACACAGAATTTGAAGCAGGCTCCAGGCTCTGAGCTATCAGCACAGAGCCCCATGCGGGTGTCGAACCCACAAACTATGAGATCATGACCTGAGCTGAAATCAGATGCTTAACTGACTGAGCCATCCAGGGGCCCCTATATACCTTTTTAAATGGAGGTGGAGAGGAGGAAGCAGAGGAAAGCCTAACCAAGAAAGTGATTTTCAACCAATGACCTAAAAAGGTAAAGGAACTAGGTATAGATATTTAAGGGAAAATCAAGCAGAGGGAACAGCAAGAGGAAGAACTTGAGGCAGGTATATGACTGGAACATTCCAGGAGTAGCAAAGAGGCCAGGGTGTCTGTGGCAGTGTAATCAGGATAGTAGTAGCAAGTGAAATCATAGAAATAATGGGAATCAAATTGCGTAGAGCCTTATTGAGGCCATTGTGTAGGAACTTTGGCTTTTATTTTATTTTTGTCATTGGAAGATTGTGAGCAGAGGAATGCTATGATCTTATGTTTGTTATTTTAACTTTGTAATGTAGAAAATTAGAAATACATAGAAGTGGAGATAAGAGTATAATGAACTTGTAACCCTAGGTACTCATCACCCACCCAGCTTTAATAATTAATAACTCTTGGCAAATCTTGTTTCATCTGTGATCTCTTCCACCTCTTCTTACCTTCCTTCTGGATTTTTAAAAAGCAAGTCTCAGGCATTATATCATATCATCTGTAAATATTTTATAATTGACTTATGTTAAATAAGATCATTCTGGTTGCACACAGAAGGGCAAAGACAGAAACAAGAGGATAAGTTAGGATATTTGGATAATCCAGGCACAAGATGGTGGTGTGGTCTCAGGTGGTAGCAAAGTCTTACAATAATGAGATTCTGGACATATTTTGAAAATAGAAGTGACAGGGCTTGCTAATGGATCAGTTATGGGGTGTAAGGTAACGAGAAGAACCAGGAAGACTTAGGTTTTTGACTCATGCAACTGGAAAGATGGAGTTGTCATCATTTAAAATGGGGGAGACTGGAAAGATTAGGTTTTAAAGGGAGAATAAAGAATTTGATTCTGAATATATTAAATCTGAGATACCAATTAGAGATCGAAATAAAGACGTTGCTTGGTAATTCTATATGTATGGATAGTTTATTGGGATGGTCTATTCTGGAGATATAATTGTGGATAATAACAGCATAAAATTTTTTTTGAAGTCTTGAGATGAGATGAGATTTCTAAGGAAGTAAATGTAGATAGAGAAGATGTTCAAAAACTGAGCTGAGGGGTGCCTGGGTGGCTCAGTTGGTTGAGTGTTTGGCTTTTGCTTAGGTCATGATCTCACGGTTTGTGAGTTCAAGCACCACATCAGGTTGGCTGCTGTCTGCACAGAGCCTGCTTCAGATCCTCTATCCCCTTCTCTCTGCCCCTCCCCTGCTCATGCTGTCTCTCTCTCAAAAATAAAGAAACATTTAAAAAAAAAAAAACAAAAAAACTGAGCTAATTCCAATTTTAAGAAACTGAGATGAAGACCATCAAAGGAGACTGAGAAGGTATAGTCATAGAGGGAAGTTAAACCAGGAGCTGGTGATGTCTTGGAAGATAAATGAAGAAATTGATACAAGGTGGGAGTAATTCCCTGTTAAATGCTGACAGTGAGTCAGATAAAAAGAGTTCTGAGAATGGATCTTTGGATTTACTATGTGGAGGTAATTGGTGACCTTATCAAAGCAATTTGTTTGGAGTGGTGAGAGAGAGAGAGCCTACCTCAAATGAGTTTCAAGGAGATTGTACAGAGAGGCATTGTTTTTAGACATTTGTTTCAAGGAATTCTGCAGCAAAGAGAGAAGAGAAGAAATGTAGCTGTAGTGGAAATGGAGGTGAATGAAAATTTGGGAGAGTTTATTTAAGATGGAAGAATTTACAGCACTTTTTTAGTGCTTAATGCAAATAATCTAGGAGAGAGAGAGAGAAATTGATAATGCACTTTCCTTGAAGAGAGGTTGGCCCTGTCTGTGAGCATAGACTTGTCATTTGTGAGGATAGGAGGGAAGGCAGAATAAATAGATACTGATGATGGCAGTATCTGAAATATGGCAGAAACTTATAAAATTTTTCTTCTGAATGCATTTATTTTCTCAGTGAAATAGGAAGCAAGTTCAGAGTGAAGATGGGGAAGTATTGCTAGACATTTGAGGACAGAGAAAAAGTTAAAAAGTAGTTAGCTACAATAGTGAGAGAGTGGACTCTAGGATGGAGGTCAGCAAACCATTGATGTGGGCCAAATTCTATCTGATGCCTCTTTTTGTAAATAAAGTTTTATTGTAACACAACCATTCCCAATTGTTTATTTATTGTCTATGACTGGTTTTCCACTGCGTTAGCAGAAATGCATAATTTTGACAGAGACCATATGGCCTGCAAAGCCTAAAATATTTACTTTCTGGCCCATTACAGAAAATTTGCTGACCCCTGGACTAGGGGATTCTAGTATAATCTATATAAACCAGGCAGCTTTATAGACCCTTAGAAGTTAATGGTCCAGAAATAGTTACAAATAGTTGATTATTGCCTCTCACCAACTTTCTCATTGCTTAAGTAAATACAGTTTTGAGCTAGAAAGACTGAGCTTAACTAGGGATGCCAATTTATAGGTTTCTTCAATACTGAGCTCTTGCTAGGTGCCAGATACTATGCTAACCTTGGGAATCCCCGCTCTCAGGAAGGTTATATGAACTTGAACCTGAGGGAAAATTAATTAATGAGTATCTATCTAATCTCAAAAAGAGACTGACCTACTCTAGATTGCCTGGCAAAGGGTGTCTCATCAGAATTACATTGTAGTAGCTCATGCTGTCTCTTATTTCTGTCCTTATTCTATATCAAGTCCACAACTGCTGTTCCAAACCAACAGCTCTTGATTTCAAGTCTGTCATGTGGTTAAGAAGATCACTTAACCATTACTATTACCATAGATCTGATACCTCACCACTTGGAGCTTGCACAGACACCAGAAAAGCTAGCCATTTAAAATGGTTATATAAAAATATATGAGGGGCGCCTGGGTGGCTCACTTGGTTAGGCATCTGATTTCAGCTCAGGTCATGATCTCGTGGTTTATGGGTTCAAGCCCCACGTCAGGCTCTGTGCTGACAGCTGAGAGCTTGGAGCCTGCTTCGGATTCTGTGTCTCCTTCTCTCTCTGCCCCTCCCCTACTTGTGCTTTGTCTCTCTCTCTCTCTCTCTCTCTCTCAAAAATAAATAAACATTAAAAAATGTTTTTTAAATATGATAAAAATGAAAATTATTTCTGATATTTGTTTCTGGTATATTTTATATTAATGTGACTAAATTCCATTGTGGTTACAGTTGATTTTGATATCTTAGGTTTATTCAAATTAAAGATTTGGTTATAGTTTTTTTTTTAATTTTATGTTAATTTTTATTATTTATTTTTTGAGAAAGAGAGAGAGATAGAGCAAGCAGGGGAGGGGCAGAGAGAGAGGGAGACACAGAATCCAAAGCAAGCTCCAAGTTCTGAGCTGTCAGCACAGAGCCCAGTGTGGGGCTGTGACTCACGAACCATGAGATCATGATCTGGGTCAGAGTCAGACACTTAACTGACTGAGCCACCCAGGTGCCCTGGTTGCAGTTTTTATAAGATTCCTGGCTTGACAGATATCTTAAGTTCACATGTGATAATTGTTTCATTGCATAGAAACAGGTTAAGATGCTTTCAGATCTTGATGCTATTTCTTGGTTTTAAAATGTCAAAAGCATGTTTATTTCTGCTTGGTGCTGGTTTACTTCATAGAAGTATAAGTTTTGGCAGTTAATATTGTGGAGGACTTGCTAAATATTTTGGAGGAATGTCAACAGAGATGATGCCTAGCTGGTCAAATTCAAAGCAAGGTCTGCAGTTAAATTTTCTATATAGGCATAAATCAAGAAAAAGGCTAAATTTTTTTTAAAACTAATTTCCAGCATTTTTTCCTAAATAGATTATGAAGCAATTGTGAAGCTTTCAGATGGCTTCAATGGAGCAGACCTGAGAAATGTTTGTACTGAAGCAGGTATGTGTTTAAAGTACAGTTTTTATTATTGATGTTGATTTATTTAATTTGCTAAAAATGTGTTTGGATTTGTCCAAAAGAAGAGCCTGGGCTTTGCGAGGATTTAGGTACTTGTTTTTTTGCGGGGGGGTGAGGGAGGGGGAACTGATTCCAGGAAGCAGGAGAGAACAGGAAAGTGCAATGGAAAGAGGGAAAGCTATTGACGTAGCTGCTATAGACAGGTGGGATTTGATTTGATGACATCTCAGACAGACATACAGAATGGCTGATCTATGGGAGACTGGAGCATGTATTTACCAGCTGTCATCCCCCACTGGATGATAATTTACCCTTGGGGATGTTAACTCCTTTATACTTCTAGATGCCTTAGACCAGAATGTGGAAAGACTTGCATGTGATAGCATACTGGCCCCCTGAAGTAAGTCTGAGACTGTACAGAAGTATCTGCCACAACTGTGGCTGAAATTAGACTGTGCTAGCACCAGAAGTATTTGCTGCAAAGTGGATAACTTGTTTTCCGATACTAGTCTTAGCAATAAACGTTGTAAGATTGATTTATGAATTTTGTGATCATGCAACTTGTGTAAAATGTAATAGTTTTTTTAATACAGATTTCTCTATGGATTGTGTGATCCTGTTTTTAAAAATTTTATTTCTGGTACCAGGTGGCATTAAAACCATACATAGAGCCATTTAGTCTTTGTCGTCCACACAGAATCTTAAAATTAAAAAAAATTAATTTTTACCCTAGTTTTTATAGTTACTGACGTTCCTAGGTTGCAGGTGAACAGTTTTTTGTTTTTTGTTTTTTTTTTTAAGTATTACAATATGTCATTTCCTCTTGTTTTCATATCACCTTTAGCATTTCTTATAAATTTAACAGTTTAAAGAGGCTGCTCAGATATGGCTTCTCCATAGCAGTATCTTAATGGGTATATGGTGACTCAGTACCTGGATCAGAAATCTGCAGGTTTAGAAACTCAGTACAGATCAGAGTAAATCATGCTCACAAAGACCTCCTAATAAACAAAACACATTAAGTGGTAAACTTGGATGTAGCTGGAACTACTTAGAATAATTTGTGACAGTGTCTTTCCAAAATCTACACTGGACCAAATTATTAGAATATTGCTTTGATGAAATTGGAATCTAAACAAAAGCAATGTCATAATCCTAAAGGTTCATACCATCAAATTATATTTGTTTTTTGCTTTTTTTTTTTCAG
Source organism: Prionailurus bengalensis (assembly GCF_016509475.1). Taxonomy (NCBI): domain Eukaryota; kingdom Metazoa; phylum Chordata; class Mammalia; order Carnivora; family Felidae; genus Prionailurus; species Prionailurus bengalensis. The sequence goes on from NC_057355.1 coordinate 101,031,055, forward strand.
TTTTGTCAATAAATAATTGACATATATCACTGCATAAGTTTAGGTTGTACAGCATGATGGTTTGGTTTACATATATTATGCAATGATTTCCACAATAAGTTCAGCTAACATTTATCTTCTCATATAGATTCAGTTAGAAAAAAGGAAAAATATTTTCTCCTGTGATAAGAACTCTTAGGATTTACTCTCTTAACTTTCTTATATATCATATAGCAATGTTAGCTATAGTCCTTATGTTGTACATTACATCCTCAGTACTTACTTATCTTACAACTAGAAATTTGTATACTTCACATATTGTAAAAACATTTTAGGCTGGGGTGCCTGGCTGACTGAGTTGGTAGAACATGTGATTGTTGACTTCAGGGTGGTAAGTTCAAGCCCCATGTTGGGCGTAGAGCTTACTTAAAACAAAACAAAAAAAAAAATGATTTTAGCTATTTCCAGTAAAGAGCTATAACTTTCGTATAGATTACAATCTTAGCTTTTTAAATGGCCTGGGGTGTTCATATTTGGAGACACTAAAATTCTTTGGTTTTCTTATTATCAGACTTTAAGCCTTTTTTGTTAACATCTTTCTGCAATGTAAAATAAACTTGATTCAGTTATAGTTGTCTTTTCCATTCACATCCTGAGATTAGCCTTTTTGGATTGGAATGTAACTCAGGCTCAGCCATTCACTAAATAATGGTTTGGAAACAGTCATATGCACAAAGTTTGGAAAAATAAGTAGCCTTCAAAACAGGTTTTATTTTATATTATTTTATTTTGTTTTGCTTATTTTTATTTATATTTAATTTTTATTTTATTTCATTTTAAAGTTTATTTATTTATTTTGAGAGACACAGAGAGAGCTGGGGAGGGCAGAGAGAGGGGAAGGGAGGGAGAGAGAGAATCCCAAACAGCCTTCACACTGTCAGCACAGAGCCCAAGCCCAATGCAGGGGTCAATCCCATGAACCGTGAGATCATAACCTGAGCCAAAATCAACAGTCGGACACTTAGCCAACTGAGCCACCCAGGCACCTCCAAAACAGGTTTTAAAAAACTTCAATATTAAAAACTAGAAATTTCCATTCACCTGATTTCTGAGTACAACATAGAATGGCTATTTCCAAGACTAGGTAGGTAGAAATCTTGGAAGATAGAAAATAACCCTTGAAATCTTCTATTGCACTCATTTTACATAAATGAAAATGTAAGCAGATCTTCAATGAAAATATTAGTACATAGTGATAACTTACCAGCTTTAGCTTATCATGAAATTGGGATTGTCTCAAAATCTTGGACCCATATCCATGTCAAGTAGTATTTGACAAGTAACTTATCATTAACTTGAAAAAGTTGAATTGTGATACTTGAGTGTGAAATTCATATAAAATATCAATTTGTACATAAAAAAGGTAAATTTTAATTATGTGATTATTGTCACTGATTTTTGATAAAGCCCAGTGTTGACTTTGTTTAATTCCTATTCTTTAAGCTTTTGATTATTAAGAAGGAAAGGCTATCAAAATTACTGAAGGTGTTTTGTGTTTTCCCACATTATACATGTGTTCCCTCCTTCCAGGCAATTGTTGTCTGTAGAGTTAAGAAACCACTGCTTAAGATGTGTATGTTTTATTGATAGTAGGGCTTTATTTTGCTTTTTCGGAATGTCGTTAGATACAGGGACTGTGTGAGTTAGATTTTAAATATCCAGATAGTTTTCTCATTGTTGTCTCGCTTTTGGTTTGGAAAATAATACTCAATATAGCTAAGCAAATTAATTGAACAATGATGGTTGTTTTTAATAAATTAGAACTATTGGCTCAGAAGTAGTAAATCTATGGGCAACTGGCTGGCTCAGTCAATGGAGTGTGTGACTCGATCTTGGGGTCATGAGTTCAAGCCCCTTATATAATGAGGTAGTGTTTACTTCCAAAATAAATCTAGGCTCCTTCACATTTACTCCACAGAATTAAATTACTTAATTTTCCTAAAAAAAATTTTTTTTATTGTTTTTTATTGAGATAACAATTTTCAAATAATATTAGTTTCAGATGTACAACATAATTATTTGATATATTGTAAATGATCACTACAATAAATCTAGTTAATATCACTACATATAGTAAACAAGGTATTTTTTTTCTTTGATGAGAACTTTTAAGATCTACTCTCAGCAATTTCAAATATAGACTACAGTATTATTAAGTATAGTCACCATGCTGTATATTGCATCCTCAGGATTTATTTTATCCTTAGAAGTTTGTGCCTTTTGACTACCTTCACCGATTTCGCCCACTCCTTCTTAGTTTTCTTACAATAAATTATTTACATGTTATATATAGCAGTCATGTTGTTCTGTTCTCCACAGGTATGTTTGCAATTCGTGCTGATCATGATTTTGTAGTACAGGAAGACTTCATGAAAGCAGTCAGAAAAGTGGCTGATTCTAAGAAGCTAGAGTCTAAATTGGACTACAAACCTGTGTAATTTACTGGAAGGTTTTTGATGACTGCATGACAGATCCTGGCTTAATGTAAAAATAAAGTTAAGGAAAATAATGTATGTATTGGCAATGATCTCATTAAAAGCATATGAATAAAAATATGTATGGATAACACTGTAAAAATTAGTAATTGAGTAATTCTACTTTTAAGATTGGTACAGAAGAAATTTGTATGTTTGTTAATATTGCATTTATTGCAGCAAAAGTTATGAGTATGTTGAAGCTTTTCGTATTTGCTGTGTGACCATTTTGTAAAACATTGAAAGTAGTTTGAAATCGTAGTATGAGAGCATTTCTTATGACTTATTTTATATCATTTGTTTTCCTCATCCTAAAAAGTTGAATAAAATCTGTTTTAGTTCTCCTACATATATTTTTGTCTTTTTAAAGATTACATTTATGATGGTCCTTTTAGTAAATTATTTAATAATCAAAATGAATTCTACTTAGATTACAGGCTTTTGAATTTTAAAACCGTACACACACTCAGTGTTCCTAACAGCGTCTTGTTATATAAAGCGTAGATGTGTATATCTATATTGATAATGGAAGGTCTTTATTCACTCTTCACCTATGATTAGACTGTATGATAGCTAATTGAAATAGTACATGCATGTCCATAACCATTTTTTAGATTGATTAAAAGTAATATTTGCTAACCAATGTGACTTGGTTTTCTTGATTTATGTGAGATGATAGTTCCCTTTTCAGAATATTAAGGTGTGGACCCTCTTCCCAGAAAAAGTCAGATGTACATACACACAATTTTGCATACACTAAAATTTAAGGAGATTTATTATTTCCCAAACTCACTCATTGGCTCCGTAGGTATCTATGGATACTAAGCTAAGAGTGTTTGATGTAGGGGATGTTGATGTCAGAAATGTTCAAAGCTGAAGTTCTGTTACCTACACACAATTCTTCTATCATGTGGACTTAAAGCTTTAACAGATTAAAATAGGAAATTGTTGGCGTCACCTGGGATTATCTTATTAAAGGTGCTGTTTAAACAAAAACAACTTGACTTCACTTTTCATAAACACTAAAGAATGTGTGATATATGACTTGGATAATTATACAATCATTTTTCAAATTAAAAGTTACTTGCAGAGTATTGTATGTCTTTTTATAACTTTAAAAGGTAGAGAATAGTTTACATAGTGATAGAGAAAATGGAGCACTCAAACTAGCCTTCTAATACTCAAGTTATTGAATGGTTCTATATATGTTGGTAGTGTGTTTCATAAATATGACAATATAAAAATAATAGTATGTCAAGGGCGTGTAGGTCAAATATGTGATTCTTTTAACCTTATTCGTTGTAATTTGCAATTTAATGACTTTCTTGCCTTTTTACTTTGGTTTATTTTTTGGTTATAAGAATCAGTTTGGTTTACAAATCTTGAAAGTTTAAGTATGGATTCTTCCGCTTCTAAGTTTGATATTCCTCGTGTTTAAATTAAATGGAGAACAGTATCTCCCTAGGCCCAGAGAAAGTATATACCTAACTTCTATTAACAATATAGTATTAACAGACTCAAACTCCTTTTTAAGATGAAAGCCATGTATTTTAATATATTTATATTATATATAATTATAATTAATATTTCAACATAAACTTAGCATTAAAGGGAGAGACCTTCAGTAGGATGTGTAATTTACTGAGTGAGCTATCGGTTGTTTCTATTCCTTAGGATTTTCTATATGCCTTTGTTTCTTGAGATTTTGTCATAGTCCCAAGTATTCTTGAAAGTCCACCATTTCAATTTGCTTAAAAACCAAGGGTGTTTCATTTTCTGTGTAGCATAACACAGTTTTAAGATGAACTCTTCATTTATTACTCTTTCGGTTATAACCACCACAGATTGCGCAGGATTCTGAGGGGAGAAAATACAGTTTTCCTTTCGGATGCCAGTCTCTGGTGGCTAGGATGTTTGCCGGTTCTTAAACTACAGATTTGCGTCCTCTCTGGGAAAGGTTAGAGCTGGTGCGGTTGGTCCTACTGCCTTTCCCAGGACCTTCAATCGTGGCCCACTCCTGCCGCAGCCCCACCTCCTCCACACCCGGTGAGCTTCGGCCGTTGCTCCTCCGAGGCCCCGCCCCCCGCGTCTGCGCTCTGGCGAAGGGGCGGGGCAGCGGCGCGCTGACACCTGGCGGCCGCGGGGGGCGGGCCGAAGGCAAGCGTGGGCTGGGATTGGCTGGGATAGCGAGGGGTGGGGAGGGGGGAAAGGAGGGGAGACGGTTGTAGGGCTCTTGCTAGTGCCAGAGCCTGTGCGGCCTGAGGGGCGCGGAGACTCAGGGGGAGGGAGACGGCAGCAGCATGGCGGCGGGGTATGAGCCGCCCAACCCTCCTCTTCCCCGCTGTCGCCGCCGTCGCCGCCGGAGTCGCTGGGACCCTTTAGTCTGCGTGTGTTAGTTGTAAGCCCGCTGCCCGCCCGTCAGCCCTCTGGCCCACCCGCCCTCCTCCCTATCTCTGTCACTGGCAGCCCGAGGGTCGGGCGGGCCGGATAAAACTCCCTCTCCCACCCCGCCCACAAGCCTCGGGGCCCGGACCATGGAGGACGTGAAGCTGGAGTTCCCCTCGCTCCCGCAGTGCAAAGAAGACGCCGAGGTGAGTTTGTCCAGTGACTGCCACGCACAGGCCTTCCCGTGCGGCTCTTCGGCCGCGGGGCGACCCCAGGCCCCAACCGTCGAAGTCCCCAAGCTCCACCGGAGCCCTGTTGCCTCCTGAGAACGTCCTGGGACCTTGGGGAGAAGCGTCACTCACCGAATTCCTTTGACCCTCCTGAGACCCCGGCGGAGGGGCTGCTGGGTCTATTCTGCTTAATTAAATGGGAAGGGCAAAATTAGTCCTTTCTCCCCCAGGCTCGGCGTTGAGGACTGACTTTGAGTAAGGTTCCCCTTTTTATTGCCAAGGCAGTACGAGGGTAATGTGGGTTAAATTTCAGTTTGAGGGATATATTTGGTGTCATTCGCATGTGGGACACATGGTCCCACATGTGAGATAGATCTGGGGCCTGAGCTTTCGGAGTGCGCCTTCAAAAAGTTTGCAAAGTAGTTGTTTTGTTTTGTTTTTTGGTATTTTTGAGGGAAAGCCGTGACCCGCAGAATAAAATGTCACAAAGCTAGCTCATTTCAATCTAAAAACTTCAATCATGAAACTTGCCCTTGGGAGGGGAGTTGTTACTGAGAATGAAATTGTTTTTAAACTGTCCTCCTGATTTCTGATTTGGGCTTCTTTTTACTCCACCTTATATCTTCTTTGACCAACGTTTGTATTGAGTTTTTTCCCCATCTATTGCTAGTTTAAAATACTTTGTGATGTTGCAGACTACTAAATTAGAATTTTCTGAAGACTAAATTAGCAAAAAAGACAAGGATACTCAGTTATGCCCTAGTAGGATCAAGATAGAAATTAAAATTTCTAGGTGTAAATATCTTAAAAATAATTGGAAAGTAAAACTTTTTAAGAAACCATTCAGTTTATACCAAATATTCATTTTTTTTGAGTATCTTCATTTGGGGTTCACATTTGGAGGGATCCTTTGCTTGTGGTAGTAGTCTTTCAGAAATTCATATTTTAAGAGTAGACTCTTAAATAGGAAAAAAAAAGTTGAATTTAGATTAGTCAAAAATGAATTTACAGGGGCGCCTGGGTGGCGCAGTCGGTTAAGCGTCCGACTTCAGCCAGGTCACGATCTCGCGGTCCGTGAGTTCGAGCCCCGCGTCAGGCTCTGGGCTGATGGCTCGGAGCCTGGAGCCTGTTTCCAATTCTGTGTCTCCCTCTCTCTCTGCCCCTCCCCCGTTCATGCTCTGTCTCTCTCTGTCCCAAAAATAAAATTAAAAAAAAAACAAAAAAAAACAAAAATGAATTTACACTTTTTTATTTGTTTAATTAATATGGAATAATGTGCATGAGGAATATGCTTTTTGTCCTTAAAAATGATTCAGTGATTTCATCCTGAAAGCAACCTTAGAAATAATGTAGAACATTCTCTCTTTTCAGGTGAAGAGAGTGTAGTTTACTGAGAATAAGTGATATGCCAAGGTAACAGTAGCATAAGACACAGTTGAGAACCTTGGTCTCTTGGTTCCTAATTCGTTGTTTTTAATACACCTCAATTTTTCCCTGCTCTAATCTTAAAAATTCTAATTTAAAATGTTTGCAGACTTGAACTTAATCTTTTATTGTGTATATAATATGTCTTATCCCTGTAAAAATGATAAAGTCTTACTGGGAATATAGCTTTCTTTCCTGTGTAAGGACACAAGTAATGCTTAAAGCCCAGTAGATAATGATGCAAATGTTATTTACTGAAAGCCAGTTCATTCCTTTTTACATAGCATTGGATGTTTGTTTCCTTTTGGTTGCAAGTGGCAAAAACCAGCTCAGACTAGCTGAAGCAAAAAGAAACGTAGTTAAATCCAGAAAGGTGGGGATGCAGCTGGTCTCAGGGACTTCCTAGACAGTATTATGATGCATCAGAACTGCCTCGGCCCCTTATCAGTGCTTGTCTCTACTTTCAGCATTTCTGCCTTTACTCTGGCTTCTCCGCAGATACGGACTTTGACTATCAGCTGTTCAAGGTCATACCCTTACCGAGCTTACACATTGAAGAACAACAATATGTCTAAGCTTCAGTATTTGAAGTCTAGAGGATGGGCCTAACCTAGGTCATGTCCCCATCCTTTGGCTTAGTCCCTATAGCCAGAATGGAGAAAATACAATGAGGAGCCCAGTGTATGACCTAGAATATACCCACTTGTGGCCAGGGGAGTGAAGTTTGTCATTGGTAGCCCTCCCACCAAAATCACAGGGGCATTTCCACAGGGGATGGAAGGTGCTTTCTGGGCAGACAGAACTAGAAATAACCATTAAATAGGGCATATAGTTACTCATGATAAACTAATAAAGCAGTGTTAATTTTCTAATTTGCCATGAAATATGTAAAGTATCAAATGGTCTTATGTAGTTATGATGACCAGCCAATAAGAGTGTTCCTCCACCTAGGAAGCATTTCATTGAAACCTAAATTACAGACCAAATGTTGCTTTAGTAAACATGGAATTCAAGTAGAGAGATTTTTATGCATGCACTTAATGATTGATGTGATCAAGCCATGACAGCTTGATGATCCTATCATCTCTGTAAGAATATTACTTCCTTGTTTCTTGAAACACTGGTCAGGGCATTCTTTTAGGACAATTCTAGCAAAAATTTAGCTGTGTTCATATTGATTTGGAAACAGATTGTCACTCCTTTGTTTACAACTTGGCTGTGATTTCCCATTGTTTTGAGGATGAAGTTCAAACCCTTAACTTAAAAAAAAATTGTTTTTAATGTTTATTTATTTTAGAGAGAGCACCAGAAGGGAAGGGGCAGAGAAAGAGGGGGGGCAGAAGATCCAAAGTGGGCTCCACGCTGACAGTAGAGAGCCCAATGTGGGGCTTGAACTCAGGAACTGTGAGATCATGACCTGAGCTGAAGTCAGAGGCTTAACTGACTGAGCCACCAGGTGCCCAACCCTTAATTAACATCTGCAAGGTTGTGTATGATCTGGCGTCTGCCCTTTTTTTTTTTTTTTTTTTGAGTTTGTTTATTTATTTTGAGAGAGAGCACCAGTGAGGGAGGGGCAGAGAGCAGCGAGGGAGAGAGAAAAAATCCCAAGCAGGCTCCAGAGAGCGAGGGAGAAAAAGAATTCAAGCAGGCTCTGTGCTATCAGTGCAGAGCCCTATGTGGGGCTCAATCTCAAGAACTGTGAGAACACAACCTGAGCTGGGAGCTTAACCTGCTGAGCCATCCAAGTGCCCCCTGCTTACCTTTCTAACCTTATAATGAGCTACTCTTCCTCTTGTTCCCTTCTCTGTTTGCCCTAGCCATGTTCATCTTCTCTCAGTTCTTGGGATGTTTTTAGGCCCCACCCCCACTCCAGGACCTTTACATTTGCTATTATCCCCTGCTCTGGCTGCCAACACTATACTTGCCCTCACCTAATTAACTATTTGCTCTTCGATTAGATCTCAATTTAGGTAACATTTTTTCAGAAAGACGTTCCCTGATTTTGCCAACTCCTCCTGTTCACAGCCCCCACCCCCAATAGTTTAATCCTGCAGGTACACAATTCTCTGTAGCACTTGGTATTTTTATACCTTCCTTGTAACAGATATCATACTGATGGTTTTCCTTAATGTCTATTCTCCATATAGACTGAAAGTTTCCTAAGGGAGTTTATTCACCAAAATGTTCTTGCCTTAGTCCCCACTGTTTCTTGCACTTATCACAGTGTCTGGTATATACCATAAGCTTAACAAATGTTGAATTAATATAAGAATCTTGGTTGGTTTTGATAGTAGAGTCTTGTGACAAGATTACAGTAGGGTTTTTTTTAGATGTGAAGAAGAGAGCAGCTTACACTACCAATTTTTAAATAAAAAAAATTTTTTTTTTACATTTATTTATTTTTGAGAGATAGAGCACAAGTGGAGGAGGGGCAGAGAGAGAAGGAGACACAGAATTGGAAGCAGGCTCCAGGCCCTGAGCTGTCAGCACAGAGCCCGACGTGGGGCTCGAACCCACAAACCATGAGATCATGACCTGAGCCAAAGTCGGACGCTCAACCGACTGAGCCACCCAGGCACCCCACACTACCAATTTTTAAATAAATTAGTTGCATAGTTAGGGCTGTTGGTTTTATAATTCAATAATTGTTTTCTTTTCAGATAAAAGTGTTATTTATTTCAGTTGCAATTTGGCAACTTAAATGTTACTCTTTCTGTTTTCTCTTTTGACTCCCATAGTACAGAATAAAAAATAGGAATTGCTTAATATTTCTGACTGAAGATCGTTTAAATTTAGAATGTTGCTGTTTAAACCTGACTATAGAGTAGAATTACTCAAGGGGCTTTTAAAAAATAGCCATTCCTGGGCCCTATCATCACCTTCTCTGATTTAACTGATCTGAGATGGAACCAGATAATTCTAATGGGAGCTAGGTTTATGAGTAACTGACTTAAAATCATCTTACTTGAATGCCCTTCTACCTCTCTATATCCCTTCAATATTTATTTATTTGTTTATTTATGAGTGCACCTGCATTTATAATCTATTTTGCTATTTTTTTTTTAATGTTTTTATTTATTTTTGAGACAGAGAGAGACCGAGCATGAGCAGGGGAGGGGCAGAGAGAGAAGGAGACACAGAATCTGAAGCAGGCTCCAGGCTCTGAGCTGTCAGCACAGAGCCTGACGCGGGGCTCAAACTCACAGACTGTGAGATCGTGACCTGAGCTGAAGTTGGATGCTTAACCGACTGAGCCACCCAGGCGCCCCAATCTATTTTGGTATTTTTAAAGATTTTTTTAAATATTTATTTTAGAGAGAAAGAGAGACAGAGCGTGAGTGGGGGAGGGGCAGAGAGAGAGGGAGACACAGAATCCAAAGCAGATTCCAGGCTCTGAGTTGTTCGTACAGAGCCCGACGCAGGGCTCGAACCCACAAACCGTGAGATCGTGACCTGAGCCAAAGTTGGACGCTTAACCGACTGAGCCACCCAGGTGCCCTTGTTTGGTATTTGTAAATGTTCTAGGTTTTAGCCAGCCTGATACATGTGCTGATAAGAATTAAGTTTTTATTTTATCTAATGGTTACAGTCTGTATCCTTTGCTGAGTTTATTTACTTACTTATTGATCTTTGAACATTTTTATAACATTTCCTATTCCCAAAGTTCAATTTCTATCCCATCAATGCAATTGTATAGCTCATGTAACTGCATTTGTATGAGAAGGAAGGAGAGAACCTGAAAGATGTTTTAATATGCCGTACCTTCTAGGTCATATTGATGATTGAAGGATTTTCACTTGTGAATTAATTTTCACCAGAAGCATGATATATATCACAATTAGGGGTATTTTGGTTTAGCTGGGTTGGTTTGGTTTGAAAAATATAGTTGGACTGCTTGACTAATCATCTGTGTTTGGGAAACCAATTCTACTAATTAACTATAGTAGTAATTCATAATAGATCATTGGGAATTTGCCCTATTACTACTGCCATATCTAAAAGATGGATTTTAGCAGCAGTGTGGGCAGGCTGAGATTAAGATTGAGTGTAATATAGGTTTGGTTGTAATATAAGATATGGTTGTTAGAAACATGTTCAGACAGATGGATGTCTGGTAGAACAAGACAGTGAGCATGAATGACTTAAAATCTTGGTCTAGTATGCTAGAGGCATAGGCAGAATTGGTAGACAAGGCAGGATTAAGATTTGTTTTGCAGAGTAATAATCAGGACTAGGTAAACAAAGACGATAGGCGCTTGAGATCAAAATCTAATGCTAACACTAGGAATAGTTAAAGACATTTTCTGTGAGAGAAAGCCTTTTAGATTTCAAAGGATCCATACCTATTACAGCAAGTCTGATGGTCACAAAAGTAGGCTATGTGCTTATTTGTTAGGCGTATAGGAATAATTTTTCATTCTCTCCTGCTATACAACTTGTTTTTTACTCCTGTAATGTCTTCCTTATATAAATAATAGCATACATGTTCCATTGTATACAACCTTTTGGAAGTTCAAAATTTCTTTGAAGCCTCTTGATTCACTTAAAACTTCAGGTAAATTTTGCACTCTGTCCCATATGGTCATGTTTGTTTTAGTATAAAAATATTTTAAAGTAATGGCCAATGAAGACACTTTTTCTCCAAAAAAAATTTTTTTCTTGGTAAAATTGATATATTCTAGAAGGAAGCACATTTATCCTGTGTCTTTGAGTGCCTTCTGACATATTTATTGCCAGATATTCCCTGGAATATGTTCTCCTGTTTTTCTTTTTTCATGCATAATTTTTAGAGATTTCATTTGAGGTAAACTCAAAAGTACACATTTCTTTAATCACTTTTCTTCTTTCTGGCAGCTCTGACAGGTTTCTTCAGGAAGATAAGGCTGTCAGACTAATCAAGAATCTTTTTTCTTTTTTTTAAGAAAGGGGAAAAAAGAAAGATCCATAGAATCTAGTGCCATATATCTCCAAAATGCCTGTCATGTACTTATTCTGTGGCAGGCACTATGCTCAGTGTTAGGGGTACCATGATGAAAATGACAGTCTTTGGCCTAAGTTCTTTAAAAACTTTTAAATATAAAAGGTTATAACGTATTGGTAAGTTAAAGAAGCACATGAACATTCATGTATTCAATGTACAAATTGATTACATTTCCCCCTCTCTTGGCTTGGAAATTATATACTTTATTTCTGTTAATCCCTATTTTAATAATATAACCGTTTTATGTAGTCAATATTTGTTTGATTACTGTTTGCTATATAGTTCCTTCTTACATTGAGAGGCTGTTGGGTGTCAGTTTTTCTGGAGTCAGACTGCTTTAACTCAGTTACTTAGGCTCTGTACCTAAAGTAGAAATGAAAGATAGAGAAAACAATACCATTTCAAAAATATGTTTTGGAAGTTCCTTTAATAGGAGTCTACTGGTAGTAAACTCTCTGTTTTTGTTTGAATGGAATCAATCTTATATCTTACTCTTGTTCTTGAAAGATGATTTTCTGACCATATATTCTAGGTTCGCCATTATTATTTCACTACTTTGAATGCATTATTCTTCAGTCTTATTCTTGCAGTTGAGAAGTCAAGGACAGTCTAATTGTCTTTCTTTTTGTATTTAATATCTTGGTTTTGTTGCATGCTCTCTTTTCTTAAGTAGGAGTAAAAATTTATACTGAGTGTAATGCACAAATATTAAGTCCACAATTCAGTAATTTTTATTAAATATATACACCAGTGTAATCCTACTCTTATCAAGATATATACCAGTTCTATTAGTGTAGAAAGTTATTTCATGTTCATTTCCAGGCAATCCCTACCCTGCTCCACAATAGGCATTGAATAATATGATTTCTGTAACCATAGTTTAGTTTTATCTGTTCTTGAACTTTAAATAGAATCATGTAAAGTGGACTGTTTTGTTTATGGCTTTTTTAATTTAACATAATATGTGTGAAATTCACCTATGTTGTACTTATGGGTAGTAGTAGATTTTTTATTGCTGAATATTATTTCATTGTATGAATATACAGTAGACATTTGGGTTTTTTGGAGTTGATGAATAAAGGTGCTTTAAATAGTCTTGTGTAAGTCTTTTTGTGGACATACGTTTTTATTTCTCTGTTAAATCCTAGGAGTGGAATTGCTAGATTATATGGGGTAGCTGTATGTTTATCATTTCATTTTACACTCCAGTTAGCAATGTTGAGACTCCTAGTTGCTCCACATCATCACTAACATTTGGTGTTGTGTTTTTAACTTTAGCCATTAGTGGTTATGTAGTGGTATCTTGTGTTTTTAATTTGAATTTCCCTAATGACCAGTGATGTTGAGCACCTTTGCATGTGCTGTTGGCCATTTATATACCTTCCATGGTGGGATGTCTGTTAGTTCTTTTCCCATTTAAAAAATTGGGTTGTCACTTTATTGTTGATGCATATTTATGTATTTTGGATATACGTCTTTTGTTGGGTATATACATTACAAATATTTTCTTTCAGTTTGTGGCTTGCTTTTTTGTTCTGTTAGCAGTGTATTTCATTGAGCAGAAGTTTTTAATTTTCATGAAAGCGAATTTATCAAAAATTTTTTCCTTTATGCTTAGTACCTTTTGTGCCCTCTTTAAGACATCTTTGCTTTTCCCAAGGTTGCAAAGGTATTGTTTTCTCCTAGAAGTTTTATCATTTTTGCATTTATATATATTTATACACATACACCTTTTTTTCCCCCATTTATTCAACAAATATGTATTGAGTGCCTACTGTGTGCCAGGCACCGTCATCAAATGTTGGGAATACATATAACAGTGAAGACAAGATGTTTGTATGTGAGGAGGGTTTAGAGTGGGGGGTGATGAGGGATCAAGATCAAGATTTATTTTATTTTCTAGATATTTGTCTAATTGTTCCAACACCATTTGTTGAAAGATTTTTTTTTTTCTACATTGAAATGCCTTGTTATCTTTCAGGAAAATTGAGTGCATATATGAAGGTCTTTTGGACTCTGTTCTTTTCCATTTCTCTCTTTGCTTTTAGTGTGGAAAAAGAATTTCTTCTCTTTATGTGTGGTGTGCTCTATTTAACTTTGTATTTCTTTCCTTTATCTTGCTTGGGAATTGTTGAGCTACTTATTTCTGGGGTGTGGTGTCTTTAACCAGTTTTGGAAAATTCTTATTAATATCTTGTGTAATATTATCTCTCCTTTATTTTCTCTCCCTTCTGGAACTTAGATTTTATGGAAGTTAGACTTCTTAATTCAATCTTAATAAGTCTATTAACTGATCATATTTTCCAACACTGAATTTAGATCATTTTTTCAATTCTATTTTCCAGTACACAAGTTCTCTCTTTGTCTACTGTTTAGTCTATCCACTGATTTTATTTATTTATTTATTTATTTATTTATTTATTTATTTAATGTTTTATTTTTATTTTTGAGGGAGAGAGGGACAGAGCACGAGTGGGGGAGTGGCAGAGAGGAGACAGAATCCAAAGTAGGCTCCAGGCTCTGAGCTGTTAGCACAGAGCCCCACGTGGGGCTCAAATCCATAAACCCTGAGCTATGACCTGAGCCGAAGTCTGCCACTTAAACCAGTATTTTCCTCCTCTTAAAATTTGATTCTTAATTGTGAGCTCATTGGAATTCATCTCTGTGAATTATTTCTGATCTAGGTTTAGGGTATGCTTCTCCAGAGAGAAAATGCATTTGTTTTTTCCAAGAACCCATGGACATGATCTACCCAGGACCACTTGACATTCAATTTTCACTTGACCTAACAAAAATAATTGAATTCTAATGCCAAAGTTGAGCAAAGGCCAGGTTGTGGCCACCACTACTACCATATTCTACTCAGAGCCAAAGCTCAGAAAGGCAAAGGTACTCATTTTCTGGGGATGAGGTGAGTCATCCCCCATCCTCCCTGCCAGCCTCCCCAGTTTATCATTCACTGAGAGTGTTGCTTTTTGAATGTTTCTCATTTACTGAGAGAGTTTATCCACTGAGAGTGTTGCTTTTTGGTGTTGATCTGACTTCCCTCTTGATCAGGTCCTAGGCTTTGTCTTATGTCTCACATGTACAGTGTCATTTAAATTAAGGCCATGGTGAGGATGTGGAACAGATAGAACTCCCATATGTTGCTGGTGAGAGTGTAAATTGGTTTTGGAAAACTTTTGATAGTGTCTAGTAAAGCCAAAAGTAGGCCTACTCTGTGACCTAGTAATTCCATTGCTACTTTTTTTTTTTTTAAAGATTTTATTTTTTAAAGTAATCTATACACCCAATGTGGAGCTTGAACTCACAACGCCAAGATCAGGAGTCGCATGCTCTTCTGACTGAGCCAGCCAGGTGCTCCTCCATTGTTACTTTTATATCCAAGAGAAAGAAATGCATGTGTGTATCAAGGGGAACATAAAATAATTTTCATAGCACCTTTATTCTTATTTGCCCAAACCCTGAAGCTACTTAAATCTCCACCAACAGGATAATGAGTAAATTGTGGAATATTCATACAATAGTATACTGCACAGCAATAAAAAGGACCAAACTACTAACATGCAACATGGATAAATCTCACAGGCATTAGGCTGAGTGAAAGAAGCCAGACATAAAATAGTACTGTTGTGATTCCATTTATATTTGGTTCAAGAATAGCTAAAACTAATCTATATTGATAGAAGTCAGTGGTCACCTCTGAAAGAGAGGGTTTTGACTGAGAAGAGAAAGGAGGGAACTTCCTGGGATGACAGAAATCTTGATCTGGATGGTGATTACATGGATATATTGCTTGTAAAAATTCATTGAGCTCTACGTTCATATTTGGGCATTTTAACACTTCATTCTGTGTTCTTTTATACTCCCATTTTAAAAGAACAAAGATAATAAGGCCATGAAAGATCAGTAGATCCTCTCAGGATATGGCTTCTCAGGTTTATAGTCTATTTCTGCTACATTGCCAAGATCCATTTTCAACATGTAAAACAAAAAATACTTAGTTTCTCTTCTTTATTAAAAAAAAAAAAATGCTGGTTGTCATTGCAGGAGTACTATTCTGTCTTTTCTGTAGCCAGACTCAAGAAGTTTGCTGCTTGGGGTACATTAAATTGAACACAACCCAAGGAAGTGTTGAAAGCAAAGAGTTTTTATTACTTGTCGCAGGTGAGGAGACAGGGAAATGGCTCTCAAAGCACTGTCTCCCCTTGGGGTTCATGCATGAAGCTTTTGTTCAGTGTGCTAGGAAACAGAGCCAGGACGCTTGATACATTAAGGAACTTACATATATTTTGTTACCTAGGCTCTTGGGTTCAACTTTGCATGCTTAAGTATGTCAACATACTAGTGCATACATTGTATGTTCAAAAAATGGTTGGAGAACCTTGCCCATAGGAGATTTTAGTCTTATAATGAGCTAAAGGTAACTTTAAGGGCAACTCAGGGCACTTCTACATAGGTCAAAAGCTCCAAACTGGGTCAAACTGGCTCATGCAAGAAGGTAACTCTGGTGGAACACCTAGCCATAGCTGCTTGTTCTGCAAAACACCACATTCTTTCCTGCTTTCCTTGCTTTTCCCTCTTCCCCCTCCTCCCATCTGCTGATAGCTTGCCAGCCCTCTGATAGGGGTAATTCCCCATTGCATCCTAGCTAAGATGGAATTCCATTACAGGTATATAATATTTCTACCTTATGTGTTAAAAATACTTTTCTAATTTAGAAGATCTAGGCGAAGGGTAAGGGGAATTCCTTCCACTATTTTTAACTTTTCTGTAGTCCTAAAATTATTTAAAAATGAAAAAGGTTTTATCTGTTTAAATGAATGTTTAAATGAAGTATATTTGACATAGCATTATATTAGTTTCAGGTGTATTACATTGTGATTGGACATTTCTGTATTTTTAAGTAATCTCTACACTCAGTGTGGGGCTTAAATTTACAGCCCCCTGATCAAGAGTCTCATACGCTACCAACTGAGCCAGCAAGGGACCCCTGGACAGTTCTGTACATTATGCAGTGCTCACATTGATACGTGTAGTTAACTTCTGTCACCATACAAAGTTATTCCAAATTATTGACTATCTTCCCTATGCTGTACTTTTCAACTCCATAACTTATTTTATAACTGGAAGCTTATACCCTTTGATCCCTTTCATCTGAAAATAAAAGTTGTGTTTGTTTTTTTTTTTAAAGCTTTTCCAGTTTTAACTTTAGGAAGCTCATTTCTATTTATAATTTTGAGTTTTAAGCAGTCAGGTTAGAAACTTGGAATGCAGTCCATTTACAAACGAGGATTTGATTCTTTATCATATCAGTTCACTGGAATTGCTTTTTTCTTGTCCCAACTTTTAAAATGTTTTCTGTCTTTTGCCATTGGCATTTTGCATTATTTTCCAACTTGTTTATATTGATCTGCATTCCAAAAAACAGGATGAATTCTTTACTTCCATGAAATGTATATTTAAAAGGAATTGAACCGAAAGAATCTTAAGATGAAGTAATGTATGAGAAAGCCTGTTTGATAAGCATCTAGAGGTTTAGATCAGGGATGGCAAATACCTATTACTTAACACTCTTTGAGTCCATTGCAGATACTGCTCATTGATCAGAGTACTCTTCTTCCAGAGTCTTTGCTGACAGTGTTTTAGCTATCTACTGTCAATTGATTAGAGTTAACTGAATGACAAAAAGCTATTTGACATTTCTGACTTGGTGGATCAGTTTTTGGGAGAAATTTCTGGAATATCCGTTCTTTTAGTTAATGAGCTATTCTATCCGTTGTATGAAGTAACATAATCATAATTTTGGAAGCCCAGTTACCTAAAGAATACCTTAATCATTGTGTCTTGCACTTAAATTTTTAGGTGTTTGTGAAGCCAATTGAATCTATTCATAGAATATTCTTTAAGTATAATGTATTTTTTTTTAATCCATACACTTGTGTGTCAGATCTTAAACTTTTAATTGGGTAACATTTTTCATAATGTTATTTATTTTTATTCTTGGGTTTTCTTTCTATTTAAAGGAATGGACCTACCCTATGAGACGAGAGATGCAGGTAAGATAACCTTTTTGTTTATTCAGGCCAGTCCATATTATTATTATCATCAAATAACTGATTTCACAAAGGATTTAAGACCTGTTGGCTCATGATCTGTAGGTTCCTCATTGAGTATTTAAAAAATCAACATATTTAAAGGTTAACATTAAAAAATGGGAAATGAATTGTTGCCTTTCTTCCTTATAGTAGAATCATGGTAATATATATATATATATATGTATATATATATATATACATATATATATATACATATATATATACATATATATATATATACACACACACACATACATACATATATGTATGTATATACATATAAAATATACATATAAATGTAAATATACATATATATATTACCATGATTCTACTATATACATACATACATACATACATACATGTATATATATGTGCTGAGTCACTGTTTTTCCTAATCCGAAAAATTGGATACAATATTTATATTTCTGTTGAAAACAGTTTGCTTTTTGTGTTTGGCTAGTTTAGACAAGTCTATAAGATTTGACCATAAAGCAAATCACTCTTGAGTCATTGTTCCTCTTTGTGTCTGATTTCCAGACACAACTTCCATAATGAAGTCCTCCAGAAGATTGATTTGAATACTCCAAATGTGGAATAATAAAGTGATAGCTAACCTTCATAGCAGTTTGTTTTTCTCTTGCATTTCTTACTTACAGTCACTCTGCTAGCCCCAGAATCAAGCAGTGTCTCCTGTTCCTAGAAATACCTTGACTTTTAAAAATATGTTTCCTTTCTCTATTAGTGAAAATTCTCTTTTAAAAAATATCTTAGTACCTATGAGGCATTTACTTGGTGCTGTGGGAAATGCAAAGGTGAGTAAAATGTAATTTGTGCCCACAAGAAGCTGATAGGAGAAATCAGACCTATACAAAAATAATTATGATGTTTCATAGAACAGAACTACAGAATTATACTGTATTATTATCTAGGCTATGGTATAGGTCAACTAAAATCTTTCTATATTGAATTCACATAGAAAAATTTTAATCTAGCATTTGGAAAGTATTTAAATTGCTGAAACTGTCAATAGGCAAGCAGTTGATACTGGTCTTTTTTAAACTTTGCAAGAATACTTTTATTAACTGAAGGAAACAGTTCTAATCTTCTTGTATCTTGTGCTACTTTTGATTTGGCTGAATAAGGTTTTGTGTAATTCCAAAGGGGTAATTTTTCTTTATGTCTACTTTATTTCTAGACTAGAGCAGAGAATATAAGTAAAATAAGAGATGTTTTAATTAATCTAAAAGCCAGTCATACAATATGCTAATTTTATCCAAACTGCTTATAAAAAGCACTGTGGAAGTTCAAATATCTGACTTTTCAGAACTGTATTTAAACTTTAAATGTTTCGTTTGATATATAAAGCAAATCTGCATTTCTCTTCCCAGTCTTTGCTCAGTGTGGCTAGGGAATATTCCCTAGATAGCAAGCTTTTTTTTTTTTTTTTTTAATTTTTTATTTTTTTTATGGTTTATTCATTTTTCAGAGACAGAGTGTGAGGGGGGAGGAGGAGACAGAGAGGGAGACACAGAATCTGAAGCAGTTTTCAGGCTCTGAGCTGTCAGCACAGAGCCCGACGCGGGGCTCGAACTCACGGACCGTGAGATCATGACCTGAGCCGAAGTCGGACGCTCAACCGACTGAGCCACCCAGGCGCCCCTAGATAGCAAGCTTTTTAATAAATTATTATAACAACTATGAAAACTCCACAAGTCCACTTACGTGGTACATAGTTTGTGTATATTTAAATTGTTGATGGTAAATATCTCAATTTTTTTTTTTCTAGGAAATTTTACCTGGATTGTTTTTAGGCCCATATTCTTCTGCCATGAAAAGCAAGGTATGAATTTTAGATTAAGTTTGTCAAGAGACTTTATTAACCAGCTTTTTTGGAATAAATTTTTTTAGTTGTAAGAGAGAAGGTCCACAAATATTGCATATCACTCTGGAGTACCTGCCTCTTTCCAAATTTTACTGTACCAGTGATTCTCAAATATTTCATCATAAATCACAAATGAGCTTTTATAAATCAGTTTTTTCATGAATCCATGTGTTTGAAAGATTTACCAATTGATAATTGACCTTTATTTACCCTCTAAAAGATTAGGTATCTATCATTGCTAATCATATCTCTGAACAGTGAGATAGAATTAAAGCCCAAAATAAGTGTATTTAACATTTTAGTTAATCTTTCCTTATCAAGGGTAAATGTGTGTATATGTGCATGTGTATGCACGTGTTTTAATTGGTCAAATCTTATTTCTGTTTTTCCAAACTTTAGAGACCTGGATGCTCCAGGTTGTAAAGTATTATACCACATATATGTCTCTTGTCTCCTATATAGTCAAACTGAAATGGATTTCTTTAGTTACACATTTAACATGGTAGAGTCTTTCTTTTTTTTTTTTAATTTTTATTTATTGATTTTTTTAGATTCATTTTAATATATGTAGCAATTTGCCACTTACTAGGGGATTCAGTCTTAGGAATTATGACAGTGCTACTAATTTGCTTTGAGTTATAATGTGAAACAGTGTATCACAAATGTTTTCCCTGATACCTTATTTTGAAGTCACTATTCTTGTGTATGATACCTACTCTAGCTATGGTAAGTTTTGTAAAAAAAAAAATTTGTAGAATTTTTTTTTCTTTTTTCTTTTTGTTTCGTTTTGGAGAGAGAGTGTGAGAGTTGGGGAGAGAGAGAGAATCTCAAGCAGGCTCCACGCTCAGTGCACAGCCCGATGCAGGGCTCAATCCCATGACCTTGGGATCATGACCCGAGCTGAAATCAAAAGTAGGATGCTCAACCGACTTGGCCACCCAGGCGCCTGCAAAACTGTAGAATTTTTAAATCTAATGATTTAATTTAATGTATTTATGAATTTTGGGTGGCTGGGAGGGTTTTTTTTGTTTTGTTTTGTTTTTTAATGTTAGTTTATTTTTGATAGAGATAAAGGATGAGCAGGGTAGGGGCAGAGAGAAAGGGAGACACAGAATCAGAAGCAGGCTCCAGGCTCCAGCTGTCAGCACAGAGTACAATGCAGGATGTCGAACCCACAAACCATGAGATCATGACCTGAGCTGAAGTTGGACGCTTAACCAACTGAGCCACCCAGTTGCCTTTTGATTGGGAGTTTTTTTTAGAGTTAGAGTCATTTCTTTGAAACTGGAAGACTTTTTGACTATTGAGGCATATATAAGAGTAAACCTAGTTTTGATGGTCTACAGCTGGGTTGGAAAGGCACAGTGTTGCTTAAAAAAAAAAAAGTACTAAGGAAAGGATAGAGTAGTTAACTATAGACTTAACTGATTTACTTAAGACAAACAAAAGCCAAATAATGTAGTATTCACAAAAATTGTTAGATTACTTTTTGTATTCCCACAGCATTTTATAAATATATCTATTATAGTATTTGTCACATTAAATTATTTGTTTATAGATTTCCTCAAAACCTCTTTACCATCGCCTTCACCATGGTCTAATTATTAGACTGAGGAAAAGTTTCTATGGCGAAATTTGATTATTTCTCATTCTGAATCACCATAGAACAGCTTGTCTTCCTTTTCATACCATCATCCTAAAAATATGTAACAACAACAAATAATAACAGAGATAAATCTTAGGGAATAAACTCCCTTTCTAATACGCGTTTAGTTAAGCTTATCTTTTATTACATTCAAATACAGTTTTAATAAAAGGGACAAACTGGGGCTCCTGGCTGGCTCAGTCAGTTAAGTCTGACTTCGGCTCAGGTCATGATCTCGCGGTTTGTGAGTTTGAGCCCCTGAGCATCAGGTTCTGTGCTGACAGCTCGGAGCCTAGCGCCTGCTTCAAATCTGTGTCTCCCTCTCTCTCTCTGCCCCTCTCCTGCTCATACTCTGTCTCTGTCTTTCAAAAATAAATAAATGTTAAAAAAAATTTTTGAAAAGGGACAAATTTAGGCTCTTTGTCAGTAGTGAACTGTTTCTTTTTATACAATTTTTTCTGTAGTTTGTAGGTATGAGTAAGTCATAATTTGCTTTATATAAATGAAAATCCATTGGAAAGTAAAAGTATTCTGTATGCTATTACATTTGGGTCCTATTTTGTTAAGTTTTGTTTTTTTGTTTTTTGTTTTTTTTTTTACTTAGTAATAGTTTAAATTTTTTTTTTCAACGTTTATTTATTTTTGGGACAGAGAGAGACAGCGCATGAACGGGGGAGGGGCAGAGAGAGAGGGAGACACAGAATCGGAAACAGGCTCCAGGCTCTGAGCCATCAGTCCAGAGCCTGACGCGGGGCTCGAACTCACGGACCGCGAGATCGTGACCTGGCTGAAGTCGGACGCTTAACCGATTGCGCCACCCAGGCGCCCCATACTTAGTAATAGTTTAATGTGCCTTCAAGATTTGTGCTAAAGCAGATTTTTATCCATAGTTATATATATCTTCCTGTGATTTCTCACATTAATAAAGTATCTTTATATATCACAGATCAAGTATAAAGAATGGATATTGAATACATTTTGACAGTTTAGTAAATGTGAATATGGAACATTGATTAAATATTAATCCTACCAAGTGTTTACCTCCCTTCTTTTAACTCAGGGTACACTCAGGAAATACAAAGATAATTAAACTCTCTAATATATGCCAGACATCAGAACATTTGCTGCAAAAAATTAACATTTTAAACTTTTGAAAGCCATATTTTCTTAGCTCAGGCTGCTGTAATAAAATACTATAGACCAATGGCTTAAACATCAGACATTTATTTCTTGTGGTTGAAGTGGCTGGGAAATCTGAAATCAGCGTGCCAACATGGTTAGGTTTTGGTAAGGGCCCTCTTCCTAGCTTGCAGATGGCTGCATTCTTGCTGTATCTTTACATGGCAGAGAGACAAAGTCCTGATGGCTGTTCCTTTTTTCAGGGTACTAATTCCATCATGTGGGCTTTACCCACATGACCTCATCTAAATCTCTGATTACCTTCCAAAGGCCCTATCTCCTAATACCAACTTGGAAGTTAGGACTTCAACATACAGATTTTAGGGAGATAAAAACATTCAGTCCATAACAAATATAAATTATTCTTTGACTTCTCTGATGGATTATTAGTATTATTGTTCTGGACTATTTAATGCAGAAAGTGGGAATTAAATATATGAGCGTAAGCTGAAAAGTTTCATAGAAAACTCAAAATTATGAATTCTGATTCCTCATGCCAGCATGATTTGTTAAATATATTTAACAAACATATAGTTGTTGAACAGTTAATATTTTCAAGGCACTGTTATACATACTTAATATGAATCTGTGAACAAAATCATAGTTCTCTTGGAATTTACATTCTATTAAAATAACACATATATGTATTACGTCACATATATGTATATAACATCTTAAATGTTAATATATTTAATATATTAAATTGCTTTAAATGTCACATTAAATTGCTTTAAATGTATAGCCAAAAGACACCACAGAATATAATATCATTTGGAGTTGCCAGTTAACTTGAGAAAAATTTTTAAACTGAAACTTTAGTCTGTGAACTGTATAAGTTAATTCTGGCTTGTATCAGAAAAAGTGTACTGAGAGAGGCAGGGAGATTTGGGCCCTGGTATTCCAATTAACTATGTCAGTGATGTTCAATAATTGTTTATGTCTTAGCAGTCCCTTCTAAAGAATAAAGTTTGTAGTCAGTATATGTAATTACCATTTACTGAACGCTTGCCATGTGCCCCAGGCACTGTGCCAAATTCCTTACATATATTATCTTATGTAATTCATCTAACCACTCAGTGGAAAGGTTAGTACCGAACCACAGAGCTCAGGTCATTAGCAGAGCTGGAAGATAGAGGTTGGGATTCTCATGACTACAAAGCCTTTAACCACTATATAGTATTGTTTACCAAATAAATGATCTTTAAGGTCTCAACAAGCCCTAAAATTATGGATGTAAAATAATCTTATTAGCCTTTTGAGCATATGTAGTATATATTAATCTTAAATCATTGAAATATTTTACCTATCACTTCAGGTAAATTATTGTAAAATTAGCTTTAATACCCTGTGCCTAAAGCTCGGATGTGGCTATGTAATTTTAATGTTCAGTCCTGTGTATTTCAAACACCTATGTTACAGCAAGGTGATGTTTTGTATTTTAAACTATTTCTCTCCCTTGTCCCTCTCTTTTTATAGCTACCTATTCTACAGAAATATGGAATAACCCATATAATATGCATAAGACAAAATATTGAAGCAAACTTTGTTAAACCAAACTTTCAACAATTATTTAGGTAAGAATTATGGTTATGATGTATTAAAATGTTATGGGTAGCAAACATGTATTTTTATTTCAAGTTAATTTTATTATAGCAGACTTCTGTACATATCTGTTTTATAAGGTTGCTCATATAGGTATATCATTTAAAAAATAAACTTCTTTAAATTCTTAAATAAGTAACTAAATCATATAATGCAGAATTTTAAAGATTCAAAAGCATGTACAGTATACTGAAAAGTTTCCCTATCCTTATCCCTTAGATAGCCAGTTCCCCTCTAGAAGCATTCACTGTTACTCTTTGAGTATCCTTCCAGGATTATGTTGTATATACAAACAGTCCTACAGATAAACTTTTATTTTTTACACTGGCTTAAAGATTTTTTTTTTTAATTTACTTTTAGAGATTGCTTCATATTATTACTTAGAGAGCTGCACTGGTTTTTTAAAGTTTCATAGTAATCCATTGAATAGCTCTACTAAAATTTATTCAGTCTGTCTCCTGTTGTTGGGTATTTAGATTGTTTCCAGTCTGCTAATATAGCAGGTATTCCCATGCATTTCATTTAATTCATGTGTGAATATATCAGTTGGATAAAGTGTAGAAGTGGAATTATTGCATCAAAGAATATGAGCATTTAAAATTTTAATTGATGTTGCAAATTGCCCCCCAATGAGTTGTATCAGTTTACATTCCCACTATGAAGTGAATGAGAAGAGACTATTTCCTTGGTATCTCTAAGACAAATTGTAAAACAGTTGTAATTTTTCCCAATTTTCTAGAGTAAAAATGATGTCTCACGTAGTTCTAATTTGCCTTTCTCGTTTATCTTCTAATGAGTGTGGTTGAGCATCTAATGGTTTTTAGTTTTATTTTAACTTTATTTTAAAAATAAATCTATATATTACAGTGGTATAAAAAAGGGTGCAAAAAAGGTGTGTAAATAAAGTATGTCTCTTTTCTCCTCTAAACCCAAGCTCCAGCTTCTCTCTTGGGAGGCAGCTACTATTAACTCAAATATTCTAGAGATACTGTGTATCTATATAAAAACATATTGTTGTAATTCTCTGATTGATTGATTGATTGTAAAAATGAAAGCAACCTGATTTTCCATCAGTACAGGACATTCTGAAATATATTGTGTAGGGGTGCCTGGGTGGCTCAGTCAGTTGAGCGTCCAGCTTTGGCTCAGGTCATGATCTTGCACTCTGTGAGTTTGAGCCCCACATCCAGCTCTGTGCTGACAGCTCAGAGCCTGAAGCCTTCTTCATATTCTAGGTCCCTCTCACTCTCTGCCCCTCCCCCACTTGTGTGTACGCTCTCTCAAAAATAAACATTAAAAAATTAAAATATATATATAGTGTGAATGTACAATAGAATCCTATAACCATGAAAAAGAATGAAATATTTCTGTGTTGATACGGAATAATCATTAAGATTTATTAAAAAAGTAAGGTGTACAACCAAGTGTATATATACTCTCAATGTGTTTAAAAATACATACATTAGACATAGGTTCTTATATATGCATGGGAAATTTCTAGACTAGCCAGAAATTTGACAGTGGTTGCTTCTGAGAAGAGAAATTTAGAGTCTGGTAGAAGGGCCTACTTTTTTATTGCAAATATTTTTATATTGTTAGAATTTTTTACCATGTGTACATATTTTTCAGTTAATAAAAACTTTTTAAAATTTTATAAATTTTTTAAATGTATAAGAATTTTAATGTTCATTTGTGTGTGTGTGTGTGTGTGTGTGTGTGTGTGTGAGAGAGAGAGAGAGAGAGAGAGAGAGAGAGAGAGAGACAGACAGCATGAGTTGGGGAGGGGCAAGAGAGGGAGACACAGATTCTGAAGCAGGCTCCAGGCTCCAAGCTGTCAGCACAGAGCCCGAAGCCGGGCTTGAACTCATGAGCAGCAAGATCATGACCTAAGCCGAAGTCAGATGCTTAGCTGACTGAGCCACTCAGGTGCCCCTAAAAACTTATTTTAACAAAGAGATGTTCTATTCTAAAATAAAATAGATTGAATTTTTTTTTCTAATTGTGAAAGAAATCCTTCTTCTTTATAGATACTATGGAAAATACAGAATGACACTAAGAAAAATATAAAATCATCCACAATTCCACAACCCAGAGAAAACACTTTAGTTAACATTTTGGCATGTTCCTTGTAAATCTTACTCTATCATACATATGTGTATTATGCATACACACATATAGACTTACATATATTAAAGAAAATTACAGTGTGATATTTTAAAATGCCATCCTATACATTTCTAATTTGTGTTTTTGTTTTTAGTACCAAAATGTCCTGTGTGCAGCTATTTTATCCTAATGGAAGAATTCTTTCTCCTTAGATTTAGAATATTGGCTTATAGTTTTTGACACTCAAAATGGTGTGTAATAAAACATGTTAGATTGATGCTGAATTAACTTTTTTTCTATGAAGCTGTGTTTTATGTAACAGTTCAGTCTACAAAATCACTTGAGACAGCCATTGTCAGAATCCTTTTGGTTTTTACATTGGATTATCCTTGGATACTGAGTTTTGGGTTCTCTGTGATAAACCCTGAATTTACTGAAGTTGTTAACCACCTAAATGATTGCTAAAGAACTGTAATTTTTAAGGCAATATTGACTTTAAAAATTAATTTTGTATCTTAATTACTATAGATGTATTAATAAGCAAGTAGTCTTGGGCAGGTTAGAAATGGAAGTTTTTCACAAAATAAAATAAGCCTAGCATATGAGTAATACCTTATTTTCAGTGTTTTCCAAAGTGTAAAATTGTAGGACAGGTGGTCTCCTGGTTCTTTTTTTTTTTTTTTTTTTTTTTTTTTTTTTTTTTTTTGCTCTACTGAAGGTTAGTTCAAGCAATGGATATTTGACTCCCATCATTCTGGCTCCATCAGACTTCTATTTTGATTACCTTGCTCTCTTTGAGACTTTGGGCTTACTCTGAATCGTCCTATATAGGGTTGTGAGGAGTGGTCACAGGGCCACTCAGAGAAGAATCTTCTAGTCCATGGGGAAGTTAGTAGAAATAGAAGAATAACAATAAGGAATACAGACACTTTTTGTCTTTATATTCTAGGTCCACTCTGATATAGAGGAAAGTTTCTTCCTTCTTGGGATTTTACAGTTTTAACCAGATAGATTTTTTATACTATAAAATATCAGAGAAATATTAACTTGTTATTTAAGGCTGAAGCATTTAAAAATGCTATGTATGTATTTAAGCAATATAAAATCTATGACCCAGTTCTTGGGCATATGACACTTTGAAAGTTGTTTTGCATTATTTTCTTGGTTGCCAAGAAATTTTGTAAATTTTTTTATACATAGAATTTTATCTGAATGTGTGCTTATCACAAAATATTCTATTTTCAGATATTTAGTCTTGGATATTGCAGATAATCCAGTTGAAAATATAATACGTTATTTTCCCATGGTAGGTATAAAATATTTTAATATTTAGAATTTGTGATTTGACCTCTTAATTATGGTTCTAAAACTTAATAATAATGAAACTAATTCTTTCCCATGCTACTTTTACTTTGTTATGACTGAAAATTGTGGGATTATATTTAAAGAAAATTTATTATTAAAACCATTTTATGATCGCTAAATATCTGAGAAATCACACCTTGAATTTATTAAATTCAAATTAAATTTTAGCTCCTGTATAATTTTAAAAAATTATAATAGTCACATTTGTAGTATTTTGGAAATTCTTGAATTAAGGTGATTTGTATTCATATAAATTAGCTGGAATTTTTTTTCAATAATTTTTTATTCTGTGTATTTTATGCTTATATTACTCCAGATGTTTTATTAAAACACATGTCTTTTGCCTTCAGACTAAAGAATTTATTGATGGAAGCTTACAGACTGGAGGTAAACAGTAATTTCTTTATGTAGCCAGTGTTTATTTTCAGGAGATTATGTGTTATAGTTAATTTTTTAGTTACCACTTGTCTTAAATGAAGGGTATGGAAGTTGGAATTGTATGTAATAGACTATTCCCAAATTTGTTTTTTCCCAACTCCTTGTTTCATTTGGATAGGCTTTCTTAAGTAACCCTATACAACCATTTTTGAATTCTGGGTCAGCTTTAAATGTCTTTAATTTCAAAGTCTACAGGTAATATAAATTGTAAAACTTGAAAGTTAATAAGTATCTAAATGGTATGTATAAAACATAAAACGTTTAAGGATTTATCTTACTATGGTATAGTACATGGTTTCAATATATTTTAGTTGCTGAATTAGATAGATAGATATATATACATTTTGTCAGAGTAATTATTTCTTGTTTTTCAGGAAAAGTTCTTGTCCATGGAAATGCAGGGATCTCCAGGAGGTATGAAGTTAGAGATTATCTTTTTTTTCTAGCATTTAATTAATGAGTTGTGTTTTCTATTTTTTTCTAAATTTTTTTCCCCCTCTTCAGTGCTGCCTTTGTTATTGCATACATTATGGAAACATTTGGAATGAAGTACAGGTAAGAAAGCACTCTGAAACCTAGCCAATTTAAATTCTCATTAAAATGAAGCTTAATGGAAACAGTTTGGGAGTTTGAAGTTGATATTCTCTTCATTTTGTCATCTAGTCATGTTTGATTAGGCAGGTTCTTATATTCCATGCTTAGTCGTTTAACCTTTGTAGCTTGTCTACCTTGTGTAGATATACTTTAGGCTAATATTTTGTGGTTTTAGGGAACTAGTGCTAAATGTTATTTTAAGAAGCCATGATAGTTACAGTTGGAAATAACCCTTGGAAAAGTAATTATTTACTACTAGAGAATTGTTCAGTCTGAGTTTAAAAACTTAGTCACACACACACACACACACAAACTCATACACACAGATGTTTATTGCTTCCCTTGTTTAAAAGGCTAATCTAGGGGCATCTGGGTGGCTCAGTTGGTTAAGCGTCCAACTTCGTCTCAGGTCATGATCTCACAGTCCATGAGTTCGAGCCCTGCGTCGGGCTCTGTGCTGACAGCTCAGAGCCTGTAGCCTGCTTCAGATTCTGTGTGCCCCTCTCTCTCTGCCTCTCCCCGACTCATACTCTGTTTCTCTTTCTCTCTCTCTCTCTCAAAAATAAATAAACGTTAAAAAAATTATAAAAGGCTAATTTATTACGTTTTCCTTTAACAATAGTTGGGTGAAAAATTACCTAGGCACTGTTTCATCTTCTGTTCATAATTCAGTGTAGTCTTTCTTATCCAGAATCAACTTTTCCAAGCATACTACCTAGATAAAAGAGAGAGAGTGCCCCAGAACAAAAGAAAAAACTGGTCAATGTACAGTGTTTCCTGTTCTTAGTGTGTCTTGTACATGTTAGAAATCTTGTAATCATTGACACCTCCTTGTCATTCACTCCTTACCTCCTAAACTGACCCTTTACCAACCTGTTTTATGTCCTAAAATATACCTTGAATCTGTCACTTTATCTTTCTCTTCATCATCATTTAATCTTCAATCCAAGCTCCAATCATGTCTTTCCTGGACTCTTCCAATGGTAGCCTTCTTAGTGGTTTTATGTATCCTTTTGTTTCTCCAGTCCGTTTTTTTCTGCACTACAGTAGGAGTGAACTTTTCAAAAGATAAATCTGGTCATATAATCACCATACCCCCAAAAAGCTCTCAAAGGTTTCTGATCCTTAATAATTTTTAACATGGCCAGTGAAACTTTGTGTGATATGCCTGTATCAACTTATCCATCATTGTATCATGTTCTCTGTTAGTTTCTTCATTTGAGCTGTATTCAGCCTTGGATCCACATGACTAACACATACTAGACATTCAAATGCTTGTTTAATTTGTTTGGTATCCTTTGTGTTTAAATTTCTTAAAAGTGTCAGTTCCTAGGGATACCTGGGTGGCTCAGTTGGTCGAGTGTTCCACTCTTGATTTTGGCTCAGTCATGATCTCAGGGTTGTGAGTTCGAAGCCCACATTGGGCTCTGCACTGGGCATGGAGCCTACTTAAGATTCTCTCTTTTCCTCTTCCTCTGCCTCTCCCCCCACCTGCTCGCACACTCTCACTCTGTCTCTCTAAAGTGTCAATTCTTAATATTATTTGAATACAAATCCTTCATTTATTTAATTGAAAAAGATAAATGCTGGCTAGATGTTATGTTTTATATATTCTCTTTATTATTTGGTGTCTTGTCAGTAATAATAATAATAATGGTGAAAATAGCTTCCATACATTGGGTCTGTGGCAGGTACTATTCTATTCTAGGCTCTTTTATCTCATTTAAGCCTTACAACAACACAAGGGAGTAGATATAGTTCTCCTTGTTTAAACAGTGGTAATATTTTGAGCATGTACTGTGTGATAGATGCTCTACAAAGGTGCTTTACACTTATATCTTCCATCTTCACAGTAGCCTATCAAGATAGGAATTATTATAATCCCTAATTTACAGATGAGAAAAATAAAGTTTAGAAAGTTGAGCAGCTTCCCTTAGAACACAAGCTGGTAAATAAGCGGGATTGTGATATTTCATCTGACCATGCTGTCGATTTTTCCTCTACATCTCCACCTCTCTGTAGTAAAAGCTGTATATGATTTCCTGTTTTAGGTAAATTTTTGGGATAAGTTCTTATTTTAGGTAAATTATGAAAAAAGTGAGATTATTCATGAAATAATAACATCACCTTAGTTTTCTTTTTTTGTTTTCAGAGATGCATTTGCTTATGTTCAAGAAAGAAGATTTTGTATTAATCCTAATGCTGGATTTGTCCATCAACTTCAGGTAACTTTTCTCTTCTTCCTCTTTAAGGTATCAGAAAATAGGATAATTCATTTTCTTACGTCCATGTAGATTAAATGTAGAATTTACTTTAAATACCTAAAAATTGCCATAATCTAATTATTTATTTAATTTTATTATTATTTTTTAACTTTTAAAATTTATTTTAAATATAATCTCTACACCTAACATGGGGCTTGAATTCAGGACCCCGAGATCAAGAGTTGCATGCTCCTCTAACTGACCCAACCAGGTACCCCCTAATTTGATTTTTTATTCAAGTCTACATTTCCAGTTAAAAGTTTTTTCTTTTTCTTTGCTTTTTTTTTTTTTTTTTAATTTATTTATTTTAAGAGAAAGCGAGGGAAAGAGAAAATCCCAAGCAGAGTCCACAGTGTCAGTGCAGAGCCCAATACTGGGCTCAAACTCACAAACCATGAGACCATGACCTGAGCCAAAGTCGGATGCTTAACCAACTGAGCCACCCAGGCGCCACTCAAAAGTATTTTCTTAAAAGCTGCTATTACTGTGAAAAAAGTGTTAAAGGCACATTGTTAACTGCAAGATAAAATAATTGTTAGAAATTTCATTTTTTTTCCCTCTATTTTGATTGTACACAGAGACAAGAGTTTTGATTCTAAGTATACTATGTATAGAAGCTTTTATATTTTATTTTCTATTTTATAGGCCTTATTTTTTCCATGTTTCAAATTTTGTTGGTGCCTAGAAGATGAACTAAAAAGACAGTAAGATAAACCTGTGAGGTATCTGATTAAACTAGTTTATTTAATTTTTTCCAAAAAGGAAAATTATGGATTAAAGGATGTCTTCTTACTCATTCCATCCAGTTATGCAGGAGTAAATAAGTTTTTTTGCCTTTTAACCCTGTTGTGTAAAAACGTTCTCTTTTTAAATTGATGTTTTTATTTAAAAAAGTAATATATACTTATATATACTTATGGTATTATATATACTTATGGTTAAAATTCAACAATATATATACAATTGTACCAGCATTTTTATATGTATATATACATATATGTATATATGCATCATAACTTTATATTATTAATTCCTTATACATAAACCTTTAGATTGTTTCTAGTCTTTCATGATTATGAACAATATTGGGAAAAGTATCCTGGTAGGTACATCTTTGTTTACATGTGTGAATATGCCTATAAGATATATACATATATAGAGAGAGGAATTGTTGGGTCAGAGGCATTTGAAATTTGATGTTATCACGTAGTCTTTTAAAAGGCTTAAATAATGTAAGCCACCAGGAAACTAGAAGTACCTTTTTCCCAATATCACATTCAGTACCAGTAGCCAAAAATATTTTATCAGATTTTTCTGATCATTGTCATCATGGTGGTAAAAGTGGCAACTTCAGTGGTTTGCCCATCTTCTATCAGATTATTGATATTTTTCTCATTGGTTTATAAGAGCTCTTTATATATTAAGGAACCTATTTTTAGCCAACTGAGTTGAAATGCTATTTTTATTATATACTGAACTCTTATCTATATTTGGGCCTATTTCTGGACTTTGTGTTCTATTCCATTGCTCTGCTTACTGCTGCAATTGTATCAAACAATTTTAAATACTATGATATTATATAAGTCAGTTATGGTATAGCTCAAGAGTCCCTCATTAATGTTCTTTCTAGAATTTTCCTGGCAAGGTTTTAACATTGTGTGTGTGAACTTTACTGAAAAGAGCTCTATATTTTTTATTTTATAACTATGTTTACAGTTCAGAAAGAATTGATACCTTACATTTTTAGTCTTTGTCTCTAAGAATATATTCCATTTATTCAAATCAATTTTTATGTCCTCTAGTGTTTTAAAGTTTTCTTTTTGGGGGCACCTGGGTGGTTCAGTCGGTTAGGCATCCAACTTCAGCTCATGTCATGATCTCGCTGTTTGTGAGTTTGAGCCCTGCATCGGCCTCTGTGCTGACAGCTTCGAGCCTGGAGCCTGCTTTGGATTCTGTGTTTCCCTCTCTCTCTGCCCCTCCTCTGCTCGCACTCACTCAGTCTCTGTCTCTCAAAAATAAACGTTTAAAAAAAATTTTTTTTAATCTTTCTTTTTGTAGAATATATGTATTTCTTATGAAATTTACAGTATCCTATATTCAACACAGTTTACTCAGCAGAATAGCCAGAATCTTATTACAGGTTATCCCTCCACTTAAAATAAAAGCCACAGGCCTTATTTACAATGACTTTTATAGCCTTACACTTGCAGTCCTTTACCTTTCAGTTCTAATCTCCTACTATCTCATTTGCTTACTATGTATGTTCCAGTCACATTGACCTTCTCACAATTCCTTGAAAATACTATGCATGTTCTCATCTCAAGGCACTTGCCCTTATTCCCCCCACCTAGAATGCTTTCCCCCAAACATCTGCATGGCTTGTTCCCTTAATTTTCCTTTGACTGCATTATTGCAATAGCATTCTAATGGGTATTAGGAATACTTGCTTCTGCCCTTACCTCCTAAATCCCTACATTCAAAAGAAATATTAGTTTGGACAAAAGTGGTAGCAAGGGAAGAGGTGAGAAGAGATCACATTGTGGATTTGACAGTATAGCTGACAGGATTTGCTGATGGATTGGATGTGAAGAGAGAAGATTACGAGGAATCTAAGCCTTTATGGAAGATATGAAAGAAACTGCATGAGAAGATTTAAGGGGAATAAAATCAAGTTCGGTTTTGGTTACATTAAGGTTGAGAGGGCTTTTAGGCGGTAGGCAGTTATACACATCAAAGTCCAGACTTCAGGGGAAAGAACCATATATCTAATTAGTATTATATAGATGCCAATGAAAGCCCTGAGACTGGGTGAGATCACTACGGGAATGTAGATAGAGAAGAAGTTCCAAAACAACCCTGATGCACTCCAACATGTAGAGGGTGGGGAGATGAGGAATTAGCAGAAAAGATCGAAAAGAATGGCCAATGGGGTAGGAAAAAAATCAGGGTGGCTTGTTTGAGAAGTCAAGGGAAGGAAGTGTTTGAAGAAGTAGGGAATGATCCTACAAAGGCTGATAATAGGTCAAATAAGATAAGGGCTGAGAATTAACATTAGGTTAGGAACATGCGGTTATTGGTGTCCTTGACAAACAGAAGGCAAAGGATAAGCCTAATTGCTCAGCATTCAGGGAAAAATGGGAAGAGAGGAATGTGAACAGCAAGAATAGATAATTGCAGGAATTATGCTTTGAAGGGGAAAACAGAAATGACAGCTGGAGGGGAAATTAGGGTTATTAGGGGGGATTTTGTTTGTTTTCTAAAGTCTAGCATATTTGCTGTCTGGGCAATTCCAGGAGAACAGAGGAAATTGATATTATGCCAGAAATGGATAGTATGGTCTATTTGTTGAGTTTATTATGTTTATTATTAACCCATTGACCTTGAGAGTTGATATGTCATCTCTTTCATTACTACATTTCTTCCTTGAGTCCTTTTATCTCTTCTTTGTATTCATTTCAGAAATGTCATATTCTCATTGAGTTCATGGAGAATTAATCATGTTCATTTGCTTCACGGAGTGATTTTCGTTTTTTTTTTTTTTTTTAATGTTTTATTTATTTTTGAGAGAGACAAAGCGTGAGTGGGGAAGGGGCAGAGAGAGAGGAAGACACAGAATCTGAAGCCATCTCCAGGCCCTGAGCTGTCAGCACAGAGCCTGACATGGGACTCAAACCCACAAACAGTGAGATCATGACCTGAGCCAAAGCCAGACACTTAACTGATTGAGCCACCTAGGCGCCCCCATGGAGTGATTTTCATGCTGTGTTCTTCATATGACTTTTGGTTTATAATGTTGCCTTTTTTCCCCTTGTGACATCTTTATGTTAAAAAACCTACAATGGTTCCTTTTTGATTATAGGTCATCTTTGAATTAGAAGTATTCTTCTTAGATCAGCTATTTGCCCAACAGTGAAGTTGTGGGAGAGGAACCTGGGTAGTGGTTGGGAAAGACAGATAGCTTAAATTTTCCCAGTTGTCTTAGAAGACTTTCTTACCAACACTTTTCTCTGGTGGTATGACTACTCAATGGAGTAGGAAGCAGAGCCCCCCCACCCCATGTCACAGGTTTTTCTCATTTAGATTGATGAACACCTCATGCATGTTAGAATCACCCAGAGGAAGCTAAGCTAAACCAATTAAGTGAGAATCACTGGGGGTGAGACTTAATATTTAAGTTTTTTTTTTTATTTTTGAGAGAGAGACAGACAGAGCACAAGCAAGGGAGGAGCAGAGAGAGAAGGAGACACTGAATCTGAAACAGGCTCCTGGCTCCGAGGTGTCAACACAGAGCGTGATGCGGGACTTGAACTCATGAATCCTGAGATAATGACCTGAGCTGAAGTTGAATGCTTACCCAACTGAGGCACCCAGATGCCCCTATATATGTATTTGAAGCCTCTCCGGTGATCTTTAGGTATAGCCAGACTTGGAGAATTATTGGTTAAGGTTTTATTTTTAACTAAGATCAGATATTTGGCTTCATACTTCACCTTACTATCATATAGCCTGTTTCTTGCAAAAATATCATGTGTGGGCATTCACATTTTCCCTGATATGCCCTACCTCATCCCACAGCCCACTCACATTTCCTGATCAGCATACTATTTAAAGGCTTATTAGTTTTATCTTAGGCACACCATCTTTCTTTGGAGAACTCTGAAGTGTAACCCATTCTGCCTGATTTTTGCAGTCAGGCATCTTGTGTTCTAGCTTGTCTGGTTCCATTTTTTTTTTTTTTTTTTAATTTACTGTGGAATATAATACACATATAGAAAATGCATAAAATGTAAATACACTTTCATGTAACCACCATTAGGTCAAGAAACTGAACCTATGCTAGGATCTCAAAAGCCCTGTGATGCCCCTTCCCAATCACAGACAATCTTTCTCCTTTTATAAAGGTAACCACTATTCTGACCTATTTGGTAATTATTTCTTTAGTTTTCATTCTTCTCATATTTACGGTTATGGTTGTTTCCTAGTTTCATCAAATGAGGTGTTCTCTATTATCAGAGGAGAGGGATAGAAATGCCTTTATTCTTCCATGTTTGGAGGTAGAGGACTATTCATTTTAAGGGATCAGAAAATCAAATACATATTTGAATCCATTAAATGCCTTATATTAGTCTCATTTTTAAAGGGGTGCCTGGGTGACTAAGTCAGTTGAGCATCTGACTTCAGCTGAAGTCATAATCTCACAGTTCATGAGTTAGAGCCCATGTTGGGCTCTCTGCTATCAGTGTGGAGCCTACTTGGGATCCTCTGCCTCTCTCTCTCTCTCTCTGCCTCTTCCCCTCCTGCATGTGCACACACTCTCTCTCTCAAAAATAAATATTAAACAAATAACTTCTCCAAAATACAGTATTAAGGTGAAATGGGGAGAAAGGAGTAATGAGTTACATTAAAAAAATAATAAAATATTCTACAAAAACATTTTATCTTTATTGAACTTTATTTCATTTTATTCTTAGTCATTTTATGAGATTGCTTGTTTGGGTTTGTGGTGTGTGTGTGTGTGTGTGTGTGTGTGTGTGTGTGTGTGTGTGTGTTTTAACAGAGGAGCTTAGACATCATGTAATTAACACTGCAGAGGCTTGTGTTTTAACAGAGGAAGTCAGAGATCGTATAGCTAATGCCCCAGTGGCAGAGAACATACACCAGCAGTTCAACGTATGATACCCTAGTGCAAGCAATTAGCTTGACTTGATTTATAGTTTCATCAGTAAATGCAAAATTATGAGGTCAGAATTTTAAACCTGTATTTCTCTTACAACAATTATGGCACCAGATTTTTCAGTATCAATAAGAATACCAGTAATGAACATGGTAACCACTGTTTTGGGTACCCAAGAATTTAAATGTATATTCAAGTTAATTAAATCTTTTTTAGGAATATGAAGCCATCTACCTAGCAAAATTAACCATACAGATGATGTCACCACTCCAGATAGAAAGGTCATTATCCGTTCATTCTGGACCCACAGGTAAGGATGTTTTTTCATTTTGGAGAAGGTTGGGGAGAGAGATGATGGTATGAAAGGTAGAAAGCACCTTTTGCTCTTTATTGGTTATACTGAACAATTTAAGTTGTTTAGAAAACTTGGGGTAGACTATTGAATTAAAACAAGGTAATTGTAAATTTTAATTTTATACTGAATACATATGTATTGTATTGAGCTTCTACTGTGTAAACACCACTGTACTTGGTTAATAGAATAGGCTAGTTAGAAGATCACATTTCTGCTTCGTTTTAGTTTAAGTCTTTAAGTGGTGTAACTGCTGTAAAGATTAAAATAAGAGGGATCTGGAGAAGGGGCTTTAAGTACACTCCATGATCTTACTAAAAATAAAAGATGGTTAAATAAGTGAAAGCATGTTTCAAGTTAAATAGGGTGACTAATGTGAGCCACCCCAGTTTTTCTCTTGTCATCAATATTTCAGTCCCTTCTCCCTTTCTTCCCTTTTTCAGAGTATTCTCTCCATTATTTTCAAAGTTAATGATCCAAGCATGCTGTCAAAATCTTTTAACTTTATCTTTCTTCTCTAAGACCTTTGTTACCCTTGTTTGTATCCTTTCCTTTTTACTCAATCTCAGTCTATTTCAGGTTCATATTGGCCTCCTATCCAAAGTCTAACTTGGTTTATTCTGTACATTCTTGCCAGATTTATTTTCATAGAAGATAGTTCATAAAAGATAGTTCTAATGTATTTTTCCTGTACAAAAGCCTTCATTGGTTTTATTCCTACAGAAGAAAACATAGAGTGTCATAGTAAGTAAAGGCACTTCTGATCTTGGTGTCTCTCAGAGTTCCTCTTTATATATGCATTCCAGAAAACTGAACTCATGGTTTCATTTGTGTCTTCTTTTCTCCACCTAGAGTGCATCACATTGTTTCTCTACCCTTAAAAACTTAGTTCACACGTTACTCAAGAGAAAGGATGATTAACTTAATCTTCCTCCAATCCCTAGTTATTTGGAATTCCTATACTCTAGAGCTTTATTTGTACCTCCTCACTTTCTGCTTGCATTAGTTGTTGATGTTTCTTTCAACGTTTATTTATTTTTGGGACAGAGAGAGACAGAGCATGAACGGGGGAGGGGCAGAGAGAGAGGGAGACACAGAATCGGAAACAGGCTCCAGGCTCTGAGCCATCAGCCCAGAGCCTGACGCGGGGCTCGAACTCACGGACCGCGAGATCGTGACCTGGCTGAAGTCGGACGCTTAACCGACTGCGCCACCCAGGCGCCCCAGTTGTTGATGTTTCTTACCTCTTTTAGATCCAAGTTCAGCACTTCATCTGAAACTCAGCTAGACCAGCTGTATTTAGCTTTATGGCTAGCATATTTTCTTTATCCCATTGCCTTGATATTCTATCATTATTTTATTGATCTTATAGTGAGACATTAGTTTCATGTTAGAATCCAACCTCTGATACAACATTATTACCATGATTTAGCCCAACCTTTTGGGCATAACTTTAAGCTTGTGCCATTGTTAGGCAGATAACACAGTAGACCCTTTACCATTTTAATTGTTCCCCTAAGTTTTCCTCCATGGAGACTCAAATTTCTTGACTATAACTATTGGCCATATAGGGGTAACTTTGATTCTATGTGGAAAATTTCTGTACTAGCAGACTTTGATGTAAAGAGTAGGTAAAATAAAATCTGCTCTGTGACATCCCATCCTTTCTCTTAGTTTTAGACTTCTTGGTAATCAAACCACAGCTTCACTGGAAAAATATTTTCAGCAGTGTCTATGAAAGCAAAAAGATAATCATATCTCA
The DNA here is from genome assembly GCF_016509475.1 of Prionailurus bengalensis. Lineage (NCBI taxonomy): Eukaryota > Metazoa > Chordata > Mammalia > Carnivora > Felidae > Prionailurus > Prionailurus bengalensis. The sequence goes on from NC_057355.1 coordinate 101,069,550, forward strand.
AAAATAAGATTGCAAAAATACAAAATTAATCTCTTAAAGTTTATGTTCGAAGTCACAGGTTTATGGTGCCTAAAAAACAAACTTGGCAACCAAACATTTAGGTACCATTATCTCTTTAAAAATTCTGTTTTCAAGATATTTTAAAAATTAATGATTGTGGGGCACCTAGGTGCTTCAGTCGGTTAAGCATTTGCCTTCCACTCAGGTCATGATCTCACACAAGAGATTGTGAGTTCAAGCCCCACATCGGGCTCTCTGCTCTCAGTGCGGATCATCTGTCCGCCACTCCCCCCCCCCCCAAATAAATAAGTAAATAAATAAGTATTAATGATTGTTATTTGTAATATCTAAGACATAGTTAATTCTCAAGAGGGGAAATATATCCTGTCATGAAGATATAAAATTGTTTGGGTAACAGAAGAATTTACTAACATTCACTAAAAATTCAGTTATGGAATTCTAGTGAATATCCCTACATTTATGAAAATGAAATTTTTACTGGATCTAACATTGTAGCAATTGGACTTATTTAAGTTCCCATTATATGTTATATTCATGCAATAATTTTTAGGCAGTTTGAAGAGAACACATGAAGAAGAAGATGATTTTGGAAACATGCAAGTGGCAACTGCACAAAATGGCTGACTCAAGAGCAAGATTACAGAGGATGTGAATTTCTATTTGGGAAGGAGAAAATACTAGAGACAATAATAATGTAAAATGGTAAAAATACAAGTAGTTTTTTTTTTTTTTTTTTTTTCAATTATATGTTGCTTCCAGACGTGTTTCTCTGCAACTTGTTGAGCAACATTTTAAGAAGATGTTGGACTTCTGCAATAGATGGCACTGATGGTTTTACTCCTTTTTTCTTTTCCTTTTCTTTTCTTTCTTTCTTTTCTTTCTTTCTTTTTTTTTTTTTTTTTTTTTACACTTTACAGTTTTATTATAAACCAAGAATTTTGGACTTGCAAAGAGGTATTATTGCAATAATGCACTTTTCATACTTGAAATTTATTTGTATGATATAAAGTTATTACTTTAAACAAAATGCAAGTTGGGGGGATTTGTTTATAAAATCTGGGTAATTTATAACGAGAATTTCCTAAAGTTTGCTAAAAATTCATTTTGTGTTCTATATATTACATTTTAAAAATAATTTTACAGTTCACTTTTATGATGGAACCTCTTATGGAAACATTAGCAAATGCAGAAATCTGCCACATACCTGTTTTAGTATAATTCAGTAGCTTCATTACCCTTTTATTTTTTTAAACTTCTTTATCCCTTATTAATAATCTTTGAATCATGACATTAGCCAACTCTTCTTACTTTAACATGATCCAAGTATTGCTTCTATCCCTATTATCTTCGTAATTTGTTTATTCTAAAGAAAAAAAGTATAATGAACAGAGGAAGATGTTTTGCTTGGTGATACCAGATGCTAAAAAACAAGGAGTTTTAGACTTTTGAGTGACTTTCCTTTTTTCCTTAACAGCCAAATGTTGTGTTTGTTCTTTTTAGAGTTGCCTACCCCATTTTTTCTCTGTCCAAAATAGTTCGAAATAGAATATAATAACCAATGTAGCACTATTTTTTTTCTAAATGAAGCCCAAAAGAGAAAAGTGCCTTGCATTATTAAAAAATTAAAAATAAAAAATAAATCTTCACGACCTCTAAATTAGTATGTATAACGGTGAAAAGTTTTTAACGTTCTTTTGTAATTTCTTTTTCTTTTTAACCACAAATTAGTTAAAACAGAGTCTGCGGCTTAAAGAAACCTCAGTAAGTTATTAATGTGAAATATTTACTCCTTCATTTTATGTTGTCTTAATGAGTCTGTGAGGTTGTTCTGTCTCAGATAGCAGCTTTTCTTGAAGATGCATTTATTGGGGAAAGTGGTTTGTGGGAAACCTCATTGTATTTAAAATTAGTGTTTTAATTCTTTACATTGAGTTAATCCAAATTTCCCCCATAGTTTGCATTAACAAAGTCACTTTATGGATCCTTAATTCTCCATATTTTTATTTATACATATAAAGATTGTTCTAAGAAAAACATTTTTGCTATTTTAAGTATGCCATGAGGGAGGAGAGGAGTGTTTTTAACTTTTTATAGTTGATTTAGGGTAGCACAAACAAAACTCCTTTATATCTCATTTTTCAGTCCTCTCTTGAGGTGCTTTACTGATGGGAATGATTTCCATACATTCCCTTGGTACCATCAGGTACTATGCAAGGTAACCCATTACACCAAGTTACTTGTTTTGCTTTCCTCCCTACAATGTAATATAATACAGTAAAAAAGCTTTTTTTTATCCAGCATAGCAGGAGAGTGGAAATGAATTAAAATTGTTTTATTAACTAAGAGTTAATTCCTATTGACCGAGGTGGTATTCTTCTGATTCCTTTCTCTTCCCCTATTTTACCACCCTGAGAAGAGCCTATGATTAATCCCACTGTGGTCTTGTATTCTGTTGTGTGATTAGGTCATGGTGTGGTAGTCCAGTAGAGTCAAGATTTGCATTGTGTTCAGAAATTCCACTTGGCAAAATGCCAGATAACACAGCTTTCCTGTATATAGATCACTATATAGGTCAGCAAAAACCTCTCTTGCAACCTAATAATCTGTGATGCTTCTTCATTCAGCAGAAACTCTGCTTAAAAGAATCTTCGTAATACTACATTTAGGTTTTAAAATGAGGGAGTTAAGATTTTTAAAATTAGTTTCTTAAATACACATATCCTCTCTAGTCTGGCCAAAAATACAGATTTGGTCATTTATTAATTTAAAGCTGGTAATTTTCCACTTTTTCTAACCACTGTAATTTTTATGTTGTCACTGAAGTGCCTGCCCAGCACTGTATATTAAAGACTGTCTCTTGAACACTAGGAAAAGGGACTATCATCTTCTTGAGTACAGTACTAATGGGGACAAAACATGAAGTTTATTTTTCTTTCATGTAAGAACACCCCAAGTTTGTTTTACCTAAATTCAACTAGTTCTGGTAGCTCTTCTAGTCTTTCTTCTGTTTGGTTCCATTTCTGTTAATTCTTTTATTTCTACAGATGTTTTGTGATAGTTACCTATAATACATTTAACCAATCATGACTTTTTTTCTAGGCTATTTGAATAATGTATGAGTGATGTAGCACCTAATTTTAGACATTAAATATGTTATCTGGGCAAGGATTTAAACTGAAATTGCAGGAAAACTGCTTTACTGTCCACGTTAAAAGTATGAAACAAGTATTGAAAATATTCAAACTGGAATGGCAGTGTTCTTACCTTCTAATTTTAATTAGTTCATGTTAATTTCTTATCTATTATGTGTTTAAAGAGCAGTTACCTTTATTTGTATCTACTCTATGGTGGAAATGTTAAACCATGATAGCTTCTGGCTTCTGATACCAACTCTCAACCACTTAACTTTTACAGCAGAATATTTGTTTTGGGGGGAGGGGGATTTTGTGCTTCATATGAGTTTAGAAGTAATGTCAGAAAATGTTAAGCATGTCCTTTTTAAGAAAATATAAGGTTTCTAATTGTCTAATTACCATGGTAATTCAAGTGAATTAGAAGTATTTAACTGCAATCTTGAATTATAAAGTTGGGATGCATATACACACACACACACACACACACACACACACATATATATATCAGGATCTCAACTTGATGTAAAGTAAATGAGCAGTTACCTGGCGGATTTTTTTTTTTATAACTGGTTTAATCCATAATTCCATAACAAACTTAGCTTCACTTCAGTATTTACTTTGTCCATCCAAACATGCTCCAATATGGAAATGATAGGAAATAACTAAGATTACTAAAAGATTTTATTTTATTTTTAGAAAGATAAGTTTCTAGGATCTTTGAATGCTGGATTTTTTTGTCTTACCCATCCATGGCAGCTAAAAAAAAAAAAAATCAAAATATTCAGGTTTACATGTTAGCTCTCTCATAGGGAGTTGCCATACCTCACAGTTCAAAGTGTATTCTATAGATCAGTAACATTATACTGACATGTAATTGCAATTTACTATGCAGCAAAAATGATTCAAGAAGAAAAATAACCTACAGTGTCTATTTACCTTTGTATAGGGAATTGCTTAAGTTACTCTGCTTTTAACATTTGTACTTGGATAAAATGCTTATGTATGTATAGGAATGTCACAGTGCAAGATGCTGCTAGCCCAGGCACAAAGTATTAAAATTATTTTGTGAAGATTGGTGGTTGTATTAAAACTGTTGTGCCATTATACCTCAAAAAGATTGAAACGTTCATTTATACTGCTTATGCCTCAGAACTACTTTAGATTGTTGTCTTCTAGGTAAAAGTAACCTGCTTTTACTACCTCAGATTAATAAGGATGAACAAACATTGGATGTTAAGCATTTAAGAGTATCTTGCAAAAACATTGTATGGTCACACACACACAAATCCAGGCAAGGCCTGAATTTTAGCTCAAGAATATTTCTTAAGTATTAGTTGAACAAACTTGGACTTGGAAGTAAATTCATGTCTGAAGGAAAGAGTATAAATCATCCACAGAGCAGCTTCTAGCCTGTTAAAAACAACACTACTTGTGTTCACAGTACCATATTCCCCATCAGCCTACATACTACTTACTCTTCATCAAATCTAAGATGCTATCACTACACTGTTCTTTTAGATACCACTAAAAGGCAAAATATTGTTGAATAAACTCTGGCAAGCCATTGATCAGAAAACGCATCCTGATTTCCAAAATGTTAGCATAAAAAATGTGCATCTTAGAGTCAAGGAAATATAAAAATACAAAATATATGAGGCATGATAAAAATCACAACTGTCACTTCACCCTATCTTTTCAAAGCAATAATGCTTTAAAATGTGAATATATAGTTTATATATTATGAAACATTTTATGCAATTTTCTCAAATTTACTCACAATACGAGTTAGAAAATTTTAAACATACTCTGGCTAACTTTTAAAAAAAAAATTTATTTTTTTATTTTTGAGAGACCGAGTGCAAGCAGGGGAGGGGCAGAGAGAGACACACACAGATCTGAAGCAGGCTCCAGGCTCTGAGCTATCAGCACAGAGCCCAACCTGGGGCTTGAACCCATGAACCGTGAGATCATGACCTGAGCCAAAGACATAGGCTTAACCAACTGAGCCACCGAGGCACCCCAATGGCCAGCTTGCTTGCTTGCTTGCTTGCTTATTATTTATTTATTTATTTATTTATTTATTTATTTATTTATTTATTTATTTATTTCTTATATAACTTATTGTCAAATTGGTTTCCATACAACACCCAGTGCTTATCCCAACAGGTGCCCTCTTCAATGCCCATCACCCATTTTCCTTCCCCCCCCCCCCACCTCAGTTTGTTCTCAGTTTAAGAGTCTCTTATGGTTTGCCTCCTTCCCTCTCTGTAACTTTTCCCCCCCTCCTATCCCCCCTGGTCTGTAAAGTTTCTCAGGATCCACATATGAGTGAAAACGTATGGTATCTGTCTTTCTCTGCCTGACTTATTTCACTTAGCATAACACTCTCCAGTTCCATCCACATTGCTACAAATTGACCAGCTTTTAAAATAAAGCTAAATACAGGGGTGCCTGGGTGGCTCAGTCAGTTGAGCATCTAACTCTTTTGGCTCAGGTCATGATCCCAAGGGTCATGGGTTTGAACCCCATGTAGGGCTCCACACTGGCTGAGTGTGGAGGCTGCTTAAGATTCTCTTCCTCTGCCCCTCATCCCCGCTTGCACACTGAGGTTAAAACTTTAAATAAAAATAAAGCTAAATACAAATCACCATTTTCATCAATGACAATTTTTATATTCTTTATAACTCTTATAGGGAGGGTTTAAAAGACCTTAAGAATACTATTTAAAGGGATTTACTGAAATACCAACCTTGTAGACAATTTTATTTCAAATTATTTACAAGAATGGTAAAGCATATAATTTTGCCTTCTTTTAGGTTTATTTTTTTTAACATGGGTTTTAAGTACCATAATGTACTTAATAAAGCTACCATCGTGCCAAGGTTGTAGGACTCCTGAAAAGGCAAAACTAGCTGAAAAGGCAAAAGCAGGTTTGTTGCTTTTACTAGAAACAGATCAATTCATAAGCATAGGTCATTAGCAGGTAAGTAGTGCACCCTCTATTGGTGAAGGGTTTCTATGGTTTTAGAAAGCCAACTTGAGCTTACTACAAGGACAGAAATCCTAAATCCAGTTGAGGTACGTGTGAGGGAGAGGGATGACAGACAAGTGGTGGGTCTTTACTTTCCCAATTAATTTTACAAAGAGTACACAAAACTGAAATCTTCTGAACCAGGACATAACCTAATAGTTCAACAAAAGATGCAAGAAAAACACAGACATTAGGATTCTAATGAAAGACTTTTCATCATATGAACAGGTTTAATGTAACATGGAATGCAAAAGATTAGAACCATTAATAAAATATCCAATTTTCCAACTTAAAAAAAATAATTAAAATAAATAAAATCAAAACAAGATAGTGACCAGAATAATAGTACCATGACAATCACAGTAAATAGAAAAGCTTCCATCAACATTTCAAGGATTTAACAAATGCAGTATGATACTTATTTAAAATATTCCACTCAATTTTGTAATCTTTCATAAAAATGTTACTTAGAAGACATCAATGAAAAGATGAGAAATCAGGTTAGAAATACACAATATGCCAAGATTTGCTCATTCACTGTTAAAAAGTACCTTATATTTGCTCTTAGGTATTTTAAACAAATGAATAATTATATTTCACATATAAGACAGGTGGTACCTTAACTGCATAAGAATTATATAAACTTTCAGATGTACACTTAAATTGTTTTATTTTGAATCCTGTCACATTTTATAATTTTCATTTCTACTTACTGAAAAGGCTAACCAGGTTGTTTGCCAATTCAGTATTAGGACCAACAAATGTTGGTCCGCACTACATTTAGTTATCTTACCCAATTTCACGTAATATATGGAAAAATGATAACACTCCTAAGTGATTTTTGGTGTTTCTCTGATTGAAACAAAAGTATTAATTTTGTGAATGTGATATAGCCTTATTTGTGGTATATATATATATTTTTTAATGAGCAGTACAGATTGCAGACACATAACTATACTACCTATACTCTTAACTACAAAGAAATGAAGCCAAACTTTAGAAAAATACAATGCAAGAAAAGATTCAAGTTAAAAATATATTCCTTTGGTTAAAAATCATCCCCTTTATAAGACTCATTTGTAATCTAAACTCACAGCATGTCCCACAGGCCAAAGTAATCTTCTAAGTGTCATTATACTTGTTGAATTACCATGTTATTTTCAATCCAGTATTTATGGAGGTCACTGGGTTGCAGCAACAAAATATTTTAACTCTAAGAAGAGTATTGCCTTGTTGCATTAGCTCCTTTGACAAATGTCTTTAAAAGATTTTTACTTCAGAAACCTCCGACACATGTAGTTTTCTTCAGATACTGTATATCCAAACTTTTTATAGAAACCAACATTTTGTGGTAGACATTCAAGGGTAATCTTATAACAGTTCAGTTTCTTGCTTAGCAAAGTAAGGGTTGATAACAACCTGCAATTCAAAAAGCAGGGGGAAAGCATAGAGCATTTGTTAATGAAAATGCATTTGAGTAACTTAATATAAATGAATAAATATTATATAAATAAAATTTCAAATTTATATTAGAAATGGGTTTAGGTCATGACCTTTCTCACTATATTCATTTAAATATTCAAATTGTAACTGGACAAGCTTTAAATCACCCAAAGCATTTGACTGTTTCAAATATAACTTATCTAAGTTGTCTCTAGCACATTAATAGAACAATACTAAATTCAACCTAAAATTAATGTTAACACTGGGGCACCTGGGTGGCTCAGTCAGTTAGGCCTCCAACTTCAGCTCAGGTCATGATCTCGTGGCTCGTGAGTTCAAGACCAGCATTGGGCTCTGTGCTGACAGCTCTTGCACCTGGAACCTGCTTCGGATTCTGTGTGTCTCTCTCTCTTTTTCTGCCCCTCCCCTGCTTGCTCTCTCTCTCAAAAATAAACAAACATTAAAATTAAAAAAAGGATTCATGTTAACACTAAACACTGTCAACTTTTTTTTAAAAATATGGCCAAAATTTTGAATCTTTTTCCTAAATCTATTCAAACTACTTAGGAACAGACATTTCCACATAAAATGAGTAAAAGCTTTGTTCTGTATCATTTTTAAAGCTAATATTTGTGAAAGTATATATCAGATTACTTCTGGATTGCTCTAAATAATATGAAATAGAAACAAAACAAAAAAAGTATACATTTTTCAAATCCTTAAAGAATCCAAACCCCAGTATAAGAATGTGATTCTAATGGCCTTAGGGAAAAAAAACTACATCTACAAAAATTTACCCAAAGGGTTTTCTCATGTTCGCACAGACTGAAAAGTTGTATCATTTTGAAGACAGAACATCTTGACTGAAGTTAGGAAACTATAAAAGGTATGACATTTAAGTGGACTAGAATATTAGAAATTGGTCTGTTTTGTTCACTGGTGTATCCCAAATATCTCAAATAATATCTGGCACATAGCAGGTCCTAACTTATTGAGCAACTTCCTTAAAATTCAGAAGAGATGGTATTAAGCAAGTTAAAAGATTTAGATAGGGATGCCTGGGTGGCTCTCAGTCAGTTAAGCGCCTGACTCCTGATTTCAGCTCAGATCATGATCTCACTCTGAGTTCAAGCCCCACATCAGGCTCTGTGCTGAAGGGTGGAGCCTGCTTGGGATTCTCTCTTCTCTGCCCCTCCCCCCCACTCACGCTGTCTCTTGTCTCTCTAAATAAATAAACAAAAGATTTAGATAAATGCATAGAGAATTATACAGGAAAGGCTATTTTAGTATATGTTTCTAAAACTTAGGAGGCTTAGGACATTTCCTTTGTTTTTAAATAAGACTGGGAAATAGGTGAATCACTTGACTCGGCCAAAAGTTTGTTTCCTATTAATATGAAAATATTAAAAGTCAATAAAAATGTTAGTCTATAAGACAGTACACTCCCAATTTCCTAACTTCATGATAAAACATAAAAATACTTTGTTTCTTCCATTAAATTTAATTTAAACTACAGGGTGAGCTTAATTAAGGACACCTAAAAAGAACTTCAAACAGGAAACATTTTTTAACAAATATCTGGGTAAGATACTATTAACTAAAACAGAAAAAGTATCTAATTTAATGAGGGTTACCTTGTTTCTGCCTACTTACAGTTTGCCAAGCTGCTTTCCTCGGCATTCATCACTAACAACAACATCTTCTACTCTTCCTCTCTGAAAATATTTACAGCGTTTAAAGGACTAAGCATGTAGTTTTGTTTTTAGCTACATCAACAAGTGACAGAATTCAATGATAACAATATTTTGTAAACTTGGAAGTTCACAGAAACCAAAATGCAACCCTTTTTTTAATTATAGAGGAAATAATATAATGAACCAATTTGTAGCCTAATCTTGTTTTGTCTATATCCAAAATCTTACACTCCATTGTTTTAAAGCAGATTTCAGAATCCACAGAACCAAAATGTAATCTTATCATGTTCCATCATCTTACTCCTTGCTTAAGAGCAATTTCTTTCAAACATCCAAATATAATTTACTAATTTCTAGTAAAGAAAGCTCACCAAAATTTGTACCTCAGAATACATTTGAAGTGTTTCTAATTTTCACTGGATTAGCTAGGTTCTCATGAGTCATGAGGAGTGATCAGGAGTTAGAAATGTCACAGAGCAGAATACAGTTGAACAATATGGTTTGTTTGAACTGTACAGGTGCACTTATGCAGATTTTTTCTAATAAATGCAATACTGTAAATGTACTGTCATGATTTAATAACATTTTCTCTGGGGTGCCTGGGTGGCTCAGTCAGTTAATCATCAGACTCGATCTCAGCTCAGGTCATAATCAAGCTCTGTGTCAGACTCTGGGCTCACAGTGAGGAGCCTGCTTGGGATTTTCTCCCTCCCTCTCTCTCTGCCCCTCCTCTGCTCACGTTCGTTCTCTCTCGCTTTCAAATAAACTTAAAAAAAAAATAGTAACATGTTTTTCTCTAGCTTGCTTTATAAATAAAAATACTATATATAATATACATAACATAATCAACTGCTTATGTTGTAGGGTAACCAGTCAACATTAGTTTTGGGAGTCAAAAGTTACACGCAGATTTTTGACTGCAGAGTGTCAGCATCCCTAACTCCAATCTTGTTCAAGGGTCAGCTATATAATATTCTGAATCTTTTAGTGCTTGGAAATGGATGTGGGAATTTGTGTTACTGTATATACAAAGTATTTTGTTGTTTTTTTTTTTAAATAGCATTAGGGATTCTAAACATCACTGCCAAATTTCATGATGCTGGCTTGGTTTCCCTATGACTATACCAAATCTGACACCTTACAAAACAATGTTTAGCAAACAATTCAGATAGTTAATACATCTTCTTCCTAACTCTGAGAACACAAGACGAAAATGTTACTAAGTGATGTCTAAGAAGCAAAACTTTTTCCAGGGCAATACAGCTCTCATTTTACATTGAAAAGCAGTCAGAAAATAGATTTGTCTAATGGAAACTCAAAGTTGATTTTGCTAGAAAACATTTGTTCATTTTATTCATAAGCATTAATGTGAACACATACCTTAGCACAGGAATGGATGAATTTATGTTCTATTATCAGAGTTGCTGTAGCCACAATTTGTCCTAAAGTCACATCTTCCACAACTGTAACATAATAGTCCCCAGATTTCTTCATGTGCTCAAAAGATTCTGTGGAAATCGGACACGTGTTATGTGGCAGACTTTAAACTTTATTAGGTGCCATAAAAATATTAGGATTAGCTGACTCATTATTGAATATTTAAAGTGATTTCACCATGGCAATTTACTTTGTTTTCTAAAGAAAAAATTAATTATTATGGGGTGCCTGGGTGGCTCAGTCAGTTAAGCATCTGACTTGATTTCGGCTCAGGTCATGATCTCAGGGTTCGTGCCCTGCGCTGGGCTCTGTGCTGGCAGTGCAGAGCCTGCTTGGGATTGTCTCTCTCCCTCTCTCTGATCCTCCCATGCTTGCTCTCTCTCTCTCTCTCTCTCTCTCTCTTAAAATAAATAAACTTAAAAAAAAGTTTTCAAAGAAAATATTAAAAATGACCAAGAGGTTGAAACATCAGCAATTACTATCAATTAGAATACAGTCCATACATTAAAAAAAAAAATCTGCTAGCAAAGTACAACTATTAACAGCTATTTTAGGTGAATAACACAATGCAAGTAAATTACAGATGCTTCCACTTTTGTGACTAATGAAAACTCTAATATCTTTATTACGTTAAATAAGTTTCTTTAACCTTTACACTCAATATTAAAAAGAAAACAAAACTGTAAATCTCTTATTTGTTTTTAAAAAATTTTAACGTTTTATTTATTTTTGAGAGAGCATGAGCAGAGGAGGTACAGAGAGGAAGACAGGGAATCCCAAAGCCCAACATGGGGTTTGAACCCTAAACTGTGATATCATGACCTGAGCCAAAGCCGGACACTCCACCAACTGAGCCACACAGGTGCTCAATTTACATGAGCAAATTTTAATTAAAATGTTTACATGGCTCCATTCTGTAATTTTTAGTCTTCTGGCTTCAAAATATTTTGACAGTGATCTGGTGTTTCAGGACTCTGACTTGCTTTTTTAGAAACAGAATCTGGTGCACCTGGGTGGCTCAGTTGGTTAAGCATACAACTCTTGGTTTTGGCTCAGGTCCCATCTCCTGGTTTCTCAAGTTGGAATCCCACATCCATCTCCATGCTTATAGTGTGGAGCCTGCCTGACATTCTCTCTCTCCCTCTCTCTCTCTGCCCATTCCCCGCTCACTCTGTGTGTGTGTGTGTGTGTGTGTGTGTGTGTGTGTGTGTCTCAAAAATAAGTAAATATTTAAAAAATTTAAAAAAAAACGAATCATTGTTTTTGTTTGCTTTGAAAGCACCTTGTGAAGTAGCTAAAAAATGTTTCCATATCTAATCATCCCAAAGTCACATGGCAAATAGGAGCAAAGATGGAATACTTTTCTCTCAAATTGATTTTTAGTACTTATCTTGGGTTTCTCATCTAATCAGACATACAGGCAAAGAGGAATTCAGAAATAAAAACTGAGCCTAATATTCTCACATACTGTTTATTTCTAGTCTTGTTCTAGATAGGGTTCTGGAGTGGGAAGAAGAAATAAATTCAAGGAAAACAGTGAGAATCAGAAAAGAGTGATCTTCATCTTGGGAGGATCAGCTACAGTACAAAACAAAATTACCTGGTGACAGAAATGAAGAAATTGTAGAAAACAGGAAACGACAGTGTTAGAGCACTGGATGGGATCAGGAAGGTTCTAATCCTTTCTTTATCAGTAACTATCTGTGATCTTATGTCATTTGACCTCTCTGGATTTCCATTCTCTCATGTGCATTATAAATTTTTTTTTAATGTGTATTTATTTTAAGAGAGAGATAGGCTGTGAGCAGGGGAGGGGCAAAGAGAGAGGGAGACACAGAATCTGAAGCAGGCTCCAGGCTCTGAGCCATCAGCACAGAGCCCGACACAGGGCTAGAATGACATCATGACCTGAGCAGAAGTCAGACGCTCAACTGACTGAGTCACCCAGGCACCCCCATCTCTCATATGTATTATAAATGCTTATGACACTGGTTGACCTTAAAATTCAATATAAACAAACTAAATAAATTGAGAACATAATGTCTCAATCACTCTTTTTTATTTGGTGATGAGATTTCCATGAATAACCTAACCACATGAAAAATACTATAAGGGGCGCCTGGGTGGCTCAGTCAGTTAGGAAGCCAACTTAGGTTCAGGTCATGATCTTGTGGTCTGTGAGTTTGGGCTCCATGTCACATTCTGTGCTGACAGCTCAGAGCCTGAAGCCTGCTTAGGATTCTATGTCTCCCTCTTTCTCTGCCTCTCCTCTGCTCATGCTTGGCCTCTCTCTCAAAAATAAACATTAAAAAAAAAAAATACAATATAAAACAATCTCTAAAGATGTCACCTAGATTTAATGCTACGATAATTGTCTAAAAGTCAGGTATTTTGTAAAACACGAGAATTGCTACATTTGGATTCTAGAACAGGTAACCACATTAAACATTTAAATAAGAAAATGGGCATGTGGCTCAGTTGGTTAAGCATCTGACTCTTGATTTCGGCTCAGGTCATGACCTCATGGTACATGAGTTCAAGCCCCAGGTGATAGCATGATAGCACACAACCTGCTTGGGATTCTCTCTTTGTCCCCTCCCCCCCCGCCTCTCTCTCTCTCTCTCAAAATAAATAAACTTTAAAAAATAAGAAAATAGCTAATTATCCTATGAATAATTTCCAGCTATTTGAACACAAACACAAGTAGACACTGAACAGCTCTAAATGAAAAATCTTGTTTCCCTTTATTTTCATTCAGGAAAAAGATGCTGTAGTACTTACTCATAAATTGTTCAGGGTTGACAACTCCAGTTTCAGTCAGCTGACCTAGTACTTTAAAAAAACCTAGTTTTGAAAAACAGATTTCAAGTCATGAGAAGACCAAATGAAAGATCAAAAGCAATGTGTGAAGGTGGTGGGATTATGGGCACTTGTGTTTTCAGAACTTTCTGTAATCATTTTGAAATTAATCATTTTATTATTTAAAAATATTAAACTGAAACCCATTACTCTTTCTATAATCACTACATGAAACAAAGAATAATAGGTTTTACCAAGGATTTTGCCTGGAAAAGGATTTTTTAAGATTTTGGAGTCATGCAGACCTTAATAATTAAATATTTATAAAACAAGCAGGTATATTTTTCGATGTAATTTGCATTAAATTTGCTGCAAGGAATGCCAAATTTTCCCAAATACATGCTTTGGCTTTATTTACTTAAACGTGCAAGATCGTCATGGTCAAATAGGATATTATTTTTGAATTAAAATATAAATATTGTTGAGACTAAGTTTTAAGGAATACTAATTAATTTCATTAATGTTAAATTAATGTGAACATTTGAGAACTTTGAGAATCTTAACTTCTACATACTCAATAATTAGTCTGACCAAAATTAGTTTCTTCAGATTTCCTACTAAAAAGAAAACTAAAAAGTTTATTTCTTATTACCAAAATTTAAGGAACTCATTTTGGAGAATTTATATTAAAAAAAAAGAAATATATGTAAACAAAACCTCTGCAACCTTTCCAAGTAAATTATCTCCACCCTCATTTCCCATCCAGCTTCTTAGAGAAGACTCTTCTTTATTGTCATTATAGATGATAATTTTACCTTTATGAAAAGTCTTTTTAAAGGATTAATTAGGGAGGAGTAGTGTTGTACTTAAGACATTTGAAATATTTCACAGTGATACCTGGTCTTAGCCATTATATATACATATTGGAATTGAGTGTCTCAGTCACTTTAGAAATTAAGTACAAAAAAAATCCAAAAATCAAATATTATTTTTTAATATTCTCAGCATCATCATATTTTGTGGAGAAAACAGAATGCTAATTACAGTTGACTCTTGAACAACACAGGTTTGAACTGTGCAGGTCCACTTGTACATAGATTTTTTTCAATAAGTACATTACAGTACCATAAATACATTTTTCTTAATAACATTTTTCTCTATCTTACTTTATTGTGAGAATATAGTATGTAACACATAACATAAAATATGTATTAATCAACTATTTCTGTTATTGGCAAGGCTTCTGGTCAACAGTAGGCTACTAGTAAGTTAAACGTTTGGTGAACCAAAATTTAGACACAGATTTTCAAATGCACAGGGGTCAGTGCCTCTAACCCCCCATGTTGTTCAGGGGCCAACTGTATAATTCTAACCAAGATTTGTAAACCAAGTCCCTACCTCTGTTTAAGTCAGCAGTACAAAGGGGCCTCAAAACCAAACCTTCTCCAGGATGTGTTGGGGAAATGGCTGGAGAAAATGTTGCTGTATTCTGGCTCCAGTCCACTTCTTTGAGTAGACTTGGGTCAAACATAGGAGTTTCATCAGGTTTCATCTTTGTAGTAAGGTCTAAAATAAAATTTTAAATGGTAAGGCATTTATTTAATAGGGAATTATGGCTGGTAAGAAAGTCTATTTCTTAATAAAAGTTAATGCAATTAGAAAATTCTTTTAACATATATGCAATATATGTTCTATCCCGAATCTAGCATAAATGCCACCATCACAGATGAACAGAAGACTTATGGTTAACATCAGATAGTAAACAAATGACTAAATTTGTTAAGTTTTAAACTTTAAAACCATGTTTTCTAGCAACTCTTCTAAAATATTTTTCCTATCGGCTGGTGCTAGCATAGCACTGTGATTAGCTGACTTTTCATGGGCTTTACTTTTTTTATTATTGGGCTAAGAAATTGTTGGTCTTACCACTAAGAAAGACTTATTGGCCATACTACTTGGTTTTTATATGAATCATAAACAGAAGATAATTGATAAACTGGCTTATTTACTCCACATTCACTGTAGTATTTGGTCTCAGCTAGTAAAGATTCATATTAAGGGTATCTGTTGGATTTTGTTTTCAGACCAGATTTTCTAAGAACCTATAATGTAATTTTCTCAGCTGCAATTAGGAAGCGTGAGAAGAGCCAGTGTTTTTCATACTATTAAAAAATAATCAGTTATAGTATTATCCTCTTTTTTGAACATTCAGAAACTGGTAGATTCTTACTAGGTGTGGTCTAATAAAACAGCCTAAACAACAGATACAAGGACAGAATGAAAAAATTATATAAAACATAAAAATGGGGGCAGTGGCATGTCTGTGGAACCCAGAGTTGCAAGAACAGAATCTTCATTAACAATTATTAGGAGACTGTAAAGCAACCCCTAACTTTCATTTCTATTCCTTTACCCAGTTAAAAAAACTATTCTATTTGATACTTGCTTCTAGCTTTCCTTTGAAACAAAGATTTTAAAGATATATATCCATAATATTAACATAACAAAAGGAAACAAACAGGAAAAATTAAAGTCTATTTGATGACAATTTTCCCAATAACCTCACTCCAATTATGTTCCCTATTTCCTAAGTCATGATATGCTTAAGGGAAATTAGTCTGAACTTTTCCTTAAAGGTGGATTAAACCTCTGCATGTGTAACTGACAACCATACAGGTAATGCTGCACTTACAGTAGAGGCTTTGGGAGGGTAGTGTGGTATAATAACAGCAGTTAACATTTGTTCAGCATTTACAATAGGTCAGACATTATTCAAAGAACCTCACACATTACTAATTCATTTACTTCAACAATCCTACAGGATAGGGATGATTATTATCTCCATTTAAACAGACTAGGAAACGAAGTAACCTGCCCAAGATCACAAAGTTAGTGGAGTCAGGATTTAAACTTAAGATGGAAAAGAGCATGAGCTTTGGAGTCAAGCTGGTGTCCAAATGTCAAATGTGATTATAGCTAATGTATTCAACTCTAACAATCTGTTTACTCATTTGTAAAATGGAGATGAAATTATTAGAAGGACATGAATTACTATATACAGCACTTAACAGTGCCTGGCATACTGTAAGTGCTCAACAAGATATACTTCAGTTAGCAGCTAATTAAAATTCATGTTTATAAATCTTTGTTACTTTTTTCATCTTTAAATTAATTCATGAGTCAGGCACTGTGCTGGGTACAGACAGGGGCTACAAAAAAGATGACAGGTTATATGTTTATATTAAACTGAAACATTCTTGGATAGAAAAAAAAATCATAGTTTATTATGTAGAACACCAAGGGGTTTTTTCCCCCCTCAAAAAGGACTTAAATATGTTAAGCTGTAAAAAAACAAAACAACTACATCTGGTTCTAAGACTAGTAAGGAAAGGAAATAAATTGTGATGATTAAAATATTAAAACAGTCATTCATATTGGGGCACCTGGGTGGCTCAGTTAAGTGTCTGACTCTTGACCTCAGCTCAGGCCATGATCTCATAGTTTGTGGGATAAGCCCCACATCAGGCTCTGTGCTGTCAGCACAGAGGGATTCTCTCCCCCTCCTCTCTCTCTCTGCTCTTCCCCCACATGTTCTCTCTCTCTCAAAATAATAAACATTAAACACACACACACGCACACACAATCTGGGGCGCCTGGAGCGTCAGACTTCAGCTCAAGTAATGATCTCATGGTTGTGGGTTCAAGCCCCACGTGGGGCTCTGTGCTGACAGCTCAGATTCAGAGCCTGGAGCCTGCTTCAGATTCTGAGCCAGTCTCCCTCCCTCCCTCTCTCTCTCCCTCTCTCTCTCTCTCTGCCCCTCCTCTACTCATGCTCTGTCTCTCTCAGAAATAAACAAACGTTTTAAAAAACCACACATTCATATCAAATTTAACAAGCTTACAGTCCACTTGAAACAGATTTTGTATCGGTTAACTTTAATGCATGCATTTTAGTGTTTGTCCCTGGGAATTGGATCCCTGAGGCTTTTGGGTATTCTCTCATCGCAAACATGGGTAACAACATTTTTTCAGGTAGGCAGATAAACAGGCTAAGTATTTATCAATAGAGTAAAATGTATACATTAAATACAGAAGCCCAAAAGTGTTAAAAATTTAGTTCCTCAGGGCAAGACACTATTTAAACAGTTTGATGTTCATTTTATTTAACATACAGTTGTAATCATGAACTTTAAAGAAAGCTCAAAAGGGAATTTCGATGAACATTAGAACAATTTAAAGTAAGTAGATTACTTTTTCCTATGAAGTTGCCTGAGTTTACAATAAAATGTAGTCTAGAAAACACACAAAATACAGTTAATAATTTCCAAGAGAGAAGGGGGAGAGGAGGTACACAGGAGAATTAGGATTACAAAGCCTTTAACTAATGAATTTTAAACAGTAAATACTAATATTTTCCTGTGCTTTTATTTAACCAGATGGTCCTCTTCCCTGAATGATCATAAAAAAATAGTATTGGCTAAAATTTATGAAGTGCTTTGTACCTGTTAACTCATAAAAATACAATGAGAGATCTTGCATTATTATCCCCATTTTACAGACCAAGAAATAGGCACAGTAACTTGCTCAAGATAACAGGGCCAGTAAGGAACAGAGTAAGGATTCAAAACCAGGCAACAGAGCCGGCTTCATAGGCACTGGGCCCCATTGCAGTTGCCCTGGGCCTCACACTTGGTTCTACTCTCTGCCGCCACAGAATTGAAACTCTTAACAATTTTTAAACAAAGAACCCTCTATTTGCATTTTGCACAGGTTACCACAGACTATGCAGCCATTCCTGCATGACTCCAGATTCTGTACCCTTAGTAATGAAGATGCACTAGTGAAGATGAATTCCCTACTTCATTGTACAAGTTAAAAATTTAGTCAAAAGCAACACCTGTAAACTGTATTTGGAAAATAAGAGTATTCGACATGTCAACAAAATACACTGAACAAAGCATTCTGGATAGAAATAAGAATCCATTAACTGGGCAATCAGAAATTAACATCAAAACGTCCTGATGAGTTATTTTACAAAATAAAGCCATACTTAAAGTTACTTTCCTTTATCTCACTCCATCCCCATTTAGTAAAATTCTGCTGGTGCCCAATTAATATGCTGGGAAAGTTAAAATAGTATGTGATTTGATTATCAAATTTCAAAAGATTTTTAGAAAGGAATAAAATAGATTTGGTTTACAAAAAATTATTTTAGGATCTTAAGGTGCGCTGAAGTATTGCAAAACTAGGAAATTTCAGTAAACAGAATTGCAGATGTCTGAAGCTGAATCTCATCATCAACACTAGGGTGACTGATTTTAAAAACTAAACCTTAACCCTCCCTAAATATTTCTCCAGAACCTTTCCAATTTAACTGTGAAGTTAGCATGCATTTACAAGGCCCATATAAGCCTAACAGCCCAATAAATGCCTAGTGAATGAATAACAAATGGTATAAGACTTACTCGGTCACAACTCAGAAAATCCAAAAGAAGAAAGTTTCCCAAATTGCCACAAATGATATCACAAAAACGATACACCAAATTCGTTTTTACTAGGATCATCAAGTTCTCGTTCAATTGACTATTCTTTGGGCAATTTCAACAATTTAGTTTCCCAACTTGTACAGCAGACTAAAATACAAACAGGGAGGAGATGCTGCTAGAAGCCAAGCAATTGAGAGCAACAAGTAGTAGACACTGGGAATGAAGATTTTTAAAGTTGATACAAAAATTTAAAAAGCATAATCCAAGGCTAAACCTAAACTGCTTCACATATCTCAAGAGTTCCTGGGTCATCGCTACATTACTTCATGACAGGGTGAATGGGGGAAGGGGTAAGTTTTGCTCTTTGAGACTTCAGGGTTTGTCTACATGCACTTCGTAACAATTTCGATACTAATTTGACTAATTTTTTAATCTAAAGAACACTTTATTCGCTGATGATTTTTAACAGACCTTGCCATATTTATTAAGCTATGAAATTATACTTCAGCAGAGAATTTTAAGAAGTATTTTCTGATCGTTTATTTGATCCCTATAATCTGGTACTATTCCCAGGCTACCGATTAGGAGGAAACTGGAGCATGTGGAGCCTCAAGGTAACACTGCAAATGTGTGAACTGGGACTTGGAATCCTATCCTGTTTTCCCATCTTGAGCTCTAAAACACCATATTACATAGACTTCAATCTTCACATCATCGTACCAGACAGGTAGCTTTAATTCTAAAAAATATCAGCGAATTCTACCTGAAAGGCTGATTTAATGATTTCTTGAGACCCATTCTAAGATTTATTCATGAGTGCATAACCTAACAAAACTAATTCCATAATCTCCCGTTTCAATTTTGCCCGAAATTTTAAGAGTTCGGTTTACATAAACATCAGTTCCTCCTATAAGGAAAATCATAGTGCTCAGTGTGTCTAGGGGTACAAGCCCCGGGAAAAGACACAAAGGATGTCCTTCCCTTCCGCAGCTGAAGCCCTAGTTTAGTCAGTGCAGGAGGTGATCTTCCGGGCAGAATCAGGTCCTCAAGTGGCTCCCGACCGCCGCGGGGTGCACCTCGGAAAGGAACAGGGAAAAGGGGGGGTCGGGGCATTCGTGCCCCTTCAAAATTGATGGCAGCAAGGGCTGTGAGCAGCTGTCTCGATCCCCCACGTTAAAATCTGGTGAGCGAAGAGTTAGTTTCGACCCCAGACCCTGTGCCCACCACTGTATGGCTGGACCGCTAGCCCTCATCCCTAACCTCTCTCTGACCCAGGCGCGCTCAACTTGCGCCGAACCGCACTCCACCACCACATGTGCACCCACCTGGCGAGGCTAAATGCGCGGCTCCCGGAACAAACACCTCCCACCCGGGCCTAGCTCTCCTCGCCCGGGGACAGCGGTCACACCTGTTTGATAAATGTGAAGGCAGGCCCACGACGGCCCCCTGGACACCAGGCGCGGCCCGGCTCTCGCTCCCCGGCCCCCAGCCTCCCTCACCCGTGGAGGCCTCGCGGTCGGCGCTCCTCTCCAGGCCCGCTGGACTCTCACCCACCCGGGCACACAGCACCGGATCCGGATCCGGCTTCAGCGCCAGCCCCACCTCCTCTTCCACCTCCCGCGCCACGGTTGCCGTCGCGGCCGCCCCTGCGCGAGCCGCCACCGGGACGTGGCAACGCCGCCAACGCCTCCGCCCCACCCCGGGCCGCTTACGCAGGGAGGGCCTCGCGCAGGCGGGCGGAGGTGCTCCGAGGGCGAGGGGCGGGCCGGGGCGGGGCGTGCGGCGGGCTTTCGCACGTGGGGCGCGGCGAGGACCGCCCCCGCGGGGACTCCGCCTCCCGGCGGCGCGGGGGCCCCACCCGGGCTCGCTCCCTGCGGTCATGCCCGCGGCCTCCAGCTCTCGGCTTCTCGGGAAATAACTCTGCTTAGGAGTCAGCGAAGCACCGTAAGTGGTGATAGTGTGGGCCTTTTGCATTCTCGGAACCCGGAGGCTCGGCCTCTTGCCCTCTGCCGTTGCCCCTTGTTGCCCCGTCTCTTAATAGTGCATTTAATTAGGACTTGGGCGACTGGCTGGCAGCTGGAAGCTCCTCATCCCGTTTTCTGAGTCACCTCCGTGAAGTGGGGCCACTGCAGTCCTTTCAGATCCTTTTTGGATGAACCACAGGGTTAAGACACCGGTTCTCAGCTGTGGCGGTTTCGCCTGCCAGGAGACAGTTGGCGATGTCTGGAGTTTTTCAGCCTGTCTGTGGGAGAGATGTCACTGTTATCTGCCAGAGGGTAGAGACCACCTAGGCTGTTAAACGTAAAATACACAGCAGGGACCCACGACAACATTGGAGAGTTAGTGGAGATGCTGAGGTGGAGAAACCCTGGATTAGAAAAGAAAAAAATGACTTTTGAGTTCCCATTTCCAAAACAGATGTCCTCATTTTTACGGGTTAGGGAACTGAGGTTCAGAGAAGTAATTTACCAAAGTCATATAGCTACTTGGACCCCTTCCTTGCCTTATACCATAAATTTCGACTTACTGGAATTGCAAAGTATTTTATTCTTAATACTGTTTGAAGAACACTGTATATAGTCTGCTAGAAATGATATTTTCTGCTTATTTGTGAGATTTAAGTTTCAGTTAACACTTTTACTGGTTCATGTATTCTCACACCTTCAAACGTCTGTGTGGCTGATGGCATGCACATTTCTGTATCCATCCTTCTTTTTACCGTTTTGCATAGGAAAAATGTATAAGACGTAAAAAGAAACACCACAAATCTTAAACATAGATCCTTGTTTCCTTATCACACTTCTGGCCCTATGTTTTCGATGAATTTCTTCTGAGCAACAAAATACTGTAAATTTTACAGTTTAGCAAAAAGTATAGCAGTTACACAATTTATCACAGAACACAGTTCTGAGAGGTACCCCAAAAGATCTCCCGCATTTCACAAGTATTCCTCCTTATCCCTTTTGTGCCACAGGAATACGATTTCTCCTTAATAGTCACTCTAGCCAGTACACTCTAGCCTCCTCCTTTGCCTGTTGGTTTACTTGCAATGAGGTAGCCAGGTGACAATCTCAACTTCTAGTTTAATGGAATCATTGGTGTGTTCTCTAGTGATTTTTATTTATTTTTTATTTTTAAATTGTATTTGAGAGAGAGCGAATGAGCAAGCAAACGAGGGACAGGGGCAGCGGGAGAGAGAGAGAGAGAGAGAGAGAGAGAGAGAGAGAGAGAGAGAGAGAGAGAGAGAGTGAGAGAGTCTCAAGCAGGTTTCTTGCTCCGCATGGAGCAAGGAGCCCCTTGCTCCAACGCGGGGCTTGATCCCAGGATCCTGGGATCATGACCTGAACAAAAATCAAGAATTGGACGCTCAACTGACTAAGCCACACAGGTGCCCCTATTTTGTTTTTTCAATTGAGATATAACTCATGTATAACATAACAATGATTTTATATATGTATGTATTGCAAAATGATTACTTCAGTAAGTTCAATTAACATTCCTCACCATACATAGTTACAAATTTGGGTTTGTTTTTTTTGTGTGTGATGAGAACTTTTAACATTTACCCTCTTAGCGACTTTCAAATATACAATATTGTTAGCTATAGTCATCATGCCTACGTTGTATCCCAGGAGTAATTTAACTTATAACTGGAAGTTTGTGCCTTTTGACCCTTTCAGTCATTTTGCTCTGACAACTACTAATTTTTTCTCTATAGCCATGAAATTATTTGTTCGTTTTGTTAGATAGAACATATAAGTAAGATCATAGAGTATTTGTCTTTCTCTTTCTGACTTGTTTCACTTACCGTAATGTATTAAAGCTCCATCTGAGTTGTTGTAAATGACAGGATTCCCTTTTTTATTGTGGAATAATATTCCACTATTTGTATTTGTATTTATATATATGTATATATAAATAAACTTCTTTATACATTCATCTAACAATGGACACTTAAATTGTTCCCATGTCTTGGCTATTGTTAGTAATGCTGCTATGAACATGTGGGTGTATACATCTTTTCTAGCTGGTGGTTTAATTTTCTTTGGATAAATATCCAGAAGTGAAATTGCTGGGCCATATGGTAATTTCTATTTAAACATTTTTGAGGAACATGTTTTTGTTTTTGTTTTGTGTTGTTTAGAACCTTTTTTTTTTTAAGTTTTTATTTTCATTCTAGTTAACATACATTGTTATATTGGTTTCAGGTGTACAATATAGTGATTCCACAATTCCATTCACCACCTGGTCCTCATCACAGCAAGTGGGATCCTTAATCCCCATAATCTGTTTAACCAATGGTGGTTACATAGTTGCAGTGGAACTGATAACCATCAGTGCTTTATAGTTAAGAGTCTGTTTCTTGGTTTGTTTCTTTCTCTCTCTTCCTCCACCCCCATGCTCCTTTGTTTTGTTTCTTAAATTCCACACATGAGGGAAATCAAATGGTATTTCTTTCTTTGACTGACTTATTTTGCTTAACGTTATACTCTCTAGCTCCATCCATATTGTTGTAAATGGCAAAATTTCATTCTTTTTATGGCTGAATAATATTCCGTTGTATACATACATCACATCTTCTTTATCCATTTATTAATCGATGGACACTTGGGCTGCTACCATATCTTGGCTCTTGTAAATAATGCTGCAATGAACATGAGGTGCTATATCTTTTTGAATTAGTATTTTTGTATTCTTTGGGTAAATATCCAGGACTGCAATGGCTGTATTATGGAGTAGTTCTATTTTTAACTTTTTGAGGAACTTTCATACTGTTTTACATAGTGGCTGCACCAGTTTACATTCCCACCAATGGTGCAAGAGGGTTCCTTTTTCTCCACATCCTTACTTGTACCTGTTGTTTCTTCTGTTGTTGATTTTAACCATTCTGACATGTGAGGTGATATCTCTTGTAGTTTTGATTTGCATTTTCCTGATGGTAAGTGGTGTTGAGCATCTTTTCATGTGTCTATTAGCCATCTGGATGTCTTCTTTGGAGAACTGTCTGTTCATGTCTTCTGCCCATGTTTTACATGGATTATTTGTTTTTTGGTGTTGAGTTGTATAAGTTCTTTATATATTTGGATACTAGCCCTATATTGCGTATGTCATTTGTAAATATCTTCTCCCATTCAGTAAGTTGCCTTTTAGTTTTATTGATTGTTTCTTTCACTGTGCAGAAGCTTTTTATTTTGATGTAGTCCCAATAGTTTATTTTTGCTTTTGTTTCCCTTGCCTCAGGGGATCTGTTTAGGAAAAAGTTGCTACAGATGATGTCAAAGAGGCTACTGCCTATATTCTAGGATTTTTATGGTTTCAGATCTCACATTTAGGCCGTCAATCCGTTTTGAATTGATTTTTGTATGTAGTATTAGAAAGTGGTGCAGATTCTTTCTTTGGCATGTTGCTGTCCAGTTTTCCCAACACCACTTGTTGAAGAGACTGTCTTTTTTCCTATTGGATATTCTTCCCTGCTTTGTCAAAGATTAATTGACCATATGATTGTGGGTTTACTTCTGGATTTTCTATTCTGTTCCACTGATCTTTGTGTCTCTTTTTGCATCAGTACCATACTGTTTTGACTACTCCATCTTTGTAATATAACTTGAAGTCCAGAATTGTGATGTCTCCAGCTTTACTTTTCCTTTTCAAGATTGCTTTGGCTGGCTGGGTCTTTTGTGGTTCCACACAAATTTTAGGATTATTCTAGTTCTGTGAAAAATGCTGTTAGGATTTTGCTAGGGATTGCATTAAATATGTAGATTGCTTTGGGTAGTATGGACATTTTAATCATATTTGTTCTTCTAATCCATAAGCTTGAAATGTCTTTCCATTTCTTTGTGTTGTCTTCCATTTCTTTCATCAGTGTTTTGTAGTTTTCAGAGTACAGGTCTTTCACCTCTTTGGTTAGTTTTATTCCTAGATATCTCATTAGTTTTGGTACAATTGTAAATGGGACTGTTTTCTCTTTAAAAAAATTTTTTCTTTAATTAAGTAGACTCCATGCCCAATGTGGGGCTTGAATTCATGACTCTGAGGTTAAGAGTCACATGCTTTACTGCCAGAGCCAGCCAGGCACCCCTAAATGGATTGTTTTCTTAATATCACTTTCTGCTGGCTCATTATTGGTATATAGAAATGCAACCAATTTCTGTATGTTGATTTTGCATAGTGTGACTTTACTGAATTTATTTATCAGTTCTAGGAGGTTTTTGGTGGAGTCTTTTGGGTTTTCTATATATAGTAGTATCATGTCATTTGCAAGTAGTGGAAGTTTCACTTCTTCCTTTCCAATTTGGATGCTTTTTATTCCTTTGTCTTGTCTGATTGCTCTGACTAGGACTTTCAGTAATGTGTTAAATAGAAGTGGTGAAAGTGGACATCCTTGTCTTGTTCCTGACCTTATGGGAAAAGCTCTCAGTTTTTCACCCTTGGGTATAATGTTATCTATGGGTTTTTCATATATTGGCTTTATTATGTTGAGATATGTTCCCTCTAAATCTACTTTGTTGAGGGTTTTTATCATGAATGGATGTGGCACTTGTCAAATGCTTTTTCTGCATCTATTCAAATGATTATATGGTTCTTGTCCTTTCTCTTATGTGGTGTATCACATTGATTGATGTGCAAATATTGAGCCACTCTTTCCCAAGAATAAATCTCACTTGATTGTGGTGAAAGATTTTTTTAAATGTATTCTTGGATTCAGTTTGCTGTTATTTTGTTGAGCATTTTTGCATCTATGTTCACCAGAGATATTGGCCTATAGTTCTTTTTTTTGGGGGGGGGTGTCTTTATCTGGTTTTGGTATCAGGGTAACACTGACCTCATAGAACGAATTTGGAAATTTTCCTTCCTTTTCTATTTTTTGCAATAGTCTGAGAGGAAGAGGTATTAACTCCTCTTTAAGTGTTTGATAGAGGGGTGCCTGGGTGGCTCAGTCAGTTAAGTGTCCAGCTCAGGTCATGATCTCATGGTTGTGAGATTGAGCCTCGTGTTGGGCTTCACACTGGGCATGGAGCCTGCTTAGGATTCTCTTTCTCCCTCTCTCTCTGCCCCTCCCTTCCTCTCAAAATTAATTAATTAATTACAAAATAGGAGAGGAAGCTTGCTCACCTTGTCCTGCTGATCACTTAGATTCCACCCACATCTGCCTAAACAACGCAGAAAACCACAAGAAGACTAACAAAACGGACTCTCTGGAGCCAAGTATAGACGAGAGGCCCACGGAAGAGGGTAGGAAGGGCGGAGAGGTGGTGTGTGCTACCTGGACTGGTGGGAGGGAGCTGGGGCAGTGGAGGAGCAGCCCACCCGGCAAGGCAGAGCCCCCGAGTCTGGCTTGCAAAAGCAGAGGGGCCGGAAGGAGTGAGTTCTGACAGCCAGCGGGACTTAACATCTGGATTAAGTCAACAGCTCTAGTCAGAGAGCGGGAGGGCAAGAGGACACCAGGACACCGGGAGGGAGAGGTGTTGAGCTCCGGACGACAGAGCTCAGCTCAGCAGGGGAACAAAGGCGCTGGCCAGCGCCATCTCCCTCTCCCATCCCCCAGCTGAAACCCCAAAGGGAACCAGTTCACCTCACCAAACTTGCTTGCACCATGCAAACACCCAATGCTGTGCTTCTGTGGATCCATCCCTCCGATGGGTCTGCCTCCCTCCTGGTGCCACAGGGCCCCTCCCACAGGGGACCACCAATGGCAAAGCGAGCCAAGCCTGCTCCTCCCACCCCCGTGCACCTTGTGGATCCACCTGGCTAATACGCCAGATCCCATCAAAGCAGCACCACAAGCCTGGCAGTGTGCAAGTAGCCCAGACAGGGGCCACACCACTCCACAGTGAGTCCTGCCCCTGGGAGAGGGGAAGATAAGGTTCACACCAGTCTGACTGTGACCCCAGCCGTGGGCTGGGAACAGACATTGGGTCTGACTGCGCCCCGCCCACCAACCCAAGTTACTCTGGACAGCACAGGGGAAGTGCCCTGCAGTTCTGTGCAGCTCCAGGGACTATCCGAAATGATAAAACGGAAGAATTCTCCTCAAAAGAAACTCCAGGAAGTATCGATAACTAACGAATTGATCAAAAACGATTTAAGCAATATAACAAAACATGAATTTAAAATAATAGTCATAAAATTAATCACTGGACTTGAAAAAAGTATAGAGGACAGCAAAGAATCTATTGCTACAGAGATCAAGGGACTAAGAAACAGGAGGCTTTCTGGTTGCGGAGTCTAGGGAAGATGTGCAGAAATGGCACCTCGAAAGAGGAAAGAAAAGAAAGAAGAACAGGTCATGAGTCTTGGACCTCAGGTAGCTGAAGGAGAAAATGTGTTTGGCGTGTGCCACATCTTTGCATCCTTCAGTGACACTTTTGTCCATGTCACCGATCTTTCTGGCAAGGAAACCATCTGCTGTGTGACTGGTGGGATGAAGATGAAGGCTGACTGAGATGAGTCCTCTCCCTATGCTGCCATGTTGGCTGCCCAGGATGTAGCCCAGAGGTGCAAGGAGCTGGGCATCACCACTGTCCACATCAAACTCCGGGCCACAGGAGGAAATAGAACCAAGACCCCCAGACCTGGGGCCCAGTTGGCCCTCAGTTCCCTTGCCCGCTCAGGAATGAAGATTGGGTGGATTGAGGATGTCACCCCCATCCCCTCCGATAACACCCGCAGGAAGGGGGGTCGCCGTGGTTGCCGTCTGTGAACAGGATTCCTCAAATTTTTGTTTTCTGGTAATAAACTGCCTTTGTGTAAGCTAAAAAAAAAAAAAGAAAAGAAAAGAAAATAAACAGGAGGAGCTAAAAAATGCTATAAATGAGGTGCAAAATAAAATGGAGGTGACCACAGCGCGCATTGAAAAGGCAGAGGAGAGAACAGGTGAATTAGAAGATAAAATTATGGAAAAAGAGGAAGCTGAGAAAAAGAGAGATAAAAAAAATCCAGGAGTATGAGGGGAGAATTAGAGAACTAAGTGATACAATCAAACACAACAATATCCATGTAATAGGAATTCCAGAAGAGGAAGAGAGAGAGAAAGGGGCTGAAGGTGTACTTGTACAAATCATAGCTGAGAACTTCCCTGATCTGGGGAAGGAAAACGATATTGAAATCCAAGAGGCACAGAGAACTCCCTTCACACGTAACTTGAATTGATCTTCTGCATGATATATCATAGTGAAACTGGCAAAATACAAGCATAAAGAGAAATTTCTGAAAGCAGCTAGGGATAAACATACTCTAACTCTATATAAAGGGAGACCAATAAGACTAGTGACAGACCTATCTACTGAAACTTGGCAGGCCAGAAAGGAATGGCAGGAAATCTTCAATGTGATGAACAGAAAAAAATATGCAGCTGAGAATCCTTTATCCAGCAAGTCTGTCATTCAGAAGAGAAGGAGATATAAAGGTGTTCCCAAACAAACAAAAACTGAAGGAATTAATCACCACTAAACCAGCCCTACAAGAGATCCTAAGGGAGATTCTGTGAGTGAAATGTTGCAAGGACCACCAAGTACCAGAGACATCACTACAAGCATGAAACTTACAGACATCACAATGACTTTAAACCCATATCTTTCAATAATAACACTAAATGTAAATGGGCTAAATGCTCCAACCAAAAGACATAGGGTATCAGAATGGATAAAAAAAAACAAGACCCATCTATTTGCGGTCTACAAGACACTCACTTTAGACCTGAGGACACCTTCAGATTGAAAGTGAGGGGATGGAGAACTATCTATCATGCTACTGGAAGTCAAAAGAAAGCTGGAGTAGCAATACTATATCAGACAAACTAGAATTTAAATCAAAGGTTGTAACAAGAGATGAAGAAGGGCATTATATAATATTACAGAATTTATCCATCAGGAAAAGCTAACAATTATATGTGTCTAGCCACCAAATTCGGAGGCACCCAGATATAGAAAATAATCACAAACATAAGCAATCTTATTGATAAAAATGTGGTAACTTTTGATAACTTATTGATAAAAATGTGGGGTAACTTCTCAATACCCCACTTGCAATAATGGCTAGATCATCTAGACACAGGATCAATAAAGAAACAAGGGCCCTGAATAATACATTGTATCAGATGGACTTGACAGATGTATTTAGAACTCTGCATCCCACTTTCTTCTCGAGTGCACATGGAACATTCTCCAAGATAGATCACATACTGGGTCACAAAACAGCCCTTCATAAGTATACAAGAATTGAGATCATACCATGCATACTTTCAGACCACAATGCCATGAAGCTTGAAATCAACCACAGGAAAAAGTCTGGAAAACCTCCAAAAGCATGGAGGTTAAAGAACACACTACTAAAGAATGAATGGGTCCACCAGGCAATTAGAGAAGAAATTAAACAATATATGGAAACAAATGAAAATGAAAATACAACAATCCAAACGCTTTGGGACGCAGCAAAGGCAGTCCTGAGAGGAAAATACATTGCAATCCAGGCCTATCTCAAGAAACAAGAAAAATCCCAAATACAAAATCTAAGAGCACACCTAAAGGAAATAAAAGCAGAAAAGCAAAGACACCCCAAACCCAGCAGAAGAAGAGAAATAATAAAGATCAGAGCAGAAACAAACAATATAGAATCTAAAAAAACTGTAGAGCAGATCAATGAAACCAAGAGTTGGGATTTTGAAAAAATAAACAAAATTGATAAACCTTTAGCCAGGCTTCTCAAAAAGAAAAGGGAGATGACCCAAATAGATAAAATCATGAATGAAAATGGAATTATTACAACCAATCCCTCAGAAATACAGCAATTATCAGGGAATACTATGAAAAATTATATGCCAACAAACTGGACAACCTGGAAGAAATGGACAAATTCCTAAATACCCACACACTTCCAAAACTCAATCAGGAGGAAATAGAAAGCTTGAACAGACCCATAACCAGTGAGGAAATTGAATCAGTTATCAAAAATCTCCCAACAAATAAGAGTCCAGACCAGATGGCTTCCCAGGGGAGTTCTACCAGACGTTTAAAGCAGAGATAATACCTATCCTTCTCAAGCTATTCAAAAAAATAGAAAGGG
The DNA here is from genome assembly GCF_016509475.1 of Prionailurus bengalensis. Lineage (NCBI taxonomy): Eukaryota > Metazoa > Chordata > Mammalia > Carnivora > Felidae > Prionailurus > Prionailurus bengalensis. Next base: position 101,099,659 of record NC_057355.1, read on the forward strand.
AAGGAAAACTTCCAGACTCATTCTATGAAGCCAGTATTACTTTGATTTCTAAACCAGACAGAGACCCAGTAAAAAGAACTACAGGCCAATATCCCTGATGAATATGGATGCAAAAATTCTCAAGAAGATACTAGCAAATCGAATTCAACAGCATATAAAAAGAATTATTCACCATGATCAAGTGGGATTCATTCCTGGGCTGCAGGGCTGGTTCAACATTTGCAAATCAATCAATGTGATACAACACATTAATAAAAGAACCATATGATCCTGTGAATCGATGCAGAAAAAGCATTTGACAAAATTCAGCATCCTTTCTTAATAAAAACCCTCGAGAAAGTTGGGATAGAAGGAACATACTTAAACATCATAAAATCCATTTATGAAAAGCCCACAGCTAACATCATCCTCAATGGAGAGAAACTGAGAGCTTTCCCCCTGAGATCAGAAACACGACAGGGATGTCCACTCCCAACGCTGTTGTTTAATATAGTGTTGGAAGTTCTAGCATCTGCAATCAGACAACAAAAGGAAATCAAAGGCATCAAAATTGGTAAAGATGAAGTTAAGCTTTCACTTTTTGCAGATGACATGATATTATACATGGAAAACCCTGTAGACTCCACCAAAAGTCTGCTGGAACTGATACATGAATTCAGCAAAGTCTCAGGATACAAAATGAATGTACAGAAATCAGTTGCATTCTTATACACTAATAATGAAGCAACAGAAAGACAAAGAAACTGATCCCATTCACAATTGCACCAAGAACCATAAAATACCTAGGAATAAGCCTAACCAAAGATGTAAAAGATCTGTATGCTGAAAACTATAGAAAGCTTGTGAAGGAAATTGAGGAAGATACAAAGAAATGGAAAAACATTCCATGCTCATGGGTTGGAAGAATAAATATTGTTAAAATGTCAATACTACCCAAAGCTATCTACACATTCAATGCAATCCCAATCAAAATGGCACTAGCAGTCTTCTTGAAGCTAGAACAAGCAATCCTAAAATTTGTATGGAACCACAAAAGGCCCCGAATAGCCAAAGAAATATTGAAGAAGAAGACCAAAGCAGGAAGCTTCACAATCCCAGACTTTAGCCTCTACTACAAAGCTGTAATCATCAAGACAGCATGGTATTGGCAGGAAAACAGATACATAGACCAATGGAATAGAATAGAAACCCAGAATTAGACCCACAAAAGTATGGCCAACTAATCTGTGACAAAGCAGGAAGAATATCCAATGGAAAAAAGACAGTCTCTTTAACAAATGGTGCTGGGAGAACTGGACAGCAACATGCAGAAGCATGAAACTAGACCACTTTCTCACACCATTCACAAAAATAAACTCAAAATGGATAAAGGACCTGAATGTGAGACAGGAAATCATCAAAACCCTAGAGGAGAAAGCAGGAAAAAAACCTCTCTGACCTCAGCCACAGCAATTTCTTACTTGACACATCCCCAAAGGCAAGGGAATTAAAAGCAAAAATGAACTATTGGGACCTCATGAAGATAAAAAGCTTTTGCACTGCAAAGGAAACAATTAACAAAACTAAAAGGCAACCAACAGAATGAGAAAAGATATTTGCAAATGACATATCGGACAAAGGGCTAGTATCCAAAATCTATAAAGAGCTCACCAAACTCCACACCTGAAAAACAAATAATCCAGTGAAGAAATGGGCAGTAAACTGAATATGAATAGAAAAATGAGTAGACACTTCTCTAAAGAAGACATCCAGATGGCCAACAGGCACATGAAAAGTGCTCAACGTCGCTCCTCATCAGGGAAATACAAATCAAAACCACACTGAGATACTACCTCACGCCAGTCAGAGTGGCTAAAATGAACAAATCAGATGCTGGTGAGGTTGTGGAGAAACGGGAACCCTCTTGCACTGTTGGTGGGAATGCAAACGGTGCAGCCGCTCTGGAAAACAGTGTGGAGGTTCCTCAAAAAATTAAAAATAGACCTACCCTATGACCCAGCAGTAGCACTGCTAGGAATTTACCCAAGGGATACAGGAGTACTGATGCATAGGGGCACTTGTATCCCAATGTTTATAGCAGCACTCTCAACAATAGCCAAATTATGGAAAGAGCCTAAATGTCCGTCAACTGATGAATGGATAAAGAAATTGTGGTTTATATACACAATGGGATACTACATGGCAATGAGAAAGAATGAAATGTGGCCTTTTGTAGCAACGTGGATGGAGCTGGAGAGTGTTATGCTAAGTGAAATAAGTCATACAGAGAAAGACAGATACCGTATGTTTTTACTCTTATGTGGATCCTGAGAAACTTAACAGAAGACCATGAGGGAGGGTAAGGAAAAAAAAGAGGTTAGAGAGGAAGGGAAGCAAAACATAAGAGACCCTTAAAAACTGAGAACAGGGGCGCCTGGGTGGCTCAGTTGGTTAAGCGGCCGACTTCGGCTCAGGTCATGACCTCGCGGTCCGTGAGTTCGAGCCCCCCGTCTGGCTTTGTGCTGACAGCTCAGAGCCTGGAGCCTGTTTCAGATTCTGTGTCTCCCTCTCTCTGACCCTCCTCCATTCATGCTCTCTCTCTGTCTCAAAAATAAATAAACGTCAAAAAAAAATTAAAAAACAAAAACAGAAAAAACAAGGTTGATGGTGGAGGGAGGGAAGGGTGGGTGATGGGTATTGAGGGCACCTGTTGGGGTGAGCACTGGGTGTTGTATGGAAACGAATTTGACAATAAATTTCATATTAAAAAAAATAATAATAAAAAAAGCTGATGCTTTGCCTAGGTATCTAGATCTGACTTATAATTCTAACTGTAACCTGAGCAACCCTGGAAAAGTTATCTTGCCTCTCTGAGTCTCAGGTTCCTCTTCTGTAAAATAGAATACATAAAACCTCTTGTAGGGACAGTTGGAAAAAATAAATATGATAATAAATAAATAAATAAATAAATAAAAAAATAAATAAATAAATATTTGGTAGGATTTGAAGCCATCTGGTCCTGAACTTTTTTTTGTTGGGAGTTTTTTAATTACTGATTTAACTTCATTGATGGAAACTGGTCTGTTCAAATTTCCTATTTCTTCCTCATTACATATTGGGAGGTTTTGGGGAATTTATTTCTTCTAGATGTCTAGTTTGTTGACATGTAAACTTCCCTCTTAGAATTGCTTTTGCTGCATCCCAAGGGTTATGGCCCATTGTGTATTCATTTTTGTATCCATGTACCTTGTTTTAAAATTTTTTAATGTTTTATTTATTCTTGAGAGAGAGACAGAGAGAGACAGAGAGACAGAGAGAGAGAGAGAGAGAGGGAGAGAAGGAGCATGGGCAAGGGGGGGCACAGTGAAAGAGGGACACAGAATCCAAAGCAGACTCCAGGCTCTGAGCTATCAGCACAGAGCTTGATGTGAGGCTTGAACTCATGAGCCGTGAAATCATGACCTGAGCCGAAGTTGGATGCTTAACCGACTGAGCCACCCAGGGGCCCCAGTATCCATGTACTTTTTAATTTCTGCTTTTATTTCTGGTTGATGCATTCATTGTTTAGTAGCATGTTATTTAACCTCCATGTATTTGTGGTCTTCGAGATATTTTCTTGTGGTTGACTTCTATTCATTATGGTCAGAAAAGATGCATGGTATGATTTTAATCTTTTTGAAATCATTGAAGCTTGTTTTGTGGGCTATTGTGTGATCTGTTCTGGAGAATGTTCTATGTGCACTTGAAAAGAATGTGTATTCTGGAGTTTTAGGATGGAATGTTCTGTTCCAGTATGTCATTCAAAGCCACTGTTTCCTTATTGATTTTCTGTTTAGATGATCTGTCCATTGATGTAAGTAGGGTGTTAACGTCCCTACCATTATTGTGTTATTATCAGATTAGTTCCTTTATGTTTGTTATTAACAGTTTTATGTATATGGGTGCCTCTGTGTTGGGTGCATAAATATTTACAATTGTCATATCTTCCTGTAGGATTGTCCCCTTTATTATTATATAGTGTCCTTCTTTGTCTCTTGTTATTGTGTTTGTTTTAAAGTCTAGTTTGTCTGATATAAGTATTGCTACACTGGCTTTCTTTTGACATCTGTTTGCATGTTAGATGTTTCTCCATCCCCTCACTTTGAATTTGCAGGTGTCTTTAGGACTAAAATGAGTCTCTTGTAGGCAGTATATGGATGAGTCTTGTTTTTTTATCCATCTGTCACTGTATGTCTTTTGAGTGGAGCATTTAGTCCATTTACATTTGAAGTAATTATTGATAGATATGTATTTATTGCCATTTTATTTCTTGTTTTATGGCTGTTTCTGAAGATTTTCTCTGATCCTTTCTGGTCTTTCTCTTTTTCCTGGTTTACTGTTTGTGATAAATTTGGATTTCTTTCTCTTTATTCTTTGCATATTTTAGTGGCTTTTGACATATGATTACCATTAGGTTTGTATATAACCTCTTTTGTATATAGCAGTCTACATTAAGTTGATGGTCATTTAAGTTTGAACCCATTCTTACTCCTCTTCTCCCTACGTTTTAGGTATATGGTGTCATATATTACATCTTTTTATTTTGTGAGTACCTTGAGTGATATTTTATAAAAAGATTCATTTTTACTGTGTTTGTGTTTCTTACCTTTGTACTGTCACTTTTGGTCTCTACTTGAAGAGTGTCTTTAATAGTTCTTGCTGGGCTGCTTTACTCGTCATGAACTCCTTTAATTTTTGTTTGTCTGGGAATCTCTCTCTCTCTCTCTCTCTCTCTCTCTCTCTTCTGAATGATAGCCTTGCAGATTATTTTTTCCCCAGCATGTTGAATAAAACATGCCACTCTCTTGTGGCTTGGAAGGTGTCTGCTGAAAAGTCCTCTGATAGCCTGTGGGGTTTCCCTTGTATGTAACTATCTCCTTTTGTCTTTCTGCTTTAATAATTTTTTCTTTATCAGTATATTTTGCCACTTTAATTATAATATGACTTGGTGTGGATCTGCTTTTGTTAATTTCGTTGAGGGTTCTCTGTGCCTCCTGGTATATCTTTGTGCCTCCTGGATCTATATATGTATTTCCTTTCCCAGGTTAGGACAGTTTTCAGCTATTATTTCTTCAAATAAATTTTCTGCCCCCCTTTTCTCTCTCTTCTTCTTCTGGTACTCCTCTAATGTGAATGTTATTAAATTTGATGGAATCACTGAGTTCCCTAAGTCTATTCTCATTTTGCATTATTCTTTTCTCTTTCTTTTGTTCAGCTTGATTAGCTTCCATTACTCTGTTTTCTAGGTCACTATTTTGTTCTTCTGCCTCTTTCATCCTGCTGTTAATACTGTCAAGCATGTTGCACATGTCATTTATTGAGCCCTTTCCTCTGCTATGTTATTCCTTACTTACTGTATATTCTTGGCTCCTTTGTCATAAATTGACCATATATGCATGGGTTTATTTCTGGGCTCTGTTCTATTTCACTGATTTATGTGGCTGTGTTTATGCCAATACCATACTGTTTTCGTTATCATAGCTTTGTAATATAGTTTGAAATCAGGAAGTGTGATGCCTGCAGAATTGTTCCTCTTTCTCAGAGTTGCTTTGGCTATTTGGGATCTTTTGTGGTTCTGTTACAAATTTTAGAATTGTTTTTTCCATTTCTGTGAAAAAATGCCATTGGAATTTTGATAAGGATTGCATTGAATCTGTAGATTACTTTGGGTAGAATGGACATTTTAACAATATTAATTCTTCTAGTCCATGAGCATGGAATATCTTTCCATTTGTGACTTCAATTTATTTCATCAATGTCTTAGAGTAGGCATTTTATTCTTTTGAAACAATTGTAAATGGAACTGTATTCTTAATTTCTCTTTCAGATAGTTTGTTATTAGTGTATAGAGACTCAACTCATTTTTGTATATTGATTTTGTATCCTACAACTTATTATTCTAATGAGTTTTTTTTTTTTTGGTGAAGTTTTTAGGGTTTTCTATATATAGTATCATGTCATCTGCATGTAGAGACAGTTTACTTTCTGATTTGGATGCTTTTTATTACTTTATCTTGCATCATTGCTCTAGCTAGGACTCCCAGTACTATTTTAAATAAAAGTGGTGAGGGTAGACATCCTTGTCTTGTTCCTGATCTTATAAGAAAAGCTTTCAGTTTTTCACAATTGAGTATGATGTTAGCTGTGGGCTCATTTTATATTGTCTTTAGTATGTTTAGGTATTTTCTCTCTGTACTCTGTTGAGAGTTTTTATCATGAATGGATGTTGTGTTTTGTCAGATGCTTTTGCTGCATCCTTTTAATGTATTGTTGAATTCAGTTTGCTAATATTTTGTTGAGGATTTTTACATCTGTGTTCATCAGGGATATTAGTCTGTATTTTCCTTTTGTTTTAGTGCCTTTATCTGGTTTTGATATTTAATGCTGGCCTCATAAAATAAGTTTGGAAGTGTTCCCCCCTCTTCAATTTTTTGGAAGAGTTTGAGAAGGATTTGTATTAATTCTTTAAACATTTGATAGAATTCACCAGGGAAGCCATCTGGACTTTTGTTTCTTGGCGGTTTCTGATTACTGATTCAATCTCCTTACTAGTAATTAGTCTGTTCAGATTTTCTCTTTTTTCATGATTCAGTCTTTGTAGGTTGTATGTTTGTAGGAATGTATTTATTTCTTCTACATTGTCTAGTTTGTTGGTATGAAGTTGTTCATAATACTCTCTTATTTGTATTTCCATTGTGTCAATTGTGACATCTCTTTAATATCTGATTTTATTTTGAGTTTTCTCTCTGTTTTTTCCTTGGTGAGTCTAGCTAAATGTTTATCTTTTCAAAAACCAGCTCTTGGTTTCATTGATCTTTTCTACTGATTTTTTTAGTCTCTGCTTCATTTATTTCTGCTCTGATATTTGTTAGTTCCTTCCCTCTACTAACTTAGGGCTTAATTCTTTTTTTAGTTTCATAAGGTATAAAGTTGGGTGGTTTATTTGAGATCTTTCTTATTTCTTAATATAGGTATTTATCACTGTGAACTTCCCTCTTAAAACTACTTTTGCTGCATCCTATAAATTTTGGTATGTTATATTCTCATTGTCATTTGTCTCAAAATTTTATTTTTATTTTTATTTCTTTTTTGACCTATTGGTTGTTTGGTAGCATGTTGTTTAATCTCCACATAACTTGTCAGTTTTCCAGTTTTCTTCTTGTAATTGTTTTCTAGTTTCATACCATTGTGTTTGGGAAAAAATGCTTGATATTATTTCAGTGTTTTATTTATTATTATTTTTTTTAATTTTTTTTTTCGACGTTTATTTACTTTTGGGACAGAGAGAGACAGAGCATGAACGCGGGAGGGGCAGAGAGAGAGGGAGACACAGAATCGGAAACAGGCTCCAGGCTCCGAGCCATCAGCCCAGAGCCTGACGCGGGGCTCGAACTCACGGACCGCGAGATCGTGACCTGGCTGAAGTCGGACGCTTAACCGACTGCGCCACCCAGGCGCCCCTATTTCAGTGTTTTAAATTTATTAAGATTTACTTTGTGATCTACCCTGGAGAATGTCCCATGTGTGCTTGGGAAAAATGTTTATTCTGCTGCTTTTGGATGGAATGTTCTATAAATGTCTGTTAAGACCACCTGGTCTAACATGTTGTTTAAGTCCTATGTTTCTTTATTGATTTTCTGTCTGGATGATCTATCCAATGATGACAGTGAGGTATTGCAGTCTCCTACTGTTATTGGATTGCTGTTTATTTCTCCTTTTAGGTCTGTTAATATTTGCTTTATATATTTAGGTGCTTCTATGTTGGGTGTATGTAAATTTACAAATGTTCCATCATCTTACTGGATTGACCCCTTTATCATTAGAAAATTTTTTAATCATAAAAATCATAAAAAAATTTTTTTAATGTCTATTTATTTTTGTGAGAGAGATAGCAGGGGAGGGCCAGAGAGAGAGAGAGGGAGACACAGAATCCAAAGCAGGCTCCAGGCTCTGAGCTGTCAGCACAGAGCCCAAAGCAGGGCTCGAACTCATGAACCACAAGATCATGACCTCAGCTGAAGTCAGATGCTTAACCTTTTGAGCCACCCAGGTGCCCCTATGTAAATAACTTCTTTGTCTCTTATTACAGGTTTGTCTTAAAGTCTATTTTTTTCCTCATACAAGTATAGCTACTTTAGCTGTCATTTGATTTTCATTTGCATACACTGTCTTTTCCTATACCTTCCCTTCCCTGTGTGTGTTCTTAAAGTTGAAATGAGTCTCTTATAGGCAGCATATAGTTGGGATATTTATATATTTAAAATCTCTTCAGCCACTCTGTGTCTTTTAATAGGAGAATTTAGTCCATTTACGTTTAAAGTAATTATTGATAGGTATGGACTTCCTGCCATTGTGTTCATCGTTTTCTAATTCCTTTGTTCCTTTTTCTTATGTTCTCTTCGTTTGTGATTGGATGATTTTCTGTATTGGTATGCTTAGATTCCTTTTCCTTTACCTTTTATGAATCTAGTATAGGTTTTGCTTTGTGGTTACAGCATGGCTTACATAAAACATATTTATAACTGTCTATTTTAAGTTGATAATAACTTAAATTTTTTTTAAAAAAATATTTATTTATTTTTGAGAGACAGAAAGAGAACACAAGCTGGGGAAGAGTAGAGAGAGAGAGAGAGAGACCCAGAATTCAAAGCAGGCTCCAGGCTCTGAGCTGTCAGCACAGAGCCCAATGCAGGGCTTGAACCCACAAACCAACAGTGAAATCATGACCTGACCTGAAGTTGGATGCCTAATTGAATGAGCTACCCAAGAGCCTCAAGTTGAGAACAACTCTTAAGTCCAACTTAATTATAAAGCTCTACATTTTTACTGCCCCCCTTTTATGTTTTTGATTTAACAATTTATATTTTTTGTCTGTGTATCCATCAACAAATTATTGTAATTATAGTTATTTTTCACTACTTTTGTCTTTTAACCTTCATACTAGTTTTATAAATGATTAACCTACCACCATTACATTAAATTATTGTGAACTTAACCATATATTTACCTTTACCAATGAAATTTATACTCTCGTATGTTTTCCTGTTACTAATTAGCCCCCTTTCATTTCAGCTTAAAGAAATTCCTTTAACATTTCTTGTGGATTCGGTGTAATGGTGCTGAACTCCTCCAGCTTTTGCTTGTCTGGAAAACTCTTTTTCTTTCCTTCAATTTTGAAGGATTTTTTTTGCCAGGTAGAGTATTTTTGGTTGGCAGATTTTTTCTTTCAGCTCGGCGAATATATCATGCCACTCCTTTCTGACTTGCAAGAATTTGTTGAAAAAATTTGTTGATAGTCTTATGGGTGTTTCCTTATACATAACAAGTTGTCTTTCTCTTGCTGTTTTTAATATTTTGTCCTTGTCTTTAACTTTTGATAATTTAATTATACTGTGTCTTGGTGTGGGTCTCTTTGAATTCATCTTCTTTCGAACTTCCTGGATCTGGATGTCTGTTTCCTTTCTCAGGTTAGGGAAGCTTTCAGCCATTACTTCTTTAAAGACTTTTTTCTGCCCCTTTCTCTTCTCCTTCTGGGACCCCTATAATGTTGGGCCTCTTGATGTTGTCCTGTTAGTCCCTTAACCTATTTTATTTTTCTTTTTGCTCCTCTTTTTGGATGAATTCTACTGCCCTATCTTAGAGTGTGCTGATTTTTTCTTTCACTTCATCTGCTATTAAAACTTTCTATTGAGGGGCACCTGGGTGGCTTAGTCGGTCAAGCATCGGACTTTGGCTCAGGTCACGATCTCACAGTTTGTGAGTTCGAGCCCCGCATCGGGCTCTGTACTGACATTTCAGAGCCTGACATCTCAGATTCTGTGTCTCCTTCTATCTCTGTTCCTCCCCCACTTGTGCTCTGTCTCTCTGTGTCTCTCAAAAATAAATAAATGTAAAAAAAAAAAAACCTTCTATTGAATTTTTCAGTTCAATTATTAAATTCTTCAGGTATGTGACTTCTGTTTGGTACTTTCTTATATTTTTCATCTCCTGTTGAAATTCTCACTTTGTTCATGCATTGTTCATGCATTGTTTTCCTGACCTCAGCAAGTGGTCTTTATGACCATTGTTTTGAACTTCTTGTCAGGTAAATCACTTATCTCTCTTTCATTAAGGAATTTTTCTGAGGTTTTAGTTTGTTGTTTTGTTTGGAACATATTCCTCTATTCATTTTTCTTGACTCTTTCTGTTGATTTTCTGTGCATTAGATAAAACAACCACGTTTCTCGGTCTTGAAGGGGTGGTCTCATTTAGGCAATGAACCTTATTATTCAATCCTGACTTCCTTGTGGTTTTCTCTCAAAATTTTGTGGTTGTCCAAATGGCCTTCTACGTTCTTAGTGGCTTCCAGTAGTTGAGGGTGTGCCAATATTTCTCATTGTCCCAAAGGGGAAGATCTCAGTCAGCACTAAATGCAGACAGATTAGAAGCACTCAGGGAGCATCTTTTTAACTTTCTTTAAAAAATTTTTCATTTTGAGCTCAGAGAAAGTGTAGAAACCCTTGTAGTTATAAAGGTCTGTATTAAAACCTTTTCATCATTGATTAGAGCTGATTAGTCTTTCATACACATACATAATTACCCCCACACATATCTTACTCATCCATCACCAAGTTCTCACTATTTTACTGTCACTTTTATGAACACACATCCACACACGCATGCATTCCTAACTCTAGACATAAGCCCTTATTGTTTTAAATTACTTTTGCTTCTCAGAACTACAAAGATCATGCATCAGGTAGATTGGAAGGCCTCTGATACTCAGACTTGGGTATTTTCATCATTGAGCCACTTCTTTTTAAAGTATGTAAATATACCTCTTGGAGCACCTGGGTGGCTCATTCATTTAAGCGTCAGACTGTTGATTTCGGCTCAGGTCATGATCTCATGGTTTGTGGGTCGACCCTGCATTGGGCTCCACACTGACAGTGCAGGGCCTGCTCAAGATTCTTGTTCTCCCTCTCTCTGCTCTTCCCCCCATCTCTGAAAATAAATAAATAAACATTAAAAAAAAAAAGATTCTCTCTCTCCCTCTCTCTTTGCCCCTCCCCTGCTCATGCTCTCTCACTCTCAAAAAAAAAAAAATTAATTAAATTACGTATGTAAATATACCTCCTTCAGGGGCAGACTGGGAGATGTGTGTTTCTGTCTGCTCCCTCTGCACATCAAGCCCTGAGGGGGATAGACAGTTAAGAATTGTTTCTTTGTTTGCTACCAACCCACTGAATCCATGAACACGAGTCCCACTGGCTACCAGTGCCAGGTTATCAAGAGATGTGTCCTCTGGGGGGCAGCCACAAAAGCCAGGGTGGCACCCGTTATGCATAAGCTCCTTTCTCAAAGACGTTGGTAACGTGGAGTGGGACCAAGGGAGAGCACAAAGATGGTGCCTGCTGGCGTTCCTGGTTTCTGGAGAGGATGGCAATGGGCCTCTAGATGTGTGTTATGATAGAAGCCTGCCCCACAGGTCACAGCTATTGAGAGATAAACTAATAGGCCTCTTTCACAAAAAGGTTGCATGTCAATCTGCTGCCTCTGCAGTGTGCAGTGAGGGATGGATACCTCCTTAAGAATGGTTTCTCTCTTACAGTCTTGTGGTACCTGCAAACATAAGCCCCATTAGAGGGCTTCCTCTGGGAGCAGCTGCAAAAACTGGGGCACCAGACATGTGGACGAGCTCCTTTTTGGGATATACTGATGACCTACCTGGAGTGAGGCAGAGGGAGAACAGGAAGTTGTCCCTACCAGTCTCTGTGGTTTCTGGAGAATACTGCAGTTGGCCTCCAGAAGTGTTTTAAATTAGAAACCTGCCCCTCAAGCCAAAGCTTTAAAGGTAAGCAATAGCTTCTTTCATGGGGAAACTGGGCATGATTCAGTCTGCTCCCTCTGCGCTGGGCTCTGAGGGCCAAGCCATGGTGAGTCCACACATATCCTGTAAGAACTATTAGTTCCCTATAGACTGTGGATCTCGTGGATGTAAGTCCCTGTTGGCTTTCAGAGCTAGATGTTTTGTGAGTCCATTTCTCAGGTAGAAGTCTTAAAAGTTGTGGTGCCAGCTCTGGTGTCCAAGCCCTTCTCTCCTCAGAGAGAAGCTGGGAGTTGTGAGCTCCCTCCTAGTTGTGTGTTGCTGCTCCAGGGATGAGATTGTGTCTGAGGCTTTCCTACTCATTTCAGTGGGAGTTTTTTCTCACTTGCCTGATGTGTAAGAGTCACTCAGCTAGTTTCTAGATTTCTTTCAGAGGGGATTGTTCTGTATGTAGCTGAAGATTCAGTGTGTCTGTGAAAGGAGGTGACTTTAAGGTTCTCTTTTGTCACTGTCTTGAACCAGAAAAACAGTTTGTGGATTCTTATAAGAAATGCTATATCATCAATGTTTCTGCTGGCAAAGATCATGATATTATGTGGGAAAACATGCTATCAGTGATTGAGTTGAGAAATGATTTGGGAGTGTTGGGTTCAATGAAAACTGTTAAGAATACCTTAACCCATTTATTTCATTCATATTTTTCTTGTAATATTTGCACAAGAATTATATATAACAATCTATGTCTACTTACATAAATGTCTCTTTTGCTAGGTTTTGAAATAGAATTTCTAAGTGTTAAGAAAGTATGTGTTATAGTTTTTAATTGGCCGTATTCTTTTTTTGTGGTATATAAACTAATGATAGGTCTTAGAGTAGATGTATCTTAAGATTTGATGAAATATGGTACATACCTTAAACATATTAATGTTCATAAATTATTTGATCCTTATGTTAATACTGGGAGATAAGACAGGCATTATTATTTCCATAAGACAAATGAAACTCAGGTGGTTTTCATTTTGTTATAGATGAGGCTGTGTTATATTTTATAGACTTTCAAACTTAACCTAATAAGACAGTTCAGTAATTTATTTTTTATAATGTTAAACCAAAACTTTATAGCATTTTTACTGTTGAGTAGATCATGTTACATAATGACACTTTTTGGAAAGTGTGATGTTATAAAAGAAACATGACTGGTGATAAAGCACAGGGCTATTTATGTGTGGAGTTAGGGACACTCGGATATGACAGCAATTCCTGGAAGGGAAGCACAGGATCAAACCTAGGAGAAATGTGGTTGTATGTAAAACATCTCAAATCTAATAGAACTGTGAAGTGTATTTATTAACATGTTATAGATAACAACATATGTCTTGTTCAGACCTTCAAAAGTGGCTCATTTTTTCGTAGGTGCTGTGTCTTCACATTATACAGTTGCCTATATCTACTGCTTGGTAGTCAGCTTCCTGCTTCCAAGCAATAGAAACCAAATGTGGAAGGATTGTTAGTTTATAGAATCAATGGGAAGGCTGGAGAACCAACCAGGCTTAAAAAACAATAGAGGCCAAGTGAGGCTAGGCAGCCAAGAACAGCCAGCTGCCCAGAGTCTGGGGAAACTGTATTTTGGTCTTTCAGTTTCCTCCTGTCCAGAGTCAGACATTGTTGAATTTTCAAAATCAGATCCAGGGTAGCCAGAATAAGCACATGTACACTTTATTATAATATATTATGCCATATATATTTTGTTTAAATATGATTGAATGGAACATTTAAAATGTGCATTTAATGAGGCCACTTTTAGGTATAAAGAATTGTTTTATTATAATTACTTTTCTTTTGAAGAGTGCTCTTAAATACTGGAAGACATTCCTAGAACCACAACATTCATCCTGCTGTTGGCACAGCCTATTTTATTAACTCCTTCCTTGCTGAAAGTTAAAATATATATGGGTATCTCCTCCTGCCCCTGCGCAGAAATTAAGCCAATTTTATTGTGAAATATATTATGATTCACCTTACTTGCTGGAATTCACCTATAAAACTGGGTATGGCTATGGGTGGCAGAGAGTCATTTTTAGGCATTCCTTGATTATACCATTCTCCAGTGTCACTTGACTTCCAACTCTGAATTCAGTCTTTAAGTATCTAACATATAGTTTGTGTACCCATTTATTTGTTTATTGCTTACTGCAAAGGTAATGAATGGTTGTTTTAAAATCTGTAACATTACAGAAACACAGAACAAAGAGTGACCATTCCCCATAATCCTGCTCTCAAGGATTATGTTAATATTCCTGTTAATAATATTATGTTAATAGTTTGGTAGATCTTCATCCAGACTGCCTGGGTTCCATTTCCAGCTTTTCCATTTAGCTGGCCACCTTGGACAAGTTATTTGTCCTCACACTGCCTCAGTTTCCTCATTTCAGCATAATAGTACTGTCTTACAAGGTTTTGTGAGGGTTTAATAGATAAGATGAAAAGTGTTCAGCATAATTACTAGCGTATAGTAAGTGCTTGATAAATGCTAGTTTGTATATGTGTATTGGTCAAGATAAGCTAGATTATATTGCAATAACAAACAATCCATCCAAATCTCAGTGGCTTAACACAACAAAAATTTCTTGCTAATGCTGCATTTCTTACACAGATTAGCAGGGTGTTTTCTCCGTGTAGTCAGTCAGGGGCCCTGGCTAATGGAGGTTCGACCATGTTGTGGCCACACTCTGTAATACGTTGTGCTTTTAGTCACCATAAAGAGACTATAAAATCACACATGGATTTTTTACTGCCTCAGCCCATAATTGACATACTCTACTTCCATTTACAATTTATTAGTCATAACTAGTAACCATGGCTCTGCCCTGCTGCAAGTCAGGTGTGACATGTGAAAGGGGAGTGCAGAATATTTTGGTGAGTGCTACAACCTGTGGCAAGGCCATTCCTCCCCCTACTCCCCAGTATGGCATAATATTATCCAAACTGTGTTGCAGGTTTTTTTTTTTTATTTCATAGTAAGACTAAATTTATTCAATACCCTAGTAAAAGTTTTGATTATAGTTATCCAACAGTATAAAAAGTACAAAACAGATTGGTAGATTTCTAATATATTAATACAAAGTGCATGACTACATACAGTACATCCTACAGGCAAAGAGGTGGAAGGGGAAAAAGAAGGCCTTGGTTGAGGTCTAGTAATAGATAAATAAATACAGAGGTAGAGATGATCCATATTATGGTATATTCTAACACCAATACTATAGCCAAAATGTACAACAAAAAAAAAAAACATTTTGAAACAACAGGAGGAAGATGATAATGGCTGGGACTCTTGTAATTTACCTCAGAGGCTATGGGAGAGCCAACCCAACTCACGGTGTAATCTGTGCATATGGCTTGTAGTTTTTGCCATAAGGAAGAAATATAAAATTTTAGGTTTGGATTAAGAACTATAAAACTACAGGGTGCCCATAAAAAGTGGCTCACTCCTTACTGTTATTTATACTAATTTTTAAAATCCAGTTTTAAAAATAAGCACTGCTGGCACAAGAACGGACACTCAGATCAATGGAACAGAATAGAGAACCCAGAAATGGACCCACAAACGTATGGCCAACGAATCTTTGACAAAGCAGGAAGGAATATCCAATGGAATAAAGACCGTCTCTTCAAGTGGTGCTGGGAAAACTGGACAGCGACATGCAGAAGAATGAACCTGGGCCACTTTCTTACACCATACACAAAAGTAAACTCAAAATGGATGAAAGACCTAAATGTAAGACAGGAAGCCATCAAAATCCTCGAGGAGAAAGCAGGCAAAAACTTCTTTGATCTTGGCCGCAGCAACTTCTTACTCAATACGTCTCTGGAGACAAGGGAAACAAAAGCAAAAATGAACTACTGGGGCCTCATCAAAATAAAAAGCTTCTGATTTTTATTAAAAGCGAAGGAAATAATCAGCAAAACTAAAAGGCAACCGACAGAATGGGAGAAGATATTTGCAAATGACATATCAGATAAAGGGTTAGTATATAAAATCTATAAAGAACTTATCAAACTCAACACCCAAAAAACAAATAATCCAGTGAAGAAATGGGCAAAAGACATGAACAGACGCTTCTTAAAGGAAGTGCATCCAGATGGCCAACCAACACATGAAAAAATGCTCAACATCACTCATCATCAGGGAAATACAAATCAAGACCACAATGAGATACCACCTCACCCCTGTCAGAACAGCTAACATTAACAACTCAGGCAACAACAGATGTTGGCAAGGATGCTGAGAAAGAGGATCTCTTTTTCAGTGCTGGTGGGAATGCAAGCTGGTGCAGCCACTCTGGAAAACAGTATGGAGGTTTCTCAAAAAATTAAAAATAGAACTACCCTATGACCCAGCAATTGCCCTACTAGGCAGTTATCCATGGGATACAGGTGTGCTGTTTCGAAGGGACACATGCACCCCCATGTTTATAGCAACACTATCAACAATAGCCAAAGTATGGCAAGAGCCCAAATTTCCATCGATGGATGAATGGATAAAGAAGATGTGGTGTGTATATATATATAACGTGGTGTGTATACATATATATATATATATATATATATATATATATATATATATAACGTGGTGTGTATATATATATATAACGGAGTATTACTTGGCAATCAAAGAGAATGAAATCTTGCCATTTGCAACTACGTGGATGGAAATAGAGGGTATTATGCTAAGTGAAATTAGTCAGAGAAAGACAAAAATCATATGACTTCACTCATCTGAGGACTTTAAGAGACAAAACAGATGAACATATGGGAAGGGAAACAAATATAAAAACAGGGAGGGGGACAAAACAGAAGAGACTCATAAATATAGAGAACAAACTGAGGGTTGCTGGAGGGGTTGTGGGAGGGGGGGTAGGCTAAATGGGTAAAGGGCACTAAGGAATCTACTCCTGAAATCATTGTTGCACTATATGCTAACTACTTTGGATATAAATTTTAAAAAATAAAAAATAAAATTAAAAAAATAAAAAATATATTAAGTGCAAAAAAAAAATAAGCACTGAGTCATGTTGTTATAGGGTAGGCAAATGATCCTCCCTGATTATGAAAAGGCTGAACCGGTGATAGGTTATTCCTGAACGTTTAGAAAAGAGGCACTGAGAGTACTTTGGTTTGGGTTCAAGTAAAAAGCCTTCAAATGAAGATTTTGGAATTGAAGAGCTCCGTGTTCAGGATGCATCATCTGACATCTCAGTGTTCACAAAGCCTGACTGAAAGAAGTCAAACCTAAACCAGCCCACTCAGCATTAACACACACCTCTTTTCTTTTAGAATTTTACTTTAATATAGAGTGGAAAAAAAAAAAAACAAAACAAAAAACCCAAACCCTAACAGGTTAAAATCAAACAACCACTCTACACAGACAAAACCTTCACAGAGGTCAACTGAAGTAATCCAGAGCTAAAACTGAATTGTGCAGATTTTCAATGAAGTCACCAGTCATGTAACACAAAGGCAATTATTTACACACTAGGCAAGCCCTCTAAGAAATGTGCCCCAAGAAGCATTAACCTTTGTTTTTTGTGTGTGCCATCCTGAAGATTTGCACATTTTTTTAAAATAATTTAACATTTTTTTTTCAACGTTTATTTATTTTTGGGATAGAGAGAGACAGAGCATGAACGCGGGAGGGGCAGAGAGAGAGGGAGACACAGAATCGGAAACAGGCTCCAGGCTCCGAGCCATCAGCCCAGAGCCTGACGCGGGGCTCGAACTCACGAATCACAAGATCGTGACCTGGCTGAAGTCGGATGCTTAACCGACTGCGCCACCCAGGCACCCCTTTAACGTTTTTAATAGAATGTGATCTCTACCGTGCGGTAATGCTTTGGTACTCTTTATTTAGGATTCCTCATCCTAAAACTTGACATTTCCCCAGAGGAGCTTTGATTCTGCTTTAGAAGTTTCAATATAGATTAAAATCTTTATCAAAAATCAATACGGAGGGAGGTGACAGAGGATGCAACATATACGCTCAAGTTACCTCTTTGTATATTTAGAAATTACTGCTTCAAGGTGTTTGCACCAGAGAGCTTTGTGCTGCTTAATATTCAGTAGTACAGGTTTGAATCATCAGAACCTTGGCAAGACCTTAAATTATTAACAACTACCTCTTGGGGCAAGTCCGTGTTACTGAGTTATGACAAATTTATTATCATGAAGGAAAACAAGCACAGCCAGTCATCTTAAAAATGCCCCAACCACTGCTTCTCAATATAGAAAGACTAAAACTACATATGTTTATCATACAACAAATCCCATCTCTGTCCTCTGTAATTCCCCTAGTTTCATTCGTTAAAAGGGGATTTAAAAAAAAAAAAAGACTTAAAGAGCACTTTACAGCATCATTCAGCTTTCCTATGAAATACTCAACATCTTAAATATTATGTATACTTTTTTTCTTTTAGTAAGCTAGACACTGGCTTCAGAGTTTGTGGAACTGGAGGAGAAATAACAACCCATTCAAAACTATTCTAGAAAGTGTCTTTTGGCAGAATAGCAGGTATCCAAGTTAAAAATAGGAGGGTTTTGTTGCTTTGTTTTCTTTCCAAAATTTAAATTGTTTTTTTGTTCCCCTTCTACCTAAATCTCAGTTACCACTCCTGAGTGGAGATGGGCAGAGGCTCTGGCCCCTGCTCCTCCGGCTTCTCAGCAGCTGCTTTCTTATTGCTGCAGCAAGGCTTGAATAGATGTGTGTCAATGAGAACTTCTCCAAAACGGCATTTATAGATAATCCTGCAACGTATTTTCTGTCTTTTCCAGTATGTGAGACCTAAAAAGGAAAAAAACTGGTGTTCTGTTAGAGCCAGAAGCCATCTCTGTGTCTGAGCCACCATCTGACTTGTTACTGTAACAAGGAGACTGAGCTGGAAAGGCACTTGAGGTGGTACTGTGAGCATCAGAATTGTGACATTTAAATTCCTTCTGTAGTTTACTGATCTGGTTGCTTTTTATCCAGTTTCCAGATAGAGTTTTCACTTTCTTTGGTTTCAATGTTGTCTTCAGACTGGATCCTGCCCTTGCATCTACCACATGATTCCAGTTTTTATTTTTATTTTTTTTAATCCTGCTGGCAATTTCTTCCGTCTTTTCACAAGCAGGACACAGGCATTACAGATGTCTCCTGAATAAGTCTCATGCAACCCAAAACAGCTCTGGAAGTCCTTTTCATAGCGTTTACTGTCAGTGAATCGAGAACTGGAGGACTTAGCTCTGCAAATACAGCAGCCGTCTATACTTTGGTACATCTTTGGCTTGTGAAAACCAAACAACTTTTCTTCTGGTCAATAGTCTTCCAAAATCAGCCGTTCAATGCACAATAACGTTCCTGAGGTCTGGAGTGCACGCCAAGCTAGCCCCCCCACCCCCCTTCCACTTGCTCCCTTCTCCTCAACTGTCTTGTCTAGACAGATGGTCTACTGCAGTTCTGCAGTTGCTACCACTGGCTGGGAAGGTGTAGATTCCCCAGTTCTTTTTATGTTTTTTTTTTTAATATATATCATGAACATCTCCCCATGTCAATATGTATTAATTCGTTGACTATTTATTGAGCACTTCTTTGTAGTAGGCCTTGTTCTGGGTAATGGGAATGAAGAAGACATTTAATAAACCCTGTCTTCATGAAATTTATTGGATTGCAAACAGATAAGAAATAAAATATTTTTTAAGTATAATATGTTAGAAGGTGATAAATGTTACGGCAAGAAAAAAGAAAGGGAAGAGGCAGAGGGAGTTTGGGTGGTACAGTTTTAATTAGAGTGGTCACTGAAGGTCTTTGTGAGGTGATTTGAGTTAAATTCTGAAAGGTGTGAGAAATATCTTGTGAATATCTTTATGGAGAGAACATCCTAAGAAAATAAAACTATACATGTGGCTTGGTGATGTGAACATGAAGATGCATTTTCCTATTTTTGTATATGTTTAAAATTTTGTATATGTTTAAAATTATGAAAATAATTAAAAATGAAAAGTAAAGCTCATTATAAAGCTGATAATCAGATTTTATAGCCACATTTTGGAAAAGTCAGATAAAAAATATAATAAATATTGTCAATTTCTTAAAAAAAAATAAAGGTTTACCAGTTTACCTCCTTAGAAACAAAGCTTTAACTTGTTTCTATGTAGCCTCACTAACTGCCATACAATCCAGCACTTGATTATTGCTGTTTCTCACTGCATAATTGTGTTGTGTGTTAGTCTTATGTTTCCAATTACTTGTTAAACTTTTAATTGTATCTTTTTATCCCTCCTATCATTCCCTTTAAAGTGATTAGACGTATAGTAAATTCCCTATAAAAGTTACAGTAAAACTTAGTGATGACTTTTTAAAAATATCTCAATTGTTAATAACTCTCAAAGCATTTTGCTGTGTCGAGAATGAGAAAAGTTAATAAATAAGCCACACAAAATATATCCACAAGCAATTTAAAAGTTTGGATTATTAGAGAACCGGTTTAAAAATACTTTGAGTATTGGGGCACCTGGGTGGCTCAGCTGGTTAAGCTTCCAACTTTAGCTCAGGTCATGATCTCACAGTTCATGGGTTTGAGCCCGCATCAGGCTCTGTGCTGACAGCTCAGAGCCTGGAGCCTGCTTCAGATTCTGTGTGTGTGTGTGTCTCTCTCTCTCTGCCCCTTCCCTGCTCATGCTCTGTCTCTCTCTCTCAAAAATAAATAGACATTAAAAAATAAAATACTTTAAGTATTTTTTCAAGTAATTGGCTGGATGTGAAATACAGTTTGAATAGAGACATTTCTTAGTCACATACTTAGCATGATTCTTTCACTAAAAAATTTGTTTTTTCAGTGATTTGCTTTCTGTTGCCATACAACTAGGCTACATTGCACAAACATTTTGAGTAACTTCTGTCACTTTTTCCTTAAGATGACCGAGAGTCTGAACAATTAGATGATTATGGTTGAAGCAAAAAATGAAATCAGCCTTGTTCAGCCCAAAGAGTTTACTGAACTTTATAAAAGTTATTTGGCCAGATTGTGAGGTAACGCCCAGATACCAATGAGGAGTGTATCTGAAGGATCACTCATTTAGAACCACCCTGTATTTAGGGGAAGTGGTGACAGGCTGGTCGAGGAAGACGTTTGTTACAGACAAATTTGTCAGTGTTAGTCACACAGTTAGAACATAATGTTTAGAAGAAAATGCATGACACTGTTGGGAAGCTATGTTGGAAAAGCTGTGGCCAGGGAAAAGAGATTACAAATTGTACTTCCATGACAGAGATAACTTGGAAATATGCATAAAAAGTTTTGTTTTCATAATTTAGTTCACTCTAGTTATCTATTTTATATGAGGCAGAATCTCTGTTTTGAGAATATCATTACCTTAGGAAGGAAGGATTACTACATTATGCTGACATTAAATTAGAAATATTTTTAAGATTCAGAATGATTATTTTTTCGGTATCAGACTGTCTAATCATAGGCCTTATCTAATCATTAAAACAGTTTCCGAAAAGTGGCCATTTCTCATTGTCAAACACAGAAACCATGGCATCATCATAATTCACAGGTTACCAAACTACTTTTAGACCATAAACCAATAATTTTGATGTCTGAACCTCAATTCCCTCATCTGAAAAAATAGAGACACAGATTACCCTCCTTCACCATTTTATTGGTATGTTTTGAGTATACCATTTCATGAGCCTCGTTCTTCTCGGCAGAAACTTGAGCAAAGGGAAAAATAAAGAATAATAATACAACCATTCATGGTGCCCTTGAAACAATGTGCCCATGTTAATTGCTAATCCTCCTCTGAAGGGAGAATTTCCTTATATTTCTACCTAATTACTAGAGGTACTTTACACTGCTCTGTCCTACCTAGCACGCATTCTGTGCTCAATCATCATTTATTCATTCATTCTTTTAGTGAGTTCGTCATTTACCAAATATTAAGATCTTACCGTGTGTCAGCTAGGGACTGGAGATACAAAGAAGGATAAAACAGTTCCAATTCTCATGGAACTGATAATAGAGGAAGGGAGACCATCACTATAAGTAGTTACAAATGCACTGAGTTTATGCAAAAGTAGTACGGGGTGCTATGGGAGTTTTCAGCAGGGGATTAGGTAACCTATTTTAGATCAGATTGGGTTTTAGAGACATCAAAGCTAAAACAAGAAAACTGAGGGGGAGTTGGCTAAGTAAAGAGTATAGGGGAAAGTGATTTAGGCAGAAGGAATAGCACTGATAGATTTTGAGGTACTGAAAGGAAAGCCAACATGCTACAATGTAGAGAGACAAAATCCAGATCTTGGAGTCTTTATTGTTTGGTCTTTATTCTGAGAGTAATGGGAAGCCATTGAGGATTTTTGTTTTCTGTTTTATATGTTTAAACAGGGAAGTAACATAATCACTTGCATTTTTAAAAGATCGTTCTAGGCACTATGTGAAGAATGGAGGGGAGGATGGCCCACAAATAATACATGTGGGTAAACAGAAGACAATCGGAGGAAATGAATTAGGGAGTTGGCAAAGAGGAAGAGGAAAAAGTGGACTGATTCAAAAGATATTTAAAAGACAAAATCAATAGGATTTGATTGTGAGGGAAAGATGAATCAAGGATGACTTCCAGATTTCTGGCTTAAGGAAATGGGTGGATGTCATTTATTTAAATAAGGAATACTGGAGGAAGAGAAGGTTTGGGAAGGAGAATCATGAATCATAGTTGACCAGTACATAGCATACACAATAAGCCCTTTAGAATACAAAAATCTCAGGATAGAGATTATACATAGATATGCAAATACAGGTTCTCATCAAAATCATACTCATAACTTGATCCTTAAGTCTTTTTAAATTATGGATGATATTTATATCCTTTCAGTGGTCCTTTTCAGTCCTTTTCTTGGGCATTTCAGATCCTTTTAGGCCAGGTCTTGGGTGTTATACTGGTTCCAGCTTTAAATTACATGATTTAAAGCCTCTTCTTTCTTTCTTTCTTTCTTTCTTTCTTTCTTTCTTTCTTTCTTTCTTTCTTTCTTTTTTTTCTTTTTCTTTTTCTCCTCTTTCTTATAGATTATAAAACCATAACTTCTTCTTTTCTTTTATCCTAACATCTCTCACGTAGGATCTGATGTCGTCTGAAGATCATTTCCGCAGCTTGAATTTTCTTTATTTCTTACATATTTTTTTTCTCCATTGGGTTATAATAACTCAATAACTTCCTTCCCTCCAGCTACTAATCTTCCCTGTATTGTACCATTTCCAAAACTTAACAACAACAACAACAAAACTATCATGAAGGAAGAAGCATTTTTAATCACAAGCCATTATTGCCAAATATTGCCGAGGAACACCTGTTTCATAGTAATGAAACAGATGTTTTGATGAATGTCTACAGATGTTTTTCAGTCTTCACAAAAGATACAGCTAAAAAATAAGAATATAGAAAAATTGAAAATAAAGTAGTAGAAAATATACATTAGGTAAATACTGAGTGAAATAAAGCTAGTATAAATCTATTAATATCAGAAAATGTGAGATTTTAAAGCAAAAAGCAATTAAAGAGGATCACTAGAGATGATAAAAGGATCAAATCACCAGGAACAACAGGGAGTTAGAGACAAATTCCACAATTATAATGAGAGATTTCAACAGCTATTTCTCAGTGTTACATCAAGCACACAAAAAAGCAAAGTTAACAAGATTGTTGAAAACTTGAACGAAACAAATTAATATACTTGATTCAATGGACATATACAGAATGCTCCACAGAAAAACTGCAGAATACATGTTCTTTCAAGTGGAATACTTTTGATAATATTTGTAACCATATATTGGGCTATAAAGGAAGTCTGAACAAATTTCAAAGGACTGGTGTCATACATATTGCATTCTTTGATCACAGTGGGATAAAATGAAAAATCTGTACTGAAAAAATAATTATAAAAGTTCGTATATTTTGGGGCGCCTGGGTAGCTCAGTCAGTTAAGTGTCCAACTTTGGCTCAGGTCATGATCTCGCAGTTGGTGAATTCAAGCCCTGCATCTGGCTCTCTGCTGTCAGCGTGGAGCCCACTTTGGATCCTCTATTCTCCCCTCTCTCTACCCATCCCCCACACTCTCTCTCTCTCTCTCAAAAATAAACATTAAAAAAATATTAAAGTTCTGGGGCGCCAGGGTGGCTCAGTCGGTTGAGCATCCGACTTCGGCTCGGGTCATGGTCTCGCGGTCTGTGAGTTCAAGCCCCATGTGGGACTCTGTGCTGACAGCTCAGAGCCTGGAGCCTGCTTCAGATTCTGTGTTTCCCTCTCTCTCTGCCCCTCCCCTGCTCATGCTCTGTCTCTCTCTGTCTCAAAAATAAATAAATGTTAAAAAATTTTTTTTTAAATATTAAAGTTCTTATGTTTAGATACTAAGAAATGTATTAATGAATCAATGATAAAATAATGGAAATTTGAAGATCTTTAAACTGAAGGATAAAAATATTGCATATTAAAAAATGATGGAGATTGCTACTTCTAGACATGATGGAGTAACTGGTATTGGACTTTACCTTGTGTCACCAATAACTTTAAAAGTAGCAAAATATGTGAAGCAACTGTTTTCAGACAGTAGATGGTAGCACAGGGAAATGATCCTTAAAATAAGGGAAACATGTAAGGTAACCTTAATGTTTGCCTTCCCTTTCTGAATGAGGGCACTTTCTGATCTGTGGTGTAGGTCTCTCTCAAATAAATAAATACAAACTTTAAAAACAAAGAAAAAAAAAAGAAAATGGAATATTACAGTATGTAAAGGAAATAATACATCATTACCAGGATGGTTATATCTCACAAATCCAGGATTAGTTTACTATTAAAAACAAAACATGCTTAATAAAATTCAACACAGTTATGATTTTTTGAAAAAACTTCTTAATAAAGGAATAAAAGAGACCATTCTAACCAGATAAAGGTTAGCTTCCAAATCCAACAGCTAACGTTATTCTTTTTTTAAAAATTTTTTAACGTTTATTTATTTATTATTTATTTATTTATTTTTAAAAGGGACAACTAAGAGACTCTTTTTTTTTTTAACGTTTATTTATTTTTGGGACAGAGAGAGACAGAGCATGAACGGGGAGGGTCAGAGAGAGGGAGACACAGAATCTGAAACAGGCTCCAGGCTCTGAGCTCTCAGCACAGAGCCCGACGCGGGGCTCGAACTCAAGGACTGCGAAATCATGACCTGAGCCGAAGTCGGCGGCTTAACCGACTGAGCCACCCAGGCGCCCCCTTAATTTGATATATTGAAAGCATTCTCATTAAGCTTAGGAACAAGTAGCATAAAGGAGAAAAGATCTAAGTGGATCTTGTGGTGAGAAAGATACCCCTGGAACTCTGCAACACTGGCTCAATATAAGTAAATGAATTATGTTTATTGATTATAAAACTCAATATTGTTTTCTTAAAATAATGTCTTCCCAAAATGATCTATAAATTCAATGCAATATCAATCAAAATCCAAATGAAACGTGTGTGTGTGTGTGTGTGTGTGTGTGTGTAACTTGTTAAACTATATCTATAATTTATATGTAAGAGCCATAAATATACTTATGAAGAAGAATAAGATGGGGAGATTTGCCATAGAGGTTACCTTATTAAAAAGCTATAGTAACTGAGCCTTTTGGCTCCTTGAACCTTGTCATGGCCGTTGGCAAGAATAAGCACCTTACAAAAGGTGGCAGAAAGGAAGCCAAGAAGAAAGTGGTTGATCCATTTTCTAAGGATTGGTATGATGTGAAAGCAGCAGCTATGTTCAGTTTAAGAAATATTGGAAAAACACTAGTCCACCAGAACTCAAGGAACCAAAATCATATCTGATGGCCTCAAGGGTCGTGTTTTTGAAGTGAGCCTTGTTGATCTGCAGAAAGTTGTATTCAGAAATTCAAGATAATTTTTGAGGATGTTCAGGGTAAAAACTGCCTAAGTTCCATGGCATGGATCTTATCTGTGACAAAATGTGCTCCTTGGTCAAAAATGGCAGACCCTGATTGAAGCCCATGTTGATGTCAAGACTACTGATGTTTATTTGCTTCATCTATTCTGTATTGGTTTTACTAAAAAATGTAACAATCAGATTTAGAAGACCTCTTATGCTCAGCACCAACAGGTCCACCAAAATTCAGAAAAAGATGATGGAGATCATGACGTGGGAGGTGCAGATAAATGACTTGAAAGAAGTGGTCAGTAAATTGATTCCAGACAGCTTTGGAAAAGACATGGAAAAGTCTTGTCAATCTCTTTATCCACTCTATGCTGTCTTTGTTAAAAATGTAAAAATGCTGAAGAAGCCTGTGTTTGATTTGGGAAAGCACATAGAGCTTCATGGTGAAGGTAGTGGTTCTGGAAAAGTTACTGGGGATGAGACTGGTACTAAAGTTCAATAAAACCTGTTTAAAATTTAGATATTTAATGGTGACAAATAAAAAATGTTTAAAAAAAAAAAGGACACCTGGGTGGGTCAGTTGGCTAAGCATCCAACTTTGTTCAGCTCAGGTCATGATCTCAAGGCTCGTGGGTTTGAGCCCCACATCTGGCTCTGTGCTGACAGCTTAATATTGTGTCTCCCTCTCTCTCTGCCGCTCCCTGACCTGTGCTCTGTCTCTCTTCTCTAAGATGAATAAACACCAAAAAAACAAAAAAAAGAAAAAAACGTATAGTAATTTTAAGATAGTGTTACTGGTTTAAGGATAGAAAAAGTGACCAATAGAATAGAACAGAGTACCCAAACAGAACCACACCTATATGGAAACTTGATTTGTGACAGATTTTTTTTGTGGATCAGTGAAAGAAAAAATGGACTTAAAAAAAGTGTTAATACAGTTTAAAAGCATGACATTAAACCCCTGCCTCTTATCATGCACTAGAATAAATTCCAAATAGATCGATGATTGGAACGAGAGGGGCAAATGATAAAACTTCTTTTTTTTATTAATAATGTATTTATTTTTTAATTTCCATCCAAGTTAGTTAGCATATGGTGCATTTCAGGAGTAGATTCCTTAATTCCCCTTACCCATTTAGCCCATTCCCCTCCCACAACCCCTCCAGTAACCCTCTGTTTGTTCTCTATATTTAAGAATCTCTTATGTTTTGTCCCTGTCCCTGTTTTTATATTATTTTTGCTTCCCTCCCTTAATGTTCATCTGTTTGGTATCTTGAAGTCCTCATATGAGAGAAGTCATATGGTATGTCTTTCTCTAATTTCGCTTAGCATAATACCCTTCAGTTCCATCCATGTAGTTGCAAATGGCAAGATTTCATTCTTTTTGATTGCTGAGTAATACTCCATTGTGTATATATACCACATCTTCTTTATCCATTCATCCATCGGTGGACATTTGGGCTCTTTCCATACTTTGGCTGTTGTTGATAGTGCTGCTATAAACATTAGGGTACATATGCCCCAGGATCCCGTGGATAAATGCCTAGTAGTGCAATTGCTGGGTCGTAAGGTGTCCTATTTTTAATTTTTTGAGGAACATCCGTACTGTTTTCCAGAGTGGCTGCACCAGCTTGCATTCCCACCAGCACTGAAAAAGAGATCCTCTTTCTCAGCATCCTTGCCAACATCTGTTGTTGCCTGAGTTGTTAATGTTAGCCATTATGACAGGGGTGAGGCGGTATCTCATTGTGGTCTTGATTTGTATTTCCCTGATGATGAGTGATGTTGAGCATTTTTTATATGTCGGTTGGCCATCTAGATGTCTTCTTTGGAAAAGTGTCTATTCATGTCTTTTGCCCATTTCTTCACTGGATTATTTGTTTTTTGGGTGTTGAGTTTGATAAGTTCTTTATAGATTCTGGATACTAACCCTTTATCTGATATGTCATTTGCAAATATCTTCTCCCATTCTGTCGGTTGCCTTTTAGTTTTGCTGATTGTTTCCTTCACTGTGCAGAAGCTTTTTATTTTGATGAGGTCCCAGTAGTTCATTTTTGCTTTTGTTTCCTTGCCTCTGGAGACGTGTTGAGTAAGAAGTTGCTGCAGACAAGTTCAAAGAGGTTTTTGCCTGCTTTCTCCTCAAGGATTTTGATGGCTTCCTGTCTTACATTGGGTCTTAATCCGTTTTGAGTTCATTTTTGTGTATGGCATAAGAAAGTGGGCCAAGTTCATTTTTCTGCATGTCGCTCTCCAGTTTTCCTAGTGCCATTTGCTGAAGAGACTGTCTTTATTCCACTGGATATTCTTTCCTGCTTTGTCAAAGATTAGTTGGCCATACGTTTGTGGGTCCATTTCTGGGTTCTCTATTCTGTTCCATTGATCTGAGTGTCTGTTTTTGTGCCAGTACCATACTGTCATGATGATTACAGCTTTGCAGTACAGCTTGAAGTCCGGGATTGTGATACCTCCAGCTTTGGTTTTCTTTTTCAAGATTGCTTTGGCTATTCGGGGTCTTTTCTGGTTCCATACAAATTTTAGGATTGTTTGTTTGAGTTCTGTGAAGAATGCTGGTGTTATTTTGATAGATATTTCACTGAATATGTAGATTACTTTGGGTAGTATTGACATTTTAACAATATTTGTTCTTCCTATCTAGGAGCATGGAATGTTTTCCCATTTTTTGTATCTTCTTCAGTTTCCTTCATAAGCTTTCTATAGTTTCCAGTGTATAGATTTTTCACCTTGTTGGTTAGATTTATTCCTAGGTATTTTATGGTTTTTGGTGCAATTGTAAATGGGATTCATTCCTTGATTTCTCTTTCTCTTTCTTTATTGTTGGTGTATAGGAATGCAACTGAATTCTGTGCATTGATTTTATTTATATCCTGTGACTTTGCTGAATTCATGGATCAGTTCTAGCAGTTTTTTGGTGGAGTCTTTTGGGTTTTGCATATAGAATATCATGTCATCTGTGAAGAGTGAAACTTTGACCTTCTCCTGGGTTATTTGGATGCCTTTTATTTCTTTGTGTTTTCTGATTGCTGAGGCTAAGGCTTCCAATACTATGTTGAATAACAGTGGCGAGGGTGGACATGCCTGTCTTGTTCCTGACCTTAGGGGGAAAGCTCTCAGTTTTTCTCCATTGAGGGTGATATTAGTGGTGGATCTTTCATATATGGCTCTTATGATCTTGTGGTATGATCCCTTTATCCCTACTTTCTTGAGGGTTTTTGTCAAGAAAGGGTGCTATATTTTGTCAATGCTTTCTCTGCATCTATTGAGAGGATTATGTGGTTCTTTTCCTTTCATTTATTGGTGTGATGTATAACATTGATTATTTTGTGGATATTGAACCAGCCCTGCATCCCAGGTATAAATCTCACTTGATCAGGGTGAATAATTTTTTTAATGTATTGTCAGACCTGGTTGGCTAGTATCTTGCTGCGGATTTTTGCATCCATGTTCATCAGGGAAATTGGTCTATAGTTCTCCTTTTCAGTGGTCTTTGTCTGGTTTTAGAATCGCTGGCTTCATAGAAAGAGTTTGGAAGTTTTCCTTCCATTTCTATTTTTTGGAACAGCTTCAGGAGAGTAGGTGCTAACTCTTCTTTAAATGTTTGATAGGTGGGAATGCAAGCTGGTGCAGTCACTCTGGAAAACAGTATGGAGGTTCCTCAAAAAACTAAAAATAGAACTGCCCTACAACCCAGCAATTGCACTACTAGGCAGTTATCCACGGTTTACAGGTGTGCTGCTTCGAAGGGACACATGCACTCCCATGTTTATAGCAGCACTATCAATAATAGCCAAAGTATGGAAAGAGCCCAAATGTCCATCGATGGATGAATGGATAAAGAAGATGTGGTATACATATACAATGGAGTATTACTCGGCAGTCAAAAAGAATGAAATCTTGCCATTTGCAACTACGTGGATGGAACTGGAGGGTATTATGCTAAGTGAAATTAGTCAATCAGAGAAAGACAAAAATCATATGACTTCACTCATATGAGGACTTTAAGAGAGAAAACAGATGAACATAAGGGAAGGGAAACAAAAATATAAAAACAGGGAGGGAGACAAAACAGAAGAGACTCATAAATATGGAGAACAAACGGAGGGTTACTGGAGGGGTTGTGGGAAGGGGGATGGGCTAAATGGGTAAGAGGCACTGAGGAATCTACTCCTGAAATCATTGTTAGACTCTATGCTAACTAATTTGGATGTAAATTTTAAAAAATAAAAAATAAAACAAGTTAAACAAAATATTTAAAAAAATGTTTGATAGGATTCCTCTAGAAAGCCATCTGGTCCTGGATTCTTGTTTTTTGGGAGATTTTTGGTTACTAATTCGATTTCTCTACTGGTTATGGGTCTGTTCAAATTTTCTGTTACTTCCCATTTCAATTTTGGTAGTTTATATGTTTCTAGGAATTTGTCCATTTCTTCCAGATTGCCCATTTTATTGGCATATAACTGCTCATAATATTCTCTGTTTGTATTTCTGTTGTGTTGGTTGTGATCTCTCCTCTTTCATTGTTGATTTTATTTATTTGGGTCCTTTCCTTTTTCTTTTTGATCAAACTGGCTAGGTTTTATCAGTTTTGTTAATTCTTTCAAAGAACCAGCATCTGGTTTCATTGATCTGCTCTACTGTTTGTTGTTGTTGTTATTGTTGTTGTTGTTTTTGGTTTTGATAGCATTGATTTCTGCTCTGATCCTTATTATTTCCTGTCTTCTGCTGGTTTGGGGTTTATTTGCTGTTCTTTTTCCAGCTCTTTAAGGTGTAAAGTTAGGTTGTGTATCTGAGACCTTTCTTCCTTCTTTAGGAAGGCCTGGATTGCTATATACTTCCCTCTTGTGACCGCCTTTTGATAAAATTTCTTGAAAACCATATAGAAAAATATTTTATGGCTTTGGAGTCCAAATGGATTTATTTCTTTTTTTTTTAATGTTTATTTTTGAGAGAGAGAGTGAGAGAGAGAGTGAGTTTGGGGGCAGGGAGGGGCAGAGAGAGAGGGAGACTCAGAACCTGAAGCAAGCTCCAGGCTCTGAACTGTCAGCACAGAGCCCGACGCCAGGCTTGAAGTCACCAACTGTGAGATCATAACCTGAGCTGAAGCAGACATTTAACTGACTGAGCTATCTAGGCGCCCCAGTCCAAAAATATTTCTTAAAGGAGATTCACAAAGTATAAATCAAAAAACAAAGATGACAGCCAAAACAGTCTTGAAAAAGAAGTCCAAATTTGGAGGATTCACACTTCCCAATTTCAAACCTAGTACAAAACTACAGTGATGAAGATACTGTGGTGATGGCATGAGGAAAGACATAGATCACTGGAATAAAATGGAGAATCCAGATATAAACTCTTCCATTTATGGTCAATTGATTTTTCACAAGGGTGCCAAAATAATTCAATGGAGAAAAAATTATCTTTTCAAAAACTGGTCCTGGGACAACTGAATATCCACACATGGAGGAATGAAATTGGATTCCTACCAGAACCTTACACAAAAATTAATAAAAATGGATCATAGACCTAAATGTTAAAAAACAAAACCAACCCCCCCCCCCAAAAAAAAAAACCCACTATAGAACTGCAAGAGGGATAACTGAGTGGCTTAGTTGGTTAAACATCCGACTCTTTATTTTGGCTCAGGTCATGATCTTATGGTAGTGATATCAAAGCCCACATTGGGATTGCACTGGGCACGGAGCCTGGTTTAGATTCTCTCTCCCTCCCCTGATTGCACTTGCTCTAAAAACAAAACAAAAGCAAGGTACACCCCCCCCGCCCCCCGCAACACACACACATTTAAAACTACTAGAAGAAAACATAGGGGTAAATCTTAGTGAACTTGGGTTAGGCAGTGATCTCTGAGATACAACCCCAAAAGACAAGTGACAGAAAAGAAAATTTGAAAAATTGGATTTCATCAAAATGAAAAACTTTTGTGGAAGAAACTATACCATCAAGAAAGTAAAGGATAGGAGTGCCTGGTTGGCTCAGTTGGGGGAGTTTGTGACCCTTGATCTCAGGTTATGAGTCTGAGCCTCATATTGGGTATAGAAATAACTTTAAAATAATTAAATCTTAAAAAAAAGCAGGGGAGGGGGAGAGTGCCTGGGTGGCTTAGTCAGTTAAGCTGTGACTCTTGATTTTTGGCTTGGGTCGTGATCTCACGTGATCTTGGGTACGTGATCCCACGTAATCCCTGCCTTGGGCTCTGTACAGACAGCACAGAGCCTGCTTGAGGTTCATTCTCTCTCTCTCTCTCTCTCTCTCTCTTTCTGTCCCTCCTTTGCTTTTGAGGGAGCATGTGCACTTTCTCTCTCTCTCAAAATAAATAGGCAAAAAGAAATTAAAAGACATCTCATATAGTGGGAGAAAATACTGAGGGTGGTAAAGAAAGCCCTCTAACAGAGCACAGATGCAAATGCTGGCAGTCAAGAAAGCAAGCCCTGTTAATATTAAGGCCTGAAGACATATGGATAGGGCACCAACAGTATCTGCTACACAGTCCCAGGCTCTCTTCAGTAGAATTAGGCAGGCCCTCGTCTTAGCTTGAGTTTCCTCAAAAAGTATACATAACCTGAGGCAAAAGACTTATGTGCTATTATTAAGGCAAGCAGTTCCAAGAAACAGGGATAGGAAAAGAGAAATGAAGCAGAGGAGGGAGAACCAATATGAAATTGCATTGTGGACTTAGGCCATTATTAAATGCTGTTGATTGCTTGATCTCTTGGGCAAGTCCTTAAGAAGCCTTAAAAAACCCTTGAACTTTTGCACTTGAAAACCTAAGGAGCACCTGAGTACAATTTTTAAAATCCTGGTTTTCCCTCACAGGGTTAGTTGATATCTGTAAATTAAGACTCTCTTAGACCTCATTCATACCTTAGGTTCCCTTTATTCAATATCCAACACATAATTGGTGGTAATAGATAGCAGGGATAATTGAAATCCACAGAATAATAGCCACCATTTAGTAAGTACAAGGCAGTTTTATATAATATCTAATCCTCACAAAGTAGCTTTTGTTATACTGATTTTATTAATGTCCAAGCTGAGATTCAGCTAACTTAAGGAGCGTGGCCAACATCACAAAACTAGCAAGTAGCAGACCAGGTTTTGGAAACATGTCTTTTTTTTTTTTCTTTTTCTTAACTCCCATAAACAATGTTCTTTCTATTATATCAGGATGCCTCATAGAAGAAAGGATTGAAATTCCTAAATCTCATCTTAGCCAATACTTTTAAAAAATGTTATTTATTTTTTAAATAGGTCATACAAACACATGGTTTAAAATGCAAGAAATACAAAAGCATATTCAATGAAAACTCTCCTTTAAACTCTGTCCAGTTCCTCTTTTCAGGGGCAACTAATTTTACCAGTTTCTTGTGTATTTTCTCTAAAATATTTATGCATAAATATAAATACTATTTTTTACCCTTTTATTTAAATGTTTATTTTTGAGAGAGAGAGTGAGAGAGAACATGAGTGGGTGAAGGGCAGAGAGAAAAGAAGGCAGAGGATCCGAAGTGGGTTCAGCACTGACAGCAGAGTGCCCAGTGCAGGGCTCGAACTCATTAACTATGAGGTCATGACCTGAGCCATAGTCAGATGCTTAACCGACGGAACCACCCAGGTGCTCCTGTGTTTTACCCTTTTAACAGAAATGGAGTTATTCTATGAAATGTATACTGTTGTTAGACATCTTAGAGTATAAAAAAAATAAATGGTTATAACGTTTTAGGCTTTGTGTATATAAGAGTATGTAAAAAGCACTTTTCTAAGATGCATGTTTCTGATGAATTCTATTCAAGCATAATTTATTATTGTTTGGCATGTCTATTACCTCTGCTCAATATAGTTTTTGTTTGCTATTTCGTTGTCATGAGAGAGCCAGATAGTAAATATTTTAGGCTTTGTGATCTCTGTCATGACTACTCAACTCTGCTGTTAGAGCACAAAAACAGCCATTGACAATATATAAACATGCTGGATTCCAATAAAACTTTACTTACAAAAACATGTGGCAGGCCAGATTTGACCTGTAGGTCATAGTTTGCTGACTCTCTTAGGGGTGCTTTTTTTTAAATTAGAAAAAACAGCATTGTGTACTAGCACACCAGCATTGTACAGGAACAGCAGCATGATGAAATAAACCCCTGATTTGTACCGTTGGTCAATTTCTGTAGGGTCAACCCTCCCAATAAAATGGCTGGCTTCAAGGTCCCAAAAGTTTAGCAATCAGATTGCAGAATTCCTAAATATTTAACAATGGTTCTCATGATCTGATGAGAGACTGTTACAGCCTACACTGCATGCAAAACCTTGGGATACAGGATAATGTACTAGGAGTAGCTAAAGCCAAAGAAATATAGGGAGAAAAAAGTTTTGCTTTTTAAAAAAATTTTTTTTATGTTTGTTTATTTTTGAGAGAGGGAGAGCACTTGAGTGGGGGAGGTGAAGAGAGAGAGGGAGACAGAGGATCTGAAGTGGGCATTGCGCTGATAGCAGAGAACCTGATGCAGGGCTCAAACTCATGAAGGTGACATCATGACCTGAGCCAAAGTTGGATGCTCACCTGAGCCACCCAGGTGCCCCTTTTGCCCTTTTTCCTTCCTTCTTTCTTTCTTTCTTTCTTTCTTTCTTTCTTTCTTTCTTTCTTTCTTTCTTTCCTTTCTTTCTTTCTTTCTCTCTTAAAGGTTTTGATCACATGAATAAACAAAATTTGTAAAATGTACCTCTTCATACTCACTGGCATTTTTGTTGTTTTTAATTGTAAAACATGGAGAAAAAATTTTATGTAGACGGAGAGATCACTTTTGTATTATCAGGAAATCTAGTGACATTGGCACTGAAGTTAAGTGTAAAGTGAAAAGGGCTGGAACAAAAAATGTGTATGTGCATATAAAACATGTATGTTATATGTGTGTATATTATGTATATGTGAATATTATATGTAATATTTAGTATATTTTGAATACATGTGTTTTATATCACATATCATTTTCACGTCCTTTTGTGGTTTAAACTTTTTTCTTTTTTCTATGTCTAGTGATTTTTTATTTGATATCAGATGTTCCAAATGTTATGTTGTTAAGTATTTGCATTTTGTTGTCTTTTTTTCAGTTTTGAAATTTATTTTTGCACACAGGTTATTAGGGTAGTTGTGGATCAACTTGATATTTTCAAGGATTATTTTCAGCTTTGTTAGAGTGTGCCTAGAATAGCCTTTGCTTACAGGCTAGTTTAGTTTTAATATTCCACCTTTACCCCTCTGATTGCCCTGTCACTCAGTGAGGTCTCTGTTCTGGCTGGGTACAATTTGAACATCTCAGAGTCCTCTCTGTGCTCTGAGAATGTGCAGCTTACAGCCTCCGGTAGTTGTCCAAAAACAGTTGTCTCATATATTTTGTCCAGGTTTCTAATTGTTTACTGTTGGAGAGCAAGCTCCTTCTTCAGGATCAGTAATGGAGCTCAACATCTTGACAGTGTTGAGTCTTCCAATCCTTGTATATTTAGGTCTTCTTTGTAATTTTAAATAAACTATTAAAATTCTCTCCACAAATTCTCTGCATACCATCTAACATTTAGAGTTAGCATTGTTCCCAAGTCTTCATACTTTTATTCCATTGCAAACGGTATCCTTTTAAAATTTTTATTTTCTACCTGCTAGTATGAAGGAAAAAAAATATTGTAGATTGATTTTACTAAGCAGCAACTTTGTATGTTGATTTTTCTATCCAGTAATTAAAGTATTAATTATTTTGAATTACTTAGATATCATTTTCAAATATGGAATAATGATAGTTTTGTTTCATTGTTTTTTAAGTTTATTTCTTATTTAAGTAGTCTCTACACTTAAAGTGGGGCTCAAATACACGACCCCAAAATCAAGAGCCTCATGCTCTTCTGACTGAGCCAGCGAGGTGCCCATAGTTTGTTTAATTTCAATCCATATGTGCGTGTGTGTGTGTGTGTGTATCCTTGCCCTACTTCACTTTTTAAGAGGTCTAATTAACTACTGAATAGATGTTCCTTTCTATTTGTAGATAGCTGAGATTTAAAAAAAATTTTAATTCCAGGGGCACGTGGGTGGCTCAGGCGGGTAAGCTTCCAACTCTTGGTATCGGCTCAGTTCATGATCTTGGCGTTTTGTGGGTTTGAGCCCCACATTAGGCTCCACACTGACAGTGCAGAGCCTGCTTGGGATTCTCTCTCTCCCTCTCTCTCTGCCCCTCCTCTGCTCACTCTCTCTGTCTCTCTTGAAATGAATAAACTTAAATTTTTTTTTAAATTTTAATTCCAGTGTAGTTAACATACAGTGTTATATTCATTTCAGGTGTACAATATAGTGATTCAACAATTCCATATATTACTCAGTGCTCATCAAGATAAGTGTCCTTTTCAAAAACACAAGGAACAATAAGTGTTGCTGAGGATGTGGAGAAAGGGGAACCATCCTTCACTCTTGATGGGAATACACAGTGGTGCAGCCACTGTGGAAAACAGTAGGGAGCTTCCTCAAAAGGTTAAAAATAGGACTACCCTACGATCCAGTAATCAAACTACTGGGTGTTTACCCAAAGAATAAAAAAACACTAATTTGAAGGGATGCATGCACCCCTATGTTTTTTGCAGCATGATTTACAATAACCAAATTATGGGACCAGCCCAAGTGTCCATTAATAGATGAATGGATAAAGAAGATGTGAGATGGACATCTATCTATATAGATACATATATCTATATTTATCTACCTATAGGTAGCTATCTAGCTATCTAGCTATGGAAACAGACTCTTAGCCATAGAGAACAAACTGATGGTTACCAGAGGGGAATGGGGTGGGGGAGACAGGGATGGGTGGAATAAGTGATGGGGATTAAAAAGTACACTTTCCATGATGAGCACTGAGTGATGTATAGAATTGTTCAATCACTATATATTATACATCTGAAACTAATAGGACACTGTATATTAACTATACTGGAATTAAAATTAAAAACTTAATAAAAAATAAGTATACTCTGTCTCCTATAGTTAAGAGTCTGTTTTTTGGTTTGTCTCTTTTTTTCCCTTTATTCCATTGTTTTGTTCTTAAATTACACATATGAGTGAAATCATATGGTATTTGTCTTTCTCTGATCGGCTTATTTCACTTAGCATTATACCCTTTGGATCCATCCATGTTGTTGTAAATGACAAGATTTCCTTCTTTTTTCATGACTAATATTCCATTTGTGTGTGGGGTGTGTGTGTGTGTGTGTGTGTGTGTATACACACATATATATGTATATATATAACATCTTTTTTATCTGTTTATCTACCAGTGGACACTTAGGTTGCTACTATAATTTGGCTAATGTAAATAATGCTGCAGTAAACATAGAGGTGCTTGTAAACCGTAGAATTAGTGTTTTTGTGTGCTTGGGGTAAATACCTAAGTAGTGTGATTACTGGGCCATGGGGTAGTTCTATCTGTAATTCTTTTTTTTTTTTAATTTTATTTTTACATTTATTTATTTTTTGAGAGACATAGAGAGACAGAGCACAAGTTGGGGAGGGGCAGAGAGAGAAGGAGACACAGAATCTGAAGCAGGATCCAGGCCCCAAGCTGTCAGCACAGAGCCCGATGCAGGGCTCGAACTCAGAAACTGTGAGATCACGACGTGAGCCGAAGTCGGACGCTTAACCGACTGAACCACCCGGGTGTCCCCATCTGTAATTCTTTAAGGAATCTCCATACTGTTTTCCACAGTGGCTGCACCACTTTGTATTCCCATCAACAGTGCAGAAGGGTTCCTTTTTCTCCACATCCTCACCAACACTTGTTGTTTCCTATGTTTTTGAGTTTAGCCAGTTGGACCAAGGTGTGAGGCCATATCTTATTATAGTTTTGATTTGCATTTTCCCTAATGATGAGTGCTATTGAGTATCTTTTCATGTGTCTGTCGACCATTTGTGTATCTTCTTTGGAGAAATGTCTGTTCATGTCTTCTCCCCATTTTTATTTTTTACTAAAAAATTTTTTTTAATGTTTATTTTTGAGAGACAGAGTGCAAACAGGGGAGGGGCAGAGAGAGAGGGAGATACAGAATCTGAAGCAGACTCCAGTCTCTGAGCTGTCAGCCCAGAGCCCAACACGGAGCTCCAACTCACAAACTATGAGATCATGTTCTGAATCTAAACTGGATGTTTAACCAACCCGGGTGCCCCTTCCACCCATTTTTAAATTGGAATTTTTTGTTTTTTGTTTTGGTGTTGAATTGTATCAATTCTTTATATATTTTGATTATTCACCCTTTATTGGATGTCATTTGCAGATATTTTCTCCCATTCAGAAGGTTGCCTTTTAGTTTTGTTTCTTTCACTGTACAGAGCTTTTTATTTTGATGTAGTCCCAATAGTTTATTTTTGCTTTTGTTTCACTTGTCTCAGGAGACATATCTAGAAAGATGTTGCTACGACTAACATCAGAGAATTACTGCTGCATTCTCTGCTAGGATGTTTATGGTTTCAGGTCTCACCTATAGGTCTTAATCCATTTTGAGTTTATTTTTGTGTTTGGCATAAGAAAGTGATCTAGTGTCATTCTTTTGAATGTAGCTATACAGTTTTCCCATATTGAAGATACTTTTTCCCATTGCATATTCTTGCCTCCATTGTTGAAGATTAATTGACCACATAATTGTGGGTTTATTTCTGGGCTTTCTATACTGTTTTCTTGCTCTACATGTCTAATTTAGTGCCAGTGACATCCTGTTTTGATTATTACAGCTTTGTAATATAACTTGAAGTCTGGAATGTGATACTTCCAGTTTTGTTTTTGTTGTTCAAGATTGCTTGGCTATTTGGGGTTTTTTGCAGTTCCACACAAATTTTAGGATTGTTTGTTCTAGTTCTGTGAAAAATGCTTTTGATATTTTGATCGGGATTGCATTAAGTGTGTAGATTGCTTTGGGCAGTATGGACATTTTTTTAAAGATTTTTTTAAAGTAATCTCCACACCTAACTTGGGACTTGAACTCACAACCCTGAGATCAAGAGTCACGTACTCCACTGACAGAGCCATCCAGGTACCTCTGGATAGTATGGACATTTTAATGATATTTGTTATTCTAATTCATAAGCATGGAATGTCTTTCCATTTCTTTGTGTCATTTTCAATTTCTTTCACTAGTGTTTTATAATTTTTAGAGTACAGGTCTTTTACCTGTTAGGTTAGGTTTATTCTTAGGGATTTTGTTATTTTTCCTATAATTATAAATGGCATTGTTTTCTTAATTTCTATTTCTGCTGCATCATTATTAGTGTATAGAAATGCAACAGATTTCTGAACATTGATTTTGTATCCTGTCACTTTACTGAATTCATTTATCACTTCTAGCAGTTTTTAAGTGGAGTCTTTAGGGTTTTCTATCTATAGCATTATATCATCTGGAATAGTGGAGGTTTTACTTCTTCCTTACCAATTTGGATGCCTTTTGCTCCTTTCTATTGTCTGATTGCTGTGTCTAGGACTTCTAGTACTATGTTGAATAGAAGTACTGAGAGTAGACATCCTTATCTTGTTCCTGACCTTGGAGGAAAAGCTCTCAGTTTTTCACCCTTGAGTGTGATGTTAGCTATGGGTTTTTCATATATGGCCTTTATTATGTTGAGATATGTTCCTTCTAAACCTACTTTGTTGAGGGTTTTATCATGAATGGGTGTGGTACTTGTCAAATGATTTTTCTGCATCTGTTGAAATGATCATATGGTTCTTATTCTTTCTCTTACTGATATGATGTATCATATTGATTTGTGAGTAATGAACCACCCTTGCATTCCAGGAATTAATCTCACTTGGTCATGGTGAGTGATTTTTTTAAATGTACTGTTGGTTTCCATTTGCCAATATTTTATTGAATATTTTTGCATTTATGTTCATCAGAGATATTGGCCTACACTTCTGTTTTTTGTGTGTGGTGTCTTTATCTGATTTTGGAATCGGTAATGCTGGCCTCATGGAATTAATTTGGAAGGTTTTCTTCCTCTTCTGTTTTTTGGAAAAGTTTGAGAAGAATAGCTATTAACCCTTTTTTAAATGTTTGGTAGAATTCACCTGTATAGCCGTCTGGTCCTGAAATTTTTTTTGGGGGGGGGGGGGAGTTTTTTATTATTATCATTAATTTTTGAGAAAGAGCGAGCGCGAGTGAGGGACAGCGAGAGGGGGGAAGAGAGAGAATCCTACAAGGGGCAGAGGAGAGAGAGAGAGAGAGAGAGAGAGAGAGAGAGAGAGAGAGAATGAGAATGTGGAGCCAGAAGCAGGGCTCGAGCTCACCTGATGTAGGGCTCCACTTCACGAACCACGAGATCATGACCTGAGCCGAAGTTGGACGCTTAACTGATTGAGCCACCCAGGCACCGTTTTCTGGGAGTTTTTTGATTACCGATTCAGTTTTCATTGGTGGTAATTGGTCTGTTCAATTTTTCTATTTCTTCCTGATTCTGTTTTGGGAGGTTATATGTTTCTAGGAATTTACCCATTTCTTCTGTGTTGCCCATTTGTTGGCATGTACTTTCTCATAATATTCTCAATTGTTTGTATTTCTGTGGTGTTGGTTGTTATTTCTCGTCTTTATCAATTTGGTGTTCTTTTCAAAGAATCAGCTCCTGGGTTTCATTGATCTGTTCTGTTTTTTAGTTTCTATATCTTTTATTTCTGCTCTAATCTTTATTGTTTCCTCCTTTTGCTGGGTTGCTGGGTTTGGGTTTTGTTTGTTCTTTTTCTAGCTACTAATAAGCCATCTAAGACTGGAGTTCATGAAAATTTTTAACCTCTTAATCTCTCCAGCAGTGCTTTTTGCCTTAAAGTTTATTATGTCTCATATTAATATGCCATACTAGCCATCTTTTGGTTAAAATCTGCATGATATATGTATTTTATCATTCTTTTATTTTAAAATTCTCTCTGCCTTATTTTTTTTTTAATTTTTATTTAAAAAAATTTTTTTACAATGTTTATTTATTTTTGGGACAGAGAGAGACAGAGCATGAACGGGGGAGGGGCAGAGAGAGAGGGAGACACAGAATCGGAAACAGGCTCCAGGCTCTGAGCCATCAGCCCAGAGCCTGACGCGGGGCTCAAACTCGCGGACCGCAAGATCGTGACCTGGCTGAAGTCGGACGCTTAACCGACTGTGCCACCCAGGCACCCCTGCCTTATTATTTTTTTTTTTTTGATGTCTTTCTTTCAAAGAGAATATAATTGGGTTTTAATTTTATCTAGTCTGGCAATCTTACCTTTTATGAAGCATTTAATCCCCATTGTCATTTAATGTCATTTCTCATATATTTAGGTTTAAATCTATTATTCTACTTTGCGATTTATATTTGTCTAATTTCTTTTTCTCTATTTTATTGAATTCTTTTGGATTCATTAAGGTTTTTTGAATAATCATTCTATATTTTTCCCTTTACTTAGGAGTTATGGTATGTTTTTAGTCTTTTTTTTTTTAAGTTTATTTATTTATTTTGGGAGAGAGAGAGTGCACGAGCATACACCCATGAGCGGGGAAGGGGCAGAGACAGAAGGAGAGGCAGAATCCTAAGCAGGCTCTGATTGAGCCACCCAGGTGCCCCATTTTTCTATTCCTTTTTTTTTTAATGTTTATTTTTGAGAGAGAGGGAGAGAGACAGAGCATGAGTGGGGGAGGGTCAGAGAGAGAGAGAGGGAGACACAGAATCTTATGTAGGCTCCAGGCTCTGAGCTGTCAGCACAGGGCTCAATGTGGGGCTCAAACTCACAGACCACGAGATCATGACCTGAGTTGAAGTCAGATGCCCAACCAACTGAGCCACCCAGGCACCCCCAATTTTTCTATTCTTATACCGGAAACAGTATTAGTTATTACGGCTTAAAAGAAATTCTTTTTAA
Organism: Prionailurus bengalensis; assembly: GCF_016509475.1. Taxonomy (NCBI): domain Eukaryota; kingdom Metazoa; phylum Chordata; class Mammalia; order Carnivora; family Felidae; genus Prionailurus; species Prionailurus bengalensis. Next base: position 101,141,366 of record NC_057355.1, read on the forward strand.
ATTAAATTTTTATTTTTTTATTTAGAGAAAGTGTAAGTTGGGGAAAGGGGCAAAGGGAGAGAGAGACAGAATCTCAAGCAGGCTCCATGCTCAGCATGGAGCCCAAACCCAGGGCTCAATCCCACAACCCTGGGATCATGACCTGCACCGAAATCAAGACTCGGATGCTTAACCAACTGAGCCACGTAGGAGCACCCCTAGGGCTTGAAAATAATTCTTAATTCAGGTCCTGTTGGGTTCAGTTCACATGTGTTGTTTCTTCTTGATTGCTGAAGATGCCACAGGCTATAGCTATATGGATCAGAAAGCATCCACTTCGTGGCACTGCCTAGGCTGAATCATCAACTGTGGTCCATTGATTTCCACAGAGTCTAACAGCTGTCTCAAGAGTTGAAACATTTGACATACCCACTTAGTATATTTATTGAATGCCTACTATATGCTGGCATTGTGAATGTTGTAACAATCCAAACAGTCTCTGTTCTCATGACATTTATATTCTAGTTTATTAAAAGGAAATTAGTTATTGTTTATTGAGTACAATGCTTTACTTAAAAAATACTAAGGGCCTTCTTCATGATTATTAATGAAGTTTGGTCCTTTATTGGTCTTTGTTCTCTGCATTTTAAATACTTCTGAAGACATGGTAATTTGAAAAATGTTTGATTGCTGGTGATGCAGTCTTCAACAGAGGTCCATGTTTTAGTGTGTACATCATTCACTGGATAAAAAAGTATGGATTTCTGTGAATTGAGGCCAAATTATGGCAGCTATCTGTGTAATGAGGCCAAATTTATGGCAGGCTACAACAACTGCAGGAGTGGAAAAGGCTGCTGCCAAAACCTGAACATACTCTGAAGGTAGCTGCCCCCCTGCATCCTTCCTGAAAATACCCTACCCACCGAGAATGCATGTCTTTACTTTCTCAGTCTGTAAAGAGGGATGGCTGGAAAAAAAAGGAAATTTTGCAAATAGTCTTATGAATACTACTAGCCTTTTATGAAAACTAGTCACACAGAGAAGTAACTGAAAATTGCTCTTTTGGACACATGCTGACTCAGGGAGGGGACTGGTGGAAATTTCTTTGAATTCAGGTTTAAATTATTTCCCTTCATAGAAAACCAAAAAGATATCACACCAAGCTGAATGACTCCATTGTTCACCTTAAATGCTGGTGGGTGACTTAGAAAGCTGGCTTATTTTAACAACTGGAAGGCAGAACTGTACATTTCTGCACAAGATTGGTGTAATTAATATTTATTATGGAAACTATGAGTTATTTCAGATTCTTCATTACATGTCATGGATATTACAGTATTCATAGTAAAAATCATGATTAGTCATCTTTTCTAAAACAGTTCTTTGACAAATGTGTCTCTGAGATTCTAAAAGACACAGGAAAAAAAATCAGAGCACATTGTAACCCAGTCAAGACATAAATGATGTACGTTCTTGCCAGATGATACTTATCAGAATGTTTACCAAAATGAGGCTGCGTTCAGTGCCCTCTGTTAGCTCCTTTGCAGGGTTATCTATATTGACTATATTTATTTCTGAAACACTGAAACTAAGCTGCAGATATCATGATGCTTCACCCCAAATACTTCCTCAAGCATCATTTATGGTCAAGGATGTTGTCTTTCATAATCCCATTGTTGTTGCCACACTGAAGAAAGTGAACAATAATGCTTTCATAAACATATCCATTTGGACTCTAAATGTTCATAATTGACCCAAGAATGTCATCCTTTTGAGCTGTTTGTTTGCTATTTGAGAGCTAATCAAGATTCATACATTTCATATAGTTCATGTTGTCTTTCAAGCACTCATGTTTTGGGCATTTACTATGTCCCATAGTAAAATGCTGTGACCTAAAAAAGAAAAAAAGAAATGGCCTAGATTAGGGGTACCTGGCTGGCTCAGTCAGTAGAGCATGCGAGTCTTGATCTCAGGGTTGTAAGTTTGAGCCCATGTTGGGTATAGAGATTACTTAAAAATAAAATCTTGAAAAGAAAAGAAAAGAGAAAGAACAGAAGGGAAAAGAAAAAAAAAAACCAGAAATGTCCTGGATTCTAAACATGGCATTTGCTTTTGGCTTCCTTTAAATCACTTGTGGTCAAATTTGCTAAAACTTGTAGCCTGATAAAACAAAGGAGAAACTTTTCCTGGGTGGCTCACTTGGTTAAACGTCTGACTTCGGCTCAGGTCATGATCTCGGCTCAGGTGATGATTTCGCTCAGGTCATGGTGTCACTCACGGTTGGTGAGTTCAAGCCCTGCATCAGGCTCTCTGCTTGCAGCACAGAGCCTGCTTCGGATTCTCTGCCTCTCCTTCTCCAAACATAAATAAACATTTAAGAATAAATAATAAACAAATAAATAAGTAAACATCATCGGAGGCTGGGGATTAAAAAAACCATTTTTAATAGAACAACAAAATGTATATATTGAGTAGATTCAAATTGGCATGAATTAGAATTGTTATCCTGGTTGCTTCAGACAGCTGATGGTGGACTGTTCAGTTGTTTCCACCAAAGTGCCCAGAAAGGCCAGTGAGTGTGAATGAGAGTTACCTCTGCCTCAGTGTTTTATCACAGCAGATTATGTAATTTACCATCATGTTTCTATTGTAGTTTTTCCATTGGAATGGACAAGCACACCATGTTTCATTTATTCCACAGCTATCTATATATTAGTATCTAGTATGTTCAAGGCTCTGTGTTAGATTCTGAAAATATGATGGTGAATAACAAATACATCAGAGTGTTCAGAAGTAAGCACTTTATCACCATTTTACATAACAACAAACACTTCTCTCATATTTTCTTATAAAAATTAAATAGGAGGGTCTGTGTAACCTGGGACATAGTAAGTGCCCAAAACATGAGTGCTTGAAAGACAACATGAACTATATGAAATGTATGAATCTTGATTAGCTCTCAAATAGCAAACAAACAGCTCAAAAGGATGACATTCTTGGGTCAATTATGAACATTTAGAGTCCAAATGGATATGTTTATGAAAGCATTATTGTTCATTTTCTTCAGTGTGGCAACAACAATGGGATTATGAAAGACAACATCCTTGACCATAAATGGTGCTTGAGGAAGTATTTGGGGTGAAGCATCATGATATCTGCAGCTTAGTTTCAGTGTTTCAGAAATAAATACAGTCATATAAAGAAGAACATTAACAATGGTTTCATGTTGGTGGTGGGTTATGGATGTCCATCATACTGTTCTTTCAGCTTTTCTGGAGGTTTGAAAACTTCCAGCATAAAAGTTGGGAAAAACGTTTAGTTCCTTTTTCTCCCCTGTTAAGAATAATTTACAATTAAGCAATTCCCCAAAGGGAATCTATCCCCCAAAATATGAGTTAGAAATTAGAGACCATACAAATTTAAGACTGTTTCAGGAAGGATTTTGTTGTTTTCCTTTATTTATTTTTTTTCTTTTTTTTTAATTTTATTTTTTATTTTTTAAAATTTACATCCAAATTAGTTAGCATATAGTGCCACGATGATTTCAGGAGTAGATTCCTTAGTGCCTCTTACCCATCTAGCCCATCCCCCTCCCACAACCCCTCCAGTAACTCTCAGTTTGTTCTCCATATTTATGAGTCCCTTCTGTTTTGTTCCCCTCCCTTTTTTTTATATTATTTTTGCTTCCCTTCCCTTATGTTCATCTGTTCTGTATCTTAAAGTCCTCATATGAGTGAAGTCATATGAATTTTGTCTTTCTCTGACTAATTTCACTTCGTATAATACCCTCCAGTTCCATCCATGTAGTTGCAAATGGCAAGATTTCATTCTTTTTGATTGCCGAGTAATATTCCGTTGTATATATATACCACATCTTCTTTATCCATTCATCCATTGATGGACATTTGGGCTCTTTCCATACTTCGGCTATTGTTAATAGTGCTTCTATAAGCATGGGGGTGCAGGTGTCCCTTCGAAACAGCATACCTGTATCCCATGGATAACTGCCTAGTAGTGCAATTTCTGGGTCATAGGGTAGTTCTATGAGGAACCTCTGTGCTGTTTTCCAGAGTGGCTGCACCAGCTTGCATTCCCATGTTGTTTTTCTTTTAAATCTAAGTTACCTCAATCAAGGGTAAATGCAGATCTGAGGCAACATTGTTCCTGAACTTTGTCACAGTAATTTAACTTTTATTTGCCTGAACTCTGTTTTACCTTGTACATTCACCTTTGCCAGAGGAATTGTGTCTTCACAGTCACTAGCAAGGTACTTTCACTTAGTCCACACAAACTATTACATTATAGCAAACCAGGGGGTCAGGGGAGTGTGGAGCCACGATTATCAATCAGAAGATACAGTTTCACTTGGTGAGTTTACAGTTTTATTGGGGGGTTAAACATGACGAAGGTGAAGAACACACTCAGAACAATTTAGAAGTTACAATTGAAAATAGTACAGTTCCAAAGGGACTTATAAAGAGGAAGCTGTAGCTAATATCAGCTTAGAAACAAAGCTGTCACAGTAATCTAGATGTTAACAGCAACTAGACATCCATTGATTTAAGACCTTCCCATAGATTAAATTTTTCTTCAAGTCCCAAGCAAATGCAGGGCACCACCACTGGGATTTTCTGATGCTACCCTCATTAACAACTCAGGCATTCTTTTCCCTGAAGTTGAAGGCAGGGAGTAACATTATACATGTAATCATACAGAAATTGTTTTTTGACCATGGTTTTCATCAAGTCCACAAAGCTCCAAATAGTAAGTAAAGAATGTATCTACCATGCCAAATATATATTGTTTACTGCAATATAACACAATAGTAAGTCCTTCAAGTCAGACTTAAGAGAGTGTCATTGACTTTCTCAAGCAATGCCCGAAAAAATGATTGATCCCCTAAAAAAGTGATGGTAGGAAAAAAATGAGCTCAGTTTATAACAGGCACTAAAAACTTCTGCAGAGTCTATGACAGATTCATTAAAAATGTTTATCCTGTCTGACCAAGACTATTAAAATTATGATATATTTGCTCAGGCAGCTTCTGCTTGCTAATACAAAATTCATCAACCTGATATTTTGCTGAAGAGTGAAGATTCATTTTTAACTAAGGGAAAATGTAGAAAACTGTTTCTTTTTACCTGTAGGTGGTGCTATGTATTGCATTATGTAAGCACAAGCCTGTCTAGTTTTGAAGTTGGAAAGCTTGCTAAAGATTATGCATCTTATTTTACAGATAAACAAACTGAGACTCATTGAAATTTTGTCCTGTTTAAAGTAAAAATTCTGGGGGCGCCTGGGTGGCTCAGTCGGTTGGCTCAGACTTTGGCTCAGGTCGTGATCTCGCGATCCGTGAGTTCGAGCCCCACATCGGGCTCTGTGCTGACAGCTCGGAGCCTGGAGCCTGTTTCAGATTCTGTGTCTCCCTCTCTCTGACCCTCCCCTCTTCGTGCTCTGTCTCTCCCTGTCTCAAAAATAAATAAAACGTTACGAAAAAAATTTTAAAAAGATAAAGTAAAAATTCTGGTTAGAGGCAGATGCAAGACTATAGCCTCTTTTGTAAAATTTTTAATGTATGATTTATTAGAGAAAAAATTAGTCATTCCATAATTAATTCAAACAGTATTCTACTGTTGTGACAGGTTTAAGAGTTTATTTTACTGATTCACGAAGTCTTCTTTAGAAAGTTCTAAAAGAAAATTTGCCTAACTTAAATGAAAATAGATTATAAAAAAAGATGATAGGCTATCATTATGCATACATCTAAATTATTTTACCAAAGAGGAACTCCCAGTGGTGAAAGAGCATGTTTAAAGAGGTAATTCATTTAAAAGGAAACACAAATTCTTAATAATAATAATAACAATAAAACTCACTGGGGTGCCTGGGTGGCTCAGTCCTTTAAGTCTCTGACTCTTCATTTTGGGTCAGGTCATGATCTCAGGGTCATGGGTTCTGGGATCAAGACCAGCCTCAGGCTCCATGCTGGGCATGGAACCTGCTTGGGATTCCCTCTCCCTCTCTTTTTTTTTTTTTTTTTTAATTTTTTTTTTCTCCACGTTTTTATTTATTTCCTCTCCCTCTCTTTTTGTCCTTCCCTGCTCTCCCTGTCTTTCTCTCTCTCTCTCAAAACAAACAAACAAACAACAAAAAACACAAACAAAACAAAAAACCCACAACTCACTAACAATCAAAACAAAACTAAAACAGCAGTGTGGCACTCCTTATTTCTTCTAGATCAGCAAAAATTCTATGTTTATCCTCAGAGATATTGAGGCAATGGTAAAATAGACACCTCGCCCCCTTGTCAGTGGGAGTGTAAATTGGTACCACTTTTCTGAAAGTTAATTTGACGTATGTTATCAGGAACCTTAAATTGTTCAAACTCTGACGTTTAGTAGTTCAGCCTCTAGGCTCTTGCCTGGAGGGATAATAAGAAATGTGAACAGTGAGTTATATACAAAGATATTGATCACAGCATTATTAATGGTATATATGAATAAGAAAATCATTTTCTAAATTAGGGTGTGGTTATGATTTTAGGCAGCCATTTACAGACTGCTTGCAAATAATTTTAACTGACATAAGAATATATACATAATATTTTACTGAATTAAATAGGAGGTTAAAATCTACAAATCTGGTGTTTCCTCAGTTATATAAAAACATTAACCATACTTGGAGGAAAGGAATGAAAAACACTAACAGAGGTTTTTCCAGATGTGAGAAAAATTAGTACTTTTCTTCCTATTTTCTCCTACTTTTCAAGTTAATTATACTTCTTACAAAAGTATACTAAGTACATTTATAGACAGATTTTTTTTTTTTAAGAAATAAGTAGCATTCATTCATTCATTGAAAGTAAGCTCTAGGCCCAGCATGGGGCTTGAACTCACAACCCCAAGATCAAGAGTTGCATACTCTACTGACTGAGCCAGCCAGGCCTCCCAGTTAAGTAGCATTTTAAATGATTTTGAAACTTGTCACTCTGTAGATCATCTGAGGCCGGGAGATTCTCTGTCTTCCTGGTTTGCTCCCTTGTACTGGTAGTCAGAATGAGGAAACCCTACAGTGTTATTTCCCAGAGGCAGAATAATTATGGCTGACTCACTCTCCCTTTTAACTCTTTGAATAAGACTGAGAAAAGTCAGTTGAGCGTCTGACTCTTTGTTTCTGCTCAGGTTGTGATCCCAGGGTCTGGACTGAACATGGAGACTACTTAAGATTCTCTCTCTCTTTCTCTCTCTCTCTTTCTCTCTCTCTCTCTCTGTCCCTTTCTCTGCTCATGCGTGGTCTCTCTCTCTCTCTCTAAAAAAAAAAAAAAAAAAAAAGAAATAAAATAAATTGAGAAAGTTTCTAAACCCCAAAGTCTAAAGTTCATTTTATTATTATTTTTTTTTTATGTTTACTTATTTTTGAGAGAGAGACAGAGCATGAGCAGGGGAGGAACAGACAGAGAGGGAGACAAAGAATCTGAAGCATGTTCCAGTCTCTGAGCTGTCAGCACAGAGCCCGATGTGGGGCTTGAATTCAAGAACCCTGAGATCATGACCTAAGCCGAAGTTGGACACTTAACTGACTAAGCCACCCAGGTGCCCCCTAAAGGTCATTTTTAAATGATCATCATGTCTAAACACACCTCCCTTAATATATGTTGTCCACTTTTCTTCTTCAAGATTTTATTTCTCTCTTCTTTGTTTTAGCCTATGGTTTTTGTTGACTCAATTTTAAAATCTATTTTTGTGCATTATAATTCATATTTTTTGTGCATTATAATTCATATTAAGTTTTCTAACTAAGAAACTTTTCTGACAGTGTTAATACATTCATAATAAGGAGCAGTCTTGCTAGCTGCTCCTTAGTTCATTCTTAAATTGGTTACTGAAAGCTGCTCAGTTTAATTGAAGAAGCCACCTGCTAGCTCCCAATCCCCAACTTAAAACCATTCATTCTTGTTCTAGGGAAAAAAAAAATGTTGGCTCATCTGAAACTTCTCTTTGTAATTAAAATTGTCTTGTAATGATGCAACTCATGAAAAACATATTCAGTGTTATGTAGTGAAAAGAGTCTAGAATTAAACTGCAAGAGACCTTGACTTTTGTCCTGGGGATTGGTTTGCAGGACAGTGAGGAATGAATGCTTTAGCATTTCCATCTGGCATTAATTACATGTGTAATCTTTGGCAAATTATTTATCCTCAGCTTCTTTGCCTATAAAATTACAGCGGTGGCCTGATGAAATGACAGAGGAGGAGAATATTTGAAATTGTGCTTACATTAGAAAGTCTGGGGCATGTAGCTCCCATCCACTTAAGATACCTTCTGATTTTGAAATGCTTTGCTGCTCACAGCATCCCTTCATAACAGCATCTACAGTAAGGAACCTCCTGGACCCTTGTCTCTCAAATTTGATCCCAGATCCCATAATTTAGAGGTACTGTTGGCTTCCATTTTCTTAGTTACTCAGATAAAGACAGTGCTTAAGTGTTTGATCAAGGGGCATAGAAGCTGCTACTGAGCTCCTAAAATAATGCCTCGTGTCAGCCACAGCCATGAAGACATCTGGAAGAGTACAACAGCCATATGTGCAGATATTCCTTTGTTTTGCCCAGGGAAATGTTGTCAGAAACTAGTGTGTACTCTAATCCTCCCCATCCAGAGCCTGCCTTAACATGGGCGGGAAAACATAGTTGGCTACCTACCACAAGGCATGATTTGAGGGGACACCAGACAAGGTGCTTCATCCAAAAATACCTTTTCCATTGCCAGTTAATCCAACGTTATTGAGCTTAACTTTGGCCCTTAAAAACCACCACAGATGCTTTAAAAGCACACTTTTCAAAAATGGGAAGAAATCTAACTTTAGGAGAACAAGGAGCACTCATAGTGTATAGTAAGTCAAGTTCAAACTAAAACTTTGGTGCGGCTCCCAGTGAAACTGTAAGAAAGATACTTCTGTACATTTCCTCTGACAGGAGTCCAGGGCATCCACATCCTAACACCTTGAATGATACATTAGCATCTTCACATTTCACATTTTCTTTATTCACTCCTAGGTTAGCAAATGTACCACGCTTTAATGGTAAGACAATTTGTGATGTCTCTCAGTTTGCCTATTTGTGTTTGAGTTGCTGTTGAAAAATAGATTTCAAGTCAAGATTTACTTTGTGCCTATTTTTAAAGTATTTTTTTGATCTGAATCATACTATAGTTTTTGGCCATCAGTGTGTTTACAGGGAAACATATTTCTTTCTGGGTGCCTTCTTAAACAACTACATTTAAAGGTAATAATAGTGAAATAATTAAACTTTTAAATAAGAGATAATGAAAATATATTAAGTATAGGGGATATTTCTATGCCTTGCATTGTAAACTGTAAAAAATGAACAGGCTTTATGTTCTCTCAGTTCTTTGAGCTATTCATAGTTTATAAACATAGTCATGGTATTAGCTTATAACATAAATCTATCATCTTAAACTTAGTTTATATTAATTAGTGCTGAAGACAAAAGTAAGAGTCTGAGAAAACAGAATTCTGAGCATCCCAGATAGGTAGTGTAGCATGATCATGTTTGGCCACAGCTTGCCTAGTGAGATTTACAGTATACTTGACCCATTTTGTTGATATTTTTGTGATTCCTCTTCCTCTGCACATGAAAAGTATTCTCTCAAGTTTTAGATACTTATCCATGTGTTCAACAAATTATCTGTTGGGCACTCACTGTTTCCTGGGCGTTATGCTTATGCCCAAAACTACAAAGATGAATGAAAGCTCTCAGTGTTAGTGGGAGACAAAGACAATTGCAATGTAAAGATGCACAAACAAATATGTTTGAAGTTTGAAGAGGTCTCATGGGAGGGAGCTCCTGGCTCTGCCTGGGAATGTCAAGGAAGACCTGCCTGAGGAGGGGATGATTACCAGGGAAAGATACACTTGCCATCAAGGTTGAGTGAGAGAGAAAGGTGTATGTAGGAAGTGCCTGGCTGAGCTGCAGAGCACCTAGCCAGCCTGAGAGGTTCTAGGAAGCTGCTCTGAGAAGGACCCACTAAGGGTTGAAGAAAGATATGGGATAGGAGGGTCTTCGAGAAAGGCAGAGCAGAGGTATTGGGTTCACTTATTTAGGGGATAGCAAGTATTCATTCAGAAAGGTCAGGAGACAGGATCTGTGAGGGAGCTGATGAGGGAGGGATGAGGAGAAATAAACTTGGGAATGATAGCAATGGCTAATACTTACTGAGTTTTTGCCATGTGCAGTGTACCATGCTGAACACTTAGCATGTATTAGCTTATTTAATCCTCGTATAATTCCATGAAATAGTTACTATTATTATCTCCATTTTACAGAGGACGACATTGTGGTAGCATTAAAATATGCCCACAAATTCTTTGATACGCTTCCTTTGAAGATGTAGACCCTAATTCCTCTTCCCTTGATTGTGGGCTAGTTAATGGCTTCCTTCTACTTAATAAAATATGGCAGAGGTGACGATTTGTGACTTTTTTTTTTAAGTTTATTTATTTGTTTTGAGAGAGAGAGAACACAAGCAGGGGAGGGGCAGAGAGCACTTTCAGCACAGAGCCTGATGCAAGGCTCGAACTCACGAACCATGAAATAATGACTGAGCTGAAATCAAAGTCAGTCGCTTAACTGACTGACCCACCCAGACACCCCTGACGATGTGTGACTTCTGACACTAAGTCATAAAAGGCATTATGACCTCCTTGCTCTCTATCATTCACTCTGGAGGAAGCCAGCTGCCATATGTTGAGGACACATAAGCAACCCTATGGAGAGGCCCACATGGCAAGAAAACGAGCCCTCCTGCCAGTGGCCATTATGGAACTGCAGCCTCCTGCCATCTGCCATGTGTGGGAGCCATTCAGAAAGATCCTCTATCCCCAGCCAAGCCTTCAAATGACTGTGGCCCCAAGCCTTGACTGCGACCTTATGAAAAATCCTGAGCCCAAACTACTTAGCTAAGCCCCTCCCTAATTCCTGATCTCCATACAACTCTGGCACAAGTGTGTGTTGTTTTAAACTACTAAGTTATGAGGTGATTTGTTAGGCAGCACTGGATAAGTAATATAGGTAAGGAGGCATCAACATGTTGAACAACTTTCCCAAGTTCACATAACTCATAAATTACAAAATTCAAATTTGCACCTAGACATTCAAACTCCAGAGTCTGTGCACCTAACCTGTACTCTTTGCCTTGAGAAGTAGATGGGGGCCTGTCTTTAGGGATCCAGTGCTTACATTACATTTACATACACATACACACGCACCTATATATACACACATGTACACATACACACGCTTTCTGTGTTTTTCTTTTCTCTTTTCTTTTCTTTTCTTTTCTTTTCTTTTCTTTTCTTTTCTTTTCTTTTCTTTTCAGGACTTTATCTTGGCAGTAATAGGGAACCACTAAAAGCAACTGCATTTTAGAAAGACCTTTTGGTGTAGAGGCCTGATTGCTAGGGCCACAACTGGACTTAGAAGAACATTGTCAGGTAATCAAAGTAATCCAGACAGAGAATGGTGAGGTCTTAGACAAAGGCATGAGAGAGAAAGGATTAGACAGGTTCAACAAGTATTTATGGGGTAGACTTGAGGGACCCCTAGGTGACTGACTAGGTATCTGTGCTGGCCTGTGAGAGGGCAGGAAGGGCAGTGGGAGGACTTTCAGAACTGAGTCCATCATGGTGCCGCAGTGGATGGGTTAGTAGAGGATATTGGCAGCTGGGGGGACAGTGGGAGAGGATCATAATGAGTTCTGCCCTGGACATGGTGCATTTGAGATGTCTTTGAAACATTTAATACACAAATGTTAAACATTTAATACCATTGTGATACACTCAAGTGGTATCTGTGCTGGACTGGCACTGTAGAGGAGCGGTCTGAGCTGAACTGGAGATTTGGAGGTCACCAGCCAGCCTTTTAGAGGACGTTGAAGTGACAGCATGGATGACTGAACCCTGGGAGAGTGTGTGCAGTGAGGGGAAGAGAGCCCTCTCCAAGGAGAGAGAAGCCAGAGAAGGGAGAACCAGAGCAAAAATGGCATCAGAAGAGGGGAAAGGGAGTACAGTTAGAGTGTCAAATACAGCCTTATTTTCTGACACATGCCACTTTCTGAGTCCATGAAAACCAGGCCACTGTGACTTCTAGGCCTGCCACGTGGAAGAGCGCCTGTGGAGAAGCTTCTGCACTGCGCTCTGAGGCATCTCGGAAAGCTCCCTGTGAACTTCCTGTGTGAGCCTGGTCTTATAGCTCATCTACTTAACTCATTTAGGCTCAACATTTATGTGAAGTTTAGCATCCAGAAAGCATGTAATAAATGAGTTTTGGAAGACACTAAATGCTTATTAATAATACATGCAAGGCAGTGGGTAGGGCAAGGCTTGACTCTATTTGCACATGCGCAAGTAATGTAGGAAGACCTCTTGAAGAGTCCCATTGACTCATTAAATAGCTGCAGATTTTAATGAGGGTTTGATGTTTCCTATAGAGACACAAAATTTTATTTCTCTTTATTTCTGTCTCATTAGCATTAACAACAATATAAAAAGGAGTCCCAGGCCTGGGATTCCAAAATTTTTCCTGATATTTTTAAGATTGAGTTTGCAGATGTAGTTTGGGGAAAGTTAACATAGACTAAACTGAGGGGTGCCTGGGTGGCTCAGTCGGTTAAGCATCTCTTGATTTTAGCTCAGGTTATGATCTCACGGTTTGTGAGTTCGAGCTCCACATTGGGCTCTATGCTGACTGTGCGGATCCTGCCTGGGATTCTCTCTCTCCCTCTCTCCTCTTCCTCTCTCTCTCCCCCTCCTTTCCTCAAAATATATGTTAAAAAAAAAAAAAAAAAGATTAGGGGACCTGGATGGCTCAGTTGGTTAAGCGTCCCACTTCAGCTTAAGTCATGATCTCAAAATTCTTCATGAGTTTGAGCCTGACATCAGGCTCTCATTGTCAGTGCAGAGCCTGCTTTGGATCCTCTGTCTCCCTCTCTCTGCCCCTCCCCTGCGTGCTCTCTCTCTCTCTCTCTCAAAATATAATAAACATTTAAAAATGTATTAAAAAATAATAAATAAAAAATAAAAAAGATTAAACTGAGATTCTAAAGAGGGCTTCTTTAATAACATAAGCTTCTTTCACTGCCAGCTGTTCTAATGGTAACTTCCTGTCCATCTGGGAGTCATTATTTTTAAAAGTTGTATTTAAATGAAATAATGTCAGTGCTTAAACTTTTTTAGTAATTAGATATAGTGATTAGCTTCTTTTTAAAAATTATGCTTGGATTTTCAATTAAGAAAACCACACAGTCTTAAAATAATTGGTCCATGATATAGTTTCAAAAGCCCAAAACTTTTACAGACTAAAAAATACTGAATTAGAAAAATTGAGTTCCGTGGCTTTCATATTAAAGGTAAGCAAAAGTTTCCTACATATTTAACTAATTAAGACCGTTAGAAAACTTTAAACCAAGCTTTCAATGCTGTAGCTCTTTATAGTATGAAAGTTTGCTATAAATCTGCTGGGTATTTTAACCGAGGATGCTCATTTAGTAGGGTTATTAAGCCCTATAACATAATGCTACTTACTGAAGGCTTGTTTTGTTTCTTTGTTTTAAAACTCTCCAAAAGTAAAAAGGCTGGGAAAAGAAGAGAGTTAATTGAGTTCATCTGGAAGAAACTCCCATCTAATCCCCCAGTGTAAACCTTCTTACCCTTAAATCCTGCCCTACTTTGTCTCTGAGCCCAACCCCTGCCCAGGTCCTTCTCACCTGCCTTGAATCTTATGCTCTGTAGCTGGGTGGTGAGGCTTCATTCTGTCATTTAAAATTATTCTATAGTTATTTCATGGGTACTTAGGACAGGTTAGTTTCTACAATTTACTTTTCTTGAAGACAACATTCTCGGCTTTATCTCCATTTTCCCATAGTGGATTAAACAATGATGATCACTGAACTTCCTGTTCCGAGTACTGTGACAGTTAATTTATGTGTCAATTGGGCTAGGCTGTGACACCCAGTTGTTTGGTCAAATACCAGTCCAGATGTTTCTGTGAAGGTATTTTATAGATGTGATTAACACTTAAATCAGTAGACATTGAGTAAAGCAGATTATATGAGTGGGCCTCATCCAGTTAGTTGAAGGCTAGAAGAACAAAGACTGAAGTTCTCAAGACTGGAACATAGAAACCCTGCCTGAATTTCCACCCTGCTGCTCTGTGGATCAGATTCCAGACTGCAATATCAACTCTCCCCTGAATCTCTAGCCTGCCACCTGCCTGCCTGCCCTCAGATTTTGGATTTGTCAGCCCCCAGTATCACATGAGTCAATTCTGTAAAATCTCATTCTCTCCTACTGGTTCTGTTTTTCTGGAGAACTGTGACTAATACAAGCATGAAAAATCTACATTAAAGGATAGATATGATTGTAAGAGATTTCAGTGGGCTGTATTATTTTTATAGTAATCCTTTGAAGAAAATATCTAGCTATCAGTTTGCCTGATAGTGATAATGCCTTCAGGAGCCTTAAAGAACTTAACCAGTCAGCCATTGTTCCTGTCTCCAAACTGTGTTAAACTCATGCCTCATTGAATTAAAGAAAAAAAAAATTTTTTTAACGTTTATTTGTTTTTGAGACAGAGAGAGACAGAGCATGAACGGGGGAGGGTCAGAGAGAGAGGGAGACACAGAATCCGAAACAGGCTCCAGGCTCTGAGCCGTCAGCACAGAGCCCGATGCAGGGCTCAAACTCACGAGCTGGGAGATCATGACCTGAGCCGAAGTTGGATGCTCAACCGACTGAGCTACTCAGGCGTCCCTGAATTTTTTTTTAAAGAGAGAGAACATGAGAGTGGGAAGAAAGACAGGGGGGAGCGGGAGAATCTAAAGCAGGCTTCACGCTCAGCACAGAGCCCGATGCAGGGCTCAATCCCATGACCCTGAGATCACGCCCTTAGCCAAAACCAAGAGTCAGATGCTCTTGCCATCCAGGCACCCCATGCCTCATTGATTTTTAAAAATAATTTTATTTGGAAATAATTTCAAACTTACAGAAATGTTACAAGAGTAAGAATAATACTGGGAAAACCCAGATACCCTCTACTTGGCTTCATCTACTTTATCCGTTTAATTTTATCGTTGTGCATGCATTGTCTCTCTCCCTACAAACACCCACACACAATTTCTTTTTCTGAATCATTTGAGAGTATATACCTGTGTATACCATAACTCTTCACTTCTAAATGCTTCAGTGTATTTCCTAAGAATAGGGATATTCTCTTACTAATATAATACAGTTATCAACACAAGTAAATTTAACATTGATATAAGTATTATAAGTACTTATAAGTATTCCATGATCTGTATTTCAATTGTATTCTTTGGTCTAATATTGTCTTTTAAAGCATTTTTTTAAAGTTTATTTATTTATTTCGAGAGAGAGAGAGAGCAAACAGGGGAAGGGGAGAGAGAGAATCCCAAGCAGGCTCAGCACCACCAGCACAGAGCCTGATACGGAGCTAGAACCCACAAAATGCAAGATCATGACCTCAGCTGAAACCAAGAACCAGACGTTAAACCAACTGAGCCATCCAGGTGCCCCAAGCATTTTTTCTTTAGTAAAGGATCAAGTTACCGTGTTTCTCTATTCTGGAACATTTCCTTAGCCTTTCTTTGTCTTGTATGACATAGGTGCCATCAAATTTCTATGAATTTGATGCAAAGTTGTTCAGCTAATGCTGGTTTTAACAGAACTCAGAGTCAGAGATAAATCAATATACAATGTAATTTTCTTTCTAGGACTTCATTAGGATCACACAAAATTCTGACTAGAAAACACATACCATAATAATGCCTGACTAATCAGCTTGATGATCCTCTCTTCTCTAATACACTTTGCTAATCTAAGTTTTCCTGTTTGCCCTGGGCACAGTCAGTGCATAAGACAGACCCTGTGTCTGAAGTTCTATGACTAAAGAGCTTTTCTGAATTGAGCTGGGCTTGGGAATTAAAACCAGATATACTTTTCAGTTAATTAATTCATAACATAAAAGAAAACTAAGAGCTTGAGTTTTTTAAAAAAATAATGAGAAGACATTCAAGTCACTGGGAACAGGCTTTTCTAAAGTATGTTCTCTTCAGTATTATTTAATATATTTCCTAAAAAACTAATATAATTAAGCTAGATTTAGCCCACAGTAACCTCTGGCTTTTCTTTCTTTCTTTCTTTCTTTCTTTCTTTCTTTCTTTCTTTCTTTCTTTCTTTCTTTCACAGAGGGGAACATTTGATTAAATTACTATTAGTTGAAAATACTATTCGATGGGGAAAAACCCATAAGATATATAAAGACAGATAACATTAAAATAGTTCATTGGGAACAAAAGATCGCATGATGTAATACAGATAACTAAGAAAAGAATTCTTCATTTTGAAATGCATTTTTATGCAATGTCATATGGTCTAGTTAAAATCACTGTCATGGTACCTTTTGGTCCAAAAATGGAAGCCATATAGTATATCATGTAACATCTTCACTTTGGCTGACTCACTGTCTTGGCATTGTTTTTACTGCAGATATATATAGAGATGGCTCATGTCATACTTTAGAAAAATGTCTTTGGACAACAGAGCAGAAAGAACACAGTTAAGGAGACTTCTGAATTATTAGATTAAAAAAAAATGTATTTAAAGGCATAATCTGTGAGCAATGAACAAACTTACTTTTTTTTAAAACAGGAAGAAAATTAAATTAGAATTTGTTGGGGTGTAGGGAGGGTTGTAAATGTTTAGGTGATTAAAATTAGCTGATTTACCAGTCAGGAATCCCCAAAGTAGTAGATGTTACTTCTGTGAATATAAAAACTTTTTTGTTGTTTTACTTAGAAAACTTGATGAATCAAATGATTGCCATTTTAAAAAACTTAATACCATTCTCATTTAGAAACCACCTAATTGTGGGGCCTATAACCAGGGTCAGGAAGTTTAATAATAAAGTTTATTAAGACAGGTGGCTCACTTATCCAACACCCCTTACTTGGGAAACCCAAATGGCCTTGGTTCAAAGGAAGATCTCCTAATACTAAGTGTAAAACATCTCTGATGAAACAAACATTTCCAGACACATCTCTAAACTATTTTCCATTATTTACCGTACAGGAGGTGAGATGTGCAAATGAAAGGCGATTATTTTCAGTTAGTGACAGCCACTCAGGCTTCCCTGCGACACCTTGATAAAGGACAAAGACAGACTTCTTTTTCACTAGGTAAAGAGAATAAACTGTTTCCTTCTAAATGAGTCTGTACCAGCTGAATGCAGAAGCAGTCATGTGCCAGGGATAAGTTCTGGCCTTTGGCTTCCTGCTTCTTCCAAGTGGCTTTCCACCCCTTAATGTATCTACATGGAATTTGGGGAGGCTGCTCCCTACTTCCTCCCAAAGAGACAACTCCTCCAATGAGTCACGTAGACACACACTCGAATGTCTTGGGCATTTTCTTGTCTAAGTACAGACAGGATCGCATTGCACCAGCATCCCATGTCACCTACAGCTTCAGCAGCCTCCTTCACTTTCTCAGAGTGCCATAGTCTAGTGCCACAGCCCTGGAGAACCAGGGCATGGTCTAGGGATCCTACAGAGTGGGAAGGAAAAGCTGGTAATCGATGCCCATTTCGGAACAAGAGCAGCAGGTGTTTGTGCTTTGCCCAGGATGGGGGTACAGGCTGGGTGAGTGGGTAAAAGTGTGTTGGATCTGGGGTGGGGTAGACTGGTGGAGCTAATAAGTGGGTGTAGGGTTTGGATTGCCTGTAACAGTATTTCAAGCCTTAGGTATTGCTTTTTAAATCACCGTGAATAATTTCTTTTCCATTCTCCCAAGAGAGTTCAAATATGATCATTAAATTTTCTAGCTTTTAGAAGATTATGAACCTAGGACTCACCACTATTGGCTTTTATTTACCAGAATGCAGTTAGATGATTGGATAAATTATTGGTGACTTTGCCAGTAACTGTGATTTCTGTGGGATTATTATGAAATGCTAATTTTTTAAAACTTTTAAGTCTCCTGTGTTAAAAAATTATTCTGAAAAATTATTCTAAATTTTAAAATTTAACTTAAATCCTTTAAAAATTATTTTAAGATTTATTTTTGTTCAAATAGTAAAGAAGACTTCATTCAGGACTCTTGTGGTAAAAGCATTGCTGTAGGGGTTAGAGAGAGAGAGTGCTCCAAATACAATAAAGACAGCTGGAGATTAATAGCCAAGGAGCAGAGAGAAGAGGTCAGTGGATGGAAAATTACCAAGAGGAGACATTGAGGATGGGGGAACTTGCCAAACCACCTTAACAGGATTCTTGCCAAAGGTAGGACAAGGACAGACACATAATAAGTGGGGGGATAAGAAACACCATCCCAGCAAGGATAAGGGTGGAGACTGGAGGCTGAGGTTTTGTGGAGAAAAAGTCTTAGAGGAGCCTGACTAAAGTTTGGTCAAAGAGAGTCTTTGTCATGCATACTAAATTTGGTTGTCCACTACAGAAAGCGTTCAAGGAAGGGCTCTTGTAAAGTTAATCTGGGAGCGGAGAAAAGCCCTCTCAGGCTTGTAGTTGGGAGCTAATTCACACAGGGTTGCTATGAGAGGGCCCAGTTCTTCCCTTTTGAAGGGTGGCCACAAATGCCGCAGTGGGGAGCAGGGTCAACAGCTGGGCCAGCCAGACCTTACAGACCTTCTGCTCACTATGGCCCACCCCATCTAGTCCAGCCAAACAATTTGCTGTTAAACTAGATCCAGAGATTATTTTTGTATATGCTGTAAGAAAGTAATTTAGTTTCATTCTTTTGCATGTAGCTGTCCAGTAGTTGGACCACTCTTACACTATACACAGAAATAAACTCAAAGTGGATTGAAGACCTAAATGTGAAACCTGAAACCATAAAATTCCTAGAAGAAAACATAGGCAATAATTTATTTGTCATTGGCCATAGACACCTTTTTCTGGAAACAGCTCCTCAAGCAAGGGAAGCAAAAGCAAAATTAAACTATTGGGACTCCACCAAAATAAAAAGCTTTTGCACAGCAAAGGAAACCATCAACAAAAAGGCAGTGTACTGAACGGGAGAAAATATTTGCAAATCGTATATGCAAAAGAAGTTAATGTTTAAAATATATAAAGAAGTTGTACAACTCAACACCAAAAAACTGAATAGTCTGAATTAAAAGTAGGCAGTGGCCCTGAATAGATATTTTTCAGAAAAAGTTGTAAGGATGGCCAACAGACACATGAAAAGATATTCAAAATCACTAATCATCAGGGAAATGCAAAAACCCCAATGAAATATCACCTTACACCTGTCAGAATGGCTAGAATAAAAAAGACAAGAAATAACAAGTGTTGATGAGGATGTGGAGAAAATGGAACCCTCATGCACCTTTGGTGGGAATATAAATTGGTGCAGCCACTGTGGAAAACAGTATGGAGGTTCTCAATATATTAAAAATAGAATTGCCATATCATCCAGTAATCCCATTCCAGAGTATTTGCCCAAAGAAAACAAAAACACTAATTAGAAAAGATATATGCACCCATATGTTAATTGTTGTTTTATTTACAATAGCCAATATACGGAAACAACCTTTGTCCACCAATAGATGAATGGGTAAAGAAGATGTATGTATATGTGTATGTATATATGTACATATATAGAGAAGGAGAGAGAAAATTACTCAAACATAAAAAATAATGAGATCTTGCCATAAAAAATAATGAGATCTTGCTAATAATGTGCATATACCTAGAGGTTATAATGCTAGAGCAAGACAAATACCATATGATTTCACTCATATGTGGAATGTAAGAAACAAAACAAAGACAAACAGGCTCTTGGGGCACCTGGGTGGCTCAGTTCGTTAAGGATCCGACTGCAGCTCAGGTCATGATCTCATGGCTCATGGGTTTGAGTCCCCCATTGGGCTCTGTGCTGACAGCTCAGAACCTGGAGCCTGCTTTGGATTCTGTGTCTCCGTCTCTCTCTGCCTTTCCCCCACTCATCCTCTCTCCCTCTGTCTCTCCCTCAAAAATAAACAATCATTAAAAACAAAAACAACAAAACTGAGTAATGTGTAGAAGTGGGTTTTTGTTTGTTTTGTTTTTAGATTTTATTTATTTATTTTTTAAAGTAAATTCTCCACCCAACGTGGGACTCAAACTTATGACCCCATAATTGAGAACCACATGCTTTACCGACGGAGCCAGCCAGGCACCCTAATGTGTAGAAATGTTGAATGATTATATTGTACACCTGAAACTAATATAACACTGTATGTTAATTATACTTAAACAAATAAACAAAAAAGCCAGGGGTGCCTGGGTGGCTCAGTCGATTAAGCTTCTCACTTTGGCTCAAGTCACGATCTCGAGGTCCATGGGTTTGAGCCTCACGTCAGGCTCTGTGCCTCCAGCTCGGAGCCTGAAGCCTGCTTCGGATTCTGTCTCCCTCTCTCTCTGCCCCTTTCCTGCTCACACTCTGTGTCTCTCTCTCTCTCTCTCTCTCAAAAATAAACAAACATTAAAAAAAAAAAAAAAGCCAACTAGGTCCAGGGAGACTTGGAAGTCTTTATTGTTGCATGTCCCAGAGTCAAAAAAGAAGAATCAGATCACCTTTTACTAGGCTAATGTATTTTTTTTGAATTGGACATACATTTTTAGATTATAAACTTGATCTTGTTTGTAATCACCTCAAAGGCTTGTTCAATTTCTGTGTGTGTGGTAAGATATACATGGCATAAAATTTATCATTTTAACTTAAAAAAATTTTTTTTCATTTTGAGTACGCAGTTCAGTGGCATGAAAGTACATTCACATTCACCACTATCCATTTCCAGAACTTTTCCATCACCCTAAAAGTATTTAACACTAAACTCCTAATTCCCCCTTCCCCTTAGTCCCTGGAAACTCTCATTCTACTTTCTGTGTCTATGAATTTGACTACTCTAGGTTGTGACTGGCTTATTTCACTTAGCATAATGTCTTCAAGATTCATTCATGTTGTAGCATGTGTCAAAATTTCCTTCCTTTTTAGGGCTGAGTAATATTCCATTGTATGTCTATGTGTGTATATATATATATATATGTATGTATATATGTATACACATATACACTTTACCTATATATATATATGTATATATATATATATATACACACACACACATATATACACACCTTTATCATACACATACACACCATATTTTGTTTATACATTCATCTGTCAAAGGACACTTGAATTGCTTCCAGCTTTTGGCTATTGTGAATAATGCTGCTGCAAACATAGATGTAAAAATATCTGTTTCAGTCCTTTTAATTTTGGGGGGGTATATACTAGAAGTGGAATTGCTGGATCGTTTGGTAATTTTTTTAATTTCTTGAGGAACCATTGTACTGTTTTCCACAGTGTCTGCACCATTTTACATTCCCACTAGCAATACACAAGAGTTCCAGTTTCTCAATATCCTCATCAATATTTGTTCTTTTCTTTCTTTCTCTCTTTTGTTTTTTTTTCTAGTAGCCCTCCTGATGGGTGTAAAGTGGTATGTCCTGGTGGTTTTGATTTGCGTTTCCCTGATGATCAATGATGTTGAGCATCTTTTCATGTGATTATATATGCCATTTATAGATCTGTTTTGGAGAAATGTCTGCTCAAGCCCTTTGCCTATTTTTAAATTGTTTGCGTTTTTTGTTGGTGGTGACTGTAGGAATTTTTTATATATTCTGGATATTAATTCCTTATCAGACATGATTTGCGAATATTTTCTCATTCTATAGGTTTCCTTTTCACTCTGTTGATAGTTTCTTTTGATATATAAAGGTTTTAAATTTTGACGAAGTCCAATTTATCTATTTTTTGTTGTCTGTGTTTTGGTGTCATATCAAAGAATTCATTGCCAAATTCAATGTCATGAAGATTTTGCCTTGTATTTTCTGCTAAGAGTTTTATAGTTTTAGGTCTCATGTTTAGGTTTTTCATCCATTTTTTAGAATGTTTATTTATTTTTGAGAGAGGAGAAGGGAGGGGCAGGGCCGGTTGGGGGCGGAACAGACAGAGGATCCGAAGAGGGCTCTGTGCTGACAGCAGAGAGCCTGATGTGGGGCTCAAACTCACGAACTGTGAGATCATGACCTGAACAGAAGTTGCACGCTTTACTGACTGAGCCTCTCAGGCGCCCCGGGTGTTTGATCCATTTGAGTTAGTTTTTGTATATAGTGTAAGGTATGAGTGCAATTTCATTTTTTTTGCATGTGGATATTCATTTTTCCCAGCACCATGTGTTGAAGGCTGTCTTTTCCCCATTGTATGGTCTTGGCGCCCTTGTGATTGATCATTCAGTTTTATCTCATGTTGAGGAGAGGAAACTGCTAGAATTGTATCACTTTTAGATGTGCATTTCACTTTTCAATAGGTTTTCAAAATCTATGTATCCACCACAGTTTTTCACCAGCCTTTTGTTAGAAAGTCAGTGGGAGGTAGTGACTTTACCTTTATTATGTATGACAAGGCCTGGCCCTATGAAGGATTCTGCCAGTCTGATGTACTTGTATGGTTTGAGGAAACGCAGACCTCTCCAAATTTTCTTCGTTGGGTATCCTACAGATTGGGCTTTCCTCCTAAGGAATATATTCCTTTAGTCTAACAAACCTTTAGAATGCCAGTACATGTGGGAGGAATAAAAAACATTAGTCATTTACACACCAGTGTGAATTCATTTACAACATTACATTCCTCACAGTTGATTAACTGAGAAGAAGGGAATTTTAACTTAAACTTTATTGGAGGTTTGGGGAGAAGGAAAAACACTACTTTAAGGAAAAGGCCACATTCCAAGGAGGGCAGGCCTGGGTTTCGTGCTACCCTGGGCAGCATGAGGCATTGAACCAAGAGAAAACCATAGCCCAGAAGGGGAAGTGGGAGAATCTAAAGATAAATTTTGCCTACTTCACAGCTATGTCAGGGAGAGGTTCTGGAAGTGAGCATGAGTAATCCATTGATGTGCATGTGCATGACCTAGACCCGTCTCTTTTATGTTTATTTTAAAGCAATAGCTCATGTTTCTCCAGGCCTGGCAGCATTTCTTTTAGTTATTAGTTTTTTCTTTAGTTATTAGCCTGCAAATAACTAACAGGGGATTTTCTTTCTGTGACCCTCGCCTCTACCTCCAACACACACACACTCACACATATTTCTCTCTTTAGGATTTGTTATGATTTTGTAATGATTCTATTTTGAGTTTATTATGCATATTTAAATAGTAGATATACTGAAGCTGGTGAGTACTGGATATTTTATTTTATTTTATTTTATTTTATTTTATTTTATTTTATTTTATTTTATTTTTTGAGAGAGGGAAGGTGCAAGTGAGAGAGGTACAGAGAGAGAATCCCAGGAGGGGAAGAGAGGGAGAGGGGGAGAGGGGGAGAGAGGAGGGGGGGAGAGAGAAAGAGAAGCAGGTCTCACCCAAAGCATGGCTCAAGCTCACCTGACATGGGACTCGAACTCATGGACAGTGAGATCGTGACCTGAGCCAAAGTCAGATGCTTAACGACTGAACCACTCAGGTGCCCCTGGATATTTTAATAGTTACATTCCTACATTTCAAGAATTAGAATGTTTTTAAAATTTTTAAAGAGTGGCATTCTGTCCTTTAAGCTTCTGTTTCTAGCCAAAATCATCTCTACTACACACTAGAGAAAAGCAGTTTTAAAACTTGGTTCAGTTATCTCTGAAATACCTTTTATTCACCAAGGAAAAGGTGTACCCAGATCACATTCAAAGTTTGTATGTCATTAACACCTTAGTCTCATTAATGTGGCCACAGAAGACTTCACCACTGCTGGATGTAAGTCTCAGAAAAAGTACCACGGAGGCCAAACACACTCTTTCTTAGTTTGCTACTAACGTTTTCCCCTCTTCTATTATGGAACTACTTCTCTGTCACTTCTTGGTCTTTATACTGTTATACGGGAGTGGACTTGTGACAACAGAGTATAAGATACCACATATCACTCTAGCCAACGCTTTTCCTCTAACAAATCACACTTGACTGTGTTTCAGAAGCTAATGACAAGCTGTCTTGTGCTATTATGAGGAAGCTGGGGTTTCCACTTTCCATTATCTTTTAGCTGGCATCTACTTTCTTTATTGTTTGTTTCTTTGTTTGTTTTTGTTTTTAACTTACGTTGTCCAACTTCAGGACCACAAATCTAGTGACTAATATCCCCTACTCTTAGATAGCCTATGTGACCTTCCCTGAAAAAAATGTATACAACAAAGAAAAACGTACTTTAACACAGTAATGGTCATCTTGCTTGATTAGCTCATATAGTTCCTTTGCGTTTTGAGGAATATGGTTTTCCCTGTTTGGAATTATTACTGTTATTTGAGGTAATCTTTGACTGAAATAATACAGTAGCTAATAAGTTTTTGAGTAGAGTAGAATGGAATAGAAAGCATCTTTAACCTGGTGATATTTTTGATAACATTTTTCTTGTAAGATTCCAGTGTGGCAGCATGGGTATATCATATGTCCCAACTCATCAAATTCTGCACATTAAATATGTGCAGTTTTTTTGTGTATTAATTATGTCTCAACTAAGCTGTTTATTTAAAAAAAATAATAATTTTGTTCTGTGAAAGAGGCCCAGTCTTGCCAAAAAAAAAAAAAAAAAAGATTCTAATAAACAGAAAGAGATACCATAATCATGGATTGGAGGGCTCAATATTGTCAAAATGTCAGTTCTCCCCAAAGTAGTGTAGAGATTGAATACAATCTCAATCTGGGGAGCCTGGGTGGCGCAGTTGGTTAAGCGTCCGACTTCAGCCAGGTCACGATCTCGCGGTGGTCCGTGAGTTCGAGCCCCGTGTCGGGCTCTGGGCTGATGGCTCAGAGCCTGGAGCCTGTTTCCGATTCTGTCTCCCTCTCTCTCTGCCCCTCCCCCGTTCATGCTCTGTCTCTCTCTGTCCCAAAAATAAAAAAATAAACGTTGAAAAAAAAATTAAAAAAAAAAATGAATACAATCTCAATCTTAATTCCGGCAGGGATTTTAAGGTAGAAATTGACAGGATGTGATTCTAAACTCTCTACGGAAATGCAAAGGATCTAGACTTGCAAAACAGTTTTTGGGAAGAATAAATCTAGAGAACTTAAGTTATCTGAGTCAAGATTTACAGTATAATGCTACAATAGTCAAAGCAGTGTGGTGCTGTCAGAGGACAGCAAAGTGCGGTATGAGGACGGAAACAGACGGTCACTTACTGGGCAACTGATTTTTGTCAAAGGGGCAAGCAAGGTAATTCAATGAGGAAACAATAGTGTTTTCAACAAATGGTGCCGGAATAACTGGATAACCACATTAAGAAAATGAACTTTGACCAATACCTCACATCATATACAAAACTTCATTTAAGATAGATCCTAGACCTAAATCTAAAAGTTAAAATTATAATGCTCTAGAAAGAAAATGTAAGAGAATACATTCAAAAACTAGGGGTAGGCAACTATTTTTAGATAGGACTCAGAAAGCAATAACCATAAAAGAAACATTTATAAATTATACTTCTTCAAAATTAAATATTTTTATCAAAAACACTATTAAAAATAAATAAGCAATATATAGCCTGGAAGGAGTGGCAAAATGTTATCTAATCTAATAAAGGACTTATATCCTTATATCCTGAATATATATATAACTGTGTAACTCAGTAATAAAAACAATCCACTTTTTTTTTAAATTTTTTTTTCAACGTTTTTTATTTATTTTGGGGACAGAGAGAGACAGAGCATGAACGGGGGAGGGGCAGAGAGAGAGGGAGACACAGAATCGGAAACAGGCTCCAAGCCATCAGCCCAGAGCCTGGCGCGGGGCTCGAACTCACAGACCCCGAGATCGTGACCTGGCTGAAGTCGGACGCTTAACCGACTGCGCCACCCAGGCGCCCCAACAATCCACTTTTTAAAAGATGGAAAAAAGCCTTAAACCAACGTTTCACAAAGGAGAGTATATGAATGGCCAGTAAGCACATGAAAAGATGTTCAGCGGCATTAGTCATCAGAGAAATGCAAATTAAAACCACAATGAGCTCATGCCATACACCCATTAAAATAGCTAAAATCGAAAAGACTGACAACAGCAAATGCTGGTGAAGCTGTAAGCAACTCTTATATATTACCAGTGGAAATATAAAGTAGTACATCCACTTTGGGAAAAGGTTTAGCAGTTTTACCTATCCTTTTTTTTTTTTTTTAATTTAAATTCAAGTTAGTTAGCATATAGTATAGTCTTGGCTTCAGGAGTAGAACCCAGTGATTCATCTCTTACATATGACCCCCAGTGCTCATCTTAAAAAATGCCCTTCTTTTTTTTTTTTCTTTTAAAGGAATGAAATAAAGGCTTCTAGTGTATTTACTTCTCATCCACAGGCTTAACAAACCTAAGCAGAATGTAAGAAAGTAAATCTGCTGTGCTGTATTGTCTTCTCTTGCGGTCCAAAGTGCAGTACAAATGAATCTGGAATAATGTGTTATAAATTCTTTAAGCTAGAGGTAGGTGACTGAGAGGTCATCATATTACATTTTTAAACTTTTCATTACTGTGGTCTATTTCATGCCCATCACCCATTTAACCCATCCCCTCACCCACCTCCCCTCCAGCAACCCTCAGTTTGTCCTCTGTATTGAAGACCCTCTTCTGGTTTGCTTCCCTCTGTGTTTTATCTTATTTTTTCTTCCCTTCCCCTATGTTCATTTCTTGTGTTTCTCAGATTAGCAATTTTACCTGCCTTTTGACTTAGAAATTCCACTCCTCAGAGAAATGAAGTACATGTTCACAAGAAGGCTTGTACAAGGATGTTCCTAGTAGCTGTATTTATAATAATTCCAGAATGGAAACACCCCCAAAGTGGATCAATAGAGAATGGATAGACAAATTGTGTTGTATTCATACTAGGAATGAACTAGTGATATATTCAACAACATTGGATAGATCTCAAAAATATGCTGAGCAAAAGAAACCAGATATAAGAGGACATTTAGTGTGAGTCCACTTATAGAAATTCTAGAAGGGGCAAAAAAATAAGGCAGAAAAAAACCAAAAAGCAAAAGCAGTGGTTTCCTCTGAGGGTGGGATTTGATGAGAAGGGACATGGGGGCACTTTCTGGGGGGATGGAAATGTTCTGAATCATAAGGGTAGTGTGGTTTACATACAGGTATCCGTTTGTCAAATGGTACAGCTATTTGTGCATTTCAGCATATGTATATTTTTACCTCAAAAAGCTGTAGAACAAGAATAATTGAGTGAGGAGTTGGTAGAGGTAAAAATGGTGCAGGAACAGGAGGATATTGGTAATTGTTAAAATTGTGTGATGGGTGCATGGGAGTTCTATTTCATTTACTTTTATTGATGTTTGAAATTTTTAATAATGAAAGTTTTTTTTTATTTTTTTATTAAAAAAAAATTTTTTTTTTCAACATTTATTTATTTTTGGGACAGAGAGAGACAGAGCATGAACGGGGGAGGGGCAGAGAGAGAGGGAGACACAGAATCGGAAACAGGCTCCAGGTTCTGAGCCATCAGCCCAGAGCCTGATGCGGGGCTCGAACTCACGGACCGCGAGATCGTGACCTGGCTGAAGTCGGACGCTTAACCGACTGCGCCACCCAGGCGCCCAATAATGAAAGTTTTAAAACATGTTTATAAAATATAAAAAGTTGGGGTGCCTGGGTGGCGCAGTCGGTTAAGCATTCTGACTTCAGCTCAGGTTATGATCTCTCAGTTCGTGGGTTTGAGCCCGTGTCCAGCTCTGTGCTGACAGATCAGAGCCTGGAGCCTACTTCGGATTCTGTGTCTCCTTCTCTCTCTGCCCTCCTGCACTCTCTCTCTGTCTCTCTCTCTCAAAAATAAATAAACGTTAAAAAAAAACTTTTTTTTTTTAATATAAAAAGTTAATTGGATGGATGGATCATGGATTGTTCTTGCTGTTGTACTTGGGTAATATTCGATTATCCATATTAATGGAGCAGAACAACAGTGGCTTAAGATCACAAGCGTTTGGAACCATTTATTAGCTGTGTGGCTTTGAGAAAATTCCTTGATTTCTCCATAGCCCAAGTCCCTTTGTGAGGCTTCAAGGAGATGAAATATGTGTAAAGTATTTTGCCAAGTTCTTGCACAATAAATGTTGGTTACTATTACTACAGGAGGGAAAATGTGGCAGAGATCACTGTAACAAAATTTATTCTTATTTAATTTGTTTTCTATTTAATTTCAATGGGACTGTGCCTGCTATTTGGGGAATCAACACAATGAAGTCACGCTGGGGAAGGTGTGTCTGAGAAGAAATTACAAAAGGGTTCTTGCCCTTGCAGTGAACTCTTCTGCTTCAGGTTTAAAAAACTTTACCTCCATGAGACCCTCTACAAATCCCTAACATAAAACTCAAAGAACAATAACACAGATGATCCTGAAATCTTGTTTTCTTGTTTGTTTGTTTTTTGAATTTGTATTATTTGTTTCTTTTGAGGACACCTGTCTCTGGGATGTTTTGCTTGGGCTAGTATTTAAATTGGCTCAGTTTTCTACTTCAAAACAGCTAGTGGTAGGGAGAGAAGTCTAAGATTTTTGGACCTAAAAATAGCAAAATAAATAATCCCCAGCTGGCTAATACAAAAAGCAAGCATATAACCATATTCAATCTCAGGCCTGAGGTACGTAAGATTCCCTCTGAGTTTCTTCCCTTAGCAACTTTCACCTCCATGTTTTCACATTGCTAAAGGCTAATCCTTTTCTGTGTAGCTGGAATTCTCTCCCTCATTCATTAGAGGAATATTTCATAGGCCCTGGGAGGTATGACTGAGCACTGCCCTTGTAGTTCTAGGGCTGGGAGATACTTGGAAAATAATAAGTAGCTTGTGGGGACCCAGGGACCTCCCCTGGAGGTCATGAGTATGGGCCTTGTCTGATGGGAAGGGCTCCACTGGTCTCTCTTTCTTGCTTTAAATAGTGTTGGTTATAGTGTTTGCTTGTTGGTGTCATTTTTCTTTAGAGGACCTAAATGGAATTTACCAGAAGGAGCTGGCTTTAAAGCCCTAGTTGTGGTGAGAATGTTTCCAAATCCCTTACGGAAGTTTCTCTGAGCACCGCAATATATTTTGTTTCAGAAAAGCAGATTTAGGCACATCTGCTCAGGGTCGAAGTTCTCTGCACACCCCTCACCGTGTTGCCGAGATTCCCACGCTTCAGCAGTCTTGCCGGATGGGGGTGACTTCTCTCCTTCCCTTCAGACCTCCCCTGAGGACGTGCTCACGTGCTCATGTCTGTTTCTGGCCCTCCCCGTTCCTCATCCCCAAATGTAAGGAGCATCTTTTAAAATGGAAATTGGCCTTCCCATGGGTGTTCCATGACATCTTGTTCTTGGAAGCTTCAATATGTTAAACTCCTTTATCTTATACTTTTGTAAAACTTTTTTTGTTGCTTTCTCATCTTTGTTCCTCCACTGCTTTTCAGTAATATAAGAATTGATGCTAATTAAAGTTATAGCCGACCCTTCACACTTCTGTCTTTCCTCTAGATGATTTTCAGTAGCTTACTTGTCTCCGTCACATTCTGGCTTCCCTGTCTGTACTTTTGAAACGGTTGGCTTAATTTAGCTTCACTTGAATAATTCAAACACATACTAAATTACTTCACAGGATCTGTCTGTTTAAGTATTTTAATCAGTTGCTTTTTCTAAAAAAAAAAATCACTTTTTGAGGGACAAAATATTCAGGGATTAAAAATTTTTTAAAAGTTTAGCGATTAAGTATTTTCACAAATATTTATTGAGCACTTACTGCTTCCTCACGTTAGGATTGGCATTTTCTCACTGCCCTTCCAACCCTCCTGCCTTCTTGCCCTCCCCCTGCACTTCTTTCCACATCCTTCAAGCCCCATCCACTGTGGTCCCCGTCAGGCAGTTTTCTGGGGCTGCTCTGGCCCCCAGCGTTCTGTGACCCATGAACACTTATCACCTCCATTGCTCCCTTGGCAGTTAGTCACAAATGGCCATGTGGCACATACCAGACTTCTCATGTAAATGTGCCATCTTGCATGATTATAAGAGTCTTTTCATCTCTGGGCCCTTAATATACTATTCTTCTTCTGAGTGCTCAAGATACTAGATTTATTAAACAGATAATAGCTCCTTGCCTTCTACTTCTCCATCTTCAGCTTTGGCAACGCACTTTGTTTTTCACCTCTCCAGAAACGTGTCTTCCTTTTTCTCAAAAAATAGCCAACCATGGATCAGCTTTACCTGCCTCACTGAGGAGCACATCTGAATGTGCAGATCTCAGAACAAAATGAACTGACTGGCCTCCCGGGATTTTTGACCTCTTACTTAGAGACAGAACTCAATGAATTATGTGCCAAACAGTTATTATACACATCTCTCCCTCCCACCCCCTTTTAAAAATAGTTGCCTAACAGATTGCAAAAGACTATGCCCTGGGCTTTTATGGAGCACAGCTCTTAGCATAATTTCTTAGAATATAAATCAAGGGCAAGGTTTATAATCAAATCTCGTAGGTTTAGAAGTCATTTTTTGTTTAGAGATCAACATGGTTTGATCTCAAGCGGTTCTTGGGACTAGAGGAAACAATGTTAATTCATGTTGTTTGCCTTAAAAAAAAAAAAGAAAGCAAACAAAACTAGAAGATCTTCATTCCACAGATTTGTCTTGACCAGTGACAATTAAAGAAAACATCTGTCCAGTTCCCTCTTTAAAGATCTTCATAGGAGGAATTCTGGGCATGTGTCGAGTCAAGTTGACACTGTAGACCTCCATCTACGGTACAGCAAGGTCTGGACAGGGCATCACAAGGAACTCAGTTCCAGCTTCCCGCTAAGAGGAAGTAGAAAGTATTTGCTATTCGTTATGTGGTTGGTTTCAACAAAATTTATGAGAAAGCAAAAGGAAGTTTCTAAACTCCCACCAGATGCCAAATACTTGGAGCACTGAAATGAGACTAACGCCCAATCAAAAAAGAAAGATAACACATTTAGGACAAGACAGCAGGGCCTCTTTTGAGAATACCTGAAACTGAAGCTTTTGCAAAATTTATGTGAAGACATAGGCTGATTATAGAAAATTATTTCTTGAGTTGGAGATTTAGGAATAAAAGTCAAACCTGAGATAACCTCAAAACAGGCTGTTTGCTGTCTATTCTGTGCTCTTGTTAAGTGGGTTTCTTTCCTGTTGAGGCTATTTTTGAAGAGCTAGCTTCCTTTTCCCCATCTTTGCTACAGATCAACTGGTCCTGTCCACCCCAGAACAAATGGTGGCTTTTCAAAATGTCCCCTTGTAGGAAAACATATATGTAGGTCTCGCTTAGTCCATGATACTGCATGCCTTTCCCTTTCTCACTGAAGCTGCCCTGAAATAACTTTCCTGATTTTTTCAGAAAAGCCTTCTGACCATTTTACCTACCTGTAATCACTCCTTATCTGGTACTTTCTGTATGAACCAGGGGCATTTTCAAAACAAACAAATCAAAATAGACTCCAGGCATTTTCGAGATTGTTCTGCTCTGTAGCAATGGTTCTTATCTACATTTCCCATCCCGTTGACTTCATGTTCATACATTTATAAGGCACTCTCAAATCATGAAAGCCTAATTTCTGGAGAATCAACATCTCATTCAGAATTCCTCTCTCATAGAGTCAGCCTCTATAGAAGCGCTTTCTCAAGTACAGGGACATCTTCTATACTAATCCAGGCAGTGAGAGAAGGTATCCGTAAGTTCCTTGGCTCCTCTGCTATGACCCAGATGGTTTAATACGATTTGGGTTGACATCTTCACAACTGCTTATGAGTAATGACACTGTCATGCATATACTGACCAGAGCCTTGAGCTTAAAGTTGATTATCTAGTTGAGCTGATAGATCTGTTCTTCTCTTCTTACCCAGGCCCTCTTGTGACTAACCCCGCACATTTACAGAATAATGGTGTGGCCTGTGAGCATGAAACAGAGCAAAGCCAGCTGGACCACAAGGGGACTGAACCCCTGACCCTGGGCTCATTAGCTCCATTCTTAAACTAGGGCAGCCAAATAGCCAATTAACGATTCACTTGGCAGCAGGGGCCAGACTCATGTGCTGATCTAGTCCAGACCTAGGAAAGTACACCAAAAGCAGTGGCAGCTTTTCAGTGGTTAAGAGCAAGACCCCTGTATTCCCATTAGGTCACAGTGATTTTTCGTGTCACGCTGAACTTTAGAACCCACCAACAATCTATCTTTTAAAAATGCAGCTTTTACTCTCCAATACAAGAAGAAAATATTTGCCACTTCCTTTTGTGTGTGTGTGTGTGTGTGTGTGTGTGTGTGTGTGTGTGTTTCAGTAATCTTGCACATTTTTTCAACTTTAATCATACTGTGTGTTCTGCAGCGAAACTTTTGGTTCAGCACTGGGTTGAGATTCATCCACGTTGTTTGTGTATCGGAACTTATTCACTGCTATTTTGATTCCATTTTACAGCTGTCTTAGAATTTATCCTACTCTGATGGACATTTGATTGTTTCCAGGGTTTTGTTATCATAAGTAGTTCTGCTATGCACTAATTCCTGTGCGTGTCTCCTGATATGTACACGCAAGACTTTCTCTCCAGGGTATGTACATACCTAGGATGGGATTGCAAGGTCATAGGATATACCTTTAATTTTATCAGATGATGTCAAAGTATTTCTGAAGTGTTTGGTTCCGATTTATACTCAAATCAACAATAAGTATTCTAGTGGTTCCACGTCCCAGCCAATACCAACCATTGTCAGACTTTGAAAATTTTGCTAATCTGGTACGTGTGAAACTACATTTTACATGTATTTAAAATTTGTATTTTTCTCCCATTTTCTAGAATACTAGTGAAATTGAACAGTTTTTATAGGCTTGCCATTCAGTTTTCCTCTTTCAGGAAGTACCCATTCCAGTGTCTTGTCCCTTTTTCTTTTGGCTTCGTCACTGAGCAGCCGTGTGTATTTCTGTTCTAGATGGTAACCCTCTGTCCATTATGTGTTACAAATACCTTCTCCCAATTTGATTTGCCTTTTTACATTTTATATCTTTATAGTTATTCTGATACAGTTAGCTTGTACTTCTTGGTGCCTTGTTCATACACAAACTCTTTTCTCAGTGTCACATAAGTATGCTCTCTACTGTCATCTTTTAAAAGTTTTACAGTTTTTCTTTGACATTTAAGTCTGCAATTCATTTGGAATGGATTTGGACACTCTGTACACATACGAGGTAGTGCTCCAAATTCCTTTGTTTCATAGAGATAATCAGCAGCACCATTCATGGGGAAATCCTCCTATTTCATGCTGATCTGCAAGACTGGCTCTCAGAAAGCCAGTTTCCATACGTGTGCAAGTTTGTTCCTAGAGTCTCTGTTTGGACTCTGGTTATTTCATTCACCCCGGAGCCAACACTACACTGCGAGTCCAGTGTGATGTGACTTCTTGCCATCCGGTGAGGTTTGTCCCCTCTTCGCCTGTTGCTTGTTAGGAGTGTTTTGGCTATTGGCCCTTTGCTCTTCTGGATT
Organism: Prionailurus bengalensis; assembly: GCF_016509475.1. Taxonomy (NCBI): domain Eukaryota; kingdom Metazoa; phylum Chordata; class Mammalia; order Carnivora; family Felidae; genus Prionailurus; species Prionailurus bengalensis. The sequence continues at coordinate 101,174,968 of NC_057355.1, forward strand.
AGAAGAAATGTGTTTTCTGAATGTTCCTTCGAAGAGCTAACTGAATTTATAATTAGGCAAGGCAGACAGAAATAAGGTTTAAATGGTCTGCTCAGTAAACCTGAGAGTAAATGTGTTTACCTGAATTTTATTCTGGTCATAAAAATAAAATTCACAAAATTTAGATTTGACATGAGAATTTGTGCTCATAAAAAGTGTTTTCTTTATCATTCAGTATCTACAAACCATATAAATACAGGTATGTTAAACTTGTTTGGTTGGTTGTGCTGTTTTTATCATAAATTTAATTAACATTGGACTTGGACCACTTCCCTGAGCAGTAATACAGATAATGCCTGGCCAATGAAGCCACATGAGACTATAATTAGATTCCGTGAGATAATGGTCTCAAATTATTTTAAGTGCTTATATTTTTTAGCAATATGTAGGCCTGTGCCCAAATATCAAAAGGGAAACTCAACTAGGAGTTGAGCGTATGCGTACTGGTAACTGTTTAATAAAGGAATAGAGGATTTTGATGTACACATTCAGCCTGGGAAACTTTGTATTGTTTATTAAATAAAGCAGAGAAAGCCAGAGAAGAATCAGCACAGTGGGAAATAAGGTCACCAGATAAGGCTTTTTTTGCTACTCTATTTCCTGTTCTGGGTGGCTCTGCAGTCCACTCTGAGAATTTCATTCCTTTTACTCAGATTGAAAATTTCCCATTTCCTGTCACTCTCTACCACCTCCCCCATTCTTGAGCTGCCAAATCGAAGCCGTTCAAAGAGATGAAGACGCAGTTAATTTGTTGAAGAGCCCGGAGCTTTCGGTAAACAACTTCTTCCTGGATATTACTGTGTAGAGATGACTGGACCTTTATCAGCAGATTAAGAATTGACCGAATTATTATCGTACCACGTCTCTTAGGTCTGTGCCCACACGGCACAGCTCGTCCTTGCCACAGCAGTGCCGGAGAGCCGCAAAAAGAGGGAATGGCTGCAATAGTTGCACAAACTTTTGGGGAGGTGGGTGTGACAGGATTTTTTTTTTTTTTTTTTTGGAACAAAGCAGAGCACGGATGGCAGTTAGCAGCGTTATGCGTGCAGGAAAGGCTTCAGTAAGGATTAGTGATGATGCTGTCACAAAGGGCTGAATTCAGAAAGCCCTGTTCTCTTAGGAATTCTCAAAGCAGTGAAGATGTTACCACGTTTTAAGTGATTAGTCTAAAACCAGCAGCAGACCTTGTCAAAAGTCTATAGGGTAGAAACGGTTATGAAAGGTATGGGATAGGACTGCGTCTTAGAGGATCAGAACCAATTTTGCGTTACAAAACCTAACATTTCACTGGGAAAGTACTATAATCAGTGTAGGTATAGTGTTGAGTACTTTAAACATTTGTCTTTAACTGTGTGGGGGATTTCTTCCAGATAAATTAAAGGTCAGAAACCCAGGTTGGTCTGATCCCATCACATCAGCAACTGGTAATGAATTAAAAGCACCTTAATAAGGCTTTTTTTTTTTTTTTTTTTTTGAAGTGTGGTTGACACACGATGCTGTCTTAGCTTCAGGTGTGCAACACGGTGACTTGGCAAGTCTATCCATTATGCTGTGCTCACCACAGTGTAGCTGCTGTCACCATGCAGTGCTGTTTCGGTACCACCGACTGTAGTCCCTATGCCACACCCTTTATCCTCGTGTCTCACTGCATAACTGGAAGCCTGTCTCTCCTACTCTCCTTCACCCATTTTGCCCATCCCTCACCCGCCTCCCCTCTGGCAGCCATCAGTTTGTTCTCTGTATTTATGGGTCTGTTTCTGCTTGTTTATTCATTTCCTTTGTTTTTTAGAGTCCACATGTGAGTGAAATCATATGGTATTTGTCTTTCTCTGACTTCATTTAGCATTATACTCTGTAGGTCCGTCTATGCTGTCGCAAAAGCCAAGATGTCATCCCTTCTTATGGCTCAGTGATGTTCCTGTGTGTGTGTGTGTGTGGGTGTGTGTGTCTACTGCATGTCCCTCATCCATTCATCTATGGATGGACACTTTGGTTGCTTCCACAGCTTGGCTATTGTAAGTAATGATGCAATAAACATAAAGGTCAAAATTGTTTTAGAATATTGTTTTTATTTTCTTTGGGTAAGTACCCAGTAGTGGAATTACTGGATCATATGGGATTTCTATTTTAAAATTTTGGAGGAACCTCCATATGGTTTTCCACAGCAGCTGCGCTAGTTTGCATTCCCACCAAGAGTGTGCGAGAGTTCTTTTTTCTCCATATCCTCACCAACACTTGTTTCTTGTATTTTTGAATCTAGCCATTCTGACAGGTGTGAGGTGGTATCTCATTGTGGTTTTGATTTGTAAAGTCTTTTAACATAAAAAAAAGAACAAAAACTATGTTAAACATAAAAACGTACAATCTGCCACAATGCTGCTTTTTTGTCTAAGAGCAGAACCGCCAAGAGACTTTCCTTCTACAAAGTTTGTGTCTCTAGTTGGTGTCTCTAGTAATGTGTTAATTAATGACCATCCTTTCATGATGTATGTGTGTGTGTGTGTGTGTATATGTATCAAATCACCACATGTCCACTTTAAATACCTTACAGTTCTGTCAGTTTTACCTTGGTAAAGCTGAAAAAACTAAGTTCATGTCTCTAGGTCCCTGACCTTTGAAGTTCAAGGTTATGTAAAAAATAATCTGTACCAAGTTAAATTTACTGATTAACTACATCATCGGCAGGTCTCTAACTTGCTGATTTAGGAGAAATAGAGTGGGAAGAGAGCTTGGTAGTCCTCCTGTCCCTAGTGCCTTCATGTTTACATGAAACTGAGCCACACAGCAGAAACCTAAAACTCTGTCTCTGGAAACCCTGGCCATTGTTCTTTTCACGGACTGATGTCATTTCTGTAGTGGGACTACTACCAATGGAGTTCCTCAAGATTTGTGAAGTGTTTAACACTACTGGGTAGGAAGGAAATCTGGGTCCCACTTCTAGCTCTGCCTTCGCACTAATTAATTATAGCTGGGAGACTGTGAACAGGTCATTTGGCCTCTTATCTAGAAAATGAGGATGGGTTGTGTGATTCTTTAGAAGAGACTGTGTATATGGAAGTATTTAGCATGTCTCCTCACGTGTAACTGGTGTGCAAGAACTATGTTTCCTTCATACTGAATGATGCTGATGCTGTTAAGAATTCTAAGTTGTATTAATTCTTTGATTTCCAAAATAGCCATCATTATATTCAATGAACAAATATGTGTTAACTGATCCTAGGTAGAAACAATGAGGCTCAGACCCAGTCCTTAAGGGAGTAGTAGCTTATTATTATGGGCAATAATAATGATGATTGCTCTTAAGTTCCAAAAAGGACCAAATTTAGTGGCTGTTCATGAGTAAGAAAATTTTTGGCTGCAAGGAAACTTAGAAGTGTTTATGGAAGAGAGAACCCTGGAGCTCTTTCTAAAATTTCTAAAACCCCAGAAAGATGGGATCTGAACAGGTGGGAGACTGGAAGAAAGTCTGTGGAACGTCATGGAGATGGGCGAGTGTAAAGTGTGTCCAGAGAACATGGGCCACCCAATTTGGGATGAAGGCTGTTGGAAGATGAGAAAAATGCGGGCTGGGATACAGACGATAGGAGACCTCTTAGCACCTGCCTGGGGACTTTGGCTGTTATACTATAATCAACCAAGGTTGATCATCATATATACTATAATCAACCATGGTCATCATATGCCACCAAGGGTGGCATATAGCCAGTGCTGTGCTGGGACTCAATTAATGTCAAAATTGCCAGTATGGCAAGTGGGGCAAAACCGAGAGAAAAATCAGCCATCAGGAGAGAGGCTATTCTCACTTGTACAGAGGCCTTAAGACTCTAAGGGACTTGAGTATGCCTTCGTCTAAATCTACCTCAGGGCTTTTACCAAGTGACTATACAAGTTGGTGACCTGTATTTAAGATGAGAAAAGGAGATACATTATTTAAATGTTGTTTTAATGGGAAGAAGCCCTTATATTTGGAACAAGGATTGTTATGACCTGGCCTTAGAGTACAAAGAAAACCCATGGAGAAGGTGATAGGAGCTTTGCTTCTAGAGGCCATGGCATCCTGGCAGGCCCAGGACAAAGACCTGAATTCAGGTGTCCATGATAGCAGTGACAAAAGATTGCCTGAGGGAAAAACCAACCAGACTTGGCCTGATTAAATGCAACAGATAAAGGGAAAAAGTCCAGGACTGAAGTTTTGCATCTGAATGATATAATTAGCATTAACACCAGGGAGCAGATTCATACATGTGAGTTGTGGTCTTTTAGACCAGGAGTTATTTTGCCGTTTAAAACAAATTCTGCCCGAGGCAACAATGTCTGTTCATTTGTCATATTTCTGTTTGTACAATCTAATATTTAAATATTATGTGGTTCATTTTTAAGTAGTAGAACAAAAAATGGGGTGGAAGAATCTATCCTAGAGATTAAGTATCAACTATCTGGTGATACTCTGGATACCAGCAAGTTGTTCTCCTAACACAAGATGTAGGCAAAGTTCTTCCCAAAGGCAAGAGTTCATTTCTACGGTTAATGCTATGGAAACAGTAAAAACACAAAGTACAAAAAGAAACATAAATAAAAGATCTTGCTTTTATTTAAAATAAAATGCATTTATACAGTCTTTAAACCATGGATTATTGGACAATACTGGTAATCCACCCCTCCCGGCCCCCTCTTGGGTTATGTGACCTAGGAATTTTGACTATAGCACCAATGCCGACTGTAACAGCGCAAAAGACAAGAACATGGCCAGTCCAGGCATTAGAGTTAAGGACATTGTGGCAAATCATGACTATAATGAAGTCATTCTTAATTTAGCAGATATGAAAACTGCACATTAATTATATTTTTAAAAGCATTTAATTAATGCAAAGATGCTACATCTAAGACATTTGCTAGTTGTGAGTAGTTTTTTAAAAAACTGTACAATTTATAAAATTTGTGTTTGTACATTAGTTACACAAAATGCATACTTCATAGACCTTTACTTCATATTGTAATGCAAAAGTTGCATTATTTTAGGCAGACAGTGAATATGCTGGTGAATACTAAAAGTGTTGTAATACAACAGGGTGTGAAAGTCAAAACACAAGACAATATACATACATGCTTATTCAAGGACAAAAACCAAGCATAAGGGACCAACAGCATTTTCCTTCAAGCTCAAACAATAACATTATTGAATATCAGGCATCTTCCACAGGCCTGATTTATTTGGGGATGGGAGTGAGGGATGGGGAATCAATAGCTACCAGAAAGTAGGCATTTTTAAAACACATGATCAAATTAAACATACATTAAAACACATGCATTAAACATGATAAATAGACTTCATATAGTTTAAGCCCTGGATAGCTTTAAAGTAGATGGCTTGAGTTTCTCAGTTTGGCTAGCTTAAATCAGTGATGTTTTGTTCCTGACTTGCCCACTACTTTCGTTTTCAATTCCTGGCCCTAAGGAATGTGTGCCATATTCATGTCCATATATTGTATCATGATAGCAGATTAATAGTCGTGCTTGTTAGTGCACATATTAACTGGTCTGGTAAGGCAAAAAAGTTTTCATGATAAAATGATAAATTTCAAGCTTACTTTATTAAGCAGCATATAACAAACAACAGCTTTCAAAGTTAAATATTGTTATGGCCATGGAGTTTCATTACACAATATTTCTATTCACACCCAGCCACTGGTAAGTTTGTAGAACATCTCTTCATCTAAACTCTCATTTTGGTCTTTCGCACGCGTTGAGAGAAATATGTAGCCGCCAATGAATTCGTGAACCACTTTGCAATCTACTTCAGTACATATGAAGGACAATCGTACTTCATCTGCAAACTCTACCGTGACCTGGAACAAAGACAAAGAACTGTCAGTCTCAGTAAAACTCCACATGGTTAGGCATAAGTGACGCTACTGTGCTGTTTCATGTCTGCCCTATCACAAGACTATTTGTCGACCCTCAATTTTTTTTTAATCCTAAACTAATAATGCCTTCAGTTCCAAAAGAATACAAGTTGACTAGCCCCTCCCCGACTCTTTTTTAGTTTTCATGTTCTGAAAAGGAAGACTGAATGCAAAGGGTTTAGGTCATTATGTTCCCAAATGGTCTCTGGTGATTCGATTAATGAGAATGTCTCTCTTCAAGGCCTGAGAGAAAACCTACTTCCTGCATTTAATTTAATATTTGCTTCAGATACTTAACCTTTAGGTATCATGTTTGAATACAGTAACAACCCCTCTTATCCATGGGGAATATAGTTCAGGACCCTAAGTGGATGCCTGAAACCATGGATAGTACTGAAACCTACATACACTATGCTTTTCTTTCCTTTACAGATATACCTATGATAAAGTTTAATTTGTAAGTTAGATACTGTAAGAGATTAACAATAACAGAATTATGACAATATACTATAACCAAGTTATGGGAACATGGTCTGTCTCTCAATATACCTTACTGTACTGTACTCGCCCCTGTGATAATGAGAAATGACAAAATGCCTATATGACGCGATGAAGGTAAATGACATAGGTGCTGTGACATAGTGTTAGGCTCCTACAATGTATCAGGAGGAGGATGGGTTATCTGCTTCTGGATCAAGGTTAACCACAGAAAAGTAACTTATTATTCGATGCAGTAATAGGAAGTGCTACAACAAACCCAATGTCCCTAAAACACACAGCTTATCAGCAGAAGATTGTTTAAATGATATTTATGTACTTCAAGTCTGGGGGCAGCATGATATACAGTAGTAGCTGTGCCAGGTTTTAGATCCCCTGAGCATCTGACTTTGAATCCTGATTCTGTGACTAAGTGTGTGGTCATAGCAATCATGGCCCACAGGCCTCTACATGTGAGTGTCCTCATTTGTAAAGTAGGGACAATCCAACTATCCCGCACAAGGCTGTGGTGAGATTTAGAAATAGGGGACAAATACAAAAACATCTAGCATCATGACTGGCACAGAGTAGGCATTCAATAAACAGCAGCTGCTACTAGGAGTGAAAGGGATTTAGCATTACAGGAAAACAATCTTCTAAGCAGATCATTATATTCTTAGAGTTCTAATAAGTGGGCTAGTTATGAACTAGGCAAGTTTAAGTGGGAAATGAATAACCAACCATGTTTTATACTTTAAGAGGTAATGGTACAAACAATCTATAGAATTTTATAGGTCTTTTAATTCTTAAGTTTTAGAAGGGCTATATATATATTTAAAAATTTTTTTTCTTGAAGTTTATTCATTTTTGAGAGCAAGGGGCAGAGAGAGAGAGGGGGCCACAGAATCTGAAGCAGGCTCCAGGCTCTGAGCTGTCAGCACGGAGCCCAACGTGGGGCTTGAACTTGTGAACTGTGAGATCATGACCTAAGCCGAAGTCAGACACTTAACCGACTGAGCCACCCAGGTGCCCCAGAAGGGCTATATATTAATTCAAGTAACACTGTTATAGCTTGCCATTTATTTATTTATTTTGAGAGTGTGCGCATGAGCAGGGTAGGGGCAGGAAGGGAGAGAGTGAATCCCAAGCAGACTGTGCGCTAACACTGCAGAGCCCAATGCAGGACCTACGTCTTACAAACCTTGAGATCATGACCTGGGCCAAAACCATGAGTCGGATGCTTTAACTGACTGAACCACCCAGGTGCCCAACCCTAGCTTACCATTTTTATTTCCCAGTTCACATTCCACTGTTTCATGTTACTGAAACGCCATGTTTTAATTGCGTCTCCTGTGCTAGCATCCATCCTAATCAGTCTGTTATATGCAATTCCAATAAGTTCTTCTTTTTTTCCTCCTTGGAACCTATAGTATTAAAACATAATAACTGTTTAAAAACACGTTGGGGGTGGGAGGAATGTTGCTCTGTTTTTCTTTTTTTTTTAATAGAGGGTGCAAGTGAAGCGAGGGGCAGAAAAAGAGAAGTGGGGCTCATCCGATGCAGGACTCAAACTCACAAACTGTGAGATCATGACCTGAGTCAAAGTTGAATGCTTAACCAACTGAGCCCCTGTTTTTAAGATGTGCTCTTTAACTCTCAAAAAAGTGATATTCTTATATAAGTAAAAATAGAAATGCTATCATTTTGAGTTTTTTGGGGGGAGAGAGAGAATGCACAAGTGGGGCGAGGGGCAGAGGGAGAGAAAATCTTAAGCAGGCTTCATGCTGAGCGTGGAGCCCGATGCCGGGCTAGATCCCATAATCCTGGGATCATGACCTGAGCCGAAATTAAGAGCTAGACACTCAACTGACTGAGCCACCCAGGCAGCCCAATCATTTTGAATTTTTAAAGTAAAAATTACAAGAATAGAAAATACATTTCGATACTCTTTACTGTAAAATTGCTTAATGGATCTCAGCAGGTACTTTAAATGTTTAATTGAAATAGATTAAGTAAAAACGTACACATTAAGATTTATACATAGATGTTTAGTAGCAGAACCACTGACCTTGCAATAAAGTGTGTGATGCCAAATTCTGGTAATGACTGCCATGCTTGAATAAATCTCATCTTGGCTTCAATTAGACTCATCTGAGCTACATTCTGATGGGCCTCCAAGATTCTTGCTGTTATCTAAACATGATTAAACATCACCTTTACCATCAGACAATATTCTTTCATTGCAGGAGCAAAACAAAAGTAACCAACTGTGCCCCACCCCACAATTACCTCTAAGAGTTGGAATTAGGAAATTTCTGAAGCCACATTTAGGAATTTTAGTTAAATAATGACTCTTCAAAATAAACCTTGATGTATTTCTTTTTGATTTCAGTTTCCATATATCCAGAAACAAAAAGTACTTTCAGGAGTAATAACTGCCACTCCCAAAACATATTCCAAGGACACACACATATTTTGCTTTTATAAAACGGTATGTTCTAATCCTGTACATGACAGGTTTTAAATTTAGCACCAAAACACAATATCAGAATGAGTACCTGCAATATAAATTCGTGGACTATTTATTAGCACCTTTAATACTTGAAACCACCATAAAGATTTTTTTAATTTCTAAAGGTATCATTAGGAAAGTTAACTTTTAACTTAAATTATACTCACTTTGGGATGACTACTCCCACAAAGAGTGGAAATCCATGAAGGCGATGGGGTGGGTGGGGGGTGGGGGAACTGTAGCTAGGGCTTTAAATATTTTATGTATTTATTTTCTTTCCTTTTCTTTTTTAAATATGGAGAACTTACCAAATCTCTTATATAGCCTGGCTGTAGATGGCAATGCGAGGAAAGAAAAAGGAAGCAGAAAGAAAAAAAAAGGCAATCAGAAAAAATGGCAATGAAGCAAAGAAAAAGTTGCGGTAACCTGCAAACCAAAATTCCAGCCAAAAACCATGCAAAAAAAATTCCTTCAGGTAGAAACCAAGCAAAGTAAATGCAAGCATGAAAATGAAAACGAGAAAGCAGCGATTACTTTCCACTTTGAATACTGAGAAACACTTCCATATTATTTTAGATTGTTAAGTGTTACTAAAATTATGGGTAGAAATTTGTAGGGAAAAAAATAAAAAAGAGCAAATACCCTTTCCCCTGCTCATTTATTTACCAGTTCTTACTGGTTAGGGCAGAGCTAATGATTTTAGTAGGAAATCAAAATTAACATTCAAAAACCTTTAATGTTTTCAGATTGAGTCAGATAATATGACCCATGCACCACTTTTCAGAAATAAGTTGAAGGCATAAAATAAGTGCAGTGACCATACTGTTTCTTTATTTACACAAGAAAAGCAACCCCCCTCAATTACCATCTGTTTTTTGCATCCTTTTTCCTGGAAGGGAAAATGAAGAGATGCTATATACTACACTAGGAATGGTGGCTATACACACAGTAGTCTACTTCAATTTGTATTAACATGGATAAAATACCCAACAACTCTTTTCTTTAAAATGTAAAAATGCAGTTTGGGAGTCACAGTCATATAAGGATATATATATATATATATATATATATATATATATATAGCAAGTTTAAATAATATACAGTTTTGGGGATTTAAAGTAGATTAAATATAACAAATTCTCTGTATTGGTGGGCCCAAAGGAAAATCTTATGCCCTGATAGGAATAAAGGACCCCATGGCCCGGACCTCATCCTACTGGACTCCTGAACACCACTGTACTATATAGTTTAACTATTAAGCCCTATGTCCAACGACGAGTACAGCATGTGACACACAATAAGCAACTAAACTTCTGCCAATCAGCACTTTCTAGGTGTCAGGGCAATACATGCTCTCTACCTTCTGGGAACAACCATAAATTTAGTCAGGGAAAGAAGGATTACAAAAGAATGTGTGTTTGATAAAATGCCAACGTGGAAGACAAGGCTGGAAGAATCCTTAACCACGGACCACACATACTGCCACCTCACCAGTTGAAGACAGTCAAATAGTCACTGTTTCTGTCCCCCAGAGAATTTTCACTTGACAATCTAGTTGAGAAATCAGGGTTGGAAAACTATCTTTTAAAAGTGAAAACAATCATTTGAGAGGCTTCTGAGAAAACAATTCAGTACCCATCTCCGACAACTAAGCTAACATTTGTCAGTCTTCACAGTTAGACTTGAAGATCTTTTTTTCCTGGTACCTCACAGTGAAAGAATCTTGCTAAGATTTGAAACTGTTCCTTGCCTTTGAAGGCAAATGAATTCACTTTCAGAAACAAGGATTTTTTTTACAAGTAATTTTTAAATGAAATAACGAAGAATAAAAAAATAAAATTAGTACTTGATTCACTTTCCCTTTTTAACTTACAATCTACATTCCACAAATCTCCCCAGGGCAGCATTTCCTCCATTCCTCACTACTCCCACATTGTAGGGACTGTGGGATAAACAATTTCCATGTAGCTTACACAACCTCTGAAACTTAAAGACAAATACTTGGTAATTAACCTTCTGAACATTTCCAGCTAAGTAATTTCAAACACATATGATAAACATTATATTTAAAGTTAAGAATTAGTAAGTGTTCTGGGTATTTTATTGGGCCCTCCCAGTAATGTTTTAAAATTATTCTTTAACAGATAAAAATCAAACTAGATAGAAATGAAATATTTATTTTAAAGGCCTCCTTCACCCCACCTCACACTGAAGCCTTTGCCTTTTATGGCATGATGTTTGGTGTAGAGAATACTGGGGGCTATCCCAAATGAAATTCCCCTGCAAAGAACCTTTTATGTTGTACTGAAGAACCATTTTCCTAAATAGCAATCCTTTTATGGTATTAATTTCCAGGAAAGGAATTCTAAACAAAGTGAACAAAAGCAGTGAATTTCAATCAAAATTTACCAAACTCTGTCACATCACGCAAATCTTGGTTTAGGTTTTTGACTGTTAAGAAAAGACGATGTTAAAATGTAGACTATTTCTACCATTGTAAAGTTTATCTCCAAAGCTGGAAAAGTCCATTTTGACAGTGAGAAGTTGTTCTAGACTTTGCCAGAAAATGCTGGCTGTGCTTTATACCACACATATATAAGGAATAAAACTGCATGAATTAAGGAATTCAAAGCATCCACACCATTTCAATTCCCTGAAAGAACACCCTGTTAACAGAGCGGTTTCCTTAGGTTGTTTAGAATAAATATGCTTCCTACTATTTTACCTTATGATCTGTCCTATTAAAATGATAAACATTTTTTAAAATGACTTAACTGACTGAAGGCCATCCAACCATCATTAAAGCCACAAAGTTTTAACAGGGGAAACTAAATTTACAGTACATGTACAAAATCATACGAGAAGAAAAGAGATGAAATGAAATGAATCAAATACCTGCTTGTTCTTGTACTTTTTTAGATAGCGAGGGGACACCAAACATTCAGGATTTATATCAGTTGTGATCTGCTCTGGTATTAACTGAGGATCTGGGTTTAAATGCTGCATCTTCAGGAAGGAAAGAATATTTTGAACTTCTAAGTTGTAAGAACTGTCTGCCATGGTCTTGCCTTTGGAGGCTAATCTGCAGGCTGCCATCCAGTGTGCATACTGTTTTTCCTGTTGAAAAGAAATACTGAAATATGAAATGTATCACATGATGGGTCCTTTAAGTATAAAATGTAAGGACGACTGGTCAACTCACTAGGGAACTGAAGAAAACTGAAGTTCACACTTTTAATTGGAAAACTTACATTGTCACAACGAAGCCAGATTTCATTCATGCCCTCTGCAACTGGAATCAGGAGTTTAATGTTAAATTTTTGGCCTGAAATGTTTACATCTGGGGTAACTTCACATCCTGTAATAAAAAAATTATTAAAATGGTCAAATTTACCTTTAAGAAATCACAAGTCGCTATAGGTAGTCTCATTTTATGGTATCTTAACATGCTGAATTTTGCTGTTTTGGAATCTTTAAACTGGGAAGCAAGGTTTTATCGCCCAATAATTGTTTGAGGTGGAGCAAAAGAGATCTAGTGTAGAAAAGGGGTATAATGCAGTTTGTGGTTCTCATAAAACTTCATTGAAGAGAAGGAAAGGGTCCTGTTAAAAGGATATTACCAAAAAACACGACCCCACAAGTTTGATATTGTGCTGTTTTAATATCATTCAGTTCCTTAAATCTCAAGGTATTTGGGACTTTTAAGTTGCTAAATGTATAGGGATAACATTTTGGTAAGAATAAGCGACTTTTTAAAAGTAACCTCTCTGCCCACTGTGGGGCTTAAACTCATGGCCCTGAGATCAAGAGTTGCCTGCTCTACTGGCCAGAAGCCCCAAGAATAAAGGACTTTTAATGATGCCTTTTCTGTGAAGCATTAGCTAGCAGCTTTACAGAAGGGCACACAGATGGGCTGAACATACACTCAGTTAGATGGTGGGATAATGGCTGGCATAAACAAGTAGTAACCAGTGTAACATAGTGGAGAGGCACCCTGCAATCTGACCTTGTTCCACACTTCTCTGTCACTTAATTACTGCCCATTTGTGGAACATCTCTAAACCCAAATTTCCCAACCTTAAAACTCTACCTCACAGGAATGCTGTAAGGATAAAGAAGATAACAGACATGTCAGAGCTTTCTAAACGGTATTCCAGTTATCACCCTCAATGTGTCTTAAGACCATCAAGTAAGCTCCTAGACTGTTAGCAGGGCCTGTGGTCACTTTGCTCTGTGTACCGGAGCAACATCTCTCTGTACGGAGAGTATAAGGAACAAGATAATAAAGCTCTCTACATCTACCACAAAGAAAGAACAAATACAAAGCACTGTATTGAAAACAACAGAATATCGTACTTTTTTAAATGTTTATGCACTCTGGTAAGAGGGAGTGGGCACCGCACGCGCATGCAGGGGAGGGGCAGAGAGAATCTCAAGCGGGCTCCACACTGTTAGCGCAGAGCCCAACTGTCGAGCCGGACGGTGGCTCGATCCCGTGAACCGTGAGATCATGACCTGAAATCCAGAGTCAGACGCTAAAACAACTGAGTCGCCCAGGCGCCCCAAGAAACAGAACATTTTAAATAAATGGAAGATCCTCTTCTCCTTTCCAGAAACACCTATCATGAATTTAGTGGACTTTCTCCCTGTTTGCTTTCTTTTAAAAAATATTAGCTACAGCATTTACCGCTTTCTGTACAAGGATTACAAACTATCAGGAAGTTTGCATTTAATCTGCAAAGGTAACACAAAGAGGAGATGTTTGAAGATAGTTCTTTTGCAGATTTCATTACTCACTGAAGCAGACTTAAAAGTACACAATCCCATAATCATGTCTCTTTTAAAACTAAAACACCAAAAAAACCTAAAAAGCTTGGCGAGGCATAGTGAGTGGTAACTCAGGTGCTACTGTAGGCGCAGAGGCACCTGTCAGGCCACACATCTCAGACAATATTCACTCCGTGCCACCTCGGGTACCTATGACCATGGCAACATGCCACGCTTCACTGTAGCCCAATTGCTGCTCCTCTGACACGTTCTAACCGCAGTCTTCAAACTCTGAGTCCTGCAGCCCTGACACCTTCTCCCCATCATGTTTTCACTTCTTCCTTTTCCTGAGTCCAGCCTGGACACCATTCACCAGCTATCACATCCAACTCCCTAGACTCACCGTATTTCCATTAATACACATTAACCAAGACCTTAACCCTGGCTCCATCCAACCACCTCGCTTTTACTTGCCTATAATAGGCTGCTGAGCACTCTAAGGAGGGGAGGGGGAGAAAAACCACAAAACCAAGCAGATAGGTTTCACCAGAAATTCATAGATTCCCAAACTCTACCTGGCCCTCAACACTTGCATCCTGTGTTTTCAGACACCCTCAACAATGTTTATCTCAAATCTTCTCAGGCCTCCGATACCGCTCACTCTCAGGGGACAACTTCATATCTTTTTTCCAAGAAAGCCATCAGAAGTAGTCACACAGCTTCCTACCACCACAGCCGATAAAGCTTGCTGCCCTCACTCCCACAGTGGGATGGCATCTCTCTGATCCCAAGTGGGCTGTTTTCTGCCATCCCAGGAACCTTGCTCCATCACAGAGATCCTCTTCCTCTCCCAGACACTACTTCTCTATTTCTAGTGTGATGTTTCCATCAGCATTTCACTTCCTTGAGTCTCTCCAATCTTGAAACAAAATGCCTTCCTCCTCCACCTTATACCTCTCTCTGCTGTTACTGCCCTCTTTCCTCTCTCCTTATTACAGGTAAGGTTCATCAAAAAACTATCTTTGTTTCCTATTTACTTCTCAGTGACTGTACTTTGGCGCCCATACTCAAAAGGCCACTGAAATCCGCTCCAATCTGTTCGGCATCAAGGCCACCAACCACCTCCAATGTGGCTAAATGCTATGTCGGCTTCACAGTCTTTATCTTTCTTTTCTGTAGTATTTGATGCCAGTGATTACGCTGTCCTTTTTGAAACAACTTTTATCTTAGTTCCCACCATGTCTCATTTCCATGGTCTCCGTAAGCATTTTTTGTTTCCCTTCCTCTAATCTGCCCTGTATCTCAAACACAGGTGTTCTGCAGGGTTCTGTTCTTAGCCTTTTCATATTATAGACAACCATTCTAATGGCTGCCATTTATCATTAACGCTAAAACTGATACCATCAGTATCTGCAGTGTGGATCTCCCGTGATCCAGTGGCCTACAAGTTACCTCCAACAGCTATCCCACAGGCACCTCAAATTTAAAATAACCCAAAATTAAACTCACTGTCCTTCTCCCCGAAATAAGCTCTTCTATATTCTCAACTCTATCCATCCAACTTGTACGAGCCAGAAATAAGTCCCTCCCCATGAGCCTCTCCCAAATCAATCACTCAGGATGCTTGCTGACTGGGCTTTCTCAGGATCTTCTGAACTTGAACCCTTTTCTCCATCCATATTGATCACCTTAATCTGGATCATTGTCACTGTTCTAAAATTACTCCTCTATACTGTAGCCAATATAAATAGGATGGATCCTGTTATTTTCATGTTAATACTTTCTCAGTGACACTTCATTGCTGCCAGTTTAAAAAACAATCCCTAACATTTTTATCCTCCAAAACATGCCGATTTCTTCAGCTGTTGTCCCTCATCTATGTAGAAATCAGATTCAATAGCCACTAGGAAGCATTCATCCTCTGCCTTGAACTCTACATTCCAACAGCACAAAACCCCCTGTGGTTGCTGATGCTTTTCTCCAGGAATTTCTGCATACCAGTCTCTGCCACAAGATTTTTACCAATTCTCCTTCCTTCCATGGGCCTTGAGTTAGACACTGGACCTAACTCTGGCATTATTTCTGCCAGATATTTCCCACCATCGCTGAACACTGAGACAGCACACACCCTTATCTTTGCTCCTCCTTGGACCTGTTACTTTTTAAAGTACTATTCATTGCCCAAATTGTCACTGTTTATCTCCCAAATGCTCTAAACACCCAGAGGGGTGGGTCTGTAACCTGCTCCTGCTCATGTCTCCAGGATCTAGCACAGCTGGGGCACGGGAATTCAATCAGTATTTGAACTGAATTTGTTTTTAGAACTTTTCATTTTAGATCTCCAAAGGCCTTAGAGAACATCTAGTCCAAAGTCCAAAGGCATGGAGAACACTCTCATTTCTTAGAGGAAGGTACTGAGGTCCAAATGGGCTATTTTTCTAAAATCATAGGGCTTATTTAGTAGCAGAACAGGAAGTAAGCCACTTGATTTTTTAGGCTAGTGATATCTTCCTTAGTGTGATGTGTGGGAAAATGCTCTTTTGGGAGGACATGGAAAAGGTAGGATGACAGCACACTGTAAGCCATTTTCCATACTAGGACTTGACTTCTCAGTCATGCAGGGGGGAAGGTTAGGGATGTAACACGGTTAGAGAAAGCAGGGGCCAGAAGACAGATCTTGTCTCTAAATCAAGAGCAGATCATCTGGGCTGGTCCTGGGCAGCTGAGGACAGAAGCAGGAACAAGAGCTGCAACAGATTCTAAAAGTAACAAATAACAAAAGAGACCCAAAAGTTAACTCATGGGTCTTGGAGAGAAAGGCAGTTAGCCTAATTCAAAGTTTTAGGAAAATTACAGTATTCTAACACATGGGCAGAGCAATCTTCTACCCAGGCCAGGGGTTTCCTTTTTTTAAAACAACAGTTCAGATAACTAGTGAGCAGAACACAGAGCAGAGATTTGGACATTTCGTTGAAATATACTAAAAATATCCTAATGTACTATGTAGAAAAGAAAATGAAGACTATAGATCAGGGAAACCACCTTTATATTTTAAGCAATAAATACAATATTTTGAGAATAATTTCTGTGAATGAGTCAGGGGCCCCCTTCTTGGGTACTTTTGTCCAAATATGGACATTTTTAGTTAGAAAGGCATATTGCTTTACATATAATGATAAATGTACATGCAAAATGTAACCCAGAGGAGAAACGGGTTGGGCCGATAGGAATGAACTTCTTGAACAACTAGCCTGCCAAGGGAACTGCAACCAACAGGCCGCGAAACCAGGAGGCTACCCCGCAGCTCCATAGCCTGGAAACACCATGCTCCTTTCTCAATTCTGCCTCTCCAACCCCTTAACTTAGTTGGGAATTGAAGTCTTACATGAATGCATCTGGTTGGAATAAAAATCTCACTGCAAACAAGTCCAGAAAATGTATTTTAGTTTTCTAGCCTTTGCTGTAAGAGTGTGGAACAGTGAGACGACAATCCACCAAGCATGCTGGTGCCAAGGGTGCAGGGAGTGTGGTGAGGGCACATAGGAGAGCAGTTCTCGCTGGAAGTGAGCCAAATGGTTTTAGTGACTATCCCTATAAGTGAAGTGGTGATCAACAATCTGCAACACCCTGCAGAAAAATCATGGCAGGAGGCAGCAAGATGTCCTCTAGCCGTAGAAGAACCAGACCAACCTGGACAGGAAATTCTCCTTCTGCCTGAACCACTGCATCAGTCAGATAAAAGGAGTGAAGGAGCAGTGTGAAGAACCAAAGAAGTCACCCAAGTGGGGAGTGAAATGGAAAAAAAAAGACCAAAGCCAGTAGCTCTGAGTCCTCAGCCAGGAGCAACTCAGGCCACAGCAAACAATGTTGCCACAAGGGAGTAGAAACATGTCCAATAACATGTGCCTCAAATACCAGCCCCTTAGTGACAGCTTTGGATTTGAAGAGACAAGAGGAAACCAAAGAGATTCAGGTTGTTGATGAGGAGGAGCCTCAGAGGGGTATCCTGGGGCTACCCCAGGAGCCAAACTGACAGCAGACTGTCGAACGAAAATGTTCAGGAAGAGGTGTTGTGGGAGGGTTAAGAAGTTGGCCAAACCCCATAGGTGCCTGCTGCCCCATTGTGGAGCCAAAAAGAGACTGGGGGTCGTGAGGGGGACCAGCTTATCATCAGTGAAAGTCAGGAAGAAGAGTAGGATGCTGATGAGGAAGGGAAAAGCCAGCAAAAACGGAGAGGACTACAACACGGATGAGAATGAAGAAAACCTGAATGACCTAATGCTGAGGATGAGAAAAGAGGCACCACAGATTTACTTGACGAGAAGAAAAGTGGAATCACTTCAAATGAAGACTGTACAAAGAGATTACAACGAAATATTTGTGGGAAATGGAATGCTTAAAATTGTGACAAAAACTATGTACCAAAAAAAAGAATCTAGACCTAAAACAGTACCATAAAGGAGTAATGTATCTGCTGAGAAACACACCCCTGCCCCACCCAGCAAAGCGAAGTTTATTGACTGTTAGCCAACAGAAAGTTTCTCCATCAACACTGGTCACTCCAAGGCTTTCCTTACCTCTTAGGTTCATCTGATGAGCTGGTGTGCCACTGGATTCTTCTTTGCTCTTATAGCAAGAAATAGACGTATCTTTAAAAGTGCACCAATATTGCTTGTAACCTTTGAGAGTCAGTTTTTTTGGCCTACATGTCAAACAGAATTAAGAGAAAAACCACCTTTGAAATAACTTTATCAACAGTATGTTTTAGCAGCAAAGTTTCAAAACATTAAAAGTCTGAGGCCAACTTTTACATATATTCAACTAAGTTCCCTTGGGCCAGCATGTTCTATTCATTGTTGCTGTTATTGGATTTGTCCCCTCTCGATCAATCTACTCAGGAAGATCTCAAACAGTGAATGGGTAGAGGAGAAAGGAGGGCCAACAGTCTAGTATTTCTGTCAGTGGTAGCCATCTCTAACACTAGCAGGTCACATGGAAAGGACAAGAAACAAAAGGTGAAGTAAATGTCACCAATCGGAAAGCTCCTAGGTCCTGTAATCACCAGCAGATTCCTGAGTGTGTGCAAGGCTGCCTTTGGAGCCTCTCTGAACGAGGGTACTGGTCTCTCTCAGGGTGTAACTGAATGGTGCTTCAACTTGCCACCCAAGGCCAACACGAAGATGACAGTAATCATGACAGAGAGTGGGTAAGTAAAGGTGTGAAATGCAAGAAGAAAGGGGGTAGGGAGCGGCATCTGAAATCATGCCCTTATCTTAGAAACTTTCCATACGGTAAGCTGTTATATGTTTAGCTACAGTAAATGGCTTATTCCATAATGGCTTCACACCTTCTATTCCATATCACCTCCTCTCCTTTCTCCCTTTTCTGCTTTAATGCCTAGATTCTGTGAACTGTATCCAGATTGATAAAAGTCTAGATAAGATACACAAAAACCTTATTATAAAACATGCCTTGAACAAATGAATAAAATTCAATAGAATCAGGGGCTCTGAACAAGGAAATAACTGCTGGCAATAATAGTTCATTATGTCCTGCTTTCACCCGGAGGGGATGTTTTATACTAAAATGCCACTGTATGTTTCAGTCTACATGATGCAATCTAGGTTACATAATCTTTGCTTTTCCCCTTTAAGAAAAATGTTTATCAGATAAAACAACTCATGAGTACTGCAATTTTAATTTGGTAAAGATGGTTATTTTCTCTCATAATTCATAATGCATATGTTAAAGTAAATTCCAACATGAATGTGACTACAAAATTGATACTTGTCATTCATTAATATTTGGAATTCCTCCCCTTTTGTACTTACTTAAAAACTTTAATATAGTCAGCAAGTTCAGGAATAGAAGTGATGTCACCCTAGGGAAAGAATTAAATCATTTTTTTTCTGATTTTTCTTGAAATTTGAAACTCTAATATTTAGTATCTGCCATCAAGTATCAGTTTATTCAATAAACGAATTACATAACATACAGATTATTAAGGTTTTAAAAGTACAATCATAATGTATGGTCATATGTACAAAGCCATTTTTTTTAAAGTTTGTTTTGTGAGAGAGAGAGAGAGAGAGAGAGAGAGGGAGAGAGAGAATCCCAAGCAGGCTCCACGCTGTCAGCGCAGACCCCAACGTGAGGCTCAATCCTATGAACCATGAGATCATGACAGAGCTGAAACCAAAAGTCTAACCAACTGAGCCACCCAGGCACTCCACAAAGTCATTTTTTAAAAAATTTTTTTTTTTCAACGTTTATTTATTTTTGGGACAGAGAGAGACAGAGCATGAACGGGGGAGGGGCAGAGAGAGAGAGAGAGACACAGAATCGGAAACAGGCTCCAGGCTCTGAGCCATCAGCACAGAGCCTGACGTGGGGCTCGAACTCCCAGACCGCGAGATCGTGACCTGGCTGAAGTCGGACGCTTAACCGACTGTGCCACCCAGGCGCCCCTCCACAAAGTCATTTTTAAGTGGCATACAAAGTTAATAAAAAATGTGATCAAAATGGCAGTTCATATAACCTATAAGAACATATTATTCTAATTCAGCTAAAATTGTTTACATCTGCACATGAAAATTTTATAAAATCCTAACAGCCCTTAGGTCAGTGTTTCTTCTGTAACAACTAATTCCTAAGCTTTAAAACTAAACTTAGCATTTAAAATTTTTCCCAAGATCTGCTTTTCTCTTTTTGTAACATTTTAAATGTGAAGCTCACTGAATGGATGTTACCATGACTTCACTCTACCTTTTACTCTGCAGAAATGTTCTTCCACTGCTTGTGAGAGAATGTGCAGATATCTCAAGATCTATCTTTACTGTATCCTAGAGACTAGAATATTAATTTAAAAATTTTCCCTGAAAGTTTCTGATAAGTCAACACCTGTGTTCTCTAAAGCATTAAATCCACAAAAAGGTAAGAATTCAAACTAAACTGGTAGGGAAAAAGATTCACCATACCAAAATTGTTGATGTTTTCCCTCCTTCCAAAGTGATCTCCAGGTCTGAAAGAGCAGCATCAACTTCGTCTACTTCTTTGTCACTGTTGTTCAAATGATTCTCTGATGTCATGATTGACAGCTTATTGATGTGATACTGAAAACAGAAATGATATTTTATTTAAATGTCTGTTCTAACTAGTAAAACTTTAAAATGAGATCACTATTCGCATCTATATTGAAAGCTTTTCATCACCTAACTTGAAAAGATATAGTGTCCAAGAACTAGAATAGGAAAATAAATGGCAGTGCACCTACAATCAGTGTCCTAAACATCCCAATAAATATTTATCCAGGATATATAAAAATGATTTAGTTTGGGAAGCCCCAGGACTTAGAGTTAACAGGTTGTCCACTAAGCTCCACATGAGCAGAGATTTTTTACTCTTTTCTCCCCACTGCAGTATTCCTTGTGTCTAGAACAGGTCCTAGAACCAATGAATACTGAATGAATTAACAGAATATGCATCAGGTCTTTTGTAAAAATATATTAACATTGATTACCTTGTGTTACTATTATTACCCTGCAGAAGAAAATTAGTTGAAAGCTAAAGCCCTTCTTCCCCCGGCCCCCCAGCCTCAATTCAGTGCTGAAAACATGATCAGAGGAAGATGATGTTTATATCTCAGTTATGTAACAATGATAAGATGGATTACATTTATATGTGAACACACACACATGCATATTTGTGTATATATACCAGAGTAGTGGTAAATACTCCGTATGCAGCTAGAAAAATCTTTGCATAAAGAAAAACTAGTAATGATTTTAAATATATTTAGGTCAGTCACTTAGAACAAATATTAATAATCTATTAGATTCTGATGCTAAACCTTACAGAGGTTTCACACAAAGGTAAGTAGAACTTTTGAATCATTTAATCAGTTACCTCTTTCTTTTTTTTTTTTTTAAGTTTATTTATTTTGAGAGAGAACGTGCGTGTGTGAGCACGAGCAGGGGAGGGGCAGAGAGAGGAAGACAGAATCTCCAGCAGGCTGCACGATGTCAACACAGAACCCGATGTGGGGCTCGAACCCACGAACTAGGGCTTGAACCATGAATCATGAGATCAAGACCTGAGCTGAAATCAAGAGTTGACACTTAACCGACTGAGCCACCTAGGTGCCCCTAATCAGTTTCCTTTCAAAGCATTAAGAAGCACTCCAAATTTCTAAAGTATTCATTCACTGAATAGGATCTATTCATGGGAACACTGAATGAACTAATCTGAGGCCAACTGTCAGTGTTCCTCTGTATTTTAAGATTAGTGAATTGATAATGAATAGTCTCTGGCTATACCTTCAGCTGTGCTGAAATGAGATCCCTCCAGTGATAGAAACTTTCATGTTCACAAATCATGGAGAATGTGGTAGGTTGAGGCCCTCAGGAAGTTGCCTCAAATGTCGGTAACATTAAGAACCGTCAAGAGAGTTGGTTAAAAATACATATTCTTAGGTTCACCCCACAGAGATTTTAATTTAGCAAATCTGGAGTCCAGCCCAGAATCTGCATTTTTATTAAGTGACTTAGGTGATTCTGATGCAGAAAGTCCTTTTAAGTTATACTGGAGAAACCCTGGCTATGAATGGGAATGGTCATAAAACCCCAGCTTTGCTTTCAGAGGTGCATCGGTTATCTTTTAAATGTTACAATACAGACTTGGACCCAAATACTTTAAAAACAGTGTTATTAACCTTTCTGTTTTTGATCCACTCCTCCTTACTTTGTTTCCTTTTACTATTGTAGATTTACGTTACACAGGGAACCAGAAGCCCCAAGTTCAGAGTGCAGACTGTCTAAAATAAAAAGAATAGGCATTTCTTTCCCATTTTTTCAAAGTTTCCCCCTTCTGTACTGGATGGATTCTTAGAGCCTTTGGTTCAGTTTCTGGGAGGGCTTCTAAGAACTCAGGATTTGTAGTCCAAAATTCTCTTATAGAATCTAGATTCTAGGGGCACCTCGGTGGCTTAGTCAGTTAAGTGTCCGACATTGACTCATGTCATAATCTCACGGTTTGTAGGTTCGAGCCCCAGGCAGGGCTCTGTGCTGACAGCTTGGAGCCTGCTTCAGATTCTGTGTCTCCCTCTTTCTCTCCCCCTCCCTCTCTCAAAAATAAACATAAAAAAATAATAATAAATCTAGATTCTAAAATGGTTCAGGAGAGCGATGCTTTGGGACATTGTGTCCACAAATTAAAATTCACATCTTGAAGTGTTTTCTACTGCACTAAAATGGACTGTCTACTGTACACTGGGTGAGGGAAAGCTATGAAATGATCCTATTTCTGTGAAAATACAACTGTGTGTGTCTATCTGACCCTTGGACAACATGGAGGCTAGGGGCACTGACTCTCTCAAAACCTTACTAATAATAGTCTGCTCTTAACCAGAACTTTATCAGTAAGAAACAATTAACATATATTTTGTATGTTATATATGTATATACTTATTCTTACAATAAAGTTAGAGAAAAAAATGTAAGGAAAATACATTTACTGTAATGTATTTATCAAAGAAAATCTGCACATAAGTGGACCCAAGCAGTTCAAGCCTGTGTTGTTCAAGGGTCAACTATATTCTCACTCAGCAAATTTTTTTCAGCACCTACTATGCGCTCATAGGTACGTCTGTATCTGTTGTTTTTAAAAAGTGCATTATTTTTATAATAAAAAGGTAAATACTATATAATAAAAGTCTGTGATTTTCCCCCATATACATTTTATATGTACTACTCTTCTGTCATTGGCAAAGCCGTCACTAGAAAATTATAAGCCTATATTCTAAGTGAGAAAGATGTAGGTAGAAAACTATAAACCAAGTGAGATACTTTGAATAAAATTACTCCAGAATATAATTCACGAAATTCTTCAGATAGTCTGAATTATCCAAAAACACAATAGAAGATTCTTAACTAGCTGATTAAACAAGTCTCTACCTAAACTAATTTATCTGCCATCAAAGATTTTCCTTGTTTAAGCTTTGTTTCGACTCCCTTCTTTTATCATATAAACGAAGGAGAAATAAGCTTTTCTTCCATTGTAAATAGGACAATTTTTTAAGTCTTAACCAGAAAACCTTCCTGGATGCATAAAAGCATTTAGAAGACTGGGAGCATTTTTATTTGTGTTCTAAAGGGAAGAAAATAAAATCCTTTTTACAGTGAAAGCTTTTAATAAGTAAATGTCAACTTTGCTTCCTGTACTTAAAGAACACTAATTCTGTCAGGACTTCTGGCAAAACCAGAATTCTACCATAATCTGAGAACATTCACCAAAGCCTCATTCAACTATGTGAACTGTAAGAATGACTAATCTGTGGTCAGCTGGATCCCAGTGTCTCTAAGAAGGCAGATCTGTGGATGCCTCCCTAATGTTATTTTACTAAAGGGGGAAATTTTTGAAAATATAAGCACTACTGTATTCTTAAAAAGTTGGTATGCAAGAACTACAGTTGAGAAAACACTGGTTTAATCTAAGGAAAACATTACCTACTTAAAAAAAATTTTTTTTAAATGTAGGTATTTTGAGAGAGGGAGCGCCGTGTGCCTGTGAGCAAGGGAAATGCAGAGAGAGAAGGAGAGACAGAATCCCAAGGAGGCTCGCACCGTCAGCGCAGAGTCTGAAGTGGAGCTCGATTTCATGAACTGTGAGATCATGACCTGAGCTGAAATCAAGAGTCAGACACTTAACCGACTGAGCCACCCAGGTGCCCCTAACTACACCTTAAGGATTATCATTCTGAAAACTAATTTATGTTTTGTTTCAGTAGTCCATTAAAATTTATCACCTTTAAAATGTATTATTTTTGCTATAGCCACTTAAAAAATATTATCAGCCCCAGCTACTTAGGAAATTATGCAAGTAATAAGCTTCATTTTAGAAATGGGATTTTCAATGTAGATCTTATTTCTAAAGCAAAATGGGGTAGTTTTAAACTAATATATATCTGGGGTGGGAGAATAGTTTTCTTCTATAGGATACAAAAAAAATAGCTGAAGTATATACCACTAAACTCTGAAAAGACAAAAAGTTAAATTCATGTATTTACTTTGCCTTCTAAGTGTATATTCATTTTCAATACAGCAAAAAGCAAACACTATCAAAATGCTACTGGAATTACAATGCAACTTTACTATTTAAAAATAATCCCCTATCCTTTCCACTGAAAAGTCCCATTTACCAATACTCTCCACTACCTGCAGGGCTGCAAACATCATCATTTCTTCTTCTGTGCATTCAATTTCTTCTAGGAGAATAGCCCATTTGGCCTGCTCATAAAGCTGATTGATTCTGATTGCATCATACTGCAGCAAAAGAGACATAATCCTTTTGTAATACATCACCTTTAACATAAAATAACTTGAAAACTGAATATTCACATTCAACGCTTGGAAAAAAAAGTTTTAACATACATTTTTTCCCTGGGATTTTTATTTAGTATCAAATACTCAATAATGAGAACGATACTTACAGGGTTAAGTATGTCTATATATACCCACATCTAATTTTCCATTAAAAATAACACTGAGATGTCCAAAACATTATTATCCAATATTAGAAATAGATTCTGTGTTATTTTACAGGGAAACAATCATCAGATATTCCAGAGTTCTTAAGAAAATGAATCTGATTTGAAAGACATTTAAAGGGTAAAAGTGACTGCTTTTCAGTGTTGGTACTGCAACCTGCCACACTAAAATGTTATAATCAGAGAGTAAATTATTTTAGGGAACATCTTATTCACTAGGGAAAAGCATGCTTAGACAAAGTGTCAGGTCCTTGTAAAGAGAAATTATTTTAAGAATCTGAAATAAGAGAGTACATATTTGTACTTGTCGAGAAGATTTATTTATATATTGCTGAATTATCCATTTAGTTACATTAAGAAAAATTAATAGTAATGTCTTAACAATACATAGCATCCCCTTCCCCAGCAAATGTAACTATGTTCCTAAAACAACTTTGGTTTTACTAAAATGAGACATGATATGACCTAAAAGGGACTAAAATTATTTTTATAGTTCCAATATATACATTTTACAGTTACAATAAAGAATTACTTAAGCACATAATAAAAAATGAAAACTATATACATGAAAATCTAGACACTAATCTAGACATGAAAAGGATGAGAGGTAGTCAAGAGAGGTTCCCTTCCTCCCAAGGATGATAAATAAGGAAGCAAAAGATCCAAATCTCTGTGCCATATGTATTCTAGGGAAAAATACTTGAGATTTCATAGCAAATTTAACTCTTCTAGGAAAAGCAAAGTGATACAATCATTTGATACCAAAAACATATTACAAAGTTTGGCTATTAAATAGGAAGAAATGTAAGCTTAAAGAATTTTTAAGCAACATCTTTTGATTTATAATTAGAAATCTGAAAGTCATTTAAAAGGTACTATTTCAGAAAAATCTTCTTTTACAAAAAGCACAGCTGAAGAGAAGTGTTAAAAAAACAAAACAAAACAAAAACCCTAAAACTAACTTTACCAATTCTGTAGTACCAAGCTAGCGCTTTTAAAAATACAAATCAACCAAAAGCTCAATTATTTTAACAAAAAAGAAAAAGGTTTAATTATGCTTCCGACTTACTAACACAATAGAATTATTTCAAATATAGATGCCTTTGTCTAAAGCTTAGGCTTTTAATATTATCAGACTTGCTATATATAAATGATTCCTAACCCCACCAACTGCAAAAACCAAACATCCAAATGAACAAAACAAAAAGAAAAAAAAGAAGAGATCCCTCTAAAACCCTCGGTACCTTTGGATTCAAATCAAAAAAGCTGTAATACTTGAATCGGAGAAGCAAGGCCTCATTTTCCTTCACATCCTGTTCCATGAGAGATCTTGAGGAATCAAGCCACCTGGACAGATTAACGAGGGCATTAGAACAAAGCAAGACAAGATTAATAAAGTATCTCTACCTCTCACTGGAGAAAGAAATTCTTCAACATATCTGCATTTTAAAACTTACCCTTGGTTGATTTTTGCTTTGTCAAGAAGAGCCTGGGGCTTGAACATTTTTGCCAAGATTTCTGGTGATGTGATTGGCTGACTGACAGCAAGTATACCAGGGTTGCCTTCTGACAAAGCACTGTCACCGAACCAAGCAGAAGTTGGTGACAAGGGGCTTCCATCATGAGCGTCGTAAGTGGGGGTCATTGTTTTACTATAAAGTCCTGGGCTTGAATATATACTTCCTAATAAATAACATGAAAAACAGGTGGTAAGTATGAAGCATAGAATCTTAGTTTTCAGTAATACATACTATGATGATATAAAGCAAATTGTGAAACAAAAGCTTCATTCTGGAAGGAAAGCTTAGTGCATTATTTTACCTGTCTTGAAAACATGTAAAATTAACTTTAACTCTACTTGTATAACATTAGAACATGTAATAACAAGGTCAAAAGAATATAATTAAGTTGGCAGAAAATCTGGGGGAAAAAATCAGTTCAAGAGAATTAGAAGGAAGACAAGTTAAGGATATAGCTGAAGCAGACAGACCAAGTTTTTGTTTTTAATTGTGGCAAGGCTCACCTTTCAGAGGGCCAATGTAAAGAACATCAGTGCCTATAGGAAAGGAAAGAAAGGAATTCAGAAGATAAAGGAAAGGCAACAATAGAAGACAGAAACAAAGAATGAAAAGGAAAAGGAAATGGGAAAAAGAACACAACAGATTTTTTCCTAATATGAATCATAAACTAAAGTTAAGTATTTCAAATGAATTTAAGAGTAAAGAATCTTAGAAACTGTAACCTAACTGTAAAATAAATGTTTTTGTCCAATCAAAAGAATGAAATTGTGCTCAAGTGTCCAGGGACAAACATATCCACATTTATCACCCTTTGAAATCCATACCTTGTTCTAAGAACTCAATGTAATTGAATAAATGCACATAAATTAAGAGAACAATTTTATGTTAATGTTTTCTTATTGAGCAGCTAAACTGGTTCCAACAGATTTATAAATAAAGTATTAAAGCAAAGGGGTAGATAAAATTTTGCTAACAAAGATACATTTTATAATTAAGCCCCTGAAGGCAGGGATATTGTATCTTCCAATTCCTCAGTGTTCAGTAGGCCAGACACAAAGTAGCGGCTACATAAATAAAAACTTGAATTAAATCAACTGATAATATATCCTCTATCATCTAAATTATAAAAATTAAGGAGATAAAATTAAGACTTAAAAAACAAAAAGTTCAGAATGGCATTAAGTAAAAGCACCTCCCCTTGAAGTCCTAACTCTGTTCATTATATTTTGTCTTCATAATTAAAAAATGTGTAAATAAGTATCACACTGTTAATGGATGATGGAAAGAGAATGGCTGTTTCCCTTACCTAATTTAGGAATATGTTTAGGAATTTCCTTTCCACTCTAACAATCCCTCCCTACCACCTCACCCCAATACAATGATAGAAAAAATTACCTATGAAAAATTGGTGACCATGCTAGAGATTTTTGTAGTTGTCATGACCTAGTCTAGGAAAAGAACACAAAGGAAAAAAAAAAAATCTTGCTAGCCACAGGGTATCTGATTTGATGTCCCCAGTAGGTATTCTTCAATGTTAGTGACTAAAGCAACTTGCGGAATCTAAATGTTGTTAAATAAGCAACAAAGAAAGCTGTCAACTCTCCTTTTTAGCTTTAAAGAACACTGGAATAGTGAGTGATATCCTTAAAAGCTAGAACTTTAAAACTACAACGGCATTTTGTGAAAGGGTTACTACTTGGGCACCCATACTTATTAAAAGGGGTGAAAACAGGGGTGCCTGGGTGGCTCAGTCGATTGAGCGTCCGACTTCGGCTCAGGTCATGATCTCACGGTTCGTGAGCTCAAGCCCCACATCGGGCTCTGTGCTGACAGCTCAGAGCCTAGAGCCTACTTCAGATTCTGTGTCCCCCTTTCTCTCTGCCCTCCCCTGCTTGCACTCTCTCTCTCTCAAAAATAAATAAACATTAAAAAACATTAAAAAAAAAAAGGCGGGGGGGGGGGCTGAAAACATTACTCCAACTCAGCTTGGCAAAGAATAATCCTGCTAGAGCATATATGTATAAGGGATAGGAAAACATTATCTTCTAGGCAAAATCTTCTCACTGTGTATTTCAAAGATCTAGCAAAATAAACCCTTTACTAGGAATGTCAGAATATTGAAAATTCATTCCTAGTATGATGGACTGTAATTACAATTCAGAATTAAAGTTAGAATTGACAATTTTCTTCATGAAGTTTCTAAAACGAAATATATTCCCCTAAGTCGCACAACATTTAATGGAATCAGCCACCCAATCGATTCTCTTCCCGCTCAATTTCCTATACTTTGTATATTCTACACTTCATATTTGATCACTTCGTTGTTCCTATTCTTATTCTGTTAGGCACTCCACAGTCATAACTCATTTAGTGTTTCCAACAATCCTATTATTCTCATTTTAGAGGAGCAAATGGAGTCACAGAGAGATCAGGTAACTTGTCCAATGTCAAAAGCTATTAAGTTTCAGAGCCAAGCTATAAATCAGCCAGTCTGATTGAAGCTATACACACTGCCTCCTGGGCACCATAACTTATTTAAGCCATTTCCAATTGGTGTGCATTTATTTGTTTAGAATTTTGACTTCACCACTGCTACTGCAAACAAATGCCTTGCAACAGTTGTGTTTGTACCTATTTCCTAATTCTATCAACACTGCTGGGACAGAGGATATATGTGCATTTTACACTCCTTCTAAGTCTCAGTTCAGTGACAATCCCAACTACCCTGTAATTCCTGATTGCCCGATTTAAACATATTTGAAAAAAAAAAAATAAAACTTACTTGAAGCAGAAAGCTATTACAGGGCAAGATGAAGCAACCTATTTAGTCAGCAATAAAATGGGAGTTTGCTGAATTTTGTGGTATGATAACAAAAACAGTAAGGAGGAGACAGAGTTCAACAAGCACTACATTTTAGGGCCACTTACTATAAACATTAAAAACTCTATGTAACTTTAGAATTTGTCTCATAACTTGGTTACTATAAATTATATTCTTATACATTCTTTTTAAAAATAGAGTACTAAAGAATTTAATACATTTTAGATAATTTCTCATCAAAATATCAATCTCATACCATACTTAGAAAACAAATTTCAGGTAAATTAAAGTGCAACCGCTCTGGAAAGCAGTGTGGAGGTTCCTCAGAAAATTAAAAATAGACCTACCCTATGACCCAGCAATAGCACTGCTAGGAATTTACCTAAGGGATACAGGAGCGCTGATGCATAGGGCCACCTGTACCCCAATGTTTATAGCAGCACTCTCAACAATAGCCAAATTATGGAAAGAGCCTAAATGTCCATCAACTGATGAATGGATAAAGAAATTGTGGTTTATATACACAATGGAGTACTACATGGCAATGAGAAAGAATGAAATATGGCCTTTTGTAGCAACGTGGATGGAACTGGAGAGTGTTATGCTAAGTGAAATAAGTCAGGCAGAGAAAGACAGATACCATATGTTTTCACTCATATGTGGATCCTGAGAAACTTAACAGAAACCCATGGAGGAGGGGAAGGAAAAAGAAAAAAAAAAAAAAAAAAAAAAAAAAGGTTAGAGTGGGAGAGAGCCAAAGCATAAGAGACTCTTAAAAACTGAGAACAAACTGAGGGTTGATGGGGGGTGGGAGGGAGGGGAGGGTGGGTGACGGGTATTGAGGAGGGCACCTTTTGGGATGAGCACTGGGTGTTGTATGGAAACCAATTTGACAATAAATTTCATATATTGAAAAGAATAAAAAATAAAAAATAAAAAAAAAATAAAAATGTTGACATTACAGGAGTTAAAATATATAAATATGAAATAATTACATAAAAGCATAAAAAGGAAATGTAGAAGAATTGTTATAATACTTGTGAAGATTTTCTTAACCAAGAGTGAAAAACCCCGAACTATAAACAACAAATTTGACTACGTAAAAATGTAAAACTTTGGCATAGTAAAAAAGACCACAAAGATTTAAAAAATGCCAGTATAGGGAAAATATCTAAGATACCAAAAGATTAGTGTATCACTAAAACAAAAATATAAATAAAATGGATAAAGTCCATGATTTGAAACTAATAGAAAAAAATGCAATGTCTAATGTACATTATTCAACTATTATTCATACTAGTGTTTATCAGGGAAATTAAAAATGTAATTCTGGGGGCGCCTGGGTGGCGCAGTCGGTTGAGCGTCCGACTTCAGCCAGGTCACGATCTCGCGGTCCGTGAGTTCGAGCCCCGCGTCAGGCTCTGGGCTGATGGCTCAGAGGCTGGAGCCTGTTTCTGATTCTGTGTCTCCCTCTCTCTCTGCCCCTCCCCCGTTCATGCTCTGTCTCTCTCTGTCCCCAAAATAAATAAACGTTGAAAAAAAAAAAAATTTAAAAAAAAAAAAAAAAAAAAATGTAATTCTGAGACACTATTTACTGTCCTATTAGCAAAATTCAGTAAAGATTTACAACATTTAATATAAGGCAGAAGGTAGGAAAAGGGGCATTTTCATGTACTGTTGATGGGAGTGTAAAACTATTACTTTTACACTCTTTTTTGGAATATATTTGAATTTCTGGGAAACTTTTTGGAGTAGAGAAACAGTTCAATATACATTTTCTACATGGAAAGTTTTGGCACTATTTATACTAAACTGGGGAGACCTTTTACTCCAACACAGAAAGACCACCAAAACACTGTTTAATGGAAAAACTCCAACGGAAGAACAATACATAATACATACTAGGCTACCACTCACGTTATAAAAACAAAATTAGACATGCAAGTATATCACATAGAAAAGGTACTGGCGAGTTGTGTTCCAACTGTCTACAACACAGTCACACAGCAATCAAGAAATGGCTACTTCTTAAGAGGGAGCAGCAAGGGAATAAGTTGAAGCAGAATTTTCACCTTCAGTTCATTTTCTGTACTATTGGAATTTTTTTATAACGAGACTGTATGAATTCTGTAATTAAAGGAAGATAAGATCCATGAGTACATTATTACCACGCGAGAAAACACAAGTTACAAATGTATAACACCCCACCCCCAACCCCTCGGGAGCTGCCCGTGGCTTTATTTATGAATCTGGTTTTTGGGTAGTCAGAGCAGGAGACTCCGCTTCAGTGCAAATCCCTCTTCCAGGAGGCATGACTCACCAGAAAAGGGTGCTTGGATTTTGTTAGACACGTTTGCTTTGTGTAAATAAATGTTTACAATTTTATATTAAAGAGGAAATGAGCGTTATTTCTGAGTGTGTATTTTTTACTTTAACAGATTTTAAAACTATGATCCTTTATATATGTGTTTCGGGGGAGCTATGATAAGTTTTATGGCAACCAGTTGGTATTGTTAACTTTCTATTGTCATCAAAGTACATAAAAATCCTATTAATCCCCTTATCCTCCTCCTGCCCTTAACTCTGGTATACACCAAAAAGAAATCTTTACTCTCCTTCTTTTATCATTATAAAATAATAAATGTATTTTGCTAGTATGAAAAAAAAAAACCACAAATGTATAACACAGTCCCATTTTCATTAAAAACAAAAATGAATACATAATTCTATAATATTTGAATTTTTACACTCAGCATGCATTATTTTTATAATTAAAGAACAGTTTAAAAAAATACCTTGGGGAACCATAAAGTGAACTACATGAAGACTTCAGCCCTGTACACATGGGGCAGAGTCAGCCAAGAGGCAAGCAAAAGCCAGAGCTGTCCTGTGCAGCCCATGCGAGGATGTCTCCCAGCCTCAAAGAAGGTGCTTGGCTTGGGGAAAGCAAACCCTCACACTACTCCTTTTTAATTGGAAACATTTTAGGATTGGACCAGAAGAAAGACTGTGTTCCATCAATGAAACCCCACAGGCTTGGGCAGACACCTGTGGCTCCTCAACAAAAGATGTTCACCTGTGTCTACACATTTGCGCCTTCCTAATGAGAGCTCATTTCCCGTGTACTGTGGATCACCCAGTGCCAGAAGAAAGATTTTTGAAATATGAAAATTACTTTTCAGCCTCAAAAAGACTCTTTGAAAAAAAAGCTGAGTTGGTATAGAGGCTGTTAACTCAAAACCAGATTGAAGTGTTGGAATATGTCTTCAGAGTAAACTGCTATCCTGGCATTGATATTGGAGAAGACTAAGCTCAAAAACTGAACCTAGAACAAGAGAATCCAGATCTGGTTCCAAAACCGGCATACAAAGCTGAAAAGGTCCCACAGACAATCACTTGTTTTTAATAGTGAAAAAAAATCTCAACACAAATCTCCTGGAATAGGAAGAAAACTAAACATGTGAAATTATCTTACAATTGCAGAACATGAAGAATCAATGGAAATATCAAGTGTTAAAAATGTGATGTTTTCTGCATTTAGTCTGTTGTCATTTTTTTCTGAAAATATACTGTAAATATTACTATTATAGCATAGGACCTATTATATTTGGGCACTTTTAGTTATAATAAAGGCCTTTCCTACATATTTTAATAAATATTTTCAGAAAAAGGCAGCTATTGTTTGAGCAAATTTAATAATTTAGTTTGCTAAAAAAATAAAAATTAAAAAAATTAAGTATCTTAGTGCTTAAAATGGTAAGCTCCAAATAGGAAAAATGGCATCTTGCTTAAGTGATTTTCCTAACAGTGCCAAACAAGTGAAGTATTGATTAATTTCTGTATATTTTAGGACCCAGAATTTTCCTTTCTCTAAGCTGCCTTTAAAAAAATGTTTTTTTTTCCCCCTGATGCAAAAGCAAAAGAGCTTTTATTCGAGCTAGCTCAAGCTCAATCCCCTACCTGCACCGACACAGTGGTGAGATACCGGGGAGAGAGCTAAAATTTTTAAGAAAAGTTTCTAATGAGATAATTTTCTATTTCTATTTACATAGTAAATCTTAAATTAGTAATCTGTTAAGTCAGTACTATACTGTAAAGTTAATTCTTACTTGGAAAAACTCTTCCCCAGATCCGGGATCAGGCTAGTTCAGTGTGTTCCCTCCCTCATAGGAAATTAGAGATCTGCTATTTTCCTTCTTACGGCTAGGAAGTGGTGAAGCACTCAAGAACATGCCATCTGAGCATAGCTGTATGAGCAAGGCATTTAAAAACTCATAAAATTTTATAATTCTGTGTAAGAATTTGACTAAAGTCTGAGAATCAATTCACTCATGATACTTAAATCTTGGAACATTATTTTTTAAAAAACTTAGCCTTGCTGAAGTATAATTTACGTGTTAATATTTTACCAAACATTCCTATTACTATTCACAATATTTATTTCAAATATTGTAAGTGGAGAGATGATATTATGTAATGCTTAGAAACATGAATGTTGGGAGCCAGCAAGTCTGGATTTGAATTCTAGCTCTGCCCCTTATTATAAGCTTGGGCAAATCATGTAACTCTTGTCGGGTTCTTTTCTTTTAAGTAAAATGAGGATAATACCACCAAAATCACAGGGATTTTTGAGGATCAAATGAAAGATAAAGCATGTATTAAATAACAGTTATCATTTATCGAGTATATATATAATTATTGACCATGCTCACACTGAGATGCTCATAATTCAAAAAGTATGCAGTATTAAACCGAGCCTGAAGAGTCTATCTAATCCTTACCATACCTGCCATAGAGAAATTCTTGTGAAGCATAGTGTCTGACATCCTGAAGATGTCATGTATTGAGATGCATCGACCTGTGGCTATTTATTATAGACACAGTATGCAAGTGACCATATTTTTCAGTATTTGGTCCAATAATCAACTAAGGTGCTGACAAATCAAAAAAGCATACAAACTAGATGGAGTATACATCTGTAAATATTCATCTGTAATTTAAAATCTCTCCAGTTTACTGTATGTAACACGTCAAACAAAACAAAACAAAAAACAAAAATGAACCCACATTACCTAGTCCCACTTACCTTCACTATAAACTGAAAGCAGGGATGATGTCTACCATCAGATGCCTTCAGCAATATAAATCACCATGCATAAATCAAATTTTAGAATTAACCTTACTCTAATGAAAGACACACTACCTCCTCAATTTGTAGGCTTCTTGCCACGAGTCACAACTCTATTCCCTTCATTCCCTCCTCCACATATGACTGGATATAAGTTTGATATTCTAAAATTATTTATTTTGTAACATGACTCTATAATACACTGTCTAAATTCCTCAGCCTGACATTAAATACCCTCCAGTGTGATCCTGAAGTTCCTTGGAGGTCTTTCCCCATGAATTGGCTCAGCTGGATTATTCACATCGTGTACTATTCTTTTGCCAAAGTGTTCCTTGTCAATATCATTCTGCTTGGATTGCTGTTTCTTACCATCAAAATCCTAATCAGTGGAACTTTTTAAAAAGCTGAAGTCACAAACTCAGTTTCCCAACCTATAACTAAATATACCCTATTTGGAATTGTTTTGCCTTCCGAATTCCTGTAACACTATTTGCTACAACATTTATATATTACCTCCTAAAGTACAGTAACCATGTTTTTCAATTATCCTATAAACTTATAAGAACGGTCTTATTTTTTGGTATCTCCTAAGTGCCGATCAGTACATGTATAAAGACATAAAAGTTACAAGTTACATGACCTTAGACATTCCTAACCTTATTGTGCCATTTCTTCAACCTTAAAATGAGTAATAATATAATCTGCAATGAGCTGTAGTGAGAATTAAGTGAGTTTCCTCAAATAAAATATGCTAAAGTAAATTTACATGAGCATAATGTATAAAATGGGCATACACTAAGCACTAAA
Source organism: Prionailurus bengalensis (assembly GCF_016509475.1). NCBI lineage: Eukaryota > Metazoa > Chordata > Mammalia > Carnivora > Felidae > Prionailurus > Prionailurus bengalensis. Next base: position 101,210,484 of record NC_057355.1, read on the forward strand.
TTGTTTGTTTTCATTATTGTTATCACCCCAGAATTTTTAAAAACCAAGAATAAAGTGATTTAACTAATTCAGTTCATTATGGTAACTATAATGTCCAGTCTCTGCATATGCCCAGAACTGAAGAACCATGTAATTTAATTGGTCATCTAGCTACCCAAAAGACACTGCCTATGCTCCTGCTAGATGCCACATAATTGAGTTAGGTTCTGGTAACAAACACGTGAGAGACAGTTCCATTATGCAAGGAACTCACAATTATTAGGTAAAAATATGCAATATAATACCAAACACAGAAAAGTCCAGTGACTTAAGATAGAAAGATGCCTAACTCAGGTTGGGGAGGTAATGGAAGGAAATTGAGAAAGCTTCTTAAAGGAGCAAAGCCTTAATAAAGGAAAAAGGTGGAAGGGCAAAGGGATCAGCATATGCAAAGCACAGAAGTTTTAAGTAACCTGGCAAAAGTAGTATCTTAACTAAGTAATCGTGGTTTTCAAAGAATACAGGAAAAAAAGAGCTAAATACTACAAAACTGCTGGTTTCTGCAGTGCAAAGAACTGAGCCCACTTAAGGCACTGCCCCTTTTTGACTATTCCTGATCAGAGAACCAGCCTTCCTTTTTATTGATGCAACTACTAACACCTGACATGATCTACACATGACAGACCCTCCCTGGTAGTGATTTCATGATTGAGAGAAAAAAATGCTGGAGGTGAGTTTTTTAAACTTGACTACTCTTCTGACCTTTGTCAGAAAGACATAAGTATACAGACACATCTATGGTTCTCACACTGAGCCTTTGCTCAGTCAAAGTCTCACCTGATCCAGGAGTGATAAGAGGCCCCTCTAATTCAAGTGCCTCATCTTCAGACTGGTCATCTAGCTTTTTCTTTTTTTTCTTTGTTGGATCTCTGGGTTTTTTCAAGAGAGAAAGTTCTTCAGGGTGTCTGATATCTGTTAAAATAAGAAAAAAGATTATTTTACTAGCATAGTGTAAAATTTAAACACTTTATATCTGATAAATTCATCTATTAATCCATTCCAATGTAAGAATTCATAATTTCCTTCTGTGTACATATGTGTTTGTGTTGGGCCAGACATTACTGCCACGCAAAATAGTAAAGTATGGCACTTCTAAAAATAGTCTACCAAAGCATTCAATTCATAGCTATGTAATAAAATAGTAACCTTGAATTGGAGAGAAAACAATCTACTAGAGTACAGAAAGAAAATATTAGAACTCTTATTTACATATTTATTTGTTAAACATTTTAAAACCATAAAAAATTAAAATTTATATCCTAGCCATAGCAATTAGGCCAGAAAAAGAAATAAAAACATACCAATTGTAAAGAAGTAAAATTGTCACTATTTGCAGATGACATGTTAGTATATATAGAAAGCCTTAACTACTCCATCAAAAAGCTGTTGGAACTGGGGTGCCTGGGTGGCTCAGTCAGTTAAGCATCCAACTTCAGCTCAGGTCATGATCTCACGGTTTGTGAGTTCGAGCCCCACGTTGGGCTCTGTGCTGACAGCTCAGAGCCTGGAGCCTGCTTCGGATTCTGTGTTTCCCTCTCTCTCTGACCCTCCCCTGCTCACACACTCTCTCTTCTTCAAAAATAAACAAACATTAATAATAATAATAAAAAAAAACTGTTGGAGCTAATAAAACTGAGTGAAGTTTCAGGGTATAAAAGCCAATTGTGTTTTTATACATAAATAACAAACTGAGAAAGAGACATCAAGAAAACCAATCCCATTTAAGTAAAATACTATGGAATAAACTATACCAAGAAAGCGAAAGACCTGTACACTGAAAACAAGGAGTTGATGAAAAAACTAAAGACACAAACAAATGGAAAGATATTGTGTTTGTGGATCAGAAGAATAGGTGTTATTAAAATGGCTATATTACTCAAAGCAATCTGCAGGTTTAATGCAATCCCTATAGAAAGTCTAACGATACTTTTCACAGAACTAGAACAAATAATTCCAAAATTTGTATGGAACCAAAGAAGACCCTGAACAGCCAAAACAATCTATAGAAAGAAAAACAAACCTGCAGGTGCATGCTGCTCGATTTTAAACTATACTACAGGCTCAATTGGTTAAGCATCCAACGCTTGATTTCAGATCAGGTCATGACTTCATGGTTGTGAGATGGGAGCCTGACGCTGGGCTCCACACTGAGCATGGAGCCTGCTTGGGATTCTCCCTCCCTCCCTCTTTCTTTCTCTCTCTCCCCGGCCCCTCCCCCACTCATGCACATGTGGTCTCAAAAACTGTACCACAAAGCTGTAGTAATCAAAACAGTATAGTGTTAGCACAAAAACAGACATATAAATCAATGGAACAAAATAAAGAGCCCAGAACTACACACACACACACACACACACACACACACACACACACACACACGGTCAATTAATTTATGACAAAGGAACTAATAATATACAATGGGAAAGAATAGTCTCCTCAATAAATGATGCTGGGAAAACTGGTCAGCTATACTGAAAAGAATGAAAATGGACCATATATGAAAATTAACTTAAAAGTGCTTGAAGACTTGAATGTAAGAACTAAAACCATAAAATTTCTAGAAGAAAACATATGGTAATAAGCTCTTTGACATCAGTCTTAGAAATATTTTTTTGGACCTGACACCAAAGGCAAGAAAAACAGAAGGACAAATAAACAAATGAGACTGCATCAAACTAAAAAGCTTCTGCACAGCAAAGGAAACCAATAGAACCAGAAGGCAACTACTGAATAGGAGAAGATATTTGTACATCATATATCCAATAAGGGGTTAATATCCAAAATAAATAAACAACTCATACAACTCAATAACAAAAAAAAATCCAATTAGAGGATCTGAACAGACATCTTCCCAAAGATACACAGATGGCCAAAAGGCACATGAAAAGATGCTCAACACCACTAATCATCAGGGAAATGCAACTATAAATCACTATGAGATATCACCTTACACCTGTCAGAATGGTTATTATCAAAAAGACAAGAAATAATACGTGTTGGAGAGAATAGGGAGAAAAGGGAAACCTTATGCACTGTTTAGGAATGCAAACTGGTGCAGCCACTATGGAAAACAATACAGAGGTCCCTTAAAAACTTAGAACTATGACATGATCTGGCAGTTCCACTACTGGGTATCTATCCAAGGATAACGAAAACACTAATTCAAAAAGGTAGCTGTTCACTGCAGCATTATTTACCATAGCCAAGATATGGAAGCAAGCTAAATGTCCACTGATAGATAAATGGATAAAGAAGATGTGGTGTGTGTATAAACACACACACACACACACACACACACACACACACACACACACCACACTCTGGAATATTACTCAACCACAAAAAAAGAATGAAATCTTGCCATTTGCAACAACATGGATGGACCTAGAGGATATTATGCTAAGTGCAATTAAGTCAGAGAAAGACAAATACCACAATTTTACTTGTATGTGGAATGTAAAAAACAAAACAAAACAAAACCAAGATGTAGTGATACAGAAAACAAACTGGTGCTTGCCAGCAGAGAGGGGAGTTAGGGGGGTGCAATGGGTGAAGGAGGATCAAGAAGTACAAACTTCCAGTTATAAAATAAGTAAGTCATGGGGATGTAATATGCAGTATGGGGAATACAGTCCATAATATTATATTAATTTTGTATGGTGACAGATAGTAAGTGCCCTGTGGTGATCATTTTGCAGTGTATACATGTGTTGATTCAGTATGTTGCATACTTGATACAAATACAATATTTTATGTCAACTATACCTCAATAAAAAAAAAAACTTTCTATTACATGGTAGCCATCATTCATTCTGTATGTTGTAAGTTACACATGACACATGAAGTAAATTTAAGTACTTTCGTATCATTACCAGATCTGAAAGTTTTAGTCGATTCAAACTTTTCTGCCTTGTATCAAATGGGTATAAATTTCTGTGTTTATCTTACTCATTTTCATGTGAAGAATCTGGTAAGAGGAAAAAATGGCTAAATGACAGTAACAAAAAGAATTAACAGCCCATATAAATAGATACAGAATATTATGTTACATACCCTGTCCATAAATTGTTGCAAGAATTGTTAAGAAGTCAGTTTTACCTAAATTGAGCTAAAGATTCAATGGAATCTTTGTCAAATTTCCAACTTGATCTTTTATACAAGATGACAAATTGATTGTAAAATTCGTATGGATATGAAAACAATCCTAGGATAGTCCAAGCAATTTTTAAAAGACTAAAGTTGGAGAACTTACACTACCCAATATCATATAGCTACTGCAGTTAAGACAGTGCAATTATTAGCTACATGATAACATGTATATATGAAGAGGAACCAGAAGCAGACCCACATATAAGTAGTCAATTATCTTGGACAAAGGTGCCATGGCAATTCAACAGGAAAAGAAAATCTTTTTTCAATAAACAGTGCTGAATGAGAGATTCATACATTAAATGGATCATAGACTTTAAAAAAGTAGACAAAGATTTCTTACATAGAACACACACATTCCACAAGAAATTGTCCTTTATTAAAAAACAAATAGGGGTGCCTGGGTGGCTCAGTCGTTCGAGCGTCCGACTTCGGCTCAGGTCATGATCTTGCAGTCTGTGAGTTTGCGCCTCAGGCTCTGCGCTGACAGCTCAGAGCCTGGGGCCTGCTTCAGATTCTGTCTCTCTCTCTGTTCCTCCCCTGATCACACTCTATCTCTCTCTCTCAAAAATAAAATAAAAACATTAAAAAAATCTGCTCTTTGAAGAATACTGTTAAAAAAAGGCAAGCTGTATATTGAGAGAAAATATTCACAAAACATATTACATATATTTGACAAAGGACTTGTATTTAAAATTTATACAGCTCAATAATAAGCAGACTAATGGGCCAAAGATTCGGATGAGCACCTCACCAAAGAATATATAATGGTCAAGAAGCACAGAAATACTCAACATTATCGGTCAGTGAAATGCAAGTTAAAACTGTGAGACATTATGTGCCCACAGAGTAGCCAACATTAATAAGATTGATAATACCCAGTGTTGGTGAAGATGTGGGGAAGGAACTGACACTCTCATACTCAGCTGGAGGGAATGGGAAACATTTCTGAAAATTGTTTGGCAGTTTCTTATAAAGTTAAACACACAACCCAACCATTCCACTTGGAGGTACTAACTGAAGAAATTAAAAGCACATATGTAACAGCTTTACTCATAAAAGCCAAAACTGGAAATAACCCAAATTGATAAACGAAATGTGGTATTTTCAGATCAGTGGAATACTACTCACACTTTGGAGCACAACTCGTAAGTAAAAAGGGAAAACTGATACCTACAGTAACATGAATGTATCTCAAAATCATTACACTAAGTGGAAGAAGCCAACTAGAAAAGCATATATCCTACATAATTCCATACATAAAATTGCAAAAAATGACAACAAATCTCTAGTGACGGAGCAAATAAATGGTTGTCTGACTAAAGTTTGAGAGCTAATGCCAATATTCTCTATCCTAACTATCATATCCTCAAATTGTATACTTTAAGTGGGTACAGTTTATTGTACACCAATTATACCAAAATTAGATTAAAAAATAAAGAGTGTAAAGAGGAGAGCCAAGAACAAACGAAAATGAAAAATGGAGCAGAAAGGAGGAGGACCAGTCTATGTATCTGGCAGCACTAATGCTCACTGTATGTCAGGGTCTGAGTAGAACAGACGACGAAATACAAAAGGACCGCATAACCTATGATGTTACAGACTGCTAAGTTACTGGATCAGAGTTTTATACATGGCAGTTTGTACCTTCAGGAGCTCACAATATCCATTAGATTCAATCCAGTATTACAAAGTCAGGAAGCTTTTTGTTTGTAGGGGACCCGAAACTAGGAACGGAGCAGACGGGTGTAGAGCTGGTGAGACACAATCTGAGGCACAAGCGCACAGAACAGCTAACCGAATCCTGATCTCAGTTCTACTACTTATTAACTGTGACTGTGGACAAGCTACTCAGCCTGCCAGCGTCTGAGTTTTCTCACCTGTGAAATAACAGTACCTCAGGAGGTGGTTGTGAAAATTAAATGATTGATACGGGGCCTGGCACATAACAAGTACTTCCTATTAGGTATTAATTTTTTTCTCTAATTTTCTCTATTAAAAAATATACAATTATGGCAGAAATTTGAAAATTATAAAAGTGGTTGAGTCACTTAAAACCTATTCTTGAAAAATGGAGTATGACTATGTATATAAGTGATTATTTTAATAGATGTATAAAATTCCACTGTGTAAATGCAGTATAATTCAATGATTCTTCTAATACTGAACCCATGATAAATAATGACTTTACAAATATCTGTGTACATATACTCTGATTTCTCTACAAATATCTGTGTACAAATATCTGTGTATTTTTCCACATTTTATTACTTCAACAATTCACTAGAGTGGAATTACCAGATCAAAGGTTATAATAATTTTAAGGCAAAAGTGGAACAAGATGGGCATATGAGTTATTTTAAACTGGGCATTCCAGTTTATATGCAAACTGGAAAAACAGTGTATTTCCTTGTTTTAATTGACATTTATTTATTTACTAGTCATGTTGAACATCAAGAGTTTTCAGCCATTTATATTTCCTTTGCTCACGTTTCTATTAGGAGTCTTCAAATCAAAGTTAATCTGTATGTAAACTGCAAACCACACTGGACTTTCTTTTTTTGAAAGATGTATTTTATATATACCGTATCCCATGTTTAAAAAATAAGTCCAAAAAAATCTTTTAGTAACTATATGGTTTTTTGGTTACTCTGTTGGTTATTTGAATTTTATTCTTAGGAACACTCTGGTCCAAGTCATGTTTTTGTTTTATTCTGTATTAACAGGCTATTTTCTGGGGAATGTTTTTCTGAAATACAAAAACAGAATTACCAGAAAAACTGTCCTGAACAGACATGTTACAAGAGAATAGGTGAACACAACTGTTCTTTAATAATTACTAAATTTGGGGGAAGTACATTTTAAGTACTAAGCGGCAGAAACCATGTTAAAAATAAATGCTTGTTCCTTAAGTTCTCTCTTTATCTAGAGAGGGAGAGAGTGAGTACAAGCAGGGGAGAAACAGAGAGAGGGAGAAAATCCCAAGCAGGCTCCATGTTGTCAACTAGGGCCAGAGGTGGGGCTCAAACTCAGGAGCCGTGAGAACATGACCTGAGCCAAAATCCAAGAGTCGGATGCTTAACTAACTGAACCACCCAGGTGCCCCAAACTTTGTCACTTTCTTAGAAGCCTCCAGGCATAGCTGATTTCTTTTTAAAGTTAGAAATATTGCAGCATATTGTTTAGCTAAAGTTACCCAGTTAAAAATCAGATTCTCTTCATTCTTGTATATTCAAGGTATAAAGTTTATCAACTTATCTTCCAATGCGGTTTTTGAAGTTTAATGGATTAGCACTAATTGCTATGATTATGTAGATTCAGAAATTCTTAAGATATTTCAAGTGTATCTTTTGAGCCATAGTTATCTTATTAATAGAACTGAATCACCATTTTCTAGAGTACTTTTAAAAGAAACAAGATTTAACATGCTAAGGGACCAAATCACTTATGAGTTGCATTTTCAGTTCTCAGTATACCCTCAGCTCTAAATGCCATCACTGCCATGGTGGGAGAAAACAAAGGCATTAGACAATCCCAAGCTTCTAAATAATCAGTTGACTACACTACTTCAGTATCAAGTGGGGGCAGGGTGGTGATGGTAACCTATCTCTCCACCCATTGGTTCCCTCAAAGTAAATCATGTGCTGGTAAATGATGAAAAATCTAGAAAAGTCTAGAAGAACATACAATGAGTCACACCTGAGAGATAGGACATGCCTCTGTCACAATTCACCATAGTCAGGTTTAGTGGAAGAGGGGAAGGCAAGCATGTTTAATTTGAAAAGGCATCCCAAATGTTTCTGGCATGTCCCTTCTGCTTGAAAATCACTACACTACATGAGTCATCCTTTGAGATTTTTGTTCCTAGGTCATTTCCTGTCCAGTTCACAAACCAGCTATTAATGTTATTAGAAGAATGAATCCTGTTAAGTATAACTAGCTTTCTGCTCAGTCATAAGCATATAAAAAGGTCATAAGCATATAAGAAAATCATAACCATATGTGTCCAGGACAATTGCTTGTGAAGTTAAAAATAATACTCATAATACATGCTTTGGTCATACCCCATACACTCTCAGTGACTCAGGGCTTCCAGCAGCTTGTTTTATAAAAACTCTAGTGATGGATGTTAACTAGACTTACTGAGGTGATCATTTTACAATGTATTCAAATATCATTATTTTATATATCTGAAACTAATGTTATATGTCAATTATATCTCAAAAAACATTAAAACAGGGTAGCCACTGGCTATACGTGAAGGTGGTTTTTTCATTTCATTATAATGAAAAAGCAAAGTAAACCTACACCCTCCACATAAGACACTAATGATTTCATTCACACAGGAATTTAGGACTGATTTACTTACTGTGTCTTGTATCAAGAAAGACTAAACTGGTGAATTTTGAAATCTGAATCACATGTAAAAGTGGGCCAGGTGAAGAACATAACTAATTAAAGTTTATACTTAACTAAAATATACCTGGAGGACTAGGAGATATTTTGTCTTGAGACTTTCTTGTTACACATCTGTATTGAGCTGGTGCATTAATTCTCACTCCTCTCCAAAATCATACCAAAAAAAAAATATATATATATATATATATATACAGACACATACATATAAAACATGTACTTATAAGGACAAAAAGAATGGGAGAAAACAGCACATAAAAAAGTCAGAAAAACTTGGGGAGACATAAGCCAGATTGGGAGAGTAGTCAATGATGTAACAAAGTGGAGAAAAATAAAATTAAGGGGTTTGCAAAAGGAGATACCAATGGGAAATAAAGCTGACTCACAGTACCAAACATCAAGCACTGAAAACAGACATGAAAAATGAATCCGGTCCCATAATGGATTAAACTTACCTCCTAGATACATGACCTTTAGGATTTCTTAGAAGAGAATCTAAACAGCCCTAGGGAAAAATCTTTTAGATAGTGACATTTGATAAAGCTTACTCGGTAGCTAAATATCCTACAGAGGGGTGACAAGCTAAACCTATTGGTATTTGTAGTGCCCCATTATTAAGTATATGAATGGACAATCAATGATTGATAGACATTTGATAAAGGAGTCTGTGGAGGGTTACAATTCTAGAGATAACTCCTTAAAATTTCTGTCCCTGGTTATACACAATCATACGCTAATCTAGAGACTGCTGAGAAGAGACTGCAAATGGAATGAAGACTACTAATCATCTGATTTAAGGGAGATTATCCGGATTCTTTCTGTGGGTCCAATGTAATCATACAAGGTCAGCCAAACAGAAGAGGAAGGCAGTAGAGTGAAGCACAGGAAAGAGGAGCCAGAAGGGAGGGCCAGACAGATGTGAAGAGCTAAGGACTAGACTTGCTATTGCTGGCTCTGAAAATGGAGGAAGGAAGCCACCTGTTAAGGAATTTGGGAGGACTCTAGAAGCTGAGAATGACCTCTCACGACAACTAGGGGTAACCCTGGTCTCTACAGTCACATGGAACCAAATTCCACCATGAAGAATTCTTTCTCAGAGACTTCAGGAAGGAACACAGCCCTGCTAACACCTTACTTTCAGCTTTATAAGACTAACTAGAAGAGCCAGCTGAGCCACACTGTGCCCAGACTCTTAACCTATGGGAACCATGAGCTAATAAATTTGTGTTGTTTTAAGCTGCTAAGGTTATGGTAAAATTTGTTATGGCAGCAATGGAATGAACTCACAGAGCTTCTAACATGAAAAAGACCTAATGAAAAGAAAAGCAACTTGTGAAACCAGAGATAATACAGAAAATAGAAGAACAAAACAAAACCTTCTTAAATACAGTTCTTAGTAAGACAATGACATCTATGACAGATGAATAGGATGTTATAAAGAACAGCTAAAGATTAAGAAAGATCTTAGGAGATGCAGTGAAAGCAGTTCAAAGAGGGAAATATATACTAATATATACCTCAAGAAATAAAAAAAGTCAAACAATCTAATCTTACACATAAAGGAACTAGAAACAGAAGAACAAAGCACAAGGTGAGTAGAAGGAAGGAAATAAAAATGAGAGCAGATATAAATGACATAGAGCCTAAAACAAAAGATACCATATGGTTTCACTCTTATGTGGATCCTGAGAAACTTAACAGGAACCCATGGGGGAGGGGAAGGAAAAAAAAAAAAAAAAAGAGGTTAGAATGGGAGAGAGCCAAAGCATAAGAGACTGTTAAAAACTGAGAACAAACTGAGGGTTGATGGGGGGTGGGAGGGAGGAGAGGGTGGGTGATGGGTATTGAGGAGGGCACCTTTTGGGATGAGCACTGGGTGTTGTATGGAAACCAATGGGAAATAAATTTCATAAAAAAAAAAAAATAATAAAATAAATAAATAAAAGAAAACAAAACAAAAATCAATGAAACAAAGAGGTGGTTCTCTGAAAAGATAAACAAAATTGATAAACCCTTAGAAGCATCAAGAAGAAGAGAGAAAGGACCCAAATAAAAGCAGAAATAAAAGAGGAGAGGTAACAACCAATACAGTAGAAATGCAAAGAATTATGAGAGAATACTAAAATTACAGGCCAACAAACAACCTAGAAGAAATAGATAATTCCCAGGAAAATACTATCTTCTAAAACTGAATCAGGAAGAAACAGAAAATCTGAACAGACTACCTGTAACAAAAAATAAAACCTACCAAAACCTACCAAAAAATAAAAGTCAGGACCAGATGGATTCGTGAATGAATTCTATGAAATATTTAAAATTTTTTTTTCAACGTTTTTTTATTTTATTTTTGGGACAGAGAGAGACAGAGCATGAACGGGGGAGGGTCAGAGAGAGAGGGAGACACAGAATCGGAAACAGGCTCCAGGCTCTGAGCCATCAGCCCAGAGCCCGACGCGGGGCTCGAACTCACGGACCGCGAGATCGTGACCTGGCTGAAATCGGACGCTTAACCGACTGCGCCACCCAAGCGCCCCCTATGAAATATTTAAAAAAGAGTTAATACCTATTCTACTCAGAGTATTCCAAAAATAGAAAGAGAGAAAGGTTCCAAATATATTCTATGAAGCCACATTACACAGATACCAAAAACAAAGACACCACACAAAAAAAGAAAACTACAGACCACTATCACTGATGAACGGATGCAAAACTCCTCAACAAAAACTACTTTCAACAATACATTAAAAGGATCATTCCCCATGATCAAGTGGGATTTATTATGGGGATGCAAGGATGGTTCAATATTCACAAATCAATCAACATGACACACCACATCAACAAAGCAAAGGATAAAAATATAATCATCTCAACTGCTGTGGAAAAAGCATTTGACAAAATTCAACATCCATTCATGATATAACTCTCAACAAAGTGAGTGTAGAGAGAACATACCTCAACATAATAAAGGCCATCTATGAAAAGCCTATAACTAATATTATACTCAGTGGCAAAAAACTGAGAGCTTTTCCTCTAAGATCGGGAACAAGACAAGGATGTCTACTCTCACCACTTTTATTCAACAGAGTACTAGAAGTTCTAGAAACAGCAATCAAAAATAAGAGGCATCCATACTGGGTACAGTAGAGGTTAAACTGTCACTATTTGCAGATGGCATGATACTATACACAGAAAATCATAATGACTTTGACACATAACTACTAGAGGTAATCAGTAAAACTGTAGGATACAAAATTAATACCCAGAAACCAGTAGTATTTCTATATATATTTCAATAATGAAATAACAGAAAGAGAAATTAAGAAAACAACTCTACCTAATAATTGCACCAAAAAGAATAAAATACCTAGGAATAAACTTAACCAAAGAGGTGAAAGACCTATACTCTGAAAACTATACAGTACTGATGAAAGAAACTGAAGATGACACAAACAAATGGGAAGATACTCAATGCTCACAGACTGGAAGAATTAATATTGCTAAAATGTCCATACTACCCAAAACAATCTAAAGAGTCAATGTCACTGCTATCAAAATGCCAACATCATTTTCACAAAAATAGAACAAACAGTACTAAAATTTGTATGTAACCACAGAAGACCCTAAATGGCCAAAACAATCTTGAGAAAGAAAAACAAAGCTGAAGGTATCACAATTCCAGATTTCAAGATACACTACAAAGCTGTAGTAATCAACACACTATGGTACTGGCATAAAAACAGATGCACTGATCAATGGAATAGAGAACCCAGAAATAAACCCATGCTCATATGGTCAATTAATCTGTGAAAAAGGAAGCAAAAGGGGGGGGGGGCAGCCTCTTCAATAAATGGTGCTGGGAAAACTGGATAGCTACATGCAAAAATAATAAAACTGGACTACTTTCTAACACAAAAATAAACTCAAAATGAATTAAAGACCTAAACGTGAGATCTGAAACCATAAAAATCCTAGAAGACAATGTAGGCATTCTCTGACAATGACCATAGCAACGTGAAGCAAGAGAAACAAAAGCAAAAATGAGACTACACCAAAATAAAAAGCTTTCCACAGCAAAAGAAACCATCAACAAAACAAAAAGGCAACCTACCGAAAGGGAGAAGATATTTGCAAATGATTTATCCAATGAGGGGTTAACATCCAAAATCTATAAAGAACTCATATAACTCAACACCAAAAAAAACAATCCAATTAAAAAATGGGCAGAAAACCATTCGAATAGACCTTTTCCAAAGACATACAAATGGCCTACAGATGCATGGAAAGATGCTCAACGTCACTAATCTCCAGGGAAATGCAAATCAAAACCACAATGAGATATCACGGAACACCTAGTCAGAATGGCTAAAATCAAAAAGACAAACAGCAAGTGTTAGCAAGGATATGGACAACAAGGAACCTTCATGCACTGTTGGTGGGAATGTAAATTAGTATACTCACTGTGGAAATCAGTATGGAGTTTCCTCAAAAAATAAAAAATAGAACTACCATATGATCCAATAATTCCACTACAGGGTATTTACCCAAGAAAAATGAAAACACTAACTTGAGAAGATATATACACCCCTATGTTTATCTGCAGCATTACTTACAATAGCCAAGATATGGAAGCAACCTACATCCACTGATAGATAAACAGATAAGGAAGATGTGGAGTGTGTATGCATATATATTACACATTATATATCTGTGTACACACACACACACACACACACACACACACACACACAAATATTATGCAGCCATAAAAAGGATGAAATCATCCATTTGCAACATTATGCTAAGTGAAATAGGTCTGAGAAAGTACAAATACCATACGATTTCACACATATGTGGAATCTAAAAAAACCAAATCAATAAACGAACAAAAATCAGAATCAGACCTAATAAATACAGAGAACAAACTGATGGTCACCAGAGGGCAGGGGGTTGGGAGGGATGGGTAAAATATGTGAACAGTAGCGGGGGATACAATAGCATCATGTATAAACGTGTTGAATCACTATGTTGTACACCTGAAATTAACATTGTGTCAACTATACTCAAAAACTTAAAAGAAAAAAAAAAAAAAGAAAAGAAAGATCTTGGGTATTAACAGTGGGAGAGGGAGTCCTTTTTGTTTTCATTCTTTTTTTCTTTTTGAGGTTCAACTTACGTAAAATCCACAAATCTTAAGTGTATTCATGAATACCTGAGTAACAAACATCCAGATAAAATAGAAAACATTGGAAATTTTAATTTGATAGTCACAATAAAAAATCCAATAGAAGACATGTTAAGTCAGGTAAAAGAATGAATCCAACAACAATGCCTAATCAATTACTAGTAACAGAGAGAACAGAGAAAATAAAAAAGAAGAATTAGGGCATATTACCATGAAATTTCAACATGGCAGAGAAAAGAAAAGATCCTGAAATTAGTTTCCAGAAGGGGAAAAACAGTTTACAAAAGGATGAAAATAAAAATTAAGAACACCATCAGGACTATTACTAGCAACACTGAAAGCCAACACACAACTTAATAATACTTCCCAATTTTGAGGAAAAATAATTTTCAAACCAACAATTCTATCAAAGGACAAAATAATGTTAACATCTCAAAAATTTACATCCCATTCACTTTTTTCTTACTGTGCAGATGATACAGTCCACCAAAATAAGTGAACAAATCAATACTGGGGAAAATGCAAGGATTAAATATGAGAGAGGAGAAGACATTGTGCCTGGAGGATGGTAAAGGGAAGTCCTGGAGCCATGACTACATACTTGAGACTAGAAAACATCCACTTCAGATTGGAGCAGGAGTACTGAGCGGCTTCAGAGTTTGTCTAGGGAAAAAAAAGGGGGGTGGGGGAGGGAGGGAGGAAGGAAGGAGTAGATGATATCATAGAGAATGTAGAATACAGAAGAATCAGCAACTGATACAGGTTGAAAACTAAGCAAATGATAAACAAGAAGGCATATGAGAGGATAAAGTATACACTTTGGTTCACCAAGTAAAAATATATACCTTGTTGAAATAATGTAAATAGTAATTATTTAGTCAAAAATTATAATAGTTATGATAAGGGAGAAAAGAAACATTTCAGCAAAAAGAAGTGAACAGATATCTAAAGCTGATAAAATCAAGAAATAATGGTATATTATTTAGAATTATGGAATCAGGGGCACCTGGGTGGCTAAGTAGGTTAAGCATCCAACTTCAGCTCAGGTCACACTCTTGTGGTCTGTGAGTTCGAGCCCTGTGCTGGGCTGGCTATGTGCTGACAGCTCAGAGCCTGCAGCTGGATTCAGATTCTGTGTCTCCCTCTCTCTGCCCTTCCCCCACTCACATTCTGTCTGTCTCTCAAAAATAAACAAACATTTAAAAAATAAAAAAATAAAAAAAAGAATTATGGAACCAAAAGTCAGAAACAATAAAAGAGTAGAAAATGGCACTAATGTGAATAGGAGTTGGGGAGAAAGAGGGCAGAAAAGTGATTTTATAAGCCATTTTTTTCTTTTTCACGTTTTAAAATTAGTGTTAGTTAACATAAAGTGTAGTATTAGTTTCAGGAACAGAATTTAGTGATTCATCAGTTACATACATACCTGGTACTCGTCACAAGTGCCCTCCTTAATATCCATCACCTATTTAACCCATTCCTCCCCTCCCCAACCCTGTAAGTCCTTTTTGACTTTAACTCAATATAAAAGAGGCAGGAAAATACAACCCCTTACTAGCTATTAAAGGGGGAAAAAAGAAACTAACAGAAGCAGAAACAGTCTAATTTATGAAAATACTTTTCATTTGGTATCCTTTTTCTTCTACCTGAAAAACTTCCTGTAACCTTTTCATGGTTCAGGTCTGCTGGTGATGTCTTTCACCTTTTGTCTACAGAAGTTCTCAGTGTTTGTCTTCATTTTATTTTTTTTAATTTTTTTTTTTCAACGTTTATTTATTTTTGGGACAGAGAGAGACAGAGCATGAACGGGGGAGGGTCAGAGAGAGAGGGAGACACAGAATCGGAAACAGGCTCCAGGCTCTGAGCCATCAGCCCAGAGCCCGACGCGGGGCTCGAACTCACGGACCGCGAGATCGTGACCTGGCTGAAGTCGGACGCCCAACCGACTGCGCCACCCAGGCGCCCCTTGTCTTCATTTTAAAAAGATTTTGCAGTTGGGTAAAGAATCCTAGGTTTTCTCAATGTTTGTCTTCATTTTAAAAAGATTTTGCAGTTGGGTAAAGAATCCTAGGTTTTTTCCTGCAATAATTTTCAGATGTCTTCCTATTGTCTTCTGGTTCATGTAATTTCAGAGAAGTCTGTTACTATTCTTTTATTTGTTCTTCTGTATGTTTTCTCTGTTAGCCTTTGAGGAATTTATCCTTATTCTGGTTTTTGGCAATTTAATTCTGATGTATCCTGGCACAGTTTTCTTCAGGTTTATTCTGTTCTAGGATCATTGCATTTCTTAGATCTGTGGGTTTATGGTGGGTTATGGTTTAAACCATCAGTTCTTCAAATAATTTGTGTCCCTTTCCCCAACTCCCATTCTTTGTGGGACTCTAGTTTCATGTATGTAGACCGATTAATCATTCTATGAGGCCAGCATTATTTTTTTTTTTTAACTTTTTTTTTTTTTCAACGTTTATTTATTTTTGGGACAGAGAGAGACAGAGAATGAACGGGGGAGGGGCAGAGAGAGAGGGAGACACATAATCGGAAACAGGCTCCAGGCTCTGAGCCATCAGCCCAGAGCCTGACGCGGGGCTCGAACTCACGGACCGCGAGATCGTGACCTGGCTGAAGTCGGACGCTCAACCGACTGCGCCACCCAGGCGCCCCGAGGCCAGCATTATTCTAATACCAAAAACCAAAGGCATTATAAGTAAACTATAATAGGCTAATATCTACGCAAAAATCTTCAACAACATATTAGCAAGTAGATTCCAACAATGCATAAAAAGAATTATACATTGTGACCCAGTGGGATTTATGCCAACCATACAAGGGTGGTTCAACATCCAAAAATCAACATAATTCATCTCATCAAAAGACTAAATTTAAAAAAAAAAATCACATGATTATACCAAAAGATGTAAAAAAAAAAAAAAAAGACAAGGTCTAATACCCATTCATGATTAAAATCTCAGTAAATGAGCATAGAGGCACATTTCTCAACCTGATAAAGAATACCTACAAAAACCTTTCAGCTAAGGACACACTTAATGGTGATAAAGTTGGAAGTTTTCCCACTAAGATCAAGAGCAAGGCAATGATATCTCTCTTACCACCGCCTTTCAATACCTTACTTGAAGTACTAGCTAATGCAATAAGAACAGCAAATAAAAGGTATACAGACTGGGATGGAGAAGACTGTCTTTATTCACAGGTATGATCATCATCCCTATAGAAAATCTGAATGCATCAACAAAAACTCCTCAAATAATTATAGCAAGGTTGCAGGACACATAGTAAAGGTACAAAAGTAAACTGCCTTCCTATGTACCAGCAATGAACAAGTGGAATCTGAAATATAAAACATGATACTATTTTCTTAAATATTTTTAAAAATTTTTTAAATATTTACTCAGTGTTGAGACAGAGACAGAGAGCATGCAGCAGAGGGGCAGAGAGAGAGAGGGAGACACAGAAACCAAAGCAGGCTCCAGGCTCTGAGCTGTCAGCACGGAACCCAATATGAGGCCTGAACTCATGAACCGTGAGATCATGACCTGAGCCAAAGTCGGATGCTCAACCAACTGAGCCACCCAGGTGCCCCTAAAACATGATACTATTTACATTAACATACACAAAAAGAAGTACTTGTGTATAAATCAAACAAAATATGTATAAGATCTAAATGAGGAAAACTACAAAACTGTGATGAAAGAAATCAAGAAATAAATAAATGGAGAGATGTTCCATTTTCATGGATATGAACACACAATATTGTTAAGATGTCAGCTCTTCTCAACTTGATCTACAGATTCAATGCAATCAAAATCCCAGGAAGTTATTTTATGAATACCAACAAACTAATTCTAAGGTTTATGTGGAAAGGCGAAAGATCCAGAATAGTCAACACCATATCAAGAGAGAAGAATAAAGTTGGAAGACTGATGCTACATGACCTGGAGACACACTATAAAAGTAACATAATCAAGATAGGGTGCGACTGGAAAAAAAAAAAAAAAAGCGAATAGATCAGTGGAACAGAAATATAGTGCCCAGAAATAGACCTATATAAATACAATCAACTGTTCTTTGACAAAAGAGCAAAGGCAATACAATGGAGGAAAGATAATTTTTCAATATATGATGCTAGAACAATTGGACATCCATGAGTAAAAAATAATTTAGACCCAAACCTTACACCCTTCACAAAAATTAACTCAAAATGGATCACAGTCCTAAGTGTACAATGAAAAACTATAAAACCCCTAAGTAACATAGAAAAAAATCTAGATGACCTTTGGTTTACTGATGACTTTTTAGATATGATGACAAAGGCATGATCCATGAAAGAAATAACTGATAAGCTAGACTTCATTAAAATTAAAATTTTCTGTTCTCTGAAAGAAACTGTCAGAGAATGGAAAGAAAAACCAAACAGTGGAATATCTAATAAAGTACTGTTATCCAAAATACACCAACTCTTAAAATTCAACAATAAGAAAACAACTGATTAAAAAATAGGCCAAAGGGGGCGCCTGGGTGGCTCAGTTGGTTGAGCGTCCGGCTTTGGCTCAGGTCATGATCTCTCAGTTCATGAGTTGGAGCCCCATGTTGTTGGGCTCTGTGCTGACAGCTCAGAGCCTTTAGCCTGCTTCGGATTCTGTGTCTCCTTCTCTCTCTCTCTGTGTCCCTCCCCTGCTCATGCTCTGTCTCTCCCTCAAAAAAAAAAAAAAAAGGCCAAAGACCTTAACAGACACCTCACCAAAGAAGATGTACATATGGCAAATGAGCATATGAAAAGATGCTCCACATCTTATGTCATCAGGGAAATAAAAATTAAAACAATAAAATGTCACTGCACATTTATCAAAATGGCCACAATCCAGAACACTGATACCACCAAATGCTGGTGAGGATTCAGAACAATAAGAACTCTTACTCATTGCTGGCACAAATGCAAAATGGTACAGCTACTATGGAAGACAGTTTGGTGGCTTCTTAAACAACTAAACCTATTTTTACCATGTGATCCAACAATCACACTCCTTAGGGTTTACCCAAAGGAGTTGAAAACATAGGTCCATACAAAAACCTCCACACAAATGTTTATAGCAGCTTTACTTACTAACTACAAAACTTGGAAAATATCTAAGATACTCTTCAGTAGTTAAGTGGAGAAATAAAGTGTGGTACATCCAGATAATGGGATATTACTCACTGCTAAAGAGAAATAAGCTATCAAGCCATGAAAAGATACGGAGGAAACTTAAATGCATATTACTATACAAAGGAAGCAATCTGAAGAGACTACATAGTGAATGACTCCAATTGTAGGATATTTTAGAAAAGGCAAAACTGTGAAATAACTATAAAGAGATTAGTGGCTGCTAGGGTTTGGGAGAGAGAGAAGGATGAATAGACAGAGCACAGAGGATTTTTAGGGCAGTGAAACTGCTCTGCATGATACTATGATAGACAAATGGCATTATGCATTTGTCCAAACCCACAGACTGTATAATACCAAGAGTGAATCCTAGTGTAAGCCCTGAACTCTAGATGATAATGATGTGTCCACTGTAGGCTTATCAACCGTGCCACTCTGGTGTGGGATGTTGACAGCAGGAGGTTGTACATGTGTGGGGACACAGGGTAAATGGGAACCCTTTGTACTTTCTGTTCAATTTTGCTATGAACCTAAAACTGCTCTAAAAACTAAAGGTTTTTCCCTTTTTTTTTAAAAATTTTTATTTTAGAGAGAGAGCATGCGAGTGAGGGGCAGAGGAAGAGAGAAAGAATACTAAGCAGGCTCCACACTCAACACAGAGCCCCCTACATGGGGCTTGATCCCACGACCCCAGGATCATGACCTGAGCATGTCAAGAGTTGGGACACTCAACTGACTGAGCCACCCAGGTTCCCCTCCTCTAGTTTTTTAAAACACAAGAACTTTAGATGGCTAATACGGATACGAAAACATACTTAGCTTTATAAATTAAAATGAAATACTGTTATTTTTTCACTCAAAGAACCAAACACTAAAACCCAACAATATTCAAGTGTTAGTGACATTTTGGGACAATGGATTTTCATATGTTGATGGTTGGAATGTAAATATTCATGATTTTATTTTCCACGCTTTCAGTTAACTGTGGTCTGAAGCAGATGATCCTTCTTCTGACGTATCATCAGGTCAGTAGTAGCCTAACTCTATGTTACAATGCCTACATCATTTGCCACACTTCATCTCATCATGTAGGCATTTTCTCATCACAAGTGAAAATACAGGACAATAAGATATCTTGAGAGAGAAACCAATTCATAGGACATTTATTGCAGTATATCTTTATAACTGTTCTACTTTCTTATCTATTATTAATCTCTTATTGTGCCTGATTTATAAATTAAACTTTATCAAAGGTATGTATGTATAGGAAAAAGCATAGTATATATAGAGGTACAACTATCTGTGGTTTCATTCTTCTACCGGGGCACAAAATTGGGGGACTACTGTATAACCAACCACTTGAGAAACTCGTGCATACAAATACAAAACTGCAAAAAAACAAAACAAAACAAAAAACACCCACAGAGCAATGGCAGTAACATCTTGTTTATGGATATATATACACACACAAATATGGATAAATTCATGTGCATGTGTGTGTTAATGTATTTTTAAAAGTACTAGAGGAATACACAGTAACTTATGATACTGATACCTTTGTGAAGGGAAATTATGAGAATGTGACTCAAGAAGTTTACCTATATTATTATCACTTTTTAAAAAGAAGTTTTGCAAAATGGCAAAAATTTCAGGTATTAATTCTAAGATAACAGGAATTAGGTAATTTTTATATAATTCCTTATACTTTTCTGTATTTTATTTTTTCCAAAAAATTCCATTAAACATAAAAAAAAACCACTGTAATTTCAGTCATTAGATCAAAATAGTAATGTCCTAAAGCTCCCCTAAACCTATGCTACATCAGAATTATGTACCAGTGATAATGACAATAATTCACATTTTCTCTGATCGTTGAATACTTTCTGTCATGACATAACTGGGTCAGCCAAAAATAATCCACATTTCATTTCAGAAGGCATAAGAATTACTATAAGACAGTTCAAGTTGTAGACTGCTTAAGGAAGACAATACTCATAGTCATTTCCTTAAGAGCTGTGTCAGGACCTTCAGTGAAAGAAGTGACACAATCTCCCTGAATCACTAAAATCAAAAGGAGACTTACATGAAAGAAAACAATGCAAAAGCTACACTCTGAAAATAATGCCTTTTTTCTTCTCCTTCCCAAGAAATAAATTAAGTCATCAGAATGAAGTATTACATAATAATACATACCTGATACACTTCTAGTAAGTCAAGAGCCTATGTTAGACTCCTCCTGATCCATCTTACCTCAACTATTTATCTTAAAGGAATACAAAACTTTAAAGAATAAAGTGAAAAATGAACACACATATACAAACATAGATAGCTCACCCCAATCCCTATTCCATGAAATAAGCTAAGGGTCAATATCAGTCATATATATGTCACACAACTCATAATTTCAAGAAGAATTTAATACTTACTAAAAGTCTTACAGATGTCAGAAACAGCTTTGAAGACTCTATCAGAGAAATTCACTTTCACCTTCACATACTTCATGTTGGGAAGTTGTAGGCGGAGAAGTTTGTGCTGGGGGTGAACTGAAGCTTGGCATCTGCCTGAATGCCGTACTTATCCAAGGTCCAATGTGTTTTAAGAAGCCAAGTTTTCTTCTTTTCCCACCAGAGAGCATGGTCAGACCAATCTTTTTTTACGTCTATAAAAAAACAAGCAATAAATAAAACACTTAAAAAAAACCACTAAGATTACCTTAAGAGAAATTACAAGAGGAAAACGAAATTGGGTGTTTAATACAAGCAACTAATTAAATACTAAGTGTCTTTATGTGATAGGTACAAAAGAAATAATAAATAGCTGAGAAAACTCCCTCTGCCTATGAAAGGCCATAAACAAGGTGGCTGAGGCCATATACAGGATAACTAATGCTTACATCAGGTGCAATATGGGACACACAGCATGAAGGGTGACACTAGAGTCACTCAGAGAACAAGGAGAACCCTGGGGACTAGACTCAGAAAAATTAATGAGGTTGAGTTGGTAGGTTCTGAGCCCAGCTTTGAGGAATGGACACTATTCTGATAGGGCAGGTGAGAAGGCTGAGGTTTGTTTATGAGGCTGCAGATGTGTGCTGAAGTGCGTAAGGAGTACTGAAGAGTAAGATGCGGAATCAAAGTGAACAAAAACGAATATCCTAGGTGAAGAAGAGCATGTGAAACAAAACCCATGAGTAAGAGAAAACAACAACAAAACCCAAGAAACTATATCCCAACCATAAAGGCTGTCCAAGTAACTTACAAGTTACACTGACCCAACTCCCTCCACCATATTTTGATACAAGCATAACAGAAAACATTAATACCTGTTAAACTATTTTACAGCCTTCTGCAATTATATTAGATGAAATCAAATTAAGGAATAAACACAAGATCTGGCTTCCCTCAATAAAGCAGATCATAACAAAAAACCCTGCAAAATAAAATCCAACCTCAGCTAGTTTTTATTTTTTTCTAACGTTTATTTATTTTTGAGACAGAGAGAAACAGAGCATGAACAGGGGAGGGGCAGAGAGAGAGGGAGACACAGAATCGGAAACAGGCTCCAGGCTCTGAGCTGTCACCACAGAGCCCAACGTGGGGCTCGAACTCACGGACCGTGAGATCATGACCTGAGCCGAAGTCGGACGCTTAACTGACTGAGCCACCCAGGCACCCCTTCAGCTAGTTTTTAAACAGCAATAAAAGTAGAGACTTTTTAGATCACTTATGCATTGAAGTAGGAACTAAAAATGGGGACAGGATATTTCAAAAAAAGAGTAGCCAAACAAAGCCTTCCAGGGGAAGAAAAAAACCTGGAAAATAACATTCTTGCAAGTAAAAACAAAAGCTATTATTATAAAAAGCTCATTTTAATACAGATTTTAAAAAGCATTGGTCAACTTTAAAAACACGAGCTTAAAAGCATATACTAGTATGAAACTCTTTTTTTTTAAAAAAAAGGCTTATTTATTTATTTTTAAAGAGAGAGAGAGCACAAGCGGGAAAGGGGCAGAGAGAGAGAGGGAGACAGAGAATCCCAAGCAGGCTCTGTGCTGACAGCACAGACACGGGGCTCAAACCCACGAACGAATGCACAAACAATGAGATCATGACCTGAGTCAAAATCAAGAGTCAGACACTTAACTGGGCCACGCAGGCACCCCAATATGGAACTTTTTAAAAACACAACTCGTATACCTGAAAGCCTCATGTAGTAAAAAATAAAATTTCCACATTGAATATGTGCCTAGAAACACTTTCTCTAATGGTAAAACTTACATTACATGATTGAACTACTCATTGTGACAGAAAACACATCACAAGTGGAAAAAGACTTTCAATTCTCTAGATGTTAAAAAAAAATCCATTAGTAAGTACTTTAATGGGAGAACTATAGTTACTTGCAAGATTATATTGCCATTTTGAAATTCTGGGGAATTTGGGAAAACCCAATCATGTTATTTGAAGTTTGGCTGTGGAAATATATGTAACTCCTGTCTTATAAGCACTCACTTGTATCTTAAATTATTTTCCAGCACAGGATTTGTCAATTAACTTTTAGAAACCGCAAATCTGATCCAGCTCACAGAAAATCACCAAGGTTGGGACCTTTTCATTTACTGTGAGATAAATTGTCACACGTTATAGAGAACCTAAGGCAGAAAAAGATGACCTGCAAAGAATGAACCGAGTTGAGTAAGGCTGTACTGAACTAATGATAGGTAGGCATACAATACTTTCTTCCCCATACCTCAGTCCATTCGCTATATTGTACTCTGGTGCCAATGTCAACCATTAAGGAAGCCTTATCTCCCACTGGGGAGAGAAGGGAAGAAAAAGCCGTACCCTACTAATTACAGCAATAGTCTGCAAACACAGACTTCTATCATTTGGGTTCCCCCAAAAGGCAAACCTGAGATGAGTACTTTGAGGGGAAGCACACTTGAGGGGATTAAGAACAGTAGAAGGATGGAGAAAAGTCTATTAAGGGTTCATTGACTGCTGTGGATAACTGGAGTTCAGTTGTGCTAGAGACCCTCCAAGGAATTATGTAGAACATGCCTAAGAATTGTCCCCACTAAGAAAAGAGAAGCTGGGGTATCTAACAACTTTCTTGGTTAAAGACTGCTCCCAGAGCCATTAAATTCCTCGTACTTTCCGGCTGTCATGCTGGCCACCATTCACTCAGGCAGAGCAAACTCACAAAGCCCCAAATATTTGTATCAGGACTTCTACAGAAAAACTTTGTAGGCCCCTGATGAGATGAAAATCTCAACTTTGCATTAAGTAGCCTTCAAACTCTAACCCCAGAAACAGGTACCTCCCCTGATCTTCCTCTTTAAGAATCTGACCCTCCCCATCTATTCCACCTCCCTTTCTCACAACAAAGGAGCAGCCCACCTGCATCCATCAAGAATAAACGTAGATAAGATCCAAAGATTATGTACTAGACATCCTATGAGTAGACTGTTCACCTATAGAAGAAAATCTTATTGACTGGTAAGAGCACTCTTTTTTTTTTTTTTTTATCCACAGAAAATGTGATTAACAATAAAGAAAAATTACACAAAATAAAAGCAGAAACAGGACACCAAAAAAGATCAGAAGTGTCAACAGTGCACATGCCAAGAGACAAAAACCGAGAAAAGCAGGCATTCTGACAGCAAAAATTGTAGACATGTTGGAAGATGGGATGGCTGGACCCTGGGAGACTGTGACATAATGTTCAAACAGGATTTTTGGTAGCATTCTTAAACACCAGGAACCTAATTGGCTTTAATTATAGGGTAATTGCTACTACAGAATAAGAACAAACAGCATCCATAAAATATTACTTCAACAAATATGCACTAAACAAATACAGTGTGCCAGAGGTACTGTTCTAGTACTACAGACACAGTGAGGCTAAGAACAAAGTCCTAGCATCTTTGAAGAAGGCCAATATAGTAGAGGGAGGCAGTGAAGAAAATAGGTAGGAGATGACATCAGAGAACTAGTCAGGAGCCTTGTAGGTTATAAAGTGGTATAACTTTTATTATGAGGATGAGAAGCCACTAGAGCAGGGGCTTTCAGCCTGATATTAGAATTATCTGAGCAACTATTCAAATATACTAATGCCTGGACCCAGCCCAAACCATTCTTGGTGTGTGTCTAGAAACTGGTTTTAAGCAGGGGAGTGTTAAGTTTCAAAATCTTTACTGATAATTTTGAAGAAATGCAGAGGTACAGGTGCGCAAATTGAGAGTGACACTGAGAGACTGGGTAAGAAATTAATGTGGGAGTGGAAATGATGAAAGTCTGAGTGCAATGGCTGGGCAGTGAGGAAACAGTAATAAGGAAAACAGAGAGCTTTTCCTGAGTATTTTGTTACAGTAAGGAGCACAATAATGGATGGCAGATGGACAGAAAGGGATGGCAAGTCCAAGGAGTATTTTTAGTTTTGTTTTTAAGAAGGGAAAGCTGTTACATACCATTTAAACAGAGACTGGAATAATCCTGTGAAGCTCAAAATACATTAACAATGACCATCATTCCTTAATTTGTTCTTCAACAGTCACTGTGTCACAGTTTGACTTCAAAACTTTTTAGAGACTTGACTGAGCTCTCTTAAATACGCAAAACAATGTTTTCTCACCTTCTAGAAAATCTTCCTTTGGTGTTGGCTTCGTATTATACTATGTATCCTACTTTGAAACTAATATCTACACGTCAAGTCCCACAACTGGCTTGTGATATCCCCTAGGATATCACAAGAATATAGCTATTCTATTCAGAAGCAGCAAAGACAAATTTTATACACTGATCAGAATCCTGAGAAAAATGATATTATACCAATTGAGAAACATTCACCAAGGCAAGCATAAGAGCCAACTGTAAAACTGAACAAATTTCGTGTGTTTGTGTGTAAAGCAGTGTATCTTGGTGCAACAGCTCTTGAAAGTACTTAAGTTATCTAGTACATTACAGTACAGCTTGTCTCTACAGTGACAAGTTAAACCATAACATATGCAACTGTAACTGCCATAAACACTATGTGCGCAAGGGCAGATTTCACACAACACATATGTTTATATATTCCTCCAATTAAAGACTGAGTAGAAGCATAAAAACTTTATGTTGATTTTATTTATTTACTTATTTATTTATTTATTTATTTGAGAGAGAGAGAGAGAGAGAGAGAGAGAGAGAGAGAGAGAGAACGAACGAGAACTCAGGGGAGGGGTAGAGGGAGAGAGAGAAAGTCTTAAGCAGACTCTATGCCCAGCATGGACTGACTCGGGGGTTGATCCCAAGACTGTGAGATCATGACATGAGCTGAAATTAAGAGTCGGACACTTAAACTGACTGAGCCACCCAGGTGCTCCTATGCTGATTATAAAAGTAAAATGGACATCTATAAATAATTCTGAATAAATAATGAAAAGCAAATGAAAATGCTACTGATTAGTAAAATAATGGTTTATTGTTTTGTGTGGTATTAGATTTATAAAGAAACGTTTGCATAATCTAAAACTTTAGAACAACTTTCCATGTATGTAACTCCCTTCTACATCAAAATCTAGGCCTTGCACCAAGTTCAAAACAAACATTTCTGATTTTTCAGAATGGCAGCCTTGGTGTTTCAAACACAGCATCAGACAACTGAATGTAACACACACACACACACACAGGAATAATTGGCCTAGTACTTGCCACGCATGGGAGGAGTTAGCAAGCATCACCATAAACGGCCTTGTTTTATCAGCATTATAAAACCATTCAAGGGGTAGATCACGCTCAACCACGTTCTAATGGTCAATTTTTCCAATGTTACAATTTTCAGTTATATTCTAGGTATAGTGTAACCACCTCCTTTTATTTGGTATATTGTGATTTTATTTATTTTTTTATGACTTAAAAAAATTAAATGTTTTCTTATAATTTTTCTCAATTTAAAAATTTTTTTACAACTCATAAAATTTTTACATAATTCAAACTTTCATATCAGTTACAAATACGGTACAAAGACCTTCCCCCCCACCGAACCATTCATTCATTCATTCATTCATTCGTTCATTCATTTTACCCTTTTAGAAAAGTTTATTTATTTAATGTCTACACTCAATGTATAGATGTACAGGGGCTCAAACTCATGATCCCAAGGTCAAGAGTCACATGCTCTTCAAACTGACCTGCCAGGCACCCCTATTTAACATATTCTTTTTTTTTAATTAACTAATTTTTAAAATTTTATTTTTAAATTTACATCCAAGTTAGTTAGCACATATGGTATACTGTGATTTTAAATTTTGTATCTAGATAGTCAGAAGCAACACACCACAAATACAAACCTTCTCAGAAAAAAAAACCTAAGGGAAAATATACAATAAAGTCACTGTTTGTTTTCTTTTTTTAGGGGACAAAACATTATTCATCAATTTTGCCTTTTTAGTAATTTTTTAGAATTCAAGAACTATTTTTAATTTCATATACCCAATAAAGGTCTTCTATAATAAATTTTATTAGTATGTGCTGATTTTTCAAAATATTTTGCCAACACCGAATAATGTATAGAATTGTTGAATCACTATGTTGTACACCTGAAACTAATATAACAGTGCACATTAATTATACTGGAATTTAAAAATAAGCTTTTTATTTCAATTAATTAATTACTTAAAAAAAAAACACATTTTGCCAGGATTCTGGAAAGAATTACTCCTGTATTCCTTATTTAATTTTTTAAAATGTTTTATTTATTTTTAAGACAGAGAGAGAGACAGAGCATGAGTGGGGATGGGGCAGAGAGAGAGAGGGAGACACAGAATCTGAAGCAGGCTCCAGGTTCTGAGCTGTCAGCACAGAACCCGATAAGGGGCTCAAACTCATGACCTGTGAGATCGTGACCTGAGTGGAAGTCGGACGCTCAACCGACTGAGCCCCCGGGTGCCCCTATTCCTTCCTTATTTAAAAGATCCAATCATGTTGTGCTCTGTTACACATAAAAATAACACTATTTGCTAGGCATGCAAATTCATATCATTAAAATCGCAAATGGCTAAAACACTAACTGAATCAATATAAATCTTCCTCCTTGACTGTAACAGAATGCTCAAATTCATGTAGTTGAGTATTTATCCTACAAAGACACCACATGTATATTCTAAGGAACAGAAGGCCTAGGGTTTCATTATTGGGGTGCTAAGTATACAAATATTGCTTATTCTACCAAATGGCTTTGAGGCATTCACCAGCTCCATGAGTCACAAAAGAAAAGCAAATATTTCAAATGCTTTCTGCTACAGAAAATATGTCCCTCTTTATGCAATGACAGCTATCTTACACTCTAGAAAATATGAACAGAGAAAGGGGATACACTATTAACACACTATTTAATCTTGTCCTAATAGGGCCACAATTCCTTCTTGACCATTTTGATATGCAATTCTAAAACGCAACTATTTACTTTCATTTTAAAAAAATTTTAGGGGCACCTAGGTGGCTCAGTCAGTTAAGTGTCTGACTCTTGATTTTGGCTCAGGTCATGCTCTCATGGTTCGTGGGTTTGAGCCCTGCATCAGGTTCCACACTGACAGCAGGGAGCCTCCTTGGGATTTTCTCTCACTCCCTGCACCTCTCCTGACTCTCCTGCTCACGTGCACTCTCTCTCTCTCTCTCTCTCTCAAAATAAACTATGTATAAAAAAATAATAAATGAAATAAAAAATTAAAAATTTTAATTGTTTAAAAGTAAAAACAAAAAGCCAAATAGAAAGTTAACGGAATTAACTTATTCAAGTACTCACATTTTAAAAATAAGTAACTAATTAGTAACAGTTTGAAATAAACAGGAAACAAGATGTTACTTTTAAGTAGCTTAGATTTCTAGTTGCATATTTACGAAATAATATTCATTCAGGAAGGAAATACAAAATTTGTTTAGCATTCTCATAACTTCCATAAACCAAAAGCAAAGTTTACATTAGATAATGTTTGCTAAGTCAACATTTTATTTTAAATTATAAGTACACAGACACTTGCTGGGCACATGCCTTATTTTTTGTAAACAGATATTTTTCTACTGCGCAAATATTATATACACTTTCTGCTGTTGCCTTTTGTTTTGGGATCCTCTTAAAACCCCAAATTAGGTGGTAATAACTACTGCATGTCAAGAATTTACCCTGTCTTTACTGATGGCAAAGAACTCTTCGATCCTAGTAAGCTATTAACAAAGCTACTAATAAACAACTGGCTCTGACACCACTGCAACAAGCCATGCAAACCGACCAGGCCAGTCCACATCACAGGCCACGGTCCTCTTGACCTCCAAAATAAGACTTTCCAACTCTTCCGTTGCACCATTTACTTCTACTGCCTAATCACTCCTCTACCAAACTTAGAGGATCTTCCCTCCTTCACTTCACAACCAGACTGACTGAAACAATTACAGGCACAACTTGTTTTATTGTACTTGCTTTGCGGCAACCCAGCTTTGAGCGAATCTACTGGCACCATTTTTCCAAAAGCATTTGCTCACTCTGTGCTTCTGTTACAGTTTGGTAATTCTTGCAATATTTCAAACTTTTATTTTTTGTTATAGTGATCTGTGATCAGTGATTATGACTTGCTGAAGGCTCAGATGATAGCATTTTTTAGTAGTAAACTATTTTAAAATTAAGGTATGTATACTGTTTTTTAGACATAATGCTACTGCACACTTAACAGACTATAGTGTAAACATAACTTTATATGCACTGGGAAACCAAAAATTTCATTAGACTATATTATTGGGATATTCATTTTATTGTGGTGGTTGAGAACCGAATCCAAAGTATGCCTCTATTATAAATTTTATTATCATCAGGGTCTAAGACACCACTGGGCAATCCTAGATTTCTTTCATCCACTGCTATATTTCAACCTTCACAACCTTCCTCAAATTCATGACTATCCTCCCTCCTTCTAGGTAGATAATCATGGATTCTACTTCAGAAAATACAGAAACTATCAGACTGGAACTATTTCACCTACATGCCAACCAAATCTAAAACCCTCTTGCATTTGAATCTGTACAGATCTTCTGCCTTTGTGTTATGACAAAAGAAGTGTCTAAGTGTCTATTTATCTCAAACCCATCCTATTAACTATGCTCTGCTGCTCTTCCCACCTTCTAGGAACCACACTTCTTATACTGGCCCCCTAAGGTATCTCATCCATTCCCATGGCATTAAATGGCATCTATACACTTAACATTTCTAATTTTTATCTCCAGCCCAACCTTCTGCATAGAGCACTAGCTTATACAACCTACTGCCTATCCCATATCTCCATCTGGATGTTTCTCAAGCATCTCAAACTTAGTATATCCAGAACAACCCAATTTTCTCCAATCCCTACTATCACTAAATAGCACTAACTGCCAACCCAGTTGCTCAAGCCAGAATCTAGAGGTAATGGATTCTTCTTTCCCCACCATCCCCCACATTTATCAGCAGTCCTTTCAGTTCAACTTCCCAAACTCTCCAGTTTCCACTGGCATGAACTTATTTTGTTCAGGTTACTATCACCTCTTCCACTGACCACTGGAACAGCCTCCTAACCAGTCTCCTGATTCCATTCAGCACTTCCCACATAATATCCAAGGTGATCTACTCAGCACTCATGTCATTCCCCTGCTGAAAAGACTTTAACAGCTTCCAAATGCACTCAAAATAAAATCCAAATGCCTTATCACAGTCTACAAAGCCCCACACACTATGGGTTATTTACTTCTCTGAGTTTACCTTGTGCTACTTACCCTTCCTCTGCTTCAACCACACTTTCCTCCTTTTATTCCAAGAACTAACAACCTCTTTCCTGCCTCAGTTGCTGTGCACATGCTATTCTACTCTGAATGTCTAAATACCTCTCATCTTTCAAATTTTAGTTTAAATTTCATGTTCCCAGAGAAGGCTTTTTCACCACCCTAAGATAAACCTTCCAATATCCTATGTCCCTCCATTATCCTCTATTTCAGTACACTGTGATACTGATGATCAAAATTTGCATTCGTTTTGTTTGTTGTTCATGGGAGGGATAAGTGTTTTCTTCCCTACTAGATTATAATCACTAAAATGAAAACAATGTCTATTTCAACCACCATTATA
Organism: Prionailurus bengalensis; assembly: GCF_016509475.1. Lineage (NCBI taxonomy): Eukaryota > Metazoa > Chordata > Mammalia > Carnivora > Felidae > Prionailurus > Prionailurus bengalensis. Next base: position 101,241,554 of record NC_057355.1, read on the forward strand.
TTGCTAGCACCTAGAACACTGCCTGGCACACAATCCCTGATAAATGAATAAATCTTCATATTGAAAATTTTAAAGACCCTTCATTACTACCCCAAGAAAACATTAACCCTGAAGACACCACCAAGAAAAAACCCATTTTGTCTTCAACTTTAGAACTGAAACATGCTTCTATACTAACCAGAAACACAAGGGAGATTTCCTTAGACATGGGGAAACCAAACTGAACTGACTTCCTCTTCTTTCTCACATCTTTAAAAAGAATGAATTACTTTGTCCAAGACAAACCCTACTGTACGAAATGATTATGTTCCAAAAGTTCATTTACCATAAAGAAACATTATAAACAATAGCTACATTCCAAATCAGACTGTTACACAAATCTAAAATAACCCAAGGTATATTACTAACAATATTATATCATACTAAACATGTATCACAAGTTTTTTGGGGGAAATATGTAGACAATGCTTCAACTTGAGATGTTGTAAGGAAAACTGTCACCAGTGGCATCTACACAATCTGGGTTAGAGAGGGAAGAGAAGACTGCTGGTAAGCTGTGGGGAAGATAAGGGCTTCCTGCTAACCTAGGGTCCTTGGCTTCTCCCTGTCCTCTTTGCACAACTCCAGGAATTAACCTGCCTCCTTCCTCTTTTCCAGCTGTAATTTGTTGTCTTAAGCCAAGGTTTCTTACATTTACTAAGCTACTGACAGAAGAGTTTTAGTTTCTGCTTTCCTCTCTAACTGCTGAAATAAATATACAAACTCTTCTAATGTTTCTAATGAAATGCCAATAATGTATAAAGACAGGGTCTACAAGTAAAATTAATGCTTCAGTAAGTTTTAAAATTCTCTCTATGATGTTATCCCTAATATCTACTGAAATGTAAGGACATCAGATATTAATTTCACTATTCAATCACGTATTCTTTTGTCCTCAGCTCTCCTTCCTCCTCACCTTTCAGAGGTGAGGATGCTGAGGATCCCCTCCCTTGATTTTAGGATGTTCCTTCTTGTTCTTGTCTCTTTAAGTATTCAGACCTTTAAAAGGCAAAGAGGAAGCAAAATGGATGACAAATATTATTCTTCAGGTGCACAATCAATAAATGAATTAATAAACATTTTCCAAGTATTTACCATTTGCCACACTAAGCTAGGCCTCAGGAATATAAAATTAGTAAAACCTCCCATCCTAAGGCACTTACCATCCCAAGTAAGGGACACAGACCAGTAAAATGAGCTAAAAAGGTAAAAGAACAAAATGCCACAGAAGCAACCAACTATAAGGAAACAGATGAATTGGGCTCTGAAGAAGAGGTGACATATTACCTGGAACTTAAGAGACATGGGAGTTCCAACACATGCTAAGAGGAACTATACTACAGACCATGGAGGCTCTAAATCAGATTATTTTATGAAAGTAACAATGATGGGATTATGGAGAATGAATCAGAAAAAGGAAGAGCCTGGCAGCAAGAAGTTTACTGCAATGTTCTGGAAGCAGGATCCGATTTAAGGCAGAAGCTGAAGAGAAGGAGCCAAATATGATGAACATATATAAGTTAGAATCACAGGTCTTAATGATAATGACTATAGATCAGAGAGGACAGTTGGAAAGTGGAGAGGAAATCTAGAAAGCTCCTAGCTTGAGAATTAAGTGGACAGTAACAAAAGCACTAAGATTTGTTCATTGAACATTTAATATATATGGGTAAAACTTAACACATTCTCATTTAATTCTCACACAATGCTAAGCATTAAATACTACTAAAATCCCCGTTTTAGAAATGAGAAAACCAAAGGATAGGAGTTACATAACTTGGCCAAAGATCATAAAGCTAGTATATACAGAAGCAGACTCTGAATCCAGATCAATGTGACTTCAGAAGTGGCATTCTTTCTTTTTAAGTTTTTATTTTAATCACCCGGTGCCCATCACAAGTGCCTCCTTAATCCCCGTCATCCATTTTACCCATCCCTCCACCCTCTGGTAACCATCAGTTTGTTCTCTATAGTTAAGAGTCTGTTTCTTGGTTTGTTTTTCTTTTTCCCCCTCTGCTCATTTGTTTTGTTTCTTAAACTCCACATGAGTGAAATCATATAATATTTCTCTTTCTCTGGCTCACTTATTTCACTCAGCATTATACTCTTTAGCTCCATCCATGTCATTGCAAGTGACAAGATTTCACTCTTCTTTATAGTTGAATAATATTTCACTGTATATATATACACATCTTCTTTATCGAATCATCAATTGGTAGATACCTGGGCTGCTTCCATATCCTGGCTATTGTAAATAATGTTGCCATAAACTCAAGGGTGCATGTATCCCTATGAGTTAGTGTTTTTGTATTCTTCGGGTAAAGAGTGGCAACCTTAAACAACACTCCATTAACCAAGATAAAATTATTCAGAAGAGAAACAGATTTGGACCTGTTAAACTGAAGCCAAAGGACTAATGTTAAGATTGATTTACATTTCACAGTGAAATCCTGATGATTATCCTGCACATTTTGTATAGGAAATATGTATTCAGGAGTGAGAAAGAAGGTAGACTGGACATCTGCAGGAAAGTAAAGATTATTAAATACAGTGGAAACACCAGGTCTTCCCAGAGGGAGCAAGGAGAAGTGAGATAGGCTTCATATGGGGAATGTATTTCCTCCCTTCCCTTCCTTAGCACCCGCTTTTCCTCCCTCAGAGCTAAGTGACCTGCACTGGTAAGAATACTATTTGGGGATAGATTTCAAAAAATCTTGAAGGCAAATGGCTACAGCAGACAGTAAAATTCTGGTGAGAGGTTCAACAAACTTTCCATGAAGTCTAACCTCACCAGACCTTACCGCAACTTGTTTAGCTTGTGCCTTTCCCCCACCAGTTATCACAGAGCTGCTATGAGGCTCATGTAAACTGGGAACTGAAAATGTCCTCAGAAATCAATCCAATCCAGGGCCCCTGGGTGGCTCAGTTGGTTAAGCGTCCAACTGTTGATTTCAGCTGAGGTCATGATCTCAGTCATGAGATCGAGTCCCATATCAAGGCCCAGCATGAAGCATACCTAAGATTCTCTCCTTCTGCTCCATCCCCCTGGAGAGAGGGAGAGAGGGAGAGAGGGAGAGAGGGAGAGAGGGAGAGAAAAGAAAGAAAAACTCAACCTAATCTAAATTCTTCCTGTAGATAAGGAAACCAGCTCCAGTGGAATTAGTGACTTGCTTGAGCTCCCACAGTTCCTCAGTAGCAGAGATGAGATCAGAATTCAGTTATCACAGATATCTAACTGATATGTCAACTGAATAGTCAGCATGAAAAAATGGGTTCAGGGACGAAATTTAGGTTGATCCAGTTCTGCCCAAAGTAAACACTGCCTCCCTGGCACAGAGAAACCCTATCACCAGAGAGACTGCCACTCTATTAGGGTCTCCAAGAGGTATGTGGAAATAGTCATTCAAACCATTCCATTTCCTTGTTCTAATACTATCCATATGTATTGGAATACCAATTTATTGATATATAATGGACCCCATCACCCACCACACACTTACCAAGAAGCTAATCAATTCAAGATATATACTAAGAAAAATAAGAAATTACACCAGAAAATTATGAACTAGACCATGAAAATTGTAATTCAAGAGAGGGAGGGGCTGGTCATAGAGGAGGTCCTGCCTAGAATCAGCCAAAACTACACAAGTCTCTCTTCAGGTCAGTCTCTAAACACCAAATGTGAATGTATATTTAAATTATGAATGTTTCAAACTGATTTAATAACAGCAAATATAAACATACCTCATTTTATTGTGCTTCACTTTACTGCACTTCACAGATAACTGTGGTTCTTAGAGATTGTACATTTGTGGCAACCGTGTGTCAAGCAAGTCTATCTGCAATCATTTTTCCAACAGCATTTGCTCACTTCATGTCTGTCACATTTTGGTAAATTTCACAATATTTCAAACTTTCTCATTTTTACTGTATTTGTTATGGTGATCTGTGACCTCTGATGCTACCATTGTGTAATTATTTTGGGGTTCCACAAACCATGCTCGTATGACGGCAAACTTAATCGATAAATGTTACATGTGTTCGGACTGCTCCACGGGCCAGCTTTCCACCATCTCTTTCCCTCTCCTCAGGCCTCCCTATTCCCTGACAATAACAATACTGAAATTAGGCCAATTAACAGCCCAGTTATGGCCTCTACATGTTCAAGTAAAAGGAAGTGTTGCACATCTCCCACTTTAAATCAAAAACTATAACTGATTAAACTTAGAGGCTGAAAGCTAGGTCTCTTGTGCAACACAGCCAATTTGCAAATGCAAAGGAAAAAATCTTCAAAGAAAAGTGTTATTCCAGAGAAAGCAGGAATGATGAGAAAGCAAAACAGCCTTATTGCCGGTATGAAGAAGATTTTAGTGGTCCGGACAGAAGATAAAACCACCCGCAACATTCCCTTAAGCCAAAGCCTAATCCAGAGCAAGGCCCTAATTCTTCTATTCTATGAAGACTGAGAGAGGTGAGAAAGCTGACAAAGTTTGAAACTGGCAGAGGTGACTCATGAGGTTTAAGAAGCCAACTTCAGAATATAAAAATGCAAGGTGAAACACCTAGAAGATGCAAGTTATCCAGAAGAAGATTTAGTAGCTAAGATTAATGAAGGTGGCTACGCTAAACAAATTTTCAATATAAACAAAAGAGCCTTATATTGGAAGATGTCTTCTGCGACTTTCATAGCTATAGCTAGAGAGAAGTCAATGCCTGGCTTCAAAGCTTCAAAGGACAAGCTTACTCTCTTGTTAGGGGCTTATGCAGCTGATGACTTTAAGTTGAAGCCAATGCTCATTGACTATTCCAAAAATCCCTAGGGCCCTTAAGAATTACACTGAATCTACTCTGCCTATGCTCTATAAATGGAACAAAGCCTGGATGACAGCACACCTTTTTACAATATAATTTACTGAATATTTTAAGCCCAACGTTGAGACCTACTGCTCAGAAAGAAAGATTCCTTTCAACATACTACTGCTAACTGAAAATGCACCTGGTCCCCCAAGAGCTCTGATGAAGATGTACAATGAGATTAATGTTGTTTTCAAGCCTCCTAACACACCATCCATTCTGCAGCCCATAGATCAAAGTGTCATTTCAATTATCAAGTCTAATTATTTAACAAATATATTTCATAAGGCTAATGCTGCCATGGATAGTGAGTCCTTTGATGGACCTGGGCTAAGTAAATTGAAAATCTTCCAGAGAGGATTCACCATTCTGGATGCCATTAAGAACACTCCTGATTCATGGGAAGAGATCAAAATATTAACATGAACAGGAGTTTGGAAGAAGTGGATTCCAACCCACATGGAGGACTATGAGGAGTTCAAGACTTCAGTGGAGGAAGTAACTGTAAATGTCGTGGAAACAGTAAGAGAGCTAGAATTAGAAGAGCCTGAAGGACTAAATTGCTGCAATCTTGTAATAAAACTTGAATGGATAAAGTTGTTTCTTATGCATGAGCAAATAAAGTGGTTTCTTGAGGTGCAATCTACTCCTAAAGATGAACACAAAAGGACAACAAAGTATTTAGAATAGGACATAAGCTTAGATGATAAAGCAGCAGGAGGGTTTGAGACCATGGACTCCCAATTTTGAAAGAAGTTCTACTGTGAATAAAATGCTATCAAACAGCATCACATGCTGCAGAGAAATCATTCATGAAAGGAAGAGTCGATCAATGAGGCAAACTTCATTGTTGTCTTAAATTATTTCTTTAAGAAATTAACTGGGGCCACACCCACCCCACCATTTCAGCAACTATCACCCTGATCAGTCAGCAGCCATCAACATCAAGGCAAGAGCCTCTATCAGCAAAACGACCATGACTTACCGAAAGCTCAGATAGTGGTTAGCATTTTTAGTAATAAAAGTATTTTTTTAATTAAGGTATGCACATTGCTTTTTTAGACATACTGTTGTTATTGCATACTTAATAGACAACAGCATAATGCAAACATAACTTGTATATGCACTGAGAAACAAAACAATTCTTCTGACTTGCTTTATTGCAATATTCACTTTATTGCAGTGGTCTGGAACCAAACCAGCAATTATCTCTGAGGTATGCCTGTAAAACTCAAAACGATTACTGTCAGCAACTATTTAAATATTTTAAGAATGCATATACTAATATGCAAGATTAAGCTGAACTTTAAAACAAGTGAAAACCGCAAACAGGTGTCAATAGCAAATAAGCAATCTAGAAAAACTATGTAATCACTTTTGGTTTTATATTTGAGATTTATGTTATTATAAAATTAATACTCTACCATCTAAAAGTAATTGGAATACCTTCCAAGTCATTTCCTCTCTTCCTGGTTTGACTCTTCAAAAGTCTAAATTAATCTTATTTTAGAGGATGACCCTCCCCTCTTCCAGAACTACTCTTTAACAACATAATTCTCAGTAGTACATTCTACACTCCATCACAATACCATCATCTAAGACTTAAGTTTCTATAATATGATCATTAATATTCTACAAAGTATATTGTTGATTTTCCATAGCTATTAAAAACAGAAACAGACTGCATAAAGTCCCAACACTACCTTAGCTAACATATTTTGTTAATCAATAAGGTACAAAAAAAAAAAAAAACTGGCAATGAAGCATGAAAATATTTCATAACTCCATAATTGTCCTCCATTCCACTCCACTCCATCCAACAAATTAAGGGAAGACTACACCAAGATCATGCAAATAGTAATTATATTAACCTAACCTTTAAATCTTTGAAATTGGACATATCTCCTCGAATCCTATTCTGTTTCTTCCTCTCCTTCAGGTTTTCTTGGAACTTACCTCTTAAGCAGCTGTTGAATTGTCCCTTTCTCTCCTTTTACATTGCCTTAGTTGAAGTCCTCAACATTTCTTGCCTGACTACTATAATCCCATTTTTTTGCAAAACTAAGTTATCTTATAAAATGTAAATTTGGGGGGCGCCTGGGTGGCTCACTCGGTTAAATGTCCGACTTCAGCTCAGGTCATGACCTCGTGGTTCATGAGTTCAAGCCCCGTGTCAGGCTCTGTGCTAACAGCTCAGAGCCTGAAGCCTGCTTCAGATTCTGTCTCCTACTCTCTCTGCCCCTCCCCTGCTCATGCTCAGTCTCTCTCTCTCTCTCAAAAATAAAATAAACATTACAAAATTAAAAAAAAATAAAAAATGTAAATTTGGTAATTTTACTTCTCTACTTAACTTTCCAAGTCCTCTCTTGCTAGTGTTTTATAGGATCTTAATAGGTTACACAAATCTTAACAATCTGTGCCCCACATCCCTCTAGCTATCCCCAGCTACAACTCCTGCTTTGGCCAAGTCTGTGGCATAACTAGGTGTTTCAGAGCTCCTTGCCTGGATACTTTTTTCTTTGCCCACTCAGAAGGTGATAAAGTCCTACAGTAGAATCAGCTCAAATATTACCATCTGAGTCTTCACTGACCCACCCCTGTCAAAACAGTTAAGGTACATATTAGCACTCTGAATAAGACATTACACTTCATTATATTTTAAATAAACAACTTCAATTGAGGGTCTTTGAGCTTATTCATCCTGTATCTCAGAGACTGAACCCAGGGTATAGCACCCAGAATTAAACCAATAAACATGTGTAACAGGGGTGCCTAAGTGGTTCAGTTGGCATCTGACTGTTGGTTGCAGCTTGGGTCATGGTCTCACGGTTTGTGAATTCAAGCCCACATCGGACTCCATGCTAGCAGCATGGAGCCTGCCTGGGGTTCTCATTCTCTCCCTCTCTCTCTGCCCCTTCCCAGCTCACTCTCTCTGTCTCTCTCTCAAAATACACTTTAAACAAACAAATAAATAAATGTAATATAGAGGCAACATGTTAAAAAACCTTAATATGGAAAATTGTTATTACTCCATGACAAAAGTTTTTGTCAAAGATTAAAAACTCTGTCAGTTTTAGGTGAAATAGGAAAATGAAAAAATAGAAAAACTGGTATTAAGTGCAGTGTAATTTAAAACATTAGAAACATTGAGAACTGCTACATTTCTTTGTAAAAATTTATCAAGAGTTGTTTAAACAGTGCCCACCTATGCCTTGGCAAATCGTTGTACTCCTTCTAAGTTTGGGTCAACTTCCAACATTCTATCCTTTGCACTTTCAATGTCATGAAATATCTCTGAGAGTTCCTTTCATAACAATTTTTTTTGCTTGTGTTACTTTGAGACATTTTCATCCTTCTTGTCATACCACCTTCCTCATTTATGTCAACTTATCTGCCTTCACTAAATCCCTTTGGCTGCATGTCTAGTCTCTCAATGGTGACAGCATCCACAGTCCATGGTGAGCTATTTCTTCTACAATTCCCCATCCATGTGTGATTCCAATTTCACTCCCAGTATTATCACTCTTTGTTTCTTTGCTGTACAATTCCCACTGTCAATGATCCATTTTTGTAAAAAAGGTCGTGAGTTTATTAGTGGAAGACAAAAAGGCAACACTACTACACACTGTGCCTATGCATGAACTGTGTAACAAATATACAGTGACCAACCATGGGCAGACTCTGAAATAAGTGACATGAGCGGTCACTGGGTCACAATGCACACCTGTTATTTACATAATGAAGAACAAGGAGTTCTTACTTCAAGCAATTATTCATTCTTAAAGTATGGTGGTAACTAAAATGGGAACCCTGTTGTTGGATGGCTGGTGCTACTGACCTAAACCCTGATAACTGAAATGTGTATACTGAAAGTATACAAAGCACTGATGGTTTCCAAAAATCTATCTGGTATGTCATTTTCTTTTTAAAATGATTTCAATCTGTTAGCAGATGCTGTAAACTGCCTCAAAGTTTAACACATCATTCAAATTGCCAACATACTCCTTTTTTTTTTAAGTAGGCTTCATGCCCAACATGGGGCTTGAGCACACAACCCTGAGATCAAGACCTGAGCTAAAATCAACAGATGCTTCACCGACTGGGTCACTCAGCACCCCCAACTGCCAATATATTTCAGTTAAAGTACCCCATTCAAGGGGCATGTGGGTAGCTAAGTTGGTGAAAAGTCTGACTCTTGACTTCAGCTCAGGTCATGATCTCACAGTCTGTAAGATAGAGCCCCACATAGGGGTCTGTGCTGGCAGCGTGGAGCCTGTGTAGGATTCTCTCTCCTCTCTCTCTGTGCCCCTCCCCTGCTCGTACACACTCAAAATAAATAGACATTTTTAAAATACGAATTAAAAAATAAAGTACCCTATCCAACTTTAAATTTAAAAAATGATTATTTTTACATTAAAGCGTCAAAGACTGACTAAAGTGGATGGATTGATCAATTACAGAACACACTTAGAAACTAAAAGGTCACAAATTGGTATTTCTTTGATATAACTCACTGACTGAAAATTTAGGAATTGGGTCATCAATAGAAAACAGAATCAACTAAGCTTACAAATTGCCTTTTGAAGTTATTCAGCAACTCAAAATAATGTCTATCAATTTCAATTTGTTACTTAATACTACAAAATATACTAACCCAAAGTAGTTGAGGAGCTTTATCAGATCACATAAACCGTGCATGCAACTACACAGTGCCCACAAATAGAGGAAAGTATACCAATTATTCATTTCCAGTGGGTGGGTAACTTTCTATCCAATCCTAAAGGCTTACTACTAATTTGGTTCAACTTGGCTTAATTCCTAGAAGACTGGACTGGGGAGTTCATGAATTATCAACATCTGACAAATTCTAAGACAGTAACATCAGGGTTGAATTTACCAGTTAGTATTTGACTCACAAATGTACTAACTATATTTGTCTTTTAAAGGTGATCAAAGGTGCTAACCATTCTACAGTTCAAAAAAGAAGCAATTTAGTGAGAATATTTTATTGGCTTTGACATTTTAAATTTATCTCAGAAAATACTAACAAATCCTCATACAGGAGTCTAGACTACTGAAATAAATATTTCTTGGAATCCAAGAGGTCTTTACTGCTTACATCTTAGTTACTGACATTCATACTTGAATGAGCTTCAAATTGGAAAAAATCTGAGGTCTCTCCCTGTTTAAAGTCTTTACTGGTATCTCACAGCTCTTAGTATATCTAACACTAAATCTTTTAAGCCTGGTTTATAAAGCACTTTAAGCACTTATTTCTTATGCCTGTCAAGCCACTAGTTCCCCAGGACTGCTCTTCCCTCATCAATAGACTTCTTTCAGTTCCTCAAATGGCCACCCTCTCTCACTCCACCTCTCATGCTGGTACTTCTCATCTTCTCCCAACCTGTTCTTCCTCCAACCCATGCCCTTATGCTAACATCCTCTGCCATTCTTCTGGCTAATTCCCACTCCACCTTCAACTTAAAAGTAATTGCCTCCGAAAATCCTTCCCTATATACCAGAGGTCAGGTAACCAAGTAGATACTCCCATAACTATTTCAATTATCAACACTCATCAAATTATAGCAATTACTTATTTAAAGATTGTCTTGCCCCTACGACTACAAAATGAGTGAAAATAAAGAATGAGTTAGGGGCGCCTGGGTGGCGCAGTCGGTTAAGCGTCCGACTTCAGCCAGGTCACGATCTCGCGGCCCGTGAGTTCGAGCCCCGCGTCAGGCTCTGGGCTGATGGCTCAGAGCCTGGAGCCTGTTTCCGATTCTGTGTCTCCCTCTCTCTCTGCCCCTCCCCCGTTCATGCTCTGTCTCTCGCTGTCCCAAAAATAAATAAACGTTGAAAAAAAAAATTAAAAAAAAAAATAGAGTGTGAGTGTACAGAAGTATATTCATGCAGGAATGTTTATACACAAATGTCCCATCTCACTCTAAAGTCTTTCGTTCCCTGTCTGAGATCTTTAAGGCATTTATTTATTCCCTAAACCCATAAGGTAAGATACTTAATAGTGAGATATTCCAAAGGTCCATCAGGATCCTCAATAAAATAACAATTATTACAAACTAGTACTTACCAGGTGCCCAAGAACCGTTCTACGAACTTTACACATATATATTCACTTAATCCTCACAAGAAACCTATAAGGAAATATATAATTACCCCCATTTTACTTGTAAGGAAATCAAGACACAGCAGTGTTAAATAACTTGGCCCAAGGTCACAAAGCTGATAGACAGTGAAACCAGTATTCAAACCTAGGCAATCTGGCTTCAGGTAACGTATTCAGAAAGTTCAGAATCATTCAACAAAATTCACAAGAGCAAGAAAGTAAGGTGTTTCTGGTCAAATACCACATAAATACAGTGAAAACAAAGTAGACAGACTACTTCAATCTACAATTCAAGTTTACGTTTTAGGTTTACATAGCATTTAAAATATAACTGGTGATAACATTTTATTGAGCTCTTACTAATTACCAGGGATTCTGTGAATCCTTTTAATACCATCCTTAGTTCTTATACTGACTCCAAGAAACGGGTAAGTAAACTAAGGTTAAGTAAGATTAAATAATCAGAAGTTAAATAACATGCCAAGGTCACATATAAGTAAGTAGTCATGTCTTAGACTAAGTTCTTAAACTAACAAAGTTTACCTTTAATGAGAGCATTTGCCTAAACCAGAATTTAAATTTATTGTAAATACCTTCCAGTTCAGCATAATTTATCTATAATTTTGCATACACTGGTGCATAAAATCTGCTTCTAAAACATTCTTGTCATATTTTCTTTATAATACTACCAACAGTGATGCAAGGTAGCACAATAAAGTTAAAATACATTCCTGGGGCGCCTGGGTGGGCTCAGTCAGTGAGTGACCAACCTCAGCTCAGGTCATAATCTTGCGGTATGTGGGTTTAAGCCCTTCGTTAGGCACTGTGCTGACAGCTCAGAGCCTAGAGCCTGCTTCAGATTCTGTGTCTCCCTCTCTCTCTGGCCCTCCCCTGCTTGTGCTCTGTCTGTGTCTCTCTCAAAAATAAACATTAAATAAATAAATAAACAAAAAAATAAATAAATAAATAAATTCTTAATATGGTAGAGAACAAGTATTATTTGGCTTACCTTTATAAAAGACATATTCTTAATCATTTATAAAATATCATTATTTACCTAGTTCAGTAAAAGGGAAAAATTTACATACCACTAAAAGAGTCTGGACTACAATCATCATTATTATCATCACTGCATTTACAAAGTCTATTCTGAAACACTTCCTATTCATTAACTAACTTAATCCTTTAATAATCCTATAATAAAGTTACTATTCACTCCATTTTACAGCTGAGCAGCCAGAGGCACAGACAGGTCACACAGCACAAAGTTGTACAGCTAGAATATAGTAAAGTCAGGACCATCACAGCAGCAGGCTGTCCCCACACCCCAATCTATGCTCCATAACAAGAGCATTCTATCACAGCAACGAACTCAACACCTTGCATAAAACTGTAAATTGAAAACAGCAATCATTTGCTCTTTTTCCAAGTTATTTCTAAATTCAAAGATTAGGAAATTCCACAACTACATTAAAGAATATTAAGCTGGGAAGCACTTATCCAATAGACATCTTCATCTAGCATCAATAAAGCTGGCACTTTGTTGGTGTTTTATTCATAAACCTGAGTGTTCCATTAAGAAAAAGTTATCTAGGGGCACCTGGGTGGCTCACTCGGTTGAGCGTCTGACTTCAGCTCAGATCCCATCTCACTGGTCCTGGGCCTTGAGCCCCACGGTTGGGCTCTGGGCTGACAATTCAGAGCCTGGAGCCTGCTTCAGGTTCTGTGTCTCCCTCTCTCTGACCCTCCCTGCTCGCACTCTGTGTTTCTCTCTCCCAAAAATAAACATTAAAAAAAAAAAAATTAAAAAGAAAAAGATATCTAAATCATCATTACACTTGCTTTGAAATTACCATCTTTGAAATACTTGATATAGTTTTTAGTTGCAGCATAATATAAAAACTAAGATAGCTAAATACTTGAGAAAAGATTCACTACAGATTATAAAACAGATTTCATCTCCTCTGAGCTAGAGATGATCAGCTTCCTAATTTTGGAATTATATAAAGTTGCCCAAGGAAACACTGAAGGTGGCTGGTCCTCATACAATTAGATAGTAGATAATCAAGTCCAAAAACATGAATCATGAAAGAAAATCCAAATGTAACCTCACATTTTAATCATTTACTACTTATCTTCTTCTCTTATACAGAATAATTCACTTAAGAGCAGAATTATTGAAACTGAGGAAAAAATACAAGATAAAAATTTCAAAACATTTTTCCAGGTAACTCTAGGTAAGTCACTATGAATAAATAGTATAATACTCTCAGTGAAGGAGTGGATCAGGATTTGAATAAGGATCCTTTTTTTTTTTTTTAAGATTTTATTTTTAATGTTTATTTATTTCTGAGACACAGACATGAGCTGGGGAGGAGCAGAGAGAGAGGGAGACACAGAATCCAAAGCAGGCTGTATCTAGGCTCTGAGCTTCAGCAGAGAGCCTGATGTGGGGCTCGAACTCACAAACCTTGAGATCATGACCTGAGCCAAAATCAGACGCCTGAGCCACCCAGGCACCCCTGAATAAGGATCCTTTTATCCACAACAGGATTATTTTAGAACGGTGTATCATCTAGTTGAAGGAGTTACCACATTTGAAAAACAATGATCAAAGAACTCTAATAAAATTACAAAGAGAAGGAAACAAATTTAAATGAAGGCTTATTCTGTGTTTACCTATACTGTATAGATAAGGAAATTAAGATTCTGAAACATTGAAAACTCTGATTTAAAAAAAAAAAAATCACACAGCTATTAAGTGGTGGGGTTAAAGATTAGAACCCAGACTTAATTCCTCTGTAACATTCCTAGAACATTAAATTCTGAAGCTTTTCTTTGATTATTCAAAGATGCTTCATGATAGTATTTGTGACTAAAACTAAGTTTTCTAGTAGATTAGTAACAAATTGGTTTCCATTGGACACCACAGGTTAGGCAGATTTCTTACATATGACAACTTTAAAAGGCTCAACCCAGAGAAGAAAAAAATTGATAAAATGGACTTCATCAAAATTAAGAACTTCTGCTCCTTGAAAGATACTGTTAAGAAAATGAAATGACTACTGGTAGACTGGGAGGAAATACTGCAAAACACATATCTGAATAAGGACTTGTATCTAAAATACATAAAGAACTCATAAAACTCAATAACAACATAATTTTTTTAAAAACAGGCAAAAGGTATGAAGACATTTCACTAAAAAGATATACAGATGGCATAAACGCATGTGAAAAGCTCCCCATCATTAAAGAAATGTGATTTAAAATCATAAAGAGATACCCCTACATACTTATTAGACTGACTAAAATTAAGAAAAATATAAACAAAAGACCTGACAACACCAGTGCTGGGGAAAGACTCAGAGCAATTGAACTCTCAAACTGTTTTCTTCCAGTTCTCATACAATACTGACAGGCATGCAAAATAATGTGGTCACTTTCAAAAAGATGGCAGTTTCTTATAAATTTAAGTATATGCTTAGCATACTACCCAGCAATCCCACTCCTCAGTAGTTATCCAAGAGAAATGAAAATATATGTTCATGCTAATGTTTACAGCAGCCCTATTCATAATCTCTCCAAACTGGAAATAATACAAATGCCCTTCAGCTGGTGAATGGATAAACTTGGTAAACATCCCTACAATAAACTACACAGAAAAAGAAAAAACTGCTTTTACACTCATGACACATAGATGAATCTAAATGTAGTATGCTAAAAAAATTTTTTACTTAGAAAAATTTTATATTATGCTAAGTAACAGAAACCAGACTCAAAGCTACATGCTCCGTGGCTCCATTTATAGGACATTCTAGTAAAGGCAAACTATCAGGGGTTTTCAGGAGTTGGGGTTAAGGGGATGGACTGATTGTAAAGGATACAAGGAAACTTCTTGGGAGTGCTAGATAAATCCTGTATCTTGACTACAGTAGTTTTACATGACTACATAATTTGTTAAAGCTCAGCACATTGTACTAAGAAGGATGAATGTTAAGGTAATGTAAATTGTACCTCAGCAACATAAACATCAACAAGAAACTAATATAAATGCAATTATGCAAATAATTCGTTACAAATGAATTATAATGGATATGAATTTGTAACCACAAACCCAGTGTAGAACATCATACCTCCATTTTAAAAAATCATTTAAAAATATTCCTTTAGAATATTCGCTTAACTCACACAGGGCATATATACCATTTTGTAACATACCATAGCATTAGCATTATTGGTTTTTATTTCAGTAAAATAATTATTTAAATAAAAATACTGCATGCATTCACTTTTTTCCAAAACCAATTTCATTAGTTTCTAAACGGGCTGAATGCTTTCATGTGCCAAGAAACAATTTTATATCATTCCTTTGTTATAACTGAATAAAAAAACATTGCTCTTATAAAAAGAATTAATTTACTACTGAAGACCTCATGGTTATAGATTTTTCAAATCTCTGTAATACCATCATCCACTTATTGGTCCATTTGACTTCAGAAATCTTAAGAAAACAGCAGTTAAATAGCTTTTATTACATTTGAAAGAGGTAGGTGTGTGTCTGGAATGATAGCTATTTTTCTCGTTTAGGGGGTGAGAACACAAAGCAGCCCCAAACTAAACTCTGAGGAGTACAAGTCTCTGTTTTCAAAGCTGTAACCTATTAAATAGTCCAGATTACATTTAACTCCTTTTAAAAGCAGTTCCCTTCCTCCCCCCACTTCCCCCCCCCCGCCCCCGCCCCATTCTGTATATTCAGGGGCTCTCAATGCCAAAGAAAACAGCCCCTCTCATTTGTATAACACTAATAGTTTATAAACGCATTTTCGCACATATAATCTCTTTTAATTCTCACCAAGGCCTATGAGAAAGTGCTTTGTTTTTTTGTTTTTTGTTTTTTTAATTTCCATTTTGTAGACATCAAAAACCCACTTGGAAGGTCAGATTAGTTGTTCAAAAATCACACACACCAGGTTAAGTGGCAGGGCCAGAATGCTGTTGTTTTTTTTTTTAATTTTTTTTTTTAACGTTTATTTATTTTTGAGACAGAAAGAGACAGAGCATGAACGGGGGAGGGTCAGAGAGAGGGAGACACAGAATCTGAAACAGGCTCCAGGCTCAGCTGTCAGCACAGAGCCGATGCAGGGCTCGAACTCACGGACCGCGAGATCATGACCTGAGCCGAAGTCGGTCGCCTAACCGACTGAGCCACCCAGGCGCCCCCAGAATGCTGTTTTTTTATTACTCTGGTATCCATTAGCATCTACTACAGCCTGAAGACAGCCAACATTATGGGAAAGCTATACCTAACAATGTCTAGTAATACTAGCAACACTTGATAGCCACAATGTATTATTAAAGGAGAGTGAGTAAAGAACAGTTTAGTGACTACTAAACGTGGAATGAAATCCTGGATGGAAAAAACCAAAGGCCATTACTGGAACAAGAGGCAAATTTGAATAGAGATGCGTATTAGACAATACGACTGAATCAATGTTTAATTCCCTGAATTCGATAACTGTAACATAATACGTAGAGAAAGTCCTTGTTCTTAGGTGATACATATCTTAAATATTCAGGAATGAAAGGTTATGATATCTGCAACTTACTGAAAGTGATTCAAAAAAATGTGTGTATAGAGAGATCAAATGGCAAGACGCTAACCGGTGACCTAGGTGAAGATTATACCGTACTCAGTTATTACTACTGAATTTATAAGATTGAAATTTCAAAAGGTGTAGAAGATAAAAAGTAAAACATTAATATTCTCTAAGTTTTCTTAAATAGCTATTAGTCATCTCCAATGAGATCTTTTGTTAAGAAACTGAATTTAAAAAGACACATTATTTTTAGTGCCTCTGTAAGTTAACTCTAGTTGAATCAAACAGATTTGGTTCATTTAAAAACAACAGGGTACAAAACATGGCAGCAAACAACACATAATATTTCTGAGGAACAGCTCATACTTTTTTAATGCTATGGCAATTTTTAGTAAAATTTACATACTGTCCTTAATTTTAAGAAGCCTAACATCTGCTAAAAACAGATAAAATCCAATGTCCAATTCTTATGGATCATTAACAGTATTCCAAAAAGAGTAGACATGCTGTCAGATAGTACATACTTAGCTAAAATTCAATCCATTTCAATATATATGATTTTACCATTGAGTGTTTCTCCCATCCCATTCCAAAAGATTTTTTTAACAATTTTTTGTAATCTTAATATATTTCACAATAAATGCAGTGTAGTTGCACCATGTACATTATTTTATTTCCATGAATTCAACCATAAGCCCTCAGGGAAAAAACACTGTGGATTTCAATAGCATAGACACCATTTCACTAACAAACATGCCTTCCCCAAGCACAAGTATGAGAATGGAGCTGTCCAGTTAACACATGCCTTTCTCCCTGTGCATCTTGCCAAGCTTCACTCCTAGTATTTAAAGCATTCTTGTGCAACAGATCCCACAATGTAAGCCAACTCTTCACCTGGTGCTCAGCTAAAGAAATTTATTTTTAAAG
This sequence comes from Prionailurus bengalensis, assembly GCF_016509475.1. Lineage (NCBI taxonomy): Eukaryota > Metazoa > Chordata > Mammalia > Carnivora > Felidae > Prionailurus > Prionailurus bengalensis. The sequence continues at coordinate 101,259,095 of NC_057355.1, forward strand.
TTTCTGAAGGAAACACTAGCTACTTTGTACTTCTAGGAGACAATAAATGTATAACATAATTCACAACCACTTTAAGAGATTTTCAAAGGTTATTTTAACTAAAATCTATTTTTTTGTCACATGTACTAACTTCACAACTTAACTCTATCTGAACATGCAACTCCAACATAAATGTACACTATTATTTACACCAAGAACATAACACACTTCAATGCAAGGAGGACTTCTTTCTAAAGGCTACATTCAGAAACATTCCTTAAACTTTCTAGGTCAACTCCATATATTTCTTTTTAGTTATTCCTGAGTCCACCAATTTGTACTTTCTTTCTCTATATTTTAACCTGATCTAACCACACTTCTACATTCTTCCTACTCATAGACTCACAGCAAAAAGAAACTCAGAAATCACAATCTAGGGGTGTCTGGGTGGCTCAGTCGGTTAGGCATCGGACTCTTGATCTTGACTTCAGCTCAGGTCATGCTCTTTCAGTTCGTGAGTTCGAGCCCCGTGAACTCACAAACTTGTAGACAGAAATTCAGAAAAGAAAAAAAAAAAGTTCAGAAAAGACATTTATAAAGTGATGCTGAAACACAGCGAAACAAAGCAGCTCTTTGGCATTTAGAATCCTCAATACTAAGTTCTGAGTACTACTGAGTAGAACAGTTTTAGTATTTCTTGATCTGCAGAGGAACATAAGGGAATCCCATAAAATTGGGCCTCTTCCTTACAAAACTTAGTTTTGAATACAATTAGCTTATCATTTTATTCTGATGTCTTATTTTTATAATTCTTATCCCTGATGTTCTTTATATTAACTCTACTTTTTTGTTTTTGCAAGTTGTATTTATTTAAGTAATGTCTACACCCAACATGGGGCTCAAATTCACAACCTTGAGATCAACAATCACATGCTCTTCTGACTGAGCCAGTCAGGGACCCCTTATTAACTCTTGACTTTAAAATAAAAAACACTCTACAGGTTTGAAAATTATTTTTAACAAAAAGTACAATAAATTTTTAAAATTCTATTTGAAGCTTTCAACCTGGATTTTTAAAAAATAATAAGGTAAAAATAACAATTTTTCATTTTCAGAATGAGGTATGAACATTGAGGGCACCACTGTGGAGATTATTTCTCTAAATCAGCCTAAACTAAGTCATAGATAGAAAAAGTTTTCTGTGACATCAGGATATAATTCTCTAAAGCCCGCTTCTTCATAGCATACAGTCTTTATTTTCTTTTAAAAGGTCAGTGCAGAATAACATGAGTTTTACACTAAGATTTAAAGAAGCTTTACAGATCTTTGAATCAAAGTCAGACATCAAAAAATCATAGTTTAATGACCTTAACTTTAGTGTGAAAGTTCTTTATAAAATTCCAACCACGTCGGGGCATCTGGGTGGCTCCGTCGGTTAAGCAGCGACTCTTAGTTTTAGTTCAGGTCATGATCTCGGGGTTCATGTATTCAAGCCCCATGTCAGGCTCTACAGTGACAATGTGGGGCCTGTTTGGGATTCTCTCTGCCTCTCCCCCAGTCTCTCTCAAAATAAATAAACTTAAATAAGTAAGTAAATAAAATAATGTTGCCGATACTACTAAGGAAGCATTATTTAGTTTTTTTAGCTTGCTTAATTGAAGTGCCTAAGTTTGGGCTGAACACTATACCTTCACAATAAGGCTGACCTTCAAGGGCCAAACCCAGGAGTTGTGTCATGATCTGTTTCTGATCACAGACCTCTTTGAGAATCTAATGAAAGTTAAAAAGCCTCTTCTAGGGGTGCCTGAGTGGCTCAGTTCGTTAAGCATCTGACTTCGGCTCAGGTCATGATCTTGCGGTCCGTGAGTTCAAGCCCCGCATCGGGCTCTGTGCTGACAGCTCAGAGCCTGGAGCCTGCTTCAAATTCTGTCTCCCTCTCTGTCTGCCCCTCACCTGCTCGTGCTTTGTCTCTCTCTCTCTCTCTTCCAAAAATAAACATTAAAAAAATATAAAAAAAATTAAAAGCCTCTTCTCAAAATACTCCATATGTGCACATACATACACATTTTTATTTTATTTTTTAAAACTATTTATTTATTTAAATAATCTCTACACCCAGCATGGGGCTTTAACCCACGACCCCAAGATCAAGAGTCACACGCTCTTCAGACTGAACCAGACAGGAGCCCCACATACAGAATTTTAATACAATTTTGAAGGAAGGAGTCATCATACAATCTATCAATCCATAGAAATAATTGTTATCACTGGTTACACAGGAAGAAATCCTTAAAACTTAATGCTTCTGGTATTCATACAGATTCTGATGAGAGTAAGAAGAACACCAGACAGGCATCTGGGATCTGAAGATGTTGGTGAAAGCTGCAATACTTCTGTTCTATGGTACCATAACTTCCAAAGCCATAGAAGTCAGATTCTGGTAAATGTCCATCTCTGCTCAGCAATCCCAAGACTCATGACCCTGTGCCATATCCACCTCTTATCATCTAGATTCTGCAAGCTGCTTTCATCTACTGTAGTTGCTGACAAGTCCACCCAGTCCACCCTTTAAAACCTTCAGGGACACAATGTTTCTCAAAAGGCAAGCCACAGCAGTTTTAAGCAACTCTGAAGAAAGTTCCTTTTTAATTTGACTAACCTGGTTTGTAAATTTTAGATCCTGCCCTACTGAATTTCTCCTCTTCTCAGTACCAGAAGGTAACAAAATAGTTTACCATTCAAAGAATCTAATCCTAAAACCAGGAGCAAAAAATCATTTAGCTCTACTTTTACCAAACAGATAAGTCAGAATAATGATGAAAAGCACTTTCTATTTGGAAGTCAAAATGTAACAGATCACTACTGGTTCAGTTCAAGAAAACAGAAAGGTTTCCACGTACACAGCATTTCCTACTTTGCTGGGCTTCTTTCACTGCGTAAAAAATTAAAAAGTACCAACATGAAAAGATTCAGATTATAGTCAATATTAACATCAGTTCTGTCTGCAAATAGTTTATTCTCTATATCTCTATTTATGTCTGTGATTCTGCAATAAATAGTTCTAATCAATGCAATATAAATATAGAAGTCATTATTTATTCATCAGAAAAAGACTGGCTTTCAAGAACTGTAAGCTGTCTCAGTCACCTTCAACAGCTCCTTTTTCATATTAAGAAACATCTCTTATTGAAACCAGTGTATTAATAAGGTCCACTGATCATATATAAGCAATCTGACACAAATGTTTGTTTCCTTTGAAACAAAGGAAACACTAATAATTATATTTGTTATTTTCTTCCTTAAATTATCCCACACTAGTGCTGGACAAAAAAGATTCACAAGTATTTTACAAACAGTGATTGATGCAGTCAATCAGATAGGAAAATGTTAACCAACAGTTAATTGGATTAACACTAGGGCAAAAATCTCACTTTCAAAGGACTACCCAGGGGGGGCTCGCTTTCCTGGGCTGTCTCAGCCCAACAATGCACGGTCCTAAGGAAGAGTCTACCTGGTAAGGAGCTTCTTTTAGGTCCTTCAGTAATTAAACTTCCTGCAGAGATACAAAGAACGTCCACTTAAATGAATTTTGGCCTTATTTTGCAAATTCCATTGGGGCACTATTTCCCTAAATTTACAGGGTAGGTATACAACAATCCCTGAGTTAAGAAATATGTTTCCTGAAAATAACCACTTCTCTAATTTTCCAGAGTGCCTTGAAGAATAAATACTGTTTAAATAAAGACCCCCTCCCCCCCCCAAGGCAGTGCCACACCTCACCTTATCAGAACTGCAAGACATACAAAAGGCATGTTAAACTCAGGAAGTCGGACCTCTGAGCATTTCTCTTGTGATAAAATCATCTATACAAACATTTCAGTTGATTTTTAAAACTGAAAATTCCATCACAAGCAAAATATGCACAGAATTTTCTTACAGTCCATATTATTGGATACCCTAGTATTTCAACCTTGTCAGTTTTAAATCAATGTGGTATATACATTTGTACCCAAGCAAATACTGAGTCCCGAATTAGTTTAATTATGCCTGTTTTTTAAGCACAAAATTCTTTTATGAGCTTGTTAATATACAACTGAACACTCGAAATAGCTGATTTAAAGCAGGACTACAGATAGTCAAACACTGCCCCACCCCTCATAAGAGTGGATGACTGGAACATTTTAATACACTCCATCACGTAGTAGCACAGCTATAAGAACCTTCATACCGGCACCAGAAGTTACACATTTTCCAGTACAGTTTATACTTCAAAGAATTTCTGCATCATCCTCAATACCAGATGTCGCCAACATTCAGGTACACTGAAGGCAAGTTATTGATAACCACAAGCCCTGTTAACGTCCCCCTTTCAACATAAACTTGCGCTCTTTTCTCATTTCTTTCAACGCGAAGTCGCTGAATGCAAAGAAATAGAGTGTTTTCGCAATTTTAAACTGTTTACGCAATTAAGTTTATTAATTGGAAGGCTGGAATCACTACATTATGAAATTTTCAAACAGTAACGACGTAAAACAAGATACAAAGGTGAAAAAGTCTGTTTCCTTCAACACTGAAAGACCTTTGAGTTTTGCAAAGTGTTTGCGGGATTCCAAGCAGGATTTCCAAAATCCACCCCTCCCCCAGCCGCCTCCCCCTCCCCGCAGCCTCAGTCTGGAGGTCGTTATCTTGCCGCGTCTGGGATGCTACTCACCGAGTTTTTCCACCAACTTGAGCATCACCCCTCCGATGTGCACTTCCCCGGTCACTCTTAGGGTGACATCGCGGTTCAGGTCCGTCACATGGACGCTCAGTTCCCACGTCCCATCGGCGTAGCAGCCATCTGGCATCCTTATCCCGTCCAGAGCCATGGCTCCTTCCTGCGAGCACGGAGGAAATGGCTCTCGTAAGCGTCACTCCCCCAAAGGAAGGCAAGTCCCACCGAATTCGCAGGGTCCGCCGCGGAGCGGGAGGAGGCGGAGGCCCCGAGGGTTTCCGCACGAGCTCGGGAGCGCGGCGGCGGGGCGGGAGCGCGGGCGGGATTGTGCGCCCCGCGCCCTGCCCGGCGGCCGCCCGCGCTCCCGCCCCGGCGGCGGCCCTCGGCCGGACTCGGCGCCGCCCGCCCGCCCGCCCCGCGCGGCCCCAGCCTAGCGGCCCTCGCCTAGCGGACCGCGGCGGGCTTCACCTGCCGTACTGCCGGCCGCGCCGCGGCGCGGGGCGACGCCGCCCGCCGGCCCCACGTCCCTCCTCCCCGCCCGCTCTCCCCCTCGGGTCCCCGCCGGGGTCCCGGCCCCTCTCACCGCGCGCTCCTCGCGCTCCCGGCCCGGGGCTCGCGCGGCAACAGGCGCGGGGGGCGGCGGCTCGAGGGGCGGCGGCGCCCGGACCCCCTCCTCAGCCGGCCAAGCGCTGCCTCCCGGCTGGAGCGACTAATGGAGTCCTGTCGTCGCGGCCCCTAGCCTCCCTCCCGGCGCTCCACCCCTCTCTCCCCGCCCCCTCAGTCGGACGGCTCGGGCTGGGCGCGCCTGCTCCCTCCTCCTCCGCCCGGACGAGCAGTCGCGAGCCGGCCGGACCGCCTCGCCCCCTCCCCCACTGTCCCCCGCGGCCGCGCCGCGGGCTGGGGGCCGCGCGGACTCCCGGGCTGGGGCGGGGGGGAGGGCGGGGCGGCGCGCGCGGTGGTGGGGGGAGCCGAGCGGGGGAGGCGGGGGGCGCCCGCGGCGCAGCAATCTCAGCCCCGCCGAGCCGCTGCCCTTTTATGGAAATGAAGGACCGGGAGTAGGGATTGAATCCAACATCCGGGCTCTCGGCGGCGGGACCTGAGGAGGGGGAGCTAGGGGAGCGCGGGCGGCCTCCCGCGGGGGCGCGGTGGGCGGCCGGGCGCTGCGTTCCGCGCTCGGGCCTCGGGCTCGGCCGCGGCCCGTGGCGGTGGGTGTCTGTGCGTCCAGCGGGAGAAGTGGGCTTGTCCGTGAGAAACGGCCACAGGAAATTCCCAGGGCAAGGTCGTGTGGAGGGAACAAAGTCCCCCGCCCCCTCCCCACGCCTGGAGCGGGTCCCGAAGTCTCGGGGCGGGAAGAGGTGCCACCCTCCGGGAGCTGGAGAGAGGGGTTTGGGAAGTGAAAACTTTAGGAAGTAAATGGCCAAGCTAGCTGCATGAACATCCCACAAAAGAATGAGAAAACCCGGAGGGAGGCGAACCACAGAAACTGCTTTGCAAGCAATGTCCGGCACAATCAGCAACTCCTACTGGACTCCCAAGAGTTTGCGCTGTTAACCCGTTCGCAAACTCCAGCCAGAAGCGAGTCAAATACCCTTACGATGGTCACTGGGGCGCGGGGGATGCAGTACTTTCAGAAACTTTCCCCAGCTGCTCCAGCTTTTTGTATTTCTGTATCTTTATAGGCAGCTTAGAAGTAACAGTCTAAGTCTTTTAGATGGCTAAACATCTTCTACCCCACCCTCGGCCACACCTTGAAAGAATTTTAATGGCTCAGGAACGGTGCCAGCAGGTTCAGGGAAGAACTAGAGAACTTTACCTGTTGAGACTGACTAGTGATAGAAAAAGGTCCCCTCCTGCGTCCTACTCTACTTCCAGTTCCCCAATTTACTGTTGCATTCAATTCAGAAACATCCATCCAGGAACCTGCCTTGTTGGCAAACGCGTGCCTTGAAAAATTCAGGTCAGGAAGACACGGCTAAGGTATCTCAGGGCCCATAAAAGACCCCAGTTTTCAATTACTTTGAAGAGGAACCTACTAGGCAAATAACCCTTTTGTTCATCAACGCAATTGGGAAACGAGGTTAGAGGCTTCAAGAAAAGGGTGGGACCCGTGAAAGCGAGAAAGGAAAGCAACGGAATTCAGATGCCAGAGGTTTGGCATAAAAAATAGGGAAAACCACTACAGTATTTTCAGCTAGTCATCATGGAGAAATTGATGCCTCAAGTCGGTAGTCTCTCCACTCTCCCAATTATTTCTACTCATGGAGGGAGGTTCCAGACAATTCTCTTGGAAAGCAATACGAATGTCCAGAGAGGAGGGAATATTTGGGTGAATTATGGTGTTAAAAATATACAGGAAAATGTTACTAAAATAGGGAATTACTTGTTAGGGTGAAAAAAAAAAACCTGTACATGTGGCTGTAACATCACAAGCTTATCTATTCTCAAATATTCAGAGAAAAAAGACTGGAAGGAAATACACCAGGATGTTAAGAAGCCGTCTGGGTGTTGAGATCATGGGAGATTTTTTTCTTCGTCATTTTCTAAGACCCCAAAGCTTTGCATTCAGAACTTTTCTATCACTACCTTAAATTTCATCCAGCATCTCAATTTCTCTGTGCACGCCATAACATTCACAATGATGGAATAGGTACTTGACTCACAGCAGGATTTTCAGGGGTTTCCTTTTGTGTTTTTTAATGTCCCCAAATGAAACATGAGTTCTTTGAGAGCAGGGACTTCAAATTCTTTGCATTGCCCACAAATTTAGCTTGAAAACGAAGGAAATGGAAAACATGCTGGCATCAAATCAATACAAACGTCAAAGAAAGTGTAGGCGGTGGAGAAACCTCATTATCAGAGAAATCCTGGCTTTGACATTTTAGGTGTTTGTTTATTTCCACATCTTATCTTAAAAATATTTGGGGAAAGGTATAAGGATGCAAGAACTATGAGATAGCATGCATTATGAATGGCACAAAATGAGGGAGAGGGAGGGAGCAGGTGGAAAATGGAAGGATAGAGATTTATAATGGAGCCAGGAATGAGACTAAGAATTGTACCTTAAGGACTTTTGTAAGTGTTCCAGTAAGTTCCAAGTAACTACTGCTTCTCAAATACGCCTTTACAGAACCAAAAATATCCATGTCCTTTCTGAATATTCCCTTTCCTTCAGACAGATTGGTCGAAGCTGTCATGTCTCAGAAACCCTTTTAACACTCACTTTCCACATTCTCGTTCTTTTCTCTCTCTCCAGTGAGTTACTTTCTGAACAACCTCCCACCACAGTGTCTATTGCTCTGACTACTGCACACTTCTGTGAACGTTCCCTACATTTAGTGACAGAGGAGGATGGTTAATGCTGTAAATAACAACTCCATTTCTTAACATGTGAAATTACTTAATTATAGCGTGACAAGAGACTTTTCTTTTAGACGTTTTCTGCAGAAAACCAGTAGTTTATATTTGAGCAGTATAGAGCACAGGAAGGCAGTGACCCCGTGTTAAGTACCATTGGAGGAATAATTAGATTAGGATGGGTGCAGCTGGTCTCTTCCGGCCTTCTTTTTGAGTATTTCAAGCTGGCGCATGTTTTGAAGATGAAAGAGTCAGACTCCAATTGCTGAAACTGGGAATTTTTTTTCCAGTGTATCAAGCGAAACTTTCAAGTGCATTTCTTAAATGTTTACTTCTACCTAATGTTTTCCACTGTATTCATGTGTGGAATCTTATCTGAAATCCCCCACTAGAAGCCCTAAGACAATGCAATACTTGTGGTACTTACATCATGCTGAAAAGTAGCCGAGAACTCCAGTGTTTGGAAGAACAGCCCAAGCACTGAAAGCAGCAATATCCAAATAAGGTACCAAGCACTGGTCTTAGATTTAGACCAAATGATACCTCACAGATCTGCCGTCAAATGCAGCCCTCAGACTTGGTAATCCACAGGCTGACTTCAGCTTTTTCTCTGAACCTACTTAAACTGTGCTTTATATTTCTAAAAGGTTAACACAAAATATATCTACTGGGCTTGAAAGAATGAGAGGTTGGGCGATAGGAAAAACTAAGAGAAGGTTTGTGTGAGTATGAATGTGTAAGGGTGGCTAAAAATGCACTTTAAAATGCCATATGAGGCCAGCAAGATGAAATGTAATGAATTATTCTTGTCAAATACCAGGTGAGCAGAATTCTTTGTCCCAGGGATTGCCAAAAATGGAACATACTGGTAAAGCTACTAAGAAAGTAGAAATCAAGGGGCATGGAGTGTGAGCTAAGAATGGGAAGGAAGGTTGCAAAGGCCATTTTTTTTTCAATATGTAGAAGTGGCGGTCATGGCAAACAGCAAGAAAAGGACTAGCAAATCTGGAATCGAGGAAGATTTTCTAGGGGTGAGGATGTTTCCACACAGACCTAAAGGAGGACTCTGATATAGGCAATGAAATCTCTACTTCAAGGGGAGACAAATGTGCTTACTTGTATTTACTGCTCTGGAGTACAGACAATTTTTTTGTAGGAAACCATGCTGGGTGATACTAGAAAATTTTTTTTGAACATCATAACATCTTGGGAAATATTCTGTCCTTGACAAAAATATGAAGAGTTCATACATAGGCTCACACAAAGTAGCTAATTGTGTACTTAGTACAGTGAATGGCACTGAGACAGACATGTAGACATATAACACCTGTCACAACGTCTTAAAGGAACACCTATCTAATGTAGGAGGCTTCTATTTAAAACATCATAAAAGATATCCACATGCAAAAAGAATAAATTAGGTCCCTACCTTACACTGTATACAAAAATTAACTCAAAATTGATCATAGACCTAAAGTTAAGATCTAAACTATAAAATTCTTAGAAGAAGACATAGGAATAAACTGTTGTAACCTTGGATTAGGCAATGGCTTCTTAGATAAGACATCAAAGCAAATGCAACAAAAGAAAAAACTAAACTGGATCTTATCAAAATAAAAAAATACCTAAGTTTCAAAAGATAGCATCAAAAATGTGAGAAAAGAACCCACAAAATGGGAAAAAGATTTTGTAAATCATAGATCTTTTAAGGGACTTATATCTAGAATATATAAAGAGCTGTTATAAATCAACAACAAGACAAATAACTTGATTAAAATGAGCAAATCTGAATAGACAGTTCTCCAAAGAGGATATACAAATGGTCAATGAGCACATAAATTGATGCTCAACATTAGGCACCAAGGGAGTCCAAATCAAAACCACAATGAGACAACACCTCATACCCACTAGAATGATATAATAAAAAAGAGACAATAACAAGTGTTGGCTAGGATGTGGAGAAATTGCAGCCCTCTACTGGTGGGAATTCAAAATAGCTAGCTGTTTGGAAAAACAGTGTGGCAGTTCCTCAGAACATTAAATACAGAGTATCATATACCCCAGCAATTGTACTCTTAGGTATACACCAAGAGAGTTGAAAACAAATGTCCACACAAATATTTGTATACAAATAAAAATAGCCAAAAGATGGAAACAACCTAAATATCTTTCCTTTGTCATTTAAAAGACATTGGGATGTTTCCATCTTTTGGCTATTATCAATATTTGTATACAAGTATTTAAAGAAATGATTCATGAAAAAAATCAGAAGGGAGAAAAACTATCACTCTAACATCTAAATTGTGAAGTACAAATCCACTACGAGGACTATGATAACCTCCAAAAGAAGGTCATCACTGACGTCATGGAACATTTTATGAAGAAAAGAAATCTAACTGGATCTGGAGGAATAGATGGAGTCAGGCCTACTGAGAGGAGTAGTGTGTGAAATCATGAAATCACGAGGCAGACATGAGCATGATATGCTCACCAGTCACAGAGAAAAAAGGAAGAAATGCTAAGGAGATGCTTTGGGGAAGAGTGGGCATAGAGTGAGGCCAGATGAGGTAGGACAGAAGTTTAGACTCTGAGACAGAAAACAGCAAGCCATTAAAAAGTCAGTGCATGGTGGGGGCACCTGGGTGGCTCACTCAGTTGAGCATCTAACTTTGGCTTAGGTCATGATCTCATGGGTTGTGGGTTAGAGCTCCACGTGGGGCTCGGTGCTGACAGCTCAGAGCCTGGAGCCTGCTTTGGATTCTGTGCCTCCCACTCTCTCTGCCCCTCCCCCACTCAGGCTCCGTCTCTCAAAAATAAATAACCATTTAAAAAAAATTTTTTTTTAAGTCCCTGCATGGTAGTAATATCATGAAAACAATGTTCAAATAAGATTAATCCAGTAAAAATATGCATGCTGGATTGGAAGAGCGAGGGACTAGAATCCAGAAAGTTGGCTTAGAATCTGTTCATAACTTAGATGTAAGAAAAAGTCTTTGTCTGGTAAGGTAAGTAATAGGGGTTGAGGGGTGGAGGGAATTCCAAAAGAGATATTATCAAAAAGCTTTTGAGCATTTTTGATATTCTAAGTAGTATGCACTTTATATGTTCGTTACAACAACCCTGAATTTTTATTAGTATCCTTATTTAGTGTGTGTTACCTGACGGCCAGAGAACCAGGACTAAAACCGAGGTCTGAAAAAAAAAAAAGTCATAAGTGCTTCAAAGTTTTTATGTTTGGGTGATCAGGCAGGAAGAACAGTTGGGTGACTGAGCGGAGAAACAGAAATAGGAAGGAGATGATTTCAGGGAGCAAGGGGAAGATGAGATGTTTTAAAAATGAAATATTGAACTTGGGGTGAGAGCCATATATCCCAGTGGAAACATTTAGAGGGCAATTAGGTACATAAGCCAGTCTATCTTGTAAGAGGCTCAGATCACAGAGAAAAATCAGCAGCACAGGGGCAAGCCTGAAGAGATGGTTCAACCCCCAAAGGAGACTGACTCGTGGGTAACTTCCTCTCTAAAGGCAGAAGCTGGAAGAGGAGTCATCTAAAGCAATTGAGGAAGGGATCAGAGGTGAAAAAAATCAGGTTAGTTCAGTGTCAGGCAAGCCAAAATAAGGAAGGCGGGGGGGGGGGGGGGGGGGTGGAGGAAAAGGAAAGGAAGGGAAAGGGGGAAATAAGGAACCATTTCAAGAAGGAAAAGGTGGTCAGTAGTATCAAAGATACAGAGAAGTCCAGGAGAATAAAGAGTAATTGAAGAAAACAAAGACTGGCAAAAATCATTTTACAGCTGACTGAAGACAGGACTACAAGAACTAGTATGGTAATTTGGAGGTGCCCCAGGAGCAGAGACAGTTTTTCAAAACAAGGGAGACCGGAGCATGCATAAAGACCATGGAAATTATAACGGGGAAATAGTTTCTTTAAACCAAGATGCCACTGGGATTTTTTGGGATAATTCCAAAGATTCGGGGAAATAGGAACAGCCCTAACCACAACAGAAGAAATACACGCCAGTTTCCAAGGTTTGGGTTGGGTTATTGGAAGGCTCTGACCATCTTATAGAAGTGGATACACCCAGCAAATCGTGCATAAACTTATTTATTATTTCTTAAATGTTTATTTATTTTTGAGAGAGAGAGGGAGGGAGGGGCAGAGAGAGAGGAAGACGGAAGATCTGAAGTGGGCTCTGTGCTGACAGCAGCGAGCCTGATGTGGGGCTTGAACTCACAAACCATGAGATCATGGCCTGAACCCAAGTCAGACGCTTAACGGACTGAGCCACTCGGACGTCCCTAAACATATTTAAAGAAATATTTAGTATTAGCCAACAAGGGGGTGTGGCTGGCTGGGTTATTGTGCTGTTCAATGGATGCCCTCCCAGGAGGTCAGATTGGGGCCAGGATGTAAGAAAGGAAGGATATGATTAAGAGATTATTTCAGTACAACTAGGGCAGAGATTCCAAGGTGCATAAGGGAGAACCAATGGTGACAGCACAGATGCCAATTTGCCCAGGCACAGAGGTGCTCCTGGGGACCCGCTGGCCCGGGACAGTGTAGTCACCACTTGCAGATCACTGCAAGGCCACAGGCCAAGCTGTCTTCATGCCGTCAATTCCTACAACACACCAGAAACTGACTTGCTCCAGAGTTTCCCTATTAATGAACACCCTAGTCTCCTCCCTGATTTCAGTGTTATTTAGTGTTTAGCTGGTTCCTCCCAAGTTTCAGTGCTAGGTAAACCACTGTCTCCCAACCCCCTTTCTGTGAAATGATCCCTACTCTTTTTGTGCTTGATGTTAGTGTCCTCTTCACAGGTATAAACCTTCAATTCTTTCCAACCCAGGAGTTGCACTTCCACTAACAGAGCCAAACCAGAAAGTCACCTACAATTCCAATTGCCTTGGGGTCAACCCAGTCTAACTTAGAAGGACAAAAGTGCTTTTTATCTACTTGCTCCTAAGAAGGTGCGCAGGTGACAGAGAATCGGCTGCAGCTTAACATCACCATCTGGTGCCTGGGAGGTGTCACTGCAAATCTGTTCTGTCCTTTAGAACTTAGTAAACAAATGGAAAAAGCATCCCTGCACCCATTAAAAGATAAACTCTTTATTTTTGGATCTCATCCTCTCTTTCACACTGTGCTTTTGGAGGTATCCACCCTATTCCCACATCAGAAGTTTTTTCTGCTGCATCTAATTCTCCCTTTCCTTCCAGATCATTGTCATTGCCCTATAAACTGACTCCAGCATCTCCATTTAAAGGAAGAAAGGAAAAGGTCTCTTTTGATCACAAGGATCCCTCCACTACCCATTCACTGTTCTGGTCCCCTTGAACACAAAACCACTTAGAGAAGATACCTACATGCAACATGTCTACTTCTTCAATCCTAAATCTCTTTGTAACTCACCCCCACACTGGTCTGTTGCCACCACTGCCCTGCAACCTTTCTTTCGGTCACTAATGACCTCTGTGTTGCAAAACACATGGTGCTCTCTTTCAAAACGCGCGCTCCTCTTGGAATTTGGAAATTGCCATGTCCTTGTTTGCCTTCTACCTCTCTGTCTTCTTTTTTTCAGTCTTCTCTGCTGGCTTCTTCTCCTCTAGCCCATGTCTAAATTCAGCACAGCAGGTGTAGGACCCTGTCTGGGCCCTCTTTTCTTCTCTACATACGTTTTCTCTCTGGCTGAGCTCCTCCTACCTTGACACTTACAAAACTGCCTCTGTGCTGATGATTCCCAAATGTTCAGCCCAGACCTGTCCTTGGGGCTCTGAACTTGGAGATCAATGTGTGACAGGCATTTCAAACCAACACAAGCAATGTGAAAATTGGCTCTCCCCCAACATCTACCCCTGTTCCAGTATTTTTCATCTCAGGAAACAACGCTGCTATCCATCTATTTGCTCAGCCTAAAAATAAGGTATCAGCCTTGATTTCCCACCTTGCTTTACCACCCCTCCTCCAGTGGCTAATTTAATGCTAAGTCTGTCTCTGAAATAGATCCCAAGTTGATCCATTTCTCTGCATCTCCACCATCACCACCCTAGTCCCAGCCACTATCTTCTCACTTGGATTATTTATTCAGTAGCCTCCTAAGTGGCCTCTCTGCTCTTTCCCTCTTCAGTCCATTTCCTACACAGTAGCTAGAGTGATCCTTTACATGTGCAAATCACAACCTTAACTCTTCTCTTAGAAACATCAAGGGTTTTCCATCAAACTTAGGATAAAACCTGAACTCCTTACAATGGCTTAAAAGACATCACAGGATCTGGGTCAACCTACCTGGCTGACTTCCTGCTCCCTGTGTCCAGTTAGCCTCCTCACTCTTCTGTCTTAGTACTTGCCATTCCCCCATGCCTCCAGCCTTTTCTCTGGCTCTTCCCATGACTCCATCTTTCTCAGCCCCAGCATCATCTCTTTAGAGAGGCCACGCACTTTATAGTAACCTTTGTCCCCACTCCCAAGTTACTTTCTATTTCCTCATCTGCTTTTTTCTTCCATAAAATTTACCAAAACTTGAAATTATCTCATCTGTTAGCTTGTCTCCATCCCACCCAGCCTTCCCCTCTGCCATTACGATGTCAGCAGTTTGAAGGGAACTTCCAATTGCATTGTGATGACTGGCTCCCTGGGCACCATCAGTGTTGCAGGTCCACATGAATGGAGGTCCTTGTGGCAAGCTGCCCTCGTCTGCCTTGTTCATAGCCCCCAGCACCTAGCACAGTGCCTACCACATGGAAAGTGCTCCGTAGTTGTGATATGAATGAAAGAATGAAATGTAGATGATCCCAAACATACACCTCAGATCCATGCCTCCAAGAAATGTAAATTCTAGGAGATCATTAGAACCAAGAGTATAAACATCACATAGAAATATTGATGTGGGGGTGCCTGGGTGTCTCAGTCGGTTCAGGGTCCGACTTCGGCTCAGGTCATGATCTCATGGTTCATGAGTTCCAGCCCTGCATCGGGCTCTCTGCTGTCAGCACAGAGCCTGCTTCAGATCTTCTGTCTCCCCCTCTCTCTGACCCTCCTCCACTCACACTCTGTCTCAAAAATAAACAAACATTAAAAAAAAAAGAAATGATGTGTTTCTCAGGGCCATGTGCATATTTAGTAGCATGGTGCCTCTGATCTTTGAGCTGTAAACAAGTGTATCAATGGACATACGTACTGTCCTCATCTTCACAAGAGAATAGTCCACTTGAGAAAATCAGTTTGAATTCAAGCCATGAGGTTTTTTCCTCTGTTAAAAAAAAAAAAATTTTCCACTCTTCTCCACTGTCTTTGAATAGTCACCTTAGCCCCTTCCAAACTAGACTCACTCCTCCCTCTCCCATGACTTCATCTCCTATTTGCCATTGAACATTGAAGCCATCTGGGTAGACACTTCTTGACCTATGCTACCAAACCTTTAACCCTGCCTGCTTCTGCACAAGGTGCCCTCTCCTCCTTTGCTGCCATTAGGCAGAGGAGACATCGTGTTCTTATTAAAGGTTAATCCACCTGTGCCCTGCATTCTATTTCCTCCTATTCTAGATTCATAAATTCTCAATTATCCATCTCTGGGGGCTTCAGACCCCCTCCTTAATGCTGAGACTTTGTATCAGCATTTAAATATGCTCAACATTTTAATGTCTTCCCCAACATTTGAAAGGCTGGATGGAGGACAGGTCACGAAGTCTACCCTGGACTTCACTGTCTCCTTAGTTGCTGTCCTCCCGTCATAGTTATCGAAACTTCTCAAAAGCATTTTAAGCATGTATTTATACTCACTGTCTCCGTTTCCTTACCAATGAACCAATTTAATCCCTGTTTCTGCCTTCCATTCCACTAAAGTAGCTCATGTTGGGGTCATGAATTATCTCTCACTGTTGAATCAATTCATCATTGTTTCTGCCTCTCATCCCACTAAAGTGGCTCACTTCATTAATTACCTCCATGTCACTAACTTTGAAAGGCATTTTAAACCCTTACCTTATTTGATTTCTTAGCAGTTCTTAATCACTTCATCCTTGTGATACTTCCCTTGTCTCCTGTCACACCTTATTTTCCTGGTCCTCCCTTGCTTCTTCTCCGACCCATTTGTTGGTTTATGTTCATCATAACCATGATTTGTTGGGTGGAGTCCTTGGGGTTCTGTCTGAATCTCCTTCTGTTCTCATTCAAAGATCTCTTTTTAGGGGTGTCACCCTAAATATTAAATATTAAAAATTAAATCAGATAAAACATTAGGCAGACCTAACGTAGGAAATGGTCCTGATCTGGTTTTGAGGAGATAGGCTGGAAGGCTTACCAGGGCTTTTCTATTATTTACTTTAAAGATTCTGCCAAAGAGCAAAACCCATATGCTCAGTTTCAGGCATACGCTGTGAAATTGTTATTCAGAGTCCTGAAGAAACGAGTGTGTTTAATTAGAGGTTGGAGGTAAGGTGGTAAGGTTTGGGTCCTATTTTGAGTGTATTAACTAGAGACCGGACTGCCCAGATGCCATACCGCAGGGCTTGAACTCACAAACTGCGAGATCATGATCCGAGCTGAATTTGGATGCTTAACTGACTGAACCACCCAGGCGCCCCATGTAACAGATACTATTAAAGCTCTGTCCCACAGTGGGTACAGAGCAATGGTCTCCTAAGTATAGTCTCTGAACCAACAGTATCTGCATCACCTAGGAATCTGTTAGACATGCATTCTGCAACCCCATCCCAGACCTACTGAATCAGCAACCCCGGGGTGGCCATCTACAGTCTGGGTCTTATCAAGTCCTCCAGGTGATTACGAATATTTGGGAACCACTAGCTTGTAGTGTATGAGCTTCCTTTGTCTCTCTGAGGGGAGGCTGCAGTGCTGGGAATTTCACACCCCTGGAGTGCCCTTCAACTATGGAGGGATGGGAGTTGGTGGATAAACGTTCCAGCCTCATACCCCTTAGTAAGAGATTCTTAGGGATGCTCCACATAGTCTCTCGAGAGTCCCCAGTAGGATTGAGCCCAGTTACCCACAGCGGTAACTTGCTCATTAATGATTTTTCTTCCTTCTTTTCCTTGTCTCACTTCCTCACTCATTCACAGAGCTTTCCGGAGCCAACTCTTAAGTAAGTCACTTGTGCCCAAATCCTTACCTTAAGGTCTGCTTTTGGGGAGACCCAGACTAAGACATATAATACAAATACCCCATGTGAAGGAAGCTTTCCCTTTACCCCAGGCTAGATCAGCTCACCTTGTTACCTTCTTTTTTTTTTAGCCTTTTTCTTTTGCGTCACGGCTTTCCCCACAGTTTATAATTATATATTTGTGTGATTCCTTGGCTAATGATTTCTGTCCCACCTTGAAGGAATGCTATCTATCGCACCTGTTATATCCTCAACACCTCCCAGGGCCTGTAACAAACATAGACACGTAGTAAATGTTTGTTGAATGAACAATGAATGGGTGGTACCATTTCATGCATAACTTGCGGAAGGTATATCTGAAAAATTCTCAGGTTTTCTGTCACCTACATTTCAACACATTTTTCTTTTACATTTCTTCCAGGCTTCTCTTCTTTCCTAAGGTTCAATTTTTTTTTTCACTCCATGTTTAGGGCATTGGCATTCTCCACATAATACTACTTTCTGTTAATTATGTCTGGATTTACCTTTTAACGTATTTCCTCTCCAACCAATACATTTGTCCTTCTAACAATGGGAAAGGCTCATTTTGTAATAGTATTTTTAATTTGCAAATCACAATATGCCTTGACATCCATCTTCAAAGCCTATAAAGGCTTTTCAACTGAAGGCTTCATTGGCCTTCTCACTTCTAACGGAGCTGAACATATAAATACATACCGAATACTTTCGCATTTCTGAGATAATTTAGTTTTGTCTGTGAAAAAATGGGGATGAGGACACTCCCTCCTTTCTCCCACACCTGAAAGTCTTTGCCCATCTCTGTTGCCTACATGCCCAAAGAGAGAGTTCTGTAGTTTTAAGTCAGATTATTCATTTGGACTGTTTTATTAATGGATGAGTTTACGTTAAAGTTTGCACCTATATACATTTTGTGTGTGTGTGTGTGTGTGTGTGTGTGTGTTAGGTTACCACACCTGGGGCAGCCTTAACACCTTTGTCTCATTCAATGTGACTTCCAGAGACTCAGACCTCTCCTATTTGGGATGAAGAAATGATACCTCACCTAAACCTTCAGTGCAAGCTACATTCTTCAGTGCAGCCCGAGACCCCCTCCCTCCCTGTGGGAATATAAAGTGCTTGCTCAGCTATTAAAGAAGTAGAACTTTGTTTTGCCTTTGGCTCTTTCTTTTCATGTGGTCAAGCCAACTGAGTATGCAGGATGCTTGGTGGCGTGGGATCTGGGAAGTCCGGGTCTCTAGTTAATACACTCAAAATAGGACCCAAACCTTACCTCCAACCTCTAATTAAACACACTCGTTTCTTCAGGAACTCTGAATAACAATTTCACAGCGTATGCCTGAAACTGAGCATATGGGTTTTGCTCTTTGGCAGAATCTTTTAAATAAATAATAGAAAAGCCCCAGTAAGCCTTCTAGTCTGTCTCCCCAAAACCAGACCAGGATCATTTCCTACATTAGGCCTGCCTAATGTTTTTATCTGATTTAATTTTTAATATTTTGGAGGATGACTTTCACAATTTCCCTGAGGAGACCATTTCATAATTTAATATTTATCTCTCAGACAGGCAGTGTTTCCAGTAATCAACCCAAATTTTAAATTTTCATCTTGTTCTCTTGGATATTATTTCCTCTCTGTGAAAAGTTAAAACTTTCAAATATGGTATTAGTGTACCAATAATTTGCCAGGTCCTTCAAAAAAATTAATACCCTGAACCATTTGTCTTTATTGTTTTTCTGAACACCTATGTTTTTTCTATCCTTTTATTATCTCCTTGAACTTATTTTCTACCTGTGGTCTCATTCTAAGTTGAAAATTCTTTATAGTGACTTTTTTTGTGGTAAAATACATATAACATAAAATTTACCATTTTAGCTAATTTAAATTTAGCTAATTTACAATTTAGTAGCATTAAGTACATTCGCACTGTTGTGCCTCCACCATTACCATCTGTCTCCAGAACTTTCTCATCTTCCCAGACTGAAACTCTGTATCCATTAAATACTAACTCCTCCTTCTCCCCAACCACAGTCCCTGGTAAATACTATTTTACTTTCTGTCTCTATGAATTTGACTATTTTAGGCACTTCTTATAAGTTCATTCTTATTTTTTAAAGAAGGTAACACATCTGGACTCTAACATGCTGTGATTTTAAATGATTACAAAAATAATAATAACCGGGGCACCTGGGTGGCTCAGTTAGTTAAGCGTCTGACTCTTGGTTTCAGCTCAGGTCATGATCTCATGGTTTATGAATTCGAGCCCCACATCAGGCTTTGTGCTGACAGCACAGAGCCTGCTTGGGATTCTCTCTTTCTCCTTCTCTCTCTGACCCTCCCTTGCTCACATTCTCTCTCTCTTTCAAAATAAATAAATAAAGTTAAAAAAAAATATTAATCTTATTATAGCTGTATTAACTCAAGGGTAATATTCAAAATATTTTTAAAAAATTTTTTTAACATTTATTTATTTTTGAGAGACAGAGAGAGATAGAGCACAGGCAGGGGAGGAGCAGAGAGAGAGGGAGACACAGAATCCAAAACAGGCTCCAGGCTCCGAGCTGCCAGCACAGAGCCCGACGCGGGGCTCGAACTCATGGACCACGAGATCATGACCTGAGCCGAAGTCAGCCACTCAACCAACTGAGCCACCCAGGCGCCCCTAATATTCAAAATATTTTTTTTTCAACATTTATTTATTTTGGGGACAGAGAGAGACAGAGCATGAACGGGGGAGGGGCAGAGAGAGAGGGAGACACAGAATCGGAAACAGGCTCCAGGCTCCGAGCCATCAGCCCAGAGCCTGACGCGGGGCTCGAACTCCCGGACCGCGAGATCGTGACCTGGCTGAAGTCGGACGCTTAACCGACTGCGCCACCCAGGCGCCCCTCAAAATATTTAATGGCTGGCATGGCAGGGGCACAGGGCAATCAGAACAAAGCTCAGCCCAGTCAGGGTGGATGATGGACGAACACAACAATACAACCTGACTTCTGCTTACAGCTACATGGCAACTCTTTTTCTCCTATATAACTCACTCTGATGTTGCTTTCTTGCCTTGTAGTTTTAGATATTTTGTTTTCATGTAATAAAACATGAAAACAGAGCCAGGTGATTCTACTGGCTCTGTGGATTTTTCTGCAGGCCTAATGGAGTCCTAAGCCCCCTAAAAAGTACATGAGGGAGAAGGATAAGCTCTATGTTTCAAGGAGAATGCTGTCAGTAGCAAGCCACAGAAAACTCCATCAAAGAGTCCTATGGAAGACAGGGCTGGAGACTTGGCATAGAAGAGCATTCTGATCTGTCAATTTTAATACAAGTTAGAATTTATGGTGATAAACAAAAGGAACACATTTTAGGGGCACCTGGGTGGCTGAGTCAGTTTAGCGTCCGACTCTTGATTTCAGCTCAGGTCATGATCTCACAGTTTGTGAGATTGAGCCCCATGTTGGGCTCTGCGCTGACAATGAGGAGCCTGCTTGGGATTACCTCTCTCCCTCTCTCTCTGCCCCTCCCCTCAAAATAAATAAATAAACATTTTTAAAAAGGAACACATTTTTACAGAGGATACTAGAAGCTAGCACTTTGGTGGGAGGTAACAGTATAATTTTCTTTTTACTTTTAAAATAATTTTCAAAAATAACTTTCATACAGGGGCACCTGGGTGGCTCAGTCAGTTAAGTGTCTGACTCTTGGTTTCAGCTCAGTCATGATCTCACAGTTTGTGAGTTTGAGCCCTGCATCAGGTTCTGTGTTGGCAGTGTGGAGCCTGCTTGGGATTCTCTCTCCCTCTCTCTCTCCCTCCCCTCACCCAGAATAAATAAATAAACATTTTTAAAAATGACTTTCATATAAACATACAGTGAATACATGCCAGAAATTTATTTAACTTGTTAATGAAGGAAACAGCAGGATGGTAAAGTGATCTAAAGAGGATCTAAGAAGGTGATATGTTGGATTGGTGAAAAGCAGAATGTTGGAGTAAGATGGCAAAATTTGATACAAAACTGGTAAATGTCCTACCGGGTACTAAAAGCATGACCTTTGAAATTATCTTACTCGCTATCGATTTTCTATAAGGCAATATTTAACTTTACTGAGTTTAGGTCCTAATTAACAGTAAACAGTAAATCAAACATTGCATTTGCTAGAGAATCAGACTTGTTAGGTGGTCTTGTTAGATAATACTTGGATACTTTTCCTTTAAATTTTTTTTTCAACGTTTATTTATTTTTGGGACAGAGAGAGAGAGAGACAGAGCATGAACGGGGGAGGGGCAGAGAGAGAGGGAGACACAGAATCGGAAACAGGCTCCAGGCTCTGAGCCATCAGCCCAGAGCCTGACGCGGGGCTCGAACTCCCGGACCGCGAGATCGTGACCTGGCTGAAGTCGGACGCTTAACCGACTGTGCCACCCAGGCGCCCCTTGGATACTTTTTCTTTACAGTGATGTGCAGAGAGCATGGCTTCTCAAATCTCCCCACTATCCTTTTGGGTTGATGGAAGGATGCCTCCTGCCCAGAAGGAGGTCCTGTAAGTTGCGAGAAGACTTTAGTAGGGGCTCACAAAGTTTTTTGTACCCCTAATCATGTCATGCTAAACCTTGGATTATGCTTAGATAGTTACAAAGTATGCCTTTAACAAGTCACAACATCTAACATTTGGGTTCCAGTTCCAATTTCTTACTGTGTCACCAGTGCCATAGGTAAACTACAAGAACAATACTGTGAGCACCATGTATCCTTTACTTAGGCTCACTGATTGTTAGCACTTGTAAGTTTGCTTTGTCTCTTTCCCTTTCTTACACTTCCACAAACACACTTCCCTGAACCATTTGAAAGTTAACTGTATACATCATGAAATTTCAGTCCTAAATATTATAGCATATAGTCCGAAAAACAAGGATTTTTTTTTTTTTTTTTTTTTTTTTTTTTTTTTTTTTTTTTGTAGTGGATACTGCAATGCTTTGTCTAGATCCCCCTTCAGGGATAAAGAACTTATTCCTTCATAGTTTTGGAGTGCCACTGGCATATAGCCCTTAGCTGTTCATCTTCTCTGGAAATTATCTTGGCTGAAGAAACTGTGTAGCCCAAGGTCACACCCCCTCAGGGCCATCTGTATCCTATGACTGACTGAAGCAGAGGCATGAAGGCCTGGATGCCTTCGTGACGCAGCATAACTCAGAAGGGTCGCTCCAGTGTCACGTCCTCTAGGGTTCATGAGGCCTCTGTTGAGACTGCATTGCAGCGCAAACTTTCTCTCTGCCCAGCAATGGGCAGAAATGCTTTTTATTTCCCCCCTTCCCTTCCTTTCCAAAGGTATTGATCCCAAGAGCACTTCTTAATAAAATTCCTGCATACTAATCTCCATTTCAAGCCTCAGGTTTGAACAGGTTCAAACCTCAACCTGTTTGGTGACAGAAGTGGCTTGAGAGAGCTGAAACTAATATCAATTGTAGTGACCCACTCCAGAATTTTACCATCATGACAGCTAAAAAGTATTTTCTCATGTTAGACTTAAACTCTCCTGTCTCAACGGTCTCCAAGATACAGTAATTGAGAAAAGCAAAGCATCATGAGCTTCCATTTGTGGGGAAAAAAAGAGAATACATTTATATATATGTTTATACGTGTGTAGAATATCTTTTTAAGGAAATACAAGAAATCTGTAGTAGGGTTGCCTCTGGGAGAGAAGATCAGGGGTCTGGGGGTAGAGGACCTACTTTTTTTTTTTTTCTGTAAGCCCTTTGATATTATTCTCATTTCTATCATGCACTCAGACTTTTTTTTTTAAAGAATGCAAACAAAATGAGACAAAATGGTAATTGTTGCTAATTTGCAGCGGTAGGAATATGGTTTTGTTGTATTTGTTGCAATTTTCTATAGTTTTATAATTCTTTTTTTACATTTTTTATTTTATTTTTGAGACAGGGAGAGAGAGACAGACAGAGCGTGAGTAGGGAAGGGGCAGAGACAGAGAGGGAGACCCAGGATCCGAAGCAGGCTCCAGGCTCTGAGCTGTCAGCACAGGGGCTCTGATGCGGGGCTCAAACTCACAAACCATGAGATCATGACCTGAGCCAAAGTTGGATGCTTAACCAACTGAGCCACCCAGGCTCCCCTCTGTAGTTTTAAAAACGAAAATTTCTAAAACCAAACTCATCTGTTTATTTTTTCTTGTGGACATAGGGACCATCCTACTTATTGAAACACTTCACTTACTTGTAAGGGGCTAAGAATTTCTCAACCTTTTCTTCTATGAGTTAACAACCTGAATTTAAACTTTCATCACAGTAATTTATTATCTATCGATTTGATGATCATTTTGTCACTTTTCTTAGAACCTTAAGCACATTGGCTACATTTTTTTTCAGAGTATAGTTGTCAAAACTAGATATAATGCTGTTTACCAAAGATCTAAATAATGCAGAGGAAAGGTGATTTTTTATTTATGGCCTAACCTTACAGAATCATGTTCAACTAATGCTCTGTGAGATTTTTACCTAATGTGAGCACACTCTGAAATTTTGATTAAATCTGTTGGGATTTTTTTTTTTTTTGACTTAGAAAACAAATGAGGTCCACAAAGCTGTAGGCCTACACTGCTGAGCTTACCGTGCAAGGCAGAGTGAAGGAGAATACATCCTCTCTGCAGGCAGGCAGAGGCAGGAGAAGACAGAAGTGGCCGAGGCAGGGATGCACAATGCCCTCAAAACTCACCATCACACCAGTCAGGCCTCCTCCTGTGGTGCAGAAAGAGGAAGGTAGGGGGGAAAAACAGTTCCTACCTCAGAGAGTTGCTATGGGGACTAAATCTATCAATACATTGCAACTATTAATAAATGTTAAATTATTTTCATATTTACTATATATCCTATAATTATGAAACATAATATATAAGTACATGAAGTTATATTAAATTACATTAAATTAAATAGGTTAAAGAAATTTAATTATACTATAAATATATAAATATTAATTCATTTAATATTAAAATAAATAAACAAATACAGACAAAGCACTTAAAAGAGAGTTAGGCATATGGTATATGTTCCACAAATGTTAGATATCTTTATTTATTTTTGTATCTCCAGTATGTAGCACTGTGCCTACCACTTCTTAGATGTGTAGTCAATGTTTGTTCACTCATTCATTCAGTCGTGTCCAACTTCCTATTGACTTGTTAGGGGAAAATTGCTTCTTATCCACTCCTCTGGTTTCTTTTTTTACTCTTTTCTTTTCTTTCTTTCTTTCTTTTCTTTCTTTCTTTCTTTCCTTCCTTCCTTCTTTCTTTCTTCTTTTATTTTAGAGAGAGAGAGGAGAGAGAGGAAAAGGGGGGAGAGAGAGAGAGAGAGAGAGAGAGAGAACCTTAGGCAGGCTCCAAGGTCAGCATGGAGCCGATGTAGGGCTTGATCCCATGACCCTGGGGTCATGACCTGAGCTGAAATCAAGAGTTGGACGCTCAACTGACTGAGCCACCCAGGCACCCCATCCACTCCTCTGGTTTCTATGAGGAAGGACGTTCCCAGCACACTTGGCCTCTTCCCACACCCCTCATTCTGACCACAGAGGTGGAGTGGGTTACCTGGATGGTAAGTCTGGGAGAGGATCTTGAGGGTGGTGGTGGTGCATAGCCGGGCCTCGTTCTCCTCTCCTCTCTTGGATCCATATTCCATTCTTCCTCTTGGAGGTGAGTTCTGTGAGAGACTTGTTCCATGGGCATGTGTGTTGAGCAAAGACTAGGGGAAGTGAGGCTGCCTGATTTGGGGTTTTGTGTTGGGGTTACCAATGTTGCTCACATGCAAACCTCAGTTTCAACAACTCTAGTGATCATAAAACTGATATTTTTATCTCCATCTGATTTTTTTTTTCATCCCTATCTTCTCTCTCCACTGGCTATAAACCCAGGAAGGGAAAACAGAAGACTCACTTATGAGTACCCCTCTTCAAGCCTCAATATCACTTAACAAATACTTTTGTAGTAAGTGCTGGGGAAGACAGAGTCAAGATCTGAGGCATGAATCAGAGTAAACTCCAAGAAGATATGGTCAAGATTCCTAGGTTGAAGGAAATGCAGAGAAGAGAACTGGAAGGAAGGCTGGGGAGCTGGACAGAGAGAATGAGGAGGAATATAGATCAGATGAGGCTGATATAGGTAGATGGGGACACATGTATCCTCCGAGCAGCGGAAATGCCATTCAAGAACTTTGCCTTCTGAATGACCTCTTTGGCTGCTCTGTAGAAAATGGATTGTAGGAGACAAAAATGGATGTGGGTAGATTAGCAGGAATCAAATCCAGAGGTTTTATGCTCTCTGCATGGATTAAAATGATGGGAGGAGAAAAGAAGTGGGCAGACTTGAAGGATATTTAGGAGACAAACTTGTCAAAATTTGGTGCTGGATTGGATGTAGGCAAGAAGAGAGATTGAAGTGTCAACATAACTCCTGGATTTTCAGCTTGCATCACCAAGGAAATGAATGGGAGTCACCATTCAAAGATAGCAGGAACAACGAAAGACCAAATTTTGAGAGAGACTATGAATTCAGTTTGACATGCTGAGTCTGTAATGCTTTTGAAATATCCAAGGAGAGATGTTAAAGCATTGAATATATGGATCTGGATTTCAGAGGAGAGAGCTGGGCTGAAACTGCAATCATGAGTCACTGTGCTATATTTATATACCTTCTCTCTTCTTTCTCCCTCTATACTCTCCCCATCTCTCACTTTCTCTATATAGTAATTAAAGTAATATATACACAGTAATTAAATAGACTCTCCCTGTCTCCCTCTTTCTGTCCCTCCTGCTTTCCTTGCCATATATGTAGTAATTAAATTAATAAATATATAAAGTAACTAAATTAGAATTATATGTAGTAATTAAAGACAAGGTGTGGTGAGATCACCTAGGGAGAAAATGTGGCTAGACGGAGGAGAGATGCTTGCTCAACACTGAGCCATGACCTCCAACAAAGAGGTCTGATGGAGGAGAGCTCACAAGACAGACTGAGAAGAAGCCAGAGAGTGAGAAGAAAAGCTGGAGAGTGTGGAGTCAAGGAAACAAAGTGTCCAAAGAGGGGGCGCCTGAGTGGCTCAGTCGGTTAAGTGTCCAACTCTTGACTATGGCTCAGGTCATGGTCTCACAGTTCGGTGAGTTTGAACCCTGTGTCAAGCTCTGTACTGATAGTGTGTAGCCTGCTTGGGATTCTTTCTCTCCCTCTCTCTCTCTACCCCTCTTCTGCTAGCTCTTTCATTCAAAATAAATAAACTTTAAGCAGGTGTCCAAAGAGAATGTTGCACTGAATTGAAGATCTACAACAATGGCCGTGCACCATAGATCCTGATTTTTATCCCTCGTATCCAGATTCTCAGAAGTTGCTTTAATGTTTGCTCACTACCTGTGCTGGAAAAGACCTTGCCTCTCACATTCTTTGTGCTTGATATTTACTGAATGCAAACTCTATCAAAATATCTGGGGTGAACACCTGAGGCTTGTAGGCAGAGCTTCTCAGGGGCAAATGATAGATGGAAAAGAAGTAGCTCCAAAGCCGGAGACCCAAAGGGACACACCAAATGAGCAAGATGAGGATGGTAAGAGGAAATGGTTTTACAAATATTTTCTGTTTTACACGTAAAAGATTGAATTTCTGGGGTACTGGTGCCCCAGATGTTACAATAGTTATAGTGCTTGAGCACCTGCCCACGGCATATATCCCAGGACAGCAGGGTGACACTATTAGGGGAAGACACAGAACAAGGAGGCAGTGTTATGGTGTGACAGAGGCTTGGAGTGAGTGGGCAGGTGGAATGTCATCATTCACTTCTTCTCAATATGTCGGGATGCCACTGGCTAGGAATATGAATAAGAATTGGGCCTAAACCCCCCTTTCTCCCTTTTGCTCATTTTTGGCCTAAGGATTTTTGCTTTTTTTAGGGAATAGTAAAAGTGTCAGCCATCGACATTCTCTTCTGTATATATTTATAGTTATGAAAGCAAGAATTATAAAAACTAGGTGGTACAATTAGTCACAAGCTTCCTGAGAGCTGGAACTTTGTTTTCTTCACTGTTATAACCCCAATGCCTGATGCGGAGTAGGGGCTTAGTATGCTGTCCATGAATGAATGGATGGGTGGGGGAATGAAGGAGTGAGTGAGAGGTCATCTTTACCAGTACTTATACACACAGGGAGATACATTATCATCTGAAACAGGCCACAGACACTGGCTCCCTGCTAGGGACACAAACGTGAAGCGTCATGAAGCACGTGTTAAAACCTGCTGGATCCTCTCCCTTTTTGCCTCCTGTTTTCCCAAGCTGTGCAAATGGGAGAGCTTGATTAACTCCTCCATTGACGTCACACTGGCAAACGAGAAAGTAGATCATCAGACCACAGAAAGGGAAGATCCAGCACAAACTTTGCATTCAGTAGATTCCCAGTAATCTTTTTTGACTCACTCATGATTATCTGAATGCTATCGATGCATTCAAATCTACAAGGCCTCATGTTTTGCCTTCTGGGATACACCATGAATCAGTTAAGGTCACTGACAGGCTGCCTTGTTAGTGGCAGCTCCCAAGGACTAATACATTCCTGAAAACTGGAAAAAGGCCAACTTCATGTCTTTCTGAATGAAGAATGAAAGGGATGACCTCGAAAATTATTAACCCAGCAGCAATACCCTGAAAAGTAGTACAATAAATCAGCAAAATATTAATTTAGAAATGCGGAGAGGAGAATAAAGCATAAGGTATGGTTTTATAATAAATGATCCTGTCTGACTCACCTAATTTCCTTCTAGGCAGAGGGATAAACCTGGTGGAAGGAAAGGGAACAATAAATTAAACAATTTTTTAACCTATCCCAAACTTTCATTTGTCTTACATAACAATTTAAAATGAGGAAACCATATTCCAAGCAGGTATATTGGTAGGAGGATTAAATTCTAAGAGGAACCATTGTCAACCACATAACAAATGTGTTTGAAAGGGATTCCAAGGGGGTCATGTATTCATTTATTGAAGACGCATTTATCGAACATTTACTATTTTCTAGGCACAGTTCTAGAGGTTGGAGCTACAACACTGAACACAACAGCCTGCAATCCTTGCCCCATAGAATAGAAAGCGTGGGGTGAGGACTTACACTTTTAGATACAATGGCTATTGGCAGACTTGAATAAGGTGTGAGAGAGTCATGCAGGTATTTGGGGATGAGCATTTCCCACGTGAAAACTGCATGTACAAATGCCCTGAGACAGGGTGTACCTGGTTGATGTTTCACATTGAGGCTACTGTGGAGTGAATAGGAGTTGAGGTCAGAGAGGTAGCAGGGGCCAGATCAGGACACTTTACTACTTCCAGCAATGACCACGGGATGTTCAGTCCTGGGTAGCTCTTTGTATTTGTGGGGAACTCTCCATCATCTAAGTCTAGGTAGGGGGCAGATTACCCTGAGCCCCAACCTTTACAGAGGAAGGAACCCTCTCCCCACTTCCTGGTCAAACATGGGGCGAGTAGACTTGGACAATTGGCTGTTCCTGTTTAGGACTTAGAACCACAAAGGAAAGAATTAAAGCCTCCGGCCCAGGCCCAGTGGTTCTGAGAGCACCACAGCCTCGTGTCTGCAGTGCCAGCGGCTATGCCCTGAGCAGAGTGTCCTCGTGGTGCCACTGGGGATATGCTTTCCCGCCAGACTCTCACAGGTCTTGCCCCTGTTCTGTGTCTAGTTCTCCAACCTTCCTGTTTTCGGTAAACAACTCGACAAAGCCAATGAAAATTCCTTTCTCTTTGAGTCAGAACTGCTTCTTGTGCCTTGGAACTGAAAATACTGACTGATACACATGGAACTCAGGATTATAATTCAAAACATCCTTTACAGCTAAAGTGCTGATTAATAAGAAGCAGGCAGACATACAGGAAGAAAACCAACTAATGCTAGATTCATTACGACTGCCCAGAACTGGGACTTATAATGAATTGTCAGCTAACGCAAAACAGGTCTATAAGTGTGGTAGCTCATGTTTCCAAAGATGCTGCAGTGGTATCTCCCATCCTACATGGTCTTCTGCACTGTGACCTTGGCACTCCCCAGTAATTGGGGGAGGTGGAGCGTGTTTCCTCTCCTCTTTAATCTGCACTGGTTCTGGGATCTGTTTTGACCAATAAAATGTGACACAAGTGATGCTATATAATTTCCAAGGCTGTGTCTCTATCTTGGAAGCCAGCTGCCTTGTAAGAAGCTCCATCATTGCTGGACAGAGACCAGCAGAGAGATGCCTGAAGACACCTTCAATACTCCAGCCCCGGTCAAACTCCCAGCTGAATGCAGCCACATAAGGGCATCCAGGCAATGTCATATGAAATGCAAGGACCACTCAGCTAAGTCCAGCCCAAATTCCTGATCCACAGAATCATGGGTAAATAAAATGGCTATTGTTTTAAGCCACTAAATTTGGGGTTGTTTGTTATGCAGCAATAGGTAACTGACTGAAAGATACAAATATTGTCATAACACACATTTTTTTTGAGAGAGAGAGAGAGAGAGCAGGTGCATGCGTGTACCTGCGAGAGGGGGGAATGGCAGAGGGAGAGGGAGAGAGAGCATCTTAAGATTCTCCACACTGGGCATAGAGCCTGATGGGGCTTGATCACATGACTGTGAGATCACGATCTGAGCCGAAATCACAAGTCAGATGCTTAACCAAGTGAGCCACCCAGGAGCCCCATAATATAAATTTTTTAATTAAGCACTAAATTCCATGTGTTTTCAACTAGGAGGTTCACAAAGATAGGTGTGGGGGGGGGGTAGAGGGGGAGGCAGAGAGAAAGAGAGAGAGAGAGAAAGAGAGTGAGAGAGATGAGGAAAGGTCATGGAAATGTCTGAGAAAATTGAAGAAGAAAGAAGAAAAATGAAAACCGCCAACAGGAGGGCTCATCTTTCTCTCAGGACCATATTTGAATCTGAGAAGGACTGGAAGTAAATGTATTAAAATGACCCACGTTCAACTGTTAATCACACGGGATCTGCATCTACTATTCCATTGTCCAGTGTGGAGACATGACTGTACTAATTTTGCTCGCTGGTGTATCCCCAAGTGACTGGAACTGGGCCTGCCTGGTAAATGCTTGTTGGAAACTTGTGGCAGGAAATAAACAAACACACATGGAAACAGCAAAATAATAACTTTAAAACTTTACCTAATAAGTATCAGAAATGTAACAGAGTAGTTCATCCGCATTAGGGTTTCCAAACTGATGACTGGTGAGATGGGAAGAGGTGGGGTGCATTGGAGAGAGTTCCAGAAATCTGCAAAGTACATATGATACCATTGCCAGAAACTCAGAAAGGGTTCTGAGGGCTAAAGTTCAAAATAAAGTCAAGGTTTGTGAAAACTATCCATAACCTATATTCTTCAGCAATAGCTCCCTCTAATTTAGACCTCTAATTTTATCTCTGTCTTTTTCTTTTGGTTTATTTTCTTAAATCGGAAAAAGGTCTGCAAACTGGAAACTATAAACTATACATGTGAAGAGATAAAGGGGATAGAGCAACTTGCTCCTCTAAATGAGTTTAGGTCTCTAGGCCCCACAAACAAGGTCTGGCAGAGGGGGCCGTGGCCTCGTGGAGTGCCCTTGGTTGGGTCTACCTCAGGAGGGCCTGGAGGTCCATCCTTCCCGAGGGGAAATGCGTCTGGTCTTACAGGTTTGGTCTTAAGCCCAGACATTATTTAGGCTGAGCAGCTTCATAAGACCCTACCCACGCTGCTCCCCTCCACCTCCACCTTTGAGGAAATCAGCTCTTACAAGCCTTTTGAGTAGGTTCTAGTAGTTCCATTGGTTCTTTCCAACTCGTCACTGCCCTCCAGCAGATGTAGCGCATGCCATGCCTAAGGGCTCTTCTCACTAGGCAACCCTGACAACCAGGCACATGTGAAGGGGCAGCTGGATGCCGTCTCCCTCTGGCCCAATGGAACACCAGCTTCCATAGCACCAAGTACGTACAGGATCACCATGTGGCATCCCACACAGAATTCTGTTCTGTACCGGGGAGCAGTCAGAAAACCCCCATCTGACCTCTCAGCCTCCGGAATGAGCAGGGCTTCGACACTGATGCATTACGCCCTTCTCCAGAGGACTTTGGTGCTCTGGATGCAGATATCCATGCTGATCCTTCCCTGTTTTGTAAACCTCTGCTGAATACAATGCATTAGCATACCGAATAATATTAAAGTATTACTGGTCATCAAAAGTACCAACATGATTGAGCTTTTTCCCAAGGGGAACCCTGAATGCTGCTTTGTCCAAATGACCTTGGCAAAACCTGCAAAGCTTACACATACACTGCCTGCTCTGTTAAAATGAACTCATACTCTGCTATATCGTCCAACATTCTTATGGATAAATGCCCAGAAGTGAACTCATAAAATTAAATAACTTTTTCAGGTCATTGATCTATGGTCTAACCTTAATTTATCCTTTAGCAAATGTCCTATATTAGTTGGCCCACAGATTAAATGGTTTTTGAGGTACAGAGTCAAGTGGTAAAAGAATTATACATTGAATCATACAGAATCATATCAAGATTACATGTATATCATTATAAGCATTGTTTGAAAAAAAGATTAGAAGCAACTCAAATGTCTATCAGTGAAGGTTTGGTTAAAGATACTGTGATACGTCCACATGCTAGAATACTATGCAGCTGTTCAAAAGAATGAGGGGGTAAGTAAAAAAAAAGTTCAAAAAAGTGTCAAGCTTTG
The DNA here is from genome assembly GCF_016509475.1 of Prionailurus bengalensis. Taxonomy (NCBI): domain Eukaryota; kingdom Metazoa; phylum Chordata; class Mammalia; order Carnivora; family Felidae; genus Prionailurus; species Prionailurus bengalensis. Next base: position 101,291,035 of record NC_057355.1, read on the forward strand.
GTAAAGAAGGGCAAAATATAAGAATGTATATTTGCAATTAGCTTGTAGGTGCATTAAACAACTCTGGAACTAAGAATATGTTAAGAAGAGTGACATGTGGAGGACAAACACTGGGTTAATGGAGACATGGGTTGGGGTAGAGGGAGACATTTTTACTGTATAACTTAAAAAAAATTTTTTTTAATGTTTATTTTTGAGAGAGAACGAGAGAGAGAGGGAGAGAGAGAGACAGAGTGCAGGCGGGGGAGGACAGAGAGAGGGAGACAGAATCCGAAGCAGGCTCCAGGCTCTGAGCTGTCAGCACAGCGCCTGATGTGGGGCTCGAACCCACAAACTGTGAGATCATGACCTGAGCTGAAGTTAGGTGGCTCAACCGACTGAGCCACCCAGGCGCCCCTACTGTATAACTTTTTATGTATTTTGGTTTTGACCCATGACAACATAGTATCTATTCAGAAAATGAAATTTAAAAGATGATTAAATATGTTTAACAGCAAAACTTCAGTAACTCAAGTCCTATATATTGGGCATTTGTGGTGAATTGGATATGTTAAAGGAAGGGGTGATGAAATTATATCTTCATTCTATGGGGAAGAGAGAATATGCAGAGACAGAGACAGTGTTGTTTTTCCAAGTCTGCAGCTCCTGTGGGAGAGTGATGGGAACAAAAGAGGGACATGCCCTCATTTTAGCTTTTATTTTAGCTTTATTTTAGCTTTATTTTAGCTTTATTCAGGTCCCCCACAGGAATTTCAGTGCACATGCAAGTTTTTAACAAAAGCCGAAAACGATTGGAGGTTTATGCATTCAACAAACGTATATTAAGGACCTACTAGGGAGATACAGACATTATTAACAGTCAATTCCAATCCAGTGGTCAGAGGGCAGGCAGAGAGATGGTGTGATAGTGGTAAGTAAAATGGTGTGGTAGTAGGTAGGCACAACACGACATGAGCATAGAGGAAAGCCAGGTCCAGGCTGGGAAGGTATGTATGTGCATGGGTGGGTGGGGTTGGGGTTGGATGTAGATGTCAAGGAAGGATGCCCCAGCAGGACAGAGGTAACCTGAGTTTTGAAAGACTACCAGGAGTTAAGTGAAGAGGAAGATGGGAGGGGATCCAGAGAAGGCGCTTGAGCTGTGTAGGGTCAGAGTCACGTTTCCCCCAACTTGTAGGCTGGGCATCGGGGAGGAGATGGCAATGATAACACGGGAGAGGAGACAGAGACCAGATTATAAAAGTCCTTGAAAGCAGGGTTCAAATTCTGCTCCAAATGTGAAGGGTACTTATGTATTAGGTTTGGTTTGTAGACAGAGGTGAATCTGGAGATGCCACGAAGTTCAAGGTACCACTGGGGAAAGAGATGTAATAATTTGCACGGGAATTATTGCTTGTGATTGTTATTGACTGCCCTAAAATGTACAGCTGCTTACTCTTTTCTAGTAATACGTACAATTGTTGTTACTATTATGTTTGTTACTATTATTTTTGAGAATGAAGACAAAGCAGTATTGTCTCAATCTGAGTGCTAACAGGAAACAGATGGCATGCTCAAAGTGGGGTGATTCTAGGAGGGCTGATTTACAGAGGGCTGATGTACACCTTACAAGGTGTGGGCCTGGAGTCATGGCATAGAACGCTGTGGTAACCGGGGTCTTGTAGGCTGTTACAGACTGAATGTTTGCATTCCCCCCCACAAATTCATGTGTTGAAGCTCTAACCCCTAGTGTGATGGGATTAGGAGGTGGAGCCTTTGGGAGGTAAGTAGGTTTAGATGAACTGATGCAGGGGTCATCATGATGAGATCAGTGCCCTTATGAGAAGGGACCAGAGAATGTTCTCTGTCTCATTCTCTCTCTCTCTCTCTCTCTCTCTCTCTTTCTTTTGCTCTGGGGCCATAGCAGGAAGCTGGCATCTTGATCTCCAACTCCCCAGCCTCTTGCACCGTGAGAAATAAACTTCTGCTGTTTAAACACCCACTCTGTGGTGTTTTGTGATGGTGGCCAAACTAAGACAAGGTCACACAGACAAGGGCAGGGAACTGCTATTTGAATCTGGAAGGAGTGATACAGTCGTGTAGATGGGCCAGATTGAGAGGAGCAGTGAACTCCTGTTAGGATCTCCCAGGGAGTGAACCAGCACAAGAAATATCCTGACTTCTGTCTCATGTCCAGACATTCAGAGGGCCGAGAGGTCCAGAATGTAGGTCAGCCGTCAGGGGCTAAACGCAGGGTACAGAAGGATAGAGCATGAGTCTAAAGGGGCAAGTGACAGATACCCAGCACAAACATTATACTTAAATTTCCCTCAACTTCTCCTTTCTTGTGTGTCTCCTCCCTCCCCAAAAAAAGTAAGAGAGAAGAGTTTTGCTAGGAGTTAAGCAAGGCTAACTACGGTAGCCATGTATAATGGCTCAAATACTTGCCGGCTTATTTCTTGTTCACAGAACAGTGCTAGGGAACCCCCACCAGTCAGTGGGGGTGCTTCCTCTTGAGTCATTTGAGCGCTGGAGCTGGTGGAGGCTCTGCTGTCTTTAACTGGTGGCTTCTGGGGCTGCCCTGGTGGTCTTCTGCATTGCTGCCAGCTGCAAGGGGGGCAGAGGGCAAGACAGACCAAGCATGAGAGGTGTTAATGGCCTGGGCCGGGCAGTGGCACCCAAGACTTCGGCTGTGACTCAGTCACATGGAGGCTCCCAATGGCGAGGAGGGCCGGGGCACGTGGTACTGCCACGTGCCCAAGAAGACGCGCGCACAGTAAGAAGCGGCTGGCATATCTGCCGTGGTGTAGAAATAATGTCCTTTAGCAAAAGTTGGCTCGAACCACACTCTAAATAGATGTATGAATTTTACGTCCCGCTCTTAACATCTCGCAAAGTGTAGTGCAGAGCACGAACTAAATCACTAGCAATCTGCATTAGCCGAGGATGTCAAATTTTAATTTCAAAACTTATAGCTCCTTTATTTTACTTTCCTTACAGGGCAACCACTCTCTGCTTCCAATTTATAGCCCTTTTTTGGGTGGTGTCATCCTCCTACAGCATAGGTAAAGGAGTCCAATCAGGTGTTTGAAAGTTGTAAGAGCACATCAGGAATATACACTGCCAAGAATCACAGAGGTCGATCACATAAGAGAGAGGAAGGATTCTGTTGAGACGGCCTGGCATTATAGTCACAGTATTGTAATATAGCCCATCATGGATCCATTAACAAAATTGATCATCCAAAGGACTTTTATTGTCTAAGCTGTCCTCTTGAAGGAACTTGATGTTCCCCTGCATGGCAATTCACTCCTTCCTCGTGGGCTACTGTGTGCGTGCTATTTTTTGTGTCCATCAAAGTGAATTATACATCCTCAGTTAAAGCTCTCACCATCTTGAGAACAGATTCCCTGCCTTATTGCTTTTATCCTCAGCCTCTAATGCACCACGAGGCACGTGCAGGCAATACATTTGAATGAAAGAAAGGAGCACAGTTTCATCTTGGGTCTCTGAAAATACTTTCTTATTGATGGATATAATAATCATCGTCCTTAAACTTAACATTACACATCTGCCTGTCTCACCCTTCTATTTGGAAAAAAGAAAAAAAAAAAGTGGCCAGTGTTCTGGAGTGATTGCCTTTTTGTTTTTTGTTTTTTGTTTTTTTAATCTAGCTGTAACAATCATTTTAGCATGCCTTCACCTTTATTCAATCATATTAAGATGCAAACATACCCTAACAATCAAAAGTTATTAAAAAAATTAAACAGGTAGAGGAAGTCAAATCTGATTTGCAAGCCCCAAAATCTCACAACTGTTTGCCAAACTGTTATTAGTAATACTGCTGTTCTTTCCTTAAAATATTTTTAATTGAAGTATGATCAACATGCACAAAAAGCTATAAATAGTTAATGTATACATCTTGATGAATTTTTTTAAGTTTATTTATTTTGAGGGAGAGAGCAAGTGGGCAGGGGCAGAGAGAGAGAGGAGGAGAGAGCGAGAAAATCCCCAACAGGCTCCGCACCGCCAACACAGAGCCCAACGTGGGGCTTGAACTCACAAACTGCGAGATCATGACCTGGGCTGAAGTTGGACGCTTAACTGACTGAGCCACTCAGGTGTCCCACATCTTGATCAATTTGAAGGTAAGCGTACACCCATGAAAATGTCACTGTAATAAACAATGCCATAAACTTAACCATGGCCTCTAAAAGTTTCCTTCCTCCCTCTTTTTCTTGTTCTTTTGTGATAAGAACATTTACTATAAGATCTACATCTTAACAATTTTCAAAATACACAGTATAGTATTGTCAACTGTCTGCATTATCCTGTGTACTTGAGGATTTATTCATCTTGCAAAACTAAAGCTATATACCCTTTGGCCGATAATTGCCGGATTCCCCCTCCGCCAGCCCATGGTAACCATCATGCTATTCTGCTTCCATCATTGTTCTTTATATAAACAAATTAATTATTTCATAGATATTTGATTTTGATTAAGTAATTGTTGGATAAAAGATACTTTTAACTCTGTGTAAACTACATCACAGTCTATAGAAGCAATAGGAATTCCATGCTATTTTTTCCCCTTAATTGTGTGTTTGTGTATGTTTAAGAAAACATACTCACAGTTAGTTGAGTGTCTGACTCTTGATTTTGGCTCAGGTCATGATCCCAAGGTCGTGGGATGGAGCTCTGCATCGGGCTCCACACTAAATGTGGAACCTGCTTAAGATTCTCTCTCTTTCTCCCTCTGCCCCTCTCCTCTGCTCTCGCACACACTCTTTCTCTCTCTGAAATAAAAAATAAAAACGCCCAAAACAAAAAATAACACACACTTCAAATAACACAAAAGGGGTATATACTTCAAAATATCTCCCTGGTACCGTTGTCCCCCCTCCTAGTGCCCTTCATCAGAGGCATCAGGTGATACTTAGACAGACTTCTAAGCATATGCAAGAAAGTAGTTTTTAAAGCATTACATATGCATTAGAAACATGATTTTAAAGGGCTTTTATTTGGCACGTAGGATAATGAAAAATTATTTGAGTCATTTAATTTTTATGTAAGTCATTGGAGATGATCCTCTTTAATAACATCTGTAAAGAACTTAATTGCATCTGTATGGTTCTTATTTTCTTTTTTTTTTTAATTTTTTTTTTCAACGTTTATTTATTTTTGGGACAGAGAGAGACAGAGCATGAACGGGGGAAGGGCAGAGAGAGAGGGAGACGCAGAATCGGAAACAGGCTCCAGGCTCTGAGCCATCAGCCCAGAGCCCGACGCGGGGCTCGAACTCACAGACCGCAAGATCGTGACCTGGCTGAAGTCGGACGCTTAACCGACTGCGCCACCCAGGCGCCCCTGGATCTTATTTTCAAACAAGGTCACATTCATAGGTACTAGAGATTAAGACTTGAACATATCCTTTTTGGGGACACAATTCAATCCGCTACAAATCCCCATGTGTAGTCACAGGTTCTTCCCTGGCCTGTCATCAGGCACCTGGGATTCTTCCAGATATCCACGGGGCGGGGCCAGATGGAATATACTCTAGACATGAACAAGATCTCCATCTGGAAGACATTAAAGATGTGGACCTTATTCTGGGATTCTCATCCCTCCTCTTTCTTCTCTTTCCCTATAAGTATTTATTGAGGGCTTTCTATAGGCCAGTGATAATTCTAGGTTCCTGGCGATTTAATGGTAAGTAAAACAAAGTTCTTACCTTTATTAAGCTAATATTCTAGTGGGAAGACAAATGATGAAATCTTTCAGATGATAAGGAAAAAAACCCACAAAGGACTGGAAGAGAGAACAACACTACTTTAGACAGGAAGATCACAAGCAGCGTCTCTGATGAGCAGAGACCTGAATGAGAGAAGGACCCAGCCATGCAGTGATCCTTGGCGGAGGGAACAGGTGCAAAGGTCTTGTGATTGTTATAAAAAATATGTCCATGAAGGCATGAAACCCTTCAAGAATCAGAACTTAATCCCCCTGCCCTTGGGTGTGGGCTGAATTTGAAATAAATAGAATATGACAGAACTGATGGTATGTTACTTTTGTAGTTTGGTTTTATTTATTTTTTAATTTTTAAATGAAAAAAAATTTAATGCTTATGTATTTTTGAGAGAGAGAGAGAGAGAGAGCAAGCGGGGGAGGAACAGAGAGAGGAGGAGACACAGAATCTGAAGCAGGCTCCATGCTCTAAGCTGTCAGCACAGAGCTTTGACGTGGGGCTTGAACCCATGAACCATGAGATCATGACCTGAGCCAAATTCAGACGCTTAACTGACTGAGCCACCCAGGCACCTCCTGCAGTTAGGTTTTTTGTTTGTTTGTTTGTTTTATAATTTATTTATTTACATCCAAGTTAGTTAGCATATAGTGCAACAATGATTTCAGGAGTAGATTCCTTAATTCCCCTTACCCATTTAGCCCCCCCCCCCACAACCCCTCCAGCAACCCTCTGTTTGTTCTCTATGTTTCAGAGTCCCTTATGTTTTGTCCCCTCCCTGTTTTTATATTATTTTTGCTTCCTTTCCCTTTTGTTTAACTGTTTTGCCTCTTAAAGTCCTCATACGAGTGAAGTCATATAATATTTGTCTTTCTCTGACTAATTTCACTTAGCATAATACCCTCCAATTCCATCCACATAGTTGCAAATGGCAAGATTTCATTTTTTTTGATTGCCAAGTAATACTCCATTGTGTGTGTGTGTGTGTGTGTGCATATATATATATATATATATATATACCACATCTTTATCCATTCATCCATCGATGGACATTTGGGATTTTTCCATTCTTTGGCTATTGTCAATAGCACTGTTATAAACATTGGGATGCACGTGTCCCTTTGAAACAGCATACCTATAGCCCTTGGATAAATACCTAGTAGGACAATTGCTGGGTCATAGGGTAGTTCTGTTTTTCATTTTTTAAGGAACCTCCATACTCTTTTCCAGAGTGACTCCACCAGCTTGCATTCCCACCAGCAGTGCAAAAGAGATCCTCTTTCTCCACATCCTCACCAACATCTGTTGTTGCCTGAGTTGTTAATGTCAGCCATTCTGACAGGTGTGAGGTGGTATATCATTGTGGTTTTGATTTGTATTTCCCTGATGATGAGTGATGTGGAGCATTTTTTCATGTGTCGGTTGGCCATCTGGATGTCTTCCTGGGAGAAGTGTCTATTCGCCCTTTTTGCCCATTACTTCACTGGATTATTTTTTGGAAGTTGAGTTTGGTAAGTTCTTTATAGATTTTGGATACTAACCCTTTATCTGATATGTCGTTTGCAAATATCTTCTCCCATTCTGTCAGTTGCCTTTTAGTTTTGCTGATTGTTTCCTTCACTGTGCAGAAGCTTTTTGTTTTGATGAGGTCCCAAGAATTCATTTTTGCTTTTGTTTCCCTTGCCTCCAGAGACATGCTGAGTAAGAAGTTGATGCAGCCAAGATCAAAGAGGTTGTTGCCTGCTTTCTCCTCTAGGGTTTTGATGGCTTCTGTCTTACACTTAGGTCTTTCATCCATTTTGAGTTTATTATGTGTATGGTGTAAGAAAGTGATCCAGGTTTATTCTTCTGCATGTCGCTGTCCAGTTTTCCCAGCACCACTTGCTGAAGAGACTGTCTTTATTCCATTGGGTATTCTTTCCTGCTTTGTCAAAGATTAGTGGCCATATGTTTGTGGGTCCATTTCTGGGTTATCTATTCTGTTCCATTGATCTGAGAGTCTGTTTTTGTGCCAGTACCATACTGTCTTGATGATTACAGCTTTATAGTACAACTTGAAGTCCAGGATTGTGATACTCCAGCTTTGATTTTCTTTTTCCAGATTGCTTTGGCTATTTGGGGTCTTTTCTGTTCCCATACAAATTTTAGGATTGTTTGTTCTAGCTCTGTGAAGAATGCTGGTGTTATTTTGATAGAGATTGCTACAGTTAGATTTTAAAGAGATTGCAGCTTCCATTCTGGATTGCTCATTTTCTCCCATACCACTCTCCCTAGGGACAGCCAACTGCCAGGAGGGCTGCTCTGTGCTCTACAGAGAGGCCTGTGTGGCAAGGAGCTGAGGGCAGTGTCTGGGTAGCATCCAGGAAGGAAGTGAGGCCCTTAGTCCAAAAATCCATGAGGATCTGTGGCCTGCCAACAACCTTGTGGGTGAGCCTAGAAGGGGATCCTCCCCTAGTTTAGCCTTCAGATGAGACTGCAGCCATAGCCCAAAGCTTCACTATACTCTCATCCAAGACCTCCAGTCAGAACCAGCCAGCTAAGCCACTCCCAGCTCTCTGACCCTTAAAAACTGTGAGAAATAATAAACCTTTGTTATTTTAAGCTGCTCTGTGCATTTTATGAAGCAACGTGTAATTATTTAGGCCCAGAGGCTGCAGCTTGCTTGCCAAGTTGGAGAAATAGCAAGGGGCCTCACATAGTAAGACAAAGTGGGCAGGAGTGGGCACAGTAGGTGATGAGGTCAGAGGGCAAATGGGAGACCGGCTTGTGGAGAGTTTTGTGAGCAGCAGTAATGACTCTGGCTTCTAGTCTGAAGGAGGTGAGGATCCCGGTTGCAGAGTTTTGAGTAGAGGAGTGGCATGATAAACAGATGGACGTGATGGCACAGATGTTTGGGGAGTTTGAATGTGGGAGGCCAGTGGGGAAGCTGCCAAACCAGGAGACTGCCTGCATTGGCGAGGGCGTGGTGATGGTGCTGAGGGCTGACAGGGCTCCAGCAGGCCCTGAAGTTGGAGTCAGTCACAGAGGAAAAGATGGCACATTTCTGAAGAGTCTGGCCTGCATGCTAGAATTAGAAGAATTCTATGAAGCTTCAGGGGGAAAAGATGAAGTAATAAAATTGGTTTCCAAAGTACCTGGCAGCTCTCTTCTCTGACCTTTGGGCTTCTTAGGGAGACTCTTGTCCTCACAGATGTGTCTTCATGTTCCTTTTCCTCTTCCACTTCCTACCTATGAAAATCTCCTCACAGGGAAGAATCTATCAACTTGTTCCCAGTGAGGTATAAATAATTGATGAGATAAAAATCAATAGCATTTCTTTACACTAGCAATAAGCAACTGGAAAATATGTAATAGAAAAATAAGATATCTTTCACATGAGCAACAAAAGCTGCAAGTGACTCTAGGAATTAAAGAAGACACTTGAACTCTAGAAGGAAAAATTTTAAACTCTATTAAGGGACATAAAAGGGAGCACCTGGCTGGCTCAGTTGGTGGAGCATGTGACTCTTGATCTCAGGGTTGTGAGTCTGAGCCCCAGGTTGGGTGTATAGATGACTTAAGAATAAAATCTTTTTTTAAAAGGACATAAAAGATCTGAATAAATGGAGGGGTATTCCACACTCATGAACAGAAGAGCTTAATCTTACGAAAATGAAGATTCTCTCCAAATTAATGTATGAATTCAATCTTATCAAAATAACAGGTTTTGTTTTGTTTGTTTGTTTTGGAGAAACACTGAAAAGTTATTCTGAAATTTATTTGGAAAAACAAGTTCATGATTTAGCTAAGTCTACTTTGAAAAAGAAAGACATAGCAGTGATATTTAAGACATACTACTAAGCCACAATCATTTCAGACATTATGATACTGATTCAAGAACAGACAAATGGATACTTGGAACAGAGTAACAGGTAGCTTAGAGACAGAGCTGTGCTTAGGTTAAAACTTGGTTCCCACATATAAATGTGGGAAAGGACAGACTGTTTATGAGGTGAGAAAACTGGCTCACTATATTGAGAAAAATAAAACCGAATCCCTACCTACTGTATAGACAAATGTTAGCTCCCAAAGGGTTAAAGATCTATTTTCAAAACGATCATGAAGTTAGTAGAAAAAGTAGAAATCGTTGTAACCTATGTCACACGTGGGGAAGGATGTCTTAAAATGAAAAAAGCACAAACCAAGAGATGAAACAAAATTTGCTGGACATTGTTGAGGTTGCACTTTCTGTTCCTGCTGCACCCGTGGAGTGCTGGGCCTCCAGGGTCACCTGTGCAGACAATGTGATCTGGGCCAACCCAGTAGCTCTTCAGAGTGGTCCATTCCACTGATGGGGAAGTTCGCCCCCAGAGACTGAGGCATCTTTACTCACCCAATCTGACACACTGTGCAAATGGGACCCCATCTTTGTCACTTCCAGAAAACCTGTAAATCCTGTCCCTTCCCAGCTAAGCTACCCAGGCTTGGGGAAATGCTTGGTTCCAAGCCTAGCCTCTATCCAGTCCTCCTTTGGACTTACTTAAATCAATCCTCCATGCTGGGCCTCAAGTACAAAAGTTCTCTACTTTTCATTGGGAGAAAATAGTAAAGACCACCCAGATTTTTAGAGTCAACACACAACACATTAAGCACATATAACACAATGAGTAATTGAGGGGGAAAAAGCCTGATGTAACATTTCCTCCTGCTCTCCATCATCACAACGGGTTTTGAAAATTTAGAGAAGTCTTTACTTCATTCAGGCCCCCATTTATTTATTCAGGGTGCCATTCTGATTTCGGCTTTTATACTTGGCGCATCTAAGGGCCTTTGGAATTACTCTGAGATTTGGAAATGAATATTGGAGTGTTTCATGTCTGGCACCCACTCAAGTTACAGGGGTACATATATCAAGTTGTTGGACAAGGAGAACCCAACCCATGCCTCAAATATCCCACAATCCCAGTGGTGGATGACTGATAGAGACAAATATGGTGGGAGGTGCTAAGTCTAAGGAGGCATGTGCAAATGTGGTGTGGGATGTCACCTTGAGCATGACAATTACTATGAGGCAGAGCTTTCCCTGGGCAATGCTATTGTTCTGTGTTTTGAAGCTAATTGCACTTTTATTTATTTTTAAAAAAAAATTTTTTTTTCAACATTTATTTATTTTTTTGGGAGAGAGAGAGACAGAGCATGAACGGGGGAGGGGCAGAGAGAGAGGGAGACACAGAATCGGAAACAGGCTCCAGGCTCTGAGCCATCAGCCCAGAGCCTGACGCGGGGCTCGAACTCACAGACCGCGAGATCGTGACCTGGCTGAAGGCGGACGCTTAACCGACTGCACCACCCAGGCGCCCCTCAGACTGGTTTTAAAAATAAGGAAATGTGTTGGGGCGCCTGGGTGGCTCAGTTGGTCAAGCGTCTGACTACATCTCAGGTCATGATTTCATGATTTGTGAGTTCAAGCCCTGTGTTGGGCTCTATGCTGACAACTCAGAGCCTGGATCCTGCTTCGGAGGCTGTGTCTCCCTCTTTCTCTGCTTCTCCATGCCACCGCCCCCCTTGTCTCTCAAAAATAAACATTAAAAAAAATAATGTGCTAATTCATATAATAGGAGCTCCAAATATATGGCAGGCTCAACGATATCATTAGCCACCTAGGTTTTTTCTGCCTCTCATTACTGTTGTCCATAGGACTCATCTGAAGCCTGGTTCCCCTTGTGTTTCTAATATGGCTGCTCATAGCAATTTTGGCTACATGATTCTTTGTTCGTATGCACTAGATGAGAGAGCAAGTAAAATCCTGATGGACCAACTCAGTTCATATGCCCACCTCTGGTTCAGTAGCTGTCACCAAAGGATTGCCATATGTTGTTTGGCTTAAACCTTGGTTACTGAACCAAACTCAGCCAAAAGGGGAACAGGAATTACTGAAATTGGTTTGGGTTAATCAGAGCACTTTCCTAGAGCAGAATTAGAGGAGATGGAACCATCTCTTGAATCTCTCGGGCTGCATATAAGGGTATTGGATACCTCAAGAAAGTTGGGATTCTGTTGGGAAGGAGGGAGAGGGGAATGGATATGGAGCGGGCAACCCAAAGTGACAACTTCAAGGCCTGATCTACAATAAAGGGAAGGGCTGCCGGATGCGGTGCAGATCAAAGAGGGCTGGTGAAGACACCAGCAGGGATCCCTGCAGTGTGGGTCTCAGACAAATTCCCCCACATAGTATGCCACGAGGGAGAATTCAACACTCCCTCGTTAGAAACATTGGGAACAGGATGCTTAGGCTGACTGTGGGAGTTTCCAGATGGCACTGAGAAGCAGCAGGAGAGGTGGGGTTAAATGAAGAAACACACACTCTTGCCATATTTGTAGGAAGCAGTCTGTCAGTGAAGTAGGTAGGGTAGGGAAAAAATACCTATGAATTGTGAACAGCCCCATAGTTGTTGACCACTGCAGACTCTGGAGTAGAAAGGGCTAAAGCATTACACACACACACACACACACACACACACACAATTTTGTGTTATAAGGAATTTTTGCCAGCTAACACCAGTTCAGTTCCTCCTTCACCCACACCTCCCACAGATTGCTCTTTCAGGCATACTCCCCTCCTGTCTGGGTCTGCCACTTGTTAGCTGTATGACCTTGCAAACTTGTTGAACCTCTCTGTATTTCATTTTTCTCTTCTGTACATTGGTTTAGGTTATCAGGATATCCTTGTGTATCAGGACAATAGTAATAGTGACCCTCCTAGGGCTGTTGTGAGGACTAAATAAGTTAATACATACAAAGCACTTAGAAAAGCCCTTGGAACTTAGTAAGCACAATGTAACTCTCTCTATATACCAGTATATGCAGGGTATAGACATTTTGAACAGATCTAAACCTGTGAACTGCTGTGGACAGTGACTCTATTTTACTTCCCACGTTCTTCCTTTTTGAATGGGAGTGTTTCTGTTATCCTTTGCCTGCTCCCCCCCCCAACACGCCCCCCTGCCACCCTGCATGTTAGGTACATGGGCAAGTGGCAGTTCACATTTGTCTCACAGGTCCACAGATGAGCAGGAATTGTGGTCCAGGAGCTGGACTTCATGAACTGCACCTGTGGAACCTCAGCCACACCTGGCTTGGTCCAGACTTCAGAGTGATGCTTTAAGGGGATGAGACTTTTGCAGAACTTGAGAGCAGGTGGGTGCATTTTCCTTGTGGGAGGAAAATGAATCATTGGGCCCCCAGTAAATACCCACATCCTAGTAGTCACTCCCTTGTATAATTCCCTCCCCTTGACTTTAAGTAGGACCTGTGACTTAATCCTAACCAACAGAATGTGGCATAGAGGGTGGAATGTCACTTCTGTACATTACATAGGATGGGATAAGATGGTAAACAACTTGTCAGCAGACTCTGTCTATTGACTCTCTCCCCTGCTGGCTTTGATGAAGTGAGCTGTTGTGGGGAGAGGCAAGGAACTTAGAGTGGCTTCCAGCAGCCAGCCAGCCGGAAGCCAGGCCCTCAATCTGACAACCTACAACAAACTGAATCCTGTCAACAGCCATGTGAGCTTGAAGCATATCCTTCTCCAGTCAAGCCTTAGATGAGACCCCGGCCCCAGCTGACACTTTGATGGAGCTTTGCGAAAAGCCTTAAAGCAGAGGACCCAGCTAACCCGTGCCTGGATTCCTGACCCACGGAAACTACAAGGTAATAAAGGTGTGTTATTTTTGTCACTAAATTGATGTTGATTTATTATGCAGCAATAAATCACTATACAAATATATTTGAAAACTTAAGTTTCTGATAAAGGTAGCATTTCAGCTTCATGGGGTGAGGATTGGATTTTTCAGTAAGATAGTGTGGGAATAACTGGATAACCATCTGGAGAAAGGTGGAGACTAGATCCTACCACTACAGAAAATTCTGCTGGGTCACAGATATAAATGCTAAATGTAAACTAATACATATTATATAGAAAATATTGGGGAATATGGGAGAAATTTATCATAATTTCAGTGGAAATACTATAGAAGCTAAACTTTCTAGATGCCAGGAGTGAAAAGTTAACTTCAATAGCAGAAAACTAAGAAGAATTCTGTATGAAATAAACATTGCATGCATGGGGAGAAGAAAAACAAACTGACAAAAATTTTCTATATATACATTGACAAAGGGCTGTTTTCCTTAATTCATAGAGTTCAACAAATCAGAACCAATAGTACAATAGAGAATGGGCAGAGAACAGAGCTCACAGAACAGAAAATACTGTTGCCTCTCAAACATAGGTAAAGATGCTTAGCCTTACCAATAAGAAACCAAATTAGGTGGCACCTTGCTGGCTAAGATGGTAGAACATGTGACTTTTTAAAAAATTAATTTATTTTATTTTTAATTTAATTTTTAAAAATTCATATCCAAATTAGTTAGCATACAGTGCAACAATGATTTCAGGAGTAGATTCCTTAATGCCCCTTACCCATTTAGCCCATCCCCCCTCCCACAACCCCTCCAACAACCCTCTGTTTGTTCTCCATATTTATGAGTGTCTTATGTTTTGTCCCCTCCTTGTTTTTATATTATTTTTGTTTCCCTTTCCTCATGTTCATCTGTTTTGTCTCTTAAAGTCCTCATGTGAGTGAAGTCATATGATACTTGTGTTTCTCTGACTAATTTTGCTTCGTATAATACCCTCCAGTTCCATCCATGTAGTTGCAAATGGCAAGATTTCATTCTTTTTGATTGCCAAGTAATACTCCATTGTGTGTGTGTGTGTGTGTGTGTGTATGTGTGTATATATATATATATACATAATATATACATAATATTTATCCATTCATCCATTGATGGACATTTGGGCTCTTTCTATACTTTGGCTGTTGTTGAGAGTTCTGCTATAAACATTAGGATGCATGTGTCCCTTCGAAACAGCATACCTATAGCCCTTGGATAAATACCTAGTAGGGCAATTGCTGGGTCACAGAGTAGTTCTATTTTTAATATTTTGAGGAACTTCCATACTGTCTTCCAGAGTGGCTGCACCAGCTTGCATTCCCACCAGCAGTGCAAAAGAGATCCTCTTTCTCTGCATCTTCACCAACATCTGTTGTTGCCTGAGTTGTTAATGTTAGCCATTCTGACAGGTGTGAGGTGGTATCTCATTGGGGTCTTGATTTGTATTTCCCTGATGATGAGTGATGTTGAGCATTTTTTCATGTGTCGGTTGGCCATCTGGATATCTTCCTGGGAGAAGTGTCTATTCATGTCTTTTGCCCGTTTCTTCACTGGATTATTTGTTTTTAGGGAGTTGAGTTTAATAAGTTCTTTATAGATTTTGGATACTAACCCTTTGTCTGATATGTCGTTTGCAAATATCTTCTCCCATTCTGTCGGTTGCCTTTTAGTTTTGCTGATTGTTTCCTTCACTGTGCAGAAGCTTTTTATTTTGATGAGGTCCCAGTAGTTCATTTTTTGCTTTTGTTTCCCTTGCCTCCGGAGACGTGTTGAGTAAGAAGTTGCTGTGGCCAAGATCCAAGAGGTTTCTGCCTGCTTTCTCCTCAAGGATTTTGATGGATTCCTGTCTTACATTTAGGTCTTTCATCCATTTTGAGTTTACTTTTGTGTATGGTGTAAGAAAGTGATCCAGGTTCATTCGTCTGCATGTCGCTGTCCAGTTTTCCCAGAACCAATTGCTGAAGAGACTGTCTTTATTCCATTGGGTATTTTTTCCTGCTTTGTCAAAGATTAGTTGGCCATACATTTGTGGGCCCACTTCTGGGTTCTCTATTCTGTTCCATTGATCTGAGTGTCTGTTTTTGTACCAGTACCATACTGTCTTGATGATTACAGCTTTGTAGTATAGCTTAAAGTCTGGGATTGTGATGCCTCCTGCTTTGATTTTCTTTTTCAAGATTGCTTTGGCTATTTGGGGTCTTTTCTGGTTCCATATAAATTTTAGGATTATTTGTTCTAGCTCTGTGAAGAATGCTGGTGTTATTTTGATAAGGATTGCATTGAATACGCAGATTGCTTTGGGTACTATTGACATTTTAATAATTTTTGTTCTTCCTATCCAGGAGCGTGAAATCTTTTTCCATTTTTTTTTTGTGTCTTCTTCAATTTCTTTCATAAGCTCTCTATAGTTTTCAGTGTATAGATTTTTCACCTGTTTGGTTAGATTTATTCCTAGGTATTTTGTGGTTTTTGGTGCGAGCATGTGACTCTTGATCTCAGTATTGTGAGTTCAAATCCCATATTGGTTGTTGAGACTAAATAAATAAAACAGAAAGAAAGAAAGAAGAAAGAAAGAAATGAAAGAAATCAAATTAGAATTATGAGAGACCATATTTTAACCTATTAATTGGTTAAAGAAGTTGGATAATCCTGTGCTGAGGAATAAGGGAAAGAGACACACTCTTGCATGGAATATAAATTGGAATAATCTCTATGAAGGACAATTTGACAAAATATCAAAATGTCAAAATACCGGGAGCCTGGCCGTGTTAGTAGAGCATGCAACTCTTGATCTTGGGGTTATAAGTTCACCCACAAGTTGGGTATACAGATCACTTAAAAATAAAATCTTGAAAAAAACCACAAAAAAATAGCAAAATGTCAAAATATAGCAATCCCACCTCTACAAATTCAACCTATATATAGACTCAAGGATATCCACCTGAAGCACAGTTTGTAATGGGTAAAGAACGAAAACAAACGACATGTGTAGTAACAGGGCACTGTTAAATATCCACTTAAAATGAACACATGAACAAGGGAATTCTATTTGTTCTGATATGAAACCTTTCCAAGGCTGTGAAAAACAAAGAATGAAACATTGTGCAATGTATGCTATTTGTATAAAAATTTACATACCTCAGACATGTTTGTACATGCAAAGAACACTTCTGGAAAAATACACAAGAAACGAATAATAAATAGTGCTTGCTTCCACAATGGAGAAGTAGGTGCCGGGTGGGCAGAAGGGAGAGGGATAGTACTTCTTATCCATAGTTTTAAAGAAATATTTTGGATGAATGTTAAGAATGGATCCTTTATTCACAGTTATTAATAAAAAAGCTTCAAAAGGGCAAAGTTTTGACACCCAAATGCTCTGTCTGGGACTTGCAAGGGAGTAATATTTTCCGGCAGTGAGAGCCAGTGAATGCCCCCTGTGTTGGAGTAAAGAACAGAGTGCCCACTGCATTTTTACAGTGCATCTTAAAATAGTGTGTTGCAAAGCCCAGGGAGCTCAGCCCTTCTTGATTGTTGGTTAGCAGACTGCCAGGGATCATTTTCCAAAAACCAACTTGCAATTCTCTATATTCCAGAAGGTTGTTTTTTCTGTGAAAATGTTCAGGACTTAGAGAACTGGAAAGCAGGTGGGGAAGGTTCAGAGGAGCCGCCCCCACGCACCCTTTCTCCCATTGCTGTCTTTCCTCATTCCAGCCAGTGCCACCGCTCCTCTGTCCTGGGTCCAGCCTTTGACACAGGCCCTGCAGCTGCTTCGGCTGACCCCTCCCCGCTCCGTCTAGGGGTCTGGAACAGCCCTTGCTGGCACCTCCGCAGCTGTGACTCATTGCAAATGCTTTGCATTCCGGGATGTTCTGCAGGGTCTGGGTCTCCCCTGTGGCTCGAAACATTAGGCGAGTTGAAAGGGAGGAGAAAGGAGGCCCCACAGCTGCCAAAACATTGCGAGGAAGAGGGGAAAACTGTGAGGAAAACTGGAGAGGTTTTGTGCCGGCAGGACCCCAGCCAGCCGCTCCCTGGCTGGGGCCTGCTGGTAACTTGAGCAGGGCCCGGGGACGCGGTGGAGGCAGACTCAGGGGCTTGTCCAAGCCCCTGCGAGGCCCATTCACACATCCAGAAGCACCACACGCCATCTGGAGACCATCTCCATCTGTCTGGGAAGGACTGGGTTGAAGCCACTCTAGGAAGCAGACATGTGTCTCATCCAGAAAGTTTTTGTTTCGAATGTTAGTTTACCTTTATTTCACTGGGATTGTTTTATTAGCTTATTTTCTCCCTGCCACCTATAGTTGTACACAACTTATACTCAGGTCAGTTGACATCTACTTTTAAAACGGTAGTGTTCTTTCTTTTTCTCTTCTGGAAGCTTTGGAACTCCATGTTGAGGTCTATGTTAAAAAAAAAACCAAAAAAGCTCAACTGTCCAGGTAAGGGCTGGGGGAGGGGAGAGCCCTGCCCACTCACCTTCATCTTCATTTCTTCCCTGCTGCTCTATGCGGACTCTAACGGGACATATTATTAAAAATCTTTGTAATCAGTCAACTTTATTGAAGTACATTTACTTATAATAAAATATACCCATTTTAAGTACACAGTTTGATGAATTTTGGCAAATATATATATCCATGTAAGGCCTAATTTGAAGCCATTGGCTGAGTAAATATGAACATAATGAAATAAAGGTACATTAAATTTGTTTTTGAATGTTTATTTTTGAGAGAGACAGAGCACGAGCAGGGGAGGGGCAGAGAGAGAGGGAGACACAGAATCTGAAGCAGGCTCCAGGCTCTGAGCTGCCAGCACAGAGCCCGATGTGGAGCTCGAACTCAGAACTGTGAGATCGTGATTTAAGCTGAAGTCAGATGCCTAACTGACTGAGCCACCAGGTGTAGCAAAATAAATGTTCATTTTTAAAGACGGAAATCAATAGTATTTAATATTCACTATATTGTCCCAACTGCATGGGTATGACATCATCACATGCTAAGGTTCCTTTATTATCAAACAAATCATGATAGTTAATTTACTTTTACTTGGGTAGAAGGAAACAACTTGAATTTAACACAAAACAGAATCAAAGGGAGTGAAAGATTTGCTAAATCTCCATAAAGTTGTCTTCCGTATGAGAAATGTTAGCTTTTATAAGCTCTTTAAAATTCAGAAGCAGGGCATCAGGCTCTTGATTTCAGCTCAGGTCATGATGTATAGTTCATGAGATTGAGCCCCAAGTCAGTTTGGGTGTGGAACCTGCTTGGGATTCTCTCTCTCCCTCTGCCCCTCTCCCCTCCCCCTTCTCTTCCCCCTCCTCCCTCCCCACTGTACATGAATTCTCTCTCTCAAAAAAATAAATAAAATTCAGAAGCAATTGTGAAAGTCATGTTTTTCTTTTTTTTTTTTTTAGCATTGATTGACCTTTTCTGTAAAAGATGAAGATAATGTTTTCACAAGACTCCCATCTAAACATCCCTTCTAACTTTTACATTATTTTTATACTGACATGTTTGTGACCTCAACATTCTCATAAGTGACTGTCCAATAGTTTGTACTGGCCTATATGTAAGTGGATTTGGTGTTCACCTAGAGCCTTTTATATGGCTTCTCTGTTCCTTTTTTTCTTATTTTAATTCTTGTCTTAACTGCCAGCCTATTATTGTTAAGTAGTTTTTTGAGAGAGGCTCATGGGTGCTGGGTTTCCTCTCCTTTTCATGTTTTGGAAAGCCTATCTACTAGAATGGCAACTTATTTTGTTAAGATATTCTTGGGTTACACGCTAGTCATTGCTTCTGTCTTTTGCCACTGGGTTCTGAGGTCAGTACGTCCCCTGCAGATAATTTGATCTTGTTGGTCTGAATGCTTGAAGAATCCTTTCTTTACTTTGGAACTTCAGTCAGGAGGCGAAGATAGGTCTTAGGGTTGAGCGGTACATTTGGAAGTTTCCTGAAACACAGCGTGTTCTTTAATTCAGCAGAGTCACTTTGGTCTCAGGGACATTCTCTTCAGTATTTTTAATTGGATGGGTTTACTACTTCAGGAACACCATTTGTCATTACATGAGAGCACTTTCATCCAGTCCCCATTACCTACCCCCTTTCTACTTACTTTAATCTCTTAGTTTCTTTTTGTTTTAAAACTGCATTTACTGTGGTTATATCCAATCTTTGCTTTATGTTGTAATTCAAGTTTTAGCTGTTTCTTACTCTGTTCCTTGCTGTTTTTACTTTAATCATTTATTTTGTAATTATGTGGGTTTTTTTGTCCTCAATTTTTCCCCAGCTCATTCTGCTTTTTTCTTTTTTTATCACAGGCTATTTGAGCTCATGTTTTATTTAATTCATGTTCTTAAAATGTTGTTTTGTGGTATAAAGCATTTGTAGGCAATTCCCTTGTTACTAGGGTTTTTCTTTTTCCTTTTCTCCCCCTAGGGTTTTTCTAAGTTGGACCCTTTATTCTATCTCTCATGTTTATGCTTTTTTCCTTTGAACTGGTAAAAAGCAAGTATGTTTGTAAAATAGCTTTGTAATTTTTTTCCCCCATCTGCTCACATTCTATCTAGATTTTCTACTCTCTATTTGTTTTGAATCAGGATTATTTTTCCTCTATAAATATCCGAAAGCACTCTGTTCCAGGGTGTTCTCCTCTCTACCACAGTCTGAGGGCTGGAAATTGTGGGTCCTCACACTTTGCTGGGACCTGAGATGATAGCAGGGGATGAAGGAGATCTACATCAACTAGGCAATATGCAGTCTTAGAAGATGTGTGCTCCGCTTCTCTGAAATTTTCTTAAATATCCTGGACAAGTTTTCTTTCACCCTGTTGGAGACTTCATCCTCCTCCTAGGGCTGAGGGGAAGAAGACTTCGAGGATTATTTAACAATCAGGATTAATCATTTAAACTGGGATTAAATAATTAGTAATGTGGATGACTCGAGAGCCTTACTTGCCAATTAGTTATTCAAATTTGTGGTATTTGGTGAAGTCCCGTTCTTGTTTGATTACTGTAGGTAAATATTTGCTTTACTCCTTTAAAAGATTATGTGTTCAGGAGCGCCTGGGTGGCTCAGTCGGTTAAGCGTCTGATTTCAGCTCAGGTCATGATCTTGTGGTTTGTGGGTTCAAGCCCTGCATTGGGCTCTGTGCTGACAGCTTAGAGCCTGGATCCTGTTTTAGATTCTATCTCTGTCTCTCTCTCTGCCCCTCCCCTGCTCTCTCTCTCTGTCTCTCTAAAATAAATAAACATTAAAAAATTTTTTTAAAACTATGTTCATTTCATTCGTCATGGGTTATAATTTTTTACCTGGAATTCTCTAATTTTTTTTTTTTTTTAAATTAAGAATAGCGTGCTGAGCCATGTGGGAGAGAACTGTCCTGGAGTTGACTTACCTGCTGTGATCATGAAGATTCCCCTTTAAACACAATCATGTCCAATGAGACAGGAAAACTGATTTCTTCTTCAATCATATTTCGTCTCTTGAGATTACTAAAAAGAAAAAAAAGAAAAAAACATAATTAGAACATAATTATGAGCAAAGAGAAAAAAACATAATTAGTTTACTCTTTAATGCCTATTACCTTTGAGATATGAAGAATGGAAACTTTATGTTTTAAATCCTTGTTGGCTACCTTATTATCCCCATATCTCTGGTGGTCGCTGGACAGAACATGTTAACTAACAAAACTGATAGGTTTAATAGATTGGTAGATAAGGGTACTGGTAGATATCTAGTGTATCAAGATTTGTTCAAGGCATCTGAGAAAACCTTTCTTGATATCTGTCATTTAAGTGACAGGATAGAGGTGTGTATACTGGGTGATTAATCAAGTAGGAGGGTTATAGCTGGTTGTCTAGACAACCATTTCCTGAAGATTAATGTGTGGCCCTCAAACCCCAGGGAAGCCTGGTCACAATACGTACTTTGACACTATCCTCTGTAATCCTTGGAGTCTGGAGAAACATGAAAATCTAGCTTACCAAGTCTGTAGCAGCAGAAATCTAGGAATGAAAACTAACTGGATGACAGAATCAGTCCCTGAAAGATATTATTTGCAAGTAATGAACCCATATCCACAAAACGAAAATATAGGTATAATAGGTATTTATAATTTGGGCTGCCCGGCATCTAAAATCTTTTCCTATTTAGGAAGAATCCTAAGATAATGATAGCGAAGCAGCCCTCTCTTCTACTCTAGAGATGAAAAGGGCCGCTATCCCCCTGGGACCACAAGCAAGGACAAGATCTAAGCACAACTAATCAAATGCTGCCACCTGGGACTATATTCTGAAGGGGTAATGACAAGGCTGAGGTCAATTAGGTATGCTTCATGGTGACTCTGCAAGGGGGAAGGTGTGGGGAGTCTGGAAGGATGAGGTGCATATCTAATGACAGTAGAACCAGCACAGAGGTGGTAGGTGTCCTGATGCCAGCTTTGGGACAGTGAATGTCCTCCTGGAAAGTGCTATGTCCTGAGCAGCCTGCTCCTGTGCTGACAGCTCATCTGGGCCTTGCCTCCCTGGGCTCCTATGTTATTCATTTCTACTGTTCTTTGTTTTTGTTTTTTGTTTTTTGTTTTTTTTTTTTTTAATTTTTATTTTTTATTTTTTTTTATTGTTGAGAGAGACAGAGCATGAGCAGGGGAGGGGCAGAGAGAGAGGGAGACACAGAATCTGAAGCAGGCTCCAGGCTCTGAGGTGTCAGCACAGAGTTCTAGGCAGGGCTCAAACTCCCAGGCTATGAGATCATGACCTAAGCCAAAGTCGGACGCCTAACCGACTGAGCCACCCAGGCACCCCATTTCTACCATTCTTTGATTCCAAGAGCCATGAGAATCAAAATACAGTCCATTTCTGCTATGGAACCATAGTTGTTTTCTGTTATTTACCATCAAGAACCTTGATAAGTACAACATCTCTGAGTTCAGGATCCAAAAATCAACTGAGAAGACCTGGATGCTTGGCAATTCATGTGAAATAGACCTCGCGAACTGTGATGTAATGGTTGTCAATAAAAGGGCATGGCTGCCAGAGGGCTGCAATGGGCAGGACAAAGATGGTCAGAGGCCATCTTATTTACTCTTCTGCTCTTGTGAACGACAACTTGAGTATATTTTCCTGTTCAGAGTGTTTTAAGGCAGAAAGGGACAGATTAAAATATGTACAGTGGGAGAATGGCCAGAAAGTTAGAGTCTATACGAGGAGCTGGAGAAATCTAACTTAGAAAAGCCATAGGGAGGGGCGTCTGCGTGCCTCAGTTGGTTAAGTGTCTGACTTCGGCTCAGGTCATGATCTCACGGTTCGTGAGTTTGAGCCCCACGTCCAGCTCTGTGCTGACAGCTCAGGGCCTGGAGCCTGCTTCGGATTCTGTGTCTCCCTCTCTCTCTGCCCTTTCCCTGCTCATGTTCTGTCTGTCTCTCAAAAATAAAATAAACATTAAAAAAAGAAAAGAAAAGCCATAGGGAAGACATTCTATGATTTTTCAAATTACATTACTGCTATGGGCATTGAGGAGGGCACTTGTTGGGATGAGCACTGGATGTTGTATGTAAGCGAGGCACCACCGGAATCTACCCCCAAAAATCAAGAGCACACTTTACACAATGTACATTAGCCAATTTGATAATAAATAACATCTAAGAAACAAAATAAAATAGGGGCACCTGGGTGGCTCAGTCGGTTAAGCGTCCGGCTTCAGCTCAGGTCATGATCTCATAGTTTGTGAGTTCGAGCCCCCTCCCGTCGGGCTCTGTGCTGACAGCTCAGAGCCTGGAGCCTGCTTCAGATTTTGTGTCTCCCTCTCTCTCTGCCCCTTCCCCGTCCATGCTCTGTCTCTCTTTCTCTCTCTCTCTCTCTCTCAAAAATAAATAAACATTAAAAAAATTAAAATAAAATAAAAGCTAACCAGATTGTTTTGCAAAAAAAAAAAAACCCACAAATTACATTACTGCTGAAATAATTTTATAAAAATATGATACAAAAACATGCAAAATGGCCTTAAAAATAAAACAACATCCCCCACACCAATATTGAGCTCTATGTTTATATCACAAAAGGAGAGAGAAAGTGAGGGCTGAGAGTTTTCAGATGGGACCAGGATAAGAAGGGAGGGTTGTTTGGACACTCCTGTCACAGGAGAGTGAGCCTTGGAGGGACCATTTCCTGGACTCCAATCTGACTAACACTTTCTTCTTCAGGGCCCTTATTCCTGGGGTGCAGATATCCTTTACTCCAATGGTGTTCTTAAACTAACTATTGTTCCAGAGACTCCATTGTAGTAGAAATACGAGATGTAAATTTACTGAAATATTTACTGAATATTTACTGAAATATTCCAAAGGTATCCTAGCATATACTATTGTATTCTTGCTCTGCCTTCTGCCTTCTAGTTTCTAAGGTGTTCACGTGAGTAATAAACCTTAAACCCTGTCCTTCCCCAAAGCTTCATAATACATCTAAGGCTGTTTCCATTATCAGAGTGTCCCTGAGGATAATATTGATTATTTTGAATTAACTATTTCAAGTATGAAATAATGTTATACATTCATTTCTTACTTGATTATTTCTTCCAACTTTTATGTGGAATGGAATTGAAATAAT
The DNA here is from genome assembly GCF_016509475.1 of Prionailurus bengalensis. Lineage (NCBI taxonomy): Eukaryota > Metazoa > Chordata > Mammalia > Carnivora > Felidae > Prionailurus > Prionailurus bengalensis. Next base: position 101,315,067 of record NC_057355.1, read on the forward strand.
TGAGGATATTTTGCATTTTTGAGAAACCAAAACCTCTGAAGGTAATTCAACTCTTTTGCAAGCTTGTATGCAAACTGGTTCTACCACTCCCCGGATGCCCTGGCGTCAAGCATTGAGAGAGGGTAGGAGGAAACGGAGGCCTCCCCACCTTCAAGTCTCCTTGGCAGAGTCAGGGACCACGTCTTCTCCCAGAGAATACAATCAGGGGATTCAATACTGGCAGAGTTTAGAGCGTCAAACAAGAGCTTCATTCAGGCTCCTGAGGGTTGCTACAAGTAATACTGCTGTGAGTATCCTGCTGACTACTGAGCATGCATATTAACTAGCTTAACTTTTGTTCCTTGTTTTCACAGTTATGGCAAATGATCTGGGTTCAGCCATTCCTCCTTCCCTCGGTCCTGTCTTGCAACACATCTCTCTGTGAAGTCTGATTGAGGCTAGAAGAGCAACGGAATGGGCTGCGAGCTCCTCCGCGTGAGGGTGGGGAGGTGTGGAGAGGAGGAAGCATGGTTTATGGGATATTCTCCCTACAGCACTTAGGATAGTCAAAGCGCACAGTAAAGGACTGCTGGATTGAACTGAACTGAAGGGAACGTAACTAGCTGTCTCAGTATACCAAAACCACGCACAGGCAAGGAATGCTTGCTAGGGATCCGCACATTAGATAAACCAACTTTTTGGCAGGGAGAGAAGCTAGGGATGTATTTTTCCTTGATTTTCATATTATAGCTTGACCCATTGTATAATAATTTATTAAGAAATAAAGGAACGGAGGAATGCCATTTTAAAGAAAGTCAATAAAAACAGCATCCTTTTAACTCCTGTTGTCGTACTAGGTTTATTGCTTAGGAAAAGTGAATTGTCAACAATTCCAAAATACAGAACCACATGACAGTTAAATTTATCATGATATTTACCTAGAAGAAAAAAATAATTAAGGACTTAATTCCATTTCTCCTCACTAAAATTTTATTATCTCTTTTTTTTTTTTTAGAGAGAGAGCAAGTTGGGGAGAGGGGCAGAAGGAGAGAGAGAGGAGAGAGGAGAGAGAGGAGAGAGAGAGAGAGAGAGAGAGAGAGAGAGAGAGAGAGAGAGAGAATGAATCTTAAGGAGGCTCCATGTTCAGCACAGAGCCTGCCTCAGGCCTCATCCACAATTCTGGGATGATGACCTGAGCTGAAATCAAGAGTCAGACACTCAAGTGACTGAGCCACCCAGGGCTCTCCCAACTTTTTTTTTTTTAACAATTGTTTATATGGGGAGCAATATAAATGGCATATTAACTTTTATTTAAACAATAAATAATTTTATCTAAGCAATTAAACAAAAATATTACCTACACAGGAATTGGCATTATTACACTTAATACAGCAAAAGGAAGGAATGCATAAAGATAAAGAATTGGACAAAGGAAAATGGTAGTACTGATAAATCAAAAACCAACAAAATTAATAATTAACTTATTTTCTTTTTAATGGAGAAAGCACATGTGCTTAAAATAGGAAATGAAAATAGATTTAATAACCACAGACATGGGAGAAATTAAAAGACTTCTAAAAGCTGATTTTGCTCAGTTCTATGCAAACAACAATTTTTAAATGCACAAAATGGATGAATTTCTGGGCCAAAGTCAGATGCTTAACTGATTGAGCCACCCAGGTGCCACAGTAAAGTAAGATTCATATAAGGAATGCAAAGATGATTCGATCTTATGAAATATATCTATGTATTTCACCATATTAATGTTTCAAAGGAGAAAAATCATAGTGTCATCTCCATAAACGCTGATGAAGCATTTGAAAATTTCAACCATTTTTGATTAAAATGCTTAATAAAGTAGGAATAATCATTTTATATCACTCATACATACATACCTTACATGCTATATAGGCAAATACTAGAATGTTACCCTCAACACTATACCCAACCATCATTATCCTGGAGGTAATAGCCTATACAATCAGACAACAGAAATAAGTGAGAGGTATAAAAATTAGATAGTAAAGATAGAATATAAAGATGAATGTTTATTTATAAATACATAAATTATTATTTATAGGCAATGTGATTATATACCTGAAAAACTCGAGAAAATCACTTGAAAAAGTATGGCAAACAACCTGAATATTTCACTAAGGTAATTATGAATAAAGTCACATGAAAGAATCATTAGCGTTGCTATTAGGAAAGCTATATGAGATTGCCAATGTTGAACCTTTTTTGACTTACAGAAATGGCAATTTCAGGTGGGTCAGCCTAATTACAGATAAATAACAAACGCTGAGAAAACATAATGGGCAAAAGAGGTCATATGTAATGGTCACAAAAAAGGCAAAATAGTTCAGGATAAAATTAAGACGTGTTCATAATTCATACAAAGAAAACTTTCCAAAATTCTAACGGACACAAAACAAAACCTGAATGAAGGAACTTATCCTTTTGTTAGTTAGGAGGCTGCCAAGTCAACAAAGATTTCTGCATCTTCCCAATTAATCTGGAAATTTAACATAATCTCAGTGAAAACACAAAGACAAGTTTTTTAGAAGTGGAAAAATGGATTTTAAAGTTCTTATTGGAAAGCAAAAAACCAACCAACCAACCAACAAACACCCTTCAAAGTGAGAGCCAAGAAACTTAAAAAAAAAAAAAAAAAAAAAAGAAGAAGAATGAGGAGAAATCAACCCTACAAGACAGGGTAACATTATAAAACTGCAAATGAACAGTAAGGGCTTATTGATTTTTTTAAATTGAACCTACTCGGGAAACACTTGGAGGAGGGACACTCAGACCCTCCTCTTTTCCCCTGAAAGCAGGAAACAAATGTCCTTTATGAAAAATAGCATCCCTGTAATGAGAAGTAAAAAAGACATCCTTATCAACAGAAATAGGGACACTGAAGTCGAGAAAGCTATAAAATAAGCTTTGCTACTTTTTCACTAATTTACTACCTCAGCCCCAATTCTGCATAGAATTCCTTTCTAATTAAAGCCCCCAAATGGCTGTTTTCCTTAACCTGCAAATTCCTCATAAATCTATCATCCCTTTGTATAAAATGTATAAAAACTGCATGCCTTAGTCATTTCTTTGACTCTCAATTTCATTATTGGGTCTCTGTTCGCAAGGAACAAAAATTTCTTTTTTTCTCACGTCAATTTAATTCTTAGTCCACCTGGAAGACCTTGAGGGTAGGGGAGGAATTTTCCCGCACGAAAAAAGTCAGGGGATCTCGCTTGTTCTCCCTCTCACTCTCCCTCTCTCTGGAGTCTCTCTCTCTCTTGCTCGCTCGCTCTCCCCTCTCTCTCTCTTCCTCTTGAGAGGAAGATACTCTTGAGAGGAGGAAGAGAGAGAGAGGGGAGAGAGAGCGAGTGAGACAGACTTGTGAAGAATTTTAGTATGATAAATGTGGCCTTTTAGCTCCATAGGGAAACGATTGATTATTCAATAAAAAATGGTTGGACAGTTAACTGAGTGACTAGCTGGAAAAAAAAATTCACTCTATATCTCAAAATAAATTTGAGATAGAGCAATGGATTTAAATAGTAACACATGAATCCACGAGAGTACTAGAAAAAAAACCATGGAAAGATTTTTATGAGTAAATACTTAGGAAGAATTTTAGGAAGTTCTTTGGAGGAAGCAAGTTTTTTATGGATCTCAGGAGAAATGAGAGGTCTTAAAAGTCTAATTTCCTGACCAAGTGCTGGAGATTGGGTTAGCTGAAACCTCTGAAACTTTATTCTTAGAGGAAGGAGTGGGAAATCCAAGTAGTCCCTGTGTGCCGGCCTAATGATGTTGATATAATAAATGTATTGGACCATTTCACAATCTCTTGTGTAGGTTTTGAGTGGAGGGAGGTATATGCCATATGTCAGCTGGATAACCTTCTCCTTTGAAATTCAAAGGAAATTAGCTTGAGCTCTTATGTTCTCCCTCAAGGAAATCTAGGTAATTTCCAATTCCTAGGGTATTTTCCAATTCCCTCAGATTTTGGAGAATTAATTTATCTACTGTTTTGACCCACCATGGTTAGTATTGTGCACTTCTTTGTCCCCAAGGGAGGAATGGCAGCCCTTTGCTCTCCCTCCACCTTACATTATCATTCATACAAGACATTTGAATATGGAGCAAACTGTACAGAAGTTTGCTTGGTTCCTTCTCCCTTGAGACCCTCTTCACATCTTGTCACCTTTAACTTACCAGGGCTCTCAGGGCTCTCAATGCGTTGGTTCCATTCTCTTTACCTGCAGAACTATTTTGATCTTTTCCAGGCTTGCCTTTGCATATCCCAAAACTCATTGGTATGGATTGCAAAACTATGGCTCATCTAAGCGAATGTGAACCTTGAGCCTGCCAGGAGTACCAGCAAAAGACCTTTCTTTTTGGCCTCTGTGTGAAGTAGGGACCAGATATTTCCTCACTGGTAGGAACTACTATTCCATTGTCCTTAGGAGGCAGAAGTGGCTACAGTCAGTTTTGGTCTTACATAATTTGCTTCTCCATCATAGAAAGGACCAGATTTCATAGCCATCTGAGTTACGTTCTCCCCCTTGCCTTACATTACTCACCGCATAAAAGAAACAAGAAACAATTCAAAGGTAAAACACTACAAAATGACAAACTCATTTATGGAGTTCCTAGGTCCTGTGGGAAAAGTACTCAATCTAAGTCCCGTTGAGCATACTTAAATACTATTCCTAAAAAGTTTGGGCCACGCAAAGGCCAGGATTCATGGGCAAGTGTTATGATTTTTAAAGTTATTTAGGTTATCACGCTGACTTAAAGCCATGTCTGGATCGATACTTAGTTACTGAAACTCTTTCAGAATACTGAGACAGATAGTTAAATTGTCCTTTTAAGAGATTCTGACCCATTATTCCTCTAAATGTCTGGATAAGATATTTCTTTCCTATTTCCTATATTCTAAATTTTCCAATGCCCACCTCTGGGATAATAATCATATTGTTCAATACTTTCACAAGAATAAGAAACATTTATATTCTATGGTATTTAGACTGTGGTATGTAAATTTTTCAGAGATTATTCTTCATATTATTTTATTTCTGCTATTGGTGTTATATTGTTCGTTGTTTCTTATAGAAGAGAAAGCTTTTGGGTCAGTAATTTATGAACACAGTTAAAAAGTCAAAAGACACAAAAGACTATATACAACTAAAAGTGAGTCGTTCCCACTCTGTCCCTCACTACTTCTCTTTCGCAGAGGAAACCACTAGGAATAGCTTCTTATCTGAAAGATACACTATCCCCTTGCCCCCAAGTACACATTCTATACACTCCACGTTCTACACTGTGTACACACTGCTCTGCATTTGGGTTTTCACTTGAACATGTAGCTTGCGGATTGTTGCATACCTGTATATACAGGTTAGCTCTTTTGGTAGAATTGCCTTCTCTTTAAGTATCTTTAAGCTGCGCATCATTCAATTTTAGGAAGGCATTATCACTTATTGAACTAATCCCAATCAGTGGACACTTACATTGCTTCTAATTTTTAGCTCTCACCAACATTTCTGCAACGAATTACTTCGTATGCAGGCCATTTTACAGATAAGAGAGTATTTGAAGGGTATATTAGTGAAAGCAAATTGCTGAGTTAAAGGGTGTGAGCATTCTCAATTTTGATAGTTATTGTCAAACTGTCCTCCAAAAGGGTTGTGCCTAGGGGCGCCTGGGTGGCGCAGTCGGTTAAGCGTCCGACTTCAGCCAGGTCACGATCTCACGGTCCGTGAGTTCGAGCCCCGCGTCAGGCTCTGGGCTGATGGCTCAGAGCCTGGAGCCTGTTTCCGATTCTGTGTCTCCCTCTCTCTCTGCTCCTCCCCCGTTCATGCTCTGTCTCTCTCTGTCCCAAAAATAAATAAAAACGTTGAAAAAGAAGAAAAAAAAAAAAGAAAACAAAAGGGTTGTGCCTATTCATGTTTCCACTAGCAAATATTTGAAAATACCTGTTTGCTAGTACCCTGATCATCAGAGCATGTCATTAAATTTTTCGATTTATTTTTCACTTGCTTGTTTTTTTTTTTTTTTTTTGCTGTCAATCTTACAGGTGAAAAGTGTATCTCATACTTTTAGATCCTTCTCATGAAATGATTCAAAATGTCATCTTTATCATATACTAAATTTGTCTATTTGATGCATTTCTGGGCTTTCTGGTTTATTCCATTGGTCTCTGTTGTCTCTTCATACACTATTTGTATCATTTTGATCACAGTAGTTTCATAGTATGTTCTACTTTATCATAGGTCTAATCACCCTTACTGCCCTTCTTTCCCCTAAGAAATTTGCCAGCTAGCTTTTTCTTCTATATGAATTTAAGAAGTAGTTTGTCTTGCTTCAAAAAAAAATCCTGTTGCATTTTTATTGAGATTGCATCACATTAATAAATTATTCAGGAATACTACTACTTGCTAAAGTTTATCATTGCAGACTTACCATTTCTTATTGTTCTTTTCAGTCATGTCTTCCTGATGCTTATAACAATTATTGATTCTTCACACCATCTTTGGAAACAGCAGGGAAGATAGAAGATAAAGGATTAGCCCAAGATTACATGAGATAAAAAATCCTAAACTGGTTTTGTATCTACTATTTGGTAATGCCTCACCAGCAGATTTTACACAAATTCAAAAACAAAACATACTCTTCTACCAAGGATGAAATTTTCCTATTGCAAAAAGCCAGCAATGTGCAGCAACTATTCTGCAAATGTATTTCTTGTGTGATGATCTGTGGCCAAGCACAGAATGCATTCCTATCATGGAGTAACAATTTCAAAGGAATTTTGAAACCAGAGTTGGCTTGAATGTTGTACAATGACACCCAGGATCTTGGCCTACTTCCCAGATTTTCCCTTTTTGGTTTTCTAGCAAGTTTGGTCATGCCTGGGAATTTGCTGAATATGGTACTTGGATCAGTGACTTCCTGAATGTGACATTGGGATCAATGGCATTTGTCTGCCCAAGGATTTGTGGAGTACAATTTTTAGAAGTACCGCAGTTGTAAATAAGTTCTTTATTGAACTGATGCTCAGGCACAAGGGTGCAAATATGAAGGACACTTTGTGAATTGATTATGGAAGGCAAAGAACTTGAGAGAGAATGTTCTATTATGAATATTGCATTACATACCTGGGCACACTGGTGTTCCAGCTGGAGGATCTTCAAGTTCTTAAATAAATATCAAATGGATTTAAGAGCTATCTTTAATGCCTCCTTTGACAAATGGCCACTTACTAAAGGTCAGCCAAGACTTGATAAACAGTGGATTATCTGCAGCATCCCAGGCACGTCCTACCATCACCCTGGCTCAGTTAACATGGGGAGAGCTGACAAAGAGCCTGCGTGAGTTACTGAATTACTTAGGACCCAAGCACGCGTTGACATAGATCTGAGTGTATTTTTGGATTACATTTCCAAAACTATTATTGTTTTCACCGTTTTGTTTCAGTCAGCATTTTCTTCTCAATGCCACATATAATTATGAGCTGACTTAGGTAAAATATTTTAAAAATGTGTAGTAGTACATATGTACCTATATAACATCTGAGATTATTTGCCATAACATAAACGAGAACACTCTTCAGCTTGTCCCTCCAAAACAAAAAGACTACTGTACTCTGGAGTGTTATGCAAGAATCAGAAGAGCATAGTTTACTGAATGCTCAGCTTGTTTAGCGACATACCAAAGAGTAGGACAAAGGCTAAAAGCAAAAACATGGGGCAAGTTTTAAGCAATGAACTTAAAGGTATACGGATGATGAAATATTTAATTATCAAGGCAGAGAACAGGTTGTAAAATCTAGCTAATGAAAATATAAAGAGGAGTTATTAATGGGATAGCTGTTTAATTAGATGATTCCTTGGTTTGTTTTAAGCAGGAAGAGTGTTGCCAAAATCACAAGATTAGACCTCTCCGAACAGAGAATGGTGATGGTGTGATGTCATCTATCAGTTGCCTTTTACTCCCACTATAATGGCCACACCTTAGGCTACAAATATTAACTATTTAGACATGAGAAATTAATAAAAGGTGAGGCAAAATGGGCAGCAAAAGGAAATTGTTATGTTAAATTAGGCACATGAAGTTAGGAAAGCATTTACAAGTCTAGGAAATGACATAATACACATTTTATGATTCTCCTTAATAGAATTTGTCTCAACCAGGTCATACGAGGAATGCTTTTACAAACATGACTGTGCTCCCAGATCTTGAAACTTACATGAAGTATTATTAGATTCTGTGGTCACAGGACTCAACAAATCTCAGTTAAGTGGAGAAGAACAAATTCATTATGGAGGTCCTAGGTCCTGAGAAAGTGTTCAGTCTAAATCCTGTCAAGTAGGATTGTTGATATATGTCCTGTGTGTGTGTCTTTATATTTAATTTGTACTTATATTCTGAAAGATTTCAGGGTCTGAATTCTGGAAAAGACTTAACACCATTAAAAATGTGGTTCCTGGATGATTATGACAGAGTATAATACAGGTTATTTTCAGTCTTCTTAAACCTAAGGTATGTGGATTGACCATTCCCAGGATGATTTTATTCTTAGGCAAGAATATTTAGCTGTTGTATGTACTGAAAGAAATACAGGTAAGATTATACTCACTGAGCAACCCATTCGTCAAGACATCAGCCTTTTCTGCTCACAGCCCTGAAGGAGGCAAAGTAGGATGTGATCACCTTGGTCAATTTTTCTTGTGAAATGTGCGCATTTCTATTCTACTTGCAAGCACTGTGGTTATTTTTTTTTTTACCAGCAATAGAGACCACAGGCAGGGGAGTAAGCTAGAATTCTGAGTCACAATTCCCAGGCCTCTTCCTACGGATATGTATGTGGAGTGTGGTCCTGAGGCCCATCTGGAACACTTTCCCACACATTAGGCCGGGAGAGGCAGCAGGGCACAGGCTTAAGGATCCCTACAACATGGCTCCACCATCATCTTGTGTCTGTGTGACCAGGCACCGGCTACCTAAACCTTTGTGCCTTGGTTTCCTTGTTGGAAAATAAGGCCTGACAACAGTGTTTACCTCGTAGAGGTATTGTGAGGGGATGAAGGAATACATCTAATATTCCTAGGACAGTGCTAGGTACAGGTTAACAGTGGTTTTATATACAAGCCACTCGTGAGGATTTAATAAATTGTGCAAGCTGTAGGCTTCCATACCTATGTATGTAGACATATCAAATCTTTTTTACAGTTGAGGGGGAAAAATGAGCAGGGAAAACTTTGAAAACAGGTGGTGGTAGCAAATGTTTACCACCATAGATCCAGTTGAGAAAAATTCCCAGGCTTTGATGTGTCAGAAACAATTGTTTTCCAACTTGGCTCCAACAGCCCCCAGACAAGACACCCCAGTTGTTCCCATTGCCTGAGTAACTTTCCACTGTCACTACCTGTGGGACCAGCTTCTCTCCCAGACCTGTCCTTCCCCTCCACTGTCCTTTCCCCACATAAGTCATCTTTAGTGCATGTGCTCCAACCATCAGAGGCAAAGTTTTGTATAAGGACTGACCTTGGGGCATACTTATATATGGGTACAAACCTTAGCCCTTCCCCCCCAAAAGTTGTAGTCCCAAAGTTAATATTTATTTGAAACTTGGGAGTACACTCCCCTCTTTATAAACAAAACACTAAAGCAAAATGTTCTAGTCTCTCACACAAATTAATTGCCCGATTACCATTTCTCACGAATGCCATCTTTTTCTCCTTCCATTATGTTTCAGTTGCAGAGAGGGTAAATCATAAATTACTGTCTAGTATAGAGAGAAACATTCTGCAGCTGGAAGAAACTGAGAAAGCACTGTTTTTTGATTTTTTTCTCAATCATGAATTCAGTGATTACTGACTTCAAAATAGGTAACGGTCCCATAAATGGGAAAAAAGAACACATTCCAGGATGAAAGGATGGCAAGTATAAAGGTAGAGAGATGTGAACATGCATTGTTATGTTTAGGGAAGAGTATATGGCAAGAAGTAAATAATTTTTGGTCTCCGTAGGAAACTGCCAGTGAGTTACCACGGGCCCAAGTTGGGGAGTGCCTGTAATTGCATCTAGCTGGCCACATTCATTTGGTGCCGGTTAATTGGACTAGCTTTAAAAAGTATGCTCAAGTTCTATTTTGAACTCTATCCTGACGTACTTCCCACTCCTTTGCCACGCCCTAAGAGCTCATTTTGCCTTCTTTGGTGGTGGTAAAAAGCAAGGTCCCTTTTGTCTGAGCCTCGTGGTTCCAGGTCGCGTTTGCCTTTCCTCAAGGTTTTTCCCAATTCAGCAATTCCCATGAATTTTCATCAGATAGTTTTCCCACTAGGATGCAAATTCCATGAAAGCATGAATGTTCACATCTTAAAATTCACTGTTATTCCTAGTTCTTAGAATTGAGCTTGGTACATAGTAGTCTAGATATCATTCAAAAAATTTAAGAACCTATTATGTGTTGCCCTATGGAGGGTCCAATGATGATTTAGGTATGCTCTCTACTTTTAAAGATCTTACAAATGAGGAAAATAGATATATAAACAAACTCCAAGTCAAGGAAGAATGAAACCAGTGCAACTATTGAGGTATACATTGCTAATAGGGGGGTGCTATGGACTGAACATGTGTCTCTCCCAAATTCATATGCTGAGACCTAATCCCCAATGTGATAGGTTTAGAGGTGGGGCCTTTGGGAAGAGGTTAGGTGACAGGGTGGAGACCTCTCAAATGGGATTAGTGCCCTTATAAAAGAGATCCCAGAAAGTCCTTACCCCTTCCTCTTCATGTGAATGAGGAAGCAGACGCCGAATTGCTGGTGCCATGGTCTTGGACTTCTTTGCCTCCAGAACTGTGAGACATGTTTATAAGGCATCCAGGTTATGCTATTTTTGCAATAGCAATCTGAAAAGACTACAGCATGGGGCTCACAAGCGGTAATTAATTTCAACCAGGGGATTGAGGAAAGGCTTCACAGGACGTTGTCCTCAAAGAGAGAATTTTCATTAGGGATGTGGAGGTTATTTTTGGTCAAGTGATCATTAATTTGAACTCTTCCATTTCCAAGGGACAGAAACGCATCTCAAAATAGTTTACACAAATACAAGGAAAGTGTAACTGGGAAATCTGGCTTCAGCTCTCCCAGAACTCTTGGCCCTGCTCATGTGTGGATGCTGCCTTCTCTCCCATAGCAGATGGACATAATCTATGTTGCAGGAGGAAGGGGTGGAGTTTGGCCACAGAGAGCTCCATGCTCATATCACACTGGATTGTAGTTAATAGCCATAGAAGGTTATCTGCATTTCAAGGCCAGCAAATAAGATCGCATGAAAAAGTCTCTGCTCAGTCTAGTTTCAGTCATGGGCCTATCTCCAAGCTAATCACTGTACCCATTGCCAGGCCATAGTACAGACAGTGCTAGGATAGAGCTGTGTTAATAGGGACTCATACAAAGCAGAATATAATTTTAACCAGACATGGGAAAGGTTGCAAGAAGACTTTTGTAGGATTTGTAGCTCTATTAGAACCATATAGAGTGGGCAGGGCTGGGGTGGTACTTCATGAGAAGATCAAGAGGACCCAAAAAGAGAAGAAATAAGATGTTGGGCAGACGAGTACGACAGGTAACCATTATACTAAAACGCATGCACTCGTAGGCCAATGGGATGCAGTTTGCTGTCACAGAAATTTGATTGCCAGGGATAGGCAGTGGATCAGGCAGGAGACTTAGGATGGGCTAGGTCACGGGGAGCCTGCACTAATAAATGGGAGTCGTCAAAGGGCTCAACTGAAGGAATGTTGTGATCAGACCTATGTTACTTTACTTCCCCTTTCGCAGAAACATCACTCTGGGCTAACTTTTCTGGAACATCTAAGCTGTCAGACTCTCACAACCATGCACCAAGTCTCCTCTTCCAGTCCCGTTTGCCTTTTCTTTCTCTAGTCCTCACACTATCTTGCCTCAATTCTATATATAGTCCTGCCATCCTGGCCACTTGTTTCCCCACCTAAGGTCAATACCCCATTAAGGAATTACTTTTGTCCAGCACTGAAATTCCTGGATTCTTACAGCATACATCTAAAACCCTACTTTTCAGTCACTGTGGCACCAACCAACGGGAGGTGGAACCATGCTAGCATGTAGCTAATTGGCATGGGTTAATGGGGTTAATTTCTATCACTTATCACATATTCAGATTAGCCTGAAAGCTTGAGAACTGTGGTCATCTTTTGAACTCTGGACTGGTAAACTGTAATGGATTAAACTGTACACGATCTGAACATGCCAATCTCTTTCTTTACATGTATTTTGGTGTTCTTGAAGGGGTCAGTGTGTCCCTGTGGCCACCAATCCTCCTAGTGGGAGGTGGTACTGTGGCCATAGCTCATGAATGTGTAGATTTTAGTATATTTTACCCTTCATAAACTTTTGGGGATGATTACCATAAACTGTATAGGATCAGGAGGATTATGATCCTAAGAATGCTTAGAATAGTCTACTCTTTCAGGCTGTTACCATAGGGCACAATTGCTTGCCCCTAGTGAATGAGATAATGAATGGATCGATTCAGCTAGAGAAACATAGTATAATCTGAGAGAAAACTACATTTACCCCCTCCCCCCCCCCACCTGCTTCCCTGACATTATTAAATGTGCATGCACTAGCTCCAGCTGAGAAAAATCAAAATGGAACAATTCTAAAATGAAAATTATTTTTTTTGCCACGTAAGCAGATCTCTGCAGAGATAAAATAGGAATAACGTTTCCGTAAAAATTGAAGTTTCTAAGAAAATTAACCTTTCTTGACTATTGAAAATGAGAGGTAAGAAAAGAAAAAGAGAAAGGCCACCTTCTAAGAGTCATTACTGCAACCACTGGCAGCATTTCATACCGTTAGGGAGAGTGGGTGAACATTAGAAGAGGTCACAGAATGGGGCACCTGGGTGGCGCAGTCGGTTAAGCGTCCGACTTCAGCCAGGTCACGATCTCGCGGTCCGGGAGTCCGAGCCCCGCGTCAGGCTCTGGGCTGATGGCTCAGAGCCTGGAGCCTGTTTCCGATTCTGTGTCTCCCTCTCTCTCTGCCCCTCCCCCGTTCATGCTCTGTCTCTCTCTGTCCCAAAAATAAATAAAAAAACGTTGAAAAAAAAATTGAAAAAAAAAGAAGAGGTCACAGAAGCTGAAAAAAGGAGACAACATAAGAGTCTCGGGAGAGTCATAGTGCTGGCTACTTCTGAGAAATGTACCTAGCAGCAAAAAGCAAAAAGCTCCTCAGACTCTTACTGGCAGAGTTTGGATTTATTATGACAACCTTAGAACCAAAAATGGCTATATTTTTCTATGACAAATCTCACAGGAATCAAATATTTTCAGAGATCAAGCAGAGAAGGTAGTGCATGTGGTAGTGTAGCCAAGGGAAGGTATGAACAATGCTCGATGTTTTCCAGGAGAAATCATTAAGGGTGAAGTGCTAATACACTTGTTTTTCATCTTACTCCAACAGAAGACCACATGTAATCTTCCTAAAGAGTGACTCCCCAACATATCCTGACAACAGCAGGGTGGGGAGGAAGCAAGTTACGAATAAGTGAAAAACCATAAGGTAACAGACAATACTAAGCACGCTCCCACCCTTATCCAAACACAAAGGCAGGGGAAAAGTTCCTGCTATCTGCCAAGAGATTATTTGGGGGGGGTGGGTGGGAAACAAGCACACACACCCCCACAGCAGCATCAAAAATTTTCCTATTCTCCAAAAAGTACTTAAATTAAAAAATTTCTATTAGTTAACCTATGTTGGCACCATTTTGGTGGGGAGTTGTCATAAATTGATAAAAGGCCAACATACAAACACTAAGGAAGGGAGTGAAAGGAATATCAAATGTTATTTGACGCTACGCAACTTCCCTACCAAGGTTGCATTTGTCACCAAAATGGAAAACGAATAAAAGATTCTGGGGTATCCTTTTTTTCTTATTTAATTTTTTCGTCCTTTGGTTTTTCTTTTTCTTGAGTATGTTGAGTCTGAGACCTGAGAGGCCCTCTGTCCTGATCCGGTAGGACACTCTTTAATGAATGCCTTGGAAACAAAGGAGACCAACTGGGGAACCCACACCCAGAGCCACTTGTCAAGAGCCTGCAGCCAGTAAAGCTTCAGATTACACAAGAGGACTGGGTGGGGTGGGAAGGATGCACAAAAACTGAAAGTTTCTGCTCTTCAGAAGTTCTGATCTACTAGGGGAAGGAAACAGGCAGTACTGGGAATGGGTTGGGGTGGGGGGTGCAGGGGTGGGGACTAGGTTCTAATTCTGACTCTGTCATTGGCTGGCCACGTGCTCTTACGGGGTGGGAGTAGTCACCTGTCAAATGAAGAAATCACATGAAGGGGCAACTCTCTGTAAAATGAAGTAACAAAATGTGATCAGCATTTCTCAAAGTAGATTCCAATTAAAAAAAAAAAAAGTCTGGTTGAATAAGTTTGGGAAAACTTCCCTACCCTGGTTGATCCCCAACAGTACCAGATAGATTCTTACTGGATTTAGTGTATCAAAGACTCCTAGAGTCTTGCTGTAAAGGATTTTTTTAAATTTGGCACTTCCCAAACGTATTTTCTGGAAAAAAAACATCTGTTGACATTTGCAGAACATGCTTTGGAAAACACTGATTTCTATGCTGCTTCCAGCTTTAGAATTCTATCCTTAGTCGTTACTTTTCCATACAGACTCCATCACTTCCCTTCTCTACTGCTGTGTACTCAGTCTTTCATTGAGTCTTTGTGCTGAACCTCACATGCTGCCTCTCCTCTGGCTTTACTTTTCATGACTTTATGCTATTCAAATGTTCACATGAAACTCAAACAGGGTTGGACCAGATGACCTCTAAAATCTGTACAAACCCTGAAACTTTAGGATTCTTTGGTAATTATCACAAACATCCACTGAAGACCGAAACAGGATGTATATAACTGAGGCTGTTCTCATCACAGCACTGATATCTACTAAGAACTCTGAGATGAAATTCTAGATCCTGTCATTCTGAACACTGCTCTAAACTCAATACTATATTTCCTTGCAACTTCCTTTCCCCTGGACCAATGCAAAAGGAGAATACACAGGAAGACAGTGTGGGTTGTATGGGCTCTCTAGATCCATCTAGAAGAAATATAATTAAGAGTTCAGTGGGGGTGCTTCCTACCAAATCTTCTCTTTGTAGGTACAGCAAAAGTTTTTCACGTAAGTTATTATAACCCATATTGCCCATACTTCACCATAAAAATATTTAATGCAGGTGTTTCAAATTCAGTCAGAGGACCATCCAATTCCTGGCAGAGGCTTGAGGTCCAGGAATGACAGCAGAATATGGGTAAGAGACAACTTGAGAATATCCACAGACGTCAACTGGCCAACACTCAGTTTAGTAAAATTCTAGTTCTTTCTCTAGTGTATGATTATTATACCCTCTTTTTAGCTCTGCCTTGACCCTAACTTAGTGTCACACGTTTCTTCTTTAGCTCCGTTTCCATGCCAACAGGATTGTTTAAAAATACTTTTAAGACAGGGGCACCTGGCTGGCTCAGTCAGAAGAGCATGCAACTCTTGCTCTCAGCTGTGAGTTCGAGCCCCACATTGGGTATAGAGATTAAACTTAAAAAGACATTAAATACTTTTAAGACATACTCAATTTTCTCAATTGTCCAAATGTAGTAGCTGAGAAGACAGAAATATTAACCAACCTAATTAATCAGAAAGCCATTCAACTATTTTTCCTCTACTGCAGGCCTTATAGCAAAACCTCTAGGTCTGGTCTGCTCCACTTTAAGGGGCTCAGGTGCCATCATTGAAATGAGTGGTGAGCTGTGATACTGCCCTGACGGTTTCTTTCCCCGGCTACTCTGCAGGGGAATGCAAACCTGGCATATGGTGTGTGAAATGCCTTGCAGACTAAGATACCTCAGCCCCCAAAGAGGAAACAACAGAGAGAAAAAGAATGAAGATGAATGTTCACACATCACTGCCTGGAGGCTTCTACAGAACATGTGCAGTGTGAGAATTTTCAAAGGCTGACAGATGCGCTTTAATAGAAAGAGGTAAAAGATAAGATTCATAAGGCTTGCTTCACATTTTATAAAGGGATAGGTCTTGGGAAGCCCAGTATACTTTATAATTATGTTTTAAAATACAGTAATGTTGGATTATAACATAACTACTGCTGAAAATAAAGTGATGAGGGGTGCCTGGGTGACTCAGTCGGTTGGGCGTCTGACTTTCGCTCAGGTCATGATCTCACAGTTGGTGGGTTCGAGCCCTGGGTTGGGCTCTGTGCTGACAGCTCAGAGCCTGGAGCCTGCTTCAGATTCTATGTCTCTTTCTCTCTCTGCCCCTTCCCCACTAGTGCTCTCTCTCAAATAAATGTTAATTTTTTTTTTTTTTAAAGAAAATAAAGTTACGAACTAACAAAAAGGCTTTAGCAAAGGTCAATTTCAAAGTAAAAATAAGGTAAGATTTAATCCAAAACATTCTCCTTATTCTAAGTTTTGGTAATTCTTGGGACCCTAACTGGATTAAAATAGAACGATATGACCAGTACGCTGAAGAATCATCATAGCGTGTACACAAAATAGAGAATAAATTTTTAATGGTATCAAAAACAGAACTTTTTGGCCAATTTAGTACTTGCTGGAATAAAGTTGCAAAATGTTACTCAGTAACGGACTTAGCTTCTAAATCAAGCCGGAATTACACATACTCTGTATATTACTTGAGTATATACAAGTACATTCCATGATAACATGCAGAGACATGGAAACAAGAAGAGTACTATCAAGTCAAGATCACCATCTCTATTCTCTGTTGATGAAATACACTGAAAACAAAACACCTGTTCAGTAATCCAGAATAGCTAATTTTGAAAAGGGGGTTTTAAATGTTGCTCTTTTCAAGAACTCAGATAAACTCCGTGGGGTTAAATTTGATTTTGTTTTCTCAACGTGAAAAAAGAAAAGCAGATAATCTGCTATAGCTATGGGAATATCTTTTTCTTTTTCTTCCATATCAAATTAAAAGGTTTGATAGACTTACTGTCCCCAGGAAAAAGGACTCTTCGCATTCTACTGGTAAGAATGAATCCCTTAAAGCTCTCAGACATACGAGTGTCACACCACCTGCAGCAACATATGCTTAAAGTACCTTTAATGAGACGGTCACATGAGACAGGAGTTTAATTTTCCTGAGAACTAAAGTAGACGTATGAAATAAAACAGGGTATGAAAGTGACCTGAGTTCACAGGAGTCTCTAAATTTGAAAGAGATTGCTTCAGCTTTGCGAAGATCTCATCAAATGCCTTTTATAGCAAGAGTCACATATTTGGTCACGGGGCTTCGGGGCCTTTTTAAGCACTCAAAAGAAGTGCTTTATGTTGTGCAAATTCCATGAAAGCCCAGGACAAGGGACTGATGGTGCTCAGGAAAACCTACAGGTGAGCCCACAGATTCCACGGCTTTTTGTAAAGAAAGGAGTGGGTGAGATGCACAACTGACCAACTTTGCTCCCAGCTTGACAATTATTGGGCAGCTAAGAAAATCCTTGGAAGATAAGCAAAGACAGCACCTTACGTGGAACCTAGGGGAAGCCACTCAAAAGTGAGTTAGTTGGGGTAGAGATGGCTACTGGTCTCTTCTAAGTAACTCCTCCTTTGTATGTGAGAACCACAGAACATATACGACAAGTAGGACAAAATATCGGCTTCACAGTCTTCTCTCCAAATTACGCATTGCAACTTCTGTTATTATTACTGTCTGCAAACTACTAAGAGGTCACGTGGGAATTGTAGTCACTGAATAGCATATAAAAGAATACAGTGCAGCTTCAATCTGAGCTCTTCTATTTGCTCTGTAATCTAATTCAAGGCACTTTAAAATGTTTTGGTGCCTTAGTGTATTAACACGAAACAGGAGGAAAACACTCATTTACTTACCTCAAGGAGTACTACAGAGATGACTGAATCTTAAAGCACTTTGAGCTCCTCAGATGAAAAGCACTGTGGAGACAATCACAGCGGAGGAATACTCTTCCAGTGCCTCGGGATCCTGATCTATTGTGTCTTGTGTCTCAACCATGTTTTCTCGAACACTTCACAAGTAAAATCTGTGAGTGGCACTCCATCCCTTTATATACGTTAATTGTTTGGCACACAGATGGTTATATATTGAAAATAGTTGTAGTAGTCACCACTCCAAAGTTGTTTACTAATTTTCCCATAAGGTTAATGAAATGTAGCCATGATGGAGTACTTTGTGTCAAATTTAGAAAACTTTAGCTTTCTTCTGAGGTACATGTGACATAACGAAAAGTTCATTTTGTTTTCAAAATAACTGAACTAGTGTTATTTATGTGAAACCACAAGTTTTTAATGACAAAAATACTGAAAGTATGCCACAGTGTCTATATATTCATCTGAAGAGTACAAAGATGGAGTTTTGAGGAAAAAAGGGTCTTAACACTATAGAAAAGAAATGTGGTTCTTAAATTGTTCAAAGGAAACATTTTAAAAATGTAATGCTTCATGTATTGAAATAAAGCAGTTAGAGGTAATAAATTATAAATACAGTAGTTCAAATATTGTTTCTTTTTTTAGCATTAGTTTTTCTAAGCAAGTTAAATTCAAAAACACCTTAAACTCTGTTATCCTCTTCTGTCAAAGGACCTGTGGAAATAGAAGCTTTTGCAGAAATCGACAACAGTAATAACACCTTGTGGTCTTTACGTAGACTACACTGGATCTTGACCATTTTAGAGTTACAACATATTTTGGTTAATACATTAGATTCAACTCATTAATATGCCTTTATATTTGGGGGAAATTGGATTGTGATTTATAACGTAGTTCACCCAAACTCAATTCCAGGTCTTGCTTGATTCTCTGCAGGAGGCTCTGTCAGACTCATAATTAAAATGATGAAAAGTGTAAATAACTTCTTTCAGACTGAAAAAATATTTGTTTTTTAAATAAAGTGCTTTAAATTCAAATATTTCTTGCCCTAAACAAAACTGAAACACACTTAAACCTGAAATCTCCATCATATCTTGACACACATATTTTAACAGGAAGAAATCAGTTTGGGGCCATTAGTGTCCTTCAAGAGTTCAGATTGGATCTAAATTGGGTTTTGCATTATTATCGTGCTCATGTTTGTACATGAAGGTTAAAAGAAAGAGGGCAACATCCAAGGATGACCAATAGGCGGTATGAGATGTGACAGCTGACCAATAGCGGCTTTCCACAAGGCCTTCTCGGAGTTCAAAGTCAATTCTGTGATCCAATTCCACTGAAAGGAAAAGAAAGTCAAACAAGTGAATAAGTATTACAATATGTTCTATATAGACTTTACCTAGAGTTGAGAATAAAAATTTAGCTAATAGAAATGATTCTTTTATCCTTTCCCCCCCCCCCTCTTTAAAGTGACTTTCCACTCTAATCTCATGGAAAACAAACGAACACCCAAGACAGACTCAATAGCTCAGGATTCTATTTGGGAGAGTCCTTTCCTTTGTATGCTTAGGTCAGTATGGGATAATAAAGGAATAAAACAAACAAATCACTTGGTATCATAGAATATGTTTGGAGTAAAGAAACTGGGCTCAAATCCTAGCTTTCCCATTTAATCTTTGTTCCTAATCTGTAAAATAAGGAAAACAGCCCTCTGGCAGAAGTGTGGGCCAGGCTTATGTGCAATAATGTCTGGGAGTGCATGCAGCAGGTCACTCAAAGGCCCTCTCCATCACCTCGTTCTGTGGTTACTTTTTGTAGTCCTAGACTGCCTTCCTCCCCATGTGGCCACCATGGCACAGCCTGGTCCCCATGCAGTCAGCAGGGCCTCACATGTGCCTGAGACATACAAGTCCTCACTAAATGTCTGTTTGATAAAGAATCCACTGGGTGGCTGGGACAGTTAAACCAGGAGGAACAGTGGTGATCCCTGGGAGGAAGGACTTCATTTATAACAGCGCTGCGCTCAAACAATTCAGTGAATTTAATCAAGTCTTTTTCTAAAAGCCACAGAAAGTCCTTGCAATACCTGTTGGAGAAAAATCAAGGCTATAAGAGAATTGCAAAGGATCCATTTAATAAGTCCTTAGAGATAAAACACTTAGAAAAATAATACTTTGATCTCTAGGAATTCCTTTAAAAGAGTCAATGAGCTGTATAAGACTTTGAAGGAGCTATCTTAAAAACAAAGAACACCCAAATCTTTGTTCGAAGTGCCAGAAGATGTAGCAAGTGGCAAAAATCAACGAGGCTGGAGAAAAAGTTGGGTTTTGTTTTACACTGGGAATTTGGTTAGTTGCACATGGGAAATCGTATCACTCTAGAGAATGATTTCATATAAATGTTTAGCTAATGCTTATTTTAAATAGGTATTTTGTGACAATATCTTTTAGTGATTTAAAAGGGCATAGAGTTGTTACTTTTCTATTTAACTATGCTTTTCTGACAAGGAATGCCCACTGATCTATCTGTATATTTTAAGGTTACCCTTAAGCAGCATAAATACCAATTAGGTTATAAAACACTTGTAAAATATATTTACAAATTTTTTAAAACTTTTTTTCTCACTTAAATTACAATAAGCTAATCTGTAATACAGCAGAAATAGCTGAAATCTATATGGGGAACTGGGGGGTAGTAATGTCTGAATTTTTTATCTCTTGTACTCCATAGGACATTTGAGTTCGATTTGTCGGCACATTCTGGCACAAGATACAGGAAGATGAAAAACGAGGAATTCTCAGGCGTGAAGAAGAGAAGTCAAGCTGGAGGTAGTTACAAAGAAAAGAGGAGAAATAAAATGAAAAACAGAAGAGATGAGAAACCCACACATTAATATCGGCAAAGACCACGAAGTTATCATTTCTACTTTAAAATGCCACTGTAGAACAGCCTTTCCTAGTCCAACGGCCTTAAGTTAAACTTTTGTTTTAAAGTAAAAAAAAAAAAAAAGGGATTTGTGTTTTGTTATAACAACTATTATTTGGCTTTGATTTTATGTCCCTGAGATTTATTCTTAAATGTGGTTACTGTTGTGAAACACTGCCTTTCATATACTAGACACTCAAATGCTGAACTTAATTATTGCCCTACTCTATGCCCTTGTCATTCTTACCACCTACAGTCAGTATGGTTAACTAGACTTGCCATCTCTCACCCTGGTTATTTATGTGTAGGCTATCCTCATCAAAACGGTAATTAGGTAGCCAGCCTGTACCTGATGAATCTGTTTTAGTCTCTCATCCTCCTTCCAAGGTTTACAACAGGTAGTGTGGTTGCCAGTGCAGGTGACCTCACAGGTGCTGGTTCTGCAGGCGGATGGATGGAATAAGGTGGGCCTACATCTCACATCTCTTCCTTTTATGTAGGTCACAGAATTCCCAAGGGAGCAAGGGTCTAGATGGCAGTTACCATTCTTTATGTGCCGTGAGATGAGCTCTTGGCCCAAATAGGCCTAAATCTATATGGAGTTGCCTTGGACCTATTTTCTTAATATTAGCACATCAAAAATGAGTGGCACAACACAGCGGGTAGTTTTTTCCTAGTTTTACTCACTGAATTAGGTCAAAGAGAAAGGAAAACATAATATCATCACTCTGTCCCTTTTTTCTCTCTTTTGAGTGCCTTAAGTGCTAGAATTCCTCTATCCACAAAGAAAGGAATGAGATCCTGAACTGAAGAGAAGTGAAACTGAGAAAAAATACTGTGGGATCTTATCAATCATCAGCAGTTGCCTTAATACTGCCTTAAAGCATGGGTTATTTTCTTTTCTGGGGAGTCTGGCACAGAGGCCTAGTTCCCTTCCTATTCCCCAGAGAGAATGTTTGCAGTGTATGAAGTATGTAGGAGTGAAGTGTCATCAGGACTGTGCTTTCATCAGAGAATTCTCTGCACAAGGCTTGTCCACATGGATACTGTATTAGAAAACATAACACATGTGAATAGGAAGTGCACATCTTAGTCTTAAAATGTGTACGAATTGGACAGGTTTCTATTGCTTAATGGCTTTAACTTCCTTGGAGAGAAATTTTCAAAAACTTAATGAATCTTAAAAGTGGTCTTATTTGTAAGTATTAATTTTGGTCATAATTGCATGATTTTTGGCTACAGCAGACACCAAGAAAAATACCAGTAAAGCAAGTTGTGTTTTCAAATGACTAGCAAAAGCTTCTTTCATAGTAAAAAAGATTATGCTGAGTTCTTACTGGGTAAATTATGTCTTGTTATTTCTGCGTTGCCTCAGAGCAACTATACATTTCATGTGGTTAGGTGTTTGACATCAAGGAATATTTACATTTTGTGAACAGTTATAATTTCAAATATATTTGAGGATATTCTCTGTCCTTGATATTATATTCAGTTTTCATATCTGCCAAAATAATTTCCCAACACTAATCTGTCCTGAAAGATATTCAAATACCTAATGTTTGATAACAGATGGGCTTTGTGGGTAAATCTTGAATACAAAAAAACTCCAGGAGATGGCCCTCTACAATCTGGTTTAAGAAACTTTTCCAATCACATTCAGAACTATTCCCTTCTATTCATCCTTGGCTCTTCTCAAGAAAACTAACTACATACATACATACCTCTACATACCCTGTGCTTTTCCATATGCTGTTTCTTCTCCCTGCAATGTCTTTTCATCACCGTGTGTCCAAATTCTACCTCCACAGAGCCTTTTATAATTTTTCGAGGTGAAAGCATTTTCTCATTCCCTAGAACTGACGGAGTCCTTTACCAGTACCTTTGTTATGTGGCTCATCACATCTACCATATGTTATAAATAATTATGTAGCAATCTACTTCTCTACTAGGTAAATATATATTCTCTAGAAAATGCTCAATTTCCACACTAGCATTTAGTATCTTTATGGGCAGTACTGAAGTCTGTTTCATTTTGGTATCTTTTCTAGTGGCTATCTTGGTACTTTGGCTCATGGTAAACATTTAATAAATAATTGTTAAATGCAAAAAAGTAGGGGAAGAGAAATAGAAGCCATACACACATTACCATTTGAATCAGTTTGGTGTAGTTAATGTTTAGATAGCTGAGATGGTTTTAAGATAATACGTGTAAGGGCTACTTGAACGCAGGATAAATGAGTGGATTAACTTCTGTGTTGAATTAAATATGCAAAAACCAAAGTCAAATAATTTCTTCATGGATGTGACTAACTATTACATGAGCAGGGGGCAGAGAGAGCACTTATATAAGATCATTCCTTAAGGGAAATTCATGAAGTTTCATCAAAACAAACTGTTGCTAGGGAGCATAAAAACACAAATCAGTTTGTTATATTAAAATACTGTTTTGGAATTTTTATCAAGGAAGTTTTTTTGAAAACAGAAAAAATATGTATGGAAATTAGCAATTACATAGAGAAGTTGTAAAATTAAATGTGGTTAAAAATCCAAGGAAAAACCTGTAACATTTTTTGTTAAAGACAAAATCCAATATTAAAAAAAAAAAAAAAAAAAAAAAAGGAAAAGGAGAGGAGCTGTGGAAAAAGGAATGAAAGTTAATGATAAAAATGATTTTAAACTAAGATTAATCCTTAGTGGTACATTTAGAATCTGCTAAAAATTAAGAGACTGAAAATATCTCTTGTATCCAATAATGCTAATTTTTAAATGCAAACCTACCCTTCTTAAAGAAAAAAATATTTGTGTTGAAACCAGATAGCAGCAGCTAGGGCACACGCACAGCCCTAAGTAGTAGCGGTACTGATACCTGAAATACCTAGGAATAATTACATTTCTTACACTATGAGACTTTATATCTAAATGTCTTACATGTAAAGAACAGTGAACCTCTTTGCAGCCTTTGGGACAATAAAGGAGGAAGATGACCTCATGCTTTTCTTCCCTCTCCAAAAGGTTGCTTCTTTGTAGGAATGTACAGGAGTATCATTTTAGCACACTAAGGGACTAATCAATACTTGGGTTTCAGGACCCCTACTATTTAAGGTTAGAATATACAGGAAAAAATTACATATCAAATGGTCTGTAATGGTTAACATTCAAGCTGATCTCATAGAAGAACTGATGCAAGTTTTCAGTGAGCAGAAGACCTATAAGTGGATCATTTTTATTGTACTCTGAGTGCTATTCCTGACATATACCATACCGAGGGTATTATCTTTATTCTGCATTACATTTTCCGGAAAAAGAAGTTGTGGGAGATTAAAGAACGATTCCTGAAGTCTGAAATCTGTGAAAAAAAAAACACAAGATGCTGTAAAGTGTTGGCTGATGGTTACAAAGGGCCTTCAATGATGCAGTGGCCAAAAGTTAGAACAACACTCCCAAATATGCTGATTAAACCTAGCATACATAAAGAAGTACACACTTTGGTTTTTATGAAGAGCTCTTTCATGGAAAATGTAAGCATCGTTAACTTTGCAATACAATGTCATAATCTGTTAACACCCAGATATCCCCAAAATTAATAGCTCATTTAAGTTCTAACCTTGAGGCAAAACAATGTTAAAAGAAACAGATATTTTCTTTCCGTAATATGATACAAACATAAGGGAGTACAAGAAATGAAACTGTAAAACTACCGTAAATAAGCCCGGACTTTTCAAAAGAAATGAAGACTAGCTATTGATATTCAACTTGATGAGAATAAAGTGGGTTCAATTGACAACACATACTCTTCAAAGACAGAAACCCTGATGGATCATGAAAATTCAAAGCCCGTGTCCATCTTACCCTCAAAAAGCAAGAGAATCAAAGTTGGCAGCTTCAGAATAAAGGTCATCAGGAACTGAGGCAATCAATGCAAGCAGAACGAAGAAAGGAAGGAAGCCAGAATCACCTAATCACAATGACCAAATCCCAGAAAGAAGGCTTAAGGAAGAAAGGTTTTAGGATTTGCAAGATACAGCCACTATGTGCATAATAGAGCAACTATGACATAAAAAAACATCCAAATCAGGATTACAAAGAAGAGTGTATTATTGAAGCAAGTCTAACAATTAGTAAGGCAAATCTTGAGAATCTGATTTTAAAAGGTGGAATTCTACTATAATAGTTTAATTTGAATAGTTACATCTATGTCTAGAGATAAATATCTATAAGTAAGACTCATGATTAGCTCATATTTAGTGGAGTCTATAGTCTACAAGGACTTTACCATTAAGACCAACAAAGAAAGAATTTATATGCAAGACTGACAGAAAATGTATTTTGTTAAGCTATCAAAGTATAATGATGCAATGCAGCTGAGCACCTCTATTAATTGTTGTCCTGAAAGAAGAAACAGGTTTCTCTGCTATCATTTTGAAATTACTATGTTAAATAGTAAAAAGACCACAGAAACAGCTTTCTTCCTTCAGATCCTATGGATTCTCTCTTTGTCTTCGTTACCCTTTCTTGGGGGCTCAAATCCCACTTCATTCTTGTTCCCTCAGTCACCCTAATGTTTATTTACTAGCATCACTGCTGTGTATTAACATTACAAGGAATTGTGACTTTTTACCTGTCATCTTACAAAATTCTTTTAAACTATTTTTCTTCAGAAACTTTAGAGCTGTGATCTCTGTATGTCACAACAGAGTTTTGTATTTTTACAGCCGCATTTCTGAATAAGTAGAAGTGAAAGCTTAAGTCAGCAATAAGAAAACGAAAAAAATGAATTTTATACAAATATCAAAGTCTGAAATGAATTTTCTAGGCAGTGTTCAAAAGGCTTACAATTATAAAATTTTTAGTAATCAGAGTCTCACATAAATAGGAGTAAGTTAAAAAATGCTATTGGTCCGAATAGAAATGTCCAACTCAGGAATGTCCGGGATAATGGCTCCTGGAGTAGGGCTAACTGTGGAGAAAGATCCAGCCTCTAGAACCACCACACTTGAACTTCCTTTTTAAGTATGTTTGATGGATGGCAATGGACACTGGTCATTTTAAAATACAGAGTAGCAGACACAGCAAGAAGACAAGGCTACAAGTATCTGAAATAAAATCTGTTTAAACATTTATAGAGAAAGAAAGGAAAAGTTTTCCCTGATTGCTATAGTAACAAAAAGCAGCTAGTCTGAGAATCTACATTTCTTTATATAAGTCAATGGAAAAATAGGACTTATTAGTCTTCTTTTATGGACACTTGAAAATAAGGCTCAAATTTAGACCCTTGGGATTAAATACATATTAAATGTATAAGAGTTTCACAACTATTCAAGATTTTAAACCTTAGAAGTCTACTGGAAAGAATTAAATAGAGCTCCATTCCAATGCTAAGTCCAGCATAACTATCCATTCACTTATTCATTTCTTGAATATCTACTTTACACTAGGTAGCTGGGATAGAACTGGAAACCACACAGCGGATCCAATACAATATAAGCTTGAAGGTCTTTGTAATTTGGCTGGATGAATGAAACTCTGGAATTAGCAGCAGGATGGCTTTTAAAAAGTATCAAGAATATACACAGCAGAGGTTTAAAGCAATTACATGAATTTTTAAGGCTGAGAAGACCATATTTTTTAAAAATCTACTTTCTAAAAATCAGGGTGCTTTCTCCCAAAGAGATCTGTTTTATGCTCGGTGTTTAAGACCCTTGTGCCACCAGGCCCTGATTATTAATGTTCTTAACTCTTCATTCACCAATGCAGAGAGCAAAACTGCATTTACCTGGAAATTATACTTAAAAATATAATCAGGGGCATCTGGGTGGCTCAGTCGGTTAAGTATCCAACTCCTGATTTCAGCTCAGGTCATGATCTCACAGTTGTGAGATTGAGCCCTGTGCCAGGCTCCATGCGAAGTGTGGAGTCTGCTTTGGATTCTGTCTCTCTGCCCTTGCCCTGCTTGCATGCTCTCTCTCTCTCTCTCAAAAAATAAATAAAAAATATAATCAGAGGAAAAGTACTTTTTTTTAAAAAAAGCTAACTTATGCTTTACATTTTAGAGTTGACTGCTACCGTTAGTATCTTCATCCTCCCCGCCTTCAAGTTGTAAGAGATAGAGTATTAACTTAAAGTAAGAAAAATATGAACTAACATGCAGAATCCAGAAAGCCAGAACTGCTATGTGGAAGGGTCTGTGTTGCAACAGTGGTAGTGGGAAGCGAGCCAAGTGACTTCTTCTCGTCTTCTATTGAGTCTTTTGATGTCTCAGATGGCTGTGATGTAGATGAGCGTCCAAATCTCGAGAACAACATCCCTCCAAGGCCCTTTCCAATGCTAGCAGCCCCTATATTTCGCAAAACAGGGCAGTCAGTCTGTTGGAATCACACCACATACCAAGCTAAAGAGCACCATCCATAGTTACAGCCAATTGGCAGAGGTTCCAAGTCCTAGTCATATTTTTCCAGGGTGGGAACATAGGAAAGTTACAATTTACACTGTAGGTTTCTAAGTAAAAATGGTGTTGAATAGAATGAGAGTTGTACAAACTGCAGGAATACAGTGTACAAAAGAATAAAGATTCTATTTTATTCAAGTGATCACTGTTGATTACAATATTTGGGAAGATTAAAAACGTTAATGAAAGAATCATACCATTGACAGGGGCATATATTTACTATTGATATGCTTTACTACTGAAGTTAAGTGAGTATGTTATAAAAAGCTATCAATAAACAAATCTGGGAGTATGACAAAGTGAAATCTCAATGAAAAGCCTATTTATAGTGCCATCTTGTGGCACTTTATATTAAGGCAACCTGTAACTAAAAAAAAAAACGGACAAATTCAAGAGGCACATAAACCAGCGCTACCCCAAACATTGTGGCTGGTGCTGGAGATGATTCAAAGAAATTAAATATCCTTGTTGACCCCAGGACAGACACGGTTTGAGAGACTGTTAAGACATGAATTGCAGAACTGGTTGGCAGGGACACCCTTAGAACTCAAGCACTCCCTCATTTTACAGATGAGGAAGCAGGCCATTAAAAATGATGGGACTGGGGCGCCTGGGTGGCGCAGTCGGTTAAGCGTCCGACTTCAGCCAGGTCACGATCTCGCGGTCCGGGAGTTCGAGCCCTGCGTCAGGCTCTGGGCTAATGGCTCAGAGCCTGGAGCCAGTTTCCGATTCTGTGTCTCCCTCTCTCTCTGCCCCTCCCCCGTTCATGCTCTGTCTCTCTCTGTCCCAAAAATAAATAAACGTTGAAAAAAAAATTAAAAAAAAAAAAAAAATGATGGGACTTCCCCAAGATCTCATAGAAGGTGGTAGGGCCAAGATTAAAATGAGGGCCTTGATTCCCAGACCTTTCCTTGTCTATCCAGCTATCTCATATTCTAAATGTACAAGATCTGATCTAGTTAGAGAACCTTTGGGGATTTTAGCTCTCAAGTATGAACAGTGAGAGGGTAGTTAATTCTAGACATGGGGATTAAATGTTGGATGTTTTGTAATATGCAGAGTATTTTCAAGTACCCCAAATTTAATGCCTATTTAAAAAAGTACTTACATTTACTGATAAGAAATACTTAAGAGAAATTACCTAATATGCTTGCTTTGCCTATGTTTGTTATAGATTCCCCGTAGTGTCGACGGGACAAGACTGGTGAGGTCACAGGGCTTGGTATTGTTGAAATGCCTTCATTCTCTGAAATTGAGGTAGGTTCTTTTGCTGGGTGGAGAAAGCTTGGCTTCATATGCTCATAAGGTAGAGGATTAGAAGTATTATACCAGTGGATCTGGACAGGTGAAATGTTGCTGTAGTGTTTCAGTATTAATGGTTCTAATCTATAAGCCTTGATTTAAAAAAAAAAATGCAAAGAAACACAACATTAAGGCACGATGCTTGGATTTTAGTAAACTGTTTATTCTTATTCTATTGCATGCTCAATAGACCTTAGGGAATTAAAAAAAAACACCTGGTATTTCTAACATGCATTCCCATTTGTTCACTATTAATAATATGTAACTTGGTCTAATTATATATCCTTAATGATGAGATTATGGAAAAAACCAATTAGTGTTGGTCTAAGCTAACAGTGCCCATTAATTTGTTTTTCAGAAAAACAGATTCATTTTTATTAGGTTCTGATATCATATAACAATTAGATTTATGTTAGTCTCACCAACAAAGCTGAAGCAATAAACAGTAAACTAGGACACAGTAAATAAAGCCAATCTGTAACATCTTAGAAGCTCTTTGTAAACTCTATTTTCAAATAGATTAACATAGTAACAGCACAAATTAGATGCTGATTAAAGA
The DNA here is from genome assembly GCF_016509475.1 of Prionailurus bengalensis. NCBI lineage: Eukaryota > Metazoa > Chordata > Mammalia > Carnivora > Felidae > Prionailurus > Prionailurus bengalensis. The sequence goes on from NC_057355.1 coordinate 101,344,278, forward strand.
CCATTTGTCTAATGTGAAGAAGGGATAATATAGCAGAAAAGACAATGAATGGACTTGGCATTAGAATTCCCCAAGTTCACATTCTGGCCTCTGTCACTAACTGAATAATACCTACCAAGTCACAAGGTTTCAGAGTCACTGTTTCCTGAGCTGTAGAAATCAGATTAACACTTCCTACCTCACAAGGATGTTGGCAAGAACAGACAACATTTGTAAATACTGCTTAGCACAGTTCTGACATAAACTTTATTTAAAAAAACTTTACTTAAAAAAATCACAGGAAAAACTATAAAATGAATAATAAAAATAACTTAATAAAATGACATTGGAGCCCTCCTTTATGATATAACAAAACTTTAAGATTATACCAAGGACAGGGTATACACTGATAACTCAGAGTTCCCCTACAAACTCAAGTTCACTTTCAAGTTACAAGATAATGAGTAAAATGAATATATATTAATGAAATACTAAATGGTTAGCTGGGTGTTTTTACATATATTTTACTTAATCCTAACCATCTTAGGAGGTAAAATTTTGTCATCTGCATTACATAGATAAGTCTTGGGAGTGACTTGGCCAAGATTGTGCCGTCTGTATTTGAATCTAATACTAGATTCTCAGTGAAATTCATTTCTTAAAGATAGCATTTTTGATTCTTTAACACATAGGGAATTGTTAAAATTTTAATATTTAATCAATGCTATATTTACTTGGTACTAAAGATATTTGAAAAGACTTCACACAATTACATAAAGCAAACTTTCTGAGAATGAAGGTTATTTAAAATAATTTCTTTTAAATTTAGTTCTATCTAGCCTTGTCCCCAAAAAGATTTAAGAAGCGTTTTCTCATCTAAAAATCTTACTTGGTAGTATACAATTTACCCGGATGCAAGATCACTGGAGTGATTAAAAACATTAAACACTAAACATTAAAAAATTATTAACAGTATAAACATAAAAGAGAATGAAAAACCCCAGATTTAAAATTCGACCGGGCTAAAATAAATTCTTCCACTTTTTCATGTTTAATACATTTCAAATAGGGTCTACCAAACACATTTCAATATGGTAGCATGTTTTAAAGAAAAAAAAAAGTAAAATGGAATTTTCAAAATTTGTGGTTGCTGGGTTATTGGTATTACAATTGGTTGTGGTTAGACAGTCCAGAAGATTCCTATTCCTTGTACTATTTGTCCAGAGATAATAGTTTTTTACATTATGCTCTTATAACATAGATCACCTCTGAGGTATTTCCGAGCCCTAAATTAACCAAAACACCAATGTCTTAAAGATATGAACCTATGAATATATAATCAGATAAATCAACTCATTTCTCATTAGTTCAGTTGTACCTTGCAATATTTCATACAGAGTCTTTTATGAATAATTTAATGTTGAGGGAAAAATGTCTATAACTGCAACTCACCACTGGATCTGTTGGATGAAAAATATTCAGTAACCGATTACAAATCTCTCTGGGCAAAATATGGTCTTGACTTCCAGTGTTTCCTGGGCGGATGCCACGCAATGCCAAGAAAACCGCTAATGGGGATCCCATGCAGAAGAAATTCTCAACCTAAAATGATAAAGTCATCCCAAATTTTAAAACTGGTGGTAGTTTTTCTCAGCAGAATTTGGGCACAACATAACACATGGCAAAATATGAACAATAAAATTATCTTCAAATATGTCTTTTTTCACAAGCTTTGTTCAGATGGTATCTGCCACAATTATATGCCAACCATTAATTAGTCTAAAAAAATCCATTTTTAGAAGCAACTTCATTATCTTTAAATCTAACAGAAAACAAAAAATGAGAAGAAGAAAAGGAGAAGGAAGACCATTTCATTGTGTGTTTTCACACACTAGTCCAAGTTTTATCAAGCTACTATTTTGTGTAAAGTAATATTCTAATGCTATCAACGTTTTAATAAAGACCAATAAGGCAGAGGAATCCTGTGGGGGAGGCATAATAAAATAAATGAATAGGGGGAAAGCCTGCTGTAAGAGAGGGATAATTAATTCCACCTCAGAGTTTTTACACAGGAGGAAGCATTTTTTTTCCACATTAAGTTTTTTTTTTTTAATTCCAGTATAATTTACATTGTTATATTAGTTTCACGTGTAAAATATAATGACTCAACAATTCTATACATTACTCAAAGCTCATCACAGTAAGTGTCCTCTTAATTCCCTTTACCTATTTCATCCACATTCCACCCACCTCCCCTCTGGTAACCATCAGTTTGTTCTCTATGGTTAAGAGTCTGTTTTTTGGTTTGTCTTGTTTTCTTCTTTGTTCCTTTGTTTTGTTTCTTAAATTCTACATGAATGAAATCATATGGTACTTGTGTTCCTCTGGCTGACTTATTTCACTTAGCATTGCACCCACTAGATCTATCCATGTTGCTGCAAATAGCAAGATTTCATTCTTGTTTTTATGGCTGAGTAATATTCCACATCTTCATCAGTTCATCTATCAATGGACACTTAAGTTTCTTCCCTAATTTGGTTATTGTACATAATGCTGCAATAAACACAGGGGTGCATTTATCTTTTTGAATTAGTGTTTTCGAATTCTTTGGGTAAATACTCATTAATGGAATTACTGGATCATATGGTAATTCTATTTTTAATTTTTTGAGGAACCTCCATACTGTTTTCCACAGTGGCTGCACCAGTTTTCATTTCCACCCACAGTGCACAAGTATTCCTTTTTCTCCACATCCTCTCCAATACTTGCTGTTTTTTGTGTTTTTGATTTCAGCCATTCTGACAGATGTGAGGTGACACCTCACTGTGGTTTTGATTTGCCTTTCCTTTATGCAAAGGATATGATATTGAGCATCTTTTCATGTGTCTGTTGGCCATCTGGATGTCTTCTTTGGAGAAAAGTCTGTTTGTCTTCTGATACACAGGAGAAAGCATTTGCACTGGCCATAAAAAACAAAAAGGATTTCTACACCTGGGGCTGGTCATTGGGGCCAGAAAGGAGGACATTTTAGGTTGATACAATCCCATGAACTAAAGCAGAGGCAGGAGACAACCTGGCTCAATTTAGGAAGAATAAGTAGTCTGACATAGTTGAAAAATTGGGTGTCAGGAAAATGTAACTTGGAATGAGAATGCACAGAATCTTGACTACTTGGTTAAAAAAGTAGGACCTAATCGATTTTATGAGTAGTGAAGGAGAACAGGATTTGACCCATGTTTTAGGAGGTTAGTAAACCTGGTAGTAGTATGTGGATGAACTGGAAAATTTAGAGTCTGGTGACTCAGAGACAAGTTAGGAAACTACTGAAAGTGTTTAGGCAAGAGATAATCTGAACCTGGGCAGGGCGAGATGTTCCATTCAGAAATAGAAATGGGAGAGGAGAAGGTGGAATCAATATGACTGAATGAAGATGAGGATGAGGAATGAGTCAGAGGCAAGTCACAAGGTTTGGGTCTGGCTGACTGCGAAGACAGTGGTTCCATCAACTGCAACAGGAAACTCTAGGTAAGTTCTGTTTTTGTTCACAATTAAGTTTGAAGTATCTGTAACGTATCTAATTTACAGGGGCTGAAATTCTAAGGCAAGAGATACAGAATTGGATATGTCATCTCCCAACTCTATGTATCACCATTACAGAAGTGACACGTAAAACCAAGAGAAGTGGTAAGATGGCTTATGAAGTGCATAGATATGCATAGTGTATATCTCTCAAAATAAACAAACATTTAAAAGTAAAAAGGAGGAGTGCCTGGGTGGCTCAGTCAGTTGGGCATCCAACTTCGGCTCAAGTCATGATCTCATGGCTGGTGAGTTTGAGCCCCGCATTGGGCTCTGTGATGAAAGCTCCGGAGCCTGGAGCCTGTTTTGGATTCTGTGTCTCCCTCTCTCTCTGTCCCTCCCCAACTCACGCTCTCTCTCTCTCTCTCTCTACTTCAAAAACAAATAAACATTACAAAAAATTAAAACAAAAAAGAAAAAAGGAGAAGGGCTTTAGCGAGAACTACATTTGATTAGCAGAGGAAGGAGGTAAGACTGCAAAAGGGGAGGGAAAGGAGAACCACGATAATGCAGTATACATGAAAGGCACGCGAGAGGGCTTCTAGAAAACTGGTGTGGTCAGCAGCACTGGATTATATATAGAACATGACACTTGACCTCTTAAGGTTGCCTATCTTCTCTCATATGTCCCATTATCCTGATGGGTGAGACGTCCCAAATTCATCATTCCATCTCATCTCCAACATCTAAGAAGTTATTGCACTTCACCTCATGGTCTTTCATCTGGACTATAACTATATATACTTGTCTCTGCCTCCAGTTTTACATCCCTTTAATCTCTTCCCCACACTACATCTGAAGTGATTCTTCTTTTTTCCCCCCAAATAACGAATATATATTTTGAAAATGGTACCTCCATGTTAAAGAAGGTTTGAGAAAGTTTTTGTTTGCTTTTAAAGGACTGGGTAACTTCGACATGTCTGAAGGCTGAGGAAAATTAACTTGTGTTAAAACTATAAGAAAAAGCATTTGAAATGGTAGATAGTAACTGGGCTGTCTGAGTGGCTCAGTCAGTTGAGTGTCCAACTCTTGATTTTGGCTTAGGTCCTGAGCCCTGGGTTCGTGGGTCTGAGCCCTGCATTGGGCTCTGGCTCTACACTGACACCATAGAGCCTGCTCGGGATTCTCTTTCTCTCTCTCTCTCTCTTTCTCTCTGCGCCCCGCCCCCCCTGCTTTTGCATGCTCTTTCTCAAATAAACATAAAAAAAAGAAAACAAAAAACATCATAGACAGTGACACAGATGAAAACACCAACTTCTGAAAGGATTAAGATAATTAAAATAATAAAGGATAGGGAAAGATACAAAATATAGTTGAGATAGAAGAAAATTTAATGCATGCATGAGTGGGGGAGGGGCAGAGAGAAAGGGAGACAGAGAATCCCAAGCAGGCTCCATGCTCTCAGCACAAAACCCAGCAAGGGGCCAGAATGCAACAAACCATGAGATCATGACCTGAGCCAAACTTCTATGCTCAACCAATGGAGCCACCCAGGTGCCCCAATCCTTTTTTTTTTTTTTAAATACACTTTAAAGTTTATTTTTGAGAGAGAGGGAGAAAGAACGCAAGTGAGCAGGAGAGAGGCAGAGACAGAGGAGCAAGACAATCCCAAGCAGGCTCTCTGCTCACTACAGAGCTCAATGTGGGATCAAACCCACGAACCTTGAGACCATGACCTGAGCTGAAATCAAGAGTTAGTCGCTTAACTTAATGAACCACCCAGGCACCCCTATGTAAATCCTTTCTGCTTGATGTATACATACCTGTAAATACATGTACATCCTAGAAAAATGCTTTATGCTTTGGTCAGGCATTTCATAAATTTTTGTTACATTGTTATAAAACAACTTTTCTTTCTTTATGATTGGTATGCAGTTTGACAGACAAACACACAAAGGAATTCTTCTGTTTTTAAAATGTTTATTTATTTTGATAGAGAGAAAAATAGAGCACGAGTAGGGAGACACAGATTCTGAAGCAGGCTCCAGACTCGGAGCTGTCAGCACAGAGCCCAATGTGGGGCTTGATCTCACAAACCCGAGATCATGACCTGAGCTGAAGTCAGATGCTTAATTGACTGAGCCACCCAGGCACCCCACAAAGGAATTATTCTAAGAGTAATGACTGATTTAGTGAAATCTACACCCATCAAAGAATTTTCAAGGTGAAAAAGAGCTTTGGACCTTTAATCTAACCTCCTTTTCCAGAGATGAGTAAGCAGACGAATTCAGAGATGTTAAATAATTGGCCAGTGTTACATAACCAGTTAGTGGCCAAGTTTTGTGATCACAACCAAATTTTCCCACTCTTCAGACCAATATTTGTCAATAGTTTTTCTTTGTTTTTAAAGTTAAGTGGTCACCTGTAACAGACCTAACACCTATACTCTGAAAGTAAACCCATCTTTTGGTTAACAGGCATAGAAAGACTTCTGTTCCTTCTAGATCCCTGGAGTTCTAAATATTAATTTGCCAGTCATCAGATAGTCCTTTTTAAATTTCAGATTTCTGTATTTTTCCTCTATGAGTAATTAAACAACAATTAAAAATTCATATTATTAGACTACACATGAGTATATACTACAAGAATACACAATTATAGTATTTAAGTTCTAGTAATATGAATATTGAATTTTGAGATCCTAATACTTGGTGGATCATACTCTACTCTCCAGTAAAAAAAATCCAGGACATGAAATACAAGAGTTTACTTTTTCTATCAGATCAATTCTGCATATTTAACATATTGATCATATATAAAAATGGTGGTAAGGAGGCACCTGGGTGGCTCAGTGGGTTAAGCATCCAAGTCTTTTTTTTGGCTCAGGTCATGATCTCACAGTTCACGAAATCAAGCCTTGCATTGGATTCTGTGCTGACGGTGTGGAGACCGCTTAGGATTCTCTCTCTTCCTCTCTCTCTCTGTCCCTCCCCCACCCTCAAAATAAATAAATAAACTTAAAAAAAATGGTGGTAGAGATGGAACTCAACTTCCAGGTGGGATCACTCCAAAGATCATGCTCATATACTTTTTAAATACATAAATTTACCTTATGGCTTTTAAATATATATTTTTTAATGTTTATTTCATTATTGAGAGACAGAGGGAGACAGAGCATGAGCATGGGAGGGGCAGAGAGAGAGGGAGACACAGAATCTGAAGCAGGCTCCAGGCTCCAAGCCGTCAGCACAGAGCCCGACGCGGGGCCCAAATTCGCAAACCACGAGATCATGCTCTGAGCCAAAGCTGGATGTTTCACCGACTGAGCCACCCAGGTATCCCAACCTTATGGCCTTTAAATATGGAAGTTAAAAAAAAAAACATTGTAAGTCATAGAGATAGATTCTTATAAAAAATTTTCTACATCATTCCATTACTTAAGCAGTATGTTAAGTTCTTGTGATAAAAGATATTTCAAGAAGAGATGATATAGTACACTATATATGTGTATACATTCAAAAGGAAATGAGTATTAGGGAGCTTATGACATGCTCCATTTAACACTGCAAACGAGTTATTTGTTATTCAGCTACAGGCTATGTCCTTTCCAACAGGCAGGTCAAGGTCGACATCTCTCTATCATTTTTTATTCTTCTAAACAACTACTTTACCACAGCTCCATTCTGATGCTCAAAAACCCTTCACATGAAATATAAGTTCTTTATTTCTAGCTCTTCCTGTTATCCCACAGCCCCTTTGCCCCAAATCCTGTAAATTCTAGCTAAACTGTTTTGCCTACCCTGCTCCAAACCAACCACATACACCCCATCCTGTACTTTTGTCATATACTTCTCACTAAATGAAAGCAAGCTTTCCATCCATCCCTAAAATCATCGCTATACGCTTCCGCTTATTTTTCTTATCATCCATAACTAGCTGGTTACTAAGGCTTGTTATTTCTAAATACTAAATATTTCCCAAACCTATCTATATTTTTCTCTTCCCACTACTTGAGATTATTTCATGTTTCTTGGAGGTACTATGGGGTCATACCCCTTCACACCCCTGTTGTGCTGTTTCTCTTTTACACAGAATAGCATTTCTCTTTTCCTCCACTTGGCAATATCCACTTTACTGAGATTAAGTACAAATGTCATTCCTTTGTAAACCTTTCCAAGCAAAATTACAACCTCTCTCTCATGTATATATCATTCTATAAGCTACTAATCGTACCGATAACGCTGTGTTACAGATCCTGAGGGGTGGGGAGCCATCTTGTCCACCCTTTTCCTTGTAAAACCCCAAAACTAGCAATGTCCAACACACAGTATGTGTTCAGTATATATTCATTTGAAAGAAAAATTCAGGTTTCACTTGAATCCTACTGTCACACTTCAAATGATGTTTGAAAAGAAATTGAGATAAATGATGGAAATCTTATCTCTTTCCTTACCTTAAATTTTAAGGCAGGTGTTTGTGTCATGGATGACGCCTTCAATCCATGTAGCCGTTCTTCTATTTCTCTCAGTCTAGGAAGCAGTAGGAGATAATGTACTAATATTTATATTCACAATTTTATAAATATTAGATGCTCGCTAGTTCACTAAAGTATAAAGAAGAAAATGATGAGCCATTATCCAATCCCTCAAATTAATCCCTGTTGACAGTATTTGATAAATGCACCTGCTACAGTCTATAAACATTTATAAAATGATTAGTAAAAGTAGCCCTACTCTTCATAATAGCTGTTGTTAACAGCTTTTTGGGAGGATCCTTTAGGGAAATGTGAGGCAAATACAAACATATATATGACCTTAAAAAAAAAATCACACTAAATGTTCGCACCATATACACAGTTCTATGCTTCTTTTTTCTACACTTAATAGTGAATCTTGGAGCTCTTTTCATTTCATTGCCTCCTGATCTACTTCAATCTTTGTAAAAGCTGTATAATTGTCCTTCATACAGATCAACCACAGTTTATTAATCCTTCTCTGCTGATGAACATTTGGGTTACTTCAAATTTTTCCCATTATTATGTTTTGTATCTACTTACATTTAATAAATAATGGAACTAAGGTTCTGTTTTTTTTTTTTAAAGGTGCAGCTCATTTTCTAAACCTGTTTATTATTATTTTTTTACTGGATTTTATATCTAAAAGGCTGCTTGGAAGTGGTGCTGGGAAAACAGGGCAGCGACATGCAGAAAAATGAATCTGGACCCCTTTCTTACACCATACACAAAAATAAACTCAAAATGGATGAAAGACCTAAATGTAAGAGGAAGTCATCAAAATCCTCGAGGACAAAGCAGGCAAAAACCTCTTTGATCTTGGCTGCAGCAACTTCTTACTAAACATGTCTCCAGAGGCAAGGGAAACAAAAGCAAAAATGAACTACTGGGACCTCATCAAAATAAAAAGCTTCTGCACAGCGAAGGAAACAATCAGCAAAACTAAAAGGCAACCGACAGAATGGGAGAATGGGTTAGTATCCAAAATCTATAAAGAACTTATGAAACTCAACTTCCAAAAAACAAATAATCTAGTGAAGAAATGGGCAAAAGATGTGAATAGACACTTCTCCAAAGAAGACATCCAGATGGCCAACCAACACATGAAAAAATGCTCCACATCACTCATCATCAGGGAAATACAAATCAAAACCACAACGAGATACCACCTTACACCTGTCAGAATGGCTAACATCAACAACTCAGACAACAACAGATGTTGGCGACGATGCGGAGAAAGAGGATCTCTTTTGCATTGTTGGTGGGAATGCAAGCTGGTGCAGCCACTCTGGAAAACAGTATGGAGGGTCCTCAAAAAACGAAAAATAGAACTATCCTATGACCCAGCAGCTGCACTACTAGGTATTTATCCAAGGGATACAGGTGTGCTGTTTCAAAGGGACATACGCACCCCAATGTTTATAGCAGCACGATCAACAATAGCCAAAGTATGGAAAGAGCTCAAATGTCCATCCATGGATGAATAGATAAAGAAGATGTGTGTGTGTGTGTGTGTGTGTGTGTGTGTGTGTGTATACACACACACACACACACACACACAATGGAGTATTACTCGACAATCAAAAAGAATGAAATCTTGACACTTACAACTACATGGATGAGCTAGAGGGTATTATGCTAAGCGAAATTAGTCAGAGAAAGACAAATATATGACTTCACTCATATGAGGACTCTAAGACACAGAACAGATGAACACAAGGGAAGGAAAGGGAAGCAAAAATAATATAAAAACAGGAAGGGGGGCAAAACACAAGAGACTCTTAAATATGGAGAACAGAGGGTTACTAGAGGGGTTGTGGGAGGGGGGATGGGCTAAATGGGTAAGGGGCATTAAGGAATCTGCTCCTGAAATCATTGTTGCACTATATGTTAACTAACTTGGAGGTAAATTAAAAAGCAAAACAAAACAAAAAATGGCTGCTCTGAAGCATGCTTATACCTTCTTTCAAAACTATCAATTATTTTGACATTACAAAATATATGTATCTAGCCTATGGTACTTAATAATATTTTAAATAAAATCCTTAGACAACTACTTATGAGACTAAAACAAATCCAAGGCTTTCTGAGTAAAATTTTTGGTCAACTACATTGGTTGTTTTCATATGATGTTAACTATCAAAATGAGTGACTTTTTACTGTTCTATTAGAATCGATGAGATGCATTAAGAGGACAAAGAAGATAAAGGATGTAACTATCGATGAAGACAGGAATGTAATTAAGAATTATAAGGTAGTATCAGGAAGGCCACAAGTGATCAAATAATTATAAATCTGCCAAAAATTCATTTGCCAAGGAGAAAAGGGATTTAAAATTATTTTCAGAATAATAAGAAAGGCAAAGGCCCATCTCTAAGATTAGTAAAAATTACAAAGGATTACAAACTGGTAAACATTTTCAATAAGGATTCTGCACAGTGACTCAGCTTGGAATAAGTTTTAGATTTCACTCCTAACAAATTCTGAAGAAGAGATGGAAGGAAAAAGATGATGACAAAGCAATTTATTTTCTGCTATTGGAACATGCATGGAATTAGCATGAAAATTAACAAAATTGTCTCTCGCCGATTAGGCATGTTACCTAATAGTCTCCGTACTCCAAATATTATCATGAAAATCTTACAGTTTTCTCCTAAGAAGTCCAGTAATTCCATGAAGACTTTTAAAATTCTTTTAAGAGACTAAGGTATTTTACCGTCGCTTTGTTATATAGAGTTCATCCAGTAGATGTCGTTCTTCATAGCTCATCCATCGTTCATCAGGCAACTCTTCTTCCTTCTGTAGCAACTGTTCATAGAGTCGAACTGGATTCCAGCCAGTCATTATGTCATAAGTGATTACACATCCCAAGGAATGTGACACTATTGAGACTTTACCCCCTTTTTCTTCAAAGTCTGGATTCCGAGAACAGAAAAGGGAATATAATCGGTTCAGCTCTTGCTGAAGGCCTTTAACTAGCTGTTTGAAATAAGAAAACATTATCATATTAATCACTGACTTTGCTATAAACTTTATCTCCAAACTCAAATACATTAAGAAAGAAACATAGACATTACTGGCCAAATATACCTAGGTTATTAAAATGAACTCAGGTATTTCAAAACCTTGCGGAAAATGAAGAAAAGTAAACATAATGCGTAATCTGTATCATCACTAAAAAATACAGGCAGATATCACCCATCTAGCTCCTTTCACAGTGCTTATACTAATTATATGAGCCAGCAGTTCCAAAGATTAAAAAAAAAAAAATTCCGTGCAGATTCCAGTAAGATTTCCAAAGAGCTCCTTCAAATTTTTTCTTCATTGCAACTTACTCGTATGCAATTCTAAATTTTTACACCTCATAGTTTAAGCTATAGTAAATGTTAGAAAAAGAATATCTGAGTTTATAACAAGTGTGCTAATGTACTATATATATTACATTATGTGTTTAGATAAGAGTAATGTAATCAAAGGCCATTGTATAATTGAAAAAAAAAACTACTGTTGATCCACTTGAAATTCCAAAATTCCCATTGAGTTGGCAATATAGATACGAGTAAAAAGTTGTTTTATGTGGATGGAAGGCGGGTTTTTTTTTTAAGGCTTAAGGTTATCAATGTGGGAAGTATCTTAAGTCATTTTTTCTTTGTAAAACTACTTCCTTTGAAATTTAGCTCTAACAAATATTAACTGAAATATTCCATAAAGTCAGAAAAATGTTACTCAAACCCATACTGGGCCCTCGTCAGTTATAAGGTAGTCCTCTCCTCTTCCTATCATTGCTTGCTACTTTTTGATTATAAATTTCCTGCTTGATATTAACTTAATTTCTCATTTCAGTACTTACTATGCCAGCTGGTACTCTGACATACAAATATTCATTATGTGTTGCTTCCATTTTCAGTTTTATTATTTTGTCTCAAGAGGCCACTACCCTCTATTAGATTTTACTGAACATGTTTTACCTGCTGATATTAACCTCTAAGTCATTTGAGCATTCATGCATGGCAGGGTTAGCAGTGACATGAATGAAGGCATGATGTTCTCCCTTAATTGTTGGCACTGCAGAATTCTACAATGCAATACCAAGGTCTGCTTAAAGCTACTGAAAGCATGTGTTGGGTGTCATGAAATATATCTAGCCAATGAAGGAAGAGAAGGAGAGGAGGAGTTGCCACTATGTGCTGTCTTTTCTCTAGGGACAAATGCAAAGGTTTTACTTTAACTGGTTGTTTTAATTTCTGTCTTGGGAAAAGCCAGCTCCAACAAAGTGCACCAGCATCATGTGGAGGGCTTGTTAAATACAGATTGCTAGGCTCCATTCTCAAGTATCTGAGCAGTTCTGGGCACCACATTTTAAGAACTACTGCCTTAGTGGCAAATGCATATAAAACCCTTCTAAGACATGGGTTGTAGGTAATTCCAGCCAATATAGTTTAAAGAGTATGCAGTGTGATATGAAATTTATAGGGCTCTCCTCAAAGGGGGCTATAATGTAATGCTTTGGACTTGGCTTTGATAATACCAAGTAACCCTTAAAACTTGTAATTTTCTTGATTTACAATCTAGATGATAGGAAGTACAGAAAAAGCTAATGTTTAGATAAAATAAAATTCCTTCAAAAGCAACATTTGTTAATAGTTTTTACATTTGAAGCCCTTGATTTTAAGCCTCACCCCAGGCAAGTCTAGAAACACTAAAAGATACATCCTTAAGTATTCTGACAAAAGGTACCCAATCCTTTTGTTTTTAAAATACCATCCCCCCATTAAAATAAAAAGATCTATCAGTATCTCTACCAGTGAATAACCTATTTCATATCAAAAAATTTAAAGCATTTCTCACCATACCCAATGTTTCAGCAATCATGTATGCGTAACTAAAAACAAGTGTAACTATCTGAGGCAGAGAAAGTTATTTGACCTTAAAATGTTTCACCGTGAAATGAAACACGGAATGGACAATTCTGAAGAGCTGATGCTTTCATCTTTCATCTGTTCTAATAATCATACACTTGAATAGAAGTGGTCTTTGTGTTTCCTTATTAGAACATATCTAGATATGGTAGCAATTTTAATCTTTTCCTATAGTTTACATACACGGGAATGTTTGTGTTTCAAAACATTATGATTTTGAAAGCAAAGTTTTAAACAGTTGTGTTTAAATGCTTTTATAAATCATCCAGTCAGCAGCAAAAGGAGAAATCCACGTCTATGATGTGTCCAAAAAGTCTACTCTAATTAGGGTTTTTTTCTTCCCCCCCTTTCCTCACTGATCCAATTACATTCTCCCAGCTATGATCTCTTAGTGACCAAGTATATTCATTTGAGACATATGAACCAAGATTAATGATATACCCTATGGTATTAATTTTATTAGTTCTACAATATTATCTAATCAAGTCAGCTAACCTTTAACACAGTAGGCAACGGATGGCTTTTCAAAAGCTTAAGAGTTTTTAATTCTCATAACTGCTGCTTACAAGTTAAAATTTATTAAGAAAATCAACCCAAAAAGAAAAAGCCAGCAGTTTCAAGAGAGAATCCACACATATATAGTCTGACTGAAAAATATAATTAGTCCTTTGTTCTTCTCTCTGCTTCAGGAAATTTTAATGATATGGCCACGACTATTCTCTTTGTAATTTTTCACTTTTAAAAGTCATTGAGAAGAGAGTTCAGATGTACATAAGATATATATTTCTCTCTGGATTTTTCATGATACTTTATTCAGGGTCAAAGTAAGGGCCAAAAGGTCTCTGATGATGTCTCTGAAGTCTGGATTAGTTTCCTTTTTTTTTTTTAATTGGTCCTTGGATAGTATAACCTGAGAAGTAGTAATTGATACACAAAACTGTTTCCTGAAGCATGGCTTTTTAATGACTATTGGTGCAATCACTAATTAGGTCCCTCCCATGAGCATCTCTCACAATCTCCCATGAAAAGGGAACTAAGAGATGATCTAATTTAAACTGCTCTGAAGGTAGGAGTCCCCTCAGTGGCATCCCTGATAAGTCACTCACCATCTACCCCAGGGAGGATCTCCACTCTAAAGTGGACACTTCTAGTTTTTGAAAACTTTTTTCCAGTTTATTGTGATAGAATTGACATACAATATTGTATAAGCTTAAGGTATATGACAATGATTTGATACATGTATATATTACAAAAGATCACTATAAATAAGTCTTAAGTTTTTTTTTTTTTGATGTTTATTTATTTTTGAGAGAGAGAGAGAGACAGAGCATGAGCAGGGTAAGGGCAGAGAGAGAGGGAGACACGGAATCTGAAGTAGGCTTCAGGCTCTGAGCTGTCTGCACAGAGCCTGATGTGGAGCTCGAAACCACAAACTGTAAGTTCATGACCTGAGCTGAAGTCGGATGCCCAACTGACTGAGCCACCTAGGCACCCCTTAGGTTTAAAATCTATCAGGGACACCTGGGTGGTTCAGTCGGTTAAGTGCCCGACTTCGGCTCAAGTCATGATTTCACGGTTCGTGGGTTCAAGCCCCACGTCAGGCTCTGTGCTGACAGCTTGGAGCCTGGAGCCTGCTTCAGATTCTGTGTCTCCTTTTCTCTGCCCCTCCCCCACTCGTATTCTGTCTATGTCTCTCAAAAATAAATGTTAAAAAAAAAGTTTAAAATCTATCACATTACTTACAATTTTTTTCCTTGAGACATTTCTATTTTTTTTTAAAGCAGCTTTAGTTACTTAAAAAGTTCTTCATTAGTAAACAAACATGTTCCTTTCCATATTTTCTATCACTGATCTTTATTCACTTTCTAGAGTTAACAGAGTAAGTCTATTCTTTTTTTTTTTTTCTTAAATGGGAACCCTTGAAATACATAAAGACAGATATATAATTAATCACAACTTGAGAATTGTACTGGGAACTTTATATACATTACACCTTTAATCTTCATGACGACCTTTATCAGGTATGTATCTTGTGTCCATTTTATAAGTGAGGAAGCTGAGAAAGTGAGAAATTTGATCTAAGGTCACACAGCTAGTTAAGTGGCAGTTTTTGACTGTGCATCCATTTAACCCCAAAGGCTGAGAGGAAGGGAAAAAAAAGCTCTTTCATATGCCTATCAAATAAATAAACCAAACAAGGTTCATTCACCAGGCAAGAGATAATCATTAAGATTATCACTGTTATTTATCCCTAAGGAAACACAAACTGCTTAAAAATAATTTATTCTAGAATATTGGCTAATGTCAACCTTGTGCTAAATGGGCTTTGATTTGCAGAATTTGCTTTCCTTTTTTAAAATTAAGAACAATTTTGGCCTGCTTCTCACAGAGTTTTCCTTTGTTCTTCATGATACCTTAAGCAAGGTTTCCCAAATTTCCCTGATGGTACCACTTGGGGAACTGTCTTAACACAAATTCATAAGCTCTATGTCAGACCCTCTGAATCAGAATCTCCAGGGAGGGGACCTTGGAAACCATTTTTTTTTTTTTGGTTTCCTTTTTTTAACTTTCTACCTGGAAATAATTTCAAATTTATCAAATGTGGCAAAAAAAGAAAAAAAAGGATAAAGATCATCCATAAATCCTTTACCCAAGATTTACCTATTGCTGGCATCTTATCCTGTTTGCTTTATTGTTCCTTCTGTTTGCTTTTGTAGCACACACATGTGCATACATTTTTTTTGTGAACCATGTGGTTTTGCAAACCATGTGAGGATATATTATGTCATGGTCCTTTATCTCTAAATACTCCAGGGTATATTTCCTAAGACTAGGAATATTCTCTTCCATACTCAGAGTGTAGCAATCAACTTCATAAACTTACTTTGAGGGGAACCTGGGTGGCTCAGTTGGTTAAGTGTCTGCTCTTGTTCTTGGCTCAGGTCATGATTTCATGGTTTGTGAGACTGAGCCTCACA
Source organism: Prionailurus bengalensis (assembly GCF_016509475.1). Lineage (NCBI taxonomy): Eukaryota > Metazoa > Chordata > Mammalia > Carnivora > Felidae > Prionailurus > Prionailurus bengalensis. The sequence goes on from NC_057355.1 coordinate 101,360,186, forward strand.
CTGGGCTCTGTGCTGATAGCTCAGAGCCTGCTTGGGATTCTCTCTTCCCCTCTCTCTCTCTCTCTGCCCCTCCCCGGCTCTATCTCAAAATAAATAAATAAACTTAAAAAAATAAATTTACTTTGATATAACATTTCAACTAATCTGATCTACCATTCACATTCTGTCACATGATTTAATAATAATACACTTGGCAGCATTTTCCCCCAGCCAGTACAAGTTATGGTCTAGGATGAGATGCTGTCTTTAGCCACCATGTCTCTTTAGCCTCCTTTAATCTGGAACATTTTCCATAAGGATTCTTTGTCTTTCATGATATTTACATTTAAAAAGGACCTAGTCCCATTCCTACTTTATTTGAACTTCCTTATTTTGTGTTTGCTTGAGGTTTCCTAATGATTGGAGTACTGCATAAATGATGCTATATCCTCTGAGTGTCCCTCAGTAACACCCAGTAAAGGTACTGCCTAATTTCTCTACTGTATATCTGTTCTTTTTTTTTTTTTTTTTTAGCTAATAAGCAGTCTGTGAGGATACACTTTAAGACTATGCAAATATCCTGTCCCTCATCAAAATTATACCCTCAATTTAGCATCCATTGATGAATCCTGCCCAAGCCTCTTGTATCTGATCCTACCACAACAAATGCAAAATGAGGGTCTTCCTCCAGCGTGCCCTCCACATTTTTCAGAAAGCCCTTGGCATTTACAGTAAGCAGAGAAGCTTTCTCCCCTGCTTATTTATCTATTTGTAATCGAAATGGATTATGAATTTTGCAGTGATTTATAACTCCTTATATTATCCTTATAATTCTATATTAAAACTATTCCTAATTCCTAATAATAAGTAATGATAATTCCTTAATTATTTTGGTGCTCAAATTGTTCCAGATTTGGCCAGTGGGGATCTGCTTCTTTAATTTGGCTCCTGTGTCCTTGTGACCTGCCCCATCATTCTTTCAAGCATTTTCCTGTCATGACAAGCAGTTCCAGCTTCGACCCTTACCAATCCTGCCTCAGTCCTGGAATCAGCCATTTCCCTTAGGAACACTAGTTCTTCTGAGAGGGTATTAACAGTATTGGAGACAAAGGTCTGGGTGCTAGGTGTACTCATTGGATTGGGGTGTCTTTACTTTGTGGCCCTTTCAATGCACACAGGTGGGAAATATTTGCATGCATATGTACATATATCCACTTAAATATATAGATATCTCTACATATCCCAATATGTTCAAAATCACTAATTCACATTAATACCCTCAATTCCAATGAGCCCCATGAGGCTGTTTGTCGGCTGTATTTTTAATGAGTACCCCAAGTAACTGTTCTACTTAAGGATGTTTGGGAAACATTGCTCAGGACTGGTGAAACTCAGCCACAAGTTCTTTAGAGCTTTTCTGCAAAATTCAACTGGATTAAAGGACAGACTAATTTAAAACGCTGAGCGTTCTCCATTTATTTCAGTCATCAGTTCCCTCTTTCTACCGAATATCTGTTTTACTAAACTCCATTCAAAGGATAACTATTTTTGAAGGTGTAAGTGTAAATTAGAAAGTGACTACTTTCTCCATCATCACTAACTAACGTTCAGAGCTTTGAGTCTGATACTTTTTCTAGTTTTTCTTGTTATCAATGTCAACCTAAATCTTTTTACAAAACTCTTATTATTAGTTTTGGGGGACATGCCTCAGCACATTTTACCCTTAAACATTCTGGATACCTTCTTAGGAATACTACCAACCATATATCTGTGTGTATAAGGTATAGCCATGGCATCTGAGTGTGTGTGTGTGTGTGTTATATGCTTTCAGCCATCCTCTTTCCTTTCTTTCCCCACTAACTAGTTTCACTTGCAATACTATAATTCAATTTCTTAACCTTTAGGACATATTTAACAACACTCACCATATACTATAAAGGACTACCAACAGGTAAATTCTGTACTTCATGAACCAGGCCTTCCTTGTTGGGTTAGAATGAGGTCCAGAATAGTTTCTTTTACTGTTATCAGATCGTGGCAGACTACTCTGTACTGGTAGAGATACAGGGGATACAGAAAGAGGGGATCCAGAAAGAGGAATGGCGAAAAATCCTAAGGGGATGGCAGCCCAAAGAGAAGGAGGTTCTTCGGCGATTAACCAAACATATTTCTGTAGATGTGCAAGGGATATCCTGAATGAATCAGGTATGGCTCTGAATGAACAAAATCAGAAATGAATTGGCTTGGAGCAGCACAGAGAGCTGTACTAGTAACTACTCCTTGTACCCGTTTTCTCATCTTTCAAATGAAGATATTAATTATATCTACCTCATAGGGTTTTAATGAGGATTAGACAAGATAACACAAGCTAGGTAATTAACAAGGTTATTCCTATGAAACAATTCTTTTTCTCATATCAATAAAGTGACAAAATGTATTCAGTAGAGGATCTCTCATCCCTCTGAATAAACTTTTACTCTTATACCTCTCAGGGTTATTTTTGTGATGCATAAGCAACATTACTATTTAAGAACTAAATGAATCCACATGCAAATGACACAATAAAAGCAAGTCTATTACACACAAAAAACTTGAAGGAAATTTCTAAATGTCTAAAACTCTTTTGTGAGCATAATAATTATAGATACAATTAATCAGATTTATGAAAAGTGATATTTTTCAAAGAGCTATTTTCTAACCTATCTATTACTTTCAGGTATTAAGGGCTTCCCAATGTGTTGAAGACAATCAAATTCACTAATACAGGCTATTTGTAGATTAATGGATTCCTGTAAATGCTCATTTGCTTGTAAAAAAAAAAAGTGCATAAAAATTTCAAATTCAGGACACATGCACTAACACTCTAAAAGATACCCAACAGCAACAAGACAATCATGATACTTACTTCATCTCTATAAAGTGGGCTAGTATAATACATTATGTCCATTGCACTGCTGTTCAACATATCCCTTAAACCGCGTACTTTGTCAGGAGTAATGGAATCAACAGTGTCTACAAATTAAAAAAAAAAAAATTTACAGAAGATCTTTGTTTTAGGGAAAAATATGAAAAAAATTACATTCTCTGAAACAATAAGTCTTTAAGTTCATGTTTAAGTGTTCAAGAGTGGTTTGGAGAACAGTATGGAATTTCCTCAAAAAAACAAAAATAGAACTACCCTACAATCCAGTAATTGCACTATTAGGTATTTACCCAAAGGATACAAAAATACAGATTCAAAGGGGTATATACACCCCACTGTTTATAGCAGCGTTATCAACAATAGCCTAACTATGGAGAGAGCTCAAATGTCCACTGACTGATGAGTGGACAAAGAAGATGAGGTAGACATATACAATGGCATATTACTCAGCCATCAAAAGAATGAAATCTTGCCATTTGTAACGATGTGGATGGAGCTAGAATGTATCATGCTAAGTGAAATAAGTCAATCAGAGAAAGACAAATACCATATGATTTCACTCATATGTGGAATTTAAGAAACAAAACAAATGAGCATATGGGAAAGGAGGAAAAAGAAGAGAGGGAAACAAACCTCAAGATACTCTTAACAAAAACAAACTGAGGGTTGATGGAGGGAGGTGGATGGGAGATGGGCTAGATGGGTGATGAGTATTAAGAAGGGCACTTATTGTGATGAGAGCCGGGAGTTGTATGTAAGTGGTGAATCACTGAATTCTGCTCCTGAAACCAGTATTGCACTGTATGTTGATTAAAAAAAAAAAAAAGTCTCAAAGAAAAATATTCAAGAGTAGCTTTGGATCTAATGAACTTTCCTTTCTTGCAAAATGTTGCAATCCCCTGCCCCCACCTATCCCCCCCCCCCGCCCCCGGCGAAAAAACCAGTAAAAGACAAAAGGGGACGTGGGAAGAAGAGGAACATTAAGGATGAAAACCATTATCAAATCTATAAAGATTTACCATTTTTTCCTACGTACTGGCTTTTGCATGACATTCAGGGGTACCCAGAGCAAAACCAGGCCATCTCTATTCTTGTAACAAGTGTTAAGAGACATGACCTCACTCTTTCTATACCTCTTTTCCTGTTTCCTTTCTCTTCTCCTTCTTTGGCCTCCACACCTTGGCCTGGCAATACCCATATGGAATGCCTAGAGCCACTGGTGACAAACCAGCAACAAATTAAAAAGTTTGCCTACACTGTACATGTATCTATCTTCAGTGAACCAAAGGTGCTGTGGGCAGGAGCTGCCAAATTACAAATATGCACAAAGGCAAATCAGCAACGGGCCTCCGCAATAAACAAGATTAAGTTGGGATAATTTATTAAAAAAAAAAGTTACATAAATTGTAGTGCAATTACAGCTAACTTGTGGAAATTCTACTTTGGGAAGATTATTCTATTAAATGCCTAACAAAGTGAAGAAAACTTTGCACTTCTTATAGAAATATAAAGAATCACTATACCTGGATGAATATCATAATATGAAAGCGCAAGGTGGGCAGCAGAAGGCTTATATTTTTATCTTCCAGTTTCTCACTGCATTGATTTTTATTTATTCCCTACTTTAATACAATCTAATAATGACTGGAAGACAAGGATTCAGGCAAAAGCCAGAAGTCTTTTCAAAGACATAAAGGATATGGATTGCACTACCTATTTTACAGCCTGTGCCCATTTTTAAATTGTAAAAGTGAAAGATGTGACTACCGTGCTGATATGAAAAGTTTAAATGTCATTTTAATGCATTTCCAAAAAAAGTTTGTAGTGGGCAATACACATGCATATGAAGAAGATATTTAATATTTTTGTGCAACTGAAAGAGTAATTTATATATGGGAAAACATGTTTCTGCCACCTAGCTTAAGAATATTGCCAGTACTTCTAAAACCCACAGTATATCCCTAAATGATCAAATGCCCCTTCCTCTCAAAATAACCACCAATAAGAAGTTTGTGTTGAGCCACCTGGATGGCTCCGTTCGTTGAGCGTCTGACTCTTGATTTTGGCTAAGGTCATGACCCCAGGGTCACGGGATCGAGCCCTGTGTTGGGTTCTGCGCTGAGTGAACAGCTTGCTTAAAGTCTCTCTCTTTCCCTCTGCCCTTCCCCCAGCTCACATGCTCTCTCTCTAAAAATACAATAAAATGAAATAAAATAAGTTTGTGTTGATTACACTCCTTACTTTTCTTTACAGATTTCCTACATGTTCATTAATAATTTTAGCCAATTCTGTAGCATTGGCTAGCAGAGACTAAATATTTGATTTCATTTTGTCTGTTTCGGAACACTATATAAATTAACCTACTGTCCATTGTTTGTTTCACCCCGAATACTATGTTTCTGAGATTCACTGATGTTGAGCCAGATAGCTGTAATCCCCTCATTTTCACTGTTGTACAGCACTACACACATAACAATGTACCCATTTTCCTTTGAAGACATCTGAGTTATTTTTAGTTTTTTGCTAATATAAATTATGCTCCTAATAACACTGTTGTAAATGTCTCCTTGTGCACATGTATGGGAGTTTCTTTAGGATATATACACCGAGGGGTGAAACTGCAGTCACAGGGCACATGCACAGTCAACAAGATAAGAATATGTCAAACCATCTTCCAAAGTGATTGCACCAATTCATACTCCCACCAATAGTCAATGATAAATGTCAATGCTGAACATCCTTATCAATATTTGGTATTGTCACTTTCATAAATTTTTGCCTGATGGGTATTTAAAGATATTTCATTGTGGTTTTAAATTGCATGTCCTTGATTACTAGAGGGATGCACTTTTTTATTATATAAAAATATGTATTTAAAACACACACACACAGGGGCGCCTGGGTGGCGCAGTCGGTTAAGCGTCCGACTTCAGCCAGGTCACGATCTCGCGGTCCGCGAGTTCGAGCCCCGCGTCAGGCTCTGGGGGGATGGCTCGGAGCCTGGAGCCTGTTTCCGATTCTGTGTCTCCCTCTCTCTCTGCCCCTCCCCCGTTCATGCTCTGTCTCTCTCTGTCCCAAAAATAAATAAAAAACGTTGAAAAAAAAAATTTTAAAACACACACACACACACACATATATATCCACGTGTGTGTGTGTGTGTGTGTGTGTGTGTGTGTGTGTGTGAGTGCGTCTGCCTATCAATATCCATTTGAGTTTCTTGTTCTTTATTCTGGATATTAAAGCTTTGGTGGTTATATCTGTTGTTCTGTTGCAACATCTTTTCCATTTGTGGCTTGCCTTACTTTTAATGGTATCTTTTGAGAAAAAGAAGTTCTTAATTTCAATCTAATCAAATTTATCCATGCTACTTTATAGTTGTGTTTTTGTGTTTTGTTTAAGAACACATTCTCGGGGCGCCTGGGTGGCTCAGTTGGTTGAGCATCTGACTTCAGCTCAGGTCATGATCTCACTGTTCATGAGTTCGAGCCCCGTGTCGGGCTCTGTGCTGACCGCTCAGAGCCCGGAGGCTGCTTTGGATTCTGTGTCTCCCTCTCTCTCTCACCCTCCCCCGTTCATGCTATGTCTCTCTCTGTCTCAAAAATAAATAAACGTTAAAAAAAAAAAAATGAAAAAAAACACAACATATTCTCCCATATATTTTTTCTAATACATTTTAAAGTCTTAGCTTTCATAAATTATGTGTTTGATCTATCTGAAATGTGAGGTAGGGATCATTTTCATTTTTTTCCCCCATAGGACAACTGGTTACCAAGCACCATTTATGGAACAGGCCACCCTTTACCAGTGATCTCCAAGGCCGTCTCTGTCATACATCAGGTTTGCAAACTAAGCGCAGATCCTAAGCACAAACTAGGGGTATCTAGTCTGGTGCACTGATCTGTTGGCTTACCCTTCTGCCAATCTAAATTGTCTTAAATACAAAAGTAGAAAAATAGTTCGGTTATCTACCAGGACATGACACCCTCTCTATCCTCTTGTTCTGTATCTTGCTACTTTTGGGCCTTTGATCTTCTACAATAATTTTAGGATCAGCTTGTTGAGTTTTGTGAAACTCTACTGGGATTTTGATTGGCATTGCATAGAATCTATAGGTTAGTTTGGGAGAATTAACATCTCTAGGATACTGAATCATCCAATCTATGAAAATGATCGTTGTACATATTTAAGCTGTACTGAATATCTTTTAACAGTTTTTTTTCATTTTAAATATAAATATACATATTTTATTAGATTTCTAGGAACCTTATATTGTTATGCTATTTCAAATAGTCTGCTGGGATATAGAAATGCAGCTGTTTTCACATATAGAGCTTTTATTTCACAGCCTTGTAAACTATCTTATTAATTTCATTTTTTCTGCAAATTCTTTTGTGTATTCTGTGTATACAACCATAAGACCCGCAAAGGAAAACAGATCTTTTCCATTCCTTAAAACTATTATTTCTTTTCCTTATCTTATTGACTGGTTATGCCTTTCAGTTGAGGAGCTGTTATAAGAATAGACATCCTTAGCTTATTCCTGATTTAAAAGAAATGTTTTTAGCCCTTCAATACCAATGAGGACAATGATGTTTATTGTAGGTAAGTCCTCCTTATCAATATTTTTAAATCTACAAACAGTAAAATTGACTCTGAGTTTTAATGCATATATAGTTTTGCATAACTAGCACCTTGATCAGGATACAGAACTGTTCCCATCACCCTAAAAAGCTGCCCTTTAAATTAAAACCCTCCCCTAAACCCTGTGACCACAAATCAGTTCTGTTTCCATAATTTTGTCTCTTCCAGTATGTCACATAAGTGGAAGCGCAAATTATGTAATCTTTGAGCTTGACTGCTATAATATCGTGATACACAGCTGGCCCCAGACAACAAGGGTTTGAACTGTGCAGGTCCATTCATACATGGATCCTTTTCAATAAATACAGCACAGTACTTACTATAAGTGCATTTTCTTTTCCTTATCATTTCCGAAATAACATTTTTTTCCTTTCTCTCCTTTTTTTTTTTTTAGAGAGAAAAAGCACATGTAGGAGGGGGGCAGAGGGAGACAGGGAGAAGCTTAAGCAGGCTCCATGCTCAGTGCAGAGCCCGACATGGGGCTTGACCTGAGCCAAAATCAAGAGTCAGATGCTCAACCAATTGAGCCACCCAGGTACCCCAACAATTTCTTTTTTCTAGCTTAATTATAAGAATACAGAATGTAATACACGTAACATAAAATATGTGTTGATTGACTATGTTATCGGTAAGCCTTCTGGTCAACAGTAGGCCATTAGTAGTTGAGTTTTTGAGAAGTCAAAAGTTATACACAAATTTTTGACTATGTGAGTGGAGGGGTCAATGCCCCTAACTAGCCTCCATATTGTTTAAGAGTCAACTGTAATAAGAAACATATGTTTGATCTTTGTCCCTGGTTCTTGCCACAGGGTTACTAAAACCCATATAATTTCCTGAGTGATGGGTGAAAGAAATTCTTTTATTATTCATAATAAGCCTCTTTCAACCATACCTGAGTTTATGCTAATAAGGCAACCCTTGAAGGATGGGGGCTGATTGCCAGAGGAACCAACTATGTCATTAGAGGTTAAACTTTCTGCCTCATCCCGACCTCCATAAAGGAGGGGCTTGAGATTGAGGTCAATCGCCAACGATTTAATCAATTACATCTACATAACGGAACCCTCATAAAAACCAAACAACAGGGTTCGGGGAGCCTCTGGATTGGCAAACACATGGAGATACTGGAAGGGTGGTGCACTCAGACAGGATATGAAATCGCCACACCCCTTCCCCATACCTTACCCTGCCTGTGCAGCTCTTCATCTAGCTTTTCAGTGTATCCTCTATAATACCCTTCAAACCAGTACATGCGTTTTAAGCTAGTAAATGCAAACAAATGCTTCTGTGAGTTTTGTGAGTCATTCTAGTAAATTACTGAACCTCAGGATGGGGTCATGGGATCCCCCACGGGATCCCCCTTCCTCAATTTATAGCCAGTCAGTCCGAAGTACGAATGCCAACCTGGAATGTGTGACTGCCTCTGAAGCAGGGTGGGAGGGGTAGTCAGTCTTGTGGCCTTGAGTCCTTAACCTGACTGCTGTCTCTTTGGGGAGTCTGTGGCAGAACTGAGTTAAATTGCAGGACACCCAGAACTGGGAGAAATGGTTGGTATAGGGAAAAACCTCCACACTTTTGGCACCAGCAGTTTTGAGAATAGAGAGAGACAGTAGTGTTTTTCCTTTAGCTTCTTTCACTCAGCACAATGCCTTAGAGATACTAACACAGTAGTTTAAATCTAACAGAAAATTACAAATTTGAGTTTTATTAAGTGTTCATTCATCTGTGTTGTCTACATCCCTGAGCAGACTCAGAAATTCATCTGGGTAAATGGGAAAAGCCCAAAAGATAGTGTTATTACACTAGAACTTTACATATGTGCTCCTGCTGCTGAGAAGGCTTCTTTAGTCACTAGCATTTTTTTTTTTTTTTAACTCATTACAAGTTTGGATGCCATTTTGGTTTATAAGTGACATTCCTAACTGACTATGAGACAGAATCACAGTCTTGGAAGAATCCTTGGAGATCATCCAGGGAGGCAGTTTGGTACTGTGACAACAAGGCTCTGGTATCATACAGACCTAGATCCTGCCTGTCATTCTTAGTTAGATTCACTTACCTTTTAATGAGTTTCAGTTTCCTTATCCGTAGAGAAAACAAACTAGGTATATTTCATTTGTTTATGAGAAAATTCAATGAGATACTCCATGTAAAATGCCCTGTGGAGTGCTATGCACACATGCAAAGCTCCACAAAAGCAGCTGACATCATGTCTAGTACAACTCATTTTCCAGATTATGCAAATCATCGACTGAAACATGCTACTCTAATGGTTTAAATATTAAAATATTAAAACACAGTCATAACTCTGTGTAGAGGAAGATGCATATTTTGGATAACAGCTCTTAAAGGAAGCAAACAAAAATGATTTTTAATTAAACAAACATTGTATAATTCTCTATGCTAGATTATAACAATTCACCAGCCTGAGGAATGCAAGAACCACAAAAGAACACAAAAAACCTGAGATTTTTATCTTCCAAATATAGGAAAAGAAAATTATTAGAAAGAAAATGTAAGCTCATATGGAACCGTGGACAAATATTTTTAGTGTTGACAAATCACTTTCTATCAAAACCTTTAGACATTTTGTTCCTCCCACGTGCTCCCCCCCCACCCCCCCAATCCACAGAGGGCAGGGGTGAAAACTGTGCTGTGAAATCAACATGTCAATATAATTATTTTAAAAATCAATGGATTTTATGTTAATAATCTAGAACAAAGAGTATACTCAAGACAACTTAATGAAAGGCTCTTTGTTTCCAATGAGCAACTTTGTTGCCACTGACTAAATCATTTAATTTTTAAAGAAACTGTACCTCCATCAAGAGTAAGTTTTGACCGCCACTCAACAGGCAGAAATTCAACATGTGTTGCATGGTTGGAAAAATGCCTTTCTTCTATTTTTCTTGCAGCTTCTCTCATCCTAAAAACAAAACAAAACAAAATGTTATCAGAGTAACTTCTCATATGTATTTATATGGTATAAAATATCTTTAACCATACAACTTCTACTTGCTAACTTTGTCCAATTATATTTTAATTATTGTTACACTGTGCAGTATTTCACAATACTAGGAATCCCTCATTTCAAAGATATTTCCCTAAATTTGTCATCAGTGATTTCAAGTATTACAAGCTTTCACATTATATTCTAAATAATTATATATATTAATCTTCAGTAGACAGAAAGTGCAACAAATCCACCCTGTGCCATCACCCTGCCCCAAATATTGTCAAGTCATGGCCTGTCTTATTTCATCTATTTCTCCACTCATTCTCCCTATAATATGAATTTTTAAATTTTATTTTCAAAATTCAGATACAGCAAAGTTGACTTTTTTCCCCTTTTGGTATCAGTTGTATAGATTTTGTGGTTAGCATCACCACAATTAAGATATAGTTCTATTATTTCCCCAAATCCCTCACACTAACTCTTTATAGCAGTGCCCTTCCCCCATAATATTTTAAAGGAAATCCCAGATATCACATCATTTCATCTGTAAACTGTTTAGTATCTATTTCTAAAACATAAGGAAAACAACCTATTCTGTACTATTATCATACCAAAACTTTTTAAAAATGTTTATTTATTTTTGAGAGAGAGAGAGAGAGAGAGAGAGAGAGAGACAGAGAGTGGGGTGGGGGGAAGGGGCAGAGAGAGAGGGAGACATAGAATCCAAAGCAGACTCCAGGCTCTGCACAGTCAATACAGAGCCCGATGCGAGGCTCGAACCCATGAACCATGAGATCATTACCTGAGCTGAAGTGGGACACTTCACCAAATGAGCCACCCAGGCACCCCCCCCAAAAACTAATTTTTTTAAAGTTTATTTCTTTTTGAGAGAGAAAGAAAGAAGATCCCAAGCAGGCTCTGCACCACCAGCACCACTAGCTTGGAGCTGGACGTGGGGCTCCGACTCACACACTGTGAGGTCAATGACCCGAGTCAAAATCAAGAGTCGGAGGCTTAACTGACTGAGCCACCTAGGTGGCCCAATCATACCAAAACTTTGAACAATTCTTTAATTTCAGCAAATATGTAGTTTAGCAGTTCCATTTTCCCAGTTAGACTATATTATTTTATAACATAAAATATATTTTTACATTTTAATTGAGCTCCAAATACAACAGTCCCCCCTTTACATGTGGGGATATATTCCAAGACCCCCAGTGGATGCATGAAACTGAAGATAGTACTGAACCCTATATATATTGATTTCTCCTATACATACACACCTATGACAAGTTTAATTTATAAATTAGGCACAGTGAACGTTTAATAACAATAATAAAAAACAATTATAACAACACAGTGTAATAAAAGTTATATGAATGTGGGCTCTCAAAATCTTATTGCATTGCATTCATCCTTCTTCTTCTTGCCACGATATATGAGATGCTAAAATGCCTACGAGGTGACATGAAGTGAGGTGAATGACACATACATCGTGACACAGCATTAGGCTACTATCATCTGCTTCCAGACTGCAGTGGACCCCAGATAACTGACATCAGAGAGGGTGCAACTGCAGATAAGGGTGGGGGTTGGTGCGGGGGGGGGGGGGACTACTTTATAGTCCATGCACTGTAATTGGCAGGTATATCTCTTAAGTGTCTTTTAATCTACAGGTTCTTCTCCCCCCCTCCCCCCACTTTTTTTTTGTTTTGTAATTTATTTTTGTCCTGCAGAGTTCCTCAGAGTCTGATTTTTAATGACTGTATCCCCATGGTATTTAACATGTTCTTTGTCCTCTACTTCCTGTCTCTTGTTAGTGAGATATAGGGGCTTGATCAGATGAAAGTTCTACTATTTTGGCAAGACTACTACTCCATAGGTGCATACATCTGTGTTTGTCTCTTTCTGGTGAAGCTAGCAGTTATGATGATCCCTGCTTAGATTCATTTATTTATTATGGTTCCATCACTCCTTATTTGTTTGTAAAGCTTATAATTCTAGAAAGAGAAATTTCTTCACATCAAATATTTGGTTGCTTTGGAATACAACCAAATAGTTTCTGTATGAAATGAGAAAGTGAAGGATGAATAGTTAATTCTTATCTTCTATTAACAATTTTCAAAATACTGAGTTCTTAGCTTCTATATTTTTTGACATATTTACTAACTCATACACTTAAACATATTTGAAGTGGAGTGTTTCAATCCACTGTAGTTATTATTCTTATGGATGCTCAAATTGTCTCCTTTTTTGATCAGTAAATCTCTTCAAGTTGGCTTCTGGTGTCCTTTTGACACGACCTCCCTAGTTTTTCCTTCTGAACAATCAAGTGGCTTTTTGGTTTGTTCATAGAGTTGTGCAATCACCGCTATTATCTAATTTCAGAACTTACATCACCTGCAAAAGAAATAATGTAGCCATAGCAGTCACCTTCCCATATTTCCTCTCCCTAGGCCCTGGCAATCACGAATCCACTTTCTGTCTTTATGGATCTGCCTATTCTGGGTATTTCATATAAATGGAATCATACATATGTGGCCTTTTGTGTCTGGCTTCTTGCACTCATCATAACGTTTCAAGGTTCACCCACGTTTATTGTGAATCAGTACTTCACTGCTTTTTATAGGTGAATAATATTCCACTGTATGAATATGCTTTTGTTTATCCATTTGCATTGGAACGTTTGGATTGTTTCTAATTTTTTGGCTGTTATGAATAATGCTCCTATGAATATTCTTTAAAAGGGTTTTGTGTAGATATATTTTCAATTCTTTTGGGTATATACCTAGGGGTGGAATTGCTGGCCTGTATGCTAACTCTACATTTAAATTCTTGAAGAGGTGCCAAACTATTTTCCAAGGCAATTATACTATTTTACAATCCCAACAGCAACATAGGAGAGTCTAATTTTTCCACATCTTCACTAATACTTGTTATTTTCCAACTATTTGATAAGAGTCAACTTAGCAGGTATAGAGTGACATAACATCTCTTTGTGGTTATGAACTGCATCTCCCTAATACTTAAGGATTTTGAACATCTTTTTATGTGCTTATGGGCCATTGGTATATTTTCTTTGGACAAATGTTTATTCAGATCCTTTACCTATTTTAAAAATTTAGGTTTTTTTAACTGCAAAAGTTCTTTATATATATCCTAGATACCAGATCCTTCTCAGATTATGATTTGCAAATATTTTCTCCCATTCTGTGGATCGTCTTCACTTTCTTGATAATGTCCTTTGAAGAACAAAAGTTTTAACTTTTGCCAAAGTCCAATTTCTCTTTTCTCCTCTGTGGCTTCTACTTTTGATGTTGTATCTCAGGAACCATTGCCTAATCCAAGGTCACAAAGATATACTCCTAAGTTTTAAGAGTTTTATAGTTATGGCTCTTATATTTGGGCTTTGATTAATTTTGAATTAACTTTTGTATACATGTGAGGTAGGGTTTAATTTCATTCTTCTGCAGATATATATCCAGGGTCCTAGCACCATCGGTTAAAAGGTTATTCTTTCATCAATGAATTGTTTTGGCACTCTTGCTGAAAATCAGTCCAACTCTGATTCTAATCCATTCATCTTGCTTTGTAGCAATTTATGAAACTGGGAAGTGTTAGTCCTCCATCTTTTTTTTTTTTTTAAGATTGTTTTGGCTACTCTGGGTTCCTTGCATTTCCATGTGGATTTTACTTATTTATTTATTGATTGATTGATTACATGAAATTTATTGTCAAATTGGTTTCCATATAATACCCAGGTGCCCTCCTCAGTGCCCATCACCCACTTTCCCCTCCCTCCTACCCCCCATCAACCCTTAGTTTATTCTGTTTTTAAGAGTCTCTGATGGTTTGCCTCCTTCCCTCTCTATAACTTTTTTTTTCCCTTCCCCTTCCCCATGGTCTTCTGTTAAGTTTCTCAGGATCCACATAAGAGTGAAAACATTCCATGTGGATTTTAGAATCAGCTTGTCAATTTCTGCATAAAAGACAGGTAGGACTTTAATAGGAATGTGGTAAGTATTGCCATCTTAACAATATTAAATCTTCTAATCCAGAAACGTAGGTTGTTTTCATTTACTTAGGTCTTCTTTTATTTCTTTCAATGGTGTACTACAGTTTTCAGTGTACAAAACTTACACTTCTTTTGCTAAACTTATTCCTAAGTAGGTTATTCTTTTTTTCTTTTTGATACTGTAATAAACGGAAATGTTTTCTTTAAAAAAAAAAAAAAAGTAAACTCAACCCCAACATGGGGCCCAAACTTATGACCCTGAGATCAAGAGTTACATGCTCTTCAAACTGAGCTAGCCAGACACCCCTAGAAATGCTTTCTTAATTTCCAGATTGTTCACTGCTAGTATATAAATACAATTGATTTTTGCATATTGATCTTGTATTCTGTAACTTTGCTGAGTTCATTTGTTAGCTGTAACAGTTTGTGTGTGTGTGTGTGTGTGTGTGTGTGTGTGTGTGCGTGTATAGATTCCCTAGGATTTTCTCTATTTAAGATCATGTTATCTGCAGAGATCATTTTATTTCTTCCTTTCTAATCTGGATCTCTTTTATTATTTCTTTTACTTGCCTAATTGCCCTGGGTGAAACCTCCAGTACAATGTTGATCAGAATTGGGAGGTGACATCCCTGTCTCATTGCTGATCTTGAGGAAAAGCTTTCACTGATTCATTGTTAGAGTGCAATATTAGCCATGGGCTTGTAGATGCCTTTTACCAGAGGGAAGAAATTCCCTTCTCTCTCTACTCTCCTGAGTGTTTTCATTAAGAAAGGGTGTTAAATTTTGTCAATGCCTTTTCTGCATCAAAAACCACATGATGTTTTTGTTCCCCTTTGCTCTATTAGTGTGGTGTATTACCCTTGATTTATTTTTAAAAATATGTTGAATCAATTTTGCATTCCTAGGATGAATCCCAATCAGTCATAAGGTATAATCTTCTTTACATGTTGGTGGATTCAGTTTGCTAGTACTGTGTTGAGAATTTTTGGGTCCATAAAGAATAGTTATTTGTATTCATAAGGGATACTGATCTGTAAGGTTTTTTTCCTTATGATATCTGTCTGATTTTGGTATTAGGACAATACTGGCCTCAACGAATGAGTTGAGAAGTCTTCCTTCCTCTTTTAGTTTTTTGGAGAGTTTATGAAGAATTGGTGCTCTTTTAATGTTTGCAGAATTTGCCAGGGAAGCCATCTGGTCCTGAGCATTTTTGTTTTTTTGGAAGGAAGTTTTTTGATTATTAATTCAAATGCTTTACTTCTTAATGGTCAGTTTAGATTCTATTTCTTCTTATTGATCATCAAATCAGTTTGGTAGTTTGTATCTCCCTAGAAATTTGCCCATTTTATCTAGGCTATCTAATTTATTGGCACAGAACTGTACATAGTATTCCCTTATAATCCTTTGATTTCTGTAAGGTCAGTAATTATGTCCCCTCTTTCATTCCTGATTTTAGCAATTTGAATCTACTTTTTTCTTGGTCAACAATACATCACACTTTTTTTTCTTGGTCTTCTTGACCAAGCTGCAGGTTTCTCAGTTTTGCCAAAAAAATAAAAAAAAGAAAATCAACTGTAGTCTCACAAATACAAACAAGATTCAGAATGGCAGTGACAAGGATGAAGTTAATTTTACTCTTTTTACAGTTCTGGACTACTAAGGAATTGTAGAAAGCAGGGAAAGAGTTAAGAGATCCTCTGGATTTTCTTGTTTATAATTAATCAGAATTTCTTTTTGTTTATTTTCTATCAATTACTAGTTTATGTGGGGGGGTTTTCCATCAAATTACCCTGTCTCTGAAGGAATGACGGCAATCTTCTCGATAGCAGATACTTATTTTTTTAACCACTCTGGATTCATTCATTCCACTTACAATAATAGCTCTTGATTTTTATTTGTGGCTCTACCTCTCCCTATAGTGATGATGAAGCCAACTTCCATCTGACTCTGGGAGATGACAAGCTCAATACATCATACCCTGCATGGCCGCATGTACAGATTCATGCGGATGAATGCAACGCCATTGGTTGGATGGCGTAGCTGGATGCAACGCCATTGGTCACTGAAATGCCTAGGCTAGCTGGGACTTCTGGAAAAACAGGGTTACTCTTTCTTCTGAAGTTGAACATAATATAATATAAACCGTATCTGGAAGCACACACAGGAGATGTCTGAGAATAGCTAAAAAATGAAAGAAAGTACAGTAGAAACTGGATTCTCGGTTCTCAGGACTGACACATCTTACATTTAGACTTCTCAGTGTTATGAACTACTAAATCCTCCTTTTGGTTCAAGCCTTTTTGGATTAGGTTTCCCCTCACCTACATCCAAAGAAAGCAAGCTGATACCTTCTCATTTATCAATGGCGCCAGAGCGAATCTGTCATTAAACCCGTATCTCAGATTCCTAGATATCCAAGCAAAAGATTAGCATTTTGACATAAGAATACAAATATTATAAAAAATAACGTGCAACTCCTCAGAACACAAATCAGAAAGAAGAGATTTTTGTAATAGAAACTAGGAAGATTGACAAAAAATTAGGGTGGCTTAGCGGTATCTAAGTTTTTAAAAGTTGAACCGTACTTTAATCCATCAGTTGACATTAAGAGGTGTTACAATAAAAGGTGAAACAAAACTCAACATTGCATTATTATAGAGATGTTGATGAGGACAAAGTTTCTGGTATTGCACAGTATTTGCTCTATAAGGACTCAAGAAATACATTTACTTGAAGCCTCAGAACCAGATAAAGTGTGCTCTGAACCAAAAACTGATCTGTTTCATCACATCATAAATATGATTAGATTTTTCTTCATACCGATGGCTAGTTTAGAGCCACATTTATGGTGGCTTAACCCTAACATTTCCTTTCAACACAGTCCTTAACATTTTACAAACACACACAAGTATAAACATCCCTCACCCCCATAACATCTTACAGTTTTTAGACTAAAGATGGGAAAAAAAAAGAATAAAGTTGAATAAAAATAAATTAATGAGGTAAATAATGTACGTGGTGTGTTGGTAAATAATCCACTGTTCTCTGTGTAAAATTTAGAGTTCAGTTTCCTCTGGTAGTAATTAATTGGCTAGGTTAAGCTGCTAACTGGCAATTTATTTACTTATTTATTTAAAATGTTTATTTATGGGGCGCCTGGGTGGCGCAGTCGGTTAAGCGTCCGACTTCAGCCAGGTCACGATCTCGCGGTCGGTGAGTTGAGCCCCGCGTCAGGCTCTGGGCTGATGGCTCGGAGCCTGGAGCCTGTTTCCGATTCTGTGTCTCCCTCTCTCTCTGCCCCTGCCCCGTTCATGCTCTGTCTCTCTCTCTCCCAAAAAAATAAATAAACGTTGAAAAAAAAATTAAAAAAAAATAAAAAATAAAATGTTTATTTATTTTTGAAAGAGAGAGAGAGAGAGAGAGAGAGAGAGAGAGAGAGAGAGAGAACATAATCAGGGGAGGGGCAGAGAGGGAGGGAGACAGAGGATCCAAAGCAGGCTCTGTGCTGAGAGCGGACAGTCCAATGTGGGGCTTGAACTCACAAGCTGTGAGATCATGACTGAGCTGAAGTCAGATGCTGAGCCACCCAGGTGCTCCATGACAATTTAAAAAATTCTTATGTTTTTCATAATTATGCAACCTTGTAATTATTCTGTTTCTGCAGTTCAGTGAGTAAGATACAAACTAAGAATTACAATTTTTCTTTGCTTTCAACCTTAATATAATGTAAATTAAGAAGTTGAAAACACTTTCTTATTCTTCCTCTTCTCCATGCTGTGGGGGAAAAAACCTCAAATATCATCATCATCATCATCATCATCTGGACATAATCACTCTCACAATTTGGTCTAGAAATTCCATCTATAACATAAGAGATATTAGGGTAGTTTGCATTGAACATGCGGTGGAATGATTAAACTCTGTTATACCCCGGATAAAAGTCTGGATTCTAGTGATGGAGAATGTATTCATCAAAGAACTCACTCACATGGCTGTATTTTTGATAATTCTTCCTTGGTCCATTTTCTGTCCAATGCCGTGCACAACAAATACAATATGAGTAGTCTGTGATGGCTTGTCTTCTAATGTGGCTTCTTCTACATAACCTCTATGAAGTCTAGTCCCACTACTTGATGCTGTAGAAAAATTATGATTGTAAGTTTACTATTTATTCCAGAAATAGCATTTGGGCATACATTTAAAGAAATAATAAAGAAAAAGGAGTACTAGCAAAAAATTTCACTGGGTTGGGTGGGGATGAAATTTGTGAAATGATGTACAGTGACTGGCTCAGAGTACATGACACCAAAGCCAGAAACCATAGGGAAAAGAAAAGCAAGGAGGGAAGGATGGACTGAACACATAAAAAATTTAAAAAGTTCTCTGTAAAAAAAAACAAAAAATACCATGAAGCAAAGATAAAAGATGAATGATAAACTGGGAAAACTTTTGCAAAATTCAGTGCCTAATGAGTTAATTACTGGAGTGCAAAGGAGAGCTTACTAATCAAAAAGTGAAAAGACAACCACTGAAATAGCAAAATGGGCTAAAGACAAGGTAATTCACAAAACAAATACAAATGACTAGGAAACATGTAAGAAGATATTCAAGTACATCTTATTATCAAAGAAATTATATAAGAGGTAATTGCAAAAAAACTGATATCAGACTTAACGAAACTTTCTGAAAAATTTATTAATAATGCTCTCACATCTTCCTCAAGCACCATTTCCTCTTTCCTTTCGTCAAACTTCTGTAAAGAGCTGTCTATTCTTACTGCCTCTATTTCTTCCCCTACTTAGACTTCAACCCATGCCAATCTGGCTTCTGCCCCCTCAATCCATCCAAGTCACCAATGACCTCTACATCACTAAATCCAACAGAAAATTTTTAGTTTTCACCTTCAATTGCCATGTTTTATTTTCACATCACTGCCTGAGGTTTGAATGCTGTTGTGTTTCTAGAAGTATAAAAGATATTTATTAATTTTGTCAGATCATTCTAAATATGTGATTATTCACTGATGAATACATGTGAACTCAATCACCTTAATAAAGGTTTCATTTAACAGGGCAGTAACTATCACTAAATTTAATACATATTTAAAATATACTAAAAATAGAATCTGAATAGTCCCTTTTGAATACAAGAAAAAAAGATTCCCCAAAGTTTGACAAACTATATTTAACAATTACCTTTAGAAAATCCCAGTTTTTGGGTCACTGTCCTTGCAATTTTAGAAGTTGTTGCATCACTGTAAAGATACACTTCATCCACACTGTGCCAGTCCACATGATTTCTACTCAACTTGAAACTATGAATAGCTGTTGCAAAAAGGAAAAATTAATTTGAAGGTCTCTCATTTGTGCAAAGAATTAGAATACACAGATTTTTGAATCAGTATTTGAGCTCAGTTGAATATAAAATTATTTTGCTGAAACACATATTAAATTGAAGCAAGTGATGGATAGGGGCTTTATTTTATAAATGATTAACCATGCTACAGGGAATGGTAATTCGTTAGAACAACACGGAATAACTGGCTTACCCACCATAGTTTTAACCTCTAACTGGTAGTTAACATGCTCTGATTATTAAAGAACTGCTTTTCCCAGGTGATAGGACATTTCTTCCTTCTAAGGGATAATTTATACCTTCATGAAAGTCCTCAATACCTTTGACATAGAAACTTAAGTTTCTTTTCTTCTGTGGACTATATTTTTGGATCTGTGAAAATTTCACTCAGTGGTGCAAGACAAAACAAGACTGAGAGGAAGACGGGGAAGACAACAATCTAACTGATTAGAAATAGGTAGTTTTGGAATGGATACCAAACGAATTATCACTGGATATTGCTCACCATAACAGAAATCCAAAGTTGAAAGATGTTTTAATAAGAAATCAAAGAAATTTTTTCTACTGTGATGTTCAAATCAGTATGGTTATTACATTTCTGAAAATAGGCTCTAAAAAAAAAATGAAACCTATATGCTCAAGGAATACATAAGCTCTGTGAGGCAAGGACTACGTCTTGATCATTTTGTACCACGAGCACCAGTGTCCTAGCAGAGCCTAGACCCATTTCACAAACTCAGTGATACGTGTTTGTGGAAGCAACAGATTAAGAGAAGTGTCATAACATATCCATCGATTCATACTTGATAATTCTTATATTCTGAAGGCCTTAAACTTTCCTCTGTATCTCTGGTATAGAGATGAGAAAAATTCACATACCTTTCAGAAAACCAGGCACCTTAAAATCACTATGTCTGATTTATTTTTTAAAAAATCCCTTTTAAGCAAAATATAACCTCTACTATATATAAAGACCCAGAGGTACAAAGAGTCCCTTAATAGGGTCTTGCCACAAAGCTAGTTACCAGCAGAGTCTAACTATTCAGATTTGAGGATGGGTTGGAAATAACCTCAGCTTATATATGAAACGTTATAGCCCTTGTCAAGATCTAAGACCATAAGTCATTTTTATGAAAACCTATTCCCTACTAGAATACATAGAAAAGTAAATCCTTTCTGGGGAATTGTACTTCTTAAGTTATACTACAAATACAATTTCAAAAACTTATAAAAAACCAATTTGTATTTCACTTATTTGCCAGGACATATTACTAACACTAAACACAGACCAAGATGCAATTAATGTAACAAACATTAATATCTTCAATTCTCAAAAAAAAAACTTCAGAAAAACAATGTACAAACTCAGCTTTTTTCTATAAAATAACTTTTCATAAATTAAGAAAATATTTTGTAAGAGTTTAACAATTATTTACTTTTTCTATGCCTGATCCAAATCACTACTTTTATGCCTTTTTATCTAATGTTTCTAAACCACATTTTTGTTCAAATAGTTTTGAGTAACATATGCTTAAAACATTGAAACTATAAGACCAAGGTAATGAACAGTGGTAAGTCAATGAAATCTTGTTCCTCCTCAAACCATCCACATACTGTCTTAAAGTAAAACGTCTTAGTATTGGTGAACATGTCATTACTGGGCCACATACATTATTTACAAATGCTCATAGCGCTTAAAATTAAGTAACTCTAAACAAAATAGCACACTGGACACAATTCTAAAAACTAATAATTTCTACGCTTTAAATACTGAATGCTATAAGCCAGGGTGTATAACTACATGGAGAAATAAAACTACAATTACTGTACCTTGAGAACGCTTTCGCTTAAGACCTGCCGCATCTGTACTCTCCTTATATCCTCTCCATTTGAACAGAGAAGGGAGGGAGAAGGGAGGGAGGTGGTAGACAACTAAGAAAGCAAAAACACTGAGCTTCAAAGTAAATTTTAAATGAGGTTTGCCATTTTGCCTTTTTGTTGTATTAATTTTAAAAAATGAGTTGTATTTGACAAACATTATTCTAAATGATTTATTTATATAATTTCTCATTAAAAATCAGTAAAGCAAAACATTCGTTTAATAATGTTTATCAAATATATGCTCTACTTTTATTGCAAGAAAAAAGGCAAATGATACCTATCAGTTAAAGATAACTATGCGATCATATTGAATGTCTTTGCACACATAGAATAAAAATAGGTCATGGTATTTTTTGTATGCATAAGGGATGTATAAGTCCCATCTTCACAATACTAAGGTTATTTACTCTCACCAAATTTGTGACTATGACATAGCTGACAGCTGATATGCAAATTAAGAAGGCAATAAATAACATTTTAAACATCAATGCAGTTTTCCTGAGAAAATATCACAGTATACATTCCACTAGATGCCTTCTATTACTGAAGTATATAATGGAAGCTTCCCACAGAAACAAAATATTCTTTTTGCAACTTTGTTCAAGTTGCTAAAAGAATTTTTAAAATGAAACTTTTGCCAAAATAAATCAAATTGGAAGCTGTGCTTTTAAATGATTAGTTATAAAAAAATGAAAGATTAGTAACACATAATGAAAAAAAAAGTCACCAGTAAAAATGTATGCTGTGACATCTAGTAAACATGAAACTGACAACATAAAGCCAGACATAGACTTGATATTTGGCAAATCAGCAGAAAACCTTGAAGTCAACACTTTCCCTGTCAAACATTGCTAAAGTTACATATCAGTAAATTTCTTTAAAATAAAATAAGCAATTTATTCAAAATAAATTTTATTTAAAATAAACAATTTTTTAAAAATCCACTTGAAATGGAACTTTACAAATCAGTTCAATTAATGAACCACAAGAACCTTTAGGACTTAGTTCAAATTTGTGTTCTAAAAAGCATTTGCTTTTGCATCCTCACTCCCTTCTACATTAACATGACACTCAAAGGTTAAATACTGTTCAAATATGAACATACTTAATTCCTGTTGTATGGTACTAGAAATATTTTTTAAAATCTGTTAAATGTACACATGAAATATATTCAGAGATTTGTGCAATAAAGGTAACAGAAATGCTTACAAGGCACTTAATAATTACAACCACACGTAATTAGATGGCTACAGACTAGGATTAAAAACTGGAATGTAACATCAAGATTATAAAAACATTTCATTGTCACAGAGGGGTAGAAAATGACAACTGAAACAATTTTCTTCACTGAAAAAGTGTCTTCTCTCAGGCACCTTCTGGTCAGTTATTGAGGAGTAGATGTACCAGTTGCAGGAAACATTTTTAAACAAAAAATTCATTAAGAAAATGCTAACTATCAAAGTAGATCAAATTGACATAAATTTGAGACTTTAATACTCAAAGAAACAAAACCTAGATTTTATATTTCCACTAGTAAAACTAACATGAACCAAATCCATATTTACTAGAAGAAAATTAAAAGAATAAAAAAAGTCATTAGTACAAAGTATGCTGTGACATTCTGTAAGCATGAAATAGCCAACATAAAGCCAGACATAGACTTGATATTTGGCAAATCAGCAGATAACCTTGAAGTCAACATTTTCCCTGTCAACTATTGCTAGTTACATACCAATACATTTTCCCATATTTTAAATAAGCAATTATTTAAAAATTTACTTGAAATACAAATGGACCATTTGACTACATTTCAAAATTATGCAAACACTTTCCGAAAACTAGTCAAAATATAAAAAAGAAAGGCTTTTCTTTCTAAAGGTACAGTACAATTTAGGGATTAAAAAAAGACAAACATCCCAATATAACAAAAATAGAGAAGCACATTTATTTGAAATACTTTCACAAAATTAAACAGATATGGTTCTTTACCTTCCTCTCAAATTAAATTCTTATTTTCACTTGAAAGTCACTTGCTGTATCTGTCACAACATCCCATAGTATAGTTACAAAGCTCAATTTTTTTCAACCCAAAGCACAGAATTAGGGGTACTATCATTAGTACAGTAGAGACAAAAACTAATTACTATCAATCCAAACGGGGATCACCACTAAATGAAATTCAAGTGATAAAAAAGCATTACTTAATTTTTCCCCGTAAAATAAAGTTTTAGTTAAGAATTCTTATGTTAGCAAAAATATGCATAAACTCAAAATGTTCACTTATTAAATGCTAACATTTAATTAAATGTATACTAAAGCCTACACAGCAATGAAAAAAATTTAAAGTACTTTAAAGCATTTCCAATAGGTTTTCTTACTAATCCACCTCTTAAAGAGATTTTCTTCATTATATAATTCTGAAAGCAACAGAGTATCAACAAAGGTGGTTGCTGATGACATACTAATCCTCAGAATAGAACAACTCAATGACTTTTCCCGTTCTAAAAGCTGTTAACCTATATAATCTCAACTTTAGGGGAAGCCGGTCTGCACATCTCAAACCTGCCAGCTATGAGAAAACTCATAGAAACCTTGGATCTCAGAGAAACTAATTAGATAAACTCATAAAACATAGTAACTAAAAGCTAGAAGGTGGGAATCCCGATTACAAGGGTTAGCACTCCTCCAACTCCTCTCACCTTTTTGACTTTTGCAATTCTATATTCACAGTTTGCAATTCTATATTCACTATATTCTTATCCAGTAACAGTGATAGGAATACACACTTTACATGGCAAATTGTTAAATGTTTTAAGTCAAGATCCACCAACACTTGTGATGTCAGAGCACCCCAAATTAGTTTGAATAGTAACTTAGCTACGACTTTATATTGAGAGGGTGGCTCTTGTAGACAGCATATAGTCAGGTTTTGCATTTCTAATCTGGCAATCTCTGCTTTTTAATTCAAGCATTAGTTCACTTACGTTTACTGTGATTACTGACATGAGTGAATTTAGGTCTACTATTTCCCATTTGTTTTATTTGTTCCATCTGTATTTTGTTTCTTGTTTCTCCTTTCTTGATTTCTTTTGGATTAATTAAATATTTTTTTTTACTATTTTAATTATCCTACTGGAATTTTTAAAAAACTTTTTATTGTGTAATAATTTTATACTTACAGAAAAGGTGCAAAAATAGAACAGAGAATTACCATATATTGGCTTCCCCTAAAGTTAGGGTAACTATAGTACAATTATCAAAACTAAGAAATTAATATTGGCACAACACTAGCAACTAAGATATAGACTTCATTCAGATTTCTCCAGTTTTTCTAATGTTCTTTTCTGTTTTAGGATCCAATCTAGGATACCATGTTGCATTTTGTTGTCATGTTCCCTTAGTCTCCTCTAAACTGACAAATTCTTCAATCTTTCATAACTTTGATACTTAAAAAAATCATTATTGAGGTATAATTGACAAAAGTATAAGATATTTAAAGTGTACATCATGGTACATTGATATACTTACACATTGTGAAACAATACCCCTCATCTAGTTAATAGGATCCCTTAACACTTTTGAAGAGCTCTGATCAGTTTGTTTTGTAGAATGTCCCTTAATTTGAGTTTATCGATGTTTTCTCATGACTGGATTGAGGTTATACATTTTTTGGCCGGAGTGAAGTACAGGACTAACCCATTTATTTAACCTTTTTAAAACTGATTATTGCTTGCACAGAAAAATTATGAAGTGAGTGAAATACCAATCTAGCAGAATGTTTAAGAATTTTCAAAATTACTTATTTGCAGGCCTGATTTTATTTGTATAATCCATCCCCAGTAAAACTCTAGGCTGCTAGAAGGTAGGGTGGGAAGAGAATTTGTATTTTCATTTTCAAAGGAAACAAAATTTAGATTAAAGTATCTAAGTTGCAAAAAGTGATTATATTTTTATAGGTTATCTTTATTTGTATGCTAAAAAAGTTATGCTAAACTCTCACCTATCTATTTAATTCAATGCTTACTTTGAGATTAGTAGGAAAATTAACAAGGAGAAAATATTAAAAAATCCAAGTTATTTGTAGCATCAGCTACCCTAACCAAAACACAGATAAGGTGAGGAAAAAAAAGGAATTGCTGTTTTATTTTAACATTCTTCAAGGCAAAGGCTCTGTTTCTTAGCATTTTCACAGAGGAAGGGGAAAAAAGGAAAAAATTCCACAGAGCACTTCAGAGTTCCCAAATATACCATTTAAAAATGTTTTTAATTATTAAATGGGACTTTTCCAGAAAACCGTATTTGAAAAACTCCACGGCACTGTGATTTCCAACTCTCTTTATTCTAAATCTTTTTGCAGAATATCTAATTCTGTATTCACTGTTTACTGTGTTACCTTTTACTTACACTTTGTAACTATTCTCATCTTTGGCTGTCTTCCCCAAAACTTCTTGAGGGTCAAAACCCTGTCTATTTCTTTCACAAAAGTGCCTAGCACAGTACTAACTGAACATGGAAATATTAAAAACCTCCTGAAAATATGAAGAGTCAAGGCTTTATCTTACGTACATGAGAAAATTTAGGTGGAAAAGATATTTTTACCCTAATTAATTAATGAAATAGGATATTTCAGAAGCTTGGAGGTAAGAAGCAAAGTAAAAGATTAGAATATGTTTTTCCTTTGTAGATATGGCAAATTTGATTTATTTTTCCAATAATGGTGGCTTTTTGGACAGCAAATATTCTTTCCTTAAGACCAGTGATAATTTTTAAATGTACTACAAAATTTCCCATAATCTTCAAAGTCAAACATCACATCTTAATTCATAAATGTATGTTTTACATAAAACTGAACAACTAAAATGGCTAGAAATTTATGAAAACAGTATATATGCTAAATTGAACTTAAAATCTTCGTTAATAACATGCTAAAGCTTTACCTATATGCCATAGCATATTTTAAAAAAACAATTTTTCTTCTAGTGAACCTTAAAGAATCATTTTGAAAGATCACAACACAAAAATGTTTAAGTTTAAAAATTTTGTTATTACTAATTGGAATTTTACTATTCAATGTATATCCTTAAAGCTAGCAAATATATTGTTATAATATCCTAGACTGATACTCTAGAATCAACATACACAAAGACATACTAAAAATCTAATCATACAAATATACCATGTTCTTTATCAGACTTATTTAAATGACTGGCTCATAAAATTAGGGCACTTTGAAGGAAACTGAAGTATCCTGCTACACTTAACATTTTGGTAGGGAGTAGAAGTAAAAAGCACACACAGAATTCTAATTTTTATTGTAATAAAAACAAGATTCCGGGGTGCCTGGGTGTCTCAGTTGGTTAATCATCCCTCTCTTGATTTCGGCTCAGGTCATGAACTCATTGTTCCTTAGATCAAGCCCTGTCTTGGGCTCCTCACTGAGACCACGGAACCTGCTTGGGATTCTCTCTTTCCCTCGCTCTCAGCCCTTCCCCCCACTCGCACATGCTCTCTCTCTCTCTCTCTCAAAACAAACACCCCAAGATCCAAATAGATGGGTTCTAGAGATGAAAAAGAGCTGATAACTAACTTCCACAAGATGGATTAGCAAGAGGAAAAAAATGTTTTGAATACAGTACAAAAAAGGAGAATAATCTACTTATATTTTTATACTCATCCTTTTCCTTCTCTGAGCTCTTGGGTTTTTGTCCCTATACTAATAGTAAGGAATGTGGGTGGCTAAACTAAGTTTGTTAAGGTGAATTGCCATTTTTGAGGCAGGACTGAAGGAGAATTCACAGAAAGCAAAAATCTAGAATTCGGTCTTCTCCAATAGCAATTGTATTTTGGTAGTGGTGATGAGAAAGTACAAAATACTTCACTCACTAGTATAAGATCATGGATATATAGAAATTGTTACTTGTGTTATAACCAGAGAAAGTATTGTTTTGACAGCACTCTGTGGGAATGCAGACAGAGCTCTGCTCTGTAGACACTGAGCTGCTCTTTACATATTGGTATGTAAGAACCTTGAGCTTGAATTTTACAGTAAAATAAGGACAAATCTGACTCTACAGATTAGGAAAATGAGATACTTAAAATTCCAAGAGTATGGCATCTGGCACATAATAGATAACTACTATTATATATATTTGTTAGATTTAATTGCAAATTTATTCAGAAGCCAATCTTTCCTCAGTTATGTGGACTTTTAATCAACTATACAAAACCGGTATGTTAATTTGGCATAAATTAAACTAGACAGTTTCCTTGCTTGTGACAAGTGGTGTGTGTGTGTGTGTTCAGAGACAAAGAGTAGGAGAAAGAAAAAACTTGGGATGTTTGTTACTAATAAGAAAAAAAAAATAAGCCGATTTAAAGCTTATTGTTTTGCCATTAATTATGTCATGTAAACAATTATTTCCAACCACATAATTTTTTCCAAGCTGCATTCTGTGAATTACTTGATCGATACTGAGTTTTCCTGCTTTAGAGACGTTTTACAAGGGGAAGGGGAAAAAAAAAAAATCACTTAATTCATTAATTCACTAGATTCAATAGGGCTTGCCAAGAACCTCCAAAATAAAGGCAAGCATAGATGGAGAAACTTTTTAGAAAAAAATAGTTAGAGAAATCTACAAATTCTAATCTACCTGTATTATTATACTCACCAGAATAGCTGATCCCACTGCCTGCAGTAAATGGAACAATAGAAGTATTTTTAACTTTACCACATATTTTAAATTTTACTCAAGATCAGATACATAATGAAGCATGTCAATCTTGGCTATTATATAAATATTTTAAGCTACTGCAAACATATCCAAACGCTGAATAAGGGAATATAAGGAGTAGACTGTTTCAAATTAAAAGTTGATGTGGTTATCAATACGGAGACAGCTCAAAGATGCTTACAGAAAGGAAATTAAAATTGTTTTTTTTTTAATTTCAAGAAAAGAACAAACATTAAAATATTAACAAAACTGCTCTTTTGATAGAAGGACGTTTTTTGTAGATTCAACTTTCATTAATAATTAAAAACTACAGAAATGACTAATTCACAGAACATATTATCACAATTTGTACAATTATAGTTAAATCATATTAGTGTCATGCCAGTGAACATATATATTAAGCAAAATAAAAATTGAGATGGTTCAGAAATTCATAGCAGTTTTAACTTCTAAAATAATCAAATATTTAAAATTATCAGAAATTTTATAAATTCTAATACTCATGAATTACCACGTCAAACTTAAGAACTACTCTAAACTTCATCAAGAACTTACTTAGTTTACAAAACATATTAAATGTATTAATTGGTCTTACCATCTTTTCCATCTATGGATTTTGACACTTCAATATCAAAATTTTCCTGCATCTGCTGACCTCTAAAACAGCTGAGATGTTCTTGCTCAATTAAATTACTTTCTTCTTCTTCTAGAGGCTGCCAAGTGCCATCAATAAACCACTGTCCACGCATTACTGGTATTTTATCAGCCTCTGAAAAGAGAAATCACAGAAAGAGACATAGTAACTATAATTTTATATTTTGTTACTACCGTGGCAAAAACTGACTTTCTTGACCCAGAAGAATCATTTAAAGTTTTAAATTTTAGATTTCACCACAGTATGTATATTTTTTTACAGTACATAATTTTATTTAATTGGGTATTATGCACAAAAATTATTTTGGCATTAGAAAGGTAGATGAGCAGTTATATTTGTAACTGTGGCCCTGAGTAATCCAAATGAGTAGGCAAAGGGATTAAGACAAGTTCATGTAAGACTCTGGTGACAGTTCTAATGTCTTAGAAAACACTGATGTATCCTCCCAGAAGCAACTGAGAAACAGTGTGTGGGGTAGTAGTGTGTTGCACTTTTTAGGGCTTCCTTGAAGGTTATGGACTCCCAGTTAGGATAGAGGAATAGCTGAAACATTTAATTATAGTAAATTCCTCACCCATTTAAGAAAAAAACTGAGTAGAAAATTTTCTTGAACTCCACATTTTTTTGATTAAATACTGTTCCTAAAAGTCTAAAACTTTTAGTAGCTATTTATTCATTTTTTTAAGAATAAACCACAATTGTCAGCTATGCTATCTTGAATCCTCTAAAATTTGTAAAAAATAAAGCAAAAATGAAATGGAAATGAAAAACCTTAAAAATAAAAAGCAAAATAAAATGAACTTAATTATGTAGAGATATGGTTTAATCATACATAGAAAAATTATTTCAAGTGGATTTAAAACACAGTAATTTTTATATACATATTGGGATATACCCTATGGACAAAAAGAACTGCAAATATATCTTAAGCTTTTTGTAGTAACTGCACTGTTATAATTGTTAATAATTGTAATAATACTGGTATTGTTGATTTGAAACTCTAGGTTAAAATGAATATATTAATTTTATTAAATATCATTAGGAAACAAGAAAAAAGATACAAATACAAATATCAAAGAAATAAAAATTATAATTTTAAATTTCAAGTAGGGGGCGGGGCACCTGGGTGGCTTAGTCAACTCTTGGTTTCAGCTCAGGTCATGATCTCACAGTTTGTGGGTTCAAGCCCCGCTGGGCTCCACACTGACAGTGCAGAGCCTGCCTGGCATTCTTTCTCTTTCCCTCTCTGCTCCTCCTCTGCGTTCTCGTTCTCTCTCTCTCTCTTTCCTCCCCCCTCAAAATAAAAAAACTTAAAAAAAAGTTTTTGATTTCAGTTAGAAATATCAGCATGAACTAAAATGATGTATTTTCTCTTTTAAAAATGCCTGTGGCACCTGCGTGACTCAGTTGGTTAAACAATCAACTCTTGATTTTGGCTCAGGTCATGATCTTGCTGCTCGTGGGCCCAAGCCCTATTCAGGCTCCATACTGGCAATGTGGAGCCTGCTTAGGATTCTCTCTCTCCTCTCTCTCTGCCCTCCCCCCCCTCCCCCGCAACACACATGCACACAAGTGTGTGCACTCTTTCAGAATAAACTTAAAAAAAACATTCTAAGCTTTGTGCACTGAAAAGGCCTAGAAACACACCAACAGTTGAGCATTCCTGAAACAACGACCATGATCTCTGAATACCATTTCCCACCAAAAGAAACCAAGATCCTTCAAGAAATGGCTATTCTGGGTGTGAGACAGAAAATTTACCAGATGATCATGAAATATGTTATTGTATCAGACTTGTACTGTGATGTATTAAAAATGTAATATGGGTTTCTACTTCTTACATTATCCTATATTCTGCTATAGCAATTCTGTATGTAGGTGTTTACTGTGTTATTTGGTACACAGATACTCAAAAATATTATAACTTCATTGTGAATTACAGTTTTTAAAACTATAAAGTATATTGTTATGTTTAATGACTTTTAATCTGGATCCTACTTTGTGGAGATTGAAACCCTTGCTTTCTTATTTTTTTCTATTTGCCTGTGACAGTTTTGCACATCCCTTCATTTTTAACTCTTTGAATCACTAGGTTTTAGATGTCTCTTATAGACACCACAGAATGGGTTTTGCTTTAGGAAGCCATTTGAAAATGTTTTTCTTCTAATAGATGAGGTAAGCCCATTTATACTTATGGATATGACTGATACATTTGAATTGTGTGTTCTTTTATAATTAACATTTTATTATTCATACTTATTCTTTTTTCCCCTATAGTTATTATTGTTTTATTTTTATTTTATTTTATTTATTTTATTTGTTTAAATTATTTTTAATATATAAAATTTATTGTCAAATTGGTTTCCATACAACACCCAGTGCTCATCCCAAAAGGTGCCCTCCTCAATACCCATCACCCACCCTCCCTTCCCTCCCACCTCCCATCAACCCTCAGTTTGTTCTCAGTTTTTAAAAGTCTCTTATGCTTTGGCTCTCTCCCACTCTAACCTCTTTTTTTTTTTCCCCTTCCCCTCCCCCATGGGTTTCTGTTAAGTTTCTCAGGATCCACGTAAGAATGAAAACGTATGGTATCTGTCTTTCTCTGTATGGCTTATTTCACTTAGCATAACACTCTCCAGTTCCATCCACATTGCTACAAAGGGCCATATTTCATTCTTTCTCATTGCCACGTAGTACTCCATTGTGTATATAAACCACAATTTCTTTATCCATTCATCAGTGGATGGACATTTAGGCTCTTTCCATAATTTGGCTATTGTTGAGTGCTGCTATAAATATTGGGGTACAAGTGCCCCTATGCATCAGTACTCCTGTATCCCTTGGGTAAATTCCTAGCAGTGCTACTGCTGGGTCATAGGGTAGATCTATTTTTAATTTTTTGAGGAACCTCCACACTGTTTTCCAGAGTGGCTGCATCAGTTTGCATTCCCACCAACAGTGCAAAAAAGTTCCCGTTTCTCCACATCCTCTCCAGCATCTATAGTCTCCTGATTTGTCCATTTTGGCCACTCTGACTGGCGTGAGGTGATATCTGAGTGTGGTTTTGATTTGTATTTCCCTGATGAGGAGTGACGTTGAGCATCTTTTCATGTGCCTGTTGGCCATCCACATGTCTTCTTTAGAGAAGTGTCTATTCATGTTTTCTGCCCATTTCTTCACTGGGTTATTTGTTTTTCGGGTGTGGAGTTTGGTGAGCTCTTTATAGATTCTGGATACTAGCCCTTTGTCTGATATGTCATTTGCGAATATCTTTTCCCATTCCATCAGTTGCCTTTTAGTTTTGTTGATTGTTTCCTTTGCTGTGCAGAAGGTTTTTATCTTCCTGATGTCCCAATAGTTCATTTTTGCTTTTAATTCCCTTGCCTTTGGGGATGTGTCAAGTAAGAAATTGCTACGGCTGAGGTCAGAGAGGTCTCTTCCTGCTTTGTCCTCTAGGGGTTTGATGGTTTCCTGTCTCACATTCAGGTCCTTTATCCATTTTGAGTTTATTTTTGTGAATGGTGTGAGAAGGTGGTCTAATTTCAACCTTCTGCATGTTGCTGTCCAGTTCTCCCAGCACCATTTGTTAAAGAGACTTTTTTCCATTGGATATTCTTTCCTGCTTTGTCAAAGATTAATTGGCCATACATTTGTGGATCTAGTTCTGGGGTTTCTATTCTATTCCATTGGTCTATGTGTCTGTTTTTGTGCCAATACCATACTGTCTTGATGATGACAGCTTTGTAGTAGAGGCTGAAGTCTGGGATTGTGATGCCTCCTGCTTTGGTCTTCTTCTTCAAAATTACTTTGGCTATTCAGTATTCAACCATACTTTTGTGGTTCTGTATGAATTTTAGGATTGCTTGTTCTAGCTTCGAGAAGAATGCTGGTGCAATTTTGATTGGGATTTCACTGAATGTGTAGATAGCTTTGGGTAGTATTGACATTTTGACAATATTTATTCTTCCAACCCATAAGCACAGAATGTTTTTCCATTTCTTTATGTCTTCTTCAATTTCCTTCATAAGCTTTCTATAGTTTTCAGCATACAGATCTTTTAGATCTTTGGTTAGATTTATCCCCAGGTATTTTATGCTTCTTGGTGCAATTGTGAATGGGATCAATTTCTTTACTTGTCTTTCTGTTGCTTCATTATTAGTGTATAAGAATGCAACTGATTTCTGTACTTTGATTTTGTATCCTGCAACTTTGCTGAATTCATGTATCAGTTCTAGCAGACTTTTGGTGGAGTCTATCAGATTTTGCATATATAATATCATGTTATCTGCAAACAGTGAAAGCTTAACTTCATCTTTGCCAATTTTGATGCCTTTGATTTCCTTTTGTTGTCTGATTGCTGATGCTAGAACTTCCAACACTATGTTAAACAACAGCGGTGAGAGTGGACATCCCTGTCATGTTCCTGATCTCAGGGAAAAAGCTCTCAGTTTTTCCCCATTGAGGATGATGTTAGCTGTGGGCTTTTCATAAATGGCTTTTATTATGGTTAAGTATGTTCTCTCTATCCTGACTTTCTCGAGGGTTTTTATTAAGAAAGGATGCTGAATTTTGTCAAATACTTTTTCTGCATCGATTGACAGGATCATATGGTTCTTATCTTTTGTTTTGTTAATGTGATGTATCATGTTGATTGATTTGCGAATGTTGAACCAGCCCTGCATGCCAGGAATGAATCCCACTTGATCATGGTGAATAATTCTTTTTATATGCTGTTGAATTCGATTTGCTAGTATCTTATTGAGAATTTTTGCATTCATATTCATCAGGGATATTGGCCTGTAGTTCTCTTTTTTTACTGGGTCTCTGGTTTAGGAATCAAAGTAATACTGGCTTCAAAGAATGAGTCTGGAAGTTTTCTTTCCCTTTCTATTTTTTGGAATAGCTTGAGAAGGATAGGTATTATCTCTGCTTTAAACGTCTGGTAGAACTCCCCTGGGAAGCCATCTGGTCCTGGACTCTTATTTGTTGGGAGATTTTTAATAACTGATTCAATTTCCTCACTGGTTATGGGTCTGTTCACACTTTCTATTTCCTCCTGATTGAGTTTTGGAAGTGTGTGGGTGTTTAGGAATTTGTCCATTTCTTCCAGGTTGTCCAGTTTGTTGGCATATAATTTTTCATAGTATTCCCTGATAATTGCTTGTATTTCTGAGGGATTGGTTGTAATCATTCCATTTTCATTCATGCTTTTATCTATTTGGGTCATCTCTCTTTTCTTTTTGAGAAGCCTGGCTAGAGGTTTATCAATTTTGTTTAATTTTTCAAAAAACCAACTCTTGGTTTTGTTGATATGCTCTACAGTTTTTTTAGATTCTATACTGTTTATTTCTGCTCTGATCTTTATTATTTCTCTTCTTCTGCTGGGTTTAGGCTGCCTTTGCTGTTCTGCTTCTATTTCTTTTAGGTGTGCTGTTAGATTTTGTATTTGGGATTTTTCTTGTTTCTTGAGATAGGCCTGGATTGCAATGTATTTTCCTCTCAGGACTGCCTTCGTTGCATCCCAAAGCATTTGGATTGTTGTATTTTCATTTTCGTTTGTTTCCATATATTGTTTAATTTCTTCTCTAATTGCCTGGTGGACCCATTCAATCTTTAGTAGGATGTTCTTTAACCTCCATGCTTTTGGAGGTTTTCCAGACTTTTTCCTGTGGTTGATTTCATAGCATTGTGGCCTGAAAGTATGCATGGTATGATCTCAATTCTTGTATACTTATGAAGGGCTGTTTTGTGACCCAGTATGTGATCTATCTTGAAGAATGTTCCATGTGTATTTGAGAAGAAAGTATATTCTGTTGCTTTGGGATGCAGAGTTTTAAATCTATCTGTCAAGTCCATATGATCCAATGTATCATTCAGGGCCCTTGTTTCTTTATTGACTGTGTGTCCAGATGATTTACCCATTGCTTTAAGTGGAGTATTAAAGTCCCCTGCAATTACCACATTCTTATCAATAAGGTTGCTTATGTTTGTGAGTAATTGTTTTATATATTTGGGGGCTCCTGTATTTGGCACATAGACATTTATAATTGTTAGCTCTTCCTGATGGATAGACCCTGTAATTATTATATAATGCCCTCTTCATCTCTTGTTACAGCCTTTAATTTAAAGTCAAGTTTGTGTGATATAAGTATGGCTACTCCAGCT
The DNA here is from genome assembly GCF_016509475.1 of Prionailurus bengalensis. Taxonomy (NCBI): domain Eukaryota; kingdom Metazoa; phylum Chordata; class Mammalia; order Carnivora; family Felidae; genus Prionailurus; species Prionailurus bengalensis. The sequence continues at coordinate 101,395,487 of NC_057355.1, forward strand.
TTCTTTTGACTTCCAGTAGCATGATAGATAGTTCTCCATCCCCTCACTTTCAACCTGAAGGTGTCCTCAGGTCTAAAGTGAGTCTCTTGTAGACTGCAAATAGATGGGTCTTGTTTTTTTATCCATTCTGATACCCTATGTCTTTCGGTTGGAGCATTTAGTCCGTTTACATTCAGTGTTATTATAGAAAGATATTGGTTTAGAGTCATTGTGATGTCTGCACGTTTCATGCTTGTAGCGATGTCTCTGGTACTTTGTCTCACAGGATCCCCCTTAGGATCTCTTGTAGGGCTGGTTTAGTGGTGATGAATTCCTTCAGTTTTTGTTTGTTTGGGAAGACCTTTATCTCTCCTTCTATTCTAAATGACAGACTTGCTGGACAAAGGATTCTTGGCTGCATATTTTTTCTGTTCATCACATTGAAGATCTCCTGCCATTCCTTTCTGGCCTGCCAAGTTTCTTTTTTTTTTTTTTTTTCAATATATGAAATTTATTGTCAAATTGGTTTCCATAGAACACGCAGTGCTCAACCCAAAAGGTGCCCTCCTCAATACCCATCACCCACCCTCCCCTCCCTCCCACCCCCCATCAACCCTCAGTTTGTTCTCAGTTTTTTTTTTATTTTATTTATTTATTTTTTTTCAACGTTTATTTATTTTTGGGACAGAAAGAGACAGAGCATGAACGGGGGAGGGGCAGAGAGAGAGGGAGACAACAGAATCAGAAACAGGCTCCAGGCTCTGAGCCATCAGCCCAGAGCCTGACGCGGGGCTCGAACTCACGGACCGCAAGATCGTGACCTGGCTGAAGTCGGACGCTTAACCGACTGCGCCACCCAGGCGCCCCAGTTTGTTCTCGGTTTTTAAGAGTCTCTTATGCTTTGGCTCTCTCCCACTCTAACCTCTTTTTTTTTTTTTTCCCCTTCCCCTCCCCCGTGGGTTTCTGTTAAGTTTGTCAGGATCCACGTAAGAATGAAAACATATGGTATCTGTCTTTCTCTGTATGGCTTATTTCACTTAGCATCACACTCTCCAGTTCCATCCACATTGCTACAAAGGGCCATATTTCATTCTTTCTCATTGCCATGTAGTACTCCATTGTGTATATAAACCACAATTTCTTTATCCATTCATCAGTTGATGGCCTGCCAAGTTTCAGTAGAGAGATCCGTCATGAGTCTTATCGGTCTCCCTTTATATGTTAGAGCATGTTTATCCCTCGCTGCTTTCAGAATTTTTTCTCTTTCCTTGTATTTTGCCAGTTTCACTATGATATGTCATGCAGAAGATCGATTCAAGTTACGTCTGAAGGGAGTTCTCTGTGCCTCTCGGGTTTCAGTGCCTTTTTTCCTTCCCCAGATCAGGGAAGTTCTCAGCTATTATTTCTTCAAGTACACCTTCAGCACCTTTCCCTCTCTCTTCCTCCTCTGGAATACCAATTATGCATAGATTATTTCTCTTTAGTGCATCACTTAGTTCTCTAATTTTCCCCTCATACTCCTGGATTTTTTTTATCTCTCTTTTTCTCAGCTTCTTTTTCCATAATTTTATCTTCTAATTCACCTATTCTCTCCTCTGCCTCTTCAATCCAAGCTGTGGTTGCCTCCATTTTATTTTGCAGCTCATTAATAGCATTTTTTAGCTCCTCCTGGCTGTTCCTTAGTCCCTTGATCTCTGTAGCAATAGATTCTCTGCTGTCCTCTATACTGTTTTCAAGCCCAGTGATTAATTTTATGACTATTATTCTAAATTCACTTTCTGTTATATTGTTTAAATTATTTTTGATCACTTTGTTAGCTGTTGTTATTTTCTGGACGTTTTTCTGAGGGGAATTCTTCCGTTTCGTCATTTTGGATAGTGCCTGGTGTGGTGAGGACCTGCAGGGCACTTCCCCTGTGCTGTGGTGTATAACTGGAGTTGGTGGGCGGGGCCGCAGTCAGACCTGATGTCTGCCCCCAGCCCACCGCTGGGGCCACAGTCAGACTGGTGTGTGCCTTCTCTTCCCCTCTCCTAGGGGCAGGATTCACTGTGGGGTGGCGTGGCCCGTCTGGGCTACTTGCACACTGCCAGGCTTGTGCTGCTGCGGATCTGGCGTATTAGCTGGGGTGGATTGGCAAGGTGCACAGGGGCAGGAGGGGCAGGCTCAGTTCGCTTTTCCTTCGGGGATCCACTTCGGGAGGGGCCCTGCGGCACCGGGAGGGAGTCAGACCCGCCAGAGGGATGGATCCACAGAAGCACAGCGTTCAGTGTTTGTGCGGTGCAAGCAAGTTCCCTGGCAGGAACTGGTTCCCTTTGGGATTTTGGCTGGGGGATGGGCGAGGGAGATGGCGCTGGTGAGCGCCTTTGTTCCCCGCCAAGCTGAGCTCTGTCGTCTGGGGCTCAGCAACTCTCCCTCCCGTTGTCCTCCAGCCTTCCCGTTCTCCGAGCAGAGCTGTTAACTTATAACCTTCCAGATGTTAAGCCCCGCTTGCTGTCAGAACACACTCCATCCGGCCCCTCCGCTTTTGCAAGCCAGACTCGGGGGCTCTGCTTGGCCGGCAGGCCACCCCTCCGCCCCGGCTCCCTCCTGCCAGTCCCGTGGAGCGCGCACTGCCTCTCCGCCCTTCCTACCCTCTTCTGTGGGCCTCTCGTCTATGCTTGGCTCCGGAGACTCCGTTTTGCTAGTCTTCTGGTGGTTTTCTGGGTTATTTAGGCAGGTGTGGGTGGAATTTAACTGATCAGCAGGACCCGTGGTGAGCCCAGCGTCCTCCTACGCTACCATCTTCCTCTGGGCTCTGTTTTTTTGTTTTGTTTTTTTTTTTTTAAGGTTTCTTTCGGTATTTAGGAAGATTTACACTTTTTGTTCTAATTGTTACCTTCATACACTGCATGTGTGTTTATGTGTATGTGTGTATTTTAGGGAATCTTAAATCTGTTTTCTTATTTAACCTTTACCATCTGGTTTGTCCATTTTAAGTGGTATCTTAGAATCGCCACTTAATATTTATACAATAGGGAATGATCTTATTCTATCTTCTCTTTCTCTCTTCACTCATTTTTAGTTTTATTCTTTCTACTTTGTCAGAATATATAACACTCACACCCATGTCCCCACCACTGTTTTAGTTCTGGATCTACAATTAAATATATTAAATTCTAAGAACTTCCTAACCTTTTTCATGTTCAAAACTGTTTGTCACTCTGATACTTGAAGGACAGGATAACTAGCTTGAACTTTGTTTCCTGGAGTTTAATATTTTTGTTTTTGGTTTTTTTTTAAGTGAGGTGTTTTTTTTTTTTTTTCAACGTTTATTTATTTTTGGGACAGAGGGAGACAGAGCATGAACGGGGGAGGGGCAGAGAGAGAGGGAGACACAGAATCGGAAACAGGCTCCAGGCTCTGAGCCGTCAGCCCAGAGCCCGACACGGGGCTTGAACTCACGGACCGCGAGATCGTGACCTGGCTGAAGTCGGACGCTTAACCGACTGCGCCACCCAGGCACCCCTGTTTTTGTATTTTTGAGAGAGAGAGAGAGAGAGAGCGAGAGAGAGAGAGAGACCGAGACCCCGAGCAGGGTAGGGGCAGAGAGAAAGGGAGACAGGGAATCTGAAACAGGCAGGCTCTGAGCTATGAGCGCAGAGACTGACACAGGGCTTGAACTCCAGAAGAGCAAGATCATGACCTGAGCCGAGGTCAGACACTTCACTGACTGAGCCACCCAGGAGCCCCTCCTTGAGTTTTTAAAAATGGGATCCTACCGGTAGTTTTCCTTGGTATATTGTTCTTGAGAAGTCTGATGTGAGCCTAATTTATTATTAGTAGTAGTAGTAGTAAAGTCATTTCCTGCTCACTCTTTACCCCAGAGGGCAAAAAAAAAAAAAAAAAAATTGTCTTTGAAGTCTAATATTTTCCCTAGTCTTTAAAATCTAAAATCTAATAAAATCTAATCTGACTCAGAGTTCATTGTTCTGAATCAATCTGTCCAAGGTGGGCCCTTTTAGTGTGTAGATTTCAGTTTTTCTCTTACTTCTGAAAAGTTGCCTTGAATTATGGCTTAATCGTTAGTTCTGTTCCATTGATTTCTCTTCTTCAGGGGCTCTAATTATAAATATGTTGGGTCTCCCTTTGTCTATATTGCATTTCATACACTTTCTTTCTCAAGCTTTTTACTTCTTTCTGCATCTCATTTTCATTATTTTTCTTGTTTTCTTTCCTTTTATCAATGCCTCTTCCATCAATACCCCTATTAGTATGTCCTCAAGTTTGTTTATTTTTTATTTGCTTGGGGTAGTTTAATAGTTTCCCAAAACTTCCAGGGAAGATAGTGAAGTAAGAGGATCCTAAGCTCACCTCATCTCATGCATACAGAGAGATAACATCCACATCAGTATAAGTAACCCAGAAAACAACCTGAAGACTGGCAGAGCAGACTCTAAAGCTAATTGTAGGGAACAGGCCACATCAAAGATGTGGTTGGCAACCAAAATAACTGGGAGACTATCTGTAGGAGGAAGTGATGCCACAGGCACAAAACCAGAAAGGAGAAGATGCCTCATTAGGCATCTGAGGTATGGGAGACCTGTACTGGGAAGAAGAAAACCCTCATAACATATGGCTTTGAAAACCACAGGGTCTTAGCATTCGAGTTCTTACAATCAGTGAGGCTTAAAAACTGGAATTCTAAAAATCAGTGGGCTTTGCTCCGGGACAGCATGAGAGAAACTGAGTCCCTGCCCTAAAAGAGAGAGTATAAGAAAGAACCCAACTTAGATGTAGACTAGAAGCAGCAGTTTGAAAAACACCTGGGGAAGATTCATTTATGAATCTCAGAATGTATGCTGGAATGGCAGGGATTTTTAGGAGACTTCTCTAAGAACAAAAAAGCTAGAGAGCACAATTTCCTCCTCCCTCCCCACAGCCTAGATACAGGAAACACTGGGGGAACCACTAGAAACACTCCCCAACTAGCCTGTTAACAGAGTGCTCTCCTGTGGACTTGCTCTCCCCTCCCCCGCTCCAACAGGCCCTAAGCAGAAGTCAAAGCAGTGCCACAAGTGTGGCAGTGTGCAAATGTGCAAACAGCCCCAGCAGGGGCAGCAGCACTCCAAAGTAACTCCTGCCCTACACAGAGTGGAAGACAACCACGCACACCAGTCCCACTGCAACCCCAGCAGTGGGTAGAGGGTCAGACATGGTCTGACTGTAGATTCCACCCACCAACGAAAGCTTCTCAGAGGACAACACAGAGATAGCACCCTGCAGTTTAGTGATACTGCATCTCTGACAAACACCTAGTCTGACTCAAGGTAGCCCCGGACTGGCCCATTAACAACACAGGGACTGAACCCTATCTGCAATAGGCAAAGAGAGCCATTTCAGAAGACTGGACTGAAGGCACATATGGCTCAACCACAACAGTAGGGCACACGCAACATACTCGGGAGACATCCCTGGAGTGAACAGGGGACACTGCAGGGCATTATAGGACTCGTCTTCATAAGGTCACTATTTTCAAAAGCAGGAGACATAGCTGGCTTACCTAACACACAAGAACAGTTAGTCAAAATGAGGAGACAAAAGACTATGTTCCAAATAAAAGAACAGGACAAAAAACAGCAAAAGAGCTAAATGAATTAGAGGTAAGTAATAAGCCTGCTAGAGAATTTAAGGTAATCATCATAAAGATACTCACTGGACTTCTGAAAAGGGTGGAGGACTCCAGTGAGAACCTCAACAAAGAGAAAAACATAAAAAAGAACTAGTGAAAGATGAACTCAATAACTGAAATCCAGAATACACTGGAGAGAATAAACAATACACTAGAGGAAGCAGATGGATCAGTGACTTGGAGGACAGGGTAATGAAAAACAATCAAGACACATAGTAATTAAATGGCAAAAAGTAGTGATAGAGAATTTTATAAGCAGTAAGAGAAAACAGTAACATACAAGGGAAATCCTATAAGGCTATCAGCTGATTTTTTTTTTGGCAAAAACATTGCAGGCCAGAAGGGAATGGCACAATATATTCAAAGTATGGAAAGAAAAAAACCCTACAGCTAAGAATACTCTATCCAGCAAGGGTAATATTCAGAAGAGAAGGAGAGATAAAGAATGTTCCAGACAAACAAGAGTTAAAGGAATTCATCGCCACTAAACCAGCCTTATAAGAAATGTTAAAGGGGACTCTTAAGAGTAAGAATAGTAGGAAGCATAAAAGCAGTAAAATTAAATATATCTATAAAAATCAGTCAAGGGATTCACAAAATAAAAGGATGCAAAGTATGACACCATATACCTAAAACATGGGAGGGGGTGAGGAGTAAAAATTTAGTGCTTTTGGAATGGGTACAAATTTTAGGGGCAATCTACTTAATATAGATTGCTATATGCATAAGATGTTATACATAAATCTAATCGTAACTACCAATCAAAAACCAGTTATAGATAGGCAAAATATGAAGAGAAAGAATCTAAGTATATTACTAAAGAAAGCCAGCAAATTGTGAGAGAAAAGAACAAGAAAGGAACAGAGAACTATAAAAACAACCATAAAAACCAGTAACAAAATGGCAATTCAGGGGCGCCTGGGTGGCTGGCTCAGTTGATTGAGCATTCGACTTCAGCTCAGGTTATGATCTCAAGGTTCATGAATTTAAGGCCCACATCGGGCTCTGTGCTGTCAGCTGGGAGACTGGAGCCTGCTTCAGATTCTGTGTCATTTTCTCTCTGCCCCTTCCCTGCTCCTGCTCTGTCTCTCTCAAAAACAAACATTAAAAATATTAAAACAAAATGGCAATATGTATATACCATCAACAATTACTTTGAATGTAAATGTACTAAATGCTCCAATAAGACACTGGGTGATGGAACGGATAAAAAAGCAATACTCATCTATATGCTGCCTACAAGAACCTCTTTTCAGACCTAAAGACACATGCAGACTGAAAGTGAACTGATAGAAATGCATTTATCATGCAAATACAAGTGAAAAAAAAAACTGGGTAGCAATACTTACAATCAGACAAAACAGACTTTAAAACAAAGACTGACAAGAGTCGAAGAAGGACACTAAATAATCATAAAAGGAACAATCCAACAATGTGTAACAACTGTAAATATTTATGTACTCAGCATGGGAGGACCCAAATAGATAAAGCAGCTAATAACAAACATAATGGAAGTAACTGATAGTAATACAATAATAGTGGGAGATTTTAACACCCCACTTACATCAATGGATAGATCATCCAAACAGAAAAGCAACAAGGAAATAGTGGCTTTGGATGACACATTGGATCAGGTGGATCTAACAAGTTATATGCATAACATTCCATTAAAAAAACAGCAGAATACACATTCTTTTCCAGTGCATGGGGAACATTGTCCAGAATAGATCACGTGTTAGGACACAAAACAAGTTTCAAAAAATTCAGAAAGACTGAAATCATACATCTTTTCTGACTACAACATCAAAAAAACTAGAAATCACAAGAAGAGATCTGGAAAGAACACAAACACATACATGCAGGTTAAATAACATGATACTAAAACAATGGATGGGTCAACCAAGAAACCAAAGAGAAAATCAAAAAAACACATGGAGGGAAATGATAATGAAAACACAATGGTCCAAAACCTCTGGGATACAGCAAAAGCTGTACTAAGAGGGAAGTTCATAGCAATACAAATCTACCTCAAGAAGAAAAATCTCAAATAAGCAACTTAACCTTTCATCTAAAGGAGCTAGAAAAAGGACAACAAACAAAACCGAAAACCAGTAGAAGTAAGGAAGGAAATAATAAGAATTAAAGTAGAAATAAAATAGAAACTAAAACAAAACAAAAACAAAAAAACCCCCAAAAAACAACACAAATAAAACCCCCCCAAAAACAAAAACAACAAAAACAGATCAATGAAACCAGAAGCTGGTTGTTTAAAAGAGAAATAAAATTGATAAACTTTTAGCCAGACTTAAGATAAAAAAAAAAAAAAGACTCAAATAAACAAAATCAGAAATGAAAGAGAAATAACAACCAAAACCAAAGAGAAATAACAACCAAAACCATAGAAATACAAAAGATTATAAGAGAATATTATGAAAAATATGCCAACAAATTGGGCAACCAATCTGGCTTAGTTTCTTTCTTTTTAAATATATGAAATTTATTGTCAAATTGTTTTCCATACAACACCCAGTGCTCATCCCAAAAGATGCCCTCCTCAATACCCATCACCCACCCTCCCCTCCCTCCCACCCCCCCATCAACTCTCAGTTTGTTCTCAGTTTTTAAGAGTCTCTTATGCTTTGGCTCTCTCCCACTCTAGCCTCTTTTTTTTTTTTTTCTTCCCTTTCCCTCCCCCATGGGTTTCTGTTAAGTTTCTCAGGATCCACGTAAGAATGAAAACATATGGTATCTGTCTTTCTCTGTATGGCTTATTTCACTTAGCATAACACTCTCCAGTTCCATCCACGTTTTTACAAAGGGCCATATTTCGTTCTTTCTCATTGCCATGTAGTACTCCATTGTGTATATAAACCACAATTTCTTTATCTATTCATCAGTTGATGGACATTTAGGCTCTTTCCATAATTTGGCTATTGTTGAGAGTGCTGCTATAAATATTGGGGTACAAGTGCCCCTATGCATCAGTACTCCTATATCCCTTGGGTAAATTCCTAGCAGTGCTACTGCTGGGTCATAGGATAGGTCTATTTTTAATTTTTTGAGGAACCTCCACACTGTTTTCCAGAGCGGCTGCATCAGTTTGCATTCCTACCAACAGGGCAAGAGGGTTCCCGTTTCTCCACGTCCTCTCCAGCATCTACAGTCTCCTGATTTGTCCATTTTGGCCACTCTGACTGGCGTGAGGTGATATCTGAGTGTGGTTTTGATTTGTATTTCCCTGATGAGGAGTGACGTTGAGCATCTTTTCATGTGCCTGTTGGCCATCCACATGTCTTCTTTAGAGAAGTGTCTATTCATGTTTTCTGGCCATTTCTTCACTGGGTTATTTGTTTTTTGGGTGTGGAGTTTGGTGAGCTCTATAGATTCTGGATACTAGCCCTTTGTCTGATGTCATTTGCAAATATCTTTTCCCATTCCGTCAGTTGCCTTTTAGTTTTGTTGACTGTCTCCTTTGCTGTGCAGAAGCTTTTTATCTTCCTGATGTCCCAATAGTTCATTTTTGCTTTTAATTCCCTTGCCTTTGGGGATGTGTCACGTAAGAAATTGCTACGGCTGAGGTCAGAGAGGTCTTTTCCGGCTTTCTCCTCTAGGGTTTTGATGGTTTCCTGTCTCACATTCAGGTCCTTTATCCATTTTGAGTTTATTTTTGTGAATGGTGCAAGAAAGTGGTTTAGTTTCAACCTTCCGCATGTTGCTGTCCAGTTCTCCCAGCACCATTTGTTAAAGAGACTGTCTTTTTTCCATTGGATATTCTTTCCTGCTTTGTCAAAGATTAGTTGCCCATACTTTTGTGGGTCTAGTTCTGGGGTTTCTGTTCTATTCCATTGGCCTATGTGTCTGTTTTTGTTCTGGCTTAGTTTCTAGAAGCATAAACCCTCCCAAAACAGAATCAGGAACAGACTGATTACTAAACAGTGAAATTGAATCAGTATTCAAAAAAACTCCCAATAAACAAAAGTCCAGGACCAGACAGCTTCACAGGTGAATTCTAACAAACACTTGTTTGTTAGAATTAATATATGTTTTTCTCAAGAATTAATATATGTTTTTCTCAAATTATTCCAAAAAATAGAAGAGGAAGGAAAGCTTCAAATTTATTGTGAGGCCAGATTACCCTGATACCAAAACCAGATAAAATGTCTTTTGTAAAGACACTACAAAAAAAGAGAACTACAGGCCAATATCTCTGATGAACATAGATGCAAAAATATTCAACAAAAAATTAGTAAACTGTATTAAAAATATATTAAAAAATCATTCACCACGATCAAGTGTATTTACTCCCAAGATGCAAGATCGGTTCAATATTTATGAATCAGTCAATATGATACATCACATCAATAAGAGAAAAGATAAAAACCATACGATTATTTCAATTGATGCAGAAAAAGAACTTGACAAAGCACAAGATCCATTCATAATAAAAACCCTCAACAAACTAGGTTTAGGGAAACATACGTCAACATAATAAAGGCTATATATGAAAAATCCACAGCTAACATCATACTTGACAGTGAAAACTGAGGGCTTTATCCCTAAGATCAGGAACAAGACAAGAATGTCCCCTTTCCCCACTGTCATTCAATGTAGCAGTGGAAGTCCTAGCCACAGCAGATAAGAAAAAGAAGTAAAAGGCATCCAAACTGGTGATGAAGAAGCAAAACATTCACTATTTGCATGTGACTTAACACACATATACATAACCCTAAGGACTCCACCAAAAAACTATCAGAACTGATAAATGAATTTAGTAAGGTGACAGGGTACAAAATCCACATATAGAAATCCAATGCATTTCTATATACTAATAATGTAGTGGCAGAAAGAGAAAGTAATAAAACAATCTCATTTAGAATTGCTCCAAAAATAATAAAAACCTAGGAATAAATTTAACCATGGAGGTGAAAGACCTGTACTCTGAAAACTATAAAACACTGATGAAAGAAATTAAATATGACACAAAGAAATGAAAAGAGATTCCATGGTCATGGTATGGGAGGACAAATATTGTTAAAATATCCCTACGACCTAAAGCAATCTACAGATTTAATGATATCTCTATCAAAATACCAACAGCAGTTTTTACAGAACTAGAACAAATCATCCTCAAATTTTTATGGAACCGCAATAACCGAACAGCCAAAGCAATGTTGGAAAGGAAGAACAAAACTGGTGTTAACACAATCCCAGATTTCAAGATATAATAAAAGCTGTAGTAATCAAAACAGTACGATACTGGCAAAAAATTAACACATAACATAGGTGAATAGAACAGAATAGAAAGACCAGAAATAAACCCATGATTATATTGTCAATTAATCTATGGCAAAAGAGGCAAGAATATGCAATGGGAGAAAGTCTCTTCAACAAATGGTATTGGAAAAACTGGACAGCTACATGCAAAAGAATAAAAGTGGACCACTCTTTTACACTATACACAAAAATAAAACTCAGAATGGATTAAAGATCTAAATATGAGACCCGAAACCACAAAAATCCTAGCAGAGAGCACAGGTAGTAAAGTAATTTCTCCGACATTGGTTTTTCTATGTACATCTCCTAAGGCAAGGGAAAGGAAAGTAAAAACAAACTATTGGGACTATACCAAAATAAAAGGCTTCCGCACGGCAAAGGAAACAATCAACAAAACAAAAGACAACCTACCGAATGGGACAAGATATTTGCAAATGGTATATCTGATAAGGGGTTAGTATCCAAAATCTATAAAGAACTTAGAACTCAACACCAAAAAACCAAATAATCTAATTAAAAAATGAGCAGAGGACATGAACAGACATTTCTCCTAAGACATACAGATGACCAACAGACATATGAAAAGATGCTTGACATCACTAACCAGTAGGGAAATGCAATCAAAACCACCTGCCAGAATGGCTAAAATAAAGATGCAAGAAACAACAAATGCTGGCGAAGATGCAGAGAAAAATGAACCCCCATGTACTGTTGGTGGGAATGAAAACTGGTATAACTACTGCGGAGAACAGGATGGAGGTTCCTCAAAAAATTAAAAATAAAATTACGACATGATCCCATAATTCCAGTACTGGGGACTTAGCCAGAGAATAAGAAAACACAACCTTGAAAAGATACATGCAGCCCTGTATTTATTGTAGCATTTTTTTTTTTTTTACAATAGTCAAGTTATGGAAGCAATCCAAGTGCACTGGTGATAGATAAATGGATAAAGACATCACACACACACACACACACACACACACACACACACACACACACACACAGAGGAATATTACTCAGCCATAAAAAGGAATGAAATCTTGCCATTTGCAACAATATGGATAGATATGTGAGCATAACGCTAAGTGAAATAAGAGAAAAACAAATACCATATGATTTCACTCACATGTGGAATGTTAAGAAACAAAACAATGGAACACAGGAAAAAAGAGACAAACCGAAAAACAAGACTCTTAAATACAGAGAACAAACGGATGGATACCAAAGGGGAAGTGGGTGGGGGTATGGGTGAAAGAGGTGAATAGGATTAAGGGTATACTTACTGTGATGAGCTCTGAGTATTGTACAGAACTGTTGAATCATTATATACCAGAAACTAATATAACATTACAGGGTACATTAAGGGTGGTGGTGGGTGAGTATCGAACTTGTGTGCCTCGTTTCTCTTTAATCTCTATAGTACCCTTCTTTTCTCCTTACATCCTCCTTTCCTCTCACTGTGATGGCTCCAAGGGGCACCATCCCTTATCTCTCCCAGAGCAATGTTTCTCTGATGCTGCTTGTGGCCTCTCTCTTTCACACACCTTCGCTATAGCTACTGCTATGAATTCCTAAGTCCCAGGCCTGTGTTTGTATCTCCTCAGCTGTGTGGGGGATATTTTCTTTCTGAAGGTCATTTTGCTTGCACGTCATTATAAACCTCTGATTCCTTTCTTCTCTCTTCACTATCGCTTAAGCCTCTCCTTGCCCTACTCTCCAGACTCAGAGGTTTGTAGCAGTGACAGAACTATTGTAACTTGTTGTTTCTTTCCATACAAGTAATTTAAAATTCGTGGTATTATCTATGTTATACTAATGCTGAAGGTGTGAGTTATACATGGGTTATGCGTATGTGTGTGTGTGTATGTGTGTGTGTTCCTGTTCAATCTTATGGCTTTTGGGGAGGATGTGTGGATTTACATATGGACAGTTGTCATAATCTTCCAGACCCAAAAGCTCATCTCATTTAATCCTTATAGTAATCTTAAAAGATAACTGTAATTACCCCAGTTTTACAAATGAGTAAGCTGAGTCTTATTGAAACTAAAAACTTGCCCAAAGGCACACAGCTAAATATGAGAACCAAGATTCCCACCAGACTGTGACTCCAAAATTCATCTAAGCTCTTTCTACTATACAACACAACCTTCTCAAATAAGAAAAATCCCTTTTCAGCCCTCTTCCCAAGAATTACAGTCTATTTAGTTGTGTTGGTAATTTGAAAATAAGTAATTTGGGAGATTTTATATTGACAGCCTATTATGAGACCTACAAACCAGAGCCAACCATGCCTCCCCATAAAAATAACAGAAGTAAAAAAGCAGAGTAAAAAACAGTAAAAACAAGTTTATAGCAAACATCTGCCATCCTAACTCTTTTCCTCTCTGTAGCCTAATAAATCTAAACTTGTATTCTATTGATAGATGTTTTGGGGGTTTTACCCAAGCTCTAAAAACTACCAGTATGCTACCAAATACTGTATCATCTTTCTGATTCAGGCCTCTGTCTTGAACTTCAGACCCAAATATTCAAGTGCCAACTAAACATCTCCTAGTAGACGGATCAACACAAAGTGATGGAACACACTAGGTTCCTCATGGAAAACAAAGGGAACACAAACTTGTTCCTCAACATGTATTCCCTATTATAGCAAATGGTGTGCTGACAGTTTTCAGCTGGTCACCCAAGCCAGAACTCTGGGAGTCATCCAAGATGACTCTTCCTCAAGTGCTTTTTATAAATGGACATTAATCACCATTTATTGTATCTCCTAAATCACCCTCAAATTCATCCCATATTCATCGGGCCCACAGTCTAAGTCCATACTCTTATCATTTCTACTCATTTTAGGAACTTCCTATCTAAAGTAGTATCCCTAGCTTCAACTCTCATCATCACTACCAAAAGACTGCTCACAAGTATAGGTTATACACACACACATACATTCACAAATTCTGCTAACTTACTCTCTTCTTTTTAGAAACTCAATCCATCTTTTACAGAGTAGCCAGAGAACTTTTCTAAAATACCACAAATCATATTATTCCAATGCTTAAATTCTTTAATGGCTCCTCACTGCCTGCCAAATGAATTCTGAGCTTCTCAGAAGGATTTATAAACTCATGATCTTTCCTTGTCTATCTCCTCACATACCTGATGCTACATCAAGTATTTACTTATCTAAATAATATCTGAATGTCTACCATAAAACAGGCTCTGGGGTGTGCTCCAGTGATACGTAAGATAATGCTGTTGGTCCCTGTGCTTTCCACGTCAACAAGGACAGTTCCTTGAATGTGTGATGCTGAGTTCTACTTCTGTATCCTGCACATGCTGTTCCTTCTACCTGGGATGCTCTTCCCCATTTTCTTCATTTAGCTAACTTTCATCCTTATCTCCACCAGGAAGCCTTTGGTTACCTCCTCTTCTCTAATTAACTCTGTGCACATTTATCAGTGTTCATGTTATTGTATTGTAACTGCTTAGCCTTCCTCATTTCCACAGGATCCTTGAATGTAGATACTGTGTCCTTAGGTGCTTCCAAAATCCAAAAGATAAGAGCACCTATGATAAAGTAAGATTTCAGTAAAGGCATGCTGAATGTTGCTGAACAAGACATATTTCATTCAGCTTACCTCACTATCTAGCAAGTTTGGTAGACCGAGCACTTTTGTTCGTGCTCCAAATTGGTCATTAGTTTGAGCAGTACTTGCCTATTTATTTAGTTGGTTTATGCTGTTGTCTGTCAGCCATTAACATTCTATTTTCTTTTCTATTTTTTGCGAGAGAGGGACAAAGAGAGAAACTTAAGCAGGCTCCATACCCAGCACAGAGTCTGACGCACAGCTCGATCTCATGATCGTGAGATCATAACCGGAGCAGAAATCAAGAGTTGGACATTTATGTTTAACCAACTGAGCCACCCAGGTGCCCAAACATTCTATTTTCTAACAATTATATCATTCAGAGGAAAGAGTTTGACTATTTTCCAAGAATAAAAGAACTGGGATTTTTTTGGGGTGAACATTTTGTTGAAGAATTATATACATATACAAAGGTGTGCTAATCATATGCATTATACCTCAATGGCTTTATACAAGTTAACAACACTCGCATCAAGAAAGAAAAGATTATCAGCATTTCAGAAGCCTCCTCTTGTATCTCCTTTCCAGGTGCTACACCTCACCTCTCACTAAGGGTAAACAGAATTCTAACCTCTAGCATCACAAATGAGTTTTACTTTTTAGTAGTTTATATAACAGAATCATGTAGTATGTGCTCTGCTATTTAGTTTCTTTGGTTCAACATTATATTAGTGAGAGTCATCCATTATAGACTGGATTATGTGTATGGTTAAAGTACTTGCCAGATATTAGCAAGTGAGTATTTAGATAGCTGTGAGCTATGCTCTTAGGCTAGCTTCTTCTACTATTAAAATTATTCCAAATAGCATGGAGACATCAGCCAAAAAAAAAAAAAATCCCTAATTATATATGGTAAAAGAAAGTAAATCATCAAATCAGTATTGGATCTCCTTAGGGACCAAGCTCTAATGTAGGGAAACAACCCTAAATGGGCCTTTAGTCATATAAATGAAGAACTCTCTTTTTTGGACTGGAGAGGATAGTCCCTGCCTCTCTGATATGGACATACTTTTCATCCTGCCTGAGGTTCAAAATACCACATACCAGGCTGCCCTCATGCCTGGATATCTTCCTAACCCCACTTGTGCTCTGACATCCCACAATAAGCCATGATCCCTGTGGCTGCCCTCCTCACCCCAGCTGGCCCCCAATATCCCATGCTAGCCTGCTTCTCACGTGGACATCTCTTCGCTCAACTTGGGCTGTGACATCCCAAGCCTGGCTGTCCGTATTGCACCAAAGCAGGAAAAGAAAGAAGGGCTAGTGTACTGGTTCTCATTCTGGGACAATTTCCCCCCAAGGAGACATTTGGCAATGTTTGAAAACATTTTTGATAGAAACAACTGGGGGGGGTGGGGGGTGGGACGATGTTGCTGGCATCTAGGCCAAAGATGTTGCCAAACCTCCTACAATGCACAGAACAGTTCCCTTGACCTCACACCACCCTGCCCAACAACGATAAATTATCTGGCCCCAAATGTCAACAGTGCTGAGGTTGACAAACTCTGGGATAGCAGCACCTTTTAAAACCTAAAATATGGGTATCTTCTTACTGAGCAATTCCAGAAATATATTTTATAGAAGAAACTCTTGCAATAATGTCTGAAGATACAGTTAAAGATATTTACCTCAATGTTGTAACAGTAAACAAAAGAATAAAAACAAAATGACCTAAATTTCTACCACTAGAGGATCAGACATACAAATGTTGCTTGACATATAGTAGGTATTAAAAATATTCATTAAATAAATCAAAATATGAATGAATGGATAATATACCCACAGTGAAATAATGTTCAGAAGAAGTAGGTCTATATTTAATGACATGGAATAATGTCTAGAATAAGAATTAAAAAATGAAATCATAGTACTACACGTATGTATATTTTTGTATGTGCATATATGTGTATAAATAGTGTAATCTTGTTTTTTTAAAATATATACATTAGTATATATACTGCAAATAAGTGGAGAAAAATATACTAAGCTGTTACTAACAAATATCTCTGGGAGGCAGGAATATAAAGGAAATTTTTATTTCTACATTATAAATGTATATAATTGTTTGGCATTTTTACAATATACAGTAAAACCTTGGTTTGTGAGCATAATTCATTCTGGAAACACGCTTGTATATCCAAAGCACTGTATATCAAAGTGAATTGTAATCACTTTGTAATTACAACATGCTTGTAATCCAAAGCACTGTATATCAAAGTGAAATTTCCTCATAAGAAATAATGGAAACCCAGATGATTTATTCCACAACCCAAAAATATTAATATAAAAATGATTACAATATTGTAATATAGCACAAAATAATAAAGAAAATACACAATATAAAGAAAAATAAACAAATTAACCTACACTTACCTTTGAAAACCTTCATGGCTGGTGTGAGGGAGACAAGAGAGAGGACGGTTATTATGTAGGACGACTTTCACTATCACTAACGGAATCACTGCTATCTACTGGCTCAACGGAATCTTTCTTTTCATGCAACTTTAACAAGGAACCTATCCAATGACCTAGAATGAAGCAAAGCATTCCTAAGCTTACTCTTGTATGGAAAAGCAAAGGACTGCCCATAGGTGCTTTGAAGTGACAAAAAAATACACTAGTGCCAGTTGTGGGCACCTTCCAAGGTTCTGAAAAATCACTGATTTCTGCCAAACACTGTGGCCTGAGACTGAGAGCATCTGAGTATGGGAGACGATCACCCACAGTGGGGGGGGGGGGGGGGGGGGGAGAGAGAGAGAAAGAGAGAAGAACCATTGGCTCAGCTGTGATCATGTGATGTTCAGCATCCCATACCACTCCTATTGCAAGACATCACTCATTTATCAAGTTAAAATTTATTAGAAATGTTTGCTTATCTTGTGGAACACTTGCAGAACAAGTTACTCGCAATCTAAGGTTTTACTCTAAATGTTTTAGTTTTATATTCAGTGTGATGTTAATCCTATGTATCAACTTAATTGGGCCACAGGGTACCCCAGATACTTGGTCAAATATTCTGGGTGTTTCTGTAGGAGTGTTTTTGGATGAGGTTAACATGTAAATCAACAGACTGAGTAAGGCAGATTGCCCTCCATAATGTGGGTGGGCCCGATCTGATCAGATGAAGGCCTGAATAAACAAAAGGGTTACCTTCCCGCAAATAAGAGGGAATTCTGCCTGATGGACTTTAAACTGGAACATTAAGCTCTTCCTGGTTGATGGCCTTTGAACAGGGACACTGGCTCTGCAAACTTGCCAGCCTCTCTAATTTTGTGAGCCAATTCCTTGTAATCTCTTTGTTTTTGGAGAACCCTAATACCTTCAGGAAAAAGAAACTGCTAGATGACCACCCTATTTCTACTCTCCTCGTATTCCTTATAACAGAATACCAATTTATTCAGGGTAGCAATATACTCAGTTAAAGGACTATTTCTAGTCTACTTGTGCATCTAGGTTCAGTCATATGACTGAATTTGGGTAACAGGATATATTGCAAATTATTGGTGGTACAGCTCTTTGACTTTTACCTCTTTTTTTTCTGCCACCTATATGTCTTGAGCTCTTGGAGATCTCTTGGATCAAGTCATTTACTATAATATTGTGATTCAGAATGTTAAACAGAAAACCACAGGCCCAAGATGGAGTCACTCATACCAGACCAAGTCACCAAACTGGCTTAATACCTAACTTAATGCAGTTCCAATCTCCCCTAGAAATGCAGTGTTGTCAGTCAGAAATTTCCTCTTCAGAAAAAAATGCTGGAATCTGTCTCTTGGGCCCTCTCCATCCCCCAAAGGAAGATGAGATAATCCCACCTACCAAATGAGATCCTTGCCCTTTCCTCTAGGGGAAGGGGACCAAGCCTGAAATAACTCTTTTCTTTGGCTAGTAATGTCTTGCCCCACACTCCTTCCTTATAAAAACCTTCCATTTTGTACAGCTCCTGGGATGTTGCTGCCTGATTCACGAATCACTTAATAAAACCAATTATATCTTCAAATTTACCCAGCTGACTTTTGTTTTTTGTTAATAATAAGAAATACATATTTGGTCTTTGTCCTTGTTTCTGGCACAGAGCTCCTAAAACCCTTGGAATTTCATGAGGAAGATAAAGGTATCTTTTCTTATGTTGATGAGGTGGCTTTTGGAATGTCCCTAGATCACCTAAAGATGGGCTGGTCACCGGAGTTGGAATTTTCAGGGCCACCCCCTCACCTCCTGGGAGAGGGGCTGGAGGTTGAATCAATCACCAAAGGCCAGTGATTTAATCAGTCATACCTATGTAAGACAGTCTACATAAAAAGCCAAAAGGAGGGGTGTCTGGGTGGCTCAAAAGGTTGACTCTTGATTTTGGCTCAGGTCATGATCTCTCAGTTCGTGGGTTAAAGCCCTGTGTCAAGCTCTGCTCTGACAGACAGCCTGGAGCCTGCTTGGGAATCTCTCCTTCTCTTTCTGCTCCTCCCCCAGCTTGCACATGTGCTTTCAATCTCTTTCTCTCAAAATAAATAAACTTTAAAAAATAAACCAAAAAGGATAGGGTTTGGAGAGCTTCTGGATTGGTGAACATGTGGACTTGTGGTAAGAATGGTGCACTGAGAGCATAGAAACTCTGCATCCCTTCCCACATAACTTGCCCTATGCATCTTTTCCATTTGGTTGTTCAAAAGTTATACACTTTTACAATAAACTAATAACTATAAACAGTATAAATAAAACAAATAACTGTAATAAACTAACTATTGGATACTAAGTAGAACATTTCTCTCAGTTCTGTGAGTCCTCTAGCAAATTAATCAAACCCAAGCTGGGGGTCATGGAAACCTCTGATTAATAGCTAGTCAGTGAGTACAGGTAACAATCTGGACTTGTGGCTGGCTTCTGAAGGGGAGCTGGGAGAGGAGACAGTCTTGTATGACTTAGCTCTTAACCTGTGGGTTTTGATACTATCATTGGGAAGACAGTGTCAGAACTGAGTTTAACTATAGAACAACCACAGGTAGCATCCCTGCAGAATTGCTTGGAATCTCCCTCTTCTCCCCCCACCAGACCACCACACATGCACACACACACTTGGAACTGGCTCCAGGAGCCTAGGACAGAAAGCTGAATAACAACAGAAGGAGCCTCTGTCCCTGATTACAGTGCAACTACCACACAGCCCTGAACTGTAGACATTCACACTTCTTTTAGTGGAAAGCAATACACCTTTTTGTGTTTAAGCCACTTTTACTTTGGCTTTTTAAAAATCACACACAGCAGGGCACTTGAGTGGCTCAGTTAAGAGTCTGACTCTTCATCTCGGCTCAGGTCATGATCTCAAGGTCTGTGAGCTGGAACTACTCGTTTGGCTCTGCACTGACAGCACAGAGCCAGATTGGGATTCTTGCTTTCTGCCCCTCTCCCACTCATGCTCATGGCACTCATTCTCTCAAAAATACATGAATAAATGTTTAAAAAAAAAGTAAATAACAGAATCTCATGGTGACATGGACTTGCACAGATATATATTTAAAATGTCACCTTACTTTGTAGTTATAGAATGGTGAGATCTGGATACGTCTGTTAAACAGACTATGTGGTTAGGGACCAGAGAAAAACTTTTCACAGGATAATGCATGTGAAGAATATGTTATAACTAAATTAGCAAAGTATTACCTTTTCATTTATAACAACACTCACTGAAATCCATTTTAAACTTAATATAATTAAGACTAATACTTGTAATTACTACCTGCCTATCAGAAAATAGGAAGTAATTATCCAAATTATAACTTTTAGGCAAAAAAGAAAGGCCTTTACTAGAATCATGTTCACTGCAGCATTATTTACAATAGCCAAGATATGGAAGATATGGAAGCAATCTAAGTGACCATCAAAGGATACATGACTAAGGAAGATGTGAGATCAATCTCTCCCCCCCACCCCCCATACACAATGGAATACTATTCAGCATAAAAAAGAATGAAATCTTGCCATTTGGGTCAACATGGATGGACCTTGAGGGCATTATGCTAAGTGAAATAAGTCATACAGAGAAAGACCAATACTGCATGACCTTACTTATATGTGGAATTAAAACAAAAACAAAGCAAGCTCATAGACGCAGAGAACAGACTGATGGTTGCCAGAGGTGGGGAGTGGGTGAAATGGATGAAGGGAGTCAAAAGGTACAAACTTCTAGTTATAAAATAAATAAGTTATGAGGATGTACTGTACAGCATGGTGACTGTAGTTAATAATATTATTGTACCAAACACCTTGTTTTATTGTGCTTCACAGATACTACATTTTCTTCACAGTTTGAAGATCTGCAGCAACCCTATGCCGAGCAAGTCTATCGGTGCTATTCTTCTAACTCCATTTGTTCACTTTGCGTCTCTGTGTCAAACTTTGGTAATACTGCACTATTTCAAACTTTCTTATTATTTCTCATTATTATTATTTCTCATCATTATCCTATTTGTTATGGTGATCTGTGATCAGTGATCTTTGATGTTACCACTGTAAATGTTTTAGGACACCACGAGCTGCACCCATATAAGAAGGCAAACTTAATTGATAAATGTGTGTCTGACTGCTCCACAGATGGCCCATTACCCATCTCTCTCCCTCTCCTCAGGTCTTCCTATTCCCGGAGATACAGTAATATTGAAATTAGGACAATTAAGAGCCCCACAATGGCTTCTAAATGCTCAAGTGAAAGGAGGAGTTGCACATCTCCCACTTTACATCAAAAGCTAGAAATGATTAAGCTTTAGTGAGGAAGGCCTGTTGAAAGCTGAGATGGGCCAAAAGCTAGGCCTCTTGTGCCACACAGTTAGCCAAGTTGTAAATGCAAAGGAAAAGTTCCTGAAGGAAATTAAAAGAGCTACTCCAGTGAACATATGAATGGTGAGAAAGCAAAACAGCCTTATTGCTGCTATGAGCAAAGTTTTAGTGGTCTGGATAGAAGATCAAACTACCCGCAACATTCCCTTAAACCAAAGCCTAATCCAGAGCAAGGTCCTTACTCTCTTCAATTCTACGAAGGATGACAGAGGTGAGGAAGCTGCAGAAAAGTCTGAAGCGAGCAGAGGTTGGTTCATGAGGTTTAGGGAAAGAAGCTGTCTCCATAACATAAAAATATAAAGTGAAGCAGCAAGTGCCGATGTAGAAGCTGCAGCAAGTTACCCAGAAGATGTAGCCAAGATAATTAGTGAAGGTGGTTATACTAAACAGATTTTCAATGTAAAGTAACAGCCTTCTACTGGAAGAAGACGTCATCTAGGACATTCTCTTGCTAGAGGCTAATGCAGTTGGTGACTCTGAGTTGAAGTAAATGCTCATTTACCATTCTGAAAATCCTAGGGCCCTTAATAATAATGCTAACCCTTCTCTGCCTGTACTCCATAAGTGGAACAACAAAGCTTGGATGACAGCACATCTGTTTATAACACGGTTCACAGGATATTTTAAGCCCACTGCTGAGACCTACTGCTTAGAAAAAAAAAAAAAAAAGATTCCTTTCAAAATATTACTGCTCGTTGAAAAGGCACCTGGTCACTCAAGAGCTCTGATGGAGATGTATAACAAAATTAAATTTGTTTTCATGGCTGCTAACACAACATCCATTCTGATCAGTTTACGGATCAAAAAAATATATAAATTTTTAAATCTTATTATTTAAGAAATATGTTTAACAAGGCTACAGCTGCTATGGTTAGTGATTCTTCTGATGGATGTGGGCAAAGTCAATAGAAAATCTGCGGGAAAGAAGTCACCACTCTAGGTGCCACTAAGAACATCGTAATTCATGGGAAAAGGTAAAAATATCAACACGAACAGGAGTTTCGAAGCAGTTGATTTCAACCCTCAAGGATGACTTTGAGGGTTCAAGACTTCAGTGGAGGAAAGCACTGCACATGTGGTAGAAACAGCCAGACACGCAGAATTAGAACTGGAGCCCGGAGATGGGACTGAACTGCTGCAATCTCAGGATAAAACCTGAATGGACAAGGAGCTGCTTCTTATAGATGAGCAAAGAAAGTGGTTTCAAAATGGAATCCACTCAGGGTGAAGATGCCTGTGAAGACTGTGGAAATGACAACAAAGGATCTAGAATACAACATAAGCTTAGTTGATAGGGCAGCAGGACAGTTTGAGAGGACAGACTCCAATTTTGAAAGAAGTTCTATGGTGGTTAACATGCTATCAGATAGCACTGCATGCTGCACAGAAACTGTGAAAGGAAGAGTGATGGACACAGAAAACTTCACTGTTGTTTTAGCTTAAGAAACCGCCACAGACACCCCAACCTTCAACAACCACCATCCTGATTAGTCAGCAGCCATCAGTATTGAGACAAGACCCCCCCCCCCATTAGCAAAAAGATCATGATTCACTAAACCTCAGATGATGGTGACCATTGTTTAGCCATATTTAAAATTAAGTTATGTACGGTTTTTTTTAAGACATAATGCTATTGCACACTTGATAGAATACAGTATTAGTGTAAAGACAACTTTTATATGCACTGGGAAATGAAAAAGTTCACTTGACTTGCTTTACTGTGATATTTGCTTTATTGTGGTGGAGGAACTGAAATGACCTGTACTTGAAAGTTACTAACAGAGTAGGTCTTAAAAGTCCTCATCATAAGAAAATATAATTTTTTGGGAAATACGTATGGTGATAGATGTTAATTTTAATTACAATTACTGTAGTGATCATTTTATAATATATACAAATACTGAATCACTATGTTATACACCTGAAACTAATGTAATGTTATATGTCAATTACACCTTAATAAAAATGAGAAAGAAAAAAAGAAAAATGGGAAGGTTTTTGTTGATTAGAAAACAATTGCCAAGGTCCACTTTCCACTCTGAACACTTTCTTCATTTCAGCAAAAGCCTCAATGTGGGTGGGGGATCTCTTACATGTGGGTGGGGGAAACCTGGTAATAAAGATATTTATGTATAAAAAGCCACACTTCCACCAGGAGGCAGAGAGAACAACTGTTAAGACTTCTAAAGGACTGTTTTCAAGAACTATTTCAACCCATATTACACTCTGCATTTTATGTATAGAAAGCAAGTCTTCACCTTTCCCTCCAGCTTAGCACGCCCCTGTAGCTTTATGCACCGGGGTCCAAGGCAGGCCTATAATTCACTGCTCTAGGAACGTACACAGCCAACCTGACTACACAGGACTTAGAGTGGAACAAAGTCATGGAGTAAGGGAAAAATAAGGATGGTCGAGTATTGGTATTCAGGGGGAAGAAGAAATCAGCAAGGATTAGATATAAGAAAAATAGAAGACATAGGAGGAGATAGGAGAGACCAGGAGGATGGAAAAGAAAGAGTGAAGATGAGGAAAAATCATTCTTAAGGTTTATTGTGAACTTAACTATTTGGGAACTCTGAATATACTCCTCATAGAATTAATGCTGTAAATAGTAGATAAGTTTCCAGGATCAGTCCCACAGAGGCCTACCTACACCATTTGTGCCTAATATATTGATGAACTACTTCCACCAAATCATCTTTCATGATGGAAGAGGAAGGGGTTTCTCTCCCTAGTTCTGGTGTGCTCACCTTATTGGGTTCTTGCAGGGTGTGTACATTTTACTTTTCAGCAGCACCCCTGTGCTAACAGCAGTAGCACCTTCCCATGGGCAGCACCCCCACCCCAAGCAGTTTCAGAGCAGAAGGTCACCTGCTAGGCACCCCCAAGTCCCCAGGCACCTCCCTGTGGAAGGCCTCTCCCAGCTGTCCAGCGGGTAGATTTCCAGCCGTCCTACTGGGGTGGCACCTCAGTGACCACCGTCTCATTCTCCAACAAGGTCAGAATCTCAGGCCTGAGAGGAAATGGCCTCTTCCTGGGGTGCTCTAGCTCAGTCATAGGGGTGCTGGCTGCTGTGTGCATCTTCGAATTCTGTATTCTTCACAGAGTTCTCTTTGCCCTGTTCATTCCTCCAATAATTATGTTACAATTTCTCTGGTGAAATTACTGTGTGTTTTTGCTCCTTATTGGACTCTTAACTGATATAACAAGATTTTCACAGAAAAAAAACCAACCCCAAATAGTCAATAAATACATAGCATGAAATATACTCAGATTCATTAGTAAGCAGAGAAAGATGGAATCTGAAACAGTGCCATTCCTAGGTATATACTCTAGAGAAATTCTGGCACATCTGCACAGATGTATATAAAACTGTTTATTACAGCACTGTTCATAACAGTGAAAAATTGCACACAACAGCTTGCCCAAAGAGGAAAACAAACTATGGTATATTCATACAATATAACACTACTATTCGAGGTAAAAATGAATAGCTGGAGTTACATGATTCGGTATGGATAAATCTCAAAAACCTAACCTGAACCAGAAAGCAAATTGCAGAAGGAACAAACAGAAATGGCATTTACATAAAGCCAAAACACGCACGCACGCACACACACACACACACACAAGCCTATGGATATAATAATCTAAAAAGTGTATGGAAATGAATAACAGATTAAGGAGGGTGGTTACTTCTGGACTAAAGAAAGGGGAATAGAAAGGGTCACAGAAGAGATACTGATTATAATCTGCAATGTTTAATTTGTTAAGCTAAATGACAGGGAGTACTGATTGCTGGTTATGTTATCTAGCTCTTTTCATATACTTGAGATATTCAAAATAAAACCAATAATTAATAATAAATTGGGGGCACTTGGCTGGCTCAGATGGTAGAGTATGTGACTTTTAGTCTCAGGGTTATAAATTCAAGCCCTGTGGTAGGTATAGAGATTACTTAAAAATAAAGTCTTAAAAAAAAAAAGGTGGGGGAGGTGGTTGTGAAAAAAGTAATAATAAACTGACAGTTCTCAGAGGGTGGGTGATAAAATAAAAAATGTATTATGTACGCAAAGGAAGTTTTATTGGTAAATAGAATGAAAGGTAGTATATTAGGATCTTGATATCAAATTTGAATACCTGAATACTTGTTCATCCATTTGAATACCTGAATACTTGTTCATTCACTGCACAAGAAACTATAATCTGGAAGAATAATGTAGGACAAAAATAATTACACAATCATTACCCTAATCATCATTTAGCTTGGCCACAATGTTATAATTGCAAAACTGGGTTCAGAGTTAGCAATCACACAAAATTCCATCTTATGAAAGAAATACTTACACCTCAAAACATAGCCAGGCCCACATCTGAAAGTAACAATTACACTAGGAATATTAAATTATGTTTAGGCAAGAGCTACTGTCAATAATATCTACTACTCACCAAGTTTAAAACAATTTCTTAGAGGTGAGAAACTCAGGGCAATTTAATATACCCTAAATACTGCTTGCTTCTTTTGATTCAGGGAACACGGCCCTTTGGGTTTTAGAACCTTATATATTTCTTAGTTCTTCTATAAAGTTTAATAAGCAATTTACTGTTCTTGTATTGGTTTGTTGGGGCTGCCATAACAAAATACCACATTCTGGGTGGTTTAAACCAGAGAAATTTATTTTCTCACAATTCTGGAGGCTAGAAGTTCAAGATTAAGGTGTTTTCATCTTTCGTTTCTCCTGAGGCCTCTCTCACTACAAACCCACATGGTCTTTTCTTTGTGCACATGCACCCCTCCTGACTTGTTCTGTGTCCAAATTTCCTCTTCTGATGACACCAGTCAAACTGGGTTAGTGCCTACTCTAATAGCTTTATTTTAACTTAATCATCTCAGTAAAGGCCCCATCTCCACACACAGTCACATTCTGAGGTAGTGATTAGGGCTTTACCATATGTTTGTGGGGAGGACAAAATTCAGCCCACAGCAGTTCTCAAAAATTTTTATGACATGATCCTTTCAGGTTTTCCCATTGCATTTTCATCCTTTTCTCAAATTTTAATTCAAAGGGAGCAGATTTAAGTGCTGTTCGCAATCTCATTTCAAATGGAGAAAAAGCTTTAAATCATTGGCTCTTTTGTCTTTAGCCTTCCACGTTTAATATTTGGGTGGGTCTAGGCAATGCAGAATTTTACATGCTTAGGAAAAAAAAGTTCTCTAGGTCCTTGGCTAGTTAAAAAAATGTTTGATATAATATGTGTGGATATGAGAAAAAAAACCTGTGCCAAAAATGGAGTATATAACATGAAAACAGACTTTTGAATTGTTAATGTTAATTTTAGCTTAGTGGAGATAATCAGTTCAATACCATGGCCATATTCCATCAGACTATTAAAT
This sequence comes from Prionailurus bengalensis, assembly GCF_016509475.1. Lineage (NCBI taxonomy): Eukaryota > Metazoa > Chordata > Mammalia > Carnivora > Felidae > Prionailurus > Prionailurus bengalensis. Next base: position 101,422,278 of record NC_057355.1, read on the forward strand.
CAAAAGAATATGAATTAACAAATTTGACCTTTCAGAATCAGCAAAGTATCATTCTCTTTCTATGCTGTACATGTTTCTCACAGTTTTAACATTGGTTCTCTCAAACTTGGCCAACTATCAGAATCACTTTAGGAATTAAGTTAAAAAACGGATTTTCGAGATTTCTCATAACCTTCTGGAGATGGGATCCAGAAATATGTATTTTTTAAAACTTTATTTATTTTGAGAGAGAGAGAGAGAGAGAGAGAGAGAGAGAATGAGAATCCAAAGCAGGCTCCTGGATGTCAGCATGGAGCCCAGCATGGGGCTTGATCCCACGAACCATGAGATCATGACCTGAGCCGAAACTAAGAGTTGGATGCTTAACCCAACTGAGCCACCCAGGCACCCCAGAAACATATATTTTTTAAAAGTTCTCCAGGTTGTTATTGTAAAGCAAAATACTCAGAAGTGAACACTAGTTCCCAACCAGCTTAAATTAGTAATCACCAAAAATATTTTGAGCACATTCTCATACATACTTATTTCTAAATTATGCATATGTATTACTGTTCTACATATATTACATACATTAGAAAACATTCAAAAATAGAAAACTTGAAGGGATGAAATAGAAAGTAAATACAAATTCAAACATTTTCATTTAACATCCCCAATAGAGTGTTTGCATGTACATTTTAGAGACCTTGGCTTAAATTGAGAAGATCTTTGCATCTTTAATTGCAATACTGTTTTCTTCTGATCTCAGACCTATGTATCCAACTGCCCACTGGATGCTTTCTATCTGGGTGTGCAATAGACACCTTAAATGCAATATATAGACATAAACTACTATTCACCCTTCTTCTGCCACCCCAAGGTGAACTTGGGTAGGAAATCTTTTCTTCCTCCATAATCCACCCAAGTTAAAAACATTAGGGATAAGTTGGATTACCCTCCCTCTTACTCATATGGCATTGATAGTGTATATTCTACTTCCTTAACATCTTCCTCCAACCCTCTAATAACCATTGAAAAAGTGTTGCCTTAGACTCTGCTTCTCTCTTGAATATTACAATAACTCCTTTACTACTCTTCCTGATTATGACATCACATTTCCAGATTTCCATTTATCTTCTATACTGCTGCCAAAGTCATAACCTCAAAATGCAAATCTGATCAAGGTATTGCCCCATTTTATGCCTTCCAGTTTGTATTCCACATGATAAATCTAAATTTCCAGTATGAAAAAAGACTGATCTAGTCTTTGGCTACCTATATCCAGTTCCTTTCTTCTACCCTTTTCTCCCTTATTCCCAATGCTCTTGCCCGAGAGAACCTCGAGTCCTCTGAATGTATGAGTCCTTCTTCAAGAATCCAGGCCAATAACCATTCCCTCTGCCAATAACACCCTTTAAGATCCAAGTCAAGTATCTACTTCTCTGGAAAGCTTTTTGCAAACTTGAGGTAGAGATGATCCCTCTTTTCTGTTACCTAACAGACACTAGATGAATATTTATAGAATGAAAGTAATAAAATGTGATCTGCTGAGTTAAAAAAGTATTGAAAGAAAATAATTCACATTATAAGAGACAAGCACAAAGTTTAGGAAGACGGCAAACAAATGTCAGTTGGTCAAAATAGTTTCTCTTTAGGTGGGTTCAGTGGCTATAAATGAGATGTGATCATTTCAGAATGTAAGCTCTAAATTGGGTCAAAAATCAAAAGAAAAGCTAAAATCTTTTGTAAAAAAGAGGAACAAGGGAGAAAGAAAGATTCATGTAGTCAAAATTCAGAATGCTAACAAGCATAAAAACAAAAATGTGAACATATGCAAAAAGAACCTGAAGAAAACATTTAAAAAATTCCTAAGCCTAAAGTCACAAGAAACTTGAGGAATATATTTAAAAATCATCAAATAGAAGGAATAAGGAGCAGTAAAAATGGGCAAGTGATTTTTACATAGGTTACAAAATAATCTAAGATATTAAGTATTACTGGCATATAATCTTCACATCTGCTCAGATGGTACAATCTGTGAGGTCACAGATGGTATACAGGTGAAAGGGAACTGGTTAAGACTCAGAAGGCTTGGCCTAATTCTAGTTCCATTTTTAACTTCTCTCTGTATCCATCGGTAACATGAGGATATTCTATCTCATTGCAAGGTTATAATAGGGATTAATAAAACAATGTATGTGAAAGCACTCTGTAAATTATAAAATACCATTCCTAATTATGGTGTTACTCTAATTCACCTAACACCTTTTAAAGTTTCTAAAACCACACGCAGTGGTTAAATCTGGCTAGATCAAGACTAGCTTTCTAGAATCCTCAAGCCATTTGGCTTAACTAAGCTCCCTTTTCCCCTGCCATCTCTTCCAAAATGAAAACCTCACACTATGACAACTGGTGAAATCCAAAAACTAAATATAAGCTTAAAACCTACAGATGAGATCACTGCAGACATACTGTGACTGGCAGGTTAATCCAGTGCTCTGATTTATTTCCCACTGATACCAGTGAAGGGGGTGGGGGGGGGGTTCCTTTGATGTGAAAACAGATCCTCAAGAGTCTGTTTTTACATGGAGCTGTAAGAAATAGAAAAAAAAAAAAAGATGGAAACTAGGAAGCATGAGAAATTAAATGTAGCAGTTGGTTTGTAGGCTGAATGTAATATGCCAGCAGAAAGAGGCAGTCTAACAAGTCTAACAAACACTTCTACCCTATAGCCCAAAAAAACAGCTGCAGAAGACATCTTGATTCTCATTCCGTATGGCAAAGAGCCGATTGACCCATGTTAGCTCACCAAAGGTGTTACTGTTATCCATTCCGACACTCCTGGGCAGAAAGACACATATGATATGAGAGTAATAGGTTGTGCCTAACAAAAAGAGACATAAAAAAGACCACCAAGAATGTAAAGAGTAAATCAGTTTGCTAAATTGGAAGAACAGACTTCTATTTCTAGTCATGATGGAGTAATGCACACTGGGTTTGCTGCCCCACCTTAAACAACTAGAAAATCAGATAAAATATATGGAACAATGGGGCGCCTGGGTGGCTCAGTCGGTTAAGTGGCTGGACTTCTGGTTTCAATTCAGGTCATCATCTCACGGTTTGTGAGTTCGAGCCTGTAATCAGCCTCCGTGCTGACAGCGTAGAGCTTACTTTGGGATTCTGTCTCCCTCTCTCTCTACCCCCTCCCCTGCTTGCTTTCTACCTCTCTCTCTCAAGAATAGTTAAAAAAAAAAAATCTTTAATAAAAAATAGGTATGAACGATGATTTTCAGATATTGCACAACAGGCAGAAGACCGTGATCATGGGAGAACTCCTGCAGCTGCCCAAGCTCAGTGGCTGGAGCTTCTGTTCTGCAACACCGGGAGAGATAACCCAAACAGAGCCTGGCAGTCTTGCTCAGATGCCAAATGGCTCAGAGTGCAGAGAGGCCAAGATAGAAAGAATCTGTGGGGTAAAATATTGGTAAATAGAGGGCTATACAGAAAGACAGTGCTGAAGATCTCTAGAGGAGTTTCTTTGAGACTTTGGTCAAAAACTTATCCATGCACACATGGGAGAAAATGATCTGAGGCCAAGGAAAAAGACCACTGGAAAGGAGTAAGTGTACCAATCTTTAGAGCTCATATAATGCTGGGAAAAGTTCAAGTTCCAGTGATCAAGAGTAAAAAAGACCTGATTCCCTAGGGCCTGAGTAATGTCCTCAGAAAGGTATTGCCTTAGTAGTCAGGATAAATGGTCCCAAAACTAAAGGCAGCTCTGACCACCTTAATAAAGGTCAAAAGAAAGCCTTGATAGGATCAAACAAATTTGAACTTAACTGTGTACTAGAGAAAAGCCCAACAATATTAAAGAAATCCTACAAAATCCAGCACACAACAGGAAATTCATAGTATCTGGTATCCAAAAACAAAAAACAAAAAACAAGTGTTAAAGCAGCACAAAAATCTAACCCACAATCGAAGAAAAAGTCAGGCAATGGCAACAGATCCAGAAACAACACAGATGGTAAAATTAGCAGACTAACAATATTAAAACCATTACACTCTGTAGATTCAAGAAGGTGGAGGAAAACATGAATGTGATGAGGAAGGGCATGGAAGATACAAAAAATACTTAAACTGAATTTCTGTAGATGAAAATAACAACATCAGAAATAATAAATATACCAAATGAGAGCAACTGTGGATTACAAATTGCAGAAGACCAGTGAACTTCTTGAAGTTTATAACAAAGCAAAAGACCATTCAAAAACATAACAATAGAAACCATCCAAAATTAAATACAGAGTAAAAAGAAATTGCTAAAACAGAAAATGCACAAAGCTATAAGACAGTATCAGGCAGGCTAACATACATGTAGTAGGAATCCCAGAAAAGGGGTAGGGTAAACAGAAAAAAAATTTTTTTTCAGGGAAATAATAGCCAAATATTTCCCAAATTTGATGAAAACTATAAACCCACAGTTCCTAGAACCTCAAAAAATCCTCTGCAGAAGAAATATGAAGAAAGCCACACCAAGACACATAATCAAATTGGGGATGGAAAAGCTGCCAGAAAAAAAGATGACATTGAGAAGTAACAGGATTTTCTCATCAGAAAATATACAGATGGTTCAGTCAGTTAAGCATCTGATTTCGGCTCAGGCCGTGATCTCACAGTTTGTGAATTGAAGCCCTACAGGGGCTCTGCGCTGACAGCTGGAGCCTGCTTGGGATTCTTCCTTTCTCTCTGCTCCTCCTCCCCCCAACCCCCGCTTATGCTTGCTCTGTCTCTCAAAATAAACTGACAAAAAGAGAAAATATACAAATGAAAGACAATGAAGTGACATGTTTAAGTTCTGAAGGGGGAAAAATGTTAACCTAGGATTTTATATCCAGCAAAAATATCTGTCAAAAATGAGGAAGAAATAAAGACTTTTAAAGAGAAAAGCCAAGAAAATTTCTCATCAGCAAATATGCACTAAGAGAAAAGGTAAAGGAAGGTCTTCAAGCAGAATTTCCATAAAGGAATGAAGAACAATAGAAATGACAAGTATCGGGAAGCCTGGGTGGCTCAGTCAGTTGAGCGTCTGACTTCAGCCAGGTCACGATCTCGCGGTCCGGGAGTTCGAGCCCCACGTCAGGCTCTGGGCTGATGGCTCAGAGCCTGGAGCCTGCTTCCGATTCTGTGTCTCCCTCTCTCTCTGCCCCTCCCCCATTCATGCTCTGTCTCTCTGTCTCAAAAATAAATAAACATTAAAAAAAAAAAATTAAAAAAAAAAAAAAAGAAATGACAAGTATCTGGTAAATATAAGACTTTTTTTTTTCATTTAAATAAATCTCTTAAAAATTGACCTCTTAAAGCAAAAACAATTTTGGGGTTTATAACATATGTAGGAGTAAAATGTGTAACAATAGCCAAAATGGTTGTGAGGGTAAATGGAAGTACACTAATAAGGTTCTTTCACTCTACATGAAGTGACAAAATAATTTCTGAAGTCAGACTGTGACAAGTTAAAGATGCACTCTGAAAATCCTAGAGTAACCACTACAAAGATTAAAACACAAGAGTATAACTGAATCTCAGTCTTTGCTTAGAATGTAGAAAGCTAGAAGAGCATTGCTCTTACCCTTCAAACAAAAGTCATACATTTAATTTCTAAAACTGTAATTTTTCTCAAATTTTTCAGAGACCTGAGGTCACAGGGCAACTAACTAATACAATATCTAAGACAGGAAGAAACTAGTTATGAGTACTTGCTTGTTATGGGTAGATACCAGATGTCATAAAAGTGAGTAAAAAAATTTCAGCTAAAAATTTTTTTTAACAAATTGCTAATGGTAAAGTGGGCTACAGTGAGAGCATAGGATCCCTGGGGCCTCAGACACAGAGTAACTGCATCCCCTTGCACATTCTTCTTCAAAAACTTTACAAAAAGCTCCTAAGAATGACTGGGACAAGGATGAGAAACCTGAAAAAGGTGCATGGTGCAGGCCTGGAGGAGGGAACGGCAGCAGCTATGGGAAAAATATGAAGCTTTGCCTGGGTCTTTCCTATCTCACCTATGGAACAAATGACGTAAGTGATTGTTAGAAGGGCAGAAAACACTGTTGCTTTTAGGGCACAGATGAAGACCCACAGCAGCTGGAAAAAGGCACTAGAAAAAAACCCTTGGTGTAGGGGCAGGGCACTGTCCTAGGTCTTGACCATGAGGTTTCCTATAGCTGGGGTAGAGGCAGAATCACTAAGAAGGACCCATTCTCAAGATTCAGATACTGTGCCTAAGAATGAGGCTGAATCAGAACAAAGAATGCCCCTTCTCCACTCTCCTACCATCATCACCAATATAGCAAGCATTTAATCTACTGCTGGGGGAGGAAAACAGCATGGAGAAAAACTCTGTGGCAAACCAGCCCTCACCCTAAATAGAAGTTAATGCCAGGGGACTTTGAAGCCTGTGGTGCATTGATGATAACAGCTATAGTGACAAAACCCAAACCCAGTTTAACTCTCAACCAGATTGATCAATCTCTCATACTAAAGGCCGAGCAAAAGATAAGGTGTAACTATTTCTAGGCTAATTACACTACTGTCCTATACAAGATGTCTAGCTTTCAATAAAAAGTTGAGACATACAAAAAAGCAAGAAAGAAAACATACCATCAATAGATAAAACAACAGAATTAGATCAGAGATGTCCCAGATGTTGGAATTATTAGAGAATTTAAAATAACTGTGATTAATATGCTAAAGGCTCTGGTGGAAAAGGTGGGCAACATGTATAATCAGATGGATATCAGCACAGAGATGGAAACTACAAGAAAGAATAAAAAACTGGTAGAAAAGGGGCGCCTGGGTGGCGCAGTCGGTTAAGCGTCCGACTTCAGCCAGGTCACGATCTCGCGGTCTGTGAGTTCGAGCCCCGCGTCGGGCTCTGGGCTGATGGCTCAGAGCCTGGAGCCTGTTTCTGATTCTGTGTCTCCCTCTCTCTCTGCCCCTCCCCCGCTCATGCTCTGTCTCTCTCTGTCCCAAAAATAAATAAACGTTGAAAAAAAAAATTAAAAAAAAAAACTGGTAGAAATTAAAAACACAGGAAGAGAGATAAAGAATACTTTTGATGGGTTCATCAGTAGACTCAACACAGCTGAGGAAAGAATCAGTGAACTTGAAGTCAACAGAAGTTATCCAAACTGAAACAAACACACACAAAAGTGGTAGACAAAAAACAGAATAGAGCATCCAAGAGCTGTGGGACAATACCAAATGATCTAATACATGTGTAATTATAATCCAAAAATATCACAGAACACCAACCAGGAAAAATATGAAAAAGGTATCCCTAAAAGAGAATCATAACAAATAATGCAAAAGAAGGCAGGAAAAGGAAAAAAGGAACAAAGAATAATGGTACGAATAGAAAAACACTAGCAAGATGGTCAATTTAAACTCAAATGTAGCATTAATCATATTAAATAAAAATGGCCTAAAACACCAAATAAAAGTCAGCATTTGTCAGAACAGAGTTTAAAAAGCAATATCTAAGACGTCTAAAACACATGCAGGTTTAAAAGTAAAAGAATAAGGGGGCACCTGGGTGGCTCAATCGGTTAAACGTCTGACTTCGGTTCAGGTCATGATCTCACAGCTCATGAGTTCGAGCCCCGCATCAGGCTCTGTGCTGACAGCTCAGAGCCTGGAGCCTGCTTCAGATTCTGTGCCTTCGTCGCTCTCTGCCCTTCCCTGATTTGCGCTCTCTCTCTCTCTCAAAAATAAACAAACATTAAACAAAAAAAGTAAACAAAAACAAAAGTAAAAGAATAAGGCATATTATACAAATACTAAATCAAAAGAAAGTTGAGTATCTAAATTAGTTTCAAAGTGGACACCAATATAAGAAATAAACAAGAGATAAAGGGGGACATTTCAAAATGATCAAGGCTTTATTTCATCAAAAGGATACAACAATCCTCAATGTGTATGCATCTAATAATAGAGCTTCAAAATATAAGAAACCAAAATCAACAGAACTAAAAGAATAAATCCACAATTATAGTTGAGGACTTCTTCCTCCTCAATAATTGACAGAATGAGTTTACAGAAAATCAATAGAAATATGGAAGTTTTAAACTGGAAAGGCAGAGCAGAAATAGGTAAAAGAAAAACAAAGATGAAATAAAGATACCAATTTGTGGGTCAAAGGCTGGTTCCTTGTGAACCACCTAAAATACAGCCTTGGAGTGGCTGAACTGGTTATTCTCAGATTGAAAATGAAGACAACCTAAGATGAGGCATTTGAGAGCCATTTAGACTGGAGGAATTAATGAACTGACAAAGTTATCAATGTGAGGTCTATAAACCCCCTGCAATCAGAATTACTTGAGGTATATATTGAACAGAAAGATTCACAGATCTCTTGACTCTAATCTCCAAGGATGAGATCTAAAAATCTACATTTTTTAAAAAATTATTTTTTTGAGAGAGAGAACGTGAGCAGGTGAGGAGCAGAGAGACAGGGACAGAGTATCTGAAGCAGGCTCTGAGCTGTCAGCACAGAGCCCAATGTGAGGCTCAAACTCACAAACCGAGAGACCCTGACCTGAGCTGAATTCAGACGCTCAACTGACTGAGCCACCTAGGCGCCCCTAAAAATCTACATTTTTAATAATCTTCCCGGTGACTGTTAGGCTCGATGAAAGTACTGCAAAGTACTGGTCTAAGATTGGATGCCATTCCACAGGCAAGGGAACCCAGTAAAGGTGATTGAAAGGCTGAAGTGTATTTCACTGTCCTCACCACACTGAAAGGTCTTAATTATTCAACGTCAGAGTCTACAAGAGGACTTCAGGTCCCTGTAGTGTGGTACTTCATTGTGATTCCCAGAACTCTGGAGGGAAAATGGTGGTGGTGGGTAAGATTAAGGAGGTTTAAAATGAACACAGAGATCTATCTACAGAAAAGGGTGGGGGAGGGGGAAGGGGGAGGAGCTATGTGTGTACATATGTGTTAAGGGTGTATATGGTCATCACATTTAAGGCTGAAATAATTTTGGTTGAGCCATATATTCCCACTCTTCTTTTTCCCAAATAAAATAGGTCAACCACACACTTTTTAATTTCCAGAAGCTAGGTTTCTTGTTTAATAGCCAATATATCAGCATGGCTTAAATATAATAGCTAACACTTATTGAACCAGGTACTATGCTAAGTACTCTACATATGTGAATTTTAACAGAATCTTTATAACCACCTCACAAAGCAGGAATTATTATCCCATTTACACAGGAGAAACTGGGCCATGGAGAGATTATAACTTGCCTCAAGTCATATGGCTATGATAAATCAAGGATTCAAACTGAGGGAAACTGGCAACAAAGATCTGTTTTCTGAGCCTACTCAGCTTTTATTGCCAGTGCTGGTGAGAGATGGCTCCTTCAAATCCCTGGACTAAAGGTAGATTCATATTTGAAGCTAGATCTTGCTCTTGGTGCCAGAACCGAGCTGCCATTCCTACCACTACTGGTTCAACTGCAGGTCAATTAAGAGGAATCGATTCCTTCAAAATTTTCATATTGAAGTCTCTACTGTAAAAGGAATTATGGGCCACTTCTTTCTTGCCAGCATGGCAAAAGACCAAGAACACTACTGGCTCTGCCTCAACTGAAAACTGAGCAGTCTTTTAGAAAGCCGTCAACTTCTCTATTGTATTAAAAATCCTGGTAGCTGGTGGAGATGTTCTAAATGGGCTTTGGGGGTGAAGTCAGTACCTCCCACAGCTGGTGACAGGATCCGCATACCAAAAAAAGTAGATGCTCAAAAACTTAGAATACTTTCATGTGAAGGAATTCCTCCTTTCCCACAGTCAGTGTATTTGTAAGAGAAACCGTGCACACCTCTGATGCACAAACCAGGAAAGCTCAAGACAGCAGCACAGCTCTTTCTGGGGCCTGAAAGACTAGGCAAAAATCCGTCAGGGTTTCTCATAGGAGCAAGCAACAGTTCACAAGGGGTTCTAGGACTGTGCCTAATCGAGAGTCGATTACCAAGAGTCAAGGCTAAAGAAAAGGTTATGTCAGGAAAGAGACTACAAATTGAATAGGAGAGCTGAAAGCCAAGAATGTCAAGTGGGTTGTAAATTTGAAAGGACAGAAGAGGCAGGAAAACGGAGAAGTAATAACACTGTTATATAGAACTTACTATCTATCATGAGATGTTTCAAGATCTTTGAATATTTTAACACATTTACTACAATAATCCTAGGAGGTAGGTCCTATTATCCACATTTTACAGAAGGAACTGGGGCACAGAGAATTTAAGTTGCCCACAGACAGACAGTATATGGCAGAGCTGGGATTCTGACCCAGACAGGTGACTCCAGTGGTCATTTACATTCATGAACAAGATACAATGCTGCCTCTCTAGAAAAACTAGTAAGAATTGAAATGGAAGTGGCAGAGATAAAACTGATGAGCTGAGGTAGGGTAAAAGCTATTCTGAAAACAAAGGTTGTAAACCAGATCCACCCTTAATGTGTGACCTACCCTACATTTTGATGGGTTCTAGGTCTGTCCATGAAAGACAGAATCCTGTCGGGCAATCAGAATTCCAAACAATTCAATCCGATATTCCAGGATTAGGAACATTTGTTATATGTGAAGTACAGTAACACCTTTCTCACCCACCAAAAAAAGTGTAATGCGTGATGTAGTTTATACAAAATGACAGGCAAAATAGCAAACAGGTTAAAAATAAAAATATACTATATCCAAAAAAGATATTCTAAAATATAAGGTCCCAATTTTTTCTAGTGAAAGACAAAGAACAGAACCATGGGTAGTAGTGCTAACCTCATATAAAAAGAGTAAGAGTGGTTAGCAATACAATGAAAATGTCAAGCAAAGGCAAGCATCTGTTCATAAACCTTACATACACACCTGCCTCATTTAGTGCTAACCATATACGAAAGGTTCATTTCAGCAGGACAACCAGCATGGTAGAGTGAGTGCCATTAAAAGTGCTTCAACAGCCAGATTGTGCTTTCTTCAGTTTGAGTGGTCCTCAACAATCTCTTCCTAGTAGACTCTCTTTTCTTTCTGATTTTTTTAATTTATTTTTTCAATTTACATCCCAGTTAGTTAGCGTATAGCACAACAATGATTTCAGGAGTAGATTTCTTAATGCCTCTTATCCATTTAGCCCTTCCCCCCTCCCACAACCCCTTCAGTAACCCTCTGTTTGTTCTCCATATTTAAGAAGGACTCTCTCTTTTCAATGACTGTCTTTTGATTCACAGCAAGATTGTTTTTTCTTTTTTTTTTTTTGAGAGGGAGAGACAGAGTGCACACATGAGGGTGCATGCGGGGGAGGGGCAGAAGGACAGAGAGACTCTTAAACAGTCTCCATGTGTGAAGATCTTGCCACTGTGAGATCATGACCTGAACTGAAATCAAGAGTAGGGGCTGTTTAGATGACTGAGCCACCCAGGAGCCCCAAGACTTTGTTCTCTAAAGCATAAACAAACTTGGGGGTACTTAATGTTAAAACATACCAGAGCCTTAGTGAAGGTCTAGATGGATGAAATAGGAGGACAGGAGATACCCTATCTAGAAGCGTATCTAGAAGCAATTCTACAGAATGAGAAGAAAATAATGGATGCAGTCAATAAAATACTAACTGAAAGTTGATCATTTGTAATAAAGAGTAATATGAAGGCTTAGAAGTAATTCCAATTCTGCTCCCTGTGCATCACCTAAAGTTACTGAACAGCACCTTCCATAGCATATGATATAGAAGATGTATGTTTGGCACAGTTTATCTAGTTCTTTGTCCCATATCATGTGTCTCAAGTGCTATCCTACATCAGTTTTCAAAATGATGGTTCACTGAGAAGTGGCCAAAAAGTGAATTAGTAATATTAGAGAGAGATTCCCATTCATATAGTTAAAATTATACTTTAGCAAATAAACTCTTAACTCTCAACTATTTGGAAAAGATCTCCATTCAGATGGAATTTATATTTGTCTAAGATTTCCAGATACCTGAAGTCCTGGGGTACAGAAGTACCAATAACAATGTAATTTCCAAAGGCTGGCCTGGCCTCAAAAGTCATTTGACAGATTTTATTTAAACATACAATGATTATAAAGATTATCTAGATATAGCTTAATGTAATAAGACATTAGAATAAATATTAATGAGTATATAGTTTATTCTTGTATGGCAACTGATAAAATTAGAAAGCAGTACATAAAATAGAATTATTTTTATATGATCATATCAAGATTTCCACCATTTTTCTTTAGTTCTCTGGCATAGGCAATCTTGATAGTAAACCGTGGGTAGTGGTTTTCACAATCTTGAATTTCACTTGTCCCCTAATGTTTTCACCATCTTGGGGACTCCTGTCCCCTAATCTGGGAGTACCAAAAAGTATCTACATTTTGCCTTTCATTCCATTAATCCACTCATTTGTCAGTGATTCAACATCTTTTGTGAGTATAATTTCCCTTTACCAAAGTGGACACAAAAGAGTAGAATTGTAAGTTATATAAACTGGCTCTACAAAATGAAGTTTTTTCTTGTTCCACTTTTAACTTAGCTTTTAGAGATGTGCCCTGGCCAAAAAAAAAAAAAAAAAAAAAAAAAAAAAAAAAAAGAGGGGGGGAGGGGAGAGAGAGAGAGAGAGACTAGTATTTATACCCTTTATCAGTGATGAAGTTTCTCTTGATAACATGTACAGGTTAAATGTTATTACACTCATAAAAGATAAAGGACTTAGATTAGATTCCCCAACAATCAGGGATTCTAGAACTGTCTACCTCACCACCTCTTTTGCCCCAATAATCATCTTAGGCTTCCTTTGAGTGCATTTCCCATTTCCCTCTCCCTTCTATCTCCCTACTCTCTTCACCCAGTGTCCATAATTTTATGAGGATTCCATGACCAGCACATCCAGCTCCCCCACCCCCGATCAGAAAAGGATCACCCCTAAAGTTCCAGACATCAAAGCATCAAAGATCTTAGCAAAGCAGAAACTATAGGGTGTGATGTGGAGATAAAAGACCCAGGATATAAGATTTGGAAGAAGGAGCAGTACAAAAGTTCTCTTTTATGAAAAACTTGTAAAGGAGGGAAAAAAAGAGGGGGGGTGACATATGGAGTAAAGAAAGACATACCAATGACTCTGAACATTTATATAAAGCATGTGTACAACATGCATTATTACATTTGTGCCATATACAAATAAGGTGGATCAATAACTGATACTAGATCAGTTTTAAAGTAATCGTACAATGTAAAGGAAAACAAAAGTCCTGAATACCTTGGCCAGGTTGTACTAAGTCCTGCCCTCCATACAGATGTCTCAGTGTCATTCTTATCTTTGTACTCTTTCAGGAGGTCACTGAAAAATGCAGTCTAAAGCAGGCTTGATCTAAAACAGGGTTCTCAGAAAACTTCTGCCAGGATTCTGCAAACCTGAGCAGCCAGGGTTCCAATACAGCCCAAGGCTGCTTTCCAGTCTGGGCTACTGGGAGACAATGCAGTTAAAAAGAAAAGACTCAACACTTTTTCAGAATCAGGCATGACAATATCTGGTCTCTACTCCCTATAGTTTGCTTTACTGGAGGCAGAAACTGATCAAGAAAGAGTGCCTTCTACCTGGTTGGACTCCATTACTTTCCCATGATGCCCTGTGAGACGGTTACAGTCATGCCCAATTAATAAACACCATTTAATTTGGGTACTTTCAGAAAGAGCCCTTATTTTTCTATCTCATTTTGGTGGGAGTATTATTTTTTCCTCAATATATCATGAAGACTGGTTAATTTCTAAAATGTTTGAAAGTGGTTTAGAATTATAATAATGTAAGTAGACCTCAAGTATACCAGAAAGTGGGGGAGGGGGAAGAAACTACACATTCATATAAATATTTGGTCGGGGCGCCTGGGTGGCACAGTCGGTTAAGCGTCCGACTTCAGCTCAGGTCACGATCTCGCGGTCCGTGAGTTCGAGCCCCGCATCGGGCTCTGGGCTGATGGCTCAGAGCCTGGAGCCTGTTTCCGATTTTGTGTCTCCCTCTCTCTCTGCCCCTCCCCCGTTCATGCTCTGTCTCTCTCTGTCTCAAAAATAAATAAACGTTAAAAATAAATAAATAAATAAATATTTGGTCAAATAAATAAATATTTGGTCAAATAAATAACTTTAGTCAATAAATGGAAATTACATACTCCCTTGTGCATAATGCACACATCACTGCCATAAGAATTGCTTTGAGACTATTCTAAACTCATTAAGTATCTCCATAATGTTCCATATGCCTTTCCACCACTATTACTAAATGCTTGGGCCACTTTCTTGCTAATTCTTTACAAACACTCTTTCACCTGTGATGACATAAAGGCCAATAGCAACAAACCTTGGGTACTTGACAATTTGGCACTGGTCAACCTTATTAACTTTCATGTGAGTTTCTACAAACAAGGATTATTGTTTTCTGAGATCCACATAGTTAGAGTTAAACTTAGTACTTTGTGCCAACCATTGTTCCAGGCACGTTATGTACAATAATTCTCAAAACAATCCTATGAAATGGCTACAAGTAGTTTAGGAAGAAGAAGGGGAACAAGGGAGTTCACTTAGCCATTACTCAGCAATAATCAATTTTTTATCAAAATGTCTACAGGCAGTAAGAAAAATATCTAAACAGACAATAAAATGAAAATAAACTTCCTACAACACTTTTTTCATATATAATAATACTGGCTTCCTGTCTATAGAAGACAAATTCTATTTCCCTTCTGATTCATGTACCCAAAATTGGTTCAAATTTTATCTGCTAGTAAGAGTTCAAAAGGAAGAGCAAATATAAATGGCACGTTTCTTTTAGACTGAGCATAACTAACTTACTGGCCTTGACACCCAGGTGTAGTGGGCTTAATTAAGTCACAAAAAGCCTAAATCAGCACTGGAATCCTCCTACCACTTTGTAGGAATTTTTGGAAGTTTTTTTAAATTTCAATTTTTTTAATGTTTATTTAATTTTTTTTTATTTTAAATTTTTTTTTCAACGTTTTTTATTTATTTTTGGGACAGAGAGAGACAGAGCATGAACGGGGGAGGGGCAGAGAGAGAGGGAGACACAGAATCGGAAACAGGCTCCAGGCTCTGAGCCATCAGCCCAGAGCCCGACGCGGGGCTCGAACTCACGGACCACGAGATCATGACCTGAGCTGAAGTCGGACACTTAACCGACTGCGCCACCCAGGCGCCCCATAATGTTTATTTAATTTTGAGGGAGAGAAAGAGAGAGTGTTAGAGGGAAGGGGGAGAGGATCTGAAGCAGGCTCTGCACTGACAGCAGAGAACCTGAGGTACAGCCTGAACTCAGGAACTGTGAGACCGTGACCTGAGTCGAAGTCGGATGCTTAACCAACTGAGCCACACAAGTGCCCCAGGAGTTGTTTTTTTTTTTTTTTAAACTTTCATTGCCACCATTCAGGAAGTTTCCAGAAAGGTTAAAAAAGTAAAATGAGAAGAAAGTCAAAAGCTGCAAAAGCTGAAGAGACCATACTGGGACTGACCCCTCTCCCCAGCAAGAGAAACGTGAGAATTTACATAATACAGAGACCTGAAGAACCAATTGGAGCAAAGTGACATGGGAGTGGGGATTTTGGGGGGAATGGTAAAACATGGACAAAAAAGCACTACTGTATTTCCATTGTAGCTCATAAGGAAGGCCTGGGACACCCACAGGATTGTATATCACAGAAAAGTATTTAGAAAATGCTAAAATGGAGTCAAAATAGGTGTTGCTGTCATGCTAGTTAACACAAATTAATTTATAACTTATAACTGGTCTGTTGGCTATCTGCTTTTGAAAAGAAAATGTGAGAAGACTAAGTCCACATTTCCTTTCAGATTAACTTCTGTAAGCCCTCACTGATTTTCTCTTGATTTATGACAAGACCATTGTAATGATATTTCCCAACTCTTCAATTTAACCTTTGAATTAATCACCTAAGTAATAGAGAACTTTCAATTGTTTCATTTCTTAATACTCACAGGATAAAGTTCAAAGTCTTTAGCATTGCATATCTATCTTGTTCCTTTCCTAGTTACTCTCCCAGATGTACCATTCAAAGGCAGGTCCTCCCTTCACAATTTCCACCTGCCCTTGACCAAACAACTCTGTCTGTTATGGTCAAATCCCAAGCCTACCCTATGTGTCTTGGCTGCTGTAGGTGCAGCCCTAATTTCCTCCAAATGCCATGTAATTTCATGCTTCTCTGTCCCTGCATATGTTACCCCGTCTGGCTGAAAAGCCTTTCCTTGCATCTCCCCAATTTTTTTTGCTTCAATTCACCCTTTAGAACTCAGTCTTACATTATCTGGGAAGCTTTCCTGATACTGTTACCTTTGGGTGGTGGGTGGGTCAGATGCTCTTTGGACACCACACTAGACTTTAAAATGCTTCATCACTTCTAGCTGAGAAACCTTGAACAAGTTCATTAATTTCACTGAGCCTGTCTCTTCATAAAGAGAATGATATCACTATGAAAGAATGTGAAAAATCACTTTATAAACAGTAAAGCACTATGCAAGCATTAACAATTTTATCATAAACCAAAAGAGTACACAACATTCTAGGTGAACATACTTTAGTCAATTTAAGGGTAGGATTCATTCATTCTTTGGTCTCCAGACTCCTCTCCAAGGATGCCCTGCAAAGTTTTACCCAACTTTTTGGCTCCACTAAGTCCTATTCTTCTATATTCAAAGGAAAAAAAATTTATAGTGATGTCTAGGACATTTGAAAAGACTAAGTGGAAAACTCCTGAAGAGTAAGGATTGTCCTTTCTTCCACCTTTCCCATGCCTTCACAAGACTACTGTATTATGCACACACAAATACTTGGCAAGAAGAGCTGAATGAATGAATAAATGAATGAGTGAACATAAGCATACCCCATCCTTAGTGAGTTTGTAATTAAAGGGAGTGATGTGACAAATCCCATATGAATCTGGCCTTGTGAAAATGTTAACAAATGCCTTCAATGTCAGTGAGAAATTTAATTTTCTGCCATGCTTATTTTATTTGGTGACTTGATACATACTGTAATTGCTATCTTAGGGACTCAGGCTTAACATATGAATGTTTTAACATTATCAGAATCACCCATGCAATTCAATACCTATTTATTAAATATCTACTGCACTAGGCTCAATGAGAGTATGAAGATAGAGGTGAACTCTGCCCATAAATTGCTTAAAATACAGAAAGGAAGCTAAGTCACCAATATATGTTAATACAAAATAGAATATTATAAAATACATGGAAAACCTAAGGCTAGTAACAGTCAATGAAGACATCTGAGTTAAGGCACTAGGCCCATAAAACTAAAACTATATATTACAAATTATTGGTGGCCAAAAGTTTCATTAGAGTAGAATATACATATATTACATATGTAACATTTGCTTTTAATCTAATTTAATTACAAACTTATTTGTGTTGTTATCTAATTGAAGAAGAACCATCGTTAACTTATATCACACGTGTGCCAAGCACAGTTTCCAGCCAGTTAGGTACATTATTTCATTTACTCTACGACGTAGATACAAGTATCCCTATTTTATAAATGAGGAAACCAAGGCATAGGCCTTGCCACTTTTCAAGGTTAGGAGGCAAATTGAGAATACGTAAACAAGAACCTAAGAGACAAAAACGAGTATTCCACAGAGAGTGAGCGGACCCATTTGCCAGCACTGCTTTTCATTTCTCCCCAACGCACCCGGTGGAAACCACCTATCTCCTTTCCTTTCCCGCTGTACTGTTGTTGTTTTTTTTTCCCCCGAGCCCATAACTTAACTGTTGATTCTCGTGCAGATCACCTCAAGCATTCCCACTTCAGAGGACAGGCTGCTCTTTAAATCATAGGCAGTTCAGAGTAAATAAGACTGAATCAGATCCCCAGGTGGACAAAGCTCAGGTAGGATCACGAAATTAAACCTTCGGGCTGGGCATCCGTTCCTGGATCACCTCCAAGGGATGGCAGCAGCACCCAGCTCACCCAGGAGGCGCTACCCTGGCGGTATCTTCTCCTACTGACCCCACGCGGCTTGTATTTTGCCATCTGGTCATTCACCCTTCACCTGCCGGCGCTGCGGGTCTAATCTCCATCCTGCTCCTACCAAACGCCAGGCCTCAAACGCCTCCCTCTCCGCGGCGGTCAATCCCGAACCCACCCGGGTGCTCCTCGGCCCCCGCAGCAGCAGCCCGTCCCGCTCCCTCCCCCGGCCGGCTACTCACGGTTCCAGTACACCGGGTAGCACTCTCCTTGGGTCACATCCACCTCGTACAGGCCGCCCCGCACACACACCCGCTCGATGTTCACCAGCTCCTCCATCTCGGGCTCGTGCCCCGCGCCGCGCGGGCAGAAGCCGCAGACGCGGTCCTCATCGTCGTCCTCCCCCGAGCTGGAGGCTGGGCCGCACACAGGGTCGCCGTCCGGGTCCCCGGCCCGGGGCAGGCCACCCGTGGCCTGCAGCAGCGTTCGGAAAGCGAGCTCGATGCGGAGCGAGTCATAGCCGATGAAGGGCTTCCAGGTCTTCTTGTCCTCCTTGTAGAACCAGCGAACCTCCTCCGGGCCAAGCTCGGTCACTACCTCGTAGCGATGCCGGGCGGCCGCGCCGCCAGGCCGGGTGCGCTTCCTCTCCCCGAGCCCTCCTCCCGCCGCCCCGCTGCCCCCAGCGCTCGACGGGACCAGCGGCGGCTGGGGCGGCGGGTGCAGCGACGAGGAACTGCCGCCGCCGCCACTCTCGCCTTCGCTGTAGTAGCGCAGCGAAGAACCGGACTCCGCGGAGCTGAAGTCGTAGGTCTCATCACTGAGACAGGAGTCGAGCGTCAGGTGGTGGTTGTGGTCCTCCGCGCCCGGCGCCAAGTGCAGCCCGGGCTCTCCGCGCAGCAGGGCCAGGGGCACCTCGCCGTCGCCCGGGTCCCCGCCGGGCAGGTGGTCGAAGCAGCACACGCCGCCGCCGAACGCCGGCTCCGCATCTGAGCCCAGCTCCCAGGCTGCGTTGCCGCCGCCCCGGCCGTTATGCTCAGGGCTCCGCGGAGACCCGCGGCCCGGGTAATTCATGGTGTGGAGACGCCGCCGGCTGCCCGGCCCCGCGCCGAGCCGCGGCCCCCAGCGCTTCCGCCACACATTCAACGCCGTCGCCCTCTCCACCGGTAGTTTTTAATCTTTCAAATCCCAACCGGGGCTGCGGCGGCAGCGGCAGCAGCAGCGGCGGCTCCGCCCCTCCGAGGCCAGCGGCAGCCGCAGGCACGTTCCAAGGCCCGCCCCATTGTCGCGCAGCCCGACGTGGGCGGTGCTTAGCGCCGGCCCCGCCCCTAGGGCCGCGCGCGCCACACCGGAAGCATCTCGTCTGCCCGCGCGTGGCATTAACCTCGTGGCTTTCCCCTCTGGCCTGCGGTAGTGGGTCAGCTCAGGGCACCTGCAACTCTTAGGATTTCTCAATTCTCTTACGCCTCCCCTTTCTTCTCCCTGCACACCTGCCTCGGCCCCCGCCTTTCTGCGGTTCAGAGCCCAGATGAGGAGAAGCTTTATCCCACTCATCCTGGCAATCTGGGTCATGAGCCCAAGGGCTTAAGGTACAGGAGAGGGCCCCTGGAAGTTGGGTTCTCCTGACATTGCTTTTGTGATCTTAGGTCCTCATTTGGACCTTCTCAGTCACCTAGCTCTGGTTCCTCCAGAGCTGTAGGCCTACACGAAGGCACCCCACCGCATACGTGCGATCTCTAATGTTGACATCACCAATGCCACTCAGAAACCAGAGTCTAAACCTCTCTTCAGAAGCCACCTCATATTATTGTTTATTTTTCGATACTTGTTTCCTGTTTTCTCAACCTCACTCTTAGGCCATCGGTGGAGACCAAGTCCATATGTCTCAACCTCTCCCACACAGTGGGTGCATAATCAACGTTCATTATAATGATGGCAAGTGCAACCGATTGTGATAGATTATTATTTCGAAAGCCAGAAAACATTAGGTTCTAGACTTAGTTTTACTAACTAACCACTAACTAACTAACTAATCATCTCCTTGATCTTTTTGGTTTCCTCATCTGTAAAATGAAGTGATTATTGAACCAGATGATCTCTAAAATGTCTTCCAGCAATGGAATTCTATGATCCAACAGTTTCTTCATGTTCTTTACGCATCTCTGATTCTGCAGCTTACTTTCTGGGATCAGATTGAATGCTGAAGCTCCCCTATGTAGTTATTTTATACTACAAAAAAGTAATTTTATGAGCACATCACCCTATGTTGAGAATCCAGAGAAAAACAATCTCCAACCTCAGTGTTCTCAATTCATGACCAGACAATCTTCACTGTTTCTTTTACTCCTTTGGTGGAGGAATCAGATTCCTGGGGCAGTTTTTCTTGCCTTGTGATCTAACCTGTTAGATTAAGTCATAATTTAAAGCAGGATGGTCTCTAGCTTGTACAGTGTTAGATGAATTTGAAAGGACATTGCTTCCTGTATGCAAGGTAAGATACAAAACAGTGTTGCAATTCATATCTTGGAAAGCAGAGTATGGTTTGTTTTGCTCCAATTTGTACCATTGCCCAAATGATAATTTTATGTAGTGAACAACCTGTCCGACTGAACACTGCAGCCCTGACTCAAACATCTAAGATCAGAACCCTCATCTCCATTTATAGTGCTTTCTGAATGCTTGCTTTTCAGTTTCTTCTCCAGTCTTTCTATGACAACATGCAGAATATGAAGTTTAGTTATGAGCTTTGCTCTGTTTACTTCCCATGAAAGTATTTATTCTACAGTGCTTTGATAGTCACTTTTGTTCTGGGTGTCAATAAAAAAGAGAATGGGAGAGACTCAGTTCCTTCTTTAAGGACCGTATAGTCTAGTGGGGGATATAGGCAAATAAACAGATACATTAGCGTAGGGTGTGATAAGTACCATGAAGTGGATTCAAAATAAGAGATATAACGTTTAAAATATTGTCTATTTCTTTAGGTTTCTTGATGGAGCATAGCCTACCCATATGACTTCTGATTATTTTAGCTGAATGTTAACTCATTAGGACCATACAATTCCTATTAATGAATATCATCCTTTATAAAAAAAGATTACTCTCTACCTTGTATTAAATGCATATTTCTATTGTTTAAATGTTGTGATCATATCAAGATTTCCACCATTTTTCTTTAGTTCTCTGGCATAGGCAATCTTGATAGTAAACCGTGGGTAGTGGTTTTCACAATCTTGAATTTCACTTGTCCCCCTAATGTTTTCACCATCTTGGGGACTCCTGTCCCCTAATCTGGGAGTTATCCTCTTCTGGTCCATTGTGTAAGGCCATACTCTTTTAGGTAGCCTTAAGAGGCTCTTGATCCTCAAAGATGATGAAAAAAAAAAAAAAAACCAAACAAACCCCACAATCCAGTTGACAGGAGAAGGGAATCCCACATTCTTTTCTGATTTCACTATTTTGGTTTAGACTTTGGTGAAGGGAGATGTCACTCAGTATTTTGGGGAGTTGAGATTGCTTCTGCCTCTTGGAAATGAGCCGAACTAGGACAGACCCATGTGGCTGGCCTCAGGCTGACAGTGAGTAAAAGATACGTGAAAATATAATTTCTAATTTCGTGCAACTGTATGTGCTTATTTGCTTGTTATTCCTTAGCCATGTCAAGGCAAAGGCCATGAAGTTGCTCTTCTCAGCTTTCTTTTCTGCTTAAAAAAAAATCATCCTTCCTGCTACTACTCTCCTACTTTTGCTCTTTTGAGTATCGTTTTAGATCATAATATCCTGATAAGGGGGGGAAGGTTTCCTCTGTGCAGTCCGAACTTGTTGGCATAGGTGTCAGGTGGCTCTTTATCACTACTCTACATTATAATTGTATGCAGTTGACACAGCAGTATCTGAACATTCATGGTATGTGTGTAAAGCATTATATTATATTTTAGTCATTACCCAAGATCAAGCCTCCTACGGGTAAGCCAAATAAGTTTGATTGATTCAGACTTCTGGTATTTGTGTATCTAGGCTGCTGCAATAACCAGGTGGAGGTGGAACCAAGCCTGGGGGAGTTCCTGTGGGCGTGGGAGAGAAAAAAGAGGCAAAGGCAGGTGGTTTGTACTATTAAAGACTGAAGTAATTCATCTGCACATCCTGCCATCTTCTCTTCCCCATTAGGTATATATGACTGGGGCTATCTAGCAACAACAACCATCTTCCCCTCCTTATCTCTCGAAAGTTACATGGTTCAATTTTATACCCTCTTTCCCTTTTCTTCTCTAAGGTTTCCCTGTTGCTCATTTTAATCCATTTTCACCTGTATAAAAATATCAGGAGTAGCCTTATGCCATGCGGTTTATACTGAGTCAATAACCCACACCCATATTTGAAATGACTGTCCAAAGTATGTGATGGAAAATTTCGAATGAAGAAAGAGGGTGGCTATATAGCCATACCCCTATCTGCTCTATCTCGGATTTGATAAGCCATCCACTACATTACAATTTTTATTGTACTTTTTATTTTTGTAGGATTACTATTTATCCAGTTTGAATGTCCTAGTGTTTTCATGCTACTTTAACAAAATACCGTAAACTGCATAGCTTATCAACAATAAACATTTATTTCTCACAGTTCTGGAGGCTGGGAAGTTTGAGATCATGGTGCCGGCAGATGTGTGTGGTGAGATCTTCATGGCTCATTGACAGTCATCTTTTCATTGGGTCTCCATGTATCAGAAGGAATGAGGGAGCTCTGCGAGGCTTCTTTTATAAGGGCCCACCTCCTAACCCCATCACCTTGGGGATTAGGATTTCAACATGTGAATTTAGGAGGGTGCACAAACATTCAGACCATGACAGAGGGTGTCTTTTTTGGGTGCACAGGTTAAATGGAATGATAAACTAGACTAAAGCAGGGAACATTCATTGAATATATATTAGTTATTTGCTAAGTTCCAGGTACTAGCTAGGCCCTACAGTGAAGCATTCCCAGTCTAGAGGTATCTTTAAATAAACCCAGAATGCCAACTTTTTAGCTTCTATAAGGAATATAGTTGTAATGCAGAATGACCGCAGGAGTCATTCTTTCCCTAAAGACAGATCAATAGAGGAAGCCAAATTACAATAAAAATGTAGCTATGTGAGCAGAAATAACATATGAAAACATAATGAATAAAGTCATTCATCCTTCTATTTATTCATTCAACAAATATTTATTGTCTACTGCTATTTTGCTGATGGTTTGTTTTGTGTTAATTGAAGTCACAATTAAAATGTAGAATTATCAAATGCATTTACTTAAAGATTTGGAAGAGGTCTGACCACAAAATTGTTCCTACCAAAACCCCATAAATTTTTTTTAATGTTTATTTATTTTTGAGAGAGAGAGAGAGAGTGCAAGTAGGGCGGGGGCAGAGAGAGGGGGAGAGAGGATCCAAAGAGGGCTCTGCACTGACAGCAGCAAGCCCAGTGTGAGGCTTGAACTCAGGAACTGCGTGATCATGACCTGAGCTGAAGTGGGGTGCTCAATCAACTGCACCACCTAGGTGCCCCCCAATTTTTTTTATATTCCTTCTGGAAATAAAGGCCAATGGCATTGAAGGTATATATTCAAATGAAACAGATTGCAGATCAATACAATATTGATGCATTCTTAATGGAGGCAACCACAAAATCCTTAGCTTGTTTACATCGGAAAAGAAGATTTGGCTATATCCCTGCCCTTTCATTATAGAAAAGTGTGTTAGACTATGACCATAGGCTATTGTGAGGTCTGCATTATGCATCCACTGTGGATGCATTTGATGACTTTTGTGTTCTAGGAGTTTTTCCTATCTTATCCCAGAGGTAAACCAAAAGTAAATATTTATTTATTCACAAAGTATATGGTACATAATTCATACATAGTATGTACATATAGTATATAATTCATATCAATTACCTTTAACAATAAGTAATTGATAATCATAAGTTTTATTAAGACTTAGATATAGTATCTTGTATATTTGTAGTTTATTCTGATTCTCATATGATAAGTGAGAAAGGAGAGAAAAAAGAAGCTATGTTTCAGTAGGGATTTCCACTAGTGCAACTCTGAGTAATTTGCTGAGTTTTTAAAGGACTGAGTGGCAGAATCAATTCAGTGTTGTAACTGCTGCTTAAGACAGTGTCTTTATCCTTACATCATAAGTCAGCATTTCAAGTGTCAATCTATATGATTGTAGACTTACAAGCCCACAGACCCCTTTCACAGCTTTCCCATTGCTTTTTGAACCATACTTTTAAGACATTAGGGTAATATCATTTACAAATTAAAATAGGATGGTAGGAAAGCAAAGTTCTTCAGAAATTTAATCTTCTTTAAGATTAAGTAACCTGTATTTTAAATATAAGAAATGAGTAACAATGGTCTCACGTTTACAATTCACTTCTTTACTTCTTCAGTTTAGAACTTCAGAGTCAAACTAATTACTAATCATCAATGAGAGCTCACAGTCCTTTATCTGATTATTCATATTATTATACTTCTTGAGTTAGAAATGATAAGCCCTGATCACTCATATTACCTTACTTTCAGGTTAGAAACTATAAACCTCTTGAGATGCTCTTGGTTCTTTGGAGGTAATCTTAATGAAGATATAGAGGGACAGTGTATTGGTGTCCTAGAGCTGCCATAAGTAAATTTCTACAAACTGCGTGGCTTAAAACAACAGAAATTCATCCTTTCACAGTTTTGAATGTTGTCAAAGTTGGTTCCTTCTGGAGGCTGTGAGGGAGGAACTGTCCCATGCTTCTCTCCTAGCTTCTGATGGTTGCTCGCCTTTAGCTGCCTTTCTCTAATCTCTGCCTTT
This sequence comes from Prionailurus bengalensis, assembly GCF_016509475.1. NCBI lineage: Eukaryota > Metazoa > Chordata > Mammalia > Carnivora > Felidae > Prionailurus > Prionailurus bengalensis. The sequence goes on from NC_057355.1 coordinate 101,447,155, forward strand.
GTCATCACATGATCTTCCTTGTGTGTCTGTATGTCAGTCCTTCCTTTTCTTAAAGGACACCGGTCATTGGATTAGGGCCCACTCTAACCCAGTATGACCTCATCTTAACGAATTACATCTGCTAAGACTATTTTTCCAAGAAAGGCTACATTCTGAGGTTCTGGCCTACATTCTGAGGTTCTGAGCTACATTCTGAACAAGAATTTTGGGGGGATACTAGTTGATCCACTATAAACAGTAAATGCTTATATGCAAGCACAAGTGCTTAAACAACTTTGTCAAGCATGTAAAAAATGACTAGATTAATTTTTACCAAAGAGCTTTTATATATTTAAGTGAAAATAGGAAATGTAAAGACCATAAATATAGATGCAGGAATTCAACATTCCAAATTCAGAAAAGGATATGGTACAAAGAAATTCCGTGGTATGTTTACTGTAGTAAAGGCAGTAATTCATTGCAAAAAAAAAAACATTATACAAATAAGGAAAAATAATGTTTGACAGAGGTAGCCCAGGAAAAGCTGCCTTTTGGCTCATTCAACAATTTCTGTCTGTTGATCCATCCAATCATCTGTTCATCCTCTCACCTATTCAAAAAGAATTTGAGTAGATTTCTAGAAATACACTAAAAACAATGAATATAAGTGAGAAAATAGGAGAAAGGGGAAAAGTGAGGTTAGAAAAATAAAAAAAAAATCAGGAAATAAAACATACTGGGTTAAGTCCCTTATATTTGCAAAATAAAGATGGACCACAGTTCAGCTCTGCACTTTCCTAGAGATTGTTATGTGATCCATAATCTCAATAAGATGAAATATTTGGATATTAATATTCTTTGTCTGTAAAAAGGAAATAAAGCATTATTCAGCAAAGGGAATTCCTTATTTTCATCTTTAGAATTTTAGGTGTTAATTATTAGATGATATATTATTGTAAAACTTTACTATGTATACACCTTCCTGAAATTTCACAGGTAAGTCACAGATTTTCTGCAAAACATTTCTGAGGGGCAATGAGAGAGAGAGTATCTTTACTAAATCCTTTCTGACAGAGACGTACTACTAGGAAATATAATTCAAAGTGGATCATATCTGTTTTGAAAACAAAACAACAATCAAAACAAAATCCAACCCATAATAGGAAACACCTTGACATTGGGAAGAATGGCAAAATGAACTATTGTATATCTCAGACTATGGGGCACTGTGCAAAAAGCAGTTAAAAAGAATGTACTGGTAGAGAAAGATTGCCAAATCATATTCTTAAGTGAAAACAGCAAGTCACAGAAAAGTGATCTGTGGTTTGATCTTATTTTTACATTAAAAACACAAATCTAGGGGCGCCTGGGTGGCGCAGTCGGTTGAGCGTCCGACTGCAGCCAGGTCACGATCTCGCGGTCCGGGAGTTCGAGCCCCGCGTCGGGCTCTGGGCTGATGATGGCTCAGAGCCTGGAGCCTGTTTCTGATTCTGTGTCTCCCTCTCTCTCTGCCCCTCCCCCGTTCATGCTCTGTCTCTCTCTGTCCCAAAAATAAATAAACGTTGAAAAAAAAAACACACAAATCTACACTATACATGTACAATATACATATATGCATATGTATATATATATATATTCACCCATATACACATAAATCATCAGTAAAAATCTGAAGGAATAAGCTCCAAATTACCCACATAGCTAGTCCTGGAAGGTGGTGAAGAAATGAAGTTAGATCTTAAGTTCTATATTTTTGAACTTTATATGATGAGTATACATTTGTATGTTACTTGTATAATTAAATAACATTTTTAAAAAGTAAACTAAAGTGGAGAGTAATGTAGGGGCGCCTGGATGGCTGAGTCAGTTGGCATCCGACTCTCAATTTCAGCTCAGGCTGTGATCTCACGGTTAGTGGGTTTGAGCCCCATGAGGGGCTCTGCGCTGACAGTGTGCAGCCTGCTCGGGATTCTTGCTCTCTCTCTCTCTCTCTCTCTCTCTGTCTCTCTCTCCTCCCCCCTCCCCCTAAATAAATAAACATTTTTTTTTTTTAAATGGAGAGTAATGTAGTGTTGACCTCTCTCACTGCCTTAGAGGTTTCTCTTTTCCAAGTAGCCTTCTCCTCGTATGACCACATCAATCTTATTGACTTGCTGATTTGAGTAAAATCACTATCTACGGGTGTCACTGAAATCACACAGAGGTTGCAGACAGACCTAGATCCAGTTCTCAGTCCTGTCAGATTAGCTTTGTGAACTTTGAGCTCAGATTCATCATCAGTTACATGGAAATAATGGCAATACTTGCCTCACTTTGTTGTGGTGAGGATTAGTTAAGAAAAAAACAGGCTAATCTATATGAAAGCACTTGCAGAACCTCCATGACTGTCACCTGCTACTACCGGCAGCAAACACATTATGCAACACGGTATCTTCCTATATTTCCAAGCCTTCCTTTTTTAATGTTCTTTTTCCCTTTCCCCCTCTGGCTTCCTTTTTGTTTATAAGTTTTGTGAGGTAGAATCAGTGGTATTCAGCATCTAAAGTACCTTTTATTTTTTTTTAACATTTATTTTTGAGAGAGAGAGCATGAGCGGGGAATGGGCGGAGAGAGAGAGAGACACAGAATTTGAAGCAGGCACTAGGCTCCAAGCTGTCAGCACAGAGCCTGACGCGGGGCTCAAACCCATGAACTGTGAGATCATGACCTGAGCCAAAGTCGGACGCTTAACCAACTGAGCCATCCAGGCTCCCCGTAAAGTACCTTATTTTTTAAAAAAAAATTTTTAAACGTTTCTTTTTCTTTTTTTTTTTTTGAAGTAGAGAGAGACAGAGTGTGAGCAGGGGAGGCACAGAGAGAGAGGAGAACACAGAATCCAAAGTAGGCTCCAGACTCTGAGTGCCAGCACAGAGTCCAACACAGGTCTCAAACCGGTGAACCGCGAATTAATGACCCAAGCCAAAGACTGACGCTTAACCAGCTGAGCCACCCAGGCACCCCAAGTACCTTATTTATTTACATTTCAACTAGCCCTGTGATTCCTCATTTATAAACCTGTTCTTCTCAGAACTATTGGCCAATCCACACAGACGTCAACAAAGGTAATTCAACTTCTCAATCCTTAAAATTGTAAAATTAAAATTTTTATATTGTAAAAATGCTTGTAAAATTACTTGTATCTTTTTCTTCGAAGCTGTTCACAAACTCTTTTTGGCTCCCATACCTTGGTGAAACTCTGAGGAGAGGCCATAGACCTAAATTTTAGGTCACATGGAATCTTTTTTTGCAACTCTGCTCTCTCCCCTACCTAATGCTGCTGGCTTTCTTACTAATAGTGGCACAGCCTGTGGGGCTAAAAACAAAAATTCAACAAACTCTTCCATGTATGTTGAAATTGTCTTTTGAGGAGTCCAGGGACCTCTGAGATTCTTTGATATCTGCAAATTTCTGATCTCCTTCAAAGGTCATGAAAATTACAAGAACCCTATTAGTGCTAAATGAATTTTAAGATTAAGTGAAACTTTCTTGGAGCTGTTTGAAGACTTAGTCTGAGTCAGAGGCAAAACATGGAATTCATTATAATTCTTAGAGAGGAAAAGGATGTAAATGGAATTTTAATTTCAGTGGCATCTTTCAGCAAGATGTTTCTACTTGTAAAATCAAGAACAATTGATATGACCTTTCTCTTAAGGGGTATCAGTTATTAGGGGAAACTGACAAAAGATCAGTTGAAATGGACACATATATACTGCATGCCTATTAAGTAAGAGTCAAGCACTGAATTAGGGGCAAAACTCAGAGTCCAGTGACAAAGTGGACAATTAAATAGGCAGATAGAGGAGCAGTCTGGTAAGCCTCCGACTCTTGATTTCACTTAAGTCATGATCTCAGGGTTGGTGGGATTGAGCCCCATGTTGGGCTCCCAGCTGATAGCATGGAACCTGCTTGGGATTCTCTCTCTCTCTCTCTCTCTCTGCCCCTCCTCTGCTTGTACATGTGCTCTCTAAATAAATAAATAAATAAACAAGTAAGTAAGTAAAATAATTAAAAAAAATTGGCAGATGGAAAGCTGAAAGTAGCCATGAGAAAAGCCTGGAAGGGTGCTGTTGCAGTACTCAGAAGACAAGAATGGGGACATTCAATCAGAGAAGGCCCCCCAGCAAAAAGACGCCTAAAGCAGGACCTGAATGGTAAATAAAAGGTAGCTGAAAGAGGAGAATGGAGGGGGACTGCAAAACAATATTCCATGAGAAGTTCCATTCCAAAAGAATCATGTCCACGCTGATCCAGGACTTGAAGAACTAGAATACAGAGAGTGGGGTAGGAGAGGAACGTACATACAGATTGTTGGAAAGCCAAATAATATAAAACCATAATTATGCAGACACTGAAGAAGTCTAATGTATTTTGAAAAAAATGAAAAGTTATTCCATGGGAGCTTCTTTGAGAGGATTACAATCCACTGTATTTAAATAGCAGGCTTGGGGCTCCTGGCTGGCCCAGTCAGTACAGCATGCCACTCCTGAGCTGGGAGTTGTGAGTTTGAACCCCACATGGGTGTAGAGATTACTTAAAACTAAAATCTTAAATAAAATAGCAGAGCTAAGTCCCTGGAATGATTGCAGATAGGACCTTCCTAAGTCAATCCAACTATAGGCACTTTGATAGCTCCTGATTCATCTGGCACAGGGCCTTGCTCATAATTGCCACTCAGTCTATATTGCTGACCCAGGGCACTTCCATTCCATGACCTATAATGATATTGTCATCATTCTCACATGGGCTCACCAGGGGCTCATCCTCTGTAAGTCACTGTTTGGATTTTGATGTGAAAGACATTGCAGAGCCCAATCTGCTTTAAAATCTGCTCAGTTGGTTGAACATTTGACTCTTGATTTCATCTCACGTCATGATCCCAGGGTCATGGGGCTTGTCAGGGGTCAGTGTGGAGCCTGCTTGGGATTCTCTCTTTCTCTCCCCCTGCCCTTCCCCCACTCACATTATCTCTGTTTCCCTCAAAATAAAGAAATAAACTTAAAAAAATAATAAAAATAAAATAGTTCCTCAATAGGCCTGCCATGGTGGGTTTTTCATTCCTAACAGGTCTCACATATACCTGTAATCTGAGGTACTTTCTTGAGTTACGTAATGAAGGTAGGGGCATTTTCCTCATAGATGTATCCTTAAAGTGTGTGCAACTGATATGGTCAGGCTTTTCACTAAGTATATATGAGGTCATATTAAGTTTTTAATGCCCAAATTATGACTTGAATCCCCACTGACTTGATTACTAGCCAAATATTTCCAAATATTGCTTGTTGGTCCCCAATGGAGAGCTTACATCTGTTTACAGTTTGTTCTGTCTACCACAATAAGCATCTTCATCCACCATGTCCCTTCTCCCCTGCTCTGGCAATACTGTGTCCACCCCTGTGCCCTTCCTGGCCTCCAAGTAGCTTGAAGGAAACTTGCTGTTGTCTCACTACTGGTGCTGTCCCCTCCTGATGTTGGTGGTGGCCTTGCCAAGGTGCTGTCTTCTGACTCGCCCAAAGCCGCCTCCAATCTGGGTTCCTGCAAGAGCAGTGCCAGGCTGAGCTGGGAGGAGGGAGGGTCAGTCCTCTTTCCAGCTCTGAACCTAGTGGGTGCACACTGCCCTGCCCAGAGTCATAAAGCTTCCGCTTCAAACTTTCTCTTCAGTTTCTACTCCCAGAGACAACTCTCAGCTCCTCTTCCCCTTTTTCCTGTCCTCCCACCATTCCCAAAATAACACAAAAAGCCTCAGAGCTAAAGCTTGGGGTCAACCACCACAGAATAGTATGTGATCGTATAGCATCCATGGCCAAGTTAACATACTAACAAGGGGAAGCATCTTAATAGGTTTTCTCAAGAACAATTACTAGTCTCTTCCAAAGTGAAGAAAGATGTCTCCACTTCTGGGTGCAAAAGAACTTGCAACTCTTAAATGACCACTTCCTCACATATACTCACCCAGGTTTCAAAAATCTTAAGACCCAGGTCTAGCTAGGGCATCCAGGGCAGAGAGGAAGGTCTACCACTCAGAAGGAAAAAAGACAGCTCTTTTTTTTTTTTCTTAAACTAACCCAATAATTCTCAATAGTTTATCAGATTGGTAAAGGTACAAAGGATCAGAACTCTTAAGGCTGGTCAATGTCAATTTATGAAATATCTGGAACCAGAAAACTCTGGATAGTTTTATATGACTTCGGTAGAAGACAGCAAGGGCAGAGGGTGAGAAGGAAAGCATCCAGAAAGAGATTCTAGACATGAATGGTGTGAAAGACAAACTCTGGTCCTACCAATTAAGCTGTAAGTGTTTTGACTTTCTAAATTCACCCTTAAGTTAATATCATCGACTCTGAAAAAGATGTCATAAACATTCTTGATATAAGATTACATGCCTTAATAGGTAAAAGAGTTCCTAGTTCTAAGTTGGAATGACTAATAATCCCCTATCAGAAGTTATAAATAGAAAATTAGCAAACGAGGAAGTGAAAACTAAAAAAATAGTTAAAAGAATAGGATGAAAGGTTCATCTGGCACATTAACAACAACAAAAAACATAAAATAAAGCAATAATTGCATGCTACTTTGTGCCAAGCAAAATTTGTGCCAAATCATGAGGCTACGAATTACCATGTTCATGAGGGCTGGAATTTATTCGGTACATGATAGGAAGACATGGACAGATTTTTAGCAGGAGAATAACATCTTCTTAGAGCCCTCTCTTTTTTTAAAAGGAAAGATTAATTAGTCAATTTGGTATAGGATGGATTAAAGAAGATCAAGATCATAGTGCCTACCATTATTTTAAATATGAGGTAACAATTCCAGAAATGGTCTGTACAGGCATGTTGCTACATATCTAGGTTTGGAAAAACCCATGAGAAAGGACTGGATAATGCACCGACTTCCTCCATCCATTATGCTGTCTCTCAGTAGAGCTCGCTGCCTGATAAGTGATGTTAATGTACCGTGAGACTCTGTATAACATGATATCACATGAGAACAGCCCAGAACTCATTTTTCAAATTGAACAGAGGTGTCCTTTTAAAGAAATTTTGTCTTTCCACGAAAATTAGGAAGCATCAGCATCAAGAATTGGGGGATTTCCATTTTCAGAAAGTGCTTTGTGTTTTTTCTTCTCAATGCCCATGACACATGAACAATTTTCTTAGCTCCTTATGGTGGCTATGGCATTCGTTTTTAATGGTCCTCCTTAATTGCAAAGATATCCTGTGGTAAGAAGGCTTCCTTAAGTCTGGCTTTACTCCAAGGACAAAGAGTTTTCTGATACATATTTTTTAAAAATTTTGCAACCTTCTTAGAAGATGCCTTTCCCTAAATGAACACAAACATTGTTTCCTTCTTTCAAAGAAATAACTGAACAACAGTTCTGTTTAATTGGCAATAACATTGAGCAAAGCCCCATTTTTCCTGCCACATTTCTCCTGTTTACTTCCAGTGTGTTAAGCCTGTCTCTTAGGACCTACTGATACAACGATGGTTTACCCTTTCCCCAGTTGAGGTCTGCTGTCATCCACACCATCTGCTGACTATAATCTAATATAGTGACTCTAGAGCCAACGTTTTTTTTTTTTTTATAACTTATTACTATTATAAGAATTTTCCAGAACTTTTCCATGTAGAGCTCTAAGTATGGAAAAACAGAGTCTCTGGGCTATCATAACTTTCTTTTTCTTTTTGTAAGTAGACGCAGTAGGCTTTGTTCATCTCAGCCATCCTTAACTGCGTCCTTCATAGAAATGGAAGGAAAAAAAGTTGGTGCTATTGACAGAAATCAGGGAAAGCATGTGTGTTTCAAGATGTGTAGTGAATAGCAACGTGGTAAATAAGGAGTGAAATAAGTACAGGATAGGAAATTAGGAAACCTGGATTCCAGACTCAGGCCTGTCACCAACTAGACATTTGAACTCTGGCAACAGTTTATCCTCACAGGGTATGACTTTTTTTCATTTGTAACATGAGGAAATTGAGCTAAAGTCATTTCTACTTATGACCTCTTACGATTATTTTTCCTACTCCCAAATTCAGCGTCTGTGACTACATGAGACTTTTGGCTTTTTTGATAAATGGGGGCATCTGGCCTGCCATTATTAGCATCAGTGAAGCTGTGAGCAATTGAAATGATAGGTCATGTTAACCTAGAGGAAAGTAAAGCTATTGAAATAGTAGGGGTATCCTAGGAGTTGGGGCAATACTGGATGTGGCTTAGAGACTGTTTGCATGATCTACGTATTATCTCTCTTCTTTATACTTCTCTTGTTTTGTTCATTCCTGTCCTATCTTATTTTTGTGTTTTCTATTTTTATATTCTTCTTCCAACCCTGACCCTTTTCTTTCCTTTATAGGGTTTAGGCTTCAGTGTTCGTGGAAAGTAATTTTCAGAATTCTGGGTCTGAAAGAAATGTCATATTGTAACTCTTGCTAACTGAAATGTAAACCTAGCCAGCTTTCATGTGTCAGTTCACACTGTGCAAAGCCTCTGGAGTATGAGTGTGGGCGGCGCTGCCCCTGCAAGAGTTCCTGGCACCGGAGTTCCCGGGAGAGGATCCCTATACATGTCATTCAAGTACAAGTGCCACATGACTCACATGCCATGAGGCAGAGGCTCCCCATTTGCTTCTGTCCATGTCCACCTTGTGCCCTGTCTTCTTGTTTCTTCTTTTTAAAAAGATTTTTTTTAATGTTTGTTTATTTTTGAGACAGAGCATGAGTGGGGGAGGGGCAGAGAGTGGGAGACACAGAATCTGAAGCAGGCTCCAGGCTCTGAGCTGTCATCATAGAACCTGACCCATGAACCGCAAGATCGCGACCTGAGCCGAAGTCAGATGCTCAACAGACTGAACCACCCAGGCACCCCTCTTGTTTATTCTTAAAAATGGTTTTCCCTCAGTACACTTATCACAATGAGCACTGAGTAATGTATAGACTTGTTGGACCACGTGAAATGAACATCACACTGTATGTTAACTCTACTGGAATTAAAGTTAAAAACTTAATTTAGAAATGTTTTTCTCTCTAGTGTGTTAAATTGCAACTTGTTTTATCAACCAACATGGAGGGTACACATTCCAGGCTGCACGTGCAGTTATGTAAGAAATGTGCCCTCTTTTTCTCTCTTCTACCAGGTGGTAAAATATTAATCTTAGGGTCTGAGTTCTGGGGTGCTCACCTGTGCCAAGGAGTCAGACTGGAGGTGAGAGTTGGGAGCATCTCTTTTACGTTGTCATCATTTATCCATCCTGACACCTATCAAGATTGTCAGCATTCCTGCCTGATCTTTGATGAGTGATCAGTGGGTCACTGTTGTGTCTTTCTGGTCCCAACCTCGTGTCTTCAGGCCTGCTAGCCCTCTCTCAGTAACGTGTTGACTGTCGTTCAGCTGGGGTACCACAGTGGCATACGGAAAACTCCATGAAGCTGTCTCAGGCCCTCTGGGCAAGAAGCGACATTGTGAAGCCATCGCTCTCTCTCGCACAAGCCTGAGTGGGCAAATCTGAAGGACTTAGCAGGCTTCCTAGGCTCTTGGCTGAGACAATAAATAAGGAAGGTCCTAGCTACAGGGGCCCAGGAAGGGGCTAAGAGTACTAGGTGGCGGTAGGAAGGATGGGGTAGAGGAGGGAATAAGGGGGAAAATTCTAGGTTAGTATTTCAAATATTATCCCACTACACAAATATTAATGAGTCTGTATTTAATCCTTGATTTTTGGCCCAAGGCAACAATAATAAACCTGTAAACTATTTTGACCTTTTCATTCTGAAGATGTAGCTCAGGTAGGATATTGTTTTCAAAAGTCCAATGCTGTCCATAGTAATAGTGAAACTGCAAAGGGGTGATGTTGCCTGGTGCTTCTATTTCCTTTTCTTCTCTCTTTTTCTGTATTGTAGTGCTTTCTTTTCTCTGAGTTGCTTCTGTTATCCTGGTTTCTTCTGTCCTGGGGAAAAAATGAGGTAAATTAATTCATGCTAAAAGTCTCTGTCTTATAAAAGTATTTACACTTTAAAAGAGGGTAGCAAGGATAGATCAGTGTTTAACAGAAAGGAATGGACCATGGTAGATGGAACTTACCATAGTAGTAGGGGAGAGATTTTTACCTTTTTCCCATTACAGGACTAACCACTCCATGGTTCAAGGTAAAGGGGTGGCATTCTCTCCCTCTTCTCTGAAAGGCTGGAAAAAATCAGGTAAGCGAGGAACAACAGACAAAGGAGGGGATCCCTGAGGCAGAGTGAAGGCAGAATTACAAAGCTGCTGTCAGAGGAACCAGTTAGAGATAGGCGTGGAACCAGGCTAGTACACTGGGACGTCAGGACAGAGAAGTATGAAAGAGGCAGAGGGCTTCCCAGGTGAAGTGTGCAATAGGAGCGAGAAAGGAGTTTGCTTTATGTGGTGCTTGGCCTGTGCTGTGAGCTTAAGGATACTGAACCAGACCGGTTAGAGGTCATGATGGTGAGAGATGAGAGAAACAGACTCTCTGGAAAACCTCTACCACGCAAGAATGCTGTTTCTTGCTTTTTGAAATATGGTCAAGAGTTTATATTTGGCATACTCCTTACGTACCAAGCAAAGTTCATTTTAATATATGACTTTCAGGTGTATCTTCTTTATTACCCATATTCTCAGTGCAAAAGTTGTAAAAAGTCCATCTTAGCCCATTTGGGTTGCTATCACAAAAATACCATAGACTCGGTGGTTTATAAATGACAAATTTATTTCTTACAGTTCTGGAATCTGGGAAGTCCAAGATCAAGGCATTGGCAGATTCAGTGTTTGGTGAGATCTACCTTTTGGTTCATAGACAGCCGTCTTCTTGCTGTGTCCTCACATGGCAGAAGGGGTGAGAGAGCTCTCTCAGGTCCTTTTTGCAAGGCAGTAATCCCACTCATGAGGGCTTTACCTTTATGATCTAATCGCCTTTCGAAGGCTCCACCGCCTAATACCATCACATTGGAGGTTAGAATCTCAACAGATTAATTTTAGGGGGATACCAACATTTAATCAATAACACATAATATCTTCCAACATAGTTTCATTTCACTTTTAAAAAAAAAATTTTTTTTAATGTTTATTTTGGGGACAGAGAGAGACAGAGCATGAATGGGGGAGGGGCAGATAGAGAGGGAGACACAGAATCGGAAGCAGGCTCCAGGCTCTGAGCCATCAGCCCAGAGCCTGATGCGGGGCTCGAACTCATGGACCGCGAGATCGTGACCCGAGCTGAAGTCGGATGCTTAACTGACTGAGCCACCCAGGCGCCCCAGTTTCATTTCACTTTTAGCCCAGCAAGGTGGGCCAAGGTCAGTGCAAAAGGAATCACCTAGAAAGTTCTCAGGCTTCCACTATCCAGATGACCTGCCCACCCCTGGTTCAACATCTCCCTACTAGAGTTAGCTTGTCTGATTGCATCTGTATCCTATTAGTCAACCCTCCAGCTGATTGGCTGGTTGTGATTCTGGACTTTGGCACCATTCTCCTGTCTTTCTGATCACAGGTCTTTGATTTTGGTCAGATTCTGGATGAACGTGCCAGGCCCTAAGTCCTCCCTTTGGCACATTATTGCCCAGACATGAGAACATTGGTTAGGGTTATTAGGTAAGAGGGTCAGGATTGGGAACCCTAATAAAGACAGATAAGATATAATCTCATTTCTCCAACTTGCCTTCATTTATTTAAAAAGAAACTCATTTTGGATACTAAATGTAACTCTGTAAAAACTCCTTTTCAATAGCTTGTTTGTGGCCTTACAGTCACAGATGGCTAGTTAATTAAAATAAAACAAACAACAATTTTCTGTCCTTCCATTTCTCTAGGAGACAGGCCAGCAGCACATACCTTTAGAGCCAGATGCTTCTTAAGAATTATTAGCAAAAGGGAGTATTGCTTGAAGTTTCACAAAGCTTGCTTGGGAGACTCTCCTGAGGTGAAATGAAAGTTAAGACCACAGAAGAAATGGATGCATTGAAACAAATATGTATACTATTCCTGGCTTTGGATTTTAGAAAAATGACAGGAAGAAGCAAGCCAGTCATACCCTTAAGAATCTCTGATGAGGTGTTCCTTTCTGAGAAACATTTCAGGACAGAGGTTAACTAGAAAGACAGTTTCACAAATACAGCCCAGTCTTGCAGAGAGCAGGCTTACTTTACCCAGCCTTCTTCAGAGAGCAAGAGGTCCATTTGCACGGTAGCCAGAGCCTGGGTTTTGGAGCCAGGCAGGCAAGTTGGGATCCTGGCCCTCGTTTACCTGCTGTGGGCTCTTGTGTGAGATGACCAACTCTTTCTCAGCTTTGGTGTTTTTTTTCAACCATTAAACACGGTAGTAATATTCATCTGAGAGTTCAATGTAATGATTAAAGACAATGCATATAAATCTTTTGGTCATTAAACAATTAGCCTTGTTTCGGTGAAGGAAGGTCAAATTCGAGTCACTTTCAAGGTTGGCAGCCTCTTTATCTGGTTATGACAGATAATATGCATGTATTTCTGGATTTGAAGGCCCGGCTCAGGATGGCCTGTTGACTGCCAGCAGGTTCCACAGGGGCCTGTTTCCAGACTTCCCTTATTTTTGCAAAGTAGAGATAAATGCTGATGGAAGCTGTCACTTGTCACATTCCCAGGAGCCAGCCATCTCTCTAATCTCTGTTCCTCTCCAAGCAGCGCTGTCGGGGAAGGCAAATCAAGAGTTCAGACAAGGGACTGCCGCTTTGGCATCACTTCTTTGCCCCCTCATGGAGACGTGTCGAATGCCCAGAGCTAGCTCGGAGGAACAGATACATGTCCTTCAGAAATATCTGGAGGAGCCTGGATATTTTCATAGTAAAAGACACCTTCACGCATTAGTTTGAGGCAAAGGCTTATATGTCTGTATGATAAATATTACTCCTTAAGTATGGTTACAGCCAGAATTACTCACAGCTGTAATCCACAGTCCTACAGTATGAGCAAGTAGGAGGTCCTGGGAAGACGTTTGGGACTTTTAAAGTTCATCTCAATAAAAATTGCAGAACTTCTGGGCACTGACATGGATTCTCACTTCCTCACTACATGGGTTCCATTTCCTTATTTAATTACCAACTTATTTCAAAATATGAATTTATGTCACTAGTGTCAGAGTGCCAGTGATTTTATAAGGTTAGGCCTAGAGACAGAAATGAGGCTTGTTTTCAAAAAAAAAAAAAAGAAAAGAAAAGAAAAGAAAAGAAAAGAAAAGAAAAGAAAAGAAAGAAAAGTGGATAAACAAAAAACCAGACTCTTAAATACAGAGAACAAACTGGTGGTTACAAGCCCTGTGTTGGACTCTGTGCTGACAGCTCAGAGCCTGGAGCCTGTTTCAGATTCTGTGTCTCCCTCTCTCTCTGACCTTCCCCCACTCACACTCTGTGTCTCTCTCTCAAAAGTAAACATTGAAAACATAAAAAAAAAAAAAAAAGAGACTACACTTGTTGTGATGAGCACTAAGTGATGTATGGAATTGTTGAATCACTATATTGTATGCCTGAAACTAATATAACACTGTATAAAAAAAGGTAAATCTTAGAAATACCATGGGAGAATGGTCAATAAAATCTTGAACTAGGAAGAAAAAGGAAATGTGGTTTGATTTTAATTAGTGTCATCTGCTGTCTTTCAGTCACTCATGTATGAACAGTTTGTTCATTCAATGCCTCTACTGCCTCAAGTCAAGTGACAAAGGCTATTAGAATCACCATCACAGAGGACATTATCACTGGGCATTATTTATCATGAATTCACTGCTGCACAATGCCAAGACAAGGTAGATAGGCAGAATAATTGCCCACAGCTAAAGACCGTTTAACACACAGATCATTTCCCAGAGCCCTTTAGACCCCTGTGCAAATATCCTAATGGAATCTTAGATGTTAATTTGCAACAAAAGCAAATTGTATGGATAAAGGGGCAGGAGAGTTGGTAATATTCTAAAAGTTATTTGATTACAAAATATATATCATCATTTCCTTACCTGTAAGGTCTTCCAAAAATGGAAGTGGGAGGCAGTATACTATAGTTTAGTGGTTTCTAGATACTTGTTTTTAATAAATCAGTTAAATTTTAAAGCAAAAAATGGGAGGGACTCATTAATACAAGATTGCCAACTTTTTTTGCAAATTTTGTGAAGGAAATTAAAAAAGGAACTTCCTATAAACTAATGCTATAATTTCATGAAGAAAGACATTTGAATACCAAAATAAAAGAGTGGATATAATTTCAGAATAAAGAATGGTCTTTTAAAGTATATGGTAGTGTTTAACACTTACATAAAAGGTACTAAGACATTTGAATGTATTGTCTTACACAACCTTGCGAGATGAATACTGTTATTATTCCCATTCTACAGATAAAGACATTGGGGCACAAAGAGGTAATGTGTCTAAAGAAACACAGTAATGGCAGAGTGTTTATGCATTTCTTTCCGGAGTCTGTGGTTTTAAAAACTATGTGATAAGTGTTAATAACACTTTACAGTTACTGTCACTAAAAAAAAGGTTACATAACTTGCTTTCCTAAATTTGACCTCAGCAGGTCACAGACCTGCACCAGTCTGAAAGTGTCTCTTGAAGTATCTCGTGTGTCTGAAGTGTCTCTTGAAGAAGGAGCCAGAGGTAGTTTGTGACCGTGGGAGGCTGCAGTAGGTGTGGGCCTCAGCTTCATGAGGGTCCTCAAAGTCAGACTTTTGATGTTATCTTCAAATATTGTCATACATATAGACACAAAGAGACACCAACTGGTTTAGAAGAAAAGTCAAAGGAGTCATTCACCAAACGTCTTTTTACTTGCATACGATCATCAGACATACCGCCTGCAGTGCACTATGAATTGATTTTGTTCAAAATGCATTTGTTAAGTACCTTTTGAAAAACACCCATTCTAGGGGAGCCTATGTGGTGCAATTGGTCAAGCATCTGGCTCTTGATTTCAGCCCAGGTCATGATTGCCTTGTTCGTGAGATTGAACCCCATGTTGGGCTCTGCACGGATGGTGTGGAGCCTGCTTGGGATTCTCTCTCTCTCTCTCTCTCTCTCTCTCTCTCTCTCTCTCAAAATAAATAAAATAAACATTAAAAAAAAAGGAAAAACTCCATTCTACTGGTATTGAAACTATATTGTGAGTGAGACAGTACTTATTTCCTACTCTTCATGGACAGGGATGGACCATCCATTTGCTTCCAGGAAGAATAGACACACCAGGACGCCTTTTATCTTCTATCTCCTCACTCCTCCTCCGACAAGATGGAATAACGTACATAATTGGTGAATGGCTTGGCTCTGTGTCTTTGGGGCTTATCTTCCAGAGCCAGTCTGTCTCTAGGATGCCCTCTGCTCTTCCCTATGGGCTACCTAGGAAGACAGACATTGAACAATTAACAAATAACAGATGACAGCTGCGATGACTGTCATGCCAGGTGCACATAACCTCTAGCCTGGACATATAACCTCTAGCCTGAAGGGTCAAGGAAAACATTCTTCCCTAAGAAAGTGAGAGTCAATTGTGAGCCTCCACAGTGCATAGGAGTTAATAAGACAAATGGATAGGTGGATGGGTGGGATGATGGGAGTAAGGATGAGGAGTGGGCAGTATTCCAGGAAGAGGGTACTAAAGCTGGGAGAGTCTAAAGTGAGAAGGGGCATGGAGGCCCATGGCACTGAAACAAATTTGCTGCAAATGAGGTAAGGGAGGAGATAGCACCAGATGACACTGGAAAGCCAGATTGGGGCTACAGTAGAGGCTTTGCAGTCCATGAGAAGGCTTTTGGATCTTGTCTCAGGAGTAATCTGATGCCTTTGAAATGTGTAAATAAAGGGAGTGACAATCATTCCCAATTTTCTCTGTAGCATTCCCCATTTCTGACTACATCAGAAAGAAAATTCCTATCATGTGCTAATCTCTCTTTAACACCTTGATGCTTTTGATGAATTACTCATCTGCCTCTTAATAATGAGCAGTGTGTGTGAAATCTGTTCAGCAGTTCTCAGCCACGGCTGGGCCTGAAAAACTTTTAAATATTCTGATGCAAGGCCACACTCAAGACCAATGAAAACAGAATCTCCAAGCATAGGAACTAAGCATCCGTATTTTTGAGACACAACAGCCTCTGCAATTGAATTTAACTAACATTTATTGGGCCCCTACTGATCCTAAATTGAAGCACTGCATTAGACCCTGTGCATACAAAGATGACTAAGTGTGAACAGCTGTTTTCAGCTGGGAACTATTCCAAAGTTGTGGTGTTTGCAGCTGCTACAAAAGGAAGCAAGGCCGAGGCAGCCCCAGGGGTCAGGAGGCAATTAAAAGAATCCTTGAAATCAAAGTCAATAAAAATACTCATGGGGTTGTGTATCTACAGTGTCTCACCTGGCCTTTTCATCAGAAACGCCAGAAATCAGGAACCCTGAGCCAGGAAAGATCTGTCTCTTGGTGCTCAGTGTGAGGATTCAGAGCGGTCTAGGCACGCTGCTGCTTTGATTGCTCTCTCCATCCTTGCCTTGGGGAACTGGGCTGAGAAGGGAGGCGACACACCCATTTATTCATTTGTTCAGTTATTGAGTACCTACCTTGTGTCAGTGTACTAGGCATGGGGGCCACAAAAGACCATTCACGTTTCCTGAACTCAAAGTTGCTCACAGAAGACCAGGGATCTAGTCTGTTTTTTAGTTTATTTGTCAGACTAAATCACAATGAAAATGCCTTCTGAATGTATTTCAAAAGGCTGATCTGAGGATAACAATAGATTATAAATATTCAAATTCTTTGGAACATAAGGAATCCATGATAGGTCAACAGAGAATTCTATACCTTGAATTGTGAAACCATAGAACTTCAAGTTTTACTATTTATACTACTGATTTTGGAAATATTTTCAGTTTATGCTACTGATTTTGGAAATATTTCAAAAAATTTTAAAATTTGTTCCATGTATCTTCTAGCATTGTATCAGGTACAAAAGGGTATTTAACAATTTTTTTTTAGTATCACTGAATAAGTCTATCTAAATTGGAAAGGACACATTTTTTTTTTCTGAACAAAGTTTATAAAGAAAAAGACATTCCAATATGAAAACAAGCCAAATGTTGAAGCCAATTAAATTCTGAAAGTTTTAAAAGAGTATAGAACCACATCTTTATTTTTAAAGCCTATGTTTATGATGGCCCCTGGGGAGCTTGAAATTCTAAGATTTCAACCCGAATAAGACAGGAAGGCATCTTTTAAAAAGAACATATGGGAAAGAAAAATAAAGGGTGAGAGAGAGAGAGGGAACCAAACTATAAGAGACTTAACTGCAGAGAACAAACTGAGGGTTGATGGAGGGAGGTGGGCGGTGGATGGGCTAAATGGATCATGGGCATTAAGGAAGGCATTTGTTGTGATGAGCACTGGGTGTTATATGTAAGTGATGAATCACTAAATTCTACACCTGAAACCAACTTTACCATATGTTAACTAGAATTTAAATAAAAACTTGAAAAAAAATCCAAGTTTTCATCAAAGTGCTTTAATTTCTTCTCTTATTTGGCTCCATTTTGAGATAAACCAAGAAAAAAGATGTATCTCATAGCCTTAGAGAATCCTAGAACTGAAGGGTAGGGAGAAGGGTTGGGAAGATCCAGAAGACATCAAGAATGACCTAGAGAGCTTTTTCAGAAACATGCTTGCCTGGTTTCTGATGGGGTTTCTGATGGGAATAGAGAAGTGGGGGATTTGACACAGATACTTTTAAGAAACTCTCCAGGGTCGGGGGGAGGTGCCTGAGTGGCTCAGTCGGTTGAGCCCTGGACTCCTGATTTCAGCTCAGGTCCTGATCTCACAGTCATGAGATTGAGCCCTGCGTAGGGCTCTCCGCTGGCAGCATAGAGGTTGCTTGAGATGCTCTATTCTTCTCCCTGTGCCCCTCTCCCACCTGTGCTCTCTCTCTCAAAAAAGGAAAAAAATAAGAAAAGAAGCCCTCCAGATGATTCTGCTGCCTATTCTGGTTCAGAACCACTCATCAAGTCCAATCATTCTATTTTATAGATGCAGAAACCAAGACCCAGAGATTTGAAGTGAGCTATTCAAAGTCTTACAGCTAGTGACAGAACTTAATTTTGTGTTTTCTATATCACATAGATTTTCATATTTTTGCTAACATTACCATAGCCTCAATTCCACTGACATAGCCTTTGCTCTATAAATAATTAAAACATTTTTTTTCTTAGATGTTGTATAAGAGGGAAGCTTACTTAGCTCTGGATGGACCAGAATGTTTAACCATTAGCAGCAGTTAGCAGGTATGATTATAAATGCCTCAAACAATCATTTAAATAAAAGATAGGGGTAACTTGGTATGGTCTCCCAGGATGTGGAATTAACAGGAAACTGAAAAATCATTCACTTGGTTTCAAAAACAGAATGATATTCATCATGATACAATCTTTTTGTTCTACTCTGACTTTTGAATGAAAAATACCTAGAGTTAGTTAAATAAAACAAAATCCTACTATTGTATACTGACAACATATTTAAATTTTTCTTTATAATGTAATAATTTGGGTATAGGTAACTTTTCTTCCCACCTGCCACTAAGCATATAAGGTATTAAATCTCAAATTTTAAGTGTGATGAGAAACATATCTAACCGAGCTAAATATATATTGAGTGGAAAGTTGTGCCACAGTTTGGATTTCACACACAATTCTCACTTATATTTGTTTTGAAATACTTGAGGGATTGGTATGCATGGTGCTATTTATTCTAATGCTAAATATGAATGCAAGTCCCAGTGGAACTGCAAATATGTTTGTTCCAACAGCTCCAAATTACAAGGTTAACAACCTGTTTTTGTGCTCTTCTTTTCTGCTTTTTCTAAAATTGCAAATTGCTCTGCTAGCTTCGCTCATGGATAAACTGAAAAGGACAGTATGGGGGTGGAGTTGTGTGTGTGTGTGTGTGTGTGTGTGTGTGTGTGTGTGATGGAAGGAGGAGAAGAGACAAGGTTAAAGAAGGGAGTTCCACTGAACTGCTGTGGGTAACTGGTCACCTTTATATCACTTCCAGATTGCCATTTGGTAAATAGTCTTTTAATTTTTGTCCCACGCAGCTATCTCTCTTTTTCTTTGTTTCTTTCAAGTTTGTTTGTTTGTTGTTTATTTATTTATTTAGAGAGAATGAGTGGTGGAGATACTGACAAGCATGCTCTGTGCTGTCAGTGCAGAGCCCAGCATGGGTCTTGAACCCATGAACCAGGAGATCATGACCTGAGCCAAAATCAAGAGTCAGACACTCAACTGACTGAGCCACCCAGGCACCCCTCTGTCTTTATTTCTTAGAGAGAAAATGTTATGCCACTAATATTAGAGAGGTTAATCATTTCTAGTACCATAAAAAGCATTAAACACCAAGTGACAAAAGGTCAAATTTACAGAAGCTCAAAATCTTAAGGAAAAAAAAGCCATGCTGTGAAGCTATCCATGATTTTTCCTCCTCAAAAGGCGATCCCTTTATAGACCCTGATAGAATTTTGCCCATGCCCTCCTAATGCCATGTGCCAGCTTCTACTTTGTACCCTTAATTCTGCCGTGCAAGGTAAATGCATTGTGGCCAATATGTTTAGGTATCTGTATCTCCCATTGTCCCTGATCTGGTACCTTGTGCACAGTAAACATTCATAAAGAATATCAGAACACTGCATCTCTAAGATTAACCTAAAGGGAGAGGAGTAACTACTTGATTAACAATGGGGCATAAAACATTAATGTAAGGCTTGAATGCACCTGTTTCATGAAAGAACTATTCTCAGGTTACACAGCAATCAGATGCTTTAAGAGGAAACAGGTTTCTTTCAATTGGTATGTCATGTGATGGGACTTTGAAAGGAGATACATCTAATACTCTAGAAAGCTCTTAGGAGGAGCTCCTTACCTCTCTAGGAAAGCTAAAAATAGGAAAGGGGAAGATAACAATGCAAACATTTATGGAGGCTCTCTTCACTTGCAATCTTTGATACAATAACATCCCAACTTGACAGCCTCTCAGAGGCAATATAACCTGGCTCTAAGGACTGACTCTCTGAGATTTTCTATGGTTCTTAAGTTTTGGTTCTGAACCAAATTCTAATAGTTCATGTTGCTTGGGAACTGGCTAGAAATGTAAAATTTCTGACCCTCCCAAGATCTAATGAATCAAAAATTCCAGGGTGGAGCCCAGCACACTATTCTTTAATAAGCTCCCCATGTGATTCTGCTGCAGACTAAAAATTTGAGAATACTGTTCCACTCTGACCCTCCCCAGCTGCTGTGTACCAGTGGTTCAGATCACCTGGGAAAAGCTCCCTTGGGCCTTGGGCTCTTGGACAGTGGAGAAAATGAATGTTTGGTGGGGAGAAAGGGGAAATGAAGCTTACTCTCTTGTTCTGTCCTACTAATATAAAAGTACTTCAAAGGTTTCTCTACTAAAATAACACTTTAATTATCCATTGTAATCTTAGTAGGGATTTGCTAATTCAGCTGAGACCTGGGATAGTGCTTAGTCAACACTATAAATTGATCTGGATGCACTGGGCTGAGTCAGCCTGAGTTGACATTTGTCTTCTGTGATGGCCATGAAGGAAGGGGTTAGTAAGATAATCAATAGTGTATGAATGATTTTAAGAAATATGTTTCATTTACATAACAAAAAATATTAGAGATGCAAGAGGCCTTAGGAACTAATTTTTTTTTTCTGATCTTATTTTACAGAGATCTCATAGCTACTTAGTGATAGAATCAGGACCAGAAATCAAGTTGTTACCATTTGTGAAGGAGTGCTTATTCTAGGGAATCTAATGCACTGTCTACAGTGCCAGGAATAATTTATGCTACTCAGCACTTACATTTCAACATTTTCCCTACATGGAATGGATAGAAGGCTTAAATTCTGGATAAAGCAAAGACCAAGATCATAATTCGACCTTAAGGAATTCAGTCTGATGTTTTCTAGTCATCTTAATATCTATTCAAGTTCTGGTTGAGGACCTAATTATGCTCATTTGTCACTTCATTGAAAGAGTCAAGAAAATTCTCTAAAAATCTATTGTATTAATTAGAATGGTTTTGGTTGCCAGAACAGAAGCCTACTGGAGCCAATTTCAGCAGGAAGGGGGCACTAATTACAGCGGGATTGAAGAAAGAGTTGGACAAGCAGGCCTCAGGAGAATGGAAACTGGGGCCAGGAGCACTGTAAAGAGACCAGAAAGAGCCCTCTTTCTGGGTTTCCTCTTCACCTGCTTCTTTTTGCCCATAGGTCTCATTAATCTCTCATATAACAGAATGATATTTTTCTATTTCACAGGGGATACAGGAGAGAAAGGAAGCCACAGTTAGTGGTATATACAACTTAAGTTTTAGGGGTGCCTGGGTGGCTCAGTTGGTTAAGCGTCCAACTTAGGCTCAGGTTATGATCTTGTGGTTTGTGAGTTCAAGCCCTGTGTCAGACTCTGTGCTGACAGCTCAGAGCCTGGAGCCTGCTTCAGATTCTGTGTCTCCCTCTCTCTCTCTCTCTGCCCCTCCCCTGCTCACACTCTGTTTCTCTCCCTCTCAAAAATAAATAAACACTTTAAAAAAAAACCACATAAGTTTTATATGTTGCATACAGAACTGATACTTGATATTTTTCTTTTTTAGAGTTTTTTTTTCAATAACAGGTTTATTGAAATATTATTCAAAAATTCATATACCACAAAGTTCATTTTTAAATAAAGTTGTACAACGCAGTGGTTTTTTGTACATTTGATTATTCATGGAAATGTGCCCAGTGGCAAAAATTTGAATTGCTGGACATGCACATCTCCAGCTGAGGTTGGACATCTCTCATACTAAAGACAAGTGGTCTATTTAATGCCATGGTTTTTGCATTTTTATGCTTTTTATTGGTGATGTTGCTCTGTAGAACGGCCCCAAGAACAGTGCTGAAATACTGGTCAGTGTTCCCAAGCACTGGAAGGCTGTGATGTGCCTTACAAAGGAAATACATATATTAGATAAGCTTTTCTTTCAGGCATGAGTTATAGTGCTGCTCTCTATGAGTTCAATGTGAATGAAGCAACAGTGAAGTACATCCAGAAAAAAGAGGAGGAAATTTGCCAATCTGTTCATGAGGCTGCTTTGGAAAGTGCTAGAGTAACATCTACAGTGTGTGAAGAAGCTATGGAGAAGATGGAAAAGTGCCTAAATTTGTGAATTCTTGAGATGGTAATCAGTCTTAAAGAGCATAAAGTATAGTGGATAGCATTGTTGTGAGACTGAAAGTCAAAAAAATTTGCTGTCATATTACCCAAGGTGAGAAATGTTAAACTCTTCTTGATTAGTGTTTAATATAAGGAAATATTGCATACAATTAATTATAAGAAATACATATTAAGTAAGGTGTTTTTAGACAGAAATATGCATAAAACAAGGTTATGTATTGACTGCCTGATGAAAATGCTATGAACAGAAGCTTGTGGGAACCTAGTCTTATATTTCCCTCAGGAATAATGTCTTAGTATTTCACTACTTCACTGTTTACAGCAACTTTATAGAATATAATTACATTGAAAATGAGAATCTATTGTATATATTCACAAAATTATGCCTCAAACACCACTATCTAATTCCAGAACATTTTCATCATCCCCAAAAGAAATCCCATACCCATTAGCAGTTATTCCCCACTTCCTCTTTACCCCCAGCTCCTTGAAACCACTAATCTGTTTTCTGTCTCTGTGGATTTGCCTATTCTGGACATTTCATGTAAACAGAATCATATGATATGTGGCCTTTTGTGTCTTGGTTCTTTCACTTAGCATAATGTTTTCAAGGTTCATTCATGTTTTCCAAAGTGGCTGCACCATTTTTCAATCTCACCAGCAATGTATGAGGATTCCACTTTCTCTACATTCTTGCCAATGCTTGTTACTGTTGTCTTTTTTATTTTGGCCATCATAGTGGGTATGAAATGATATTTCTTTGTGGCTTTGACTTATATTTCCCTGATGACTAATAATGTTTAATTAACCTTTTCATATACTTATGGACAATTTGTAAATCTTCTTTGGAAAGGTATCTATTCAAATCCTTCCCCCATTTAAAAAATTGGAATATTTGTTGACTGTAAGACTTCTTTATATATTTTGGATACAAATCCCTTGAAAGATAAATGATTCACAAGTATTTTTTTCCATTCTGGGGGCGGTTTTTTATGTTTTGATGGCTGAATAGACTTTTGATGTAGAGACTTTTGATTTTGATTTTGCATAGGTGTCTACTTTTCAGGTGATGGGGCAACATTGGCAATTACTTTCTATGTAGCCATGTGAAGACACAGGGAGAAAACAGCTATCTACAAACCAAGAAGACAGGCCTCCAATGGAACTAATCCTGATGATACTTTGATCTCAGACTTTTAGTCTCCAGAAATGTGAGAAAATACATTGCTGTTAAGTCATCCAATCTGTGGTACTTGGTTATGTCAGCCTTAGCATACTGATACAGCTAATGTTGCTATAGAGATGATGTTTTTAGGTATCAACATTCCCCCTGTATCTGAGAAGTGGTATTATTAAGGGCTTTGAATGTATTCTTATTTATGTGCCAACATCTACTAAATTAAAATATGTCATTAAGACAGGTCCAGAGGAATTGCTGACTGGACATTCTGCTAAAAGGATTGCTATATATGATTCTAAGCAACAAGCTCTTTTAAATTAGCATGCAAATGTAACTTTTTACCAACTGGCTTATCCTAAATTAAAGTAAGCTAAGGCGGTTTTGTTTTGCTAGTTTAACAATTCAGGGATTTTTATTCTTATGCTCAAAAGTTCTTTCTTCTTTTTCCTCTAGAGAAAACACTGTATCCTTGAGAATACACTTATATTGCATTGACTATTGACTCATTGACTATGAGCCATACGGTAGTCTGAATATTTGTGTCCCTGACCCCCTCCCAAATTCATATGTTGAAATTCTTTTATTTGTTTATTTTTTTTTAATTTTCGAAACAGAGAAAGACAGAGCATGAATGGGGGAGGGGCAGAGAGAGAGGGAGACACAGAATCGGAAGCAGGCTCCAGACTCTGAGCTGTCAGTACAGAGTCTGACGCAGGGCTTGAACTCACAAACCACAAGATCTTGACCTGAGCTGAAGTCGGGCGCTCAACTGACTGAGCCACCCAGGCGCTCCCATATGTTGAAATTCTAACCCCTACACAATCAGGGCATTTTTCTTTGTGCAAAGGTGATTCTTTTTTTTTTTTTTTTAATTTTTTTTTTTTTTCAACGTTTATTTATTTTTGGGACAGAAAGAGACAGAGCATGAACGGGGGAGGGGCAGAGAGAGAGGGAGACAACAGAGTCAGAAACAGGCTCCAGGCTCTGAGCCATCAGCCCAGAGCCTGACGCGGGGCTCGAACTCACGGACCGCAAGATCGTGACCTGGCTGAAGTCGGACGCTCAACCGACTGCGCCACCCAGGCGCCCCTTTGCAAAGGTGATTCTTAAGATTATTACTGTCCCTCCTCCTCTGCCTCTTTGGAATCTGAGGTGGTCCCTCCTAAGGGCCAAGGTATTGTTTGCCCTCCAGTCAACAAAATCAATCTGAACCATTCTAGTAGCTATAAGTTTACTGTCCCCCTCCCCCAGTCATCCCCTACTGCATCCACACACTTTGTCAGGAAGGGTCAGTTGTAAGATGGACAATGAATTTTTATAAAAGTCAGAGATATCTGTATATCCCCTACTCTGACCCATGCAGGCCACTGTACAAAGACTTAGTGAGCAGTGTATTTAATAAAGTGGTTATTATCCTTATAATATAGGACTATGCTCATCCAACAAAGGAATCCAGGTAACTAAACTAGAATAAGATTGCGTGCCCTAGGCCTTCTTTTGGGAGGGCTGCTCCCTGGGAGATGTACAAATCAGGCTAGCCTGGGGTTGGCAGTAGGGAAAGAAAGAAGTATGCCCAGCAATTGGGTTGATTCCTAGCTTTTCAAAAGAGGTTGCTATAAACACATACCCCTTTCATCCTGATCATTAAGGAGCAGCTGAAAGATGATCTTTTCTGGAGACAGCCAGATTCACTGACCAGGAGGAGGTGAGGAAGGTAGTCAGACTCTGAGTTGATTTTTATGGAGGTTGTTCCAGCCTCAACAAAGGCAGATTCCTGTGCATGGTAGGAAGTGTGGAAAGTCCATCAAATAACTGTACTGTGTGGCTTTGGTGAAAAGGCACACTGTGGTCCAAAAAGCTAAAAACATTACACAGATTAGTTTCAAGGATCACAATGGTATGGCCCGAGTCAGTTGGTCTAACTGGAAACGTAGCTGACCATTGGTAGACTCTCATGGGTTTGTATCAATTTAAGCTGAGGGCCTACTAATTTTTATTTACTTTTTTTTTAAGTTTATTTATTTATTTTTGAGAGAGAATGAGAGATTGAGTGGGGGAGGGGCAGAGAGAGAGAAGGAGAGAGAAAGAGAGAGAGAGAGGATCCCAAGCAGGTTCTGCACTAACAGTGCACAGTAACAGCTGCCTTATTTTTTTCTATAAAATGTCAGGTAGAAGGGGCACCTGGGTGGTGCAGTTGGTTAAGTGCCTGACTCTTGATCTCGGCTCAGGTCACGATCTCACAGTTGGGGAGTTTGAGCCCCGCGTGGGGCTCTGCACTGATGGTGTTGAGCCTGCTTGGGATTCTGTCTCTCCTTCTCTCTGCCCCTCCCCTGCCTGTGCTCACTCATTCTCGCTTTCTCTCTCTCAAAATAAATAAGTAAAACTAGAAAGGTCAGGTAGTAAATATTACATACTTGTGAGCCATGCAGTCTCTGTTGTCACTATTCAACTCTGCCACTGGCCTGCTAAAACAGCCATAGACAGTATGTAAAGAAGTAGACAAGGCTGTGTTCTAATAAAACTTTATTTACATAAATAGCTAGTGAGTTGGATATGGCCCAAGGGCCATGGTTTGCCCACCCCAGTCTAAGCTTAAGTAAGTTCATACCTTCTTTGAGCCAAATTCCTACTTCTTACATATATTTATTCTATACCACAACCTTTGTATTTATCTTTCTAAGTGCATAATTTCACCAGTAATAATTTAAAATTACGTGGCTACTTTAGGGACCTTTTGATATGGACAAAATTGTTCACTTGAGAAATCCCTTAGAATAAAAGGAGGACAAAATTGAAAACATCCGATACTCTAATTTTTTGATTGGTATGACGAGGCACCATAAAAAATTCAGATTCCAAAACTGCTTCCTGAGAGGATTGCTTGGTCAAGAAATAAAACAAAACTGTGAAAAATGTACATTAATCTCCCCAAATTACAACCTAATAGCCTTTATTCTACTCTTCTTGTTCCTCTATATTCTTTTGCCCCCACATCTTCTGACAGGCTCCCCTTTCTCTTGGCCAGCCAGAAATCCCCAGATATCAGTTAGCTCTTAACTTAGAAGGAAAAATCACTTGTGGTTGATTTTATTCTTGTCTCATTCTGAGATGGCTGTCTGAGATGAGAGCCATTTTAAAGACTTTCAAAAGCCTAGGTAAAATAGAAATCTGCAAAGAAATTTAGATTATTGTTGGAATGTATAATAGGTCATATGTTAGAAGAAATCTTGGGTACAAAATAACTGTATGGAAAATGTAGAAGTGGAAAACACTAGAGTAACTTAAAAGATGCTGATTGCACAGAAACAAGAGGAATTTATAAAAGTTGTAGATGTTGTACCAGTTATTTCAGAAGCTATCCTAAAATCTTCCCTATGAAAATAGATTAGGCTCTGTTCAGTCCTGTAAGCAAAGAAAGGATGAGTCCAATTGGAGATGTCAGGGATCAGCTCTTTAAGTCTTTAGACAGCATTCAGGAGTGGAACCAAAAGCAGCTGTGAACCCGGGTTCTCTCCTAACTTTTTACAAATGGCCTTAAGACAGAAATAGGGGTTTTAATATGCAACGAGAACAATGGGAACTAGCTGTATTGTCAGATCTCCAACCCCTTCTAAACATATTGAAAGGAGTCCTAAAAACGGAGTAAGACTCAGAGTAACTTGATAGCCTTACAGATAAAACAACTAAATGCACTTACCCGGGTCCTTAACCACTGGCAGAGGGGGTCTTTTTATAAAGACACTTGCGGTTTCAAGAAACAGAAAAGGCATTGGAAAAACAACGATCTATGTTAATAAAAGAGAAAACAATGAAGGGAGTGATCAAAGAAGGTGCTCCAAGGGAGACTCAAAACAGCCCAATTTTTTGCTTGAACCCACAAGGAGAAATTTCTCTAAAAACAAACACTACATTCTCAACTGTAAACCCTACCATTATTGTACAATTGCTTCCCCATGGTCAACAAACTGCTCAGTTTGTGAGCATCTCCAATAATTCTCAGACATTCTCCATGGCTCAGACCTTAACTGTCACCCTGGGACCTTTAATCTCAGCATATTCTTTCCTTCCATGACACTCTACTCACTAACTTAGTAAAGAGGAATTTACTTTGCAAATGAAATTGCCAGCTTAAATGCTCTCTCAATGGTCTCCTCCTTGAAATCTGTAGAGATCCCAATTCATAATGAAGTCATAACTAATTTAGATAATTGACTTGCAGGTATGCCCAAGCCTAAATCAAGCCAAAATTGAAAGTATCAGAGTGCCAGCCAAAAAACCATACTGATGTAGGCAGGATTACTGGGGTTGAACCCATCAAAGTTCTAAACCTCTACACAAACTTGTGCAATACTCTTTAAAACCAGAAGCTAAAGAGAGACTAAAACCTAAAGTTGAGAGCCTGATAAAGGACTCATTATCCTTTGTTACTGTCCTTGTAATACTCCTTCTTTTAAAAAAAAATGTTTTGTTTATTTTGAGAGAGAGAGATTGGAAGGGACAGAGAGAGGGAGAGAGAGAATTGAAGCAGGCTCCATGCTGTCAGTGCAGAGCCTGACGCAAGCCTTGATTTCACGAACTGTGAGATCATGACCTGAGCAGAGATCAAGAATCAGACGCTCAAGTGACTGAACTACCCAGACGCCCCACTCCCATCTTCTTAGTAAGAAAACCTAGTGGGCAGGGATATAAATTCATTCAAGACCTTAACACCATACATAAGAATCATTCCCTATTACCCTGTTATTGTGATACCAACTGGTGTGCTGTAATACAATTCAGTTCTGACATTAACTTCTCAGAATTAGTATAAAACTCCACAGGCTTAAAGGCGTAGTCTACAACTACCCCACTTCAGAAACCAGCTGCAAGTGAGGTTCTCAGGCTACCTGTACTTCTGACCAACTGGCTACAAATCCAGGGGGTTCCCATGACTCCCCTTGGGTTTAATAATTCACTAGGATGACTCACAGAACTCAGGAAAGTGTTATACTTACAATTATAGCTTTATTATAAAAGATATACATTAGGACCAGCCAAATGAAGAGATATAGGATGAGATCTGGGAGGGTCCCAAAAGCAGAGTTTCCATGATTTTCCCTATGGAATCAGGGCACCTTACCTTCCTGGTACGCTGATGTGTTCACTAACCAGGAAGCTAGAGTTTTTATTGGAGTTTCATTGCAGAGCTGCATTTGATTGAATCATTGGCCATGTGATTGAACTCAGTCTCCAGACCTTCTCCCCTCCCCTGAGGTCAGGCTAGCTGAAATCACCAACCATCTAATCACATGGCTGCTCTTTCTGGTGACCAGACCCTATCTTGAGTCATCTTACCTTTTACCATAAACTCAGGTGTGATTCAAGGGGCTCATAAATAACAAACTCCTATCACTCAGAAAATTCCAAGGGTTTAGAGTCTCTCTCCTAGGAGTCAGGGATAAAGCCCAGTAAAGTTCTTTATTATACAGTTGGCCACCTTGTGGCCTTTGGCCATTATTCTTTTTTTTTTTTTTAATTTTTTTTTTTCAACGTTTATTTATTTTTGGGACAGAGAGAGACAGAGCATGAACGGGGGAGGGGCAGAGAGAGAGGGAGACACAGCATCGGAAACAGGCTCCAGGCTCTGAGCCATCAGCCCAGAGCCCGACGCGGGGCTCGAACTCACGGACCGCGAGATCGTGACCTGGCTGAAGTCGGACGCTTAACCGACTGCGCCACCCAGGCGCCCCGGCCATTATTCTTTTTGTATGCATAACATTTGGAGCAGCCAGTGTGGGGTAGGGATAGAAGGATGTTAACTTCATCTCCCAATATATTTGACTACCAATATCAGTATTATAATCAGTGTTATAATCTTATCAACAATGTCAGTATACAGTATGGTAAATGTAACCTGAAAAATAAGTTAAAAGATACTGATTGGTACATTAGCAGACTCCCATTTAGTTATTAATAATTAGTCCACCATCGTATCATATGACCAAAACTCCCAGGGTGAGATCACCCAGGTTTGCAGGATTTCATTTGATCTCAGCAGTTTCCCAAAGCAAGAGTGGTTTCAACAGCACATGTGCACACACACACACACACATACACACACACACACAGGAATATTATTCAGCCACAAAAAAGAATGAAGTCATGCCATTTGCAGTGACATGAATGGAGCTAGAATATATTATGCTAAGCAAAACAGTCAGTCAAAAACAAATGCCATATGATTTCACTCATATGTGGAATTTAAGATACAAGACAAAGGGCAAAGGGGAAAAGAGAGAGAGAGAGAGAGAGAGAGAGAGAGAGAGAGAGAAATCAAGAAACAGACTCTTAATTATAGAGAACAAACTGATGGCTACCAGAAGGGAGTTGGGTGGGTAAAGTACGTGATGGGAATGAAGGAGTACACTTGTGATGATGAGCACCAGGTGATGTATAGAAGTGTTGAATCATTATAATGTACACCTGACACTAATATAACACTGTAAGTTAACTAACTGGAATTAAAACAAAAACTTAAAAAAAAAAAGAGTGGTCTCAACAATATATGATTTGATCTTTTCAGGTATCTGGCTGTTACGGTTGAGCTGAGAGACAATTTCATTTCTTGTTCTGAGCCTCTTTTGAAGTGTTAATGTCATATTTTGTTTCCCTTTTTGCATTACCTATTTATTAATTCCTTTAGTTTCAGCTATGATTCCTCCTCTCCTTCCACCTTTGAAGGGAAGTTAGGTTAGGCCACTGTGCTGGTCCATCAGCAATATTAATCTATCAAACGCCTCCCAGTCAGTCCACACCCAATCATGTAGGGTATGATTACATAGGTACAGAACTAGTGGGTTATTTCTACAACTGGGCAATATAGCTTCATTCAAAGGCCAGGCAAATATTTTGTTATACAGAACCTGTAGTAGCAAATCCAAATACTATTTCATCTTTGCTGCCTCTGAGGCTGTATATTTTGTAGTTCTAGTTTTGTGTTCTGCTTTCTTTAGTGTCCTGTTAGATCAAAATAATCAGTACTTGTTTGCTTTCTCCTGGGAAAATCAATAACATACCTAACTTGTCAGGCCACAAGGGCTTTTGAGGTACCCTCTTACATTGCACAAGTCCTCAACTAGGGCTTGGGATTCTATTCTCATGTAAATGTGAATGACCTTTCTGTTGTGTTCCAAGGCTGAGGTAAGCTCTACAGCTAATCCTTCTGTCAAATTATTGTTGTAGTCTAGAAAGAGGTAAGATTTCCAAAGAGAAATAACAATTTGGTTATTAGCCAGGACATGGTTTGTCCAGAGGTAAATTCCTTACTTTTATAGACTACAAACTATTAAAAAATTTCCCCAGACTAGTAATATGAGACAGTTAAGAAGATTTCTGGATTTTGCTGGCTACTGAAATTGTCATGCCATCATATGACTTAACTAACTCATGGGTAACCACTTTCCTGTGAAGCTAAACATTAACAGGCCAGGTTTATCTATTTATAAATCTTTCTACCTTTTTTACTTGAGAGATCTGGACAAGCCCTAGGTATTCTGACTCACCTCGTTGGAATTCATGAAACACCAATAGCTTACTACAGTCTCTTGACTCAGTGACAAAACCTATTGGCTTTGTCTAAGAGCACTAACTGCAGCAGCTAAACTAGTGGAGATTTCTGTTGACTTGATTTTAGGTCTCCTTAAGCCTCATGGTCCCTCACATTGTATAATCTTTTTTTGCACACTGAAAACACGCGACATTCTCAGCAAGAAGGTTTACCTCTTATGAAACCCTATTATGTTCTCCCATTCATCATTGTGGTACTTTCAATTCTGCTCTTCTTCCATTATCTGAAGAAGGAGAAACTCACAATTGTTCCACTTCTGTTTGTAAACCATCTGAGCCCCAAACTGATTTACTAAAATCTCTTTAGAAAATTCAGACTTAGTCTAATTCGTTGACAAGTTATACCTTAAAACTGAAACAGGAAAATATCAGGTGGCATACACTATAGCAGGTCTCACTTCACCTCTGAAATATGACCAATCTTTCTGGTCAGTAGCCAGTGGATGTTCATGGAGAAGACCCTGTGAGTAGATAAAAACTACATTTGCAACTGCTGCTCCTAGGGTTCTTCCTCTCACAGGAGCCCAATAAGGGGTTAGTTTTCAAAATATGTAAGGATTTATACAACTCAACACCAAAAAGCCCCCAGACAATCTGATTAAAAAATGGGCAGAGGACATGAATAGACATTTCTCCAAAAAGATACAAAGATGGGCAACAGACACATGAAAAGATGTTCAGCCTCGCTAATCATCAGGGAAAAATGCAAATCAAAACCACAGTGAAGTATCACCTTACATCTGCTAAAATGGCTAATATAAAAGACAAGAAATAACAAGTGTTTGCGAGGATGTGAAGAAAAAGGAACCCTTATACACTAGTGATGGGAATATAAATTGGTGCAACCACTGTGGAAAACAGTATGGAGGTGCCTCAAAAATTAAAAATAGAAATACCACATGATCCAGTAATCCCACTCACTATTGGATATTCACCCAAAGAAAACAAAAACACTAATTCAGAAAGATATTTGCACCTCTATGTTTATTGAAGCATTATTTACAATAACCTAGATATGGAAGCAGCCTAAATGCCCATCAATAGGCAAATGAATAAGACGATGTGGTATATATACACTATGGATTATTACACAGCCATAAAAAGGATGATTTGTGCCTTTGAGACAACATGGATGGACCTGGGGGGTATTATGCTATGTGAAATAAGTCATATTGAGAAAGATAAATACCATATTATTTCATTCATAAGTAAAATCTAGAAAAAAACTAAACAAAAACCAGAATCAGACCTGTAAATACAAAGAACAAACCGATGGTTGCCAGAGGTTCTTTTTATGTTTTGGATATTAATCCCTTATTGGATATATTTGCAAATATCTTCTTACATTCACTAGATTGCCTTTTCATTTTATTGATGGCTTCATACATTCATACATTTATTGATGTACAAAAGCATTTTATTTTGATGTAGTCCCAATTGTTTACTTTTGCTTTTGTCTCCCTCGCCTTGGGGGACATATCTAGAAAAATGTTTCTATGGGTGATGTCAGAGAAATTACTGCCTATGTTCTCTTCTAGGATTTTAATAGTTTCAGGTCTTACATTTAGGCCTTTAATCCATTTTGAGTTTATTTTTGTGCATGGTGTTAAAAGGTGGTCCAGTTTCATTCTTTTGCATATAGCTATCCAGTTTCCCAGCACCACTTATTGAAGAGACTGTATTTTCCCATATTATATTCTTGCCTTTTTGTCATAGATTAATTGACTGTATAATCTTGGGTTTATTTCTGGGCTCTCTATTCTGTTCTTTTAATCCATGTGTCTATTTTTGTGCCAGTATCGTGCCATTTTGATTACTACAGCTTTGTGGTATACCTTGAAATTTGGAATTATGATACCTCCAGCTTTGTTTTCCTTTCTCAAGATTGCTTTGACTATTCTGGGTCTTGTGTGGTTCCATATAAATTTTAGTATCATTTGTTCTAGTTTTGTGAAAAATGCTCTTGGTATTTTCATGGGAATTGTATTGAATCTGTAGATTTCTTTGGCTAATACGAACATTTTAACAATATAAATGCTTCCAGTCCATGAGCATTAAATTTCTTTCCATTTGTTTATGTCATCTTCAGTTTCTTTCATCAGAATTTTGTAGTTTTCAGAGTATGTCTTTTTCCTCCTTAAGTTTAGTCCTAAGTATTTTATTCTTTTTGGTGGAATTGTAAATGGTATTATTTTCTTAATTTCTCTCTATGCTACTTCATTATTAGTGTAGAGAAGTGCTATCAATTTCTGGGTATTAATTTTGAATCCTGAAACTTTGTTGGGTTCATTTATCAATTCTAATAGTTGTCTGGTGGAGTCTTTAGGATTTTCAGGTCATCTGCAAATAGTCTCAGTTTAACTTCTTCTTTACCAATATGGATGCCTCTTCTTTCTTTTTCTTGTCTGACTGCTATGGCTAGGTTTTTCAGTATTACGTTGAATACAAGTGGCAAGAGTAGACATCCTTGTCTTGTTCCTTATCTTAGAGGAAAAGCTCTAAGTGTTGCACTATTGACTATGATGTTAGCTCTGAGTTATCATAAATAACCTTTAATACGTTGAAGGATGTTCTCTCTAAACACACTTTGTTGAGAGTTTTTGTCATGAATGGATGTCGAAGTTTGTCAAATGCTTTTTCTGCATCTATTGAGATAATCATATGATTTTCATACTTTGTTTTGTTAATGTGGTGTATCACATTGACTGACTTGCAAATACTGAATCATACTTGCATCCCTGGAATAAATCACACTTAATCATGGTGAATGATCTTTTTAATGTATTATTGTATTTGTTTTGCTAGTATTTTGTTGAGGATTTTTACATCTATGTTCATCAGGGATATTGGCCTATAGTTTCTTTCTTCCTTTTTTTTTTTTTTTTTTTTGGTAGTGTCTGTCTAGTTTTGGTGTCAGGGTATTGCTGGCCTAGTGGAATATATTTGGAAGCTTTCCTTCCTCTTATATTTTTTGTTTTGAAATAATAGAAGAAGAGTAAGTATTAACTCTTTTCTAAACATTCAGTAGAATTTACCTATGAAACCATCTGGCCCTAGACTTTTATTTTTTGGTAGTATTTTGATTACTGATTCTATTTTTTTACTTGTAATCAGTCTTTTCAGATTTTTTATTTCTTCCTGGTTCAGTATTGGAAAGTTGTATGTTTCTAGAAATTTATTCAATCCTTCTAGGTTGTCCAATTTGTTGACATATTATTTTTTATAGTATTCTCTTGTAGTCCTTTGTATTTCTGTGGTCAGAAATTTCACCTCTCACTTCTGATTTATTTATTTGGGTCCTTTCTCTTTTTTTCTTCATGAGTCTGGCTAAGGGTTGATGAATTATGTTTAGATTTGCAAGGAACCAGGTATTGGTTTTATTGATTCCCCCCACCCCCTGCTCTTAGTCTCTATGTCATTTATTTCTGCTCTGATCCTTATTGTTTCTTTCCTTGTACTCATCTTGGACTTTGTTCTTTCTCTATTTCCTTTAAGTGTAAGGTTAGATTATTTATTTGAGCTTTTTTTTTTTTGTTTCTTGAGGTAGTCCTGTATCACTATGTATTTCCCTCTTAGAAGTGCTTTTGCTGCATCTCAAAGATTTTGGACCATTGTGTTTCCATTTTCATTTGTTTCCATATATTTTTTGATTTCTTCTTTGATTGCTTCATTGATCTATTGGTTGTTTAACATCGTATTGTTTAGTCTCCACATGTTTGTGCTTTGGGGAAGTTTTTCTTCTTATGGTTGATTAATAGTTTCATACTATTATGATTGGAAAAGATGGGTGGTGTGATTTCAATCTTTTTAAATTGATTGAGACTGGCTTTGTGCTCTAATACGTGATCTATTCTGGAGATTGTTCCATGTGCACTTGAAAAGAATGTGTATTCTTTTGTTTTGGGATGGAATGCTCTGTATATACCTGTTATGTCCATCTGGTCCAATGTGTCATTCACAGACACCGTTTCCTTATTGATTTTCTGTTTGAATAATTTATCCATTGATGTAAGTGGGGTATAAAAGTCCCCTACTATTGTTCTGTTACCATCAATTTCTTTCTTTATGTCTATTAATTAATTATGTCTATTAATACATTTGCTTTATGTATTTAGGTGCTGCAGTATTGGGAGTGTAGATATTTACAATTGTTATATCCTCTTATTGGATTGATCCCTTTATCATTATGTAATGCCCTTCTTTGTCTCTTGTTAAAGCCTTTGTTTTAAAGTCTATTTTATATTATATAATTATGGCTACTTTGTTTTGCCCTTTTCTAAATCTCCATTTGCATGGTAAATGTTTTCCCAATCCTTCACTTTCAGTCTATATGTATCTTTAGTTCTGAGGTGAACCTCTTATAGGCAGTGTATAGCTGGAACTTTTTTTTTTTCTTAACCCATTCTGCCATCCTAAGTCTTTTGTTTGGAACCCGTAGGCCATTTGCATTTAAAGTTTTTGATTGGAACTCGTAGGCCATTTGCATTTAAAGTATTTGATAGGTATATACTTACTACCATTTTGTTATTTGTTTTTCTCTTTGTTTTTGTGGTTGCTCTCGGTTCTTTTCTTCTTCTCTTGCTCTCTGTGACTGATGGGTTACTATAGTGTCAATTTTGGCTTTCTTTCTCTTTCTTAGTGTATCTATCATAGGTTTTGGCTTTGTGGTTATGATAAGGTTCATATGTAACATTCTAAGTAAAGAGCAGTGTATTTTAATTTGATGGTCATTTAAGTTCAAACACTTTAAAAAAACAGAAAAAACCTTTTTTTCTTTTCTTTTCCCCTTCCTTTCCTTCTTTTTTTCAACTCCTCTCTACATGTTTTGTATGTATTGTCATATTTTACATCTTTTTATTTGTGATTTTCTTATGTCTAATTATGGCAATTTCTTCTCAACATAAGCCCCTTTAAACACTTCTTGTAAGGCTGGTTTAGTGGAGATAAATTCGTTTATCTTTCATTTGTCTGGGAAACTCTTTGTCTCTCCTTTAAATCTGAATAATAACCTTTCTGGGTAGAATAATCTTTGTTGTAGGTTTTTTCCTTTCAGCACTTTGAACATATCATGCTCCTCCCTTCTGGCCTGCAAATTTTATGCTGAAAAATCAGCTGATAGCTTTATAGATTTTCCCTTGTAGGTAACTTTTTGCTTCTCTCTTGCTGATTTTTAAATTCTCTCTTCATTTTTAATCTTTGGCGTTTTGATTATTATGTGCCATGGTGTGGACCTCCTTGAGTTTATTTTGTTTGGAACTCCTGTACTTTGTGAACCTGGATGTCTATTTCCTTTCCCAGGTTAGGAAAGTTTTCAGCTGTTATTTCTTCAAATAAATTTTCTACCACTTTGTCTCTCTTCTTCTTCTGAAACCCCTATAATGTAAATGTTTGTTTGCTTGATGTTGCCTAAACCCTTAACCTATCCTCATTTAAACTTTTTTTTTTCTCGTTTTGTTGTTAAGCTTGGGTGCTTTCAATTACCCTGTCTTCCAGATCATTAATACATTCTTCTGCATCTGCTAATCTACTCTTGATTCCCTCTGGTATGTTTTTAATTTCAGTTTTTGTATTCTTCAAATTTGATTAATTCTTTTTTTTAAATTTTTTTAACGTTTATTTATTTTTGAGACAGAGAGAGACAGAGCATGAACAGGGGAGGGGCAGAGAGAGAGGGAGACACAGAATCGGAAACAGGCTCCAGGCTCTGAGCTGTCAGCACAGAGCCCAACGCGGGGCTCGAACTCACGGACCGCGAGATCGTGACCTGAGCAGAAGTCGGCCGCTCAACTGACTGAGCCACCCAGGAGCCCCCAAATTTGATTAATTCTTATATTTTCTATCTCTTTGTTGAAGATCTCAGTAAGTTCTTACATTCTTCTTTCTAGCCTGGTGAGTATCTTACAATCATTTCTTTAAACTCTTCAGATATATTGCTTGTCTCCATTTCATTTAGTTGTTTTGTTTTGTTTTGTTTTGTTTTGTTTTGTTTTCCCTGAGGTTTTGTCTTATTCTTTCTTTTGGAACATATATCTGTTTCCCCATTTTCCTTGATTTTCTGTTTGTTTCCATGGATTAGGTATTACAGCGACTTCTCCTAAACTTGAAGTGATGGTCTTATGTATGGTCAGCTCCTAGGTAGGCTGTGTGCGTGGTGACTTTTGCTGGCTGCCTGGAGCTGTGGCTAGCATGGGCTGGGGTTCCTGTGGCTTTTACACAGCAGATGCCTAGTCAGATCGTGTGGTGACATTTTACTTGTGAACTGGCTAATGCATTCAGCAAGACTGCTGGATTTCCTTGTGGGAATCATCCATCTTTCTTTGGTATTGGTTACTTGTAATGGATCAGTTGATTTTCTGGGTAACTTGACTCAATTGTTAGGTGGTTTTTTAAAAACTTTTTTAATGTTTATTTTTTTGTTTTTGAGAGAGAGAGAGAGAGAGAGAGAGACATAGCATGAGTGGGGGAGGGGCAGGGAGAGAGGGAGACGCAGAATCTAAAGCAGGCTCCAGTCTCTGAGCTGTCTGCACAGAACATGATGCAGAGATCAAATCCACAATCCATGAGATTATGACCTGAATTGAAGCTGGACGCTTAACTGACTGAGCCATCCAGGCAACCCCTCAATTGTTAGGTCGCTTTTAAGATGACAACACCACAACAGGTCACACAGCCATAAATTTAACATGCTTTATCACATCCTATTTAGGAAAGAAATTTCCTATCTCTACCAAAATACTTAGAGACCTTTCATGGGAGCAGCTTTGTAATTGAATTTTCACAGAAATAGAGTGTAGAAGAGAATCAGAGAACAGATGGTATATTTTTGGAGACTGTCTTACTTTTATAGATCTTGCAAATAAGACCACTTCTCGTTTGCTAATGATATTGCTACTACAAATTTCATTGCCTGGTCCTGCATCAATCGTGATTCATGGTGCCAAAATATTACACCACTATGTGACAATGTCTTGGGTGTATTTTGGCTAAAAACAGATCATAGGGTACTCTTTATGACTGGTATTGGATTTATATACAAAGACCTCCTGGCTGCTATTTGCAAACTGTACAGGAACTTGTTATGTTGGTAAACCAATACTTGCATCTAGGATAGTTCCTGATCTTACATGGAGCCCATTTTGGTCAACTGGATTCCCTCATAGAACAAGATGTTATAAGATAACTTAAATCAAGAAGGAGAAACTTGGGCTTTGATTGGAAAAGCAAAACCCTAACTACCTGAAGGGAATTCTGGACTGCTTTCTTCTCTCTTTCAGCCTCTTTCCTTAATGTTTTATAATAAGTCCAGAAAGTAGGGAAACCCTACATCTATAGTGCAGAGGGAGAGAGACATTTCTACCACGACTATAAAACTCTTTATCCAAGAAGTTCATGAAATTCAACAGGCGTTTGTTCAGAAGAGAGCATTTTCGATTTAATATTGGCCTTTTGAAAGGTATCTTGTATAGTTTTTGAGGAAGAATGTTGTGTTTATATTCCTGCAGACCTCTTTGGGATCTTTAATATCATTAAAAAGCTCTAGAGAATAAATAAGTAAATTATAAAATTAGATAATTTGGCTGATATTAGATACATGGTTCTGCGGACTCTTCAGATTGGGGATGGGATATGTCCTCTGGTTTAATTTGGACATTCTAGGCTAGGGATGAAAAGTAGACTATGAACTCTGATCATAATTCCTTCTCTTATTTGTGCTTCAGTGTTCAGATGAGTGATATTCTGAGTCCAAGTCCTGATGTGTAGTCATTGACCCATCAATTGATCATCCAAAAAAAGAATTAAGGAGGTTGAAAAGACCACCTTGACACATGATACATAATCACTGCTGTCAAAGAGTAGTGAACTTCTGGACTGATCATGCTCCCAGATGCTAAGGGCCCACCCTTCAGTTTAGGCTTAAGAATGACCACAAGAGAGGACACTGAAAACTGAAACCATTTACATGCAAAGAGCATGCATTCTGCATTAATATAACGTTCTTATTTAAATGTTTTCATTATGGCTTTATTACTTCAGGAAGTTCTTAACTGGGAAGATAAAAATGATAAATAAATGCATTTTCCATTTCAAGAACTTCTTTAAAAACCTATTTAAATAGACATCAAAGTATCTAATACATGGCATAAAATGACAATTTATTCCCTAAGACTCTTTAAAACTCTTGCCTCAAAACACTTAATCTTGCTGTATACACCCATCCTGAACTATTGTATTACCATCCTTACCCAATGTTAATCAAACCACCTCTTTATTTGACAACTTCCCTTAAACCAAAAGCTCAAACCTCATAAACATCCCAACTTAGTCTTTTCCATTCAAGACACAACTAAGACTCTGTCAAGGTGCTGCTTTGTTGTATCATAGTAAGCAATAAATTCAGCCATGCCTTATGAAGAGATTATTTAGGCAGTATTTTGAGGGAGTCGGCATCAGCAATACTTAGCAGTGGGTATAGCATGGGTACTTGCCAATCAGAAGACATACTGGCTGTGTCACTGGAGCAGGCTCCTGGAAGTCCTGACTGTGCCTGGGAATAACCCTGTAGTTATTGGATTGTGGAGGAGGTAAGGAACGCTCTGAGAGTGGAGGAGAGTCAGGGTGGCCAGGTCTAGTGGGTGGAGGAGAGTGGGGCAGCATCTGTTTACCAATTAGTTTAGAAGCTTTTCAACATTTTAACAATTGGCTAAAACATTGCACTGGGTGTAGTGGTAGGTACCAGCTAAATAGCGGTTCTTGGCGGAGTGATCATGGTAAACCAGATGGAAAAAAAAACAAACAAAACATGGATGCCAGCATAGATTGATGACTATTTGAGGCAATAGACCTACTTGTCTCTTGGCTGCCTTGCCACCCCCTAGAACTTAAAAAGAACCCTTAGAAGAGTTACACAAAACAAAACATCTGTTAGGAAAGTGGGACATTAAATTGGTTAAGATTAAGTTTTTGCCACTTGGTTAAATAGGAATTCAACATAGACATTATATCTAATCCTGGAGAAACAAAGTTACCTTTTTTGGGGTACACTTCAGACTATAGACTGAGATTCAGAAGAGCTAGTGTAAATTTTTTCTTTTTACAAATGAGATCACTGCTATTTTCTACTTAGTAATATGTCTATGATATAACTATAACAGTAACTTACCTTATCCTTTAATATGGTTACATAGTATTTTACTGGCTGAATGCACTAGGAGTGATATAACAATTTCTCTGATGGACATTTATATTGTTAGAATTGTGTTGCTATGATAAACATTGCTGAACCAAAGCATCTTTTTACATACATTTGAGGAAAAATTCCTGCAAATGGAATTTGATATTGCCTAATTATCTATCAAAAAGTTTACATCAATTTATATTTCACATCATGTATGAAAATGGGTATTTTATCATTACCAATATTCTGTATTATAAATTTTGATATATTTGCCAGTCTGCTAGGTGGAAAACAATATCTTTTTCAAAATGTTTATTTAAGTGGAAGTGAAGTTAAAGTTATTTATATATCTTTAGTGACCACTTTGTGTGTGTGTTTGTGTGTGTGTACTGACTGCTCATGTTGTCTACTTTTTAAAAATTTCTTGGGGCGCCTGGGTGGGGCAGTCGGTTAAGCGTCCGACTTCAGCCAGGTCACGATCTCGCGGTCGGTGAGTTCGAGCCCCACGTCAGGCTCTGGGCTGACGGCTTGGAGCCTGGAGCCTGTTTCCGATTCTGTGTCTCCCTCTCTCTCTGCCTGTTCCCCGTTCATGCTCTGTCTTTCTCTGTCCCAAAAATAAATAAAAAACGTTGAAAAAAAATTAAAAAAAAATTTCTTGTTTATTTTGATGTGATTTGAACTCTGTTGATGAAATTATTCTCTAATCTATTTTGTGTGTTACACTGTTTTCCCATATATATATTTTTTGGACTGGATTCATGGTGATCATGAATTTCCTATATGGAAGTTTGGTATTTATATGTAATTAGATTGCTAACTTTTCTCCTTTATTTTCCTAGATTCAATATCATACTTAGAAAGTCTTTTCTTTACTCCAAGAATATTATTTTTAAAAACCTCAATCATGTTCTATTATTTTTTTGGTTCCTTTTTTTATTTTTGAATCTTTGGCATATTAGAAAGTCATTTTGATGTAATATGTGAGGTAGTAATCCAACTTTAATTTTGCAAAATACTCTCACTTTCTACTTGCTCAATATTGAGTATAATGGGTTGATTGCTTACTTGTTTGGAATCTGTAATGACATTTTCCCCAAGACTTTCTGAATGAGAGTGCTTAAATTCCACTCTAGGGGTAGTCTTTAGCAATTCATTCTGCATGTTGTTTTCCCACAATTGCTGGCTGATGGCAATGGGAAAAAAATTCTATTGAAACTAGAATAGGCTGCAGTGCTTTAACATAATAAGGGAGTGGCTTGATTCACAACAGAAGAGATGGCTTTAAGAAAAATCTTGGCAGACATTTTGGATGGGAAAAATG
Organism: Prionailurus bengalensis; assembly: GCF_016509475.1. Lineage (NCBI taxonomy): Eukaryota > Metazoa > Chordata > Mammalia > Carnivora > Felidae > Prionailurus > Prionailurus bengalensis. Next base: position 101,488,670 of record NC_057355.1, read on the forward strand.
AACCCCTCCCCCTCCATCCACCTCACCCCAGGGCATAGCCCATAAACTGTGGGTGAATTGCTTTGCATGAGAAAAGGAAAAGGAAATTGAGAGTGCTAACCTCACAGTTAGGAGAACCAGGGGATGGGAAAAGGATCTTGGGAAGAACGTGGGAGAAGATGGCAACAAGCCAGAGCCCAAGGGAGAATTTGGACAGCAAGAAACTGCCCCAGGGAGAATGAGTAGTGGCTTTTTAGACGAGCGATTTTCAATATCCCATTTCAAGTTGTTGCTTGCATTTCATTATGTTATGATCTCCTTCTAACAAGCATGTTGTACACACCAGTTTGTATTAGTGGTGCTCTATGGGGAGTGAAGAAAGTGGGGGTGGTATTTGCTCCCAGGACAGAAGAGATGGCATCGGCTACCAGGATATAGGGGAATACAAGGAAGTCAGCTTCAGAGTGGACTTACCAGAGCAGCCTATCCCTTTCTCAATGCCCCTACTCCAACCACACATAGAGAGAATGAAAGTTCTATGATGGCAGGAATTTTTAAACCTATGTTTCTCAGGCTCTATCTCTAGTGCCTGGAATAGAGTACATGACACAGGGTAGTCACTCACACGAAGAGTTGGAATGAATGAATGAAAATCCAACCAGAGATTCTAGCCAGCCCATAGTACTTAGGATGGAGGTTTGAACCAGTGCATTTGGATGTTAAAGCAAAAGGTGACCCCAGAAGATTAGAGACTCAGGAATCTGGCTTTGAGTCCTCAGCTGGGAATCTTGGCTGTTTTAGCTCTTTTCTCTCACGTGAGATGTCTGTGCGTACGTTTGAATTTGCTGTCTGTGGATAAGCAATCTGTGACACTGCAATGATGGAAAGGTCTTTAAATTATGTCCTCAATGGAATCTCAGCTGAAAATGGATCTCCCATTGCATATTACCATGACACTTTCTATGTAGCTCAGTTACCTCAGTCCCTCAGGGACATTACACCTACAATGAGGTGATTTGGGGCTCAAAGGAAACCTTTTAGCCAGCAGTTTATTCTCCCACAGGGAGGTCATTTAATTTTTGGAAGAAAGGACCCAGAAAGGGAAGGCCTTAGTTCAGGAGTCTTCTTCGTGTGACAATGGTGAAGAGGTATTACTCTCAATAAGGAATGGTCTTTGTGAATCTACCAAAGTGAGGACTGGGGCTTTAAAGAATTCTTTCAGAACCTTGGATGCCTCCACCATGGGTGTGATTCAGGTGATCCTCAGATAAAATGATGTCCATTCTGCGCTGTGGTGATAAAATGCGAAATACATCTGTGGAAGTACTTGACTAGGTTAGGAACTGCTGGTGGTCTGAGGCTTGGAGTGGGAGTTACCATTCTAAGATGGCTAAAATATTTGAGAACAACGATCTGGCCTCACAGAGAGGAAAAAGGTGACCTAGGCAGTTGGCCTCTGATTCTTTGAACACACAGCTTTCTAAAGATCCGCTGAGCTTCAGTTTCCTTATGTAAAAAATGGAAGTCATGATACCTATCCTGCTGGGTTTTGGTGAGGTTTAGAGGTAATCTATCTATAAATACCTGGCTGAATCCTGGGTATCCGATCAACACTGAATAAATGGTAGCTGTTATGATCATAAACGTGTTTCAGGTTTGCTTAGAAATAATTAGACAGCTGGTAGCTCAGGAAAGTCCAAATAAAGGACATACGGAGGCCAGATTATTAACATATTAACATAGACACAAAGTACCTGATTGGCACCTCTTTCCTCCTCTAATGTAGGAAGCTAGGCAAGAGGCCACACGTTTATATATATTCACCAGAGCTAAAATGTTTTTCAATTGCTGGAAACATGTTTAAAAGACAGTTTTATTTTCCTGGCAGAGCCTCATGAAGTAAAGGAAATAATAATGAATAATCAAAATGATAACAATAATTTGTGTTTTAGAGCATTTACTAGGCACAAGACCTTGTACTGAGTGAGCACTCTCCTGGCATTTTCTCCTATCTGTTGGCCCTCAGAGATCCATGCCCTCTGGTTCTGGCCCAGGAGGTAGTAGATGAGCTGGACTGAGGAATTTTATGTTTATCCCATTAAACTCATTCTGGTTAGATCTGGCCTGTTAGTGTAGATGGTTGTGATTTTTTGTATTCTAGTTCAGTCATTCTCCATTATTGTTCTTTTCTATCTCCAAGCTTTCTGAACATTTGATCATTGGGCCAAAATTTGATCATTATCCTCATTTAAGTTGTCAATAAAAGCACGAACTAGTTAGGGACAAGGACAAAGCTCTGCTGAATGTTTTTAGAAATCCCTCTCTGGGGTGACTTTAATAATTTAGCATTCTTTGGGTTTGCTCTACTATGCTTTTAAGTAGTACACATTTATCCATTTGTCTGCAAGGATATCATGATTCCTGAAATACAGATTTGTAATATCTATAGCAGCCAATCTTAGCACTCAACACCACTAATCTTAGCAACCCCCCCCCCCCCAAAAACACACACGCACACACAAAAAAACCCCTTGTTTTGGGTGTTTTTGAATGCAGGGTGTTTCCTTGTGATCACAAGTTCCCCTTTAAATGCTTACTGTCTTTTAAATAATTCATTTTAGAATTTTTCCAAGAATTAATGGCAGACTTACCTGCCACCCACTTTGGTTTTATAAAAGTTATATTCTTCCCTTTGTTGAAAACCAAGAATAAGAAAAGGTATTCTCCAGATTTCTGGTACCTCTTCTCTTTTCTTTGGGAAGTTATTGATGACAAGTTTTAGAAAAGAGATAAGGTGTTGAGTTAACTGGAGGGGATTTTAAGGTGTTGAGTTAATTGGAGGGGAATAAAAGTCAGATCTTAGATTTCAAAATGCCTTTTCGCAGTATGTCCAAAGCATTTTTTAATTTGTTCTGAGTTCAAGCATAAGAGTAAGAATTTCAGTCCACTAAGAAATTTATGTATAGATAGCCCTTTGGCTTATTTTTGGTACTTTTTCTTTCTGTCAGGTGGTTATTTATGAAACAGCACAATTTATGGAACATGGCACCATTCTTGCCCTTTTTAATATGTAAATCATGCTGTTTCAAATATGTCTTTGATGATTACATTCGACTGGATATTTGAGATTACCAGAAAAAGAATATCATAAAAATTGTACCTAATGAAGAGTTTCAGTCATTAGTCTTTCAAAGCTTTTCATTTCAATCTTTTATTCTTGAAGGATAAGAAGCCACAAGAGGCCTGATTTCAAGCCCTCAACTTTGGTTTGCCCAAATGCATAATTGAACTTTTCTTTTTCAGTCTGAGAATCAGCTACAGAACACTGGAGTCTGCAGCATTGGCCAGTATCTTTATCTAGGATTGTATATATCACATTTTAAGGCATATTCTTCTAAGGAGTGATTCTGGAACTTGCAGCCTGATTCTGGAACTTGCAGCCTAGAGTCTGGGAGTCAGGGACTTGGATAGATTATGCAGCCTACTTTTTTTTTTTTTAATGTCTATTTATTTATTTATTTATTTATTTATTTATTTGAATGAGAGAGACAGACAGAGAGTGAGCGGGGAGGGGCAGAGAGAGAGGGAGACACAGAACCTGAAGCAGGCCCCAGGCTCCGAGCTGTCAGCACAGAGCCCCACATGGAGCTCGAACCCACGTACCATGAGATCATGATCTGAGCTGAAGTCAGACGCTTAACCAACTGAGCCACCCAGGTGCCCCTTATGCAGCCTGCTTCTAGAGCAATATTAAATCACCCAAGCTCTGGAAAGTTTACCATTGTCTGGGCTGCTTGTTTAACACCAAGACTAAAGTCAACTATATAGTCATTCCTCACATTGTGGCCCAGGTACATTTGGGAAATGTTAGTAGAAACTGAGTTGAGGATTGGACAATATTTTAAAGTTACGCTGGTGGCTTAATAGTTGAAAGAATTTTTTAAGATCTTTTGCAGTATAAAAGAACACTGTCTAATGTATCATCTGCATAAATATGGATTTTTATTTGATTTTTTTAAAATAGATTTTTGTTTTAAAAAACCTGACTCTATTTCTTTAAGAGAGACTGTGCAAACAGTGGTCTGCTCTGGAAGTCAGCATCCTGACATTTGGCATATGTTCACGTTCACGGTATTTTCTTTGGGGATACGTTGCTCTATTTCTAAGAAAAGCATGTACCATAATTAAAATGGTCTAAATAGTTCCTGTTTTAACATGGTAGCTTGAGAAACATCAAGTAAAGATTGACTTTAAAAGCTGTCAGAACTTTCTTTCCTGGCTGGCTTTTAGATGATGCTATTTTCTGGACAAGGATATGATACTATGTTCAATAAGTGACTTAAAAAGAATAAAATGATATATTTGGTATTATCAACATCAGCATAATTATAAGTAATGCAAAACTCCAATAATTTGCACCATACAAATTTGGATTTAGGTAATTTGACTAGATCATGTGTGGTGATTTAGATATCAATAGCTCTTAGCTCTGGTTTTGCATTAGAATTACTGAGCTCTGAAAAGACACTGATGCCTGAGCCTCACATCCGGAGATTCTGACTGAATTGGTCTGGGAAGTGGGCCAGATACTATGTTGTCAAAGGTTCCCGGGTAATTGTAATGTTCAGTCAAGGCTGGGAGCCACTGTTACATAGCCTTGAAACTTAAAGTGTGGTCTTATGGACAGTATTCGCCTCACCTGGAACGTGTTAAAAATTCAGACTCTCAGGGCCCACCCCCAACTTCCTGAATCAGAATCTGCATTTTAGGCAGATCTTGGGCAGATTCATTTGCAGCATGTTTTTCATAGCACTTTGACTTTAAAAGGACTTTTATAGTTATTCTTTTGCTCACTTTTATATGGGGGGGTCTATTTATTAAGTATATGGTGGGAACAGACACTTCTCTAGATAGTAAGATTGAGTAAGATGAGTAAGATTTGGGCCTACCTTCCAAAGAGCTCACAAAGGAGCAGGGTGGGAGGGGCTGGAGACAGACATGGAGAGCACATTCAGGACTAGAGCTGTAATACAATAGTGAGTTGTCTATAATTTCCTCGGAGGAGAAGAGAAAGGTGAAACAATTACCCACTCCACCCCATCCTCACTCAGGAGTGGGATTTAAGCTGGGTTTTTGAAATAGAAGCAGGTGTAGGGCCAATGGTTCTAAAGTATGGTTCCTAGACCAGCAGCATCAGCATTATCTGGGAACTTGTTGGTAATGCCAACTCTTGGGCCTTTTCCAGACTTAATGAATCATGAACTCTGAGGGAAGGCACCAGCAGTTTGTAGTTTAATAAGCCCTCCGTGGGATCTGATACATACTCAAACTTGAGAATAGTGGGTGTATACATTTTCCAGACAGAGGAGAGGGGAAAGAAGAATTGCGGGCCATTGGAAAAGTAATGCTCATTTGCGTGTACCATGAAGTTGGCTTGTACATAGCATGCTGACTGTGCTGGGGATTTCTCAACGGTTTTGCTCAACATTTTGTTCCATGCATCTTTATTGCTCTGTGAAGTTTAGTCTCTATCTTTTAAGGTCATTTGGTATAATAAGTCATGCCATTACTCACATTAAAAAAAAGAGCTTTATGTTTGGTTGTATGGTTATTTGATTGTTTTCTTTTTTGAAAATTAAACTCTGCAGTTGTCTGAAAACTCTTATTGTTATAATTGGAAAACACTGAGATTTCTACAGGAACTTATGGGAAAATCACAACCTAAGGACATCCTTCTTTATCTTTAAATGAAGCTGCTTTAAATGGTCTTTCTTGGTGTGGAGCTGAATTTACATTGTCTATAATATTATGGGATAGGGTAAGTCTGTATAAACCCAAACATCAGGGTGCAAACATCAATTTTAGTGATGTCAGTTTTTACCTTTTATCTTTTACCTTCTTTACCTTCTTTTTATTTTTTTTTTTTGAGGATCTTGATAATTTTTTATCATAATACCCAGGAAAAGAGCAACCACATTTTTACCTTCCTTTTGCTCCTTCTCAAATTGAAGTGCTTAATTATCAGTTTAATTAGTATGTTGGTGGCCAAGTGGAGGTAACTGAAGAGAGAAAAAGGGCCTGCGTAATGAATTGTGAAGTAGAGCTCAAAGAAAATTCCCATTGGAGAGCTGGAAGGGATCCCAGAAATCAATTGGTTCGGTTTTCTCACATCTCAGAGGCCTCTGAGAGCTTAAACAAGCTGCTCAGAATCACATTGCTAATGGAGAAGTTGCAACCAGCAACCTTGTTTCCAAACTCCTTCAGCATTCTATTATACCATGGACTCATAACAGACTACTATATCACTGTGGAGGGAAGACACAACTGTATGTGAGTGACTGTGAAACATATGATTGGTTTTTTCCTTTGCTGTAAGGGGCTAGTAATATATTATGTCACATCCAGTTTGATGGCTTTCATTATATATTGATTGTTACCTTCAAAATCCTTTCTGGAATGAATTAGAATGTGAGTAGATGATAAAAAGTAAATGTGAAAATCGATCAATCCAATGCTAACTTCCCTACTGATGCCCAGATTTTATGTTCAATAACCTCCTGAGCAGGTCTACCTGGACATTCCATATAGGCATTAAAAAATAAACATTTCCCTGATAGTATGCATATTCTCTCCTAAAACTTGGCCTCCACCTCCTTATATTCTATCATTATTCACTCTGAACCTTTGAAATCACTCTCAACTCTCTTTCTCTCACCTCACACATCTATTCAATCACCAACTCTGTCAATTTTATCTCCTGTCAAACTTACCTCTTAAATAGTTTTCAAATCCAATGCTTCCTCACCACCTGCCCTTCCATTTGCCTAATTCAGGCCACTCTTTTCCCTTATCTCGGCTACTGCAGCAAGCTTCATCCTGGTTTCCTGCCCTCCAGCTTTGCAGTTGGAAATTTATTTTTCACACTATTTCTGGAGCAATCTTTCTAAAGTGCATGGTGGATCATCCCATGGCCTATGTTTAAAACCTACAATAAGTCTATCACCGACAAGATAAAAACTTAGCACAAACACAATTTTCTATGATTTGTCCTCTGTTTACCACTTTATCCCCACTTCTGGTCACTCTTCCTTAAATACCCATGCTCTAGCAAGATCAGACAGCTTACAGATAACCAAACATTCTTGTTCAACAACTTCTTTGATTGCCTGGTGAAATTCTATTCATCCAGCATAACTTAGACATCACCTCGTTAAGATTATCTCTGACGTCTTTCTACCTTTCTCCAGAACTATAGTGAAAAACCTTCTTTTCTGTACCTCCGAACCTTAAATATCTTCTATAGTCATATAATTTCCCTGAACATTTTATCATGAACATTTGCAAGCAGACAGAAAAGCTGTAAGAATTTTGCACTGATTTTACAATTAACATTTTACTGTGCTTATTTTGTCCCTTCTCTGTCTCTCTATCCAACCATCAATCATGTTTTTAAAACGCATTTCACGATAAGTTGCAGTTATTGATATACTTCCTTCCAAATAATTCAGAATACACATCATTCAGAGTTTATACATAACATGTAGAGTTCTACACTTGCAGCTCCTTTGTATTTTAAATGTCAGGTAATGTTTACATATAATGAAATGCATCCATATTTTTGTTACTTAATCTCCCCTGTCTCCCAAGAGATGGTAGTTTTCTTACAGGAAATAGTTGTGCTCCCTGAATTTTTTTTTTCTTTTTAAAATTTGGAAATAAAATTTAAGTATAGTTGACAAAAAATGTTATATTAGTTTCACATGTAGAACACAGTGATCCGACTTTTCTATATATTACACTATACTGTATATACACTATACCACATGGGTAGCTACTGTCACCACACAACACTATTACAATATCATTGACTATATTCCTTATACTGTGCCTTTTATTCCCATGACTTATTTATCTCATGACTGGAAGCTTGTATCTCCCACTGATTTTCACCCATTTTGCCTATCCTCCCTTCCCTCTGGCAACCATCAATTTATTCTCTGTATTTATAGATCTGATATTGCTTTTTGTTTATTCATTTTAGATTTCACATAATGCATGAAATTGTGTGGTATTTGTTTTTCTCAGTATGACTCATTTCACATAGCATAACACACTCTAGGTCCATCCATATTGCCACAATCTAGTCCTTATTTAAGGCTGTGTAATATTCTGTTGTGTATATATGCATAATATCCTCCTTATCCATTTGTCTATCGGACACATAGGTTGTTTCCATATGTTGCCTATTGTAAATAATGCTGCAATAAACATAGGAGTGCAAATAGCAAATTAGTATTTTCCTTTTCTTCGGGTAAATACCCAGTGGTGGAGGTACTGGATCATATGGTATTTCTATTTTTCATTTTTTGAGGAAATTTCACACTGTTTTCCATAGTGGTTGTACCAATTTACAATCAAACCAATAGTGTACAAGAGTTCCTTTTTCTCCACGTCCTCTGCAACACTTGTTATTTCTTGTCTTTTTTGAATTTAGCCATCTGACTACTGTCAGGTGATACTTTAATGTGGTTTTGATTTGCATTTCCCTAATGATTAGTGATCTTGAGCATCTTTTCATGTGTCTGTAGGCCATCTGTATGTCTTTTCAGAAATATCTATTCAGGTCCTCTGCCCATTTTTAAATCAGATTGTAAGGTTTTTTTTTTTGGTGTTGAGCTGTAGGAGTTCTTTATGTATTTTGGATACTAACCCTTTATTGGATATATCATTTGCAAATATCTTCTCCTGTTCAGTAGATTGCCTTGTTTTGTTGATGGTTTTCTTTTTTTTTTTTAACTATTTTAACTTGTTTTATTTTTTATATTTTAAATTTACATCCAAATTAGTTAGCATATAGTGCAACAATGATTTCAGAAGTAGATTCCTTAGTGCCCATTACCCATTTAGCCCATGCCCCCTCCCACAACCCCTCCAGTAACCCTCAGTTTGTTCTCCATATTTATGAGTCTCTTCTGTTTTGTCCCCCTCCCTGTTTTTATATTATTTTTGTTTCCCTTCCCTTATGCTCATCTGTTATGTCCTCATATGAGTGAAGTCATATGATTTTTGTCTTTCTTTGACTAATTTCACTTAGCATAATACCCTCCAGTTCCATCCACATAGTTGCAAATGGCAAGATTTCATTTTTTTTATTGCCAACTAATACTCCATTGTATATATATATACCACATCTTTTTTATCCATTCACCCATCGATGGAAATTTGGGCTTTTCCCATACTTTGGCTATTGTTGGTAGTGCTGCTATAAACATGGGGGTGCATGTGTTCCTTTGAAACAGCACACCTGTATCCTATAGATAAATGCCTAGTAGTGCAATTGATGGGTCATAGGGTAGTTCTACTTTTTGTTTTTTGAGTAACCTCCATACTGTTTTCCAGAGTGGCTACACCAGCTTGCATTCCCACCAACAATGCAAAAGAGATCCTCTTTCTCCACATCCTCGCCAATACCTGTTGTTGCCTGAGTTGTTAATGTCAGCCATTCTGACAGGTGTGAGGTGGTATCTCATTGTGGTTTTGATTTGTATTTCCCATGATGAGTGATGTTGAGCATTTTTTCACGTGTTGGTTAGCCATCTGGATGTCTTCTTTGGAGAAGTGTCTATTCATGTCTTTTGCCCATTTCTTCACTGGATTATTTGTTTTCTGGGTGTTGAGTTTAATAAGTTCTTTATAGATTTTGGATACTAACCCTTTATCTGACATGTCGTTTGCAAATATCTTCTCCCATTCTGTAGGTTGCCTTTTAGTTTTGCTGATTGTTTCCTTCGCTTTTAATAAAAAGCAGAAAAGCTTTTTATTTTGATGAGGTCCCAATAGTTCATTTTTGCTTTTGTTTCCCTTGCCTCCGGAGATGTGTTGAGTAAGAAGTTGCTGTCGCCAAGATCAAAGAGGTTTTTGCCTGATTTCTCCTCGAGGATTTTGATGGCTTCCTGTCTTACGTGTAGGTCTTTCATCCCTTTTGAGTTTATTTTTGTGTATGGTGTAAGAAAGTGGTCCAGGTTCATTCTTCTGCATGTCGCTGTCCAGTTTTCCCAGCACCACTTGCTGAAGAGACTGTCTTTATTCCATTGGATATTCTTTCCTGCTTTGTCAAAGATTAGTTGGCCATACGTTTGTGGGTCCACTTCTGGGTTCTCTATTCTGTTCCATTGATCTGAGTGTCTGTTTTTGTGCCAGTACCATACTGTCTTGATGATTACAGCTTTGTAGTATAGCTTGAAGTCTGCGATTGTGATGCCTCCTGCTTTGGTTTTCTTTTTCAAGATTGCTTTGGCTATTTGGGGTCTTTTCTGGTTCCATACAAATTTTAGGATTTGTTGATGGTTTTCTTCACTGTACAAAACTTTATTTTGATGTAGTTCTAATAGTTTATTTTTGCTTTTGTTTCCCCTGCCTTAGGAGAAATATCTAGAAAAACGTTATGGCTGATGTCAGATAAATAACTGCCTGTGTTCTCTTCTAGGATTTTTATGGTTTCAGGTCTCACACTTAGGTCTTTAGTTTGTTTTGAGTTTATTTTTGTGTATGCTGTAAGATTGTGGTCCAGTTTCATTCTTTTGCATGTAGCTATCCAGTTTTCCTAGCACCATTCATTGAAGAGACCGTCTTTTCTTCATTGTGTATTCTTGCCTCTTTTGTCATAGATTAACTGACTGTATAAGTGTGGGTTTATTTTTGTGTTATTGATACTCTTCCATGATCTATGTATCTATTTTTGTGCCAATATCATACTGTTTTGATTACTATAGCTTTGTAGTATACCTTGATATTTGGGATTGTGATACCTCTAACTTTGTTTTTCTTTCTCAGGATAACTTTGGCTCTTTGGAGTATTTGTGGTTCCACCCAAATTTTAGTATTATTTGTTCTGTTTTTGTGAAAAATGCTATTGGCATTTTGATGGAGATTGCATTAAATTTGTAGATCGTTTTGGGTAGTATGGACATTTGAACAATTTTTGTTCTTCCAATTCATGGGTATGGAATATCTTCCCGTTTGTGTCTTCTTCAATTCTTTCATCAATGTTTTATAGTTTTTGAGTATAGGTCTTTCGCTTCCTTGTTTTTTTTTTTCTTGGTATTTTATTATTTTTGGTGCAATTGTACACAGGATTGTTTCCTTAATTTCTCTCTCTCGTATTTCATTATTATGTATAAAAATGCAATAGAATTTTGCCTATTAATTTTGTATCCTGCAACTTTATTGAATTCATCAATCAGTTCTAATAGTTTTTTGGTGGAGTCTTTAGGATTTCCGTATATAGTATGTCATCTGCAAATAAACAGTTTAAGTTCTTCTTTACCGATATGAAACCTCTTTTTTTTCTTGTCTGATTGCTATGGCTAGGACTTCCAGTACTGTGTTGAATAAAAATGGGAGGAGTGGACATCCTTGTCTTATTCCTGATCTTAGAGGAAAAGCTCTCAGTTTTTAACCATTGAGTGTGATGTTAGTTGCGGGATTTTCATAAGTGGCCCACTTTATTGAGAGTTTTTATCATAAGTGGATATTGAATTTTGTCAAATTCTTTTTCTGTATCTAGTGAGATAATCATATGATTTTTATCATTTTTTTGTAAATGTAGTGTATCATATTGATTGATCCACAAATATTGAATCATCCTTGCGTCCCTGGAATAAATCCCAAGTGATGAGGGTAATCCTTTCAATGTGTTGTTAAATGTGGTTTGCTAATATTTTGTTGAGGATATTTGCGTCTGTGTTCATCACGGATATGGGCCTGTAGTTTTCTTTCTTTCTTTCTTTCTTTCTTTCTTTCTTTCTTTCTTTCTTTCTTTCTTTCTTTCTTTCTTTCCTTCCTTCCTTCCTTCCTTCCTTCCTTGCTTTTGTGGTGTCTTTATCTGGTTTTGGTATTAGGGTAATGCTGGCCTGATGAAATGTGTTTGGAAGTTTTCCTTCCTCTTGTATTTTTTTGAATAGTTTGAGAAGAATAGTATTAACTCCATTTGAAATGCTTAGTAGAATTCACCTGTAATCCATCTGGTCCTGCACTTTTATATTTTGGTACTTCTTTGATTACTGATTCAATTTCTTTTGTAGCAATTGGTCTGTTCAGATTTTCTATTTCATCCTAATTCAGTTTTGGGAGATTATATGTTTCTAGGAATCTGTTCATTTCTTCCAATTTGCGGCATATAATTTTTCATAGTATTCTCTTAAAATCTTTTGTATTTCTGTGGTATCACTTGCTACTTATCCTACTTCATTTCTGAATTTATTCATTTCAGTTATTTCTGTTTTTTTGAGAGTCCAGATAAAGGTTTACCAATTTTGTTTATCTTTTTAAAGAACCAGCTCTTGGTTCTTTATTTTTTCTTTGTTTATTTATTTTGCTTTTTTAGTCTCTATGTCATTTATCTGTGCTCTGATCTTTATTATTTCCTTACTTCTACTCACTTCAGGCTATGTTTGTTCTTTTTCTAGTTCCTTTAGGTGTAAAGGTAAATTGTTTATTTGTACTTTTCCTTATTTCTTGAGGCAGGCCTATATCACTATATCGTTCCCGCTTAGAATGGTTTTCTCTGTGTCCCAAAGATTTTGTTGTCTCCATGTATTTTTTGATTTCTTATTTGATTGCTTCATTGAGCCATTAGTTGTTTTGTATCATGGCATTTAGCCTAGACGTGTTTGTGTTTTTTTACTTTTTCTTGTGATTGATTTCTAGTTTCATGCCATTGTGATCTGCAAAGATGCATGCTATAGTTTCAATCTTCTTAAAGTGATTGAGGCCTGTTTTGTGGCCTAACATGTGGTATATTCTAGAGAAAGTTCCATGTGCACTTAAGAAGAATACATATTCTTTTGTTTTTGGATGGAATGGGCTATATATACCTGTTATGTCCATCTGGTCCAATGTGTCATTCAAAGACACTGTTTCCTTATTGATTTTCTGCCTGGGTGATCTATCCTTTAATGTAAGGGGGGTATTGAAGTCCCCTACTACCAATATATTACCATGATTTTCTCTCTGTATGTCTGTTAATATGATCTAGGTATTTAGTGCTGCAATATTGGATGGGTAGATGTTTACAATTATTATATTCTCTTGATTCCTTTATCATCATGTAATGCCTTTCTTTGTCTTGTTACAGTCTTTGTTTTAAAGTCTATTTTGCCTGATATAAGTATTGCTACCCCAGATTTTTTGGTCTCCTTTGGCATGGTAAATGTTTTTCCATTCTTTCACTTTCAGTATGCATATGTCTTTAGTTTTGAGGTGAGTTTTGTGTAGGCAGCATATAAATGTATCTTTTTTTTTTTTTAACCCATTCCACCACTCTATGTCTTTTGATTGGAGCATTTAGGCCATTTACATTTAACGTAATTATTGGTAGGTATGTGCTTATTGCCATTTTGTTATTTGTTTTCTGGTTGCTTTTGTAGCTTTTCTCTGTGCCTTTCTTCTTCTCTTGCTCTCTTTCTTTGAGATTAATACATTTCTGTAGTTTTATGTTTGTTTTTTCCCCTTTTCTGTGTGTGTATCTAATATAGGTTTGGGGTTTGTGGTTATCATGAGATTCATATATGACATCTTAAGTAAACAGCAGCGTATATTAATTTTATGGTCATTTAGGTTGATACACATTCTAAAAAACTATAATATGTTTTTTTAACTCCCTCCTTCACATTTTATGTATATGCTGCCATTTTATTACATCTAATAATGGCTATTTATTTTCCACTTAAAGAAGTCCTTTGAACATTTCTTGCAAGTCTGGTTTAGTGGTAATAAACTCCTTAACTTCAAAAAAAAATTTTTTAATGTTTATTTATTTTTTTTGAGAGAGAGAGACAGAGCATGAGTCAGAGAAAAGCAGAGTGAGAGGGAGACACAGAATCTGAAGCAAGCTCCGGGCTCCAAGCTGTCAGCACAGCGCCCAATGCAGAGCTTGAACTCATGAACCATGAGATCATGACCTGAGCCAAAATCGGATGGTCAACTGACTGAGCCACCCAGATGCTCCAACTCCTTAATTTTGTTGTTTGGGAAACTCTCTCTCTCTTTCAAATTTCAATGATAGCCTTGCTGGGTAGAGTATTCTTGGTTGTAGGTTTTTTGTTGCTATAGTAGTTGTTGTTATTGTTATTGTTGTTCTTGTTTTGGTTTTAGCACTTTGAGTATATCATGCCACTCCCTTCTGGCCAGCAAAGTTTCTGCTGAAAAATCAGCTTATAGCCTTATAGTGTTTCCCTTATAGGCAACTTTTTGCTTCTCTCTTGCTGCTCTTTAAATTCTCTCTATATCTTTAATCTTTGACATTTTAATTATTATGTATCATGGTGTGGATCTCCTAGGGTTAATCTTGTTCAGAACTCTCTGTGCTTCTTGAACTTGGATGTTGTTTTCCTTCCCTAGATTAGGGAAGTTTTCAGTTATTATTGCTTCAAATAAGTTTTCTGCCCCTTTCTCTCTCTCTTCTTTCTCGCCTGGGATCCGTATATTGCAAATATTTGTTTGTTTGGTGTTGTCCAAGAGAGATCCCTTAAGCTATCCTCATTTCAATAAATCTTTTCTCTTTTGTTCTTCAGCATGAGTGTTTTCCATTATCCTGTCTTCCAGCTCGCTGATATGTTCTGCACATGCTAATTTACTGTTGATTTCCTCGTGTGTGTGTGTGTGTGTGTGTGTGTTTAGTTATTGTATTCTTCAACTCTAATTGGTTCTTTTTTGTTCTTTCTATCTCTTCATTGAAGGTTTCATTAGGTTCTTCCACTCTTCTCTCTAGCCTGCTGAGTATCCTTATGATCATCATTTAAAATTCTTTATCAGACATATTGCTTATCTCCAAGTCATTTTTTCCTGCTAAGGTTTTGTCTTGCTCTTTCTTTTGGAGAATATTCCTCTGTCTCCCCGTTTTGCATTAGTTTCTGTATTTGTTTTGGGGATTAGGCAGAACAGCTACTTCTCGTAAGCCTGAAGGAATAGTTTTGTGTATGATCACCCCCCATGTAGGTGATGTGTTGCTGGCTGGCTGGAGCTATGACTGGTGTAGGCTGGTGTCCTGGGTCTCTCCATGCAGTGGGCTCTCTGGAAGGACAGCTAAAGCTGATGTGGGCACAGATCAGTGTTGTTCCTGGGCTCTTCATGCAATGTGTGCCATGGCAAGATATTTAAGGCCAAAATGGGTGCAAGCCAGGGTGTTCCAGGGCTCTTTGCCTATAGGGTGCCCTGGCAGGGTGGCTGAAGCTAAGGTACAGTGTGGCCTGGGAAGTCCCTGGGCCTTCTGTGCTGAGGGAGCCCTGGCAGGATAGCTGAAGCTAAAGTGGATGTAAGCTGGGAGAACCCAGGGCTCTACACACAGAAAGAACTTTGGCAGGATAGTTGGAGTTGAAATAGGTATAAACTGAGGTGTTCCAGGATCCTCGGTACAGAGGGTGCTCTGGAAGGGTGGTTGGGGCCAAGGTAAGATACAGGCTAGGGAGGGGGTGGGTCCTGGGACACTCCATACAGGGTGCATGCTGGCAGCACAGCTTAAGTTAAAGTGGGTATGGGCCTGGTCCCTGAGCTCTCCATGCCAAATGTGCCCTGGCAGGACAGCTGAGGCTGATTTGAGAGCAAGCTAGGGTGTCCTAGGGTTCTCAGTGCAGGGGGGCCCTGGCTGGGTAACTGGAGCCGATGCTGGAGGAGTGGAGGTGTTCTAGGTGTTTGGAGAAGTGGGTGTTCTGGCGGGGTAGCTGGAATCAATGCAGACATGGGCTGGGGTTTCCTGGGGTGCTCTGCAAAGAGGGTGCCCTTTGCAGTATGCTGGATCTGGAGCAGGCATTAGCTCAGAGATGCTAGAGCACTCTGAGTCAGCTGTGCCTTAGCAAACCATCTGAAATGGAAGTGGTGTAGGCCTGGAGTGTTCTGGGGGGTGCTTTGCACCTGTGTCACCTTGCTGTAAGGACTGGAGATGTAGTGAGTGCTAACCAGGGGTGTCCTGGTATGCATCATCCTGTGACCATGAAATGCACAAATCTTAAGTGTCTTATGAGGTCTACTAAGAACATATTCTTGAGCAACTTAAACCTCTATCTACTTACAACATTACCATTACCCTGGAAAATTCACTCATGTCCCTTCTCAGGAAATCCCTCCTTCCTTTCCTTGCAAAGGCAATGATTGTTCTGATTTTTTTCCCAACTAGTCTTGCATGTTGTGGGGCTTTATATTAATGGGGCAGTATATACTTTTATGTAGGACTTCATTCACTCAGTATGTTGCTTTTGAGATTCATTCATTGTATATGAATTGGAAGCTCTTTCTTTTTATGTTACTAATACTCCAGTGATACGTAACAATTGGTTTTACGTAAATCCATTGTCTGATAGATACACACTTGGGCTATTTCCAGTTTCTGACTATTATGTATAAAGCTACTATGAATATTCTTGTACAAACCTTTTTGTGGATACAGGTCTCCCACTCTTTTGGGTAAATGCTAGGATCAGAATTTCTGGGTCATGAACATCTACATTTAGTTTGACAAGAAACTGCCAGATTTTCCCCAGAGGGGTTTTACCATTTTATTTTACGCTCACCAAAAAGTTTTGCTTCACATCTTCATCAATATTTGTTGCTATGAGACTTTTTAATTTTAGCCATTCTGGTGGATGTGTAGTGGTATATCATTAGGGTCTCTCATATGAGTTTTGGTTTATTGGCCTGTCTCTATAGACATCTTCTTGAAGACAGGCACTTTACTCACCTCTATATTTCCTATGCCTAATAATGTCTAACAGAGTACAGCTCAATAAATGTTTGTTGAATCAAACTAATCCAAATTGAATCCTGTACTCAGAAAAAAAGATGATCTTCTTTTATAACTTTATTCCTTTGGTCAAAGAGCAGAGTAAGCTCTTTTGTTACAAGCAGTAACATTTATATTAAGATTAGAATGCTATCCAATTGGAGTGATTTGAGGGATCAAGCATCCCTTTCCCCAAATATGTGTTCCATTGTCCCTCTTTTATTTTAACAACTTCATTCCTCTGGGTCTTTTTATGTGGCTTTTCCATTTTCATAGGGCCCTACTAAAGTGGTAATCTATGTAGGAGGAAGATGAACTAATGCTTTAATTACAACCAATAAAAGACCAGATTGTAACTTTGATTTTTCCCCTGATAGTTGGATAGTGGGGTTGGAGTGGATACAGAGAGAGGGCAGGAAAAGTTCATGATCCAGGGAAGGTGCCAAAGTCAAGTGATTGCTGGAAGAAGGACTTCTTTAGTGTTTCAGAAGTCACACATGGACCTTTAATCAAGATTTCCAGCTCAGGCACACCATGGCTGTCTTTTTCCTTTCCTTATCAGTTCCTTCCCTCCTTCCTTCTCTCTCTTGTCCCATTCTTGTCTCAGTTCACAGTCATTTCTGGCACCTGAGTGGTACCTAGAATAATTTAAGTGTTCAATAAATATTTGTTGACCAAATGTAGACTCTTTCCCCAGGGCCATTCAACTTTCTAATAAAATTACCAGTTTAGGGTCAATTAGTAGTTAACAGTGGTCTTCTCTACCCTGGAGACATTTGTATATATAGTTATAAAAATGGCAATAGGGTTAGTCGTATCTTGGTTTGAATGCTGGCTCTTGACTGCATGATTTTACACAAGGTACTGAAGGCCTTTCAATCTGTTTCTTTATGGGTAAAGTGGGGATAATGTTGCCTATTTTGTAAGGTGTTATAAATATTAGAAACCTACTTAGCCATTCTTTCCCCTTATTTAAAAAGCTGCTAAAAACAAAGCTCATCTACAAAGCCTTCCCTGATGACCATGGTAGGGATGCCATCATCTCATTTGACCTATCTTAAGTATTTTGCTATCCAATTTAGGGTTGGTTTCATGTTCCTATTCTGGTTCCCATAAGACGTTTTGAGTTCCATGATGATAAGGACCAGGTCTATTCAACTTTTAAAGAAATTATAATCCTTAAGGATTTTGACTTTTGCAATTAGGTACTTACTACTTTTTTTTTTATAAAGTTGGTGACATAAATGCTGGTATCAGAGAAACAAAACCCTTATTTGCTTTCAATTGCTTATTCAATCATACCAGTAGACTGTTAGTAAAACAAGTAATAATACAGTTTACATTTGTATTTAGTTAATTTAATTTGATGTAGTAAATTTAATTAAATTTGTATTTAATACAGTTTAAAATTTGTATTTAAGGTGTGCCTGGGTGGCTCAGTCAGTTGAGTGAGTGTCTGACTCGATTTTGGCTCAGGGTAGATCCAGGGTCGTGGGATTAAGCCCCACTATGGGTTTGCACTGAGCATGGATACTGCTTGGGGTTCTCTCTCTCTCTCTCTCTCTCTCTCTCCCTCCCTCTGCCCCTCTCCCAACTTGCGTGCATGCTCTCTCTCTCTCTTTCAAATTAAAAAAAATTGTATTTAAAATGAAATATATGTTCCTACTATTATTTGCTTTTGGAAGTGACATGCCATCACTTTAACTTTCCCTTAGAAATGAAGACAGAGAGAAACATAAAGGCTGTTTTAATTTCAGTTGTAATGGCTTAATTGTGTGTCTTTTACTCCAAGCTGCCTCAAAATCATTTTAGAATTTTTGTATTTATATAGAAAAAGATCAAGTAAGTTCACGAAGGAAATAAGTACTATAAGCCCCTTCATCCCGTAACTGTCACAAATCTTACTTACTGGGTCTTTCTCTCAGAATAGGCAACACTTTTGCGTATCCCAAAAGGATGATGACTGAAGGGGGAAAAATTTTGTAATAGTAACTGCTTTTGTTGCACAGCTCAATTCAAAGCAGGATTTTCTTTTGAGATGATAAAATTGCTGGTGATGGAATAGCGGGGGTGTGGGGGGGAAATTAAACAAAAAAAAATCCTTTAATTAAATACTTAAGACATCTTTCACAAGGAAGAAAAAGGAGATTGATTTACTAGAATAAAATAATTCCTTGACTCATAAAAATTCTTTATTTGGAAGCATTCAGCAGCTCCCTCACTTTGTCCTAAACATGTCATTACTCTCTCTCTCTCTTCTTTGTGTAATTACCTAGTCCCTTCTCTTACTTCTGAAGTCAGCTTATTCTCACTTCACTTCTTTGGCCTTCTGTCCTAAGAATGAAACAGGTAAGAAAAAGAAAATGAAAACCAAGGACCTCATCTCTGTACATACACACAAATAATTTGATCTTGCTTTCTTGGAATTTTGACTATAGCATCATACGTTTTGAATCATGTTGGGGATCTTCCTGTGCTTTAGGGCTTACAAGAAAGGTCATTGGTTTCAGACTTAGAAGACCTACATTTGAATATTGCCTTACAGTTTAGCAGTTGCATGAACTCCAGCCAACTCACTTAAACTCCCTGAATTCCTCATCTCTAAAATGGGGATAATAATGTTTGTCTCACCAACTTCACAGAGTTCTTACATCAAAGTGTGTAAAAGCAGCTTATAACCACGAAGCCCAGTATGAACCTGTTATTATCACAACCATCGTTTGACATACGAGAACATGGAGACTAGTCAGAAAAGTTAAATGTTTTCCCTAAGGATGCAATGCCTGTGAGTAAAGGAGCAGGAACTAGAAGCTGAGTGCCCAAATTTTTAGTTTGGATTCTTTTGCACCGATTCTTTCTGAGGTGCTTTGTTTCAACTTGTAAGAGCTGTGTTTTTCTCTCTCCTTCTGTATGATTTGGTTTCATTGACCAGTGCATAAGGTAAAAATTGAAATCATGTCTTTCTATTTTACAATTTTAGACTTTGGACTGAGGGTACACGTTAACTCCCTGGATTTAGAGGAGAGACTCAGAAAGTTCACAATGCATTCCGCTTTTGCAGACTGGTTACAGGAGCTCGATTGCTCCTCTAAGGAGTAGTACATGTTTTTATGGGTGGGGAATTCACCTCTCCCGTGGCTTCTCTGCTACAACAGGTGGTGGCAGAAGATGTATAGAAGAAGATGTATGGTGTTTGATTGCATAGGTCCAAAATACCCCACACAGTTTCTAATCTTAGATGGGCTCCTCCAATAGATCTCCTTGAGGTTAAGACATTGGACTTAAATAACAAAGTGTTCTTTTTTTTTTTTTTCTAGATAAACAACATAATATCTTCTCTACATGATGTTCTGGTCTCTACGCCTCTCACCTCTTGTGTTCTAGTTAAGTGGGAGTAGATATTAAATGGGAACAAAAGAGACCTGTGTCACAGAGCCCTGTAACCAGAGGGAGGAAGTTTGTTTTAAGTAGCATGAAGAAGATAAAAAGTGAAAAATGTGTTACACAGACACAAAGTGGGTAGGAGTCTGTCTGAAGGTGATTTTGGCAGTACAGACAGTTTTCAATTACGTACTTCTTGTTACTATCTTAGATTTCTTTTCCTTTTTCTTTTTCAGTGCAAAAATATGTTTTTATTAAAGCGTGAGGACAGAATCTGTGGGCAGAAAGAGCTGCCACCATTTTAGATTTCTATCAAACTGTTTACTTTTTAAAGCAAACAGCTGGAGGATTTCAAATGGAAATAAAGGACTGCATTGGAGAAGGTATACTTTCAAACCCAAACATGTATATAGTGATTTAATACATTGGATAAAATAAAGGTTCAAGTACAATTCATTGAACCTGACGAAACCAAGTGATTTTCTCACGCAGTCAGAAACAACCCCAGAAAAACACATACTTGGGGGATACCACTCCTTCCCCAAACATCTACCTACAAGAGCTCTGTATCGAGACAGGCCAAGAGGGAATAATATTTATAGACATTTTGTAAACACCTGCAGTAGAAAAATCTTTTGTCAAATTAATGAGGGAAGTTGATCGGTACATAAGAGTCACAAGGAATGAGAGACAAATGACTTTTGTTGGTTATGGCTGCTGAAAGCACACGTGTGTGTGTGTGTGTGTGTGTGTGTGTGTGTGTGTGTGTAACAAATAACTTGCAGCAAAATCACAAATTCTCTCATTCCTTTACTACAGCATATATATGGGGTGATGGGGGCAGGGGGCAGTGCCTTGATTTCACTGTATTGTGGTATAAAATTCTTGGATCTCAGAGCTAGAACAACCTGGTTTTATATCTCAGTACTGCTTCTTATGAGCTCACTATGAGGCCTATAAAGAAAAGATAAAGTTTGGGATTATCTTCAACTGAAATACAGAACACTCAACCAAATGTGGCTTAAGCAATAAAGACATTAAATTATATCACTTAAAAAGAAGTCTAAAGATAAGCTACTGCAGAACTGATGCAGCAGTTTAACAACATCATCAAGGGTCCAAGCTCTCTTTTTCTAAATTAATTAATTAATTAATTAATTAACTTATTATCTATCTATCTACTTACTTACTTACTTTTTCTTTATCATCTTGAATATATTGTTTTTCATTATTAGGCTAGTCAGATCATGACCCCAAGATGGCCACTTAGCTCAAAAACATTACCTCACATAATCATGTCCAGAGCAGAAAAGCAAGGAGTTGGGGGCAATGGGACTCTCTCCTTATAAGGCTCTTTTATATGAAAGAAACTCTTTCCCAAAAGGTCCCTGGCTCACTTTCTCTTGTCTCATTGGCTGTATTTGGCCCCATCAACTCGTGATTTTGTGTGGGAATGGGGTTGGGATCTGTTTTCTCTGCTGAGATCTGTTAGCAACTAACTCTGTCTGCTACAGGTAACATCTGTCTTCCAGGATAAGCATCAGAGAAAATATGTGTAAAACTGTTAGCACTTCGCCTAGCCCATCTCAGGCAACCATTAAATGATCATTATTATAACTGTTTTGGAATAATTCATAATTAATGTTAATGTAAATCAACTGATGAAAAGTATTTGCCACAGTAACTTCTAATGCATGTATTTAATCATTTTAGTTTGATGCTATCAATAAGTAATAATAAATTATTTTTAAATCCTGCTAGAGTGTTTCTTTTTTTTTTTAACGTTTATTTATTTTTGAGACAGAGAGAGACAGAGCATGAACGGGGGAGGGGCAGAGAGAGAGGGAGACACAGAATCTGAAACAGGCTCCAGGCTCTGAGTGGTCAGCACAGAGCCCGACGCGGGGCTTGAACTCACAGACCGTGAGATCATGACCTGAGCCGACGTCAGACGTTTAACCGACCAAGCCACCCAGGCGCCCCTAGAGTGTTTCTTATTTAAAACGTTGTATTGCCTCATGTCTGGGGCACATCATAGCCATGTGGGCAAGCAACGAAGGATATATAAAGTCTTTTAGTAACCATGGTCTGCATCCCCAGAGTTAACACCCTGAAGCTATAGTTTAGACCTATTGCAGCAAAGGAGATTGCTTTACTATAGAACCCTGGATAATTGGGAGGGCCCCAGAGAAACCAACTTGATTTTGTGTCTATTAGGCAACTCTAAAGTATGTGGAGAGATAATGGTAGAGGCTGATATATTGATTTTTGTTCCTTGTGGGAGGCACACCCTGAAAGGATGGCTAGGGAAACTCAGGTTGTTAGGAAACTCATTTTGGGAGGGGGATTTGCGTGAGTCTCCCAGTATATAATTAATTAATCCTGCTTAATTGCTCTGAGCCAGCCAGGTATTTCCCAACCATTCAATGAGGAAATATAGATGAAGGTATAACTCCATGCCTGGCACCATAGTAAGCACAATTATGATGATTATGAGGATGACCGGGCCACTGAAAATTTCCAGTAACTTTGACCTACAACTTTTTTTTTTTCAGTATATGAAGTTTATTGTCAAATTGGTTTCCATACAACACCCAGTGCTCATCCCAAAAGGTGCCCTCCTCAATACCCATCACCCACCCTGACCTACAACTTCTGATAGCAGGAAGCCAAACCTGAGTTTAAGTTATGTTCTCTGCTGGGTCGGGTGGGCCCTGATTTATTTCTCAATGAGGAACTGAGAAGAGAGCTGAAAAAGGTGAGGGGAAAGCACCAGGCACTTGAGTTCGATGCAGAAATGGTGCTTCCCAAGGATGTGAACTGCCGTTGTACTTGTTTAGGGAAAAATGTGTGATACCACTTAACCCTCTTTCCTTAGGATGCTAGTTAAATAAATTATTGTATTGAATGAAATAACATTTGGTAGTTAAAAAGAATGAGGTAGGTCTATTTGTACCGACACTGAAACATCTCTAGGATATGGTCTCAAGGAAAATAAGCAAATTTCAAGCAATATATAAAGATAATTATTTATGAAAAAAAATTGAATATGAGGAAAGAAACAAATTCAGTCAACTCAGTCCAATTTAATAATTTAAAGTGTTTTTTCTTTCATTTCCCTTCCTTCCTTCCTTCCTTCCTTCCTTCCTTCCTTCCTCCCTCCCTCCCTCCCTCCCTCCCTCCCCAAATTTCCTCTCTTTTCCCTTCTCTTCCACAAGCTGGTAACTATGTATATGGAGGTACTTACGGTCCTTGGGTCTACATGGTGCCCACGGGCTTCTCTTTAAACCTCACCAATCTATGTAGAGATAATGCTCCTTTTATTTCTGGCCACTGCTCATCCTAACACGTCTGTGGCTTAACTCAGTGGCTGGTAAACTCTCGATCTCTTCTTTTTGCTCACATAGGGCTCTATGGTCCTCCCTGGTGTGTTGAGTTCAGAAATCTGGCTGTGACTCCTAATTGGACCCAAGTTAGGAATATCTACCCTTCTGCTCCAAGCTACAGGGTTACCTGGCCTTATTAAGACAACTACCATAGGCTTGCCTGCATGCACCATTTACTTTTCTAAAGCAAATGGAAACTTTTTTGTTAAAGGTATATATTTTTAAGGTTTATTTATTTTTGAGAGAGAGAGTGAGTGCAAGTGGGGTTGGGGCAGAGAGAGAGGGGAAGGGGGACAGAGGATCTGAAGCAGGCTCTGTGCTGACAGCAGCAAGCCCGATGCGAACTCATGGACCACAAGATCATGACCTGAACCAGAGTCAGAAGTTCAACCGACAGAGCTACCCAGGTGACCCAAAACCAAATGGAAAATTTTGAAACTTTTGGTAGCTCCCATATCACATGGCTGCAGAGGGAGGCCTTGAATTCAGAATTTCCTTTGGTTTAACCATACTGCAACCATTATAGGGATTTCCTTTCAGACTAGTTTTTAGAAGTGGGGAAAAGTCCCTCATACCATGCCCTCACCTCCCTTCTTAAGCTAACACATCTCTCTTTAGGATGTTTACTAGGAGGGGAGTGATCACTATATACATTTTTACCACCTGTTCTTCCTACAGCCATATCTTTCTCTTTTCACAGTGCTTTTAAAGGAGGGATAGACTTTCTATTTCCTCTGTACGTGTTTTAGTAAAACATGTAATTAGCTCATGATCTCGGGCACCAAGTTTGAATCTTGGAATACTAAAGGAGGCTAAAAAATTTTTTTTTTTTAATTTCTTTTCTGTCAACAACAAAGCCTGGTTTTAATACTATTGTATTTTATCAATTTGAAGAGGCTATGATTGTTAAGACACACTATTATTTTGTGTACCTTGAGACTATGACACAATGCCCTAATCTGACAGTTCTGTGGAAGGCATGAATTGATTATACCACCCTTGGATTGCAGTGAAATATCTTTTATCTACATCAAGGGATTTGGGATTTCTCTTGCCTTTAATCACAATGCTTGACAAGTGATGATCATTTCACAAGAATGTCAGTAAAATAATGTAACCTAATTTCAGTGACATATCAATATCTTACTCTTGTAGGGATATTACAGCACTTGGTTGTTGTTTTGCAACAAAATAAGACTTGTAATAATCGGTCCAACTACAAGTTTTGCCTTCCTTGTATCGAATTTACATTCTATTGCATTATTTTTATGCCTTTCTGTATATGCAATACTTTTTTTCCCCCAATGACAAATCATAGTATAATATTTTTGAAGACTATTTAAATTGCAATTACACTCAGCCCGGAAAAAGATGATTAAGTTTGGGATCATGAGTTGAGTCTTGAGGTGTTCTTGATGGTGGAGCAGAAGCAGAGGTCAGACTGAGGAATCCTACCTGGCTAGGTGGGCAGCAGAAGCCCTGGCAGTTAACAATACTGAAGGAAGAGAAAGGGAAGGGGAAAACCATGGGCGTTCACATGGTAGCTGCCTGGGACACTCTCATTTTCCATCTTCCTTCCTTTCTGTCCTCAACAAAGCTCTTTCTGACCCATTAGAGATTAGGTTAGCTCTTCTATTAAGTTCTCCTATCATAGTACCTAATTTAGTTTTTTAAAAAATGGCTAGTTTAACTATATATCTTCTTACCAGAAAGGAAACTCTATGAGGATCTGTCTTGCTTACCATTTGATCTCTCTGCTTACCATAGTTCCTGAAGATGCCAATAAATAATTGATTGGAGTGATGACATAGAATAAAACTTTTCAGGTTCTGGAGTCCTGCAGTAGCATAGAATAACTAACATCTTTGTTTTAGAGTTTCTGGATGCTGTGTCCAGATGAGGAAGCAGAATCACTCATACTTGCTGATGATATATCTATATTGGGTCAATGGATTTGTCTTCCTATTAGTGTGTCTAAAGGTCCTTTTTGTTGGGATGGGAGAATTGGGGAAGGACAGCCTAGGCTTTGGTAGAGGTATGCTTAAACGCTCGTTCTCCTGCCAGGAAGGGTAGATTGTTGGTACTTCACTTGCAGTCTAAAGAGGTATTCTAGGAGCACCTGGGTGGCTCAGTCGGTTAAGCCTCCAGCTTCGGCTCAGGTCATGATCTCGTGGCCCGTGAGTTTGAGCCCTGCGTGGGGCTCTGTGCTAACAGCTCAGAGCCTGGAACCTGTTTCAGATTCTATGTCTCCCTCTCTCTGCCCCTCCCCCACTCATGCTCTGTCTCTCTCTCTCTCTCTCTCTCTCTCTCTCTCTCTGTCAAAAGTAAACAAACATTGCAAAAGTTGTTCATATATTCTTATGCTTTATGCTGATCAAATCAATTAATAAGAATATTGTAGGGGAGCATGGGTGGCTCAGTCGGTTAAGCGTCTGACTTTGGCTCAGGTCATAATCTCGTGGTTTGTAAGTTCGAGCCCTGCTGACAGCTCAGAGCCTGGAGCCTGCTTCGGATTCTGTGTCTCCTCCTCTCTCTGCCCCTCCCATGCTCATGCTCTGTCTTTCTCTCTATCTCTGTCTCTTAATAATAAATAAACGTTTAAAAAATTTAAAAAAAGAATATTGTAAAAATTCTTATATAATTGTGGTAAGCGGAATAATGACCCTCCAAAGATGGTCATGTCCCAATCTCCAGAATGTGTAAATATGTTACATTATATGGAAAAAGGGACTTTGCAGATATGATTAAGGTTAAGAATCTTGAGGTGGGAGAGTATCCTGGATTATCCAGGTGGAACGAATCTAATCACATGGGTCCTTTAAAGACAAGAACCCTTCCTAGCTGTGCTCAGGAGATAGGACTATGGAGAAATGGTCAAAGATATGCAACATTGCTGGCTTTAAAGATGGAAAAATGGGGCCATGAACTAAGGATTGTAGATAGTTTCTGAAATCTGGAGAAGACAATCAAAATATTCTTCCCTCCTCCAAAAAAGAATGTACTGTTGTTGATACTTTGATTTTAGCTCAGTGGGAACTGTGCTGGACTTCTATTATCTTAGGGATCTGTAGCCTACAGATCCCTAAGATAATAAATTTATATTATTTAAGCCTTTAAATTTGCATCAGTTTATTACAATAGCAATAGAATACAAATATAATAATGATCTATAATTAGTAATTTTATTCTAAGGTACTCTCTATATGCTTCAACAATATTGTATCTACTAAGTCTTTTTTGTTAAAGATTCTACCAGGGTCACTTAAGAGCTAACCCCTAGATGATCAGGCAAGTTACCCCAAAGGGTGACCTCACATCAGTGGGAACTGGGAATGGGTGGATGAAAACCTCAAATTTCTGGGGCACCTGGGTAGCTCAGTCGGTTAAGTGTCTGACTAGTGATCTGGGCTCAGGTCATGATCTCACGGTTCATGAGTTTGAGTTCCATGTAGGGCTCTGCACTGACAGGGTGGAGCCTGCTTGGAACTCTCTCTCCGTCTCCCTCTGCCCCTAACCCACTTGTGCTCTCTCTCTCTCAAAATAAATAAATAAACTTAAAAAAAATTTTTTTTAAACTCTCAAGTTTCTGTACTCTGTTGGGAAATTTAAGGTGTGTTTCCCATGCTTTCTGAGAGGGGCCCTAGTGGAATGAAACCGTGTTGCCCACCACAATAACCCTTCCCTATTTTTCCTATTTCTTCCCTTGAGTGTTAAGTGGAATTAGGCATAAATGAGCTAAAGTTGGGAAGTCATGACAGAGGAAGGAGAACCACACCCAAGAATGCTACCTTCTGAAGGCCAAGTATCTATGGTCTAGGGAGAAATACAGGAAACTCTAGCGTAGAGGCCTTTCTGAGTAATCCTGGGGATGGCAATGCATTTGGTTGCTAGGTGGTGGCTGGCCAAGGTCTTAAACCACAGTAAGCCCAGCACCATGAGTAGGCCCAAGCTGTGAAATTTGCCAATGAATAGGCTGGAATTCTGGGGGAGCTCTGCTCTTACATATTCTGGGAGTCAACTGGTAGAGAAAAAAGAGGAAGAGCTCCCTTGAAGAGTAAACAGTATGTGCACAAGCATGGGGCCTTAGAGTGACTGGAAAAGTGGGGTCAGGATGAGAAGTGGAAAATGAAGCCAGAAAATCCACCCTGATAATATTCCTAACAGAGAACTTAACTATATAAAGTAAATAGTAACAGACATAAAGGGAGAAATCGACAGTGATACAATACTAGTAGAAGACTTTAACACCCCACTTACATCCATGGATAGATCATCCAGACAGAACATCAACAAGAAAGCAGTGACTTTGAATGACACATTAGACCAGATGGACCCAACAGATATATACAGAACATTACCTCCAAAAAAAGCAGAATACACATTTTTTTTTCAGCTACACATGGAAAACTCTCCAGGATAGATCACATGTTAAGCCACATCACAAGTCTCAGTAAACTTAAGAAGACTGAAATCATATCAAGTATCTGACCACAATGGTGTGAAACTAGAAATCAAGGATAAGAAAATATCTGGAAAGAACAAAAACACATGGAGGCTAAATAAGATGCTAGTAAACAACAAATACATGGAGACAAGTGAAAATGAAAACATAACAGTCCAAAATCTTTGGGACACAGCAAAGGCAGTTTTTTTAAAAAAAATATATTTTATTTTTAAGTAATCTCTAGGTCCAATTTAGGGCTTGAACTTATAGCCCCAAGATCAAGAATCACATACTTCACTGACTGAGCCAGCCAGGTGCTCCCAAAAGCAGTTCTAAGAGGAAAATTTATAGTGATATAGGCCTACCTCTAAAAACAAGAAAAATTTCAAATACATAACCTAGCCTTATACCTAAAGGAGCTAGAAAAGAAGAACAAAGCCCAAAGCTAGTAAAATGAGGAAAATAAAAATATTAGTGCAAAAATAAATAAAATAGGGGCATCTGGGTGGCTCAGTCAGTTGAATAGTCAACTTTTGATATTGGCTCAGGTCATGATCTCATTGTTGTGAGATTGAGCCCCAAGGTGGACTCCGTGCTCAGCACAGAACCTGTTTGGGATTCTCTCTCCCTCTCTCTGCCCCTCCCCCACTTGCACGTACGTGTGCTTTTTCTCTGTCCCCTCTCAAAATAAACTTTAAATAAGTAAAACACAGAAAATTTTTTTTAAAAATCAAAGAAATAAAAAACTGGTTCTCTGGGAAGATATAAAATATTGACAAACCTTTAGACTCATAAAGAAGAAAAGGGAGAGGACTCAAATAAATAAAATCAGAAATAAAGGAGGAGAAATAACAACCAACATGACAGAAATACAAAGGATTATAAGGGAATATCATGAAAAATTTCATGCCAACAAACAGACAACCTATAAAAAGTAGACAAATTTCTAGAAACATACAATCGCCTAAAACTGAATCAGGAAGAAATAGGAAATTTGGACACATAAATTAGTAGTAATGAAATTGAGTTAGTAATTAAAAAAAACTTTCAATAAACATCCATAAACCAAAAAGCAACCTACCAAATGGGAGAAGATATTTACAAATGGTAATTTTGATAAGGGATTAATATCCAAAATATATAAAGCACTTATACAACACTGAAAAAAGAAATAGCCTGATTAAAAAAACGGGTAGAAGACCTGAATACTTTTTTTTTCAAAGAAGACATACAGATGGCTAACAGACACATATGAAAAGATGCTCAACATCACTAATCATCAGGGAAATACAAATCAAAACCATAATGAGATATCACCTCACACCTATCAGAATGGCTAGCATCAAAAAGACAACAAATAACAAGTGTTGGTGAGGATGTGGAAAAAGGGAACCCTGGTGCACTGTTGGTGGGAATGTAAATTGGTCCAACCACTGTGGAAGACAGCATGGAGGTTCCTCAGAAATTAAAAATAAAGGTAACGTATGACCCTGTAATTCCCCTTCTGGCGATTTACCTGAAGAAAATGGAAACACTAATTAAAAATTGTATATGCACCCCTATGTTTAGTGCAACATTATTTATAATAGCCCAGATATAGAAGCAATCTAAGTGTCCATCCATAGATGAATGGATAAAGATGATATAATATACATGTACAGTGGAATATTACTCAGTTATAAAAAAGAAATAAGGGGCGCCTGGGTGGCGCAGTTGGTTAAGCGTCCGACTTCAGCCAGGTCACGATCTCGCGGTCCGTGAGTTCGAGCCCCGCGTCAGGCTCTGGGCTGATGGCTCAGAGCCTGGAGCCTGTTTCCGATTCTGTGTCTCCCTCTCTCTCTGCCCCTCCCCCGTTCATGCTCTGTCTCTCTCTGTCCCAAAAATAAATAAACGTTGAAAAAAAAAATTTTTTTAAAAAATTAAAAAAAAAAAAAAAAAAAAGAAATAAGATCTTGCCATGTGGCAACACAGATGGACCTGGAGGGTATTTTACAAGTGAAAGAAATTAGAGAAAGATAAAGACCATATGATTTCACTTACATGTGGAATATAAAAAACAAAATGAACAAACAAACACTCTTAAATATGGAGTACTGGTGGTTGCCAGAGGGGAGGTAGGTGGCAGGGATGGGCAAGTAGAGATAAGTAAGAGCTACAAACTTCCGTTACAAAATAAAGTCACAGAGGTGAAAAGTACAGCAGAGGAAATATACCCAATAATACTGTAATAACACTGTATGGTGACAGATGGTAACTACACTTATGGTGAACATTGAGTAATGTGTAGAATTATTTAATCGATATGTTGCACAGCTGCAATTGATATAACATTGCATGTTAACTATACTTCAATAAAAAATGGAAAAGAAGAAATGGGCCTATATTGCAATATCACGTTGAGTATTAAAAACAAAAAAAAATAGGCAAAAATAATAATATTCCTAACTATTACAGCTTATTGAGTATTTATTATGTATAGGCACTGGGTCACAGGCTTTGAGGGCGATTGCGTTTTGTTCTTCCAACCACACTACTGGTCATTTGCTTTTTGTTCTTAATCCATTCTTTCCCTTCCCCTGGCTCTGGGTAGTATCATAGGAGGTCACAATTCCCAGGTTTGATTGCTAATTGGTGGCCAATGAGAGTTCAAAAGAAGACGCTGGCGAGGAGAGAGAGGGAATTCAGGGTATTTCTCTTTCTCTCACTGTCTCCGGTCTTCCACAGCAGCTGCATCTCCTCTCTGGCCCCAGCTTCTGCTCATAGCCCACTTCCCTGTTCTGTTCGATGATCTGGTACTCCAGGGTGGGGCTGGATCCTACATTCTGGAATATGTTCTTCCAGTTCTAGGAGTGGTGGTAGCTTTCTATTGTTGTAAACCTCGGGGTTGCCTTACCTGTTTGGCCTCAACCCTTCCCTCACCTGTTTACCCCAAGTACCGCATTGAATTTCCTTGGAAATACAAGAGTGGTTTCTGTCTTCCTGACTGGACCCTGACTGGCACAACCTCCAAGGGAGGCAGGCACTATTGAGAATCCATTTTAGGGCTGAGGGAGCTGAGGCTTGGGAATATTAAGTGGTAGGCTTCAGGTCTCACTGCTAGCGAGTAGGGCAGTGTAGGCAATAGATATGGCCTTGGATCCCAGGAATTGGGTTTGGTTATGTAGGAAGTGGAGATCAGCAAAGGCTTTACTCAGAAGAAGGACATAATCAGAACTGTGTTTTGCAAAGGGCAACGGCGGAATGTCTTCCATCTCCAACACAGTAGCTTATTCCAACAAAACTACCTGGTTTCCACACAGATCTATGTTGCAAAGGCACAAAAGACCTTAATTGAAATTGTCTGTTTGTTCCTCGGTTTCTCTTAATTGTATGCTACATTTTTCTGCAAGTTGAGCTAAGAATTATTTCACCAATGAAAAGTCTTCTGTGCAAGCCCAACTATTACTACCTGACCAATCAAAGTCTTTGTGAACAGACTGTTTTCAAGTCTCTGTAGGTTCTGTGATAATCTGTAAATACTTCTTTCCTTGAGGAAATACTATCTGTAAATACTTCTTTCCTTGGGCCAGAGTGTGCCAGTGTACAAAGTGAATCTATAGGATGTAAATTATCCATGAGAATATAAGATTTACTCTACACATTATATGAATAAATGAGGCAAAATCATGTTTTAGTATTGACTTATGTCCTACAGGTATGCCTGATTTACCAATAAGTTTAATTATAAAAAAATTAGGCTATACTTCCCAATCTTAATGTATTTTCCCATGGACACATTGCCTTTTAATACATTTAGGCCCAGCCAGTTCAAAATGTCTCTTGCTGCTATAATGTCCTTACATATTAATATTCCATAGTTCTTTATCTGGATAAAAACTAGATTCATAAAACTCATAAACTGCCCCTTTTCAGTTCTAGCACTTTCTTTTGTGTCCCTCACCTCTTTTCTAGCTTTTTGCCTTTCTAACCTTGCATAGGATTATATAAAATGCAGGCACTGATCAATGGGAAAAATTGTAAAAAAATGGAAAAAAATCCAAAATACTTTAACATCCATTAATATGAAATTTCACTTTTGCATTTTACATTTTTAGTGAAGAGTCTTGTAATCCCATGAGAAGCTGCATGTATGATGATTAAGAACATGAATTCTTGAGCCTAGCTGTTAATCCAAACTACCTACTTGCTAAAAATTTATAGTTTGTATAGATCACTTAACCTCTCTATGCCTCAGTTCCATCATATATAAAATGAAGAATAATACCTATGTCATAGGTTTGTTATGAACATGGAATGAGTTTAATAGGTTTGAAACATTTAGACTCGTGCTCAGCACAGTCAACAATTATAATTATAAAATATTATGTGAGTCAGTCCATGGTTTGGCATGGAAAATTTTTATTGCTACCATATAAGCCAACAAAGGTAGGAACATTATTACATTTATGGGAGGAGAAAAGATAATGGTATGCAATACATTTCCCAACACTTAACTGGTAATATTAAACTATTTAAGCTTCATTTTATTGGATACCAGTATCATTCATTCATTCCTGCCGTCGGAATGGATGTTCTTGTATCCCAAGTCACTGGTGATTGTTAACGCCACCAAGGCAGGTCTTCAAATTCGGAGCAAAAAAGAGGGTGAAGAAGGGGTCAGAGAGGGTACTGTAGCAGTTAGGGGAGGGACGCTGGGATCCTGTGGGAAACTCTTCGAGGGCTGATTTGCTGGTGTTCCTCTCTCTTTCCTCCCATTGGCTTCAGAGACAGAGTTGCCTACTCCCATCCCCTCTGGCACTACTTACTTACAAGCTCCAGATCAGGGGTTCTTTGTGGCAGGCTAATCTGAAACATAGTACCAGCTACAGGCTCTCTGTGTCCTCACTGAAGCAAGCACACATTCACTTTTACAGTTTCTAAATTTAGGAATGCATGCTGATAATAGAGAAAAACCAGGGAGTTAAAGTGGAATGTGGGGCTGCCCTCTTGCTCTCTCTTGCCTGGGATTCCCTCCTTACTTCACAGCTGCGGTGGCTGCTCTACATTCTGTCCTTTGGCTCCTTACACAGCAAGATGGCTGGTTTTCTGTTGGAGTTTTAGCCATCCCAGAGGGATCCTGCTCGTGCTGTTCCTTTAGCCAGAAATTGTAAAAATGAAAAACTTACTCAGTACAAGTCCCTTCTTCCAAATGTTGACTCTTCTGCAGAATGTGCCTGCTTTTGGTCACTCTCCAGTGCCTGCAGACAGTTGTTTTTATAATTTGTCTGGAGTTTAGAGTCATTATCTGAAATGGTTGTTATGATAGAAATTTACTTGTCTAGTAACAGATATGGAACCCTGTATTGATCTAAAATTAACATTCACTGAGTTCTTAATTTCATTTACTGTATTTTTTCAGTTGTAGAATTTTCTAGTTTTTTTAAAAAAATAGTTGTATTTAATTGTTAAAATTCTCAGTCTTGTGTTTTGATTCCCCAAATTTATTAATCATAATTATTATAAAGTTTGTTGCTTATACCTCCCTTATCTGGATCTACTGTAGGTCTGGTTTTTTTAATTAAATTACAAATTCACCATCAATTAAATAGTCAAGACCAGACATGAAAAAGAAGATAAATTCATTTCTTGATCTCATTCATCCTGCTAGCTATAGCCCCATTTCTTTGCTTCTTTTCACCACGGTATCTTTGAGAGAATCCTTTATTCTTACTTTTCTTCAATTATCTTCATCCATTTTTCCCCTTCAACTCAGTCTGACTAATCCTTCTCTTTTTTGCCTTCCACTGTTTTTATATGCCATGAGTGGCCTCCACATTGCCAAATCCAATGGTTAGTTGTCAGTTCTCATCTTTTTGATGTGTTGGTTGATTATTTCCTCCTCCTTGAGAAATTTCTTTGCTTGGCTACCAGAACACTGCTCACTCACTGGTTGCTCCTTCTTTTTCTCTTTTATTGCTTTTTTAAATTGTATTTTCTTTCTGACCTTTTTCTTCCCTTTCCCCCTGCTTTTCTATCTTGGATTGACCCGGTGCTAAATTCTTCATCTTCTTTCTTTAGCTGTACTCATTCCCTTTGTGATCTCCACCATCATATAGTTTTAAATATATTATATTTATATTTATCTATATATTAAAACTCTAAAAATTACGTCTCCAGCCTAGATTTTTCTTTCAAATTCTAGACTTATATATTCAACTGTCTACTTGATCTATATATGTGTGATTACAGGTGCTCAGTGATGAATAACCTAAAGGGGTAGTTAGAATTTGGGGTTTATACACCTAACACAGTAGGATGAGGGGAGGGGGAAGAAAAGCCTCCTATAGAGAGAACAAATAGATTTCTTTATGAAAGACAAAAGGGTTTTTAGGAGAACAATGAGATATAAGAAAATTTGTGATGTTTGTTTACGCAGGTGCCAGTGGTTTTTCTCTCTTCATGGCTCTGAAACCAACCTCCCCGCCCCCCCCCCCCCCCCCGCCGGAGATTTATGGTAGGTTTACTCTCCTGGGAACTGGCCTATCCTGAAGAGGGAATTTATAGTAGCCTCATTTCTCAGAAGATTCTGCTTTCAGTAAAATACGTGAAGCTCCAAGAAGGCTTCCTTTTGCATTTGCTCAATCTCAAATGTTTTTATCTTAAAATAATATTTATACCACTTCTGGGGGTCTGAGTAAGTCCCCACCAAGTCTTTACTCAGCTACTAAGACTCTCAGATACTGCTTTTGGAATCTGAAAACTTGGAAAAGCATCCTCAAAGGTTATACTACTCTCTCAGTTTTCCTCTTCTCCTGGATTTTGATTTTATAATTCTATCTAGAGAAATCTCCAATGCCTTTCAGTGAATTAAGAAAGTATTTCATGAAACTTTTCTAGCTGTTTTTTTGTAGGAGGGTTGATTTAAAAATGGTCTCTTCTTCAATCAGTTAAGCATCCAACTCTTGATTTTGGCTCAGGTCATGATTTCACAGTTTGTGAGATCAAGCCCTGGTGCTATTACCATGGAGCCTGCTTAGGATTCTCTCTCTCCCCCCACCTCTCTCGCTGCCCCTTTCCACTCTCATGTGCTCTCTCTCCTTCAAAAATAAATAAATAAACTTAAAAATATGGTCTACTCTGCTATTGCAACAAGCAAGACATTTTAGGCATTGTTTGAAGGAGCCCCCCCCCCCCAAGATAAGTAAGCAACAATTATCAGTCCTTCTGTGCCTCTTTATACTTCCAGTTGTTAGCAATCCCTCAAAGTCTACAATATCTAGATGGTTAAATATGTTGTTTGCATGCCAACCAGAGTTAGTTCCAGGCTCCATCAACTGGAGGTGGTATAAATAGATCTTCCATTTCCTGTAGGAACTAAAAATCTTCTGAGCTAACCCCAAGTGTAACCCCAAGTGTACAGGACAAGGGATGGGACTTGTGAAACCACTTTGTCATACTTGCTGCAGATGAACGAGCCAGTCAGGCAATAGAATGTGGGAGGTTATCCCACACTTCTCTCCACCCTCTCATGAGACAAACTTTACTCCATCTGTGTCTCTGCTTTCCTCTCATTCCTCTGTTGAGCTCTGATGTCTGCAAGGCTTTGGTTGCTTAACATATGTGAGCTGTACACACTCCTTTAACTTAACCATTTTATTAAAATCATCTTTCTTCTTAAATGTGGATCACTTATCATGGAGCCATTTCATATATATCATTTTGGAAGTTATTACTATTTATCATAACAAGATGTATTCTATGATTTGATTCCATTTGTTACTTTTCATATCTACTGGAAGCTGATTGCTTTGGAAAAGCTACCTTCTCTCCACTACTTCACTCTTTAAATGACATTTGTTGCGGTAAACTAATTCCATTTTAATTGCTCAGAAACTTACTTTTTGAGATCGTCAACTAAATTGTTCAAAATTAAGTAGACAATATGTTACCTAAGTAGATGTGACCCTTTCCACATCTTTTCCATCAGATTTTATACTCTGTATCTGGTCCTGTCTTCTTTTTTACACACCACACAAATAATTTCAATTTCAAACTTACAGATAGAACAATTTCTAAATGTTGAGTAACTTATATTATAACATATTCCCTTAAGGGAAAATGGGAACATCATACAATGTTCAGTACATCATACAATGTCATTATTTCATTTTTATTTTACATTAACTTTTTTAATGTTTTATTTATTTTTGAGAGAGCGTGTGAGCGAGTGGGGGAAGGGCAGAGATAGAGGGAGACACAGAATCTGAAGCAGGCTCCAGGCTCTGAGCTGACAGCACAGAGCCTGACACGGGGCTGGAACACACAAACCATGAGATCATGACCTGAGCCGAAGTCTGACGCTTAACTGATTGAGCCACCCAGGTGCCCCACAATATCACTAGTTCAGTAGAAACAGTAACAACTAATGTTTATTGCTGGGCATGTTCCACACCTTACCCTTGGTTACACCTTTGGTTTCAACTCATTCCCTATGAGTTGAAGGTATCCTCTAGGACCCAGAATGATTCTGTACATGTGTGGATTGTAAATATCCTTTTGGTTTAATGATATGCTTCAAATAAGGTTATGTCTTAAATGTGTTACACTTATTAATGGCCTTTTGTTAAGTTTATGATGAATACGTGTAAGTTTATTATTGTATTAAATGTTTTACCTACATTAACCTGTTTTATTCTGATTATGACTTACTTCATTTTATAAATGAAGAGATATATAGATGTATGATGTTTAAACAAGATAAAAGGTCATAATTGGAAATAGTGCAAGAAGGGTTAAAGCCCAGGTATTTTCTTTACAGCCTTAATATCTATGTTATGTTACAATTTTTAAAAAAGAGAACTTCATCTTTGTGTTTTGCTACCACCAGCGTTAATACACACACACATGTGCATGTGCACATGCACAAAGTTGCAGAAGACAGTGAAGTAACTATAAGTAAAACAAGATCCATATCAGAACTATTACAACATTAAAGGGGAAAAGAGACCTGGCATAAAGATTGAGAATACACCCACAATTTCAAAGAGTGAAAAACCAGATGAAGATTTCAACAAGATTAGTATTAACTACAAAGGAGTAGAATTAAGAAATAGTTACTGTGAATATCTCAATAAAGCTAGAAAAAGTTGAAGTAGCTGCTATGAGAAAGGTATACACAATAATGCTCAAAAACTGTTCAAAGCTTGAGAGCATAGTAAAAGAAAAAAAATGTCATTGAAACCTTTAAAGAGCATAATTTATTCAGAACAAGGATTAAGTTATAATAAAAATATATCTGTAAAGGAATATCAAGTCACAGCAAGACGTACAAAGCTAATGCAAAAAAGAAGTTGATTTATTCATACAACAACTCTTTATTGAGTATTTACTACTGAGTACTATGTATTGGAGATAACTCAGTGAACAAAAGAGCTACATTGTTTATAGGAGTTTATATTCTACAGAGGGAAGATAGATGATAAACAATTAAAAGATATATGTATTAAGTATTAGGTGATAATGAGAGATCTGGGGAAAAAAGACCATGATGAGGAAAACAGATTATCTTTGGGGTGGGGGTGAAATTGGTATTTCATATAGGGTGGTCAGGAAAGGCTTTGCTGATAATGTGATCTTTGAGCACAGAGCTGAAGGAAGTGAGGGAATGAGCCACATGGACAATGAGGGAAGAACATTTTAGCCGAAGAGATCAGTAAATGCAAAGCTTGAGAGGTGGTGACATGTTGAGAAACATCAGGGGGGACTTGGTTCTGAAGGTCAAGGGGATAATTATAGGAATCAGTGAATGAGACACTAGAGATTTGTAGGGCTTTGAGGTCATTATAAGGCTTTTACTATGAGGATGATGGGATGCCTTTGGAGGGTTTTGAGCAGAGGAATGTCACAATCTGATTTATGCTTTAAAAGGATCATTTGGCTGCTCTCTTGGGGATTCATAGGAGAAGACAAAAGAGGAAGCACGGAGATCATCTAAGAAGCTATTTATTTTTACTAAATTTTTTTTAATGTTTATTTATTTTTGAGAGAGAGAGAGAGAGAGAGAGAGAGAGAGAGAGAGAGAGAGAGAGAGCGCACAAGCATGAGTAGGGGAGGGGCAGAGAGAGGGAGACAGAAGATCCAAAGCTGACAGAGAGCCCAGAGCAGGGCTCAAACTCACAAATTATAAGATGATGACCTGAACCAAAGTCAGATGCTTAACTGACTGAGCCACCAAGCACCCCCTAAGAGGTTTATTTAAAACTTCAGGGAGATGATTGTATGGGAGGGATGGAAATGGTGGAAACAGTGATAAGCGGTGGAATTTCAGAAATGCTTGATAATAGATTGCATGTGGGGTATGAAAGCAAGAGAAGGGCCAAGGATTATTCTAAGCTTTTAACTAGATGGACTGAATAAACACATTTTCCACTTACCAAAATGGAGAAGAAAGTAGGAAGAGCAGGTCTGGGAGTTGGGACATCTACCCAAGTCTGTAAGCTGGGAATTCAAAATAAAAGCCAGGGATTGAAAAAAAATGTGGGAATTGTCAATGTACACATAACACATGGTCATAGAACTATATGAGATCATTAAGACATGAAGGTAAATCGAGAAGGAAAGAGGCCCAAGGCTCAGTCTGGGGAATTCTAACATCTGGAGGTCAAAGAGAGGAAATTTCCAGCAAAGTAAACTGATGCACAGTCATCAATGAGATAGGAAGAGAACCAAAAGAGAGTGGTGTGGTAGAAACCGAGAGGAAAAACAGCTATAGAAGGAAGACACAATCAATGGATCAAATGCCGTTGTGAGGTTGAATAAAATGAGGTCTGAGAATTGATCATTAGATTTACAATCACTGATAATCTTGCCATAATCAGTTGCAGTAGAATGGTAGTGACAAAATCCTGGCTGGAGTGATTTCAAGAGTGAATGACAGGAGAGGAGGTGGAGACAGTGAGTACAGATAACATCTTCAAGAAGTTTTCATGAAACAGAGAACATAGAATGAAGTGGTAACTAGAGGGGGAAGTGGGGCCACATTTTTCTTTTCATAATGGGAGATATTATAGCATATTTATGGGAGTGATCTAGTAATGAGGAAACATTTGATGATGTAAAAGCAAGAGGGAACATTTCCTAATTTGGTGTCTTAGGTGGGTTAAAGGGGATTTGACCTGTGCAGAAGTTAGCCTTAGCTGGGAGCTAAGGGCTGGCTGGCAAGGAGCATCTATAATCCATCTGCAGTAATAAGAAAGTCAGAGTGAGATGAGGTGACTACATCATATAGCAGTTTCACAGTAAAGTTTCTCACAGAAATGGGTAGTAAGGTCATGAACTGATTACGTAGAGAAGGAAGGAAGTTTAACATAAGAGAAGTGTGAACACTGGAGTAGGGAAATGCAGTAGGGTTGCCCAGAAGCACTAATGGTCTAGTTGAGGTTAGGTATCAAGAATTTTTTTTTTTTAAAACAACCTACAGCACTTGGCAGTATAGCCATAGACAAGAATTTAAATTGAGACTCGTCAACATATTTATGTGTTCTTCTTTAGCCACATTCACCATGAGGTAGAGTGGGTAGAGAGTTGGATATATTTACAGCTGGATTTTACTAGATGTGATGGTTAATTTTACGTGCCAACTTGACCAGGCTAAGGATTACACAGATGGCTGGTAAACTATTTCTAGGCATGTCTGTGAGGGTGTTTCCAGAAGAGACTAGCATATGAATTGGTGAATCCCAATATGATTAGGCATCATCCAGTTTGTTGAAGGTTTGAATAGAACAAAAAGGCAGGTAAAGGGTAAATTCACTCTCTCTCTGCTTGAGCTGAGAGATCCATATTTTCCTGCACTCAGACATCAATGCTCCAGGTTCTTGGGCTTTCAGACTCAGATGGGACTTACACCATCAGCATGCCAATTATCGGGCCTTTGGATATGAATTGAATTACACCACCAGTTTTCATAGTTCTTCACACTTTGCGGATAGCAGATTGTGGGACTTGTTGGCCTCCATAACTGCATGAGCCAATTCCTATAATCCATCTCCCTCTATATATATAGGTTCTGTTTTCTGGAGAACCCTGACTAATACACTAGGAGGGAAAGAGAGACAAGGTGGTTGAGGGTGTGTGTTTAAAATAACGGTCCATGGCAGCTAAGCTAGGTAAGGAAGAAGTGAAGCAGTGCACTTATGGATATAAACATAGTCTAGGGTATGTCCTGAGAGTATCTGACTGAGGTAGAGTGGAAAACAGGATTGGGAAGTGGAAGGTCAGAAATCGAAAAGCTAGAGATTGGAAGAATTATTAACATAGACATTGAAATTGCCAAGTAATATGTCAAGAATAGTATAGGAGAAAGTGATAGTGGCCAGGTACTAATATTCCTCATGGTATGTGAGGGATGATCCAGGGGTCTGTGGTAGCTACAACAATGAGGAATACAGAGTAGTGAAATCCCAGGACATAATTTTCAAGACAAGATGTTTTTTAGGAAGAAGATAAGGATCATGTTATACAGGTGGCACAGAGGAGCAGGCAGTGCTCCACTGTCTATACTCGAGTATAAACTATCAATACTCTAGTCTCGGGTACAAGGGCTGTGGGAAAGAACCTCCACCACCTGAGAGGGCTAAAGGGAACAAGGTATTCTCAGGAAAGAGCCAGTTTCAATTACAGCAACAAGGTGAAGGGAATGTTCAGAGAAGAGGTTGTGCTTTTGGGTGGTTCGGTTGATGGTGAGCTGAGTTTGAGAGGGCACGTTTGAAGGTTTTTGGAAATCTGAGAAGGGTGGGAAATGGAATTCAATTAAGGGATGTTCAGAGTTGTGTGGAGATGAGGGTGATGGGAGATGATCTTGGGCTTCATGTTCAGATGAACATAAGCAGGGATACTGGGAATGATCACATTGGTCCTTGTGGTCTCAGAGCAGAGCATGATGGTGAAAATCTGACCACTGTGGTGGAAGGAGGGTACAACATGTGACACGATTGTGTGGAGCTCTGGGCATATTTGGAAAATTCACTAGCAAAGCTATTGAATGTTGCAGTTTCTTTGTTGGAAGAGTTTTAATTACGGATTCAATTTCTTTGGTAGATATGGGACTGTTCAGATTTTTATTTTTTTTGTGTAATTTTTTTAAGTTGTATTCAAGTTCAATTTTTCAAGTTGTGTTTGTAAGTTGTATCTTTCAAGGAATCTGCCCACTTCACCTGATTTTTCAGATAAAATTTTATTATTTGATTATTGACATCAAATTGTTCATATTAGCTTCTTACTATCTTTTCATTGTAGAGTTAATAGTGATGTTCCCCTTTTCCT
This sequence comes from Prionailurus bengalensis, assembly GCF_016509475.1. Classification (NCBI taxonomy): domain Eukaryota; kingdom Metazoa; phylum Chordata; class Mammalia; order Carnivora; family Felidae; genus Prionailurus; species Prionailurus bengalensis. The sequence goes on from NC_057355.1 coordinate 101,529,936, forward strand.
TTGTGTTTACTGTTAATTTGTGTTCTTTACTTGATCACTTTTGCTAAGAGTTTATTAATTGGATTAATCTTTTCAAAGAACTTTTCTAAAAACTTTTGTGTTTGTTAATTGTCTCATTACATATATGTTTTGCCCGTCATTGTTTCGCCCTTATTTTATTATTTTCTTTTTTCTACTTTGTTTTTTAAAATCTAATTTGTTATTCTTTTTCTTGATTTAGAAGTTATAGCACAGATTTTCACCTTCCTTCTTTTTTCATAAATGTGTTTAGAGCTATAAATTTTGTGCTAAACACTGGGTTAGCTGCATTCTACAAGTTTAGATATGTCATGTTTTCATTGTTCTTCTGATAAAAATATTTTCTAATTTCACTCATAATTATTTGTTTAACTTGGTTATTTAGAAGTATTTTACTTAATTTCTGAACAGTTGGAGATTTTTCTAGTTGTCTTTCTGTTACTGAGTTATAATTTAAGTTCATGAGGTCAATAGAAGTCCTCTGGTAATTTTTGCATGGTATCTTTTCATGAGCTGATTGTAGACATATCTTACAGGTAGAAACCATATGACTTAACAATGGATTCGTTTGGTGGATGTTGAGGCAAGTGAAGGAGTTACCTCTATAAAAGTCATGTCTTCTGTTTTTTGTGGTTCTTGGTACTTTCATTATCAGATTTCCTTAGGACTCTATGAGTGAGAGTCAGTGTTTCTTTTTTTTTTTTTTTCAACGTTTATTTATTTTTGGGACAGAGAGAGACAGAGCATGAATGGGGGAGGGGCAGAGAGAGAGAGAGACACAGAATCGGAAACAGGCTCCAGGCTCTGAGCCATCAGCCCAGAGCCTGACGCGGGGCTCTAACTCCCGGACCGCGAGATCGTGACCTGGCTGAAGTCGGACGCTTAACCGACTGCGCCACCCAGGCCCCCTGAGAGTCAGTGTTTCTAAAACTGATTGGGCCATGGAATTTTCAGAATACTTTGGAAAAATCTAAACTAGACCCTCTCTTTATATTTAGGGAGTGCATCCTAAATTAACAATAGTTCATAATTAAATTTCACACTTATGGAAAACTCTCTTCAAAGTAATGTGGTTTTTCCTCTAGGGCAGAATTTATATGTTTTTGTTTTGTTTGTTTTTAATTAAAAATTTTTTTAACATTTATTTTTATTTAATGTTTATTTATTTTTGAGAGACAGAGTGCAAGCAGGGGAGGGCAGAGGGAGAGGGAGACACAGAATCCAAAGCAGGCTCCCGTCTCTGAGCTGTCAGCACAGAGCCTGACACGGGCTCGAACTCACTGACTGCGAGATCATGACCTGAGCTGAAGCTGGATGCTTAACCAACTGGGCCACCCAGGCACCCCACATTTATTTATTTGGGGGGCAGAGGGGCAAAGAGAGAGGGAAAAGAAGGAAAGAAAGTAAAAAAGAAAGAAAGGTGTTTTTGTTTTCAGCAAAGTCAAGCATACATAAAGAAAGGATTTTGGATATTCACAGTAAAGACCACAGAACTACTAATGTAGAAGTTAATATTTACAGACAAACATTGTTTGGGCTAATACAAATGAATCCCTAATACAATAAGTGAACGTATTTTTTAGAAGTGGATATTGGTATATAACGGAGACTTGAAGGATATGTAAGATCAAAGTAACATTACTTTTTGACAGAGAAAAGAAAGGGGTATTTCAAGGTGGTGAAATAACATTGACTAGGATTTAAATATAAGAAGTCCCATATAACAATCCTCTTGTTTACCCCCCTTAATTTCTGATTCAGGAGTAGACTATTGTCATGTTACAAGGACATCAGGATGGCAAAAGTCTGGCAATGAAAAAAGGAGTTTTTTTGCAGAAGCAGAATGGACTTTATCCACATGTGCCACAATCTTACAGTATAAAGAAAGCTTAGTTATTACTTATTTGGCACTGTTTCCCATGTAATTTACATATCAAATGAGCCTCATTAGTTTAACTAATCCCTTGAAATATTCCAGGTCAAAAAGGTTTCATTTACAACTTGGGAAGTTTGTAAAAAAAAATATCAAAAAGAAGGTTTTAAAGCACTTGCCTAAATAGGATCACGGATCATTATGAAATCTCATACTTAAAAGGTAAAAAAACTTTCACAGTCTTATCAAAAGCAGACCAAAAGTCCATGAAAACTTTGTCCTTTTAATAGAGAGAAAACCAAATTCTAATTTTGCACAGGCTTACTTTTCATATTAAAACTCCTTACATAAATTTATTTTAATCTTAGCCAGCTTGACCACACATTAAAATTCCTTTTCAAAGATTCTTTTTCTACAAACCTTCTTACAACTTTCTTCTCTACATTCTGCGTTTGACCTATGTTTATCCTCTTTAAACAACTAGCCTCACTTTAGAACAAAGTTACTTTCTTTTCCCTCAACAAAAAAATGCATCTCCATTTCTCATACGTTCTTTTACTGAAAACCCGTCCTACTTTGCTGGCATACAGAGATGTTTCCCTTATTATTCTAGCAGCTTTAATTACATATGTTAATTAGAATGCTTAACCCTTAGGAACCTTACTTTCTAGTGAAAACTAGGAAGGAAGTGATTATGAACTGTCTGTTATAGCCGCATTCTTTATATTCGCAAATTCATGAATCCTTTCATGATTTCTAGAAGCATATACCTTTTTTAATTTCCCAATATAGCAGTAACACATCCAAATATCTTTTAGTTTTTCTGTAACAAGAAGCCAAAAGTTTATGTTCAGTAATTAATGTTTCAGTATTTTATCTTGTTTGGAAAGGATCTAGATATTCCATGACTATCCATTATGTAATTTAATTTAGCAAAACTCAAAGGTTTTTAGTTACAAAAAAAGATTTGGAGAAAAAAAGATGTATCTATTGTAAATAATTGATTTATGGCGACATAAATATTACCGAAAAATGTGTTTATAAACTTTTATTTTATTTGCATCTATTTATTGTTATTATTTTTCAAGTAGGCTCCATGCCCAGCACAGAACTCAGTGCAGGGCTTGAATTTATGACCCTAAGATCAAGACCCAGGTGCTTAACCAACTGAGCTACCCAGCTACCCCTTATTTGCATTTATTTAGTTCTCTTGTCTTGGTAACTATGTTTAGATTAGCCATGAAAATTTCCCAAGATATTAAACAACTATCATCTTCAAGTTATCTTTTCTGCTGACAAGTTCCGTAAAAGAGATAACACAAGCTTATTTGACTTTTAGTGAACCTAGGTAGAATAAAAGTATTAGATTTAATGCTGATAACTCTAAAAACATGCCTGTTTTACTTAAACCGACAAATTTTAATTAGCTTTGATTTGTTAAAGATTAATCCTAGATCACATGAATTTGAAACTTATTTGGGTTAGTTTCTATTATATTTCTGAGAATTTAGAGTATGTAAGTGCTTAATTGTCTTTAAGCCAATTAAATGAGCTCACTTACAATTTAATTTAGATAGCACCGCCTGGAGATAGAAAGCACCACATGTCTATAACACGTATGAACGTAGAAATAGATGCAAATGGAAGTCTTACAGTTATTGTCATAAAATTTTTGTCCATGAGATAGGTATGCTAAAGCAGAACTAATTTATAAAAGGACAGCTAGATCCAAGTGGTTTTTCTGGCAGATAGAATAAGTTAAGTTTACCTACTCAGATGGCTAAAGCTTTTTTTTTTTTTTTTTTTACACTAATATTTGTGGAGAAGGTGTGGGATAGATTTTGAGCAAGGGTGTTTCTATAGCTGTTTTTTTTTTTTTTAATTTTTTTTAAGCCTCTTTTCTCCTTTTATTTTTCTTCAGTTTTAAGAATAAGGGATGATCTAGGCAATGGTTTCCAGAGTGATTACAAGACTTCTGAGATAAATGGGAGAGGTTTTGGGATTGACGGAAAGGATAGCTTGAAAGACGTGAATGCTCCCGGAGGCCGTATTTTTAGTTTTGCAAAGATTTGTTAAATAAGAACGGTTGCTTTTAATCTCTTAATGACGTCTTACGTTGATCTACCCTTGCAACCACACCTCCTCTATCTGCTTTTTCGCCTTTGGGTACATAGCTCTAGTTTTAATTTAGAGATGAAATCCTTAAACAAATTCCTACCAGTTTCTCAATATCAGCTTCTAATCTGGCCAATTTTTGACTACACAGATTAAAAAAATATCTTGTTGGTTTTCAGTCAGGACAAACAGTAAATTTTTCGACAGTATTAAATAACTACCCTTGGGCGTAAAACGAATCCCCAAAGAGGATGCAAAGGATACACCGTTTCCAAGATCCAAAGATAGTCAAAACAAAGAACCAACAACCTGCACCTCCCAGGCAGGTGGAAAGTCAAGTCCAATTATGCAAACTGAGACAAGCAGGAAGGCAATAGTTATCCCTGGAGGAAAAGGACCAATAAACAATGGATTTGGAAAGGAAAAAACAACGTGAAAATTTATTTTCCTTTCTCGACTGGGCACTACAGACAGAGATTCAGAAAAGCTGATTCTGATAAGAATTTCCACCTTTCTATGCCAGTTTTTCCAGTATTTCCTTTGTAGGTTCTGGTATCTACTAGAGTTTTCCCTTGGATGTTTAAAGGAATAATGTAGCAGGCTACCAGAAAATCTTAGTGTCATCAACTCTGGAAGGGGCCCTCTTTTGAGGGTAGATATGGGGTGCCTGTAAGGCCATGAACTTGGTGGGCTTTTTTTATGGTTGTGTAATCTTTTTAGAGTGGAAAAAATAATTTAGAGGATTAGTAGAATGCATACTCAAAGGTGGGTAGAGGAGAGACTAGGAGTTACATCAGTCTTATAGTCTTTTGTTTTAAGTACCTCTTACATCTTTAAGTTTCTTTAGCCTTTTGCAATAAATCTTTTAATGAAATTATTTTGGAATTTTGAAAACTGTAGAGGCTTCTGCTTGCCAATTAAAACAGGTATCCCATTGTGTTTAATTTGGCAGTCCTTGCTTTCAAGTACTCTTCTTCTTTTTTTTTTAATGTTTATTTATTATTGAGAGACAGAGAGACAAAGCATGAGCATGGGAGGGGCAGAGAGAGGGGAAGATACAGAATCTGAAGCAGGCTCCAGGCTCTGAGCTGTCAGCACAGAGCCCGACGCAGGGCTTAAACCCACGAATGGTGAGATCATGACCTGAGCCGAAGTCGGACACTCAACTGACTGACCCACCCAGGCACCCCTCAAGTGCTCTTCTTAAATGATTTTATCCAACTAGAATGTTCCCCATAATGGCCATTGTCTAGGTTGTAATTCCCCTGAGGACTGACAACAGTTTCGGCAGGATCCTAGCCACATATGCAGTTAACCCACATTTCTGTCTAGCCATTTCTAGCTGCAAAGGGTGTACAATTCACATTTCTGTCCAGCTTTATTTGGGGGTCCACAACCTGATAGTTACCAAGCCAAATTCTTTAGGACAGGAAACAAGCTTGTAGATTTTTTACAGCTACCAGGACTATAGTTCTTAGAAATAAAATAAGCAAGTATACCAAAAGGTAAAGTGCTTGACTCTTTAGAATTTAAGAATCCCATTAGCTAAGTCTCTTACACAAAAGCAGACAAACGTGTACCCTGACATACCATCAGTAACCAAAACATGCCACTGTTGGACTGGCCAAGAAAAGGTAGTGTATACCCCTGGCAATTCCCAGTGTGGACGAAACCAGTAGACTCCATGAATACAGAGTACATTCTGGAAATGGGGAAACGACTAAGCCAGCAAACCCCAGTAAATGGGGACTTCAGAGTGGAACTGGGGAAGGGATTCCAATGTGGAATCGTGGGCTGAACCAAGGGCTAAGACCTGGTGCTCTGTTAGAGCTTCTAGTTAGCTCAGTCTGACCCCTTAACCTTGGACTGGAAAAAGAATTAGATCAGTAGTTGATATGCAAAAAAAGCAAAACTCAAACCTAGAGTCACTTACCAGCGACCCTTGGAAATGGTGAGAAAGGCAGGGAACTCAAAAGGGTTTGCAGGGTACCATGCTTGTGTTTCCCATTGTCTCTGAATGCCGGAAGAAGTTTGCTTTGGATCCAACCACTGCCACCTAATCTGTTAAAAAACAAAATTCGGCCGAGTCAATCTGAAGATCTAATTTGGCTTTATTAAATGATTCATGAATTTCGCATTTCCATTTAGCAAATTGAGGACAGCTCTGAGAAGTTGTACAAAATAGAAGACTTTTTTAGGAAGGAGGATGGGGCAAGAGAGTTTTTAGCAAAAGAAAAGAAAAGATTGTTCCAGGCAAGGTCACCTTCCCTTAGTAAAAGGGCAGGAGCCTTATTGGTATATTACCTCATATTCCTTTAGGGGATAGAGAATGACAGATTACCCCATTGGTGTTGATCAGAAAATTCCTCCTGCCTGACCTGTTAAGACTACATTTCTGGGGGAGGTATTAAGCCTCTGGTGACCTGGCCTAAGTGATGCCATTTTGTGCCTGTGGTCTTTTACCTTTAGGAAAAAAAGATTCAAGATCTTTAAATGAAATCTTCAAAAAACAGTCTGGGGAAAGATGTCCTTGCATTTAGGGAGGGTATTCTACATTTAGAATAAGTGAAAAGTTAAATACCACAGTTATGGAACTCCCTTTAAAGCCATTTATTGTATCTGTCAGCTGTTCTCTTTACATTTTATCTAAATTAGTTTCTTGAACTCTGACATTTTAGACTAAAATTTCAGAAAGTGGCCTCTTGCTGCCAAGTAATGTTTTCTTCCTCACACAAGATTGAGCATCATAATTAATAGAATATACAGTGTGTGTGTGTGTGTGTGTGTGTGTGTGTATTTTTTTTAATGTTCATTTATTTTTGGTAGGGAGACAGAGCACAAGCAGGGGAGGAGCAGAGATAGAGGGGGACACAGAATCTGAAGCAGGCTGCAGGCTCTGAGCTGTCAGCACAGAGCCTGATGCGGGGTTTGAACTCATGAATTATGAGATCATGACCTGAGCTGAAGTTGGACACTTAACCGACTGAACCACCCAGGTGCCCTACGGTGTATATTTTTAATGCTGTAATTATGGCACTGGTTTTTGGAGAAAAGCCACTGATTTGGCAATGAAATTCTATAGCAAGAGCTATCTTTTACTGGAAAGTGGACAAATACTATCTTTGTGTTTTAAGATCAAAATGTTCCCACTTTCCTAAAGTAAGTTTCTCTTCCATTTTAATGACAATTATTTTGATATGTTGATAATAGAGTGCCTTTCTGCATGTATCCTATCAAATGTAAACCGTAATAGTTTGCATCTTATCAAATGTAGTGACATCAATAAATTTTTCTCTTAAGTCAATCACTCAATTGCACTAGCTAAGAAAAAGCACAATAGTTAGCCTCACGGTATAAGCAGTCACAAGTCATTAATTACAAGCCAATCATTTTTTTTGTAGTCCTTTATCAAATAAATATTTATAGTTCTCATATATCAAATACAAAAAAGACACAAGAAGCATTGCTGAACTTTCTGAAAGACAGGGGCTTCTGTACAACTATTTGGTAATCTAATGAATCATCTATGTTATTATATATTACATGATTTAATTTTATTGCCTAATATATGATAATGATCCTGTTGTGACTTGGCATCTTCTGGGAACTTATTTTATACTTCAACTTATTTTATGCTTACTGTGTTTTAGGAGAATTTAAGTGTTTTTCTCCAAAGGTACCTTAATTTTGCCATTCATGTTGTCTTTGCAATCGAACTCTAATCTATGATCTCACTCGAGATAATTTTTATAGCAACATCATGATTTGCAGAATGATTAAAGCTTTCTGGTATTGTGAAGTATTTCTAGTTAAACTGGGTGAACTGAAGATGCTTTTAATGTCAATCATAATTGCTGAATAATCTTCTAAATACATTTTCCCCCCAATTTATTCAGTAGACTGTAACAAACATGACACTTTGATAATTTGAGATCTTCAAATACTTCAAGATGACCATTATGGATATCATTGTGCATGACCACTGATACAGGATATTTATGCTAATGGGTCAAATCTTCACAGATTAGTAAATAGTTTAAGGATATAGCAAGCAGCTCACCAAGGAGGGAGCTATGGGTGGTGGTAGCTGTTTGCTTAGCTGGGAGGAGTCTTGTATCACTGCTTATGTGGGAACCGCTCACTCGAGGCTATGTTAAAAAACAGAATTTTGGCTTTGTTTTATTACTATTTTAAAATTCTTCACAGAGGGACACCTGGTGTCTCAGTTGGTTGACTGTCAGACTCTTGATTTCTGCTCAGGTCATAGTCCTAGGGTCATGGGATCAAGCCTCATGTTGGGCTCTGGGCTGAGCGTGTAGCCTGCTTAAGATTCTCATTCTCTCTCTCTTTCTCTCTTTCTCTCTCTCTCTCTCCCTCTGCCCCTCTCTCCTGCTCGAACTTTCTGTCTAAAATAAAATAAAAGGGGCACCTGGGTGGCTCAGTTGGTTAAGCATCCGACTTCGGCTCAGGTCATGATATCGCGGTCCATGAGTTCGAGCTCCGCTTCGGGCTCTGTGCTGACTGCTCAGAGCCTGGAGCCTGTTTCAGATTCTGTGTCTCCCTCTCTCTCTGTCCCTCCCCCGTTCATGCTCTGTCTCTCTCTGTCTCAAAAATAAATAAAGGTTAAAAAATTAAAATAAAATAAAATATAATAAAATAAATAAATAAAATTCTTTGCCGAAAATACATCCCCATGTTGACGGTACCCATAACAGACCACCTCCGCTGCCTCCTGCTTGGCATGCAACCAGTATACAGAATAGTAGAGAGGATAATAAAATGAGTATCTGTCTATTTACCAACCAGCTTTGTAAATCTTAATATTTTATGATACTTGCTTCAGGTTTCTCTTATTATGATGAAATACAACATTACAGATATGACTGAACCCCCTCGCACGTTCCTCTTTCCTCTGTTCTTTCTCCAGAGAGAGTCATTATGTTGGTTTTCTCCATTCCGATGCATATTTTTATCTTTTACTGCATAATGTGTGTATCCTAAACAATAAGGCTTGTACATTCCATAAACAAAATAGTATTATTTTTGCACATTTAAGAACTTAATATAAACGGTATTGTAATGTTTATATCTACCTGCGACTTGTTTTTCTCCTCAAATTTACATTTGTGGTATCTATCCATCTTGACACAAGTAGCTTCTAATTCGTTTTCACTGCAGTCTGGTGGCCCATTGTTTAAATACACCATAAATTCTCCTTTTGTGACATGTAGGTTGTTTTTGATTTTTTTTGTTATCGAACAATGCTGCTATGAGCACTCTTGTTCATATCTTTTCGATATAACGTAGGAAAGGTTTTCACTAGAGTGTACAGCTAGGAGGGGAGCTGCTATGTCAAAGATCAGGCATACAGTTAATTTGAAAGACATCATCAAAATCTGCAAGAGGCTCTGAGATGGTGGGACATCCATCTAGGCATGATGACCATGACCTGTTCTCGTGTTAGAAGATTTAAATGTCATCTGGGACAAGACACTCATTTATAGACTTGGAAACATGCTTCCTAGTTGTCATTCTTTGGGCAACTGCATCTTACAGAAATGAATTCTTTTCTTCCCCCTCTTAGTCTTCCTGTGATGCCTTTCGATCTTTTCGTCATTATCAATCATTAACATCATAGGAGTGAATTTTACTAACCTTTACTATTCTCCAGGCACTGTGTGGAGTCACTTCATATGCACTATTTGACTTATTCCTCATAACAGTCTCACGGGGTAGGTGCTATAAATTATCTCCACTTTACATGTAAGGAAACCAAAGCCTAAAATAAATTAAGTACTTGCCCACAGTGACAAGTCAGGATTCAGGCTGTTACAACCCAGTTTCCAAGCTCTTAATCACTATGTGATATTGCATTTCTCTATTACTTTATGGTTAAAATTACAAAATCATTATTTTCTTTTTCCCCCTTTTTATTAATGTTTATTTATTTTTGAGAGAAAGAGAGAGAGAGAGAGAGTGAGCAGGGGAGGGGCAGAGAGAGAGAGACAGACACAGAATCTGAAGCAGGGTCTAGGATCTGAGCTGTCAGCACAGAGGCCAACATGGAGCTTGAACCCACAGACTGTGAGATGATGATCTGAGCCCAAGTCAGATGCTTAATCAACTGAGCCACCCAGGCGCCCCACAAAATCATTATTTTCTAATTTGCAAAAGGAAGAGAGGTATATTACAAGAATACTTATATAGCATCATAGAAAAATCAGGAAAGTGTTCAATAACAATCACTACATTGTGATTTGAAATCCTTAATCATTGACTTGGGTTCAGGACAGCGTATTCATTCGTTACCTTTCCTCTTACCCTTTAAAAAGTTATTATGTGGAAACATTCCTAAAAAGGTGGAAACATGTTATAATAGACCTCATTATTATTTTTGCATATTCCCATCTTCAGTATTATGAATGTCTTTTACTTTTACACACTACAGTTTTAGTGTACATGTAATTAATCTTTCTCGTTTAAGATAAGCATTATATCATATGCATTTTCCATACTATAATATCATAACAATCATTTGAGTGGATGTGTTAGAATTTATTTACTCGTTCTATTGTTTTCAAAGAATATTTTTGTGCATGTTCCGTTTTCTTCCATCTGGGTCATTTTTTCAAGATAAATTCCTTGGGGAAAAATTAATAGGCCAATGGGCTGATCATTGCTATGATATCTGATACTTTTTAACATCAGATATGTGCATAGAAATGGGAATGCTGACTAAATCTGAACCATATGAGGTTATCACAGCATGATCTCTATGGAGATACCTTCCTGACATATCAATTCACTGCTTACAATTGATGTTAATTAGAGGTTTATTTGCCTAATGTCTTAACTGATTGGCATTCTCTATGGTTGTTCTACTGGTCAATGTGGTTAGGTCTGGTTCATGACCTCACATCCATCTGAGATTTATGTTCCTGGAGTTGCTATAATGTTTAGTGTGCATTTTAACTGTTGAAATAGTCATAGGTTTGTTTACTCCTCTAGAAAACACTCATTTGTTAGGATTCAAAAACTTAGGACAAAATTGGGTTAAACGACAGGGAAAGAGATCATAGTGGCACAGACAAAAGGAAGCAGAATGGCCTGCTGTGGTCTTTGTCCCATTGTGCCCACCCTGTTGTGCTGCTGACCATTGCACTAATCCATGCGGGCTGCACAGCTGAGCACTAGGGGAGGTATTCATGATACTAAGTTGATTTCCAGGAGAGTTTGGATAACTTCCAATGCCATTAGCTATAAAATCATGTGCCAAGTTATCCAAACCTCCTCTGGATTTAATTGGAAGGTCATACCTACCTTTGCCATTTTTGCTCTTGCCCTTCTTCAGCTTAGCCAACAGGCCTTGAACCCAGAGGCATTACCCCAAAGTGAGCTGTCCTCTCTGTGCTGTGAACATGGCCTATGCTGAGGCCATCCCAACTCTCATCACTTATCCCTTTGCCCCAGCATCTTGATAGGCATGTCAGGGAAAGCGTATGTCATAAGCTGTTGGGGGGGACTGAAGCCAGTATCCCATTACATATTTATAGTTGGAAATACTAAACTTAAAATGCTGGGGCACCTGGGTAGCTCAGTCAGTTAAGTGTCCCACTCTTGATTTTGGCTCAGGTCATGATCTCACGGTTCATGAGATGAGCCCTGCATGGGGCTCTGTGCAGACAGTGCAAAGCCTGCTTGGGATTCTCTCTCTCCCTCTTCCTGTCTTTCCCTGGTTTGTATGCATGCACTTGCATGCCCCCCCCCTCAAAATAAATAAATAAACATTAAAAAAAAGATGTTAATCAGTGACTTAAAGTTTTGAGATTTTGCCCCAAAAGTCAGATTTCTTGAGTGTGGGTTTAGTTATTCCTTCATTTTATACCATGTGAAGGTGTCACATGTTGCCCATACTTTGCCTTAAGCCCACCAGTTTTCTACTGGTGGGTGTGGCTCAAGTGCAGCTTACTGCCCTTACCTTCCCCATTGGCTATTTGCCCTGTCTTTTGTACTCAAAGTCCAAGAGAAATGATATCTTTACCTTCTAGTTTCACTTTCCATTGAGCCTGTGAATGTCTCATGACCCGTGACCCTTCCGCAAGTCACAAGACAGTAATGAGGTGTGTTAGAGACACTGGTGAGTATCTCAACCCAGCAAGTGGCTAAGCTGATTTGCTGTTTCTTGCCTCTTCATTGAAAATTGATGCCTTAACCCATTTCCTTGGCTATGGCTTTGGGTTATTATGGTGGTGATTGTGGTCCTTTAGTCTGGTTACATTGTTTCCATGTAAACATTTCTCGCATTTCAGCCTTGTCCAAGTTCCTGCTACCTGATGTTGTTGCAGATAAGGCCAACATTTCCCATGGCCTGACACGGCCTCCATCAGCTGAGGCTGAAGAGCAGTGGCCCTCGCAGGACAGGACTGGCATTTGCCAGTTCACCTCAGGCAACACCCAGTCCACACTGCCCACTTAGAATGCTACTTTGGCCATGACATTTGAATTTGCAAAGCTTGAACAGGTTCGTTTCCCTCCACCTGCATGCATGTAGGCTCTCCGTCTACCTGTATTCTCCTGCATCCCTAGGACTGTGTCTTACATTTACTAATCTGTGACTGCTCTTGTTTTTGCCATTCTGAGCTAGGTGCTACCACCACAGCTGCTGTTATTGGTGCTCTCTGGGGGACAGATGTTTACCAATGACCCCCCCCCCCCCCCGCCCCACCATTAAGGCTATTTGTTCAATGCTGTGATGGTTCTAACTCTGCTGGGTGCAGGGCCACATTTTATCTTCCCTCCTGTCATCCTCTGTTAGATGGGTCTTACAATAGGTTGCTGGGCCCTGATTGCTACATAGTTTGATGAGAGCTCCGAAGTCACATACACTCAGATGTACCCTGACACAGCTATGGGGCTGTGAAGGCAGGTTCAAGAGATAGTATTATGCCATTTCAGTATCTATTTTTTTATTAAAAATTTTTTTAAATTTTAATTTATTTATTTGGAGAGAAAGAGCGAGAGAGCATGAGTGGGGTAGAGGCAGAGAGAAGAGAGGCAGAGAATCTCCAGCAGGCTCCATGCTGTCAGCTCAGAGCCCAAAGCGGGGCTCAAACTCACAAACCACGAGATCATGAACTAAGCGGAAATAGAGTCAGATGCTTAACCGACTGAGCCACCCAAGTGACCAGCCATTTCTGTATCTCCCTGTGTTTGCCCTGTGGTGGAGTCTGGCTTCCTTTAGGATGATTTTCTTGCAGAGTCCTGAAAGTGAACCCTTTTCAGTTGGACTCTATTGGATTTCCCTGAGCTACTTCTTGGTATTTCAAAACCCACTTGTGGTTTTCCACGGTCTCCCCAGGAAGCTTCTCAGCCTCCATAAAAACTGGAGAATGCAATAGATATGGGGACGGAGAATGGACTACCCTTACCTCCAGAGACCTGAACCATTTATATCTCAGCCTCATCCCACAAAGCACTCCTTTGATATTCATGAAGTATATAGTATAGCATCTTGTTCTCCAAAACATGCTGCAACAATGTATCTGATTCATGCCAGTGCCCCCCTAAGTGCCTGGCACGGGACCTTCTTTGTAACTGGTATTTATGTTTTAATTAAATTAGTACATGTTTGATGGAATAAAGGTATGTTTTAAAGACAAGGAAGAGAGCTGGGTATAGCTAAGTTGAGGTTGGATTTCACCAGTTTTCATTTTGTGTTTTCGGTTACAAAGTTATTCAGTCCTAACTTAAAATGCTTAAGGGGCTTTTAAGTCATCTGAATAACAATGTTTTCTGGACTGGAAAGATGGGGCTGGTTGGTGGCCAAATATGGCAGAGCAAATCATTATCAATTGATATTAAGTGAAAAGTTAGGTTTAAGATAGGGTGTATAGCACGATCTCATTTAAAAAATGTTTTTGCATAGAGAAAAGAAGGACTACAGGACATATGGCATGGATATTAACATTGATGAGAGGCATGATTATGGTTCATGTTTATCTTTTCTTTTTGATTACCTCTAGTTCCCTAAAATTACAACAATGGACATATGTTATTTTTGTAATAAAATGTTAAATATAATAGCTTTAAAAGTTTTATTTTATTATATTTATATTTTATTATAGCAACAAGGATGCAACAGAGTGTAGAATATTGAGCCCCTCTGGGTTGTTCCTTGTTTGAAAACAAATGCTTACCTGAAGGAATTCTATTCCTAAAAAATTCTAATAGAAAAGTGTATGAGGCATCTTAGCTCTCCCCCCCTGGGAGGAAATACTGGGAAGTTATATTGTTTTTCAAAGAAATAGCCTTGGCATCTTCTATATAAAACAGAATGGGTAGCTTTTCCTCAGGCTTTTTGCATACTGGGGGAAAAAACACAGAAATGTTCTCACAAAATTTCAAATGACCTTTGTGCCAAAGGAAGGGTATTTTTACTAGGGGAGTCCCATGAAATACTTTGTATCATCATTATCATTATTCATAACAATAGCAGTATAGCATTGTGATAAAGATCATGGCCTTGGCATCCCACAGTCAAGTTTGAATCCTGGCTGTTACCTACTGTGTCATCCTGAGCCAACCATTTACCTTTATTATTGTGACCTTCCTAATTTATTTTATTTTAACTTAAAATATTTTTAAAGATTTAGTTATGTAAGTAATCTCTACATCCAAGATGGGGCTCGAACTCATGATCCCAAGATTAAGAGTCACAAGCTCTTCTGACTGAGCCAGCCAGGCACCCCAGCTTCCTAATTTTTAAACTGATAGTAGGAATGCCTGGGTGGCTCAGTAGGTTGAGAGTTGGACTTCAGCTCAGGTCACGATCTCGTGGTTCATGAGCTTGAGCCCCGCGTTGGGCTCTGTGCTGACAGCTCAGAGCCTGGATCCTGCTTCAGATTCTGTGTCTCCCTCCCTCTCTGCCCCTCCCCTACTCGCACTCTGTTTCTCTCTCTCGAAAATAAGTGAAACATTAAATAAAAATAAACTGATAGATAATAATGTCAACTTGATAGGGTTCTTGTGAGAACTAACTGAGGTAATGTAGGTAAAGAACATATGCTTTTGACTACTACTACTAATAATCATTCAGTACAAGTAGGTATTGCTGATAAACTATAATAATAGCAATTGGTGCTATCACTTATTGATTTGTATTATATCAAAGTCAGCATTTTATTCTACTTGTATCTTGTTTTCACTTGTTCCTTTAATTAACTTTATGACATGGATGAGAAAACTGAGCCCCAGAGAATAAGGTAAAGAAATGGGTAATGAAAAAATCTAAGGTTGAAATTTGAACCAATATCAACCTGATTTGAATATTTCTTTATGTATATCAATATTCCACAGGATTAAAGACTGATAAAATATTAGTGATCATAATGATTCATTTTTAGTAATTACCAATAATATAGTTTGACTACCTTCTCAGGAAAACTCTGAAAACAATGATAGGAAAAAAATTTATCTGACCACCAGGTGGCGCTTGACCAAGGTTCTGCAATTACACTTACCCCTCAGAGCCCTTCACATTAGCTACATCTAAAGTGAAATAAATAGTTTGCCAGGTTCCACGTGGGGGGAATTAACAAAGGGCAGCAGTTTATAAAATGAAGTAAATGCGTTTATTTTTGAGATAGAGCCTATTTTATATAGTCTATATGGAAAAATACGGGAATAACCCTTTGGACTATTTTGGGACTTAACATCCTTAGGCACACAATTTACTTAATGGATGTAATCCAGTTTGATATGTATTAAAATAGCATCTGGCTTAATAATTTTGATGGTAACTCTGGATTTAATATGATTTTAATGTGCTCAGTTATAATACTTGAAACTTGAGATTTATGGTAGAAATGGCAGGTGGCCATTAATTCTGGTTACAAGGTAGAGCAAGGGCATCTATGTTATTGCCCCTGAAGGAACTGAGCAAGTGCACACCTCTTTTCCATAAAGATGTAGTGTGATTAAATAAAAGCCAGTATGCTGCCATTTAACGTGTAGTTCAACAACTGAGCACTTGTAGGGAGTATAATTTTTGCTCTGTTAGTCTTGGTACTTTCTGCAGTCTATAAGTCTACCAAATCTGTTCTTCTAGGCACTTAATTAACCTGTAGCACGTTGTGTCAATTGTAATTACAAGAATGTGCACGGTCATTACATATTTGAAACGAGTTTAGAATATTTGTAGTTTAAATCTGCCAATAGAGAAAATATCCTATAATGTTAAGAGAGAGGAAATGTGAAATGAGAAGGATAAATTCTGAGTTATCAAAAATTGAGTTATTCAGTTTTTAGATTATGTGAGTCATTTTGCTTCTCATTCACTCAACAATTATGAATTGGCACAGAGTTTAACAAATAAATGTCGAAAGGATGAATAATGAATGAGTGCTTCTCATGTGCAAAGTGCAGATCAGAGGCTGTGGGGAAAATAAAACAATAGTTTCCATGACCTCTGATCTCTAGGAAGTTTGTGATATAGTTGGAAGATCAGAGGCATAAAAAACAGGAGAAATAACATAAGTGTGAAGTAACAATAAAAGGCATCATAAGGAAGATATATTGTACTGAATGCTACATAGGATGACTGCCATAAATTTGAAGGAGAGAAGGATTTCTCTGGACATCTGTGGTCAGGAAAGGCTTTCTGGAGGAGGTGGGACATAAGCTGGTCTTAAAAGGTAGGAAAGTTGGAGGAAGAAGATGTCACTTCCAAATGGTGAAGGAAATAGAAGATAAAAGAATGAAGTGAATCAAACCAATGTAATGAAGATGAGACTCTATAGCACATGGGTATATGTGGTGGTAGAGACAGCAGGCATGTTAACAAGTATACGGGTCCATGCTTTTCAGACTACAGTATTCACCTCCCTAGTGGACTTCTTGGCCCTCTCATATAAATGGGGAGCATTTCCTCTCCTCCAACTTAAGCTTAAAAAATGTGAAGGATAAACGTGAAACAATTTAACTGGCAAGTCTTAATATTAAAACAAATGTGGATGTACTATGGAGGAGAGCTGAAGAGACAGAAGTCCTGAAAGTTTCTGACTTGCCCAAGGTTGTAGAACTTGTTCAGAGGACAAGCCGAGCTGGAATGGCCCATGGAGAAAGTTGTCCTTAGCTTTGAATATCATTTTGCTTTTGCCCCACCATTATTTCTTTTTATATTCTCTGACAAATCTGCCAAAAAGTGGTCAGGGAAAATAATAAAAGGAATTTGAACAAACTCATCATTTTTTCCCCCTTGTTCATACCTCTTGTGTAAGGATTAAGAAACATTACATCATATGGGAATGCAAGCTGGTGCAGCTACTCTGGAAAACAGTATGGAGGTTCTTCAAAGAAACTAAAACTACAACTACCCTACGACCCGGCAATTGCACTACTAGGCATTTATCCAAGGGATACAGGTGTGCTGTTTCGAAGGGACACATGCACCCCCATGTTTATAGCAGCACTATCAACAATAGCCAAAGTATGGAAAGAGCCTAAATGCCCATCAATGGATAAATGGATAAAGAAGATGAGGTATCGAGTATTACTCGGCAATCAAAAAGAATGAAATCTTGCCATCTGCAACTACATGGATGGAACTGAAGGGTATTATGCTAAGTGAAATCAGTCAGTCAGAGAAAGACAAAAATCATATGACTTCACTCATATGAGGACTTTAAGAGGCAAAACAGATGAACATAAGGGAAGGGAAACAAACAAACAAAAAATAAAACAGGAAGGGGGACAAAACAGAAGAGACTCTTAAATATGGAGAACAAACTGAGGGTTACTGGAGGGGTTATGGTGGGGGGGTGATGGGCTAAATGGGTAAGGGGGCACTAAGGAATCTACTCCTGAAATCATTGTTGCACTATATGCTAACTAATTTGGATGTAAATTTAAGAAGATAAAAAATAATATTAAAAACAAGAAACATTACATCATAGATAAAATAAAGTTTTAAAATAATTTGTTATTTACAAACTTCTGTGTGTTCCCTGACCTTTATTGTTATCAGAGACAGATTACTAGTAAAAACGTACTGTAATGACTACTAATAGGAAGATTGTATATATTTTTCAGATCTAGGACACATTTGATTTTGGGGAAGAAACAACGGATTCACTTGGCAGATGTACTAGATGAACACAGCCAATTCAAATACTTTTCTGGGTCCTGAAAAATAGCCCTCCATCTTTATGATGACCTGGCTGGAAAGAGTCTTGAATGTCAGGTGGGTGGGCTGGATTTCTTCTGTAGTCATAGGGCAAACCTCTGAAGACATTTCCAGAAAGTCTTTTCAGCAGAATGCTTTTAAGGGTTGAATTAAAATCTAGGGGCACCTGGGTGGCTCAGTTGGTTGAGTGTCTGACTCTTGATCTAGGCTGAAGTCATGATCTCATGGTTTGTGAGATCGAGCCCTGTGTCAGCTCTGTGCTGACAGTGCAGAGTCTGCTTGGGATTCTCTCTCTCCCTCTCCCCCTCCCCTGCTCATGTTTCTCTCCCTCTCTCTCTCTCTCAAGATAAATTAATAAACTTAAAAAAAAGTCTATAGAAAGCAACTGAGAAATGCTACATTATTAGCATCCAAAAGGTAAGGGTACGATTTGGTTTCAGGGTTTCAAGTGACTTGTGAACTCACTTGCAAATATACATGGTACCCTCTGAGGTAATTGTGTCCTGACTTGCCTCTCAGAAATTCTGGAAGCAAAGGAAAGAGAGCAAAGTAATGCATGTTTTGGTTTGAACCCTTAGAGTGTTGCAGAAAAAGATGCTGATGATTTGAATGAAGATCCAAGGTGAGATTTAAGACAAAATGTTCCGCCATGGAGACGTGGGGTGTAAGGCAGACCTGTGGGTCCAGTCTACCCTGCTCTAACCTGTTTCCCCCTGCTCCACACCCTGTGAATAAGGACAGCTTCCAAGCCTTCTGGCTCTGCTTCTACTTGTTCCTTTGGGAATTTGAACCTCCTGGTTTCCACAAATGATTCTGAAAGCCCTCAGAGGGGTATATCACTAAGTATATGATTTTCCAATTGCAGCTGTAGCAAATTATCACACGCTTAGCGGCTTAAAACCACGCACATTTATTATCTTATAGTTCTGGAGGTCAGAGACCTAAAATGGGTCAGCAGAGCCATGCTCCCTCCAGAGGCTCTACGGGAGAACCTATTTCCTTGTCTTTTCCTGGCTTCTAAAGGCCCCCTGCAGTCCTTGGCTTGGGGTCCCCACTCTCCATTTTCAAAGCCAGCAGTGTAGCATCTTCAAATCTCTCTCTGACCTCTGCTTCTGCTGTCAGATCTCCTCTGGTTCCAACCCTCCTGCCTTCCTCTAATAAGCACCCTCGTGATTACCCTGGGCCCTCCCGACTAATCCAGGATAAACCTCCCATCTCAAGATCCTCTACTTCCTCACATCCACAAAGTCCCTTTTGCCATGCAAGGTAACATATTCACAGGTTCTGGAAATTAGGACATGGCAATCTTTAGGGGTTGATTAGTCAGACGGCCATAACCAGTGCTCTGAGAACGAATTCTCTTGGTCACAACAGAGGTCTGTTATTTTCTTTGTCTTATACTGGGTCACCGTAATGTGGCTTTAGTCCCCGCTGAGGTTTCTTTTCCACCAGTGGCAACAGTAGCCTTGGTGCCACTACAGATGCCCCTCCCCCTGCATGGGCACGATGTCTTGGTGGAAACTGCCAGTCTCCAAGACCGAGGGTGGTGCTGTCGGTCCCCACACTGCCAAGGCCACTGCTGCCTTGTTGCCACTACCATCAATGCGGCCATTACTGCAAAGGGGACCGTTAATGTCAACACACTTCCGGTGTTTCTCTATCCTCTTGGGAATTGGTTGTGAGTCTGGGAAGGGGGCTACAAGATACGCGGAGCGGCGGGCACCGTGTTCTGTCAACAAGCACACCTCCTATGGGTCTTGAACCAGCTTGTCTCTTTCGCCTTGGGATCAGTCTTTCCCGCAGGCTCCTCGGTCCCTCCTCACACCGCCACTGCTCCTTCCAGGCTCAGATATTTTGGAATCCTAATATAAACACAGCTGGGACTCAGGCTGCTCCAGAACACAGGCTTCTCTGAGGCTACCTTCCCAAGTGTTTACATTCCATGCTTGAAGAGTTGGCTCCTTCACGAAACTCGGGGGAAAGAAAGTCAGCACAGTTCTTAATTTTTCACACTTTCTACCTAGTCTAGGGTTAAGCATCTGGATCCCATTGGATGCCATTCGTCCTAATTTAGCACTTCCTATTAATTTTGTAAGGGATTACTATTGAAATACATAATTCAGTAACTTCAGATTTTACAAGCCATGTCAAGTGCCATACCAAATAGGGTTTGACTGGATTTATTACTGTTGAAAAGGAAATCTTTGATTTCACCCCTCCTAGCTACTATTGATTCATTTCGTACTAGAGTGTGTGAAATTACAGCTATAGAAAACATGTTTTTTTTTCTTCCTCCCTTGATCTGGTTGGAATAAATGTTTTCACTTCATGAGATAAACAGTGAAAGGCTTTTCATGAATTTGCATGTATTTTTAATGAGTTTTTTTCTCCTGATGGACTGTATTAATACTTTACATGTTGTCCTCCCAGGAAAGTGAGTAATCTGAGATCCTACACCAGCTTCAGTTTATCCAGTAGGAATTAATATTGATAATGTTCATGACAGTGGCTAAACTTCTGGTTTTGTAGGCTGACCTGGCAGAGGAGGCCAGTTGAAGACAGGCTAGGAATTGTTGCGCTAGGGAGTTTCCCTGTACATCTTTTAGTTTCTTCAGTTTCAGGGTGAGGCCACAGGTTTCTGATGACTCAGGAATATGTGTGCAAGTCTTTAAAAAGTACTGAAGGGCAGGGAGATGAGGGGTAGGGGTGGTGGGAGAGTTGGGGCTCATGGAGACCACAAGAGGTCCATGAACAGGGTCTGAGTTATTGGGCTGTAGTTCTTCCACTGACCTTTTCATTGATGGCTAAGATTTGTTTATTGATTCTTAGCCACTTTCTGGGGTAAGAACCTTTTCCTGGGGGTAAGAATCATCTTCTCCATCAAAAAGAGATTGCCAAGTGGAGTTCAGTCTACCCATTTTTTAATATAATTCCTGATATCTTGAAAATGTATATTTACTTCATATTTGTAGTTATACCCAGACACATGCATGCATATTACTTTTGGGGATGGAGCTGTAGCTGTGTTCCATGAACTGAAACAAAGGACGTGTCTGCCACCTCCTGGACACTCTGAGAAATTCAAAGGATTTTTCCACAGGAAGAGGGCGAGTTTGATAAATTTTGTTTCAAATTTACTTCAACAGATGAGAATTTAGCCAAGTATTAAACAGATTAATTTCTGCCTTTGTGAAGGCTTGCACGTCTTTGATCATTCAGTCGTTTTAATGAACTCAACGTGGTTGTTTCCGATTTGGCCTTGAAGTCTTGGCACCTTGCCATGGTCTGAGTGGTGGAGCCTTACTGCCTCCAGCTTGGGTTCCTCAGTTTTGGCAGGGCTTGCCTTCCCACTGATGGAAGGTTTACAAAGGAAAAAAATCATTATGTCTGAAATTCTGCCAGGACACATCAGCGTGTTTCCAGGCTGCCATCTATCGTGCAAATCTCTGAAGATTTAATATTTTTTAAAAAATTGCAATGCACCTGCTCCTAAGGAAAACCATCTTGTCATATGATAGCATGCTTTTATTAAATCAGCGAATTTAAAATTTTATTTATTAGGGCTTACAACTTGGGTTTCTTCCCTTAGGCTTCCTCATCTCTGTGTTAAGTACAACTTGCTTCCAAGGTCAGCCTCCCACCCTCCATAATAAGCTCAGAGATTTACCAGGGACTTCTGACACCAGCTTTACCCGGCAAGCTGATCACAACACTATTTGTGGTCATACCCTAAGTGATTCAGCAGCTCTGCTATCTTTAGACTCTTGTCTCATCCCACACAAAGCTCTTTTCAGACCCCGTTTGACATTATGATATTGTACTGTGGTCCTGCAGGGTCAGAGAGTATAATGTGGCGATTCAGTATATATCTTATAGCAGGAAAAGGGCATTCAATGTTTGGCAAAAGGACAGTCTGACGACAAGGAGCGTGCAAGGCAATGTTCAGTGGCTTCTGCCACTTTTCTGGGTAGGAGTGAAACATATCACCCTGAAAAAAATGGCTCCAGAAACACATGAATTTTTTTTTCTGTTGGTTTTTAGCTTTTTGGTATCAGGGTCTCAGACCTGGTTGTGTGTGGCTGTAGGAGAGGCTCTTTTTGGGGATCCCTTCCTTGGTGTACTGTTTTGTGGCAAGTCCACTGAAGCAGGGTTTGTTGAAGTCAACTCAAGTCATTGAGAAGGTCTGCTTATGTTGTTAAATATCAAAGTTTTGCTGGTGTGCTTGGAAGCTTAAATCCATGAGAGGCTTTTCCAAATTTTATCCTCTACTCTTCTTTCCTTTGACTTGTTTCTGTACCGGGTCCAGTTTTAAAAAGTTATTTGTAGCCATCCCGGAAGTGAGAATAATAGAGCACTCAAGACAAGTGGGATACTGGGTTTGCTTCATGGAATATTTAATACCTAGAGTAGCCTTTCATTTCAGAGCTATTTTAAACCTGGGACCTCACTGGGAGAGCAAACTGATGGGTAGGACCATAAAAAATAGAAAGTTTGTGTGGACATGATTTACATGCTAGCTATTTACATTTTAGGGAAAAAAAATGACAGCCATAATCTGTCCCTTGCTGATTAACATGCCATTTCTAACTATTAATGACAAGTAAAAACAATAATAAAGCCCACCTCTTACCATGTTTCTCAGACCTGGGAGACTTGTATTAAGTTTCTTCCAAGTTTACTATCCCACCCCAGACAACTTGAAGGGATAATGATGTCTACATTATCTGGGTTTTAGTAATTTCAAAATTGTGATTATTTGCTTGAGGCAGTTTGAGAGGAAGTTTATCTTTGCACTGTCTATGAAGATCTTGTTTGCTAGGCAATTTAATATTATCAAGGGGAGGTGGGATTGTATTGTGGAGAAGTGCTTTGCGGCATGTGAGGACAGTCTGCTACTCACCAACTGCATGGTCCTGGCTTAAATTTTCTCATCTGGAAAGTGGTTGGTGTAATGTTTTCTATAGTATCTTCTAATTGTAGAATTCTATCATCTGCCTTCAGAGGAAGGTATGCCATTTGGGGGGTATTTAGAGTATATAGATAAATTTCCAACAAATTAATCTTGCATCTGCATTTAAATAAGCTTTAAATTATTACATGATCAGTTAAAATATATCCTCTATCCATTTATGTATCTATCTTTCCTCTATCTTTCCATTCTTCTACCCACCCATAAATACACACATCAAGCTGGGTTATCAAGTAGGCAGATTAAGCCATTCTTGATCAGTGGTACCAAAAGAGTTTCAGAAAGAATTTGGTATTTGATATATGAAAAAATATCATCCTGAAAAAAGTTGACTTTAACAGATTTCCTTACACTTATTTTAGGGGTAAATATTGTATATTTTGGAGGCAATGGTTCTGTAACTTTTTCATATTTTTAGGGCTTCTATAGATTTTAAATTGGAGATTATACCTTTATCTTGAGTTTTATCTCTATCTCTGTATCTCTCGACACACACACACACACACACACACACACACACACACACACTTCTCACTTATATGCCAGGCAACTACTGAGCACTTATATACACTGAATCATCAGATTAACTTTAGGATATAATATAATGGATTTGGGGATTGTGGTTGTCCTCTCAGTACTCACTCCCATTATGTTTTGCTCTGACTCTCCAAGATCCATTCCTCTTGGCGAATTGACTGGTGGCATATTAACAAAGATGGTCCAATACGGAAAAGCAAAAGGTTATTAGATATCTAGGGAAGAGACACCCTGTTTATTGAGTATAAATAAGAAAACATGAAATCCCAGAAGCTTTTGGTGGCCATCTTGCTATCACAGTGCAGCCAGCCTTGGAATGATATGGATGCTCCAAAGAACAGTGTAGAAGATGGTAGAGTAGGAGGATCTTAGGTTCACCTCGTACCATGGATATACCTAGATAACACCCACATCAGGATAAATATCCTAGAAAATTACCCAAAGATTGGAAGAACAGATTCTCTACAGATAAACGTAGAGAGGAGGCTACATCGAAGAGGGTAGGAAGGGCAAAGATGCAGTTGTGAGCCAAGCTGAACTGTGGGACTGTCCTCGGGAGCAAGGGACACTGTGGGCATGGAGAGGGGAGAGAAGCAGATCCCACACCAAGCATCCTAGGCACAGGGCACTCATGTTGGGAAGAAAAATGCCCATAACATTTGGCTTTGAGAACCAGAGGGGTTTAACTTCACTAGTTCTTACAACCTGTGGGGGTTAACACCTGAAACTTTAAAAATCAGTGGGCTTGGCTCCAGGAGAACTAGGATGGTGATAGGAAACTGAGTCCCTGCCTTTAAAGAGATGGTATAACAAAAAACCCTCTGAGATATAGCATAGGTGCAGTTGTTTGAAAAATGCATGGAGTATATGGGAGGAAGATTTATTTACTAATTTCAGTGCTGGAGATGTAAGGATCTTTGGGAGACCTTTCCAAGAACAAAAGAGCTGATAGGTGCCATTTCCCCTTCCTCCCATAGCCTATATGGACACATGGATGCCTGTGGGAACCTGTGCAGCACCAACATTTTCCACATAGCTTGCTAACGACATGTTCCACCCCAGCATTCTCCTGCAGACATGCTCCCTCCATCCTGGCCATAGCAGGAATTTTCCAAAGTGGCTCAAGGTCCTTACCCACAGCAGACTGGTGCAAGCTATGCTAATACCACGAACCCCACCCACTCATTCTCCTACAGACCTTCCCCCTCCCAATCTGGCCTTAGCAAAAGTTTTCCAAAGCAGCCACAGGTCCTTGACCACAGCCCACCTGCACAAATCTTTCTAACAACTGGTGTCCCACACCCACATTCTCCTGCAGACCCACCCTTGGCAGGAGTTCTTCCAACTCAGCACCACAAATGTGGCAATGTATAAGCAGCCCTGACAGGGGCCAGCACCATAACCACACACACCAGTCTGACTGTGCCCCAGCAGTGGGCTGGGGGCAGACATCTGGTCTGACTTTAGGCTCCACCCACCAACGAAAGCCTCTCAGGAGACAACATAGGGAAAACACCCAGCAGTTTAGTGCTACTGTATCTCTGGCAAACACCTGGTCTGACTCAACTCAACACCAAGGAGGTCCCAGACAGGCCCATCAACATGGAAACCAAACCCTGTCCACAGTAGGCAAAGAGAGCCATTGCAGATCACTGGACTAAAGGCAAACATGGCTCAACTACAACTGTAGGGCACATGCAACACACATAGGAGACACCACAAGGCACCAGGTTCTAGTGAACCAGAGACACTGCACTGCAGGGCACTACAGATCTCCTCTTCACAAAGCCACTACTTTCAAGAGCTAGAGACATAGCTCACTTTCCTAATACATAGAAACAGACACAGAGAGTTAGACAAAATGAGGAGATAGAGGAATATGTCCCAAATGAAAAAACAAGACAAAAATCACAGAAAGAGAGCTAAATGAAATGGAGATAAGTAATAATATACCTGCTGGAGAATTTAAAGTAATGATCATAAAGATACTTGCCGGACTTGAGAAAAGAGTGGAGGACTTTAGTGAGAATCTCAAGAAAAGAGAGAGAGAGAGAGAGAAAGAGAGAGGAAGTAAAAAAGAACCGGACAAAAGACTCAATAACTGAAATTAAAAACACACTAGAGGGAATAAATAGTAAACTAAAGGAAGAAAAAGAAAGGATCAGTAATCTCAAGCTAAAGTAAGGGTACGCAATCAAGCTGAGCAGGAGAGAAAAATAATAAAAAATGAAAATAGATTAAGGGAACACAGTGATACCATCAAACATAATAACATTTACATTATAGGGATCCTAGAAGGAGAAGAGAGAGAAAAGGGGGGCAGAAAATAGTCTCAAAGAAATAATAGAAAACTTCCTGAATCTGGGGTAGGAAACAGAAATCCAGACCCAGGAGGCACAGAGAGCTCCCAACAAAATCAACCCAAGTAGGTCTACAGTAATACACATAGTAATTAAAATGGCAAAATATAGTGATAAAGAGAGAATTTTAAAAGCAAGAAAAAAACAGAACAAAACAAAACAGTTACATACAAGGGAAACCCCATAAGGCTATGAGCTGATTTTTCAGCAGAAACTTTTCAGGCCAGAGGGAGAGGCATGATATATTCAAAGTGCTGAAAGAAAGAAACCCTTCAACCAAGAATACTCTATCCATTAAGGCTATCATTTAGAAGAGTAGAGATAAGAGTGTCCCAGACAAACAGAAGTTAAAGGAATTCATCACCATTAAACCAGTTTTATAAGAAATATTAATGGGGATTCTTTGAGTGGAAAGGAAAGGCTATAAGCAGGAGTAAGAAAAGTAGGAAGTATAAAATTCAGTCAATGGATTTACAAATTAAAAGGATGAGGAGTATAATATTATATATCTAAAACTTGTGGGGTCAAGGAGGAGTAAAAATTTAGTGCTTTTAGAATAGAATGGGTTCAAACTTAAGCGACCATCATAAATAAGAGATGTTATTTAAAAACCTAATGCTAACCAAAAATCAAAAACTGGTAATAGATATGCAAAAATTTAAGAGAAAGGAATCTAAGTATATCACTAAAGAAAGCCAGCAAACATGAGAGGAAAGAACAAGAGAAGAAAGGAACAGAGAAGAAGTACAAAAAAAAACATAACCATGAAACAAATAACAAAATGGCAATAAGTGCATACATTTGAATGTAAATGTATTACAAACGCTCCAGTAAAAGACATAGGGTGATGAAAGAGATGAAAAAGCAAGACCCATCTATATGCTGCCTGTAAGAGACTCATTTCACACCAAAAGACACATGCAGATTGAAAGTGGAGGGATGGAGGGGAGCCTGGGTGGCTCAGTCAATTAAGTGTCTGACTTCAGCTCAGGACATGATCTCCAGAGCCCATGTTGGGCCCTATGCTGACAGCTCAGAGCCTGGAGCCTTCTTTGGATTCTGTGTCTCCCTCTCTTTGCCCCTCCCCTGCTCACACTCTGTATCTCTCTCTCTCTCTCTCTCTCTCTCTCTCTCTCTCTCTCTCTTTCTCTGAAAAATAAATAAACATTTAAAAAATTAAAAAATAAAAGAAAATGAAGGGATGGAAAAGCATTTATCATTCAAACAGAAGTGAAAAGAAAGCCCAGGCAACAATACTTCTATCAGACAAAATAGACTTTAAAACAAAGACTGTAAGAAAAGACAAAGAAGGACACTCCATAATATTAATGGGAAGAATTTTTGTTATAAGATATAACAATTGTAAATATTTATGCATCCAAAGTGGGAACACCTAAATACATAAAGGAAGTAATCAGTAGTAATACAATAAGAGTAGAGGACTTTAATACCCCACTTACATCAATGGACAGATCAGTCAGACAGAAAATCAACAAGGAAATAGAGGCTTTGGATGACACACTGGACCAGATGGATCTAACAGATATATTGAGGACATTCCATTCTAAAACAGTGGAATATACATTCTTTCCAAGGGAACATAGAACATTCTTCAAAATAGATCACATGTTAGGCCATAAAACAAGTCTCAACAAATTAAAATAGACTGAAGTCATACCATTCATCTTTTCTGATCACAATACTATGAAACTAGAAATCAACCACAAGAAAAAATCTGGAAAGAACACAAATATATGGAGGTTAAATAACATGACACTAAAACACTGAATGGGTCAACCAAGAAACAAAAGAAGAGTTAAAAAAAAATATATGGAGACAAGTGAAAATGAAAACACAATGGTCCAAAATCTTTGAGATGTAGCAAAGGCTTTTCTAAAAGGGAAGTTTATAGCAATACAGGCCTACCTCAAGAAGCAAGAAAAATATCAAATAAACAAACAAACAACACACCTAAAGGAGTTAGAAAAGAAGAATAAATAAAACCCCAAACCAGTAGAAGGAAGGAAATAATAAAGATTAGAGCAAAAAGAAATGAAATAAAAACTAAAAAAACAATAGAACAGATCCTGAAACCAAGAGCTGATTCTTTGAAAAGATCAACAAAATTGGTAAACCTTTAGTCAGACTCCTTAAAAAAAAAGAAAGAAAAAAGAGAGAGGACTCAAATAAACAAAATCAGATATGGAAGAAGAGAAATAACCAATACCACAGAAATACAATTATAAGAGATGTTATGAAAAATTACATGACAACGAATTGGGTAACCTAAAAAAATGGCTAAATTCCTAGTAGCATATAACCTCCCAAAACAGGATCAGGAAGAAATAAGAAATTTAAACAGACCAATTACCAGCAATAAAATCATATCAGTAATCAAAAAAAACTCCCAAAACACAAAAGTCTAAGATGGCTTCACAGGTGAATTCTACTAAACATTTATTTATTTTTTTAAAAGATTTTATTTTTAAGTAATCTCTACACCTAACATGGGCCTCAAACTTACAACCCTGAGATCAAGAATTACATACTCTACCGACTGAGCCAGCCAGGCAACACTCTACTAAACATTTAAAGAAGAGTTAATCCTATTCTTCTCAAACTATTCCAAAAAAAATGGAAGAGGAAGGAAAGCTTCCACATTAATTCTATAAGACCAGCATTACCCTGATACAGAAACCAGACAAAGACATTACAAAAAGGAGAACTACAGGCCAATATCTCTGATTAAGAAAGACACAAATATGCTCAACAAAATATTAGCAAAGTGAATCCAACAATACATGAAAAAAATCACTCACCATGATCAAGTGAGATTTATTTCTTGGATGCAAGGGTGGTTCAGTATGTGCAAATCAATCAGTAAGATACATCAATAAGAGAAAGGATAAAAACCATATGATCATTTCAATAGATGCAGAAGAAGCATTTGACAAAGCACAACATCTATTCATTATAAAAACCCTCAGCAAAGTAGGTTTAGAGGAAACATACCTCAACCTAATAAAGGCCAAATATGGAAAACACACAGCTAACATCATACTCAAGGGTGAAAAGCTGAGAGCTTTCCCCCTAAGATAAGGAACAAGATAAGAAAGGTACTCCCACCACTATTTTTTTCACCACTTTTTTTCACCATCAGTACTGGAAGTCTTAGACACAGCAATCAGACACACACAAAAAGAAATAAAAGGCATCCAGATTGGTAAGGAAGAAGAGAAACCTTCATTATTTGCAGATGACATGATAATATATATAGAAAACCTTGAAGACTTGACCAAAAAATTACTAGAACTGATAAATGAATTAAGTAAGGTCACAGGACAAAAAATAAATGCATAGAACTCTGTTGCATTTGTATATACTAATAATGAAGTAGCAGAAAGAGAAATTAAGAAAATAATCCCATTTACAGTTGCACCAAAAATAATAAAATATCAAGGACAAATTTCACTTAGGAGGTAAAAGACCTGTACTCTAAAACTATAAAACACTGATGAAAGAAATTGAAGACGACACAAACAAATGGAAAGAGATTCTATCCTCATGGATTAGAAGAACAAATGTTGCTAAAATGTCCATAACTACCCAAAGCAATCTACAGATTTAATGCAATCCTTATCAAAATACCAATAGCACTTTTCACAGAACTAGAACAAATAGTCCTGAAATTTGAATGGAACCATAAAAGACCCCAAATAGTCAAAGCAATATTGGAAAAGAAGAACAAAACTATAAGTATCACAATCCCAGATTTTAAGATATATTACAAAGCTGTAGTAATCAAAACAATATGGTACTGGCATAAAAGTAGACACATAGATCAATAGAACAGAATACAAAGCCCAGAAACAAACCCACCATTATATGGTCAATTAATCTTTTACAAAGGAGGCAGGAATTTGCAATGGGAAAAAGTCTTTTCAACAAATGGTGCTAGGAAAACTGGATAGCCACATGCAGAAGAAGGAAACCAAACCACTTTCTTACTTCATGCACAAAAATAAACTCAAAATGGATTGAAGACCTAAATGTGAGACCTGAAACCATAAAAATCCTAGAAGAAAGCACAGGCAGTAATTTCTCTGACATCAGCCGTAGCAATATTTTTCTAGATATGTCTCCTGAGGCAAGGGAAATAAAAGCAGAAGCAAACTATTGGGACTACATTAAAATAAGAACTTCTGTTCGGCAAAGGAAACAGTCAACAAAACCAAATAAAAACCTACTGAATGGGAGAAGATTTTTGCAAATGACATAGCTGATAAAGGGTTAGTATTCAAATAGATAAAACCAAAAAAGCAAAGAATCCAATTAAAAATAGGCAGAACACATGGACAGACATTTATCCAAAGAAGACATACAGATAGCAAACAGACACGGGAAAAGATGCTCAATCAACATCGTTCATCATCAGGGAAACACAAATCAAAACAGCAATGAGATATCACCTCACACCTGTCAGAATAGCTAGAATCAAATACACACCAAATAATAAGTGTTGGCAAGGATGTGAAGAAAAAGACATTTGTGCACTGTTGGTGGGAATGCAAACTCGTACAGCCACTGTGCAAAATGGCATGGAGGTTCCTCACAAAATTCAATAGCAATACCATATGATTTAGTAATTCTACTCCTGGGTATTTTCCCAAGGAATACAAAAACACTAACTCTAAAAGATATGTGCACCCCTGTTTATTGCAGCATCATTTACAATGATTTCATATCATTTACAATGATTTCATATCATTTACAATGATATGATTTCACTCATATGTGGAATTTAGGAAACAAATGAACAAAGGAAAAAATAAACAAAAAACCAGGCTCTTAACTATAGGGAACAAACTGATGGTTACCAGACAAGAGGTGAGGGGGGCTGGGTGAAATAGGTAAAGGGGATTAAGAGTACACTTACCATGATGAGCACTAGGTAATGTATCAAATTGTTGAATCATTATATTGTACACCTGAAACTAATATAACACTGTATGTTAAGTACACTGGAATTAAAAAAACAAAGAATAGAAAACTAAAAGTCAGAGCCGACAACGGAAAGAAGCTGAATATGTCATGAAATTGGTAAGCCTTTCCTACCACTGGACTTTTCAGTTATATAAGACATTAAATTCCCTCATTTATTTGGGTTTTATGATTTATCACCAAAGATCTCCTAAATGACACAGATAAACGTTCTCCCTATAAACGTTCAATAAATTTTATTGATGAAGAAACTGAAGCTCAGCACATTTGAGAGCGGCTAAATACCCTGACCTTTAGAAAACATCCAAGGTCTCACAGCTAGTGAGGGCCCAACTGGATTGGAACCCAGGCTGTCTAACCACCAAGTCATTTTTTCTCTTCAAGAGAACTGTTGTATAATCAGATGTCAGCCATTTAACAGTGGTTTAGTCTCTACTTAGGGACTAAATCTAGAATCTTAAAAGTGAAGCCAGGCAGTATTTGAGAAAGAATGAGATCTGGGTTGCATGGCATAGGAGCTATTGTTTCCACCTGCCCAACACCTCTTCTCTCTTCTGCTCACAACCCTTTCACCCTCTACTGTCTCTGCACTACCCACCCTCAGCCATGTGGCTCAGCTGCCCAATCAGATTCCTGCCTCCAACCCCCTTTGGAATCTGAAGTCTCCCTGCAGGCAGAGAGTGGATAGAGTAGTCATCTATGGGAAGCACCTCAGAGAGCAGACCATGAGCTCCTGCAGAAGCTTCCAGGTGCTGATTCTTTCTGATGCCTGGTTAATTCATGTGTTCTTACAATTCTAAGAGCTTCTGTCACATCCTCTTGCACAAACCTCTTTTGGCCTTAAATTAGCCAGACTCGGTTCCTGTTGCTTGTAACAAAACATCCTAGGTTATACTTATGGCAGTATTCAAGGCTCTATTCCTAAGGCTACGTGTACATTTGGTATTTGGATAATTGGTGGACTGCAGGGGATGAGGTTATTTCTAAATACCAAGAAGATGATGGTCCCAGATGGTCCGTTCAGCCTGCCTATCTCAGGAGCTTCCATTTTAGCAACATTCAAAAGGATTCTTTTAAAAAGGACTGTGAAAAGTTGCAATTTATTTAAAAGGGATCAAATTATATCAAGCAAATTATGTAATTTATACTTATTAATATAGGTGTACTATAATTTATAGCGTTAGGAGTATTTTTATTTAATTACACACTCCCAACTCCACTCAGTTAAGGACTGGTAAAAATCTTCTTATGGCTGGTTAGAGACAAAGAACTCTAATCTTTATCCTGATCTTGGGCTTTTCCTCACATTATTCTCTCCTTGTGTTTCATGGTCAAAGAAATCAATGATTTTTCTGTTTTCTCCTCTCAGAATGCTTGGAGGGACTGTTTATCCTGCCCCTGGAGTTTGGGACTAAAAAAACGATTTCTGGGAAAGCATGGTTGTGTGTGCATGCTGAGCCGTGGAAAACAGCAGGATTTTCTTTGGGATACTTTCCTCCTCACTTACCCCCCCCCATTTTTTTTCATATTGCCCCTCATTTTGTATCTAGGACTAGTGTCAATTTATACTAATCTTCTTCAGCCATCCATAGTATGACCTATTAATGCTCAGTTCTTGAGTCAGCACTGACAAGTTCAGATAGTATGGCAACAGCATCAGTGGTCCCCGGGGAGAAGGGTAAGGATGCAGGATGGGAGTGTGATGCCGCTGGGCTAGATATCCAGTGAGCAGAGACGAGGGCTGAGGGCCTATGTAGCCTTCTTATTTACAGCATGATTTTCCTGTCTTTGTTCAATCTGATTAAACTTTTTACTCTCAGAAAAGATTTTTGGTTTTTTCCCAGAAAGCTTGGTGTCCTTTACTGCCATCTAGCTTCAGTAATGGGCCACCCTAGTCCTCCAGAGAGATCTTTAACCACTTTAAAGAGTAAAGGATTGGAGTTTCTGGTTATCTTTGTCTCTTTCAAAAGGTCCCTCTGTTTTTATGTAAATTATTGGGTGCGAATAATTGGTGCAGCTCTGGGTGTGGCTGTAGCCACGCTCTATGTTCTGTTATACCAGTGCCTCACAGCATTAAGTGAACAAATCTTTCTCCACTACAGATACTCAACAATACAGTTTTCTATAACACATGCCTAGACTCCTGTAAAAGAGCCAGATCCTGTTTTTGTATAAGAAGGTCACTAAATGTCTAAAATGGAAATATCAAGAACTATTAGCATCATCACATGGTGGTAACTATTGTGAAACATAGCTAAGAAGTTGAAAATGTTTGCTTCTGAACAGTTATTGTTAGGTCTTATAGAAGATGCTAGTTTTTAAACTCACAGCTTTTGATTTTGAGGGAAATGAACTTTCTAAGAAATGGCATCATTTTTCCTTTGATGGGCATAAAATTTGCTTAGTCTCCATGGATTATGTCTGTGGCCTCAAAGTCCCATTTCTTAAAATTTTGAGCTCACTTTTTCATGTTAGTAACTTTCCCTAAATATGTGATATTTGTGGCTATTAGCTCATATTGAAGTGTGCAACACTGAGTATGTATATATATAGAGAGAGAGCTGAATGTATTTCTGTGTGTGAGGGAGGCATTATTGAAAGGTATCCTGAACTGTTGAGTAACTGGAATGGGCTTCTTTGTTAGGGTCCTCCGAATGACAGTCCCTAGGACTTTCCCCGTGGACTGGTGTTTTTCCAATGTGACCTTGCCATCTCTCATCAAGAGGTGAGTGTATTTCTCCACCCCTCTGAAACTGATAGGCTCTGGGGCTGCTTTGACCAGTAAATCCAATGGAAGTGATGCTGAGGGCAGTTCTGGGCTTGGTCTTCAGCTAGTTTTGTAGCTTCTGCTTCCTGTGTCTTGCAAGCCACTCTCCATTTAAGAAGTACAACTATCCTGAGGCCACACTGCTATGAGAAGCCCAAGCCATAAGGAGAGGCTCTGGAGAATGTGACAGGCTAGGGGAAGACAGAGAGGGAGATAGGTAGAGAGAGAGAGGGAGAGGGAGAGAGAAAGAGAGGCAGAGAAAGAATGGGGAGAGAGGGAGGGAGAGAGGGAGACGGGGGGGGGGGGGGAGAGAGGGAAAGGGTGGGGAGAGAGAGAGAGAGTAAAAGGGCGGGGACAGTGAGAGGGAGAAAGAAGGAGAGGGAGAGAGAGAGAGGATGGGGAAAGAGGGAGAGAGAGACGATGGGAGAGAGAGGGAGTGAGAGGGAAAGGGGGAAAAAGAGAGAGTGAGAGAAGGAGAGGGAGAGAGGAAGAAGGAGGGGGAGGAGGAAGAAGGAGGGAGGGAAGAAAGCAAACTCAGGTATCCCTTAGGTATCAGAATGTGAGTGATGAATCCACATTGGAAATGGATCCTTGTGCTTTCGCTGCCCCAGCGAATGCTATGAGGAGCAGAGATGATCTGGCCAGCTGAACCCTTCCTTAATTCCTGACCCATAAAATTGTGAACACAGCAAAATGGCTGCTTTAAACCACTAAGTTTTGGGGTCAGTTTTAATGCAGCGGTAAATAGTAGAAACATTGCATTATGTAGATTTTGAAAAACTCCTTTGGTTTTCAGGCTTGTGCCGACTCTTTCTTTCGTTAAGAGGTGCAAGGTGCCTCCAGTTCTTGAGGCTTCTGTAATCCAGATCAGCTTGCTTCTGGCTTTGCCCCTCAACCAGGTTGGGTTTTAGTTTTCTCAAGTCTGCTAAGTCAGTTATCACTAGTCCATTTGCTTTTCAGCTTACACAATTTTATTACCCTACTTTCCCTTATTGTTTTCTTCCTTGCAGGTTTATGTGTTTTATTCTTTCCTTACCATAATTTTTGTGGCATTTGGCAGGCAATGGAGGTAAATATACACATTCAATTTTCACATTTAACTGAATGCTTCCTACATGTTTTATTGACTATTTAGAATGGCAATGGTGCTTTGGGGCTTTGCGCACAGAGAAATAACGGTTTTTTGTGAGTCTTTTCAGCCCCAGGGAAAATTTTGAGATTTCTTCATAAAAGGTGAGAACTGAGTAGGGCTGATTCAGGGACCAAGCCCAATTCTGAGTCTGGTCAGGAACATTCCTGGAGGGGAATTACTATGGGAACATACTAGGTGCTTTGGCTAGCTGGCTCTGGGAAATAGGCTCTGGGTTGTCAAGGGAAAAAAGGACAGACACACACATTCCATTCTGTGTTTGTAATTGGGTAAGTTCATGAAGATTCTGGAAGAAGAAAGCAGGACTGTGAGACTTTCTAGCATCTAGATCACTTTCCATTCAAATGTTAGCTCACTAAAAGGGAGGGTGACATATGATACATTGCATGTTTCTGTAGAAAAGTCTTTCTCAATTACAAGAGGGGAACAAAGAGAACCAAAGCAAGACAGGATTTTGTAGGACATAGAAAAAGCTTAAAACAAAAGGTCTGTCACTTGGAGAGTTCCAAGTTCTCAGGTGAGGATGTGAGAACTTCTCTGACAATATGTGTTAGAATTCTGAGGGGAAAAGAAAGAACCAGCCTTTTGTCAGGTTCTGGTACAAGATGGTGAAGGAGAAAGATCCAGAATTCACTCCCTCCCACAGACACACCAAATTCACAGCTATATATAAAATAACTTTTTTCTGAAAAAACCCTAAAAACTAGCTGAGTGACTCCTACACATTGGGCAAATGAGAAAAAAAAAAAAAACAACCAAAACACCACATCACAGTGGGTAGAAGAGGCCAGGACACAATCTTGCCATAAACTCCACTCCCGGCACTGTGACCTATAATCAGGAGGGAGATCAAAACCTGGAGCTTCTCCCTGAGGAGTAAAGGGTTTGAATCCCACATCAGACACCCCAACTTTTAAGATCTGTACCTGAGAGACAAGCTCTCAAATTATCCAGCTTTGCAGACCAATGGGTCTCATGTCCACAAGACCCACCAGGCTATAGCAAACTGAGAAATGAAATTTGTTATTGTAACAAAACCCCAAAGGTCTGAAATTGCTTTAAAAAAAAATACACTACAAAAAATGAGACTGAAGCTTCCATTGAATTTATGTCAGAAAGTACTTCACATTGGTTGGCTGAATTATCCCACCATAAAAACCAAATCAGCCAAACTGAAAACATTTGCAGCCCCATTATTATTATTTTCTTCCCCTGATCTGACCCTAGCCTCTTCTCCAACATGAAAGCTATCTGGCCCTAACTTGGACAAGAGCAATTTTAGACCTAAGTATTAGGTTTTGAAGGTGTCATAGGAACAAAAGTAATAGGCTGAAAAACAAAGCCTAAAAACAGAGTCTCAGGGAAACAGTGAGTAGGAGAGATTTGTGACACCAGAAGTTGGGAGAAGATTATGAAAAGCGACAGGACACTTTTGGAGCAACCTTCTTTTTGGACGAAGTCCAAGGGCAACAAACAGTACATTCAATGACCTGAAACAAGTTTATTAGGAAAGACTTGGGTGTGAGGAACAGCTCCAGGTCACCCCCCTCCCCGGGGATGTGCACTGAAGAAATGAGAAAGCCAAGTTCAAGGAGATTTTGGTACGTGGGAGATCCAGAGATCATCCAATGGAAAGGAAGAATTAGCTTAAAAATACAAAGGAATTTTATAGATCCTAGACAATTCTCTAACTCATGGGGAGTTCCAAGTGTTGTGGTGAGTAGGAATTTCTCAGGCAAGAAGATAAACAACTCAAGAAGGAAAAACTAATCAAATAACCATAGCCAAACTTAAAAGAGAAGCAGTATGTGGGTAGTGCTTAAGAACACGGACATTATGGTCAGATATTCTGGGATTTTAGTCCTTTTTTACTCCCTGGCTAGTCATGTGATTTTGGGAAGTAACTTATTTTTTCTGAACCTCAGCTTTCTTATCTTTAAAAGTGGGATAATAAAAAGAATCTCATTGGGTTATTCTGAGGACACACTGAGAAACTATTTGTTAAGCACTTAGCAGGGGGACTGGAACACAGTAAATGGTAGCCTCTGCTGCCACCACCACCTCTATTATCTTCATTCTAGCAGATTTGGGTTGCCGTCCACAAATGATTCATGCTCCTTTTCCATAGAGAATTGTTTCTGGGAAGTGGCTGCCTAAACAGGGACTACATTTCCCAACCACCTTTACATTCATGTGGGACCATGTGACCAAATTCTGACCAATGGAATTCCAGGTGAAGTCCTGTACATCACTTCCAGGCCTGGTCCATAAGCACCTACTAGGTGATCAGCCTTCACTTTTTACCCCTCTGCTGACTGTGTCAGGGGCCAGGGTAACATTGGAAACCATGCATCGGAGATGACAGAGTCTTTGTTAGTCTGGTTCTTGAATGATTGCATGGAACAAAGATTTCAGGGTTTATCTGTTATAGGAGTTGTTACTTGAACAACACAAATAGCATCATCGTGGCTCAGGATCACAGTAGCCTGTCAAGTCTGAGCTCAAAAACAAGCCTTGGAGAAACCAACCAGCAAGAATCCTATGTCACTGGGGACTAAGGTGGCAAAGAAAAAGACTGGGCTTAGACTGAGGATAAACTTTAGTTGATCTGTATACTTGTAAATTACTCATCACATTCCATGTTTCATCATGAAATTTCTTTACACTGTGTTCTAAACTGCTGACTGGCAGTTTGTCTGGTGGATCTGTCACTGTAGACAAACCCCAGCAAAGGGTTGCAAGGGAGAGGCCATGGTCTTGAGCAGGAGAAAGCTCAATTTTCATGGGTGTTGGAGTATTCATTGCTAGTGACTAATGGAAGAAATACTTTGATTTTTGGACTCCTTGGCTGGTTTAATCCCAGGGCACTGCAAGTCTTTCTGCTACTCTGTTGAGGGTCAGGTTCTCCAAAAAGAAGATCAAGCAACTTTTAAAAGTCTTGAGTATGCAGACTTCATATTTAAGATCTAGCCAGGTGAGAGTATCTCAAAGAGAACTCAGTGACTGGGAAGTTCAAGCTATTGCAAATACTGTATTTTTCCCCCCTCTCTTGTTATTTGTAACAACTGCTCGCTCCTCATTACTTTCTGAGAAAAAAACCCTTGAAAACACCAAAAGTACAGGCCACTTTGGAGAGCCGGATACCCAATTAGCCTCTTGAGTAGTCTGATCTATATAGCAGAACAAACTGAAGCTGTTCTCTAGGTGGGAGTGGGTGGCACTCTATAGCCTTCATTTGGAGAGTGATGGTGAGAATGTGGGGAGTGGGTGGTAAGACAGGGAAAGACTGAAGCTCTGCCAAAGAATGTGGCATGGCTTTAAGACTCTGTTGTTACTTATTTCACATCTTCCCATCACTCTTCCCCAAATCTTATCAACCTTTTGGTTCTCTAGTGTTCCTGTGCTCCTGGTCTTAAGGGTAAAGCTGGAGGGAGGTCCCACTAGGTGGGAGGGAAGGAAGGGCATAGAAATCATGTGCATGAGCTCTCAATACTTGAGTGTAAGCCTAGTCAATTGGAAGGAGGCAGAGTATCCTAAAATCAGTGGTCAGGGTCTTAGAAGATCAAAGAATCAGAAGTGGGGCAATGACACCCTAATTTGAGATTCCTGAGGCACCAATGTCACAAAAGCCAACTCTATCATTTGATCCAATCCAAAAATGAGTGTTATTTTGTAGCTGAGTATGGCACCACAGCTTTAACCAGCACCTGAATCTCTAAGTGGGCCGCTGGTTGGGAGTCAGTGATTTTAGGTGTCTGGCAGAAGAAAACTCTTCTTAAACCCATTTGTCTCATTTATCATCTTTTATACAGATCACTGTTAATGCAGGCTTTGCGTATGGACCCTGAGCAAAGATGATGAGGAAGAAAACCCCTTTCAGTCCTTTTAGAAAGTAATATTGGCAGCTCTTTTGGTTTAAATGACCAGAAAGAAGGTAAAAAGTTCTGGGGGCTACTTACTAATTAACTAGAAGTATAAGACACTTGAATGCTGTGGTTTGTCATGATTGAATCACAAAAATGCTACTGCTTGGATTTCTTCTCTCTGGTAAGTCACATTGACTCAGTGTGAGACTCACAGGCTGTTAGGTCCAAGAAGTCAAGGTAGCTGATTCTGTGTGGAATGCAGGATTCTAAGATGACCCCTTATGACCTGCACCTTTGTATTATGCCATCCCTTTGAATATGGGAGAGACATGTGAATATGATGGGATATCACCATTATGATTTGGTTTCTAATCAGTAGACTTTGAGTTAATCAAAGGGAGATTATTCTGTGTGGGTATGACCTAACTGGGTACACCCATAGTAGAAGATAAAGCATCAGAGACCTGCTTCTGATGCCCAGGAAGAGTCACACTATGCCCTGCCCATGGAGGGCCACATGCTCAGGATCTAGAGGACCTCCTAGGGAACAGCCAATTGCTGGCATTGAAAGTGGGGAACTTTCTACCAACTTTCTACCAAATAACTCTGGGCTAAAAATGAGAATGCAGAACCAGTCATGCCTTGAATTCAGCCTTATGAAATTCTGAGTGGAGAATTCAGTTATATTATGCCCAGACCACTGACTCATAGAAACTGAGTCAACAGACGGGTGTTTGTTTGTTTATTTATTCATTAATTTTAGAAATGGGGGTGGAGCAGAGGGAGGGAGATAGAATTCCAAGCAGGCTCCATGCTCAGCACAGAGCCTGATATGGGGCCTGATTCCACGACCCTGGGATCATGACCCGAGCTGAAATCAAGAGTCAGATGCTCAACCGACTGAGCCATCTAGGCACTCCAGATGGTCATTATTTTAAGCCAATAAATTTGTAGTAATTTGTTTTGCAGCAATAGAAAGCTGATATATTCTGTTATCAGCATACTTCATTTTTTTTAAGTCTGGGAAATCAGCATTTGATTTATGTAAGGCGATAGGTCATTTTACTGTCAATACCACATTTTGTGACATAACAAAAAAAATAATATACTAAAAAAATCTTGTTGGTCTTTGAAGAGCTCACAAAAGTTCTGCATTTATCACTTAATTACTGACTATGAAGATATTTGAATAATGTCTATATATTCTATGTGTATGTATGTGTATGCACACACACACAAGGAATTGCCTTATTCAATTTTTGAGATCTGGCCAAACAAGCCTGAAGGGCGACCAGTCAAAAAGGGAATATTACATGCAGACTGGAAACCAGTGGGAGTGGACTGAAGCTTTGTGTCCATAGCCAACAGTCAGTAAGAACGATCCATGGAGAAGGGAGAACAATTATATGGCAGATGCTGTTTTTATCAGAGCAGTCTTGAGCCCTCTTTTTTTAATTAATAAACTTTATTTTTTAGAGTTTAGGTTCCTAGCAAAACTGAGTGTAAAGTACAGAGAAATCCCATGTACCTCCTGTCCTCACACGTGTACAATCTCCCCCACTACCAACATCCAGCATTAGAGAGGTTCATTTGTTACAGTCAGTGAACTTACATTCATGCATCATCGTCACCCAAAGTCCATAGTTTACATTAGGGTTCATTCTTGTTCTTATACATTTAATGGGTTAGGATAAATATATCATGATATGTATCCACCATTGTAGTATTTTACAGAATAGTTTTACTGCCCTAAAAATCCTATATGTTCTGCCTATACACTCTCCCATCCCCAACCCATGGAAATTTTACTTTCTATGTAGTTTTGCCTTTTCCAGAGTGACATATAATATCCTATTCTTTTGAAAGCCTTCCAACTGATTAAGTTAAGCCCTCCCAGGACAATCTTTTCAATGAACTGATTAGGGACTTTAAAAAAGTTGTTTTTAAATCTTTATTTTTTAGAGAGAGAGAGAGAGAGCACGAGCAGGGGAGGAACAGAAAGAGAGAGAGAGAGAGAGACACAGAATCTGAAGCAGGTTCCAGGCTCTGAGTTTTTAGCACAGAGCCCGACATGGGGCTCGAACTCACAAGCTGTGAG
Organism: Prionailurus bengalensis; assembly: GCF_016509475.1. Taxonomy (NCBI): domain Eukaryota; kingdom Metazoa; phylum Chordata; class Mammalia; order Carnivora; family Felidae; genus Prionailurus; species Prionailurus bengalensis. The sequence goes on from NC_057355.1 coordinate 101,570,872, forward strand.
ATCATGACCTGAGTTGAAGTTGGATGCTTCACCCAGGCGCCCCATTGATTAGGGACTTTAAAAACATTTGCAACATTTTTTCACAGCAGCACTTGTGTCAGTGTTTTAATGAATAATCAGGAGAAAAAAGCATATGCATGCTGCAAACTAGTCTTGCTTTCTTTCTTTTATCCAGCTCTTATGAGAGAATGTCTGTTATAGCTAACCCTAACCAGAATCATGTTAGAAAGGGACTTCTGGATTGCTAGTTCAGTTTAGCCAAGTCGACACATTAAAAAGTCATCACATATGTACATCTATGACAGTTTCTCCATCTACCAGTCTTTCTTTCTTTTTCTTTCTTTCCTTCTTTCTTTTTCTTTCTTTCCTTCTTTCTTTCTTTCTTTCTTTCTTTCTTTCTTTCTTTCTTTCTTTCCTTCCTTCCTTCCTTCCATCATCTATCTATCTATCTATTAATTGATCGATTATCTATCTAACAATCAAAATGCATGATTTCATACCCATACTTCCAATTCTAGTGTTACACTTCAGGATTCATTTCAGCCTTCCTCCTTTTCATATTTTAAAATTCCTCCATACCCAGTAAGAAGTGTGGTTCATATTACCCTCCATATATTTATTTGATCAATTAATTAACTTACCTGCTCAATATGACCAACCCCTGCACACTACCTCAACCTCCATTTGCCCTCTTTTCTCTACTGTCTTGCTTCCTAGATTCCTGGCATGCTGCAGTGCATTTTACTGCCTCTTCCTTGGATACTAAAATCTTTGCACAAAAAGAGAAGGGGAAGACATGAAGACAGAATGAGATGGCAGGAGGCGAAGGCAAGAGAAGATGGGGAGGAAAGGAAGGATGTTAGTTTCGAAATATCTTAAAGTTCTTTTCATTTTCCTGGTCTCATCCTTATTCAATCCAAAGCATCCATTGCCTTAGGGAAAATTCAGACTGTTAAAGCAGGAATGCAAAGAGGTAAAAACATGTTCCTATTCAGCCTTTGACTTCCAATATAAAAAGTTTAGAGAAACACAAGTCTTTAAACTGTGGCTTTATCTATCTCAATTCCAAATACTCTCTTCAAATATTAAAAGCCCAGCCTGGTGGACTATATCAAAGTGTAGAGGTGGCAGTTGATATATGAGGGATGCTTCTGCCAAACAGAAAAGTGGAATACCTCATTTATAGGGAGAAATGATTTTTTTTAATATATATATGAAATTTATTGACCAATTGGTTTCCATACAACACCCAGTGCTCATCCCAAAAGGTGCCCTCCTCAATACCCATCACCCACCCTCCCCTCCCTCCCACCCCCCATCAACCCTCAGTTTGTTCTCAGTTTTTAACAGTCTCTTATGCTTTGGCTCTCTCCCACTCTAACCTCTTTTTTTTTTTTTTCCTTCCCCTCCCCCATGGGTTCCTGTTAAGTTTCTCAGGATCCACATAAGAGTGAAACCATATGGTATCTGTCTTTCTCTGTATGGCTTATTTCACTTAGCATCACACTCTCCAGTTCCATCCACGTTGCTACAAAAGGCCATATTTCATTTTTTCTCATTGCCACGTAATATTCCATTGTGTATATAAACCACAATTTCTTTATCCATTCATCAGTTGATGGACATTTAGGCTCTTTCCATAATTTGGCTATTGTTGAGAGTGCTGCTATGAACATTGGGGTACAAGTGGCCCTATGCATCAGTACTCCTGTATCCCTTGGATAAATTCCTAGCAGTGCTATTGCTGGGTCATAGGGTAGGTCTATTTTTAATTTTCTGAGGAACCTCCACACTGCTTTCCAGAGCGGCTGCACCAATTTGCATTCCCACCAACAGTGCAAGAGGGTTCCCGTTTCTCCACATCCTCGCCAGCATCTATAGTCTCCTGATTTGTTCATTTTGGCCACTCTGACTGGCGTGAGGTGATACCTGAGTGTGGTTTTGATTTGTATTTCCCTGATAAGGAGCGACGCTGAACATCTTTTCATGTGCCTGTTGGCCATCCGGATGTCTTCTTTAGAGAAGTGTCTATTCATGTTTTCTGCCCATTTCTTCACTGGGTTATTTGTTTTTCGGGTGTGGAGTTTGGTGAGCTCTTTATAGATTTTGGATACTAGCCCTTTGTCCGATATGCCATTTGCGAATATCTTTTCCCATTCCGTTGGTTGCCTTTTAGTTTTGTTGGTTGTTTCCTTTGCTGTGCAGAAGCTTTTTATCTTCATAAGGTCCCAGTAATTCACTTTTGCTTTTAATTCCCTTGCCTTTGGGGATGTGTCGAGTAAGAGATTGCTACGGCTGAGGTCAGAGAGGTCTTTTCCTGCTTTCTCCTCTAGGTTTTGATGGTTTCCTGTCTCACATTTAGGTCCTTTATCCATTTTGAGTTTATTTTTGTGAATGGTGTGAGAAAGTGGTCTAGTTTCAACCTTCTGCATGTTGCTGTCCAGTTCTCCCAGCACCATTTGTTAAAGAGGCTGTCTTTTTTCCATTGGATGTTCTTTCCTGCTTTGTCAAAGATGAGTTGGCCATACGTTTGTGGGTCTAGTTCTGGGGTTTCTATTCTATTCCATTGGTCTATGTGTCTGTTTTTGTGCCAATACCATGCTGTCTTGATGATGACAGCTTTGTAGTAGAGGCTAAAGTCTGGGATTGTGATGCCTCCTGCTTTGGTCTTCTTCTTCAAAATTCCTTTGGCTATTTGGGGCCTTTTGTGGTTCCATATGAATTTTAGGATGGCTTGTTCTAGTTTCGAGAGGAATGCTGGGAGAAATGAGTTTTAAGAGGATGGAAAATTGAGTGAAGATGCTGCCTTAATATATAGCCTGGGAAGGGGCCAGGGTGAGATGGGGGTATTGGAAAAAAATCAGAAACATCAGATAGTTGAGGGAACAGCCAGGGACAGAGGTTACCTGTGCCCTGCTTCCCACTTCCAACTTTAAGAAGAGACTGCACCTTAGGGTTTCCCTGCATCTTCACGGGCAAGTGCAGTAAAGCAGTAACAGTGGAATGGCATGCTTCAGCAGAAGGACCAAGCCCCTTATTCTCTGTGGCTTGTGTGTGGCACCTAAGGGGTGCAGATATTCTCCCATCATGCTCCCACCCCCTGCGTGAGGCATGTGGGAAGTACCTGGAAGTGCTTGCTGGTAACCTTGCCAACTGGATGACTGAAGCAAAGGATGACAGGACTTTGTAGATGAGGACAGCAGGTGGCCTTTGAGGTTGGGGACTGAGAGTGGCAGCCACACCTCTGGGAAGGTACAGCACCAGGGAGAGCTGAAAGGGAGCCTGTGAAAACCCTAGAAGTAATCACCACTTACTATCATGCTGAGAGTCCAGCCCCCAAGTTACACCAGCTGAAGCTCTCTGCCCTGTAGCAAAGTGCAGACAGAGAGTAGGTCTAGAGGCACTCCCCTTAAAACACTTTGAGCAGAGGGCAGTGTATATACCAGGGAATATTTTAACCAGCATTATGAGTATATTTAAGCTTAGTCCTGAACCAAAATACCATCTTGAAGTGGGATAGGACAGGGTGAGAAAAATCCTTTCAAGACACAAAGAATCTGCTCTGTGAGAGGGTTTAGGCTTGGAAAAGCTATCAGGCTAAAAGGGATTCAGTTGACCAGTGAATCTTTTAAATAAGAGATTAAGTTGCCTTTAATGGATAATTGAAAAATCCTCTCTTTGTCATCTCTTTTCTCCAATACCAACACCATTACAACCCCATCCCCCAAGAGACCAGGAATGGAACTGCAGAAGCAGTTTAAGATTGATAATGGAAAATGAAGGAAGGTACGTTTCAGTTGTAGTGTATACATTTGGACCCCAATACATTGCCAAACAGCCTCATGTCCCAGGTCCTGCCTCAGGTAGTGAGTGCCATACGGATACCATGTTGTTTTGAGTTGAAACCGCACCCTTAAGCCCACCAGTTGGAATTCTTTTGGCCTGGTTTTCGTTGATTCAGCAAATTACTTAGGAGAGGATGATCCATTGTCAAAGAAATGATTCTTAGAGGGAATGCATGTCTGGCAAACACAGCCCTCAATTTTCAGATTGTTGCGGTACCTGTGGTAACGAGGATTCTGTATCTTTTTCCAATTTAAGAAAATTTCTTGCAGTTCTCTGTGATGATGATGTGTGGTTCTTGACATCCAAATGAACTGATATAATTCTAACAGTATGCTGCATATTCCTGTGGGGCTGGTGGCTATTTTGTACTACAGTGCTTTACAGTTTTCAAGGTGAACTTGACATCTCGGGAGTACTAGTAAATCTGTTTTATAAACCAGGAAACCTCTCCTAATATAATAGGTGAAAGTTTTCATTACACTTTTGTTGTTCTTACAATGAAAACTTCCATGTGCAAAATCTGAAACTCTCCCTCCAGGTGTGGTGCTTCAAGCCTGTGTCTGTACCTTGTGGTGGTTTGTAAAGAAAGCTATCCTTGCCACGAGCATCTAGATTAATTCTGTGGACAACTTGTTACCATTCCCCAAATTTCAGAGAACAGGGATTTTGTAATAAGTGAAGCAGACAGTCCCTACTACATTAGAAGTGCCTAATAATAAGCAAAAGCAAGGAGAAAGGTGAATATTTCCCTGTAAGAAAACTCAGTTCTGCAGCCCCATCAAACTGGCTACCTTGCTGGCTATATGGAAGATATAGAAAAATTGAGGGGGGAACTGATCCGGCTTCCTTCTCTCCCAGACCTACAATAAAAATACATCTTCGGAATTTGTTTTTGAATTAGCTGTAAAATATTGTAGGTTTAATCTCTTCATAAAGTAACCATTGTTACTGGAAGAGGACTTAGTAGATGAATCACCTTGAATTTAAATTGTACTTGTGGAAATAAAAAAAGGTGGTAAATAGGTTTATTAATTTCTTGTCGTTTATTTCTTGGCATATCCAAGCCATCTCACTGATCCATGATCCAGTTCACCGTATGTGAGCTCATGTTTCTTTTCAAAATATTCCTTAAAGGGTTTAATTTTAATAGTTGAAATCATCATGAAAAAGATAAAGGCAAAATTAGATACAAAAGACGGTAAAGGCTTTAAGAGGGAGGGGAAAAAACTTCATTTCCCTGGAGCAGACATTGTTACTCAGTGTTTATGAGAGAATGATAAACACCATGGCAATAAGACAAACAGTGATTTGTACCCTAAAGGCTATTCCACGTAGTCATGTATTAAACCATTAAAGAAAAAAAAAAACCCACATTTTTCCTTGGAAAAGCTTAAGAGGCAGAAGGATTAAGGTCAGAATCTATTATATAGCTCAGAGGAAAAATACAGAGGGTATGAAAAATTTTTAATTTCACAACATACCGTGAAATCCACAGCAGTGTTGTATAGTGAGGAGAGTAGACTAAGAATCTCTATGGGTGTCAGTGTTCAGGTCTGTGAGGAAGGGACAGGGTATGCACTAGCTCATGGCTGGCAAAGTCATGCCCAGCTGGAAAGAGTTAGATTCACTCTACAGGAGCCTTAGAGATTTGAAATAATGTATGTCAGAGAGTTATGGTTCCACTGACTTCTACTCTTTACTCTCCAAAGTCCAAGTCCCTGAAAACTTGTGTCGGACAGGACAGCCCGTTTCCCACTTTTCATCTCCTCCTACTTCGTATATACTCTTGCACACCCAACAGGGACACCTGTTTTGTTTTATATGTGAAATAAACATGGATAAATAAACAAAATGTATTAAGCCACTGAGGTTTCTGGATTTACCTATTACAGCAGCTAGGGTACTCTAATAAGGAAGACTACCTTGCACAGTTGCAATTATAAAGGTTATGGTAGTTTTATAAACAACAGGAAATTTAGTTGTAAAAGAGGCAAATTGGAAAGAATTCCTTTTTAGATGAATATAATGCAAATTTTAGAAATCAGAACAGAGAAAAAATAATCTTCATTTTTTTTTCTTGGAAAACTAGCATTTAAGTAATTATTTCAGCAAAAAGCAGTGTAGTATCAGGTGGTAGAATGTGAGAGTGAAAACCAGTGGACAGAAAAAATAACTTTCATTTCCATAGGCATTATAATTTTAAAGCATTTTTTTTGGTCATCATTGTATTTAGTCCTCACAATAATTCTGGAGTCATGTGGCAAAAATAATGATGTTTATTTTAAAATAACAGCGAATGTTTAAGTACTATGCTCCAGGCTCTGTGTTAAGAGCTTTACATGTATTTCTCATCTAGTTATGACAACACCCCAAAGATTGACACTATAATTATCCCTATTTTAAAAATGAGAAAATTGCAACCTAGAAATGTTAAATAGCGGTTAAATGTCACGCCCTGGGAAGAAAGCAGGAGGTGAGCAGGCAGAGAAGGAGGATGCTGAGTTCACCTCGTCTCCTTGACAAACTGAGGCAACTCGCTCTTAAAATGACCCGAGGACTGGCAGGACAGATCTTCCACTGCTCAAGACATAAAGAGAAGGCCACGTTGAGAAGGGTAGGAGGGGCAGAGATGCGGTGAGAAACAAACTCTCAACGAAGGGACTCAAAGGTAGGAGGAATATCACACTGTGGAGGAGGGAGGGGATCAAGCCCCACACTGAGTACCTCTGACCCGGAGGATCTGCACCAGGAAGACGAACCTCCAAAACATTTAGCTTTGAAAGTCAGCAGAGCTTAATTCCAGGAGGACTATAGAAAGCCAAGTCTCCACTCTTAAGGGCCAGCATGCTGTGTCACTTCATCCAAGACACGGCACAGAAGAAGTAGTTTGAAAAACACCTGGGCTATATGTGAAAGAGATTTATTGACTAATTTTAGACGTGTGCCAGAGGGGCAGGGATCTGTAGGAGCTTTGTCTAGGAACAGAAGTGCTGGTGGGCACTATTTTTCTTTCCCTCCTTCAGTCTAGCTGGATGGATGCTTAGAGGAGCCAATTCTGATATCCTCCATCTACTTTGCTAACCCTGCTTGGCACTCCACTGTGGACTTGCTCCACCCAACCTGCCTGTCCCTGCAGATACCCCTCCGAAGTGGCTTTTGTCCTGCTAACCCTTTGAGCAACTTCAGTCAGAACTGGAGTCCCCTCATGGTGGCTCCTTCCCTGCCACACCTGGCAGGTAGCTTTAGCTGGGTCTGGCACTCCCCCACCCCCCCCCCCCACCCAAAGTGATTGCCACTCCTGGGAGTGGGGAGCTAGACAAACCCACAAGCGTGCCTGAAGTAGTGACAGCCATGCTTCTCAGACAGCCATGCAGGGGGCAAACCCTGCCCACTAGCACGCCCACAGCAGTTGAAGCCCAACCACAAGACGGTGCATGTAGCACACACAGGGGTCACCCTTGTTTCTGGTGACCAGGTATTACTGCACTACTGAGCATCACAGGACACCTTCTACAAAAGGCTGGTACTCTCAAGACCAGGAGATATTGCTGACCTACTTAATGCATAGAGAAAAACAGAGTCAGACAAAATGAGGAGTCAGAGGAATATGCGCCAAATGAAAGAACAAGACAACCCCCCCCCCCGCAAAAGAGCTAAACAAAAAGAGATAGGCAAATGAAAATAATCAAAACTAATAATCATAGATATTTACTGGATTTGTGAGAAGAGTGGATGAACTTAGTGAGAACCTCATCAAAGAGATAATATAAAAAAGAGCCAGTCAGGACTAAAAGACATGATAATTGAAATGAAAAATATACCACACAGAACGAACAGCAGATTAGAGGATGTGAAAGAATGGATCTGATGACAGGGTAGTGGAAAGAAACCAAACTGAAGAGCAAAAGGAAAAAAGGATTAAAAAATGAGGATAGGTTAAGGGATGTCTGTGACAACATCGAGTGTACTAACATTCACATTATAGGGGTCCCAGAAGGAAAAGAGAGAAAGAGAAGGGCAGAACATTTTAAATTTCAAATTTCAAAGAATTATTTGAAAAAATAATAGATGAAAAATTTCCTAACCTGGGGAAAGAAACAGACATTCAGTTTCAGGAAGCAAAGAGAGCCCCAAACAAGATGAACCCAAGGAGCTTCACACCAAGACACATAATAACTAAAATGGCAGAAAATAAAGATAAAGAGAGAATCTTAAAAGCAGCAAGAGAAAAACAAACAGTTATGTACAAGAGAAATCCCTTATATGAGGCTATCAGCTAATTTTTCAGCAGAAACATTGCAGGCCAGAAGAGAGTGATATAATATATTCAAAGTGCTGAAAGGAAAAAGCCTACAACCAAAATACTGGCAAGATTGTCATCATTGAAGAAGAGGTGAAGAATTTCTCACACAAACAAAAGTTAAAAGAGTTCATAACCACTAAACTGACCTTACAAGAAATGATAAAGAGATTAACTAGAAAAGAAAAGGCCATAACTAGAAGTAAGAAAATCATAAAGGGAAAACATTTCACTGGGTAAAAGCAAAATATAAAGTAAAGGTAGTAGAGCAATCACTTATAAGCTAGTATGAAAGCTAAAAGACAAAATTGTATGTACAAAAATGAGTCTAGGGCTACATAAAATAAAACAGTGGAAAGTAACATATCATACACATAAAAAAGAAGGGGGGAGTAAAAATGTAATGCTTTTAGAATATGTGCAAATGTAAGTGACCATTAACTTAATATAGATTTCTATATACATAGGATGTTATAAAGAGCCTTATGATAACCATAAACCAAGAACCTGTATTAGGTACACAGAAAATAAAAAGAAAGGTATCCAAGCATAACAATAAAGAAAGCCATCAAATTACAAAGGAAGAGAGCAAGAGAGGAAAGGAACAGATGACTACGAAAACAACCAGAAAACAACAAAATGTCCATAAGTACATACCTATCAATAATTACTCTAAATGTAAGTGGACTAAATTCTCCAGTCAAAAGACAGGGTGACTAAGTGGATAAAAATATAAGACTCATCTATATGCTGCCTACAAGAGACTAACTTTAGACCTAAAGATACACACAGACTGAAAGTGAAGGGATGCAAATTAAAGTGACAAAACAAACTGGGGTAGCAGTACTTATATCAGACAAAACTGACTTTAAAACAAAGACTATACCAGACAAAGAGGAAATAAAAAATACATGGAGACAAATAAAAATGGAAACAGAGTATTTCAAGATCTTTGGGATGGAGTAAAAGCAATTCTAAGAGGGAAGTTTGCAATGATACAGGTATACCTCAAGAAATAAGAAAAATCTTAAATAAACAATCTAATCTTTTATCTAAAGGAACTAAAAGAAAATGAAACAAAGCCAAAGTTAGTAGATGGAAGGAAGTAATAAAGATCAGAGATGGAAATAAGTGAAATAGAAACTAAAACAAATAAAAAAGATCAATGAAATTAAGAATTGGTTCTTTGAAAAGATAAATAAAATTGATAAGCCTTTAACCAGATTCATCAAAAAAAAAAAAAGGGAGAAGACTCAAATAAATAAAATCAGGAATTAAAGAGAAGTTGCACCTGGCCCCACAGAAATAAGAGATTTTACAAAAAATTATTTGACAGGGGCATCTGGGTGGCTCAGTTGGTTGAGCATCTGATTTTGGCTCAGGTCATGATCCCACAGTTTGTAGGTTTGAGCCCCGCGTCGGGCACTGTGCTGACAGCTTAGAGCCTGGAGCCTGCTTTGGATTCTGTGTCTCCCTCTCTCTCCACCCTCCCCCACTCGCACTTTGTGTCTCTGTCTCTCAAAAATAAACATTAAAAAAATTTTAAAAAATTATATGACAATAAATTGGACAACATAGAAGAAATAGATCAATTCCTAGAAACACAAAATCTTCTAAGACTGAATCAAGAAGAAATAGAAAATCTGAAGAGACCAATTACTAGTAATGAAATTGAATCAGTAATAATAATGATAATAATAATAAACTCCCAACAGACAAAAGTCCAACACCAGATAGCTTTACAGGTGAATTCTACCAAATATTTAAAGAAGAGTTAATAATTGTTCTTTTCAAACTATTCCAAAAAGGAGAGGAAGGAATGCTTTTAAATTCATTCTGCAAGGCCAGAATTACTCTGATACCAAAATCAGACCATGCCACTACAAGAAAGGAAAATTCCAGACCAGTATCTTTGATAAATATAGATGCAAAATCTTCAACAAAATATTAGAAAACTGAATTCAAAAATACATTAAAAAGATCATTTACCATGATCAAGTGGAATTCATTCCATGCATTCAAGAATCATTCAACATCTACAAAGCCATCAGTGTGATACACCATACTAACAAAATAAAGTATAAAATTATATGATCATTTCAATAGATGAAGAAAAAGCATTTGACGAAATTCAATGTCCATTGATGATAAACAGCTCTCAACAAAGTGGGAATAGAGGAAACATATCTCAACATAATAAAGGCCATATAGCTGAAGGCTCAGAGCTAACATTATACTCAATGGTGAAAAGCTAAAAACTTTTCCTCTAATATCAGGAAAAAAGACAAGCATGTATACTGTCATTTTTATTCAACATAATACTAGAAGTTCAAGCCACAGCAATCAGACAAGAAAAAAGTAACCTAAATTGGTAAGGAAGATATACAACTATTTGCAGATGACCTGATACTATATATAGAAAACCCTAAAGACTCCACCAAGAACCATTAAAACTAACAAATGAATTCAGTAACGTTGCAGGATACAAATTAATATACAGGAAACTGTTGCCTTTTTCATACACTAATAATGAACTAACAGAAAGAGAAACTTAAAAAACTATCTCATTTACAACTGCATCCAAAACATAAAGTACCTAGGAATAAACTTAACCAAGGAAGTGAAAGACCTGTATTCTGAAAACTGCAAGCCACTAATGAAAGAAATAGAAGATGACTCAAATAAATGGAAAGATGCTCATGGATTGAGAGAATTAATATTGTTAAAATGTCCATATATCCAAAGCAATCTATAGATTCAAAATAATACCTAACAAAATTCCAGTGGCATACTTGATAGAACTTGAATAATTCTAAAATTTGTATGTCGCCACAAAAGATTCTGAAGAGACAAAGCAATCTTGATAAAGAATAACAAAGCTGGAGTTTTTATAACCTGATTTTGAACTACACTACAAAGCTATATAGTAATAAAAACAGAACAGTACTGGCACAAAATACAGATACATGGATCAATGAAACAGAATAGAGAGCCCAGTAAATCCAGACTTATATGGTCAGTCATTCTGTGACTTAGAAGGCAAGAGTAAAAATGGGGAAAAAGAGAGCTCTTCAACAAATGGTGCTGGGAAAACTGGACAGCTACAGTGACACTGGACCACTTTCTTACACCATACACAAAAATAAACTCAAAATGGATCAAAGACCTAAATGGATGATCTGAAAACATACAAGTCTTAAAAGAAAACAGGGGCGCCGGTGGCTCAGTCAGTTGGGCGTCCGACTTCTATTCAGGTTACGATCTCGCGGTCTGTGAGTTCGAGCCCCACATCAGGCTCTGGGCTGATGGCTCAGAGCCTGGAGCCTGCTTCCAATTCTGTGTCTCCCTCTCTCTCTGCCCCTCCCCCGTTCATGCTCTGTCTCTCTCTGTCTCAAAAATAAATAAACGTTAAAAAAAAAAATTAAAAAAAAAAGAAAACATAGTCAGTAACTCTTAAACATTGGGCTTAGCAGTATTTTTCAGATATGTCTCCCCACGTAGAGCAACAAAAGCAAAAATAAGCTATTGAGACTACATCAAACTAAAAAGCTTTTTCACAGTAAAGTAAGCCATCAACAAAATGAAAATTCAACCTACTGAATGGAAGAAGATATTTGCAAATCATACCTCCAATAAGGGATTAATATCCAAAATATGTAAAGAACTTACACAAGTCAACACCAAAACTCCCAAACAATCCAATTCAAAAATGGCCAGAGGAACGAAATAGACATTTTTCTAAAGAAGACCTATAGATGGCCAATAGACACATTCAGAGATGCTCAACATCACTAATCATCAGGCAAATGCAAATCAAAACCACAATGAGGAATTACCTCACACCAGTCAGAATGGCTAATGTCAAAAAGACAAGAAACAATACGTGTTGGAAATGATGTGGTGAAATGGGAACCCTTGTGTACTGTTGGTGGGGATGTAAACTGGAGCAGCCGCTGTGGAAAGCAGCATGGAGGATCTTCAAAAAATTAAAAATAGAGCTACCACATCATCCAGCAATTGCACTTCTAGGTGTTTATCTAAAGAAAATGAATACACTAATTTAAAAAGACATAACCATTCCTACGTTTATTGCAGCATTACAGCTGACCCTTGAAGAACACGAGTTTGAAGTGTGTGGGTCCTCTTATATACAGATTTTTTGTGATATAGTACAGTACTATAAATGGATTTTCTCTTTCTTATGAATGTTTAAGTAACATTTTCTTTTCTCTAGCTTACTTTATTGTAAGGATATAGTATATACGATGTAGAACATAAAAAAACAGGCATTCATTGACTGTTTATGTTATCAGTAAGGCTTCCAGTCAACAGTAAGCTATTATTGGTTAATTTTTTTTTTAAAGTAGGCTTCATGCCCAGCGCAGAGCCCAATATGGGGCTTGGACTCGCAACCCTGAGATCAAGACTGAGCTGAGATCAAGAGTTGGATGCTTAACTGACTGAGCCACCCAGGCACCCCAGTAGTTAATTTTTTGAGGAGTCAGAAGTTAAAAGTGGATTTGCAACTGGGCAGGGAGTCAGCACCTCTAACCCCCATGGTATTCAAGGGTCAACTGTATTTACGATAGTCAAGATATGAAAGCAACCTAGGTGTCCATCAGTAGATGAATGAAAATGTGGTATGCATACCCAATGGAATATTAGACATAAAGAAGAATGAAACTTGCCATGCATGACGACATGGGTGGACCTACAGAGTATTATGCTAAGTGAAATAAGTCAGAGAAAGACAAATACCATATGATTTCACTTACATGTGGAATCTAACAAAACAAAACAAAACAAAACAAAACAAACTAGAAACAGACTCATAGATACAGAGAACACACTGGTGGTTGCCAGAAGGGAAGGGTTGGGGGATAGGCAGAATAAGGGAAGGGCTTGAAAAGGTATGAACTTCCAGTTATAAAATAAATAAGTAGAGGGGATGAAAAGTATAACACAGGGAATATAGTCACCTACTATTGCAGTAACTTTACGCAGTGATGGATAGTAACTATGCTTATCATGGTGAGCATTTTATAATGTATATAATTGTTGATTCACTATGTTGTATACCTGAAAGTATTATAATATTGTGTGTCAACTGTACTTCAATTAAAAATTTATAAAAGTCCCAGCCTAGTAAGTGGCAAAGTCAGGAATGTAACCTGAGATGACTGTTGAGCCCGTGCTCTTCATCGCCAAGCCATGTGGCCTTTCATTTCATGCCTGGCCTCATTGCCACATGTGGAAGGAGCCGCTAAGGCCCAGCGAGTTTAAGTGAGTAGCTCAGGTCCAAACTGCCAGGATTTGTCAAAGTCAGATTTTCTGACTCTGACTTCAGTACTCTTTCAACTTGAAATACCATAAATTAAAGCAAACACTAACTTGGTTATGGGGCAGACAGTCAATATTTTTAGAGTGTTTATAGAAAGGAAGTAATTTTGGCCTGGCAAAAGAGCAAACTGAAGGTAGTTTTACATTCCTATTTCAAAAAGAATCATTCAAATTGGGAAAATTCCCATGGTGCTGGATCACTCTGTGGGATATTCAGGGAGAGCAAACCCCTTCTGCTCCCACTCCAGCCCTTTTAAAAGCAAATTTTGTAGAGTATCTTGCCTTCTGAGTGTGTTGCACAGAATCGCTTGGTGTTTGGCAAGATTTGACTGGCAAGAAAGCGTCTGTGTGGTTAGCCTTGTGTCTGACCCTCACTGGGAGGTTAAGGTCAGTTTTTATATCTGTGCCCCTATATCCCATCTACCTCCATTCTCCCTGGCATGATAGGAAGTGCAGCCATGAGGAGAGGAGCCAAAGTGGGCTGGACCACACAATGGTTAGAAGGGCTCTGGAGTCACTCTTCCTGGATTCAACTCCCAAGTCCATCATGCTCTGGTGGGTGACCTTGGACTCCATGCCTTAGTTTTCTCATCCATAAAATGGGTGTCTAGGTCAGTCTGTGCTGCTGTCTAAAGTACTAAAGTACCATAGACTGGGTGGCTTACAAACAACGGAAATTTATTTCTTACTTCTGGACACTGAAGACCAAGGTCAGGGTGCCAGCATGATCAGGTACTAGTGAAAACTGTCTTTCAAGTTGTAGACTGCTGACTTCTCATTGTATCCTCACATGGCAGAAAGAGAGATAGAGAACTCTCTGGTGTCCTTTTATAAGGGCACTAATCCTGTTCAAGAGAACTCTACCCTCATGACATAATTAACTCCCCAAGGCCCTCTTGTTAATACCATCACATTGGGGGTTAGGATTTCAACATATGAAATTTGGGGGATGCAAACATTCAGTCCATTGCAATGGAGAATAAGAGTTTTGCCTTATGTGGATTGACAGGCTTATACATTCAAGGTATAGCCTTCAAAATGATTCACACTAAGTGCTCTGTAGAATTTAGCTACGGTTATTAAAGAAAATATCTGAAGGGACAGAGTGTCTAAGTAAAGAAAAGCAACACAGTCTTCTTGCTTGTTGTGAATCGTTTAGTCATATTTTCAACAGTGTCTGCTAACACTGAATTTGGCTTAGCAATAGTGATTTGAAGGAACCAGTCGGGAAGAAGCTTTTGAAGAATGAGGCTCAAGTCTGAGGTACAGAATTTGACTTTAGAGTTCCCGAGGAGCAGCAGGATCCTTGGGTGGCACAGCTCATTAAAAGTAGCTTATGACCACTCTTCCCTCATTCTTAGAAAAAGTCGACAGGTGCCTCTCGGGAAATGTTTCACACTAACCTGTTTTTAATTATTTTCTCCTCACTTTCATGCATTTCTGCTCCGAATTAAGAAAAAAATCCTCCTGCGGCCATTTGATTTCATCACAGGTTTTTTTTTGTGTGTGTGTGTGTGGGGGGGGTGGTGACAGGCTAGTTCATTCCATATCCTTAGTCAGTGGTGATAAGCCAGCTGCTTTTCAAGGTGAAAAAAGGAGAGACCAAGGCTCTGTGTCTACCTCCCCCTCCTCCCAGTTATGTGGTCTCTCACCCTCTGGGTGCCCTGGAGGCACATGACTCCAGGCTGTGAACATCCAGGAAACAGGGTGCTCACGGGGCCTGAGAAGCTGCAGACAAGAAGGAATAAGTCACATAAGGCCAAGAAGGCTGGTGTGAGAGGCAGGCTGGAAGGACGTGAGTGATGGAGCCCCAGCGTTTGGTCTGAGAGGTGGCTGAAAGGCTGGGCTACTGACAAGAACAACATAGTGCAGTCTGTACTGGAGCCTCGCCATGGGAATGTGGCTGAATCCCAATAGGCCTTCCGGGTCCATTCCCCATCTCACATCGATTTCTGGAGACACAGGCCCAAGTGCCTTCTTTGAATTTCACACTGGCTGTTGGGAGTTAACAGCAGTTCAGAGTCTGAGCTCTTTCTTCTGTTTCCTTCCTGAGCTCATCATCGTGATCCAACCAGATCAGTTACTCCTGTTTTTCAAGCGTATAAATAAAATATGAATAAGCTTGCTGATGAAAGAGCACTGGACTGAGGGGCAGGAGCTCTGGCACTGTCCCCAGTCATGTGATCCTGGTGTCACTGTAGTGGAAGCCATGGTGCATCAACCAGATTCACCTCTGAGGACTGATGCCCCATTTCCCTAACTGTTGGGAGTAGCGGCTGTTCCTGACAAATGAATCCATCTGTAAGAATTGCCCTTGGCCTAACGCAGTGGTTCTTAATGGGGGCGATTTTGCATCCATTTGGTAATGTCTGGAGACATTTTTTGGTTGTCCCAATTGAAGGATGGGGTGCTACTGGCATCTGGTGAGTACAGGCCAGGGATGCTGCTAGACATCCTACAAGCATCCTTCTAGGATAGAATCAACTACCCTAAAATTTCAATAGCGATCAGGTTGAGAAATGCTGCCCTAAGGGAGCCACCTTACCCAAGATAAACCCCATCCCCAGAGAAGTCCTTCAACCTATAACAGCTTTATGATTGGGTACATAGTTCTGGCTCCTTGCTTCCATTTAGGACCAATTCAAAAAACCATCCCAGCTCTGGAGCTCTTTGTGGGATTGGTTGAGGTCTTTGCTGTGACTGCATCACAGTTGAACATCTGCTCAGTCCTGCTGGTTCCCTGAGGCTATAGACTGTTTGCACCCACACCTCCTCCCTAAATTCGTATGTTGAAACATAAAGATCAATATGATGGCATTAGGAGATGGGGCCTTTGGGAGGTGCTTAGGTCGTGAGCATAGAACCCTCATAAGTGGGATTAATGCTTCTATAAGAGAGACCACACAGAGCTCCCTAGTCCCTTCTATCATGTGAGGACACAACAAATAATAGCTGTCTATGAATGAGGAAGTGGGCTCTCACCAGACATTGAATCTGCCAGCACCTTGATTTCAGACTTCCCAGCCTCCAGAACTATGAGAAATAAATCTTGTTTATAAGACACCGTTTGTGGTATTTTGTCCTAGCCACCCAGACTAAGACCTCTCACAGCTGATGAGAAACACTTCCCCATAAGTCTCTCGTACACATCTCCATCTCAGAGTCCGTTTCCCAGGGTGCTCAAACTAAGACAGTTGGTATCAAAAGCAATCCTCAGAAGCAGCCTTCTTGCTACTTGTTAAAACCGAGGCAGATTTCATTTCACTTATCAACTTCTATTAGTAATGTGTGACAGAAATTGCTAGCTGTATCCAATGCCTCTTCTCCCATTGTTACGTAATACACATTTTATTAGGACCTGTGTTACCTACGCGTTAGTTAGGCTTGGTAACATGACTATATTCTGACCAATGGGAGGTAGGTTGTTCTGATGTGTGCAACCTCTGGGTTGGACAATTATGGAAAAGGATAATGTCTTCCCTTTCTATTTTTCTCTTTCTATTGGCTGGACCACAGATGAAATGGTAGAGGTGGGAACAGTCATCATAAAAGTCTCATGTTGAGGGTGTCAAAACAGCAAAATAGAAAGACGAGGGTCCCTGATGACTACAGTGTCATCATACAACCTATGGTTTTCTTGTTTAAGTTGCCGTGTTTTAGAACTCTCTTTTATTGCAATCAAACCAGTATGTAAGCTATATACATCCTTAGCATGATAAAATGATGATAAAAGCCATAAAATATGCATTATTTTTGGTAATGAGTTTCATTAATCATATTTTAAATTTCCATTCTCAAGACCAACCACATAATTTTATGATTCATTCCCTACTGTCTACACAGTAGTTCTAACCTATAATAGAGAGTGGGGTTGGGAGTGAGGGTAAGTATATCAGAATCCCCTAAAGAATTGTTTCAAGAACACACATACTCCAGTCTCTCTTCCACAGAGATTATAACATGCCCTTGGGGTGGAGTATGTTTTGGGCATGTGTTTTAAAAACTTAGGACAGAGTACAAAACTGATGTGTCATCTTGCCCTTATATAGGAAGCACAGAACAGGAGCTCAATAAATGTCTTTTAAATAAATGAAATTTCTGGGGTTGGAGGTACACTACATACTATGAAACTTTTTTTTTTAATGTTTATTAATTTTTGAGAGACAGAGACAAAGTGCAAGTGGTGGAGGTGCAGAGAGAGGGAGACACAGAATCTGAAACAGGCTCCAGGCTCTGAGCTGTCAGCATAGAGCCCGATGCAGGGCTTGAACCCACGAACTGTGAGATCATGACCTGAGCGGAAGTCAGATGCTTAGCCAACTGAGCCACCCAGGAGCTCCTCCCCACTTTTTTTAAATTGTAAAGCTAACAGCCCCTCATGAGAACTCAGAAGGCAGGCCTATATTCTAAGGCCATAAGGATATAAAGCCTAGCAGATTTGTGAGTATCCAAGAGATAAAGAAAAAAGAAGAGCATTCTAGATAGAACTCCCCCACTTTTAACAGATAATATTTTTAAATGGCATTTGAAGCCTAAAATTCCTCAGTGAGATTCAGTTGTATTAAAATAGGGAGGTGATATCGTAGGCAGACATTGTAGGTATGTTGGGTAACCCTACCATTTTGGCCAAAGATTCACTGGGTACTTATATATAATATTCATAGGGGCGACAGTGTGGCTCAGTTGGTTAAGCATCCGACTTCGGCATAGGTCATGATCTCATGGTTTGCGAGTTCAAGCCCTGTATCGAGCTCTGTGCTGACAGCTCAGAGCCTGGAGCCTGCTTCGGATTCTGTGTCTCCCTCTTTCTCTACCCCTCCCCTGCTTGTGTGCTCGAAATCTTGCTCTCTCTCTCTCTCTTTCAAAAATAAACATTAAAATAATTAAAAAATATTTACAGGTGGGTGACATTTGGCTATAACTTTTATAGCTTATAATTCTCCTCACGGACTCTAGAGTAGAAGTGTCAATACATATTGATTAAGGGGCGCCTGGGTGGCTCAGTCGGTTAGGCGTCCGACTTCAGCTCAGGTCACGATCTCACGGTCCATGAGTTCGAGCCCCGCGTCGGGCTCTGGGCTGATGATGGCCCAGAGCCTGGAGCCTGCTTCCCATTCTGTGTCTCCCTCTCTCTCTGACCCTCCCCTGTTCATGCTCTGTCTCTGTCTCAAAAATAAATAAACGTTAAAAAAAAAATTTAAAAAAAAATACATATTGATTAAATAGTTGTGTCTAGATATTTCAAATAGAAATGTAAATCCAGATTGGGAAGTAATAAACATCCTACTGTGACACAGAATTCTATTTATAGAATTAGGTAGGGGGGTGGGATGATACTGATAAAGGCGAGAATTCGGCTCCAGTTCTCAGGTGTCCTTTTGCCTCTGCTATTGGTGCCCCTCACAGAATTTGTGTGAGGGCTCCTCTACTGTTTCACCAAGGAGAGACCAAGAATCCCTCAGCCTACAGCTATAGTGTAGGGAAAGAACCCTCTTTCTTCTACTCTCTTAGATTCAGTCACTGGGGCCGTACAAGTTAAACTGATAAGAGACAAAAAAAAAAGGCAACAGTTTATTTACATGCACAACATGCATACACCTGGAAGAAATCCAACGATGAGTAATTCAAAGGGGTGGTTAGACCCTGGGGGTTATATACCATTTTAACAAAGAGCAATTGTGGAGGAGTGATCAGAGAAAGCAAAAGGCATTTGGGCCCTGAGGGGTAGCCAACCTTGGAAAGGCGAGGATAGGGGGAAACTAATGGAAGATGAGGGTTATTTAGTAACGTTTCTCAGGTAGATTCCTCTAAGTGCTGTCTGTGGGTTGATTAAGAGTCTAGAGTCTCTGGTGATTAAGAATTCTGCTTTTCCTGCTATGAGAGAGGAGAATGTGGAACAATTCATAAAGGGAAATTTATGTCCTGCTTTTAGGCAAATGATGGGGAGGGGGGAGGGCTGAGTGATGTGTGTGTGTGTGTGTGTGTGTGTGTGTGTGTGTGTGTCTGCTCAAACTAACCCTCATGCCAGAGTGGCATATTCTTATCCTCTTCACAGCCTGTGGGGCAGGAGATAGATGGAAACCTGGGTATTTTGTTACCTTTAGAATTTGGGTGTGTCCTCTCCTTCCTTAACTTCATCCTGCTACGTTGTTCTTAGGCTTTTACTTTTCTTTAAAAAAAATTTTTTTTAATGTTTATTTATTTTTGAGAGAGAGACAGAGTGCAAGCAGGGGAGGGGCAAACAGAGAGGGAGACATAGAATCCCAAGCAGTCTCCAGGCTCTGAGCTATCAAGCACAGAGCCTGCTGTGGGGCTCGAATTCACAAACTGTGAGATCATGACCTGAGCCAAAGTCAGATGCTTAACCTACTGAGCCACCCAGGTTCCCCGTTCTTAGGTTTTTTCATGACCCTATGGGATCCCCCCTAGGCTCTCTGTTACTCACAAACATTTAGCTTCATCTCTTCCTGCTAACGCTCTCAATCTTTCAGTATTTGAATAAGTTCAAGAATCTTAAGGAAGCTGGCTCATCTTTGTGCACAAGTCTAAGTCAAAGAACCCTAAATCCCATTAATTAATTGCCCCTGGGTCAGTGATCACCTGCCGAAGGATCACCCCCTTACCCCACATCCCACCAGCCATTTACCTGATTATGGGCCAAAGGTAGGGAACTATTAGCTTAGTAGAGGAAGGTGGACACTTCTAATGATTTGGGCAATTCCCACAGAAAGTCATTCTTAGTTTTCAGAAATCAAACTCCACTGTGTCTTGGAGAAAACTATTTATTAAAAGGTCTGCCTTGTGGGGCAGCCACTCTGGAAAACAGAATGGAAGTTCGTCAAAAAATTAAAAAGAGAACTACCCTACAACCCAGGAATACCACTACTAGGTATTTATCCAAAGGATATAAAAATGCTGATTTGAAGGGGCACACACACCCCAATGTTTATAGCAGCACTATCAACAATAGCCAAATTATGGAAAGAGCCCAAGTGTCCATCAACTGACGAATGGATAAAGAAGATGTGGTATACACACACACACACTGGACTATTACTCAGCAATCAAAAAGAATGAAATCTTGCCATTTGCAACAATGTGGATGGAACTAGGGTGTATTATGCTAAGCAAAATAAGTTAGAGAAAGACAAATATCATATGATTTCAGTCAGTCATATGTGGAATTTAAGAAACAAAACAGATGAACATAGGGGAAGGAAAGGAAAAATAAGATAAAAAAGAGGGAGGCAAACTATAAGAGACTCTTAAATATAGTCTGAGGGCTGCTGAAGGGATATTGGGTGGGGGGATGGGCTACATGGGTGATGGGAGGGCACTTGGGATGAGCACTGGGTGTTGTATATAAGGAATGGATCACTAAATTCTACTCCTGAAATGATTATTACACTATATGTTAACTAACTTGGATTTTAAAATGATAGATAGATAGATAGATAGATAGATAGATAGATAAAATAAAAGGTCCGCCTTGAAAGTTATATGCAGTTCCATAAGAGGTGTGTAAAAGTTGTTCTTTAATTTGGTTGTAGATGGCCTTTGTTGATTTTGCATGTATTTATTGACTTTGGAGGAGGTTTAGATATAAATTCCAGACTTCTGTAATGTATGCAGAAATCCTAGGAGGGAAAGCAAAGTCAGTCAGGCTTTTAGTGAAATGTTCAATGGGAAGGGTATCAGAGTTAAGAAATAACATATTTTAGGGATAATGAGAGTAGTCTCGTGAAGTTATTGCAGTAACTAAATGAGGCAACCCATTTAACTCGCCTATCATTTAATAGATGAACAGTACATGGTGGTGGTTTATTCCTTGTGGGATCAAAAGACTTAGAAATTTTGAAAGCATTTATCCTGGAATGGTTTGGTTTTATCTCTTTCATTGCTTTTCCTGGTCAATTTCTGCCATGAAAAAGTATAATTTCTCCTATCGTTGAGACATGAATATCCAATATTCAAATCCAAAATCCAAAAGAAGCCTGAACATTCTAAAAGCTTTTAATTTGCCCTTAGGTACTTTGCCTGTATTGCTAGAAGCTTTCACCGGATGATTAGTGAGGGCTCATTAAATTATTTTAAGCATAGATAGTAGGTGCAAGCTTGAATACAACTGGGAATAAACATACTTATGTATTTAGCAAAAAAACTTGTGCAAGCATAACCTTACCTTGTATTTTGAAATTGCAAAATTCAGAATATCATGTGGCTATTTAAATGAATAAAGTTGAGGGGAGGAACAGTATCTTTTCCTCTATCCTCTTAGGTTCAATTACTGAGGCCCGCAAATTAAACGGACAAAAGATAGAATAACAGGAGAGAAGAAGATACACAAACATTATTTTTAATTTTATACACACAGGGTCTCCACAGAAAAGAAGTGAAAACTGAAGGAGGCAGTTAGACCTGGAGTTTTATGTACCATTTAGCAAAGAGTGATATATTGTGGAGAAATGACTAGACAAAGGTAAAGGGGTTTGGGCTTCTAGGGGAAGTAAATTATGGGAAGGTAGATACAGGGGGAAACTAATGGTAGAGAAGGGTTATTCAGTAAGGCTTGTTTATGCAGACTCATCTCAGTGTCATCTCCCATCTCTGGTGATAGGGTTATTGTCCTATCTCCATCTCTACCTCCTAGGGAGAGAAAGACACCTTCACAAGGGAAATTTATCACCTGTTTTTAGGCAAATGGGGGAGGGAAGAGAGCTCAACCTGTGCCTGCTATCCCTCAATTGCCTTCAGCCTAAAATATCCTTATTCCTCCTGAATTGGAGAAGATATTTTCAAACCATATATCTGATAAAGGATTAATACCCACAATATATAAAGAAGGCATACTACTCATCAATAAAATGCCTAAATAATCCAATTAAAAATGGGCAGAAGATCTGAATATATATTTTCCCAAAGAAGACATACAAGTGGCTAACAGGCACATGAAAAGATATTCATCACTAATAATCAGGGAAATGCAAATCAAAACCACAATGAGATATCACCCTCATACCTGTCAGAATGGCTATTATTAAGAAGACCCAAAAACAGCAAGTTTTGGAGAGAATGTGGAGAAATGAGAACCCTCATATACTAGTATATGGTGAGACTGTAAATTGGTTGCAGCCACTGTGGAAAACAGTATGGTGATTCCTCAAAAAATTAAGAATACCGGGGCGCCTGGGTGGCTCAGTCGGTTGGGCGTCCGACTTCGGCTCAGGTCACGATCTCACGGTCCGTGAGTTCGAGCCCCACGTCCGGCTCTGGGCTGATGGCTCAGAGCCTGGAGCCTGCTTCCTATTCTGTGTCTCCCTCTCTCTCTGCCCCTCCCCCGTTCATGCTCTGTCTCTCTCTGTCTCAAAAATAAATAAATGTTAAAAAAAATTAAAAAAAAAAATTAAGAATACCAACATGATCCAGCTATTCTACTTTGGAGTATTTATCTGAAGAATATGAAAATACTACTTTGAAAAGATATATGCACCATTATGTTTACTATAGCATTACTTACAATTGTCAAGATATGGAAGCAACCTAAGTGTTCATGGATAAATGAATGGATAAAGAAGATGTGGTATATTTATACAATGGAACACTATTCAGGCATAAAAAATAATGGGATCTTGACATTTGTGATAACACAGATGGACCTTAAGGATATTGTGCTAAGTGAAAGACAAATATCAGTGATTTCACTCATATGTGGAACGTAAAAAAAAACAACCCAACACAAACATAAAAAAGAACAAAATCAAACAAAATCAAACTCATAGAGAATAGATTAGTGATTACAAGAGGGGAAGGGGGTTGAGTGAAATGGGTAAAGGGAGTCAATTGTATGTTAATGGATGGTAACTAGACTTGTGTTGGTAATCACTTTGTATTATGTACAGATGTTGAAATTATAAAGCTCTACACCTGAGATGTATGTAAGAAAAAAATTAAAGATTCTTGTTCTAGTGATATAAAATTTGGAAATACATAGTGGTCATGGTTGTACAACATTGTGAGTGTAATTAATGCCATGGAATTATACACTTAAAAATAGTTAAAATGGAAAATTTTATCTTCACATATTTTATCATAATAAAAAAAGGATGCTAAGAAGAAAAAGAATAACTCAGACACAATCATTGAAAGCACTGAGGATTTGCTGGTACGTATAAGGTGGAATAGACTGTAAAGTCTCTCTCCATGAACAAAGGCAAAGGCAGGGTTTATAAAAACCTAAACCCTCAACATTTCACAAGAGAAAGGGATCAGTTGATTTAGGCAAGTCTAGTTCAGGATTGGTTAGTGTGCAATGGAACAGGCCGATTACTGCCTATTGTGGTTCCTCCAGGAATTATGTGTTCCCACTAAAGCTCATCCTCTTTATTCAGGCTCTTACCCAGAACTAATTTTCTTCTATTTTAGACATTCTTTAGTCACTTGCTAGTCTGTGCTCCATTGTATAAATGATTATTATCACATATTTAACTGTGACTCTATTTGTGTAGTTTTAACCCAACAGACTCTGAACTACTCACCACTACACCTTGTCTTTATTCACCTTTGTCGCCAAGGTGCCTTGACCAGATTCTGGCACATACCAAAAACCTAACAAATGTTCCAGTGAATAATATTCTGGCCTGTACAAAAATTGGGGATGAGGGAAGTGGTTCTTTGAAAGTTACAGTACGTTGACTAGTGGAAATTAAGTGGTTCTAGTTCATTCAACCTCTGTGGATATGTTTCCTCATCTTAAAGGGAAGAGTTTGCACCGTATCAATGGTTTGCAACACTAGTTGCCCATTAGACTCACCTGCAGGACTTAATCTGCAGTGCCCATACCCCAACCCCACACTGATTCAATCAGAATCTCTCATACTGGTATTTAAAAAACCCTGCCTGTAATTCTATTATACAGACACACTGAGATCAGGACGGGAGGGTGTACTATCACATCTATATGAGAAACATCTGATAATCTTTTTTTTAAGGTTTATTTATTTTTGAGAGAGAGACAGAGACAGAACACAAGCAGAGGAGGGGCAGAGAGAGAGGGAGACACAGAATCCGAAGCAGGCTCCAGGCTCTGAGCTGTCAGCATGGAGCCCGATGTGGGGCTCAAACTCACAGACCATGAGATCATGACCTGATCTGAAGTCAGACGCTAAACCTACTGAGCCACTGAGGTGCCCCCCCATCCCCTCTGATAATCTTAAAGTGAGGGAGAAGAAAATCAAAAATCTCTAGTCATCTGGAACTATCTTGTGGTAGTAGCAAATATTCATACACTCTTTGACAGTCCTTGAAAGGACATATTTTCCCTATGTAGTTCAGGATGAAATTGCTGTCCATAATAGGATTCAGTAAGTAGAGAATTGGTTAGCATATTTTAGTGAGATTTGCACAAAAATGCATACAAAATTTTAAAAGATTTGATGCTTAATAGGATGAATTAGTTGTCTGGCAAAGCCACTTATATGAAATACTTCACACTTCATGCATGCTGGGTCACTGAGCCTTACTGTGGTCACTTTCACGTTGTTAGTTGCCTGATATGTTATGAGGCTTTGTGATTTCTTGTCAAAGGATGGAGACTAAAATCAAAACACAACAAAAACCAAAAAATCTTCTTCCTTGCCACCACGACCTCCTCTCTCTGTGGCTCCATTTCTCTGATGCCTTCACAGAAAAGCATGTCAACTGAGATTTCTCCGGTCCCTATTTTCCACTCACTGTTTCACTCACTTTCATCTGGCTTCTTACCCATCACAAGATGGAACCTGCACCTGCAAGATCATTACCAATGAACTCTAAACTAGCAGATCCCTTTTATCAGCTCACCTGACCTTGCAGCAACTTTTAACTTTCTGTAACAATCCGATGACTAAAATGTTAGAAGGCTTTGGGGCACCACCTCTGACACTGGTGAAATTCTGTGAATTTTTGTTAGAAATAGAAGCTGAATATCCTGACTTGCCCTACTGCACAGTTTAATGGCTTAGCAGTGGTATCGTTTTATTGCAATTTTTCAAATTGTAGCAAAAATTGTTCTGAACCAGATGGATTATCTTCAAATGCTATTATAGAACACTGAATGGTGCTGGATTTTCTTGCAGACACAATGTTTCTTAATTAAGTAAACCTAAAATTACAATACAAAACAGTGCTTATATGTGAAACTCGTATGCAGAAGTCATTTCAATGACAACATTGTTTGGGTCATAAGACATGTGAAGCTCAAATACACTTTTAAAAAAAATTTTTTTTAAGTTTGAGAGAGACAGAGTCAGCGCGAGTCGGGGAGGGGCAGAGAAGGGTGGAGAGAATCCTCCAAATCAGGAAATAGTGAGATCATGACCTGGGCCAAAACCATGAGTCGGACGCTTAACCAACTGAGCCACCCAGGCACCCCTCAAATACGCTTTCTATGCTGCCTAAGTCAAAACAAAAAGCCAGACCTCCACTCTCATGCCAACTTGCTGCATATGTTTTCTGAACTCCAACTCAAGTGCAAAGGAAATTTTCATGTTGTGAAATCTCTCTAAACTGTGCAATTGAGGAGCTTCTACCTGACATTCAATTGGACATGATTAATCTGCAATGCAATGACGTGCCAGAAGGCAAGTATCAAGAGAAGAATCTAATAGAATTCCATAAATGCTTTCCGAGTGATCATTTGCTCAATGAAAATCATGTGCTTGTGGACTGATGTCAGTCTTTGTCACATCTACCTTTGTGAAAGACATTTTCAAAGATGAAACACGTAAAACGCCATTATAGACCAGCATTAACGTGAATGCTTCAACCCATTTCATAAGAAACACAGAATTTGAACCCCAGTGAAGCAAAATGTTAACCTCTCCCAAATAATTCTATTCTTCTCATTGGTAGACCAGTATTACACAATTATTCTCAGTGACATTTTAAATCTCTTCAATGAAAATTGTGGAACTTTCCCCTCTCTTGTCATACAAGTACTATATAATATCTTTGATTCTGCCTGTTGGTCCTTTATGGAAAAAGTTGCTGAGCCCTGATCTAACCCACCATTATTATCATCATGCACAACTCAAAAGAGTCCAGCCTATGAATGGATGATCTGCCTTCTGTCTACTTCTTCAACCATCCATGCCTTTCTTCCTCAAACACATCAGTCTTCTCTTCCTCAGGAGTTTTATACTTGCTGCATCTTTTGCCTGGGATACCTTTAAAGGTTCAGTCTTGTGGGACTGAGCTCTTAATCTATGGGGCCTGTGCTAACTCCAGGCAGTTAGTGCCAGAACCACTGGCTGTGGAAACCCCACGCAATTTAGTGTCAGCAATGTTGTGAGTGTGGTAGCAATAGTGTGAGAGGACAGGAAATACAGGGAGTTTTTCCTCGACAAGTTTTAGCACAACCTAGCAATCAAGCATTAAAAGGTGATCATTTTCACACTCTTTTTCTGGTTTTGAGATAGTTAGATATTTGTAAGTGTAGTTCTGCCCATTGTTCACCAGCCTGGGGGTGCAAACACCTCACTCTTAGGTTTGTTCTCCAAAGTAGAGCAAATGACAGTTAATGTTTCCCTCATCGGTAAGGACCCTCGCTAGTCTCCCGTGGGGCCCTCCACCGTGGGTATGAATAAGGGCCCCGGGCATGCTTACTGGTGTCTTCAGTCCTGGTTGTCCTTTTGGCTGCTGGTGGAGCAGGTTCTTGGACTCGTACGGCGAGACGCAGAGGCTAGAGCTCGTTACTTACAGGTGAGGACTAGCAGCATTGGTAGCATCTGGGAACTTGCTAGATCTGCAGAGTCTCGTACGTTGTATGTCGTACCCCAGACATAACCAAGAACCTATTTAACGAGGTTCCAGGTGAATCTTACGTCACATCCAGGCCTGAATGCTGGTTGATCTGGAAGGTGGTTCCAGCTGGTTGTTATTGCTGCCACCATAGCCTCTGAGGATCCTCCGGAGACTTCTGCCTCGTGCGCACAGCTGACTCCTGATGGTCAATGCTGCACCACCATCCAGTTCAGAATCTGGGACAGGGCACACCTCTCCCTAATCTACGTCATTCCACAGGTGGAACGGAGCTCAGTGGAGTCCAAAGGGTAGCCTTCAGCAAAACCTATTAAGTTGAGGATTATAAAATATCACAGAACCTTATACCATTCTCTTGGGCTGCCTCGACCATGGCCTGGGATAGCTCAACACCCAACACAGAACAAACACTAGGCAGCTCCCTGCCCCAGAGTCCTGATCAAACCAACTCCTGGATGCAGAGAGAGAAGAAAGTTTTTTCCTGACTTCATTCTTAGGACTGCTTGTCAAAGCTCTCATTTCCTGACCCAGTATTGACCCTTCTCTAGGATGATTGACAGTGGGAACATCCATTCCCTTCAGGGGAAACCCCACCCCCACCCACAGGGGTGTGGTTTGACGTACAATAGTTTGACATAAGCGCATTCCCTGAAGTCCAGGTTATTTGGTCTTAAATAACACCACATGTGGAATATCAACAGCCCTGGCAACTTTCTTTTCCATTTCTTCTCATCAAGGTTCCAAAACGTGGTTGTCTAGCCTCATCTTGGGCTACCTGGCTATGTAAGAATTCACTTGACATGTTTAACACTTGCTGAGAACAGGTTATACCCTTACTTAAGGATCCAGGGAGGAAAAGTTGTGCTTAAGGAGAACTGGCTGAAATATATGAATCGTAGTAAGTGTGGTGAAATTTTCTCTGGATTTTTATAAACAGAAAGTATTAGAAGGAGGACCTGCTGCTTTTGAATCACATATACCCTGACTCTAAAAGAGATTGGTTATTGCTGATATATCCGAACAGAGCTTCTAGAATGACTTTGGATTGCTCAATGCTGTCTTGGAAACCCTACTGAATGGCAATTTTTAGCTTTTCTTTTCCATTTTAGAGCTTTTGTATGAGCTTTAAAAATAACCCAGTTGTGCTGGCTGGAAGGCAGTTTTTCTGCGAAAGATTTTCTAGGGCTTGGAAAGCAGAAAGAACAATGAATAGAAAACACTTGCTGTTTATTGAATTTAATAAACCTGCTTCATATTTGTATAGGCTAAAGGGCATTTTCACATTCATTGTCTCAGTTTATCCTTGTATCAGCCCTGGCATTATTATGGAACATCCCATTTTAAGAATTTGGAAAACTGGAGCCCAGAGAGATTAAGTGGCTGCGAAGTAGCAAAACCAGGTCTCAAACTCATATTTTGACTCTAAGTTCAATTTTCTATCTCTGGTTAAAAAAATGTTTGAGTTCAAGTTAAGGATGGGTCAAGAGCAGGTAATGTGCCTGAGCTGTCTTCAGGGTCTATGAAAGCACTATGAAAGTACAGTAGGTCACTTTTTTGGCCTCCATCTTCATAAAATGCCGAAAGAATTATCTAGACCAGAGCTCCTACCCAAACCTCTTTTCTTTTTCCCACTCGCTCTTCCTCTTCTTTTTCCCCTCTCTTTTTCCCTTCTCTCATTTATTCCTCAAATAATGGCTTTCTTCCCACTTCACTCCCACTGGTTCGACTTGATTTTTAAAGGACTTTACTAGTAACATCCCAGAATGACTCAGTGTGCAGCAAAATGCAACAGATGGAGAGAAGGAAGCGGAGGAGGGGGTGTGGAAGGAAGGGGGAGCTGAGGGCGAGGGCAGGTGTGGCGAGCAGCTTAATGCAGACACACGAATTTCTACATCCAGACTGGTATTCCGAGATATTCCCTGCTGCTCTGGAATCTCTGTAAACACAGGGATTTGTCTGGAATGACTTTGCAGCTCCGCAGGAAGCCTGCTCAGCGCCAGGACTCTCAAACTGTCGAGTGCCGCTCAGAAATCAAGGAAGGGGGCACTCTCAGCCTGGCATGTGTTCACTGCCCGGGCCTGGCAGTGCCCATTTAAGCTGGGAGGGAGCCGTGGAGGCTGTGCATGCTCCCATTTGATTCGAGGGCCGAAAGTAACCTCACAAAGACAGCAACGACCTCTTTGTTGCCACTATGGTGAGCCACACCTAAAATATCCCATAAAGCCATGAAAAAACAAAACAAAACAAAACAGCCCCGTTCTTAAAAATTTTTTTCGGGATAGAAACATTCATGATTTTACTCAATACTTTTTATTTTCAAAATTCTTTTTAATGAGAAGAATCGGCATCTTTCCTGCTGTAATTTAATTCTCTTTCCTCTTTTTTCCTGAGTGGCACATGTTTTCTGAGGGCCACGGGTAGTATTTCTGTCTCATGCTGGGATTGAGACCTACGGCTTTTGAGTAAGAGCAGCTATCGAGAGAGCAAGAGAAGGAAAATATGGATGAGTGGAGTCTCTGGGAAGTGACGTGCAGAGAGTCTTACTTTAGTCTGCATCCTTGTAAAGAAGGGCACTGGAAAGGGGTCAGGAGCCCGGGGTCAAACCACCAGAAAGCACGGTTGTGCTGGGGAAATCAACCGGAAGGCCATACTGGGCTTTCTGCAGTCCAACACTGCCCATAACCTCCCTGTGCCAGCACTGCTGCCCTGCCCTCCCTCCAGATGGCCGCTCTGTAGATGAACTCTTAGATACAACTTGGTAATTTATATTATTTCTGTAACACTTATGAATGCTGGCTTTAGAGGATTCAAGTTCTGTATACTACTTACTAGCTGTATTAGGGCATTTCAGAGAAACAGAACCAGTAGGATCTCTCTCTCTCTCTCTTTCTCTCTCTCTCTCCCTTAAACTGTCAAGAAATTTATGTTAAGGAATTGACTCATGCACTTGTGAGGCCTGGCAAGTTTGAAATGTGTAGGGCAAGCTGGCAGGTTTGAGATTCAGGTAAGAGGTGATGTTGCAGTCTTAAGTCAGAAGGCTGGAAACTCAGAATTTCTGTTGTAATCCAGAGGCAGAAGTCTTTCTTCGGGAAACTTCAGTATGCGCTCTTAAGACCTTCAACTGATTAGACAAGACCCACCATATCATGGGAGAGTAATCTCTTTTACTTATTATAATCAACTGATTATGTGAATCACATCTAAAAAGGCCTACACGGCAACATCTAGGTTAGTGTCTGGCCAAATAACTGTTCGCCACAGTCTAGCCAAATTTACATAAAATCAACCACTATTCTACTTTTAACTTACTAGCAAGTTACTTAACCTCTTTAAACTAAGTTGTTATTTGTTTTCCTTTTGTAAAATGGAGGTAACGA
Source organism: Prionailurus bengalensis (assembly GCF_016509475.1). NCBI lineage: Eukaryota > Metazoa > Chordata > Mammalia > Carnivora > Felidae > Prionailurus > Prionailurus bengalensis. The sequence continues at coordinate 101,601,532 of NC_057355.1, forward strand.
GATCAAGCTTCGCCCAGTGCCTGGACAACGGATCAATGCATGTTGGATATATTATTATGACTGTTGCAAGTTTTTAAGTAAATTCATATCATGAGTCTCTTGGGGGTTCTATGTACTGGAAATCAAATAAAACAACCAGTTCTACTTATGATTTTTAATGATTTGAAGTCAGTCTCGATATTTACGTTGATATTTAGACATAACTGCTCAGTGTTAAAAAATATATTTATTAGCACATGCAATAGTATGATAACAATAAAGGTAAAATCACAAAAGGATGAAAAATCATCTACGATCCTGTTACCTTGGCAGAGCAACTCTGTTCATTTTTCTTTTATCTCTACCATCATTACCCACCCATGCATAAACACATTATTTACAGAGGTATATTTGGGGTGGGTCAAGTTTTTTCATTTTGCTATTTTTCATTTTGCTGATGTTATGCTAGCAAACCAGTCAAATGAATTGTATACTGGTTAAAAGTTACAGTTATCCTCTCTCATCCTTCCAAGGAGCCAGTGCCACTGGGCAGTGTGGTCTCTTGGGGCGCTGGCTTGGCAGGAAAGCTGTCTAAATGTTTTGCATCCCACTGTTTTCCTACAAAAAGGGCAGTTGAAGGACCAAAGCTCATGAGTAGAATGTAGATGTAACGTATCAAACTAGAGAAAAAGTTGATCCAGTTCTGCATTATTATGGAATCTATTTATGTCATTCTTTCATTTATTTAAAAAGTGTTGAGTTCCTTCAACGTGCTGTGTACCAGATACTGGGATATAGCCAAGCACAAAGCAAATCACAGATCTGTTTCCCCAGAGTTGCAGACTAGAAGATGAGACAGGTGATAAGGAGCCACAGAAGGGCCACAACAGGGTGGAACATCTAACTGAGGCTTGGCGCTGGGCGTGCGGCGAGGAAGGGAGAGGTGTCCAGGTAGATGTTCTAAACTATGAAGGACGAATAGGTGTTAGCCAGGTGAAGAGGGGAGAGGGTAGCAGAAAAAAATAGATTTTGCCAGAAAACTGAGTCTGGTGTTTTTCTATTTATTTAGGCAAACATGGACCTCGGGTAAAGCCATGAGGGCTGTGTATGCAAAGGCCCTCTCTCTGCACCCTGTAGCTTGGGGAGCTGAACATAGACTACTCAGACTGTAGGAAGAGTATGAGGGTGAAAGGGGTCCACAGTAAGGAATTTGATCAGTGGGGAGACGCTGAGATGTTTTAAGGAGGAGAGAGACATGACATGATCTATATATTTTAGGGAAACCACTTAGGCTACGGCATAGAGAATCAGTGATAAGGGCGAGACTGGTTACATGGAGACAAGTATGTCGTCACTGGAGTAATCCTGGTAAGAAGCAATAGGTAACAATAGCCCAGACGAGGAAGATGAATGGAATCAAAAGATATTTAGAAGATAGAAGGGCTAGAGTTGGTGTATGAGAGAGAGAGCAGTCAAGAATAAAGCCCAGGGGTGCCTGGGTGGCTCAGTCGGTTAAGCGTCCGACTTCGTCTCAGGTCATGATCTCATGATCTCATGGTCCGTGAGTTCGAGCCCCGTGTCAGGCTCTGTGCTGACAGCTCAGAGCCTGGAGCCTGCTTCGGATTCTGTGTCTCCCTCTCTCTCTGACCCTCCCCCGTTCATGCTCTGTCTCTCTCTGTCTCAAAAGTAAATAAACATTAAAAAAAATTAAAAACAAAAAAAGAATAAAGCCCAGAACTCTACTATTCCATGACTCCATGTGCTGGACAATGAATTTTCTTTATATCAAATTATTTTGTCTTTAAGGGCAATTTTTGTCATGTCATCTAGTCACATAGTCTACCATGACATAGAAGGCACCACGCACAGGAGAAAGAGTACTTGCCTGGAGGCTAGGTACAGGACTACCACAGCCCCCCAGTGTGATCCTGACCATTTTATCTCCTGGCAGGGAGTGTGAACAGCTGCAGTATAGGAGAACATGATTATAAACTGGGCTGGGGCTTTGAGTTAGAATAAACACATTTACATGGCACTTAGGGTATACTGCTGAGGCTCTTTTAGCTTGAAGAAACTGGCCCAGGGTTCTCCCTGCCCTAAGTCTTGCCTAATTAAACCAGGGAATGAGGAAAATGCACATTTTGCCATACCTCTAGCAAATTCGGGGCATACCAGTATGCTGAAGAACACCTTCCGGGAGGCTCAGGCGGGGTAGTTAAACTCGTGAGTCAGATCATCTGGACTAGCGTCCTCATTCCACCACAAACTATCTGTGTGACTCTGAGAGAATGATTTCATTATTGCAAGCCACAGTTTCCTCATCTGTAAAATGGGAATAATAAGAGTACTGTCCAACAGGGTTGGTGTGAAGATTAAGAGAATGTACATAAATACTTTATTAGGGTTCTTGAATGCAGAGTAAATGCTCCATATATATTAGCCGTTATTGTTTTTTTTAAAAATTTTTTTAATGTTTTTATTTATTTTTGAGACAGAGAGAGACAGAGCATGAATGGGGGAGGGGCAGAGAGAGAGGGAGACACAAAGTCGGAAGCAGGCTCCAGGCTCTGAGCCATCAGCCCAGAGCCATCAGCCCAGAGCCCGACGCGGGGCTCGAACTCACGGACCGCGAGATCCTGACCTGAGTCGAAGTCGGACGTTTAACCGACTGAGCCACCCAGGCGCCCCGCGTTATTGTTTTTATATAATCTTTCCCTTACAGCATACAATTCAATGATTTTTAAAGTAAATTTACACAGTTGGGCCAATCTGCATTTGGAACATTTTCACCACCTCAAAAGATGTGCTCATTTGTAGCTGTACCCTGTTCCCACTCAACCCCAGGCAACCATGGATCTACTTTGTGTCTATACACTTACCTTTTCTGAACATTTTATATGAATTTTCATAATATTCAATCTGGCGTGTCTGGCTTCTTTCGCTGAGTATGTTCTGAAGGTTCTTCCATGTTGTAGCATAGATCAGTACTTTGTCCACTGTGTGGGAAGACCATGTGTTGTCTACCCACGCACCAGTTGGTGGACATCAGACTGACTGCACTTTTTGGCCATTAGGAACGACGCAGCCATGTACATCCACATATAAGTCTTTGTGTGGCCATATTAACATATAATCTTCTAGCTCTAAAAGTCAAAAGCTCTAAGAAACGTCGAACTTGTCAGCAGGATGACTACTGAAACAGGCCTGATTCTTATCCTTGGGCAATAACTGTATTTTTGCCAGGATGTTTCGAAGAAACACAAGTTATTTATATCCAACAAAGGAGTTTAACTTTTCAATTAAGAAAGAAAAGAGAAAAAAGTTAGTTTTAACAAAAGATTTAGTCAAAAGCTGATCAAGGATGGGGTTTGTTATTCTTGAATTTTAATTAAAATTTCCAGAAGAGTTAGACACGGCTGCCAATCCAAGGGCTATCATGCTGCAGGGGGCATCCCTTCATTGGAATTGTGTGTCTGGGGGTGCCACTCACATGGGACACAATGGAGATCGTGCTGCTCGGAGGTGTGGGTCACAGGTGGCCTTACTGCTGGTTATGAGTCTAGGGGGTCTCCACTCTGCTCCTGTTCATGAGGCCTGTTCTGTTCATAGAGGGTGGTGCCAAGTCAGAAACCGAGTTGAGGCCCAGGATGCCACTGTGCAAGAGTGTTGTAGCTCTAGTCTCTGGGGAGTCCTAGGAAGGGGACTGCTTTGAAGCCAAGGGAATCTCAGACTAGAATCGCAGATGGTGCTTTTGAATTGCTGATGGGGCAGCCCAGAAGCTCTGACAGACTCAAGCTGGAGCAGTCTTCTGCACATCCTCCTGTCCAAAGGGATCTTAAGCTGGATGCCCTCAGGCTAGTTGAGACCTTGAAGATTTGTTCTTGCCTTGGAATTGCATGCCTTTGTTTAGACAAGAGTGGGTTAGAGCTGCGGGGAAAATTTGGGGGTAAAGGAAGCCAACTGGGACATATGTCTTACTGGGACATGCGCTTAGTCCCGTCTTTCCCCGAAGAGCACTGGGCTGAACCCTCTGAGCAGAGAGTTGTGGAAAATTAGAGACGTTCTGTGGAAAGACCAAGTTAACGTTCAAGTCTCAGAATCTGATCTTAGGTCAAATATCTCTTGCTTTTGCCAGTAAAAAGAGCCCAGATGTTTTTCTATTTACTTAGGCAAACCCTTGAAACACAAGTTAGTGATATAAAACTTTACATTTGAAATGTTAAGAACCCATATTTGGAAAGTCACAAGCATAAAATATATGCTGTGAAATGGGAGGTCAGGATGGTGAACTCATTTTAGAACCATAGTTTTGACTCAAGAATTTTGATGGGGTCTTCACATTGGTTGAGCTTCTTGGTCCTAATATCATTGAGAGAATTAAATCATGATATTAAAACACTGAAACACTAATGCTTTGTTTTTATTGGCAAGAAGTAAAATGATCTAATACTAATGCCATGAAACATCAGTCACTTTTTTCCTGATGAATAAGATGAACTTTGGCTGCTTATGATAGTAAATTTAATAATGTCAGTGATTTGAACTGTTTCAATTCTAAATGTGCAGAAATGTGTTTTACTGCATCTCTCTCTCTCTCTCTCTCTCTCTCTCTCTCTGGTACTACTACCGTCAGGAAGTTTTGTGGCAAATAAACTCAAATACATAGATTAGAGCATATCATTCACATGTGCCATGTGTGTGCCAAAGTCTGAGTACCCACGGCAAGGCTCTCTCTCACAGGTGGTCTGAATTTGCTTCTAGCCGGTCCTCTAAGCAGATTCAATATTTCATAAGCACTGCTCCATCTCATGCCTCCATTATTGACACCACATGGAAGTCAGGAAATTGGTTCTTTCTGGGAACAGTTTGCAGAAATATGCAGCCTGTCAGCCCCTTTCTCATGGGTGCATTAACAGAGCGGCTCACCATTACAAGTAACGAACCTTCTCCAGATGTGTGTAGCAACTCAGCTCCAACTTTATCTTCAGTCCCGAAGATGGACTTGACAAGATGGATTATTTGTGGCCGTATTGTAATAACTTTGTGAAATCGGAATTCCCAACGATTGTAATGGAGGGTGAGGAATCAGCAGCAGAGGGACAGAGAATTTCTCCTTGCAGTAAACAATACAAAAGGACAACAACAATAAAAAGAGCAAATCAGCTGTGGCATTTTCCTGCCTTGGACACCATCTCTTCCAGACTGTTCTAATTCTTTCCCTTTTATGATTCTGTTTATGTTACACACATTAAAGTTAAGTCATGTCTTTAATAAGATGGAAACTGGAAGTGAGATTTGGAAATGACTGAATCAGGCTTCTTAACTTTTTTCTTCTCTTGGAGAGCTCAAAAACAACTGACAGAAAGGGATATACCAAAGAAAACAATTTTAATTGTCGGCTTCCATGGAAAATTCAATCCAGTCTTTCATTCATTCGCTTCCTAGCACAGAGCCAGCACACTTCTCTCTATACGGCCAAGGGCTTAATTTAGCTGACAAATTTCTGAAGATCGAACCAAGTGTCTAAAATAAAGAATCTAACTACAAATGATGCATATGATCTCTCTCTGTCACAAAAGATAGAAAGGTTTTTCCGGGATAAAATAATGGGGGATAAATTTCTCTGGCATTTTAGTAGCAGTGATGATTTCAAGTGAGTCTTCTCTTAGAGCGAGGCTGCATTTAAATCTTTCTTGTACGTTACAGGCCCCCTGGATTGATAGTTATAAAAACTGGGTCCTTTGGGAGTTATCTGTCCATCTCTAAGGTTGGCATACTTATTTGTTTGATGTAGATGTTCTAGATAAAATTCCTCCAGTCCAGCTGTTATGATTTAGTGATTTAGCTTAATGTTTGTATGGAGGGATTTCCTTTGTCATCGAAGAGACGGAATCAAAACAGAATTAGTCATTCTTGCATCTTCTATTTATAGCAGAGCTATTATTCAGATGCATTGTAGAAGAATGATGTGGACAAAAATTTTTCTTTCTTCCTTTTTTTTTTCTTTTGGTAAACAAAACTTTTTTAATACTCTGTGGATTTAACTTTGGTTGCTAACTTAGACAGCACTTAACAAAAATATTACCGCTTAAATGAAAAACCACCCAAGTCATACCATTTCCATTTTCAAATTAAATATTTGTCAGTACAAAGTATGTGGGATGACCGGAAGTCATGGATAACTTACACAGAAGTGACAGGAGTAGAAAAGGTCAATTTGAAAAGTTGTTTTTATGGGTTGCTCATGATGAATAGTCCAAATCATGACCGTACTGAAACAGAATTCTACTCTATTTATTTAGTTTGATGCCAACATCAAAGCTAGTTCCCAGAGTTAGTGAGAGTCATGATTTAAGATATTTTTATTTAGGGGAAATTTTACTAAGTTAATTTGGGGTTTTTTGGAGGTGGTGAGATAGGGGTAGAGGCCTGAGAGGTCTGTATTGGGACAAAAGAGCACTTAGATAAATTGGTTATATAACCTGGTTGTCAGAACTCCCTGGACCACTGAGTTTTCTTATTTCCATTTTTTTTTCTTTTTTTAGGTAGAGAGCTAACCGGAGAGGCATCCAGAATAGCTTTCTGGGTGTAAGGAGGAAAAAGGGAAGAGTTCTAGCTTTTTACTGATCCGATCTATATGGTAATTAGATGTGTGTCATTAAATAAGATGAAGTATGGGAAAAGTGCCTTGTAAATTCTCAAATTCTCTACTGTTATTGTTTATGGCAGTATCCAAAGCTGCCTCTGTTATGCAGTAGCTCTCGAATCAGTGTTTGGCCAGTTATATCAAATCAAATCAAAGAGTAGTTGGACAATAACTATTCAAAAATACAAGTAGAAGGTTGAGGAAGTTGACAATTAGTGTTCTCCATCTAAAATTTCCCTATTAGCAGTGTTGGGTCAGCAGATGGCTTATTTTCACTGGCAACTGCATGGAAAAAAAAATTGCTAGATACAAGAACAGTATGTTCCAGCAACAGGGTCCTGAAATTTTATTTAGTTTTACTTTATTTTGTTTCATTTTAAGTTTATTTACTTATTTTGAGAGAGAGAGTGTGTGCGTGTGCACATGGGGGAGGGGCAGAGAGAGAGAGAGAGAGAGAGAGAGAGTCCCAAGCAGGCTTTGTGCTGTCAGTGCAGAGCCGGATGCAGGGCTCAATCCCACGAAATGTGAGATCATGACCTAAGCCCAAATCAAGAGTTAGCTGACTAAGCCACCCAGGTGTCCCTGAAATTTTATTTTTAAGGGTGTTGGCAACCTTTCAAATTAATGAATGGCTGCCAGGTGTTAAATTTGAATGTCACTCCTGGTGATTATAGGGTGAGTACGTCTTTGTTTCCTATGTGTGCGAAGCTTGCTTTAGCAGATCCATTATTTTAAGGAGCTCTTGAAATTGCCTCTGGGGGGATCAGAAGATCATACAAATCCAGTCTATAAACATGAGAATTCTGAGCTAAAGACAAAAATCAGCCTCCGTACAACTGTTCGTACATCTGGCCTGATCCTAGGAGTGGGGCTTCTTGATGTGTTGTTGGTGGAGATTCAATATTTGGTCCCCATAGTGTAGATAAAAGTTTCAGGGTAAAAGTTCTCAGGCTATGAGTCCCCCCAAGGTATCCCCCTCCAATTATTCCAAATTCCAAATTCCAATTCCAATCCCTCCAGTTATTCCAAAGCTACTTGAGAGGAGAGTAGGGTATTATAGAGACCTACATCGCCTTGGTCAGAGGATAAGAGTCTGGGCAGGAGGGAGTTCTCCAGGAGAGCTCACCCTGAGTGACTGGTGTGGTGTGTGTCATTCCTTAAGAGAGGATAGGATAAAACTAGAGGGGATCAGTTAGTGATAGCTAAGGCTCAAACTCATGTAATTCATGGGAAGAGCATATGGCAGCTAGTGGTAGTGATGGTGAGGGCTTTCTCAATCCCACCCAGAGGGAGACTTAAGAGGAACAGTGAACCCAGGCCTAGGGGATGCTATGGGAAGTTCATGGCAGCCATCCAGGCCTTGGAACTCTTAGAAGGGCAGTGTCATGTGGACTGCTGTCATTAGCCACAACAGTATGGCTCTGAGGTTGCCCAAATCATATCCAAGGAGTCCTCAGAAACAATGGGTAGGCTCTAATTTGGTGAGGTCAACAGCAGAGATCTCTGGGAAGCAGCATCCTTAGAAGCTATGACACTTGTCAGGGAGGGCCTGTCTGGAAGCTGGAGGAATAGTGACAGGGTCTAGATCCCTGTGAAGAGGTTCGGGCTAGGTCAGCTGTAGGCATCCAATCAAGAACATGGCTCAGGGCAGAGAGACTTGGTATGCAAAATGTGAACTGGGGAAGAAAGCAAAGTCATATAAATTGGGTAAAGTTTCAGCAGGGCCTCATAAGGAGACTGCAGTCAGGAGACTGCAGTCAGCAGACTTGTGGGCCCCAGTGGTTCCCTTCAGGGACACAGGCTATCATGCTGGCAACAGCAAAGCTAATCCTAGGTCCTACATACTGGTGGGGGTTGGCCTGCTGATAGACCACCATGCAGGAGAGTTAGAACTTGTTTAGGGTCCAGCTGGGACTGCATATGCAGATTAAATCTTTACCAACTGTAGCCGGATGGATTTAGGGCAGGTGCTCTCGCCTTGGAGACAATAAAAGGTTTTTGTGATGCAGAATATCTAGTGTTAATGTGGAAAGCATTAGATTATTATCAAAGGCACATTTGTGATATTTCTGGGTGGCTCTTATACAAAGGGAAGTCTGATAATGTACCAAAATAAATCATGGGTTATTTATTTTGGGAAACATATGCTCTGAACCAGAAATTAGAACACATGGTGTGACAAATATGAGTATACTGATAAGGATAATTGGATAAGATACCTGCATTCAGGATTGTTTTGGAAAATAGGAGACCGTGTGGTCACCAAGATATGCTTTGCAGAAGGGCTTACCTGGAATAGGAGGGAGAGGGTTTGTGCATAGGAAAGTAATAGAGGCTACATGTGATGGTGCTTACAAGAGGACTTCAGGAAAGGGAGAGAGTTTATCCAGTGGAGGTAATCAGGAAAGACTTCATGAAGGTGGCAGCACATAGTTGCATTTTGGTGGATGTAAAGGTTTTGAACAAGGAGCTATAGGTATGAGGCCCTTTCAGGTGGAGGCACCAGGTGATTGCAAATAAATTTGGAAGAAAAACCTGTAGGAAGTACAACTTGTCGATACATAATTCTTTGGGAGAGTGAGATAAGGCAAGACTATAAAGGTGGATTCCACTGTCTTGTGGATCATGTTGAATGGGAGATTTGGTGCTGTACTCTGGGCTGGGAATATAAAGATGGGAAAAGTTGGGGTACCTGGGTGGCTCAGTCGGTTAAGTGTCTGACTCTTGATTTTGGCTCAGGTCATGATCTCACAGTTGGGGAGTTTGGCCCTGTGATGGGCTCTGTGCTGACAGTGCGGAGCCTGCTTGGGATTCTCTGTGTTTCCTTCTCTGTCTCTGCCCTTCCCCTTCTCTCTCTCTCTCTCCTTCCCTCCGTCTCTCTCTCTCTCTTTCTCTTTCTCAAAAATAAATAAATAAATATTTTAAAAAAGATGGAAAAAGTCAGGAATGAGGATGTGTTTGGAAGATGCAGGTTAAGTGGAAATTAATGTGATTATAAGTAATTCATGGAAATAGGTGAGATTAAGCATGTCCAGAAAGAGAAAAGAACTAAGGACAAAATCTTAGATTTTGGGGGGTATATGGAGAATCTGCAGATTTATTCAATTTAGGAGGAAACTCTGGGTGATTCAGCATTCAGGCAGCTAAGAGAGGATGGGATTCAAAACAAATAAGGCTGAGAAGCCAGGGAAAACAAACATGGAGAGAAGACCATTAGAGTTGTTTTTTTAGTCCTCTGTAACCTCAGGAATGTAGTTTCAGGTGAGCAGGGTTAGGGATAAGGGTCAGGATGGAATCCCCTGTAGAAAGGTTTACAGCAGTGATTCTATGGTCTCTAGACCAGTGTCAGCATCACCTGGGAACTCATTTCTGCAAAATCTTGGGCCTCACCCCAGACCCAAAGGAAAACTCTGAAATTGGGGCCCAGCAATCACCTGCAGGTGACTCTAATGGCTGCTAACCTTTGAGAACCACTGTGTTATAGGAATTCAGGGAGAGACTGTTGAACCCTAGTACCCCCCAAGTGTTAAATGTAATTGTTGAAGGATCTCTAGACCAAGGGTACAGTATTCTCAAGGGCTTCCTTATTTATCGTGGTGAACACAGACTGCATCTTCATTAGGATGGTATGATCTGAGGGAGAAACGTCAGCCCTGCAGTTTGTTAATTTGCTGTCACTGGAGGCTTTGGGGGTCATTTTCCCTCCATGCCATTTTTGTGGGGAGAGTTGTGATGGTACCTTAAGCCAGGGATGGCAAACAGATTTTATCTTTTGTGCTACGTTTGATTAGGAATGATTATTTGGGGGCATCTGGGTGGCTCAATTGGTTAAGTGTCAGACCTCAGCTCAGGTCATGATCTCACGGTTCATGGGTTTGAGCCCCACATCAGGCTCTGTGCTGACAGCTCAGAGCCTGGAGCCTACTTCAGATTCTGTGTCCCCCTGTCTTTCTGCTCCTCCCTTGCTCACGCTCTGTCTCTCTCTCTCTCTCTCAAAAATGAATAAACATTATAAAAATTTAAAAAGAGGAATGATTCTTTGGAAGTCTGTATTGAGATAAACTAGGAGACCACATCCACAGGGGAGAGAATCATAGTTAGCCCTGTCTGCCATAGGTATAGCAGGCAAGGAGGCAAGGCACACATGTCATATATGTATATGTATATATTTATATATACCATTCCTGCCATAAGCCTTTATCAGGATCCCCAGGACATGGGATACTTTTGGAGGAAACAGAAGCCTGGGAGAAAGGTGCTGAGGAGGTGCTGATGCATGTGAAAGCATCTCACGGTTTTTCTGGAGGCCTACCATGTTGGCTTCTAATATATGTTCTTGACACTTGACACCAACAGGAATGGCCACACCTTGGAGAAATTCTAGGAAAAGTAAAAAATCTTTGGGGTTTAAGCAAAGGGAGGAAAAATGTGTGCTTGCTCATTAGAAACATGAGAAATTGTATAGTTAGGGTCTGCTGTTCTCTTCTGGAATCTACTTCTGGCCTTTTGTTTTGCTGCTATACAGACACAGCATCCAAATGAGACCCTGGCCAGGAACAATAGTAACTGTTCTGCAGGTCCTCTGGGCTCCTCAAGACATGGCAGAACAACCCTGTACCCAGGAAGTTTTGTGTATTCATCCACTTACATAAATAGTTAAGTTGGCTCACTGAGTGGTGTTTCTTCATAGAGGAAGTAGCCTGCTATCTTAATTACCATCCTAGTTTGGGGAGTTAAGTCATTATACACATTTTTTTGCCCTGCAGTAGCATAATGATCATTTTAAGACAAAAATCTTAGAGAATATCATGAAGAGTAATTAACTATGACACCTGGCATAAGGAAGAACCAAATAATGTTATATAAAGCATAAAATTTAGCCTGCCTTTGAGGTAGATATGAACAAATGTTTTTCCTATTCAAACTTAAAAATCTGAATCAGTGACAAGTCTTTGGGTTTATGTGGAAGATCATCCACTCAACTGGCAGTAGAAATAATGGACTTGGGACGTAGCTGGAAAAAGCATGGGACTGGGGGACAGGAAAAGTGTGTTTTAGTTTTGGCTTTAGCGTTATTTTTGTGTTTTTGAGCAAGTTCCATCATCTCTCCGGGTCTCAGTATCTGGATCTGGAAAATAAAGGGAGTGAGCAGAGTACTCTAGGAGGTCCGTTCTAGTTCTAGGATGTCAGTGGTATATCTGGGTTTGTTATTTATTTGATCTAAACACACCACTGTCCTGGACTCACTGGGTTGAATTTCTGGTCTTGTTACCAGTTCTACTTTCCCTTTTTGCCAGGGAATGTTTATTCTCTGGGTCCAGTGATCCGAGCCAATGTCTGACTCTATATTCCCCTAAACACAGCTCTGTGAAATTCTACCTGTTGGGAGAGCAAATAAAAAGTCTTTGTGGTATAATTTAAAATAAAAATGAACAATCCCGCTCATTGCAAAGGGTCATCCAAAGTGCTTGAAATTTCTTTTATTTACTCCTTTGGCTTAAGGCATTCAAATCTTGCCTGTACATTAATTTATATTTCTTTGAGGCCATACTGTTTGAAATGCATTGGGTTAGGCAGAAAAGACCCAGTCTCTGCTTTTAGCGGCTTACAATGTAACAAGGACACTATCTGAAAGGAGTCACACGATGGTAACAGCTCCAGAGTTATTTCTGAACAAAGGAGTGACCACTGGAGGCAAAATTTAAACAAGTATGGTAGGAGATGGATCCCATTCTGGGATTCTGACTTTGCGTCTGTGGTTGGGACCTACGTGAATTATACACATATACTTTTTCCAATTCTGTGGGAAGTAAAGAAAAATCTGAATTCTCATTTGAAAAGAAATATAGTCTTCTTTATTCCATATTAGCTCAAATTAATTTTCTCTCTCTTTCAAGTAGAGATGCTAGCAAGCATGCTTTAGTGAATGTGTAAGGCCCACTTATGGAGAAAATCCCCAATAATTTATGTGCTACAGTGCTTAGGCACCCATTATTCCTTTAGATGTGCCTAATATACCAACCTTGCCCTCATAGTATTTATTTGCTTATGGAATCTTCATCCTGTAGGGCAATGATAAATTTCAGCCATGGCAACATTACATTCTTACTTAGTAGAATTCACATGAATGAGATGTCAGTGTATTTTGCTCATAAAAACCAGTAGGTAGAAACCAGGGCAAAATACTTAGTCAGCAATAGTCTCGAGAGTGTGCATGTGTGAATCTTACACTCTGTGTAAGTACTAGTACTCACTGTGTACAGGTACTTATACACCATTGGAACCCAAGAGCTATTGAACCTTTGAGAGAACCTCATTCTAAAAATTAGATAGAGGGGCACCTGGGTGGCTCAGTTGGTTAAGCATCCAACTTCGGCTCAGGTCACGATTTTATAGTTTGTTGGTTCCAGCCCACGTCGGGTCTGTGCTGGCGGCTCAGAGCCTGGAGCCTGCTTCGGATTCTGCGTCTCCTTTTCTCTCTGCCCTTCCCCTGCTCACACACACACACTCTCTCTGTCTCAAAAATTAAAATAAATAAAAAATAAAAAATTAAAAAATTTAAAAAAATTAGAGACTATCTTACAGTTTTAGCTAGATTTTTAAGCATACAAAACCATCAGATTTAGGTTGGTGCCGGGGAATCTGCTGAGCCATATGGAGGCATCTAAAGGTATAGATTAGCCCCAGGGCTTCAGAAATAGCCAGAGTACATTAGCAGGACCCTGAAAGAACTTGTGCACTTGTAAACTTGGCAGGCCCGTAGCTGTGAATGGTTGAGCCATACCAGATGAACTGTTGAGAATGTTGAGAGAGCCAGGGAAAGAACTGGGTTATTTCTGCCGCCTGAAAAAGGGAAAAAATAATCCAAATGACAGACATCCAACAGGATGGTGGTTCAGTACTTGGAAAGCAGTGAGACTGAAAACCACCTGTGGTTGGTAATGGAAAGCAAACATCTTTATTTATTTTTTTATTTTAAAGTCCTATTTTGGGCTTTATACCTCAAGTAAAATGCCAGGGGCACAGAGGTGGACAGTTGCTTATGTGACATCAAGGGTGAGTCCTTATGACTCATACAGAGTCCAGGGTCCCTGTGAATTAGAAAGAGTGAATGTACTGGACTCAATTCAAAGAACAGAAATTCAAAAGTATAATAGCTGGCTTAAGAAGACAGATTAAGAGGCCTAAATATGTTTGACTTGGATGAAGAACGAAAAAAGGGGATATAATAGCCTTCTGCAGGTCCTTGAGGACCTGAAACTCAAACTAAATAAGGAGAGGAATTGTTTGGGGTGGTGAACAGAGGCAAGCTATGCCTGACATGATGAAATTGAGAAAAGGAAAACTCAGCCTGAATGTCAGGAAAATATTTCTTATACAAGTTCTATAAATCTGCCAAGGGAAGTGGTAAAAGTCTTGTTATTTGAAATCACTCTAACCTAGATTGGAGAAACCACTCATATTTTTTAGTCCTCCCTGACTTCACCTTTTTGTCTATCTGAGAATCTATTATTTCTTTGTTCTCACCAGTATTTGCAAGTTCCCTATATTAGATGTTCCTTGTGGGAATATTGAAGATATATCGATTTTTAATTTAATTTTAATTTAATTTTATTTATTTTAGAGAGAGAGAGAGCATGTGAGAGTTGGGGAGAGGGGCAGAGGAAGAAAAAGAAAGAAAGAAAGAAAGAAAGAAAGAAAGAAAGAAAGAAAGAAAGAAAGAAAAGAGAGAATATCAAGAGATCAAGCAAGCTCCATGCTCAGCATGGAGCCTGATGTGGGGCTTGATCCCACAACCCTGGGATCATGGCCTGAGACAAAATCAAGAGTCAGGCACTCAACCAAGACACCCATGTGCCCCTATTTTAAATTTTAAAATAAATAATAAGTTGATTCACTGGAAAAAAAATCACCCAGGTGCTTGTACATTTTTTCTCCTTTCAGAGTCCATTCCTTACATTGTTTTGTTCAAGCTTATTTGGTTACAGACTTTAGTTTGATTTTACATTTAAAGTTTATTATTTATTTATTTATTTTGAGAGAGAGAAAGAGAGAGTGAAGGGGAGAGAGAGAGAGAGAGAGAGAGAGAGAGAGAGAGAGAGAAAGTGGAGTAGGGGCAGAGGGAGAGGGACAGAGAGAATCCCAAGAAGGTTCTGTGCTGTCCGGGCAGAGCCTGATGCAGGGTTTGATCCAATGAACTCTGAGATCATGACCTGAGCTGAAATCAAAAGTCAGTTACTTAACTGACTGAGCCACCCAGGTGCCCCTATTTTTACTTTTAAAATGGAATTGCAGCAAGAGTAAGTTTGATTGCATACTTCAATGTACTTAGAAATAAAATGGAATTATATCAGAAATCAATAGCAAAAGGGAACTTAGAAAATGCACTAATATGTGGAAATTAAACAAAATTTTCCTAAATAATGAATGAGTCACAAAAGTAATCTCAAAAGAAATTAGAAAATAATTTGAGATGAATAAAATTAAAACAACACAGCAAAACATATAGGATGCAGCTAACATAGTGCTTAGGGAAAATTTATACCTATAAAGCCTGTTTTAAGAAGAAGAAAGATCTCAAGTCAATAACCTAATTTATCCCTTAAGAAACTAGAAGAAGATAAGCAAACTAAACCTAAATCAAGTAGAAGGAAATAAATAACAAAGATTTGAATGAAAATAAGTAAAACTGAGAATGGAAAAACAGTAGAAAAATCATGGAAGCCAGAAGCTGGACCTCCAAAAAGATCTACAAAATCTTTCTTAGATAAAACTTTAGATAGATGAACTAAGAAAAAAAAAAAGAGAGAGAAGATTCAAATTACTGAAATCAGGAATAAAAGAGGGAAATCACTACTGACCTTACAAAAATGATGAGGATAACAGGGAATATTATGAACTACTGAATATCAACAAATTAGGTCATTGAGATAAAACGGACAAATTCCCTGAAAGACACAAATTACTGAAATTGCCTCAAGACGAAATAGAAATTTGAATAAACCTATTATAAGAGATTGAATTAGTAATAAAACAACTTCCCACAAAGGAAAACCTAGAACAAATGGCTACACTGGTGATTTCTACCGAACATTTAAAGAATAACACCAATCATTCACAAACACTTCCAAAAACTAGAAGAGAAAGGCGCACTTCCTAATTCGTTCTATGAGACAGGCATTACAGAACAAACCAGATAAAGATACCACAAGAAAAGAAAACTACTTATGAATATAGACACAAAAAACTACTTATGAATATAGACACAGGAACAGGACAAGAATGTCCACTCTCCTCACTTCCATTTAACATTGTTTTAGAGGGTAATTAAGCAAGAAAGAGAAATAAAAGGTATCCAGATGATAAAGGAATGGGAAAATATATCTCTAATATGGTCTAGAAGGTGGACCTAAGGAATCCACTTAAAAACAAAAAAAAAGTGTAAGTCAAAATAATAAACAAATTTAACAAAGTTGCAGGATATAAGATCAATATACAAAAACCAATTGTATTTCTACATGCTAACAATAAACATTCTAGAAATAAGAGTAAGAAAATCATCTACTTTTTAATAGCATCAAAAGAATAAAATACTTAGGTATAGGTTTAACAGGAAAGTGCAAAATTTCTACACTGAAAACTATAAAACATGTTGAAAGAAATTAAAGAAGATCTAAATAAAAGGAAAGATATCCCATAATCATGGATTGGAATACAAAATATTGTCAGGATGACAATATTTACCAAAATGGTCTACAGATTCAATGCAATCAATATCAAAAGTTCAGCTATTTTTTTCTGGCAGAAATTGATAAACTGATTCAAAAAATACATATGGAAATGCAAGAGACCCAGAATAGCCAAACCATCATGAAAAAGAGGAGCAAAGTTAGAGAACTCACAATCTGTAATTTCAAAATTTATTACAAGGTACAATAATTTAGACAGTATGGTACTGACATAAGGATAGACACATAGAGCAATGGAATAGAATTGGGAGTCCAGAAATACACCCTTACATTTATGGTCAATTGATCCTTGACAAGGTGCTAAGAAATACACAGTTTTAGAATATGACACAAAAAACACAAGCAACTGAAGAAGAAAATAGATAAACTGCATTAATGTTAAAATCTTTTTTAAAATGTTTATTTATTTTGAGAGAGTAGTGAGAGAGAGACAGAGAGAGAGACAGAGTGCAAGCAGGGGAGGATCAGAGAGAGAGGGAGACACAGAATCTGAAGCAGGCTCCAGGCTCTGAGCTGTCAGCACAGAGCCAGATGCGGGGATCAAATCCACAAACCGGGAGATGATGACCTGAGCCAAAGTCAGACACTAACTCAACTGACTGAGCCACCCAGGTGCTCCAAGGTTAAAAACTTTTTTGTTAAAAGAATACCATCAAGAAAATTAAAAGACATCCCACAGAATGGGAGAAAATATTTGCAAATAGTATATGATGCCGGACTCGTGTCCAGAATATATAAAGAAGCACTGCTGTATTGTAATCATTTATTTACTTATTAGTATCTCCAACTGGACTGTGGCTCTAGAAGGTCTACAGATTCTAGACCACCTCTAACAGGTCATTATAATCCGACCACCTCTAACAGGTCTGATATGGTATGGATGGTCATTAGGTAATCGTCAAATAAATGAATAAATGATGTGAGAACAGGAAGAGTAAACAATGACTCAAGACTGCAAGCGTAGGAACAAGGAGGTAATGGAAAAAATGGGTAGGGGCATCTATTTGTGGGAGAAAATGATGAACACCCACAGGCTAATTTCAGACAACAGGTGGGTACTCTAAGGCGGTACCCAGCCTTCCACGGCTCCTGTTTAGTACTGACTCTGATGTGGAAAATGGCCCAGCCCTGCTTACATTACCTATGCACTCCCAAGGACTCAAGATGTATATTTTCACCAAAGGCAGCATATAATTTTGAGAATTGTGATCATTTTTTCCATGTTCTTTTGAAGGCTGTAAAATAATTTTAGATGCAATAGTAATTCTAGGTCCTTGCTTACTCTTGACCTTTGAAGTTTGATTCAAAACATCGCACACCTCCCAGCCCAGATGTTGGCAAGTTAATGATATATTGCTGCAGGAAAGAGCATGGTCTTGTTTGCATGAGGAGCTGGAAATCTTTGGTAATGTTATCTTACCTCGATTTTCTTTTTGAGGATACAACTGAAATATACTTCTGTCGGTATAAAGGCAAAAGAGAAGGAATTAGGAAAAATAATGACACTTCCTAGTGTTTACAGTATGAAGTATTGTCTTGCGATTGGTGTGAGAAGTCTTCAAACCCATAGAGGCTCTTCTAGCCCAAGAATAAAGAGGATAATTTCCAGCTAAGTGCATCCAAAGGCTTTTTTTAGAGCATAAACTCCTTTTACCCATTTCTTACATCCCGTCCTCATCCTTGGTTTCTAAATGATAGGATTCGCACAGAACTAATTACTAAACCTGCCCTGCCAACCATTCTTAAAAGCCCTTTAGCTTTTTAACTGGCAAAATAAACTTTAAGAAGAATAATGTCTTTATAGGTAAGCAGTCAACAAATCTAGCCAATGCTATTTGCTTCTTCTTACAGTATACTGTGAGTCGTGATTTGTGTATATTTCTCGAGATTCTCTCCTGGGTGGAAGCGTCTTGAGGATATGGGACAGAGATCCTTCTTGGCCCCTAATACAATGTCGTACATTAACTAAGTGCTTAATAACTATCTGTGATACGGATAAATTAATCTGTAGCAGCCTTCTGGTGCTGGTTATCTGGTTAGCATGCAGTGCTGGGCGTGTCCGGCTCAGTGAATGCTAGTGAATTACATGTAATGGCGTTGTCTCCTAACGTCTCCCTAATAATGATTTTTTCTGGGGAAGGACAGCTAATCATGCCCTGGAGAGTCCTAGGCACCTTCTCCTTGTCTCCTTAGGTGGGAGTGTTGTCTTCAGGCACAGACAATCCTGGGCCTGGCAGCCTTACTAGCTTCTCTGAGTAGGTGGAGAATCTGGTTCAAAGAGGTTGTGGGACCACACCGGAGCTTCTACCACACGTTGGTGACAGAGTGGAGGCCAGACACCTTCCTGACCGAATAGCTGATTTCTTGGAAGCAATTACCAATAGCCAGCTCTTTAATGAGCGGACATTTTCTTACATGGAACTTGGCCTTTGCACTGGCTTCCTATGGGAACCTCTGCTTACAAATACCTCTGTTCTGTTCTTTTTTTACGTTTATTTATTTATTTTTGAAAGAGAGAGAAAGCACGAGTTGGGGAGGAGCAGAGAGAGGGGGGGGGAGACTGAGAATCGCAAGCAGGCTCCTTGCTGTCCACACAGAACCCAACACAGTGCTCAAACTCCTGAACTGTGAGATCATGACCTGGGCTGAAGTTGGAGGCTTAATCGACTGAGCCACCCAGGCAACCCCCCTCTGTTATTTTTAATAATAGTTTTCCAGTAAGGTTTCTTCACCCTGAGGAATCCAAAAACTCACACCCTGCTCTATTTAGTGTTCCTGCCATCTCCCCCTTACCCTGCTCAATGTAAAACTGCAAATAGCCAGGCAAGAGGGAGGTGCTGTTTCATCTGGGTGATTGAAGATATCATTCTTTCTTTCTATAATCGCCTAATACTTTCTCCTCTGCTCTGTAATCCTTGGTGTATGGCTTCTTCAAACTCCTAGAGAACCTTGCCAATTCTAAAATATATTTATTTGTGTTCTCAGTAATGGAGTTCTTTTGACTGGGAACTGTAACAAGAAAGGCCTCCCTCAACCCTGATTATGCATCGATGTTTACAATCAGCTCACAATATCATCACACCCCAGCTTTTCTATATAGCAATGTAATGACAAGACACATTGGCACGTTGGTTTAATCACCGCCCTCAACTGGAAATACATCCATGTAATATTTTCTCGCACTTTGTTTCCCAGAGAGTGCCAGACCAGCAGCCAGACCAGCAGCCAGCACCTGCAGTGACTGGCAAGGTGTGCCTGGCAGCTTTACCAGCCGGATGCCAGGTTCTATCCTGTTCCAATAATAGTGTCTGGGTGGCAAGCTGGCTTCCTGCTCACATATAAATCTGCCACAGGTCCATGGAGTGCTCCTGGAAGCCTGGACTTGGATTGGCTGCTCACCACCCACCTCTGAGGAAGGGAGTGACTACCCCCGACTCTTCCCTGAGTTCTAGTAACTGTGTGGTAGAATTCCCTTTGAAGGTTGAATGCCTGCTCCTTTTGGTGATTTCTGTGTCTACCTGGACCACCTTGGTTCTACTCTTGGTGCCCTACCACCCTCTCATGCAGAAATGACCTCCAAATCACAGCCGATGCTTCCCTACCTCTGTCTTGTACGGAGAACAGTTGGAGCCTGAGTGCACCAGCCAAGTGGCTTTGGGAAGGCAGATGGCTCTACTTCATTTTTGGTACAGAATGTGTTGAAGGGTCTACCCGGGCCCCTGTGGAGGCCAAATCAGCATGAAAAGTCTACATTTTTCAGTTGAATTACAGTGATTTTTCATGCCTAGTAAATACTCAAAAGAAGCATTCCTATTAAGTTCCTTTGCAAGTAGGCACTTGTCCTGGTAAGGACTTTCTCATTAAGGTAAGGACTTTACCATCTACTTTCCCATTAAGTAGATGGTAAATGAGGCTATTTCATAATTTCTACCACTGTTAAACTTTATGGAGATTGGGCAGAAAATAATAAGAAGTCTAGTTCTTTAGTAGAGAAGTATAAAGCTTTAGAGTAAGTGGCCAGAGTTTGAATTCAGTTTCTATACTTATGAGAAATAATATAGATAATAATAATAATAATAATAATAATAATAAAATAGAGATAATCATTATAGA
This sequence comes from Prionailurus bengalensis, assembly GCF_016509475.1. Taxonomy (NCBI): domain Eukaryota; kingdom Metazoa; phylum Chordata; class Mammalia; order Carnivora; family Felidae; genus Prionailurus; species Prionailurus bengalensis. The sequence goes on from NC_057355.1 coordinate 101,622,019, forward strand.
ATATAGTAATAATATACAAAATAATCATAGAATAATATATAAATAATGCAGATAATCATAAACTTCGACAGCACCATAATTGAAGATCAAATGTAAGAATGCATGAAATGCACTTAACACAGCACCTAATACAAAATTAATACTATTCAGTGCTTTAAGACTTTTTTTTTTCTTTCTGGCTTCTTTCCAAGTCCTCAGAATGGATCTGCGTTCACATTCTTCAGTGTTACTGGCAGTTAGCACGGATGGCAAAGAGTCTTAAGTAAGTTGGTTTGAGGTTGAACGGCCTTGCTTGAGTGACTGCAGAGGCCCATTTTACTATTGTGTAACTTAAATTTTTCAGCTTTGACCTCGATGACAGGTTTGTGTAACATGCTGCAAGTCCCCCTGTAATTATGGTTAGATGAAAAGAATATATGGGATAATGATATGACTTTTCCCCACCCCTTGCTCAACACTGTGGTATAGAAGGAAGAGGCCTCTTGAGAAAGCACTTTCGGAATGGTAAGAGCATGTGTGTTGGTTTGTCTTAGAACACAACATTCTTGGATTCCGCTCCTGGTGGACTTGGTCAGGCCTACTGGGCTGAGGTTCGCTACAGGAGACAGTTAGAATGCAATGCTATGCAAGCAAGTGCGATTCACGGCCACTGAAGATTTTGCAGAAATGTTAATGTTTGCGAAGTCCTCTGAAGTTCATATTTTCCATGCATCTGGAAATTCCAGTTGCCAAAATTGAATTGTCGCTCTTTATAATTTCCATTCCTTTATTTGGTAGCTAGTCTGGGACTGCTCTTATAAGGACTCATACCTTCCTTCCAAATTTCTTCTTTAACCAGGCTTTATTTGCCTAACAGACTGAGGGGTGTCCTGGATTTTTTGTTGAAATCTGAGAGTTTAAGTGTCTGTGCATTCTCTATCCTAGTCTGGTGGTGAGCCAGACACCATTTCTTTTCTTTTCACCCACTTCCTCAGTGACACTTTTAAGGGCAACAGAAGCCCAAATTAGAGCTTCTCGATTAATGTGCACACAAATCACTTGAGGTCTTTGTTAAATTGCTGATTCTGGTTTAGGGGGTCTGGAGTTGGCTTGAGATTCTGCATTTCTAACACGTTTCCAGGTGATTCCCATGCTGCTGGAATGTAGATCAAGAGCACATGTATAACTTCATCCTAGGTTATACACAAAATTCTGTAGGGATCCAAGTCTCCAAACATTTACTGAGACTTTCAGCAAATCTAGCGTTTTTTTTTTTTTTTCTCTCTGAATCCTCAGGTGGAAGTTTTGGATCATTTTATCTTTTGGCAATACTAAACACCGTAGATTTATGAAGCCCTACTGTAGATCTATTTCCCTTGATTAGTTTATATTACATTAATATTTATCATCCACGTAGAATTTCAATCCTCATATATGTAACTGTTGCTGTGACAAACAACATACATATAAATAGAAATGTTTAGTCAGCTGCAGTGACTCTCTTGAGGCTGTTTTGCTTTTGCTGGCCTTTGGATTTTAAGTTTCCTTTTGTTGATTTCACCATCAGATTCATGGCCTTGTCAAACTTAGTGATATGTATCACCTATAAGATACCAGTGGGGTGTTTGCTATTGGCACTTTCCTGGATAACTCTAAACTGCACGAAAATTGCTCTTAATCTTTTTTTGTCATCTGCTCCATTGTTTAATAGGCACAAAGAGCCTGCTAGGATTTCTTTGTTCATCTTGTGTGATTGAAAAATGAACAAATAAACCCAGACAACATGGTTAAAAACATCTCCCCACTTCCTCTTTTTGAAAACTAGGAATACATCTCAGACCAGAGAGGAGATGGAAATTTAGGATATACCTATTTGGAATTGAATAAAGTGACTTAGAGCTTATCAAACATCAACTCTTTTGGTTGAAAGCACAAATGATAGCATTGGCTAGGCTTTCCTGATTCTTCCTCCTTTCCTGGTTGTCTATTTATAATTTCCACTTTATAAGCACTTTCCTAGATTATCTAAAATTAATAACTCAAGCAATTAAAAGTAGTTTGCTACATTATTAGGCTGTTTATTTCAGAACTTTCTTCTTTCCTAATGTAAGGGTTTATTACTATTAACTTCCCTCTTCGAACTGATTTTGCTGCATCCCTTTTTTTGGTATGTTGGCTTTACATATCTGTTTGTTTCAAGATATTTTTTGATTTTCCTGTTGAGTCCTTATTTGGCCCATTTATGGCTCAGGAGTGTGTTGTTTAATCTCCATATATTTATGAAACTTCCAGTTTTCCTCCTGTTATTGATTTCTAGTTTCATATCATCGCAGCCAGAAAAGATACTTGGTATGGTTTCAGTCATTTAAAATTTTCTAAGACTTGTTTTGTAACCTATGACCTATCCTGGACAATGTTCCATGTGCACTTGAGAAGAATGTGTATTCTGCTGCTATTAGATGGAATGCTCTGCGTATGTCTGTTAGGTTCATTTGGTAGAAAGTACAATTCAAGTTCAATATTTCCCAACTGATTTTCTGTCTGGATGATCTAGCCATTATTGAAGGTGAGGTACTGATATCCTCTACTATTACTGCATTGTTATCTACTTCTCCCTTCAGATTTGTTGGTATTTGCTTAATATACTTAAGTGCTCCAACGTTGGGTGCATACATATTTATCAATGTTACAGTCTCTTGATGAATTGACCTTTTTATCCTTATATTACCTTCTTTGTTTCTTGTTACAGTTTTTGACTTAAAGTCTATTTTGTCATGTATCAATATAGCTATCTCTACCTACTCCTGCTGTCTCTATGTTTCCATTTGCATGGAATATCTTTTTCCATTCCACTACTTTGAGCCTATGTGTGCTCTTAAAGTTGAAGTGAGTCTCTTATAGACAGTATATAGTTGGGTTTGGTGTGTGTTTTTAATCAACCACTCCATGCCCTTTGATTGGAGAATTTGATTTACTTACATTTAGAGTAATTATTGATAGATAAAGACTTACTAATGCCATTTTGTTTGTTTCCTTGCTGTTTTGTAGTTTATTGTTCCTTCTTCCTCTCTTGATCTATTCCTTTGTGAATCAATGATTTTCTGTAATGCTATGCTTTGATTGCCTTGTCTTTATCCTTTGTGTGTCTACTGTAAGTGTTTGCTTTGTGGTCACCATGAGGCTTAAGTAAAACATAGATACAATAGTCTACGCTAATAACTTGGATCATGTACAAAAACTGTCCTTTTACTCCCCTGCATATTTTATGCTTTTGATGTCCCAATTTACACCTTTCTGTATCTTTTATCCATTAACAAATTGATGTAGCTACAGTTATTTTTAATAATTTTGTTCTTTCATCTCTATACTGGAGTTAAGTGATTAATACACTTATTATGGATTTGTATTATGGAGTATTATGAATTTGACTATATGCTTAACAGTGTATCTTATATTTCCATATGTTTTCATGTTCCTAATTAATGTCCTTTTATTTTAGCTTAAAGAAGTCTTTTCAGCATTTCTTGTGAAGCAAGCCAGTGGTGATTAACTCCCTCAGCTTTTGTTCATTTGGAAGAGTCTTTATCTCTCCTTCATTTCTGACAAACAACTTTGCTAGGTATAGAATTCTTGTGTGGCAGTTATTTTCTTTCAGCCCTTGAAATATATCATCCAAGGGGCACCTGGGTGGCTCAGTCAATTAAGTGTCTGACTCTTGATTTCTGCTCAGTTCATGATTTCATGGTTTGTGGGATTGAGCCCCATGTTGGGCCCTGCACTAACCGCTCTCTCTATCCCTGTCTCTCTGTGCTTCCCCTGCATTGGCTCTCAAAATAAATAAACTTAAAAAAAAATATATCATCCCACCCTTTCCTGGCCTGAAAGGTTTCTGCTGAGAAATCTACTGGTAGCCTTATGAGGTTCCCTTGCATATGAAGAATTTTTTTTTTCTCTTGCTGCTTTTAAAATTCTCTCTTTGTTGGGGAGCCTGGATGGCTCAGTCAGTTAAGTGTCTGACTTTGACTCAGGTCATTATCTCACAGTTCATGAGGTTGAGCCCCACATTGGACTCTGCTGACAGCTCAGAGCCTTGAGCCCGCTTCGGATTCTGTGTCTCCTCTCTCTGACCCTCCCCTGCTCACGCTCTGTCTCTCTCTCTTTCTCAAAAAAATAAACATTAAAAAAACCAAAATTCTCTCTTTGTCTTAGATTTTAGACAGTTTTATTATAATGTGTCTTGGAGAAGATTTCTTTGTATTGAATCTGTTTAGGGACCTATGAGTATCATACACTTGATGTTTAAATCTTTCTCAAGATTTCTGGATTCAAGCTTCAAGATGTTGACTTAGTAGATCTGAGGATGGCAATGATCAGTTTCCTTTGCTGATTCCTCTTCCTCTCTCTGACTTTTAAATATTAAAGTATCCCCAGATTCAGATGTCTTTTCTTTTCTAGCTATGCTCACTCCCTAGATAATGTTATCTAGGCACAGAGATTTAAATACCATGTACACACTGATTATTTCTATACTTATAGCTCCAGACTGCTCCTTTCCCTGAACTCTAGACTAATGCATTAACCACCTATCCAACATTTCAAACCTAGTATGTTTTGGTTCCCTTCCAAACCCGTTTTTTCCCCCCATAGTCTTTTCCATCTCAGAAAATGCAGCTATGTGCTTTTGGTAGCTCAGGTCGAATGCCTTTCTTATACCTCACATAAATATTGCTAGCAAATCCTTAACTTTCAAAACATATCCCAAATCTTACTACTCTTCATCATGGCCACTTCTCTATCCTGGTCAAAGTCACTATCATATCTCTCCTGGATTATGGCAATTGTCTCCTAATTAATCTCTCTGCTGCTCCATTCAGCACCAGCCTTCCAGCCTGCTCTCTCACCACACTTTCCCTTACTTCTTCCACTCATGCTATATTGGTTCCTAATTCTTCTTGAAATACACCATGTATGTTCCACCCAGAGCTTTCATACCAGCTGACCTCTCTGGCTGGAAGGATCTCTCTTGAGATATTTGTACACCACACTCTCTCACTTCCTTCAGGTCTCTTCTTTAGTGTGATCTAGCAAATAGAGGCAGCCCTGACTAACCCATATAGAATAGTGATAGCTCTACAACCCGACTTTATTTCTCTGCATAGTATTCATCCCCACCTGAGAGGTTTTACATTTTTATTTGTTTATTGTCTGGATCCTCCCATCAGATATAACCTCTAGGAAAGAATGACTTTTTTATGCCATCACTGAACAGGCACTCAATGTATACTTGTAATAGTTGTAGAATGAATGAATGAATGAATGAATGAAAGAGAACTGTATTTCCCAGCAATGATTTTCTAAGCATAGTGTCTATTTCCAATTAGAAATTTATTGAGGTCAGATACCCTATCTTGTTAATTTCTGTACCTTATCAAATAAACATTGTTGAGTGAATGAATAATTGTAGTGTAGAGGAAATACTACACACTTTAGAGAAAGGTAGCTGGGCTCAAATTCTGGCTTGGCCTTGGATTAATCATGTAACTTAGGCTAAGTGATTAGGTCTTCCTGAGCCATAATTTCCACATAAGGAGATAAAAGTTTTATTTATTTATTTATTTATTTATTTATTTATTTATTTATTTGCAGATAGAGAGAGAAAGAGAGGGAACGAACATGGGGAGGGGCAGAGAGAAGGCGAGAGAGAATCCCAAGTGGGTTTCATGCTGATAGTGAGGTTTTACCTCATGAACTGTGAGATCATGACCTGAGCCAAAATCAAGAGACAGACACTTAACCAACTGAGCCACGTAGGCGCCCCCCAAAGCTCTACCTATGGTTCTTCCAAGGATTAAATGAGATAACGTATTTAAAGTTCTTAATATAAAGACTTAACTATATTCGGAACTTAGCATATGGATGCTGATATTCTTCATCACCAATATTAATGTCTTCTCTCTTTTCCTCTTCATTATATTTACTTCCTACTTCACAGATTCTTTAAAATCAATGAAAGGTATTAACCCAAGCTCTGGTAACTGAGCTTCTCACTGCCCCAGGTTCATAAAGTCTAGATTAATGGAAATCCTAGATTTATCCCAAAGACTCAAGTGAAGAGTATAAATGGCCACAAATTCATACTTTGGAGGAGCTTAAAAATAGGTCTAGAATATATTCAGAATCCACCTACTACTACCTCTACTTTTATCTCTTCTGTAGATTAGTGCAACTGGTTTCCTAGCTTTTGTCCTTGTGCTAACTCTATTCTAACTATAATAGTCTTCTTGCTGTCCCTGGGGCATGTTATCATGCATGGCCCATCCCCAGGACCTTTGAGCTTGTGATGTCCTCTGACTGGAATATTCTTTCCTAAAATACTTGTAGCACTCATACTCTTGCTTCAGATCTTTGCTCAAAAATTCATCCTTACAAAAAAGTCTTCCTTGGGCCCCTTTTTGTCAATTTCAATGCTTCTACCCTAGGAAGACACATGACCTTTCCCACTGTACTATTTTTTCCATAACGTCGTGTCATCATAGGACAAACTATATATTTATCACTCAAGAGTAGAACATAAAGCTCCATGAGGGCAGAATTTTTGCTTGTTTTGTTCCCCCCCCCCCTTTACCCCAGTGCCTGGCACACAGTGGCTGATTAAAGATGTTTATTACATGAATTGGTAAATGAATAAATGAATGAATGAATAAGGGAAGAGGGATGGATAGGGGTTGCCTGAGTGTCCAGGTGGGAATGTGAACTGGAAGGAAGAGGGGTAAATTTAGAATACACATCTGCTTCTGTGTCCTCAGGCTTGGCTGGCTCAGAGGTGGCTCAGCTCCTGTCACCTGGCCCACTGACAGCTGACATCATAACAAAGCAATGTGCTGGAATGAGTCAGGTTCTGGAATGCTGGAAGACCTCCACGTGTCAGGGTGACCTTAAAAGTGGGGATCCATGGTCTCTTGTTGCATATTCCCCCCAAGTAATTAACTCAAGGCCAAGGACCCTCTCTGGTGTTGTCCCCAGTTCTCAAGAACAGATACAAAAAATGGTGGGTTTCCAGAAACATCTCACTGGTAGAGCAGAGTTGACTTCTTTGTTTTCTTTCTGGATTACGCTTTTGCTGGCTTGAAGGAGGCAACTAGCTGTGTAGGTTTAAAATGTTCCTTTAAGGGTCTACTATATGTCGGAAAGCAAAGGAAAGAATTAATTAAGCAAAGTAGAACTTGGAAGGTGATTTGACTATAGTTAGTCATCATCTTTAACCTTGGTGCTTTCATTATGCTCAGGAAGCATACTCTCTGGGTCACTTTGTCTTGTGGTGGCTCACTCGTCATGCCTGTCCCTAAAGGATATGGGCAGTTGGCTTAGATCAGTATTGTTGGACTGCTTCCTTCTTTGGAGAGTGGGCTGGAAAACTTCTCTGCTCTCAGAGGTGCCTCTGGGGGTGAGAAAGATGAATCAGATTGCAAGCAAAAACCAGAAAGAGGGATGGGGTGGAGTTGGGGAAGAGTCACTTCCTAACTTAACGTGACTTTCCCCAACCCTGAAAGAAAGTCTTGGGTGGTTTTTTGGAATGAGTAGCAGCTGAATCTCTTCTGGGATTTTAGGCCCCAATGGGCAGTCTCTCCCTCTGTGGGTCCAGCCTCTTCTGGAAACCCCCTTCCTGGCCCAGCTCCCATTGAATGGATGCTGAGAACACCACCTCCCACTCTTGACCCTTCAGCCCAAGGAGTGGTGGCATTTTGCTTCTTTGGCTCATCTTGAGGAAGTCTTGCCATTTCCTGTTTGGATTCTCAGCTTTTCCATCAGCTATGTAACCTCTTCTATGTATCAATTTCCTTTTGTTTGAAAGATACAGAATGGGTTTTGTTTTCTTGACTGCACTCTCACTGGTCTGCTCAGTTCAAACTGTTTTTAAATTTGTGAAGATAGGACTACTTCTCACATTGTTTTTGAGTTTTAAAAATGTATAAAGCTTAAAATATTGACTTTGATCTGTACAGATGTATACATTTATCTGGTCATGTCTTTGTTTAATATCTGTATACCACTCTATGGGTTTCCTGAACATGGGCACTGGGACACTGGTTTTCTGTTGTAGGTTGAAAAACCAGAGAATGTGCGAATGGTTTTTTACTTAGTTTCCCACTGTGTCATCAAATATCTGCCACCAACCAGAGGTACAGGTTTTTTAAAATTGCATTTAACTTCTCTGAGCCTCAATTTCTTCATTTAAAGAAAAAGGAAGTTGTATTTGATGGGTCATTTAAAAACTTTGATTTAGCCTCAAAACTCATTTTTAAAGTACAATCTGACCTGAACCTCAACATATAAAGTAGGAGATCCTAAGCTCTCCTCACTGACCTCCAGATGATCTCACCTTGTCTCCTACAACAGGCCTGAGTTCTCACTGTCCAGCGCTGGAGTACAAAATGATTAAATAAAGAGTACTCACATTCTGCTCTATTTTTGATTTTATGCTTCTTGAAGGAATCCAGAGACTTTGTTTCTCAGAATTTTATTTTTCAGTTTTAGAACTAAGATATAAAAAACACCAAACATTTTTAAGCTTGATTTTTACCTATCTTAATTAATTTACCTATGTCATCTTCATTACTTATCTTAATGCAAACATTTTTTAGCCTGATGTTTACTTCTCTTTACTTATCTTACTGTGAAGCAGAAAATCCCATGTTTCCTTGGAAGATCTAAGGTTTTGTTGGAAAAAAGTGCCAATAGAAAAGTTTCTTATTAAAAGAAATAAAACTGGGTCTGCCCTCCTAAGAGGATATTCCTGTTTCCTAAATGCAATATCCCACAGACACTGTCAGGGCTGCCTGATTCCCCTGGCCCTCATGCTCCTCCTCCTGCTAAGACAACATCTTAGCCTCTCTCTGCTCTCCATTGCACTTTGGAGAAATCCTATGCTGGGTGGAACTCTCAGGGGCTCTAGCTCAATACTCCCGTGACTTAAACTCAAGTTATCGTTGCCGGAACTCTGCCTTTGGCTTTGCTCCCAGTTTAGCGTATCGTGGACACCAAGTTCCCCTTAAACTCGATATTGAGGCAAAATCCACCTATTTTCCTGTGCCTGGTTTTCCATCCTGATTACCTGCTGAGAGTCCTAGCCACATCAGACCTGCTTGCCAGTTCCTCCCCAGGACTGGGCACTGCTTCCTGTTCAAAGCTCTTTAATGCTAATCACTTTTAATCAGAGTCTCGAATACGTCCTATTTCAGGACACTGGTATGCACCGTCCACCTGCCAGGACACCCTGTTAGATCTTGCTGACAAGGCCCCCCTCATGGACTTCTTTCTTTCTTTTTTGTTTTTTTTTTTTAAATTTTTTTTTCAACGTTTATTTATTTTTGGGACAGAGAGAGACAGAGCATGAACGGGGGAGGGGCAGAGAGAGAGGGAGACACAGAATCGGAAACAGGCTCCAGGCTCTGAGCCATCAGCCCAGAACCCAACGCGGGGCTCGAACTCCCGGACCGCGAGATCGTGACCTGGCTGAAGTCCGACGCTTAACCGACTGCGCCACCCAGGCGCCCCGATGGACTTCTTTCTTAAAGAAATCAGTTATCTGTTATCCGTTTGGGTGCCCTGAATATTCTGCCAGTCTGGGCTCCCTCACACTCCCCAAAGGCGGTCTGTTTCTTCATTACTTGTGCCTGGATCTTGGTCCTGTCCCATTATGGTCCCTATGGTTCTATCCTAGTTAAACTTTCCATGTCTAATCTGGGTCAGGAGCTAGTACTAGTTACATGAGACCTTTTGCCTGTCATAAGATGCAAATCCTTTCTGGGTCCAAATAATCTTATTTCCCTCTCCACACTATTATGCTTCTGTTAATCACATAATTATTGAATACCAGGTGCTAGAGGATATGAAGTTTAATAAATAAATGGCCTTTGGGAACTGATAATCTTGCAGGGAAGAGGTTTTAAACAACTAATTGTAACACACTATGATAATGATTGTGCTCTTAGAGCACAGAAGAAAGAAGTCCAAATACAAAGGGGGGGATAGTGGTGGGGGAAGAGACACTTTCAGGGAGCCTTGAAGGATTAATAGAAGCTCATCACTGGTGGATACCAGGGAGGAAAATCCAAGCAGAGACATCAAGACATGTTTGAGGAAGGTGGAGTTAGTGGTTGTGGGTGTGGCTGTAGCACCAAAGAAATGAAGGTGAAAAGGTATAAGATGAAGGCCAAGGGGTTTAGGCTGTATTGTTCAGCAATCAGAGTTAAGGGAGATTCTGAAGTAGCAGACTGTCACAATTGTATTTGCATCTTATGGAGATTCTTTGGAGGTATCGGTTGGAAGGAGGTGAGACCGGAGGTAAGAACACCAGTAGACAGGCTCTAATACAATAACTGAGGCAAGAAATAGTACGTGCTTATGAGGAAAACTATCAGTGGAGGTGGGCTGGAGTGGGGGAAGATTTGAAAAGTGTTTATGAAGTAGAATAGACAGGATTGGTGATCAGTTGAAAAGAAAAGTGAAGAGGGAGCTGCTGAAATTAACTCTCAGAAACCTGGGAGCTATGGAGGATAACTCCCAAATGTGTGCTTGGGGAATTGGGTAAGAATGGGGATACCATTCCCTAAGATGGGGCTGCAAAGGAGGTGATTTTGGACATGTTCTGTGAGAAGCATCTGGGGGATGCCAAGTAGAGATGTTCCATAGACAGCCCACAGTCTGAAAATCACATCCGGCTCAAGAAAGACTTCTTGGCTTCAGATTAATTTGGAAACTATCAATATATACAGGATGACCATAAATCCCAAAAACATAGACAATAATATTTTGTCGTGTATTGTAATATAGTATTGATAAATCATTTCTTATGGATTCACCTACATTTCCAGACTTTATGGCCATCCTGTTGAAATCTGTTAGAGCCAGATAGAATATATAATGTAAGAAAAGAAAGGGATTGAACCTGGAGTCCTGGGAACTACAGTATTTATGGGGCAAAGGAGACTGAGAAGAAACAGAGAGGAGGTGAGATTTAAAGCCCTGAGAAAGCCCAAGAGGAGAGTGCTACTTCCACTGAGATGGAAGGGAAAGTGGTGAGATGAGTAAGAATGTGCAGATGTCAGCCCAACTTGCCATCAGACTCCTTTAAACCTTTTCCCCCAGCGGCCAAAAGTATTACTTTCTCTAGAACAGTGGTTCTTAACTTTTATAGGGTAACACGTTCTTTGAGAATCTGATGGAAGCCACGGACCCTCTTCCACCCATGAATAGCAGGAATGGAATGCAGTGTTATGGGGTCACAGAACTTCTGAGCCCAACACCCAAGAATCTCAGGTTAAGACTCCTGGTATTTTATAAAAATGCTTCTAAATACAGAGAAGGTCTTAGTTTCCCCGCATTTTGGGGAAACAGAGGTTTATTTTCTTGTGAGACAGCAGAAGAAAAAGAATGAATGCTACACAGCAGCATGATGTCATTAAGTTTATCAAAGCCCAAATGATTTTTTTTTCTCCCATTAGAGGGAATTTTTTTTCCTTTCTTTTTTTTTCTGTTGTCTCTTCCTAGACAGCTTAATTGTTTTTTCTCTGAGCTGAAATTGACTTCACCTTTCTTTGCATAGTTATTGATTGTTGCTACCATACATTGCTTCCGCTTGTAAGTCTCAGCCACAGAGTTTTCAGAAAATTTTTAAAATCATATTTCTTCTAGAGAACATTTAGAATCCTATTTTCCCCCAACAGATGTAATGCAGTTTCTTTACATTGCTCCTTTTCGTTTGACACTGTGATCATATCTCCTTTAAACATTCCTTAATTTGGGCTCTCTTGGGACTGTGTCCTCCCTTTCTGTCTCTGTGCTCTTTGTAATTGTTTTTAGGTCTCTTTGTTGACTTATTTGTGCAGCTAAGGGCATCTTCGAAGGCTCTGTTTCGTTTGTTTTTTACCCACTCCTTTTCATTTAGTTAATTCTAACAAACATTTGAGTGGGGACTATGTTTCATGCACTTACTCTTATAACTGCAAAAATCCTCTCTGAGGATTTATGCCTCCAAATTGTGCCTCTAGCTCTGACATGACACAATGACATAATTCCCACGCTGCCACCACGTCACTTCAAGATGTCCCAGCTCTGCTTCCCCTTCTAACTGGCCTTTCTTACAATTTCATTTTTCCATGCCAACCAGTAGCCTCATCAATTTTCAGTTTCTCAGCCTAGAAGTTTGGAATGTTTTTAATCTTTGATCATACCAGAAGTGAAAAACAAGGCAAAACTACCAAAACTCTGTTGAAAACTCTGTGACCTTGTTAAGTTCACAAAATAAAACACTGTTTTCCAGCTTATTGATCTTTATGATCAACTTTATTGATCTTGTACTTTTAGTGATTCCCCTTTTAGTCCTGCTACTTTTCTGTCTTTCATCATTTTCTTTCTTCTTTTTTCATTCTTGTGTTTTAGGTTCTTCTGTGTCATTATCCTGATCTCACATTGCTCTCCCTTATATGCTTTTGTACATTATGTACTTTTGCACTTATCATATGTGTGGACTATGTCCAATAGATGTCAATCTGTTATTTTGGATATATTTCACATGTTGATAATTTAATATCAGGCATCGAAATTCTCCACTTAATATCTAGATTATTTTTTATCCTACTCTCCTTCAATATCATCTGGTTAAGCTTGGAAAATTTCAGATGGGAAAACAAAAAAGGTCAATGATATCTAGCTATAGATCTTCTTGTCACATCCTAAATTTTACAGTTTTTACGTCACAACTCAATTTTTCTTCTCCTTGGTTTTATGATTCTCACTGTTGGATTATGGCAAAGTTGACATCAGAATCATACTCTGAAACTTCCACACCAAACTGAGATAGCAGTGTCCTATTCAGAACAATATGAATTTGAAATCATAAGAGGGACAAACTTACAAAAGGTGACAAATGGGCTAGAGGTGAGTCAGTGTCTATCACTTAATTTGGCTTTTTGGCTTTTCACTAAACCTTTTTTTCCATGAGGGTGTTTATCATAATAGACATATGTTTTCAATGTATCAATCAGGAGGGTGTGTGGTCTTGTTTATTCTTGATTAAAAAGCCTATGTCAAATAAAAATCATTTCAAAGTTCCAGTAATAATTGGAGCAATAAGATGGTAAGGGGTAATTAAAGGATGTGGCTTTCTTTCAGAAACAAAAACGAATCTGGTGACCACATGTACTCTCCTCCTCTTCTTTAATGAGTGTGCTGAAAGATGTCAGGGTTAGAAACTATGGAGATTGGAGATACACCAACTTCATGCTAATATGTCAGATACAAGTCCAAATTCCCACATTGACTACATTCAGGAATTTGCACCTGGTGATGCTGTATGCTAACCAGCAATGTGCACATTTCACGCTGTGATGATGCCTAGTCATAGTGGCACTGGTAGTGTAGATGTCTGTTCCCCACCACCCCGCCCCCCACTTTCCTCCCCCCCGCCACATCTTTTAAATGGGAAGTATAGTTGCTTACCCTTCCCATTTTGAACTCTTGGACTACAAACCATAAATTACCCAGGTTATTGCTCATGAATTGTGGCCATTTAAGGACTTTCTATTTCAGCTGGTTTGACTTGGAAAACTCAGACCATTGAGAATGAGAAATTAGCCTGGGGACAAAATGTTTTTACTATACACAGTGCTGTTTTCTTCTTTTTTGCAAAAATTTTGTTGAGTTTATTGGCCAGCATGAAAAAAAAAATTCCAATCCTTTTGGTCAGTACTGAATGATTTGATCCCATGTCTTTGTGTCTTTTGAGAGTTGTCCAATGGGTCCATCATAGCACATTAAACAGCTGCTCTTCTGTTCTATTTTGTGCTTTATTGGTCAATTCCCATTGGTTTAGTTTCTGTGCCTTTAATAGGACTGTCTATTTAGATTAATAGTCATGAACACAGTGATGTGGTGATAAGGACCATCTTCTATTTGGCTAATTCAATTGTACTTGAAAAATGTGCTCTGAGATCTACTTTAAGGAAACAAATAAGAAAGAATGTGATAATCTGACTATTATCTTAGCCATTGAGAAAATTAGATATGTGAATAAAAAAGTAACTCGGGAAAAAGATAAAGCATGCTCTAAATGTGGTATAGGAATAAATGGTGTGAGAACAGCAAAGGTAGGTGAGGGCAGTAGGTATGTATTCTTCCTAAGATCCTTACAGGAAAGGTTGATGGTAAACTGTCACCTCATAAGTGGGGAAAGAATGAAGGGAACCTTAGTTTCCTCTTTAGAATAGAACCCTTTGCCTGTGATCAGTTACTTATTAGGCTACTACACTACAATGCTTCTGACTAATTATTCTTCTAATTGGCTACAGCACACTTTTAACTAGGGTTTCACATTTATTTCATCTAAAAGAACTTTAAGAAATTGCTTAAGTAGTCCCTGAGGCCAGCACATGCTTTTATTTGAGATGTTTCAAGATCGATTATCTGACTCATTAGAGAATAAATATGAATATTCTTCATGGGAGTTAAGGACTGTGTTCTAAGACTTTTTAAAATTTAAATTTTAGTTAATATACAATGTCATATTGGCTTCAGTAGTAGCATTCAGTGCTTTCTCACCTTACGTACAACACCCAGGGCTCATCACAAGTGTCCTCCTTAATGTCATCACCCATCTAGCCCACCTGTGTTCTAAGACTTAGATGTTGCCTCTTTAATAAATCATGCTTCTTCATTGTACTATTTTGAGTAGAAAAGATGCTGATTCTTCTTTTAGATGTGTGAAGATGAAGGATCATGTTCCTGGAGTGGGAAACTAGATGCAGCTCAGACTCCAATGTTAGATCTTGGAATGAATGCGTCATACCAAGGGGGTCAGGCTTTGTCTACACTGACATGTTGGTGGATGAGTTACTTAAACTCTTAAACTCAATTTTTCCATCTGAAAAGTTGAGATAACATATTACTTTGCAGAGATTAAAATATATATTATATTTATTTGGAAAATAGTAGATGCTCCAAGAACTATAGCTCCTATTACAACAACAGCAACAGTAAGAACAACAATGATAAATAACACAGAGTGCTTACTATATTCCAGATGCTGTTCTAAGAGTTTTACATGTGTTATCTCATTTAATCTTTGCAACAATATTATAGGCTACCCATTGACTCCATTTTATAGGTAAGGCACAAAGAGTTTAAAATATCTTTCCACCTTGTTATTTGTCCACAGTGAAGCATAGTATCAAAGATGCAATACTATACTTATTCCAAAGATTTTCTTTGGAAGCAATGTAATGAAACATTTTAGGACATGATGCCGATAAGCAGAACTTGGAAAATCAAGAACGTTCTCAATTCTTTCCCTTTGCTCAGCTAATCAATTTTCAATTCATGCCCATTGAGAAGGCTGGTATTTTAACATTTGTGGACATGTTTCAGCCTCAACTGCTATATTCTGATGGTGAACTGTCTTTTTCTAGGAAGTACACTGTTTTTGTAAAACCTAATAATACCTGGAACTGCTTGTTGTTAAAGAATCTGTTTAGAATTTTGGGGAGAGGCAAATAGAGTGACTATTGACTGATATCACAATTTGAAAATTATTTTAGATGTTTGTGCTCATTATTATACACAAATGACATTTAAAACTACGGGCCAGTGCTCCTACTGTTTCTTTCGTTACTTAAAAAAATATAAAATGGGGCGCCTGGGTGGCTCAGTTGGTGAAGTGTCCAACTCTTAATTTTGGCTCAGGTCATAATCTCTTGGCTCATGGGTTTGAGCCCATGTTGGGTCCACACTGACAGTGCAGAGCCTGTTTGGGATTCTCTCTCTCCCTCTCTCTCTGCCCCTCCCCCACTCGCACACATTAGCTCTCTCTTTCCCTCTTAAAATAAATAAATACACTTAAAATATATGTAAAATAAAACAAGACAAAACAAAACAATCTGGTTTAGAAGTGAAGTCATAAGGCCATTACATAGTTGCATTTTTTTTTTTACTTGTTTTTATTTTGTTTTCTGTTGAAAGAATAGAATGAAAAACACATTTAAAAGTCAGGCCATTCTGCATTTGGCAAGGAGCTAGTTTAATTAGGTAATTATCACAGTTTCTTTCTGTTCTTCAGAATCAGTTTGTAGCCTGAAGCATTTAAAATTTCTTATCATAAAATTTAGATAGGATCTGTTTTGGGGAAGAGTTTGGGAAGGATTGGTAATAATTCTTCTTTGAATGTTTGATAGAATTCACCAGTGAAATCATCTGGTTCTGGACTTTTATTTGCTGGGAAGTTTTTGATTACTGATTCATCTCCTTGCTAGTAATCCCTTTGCTTAGGGAAATTAAGAAGGAAATTCCATTTATAATTGTATCAAAAAGAATAAAATACCTAGGAATAAATTTATTCAAGGAAGTGAAAGGCCTGTATATTGAAAACTATAAGTTATTAATGAAAAATTGAAGAAGACACAAATCATTGGAAAGATATTTCACGCTTATGGACTGGAAAAATTAATATTGTTATTAAATGCATTAAAATGTTCATACTACAAGCAATCTACAGACTCAATGCAATCCCTATCAAAATTGCAATGACATTTTTCACAGAAATAGAACAAACATTACTAAATTTTGTTTCAAACCATAAAAGATCCTGACAGTCAAAGCAATCTTGAGAAAGAAGAACAAAGCTGGAGGCATCATGCTCCCTGATTTCAAAATATATTACAAAGGTATAGTAATTAAGACAGTATGGTACTGGCATGAAAACAAACACACAGATCAATGGAACAAAATAGAGAGCCCAGAAATAAACCCACACATATATGGCCAATTAATTTATGACAAAAACAGCCAAAAATATACAATGAAGAAAAGATGGTCTCATCAATAAATGGTGTTGGAAAAATTAGATAGCCACATGCAAAAGAATGAAACTTGACCACTATCTTCCATCAGACACAAAAATTAACTCTAATGGATTAAAGACTTGAACATAAGACCCGAAAACATAAAACTCCTAGAAGAAAACATAGGCAGTTAGGTACTTGACATGGGTCTTGGGAATGATTTTGATTTTGACACCAAAAGCGAAAGCAAACATAAACAAGTGGGACCACATCAAACTAAAAAGCTTCTGCATGAGAAAGAAACCGTCAACAAAATGAGAAGGCAGCCTACTGAATGGGAGAAAATATTTGCAAATTATGTATCTGATACA
The DNA here is from genome assembly GCF_016509475.1 of Prionailurus bengalensis. Lineage (NCBI taxonomy): Eukaryota > Metazoa > Chordata > Mammalia > Carnivora > Felidae > Prionailurus > Prionailurus bengalensis. Next base: position 101,639,201 of record NC_057355.1, read on the forward strand.
TAGGGGGCTATAGGGGGCTAACATCCAAAATACATAAAGAGCTCACACAACTGAATTGTAGAAAAACAAGCAATCCAATTAAAAGTGGGAAGATCTGAATAGACATTTTTCTTTTTTTTTTTTTTTTCAAAGAAGCCATACAGACAGTCAATGGGCACATGAAAAGATGCTCAACATCACCAATCATTAGGGAAGTGCAAATGAAAACCATAGTGAGCTATCTCCTCATACTGTTTAAAATGGCTATTATCATAAAGACAAGAAGAACAAGTGTAGGCGAGACTATGGAGAAGAGGAGACCCTCATGCACTGCTGGTAGCAATGTATATTGGTACAGCCACTATGGAAAATATTATAAAATTTCCTCAAAAAATTCACAATAGAACTACCATATGATCCAGCAATGTCACTTCTAGATATTTATCTGAAGAAAATGAGAATGCTAACTTGAAAAGATACATACACCTCACGTTTATTGCAGCATTACTCCCAAGATATACAAACAACCTGTGCTTATCAATGGCTGAGTGAATGAAGAAATTGTGATGTGTGTGTGTATATATATATATATATATATACACACACACAAATACACACACACACACACACACAATGGAATGTTATACAGCCATAAAAAAGAATGAAATCTTGCCATTTGTGACACTATCATTGGAACTTGAGAGGATTATGCTAAGTGAAATAAGTCAGACACGGAAAGACAAATACTGTATGATCTCTCTTACACACTGAATCTAAAATAAACTATAACCCAGCTCATAAAAACAAAACAAAAACATGTAAGGAGTATTCTGCAGTTGTCAAGGAGCCACTTTAATCAGGTAATGACCACAGTTTCTTCTTGTTTTTCAGAATCATTTTATAGTCCAAAACATTTAAAATTTCTTACCATAAAATTCAGATAGGTTACTATAGCTTCCATAGTTCTATAGCAACTAAGCACATAAATATTGTGATTAAGATAATAGAAAATATTAATGATAGTACAAAGGGATTTATCTAAAAAAAATACTGAGAAGTTAGATACACTTTCATAAAATTCATTAGTAGTTATAGTGAGTTTTTATTAATAATAATGTGCACATTTTTGATGCCTAAGCAATTAAAATTTTTTAACATTTATTTATTTTTGAGAGACAGAGCGTGAACAGGGGAGGAGCAGAGAGAGAAGGAGACACCGACTCCGAAGCTGGCTACAGGCTCTGAACTGTCAGCAGAGAGCCCCATGCAGGGCTCAAACTCACTAACCACCAGATCATGACCTGAGCCAAAGTCAGAGGCTTATCGGACTGAGCCGCCCAAGTGCTCCAAGTGCATTAACAATTTAAAAGTCTCACTGGGAGTGAAGAAAATGAAAGGTTTGATCTAACATTTCCTGAACATTCTGGGTACTATAACCATGGAAACTGTAATATTGTAATACAACAATGTTAATAAACTAAGTTAACAAAGTAATTTGTTTCTGATATGTAGTATACTGATGCTAGTTTGCGGTATTTGGTTCTTCATTTCTTTGCTTTGACAGGTCAGAAGTTTAGCCATCTCAAATGCGTTGTTTCGTTTGTAATGTTTTGTGGGTGGGGTGGGTGGATTAAAGGACTCCTAGATACATTGTTTCTTGGGTATTGGAAGTCTAGGTTGAAAGAACTCATCTGTCTTGTTAATTACAAATGCACCACCGGTGGAAGAGGGGTTGGCAGAGGCCAATTTGAAGAAGGATCTACTACACTGATGTTTTGCTGACATTTCAACTAGTGAATTTTACTGCAGAAGAAAAGGTCCAGGCGGTGTGATCCTGATGTGTTTGAGGGTAGCCCCCTCAATTCCACAAAAGCTTGTGTGAGTCTAAGGTAAATGCTCTTGCCACTCAAATTCTTTGAAGAAACAAAACAATAGCCATACACAAGATTACTATCTGAACTTAAATGCGTTATAGGCAAGTTATATGTATCTATATGCAGACAAGATGTATATTATCTTCCTACTTTCAGATTTTATGTTTCAAATTATTCTACATAATTTGAACCCAATGTGGGGCTGGAACTCATGACCCTGCGATCAAGAGTTACATGCTCCACTGACTGAGCCAACCAGGTTCCCCACAATTATTCAAGGCTTTTAATTTTATTTTTAAACCAGCTTTAGTGAGGTGTAATCACATAGAGTGAAATTCCTTTTTAGGTATACAGTTCAATGATTTGACAAATGAATACAGGTGTGTATCCACTATCACAATGAAGATACAGAACATTTCCATGACCCCATTAAGGATGCTTAATGCCTCTTTGTAGTCACTATCCTTCTCCTATCCCCAGACCCTGCTGATTTTATCTCTCTTCCTATAGGTTTCCCTTTTCCAAAATAAATCTGACATAAATAAAATCACGCAGGGGCTCTGGGTGGCCCAGTTGGTTAAGCGTCAGACTCTTGATTTCGGCTCAGGCCATGATCTCCTGGTTGGTGAGATTGAGCCCTGCAGCGGGCTCTGTGCAGACAGCGTGGAGCCTGCTTGGGATTTTCCCCTTCCCTCAAAGTAAATAAACAAAAATTAATAAAATAAGATAAAATCGTGCTGTGTGGGAGGCTTTTCTATTTTCATCATGAAAGCTAATATAGTCCCTGCTCCTTCTGCCTGTGCTATGCTTACATTCAATTTTTGACTGTTTTTGTTTTGGGTGCCCAGAGAGCCTAGGAGAGGCAATGAAAAAGAGATAAAAACAAAGGGATTGTTACATGGGAGTTAAGAAGAGTGGTATCAATATGAGAAATGAATGAATGGAACACATTTCTTTTGTCTGCTTCCACCTGTCGATCTGAAGCATAATCTAGAGCAAGTTCAAATTCTGGAAGGAATAATGACATGATGACAGCTGTGTGACAGGATGACTGTTTCCAACATCACACACAGGGGGGTTCAGAACACGCATATCTGTGGAGATGTGTGAAGATGTACAGCACTTATGTGGCCATGGCTGTTTCCCTCTCCCACTGCAGACATGAATGATCGGTCAGGACTCTGATCCCAACATGCAGCCTCCAATCCTTCTCAGGACAGCATTCTTGAACTTACTATTTGTGGATCAGAACTGTCAAAAGAGATGAAACCTATTGCCACTCCAGAGGCTTATGTTTAAGGACATAACAGTTGTTAATAAAGCATCATTGGATGAGGTGAGGTTTTTGGCTGGTCTTAGAGACAGAGTATTTTGAATTTATTTGGTAGCAAGACCCCCAGCAAGATCTTGGTAGAGTCTATCGCAGAAATGCTTTCCAAGGGCATTATTTGAAGTATGATACAACATTGCTTTCTGTAAATATTTTGCAAGCTTTGCAAACATACAGGATAAATTTACCGAATCCTAGAATTTTTGTTTCTTGTTTTCTATTCACAGTCATTAAACATTCATTTGTTAAATGGTTAACACATTCCATTACTCTACAGAATTTATATTTGTACCACAACAATGTTTCAGAGCAATTCAAGATTAAATTAATGTGACAGGTCCTATTTATCAATATGGCAGCCCAACTGTTGGAGGACAAAGGATGATTTACACCCGTGTGTGTGTGCGTGTGTGTGTGTGTGTGTGTGTGTGTGTATGTGCATGTGTCCATACACATCTTACATAAACTTGTGGGCTCTGCTTTGGTATTTCTTTAAAACTGGAGGATTCCTGATAAAATAATCTTCTAAATACCTCAACATATGGTTTGAATCATCAAAAAGAAAAAAAAAACACTTGTAAAAGCACATAGAGGCACCCAAAAACACGTACATCTTACAAGTCAACTCCCTTTGTAGTCAATGTAAACCATGAAAGACAGTTATTTTGAGTCAAATTCCAACATATGTATATTTTCAAAGTATCTTGCTCACTTGAATTATGAGAGGTGCTTCAAGTAAAGACAACACGGGAAATTCACTATACTTACACTATGTGCTTATAATTAGAATATTTTCTGGCCAAAGGTCAAAGCTATTTTGAATGCCTGTGTTGCTATGGATTTTGTTTGTCCTAAGAGTTTGTAAAAAGGAATAAGAGGGGCCAATCATTTCATATGCTTACATGTTCCTGTGACATGCAAGGAATTCCTGTGACATGTCCATGGAATTGGACATACTAATATGAATAAATGATAATTAAATGCAAAATGCAGTCGATGACAAAGATGTTAGTACTTTCAATATTTTTTTTGTGGTAAAAACATAAACTGCCCAATTTTAGACGTAGAGAGGCCTCAGAGGTCATCATCTAATCTCATTGTGCAGATATGCACACCCAGCAGCAGAGTGGGTGTGGGAGTTGTTTAAAGTCACCCAGTTAGTTAGAGCAGACTTGTTGGTAGAATCCATGTCTGAAGACTTGTAGTTCTATGTCTTTAGGCATTTACTTATTTTTGGTGTTTTTTTTTAAACTTCTCACTTGAAAGTTCTGTAGTCATTGGGAAATTACTTCAGTGTTGACAGTGCTCCTCCCTGGGCTGGCAAGAAGAGCTAAGGGATGGTGAAGAAACTTGCATTCATGATTTCTGTGGGGAGCTGACATACAGGAACACCGGGGGTGACTTTAAGAAGGTCAAAGCCAGGGAGGTTGGAGAACCCAGGTGACTTCTTTCTATGAACATATCACTGCTCGCTTGGAATTTAGTCATGGAATGGCCAAAAATTTTTTTTGAAAAAAAAATTTTTTTTAATTTATTTTTGAGAGAGAGAGAGACTGACCATGAACGGGGGAGGGTCAGAGAGAGAGGGAGACACAGAATCTGAAACAGGCTCCAGGCTCTGAGCCATCAGCACAGAGCCTGACGCGGGGCTTGAATTCCCAAACCGCGAGATCATGACCTGAGCCGAAGTCGGACGCTTAACCGATTGAGCCACCCAGGAGCCCCTGAAAAAAATTTTTAAGGTTATTTTTGAGAGAGAGAGAGAGAGAGAGAGAGACAGACAGAGAGTGTGAACAGGAGAGGGGCAGAGAGAGAGAGGGAGACACTGAATCCAAAGCAGGCTCCAGACTCTGAGCTGTCAGCACAGAGCCCGACGCGGGGCTCGAACTCAAGAACCATGAGATCACAACCTGAGCTGAAGTCGGACGCTTAACCGACTGAGCCACCCAGGCACCGCATGGAATGGCCAATCTTGTTCTGTTACCTGACATTGTCGATACATGTAATTTCCTTTTCCATGCATGTTGTCTTGTTTATGTGGCACAGCAGGGATGGCCCCTGCAGAGCCGAAAGGCTGGTGTGGGGACAACTATGAGAACTTCCTTGACATCTTCAGCATCAGTTGATGAGCTCTGTGAGTCCGGAAGAGGGGTGGGTTGGGCAGATCCAGGAAAATATTATCTTGATGCTGTTATTGTGGTAATGTTTTTACATGCCTCTCTCCTCTTTGTTGACCTGGCAACCCCCTATTCATCATTCAAGACTGAGCACTCATGCATTGTCTTCTTTGAGTGTCCCCAAGACTACCTTTCCCCTTTCTCTCTCCTTTGTGTTCTGTGTTTCAGAGAGATATATTTGAAATGAGGTGGATGATTTCTTTTCTTTTTTAAGTTTATTTATTTATTTTGAGAGAGAGACAGCATAAGCAGGGCAGGGGCAGAGAAAGAGAGGAAGAGAGAGAGAGAGAATCCCAAGCAGGCTCCACACTGCCAGCACAGAGCCAAACACAGAGCTCGAACCCACACAACGATGAGATCATGACCTGAGCTGAAACTGAGAGTCGGATGCTTAATCGACTGAGCCACCCAGGCTCCCCTGGGCTGCATGATTTCTGAGATCATTTCCACTATTTAACATTTCCTAGTCCTTTTGACTTTCAGGTCAGTACAGACACTGCAGCTAGAAATAGCTGCTTGGAATGTTTAGGAAGAGACTTGGTGAGTCAAGGCCTCTCAGTTTTCCTTGCCTTCCAGCATGGAAAGAACATGGAAGGGACGTGATGTTCTTGCCTGCCTTGGGGAGATGCAAATGCTCTGAGAGCACAAGAGCTAGGAGTAGGAGATCATAAACGGCAGAAACTTCCAGCTAGAGTCTGAGACAGGGACTGAAGAACACCAGGCTGGTTCTCAAGGAACCATGTGGAACCAGATGCACCTCCAGGCACATGATGAATCACTCCACTTCATGGAGAAAATCCACAGCCCTGAGGTCCTTCATCCTAGCCCCCCAACAAAGTTATGCAACTTCTGCCCAGACACAACCTTGAGAGAAGGAGAATGAAGAAAGACATCCTGAGAAAAAACACTCAGCCCTGCTGCAGGGTTTGAACTTTGAATTAAATGAATATTTAACCTACTATCAATTGCATTAGACCAAAAGAGGCTGGGATAGCTTTAACTGACAAATATAAAGCTTTTTTTTCTTTTGCTATCATTGGACATGTGAATTTGAGGGCAAGATGAGATCTACTAGAGATAATAAAGATCATTCCTTTTTAAAAGTATGTCTAAGCATCGGGTAAAGTTAACTTGTCCATCCTCCTTCCCTATCACCATCAGCCCCAAATGATGTTTTAGAAAAAGATTTAATAAGTAAAAATAGGATCAACCAGCCTAGATCTGCAGATTACATAAGGAGACGGTTTCACAAAGTCTTGGACATTGTCTTTGGGTGTCTTGAGTGTGTAGCCTGTCCTCTGCTCTAGCACTCATGGCTTGGGGACACCTTCCTGGTGCTCTTGCCAGACTTGAGTCCCCAGAGGAGAGGGCCTTGCATGTCCCTTGAGCCTCTGGCTCTTCTACAAACACGCCATTAATTAGGGACACAGAAAATGTCCTTCCTTGGGGACGCTTTCATGCTCCTTGATCCTTTGCAATATCATGGTGCCAGTCTTTATTAACTAACACTTGAAACCAAAATTCTCTTGGTTTCTATGTGCAGAAGAACATTTGATAAACCTTCAGGGTAAATAATGAGAAGTGCAGGTTAGCTGTAGACAAGGCAACAAAAGAGATCGATGGCTGGTTCTGTACTTGAATAGGGCCCTGGCTGAGCAGATGGGGCAAGGGGTAAAGGAGAAGGAGGAGCAGCTTGGACAGACAAAGAACTTTAAAGAACATTTTATGTTTGCAGACTGCCATACTCACAAAACCTTTTGTGAGTGTTTTTGGCTGTTTGTTTGGTGTAGAGATCATGAAAAGTGGCTGATATCCTTACCTGGATTGGAAGATGAGAAGATGATTCCCAACTGGAAGGAATTCTGCAGGTGACCTTGGGAACATAAGGAACCCAGGAACTCACAGAAATTTGGGGGATGGCACTGGCCTTTGCACAAATGATGGAATCGGGGTTTTAAGACAATCTTATCTAGATTTTAGACCAGCATCTGGATTACATTAATTGAAAGTCTCGGCCAAACCTAATACCTCTCCCTTCTGTCTCGTCCCCAATCTCAGCGAGCTCTTATTTCGGAGGCATTTTAAGTTTTCATTCCTTAGGTGGAGCTGTTTTCTATTCTCTTCAGAAAACATGGAGGGAAGGAGGAGGGCCCTCATTCTCTATTTGGGTTTCTCATTTCCAGGGTGGAGCCACTGGCTGGTTCAAAGAAAGATACATGAGAAACAGAAAATTCTCCACACAGGTCCCTATCAAAATCACATTTTATTGATTTGGCAGTGCAGCTATTATGTGTGCAAATATTGAAAGAATCCTCTGAGGGGTTGAGAGTTGTGATTTTAAATCTGGCCATCCTTTCCTCATTAAATATGCGTGTCTAGCGCACACCTTCGCCAACTGCTCAGTGCCTGGATCTCTGCAGATTTGATTTTTGCTGCAACAAAATACAGTGGTTCCTGGGACTCTCCTAAGCCTCTGAAGCCAGTATGTTGCATTCCACAAAGCTCTCACTATGTTACATTGTATCCACTGTTCTTCAGTGACACTGTGCTACAATAAGGACTTCTTTCACTTACACACAAAAATCCAAAATTGCAATACCTTAGGAAAATGAGAAACTTCTTTTGACTCCAGAGTCCTGCTTTCAGGTGTGGCTGGACCCAAGAACTCAAACTGCACTGATTTTGAATTCGTTTGTTACATACTTAGAGCTGACCCGAAAATATACACTAAAAAATCCATCACAGTATTCTCTGCCTTTCTCTTCCATTTGCTTATCTTCCTGTTTCTCCCACCATCTACCTATCTACAATTGGTCTATTGCCTATGAATAGGTTTTTCTCTCTCTCTTCTGCTGGGTGGAATTACTCAGGAGTCTGCTCACCAATCTGTAAATCAGACAGATGGCCCAACTGGTTTAGAGTCTGATATAAATTAACCCCCACTAAAATGCATTAGATGCTGATGCTGGTTCACACAGGTGCTGGTAAAAAAAAAGTTTCCCTCCCAGGAGTTGTGCAACTGTAGCAAATAACCAAAGAAGGAGAAGATGAGACACACAGAGAGCATTTTATTAGTCAAATGCAGCTTTGTGCCTTCTGGCTTTGTAAATGAATTTCTCATGGCAGATAAAGAAAATCTGTCACTTAAGTAACCAAAGCAGATAGCACATGCCGAATCACTCATCCAGCTGGTCTGAAATCTGAGGCTTAGAGCCTGCCTGTTTTGGTTTGAATTTCCAAGAGATGCAAGTTTAAAATGTTAAAAATTTCATCTGGCTAACATTCCAGGGGAAGGCAGCCCCAAATGAAGCTTTCACTATAATCCTTTCCCTTTGATTTTTAATTGTAGCAGATATAATACGTGCAAATGTTTAAAAGCATGTATACACAATTTAAAATACACAGCAGTGTGTCCAACACCTAGATAAAGACATAGAATATTACCAATAACTTAGAAGCTTACTCTGTGTCCCTTGCCAAAAATCTCTCCCACTTTCTCCACCAAGAGGCAACCACTGTCTTCTTTGTGTTAATTCTTTTCTTGTTTTTTCTTGTTGTTGTTTTGGCGCCTATTTAAGCATCCCTATACAATATATCAATTTTGCCTGTATACGAGCTTTAAATAAGGTGAAATAATACTGATTTACACTGATGCAAGTAGGTGTAATTCAAGTAGGTGTAATTCCTTCATTTTTTCACTACTAGACAGAAGTCCATTGTCTGAATGTACAATATATTTATCTATTCTATTGTGACGGGCATTTGAGACAATGCTGTTGTGAGTATTCTTGTCTCCTGGTGCATACTTTCAACTGTTTCTTTTGGAGTTGCTGAGTTACAGAATGCATGTGTTCTCTTTTGCTAGGTAATTCCAGCCTATTCTCCCATAAAGTTGTTTGGTATTAACTAACTTAAAAATGTGTGCCAATCTGGTGTGTGTGGAATGATATTTTATAGTTTCAGTTTGCTTGTGCCTGAGTTTTAATGAGGTTGACATTTTTCTCTTTCTATCTACACATTTTCCTTCTTTGTTAAGGCTTATGAAGCACTTGGATTGCCTCTTCCTGTTCATGTATTTGACTTATTTTTCTATTGAGTTTTCTTGTAGGACTTTATGTAGTCAAGATACTAGCCTTTTGTCAGTTATATGTACTATCCGTGTCTTTTCCCAATATGTGGCTTATCTTTTCATCTTTTTTATGGTGGTTTTGGTTGAATAAAAAAATAATTTCATAGTAGTCAAATTTATCATTTTTTTTTTGGTATCTTTATATACTTCATCTTTTTGTTTAAGAAATATTTCTTGGGGCACCCAGGTGGCTCAGTAGGCTAAGTGTCTGGCTCTTGATTTCAGCTCAGGCCATGATCTCACCATTTGTGGGACTGAGCCCTGCCTCTGGCTCCATGGTGAACGTGGAGCCTGCTTGGGATTGTCTCTCTCCCTTTCTGTCTGCCCCTTCCCTGCTCACACTGTCTCTCTCTCAAAAAAAAAAATATTTCTCTAACCTGAGGTCATAAAGATTTCTCCTTATTATCTTTAAAAGTTTTATAGTTTTGCTAATCATATGTAAGACTTTAAACTACCTACAACAGATATTAACCAAATCATTTTTTTCCTATATGAATAGCCAGTATAGTCCATCTTTTCTTCACAGATCTGCCATGCTTAAACATAAATTGAATTTCAATTATTTTAATAATTCATTGGTCTACCTGGCTATCCTTGCACCAACATCCTTCTGTCTTAATTAGTATGGCTTTATATTGCCTTGCTACCTGATAACAAGACCACATACTTTGCTATCATCAGGAGGGCCTTAGTTTTTGTTTGCTGTTTATTTAGTCCTTTGTTCTTTTGTATACATTTTAAGAGAATTTAACTGACATTTCATTGAGAATATGAATACATTTGGCAAACATTGAAATCTCTATTATGTGTGGCATCTTTTTTTTTTTTTTAAGTAGGCTTCACACCCAAGGTGGAGCAGAGCCCAAAGAGGGACTTGAACTCCTGACCCTGAGATCAAGACTTGAGCTGAGATCAAGAGTTCAACGCTTAACGGACTGAGCCACCCGGTGCTCCTTTATTACATATATTTTATCTGTCCATTCATTTAATGCCTCGCAATGAGTTTTATCTATAAAAGAATATCTTTTGTTGGATATATCTCTACATAGTTAATATTTTGTGTTTTTGTAGCTATTATACATGGTAGCTTTCTAAAAGTTACATTTTCTTTCTTTCTTTCTTTCTTTCTTTCTTTCTTTCTTTCTTTCTTTCTTTCTTTCTTTCTTTCCTTCTTTCAACATTTATTTATTTTTCAGAGACAAAGTGAGACAGAGCATAAGTGGGGAAGCGGCAGAGAGAGGAGGACACAGAATCTGAAGCAAGCTCCAGGCTCTGAGCTGTCACTACAGAGCCCACATGGGGCTCGAACGCACGGACCGCAAGATCATGACCTGAACCGAAGTCAGGTGCTGAACCAACTGAGCCACCCAGGCGCCCCTAATATTTACATTTTCTAATTGATTATTGCAGTGTTTAAAAATGCAGTTGATTTTTTATATTGATCTCTAAAAATTTAGTTATCTTACCAAACTCTTTTAACATTTCCAATAATTTATTTAATGTATACTGTAAAAATATTGTATAAGTAGCACAATATTAAATATATTTTATGTTCGACCATCTTTGGTTTTTAATTGGACCGTTTAGTACATTTACATGTATTGTGATTATTGATCTATTTGGGCTTATTTCCAATCATACCATGCTTTGTATTTGTATTACCTTTTCTGTTCTTTCACTCTCTCTTTTTCCCCTCTCTCTCTTTCTTTAGCCTCTTTTTCCTTGAGGCTTCTCTGTCTCCTTTTCACTCCCTTCATACTTAACAATTGTAAAGTTGATTAGCCTTACCCTCCTTCAAAATAAGGGCACATATTCTTAGAATTAATCATTTTGAATCAACTTTCTTATGTATATGATGAGTCTTTTCACTGTCTCTATTTATATTTTCTATTATTTTTAGAAAGCAATATTTTTTTTTCTTTAGGGACGCCAATTATACATAGAGTAGATATTACTTGCTAATCTTTTATTTAACCACTTTCTCTCTGATTATTTTTAGTTCTCTCTCTATGTCATTTTTATTAGTTTTTGTTTTCCTATCTTTTTCTATTTGAAAATATTTTGCTTTGGATACCCTGTAATTTATTTTCCATTCATGAGGGTTTTTTTTCCTTTTTCTTCCACTTTTTTCTCACATTCAGTGAACTCTTGCTCCATTTCTTTCTTTTTTTTTGTACATTTCTTTGCAAAGTTTTCAAATTTCTGGTAATAAGTATTTTTTAATTACAAATAAATGTTTGAGACTATTTACTTCCACTTAGAGAGTTGTGTTATGATTTTCTTCTGCTTTGTAGTTTTTTTGTGGAGAATTTTCATCAGGTGGAATGTTCCAATTTTCATGTCCTGTTTTCTTACTACAGCAGCTTGAAGAGATTTGCTTTTATTTCTCCTGTTTACAGATATTTTGTAGAGAGTTCCTAGTACAAGAACATCTGTCAATATAGTGAAGTGTGAGTTTTTTAATGGACAGCATTGTGGGCTGTTGGCCTGCCTTGTGATTCTCTTTTATTTAGGCAGAGTCATTACCTTTCTTCTCTGTTTTTTCTTTCACTTCCACATCTCAGAAGGGTACTTCCTATCTTTTTTCTTCCAGAAGTAATGCTTCTTCAAGACTGCCACCTCCATTTTAGCTGAATTTCCTGTAACTGGTGCCATGGCCCAACATGTTCCGGATTTGTGTTTACTATTTCAGAGTTTAGTGTTGGACTTTCTTTTTGTGGGAGGGATTTTGTCTTTGTTCTATTGATGTCCTCTATTCATCTCTTCCTTTCCCCAGTGTATTAAGATTGCTTTCTACTACTCTCCACACCAATTGTCTTGCAGTGACAGCAGGAAATCTAATATTTGATTTGGAATTTAGTATTGCAAATTCCAAAATAGTAATCCAAATAATTTTATTGGAATTTAGTACTTATTTTTATACTTGTGAGTTATTTGAAGTGTTCTCTGTGTCCTGGATCATGCGGGTTTATTTATTCTCCCTTTTGATCTCATGATTTTGGGGACAGTATGTGCCAAGATTTATGTTCAGGTAGCTGCCATTATTCTAATGTCAATCAGAATTACTGTGCATGCCTTAAGGTGAAAAGAGGCTCTCATACATATATCATAAACACCCATATAGAAAATTGGACGAAGTCAAATTTCAAAGGGGAAAAGAAATCAATGGCCAATAAGTATATGAAAAAGAGTCAATCTCACCAATAACTAAACACAAATAAAAACAATATTATTTCCTCACTCTCAGAATGAAAAAAGTTATTATTATTATTGTTATTTTAAAGTTTTATTTATTTTTGAGACAGTGAGAACAAGTGGGGGAGGGGCAGAGAGAGAGAGAGGAGAAAAAGAATCCCAAGCAGGTTTTACAATGCCAGCAAACAGCCCTATGGAAAAAAGATAGGAAGTACCCTTCTGAGATGTGGAAGTGAAAGAAAAAACAGAGAAGAAAGGTAATGACTCTGCCTAAATAAAAGAGAATCACAAGGCAGGCCAACAGCCCACAATGCTGTCCATTAAAAAACTCACACTTCACTATATTGACAGATGTTCTTGTACTAGGAACTCTCTACAAAATATCTGTAAACAGGAGAAATAAAAGCAAATCTCTTCAAGCTGCTGTAGTAAGAAAACAGGACATGAAAATTGGAACATTCCACCTGATGAACTCACAAACCATGAGATCATGACCTGAGCTAAAATCAAGGGTCAGATGCTTAACTGACTGAGCCACCCAGGTGCCCCTTAAAAAATTATTTTTAAAGGCTTTTAAGTTTATTTATTTATTTTGAGGAAGAGTGTGTGTGCACGCGTGTGAACAGGGAAGGGCAGAGAGAGAGGGAGAGAGAGAATCCCAAGCAGGCTCCATGGTATCAGTGCAGATCCTGATGCTGGGCTCGAACTCATGAATGGTAAGATCATGACCTGAGCTGAAATCAACAGTCCAACACTTAACCAACTGAGCCACCTAGGCACCCCAGAATGAAAAAATTATTGAAATAATAAGATCTACTTTTGATAAGGGAGCCAGGAAATTAACAATCTCACATACTGCTAATGGTAGTGTAAGTTGGCACAATCTTTTTAGAGCACAGTTTTTCACACGTACAAAGAAAACTTTAAAAGGTACATATTCCTTTATCTAGTTACTTCACTTCCAGATAGTTTTGCAAAGGAAATAATTATTGAGTAACTAATGATATACGTCAATTATTTATTGGGTAATATTTTTGATTTATAAAAATCTGTTATCAACCTAAATACTTGTCTACAAAGCCTTGTCTAACATTTGAAATGATGTGAATCTGTATTTGTTGTCATGAAAATAAATGTCTATGATTCTATTTTTAAGTAAAAAAGTGTAATTACAAAATGAAATTATGTACTAATTATGCAGTTAAGTAAATGTTTACAAATTCATACACAAATACAAACACATACATAAACAAACAAACAAAAGTCTGGAAGGAAATACAACAAAATTGAACTGTGGCTATCTTGGCAGGGTGAGATTATGGGTTATTTTTATTTTCTTGTTCAAAATACTTTTCTAAATCATTTTCTTATTTAAAAACATTTGGCATGTATTACTTCTGCATCAAAAAAAGCTTTTTAATTAAAAAGTTATGCTGAATATCTTGAGACCAGCACCAAATTATACTGATCCAACTCGAGAACAATTTCTGAGGCAAAGATATCTATATCCCATTTAACTTTGAAATTATCTTAAATGGATCCTTAAGGCAACTTCTTGACCCTAATAAATCCCAGAAGATTCTTGACACATTTAGGATTTAGGATTAATAGTATGTCTCCTTTTCTCTCCCCACTCCCATTTTTTTTATTATGTGAGCCAACTTGTTGACTACAAATATTGTTGGAAAGTGGCTACAAACATACCAGTATAATTTATCAACACTAGTACTTTCTGGAATGTACCAGAAATAACATAACTCTCACTTGATAGTAAAAAAATACCTCCCCAAAGAAATGTTATCTGCTGTGACTGTTTACAAGCCTAGATCTCTTTTCTTCCAGTTTAAAAAATACAAGCCAGCTAATCAACATTAACAAAAATAACTTAGTTTTACAACTAGCACATAGAAAAGTAGAGGGTGCTATTAAGCTTTCACAGTTCATTTCTAGATCCTGTCTTGTGGTTTCTTTCCTCTTCTATGGTGCACTAGGAGCCCCAGGTGGGAGTTGGGAGGCCACCTTCAGTCTAGCAGCTCTAAGGTGGTGTGAGACTTGGGACAAAGCATTGATTCTCTGGGCTTTTTTTTTTTTTTTAATGAAGCAATGTAGCAATAAAGAGTATAGGAGGTTGATGAGTGGATCTTTTAGATTTCCCCAAAACTCTAATATTCTGTAAGTCATGAATTGCCTTTGCTTACCAATGTAAATTCTGTAATTCAGGCAGCTACACCTGTTTGATTTTGATTTTCTTTAGTTCATCTTGATTTTGACTTAAGGCTGGTAATCATAAATCATTTTTAAATTACTTCTCATACATCCTCACTTATTAGTGTATCTTAAAGTTTTAAAATGTGCTTTCAAAATAGGTTTCAAATTTGTTGTAGTATACCATTTTCATATTTGCAGAAGAGTGAAATGTTCCTTTGTGAAGTAGAAGCAACCATAGAATATGTTGATTTCTTGCTCTGATAGTTCTTGCCAAGGGATAGTGTGTGGGCACAGCCTAGTGTCTGTGTAATTTACCACTATGGGAAAGGGGGGGGCAAGAAGCAGAAGGTAGATTTTACAGTGAGGCAGCATCTTTTTAAGAAATGTGCCTCTAGGGGAGCCTGTGGCTCAGTCAGTTGAGCTCCTGACTTTTTAGCTCAGGTCATGATCTCCCTGCTGGTGAGTTCCAGCCCCGCGTGGGACTCGCTGCTGTAAGCACAGAACCTGCTTCCTATCCTCTGTCCCCATCTCTCTCTGCCCCTCCCCCACTCACGCTCGCTCCTGCGCATGCGCGCTCTCTCTCTCAAAAATGAATAAACATTAAAAAAAACCAACAAGAAATACATCCCCATTATCAGGCTGGAAAAAACATAATTTCTCTAGACATAATTAAAAAATAATATCTATCTGTTTATTTATTGATTCTAGTTATTGTTATGTAACAGTATTTGTATAAACATTTTATGTTCCCTTTAATTATTCTAGTTGCTTCCCTGTGTACGTTAGAGAAGTCATCTGACCTCATTAGTTTTGTTTTAGTTGTCTTTTAACTGTGAATGGGACAAGATGGTCTAAAATACCTTCTTACACCAAAATTCTTATCTAAATGTCAAAAACCAATGATATTGGTAAGAATGAATTTTTAGCTTTGTTCTTATTGCATATGTCTGTTGCAGGAGAATTAGAAAACAGGGATTAGAGAGAAAATGTGTCTATAATTCATTAGAATTATATATATATATTTATATATATTTATATATATATATTATATATATTTATAATTTTATATATATATTTATATATATATTTTATATATATATAAAATCTATTCTATATATATATATATATAATCTATTCTATTCTATTCTATTTCTATTGTATTATATCACCCAGTGATAACCATTGTTAATATTTTGAGTAACTATGAAAGTTTACATGATTTTGCCCATATGAATTGCAAAAATAGAAGCATTTGTAATTTTAATTCTATCTGCTTCCTGAAAGGAAATGTGAAACTGAATACTTTCACTTACATTTTTCATTGAGTTATAATTCACAGACAGTAAAGTTCACCCTTTTTTAGTGTACAGTTTTGGGAAAAGCATATAGTCATATAACAACCACACAAATCAAGATGTAGAGCATTTGTATCAGTTCCAAAAGTTCTGTCACGTCTTTTTGTCATCAGTTCATCCCTGACTCCCAGATTCTGGCAACAATCCATCTTTTCTTTGTCCCTATAGTTTCCTCTTTTACAGAATGTCATTGAGTATGTAGGCTTTTAAGTCTGGCTTCTTTCACTCAGTTCAATGCATTCACCCATCTTGTGTGTATCAGCACTTTGTTCTTTTTATTGTTGAGTATTGTTCTATTGTTTAGATGAACCACAGCTTGTTGATCCATGTACCAGTTAAACGGTGTATGAGATGTTTCTAGTTTTTGGTGATTATGAATAAAGCCACTATTGCAAACATTTGCATTCAGATTTTGGCTTGAAGATGTTTTCATTTCTTTTGTAGTTAGGAGAGGGCTGCCCAATCATACAGTATGTGTGTATAACTTTCTGAGAAACAACCAAAGGGTTTTCCCCAGTGAATGAACCATTTTTCATTTCTAACAGCAAAGTATGAAAGTTCTCATTGCTCTGCATCTCTGTCAGCATCTGGTATTGTCAGGATTTTTTGTTTTTTTGTTTTTTTTTTAAGCCAAGCTAATAGATATGTAGTGGTATCTCCTCATAGTTTAAATTTGCATTTACCTAGTGACAAATGATGTTGAGCATCTTTGAATGTGCTTCTTTGTCATCTATCTATATGTCTTTTTTTGGTGAAGTGTTTACATCTTTTACCTATTTTTTTAATTGGGTTGTCTGTTTTCTTATTATTGCATTTTAAGAGTCCTTTATATATTTTGGATTCAAGCCCTTTATCACATATTTGTGTTAGGAATATTTTTTTACAAGTCTGTGGCTTATTTTTTCATTTTTTTTATAGTGTCTTTTGATGAGCAGGAGTTTTAGTTTTGATGAAGTTCAGCTTATCAACTTCTTTTGTGTATCATGTTTTTGTCTCATGTCCAAAAAATCATTGCCTAACCCAAGGTCTCAAGATTTTCTGCTATGTTTCTTTGCAGAGATGTATAGTCTTAGTTTTTACATTTAGGTCTATAGTTCATTTTAGGTTAGTTTTTATATATGGTATGAAGTATGGGTCAAGATGCATTCTTTAGCCTATAGATGTCCAGTTGTCCCGGAACCATGTGTTGAAATGACTATCCTTTCCCCATTGAATTGCTTTTGCAACATTCCATTTTGGTAAATAACATAAACCAGTAATTTGCATATATTGCCAATGCCAGTTCACAGGCGTCTATGGCTGGATCTGTTTTACGTGTCATATGTGTAACTGAGATGACAGACTATGTTTGGAGAGAATCAGTACCTCTTAGAGCAGGTTAATTTTAACATTTTTCTCTAGTGTATCAGCAGATTCTACTCTATTTTGTGAGATCTGTTTACAAGTTCTGGTTTCCATTAGAAAAAATATGTATACACACACACACACACACATAACCATACACAGTCTTTGCCTTTGGGTTCATTTACTCAAAGTTTTCATAATTTTAAAACCAAAACTAGAAGAAATTCCTGATCTATGAATATTTGGAATTTAGAATGCATTTTTACATAGGAATAGTGTTTGTCAATGATGGTTACATACCCAGGCTATTCCATAAATATTTGATTCATCCATCAAGAAGAAATACCATACATTTATAATAAAGAGAAGAACCGGTGAGTAGATGGAGGTTGTAGAGATTATGATGGAAACTTACTTAAAATATTTTCAGTATTACAGACATTGGTTCTCAAGTAGAACCATTTAGCCAAGAAAGTATGACTTTCATTTTTTTATATATGCAGTAGCATGATTATTTTATACGTTACTCATGGTGGCATTGGACATGATATTCATTAAATACCCACTATGTGCAGATAGGTAGTAGTGCTTTTCTTAAGTTATTTAAATTAATTTCATTTCCATAACAACTCATAGTAGGCAATTTATCACCATTTTATAGTTTTGAAAACTCAGATTTAGAAAGCTTATGTAATTTGCTCAAGATCTTGTAATTAATAAGTGGTGGATCTGGAATTCAAATCCAGTTGTGTCTCACTCTAGAGCTCACTGTTCCTTGATGATTAAGGTGACCTCTTGGCTAGTAAAATAAGTGAGTGGAAGAGACATTTCCTTTCAAAGAGAGAGAGGGTGGGGAAGAATAAAGGGAGTTAAATGAGATGGATGTATATAAGTAGAAAAGCTTGTTTGAGGTAGGACTGAATGACTTGGGAGTGATGACTGTAAAGAGATGAACATGTTCTGCCAAGAAAAAAAAAGAAAGAAAGAAAAAAAATCCTTGAAGAGGGAAATAGGATAGGGCATAGGAAAGGGATGTGAAATAAACGAGTTCCTGTTTCTGACCACTAGGTGACACCATTGACAGAAAACACCTCGGTTGCAGTCTGGAGGTGGTGGTAATGGGGGTTGCATGGGGAGCACCAGGCAGGGAAGAGGAGAGAAGGCGAGCAAAAAGATTGTAGGGGGAAGTGGCAGTCCATCTCCATAACGGACATTTGAAGCAGCCAGGAATCATGTCAATCACATGGAGAATGCCTTAATGAGAAAGGGGTATAGCATATGGCCTGTTCGGGTGTCACTTTTAATCTAAATGTGCATCACTGATATATCTGACAAACACCAAGTAGGGAGCCAGGGTAAGTGTAGGAGTTAAGAGCACAGAATCTGGAGTGTGATGCTGCCTCATAAGTCTGCAGCCTGACGCTGCCACTACTAACTGTGTTACGTTACACAAGCCACATAACCGTTCTGAGCCTCAGTTTCCTTCTCTGTTACATGGGTATAACAATATCACCTCAAAGAGGTGTTGTGAAGATTAAATGAAATAATAAGGTAAAGCACTTATAGTGCTTTCCTCAAAGCTCTTGTGAAGTGCTATCATTGTTGTTCCTGTTGCTATCAGATGGAATCTCTAAAACAATGACAGCTCAATTAAAATCAAAGGTGAATAATTTAACTCAGTTCAAACAGTAAGAGAGGCTTTTTAGTTAATAGATTTTTTTTTTACTTTTGTTGTGTGTAAACAAAAGGTTTGTGCTTGAGTTAGCACTGTATTTTCACCTCCAGGATGCCTTTTAATTTCATAACAGAAGATAAAAAGGTTGTATTCTTGAACATCTTACTAAGAAACCACACAAATGTTGTAATATTCGTGGTCAATTCCAGGCAAAATTTCAAGACGAAATTCATCTTTGAGACCTGCTCAGCTCTCACGTTCATCCATTTTGGTGCATCTCATTCTCTATTCCCTTCTCTCTGCTCCCCTGACCCCTGACTGTCTCTTATCCTCTCCCCAAGCTTCCAGTGATCTCATTCTGATCTTTAGCTGCTCCCAGCACCTGTACACTCAGAATGCTTTTCCTTTTATGTCTTCCCACTCCCAAAGTTGCAAAATTACTTGTTCTGCATTCTCCCCATTCATGTTCAGCCAATCCCGCCAACTTTGGCAATCAAAAGTTGGATTTGACTAATTCATTACAAATTGAGAATGAATGAATACTCTTACCATCCCCAGGAATGTTTGCATTTTGTAAATACCTTGTTACCAGAAATAGATCTACAGTTGATGGCATTTCAAGTCCTATGAGAAAGCTAACAAGAATTGTGAGCTCTGTGAATGAGAGTTTAGGAGGGGAGGGTCATCCTTAAATCACAGCATTTAGGTGGCCACCAAGGAAATACAGATGATTGGGGCGCCTGGGTGGCGCAGTCGGTTAAGCGTCCGACTTCAGCCAGGTCACGATCTCGCGGTCCGTGAGTTTGAGCCCCACGTGAGGCTCTGGGCTGATGGCTCGGAGCCTGGAGCCTGTTTCCGATTCTGTGTCTCCCTCTCTCTCTGCCCCTCCCCCGTTCATGCTGTCTCTCTCTGTCCCAAAAATAAATAAACGTGGAAATACAGATGATTGAAAATCACCAGAAACTCAGATATTTTTCATTTATTCAATACATTTACACATTTCAACTTCTTACCAATGTTGCTTGCACTTAGAAAACTAAATTCTCTTTACTCTCTTTTTATTTCTCTATTTTACCATTTTGCAACACTCTTCGTATGGCAGAGGCTCCAGATTACTCTCCAGTAGCCATTCTCTTTTCCTTCCAAAGTAATAAAACCCCTAATCTTATGGCCATCAGAATAAAGGCTATATTCCTCAGCTTTGTGTGCAGCTGGGAGTGGTCATGCATTTACATTTTGGACAATAGGATGCAAGCAAGAGTGTTGTTTGCAACTTAAGGGAATATCCTTAAAGGAGACGACTTACCCAACTCCTTCCCTTTTCTCCTTGCAGTTGGCTGGAAGGCAGATATAGAGACTAGAGCTCTAGACACCATCTTAGATCAGGCCACGGAAGTCCATTTCCTGGAAGTGACATAACAGAAAGTGGGAAGGAGCCTGGGTCCCTAATGACTTAATCCAATTACTATGCCAGCTTTGGACTGCTTATCTCTGGAACTGTGACATAATAGAGAGAACTCTGTGTGTTTAAGCCACTGTTAATTTGTGTTTTTATCACATGCAGGTGAATTTCATTCTAGCTGCATGTAGCTAGTAGGAAGTTACGGTTGAACTAAACAACCAGCTCATGAATAACTGTGAATCCATGAAAGTATAACTCAAATTCACGAAGACAATTTTTGTAGTTAGTATCTGTCATACACAGCCTAAACATCTTAGCAGGGGAATCTCTGATTCCAATGATCTAGATTAGAGAATGGCACTGTTCAACAGAACTTTCTGTGATAATGGAAAGTTCTGTATTAGGGTTATTTCTATGGAAGCCACTAGTCACACATGGCTATTAAACACTTGAAAAGGGGCCTTTGTGAATGAGAAATGGAATTTTAATTTTTATTTATTTGTAATTAATTTAAACTCGAGTACCTACAGGTGGCTTATGGCTACTTCATTGAATAGGATGGCTCTGACTCCCAGTTTGACTCATACTCAACGCATCCACAATTTTCCTTGATTTGAGCTACATTTTAAGCAAGGAAACTGGATCTCCAAAATGACCAATGGGTTGGTGAAGCCAGCTACAGCTAACTGAAGCTACTTCTTAGAAAAGTAGAGTGAGCATCAAAGAAAGGTTAAAATATCCCTTGCCCCCACAATAAGAATATGCCCAAATATATTTAGATGCTTCACACTACGTTGTTATAGAATCTTAAAACATGGAAGGTTGAAATACAGATTTGTTTCTTTTGGTAGCAACCATGAGAAACCATAGGTGGTGTGTGGTTGACCCGTGACCTTGTGCTATTGTCTCAATGACCCTACTGATTTCCAGGCTCATTCATTCCCGCATTTCTGGTGAATAAGGTCTCTTTCTGGTACCTCAGGTGTTCACTGAGATTACCGGGCTCTGCCTACAGGTGGCACAGTGTGAGCACGGCTATTTGTTCCGGAGCCGTTTCCATTCCAGTCTCTTTACATTCTTTGTAAAACTGTAAATGGCTAAAACAAATACCCTTTGCTGTTGGTTTAACTGTCATGCGTTCTATCAACAGCCCTCACAGCCAGGGCTGTTATTAGCAAGGTGGACCCTGCTTATTTTCTAATTCTGCACTAGAAGCACAAGATTTGTAACAGCTGGTGGGGGGAAGCCGGGTGTCTCGGTGTTTGTGTGTATATCAGGGAACCTGCCCTTAAAGAGGGCTTTCGGATTTAGAAAACAATGCTAGAATTCCAAAACAAGCCCAAGATCTTCATTCAGAGACCACACCTATTATAGTAATCCCCTCTTATCTGTAGGAGATACGTTTTAAGACCCCCAGCTGATGCCTGAACTGCAGATAGTACCGAAGCCTATGTATACGATGTTTTTTTCTATACATATATACCTATGATAAAGTGTAATTTATAAATTAGGCACAGTAAGAGATTAACAACAACAGTAATAAAATAGAACAATATTATAACGATTATAATTATAATAAAAGTTATGTGAATGTGCTCGCTCTCTCTCACCATCTCTCTGTCTCAGTCTCTCTCAAAATATCTGATTGTCCTGTACTCACCCTTCTTCTTGCGATGATATGAGATGATAAAATACCTACATGATGCGATAAAGTAAGGTGAGTGACATAGGCGTTGTGATGCAGCATGAGGCAACTGCTAACCTTCTAGTGATTAGTCAGAAGGAGAATCATCTGCTTCTCCACCGCAGTTGACCTTGGGTAACTGAAACGTCAGAAAGCAAACCTGCTGATAAGAGGGGACGACTGCCTGGGGCACCTGGGTGGCTCAGTTGGTTGAGCTTCCGACTTCGGCTCAAGTCATGATCTCGTGGTTTCTGAGTTTGAGCCCTGCGTTGGGCTCTGTGCTGACAGCTCAGAGCCTGGAGCCTGCTTCTGTGTCTTCTTTCTCTCTGCCCCTCCACGACTCATGCTCACGCTCTCCCTCTCTCAAAAATAAGCATAAAAAAAGAAAAAAAAGAGGGGACCACCGTATGTGTATACACACACACACACACACACGGAGTTTGTGTTGGATGTGTTAATTTTCTAAGCCAGTGGATTTCCTGGTTTATGAACTATTCAATAAAGAAGTCTCCCTGACTTTCTGCTTAGATTCTAGAGATTAATGCTTGAGAGATAATAGGGAGGTGTACGAGTGGCTCTGGTTATCTTCTAAAGGCACAGAAACATTTATGCATTGACCTTTTTTCTTATGCATATCTTTTCCCATCCAGTCCAAGGGTTGACTGTATAGCTCAGGGCAGGTCGTTTTTTGTCACTACGGGTGAGGTACCACCTGGACATTTTCTGTTCCTTCTGTGGGCTCAGAGAGTTTTGGTGCCATCCAGATTTATTTATTTTTTTTTTCAATTTTATTTTTTTATTAAAAAAATTTTTTTTAACGTTTATTTATTTTTGAGACAGAGAGAGACAGAGCATGAGTTGGGGGAGGGTCAGAGAGAGAGGGAGACACAGAATCGGAAGCAGGCTCCAGGCTCTGAGCTGTCAGCACAGAGCCGGACGCAGGGCTCAAACTCACGAAACGTGAGATCATGACCTGAGCCGAAGTCGGATGTTTAACCGACTGAGCCACCCAGGCGCCCCAGTGCCATCCAGATTTAGTGACTCCACACATCACTTCCTACATGTGTGATTTTTGGCAATTGTTTAACTTGTTGGTTTCTTTATCTTTAAAATGTGGGTAATAATAGCTCCTGCTGCATAGGGTCATTATGTGATTTAAGTGTGATAATGGAACTTAATGTGGTTAGTATTTTCCATGCAACAAAGTGTTCAATAAAGATACAGGTATTACTAATGTACTGTTTCAAATTAGTGAACAAATATATCATCACTTCTTTTATTAAAAAGCATTAAAGTGCCCACTTACACATATTCTAATTCCAATCATGCATAGTTACTGACATAGACCCATACAAATAAAAAGTATGTAATTTGAACTACATTCATACGATCTGTAATTCAAATCAGGTTTATTTTTGTTTTTGTTTTTTTTTTGTTTTTTTGAGGTGGGAAATGTTGGGGGGGATGATCGGTTAGAAAATCACTTCACAGAAGTAAGTCAAGGCTGAAGTGTCAAAGGGAATTCGTAGTTTTGAATGAAGACAAACCAGGTCAAATGCATTGTTAAGTACTAAGAATGTGCAGTAATTCATTTTTCCCCTGGAATATTAAATAAAATCCAGCTTAACTGAATAAGGACACACAAAAATCTGAAATCATCCATCTAAGTAGGGTGAGAGAAAAACTTGCCCAGAAAAGGAATTAGTGTTACACTGGGGCCCTGGAAAGCAGGAAACAGTGGAGGCAGAACTCTCAACTGGGACCCAGAGGACTATGGGAAAAAAAAGTCAGCACAAAGTGTCAGAGTAGGTTCAGGGTCAGTCTGGATGTTGAATGAATAAAAGGAACTGACGATCAAGGAATCTAGCACAGGCCCAAATAAATGTTGGTTAAATGAAAAAATTTTGGTGGCCTACTACTAGATTAATATTAATCAAAACTACCATGCCCTTCCAACACGATGGCTTAAATAATGTAAACATTTATTTTTCTCTCATGTAATAAAGTCTTGAGATAGAGAACTCATGGATATTTTAGTGGCTCCATGAGGTTAGGGATCCAGTATCTTTCCAGCTTACTCTCTACAATCCCTATGAAGTGGTCTTTGTCCTCACGGCCCAAGATGGTGGCTAGAATGCTAGTCATCATAACCATGTTCTAGATAGCAAGATGGAGGAAAGGAAAAGAGACAAAGAGCACACACCAGCTGTCCTTAAAGGAAATTTCCTGGAATGTGTCACATAACAGTTTTGTTTACATCTTACTGGTCAGAATTTAGGCACAGGTCCTTAGCTCTAAGGTATGCTAGGCAGTGAGGTCTTTAGTTTTGTCAAGCACAGTCTGGAGTTCCATTATTAGAGAAAAGGAGGATAATGGATATTAGGCTAGGCAACCAGCAATCTCTAGTAGTATTCATTCACTTTCATCCTCTATCCTTACAGAACCTAGATTTTCCTTTAGGGATTTACCCCTCTTCCACTGTGTGTTAGAGAGCAGACTTGAAATTTGGGCAGGATTGATTTTGCTTCAAGCTCCACAGGCAGACCCTGCTTGATTAATGGCAGAGAAGTGTGACACCTCTACTCTTTCCGAGCACTTGTATTAATCATTTTCTACCTGCAAAAGAAGACAAATCTGCTAAGTGTCTGACCAAGGAACACTTTCTACTGTCAAAGCAGTGAGATATACATATTATAACATTATGTTTATTAAATTCATGTTTATATAATATATACCTATAATACATAATATATATATTGTATCTTGACATTATATCCTTGACATTACTGTTTAGTAGGATCTGATCTATACTGTAGGCTTGGGACCAATGTGTATTGTTCCCCTTCTCTCTCTTTTCCAAATGGGATTTAAAAAAGTTGCAGTTGTCTTGTTTTCTCTCCACCATTGCATATCAAGTATATTGATGGAGGTTACTTCATCACTTAGCCATGTGTCAGTGGGCCATGAGAAGTTAATGCAAGATTTGTCAGAGTAGTCTGGCCATTTAGCCACAGTTCTTAGGCTTGGAGCTAGATTTAACTACTTGGGGCATTGTGTCGTGTCCCATTGAGTGAATTCATTTTACATATGTGTGGACGATTTTGAAAGTACAGGTAGAGGGAGGTGAATATGTATGAATTTGGGTGGCCAAAGGGGTGGACTGTGGAGGGCATTCATTGGTTGCTTACTTAATACTCATCCCCCTTTTTTCTCCTTCCTAACACTCTCCAGATTTTCATTTGAGTAACGACTTTTCCACCACTGTGTTGCAGCTATAGAGAATGGGGTAGGTTGATTTGAGAAAATTCAGATAATCCTACCCCACACCCCCACATTTGGCTTAGTGATAGGATCAGGTACCCAGGCCTGAGCCATCCAGGGTAGTTGTCAGTTCCCTAGCCATAAGATAGGTTCATTGGTGGTCTAATAAGCACAAAGCCCATAATTCTTATGTAATGATTTTGACACTGAGTCAAAATTCCCATCCATCTTTCTCTTTCTCCCTCTCCCCTTGCACCTTTCTCACCATGTTTTGGATATAAACAAGGAAGCTGAAGCATGAATTGCTACTGACAGCTATCTTTTAACTAGGAAATGAGCCAGTTGAAGAAACAATCTGGCATACAGAAGAGAATAAATCTGAAAGAAGCGGAACCAGAATCCTGATCAAACCATACCCAAAGCTCACATTACTGCTGGCCTTGTCACTTAGTCAACCAATAAATCCTTTTTATTGTTGGTCAATTTGAATTGGCTAATCTGATACTTGCCAAGCTGTATCAGCCTAAACTGATACATGGATAGATAAAGAAATGAACCAGTTATTACACAGAAGCTTGAGGTCAGGTTGAAATCAGGGACTCAAACCAGATATGAGGTCCAGAGTACATAAATGGTCCCAGTGCTCTTTGAATAAGAAGCTATACTTCGAATAAGAGTTCTTTATATAACAGAATCTAAAGGTAGTCTTCCCAGGGCTTGGTCGACAAAAGTTCAAAAGCTCAAAGTGTAGCTGTGTTGCAAATTATTGAGTGGGCCAGTGCAGAGAAGATTTTCATAGGAAAACTTGGCATTTAGGCCCATTCTCATGCTAGGGATACCTGTCTAATATTCAAAAACTTTCATAGAAGGTGTTAAGAGAATAAAGAAATAGTAAAACAAAAAAAGAAGAGGTAATCAATCAAGAATCAATTATTCTCAGAAAAGACATAGCAAAATATTATGGTTAAGAGTATGGACTTGGTGTTCAAACCTGATTTTTTTTTTCAACGTTTATTTATTTTTGGGACAGAGAGAGACAGAGCATGAACGGGGGAGGGGCAGAGAGAGAGGGAGACACAGAATCGGAAACAGGCTCCAGGCTCTGAGCCATCAGCCCAGAGCCTGACGCGGGGCTCGAACTCACGGACCGCGAGATCGTGACCTGACTGAAGTCGGACGCTTAACCGACTGCGCCACCCAGGCGCCCCAAACCTGATTTTTTTTTTAATGTTTATTTGCTTTTTTGAAATATATAGAGAGAGACAGAAGCAGAGTATGAGTGGGAGGTGGGGGGCGGGGGAAGGGGCAGACAGAAAGAGAGAGGAAGACACAGAATCTGAAGCACGCTTCCAGGCTCCATGCTCTCAGCACAGAGCCCGATGCAGGGCTCAAACCCTCCAACCATGAGATCATGACCTGAGCTGAAGTAGGTCGTTTAACCGACTGAGCCACCAGGTGCCCCCAAACCTGATTTTTTTAATGCCTGGCTCTTCCACTGACTAGCAGCTCACCTAACACACTGAGCTTGTTTTTTTCATTTGTAAAATGAAAGAAAAATACCATCATCTTCTCTGAAGGTGGTTTGCAAATATTAAAGGTGATATTTTATGTGAGTTTGCAAATATTAAAGGTAATATTTTATGTGAGGCCTGGGACATAGAAAACTTCAATTAGTGACAAGTAGTTATTATTTTTCATTCACAGAACTAGGATCACACATTTTGGTAGAACTTCTGATAATCTGGGTGGACTGTAAGCTTTTGTGACTTTAGCAGGAAGGCTATCCTGGCATATTATGAACACTGCATTGGTGACCTTTGGGATTCTGTTGGTAATTTTATACTCCTCTTGCCAACTTTTGGGCAGGAAAGAGCCATCCTTAGAGTAATTCCTAATTTCCACTTGACCCGAGTCTCAATAGTTGCTTTACTGGAGTCACACTTGAGTTTTCTGGAAAGCAGATGAGAGCCAGTACTGAAATCACAGTGCCTGCCACATAGTGTCTCAATAAGTGCCATCTGAAGATCGTGCGAGCAAGTTGATCACTTTCCTTCAGACGTGACAATTAAAGGGTACTTTGGGAAGGGCACTGAAAGAGATAAATTCACCAGATTTTCTTATTGTTTCTATATTTTAAGACCTTTAGGCAGGAGTTCATTTATGGTCTGGAATGGGGTCTAAACTTCCTGTGGAAATGTCAAGTTGGCTATAGCCCATCTCGTCTAGAAATGGTTCTGCTCATGAACTGACCTCGAAGTTTCTCAGAGCTCCAGCCATAAGGAGGGCCATGGGTTAGTGGAAAGTTTCGCATTGTTGTTAGCACACTCTGAGGCCTAAGGCAAGCCATTTAACCTCTTGGTGTCTGGATTTCCTCATCTGAGAGCCAAGGATAATAATACTTCCCTACCTCACAGGTGTGTTGGGAGCATTAATTAATGTTTGTCTAGTGCACAGGGATCTGTGATGAAAGGCAAGCATCATTATTGTCGGTTCGCTGCAGGCAAGACTAGATTATAGTCCTCCAGATGGGTTGCATATGGGAAGTGGTTTTAGCAAAAGACTTTCCCAAATGAAATACAGGCTTTAAGGTTTGGGGCCACTTCAAAAGAAAAGGTACCAGTGGAACTTCATCCTCTCCTTCTCGCCTTTGTTGGCTCAGGTTTTACTATTGTGCAGAGTTACAAATCAGGATCAGAGAACTGTAAATTAATTTCTGTGACAAGCGACATCTAGTTAGTATGTTTCAGTGGGCTCTGCTCAGCATAGACTATTCAAGATTCGATTAAGTAGGTAAGGTTACTGTTGCAGAAAACTCTTTATTCCTTGTGAAGAGTATGCATTGTACAGAGGCCAGTTAGTGGGTCTATCCTACGATAAGCAGGATAGACAAAACCATTGTGTTTTAACAGCACCAAGTGGACAAGTCAATTAGGCCAGAGTTTTCAATCTTTTCATTTTGTTTTAACCTCCTCCTCCCCACCCCCATTCTTTTAAAAATAGCCTTCCACACTAAAGAGCACTGGTATGTTCTTGAAAGCTTTTGAAGAGGACCACTTTGAGAAAGGACTTCTGGGAAAACAGAAAACAGGCTGTCTGGGTACATTAACGCCAAGGAAGAAGGAAAAAAAAATGTCTTTCTTGGGGACTAGACACATTTTTGTTTCCCCCAAAATTGGAAAAATTGATTCAGTTAGTACATTGTCCAATTAAAGGGAAAAATTAACATTTCTCTTCCCATGAGCAGAAGTGTATTTTCTCTTATAAGTACAAAAGAAAGAAAAAGAAAATATTTTATTAAAATTGTCACCCCAAGTAATAGGAAAACAAATGGAAGGAATCTCGCTGTTGGTTAATACACGCTGCTGAGATGTCCTGGAACAAAAAGTCTAAGGCAGAAATGAAAGTGATGAGAGTGCCTTTAATACATTTGATTGAGTTACAAAGCAAGTGGCACATTCATTCATTATTTCAGCAAATATCTACTTTTTAAAGTTTATTTATTTTGAGACAGAGAGCGCACATGTGGGGAAGGGGCCGAGAGAGAGGGACAGAGAGACTCCCAAGCAGGCTCCAATAATAGCAAGGAACCCTACATGGGACTGGATCTCAGTAACCGTGAGATCATGATTTGAGCCAAAATCAAGAGTTTGATACCCAACTGACTGAGCCACCAGGTGCCCCCAGCAAATATTTATTGAGTGTCTTCTAAGTGTTGGGCATTATTCTAAATACTGAGAAATGACTGATAAAGAACACAGACAGGGTCCTTACTCTGGTGCAGCTTACATTTCAGTGTGGGAGACAAGAATACACACACACACACACACACACACACACACACACACACAATTGTAAATGCAGAGGGCTAAAATGAAGTGACAGGATAAAGAGGTTGGTGATGATTTAGTTTGGATGGCTGGAAAGCCCTCTCTGGGGAGGGGGGGGGGTCGCTTTCAGCTGGTGAGGTCCCACAGTGGGAGCAAGCTGTAAGACTTAATGTTAGAAAATGACTTTGGTGTAAAGACACAGCCTTCAGTAGGTATGGGATGCAGTTTGGGATTCCAGCATATTCCTCCAGCGTGGTATCCAATTGTTTCTGCCCTAATATAGATTCCTCCATCTACTGTACATAAAGGAAAGTGGATTATGTTTGGAACCATCAAATTAGGATAGCTGGCTGTTGGGGCGCCTGGGTGGCTCAGACAGTTAAGTGCCAGACTCTTGATTTCATCTCAAGTCATGATCTCTCGGTTTCATAAGTTTGAGCCCCACATCGGTCTCTGTGCTGACAGAGGGGAGCCTACTTGGGATTCTGCCTCCCTCCCCCCACCCCCCCCCGCCCCTCACCTGCTTGTGCTCTCTTTCTCTCAAAACAAATAAATACACTTAAAAAACAAACAAACAAAAAGGATAGCTGGCTGTTGTTCTAGGAAGGATGGAAGACCAAGTCAGGAAACCTGGTTGATTCTGGTTCTTCTAATACCTTGCTGGGTTAATCATATAGTCTCTTCATACCTTGATTTCTGTACTTAAAAAAAAGTGTTGGAGAGGTCCTTCCTCTGCTTCCAGGAACAATATGGAATTATTATAAACCCTTGGTTTTCAGCAATCTATGAAGATGATAAAAGAAAACATCAAAAATTTGAAAAATGCTTGTATCATTAGGTCAAAATTTTAATGACTGTGCAGACGCTGGGTGCAAAGTTAGCTATAATGCATATTTTTGTAATGAGTCTTTTTCAGTCCTTATTGCTTTTTTTTTTGAAAATGGGAATTTATTAAACCCTGGAGTAAGAGTTTTCAAAACATTAGAAAAGTAAATAATCCTTACTACTATAGTGTTTGTGGTTTTGTTACATTCAAATGTTTTCTTGCTTTCCCAAACCAGCAGAAATGAATAGATGTGAAATGTCTCAGAGTTTTACAGCTAAGAATTTCACTTGCGACCAAATTAGACTGCTATAAGTAAATTCAATAAATAAGTTTAGAAGGAATAATTTATACTCTAAAATCTCAAACTCTTTAGAAAGAATTAAGAATTTTCATAAAAAAGAATTTTCTTCAAAAATAATATCCCAAACAAATTTTGTGGGCAAGTGAAATTATGCACCATTTTTTTTATATGAACACATAAAATAACACTAACAATATTGCCTTCTAGGGTGCTCAATGCTTTGCAAAACAGTTCCATGTCTCTTACTTCATTTGAGCCTCATGATTTCTTTGCAACTAAATTGGATAGAATTTATTATTCCCATTTCACAGATGAGGAAAGGAGGCATAGGACTTGGGACCTTCCTGGATTTACATAGCTAGTAATTTAACCTAGAATCCAGGATCCTGAATCTGCCTAGTGTTTCAGTCATCCCAGCAGAAGTGCGCACGTAACCTGAGTTTCTCTTCTGTGTTCCACTGGTTTTTGTTTGCTTGTTTTTTTGTGTGGGACCCCAACGTACTTCCAAGAATTTCTGGAAGACTTTGGGGCTGATGTGTGACATGTGAGCTCATGAACAAATTCGGGCAGCTACGGTGAATCTGCCAGTCTCATCCCTTCTCCTGCTGTCACCCTGCTCCTTTATGTCCTGCTTGTCTGCCATGCATAGCTGTCACTTTTGTTGGGCTACTCTTAGCTATTGCTATGGTGAGATCTTAGTTGTGCTGGGGTGTTTTCTTTGTTTTAGACAAAATCGGGGCAAAATGGTACATTTCACTCTTTATTTAACATATGGCAATACAAAACCAAGACAAGTTCTTTTTAAAAAACATTATTTTTGTGGAGTATAAAATTTTTTAAATTGGCTGTTAAGGATCTGATTATTTTTTGCCTAACTAACATAAATCAGTAAACACGCTGTTTCGTGTGATAAGCAACAAAGGACGTAAGACCCTGTGCCACTCTCCAGACCTTATGTTCTATTGAGGACACAAAATATTAAGCCTCTCGATTAGAATATAGTTCAAATGATTATGTGAAATACTTCGCAGTATCATTTTGAGACACTGCTGTAAGATCTGCTAAATACATCTGCAGGTCAAAGAGATGGAGGGAGGCAGAATAATCCACTTGAAGGCTATGGAGAAAAGATGGAAGCAACACAAGGGAATAACAAAGTTGAGTTTGGAGAGAAGAACCGGGCATAATTTTGTTCAAAATTTCACTCTTTATTAGCAATAAATTAAAATGAGGTGGTGCTTTTTGATGACTCATAAGATAGATGTTGCGTGAAAGGGTACTGGAATCAACAGGCACAAATACGATGGCCAAACATGGAAAAATGATCATAGGTAGAGCATTTGTTCCACTTGCCTTTTATCTTTTACACCTGTGTTTGAATTCATCCAAACTTGCATAAATCCTTTACACAGCTGTCGAAATTGCACCTGAAAAAAGGCTGAAGTAGTCTCAGACGGGCTAACATTTCATCATTCTGAACACTTAAACCCAAACAGGTTTAAACACTTTGCCAAACCCAAGGATAACGGGCTTCCCATTGATCTTTGCTCTGTTCAAATGTTCAACTATGTGCCAAAATGTACACTGCAGACTGCATTGTAGAGAATCCCACTATTTTTGAACTCTAGAAAAGCTCAAAAATGCGGTTTTAAAGATGGCAGGAGGGTCTTCTTTGAAATCTGCAAAGACACATGTACTTTGATATATGTAATTAGAAAATGTACTGAATTTAATTTTTCTTTTCTTGTCAACAAATAGTCGGACATAGTGAATTTCTGGTATTTTTTCACTAGGCTGTTTCCGATGTCTATTCTGACTTCCACGATTTTACCACTTTTCACTTGGACTCTATCATTACAGTTTTTAAAATTATAAATATATACATTGACATTATAAAAAATTCACACAGTATAGAAAGAGAATGGAAAATATGAGTCCTCCTATGCCATCTTTCCCCCAAACTCCCCTCCCTAGAGGTAAATCCTTTAATACTTTCATGTATTTCTTTCCATGTCTTTTGTAAAATGCATTACTGTGTGTGTGTATGTGTGTGTAATTATAAATAAATGTGATCACAACATGAATGCTGTTATGTTGATATATTTTCCTTAAAATAGCAAAACGCATTACCAATTTTTAAAAATTTTGCCAGCCCAATGAGTGAAAGTTGTTATCTCTGGGTATGGCGCTACAGATGGGTGAGGACCAGATGCATTTAAACTATTTTCTTTAGGGATGCCTGGGTGGCTCAGTCAGTTAAGCATCCGACTCTTGGTTTTGGCTCAGGTCATGATCCCACAGTTCATGGGATTGAGCCTCATATTGGGCTCTGTACTGACAGCATGGGGTCTGCTTAGGATTCTCTCTCTTTCCCTCTCTCTCTGCCTCTCCCTCCCCATGCTCTCTCTCTCTCAAAATAAATGAATAAACTTAAAAAAAATCTATAAACTATTTCTTTCAACTTAATCCTACATTCTTTGCTTCCTTGTTCACACTACCAAAGATTGGGAAGTTTACTTTCTTACTTTTCTTTTAAGTTTATGTATTTATTTTGAGAGAGAGAGAGACAGAGAGAGTGAGCAGGGGAGAGACAGAGAGAGAAGAAGAGAGAGAACCCCAAATGGGCTCTGCTCTGGGGCAGAATCCATGAACTGTGAGATCATGACCTGAGCTGAAATCAAGAGTCGGTTGCTTAACTGACTGAGCCACTCAGGCACCCCTGAAGTTTGCTTTCTTGATAAACATGGTGCCACAGAAAAGTAAGTCTGAAAGTTAACCTTCAAGGAAATTTAGGGCTTGCCTTTATGGACAGAAGGGGGGGGGAAAGGAAATTTTAGGTAGGAGAGCTTCAGTGAGCAAAGCCATAGAAAACAAAGTCCCTTGCTTGTTTTCTTGGTCCAGTCTATCCACGGCTGTGCTACAGGAAAGCTTGGACTGCCTTGCTGGCTGACCTGATGCATACCTCCTCACTGAGCTCTCACTAGAACTGTATTCGCAGCTACATATGTGAATGGACTTCCCGTTTACTGTGCTTGCACACTCCTGCTTGAGTGTCTATTGCTCTTACACAAAAGGAACTCCTTTCTAGGGGAAGAGATGGATTTCCCTGAATATAGCAGAGGAAAGCCCAGAGTGGGCCTGAACTTTATGATTCAATTTGAAAACAGCTACAGAGAGTTTGACTGCTGGGGCAACTTGACTGGAACCTAGCTGGCAAGATAATACCCACACAGTTGCAAGTGGCGCTCGTGGAAATTCAGTGGAGGGGAGAGGGTGGTAAAAGTCCAGAGACAAATTGGTTCAAGCAGAATATCTGTGGTGTGAGTAAGGTTGGAAACATGAGAAGGAACAGAGATAGAGCTAATTCTAGGGTTTGGCATTTGGACCTGAGCCACAAGAAATTGAGAAGATCAGTCATGATGAAATGAAGTGACCTTCATTAGTTAGATCATCATGTGTTATTTCTTGTCTTTCAGCTTCAATCCCACCTTTCCCTATTCCTTTAGTGATGCCGGAGCAGGGACTCTGTAAACAATTCGGTTTTGCCAGCTGGCTCCCTGTGAGGCTCTGCCATTTGGGGATTCTAGGAGGAAGACAAAACACTCGCTCCTTCCTGTTTCCTGTTTGCTTCCTGTTCCTGGGAGCATGGCCCCAGCTTCACTTCTTAACAGAATCTTGTAGTGGTACCTGATTCCAGGAGCAGCTGTTCAATCCAATTAGCAGTTTTCCCAACTTTCACAGAACCTGCTTCTTTGCACTCACACTGCCCACCTGCTAGCCATTGCCAAGAAACACCTACCCCCTGCTCAGAGGTTTAGGGTCCCAACCACATAGGACCTTCCTCTAGTTAGCAACCTTGACCCCAGCCTAACAGCAAAACTCCTCAGATGTCTGAGTTTTTCAGCTCTGTGAAGCTCCTTTTTCTAAGTTTTAGTAATTCCAGTCTTTTCTCATTGATCTCACAGCTTTTGGAGTGGTAGTTCCTTCCTGTAATTGTTACCTCTCTGAAACCTTAAAGTTGTTCTCCTTGTGAATTTTCTGTTCTTTACTATTTAGTTAACAATTCTTTATCATATATAATTTCTGCTTCTGTACCAGAGCCTGACTGATACAGGCGGTCCATGATGAAACGTAGACAGGAGAACTCATGAGTTCCTATATCATCCAGGAACAGTGTGGCGCTTGCATTTTGTGGGGACCAAGAGAATTAAGGGGAAGAGGTACATCTGACAAGTTTTAGGTGGGAAGGAACCAACAGAGCTTCATAATTAGAAACAGGGAGCAAGGAGAGGGAGCTGTAGAACACACAAAGTTTGTATCCTGGTGGTGGAGAGAATGATGATGCCATAGAAAACTGGGGGAGGTAGAAAAAAAATGAGTCCAGGTACAGAAATATGCGAGTGGAGGTATTTTAAAGACATCTGGTAAAGTGAAACTGCAGTTCAAGTGAGAGCTAGCTCAGTGGCCTCTGCAGTGAGGATGGGCACTGTGGCTGAGTTCCCCGGGGACATGTGGCTGGTGGGGGGGGGCAGTAGAGATAGGAGCTTCTGGGTAGCTTGTACAGAGGCTTAATGCAAAGTCTAGTGTGGGACCTCCTGCCCATAACAAGTAGGGATGGTGTCTTGTTCAATACCCTGGACAGGTTAAGAAGGATAAGAACTATAGGTCCACTGTTTTAACCAGAAGAAGGCATTAGTGATTACCTGGGATTCTGTTTTTGTTCACACAAGCAAACTTCAGCTCTGATTGGGTTGGTCGAATAGAAGAACATCAATGAACATACTGATGGAATTTTTAAAGGTGGAAACAGACAAGCAAGCTACACAAACAGCCACTTTTCATGAGCAGCAGACTAGGAAGCCTATTGTCATCAAATAAAACACACAGCAAAGTTAATCCGGCACACATTTAATAATAGTCCCAGTCATGATTGTGCTACACTGTAATTAGGCACAGGTGGTAAGTAGTTCTTGTAAACTATTATAATTCATATTGATGAAAGTCAAGTTGACTTTTTATACTTTCTCTCTTTGCTTTCTTAGTTCTTTATCTAACATGGATCTGTCAGCCATTTTTATTGATATCATGTACTGTCAATTAAAATCTGTTTATCAAACATTTACTGAGTTTTTATTATGCTCCAATTATTGTGCTGGGCTCTGGGTGATATAAATATGAGCAACTTAAAGTTGAAAACTTTAATGTGAATCATACAAATCCTACAGAGTGACTCATATATGTTCCTGCATAATGGGCCTGTACTCTGTGCTCTCCATGGTTAAACATAGGTGACTTCCTCAGCGAGGCTTTCCTTCTTCAATGGACAACCTCACTCTCTCCACACCTGCCTTTTTCCTGCCCTCTGTTGGGCACTGAAGTACTCCCCATTCTAAGTTTCTGGGATGATAAACACTAGGGAACTCTGGGTCATGACCTTGGGGATATCTTGCTCAGGGGAGTAATAGACACATGGTAGGCTTAGGGAGTAGAAAAATACAGGGGGAAGTGTCCTTTGCTCTTTAGAAAATGAGGGAAGGGAAGCTTCTGGGTAGCTTAGGGAAGGGAAGACTATGCTCAGGCTGGAAAAGTAGGAGGAAGGATTTTGCTAGGGGTGGGAATATGCTTGAGGAGGACATTTTCCAGCCAGTGGGATGTTCCTCATACAGCAACTTTAGGGGACGGACCCCTAGTAACAGGAGGGTGTAGTCTTGTACTTGTTCTCTTGAGTAGGACAGACAACATATTTAGGAGAGAGACTGAAGAACATTTCCTCTTATTCTGACCTCTAGGGAATCAACCAGGAAGGGTTAGGTGACATTGCTGGAACAAACAACCCTCAGATCTCAGTGGTGTAAGATTTATAAAGATTTATTTCTCCCTTATTCTGCATGCTCATCTTGGGCTGACTGGGCACTTCTCTCCATGTCATCCTTACTCACTAGGCAAGCTGACAGAGCCAATACTATCTTCGGGTATCAGTGATTTCTAAGGGAAGGAAATCACATGCTAGTTATTACAGTTGCTGCCTGGAAATCGCATAAGTCACTTCATTCATGTGTCATTGGCCAAAGCAAGTCACATGGCCATACTTTTCTTCAAGCTGATAGGAAAACCAGAAAAAAGAGAACGCGAAGTATCTTGTGTATAACACCTAGGCACTGAGCAATTAGTACCATCTGGTGATTCTTAAGAAACAACTGTCTGAATAAGAACACTGTGATTTTCCAGGGCCGCTAGAATAAGAATCCTCCACTGTCTCTGAAATGTCTTTTTCACCTACTCAATGGCACTTTAAATTCCTTTAATAGCACATAAAATTGTTACAAATATGAAAGGCTAAAAAAATGTAATAAATTAATTAAACCCTTTCTTATCAAATTATAATGTAGCATTTGTGTTTTATTAGCTAGGAAGGATCTTAAGGATTAGGAAAAGGAAATGCTGTAATGCATATGGGGCATCTATAATATACTTGGGGTGCCTGGGTGGCTCAGTCAGTTAAGCGTCTGACTTTGGTTCAGGTCATGATCTCATGGTTCATGAGTTTGAGCCTCACGTCAGGCTCTGTGCCGACAGCTCAGGCCTGGAACCTGCTTTGGATTCTGTGTCTCCCTCTCTCTCTGCCCCTCCCTGGCTTGTGTTCTGTCTCTCTGTCTCTCAAAAATAAACATTAAAAAATTATAATATACCAATATACTTTCTATCAGTTGTCTGGTTCAGGCCTCTTAGTAACTCAAGGTAGTGTAGTGGATAAGAACATAGCCTTGAGAGCCAGACTGCCTGGGTTTGAATCCTGGTGCTACTACTTAGCATTTTTGTGACTTTGGACAATTCTTAATTTTCTGTACCTCAGTTTCCTCACCTATAAAGTGCAGATAGTAATAGCATATATCTCAGAAGGTTGTGAGGGAAAGTCAGTGTTTGTAAGTGCTGAGAATAGTGACAGGCAAAAGGTAAGCTCTCTATATAAGCATTTGTTAAATATATAAAACAAACGCCATGAGGTACCCTCATCTACCAAAAGGACACTAGGGATCATAGAAGTTAAATAACTTGCTTGGGGAAGAGAAAGAGCCAAAATTTGCCCCACTTCTCTCTAAAGTCCATGCTCTTTCTCCTCCACCATCTTGAGTGTTAGAGGACAATGTCAAAAGGAGAAAAAAAAATGGAGGCATGAAAGACAAGCTTTTCCAGCTCAACTTTGCCTTCACTTGGGTCCACGTGCTTTTCTGTTACGAATGGCTCTTCAACAGGAACTTGCCAGTGAGCAAAAATGATTGCCTTCCGTAAAGAAGCAGATACCATTCAGTACTGTGAAGAATAATCTCTTTTTCTTTCTTTCTTTCTTTCTTTCTTTCTTTCTTTCTTTCTTTCTTTCACTTTCTTTCCTTAAGGTATAATTAATACATTGGTGTCAGGTGTAAAATGCAATGATTCAATATTTGTGTATATTATGAAATGATCACCACAATAAGTCTAATTAACACACATTGCCATACATAGTTATAACTTTTTTTCCTTGTGATAGGAACTTTTTAAATTTTAAGATCTATAGTCTTTACTGACATGCTTTGTGCCAAAGACCAGTGGCTTGGAATGTCTATCAGCCATTGGTCAAGTCTTGAGGATTTTATAATCTTATGTGAATAAGCATAATGCTTCAAATATAAAATGGTTGGTTGGGGCACCTGGGTGGCTCATTTGGTTAAGTGTCTGACTCTTGATTTTGGTTCAGGTCATGATCTCATAGTCATGAAATCAAGTTTGCATTGGGCTCCATGCTGAGCATGAAGCATGAAGCCTGCTTGAGATCCTCTCTCCTTTTCTTTCTGCTCCTTTCCCCTGCTGAAGCTCTTTCTCTCTTTCTCTCAAAATAAATAAATAAACATTAAAAAAAGGAAAATGGTTTGTTGAAGTATGAATGATACATTTTCCCCTTGTGAAGAAAAGCCCTTGTGAACACGAGCAGGACAGTAAAAGAGCAAGATGAATTCAGTGTGGCTCAAATGTTAGGTATAAAAATTTAATGAATGGGATTAAAGGATGACCTTCTCATGATAAGTTGCAAGGAATCAAGAGATGTACGTTCTGTATTTTCGCCTTATTATTTTGAAGAACCCTATTTATAGGGAAGAGCTACTACCTAGTGGTAAAGAGCAAATTTTGAAGTCAGAGAGACCTAAGTTCTGGATCTGGATAAATCCATGCTTTATCATCTGCTGGCTGGTGATGGTCAGTTTTCTCATGTAAATGATAGAAACAATGACATTCTAGTTTCCCCAATGTCCATGGCTCCGCATTGTGTAATGTGGACTTTGGATGAAATTGGCTTCAATCCAGATTTAGGAGTGGGTCCTGATTAATCTTAGCCTATCATTGCACTCCCTCCCCTTTTCCCAATGATGGTATTGGGGTACACAGATGATTCATGCCCCAGTATGAA
Organism: Prionailurus bengalensis; assembly: GCF_016509475.1. Classification (NCBI taxonomy): domain Eukaryota; kingdom Metazoa; phylum Chordata; class Mammalia; order Carnivora; family Felidae; genus Prionailurus; species Prionailurus bengalensis. Next base: position 101,678,211 of record NC_057355.1, read on the forward strand.
GCTCAGTGTAAATAGCCATTTTTGTTTACTGATTCTGCGATGATGTCTGTCTCTTTCAGTGTGAATGAGGAAGTACTGAGTACTGCTGGCAACATTTTGTGATTTTGTGGAGAATGAACCTGATGACAGATCTAACACATGGAGGAGGACAGAGATGATGGAACCACAGAGAAATTGATCCAGAACACTGATCAACCCATGCCTAAAGACTATACCACCCCTGGACTTTCTAGTTACATGAACAATAAATCTTCCCTGTTTGTTAAACAAGTTTGAGTTATTTCCTACAAAAACCAATTTGTATGTTTACTTCCAGGGTGGTTCTATGTGAGTAAATATCTCAGCAGAGTGCCCAGTGAATTCTAAGATAGCATCCATCATGGAAGTACAATTATTATCACGTGATGAGAGGGAAGTGGGAGTGCTACAGATAATGACAGGCAACCAAGTCCCAGGGATAGGGTGGTGGTAACTTTAGATACAGAGAATAGGAATTAAGAATAGAAACAATCACTTAAAACTTCCATTTCACCAATCTCTCAGGCTAATTACTAATTGGTTTACTATTTAATTGGTAAGTACAGCTATTAATTATGTTAGGAAATAAAAAGGTTTATAAATATGTAGTCTCATATATTCTATAATTTAGAGTCATGAATCAGAAGGAAGTCCATAATTTGATTGTCAATTCAGAGGGCCTCAGGACTTCGAGGAATGGAATGCAGGAGAGGTCTTAAATATTTGTCAACAGTTGGTTGAATAAGAAAGTAGAGTTACAAAAAAAAACCAAAGCAAAATCAACTGAGATCACAAGATTGTTCTTCCAAAGTCCTTTCCTGAGATTCTAAGTCAAATTGGTGAGTACAGTCTTCAACTGTGATGGAATGTGGGGGCCGAGATCCGCTTTGCTGAAGCATGGGGTGAGGGACTGCCCTGTGCCCATCTGGTAACTCCAGGGGTTGGAGCCTGAGGAGAGGGTGCTATTGACAGCCTCGGAGAAACAGGGAGAGAACGAAAGGGGGTGTGGAGAGATAATGAGCTCCGTTTCTGACATGTTTAGTTTTAGGAGGTGGTGGGACACCCAAGTAGAGATATTCTGCAGACAGAAAGAAATATGGGACTGAAGAAAGGGTGAGAGGTCAAGGCTGGGGCTGGAGGTTTGGGAGTCATCTGCATTCAGGTGGTAATTAAAGCCATCTGACGGGGAGCTTCCAAGAGGAGTGTGCTGTGAGGGAAAAAAAGCCCAATGAGCCTGCTGAAGGAGGGAAGGAAAAGAGGGGGAAGGCACTCCCAGGAGGTTCAGGAAAGTGAAGCTGAGAAGGGAAGGAAGAAATCTACAGAATATGGTCCTTACAGCTGAGGGGAAGAAAGAAATGGATGGACACCCATTTAAAGCCTCACAGAAGTTGAAAACGTGATAAAGAGTAATTGGGCAATTGGATATTTCTATCATTTCATGAACACCATTTAGAAGGAAGCAGAGGTCATTTACCCTTCAAAGAACCAGAGAATCGTTGGTACAAGATGGATGATTTGGGGGAGGCTGAATTCTCAGGGCTTTCCTATTCTACTGAGAAAGGAAATAATATTTATCAATTGGGGGGGGATTAATGAAGCCAGTCACCACTCTCAGTGGAAAAAAATAAATGAGAAATTCTCACTCATTAAAATACCATGAAGATTATTGTTACAATGTGATTTTTACAAGATTTTTTTTTAAGAGAGTTTTTGAAAGTTATAGGAAAGAGGACATGACAAGGGAGGATAGCCCATTGGGATAAGCGGTTCCTTAGAAACCTAAGTATTAAGAAAATTAATATACTTATGCTTATAAAAAATACTCTCATATAAGTGTAAATGCCCAGTGAAGTCATCCACTGCGATAGTGTTGCTGAAACTGGCTAAGCAAACTGAACAATAGGAAAGGCTATAGGGCTATGGAGTAGAACACAGACATGTAAACATTTTTTTTTCCAGCTTTCTCCATGACAGAAGTCAGTAGGGAGTCACATTTTTATACCCTGATATATCTTAATAATGCCAGGTGTGATAATCCACTGATTCACTCAATTCATAGTCCTGAAGGAATTTCACAGTGACAAAGAGCTGCAAATCATGTTCCTCTAATAGCTTGGCAAATTCCTTTCGGCAAGATGAACATTAATAATGGAGTGATGATAAGATCATTTCCTCAGGATCTCCAGAGCTGGTGTGTTGACTAAGGTGGTGCAGGGTGGCCAAGATGACTGTGCTTACAACTCTTGCCCAACCATTAAAGCAGAATACAACATGTTGGATCGCAACATTGCTCTGCCAGGTTTAGTACATAACCCCCAGCGGTAACCAATAACTGTTCCTTGGGAGGAAGGCAGCCATGTTTTTATAATGAATCTAAATGGTTGGGTGAGGCTGAATATGGATGCTTAGAGGGAGGGTTGGATTGGGGCCAAGAACAAATGGCTTCCTTACACATTAAAATTCTAAACTTTTGCTCCGAGGCATGAAGTTTGTTTTGCACTAATTTTTGTATTTATAATATAAGATAGCATTGATTTTCCAGACCCCTTTAAAATTCCATTAGTTGAATTTAGACTGCCTCACAGAGGTACAAGGAATGGCAGGACAAAATGAGACTAGTTGGGGCAGAGAAGGGGAGATGTTGGAAGAGTAGAGTGGGGTAGGGGTGGGGGGGGGAGGAGGAAAAAAAAATCTCTGCCCACTCTTGAAGGTCACAGTAATATTTGCTGTATTTCTGAAAGAACAGGCAAGGCAAGGAAGGAGATGGATCTAATATTTTCTGAATGCTTTTCATGGCCCAGGTTTAGCACATGTATGATATTTTGATATATAATAAGAAACATATTTGGTTTTGTCCCCATTTCTGACACAGAGTTCCTAAACATCTTGGAATTTCCTAAGTGATGAGAGCAACAAAGATGTGTTTTGTTATGTTAATGAAGTAACTTTGGACCCCACCTAAGGATGGGGACTGGTTGCCAAGAGAACCTACCTTTCGATTAGGGGGCTTAGAACTTTTAGTCCTGCCTCCCAAGCCCTGGTGAGGGGACAGGGGCTGGAGGTTGAGTTCAATCACCAATGGCCAATGATTTAATCAGTTGTGAATATGTAATGAAGCCTCCATAAAAATCCCCAAAAAAGGAGAAGGTTGGGAGAGCTTCCTGTTTGGAATGGGTGCTGGTAGTGTCACACTTAGACAGGAAATGGGAGCTCCAAGCCCTTTCCCCACATCTTGCCCTATGCATTTCTTCCATGTGGGTATTCCTGACATACTTTTATAATAAACTGGTGATCTAGCTAATAAAATGTTTCTGAGTTCTGTGAGCCACTCTAACAAATTACTCGAGACCAAGGAGGGTGTTGTGGGAATCTCCAGTCCATGGCCAGTATGTCAAAAGAACAGGTGATAACCTGGGCTTGTGACTGGTGTCTGAAGAGGGTAAGGGAAGACAGTCTCGTGGGACTGTGCCCTTAATCTGTGGGACACGACCCTATCTCTAGGTAGATAGTGTCAGAATTGAGTTGAATTGTAAGTCAACCAGCAAATATCAGAGATTTAGTTGGTAGTGAAGGAATCCCCCTTCCCCGGAGACACCCACCATCCCTCACCACCCACCCCCACTCACACACACCCAAACACACACACACACACATTGGACTTAAGTGATTCAGACCCTTTATATGTCATTCATATAATTCTTACAATAACTCTTTATGGTATAAGCATTTACCCATAAATGGGTAGAGGCTTGGATTAGTGACTTGTCTGAGGTAGGAGCAGAAGAATCAGGATCCGAAATAATTCCCCTTTCCCTTCTTCTTTTCCTTCCAATATGTTCATACTCCTGTCTCCTTTTCTGTGTTTTGCCCTTTTTATCAGTGACTCACAGGAAAGAGCTTGAATTTCTCCTCTGTCTTGTCTGTAGCAGATCCCCTTGCGCATGTGTGCTAACTTGTTCAACTATATCTCACTGAACCAGCAAAGCAACATGACACACAGGTGGCAGTGGAGAACTGCAGAGGTGCCCGGGGAACCTTTTGTGGTTCCCAGTGATTTGCACACACTGGGCCACTCCTATGTCGGCACGTGTGGGGGAAACAACGTGCTCCTATATCTGACAATTACCTGGCAGAGTGTCAGGGCCCACATCTCAGACTGGAAGTTGTGGCTAAACTCCCAGCCCAGGGAGCAGTTCTAGAGTACAGGCAGAAACTGGTCAGATTCAGGACCAGGATAAGACCAAAATCCAGTTTTATGACTAAGTGGTTAAAGGAGTGGGGGTTGGGAACCTAACACCAGGATCCAGGATGAGGCTAGTCTAGCTGATCATAGGAAGTGGGAAGGATAATGAAGAACACAACGACATGAAGGCCAGGGGGAAACTGATTCCAAATTCTTGTTCCAAGGGGGGGACCCTTAAAACTTGAGGCAAATTGAATGGAGAATGAAAAATCAGGAGGCCGTGCCCGTTAGCACCAGGTAGAAAGGCTAAGGAGTTTTCATGTGCCAAAGGTTTTCAAGAGTTTGAAACAGAGGCTAAGAAATATCTGAATTGGGCTAAATTGGGGTGTGTGTGGTGGCAGGGAAGGGGAGGTAGGTTGATTCTGACACTTCAGTTTGCCACCAGCGGAGTCCTGTTGTTCCTTCTCTGGCTGCCTCTTTGGAGCATCCGTAGAGGTTCAATACAGAGAAAGGGGAGGAACGTTGCCTGTCCTGCATGCTCCTGCACCACAGCTCTCACCTGGTTCTCAGTCGGGGGTGGTCTTGTCCTCCGGGTAGGGTTGTCAGAGAAAATACTGGATGCACGGTTAAATTAGATTTTTGTTAAATGACATATAGTATTTGGTATACGTGTGTCCTAAATATTGCATGGGATATACTTCTACTGACAAATTATTTGTTGCTTTTCTGAAGTCCAAATTCAACTAGGTGCCTTGTACTCACATTTGATAAATGTGGCAATGCTACATCCAGGGGATTGGCAATGCTTAGGGATATTTTTATTGTCATGACTGGGAGGGAGGTGCTGCTGGAATTCATCAAGGATGCAGCCCCAAATGTCGGTAGTGCCATGATTGAGAGACCCTGTTCCAAGACAAGTGGGAAGGACAGTATCTTTGTGATCAGCTCCAGGATCAAAAACCCAACCAAAGTAAATTCACTTCTCTAGCATTATTTGTGTTTGTGTTAGGTGGAATCCTTACTTAGCTGCCAATTAGGATGGAGTGAGAGAATTCCATATTCTCCTTATCCCACCTCTGCCACTTACTGACTGCGTGATCCGGCATAAATTACTCACCTTTCTTTTCCCGAGTTTTTTCATGTGTGAAATGGGGAAAAATGTAATACAGACATCATTTTTGCCTGTGCTGGTGAGCACCGAATAAATTGTTACATATAAACAAAGTGCTCAAAAATAAAGAAATAAATAAAGTGCTCAGGAGAGTATGTGGGACATAGAAAAACTCTCAATAAATGGAATCTATTGTTACTGTTCACTATTGTTGCTAATTTTAAAAAGAAAAGAAGGAAATCTCTCACTATTCTAAAAATGCTTTGAGTGTAGTACACAATCCTCTTCATTGTTATTATTATTATTATTATTTACAAATGCCTTGTTTTAAGGTTGATGGATAAAATTATAGAAATTACAATGAGTAAGTTTTTTAATTTTTTTAATGTTTATTTATTTTTGAGACAGACAGAGACAGAATGGGAGTGGGGGAGGGGCAGAGAGAGAGGGAGACACAGCATCCGAAGTAGGCTCCAGGCTCTGAGCTCTGAGCTGTCAGCACAGAGCCCAATGCGGGGCCTGAGCTCACGACCTGTGAGATCATGACCTGAGCCAAAGTCGGACGCTCGACTGACTGAGCCACCCAGGCACCCCACAATGAATAAGTTTTTAGTAGAAGTATATCCCAAGTAAGTATGCATGGGTCATGCTCACATTGTTTATTTAAAGTTCCAATATATCTGGGCATTTTTATATACTAACTGGCAACTTTATCCATTTGGGGATGGAGAGATCTATGTGTGCCCTTGCCCTGTGGTGGGCACACTTCAGCGTTCTAGAAAGTTCTAGAAAGTTCAGCAGTTCTAGATAGAGCTTGCAGATGGGAGCCGAAGATGTGCAAAGGCTGTTCCTCTTTAAGGACAATGTAGCAGAAGAAATACAAAGCTGTTATTAGTGATGTCATCTAATAGCCTTCTGACATCAAGCCCTGATGTTTCCTTCCACCATTATTTAAAAAGATATTTAAATAATTTACTTATTTAAAAAGATATGGTACTGAAAAGAATCAACAAGGGTGCAAAATATTCTAGAAAACTACCCAGCGCTCAGACGATAACACTCCGATTCAAGGGTTTGGCAAAACCCTCCTTCATCTACTTGTTCTGTAAAGAGCAGGACAGCAAACTTTCAGGCTTCGTGTACCATTGTTGTTCTCTATCATGTATTGTTGTCCTGCTCTTTCTGCATCTCTTCTTCTTCCTTTTTAAAGCAATTCCTTAACAATGTAAAAATCATTCTTAGCTGTGGGGCTGTACAAAAAATGCCAGGGGCTGGATTTGGTCTGTGGACTCTAGTGTTTGGATCCCAGCTCTGATACCAGGAGAACATTAAGGTGGCATGTGGGGCTCTGATGTGGTGTGTTTATTCATAGCTATATTCATGGCTGTTATGTCTATAATTTATGATGGAAGGGAAACTAACATCTGATTACAATTAATTAGTACTTATTTAGCATTTACTACAAGCAAGGCAAAGTTCTAAGTTTCTTATATGCTTTAGCTCATTTAAACTGAGACAGGGAGAGGTTAGGTAATTGGTCCAAGGTCCTTATAATTGGTGGAGCTGGGGATTTGAATCCAGGTAGTCCAGTTCTAGAGTCTGCATTCTTAGCTGTGAGGCTATGTTTTCTTTTAAGAGAGTAGTAACCCTTTTAAAAAAATGGATGATATTCTTGTCCTCATCTCTTTTCATTTTCCAAGTAGCTTAATATCTAAGATTTCAAACATACTGAAATGACCAAAGGAAGAACACTCTTGTTTTACTTTACCTGCCAGTTGGCACATAAGGAATTTTCAGACTGATTGGAGTAAATCAAATGAGATAATGTCATCTGTGGGTAAGGATCATATAACATCCTAGTACAAGCAATGTAAATATACATATTTTGAGTAGTGAGGACTGTAGTCTAGGACTCCCTAAACAATGGAGAAATGAAACAGATTGGATTTCTTAGAGAAATTAAGTGGAGCCTAGAAATGAGGGTTTCATTGGATTTCCTAGAAGCAGGGAAGGCTTAATACACAAAAGAAAAGGGGATGGGTATCATAAACCTCTTTCCCACTAAGACAGTATTATCTGAGGGGTTCCAGAGAATGATGCTATGAATATTCTCTCGCTTTGGCATCTGGTAAACCTGGAAATATTAACCAGGCTAAGCAGGGCAATTTTCTTGTTCTTTACTAACTATATCTTACAAGTACTCTTAGGAGGAATAAGTAAGAGGTTCAAAAAGCAGAAAACAATTGTGAGATAATAAAGATATATATTGATCTCTGCCCTTTGGTTCCTAGAGCAGGACTTTTGAAACGCTATAATTTCCTGAGTGATAAGAGTGTTTTTTGTCTCAATTAGGTGACCTTGGGTGGGCTCCCAGATGGCTTTGGCTAGTCACCAGAAAGACCAAGTCGTGAATAGAAGTGTTAAAAATGAGTTAAAAGACAATTTAGGTGATACAAACTTTAGTTAATACTTCATGAAGTGGGCAGTCTCTGTTCCCAAGGGTCTAGAGAACTGCAAAATGGAGTGGAGGGCAGGAATCTTCGATAGGACAAAGAATAAGGAGCAAGTAGGAGAAAGATGGGAAATGGGGATTGATTGGATGTACTGTGTGTCTGATCAAGTGAAGCACTTCCAGGGACACCCCTGTTGTCGAAGTTTCAGTTTGCTGAGGTGGCACCTCAGGAGGAAGTGACTCTATCTTAGGTCTAGAAATTGATTTCAAAAGAAGCTTCAAATTTTTAGCCCCACTTCCCTGTTCTCTTGAGAAAGGAGAAGGGTTGAAAATAGGGTTAGTGATTGATCATGGAAGCCTCCACAAAAATCCCAATAGTATGGGGTTCGGAGAGCTTCCAGGTCGGCCAACACATCCATGTAATGGGATGGTGATGCACCCCAACTCTATGGAAACAGACACTTTGCATTCAGCGTCTCCCTTGTGCTCCCTCCCAGACCTTGCGCTATGCACCTCTCCAATTGGCTCTTCATCTGTGTTCTTTATCATGTCCTTTAATAAGGTGGATAGATATAAGTAAGTTTCTCTCTGAATTCTGTGAGCTGCTCTAGCAAATTAATCAAAACAGAGAGGGTCATGGGATTCTCAGATTTATAGCTGATCGGTCAGAAGCACAAGTGACGACCTGGACTTGGAATTGGTATCTGAAGTGGGGTGGAGGTAGTTTGGGGTGACTGTGGGATCTGATGCCATCTCCAGACAGTGTCAGAACAGAGTTAAATTGTCGGACACACAGCTGGCATTGGCAGAATTGCTTTGGTGTGGGAAAAACCCTCACACATCCAGCATCAGAAGTGAAGTGTTCTGTGTCAAAGTAAAGGAGACACACAGAAAGAAAGAATTGTTTTTTTCCCCAAAAACACAATAAATAAGAACACTGCTAGCTGAAAGATGACCTGTTTATCCTTCCCCAAATTTCCAGACTTTGGATGTTCTTCCTTTGATTCATACTTGCTGGAAATGTGGAGCGTCTTCTGGCTTGTGTCCCACTATGTCTGCCTCCTACATCTACTTCAGGATCTTGACATGCCAATCCAGTGGGATTGCAATTCAGCATAGCACTTCATGCCTTTCTGGAACTCACAGGCCATTTCATGGTCTCTGGAATATCCTTATCTGGGTACTGGCTTCCCTTGATTGGGTTCAGGGTCAGAGTGCAGACCCAGCCTGTATGGAGGGTAAAGAGGCAACACCTTAATCTCTTTCCCTTACCAAATTCATCTTGTCTTTTCTCATTGATCAGACACCTCTTTCTTCTCTGTTTCTTCCTTTTTAATCTGAGGACCACATTTTCTATTCTGCTTCCTCCATAATATCGAGTGCCCAATAGCAGCAATCTCCATAAATTATCAACTCACTGTAATATATTTTTGGCCTTTTGTATTGAAATGAAACATAAATGCAGAAAAGTACATGTGATATGAATTTTGATGTGTGCTCTATTCATCACAAAACAATGTAATTAGCCTATTCCTCAATAGATGCTCTTTTAGCTTTACCTATTTTTACCCCTTTCTCTTCCAGGAGTCATTTGTGAACTCAGAAAATTTTAGAGTTGGAGCGTGTGTCTTTGGAGATTTTTTTATAGCCCAATGTCTCCTCAAGTGATAGAATACAATTTCAGTAACTATGTTTTGACTGAAGAAATGTTTGCTTTATTTCATGAATCACTTGAGTGATTTAGCTGCATATTCATTATCTAATGATGTCACAGTCTCTTGGAAATGCGGGAAGCCCTTAGTTGGTCTATGGGGTAATTTTTCTCCTCTGGGTCTACCCCGTTCAGTAAAGCCTCCTCCATTTATCCTGGTTTTCCTTTCACAGAGGAGTGTTTAATCTTCAGCTTCTGAATGTTTTTGGTGTGCATGCGCCTGTGTGCATGTATGTGTGCTGTGTGTGTAGAGGTTTCTGGTGGGACAGGAGCATAAAATAACCCCATGGCCTTTCAGGCACCTTCATTTGCCACTGGAAACAAATTGCATTGGAAGTGAAAGAATTTTGGACAAGAAAATTAAAGCATTACGATTTTGGTATGGCTTAATCAAATATAGAAGAGCTCCTGAAGTTGTTGTTTATTTTTTTTTGTTGTTGTTTTTGTTTTGTTTTGGTTTTTTTGGGGGGTTTTCTTTTTTGGTTAACTTATGAATCTATTCTTGCTTACTTTGGTGCCCCCATCTACATCATATACTCATTTTGGTTTCAGGTAAGTAGATCTACAGATATGCAGAGTAATACTTCTTTCAAACTCATCACGAACCCTGAAAAAAAAAGCGAAATGAAATTTCTTTGTCTTCAAGAGACTCACCCAGGGTATAGTAGTACCATGCAAAGAGTGAGCACTCAATACATGCATGTAAATTTAATTTATAAGTAAAAGCCCAAATAATATTTTCAAGTTTAGATGCGGAGTGGTTGGTGGGTCTTCAGCCCACAGTGTTTGTCCAGATAAGATTGAACCACAGGGTTAGGGCAGCAGGAAGTGATTAATTTTCATGGGCATTTAACATGTTCCTTTGAAGGAGATTGGCTTTTCAATCTTCAAGATTATATTTATTGCGATGGTGCTTCCCTTCTATGTTTAGACATGAAAGTGAAGGTCATTGTGGAACAGTAAACATGGGGGAATGACTTTGTGACAGAAGTATGTAAAGTATCTTGTAATTCAGTAGGAGAATCAAAGTCTGCTTCAGTTCTTTGTATTCTCAGGGATTCAGAAGGGATTAAGGTAACAATAGCTAGAACTGATGCAAGGGAGTAACTGAAGGATAGCATTCCTTGAACCTCAGAAACCTGGGTGAAAGGAATTGGGCAATTAAGGTCTTTAGGAAATCTAATGGGGTCATTTGTGAAAGCTGTCTTCATGGAACTTGGCAAACTGTCATCTCAGAGATCAAGGGAGGTCACTGGCTTAAGATTTGGGGAATGAAAGTGGAGTGACTGTTTCCTGCAAAGTAAGTTTAAAGACTCTTAACTCTTGTCTGACAGTAGCTACAGGGTTTTTTGTTTTGTTTTGTTTTGGTTTGTTTTTTTTTTTTTAAACAATATGGGGGAACTAAAGATATAATGGCTGTGTAAAGAGAGCTCTTTTCTAAGTTATATCATATGCAAAGAGCTTACATTTGTTTTCCCCACGCATCTACTTAATCACAATTATTCACAAAAAATTGAAGTCCACCAATCACCAAATATTTATTAAACACAAATGGATGTGCCACACTGAAGATAAAAGAACAGCGTAAAAAAATTCTTAAATTAGTTTAAATTCTCAAACACATTCATACTATTACCAGTTTATCAAAAATCTTATGGGGGAGTTTTCCTATTACTTTGGGTAGGCATGGAGGAATTTGAAAAGGGAGAAAAGTATAATAATATTTAACCTAAGACTGTTGTTTGTTTTAAGTGGGGCTCTCACAAGGGGTCACAACAAGGATGACAAAGGATCTGAAAAAAGAAAGTCATCTGAAGAGAGGAGATAGGAGTTAGGCTGAGGGAAAGAATATTAAGCAGATTCATGCAAGTTGTTTGCAAATATCTGAAGGATAGTTTGGTAGAAGAATGCAGGTCTTCCTCTTTGATGCAGGAAATATGGGTAGGACTTACTGGGAGGTAATTAATTTTATACAGGAAAAGTTTTGATTAGACCTTGGAAGAGTCTTCACATTTTTACCAGTATGCAGAGATGCTTGCAGCCAGGGAAGGCTTATGATCAAGTAGCAGTGTGTTGATAATTGTTTTTTAAAATGTGTTTTGCCTGCACCTGCACCTGAGCCAGTTCCAAATCTCTAACTGACTACCAAGCTTTCCCCTTGGGTAACTGCCAACAATCAAACAGACGTATCTAGAAGCAGACTCATTTATGCATACACCTCCCTAGCATCCTCTCCACTTCTCTTTTTCCCTCACAAATGCCCATAATGTGTCTTCCTCCTGAGGCTTTCCTGACTTTGTCTGTGGTATCAACAATCTCCCAAGGCTTGGAGCGCAAGCAAGCTTGTTGGAAGGGAAGTCACCTGATAGCATTATCGTAACCCAGATGTGGCGTCATGATTGCTGTCCTAGGATGGTGGAAGAGGCAAGGAAGAGGAGGCTTGGATGTGACAGACATTTTTGGGAAACAGTAATAGACTGTGAAAGGGCAGTTGCAAAGAATGAATGGGGGAGAAGGCAGAGTCTAAAATAGCCCGAGACCATAACCTGGGTGCCTGGGAGATTGTCCATCCCACTTACCAAGTCATAGGAAGAAGACATGTCAGGCATATTTTTGAGGGAAAGGAGGCAAAGGAGATGTGTGCGTGAATGGAGTTGCTTCTAAGCATGTTGGTTTGATTTTTGGCAATTGCTCAGGTAGAAAAACTTGGTAGTTAGTTGGAGATCTGAAATTGGCCTGGGTGCAGGTGAGCAGATGTGGAAAAGCACACCCACTGGAAGCTATTGCAGGAGATGGGAACAGAGGGCTGTGAGCTCCAGAGTAATGATTACTTAGGGTCTTTTGGTAGTTTGGAGAGGTTCTTTATGTGTGTGTGTGTGTGTGTGTGTGTGCGTGTTGGGGGCGGGGATGCCGCAGGGATTGTTATTTTAAAATTACACTATGGGGCACCTGGGTGGCTCAGTAGGTTGAGTGTCCAACTCTTAATTTCGGCTCAGGTCATGATCTCACAGGTTCATGAGATGGAGCCTTGAGTTGGGCTCTGTGCTGATGGCATGGATTCTCTCTCTCACCCTCTCTCTCAAAAATAAATAAATAAGCCTTAAAAAATAGTAAAATTACACTACAGACTCTTGAAGTTTCCTCTTTTGTTTTAGAGAGTAAAATCTCAAGAATCCCCAAAGCTCTAATTCACTAATCACAATATTCCAATGAAGTATTTTATTTCTGCTAGGGCACACCTGAAAAGTCCATACTGTTAATAATGTTTTTTATAGTAATTCTTGCTTTTCACTCTTAACTCGTTAAGGGAAAACATGACTTCAAGAAAATCTTACCCTGAAAGACATCTAGCAATGAATACTTCTGCTGGATTGTCTGTGCTATGCAAAGGGTAAGCATCTGCTTCTGTAAATTATCCTCACAATTTCTCAAGAGAAAAGGAGTGACAGTTAGCCGAAGAGTAGCCTTTATCTTTGTTGTTTCTATCCATGGAAATTTGAGTGCATTATTTTTTAAGTGACTGGCAAAAGGCGTAAATGGAAACACATTGAATGTAAGTAGGCTATCACATACACATACTCCTTAATCCCAATTCCTATAGCACCTGGCTATAGCTCTGTCGAAAGGACTTTGAAGATTGAAACAAACTTATCCATAAAATACTAACTCCTCTTTTATTAGTATTACTTGGGGTATGTCCCCATTGGTTCCTGTCATCTTAATGGAAGTCACATTCTCAGGATTGGAGCAGAAGTGTCGACTAAGTGTTGAGCAATTGAAAGCCATTGTTTATTGTATATTATACCTTGGGGACTGAAAAGTTCTGTTTTTCATGTTTCTGAATAATCACAAAGCTAACCACATTTCAATGAGTTGATTTACTCCTCAGATGGGCAGATACAGCCACACTGGTTGGATAACGATGGATTTAGAACAACAGGCACCTCCCTGCCAATTTCGTAAAAATGTGAATTTCAAAAAGCTCCTGTTTTATCCCCAGAAAATATAAACATTGAATTCTGTAGTGGCAAGATTTCTCAAAAGTCTGCTTCAGCTACTCAAAATATTTATGAATGTGTATGGCTGGCCTTAAACTTGTTTTGAAATGTAATTCTTATAAGTTGTCATAAACAGAAGACTTTGGTTCAAGCATCACGTACTTTCAGGTTATCGTAAACCAAACTAGAACTGTTTAAAAAGAAGAACTTTATGTTTGCAGCACAGGTATTTTTGTTTTCATTGCAAAACCTATTCCTAGCTCTTCAGGAAGAAGAGAAGCAATAATTATAAACTTCCAGGGCCCAGGTGGCTAAACTATAAAGACAGGGGATGATGGTCTTTCCCCCGCCTTGTTATTGCAAAAAATATCTGCAAATGGACTTGTTAGACGTCAGTAAAAACCATTTGGAAGGTAACATTCACTTACACCATTGGAAATGTTGTGGTTCACATCTATAACTACATGCAAGTATGAATTCAGAGGTGGCCCCAAGTGGTGTTTTTGATCTGAGCGGGAACACAGCTGCAGTGTGTTCTAATATTAGCCAAGAGGACCTGCTTTCTTAAAAGGAGGATGATTTAAGGCTCTATTTTTGTTGTTCAGCAAATGCTGTTAGAAGTGGCAGAAGGTTACCCTTTTCCCATCACCTTAATTCCAGAGATATTCACAGACCTGACATTAGGCTGTTGGCTACTCGTCATAAGACTTCTCTGTCAAAGTGAATTCAGCTGATGAGCTATGAACACGCTTACAGTCAGATAATAGATGAAAGAGTCTCAAGATAAACGAGGTGCTTATAGAAAACCCGGCCCAAGTTGTTTAAAATAGGATGGCAAAAGCCGTTAATTCTCGTCAGGCAGTTTCAAAAGGCAGTGGGTACTTGACTTCTTACTTATAGAGCACGTTATCTTACCTTTTTGCAAGAGTGGGGCCGCCGCTGTATGTTGAAAGGGAGAGTGTGCCTTTTTGAACTGACACTACCCACCATATTCTGAAAGAAGGGAAAAATTCCCCCCAGTACAATAAAGGACTTGTAGCCACCCTTACAGGTTAACATTTGACCAGGTTGTATCACATGAAATACTCTTGTTTTTCCACACTCTGTTCCTCTTTCTTTTCCACCCAGAATGCTCAAATTACATCTGTGGAAGATATTAACATGAGCATTGACAAGCTTTCTTTTGAGGAGCTGATCATATTAAGATTCAAAGTGAGCACTGTTTTAACGATTGCTTATTTCTATTTTCACACTTTGGAATGTAGATTTCAAAATGTGGTTAAAACGTAGATTGTCCATACTTTTTTTCCCCACCAAAATAGCCCGTATGCCTCCATTTAGAAGTAAGTTGTATCTTGGATTATATCTATTAGTATTATGTATTAATAATAGCACTATAAATTTAAAAATATTTTAAAAACTTTAAACTTTGACAATTGGTCTTGGGCATCTCTCTTATCACACCAATGTGAAAGTTTGACAAAGGATCTTTTCCCTCATAGTTTTTCTTTTTCAATTTGATGCACAATAAATTTGAAGCTCAGGAGAATGCAGTCAATATCAAATATGAAAGATAAGAAAGGAAATCTGTTAAAACATTATTCCTCAAAAAGCAGAGCAGAAACCCATACATAGGGATCCTAAATAATTCAAAATACCTCCTATAAGAAAGATCTTCCTGCGTACTCATCTGATCCATTCTATTTCATCATTATTTATTCCTTTTTTTGGCAAATATTTACTGAGTGCTTTCTGTGTGCAGATACGGGGCTACAGGCGGGAGTTACAGAGGAGGCTCGGGCACTTCTCTCAAAGAGTGTGCTTAGAGATGGGGGACAGATGGTTACCACGATTCAGCAGTATGGTCCAGACATTCATGGAAATCGGATAAGCTAGCTGGCCCAGGCTGGGGAGAATCAGGGAGGCCGTTCTGGATGAGGAAGACTTGCACTCCTGGAATCTTGGAGACTAAGTGCAAGTTAGCTGTGGAGTTGAGTGAGAGAGACAGTCATTCAGGCTGAGGCTGCTAAGGAATAAGGCAGAGAAGGGTAGGTATGAGTAAGAAAGCCATCAGGGTAATTCAGCCTCAGGGTAAAGCAAGATGTGGAGTTGGAGGGGGGGGGCAGTGGAGAGGAAGGATAAGGACAGTCTTGGATGTCCTTCTGAGGTGCATAGTCGGACCATTACATAACTGCGTGCAAGCTTCAAGTGGCTTCTCACATCACTCAAAGAGCAAAAACCTAAGACACCCTACACAGTTGGCTTCCTGCCACCTCTCTGATCTCTCATTCCACTCCAGCTACTGTCAGCTCTTTGTCATTCATTCCTCAAACCCTCCACAGTGTAAGTACTCAGCTCTTCCTTCTCACTGGGCCATCCTCTGCTCATAGCCTGGCTCACTCTCTCACCTCCTTCAGGGCTTGACTCAAATGCCACCTTCTCAGACAGGCTTTTTCTAAACACCCTGTTGAAAATTGCAATTCTTTCCCTTCGCCCTGCCCTTGGCATTGTTCCTTCTGTCCTTTGTCTGCCTTAGTTTTCGCCAGTAGCACTTATTACCACTAGACTTTCTATATATTTGACTTACTGGCTTATCGAATGTAAGCTCTACAAGGGCAGAGGTTGTAATCTGTTTTTCCTTGATGTAGCCCCAGTGCCCAGTAGAGTTTCTGATATACAGTATGCCTTCAGGAAATATTTACCCAAAACTTTGCAGTACATTGTACTTCTGACAGAGTTGAGTAATCTGCACATGTGACTCAAGAACTTGGGGCGCCTGAGTGGCTCAGTCGATTGAGCGTCTGACTTCGGCTCAGGCCATGATCTCGCAGTCTGTGGGTTCATGCCCCACATCGGGCTCTGTGCTGACAGCTCAGAGCCTGGAGCCTGTTTCAGATTCTGTGTCTCCCTCTTTCTCTGACCCTCCCCTGTTCATGCTCTCTCTCTCTGTGTCTCAAAATATAAATAAATGTTAAAAAAAATAATAAAAAAAGAACTTAACTTTGCACACAGAGCAAAATAAAAAATTAATTACAATACTATAAATTATATTTTGTACATTTTACTCATTTTATATATAGTCCCTTGTTATATACATTATATATTTGTACATACCTCCTCCTATACAGGGCAATGTACATGAAATCAAAAATAAAACTATACATAAAATTATGTATATTATATCTTGTTGTCACTCAAGGAACTTTCCAGGATAATTTTGATTGTACTTGATTCATCTTTTATTAGTTGCTTTTGGAACTAATGGAACCTAATTCTCATGTAAGATGCAACTCCCTATGGTGCTGAAGGCAATGCAGAGGCTCTGAAGGATTTTAAAAAAGAGCTTGACACAACGGGATTGATATATTTCAAGAGATCACCCTGTCTGCAATGGAAGAATACATTGCAGGTAGTTATATAAGAGGCAAGGCAGTCAGAATGTTGCCAAATGAAGAGATAATGGTCACCTGCACTAAAGCAATGGCGATGGGGATGGAATGAAGCACATGGATTTCAGAGATATGAGAAGATACAACTTCTAGAACTTAGAGGGGAATCTGTAGGCTGTAGCTAGCTATACTAAAAAGACTTACTTCAGTTCTTCAGCTTATCCTCATATCAGCAAGCTAGGAAAGGGCTCCTGAAACATTATTTGCAAATAGTTTGGGCTTATCTAAAAATAGCTCATGGTTCTGTAAAGAGAAATGCTGGAGAAGACTAAAACTACATCGTTTGGGATGGAATGTGAAGGCGGTAAAACAGTTAAGATTGACATCATGTTGTGATTCTAATTAGAACACAAGTCTTAATGAAAGTATACCTGCTCCAGTCCATGTAAGCCTGTAGTAAGTCGTCTCTTCAAAATAAGGTTATGTCTCCAAAAATCATTATGGGTTTGTTATTTGGAGGTTGGAATATATTTCCTAAAGATATGAAGTTTTAAGATGCGGTTAGGTTTATCCCAATCTATTTAAATCAAAATGTAACTTAAAAGCTATGTCTTAACATAAACAAAAACATGTATTAGAGACTACTACTGTAAAAATGCTAATTAAATAATATGAAAATATGAAATGCTAACAAGACATTGAATGATATAAATTTTTAGTCATGGTGCTTGAAGACTAGCAGATATTATTAGGTGAAAACAAGGACATAATAGAGATTAGAGATTATGAACTGAACTTCTGGGTTCTTTCAAAGATTATAGCACTGCATCCTTAGGTTATATACTTTAGAAGTATAGGAATTTTAGTTATGCAGTGTATGTTAAAGCACTGTGCCTAATTTGGGTAGAGTGGCAAACCTACTCTATTTTGCTCTGGTCCAGTTATACTCAGAGAGTATTGTAATCAGTGTCAAATATCACACTTTCAGAGGGACCTAGACAGATTTAACTATGTTTGAATTTGATAATCAAGATGCTGAGGTTATTGGATAGCCAGGAAACATTTAGATTGGATGAGAGGAAACTAAAAAGATATAAAGGCTATCCTGTGTGAGAGGAATTTGAGCACTCTAAAGTCCCCAAAAGACAGAATGTGATGGCACAAAAACAGACACATAGACCAATGGAATAGAATAGAAACCCCAGAACTAGACCCACAAACGTATGGCCAACTCATCTTTGACAAAGCAGGAAAGAACATCCAATGGAAAAAAGACAGCCTCTTTAACAAATGGTGCTGGGAGAACTGGACAGCAACATGCAGAAGGTTGAAACTAGACCACTTTCTCACACCATTCACAAAAATAAACTCAAAATGGATAAAGGACCTAAATGTGAGACAGGAAACCATCAAAACCTTAGAGGAGAAAGCAGGAAAAGACCTCTCTGACCTCAGCCATAGCAATCTCTTACTCGACACATCCCCAAAGGCAAGGGAATTAAAAGCAAAAGTGAATTACTGGGACTATATGAAGATAAAAAGCTTCTGCACAGCAAAGGAGACAACCAACAAAACTAAAAGGCAACCAACGGAATGGGAAAAGATATTCGCAAATGGCATATCGGACAAAGGGCTAGTATCCAAAATCTATAAAGAGCTCACCAAACTCCACACCCGAAAAACAAATAACCCAGTGAAGAAATGGGCAGAAAACATGAATAGACACTTCTCTAAAGAAGACATCCGGATGGCCAACAGGCACATGAAAAGATGTTCAGCGTCGCTCCTTATCAGGGAAATACAAATCAAAACCACACTCAGGTATCACCTCGCGCCAGTCAGAGTGGCCAAAATGAACAAATCAGGAGACTAGAGATGCTGGAGAGGATGTGGAGAAACGGGAACCCTCTTGCACTGTTGGTGGGAATGCAAATTGGTGCAGCCGCTCTGGAAAGCAGTGTGGAGGTTCCTCAGAAAATTAAAAATAGACCTACCCTATGACCCAGCAATAGCACTGCTAGGAATTTATCCAAGGGATACAGGAGTACTGATGCATAGGGCCACTTGTACCCCAATGTTCATAGCAGCACTCTCAACAATAGCCAAATTATGGAAAGAGCCTAAATGTCCATCAACTGATGAATGGATAAAGAAATTGTGGTTTATATACACAATGGAATATTACATGGCAATGAGAAAAAATGAAATATGGCCTTTTGTAGCAACGTGGATGGAACTGGAGAGTGTGATGCTAAGTGAAATAAGCCATACAGAGAAAGACAGATACCATATGGTTTCACTCTTATGTGGATCCTGAGAAACTTAACAGGAACCCATGGGGGAGGGGAAGGAAAAAAAAAAAAAGAGGTTAGAATGGGAGAGAGCCAAAGCATAAGAGACTGTTAAAAACTAAGAACAAACTGAGGGTTGATGGGGGTTGGGAGGGAGGAGAGGGTGGGTGATGGGTATTGAGGAGGGCACCTTTTGGGATGAGCACTGGGTGTTGTATGGAAACCAATTTGTCAATAAATTTCATAAAAAAAAAAAAAAGATAGAATGTGACAGCCAATGTCATGCTCATGTTATAGTAACACTTCATTTCTATACAAGTTATAATGTTAAAATACAGTAAGTGAAAAGATATGAAATTCATTATTAACAACATATTGAATTTATTTTCTTGATCTTCATTCTTTTGATGGATGGTTTACCCTTCTACGACACAAAAAATGTATTTGCCCAGACAGTGTTTAACCATGCCTCAGGAGAAGGGTGCCATCTTGATTTTCAGGCCTTGAGAAGATTTTTTCTCCTCCTTCTCCTTCTCTTTTTTCTTCTTCTTCGTCATCTTTGTCTTCTCTTTCTTCTTTTTTTAAGATTTTATTTATTTATTTATTTATTTTAAAATGTTTATTTATTTTTGAGAGAGAGAGAGAGCACAAGCGGGGGAGGAGTAGAGAGAGGGGGAGACTCAGAATCTGAAGAAGGATCCAGGCTCCCAGCTGTCTGCACAGAGCCCAATGTGGGGTTCAAACTCGCAAACCATGAGATCATGACCTGAACTGAAGTCAGATGCTTAACGGACTAAGCCACCCAGGCGCCCCTGATTTTATTTATTTTTAAGTAATCTCTACACCCAACATGGGGCTCAAACTCACAATGCCAAGATTAAGAGTCGCATGCTCCATCAACTGAGCCAGCCAGGAGCCCCAGGATTTCTTGTTCTTTGAAAGTTCATGACACCTGGGCTGATTCAGCAATTTCTGGTCCTGGGAAGGAAGAAGATTAATCTACTGACCTCATTAAGCCAAGTAATACTTTGTATTGGTTGATCTCAAGTATTTTGGACTTGAAAATAAATTCTTGAAGTCCAAGTTGGGCATAGCTTCTGTACCACACGCTTCTTTAGATGTAGTTCTTGGAAGTGCCTATTTTATGTCTTTCCAGAGATGGATTTTCTTGTGTGTCTTAGATAGGTAAGTGAAAAATAAAGGTCCAGGGAAATTCCAACCATGTCAAATTCCTCTTCATTTGCTTCAGCTTCCTGGATAGAAACAGTTTGAGATTGCACTTCACGATATTCTTTCCTGAAGAGATGCTTTTGAGTAACACTTGTTCTTTCATTCCACTGGGTCTTGTCTGTTTGGAATCTTCTCTGTCTGCACCAGTTTGAAGCAAATCATCTTCCCTGAACATGAAGAATCATGAAGGGTGCCATGTTTGTTTGCTAAATTAAAACAAACAAACAAACAAAAACCTTAGGTGTTACCGGGCCTCAGGAGTGTGACAAGAAAATAGATTCAGGGAAAAAAAGTTTCAAAAATATTTTTTTAATATTTTATTTTTAGGGGTGCCTGGGTGGCTTAGACAGTTTAGCATCCAGCTCTTGAATTCGGCTCAGGTCATGATCTTATGGTTTATGAGTTTGAGCCCCATGCCAGAATCTGCACTGACAGTGTGGAGCCTGCTTGGGATTCTCCCTCTCTCTTTCTCTCTGTTCCTCATCCCCCTCTCAAAAGAAATAAATAAACTTTTTTTAAACAAGATTTTATTTTTAAGTAATCTATACCCAACGTGGGGCTCAATCTCACAACCAAGAGATCAAGAGTCACATGCTCCACAGACTGAGCCAGCCAGGTGTCCCCAGGGACAAAATGCTTTAAGAAAAGTTGTTTACTTGTAGAGGAAGCTTAAATTCAGAAAGGTTGCCTCCTCAAAGGATACATGGATTTTTAAGGGATAAAACTATTAGAGTTTACCTGCACATGATAGAAAGAAAAAAAAAAGAGCAGTTTCTTCATTTGATTGTCTTATTGTACCCATTGCAAAAGCATCAGGGAAAAGCGTTTTTTTGTTAGGGAGACAGTAACTTATGTGGAAAGGCTCAAAGTTTCCTCTGTTTGGGGGACTAGAAGTAGACACAGTATCTCTGTTTTTGTCTTTGTTTTTGGTTTTGCTTATTTATCTCATGAGCAAAGTCCCAGGTTTGTTGTCGTTTTCTTCCTCTGACTTTATGACATGGAGTGATGTGCATACTTATTCAAAATGAAAGCACGATTACTTTCAGTGGAAAACTAAGACTTTGTGTCGGAGGCAGCAAAGCCCAACTCCTCTGAATTACCAACTTACACTGATATTGAAGAGGGAGATATGTCCTTACTCAAGCCTCATAGCTCCTCCATTTGCCTTAAGAACGTTAGTTTTATTGAGACATCACTTATCGCTCTATGATAACTAACCACTTCTATCCACTGGCATAAGTTTTCTTTCCTTTTCACTGGGATTCTTCAGATCTACAACAGCATCCATGCTGGCTAACGTTATGTCAGTGGACATAACCAAAGAGCAGACTCATTTGGTTCAGCATTTGATCGTATGCTATGTAGTTTTAAAATTGATTTGTGAGAGAAGCTTATTTTTTCAGCAAGTTGGTTTAATATGTCCCATAGGTAAGTAAATAGCATTGTTCATTTTCTACTAAGTGAAATTGATCAAATGTAGAGATGAGGTGTCTTTGTCTGGCTGGCATCAATTAGTTACTGTCAATATTGCCACTGGTCAACCTGGAAAACCAGTAATTAGAAAAGGGTTTACAGTCAACCACTGGGATTTGCCAGCACTGGCTCAAACACCAAGGGGATACTAAGGTAGTTTCAGTACAGCTGGTGAATTGCTCCAGACGGGCTCCGGTAGTGCCTCTCATTTAAAAATTATAAGGGCTATCAATTCTGGTCCATAGTGGAAAAAGCACGGTGGCTGTGGGTATGAATCTGTTGCTCAGTGAGAAGGAATTTAAAATATTATTTTCTATCTAATCAGATGAATAATTAACATTTGAATGGAAGGATTAAAAATACAGTCCCACGATTCCAGGATAGAGAATCTTAATAGCTGTTATTATCCTGAAATTGCTATTATGTTAACTCACTTGAGTTTTTTAAAATTAAGTTTCTTAGTTGTGAAACCCAATCATCTGAAATACTCAGCTCACTTCTTGAGTGTCCTTAGCCCTCGGTCCTAGCGTGGGAAACATAATGAACCCTTTGGCAATTTACCCAGCAGTGTGTGTAGGAGTTGATTTTTAAAATGCAATTGATCATTTGTTCCTATAAAATTTCTTTCACAGACACATGCCTCCATGAAAATGTATTTAACATTAAGAGTCTGACTATAATCTGGATTTTTGGTCTTAAACTGAACTGTTGGGAAAGAAGAAAAGGTGGGTGGGAAGAGAAAAAGAGAGTTAAGTTTAGTTACGAGTGTGTTGCATCTCTGCCTCTTATAAAAAGAGATCTTATACTTTACTTATAAAATAGATCTCCTTTGTCACTTACAATAAAATACCAAAGACTGATAGAAAATACAATGAATACAATAAAATACCGAAGAGTGATAGAAAAGATAATAGATTTCACTGCTCATAAAAATTAGTCATCACCAATATGATCAACAAATAACTATTTAGGGGACACTTACAATATTGAATGGCAGAATGAGGAATTTATGTTTTAGCTGCCATAAAAACCGAGATCCAGAAATGTTGCAGCTTTCTTAATGACTGGAATAGAGGACCTCCCCCCCTCGCCGACAAAAGGATAATTAATGTTAATAAGTGTAGGATTTCATGAATAGAATCAGTTTTTGCTTTTATGATTCAAAAATTCTGTGGTAATCAGCAATAGTCATCAATGAAATAAGGCCTTATGTCTACTTTACCTAATGGGCTTACCTATTAATGTACTTACTTAATGTTTATTAAGTGTGTGCTATGTGTAACACCACTGCTGAGTACTGAAATTTCAAATATGACTAAGATACATTTGCTACTTACAAGCAATTCCGTGTGTAAAGTGATGTGATGAATATTTGCGGGTTTTAGTTAGGAAAGCAATTTACCTGTTGCCACTGTTAAATGGATTTTCAAACTTTGACAACACATTGCAAAGGATTAGCTTAGCGTTCTAAAACGGGTAATGATGTGTTTATTCAAGGCCTTGCACTTTTTGTATGTTTTTGTTAAATTAAAATCCAGGGCACAGAATCCTGCTCTCTTTGAAAATGCTGCGTAGGACATCTTGGTGTCTGGGAACTTGGCCACAACCAGATTTACAAAGATGGTATAGTTGATAAAAAATTGATTGGTATATAATCAAGTTTGCGTTCTTCCCAATAAAAAGAAATATGTGCTATCACTTCCAAGTCAGCAAGCACCAAATAGACAGAAAGACCACTTTTTAATCAATATACCCTGGGAAAGGTAAGAGGCCACAGAACCAGTTGGGAACAGCTAGTGAAGACAAGCTGGTAGGACATCCATGCTGGTATCATCAAGCATGAGAGATGATGTAATGCAACATCTAATCAATTATGTACCACCCAGTATGACCCACACTGCTTCTTGGAAAAGCTCTAATTGAAGATACTAACATTTCTGCTGCAAGCATGTGACCACAGAGTCATAAAGAAGGGAGAAGCACAGAAGCATGCTCCGAGTGTCCCCAACAGCATCCAGGGGCCTAGCCTGTGAAGAGGCACGCTTCATCCGTGTGGTCAACAGAGCCCTCTGGCGACGGAGGATGCCACAGCCTGGCATGATGCTAACATGGGGATCGGAGGGAACCGCCTGGCACCTGGCCTTTATCATGTGGTCAGAGGAGCTCCACATGTTTGGGAGCTCTGTGTAGTAGCTGTCTTCTTTCTAACTCCGTAGCTTCCCAGTGGTTCAGGGTCTGCTGGACATTAGACGAGCAGTCCTCGGAGTTATTTTTGTTAGTGAGCACTGGATTTCCTACTCCTTCGACTTTTTACCCTGAGTCTCTCTTCTCCCACTTTTCAAGTCTCCTTTCAGGTGCCAGGTTTTCTTCTAAGACTTTTTCTCAGATTCTCTTTCGCCATGTTTCTGGCCGTCCAAACACCTAAAGGCCTCAAATCATTCATCACAAATGATGGAATACTCAATAGGCAGGGTCTTCTCACACACCTACTTTTTCTTTATTTTTGAAAATTACAACACAGAAGTATATAAAGGCATATAGTATATACACTATATAAAATACAAAATGAAAGTTGTTCCCTTTTACAACAGCTTCCATATTCTCTGGAGGTATCACAGTTGCCTGTTTACTCTGCATCCTTTTGGACCTCTTCAGGGCCCTGCAGATGACATATACTTACATCCATGTACAACTGAGTGGGTTTTCCCCATAAACTTGCATCAGTTATCAGTGGGTTAAAAAAATAGTGTTCGGGTTTAACAGTAGCCCCCCAAAATAATTTTAACTAGTGTTTCTCAAATTTTTTTCTAAGAAACACAACTAACATTATAACCCAGGACACAGATGCCTGTGTCTGTGTATGAAAAACAGAAGCAAGTTGTTTAGGAAACACAACACTTACCTGTACTGTGTTCAATTCACTCTAAAGCTTTCTGCTCTGTTTTATGTTTCTCTATTCTTTTTTTTAAATGTTTATTTGTTTTTGAGAGACAGAGAGAGACAGAGTGCGAGTGGGGGAGGGGCAGAGAGAGAGGGAGACACAGAATCCGAAGCAGGCTCCAGGCTCTGAGCTGTCAGCACAGAGCCCAATTGGGGGGCCCGAACCCACGGACTGTGAGATTGTGACCTGAGCCTAAATCAGACACTTAACCGACTGAACCACCCAGGCACCCCTACTTGATTCTTCTAAATTAAATAAATGTTTGTCAGTGGCTACCAGCTGGCTCAAGTAATGGATCATGAGCTACTGTTTAAAAAACACTGATTTAAATGGAGCTTGTGTTTTTGACTAATTCCTTGGTTTCCCATTTCTAAATACCTCTTGCTGTTTTTGGTGATGTAGGAGAGAATGGGGGTGGCTCCCAGGACTTCAGAGAGGTGGAATGTAGGGGTCCTGTAGTTCCATGCTGAACTTCCTTGCGCATACAATTTTTGTGTAGTTGTGTAAGTGTTTCTTATAGGTTGTATAACTGCTAAAGGTGAACACACTAGACTAGAGGTACCTGGCTGGCTCGGTAGGTGGAGTATGCAACTCTTGATCTCAGGGTCATGAGTTCAAGCCTAGAGCTTACTTAAAAAAACAAAAAAGGTGTAGATGCTGGACCAAAGAATATGTATCCTGGAAATCTGCATTATCAGATTGCCTTCTGAGAAATCATCTGTATGTGTTCTAGAATATGTAAATGAATATGGCAACTAGACATGCCCAGGTAACCATAATAGAGCACTAGCAGAATCCTCATGGTCACTCTCGGTGTCCAACCGGTTCACAGAGATTTTGTAAGTGTCTATAATGTACACATTGTTATGAAATAAATTAAAAAAAAGATATATCCCTATTTTTTCAGGTTTCACTCTGGTAATATTCTAAGTGGCCTCCTTTCCTCTTCACCACCTAGGATTCTCCTTTTGGGGCTCAATCTTCCTCCACAATTCTCTAGGTTCCCACACCAACCATCCCAGACCACTAAGTGCCTGTATTCTTGGTTTTACAGGCTTCCCAACCTTGAATGCCCTTTTTGTCTTTCTGTGCCTACTCAAAATTTTGGTTGTGCTCATCTTCTAAGGCTCAGTTCAAATTCACTTCTCCAGAAGCCTTCCAAACCTCCCTTGTAGGCATGCAGAATTAACAGCCTTTGCCTGGATTTCCACAGCACTTTTCACTTAGTATTTTAACTGGGTACTTCCTTTCCCTGCTGCAATAAAATGCACATCCCTTACTCTAGCCATGAGTCCCCACATGATATGGACCTGCTAACTTTTCCTTCTTCACCTCATACAGCTCTCCTCTTTGCCCATTTGACTCACACTCATGTACCCTAATAACGCTCTCCAAATATGCCAGCCTTCTTCCCATCCTAGAGAACACTCTTCCCCAGACAAGCTCTATGTGACCAGCTTTCCTTTGTCATTGAAGAGAGCCTCTCTTGGCTGACCACCTAACATAAAGTAGCCTCCCAATCACTCTGTAGCACATAAGCCCATTGTATTTTTTTTATAGCAGCTATTATTACTTAATTTTCTTAGTTGTTTATTGTTTAGCTTCACCATTTTCTAAGTTCCATGATAACTGGAATGGTTTTTGCCTTATTCAGAGTTGTATCCTCGTTATCTAGAACAGTGCCTGGTACACAGTAGGTATTCATTAAATGTTTGTTGGATAAATAAATGAACGAAATTCTATATTCTTTAATGGAAGAACCTATGTTGATCTTTTTGGGATCTCTACAATTTCTGAACATGTTAGCTTAAATGTGGTTGGAGCTCAGTAATATTACAGACTGAATTAATGTACCTTTTAAGATAGTAAAGAAGTGAAAACTGAGTAGTGGTAACTTTGGAATCCCTCATAAAATGGGTGGCTGTTTTATATAATATCAATGCATATGTAATAACTATTTTCACAAGCATTAAGCCAAATGTTAACATCTTCTACATGCAAGGCACTTTAAATTGTACTAATTTAAGTTTTTGAGCAATCATATGTTTTATTATTTTCTTTGACACATTTGGCAAACAGACAAATTTTTGTTAATAGTTACACAGTTAGTAAAAGCAAGAACTGGGATACTGGGGTGCCTGGCCAGCTCAGTCAGTAGAGTGTGCAACTCTTGATCTAGGGTTGTGAATTTGAGCCCCAATTTGAGTGGAGAGATTACTTAAAAATAAAATTAAAAATAAAAAAAAATAAAAATAATTAAATTAAATTAAAAATAAACAAATAAACTTAAAAAAATAACTGAGATATGGCCTTATTGCCCTATTGCAATGCAAACATATAAATAATATCATAAAAATCTTTGGAAATTAAAAAAATGTATTTCTGAAGATAGTTGTTACTTTGAGCTGATTGCTGCCATTTTTATATTTTCCTTATTAATTTTTTTTCTTAAGGATAGAATGGACTTTTTTTCCTTTCCTATTGATTCCAATAATCACAGAAAAGTAATAAACATCTGCTTCTTCTCTATTAGCACTCCCATTCTTGGGCAAGTCTGGATGGACATGCTCATGATATGTGTGTTCCATGATATGTCCATTTTTAGAACAGAATTTTATGATCTCACATCTCTTAAAATGACTTTAATGTGGTTTTTAAGTAAGTACTCATTTTCTTTTTTAATGGTGGTGTGAGGTAATATTTTTAAGGGGATAAATGACAGTGTGGAGAAATACTTACTTTTGTTGTGTGTCACATGTTCAGTGTCTAATTTGTTGGTTTTAGGGCCTTGGTATAGTATTGACAACTCAGGCGGGAGGCTCCAGACCCAGCAGCCACCCCAGGGCATGCCCCTTGATCCTATATAGCTCCAGCACTTGGAGTCAGGCCTTGGGCTCATGTCCACTTGGCAGACATGCTTTTTTGGCTTTTCAACTTTATAAGATTTTTTGAACTATCCTTTAAAAGTCAGGAGATTTCACACACATGCACCACCCCTCCCCCCCCCCCCAACTCCTCTCTGATTTCTCTTGAAAGATTAAAATATGCATCAACAATGGCTCACATTCGGTATGGTAATAATTGGCAAGAACTGAATTACAGCCAACCCCCCTCCGCCCCGCTTTGGGTACAGCTCGCACTCTCTCCTATTGACCACAGGAGGGAATCCCCAATTGTTTTTAACATCCAGCCCCTCTAGATTTGAGTTTGAGACTCCTTGGAGTCACTGGAATTTATTGGCAAACCTTCATGGTCACCCTTTTTAACTTGACTGCGCTCAAAATAGTATAAGAGAATGAATTGATGATTTTATGGCTGCTCTATCATTCCTATATCATCTGGACAGGCTCATTCATTATTCTGCTGCCTGGTTCTCAATCTTGGATTCATGTTTGAATCACCTGGAAACTTTTTATGATTCTGGGACCCAACATTGGAGATTCTGATGGAGTCCAGGCATCATTTTTATAAAAATCTCCCCTGGTGCTCGGAATGTGCTAGTTGGCTTAAGAACTGCTTCTCTAGTTAAGGCTTTGTATAAATTTTATGTTATTGAGTAATTCAAAACGATGACAAATTCTGATGTGTAGGCAAATGAAGCAAAAAGGGTGTAATTATCGCCAGAAATAGCCAGATCAAAGAAGGGGCTGGTGAGCAGATGGACTCTAAGAAAGAAGATGGAACCTTGTATCCTGTTGTCTTGTAGCACCCTGGAGATCTGCAAGATTTCTTAGCTGTCCCAAGATATTTGGGCTTGTCTTTGATTAACAGTAGAATGAAGAGCCCCTGACGGTGCTGAAGAAATCTAGATGCTTTTCTCTGAGCACGAACCTCTTTTTATACAATGTACAAATACATCAATTTCACATTGGAAGAAAAATTTGCAGAAGGAATGGCTATAGTTTTCCTATATTGTCAATTCCCCAAATATTTTAGGTTATAGATTTTACTTATGAATTTTTAGCTCTTCTTTATCAGTGTCTACCCTAAAGATTCTGTGAAACTGTGCTTATGAGTAGATACTAATTTTCATGGCTGTTATTTATTATTGTGGATTAAAATCTATTTCAAATTAATCACTTTCCTTTTAGATTGCTATATGAACCTATGTTAAATCAGTATATGATAATAAATGGCTTACTGTTAAATCCTATAATCTTGAAGACACGTATTAAATAAATTTTACATTCTGAATCTAATCGCTAGAAAATATAACTGACCCATGCAGATATACATTTCTAATTGAAAATTATAATTTATGTTAATATTAGTAATAGTCCCATGATTTTATTAAATAAAGCATTTAAAAAAATTTTTTTTCAACGTTTATTTATTTTTGGGACAGAAGAGAGACAGAGCATGAACGGGGGAGGGGCAGAGAGAGAGGGAGACACAGAATCGGAAACAGGCTCCAGGCTCTGAGCCATCAGCCCAGAGCCCGACGCGGGGCTCGAACTCACGGACCGCGAGATCGTGACCTGGCTGAAGTCGGACGCTTAACCGACTGCGCCACCCAGGCGCCCCTTTAAAGCATTTTAAAAGTAATTCAATGCAAAGCTTATTTCCCTATCAACTTAAATGGCTCAGGAAACCCAGTTTTTGCATTTATTAATTTTTATGTTAAAGAAATTTTATAAATATGTTACAATATACAATAAAACATTGGATTGCAAGTAACTTGTTTTGTGAGTGTTCCACAAGATAAGCAAACATTTCTAATAAATTTTAACTTGATAAATGAACGATGTCTTGCAATACCGGTAGTATGTGATGCTAAACATTACATGATCACAATTGAACCAATGGTTCTTGAAATTCACTTTGATATACAAGTGCTTTGGATTACAAGCATGTTTCTGGAATGAATTATGCCTGCAAATCAAGGTTTTACTGTAATATATATGTTACTTATGGTAATGTAGTCATTCCTATTATAAACTTCAACTTTGCCTTTAAATTACATATTTATAATTTAGCTCTGCCTTAGTAATTATATGTTGAATTATACATATATTTGAAATTCATACAATTTAAGAAGTTTATAATGCATATTTTCCACTTAGACTAGTCTGAACCAATTATTCCAGTTTGCTGCGGTTTTATTATATTTATTTATTAATCACTGCATAAATCCCAATTCGAAGAGGACTTTATATAGACACAATTAGCATAAATCCGTCCTCAAAGAGGATAAAGCCAAAAAACCATAAAAAAACACAGATATAAGTGTCTATCAAGGAGTGAATTAATAAAAATATGATGTTATTTTCTGGGATTTTGTGATGCTTGAATGTCAGAGTTGGGCTTTTTTTTAAGATTTTATTTTTAAGTAGTCTCTACACCCAATGCGGAGCTTGAACTCATGAGACGTAAGATTGTGACCTGAGCCAAAACCAAGAGTCAAATGCTAAACCGACTGAGCTGCCCAGGCCCCCCTGGTAATAGTTTTGTAATGTCTTTCTGAGCAAAAGAACTTAAAGACAGTTGTCTTGCCTCTAGCATGATTAATTGAAATTTATTTTGGTAATGCTACGTAAATTTTTAGAATTGTCAAATTTGGGGAAACTTCCATAAGTTTCTTTCATATATGAGCTGTGAGATTTGGAAGAATTTTCCACAGATTAACTTCTTGGCTGTCTATATTTCACATCTTGTTTTTCCTCCATTCCCACATACTTCTGTGCTGAGTGCCATAGAACACATGTGACAGAGGGGAAGATGGAGTGGAAAGACCCAGAATTAATGACAGTTAAAATGTCTTATGCTAATTCTACAAAAACTTATGACCACATGGACACGTTGCTAGGGCCCCTCCTGCGTGGTCTTAGTGGGAGAGCAAGTGACAAAGCTTAAGTTTTACTCTCTTCATTGTAAACTTCACATGTAACAATGGAATTAAAATACAAAATAATCTCAAAATTCTAGAACAAAACAGATGAAATTTAATTCAATAGAAGTAAAATCAAATAGAGTCAAAGTATTAATTTCACAAACACAAGTTAAACGGCATGTAGTAATGGGTCAAGGGTTTTAGTTGACCTTCATTTTAAAAATTTTTGAAAAAGTTTTTCTTTCTTTCTTTCTTTCTTTCTTTCTTTCTTTCTTTCTAGAGCACAAGTGGGGGAGGGGCAGAGAGAAGGAGAGACAGAATCTTAAGCAGGCTCTGCACCATCACCTCAGAGCCCGATGTGGGGCTTGAACTCAGGAACCATGAGATCATGACCTGAGCCGAGATCAAGAGTCCATCGCTTAACCGTAGCTTAACCAAATATGCCACCCAGGCACCCCAGTTGGCCTTCATTTTATTATGAATGAACAGTGTGATGCAAACATAGAAATGGCTAGCATTATAATTGGACGTGTTAATAGGAATAGTTTCCAGATCATGAGACCTCATAATCCCTTAAAAAGTTGCCTTGGTCAGAAAGCAGCTGCAATATCATGCCATAATTCTGATGCCATAATTTAAGAGGCATAGTGACTAACTAGATTGTATCCAGAGTAGGGCATTCTGGTGAAGACAGTGTGAATTCACGGTACCAAGTGAGTGATTGCTGAACCTGAGGATGTCAGATGAGTACTTGAGGGAACAAAGTGCTACCTTCAAGTAACCGAATTGCTGTCCCACAGAAGAGAATTTCATACGACAGTTGTTCTGAATTGCCAAAGTGGGCAAGGATAATACCAATTTGCATTTTATTTCAATGTAATAGTTTCCTGGTATTGTAGGCACTTGCAATGGACTTGGCCGTCCCTTGAATACCTGAAGGAATTGAAGAATGAAAAATGTGACCACATACCTGTATGAAAGGAGGTGTTGTTGCAACAACAACACCTACACAGCACACCTTGCCGGGTACTGGTGTAAACACTTGCAAACGGTAAAGAGAGGAATAGATGGCTCCCTTGGCTTCTTTCTCTAATATTTGGTGGTTCTGAGGATGTGATTTTACTTTATTTTATTTTTATTTCAACGTTTATTTTTGAGAGACAGAGACAGAGCATGAACGGGGAAGGGACAGAGAGAGAGGGAGACACAGAATCTGAAGCAGGCTTCAGACTCCAAGCCGTCAGCACAGAGCCCGACACGGGGCTCGAACCCTTGAACGACAAGATCATGACCTGAGCCAAAGTCGGACACTTAAGTGACTGAGCCATCCAGGCACCCCTGAGGAAGTGATTTTAAAAAAGCATTGCTCTGGCTAACACCCTAAGACATTGCTATTCCCCTCCCCCCACTAATTCCATTTTTATGCACTTGCAGATTTCTGATTGAGATGATCCAGCTTATACTTTCAGAATGTTATACATTCAAAGTCTATTTTTAAGGACAGAAGGCAAGCGTTCCTGTTACTTTTTGCATCATCAATCTTGGTTTAAAATTTTGTGTAATGGGTAAAAGTAAGAGTGTAGACTCCGAAACCAGATGACCTGCTTCTCAACTGAACCACTTAAGCTGTGTACTTTCTGCATGTCAGCTTCTTCAACTATAAAATGGAGATCATGATAGGACCACTTCTTAAGACTGTTTTGAGGATAAAATGCTTATTCCACATAAACCACGCATAGAATGGTGTTGGGCACATGGTATAATTTAAGTTCTTTAAGTTCTCCTTGCTTCCAATGGTTGTCAATAACATCACCTGCTTTTATTTTTCTATTCATTCATTCATCCGTCCATCCATCCATCCATTCATCCTATACATATTTGTTTAGAGCGCCCAACATGGACCAGCACTGTGCTAGGAGATAAACATTTAGTTGTGAACGTGGCAGACATGGTCTCTGACTTTATAAAATTTGTAACCTAGCAGATTTTCTATTCTATTTCATTTTATTTATTTTAGAGAGGGGGGAGGGGAAGAGAGAGAAAGAGAGAGAGAATCTTAAGAAGGGTCCACACCCAGCATAGAGCTGGATGTAGGTAGGGCTCCATATAGGGCTCCACGTGGGGCTCGATCCCTGGAACATCAGATCATGACCTGAGCCAAAATCAAGAGCTGGATGTTTTACCAACTGAGCCACCCAGGCGCCACTAACCTAGCAGATTTTTTTATGGAGCCAATACCAAAACCAGGGGAAGGTATTTGTCAGTGGCTCAGCTAGCAAATTAATCAATAATACTTATTAAGGATAATTAATAGTAGTCCTACAACATGAATTCTACTAAAAACTCCACCCTCTGTGGTCCTTAATTTTACTAAAATCGAGTGTATGTGTGTTTGTGTGTGTACATGTGTGTGCATGTATGTCTTGTTTCTTTAAGAAAGTTTTTAATCATGAGACTCATTGAAAGCCAGAAATCAAGCATGACTACCCAATCTGTCTGTGACCATCCTCTCTCTTTGGTTATTGTTCTTGTCATTATTTTACTTTGGTTATTATTATTGTTGTCATTGATATTATTCTCTTACAGGTAGGTGAAAATTTTCTGGGAAAGTGGAGATTGGAAGGATCAAACTCTGTAATTCTCCCCTTTTGGTGAAGTTCTACCAGAGGATACTACTAATTATAAGCAATCGAATGAACTGCTGTGATCTATCAACAGTGAAAGATATTTGAGTAATAATGAGAACACAGGGGTTTATAGTTTCTTGGTTAACCAAAGTCTTTAGCAAGCTCTCCAAGGGCAATCTCCTTTTCTGTGGAGACTGAATCCTTTCCCAGCCTTTAAAACACGGTGGAGTCTTTAAACTATTATTGGCAAGTTAAAGGATTTTGAGGTCTTCTCAAAAAAATGTTACATGCTGTTAATTGAACTGTCCTCTGTTAACACTTTAAGTAGAATAAATAGACGTATGTTCATGGGATTTGAGCTTGGAATTTCTTGGACTTGTGTAAATGTTAGAGCAGCTACTCAGATCTTAGAGCCATTTCCTTTGTATTCTGAGTTCAAATTGGAAGCTCAGCTTCTAACATGCCTTGGCAAGTCTTTCTTCTCTGCAATTAACACGTTCAGTTTAATACCAGTTAATCAAATGTCATATTACTTTTATGCCATTAACTTAGCTTTGCTACATACCATGAACATGTGTGTGTTTAACATTAAATTTGAATTAAAGTGTTATTTCTGAAGGGGTTTTTCCCCTCCTATTTCTCCATTTTTTGAGTGAAACCATGACTTTGTGGCAAAACTACTAAGACAAACCTGTGATTTTCATTAAAAATTTTAGAGACAAACATTCTTTCCTAATTATAAGTATAGAGTGAGTGGGTCCAAGAATTTGTGTACCAGTTTCAAAATGTCAGCTACACCCTTGTTTTTTTCTGTTTGCTCAAGCCAGTTGGATTCTTTAAGATCTTGAAAGAAACACATTTTCTTTTGATTAGTAACAGTGCATCAGACCTGTTAAGTGCAGTCAATCAAGCAAGTGCACCCAATCCAGACCCCAATTCCAGGACACTAATGCACATATGAAGGGTTTTTAAATTAAATTTTCTACTTAAAATTTATGTTATATAAATTTTACCATTTTGACCATTTTTAAGTATGCAGTTTAGTGGCATTAAGTACATTCACATTGTTGTGCGTCCATCGCCAAAACTTTTTCATCTTCCCAAACTGAAACTGAACCCATTAAACAGTGGCTCCCCGTCTCCCCCTCTCCTAGCCCCTGGAAACCACCATTCTATTTTCTGCCTTTGTGAATTTGACTACTCTGAGTACTTGATGTAAGTGGAACCTTACCATTATTTATCCTTCTGTTTCTCACTGATTTCACTTAGCATAACGTCTTCAAGTGCATGCATGTTGTAATGTGTCAGAATTTCCTTCCTTTTTAGGGCTGAATACTATTCCTTTATATACATAATATAATGTATTATATATATATATACATCTATATGTATATATATATATGTGTATCTATATATATATACATCTATGTGTGTGTGTATATATATATATATATATATATATATATATTTATCCATTCGTCTGTTGAGGGACATGTGGCTTGCTTTGCCTTTAGGCTATTTCAAATAGTGCTGCTCCAGACATGGGCGTACAAATATTTTCTCAGTTCCCTGCTTTCAATTTTTTTGGTTCTGTTCTCAAAAGTGGAATTGTTGAGTTGTATGCTAATTCCATTTTTAAGTTTTCAAGGATCAATAGCAGCTGCAGTATTTTTTACATCCTGACCACTAGCTCACAGGGCTCTAATTTCTCCTTATCCTCACCAACACTTGTATTTTTTTAAATAACCATTTTAATGGGTATGTACAAAGGCTTCAAAACTGGTATTGATGTACTATTGTGGCCTTCTATATGCAGACACAAGGGGTACAAAATTAAATATTTTTTACTGGATATGTGCCAAAATGTCAGATTTCCTAACTATGTATCCCTGTTGTAAATTTAGCTTCAAATATAGTATTTTAGTAAGTAACACATCTTAAGGTATAATAGAATAGTAGATGCACTGACTAAAAATGTCTAACAAGTGGAGGAAAGAAAAAATAAAGATGAACAGCTGAAGACATCCAAATTGAACAAGAGACTCTTCCCGACTGGTATTTGAAATGTGCCAATTAATGGTTAGGGTTTCAGGGTACTTTTCAAAACCCATTAGATATGTTATGATGTAACTTTGTAACTTATATTAAATCAAAAGAGAAAAAAATACTTAATAACATGCTTGTTTTTGAAGTCAGAATATATACAGCAGTGTTTGTTTTTTACGAGCTATTGTTAAAGCTCCATAGCTTTGGTTTTACAAATACATTTGGTATATGACAACACATTCCTATGTTTATGCCCTTTTCTCCCACAGGCTTTTCACCATTTTCAAGGTTCATTACCCTGACCTGAACTCCCAGTTTTGCCCTGGTAGAAAGTGGATTACTTCATTAGCAATCCAGAAGTGCCAGGTGAAAATCTATCTAACATCTACCTCTCTGGAACAAATATGCCCAGGTTACTGGTAATATACACATGTGGTATCGTTTTTCCATTATTTGGAACATACAGAACTAAATTAATAACAGTTCTTACAAGACCCTGGGGGTTTGTGTAAAGGAATTTTGATCTCCTTAGGAAGGGCTCGCCAGTACTCTCAGGAGAGATGCACTTGACTTTTGACCTCTTTTCAAAGGCACCTGTGTGAGCTTTTAAAATCCACTACCACCAATTATCCACTTTCAACCTGAAGTGTTTAAACCTAGGGCCACATTAACTGAGCTTAGCACATAGCCATGTCATTGTAGACTTCCTGATGTGAGGCGATGTCTTGACATAGTTAAAAGGGAGTTTAGGGATGGGGCATGAGATTAATCAGGTCCTCCTACTGACAGCTTCAAACAAAGAAGCCTTTTAGCCACCTGGTTTGTGTCTCTCACACCTGCATTCAGATTGCTGGGACAAAGCTTTATACCACTGCCTTGATCCCATTCTTTTTGGGTACTTGTTTGCGGCTATGCTGCTTCCCTTAATGGCTCTTTCAAAAAGACAGCACAGAAGATGCAAATAAACAGCTTCCTCATTTGGGGAAAAGCAGCACTGGCAGAATTGCAGCCATTTAGAAAATCGGTTCATAATCGACTTATATGAAATCCTGTGTGTACTTCTTGAAGACTTTTGGAAAAGCCACAGTTCATGGTATATTGGTGTTACATGCATCGTTCTTTCTTCTGCTTCACGTTCTTGGAAATTTAAACCAGGGTGAATATAGATTTCTCTCTCTTTGCTTCACCTCATTGTCCGTTGGCCTTTTTGGCAGTGAATGTGGCTTTGACTGCAGTCTCTGTGCTTATTAAATGTAGTATTTTTACTTTTTACTTCTGGTGCAGTGGACTTCAGCATCGTGGTACTAAGTTATCACAGCACGCCAGGAGGGTAACTGAGACTGAGATTCCAGTTGACTAGCACAGCTCTCAGCCTTCGCATGCTGCAGAGTTTCATCAACCGCCAGTGTCTACACTGTTCGCCGTAACCAAGTAATGCAGAAATATTAGAGGCCTGGTTGAGTTCATATTCGATGCCTGGTTTAAATCACCGATGTTGTAAGATCTGGCCATGGACTAAAATAAAATTCCAAATGTTTTCTGGTTCTAGTTTTTGATATTTTTTTTTCGTATGAAAAGTAAAACCATACAGAATCTCCTGATTGCACAATGGAGCACAGTTCCAGGGCCATGCTAATAATTTATCCCAGTTTAGCCTTCACAGAGTTATGCAATGGCTATTTCAAATGCACTCGTCCAAGCCATCTGATCTTGAGGTTCAAGAGTCATTTTGCTGAACAGAGTGGAGTCTCCTCTCCATTAGGTGTTTGGCAGGCAAGACAACCTGCTACTCTTCTGTGGAGAACTAGGTTTCTTTACGTTTCTGCCTTCAATTGTTTTAACTGCTTATATTGCCCCAATAGCTATCTAGTGCTATTATCAATGGTCACTCTGGTATTAATAATAACTACAACAACAGCAACAGAAATGGTAACGACAAAGAATATGTGTCAGGTATTATGCTAAGAATTTTATGCATTTTCCCTCATCTACTTCTCTAAGCAACCCTATGAGAGAGAGACAATGATGAGGAAACTGAGGCTCAGAGAAGAAAGTAACTTGCCCAAGTCATAAACATCTTAAGTGGGAGAGGCAGAATGTGAAGCCTGACACTCTGATTCTGGAATCCATGCTCTTAGTTAGAGTATTATTTAAAAAGTCCCACATCTGTGCTAAATTTTGAAAGTGAGAACTAGCCTATCTACATTTCACGTTGAAGAAAATCACAGAAGGAGGGGAAACTGCCAGAGATGGATGTGCAGGAGTTTGGAGTATCATTATTTTCTATTCTTGATTTTCTCCTTTAATAGGAAGGAAATGGTATAAAGTGAGGAAAAAGGGATGTGATATTCCCTCCCACCACACATACACTTTTGACAATAATGAAAAGTTCCTGTCTAATACAGTGCAGTTGAATGAATAGAAATGAAATATTTATTTCCTTTTTATTGATTTTTCTTATTTATTTATTTATTTATTTAAGTAATCTCTACACCCAACATAGGGCTTGAACCCATGACCCTAAGATCAAGAGTTGCACTGTCCCATGACCAAGACTGCCAGGCGCCCCTCCTTTCTATTGATTTTGGAAACACATTGTTTTTTTGTAAACTTTTATTGGAGCATAGGTGACATTATGAAAATGTTGTCAGAGTGATGTTTGCAGATTGATGACAACTAGTATTTATCACATAA
This sequence comes from Prionailurus bengalensis, assembly GCF_016509475.1. Lineage (NCBI taxonomy): Eukaryota > Metazoa > Chordata > Mammalia > Carnivora > Felidae > Prionailurus > Prionailurus bengalensis. The sequence goes on from NC_057355.1 coordinate 101,716,205, forward strand.
TTAAGTTAGTGACCTGTCTTGACCTATAGACAATGTCTCCCATCTCAGTAATGGTGAAGTGTCTACACTGAACTTGGAAGGCTGTTGAGGAAGAAATAGGTTTGGTGCATGTGTGTGAGTGTCAATTTGTTTTTCAGTCTTCAGGCCTGGATTCACCCCTCTCTATCTCTGTTTCACAAGCTCGGTGGGAAAGGAACAGTCAGTAACAAATAGGTATACCTCGTTTGCAGATACCCAACCCCACCAATCATTTAGTGGATTCACTCTTGATGGTGAAGTTTCTGTGCAGACACAAATGGGTCACTACAGAAGTTCCCAAGAGCATAAATATAGTAATGTTACCAAAATGATGCTTCAGGAAGCCAGGAGAGCAGGCAGACAATTGTCATTTCAGTGTTGCCACCTAGTGAAATCACCGTCCAGTTCGTTCTCCTAGCTCCTCCTTTGCCTGCCCAGCTCACCTCTGTCAATATATTAATATACCACCAAGAAAGGATTTTAGGAACCAGAGCTGGAAAGACCTCTAGGTCAAGTGCTCCATTCCTCTGTCAAGCCTGAGAGAGCCTCCCACGCTGTGAGCCCTCTCTAGTTTTTCCTCACCTTAAAATGTCTTGAGCCTAAATTGTCCTTTCTTACCTCTATCCCATTACTTCTAGTTACAACCTCCTTTGTCATGCCAATTAATTTCCCTGTCCTTTGTAGACAATTATACATCTTTAGTCCTTCCTTGGATTTCATTCTCTGATCCCCCCGGATCCCACCCACATAAGACAACCCCTCTGGCCATTCCGTAATTATGTTTGACTTGCCCTGAACTCTACACACTGTGCACCTTTCTCACTGTGAGGTCCCCAAAGCTTGAATGGTTCCTCCTGATACTGTGTGGAGCCAGTATTATCTTTCTTTCTTAATGTGGGCTACTGCTGCCTACAACTTCAAAAAGTGGTATATGAGTTTTCTTTGGCTATGAGATTGCCTTTATAGAGAAAATTCTTATTTGATTATTTGTACACATTATTTGTACACCAGGCCTGGGATCATGCTGCTCTCTAAATCATCACTGTCCAGTCAAAATGAAACATGAGCTGCACACGTAACTTTTTAACTTTTCTAGTAGTCACATTAAGAAAAGTAAAAAGGCATATATGAGATAAATTTTAACAATATGTAACTTGATATATCAAAAATTATCATTTCATCATGTAATCAGTATTAAAAATTATTAATGGGGTATTTATTTTTTCCTTACTAAATCTTGGAAGTTGATGTGTGTTTGATACTTTCAGCACACCTCAATACTGATACTATATATTCATCAAAATACAGTACTTTATCTGGATTTAGATTTCACAAAATGTACTATGGAGGGAGTAGAGTTCAATGCCAGGTTGTTTTGGACATACTTAAAAGTTGTCCAATAACTAAATTATCAGTTTTTCTATTTAATTTTAACAAATGAAATGAAATGAAATGAAATGAAATGAAATGAAATGAAATGAAAATTCAGCACCTCAGTTTCATTTAGCATATTTCAAGTGCTCAAATGTGGCTGATGGCTACCATTTTGGACAGTGTTCTCTAAATCTGCCATGATTCCAAGTGCTTCCTTCTCACACATGTAACTCAGCTTCTGTTTCCCCAGGGCGAATCCTACCTTTTGGATTTTTGACCACATGCACTGCTTTGGGGGAAGGGGGTTTTACTTTTGTTTTCCCCTTTGAATTTTGACGAGGCATCTACTTTGTTGAAGGTTTTTGTAATATAAATTCTTATGTTTAGGATTATATTTCAAGATTTAATGTTATGGTTTTTAAATGAATTTATGTTAAGAGACACAAAATTAGTATACCATCATGAAAAGATCTTAGAAAACAGAAGTGAAAAGACCTGTAAGACACGCAGGCTTGAAAATAGTGGCCTAGTCCTGGCTTTAAACTGAAATACAAATGTTCTTTCTTTACTTTGTCAAAGAAATGCCAATAAAGCTTATAGAATCAATTAGTTTACCTCACAGGCTTTATCAATATTTGTGTAGCTTGAGCCAAGGACACTAAATCTTGTTGTTTTGCTAATCTTTGCATTGCATGCTTAGTAATAATTCGGATTGTGTTGTAGTACTTGTAATCATGAAGGGTAAGCCTTAAGCATTCCAAACAATATTATTTCAAACAAAAGCTTAGGAAGAGAAATAATTTAAAGTGCTGGCGATTCCCAGTGACCCCAAGGTGCAGCCTGAAACTTGCATTATAAAGAGAAGAGCTTGTCTCAAAAAGTGGGGCTGAGCACAGTCTGGAGGGCCTTAATACATTTAGTTGATTAATGCTATCAACATAATAGCTGGTTAATACTAGTATTCCAAAGGGTTCTGTGCACCAGTCCTTCCTCTGAACCTTGGTCCATGCTTTTCAAGGGACATTTACTCATTTTAAAGTGAAAAAAAATTTTAACTTATCTCTTTTCTTAAGTACTATTACAAACTCCCCCTGATTCTTTTTCTCTCTGTCCTTGCATGCAGATCTTTTTTCCCATTACTCAAATGATTACACTGCAAATGCTTTTCCTGAATTAATATTTTACTTGTTTTCTTTGCTGTTCTATGGCTCCCATGGTCTCTATTTTATCCACCTGCTTCACATTTTAGATTTTAAACTTGCATTCAAAATGTTTCATAAGGTTGTTTTTTTTCCTTTACTACTTTTTTTTATTTTAATTTTTTAATTTACATCTAAATTAGTTGGCATACAGTGCAACAGTGATTTCAGGAGTAGATTCCTTAATGTCTCTTACCCATTTAGCCCATCCCCCCTCCCACAACCCCTCCAGTAACCCTCAGTTTGTTCTCCATATTTATGAGTCTCTTCTGTTTTGTTCCCCTCCCTGTTTTTATATTACTTTTGTTTCCCTTCCCTTAGTTCATCTGTTCTGTGTCTTAAAGTCCTCATATGAGTGGAGTTATATGATATTCGTCTTTCTCTGACTAATTTCGCTTAGCATAATACCCTCTAGTTCCATCCACATAGTTGCAAATGGCAAGATTTCATTCTTTTTGATTGCCGAGTAATACTCCATTTTATATATATTCCACATCTTGTGTATCCATTCATCCATCGATGGACATTTGGGCTCTTTCCATACTTTGGCTATTGTTGATAGTGCTGCTATAAACATTGGGGTGCATGTGTCCCTTCGAAACAGCATACCTGTATCCCTTGGATAAATACGTAGTAGTGCAATTGCTGTGTCATAGGGTAGTTCTATTTTTTATTTTTTTGAGGAACCTCCATACTGTTTTCCAGAATGGCTACACCAGCTTGCATTCCCACCAGCACTGAAAAAGAGATCCTCTTTCTCCACATCCTCACCAACATCTGTTGTTGCCTGAGTTGTTAATGTTAGCCATTCTGACAGGTGTAAGTTGATATCTCATTTGTGGTTTTGATTTGAATTTCCCTGATGATGAGTGATGTTGAGCATTTTTTCATGTGTCGGTTGGCCATCTGGATGTCTTCTTTGGAGAAGTGTCTATGTCTTGCCCATTTCTTCACTGGATTATTTGTTTTTTGGGTGTTGAGTTTGATAAGTTCTTTATAGATTTTGGATACTAACCCTTTATCTGACATGTCGTTTGCAAATATCTTCTCCCATTCTGTAAGTTGCCTTTTAGTTTTGCTGATTGTTTCCTTCGCTGTGCAGAAGCTTTTTATTTTGATGAGGTCCCAGTAGTTCATTTTTGCTTTTGTTTCCCTTGCCTCCAGAGAGGCGTTGAGTAAGAAGTTGCTGTGGCCAAGATCAAAGAGGTTTTTGCCTGCTTTCTCCTCGAGGATTTTGATGGCTTCCTGTCTTACATTGAGGTCTTTCACCCATTTTGAGTTTATTTTTGTGTATGGTGTAAGAAAGTGGTCCAGGTTCATTCTTCTGCAAGTCGCTGTCCAGTTTTCCCAGCACCACTTGCTGAAGAGACTGTCTTTATTCCATTGGATATTCTTTCCTGCTTTGTCAAAGATTAGTTGGCCATACGTTTGTAGGACCATTTCTGAGTTCTCTATTCTGTTCCATTGATCTGAGTGTCTGTTTTTGTGCCAGTACCATACTGTCTTGATGATTACAGCTTTGTAGTATAGCATGAAGTCTGAGATTGTGATGTCTCCTGCTTTGGTTTTCTTTTTCAAGATTGCTTTGGCTACTTGGGGTCTTTTGTGGTTCCATACAAATTTTAGGATTGTTTGTTCTAGCTCTGTGAAGAATGCTGGTGTTATTTTGATAGGAATTGTGTTGAATATGTAGATTGCTTTGGGTAGTATTGACATTTTAACAATATTTGTTCTTCCTATCCAGGAGCATTGAATCTTTTTCCATTTCTTTGTGTCTTCTTCAATTTCTTTCATAAGCTTCCTATAGTTTCCAGTGTATAGATTTTTCACCTGTTTGGTTAGATTTATTCCTAGGTATTTTATGGGTTTTGGTACAATTGTAAGTGGGATTGATTCCTTGATTTCCCTTTCTGTTGCTTCATTATTGGTGTATAGGAATGCAACTGATTTCTATGCATTGATTTTATATACTGTGACTTTGCTGAATTCATGAATCAGTTCTAGCAGTTTTTTTGGTGGAATCTTTTGGTTTTTCCATATGGAATATCATGTCATCTGCAAAGAGTGAAAGTTTGACCTCCTCCTGGCTGATTTGGATGCCTTTTATTTCTTTGTGTTGTCTGATTGCAGAAGCTAAGACTTCCAATACTATGTTGAGTAACAGTGGCAAGAGTGGACATCCCTGTCTTGTTCCTGATCTTAGGGGAAAAGTTCTCAGTTTTTCCCCATTGAGGATGATATTAGTGGTGGGTCTTTCATATATGGCTTTTATGATCTTGAGGTATGATCCTTCTATCCCTACTCTCTTGAGGGTTTTTATCAAGAAAGGACGATGTATTTTTTCAAATGCTTTCTCTGCATCTATTGAGAGGATCATATGGTTCTTGTCCTTTCTTTTATTGATGTGATGAATCACATTGATTGTTTTGCAGATAATGAACCAGCCCTGCATCCCAGGTATAAATCCCTCTTGGTCATGGTGAATAACTTTTTTAATGTATTGTTGGATACGGTTGGCTAATATCTTGTTGAGAATTTTTGCATCAATGTTCATCAGATAAATTGGTCTATAGTTCTCTTTTTTAGTGGGGTCTCTGTCTGGTTTTGGAATCAAGGTAATGCTGGTTTCATAGAAAGAGTTTGGAAGTTTTCCTTCCATTTCTATTTTTTTGGAACAGCTTCAAGAGAATAGGTGTTAACTCTTCCTTAAATGTCTGGTAGAATTCCCCTGGAAAGCCATCTGGCCCTGGACCTTTGTTTTTTGGGAGGTTTTTGATTACTAATTTGATTTATTTACTGGTCACAGGTCTGTTCAAATTTTCTATTTCTTCCTGTTTTAGTTTTGATAGTGTATATGTTTCTAGGAATTTGTCCATATCTTCCTGATTGCCCATTTTATTGGCACATAATTGCTCATAATATTCTCTTATTATTGTTTTTATTTCTGCTTTGTTGGTTGTGATCTCTCCTCTTTCATTCTTGATTTTATTTATTTGGGTCCTTTCCTTTTTCTTTTTGATCAAATTGGTTAGTTGTTTATCAATTTTGTTAATTCTTTCAAAGAACCAGCTTCTGGTTTCATTGATCTGTTCTAACGTTTTTTGGTTTTTTTGTGTGTTTTTTGGGGTTTTTTTTTTTTTGGTTTCGATAGCATTAATTTCTGCTCTAATTTTTATTACTTCCTGTCTTCTACTGGTTTTGGGTTTTATCTGCTGTTCTTTTTCCAGCTCTTTAAGGCATAAGGTTAGGTTGTGTATCTGAGATCTTTATTCCTTCTTTAGGAAGACCTGGATTGCTATATACTTTCCTCTTATGACTGCCTTTCCTGCGTACCAGAGGTTTTGTGTTGTGGTGTTATCATTTTCATTGGCTTCCATGAAATTTTTAAATTTTTTTTTTTTTTTTTAACGTTTATTTATTTTTGAGACAGAGAGAGACAAAGCATGAACGGGGGAGGGTCAGAGAAAGGGAGACACAGAATCTGAAACAGGCTCCAGGCTCTGAGCTGTCAGCACAGAGCCCGACGCGGGGCTTGAACTCACGGACCGCGAGATCATGACCTGAGCCGAAGTCGGCTGCTTAACCGACTGAGCCACCCAGGCGCCCCTTCCATGAAATTTTTAATTTCCTCTTTAACTTCTTGGTTAGCCCATTCATTCTTTAATAGGATGTTCTTTAGTCTCCAAGTATTTGTTACCTTTCCAAATTTTTTTCCTGTGGTTGATTTCGAGTTTCATAGCGTTGTGGTCTGAAAATATGCACGATGTGATCTCCATCTTTTTGTACTTGTTGAGGGCTGATTTGTGTGCCAGTGTGTGTTCTATTCTGGAGAACGTTCCATGTGCACTGGAAAAGAATGTATATCCTGCTGCTCTAGGATGAAATGTTCTGAATATATCTGTTAAGTCTATCTGGTTCAGTGTGTAATTCAAAGCCATTGTTTTCTTGTTGATTTTTTGATTAGATGACCTGTCCATTGTTGTGAGTAGGGTGTTGAAGTCCCCTACTATTATGGTATTACTATCAATGAGTTTCTTTATGTTTGTGATTAATTGATTTATATATTTGGGTGCTTTCATATTTGGCGCATAAATGTTTACAATTGTTAGGTCTTCTTGGTCTACAGACTCCTTGATTATGATATAATGCCCATCTGCATCTCTTGATACAGTCTTTATTTTAAAATCTAGATTGTCTGATATAAGTATGGCTACTCTGGCTTTCTTTTGTTGATCCTTAGCATGATAGATGGTTCTCCATCCCCTTACTTTCAATCTGAAGGTATCTTTAGGTCTAAAGTGGGTCTCTTGTAAACAGCATATATATGGATTTTGTTTTCTTATCCAATCTGTTACCCTATGTTTTTTGATTGGAGCCTTTAGTCCATTGACATTTAGAGTAAGTACTGAAATATATGAATTTATTGCCATTATGTTGCTTGTAGTGTTGGAGTTTCCGGTGGTGTTCTCTGGTCCTTTCTAGTCTTTGTTGCTTTGGTCTTTATTTATTTGTTGTTTTTTTTTTTCCATCTTTTCTCCCCTCAGAGAGTCCCCCTTAACATTTCTTGTAGCACTGGTTTAGTGGTCACAAACTCCTTTAATTTTTGTTTGTCTGGGAAACTTTTTATCTCTCCTTCTATTTTGAATGACAGCCTTGCTGGATAGAGATTTCTTGGCTGCATATTTTTCTGATTCAGCACATTGTATATATCCTGCCACTCCTTTCTGGCCTGCCAAGTTTCTGTGGATAGATCTGCTGCAAACCTGATCTGTCTTCCCTTGTAGGTTAAGGACTTTTTTTTCCCTTGTTGCTTTCATGATTCTCTCCGTGCCTAAGTATTTTGTGAATTTGACTATGATATGCCTTGTTGATGGCCAGTTTTTGTTGAATCTAATGGGGGTCCCCTGTGCTTTCTGAATTTTGATGTCTGTGTATTTCCCCAGGTTAGGAAAGTTTTCTCCTATGATTTGCTCACATAACCCTTCTACCCCTATTTCTCTCTCTTTCTCTTCTGGGACCCCTATGACTCTGATGTTGTTCCTTTTTAATGACTCACTGATTTCTCTAATTCTTACATCATGCTTTTTTCCTTAATCTACCTCTTTTTTTCTGCTTCATTATTCTCCATAAGTTTGTCCTCTATATCACTGATTCTCTGTTTTGCCTCATCCATCCTTGCCTCTGTGGCCTCCATTCGACATTGCAGCTCAGTTATAGCATTTTTAATTTCATCCTGACTAGCTTTTACTTCTCTTATCTCCGCAGAAAGGGATTCTAATCTATTTTTGACTCCAGCTAGTATTCTTATTATCGTGATTCTAAATTCTGGTTCAGACATCTTGCTTGTATCTGTGTTGGTTAAGTCCCTGGCTGTCACTTCTTCCTGCTCTTTCTTTTGGGGTGAATTCCTTCATTTCATCTTGGAGGGAGAAAAGGAATTAATGAGGTTAAAAAATTAAAATTAGGGGCGCCTGGGTGGCGCAGTCGGTTGAGCGTCCGACTTCAGCCAGGGCACGATCTCGCGGTCCGTGAGTTTGAGCCCCGCGTCAGGCTCTGGGCTGATGGCTCAGAGCCTGGAGCCTGTTTCCGATTCTGTGTCTCCCTCTCTCTCTGCCCCTCCCCCGTTCATGCTCTGTCTCTCTCTGTCCCAAAAATAAATAAACGTTGAAAAAAAAATTAAAAAAAAATTAAAATTAAAAAATTAAAATTAAAAAATATTAAAATTAAAAATTAAAAACAAACACACACACACAAAATCAAATAAATGATACTAGATCCTAGGTGTGGTTTGGTCTGGGTGTTGAAAGGGTCTTGATAGTTTAGAGAAAAAAGGGGAAAGAAAAAAAAAGGAAATCATTTGAAAATTTGAAAAAATGAATACACTGAAGTAGACTAAAATGAAATGATGGAAGTAAAATAGAATTTGAAAAAATTTACACAGAAGTAAAACCTATAGTAGAAAAAAATTAAAGAAAAATATTTTAATAAAAGTTGAAAATAAAAATGAATTTTTTCTTTCTGTATTCAAGAAAAAGAAAACAAACAAAAAAGATAAACAAGAAAAAAGGAAATAAAAGAAAAGAAAAACAAAAAAGAAAGAAAATTGAATAGATGGACTGGCTAACAGAGTGAAATACGACTTAAATTACTTCGTTTTCCCCTAGAAGTCAAACTATGAAGCAGTTTATAGTCCATAAACTAAGCAGGTGGAGAGACTTGCGTTCTGAAGAGCGAGGTTGGTCCAGTTGGGCAGGGTTTAGTGTAATGGCTCTGTTCTCCACTAGAGGGCGCTACTTAGCTTATTGGGCGGGTTGTTGTGGCGCTTGTAGGTGCGTATGCGCATGCACGGGAGAGGTGGAAATGGCGTCAACCAGTTACCCAGCCTCTAGTATCGAACTCTGTCCTGAACCTGATCAGCAGTCGTGCACCTGTCTTTTGTTTTCGGCTTTCGTACACTCCCCGCTTTTACAAAGTCCGTAACCAAGCCCCAGGCAGCACCTCCCTGCAGAGTTTTGTCTCAGACTCAGATGCGGCTGTTTTTCCCGACCCCTTACTCCTGAGGGACTGTGGCTTTGACCCGTTCCACCCCTCTGCAGGAGGGTCTCACCGAGCAATGGACGCGTGCCTGCTGCACCCAGGAACATCTGCGGGACCGTGCTGCTGCCGACGACCAGAGACTTGCCACCAGGTGCCATCCCGCCCCAGAAAAAGTTCACGAGATAGTGTAGCAGCAGTGTTTCAGGGATTATGGAAAATCACAACACATCTGGCACCAGGCTTCACCCCCAATGACATTGTTGAAGCACCAGAGAATGTGGTTGTTCTCCAGGGTCCACTGAGGCCTTGCCTTTGGGGACCCACACAGCCTCCACCAGGTGTCCCCTGCTGGGAAGCAGGGAAACCGCCTCTCCCCGTGTGGCCTGAAGAACCCCGGACCCCACTCTGCTCCTGGGGATTCACCTTTCTCACCAGAGCACCGCCAGGTATTGAGCTGCAGAGTTTCAGACTCTGCGCTCCCCTTGTTTATAATGTTAATGGAATTTAAACTCTCTCCTTTCTCCTTTCTCCCTTTTTAGTTCAGTCCCTGCGGCTGTTTCCACTTTTCCACTTTCTCTCCAGCTGCTTTTGGGGGGTGTGCTTTTCCCATATTCTCCCCCCCATCTCTGTCCTCTCTCCGCACACAAAAGCAGGCTACCTGTCCTTCGTGGCTTCACTCTCCCCCAGTTCACCGATCCTCGCCGCATACCTGCTGAATTCTGTGGTTCACGTTGTGCAGATTGTTGTGTTAATCCTCAGGTCAGTTTTCCAGGTGTGCAGGATGGTTTAGTGTTGGTCTGGCTGTATTTCAGGGAGGAGAGACACACAACAAAACTTCCATGCTGTTCTGCCATCTTGGCTCCTCCCTCACAAGGTTGTTTTAATTGAAGTTCAACGCACTAAAATACGAGGAAAATAAGGGGAGAAGGTGGCCAAAAGTTATAGTTTAATCTTGTTCCTAAGTCTATATGAATATATTTTGGCGTGGTCTGCACTATCATAAAGTACTTTGTAACATTCAAAGTGAGAGTTGAACAGAATGGTTTTTATTTTACATGGACTCCTTAATATCTCTGAATCTTTCAGTTTGGAACACTTTGGATTTCTTCAACAAGAACCAGTTTTACTACACATCTCACATCCTTCCCAGCTCCTCCCACATATTTTATCCCCTTTAGCTTCGTGCAATGATCAGTTGCAGCTACTAACAATACTACTTTGTATCTACTTGCTATTTTGTAGTCATGAAATTACTTAAAGCATTATCTCATTTCAAATTCAAATTACTGTGAGGAATGGCAGATATGGTTATTTCCATTTGTTAGGTAAGAAATGAAAGCCTGCCAATAAATTCACCTGCCTAAAGATATCCAGTTTAGCCAAATTTCCAGGTCTTCTGATAACAGCCCATTCACTTTTTCATCCATCCATTCAACCATAATCTTTCTCCAAAGGATCTGAGATGACAGTTTTCCAACTTCACACTCTTCTCTGCACTGTACTACTAGTAAAAAGACAGCATTCCCATCCATATAATATCCTTGTAGTATAGCTCCCATAATCGAGCCTAAAGAGAAAAATCTCCATTTTACTAGGCTATTAGTTGCAGTAACCTAGTACAATTTCTTTCTGGTAGATATGGATGAATTTCATTCTATACTGAATTAGTTTATCCAAACCTTTTTTTCAAGATGTCAAAAAAATGTGGCTTTTCCTAGTTACTACTGGAAACTAGTAAATTTTCTCTCTGTGTTTTAGGTCAATATGAATGTCTGATTACATTTACATTATACTCAGCATCAGATTAAAAACACTGGTTTCTGGGGTACCTGGGTGGCTCAGTTGGTTAAGCATCTGGCTTCAGTTCAGGTCATGATCTCATGGTTTGTGGCTTTGAGTCCCACATTGGGTTCTGTGTTGACAGCTCAGAGCCTGGAGCCTGCTTCAGATTCTGTGTCTCCCTCTTTCTCTGTCCTTCCCCCACTTGTGCTCTGTCTCTGTCTCTCTCGAAAATAAATTAAACTTAAAAACTTAAAAATAAATATTTCAAATAAAATAAACACACTGGTTTCTATTCACTATATTTTTCTTTCTACCCATAAGCAACCCAGATTTATGTAGATCATTGCTTAATAGGTCATCCCTCTGTATTTACTTCCATATTAGGGCAGTGAATCACGTATTTTAAATTAAATTTCTATTACCCTGACTTATATTTAAACTATAGAACACAATTATTAAAAATTTTGAGACAAATTCTGCCACTGTCGTTACCAAAGAGGTGAGGGCTCACTCAGCATCTACCCATAACTGACATATGAGGCAGGTGGCATTGGGCAAAGGACACTGGATAAAGCAGGATGATGTATGTAACAGTGACTTGAAAACTATGAAGTTCTGGCCAGACACATTTGACCATCACTGTTAAGGGAAGGTGACCTTGTATAAGGGAAAGTGGACTGGGAGTCAAATGATCTGATCTTGGTAGATTCATCCAACTTCTTTGAGCCTTAGTTTCCATATGTTCTACGTGTATTTTTCTACATTAATGTGTGATAGATATAACTTTAAGTCCCTACGGTCTTGCAAGTCACTCAGAAGCATCAGTTTTTATTATTTTTTAAGTGGCTTTATTCTTTGGGCATTTGTGTTTTTCCTTCTTTACACTCACCAGTCTCCCATCTTAATTCTTCTTATTTGCAATATATCATTTGTGTATACACAGCTTCAGATTAGACTGATATTCACAAATTATTTACCCACCACTGCCAGAGTTTTCCCAATGATTCAGTTATGAGGGACCTGTGGGAATTATTTACTTGTTGCTATGAGGCTGCTTTGTTTACTGAGTTTGCTACTCGGAACTTTTGTCACATTAAGATTACTCATCCAGCCTGCATTACACACAAACAATGAATTCTAGGGGTGGCATATTCAATATTCTTCCCTTCTTTACCTTAAAAGTAAAATATTTCTGGGTGCCTGAGTGGCTCAGTTGGTTAGGCATTGAACCCTGCTTGGGATTCTCTCTGTCTGTGTCCCTCCTCTGCTCATGGTCTCTCTCTCTCGCTTGCTCTCTTTCTCAAGATAAATAAGAAACTTAAAATAAAATATTTCAAAAAGCTTTTGTAAAAGTATTATATACCATGACCAGTTGGGATTTATCCCAGAGATGCAAGGCTGGTTTAACCTCCAAAAATTCATCAATGTAATGTATCATTAGAATAAAGGAAAAAATTCACTTGATTATATAAATTGAGGCAGAAAAGCATTTGACAAAATCTCACATTCTTTCATGATTAAAGCACATAACAAACTAAGAGTAGAAAGGGACAATCTTAACTTCATAAAGAGCATCCACGAAGAACCTACCTACGGGTAACATCATGTTTAATGATGAAAGACTATCTGCTCTTGACACTTCTATTCACAATTGTACTGGGAGATCTAGCAAAAACAACTTAAAAAGGAAATAAATAAAAGGCATCCAAATTGAAAAGAAAGAAGAAAAATTATTTCTATTTGTAGGTAATGGCAATCTTGTATACAGAAAATGCTAAGGAATCAAGAAGAAAAAAATAGAATTAATAAGTAAACTCAACAAGGTTGTAAGATACAAGATCACTATTCAAAAATCAGTTGAATTTCAATATATTGGCAAATGATCATTCTGAAAATATTAGGAAAAAGTCCATTTATAATAGGATCAAAAAGAATAAAATGCTTAGGTAGAAATTTAACAAAAGTACAAAACTTTTATTTTAATAAATGTGAAGCATTGTTGAAAGAATTCAAAGAAGACCTAAATAAATGGAAAGACATCCCATGTTCATAGATTGGAAGATGTAATATTATTAAGATGGAAATACTCCCCAAATTGATGTACAGATCAACTCAATCCCCTATCAAAATTTCAGCTAACTTCTTTTGCAGAAATTGATATACAGATCCTAAAATCCATATAGAAATATGCAAGACCCAGAATGACTAAAACAAAGTTGGAGGACTCATTGATTTGCTTATTACATAAAACAACAATAATCAAGGCAATGTGGTACTCACATAGGATAGATACATAGATCAAGGGAATTGAACTGAGAATCCGGAACTAAACCTTCGTATTTATGATTTTTGACAAGGGTACTAAGACTATTCAATGGGAGAAATGATCTTTTCAACAAAGTATTCCAGAGCAACTGGATATTCACATGCAAAAAAGTAAAGTTGGATCCCTTTTACACCATTCTCCAAAATTAACTCAAAATGGATCACAGACCTAAATGTAAGACAGAAATCTATAAACATATTAGATGAAAACACAAGAATAAATATCCACAATAAATATTGGCTTAGGCAGGGCCTTCTTAGATCTGGCACTAAAAGTACAAGTGATAAAGGAAAAAGATAGATGAATTCGACTTCAATCAAAATTAAAAACTTTCATGCTGCAAATGATACTATAAAGAAAGTGAAAAGACAGCACATGGATTATGAGACAATATTTGCAAGTCATATGCATAATACATGAATAACTCTTACAATTCATTAATAAAAAGATAATTCAAAAACGGGAAAAGGATTTTCAAGGTATTTCTCCAAATACCTTGATACACAAATGGCAGATAAACACATGAAAAGATGCTCATGAAATAAGGGAAATGCAAATCATAACCACAGGAAGATATCCCTTCATACCCACTAGGATGGCTCTAATGCAAACACAGATAATAGCAGATTGCCAAAGATGTAGAGAAATTGGAGCTTTCATATATCGCTAGTGCGGATACGAAATGGTGTGGCCACTTTGGAAAACAGTTTGGCAGTTCCTCAAGAGATTAATCATAGAGTCACTATATTGCCCAGTAATTCTCCTAGCCATATACACAAGAGAAATGAATGAATATGTCCACAAATACCTGTACATGAATGTTCATAGTAGTATTATTCAAAATAGTTAAAAGCGGAAACAACCCAAATGTTCAAGCAACTGATAAATGGATAAATAAAATGATCTCTCCATACAATGTGGAATTACTTGGCAATAAAAAGAGACAATTCTGACACATGCTATAACAGGAATAATCCTTGAAAACAAGCTAAATGAGAGAAATGAGTCACAAAAGACCACACAGTGTATAATTCCACTTATATAAATGTCCAGGATATCGAAATCTGTAAATAGAGACAGAAGGTAGATTAGCGGTTGCTTAAGACTGGGGCAGTTGGTGGGGGTAGGGTGGGAACTGGGGGATGACTGTTAATAGTTACAAAGTCTCTTTTTGGGGTAATGATAATGTTCTAAAATAGATTGTGGTGATAGTTGTACATCTCAATGAATATACTAAAAACCATTGGACTGTGTACTTTAAAGAAATGAATTGCATTGAATTACATCTCATTTAAGCCAGGCTGGGGGAGCCAGATATGGCATGACCTGGGGGCCAGGTCCCTTCCCTGTTTCTCAGAACCCCCTCACCCCCATCTTCAGCCTAAGCTGTCTGACCTGTCCTGGGCTGGGGAGGGAGGAGGGGAACTTTGTCAGGAGTAAACTTCACTCTGTGGAAAAACAAAACAAAACGAAACAGTGTTTGCACATAAGGCAGATCAAGACAGACTGTCTCAATTCTACTGATTTGGAGTCCATTAGGCACAGTTTGTGAAACCAAACTTTTTTCTCAGAAAAGCTGAACTTTGGGGTAGAACTTTGGGGACAGGGAAAAAAAAATGAAAAAGAGATTCCAAATAGCTCAAATAGTCGGGCAAGAGGATTGCCTTGGAGGAAGTACATGGAATTAAGAATTAAGGTGCTTAATGGCTGAAGGGGATGAGGGAGAGAAGTCTAAAATGGATGTTTGCAAAATAAGCTCCCCAAGACTTTTGAAATTGGGTTTTGAGAAGGAAGAGAAACAAATCCTTTGCTTTGGAAAAAGTGACACAGAACGGGAGAGAATAAACATGTGAAGCAAGGAGAGGAGCCCTTTCTGCTCCTACGTTGGCGCGTGCTTCTCCTGGGTCTGTTTCCAGCTAGATTTACATCTAGATTGGTAACTGCCATCTCTGTGGCCCCTTCACAAAGACAGGGGTCACTTTGGAAGAGGGATGCTCTGAGAAAATTCCTGGGGAGACTCACTGACACAATATTCATAAATACACTTGAGGAAGTACGTCTCATCAGCGACACTTTGAGCGCCCGGGTACAAACTATGGATAGATGTTATGCAAATCCTTGGCAGAAATATGGACTTCCCTTACTTTTAGGCCTATCTGTGGCTTTTTGATACTGTAAACAACTGACACAGCCACAGAGGAATAGTGTATCTGAAATTGTTTATACAAAAGAATTCCATCTGTCAGTGTGTTTACAGTTTACATGTGAATGGGCAAAACCTTCATAATGATGGACCCAGCCAAAAAAAAAAAAAAAATCTGGGATATGCTGTGAATAATTGTTTCAACATAGTGTATTGAGAGTTTCCCTCCTCCACTAAGAATCATTTGCTTAGAAATCATGCTCCTTGATGACTCTGTGGTAATTCAATGTTCTTTAAAGTCAAAGATGGGAAAATGGGGGCTTGCATTTGCTGTCTTTATATGTGAGGTTGTGCAGAGCTCTCTAAAGTTGGGCAAGACAATTGGACCAGAAAAATGTTTCACTGGAGGCAAGGGCAGATGCTGACTGACACTGGCACCAGAGAGGATGTCCTTTTTAAGAGCATTGAAATATCTTCACCATGAAAGATACTAATTTTTTTAATGTTTATTTATTTTTGATAGAAAGAGAGCATGAGCAAGGGAGGGGCAGAGGGAGAGAGAGAGAGTATAGAGAGAGAATCCCAAGCAGTCTGCACACTATCAGTGCAGAGCAGGGCTTGAACTAACAAACCCTGAGATCGTGACCTGAGCTGAAGTCGGCTCAACTGACTGAGCCACCCAGGTGCCTCCACCATGAAAGATATGAGTCCCTAGCATGAGAGATCCCTCTTAATTTGTCCTTTTCTCCTTCTTTGAGTATTATTTTACTAAGAATATGCAGGTCTGACCCCCTGGTAACCCAAGCACTTCATTTGGTTCATCCAGTAGATGAGGCCAGGGATGTAGCCACAGAGAAAAGACTAAAATAACAACAGGAGTGTTTCTGCTATGACTTGATGATGTTGTCCAAGTTTTCATTCTGAAGAACACATTCTTTTAAGCTGTTTTGTAGTTGCTAAATGTGGAATATCATGTTTTCAAACTTTATTTGGTACTGATTTTGAAAAATTAGGGCTTTCAGTGAATGGTATTTATGGGTCTTCAATTTTTAAAATTTGTTTGAAAGGATGAATTAATAATTTTAGTCATAGGTCATAATTGTAATCATTTGAGCTCAGGGAACAAAAGGTCATCAAAGAAATAATTTTGCCTGAGAAATAAAACGCAAGGATAAACCTGCCTTCAAATCACCTCTAGAATTACTTATCTCCACATATCATATCATATGTATTTGTGTGTCTTTTCTTTTTCTTTTGGCTTTTCTATAAATGCTCTACATAGAGTTGAAAATCTCCCTTCGTGATATTTTCTAGCATGTTTGTATCTCCCCGACCGGGGCATTTTTCCTAGCATCTAATCTAATACCCACGTACTGTGTATTTGGCCTATAGTCTTTTACTTCTTTTTATGAATACAAAATTATTTTTTAAAGTGATTTAATTCACATTCGTTCAAATCATCCTTTTTTATCAAATTACAGCCTTGGTAGATCATAAGTCCTTAACTTCACAACATCACTGACATAGAAGAGATTTAGGTAGATAAATCTCACTCATGTCAATGAGTATTTTTCCTGGAAATATCCTTTGAATTGGTTGGATTATTGGAGTTTCAAAATATTTTTATCTTCCTCTCATCTCCTTTTCTCTCTTCTCTTCTTTCCCTTACCCTCCCCATTTTTCTCTTTTACTTCCTTTCTCCCCAATACTGCTTCCTATTCTTCTTACATTTCTTCCCTTTTCAAGTATTTAAAAAAATTTTTTTGAGCATTTATTCATTTTTGACAGAGACAGAACACAAGCAGGGAGGGGCAGAGAGAAAGGGAGACACAGAATCTGAAGCAAGCTCCAGGCTCTGAGCTGTCAGCACAGAGCCCTACATGGGGCTCGAACCCACGAATCGTGAGATCATGACCTGAGCTGAAGTTGAAAGCTCAACCAACTGAACCACCCAGGTGTCCCTCTTCCATTTTAAATTATATATTGAGTCTCTACCATGTGCTGGCTGTTGGGAATTCAGAGACAAACCCAGCCAAAGCTATAGGCAAGAGATTCCCTATCGGATGGGTTAGACATTCAAGAACACTGGTGATTAAAACAGTGTAAGTGCATCCACAAGGCAGATGGAAGGGGCACCTAATTCAACCAGGGTCAGGGGAGGCTTCTAAAAGGTGGTGACATTTTAGGGAGGGTTGTAGGAGGAATAGAAACAGGCCAGACAGATGAGGTTGGGAAGGGAGTTCCTTTCAGAAAGCATAGCACCTTCCAAAACACTGAAGCAAGAAATAGGGTTTTCCTCTTTCTTTCTTCTGATCACAGCTAACTCAAGGTTCACAAGTTGAGAACAGCCTTTAGTTTTAGAAAATATGCCTTACTTCTATCCACAATCTAGGGCCTTTCAAGGTATATTCTGAGTTATTGTAAGTCACTAGCATCGGAGTAAAGGAAAAGAGGCTAAGTGCAGTAGAAGGAAAAGAGAGTGAAGAAAAGGAACATATGCTTCACTAGGAATTAAAAAAAGAATCTGACATCCCTGATTGGCTAAAACCGAGCTCATTGTATTCTCTCCTAATGATTTCTCCCCCAGCACTCACTACTTAAGTGGGTGACACCATCACCCCTATTGGCCGAATAGTAATTGAAAGCCATCTATGATTTCTCTCTCTCCCTCTCTCACTGAGGAGCTCTACCCCATCATTCCAGTCACAAAAATCCTGCCAATTTTGCCTCTGAGAATTGCTTCAAATCTCTCTTCTCCAGGCCAATCCTGTTACTACATCTTCACCCCTTTTCACGTGGATTCCTCCCAGAACCTCCTGTCTCTTTGTCTCAATCTTCTTCTTTAGTCCATCCTTTCATCCTTTGCATAAATCCCCTCATTGCCTACAGCATGGTTTCCTAATCTTCCCGACCTATTTTGTCTTTTAAAGTTATATTGGCTCTTAAACTTCCATGGAGTTTAATTTTTATGATTTTATAAGTGTGTGTGATATATAATAAAAAAGCTATTTTACATAGATCAAATATTATTTTAGATTATTTTATTATTAATTTTATTTTGAATCCAGTGTCAGTAATAATCATAATAGATAGACCCATTTTGCCTGTTCCTCATTTCACAAGAGATGCATATGATGTGACTTTCTTTCAATAAATTATGTAGTAAAAAGCATGATATAAGATAAATACACTGAAAATATCATTGTATTTGGGTATGAGGACAAATACACAGAAAAATGTATATTGACATTTGTTTAATGGCATAAAAAATAGACAAAATTATCTTACTATCTGATGTTTGTAATTCTTGCCTTTGGGGCTTTAAGAGCTTACCTGCTTTGATTTTATGAAATCTCTCTTTTCTTACTAAATCTATATCCAGGAGTTTTGAGGCTGCTATTTTCCAGTTGCTTCTCCATGAATAATGCAATACACTTCAAATATGGATAGTCTTTGTTGCCAGTAAATGAAAGCTAAAGCAGAAAACAATTGTCACTAAAATTTTTTATAACTTTGGTTGTTGAAGTACCAGGGATTTCTTTACGTATACCATAAAGATTATGATGAAATGAATGGATTTTGTGGTGAAGATAATATTGAGGTGAATTTGCAAAGTTATTATTTTTATGCTCCTCATTATTATAATTTTAACATCAGCATTCCTTTTGGTTTTGAATTTTAAGTGGAAATCAATTATGAGCATATGAATTATCCATGTATGCATTCATATTTATATATTCATATCAAGTATGAATATATGATTTTTTTAAAACCTTATTTATTTTGAGAGAGAGAGAGAGAGAGAGCACGAACAGGGGAGAGGCAGAGAAAGGAGAAAATCCCAAGCAGGCTCTGAGCTATCAGCGCAGAGCCTGACGCAGGGCTTGAACCCACAAATTGTGAGATCATGACCTGAGTCAAAATAAAGAGTTGGATGCTTAACCGACTGAGCCACCCAGGCACCCTTGAATATGTGATTTTTAAAAATGAGAAATTGTTAGAGGTTAAAATTCCCCTGCCCCAGTGTCAAAACCAGAAGTATTATAATGGCTAACATTTTTTAGTGCTTTCATGGAATAGCTCAATTATTGCTCACAATTACCTCAAAAATAGGTACAATGGTTATTGGCATTTTGCAAACAAGAAAACAGAGGTTCAGAGACATTGCCTGAAATTACACAGCTAATAAGTGATGGAGCTGTGCTCCCAGTTTGATTCTAGAGCCCTCACTCTTTTTCTTTTTAAATATAATTTATTGTCAAGTTAGCTAACATATAGTGTATACACTGTGCTCTTGGCTTCAGGAGTAGATTCCCATGATTCATCACTTACATACAACACCCAGTGCTCATCCCAACAAGTGGCCTCCTCAATGCCCATCACCCATTTTCCCCTTTCCCCCATACCTCCCCATCAACCCTCAGTTTGTTCTCTTTATTCAAGAGTCTCTTATGGTTTGCCTCCCTCTCTGTTTAAAACTATTTTTTCCCTTCTCTTCCCCCATGGTCTTCTGTTAAGTTTCTCAAATTCCACATATGAGTGAAAACATATGAAATCTGTCTCTCTGATTTATTTCACTTAGCATAATACCCTCCAGTTCCATCCATGCTGTTGCAAATGGCAAGATTTCATCCTTTCTCAGCGCCAAGTAGTATTCCATTGTATATATAAGCCACATCTTCTTTATCCATTCATTAGTTGATGGACATTTGGGTAGAGCCCCACTCTTAACCATGTTGTTTTATTGCTGCCTGCTGAGTATGTCTTAAGCAGATTCACTTGATACATATTTGGATTCTCTTGATGAGATCTGCTTAAAAGAAAAAAAAAACATTTTATTTTTTGATTCAAAACAAAAAACTAGAGGAGAAAACTGCTACCATTAACATTAATTATTTCCTTTTACATCCTTACAGTAGCTTCCCGCCACACCTTCACTCCCACTGTGCCTTCTGCCTGGCGCGCCCTCCTTTCTGGCCTTGGCTTGGCTGACTGGTGTTTTATGATCCAGCTTTTCAGCCTCCTTTTGCTTCCACTCTCACCTATGCCCCACAGCACCCTTTCCCTAGTTGTGGTGGATTTTCTGTAGTGAACTGGGCACCACCACCACCACTCTTGCCTAAGGCTGGGAATTAGATTTACAAGAATCACATCCCCTGTGTAGCTCCAGATTTAATTTTGCCACTGAGAGGAAGTCCTGTGAGATTTAGGGGTGGAAGTGAAATGAAGATTGTTTTTCTCAGCGGGGTGTGGTTCAGGCATGGCTTCCTGGTATCTGCTCTCCCACGTCTTCCAACAAGCCTATGGTCCCCTGGTTTTATATTAAATCTTTTATATAGAGAGAGTGACTCCTGTTTCCTGCCCAAACCTTGGCTGATGTGCCATGTTTGCCGTTCTTCCTATCCCATTGAGTTTAATAATCTAAATCATGTACGAACATCTTCCCAACCAGACATGGGTCCTCTAAAGGCCAGATCATCTTTCAATACCAAATACCTGGCCTGGTATGTAGTAGACACTCAATAAATACTTGACTGATGAAGATACTTAACTCTGGTAAACCTCAATTACTTTAGGGAGCAGAAGGTGCATATTTGGGGGTCACTGGTGGAGTCAGTCTTGCCAATGGCTGCCACCTGCAGGCATAAGGGAAAAAAGGAAAGAGGGAAAAAAGAGGGCTGGGTGGGGGGAGGGGGGAAGTGAAATGAGGGTGGTGAAGAGGGGGAACAGAATAGGAAGCAGAAAGGCTTGGGTCACCGAGTGTCTTGTTGATGGCTCTGGGCTGGGCAGCTGGTCACCTGGAATGGCTCTGCTCTTTTCTCCACAATCTTGTCCCAGAGAAGAACTTGACTTTTCCACCTTTCTGATTCTGCCAATGGCATTAGCCAAGCTGTATGAGAGCATCCAAAGAAATATAGCCAAACCCTGGGTGTCACAGCAGCCTTTATGTTCTTGGAAACAGCCAGAGGCAGAGACCTACAGGGAAGCCCATCAGTTTAGAAGATACCCATTCCCCAAAGAGGTAGGAGGAGGCAGAATCCAAATCCTAAGGCAAAGTTTTGTAAAGGATAGACTCCGTTTCTAAATTGTCTGTCATCTTAGACTAAAAAATTCAAATAATTTTTTTTCTTTACTTGTTCAGTAAAAAGGATCATTTTTATACTGGGGGCTAGAGAAGTTAAAATGTTTTTGGCCAAAAATACTAGGGGCTTTTTCAGGAGGCATTTTGTTAGGCTGTTATTCATGATCAGTTCCATGAGGGACTCCTGGGTGGCTCAGTCAGTTGAGCATCTGACTCTTGATTTTGGTGCAGGTCCTGATCCCAAATTCGTGGGATCCAGCCCCACGTTGGGCTCTGTGCTGAGCATGGAGCCTGCTTAATTCTCTCTTGCTCTCTTTCTCAAAATAAAAAAATTTTAAAAATCAAAAAATAAAGTTTCCATGACCAAATTCTCACCACTGAACAAAATGCTTTCAGATCAATGGTGCTTTGTAATTTTAATAATTTTAATCATTTGTGCAGACTTCTTGATGCTTCACTAACATGCTTTCCCCTCACGATGAAAGAGAAGTGGAAAATGGTTTTTTTCTTTGTTTTGTACAACGGACACAGTTACTGTCCTCCTTCAAAGAAAGAAGCTGCTTTCCCCCATCCCTTGCTCCCTTTTCCAAGGCGAATACAAAAAAATCAACTACCAAACAGACAGCAAGTTGAAATTTTTCAATAGGTCAGGATGCATTTAAATTTAAATAAATGGTTTGTAACAATGTAGATTTATTTAATTTTCTTTACAGTCAAGGGTTGCATGCCGCTCCCACTTACCTACTAGGAATATGGTCATCTTTCGTATAGGTTTCTCACGAAACCTGCTTTCATATGAAAGACAATAAAATTACTTTAAATACTAACTTGTTTTATAATTTTTGTGAGGTCTCCTGCAGATTTTAAGAAATTGCATGCAAAATGTTTATATGTATATATTACTGCCACATTAAAAAACAACTGTGAACTTAATTCTATAAATTAAAATAATTCTCAAATAGCAGGAAACAGTGAAAACCAATAGGAAAAGAAAGCCATTAAAGAAGTGAATAGGGAGTGGGGAGAATTGGGGGGAGGTTGGTAAGGGGTGGAGGGGAGACTAGGGTGGGGGGTGGGGGTGGGGAGGTAGCTGGTGGCAGCAGCGGGGGAGGAGCAGTTGTGATGGAGTTGAATAAATAGAATGCTTATATTTTTATTTTATTAAACCTTGCTTTGGATCGTAGTCTTCTAACATGTTCACAAATACAAATTCAACATTAAAAGTAAATCAGGCAGTGTCTAAAACCAGTTCCTTGGAGATGACGGATTTGCCCATTAGGAAGGCCAGAAGAAGATCCTGGGGTGTGTGTTTCTGGCCTGAGCTGTTTCCTCTTGCTTCAGGGGAGAACCTGGGCTCAGGGAGCCTGCAGGCACACTTAGGCTGGAGACAGCACAGTCAGTGCTGCACAGGAGGGGAGGTGTGGCTGCAGGAACCAGTTTCAAGAGACCAGAGCTCTCTGGTGTGAGTTATGAGCTCTCAGGGATGGATGGACTTGGAGGGGATGAGGAGGGCAGGAGGCAGTCGTTGGGGGTTAAGAGGAGGAGGGACAAGGTGAACTTTCCAATACTCAGCATGAGCTGTCAGTTCCTTCCCTCCCGGCAGACATCTGTGCTCTTAGACCTCCTCTCTCTCTGCCATTCCAGGAGTGCTGGGCAACAGCTTTCCCTCCTCCTGGCGAGGACCCTCCAAAGCACACTCATCAGAAAAACACAGCCGGGGTACATTACATCAGCATAGGGTGGGGCCTGAAGAACAAAACAGCCCCTCACTGCTTTGAGTGGGAATGATTCAACTCCATTCAGGAATGGGTCAAGGGGGAAAATCCACAGTTCAAACCTAATAATTTTTGCCTCTTGTTTACAAAGAGTTTGAAATGTGAGTGAGGTAGAGAGCCAGAGCTGTTACAATCTTTTGCTTTAAAGGTGCCTCTTATGAGGATCCCTTTGATATTCCTTTGGATTGCTTTTTGCTTTTCTATATTCATCTTAAAAAAAAAAAAAACTGGTTTAGTTTTTAATAGTCCTTGTCATGATGCAAAGGGCCAGACTCCAGCTGTTCTTCCCAAACCTCTGGGAGAGGCCTGGTTACATCTCGTTCTCGTAAATCTTGAATCCAGTTCTAGCAAGTCTTTAAGCCTGACCCTGACATGCCCAGGCAATGGATGATTAGAAACAGGAGAGGCGGAAAAGTCCAGTGCCAAGCTGTGTCCACTTAAAAAACACATCATCTGGCAACGGCCATTTCAACATGTGGAGCAAAGTGGCACATGTCTGTCTGTACAAAGCACAGCAAGGTTATAGATTTACAGTTTTACTTTTATATTTTTATACAACTTTACCAAGAAGACCAAAGTCAGGGCAAGGCTGCTGATTTTCTGACAATATGTGGGCCCATTGAGAGAGGACTTTGTTATATATAAAAGTGTATTTACCTGTGTTTTGTGGCAGAGATAGAATTTAATAGACATAAAAGAAATTATTTATCAGTATCTATGTATCAATAAATATTCTCTGTCTATTAACATCCATTATAATTTATTAATATTAAATATTTGTTGGTATTAGTTATTCAGTATTTAGTGAAGTTAAAAATTTAATTAATAATTGAATGTTCACCAAAATCCTTGGGTGGGGCTACATGACTCATTCTGGTCAATGCACTTTGAGCGAAATGGTGTATGTCAGTTCCTGGCTGAGGGAGTTACAAGCTCTTACTTAACCCTTCAGCTCTCTTTTCTTCCCCTACTTCAACCTAGGAGACCACATGTGGATCTCTGGAGCCACCTGATAAAAGCAGGTGGCCCTGAACCCCCCTAGGAAGAAAATTGTTATGGAGAGTCTTCAAAACCTAAAACGGACTGTATGAGCAAAAAATAAATTTTCATGTGTAAGCCATTCAGATTTCAAGTTTTGTTTGTTACTGCAGCATCACCGAGTCTCTCCTAGCAAATACATCCTTTACCAATGTAAGAGATGTAGGAGAAAGCTGATGTAGGAGAAAAGCTGCGCAAAGTGGAGGAATTAAGTAAAATATGCAGTTATAAAAGCAACATCTTCAGATCATCAAGTACCTGACTGCAGTATTTAGTGAAGGGACGTCAGGGAAGATGCCGTGAGAAGAAAATGGCAGCATCCCAATAGTTCTGATGTAGTGGAAACGTGGAACATTAAAACATTTTACTATTTAGTGTTTAAAGGATTACTTAGAAATTGTTGAGAGGTAAATTGGTACAACATTTCTGGAAGGCACTTTGACATCATACATGAACAATTAAATTGTACAGATCGCTTGGCCGACAATTTCACTTCTAGAGAATGATCCTTCATAAATAATTGGATAAGTGTGAAAATGTATGTGTTCAAGTATGTTTACCGCAAAATTAGTGGGAAATTATAAACATCCTAAATATCTAACAACAGGCAATTGTTCAAATAGCCAATTGTTTCATTTCTACCTTAGAATGTTACATAGGTCTAACAACAAAGAGAGTTTTGTATATTGACATGAAGTAGGCGCTCTGGTAAGCAGCCTTTCAGATAGTCCCCAGTGATCCCTATTTCCTGGTATTTATGCCCTGGTTTGATCCCCTTCCTTTGAATGTGGGTTGGACCTAGTGATTTGCTTCTAATAAATAGATATGGCAAAAGTAATGGGATGAAACTTTTGAGATTAGGTTCCAAAAAGACTAGCTTCTGTCTTGTTCTCTTTTGCTCTCTTGCTTGCATGCTCTTAGCGAAATTAGCTGCCATTACTGTAAGCTGATCTATTGTGATATTGTGATTTATAATAAGAAATATATATTTGGTCTTCATACCCATTTCTCATACAGCGATCTTAAAACCATTGGAATTTCCTAAATGATAAGAGTGACAAAAGTGTCCTAGGTAACCTAAGGATGGGAACTAGTTGCTACGGAACGTACTATATGATTAGAGGGGTGGGACTGAAAGCTCCTGACTTCCAGGGAGGGGAGAAGGGCTGGGAGTTGACTCAATTGCCAATGGCTGATGACTTTTAATCAATCATGGTTATATAATGAAGGCTCCATAAAACCATGAAACCCAAAAGAACAGAT
The DNA here is from genome assembly GCF_016509475.1 of Prionailurus bengalensis. NCBI lineage: Eukaryota > Metazoa > Chordata > Mammalia > Carnivora > Felidae > Prionailurus > Prionailurus bengalensis. The sequence continues at coordinate 101,741,742 of NC_057355.1, forward strand.
TTGGAGAGCTTCCAGATTGGTAACATGTGGAAATTCAGAGACTATGGTGCACTCAGAAGGAGCATGGAAGCTCCAAACCTCTTCCCACATACCTTGCCCTATGCATCCCTTCCATCTGGCTATTCCTGAATTATATCCTTTTGTAATAAACCAGTAATCTAGTAAGTAAAATGTTTCTGAGTCCTGTAAGCTCTCTAGCAAATTAATTAAACCTAAAGCGGGGGTTGTTTGAACCTACAATCTATGGCCGTTGGGTGAGAAGCACGGGTGACAACCTGGACTTGTGAATGGCATCTGAACTGGGGCTATTTCTGTGGGACCGAGCGCTTAACCTATGCAATCTGTCAGAATTGAGTTGAATTGGATTTGGCTCCAGTCCAAGATGGTGATTTAGGAAGACAACTGAACTCACCTCCTCCCTGGAACACACAAAATTACACCTATAATAGAACAATTCCTCCTGAAGAACTGAGTTAAATTGTAGGACACCCAGCTGGCGTCAGAGAATTGCTTGGTGTTGGGGAGAAAACCCGGCCACTGGAATTGGGTGCAGAATCTTACCTGTGAAGATATCCACGTGTGTATCTCTAAACTTGAGATTATAATAGACCTTCAAAAGATACGTGTTAATGGTCTTATTTATGTTTTCAGCAAATATTTACCAAACACTCATGTGCCAGACATTTTGCTGGCTCTGTGGATACAGTGTTGAGCTGTTGGACACTTGCAAAGGGCACAGTCTAGGGAAAAAGGGCAACATCAAGACAGCAAAGAGAGCAACCTGTGGGAGAGTTCTCAGGTAGGGATGGTCTTGGAGTATTTGGGGAAATGAAAATTGCGGCTGAAGCAGAGTAAGGGATAGAGAGATGATGAGAGGTGAGGCTACAGCAGTGGGCAGTGGTTACATGATGATTCTCAATTTTATTTTAGGTACCACGTGAGCCACAGGAAATATTTTGAGTGGGCAGGAGCTATTTTATTTTGAAAAGATTATTGTGACTGCTTTATGGAGAATAGGTTGGCACTGGGCAAGAAGTGAAGTAGGAAGTCTGGTTATGAGGTTATGGTATTGGTCTCTATGATAGAGGTGGTCGTGGAAAGAACAGGGGGGCAGGGAAGTGACAAGCTTGGTATACACCATGGAGACAATTGTGTTGACAAGGTTGGTGTTGGATTGCATATAAGAGTTGAGGGATGGGATGTGTCAGAATAACCCTCATACTCTGGTTGTTATAGTGCCATTTACTGAGTTGGGAGGACACTGCAGAAGCGCAGCTGTATGAGGAGAGATGAAAAGTTCACATTGAGATGCCTGAGAAATACTCAAGAAGAGTTGCCAACCAAGCAGTTAGATAGTGGGTCTTGAATGCAAAAAAAGAGGTCTTGGCTGGTGATAGCAACTTGGGAATGATTAGCTCACAGATGTTTTCTCTAAGTCTGTGAGGGGAAATGAGGAAGGAGACTAAAGTGAGGAGTCAGGGCTTAGGACTTGAGATACCACAGGGCATATACTTAGCACTATGTCTGGTACAGAGGAAGCACTCAACAAATGTAAGTTATTGTTATGATTTATAACAACTGTTGTTGTTGCCCTGCTGCTGTTTTTATTGTTAGTAGAGTCACAGATAAAAGCCAGAGGGGGCACCTGGGTGGTTCAGTCAGTTAAGCACCTGACTTCAGCTCAGGTCATGATCTCACCGCTCATGAGTTCGAGCCCGCATCGGGTTCTGTGCTGAAAGCTCAAAGCCTGGAGCCTCCTTTCGATTCTGTGTCTCCCTCTCTCTCTGCCCCTCTCCCACTCATGCTCTGTCTCTTTCTCTCAAAAATAAATAAACATTAAAAAGAAAAAAACAGGAGAGAGTGGTGTGACAGAAACTGAGAAGAAGGCATGTAGGGGAGGAGGTGGCCAAATGCTGTAAGAACCAAGAGCTAAACACATTGCACTGGAAACACTTAACTGTACATAGACTCATGTACCTATGGGGCCCCAATTTCCCTGGGTTCCAAAAGCACATTATTCCCAATTCACTTACTGCCATTGACCCATCAATAGTCCTTTGCCATTTAAACCAGGTTTAGGAGACCCTCCATGTCCTCTCAGCCATCCTGGAACATTTTCATCTATAACTGAACCAACAGAGCGATGAATCCAGCTACCCTGTGGTAGGTTTGCTCTCATTTTGTTCAGGATAGGGTAAGATCAAGACATAGATGGATTAAGGCTACTTAACATGGTCAGATGAGAGAGAACTTCCATCTTGCCTGGGAAGAGGAAATGAGCACCTGGAGAATGGGCTGATGATGCTGAACTCATACCAGTGAGGTCTTGCTGTGGAAGTCCTGTGATAACTGGGAAGTGTACCCTCAAGACAATGAGAATGTGTGAATGTGTATTTTGTGTGTGTGTGTGTGTGTGTGTGTGTGTGTGTGTGTAGCTGATGTGTGAACAAAGGACAGTTATGGCATGGGAAAGCAGTGGAAGGAGGAGGAGTAGCTGCTCAATCCTAGGCAATTACCATTACAATATGGATGGCCCAAGATCTCCAAAGTTCAGTACTGTCCCAGCTATGAGCAAGGAGCATTATCTGACCACAGGGCCTCATCACAGGCTGCTTCCCTAGCATAAGATGAGATTGGGACTTCTTGGATGCTGGATATTGCACAGGTGGCCTCATTTTAAGAAAATTCAATAAATAAAAGACAATTTTTGAAATAATTCTGAGTTGGAATTTGATGGGGGCAAAGATCATATCCTATATTTCTTTCATACCCTTCACCCATTAGGCCCTCCATAAATATACATTGTTTCTCTGCTAAATAATTCATTTCAGGGCTCTTGGAAATAATGAGTTCCCCCAGCACTCTAAAGATACATTTCTATTTTCAAAGATTTCCTGGCAACTCTTTAGGGGTGTATCTATTCTACAGTCAAAAATACATCTGTAGACAATTTTAGTTCAACTATACATATAACCAAACAGAATCAAATTCATGCATTCATAATGACTTATCATGATATTTCTCAGCTTGGAAATTTTATTTTAATAGGCAATGTGTACTTTATAATCAAAGATGATTATATTCCTAAGTATATGGGAGGAAAAGGGAGCATAGGACATACTGTTATAGGAAAGTAGATACTTAAAATTTGAGTTAATTGTTCCAGGAAAATAGTTATTGCTTTTTAAAATGTTTTTATTTATTCATTTTGAGTGAGTGAGAGAGAGAGAGAGAGAGAGAGAGAGAGAAGAGCACAAACAGGGGAGGGGCAGAGAGAGGAGGGAGAGAATCCCAAGAGGCTCTGTGCTGTCAGGACAGAACTTGACACAGGGCTTGATCTCACAAACCATGAGATCATGACCTGAGCCAAAATCAAGAGTTGGACATTTAACCCACTGAGCCACCCAGGTGCCCCAGTTACAGCTTTTAAGGGTTCTCTTGGCTCTTAGAAGATCAAGTTTCTCGGGGCCCAGGACTTGCTCAAAAGGGAAAGTGGACCTCCTGAATTTGAAGAACTTGTATTAATTCCAAGGACAAAATTCCTCTTCATCCTCTTTCTATGTTATAGTAGAACAGAGGTGACTCATCTGGTGGTAATGGTCCTTAATCCCTGGGGGAAGCCTGGGGTCCTTGTGGGCTGTGCTGACTTGCTGTCCTCTAGGCTCAGATCCTGAGGAACACACACCAGTCCAGAAACCCCCCCTAGCCATCGGGAGCCTTTCTTCTCCAAGTCTGCAAAGGATGACTTTTCATCTCTAAGGAATCTTTATTTTGTGCAATGAACCAAAAGTTAAGAGGCCCTTTTCCAAAAAAGCTTTGTAACTTTATTTTTTTATTCTTTCTAAAACTCCAGATTTTAAATTTCTTCTACTGTTGGGCTTATGGTTGGGTTCATAGACACAACCTCCATTTTGGCATTTCTGGAGCTAGAAATGTTTCAGAGGAGGGTGACGGGGAGGGGAGCTAAAGAATGCTATCCTATAAGGAGCTGGATTTATTTTTCTCTTTGGTTTTCTAACTTCTGGTGTCTGTCTCCTTGTACCATTGCTGTAGTACATTATGACCACAAATATTTCTCTCCCTGATGGAGTGCTGTGTAGCATGTTCCCAGAGAGACGAGTTGTTTGAAGTGAATACGTTCACTCCTTGAGCTATGCTAAGAACAGACTTTTATGCACTTATACCTGTGTGGCCACCCAGACTGTAAGCATCTTGGAACTTTGGGGCTCATAATTCAAGGAAACCACTTTTATGCACAAATGAGAAATACATCCCTGGTTCGTGCATCACTGAGGGCTGGGCCATGAGGAAATGGCAGCCACAGCTCACAGAAGAAACAAGAAAACCACAGCTTTGCAAAATTGGCTGCTTGAAGCAAAGTGTGCTAGCACTTTGGGCAGGTTATATGCTCAAATTTGCTAAATCATTTATAAGAATCTCTTTTAAAAACAGAAATCTTTCCTTAAGCATCTGTGTTCTGAATTAGACACATCTCTATTTAAACTTCTTTAGGCTTTATTATTATGGTGAAGTGCAGGTGCAAGTGTGGAAAAGCAAACATTTGAGAAAAGCTATGGTCTTTATAGAGCAACAGGGCTCAATTTTCAATCATCTGATGCTTTCCAATGGGTGAGCAGAAACCTTAAAGGATTGCATTCTCTTTAGGACAATGAGATTGTAAAATAGTCCATTATTTTGACTTGTTAAAACAGGTAATAGAAAACTATTTCACGAATTCTTTTTAGACACAAGGGTGTCATGGAAGTCTTTTCTAATGGGCTGTTCCGCTGTAGTATGAGTGAGAGCAGGCTGCAGCTGGCCAGGAAGAAGGTCTTGAAATACAGCTAAAAATGAAGACCTAATTGATTCTCCAGGTCTAGGCAGGTGAAGAATCGAGTCCAGAAAAGTCTGTCTAGGCAAAAGGAGCAGGTAGATTACAATAAGTAGGAATACAGGTGTTAGAGTTGAGTGCTGGTCCTTAGGTAGAGGTCACGTTTTCTTTGCTTGATTCTGTGCTTCCTGTCACGTACGGCTAGACCTGAGTTAATAGGTTCTGATTCCTAGACTGTCCTTGACATCCTATACTTTACAGCCACCTTCTCTTGCCAACTGCCTGCCCTGTGGATGTCAAGCTCCACACTGCATGTGTAGACAACAACCTCACAGAGACTGTTTACCCAGCTTCCCCAACAGTACAAGGTCAATTCCTTCTAACAAATCTCTACTGGTTCTGCTTCTTGGGTTGAATCCTGACTGACATGGTTTCTTGCAGGTCAACTCTACAACAAGGTCCATGCTCTAGCATCAAGACTTAGGTTCTATATTCTACAATGCTATTTTATTTGATTCTTACCTATGAGATAAACAAGGTAGGAACTCTTGTCCCGTCTTACTGAAGGGGGATCTAAGGTCCTGTGAAGTTTGAAGACTTACCCACAGATTGCACAGCATTAGAAGCCAGACCATTGGACTTCAGTTAAGTGCCCTAAAGTTATTCTGAGCTTCAATGTTAGATATTTTGGTGTTAGATCTTTTGGGCAAGGTCAGCCTTCTCCATGTGTACTTTGAGCTGAGATTTCTCAGTAAGAGTCAAATTATAATGGAGCTTGATTTGACTTTTCCTTCTCTTTGCTTGGTACTTGCTGTTATAGACTGAATTTTTGTTTCCCCCACACCCCAAATTCACATTTTCTATTTTAGCCCCCAATATAACATTATTAGGAGATAGGACTTCTGGGAGGTGATTAGATCATGAGGGAGGAACCCTCATGAATGGGATTAGTGTCCTAATAGAAGAGACCCTAGAGAACTCCATGGAGTCTTCTGCCGAGTGAGGACATAGCTAGAAGACAATTGTCTATAAACCAGGGTGCAGGTCCTCACTAACCATTAAATCTGCTAGTGCCTTGATATTGGACTTCCCAGCTCCTGGAACAGTAAGAGGTAATATTCTGTTGTTTGTAAGTCACCCTGTCTATGTTACTCTGTTACAACAGCCTGAATGAACTAAGACAGCTGCTGCTGAATTTTTTCAAGGGTCACATGCGCACTGCTCATTAACATTTTCCTATCTTTCATAGTCAAAGGTGCTACTGTCTAGGGTGAAGGAGCCTAACATTGCTTTCTCCTAGTCAGGCACCTTGTGAGGGAAGCAGGACAATTTGAGGAAAATCAATAATATAAAGTCTTCCAGTCGCTTATAAAACAGATGCGATATATTTGTATGGGAATGACATGATCAGGGTAAATTCTAGAAAACATTAACACATTAATTAATCTTTTGCCTATGGGCAGAGAAAACTATTTTTTTCCTTCATTAAAACTGAATCTTGCGGCAGCTGGGTGGCTCATTTGGTTATGCGTCTGATTCTTGATTTCAGCGTAGGTCATGATTTCACGGTTTGTGAGTTCAAGCTCCACACTGGGGTCTGCGCTGACAGTGCAGAGCCTTCTTGGGATTCTCTCTCTCCCTCTCTCTCTGCCTCTCCCCCACTTGTGCTCTATCTCTCTCAACAAATAACATTAAAAAAACCACCTAAATCTTACCTAAAACTTCTTTGCAGCAGTTCTTGTTACACATGAACCACACATACTGTCCTGTCTACCTTGCTTATGATTATCTCTAGCACCTGCTACATCAACAGTGCTTAGTGCATAGTAAGCATTCAAAACACATTGACAGAATAAATGGTTTTTAGGTAAATTGATTGAAATCTCCAAAGATGAGTATTTCTGTCTTATAACAATAGCTAATACTGGGATACTATTTTATAGCTTATTCCTTGATTTTGGAAATTCATAACAATGGCAGTGACAACCATGACGACAATGATAGCAAACACACAGCAATTTCATGTATTATCTCATTTCATTTTTTATGAAAAACTTTTAAGTAAGTAATAGCGTCACCTCAAATAAGAAAATTGAGGCACAGAGAGTTTAAGTAGCTTACTTAAATTCACACAGCTGGTTAGTAGTGAAGTGAGGTCCAGATCCAGACTATGTTCTTCAAAAGTATAGTTAATTATTATCCTGTGATTATTGTTCATACTTGAATTAAATTATAAATCTAGTTTAAGCAATGAATATGTTAAGAGCCATTGCCAGTTTGTGGCTATTTCATCCCCACTCTTGTTTATTCACATATGTGTATTAGACATGTCTATACATGTACACACATAGGCATGTGTATATACACACAGATGTTTGCTCTTATGATAAATCTCTTTCCCAAACACTGCATAATAATCACATAGGGATTAGCCATAAAAAGGTTGAATATCCCTAAGTTCAGGAGCTTCCCTCTCATGTGGCTCTACTACTATCTTTACATTGACTGGAATTCCCTACTATTTTTTGGAAGAAGATGAGAAATGTGAATTGGAAGAGAGTGGGTGAAGCCACGTAGAAGCTGTGGGGCCACAGGGTAGGAAGAAAGAGGAGGAAGGAAGGGGTATTTTTAATAGCTTTCAAGCTGAAACCCACTCAATAGACATTAAATAGTAACAGTCCTCCTTAAAGTTTTAACAATGGAATGGGAGGAAAGGAATTTTCAAGACACAAGAGGCCAGGACGCTGAGTAAGGACTCTGGGTATGATGTGTGTAAGCACAGAGTCCTTAGGGAAGGAAACTCTCTTGAGTTATCTGTCACATTGAAATGAATTGAAAAATATAGTAAAGCAATAATTTTGAAAATTTGGGAGCTGGCTAGTCTCTTAATCTCATTGGTTCCAATCCCCTCTGCCTCCACCACCCTTTCCCCACTGTTTATCTCAACTACTCTGCTTTCTTGCTTAGCTCTCTCTGAGTGATCCAGGTTCTACCATATTACCTTGGTCATCAAACACACTGACCATGAGGCAAAGCTCAGCTCATTGAATCTAGTGCTATTTCTCATTTGCTAGAAATAACAGGGGTTTCTAGTGCTGTTATAAAGCTTATCTGCTCATGTTATTTCTCAATATCAAATCACAGTAGAAAAACAGAATTCCCCCTGCTTAACATAGGTAGGATTACACTTGGGAGTGTTGATGACTTAAGCAAAGATTTTCCACCTACAGCCAACTGATTGATGGCTTATCCATCTGCATATAAAACCATTGTTTAAATCTTGGTTCTGTTTGAAAGAAGGAAAGAAAGAAAGAAAGAAAGAAAGAAAGAAAGAAAGAAAGAAAGAAAGAAAGAAAGAAAGAAAGAAAGAAAGAAAGAAAGAAAGTAAAAAGAAAAAAAGAAAAGAAACAACAGGCCCAAAATGGAGTCACTTGTGCTTAGCTCACATCACCAAACTGAGACCTAATATTTAACCTAATTGCAGTTTCAGCCACTCCCAGGAATGTAATCTTAACCAGTCAGTCTGGAATTTCCTGGTCAGCACTAGTGAGGTAATCCACCTGATAGACCCCTGCCATCCCCCAAAGGAAGGTGACCTTGCCTGAAACAATCCACTCTTTGCTTGTAACTTCCTGGTCCCACCCCCTTCTGCCTATAAAAGTCTTCCATTTTGTACAGCTCCTTGGAGCTCTTTTCTATTTGCTAGATGGGATGCTGCCCAACTCATGAATCATTGAATAAAGCCAATTAGATGTTTAAGTTTACTCAGTAGAATTTTAACAGTTTGTATGGTCATATCACCTGCAGTTTCCAAACAACTGCATATTTTCTTCTAAAGTAAGAATACAAAACAACGAAAATGAATACTTGCAAATTAACTTCTTATTTCTCTCCTGTTCAACAAACCTAGAGGAGCCTGTCACTTGTTATGTTAAGTACTCTGTGGCTAGATCTAGTCTGTTGTTTGTTCCCATGTTTTCTTCTCACAGCTAGAGGAGAAAGCCTATCCCAGCAGGTGTCATAAACATCAATTTCATTACCATTTAGATCTTATTATATGACTAGACATGATGGGTTTTTTTACTTTCCCTGGAAAACTGTGAGTGTGTTTTTGAGGCAAGTAAAATGAAATTTTTACATGTTTTTCTGTTTTTGCGGTTGATGTTAAATTCTCCATTAATTTGCTCCATACTTGGGCATCAGAAATTGCTTTCTATTCAACTTCTGTTCCCTGCTTAAAAAATACTATGTCTGCATTCCTCAAGGTATAATGTACAAATACATATGTATGTATACACACATGTACACTATTAAGCCATTTCTAATTTGAATAGCATTCAGATTGGTGGTATGTCCAAATGTCTAAAGAATAGCCAACATACTATGTGAATTATGCTACCCCCTGAGCCCTCATTAGTTCTCACCTAAACCACTGTGCTAGATTCCTAAATAGACCTTCTGGTTTTTTCTTTGACTCTTGACAGCTGTTTTCTACACAATAGCTAGAGTAATTTTAAAAAGTAAATCAGACCATATCACTCCCCTGCTTATTGTTTTCTTGTAGCTTTCCCTTGCAATGGGAGGAGAATTCAAATAACTTACTATCATCTACACAGTCCTACATGATCTGGATCCTGGCTTTCTCTCTGAGCTGATCTCACAAGGGCACCTGGGCTTCACTCTACTTCAGGATAAAAATTTTTAGTACCTCAGGGGCCCTTCCACCAGCCCTTTCCCCTGCCTAAACCTCTCTTCCTCCAGATCATAGCATGGCTGGCTTTTTCTCTTCATTCAGGTCTTTAGCTCAAATGACATTTCCAAGAGAGGATCTCCCTACTTGCTCTGGCTAAATTAGCTGCTCCTCCCCCAGCTTCTCTATTACTCTACTTTTATATTCCTTACAGAATTTGTCATTGCCTAAAATTATCTTATGTATTATTTGTCAGACTTTTTAAAAAAAATGTTTATTTATTTTTGAGAGAGAGAGAGCATGAGTTGGGGAGGGTCAGAGAGAGAGAGAGGGAGACACAGAGTCTGAAGCAGGCTCCAGGCTCTGAACTGTCAGTACAGAGTCCGACCTGGGGCTTGAACTCACACACTGTAAGATAATGACCTGAGCTGAAGTTGGATGCTTAACCAGCTGAGCCAGCCACCCAGGCACCCCGTCTTATGTATTATTTGTGAAAATGTCTGTTGTATGTTTCCCCACAAGAATTCAAGTGCCATGAAGGCTATGCCCTTATCTGCTTTTCCCTACTGTATTGCACTGCCTAAAATCATACAGGCATATTTTAGGGGCTCAAAGAATTATTTGATGAATAGAGGAACAAATGAATAATTCCACTTTAAAGACAGTTCTGTGTAAATTTGTGGGTTTGGTGCCAGCTTCTTTATTTGAAAAACTTTAATCATAATTACCAGTGCTGATTGGTAATTAGGGAATATTTTAGTTGGAAATATTGTACAATCATTATTCCAAGGAAGCATTCCCTTAGCAACATCCCTGTCAAGGGTCATCTAGTTTCTATTAAAATATTTCCAGTGTTGAAAAGCTCACTTCTTATTTATGCAGCATGTTCAGATGTTAGACAACTATTTTTCTCTAAAATAAACTAAAATCTTCTTCCCATTATGCTGAATATTAACTCTAGTTCTGTCTTGAGGGTTACGTGTCTTTTTTTTCTCTCTCCCACATGGAATTAGTATTTCATATAGTCTTTTCTCAGCTAAACTTCTTTTGTAATCTCAATGATTCCTTATATGACACTTTTAACAGGATCTTCATTGTTATAATATTTTTCAAAAAACATTTGCTTCCTTCTCCTTTATCCTGAATCCATCCTTCTCTGCCAACATTCTTATTAAATTCTGCCACCCAAAGTGGAGCACAATATAAAGCTATTTGAGCATGGAAAACAATCAGAGGTCAAAGAAATCATGAAGAGGTTGAACATCATGAGAATTCCCTAGTAAAGAGAGGTCATTTTTACCAATAAGACTTCTTTTTTCACTTTGTCCTTTCTTTTAACCATATTGGTGTTTCCCTAACTATAGACTTGATGGAAGGAATCATGACAGGTCATTAGATCTCTCCCTTCATCCCAGCATGCATATAGATGGACTTTGCACGTGTAACTATTCCCCCATGGACCCTGGATAGGACATCATTCTCTCTGGGAGAAAGGGGTCATTGACCCCTTTGCTTTAAAGTACTACTCTATCTTCAGTCCAGAATCTCAACAAATATAGATTAATTTTCCAACACTTAATAGTGTCTCAAATGCAATATTCCTTCATTTTTTCCTCATCTCCTCTCGACTTCAATAATAACCACAGTACAAATGCTGGATTCATAGTAGAAACTAAGTGGTGACTCTCCATCAAACAAAAAAGTGATCAAATGGATACTCTCTCTTTCCTTGGATTTCTCTAGCAGTACTTTGGCCTGTACACTTTGAATGGCATGTGAATTACTTGGCCATGTTGAAATGGCTTGAATGAATTCCAAGAAACCACTGAAGTCAAAGTCAAAACCAACCAACAAACAAAAGACACTTAAATTTTTTTTTAAGTGGGCCAAGAAATGTTTATTTTTTTCTGTTCCAAATGAATAGCTTTCTTAAAATCTATTTCTGAGTAGTCAAGTACTTTTCTGAAAATTGAAAACCATTTGATTCTAATTTCTTGAGTGGTAGTGATTATTTCATAAAAAAATAGAGGTCTTCAATGAACAAGTGATTCTCTATAAACAGTGTTGTCCCAATCATGAGGTAATTGACCTTATCAAGCCTCATGGCTTGGGGACCCCTCTGCTGTTGACAGATGGGCAGAGAGAGAGAAGGTGGTTTCACAAGCCTAAAAGGGACATGATGCTTTTAGACCTATTTTCAGTCATTGCAGTATTGACTGCCAGCATTTTACTCAAGGCCCAGAGTTGGATGACACTTTCTACTTCCATACACACCTCTTGGCTGGCTTCTTAGACTTGGACAAGTGATTTCTTTTCCTATCCAAATCCACCTTTAATCTCTATTTCAACCACATAAAATTTTACAGCTATAATGATGGCAGATAGAAGCTATGAAATTTACCCGAGTGATGTGTCTGAGCACCTCATTTAACCGGTTTTATGAATAGACCACCTCTAGCTCTCCTAGTACTTCCCTGAAGATCTGATGGTCAGCTGGTGTGGAACTTAGACATCACTTAAGCTGGAAATTCTAAAGGGATTCAGTTCAAGATTTTTTTTTTTTTTTTTACCTTCAAGGTTACTCATTTGTGCACACTTACAGGAAAAGAAAGATTTCAATATCAGGTTTATTATTGATTACAGAAAGGATAGTTTAAATGTTTTTAGTTTTTTTTCTGATAGTCATGGTGGTTTTATGTGAACACGGAAACTCCTCTGTGATCATTGCTAATGAATTTCCCTTGAAGGAATGAAGAAAAAAGGAGAGAGGTGTAGGCAAAAGAATAAATGTGACAACGATGATGCTGCCCGAACCCAGACATGTTGTAGAGGTTGGAGTGAGAATTCAATGAGATGAGCTAGAGGGTTGGTAAAGTACAAGGAAATTATTGTATCATCTGTTTAATAGTACTCCAGGGAGAAGATGCACTAGTTTGCTAGAAAAAAAGCCAGAGAAGATTTATTTGGTAATGTGTGGCCCATCTTTCACAACGGAGAAAATTAGATCTAAATCCATGAGGTAGAGCTGGCAAATATATGTTAGAGGACTTTTCTTTGTTACTGAAATGTCACCATTCTATGTAAAAACCGAAAGCTCCTAAAGACAGTACATGAAATCAAAGATACACAAGTTTCAACGATTACACCTCTTTGTTAGATGATAATCTTTTCCAAGGGAGTGTTCTATTGCTACTGCTCATGTGAAGTTTTTACTTAAATGTTCTTGAAGAATCTATATAGAATGGGAATAAGTGTAATAAAAGATGCAAGAATTGTGGGAAATGGTGTTTTGTGGTCGAGATCTTTAAATTGCAGTCTTCATCTTAAAATCAGAGAGCTGGTGTAAACAGTCACTTGTGGGGTAGCCAGTGTTTTGCACCCATTTTAGAGATAGTGCATTAGAAGGAACTTAGAGTAAAACTATATCAAAAAGCAAATTTTGGTTACCTTCGTTAGATAATTTCTTCTAGGCTAGATCAAGACCACCAAAAGTTGCAAGATGGCGTGTAGTGATAGGAAGATGAGAGGCAGATCTGGTGGGTGCAATTTTCCTTTGGGTGCAGACAGCTGAAATTACAGAATATAGTGCTTGTTCTAGTGGGTTTGCTCTATTTATTTCTTGTCTATTAATTCAGACAGGCCTGTCATTGCTTTCTCATTAGCGTCTGATTCTTTTCTTTATCCGTCTGGCTACTTGGGGGTCTTTGTTCATCCGTGTATCATAGTTGAAGTTGGCTTGGGTTCAAATCCCAGCTCTGTAACTTACAAGTTGTACAGCATTAGGGTTGCCACTTTCCTTAGCCCATTGTTAGCCTGGAAAACAAAGCCTGAGGCAAAATTATGTTGTCACTTAGTGGGAAGTGTCATGGGGAAGGAAAAAGAGAGTGAGGCGGCACAGGAAGAAGAGCAAGTAAGTGCAGAGGGGTACATTCCCAAGCTGGCCCCAGATTTGTAACCAGCATTGATGACTAGTCAATCTTTCAGGACAGCTTCAGAGAGGCTGCATGAACTATTATGTCTCAGAACAATCCACTCGTGGGATTTCATCTCCCATTGGTCAAAATTTACCCCCACAGTTCCTCTACACTTCTTGGTTGTACCAGCTGGTCCTCCTGACAGCTACTGTGAAAGCACAGACCCAAGATGGCAGGTGCCTCTTCCATGTGAGTCACAGCACACAGAGCACATAGTAGGTAGCCCCAAGCTAGGGGCCCTGCTGGCTAGCCTTTCTCCACACTGAAGAAAAGGGTAAATTAATACCTGTAAATGAACACCAAGAGGGACCCACGGCACTCCACACCACAGTGACTAAAACAGCCTTTGGCAAGAGGCAGAAAGCTCTAGGAGTGAGGTGAGAGAAAAGATGGCTTTCGCCATGCCCATAATGACATCAGATTCTAGGAGTACCTGCAGTGGCAGGTTCCGCTCGTTTAGCACACAGCCACCATGAAGACAGAGATGAACTTCTCTTGCGCAGAGATCAAAACCTCTCCTTGTGGTCTGCCAGGCTGTGCTGGGTGCCGGACAAGTTTGCTGAAGGGTCATGAGCAACAGGAAACCATTTCTGAATGAATCTCAGGTGGGGAGGTAGCGTAACCTGGGTTCAGCACGTTATCCATCCTTTCTAAACCTTGGTTTCTTTATGGGTAATGAGAAGCAACCACTATTATTTCCTCTTTTTCCCCTTTACATGCTTCCCTCCACAACATCCTCTTCCTCTAGCCATGTGCCCTGCTCAAGTCTAAGTCTGAGTGCTTGTGGTCTCTTATCCTTGGAATGCTTGATCAGGCTTTCTAAATTGCTTCACTACTAGTTTCCAAGGATCCTAACAACCCATTTTCTTGTATGATGCCTTCTCTGAATGAATGAGAGTGAATCTTGTCTGTTCCTCAACTTCCAAGCAAAATACACGAGCATGTTATTTAGGCTTTCCTAATGCTTTATTTGTGGCCTTGGCAGTGACTGTATTTGGAATGCCTCTCTAAAATATTGCAGATATTGATATTACCCGTATTATTCCATGGAAGACAGCGAATGTTTAAAGTATCTTTTATGAGTAGCAGCAGAGTTCCTTCCTAGAAGTAAACTTATTGTAGCTTTTGGCTGTTGACAACAAGGAGGTAGGAATGCTCCTTACTGCTACTGGTTTTTTTTTTTTAATTTCTTTTTACTTATATTCATTAATGTCCTCTTATTTCCTTGGACCCTCTGACCCAAAGAGGCTACTTTTTCTGCTTAATTCCATGGCATGGGATTCCCTAGTAGGTAACAAACTGCCCTGCAATAGAATAATGGATTATATGCCCCAACACCATGCTCACCAAACACCATCACCACCACCACCAATCCACAGGGCCTGGAGCTCAACAGGTCATGGTTGTAGTTTGAGTTCCAGGGACCAGAGTTGGGCAGGGGAAGGAAGAAGTTACCATCTGTGTGTCTAAGAGTGGAACAAGTCAATGGATGATTGTGATTCACTGTCCTTAGGGAGCAAGAGGATTAACACTAGCACACACAAGAGCTGCCATGAAATACAAGGAGCTGCTTTCAGGTTGGCCGATGGGAGGCAAAGTCAAGAGTGTTGCTGGGTGGAACCAGAATGATGCAAGATCAGGAGCAACAGAGGACAGTTCTGGACAATTGTAAGACAGAAGCTGAAGCACAGCAGCCTGCTTTTAATGGCATTGACTGGACAGAAGTCAGCATGTCGGAATGTTGAAATAGATAAAAGTACAGCATTGGGGTAGGTCCTGATGCCTGGGAGTGCCCATGTGGAAGGGGCCTGTTAACAAGAGGCCCACCTGCCCTTATATCTCTAGCTGCACCCAAGCCCTGAGCTGTACATTCATGGGAAATAAATATATGTGTAAATAATTCCAATTCCGTTAAGGAAATGATGTTGCAGCAGGTAGAATTTGCCCATTTGCATTGGCTTTCCCCCTTGCTGGGCGACACACATATTTCACAATTGGCAAATGCAAAGTGGCATTTACCACCCCTCCCACATGTATACCTTGGCCTGTTCTGGTCATAGGCAAAAAGCCAAAGAACCCTTGTTTCACACTATTGCAGAGCATTTCATGTCCCCATGGGTAGGAAATCTTTTTCTTGTTTTCAGTATGGTGAATTTTCAACTCACAGTCTGGGTAGGGAAGTAATATTTGGTTAATGTCAAATTTACTCTGAACTTTGCTGGCCTCAAAGTTCATGTCTTGGAAACTGTAGCTCTTCCCATGGTTTGGATATTTTACATCGACACATTACATTCAGAAAGCCAGAGTTTAGACTAATGGAAAAAAATAGCTAAATTGATGACTAATTTTACATCAGAAGCTTTTCAACCAGAGAAATAGTGTGCTACAGAGTAAGCAGAGCCACCCCACCCCTGGCCCCCTGCCCTCTGCTTGAAGTGAGAAGATTTTCAAGTGTCTCTTTGAGAGAGGGTGGAGGAACGACAGAGTGGAGGCCCAGCTGCACAGACCCACACAGCAGATGGTCCAACTGAAACACAGGCAGCCTGAGTTACTCTCCAGTGGGCACTATTGACCAAGGCTATTGAGTCACGCAGGCACTTGTTATGCTGAAGAGGATTGTTTAGGAAGAAAAAGGGGTGGTTTTCTTGCTTAATATATCCATATTGAAGGTCGCAACCCATCTTTCTTATTGCCCGCACTTTTATTTATACACCATAAGGAATAATTTCCAGCTCACCTTCCCCACTCCACTCCTTTGCCAGAACATATAGAAATGTCCATGTTCAAAATGAAAGGCTCTTGTTTTCTTGGCTGAATATCAAGATTTTTCCAGATTGTCAACTCTTTAAGAGGGGAGAAGCATAAAATCCAGCTGTAGAAACCCAGAAGTGACCTAACATAATCCAGGTGTTTCTAGTTTTCTTAGGAAAGAAGGCGAATGTATATACAATGCCTGATCAACCATATCTGGAGGATACTGCCCAACAACAACTAGGTTGCTGATCACAGTTCTGATAGGGGGTTATGAGTGAGTCTGCAGGGTGTGACAAGGATATCTGATATATCAACACTGGTTTTGTGGTGGTGTTCTGAAAGTTTGTGACCCTGTATTTATCTTCCTCCCATCTTATTTAACGCTCATAAAAATGGATTTGAAAGCAGTAAACTTATAAAGACAACATGGTGGTATAGAAAATGCAAGCAGTGGGAGAAGTGGGTTTTAGCTTCACTTCTGCCACTTGTCAGCCACGTGTCTGTGGTCAGGTCTTCAATCTCTCTGATCATCATTTTTTTTCAACCATACAAATAAAGTAATATTTTCCCTTACAGCTCCACAATAAAATGAAAGCATTGTGTTGGGACAGAGTTATATGAATAACTTGGACAAAGGTATGGATAAATGTGCATTTAGCAATCTGTAGTCTCATCTGTGCAGTCCATAGTAACATTCTGACCCACCATTCGCTGACCCAGATACAGTCAACTATATTTCAGATTATATTTTTAATGGTTAAAATTGAGTTCATTTGGCAGAATGAACTAATTCTCTAAAATGAATACCAAGCCATCTGCCAAAATCTTCCTCATTTACTCTCAAATACCACCTACCTCTCAAAGCACTCTGAAATTTTATTAACTTGGAACCACTCCCTCTTAGCTACTGTGTCTTCCCAGCACTGAGTATTTCCATGGGTTAGGGTTAGGGTTAGGGTTAGTGGCTAATGATCAACTAGGAACATGTCTTCATTTCTTAAGGACAGGAACCTAAGGATAAGGGTAACCTTAGTCAGTTTTGTACCTGGCCCACTTCACCTTCTAGAGTGTCACTCATGTAGGTACACAATGAACACAGTTTGCTTTCTGAATTGAATTACTGCATTTCTTTGGTAGAGTTTGCATGGGAGGAGAAAATGGTGGCTGCTGAGAAGCATCTGGTTGGGTAGAGGATAGCATAGAAGAAAAATCAGAGTTAAGAGTCAGAAAACTGGGTTATAGTCCAAGCTTCACCACTGCATTGTTGTATGTGGCCTTGGATAAGTCACCAAACTCTCCACCTTTGTTGCCTTCTCTTTTTAATGAGAGAATAAGATGAGTTGGTTTTTAACACTCTTTACAACACTAAGAGTTTACATTTCCTGTTTTATGCTACCTTCATCTTCAGGCAAATCAAGAGAGGTTTTAAAAAGAAAATTACATACATACATACATACATAAGAAAAGAAAAAGAAAATTACCCGATAGGGTGATTCTAAGGCAATAAGAATCTATCCTATTTTGAGCGATAAGGATTATTTTACATGAATATGAGATTCAGGGTAAGGAGTTTATCAAGTCTATCTGTAGATGGTTTAAAATGAAAGGTCTAGGGGCGCCTGGGTGGCGCAGTCGGTTGAGCGTCCGACTTCAGCCAGGTCACGATCTCACGGTCCGTGAGTTCGAGCCCCGCGTCAGGCTCTGGGTTGATGGCTCAGAGCCTGGAGCCTGTTTCCGATTCTGTGTCTCCCTCTCTCTCTGCCCCTCCCCCATTCATGCTCTGTCTCTCTCTGTCCCAAAAATAAATAAACGTTGAAAAAAAAAAAATTAAAAAAAAAAAAATAAATAAAATGAAAGGTCTAACATTAGAGGAGTAACTCAAGATTATCTCCACTTGGACTATTGTACAGAATGCAAAATACCTTATGCATATTAAAGATAAACATGGATTAGAATTTTATTTTTTATTTTAATTATTTGAGAGAGAGAAAGAGAGAGAATGGGCACAAGTGGGGGAGAGGGGCAGAGAGAGAGAGAGAGAGAATCTTAAGCAAGTTCATTCAGTGCAGAGTCCTACTGACCTGAGCTGAAATCAAGAGTCAGATGCTCAACCAACTGAGCCACCCAGGCACCCTTGGATTAGAATTTTAATAAGGTCTTTGAATGTTGGTAGTTTTTTTTTTTTTATTATTTTAGACATCTTATCACACTTTTTCTTCTTCACATTTTCATATTAGAATAACTTGGGGTTATCCCTGAAACTTGAAGTACCCTTTACAATAGCATTGCATGAAATGTATTTTTATTAGTAGAAAAAGATAGAACTCTTTTGCGTGTATTGGGTTAGTTTCAGTTCCAAACTGTAGAACCTTCTCTTTTGGAGTCAAATCAAAGTTAATAGGTACTTAATGTAGTCTTTGAATAGCACTACACCAAATTATTTTGTTGCTGGGTCCTTTGTAACTTATTGAGACCACTGTAATATGATCTTGTTGGAGCATATGCATATGAAAATTTCATTTCTCTCTGTATAAGTTGTACTGAATCTGAATGCAAATTTGGTAATCTAGTCATCTTTGTAATCCTTTCATCATGATTGACTTTCTTTCAATCTATCTTCTTGAGGACCAAGAAAGAAATTTCATAAATTTCAAGTCTCTTTTTTTTCTTTTCTTTTCTTTTTTTTTTTACTTCTTCTTTTAAATGTGATGGAATCGTTACTAGATGAAGTCAACCCTTAAATGAGTGAACTATTTCCATTGTTCAGTTGTCCAAGTAAATTTAAAGCAGAGTGTTTTTGACAGCTTTGTTAATGCAGCTTCCACCGCACCCCCACCCCCGCCGCCCCTTATTTCAAGCATTATTGACGTCTAGTGTTGAGCTTTGAATATGTTCTTGAGACTTGAAAAGGAAGCTTGATGAGGCATGTACTGCAGCATAATCTCTCAATTATTCACACATTTATATGACTATAATCACCAAGGCCTCTCACTGTAAATATTATGAACACTTTTATAACCAGACATTGACATGAGCTAATAGGCAGTGAATTACAATTCAAATGGTGAAACTACAAATAGTAATCAGAATATGGTCAAGGTCATCAATCATAATTAACAACATCATTGTTCATTTCTAAAATCTCTGATGCCATATCAAGTCACATTTGAGTATAAACTGAGTCATTTCCAATACTTAAACTCAAAGAAGTCTGACGGTTTTACAATGACTTTAGAACCCAAACACTACTCACTGGCTTAGCTGAGGACAAGGAAGATTGCCATTTTTGTGTCTTGTGCTCTTTTAGATTCCAGTAACTTAGCAGGTCTCTGTCTATAATTCAGCATGATCTAACAGCTGTGTTTAATAAAGTGTCCAAGTTTGGATTCTGCTAGTATAATAATATCTAACAACATGGGAGGAAAACCTACAAAAATGTTATTAGTGACACTTACCTCCCTCTGTCCTTTTCTCTGTTCCTGCTTACTATCAATTAATTAATTGAATCATTCAACAAATACCAATTGAATCATTGTGTTGGGCCAAATATCTTCTGGGCACTAGGGGAACAATCCAGGCATGCTTTCTCACTGCCCTGAGAGTGTTTACATTCCAGTGCCATAATGGAAGATGTAGAGTATTCTTAAATCAGTTTATCCTGGACACACCTCTAAGTCATTAAAAAAAAAAAAGAGGAGTCCGTTGAAATATATTGTTAGAATAAGTCTGGGTAACCCAACTCATTTCCTTTTCTCTCCATGGTGAATGGAGAGTGCAGCTGTCAGCTGGGAGATTGCTGGCCGTTTTTGTTTCTTTCCTTGAAGCAGTTGTGGAAGTGACTGAGAAGATAATAAGGAACTATCAATTGCTTCAAACATTTTGAAAAACAACAACAACTCCATACTACCTTGTGATAGTTTTCCCATTTCTTGCAAGCTTGTGGGATGAGCAGCAACATAAGTATCTCTTTCCAGATTAAATGAAGAAAAGACATGTGTGTTTAAGTTCTACTGTGGATTAAAAATCATACACAGTTTATTATATCCAGTTAATGTAAATGTAGTTATGGGTAAAAAATGATCCACGAGATGGGGCGCCTGGGTGGCGCAGTCGGTTAAGCGTCCGACTTCAGCCAGGTCACGATCTCGCGGTCCGTGAGTTCGAGCCCCGCGTCAGGCTCTGGGCTGATGGCTCGGAGCCTGGAGCCTGTTTCCGATTCTGTGTCTCCCTCTCTCTCTGTCCCTCCCCCGTTCATGCTTTGTCTCTCTCTGTCCCAAAAATAAAATAAACGTTGAAAAAAAAATTAAAAAAAAAAAATGATCCACGAGAACACAACAAGGTTTAGACATTCTTTCCTGAGTCCCTCCTTTCTAAGGATTGTTGAAAACCCAGACCTTGGGTAACTAATCAAAGACATTAATACAGATACTTAAAATAATTACTAATACTAATGTCAGCAGCATCTTCTTAACCTTGTGTTTCTCCTCTTGGGTCCTCTAGTGGCTGTTGTTCCTCTTCAAAGGTCGCCCTCACTCTTCTGTAGACTATTCTGGCATGATCATTTGCTGAGAGCATTTGTTCCAACTTTTATGCAAGTTCAGTTTTGTTCTTGTTATTGTAGTTTAGTTTTAATACATTTTATTTCCAAAGATACCTTGCTCCACTCAATGTAGTCTGATAAAATGTTGGCCTCTAATTACTTAGTAGCAGGGAATGCCTTCCCTATTTTGCACTCACATAGGGTGAGGTTATTTTTTTTTTTTAATAATTTTTTTTTAACGTTTATTTATTTTTGGGACAGAGAGAGACAGAGCATGAACGGGGGAGGGGCAGAGAGAGAGGGAGACACAGAATCGGAAACAGGCTCCAGGCTCCGAGCCATCAGCCCAGAGCCTGACGCAGGGCTCGAACTCACAGACCGCGAGATCGTGACCTGAGCTGAAGTCGGACGCATAACCGACTGCGCCACCCAGGCGCCCCAGGGTGAGGTTATTTTTAATAAAAAATACAAAGGAGAAGACTTACCTTCAAATTGTTTGCAGATCAAAATGAAAATAGAGTCCCCCCATTAACTGGAAATACAGCTGCCATCACATGACCTGTGTCTTTCCTTAAGCGTCACCTCTGACAGCAACTGCTCACTGCTGTAGCATTCCGCTGTGTTCTTGTCCTTAGTATAGTGAGCAGTGCTTGGATATCTCCCTCACAGCTTCAGCCTTACTGAATCAGTGACTCCATGACCCAGCAAGACAGATTCGATGGATGGGGCACATATGATCCAAGCATGGCCCTGTCTATAGCCTTATTGATGACCTCCAGCAGGGTGTCTGGGTGGAAAAGAGAAGACACCCTCTCTCTGTTTCCTTGTTGGAATTTAGAATTGAGTAAATTTAGAGCCTGAGCAGGTTAGCTTTAGGAAACTGAGTTGAAAGGCCACCAGGTAGACCTGGGCAGTAATTACAAATTATGAGGATGAAGACTAAGAGAAAGCAAAGATGCACTGGGAAGGTATGGAAACATATCCTTGCAGTCCCTGAAAGAGAGGGAGAAAAACAGACACACAACACAGAGCAAAAACCACCTCAATTCCTGATTGCTTTCTGCTTCCAATGTCAGTTCACCCATGATTCTAACTTTCAGGCATGTTGACAGAGCCATCTTTGCCTCCTATGACCAAACGTGTCTTGACAACAACAGCAAAATTTTAGCAACCAAGATAAATTAACCAAAAGATATACAATGTAATTGTTGCCTTCCTGCTACCACTTGCCAACTGTGAAATTTTTTTCCAAATGCCTTGACATTAGACAGTAGTTAGAAAATTGGGGCACCTGGGTGGCGTAGTCGGTTGGGCGTCCGACTTCAGCCAGGTCACGATCTCGCGGTCTGTGAGTTCGAGCCCCGCGTCGGGCTCTGGGCTGATGGCTCAGAGCCTGGAGCCTGTTTCGGATACTGTGTCTCCCTCTCTCTCTGCCCCTCCCCCGTTCATGCTCTGTCTCTCTCTGTCCCAAAAATAGATAAACGTTGAAAAAAAAAAAAAAAGAAAATTATTGGAAATTGTGTTCTCCTTTGTCGATGTTCATTAAAAAATCAGATACCATCAATATCAGAACTCAAAGGTCCATATTATGTTGTTCTTTATTATTGCATTTTAATGAACACTTTATTAAACTAGTAAGTTTTTACATACGACATTAAAAAAGGCTATGACAAAGTTTTGCGCTGAGCATACAATCAGGAAACCACAACACATTTATGTTTCATTCTTATGGTGTGATTGTTGCCATTAAATTACTCGTGGTGGGGAAATGCTACATTTTGATGGTAGCTAGATGTAGAACTCCGTCTTTACCACTTTGGGGTAAAGTGGAAGAAGAGTATTTGGGAACATTTACATATATAAATATCTTACTATTCATTTCTGTGCTTTCTTATTTCTTCAGAATATGGTTTGGCAATGAGGTATAATAAAGCTTTGATTTTGGCAAGTGGAAGCTATCACTCACTGAGTAGGTCTTTCCAAACAAGTTGTTGTATAAAATTTACAGCGTCTTTGCTCATTCACATATTTCTCTTCTGCAGTGTGTTTATCTTCTTTTATTAGCTTTCCATGCTTTCATCATTGTTCTTTCCTTCTGTCAGCCCTTCAGTTGTCATGGAAAGAGAGGATGACTTAGATTGGAGTGGAACATAATGTCATCTGTAAATGTAAGAAGGTAAATAACTTCTATGGACATAACTCATTGGTCCAATGGATAACAAGCATTCATGTGTGTTCTTAATACCCGTATGTTTGATCATCTTTGGTCTATATTCCCTACCCAGCCTCTACAACTACACACACACACACACACACACACACACACACACAGACGCTAACATTGAGTTAGAATGTTTTTGTTCAGACAATGAAAAGGAAAAATTTCCTGCAGTAGGATAATTCTAATAACAATTTTTTTCCTTTAGAATTTTTAACTACAGTAGGCACACTGAATTCAGTGCTGGAGGCAGCCATCGTTCTGTGAAGAGATATTATTTGTCTCATTAGCACTGTGGGAGCGCCATGAAAGGGTCCATGACCTAGAGCCCATCTTGCTTTAATAATGGCTTAACACTCATAAAAGATTTTTAATGGCTACATGAGACATATTTAAATATTAAACGCCATTCTTCTTTGTTGATTCACAAACCCCAATGAATAGGACTCCTTCGGCGCTTCCAAGATTGAAGAAATGTGCCTGGCTTCTCACGCCAAGGAGTGAACAAAACAAACTCAGGAAGGGAAATACCTCAACTCTGCCCTGCTAACCCACTTGCCAACCTGAGAACTATGTGTCTCCTGGGCTCATTGGCCGCCTTGAGTTCTCACTCAAGAGGTAAAATGTTTATCTGGCTGATACCCATTTCTAATCCTGCTATAGGAGAATTAGGAAGATGATCATATATATGCAATGAGACTATTTTCCCAAACACAACTTGTTGGCTTTCATCATAATGCAATTCATTTGCTTTGGTCCTCTGGCCACAGTGTTGCATCTGATGAGACGGATCATACTCCTACTCAGTAAAGCACTTTTTGCTTATACCTAAATTTGAACAGAACAATGCTCATTGGGCCATCCATGTATTTAGATTTCAGTAAGAACTCATGAGCCTGGTGACAACAGAGCTATTTTTCCACAGCCTTGGGATGGAGTGTAACATTACATGAGAATCAGTGCTGTTTGTTTAAACAGAGTGAGTCTTCCAAGATCAGCACCTGACATCTCATTGTTAAGTGTGTGATGATCCTGTGTGAATGACAAGACCCAAAAGAATTGTATTTGCCTTTCTTTCTTGCCTTCTGGTGTGGATGTCAGACCTATACTTTTGAAGGTGCTTTTATTTACAGAACAGAAAATTGAGTTACAGCTTTCCTGTTGTGAACAGAGCTGCCTTGGGAAAACGATGGTGGAAAGGTATTCTCAAGTAGAAAGCTAGGCTGTATGGGCCCAGAAACAGTTGGGGTTTGACAAGCTTTGTAGTATTCTTTAAATATTTGGGGGTGCGGCAGAGCCTAAAATGTAGTTTGCTCAAAGCACCACTTCCCTTCCATTTTCCCAAATTGTGTATGTTGTAGGGAAATGTAATCTGTGTAGTTTGGGATCATTTAACAGTCATTCATCAAAATGGTGCAAAGTAAATACTAGATCTGGGTTCCAGAAATCTCTTGAGCTCTTCGATAAGCGGTTTCCTCCTTGGAACTCAAAAGTAAAATTTTACCAGCTTTGAAGGAGCCCTGATCTTAGAGCAGTTGGAGCTTACTTCTCAAATTATCTCCCAGCCAGTGTGTTGGGAGCTTTATATGGGTCTAATATAAAGAAAGCAATGATGGAGACAAGGCTTTTCAGGGGCAAGGCCCTCAAAAATGGAGCTTGCACATTGATGAGCTTTTCCACTGGGGCCTCCTGGCACCCATTTGGCTCTGCCAGTATTAGATCTCTCCTGGGGCAGCCACAGACCCAGGTTTGTCTCAGCTATATCCATGCCTGGTGCTTCTGAACCTCACAATCCTATCCTTATTTAAAATTGTATTTTGGGGCACCTAGGTGGCTCAGTCAAGGATGCTCAGTTAAGCATCTGACTCTTGGTTTCAACTCAGATCATGATCATGGTTCGTGAGTTCAAGCCCTGCATCAGGCTCTGTGCTGACAGCATGGAGCCTGCTTGGGATTCTGTGTCCCCCCCCCCCCCCCCCCGCCTCTGCCCATCCCTGGCTTGCTCTCTCTCTCTCTCTCTCAAAAAATAAATAAACGTTAAATTTTTAAAAATTATATCTTATTTATCATTGAGTTTTATGCATTAATTTTTATTTTTAAGACATTGCATTGCAATATTATTTACCTTGATTACTAAGTTTTTTTGGTGCCTTATTAAATTTTGTGTCTGTGGCCTGTGCCTCGCTTGCCTAACCCTAGTCCCTATCTTGCCTTGTACCTGGGGCTTCCTTGTCTTCTTTATTCTGTGGCTCACATCAGACATATGCATGGCATCTGGACAAACAAATAGCTCTTACCTGGAGGGCTTGATGGTGGTGTGGAGAGTTTAGGAAGGAGTTCAGTTAATCTTGAAGTGGGCCTCTGGGCCTCTAATCCAGTTGAGGCTGCCCAGGGTACAGTGTGGGTGGGGCACGGTGGTTGAGAACTTCTGCTCTAGCCCATTCTTGACTTTTGGTTCAACTGGGCTTTCTCCTCCTGAGGACCAGATGACCTGTATCCAGTGCCAGTCATGTACCCTCTTCTTCCAACTGTCTGAGTTAGTGGTTAGGCCATGGGATTAGTAATTTTCCTCTTGTCAGGAAGTTATCTGCAGAGTGCAGGATAAGAATGGAATAAAGACGCCTGCTCCTACGACACAATCTATTTCCCCTCAAAATGATGATTTCATTTTAATCTTATACAGCTTGAAAGTGAGAAACATTTCATTCATTCTATTATCATCTCAGTGATACCTAAGGGTAGCTCCTGAGCCAAAGGAAGGGGAAGAAATTTGAGTTCATACAGAATGTTATTCTTAAGATTGGCTTCCAAGTCAAGATCTTTATATTCGTGGTTGATGGCTTAATGATAATAGTCATTGCCAGCAACAAGTGAGTAGCGCCAGACTCTGTTGAGTATCCTCTTAGTTGCATTGTGTCATTTAAACCTTACAACAGCCTGAGGCTGGAACGATTATTGTTTCTATTTTACAGATGAGAAAACTGAGGTTTAGAGAAGTTAAATTACCTCCGAAGATTACCTGAGTAGGTAATAGCAGAGTCCAGAACTTCCTAATTCAAAGCTCCAGTTCTTACCAATTGTTCCACACACTTCCTCTCCATGTGGGAAGAAAAGCCAATTTCCCCCTCTTTTATGGGCATGCTAATAGCAGCGTCTATCATATTAAGACACTAAATAAATAAAATGCTATAATTCTTTCATTACTATTTCTGTTTCAGTCTATTTTTTCATTCTATAATGAAAACATTTCAGCATCTAAATTATAACAAAGCCATGTCCTTTTTCTTTGCCATGTTGCAGCCCTCACAATGCTTTTCTTCTAGAGTTCTAGAGCCAAGGTTCATGCAAGCAGGTGCCCCCGAACCAGTTTCTGCAATTCTGGATGGAATCGGATAGATAGCAATTTACTATAAACATTTTGGGGATGAGCTGAAGGATAGGAAACTCTAAAGAATTCACATCCATCTGGCAGCAAGTATGCCTGTCTGCTAACCTTAAAACCCTGGGTCTAGACCTATTATGTATTCTTTACTGGCTCCTGCTCTGAGCACACTACAGATTCTGCGAGGTATTCCCAGAAGATCTGCTCTGGTCATTCTCTTCTGGGAAGGCTTTGCACCTGGCCTCCAAAATGCCATCGAGAGCATCCCCTAGACTATTTCTCTAACCATACCCCCCACCCCCAAAGACTTGGCCTATATCTTGAACATCTGATTTAAAGAATATGGTGCTTTGGGTCCTACCCTCATGTGGGACACCACCACTCACCCTCACTCCCAAACTTGTGGATTTCTAATGAGGAGGCTTTAAAAGGGGAGCTCTTTAGCTAATAAGACAATTTAATGGGTCTGGGATTAAAAGCACAGCAGCCTGTTTCCAGGACTAGTTATGTAAGAGAGGCTCCAAGAGAGGACAGAACATGGTTTTCTACAAATAAATAAGGCAAAAAGGCTACACTCACTAGTGCCACAGCTGGGAAGCAAATATGAGCAATGAATTTCTCATGCTAACAAATCCAAGCTCTTTGGAAAACAGATGTTGAGCCCTGGGACTGGCACTGGATCTCCCCTGGCAGGAACTGCAAGGTTCAGAGATGGAAGGGTATCTAGAGACCATTTGTTCATAAACACAGCTGAGGGCCAGCAACCTGCTTTTATGCCCTGTCTGGGCTGCACCGGCAGACCCCTTCCATGCAGCGTTTCCACAAGAAGGCAGATAGGCAAGGCTTCTGCAGCCCACGCTCTAGAGAAATAATTAAACAGTTTTTCTTAACCTCTTGAACTTTTCATTTATTATTGCCATCCATTATGTCTACCTTCTCAAATCGCAGAATCCCGAAACTGAGCTCTGGGGTCAAGGGTTTATTGTTTAATGGAGATAGAACATTTTGTAAATTGCACGAAGTCACAATGTTTATAATAGAAGCTTCTGGTGGACTGAATCTCTTCCACTTAACAAACAGTGAGCTTTGACATGTGTTCTTCCTACATAGCAAGAAATTTGGGGTAAGTGCAGTACTGGCATGAACACGTTACCAAATCTTTCCTGTAAACCAAGTGACATCCACAAGTCAAATAAAAACATTCCTTCCACCAAATACCAGGAAATGCTAAAAGTATCACTATTCTTCTAAGGTCATGCTAAAATGAAGTTCTGGCTTTTAGAACACAAAGCAAGGATGAAGAAGGCCAACATTTTTGTCCAACACACATTTGCTGCTACAAGTCCTCAGGGACAGCCTCCTGGTTCAAATATGAACATGTGAATGGAGAATTTTGCCTAGGATTTAACCTCCAAATGAAAAGTGTAAATATTTTAAGAAAATGTATGAATATTAAAAAAAATTCCTGTTGTCTTTGTTTTTACTAGAATTTGTACTTTCAAGTCAGAAACGGATTTGCTTAAAACAAAGCAAACATCCTCAAAAATGTACCCAGCCAAAATAACCAATGTATAAATTCCTAGGATTAACAAAATATGAATATTCTTCAGTAAAGAAACTTAACCAAAAATTGGAAGTTCTTGGGAAGCAACAGAAAAGAAAGTCTTCAACCTTCCAATTTTAACCCTTTGTGTTGGAGATCTCATCAATATTTTTGAGGGAAACAAATGTGCATGCAACACATTCTCATGTGTTTCTTTTGAGACTTTTTTAAGTTAATGCTATGTAAAACATTTTGGACGATAAGTGTAGCTGATAAAAACCTGTGTAAAAGGCTTGTCAAAAGGTATGTAAAAAGTGACTTTCCAAGAGTAATTAGCACGACAATGTTCTTAACGCTTAATAATTGGTTCCAAGTACAAGATGTATTTTGGACTCATTTTTATGAGGTCAAAACACATACAATACTTAAAATTTATATTTGTAATGGTTCAGGCTAATTTCCCTGCTCCTCCCTCCCAAGCTTCTCACAGGAAGGACAATGCTCATTCAATTTTTTTCTAAATTTCTAAAATAATTTTAATAGTATTTAATGTTGTTTCAATAGACTCATTTGCTTATACCACGAGGCTCACAGGGCCTTTGCAGGGACTCCGACCCGCCATTCCTGATTGGCCAGCAGGTGTCACTGTGGGTTTGGGTGGTAATCCAGTTGACCAAAGAAAAGAATGACTGATGGGGGGGAATAATAAGAGTAGAGAAAGGGAAATATAAAAGCAGTTTCTTAGAGGACAAAGTTATTATAAAATCTCTTAGGTTTCCATAGACCTTTTCTTTTGAAGCTCAAAATTCTTTGTACTACCTTTCATCTCCTGTAGACCCAGAAGTTAATTCACTTGCATGAGATCTGATGATGCTGAGTTAGTCACTGAAGATAACTTCGCTGGATAAAATAGCTGTAAAGATGAGCAAAATTGAGAAATGGATTCTTGTAGCCTGTACCCTAATCTCATGTTTTACCTTTTTGCTGCATGGCTATATGTCTTGTTGAATCACAGGCACCTTTGCTTAACTTCAGAAATGTTACAAAGTCTACCAGCTCCTTGGTAGGTCATAGACTCATGGTTCAGAATAAGATTTGGGCTATCACTAACCCCTGTGGTGAAAGAAATTTGCTGTTTCACTAGTTGAAGGGGCATCTTGTCTGGAAAGTTGGTTCAAAGCTCCCCTAAATCTGGATTACTCACTTTTAACAAAGCCTATTTGAGTCATATATCTTTCTGAATACATGGAATTTATTAATAAATAAAATTTCAATTGGTAAAATTAACACATATTTCTTGAACAACTGTCAACTTTTCAAGAATGGATGACCACAAAACCTCCCTGCACAGAGAGGAATTCACAGCTGGCCTAATTTGAATAACAGGCTGTAAATTGATTTCTTTTTTGGCTTGTTACTTGGAAAGGACATCCATGTTGCTGGTGCAGAGAGCAGGCAATTTGTGAAGAAAAGATACATGGTTTGACTTCTCCAAATAAGGCTTAACACATGTGTGACACATCCTAATTTTAGTTGAGGTCTGAGGAAAACAAAGCAGAAAAGGGTTTTAAAGGAAAAGAGAACCTTTTCTACATTCTGAAGAGCTTCTGTGTCGTTACAACTTTGGCATCTACTCTGAGCCACCCATCTCAGATGATGGATCATTATCCCGTGTTGGAGTTGTAGTACCTCATTGGTGGAGGTTCTACAACCTGAGAGTGTTGAAAACAAAAACAATGTCCACTCTGTTATGAACCTCCTGCCATTTCTATCTGGTTTTAATTGCCCCATCTTTATATATAAGTAAAGTTCTTAATGATATAATACATTCTTTTAATGCTGGTTCTAATTAAGAATTAAAAAAAAAAGGCTCAGGAAAAATAGAGTAAAGGCACAGGTTCAGAAATAGAGAAATATCCGAAGTATGAATACTTGGTTTCCACCTAGCTTGGTCATCCATTCACAAAGATAAATCATTCTAAAGTAAGCTGATTTGGGTCCACAAAAGATAATACAAAGGATGGTTTAGTGCTTTTTTCCTCAGAAAATCCATGCATTTGTGTATATATCCCTTTCCTGACTCTGAGATGGCTGTTTTCGCTTGTACATAAGAATGTGTCATTAATGGAACATCGTTTTCTCTGGTGCTCAGAGATTAAGACTCACTTTTACTAAGCATTTCTGGCAGAATGAATAGGAATCATAGCAACAGGCACTATAAGCACAAGCAGCTGATGGGTGTGGGGTGGAGAGAAGAGAAATAAAGAAGAGGGGTGTTAAGATATAAAAATATTTATCCTGGGTAACGGAGCATCAACAGAATTTTCTTTTCAATTAGATGTATACATCTGTGAAGAATGGAGTCCTTGGACACTGGTTTATCCTTTGGAAAAATTCCCACTATTTCCATGACAACATTTTAGACCATTAGAAATAGTAGTGATCACTATTTCCTCAGGGTCACTGTACCCTTTGTGTATTGTGAGTGCCATTGAACGCTTAATCACATATGACTGGGTATTTTGTATATGTGTAAGCATGTGCATACACATACTTGTGTGTTTTCCCAACTGGAGTCTAGCTTGTCTAGAACAGTAGTTGCATGTTATGTATCTCAGATCCCTTAAAACCTTGTGCCTTGATTCAAAGCACTTGGTAAGATTTAAAATGAATCTTTGTGGAGGGAATGAAATTATAAAGGGTACTTTTGTTTGGTACGCATTGGTATTGTTAGGTTACTTTTATGTAGACCATACAAATAATTCACTTCTTGTGGTTCCGTATCCTGAAGTGAAAATTACACATTTACCATGTTTTCATAGATATTAATGGGAGCTATTAAAATAAGAAGTTGTTTCTAGGTTGGTGGTCTTAGGCCTGGTATTGAATGAAAAAGATGAGGTAAATTTTAATTGTGGAAAGAATAAAACTCTATGCATTGCTTTGTTAAAGTTTAGCAGTTTGTGTGCATGATTTTTCCAGTTCATTTAGGAAAGAACAACAATAAGACATTAATTTTCTTTAATTTCAGCATGTAATATAAAAAAGAAAATAAAATAGAGAATAAAGGGATAGAAGTGACCAATCTGACATTATATTTATTTTCCTTAACATCAGATGTTTTGTTTGAAAAGCACAGTTTAGAGGCACCTGGGTGGCTCAGGCAGTTAAGCGTCTGACTTTGGCCCAGGTCATGATCTCAAAGTTTGTGAGTTCGACCCCCGAACTGTCCGGCTGCATGCTGACAGCTCCGAGCTCAGAGCCTGGAGTCTGCTACAGATTCTGTGTCTCTCTCTCTCTCTACCCCTCCCCAGGCTCACACTGCCTCTCCTCTCTCTCTCAAAATAAACATTAAAAAAAATTTTTTTTTAAAAGCACAGTTTAAAAATGTAACTACAGATAAGATAACCTGATTAAAAGTTTAAAGAAAAATGGTTTTATTTATGCTTTGGTACATCAGGATCAGCTATTATGAACCAGATGGTATTATGTTTCTGTTGAGAAAATATTTTTAGGAGTCAAAGAATTATAAAATGAAACAAATAAAATCATTACTTATACTTTTGGGGGGGGGGGAGGACAGTGTGAGGAAAATGTGTGGAAAAGACTAATATTTGTGTCTAATGATTTCATTATCATATTTCTACTTTCTTTGTCATCCAGGGTAAACTCTAAGGATGTGTCATGAATTCCTGAGCCACAATAAATCTGTAAACATCAGACTCTGTGTGTGGGTAAAATGGATAATTTTCTGACCTTTAGTAAGCTTTCACTACAGCAAAGGAAGTCCCTCCACATAATGTTTCCCCACTACAAAATACTGGCAGGGCGCCAAAGTATGCCCTTTGGCAACTCTCCAGTCTGGATGGCTTTCCTGGAGCTAGAAGACATTCATGAATCTGCCCAGCCCTGCAATTTTTTTTTTTTTTCAGAAAGCCTTTGCAAAGACCTTTCTAATGTGCAACCTGCTGAGGGAGATGTGAGAACACATTAATCATGGATTTCTTCCAAAGAAACTTGGGGCTGTCCTGATCTAATTCAACAGGTCCACCTTCCTGCCCAGTGTGAGCCACAAAACTCTTACAAAAATGCCAGCAGATAACCTAGAATGGATCTAGCTGAAAACTAAGGTTATGATAAAAATAAATTAGAACTTTCTGACCCTTGGAGATGAGGTTCAGCCATGGTTGGCTTTACTTTTGAAGGACAAAACTGATAGTAATTAAAATATATTAGTAAACATATCGTTTATTCTTGTTTTCCTGTTTTATTCCAAATCTCAAATCATTACTATCACTGTTTGTCATTAAACCCATTTTCATTTTCAGTCATCACACGATAGAATACTAGAATGTTTTTCTCTTGAGTGTCTAGTAGTGAAGACTTGCTCAGACATTTCCAGAACCTGACTATAAACCCATATTCCAGTGTTATCTCTTGCCATTCCACAAATTTACACTGTCATCTGGCTAATTCACATGACTTTCTCTTCCTCTGTCCATGACAGAGCTTGAAACATCTTTCAGCTTGGAACATCTCACTAACTTCATCCAAGCCCAATTCATCCTGCAGAGTCCAGATAAAGTGCACTGTCTCCTCAAATACTTTGGGGAACTTTGGGTGATTCCACTGGTAGTAACACATCCTGAATTGCATCGGAATTATTTGTTTGTATGATTTACAACCAGAAGGCAAGTTTCTTGACACTAAGGATCATTTCTCATTTGTATGCTTATAATATTTAGTACAAACAGCTTAGCCAACATTTGTTAAGAGATTAAAATGTGAAATTACCTTAAATATTGACAATGACATGGCCAAATTCCTTCTTCAAACATAAATGGTCCTGTAGAGAATATGAATTATAGACTTGTTTCATGACCTTTAGCCACTAACAATTCATTTTGTAATTCATGCTTTCATTAAGACTTTGATTGACTTTTAAGGACAACACATACTTAAGGGCCAAAAGGGTTTGACAATAAATGGGAAAAGACTGTAATTAAAATTCAGGTGATAAACTTTAAACAATAGGAATACTGCTGATAACTTATTAGCACTGAGAGAGCAGGTATCTTGGGTACCATGCTCTGAATATTAAGGCCTAACTCTCATCCCAATTCAGAACACGTCTTAAGGGTCACCCTGTCTTCAGAACTCCCTGCCAACTTCTACATCTTCCATTAGGACTGAATTATAGCTCAACTCCCCCCTCTACCTAGTCCTTCTTCCTTTCCTTCTCTTCCCTTCCTTTCTATAAGTGTTGTCCTTGAGAGCCCAATAACCTCTTGCATTCTCTCTGTCTCAGAGTCTACTTCCTCAGGCCACCCAGCTTGTCTCCCTGCTCCACTCCATGACTACTCCTCTGATTTTACTGTCACTCCCAATATAGTTATTCTGCCAGATTCAGTCCTGCTAAACCCCCACCAGCCAGGCAAGATGTAACCTTCCCCCAAATTACAGATGATAGGGGATGGCCAGGTGTTCTAAGTTAGGAAGGAAAGGAATGAGCAACTGCACAGGAGTCAGAAATGCAGGCTAGGAGTAGGTAGAGAAAGTACCAAGTGATATCAATTATAAAGGGGCCATGTTGGAGAAGACATGAATAGACATTTTTCCAAAGAAGACATCCAGATGGCTAACAGACACATGAAAAGATGCTCAGCATCACTCATCATCAGGAAAATACAAATCAAAACTCCAATGAGATATCACCTCACACCTGTCAGAATGGCTAAAATTCACAACACAGGAAACAACAGATGTTGGCAAGGATGCAGAGAAAGGGGAACCTTCTTACACTGTTAGTGGGAATACAAAGTGGAGCAGCCATTCTGGAAAACAGTGTGGAGTTTCTTCAAAAAGTTAAAAATGGATCTACCCTGCAACCCAGCAATTGCACTACTAGGTATTTATGCAAATGATATGAAAATACTAATTTGAAATATACATATTTCAAATACTAATTTGAAAATACACATACACCCTCATGTTTATAGCAGCATTATCAATAATAGCCAAATTATGGAATGAGCTCAAATGTCCATCAACTGATGAATGAATAAATAAGATATGGTATATGTACACAATGGAATATTACTCAGCCATAAAATTGAACTACAAATTGAACTACAAATTTTGTCATTTGCAATGACATGGCTGGAGTTAGAGTGTATTAGGCTATGTGAAGTAAGTCAGAGAAGGACAAATGATTTTACTCATATGTGTAATTTAAGAAACAAAACAGATGAGCATAGGGTGGAAAAGAGAGAGACAAACCATAAAACAGACTTTTAACTATAGAGAACAGACAGAGGGCTGCTGGAGGGGACGGGGTGGGAAATAGGCTATATGGTTGATGGGTAGTAAGGAAGGCACTTGTTATGGAGAGCACTGGGTGTTATATGTAAGTGTTGAATCAGTAAATTCTACTCCTGAAACGAATATTACACTATATGTTAACTAACACTATAATTTAAATAAAAACACTGAAATAAATAAATAAATGGGTCACATTGGGATCAAGTAAGTAAACAAGTTAGAAGAAAAAGGTAGTGTTCCTAACAACCTGTGAGGGAAAATATGGCCCCAGGATTGGTAAGCAATGTGGTTTTAGAGGTGTAAGGAAGTAAGTGATAGGAAAATGATTCCTAAAGTGGTTGTATCTTTTTGTTATGATGAAACAGAGTTTATAATATTACCCAGAATTACTTCATGATAGAAGAAATGATGAGCAGGAGTGGGGTTCTGTGAGAGGAAGAAGTAAAACTAGAAAACTCTCATGGTGATTTGCTTAGAAGCCAGCAACGTGGTTCACCTCAGAGCATATAACCTCTTACAGTAAACAGTACCTATAGTGTGACATTTAGGTATTAGGCTG
This sequence comes from Prionailurus bengalensis, assembly GCF_016509475.1. Lineage (NCBI taxonomy): Eukaryota > Metazoa > Chordata > Mammalia > Carnivora > Felidae > Prionailurus > Prionailurus bengalensis. Next base: position 101,776,554 of record NC_057355.1, read on the forward strand.
AATCATGTGAAATTGCCAATATCTCATTGTATTCTACCTACAAAAATGACCCACAGTTTCATGTAGTTCAATATAATAGTTTTATTTATTGACAGTCTTTCCTCACTGGGATGATTATTTTGTTCAATACTGTATCACACTACCTAGTACCACGTCTACCACAAATTAGGTACTCACTGCAATTTTTTGATGAATTAAGTAAGAAATGGATTATTTGGGTTGCCTGGGTAGCTCAGTTGAGCATCCGACTCTTGATTCAGCTCAGGTCATGGTCTTGGGGTCGTGAGATCGAGTCCTACACCAGGCTCCATGCCTAGCATGGAGCCTGCTTAAGATTCTCTCTCTCTCACTCTCTTTCTCTCTCTTTATTCCTCTACCATCCTCCATCCATGCATGAGTGCTCTCTCCCTCTGTGTCTCAAAAAAAAAAAAAAAAGAAAAAGAAAAAGGGAAAGAAATGAATTACTTAGCCCCCAATTTTTTTAGCCATAATTTACTATATGACTTAGGATTCCTTCAATTATAAATAACAGAATCCCTATTTATGTTAGATAAGAAAAGAAGAGTATTAATGGCTCCCAAAATTAAGAATTCCAAGGAGATCAGGCACTAGTTGCAGGTACAGCTAGATCCAGGGACTTGAATAATGTCATAAAAATTCGGTCTCTTGCCATCATTCATCTCTGATTTTTTTTCGTGTTGGCTTAATCCTCAGGCAGGACCTCTCAATTTGATGATTTCTAGTGGCTCCAGGCTTACTGTCATTAGCTTAGCAAGTACCAGTGAAAAGGAAAATACCTGTTTCCCAATGGTTCAAATCAAAATTCCTGACCTTGACTCTCAAAGAATCTACTCTGACAATATCTGAGGAGCTAAAGCAGGGTTTCAGTCCACCTCAGTTAACAGGGCTGAGAAAGAAAGAGATGGTAGTTCACTGGAGGAAAATCCTGGTGCTGTTACCAAAATAAGTTACAATAGCCAACACTAAGCCCTTATCTCTTAGGCACTATTCTAACAGCCCTGTAAAGGATAGCACTATTATTATCCCCACTGTATACATGAGTAAGTTGAAGTGTAGAGAAGTTAAGTAACTTGTTCAATATCACATCTACACCTGGGGAGATAGAGCCAGGATCAAAACATCAACAGTCCAATTTACAGCCCATTGGTATAACCGCTTCACTTTGCTACCTGAAAAGAACTTTACTCTACTTAGCTTATCAATTTACAGAGCCCCTGATTTGGTAGCATCTAATTCACAATGGCGCATGGAGAGTTACTGGTTCACTCATCAAAATGTTGCTGGAGAGACAGTTTTCTCTAAGACTGTCCCAGAAGTTGTTTTCTGACTGCTAAAAAAGTGATTCCCTACAACCACAGGTCTCTCCTTTTATCCCCCTCACCCCCCACAAGCCTGATTTTTTTCCCACCAAGTGAATTGATTCTGTTTTAAAACAATATTTAGAGCATCTTCGATGCAGTGAAATAAGAACACTATTTGGATGTTTAAAAACATTAAATACATGAGTTATATTATGTTTAGGTCCCTTCTAGATTTGACATTCCAGTAGGTTCAAGATATTTTTTCTTTTTAAGATTTTGTTCCTCAGCAATCTCTATACCCAACACAGGGCTCAAACCTACAGCCCCGAGATCGAAAGGCACACGCTCCACTGACTGACCCAGCCAGGCACCCCCGTTCAGGATATATTTGAGTCATCCACACTCTAGTTGACTCTTTAGATGCTGAAGTTACTCCCTGGTAAAGATCATATATAGCTCTCTTTTGTCTCTCCTTTCCCTACCCATCTCCTTGAGAGTAACTTACCAAAGCTTATTTCTAACAGGTGAGGAGTAGTGGAGGCTCAGATATTGTATTTTCCCTCAAACATGGTGGATGATGCTTGGTTGGAGGGAGCCCTGAAAAACTGGAGAGAACAGAGTCTTGAAAGTCTGCCCCCTTGCCTGGGGTTGAGGCTTGTCTTTGAAGTAAAGTGTCCAATCGGTTGTATTTCCTACACAGTGGGAGTGGAGTTAGGTGAGGGATTTAAATAAAGGTTCTTCCCAGTAAGGCTCCTGCCTGGGTGATTCATGTACACACAACTGAGTTGTAATCTCTATGTCTCTCTGCAAATCAGCATCCTCTGCAACTTCTTAGTTTGTGCCTTCTCATGATATCAGCTTTGTCTTGCCCAGGTGATGCCTCTGGTACTCATAGTGTCTAACTAACTCCATCTCAGTTAATTCAAGGTCATAAGTTTCCTACGGGTTCATCCCAAATTATAGATGAGTTCGATGTTAAATCAATGAATTTCTCTCATCCTGTAAACTGTGACCAGAGGGCAGGATTACGTGGTACTGACATGGACCTAGGACCACTCCTTCAGAAGGAAAACAATTTGCCACCGTGGAAAACAATTTCAAGAGGAACGTGCAGTAGTGGGGGATGGGAGGAAGGAGCACAAATCTGTCTGCTACATTTTCCAAAATTGTTCCTTATTATAAAACAAAGTAATTTCTTAGCTGGTATATCTGTAGCAGGGAAAATACAAAGAGGGCTGGTTTTCATGATAATGATCTTTAGATCACATTTAATACTGAAGTGACTTCTAAATTCTCATAGACTAACCATGGTCATAGAGGGTGTTTTTATAATTACAGGTTGTTCACTTTCTTTGAAAATGGCAACCTGGGTATTCCCTACAGATAGCTCTTCATCAATCAGGACACTGGGTTATTTGCAATACTTGTTTAAGCTGCACAAGAAATTCTCCTGCATTTGGTCATGAAATATAATGTCATTAAATAGAAAAGTATAACATAAAAATAATGATTTCAATTGCCAAATCAAAAGACTTGTTATGAATGAGGAGGGAAGCCTGGCTGGCAATAATTAAAAAGTCATGTAATACAAGATGCTAATGAGGATGGGAGAATTCTCCTACATCTCAGGTAGTAGAGACATTCTGGAGGGTAGCATGCAAATACGAAGTGAAAACAAGGGCACATCTTCCCTGTGACCTAGTAGTCTAACTCAGATATATTCTCCAAAAGAAATTCTTAAATTGTCTGAAGAGCATGTATATGAGAATGTTCAGAGCAATTTTACTCGTGGTAGCTGGGACTGGTGGTATCTCCAGTCCTGGAAGTAATGTTTGAAAACAGTGTTGGGATGCAGTCTACATAGTAATATGCAGCAGTTTGAAGTAATAAACTAGATTTACATACAGAAGCATTCATGGATCTTAATAAAAGAGCATCGAGTGAAAAAGTAACAAACAGAAGGAGAGCTTTGTGCAATATTACTTAGGTAAATTAAAAACAGGTACTGCATGAAACACCGCCAAATTATTCAAGGATGTGTGGATATCCAAGAACATATAGTAAACACATTAGAGGGACTGCCTATAGGAAGAAGGACAGCTTGAATGGGGACAAAGATGAAGGAGGAACAGAGAGAGAGAGAGAGAACGAGAGGGGGGTTTTGCACAGATGGCAGTGAGCCACAAACTGAGGGATATAATTCCCAATACTGTACAGCCAAGGTTCAAAGAGGAAGACAAGACAAGAGAAGGGGGAAACATATAGCCAGGTTAGGAGGGAAGCCCACTGATAAGTGGGGCAAAGCTGGAAGCCAGAGCCGTCTGGCTTCTCTTGGTCCCACCACTAACTTGGGCTGAGGTTATCTGGCCCCTGTTTCCCCATATTCTAGCTGTCTGACACAGAAGAGGAGAGAGGCAGAGGCCCCTGGAGAGATTGAGTGTCCACTGGAACACTGATTATAAGACATGGGAGAAATGTAGGTCAGTCTTGAGCTGCAACCAGGACTCTCCACAAAAGCCAGCAGGAAGTAGCACCCCTGCCACCTAGGACTTTTTCAGACCTTCGTTTCTTCCCTGTAAAAGTGAGATGGTCTAATCTTAGATCTCTGTTCCTAAGTCCCGATGGTTTGTAATTCCCCTGGCACAAGCTCATTGCTCATGAAAACATGTGGGGAGAGGGTGCCCAGAAAGTGTGAGCCCTCTCTTCTCTGCGGACCCACTAAGGAAACAGCCTGCTGCCCTCCGTGACCCAATGGCCAAGTGCACACGGGATCTTGTCCCAGTCGCCTTCCTGTTAGATAGAGGAGTCAGGCAAACACGTTTGCTCTGATCCTTTAAAAAATTCTTCCTTGGAATTCTTCTAAGGAAATGTGATATGCAGAGATAACAGATAAAACTGGCACGTTTAAAGTTGGGGCTTTTGGGGCTGTTTTATATTAATAATTCCTTTGGGTGATTAATTAGCCAGCATCGTCTGAAGACTAAGAAATAAGGTAGAATTACACTTTCTATAGAAACCATGTGAAAGTAAGCTCCTCTTTTAAAAGGCTCAAACTACGAAAAACAAGAACACTCTAAAATAAAATGCTCTTTTCATCAAGGACTTTTTATTAGGAAAATATTGAAACTTCCCTTGCTCCTTATCTCTTCTGAATATTTTCATTTTCCCCCTAGGACTTGAACATCTCTTGTCTTCACAGAAATGGACATTTATTATCTAAGCCCCCGCTACAAGGTTGTTAAAAATCAATACTAACATGCCTCACCTCTTTTTCTGATAGCTTCAGCTCTAAGCTCCTCCCTAAAGAGGTCAGTGTCCACCTCTTCCACTCACAGTGATGAGTCTCATTAGAGGAAGATTGTCACTCAATGTGTAGCATGACTATGTTTCTCTGTCAGGGAAAAAAGTGTCTTTTAAACCCTAACGCTGAATTGTACATTTGCATTTATCCTGATGAAGAAAGGCCCCCATTAGTTTTTCTGGCTAGGGAACACTTCCCGCAGAATGACAGAGATGTCCTCCCCCATGGAATCAGCACACTGTGGCACATTGTTGGGGCGGTGGTCAGATGGGCTGCTCTTTCCCGAAGGAAGATCCACCTCGCTATTGGTGATTACTGCCAAGGACCAGATGTTTTTCTTTAACCTCCTATTGGTTCTAATCTCCCTCAATCTTTGATCCCGGCCCCACTTGAAAGTAACCCCTCATTTAGCTCCTCTTGGGTGGTCCTCAGTGGAGATTTAGTTAATTCTAACTTCTTGTACAGTCTTCCCCCATGTGCTTCCATGGTAAAATTCTACCTTTCTAATTGCTAAGAGGAAAATTGTTAATCCTTTTGATTCAGGGAGCAGTGTAATAGCCTTAAAATTGGCAACTTAATTGAAAAACTCAGAAATTGCTGACTCCTTGTGGTAGTCCTTTAATAGCATTTCCTTCCCCCTTCTTCATTTTTTTCCCAGAGTAAAATAAAAGAAATGAAATGAAATGAAATGTTATTTTAAATGTGCCTACGAAAGTCTCTCTTCTTGTTATCTCTCTCTATGCCAAGATCCTGTTTGGATTTCATGCATAGTCTCAGGTATTTTATTGGTTGTTACAGATCAGCTTAATGGGTGATTATAGAAAATACTCACCAGAATACAGAAAGGACATGTGACACTGACTAATGGGAAATAGAAATTCTTCCCCCTCCCTCCTTTTCCATTATGTAAGAATAAACAACTTAAATTGCTACCCTTAGATTCCCAGGGTTGTCTAGGCTACATATGTCAAATGTCAGTGTGAGTTTTGGAGATTAAGTTATTCTGCAATGTGACTGGTATATATTAATATTCTCTTGACTTCATTATCAAAAACCAACCAAACAAGCTAGTTTTTTGAAAGAGATTTCCAATTTTGCTTTGGGTTCATAAAAGTAAATTCTTTTAGAATCCTGGGAATAAAAAGGTTTCTGGGTTCTTGGCATAGCCCATTGATCTTACTTATGAATAGAGAAAAGGTCAAGGATTTTGCTTATTTGTTTTCCATAGGCACTCTAAATTTTAAAAGATTTGGAGACTTTTAAGGGACTTTTAAGAGACACTTAATTTGTTACAGATGCATTAACATATTGAATTTATGTGAAAGAGTGAAGGCCAGGCAAAGGATATTGGGTTCATTATTTATTAGCGGAGCTAGTCAAAACTTCCCTGTTTTAACCAAGTGGTGGTTTGGCCCCTATTCAAGAAGGCATCTCTTAATATTGCTGTCCCCAGCAATTAATGTACACTGAGAGGGTGCCTTTGCTCTACCCTACCATATTGGATTCTAGACTGTGCAGATCTATCTTGCTTCTGTTCAGACTGGACATAATGCTTTTGAGTAATCATTTCAAAGTATGTGCTGCTCTTGCTTTCCACCCAAAATGAGACTCACCAGTTAGACCTACAAATTATACAGAGTCTGAGCTCTTCTCCCCATCATGTCTCATTTCCCACTGTATCCCCCCTACTTTCTCCACACCAAACACACTGGTTTTTTTTCTCAGTGCCTCTTACCATGCTCCTTCCTCCTGCATGGAAAACTATTCCTTGATGGTCACACTGTTTATTCCTGCTCAGTGTCTGTCTCCTCATGATAGTCTTCTCTTCCTGATCATGTCACATCAGTTATGGTAAGCTCTCATATTATCATGTTCTTCACATCACAGTTCTAATTTTATATTTATGTCTTATTTGATTGTCTTTCTATTCCACTATTTTTAGAGCTTCATGAAGGTAGAGACAGAGTTGAGTGTTGTTCACTCTTATGTCTCCCGTGCTTAGGAACTGGTAGTAAGTATTCAATAAATGTCTGTAGAATGAATGAAAGAATAAGTGAATGGAGGAAAGAAAGAAGAAAGAAAGAAAGAAAGAAAGAAAGAAAGAAAGAAAGAAAGAAAGAATAACATTAAGATTCACTTAAGCTGCACCTGACAATTTCATGTAAGAGTTCAATGGTTTTATTCCAAAGCCCATACTTTTGGGTATATCTGCATCCCCTCTCTAGTATTATTACATTTCTAGGAGACAAGTTTCTCTTGTTTAGTTCTCAGTGCAATCTCAGACAGTGTTAGGGGCCAGGACCATCCCTGTGGGGCTTTAGAACAGAGAACACAATAACACACACTCTACTTTTTCCTGTACAGAGAAATGCGTTCATATTAGAGAAGTGGAGAAGAAGTAGAGACAGCATAAAAAGACAAAGGCAGCTTGAAAGGTATGTTGGGAGGAATGTGGATATGTGGATCTTGGTTAATGACTCATCAGAATTTCAAGGCTGATTTAGTACGTAAAAAGTCTGGAGTTTCTCTGAACACCAGCCTGCAGTGGCCACTTTCCTATTTTATCCCCCTGGGGGAGATATGCCTTGCCTCCACTGGAATCATAACATAACTGTCAGAGTCATATGGCATTAGCTATGCAAGCTGCTAACCATAAGCAATTCTGTCCAGTAATGGTATATCTCAAAATGGATTAAAATTGAGCATACCATGTTCCAGTTGCCTATCATTCTCTTTATCTCCTCAGGGAGCTTCTGTGACCCTTGGGGACCCTGACCACACTGGCTGACCTTGAAGGACAGCTATTGATAAGTAACTTCCCTTTAAAATATTTTTTTTAATGTTTATTTATTTTTGAGAGAGAGACAGAGACAGAGACAGAGCATGAGTGGGGGAGGGGCAGAGCAAAAGGAAAACACAGAATCGAAAGCAGGTTCCAGGCTCTGAGCTGTCAGCACAGAGCCCGATGCAGGGCTCAAACCCACTATCTGCAAGATCATGACCTGAGCCGAAGTCAGACGCTTAACTGACTGAACCACTCAGGCACCCCAATAAGTGACTTCCCTTTAAATAATTGCCCATACCCCTGGAGTTTCCTATCAGATTATCGGTAACAGAATCCAAAGTTTTTCTTTCAAATTTAGCCTTCACCCTGGGAACAGAAGCTAAAAATCCCATATTAAAACTAGTTTTATGAAGTTTTCCTACTTATTTATGTTATTATTTCACATTTTAATTAATATTTTTTCTTTAAAATTGTGTTCTTGAGAGATTTAAAGCAAAAATTCAATTTCATTATGTCTCCTACCCACATCTGTCCCTGTAGAGTTTACACTGTTGCATTGAATGAGACAAACTTTACCTTTTTTTGTAAGAAAAGTTTATCTTTCTGCTGGTGATTACCAAGGGGAAAACATAGAATTTTATCAAGCTATTTCTTCTCTGCTCTATCCATTGCTTGTCAAATTTAGAAACAAAAATTGGAAAATCTCACACTTCCCAAATGAATCCCTGTGGTAAATAAAACCTCAGCTCCATTTTGCCACACTGCATATGATAGTGCTTTTAAAAAGCATTTAAACATAGGTAACAATGTGTCTTAAAGACTGGAACTATTGATTTATAAAGTTAAGTGTGAATAAAATCTAAAGATAAATAGTGTATCATTAAAAAGTGAAATAATATTATTTTGATTCATACTTGACAATTTTTGAAAGAATGTTAAGCTCTTACATAAATACATGGCTTCCCCAGCTGTTCAAATAGTATGATTAATTAAATGGATTCTGTCTGAAAACCAACACTGGCTCTTGTTCTCAGGTTGCAAATATGTCCAATGTAAAGGGAAATGAAAGAGTTTCTCTCTGGTATCTACTGCATTTGAGGTAAAGAATTAATATTGTTAAAATACCAAAGTGTTCCTTAGTATGTGTTTGTGGTGTGCACCCGTGTACGTGTGTGTGTGATACTTTTTTAACAGCAGGAAACTTCACCTATAACAAACTTAGCTATTTGACAATCTCATCAATCCAGAATAAAGCCAAGAATCTGTTAAAAGCCAACAAAAGGGACTTCTAAGAAGCCCAGATAGGGGTGATCAAAGTCCACTCATGACATCTCTTGCATTTAAATATAGAAAGAAAAAAGAGTCCTAGACTTTCATTTAGAATATTACTATTTTTATTTTAGTGTAATTTAAATAATTTGCCTGAAGGGGACAAAGCATGAAGAGGTTGCTGAGGCAGGTTGCAGTGGTTGATTGGGAATGGAGAGTGGAAGGGCTTAATCCAGAATACACTGGGGGGTCAGTAAAAATTCTGAGTAGGAGAGAGACATTATCGGACAAGTTCTTTAGGAAAATTCATCCAAGTGCACTGAATATACTGCAGAGGCTGGAAATCAAAGGCAGTTAACAGACTTAGTCTGGCATTAGTCCAGATGATCAGTAATAAGATTCTGAACAAGGGTACAGAGAGGAAAGGAGAGTCTTAAGAGATGTTGTAAAGTATAATAAAAACAACTTGGGAATTGTTCAGATTGGAGACAAAGAAGAAAGAAAAATCAAAGATGTCTTAAAAAAAGTCAAGTCTGTGAGAGCGAAATGGTGCTACCAGAAGAAGTAAAGAACATGGGAGGAAGAACAAGTTTGGGGGGAGGTAGAGGAAGATGATGGACTCAAGTCTGCAATTTGAGGCACAAGCGGAATATCAGGAAGGGGTAGATGTCTATTAGCAGCTGCAAATGCAGCATCATACTGTCTCTAGGTCGAGACGTAAAACAAAAACCGTAACAAAAATGTTTACTGAGCACTTCCTAGGTAGGAAGTACTCTCCCTACACATTTCATGTATTTAATATTCACAACTCTCCCATGAGGTAAGTAGCATTTTATTTATTTTTAAATTTTTAATGTTTATTTATTTTTGAGAGAGAGAGAGCACGAGCCGGGGAAGGACAGAGAGAGAGGAAGACACAGAATCCGAAGCAGGCTCCAGGCTCTGAGCTGTCAGCACAGAGAGGGATGCAGGCCTCGAACTTGCAAACGGCGAGATCATGACCTGAGCTGAAGTCGGAGACTTAACCGACTGAGCCACCCAGGTGCACCTGTACTATTTTAAATTCATCTTAAAAATCTATTTTTAATTAATTTTCAAAGTTGTAAAAATAATTTCATAATCATTGCAAAGACTCAAGCGATAAACATGAAAAGTCAAAGGAAAGAATAGGAGGTGTTAAGTGAATCACGGGTGTTTTTTTCTAAATAATATTTATAGAAAATTAGAAGCAGTATCCAAAAGAGACACTTACTTCAAGAGGAAACTAAAAGCTGCCCAGAAAAGGAGAAAACATCGAAACTACAATAAGAATAAAAAAGAACTCAAACAAATACATCACCACCACCACCACTAAAACATACAAAGAGGAAGCTTGGCCTCTTTAGGAGAGAAATAGTCTTTCCCAATTTACTAAGATCTAGAGTTCCCTGCAATAGCTCAGTACATAACTGATGTCAAAATGATACCAAGGAAAAAGTTAAGTGACTATTTCTTTGTAATCCTTTAGGAAGGCAGAAAATTTTAGTTCTAATAATGGGCAAAATCAAAGATCTTTTGCACAATGTAATCAACAAAGTCAGCACGACTGCATAAATTATTCCATGATGGTTCCATGCTATTGAGTTTCATACTATGTTTCCAACAAGCGAGGTGTCAGACTTTTCTTCCCAGGCAAGCAGGGACTGGGCCCAGGATGAAATTCTACCAGCAGGGACTGGTATTGGTGTGGGTGTGGTTTTTCTGCACTTTGAGGGCTCTAATTAAAGGGGAATTAGAATCAAAGTCTGAGATGAGTGCTGGGGTGGGCCCAGATGTAAGAGAAGTTCCAAAAACATCCAGTCCAAGGATAATGAATGAAAAAACAAAAACTAGATTTAAAGCAATGAATCACATCAGAGAACTGCATCCAAAATGGAGTTTAACAGGGTCTGAGAGAAGGGACCAGAAAGATTCCCAGAAGCAATGGGATGTAGAAGGTATAAGACTTTTCTAGGGTAACCAGGGTCAAGTATAAGGGTGAGGAAGGCTCAATTCTTTAAGCAAAGAAATGGAAGTCTTATGAATATAAGAAAATGAAGGAATTCAAAGAATTTGCAAGGAAGGTGGAACAACATCTGGAAGGTAGGAAGCAGAATGCTAAATACCTATCTATCTCATGTATATATCTCACATATACATATATATTTTATGTATTTTTAAAATAGATTTTAAAATATATTTAAACTATATATAATGTATATTATTTATATGCTATATATGTATATTGTATTATATATACATTATATAATGTATATTATATATATATGTAATATATATATATATATATATATTTGCCACTGTCCAGTGCCTACTTCTACTAGTGATCAAATAGGAGAGAAAGAAACTTAACTTTTAGTGAAAGTCTTTTTAGCTTTTAAATTGCTTGCCAATATGTATCCTGCCCTTTGCAAACAAGTATTCAAAAAATACAAAGAATTTACAAAACTCAGCAGTAAGAAAACAAATAATTTAGTAAAAGGGTAGGCAAACGATCTGTGCTGATATTTGGCCAAAAAGATATACGGATGGCACATAAGTACATGAAAGATGTGCCCCGTTATTAGTCATTACGGAAATGCAAATTAAAACAGCAATGAGTTACCACTACATACTTGTTAGAATGACCAAAATAAAAATATTGAAAATAGCAAGTGCTGGCAACGAGTTTGAGCAACTAAAAGTCCCATGTATTGCTGGGAATGCAGCAGTGTAAAGTCACTCTGGCAATTTCTTACAAGCTAAACATACACTTAGCATATGACCCAGCAATCCCATTTCTAGCTCTTTATCCCAAAGAAAGTAAAATTTATTTTCAAACAGAAACTTCCGCATGAGTGCCTAAAGTAACATTCCTCAAAATTGCCAAAACCTGGAAACAACCTGAAAATACTTCACTGGGTGCTAATTTCACACAGTGGGATATTCACTCGGCAACAAAACTATCACACTGCTGATACATACAACAGCATGAATGAATCTTAAATGTGTTAGGCTAATGGAAAGAAACCAGTGCTACAGTATTGAACACTATATGATTTCGTTTATGTGACACTCTGATAAAAGCAAAACTATAGGTTCAGAAAGCAGATCAGTAATTGCAAGGGTTTGGTGGATATGGAATCACGACTACTGAGGGGCAGTACTAGAAAATACCTTGGGATGTGAGCATTACACGGAGTTCATTTGCATGCTGGTTTCAAGAATCTATGCATGTGTTGAAGTTCATAGAACTTTAAACCATAAATTAACTAATTTATTTATTTATTATTTATTTATTTACTTAACCGTATGTAAAACTTTTTAAATAAGATACATTTAAAATGGCAATAACCAGGAGCACTTGGGTGGTGTAGTCAGTTAAGTGTGCAGCTCTTGATTTCGGCTCAGGTCATGGTGTCACAGTTTGTGAGATGGAGCCCCACATTGGACTCTGCTGACAGTGTGAAGCCTGCTTGGGATTCCCTCTCCCTCTTCTCTCTGCCTCTCTCCTGCTCTCTCTCTCTCTGTCTCTCTCTCTCTCTCTCTCTCATGAATAAATAAACATTAAAAAAAATGCAATAACCATTTATTACTTGCAATTTTGTGAGTCAGGAATTTGGCAGGGTTCAGGTAGGATGATCCTTTTGCTCCATGTTATGTCAACTCAAATGGGGCTGAAGCATCCAAGATGGTTTCATTTACAAGTCTGAGTGTTGATGCTCTCTATCAACTAAGGTACTTTGGTTTTTCTTTACATGGTGTCTCTTTCCACATATTCTTATTCTCCAGGGTCTCTCTCTGCATGTGCCTTCCTTCTTCAGCAGGACAGTTTGAACTTCTTCACATAGTCACATGATTCTAAAAACAAAAGGGGAAGCTACAAGGTCACTTATGACCTGGTTTCAGAAGTTCCAGAACATTACTTCCATTGTATTAGGCAGAAGTCTAGTCCAGATCAAGAGGAGAGAAAATGGCCTCCACCACTTACTTGATGGGAGGAGAAGCAAAGTCTCATTGCAAAAGCACATGGACACAAGGAGGCATGACTTTTGGGAGGGCAGGTGGGAACACAATGAATATTCCAGTATTCCAAACAGAAGGAACAGCATATGCAAAGGCTCTGAAAAAGTGGAAATCAGAGGAAAGTTAAAGAAAGTCACTGGCTGATGATGAATGTAAAGAAGTTTCAAGAGGGAAACTTTGCAGGAAAAAGAAGAACAAGATCACGTGGGACCTGAAGGCTACTGATATGAGTTTGATTTTATTCTAAGTGCAGCAGATTTCAAGCAGGAAAGATCTGATATATTTTGTCTTTTCAAATGGTGAGTGTTGGTTCCTGTGTGAATTCCAATATTCATTAATTAGCCACCTGAAGAGAAAAACTATTCAAAGATAACTCAAATGTGGAATATGGATTTAAAGGCATATTGCATTGCAATTTAATATGAAAGAATTCAAATCACATGTCTTATTTACATTTAGCATACATTTTAGGGACCAATGTACATTAGCCACTCTAGTTTAAAAGGCAAATGAACATAGTAATTGCTAGCTATAGTCTTTTGGAGACCAAAGTAACCAAGGACAAAATTTGAATGTTCTTGGGAAATATGAGTCTTTTTTTCCTCCCATAAGTCCAGTTTCCAAACCATTTATAACACTGTTAATTGCCTTGAAAACTGGAACCAGAACAAGTCTACCTTCTGAGGTAGGGTAGTGATAAACCATAAAGGGTATGCTGTGTGGGGCTGCACTTTTACTTTTAAGTACATACATAGGGAAGAGATTGAAGGATGACAAAATAAATACAGATGCATTGGGTTCTCAGCAGGGTGGTTCAGTGAGAATGGCCATGTGTAATCTCTGTGGGTGCAAAAGTAGGACTAAATATATGAGAGGAAAGTATGCAATTAATCAGAATCATGCTTGAGAATGTATTAGTCAAATCCTCTTTAAGAAATCAAAATCAGCATAATTTAGTAAGCATTAATTGAGAGCTGAGCATTGTCATAAACTCTGAGACATAGAAAAGAAATATTAGTAAATATTAGTATAACATGATATAGGAGAAATATCATAGGTTGGAGAGCCAGGAGATGGGATTTTGGTCCCATCTCTGCTATTAACTTGGTATGGAAAGCTGACCAAGTTATTTGTCCTTAGTGGTTGTTTGCTTTCTGTTCATACAGATTGCTTCAAGCTATGCTATTCCATAAGCCTTTCTTTCCATAAGGCATACTTCCTAACATTGAGTCTACAACCTGCAATTGTTGAGAAGCAAGACTTTAGACCAATGAAACAGAAGGAACAAATTTCAATTCAAGTCAATTCAATTCAACTCAATTCATTCAACTCACGTTTATTGTAAGAGGGTGGATTAAAATATTCAGAGGCTCACTTTCAATTTTACTTTTATTGACTTAACTAAGATAGTTGTACCTTTCGTTACAAATTAAAATTTCAAATTCCATTTTTAAGAGGTGCTTTTTGGCAGGGGTGTGGCTAAGGAAAAGATCTTTGTATGGCAGTTGCAATAGAATTCCACCTGCAAATACTATTACCACGTTTTCGGGAGAAAATAAGCTTGAAACATTTTGCTTATTTAGGACATGATTGCTTGCTAAAGGTGAATGAAATGCAACCAGAAGTTGACTAAAGAAGAAAATCAGTTAACATCTCTCCTCCCCTAAAACCATCATCAGCACCTTCAGGTGAAAAATACTTTTCTTATTTTTGTGTTTTTTGTCTCACATTTTTACAGGATTCTCTTGTAGCCACAACAGAATATGAAGTGGTGTTTGTTTCAAATCTACTTTGATTTTTTTTCAATGACGGGTGGATTCTTTTGGTTATCCTTTTGTGCATTTGTACCTGTACTACAGTATAGCTACAGTGACCCTGGTGCTAACTCCAGTTTGCAAATGTTCTTTCCATACTTGTGAATAAAGACACGAACATGGAATTCACCTACCAACCAATATTTAATCATATTAACTATGTCCTTGGACTAGTAGTGTAAAGAATTGGCCAAGTGCAATGAATAAGACAGATGTGATCTGCCCTTACTGATCTTACAGTCTCATGAGGAAGACAAAGAACAAGTAATGATGAGTATGATGAGTGTAACAAAAACAAAGAGCTCAGGTGTATTCAACAGAAGGAACTGACCTGGAATTAATTGATCATGGTCGGAGGACAATAAAGAAAAACAGCCATATTGGAGTAGAGGCTTGTCAACTAATAAAGAATTTGGCTGGACTTTCGTCCCTGGAAGGTATCCTCTGAATCTTTGGAATTTCCTAAGTAATGAGTGTCTTTGTTATTTGTGGTGGAACCCAGTATGACTCAGGATGGGGCTAGCTAATCTGGAAGGACCGACTATGTGATTAGAGGGCATTAGGGTTTGACACATGTGATATCAGCCTGACCTTTGGGGAGGGGAGGAGTGCTTGAAATTGAATCCAATCACATGGCCAATGATTCAAACAATGATACCAATACAATGAAATCCCAATAAAAGCTATGGATACGTGTGGCAGGAGTAAACTTCCTGGTTGTTGATATACACTGATGTGCTGGGAGGGTGACAGGTCTTGAGGGAATGAAAGCTTTGCATTTGGGGCCTTCCTAAACCTCATCCTATGTGTCTCTTCAGATGGTTGGTACTAGTTTGCATCTTTTCTTTTTTAATTTGAGAGAGAGAGAGAGAGAGAGCATGCAAGCAGAGAAAAGGGACAAAGGGAGAGAAAGAGGGAGGGACAGAGGGTGAGAGAGAGAGAGAGAGAGAGAGAGAGAGAAAATCTTAAGCAGGCTCTCTGCTCAGCGAGGAGTCTGACATGGGGCTCAATCCCACAACGCTGGGATCATGACCTGAGCTGAAATCAAGAGTTGGACGCTCAACCAACTAAGCCACCCCACACCCCTAATTGGCATCGTATACGTGAAACTGTCAGCATAGGTGTAGTTCTTTCCTGAGTTATGAGTCATTCTAGTAAATTATTGAACCTGAATTATGGAAACCCCCAAGCTTGTAGCCAGTTGGTCAGAAGTGCAGGTGGCCTGAGAACTCCAGAGCTTATGACTGGAGTCTGAAATGGGGGGAATCTCGTGGAGGACTGTGTTCTTGACCTGGGAAATTTGACCTAACTCTGGGTAGTTAATGTCAGAATTGCAATATAAGGCCAATAATGGGAAACCTAGTTGGATTGACAAGATTGAGCCAGATTATGGAAGATTTAGCTATCAGGCATAGATATTAGACATGGAAAGGGAAGATGATAAGATAAAATAACAAAAGCTGAAATTTATTAAGTGCTTGCGGTGTGTCAGGAACATTTGTAAGCATTTCTTAGGTATCTTCTTAAAAGGTTACCTTTTACCTCCTTCTATCCAAGGATGTGGGAAGAAGTGTTAATTATTTTATAGACGAATACTAAAAAACAAAACCACAAAAATAACAATAAACACCGGACTCTTCGCTAATATGTATTACAGGAAAGGCAATATATTGCATGGGGGCAGAGGAGATTGGGAATGTGTTTTGCCTTACTGTTAGGAAAATGGAAGTTTGAATGGAAATGGAATGTTATGGACAGACTGTGGGCATGTGAGAGTTGAGTCATTTTTAATATTAAATAATGAGGGATTGGGGCGCCTGGGTGGCTCAGTTGGTTGAGCGTCCAACTTCAGCTCAGGTCATGATCTCATGGTTGGTGAGTTCGAGCCCCGCGTTGGGCTCTGTGCTGACAGCTCAGAGGCTGGAGCCTCCTTTGGATTCTGTGTCTCTGTCTCTCTCTGCCCCTCCCCTGCTCACACTCTGTCTCTCTCTCTCTCAAAAATGAATAAACTTAAAAAAATTTTTAAAAATAATGAGGGATCTTGAGGAATAAGCTCCAACAGTAGTGTATGTGTGGATTTTGTACATGAGTGACAAGGGAGGCAGGGCATTTTTTTCTCTACATATTTACTCTCACCTGACTATATAAGGAACATACACCAATTTCACAGCCTAGAGTAAGAAGAGACTTTCAGATCTGGAGTAGAGAACTCAAGCAGAAGAATAGATGAGACTGACTGGGCAGGGTGACAATGAACATGCATAAAGCCTACACCCATGTTTCAAAGTTTCGAGAACCACTTGGGGATACTTGGTGAACATACAGATTCCACCCTGGACTTTTAAAATCAGAATTTCCAGAGGAGGAGATTGAAGGATGGGGCATTTGAGATTATTCTGATGCTTTGATGGATGTGAGGGCCCCTGGTTTACCTGATTGGCACACAGTGATGGCTCTCAAAGACTCAAAGAGACCTGTCATCAATAATGACCACTTTGCTTTGCTCTCCTGACATTATTCTTCTGAACAGTCCAGTTTGGTTTCTAAAGCTATTGATTTATGGATCCTTCTTTCTTCCTTCTTCCATCTGTGGATTTTTATTCTCAGTTTCTTTTGTTGGCATCTGAAATTAAGGAGATACGTTTTGCATTTTTTCACGGTGGGGTCATTTCTTCCTTGTATAGTAGACATAGATTGGGTATTTTTGGTGAGAATCCCAAGGATGGGGTGGAAGGTAGATTTTAGCCATCAAAATCATTTGAACTAACCAAATCAACAATAAATCACAAACTCCAGATTTTTGTTTAAAGGGGAGGAGACCAAGGCAGTGGATGTGCAAATTAGCCAGGCCACGACTTGCTGGCTCTGCTTCATTTTGTAAACAAAAGCAGGCCTGAATTCAATCAAACATTACTTGTTAAAGTAAACTAGCAAAAAGCTGGTGAAAATTAAAGTAGAACAGAAGATGGTTTCAATAATTTCATTCTCCGGCTTTTAGCTTAAAAAAATCTACCCACCATTCCATTCTATGGGGCTTGTCCTTTCTTTCAAGATACTTTCATGAAAATTAAAGAGCATTTTAGTTATAACCATATTGAGAAATGCTACCTGTAGTATTGGGTAAGTTGCCTTGAGAACAAAATTCTGAATACTATCATTTGTTGTTTTGACAGAATTTTTGTAGGCTTTTAGAGATTTTTTAAGTGACAGAAATGGGACCCAATAGGTTGGCTAGCAGAGCGACTGAATTGTTTGATAAATACCATGTGTTTGGTATGCTATACTTGTTTGAAGTGACACTGAGAGATTAGTTGTTTCTAGACATTTTTGGTTAGGTCTTTAATGTATACATTTTTTGGTTAGGTCTTTGAGTTTCCCCTCAAAACTGAAGAAGCCTAAGGGGTTTTGCTCAGTGGGCCATTGCTTTTGCCTGAGGGAAAGTTTTCCACTGAGGTGACATGTATTTCTCAAAGGAGGACAATAGAAATACCCTCAGAATCCCTGCATGAAGGGAAGTTCTAATTATTAAGCCTAAATTTACAAGTTACAAGTATGAATTTTCTTTGCACGCAGAACTGTCATTTTGGGGGTTGGTTTGGGGCAGGGATCCAGAAGATCATTTCTAAGAGTTTTGGGACTAGTTGTAGCTGTCTAACTATCCACCTAGGCCAAAAGTAATCCTGAGTCATTGCCTGAAATTCCCTCCACCTGTGAGCTTGTGTTGTGTTCCAGCAACTGAAAGAGGTGTTGATTCATTTCAGGCCTAGTCTGTCTATGATGAGGTTCAACCCACCACAGAAGGACTCAGGGGAATTGCATTGTGGGCTCTAGGTCTGTGATTTATGTTTTCCCTGAGCTTTTCTCTGTTTTCTGACAGTGAGGTAGACATCATATGTGTTTAGCCCAAAAGATAATGCACAGTACCCTATAAGAGTGTAGAACAAAAGGTAGGTAAGAATATCTTATAGGCACAGGCACAAATCAACCATTGGTGATAAAACAACCACCAAAGTGAAACAATAACAATATTCCCCTCCTCTGGAATCAGGTCCAGGAGGCAGATATTTGTGATGGCCTCCCTGAGGGCCACTCACTATCATCAAAACATGGAGCTTGGACTTCCTCCTACCCAGGTACCTCAGTGGATTGTAGAATGCTCACCTTGGGGTGGATACAGAAAAGCACGCTCCCTGCCTTGCCCACTCAGAGCTCTTAAGTACTGGAAGAAGATTCATTTAATGCTTAATGATGATTTGGATGTAAAATATGACCAATTAATCTTCTTTAAATGCTTTTATTGTGGATCCTCTTAGAGACAGTACACTGGATGAAACAACCTCTTATAATTCCTTCTTATTCTTTGGTCTCATGATGATTTGTTTCAATGACATCACAGGGTGGGAACCGTTTTCTCCTGAAACCTTTAAATATCAGCCATGGGAGGAGCTTTTTCTATTTCAGGGTTATGTCATTGCTCTGGGAGTTAACGCTTCTATTTTCAGAAATACTAAATTCTTATCTTTCATCCTGGTACCCATCTATGGCTTTGGCTCTACACCAAGTTACAAAAGTCATTGAGCTTGCAGAAGGTTCTTGGGGGGAAATGTCCTGGCTTATATTCTAATAGTCCAAGGAAATAAGGATCAATTTCCTGGCACCCCTACCTTGGTGCCTGCCCTCCTGGAGTGATCAGGAATGATGTTTGCACCATCTTATAGCTCAGCTTTCACTCCTTTGTATTTATTCCATTGCTGAAAGACTCAGAACATCACTTTTCTAGTACACATTGTTTGTCTGAAAATACACCTGGAGACTTGCCCAATTTGGAAATGACTTAAATTACAAAAAAAGCACAGCTGTCTTTAACAGCTCTAGGAGTTCATGCAATGAGCCTACAATTTATTGAGTAGGATTAGATGCTTATTGCCTATGACACTTTAAATACCATTACATTGAAGTTTATACAAGAAAGTCCAAGTTTAAAACTGGAATCTTAGCAATAACAGCTGGGCCATTTGTTTATGTGATAGGCAGGAAAGAATGACTTCTGTAATCTTCGTATTTGGCTTCAGGATTCTGCTCAGGAGGGAAAAAAAGATGGGGAGGGGGGAGAGAGAGAAGCTAATTTCAGATTGTCAAGCTGAGCTGAACACTGCTGGCTAATTTGTCCCTCATGTTAAGACCTCTGCCAAGGTTCCTCTTGTATCCTCTTGCTCTCTCACACCTGACAAACCAGCACTTGAAATACTGTAGCCCACCTCTCTGACAGCAAGGGGTATGTCGCTAGCTAGCTTGCAGCTCTCTCCCCCAGGCGGCTCACATTCCGCATTTTGTTTCTAGCATGAAAGACTTTGTTTTAAATCATAATAGCAACCAGGCTGTAATCACATTAGAGCGCACATGGAGAACTTGCAAACAGTCATGTGTTTTGGATTTGACATTCTGATTTATGGTTGTGTGCTCCAGTTACACAGCTGCAATCTCATTTTCTGACAAAGATGTTTTCTATTTTTCTATTACTTTGCTTCACCCTGTCTTTATGTTGGGGAAAATGAAAGCCACCAGGTGAAGTCATAACATAAGTACAAATGTTTTCGTGTTTGGGTTGGAGAGCGTAATAAATGGTGTATACTGGCATTTCAAACACAGCTTGTTATTTTTGAATAAAAGTGTAAAGGGAATTGCTTACTTAAGGTAATCGCAAATTAAAGAGGCACGTGGAAATTTGTTTGTAAAACCCAGAATTGTCTTACAAACTTTCTATCTCTATCACCTGATATCAATTTCCTAGAAGGTAAATGGATGGTAATGTTCCATTTTAGATATTTAGGTAAAATGAGCTCCCTACTTGCTATATTCATTTCACAAAATTCTAATACATTCAGGATTGGGAACTTCTAAAGATAATCTCTGCCAAGCTGTACACCGTGCAGCCCAGAGATGTAAAGTGACCTGCCCAAGGTCACATAGCCGGTGAGCGACAGAGAGCTTAGACTAGATCTACAATTTTTTCCGTCCCAATCCAACACATTTTCCACCTCTCCATTTAAATGTGAGTTGAACAGCACTTCTTGTGCTAAACTGACCACGACCACAAAGAATATTCCAAGTCTTTTGTGAACATATGAAAAGGGAAATTTCTTTTACTTTTTTGTTTTTTTCTTCATGTCTAAACATTTGTTGTTGTTGTTGTTGTTGTTGTTGTTGAGTGTGGTGAAAATTCAGAATCCTACCTGGTTCACTGATTCCTGACACAATATTCTGTCTTGGTCTCGTATTTGGGTTACATTATTGGCAATAAATGCAACAATCTTGAACTCAGATGTGTTAAATTGAGTTAATGTACAAATAAAAAGTATTTGCACTTTAAGAAAATTAAAAAGATATGTAGTATGAAAGCATGCATGGGTATAAGCAGTCAGATTGACTTGGAAATCTCTATAAAGAATAGAAAGAACATTAAAGGTCTATTGGCTGGATCATTTTGGTACCCATTTTCCTCTTGCATAAACTTGTTTTGTGAGAAGATTTTGGATTCTATGGTCATTAAGTCACCATAGTTTTCTCATAGAGAAGAAAATCCATATACGTAGTAATTAATTATGACATTTCTTAGTAGTATTTTCCAAATTGTAAAACATGATAAAATGTTTCCCTCTTGTTCAGGGAGTGGAAGGAGAATGAAGACTAACAATTGTGTTCATTATTTTTAGCTGAATGCACACGAACAGGTCCTATATTCAAGTTTTAGGTTCCCTTACCTATCAGGAATAACACTTAGCAGGTGTAGTAGACATATTTTTGGTGGTGATATTGGTCTCTCCCAGCCTCTATTCTTCCCCTTTTCTGCCAACAGCACTGAGATTTTCCTTTTGAGGAAGTTACTTCCACCTCATTCTCATCCATGAGAATTATCATCCTACCCTGAACACAAAGGGTAAGCTGATTCCTTAAGCCAATCACCTTATCTCATCTGCTCTTCTGTGACAGTGATAGCATGTGGTTGGGCATGTGACAATGTGGCCCAAAGAGATTGATGTTATCATTCAATGTGCTGCGATAAGAATGGGACTCCTAGAATTTAGCAGCTTTTTTTTTTCTTTTTTTTTTTTTATCTCAAGGGAAAGACCTGGAGCTTCTAAGGCAGCTAACATTGAGGAAGGCAGAATGGAGGAACAGGGAAAAACACATGTCCTGTTTCATGTCGGATCAAGCTTCTGCTAAAGGTGGTCCTATGTGGCAATCCACTCTGGTAGAGGCCGGCAGTGCGGGCAGTGAAGGAATTCACCCAAGGCAGAACAAAGGAGATAGAAGTTTCTGGAATACACTGCAGAGGAAGAGCAGGCAGGACAGCAAAGGAGAGACTGCCAGGAGACAGTGCTGGGGGTTGGGGAGGGGGTGCTGTAGTTAAGACGGAAGGGAAGGAGATAGGTATGGGAGGGAATGTGTGGAATTCTTTTTTGGTACCTGTGCCTGGTTGTAAGTAGCCCATTGGTTGTCTAGGGCTTATGGCTATTTTGAGGTGGGTTGCCTAATGGGCCTATTTGCATTCAGCCTGGTGGTCACTGTGGGCCCTTTTACCTTACTCAGGTTTCCATTGTTCAAGTTGGTTGCCTAAAAGCGGTCTGTGTAGGCCCTACCTGGATTTTTATTCACAAGTTAAAAAATAAATCCCACTTTAAGGTTTTCCAGAACTTGTAACAGAAGACTCCTGATATACCAGGCAAGTGGAAAGACAGTGAATGTTCGATTTGGGCATAGCTATCAAGACAGTTTTTTAGAAGCATGTGCCTTTATGGGATCTCATCTATCTTGTGGCAAGGAATGAGTTTATACTTGTAGTGTTCATCAGAGTGAATGACCAGAGTGGGAGCCCCTAGGAACTGTAGCTATTATTATGATAACGATGATGGAGGTGACTATGATCTCTAGAGTTTGGGTCAGGGAAATTATTTGGCAAATACAGAGAGAAGATGCTGAGAAATGTGTCTTTGGCTGACATAAGAGTAAGATTATTGTTAAAGTTTTTTTTTTTACTTTATCAGAGTATTTATATTAAAGACAAGCTTTACAATTTGCCTCACTTCCCCCCCTTTAATATTAAAAAGAAGTTCTATATGTTTTTCTCAAAGTCTCATTGCTTCTATCATGGGTCTTCAGTGAAGGGTGAGTACACCCCACCCTATTAAGTTATGATAAGCTGACGGTTGGCTCAGGATCCACATTGTTCCAAGACACTACCCTTAACTACAAGCAGGTTTCCTTAAACTAAATCCAAAGTACTGTTTCTATTGTCCGTACATTTTTCAGGGCACATCAGTGTATGATCCCTGAAAGCATGAGGCACTGGAAAATGGTGTGAACTGCAGTAATCACACTATTCCTGTAAGGGAAACAGTTTCCTTGTCCTACAGATAATCTACCAATTATAAAGTTTGTTAACTAAAACTTGTGTAAAATCTGTACTGACAAACACTTACCAATAATAGAAGTCTTCTTTTGGTTGAATCAGGTTTGTCCGAAAATGGGAACTATCTGCGTATATAAAATGTGTGAATCTTTGAAAGGCACTGCATGTTTATTTAACTTTTCCTTTTAGTATTATAAAAGGATTTAGTTGACATTATCCATGAAAAGATGTACATTTTTATCTTAGGGTAATTTAGAGCATAAGGTGTGTTCATATACTCTGAATTTACCACCATTTTAAGTAGTTACCTGAGTCACCATCATCATAGGTAGTTGACATTTACTAAATCATGCTGAGTGCTCTGTGACTCACCTGACAGTGGATGTGAAGTGATGAAACCACCCCAGGTGCACATTTACCGATATGACACCTCAAGCAGAGGGGACTCACCAAGAGGCTAATGAAACTTAAGTTTTAGCATCCTACAGTTAACATGTCTCTTCTAAGGATCTGGGTGGGGGGACCCTAGCAATTTTTACTTGTAACCTTTCATTTGTTTTCCTAAGGAAATGATATAAACCTCAGCGTCCCCAAAATAAGGAATATCTTGATCTCTTTATTTCTTTTGAGAGGTAGGAACAAAGGGAGAGCAAAATCCATATGGGTTTGAACCCCCAATCATAGTGTTCCTTACAGGAATAGAGGGTTAAAGATACTCCTCCCTTCTGGGATGCAGAGAGCATACCATTCAGAGGCTGTGCCTTCCGCTCATGTTTTAGAGAGAGAAGTGTAGTGCTGCACAGCCATACCTGATTAACATGCAAAGCAGTGGGCAATGCTGTGTCGTGGTGGTTAATTTTATGTGTCAGCTTGACTAGGGTAAGGGATACCCACAGAGCTGGTAAAACGTTACTTCTCAGTGTGTCTAAGGGTTTTTTTTCCGGATGAGATTGATTAGCATTTCAATCTGTACACTGAGTAAAGAAGTGTACCGATGCAGGTGGGTATCATCCAATACACTGAGGCCCTGGATACAATAAAAAGGTGGGGGAAGGGAGAATGTGTTCTCTGCTTGAGCTGAGATGTACTTCTGCCCTCGGACACTGGTGCTCCTCGTTCTTGGACCTTCAGTCTCAGACCGGGACTTAACACCATTGGTTCCTTTGCTTCTCTGACCTTTGATTTTGGACTGATACTCTATCACCCGCTTTCTTGGACTTTCAGCAGCACTGTGGGACTTCTGAGTCTTCCTGATCATGCAAGCCAGTTCCTCATAAATCTCTTTCTATATATCTATATACAGGTTTTTGGTGTATTTCTCTGAGGAACCCGCCTAATATATACATAGTTGCAGAGAGTAAGGACTTCTGTAATTTGTCTTTAGTCCTGGGATAGGAGATTGATAACCCAGGGCAGGTATAGCATGCAGGCATGAGGACACTGACTGAGCACAGGACCCAAGGAAACAGGAAGAAACTGAGTGTAACCAGTGCAAACAGATTTCTGGTTTCGACAGGCTACTTAAGTGTCTGTGTCAGCCTTTTGTGAAGGGAATTGGCAATTAGAATCAGAACTTCTGCATATTCTTTGGAAACTACAGCTGGCAGTTAACCGCATAATGTCTGTATAGTAAGCTAACCATGTAATGTAGTGTTCTACCATACAAAATATGTAGTAGAATGTATTTATCACTTCACAGCACAAGTCATTTACGTAGAACATTTCCGCAATGATAGTAATATATGAATACAAGCTCATTACATTCAGACAATACAGATAAAGGAGAAGTCCACTCTTGGCTGTCCCCCTTCCCCTACGTTTACTGTGCTAATTTCAGTCATTGCCTCCAGAGAGGTAACCCACATCACCAGCTCGGTTATGTTCCTCCATACCTTTTTACACGTAAATTTACATTTGCAGCTGCACTTAAATGTAAATATTACCTTATTGACTTTCAGGATCAGCTTTCAAAAAGAACAAGAGAGTAGTCTACAATACAGGTGTTGCAACTTTTGTTTTAAGCTCCATGATATGTATTAAAGAGTCTTCATATCACTACATTAGACATATCTCATAGTTAACTGCTGCATAATACCCTGCAATGTGACCATACTGATATTTGTTTACACCTTCCCTTATTGAGAGAGGCTTTGCTATTGTAGTCAATGATGCAACAAATATTTTTGTGCATTTTTCTGCAGATTTGTGTGTGCATTTCTCTAGGGGGGATACAAAACAGTGGATCCTTACGCTTTACATTTTAATGGAAGCTATCACTCTTCTCCAAAACTGTTATTCTTAGTTTATGCTTCCACCATACTTGAGGGTGCTCAGTTCCTCATCTCAGGTAATATATGATGGGAATCCTTTTAATTTTTTGCTAATTTGATGAGTATATAAAGTTTTCTAATTATTAGATCATTAACTTTTATTAATATTTTATTTATTTTAGAGAGAGAGAGAGAGAGAGAATGAGGGAAGGGCAGAAAGAGGGAAAGAGAGAATCTCAAGTAGTCTCCATGCTTAGTGCAGAGCCTGACCTGGGGCTCAATCTCACAAACTGTGAGATCATGACCTGAGCCGAAATCAAGAGTCAGTCGCTTAACCTACTGAGCCACCCAGGAGCCCCCGTATCATTTAATTTTTAGGTAAGTATTTTGGTCTCTTTGTGAGATTCCTCCTTAAAGAAGAAGCCTAAATATTTCTATATTTAGATACTTGTACTTATAGCTTGTCTATTATGGAGACGATTCTGGAATCCAAATTTGGCAAAACAAGGTAAGCAGCCCTTTTAAAATGCAGACATGGCAACTTATATTTCTGGCTTGTTGTGTTGTGGATTACATCTACATCCGAGATGGTTTCTACCTCAATGTTCCAAGGAAGCACAGCAGAAATCCTAACAACTAACCTTAAGTACATCTAATAGACCTAATTAAAGTAAGTCTAATTGCCAAACATTTACTCAGTAACTATTATGTTTATAGCCCTCTGCTAGGAGTAAAAAGATACATGAGATATAGAGTGCCTGGGTGGCTCAGTCACTTAAGCATCTGACTTTGGCTCAGGCCATGATCTCATGGTTGGTGAGTTTGAGTCCCACATCAGGCTCCACACTGACAGCATGGAGCCTGCTTGGGATTCTCTCTCTCTCCCTCTCTCTCTCTCTCTCTCTCTCTGCTCCTCCCCTGCTCACTCTCACTCTCTCTCTCTCCCTCCCTCAAAAAATAGACTTTTTAAAAAAGATAAATGAGATACGATACTTACTCTCAAGTATTTTACAGTTTGATAATGAACAATGTACAGGCTGAAAAATGAATGTAATGCAAGGAATATCTCACTAAGGGTCAAATGACATGCAAACTGGATGCTCCAGAAACTTTGAGAAGGGAAGTCTAATTGAGATACTGGGACAGGCTTCAGAGCTGGTGTCTGGGTAGATTTCATGTGACAGCGGGAATAGAGAAGGACAATCATGGTTGAGAGAACAGGAGAAGAGCACAAAGGTGGGGCTGTGTGTCAGTCTCTGAGGCCTAATACCTGTGTGTGCATGCGTGCATGCATGTGTGTATGTGTGTATATGTGTGTGTGTGTGTGTGTGTGTGTGTGTCCGTCCGCATGCATGCCTTGCTCATGCACACACTAAGGATGAGATTTGGGAGTTAGTGTGGGAGATAAGCCTGGAAAGTTATTCGGGCCTGGAAAGGACATTATTCTGTAGGACAGTATTTTTCGAAAGGCAGATCAACTACACCTGAACGGGTTAACCTGCTTATTTAAAATGCACATTCCCAGCCTCACCCCAACTGGATTAAAATATCTGGCATTTGGGGCCCAGGGGTCTTCATTTTTAACAATATCCCATAAGAGTTTGTGTTTTGTGTTTTTGTTTTTGTTTTCAGTGCATTAAATTTTAAAATCACTCTTTCAGACAAGAGTGAGCCTTTGACAAACTTTGACTCTTTTTCTGGGAGGGGTCTAAGGAAATCAACCACTTAGGGAACATCCTGCAGGTGGTTAAGGGAAAGGAAAGGGAAGTGACCCTGGGGAAAAAAAATCCTACTGGCTAGTGCCCTTGGGACATACTGTCTTTGGGATTGCTCTAATATCAGGATGTATGTCGGTCAGAGCAGCCCAGGTCAAAAACAGAGATGCATTTAGGACCATTTAAAACCAATATTAGCCTGAATGCTCTTTGAAAGAGGCATAATTAGGAACGTAAAAGTCAGGTTACCTCTGATTAGTGAGAAACTGAGTGAAGGGTGAATCCATTAGGAGCTACTTGTGAGACATTCACACTTTAAGAACACTGCTTTGATGATTTTGAAGGGACCGCAGTGGGGGAGAGAGGTAGCAGAACCAGTTCCTACTTCAAAGACCTATTACAGTGTTTATCTTTTTAGGGCAATACCCTTAATTGTTTTGAATGGCACTAAAAGGCTCTTTTAATTTGAATATGAATGATGCCATTTGCAGGTAAATTTTGGTTGACCTTAAGGTTAACTCCATACTATGAAACAACTGATATTTTTTAGAGGTTTGCATTTGCCTGTATGTATTTGTATTTTCATGTGCATAATTCCATGTGCTTTTATGGACTTTCAAATTATATTGAAGATGTTAATCCTTGCTACTGGTGAGATATTTGGGATAGGGATCTTTATGACTTCTTTGGAAATGAGACAAAGGTCAAGTGTTTTCCTGCATTCAATACTGGAGACTTGGTTTTCCAAAGTCTAGTCAGGATTCTTCTCTCTAAATGCCTTGATGACAATTAAACTGTGATGGTGATGCACTGTAGCAGATAAGGAAATAGTTCTCTGTCCCCTGCAGATGGAAACCCTCTGGGGAAATACTGCAATCTTAAGAAATGGAGGCCAGCCACACACAAAGGATTTTGAGAGGCTTAGCTGTGAAGAGGAAGATACAGTTAAACAGGAAGAGGCAAGTCACTGGACAACCTTAAGATTCTGTCTTCAGATAGATATTTGAGTTGGATTTTTGGCTGCTGTAGTAAACCCCTGGAGCAGAAGATGCTCTACCAAAATACACTTCAATAGGGGTATCATCTTATGTAGGAGATGTCATGGTAATGGTAGAAAGGAAGGACTGCATAGAAGTGGGGAACAGGTTTAGGGCTTTTAGTGTGCCAGGTCTACATTGCAATAAAAGGAATTGGGAAATTAACAACATGCATGGTGTACCCACCAACTTCAGGGCACTATGCTATTTATACATTTAGGAATTGGAAAAACAGATAGGATCCAATAGATGTAAGCTTACAAAAGTTACCAACACTTACAAAATTTTCTCATTGGTGGTGCTGCCAGAGGTCCCATTAGCACATAGGGCAACAGCTTTCTAAAATAAGGGATGTGGCATGTAAGAACCATGGCGACAGTCACTAGAAATGGCATATGTGGCTGAGCAATAAAGAAGGATCATGGTGTGTTGTTTTCAAGTCTCCAGGCCTAGAAGCCCCGTATTTTCCTTTACTGCCTTCAGCACCTTGATAAACTTAAAAAAAAAAAAAAGTTTATTTATTTTTGAGAGAGAGTGGGGGAGGGGCAGAGAGAGATGGGGGACAGAGGATCTGAAGCAGGCTCCATGACGACAGCAGAGAGCTCAATGCAAGGCTCGATATCATAAACCGTGAGATCATGACCTGAGCCGCAGTCGGATGCTTAACACACTGAGCCACCCAGACGTCCCTCAGCACCTTGAGATTTAAAAAATATTCTTGGATCTTCCTTTAAACCAAAATCTGTGTATTCATATAGACATCTATTTGGGCTATGAACTCATAAATGAAATAGGATCCTTGCCTTGATGAAACTGCATGGTAGACATCCAAAAAGTATCTGCTCTAGGAAATGATTCAACATGTTGGCACTCTTTCTTCTGAACCAGGACTGTGCCAGCCTTAGTGTTAGGGGCCACTGTTGGAAGGCTTGGCTTTCCACTGAGCTGTGACATGGAGTTGTAATCTGCCCATGTCAGTAAAAGTCCAGCAGCATTTTCTATCCATTTAGAGATCTTAACTTCAATCACTTGGCCAAAACCCAATTTGGGTAATCTACAGACCCAGAATTCCCCAGTAATTTCACTTGGATGAGACACTGCATTTTCTCTTCTCTTTGCTCCCCAAACTTGTGCCACATTACATGGTATTAAACACGTTTCACTGCCAAGCTGGCTGAGACAGCAGGTAGCACGATAAATGTGCTTTGTACTCATTGACTCCCTTCAGAAGTCAAGTTTATAAACCATTTGTTTATTTGGCAAGAATGTAAAGGGAGTGTCATTCATTTCATCCTTCCCCATTTTCTACCTTTGAATTTCATTTGTCCTAAAGAATTCCACAGGTAATAAATGGATTTATATAAGAGGCAGTTCATAATATCATCCTGATTTTTGCAGTTAAAAAATTTTTTATTAGTCTCTATATTGCTATAACAGAGAAATTAAGATTGGAGCATATAGTTGTGTACATTAGCTATGGTTTGCTTTTTAGAGATCTATGTCTAGAGAAAAAGCTTTGAAAACCAATAATATTAATCTCTAAAGTACATCACCTCCCTTCCCAGCCCCCGGAGATTTTGGTGCATATATAGACACGTTTGACTTGCTTGCTTTCTTTATGGTCATCATCCTTAGTCCCTACCACCATCTTGGGTATTGTTGAAGACAGGTTAAACAAGTTTAAAGTCCTACACTTGCCCCTAAAGCAACTATAAAGCAACTGTAGTCTCACTGAGTAGACTAAACACACATAAAATGGTGACAAAACAGATAGAACATGCTAAAATGCCATAGAGAAAAATGGTATATAAGTTACACTAACTGGATTTGAATCCACACTCTACCACTTATTAGTTGTATAATTCCGGGCAAGTTATTTAACTGCTGTATGCCTCATTTCCCCATCTATAAAATAGGAATAATAACAGTTAACACATCAAAGGGTCTTAGGACAGGATATTAATGACTATTAACTCTTAATAAAAAGATGCATGTAAACAAATTGTGTATTTTTGAAGGGAGAAATTTCTTTGAGTTAGAATACTTAGGGGAGTTTCCATGGAATACTTAATGGGTCAAATTGAATTTGAGCTCTGAATTTCAAAACTAGAAATACTTTTTTTCTGTAGTTGCTGACTCCCTTCTGAATCCAAGTTTATATCTCACTAGTCTACCTGATAAGAATGTATCAATAGTGGGTCTACTATTCCAAAATAAGAATTTTTAAAAAGTATAAAATAACATGTTTATTATAAAACATTTAGAACATACACAAGTACAAAAAAGAAAGTATAGTACTCTTTTATGCTCTGTTGATATTTTTTTTTTGCATTTCCTTCCTGTCTTTTTTTTTTTTTTTAATTCATGTATTTTAACCAAAATGTTGTCATGGTACATATGTAGTTTTGTATTCTACGTTTTCATTAAGTCCACCGGATGACATTTTCCATTGTCATCTCATATTTTTCTGCATAAGTTTTTGTGAGGATCTTTGACTTTTTTGTTTTAAGTTTATTTTTATTTATTT
The DNA here is from genome assembly GCF_016509475.1 of Prionailurus bengalensis. NCBI lineage: Eukaryota > Metazoa > Chordata > Mammalia > Carnivora > Felidae > Prionailurus > Prionailurus bengalensis. The sequence continues at coordinate 101,807,045 of NC_057355.1, forward strand.
TGAGAGAGAGATAGAGAGCAAGCAGGGAAGGGTCAGAGAGAGAGAGGGAGACAGAATCCCAAGCAGTCTCTGGCTGTCAGCACAGAGCTCGATGTGGGGCTCAAACCCACAAATGTGAGATCATGACCTAAGCTGAAGTCAAGAGTCAGATGCTTAACCAACTGGGCCACCCAGGGGCCCCCTCCCCACCTTTTTTTTAAAGAATAGAACCCTAGAAATGAATATACTGGGTTAAAGACTGTGTTTTAAAAACTGTTGATGTTCATAGTTAAAATTATTTCAGAAAAGTTAAACTAATTTACTCTCTCCCAATGTTGAAGAGTTTATATCTCACTGCAAATTCACTATAATTAATATAATTTAAAAATATTTGTCAGCTTAATAGACAAAGCATAATATTTTCCCTTAATTTATAATGATTTGCTTACGAGCACAGTTGACCTTTTCTTTATATGTTTCTTTGTTTTGGATTTCCCCATCTATGATAGTCTGCACCATTCAGTTTTACAGGGATTTTTTTTTTTTTTACGTTTATTCATTTTTGAAAGGCAGAGAGAGACAGAATGTGAAAGGGGGAGAGGCAGAGAGAGAGGGAGACACAGAAACAGAAGCAGGCGATCATGACCTGAGCTGAAAGTGGCCACTTAACCGACTAAGCCACCCGGGTGCCCCAGTTTTGAGGGGATGTTTTTGATATTTGTATCTACATACATGAGCTCTTCATATATAGTGGTGAAAGTAACTCTTGGTCACATTTGAACCAAATGTCTATTTGTTTTTGATGTACACAGATTTTACATTCTTATGAAGTCAGTTTAAGATTTTTTTTACTTTGTGATTTCTTTCATGTTTTTAAATTTATGAACTCTGAAATTATGCTTGTCTTAGTAAAATCTGTATAAGAAATTAAATTTTCACTAAGGAGAGGTAGAAGATGTGAGAAACAAGGCCACCGACCAAAACAAAGGAGGGGCAGGGAGACTCCGAGCACAGTGAAGTGAGGCTTTAAATCAAAGTTTATGCAAGAGCAGTGTCTGATGGACAGGCACACTCCGGCGGATACATCAGGCAATTTATCTCCCACCACGTCTCCTTCTCCTGGTTCCTCATTGGCTGAGTACTACAGAGGTTACAGCTTTTCCCAGATATCGCTGATGCCCATGTAAGGCAAAAAGTAATCTGATTGGAGCAAACATACATTCCCTGAGGTGATGCGGCAATGTTCAGTCCCTCCTCCCTTTATTTTTTGACCCATGCTCATTGCAAAGCCCCCAAGCTAACCCCATGAAAATAAGCCCAGGAAAGGGAGAAGGGAAGAAGAAGAACCAGGGAGTGAAGTGTCCAAAGGTTTGGGACTCCATTGTGGCCACTGGGGTCGAGGGGAGCTACATATTTCCAGTAGGTTGTAACCCTACTGTTAACTGGAAAGCACAGCTTTTATTTAGTATTTCTGAAAATGAATCATCTCCCTTACTTCTCACAGAAGAGATACTTCTTTCTCATTCTGATTCCTTTTCTCCTGCTTTCTCTCCTCCTCCTTCTTCAAAAGAATCTGTCAATCAAAGACAATTCATGGTTAATTTTGGAAAAATACATATTTTTTTGGTCAATTTTAAGGCTTCTAGTTTTGGTTCACACCAGTTTTTTGTAGAGCCTTTAGTAGTCAAATAGTTAAGTAGAAAATATTTTCCCACCAGCTGGAAATAAATTATGGGACATTGTTTGACAAAGATTCAAACTTTAGAATAGCAATTAAAAAAAATCACATTTTGCTCTTGACTCAGTTTGCTCATGACTTAGTGGAATCCAATCCTCTTTGTTGAGTTTGTTCTTGTTGCTGTTGGTTAACCCCAGCTCAGGGGATAAATCTAAAATGCACACTGTCTCATCATTTGTTTTCCTGGGGGAAACTGATCTCTGCCCTCTACCTTGCTTCTCAGCAGGTCTGCTATACGTGGGGAAGAGTCGGAAGTTTTTACAATCATATCTCATAGGAGGTTTGATGTAAAGGAGATTAAATCTTAGTATTGTTTCCCAAATTATTTTAAATGTCTGTTTAAAAGGCTTTTAAGGTTTTTTTTTTTTTTTTTTTTTCTTTGAACGGAAGTATTAACTAGAACTGCCAGGGGCAGTTAGTTTGAGAAAAGCAATACTGTGCATCTTAAATTGGGTAGAAATTTTTATGACTCAAATTCTTCATTTATTATACCCAGATGGTGGGAACATGCTGCTGTCTCCGATGCCCTGGTGGAAATGAACCATCAAGGGCTAAGTGGGAAGCTTCACTGAGAAGTTTGAACATGGTGCCAGCATTGCCTTTTGTTCAACATCTTGACTGGTGCTTCATACTGGAGCACCTTTAATTTAAATCCATTTCGTTGAATTCCCTGAGATTTAAAGCTCTTCCTGAAAATTGCAGTTGCCTATATGTACATTGGCTAAGAAATTAACTGAAGGTGTTGCTTTACCAAAGTACCCACCTGAAACTTGCAAATATGAAGCAATCAGTTGTTCACTCAACAAATTATTTGTTCATTACCCACAAAGTATGAGATATCCTAATGGCGTTAGGAAAAGAAGTTGCTGGAAAAAAATTACATATGAAAACTGAAGAAACTATTTAAAAGTACTATTTATAAGCCATATCTTAATGGAAAATTCTTTTGTTCTGAGAAAGCCTTTATTGAAAAATTAAATATACTGGTGTAATGTGGCACTGATATTAGCTTAACATATATAGCACCTCATAAAGTATGTTTACATATGATATCTCATTTAATTTATACAACTTTTTTTGTGGTAGTTAGGGAAGACATTACCATCTTGTTTTTACACACCAATGAGTTGATAGCTGAAGTTACAGGGCGAGTAAGAAATGGAGCCAAGAATCAAAAGTAGGTCTTCTGAGTTTTAGGCTGGTCTCATTCCTTCCCTATTATAATGCTAAGGGAGAAGAAGATAAGAAATAGCGACATTTGCATGTAAGACATCTTAAAGGTTAGTGCAGCATTTTAGTGGTAATCCGCTGTCACAGTTTTCCCTTTTAAAAATGAATGTAAATTAGGGTATTGCTAGGATTTTATCTCTTAGAATAAATGGACTCGAAGCTAAGGTTTAACTATAGTAAGACTGCAGAAAATTTTCATAATATTTTAAGTTCGAACATGGAACATTGATTATTGCATTTTTTTAGGAAGGAGAAACCGCAGGTTTTGTTTTATCTAAGCATTACATCAGGATTTCCTCTTCTTCTTCTTCTTCTTCTTCTTCTTCTTCTTCTTCTTCTTCTTTTTCTTCTCCTCCTTCTCCTTCTCCTTCTCCTTCTCCTTCTCCTTCTCCTTCTCCTTCTACTTCATTTGATAGTATAGTTGATTGGGACATGCAAGCTGAATTGGCAAATAATTGTAGCCACAATCACCTAATTCTGCTGCTCCTTAGGTGGAAGGATTTCCTCTCTGAGGGTAGTGTGGGTAGATGATGACAGGCTGGGTTGTATGCTGCTGAAACCACTGTTGTATGTTGGAAGAATGAGCAACAGATAGAGAATTTTCATTGTTTTGGCTCAGTATGGATTTCTGCTAAACCCAAAGCTTGAGAAAAATTTTTGTCCTGGTACCCTTGCTCAGTAGAAAACAGATGTGAAGAGGACCACCATAATTTATACTCGGAATGCAGTGCAGACCAGGGACATAATTGTTTGAAAGTCAGAAAACCAAGGCACTAGAATATAACCAGTTAAATTCAACAAATGTTTATCAAGTGCCTCCTCTGGGTCAGGCACAGTTCAGAGAACCTAGACCTATGATAGAAAAAGCAAGTGAAATATAGCTTCTGCAGTTATGGAACTATAGGCCAGGGGATTACTGATATTAAACATGTGATTAATTACAAGGATGATGAACGTTATGAATAAAAAAGGATGGGGGACTATAGGGCATGAAGAGTCAGGGGATTTAGTCTAGGGTAGGGATTGAGGGAAGGCTTCAATCTTTTAACCTTTAAAAACTTCTTAGAAAAATAAAGCAGAAGAATTTAGAAAAATCACAAAACCAAGTTAATTTTGTGTCCAACTTGACTGGGCCATGGGGTGCCCATTATTGATCAACATTATTCTGGGTATGCCTGTGAGGATGTTTCTAGATAAGATTAACACAAGACTGAGGAAAGGAGATTTTCTTCCCTAATGTAGATGGCTTTCATCCAATCAGTTGTAATTTGGTCATACCTTAGAATTAATACAATTTATCAAAGGCATGAAGTTACTTAACATTAAGCTAATAATTTATTAAAAACTTAAAACAATTACTGAATTTTAACAATATTAATTTCATGTTGCCACTCAGCTGATAGAAGAATCTACCAACCATATATATATTTATAGGTGACTATACACCTACGTATATATATGAATCTATCAACTATACATTATCATAGTGATGTCAAGACCTGGATATCATAGAAAGGATGAATCCTGAAGATAAATACAGTTGTCCAGGAAGAGTGTGAGTTATCAATCAACCAGTAAACACTAGTAAATATAATTTCATGGTATTGGGAGTAGCAAATATGTGGTGAATACAAAAGAAATAGAAAATGCAGCATTTTTTCACATAGAGCTTACAATCTAATCCTAAACCAGATCCAAGTACCTTGACTACACCACTAAAGGACTTTGAGACAAGTAGAAATTTCAGCTCTGCAAGCTGAAACTCACCTGGGAAGGGATGTGGGGCAGGAGTGCAAAGAGGTAGGTGGGGTTAATTCATTCAAGACATTTTTATTAAGAAAAACCAGACTGAGGCATTCCTGCTAGCAATGGGAATTCTGAGAAAGAGACACAGTCCCTCTTAGAGTTTAGGCATATGACACAACTAGGAGGTAGTAGACAAATAGTCATTCCCCAAATTATTCTATGGTGCTTTTACTAAGTGTCACAAAGAAGTTGGGTGCTGTGAGAGTACATGAGGAAGGTAGGAAAGGCTTTTCACAGAAGTGATGTTTCAGATTTGACAAGAAGAAAGACCAAGGGCTGATATGATTAAGGGAGAAGAGGAGAGCCTTGTTATCAGCAGAGTGAAGACCCCCATGTGGAAAGGAGATCAACAACTTTGGAAAATTGAAAGGGTGGTATGTATGGTGAGCTAGAGAGAATGAAACAGAATATGCTAGATTATGTGGGCCTTGTAGGATTCTAAAAACATTAGAAGGACACAACAAGCCTTCAGACAGAAGGATGACGTGATCAGATGTCCATGTTAAGAAGACAGTTCTATTGTGTGGAGAATGGACTGTAGGAGATGAAGAGTGGAAACAAATGAAAACCATTACAGTAGGGGTAGGCCTCAGGTAATGGTGGATTAGCCTGGAGTGTTAGTGATGTACATGGAGAGAAGAGGGTGGGTAAATACATTTGTTGTTGAGGTAAAATCAATAGAGTGATTAGATGCAGGGGACTATGGTAAGGGACAAACCAAGTGACTCCAGAGTTTGGGCTTGAGTGTTTGGGAAGATGGTAGAATCATTTGTTAATCTGTGGAGGAAGATAGAGGGATTAATTTTGAAGTCAGGATACGAGTTAAACCAAGGATATTTCTTTTTTTTTAAGTTTATTTATTTATTTTGAGAGAGAGAGAGAGAGAGAGAGAGAGAGAGAGAGAGAGAGAGCGAGCACGTCCACTCATGCACACGTGTGCAAGTGGAGGAGGGGGAGATAGAGAGGGACAGAGAAACACAAGCAGACTCCACACTGTCAGCATAGAGTCTGACACAGAGCTTGATCTCATGAACTTTGTGATCATGACCTGAGCCAAAATCAAGAGTTGGATGCTCATCTGACTGAGCCACCCTGATGCCCCACCAAGGATGTTTCTTGAAGGGGATGGGAAGTGAGAAAGTACTCCATAAATACCAGAAAGAAATGCTATCAATGCATGGAGGCAGAAAGAAGGCTATCGATAAATGTGTCTGCTTACAGAGGAGTGAATAGAAAGGAAGAATCTGTTGTAATGAAGGAAAGGAAAAGACAACCTCAAAGGAAAGGCAAATATATTTGAATTCAACCTGTTGAGCCTACAAAGAAATGGTACTAAAGACCACTGCTTAAAGGTTAAAGATTATCCCAATGTTTGGGGCACCTGGCTGGCTCAGAGGAGGGAACATGCAATTCTTGATATCAGGGTTGTGTGTTCAAGTGCCACGTTGAGTGTAGAGATTACTTAAAAATAAAAATAAAAATAAATTAAAAAAAAAGATTACCCCAATGTCTTTGCACAGGATAAATCATGTGGGCAGACAGGAAGAAGTCACCTTTATTTAACTTGACACCTTGAGGAGACCCAATAGTGACATAATACTTTTCTTAGATATTCAGTCCTATGCAAATATTAGGATGGCAAAAGGGGTTGTAAATAGTGGAGAGAACTCCAGATATCAGAAATCCTATATGAGCTGATTCAAAAACAAGAATAAGAGCAATAGTAAAGGCAACAAATACAACTGCTATTCATGGTGCATTTAGTATGTGCTCACTAAACACTACCATGTTTCATCTCATTTTACTAGTGTAATCACTTTACAATATATTTTTAAATCTCCATTTGCAATTAGAAGATAGAGCTCAGAGATATAGTTAACTTCCCAAGCATTAAGCAACAAAGAAGTGGTAGAGGCAAGATACAGGTTTAGATTTGATTAACTCTAAAATCCTTGTGCTTTACCCCAAATCATTCCAAATCATTTCTGCCCTCAAGAAACATCAGGAGGACCGTGGTTTGTATTGATCCAGGAGGAATCCGGAAATGGCTTTGAGTGCCCTATATATACCAAGCTTCTAGACCTTTCTGGGGTCCCGCGGCAGTGGAAATAACTGCTTAGGGATAAAGGGTACCTGAGAGGGCTGGACATACAAATAGGGAAAGACCTGAAGCCTCTCCATTTCTTCACCCCCAATACTGCCAGTTATCTGGATTTAAACTGTATGCATTGATCGCTGTTTGGGTTTCATTTTCTGAATCTCTAGGGTAAGAAATAGTCTGTGTCCAGATAGCACTCGCTCATCACCCCACATGCCTTTCAAGAAGTGATTGCACTGGGATTTGAACCCAAGTCTAGTTAAATTCTAAATAGATGCGCTTCATCACACAACACACAGGCTTTTGTGAGACTGGGGGAAGATAAAGAAGAAAGACCAGGACTGCAGAGGAGCCTTTTAGCTTGAACAGGAGATAATGGCCACCATGGAGGGTTGTGACTAGGAGCTAGAAAGTCTAGAATTTAAACTGTACTTCGCTGGCCACAGATAGTAAATGACCTCAGCTCCTTCCTTCTTTATGGAAATCCAGCTTATGGTATATGTCATAGGAATGTCAAGATTGAGTTTTGTGGTCTCAGTGATTTCATTGTTAAAAGCCATGCACCAAAGTATAGGATAGTAATTATAGGAGAGGCAACGGATTTTACCAAGTTTAATTCAATTGAACATTGTGTCTTAACAAATCCTGAGTTGCAAACCAATTCCACTCATTGGGGATTCAAGTTCACATGTCTTTGCACCACACAGCTTCCTGCCACTACGGAAAAAGGGCTTTAGAAGACTTACAAGGCTTCATAGACGTCAAATAAGTCTTATGAAACAACATGTTCACGTGTTAAGTGTAAATGAGTCAGAAACATAAGGATTAAATTTCCCTTAAAATACACAGGGGTTTGAAAATGAAGGGAAAAATGCTGAAGGCAAAACGTGTTTTGGATTTTGGCAAACCGAAAACATTTGAAAAAAATGGTTTGATGTTTGATGAACCCTAAATACAGCAGAGTTTGCTCATCTCTCATTATGATGAAGACCAATAGACCATTTTTGTGTGAAAACAAAATCCCACTGGAACTGCCTGTGGACCCCTCACTACTGTAGAATTTGACTGATTTTTTTTTATTTCATTAATTCACCAACTTCCTTACTCACATGGTGGTTGGTGGTCTCTCCCACACAAGTTCTCAGCAAAAACATAATAAGAAAATACTGGAGAAGATGTCTGGGATTACTAAGACTTCATTTGTCTTATAAAATATACTTCAGGGCATAACCACTGTACAATAAAACATTAACATAAATCAGTCAAATAGAACCATTCCTTGTCAAGATAAATAAGAGGAGTGTGTTTCATGTGGCACTGTCCTCATTTCTTTAAATTGGTTTGTTCACTTGCTAATTTGCAACACCGGGCAATTAGACATCCTGTGGTATGAATTATGGTGCTGAGATTTCTCCATTCATAGATTTCCCATCACTACCTCTGATTTTCATTGAAGTTTCAAAAGTGGTCGTAAGGATGGGAACAGGGTCTGGTGGATGCTTTAGGAGCCATAGAAATAGTAGGAGGTGAAAACAGATGGCAATACTTTTTCTTCCTCAAGTACTTTCTGAGGGCCCATGGGAGGTCAGATTTGCAGATGGCATTTTTGTTCCTTTTGTGTTAGATCTCTCAGGCAAACAGTGGCTCCCTCGTTAAAATTATTCTGTCTGATTTATTTGGGTTGGCCTTTGATTTGAGCTGAAATTACTTTATCTTTGCAATGCTTCGGTAGTCGGATTCGTGTGACAAGCCATTCACTTTTTGAAAGACTTTCATAATGTGTATGAAGAAATGCTTCAGAGACAGCTATAAAAATAGCAACAAGAAGTTCCATGGATTGAGTAAGTGCTATGTGTCAGCCCTTGTGTTAAACTCACTGCACACACCACACTGTTGAAAATTCTCTGAAGGAAACATGATTATCTCCTTCTTATAAATGAGGAAATAGAGGTTCAGTGAATTACATCACGGTGGTAGAGTTGGTATTTCAAACATTCATTTGAATGGTTATTAAACAACTGATTTATGTCAGACATTATTCTAGGTGTTAAGGATATAATGATGAATAAGATATATCCCCTGCCCTCACAGAGTTTACATTCTAGATGGAAGAAGACCTTTCTGATCCGAGAACTTCATTCTTGGCCACTGTCCACATTCTTCATGGTTTTTAAGTATAACGAGACAGGAATAAAGACTTTATATTGATTTATCTTGGATTTGCTTCATCTGAGAGTGTTTGGTTACAGGCACAAGGTTGTTGGTGGATTATCATTGTTCAGATAGAGAAGAGTTGCCAAAGCAGAAAAGAAAACCCCTTTTTCCAAGAAGTTACACTTTTCCATTTTGCAAATTAGAGTACTTTAAACTTAAAACCATTAGTAAATACACAATATGGACTTGGACCTTGAAATTTTAAGAACTATAGGTCTGGAGGATGGTCTCTCCTGCCTTACATGTTCAGTTGAAGAAGAGCTATGCTTTATATCTCTGTTAGCAAGTACTTGCTGCCATCCTTGTGATTTTCCTAACTGACTTATTTGAGGTTTTATTGATTTGAGGGTAAATTGTCAATGAAAAAAACCAATTTAACCCAGAAAGTTTTGGGTTGAAAACTTGAGTTTCTTGCTTTCAATTTTCCAGGGTATAAGACTTCTGGCATGAAAAAGGATCTAGTTCAAACTTTTCACTTTATAGAAACTGAGAAACTAAAGTTAGAAATCTGAAATATAAACAGTCCTCATGAAGGCAGGCCTGGTGTAAATCTCATATAAAAGAAGTAATACTGATCTTTGTTAGATTAAGTTTTACTTGATTACTCACATGTCCTTTGGGGTCACTCTTTCCCTTAAGATTTAGATGATATTATTTAGAAATTCCATTGCAATGTTTGTAGGAAGTCAAGTATGTTTCCAAAATTTTCTGCAAATTTCCAAGGTCTCACATTCCCATGCCCACCTCTGGCTTCATGCTCTGGCTGCTCCCATGATAGTTGTGTTTGTAGATGGATCATCTGTCACATTATATTCCTATTCCATGATGTGTTGACCTACACTTGGAACTCAGAGCTTTTACTTAATTTCACCCTCTCACATATACAGAGGAAGACCCAAGCAAACAAACAAAAACCACTTATACGAAGTCTTTATGTATTTATCAGACTTCATTGAGGTTTGGGTAAGATAAAGAGGATTTAATATTGCACCATTTTAACACTGAACATTGGGTATCCTTAATCTTAAAATTATCCTTGTCCCTTTCAGCGAGTAAGGCTCAGTCTCCAGCAATGTCACTCCAATAGCTCTTTTTTTCTCTTCTTGCTCCTGATTCCTTTTCTATTTCTCCTTCCTCTCCAGAACTGAGGCCAGGTTCTTCTATGTTCTATGTTATTTTAAAAATGAGATATAATTCACATACCATCAAATTCACTAGTTTAAAATGAACAATTCTGTGGGTTTTTTAAGTATATTCACAAAGTCATACAATAATCATCCCTGCCTAATTTCAGAAGACTTTCATAACGTCAAAGGAAGCCTCATATCTGTTAGTAATTCTCATTCCTCTGCCCCAAACCCCTGGCCCTGGCAACCATCAATCTACTTTCTGTCCTTATGGATTACCTATTCTGGGCACTTCACGTAAATGGAATCATACAATATATGGTCATTTGGATCTCACTTCTTTTACTTAGCACAATGTTTTCAAGGGTCTTCCATGCTATAATATATATCTGTATTTCTTTCCTTTTAATGACTGAATAATATTCAATTGTATGGATAGACATTATCTGTATACCCATTCACCAGTTGACGAATATTAGGTTTGTTTCTAGTGTTTGGCTATTGTGAATAATGCTGCTGTGAACATTTGTGCAAAGGTTTTTGTATGAACATATATTTTCACTTCTCTTGGGTATATACCTAAAAGTGGAATTGCTGGGTTAAATGGCAAGTCTATGTTTAATTTTTGAGAAATTCCTGAACTGTTTTCCAAAGTGGCTATACCATTTTACATTCCCGTTGTCAATGTAGGAAAGTTCCAAGTTTTCCACGTTATTGCCACACATTATTTTTATTATTTGAGTCATCCTAGTACATGTGAAGTGGTATCTCATTATGGATTTGATTTCCATTTCCCTAATGACTGGCCATGTAGAGTATGTTTTCAGGTGCTTACTAGCATTTGTGTGTCTTCTTTGAAGAATGTCTATTCGAATCCTTTGCCCATTTAAAAAATTGTGTTGTCTCTTTGCTGTCCAATTGTAACAGTGTAAATCAGTGTAAATCAGAAACATGATTTACAAATATTTTCTTCTGTTTTATGGGTTGTCATTTCACCTGCATGGTAGTATTGTTTGAAGCCCAAAAGTTTTTCATTTTGGTAAAGCCCAATTTATTTAGTTTATCTTAGATTGCTTTGCTTTTGGTGTCACACCTAAGAAACCATTGCCTAATTCAAGTTTCTGAAGATTTATGCCTATGTTTTCTTCTAAGAATTTACAGTTTGGGCTCTTTTGTTTAAGTCTTTGATCTACTTTGAGTTAACTTTTGTATATAGTGTGAGATGGATATTCAGTTGTCCCAGCACTATTTGTTGGACAAAAATATGCTTTCCCTATTTATTGTCTTGGCACATTTGGGCTTACCTCTATGTTCTTGAGTAGAGTAATTCTGTGATTTCCAACCCTTACCTCCAAATTTAGCTCTAGATGTTCCTTTGAATGTTCAAGGATCTAACTGAAGTGTGAGTATATTGCTCCCAAGTGTCCCTCTGATTAAGTCTTAGATGAGAATTAATTTCTAACATAGCAGAAATGGGGAGCAAAGAGGAAGGATGATGGCTTGTCCTTTTGATCATATGGGAATTAATAATGTTGTATAGTAGCCAAGAGGATGATCAGATAGTCACACTAGCTGTGTGATTTGGGGCAATAACTTAACTGCTTTGAGCCTCAGTTTTACTTTCTGTAGTATATATCTTATAGCAGTATTTCTATCTGGGAAGCTCTTCTCAGAATATTCCAGGGAATATATGTTTTTCTGAATCTTGCAACTCATGAAAAATCATTGAGAAATCAGGAAAACAGTACAAACTATTATAATTCTCTTATGAGAATTAAAGCTTAATAATCAATATATAAATGTTCTTTGCTTTAAGACAGTCACTGATGTCACATTGAAAGTAAGAGCAGGACTTCTATCAGAGTGAAAGTCAAGGCAGACATTTCCAGAACTGGGCCAGGACCATGTAGGAGAAAAACAGCCACAATTGAATCCTGCTCAGTCTAATACAGTATATGTGATTATTGAGTACTTGAACTGAGACTAGTCTGAATTGAGATGTGCTAGAAGTATAAAACACATATCTGATCTTAAAGATTTAGTATGGAAAAAAGAATATAAAATATCTCAATAGGGGCACCTGGGTGGCGCAGTCAGTTAAGCGTCCAACTTCAGCCAGGTCACAATCTCGCGGTCCAGGAGTTCGAGCCCCGCGTCAGGCTCTGGGCTGATGGCTCAGAGCCTGGAGCCTGTTTCCGATTCTGTGTCTCCCTCTCTCTCTGCCCCTCCCCCGTTCATGCTCTGTCTCTCTCTGTCCCAAAAATAAATAAACGTTGAAAAAAAAATTAAAAAAAATATCTCAATAATTCTTACTTGTTACATATTGAAATGATAATATTTTTAACATATTGGGTTAAATATATTACTAAAATTAATTAGGCCTGGGTTTTTTTTTTCCCCCATTTGTAATGTGGCTTCTCAAAAAATCAAATTACATAGGTGGTCAGCATATGTAGTTTGTGGCTATTGTCATGTGTAATAGGCAAAATTCTAATATGGTCCCCAAGTTTCCAGGTCTCTGGTGTATACACACTTTCTCCCAGTGATTCAATCAAACACTAATCTAGGTGCTATTGTGAAGGGATTTTGGAGATGTAATTAAGGCCTTAAATGTGTTGACTTTAAGATAGGGAGATTATCCAAGTGGATCTTACCTAATCACATGAGTGCTTTAAAAGCAGAGAGTTTTCTCTGGCTGGCCACAGAAGAAGAAAGCAAAGAGAGCACTCCAACTGGCCTGGAATAAAGAAAAACATCCAGGTTGTGAATTGCCTATGGGGACCACAGGCAAGGAACTGTGGGTGGTCTCTAGTAGCTGAGAGTGGCCCCTAGCTGACAGCCAGCAGGAAAAAAGGGACCTCAGTCCTAAAACCATAAGGAAATAAATTCTTTTAACAACGAGTGAGCTTCAAGAGGATCCTGGGCCCCCTGATAAGAACTGTGGCCTCAGCTTACACTTCGATTTCAGCCCTTACAGGCCTAACCTACAAAAATTATGAGATAAATTTGTGTTGTTTTAAGCTGTTAAATTGGTGGTAATTTGTTACAGAGCAGTAGAAATCATGGGGCTCCTGAGTGACTCAGTCAGTTGAGTGTCTGACTTTGGCTCAGGCCGTGATCTCACAGTTGGTGAGTTTAAGCCTCACGGCAGGCTCTGTGCTGACAGCTCAGAGCCTGGAGTCTGCTTCAGCTTCTGTGTCTCCCTCTCTCTCTGCCCCTCCCCGGCTTGTGCTCTGTCTCCCTCTTTCTCTCTCAAAAATAAATAAACATTAAAAAAGAAAGAAAGAAAGAAATCTAATGAACCATATTCTAAGGCTTGTTTGTGGTCTTCTGACTAATAGTGGGTTTTTCTTACAGATAAAATAAATACCAATAAATTTGTATGTATACTATACTTCATACAAATTCTATGAGTTGTATTTTAAGAAAGAATGTATTTAGAAGCAAACCAAGTCCTTAAATTAGCTAGTTTGACATATAATTCTGTGTAGTGCTGTTAATCTTGCTAGAATATCTGAAGGTTAGGTTTTTCCAGCATTATACAATTATTTTTGCTGGCATTTTCCAATGTCTGAATATTCACTATAGGGTATAATTCTTTATAAATCTGACCAAAATACTAAGACAGAACAAAATAAAATAAAAATCACAACTAAAAACTTTCCCTTGGTAAATACCACTAAAATGCAGAATAATTTAGGATTTCGGGAACTCACAAAAATTCCTGGGAATTCTGATTTCTTGTTTCCTAAAGGTTATTATCTATTGGGAATTTGGAAACACTGTTTAGTGTTGCTATAAGGATTAAATGAATTAATGAATGTAAAAGGCTTAGGCCAGAGCCTGGAGAGTGTTAAGTGCCTAACACATGGTATTCATTATTAGTCTCTAGTCTCAGACACATAAATAACAGGAACATCAAATTGACTATGAGCATTTATGGATGCAGCTGATTGAATTTATATAACATAGAAGAAAGTAAGGGAATTTTAAGCAATTGTTTAAAAAGAAATCCAAAGGGATTAGTCTTAAAGGTGCATCAGCAACCTGAAGATTTTTTTATTTGAGGGGTATTTTGATATATTAAAGAATTTATTGAAAAAAATCATCATGATGAGTATTAAAGGCACTTGTGGGAGATCAAAGAAAGATGAGAAAAAAAGCAAAGGATTACCTTTCCCTCAAAGCCCATGTCTATTTTCTCACATTATAAAGAAGTGTGAATTGAATTTCAACAGTTTGATCTGATTTGATTTGCTTATTGCTAGCAAAAAAAGTGCTTTGCATTATCTAACAAAGAAAACAGTCTTTATTTTTTATTTTTTGAATCTGAGTATAGTTGACACACAATGTTACATTCATTTCAGGTATACAATTTAGTGATTTGACAAGTTTATGCATTATGCTATGTTCACCACAAGCAGCTGCCATCTGTATCATTACATCACTTTTGGAATATCATTCACTATATTCCTTATGGTCTCCTTTTTATTCCCATGATTTACTCATTCTGTAACTGGAAGCCTGTATCTCCCACTCGCCTTAACCCATTTTGCCCAACTTCCTCCCCTCCTCCCCTCTGGCAATCATTGGTTTGCCCTCTGTACTTATAGCTCTGATTCTGCTCTTTGTCTGTTTATTCTTTTTTGTTTAATTCCATTTAAGAGTGTAATCTTATGGTATTTGTCTTTCGTTGTCTGACTTATTTCGCTTAACATTATATCCTCTCGGTCCACCCATGTTGTCTCAAATGGCATAGTCTCATCCTTCTTTTTGACCATGTAATATTCCATTGTATTTATATACACATTTTCCTTGTCTGTTCATCTACTGATGGACGCTTAACGTTGCTTCCATGTTTTGGTTCTTGTAAACGATGCTGCAGTAAACCTAGGGGTGTATATATCTTTTTGAGCTAGTGTTTTTGGGTTTTTTGGGTAAATATCCAATGGTAGAATTACTGGATCATATTGTAATTCTATTTTTAATTTTTTCTGGAACCTCCATACTGTTTTCCAAAGTGGCTGCACCAATTTACATTCCTACCTACAAGTGCATGCTTTGTCTCCACATCCTCACTAACATTTGTAGTTTCTTCTTGATTTTAGCCATTCTGATAAATGAGGCCCAATATCTCATTGTGGTTTTGATATATATCCCTGATGATAAGTGATGTTGAGCATATTATCAAGTTTCTGTTGGCCAACTGTATGTCTTCTTTGGAAAAATGTCTATTCAGTTCCTCTGCCCATTTTTAAATCAGAATGTTTGTTTTTTTGGTGTTCAGTTATGTAAGCTGTTTATATATTTTTGATATTAACCCTTTATTGGATATATCATTTGTAAATAGCTACTATTCAGTAGGTTGTCTTTGTCTTTTATTGATGGTTTTCTAATTGTGCAAAGGCTTTTTTTTCTTTTTGTGAGCTCTGTGCCCAATGTGGGGCTCGAAACTCATGACCCCAAGATCAAAAGTCACATGTTCTGCCAACTGAGCCAGCCAGGCACCCCTGTGCAAAGCTTTTTATTTTGATGTAGGCAGTCCCAATAGTTTATTTTTGCTCTTGTATCCCTTGCCTTAAAAGATGTATCTAGATAAATGTTACTATGGCTGATGTCAGAGGAATTACTGCCTGTGCTCTCTTCTAGGATTTTTAAAAATTTTAATGTTTATTTTTGAGAGAGAGAGAGAGACAGAATGTGAGTGGGGGAGGGGCAGAGAAAGAGGGAGACACAGAATCCTAAGCAGATTCCAGGTTCAGAGCTGTCAGCACAGAGCCTGACACGGGGCTTGAACTCACAAACTGTGAGATCATGACCTGAGCTGAAGTCAGATGCTTAACCAACTGAACCACCCAGGCACCCCTCTCTTCTAGCATTTTTATGGTTTGGGATCTCACGTTTAGGTCTTTAATCCATTTTGAATTTATTTTTTTGTATAGTGTTGGAAAGCAGTCCAGTTTCATTCTTTTACATGTAGCTATCCAGTTTTCCCAACATCATTTATTGAAAAGATGTCTTTTCTTTCCCCTTTGTACATTCTGGCCTCCTTTGTCACAGATCAATTGGCCATATATATGTGGGTTTATTTCTGGGGTCTCTATTCTGTTCTATTGGTCTATGGGTCTATTTTTGTGCCAGTGCCATATTGTTTTATTTATTATAGATTTATAGATCTTGAAATCTGGAATTCTGATACCTCCAGCTTTGTTCTTTTTCGGGACTGCGTTGGCTATTTGGAGTCTCTTGTGGTTCCATATAAATTTTAGGATTATTTGTTCTAGTTTTGTGAAAAATGCTATTGGTATTTTGATAGGAATTGCATTGAATCTGTAGATTGCTTTGGGTAATATGGACATTCTGACAATATCAATTCTTCCAATTCATGAGCATAGAATATCTTTCTATGTTTGCATGATCTTCAGTTTCATTCATCAATATATTATAGTTTTCAGAGTGTAGGGCTTTTGCTTCTTGGTTAAATTTATTCCTAGGTATTTTATTATTTTTGTTGCAATTGTAAATAGTGTTGTTTTTTATTTTTTTTAAGTTTATTTATTTGTTTTGAGAGAGAGAGAGTGCGAGTGAGTGGGAGAAGGACAGAGAGGGAGGGAGAAAGAGAATCCCAAACAGGCTCCAAACTGGCATCACAGAGCCTGATGCAGGGCTTGAGCTCACAACCATGAGCCAAAAGCAAGAGTCAGACATTTAACCAACTAAGCCACCCAGGCACCCCAGTAAATGGTGTTTTTTATAAAAATTTTTTAAATGTTTATTTATTTTTGAGAGAGAGACAGAATGTGAGCAGAGTGAGGGGCAGAGAGAGAGGCAGACACAGAGTCGGAAGGAGGCTCCAGGCTCTGAGCTGTCAGCCCAGAGCCCGATGCGGGGCTTGAACTCATGAGCTGTGAGATCATGACCTGAGCTGAAGTCAGATGCTTAACTTACTGAGCCACCCAGGGGCCCCTAGATGGTGTTTTTTAAATTTCTCTTTCTGTGACTTCATTGTTAGTGCATAGAAATGCTACTGATTTCTGGGTATTAATTTTGTATCCTGCCATTTTACTGACTTTGTTTCTTACTTATAGTAGTTTTTTGGTGGAATCTTTAGGACATTCTATGTGTAGTGTCATGCTGTCTGCAAACAGTGACAGTTTAACTTATACTTTACCAATATGGATGCTTCTCATTTCTTTTTTTCTTCTTAGATTGCAGTGGACTTCTAGTAGTATGTTGAATAAAAATGGTAAGAGTAGATATCCTTGTCTTATTCCTGACTTCAGAGAAAGCTTTCAGTTTTTCACCATTAAGAATAGTGTTAGCTGTGGGTTTTTCATACGTGATCTTTATTACATCAAGGTATGTTCCCTCTAGTCCCATTTTGTTGAGGGTTTTTATCATGAATAGGTGTTGAATCTTGTCAAATGTATTTTCTGCATCTGTTGAGATGATCATATGATTTTTGTCCTTCGTTTTGTTGATGTGTATGATGTTGATTGATTTGCAAATATTGAACTATCCTTGCATCCCAGGAATGAATCTCACTTGATCATGGTGTATTTCTGTGTGTCCATTTTTATTTCTCTTCTCTAGTTTCTGATTTTATTTATTTGGGTCCTTTCTCTATTTTTCTTGATGAGTCTGGCTAGGAGTTTGTCAATTTTGTTTGTCTTGGTTTCATTGATTTTTTTTTTTAGTCTCTTTCATTTATTTCTGCTCCAAACTTTATTATTTCCTTTTCTAGTCCCCTTGGGTTTTGTTTGTTCTTCTTTTTGTAGTTACTTTAGGCATGAAGTTAAATTTTTTGTTTAAGATTTTTCTTATTTCTTGAGGTAGGCCTGTATTGCTATAAACTCCCTCCTAGAACTGCATTCACTGTGTCCCTGAGAGTTTGAACCATTTTGTTTTCATTTTCATTTGTCTCCGTGTATTTTTTTATTTCTTCTTTGATTGATTCATTGATCTTTGTTTTTCTAATATTGTGTTGTTTAGTCTCCACATGTTTGTGTTTTTTCCTAGTTTTTTTTTTCTTTTGATTTATTTCTAGTTTTATACCATTGTGGTCAGAAAAGATGCATGGTATGATTTCAGTCTTCTTCACTTAATGAGTCTTGCTTTATGGTCTAATATGTGATCTGTTCTGGAGAATGTTCTATGCACACTTGAAAAGAATGTATATTCTATTGTTTTTGGATGGAATGTTTTGTATATATCTGTTACATCCATCTGGTCCAGTGTGCCATTCAAAGCCACTGTTTGCTTATTGATTTTCTGTCTGGATGATCTATCCATTGATGTAAGTGGAGTGTTAACATCTCTTACTGTTATTGTATTACCATCAATTTCTCTATGTCCATTAATATTTGCTTTATGTATTAGATGCTCCAGTGTTGGATGCATAGGTGCATAGATATTTATAATTGTTATATCCTTTTGTTGTATTGATTCCTTTATCATTATATAATGCTCTTCTTTATCTCTTGTTATAATTTTTGTTTTGAAGTCTATTTTGTCTGATATAAATATTGCTTACCTGGCTTTTTTTTTTTTTTCACTTCCATTTGCACAGTGAATGTTTTTCCATCCTTGCACTTTCAGTCTGTATGCATCTTTAGGTCTGAGGTGAATCTCTTGTAGGCAGCACATGGATGGGTCTTGTTTTTGTTATTCATTCTTCCACTCTGTGTCTTCTAATTGGAGCAGTTAGGCCATTTTCACACAAAATAATTATTGATAGTTATGTACTTATTGGCATTAAAAAATTTGTTTTCTGATTGTTTTTGTCGTTCTTCTTAGTTCCTTTCTTTTTCTGCTGCTCTCTTTCTTTGGATCAATGAATATCTATAGTGTTTTGTTTGGTTTTCTTTCTCTTTATTTTCTGTGTATCTATCATGGGTTTTCGGTTTCTCTTTACCATGAGATTCATGTATAATATCCTAAGTAATTAGTAGTCCATATTTAGTTTGATGTCATTAAAGTTCAAACACATTCTTAAAAAAAAAAAAACAGAAAAAGAAAAATCTTTTTCTTTTCCTTTTTCTCCTCTTCCCTTTTTACTCCCTTCTCCATGCTTTAGTATGTTGTCATATTTTACATTTTTTATTCATATTTTTCTATGTCTAATTATGACTAATTTCCATTTCTCTTCTGCTTAAAGAAGTCCTTTCTCTTAAGTCTGGTTTAGTGGTGATAAATTCCTTTACCTTTTGTTTGTCTGGGAAACTATCTCTCCTTCAAATCGGAATAATTTTGACTGGTAGAGTATTCTTGGTTGTAGTTTTTTCTTCCTTTCAGGACTTTGAATATATCATGACACTTCCTTCTGGCTTCCAAGAAAAATCAGCTCATCATCTTATACGTTTTCCCTTGTAGGTAACTTTTTGTTTCTTACTTGCTGATTTTAAGATTCTCTCTTTATCATTAATCTTTGACATTGTAATTATTATGTGTTGTGATATGGACCTCCTTGGGTTCATTTTGTTTGGAATTCTGTGCTTCCTGCACTTGGAAGTCTATTTCCCTCCCTATGTTCTCAGAGAAGTTTTCAGTTATTATTTCTTCAAATAAGTTCTCTACATTTTTTTCTCTCTCTCTTCTTCTTCTGGGACCCCTATACTACAAATGTTTGTTCACTTGATGTTGTCCAAGAGATCTTTTAATCTATCCTAATCTTTGAAAATTCTTTTTTCTCTTTGCTGTTCAGCTGTGTCCTTTCCATCATGCTATCTTCCAGATCACTGATATGTTGTTTTCCATCCTCTAATCTACTGTTGAATTCTCTCTAGTGTATGTTTTATATCAGTTATTGTATTCTTCAGCTCTGATTGGTTCTTTTTAATATTTTCTACCTCTTTATTGAAGGTCTCACTGAAGTCCTCCATTCTTTTCTCCAGCCCAGTGAATATCTTTATAATCATTACTTTATTTATTTATTTTTTATTATTTTTTTAATGTTTATTTATTTTTGAGAGAGAGACAGAGTGTGAGTGGGGAAGGGGCAAAGAAAGAGGGAGACACAGAATCTGAGGTAGGCTCCAGGCTTTGAGCTGTCAGCACAGAGCCTGATGTGGGGCTTGAACCCACAAACTGTGAGATCATGACCTGAGCCAAAATTGGATGCTCAACTGACTGAGCCACCCAAGTGCCCCTGCAATCATTACTTTAAATTCTTTGTCAGGCATATTGCTTATCTTTGTTTCATTTAATTCTTTTACTGAAGTTTTTTCTTGTTCTTTCTTCTGGAGCATATTCCTCTGTCTCCCCATTATGCTCACCTTTCTGTGTTTGTTTATGGATCAGATGAAACTACTATTTCTAAAGTTGAAGGAGTGGCCTTGTGTATGGAAACCCCTATGCAGATTCTGTGTGGTTGGTGACTTTTGCTGGGGCTGGCTGGACAGTGGTAGTATATGCTAGTTACTCTTTTAAACCATGACTTTTTACAGAGACAATAAAGAAGAAATTATAATAAAAGAAAAAAGAAAAAGAAAAAGAGGAAAAAAGAAAAAGAAAAAAGAAGAGAAAAAAAGAATAAAAGAGAAAAAGAGAATAAGAAAAGAACAAAACTGAAAAGAAAAAAAGAAAAACAAAACAAGACCAATTTTAAAAAAATTTTTAAAAAGGTAAAATAAAACAGCAAAAATTTAAAGAAGAAGAGAAGGGGAAGGGGAAGGGGTAGTTTCTGGTTTGTTTTTTGTGCCTCAGCACCACAGGGCAGGTAGAGTAGGCTTGAGACTTGGGGCTTGCTGAGAAAAAAGCATAGAAAACTTATTTGAAGAAATAGTAACTGAAAACTTCCCTGAAAATGTAAGGAGAGAAATAGACTTCCAAGTCCAAAAGCACAGAATTCCAAACAAAACGAACCCAAAGAGGTCCATACCACAACACACAAAAAGAGAAGCTCACCATTAGCTGGGTCCTGCTCTGGTCTGGGTCCTTGAGGTAGAGGGAGAGAGAGCGTTCCTACAGTTCCTCAGCTGTTCTCAACCATGGTTTTTCCTCTGTGTCCCACTGCATCTTGGGCTGGTGTAGACCTGTGGACCCGGGCTTGCTAAAGTCATAAGCTAACCCAAATGATGGGACCAGCCCGCACTCCTGTCCAGGCTTCCATGGGGGCATGGGAACATAAGCCTTGTTCTCCAGTCTCTCTGACCTGGAGAGCATTCCCACAGCTCCTCTGCTGCTTGGCAGAGTTGTAGTATTGTTTCTTTTGTATGCTAGTTGCTCTTTTAAACCATGGGTATTTTTCTGTGTCCAAGGACAGAGGAATTTATTTCCAGCCCCTTAGTACTATCCCTCCCTACTGCTATTCATTGTGTGGGGAGTGGGGGTTCCCTTTGTTACTATGTCTCTGTCTCCTTTGTTGTTCTCTTGCTGTTCTCTGTCTTTGGTTGTTGAGTAGCTTTTCAATCATCCCTCAGCTCTTCAGGAGCAATTATTCTATTAATAGGTATAATTTGGTGTGTTCCATAGAGGAGGTGAGTTCAGAGTCTTTCTACATCCCCATCTTGAACTGGAACCTACCCCTCAGTCTTTATAACTTAGCCATAGAAGTGATATCTACTCTTCCTTTACTTATTATGAGGAGAGGATCGGATTGCAGTTAAGGTTGAAAGAAAAGAACAATGAAGTGGATTTTGCTTCAGGGTCTTAATTTCCTTCATTTCCACTGGAATATCTTACCTTCTCCTGTCATCCAGCCATGTTATCCTCTCAAATGTACCTAAAACCTCAAGTTTCTTTGGGAAAGGTATCCCTGACTGACTTCCCTTGTTCTTAATGATTTCCACTTGCCTTCAGGGACTTTGCCCTCTGTTGTGTGTTTTCACTTGGAATGGGGATCTCTGAGATCTTGCAGGTTCTTAGGTCTGTGGATGCTATTTCCCTCCATTAGATTATGAGGTGCTATATCAGAACAAGAATTCAAGTTGTTTTTTTGTTTGTCTTTAATCTATAGTATTCTGCACATGCCATTTAATCAGAGGCATCTAGTAACTGTAAGTGTATCTCAAATAAGAATTAATGGTACATGGTGAGATGTTAGTTTAACAAGTAGGGAAATGTCTGTTTCTGTTCAGTCCAGATTCTTAGAGCATGAAGATCCCACTTTTTCGTGCAGTTTTGAGTAAGATGTTTTTCTTTTGCAGCCATTAAATCTTTGCTGTTCTCAGACTCTCAAGCTCTCCTGTCACCCATTATATTCCTAATACAAATGAGAGCTGAAGGAGTACATAAATTAATAGATTGGAGATATTCCAACGTTTTTCAACCCTTGTTTTTAGAAATAACATAGTTGTCATATTTCATTGAATGAGTGATGGTATTCAAGAATCCCAGAAATATCTCTTTTATAACTAAGTCTATCTTCGGAATTTGGAATTTCCTAGCTCCTGCTGAAACTGAATGAATTTAATGGAATGTCACCACTTTAGGAGTTTTGGGTTCCAGAGTTTTTCACTCTGGACACACGGTGTACATATTTGCAGGTGTTGGCAAATCCCACACATGCAGTCTCTTCTTTCTACCCTTTACCCAAACAAAAAATATTTCCATTCATATTAATTCAGTCTTGAACTTATTTTAGAAGCAACTGGAAAAAGCCTCATTTATCTTTGTCGTTATGCAACTGGCCAAGAATTGCAGAAATCATGTGGTTAGATGATTGTTGAAAAGACCTAGCTTATTAGAGATGGGCAAACCTTGGAAGGGTTGATGAGGTTCTTAGAGGGCCCCTGAAGTGTGGCTACTTCTCTGAAAGCTAATCAAATTAATAACCAGTACATAATAACATTCAGGATCTCTCAGAAAGTTATTGCCTCGTGAGGTTATCATCTTTTCACATGTAATTGTCTTTCCCAGCGAGGGCTCCGTCATGGGAGAACTCAGACTAATGGCATTATGCTGTGACTTCAGGCAGTCTCCTTCCCCACCCCCATCCCACCTTTCCTTTCTCAGCCATGGTGGGTCCCCTGTCTGAGCAACAGCAGAAAATTCAGAGCAAGAAAAAGCCCACAGGGTCAGATCTTTACTGCTATATTGTGGGGATGGTCCTATGCTAAGCTGGCGTAAATAAAATATGCTGCTGCTGCTGCTGCTGCTGCTGCTGCTGCTGGCTATGTCTCCAGAGAAAATCATCTGGGAGCCTGTTAGAACAAATAATTAGACATAGTCTCCAGTGATTGGATTTTCTAGGCCTGTGGCTGGTGGTAACTTCAAAGTGAGGTCTGTGCACAGAGGGAAGCATTGAGAATATTGGAGACCAAAGCGTTACATGACCTCAAATGTTTCCCTTGCTTGCTTGCTTGCTTTCTCTTTTGAGCCTGACAAATAGCTTCTGGAGGCCCAGTTCCATTAAGGAAGTTGAAGAACCAATGAGCTTTCCTCTTATTAAAATACTATTTGTTTCACTGGAGTAAAATGAGTCCAGGGTGGGAAGTGGCCAGGATGAGACAGAGTCCACCACGTAAGTCTGCTGGGCTTGTCCTTCCTTGTCCATATCCCTTTGTGCTATTGTCTTGTAAAACTGCAGATATTTCCATACTCATAAACGCCAGTACCAGAAATCAAGACGAGACTTTCTTTTAGATGCGATTGTCTTCCAGTTTGCTGGTAGGCTTTATTTCTAGCTTATTTGTTGGAGTCTTCAGATGTGTCGCCATTTGGGCCTATGAAACTTCATATCTAATTATTTTGAAATTTGGTACCCTTTAATACAAAAGAAATTAAAACAACAACAATGAAAATATTGTCCAATTCTATGCACAATAAAATATCCTTCAGTAATTTGATTTGCAGGAAATGAAAAGTATTATCAACAGAATATGCTTTTCAAAAATTTATAATCCTTTAAACGGGCAAATCCTTTCTCCGGGATTAGTAGCATGGTTTGTGTCCTAGGGGCCAAATCCTATTCTCTGATTCAATCCTCAAATCCTTTCTAACAGTGCCTATATTGATTTCAGACCCAGTTTCCCTTAAGAATCTGAGGACAGAATTTGGTGCTGTGTGTGGAGGTCCTTAAATAAGGATTTTTTAAAATGAAGTTTATCTAAAACAGCCTCTATTTCCAAAAGTTAAATTCTGATGCCTCAATGAGTGTAATAGATGTGCTTAATTTCTTGGTTGTCCTTTGTTTTCTCCATGCATAGCTGAATTCATACTTCTTTGATCTGAAGGAACAAACTAGAAGGTTGATGCTGAACTCCAGAAGTTTTTGGTGACTCCGGGTATTTCCTTAATCCAAAATATTGACACTGAATATGCATATAGTCGATCTTTCTATCATATTTTTAGTATTCTTGGAACTTGGTCTTTTTGAATACAGTGTACGTATAAATGTTTATTATACATACTTACATTCACAGAGGTCAGATGCTCTCTGTTATAAGGAATGTAACTGGTGTTCTGCTCATCTACAGGAAGATGATAATAAATGCTGATGATGATGTGTAGATAACGAAGACAGTAAAAACCCCAAGTTGATTTTTTTAATCATTAAAGAGTGTTTACATTATGAGGAGCACAGTTTTAGTAAATGTGTTATGTTATGTTAATTATTCAAAAAATGGTTATCCATGTATAAAGCAGAATATTTGTTTTATCAGGACACATTATTTCCTACCTAGAGTAGATAACAGAATTTGTTGTTCTGTCTCGCAAAGTCTTTTCTGAGAAAAAGAACTGATATAGAGCAGAGAGGTAGTAAGAGGATCATCAAAGCATGGCCATATCATGAATGCCTACATAGAAGAGAAGTTTACAAAGAAAGTTGGCAGGCAGATTATAGTAAAGTTAACCATGCAATTTGCACAATAACAACATTTTTGAGTGGGTATTGTGAGCCAAGTACTGAGCAAAAGTATTTATAGGAATTGCGTTTGATTCTCAGAACAACTCTATGAAGCAGGTATTATTCCCATTATCATTTTCCATCTAAGGAAAATAAAGCTTAGTTAATATGGAATAGCTTGTCCAAGATCACACAACTAAGTGACTCAGCCTGGGTTTGAACCCATTTGTGCCAAACTCCAATCCCCAGGATCCTAATTCCACCTTCTGTGCCTTTTGTCTTCCCAGTTCTTGTCTCCCAGAAGTGCGCTCTGCACATCCCAACTGTCTGTGCTGCCCTCAGTCTCTAACAGTCTCTAGCTTCCTTTTGCACGTTTTTCAAGGCTTGATTCTTGGCGTTTGCTCTCTGCCACCTCCAGGATCCTATACTCCTCGAACGCTCTTCTGATAATAATGCACTGTCTTTCCATCTCATGCCCATAGGCCCACATCTTAAAGCCACTCCTGTCCTCACTGTACCCTCCAATTCCAGAACCTGTACTTGTTTCCACCTCTGTCTTCACTTCATTATTTCCAGCCTGGGTCAGCCATGCAGGATCTTTCTAGATGAAAATTGGTCCTCTATGGACTTGGTTCTCCCAAGCCTGTGATCTCCACATACCTTCTCACCGTTCTGGAAAGTGGGTCATTACTGAAGGTGGTGCTTAGATTCCCCACAGATCTCTGTTATGGCATCTTATCTGGGTGTCCAGGGCTAAATGGATCACTTTTTATTCATGTCCAGCTGATGCCATCTCATCTTCCTCATAGTAGCAGTTCTAAACTTTTCTATTTTCCTTAAGTCCTCTGAGAGACTGCTATACCCTTACTCTATTTCTTTACCAGGAAAATCAAGGACATTTGATCTGAGCTTCCTCATATTCACTTTTTCCACCTAACAATTGCTCTGCCTGTGTTCTTCATCTCATCCCCCTTCAGCCTCCTCTGGAATCTTCTTCATCAGTTATACTCTACTTTCTATATATTTTCAGTCTTCCTTCTCTGGTGTCTTTTTTCTAAACATGTGGGTTTCCAATACAGTAAGGATTTTTTTTAACCCTTTTAACATCTACAGGTGTCATCCTCCATATATTCTTACTTTTGCCTTCAGTTTACTCCAGAGAATACTCTCCTTAACTTCTGGTAATCTGGCTTTCTCGAAACTGCTACTGAAACCAAAGGCCACATGGATCTCCTAATCCATTGAACCACTGTCCCTTTCTTAGCCTGTATGCTTCTCAACTTTCCTGAAGTAAATGACCTTGTCATGTGCCCTTATTCTATACTTTTTCTTCCATTAGCATCCATGGTACCACATGGCTCCATCTTCTGAACTGATTCCTCTTCTCTTCAGTCTAATTTAATTCAATCAATGTGTATTCAGCATTCACTTATTTCAGCTAAGGTTGATGAAGAAGCAAGATAGTGTTTGGATAATCCCCCAGTGTGGGATATGGCTGATAACAGTGTCACCATCAAATTATTAAACTTTCCTTTCTCTAAAACTAATTAACTAGAATTATAAATTGTGTTCTCTATAACTCCTGGACTTGAAAATTTGGTTGATGGTGATGATGTAATTTATTTGAAATAATCTTGAAAAGGGTACCTTTGTTTGTGAGCCGTGGTTATGCTTGGTACATCTCATTTTAACTCAAACACTACATCATGTGTGTTACTTGCTAGGTACTATTCCCAATGCTTTATAAATATTAACTCATTGAACACTCAAGACAAGTGGGTTATATTGTCCTACAGATAATGAATGGAATTTGCCCTTTGAAATAAAACACAAATTGTTTATCATTTTATGGATCAAATCTGTTTTTAGTTGGATGGTCTTTATTACAGAGTATTTGATTTCTCTTCTACTTAATGGAAAGTTTCTCTCTGGTGGATGTTCTTTAAATAAAATTCAAAAAGAAAAAAAAAAGTGAACACTCTGATTATTCCCATTTTATAGATGAGGAAACTGAGGCACATTTAAATAACTAACTCAAGGTCATATAGCCAGCAAGTGACCCAGCTGGGATTTGAATGCATGCCGTATGGTGCCAGATTTGGTGCTGCAGAGACAGTCAATAGGTGATTATGAATGGAAAAAAATACATAAAGAACTAATTTTCTGATTATTTATCAAAAGCTAATTTAAGATTTTCCTTCCCATTTAAATTGTTTATTTCGTGTATTTTGCACCTCCTTGCTGCTTCCTTTCATCATTTGAGAAAAAAAAATTTGTATTTAAAATGTGGATATATAAATGTGTCAGTGGGACAAGGTAATTTGATCTCCAGGTAACAAGACCTTTCCAGAATCTCCTTCTGGATTTCTATTCTCATTTTAGGCACACCCTGGCGTGAAATGATGGGGAGTCTTTGGAAAAGGTACCCTGAAGGAATCATTGCCTTCTACAGGTGCCTCCCATTTGCTACTTCTTCAGCAGGCTTCAGCTCACCATCCTTCCCCACAGGTGACCTTGGTGGTACTAAGTCCTGCTGCGTCAGCACTGCTATCTGTAAAGGGTGAAGACTTTGTCAAGTGGCTTTTTTCAAAACATGCATTAGCTACTATGCCGTCTTGTTTGTTTACCTTGCACAAGTACCATGAAGTTCTCAAATCTCTTTCGCATCAAGGGGTTTGGTCTGTGGCTAAAGAGAACTGACCACAGCGGCTCACCATCTTTCTGTTGGTTGCTGGTTATTCTGTTACGTTATTCTGTGCTAGAATTCCTTTCTGAGCACCCATATGAATGGCGCTCATTCATATGCTCACACATACGAGATTTAGAATACAGACCCATACTTGAAAGTTAAGATATTAAAATTGTCCGATTGTGTCTTATTTACTTTGTTTGGTGTCACAATATCCTTTTATGAAGTGACAGTAAGTGTTGTCCTTCCTCAAGTGCTTACTCAGCAAAATAAAAAGTTGGTAACTCTATCAAAAAAATTAATCCAAAATGTCGTGTTTCTGTTATCTTCCTAGTGTTGTTATGCTCATTAGATGAAATTGTAAACAGCACAATCCCAGGATCGCTGATCATTTTACATGGTCTGGGTTCCTAAAAATGACATTGAGGTAGACATTCAGCTAGTTAGCCTTCTAGAAAACAAGGCTGAAACTTATGCCAAATATTAGTGTGATTCTGAAACTTAGTGTATAGCTAACATTTATCTTTCTCTTCCCAATCCATTACTTCTATCTTATTCTAGGTCTTGATTCCCTTGGTGTCCATATTTCTAGGTTATCTGTCTCTTTTCTGAACTTAGATCTTATGTGAGGTCCTGCTAACTTAACATTTAATCATTATATTTCTTTGTAACATTTCTGGGTCTGATGTCTCACATGGTCATTTGGATTTTGTGTGTATACTTCTATTTTCCCCGGCTCAATAAGAAGCTATTTGAGGTTAGGCATAGACATTATTTTCTTTAGGTTCCCTGCAGCTCTTAGCTCTGTGTGCCTGAAAGAACATGTGCTTTCTGAATGAATAAATGAAGGACATAATTCAACCTTTACTGGTCATTCAAACAAGAAAGGTTGTTGGGTTTGTCCCGTAGAGTGGAAGTTCTAGTGCTGGAGAAATTTGGCCAAGTTTACTGTCAACTAGAGTGGTATAAGCAAGCTGGCCTGGAGCTGAGTCGCCTGTGATATATCCATGTCATTAGATCTTGTGACATGAGAAGTCAACAAACACTGGATTGCAAATACCACGTAGTGAGTGCCGGGTCTGTGCATGTATGAATGCTCTTTTGGAACTCTCTTGACAAAAAAAACCTGTATGTGGGTTTATATGTCCCAATTAAATGATACAAATAAAAGTGACAGAGGCAGGATTTGAACTTCAACAGATCCACCTCCAAAGTTACAGTTTTTAATCATTACACAACCTTCATGATGCAATGCTTCATAGAATCAGAGCAATCAACATCTAATCCTCATGGGCCCTTATGGTAGAAAGGTCAGCCTAAAGTCCTAGGCAATGCCACAGCATCCCTGCCAGGGTCAGATACTCATTTTCTAGACCACCAAAACTAGTCTCAGAGGGAGGACAATGTATAACAAGTTTAAGGTGCCCTCAGGTGGTTCAGAGTCAGTCTGAAAGAATAGCAGAGAGGCAGCCTGCTCTATCTATCTGTAGGGTGACCATATAATTTACCATTCAAATCAAAATACTTTGGAGAGCTAAAGGAAACACTGTGATAATTATGCAGAAAGTACAAATGTAAGCTGACTACTCCAGGCGGTCTTTACTGGCTGAGTATGTTGAAACCTCTCAGGAAAGGGAAAGAAAAATGCAAGTAAACATGGTAAATGTGGGAAGCCAATGATCTGAAAGAGGACAAAGTTGGGCTGAGGGCACTAAACCTAGGGGCAGAAGTTTGGTGCAGTAAATGATGTTTAGAAAAGACCTGGGCATATACGTATAACAAAAAGAAGCAAAAAATTGTATCCAGACACACAAAACAATAGAGTAGTTTGTGTATATGTGAAAACAAGTCAGGGAAATAAAAAATGCTGAGAATGGATTTCCAACAACTATTTGAAAGTTGAGGGCCAGATAGATCTAACATGCAGTGGGTACGTCATAGCAGGAACTGTGAAACAAATCCTGGTCATCAAAGGCTCAGTATGAACCCGAGAGGGAGTCCAGGTTTGCCGCATCAGTATCTTCTTGGGACCAGGATCATTCCATATTTTTGTCAGGTGATGTACAGCCATCTCTTCTCAGCTGGCTGACTTTTCTGGTACAATAAATGTAAATAAACTTTTGAAATTTGGGAGGCCAACTGTCTACAAGAGAATAAAGTTGGGATCTCATCGTGCACCTAGGAACAAAAAGTGAATGCGGTCCAGGAAAGGGTTGGATGAGTATATGTGACAAGAAGAAACCTGAGATCCAGATGCAAATTGAAGATGATTCAGCAGTATACTTTGAAAATGACAGAAACTCTACATCACCAATCAGAAAGAAACCTTTTGTTGCTTCAAGACTTGCCAAAGACCTTACAAGAGCAGTATGTGCAGTTCTGACTTCTGCATTTTTAAAATGATTCAAAGAGGGGCGCCTGGGGGGCTCAGTCAGTTAAACGTCCAACTTTGGCTCATAGTTTGTGGGTTCAAGCCCTGCACTGGGCTCTGTACTGGCAACTCAGAGCCCGGAGTCTGCTTCAGATTCTGTGTCTCCCTGTCTCTCTGCCCCTCCCCTGCTCATTCATTCTCTCTCTCTCTCTCTCTCTCTCTCTCTCAAAAATAAGCATTTAAAAAATAAATTAAATAATGTAAAAAATTAAAGTCCAGAAAAGAATTACCAGATAGATTACAGTGGTAGGGGCATGGCCTCTTGTGAAATTTAGTAGAGAGAGAGAGAGAGAGAAAGCTAAGGGTTGATTTCACTGTTTTCAAAAATCATGGAGAATATGGATACTCATTATTTTGCCTCTCCACAGTAGGTTGAAAAGAAGAAATGGGCTGACATTGCAGCAAGAGGTATGTCAGCAATGCTTAAGGAAGAACTTCTTGACCAAATACTGGGACAGGGAAGTGCTGAAATGTTTGACCCTATAATCTTTTTATTATAGGATAGAAAATCACTAGTAGTCCTGGGTTGTCATTACCTGTGGTATTTGATGTAGGAGATGCTGAAGAGTGGAGGAATCTGGGAGAGCACAAGGATATCTCTTGACAGACCTGGATGTTCCGAAACTGGTCAGAGAGAAGGAAATGTCAAAGTTAGTTGACCATAAAAACGATCACGTGGACTCTTATCTCTGGGCTATAGATGTGTTGAGATGAATCTTTACACACAGGGCCCTGCCCCTACTCCTGAAATCCAGATGGTGACACTCTGACATTGCCCTGTGACTTCACCAGCGTTATTCCTCTTTATTCTACTTTAGTCCCAGGTGATTCACCTGGGTGGGGACCATGCCTCCAGCTGTGAGTTAAGCATCACTTCTCCCTTTTGAGTGGGAAGAAGCACCTTCTATAGCTGTCCCTCCCAGAAACTCGATGGCTTCCTTAAACCCCAGAGGATTTTCTCTGAGACAGAATGTTTACTATGTTTGGTTTGGTACCCTGTTCTTCTATTAGGAGAGAAGGCATACCCTTGCATAGGGCAGCAGCCAGTATTGGATCAGCTTCAGTTGAGACCTTTCTTGCTATTGCAGAGCATCACATAGGGCTTAGCATCCAGGCTGTCTAAGTCCCACTGGCCACTAGTCTTGGCCTTCGTCCCTCAGATTGTAAAGCCCAAATCTGCAGAACTAGAGCTGCACAGCTGTTCTCAGCAGAGAGGTACTGGTCTCCTTAGGCGGATACGCTATTTACTGCTTGTGAGGCAACTGCACAGGATGTCCCTGAGAATACAGTTTGTCTCTGAGAGGTAGAAGGTGAGTAGGAGCCAAAGGATGTGTATCCATGCATAGTCACCCTGACATTTGCTCTGAAATCACTGAATTGAGTGAGAAAGGGCAAGTGGAGCACTAAGTGACCCCTCTGCTCCCGCATGTGACTCGGGAATCCTATGGCTCTAGGTCCCAGGCTCCATTTCTGCCTCTATTGGAAGCCCTAGATTTGCTGGGCTCTGTGGCTACTGTGCTTTTATGTAAGCAATGGAGATACAATGATGAATAAGACAGATAACGTCTCGCTGTCATGGGGTTTATTCCTAGTGAGAGGAAACAGACTACACACAAAGAGGCAAATAAATAAACAAGAAAATATCAGATGGTGACAGGTGATAGTAAATCAGAGTGATTGATGGGAAGTTAGTATTGGGTGTGGGAACAGTTTAGGCTGAGATGTTGGGGACAGACTCACTGAAGAGGTTAATTAGTAACTTGAATGACAAAAAAAGAGGCAACAAGATGATGCAAGGAAAGAGCTTCAAGCAGCAGGAACTGCCAGTGGAAAGGCCCTAAGCTGGGAATGAGCTCAGTGTTTTTGGAACAAAGAAGGGAGGCCAAATGGGACTGGAGCTGAGTGAGGTTGGGATATGAGATGAGGCTGGAAAGTTTGTCAGGTGCCAGATCACAGGGAGCCATGGGATCCAGGAAAAGAGTGAATTCAAAATGGTCCTAGAATTGGATTAGACTCTGGAGGTCATCTAGCTTGTGCTTCTTACTGCAAGACCGTGATAGCAGAGCGGAGGTGCGATTTCATCACTCCAGCTCTGCCAGCCAAACTTGGTCATGCTCCGACATGGAAACAAGATCTTCTGACCCAGGGTCCTTGCCACTTCCCACCAGATTCCCACCAGGAAGTGGGAGTCCTGAATATCCCACTTTAATAGGGAATTAAATAAACTAATATCTGAGTAACATTGAGAACAATATTCATTACATTATGCTTGTTATATAATAAACACTATATAAATGTTTCAAAGGTAAAAAAAAGACATAAAAACATGGAATTATCCTTCACACACCTTGTAAAAAAAAGGGGGATTATAAACATCTTTGTAGACTAGTTATGCCTGTCTCAGTAGTGAGTACTTAGTTTGCCTGTTTAATGCCACAGACCAAATGCAACCCATTTATTCTACAGTTGAGACACATTCCCACTATAGGGACATATGGTGCAGCTTGTACATCCAGGAGGAGTGAACATTCCACTGTGCACACAAATATTCAGAATCAGAAAATTGTATTGTAAGTTATGTACACACAGGGCACATGTGTGTATATATATCTTGGTTTTTCAAATAGCAATGACATTGCCAAAAGGAGTGATAGCTTTCACATCCTCCTCTGAAAAGAAGGTTTTACTGAAGAGGACATATGGAAATACATTTTGGAATAGCTGAGATCTTCAGTTCTGAAAGGATTTGAGGCTGGATCGATTAAGCACAAACCCATGGCAAGAGATGTGCTGGTGGAATAGAAGTTTGTTGTCACGACTCAGGCCCTCATTCGGGATTTAGAGCCCAAAGATCTGCCACGAGCAGATGCAAGGGCAAATCACACCCTCTTTCTCTGGCCTGAATCTCCATTCATCCTACTGCCTTCTATACTTTCTCCTTGTTCTCTCCCATTAACTGATAGGAGGGCTCTAATAGACTTTCTGCTTTCTCTCTCTTTATTCCTCCTTTATCTCTATCTTTTAGGGAGAATGTAATAGAGAAAAGTCTCACTCCTTCCTCCAGAGCTTGAAGAGACAGGAAGGGCATCCTCCCTTCTGGGGTAGAAGATGAAGGTATAAATGAGGTGATGGCTTTGAATCAAAGATGGTAGGGCTAAGAGAAACATCAGAGTCCATGGAAATACCTCTTTACTGTTCAGCTTTATGGAACATGTAGAAGGAGTTTGTACATGTTACTAAGGTAACATGTTAAGGTAAGGTAAGGTAAGGTAAGGTAAGGTAAGGTAAGGTAAGGTAAGGTAAGGTAAGGTACCATTAGCAGGTAAGGTACCTGCTAAGGTAAATGGAGGAGATCGCTTACAGCTGAGGTGTCCTACTTGGGTACTCCAGCTACCTTAGATTCTCCAGGTACCCTGAGGGCCAAAGGGACCCAAGCTTTACAGAGGCTCTGTGAACTTCAAGGTCAACCTAGGTATCGATATCCAGCTGAAGACAAGGGAAAAGAGAGCATGGAGGGCCAGCTGCAAGAATTATAATTCAGGTCTAATTACAAACCTTGGTGCATGTTCCATTGGCTGGAGCCTGTCATATGGACACATCTGACTATGAGGAAAGCTGGGACCTGGGTTTAGCTGTGTGTTGGAGAGGGAAGGAAAGAGGTTTGGTGAATAGGTAGCCAGTCTCTACCATGGAAAGTATATGACCAATGGTACTCCAGAGACAGTGGCAGAGTTGAAATTAAGACCCACCTTACTTAACCCATAGCACAGTGCTCTCCTCACCAAACTACCCTCTGTTATATCATTCATATGTTCCCTACCTTTAAAAAAAAAAAACACTTCCCACAAAAGGTGGTAAAAGGAAACCAAGAACCATTTTCTTTTTCAACATTTATTTATTTTTTGGGGGGACAGAGAGAGACAGAGCATGAACGGGGGAGGGGCAGAGAGAGAGGGAGACACAGAATCGGAAACAGGCGCCAGGCTCTGAGCCCAGAGCCTGACACGGGGCTTGAACTCACAGACTGCGAGATCGTGACCTGGCTGAAGTCGGACGCTTAACCGACTGCGCCACCCAGGCGCCCCCAAGAACCATTTTCTAAGGAAGATTGAAATGATGTGAAAGCATCAGCCATGTTTGATATAGAAAACACAGAAAATTGTTAGTCTCAGGGACCCAAGGAACCAAAATGCATCTGATTGCCTCAAAGGTCATTTTGTTAAAGTGAGGCCTGCTCTGCAGAATGACGAATGTGCATTAGAAAATCCGAAGTAATTACTGAGGATATTCAAGGCAAAACTGCCTACCCAATTTGTATGACATGGATTTTACCCATGAAAAATGTGCTCCATGTTCGAGAAAATGTCAGGCCATGACTGAAGCTCATGTCGATATCAAGACTACGAATAGTTATATGCTTCATTTGTTGTGTGATCATATTTGGAAGACCTCTCACACTCAGAACCTACAGGTCCACCAAATCCAGAAGAAGATGATGGAAGTCATGACTGAAGAGGTACAAATGACTTTAAATATGTTGTCAATAAACCGATTGCAGTCAGCATTGGGAAAGACATAAAAAAGCCTTGCCAATCTATTTATCTTCTCTATGATATGTTTTTTGAAAAGTAAAAATGCTAAAGAAGCCCAGGTTTGAATTGGGGAACTCACGTCACTTCATGGTGAAGGCAATAATTCTGGAATGTCCCCTGGGATAAGACAGGTGATACAGCCGAACGAGTGGATGGATATGAGCCACTAGTCTACAAATCTGCTTAAAATTCAGACTTCAAATGGTGACAAATGAAAAGTCTTATCTGTGGAGGCAAAAGGACACGCATGGCCCAGTAATGCCATTCTGGCATATCTTCAGTCAAATTCTACTCACAAGAAAGGCCCTGGTACAACTTGTGGGAATCTCACAAAGAAAGGTCAGCCTTGCCTCCTGATAAGACAGAGAATTTCCACTGTACCATGAATTCTTTGTAAGGAAATCAGCTTCCGAATCCTCAGCCTTGCTTTTTCTTACTCCTTGCTGTCCTTCCCCACTTGGCTGCTTCCTGAGGACCTGGGGAGGGAGGCAAGACGAGGGTTATTGCGCGGTTCACTGCAAACACCTGTCTCTTGGTTTTACCTCAACCTTTTGATTCAGATGTTTTCACTTCCTCCCCTTTTTACGTTTGGCCCTTTGGTCTCTGTCCCCGGAGCTGACTTTCATCATCCAATTAGAAATAATACCCTCTTCTTGCTACCAGCTTTTCTGGGAACCGGAGGGAGTAAACCCTAAGCCTCCCTCGCAGCCCGTGGGGCCAGCAGCGCTTCAAAGGAGCGTGGTGGCGGCACCACCTCCCGGCTGGGCTTCTTTTCTGTTTGAACAGCTTCTATTGCTCACTGCTGATCAGTAACTCAATGATTCATTAAACACACAAACAATGAGCGAATCTGTTCCATTAGCAAGGCCACCTGTTGATCTCAGACATCCTCAGCTGAACTCGGTGAACGTGAACAACAGAATGGCTGCCTCCGTGGAGGGCCCCGGCTGCATTTGATGGCATGTTGCGGCAGGAAAGGCAGAGTCCCAGGCTTGCTCGGGCTTTTATGCTTTTCCTTTCATCTGGTGGCAGGGCGGCCAGAGTATACTGCGGAATACAATGCTGTTCTCTATAATCAACTGGAAAACTCCAAGAGGTTGGTCATTATTGCCTCCTTAGGCTTGTGGAATTAGACAAAGAGGAGAGTGGGAATATCTTGTACTCTTTTGCGTGCCAGTGGCAGGGCAGCAGAATCAGCCGAGTGCTAAACAAAAAACAACAAAGAAAATGAAAGAAACAAAACATAACAAAGTATGTGTAAGAGCAATCTTATTTATTGCAGCCATACCTTCTCTCCCCTGGAAATAATACAATCTCTGCTACTTAGCCCCTAGTTTCTGTAGCTGATCCAGGCCTTTAGGAACTAGTCTACCAGTGTTTCCCAGTTTATTAGAAATCAAGGCTACTAAAAATCCTGGAAAGTTGACATTTTGTTATTTAAAAAAAATAGTGCTTTCTCTTCCCTTATGCATAACCAACCCCTCTAATCGTTGTAATAGAAGAGCTTTCATAAGGTTGGCAATGTTTGTTTAGAGCCTAAAAACTGTATCGTATCAGGAATAGGGAGACATAATCTTTACTCAACTGAATATAAAGTTGCCTCTTCAGAGTGAATTTAGTTTTTGAGTGCCACAGTCATTACAATTTGTACTGCGTACTTCAGAATGGTTAGGTTTAAATTTCTCTACAGTGACACTTTGATTAAAATATTTGATTACATAGTCCAGTTTTTATGCTTTTGATGGCTTTATTCTAGACTATCATGAAACACTTTGTTGTTCATTGGTTCGTGTAAGAACATAGATGAATTACAGGGAAATGACTCTTTAACAAAAGTTCCAGTTCCTGTTAGTTTATCATGTAAAAATTTGTTTAAATTAGTAATGAGTGATTATATATTTAAATATGATTTATTGTCAAATTGGCTAACATACAGTGAACGGATAAATAAGATGTAGTTTCTATATACAGTGGAATACTACTCGGCAATGAGAAAGAATGAAATCATGACATTTGCAGCAATGTGGATGGAACTGGAAGGTATTATGTTAAGTGAAATAAGTCAGAGAAAGACGTCATGTAAAACTTTTAATGTTTTTTTTAAATGTTTATTTATTTTTCAGAGAGAGACAGACAGAGAGCAAGCAGGGGAGGGGCAGAGAGAGAGTGAGACAGGATCTGAAGCAGGCTCCAGGCTCTGAGCTGTCAGCACAGAGCCGGATGTGGGGCTCAAACTCACGAGCAGTGAGATCATGACCTGAGCTGAAGTCGGATGCCCAACCAGTTGAGCCATCCAGGTGCCCCATCATGTAAAATTTTTAAACAATCATCAGTTTTAAATCTCTTGACAGATTTCAGAGATTACTGTTGCTAGTGGCTGTTTTGCTTCCATTTTTGTGGCCCTGGAAATGGGAGAATGCCAGGCAAGGAATTCATGTTGAGCTTTTTTCCTGAATATTGTTTTGCTTTTAGAGGATGGGCTTTGAGCTTCAAGCATTCAGAATGAACACTATGAACAGATGGAGGCAGGCAGACTCCACTGCTTGGGTTCTGCAGGCAGGTGTGAGCATATCTCCCTCATCCAGCACATAGAAGGACCACGTGCACTTTCAAAGGGATTTCTGCAATCCTGGTCTTTTGACAACCACGACTACAATTTGATTGCCAAATGCAGGTGGTTGTGCAGAGGCCCAGTTGTGCAATCAAAAGAATCCTCAGAGTCTTCTGTATAAAAAGGAAAAGCACAGGGAGCAACTTTTTAAAAAAGACTAAGTAGGAGATAGCCACATACAAATTAAAAATTAGGTGGAAGAGGGGCACCTGGGTGGTTCAGTCCACTAAGCCTCTGACTCCTGGTTTCAGCTCAGGTCATGATCTCATGATTTGTGAGTTTGAGCCCCACATTGGGCTCTGCGCTGGCAGTGGGGAGCCTGCTTGGAATTCTCTCTTTCTCTCTCTCTCTACCCCTCTCCTGCTTGCTCTCTCTCTCTCTCAAAATAAATAAACTTAAAAAAAATTTTAAATTAGGTGGAAGACTCATAGCTATCCTCTGATGTAATTAGACTAGCACCGTCCAATAGAACTTTCTGCAAGGCTGAGGATGTTTTGCACCAAGCCATGGAAAAGCCTAGCCACATGTGGCCATTGAGCACTTGAAATGTGGCTAATGTGACTGGGAAGCTAAATTTCAACTTTAGCTAATTTAAATGGGCACACATCTTTAGTGGTGCTGTGTTGGACAGAAAAAGATTATTCTATAAGTCCACGAGGGACACAGATCAGGTTGGTCCTGCAATATTCCCAGGACTGAGGGGGGTTTTCTACCTTCATTGTAAGTTCCTAATAAGTATTTGGTGTGTGAAAGCATAACTCTGATCATGGTCCATCCTTCTTTAACACCCTCAGGAGCTTCTCCCAACCTGGGAACTCCAACTCCTGGCAGACCCCTCAGCTCCTTCTACCTTCTGCTCCAGGATGTCCAATTTTTATTTTTATTATTTGTATTTATTTTTAATGTTTACTTATTTTTGAGAGAGACAGCGTGCAAGAGAGCAGGGGAGGGGAGGAGGGAGAGGGAGACAGAGGATCCCAAGCCGACTCTGTGCTGACAGCAGAGAGCCCCATGCAGGGCTTGAACTCACAAACCAAACCACAAGATCATGGCCTGAGCTGAAGTCCGATGCTTTACGGACTGAGCTACCCAGGCACCTCCAGCATGTCCAATTTTTAAATCTATCCTTTGACTTGTCCTCATCTTCCTGTCTCTGTGCTTTTGCGTGTGAAGTTTCCTTTGCCTGGAATGCTCTTCTCCCCACTTGCCATCTTGGCAGACCTCTGCTTATCTTTCATAACCGGAAAGTCTTCACCAACTGGCCCAAATGGAGTTAATCACCCTCATCCCTTGGTTCCCATGGTAGTGCAGTATAAATGTCAGAGTGCAGATGTCTTAGGGCAGACTCAGATCTGTGTGTAAATGTTTGTAAGGAAATTCCCAGGGGAAACTAGGAAAGGTGTGGGTGGGGGGTGGAGGGCAGGGAGGGGAGGAAGCCGAGTAACTGTGCAGTCATGAAGTCCAACCAAAGATCCAATTTGCCCCATCTGCAGGCAGATTCAGGAACTCTATAAATCAAGTGTCAGTGTTTTCCTGACCATGGCAAAGGAACTAGTGTGTTCAAACTCTCACTTCCATCAGTTACTGGTTAAGGACCATCCAGGGAACATGCACTCCCAGACACTGCCCTCTCCATTTGTGTGGGTACAGGAGACTCAGAAGATAGTTTCCCAGGAAAGAGGGCAGGTTCTGGCTGTAGGAAGTTTTCTGTCTCATGGGATCGATGGGGCAGGCAGCACAAAAGTAATGGAAAAGGATCCTGAAGGATTTTGGGGCAGAAACATGAACATTAGACATCCAATGATACCCTCTACAAGGGGTGTGAGAATTGAGTCTATATGGGTTGCAAACCCAGATCAATCTTATCCTAGAAAAGTGGCTGGTTTCCAGTCTCTGTAAACTTCAGAAAATAATTACATCTTACTTTCAGACTCAAGGTAACAGACTTAATTTAACATACTTAAATATGATAATATGTCTAAAGTATTTAGCATAGTTGGGGTTTACTAGCAAAAAATCAAAAATTGCATCTGTTATTAAAACATAGCACTTTATTGTGATTTCTGACAATAAAAGTGCTGTCTGGCAATAATGTGATATCTGATTCTTCCACTGGCTTTGAGATTCTCTAGGGCAATAATATGCCTCATTGATCTTTAAGTCACTGGCACTTAAGCCAATGCTTGACCCCGAGTAGATATCAGATCAATAGTTCTTGAGTAAATGAATGATACTCAACTTTGAACCTAATCTTTCTTATCATCTCTGATGACATGTTACATTGAAAAAGCTCTATTCATGTGTCTCTTTTTCCCATTAGACCATAACGGTAGGGTTTCTTACCCTTTTTGATTCCTTTAAACGTAGCACAACCTGGCATACGGCAGTTGCTAGACAACTGTTTGTTGAACTGATGTTTGTTGGGTAAGAGTCCACAAAGTTCCAAGGGTAAGAGTATTATAAAGTGTTGTTTTCTTCATGTCAGAGTTTGTTTGCAGACTGTGATCTCAGATCACTTATGGTTGAGTACAGAAAAACAAAACCCCTCTAGGTTTTTCAAAGAAGAATGTAATTTGATAGAGGGAATTAGGTGTTACAGTAGACAGAATTCCTAATATGCTCACGCAAAGATGTCTCACCCAACTCCCAGAAGCCACGAATATGCTGATGCATCACTCCTGTGACTATGTGATGTTATATGGCACTATTCCCAGTACCAAGGTGGGTTTTCTACTTTCATTGTAAGTTCTCAGTAAATACTTGTTGTGTGAAAATATAAATCTGATCATGGTCCATCCTTCCTTGGCACTCTTATTGCTTCTCCTGGCCCATAAAGAGAGATTACCTGGGTGGGCCTGATCAAATCACACAAGCCCTTAAAATCAGGGAGCTTTGTCTGGCCGAGAGGAGAAAGAGAATCAGAGTCCAAGTGTGAGGGGATTGGGTATGATGGGTTCTGCTCTGGCTGCCATGTTGGGCAAAGGACTCAGTGTGTCATTGTTGGTTTAAAAGTGGAGGATGCCGCTTGGGGAAGGGTGTGCATGGCTTTAAGGAGATGGGAGACCCTTCTGTCTGACAGCCAGCAAACAATTGGGGACCTAAGTCCTCAAACTACAAGGAGATAAAGTCTGCCAACATCCTGAATGAGTTTGCAAGTAGATTCTTCCCAGACCTTCCAGATAAGATCCCTGTCAACAGTTGACACCTTGATTTGAGCATGGTGAGACTTTGACCTAGAACCCTGTTGAGCCCACCTGACTTCTGATCTACAGAACCATGAAGTAATAAACACGTGCTATTTCAGGCTGCTTTAAGTTTGTAGTAATTTGCTACACAGCAGTAGAAAACTAATACCAGTGCTTTTTAGATTGCAGAAAAGCCTGGAGTCAAAAAAGTAAGGTGGGCTGCTCCTTGCTTTCAGGTTGCCATCACAGGCTTCCAGGTAGCTGTGGGAAATCACAACTGACCCACAGCCCTGAAGCTGGGGCCTGGCAGTGAGAGAGACCAGCCAGCTGCCACGCTGGTCACATCTGCTAAAGCTCACATTGTCACCCTGGACCAGTGCTGAGAGAAGGATGGGGCTCTTGCTCTCTTCTGCCTTACAGATATCCCACGAATGAATTCTATTATTAAACATGTTATATACAGAACATTGGTGGAAACGAAGTTTGGGGACATGTGGCTCCCAGACATCTAGCACCCAAGATAAAGGGGAACCTATGAAAGGGGTCAGGATAATGCTGATTGACAACGAATGGTATCCAGTATGGTTCTTCAAACTTTCAAGATCCCTTTAAACCAGCCTTCCAGTAGGAGTTATTTTCATTTTACAGATCCAGAAAACTGAGGCTCCATTGGGCTAAATATCTTGCACCCAAATCTCCTCAATAGCAAGTAGCAAAACCGAGATTAGAACCCTGATCTGTTTCTCCCCAAATCCACATTTTCTCCCTCTGCCACTGACGCTGGCCATGAGGTGGAACTTACATGACTGGCTGACAGTTGGATTGTGGAGGCTCAACTGAGGAGGCGATAGAAGTGGTAGCAATTTCATTTTATTAAAAAAAAAAAAAACGTTTTCCTCAGGTTTCTGGCAAGGGTTGCTGTTAGTTTCTTGTTGGAACCCTCTCTAGCACTGTCTCCTCCCCCCTTGCTCTCATCCAACCTTCCTCCTTGGCCCATAGTCTCTGAGTTTGGACACAGACCCTGCAACGTGTGCTCTACTTTCTGGGTCTATTTTGGTGAAGGGTCCTGCCTGCTTTCAAGGGGCTGTCCCTGCCGTCCTTTTGTTTTGTTTGCTGCACACAATTGGCCCTTCTTTTCCATGGTCAGGGTCTCTCTGCCTCTCCCCCACTGGGGGCTGGTGCTGGACTGAGGATCAGCATCAGGAAAAATATCCCCTCCAGAGGGGGGGCCATGGAGCATTTCCCCCCGGTCGGCTCTATCTTTGCTGCATACCAATCCAATTACAAAGAAATTGGCCCACAGGTTCAAGCATGAGAGCGATTTGGACTTCTCTCCTCCCTTGCTGACAGTTTTAAACCTGTTTTCTTTAAAAACCCAACTCTGGGAAGAAAGTTTAGCACCCAAGCTCAAGAGAGGTGGGATGCAATCATCCCAGATATCAGGGTATAGTGAGGCTTAGAGAAGGAACTTTGAATTCTATTTTTCAGGAAAAAATGAAACAAAAAGAGGTTCTCTGGGATTTACCTGTGACTGCAGATTGGCAGCAGGAGGCTGGTCTTTTCAGGTCTGACTTGACTGGCTCTCTGGGTTCCCTTCTTTACCCTGGGTGGCTGCTCTTTTCTCTCTGGACTTTTCCTCAATGATGAGGAATTCATTCCTAGGTTTCTGGGGTGGGAGGAGAAAGAATGCTTTCAATCGTCTTTACTATGCCATAAAAGACATGATTTTTTTTCAAGCATGTGTCAAAAGAGAAGTGCATAGCCCACCTACTGAGCAAATTTGGGATCAGCCAGGCTTTCTTCACTCAAAGATCCCATAGGAACACTGTCAGGAGAGAGACATGTGAAGGAATGTGCTCCCTCTGCCTTTTTAAAAATCAATTTAAACACACCTTAAATTAAAAACCCAACTTAACTAAAAAGAAAGCAGATATAAAGTTGTACATGTAGTTGAGTTTTTTTTTCCTTTGGCCCCAAATTCCTCAGGCTGGGTTTTCCTGAAGTGGAGTTATCCTGGGCTGCATATTGACATCAGTCAAATAAAGGATGATCCTTCCTTCTGTTCCCTTGTCTTTTTGAGACAGATCACCTGTCACTTCCTATCAGCATACCAGTCACACTTCTCCTGTGAGGATCTGTGTGGAGTTTCTGGGGGAAGTCTAGCTCACTTGTGCTGAGATGCTCAGCTGGCAGGGAGCCCGAGACCACTCCATCATCGCAGGTCACATCGGAAAGCCTCATCAGAACTGCTCTTCTCTTCAGAAAGATGTCTCAGAGGGTTTCCAGGGTGATTCAGAACATCCTCCTGAGATGCTGAGAGACTCAGGTCAGAGGATGCGTCTAGACGCAGGTATGTACTCTGCTGGAGACCTGGGTATGTATGCGCGTACTCTGTTTGGGGGTGGGTGGAGGGGGAAAGTCTATAGACCAGCTGGGGGAACCAACAGGTACAGCATGATTACAAGTCAGACAAATATTATGACGGGGAGAAGGATGTGGTGAGGGCACAAAGAAAGGGTACATAAACTTCACAGAGCAGGAGGACCTTCCAGAAGAAATAGAAATGGTGCATAAGACTGCTAATGACATAGCCACAGTCTCTGTGATGAGACCTCAGAAACTGACCTGAGAACAAAGGTGTGTGTTGCTGAGGGGAAACTTGCGGGGGGACTACTTTCATTAGATCCAGACTTGGATGAACGGTAGCGGCCCCACAGCCATGCCCACGGATTCTGCAGCTACTCTTTGATGTCCTTTGACTTTACATTGAAGATACATGAGAAGATAGGAGACGAAGATGACTCCTCCCTCAGTTTAGTTACGGCACCTGCCTCACCTCTTCTGAGCTTCCAGCCCTTGGGTCGCAATGAAAAAGAAGATGTAGGGATCATCCTGTTCAACTGTCAAGTTTGGGGGTGAATGAAATATCCATAAGGGATCTCCAAGAAGCCAGAAAACTCATATTTACTTTCAACCAGGGAGAATTTGAACCTATGTCTCCAGATTTAAAAGTCTAGGGTATTAATTCATTGTGACATCTGGTCCTTCTCTTCGATATTTTAAAAATAGGCTAGAAACAGAATTGTGAATCCATGCTCCAAAGCACTCCACTCAGATTCTGGGAAAGAATGCAACTCTGAGTTTATCTTGTTTATCCAACTAGTCTCTGGTCATTTGTGTAACATGATATTTCTTCCATTGGATGCTGTAAGCCAATTTCTAGCACAAGGTTTCCATTTTGTTTTAATCATCCATGAAAAAAAAGAATGTGGGAATGTCTGTGTTGCCATTTTCTAGGACTGTGGTGGCACCAGTAGCTGGCTGCTGGCTTCTAGTCTTTGCTGCAGCCACTTGAAAATGTGAGATTCTCTACGAATCCTAGAATTTTGGAACTAGAAAGAAAATTTAGCAGTACGTAACAAGAACCATAAAGATGCTCATACCTTTTATTCCAGTCAACCCACTCTAATGAATTTCAAAGAAATATCACTCACCAGACCCTCAAATATGCATTTTCAAAGATGTTCACTCTAGAATTTTTTTTGTAGTAAAAAAATGAGAAATCACCAAGATGTTCAACATTATGGACCTTGATTTAAATGTTGGGGTACATTAACTTCAAGGAATATTCTGCAGTCCTAAAATAATTATGAAAGCTGCTTTACATTCACAAATGTCTATGGAAACCTACTATGTAGCTGTGCCCTAAGATAATAAAGAAATATGCAGACTTCAAATCTATGTTCCCTGTGACCTTAGCTATGTGAAAGACATATACGTACAGAAGAAAATTTGCAGAAATATTATTAGTTGGCAAAGTAATAAATACTTTATAAGTGCTTTTGAAGAAAAATTTGTTACATTGTCTTGTGTCAATTAATATGTGTAAAACTTATGATAGGAGGACAGAAGGTGCTACTAGCTTTGGGAAAGACTTCTGAGAGGTAAGAGTGAACATTCATTCATTCGTGGTACATATATTTGAGCAACTACTGCATGCTAAAAAATACAGCAGTGATTAAGACAGAGACATAATCCTCACAAGTGTTAGGTCTGTGTTTTATTTTTATTAATATTTATTTAATGAATA
Organism: Prionailurus bengalensis; assembly: GCF_016509475.1. Taxonomy (NCBI): domain Eukaryota; kingdom Metazoa; phylum Chordata; class Mammalia; order Carnivora; family Felidae; genus Prionailurus; species Prionailurus bengalensis. Next base: position 101,851,623 of record NC_057355.1, read on the forward strand.
TTTGAATCTGAAAAGTAACCTTATAATAATCTATGCTAATTTCCATCTTTCCTATCTTTTTCCTCCAAAAAACACTTGTCGTCGAAGTAAAATTTAAGTTATGGAGACAGTAATTTGCCTGCAGTCACACAGCTTATTTGTAACAAGCCTGATATTAGAATCTGATTCTTGGGTTACCACCTCACCTCCACATTTCTCTTATGATCAGTCTCTTAGAAACAAGTTGTTGGAATAACAATGGAAACTCAGAAAGAGTCTTTAGAACCATGATATTGGGCAGAAAGCGAGAATGATCAAGACCTGTGCTTCTCAAGCTTTATTGTATGTAAGAATTACCCAAGAGCCTTTGTCCAAGTGCAGAGTTTGAGTCTGTAGTCTGGGGTGGGGCTTGACATTCTATATTTCTCCTAAGCTTCTCGGTGATGCTGATAGTGCCTGTTCTTGAGTAGCAAGAATGTGAGGATATAAGCTGTCCAAATATGGGTGAAATTTCAAGTTTAATCTATAGCCAGTGTTATTTCTAATTTTGTCCATGGGGAAGTATAGATGTCAATTTTTTACAAAGCCTAAGTTTACTGTTATTAACCGCTGACGTGGTTTTCCTTTCCCTCTTAGCACTTGCTCTACATCTCAGTCTCTCTCATGCAGCAGGCCTGTGAAAGACAGGAAGAATATTCTAGAACCACATCACTATGGGATAATGGAATAGGAATTTATACTTGGGTCATTTGGCTCCCAAGCCCTTTCTCTTAACTGCTGTGATGCATATTCACATATGCATGATGTTTCCCCTTCACCTACCAGTCAAGGTCCAGGTCTTGGAGTCAAGATCAAAGTTGGGTCTGAAAGCTAACTAAGCACTTAGTACTGAGGGCCAGTTACCTCATCTGTTGGTGTTCCTATTTCTTCATGTATAAATATAGCTAGTAGTAGCACCCATCTTATTAGATGCTTGTGTAGATTAAACAAGATAATGTACACAAATCACTGACCTCCCTATCTGCATGGAGTGAATGCTCTATAAAGGTAGCTATTATTGTGTTGGCTGAGTCTGAATCTCATTCTGAATTCTTCCAGAGGAGTTCACACAAACCTAGTGCTTGAGGCAGACAGGATATCAAATACAGTAAAACCTTGGTTTTCAAGCATAATTGGCTCTGGAAACATGCTTGTAATCCAAAGCACTTGTATATCAAAGCGAATTTCAAGAACCAATGGCTCAGTTGTGATCATGTCACGTTCTGTGTCAGGTACTACTCGTATTGCAAGACATTGCTCATTTATCAAGTTAAAATTTATTTTGCTCATCTTGTGGAACACTCACAGAACAAGTTACTCACAATCCAAGGTTTTACTGTAATGTATTTATTTAAAATTTAATATTTAATTGAGCATACTCTAAATATAAAAATGTAAATATATGAATAAAATGCTAAGTAAATAATAATGAAACATAAATAAAGCATAAATATATACTTATATAAACATATAGATATACTTAAATAATATCTAATGTATTTCATTAATTAAAATATTTATACAAAAGTATATAAATATGTGGACAAAATGCAATTTAGAGAAATAATGTATATAAGTATATGAAGTTTAAATAACGTGAATATATTATAAAAATGTAGTGTAGTTTAAATAATTTAAATTCCAGTAATACATATAGTAAAATAAATATATCAATACTATTTCATATATGCTATATAAACGTTATATTTGTATATATATGAATGTGACAGGTGCTAATGCACAAAGGTTTTTGAATATGAATACTATGACAACACAGAAGATAGTAGCTTGCTTTCTGGCATGATGGGGGAGATAACTTTTGAGCTTAGTCTGGAAGGATAAGTTTGAGGTTGGGAAAAAGCACTTCAGGCTGAGGGTTTGGGGTAAAGAGGGCAGCAGGCAATAAGGCTGTAATGAAGATTGTTGCTGGTTTATAAAGAGCCCCTAAATCATAGCCCTGATCTGTAGACTGTGGGGGGGCCATGGGAAGGTGGTTTTGAGCAGGCCAGTCATGTGATTAGATGTGCCTTTAAGTCTGTGGGGTGGACAACTTGGTTAGAAATACGTTGGCCTGCTCTCTGCTTTTTTCAGGAGTCTACACTGTTTCCCAGGCATCATCAAACCCTGCAATAGTCTTTCAAATCTGCCCTAGCCATTGAAAAGGTAAGGGGGAAACATCACTGTGTAACTGGGTATTTTCTAATCCTTGTGCCTCTGCGTACTAAAATTTCACTTTCAATGGTAAGGTTTGAGGCATTTTCCCTGAAGAGGAAAGAATTATTGATGCAAAAGATGTTACCGAAAGGGAAAATAATCAGATGGGAAAAAAAAGGGGGGTGAACACAGAGAAATGCCTTACTCCTGTTCCTACTGTTAACTTCTAATTTCTTATCCTTGGAGATACTTCCCCTTAACTTGACCTTAAAAAGAATGAACTCTGAATGTCACAGGAGTCCTTGTGATTGATCGCCAGGTAGAGACCAAAGGTAGAATTCTGTGATGGTGGAGGGGAATTTTAATTCTCTTCCTTCATCAGTAGCTAACTTAGGTGGTTAGAGAAGGAAAGGAAATGTTTCCTTAAAAAGGAAACATTCTAAAATTAGAATCTGATGCAACCTCTCATATCATTCCCAAACAGAATCATTTTACTGGCTATTTGTTGGCAATCAGATGCATAGATCTGCATATTTTTATTGGCCTTTGCCACAGAAATAGCATCTCAAAGTCTTTTCCCATACGTATCACACAAAAATAAATGATAATTCTATTTGACAGTTCCTTTCATCTAAGGATCTTAATCACCCAAACATTCCTTAATAAAAACTTGCAACACCCTGTGAGGGAGGTAAATATTAGTGTGCTATTTTATGAATGAGGAAGATGGTTAATGAGGAGATTAAGCTATTTGCCTATAACGAGGTAAGTTTGTAGATATGGAGTCAAATTTCCACCCTCTGCGAGGAACTCGATAATTGTTAAACTAAGACAAAGCCTTTACTTATCCTTTAAAAAAGATTGAGCAAAATTGAAACCTGGCTTTTTTGTTCCCAAGTTACTAGACTTCATCCCCAAACAATGATAATACATTTTTCAAAAAGAGAGAGGCTCATATTTACAGGTATGAATTCATTTCTCCATTGCTTTACAGAACCTTAAGACTGTAGCATGTTGTTCCCTAAACAATCTGTAACTGAATCACAATCTTTTCAAAGAAGGTGTGGAATTTGTTATTATGTAGTATAATCTTTGTCTTCCAAATCTATCCTACATTTAGATCTATGTCTTCTTGTAAAATGCTCCTAACATAGTACTTTGCTGCCTTAGATAAGAATAATTTCATACCACTTATTAGGATGTAGAGTTCTAGTGTGTTTTCTCTACTAATCCCAGATATATTTTATTGAGCACTTATTATGTGACATCCTCTTTGCTAAAGGCTCAACATAATTCACATTTATTCTTTCAACACTGTGAAAGAGTGTTGACATATGAGAATCTATCCCCATTTGACTCATGAGAATCTGAAGCTTCAAGGAAATTGGCTCAGTCAGGGTAACACAGACAGGAGGTAGTAAAGCATGGAATCTCCCCAGATTGTCTGACCCCAGGACCCAACCATTTCCAATATTGGATCATAAGCAACACCTTCAGCTCAGTAGAATTCTTTCCTAAGGAACAATAGAAGTTTAATGTCTGTTTTTTTTTTTTCTGTGCTTTAGAAAATGAGCTTGAACATTTGACACACTTTGTTTACCTGCAGTAGAAATTTGTAAAATGGTTCCTGCTATAGGTCCAGATATAGAATTTGTAGGAGACCTGACAGTGGCTATAACAAAGCATTAATCTTTAGAATGTTTCCTCGATCCTCAGAGTTCTCATTATCCTTCACAGAATGGGTTAAGTATTCTACTTTTTACCAGTACCTTCTGTCTTCTCAGCCACACCCAGCGTCTCCTCCAGGATACATACTTGGGGTTGGTTGTCAAAAGTTCATTTTGTTGTTTCAAAGCCTTTTTCTGTCTGATACTCAATTTTAGTTCCCTTTCCTTTTTTGTTTCCTTTATGAAAAGTTGGCAATACCTGAAACTCTATTCTCTCCTGATCATAACGGCATTCCTACTCTATTACTATCTACCTCTTTGGTGCTATGGGGGACTTTTCTAAAGGTTGTTTGTTTTGCTGCAGGACCGAGAAATGATGTGTTTCAGAAGTGACATTTTGACTTGCAGAGGCCAGACAATCTGGACATGGGCAGACTTTCTAGAAATCCCACATGTCTTTCTGTATTTCAGTGCTGTCATCTTAAACGCAGCATCTGTAGCATAAAACTGCCAAAGGGGGTCGTATTTTTATTTTTTTACCAATAATTCTAGGTGACCTGCTTTTGCCCAGATCCAACAACTTGGGTTATTTACCAACTTTTCTATTAAATCGAGCCATTCCTTCTGAACACCAGAGATCTGATGTAGCAGATAAAATATCTCTGTGGCACTGCCACTTACAAATGTATACACGTGCTACTTCCAGAAAATGATCTTCCTGAAGAACAAGATGAAAATTTAATGGCAGCTTTAATCTTAACCTCAGACCCTTGCAATATTACACTAGCAAAAAAGAATTCACCAACAGCTGCGTGTTGGAGAGACCAAGGGACTGATTAAATCTGTCACATGGACAACAAGTAACTCTTTGAGTGGTAGGTGTGCACTATGGCTTCCAGTAAGTCTGTTACCAGATGAGCCAACTTCAAAGATAGTGGTGGGTTGTGCAGAGGATAGTAGGAGGTGGGGAAGGGCCAAAGCTTCAAAGAACGTTGAGGGTGGGTTGTTTGGTTTTTTTGGTTTTTTTGGTTTGGTTTTAGCATTTCAATTCATTGCATGCAAAAATAGTTTGAGGTATGTTGATAATGACCTAACACTTATTTTCAGTTTTGTGACAGTAGTATACAAAGATTAAATAAATACTGCAAATTAATTGCACTTATATTTTAAACAGAAGAGTCCTTCAAATGCAAATAGGAGACATCCTGTCTACAAGGATATTTAGCCAATTGCTTGATGCATGTGGTTACAAAGAGGCTTGAGTATTGTCCAAGAGGCACAGATGGGATGATTTAGGCACAAACAAGTTTTATTTTGTTACTTCTGTGCAAACTCTTGGACATACCTGGCTTTATAAAAATTATATTCTTGGTTACATATGAAAAGTCTTAAATAGACATCAAGAAATTATATAGAAAGCAGTTTCTTGGCTAATAACTGGGGTTATTAAACTTTAATATATTGCAGATCCATATTCTTTATAGATTTGTTATAATTTAGGAGTTAAATGTTGACAGTTCCTGGTTACAGAACTTTTATTTAAGGTTTCTATCAGAATAACATTTCCCACCTGATTTGAAGCAGCAATTTCTAGGATTGTTGCTTTCTCTTTTTTTTTTTTTATGCATATGTCTTGTGAATGCACTAGATGATATTGTCAGCTAGAAGTATTTTTAATACTGGAAAACGCTCATACCTGAGGTTTTTAAAAGTCTTTCCTGAGCCCTGCAAGTACCCACTGAAGTGTCTGTTTCCCTCTTCTGGTTGGATGCTAGGAAGCTCAGAGCTATGTTTGTTCATTTCTAGTAATGTGTCAAATTTCATGACGTGCATATTTGTGTACTAGTCTCATGCCGGTCTGACTTTATTTTCTTATCCCTGTTTTCTTCTTTAAATGTTCTTAAAAAAAATTGTTAACATTGAAATTTTAAACTTCAAATAATATTCTTTTAAATCTCGCTTAATCTTATCACGCTATGTAAGCCACTTAAAAAATTCTCAGAGTACCGAAACAATGAATGAAGCAAAACATACTGATATTTCAACACCTGTAGCTCATTCGTGATACAAATGCCAAAGCTTTAACTCTGCCTTTTTTGCATGGATGACACAGGGCTGCCTAGATTTCCAAGGGTAAAGTGGAATTAGAAATAATATTACTATAAATGATTAACTCATCTAGGCCATAATGAGGATAATTATTTTTGTGTATCTTTATCCCTCTGGGATATGAAATAATTGTATCGGTGCTCTGCCAAGTACATTTAAATATTGTTATTAGTTGAAACAAAATGCACATCTTGTGGGCCTCATACAATGGGTCCAAACGCAAAGAAAGATACAGAGAAAGTAACACCCAGATTCACATTTACTAAGGGATTCCAAATAATGCCCTAAATGACTATTTTGGAGCTCAGTTACATGCAGGTGCTAGGAGGATTTATGCTGTGAATGCCTGAAATACTTTCTCCACCGAGGGGAGATTATTAAGTACTAGTGAGCCTGAGTGGTGCCAATACTAACCATTAACTTTTGGCTCCCAGCCACGACTGTCTACTCGGCAGTGGATTCTGCCACCAAGGGGAAGGTCATTAAAGGCTGTTCTTTATTCTCGTTAGTATGTTCCAACATAATTAACAGAAGTTGTTCACCAGATGGTTTCCTTCCTGTCAGCAAGTACCTCCAGCTTAATGGGCTATGCAGGATTCTTTACTTTAAGTGGGTGAGGCGGGAAGCAAATTTAAAATATATCATCTTTGATCCTCCCACTTCTAATTAGTTCTAAAGGTTTTAGATAATAATGTAAAGGGGGCTGGGAAATGAAATCATTCTAAATATCAAAGAATCACAGAAGGCCAACAAGAATTTTATACATACTACGGGATGTTTCTTTCTCCTTGCCAGGTCTCTGCCCAGCACCAAGAAAAGCGCAGAAACTATTGTCAGCCTACAGCTGAAACATGTTCACAGAGCCTTAGAGCTGAAATGGTTTTAAAATCTGATAACAAAACCATCGGGTCTCAGAAATTTTAAGGGATGCTAGAGATATGCAGCTGGGGATGTGCCCCTCTGGACTCAGAGGGTAGAGAGTAAGTGGTTTAGACCTGTAAACAGGCATGTTATAATGGAGTTTGGGAAGTATAGTCTCAAACACTGTTGCCTTCCAACCTCTGTGCCACACCCCTCTTCTTGTGAAATAAACTTTGATCTTGTTTATGTATGCCCTCTCTTGCACAAGGTGCTGGGCGCAGAGAGGGTCTGCTGTGAGCCAATCTGAGCTGTTCCATTCCCTAACCCATGTTTGGTTTACAAATTGTGGACATATGAGCAACCTCTAGCCAATAAATCATGAAACGAGGCTTGACTGAGAGCTTCTGGGAAAGGCTTTCTTGCTCCTAAGAATGCATTTCCATTGTTGGTACTGTCATAGGAATCATCTAGCTATGTGGCATAAGGTACAATGACCTACCTTCTAGTAGCTAAACTAAGTGGTTTCTTGCTAAACTAGTTACATTTAGGAAATCATTTTATTATAATGAATGTAATAAAAATATCCCATTCTTACCCATTATCTCAAACGATTGTTACAACAACCATGTAACTCACATGAGACAGAAACTCTTCCCTCTATAACAGATGGAGAAGCTGAATCTCACAGACACTAATGTGATGAGCCTGGACAAAGCTGCTGGCTTTGGAAACTAAGAACCCTTCCTACCACATCATGTTATTTCTACCTTAAGTAGAGTAAAAAAGCTCAGTTGTCTGAGTCAGGGATACAATGCAATTATAAAACATTTCTCTCTCTCTCTCTCTCTCTCTCTCTCTCTCTCTCTCTCTCTCTCTGCCTGAAAAAATACTAACTCTACCTTCTTTTGAGATTTTATCCTGGTATTTATTTATTTGAGTTTATTTTGAGAGAGAGAGAGAGCACAGCCAGTGTAGAGCCTGAGGTGGGGCTCGATCCCAACAAACTGTGAGAACATGACCTGAGCAGAAATCAAGAGTCAGATGCTTAACTGCCTGCACCACCCAGGCAGCCCTATCCTGGCATTTTAAATTCAGTTCCATCCTCCATATTTTTACATGAAGAAATATTTGAAGTGAAGTAAGATGAAAAGAGCTTTCGAGGAGGGTAAAATATAATTAAAAATCAGTTTAGTCTACTAATGACCAGGAAGGTTTCAAAAGATTTTGAAGGAAACAAGAAGAAATGCCCTTCTAGTTTTGGATACAGTATATATCACTCCACCTAGGGATGACTGCATCACTGATGAATGGGCTGGAAGGCTGTACTATAAAAATTTGAGCTAGAATAGTTACAGGCTTAATTATCATGTGCTATAGCTCACTTACGAAGACAATTTTACTCATTCACTACAGTTCTTAGGACTCCTTTATTTGTGAGTGACAGAAATCCCAACTCAACTGGTTGAAGCAAAACAGAATTTGTTGGGCTCACATAACTAAATAATGTTCAACAGGTGGCTTTAACTTCAGGTGCAGCTTGGTTGAGGGCTCAACTCCTGTCAAGGGGCTCCACCTATGGGCTCTTCTTTCTCAAGGTGGCTCAATTATGGCTCTGAGGGATGCTCCCAAACTGAAAACACATTTCGTCATAGCACCCAGTCCACTGGAAATAAGGTTCACCTCTTGAAGAGCTCAAATGAAAGTCCAAGAATTGAAGTTCATTGGCCTTGACTGTATTATTGTGGTCAACTGAGTTATTTTTTGGTCATAATTCTTCATTGTCTTGTAGCAGTTTTGCCTGCCTTTGCCAAGGCCTCAAAATAGGCAAAGTATACTCCTCCTCTTCCCGTGACCATGGCCTTGGTCATGATTTGTTTGGTGAATGTGACACTAACAAATAGAAGAGGCTCGGATATACTCGCACAGTTGGGCTTACCCTCTTACTGCAGTGAGAGAAGAACATGCCTTGTATATAGCATTTGCTTGTGCAAGGAGGATGAGAGATACCTGAAGAAACCCTGGACTAGTAGACTGTATTTGTTAGCTATCGCTCTAATAATACCACGCAAAAATTATTGAAAAACCTAGTGGCTTATACGTTTGTTTCTTGTTCACATTTCTTCAGGCGGCTGATATTTGGCTGGATGATTTGGCTCCAGGTGAGTGATTATGTCCAGGGTTTCTCCCTATGTCTCTCACTCTCCTTGCACAAACAAATCTTACATTTGAGCCATGTTCTTCTCATGGCAAAAAGGGAGAGGTGCAGCAAGGGAGCAAGCCCAACTGTGTAAGTATGCTCAAGCTTCTTGTATCATACAATTGTCCACTGGGAGCCAATGCCATCCAGCCTAGCTTTTATTTGCCACTTGCAGAAAGTGAGCAGGAAACACAAATGCCTATGGTTATAAGCTACTGAGTTTTGTGATAATTTGTTACATGGCATTATCAGAGCAGTAGCTAACTGATACAGTTTACTGTGCCCATCACTATACCATACACGAAGGCAAGGTGTTGGAATGTGATTGGATAAGCCTAGATTGTGAGTTCTATTGCTAGAACCCAGTGGTGGAATCTGACTCACCTTTAGCATAAAAGATGAAATGGCAAAGAAATATGGACACTGTTACCAGAAGGAGGTTCTGACAAACAAAAACTGCAGTCCCACCATCAACGAAACCTGCATTTTAGTGTTAGCGATGGATTGCATCAAGCTGCCACACTCTCTATGCAGAACCATTGTAAATACCTAACAACCTGACATGCATGTGATGCACTAATGATCAACGAAAGGCAGATGGTAATGAATAGAAAGAACAACCTTCAGAAGCTGCAGGCTTGTACTGAAGGCTTTGTGCTCAAAACAGAGCAAGGAGGAGGCTTGCTGTAGTCGGCACTGGTTGAGACACACCTAAAGTGTTGGGTTTGATCCTGAACATCACATTTTTAGAGGTACATTCTTAAATTGAAACTTTTTGAAAGTGAGGGATCCAGAAATTTTAAGAAGAAAAAGCTGGGCTCTATTGGCAGAGCAAATGTGGGAAGGATGGAATATGAATCAGGGTCAGCAGGAGAAGGAATCATTATTTTCAAATATCATAAGAAATGATGTATGGAAGAGAGATTGTATTTAGTCTACATTATGCAGATATGTGTTATTGTGGAAAGAATGTGGTCTTTGGGGTCAGGGAGACAGAACTCTACTACTTATTAGCTGTGTGTCTTTAGCAGGTAACATTCTCTCTCAGTGTCTGCTGTAGAGGTATTAGAGAGCTTGAGAAGTAATACATGTAAGACTGGTTCTTGTGGGTGCTCGGTAAATGTTAGCTATTTTAATATGGTTGATGTCATTATTAGAACTGTATTAGAACCAACGTGTGGAGTTTTCAGGAAAGCTCCTTTCAGCTAAGGATAATAAAGAAGACAACTTAGAACTGTCCAAAAACAGAATGGGCTTCTGAATGTCATAGTGAGTCCTCTGTCCCTAGAAACCATTCCCGCAGAGGCTGGACTTGAGGACTAGAGGCTGGAAGACTTCTGGGAGTGCCAGGAGGCTATGTGATATGGATTTCTAGGCTGCCCCCTAATTCTGAGATCCTAAGTTCAATGAACTGTGAGCCAGCTTCCTTCACACTCATCCCCAACTAGGTGAGCACTGAAAGGTATTATAAATAGGGAGTCCAAACATCTGGATGCACTTGGAACAATCTCGGTTTAGACCTGTTGTCCTGGTGCAATTATGAAAGAATTCCTCCCCTTTCTCTCTCAACGGTGTCCCCGTTTAGATGGTAAAATGACATAGTCACCCTAATTATAACTAACTCAATGAATAGAGGCCAAGCATATTCTTGTTATTTTCAACATAAGTCACCCCCCTTTAGCGCCAGAATTACCACTCTTCCTGGGTTTCCCTTCCTGGTGTAATGGTATTATCATCCTCCTATTAACTCAGCCTCACACCTTTGGAAGCCGCTTCAGCATTTCTGCCTCCCTCTCCCCGCACCTTCAATCAGTTGCCAAACCCTTTTGATCCTATCTCCAAAACACCCACCAGTATCTGCCCCTTCTTTTAAGTCTCAATGCTTTAATTCAGGTCTTGTTACCTCTTGCCTGGAGCATTGTAAAATCCTCCTAACAGCCCTGACCCATTCTGTTATCCATCAACCTGCCGCTGCACTGTGCCTTTTAAAGTATGCCACCAATCTGGCTGCGGCTTCCTATTCACCTAGATAGATAAAATTAAGTTTCTCTTGTTTGTCTGACTGTATCACATAAAAAACACATGGAAAGGTTTTCATCAAATGTGGAGGACACATTTGGGATGGCATGATTTAAGATGTAGAGGTATGTGGCCTGCACAGAATTCCCCTGGAGGCACTCAGGAGGGCGTGTCAACGATATAGGTGGTTAACCTTCAGAGCAACTGGAATCTGCTGCTGAAACCAGCCTGCATGACTCCTGCCTGGAAGAGGCAAAGCTAACAAAATCAGCCAGAGACAAAGAAAACAAAGAAGGGCTCCCAATCTGAACCCAACTTAAATGTCTAAGGGCAGGTTCTCAGAATTGCAGATGCCGGTTTGCAATAGGTATTGATTTTCCACGGAGCTGCTTCTCTCATGGGCAATTTGATACAGTATTTTCTGGGATTATGTACACAACGCTGGTGAGTGATTCCTTTGGGCAATCTCAGAGTACCCAGCTAGAGTGAGAAAAACTGTCAACCTCTCAGAGAGGCATTCACATTCAGCTGGCCTCTCAGGCTCTCCTAAAGCTGTGTCCCATGTACACTGTGCACCCGTTCTGTCTCTCACCTGTATCTCCATGCCTCTTCTCCCTGAACTGGGGCTCAGGTGTCCTCCTCAGGTAAAACACTCTCCCATCACCTCTACTTGTGGCAATCCTTGCCATCTGTCAGGGTTCAGCTCAAGCACCCACTTCCTCCGTAAGACTTTATGAGATTCTCTTGGGGTCTTTAATTTTCTCCTTGGCCACTTTTCACTGCATGTATGTAGATGGAGAGAGAGAGAGAGAAAGATATAGATAATATAGATATTTTCCTATACATGTGTCTTTTAAGCTATAAGCCCCAGAGAAGATGAATAATGTCTATTCATCTTAGTGTCATCTTTAGTACTTTGCATATACAGATTTTCACTATGTATTTATTGAACGAAGTGGTATTTTAAAAGAGTATCTTAACTCGGTTCAGCAACCGTGTGGACTGAAATATCTCCTAGACAGGGGATCATAAAGGCAATATTATACCTTTATTTGACCAGAATGGGAGAGCACCCCTCCTAGTGGAGAAACCTATTTGCTTTGCAGTTAACAAAACGATAAAAGGACTGTCTCCAACTTTTTAAAACGAGGGTTTTGAAAAGCTATGGAATGCCAGAAAATACTGAGTATAAAGCTCATCTGAATACTTAATTCTTGGTTATCCTAAAGCTTAAATTCTTTAGGTATCTTAACACTTAAGTTCTTAAATGTGGCCTGTAATGTGTGGCACTAGCTGAGCAACTTGTTACTCTTGTTACTCTACTCACCTATTTTGGGCAATAATCTCTAGAGAGTATCAAATCTTCAGCAAAGTTGTTGGCCTCAATCTAAGCAATTCTGAATTACCTTATGGGTTCCAGTCAGTGGGATATCAGATTGCTTCCTGTGTAGTATGCAGGTTTAAACCAACAACCACAAGGGCCTATCTTTGAAGCATAAAACACTTGGACATTAAAACTTCTTTTTGGCACCCTGCCTGAGGTCAGAAATCTGCATTTTCAGCACAGGTCACTTGGGACTTCTCAGCACACATGGCCTGAGTTCCACATGCTCACTCAACTTCCAAGCATGCAATTCTGTTGGAAAGAGAGAGCCTGGTTTTGGAGTCTGTTACAAAAGCAAAACATGGGACCTCAAACTGGGCAAACAGTGAGAAAGATATCTTCTTGAAAAGAGAGATTATGGAGACCATGACAAGGTTATCAAGAAACCATTTGAACTGCATAAGGTGAAATTGAGAAAGGCGTCTGCATTCAGACGAGTCCAAACAGAAAAGCAATTTCCATGAAGACGGTGAAGATCAGACATTGGGAGAATGTTACAGGGAGCGAGTTGAAAGGGCTGTCCCTAGACTGCTTAAATTCTGGCATAGGATCCCAGAGCAAAAAACCACAAGCAATCCCTAATTTGGAACTGATAGAATGAATGAGAAGAAATAATTAGGTAAACAGCCCTGAAAGAATTGTGTAAGCATGTGATCAAACACAGTGCTTGATTACTTTAAAAGGGGTGGTCACTACCATTTGTCTCCCCGAAGGAGTGTAAAATAGGAGGGCGGGAAAGAATGCAGGGTGATGTGTGGCCAGAGGAGGAGGGCTGGGAACCCGCAGGGAGTACTCACAGGGGCCAGCAGAGGAGCTGTGGGAGGATATAAGCATATCCTCCTGCAGGCCTTGGCTGCCGTGCCCATAGTAGTCAATTCCTCCTCCTAAAACCCTGAGACCCAGAAGGGACCTTAAGAGACTATTTAGTTCAACATTGTTCTGCACAGAAAAGGAGGCTAACCATAGAAAAGATGAGTGGGGTGCTCACTCACCCAGTGATAGAGCTTGGTCTTGCACTGAATTGTTAGATTCCTCACCTATGCTTTTTCCCTTGGGGCACATGACCTCAAATCAGATGTATCCTGGCGCCAAGCCCCAACTTCCTCCACTGTGCACAGCACTCACCTGCTTCCAGATTTCACGCAAAGGAAAAAAGGGTAAAGGATCCTGAAAGATGCCATAAAAGAAGGTATGCACTATGCACTTCGTTTCCGTTGTCTTCAAAACAATCAAAAAGAGGCAGCAATCGTCGGCCCCATTCTATAGGAGCTCGGAGAAGTTGAGGATCTTGTCAAAGACAACAAAGCTAGTACATTTGGGAGATGACAACTGAATCCAGTCATTCTGACTTCAAAGTCAATTCTCCTTCATCCCCATGGTGAAGCTATCCAGGATTCTACCCCTCTAGCTGGTCCCTGAATAGGTTTCCTAAAATTACCAAGAGTCTGCTCTTCCCTGTCCTTCTGCTCTGGCCCCCCAGTCCTCAGACCCTGACCTATGGGGCTCAGCGTAGCACTTGTACCTCTGCTCAGCAAGCAGTTTCAGTTACACTGGATCCCTGGTTATAAGGTAAGAAGTTTTCCTTTGGGAGCTCAGCTCTGGACACCTGCAGCCTCTCTTAGGTTGGTCTTGGGAGAACATCAAGTCAGGGACACCTGTGCATGTGCACAGGAAAGCTTAGGAAGTAGTTCTGTGCACACTGAAGACTGGAAAGACCAAGGAGAGTAAAAATCACTATGTGGGACAGAAAAACGACAACAGGGAACACAATGCCTTCATCCCCCTTCCCCCTGAGGACAAAATACTGGGAGGAAGTCTTGAAGTGCAGTAAGAGGAATATAGCTGGGGCTAACCTATCCCAGCATGACCCTGACCCTGGACATGCCCGGGTCAACCTCACATAGAGTATTTTTATAAATAAAGATGGGTACTTTCATAAACCTGGATATTTAGTGGCTTGGACCATAAGTACTGCAATTTGCTAGAAAAAGGTGGCTGAGGAGAAGATGGGGTTAGAAATGAAGGTGTGTCCCGGGCTGTTGCGCCTGTGAACACCAGGTCCAGTGGAAGGAAGACCGGAAACAAGATTCTTTTTTTTTTTTTTTTTTTTTGCAGGTGAGCATGGTTCCTCCCGAATCCTTTTGCATTAGAATGTGTTCAGCTCTAAGCAATAGGGAAACCAACTCAAACTAGCTTTTACAATAAGGTTATTCTTCAGCTTACAAATGTGAGGAAAATCAGAAGTAGGGGTGGGCTTCAGCTTTAGTAGATCCAGAAGTTCAATGATATCATCAAGGACTTAGCGTCTTTTCATCTTCCACATTGCTGTCTACAGTGTCAGTTTAATCCTAAAGCAGTTTCTCTCGGGGCTGTGGGATGACTGCCAGTAGCAATCAGCAGGGGAGTGTCTGCTTTCCTGTTGCTCTTTCTTAAGAGTGAGAAAGCACTTACTCGGAAGCCTCCAGAAAATCTCTCTGGTCACATGCCCACTCCTAAACCAGTCACTGTCATGAGGGATAGGATAGATCTGACCTTTCAGATCTGCCTTTCAAGCTACCAGCAATTCCACAAACTGCTTTGATAACATTTGTTAGAGGAGGAATGGAATGGATGTTGCTATCAGCCACGACATCCGCCATACCCTCCTGACACTTAGTAAATTGCATAGCAAATATCAACAAGTCTTTGTTGATTGAATGGAAGTCTAGGTTCTGAGGTGAACTTCTTATGGATAGAACTGGGTGCAGAAAGTCACCAAAGAAAGGCTAAGTCTAAGAAAAGCCATTGGGCTGGAAGCTAGAGGCACTGCATTCTATTCTTGACCATTTGTGCCCAAGCTTTGGGCATTCCATATGCAAAATATATTTAACCCCCTCCTTTCCATAAATCCAAGGAGTTGCTTAAGATTAGATAAGATATATGTCAAAGTACTTTAGCTTCTTAGGAAGAAAGAAAATGTGTTATCTATTGTTACTTCAAAACATTTTGTAACAAGATGGGAATTTTCCAAGTACATGAAAATCATCTTGTGTTAAGATAAGAATCTCCTGCTTATGACAGGTGACCAGAAGTACTGTTTTTTGAACTAAGCCAAAAAAATAACGGGACTCTATGCAGCATGGGGGGAACCGCCCATGTCTCTGAGTCGATAATTGGCCTGACTTTCCTGGGCTTGGACTTCCCTTTTGATTTAGTGAGGGCTCGATTAGAACCTCATTCTTTAGCTTCTCTGACTGTTCTTGGGGGATTTGAACTTGTTGGAGCAGCAGTATCGGAAAACACAATGCTTTATTAAGTTCATCAAATGGTTGACTCTCTGTCCTGGGGGCCAGAATGTGCTAGTCTGTTATCATGACTCTGTTCCAGTACTTCTCATAGCAGCTGTTTTCAAACACATTCTTGGGCTCATACTTAACATATGATGTTAATCCATTTGTTCATTCAACTATCTGTTGATGTGTAATCTTGATCACTATCAAACCCCAACATATTTAGTAGGCTTAGATCCAGGAATAGCACTGAGCTATTCTTTGTTCAGAAGGAATTACTCAGACACGTTGCCTCTGGGTATGATCCTCAGTGACCCAAGAGAGCTCACTCTGTGCTTCATTCTTTCATTACTACATATACCACCTGCAGTTCTTATTTTTCCAAAGTCCTTCATTATACCGATGATGACCATATTAGCACAAATCATTATATTGGACTCATCTCCAGGGGCTACATGAGCCTTTGGGAGAGGGCAATTGATAAGCATGATGGGCACTAATAGGGGGGAAAGAGAGAAAGATAAACATTATTTTTTTGCATGTGTATGTAAATTTTAACATATATATTATATAACAAGGAAAAAACCACAGGTAGGTGTTATAATCTACATATCTGCAGCTGGTTAAAGAGCTATAATGTTTATAATTTCATTATTCTATTATTCATTCCATGTTCTTTTTGCTTTCAGGCAGTTTTTTTCTTTGGTGGATTAAATCATACCTTCATACCTGAAAGTCTGAGACTTTGATGATCTTGCTTAGTTAGACTTGTTGTAATCTTCCATTAAGTTTTCTAATCTTTGGAGACTGATGCTATTTCTCCCCTAAATGCTAGAAGAACTCACTAGAGATGACATCTGGGTCTTGAGTTTTACCGCTGAAGAGTTTTAAATTACATATTCAATTTTTTGAATACTTATAGAACTGTTCATATTTTTTTTCATCTTCTTGAGTTTACTTTAGTAACTCTTTTTCCCCTGGGGAATTGTGCATTGATTCCGAATTTTCTAATTGATTACCATGCACTGGTTTGTAATAGAATTGTTTTACCTTTTTAATGTTTGTAGGATCTATAGGATGAGCCCATACAAGGATCCCAAAGATCACATGTGTCATTACTGTACCACAAGTTTTGGTGTGCTGTATTTGCATTACCATTTAGTTCAAAATATTTTCTAATTAATTTCCACTAAGAATTCTTTCATCTGTAGATTATTTATAAGTGTATTGCTTCATTTCCAAACACTTGTGTATTTCTAACTATCCTGTTGTTGCTGATTTCTAACTTAGTTCCAAGATGATCAGAGAATATATTCTGTTGGTTTCAATTTTCAAAATAATGTGAAGACTTGTCTTATGGTCCATAATGGCCAACCTTGGTAAATGTCCCATGTCCCATGTGTGCTTGAAAAGAATGTGTATCCTTCATCTGTTGAGTATAGTATTCTATATATGTCAGGTCAAGTTTGTTTAGATCTTTTATGTCTTTATTAATTTTTATTCTCAACTTTCTCAGTTGCTGAGAGAGAGAGAGATGAAAGTATCCCACTCAGATTATAGATGTGTCTACTTATCCATTTAGTCTTTTGAAATTTTGCTTTATATATTTTGAAGCTATGCCTTTAGGAACAAACAAATTTAGAAGTGTTGTATCTTCCTTGTCAAGTGACTGTTTTATATAAATGAGTCACGCTTCTTGGCCAAGTTGACTTTAAGTATTGCTATGGCAGATTTCTTTTTTTTTTTTTTTTAGTTTTTTTAATGTTTATTTTTGAGAGAGAGAGAGACAGACAGACAGAGTAGAGGAGGTGCAGAGAGAGAAGGAGACACAGAACTCGAAGCAGGCTCCAGGCTCAGAGCTGTCAGTCCATAGCTCAACGTGGGGCTCAAACTCACGGACCGCAAGATCATGACCTGAGCCAAAGTTGGTGGCCTAACCGACTGAGCCACCCAGCCACCGCTGCTATGGCAGATTCCCAATTGCTGGGTGGTAGGGGAGGGATAATTAATTTTCATCAAGATAGGCTTCATTACCAGATGTGAAATTCTCCCATTAATTTCCCTTGGCATGGCATTGCTAAGAGATATCATGGATATTTTCCTTCCATACCCTCTTGCCACCATTGTGTGGCAACAGTCCTCACTGATCAGGCTCAGTGACCTCAGGTAAGATTCAAACTCCACCTTTTCTTGAGAATGTTTCCCCCTTTAACAAAATGAGCATGAGATGGTGATCTCAATTTTCAATCCACTGTAACAGTTGTTTTGTATCCTTGTGGAATAACTCCTTTGGTACCAAGATCTCTAACATAAAAGAGTCATTGTTGTAGGCATGGTAGAGCAAAAAATTTTCAGTGAATCATTAGATATAATAATGAGAGATGACACCCATCTTTTGTACCATGGTTCCCAGACCAATGTATTCAGGCTGTGGGAGAATCATCATTTTTATAGGATACTGATTCAGAGAATAAACCACATCTTAAAAAAATACCATTCCAGCCTACCAAGGTTGTGTTATTGTTTCCCAGATGATGCTGTAGCTGACTCTAAAGTAGGCCACCCAACTGTCCTATAAAGCCAACTCTTCTTTATGTAAGATTTGCAGTACATTGCCATAAATCATTCGTTCTCGAGTGGGGGTGATTTGCCCTTTAGGGGACATTTGGCAATGTCTGGAGACAATTTTGATTGTCATGACTTGTGTGTGGGGGTGGGGGTCGGCCGGGGGTAGTATTACTGGTGTCTAGTTGGTAGAGGACAAGGATGATACTAAATATCCTACAATGCTCAGGACAGCCTTCTGGAACAAAGAGTTATCGTATCTAAAATGTTAATAATGCTGCTATGAAGATATTCTGCCTTAAAATCTTCACCATAAAATGAGTTTCTTGGTCAGAAGCAGTGTTACACAGGTTAAAATCACTGAGGATAGAGCATTCAGTGAATCTTGGAATAGTGGTCATTTATGAAGGTGGCCAGAGAAAGCAGATAAAAGTTAGTGTACAATTAAGTGAGGACAATTGTCATCTCCCCCAAAGGGAAAATATATGATGTAAACTTGCCCCAGTGGATATTTGGACCATCCCATATTATGGAATTCTATAGGAGGCCCAAAGTTGATTTTTGTTGCTGCTGGCGAGTTAGGCATTCAGCAAGCATGTTACCTGTGAGAAGTCTATCCTGTTAAGTCTAAGCATCACCTCCATTCCCATTACCGTGGTCATTTAATATATGACCCCACTGAACAAGTCTTACGGTGACCGATAAAAAATGCCTAAGATAAATCCATTGGCTGCGTTTACTAAAAGTTTCCCTTACTTAAAAAAATAAATGGAAGCTTCCCTTATGGTGGGGATTTTGCTGATTATTCATATAAAACACAAATATTCACAGACTCTGGGATCATTCTAAACAATTCATCTACATATCTCCCTCAAATGTCTTATCATTAATTTCTAAATTAATTCCTTCTAATGTCTGATCATCTGGCCAGGGCCAATGAATAAGCTTCAGTCCAACTGTAGCTACCTTTCTTACAAAGCAAAGAGAACAAACCAAATAACTAACAATCCCAAATATCTTTTGGGATAATTTTTCTTCCATAGTGTCTTTCAGGGCCACCTCTATGTGTGAATAAAATCCTGCAAGAGTCTACTTTAAACACATGCATATAAATCCTTGCTTACTGGTACAGAGCCACTTTTAATAACCTCCATGTCCTCTGATCCTTCCATCTTCCTCTACCCTAACTTCAGCTGCTTTAAGGAAATAGGTGATTAGGGATAGGAGGGCTCCCCTGACCCCAAAAGACATTCAAGGCTATACATATCTACTTGCATATACTGGGAAAATTTGGAGAGAGGAGGACCAAACTTTTATGCTTCTGTTGGATACAGATACCCAAGACTCCATCCTACCTAAGTCTCTGTCCTTATAGGACAGGGGCACCCAAATTTAGCTACTGCTACATCTATTTCATCCTAGATCCAGAGAGATATCCCTAAACACCTTGGCCTAATTCACTCATGGTTTGGCTAAGTTAAAACTTGATTGGGGGCACCTGGGTGGCTCAGTTGGTTAAGCATCCTACTTTGGCTCAGGTCATGATCTCACGACTCGTGAGTTCGAGCCCTGCATCGGGCTCTGTGCTGACAGCTCAGAGCCTGGAGCCTGCTTCATGTTCTATGTCTCCCTCTCTCTCTGCCCCTCCCCCACTCATGCTATCTCTGTCTCTCAAAAATAAACATTAAAAAAATTAAAACTTGATTGTGTTCACTGGGCTGCAGGAGCTATTGAAACTCTGTTTCAACTTGTAGAACTGAAAATAGATGGGGTCACTATGTTCACGGGGAAATATCGAGGCCATTTTCATAGCTTTGGCCAATATTCTCCTTGATGATGCTTGTTATATTTTTATTGACTCTGAATTGTTGCCAGTGACCTAGCAATTTGGTCTGCATTTGGAAAACAACACACTGGCATATCAGAGACTCCCTTCTTTGGGACTGAAAGCTGGGGGGAGGGGAGTGGGAATCACAGCTTCGGATCAAACCATCTATTTCATTAATGTAGATGCTCATGATAAGGGACTATTCTCTGGGAAGACTGTTGATGAAAACTGTACCGTCCATAGTGCCACCATTGGCAATCCATCATTATACTGAATATAACAACTCATCTATCATTCTAGACCAGGAAAAACTAAAGGAGTATATTGCTGGAATTATGCCTCTGGCCACACATTTACACAGTTGTCCCATGCCTACTCCTGGCAGACTGACCATACTGGACGTTTGACCTACTCTTGGAACTACTGGGGGTACCTTATCCATATTGAAAAGTTTTCAGGATATAGTATTGCTATCCAGCCTGATTAGCCAATTCCCAACATGCCATTGTGACTCTTGAAACTAATCTGTGTCACACTTTCAGCTTTCCAGATCACTTGCAGCCTGACAACAATAGTATACCTTTGATAAAAGAAACCACTCATCAGTGGGTTTGTGATCAAGGTACATGATGGATCTTTCCATATTTTCTACCATCTATGGGCATCTAGTATTGAAAAAAGTTAGAACGGTCTCTTTAAAAACTCTACTTAAAAATGATTTCTGTTTCTGGCTTCCTTACTTTCTCCTTGTCCACATACCTTAGTAAGACAATTTAATCACTGAATGCAGCCTTCTCCAAGAAGGGGTCATCTCTCAGCCACTTCCCAAGACAAAGGATGTAGGAAGTTGTATCAACCTCTTTGGAAGACTGGTTATTTCACACTGACAATTGCTGGGCACAATGACTCTTTCTGCTTCCCAGTGACGACTCCAAGCCAGGCTAATTGATATACCCTCTAGGTGGCAGCCCAATTAAAAGGTAGCCTGGTGAATTTAAGCTTATTTCTGAGTCAGCCACCTGTGTTCCCTTACTGGACTAACTTGATCCTATATCGTAACAACCACTTGGTTGAGAATACTGCTTGTTGAATACCTCTGAGGTGCTCTGTGTTGGTCTCTGTGTGTTCTATAGAAATGTTCTTGTCCATTGCGAATCTGATCCTTCTAGTTGGAGAGCCTATAGGTAATGACTGGAGAAACAATGTAATTGTGGCTACTAAAAAGAGACACAGCAATTTTGTGGCAGTGAAGGGAAAACAACAATCCTGACACCTGGAAAAAAAACACTTTTGACCTGGCTGATTACAGGAGAGGGACGGACATTAATGAAATCTTTCAGAATCACCCCAAGAAACTGCTTCACAAAGAAGATCAGCTTGTACCTAAAGATGATGGAGGTCTCACTTGTAAGGGCCCCCACATCGTGCACAATACTTTCTGAAAGCACCATATATGTCTTTGGGAATATACTTCTTGTGAAGAATTTAGGCATTGCCTTGCTTCTCGCTCCAAAACAAAATGACTGGTACCTTTCTTAGGGGTATCTTAAGAGATCGCCAAATGTTTAAGGAAACACCATCAGTAAATAATGTAGTCCTCAGATAGCTGTAAATAGCTCTCCAAAATGAAGCTACCCTTGGTTAATCAACGGGAGCTTCCCAGAGGATAACTGACCCATTATTTATGTACATGTTGTGTGGGGAGATATCTGTATAACAGGAGTTGCCCAATTAGAAAAGGTGAAAAAAACATGTCCCTGACTAGCTAAAGTGATTAATGACACTACCATAGCTGTAGAAAGTATTCCAGGAAGCCTAATTTAATGGCCAGGGTTGTTGTCCATAATAGAATTGCCCTAGATTTCCCGTATAGGAAATTTGCCAAAGCTTTGCCAAGACAAAGTCTATGTAATTGCTAATACATCCTGTTGTATCAGGATCAATTCCTCAAGCCCAGTGGAAAGGTAAATGCAGAAACTTAAGGAGTAAGGTAGACCCTGATGGTTGATGGGATTTGTTTGGCTGCTAGGTCCAAGATCTTTGAGATCAATATCGTGGGTTGGCCCCATCCTGCTGATTCCAGTCCTATTGAGAGCAGCTTCAATTAAATGTTGTATGAGACAAACTGAACAGATTTGGTCCCAGGCTCTGTCATTCAGATTAATCAGAGTGGCCAATAGAGTGGCATATTAATGGAAAATTTTACTAGAAGCTAAGACATTGTAGAGACTCCATGTGGATATTGAGTGATAATTCTCTGTGGGTCTCTTGTACTTCTGCATGTCTTGAGAACAAGACACTGACAGCCTTTTGTTCCATATTATCTGTTCTGTTCATGTGGCAAATGGCTTTAGAAGATAGTGACAGTGTCTCCCCTGGGAGCAAAGGACATGTTTGTTTATAGCTTTGGAAGATGGAAATAGTGTCTCCCTTTCACCAAAGGGCAGGCATGCTTACTGCTCATTATTAAAGATCCGGGTTCCCTCCCGTCAGCATTTTTCTCTTGTAATGCAACCCACTTCCTGCTCACATATCCATTTGGGCCCTCCTGAATCACTGCTGAGGGACATGGGGACAAGGGGAACTGCTGCACACATGCTCATGTTTGCGGTACCATGGATAAAGAAGTCCCTTGTCTTTAACTCAGGAGTCAGTGTACTTCTCAATGTCTTGGTGAAAGAATGATCTCCTAAGCCCTCTTGGAATATATATTTGCTTTAAGTTTATTTTTTTTATTTTGAGGTGGGAGAGGCAGAGAGAGGGAGGGAGAGAGGGAATCCCAAACAGGCTCCACCCCGTCACCAAGGAGCCTGATGTGGAGCTCAATCCCATGAACCATGAGATCGTGACCTGAGCAGAAATCAGAAGTCAACACTTAACCAACTGAGCTGCCCAGGTGCCCTGGAGGATATGTTTAAAGGGAGGGTGATAAATAGTCTATAGTAAGTCCCCTCCCTACCTCCTTGGTTCCTTTCTTTACATTACTGTGAGGAACTTGGGGGCATTCTAGCCTCTTTTCTCAAGGGCCATAGCTGAGTCTGGATTTCAGTCCTCCACCCATGCAAACAGTTGTACCACACCAAGTTGCTCTAACTAGCACATTGCATCTCTGATCAGAATTTTCATATCTATAAATTTGGCCTACTTGAAAATTGTGTTCTACACTCCTTGGTCCAACACCTCAAAAGCCATTCCCTCACACAGTTTTACATTTTTGCTCATGTACATTAACAGTAACTTATCAGTCTCTTTCTGGATTTGAGTTGTAATTAACCTTCTGACTCCAGTCTCAGAACTTTCCAGGTTCCATAGGAAGAGCAGCTTCTTTGGCTTTCTGTGCATCTTTTGTTTTTTTAGCTCACTTGGTTCTGCTTAGTCATAAAGTAAAAAGCTTGTTTACTTTTTGTTTTCCAGAAATTTGTCAAAATTTTTGGTACACTGATGACCTCTCCTTCTTATTCTCAGTGCTGTTATGGAATTAGGCTCCATAACAATTCTTCCAGTCATCTCAGTTGGGTGACAAGGGAGATAGATGTGTGTGCTCAGTCTGCCATTTTGAAGCAGAAGTCCCAACCCAATACTTGAGTAAAACTGTTCTAGTGAATGTCACCTATGACCCACTGACTGTCAAATCTAACTGGCCCAAAGATCAAGATCTTACTTGATCTTTTTGGAATTTTTACATTGTTGATTATTCTCTTCTTGAAAACCTCTCAACCTTTCCCTTTAAATACTTGATGCTTTCCTGGTTCTTCCAGTCCTTGTCCTCAGATTGTTTTATAAGAATCCATATCTTTTTCTTAACTATTA
Source organism: Prionailurus bengalensis (assembly GCF_016509475.1). Classification (NCBI taxonomy): domain Eukaryota; kingdom Metazoa; phylum Chordata; class Mammalia; order Carnivora; family Felidae; genus Prionailurus; species Prionailurus bengalensis. Next base: position 101,875,504 of record NC_057355.1, read on the forward strand.
AAGTGCTGGTATTACTAAGCTTTCATCTTTGTTCTTTCTCTTCCCCTTCTAGTGTTCTCCCAGAGTTGGGGAAAAATAAAAGGAAATAAGACTAAAATGGAAATTGGACAGCTCATCAACAAGCCTATATACTAGAATACAGATCAGTACTTAATTTCCATTTAAAATTCTATGCCCAAATTATTAGTGCAAAATAAAGACATATTCAAGTATGCAAAGACTGATACAGCTATCTCTATACTTACGACCTCCAAATGTATACAATTAGCCAGGACTTTGACACTTAGTTCCTGACTTATTGGATTACCTATTAAATATCTTTCCATCTGGATTTCTCAAAAGCTCCCTAAACTTAGTGTGCTCCAAACTGAACTAAACCTGCCTGATAAAGTCTGTCTCCTGTATTATACTCTTCATCTTAGCATATTCTACCACTACCCACCCCCCCCCCCCAAACATCCAATCATTGTCAAATTCTTCCTCTCCTATCAGCAAGTAATCAAGTCTTCTCAGTTCTACCTACTAAGTATTTCTCATAGTCATTCTCTCCTTTTGTTCTCACTATTGCTCCCTTATTCACATTCTCATCATTTCCTGTCTGGCCTTCCTCCTTCCAATCTTGACCTACTCAAGTCCACCTTCTACCCTGTGGCAAGAATAATCTTTCTACAAGGTAAAAGGACATATCTCTCCCTTGATTCAAAGACTCAATGGTTTTCCAGTTCTTATGATAAAACCCCAAAACTCTTTAATTTCATGATCTCTCTCCTGGCTGTCTTTCCCTTCTTGACTTCTTCCTTTTCCCCGCACTTCACCATCTTTGCTCCAGCTATAATAAATTATACCATACTTGTAGCTCTCTAATTCTGTTTCATGTCCCTATATTTTTACTCCTATTGTTCCCACTGCCAAAAAGCTCTGTCCCCCTGTTGATGATAGCCCAACCATCTTTCAAGACTTAAGGGAAACATGAACTTTTCTGAGAAAACTTTTCTGAATCCCCATACAGCCCTGACAGTCTGTATAGAAGGTATCTATTTACGTTTTGGATGTCTCCAGTGTGCCCTGAAAATACCTGTTAACATGCCTGCTTTCAACTAGACTAGAAATTCCTTAAAAGCATGGACCATGTCTTGCTTATACTTACATAATCAGCACAGTGTTTAGCACAGTCAAAATTTATAAATGAATGGGTAAATAAATAAGTGAATGAATAAAACCTTCATTATCCTTTGTTCTGGATAATCCTTCTCCAAACTATTATCCTTAAAGTATTGCTAATTCTCTCCTTCCTTTCATAGGTCAACACCCTGGACAAGGGGTAGGAAGATAATTCCCAGATAGGTTTGGAAGGAATCTGAAAATAAGTATCAGGAAACGTGCTAGGTTTTCTTTGTAAGCCTGCAAGTCACTCAGAAAAATCCAACCCACGGGATTAGAGCAATAAAATAGTGAGGTCTTGGGGAGGTGCTCTGGAGGCAGGTCTGGGTAGTTGCCAGAACCCCATATGCTATATAGCAGTACAGAGACAGTAACTGAGAATTCTCAGGCCCAGAAGAAAGGCAGAGATGCAGAAGACAAGCAAATGAGTAACTCAGAAAGGGTCTGGATCAGGATAGGATGCAAGAGCTCTACAACAAGCCAAAAGTAAGTAATGGAGAAGTCTGTGGATTCCAGCCTCACACTCCCAAAGACCAGGTAGAAGCCACACCACAGCAGGCATGGCAAAGAGAGAAATTGATGCTCAAAGACCGGGTGAGATGAGAAACCCAAACCAGGGACTGCTCAGGACTAGATGCTCCTTCTCAATGCCAGGACAGTGTGAAAGTCAGCCAGGAAACTAGATTGCCTCCAAGGAGAAAGAGGAGAAAGGGAAGTGTAGAAGCCCTGGAGGGCTGACGTACAAACCAGATGTGACAATTAGACAGTAGCTGGGGATAATAACACTCAAGTTCGACAGCAGACCTTTAGATCAGACTATAGCAACCTGAGTGGAATAGGGTGAGTTGTCTGTCCTGGGAAGACAGAGGAGATCAAGAGAAACGTTGTCAGTTATAAAAAAAAAAAAATAAAAAAGTTCTCTCTCTCCAAACAGGAGTCCTCGGGTGTACATTTGCATCTCTCTGCTTCTACCCTCAGCTATCCATGGAAACCACATACCCCAAACACTCCAGGAGAGTTCTAACATCAAATATTCTCGTCTTTCTGATTGCATCAACTCTTCAGAGCCCACAGGCTCCAGGCTTTGGTTCAGAAAATACCGCATACTTAGTTTCATTACTGACCTGCCCCCATCCCATCCCCATCCCCATGTCAGGGGAAAAGAGTAGATGGTAAGTTACATTTTGCTTTCAAGTCTCTTTAGCTGTGATCCTGCCATTGTCAGGAATTTTGTATGGCACATACTGTACAGATTTCTATGCATGATGTTTAAGAACTGAGACATATTTAAATTTGCACATTGGCCCTTTGGGAGTGACAGCCGGCACTGCCTCTCCATTTGTGTCATCATTTCATTAGTAACTATGCATAACAAATGTGAGCCTCTGGTGAAAAAGATGATAGCAATAGCAAAACATTAACCCTTAAAGGAAAGCTTTGAGAAAAGTCCAGTTAAGGTCTCCAGTCAAATTAGCCTCTGTAAAGTTTAGGTATAAATAAAAACAATCAGGGAAGCTCTTGGACCTCCTTGGGTGGTTGGAAGCAGGAGGAGAAGAAAGCTGTAATTAAGTTTCCTTTGTCATCAGCCACTTCTCAGATAAATGATCATAAATGAATGGAATGTGTCTTCACTCCTGGCACTGCAAAGCCATGAAAAAGCTCCGTCTTTTGACTTGCTTTAGACATTTGGTGTGAGTGATCGCAATAGCAGGAGATTCTTTGGTTCAAATCTCTGGCTTTCTTAAACTTTTAATAAAGTTTCTAAATAAACTAGAGTAGGAGATGCTGAAGCTAAACCACAGTCTGGCCTGTCTTCTGTGTCATTTTTGCTGGACGGAGCAGAGAGATTTTCCAACATCATATTTAATTTCATTAGCTACTGTTGCTTTTTGGGAATCTACTTGTAACACATGCAGATAAACATGCCCCTGTGATAAGGCTGTGTTTATAAACTGGGTTTAGGATGAAAGAAAACCCTAAACTGATGTGTTTTCATTGTGGGGTTAATGGTGCTTTACTAATCCCCTTTCTGTTGGCCAGCAAGGCACAGGCATTTGAGCATTTTTGGTGACTCTCACATGTTTGCCCTCTTAAGAATTATAATAGGAGGAAACCCTTTCCCTTGCTCAGGAATGCTAAGAAATGACGCCCCTCCTCCTCCTGGAGGAATTTTGTGCAGCAAAAATAAAAATGTGTGGACTTTTAAAAGTTTATTAGGAAGGGCTGAATGAAAGATATTTATCCCTTTAATAACTGAACGCTCTATGCAGGCGTCTCCTCTCTCCTTCTTTGTCTCCCTGCCTTGGATGTGAGTCTCTCCTGCACTGAGGAGGGGGGAGAGAAGCCACTTCTGTGTGGTGGAAAGGCCCTGCTCCAGCGTGGATTTCCACTCTTCTCCCCAGGAAAGAACTGAAGGTTTAAAGAAAATATATCGTTAAATGTTTCAAAGCTATGGAAAGGTGAAAGGAATTATGCAATGAACACCTGTGTACCCACTACCCAGCTGAAGAAATGAATCATTACATATAGTTGAAGCCCCTGTGTACACCCCATTGTGTTTTCCCCACCCCATTCTTCTTCGCGCTTCCAGATACAAGTATTTAGATTTTCTTATACATTAATGGGTCCCTCACCAAAAAAAAAAGTTCCTTTCAAGGTTTTAGACTGTGTAATAGAATGTTAATATATATATTCTTTTGCGACTTGCCTGCTTTGTTTTTGAGCTTTCTCCAGGGCAGATAAAGTTTTTATTTTATTTTTTTTAATTTACTTTTACTGAGATATAATTTACATAAGTTGTGTAAGTTTGAGGTGTATAACATGTTGGTCGGTTTGGCATATTTCTATATTGCAGCATATATTTGCCACTGTAGCATTACTTCGCACCTCTGTCATGTCACGCAATGATCATTTCTTTTCAGTAGCAGATGAAATTGTGTCATGAAGTTTATTATGCACGTTGTTCCATAACATCATTTCCATTATATGTTGTGTGGCTATACCACAATTTATCTCTTCAGAGAAGTCCTTCTTCCCTCCTGAACAGATATACGAATGCTGGGAGCATCAATGGGTTGCCGCCCAGATGGCAGAATCTACAGTGAATGCAATATCCCCATCCAAAAGAGAAAATATAAGGAAAGTACATAATGGATGATGCTTTTGTAGTTCACTTTATTCTTTAATTCTATTGTACTTTCTTTTGTGTGTATGCTGAGATGGATTTCTACAACTCAGTGAGTTCACACTTTCTACACATCACATTGAGTATATGCTGAAATAAGAAATTGAGAATTGTTGTCACCTGCTAATGTTCAGAGACCACAGGTGGAGGCATCCCTGGGTGCTTGTCTTAGGGTGTTCTCAGCCTCAGAAGAGAGATGGCCAGGAGGTGAGAGTTTGGCAAGCTCAGAAGAATTCTGCCCTGAGAAGTTGGCAGTTCCAGAAAGCTCCAGAAAGTTCTGGAAAGGCTTCTACGGACAAGGACTAGGATATTTTCTTCTCTTTACATCTTAGACTTTATACAACGTCAGAAAGCAAGGGGCGCCTGGGTGGCTCAGTTGGTTGTGCGACCGACTTCGGCTCAGGTCATGATCTCACGGTTTGTGAGTTTGAGCCCCGCATCAGGCTCTGTGCTGACAGTTCAGAGCCTGGAGCCTGCTTCGGATTCGGTGTCTCCCTCTCTCTCTGCCCCTCCCCCACTCATCCTCTGTCTCTCTCTGTCTCAGAAATAAATATTAAAAAAAAATATTTTAAAAAAAGAAAGAAAGAAAGAAAGAAAGAAAGAAAGAAAGAAAGAAAGAAAGAAAGAAAGAAAGAAAGAAAGAGGCTAGCAAGTTGTAACGCTGAGGCTACCTCCTGATTTTAAGGAATGAATTAGCAAGTCTACTGGGCAAGGTCGTGGGTTGCTGACCCCCAGGCCTGGCTTCTATTTCCTAAGCCTTCCATCTTTTGCTTCTTCTACAAGTGTTAGTCATTTTCTTATCTCTTCTGTTGCAGATGTGGTAAATGCAGAGATTTTGATCTACTGAAAAGCGTTTATTAAATCCTGCTGAGTCTCCCTTTGAAATGCCTCTTATCCACACCTCCTTCCTTTCTATCACCTACCCCTCCCCCCCCCCCCCCCCCCCCCCCCCCCCGCCAGTCCCAGCTATCACTTCACACCTGGATGGCTGGCATGGGCTCATAGATAGACTAGGCGAGGCCTCCTCTTTCCTAACTCATCCTATAGGCCATGGATATTCATCTTCTGCAGACACTCTTCTTCCACAGCTCAGGGGTCCCCAAACCTTCAAAGACTCCCTGTTTTCTTGGGCATCCAACCCAAGCTTCTCTTCTGAGTTTTCCAGACCCATAATTTGTCCATCCTAGTGATCCTTACTTCCTGTTATTTCATGTAATCCAACTTCAGATCTAGTTTGGCTAATCTCTCTCACATTCATCAAAATGCCATTCTCATGCCTCTCTGTTGATATTGTTTTCTCTCCTGGAATACTTTATTTATTTCTCCAAACCATTCATTCACAGCGTATATATTGTGAGCTTTCTATGTGCCAAATCCTAGAGTTGCAAGATCAAGATTTTTAAATTGAATTTTTGTGACTACCTCATCTTCATTAATCTCTTTCTTTTATTACTCTTAACCACTTTGAACATATATAATAATAAATAGAATATTATATATACCAGGCCCAGGGCGTAAGGGTGAAGGCAAGTGAGAGGCATGGACCTCTGTCCTCAAAGTCGCCTTCACTTAAGCAATAAGAGGAATGACAGGAATTTCAGCCTATAGAGAAGTAGTTATGTGAGGCAAGGTGTGAAAATTAAATGAAATGGAATGTGATTAATGGAGTGATGATTTAGCAGTGAATTATGTATAACTTCATTTTTTTAACTCTTGTTTCAAATGTGTTTCCTTATCTTGTCGAAAGATAAGCTATTTGAGCACAGAGGCTAAGCTTTCTTTGAATTGTCCAGTTCTTAAAGGGGGTTCGATACACACTTGAGCCTTTACCAACTTTATATTGCTTCTAACTTCCACAAAATGAAATGCTCCTTTGCCTATATTCCCAGGAACACTACTGAAGGAAGGAGATCCAAGGTGCAGCCACCTTCCTAGTTTTATCCTCAATTTATTTACTAGAGCAGTAGAAGCCCTTGGAGAAGACTGAGGCAGAGATGCAGTGAAAGGGGGTAAAGTTGGGGCACCCACTTACCTTCCTAATGGTTCTACCCTCATGGATCAGTGAAAGGTATTGTATGTCTCCAGAAATTTCTGTCTGTATGTTCACATCTTTGGATCCACTCCTTTCCAAGCTATGCTTCCATTGTTTGAGTCATTCCTCCTGACATATCATGACATTTTTACCATTCTCTTAAGCCATAGGTCCCAGCAAAACTGTATGATTCTAAGTCAGGGAAATGAGGAGGCATTCTTAAAACCACTGTAGAAGAATCTACAGTGGTTTTGACTGGGTTTTAGATTGGTTGAAGCTGAATTTTAGTCCAAGTCACCCTGCCACCAGTTCAAAGTATTGTAGATGGTAAAAGTTCATTTTGAACAAGATCATAATTTGAATTGTTTTAGGATTTACTCAGAGTGGTGCTCTATTATGAGTCAGCACTTCAGTGTATTCTGTCTTCCCTCCTACAGAACTGTATGCCAGGACTTTTAAATTTAGAATATTGGGTCGGAACAATGGAATCATGACTTTTCAGAAAAGATGATGAAACTGTTTTTTACTTGAAGGAAAGCAAGCTATAAATGCTAAATAAGTCAGTGATTTATAATATGATTTTTTTAATTGAGAACGAATCATAAATAGGGAGTTCAGTGATGCTGCAACAGTGTGACCACAAGCAACCCAAGTAATTCTATTACAATGTAATGTGCCAATTAACTTAATGATATTTACACATTAATTTAGGGGAGGAAGAAAGAAAAAGACTCTTCATGGATGTTTCTAATAACTTAGAGAGAGGTAGCTCTAGACTTCTTTTACTTCAGAAAAAGTGACATCTCAATATCTGTTTAAAGATTGGAATGTGGTCGGGAAGAGGAGACCATGCTGATGACGACATAAAGATTTGCTATAAAATATCTTGGCTTTAAAAAAGATGAAGATTATATCTTCCTTTTCCCTCCACATGCCAAACCCCTGCCCCCAATATGTTATTTCAGTTTATGGTTGGCTATACTGTTTTAATTTCCATTTTATGGGTAAGGAAATTGGGACATAGTGGTATAAGAGGAATTCAAATTCAAAACATCAGCTGAGAAACCAGAAGTTGCGATTGTTCTAGCGCCAGACCTGTGCTCATTCTAGAAGGTTAGGATATATCCTGAAAAAAGGAAGGTGATGCCATTAGGATGCTGCTGTGGTCTGACTGTGTCCCTCCCGAAAGTCATATGTTGAAATCCTAACTGTCAAAGATGATGGTATTAGGAGGTGGGGTCTTTGGGAGGTCATTAGGCCATGAAGTAGAGCTCTCATGAAAGAGAATAGTGCTCATAGAAGAGAAATCCCACAGAACTCCCTCTCCCTTCTTCCATGTGGGAATACCATAAGAAGTCTGCAGTCCAGAAGAAGGTCTTCACCCAACCATGCTGGCACCCTGATCTTGAACTTCCAGATTCCAGAACTGTAAGCAACAAGTTTCTGTTATTTATAAACCACCAAGTCTGTGGAATTTTGTTAAATTTACAAACAGACTAAGACAGATGCATTTCTATAATCATTTATACAACACTCCTCCCAACAACAGCATACTACACAATCTTAAGTGCACATGGGGCAGTAACAAAAGTAGACAGTATTCTGGGCCATAAAATAAATTTCAAATATTTTAAAGGATTTAAATATTCACAGAGTGTTTTTTTTTCTGATAACAATGACATTAAACTAGAAATCAGTTATAGAAAGAAAATATTTCTGGAAAATCCATAAATAGAAATTAAACAGCTCATATCTAAATAACTCATGGATAAAGGAATACATCACAAGGGGAATTGTAAAAGAGTTTTATATAAACAAAAAGAAAACACAATGTATCAAATTGTGAGATTCATCTAAAATAGTTTACTTAAAGAAAAATGGATAGCATATAAAAAGTATATTATTACAGAGAAAAATTATAAAGTCAGTGATCAAAGCTTCTATCTGAGGAAACTAGAAACAGGAGAGCATCAGTAATTAACTTAAGTAGAAAGAAGTAAAACTTAAGTTAACTACAGAAAGCAATAAAATATGAGAAAAATGAAACTACCAAAGTAATAAAGAAAATCAGTAAATCCCAAAACTTATTTGAGAAGATCCATACTAGACAGATTGATCAGGAAAAAAAAAGAAGATACAAATTATTGCTTTCATGAATATAAAAGGGAATATAACTACAGAGCCTGCAAATTTAAAAGAAATATAAGGCAATATTATGAATAACTATAAGCCAAGTCTGGTGGAATGGATGAAATTTTGAAACGCAACAAACTACCAAAGCTAACTCAAAAAAAAAAAAATAGATGAGCTAAATGGCCCTACATTTATTTTTAAAAATTGAATTAAAAGTTAAAATATTCCCTTAAAAGAAAACCTTAGGTCCAGATAACTTCATTGATGAATTGTACCAGGCATTTAGCAAAGAGATAATACCAATTCTACATAAACTCCTCCAGGAAACAAAAGAGGAAAGAATATTTTCCAAACCATTTTTAGGAGGCTAGCATTAACCTGTTACCAAAATAATAGAAAGACATTAGAAAAAAAATTATAGATCTGTATCTTTCAGGAACACAGATGCAAAAAACCTTACCAAAATATTAATAATTTGAATCTAGAAATGTATAAAAGGGTAATATATCTTAACCAATAAGACATACATGACATGGTCTTCTTTGCATAAAATCCCAAAATATCCTTAAAAAAACCTACAGAACTAATAAATGTATTTAGCAAGGTTATGGAATAAAAAGTCAACATACACAAATCAGATGTATTTTCATATGCTAATAATTAACAGAATTTTAAATTTAAAAAGCAATGATCATTTACAATAGCATGAAAACCTTAAATATGGATAAATTTAACAAAAGCTGTGTAAAACATGTAAAATTAAAGACACATAAGTCTGAAAATTGTAAAAAAAATGACTGTAAGTAATGAAAGAAGACAAATAAATGTAGAGATCCATTATTGTGAGAGAACGGCAAATTCAATATTGTTAAGATGTGAATTTTTCCTAAGTTTTTCTATAGGGTGAATGAATTCCCAAGCAAAAATCCTAGCAAGTGTTTTCTGTAGACGTTGAGAAGCTGATTCTTTTTTTTTAATTTTTATTTAAATTTCAGTACTGAAAATACAATGTAATATTAGTTGCAGGTGTACAATATGGTGAGTCAACATTTCTATGCCACACATGTTGCTCATCACAACAAGTGCTTCCCTTAAGCCCCATCACCTATTTTATGCGTCCCCCCACCTACCTCCCCTCTGGTAACCATCAGTTTGTTCTCCATAGTTACAGCTCTATTTCTTGGTTTGTCTCCCTCTCTATTTTTTCCCCCTTTGCCCATTTGTTTTGTTTCTTAAATTCCACACATGAGTGAAATCATATGGTATTTGTCTTCTTCTGACTTCATCCACTTAGCATAATACTTTCAAGCTCCATCCATGTCATGGGAAATGGCAAGATTTCTTTTTTTTTATGGTTGAGTAATATTCCATTGTATATATACACAACATCTTCTTTACCCATTCATCAGTCACTGGACACTTGGGTTGTTTCCATAATTTGGTTATTGCAGATAATGCTGCTACAAACATCAGGGTACATGAATCCCTTTGAATTAGATTTTTGTATTTGGGTAAATATCTAGCAATGCAATTGTGAGGTAGTTTTATCTTTAACTTTTTTCTAAAAAAATTTTATATTTATTTTTGAGAGACAGAGAGAGAGAGAGAGAGAGAGAGAGAGAGAGAGAGCAAGGGGGAGAGGGGCAGAGAGAGAGGGAGACACAGAATCCAAAACAGGCTCCAGCCTCTGAGCTGTGAGCACAGAGCCTGATGGGGGGCTTAAACTCACAAACTGCGAGATCATGACCTGAGCCAAAGTCGGATGCCCAACCGACTGAGCCACCCAAGTGCCCCTGTTTCACTTTTTAAGGAAACTTCATACTGTTTTCCAAAGTGGCTGCACAAGTTTGCATTCCTATCAACTGTGCAAGAGTGTTCCCCTTTCTCCACATCCTTGCCAACACGTGTTGTTTCTCATATTGTTAATTTTAGCCATTCTGGCACATGTGAGGTGATATATCATTGTAATTTTGATTTGTATTTCCCTGATGATCAGTTATGTTGAGCATCTTTTCATGTGTCTGTTGGCTATATGTATGGCTACTTTGGAAAACTGTCTATCCATGTCTTCTGCCCAATTTGTAATTAGATTATTTATTTTTGGAGTGTTGAGTTTGATAAGTTCTTTATAGAATTTGGATAATAACCCTTTATCAGATATGTCATTTGTATATACCTTCTCCCATTCCATAGGTTGCCTTTTATTTTTGTTGATTGTTTCCTTCACTCCGCAGAAGCTTTTTATTTTGATGAAGCCCCAATGGTTTATTTTTGTTTTTGTTTCCTTTGCCTCTGCAGACATATCTAGAAGTTGTTATGGCAGATGTCAAAGAGGTTACTGCCTGTGTTCTTCTCTAGAATCTTTATGGTTTCAAGTCTCACATTAAGGTCTTAATTCATTTTGAATTTACATTTATGTATGGACCAGTTTCATTCTTTTACATGTGGCTGTCCAGTTTTCCCAACACTATTTGTTGAAGAAACTATCTTTTTCCCATTGGATATTCTTTCCTGCTTTGTTGAAGATTAATTGACCCTATTGTTGTGGGTTCATTTCTGGGTTTTCTATTCTGTTCTATTGATCTATGTGTCTATTTTTGTACCACTACCATACTGTTTTGATCACTATAGCTTTGTAATACAACTTGAAGTCCAGAATTGTGATGCCTCCAGCTTTGGTTTTCTTTTTCAGGATTGCTTTGGCTATTCAGGGTTTTTTCTGGTTCCATACAAATTTTAGAAATATTTGTTCCAGCTCTGTGAAAAATGCTGTTGGTATTTTGATAGGGATTGCATCAAATGTGTAGATTGCTTTTGCTAATATAGCCATTTTAACAATATTTGTTCTTCTAATCCCTGAACATGGAATGTCTTTCCAATTCTTTGTGCCATCTTCAACTTCTTTCATCAGTGTTTTATAGTTTTCAGAATACAGATCTTTCACTTCTTTGGTTGGATTTATTCCTAGGTATCTTATTGTTTTTGGTGTAGTTGCAAATGGGATTGATACCTTACTTTCTCTTTCTGCTTCTTCATTATTGGTGTATAGAAATGCAACATATTTTTTGTATGTTGATTTTGTATCCTGCAACTTTACTGAATTCGTTTATCAGTTCTAGAAATTTTTTTGGTGGAGTTTTTAGGTTTTCTATATAGAATATCATGTCATCTACAAATAGTGAAAGTTTTACTTCTTCCTTGCCCATGTGGATGCCTTATATTTCTTTTTGTTGACTTAATGTTGTGGCTTCGACTTCCAGTACTATGTTGAATAACAGTGGTGACAGTGGACATCTCTGTCTTGTTCCTGACAAGAGAAGCTGATTCTAAAATTCTCATTCTAACTCAAAGGACCTAAGGCAATATAGATACTTTTGAAAAAGGGAGAAAAAAATGGAAGGATTTTTACCATCTTATTTCAAGACTTACTGTGATGCTACAGAGAGTAAAATAGTGTGATACAGACATATAGATCAATGTAATGGAATAGAGAACTCAGAAGTAGACTGACACATATATGATCAATTGATGTTCAATAAAAGGGCTAAGATAATTCAACAGAGATAGTCTTTTCAACAAATGGCACAGAAACAATCAGATATCTATATGGAAAATACCAACTTAGAATCTTTACCTCACATCATATATATATAATCAACTCTCAGTGGATCACAGACCTAAACACAAGTGCTAATAACATAAAACTTCTAGAAGAAAACATAGGAGAAACTCTTTGTAACTTTGAGTTAGTCAAAAACTATATATAGGACACAGAAAGCATGAGCCATGAAAGAAAACTTCATAAATAGACATTAGAATGAATCATTTTGCTCTTCAAAGGTCATTGTTAAGGAAATACAAAGAGGAGCCACATAGTGGAAGGCAAAATTTATAGAATATATACTTGGTAAAGTATTTGTACTCAAAATATATTCAGAACCCTTACAGCTCAATAAAGAAGAACATAAACAACCCAGTCAAAAAAGTGAGCAAAAGATTTTAAAAGATACTTTACAATGAAGACATATAAATGCAAGTAAGTACCTATTTGATATGACTAGTCATCAGGGAATTTCACATTAAAATGACCATGAGATTCTACTACCTATTCAGTTGAATGGCTAGAATTAAAAGACTGATAATACCAAATGCTGACAAGTACACTGAGCAACCAGAATTCTCATACATTGCAGTGAGAATGTAAAACGTTGCAGCCATTCTGTAAATCAGTTGGACAGTTTCTTATAAAGCTACAGACTAACCACATGGCTTTGGAATTACACTTATAAGCATTTACCTGAGAAAAATGAAAACACATGTTTCCCACAAAGGTTTATATGTAAATATTCATAGCAACTTTTTTCATTAAAGCCCCAAACAGAAAACTACCAATATCCATCAATAGGTGAATAAATAAATTATGGTATGTCCATACAGTGAAACACTATTTAGCAGTAAAAAGGAATGAACTACTGATAGATGCAACAGCATGCAGGAATTTCAAAAGCATTATGCTGAGTAACAGAAGCCTTACACAAAATAGCATACATTATATGAATTCATTTCTATGAAATTATACAAAGGGCAAAACTCTAGTAATTAAAAGTTGATCAGCGGTTGCATGGGGCCAAAGGTGAAGACAAGGGCTTAACTGCAAAGGTGAAAAAGTAGAGGGGATTTTTGGTCTGATGGAAATGTTCTTTATCTTGACTGCAGTAGTGGGCATGTGACTGCTTTACATTCATCAAAATTCTGAACTGTGTAGGTTAAAAAGTCAGTGACTTTTACTGAAATTCAACCTTGAAAAAGTGGAATTTTCAAAAGGGTTCTTTTAAAATTCAAATTCTGAAAACTGCAAACGAAAATTTTGTTTTATATCACATTTGTGTGACGTTTTGTAGGCTCTGTGTTTGTCAGTATACCTTGAGGTAAAGCCTGTTGTCCATCTTGGTGCTGTACTTTGATTTTTATCACAATCTTGTCTTAGCTCTTTTTTTCCAATTAAAAATCTTTATCAGAAGTCAAATTTTGGGATGCCTGGGTGGCTCAGTCGATTAAGCGTCCAACTTCAGCTCAGGTCATGATCTCAGAGTTCGTGGGTTTGAGCCCCACACCGGGCTCTGTGCTGACAGCTCAGAGCCTGGAGCCTGCTTGGGATTCTGTGTCTTCCTCTCTCTCTGCCCCTTCCCTACTCAAGTTCTCTCTCTCTCTCTCTCTCTCAAATAAATAAACATTGAAAAAAAAATTTTTTTAAGTCAAACTTCACATAAAAATTGGAAGCCAATTTAATGCCCTTTTTCTTAATTTAGAATAGTCAGTTTTTGCTCTAAGATGTAGAATTGTAAAGCCCATAAAGTTCCTTCACTTTTTCCCTTGAGTGTTTGAAAACCCTGTGGCTGGTGTAGGTCAGAAACATAGCAGTGAACACTTCAGGGAAGAAGCTGGCCCCTCCCTTGGACCTCCCACACCTGAGACACTGGAATGTGACTGCCCATCAAGAAATAATCAGGACAGTTCACATCAGTGAAAACTTCATCATTAAGGGTAGGATTAACATTTGGGAATCACTGATCTGGGACACAGGTTACCTTTCAGAGCATAAAGTGGTGTTATATATAAAGGGTTTGAAGCAGGCCATCATGGACTTGAATCCTGGTTCTGACAACTCTTACCTGTGTGCTGTTAAGTTCAGTTTGGACATCTATAAAATGCAGAGATATATATGTACCTCATGATGCTGATATGAAGATTAAATGAAATAATATATGTGGAATGCTTAGTACGGTGCCTGACACATAGTAAGCACCAATCAACAGGAGCTATTTCTATGTCATCCCTTGGGTTTTCTGCATTCACTAGGATTGTTCTGTCCTAGGACCACAGGGAACCCTGAAAAAAAGGTGTTTGAACTGGAAGAGAAAGGCAGAAGTCCAGGGAAAGCAGCCAGGTAGGAAACTACAGAGTAGGACAACTTGAAATTGCCTGTCAGGAAATAGGACTCAGCACTGTGGGGAAGTGTGAAGCAGGTATGGCTAGGCTACTCCAGCACAGGGTCCCTAACTCACAATATCCATTTTTTCTTTTTTCTTGCCTCATTTCTTCTATTTGTCAATTTTCTACTTAATTATCTTACATTTAAAAGTATTCATTTTAGCAAGACTGTTTTAAAAAGGCATAGGGGAAACTTAAAGGCAGATGTGTATAAATTCCTAGTCGGTTGACTCTGTGTTAATCAAAAGGGAGATTATTTTGGGTGGGTTTGACTTAATCAGTTGGAAGCCTTTAAAAGAGGGCTTTCAATATTACTAAATGAAGGAAGCCAATCTGAAAAGGCTACATACCACATTATGTGGAAAGATCAGCGGTTGCCAGGGGTTTGGGAGAAGGGAATGATGAGTAGGTGGAGCACAGGGAATTTTCAAGGCAGTGAAACTACCCTGTATGACACAGTAAGGGTGGATATAAGTCACATATATTTATTAAAACCTATAGAATGTATGATACAACCAGTGAACTCTAATGTAAACTATGGACTTTGATTGATAATGATGTGTTGTTGGTTCATTGGTTGTAACAAAGGTACCATCCTGGTACAGAACGACGATAGTAAGGGTGGCTGTATGTGTGTGGCAAAGGGGTTGAGTGGGAACTCTACACTTTTTGCTTAGTTGTTCTGGGAACCTAAAACTGCTCTAAAAAACAAAACCCATTAAGTTAAAAAACAAATGAAACAAACCATCCATGATCCCATCACTTTTAGAAATATTCTTACTTTTGTATAGTGACCCTTGTGCACATACATACATATTTTTTTATAGCTGTGGTCATTGAGGAGGGCTGATCACTTGACTGTCAGCCCCTAAACTATTTATTTGTAAGATGTATTAGATATCACAACTTAATGGAGAAGCAGAGGGCAGGAAGCTAACATTTATGGAGTATTTACAAGATACCAGGCCCTGTGCCAGGTGCTTTACACATCTCATTGTATTTAATTCTCTTAACAACCTTATGAGATAGGTGTTATTATCTCCACTTTATAGGGAAACAAACTGTAATTTTAAAATAACTCAGTTACCAGATTAACCGAAGATCATCCTTGGACAAGGTTAGATGTTACTGGTGATACGCCCAACCCAGATTTTCTTATGGCAGGAAGAATAGGTCAGAATAATACTTACCAAAATAGGTTTTATGAAACCGCATTTTCATAGGAAGTTAAAAAGATGATAGGTAGATATTGATAGTCATAGGTAGATAAAGATACATCTCTCTCTCTCTCTCTCTCTCTCTCTCTCTCTCTCTTTTTCTTGTAAAAGTTTGGAGATGCTTTAGGTGAAACTTTGAAAATTTCAAAGAAACTTTTTAAAGCTTCTTTCCTATAGAACATCTCAATATGTACCGTGAATTTCCATCACTTGCCATTTTTTGAAGCAAGAGTTTTGCAGTACTAGTTCCCCATCAAACACACTTTGGAATGGCACAAAAACAGACACATAGACCAATGGAATAGAATAGAAACCCCAGAACTAGACCCACAAACGTATGGCCAACTCATCTTTGACAAAGCAGGAAAGAACATCCAATGGAAAAAAGACAGCCTCTTTAACAAATGGTGCTGGGAGAACTGGACAGCAACATGCAGAAGGTTGAAACTAGACCACTTTCTCACACCATTCACAAAAATAAACTCAAAATGGATAAAGGACCTGAATGTGAGACAGGAAACCATCAAAACCCTAGAGGAGAAAGCAGGAAAAGACCTCTCTGACCTCAGCCGTAGCAATCTCTTACTCGACACATCCCCAAAGGCAAGGGAATTAAAAGCAAAAGTGAATTACTGGGACTATATGAAGATAAAAAGCTTCTGCACAGCAAAGGAAACAACCAACAAAACTAAAAGGCAACCAACGGAATGGGAAAAGATATTCGCAAATGACATATCGGACAAAGGGCTAGTATCCAAAATCTATAAAGAGCTCACCAAACTCCACACCCAAAAAACAAATAACCCAGTGAAGAAATGGGCAGAAAACATGAATAGACACTTCTCTAAAGAAGACATCCGGATGGCCAACAGGCACATGAAAAGATGTTCAGCGTCACTCCTTATCAGGGAAATACAAATCAAAACCACACTCAGGTATCACCTCATGCCAGTCAGAGTGGCCAAAATGAACAAATCAGGAGACTATAGATGCTGGAGAGGATGTGGAGAAACGGGAACCCTCTTGCACTGTTGGTGGGAATGCAAATTGGTGCAGCCGGTCTGGAAAGCAGTGTGGAGGTTCCTCAGAAAATTAAAAATAGACCTATCCTATGACCCAGCAATAGCACTGCTAGGAATTTATCCAAGGGATACAGGAGTACTGATGCATAGGGCCACTTGTACCCCAATGTTCATAGCAGCACTCTCAACAATAGCCAAATTATGGAAAGAGCCTAAATGTCCATCAACTGATGAATGGATAAAGAAATTGTGGTTTATATACACAATGGAATTCTACGTGGCAATGAGAAAAAATGAAATATGGCCTTTTGTAGCAACGTGGATGGAACTGGAGAGTGTGATGCTAAGTGAAATAAGCCATACAGAGAAAGACAGATACCATATGGTTTCACTCTTATGTGGATCCTGAGAAACTTAACAGGAACCCATGGGGGAGGGGAAGGAAAAAAAAAAAAAAAAGAGGTTAGAGTGCGAGAGAGCCAAAGCATAAGAGACTGTTAAAAACGAGAACAAACTGAGGGTTGATGGGGGGTGGGAGGGAGGAGAGGGTGGGTGATGGGTATCGAGGAGGGCACCTTTTGGGATGAGCACTGGGTGTTGTATGGAAACCAATTTGTCAATAAATTTCATATAAAAAAAAAAACACACACTTTGGGAAATCCCACCCCATAACATTATTCATAATTTACTTAGTGAACTCACTAGTTAACTTTAAGAATTTCTAGAATATATTCTATGACAGTGTCCATAAAAAATTCCAAGTTTCATCTTATTATTTATTTTATCAAATGAATAATATACCTTGGGGTTAAGCCATAAAATGATGTAGAACCATAGAATTGTAGGCCTGGAAGAGATCACAAGAACTCAATAGGCCACCTCCCAGGCTTCAGAGAGGACCACACCTAAGCCATCATGGACAGATGGGTATCTAGTTGTTGTAAAAGACCTCCAGGGAAGAAAATTCCATAACCTCCCTGTAACTTATTCCAGATGCCCAAGCTCTTCTGAGAAAATGATGAGCTCCTTGAAGCTCTTCTATTCTATTGTGCAAGTACTTGTGCTTTGTCATCAAGGCAGCATATTATATGCAGGTGTTTAGATTTTTTTAAAAAGGTATTGGTGAAAGTAAGATGAAGATCTCTATATATAGATATATAAGAGATATATATAGATATATCTTCTATCTATCTATCTATCTATCTATCTATCTATCTATCTATCATCTATCTATCATCTATCTATCGGGAGAGAGCACAGGAATTAAAAATGTCATTTCAGAATTATCTTTGACTTCTATTTTCAGTTTCAGTTAGTCTTCTCATCCTATTACTTTTTCCTTTGAAGTGTCTTGATTCAATTGCCTGCTCTTTTCCCCTTGCCACCCACAGTTCAAGTTCTCATTCCTGCTAGCGTGGATCTCTCTTGATTAATTTCCCTATCTCTAGACTCGCTTCCTTCTCATTGGTCCCCACAGTGCTAAAACATTCAGCTTTAAAGTGCAGCTCTATCATGTCACTTCATGTCTAACATTTTTGGTGGCTTCCTATTGCCAACACTATAAATGTGAGCTTCATAGATTGGCCTGTGTGGTTTGGTCCCACCTTCCCCTCCCAGTCTTATCTCTGGTTATTCTCCACCATACATTCTACACACTGCTGACAGTGAGCATACTTTCCTGACCCTATGGATTTTCACGCTTTTGTGTCTTGGATTTTTTCATTCCTTCTGCAATTCCTTCCTTTCATTTCCTTCTGAAATTACATTCCTTCCCCTCTTTGTGGTGTTTTTACTCATCTGTCAAATCTTAGCTCCTTTGCGAAATCTGCCTAGTTCTCTCTAGACCGAACTCACTATTTTATCATATTTTGCTTTTTAAAAACTCTTGTACATATCTCACTCACATCACTTAGAAACTATGTCATAAAATATGGCAGCTCATCAACCAATGGGTAACATGACTTTGATATGTGCTAGGGAGAGGGGCAATGGGCAAAGACTGAAGGAGTGAGCCCAAGGGAGCTCAGGGCTGACTGTCTGACCAGCAAAGGAAAATGGTGATCGTGAAGATAATGGTGAATGTGAGAGAGAAAACCACATAAAGACCCTTCTTTGAGGTATAAGAGGACTGTCTGTGATCCAGGAAAGATTGACAGGTACAGAGCTTAAGGCAGGCAGCCAGTTCCTCAACATCCCCTGGAACCAAGGAGGCAGAACACAGGGCAGACGGCAGCCACAGATACAAGAAACCTCTAGGAGCAAAACTTCCAACTTCTCTACCGTCCTCAGGACTAGGGATGCATAGTGCCAAGGTCAGGAACTTTGGGAGAAGGGAGAGGGTCATCATCAATACCACATTGTAAGCACAGCTTTATAATTGTTTTGCCTTGCAGTGATTTGTGTCTATGATCAGAACACCTGTCTAGTGTTTCAGTTGTTCTCAGGAGCTCTGGCTGGGAGAAGAGGGAGTATGCCAACTTGGCAACACTGAGTGAAGCTCATTACCTGAGGACAATCCAAATAAATTGCAGTGATGAGTGTATTTAATTGTGTTGTTGGATCACTGAATGAATATATGAACTAGAAATGGAAGGCTCTCTTAGGAAAGAACCATCTCAGAATGTCTCAATAGTTCACAATCGATATTACCACAGGGAAATAAAACAGATGCCCTAAAACATTTACCACAACTTACATACCTAAATAATTATTTTTTTTTCTTCAAAGTGGCTACCTTAAGTGACTGTACTCCTAGGATAATCATATTGCCATTTCTATTTCATTGTAATTTTTTGAATGCCTACCATGTGCTAGAACCTGCTATAAATGCTTTATCACCTCTAGTCTAACAGCATTTGTAGAGCTAAGCATTGCTATCCTCATTTTAAAGATTAGAAAACTAAGTACCTTGCCCAACATGGACAACAGATTATGTGAGCCAGTGGTTGATCAAACTCCAATCTGAGACTTAAGTTTGTATTCTTCTTCTTCTATCACGTTGACTGAAAGCATTTTTGGGGAAATGCTTTTAGAACCTAAGGTACAGTCATTTAATATATTCATTAGTAACAAATCTTTTTACTTTCAAGATAAATTTGAGTTTGATTTTTAAATTTTTTAAATTTATTTTTAGAGACAGAGAGAGAGCATGCACTTGCATGGGGGAAGGAGAGAGAGAGAGAGAGAGAGAGAGAGAGAGAGAGAGAGAGAGAGAATCCTAAGCAGGCTCCATGCTGTCAGAGCAGAGCCTCAGGCCAGGCTCTATCTCACAGACCAAGAGATCATGACCTGTGCCAAAATCAAGAGTTGGACGCCTAACCGACTGAGGCACCCCAAATTTGAGTTTTAAAATAGTCAAGACTTTTGGAATCAACTGCGGTGAAAATGGTGGGAAATTGGGGTACATTAATATAATTTGGGACCAAAAATTGAGGTGCGGCTCTGGAGGAAGTACACTGAACACTTTGCATAATTTTAAAAATTAAGTGAAAAGTTTAAATTTAAAATATCATTGGCTTTGGAGTTTCTAAACCACCACAGATGCTGAAAGAGTGGGATTTGGTCTAGAGAGTATGATATGAACATTTTAATTTTATTTCAAACGTATAATCTCACTATTGACAAACCTTAAGTTAGGAAGGGCTGTTTCATGTCACTGCCTTTCCCCACCCCGCACCCCCCGCCCCCAAATTCTGTATCAGCAAGTGGCAGAGCAAACCTTTAAACCCCAGACTTCAGGCTCCAAGCTCTTTCCAGTGTGTGTTGTAGCTGTCAAACACTTTGGGAAGTGCTTCTAGAGCCCACAGCCCTGCCTAGTAAGCTTTCATCCTGTGCTTAAAACCTCTAAGAGTGAGGGGTGGCTGGGTGGTTCAGTCGGTTAAGTGTCCAACTTCGGCTCAGGTCATGATCTCACAGTTGGTGAGTTCAAGTCCCGCGTCAGGCTCTGTGCTGGCAGCTCAGAGCCTGGAGCTTGCTTTGAATTCTGTGTCTCCCTCTGCCTATGCCCCTCCCCCACTTGCACTCTGTCTCTGTCTCTCTCAAAAATAAATAATAAAACATTAAAAAAAAAAAACCTCTAAGAATGATGAAGAGACCTGATCCTTGAGCAGACTATAAACATCAGTACATCCTTTTTGTTATATTGAGCAGAAATCTCCATGTAGTAGGCATTTCAGGATTTTGAGAAATGACTGCGATTTCACGAACAAAAAAGAAGTTAATTTAGATACGTTCTAGAGATGTTTCTCAAACAAAATTAAAGTTCCGAGCTAGATAAACCTGATCGCTCCTTGCCAGGCTGGTGGTTTCTTTTTTCTTTTTTCTTTTTCCTTTTTCCTTTTTCCTTTCTTTCTTTCTTTCTTTCTTTCTTTCTTTCTTTCTTTCTTTCTTTCTTTCTTTCTTTCTTTCTTTCTTTCTCTCCCTCTCTTTCTCTTTCTTTCTTTCTTTCTTTCTTTCTTTCTTTCTTTCTTTCTGCCATCACCCAACCCACCTTTCAGAGTAGACTCAAAGGAAAAGCACTGAAAGACTTTTCTGACTTTTCCATATTTAGCACAACACCACACAAAATTGCTAAATACCATATAACCACACTTACCATCTTGGGGCCTATAAATTCAGAATTCAGACACTTGATTACAAACCACAGAATGACTCTGTTTAAGAAATAGTATGTGGTATTGCAAGGGAACTGCCCCTATTTAGATGTTCTTCTGGTTATTAACTTAGTAACCTGGGCTTTTTCCCTCTATCTTCTTTCTCTATCCTTCTACCATGGCTGTCATCTCTGATTTCTGGTACAATTGTATGAGTACTGGGGCAGGGGTGAATGTCTGTGAGAGTCAGGAGAGCATTTTCTGTTATAATTCTGGTCCAAAAGGAAAATAAGCACATACATTTTTGGTTTCGCAGTAAAATTCCATAGCAAACCCGGAGTCAATCACCAATTTTTAGGAGGGTGAAGGTATGAGGGAAAATTCGCTCTTGTCATCTTGGAGTGGCCCAGGCTCCTCTGTGGTATTATTGTTTTCTCAAATTCAGCTGTGAAATGCCCCCTCTCTCTCAGTATTTCCAAGCTATTCTCTTCTGTTTCCTACCTTTACAACAACATCTGATCATACCTGATAGGCACAATGAAGTGTAAATGATGAGAATCACGACCTATGTTTTATAATTTTATAGAGATTGAAACTGTAAGCTAGCTCAATGGAGGGCACTCACCACCCTCAGAGAGAAACCTCAGAAACACCTCTAAGTCACTTCCCCAAAGTAGGGCTTTCCCCCACCCTTCATCAAGGCCACTATTGCTGATAAACTCATTTAAAGAGATTAGAAAATTATAAAACTTTTAAATGCCTAAATGTTCTTTATGACATAATTTGAGTTGTTGAGTATAAATCCCCCATTTTATCTCTGTATGAGAGTAAATGACTTCTTATAACTCAGAAATCAGACCTCCGCAGTAAGCTTCATAAGTTTAAAAGCTCATATTGAGGGGTACCTGGGTGGCTCAGTGGGTTAAGCATCCAACTTCCGCTCAGGTCATGATCTCGCGATTCGTGAGTTCAAGCCCGGTCTGGGGCTCTGTGCTGACAGCTCAGAGCCTGGAGCCTGCTTGGGATTCTGTGTCTCCTTCTGTCTCTCTCTGCCCCTCTCCCACTCATGCATGTGCACGCTCGCTCTCTCTCAAAAATAATAAAAACGTTAAAGAAAATAAAAGTTCATATTGACACTTTATTATACACCAGAGATATGCTTAACTTTGCTTTACTTTGTAAAAGTAAAGCGTAAAGCTGTAAAGTGCTTTCCTTTGCAGGCATCTTGGAAAGTAGATATCATTCTCTCCATTTCACAGTTCAGATGACTACAAATGAGGGGCGCCTGGGTGGCTCAATCAGTTAAGCGTCTCTTGATTTCTGCTCAGGTCTTGATCTCACAGTTCATGGGATGGAGCCATGCACTGGCAGCACAGAGCCTGCTTGGGATTCTCTCTCTCCCTCTCTCTCCCTGCCTCTGCCCCACTTACGTGTGCACGCGCGTGCACGCTCTCTTTCTTAAATAAACTTAAAAAAATTTTTTTTAATGTTTATTTTTGAGACAGACAGAGACAGAGAATGAGCAGGGAAGGGGCAGAGAGAGAGGGAGACACAGAATGTGAAGCAGGCTCCAAGCTCCGAGCTGTCAGCACAGAGCCAGACGCGGGGCTTGAACTCACGAACCACGAGATCATGACCTGAGCCGAAGTCGGACGCTTAACTGACTGAGCCACCCAGGTGCCCCTTAAATAAACTTTTTTAAAAGACATCTGCAAACAAGATTAGTTATGTATCTTACACATAATCATAGAGTATTATGGGAGAGGCGGGACTGCAGCCCATCCCCCTAACCACCGTATTAGAAAATCTAGACTGCAAAAAATGAGAACTTTTATATCAGCATGGGCTTGTGGATAC
The DNA here is from genome assembly GCF_016509475.1 of Prionailurus bengalensis. Taxonomy (NCBI): domain Eukaryota; kingdom Metazoa; phylum Chordata; class Mammalia; order Carnivora; family Felidae; genus Prionailurus; species Prionailurus bengalensis. The sequence continues at coordinate 101,898,693 of NC_057355.1, forward strand.
AAGCCACAGATAACTGATTCTGCCTTATTTCAGAAAAAAAATAATAATAAAAGGACAATGGGGAGCTCATAGAAACTATGGGAGTGCTGCAAATCCAGGCTCAGAAGCGCGCAGTCAGGAGCAATAGCAGAGTTGCACTGCATAACAGGTCCAGGGAGGATGACCCTGGAGCTGCTGCCGCTGAGAGCTAGATACGCACGTAAACTATGAACGCAAATGACCCCAGCCGCTGAGCACAGCTGCTGGCACTGCGGCTCTGTTGCTCTGAGAACTTGATCTCACCGCAATGGTCTCCAGAGGAGATCCATCTCAGTCCTTGCTTCTTTGCATCTTCAGTCCCCCGGTCAAAAATGAGATTGGTGGAGCCTAGGTCACATGCCCACATGCCAGCTGGGAAAGTAAGTTTGGGGGCATTTTTAGCTTCTGTGATGACAGATGTGTGTGCCTCCCACCAACTGCCCAGTGGGAATGAGGCTTAGACCTTGGCAGCTGGAAGGAATAAAACATGCTCTGCCCACCTGAGAAGTAGAGTAGCGAGCTTCTCCAGCACCGCACAGTCATCCCTTCATCCACATGAGTTCAAGATGCATCCAGCCTACGATTCTAAGGTCATCCATATGTCTAGCAGGGCTTTGTGGTTCACCAGAGCATTCTGTGGACAATGAACGGTGTCAGCAGAGATCCTGAGTCATGCATGGCTACTATTTAAAAAGAAGACAGAAGAAAACTTTAAGTACTTTTGAAAGATTGGTGCTGGTGAATCAATGCTCTGTGGATTGAGGCTAAAGAACATTGTGTCCAGAGAAACTGCATTTTGGATGAAAAATAAAAGAAGAGCTTCTGTAAACTTGTAATTACCCTTCTGGTGTGCTTGTGGTAAATGCCAACAGTACGGATGTCAGCTTCCAGCTTGGGCCAATTTGTTGACCGGATTCATTTTATTTTCACCAGAACTCATCTCCCAGAGGTCCTCTACTCTAAAAGGGAAACAAGAGAAATATCTTTATTAGGGAAAGAATAATAAGTCTTGCCTGTCATGGACATCTGTTGCGTTTCTCTGCTTAGCATTCATTCTTTCTTCTTTCATTAATGGCATCATAGTATTCCTTTGGGAGTGACCCTACCCTCCTGATTCTAGGGATGTTCATGTGGCCCTTGAACACCTGTATACAGTGATTGATTCAGGGAAGGATATGGGATATGGGACATCCCAACCAGAACATTCTAGGTCTTTTGTAGAATTGCTGGGAATGAAATTCTCTCTATTGGGGTTTCTGAGCCAGTAGGTTGTCAATGAACTTTCTGACAGACATCTTGCCATGACAAGGAGAGAACCTATCTAAGAACAGAGCCAGCAAGGATACTCAAGCAGATATATAAAAGAAGACTGAATACTTAAAGCATTATTTCAACACCTAGATTGAATCAAACTTGAAACCAATAACCTTGGGCTTTTCAATGATCTGAACTTGTAAGTTTCCTCTTTTCCTTAATCCAGCGTGAGTTAGGTCTCCTGTCACATGCAACAAAAGAATCCTAAATGATTCATTGACTTTGTCTATTAATTTACAGAGTTCTGGGTTGCCTTGGTTAAAGAAGAAGCCCCTAACTACTTGTCTTGAATGCTGTAAAAGAGGTTCATGGTCTGTGTAGAGCATTGGTTTAAATGTTTTCTTCCAACAGAGAGTCTAGGATTTTGAGACAAAAGACAAATGAGAAGCATTTGTTAAAATACATTAGATGCTATCTCAGAAAAAGATAATAATGGGATTGCCATTTAGCACCATAAAAGACATTACCCAAATTGGGTTAGTAACTATTTTAAGTTCTATTTAACTTCTCGTGGTAATGCTTTTCATAAGTACTTTGTAATTTCTAAGTTTGTGAGGCTTAAATAATTATGTAATTACTTTGCAACGACCACAGAACTCCACTCAGATTTGGTAGCTACTTTAAGCCATGTTAAGTTTTTCATTATAAATTACATTATGTTTAGTACATAATTTATAGTTGGTATGAAAAGAAGAATCATATCATGCAACTATTCTGTAATAGCATAGCAATTACTCCCAGATTGTGGTAACTTCCAGTGGAATGGATATTTCTTTTGTAATTACAGAAATGATAGCATCACATCCAACAATTTCCTGGTGATAACATTTATAACTATGAATTAAATTGTAATTCAGTTGCTTCTTCTTGGCCATTCTAGCTGAGCAAGAGAATAAGTGGAGCAAATGGCTTTCCTGCCACTTTAATATTAGATGATATTTAGTAAGTATACAGTACAGGAACTGAAGCTTGGAAACAGATCATGTGTAACGAGATCAAAGTATATTATTTGCCTCCATTTATACTCTGGCAACAAATAGGCCTTGATCAGCTACAAGAGTTCAAGATCAAGGAATCATGCAGGAAAGTTATATTTTATTGCAACATAAACCCAGTTGACAAAGTACCCTGAAAGATGTGGTGTGAAAGACAGGCTTCCGTATGTCCTGGAAGGAAAGTAAAAGCACAGGATGTGGGATTAGAAACCTGAGTGGAAGTCTAACTTTGCTACTTCTTAGCTAGGTGATCTTATGAACTGTACAATCTCTCTGAGTCTGTTTCTTTTTCTATAGATTTGGCGGACTCATACCTACCTCATAAGGTTTGTGGCAAAACCAAATGATATAATGCGTTTGGAAGGGTTGTGTCAAATACTAAATAAATATGAGGTACTCTTAAAGAAGAAAGCCCTTTGTTCTCATTCCACTTATTCAGTTTGAAATAAAACACTCTTCCTTCATATAAAGTTTATAATGAAAGATTAAAAAAATTAGTACCTACGATGAAGTACTGTACTTTTGCAAACCGGCTTCTCTTTCCTTTTATTTTTAATTTTTTTTTGTACAATCTGGACTTTCACCTGGAACTTCTATATATTCATTTTCCCTTAATAGGTGTAATGTTTGAGGGCCCTTGAAGTTTTACATTATTAGTGAGAAGCACAAATTTTCTCAGACAATCAGAAAAAATATATATATAAATAGGAAGTTTTTTCTTCATCAGACGCTTCAGATATGGCATACAATGCAATTCCCCAGTCAGCTTCTAGAAAATAAATATCTGAGTCTTACGGGAGGGATATGAATGTAATTTTAAAGGGTTGCTACAGTTAAGTGTCAGGATTATTTTTTAAATGTAACCAGCTATTTAATCTTAGGTAGTTTCAGTTGATAGCCTTCAAGTCACTAGATAGTAGGTTTACTACTTGTTCAGTTTAACTGGTTTAATATAAAGTGTAATGTGCACATACTTTTGAATTTAAAAGAGATCCTTTTCACTATTCTAAACTGGAAAGGGCAATTTTAAAGGGATATAAAACACTTCTATAGAGCTTTGAGCTTTTATTATATGTAAATATCTGCATTGATACTGTGAGTATATAGTTTTAGTAGTGGTTTTATGGGTTCTGTCGAGGTGAATAGGAATAAAGAATCAAACCATCTTCCCTTAAGGATTAAAGAAAAGAGCAACATTTTCCAAGTTGAGCTCTTTCCCTATCAACGCTGAGTACTGAAGGAGTTCTTATTTCACAAGAGGCCAGAGGTTCTAATAACTTTGGTTATGGCTGGGCCAGGAATGTCTTTTTGCTTGCTTTAAGCATTATTGCATTGAAGAGCTTATGCGCTGATGATCTAGTCATTTTTTTAAAAATTTTCTTCTCAATTATATTTCTGTATTCTTTTTCTGAGGCTGCTGTAACAAAGTAGCACAAACGGGCCAGCTAAAACAGTTGGCCAATTTATCGTCTCACAGTTCTAGAAGCTAAAAGTCCAAAATCAAGGTACTGGTGGAGTATACCTCTCAGTTCACAAATTGACTGCTCAATTCTGAGTAAGTTCTTTTGTGCTGTAGTCAGAATATCCCTGACTAGAAATAGAAGAATCACTGTATTGTTTGAGCTCACATGGAGGTTTCCCAACTATTTTTAACTTCCACAGATACAACTGCTATTATTTAATGCTCAGTGTCACTGTTAGTATATAATAGATCTCTGATTATTCTATGTATATATGACAGAGACTTACAGGTATATTTTCCTTTTTTCAAAATGAGAGAAGTATAGGGGTGCCTTGGTGGTTCAGTCAGTTAAGCATCCAACTTCGGCTCAGGTCATGATCTCTCGGTTCATGAGCTCAAGCCCCGCATCGAGCTGACAGCCCAGAGCCTATTTCGACTTCTGTGTCTCCCTCTCCCTGCTCCTCCCCCACTCATGCTGTCTCTCTCTCTCTCTCTCAAAAATAAATAAACATTAAAAAAATTTTTTAAATGATAGAAGTATACAAATGTAAAAACAAAACCATACCACATCCCAAAGCTAGTTGCTCTCTCTCAAAAGTTGGAATTATTTCTACATTATTGGGTACAAATATCATTTCACAAACTCACGTATGCAGATAATAAAATTTTATTGTTTTTTATCTTGGACCTAAATTCTACCAAGGCGACAGAGACCCAGTTTCGACTAGTACAGGGTTTCACTTGATTATCCCCAAGTTATAGCCAGGTAAGGATCTTAAACATTAGAGAGGGTCCATACAATCCTCAGTTATCTATCCATGTAGATAGCTAGCAAGTCAATTGGGTTTTGATGAAGATACCAAAAAAAGTTAATGAAAGATGATGATATTTTCAATGCATGGGGCTGAAATCTATATTTTAAAAACAAAACAAAATATAGGATCATGCTGGATAAAAGACTTACAAGAACCCCAAAGAAAAGGACCTACTTCTCTCTGTAGGTTTCTATTTCCCTGATGCTCCAAGTCACCTTTTCTTAGCCCTCAATATAACTCAAAAACACAAAATAAGCCATCTTCCTATGAGAGTTCGGGCTTCCACAGTTTTGTCTATGTTCCTATAACATACTTTTTACGTCTACTAGAATTTGAGAATTGTCTTTTCATTTCCTTATTGTTTCATTGGGAGTATTCATCTTTCTCCAATTGATTGCTAAGAGCCCTTTATATCTGTAGGGTATTATACTATACTATATAGTATAGTATATATACTGTATACTGTATAGTATATATACTGTTTAGTATAGTATATATACTATACTATATCTGTAGGGTAATATACTACAGATATATTATATCTGTAGGGTTTGACACATAGCATTCAAATATTTTTTCCAGGCATCCAAATATAGTTTGTTATCTGCTGTTTAATTTGGTTCACATATTGCCTGACATACAAGAGTTTTTATTTTTAAGCAGACACATATATAAATCTTTTCATTTTTGGCTACATTCTTATTCTGAATTCTCTTGAAGAGCTTCAAATATCCATGAATCCTTCAGAAATGTATCTTAAAGTTAGATGTGCATGTAAGTATATAAGATGTACATATAAAACAGGTTCCATTTTCCTTTTATAAATTCTTAAAAACTTCAGTATGTAGTTTTCTTGTGCAATATAGGTTGAGTGGTAAGAGAATATCTTTACATAAACATTCCAAAACTCTTTGAAAGAGCGTTGGCAATTGCAAAAAAGTTATAGATGTAAAATTGCAGACTTCTTGGGCAAGCAATTAATGAATAAAAAGAATTTAGAAGATATGATTTGCTTATCTATCTCTAACCCCTTCTCCACGTATTTCAAAGCATTTAATAGGCAACATGATAGTTTACTATGATCCTCCTCAAGTGGTACTTTTAGGGCATTCGTGTGATGAGGATGCTTGCGTGGCTAATCATTTTGAAGTCTAGAGCTGAAAATGGTAATTGCTTCAACCCACACATAGGCACATAAGGTAAGGTGGAAATGTCTGAGTTCATTATTTTAAAAGGGAAAATGAATAACAAGCTTCTAAAACTACTTTCCATGGTAAATTTGTTCCAGAGTTTTTTTTTAAGAGCCCTGTTCCATGATACCTCCCCTACAACTGGCTGAATGAATAGAAAAGAAGTGGGAAGTTGCTGATGTTGAAGGAGATAAGATTTAACTATAGTTGCACATTACACAGATGGGTAATTTGCATGTTGAGCCATCTAATCTTGAATTGGCTTGGACATGCTACAGCAAATTTTCTAGGAATCTAGTGTTTCAGTTATTGGAAAGAACCCAACAATCTAATCCTAACACTGTGTCATGTTTCATTGCTGAATAAGTCAATGCATAACATAGAATTAAGAGGCTCATTAATTATATGATCATAAATTTTAGAGTGGAAAAAAGGCAAATTGGGTATTTTGAAGTAATTAATGGCTTTGTGCAATGAATAGCCAACTTAAGGTGATTAACCAAATATAAAGAAAATCTCACCTAGGCTCCTTGGCAAAACAAAAAACAAAAAACAAAAAACAAAAACACTTGTCCCATGATAGTACTTATGTTTGCCACTCTTTTTGGCTAGGCTTTTTTTTTTAAGTCTTATTAAAAACAAAAAAGGAATAATTACAATTCCTAATTCTTAAGAATTGTTCTTAATTTGTATCAACACATATGAAGAAACACCTGATGTCTTCCAGGAACTTAAGTGGGACCAGCTTACCAGGACTTGCTTTGAGATATCTTTGGACTCTCCATTCAGTATGTCCCTTTCCCCTGACCAAATAATACTATTATAAATACACACAAAGAAGGAAAGACCAAAGGAAAATTCTTTTCTAATTGTAGAAAATGATTCTTTAAGTTTAAAAATCATGGATAATTTTATAATAGCCCAAGATGTCATAGTTCTGGAGATACCTATACACTTAAATGAATGTAGGTAAGTGTGGTGTCTATTCCTTTAGACAGTTTGTAGATTCTTTAAGCAATTCATATCAAAGATTATTCTTAAACAAGGACAATGTTCTATAAAGTCAGCAACTGGGTAACAAAGTGTAGTCAGTCAAATGAATCTTTACAGCAATAATTCTAACATTAAAGAGATTGTAGTCCCAAATAATGGTCAACAAATTAGAAATTATTTCTAGTTTTGGATCACAGGAAAAATGTAAGGATCAAGACATAATTGATACAATAGCAAGTTAATAGGTTGTCATGCACCATTTGACAAAGGGAATGTGATTAAAGATGATTCCTAAAATAATATCTTCAGTACACTCTAAAAGCAAACCAATTCATGCCCATTCAAAGAAAGCCTCTATAAAAACATATATCTGCACTGAAGAGCACACTAGTCATTTCTTATAAGCAACAATTCCTCATTTGCAGCAACTGCTTTATTTTTATTTTTCCAAAGGAATGATATTAAGGTCTAAGTCAATGATCTCAAGTCAAATATCTGCTTTCCAATATTATTACATAATCAGTTATACCTTGGTTTCTCTAGAGACTGGAACCAAGGTCCCTGCCACTTGGCATTGAAATGAAGTCTCAGGGCAAGTCTCTGGACATTCAGGTGTGTTCACGTACACAGTGCCCTGTCTTCAGATTCCAGCTCAACATTTAAACAAAAAGAAAAATCAGCTCATCCTTTGCCCTCATGAGAAGAAAGCTTGTGTCAGAAAATATTGGTCATATTTGCAGGCTAAAACTGACTAAATGTAAAGGTGGCTTTTTACATTCTGGAATGCCTGAAGCTTAGGGGTTTCACCACCATTGGAGCTTCATGGGGGATGTGCCAAGCACATCCAAGAGGCCTGTCCACAGGGATACATTACTGGAAATATCAGAAATACCTCATTGGAACACATGTGACCTGTGACACAGTCTCTATATTTGTGACCCCCAAAGATGATATTATAGAAATGTTCTGGTGAATCTCAAAAATTAGAGAATCAATGCAGTGACTTATCCTAACAGGGGATATTTCTGCATTCACATAGAAAAATTTGGATTCAATGATGACTGGGGAGGTCAGAGATATTCAGAGGAAAAAGATATTTTGAAAACAATGTGAGAGAAAGAAGTGTGTATTTTATGTTGTATCATAAAGTGATATGAGGGCAACACTACTCGGACTAAGCTCCAAGTAGAGTGTGAGGTCTGGGAATTTAATTTAGAACTGAAGCATGTTAGAGATTTAGAAATCCTCTGGGCCAGTCACTCCCAAACCACCAAGTGCTTAAGAATCATTCAGGGAATTTGGTCCCAGGCCTCATCCCAGAGATGCAAACGTTGGTTCTGAAGCAGGTACTATGCAGGATATAACTGGAGAGACACTACTTGGTTCAACTCCTGTGGTGTACAGTAGAGAAAGTTAAGAACCAGAGGGGGTGAGTGCCATGGTCAAGGACACACAGAAACATATTATCACTCTCTCCGCATCTGAGGCAGAATGCTTAGCAACCCACTGACACTCCAAGATGGTAGGAAACTGGCCACTTACTAGCGCCCCTGACTGACTAGCCTGCTTGTTACCAAGATGGCTAATGGTTTAGTTAGGAGCAATGTGAATTAGTGTCTGCCCTTCGTGATATGGAAAGTTGGTAGCATTTAAGTGTGCTTTCTCTCCTCAGAGAACACTTGTGTATATACATGATATTCTCCAGGAATCAAGAGAGCTGGACTCTAGTCCTCCATTAGCAATAAGCTTCTCTTCAGCAAGTCAGTCCTCTGACTTTTACTTAATGCATTGTTAATGCTGCAGCTGGGCTAGGAGACGTCCAGTGTTTCTTTCCAGACCTCAAATTGGGAGTTTTACCACAGGTAGAAATATACAGCTTCCTTCTTCCATTTCCGCTGCATAATTGTTTTATGAATGGTAGTAATTATACTAATACTTAATAGTACCAGGTGCCAGACAGTGTCCTAAGCATTTTACATATTTTTTGCATTTATTCCTTGTAACAATTCACTGCTACTATACCCATCTTTTAGATGTGGAAACTCAGGTGTAGAGAGGTTAAGTAACTCGCCTAAGGTCACGTAACTAGTGAGTTGTAGAGAAGGGAAGAAATCAGTCAAGGCAGGAAAAAAAATGCAAGGTACTATGGTAACATAGTATATTTTAAATATTAGTTTTTCCAACATTTTATTTTTTCCTTTGCTATTCCCCCCATATAAAACAGTTAGACTCTTGGGGCACATAGGTGGCTCATTCAGCTAAGCATCCAGACACTTGATTTTGGCTCAGGTCACAATCTCACGGTTCATAGGTTCAAGCCCTGCATTGGGCTCTGTGCTGACAGTGTGGAGCCTGCTTGGAATTCTCTCTTTCCCTCTCTCTCTGCCCCTTTCCTGCTCATTCTCTCTCTCTCTCTCTCTCTCTCTCTCTCTCTCTCTCTCAAATAAATAAATAAATAAATAAATAAATAAATATTAAACAAAAAGAATTTCCCATTATTTAAATTTAAAAAAAAAACCAGACTCTTCTGTGTTTATTGACTTGGAGAATGGATATGGAAAACAAAGTTGTTGTTTTTTCTGGCTTCTATCTTTCAGTTGCTTAAGCTTTTAGGGAAAAACAAAATGAGTCACTACATAGATGATTTGGGAGAAAACATAGGGTGAAGTTTATGCACGCATACACACTCATACAGACACACTTGCACACCTACATAGGGGTATGTGCTTGCTAAAGAGAAGAGAAATAGAGAGAAAGCAATGAAAGTGAAGATACTATAGTGTAGAGCCTGTATCTTGCTATTAAGCCCTGAGGGGGTGGTAAAAGTCCATAAACAGGTTCATGAAATCCAAAAGGAGAGAACTTGAACCTCATTTCCTGGAGGAAGCGAGAGATAGACATTTAAAACACAGAGAAGAGGGGCGCCTGGGTGGCTCAGTCGGTTCAGCATCCAAATTCAGCTCAAGTCCTGATCTCATGATTTATGGGTTTGAGCCAGCATTGGGCTCTGTGCTGACAGCTCAGAGTCTGGAGCCTGCTTCAGATTCTCTCTCCCTCTCTCTCTCTCTCTCTCTCTCTCTCTGCCCCTCCCCCACTTGCACTCTTGTCTCTCTCTCAAAAATAAATAAACATGAAAAAAAATGTTTAAATGCAGAGAACAAATGGCCAGCAACCTTAATGCATAGGTAGAGTTTTTACTGTGATCCAGAAGCATCAGAATGTTGACCAGTTAGCCAAACTATGTAAAGACCCCAGTTTTCATCAACTGATAAATGGATAAAGAAGATGTGATACACACACACACACACACACACACACACACACACACACATGCACACACAATGGAATATTACTCAGCCATCAAAAATGAAATCTTGCCATTTCCAACAATGTGGATGGAGCTAGAGCATACTATGCTAAGTGAAATAAGTCAGTCAAAGAAAGACAAATACCATATGATTTCACTCATATGTGGAGTTTAGGAAACAAAACAGATGAACACATGGAAAGGAAGATAAAAAGAGAAGAAATGGAAACAAACCACAAGAGACCTTTAGTGATAGAGAACAAACTGAGGATTGATGGAAGGAGGTAGGTGGGTGATGGGCTAGATGGGTGATGGGTATTAAGGAGGGCACTTGTTATGATGAGCACTGGGTGTTATATGTAAGAGATGAATCACTAAATTCTACTCCTGAAACCAGTATTTCACTATATGCTAACTAACTAGAGTTTAAATAAAAATTTGGAAAAAAAAGAATAATAAAGTAGTCCTTAATCTAAGAAACTCAGAATACTTTAATATAGAAGTCAATGATTATTGTTACTTGGGGGGAAATGGCATTGACTTCAAAATTCCAATAATTTAATGTCTGCACTGAAAATATTATTAAACTTCTATGGAAGACAATGCTTGTTAGTAAAAATATAATTGGTAAATCTCTACAGATGTATAGTCAAATTACTGTAAAATTTAGCTTAATAGATAATTATATCTGTGATTTTATCATAATTTAATAGAAATATACTGCAAGTCCTAATGTCACATATTCTAAGAAATTTGTTTAGAAACTGCAGGTAAATAATTCAGAAAAAAAGAAAGAATGTTGACCAGCTTCCCAAGAGTGGCACTAGATCTACAAAGAGAATTATTAGACCCAGGAGGATATAGCCTGAATGGACAAATGGCAAAAGACCAGTTGAGGTAAAGAATACCTTGGTGGCTATCTGCATGGACAGATGACTGAGGATTGTGTGGACCCTTTCTAACACTTAAACATCCTTATTTGTACACAAATGTTTATAGAATCTTTATTCATTATTTCCCCAAACTATACACAACACAGACATCTTTCACATGAGTGATAGACAAATATCCTGTGGTACATCTAATACAATGGATCATTACTCAGTAACAAAAATAGATGAACTACTGATACGTGCAATGACATTGGTGAATCATAAAGGCATTATGCTAAGTGAATGGAGCAAAGCTCAGAGGTTATACATTCTTTCATTCCATTTATAAGGCATTCAGAGCTATATGGTAAGAAAATAGGTAAGAATTGGTAGGGTCTGGAGCAGAAGGTGCAGTTGACTAAACAGTACTTAAGGGACTTTGGGGGGTGAGTCAATTCCTTGATATTTTTATTGTGGTGGTAACATAACTTTATGAACTATACACTAGAAAGGGTGAGTTTTTACTGTATAGAAGTTATGCCTTAATAAAAAATATATTAGTTTAGGGGTGCCTGAGTGGCTCAGTCGGTTGGGCGGCCGACTTCAGCTCAGGTCATGATCTTGTGGTCTGTGAGTTCAAGCCCCATGTTGGGCTCTGTGCTGACAGCTCAGAGCCTGGAGCCTGCTTCTGTTTCTGTGTTTCCCTCTCTCTCTTCCCCTCCCCCATTTGCATTCTGTCTCTCTCTGCCTTTCAAAAATGAATAAATGTTGAAAAAATTTTTTTAAAAATAAAATAAAAAATAAAAAATATATTAGTCTTTAGAAATCTTCCCAACCAGTTCAGAACCTTATATTTGATCCCACTGTTGATTCTAATTTTTTCTATTGGAAACTAGTGTGTCATTGCAAATTGTACAATAGGTAGGGGGATATTTTTGTGGGGGAAGAAGATGACTTGTCTATGCTATGTGGGTGATATATTTATAATTGAAAATCAAACAAGAAAATAAAGAATTAAAAACCGTATGATATATTCCAATTTCATTGAGAATGAATATTGTTAAAATGGCTATACCACCCAAAGTGATCTATCTATAGATTGAATGCAATCCCTATCAAAATTCTAATGGCATTTTTCACAGACAGAAATAGAAATAACAATCCCAAATTCACATGGAATCACAAAATAGTCAAAGAAATTCTGAGAAAGAAGAACAAAGCTGGAGGCATTACACTTCCTGATTTCAAACAATATTACAAAGCTATAGTGATCAAAACACTATGGTATTGGCATAAAAACAGATGCATAGATCAGTGGAACAGAGTAGAGAGCCCTGAAATAAACCCATGTAAATATGGTTACTTAAATTTTTACAAAGGAGCTAAGAGTATACAATACAGAAAGGGATAGTCTTTTCAATAAATGGTGTTGGGAAAATTGGATATCCACATGCAAAAGAGTGAAAGTGGACACCTATCTTACACCATACACAAAAATCAATTCATAATGAATCAAAGACTTGCACATAAGATGTGGAGCTCTAAAACTTCTAGAAAATGTAGAGGTAGGCTCCCTCACGTTGGTCTTAGCAATGATTTTTTTGGATTTGACACCACAAGCAAAGGCAACAAAAGCAAAAGTAAACAACGACTGCATCAAACTAAAAACTTTCCACACAGGAAAGGAAACCATCAACAAAATGAAAAGGCAACCTATGGAACGGAGCAAATATGTGCAGAACACATAATCTGATAAGGGGCTAATATGCAAAACATACAAGGAATCTATATAACTCAATGACAAAGAAAAAATAAAAATAAATAACCCAATTAAAAACTGGACAAATGACTTGAATAGCCATTTTTCAAAGAAGACATGCAGATGGCCAACAGGTACATGGAAAGGTTCTCAACATCACTCATCACCAGGGAAATGCAAATCAAAACCACAATGAGATATCGCCTTACACCAGCTAGGATATCTATTGTCAAAAAGACAAGACATTAACAAATGTTGGTGAGGATGTGGAGAAAGGGAACACTCATACACTGTTGGTGTATTATAAACTAGTACAGCTCTCACCATGGAGAGCAGTGTAGAGCTTCCTCAAGAAATTAAAACTAAAATGACCATATGATCCAGCAATCTTTCTTCTGGATATATATCCAAAGGAAATGAAATCACTCTGTCAAAGAGATATCTGCACTCCCATGTTCGTTACAGTGTATTTCACAAAGGCAAGGTATGAAAATACCTTAAATGTCAATCGATGGATGAATGGATAAAGAAAATTATAACATATAGAATATATATATAGAATATATATATATGAAGAAAATCCTGCCATTTGCAACAACATGGAAGAACATGGAGGGCATATGGCGTAAGTCAAGTAAGCCAGAGAAAGACAAATCCTGCATGGTATCACTTAAGTGTAGAATCTAAAAAACAGAAAAAAGTTGAATTCGTAGAAGCCGAGTTGAATGATGGTTGCCAGGGGCTGGGAAGGGAAGGATATAGAGAGAGGCTAGTTAAAGGCTACAAACTTTCAGTTATGAAATGAATAAAATTAGAAGATCTAATATATAACGTTGTAGCTATAGTTGATAATACTATATTGTATAGTTAACATTTTCTTTTTTTTTTTAAGTTTATTTATTTGTTATGAGAGAGATGAGAGAGAGAGTATGTGAGCTGGGGAGGGCAGAGACAGAGGGAGAGAGAGAATCCCAGGCAGGCTCCATGCCATCAGCACAGAGCCCAATGGGGGGCTCGAACTCACAAACCGTGAGATGTGAACTAGGCTGAAACCAAGAGTCGGACGCTTAATTGACTGAGCTACCCAGGTGCCCTTGAAATTTTCTAAGAAGAACTTAAGTATTCTCACACACACACAAAAAAATAGTTAAGTATGTGGGGTGGTACATGTATGAGTGAACTTAATGGTGGGAATCTTTTCTCCATGTACATGTATATCAAATCATCATGTTATACACTTTAAATATATTACAATTTTATATGTCAATTATACCTCCATAAAGCTAAAAACATTTTTAAACTTAAAGACATAAAAAAATAAATAAAATTCTATGGTATATTTTAAATCTCACATGCTATGTGGCTAGTATTTTGACTTTATTTCATTTTCCTTTTAGTGGGGTATTGGCTATTCAGTTAACAAGCCCAACTAGACTCCTTCCTCAGAATGAATTATTTCAAACTACTTTAAATTTCTCATCAAGGCAATTTTTTTGTGAGAGAGAGAGAGAGAAAGAGAAAGCATGAGCAGGGGAGAGGGGCAGAGGGACAGAAAGAGAAAGAGAGAATCTCAAGCATCCTCAGCATAGAGACTGATGTGGGGTTTGATCCCATGACCTTGAGATCATGACCTGAGCTGAAATCAAGAGCTGGACACTCAACCAAATGAGCCACCTAGGCTCCCCCAAGGCAATTTTTATGCTAGAGAGTTGCTATATCATACATAAAATTCTACAAAAAATGTGTAATTTCAATGAATCATTAGACACTTTCTGTGAAATACACTGCAACAAAGTGCATGTCATAGAACTCTAGCCTCTTGAGACTTAAATCCAGCCCATATGAAATTTTGTTCTTTAAATCAGGGAAGTCTTTTCAACAGAGATTTTCTATAGTCAGTTTGCAGCACAGTTTGTTTAACTACACAGTTTACTACACAGTTTAACTACACAGTTTACTAACTACAAAAATAATAAATTAAAATGAAAGCACTAACAGGCTTGTCTAGTGTTGGCATCTATAGGGCATCTATAACGTGGGTAAGATGGTAAGAATATCTCTTTTTATTTTTTTTATTTTTTTTTAATGTTTATTTTTGAGAGAGGGAGAGAAACAGAATATGAGTTGGGGAGGGGCAGAGAGAGAGGGAGACACCGAATCTGAAGCAGGATCCAGGCTCTGAGCTGTCAGTGCAGAGCCCCACGCAGAGCCTGAACTCACACACTGTGAGATCATGACCTGAGCCAAGTCCCGACGCTTAACTGACTGAGCCACCCAGGCGCCCCTGGATATCTCTTTTTACTTTTCACTCAGCTCATCAGTAGTCAGCTTAGGTGAGATGCAAATTTAGCCAGTAGTGAGGGCTGAGGACTTACCAACACTAACCAAGTCAATTCAGTGCCTGGAAGCATTGCTGAGTGACTCTCCTCATGGAATCCTGGGAAATCCTAAAACCTAAATCTGTCCCTTAGGCTCTCCGTTGTCTTGAGATAAAATTGAAAGTCTTTAACATGACATCTAAGGCTCTTCTAATGTTATTTTCTCTCTCCCACCCCAGTCACTCTGGGCTTATTTTTCCAATTTTCCAAGTTCAACACCCCCACAGCCAAACCTATATGCGTAGATAGTAAACCATCCTTGTACACTAGCATTACTAATAAATAAAATTTCAAATATTCTACTGCATCAGATTTAAGTTGCATTTTTAAGAATCGGTATATGGTACCATATGCGTGAGGGTGTTTATAAATCCCTCAGCGGTAGTTTGGAAATATTGGAACCACAGTCGCCACTTCCTTCCCATGTGTAGAATGGCGTGCCTGTTGGGACAGCTGCTACTCTAAGATAAACAAAGAAGAGGGAGCTTTGGCAATGAGCTAGTGAGCTTTGCCTCCTTGAGAGCTTCAGTAATGGCTTTGCCCTGAGCAATTTTCCATTGGATTAGTGGGGTTTGAAATCTGTTGATGTTTTCTGAGGACACAGTGGAGTAAAAACACACAAAAATATGATTCTTGGGGATAAATTCATTGAGAGTTTGGCATTTGCCCCATAACACTAGAAAGTATATCTGAAATCTGAAACTATATTGTGCTAATAAAAGCATATTGAACACATTTGTGTATTTCCTTAAAAGGAGGATAATGACACTGTTTATTATTCTTTGTCTGAATCACATTTTAAGGTGACTTTTCATTTGCTCTCTATTTTTCTTTATTTGAGGCAGTAATTGGACACAGTCATTCTTTTGTAACTAAGGCTTTCTCTATCAATAGGCAACTGTACCTGAATACCATTCACTTTCAAACCAAAAAAGGGCATCACATACTTTGTCCAGTCCTGAGAGCAAAATCTGATTAAGAAGCTGGTACATCACTACTATCACACTCTCTATATGAATTATAAGGGGAAAAGCCAAGGAAACAGAGAGCATACAGTCTGAGGAGAATGTCTTATTGAGCTGGGATCACAGCTGTCATTGTGCATTTTGTCACTTCTTGATGAACTAGGAAAATCTTAAAGTTGCAATAAGTCATCTAATTCATTAGCTAGATCCTAAAATAGTTTTAGGAAGGAGAAATCACTGTTAAAAGAGAAAATATGGCTTAATAAAGCTTCCATAGCCTTTTAAATATCTCTGTTCCATACTGATTTTGAATATCTGAGCTATGGTATACAATCAAGGCAATAAAAAATGACATTTGAAACTGTGTTCTTTCGCATGTTCATCAGTTTGTCCTAAAGAGCTAGAGAATTGATTGAAAACCAATCAGTTGTCCATACTATCTGACTGTTCCTATTATTACAATGGTAAATGCATTTTATGGTCTGGTTCAACTCTTTCGATGGCCAAATCAGGGTATTTGCATGTGTTATGATTAATGATTAATCTGCATTGGCCACACATTGGTAAATAGGTATTTTATATACCATATGGTCAAATATAACTTGAATTTCCCTCCAAATTATGACTCTGGAAGGAGGAAATTTTATTACACTCAAATCTCTTCAAAACCTCTTATACGATCATTATTTTATTTTAAACAAAAGAATACTATTTAAGAGAGATACATTAGCTTAAAATGATCTCAATCAAGTCTAGCATCTAATGCATAGATGGGTTATCTGATGGAAATTCCCTAAAAAAAAAAAAAAAGACAAATTAAGCAAAAGTTCACAATGCTTACATACAGGTTTTTAAAAAAAAATCATTAATTTTAAAAAGAATAGAATCACATGGTACAATATTCAAACTATTCAGAAGAGTAAAGAATAAAAAAAAAAAAAAAAAAACCAAACACAAACAGAAACACCCCTCCCTTCCAGTCTTGTCCTCCGAACACCCAGTTCCCTTTCCTGGAGACAGTTGATATTATCATAAACATACCATTTCAAGAGATCTCTTTAAAGAACAGTATTGTGCAGGGCATGTCATAGTCATAGGATTAATAGAAACATCGGATGATTTAACGTCCTGAAAATGGGTTGTTTGGGCTTGGAACTGAACTTCTGGGGTATCTTACAAAGATTCCAAAAGTGCTGCATCACAAATATGTCAGATGGAAGTGAAGGATGTGTGCCAAGGATAGCTGTGTTGGAGGACATGAACTTCCACACTAAGGTAGTCCCGTGTTTGAAAAGTTATGAATTGTGCACACTGAAATAATTCATTCACTTATTTACTAATCTGTATTGGAAACCTACCCATGTGTCAGGTACAGCAATAGGCATGAGAGATGATACTGTGAAAAAGAACGACATAGAAGCTAACTTGTCAGGGCAGTTGGCTAAATGATTAAGAAATTAGAAAGTAGGGAGTGCCTGACTGGCTCAGTTGGAAGAGCATATGCAACTCTTGATCTTGGGGTTGTGAGTTCGAGCCCCATGTTGGGTATAAAGATTACTTAAAAATAAAATCTTAAAAAAAAAAAAAGGAAAGGAAAAGAAACTTAGAAGGTATAATAAGTATCCCTGAAAATGGGCAAAAATATTAAAAATTCATAAAGGATTGCAAAATGACTCCTTAGTACAGCATTGCCACTATTTTTTTTAATTTTCTGAAGTTTATTTATTTTGAGAGAGAGAGAAAGAGAGAAAGCTTGAGTGGGGGAAGGGCAGAGAAAGAAGAGAGAGCGAGAATCCCAAGCAGCCTCTGCCTTGACTGCAGTGAGCCTGGTGAGGCTTAAATTCACGTACCATGAGATCATGACCTGAGCTGAAGTCATACACTTAGCCAACAAGCACCCCTTATCACTATTTTTGTTAAGATTTTTAAAAGTTTATTTATTTGTTTGTTTATTTATTTGTTTATTTAGGGAGCACAAGTGGGGGAGGGGCAGAGACAGAGGGAGAGAGAGAAAGAGAGAAAGAGAGAAAGAGAGAGAGAGAATCCTAAGCAGGGTCCACGTTATCAGTGTGGAGCCCTATGCAGGGCTCAAACCCACGAACTGTGAAATCATGACCTGAGCTGAAGTTGGACACCTCACCAACTAAACCACCCAGGTGCCCCCTTTATCACTATTTTTTAAACTAGGAAATATTCTTTTGGCTAAGTTGTCATTTTGATTAAATAGATGAGCCATCTAGCATGACTTCAATTGAGCTATTCTTTGTCCAAATAATTTAGAGCTATTAAAATATTAGACATTATTATTATCCCAGTTTATATTCTCTCTCTCCTCTGTACTTCCATAGTTACCTACAAATTTCCATCAGAGATTTTATGACATTGTGCTATAATTTAGCTTCACCTTCTTTCTTTCCCTATATAATGGCATCCTTGAGAACAAGTGGTTTTATTTTCTCTTAGTATTTCCAGTTCTTATCATATAATAGATTGAATGAGTGAATAAAGGAATAATGATCCTAAAACTGGCAATATGGGTTTTGTGATCTCACCTATTCTCAAAGGATGTGTTTTCGTTATTCAGTCAAATTGCTTCTGGTCTCACCCTTCTTGGAATAGGCGATCCAAAGGGATACCTCTTTATCTCATGACTAATGAGCCATCCAGTCTCCATTCATTGCTATGACTTTTTAAGTATACATTTGCAGAGGTTTCAAAAGCCATTTGGAAATGTAATTATCATGTTTTCCACCTACATAAATACATAAGGGATGGATTTATTTATGTGCTTAGGTATATAATACGTGTCCCATTTTTTTTTTTCCCCTAGAATTTTCCCTTTTTCAGCACACATTTCTGGGGCAAAGAAGGTTATGCTATATTTTCAGTCACCGTCCATCAAAGGGAACCCAGAGAAAATGTGCATATACCCAAGAGCACCTTTCTCACAGGCCTTGGGTAATGACTCACTGTTGTTTACAAGAGGATTTTGCCTCATGTGAAACAGGTGTTGAAACATTTGGACAGCTCTGTAAAAATTTTAGTGAAATGCGGTGAGCGTTAATCATCAGCCTGCATATTTTTTAAAAGTACTTTTGGTCCTCCGAGCCACCTTCAACTTGCAGAGCGATCTTTTCTCATGTTCCCTTTGACCTATTGTCTCCTGTCTTGTAGCCTTCACTCATACGTCACCATACTACTGCACCCACCCATGCCTCTCACCACCACCCCCGCCCCCGATTTCACCAGCATACCTCCTTTCTAGTATTCATCTAGCTTCTAAAATTTCCCAACAACTTCCACCACTAAGTGAAAGTGAAGTGGCAATTTCTCCTGGTCCCTATGTCTGTCTGACATGCTGCCTCAGGTGTTTTCCTCTATACTGTACCACACTGCTTAGCGGATGACAGCAATGGGTAAGCAGGCAACAAGGAAACCCTCTACAAGATGAAAGTTGATTACTGTGAAAATCCTCTGGACCAACCCCAGCTTACATTGCTGCAGTATGTAACTACAAAAATCGGTTTGAAGAACATAAATACTGGTATGGTTTCACAGTGTTGCCTGGAAGCATAAAAATTTTCCCACTTCCCACCTTAATTATCTTACCCTTTTTACATATTTATTGTACACTGCCCAAACTCCTCCTTCTCCTCCTCCTCCCCCCTCCCCCCCCCTCTTCCCCTCCCCTCCTCCTCCTCCTCCTCCTTCTTCTTCTTCTTCTTCTTCTTCTTCTTCTTCTTCTTCTTCTTCTTCTTCTTCTTCTTCACCGTTGTCGTCATCGTCGTCGTGTTAAAAGATGACATTAAGAAGGGAGATGCGAGAAATACCAAATCTTTTTACTTCAGAAGGTGACCAAAAATCAATAAATCCTTTACTTTGAGCTCTGCAAGTCTTCCAAAAGCAGTTGAAAAATTTGCAACTGATGGCTCTCTGGGAGATATTTTTAGCAATTTTGATGCTGTTCAATCACCTGGGGAGGAGGAACACAATAGTCCATCTGGTCCATCTGCACTCTAGACCTAGCATGATGTTTTAAGTATCATGACCTCAACAACAGTTAGAAACTCATCCTAATCTAGCTCCATCTTCCACAGCAAAGACTAAATCTTCATAGTAAATAAGAATGAAGCAAAGAATCAAAAAATGCATCAACTAGAATTTATGCCTTTTGTAATTATCTAACTTAACTGTATAAATACACTGAAGATAAATCATGTAATCAAGGCCTCAGTACCCTGTGTACATTGTTGTTTCATATTAACAAGTAAGAAAATTTCATAGACCATTCTCCCCCCAAAATTTATGTTTTGTTAGCTTCTGCCTGGCTATTTGCTTGAGGGTGATGTGGTTGATTGTTTTTCCATTTAGCATTAAAGTCCATTACCCTCCCTAGCTCTTCCTATGAGATATCTCCTGTCATATGAGAGATCCTTCTCCTCCTCCTCCCATAAAATATAACTGATGAAGTGCTCCTAGAATTAGTCTTAGGACTCCTTCTATGTCTAGATAATCTCACCCAGTCTTGTGGATTTACATATCATCTAGAAGCTGATGGTTCCCAAATTCCTAGTCTCACCCTCTCTCCTGAACTCCAGACTCAGAACCAACTGCCTGTTCAACATCTCCTCTTGCTCTTCTTGTGGGTCTAATAGGCACTCCAAATTTATCATCTTCAAAACCAAATTCTTGATTCCTCCTCTAAAATCTGCTCCTTCCTCAGTGTTCCCCATCTCCATCAATGGCAGTTCTATGTTTCCACTTGCTCAAGCACAAACCTTGCCATCCTCCTTGACTTTTATTATTCTATCACATAGTTTCTATACCAACCATCAGCAAGTCTTGTTGGCTCAATCTTCACAGTATCTCTAGACCAGATTCCCTCACCTCTGCTTCTTACCTTCTGAGACCTCCTTGCAGTACTGAGACAGACGTTACAACCCTGCAGTATGTAGTTCTGTCTTCACCAGAAAGATGATTGCATTTGTGAAATGCAAGTCTTTGAAAATGGAGGTAAAATTCTCCTAGGTTATCTCAATCAACTCTGATGTTGAGAACAACTTTAAAAGTTAGATAAAATATATTTTAAGTTTTAAAAAGAATCCAAAAGCTAACAAGACAGTAATGAATTACAAGGCCAAAATATGCAGGAAATGAGAACCCAGAGAGATTAACCCAGTATCCAAGGCTGATTTGGCCAATAGAGAATTTATCAATTTGAAGGAAAGAGCTGTGGAACTGAGCTGAAGTTTTGATAGCCTCATGGGACAAGGCTGACTGAAAAAAGATTAATAAATGATATGACCATGTACAGGGAAAATACTCTCAAAGTCTAAAGGTATATTTTTGGAATTAATAAAAACCCAATTTATTCATGTATATAAACAAGAAACAATAAATAAAACAAAAACACTTTTATAATATGTAAAAATACACAGTAGCAAGGAACAAATCTAACAAAAGGTAGAAAGACCTCTGTGGAGAAAGTTATAAAAAATTTTTTGAACATCATTAAGATTTAAATACATGAAGAGTTGCACTAAGTTTATGAATTAGAAGAGTCAATATTATGTAGATGTCAGTTTTTCCCAAACTGACTTATAGACAAAAATGAAAATGTTAGTTTTATTTTTTAACATCTCAAGTTGATTCTAAAGTTTATACAAGCTAAGAATAATTGAAACATGTGAAAAGAAAAAAAATATGAAGAAATTTTCTACCAGATTTTTTTCTACCAGATATTAAGAATTCTCACAAATCTATTGTAATTTAAGATAGTGTGATTTTTGTTCCAAAGGTACATACATTGACCATTGTGTGCAGAATAGATAACATTCAAATAGAGTAACCCATGTGTGGGAATTTGATATCAGACATGAGTCACTCAGGAGATCAGTGAGAAAAGGACAATCTCTTAGGTCTAGTTTCCCAGAAGCAGACACTAAGATGAGGTTTCGTGTCCAAAAGAATGGGCATGACTTCACAAGGGAACACAGGGTATAAATTATACCTTAGGATTGTCCCCAAAAAGGCAAGGGATCTGGGCTCTCATACTCTGTCATTCTCAGTCACTAGTTAAGGGCCATCCTGGGGCCATGTAAATTTCTAGGCACTTTCAATTCTCTCTGGGTGTATAGACAGAATGGTCTCCAGTAGTCCAAGGACAGTCTTCTATAAAAGAGCTGCAATATTACCTGATGGAAGCAAAACCCTACCTGCTCCAAATTTTTAAATATCATGTAGGGTGATATGAATGGAGTAGCAACATTATTTAATACAGAGAGACTTCAATAACCTAGGCTCAGATAATTGGATACTGATAATAAAAAACTGAAATAACACAAAAAACACAAAAAATGAACTGAAATAGGTTAAGACCAATTAGAAGGTCAAAATTTTTTTATAATATAATCAGTATAGTATATTCTTTATTATTTAAGATATCCTTCCTCAATTCTTTAATAGAAAAGATATTCTTTATTAAAGAATTGAGGAAGGATATCTTAAATAATATATTAAGAATATAAATAACAAAGGAAAAGATTAATAAATTTGACTACATTAAAACAAAAAGTTTCTGTACACCAAAAGACATCATTAAAGGAGTAAAAAAGTAAGTAATCAGTGCAAGAAGCTACATTCAACATATATGCCTAGCAAAGGATTAGTGTCCAGAATATATAAAGAACTGCTATAAACTGACATAAGAAAAAGAGACAAGCTAATAAAAAGAAAATAGTTGAATGGGCACATGACAAAGGAAAAAATTCAAATGGCAAATAAACATGTGAAAAAGGTGCTCAACTTCCTTACTTACAGGGAAAAAGCATGCTAACACCCAGATGAAATACCACCACACAGCCATCAGATTTGCAGCAATGAAAAAGTCTGAGAATAGCAAGTGTTGACGAGGATATGGAGCAACTACAATTCTTATTCACTGCTCATAGGAGTGTCTGTTGGTATAATCACTTTGGAATATAGCTTGGTATTATCTAATTGAGTGGAATATAACATGTGTACTTTGTGACCTCACAATCCCACACTTAGGTATATCCTCCAGAGAAATGTAAGTACAGACCAGAGTCTCCAGACAAGAATATCCATAGCAGCATTTGCTGGTAATAGCCCCAAACTGGGGCTATCAACCCAACATCAAACTCTGATAGATCATTTATTTTCGTATGTGAACACAATGGAAATGAATGAGCCACATCTGCTTATCACAAAATGAAAGTGTTCAAAAAAATAATGTTGAGTGCAAGCATCCAGAAACACGAGAAGACTTCAAGTGTGATGCCATTTCTATAAAGTTCAAATTATTGTAGACTCAGCAGTATTGCTTAGAGATGCATATGTAAATGGTCAAAGTATAAAGGAAAGGGAGGAAATACTCCCACAGAAGATAAAGAGCTAAAGAGAGGAGAGCTTCATGATGAGGAAGGAGCATAAGAAAAACTTGTATATTCTACATTCTTCTGTATGTTACAGTTTACACTTAGAGAGTTAAGAGGAAATATGCAAGACAGTGCTGGTTTAAGCAAAGTGAGGTGGGAGGATGTGAAGAATAGATTGAAGCATAACACATCTCAGCGCAGACAACTCTGGTTAGCTGTTTTAACTAATGAACCTCAGCTAATGAGTCCCCAGAGGCACCTTAATTGAAAAGGCCTTCCCTATGCCTCAAAACATCTTAACACTAAACTATATTCAGTTTTGGGAATAATGGTTAAATCCCTGTTTTCCAGTTTGTTTATCATCATTGCCATCATCTCCATCATCACCACCACCATCATCATCATCATCATCATCATCATCACCATCTCTCATCAGAAAAGATTCTCTTCTGGATAGCAGTAATTACAGATTAGAAGTAAACCTGACTATAAAACACCCCTGGGCTATCCCATTCCTGGGGCGGGGGGGGGGGGGGGGGGGGAGAAACGCCACAGGGACTTAGTAAAGAAACTTCATTAGTAAGAATTTATCCACATGTTATTTCTTGATCTTAGGCCATCACTTGCACCTGTTGAGTAAGTTGATATACACATGAATGTTAATATTATGTGTTTTGTATTTCTAAATTCCTAAGGTTGGGGGAAATTTGTTCAATTTCTTTCTGCACTACTTAACAGAGGATAGCTGGGTACATCAAAAAAATACCTGAGTCTAAATTAATTTTTACTCCCAAATAATGCATTTGCTTAGAGGCCAACCAATAAAATCCCCAGTAGGAGATATCTAGTGGTCATTGGCAATAGCCGATTTGGCTGCTTGGTGTGTGGTTTTGCAGAAGGAAGTCCTCACATTGCCAGTATATAAACCATGTGCTAACCTCAAGTAGTCAAAAATGGCCAGTGTCAAATAACTGAATCTGTTTACATTTGTGTGGCTACAAGTGGCCATTCATTAATTTAACTAATAATTGAATGTGTAATTTTATAGTTATTTACAAGAAGAACACACACACTTTCATACCACTGGTGAACAATTCAGGGAACTGTCTCTGGTTTCCTCCCTTTGGGAAATATGTAAAACTCATGTGTGGCTCCTAACTTTGAAAACAAACCAATAAAAACTACTTCCAGGAAGATACAAAAAAATGTTTGCTCTTGTTTTTCCATTGACATACTGGCCCAGATTTCTCACACGTTTGAAGCACTGGCCAATAGTTTACCTGTCATCCTGAGAGTTGCCTGAGGCTTCCCAGTGTCCATGCTTTTTCTCCCATCTTAACTTTTTCTCACCTTTTCCTGACGGTTCTGAATCTTACTAATCCTTCAATGCTCAAGCCAAACGTCTTCTAATCCATGAAGACTTCTTTTGTCCCATCAGTTGGAAATTACCCATTCTCTTCCTCATTTCCACGCACTTTGCCTCTCATATAACATCCATCACTTTTATCTTATATCTACCCTATTAGATGGTAAAGGCCCATGAAGGCAATGGCCATGTCTTTTTCAGTCTGATCCTCCAAGTATCTCATACATATTAAATGCTATGACTAAATTGTAGCCAGTGGAATTTTTGTCATTTTAGCAGAAATGCTTGAAGTTAAAATGTAGTATATTAGAAATATAATCCTTGGAGTTCTCTTTACCTTTTTTTTAAGACTATTTTTCTAGGGAAGTTTGCAGGTTCACAGCAAAATTGAGGGGAAGGTACAGAGATTTCCTACAGCCTCCCCTATTATCAACATTCCTCACTAGAGTGGTACATTTGGTACAATTGATGAAACTACATTGATTCATCATTATCACTCAAAGTTCATAGTTTACATGCTGATATACTCTTGGTGTTGTACATTCTTGGACAAAAATATAATACATCCATCAACCACTTCAGTATCATACAGAGCATTTTCACTGCCCTAAAAATTCTGTGTGTTTCATTTGTTCATCCATTCCCAACACCCTGTAACCACTGATCTTTTTCTGTCTTCATAGTTTTGCCTTTTCCACAATATCACATAATCATATAGTATTTAGCCTTTTCAGATAGGCTTCTTTCACATAGTAATATGCATTTAAGGTTTCTCCTCATCTTTTCCTAACTTGATAGCTCAGTTCTTTTTAGCGCCAGGTAATATTCCCCTGCCTGGATACACCACAATTTATTTGTTCATTCATTTACTGAAGGATATCTCAGTTGCTTCCAAGTATTGACAATTGTGAATAAAGCTGCTATAAACATCCATGAGCAGGTTTTTGAGTAAACATACATTTTCACCTCCCTTGGGTAAATACCAAAGAGTACGATTGCTGGATGATATGGTAAGAGTATGCCTAGTTTTATAAGAAACTGCCAAACTGGGGCACCTGGGTGGCGCAGTCGGTTAAGCGTCCGACTTCAGCCAGGTCACGATCTCGCGGTCCGTGAGTTCGAGCCCCGCGTCAGGCTCTGGGCTGATGGCTCAGAGCCTGGAGCCTGTTCCTGATTCTGTGTCTCCCTCTCTCTCTGCCCCTCCCCCGTTCATGCTCTGTCTCTCTCTGTCCCAAAAATAAATAAACGTTGAAAAAAAAAAGAAACTGCCAAACTGTCTTCCAAAGTGGCTGTACCATTTTGCATTCCTACCAGCAATGAATGAGAGTTTCTATCACTCCACATCCTTGTCAGCATTTGGTATTGTCAGGGTTCTGGATTTTGACCATTATAAAAGGTTTGTAATGCTATCTCATTGTTGTTTTAATTTGCATTTCTTTGATGACATCTGATGTCATCTTATCTTTTTCTCTTCTCACTTAGAGGAAGAAGCTAACACCCGCTGAGGATCTGGCTTATGCCAAATATTGTGGTAAGTGCTTTACACGTATTACATCAATACCTCTCAAAAATAACAGTACTTTACAGGTGATAAAACTGAGACTGAAAGACATTACATTATTTTCCCAGACTCACAAGCAAATAAGTAGGAAATCAATACTAAATCCAGCTTTCTTGAATTCCAAATGCTGATAGACATTTCTTAGTCAAGTACATTTGATTGCTTTTATCAGAGACTCCTCTTATTTATAGCAGCAAGAAGAGTTTATTGTAAAGATGAATTTGAAGTTGTTAGAAGGATATGCTTATGAAAGTTCAAAACATGAGGTGTTTTTTAAAAAAATGTTTATTTATTTGTCAGAGAGAGAGAGCATGCACATGGGAGGAGTAGAGAGAGAGGAGAGAGAGAATCCCAAGCAGGTTCCACACTGTCAGTGCAGAGCCACATGCAGGGCTCAATCACATGAGCCCTGAGATCATAACCTGAGCCCAAACCAAGAGTTGACCACTTAACCAACTGAGCCACCCAGGTGCCCCTAAAACATGAGGTTTTAGAGACCTGGGCATTGTCACTGAAACTGGAGCCAAAGTGACTCATGGAAAATGTGTTGTTGGGTTCATCATTTGCACATTGTCATGCCTCTGGCGACACAGTTCAGCCACTTGGTGAGGTTCCTTGTTTCTGTACTGTATACACTGGCTTTCTCTACTTAATCACTTTCTTCTCCATAGGACTTTGGTTCACATGTCACTTTGGCTTACCACACATGTGAGACTTGCCTCTCCCTCATGACATCTTCTCTTGAACTTTCTCTTCAATGGACAAACACGTTTTGAACTTCTTATTGCTTAATTCAAATTCTATAGACAGATCTGATAAAAAAAACAGTTCTTTTTGAATGAGGCTGTGAAAATTAGGTAAGAGGTATGTTTAAAGATTTGTCACCCTGGGGCATGACAGACCTGTGCGAGGTGCTGGTATAGATGTGAGCAGGTTATCCATAATAGTCATCTCCAGCCTAATTCCCAAATAAAGATATCCAGTCCAGATTTGTTTCTGAGCTCCAGATCTTATTTTATATGGCTTATTGGACCTCTTCTCTTATGTGTTACAGAGATAATTGAATAGAATTCAGTTTGAGACTGAATTCATTATGGTATCACCAAACCCCCCCACTCTATCCTTTGTTCTCTAGCTTGGCTCCAGAACAGCCTCAGGCTTTGTAAGAAGTGGTCATTTTTCAGACACCATTACTGTCTAAATGGGAATGTCATTGTTAATGTTCATAAGGCACCAGGACAAATACTCAGTGAGACATTGTTGTTAGATA
Organism: Prionailurus bengalensis; assembly: GCF_016509475.1. Classification (NCBI taxonomy): domain Eukaryota; kingdom Metazoa; phylum Chordata; class Mammalia; order Carnivora; family Felidae; genus Prionailurus; species Prionailurus bengalensis. The sequence continues at coordinate 101,926,355 of NC_057355.1, forward strand.
CTTTTAAATTAGATGATCAATATATTCAGATGAAATGAAATATAGAATATTTTAACAACCACCTGTTTTTCACTAAGTAGAAATACAAAGTTTATGGCTTATATAAATGTAATTGGGAAAGTATTTTTAAAACGATTTTGAAATAAATTCTATTCAAGTAACTTGGGGTTTTTTTTTCAGTTGGATGTTGCATATTAGCTCATTAGCTCTCTTGAAAATTAAGTGTAAATGAAGACACACACAATGCTAATGAAAAGGATTAATGCTCTATACCATATGAAATTTTTGCATAAAATTATAGCTGTGAAAACTATTTATATTGAGAATGAGTCACTGACAGTTCCAAGAGTTTTTCAGCTAAAGGCAACATTGAAGATTTGTAAATTAACATTAGCATTAGCAAGTAAACTATGAATATTTTATTCTTGAAAACAACCATTCAGCAACCAAGGATAGAAAATGTGTCCATGTACCTCTTAGAGATATGGATTTTTTATTTTTATCTAGTACATTCTGGAATAGATGTGCACCTTGAATTGTGCCCACTACATTCAATGGGAAAAATTCAGCATGCCTATCCAAGGTCAATATTTGCTAAGTAGAGTCAAAATTTTCATTACTATTTGCTTGAAGTTTTTGAAAGCAATGTGGTTTACATGGGATTTTGGGAAAGTTGAAAATGTAAGAGATTCATTTTAGAACTAATTTTTGTTGACCTAAGTCAAATAAAATCACAGTCTAAAAATGTCAAAATAGAGATAGAGCTACCACAAAGAATCGAGATTGATTCTGAAACCAGACAAAATGGCAGCATCGCTCAGAAGGAGCATTCAGAAGAGACAGTGTGAAGTTGGGCATTAAATCTTGAGTGTGTTTATTATTGAACAGAAGGGATATGATTTTGAAGGCCATTAAATTCTCCATAGGCAGAAGTTCAGGGCTATAGAGTCAGTCAGAGGTGCATATGGGGGACACCAGTTTTTCTCAAATGTGTGGTTCACTGGCCACCTGCAGAAGAATGGCAAGTGAGAAATCCATCCAAATTCTGCCTTAGGAACTTATATTTTAAATGATCTCCCCCAGTGAGTCTTGTGCATACCAAACAGACATGAGCTTAGGGAAACCATTGGGGAAGGACTGCTGAGCTCTCCTGATTGCTGAAGCTCTGGAAAGACAGGAGCAGGCTGGTAAGCAAATATGTAAGTTGTACAGTATATAAGAGAATGGGAAGGAAAGGGTGGGACTCAGTATAAATTGGAGAGGCAGTTCCCTTTTAAATACATCCATATACAAGTTTAAAAACCTGTTAGTTAATAGAAACTACCTATGAAAATTGCAGTGCCCACAACTTTAACTTAAAAGAACTTTGAGTGCCTCCATGTTGAATTTGGGACTTGGTTAGCCGTTTAATTTTTCTTTTAGTCTACTTGAGTTTTGTTCCATACTCTTCTACTCTGTTTAGTTTCTGTTTTTATATGCTTTGATACTTTAAGTTTGCTTATTATCCTTTGTAATCTCCCTGTATATTTGTTTTAACCAATTTACTGTATCTTCATTTTTCCTAATTTGTTGTATCTTCAGCCCTGCTAGAGTATTTAGTGACTCTCTCAGCCAACAGGCACCAAGCAAAGCTTATGTCACAGATGTCTTAACAGTAATATGTAACACCTGACATCTGGATTACAAAACTTCGGTATCTGCCCTTAGCTAATAGCACATGTTACCTGTCATGCTGCATGCTCCACAGAAACCACTGATGATCAGCTCCTATCCAAAACTTGAAGGAGAACAGTGGTATTTTGGGAAGATACTTGAATAGATCTGCTTTTGAACCACTATTCTGACTATCCAAACCTTCTCCTAAGGCACATTAGGCAAAAGATTGTTTCCTCACTTCGTCACAAAACCATCTCCAGAGGGTACATGCCTTTATTGAAAGTCACTGGAAGGAACAATGTTAGGGATTCTAAGATATTCTAAAATTTTTCCCCAAATCAATGGGAAGCTCAGTGATCTAGAGGTTAAGTACTTGGTCTCCAAGTGTGGTCTGGATTCCCCAAGAGCATTTCAGTGTTTTTCAAGGTCAACTATTTTCCTAAAATCCCTAAGATGTTATTGCTTTTTTAAACTCTCATTCTCTCATGGGGGCATAGCAGTTTTTCAGAAGCTACATGGCATGATGATGTCATCACTCCAAATGCAATGGGATGTATGCTTTTGTATTCTTATGTTTTCTAGAATTCTCTAAGGTAGCATTTCAACATATAATATGTGCATTTTCAGATTAGCTCAGTTTTTTTCTCAGTGTTTCCTACTGTACTTTTATGATGCTTCTTTGATTTTTTGCCTGCTATAATCTCTGTGACCTCATTATCATCCAATAAATCACTGTTTTGAAATCTTCAAGTTTTTCCTCATATTGGAAACACATGATAAATAAGTAAACTTTGTTGTGTTGGTAATAAGACTTTTGAATTGTTTGTGAAATTTTTCTAAATTTAGAAATCTTACAGAAGGCCATTATTTTACAATTTTATTGTATTTTATTTTTAAATGAAAGATATGATACTATAAATAAATTCATATGTAGCGATAGACTGTTGAATTAAATCAGGAAAATTAGAAGACTTACCTTCTCAACCCATGGTTATAGCATCTATGTCTCAAAGATATTGAAAGGTCAAACTGACATATTGCAAAGTTCCCTGACTCACGTCAGGGACAAATCTATGCTGAGTACAACTGCACATAAAAAATAAAAATATGGGGCGCCTGGGTGGCGCAGTCGGTTAAGCGTCCGACTTCAGCCAGGTCACGATCTGGCGGTCTGTGAGTTCGAGCCCTGCGTCAGGCTCTGGGCTGATGGCTCAGAGCCTGGAGCCTGTTTCCGATTCTGTGTCACCCCCTCTCTCTGCCCCTCCCCCATTCATGCTCTGTCTCTCTCTGTCCCAAAAATAAATAAACGTTGAAAAAAAAATTTATAAAAAAAAATAAAACATAAAAATATGATAAAAGCTTCCTTTCCTGTCTTTATATATATTAATAGTTTACTGTATTTGTGACTTCTCTGACTAGAAATGAAAAAGCCACTGAGGCATTTTAAGGGCTAAGTTATCATGTTGCATCGGTTGAAGAAGCACACACCATAAGTGAGACCCTAGTAAAAGCTCTGTGGAGTCGACCTTGCTGAATGGCTGCTACAGGAAGAGTTAGTGGAAGGAGGCACTGCATTGCCGTTTTTTAACAATACAGACACACATGAAATTAAAGATTTAGTTGCAAGCTTGAACACTAGGTGAATACATCACCTGCACAATTATACTTTGCCTTACAACTGGATGAATCTACTGATGGGATTCAACTTGTGGTTTTGCTTATATTCAGCCAATATCAGCATCAGCTCATTGTTGAACATATTCTTTTATGGGAATGGTTGACAACAAACCTAAATGGCGCTGAAATTGCCAGTGTCGAATAATTCTTTTTTACTTTCATGGTTGATCCTGAAACAAGAATGTCCTTGAGGAAGCTGTAAAATTAGCATTAAATGTCATTTGATTATTATTAATAAAACTAATAATTGTATTCATCTTGACCTTGAGTACACATGCTTTTGCTGGCCTAGGATATCCTTTTTTTTTTTTTAGTTATATATTTATTTATTTACTTACTTATTTATTTATTTATTTATTTATAGAGAAAGAGAGAGAGAAAGAGCATGAGTGGGGGAGGAGCAGAGAAGGAGAGAGAGGATCCCCAGCAGGCTCAGCACTGATGGCACATAGCTGGAATCCACAAATGTGAGATCTTGACCTGAGCCAAAATCAAGAGTCAGGTATTTAACCAACTAGGCCACCCAGGCACCCCTGGTCTAGGATATTCTTATGTGTCCTCTTCCATCTACTGCTTCTCAGAAACCCTACCCCTGAAAGTCTCTGTTATCAGTAGCTACTTCATGTTCCTGATTGAAAATTTCCTTTCCTTTAAAATGCAAAAGCTAATTTCTATCTCACAGAATTATGGTGGGGTTAAAATAAGAGAATTACATTACTTTTTTATAAGGCTTAAACGTTATAAAATATTGTTATGACTTGTTCTTTTAAAATGAACTAATTGTAAGATCCCATTAGTCAGTAGAAGCAGACCCTTTAAGTACTTTTCTCTTCAAACTGGATTCACTGATAGTCCCTTACTCAAAAATTCTGACCGCAGTCAGAAATTAGATAGTCATTCCACATAGTCTATGCTCTACCTTCTAAACATGAAATCATTTACAAGATGAGCCAAGAATGTATTTGTTGTACCTGTATCTAAACAGAATGGAGAGCAGGTATCTGGCCTGTTGAAGCCTCACCCTACTTTATTCTAACTCTGTGACAGTTTTGAGATTAGTAAAAATACATTCAGTACTCTCTGCTTAGGTAGTTTTGGTGTACTTTCACAATAATATCATTTGTGTCACTTTTTCTTTAAATCCAAATAAATACTCAGCACAGAGACTCTAACACTAAGACTGTAGATTTCTGTGCAAGCATGCACCTTATTTCCGTGCACCTCTCCTACAAATTTGTTGACCCCTTTACAAGTAACCCCTTGGTTACTCGCATTTTTTTTGCACTATTGCCTACACTAAACATCTTGATGCAGTCTCTTCCAAGCCTTCCATCACACATTTTTCTTCTTTCTCTTGTCACTCCTCTGTTGACCCTTTGTTCTTCACAGGCTCACAGGCTTCTTTGCTTACTTCACAATATGCTGTTAATACCCTCAGACCATACAAAGTGCCTGTGATATAGTCATTATCTCTATTTTCAAGAATAAACAAAGATTTGTTCCTTTATTCATTCAATCAGTAAACATTCACTGAGTGTCTACTATGTACCTATACAGCATACTAAGTCCTGAAAATATGATGATGAATGACAGCAAACATGGTCTGTGCTCTCTAATGAATTTTGAATCTCTTGTGGGAAATGAACATTAACCAAGTAATCATCAAAGGGGGAAAAAAACACCTATAGTTGAATTGCATGCAGAAATAAATGCTGTGAAGGCAAGGCATTTTGTTCAATGCGAATGGACCACCAAGGAACCTGACCTAGACATGGGAGAACAGGGAATGAAGAAAGGCTTTGATGAGCAGACCAATATTTGAAAGAAGAGTGAAAATTACCAGATGATGTGAAGGGTTCAAAGGAGCAGCAGGTGGAAGGAGTGGCATGTGTAAAGGACAGTGTGACTAGAGCTAAGAGACCAAATATTGGAGAGGTACAAATTGAGATGGCAGATACAGGCAGAGGTTGGACCATGCAAGGCTTCATAGGCACGCAAGACTGACAATGTCGGAAATAGAAAACTGTCAAAGTGTTGTTCGAAAGGTATTGGGCACTAAAAATAACAGATTCCCACTACAGTTATCATGGTAATTACAGTATCTCGTGCATAGGCCCTGGGACCACCTCAGCTTAACAGTAAACAGTGGTTGGTGGTTCAAACAATAGTTCCTTTGGAGAGCTACGTATCACTTATTAAATGGTCAAGATTCTCTTTTATATTATCATGGAAAATTGATTTTTTAATAAACATACTATTTTGAAATACTCAATATGGATTATCCCTTTACTTACTCCTCATTCCCAAATAAACTCATATTGTTTTATAATAGCAAAAACGTTGGGAAGAATTTCATCTCTATCATTAAGGCACCGATTAAATAAAACACATATTGGGAAGCTGTCCAAGACAAATTGATATGTGCAAAGAGCTGATTACAAAACTATATAAATAGTAAATATGGTATAATTTTGTTAGTATAAAATCTAACATTTATTTAATCTATCCATCTACTTTGTATATGGTAATATGCTCATAGTGCAAAGCATTTCCAAAACAGGTATTCAATGCACAGCATGATCTAAAACTGGGTGACGTTAGGGTGCAGATGGGAAGATCTTATTTTCATTCCTAAATTCTTTCCCAATAAGCATATATAACTTTGATGTTTAGAAAAGAAATTAATACAGTTGAAAAAAAATAAAAGGAAATGTTTCAGAGCTAGGAGTTAGATATCAACTGAATTCAAGCCAAGTGTACAGATAGGAGTGTCTGAAATGGTTTTCCCCTTTCTGATGATGATATATTTGGAAAGGTCTGCTAGGGTGTTTCTAAGGAAACTTAGCAGTGAAGTCCAAACTATCATCTCCATCAAAAAAAAAAAAGGGGAGTTGGTCTGTGCGTTATGGGAAGATAAAAAGGGGAAGTGAACTGAATATTACATTAATAACAAAAGTAAATATCTTTGTTTAAAACAACAACAGTCCTGCAGCTATTGAATCTCAGCAGACAGAACCAGACGAGAACAGCACCAACTGCCCAGATAAGACCCTGCCAAGAGTGAAAGTATCAGCAGGAGGAAATGTATGCTAGTCTAAAACTCAATTAATTTCATCAAGGGTATCACTGAGAACAAATTATCATGTCTGATAACACAAAACCTTAGCAAGCCAAAGGACAAAGATAACGTTCAAGTTCAAAGACTCACAGTTTACTTTGTTTTTAGCAAGCTCCGTTTTGTCTAAACCTAAGAGGAATAATTAACGGATGTTTCCTGTGCTGTCTCTGGTATTAATTAAAACTGCCCAGTGGTACCGATATGAGAACAATAGGAATGGAGCCAGCCAGGTTCATGTGCACTGCTGTTGCACATCAACGAAGGAATTTGCTTTCGGTAGTAGCTGAATTTCACTTCTTCATCCTTGGAGTTAAAGCAACGCAAAGTGTACCCTTTTTCTCCATAACTGCCCTTCCTTGTTCTTTGATCAAGGTGAGGTGAAAGTGTGACATCCACACAAGCACTGAAAGGGCACTACTCTGCAGGTGATCGAAGTCTCCGCAATAGCCATTGGCTCGTGCGCATCTGATCACCATTGTTTGCTCACCCAGATGGGGCTGTTTTTGCTTTTGCTTTTTGATGTATTAAAGAAAAATGTAGAGTTGAGGAAACAGCTTAGGAATGAAGGCTGTGGCTCTGTGTTCTCACTCCCAACTGTGACTCATATCTCTAATGAGGCTTGTGGCAGGCCACTTAACTCGTATGTCTCAGTGTCTCCATCCATAAAATGGAAATGGCAGCACCATACACTGGGCAAAGGGTTTTTGAAATTAGCTGATCGGTGTAAAGAAATCTGAAAGAAGAAAGAAATCTGTTTATCTATCATCTATCTCCTGGCAATTAGGGTTGTTAAATGATAAAACAAATTGTTGTCATGGAGGAGGACTTGAAAAACAGAGTAAGTTTCCATTTCACCAGGGTGGTCCTAAAGGATATGAAGGCAAATATTGGTACTAGATAACCCCTTCAGGTCTTTTCCAGTTCTATGACTTCATAGCGCCAAGTCCTGAGAGATGGTCTGGGTTATGTCTACAAAAGTGAACACTCTAGTCATCAAAAGGCACTGATATACCATAGTTCTCGGGTGTTTTACAAATTGGGCAAAACTGCTGAACTATGAAGACGTTGTACATCTCAACTAGAAGAGTTCTTGCAAACTTAGGGAGATGTTCTAAAATCGTGACTTGTACCCATGAATTTCAGCAAAGACATTGGATTGCTTTCTTTCAATTAAAATTCTAAAGGAGCTCAAAGGGCTGGAGAAGAGATGATACAGAAACTGCTTTCAAATACAGACAAACACTCCCACACACAAATAAAATAATTTAATGAACATATGGATTTTTGCAAATGCTGAAGCTTCTGCCAATTTTGCAGTTAATATTTCTGAAAGTCAGCATATGCTGATCACCATGTGTTTATAAAACATTCTCAATAGTGAAGACAAAAGACTGTGCTTTGGCACGTTTACTAACCACATGGGCAATTATATCAGACTCTTACTTCACCCCAGAACCAGGAGGGTAAAGTAAGGAAGCCTCTTCTGCAGCTTTATGTGATCTGTGTTAATACCTTAGGACTCCTGACGTAATTGCTTTCGGTGTGAACAGCTCACCAACATAAAAACAAACGAAAATAGTCCTTTAAGTATTTAGTAATTGTAAAAATATTTGGGAAGATAAAAACGTGGGATTTTGTGTGATATTTTCCAATGACAGCTGGAAATATGATTTTTCTTTACTTCAGGAAACTAAAACCTCTGGGATTTTTCAAATGTTTATTTTGGACAAAGACTATGAAAACATTCAGTATTTGCCCTGGTGCCATTTGAAGCTTTGGGCCGTTTGGGTCTGAGATGTGCTCAAGCACATTTTCGTTTGAGTAGATGTAGCTTTGACGTGCAGCAAAACACTATCCGTCACAGACTTGTGGCTGTGTAGAAAAACTCAACCCATGAATTCGTATCTTTAAAAATGTCTTCTTTCAAGCTTGTGATCCTTTGGGGAGGTCTGAAAGTCAGGAATTTAAGACTTTCCCTAAATAAAGGGGTTCTGGTACATCTGGAAGATGCATTTTTTTCCTCTTCCTTTTAGAGGCACTGGATTTAAAGCTAACCTACACATTGAGATGCCAGGAGAGCCTCGCAGTTGTCATTCTGTCCTCTCCTACCAGGACTTGTATTAGAAGAGAGATAGTCCCTGATGATATATGGAGTAAAACGGCTTTTCTAGAACAGACCCTCTCGCAGCTCTTCTCTCAAGAGTTACACCTGTGCCTTCTTTTTGTGGGAGTGGGGGAGTGACTATTTTCTCATTTACTTTATCAGCAAGTCTTGCAGAAGCCTTGCGTCAGTGTTCTGCTTTGCCCCCATGTTTTTTCACCTGCTTAAGGTTATGGGTTCACAATCCCTTGGGCATCTTAAGACAAGTTCCCACTCCTGATGCAGGGAGTGAAGAAGTAGGTTTGAGAAAGACAAAGATGTAAGTGAGAAGGCTAGTTAATGTAGGCAAAATGGGGCAAGGTCAGGGAGTAGTCTGGGAATACCTACGTGGGACTAGGTATTTCTCATCTCCTTTCTACAGAGATGAGTTTGTCTTTCTAGCAGAGGTCTCATCTAGCCCAGGTCTACCCTGAAGTCTCACAGTAGAGCTCAGAAAAAACTGCTTTTCTTCTTGTCCCCAGTGTGGTTCCCTTGGCTGGGGGACCTGGATCAGCAGACTGTCTAGTAAAGCACAGAGCTCCCTGCCCCCTAGAAATGTACAGGCAGCAACCAGATGCCTATATACTCAGACGTGGCAGAGATGGGCATTGTGATTTGTTTTTACTGTAATTTTAACCTAAATCTTAAATCTATTCTTGAATCCATGTCAAAACCTAGTAATATAACATGATTTTTAGCCATAGAGCCATATTTTCCAAAGAAAATTTTGTGTGAAAACCCAGTATACAAAACAGCTGAAAGTAGAGCTATTCTTCATCCATGATGGAGCAGGGGCTTGAGACCCAGCTCACTCAACTTCCCCCCAATCCATGAGAACCTATCCTCAGAGCATCATATAAAAATCATTGCTATAACCAAATACCTGTGCCTTTGCGTCCACACACACCCAGCACAACACATACTCACAAGTGGATTTTCTTTTTTCCCTTTGTGAGTAATATATGACCAGGCTTCGGTGTTCCTGTGGCCTATACATGAAACAGTCCATGGATTGTATCCACTTATTCATAAATGTTTACTAAGTGCCCATTGTGTGCCAGGCACAGTCCTGGTAGCAGGGATATGGTGATGAATCACACAAGTCCCTGTCCACAGAGAAATGTACTGCATATGAGGCATTAGTGAAATGATAAGGTGGTTGCAAAACATCAGCTTCCCATTTCTATCCCCCGTCCTCCCCTTTGCCTTCTCCTCTACAACCTCTAACTCAGGAATCCAATGCTCTGTGGCATCTTCCTTTGTGTCACTTGTCACCACTCCAGGTGAATTCTTGAAGAATTAAGTTGGCATTGGAAGGGGAGTTGGATCCCGGCACAGATCATCTGGAAAAGCCTGAAAGTTTTTGTCCAATACAATGGTGTGACATGTTCACAAAACGACCTCGGCTTCATGAACAGCAACTTGGCTTCTGGTGATGTGAATGTCTAGCCCTTCTCTCTTGCCTCTCTTTGGACCACTTCCAGTTTGGGAGCCATTTCAGTAAGGAAATTGATCAACCAGAGGTAAAGTAGGACTATGGAAGAGGCCACTTAAACAAAGAATGCCTCGAATAAATGGGGATATTTAGCCTGAAGAGGACAAAATGCCTTCACTCTGTGCGTGCAGAGGATGAGTGGGGAGGAGAAAGGCAAATGAAAATGATAGCCTACCATCTGATAGAGCTCTTGTGTTAAAGAGGGAACCTCTTGATCTATATATTCTACAAGGCAGAGCCAGGATCAATGAGTGAACTTCAAAGAGAAGAATATTTGGGCTCAATATAAAAGAGACTTTCCTAAGTATTACAATGTCCCACCCATGAAATAGACTGCCTCAAACAGGAGGGAGTGCCCTGTAACTGAAAACATTCAGGTTAGGACTAAATAACCGTCAATTAGGGTGACGTCATGAAGATTCTGCAATTGTGTCAACAAGCGGCTGTTGTGTACCTGTCATACAGATGCTGGGAGACACAGAGAGGAAGAAGTGCTTCCTCCCTCACAGAGCTCACTTTTAAGGAGACCAACATGTGGTGGGAATGCAAATTGGTGCAGCCACTCTGGAAAACAGTGTGGAGGTTCCTCAGAAAATTAAAAATAGACCTACCCTATGACCCAGCAATAGCACTGCTAGGAATTTACCCAAGGGATATAGGAGTGCTGATGCATAGGGCCACTTGTACCCCAATGTTTATAGCAGCACTCTCAACAATAGCCAAATTGTGGAAAGAGCCTAAATGTCATCAACTGATGAATGGATAAAGAAATTGTGGTTTATATACACAATGGAGTACTACATGGCAATGAGAAAGAACGAAATATGGCCCTTTGTGGCAACGTGGATGGAACTGGAGAGTGTGATGCTAAGCGAAATAAGCCATACAGAGAAAGACAGATACCATATGTTTTCACTCTTATGTGGATCCTGAGAAACTTAACAGAAACCCATGGGGGAGGGGAAGGAAAAAAAAAAGAGGTTAGAGTGGGAGAGAGCCAAAGCATAAGAGACTTTAAAAACTGAGAACAAACTGAGGGTTGATGGGGGGTGGCAGGGAGGAGAGGGTGGGTGATGGGTATTGAGGAAGGCACCTTTTGGGGTGAGCACTGGGTGTTGTATGGAAACCAATTTGACAATAAATTTCATATATTGAAAAAAAAATAAGGAGACCAACATGTAAACAAACCAATAAAGACAAGTTAGTATAATCCGTGCAATTAAAAGAAAGTGCACCAAGTTTAACTAGTGAAGAAAGAAAAATTGATGCTGTGCAGGGGATAGGAGAAGACAGAATGGAACCAGAGAAGATTTCAGGGAGAAGGTGATGCTTGAGCAGATCTGAGCAGAAGTATTGTGTGGATCCTGTTGTCCAATAAGCGGTGGTCCATACAGAGGACATGTGGGGTGGTTGGATATGCAAAAGGCATGAGGGTAGGAAGAGCATAGCTTATCAGGGAAGCAAATGGTTTGAAATGTCCAGAGCATGAAGTGCTGGGAGAAGTGAGGAGATGGGGAGTGGCCGAAGACCAGAGGAGACAGGAGGCTAAGAAAGAGAACGGCCTTTGATCTTCAACATAAGGGCCCCTCTCACAGAGATGAGAGGAAATGCGTAGGGATATGGAGAGGGTAAGGGCTGATCAGTGAGATAAATATGGTTGGTGACAATATAGTTCACAGTGAAGTAAATGACGAATGGCTCAGAGTAAGAGGAATGAAGGCTGTGTGTGTGTGTTGCAGAGACTGTCACAAAGGGTTAGCCTAATTGTGGTCAGTGTGAAAGAAAGGTAAAATAATTCGAAGATGGCACTGAGGACCCACAATGAGGATGAAACCTGTAGCATCTATCCACGTGGGCCTGTGATTTTTCTTCAGAGCACTCAGATGTGTGGGAGGTCAGAATAGACGGCATCCAAAGTCTTTTCTAAATTTAAGACTCCCCAATTCCATCCTTTTTTGCATATACCACACATTTTGCCAAGTGAAATGATATAATTCAACAGTTTTTAATATATTCACAGGGTTGTGTAACTATTACCACAGTAACTTTTGGAACATTCTCATCACCCCAAAAGAAACCTTGTACCCATTAGCAGTCACTCCCTATTCCCTCCCCTTACCCTAGCTTCTGGCAGTAACTAATCTATTTTCTATACTTATCATTGTGCCTATTCTGGACATTTCATATAAATAGAATCATGTAATATGTGGCCTTTTGTGACTGGCTACTTTCATTTAGCATAACATTTTCAAAATCCAACCATGTTGTAGCATGAATCAGTAGTCTATTCCTATTTGGGGCTGAATAATATTCCATTATAAGGATATATCATGTTTATTTATCCATTCATCAGCCAGTGGACATTAGGTTCATTCCACTTCAGGGCTATTTTGAGTAATTCTGCTTTGAACATTCATATACAAGTTTTCGTGTGGATGCCTGTTTTCATTTCTTTTGGCATGTTGAATAATTTTTGGACCCCTACTGCCTGGGCTGTTATATGACTTCACTGTTTTTCCACACTACAGCAACATTTCTAAGTTATATTGTGGAATCTTCACCTCATCAACTCCTTAAAAAATACAAAATAAAGGTCTATCTAGATAGACTTTTATTTTCTTCCTGAGGAAGGCCTGTCTGTAGGTTTCAAGGCATGAGGCATATCCAAAGAAGCCTCAGGGCACCTGGGTGGCTCAGCTGGTTAAGCATCTGACTCTTGTTTTCAGCTTAGGTCATGCTCTCAAGTTTGGTGAGATCAAGCCCTACATCAGGCTCTGCACTGACAGCATGGAGCCTGCCTGGGATTCTCTCTCTCCTCTCCTCTGCTCCTTCCCCTGCTCACTCTCGCTCTCTCTTGCTCTCTTTCAAAATAAATAAATAAATACATAAATAAATATGAAAAAAAAACTTATATGCTGTTGTCTTTACATAAAAACATTATATGTAAATTTACAGATAAACATTATATATATGAATATATGAATGAATATATATGAATATATATATATAATGTTTATCTGTAAATTTACAGTGTAAACAGACTATATATTATTATAGAATATTATTTTTTCATCTGATTAACAGAAAATCATTTGCCTCCTAGTTGTGGGCTCATAGTCGTTTCATCGTCTTGAAATGATTCTCCTCTCCTATCTGCTCTGCCTAATAAGGACACTTGAAAGGGGACAATTTAGGCACAGTTACAGTGGGGCAGCAGATGCCTTTTTCATGCTAGAAGGGATACCTGGTCAAAGTACTCCTGAGTAACTTTATGTTGGGGGAGGGGGAATATGATTAACTCTTTACTTGCATGAGTCCCTCCTCAGCAATACTGAAAAGGAAAAAGGAAAAAACAGGCCCTATTGCACGGTCCAAGTCTTCATACTTTACCACAGAGCTGAATAAAGGGGATTTATTAATAGGAAACTAGCTTAAAAAGCATTACTATTTGAGCTTGTATGTGGGTTGCCTATTCCTGTAGGCTGCCATGTCTGGGAGGGCCTTCTCCTAATGCCACTCATAATGCCACTAGGGAAGTAAAAACAAAAAACAAAAAACAAAAACAGAAACAAAACTCTCTCTGTCATTCGGCCTGCAAGATCTCTGGCATTGGCCTTGTAGTGAGCTAGCTCTTCCCTGAGATCTCCTCTGCCTGGGAACCCCCTCATAGCACTATTCTTCAGAGTTGCTTCTGTGCCTTCTCCCAGTGAGGATTTTTCTTATTCACTTTCCCTGCAACTCTTGTGGTAGGATCTCTGTTTCCCTAGTTTCACCCTTTTCCATGCTTCTCTGAAAACCAACACAGATTCAGGAATATAGGAAGGAGGTAGAGTTGAGATGAAGACTAATTCAGAAAGTTTTGAAAGGTTTCTTCTCCAGCTCCCTGCCTCTTTGCCTCAAGTCCTTCCATACTCCCAGATTGTTCTTTCTTCCATATGTTTCCTATTTGGCCAGGAGCTTGCTCTCCACTCTCTTCAGTGAACCAGATGTGAGGACATTCACTCTGCTCCCATCAGGGGAGGGGCACTCTCACCACAGAGTGATTTATAATCTAGTTTAGAGATCAGTATTTTATAAGAACCTCTCCAACAGCCACCATGGAATGTTCTTACAAATTACAGGATGATCCATGCTGACATTATCCAATTTAATAACTGTCTACCAGCAGATATGGAGAGATCGCCAGCCTTGCTAAAAGTGGACGAATGAAAAGACAAAATTTAACTGAATCAAAATGGAACTGGACAGGTGAGGTGATGCTCTTAATCAGAAGAAATCATTCAGAGTATCATAAATTGTTCTCTGCCTGTCACCAAACCTAAATCTTATAGCTAGTTCCTAAGGGCTTTAGCAACAAATGTTTTTAGCAGAAAATAATGCTATCAGGAACATTTTAAAAATATTTTAAATGGTGATTGAGGGCTTCTGTTTCTAAGCAAGATGAAGTAGAAAGCAATAGAACACCACTCCTCTGGGTTGCTTGGCTGACTCAGTTGGTGGAGCATGTGGTTCAATCTCGGGGTTGTGAGTTTAAGCCCCACTTTGGGTACAGAGATCACTTTTAAAAAATCTTAAAAAAAAAAGAACACCACTCCCTCTGTAACAGCTAAAAGAGCCAGATAATTGAAAAAATATATATATATAAATATGTATATAGAGAGAGTTTAATATATTTTAAAGTGTATATATAGCATACATTTATATACATAATTTAAAGAACATTATTACTATATCTATATAACTATAAGTTGACCCTCATTATTCACAGATTCCTTAACTGAGAGTTCATTTATCCAAGAAAAATGTATTTTTAATGCTAAAATCGAAGTTCACAGTGCTTTTTGGTCATTTGAGATATGCATATGAACAGAACGGCAAAGAATTTGAGTTGCCCCACATGCATGTTCCCAGCTGAGCTCAACCAAGGCAACGACACTCTGATTCTTATTTCAGCTTTCATACGGTACACAAGTGTCCTTTTCATTATCTGTTTAGGTCCATGTTTTTTGCATTTTGAGGCTTTTTGTTGGTGATTTTGCTTTTTAAAATGACCCTTAGCTAAAGTGCTAAATTCAATAACAGCATGATGTGCTTTATGAAGAAAATAGATATGTTAGGTAGCACATGAGTTATAGCACTGTTGGCTGTGAATTCAACATTAATGAAGTAACAGTATACATCAAATAATCTAATCATGCATTTCTCCTACAGACAATGATTCAGTCTTTGCTAATTCGGTGTTGGTGAATTTAACTATCTCAAATAATGAAACTCAACTGTGTGTGTGTGTGTGTGTGTGTGTAATTTTTACATATATATTTTTATTTGTATGTATATTTGTATAGTTTTTACACATATGTGCATATATATTTGAAGACATTGGAGCGATGTGTTGCAAGGAGGGCTGAATGAACTAAAATAGCAAGCATAGCAAGCCCTACAAGGAAGCAGGCTATTGCCGGCCACTTACTTACCTGGGGGTATTTGCAAATTGTGAGTGAGGACAAAAGATAAGACTTGAGGGACAAGCGGAGCCAACAAGGCTTTTAGTTGCTGTTAAAGACAACTCTATCAAACCGGAAACTTCCGGACCTCTAAAACATGGTGGCCATTTCCCCCCATCTCTCACCCAGCAATATTTGGGAGATAAAGTACTACATGAAGAAGAGGGACTTCATTGAACACAGGACTGGTCTTCTCCTTAAGACATTTGAAATATTTGCCAGATCATGGATCAGAAGGCTGGAGAAAACAGCTCAAGGCTACCAGAGAGACACTGACTCACTCAGCTTTTTGGGGTGGGAGATGGTATGGAGACCTGCCAGGCTTTCAATCACAAATTGAGAAGCTTTCTTCCTTAAGACATTTGAAACCAGAGGTAGATTGAATTTAATTAAAGCTACATTCCAGCTCTATCCCAACTCACTTTTTGATTGGATCTAGGGAGGAAAGGCCTTTCTGAGGAGAAAAGAATGCAAACTTCAATCTCTACAATTCATTTATATGCAAAGTCTGACATAAAGTTTAGAAAAAAACAGGACATGTGAAGAAGCCTAAGAACAGTGATCAATATCAAAAATAATCAATAGGAGCAGACTAATAGATGATTCAGGTGTTGGAATTAGCAGATAAGACCTAAGAGAATTACAATAAATATGTTAAATAAAATATAGAGAAATATGGGCAAAATGGCTGAAAAAATCACTAATTTTAGCAGAGAATTGGAATCTGTAAAACCAGAAGGACCTTCTAGAGCTGAAAAATATAATGTCTTATATTAAAAACTTAGCAGATGAAGTTTATAGTAGTCAAGACACAGCAATAAAAGGTCAATAAAAATACATTCAGACTCACAGTTAGAGAGAAAAAAGGATAAAAAATTCTGGAACAGAGTGAAAGAGGTATAGTAAACAATGTGAGGTATAGTAAAACAATCTAGCATACATGTAATTTGAACTTCATAAGTGAGGAGAAAGAACAAGACAGAAGTATTACCTGAAGAGATAATGGCCAATCATCAACCTATAGCGATTCAAGATCTCAGAGAACCACAACCAAGTAAATACAAAGAAAATCATAATTAAGCACATGATAGTCAAACTGCTGAAAATGAAAAATAAGGGGAAAAATGTTAAAAGTAGTTGGAGGAAAGAGACACATTACCTTCAGGGGGACAACAACAAGAATTAAAGATGACTTCTTAGCAAAAACCATGGGTGCAGAGAACATCATTAAAGAGCTAAAGGAAAAATGCTGCCAACCTGCAATTCAGCACCCAGAAAAATTATCTTTCAAAAGTGAAGGCAAATTAAAAGCAAAGCTGGTATTCATTTCCAATATATCTTCACTACAATAAATAAAGTTCCTTAGCTTTAAGGATATATGTACAGGTTGACCTTTGTAAGTTAGAGCCTGTTTATCCCTAGCTGCTTTCAGAATTTTCTCTTTGTCCTTGTATTTTGACAGTTTCACTGTGATATGTCATGCAGAAGATTGATTCAAGTTATGTCTGAAGGGAGTTCTCTGTGCCTCTCGGATTTCAATGTCTTTTTCCTTCCCCAGATCAGGGAAGTTCTCAGCTATGATTTGTTAAGGTACACCTTCAGCCCCTTTCTCTCTCTCTTCTTCTGGAATTCCGATGATACAGATATTGTTCCATTTGATTGCATCACTTAGTTCTCTAATTCTCCCCTCATACTCCTGGATTTTTTTTATCTCTCTTTTTCTCAGCTTCCTCTTTTTCCATAATTTTATCTTCTAATTCACCTATTCTCTCTGCCTCTTCAATCCATGCTATGGCTGCCTCCATTTTATTTTGCACCTCATTTATAGCATTTTTCAACTATAAAAAATAGCTCATGACTATTTCTTAGTCCCTTGATCTCTGTAGCAATAGATTCTCTGCTGTTCTCTATGCTTTTTCAAGCCCTGTGATTAATTTTATGATGATTATTCTAAATGCTTGTTCCGTTATATTGCTTAAATCATTTATGATCAATTTGTTAGCTGTCGCTACTTCCCGGACTTTCTTTTGAGGATAATTCTTCCATGTTGTCATTTTGGGTAGTCCCTGCAGTGGCTCCAAACTGCAGGACACTTCCCCTGTACTGTGGGGAGTAACTTGTGTTGGTGGGCAGGGCCACAGTCAGACCTGATGTCTGCCCCCAGCCCACTGCTGAGGCCACAGTCAGACTGGTGTGAACCTTATCTTCCCCTCTCCCAGGGGCAGGACTCACTGTGGAGTGGTGTGGCCCCTGCCTGGGCTACTTGCACACTGCCAGGCTTGTGGTGCTGTTTCGATGGGATCTGGCCAAGGGCATATTAGCCCGGGGGGATCTGCAAGGTGCACAGGGGCAGGAGGGGAAGGCTTAGCTCACTTTGCAGTGGGTGGTCCCCTGTGGGAGGGGCCCTGCAGCACCGGGAGGGAGGCAGACCCGTCACTGTTGGGATGAGCACCGGGTGTTGTATGGAAACCACTTTGACAATTAATTTCATATTATTAAAAAAAAGATATATGTACAAACTTATCAAGCTGTCACTTGGGATTTATTAACCTTACTGTATTTAAAAAAAATTTTTTTAGGGGTGTCTGGGTGGCTCAGTCAGTTAAGTGTCCAACTTCATTCAGGTCATGATCTCATGGTTCATGAGTTTGAGCCCACATCAGGCTCTCTGCTGTCAGTGCCGAGCCTGGAGCCTGCTTTGGGTTCTGTGTCTGCTTCTCTCTCTGCACCTTCCCCACTCATGCTTTGTCTCTCTTCCTCTCTCAAAAATAAATAAGCATTCAGGCTCTGTGCTGACAGCTCAGAGCCTGGAGCCTGTTTCAGATTCTGTGTCTCCCTCTCTCTCTGCCCCTCCCCTGTTCATGTTCTGTCTCTCTCTGTCTCAAAAATAAATAAACATTAAAAAGAAATAAATAAGCATTAAAATTTTTTTTAAATTTTTTAAATATATAATAGGGCCACCTGGGTGGCTCAAGTCAGTTAAGTGTCCAACTTCAGCTCAGGTCATGATCTCGTGGTTCAAGAGTTCAAGCCCTGCATCAGGCTCTGTGCTGACAGCTCAGAGCCCAGAGCCTGCTTTGAACTGTGTGTGTGTGTCTCTCTCTGTCCCTCCTCCACTTGTGTTCTGTCTTTCTCTCTGTCTCTCTCAAAAACAAATAAACCTTAAAACATTTTTTTAAGTGTATATATATATATATATATATATATTTATTTATTTATTTAAAAGTTGACCCTCAAAATTAGAAAATTCTCAGTCTCTTCCCATTTCAGGACTTCAAATCATCCACTCTTGCTTATTACCCTATGTGACTGGGAAAGCAAGTGTCTTCAACAAATACCTCTAACAAGAACTGTAGACATCAATTAAATCAATGAGAGGATGAATATGGAATATGATGACAAATATATATAATGCCCTATGACCTCATTGATTTACTAACTTTTAATCTTCCATTGCACAGAATCCTGAATTTCATACATTTCTGGTTATTTCTCAAAAATTTCCTTGCTGGGGCTCCTGGGTGTCTCAATTGGTTAAGTGTCCAACTTTGGCTCAGGTGATGATCTCAAGGTTGGTGAGTTCAAGACCCACATCTGGCTCTGTGCTGATAGCTCGGAGCCTGGAGCCTGCTTTGGATTCTGTGTCTCCCTCTCTCTCTCTGCCTCTCCCTTGCTCATGCTCTATCTCTGTCAAAAATAAATAAAAATTTAAAAAATTTTTTAAAAAGTTCCTTTTTGCCCTTTCTGACTTTAAATATAATTCTGGAAAAGTATCTGCCTATTGGATCCTTAACATCTACCATAACATAATCTGTAATGGCTTCTAAAACACGTTTTGGATTATGTGTGATCCCATATAATGTTGTTATGAATTATATTCTATCTTGGTTGTTCCCTCTTTGTTTCCTGTCTTCTCAAGTTTCTTTTGGGGGCAGATTAATAAAGATATTTTGTATCTGAAGACTTTTTTCTGCCTCCTAGGTATATATTTATCTCTGAGATGCACTGCCTTTGCACTCAGCTTTTTCTTGGATTTCCTTACATTTCTATAGGTGGTTCTGCCTTGACAGTTCTATCTACTGGCATACAAACTATCCAGATAAGATACTAAGTCAAGATTTTAACTTCTCTTGCTTCTATCCTATGGCTATGTTACAATTCTCTTCCCATATATCATTAGCTAATATATATACCTTATACTCTAAATCTGTCTTAGCCCCCGCTCATTGTTGGAACTTTAGATATGTATTGGTATGGATCCACTTGTTACATATTTAGTTATCACAAAGATAATCCCAAAGATAGTCTTCCTTGATTTTTGCCAAATCTACAAAAATTGTGTGAGCTTTTAATCTTCTGTGCAAGATTAGAGACTTCGTAGACCCAAGTGTGGAAAGAGAGGATTATTAAAAAAATAAATTCTCAAGGAATTTATAGATAGCACCTGCAGTTCGAGGCAGTGATGCTCTTGATTTTCATAGGCCTTGAAATGAGCAGTTTAATCCAAGTGTACCAAAATCTCAAGGAGCATTAGGCTTCAGGTGACATCTCAGTAACAGATATAAGTCTAATTAGCAATGTGAGATATGTTAGTAATTGGCAAATATGTATTAACAAAATATAGTCAATTAGTATTTAGTAAACAACTGGTGATATGGAGTAAATTAGTAGCTTGTAGTAAATGCTTATTAGTGATGTGTAATGAGCCTGGATCATGGAATGCTGGTAGGTGGCTTGACTTGCTTCTTACCCCGTACTCCTGAGAATACAGGAAACAGGGCAAGCATCTTTTCCATACAGTCATATTAAAAGTTCCACGGATCCCAAATGTTACATTAAAAGAACCAACTTTTCCTGTGTCCTGTAACATTGATGCATGGTAGTTAAAAAAGAAAATTCCATGCTCTTGAAAAGAAAAAACTTTATATGAACCAGCAGAAAGCTGTATCCATAGTTGGAACTTCAAAGTTACTCTTTCTACTCCTCTTCCCTTTAACTACCATCTTTACACCAGTCCTAGTCTCAACCTTTGGTGCTTTAGGCTGCCATCTTTTCAAGTTCTGACTTTGGGGAAACTACAAGATTAAGAAGCAGTCACCCTCTTGGCTTACTCTCTGACACACTCATGTTGCCAAGGGGAAAGGAATCCACTGTCTACCAGTTGTACCTTTCTTTTTTTAAAAAAAAATTTTTTTTTCAACGTTTATTTATTTTTGGGACAGAGAGAGACAGAGCATGAACGGGGGAGGGACAGAGAGAGAGGGAGACACGGAATCGGAAACAGGCTCCAGGCTCTGAGCCATCAGCCCAGAGCCTGACGCGGGGCTCGAACTCACGGACCGTGAGATCGTGACCTGGCTGAAGTCAGACGCTTAACCGACTGCGCCACCCAGGCGCCCCCAGTTGTACCTTTCTATGATCCCTGTCACATTTCCCTTCTTAGACAGAGTCACTTCCTATATCCACAGGGTATTTTGAGGGAAGCCCTCAGTCCTATGAGCCCTCTCGATGTCTCTCTGCATTACTAGAAAAAGAGGCACTTCTTGAAGGTAGAGTGGAATCTACATGACACAACATGCTCATTGTTTTTTATTTTTTTTTTCTTTCTTTTTTTTTTTTTTTTTTTTTTTTTTTAAATTTTTTTTTTTTCAACGTTTATTTATTTTTGGGACAGAGAAAGACAGAGCATGAATGGGGGAGGGGCAGAGAGAGAGGGAGACACAGAATCGGAAACAGGCTCCAGGCTCTGAGCCATCAGCCCAGAGCCTGACGTGGGGCTCGAACTCCTGGACCGCGAGATCGTGACCTGGCTGAAGTCGGACGCTTAACCGACTGCGCCACCCAGGCGCCCCCTCATTGTTTTTTAAATTGCAAACAACAATTTTAGAATCAGACCAGTCTGGGTTCAAATTCTGATTTTATTACTTAATATTGGAGAGAGTCAAAGGAAACTGGACATACCCTTTCTCAATTTGTTTCTATAAAAAGGAATAATGAAACCTACTTTGTAGGGCTGTTGTATGGATATGGGATAATTTATATTAGATGCTGGAATGTGGTCTGCGCAAAATAGGTTCTCAATTAATGGTAACTTGCTATTCTTAGAACAGCTTCTCTAGTATCAGGAAGAGAACTCCCTGGCGTAAACCAAGCAAACACTATAGTTGCTTCTGTGGAAGTAAGGGGAGCACTTTACAACGTGGATAATCTAAGTGTGTACTGCAAGCATTCAATAAATTCTAGTGAACAAATAATAATAGACTGTTTCCTGTTTATACCAGAAGAATATCTTTCTTTTTCCCTAAACAGCTCATGGACGTCATCGTCTTCAAGAGTTCATTGTACTCTGATATTCCCAGTTAATAAAATGCCATGTCCAACAAACAATATACTCTTAGCTGCAGATTAGTAAGTCGAAAGCTATTAACGAACACGTCAAGGTCTTGAATATGCCATTATAAGTGGTTCTCATAACATGACCTTGATTACTAAAAGATCTAGAAATATCTTCTGAATCATCAAAGACTAAATTGGTTCAATATGATTTTTCCATTGAGCATATATGTGGTATTCAAAGCCTTTGAAAATGGGAGCCGAGGGAAGCTCCTTGAGGAAAGGCCAGGGTGTTCTTGGTTATAGTCTAATGATCTATTTACACAATGCCTAGAGAAGTAAGAGCTCAATAAATATTTGTTGAACTTAAAAACAGAGGGTAGAGGGGTAAGGTATGTAGCATATATGGCCATTCAGTCTTCTAACCAGGGATTTAATTAGTAAGAACAACATATTGCTAAACAACAAGAGAAAACAGAGGCATTGTGTCTTAATATTAGTAACTAAAAAGCAGAATTTCCTTATGAGATGGAATTTCTCTAGTTATGCTGCCAAGGGAGTCACCCTATTATTTTCTCATCTGTGTGAACAGTGATTCCTAAAGATAGATAAAAGTGCAAGAGATAGGTTTCCTAAACATGCAGGCATTCCCCTAATTTGGCAATGTTACTTTCACAAAATTAGCACTTTAAAATTATATGCTGACTCCGCATTTGATTTTTACACACCAGATTTAGACTTTAGAACAGCAGCTAATGATCTAATATTTCAAGCCATCATTTACATAGCTGCCTGCCAGGCAACAATTTAATGTTGGTATCATTACTTCATTTGTCCCCAAAGCAGTTTGCATGATTAATGATTAAATACATATACATATATATATATATATATACACATATATATATAACAATCTTTCCATCATAGTTTTATGAAGATGTTGCTACTAGAAATAAGAAGCATAATTCAGATAAACTTCATAACACTGACATAAAGACAATAATTATTAGGCAATCCAAACCAGAATACAATAATCTCCAATTAGAAGCTTAAGGGGCACCTGAGTGGCTCGGTTGGTTAAGCATCCAACTTTGGTTCAGGTCACGATCTTATGGTTCGTGAGTGTGAGCCTCACATGGGGCTCTACACTGACAGTGCAGACTCTGGGATTTTCTCTCTCCCTCTCTATCAGCCCCTCCCCTGCTCATGCACACTCACTCTCTCTCTCTTTCTCTCAAAATAGATTAACTTAAAACAATTTTTTTTATCTACTTAAAGTGTATTTAACTCAAGATATTCAAAGATCAAAGGTATGAAATGTTGCAAGTACAACATCAAAGATTAGCTCTAAATAAATGCTCAGGTATAATTGTGAATTTGTGCTATAATATAGATTCCTCCTTATTACATAGAAGTCCATATACATATATCCCTTTTCAGAAATATATGGTGTAAAACAGAACGCGATCACCTGTGATTAAATGAGGAAATCGCACGTATGATAGAAAAATGAAGACTTTAGAAGCTTTTGACTGTCCCTTTTTCTGTAAACCTTTTTTAAAAAAACATTTTTTTTAATGTTTATTTATTTTTGAGACAGAGAGAGACAGAGCCTGAATGGGGGAGGGTCAGAGAGAGAGGGAGACACAGAATCTGAAGCAGGCTCCAGGCTCCGAGCTGTCAGCACAGAGCCCGACACGGGGCTCGAACTCATGGACCATCAGATCATGACCTGATCCAAAGTCGGACGCTCAACCGACTGAGCCACCTAGGCGCCCCTGTAAACCTTTTTTTTTTTAACATAGCCCTGCTTTAAAATACTGGCATGTGCCGTTTGTAACATATGCATATTCTTTCTCTTCCACTCAGTTGGAGACAAAGTAAGGTTTCTTAAATCTCAGTGAGATTATGATGATTTTTGAAATGCGAACGTTGTGGTTCTACAACCTCAACCGCCAAATATCAGCCTTGCTGAAGCTAATGTGAAGATAACTTAAGAGAAGGCAGAGTGACACAGGCTGAGAAGAAATGGGTAGCCTTCATACCTAATACATTACTTCATTCCTTCTGTCAAAAGCCAAGTTGCCAGTCTCCCCTGGCAGACCTTGTTTTCCACCAGCCCTCTGTTCATGCCAGGTCTTGGAAGCAGGGCTGTGCCGGGAGCATTCATGGGCCCTCCATCACCTTCAAAGTGCCTCACCTTGACGGATTCCTGGTTCCTGTGTTGCCCCAGAACGTGCAGCCCAGGCTCCTTCTGTCTTTCTGGAACATCTGCGTACAAAGAAGAAGGGAGTTTTCCCCCAGACTGATGTTTTGTTTTCTCATTTCTCTTTTGGATCTAAATCTTTTATATTTGCTAACCTAAACTTACTCTGACATGCTTTGTGTGAATTTTTGTTTTGAACCAGAAACATCAAATTTAACCTAGCATTCTTGGGAGAAATCACAAAATGACTGCTTTAACTGATATTTTATTGAATTAGGACATATATTACAACATCTGTTTCATAGTTACTATAATAAATAATGTTTCACTTCTCAAGAGTGAGTTATAAAAATAATTGATTTTGACATCAGCCCATCTATTTAATATGATCTATAAAGTGTTCAAAAATTTCTAAATAATATGATGGCCTGACAAAGGAACCAATCTGCTAGCTGGGACTAGGATCTCTGTCTAGGGGATCCCAAAGACACAGTTACAAAGACTGTAGGTGTCTGCTGTGTAGTCCCAAAGTTTGTTTATCCATCCAGCATAGCCTGGTGTAAAAGTCTCGTATTTGTTTCTATGGTTATAAATGATCCCACCCTTCTGGACATTTACATTGAATCAGCCAGCCAGCCAGCCAGCCAGTTGTACAAAAAAGGGTCTGGGAGTAATTAAAATTAGAGTTATATATATATATATTTTTTTGCCATTTTACCATTCTTTGTCAGACTCCAACAAAATCAACATATCTGAGACAAGAACAGCATATGTGAAAATGGTGAAGATACATTAGCAAACATAAGACCACATGAGTAATTAATGCAAGCTATTAATGTGTGTGGATCAGGTGTCCCTCCCTACACCTCACCAGCTGTGTCTGCCACCGGAATGCAAACAAGTCCACCCGAGCCTGGCCCACTGAGGGGTGGGCCCAGTAGGGCCCGAGTTGTGTGAGGAATCCTGGAGACTCCTGGGAAGGAACTCTTCCTGAGGAGAGGAAAGATTTGTTCTAGTGACAGTGCTTCCACTGTCAGAGGAGGTGGGGATAATGGGAACAGCAAAACATTTACCTCTCAGATTTGTCCTTCAATATTCTCTTCAGGAAGTGGCAGTGAGGGAGCTGCCAGTAAAGGTGGAAGTAAGCCTCTGTGGCATTTTGGGAAATGGGAGACTCTTGCCTGGCACACAGTGTCTCCAAAGCATTGGTGGCAGTGGTAGTGAAGTCGTGAGGGCAGCAGCCCCAGCACTGGAGGGCCCCGAGCACCTATCAGGCAGGAAGAGAGGGATGGCGGGCCCTTGCCAGGCACCTCAGTATGGCGCCACCACCAGAGTTGTGGCATACTAATTTATTGAACTTTATTTCTATTTTGCATTGGAAAGGGATGAAGCAATGGTTATAGTTCTGAGAATAGCAAGACCTTGGGCCCCACTTCATAAGAAGGCCAAGGGCTCCAACACTTGCCTGTTGCCCCAGCAGAGCCATCTGGTTTTATGGAACCGCACAGGCTTGGGTAATGAGCGTATCTGTAGGCCTTCCCAAATATTTAGAACCACACACAACTCCGAAGCCTTCGCCAGGATTCATAGGGCCCCCAGCAGTGATAGATTATGTATTCCAGTCTGGCAGAATGGGAGCTATGAACGTACTTAATTTGATTTGGAAAAATTTTGACAAGTGTGCCATTTCTCATGTTAGAGCATTATGATGGAATCACATCCATGCCAACGACATTGGGGGGATGGAACAAAAGAAATTCTATGATTGCTAATGACTCCATTTTTGCTCCCCAAGCTAGAACAAAAAGAGTTACAAAACCAAATGCTAAGAAGTTGCTGAGGTAACCGTTTTCAGCTAATGCCAAACACCAACCACTTACATAGAGTAAGTGGTAGGAAAGAAACGTGTGTTGCAAGGAAAAGAAAAAAACATATGGCATGACTCTGGCCCAGTGACAAGCATCGATTTCTAAATAAAAATTTCTTATTTATCTGGGAAGTTGTTGATTAAATAGCAGTGGTAATCACAGACTTTAGTTTCACTGCTTCCAACTCGTCTGTTTTGCTCAAGCTTAACAAACTGCCCACCCTCATTCGTGCCTATAGTATCTGATCTATGAGAGCCAATATCAGTTAAAGGGCATCATGCGTTGTGAAGAAGGCCTGTACACAGTTGCCTTACAATTGCCACCATTCTGGGGGCGCCTGGGTGGCTCAGTCGGTTGAGCTTCCGACTTCGGCTCAGGTCATGATCTCGCGGTCCGTGAGTTCGAGCCCCGCGTCGGGCTCTGTGCTGACAGCTCAGAGCCTGGAACCTGCTTCGGATTCTGTGTCTCCCTCTCTCTCTGCCCCTCCCCTGCTCATGCTCTGTCTCTCTCTGTCTCAAAAATAAATTTAAAAAAACATTAAAAAAAAAAAACAATTGCCACCATTCTGGTCTCACATGAAGAGAGTGATCATGGAAGTCAGATATTTACTGATGTGAGGCAAGTCAAGTACTGTCTATCCTAAAGGATGTGAGGGGGTGGAGGGGTGGGGAGGAGTAAATGTAATATTTGATATAAATCATACTTAATTACCAAAGAAGTTTAGTGAACAGTCTTGAAGGCCAAGCCTAGAATAGTTGTGACAGATTTGTTGCAAAAAAGAGTATGTTAGAATTTCTGTTTGTATTTTTGTATCTTATTTGTTTACAATTTTTTTAGTGTTTATTTATCTTTGAGACAGAGGGAGAGACAGGGTGTGAATGGGGGAGGGGCAGAGAGAGAGGGAGACAGAGAATCCGAAGCAGGCTCCAGGCTCTGAGCTGTCAGCACAGAGCCCACTGCAAGGCTCAAACTCATGAACCACGAGATCATGACCTGAGCCAAAGTCTGATGCTTAACCAACTGAGCCACCCAGGCCCCCCTCTACTTGTATCTTATATAATCCTCAATCATTTGAAATATACGGATTGACACTGGTGCCCATACTCCAATGTGTCAGAAGGTCATGCGCCATTAACAAAATGAGGGAGCAATCCCAAAACACAGAGAGGCCACCTCTCTGTGAGTAGCTCCTACTTGTGAGTGTGCATTCAGTATATTAAGGCTTATCACTGTGCCCAGTTAAGTGAACTTACAGAGTTTATTTTCTAATTCACAAAATGGGCAAGCGAATTAAACATACTCTTAAAATGAGGTCCCAAACTGAAATATTCCCCATAATACAAACATGGGCAATTAGACTGGCCACTTTCTTTCAGTTATGAATTGAAAACAAAGAAATTTTTTTAAACGTATCCAGGAGTTGTTTAGAATCATTAAGGATGAGCTTGGAAATTACAAATTCAACTTGTTAAGGTTAAACCTTGCACTAATGATATAAAATCACTTAGGATATTAGCTAATAATGTTTAGAGCCACTGCTATCAGCAAGTCATTTATAAACTAAGAAACTAGAAGATATTAAAATAAGTTTTGATGAGGGAACATATTTTTGTGCTATCAATTTTTCTAACGTTTATTTATTCTGGAGAGAGTGGAAGTGGTGGAGGGGTAGAGAGAGTGGGAGGGAAAGAATCCCAAGCAGGCTCCACACTGTCAGTGCAAAGCCCAATGTGGGGCTCAGACTCACACACCATGAGATCATGACCTGAACTGAAACCAAGAGTCAGATGTTCAACCAACTGAGCTACCCACTGTGCCCCACTGTGCTGTTAATTTTAAAATAATGTTAAAACATTACATATTTCACCTTCATCTTACTCTTTTATAATTCCTTTTGTTTTTATCTCTTTTATAATGTACATATAAAAATGTGGGAAAAACTCCTAATATGGGTGAATCAATAAAGCTCAGAAACCATTCTTATGGTTGCAAATCAGGAATATATACAAACATTTCACAGAGTGCTCTGAAGTCTTAACCTGCAAATGTGATTGAATCTTTCTCTAAAATTGGGCCTTAGATATTTAAAAAAAGGATTCTGAGATAAGAATAAAATTTTGCAACCACTGCATCCACTATAGGCAGTCTTATACCTTAATCTATAATTGGTAGAAAAAAAATCCGCCCATTTTAGAAATATGCTCCCAATCATTTTTTATTCACTGGAAACATAGAAATCCTGTTGTTAGAACTTTAAGTCAACATAATTGCCAACATACAACCAGTTCCTCCATGGAAGCTCAGGAGTGAAAGGTTCAAGGAGATACACAAGGAGAACAGTTAGGTTTATTGTCCATAAGTGGCTTTGAGTTCTGATAACAATACAACTGCATGTACAGATATATAGCATACATTTTACTAAACAATTGTTTTGATGTTTAGTCATTTTTGAGAGGCAGAGACAGAGCACAGGTCAGGGAGGGGCAGAGAGAGAGGGAGACACAGAATCTGATGCAGGCTCCAGGCTCTGAGCTGTTAGCACAGAGCCCAACGTAGGGCTTAAACCCACACACCTTGAGACCATGACATGAGCCAAAGTGGGACCCTTAACTGACTAAGCCCCCAGGGGCCCTTAAGCCATATTTAACTTAACTAGTTAAATTAGCCCTCAGCTAGACATAGTTTTAAAGCCAAGATAAAGATTAATCATACTTTTAGTATTTAAATCTCTTCCTTGGAGATGCAGAGATAAACCATTTGGAAACAAAAAGAAAACGTCTTTTTAAAATCTGAATTCTTCAAAGGCAAGGGAATTAAAAGCAAAAATGAACTATTGGGACCTCATCAAGATAAAAAGCTTCTGCACTATGAAGGAAACAATCAACAAAACTAAAAGGCAACCAATGGAATGGGAAACGATATTTGCAAATGACATACCTGATAAAGGGCTAGTATCCAAAATCTATAAAGAACTCACCAAACTCCACACCCGAAAAACAAATAATCCAGTGAAGAAATGGGCAGAAGACATGAATAGACACTTCTCTAAAGAAGACATCCAGATGGCCAACAGGCACATGACAAGATGCTCAAAGTCACTCCTCATCAGGGAAATACAAATCAAAACCACAAGGAGATACCACCTCACGCTGGTCAGAGTGGCCAAAATGAACAAATCAGGAGACTATAGATTCTGGAGAGGATGTA
This sequence comes from Prionailurus bengalensis, assembly GCF_016509475.1. Classification (NCBI taxonomy): domain Eukaryota; kingdom Metazoa; phylum Chordata; class Mammalia; order Carnivora; family Felidae; genus Prionailurus; species Prionailurus bengalensis. The sequence continues at coordinate 101,955,559 of NC_057355.1, forward strand.
GAGAAACGGGAACCCTCTTGCACTGTTGGTGGGAATGTAAACTGGTGCAGCCGCTCTGGAAAACAGTGTGGAGTTTCCTCAAAAAATTAAAAATAGATCTACCCTATGACCCAGCAATGGCACTGCTAGGAATTTACCCAAGGGATACAGGAGTGCTGATGCATAGGGGCACTTGTACCCCAATGTTTATAGCAGCACTTTCAACAATAGCCAAGTTATGGAAAGAGCCTAAATGTCCATCAACTGATGAATGGATAAAGAAATTGTGGTTTATATACACAATGGAATACTACTTGGCAATGAGAAAGAATGAAATCTGGCCATTTGTAGCAGTGTGGATGGAACTGGAGAGTGTTATGCTAAGTGAAATAAGTCAGGCAGAGAAAGACAGATACCATATGTTTTCACTCATATGTGGATCCTGAGAAAATTAATAGAAGACCGGGGGGAGGGGAAGGAGGAAAAAAAAAAGTTACAGAGAGGGAAGGAGGCAAACCACAAGAGACTCTTAAATACTGAGAACAAACTGAGGGTTGATGGGGGGGGGGGGAGGAGAGGGGAAAGTGGGTGATGGGCACTGAGGAGGGCACCTGCTGGGATGTGCACTGGGTGTTGTATGGAAGCCAATCTGACAATAAATTGCATATAAAAAATCTGAATTCTTTTCAGTTCTCTGTATGCTTGCAAATGTTCATAATGTGACGTTGAAAAATTGGCATTTTTCTGGCTTAAATGTGGAGACGTAAATTAATGTTTAAATGTGTAGAAATTCCTATCCCAGAAGAGTATAAATTATAAATGCAGACATTAATAATTATCCTTTATACTTGCTCGTCTATCTGTATTATAGCCTTGTGCATGTGAAAACTATAGATGGGATTTTAATTAGCAATAATCGCGCCTCGGATAAACCTCATTGGCTACGATACTGCCACTGAGCAAAGCTTCTAGATGGGATTTTAAAAGGACAAAATACATCAAGCGAAATCCTTTGCTATATATTAATATACTCTGTATACTAAGTTGTAGAAATTGTGATGGAAAAACATTATTAGATTTTAACTAAACATAGAATTTGAGAAATGAAATTCATCCTGCCTCTCATTTTATAGAAAAGGGAACAGAGTCCCTGCAGAAACTAAATGCCCCCCAAGGGCTGCATGGCTTACGTGGAGAGCCCAATGCGGTGGGCTTTCTATCACCTCACACTGCTTGTCATAAGATACATCTATATCTACATATGCATCTATCTACATCTACCTATATCTATGTATCTATATCTATACATATACATAGATATTTTTTAATGGCATTAAAAACAAAATTAAATCAAATAGTAATTTTTTCACTGGCATGCCCCTTCTCTCTTTGTATTTCCTCTTCATAAGGGTCAGTGACCTCCACGGACGATAAATCAAGATGGTATTTTTTTCTCGTAGGAGACTGTGACAGTTCATGATGGTTGACATCTTGACTGCTTGACGCCTGGAGCTTCTCATTTCAGGTGCATACTGATTGGCTACACTTGCTCTTCTCTTTGCCCTGGTTTTATACCTTCCCTCTGAGTCAAGTCTCCACTTGCATGATTCCCATTTATTTAGCACCTAAATGGTGCCTGATGCTAAGGATTTACAGGGGAAATGGACCCCATCTCCACCATGAAGGCTCTCCATCCAGTGCACAGGGAACCAAGTATTTACCTCCTCCCCTCACACTTTTGTTCCTGCTGTGCTGAGGATATCAAAATGCAGAGCAATGAATCCTCTGGGGTTGCACCTGAGACACATGAGTGTTCAGGTGAGGTTAATAATTCGGCATGCCTCCAGGTGATCTTCTTTACATAGTCTCTAGGCATTACCCAGAGCAGCAGCTAAGTGCAAGAGAAAGGAAGAAAAAAGAAACTGATATCCCTGTTCAGCGTTGCTTCTGTGGTGCTGAGAGCATCAGGCAAACTTTCTATGTGGAGAAGCCTGGAATTAGGGTATGGGTGGAGCCATACCTAACATCTGTATTTTATCTGGCCTTTACTTTGATGGACATTTTCTCTCTAAGGGTATGTCATGACCTTGTGGTGTGTCTAATTCTGTGATGGATGACATTGTAACAAAGTTCTATAGTCTCTCCCCTTCTCTCATGTTAATTCCTGCCCTGTTACACAGAATTCGATGTCTCTAGAAGTTAAATATCTTGAGATTTTTGGCTTCTCTGGCATGAAGCCACCCAAAACTGGCCTAGGTCTTTGATTTCTTATAGAAATCTAGCATATGCTTATGACAAGCTATTTGATTGGCTCAAACAAATAAACATGAATATGATTGATCTACAGGCTCTGTTTAGACATTCAGATGCTTGGTTTGACTGGTCTACTTAGATTATTTTTGGCCCCATGAAATGATAGACATTTTTTTTTTTGCTTTTCACAGTATTAAAAATAAGGTATCTTCAGATGATTCATGATTTCCTTATTCCTCCCTATGCTTCCCACACACCCCTTTTGCTTCCCAGAGGTGTAATTGTTCTTTGGGCTGTGCCCAATCCCTTCAATAATGCAAGGCAGAAGATGTCTCACAGCAATCAAACTAATGAAATATAAAAGGTTATTAAGAAAAGAAAATTTCATAAATATCTATAGGGCAATGGGACCATGAGCAATAAGCTTCATGAGAATATAATAACATGTCTTTGTATCTTTCATGAGGCTCTCTGAGTGCTTTATGTACTAGTCAGTATTATTAGTCTACAGATGAAGACATTGACACATAGATGTGCATTCCCAAGGTCATACAGAGTCGAGAGCAGAGCAGCAAAAGGAAGAGTGAGTACACATCCTACAAAGCTCTATTTATACCAAGTGTGTTTTCAGAAGAGAGGAACAAAGCTCGTGAGTGACAACAAAGCACCACGTATTTCTCTTATTCCAGACAAAGGTCTGAGAGAGGAGAGAATGGAGAAAGAGAGAAAGAAAGCAGGGTTTGAGTTTATATGATGGGAAAGAAAGATATTTGTCTGACATTTGGTTTTAAAACATTTTTGGCAATAACTGTGTAAATAATTACATGAACCAAAGTAAAAATTATGTAGTTTAAAATCAACTTACCTTTTTTTTCCCCCATTTAAATCCTGCACAAGCCTGCTGCCTCCACCAAAGCTACCAAAGCTACCAAAGCACCATAGTTCACTTTCCTTCATAGTTCCTGGCACATCATAATCTCTTAAAGACCTACTGAATGAATAAATGATAAATAGATAAATAGAAAGATAGATAGAAAGGTATTGATCCCTATCTTAATATTAATTACCATCCCAATGATGAGAATGCCGGCTAAGAACAAGTAATTTGGACAAAGTCACACAAGTAGCTCATGGTAGAGCTGGGATTTCTAACTCTCCCTCTGTGTCCTCAAGTTAAAGGCTTATCAGAGTATTTCAACCACACACAGTGCTCTTCTTAGAAAAGATCCAGCAAATATAATGTTCTCCGTTTTGTTACATTTTCAGCAATGTTCGAGAATCTCATGAACTTTATCCCACATTGTCTAGGTCTACCTTAAATTCCTCACCAATGGTTTATGTCATTAGTTTAGTAATGGAATACCATTTCACTGTGACCTCTCTAGTGCTATTGTTTCATCAAGTGTATTTTGTAACTTCAATTTTAGGTTCTTTGTGAAGGCACAGGTCCTGTGTTATTTACATTTTTGCATGACCCTCAGCATCTCGTGCTGTGTTATTCACATAGTAGGAGATACTTAGGACTTTTAGCAAATAGATTAAAATGAAAGGACATCATTAGTGCCTCTCTGTGATTGGACATTAATATACACCACGGAGGTTTCTATCATTCTCACAGCCAACATCTTATCATTATAAGGCTCACTGAAGCAATAATCAATGATCCAGACCTAGTCCATGAGACAGGTCCAAAAAATAAAGAAATCTGATGTATCAAGATACAGTAGTCTCTGTACTTTGTTCCTTTGTCCTCAATAAATGATGACACTCACTTGGATTAAAGTGATATAACTCAAAATTCAATACTTTTTAGGTGCTGCTAGGTATGAGAAATATTGAAGCCTTTAGGACCACATTATACCCAAATGGGGATATTTTTACAGTTCTTAGGTGTTCCAGAAACCATGTGTGTGACCATTTCCCACATTTATAACATGATTAGTAGTTTCTACTCTCATCAAAGTGAAAGGAAAGCACTGGTTGTACCAAAGGGAGGGAGGGCCACATAGCCAATGGGTTCCAATGACCTAAGCACAAAGTATGATCTACAAAAAAATATCCAATGGCTGCACTAATCCAAAGAAGTTGGTAGGCCATGTTTGTTAAGAGTGGAACTTTCTTGCACAGGTACTGACAGCTGGTAATGAGATACAGAAACTGTTACCACATCAGTAGCCCCAATTCTTCCCGGCCTGGAGCTTTCCCAAGATTTGTGCCCTCTGCTACCGTGTTTATGATACACAGCACAGCATGGGCTGCTGAACGTGCCCATTTTTCAGTTCAAGGGGTGCTCAACCATTTCTTCCACATCTTTACTCATGAGAAGTGATTTTTCCAAATTCGTAGATGCTGGAAATGACCCAAACATAGCTCACTAAACTAATTTCCCTCAGAATTTTTAACTGCATGTGCATTTGAGCATAAACACTATCCATATGTTTCTGATTCATTTACACTGAACTCATCAAAGGACTGTGTTGTAAGAGTTGTTTGATGTCCAAGAATACTTGAGGTTTTTTTTTTTTTAATGGAATTTTATACTTTCTTTCACCATTTTTCTTAGGAAGCCAAATGCTGTTGAGAGTAAACAAACTTGGACCCCCAAGGATCTGGGGTTTACCCTTATATACAAAACTCAGGAAGATAATTTGACAGCTTGGCAGGAAAGGCATCCCTAGCCTTGGGTATATGTTGGCACTATGCCCCAAAGGATAGGAAGGCCTTAGGGTGAGCAAGGAAACTTCTTTCAGGAGACCTTCTTTCATTTGGTGGTTTATTCGTTTCAATTCCAAAAATTCATCCCAAACTCTTGGACACTACTTGAGGTCTCTCCCTTGCCAGTTTGAAGAGAAAGCTTAAAATGTTGCTACTGTAATTGTCCTTTATTTTTTGGAAGGGAACTGCATGAGACTTTTTAGGAGAATAGTATTTGTCCACCTGAGCGCATCGTGTCGTCCTACACTTATATGCTAAAAAGACAAGACAAGCATCTCTGGCTACAGCTGAGAACTAATTAAAGTTGCTCTTTTACAAACATTATGTGGCTCATTCCATTCTTCCTTGATTAAGAACAAAAGAGAAGGGAGTCATTTATTGCCATGAGTCACTTGAGGTACAATGGAAGGAATTCCAAGACGCTGCTGAGACAAAACAAAACTGACATTATGAAAGCCATGTCTACGCACTAATTTAAACTGTCAACTTACTACCAAGGAAGACTCCTAACAGACAGAGAATTAAAGCTTTAAAGACCTCATAAATCACTGAGGAGATTAGCACCAGCATGAATGAGTTAAAATACATTTCTGCCTTCAGAGTGTTAGACTGGTTCAAAGCAGTCCTCTAGGATTTGATGGGAAAATTAGTTGTAATAACTAGGAAGAGAAAAATTCTCAAATATAGCTTCTTGGGGATTTGGGAGTGCAAGTTTCACCCACCACAGTTATTTCAGGTACTTGAGTTAGTGAAATATAATATAGACGTTTTCAGGACCTAGTATATAGCACAATAAAAATGACTTGAAAACTGTTAGAATTCAAAAACATTATTTACAAATACCAAACATTTTTCCAACCCCCAAACCACTAAAAATAGCTAAAATGTCAACCTAAACGTATGACTCAGCAGCGGTTTTAACACCACTGCGTCCATCTCCTATTTCTTATTTGTGCCTCTCTCCAAGAATCCTGCTGCATATGTGTTACTCTCCAGCAAGACCCATCACTGTGGCCCCCATTAGGTGGAGTTTCCAGGCTCTGTTGCCAACACCAAGAATTCTTCAGAGAAAACTTTGTGGGGATTTCCATTAATTTTTATATTTTAATATTGCCTCTTGAGGGCTTTGGGGTTGGCAATAAAGGCACTTCTTACTCCAGTGTGAGCATCTTCACCTGCTGATGAAAGTGGGTGAATAAGGGTCTCTTGTTCCCAGGTGGTCTGTACCCAGAAAGGCTAAGAGACTGCTACAAGAGAGAAACCATTGGGGGTTATGCAACTTTTCAAGAGAGAAGAGGCAGAGAAATGCGAACTCTGAGAGTTAAATCACACTGTGCTAACTCTTCTCTCCACTCCCAAGGTCTCAACTAATCATTTCCCTATGGGTTCTTTCCCAGAGACCCCATAAAATAAAACTGTGTTTCCTAAGTCACTGGTGCACTCTAGATGATCTCTGTGACTTCGATCTTATCACATCTCTGCCTGTCCAGGAATGACTTCCTGAAGTACATGTTGATCTGGTCTCTTCCTTCCCCAAGTCGGAAACTTTTGCATGCAGTAATTTTATTCCATTCCTTGATTTTTTTTTCTTTTGGCTTAAGTCAAAGTGATACAGAAATCCACATGGAAAAGAGTGGAACATAATTGCTACAGTCTTCAGACTGAATCCACCTTTATCCAGGATACAGCTGCTATGTTCTCCTTTCTTCTCAGGCACTCTGCTTCTCTCCCTCTGCCTCCCTTCCCCACTAGTAGCAATTGTCAGAAGCAGTCAGAAATGGCTTAAGGGCTAATACAGAACACTAACGAAACATTTATGGAAACATCTTTAGGTGGCGCCAGTTGATTCAACCACATGCATCCAGCTATAGAGCATTCACCCCCAAGTTTCAAATCATAAAACTTAGACCCCAGCTTGGACACAGGGCTCAGGACCCCGTTAAAGATGTGGATTGCTCCAGAAGCTTTTTGTCCAGGGTCATATCTATGTCAGTCTTCTGCCCAATGGGAATCTTAGTTTAACTTTGTAGTGGTGCTACAGAGGTTGAATTACAGTCATGTTACTCTAAATTCAGTTCTTTAATGCCAAAACTATTGCACTTTATTCCTTTTTGGAAAGGAGACAGAAAGCATGCAATGTAATCGAGACCCCTCCTCAGGCTCCCCTTCCAGATTCTAAAATAAAACTCAGATCAGAAACTGCAGAAGTGGTCTCAATAAAACTGTTGTAAAGGGCATCCTGCTTCTTTGAGGATAGGTTTGATAGCATACCCATAAAGCCCCACAGAGCCAAGGACTCATCCTCAAACTACTCTTTGGCCAATTATAAGATGAAAGACACTCAGTTCCATCCCTAACTCCCAACAAGACCACCACTCTATCTCATGCCTTCTGAACTTGCTCCAATTGGCAAGTGGTAATTTCCACACAACTTCCACATAAGAATCGTAAGAGGTGCCTTGTCTGGAGACTAGAATAGGATCTCAACAGTGCAACCTACCTGAGTATGACACCCTCAGAAAGGAACCGAATGATCAAGATCTGTTATCTGCTTCTGAATAACATTGTCTGCTTTTTACTGATCCCTGGATCTCAAAGCTGAAGCTGTGTGAAAACCCTACTAGCCCAGTTCAATCGACTTGCAGCGCTTTCCAGGCTCTTAATTCATCATGAACTCATAGATGTTTTCAGGCTCCTGTGGTTCTTTTAGAAAAGTATACCATGTATCAGGCAGAAACCCTGGCATCAGGAAGGGGCCAGCTTGCCAGCACTTGAAGTGCCGATGAATGATTTGATTTGGTTACACTATTTAAAGCTCTGAGTGTAGGGAACACCTTGCATAGCCAGAAACCATGCTTTCTGTTTATAGGTCAAATGACTAGCCACTTAGAGAATCATAAAGATCATATTTGGATTTGGCCATCTCTTGCTGACATTCCTCCTATGTTTGTAAACATTGCTGACTTTGACCCCAATCTCTCACAAATCCATGACCAACACCAAACAGCCACAGAGGAGCTGCAGAACATAATGTGATTCTGTAATGCAAAACAGGATGGCTTGCTAAATGTGCAGATCTGGAGAGAATTCCTGACATAATCCTTCTTACGTCTTTTATGATAATCATTTCCATCTTCAGAACACACGCAAGCAGTGCTCCTTGGATATTGCTTCTGGAGGCTGGACTGCAATCCCTTCTGCTGAGGGAACTTCATATGATAGGGCACTGGGACAATGAGTATGCAAACAGGACACAATATTTCCTGCAGAAGTAGAAACAAGCAAAGAAAACCCAGAGACTGATTAGCTGGAAGATGCTTCTGCAGAAGGAAAATATAAGATAACAACCACTCTCCCCAAAACGTGTAAATCAGCTCCAGTCATAACTTGAACATGACTCATCCATGTATTCAGTTAGTGGACATTTATTGAGTGCCTACTATGAGCCATGAGTACACTGTTTGGGAAAGGACCATTTATGACCAAGAGACTATGAGGTGAAATTTGTTAGCAATCTCATATTTTAATAGTCATACCAAACAAAGTTAGTCTCACCTCACAGAGCATAGAAATGGAGTCTTCACGGTAGGCCAGGAATATTTGTTTAAAATACAGTTACCACTTTCAAATAGGTAAAAACTATAAAACACTGGGTAGACTGAAAATGGGAGGAGCCTGCGTTGATAACGTAAACAAAGGGAAAAAAGTTGGATCTTGATTTCCACCCCGCCAGAACCTTGTAGAAATGCCATCTGGAATCAACTCTTCTCAACTTCAATTGTCAGGACACATGGATGGCTTTCCTCTAGGAAGTCAGCTTTGTAAAGCAAATGTGTGAAGTTCCCTGTATCTTTCATTAAAAACCCCAGTCCAGGGGCGCCTGGGTGGCTCAGTCGGTTAAGCGGCCGACTTCGGCACAGGTCATGATCTCGCGGTCCATGAGTTCGAGCCCCGCGTCGGGCTCTGTGCTGACAGCTCAGAGCCTGGAGCCTATTTCAGATCCTGTGTCTCCCTCTCTCTGACCCTCCCCTGTTCATGCTCTGTCTCTCCCTGTCTCAAAAATAAATAAAACGTTAAAAAAAATTTTTAAACCCCAGTCCAGTGCAGTTGTGAGGAAGTCTAGTAAAGTGGGCACAAGGCCGTGGTCCTGAGTTATATTCCTTGTATGCTATATCTGGTGGACTTCAAGGAGAAATGACACCCTTGGATCATTTTTACAGGCTTGGAAAAATACTATGAGGAAAACAAAGAAGTATGGATCCGATCTGGGACAAGTTCACACTCATGGGAACATTTCATTCATACAATTGTCACTAACTATACCTCAGGGATGAGGTAATCTCAAATCTCAAAGAATTTATAATCAGTCTAATAGATCACTATTTCATGAATTTGTTTCTGAGTCATAATAGCAGTAAATCTAGTCCAAACCAGTAGAGAGGAAGGAAAGGAGGGGCTTTGAACCTAAGGAAGAGTATAATAAGATGATAATAAATGCCCATATCGGCAGAACATCCTAGTGTATGCAGCATTTTTTGTGTTTTACCATACATAATCTCATTGTTTCTTTTTTTCTTACAATAGTCTTGTGAGCTATACATTATTAAACCTTTCTGGTAGATAGGAAGAGAGACTGATAGGGATCAAACCTTGCCTAAAACTCTACAGTTTCCACACTTAAAGTCAAGCTTCTGATTGTAAGACCTGTGGTCCTTACCTTATAACGCATTGTTTTTTGGAGACTTTTCAAAGTCACATATTTATATCCGTTCAGAGGAATATGACATGCAATGCAGAAAAAGATTTTTTCAAAATTTTTACACACATAGTTTTACATAGTTTTTACACAGACAAAATAACGCTGCTGCCACCACCATCGTCACCATCATATCTAATCCTGACTTGTTTAGGGATTTTATTTATTTATTTATTTTAATGTTTATTTTTAAATTTTTTTTTTTTTTTTAGCGTTTATTTATTTTTGAGACAGAGAGAGACAGAGCATGAACAGGGGAGGGTCAGAGAGAGGGAGACACAGAATCTGAAACAGGCTCCAGGCTCCGAGCCATCAGCCCAGAGCCTGACGCGGGCTCGAACTCACGGACCGTGAGATCATGACCTGGTCCGAAGTCAGCCACTTAACCGACTGAGCCACCCAGGCGCCCCTTAATGTTTATTTTTGACAAAGAGAGACAGAACATGATCAGGGGAGGGGCAGAGAGAGTGGGAGACACAGAATCTGAAGCAGTCTCCAGGCTCTGAGCTATCAGCACGGAGCCTGACGCGGGGCTCGAACTCACAGACGGTGACATCATGACCTGAGCCGAAGTCGGACACTCAACCGACTGAGCCACCCAGGCGCCCCTGTTTAGTGATTTTAAAATACACAGTGCAAATTGCCCAAAGACAGCAGTACAACACCTGCAAACAAGTTTTATGCCACTTTATTGTAAGATGTTTTCTCAGGAAGGGAATCTTACATGAATATATCTGAGTGACTATGCAAACGGCACCAGGTTCATATAAAACCTTACTCCCAAAGAGTCCAAAAACCTAATCCAATGCAAAACTAGACTACAGACGATCCTCCCAAATTTTTACCTGTATCTTTTTTCTCTCTGGAAATATTAAAAATTACCCTAGAAAGTCCATACACTTTCCTTTTTATGTGGTAACTACAATGTCTCAGATGTTAGAAAGAACAAAAGTGATGTTGTTGTTGTCTTAGTATGGAAATGCAATTCTAAGACCTTCGCAATATGAAACCTATCAAACAATGAGTCAGCAGGCTTTGCAGATGATATCTTTCCATTTCCTTCACTGGTGATTGAGCCCATTATACACAAGGAGAAAACAAAGGCCCAAGTAAGATAATGGTTTTAGGTAAGAAATTTACCAGAAATGTTAGTTGAATAAAACCCTACAGAAAATATTCCATTATCAACGTATCTTTTAAGAAAACTGGATTCAGAAAGTTATAATGCTTAAAGGAGAAAGGATATGTACTTGAAAGTAGACAGTAATTTGATTTTTTTCTACGTCCGTCAGAGGAAATCCTAAAATTAAGTGTGATCGTTTTGTGGAAAAGAAAAAGCTAAGCAGGAGCTGAACCTGAAATAAGAAAGATCTTGGGATGAGAAGCTTCCTTGCCATTCTTACAAATAGTATGTCCCACATCTGCTAAAATAAATAATTAAAATTCAGTTCAACTTAACAAATTCATAGTAAGTAGGCCATGCCCAAGGAATTGTGTTAGGTGCTAAGCAAGTGGAAGAAAGAATGCAAAGAAGTTTAAGATTTATTTATTCTCCTCAAGGAACTTATAATCTGTAAGAGTAGTGACTACCTTCCTTCTGCTTTTCTTCTGTCTTCCAGTGAAGAAATGTAATTACACATGATCAAACCAATTCGGATCAGTTCACAAACCGGAGGTGAAACTTATTGGGTAAAGTCTGAATAAATTGTGTGCTGAACTGGGCGTACTGGATTTTTCTCTAGTTGTCAGATCAAAATCTTTTACAGAGGTCAAAACTTTTTAAGTCTTCTAAAATTCTGCTTCCCAATTTCCATCTTTAAGGTGAGACAAATAACGTATGCACATCCTTCCTCACATAAAGAAACAGCTAAAAATTTTAAGCTTCCTTTTCAAGTAGAAACTTTAATCAATCTAATGTAACTTAATCATCAATCAAATTTTAATTGCACACACACACAAAAGAAAGCAAGGAAGACAGATCTAGGCATTCATCAAGTTAATGGATTGCTAAGTACGTCTAGATGGCCTAATAATAACTGAATAGCTCTTCTCAGCTTGTAATTCAGCTATTCACGATTAAGCCCTATTATATGAAATTATGTCATCACATATACTCTATTCAGATTTAGAATTTGTTTTAAGATACTTAGAATTTCACTCTGGTTAAAGAAATGAAAAATACATAACCAAAGCCATCTACTTTTTGAGATGAAATGTGGAATTAAAATTTGAATAAAATCCAACTATAACAGCAATCTTGGATCAGAAGTTAAGTTGTAATGACTACTAAGATAAGAAAGGTTAAAAATGTTCTGCGACAACTTATACCCACTTACAGAATTACAGACACCATTTAGGAAAAATTTAGCATGAGGCAGTGCAGGGGAGGGCACCAAGTTGGAAGCTATAAGGAATGCCAAAGACTTAAAAAAGATTCTTCCTCTCGAGGAGTTTAACCACATATTTGAGAATGAAAGATACACAAGTGAGCTGACCAAGGACATCTGTGCAGAATGAAGGTGAGGTGGAGAGGGGCAAAGAGTCAAGGAAGAGATAATCAGGGGATTCTGTCTTCTCTCCTCCAAGAATGCCAATAAACCTCAAAAACTGGGGACCAGTGGTGGAAGTTTCCTGGGAATTTGAAAAGAAAAGTGTTCTGAATGTATACGTAGATATGAATTTTCTTTGTGGAATCCTGAAAAAAAAATCATAATAGCAAGTACTCAATAAATGGGTATTTATTACTGTTATTATTGTTATTAGAAATTATTAGGTTTATACATAGAAGTTATAGAGAGTAACTTCATAAAGCCCCACTAATCTTAATTTGAATGGGTAGTTGCTAAAGGTAGAGGTAAGTCATAGGTAGGGTGACCACATGCCCAAGTTGACTAACACTGTCTGTGTTCACACCCATTGTCCCACCTTCATTATAATTGAGCCTTTTTCCATTCTCATAAGTATCCTATTTGGGATGATAAATACCATGGTAACTTACTTCTAGGACAGATTAAGAAATCACCAGTTGGAACCACTTTTATCACGACCAGTCAATAGTCTTCCCAAAGCAGCACCATGAGAGAAAGGTCCAAAGGCAAAAGCACATTCTAGAACACAAACTCAGAAGCAGAGTCTCTCCTCCTAGGCTCAACTTCTCCCCAGTCCAAGAGTATCCAGAAGAAGGGAAACCCAATTCCACCCATAGTTGAAATGCAGGACAAGCAAAGTTAGATATCAAGAGTTGACCCTTGGCACAGCAGGTTTCACCAAGTACAGAGAAGAAACCACACATCCTGGGTCAATCTATGCCTCTTTCTTCTCACTCCTTTAAATCTATTGAATCACTGAACTGAGATAGAAACTTACATTTAGCAGAACCTCAGCTTAAGATACAAGACAAAAACTCAAGAAGCACACCAATAATTGTGAGGGAATCAAGAAGACCTTACCAGTTGGAGCAAATTGCAACTTTGGATAGTATCTGGTCCTAGAAATATTAACCTCAAAACAATTAACAGTAATATAAAAATAAGATATTCTGAACTAAGATTTGAAAATATGTGCAAATAACTCAAGTCAGCTTTAAATAGAATCCGCTTTAGACTCTCAAGGAAAGCCAGGAACCTATGAAATCTGCAAAATGAGAGATAAGAGGAGATGACAACAGACCGAAATGAAAAGAGAAGAGGGTTAGGAGGCATGGGAAAATATTTGGAAAGCTGCATGAGACATGTAACACTTTAAATAAACAAAAACAAATTTAGTATTAGCTTTAAAATGAACAGACGTGGCAAAAATCATAATTAACCCTGTAAAAAGTAAAATCTGATGGAGTAAAAAGTAAAATCTCAGTGGCTCAGTCAGTTAAGCGACCAACTCTGGATTTCAGCTCAGGTCACAATCTCACGGTTTGAGATGGGGCTCTGCTTCCATCTCTGCACTGATAGCACAGAGCCGAATTGGGATTTTTTCTCTCCCTCTTTCTCTGCTCCTACCCCCTCCTCTCTAAATAAATAAATAAATAAACAAAAGTTTCTTTAAAAAAAAATCTGCGATGGAGAATACAGGACTAAGAAGCTCTCTCTGAATGGAAAGAAGAGGGCAAGTTGTTAAATCAACAAGAGTGAAGATTATGGACAGAAAACTGACAAAGGAAATCTAACCAGTGCATAACAAGACAAATGGAACAGATTGAATAACCAAAAAAATAAAAAGAAGAGGGGTGCCTGGGTGGCTCAGTTGGTTAAACATCTGCCTTTGGCTCAGGTCACGATCTCACAGTTCGTGGGTTTGAGCCTCGCATCAGGCTCTCAGCTGTCAGCACAGAGATGCTTCAGATCCTCTGTCCCCTTTTCTCTCTCCCCCTTCCCCACTCCTACTCTCTGTCTCTCTCAAAAAATAAACATTAAAAAAATTTTTTAATAAAAAATATAAAAGAAGAAAATTTTACTAGATGAGAAAGGTCTAATTGCCCAAATTACCTTACCATGAATCAGAAAAATTTAATAAAAAGAAAACAAACCTAGACTTTGGTAAAAATTATGTATTTTAAGGAAAAATAAATAATCCTAACATCATGAATAGAGAAAAAAAACTTATCTATAAAAAATTAGGCCTTTTTGTCGACATTAAATGCTACAAGACCATGCAGTAGCAACATTGGAAATAAGGGTTCTAACTCAAGATTTACATATAGCAACATAAAGATACTTTCAGGTTTCTTTTCAGATATATACAAACTTATAATTATACCATTCACATGGTATATTTTTCTTTTGAATTTATACCAAAAAATAAACCAGAGCATCAGAAAATATAAAAATAAGTATCAAATTGACTTCTGGTGACATAGAAAAAGCATTTAGGTATGAAACTAATTTAAGTGATGTATGTCCTACTAAAAGCAATATTTTAACAATAATTAACATGATCAAATGATTTCAGCCATAAATTTAATCAAACTAAGAGATGGGATAGAAGAGGTTTAAAACAAATAAAAGATATTTTCCCTATCATATGTGTATATATGATATATACATATAAACAATCTTGTGTGTCATTTGATTCTTGGTTGTTAAAGTTCAATTCTAGATGAATCAAAATAGGACATAGAACTTTAAATGATTAAAAATAAATAAAGTTGGCATGGAAAATACTGAAAACAAAAGAAAATCAAGGGACAGAAAAAAGAAGTAGAAAATAAGGTTATATAAATAAGAACAACGATAGTTATGACAATATGGTTAAACTCTCTTTTAGAAAAGTAACACCCAAAATGGGACAAAATGCCAACTCATAGTTTATAAAGTCTAAAGAGAAATATACATAGCAGTTTGAGAAATCTGTAGTTAGATGAATAAAGATATACATAGCTACTGCAAACTAAAATATAACAGATCTCAGTATTTATATCAGATGGATGTAATTCAAATCAAAACACTTTTAAGAGAGCAAATTAGATAATTTTATATTAACAAGGAGTACATTTCTCAATAAGGATATGTCATTAGTATTAATACACTAAATAATACATAAGGAAAAAATAAGAATAGGGGTGCCTGGGTGGCTCAGTCGATTAAGCGGCTGACTTCGGCTCAGGTCATGATCTCATGGTTCATGGGTCCGAGCCCCGCATCAGGCTCTATGCTGACAGTTCAGAGCCTGAAGCCTGCTTCAGATTCTGTGTCTCCCTCTCTCTCTGCCCCTCCCCCAGTCAAGCTTTGTCTCTCTCTCTCTCTCTCTTTCCCCCTCTCTCAAAAATAAACAATAAAATTTAAGAAAAAAAAAGAATAATACATGTCTGTCTAATGAACATACTTCTTGATGGATCAAATAGTCAAAAATGAATAAAAATATAAACAATATTAATTATATAATTAAAAAGTTTTCAATAATAAATATTTACCAAGCTCAATATCCCATTAACAGAAAATACACTTCATTTTCATGTGTCTAGATAACAAATTTACAAAGAAATCAACCTTAGATTATGTAAAAAGAAAACCTTAATTCCTAAAAGGAGAAATTATATATTATATTCTCTGACCACAGTGAAATGGAACCAAAATTATTAACAGTGCATAAACAAATAAAAATGCCCGAACTCTTATTTCTAACCTAATATTCTATACCAAGTTTAACTATAGATTGTGAATGAGCGCATAATAAAGATATTTTCAGATGTATGAGAATACAAGGAAGATCTAAGAGGTTACCCAAGAACACTGTCCAGAAAACTGAGGGTTAATAAGAAAAGAAATAGCTTGAAATCCAAGGAGACCAATAAAGAGAAATCTTTATGATTTGCCAGACAATGGGCCTTGAAAGCAATTATTCTAAATTAGAACAGTTGTTTCCAAATAAGCAGGAAATTATAAACCCCAAATATTTTTAGTCAGCCTTGTTTAAAATTACCAGGAAAATCATATGTCATGAGGCAAAATGGTATTTATTTATTTATTTTTAATGTTTATTTATTTATTTTTAAGAGAGAGAATTTGAGCAGGGGAGGGGTAGAGAGAGAGAGAGAGAGAGAGAGAATCCAAAGCAGGCTCCCCACTGTCAGCACAGAGCCCAGTGCGGGGCTCAGACTCAGGAACCCTTGAGATCATGACCTGAGCCAGAAATCTGACCCTCAGCTGACTGAGCCACCCAGGTGCCCCGAGGCAAAATGGCATTTAAACTAGAACCATGAAGGCAAAAAAGATTGTTGACGCAACCCTTTGTGTTAAAGATGAAGGAGAAGTTTAAAAAACTGAGATAGAGGAACAAAGAGCCATAGCCAAATGGGTGAAGTTTCTGTATAATTTAATTTATGCTTATTTGTATCTTGTCATCAAGGAATTTAGTTTTTATCTAGTCTGTTTACCAGGCAGGAATAAGAATTTCCAATAATTTTCAAATAGTCCTCTCCCATGCCCTAACCTATGACCTTAGGACTGTGTGTGTTTGTTATTGGAAACAGCACTTAGTAGAATATTTTGTCCTTAAAAATTGAATTTGCTCACCAATTTTGTGATAATTAATCCACCAACTGTGTCCTGATGGATCTTGTTATAATTCATCTAATTAGTATGTAAACTGCTGATTTGCTTGCACATTAGGAAACATGTTTTAAGATTTTCCTGGAAGACATTTTGCCAATAAAATAATTTTATAGCAAATTCATTTTAAAATTACAAAACAAAATCTTTCACAGTTCCAAACAATTTGTTGTTAAGAAGAAAGGAGAAATGGATTCCAAGCAAAAGACAGAATAACTAAGAACCTGGATAATATTAGTGCACAGTGAAGAAAGCATATGGTTTTTCTCCCACAAGAAAAAAGAATGACAAGTAGAAATTCTAGGAAAAATACAACTATAAAAGAAATTCCTGGTCTAATTATGAAACAAACTAAATTTTTTGAACTAATTGTGAACATTCAGTGGAATGCCAAAAAAAAAAAAAAAAAAAAAAAAAAGGCCAAACTTTGGACTTGGGTATTTACTATTTGGTGAGATGGACATAACTTTGGATCCATAGACAGGGAAATAAAATACTAGCTCACTCTCTGGCTCCGGGGTAAACAACATTTATGTGGTCATAACATTATGTATAAACAATATAAATCTTAGGTTCAAATTATAGAATAACTTGATAAAGAATCGTTCCTGAAATGGAGTTACAGATCAAATTTTAAAATGTAAGTGGGGCACCTGGGTGGCTCAGTCGGTTAAGTGTCTGACTCTCAATTTCGGCTCAGGTCATGATCTCATGGTTTCATGAGTTTGAGTCCCATGTCAGGCTCTGTGCTGACATGCAAAGCCTGTTTGGGATTCTCCCTCTCCCTCTCTTTGGCCCTTCCCTGCTCATGCAGTCTCTGTCTCTTTCAAAATAAATGAGTACACTTAAAAAAATTTTTTTTAATAATTGATAAGTATGGGGAATGGAAAGAAGAGTAAGGGCTATTACTGTTCCAAAATAAAAGCCAAGAAGCATACATTTAATTATAATGTTTAAAGGTATAATGCAAACTGATAAAACAAAAGGAATTATCAAAAATGGACATAAAGTCCTCAGTCTCTCTTATAAGTTCTCCAGCATCATGACCAGTGACCCTCATTTTCTCTAAGGTAAAGCCAACTGGTTGATGACCATCCATAGCCACAGAGCTTCCAGCTATACATGGATAACCAAGAATCACCAAAAATGTGAGGAAAATCTGTTACATCAAGAAGAAAAATTAGGTGTGAACTCTGGAGAAATGGAGGTATATAGATAAGTTAGAGAAATCCAAGTTTAATTAGCATGCTTAGAGTAAAATTAAAAAGTATGCGAGTAGCAACAATCAGAGAAAATTGAAGACCTTTTAAAGTTTAACAAGGTGAATGCTGAAATAAAATAATTTGAAATTTAAAGATAAAGTTGAATATTATCTCCAGAAAGCAGAACTAAAAGATAAAAATGGAGGAAATGTAGGTGGAGTAGGGAGATAACATTGAAGTCCAATCCAGATATACAGAAAAACAATCCTGAAAAAAAGAACGAGGAACTCAAAAAAGAATTTATAAAACGAATAATATTCCTTAATTTCTAAGAGTTAAAGGGTGTGTCGTCAAAGTAAGATGATTCACCAAGTTCTAAGTAAGATAAAACAAGAAAGATCTACACCTAGGTTTATCACTGGGCATTTTCAAAATACCAAGGTTAAAGACAATATCCAGGAAACTTCCAGAGAGAAATGAAAAGATTACGAAAGAAACGAAATGTCTGATGCTAGGAAATTCTCCTTTGAGAAGCACAAGTCGTGACACTGGAAAAAATCCAGCAAAAAAATATAACCATCCCATAACATTGGCTCTGTGGTGAACAAAACTTATACACAAATAACGTATCTGAAGTTCTAGGTTTTCAGTAAGGCATAGAAGACAATTATGCTTACAAAGCTGAGTGTAATTATTAGTCTGAACAATTCCAAAGTACAGTAGAGAGAAGTTGGAGGTAGAATGTGGAAGGGTTTGTGGGGAGGGGAAAGGGATGGATGATAATATCCCATTCCTAAAAATGCGGGATCCAAACATTACTGTCAATAATTGATGGAACAATGGGAATGCAAGCTGGTGCAGCCACTCTGGAAAACAGTATGGAGGTTCCTCAAAAACCTAAAAATAGAACTACCCTACAACCCAGCAAGTTTACACTACTAGGCATTTATCCAAGGGATACAGGCGTGCTGTTTCGAAGGGACACATGCACCCGCATGTTTAGAGCAACACTATCAACAATAGCCAAAGTATGTATGGAAAGAGCCTAAATGTCCATGGATGGATGAATGGATAAAGAAGGTGTGGTATATATATACAATGGAGTATTACTAGGCAATCAAAAAGAATGCAATCTTGCCATTTGCAACTATGTGGATGGAACTGGAGGGTATTATGCTAAGTGAAATTAGCCAGTCAGAGAAGGACAAAAATCATATGACTTCAGTCATATGAGGACTTTAAGAGACAGAACAGATGAACATAAGGGAAGGGAAACAAAAATAACATAAAAACAGGGAGAAGGACAAAACAGAAGAGACTCATAAATATGGAGAACAAACTGAGGGTTACTGGAGGGGCTGTGGGAGGGGGATGGGCTAGATGGGTAAGGGGCACTAAGGAATCTACTCCCCAAATCTTTGTTGCACTATATGCTAACTAATTTGGATGTAAATTTAAAAATAAATAAATAAATAAATAAAATAGACATCCAAAAAAATAAATAAATAATTGATGGAACAAGAAACACGGACTGAAGTAAAGTAAAGGAATTAAAAGTTGTAACATAAGTCTATTATCAAGAGAGAGAAGGGGAGGATAGGGTTAGTATAAAAGGACTAAATCCATATCTATCATAGCAGGGAGTCAACAGCGAACATCTCATGTTGATAACTCAAGAAACAGACATATATTGTTTACAGCAACAGAGGTAACCATTAAGGAAATTAAAATAATTAAAACAGTTGCTCCTCCAGAGCATGAAAAAAAAACAGGGAACTGTGGCTTATATAGACATTTTTTTAACCAACAGATAATATCCCATCTTGATATATTAAGGGAAGGCGGTATGATAATTATTTAGGTTTAGGGAAATACTTAAAAGACTAGGCTGAGTGCTTATTTGCCAGGTGTTAAGAGAGGAAAGAACTACTGAAAGGTAATAAGCAGCACAATTCCTGGGTTTCACACAGAAATGAGAATAATTCCGGCTCTACATGCTAGAAAGGATAGACCTTGTAACACAGGGGCATCAGGGGGGACTCTCAGAAGGCATAATGGGGCTCAATTAGCCCTCCATTAAAGGCTTCTCTGGACCCAACCTAATAAATACTCAAGTCTCATAATAATCCAGTTCCAAGTAATTTAGCTATGTGCATAAACAAAATTAAACACTGTTAAAGAAATATCACAAATTTCAGCAACCAATAATGAAAATCATTATGTTTGGCATCCAATCAAAAAATTATCATGCATGCAAAAAGTAAGTAAAATATGACTCATAACCAGGAGAGAAATCAATCGGAAAAGACCCAAAAAAGGACGGAAGTTTTCTAACTAAGCTATGGGGATTGAAGAGCTGCTCCATTTGTTCAAGAAGGTAGAGGGAAGTTTGACATGAAGTGAATAAAAATGGGAAATATGGAAAAAAGTAAGATAGAACTTCTAGAGATATAAACTACAGTAATCAAGACATTGTGGTATTGGCATGAGAATAAGCATATAGATACGAAGCAGAAAAGGGCCCAGATACATAGATGCTCATGTACCACATCAACGGATTTTCAACAAAGATTTTAGACTATACAATGGGCAAGGGAGAATCATCTCATAAACAATACTGAATTATGTGTAAAAACAACTTTGATGTTTACCACCCACCACACACAAAAACTAACTTAAATACTTAAATACCAGAAAAAAAAAAAGAAAGAAAATATTTGTGATGTTACAACAGGCAAAGATTTTTTTTGATACAACAGAAAAAAACACAATCCATAAAAGAAAAAATCAGTAAATAGTAATCAACATGAGAGATTTCTGTTCTTGGGACACCTGGGTGGCTCAGCAGGTTAAGCAAACGGCTCTTGATCGACCCTCAGGTCACGATCTCACTGTTAGTGAGATCAAGCCCCTAGTGGGGTTCTGCACTGGCAGCACGGAGCCTGCTTGGGATTCGCCCTCTCCCTCTCTCTGTCCCTCCCCTGCTCACACTCGCTGTCTCTCAAAATAAATAAATAAACATTAAAAAAAAAAAAGAAAGATTTTTGTTCTTTGAAAAACAATGTTAAGGAAATGAAAAGATAAACCATGGACTAAGAAAAGATATTGGCAAGGGGTGCCTGCGTGGCTCAGCTGGTTAAGTGTCTGATTTCAGCCTAGGTCATGATCTCGTCGTTCCCAGGTTCTAGCCCTGCTCTGAGCCTGGAGCCTGTTTCAGATTCTGTGTCTCCCTCTCTCTCTGCCCCTCCCCCACTCACGCTCTGTCTCTCTCTCTCAAAAATAAAATAAAGCATAAAAAAATTAAACAAAAAGAAAAGATATTGGCAAAACATATGTTAAAATGTATATCAGATCTATATCCAGAATATATGAATAACTCCTATGATTCAGTAATAAGAAAACAACCTAATAAAAACAGGCCTGATAAAAAATTTGAATAACGCTTCCTTTAAGAGGACATAAGGGTGACAAATAGGCACATGAAAAGATGTTCAAAATCATCGGCCATTAATAAAATGCAAATTAAACCATCAGGTACTACCACACACACTAGAATGCATAAAATCAAAGTCTACCAGGCCAAGTGTTAGCAAAGATGTCGACCACCTGACCTTCTTACGTATTTCTGGCTGGAGTGTCAAATGTATAGCCACTTTGGAAAAACGTTGGCAGTTTCTTTTAAAGCTCAACACTCATTTACCATACAACCCAGAAATCTAATGGCAGGTATCTACTCAAGAGAAATGAGAACATATCTGCAAAAGGATTTGTGCAAGAATATTCATGGGAGGCTTATTCATAATAGCCAAACACTAGAAACAGTGCAAATGTCCGTCTAGAAACAATGCAAATTGTCCATCAACCACTGAATGGATAAATAAACTGTTGCATATCTACATGTTGGGATATTACTCAGCAATAAAAATCAGTAACTACTGATACACACAGCAGCACGGATGAATCTTGAAATCCTTATGCAGGGCAAAAGAAACCAGACGCACAAGACTACATACTATATAGTTCCTTCTATGTGAAATTTTGGAACAGAACAAAGAAGAGTGATAGCAGATGGGTGGTTGCCAGGGATGGGGGCGGAGGAGGGAAATGATTGCAAAAGCGCACAAGGGAACTTGAGAATCGATTCTACAGAATAAAAGTGAATGCCTCTGGAAGCAAGCCTGAGAGTCAGTCATAGAACAGAGATTTTTGTTTTTCATTTTTTGTCTTTTTTAAGTTTATTTTGAGAGAGAGCGATACAGAGAGAAAGAGCCAGGGAGAGAGAGACAGAGACAGAGGGAGAGAGAGAATCCCAAGCAGGCTTTGCGCTATCAGCCCAGAGCCCCTCTTGGGGCTTGAACTCACAAGCCACAAGATCATGACCTGAGCTGAAATCAAGAGTCAGACACTTAAGTGAGCCATCGGGCAATGCTAGAACATAGTTGTTTTTTTTTTTTTTATCACATGAACTTCTATGCTTTTATTTCCATGGGCATGTACAACATTGGTTTAAAAAACTTTTAAGGGGAAAAAAGATTGAACTTTTACCTGATTTGAACCACATCTTAATGTGGTTAATATTATTTCTGTTTTATTTCAGGGATCAGTTAAATAAACTTAAGCTGTTACCCAAAAACCCCACAAAAACATAATGTGAGAGTCCCATTCATGTGTCCATGTACACATGCACATGTACAACCTATCTGCAAAACTCTTTCTGAGTACCCTGAGGTAAGACTGGACAAATGTCGAGATGTGAGGTTACAATAAAATCACAATTGAAAAAAAAAAGCATTTATAATATAATCTTCAAGTTCTAGAAAAAATAAATATACAGGAATAGTCAAGAAATGCTTTGGTAAATGGTTTCTGCCTCCCAGGGAAAGGAGGCTACCTACTTTTAAAATTATTCAACTCTCTGTGATTTCATTTGCCCTCATTTGGTGGATTTGTGTCTATGTTATAGCAATCCCTACCTAAGTGATCTTCGTTTACAGTAGATTCCTAGGAGGCTATACTGACTTGATGCTGAGCAAGAGTCTTCCTATTTTGTACTCTCACTACAACACGCAATGTAGATAAACTGCATTTACTTGATGGACTTGGATTTTAAGTATATGGTTTGTGAACTAGATGCCCTCAGAAGGTTGACTTATATATTCTGGAGGATAGAGGTTGTTTGAACAAACCTAGACGTGCAAATTTGTTTGTCAATATACCCCAAATCTCTTCCAAATAATAGGAGTTTAAGAGCTTATGAATCAACCTGAACAGCTTGCTGATGATCATTTGACAGACTGTGTGGGAAATTGAGTTTACTTCAAATTTATGAACTGATGGAGCTATTCCTTATAATGATTAACAATGAGTCATAGAAGAAACCAAGGGTCACTCTAGGCACATGTGCCTAATGTCAGGTGTGGAGAGAGTGAGAACAGTTGTAGAAGAAGGAAAGGTCTCATGACAGTCTGTTAGCTAATTTTCATTTTTAAAGTGAAGACACAGACTGGAAAAATTTTAGGGCAAACTTAGTACCTAAAACATCTCCAAAATGGGTGCTTTGTGAAAAGCCTGGGTCACAATCCCCAAAAGATTATTATTAATATAAGAAAGCAATAACTCAGAGGAAGCTGTAATAATATCACAATATGTTTACTTAATTTGGGGACTCAGGATAGAATATAAGTGCGGGGAGCATAGTGTGCACACATTGCTCTGATAATTGATGTTTTTACCTGAAAAACACATCATATACACATTCCAAGGCCCAGATGTGAAACACTTCGAAAAGTATATAAAAAGGAACTGAAGCAAATGTAACGGTAGAGGGTTAAAAAGAAAAAAGACACAGACAGGACCAGTCTTCCAAAAGTGATTTTGTAACATAGTCAATGTTAATCCCACTTAAAAAGAGTAATTAATAAAATGAATGATATTTAATGGGACTTTTGTCAACAACCATTTGCCCAACAAATATCAAATAAGCAGAGGCTATACCGAGCTCCTTTCAAAGCATTATTTTGTTCCAACATCACAACAATCCTATGAAAGAGGTATTGTTATTTTCCATGCTTTATGGGTAAGGAGACCAAACATAGAGCATAAAAACCTGTCCAAGTGCACCTAACCTAATCAGTAGTAGACTTGGGAATCAAACCAAAGTATCTTGGTACTAAGAGCAGAAGTGTTGACTGTGGAAGTGTTGACTGCTAAAAAAAAAAAAAAAATTGGTAAAAATCAGGTAAAATCCAGCTTGTTCAATGATTAAATATTTTAAAAATCTGAATAACTATAGTACAAATTTTTTACGTTTAAAATTCTATTTTTTCAAACAAAAAATAAATTTTTGTTTCAAAATTTTCTATTAGTAGACCCACTGGGTTAATTCGGCCTGTAGCACGCCAGAAAATGACCTAATGTTGCTTCCCCTCATTCTTATAACGATACTTAAGAAATATCAGTCTGCCCATAATTATTAAGTTACTATTTCTGCACTCCTCTATCTATAAATGCATAGTGTTTAGCCCTAAAATCAGACACAATGGACAACATACATACACATTAGAGTAGATAATAATCAGAAATAGAAGAAGACGAATACATACGAAATTAGAAATTACATTGGGAATAATTGTCTTAGTGATTCTGCCTGAACAAGTGGCGAATATAACTGGATACAAATAGCCCTTTGTACAAAACAACAATTCTCAAAACGTGCTCCAAGAAAACCTGGGGCTCCACAGTACCATTTCAGGAGGTCCTCAAGATCAAAACCATGTTCCTAATGGTTCTTTGCTCTCATTCTGTCCTGAGTGTACACAGGCATTTTTGCACTATTATGTGCTTAGAATGTAAACTCCTAACTTTTGCAACTCCAGCAAAATGGGAAATCTCAGGGAAAGACCATATAGCTAGGTGGCCTGAAACTATGGGACAGGCTTTCAAAGTTCATGAAAATGGTCTGTGGTAGTAAGCACACTTGTCTTCTACACTAGTGGTTGTCCAATCTGAGTCTGCAGCAGAATTACCTGGGGAGGCTTGTTACAACACAGATTGCTGGGTCCCACCTCCAGACATCCTCATTCAGTGTTCTGAATTCTGAATCACTGTTCTCAGCTGTCGACCAGCCAAACTGACTTCTGTCCAACTGGCGAGGCTTCAGATGGTAAAACCAAGTGTGTGACCTATTCTAAACTTCTCAACTTCCTGTGGTTTGTCCTCATACATGGCTCTTCACAAACTCACTATTTGGGTCCACTGCTCTCAGATAAGTATTCGTGGAAAAACTTTAGAAACATTTGACATTAAAGGTTCTTTCTAGACGTTCACGCATTGGTTATGTTACTTGATGTTGGAAGTTTTAGTCCTGAAATGGTTCATTGGAATTGGAAATTATGCAGGTGAAAACCCTTGGAGCATAAGCAAATACCTGGGAGCCACCTTCAATACTGTTGCAGTCAGTAAAAGAAGTTAAGTGTTTAAATAAAAATATTATCTGTAATTGCTAAGAATATGCCTTTCGTGATATGCTGAGGTGCGCACTGCACCCAACAGAATTCCATGAGGCTGAGAAGTCTTTGAGGGCCTGTTGTCCTAACAGAACATTTGCCAGTATCCTGACGGAATTAGGAAGTCCTCCCTGAGCTGCCCTCCAGACATGAGCACACACAAAGGAAGGCTTCATCTGAAATCCTAAGCAAATAAAAGTCAAGTGAGGAAAGTGGAACATTAAATTTTAGAATTGGCAGGTAGCAACATTTTGCAACCTTGAAGATATTATTTAACTAAGAGTTGGAGTTCAACAAAACTGCAATTTTGACAACGAAATGCCGCCTAAAGGTGAAGACTGTACCTGGAAAAAGATCTAAAGTGCAGTTCTTTAACTCAGGGTAATAGGCACTAAAGGCATATATGCCAAAGTCCCGGGGGGCAGAGAATAATCTGCAGATCACAGAGAAAGGAGAGAATCGACCTTGGTAGGGGAACCCTGGAACACTCCTTTAGATGGGCTGCGGCTATAGTCATTTTCCTTGCTTCTCTCTTAGATATTTAGCATTTCCACCGAGAGGTTTTTCCCTCCCTAAACAATTTCAGACTTCTGTAAAGCTGTTAGCATTGATGTGCTGACATTTTATCTGCTCTCTTTATAGGTATCCTTACTCAGATATAGAATTCTCAATCGTTTCTAAGCAAGAACTTCACAAGGATTCCAAAGCCACTCGCGCCTTGTCCACTCAATTTATCCAAGTTGATTCAACAGGAGACTGTAAGGTGCCCATTCCGAGTAACATACTGTATTCAATACTTTGGGGGAAGAGAAAGATGCATCTGACATGGAGTCTGCCCCAAAGGGTCTCATATATGGTCTGGCTGAACAAATAAGTTGACTACATTTATTCTGATGAAATAGAGGTGACAGTGATGATCGTGGCAAGCAAGACAAATGTAAGGTACAAGGAGAGTGAAGTGAAGGAGTGGGGGTCAGGAAAGGTTTGGAGGAAGAAGGGCTTTTTAAACTGAGCTTTGAGGAACAGGCAGAATTTGGACATGTAGAGATAAGGGAGCGCAGTGTGTCAAACTTGTCCGGATGACAGTTTGTATGTGCAAAGCAAACCCAGCTTGGTACCCCAGAATCAACCCCTCCGTGAGTTAGGCCATCTCATTCACATCACACATCCCCCAAATAACAATTGATTTGGAGTTCCAGTAACATTCTTGTCCAGCAATATTTTTATAGAGTCTTTTTTTTTCTTCCCTGGATATTCAATTTCCTAGTGTGAAATCCAGTGCTCCATAGCACAAATTCATGTCTGTGCTTTGTCTAGATTAAATTTTCTAAAACAGCTGTGCTGAGATTTATGTTATTTGTATACAAATGATGCATTTGACATGGGAAAGACCTCTACAAATCTAGCTGCCTCTAGACTCTTTGGGGAAAATAACAGAGAAATCATCCCCAGTGTAAATTTCATAGCCTCAGGTCTGCCCCAGCGATACATTTCCAGTTGAATGGTTTCATCACAGAGAAAAAACACTCGGATTAAAAACAAGAGAGGCACAGATAAGGAGGAGAAAGAAGAGGAAGCCGAAGGAAAAAAAAAGCCCAAATGCAACAAAACGAAGAAGGAAGTTGTCCGGAAATGAGGAAAGCATAGCAGGGACAAGGGAAGAGATGGAAAGGGAAGACAGGATGGGGTGACAAGAAGACTTTGTAAAGCAATGCAAACCCTTTTGCCTGTCCTTACTGTGAAAAGTGTCATGGACCCTCCTAGGGAGGTTGCTCCCCATGGACACACCCATTATTAGGACTTCAAACCATCTGTCTGGCCCAGCCTTTGGCATTCCTGTCCTTGTGGGATAGAGGAAAGACAGACAGAATGCATGGGCTGGAGGAGGCGATGCATGCCAGGGAAGCCTGTGAGGATTGGAGGAAAGAGACCACGCTGGCCCCGATAGCCAGACACCTGTGTAAACTGCAGGAAGCTGAGAGGAGCCCAGCTGAGCTGATGGAGACACCACATGCAAGCGGCTGTAGGAGGCAAAGTCAAACAGAGACAAAGGCAGGCGCACACATGCATGTGTGCACAAGCACACACACACATACACACACGGGGAAATGAAGCAGACTGATCCAGGAAAGGGCAGAGAAACACTGAGAGGGAAAAAGAAATATTAAGACAAGGAAAATTACCACTGCCCCCCCACAAAGTGCTAAAGGAATATGGTTATTTCTAAATAAATGAGCTCATATCGCATTTTCATAGAAATTTATTTGCTACATCAAAAAGGTATAAACAGTACCTTTCAGTGGGTGAAGAGCACCCAATTAATTAAACTTAATAACTTAAATATCTAGACAGGTGGAAGCTCACTTAAAAAAACAAACAAACCTGTGGCTGTTTTGTATAATGCATATGCCCACCCCAAACCTCCTGAATCAGAATTTCTAGGCACAAGGGCTGAATCATGGGGGATACTGATGCCCCCTCCTACTAAAGAGCTTCTGAGACATTGGCAGTGCCTTGCATTTCCTTTAGAGGAACATAAAGCCTATCTCTGGGAGATGAAACTGTTTACCTGCTCTGTGCTTTAAAGGAAACATGTCCAATGCACACCCAAACATAACAGAGGGAAACAGGGATAAAGATCTCGAAATTTGAATTCTTAGAAAAACGGTATACAACATAAACAAGTTAACACCAAGGACTTTCATAAACGCTCTGATCTAATATCCTTAAGGTGTAGTGATTCTCCGCTTACTTAAGCATGTTTTTGGTACATGAGCAAAGTGCAAGATAGTGTTTCCCAAAGTATGCTCCATGGCATGCTAATCCCCCAGAAGGCTCTTTGAAGAAAAATGTTAAAGGAGATTGAAAACTGCTACAGATTTTCCCCAGCATCCCCACACATATACCAACCACCATGATCCAATGAATATTAGTATTTATGACATTAAAAAAATCTATTTAATCTGTTTCAAAAATTGTTTTCCAAACTTGTTAGCCAATTTTCAATACAATGCCTATGAGTGTCATAAGGAACTAGTATTATAAGAAATTCATTTTTAAAAAGTCTTGAAACATGGGGGAGCCTGGGTGGCTCATTTGGTTCAGCATCCAACTCAGCTCAGGTCATGATCTTATGGTTCATGAGTCTGAGCCCCGCATTGGGCTCTGCACTGACAGTGTAGAGCCTCCTTGGGATTTTCTCTCTCTCCCCCCCACCCTCTCTCTCTCTCTCCCTCTCTCTCTCTGCCCATTCCCCACTTGCTCTCACTCTCTCAAAATAAACAAACTTTAAAAAATAATAATAAAATAAATAATAAAAAGCCTTGGAAACTTGTGTAAAGAAAGTAACTGGTCACCAATCACATCTTCACATTTGTTTTTTTTAAAAAGGCAAAGCCAGTGATTTGCCAAATTATAAAGCACAGCAGCAACACAGGCCTATGTTAAAAACACATATACTGGCATTCAGTATTTTCCACACTGTACGTTCCTAAACTACCTGAGATGAAGATCAAACGACATTATTTTTGATTTGTGAAAGAAAGAAAGAAAGAAAGAAAGAAAGCTTTCTGAGGAATTTGAGCTAAACACAGCTCATGGGCGTATCAGACAGGAAAATACTACTTTGGCTAATCTTCAGGAATATATTTAATGCTAAGGACATTGTGAAAAGAAAGCCATTCGTAGGGGATTAACTTGGAGGAGCCTCTTGTCAGATGATCAGGATGCCCTCCTGCCCATTGGGTTGCAGTATAGAGTTGGATCAGGTTCTGTAAGGTCCTTGTCCCTTCACTTAGCAGTTTGTCCTGGTCCCCTACATGGAGCCAGCACACAAGGGGGATGACTGGAAGTAGATCAAATCAGCTGTTGGTGAAAACACTGGGTTGATTCATAATTGCCTAATTCACCAGCTCACACACATATGTTATATAAGCAAAGCTAACTTGATAGAAAGGCCTTCCGAGAGCCCCTGAAGGTGAGGCAAGTCTGGCTTTAGAAAGGAACACAGGATGAGAGACAAATGTCTCATGAGGGGAATTGGGAAGATGGAAAGCTAACAAGGTAAGAAAACGCAAACTTTCATTTCTAGACTAAATGGACCAAGTGAAGGAAAACCTCACGAGTCATTCATGAGTGGCTTACACAATTGGCACTCTGAAATGAGCAAATAAAACAATTGTTCAAAAGTTGGCTTTTTCATCATGGAGGTGGCTTTTACGCATGGTTTTGGAGCAAACGGTTGCTAGGAAATATGACAGAATGAGGAAACAGACTGTAAGTGATATTTGGGGTGTGTGCAAGATAGGGTGGGGTGGGCAAGATGATCTAACATACCTAAATTTCTTGTCCGTGGTTGATTTGGTTTTAAGTCTTTATTTTGAAATTTCCAAAGCATACCTTTCTAACGTGGTTTTAGAATATGAAACCCGATATGCATTCTTGTAAAACCTAGTGTCTGCACGATGGATGATGGTGGTGAGAGAGAACAATTCAGCAAGAAAACAATGAAAAATTCCATTATGTTGTTCACCAGGTCAAGATTTTGTTAATTGTGTCTCAGTTTTCTCCTTAATAGAAACAGGTGTGGTTTTACTCAAAGTAAAAATGCCAAATAATCTTCTAATGGTCACAAAGCTATGTACTGTTGTTTGTTGATTTCCATTGCTCTCTTTCTTTCCCCAAACCTCTCCCTTGTCCCACCCATGAATAGTTCAGCACAGTACTAAGCCAGCAGCTAGGGCAATGGGAACACAGGAGCTGGCTCCTCTGGGTGCTAAGGAAAAAATAACCACCACCACATCAGTAATGGAAACGGGGTGATGTTTTTCGAAGCAGTCTCTGTGTGAAACATGCTATAGACATAGACCTACTTGTGGTTCTCCTGTGTGGCTTCGTGGAGGCTCAGAAGAGTCCTTGCTAAAGAGAAAAAAAAAGTCTCTGTTACCTTTGAATTGACTGGGTTACTCAAACTGATGGTCTAGGAGAGTGAAAATATCTATTGATCTGTGGATAAAGAAGTATGTATAGATTTATATAATGTTAGGGGAGAAATATATAAATGTATAAAGCAGATCGTAAAGAAATATGCATAGGCTAATCCCATTTTGTTAAAATAAGTAATATCTGTTTCCATGAAAAATGTATTGTAGGTAACAGCCTGCTAAAATGGTAGTCTCCACGTGTTAGTTTTAATAAGATAGACTCAGAACGAGTAATGACACAGGCCTCCAGAATTTCTGACTTTAGAAACGAAACAATCAAATACCAGTTCTACAATTCTAGGTCACTTGCCAAAGGACCTCTCACTCACACTGAGAACATGAAAGGGTAGGAAAGGGAAGGGGGTTTTCGGTAAGATGCTGGAGAAAGCTATTCTAGGCTCCAAATTCCATTCCCCTAAAGCAGGAGATAAGAAGTGCCACCCTTTTCACCTCTAGTCTTGTGACAATGGACTTCCATGGGATTACTCAGAGAGCTTAGAGTACATTCTTTGTCTTTAGGAAACACAGAGGGCTAGTAACTAACACACATTGAGAGTGTTAAAACCGTGTGGCAATGGGGTAGAGATAGCTGCCTTGGAACTAGTCTATTGTCTGAGAGTTTGTTGGGGAAAAAGATGTGTGAGTATTTCTCATGGACAAGAGGTGAACCACATGTAACAGCAGGCTAACAAAGGCTGGTATTAGGTCCTTAAAGTTTTTTTTTTTTTAATGTTTACTTATTTTTGAGAGAGAGAGAGAGAGAGAAACAGAGCATGAGCGGGGCAGGGGCAGAGAGAGAGGGAGACAGAATCTAAAGCAGGCTCCAGTCTCTGAGCTGTCAGCACAGAGCCCGACGCGGGGCTCAAACTCACTAACGTGATCATGACCTGAGCCAAAGTTGGACGCTTAACCGACTGAGCCACCCTGGCACCCCTTGGGTCCTTTAAAATAAAAGTAACCAGAGGAACAAAGGGACTGAGCACCAAGAAGCTGAAGACAGATACCTGGACTCCTAGAAGCTGTGGAAGTAGTTGCGAATAACCATCCCAGAAAGAATTGCATGTAGCCCTAAGTGGTGGGAATCTCTGAGGACTAGCAAAAAGGGTCAAAAAAAGAAAAAGTAGTAACCTTTAACTAGGGCCTTTTTGAAAGTGAAAATGGGAGCTACTAATAGTTATTCTGGGACAATAAACATAAACCAGCATTATCCCAAGTAAACTGGAAAGAATGGTTATCCTGTGAGGTGTCTGGGTGGCTCAGTCAGCTGAGCATCTGACTCTTGATTTCAGCTCAGGTCATGATCCCAGGGTCATGGGATTGAGCTCCACATTGGGTTCCACACTGAGTGTGGACCTTGCTTGAAATTCTCTCTCTCTCTCTCTCTCTCTCTCTCTCTCTCTCCTCTCTCTCTCTCTGCCTCTCTCCTCTACTCCTAATTTTTACTGTCACGCAGACAACCTCATGCTGATTATGACAGCACTCACTATTTAAGATTGTGCCCATATCCCCTTGGCTAGACCATGAAGGGGCAAGAAAAAGATAAGCTATGAAAAAGAAAAGGACCATATCCCCCATTCCCAAGAGTTACTTAGTTGTCTATTATTTAGTTTTGAAACTTAAAGAGGTTTTAAGCTAGTCTTTGGCTGCTAATTTCTAATTCTACTGCAGTACATTTAAAGAATACTGTCTGCATATTGATTTATTGAAGGTTTTCAATGGTTTAATACTTTTGTAAGAGCTGTACATGTTTGAAGACAAGTAGTAGTCTCTGTTTGCTGGGGTAGAGTTCTGCATATATTACCAACTTAAACCTCATACCTTACATGAAAAGTAACTCAAAATGGACCATAGATGGGCACCTGGGTGGCTCAGTTGGTTGGGCATCCAACTTCAGCTCAGGTCATGATCCTGAGGTTCGTGAATTCAAGTCCCCCATCAAGCTCTGTGCTGACAGCTCAGAGCCCAGAGCCTGCTTTGGATTCTGTGTCTTCTCTCGTCCTGCCCCTCCCCTGCTCATGCTCTGTCTCTCTCTGTCTCTCTCTCTCTCAAAAATAAATAAACATTAAAACATTTTTTAAATGGACCATAGATTTAAATAAAATCATAAAACTATAAAACTTTTTAAAGATAACATATGAGATCATCCAGACTGAGGACTTACTGAAGAGTTCTTAGACAAATTACCAAAAGCATGATCCATTAAAGAAAAAAAATCAGTAAATTAAACTATATCAAAATTAAAGTCTTTTGCTCTGCAAAGACACTGTTTATCCGCCCCCCCCCCCGCCCCCACCGGCCATTAAGAGGATAAAAAGACAAGTTGCAATTTAGGAAAAAATATTTGCAAGTGACATTTCTGACAAAGGACTAGAACATATAAAGAACTCCCAAACTCAACAATATCAAAACAAACAATCCAAATAGAAAATGGGCAAAGACATAAAGGGAGACATTTCACTGAAAAGGATATATGAATGGTGAATACACACATGAAAACATGTTACTACTGGCCCTTAGGGAAATGTAAATTAAGGCCATGATGAGTTATCACTACACATTTAAAATTAAAAATAATGACAATGACAAATGCTGGTGAGGATGTGGAGAAGGTGGGGGGGGGTGGAAAAAAGGATGTGGAGAAGGTAGATTTCTCATACATTCCGGTGGGAAAGAGTTTGAAAGTTTCTTTAAAAACTAAACATAGGGGCACCTGGGTGGCTCAGTTGGTTAAGCGACCGACTTCAGCTCAGGTCATGATCTCGCGGTTCATGAGTTTGAGCCCCGCATCAGGCTCTGTGCTGACAGCTCAGAGCCAGGAGCCTGCTTCAGATTCTGTGTCTCCCTCTCTCTCTGCCCCTCCACTGCTCACGCTCTGTGTCTCTCTGTCTCTCAACAATAAATAAACGTTAAAAAAAAATTAATATAAAAATAAATAAATAAATAAAAACTAAACATATACTTACCATATAAGCTCAAAATTGTACTCCTGAGCATCTATTCTAGAGAAATAAAAACATCTCTGTACAAAAATGTATATATGACTGTTCACAGCATGTATATTTGTAATGGTCAAAATATCCTTCAATGGATGGATAGTTAAACTATATATATCAATACCATGGAGTACTAGTTAGCAATAAAAAGAAGCAAACTCTTGATACATACAACTTAGATGGAGCTTACAGTCAGCATGCTGAGTGAAAAAAGATAATTTCAAGTAATTAAATATTATACGATTCTATTTATATAACATTTAAAATGATAAAATTATAGAGGCGGAAAAAATTGGGGGTACCCAAGGTTAGGGACGGTAGAGAGAAAGGAGAAAAGTGGATCTCATGAGGAAGTCTTTATCATGATGTAATAGTTCTGTATCTTAATTGTGGTGGTGGTTACACAAATCTACACATGTGATAAAATACCCAGAACTACACTCACACATATTGGTGCTAAGTTCCTGGGGTTTATATTGTACTATATTTACATATATATCCTCATGAGGAGGATAAACTCTAAAATAACAAGTTGTAAATCACCAGATCTAAGAAGACTAAGGAATGACCAAACTGCTCTGTGACCCACTATTTTTAATAGTTGAAGGTAACAGAATATTGAGATTTGCCCAAGTTATGTATCTTAATAAGATTATTTCTGAAAAGCAAGTTCTTGGGGATAAAGGGGTTTCGGTACTTCCCCTGCTCACAAAAAGGTTAGTAATATTATTAAAAGTGACGCTTCTGTATATTTTTGTACAACAGCTTTAGGACAGGCAGACTGTACCAGAAGTCTTTTTTAAGTTTGACAGACCCAGAGATTAATGATGAATTCAACTCTGCTTCTGCTTTGCTTGACTGCCAAGAGATTTCTGGGTGTCACACAGCAAACTTAGTGAGTCTGATTAAAGAAATATTTATACAATGAAACAATCAGTTGAGAAGAAGAGCACGTAATTACCACTGACAATGGAACAAACATGGTGAAAGCCATGAGTGATTTAGGAAGGAACCCCAAGCGTACGAGGCCGTGTTCTCACCCTTTATTATTATTCTTTTTTTTAATTTTTATTTTTTGGTTGGAAGACAGTAAATCTAGTCCCTGATATTCCACCTTGGCTGGAAGAGGATGTCCCCAGATATTTGCTTTTAAACATACTAATTCATGCAATAGAGACTCCAGTAGAATTTCAGGAATTATGACACGAAATTCAGAAATATGCTACGAAAATTGGTCCTTAAGGTGGAAGACATTTTTGGTTAGTACTTAAGAGTCTTTCTTTATGATTAACTTCTATATCTTTGCTCTCTACATTTAAGCCTAAAGACCATCCTAAACATTTGAAGTTTTCCTTTATAATGAATTCCATGGGGAAAGGCAGGGCAGCATAAACAGAAGCAGTTCTTTGGGAGTGTGTGAACTGTAAATCAGTAACAGGCTTTAATCTATGACATAAAATTGATGTTCTCTATGTCAGTGTTTTAAAGTGGGGCACATTTATTCAACCAGAATGGCTTAATGGATAGAAGACTGGGAAGAGTTTCTACTTGCCTAGAGCCTAATGCAGCATCTACCCCTAAACCAGCCTTGTGACCATGCAAGCCATATCACTCCTTCACACCTCGGAGCTGTTTTTGTTTTTCACTGCAAAATGATGTGGCTACATAACATTAATGATCCTCATAAAACCACCAAAGGTTTATTCAAACTCCTAAAAAAAAATATGGCGGGGGGTGGGGGGATGGGAATAGAAATTTTAACGAACGTGATGGAAGTTTAGATTTAGCCACAGTGGAGAAAGGGACAGTGAGCTGACCAAGGATGTGTGAAAGGATCGACCTGGGTTGCTTAGGAACCAGCTGAGAGCAGGATTCTTTGGTCTCTGTTTGCAGGAAAAGGTGGCTTTTTTGCAATAGTTCTCAGCAAATATTTTTCTTATATGTCATGTCTACTATGTTTTAGTGACCAGAGAGCCAGTATTAGGTAAATGAATGAAGAGATCATTAGATGAAGGTTGATAGCTTGAACTCATTCATTATCTCTAAAGCACGTTTCAACCCAGAGATTCTGTATCCTTCACAAGAAGGACAGTGGAAAGGCTTAAGGGAACAGAGATAAAGGAAAAATTAATTTACATCTGAAGAACCAAGGATGCAAGAAGTCAAGAACTGAGCTTTGATGTGTGCCCGCCATTTAATGTTCGTTCTAGTCTGATTCTGTGTATCACAATCAAGAATCAAAAAATAATCTCGGAAGCACAATAAACAACTCTTGAAGAATAGCATGTTGTTATTGTGGGCTTTCTTGGGTGGTGTGGCTGGAGGTTTCACACCTTCTTCAAGGTAACTTTCTGAAACTCTTGTTTAGACAGGTCATTTTCTCTTCTAAATCTTTCACTGACAACTGCTACGACTATTCTAGGCCATCATCAGCACACTCCTCTGTCCAGGCCTTCCTTCACCAGCCCTGCACCAGGAAGAGAGGACCAACATGACTTCCACCCTGCCCTGAGGCTGTAAGCATCCCTCTAGGACCACCCAGGGACCCAAAGACCTTGCATGGCCTTCCCTTTCCCCTGTAGAGATTGCACACAGATCTCTGAGACACGGATTCATTTCTCCCTCTGACCATTTTTCTCCTGAAATACTCTTGAGAAGAATTTCTGGTGTAAAAACTCTCGATTGCATCATAGTACAAGCCCTTTGAAGAGTCAAATAAATGTAGCTACTTAAAACTAAAATTAAATATATGTCATATACAAAATATACACCATCTATCGATAATTTGGCAGAGGGGATGGTTGGATAGAGACCCTGTAATTTTCCCCTTCACTCTTGGCTATGAGCCCTGTTTCCACTAACTTAGTTCAGCTAATGAATTGTCTTGCTGTTGTGAATATGTTTTATATGTCCTGTACCATGTCATTCCGGACATGAAAATGCCACCCATTGTCTTTCTCCCAAAACATTTGTGTATATAGCAGACTTCTCGAAACATTTAAGAATAACAAGAAGGGGCCACATCGTGAAACATTTAAGAATAACAAGGGGCCACATCACAGGTAATTCAACATGGAATACTCATCTTCATTGTTCTCAAAAGTCCCCTGGCTATTTCCTACAGTCAGCAAAATCCCCTTAGAAGGCAGAAGGACCCCAGACTGAAACAAGACAGAAGGGAAAAGATTTAAAAGGACCAAGAATGTAGAGTCAAGTTAGCCTGAAAGACCCTAATAGCAAAAAGCAAAATGGACATTCAAACTGTAGAGAGAAAAATATGATATTTGTTTGAACTATATATATATATATAGTTTGAACTATATATATATATATATAACTATATATATATATATCTATCTATATATATATATATATAGATCCATTGTTTTCAGTAGTAGAATTACAGTGTGAAATTTAAGGTTATTGGCTTTCACACTGCTTTGGCAAATATGATGCAAAACATGGAGAAATAGAAACTATTTGTCTCACAAATGTTCATAAAATCTGAAAGTACTTTAACTTTAGATATGAATACATATTGGTCTAGTTTCTACTAGTTTTCTTTTTCTTTTCCAATCTAAGTAAGTATTTATACACACATCACACACACATATGATATTGTTACGTTATATAACAATTGTATCGATCATTTACTATTTCAAATAAGCCTCACTGTATCCATGGAGTTTAGGAAGAAACAAGAGCGGTGATTCCTATTTTGGGATCAGGGAAACTGATGCACAGAAGGGTTAAATGCCTTCCTTCCCACAAGGTCACAGAGAGAATCTACACCAGGAGAGAGAGAAGGGGTCTTTCCTTCACTGCGTACAGTTTTATATGTTAACCATCATGCACATGCTAAGTCAATGGATGCTGGCACTTTACATAAATATATGATGATGCAGTGCTATATGTAATAAAAATCTGAAGCATGAAATGTGGAAGCAATTCAAGAAAACAGATCTCACATTTTTGCCTTTGTCAGAGTCAGAATCTGACATGCTCTGATTAAAATTCAACATCTGCAGGCATTTAAAATTAAAATATACAGGTATTCGTGTTTTCCTCCTTCCACAATGTTTTATTGCTGCTTTTTTCATCTTAAATATTAAAAACATTACATTATTTTATTTCAAATGTCGAACTTCATGTCTCAGTATATTACGCATTGCCCTTTCACCTCTGAGCTCTGGTTCAAATCCAGCTCTTAGCCGAGGAAATAAAAAACATCTGAAAATATTTAGTAGACTCATCTCAAGGCCTAATGGACTACAGTTTACGTTACCTTGACAAACACAACAAACAAACAGATTGGCCACAAATTACAATGTTTAGGTGAAAACATTCAGGAAGGAACAGTATAGAGAGGCGTCTCAGGCAGACCTGAAACCTGTGTCTTTATTCCACAGAGAATGTGAAACAAAGATGGAGAAAAATCTGGGCTGCACCTGTCCCACCAAAAACAGGTGAATGAAGGATCCAGGTCATAGAAATCTACCTCCACCATTTTGTGGTGGGGAAAACTGCCATTTGGAAGGAGACAGGGGGACAGGAGGAATAAGAGAAAGCATCCCCCGAATAAATCGTCAGCCGCATCACATTACTCTTCTGTTCATGCAAACATTATTTATCCAGGCATGCACTGAAACCCAAACACTTTGCTAGGTACTTTTTCACGGGTATTTCCAGCAAGTCAGGAAAATAATAAAGGTAACCCTGGCCTAGAGACAAATTAAAGAAAAATGCCTATTTATTCTCTTAAGGACCAACTTTGATGAACAAGTTCATATTTCATGATTTAAAAACAAGGAAGCAATAAGCCACTTCATGTGAAATCTGCTACCCTCTCCGGCAGTGGGCGGCCAAGTGCCTTCAGGTGCAAGGGATCCCGAGGACGGGCCTCATATAGAAACATTCTGATTTTTTTAGTGTTCAATGCCATGTAGTTCAAAAACTACATATGTGCAGGCCACCAGTGTCTCTGCTGCACAGCTCTTCTCCAGGCCCCACATTTCCTGACCGACGGGTCTGTACCCCTCCTCCAGCCCTGCCTCCTCCCTCCCCCACCATCTCATCTTCTAGGAGGCACTAGACAGCGACAACTACAAGGGGAGTGAGCAAATCCAACCCCTAAGTCAGAAGTTCAGCATATAAAACTATCTTGGGAAATCTATTAAAATGCATATCCCCAGGCCCAATATCAGAGATTCCGACTCTGAAGGTTTGACATAGGACCTGGAAGTGTGCATTTTAAAGGCTGTGAGTTGATGCTGACGCAGGTGGTCCGGGGTTCACACTTTGGGGAAAACTGCCTGGGCCCCAGCGCGGACCTGACTCCTGTTCTCAGTGGCTTCATTCAGGTGAGGGCAAAAAAGACCAATGGAGTGGAAACATCCACACCCATCCTTGCTTCCTTTCCTCTGCCTTTAGGGCTGGCCGTCTAGAAAGGTTTCACTGAGGACAGAGGCTCTGGTAGGGCCGAGGAGCAGCAAACCAGGCATTTCAGGTGACAGGGACAAGTAACTAGGTATATCCCACCCCGAGTCTCCCTGAGCCGGCAGTGTACACGCTCCCTGACTCCATTCTTAGCAGCACATTCCACCGTTTAATGCCCTCCGCTGGCAGAAAGCTCTTTCTCCCAGCTCACCTGCATTCTTGAGATTTGGAGCCATTTTTGCTTTTAATTCTCCACTCAACAGCAACAGACAACATCAGGCGCCAGCCTGGGATAGTACAGAACCATTTATACGGTGTTAAGTGACACACTAAGAAAGGCCATGGTCAGGGAAATACTGAATTCGAGGGTGCTCTGAATCTAGCTTCTGTAGTAATTCTTCGGTGGTTTGAATTCTGATTTATGATAACAGTTTGAAAGGTCTTCCGTAGATTCTTTCAGCTTCTCAGTGGTGCAACTTGGAAATAGTTTATTCTCTCATACTTTGTATGTGAAGTTTCTGCCAAACCTCAAATGGCCTTTCTCTTTTCTTTCTTCCCCCCTGACAAATACCTAAAGACAGAGCTGCACTCAAACATTCAAATTTGGTAGCATTAACTCCAGTTACATAACAGACATCCCACTTAAAGAAGGAGACAAAAATCATAAAAACCTTCTGTTTCACTTAATTTAATATCTGACGAATCCCTCAAAGAACAACCAGGATATTCTCACCAAGTATTTTCAGTCGTGTCTTTACCCCATCTGTGCCTGGAGTTTGTACGAGAACATCTTAAGAGGTTAATAAATCCTCCTTTCCTGACACCCAGCTCCCAACAGGGACTGTGTTGGACCCTGGGTGCTGATCTGATTCCAAGGCAGGTATCTCAGTGGTGGGAGACGGTAGGGTTCATTTTGAATTGTCTTTTGCACTGTCTTCACCGTAAGATGCCTTTCAGTCAAGGCTGGTCAGATGAAAAAACAAATTGAGAGTTGCTGGAGGGGAGGTGGGTGGAGGAATGGACTAAACGGGTGATGGGCATTAAGGACGGCACTTGTTGAGATGAGCACTGGTGTCGTCTGTAAGAGATGGGTCACTGGCTTCTACTCCTGAAGCCGAGACTACACTGTATGTTAACTCGCTTGAATTTAAATTTTAAAAAATGGGAAAAAAGTGAAGAAAAACCATACTCCTCTCCATTTAGGAATTTAATGAGATCAACTCAGGTGATGAACTCACTTCCAGCACATGTGATTGTGACTAGACGATCAAGTGACAGAGGACAAATTTCCATAGTGGGGACTGAAGTGGACGATGATGGTGGTGTTCTCCCCTGTTGTCTTTTTTTTTCCCCCTGCGAGGCACTTCAATACCAGAAAATTGGTATTTTTCTTATGTTGGACATTGCTCTTTAGGCCCGTCATAACATACAGATGCATTTCACACTTCCTGTGAAGTGTTTTGTTATTAGAAATACCACAAAGTGGGGTCAAGAGTATGCTCTCTCAAAGAGTATTTTTCGAGAATAAGATAAAGCAATTTTCATTGGTAAAAGTTAACTCACGTTTGGTTGCTTAACCAACCAGCAATCATTTGTCAAGTCTCCATTATTTCCACACTACTGTACCCTATATTGATACAAGTATAACACTATAGGGGCACCTGGGTGGCTCAGTCAGTTAAGCGTCCGACTCTTGATTTCGGCTCAGGTCATGGTCTCAAGGTCCATGGGATCCAGTTCCGCATTGTCAGTGTGGTGCCTGCCTGGGATTCTCTCTCTCCCTCCCTCTCTCTCTCTCTCTCTCTCTCTCTCTCTCTCTCCCCCCCCCCTGCCCCTCCCTCCCCCTCAAAATAAATACACTTAAAAAAATCTAGGTAAACACTCAAAACTTACTTCTGATGAAGAACAATCATAACTCCAACTTCCAACACTGTGTATGACTGGTCCATGACAGTCATTTCTTACATACACAATAAATGAAACTTAAATATGGAGATACAGATTGAAAATTCTATAGATCTGATAATAGATAGTGTGTGGCATTTCTCAACCTCATTCGACCATGGAACCCCACTCTCAGGAAGTTCCTCGAGGAATCATGTTCCACAGAGTGCCATAGAACTCACTTTGGGAATTCTAACTCCAATACAGTTCAGTGGGAGAGGAGGAATTCCTACTGGATATTACAAGAAGCAAAGAATTAAACAGATGGAAATGAGGGAAGAAACTCCAGAAGAACAGAAGAATAGGGTAGAGAAAAGAACAAAAGAATAAGGTAGAGGTCAAAATTAACCTAGAACATGGGAAATCAAGGAAATTTACCTAAAACTGGTTATAACTGAAATCACTAGAGAGTTACCTGGTTTTGTAATATTCTGCCTGGCCAAATAACACCTGTTGCCACCAAAATAGACAGTGAAACCCGAGGTAAACTTGCGGCAGTACAATAAGCACATGGATTTATATTCTCCTAGAAAACTAACAATCAGTTAAACCGTATGTGGGGGCCGCAGCACAGACCTCCAAGCCTAATGGTTTCATATTAGAAGCTTCTGTAGAAGTTTAGGGGGACAGCGGTAAAGAAATAGAGGGAAAGATCAGGGAAAGTCTTATGTTTATCCTTTTTATTTTTGTTTCCAAAGTAAGAGATACCAACCATTACAACAATTGAGGTTCTAGATGTTTTTGTTTCTTCACTGATTTTTCTACATCTCAAAATAGTCTTTTAAGGGCACAATCCTTTCTTACATCTCTTTTACTTCCATTTTTCCCCCCCGGCTGCTTTTACTTCCAAAAGAACCTTCAGAAAAAATTTTGGTTTGCGACAGGATCTTGATAGTCAGCTTTTTTCGTTTAGTCCTGAATCGGCAGTCGATGAGTTGTGTACCCTGAGTGAATCACCTACGTTCTTTACTTTAGTTTCCTCTTTTGCATTAAAGGGAGTGAACTAAAAGACAGTCTTTAAAAATCGACATACCCTTCCTTCTAAGAGAGCTATTTTTGATATCAAGACAAGTCCCATCAAGTGAAGGAATTCCATATCCAGCGGAAGCCCTCTCCCACGGGTGACCGTACCTGGAGGCGCTTCTGTGTTTATGCCCTCTCCACACGGCACCATCAGCGTACTCAGCCACTCCAAATACTTATGACGTTTTCACAGGTCTGCCTCTTCTACCAGAATGTGAAATGCTTGATTTAAGGAGCATGTTTAAGGAGAAACATGTTTCTCATGTTTGCTTACCTGATCTTATATCAGGAGATAACACCCCCAGGCAGGACTGTCTAATCGTTAAGAACATGGGTTCTGGCCCTGAGTGGGTTGGAATCTTGGTGCAGCCACCTCACAGGTTGTATGACCTTTGGAAAATTGCTTATGCTCTCTATGCCTCTGTATCTTCACCTATTAAAAAGAGGTGAAAAGCAATGGCTTTGACTTCACGATGGGATTAAATAAGCATAGAGTACTTAGAGCAATGATTAAAAATATGAGCTAATTTTTGGGACCCAGCATAATAAATGTTCAGTCAATGTTTCAGTGAAAGAGTAAGTCTACCAACCTAGGAGGTTACCTGGGAATAGATTGATTATAAAAATATACACATAGAATTTGTGAGAAAGACAAAGTCGAATAGGATACAGTCCATGCCAGTTAGAAAATTACAGTCTAGAAGGGAAAGTAAGACATGCACGTGGGTCATTACAATACTAGATAGAATCTGGTAAATACGCTGTAACAAGAAACAAAGTGTAGCAGGAGTTCGGAGAAGAGAGATGCTTTCCAACAGAGCGGATCAGTAACTGCTGCGTGGGTTGATACATCTTTCAACAGAAGAGAACTGTGTTTACACAGCATCTGTTGCATCATCTCCCCCAGGCTTCTTCCCCCTGGAGATTAGTAGATTAAAAAAAAAAATCCTTCTTTACAACACATAGAAATTGAGACTTAGACAGTCAAATTTGCATCTTGTCTGGGGCCAATAACTTAAATTCCAAGTTATGTTTTTGAACAACAAGGACGGGGGATGGGT
Source organism: Prionailurus bengalensis (assembly GCF_016509475.1). Lineage (NCBI taxonomy): Eukaryota > Metazoa > Chordata > Mammalia > Carnivora > Felidae > Prionailurus > Prionailurus bengalensis. The sequence continues at coordinate 101,998,451 of NC_057355.1, forward strand.
ATCCCCAAGGGGTTGTCTGCTGTTTTGTGCAACCAGAAAACTTTTGCTGCCAAGCACCAGAGGCATATGCATGAGCGTAACACCAGGAGAGCAGCCAAGGCCCCACTCGGGATGCTTTTATTGTTTGTCTAAAGTGGATGTTTTTCCAAGCAAACTGCATTGTGTTCCAAAAGGAGATCCATCATACTTGTCTTTGTGGTTACAGAGCAAGGAATCAAAATGATGGGGTGATGGGTGCCTGGGCCAAAGGAAAAAATACTGCAGATCAGAGGCCCCTCCCTTTGCCTGGTCATTTTCAAGAACAAGAAAATCTTTGGAATGAACATGTAGTGAATGACCTTGAAGGAACCTATCCCCACCGTTTGATTCTTAGGGAGTTTGAGACACTTGGGAAATCCAGTGAAGCCACTAGGAACTTTCACCTAGACTACAAAGAGTAGAGAACCAGTTTACATTTGTCCAGTGATGTAAAGTTTTCTCAAATTCTGGAGAGTTAAGTCACAGTTTGTGAGTTTGGGAGATTCTAGGCTACATAGTGCAGATTTCCAACCTCACCAAACATATGCACTCTTAAATGCATCAAGGTTATTATGTATTTTCTAAAAGTTAAAACCATAAATTCCATGGGATTTGAGCCAAAATACATACCTATTCTTAAAATCTCATGGGTTTTGTGTGTGTTTGTGCGTGTGTGTGTGACTTTTCAAATAGCCCTACATTTAAAATCATGGTCCTGTGTTTCAATGTCTTAGACGGTTTCAAATGATCACATCTGAATCAGGTGTGGGATTTCAAGACACTAGCTTAGCACCACTCCCTGAAGAACATATCTAGGGTCTTTGGTGCACACAAGCACCATTCCTTCTTCACTGAATCCTCATCCTATCCCACCCCAAGCTCGATCAGATTTATCTCAGGCATTGTCTCCCCAAGCTTCTCTTACTACCATTTCAATAGATTCCTTGTCCCACCTCTTTCCTCATCTTCCATGCAGTTCTAGAAAGGATGATGCTTCTATCTCCAGAAATACTGACCTCTATGAATACTGTAGTTGTGAATCTCCTCCCTTCTCCCTCCTCCCTTCTGCCTCATAGTCCTCTATCCTTTCCTTTGTAGCAACTTTCCAGCTCCTTTTCCTTGGCTCTTGAACGTGTACTCGTGTCTATTTCTTAAAAGCAACTGTAACTTTATCACCATCTGTATCCTCATTTTCCTCATCTATCATTTATTGATGACCATGTGCCAAGCACTGTGCTAAGAACCTTAGGTCTTATTTTGGTTAATCCTCACAATAATACTTTCAGTTCAGTATTTCTGTGTCTGCAAACTAACCTTCAAAACTCAACTCCTGGGATGGGTAAGTCTAACTCTACCATTTGTTTACTTTGTCCCATGCTTTTTGATTACCACAATCTGGTTTCTGTTTTCATATCACCCTTCTAAAACCATTCCCAAAGATCAAATTGACCCCCTCCCCCAACACACCCTCTTATGCCTGCAGATCCTTGGACTTCACATTCTGATAACCTATTTCTTTCTGATCACTGATTTAGGAATGCATGCAAGGTTTATTTATAGACTCCTTCCTCCTATACGGACTCCATTGGGTTGTTTATATGCTCCATACAGTTCTTACCAAAGATGTTTGAACTGTCACTCAGGCCTAAAGCACCATCTCAAAATTCTCTCCAATGTGGTAAGACACAATTTTCCAAAGGTTATACACAAACATCTTTAAAGTTCCCATGTTGATATCCATGAATTTTAGGAAAACATGTAAGTTATCCATCAAATTCAAAATTCCATGGATATTGTAGCTTAGGAAATATTTAGGAGTAGACAATGATTGATTAAAAAAATATTAAGCATGTAAGAGTACAGATGGTACATAGATATGGAACAAATTGTGAAAGTAATGTTCAAATTATGAAAATGTTATAGAACACCTTATTCTGTTGTCAAAAAGGAAATGGCCCCCCAAATTCCTAATTACCTTCCCCTCTTTCTCTGTCTCTACATTCTTTTACCTTACCTGTTACATTCAGTGACATCGTCTAACTGCTCAGTCCTTGAAATAACCATACACCGCCCTATTTTCTTCATTCTTTCTATCCAGTCTATCTCCAAGGTTGCCAGATCTTCTGCAATTGTATTTTCAATCCCATAGCTAAGACCCCAGGAAATAAATGATTCAAACAACTCCCTCACCTGTCGTCTAGCAAAAATTCTTCAAGAGCCATTTTAAATCAAATGCTTAGTAAAAGCAAAAATTTCTAACAGCATAGACAACTATTGTTCCATCCCCCATTTCCGGCGCCATGGAAATTGGGAGAAGGCCATTTACAGAAAGGCTTAGAAGCTAGAAAGGTAAGTTTGCAGAATAAGGCTGTCTCAAACTTCTGACTAACATCAGAACAAGTCACACTGTCCCTTTTCCCCAAACGCATGCCCTCGGCTAGTTTGCCAGTGCCTTCCTCTATCACACCTGATTCATACCTGTCTCCTGGGTGACCTTTCACTGCCACCTGCTCTTCCACCACCAGTTCTCTGAAGCTTAGCTTGGTACTTCCCCTTGCCGGTTCTTCAGTATCCAACCCTCTACCAAACTCGGTCATTGCATCCTGCGGAGCTCCTCTTCCACTGGCTGTCCACTCTTCTAAAGTTGTTTCCACTCTCTCAGGCTGATTTGTTCAGCAGAATCATTTCTCCCACGGTTTCCAGATGAAGCTGCTTCTACCTGAAGTCTGTGCTAGCTTTCTCCACCTCCCTCTATAGAGCCTCAGATCTGGTTTCGCCATCACTCGGCAAACCCTACTGAAGTATAGCCACTTACATAACATCTTCTCCACAAATTTCAGATTTCTACCAATGTCCCAATACGATCTCATCCTCCAAAGTGCTGCTGGCACCTGGATGTGTTTTCCTTTTCATCTTACTCAAGGCCACTGCCCTCAATGACTTTAACATCCAGCACCCTGGACCTTTCCCGTTCTCCTCAACCCTTCTGCCACAAGACATTGCTGACTCAAATCTCCTTAAGTCTAAGTCTTCCTTTGTTTTCATGGCACTCATTATCCTGATTCTTCCTTTTTCACTCTGACTACTTCTTCTCTCTTTCTCTAGCTCCCCTTTTTCTCCATTCCCTAATGTGTTCTGCAAGATTCTGTTCTTGTTTCCTTTTTTTTTTTAATCTTCATGCTATAGAGATCTCTTCTACTCCAGTAAATCTAACCCTTAACTCTACGCTGATAAATCAGTAATTCTGACACTTTTACAAAGCTTATTGGTCATTTTCATCTGCTTGGTGAGCAGTTCCATCTATATTTTTGGTATCTCAGTGTGTCAATTTCTCCTTCCTGTCCTGGCTTCTCTATATTTCTGTTAGTGGTACATTTTCCCATTCATATGCATTCAAATCCTAAGAATCATTACTGCATGCTGCTTTTCCCTCCCTGGCCAAATCTATCAATTCCTGTCAACTGTTTTCTTATTTTACCTTTGATCTGGTCTCTTTTCTTTTATTGTAAGGTGAATATCATTATTGCTAAGGTTTGAAACTCAAGTCAGTCTTCAGCCAGAATCTAAGCTTCTTCCTCTCATCAAATGGATTGCCTGAAAATAGACAACATTGTTACGTAAAATAAGAACAATGTAAAATAATTAGAGATAAATGTACTTTTATAATTCTTTCCTCTTCTGTATGGGGCACCTGAGTAGCTCAGTCGGTTAAGCACCCGACTTCAGCTCAGGTCATGATCTCACAGTTCATGGGTTCAAGCCCCACATCAGGCTCTGTGCTGATAGCTCAGAGCCTCAAGCCTGCTTCGGATTCTGTGTCTCCATCTCTCTCTGCCCCTCCCTTGCTTATACTCTGTCTCTCTCTGTCTCAAAAATAGGTAAAAACATTAAAATTTTTTTTAAAAATATTTCTTTCCTCTTCTATAAAAGCTCGTTTTACTTAACTGAGTTCTTATTTTAAAAAGTCACCCTCTCTATATGAGTTATAATATATCTTTATAATATAAATTATAGAAGCAACTCAGAATGACGTTGGAGAACATCAACTTTGGAATAAATTGGGTTGCACTTCCCAGTTTCACACACCAGGGGTTAAACTTTGGCAAGTTGTCCAACTTCTCTGCACCCTGCTTTCCTTATCTGTAATAGGTATGGTTACAGATGAGGAAAATCCAAATGCAGGGAACAGGAAGTTACTCCAACACACTAATAAGCAATATCAATGTACCTGTAGATGATATTTGGGGCTGTTTATTCATCGTATAGAGCCAGGCATACATTTAAAATTTAGCAAACATTTATTGAGTGTATCCTAAGTGCCTGACGACTAGTAAAATGATTAATAAATGTCTGACAACATTCTATGACTTGAACATCTAATCTCCAAAGTACTTACAAAGAAATGGATCTAATTCAAATTAACCTAGTCTTACAAGTATGTGAAAGTACAATCTAATGTCATAACATAAATGTCACTCATAGCCTTGCCTTCTACCCCTTTCCTCAGGTAAAAATCTTGGGGGATAATCTTAGCCTGAATCTTTGACATCCTATCTCATCATCTCTTTCTGAGTTGGATGGCTATTCTGTACTCTCTAGTGGCCTCTGGACTCCCTAAGCACTCAGCTTCAGGCGACATCACATTCTGGTACAGTAGCCATCCTTCTTCTTACTCATCATTATAAATTAATTTTCCCTGCTTTTCTGAGCTAATAACTTTTCCACTTCCTTCTCTGTTAGTTCAATGTGCCTACCAATTACCAGTTCCAACTTATCAGTTTTCTTTCTTCTCTCCACAGCCTCTGCTTTATCTAACCAACTCCTTTATTTGTTCATTTGAACTTTCCCCTATCCATTCACAAATACCACCTCCTACATGATCTACTCTACAGTAAGTTACCCAATCTGACTTCTCAAATCAAAGACCTAAAATTCCTTTTCTTTCACAATCCAGGGCTAAACCAAAAAGAAGATACTGCTTTCCCCCCACTCCAATAACCTCCTCAGACATTTTTCCATCGGAAACCAGAAACACTTCGCTCAGAAATTCATCTAAATATTGAATTTTGAGATTAGGAGTCTTAGCACTTTACGCTCACACCATTACTTATTTCCTGCACCGTCCATCTGTCTGTTGTGGAGTTGTCTGCGGAGACTATAATCTATCTTAGGTTGTGAACATCTATAGCATTGCTTCTTCATGACTGCCTCCTAGCTCTGTGAGGCATGAAATCATCCTCAGGGTGTAACATTTCCTTCTGCCAATTTCTGAGTAGGGATTTGGGTGTGGACATGGCAGGAAGAGGAGGGAAGAGATGGTACAAGGTAAGGCAATATCTGAATATACCTGAATATGTCTCATTATTAGGCAGCTTCTCCCCAAATATCATCTCTTAAAAAAATGAGTCACTTCACATGGAGTACTTGCCAAATATCTTATATCACGGAAATACTTTCTCAACTACTTTATTCTGAGCAGCAAATAACACCGGATGGAGATTTATGAGGCTGAAACAGCCTCAATCGGTACTAGTTTGGGAAGCTTGTAGATGTTATCTGATATGAGCAGCTTTTTAAAAAGAAAAAAAAAACCCACAGATTTAGTCACTATTCCTGGATACTTGACAATTTCACACGTTGGATACCACGTTAAAGAAACTTTGGTTTTCAAAAAATCCTAATACCAGGCAAATGGCTGGGATAAAATTTGCAGCACAGTATTACGCACTCAGATTCAAAAAATGAAATAGAAATGATGGCAACAGGGTCCAGAAAACTGTATTGGGCTATTCAAAAAAGAGCTCTAGTGATGATGAAAGACCTGCTGCATTTCAGCTGTCTCCAAGATGCACGTGAAGAATCCAAATAAATATTATTATGTCAGATGTGAACTCAGAAAATGGGTTCTAAAAGAATATATCATTATACATAAGATGTGATTGTAAGTAAATATGTGAGATTAAGTGAATGAATCAAATACTGTAAGTAAACATTTAACTCATCAATATCCATTACACTTGCCATAATTAAGCTAGACAAAAAGCTTTTGGGGGGGATTATATAACAAGGGAACTGGTGTCTCATCAAATATTGAGGTTGGCCTTACATTTGGGTGTTCATGGGGTGCATGAGTGCCTATGATGTGAGTGGAGCTAGGTTTGGATGGACAGACAGCTGGTCAAGCAACTGGCTCAAGAATTGAAGAACAGTGATATATTTTCTCATTGTTTCATAGCAGGGTCACAAGTCCGTCCTGTGCTAAGAGAGACTGGGACAGTCTGGTCTGAAGGACAAGAACGAATTCACTTTAGCTCACTTTGTTCTATCCCCAGAACTGCGAGTGCTCACTGAATATCATCCATTGATGGTTAGGATGTGCCATGAGGTTGTTTACTGTGGCATTTACATAACACGAAGGAATGGAATCTGCAGACAAAAAAGGTGGAGAAATGTTCAGCTTAATCGAATCATGTGTGATCCATATTTAACCCTATCTGTAAGTTCCTCCAGCTATTTGTTTAAACTGACTCCTGGGCTTTTCCCTAGCTAAAAGGCCTCCTTTTGTTGAGCGATTTCAACGTATAGTCACATTTTGAACTGTTGCCAGCTAAAATTCTTGCATTAGGCTCCATGGCTGTCTGTTCCACCAAGACAAATAAGAACTGGCCCAGCCCCTCATCTGAGTGCATTGTTCATGGTGCTGAGCAGTGATTTTCCATGTCTGCCTGTCTTTGCGCTCACCCCAGGAGGGAGGGTGAGCCTGGTTTATTGAGCTTCTCATTTCTCACAAAGCAGCAACATCTGGAGGGCTGAGCAGTTTGTTGGCAGGTCCAGCCCGAAGGAATTTCGGCCATGGTTCCGATTGGCTCTTATCAGTAGGTGTCACTAAAGACAGCTTCAGAGACAGAAAAATAAATAGGCCAATTAAGCAATGCCAAGAACAGACTATTTTATAGCCATTTCTGCTCTTTTTATTGTTATTCTAACGGCAGAAGTTTCAAGATTCAAATTATCCTCTGGCTTTTTCTTCCCCCACCCCTCCTGCAAATGACCACTTTTCCATTTTCCAAGTGCCTTCCTTTAGAGAGTGGGGCATTTAATTAATAAATTTATTTTGTGGTGCCTCCTGATGTAGTGAAAACAAAATGAAAACAGATGAAGGAGATTAACTCGAACACTGTATTGCAACGAAGCTACAGCTGGGTGTTCATCTGCACACAGGCTAATGAACACTTCACCAGCCCCTTTCTCTGTGCAACGTGAGACACTCAGCAAATGCAGGGAGCAAGACAACTCACCCCACCCCAGCCATGCTCACGTGTCCCCAGAGCATGCATGCATGGAAACTCGGGTGTGAGACCACGCATTTGTGAGGCAGTCAACAGGGGAGCTCCCAGGCCTCTTCCTGGTAAGGGGCCAGACTTGTTCACGGTGGCCACCATGCACACGGACTTCACTTTTTGGTGACTGAGGCTTTCCCGCCAGCAGATATAGGCCCAGTGGGGAACTCCAAGTCCAAGCAACATCATATACATGTAGGAGAATTTACTGATATTCCTAGTTGGCAGACACCTCATATAAATCCACCTGTAGTTATCTGAGAAAACCAAGTTGGGAACAATTCAAATGGATGGATTTTGTTAGCAAAACGGGCTGTGAACAAAACCGAGGCGTGGATTCCAGCGTCAGCACAGCACATTCGGTACTCAGGCAGTGTTGGTTGAATGAATGAGGTACCTGCTCGCTCAGAGTATCAGTAACCTGTTCTGTGCAGATCATATGTATGGTCTCTGTCGTCCGCTTATGTACGCCAAATTTGCACGCATTTTGGTGGGTGCTTTCATTCTTTCTGGCTTTAGGAACCCTGCACCTACATTAGGTAAGTAGACCCTTAGGTCTGAAGACCAAACCAATGACTTTTAGTTCCAAATCTCTCACAGTTATAAATGTAAAGATAACTGATAATAATAATAATAGCAATAATAATAATAGCAGCTGTCACTTATTGAGTACTTATTCTGTGCCAACGTAAGTACTATACATTATTTCCTATGATCCCACCAGAACCCTATGAGATAAATGTGATTATTACCCCATTTTACATAAAAGGAAACTGGGACCTAACCTCATCAAGTTACTTGCTTCAGGGGACACAGTTAGAAAATTTTAATTGTTTAATATATGCTGGGCTAAAAGAAAAAAAAAGAAAAAAGAAAGAAAAATATTGCTTGTTATATGGCTGGAGATTATTTCTATACACAGCACTGTCATTTAGTCTCCAAGCTCAACAATGAATGACTAGTGCACCTAATTTTCCCCATGAACATTCTTCCTTGGCATCTTTCTGCAATTTTGGACTCCCCAATCCAAGTTACATGATGTCATTTTCATTTATTGGGTATAATTACTAAATTATACAGGCCCTAAATCCACATTCTTGTACTCTCGCCCACCACCCCCCCAAAAAAAAGAAAAGAAAAGAAAGAGAGAGAGAAATGTTCTGTGAAATGAAAATTACACATCAGAACTCAGAACCTACTGTCCCAGGAAGCTCTCAAACCACAGTGCCTCCACATAGAACTCACAGATACCTCTAAGATAAGAATGCAAAAAGCCAACCTTATACCCCTCTTTCAGATTAAAATTTCCAAATCTAAAATAACATATGTTCAGGCTAAAAAACTGACAGAGGTATTACTTCCACATTTTAACAGATTTTATTATTTATAAAGCATTAGAATACTTCGTGTTTTTTTATGAGATTTTTTTCAGATATATTTCACTGTCTGCCAAGGCATAACGTGTCCACCATAGACATACATACTCCAATCACATTTCAGATAATATTGCTTATCTCTCATCCCAGCAGAGGAACATTCTTGTGGGATCTTATTTGTAACAAACTTATGCTCAGAAAACTAGCTCTGGGGAAGTTAATCCTCCCTAGCTTTCAGTCCCCTTGATGGCAAGTGAGAGAAGAACATTTAGCGGGTATTTGTCATCCTTTTTGTCAAGATCAGTAATGTGTTTTATCCAGATGAATCGAAATATAGGGAAGGGTTCAGTAAGAGCATACCATGTGGGTCACAATACAATTTAGAACCAGCTTTGCTAGGACACCTGATCCTAAAGGAATTTATAAAATCTCAATCTGCAAACACTGAAGGCCCATTATGAATAGGACACTGTCTTGTACTGCCCAAGTAGATACACAGGAATAACACTATTCTTACCTTCATGATTGGCACACAATTAAAATAAAAGCTGGGATGGGTCTCATGAGAGATTTGTCTTTGAAGGAATAGAAGATGACCTCTGGGAGAATCAAGAAAAGGTTTTTTTATAAATTTTTTTTTCAACGTTTATTTATTTTTGGGACAGCGAGAGACAGAGCATGAACTGGGAAGGGGCAGAGAGAGAGGGAGACACAGAATGGGAAACAGGCTCCAGGCTCTGAGCCATCAGCCCAGAGCCTGACGCGGGGCTCGAACTCACGGACCGCGAGATCGTGACCTGGCTGAAGTCGGATGCTTAACCGACTGCGCCACCCAGGCGCCCCAAGAAAATGTTTTTTTAAATGATTATTTATTTATTTTGAGAGAGAGAGAGAGAGCTCGAGAAGGATGGGGAGGAAGGGCAGAGAGAGAGGGAGAGAGAGAATCCCAAACAGGCTCTGTGCTGTCTGTGCAGCCTGAATCAGGCCTTGATCTCAGGAACCATGAGATCATGGCCTGAACAGAAACCAAGAGTCAGATGCTTATCTGACTGAGCAACTCAAGTGCCCCAAGAAAAGCTTTTTAAAAAAATTTTTTTTTCAACGTTTATTTATTTTTGGGACAGAGAGAGACAGAGCATGAACGGGGGAGGGGCAGAGAGAGAGAGGGAGACACAGAATCGGAAACAGGCTCCAGGCTCTGAGCCATCAGCCCAGAGCCTGACGCGGGGCTCGAACTCACGGACCGCGAGATCGTGACCTGGCTGAAGTCGGACGCTTAACCGACTGCGCCACCCAGGCGCCCCAAGAAAAGCTTTTTTAAAGAAGCCTCTTTAAAGGCTTTGGGATGAGCCTTCATGGAGACATAGAATCCATTGTCGAAAAGTCAATACAAGGGAACATTGAGGAAGCGCCAAGCAGAAACTGCAGACTAGAGGAGGAAATGCAAAGGGTTTAATAAGAATGTGGCTGAAGATTAGGCTGCAAAAACCGACAAGCATCATTACGGTGAACCTTGAAGGCCGACTGAAAGATTTGTGCGTAAATCAAAAAGCAGAGGGGAGCTACTGAAGCCTGTGGGGTGGAGGTACAGTGAGATCAGCCCCAAACTTCTGGATGCTTCTGGCAGCAGTGTCTAACATGACATGCAGAGAAGGCAGAAGGGATGATGGGAGTGGACTCTTAGGGTGCTATAGCAGCACTACAGATAGTAGCATCTGAAAAAAGTGAGAAACTTTTGTGAGCCCCAGCAGAAGGGAACAGAGAGGTAGAAAGGAAAGAAACAGGATTTGATTGGTGACAGAAAGATGGCAGTTCTGTTACCAGCAATAAGAATGTCAAGAGGAGAGATGGCTTTTTACATCAGTGGAAATCACGGTTTGATCTGGGACATAGTCACTTGCCATTGGCACATGCACAGGCATTTTGAATAGGTCTAGAATTTGGCCCTGGGTTGTGAATTGGGGATTCCCCACTCCAGTGATAGCAACAGAAGCCATGGGAGCTGGTCAGTCACCAAGCGACGGGGCATGGAGAAGTTTACCTTCTACAGGCAGGTAAGCAAGATACTGGAGGATAAGAGAGTGTGGATGAAAAATAATGTGTGTGCTTTTGAGCCACACAGACCTGGATTCAAACCCGAGTCCATCTCCTAATAACTCTGTGACCTTCAGACATCTGTTTTGAGAATTAAATGTGTATGTAAAGCAACCAACACAAATGCCTGCTACAAAGTTAAGTAGAGTAAAACCTTGGATTGCGAGTAACTTGTCCTGTGAGTGTTCCGCAAGATGAGCAAACATTTCTAATACATTTTAACTTGATAGAGCAATATCTTACAAGTTGTACATGATGCTGAATGTCACATGATCACAACTGAGCCAATGGTTCTTCTCTCTCTCTCTCTTTCTCTCTCTCTGTCTCTGAGGGATTGTGGGTGATCATCTCCCAGACTTAGATGCTCAGTTTCAGACCACGGTATTTGGCAGAAATTAGTGATTTTTCAGCACGTTGGCACTAGTGTATTTTTTGTCACTTCCAAGCACCTATGGACAGTCCTTTGCTTTTCCATACAAGAGTAAGCTTAGGAATGCTTTGCTTCATTCTAGGTCAGGCTTCCTGCAAATAGAGACCCTTTCCTCTGCTGCTTTATTGCCAGTTTCATTAAATACAGTATATGACAAGAATTTACTAATACTGTACAGTCAACATCTGTATGAGCGTATACAATGGCCCCCATGCAGAAAAAGATTCCATTGAGCCAATAGATAGCAGTGATTCCATTAGTTATAGTGAAAGGCACTCTACACAATAACCCTCCTCTCTCTTGTCTCCCTCACACCAGCCATGAAGGTTTTCAAAGGTAAGTACAGGTTAATTTGTTTATTTGTCTTTATATTTTGTATTTTCTTTATTATTTTGTATTATATTACAGTACTGTAATCATTTTTATATGAATATTTTTGGGTTGTGAAACAAATCATCTGAGTTTCCATTTTTTCTTATGGGGAAATTTGTTTTTGATATACAAATGCTTTGGATTACAAGCATGTTTTCAGAACAAATTATGCTCACAAATCAAGGTTTTACTGTATTAAGAATGTGAGTTAATTCTTTTTTTGTTCAATGTTTATTTATTTGTTTTGAAAAAATAAGAGAGCATGAGCAAGGGAGAGGGCAGATGGGGAAAGAGAGAGAATCCCAAGCAGGTTCCTTGCTGAGCATGGGGCCTGACATGGAACTGGATCCCCTGACCCTGGGGTCATGACCTGGGCCGAAATCAAGAGTGGAGTGCTCAATGGACTGAGCCATCCAGGTGTCCCTAGATGTGAGTTAATTCTTAAAACCATTTCTGGTACTATTACCCATTCCTTTTGATTATCTTTCTATTATATTTGAAAGTTCATATTTCCAGAAATTCAATTTCCAAAATGATAGGTAAATATACTTTAGTATCTACAGGAAGGAAATATCTCATTTTAAAAGAAAATGATAAAAATCAATGATTTTTCAGAAAGGCCTTTGATTTGCAATCCACTATAATCATCTGAGAAGGCATAGACTCACATAGTTCACATGAGCAATGGTGGGGCTCAGGGTTCCACTTTCCAGCTGACCACCCTCTGTCATAATTCTCTATATTTCATAATAAAAATAAAACACATTCTTGAGCAGTCATACAAAAAGTATGAATCTACATGAAGCTGCAAAGTTGTACCAGTTACATCATCTGAACAACATGGATTATTATTGTTTATCCACCACAAATGTTACTGGTCCTAAGCAAGTGGGCAAGCTTCTTTAGCCACTGAGACTTCCATTAATGAGACCCAGTGGTTCGTATAAGGACTCATTAGTGTGTCAGAAATCAAGACATTCTCAGACAAAAGAAAACCAAGAGAACCTGTCACTGGCACACCTAACCTAAACCCAAGGACTGAAGAAAGTTCTCTAAGAAGAAAGGAAATGATAAAAATAGGAACTTGGAACATTAAGAGCGAAGAAAGAACACAGAAAGCAAATATATTCATAAATATAACAGACATCTTTTCCTCTTGAGCTTTTTAAATTATGTTTCATCATGAAAGCAAAAATTATAACACTGGCGGATGTGGTTTTAAATTAACAAAGAGGATGGGGCACCTGGCTGGCTCAGTCGGAAGAGCAGGCAACTCTTGACCTCAGGGTTGTAAGTTTGAGTCTCATGTTGGACACAGAGGTTACTTATAATATTTTTTAAAATAAAGTAAAATAAAATAACAAAAAGGAAATATGTAAGGCAGTTAGTTATATTGTAAATGGGGTAGGGTGAGCAATGAAATAGGAGGTGATGTGTCTACACTTTATTCAAATTTGTAAAATGTTGACAGCCATAGACTGTGATGATAAGTTATATAAGATACACAGACAGAGAAAAGATACACATATCAAATTACGTATATAACAAGCTACAGAAACTATAACTTTATAAACTCTAACTTTTAGGAAAAAATGTAGAGAAAAAAATCTTCAGAACATAGGGCTAAGAAAAGAGCTCTTACATTTCCCACTAAAAGTCTTAGCTATGAAAGGAAAAATCAATCAATGGAACCTCATTGAAAAGAATAATGCTCTGCTTGACACCCTGTTAAGAGAATGAAAAGACAAGCTACAAACTGGGGAAAAAATATTTGCAAACCACGTATCCAACAAAGGATTTGTATCTAGAAACTGTAAAGAACTCTGAAAACTCAGCAGTTAAATCCGATGACAAAATGGGCCAAAAAAAGCACTAACAGGCATTTCATTGAAGAGAATGCGCTCACAACAGATAAGCCCATGAAAGAGGTACAACTTCGATAACCATTAGGGAAATGCAAGTTAAAACCACAATGAGGTATCACTTCACACCTATCAGAATGGCTAAGAGACAGTGAGAACACCAAATGCAGACAAACTGCATAACTTACAGGTTACTGCTGACGGGAATGGACAATGGTACATCCACTCTGAAAACACGTTGGTAGTTTCTTTTTTCTTTCTTTCTTCTTCTTCTTTTTTTTTTTTTTTTTTGAATTCTTCTCCAGGCCTGCTTGGTCTTTTTACATACTCTATCTGGCCTCACGTTTTCAAGTCTTCTGTGTCTTTGATAATTTAAGACACACTTCCTCTAAGTCATTATCAGGCAATGCTTTTTCTTTTTCTTTTTCTTAATGTTTATTTATTTTTGAGACAGAGAAAGAGCATTAGCATGGGAGGGGCAGAGAGAGGGAGACACAGAATCTGAAGCAGGCTCCAGGCTCTGAGCAGTTAGCACATAGCCCGATGCGGGGCTTGAACTCATGAACCTCGAGATCATGACCTGAGCCAAAGTCGGACACTTGCCCAACTGAGCCACCCAGGAGCCCCAGCAGTTTCTTAAAAAACAAAACATCCAACTACCAGATGACTTGGCAGTTGCATTCATAGGCATTTATCCCAGAGAATGCAAACTTATGTTCACACAACAACCTATGTAGGAACGCTCATAGCAGCTTTAGCCACAATAGCCAAAAACTAGAAACAGCCCAGATGTCCTTCACTGGGTGAATGTTGAGACAAACTAGGGTACATCCATGCCATGGAATATCACTCAGCCATTAAAGGAACAGACATCTAATCCGTGAAAGGAGTTGGATCACCATCCAGAGAACAATGCTGAATGGGGGGGGGGGGGAAGCTAACCCCAAAATTTACATATTTTATGATTCTATCTACATAATATTTCCCAAAGGACACAATTTTAAAAATCAGTTAGTGTTGCCAGTGGTGAAGGACAGACCTGAAGTGGGATATGAATAGTGGTTCAGAGCTCTAGAAAGGCAAAATGCAGGATTCTCATGGTGATGGAAACGGTTGTATCTCAAATGTATTAATGTCAAAATCCTAACCATGATATCCTACTAGAGTTTCGCAAGATGTTTTCATTGGAGACACTGGGTAAAGTGTACAGGGCTTCTCAGTGCATCGTTTCTCCCAACTGCATATGAATCTACAATTATTTCTAAATAAAAAGGTTAATTAAAAAAAAACCTCATGTCAGTTCTTTCTTGCTCCTTATTCAGATGGCATTCAGTAAGGCATCAAGATGATACATTAACAGACTCCTTTGGAAGGGGGAGGGACGGAGGGGGGAAGCAACAGAGAGAGGGACGTGAGGGAGGCTGGGACATGGGAGGGAGGGAGGGAGAAAAGAGAAGAAAGAGATACAGACCCCACAAACGCTCACCTGACCATTCTTTGGAATCATCTGGGAGAAATGGAGGTGGGAAGAACAGCTAGGAGGTTCCAATAGAAGGTGAAAGATGGCATCTTTGATTACAGAGAGAAAACTGCTTCCTTCTCAGTAAAGAGCATGAACTTACTCAATGTAAGAATTCCTCTTGGCATGAAGTCGCTGGAGTGTCCGAGAAAAATTGATGGCCCACAGGGCATAATTTTGCAAATTTTAAAGTTAAAAAGATATCTCTCTATCTGTTCCAGCACATGTGTGTCCTTGCAACATGATATTTATGATGTGAATTGGGCTGATTAAATCCATTTTAGGGTTCAGGGATTTGCACAACCTAAATATCCTGGTTCTCAGGGAATGAAGAGCTTCATATTTCCTTTGCAAATTTAGTCTCACTGACATCAATAGGAAGCTGTTAGTGATAAGGAGAACTTGGCACGGGGGTGGGGGTGGGGGGGCTGTGCACAGTTGGGGGGGTGGGGATTTAGCTGTGCACAGTTGAATGTCAATCTGAGTAAGGGACTCCTCAGCCAAGATTTCATGGAAACTCTTTACGAGCCCCCACCTGGGACTTTCATACACAGATGGTATATATGAGAAAGTATGACATGAGAGGTTCTCGAGGTTAGTAAACACAGAAGTGATGGATGCTAGAGATAGGGTAAACCTCATCATGGAATCTGGAGGCAGGCAAATTCCTGCTAGAGACTGAAAAAGAAATAGTAAATGAACCAGGGAATTAGAGCTGATGCTGAAACGTAAGATCATTACAGATGCCAAGTGCAAACTCACATCTAAGCTTCACAGAGCAAAACATAAGAGGGAAAGTTATTATCCTCCTGCAAATTCAGCTCTGGTACCCCGATATCACATAATGCCAAGAACCTAGCACCCAAAAACCAAAAGCGATTTTAAAAGGAGACGAAGAAAGTTCTGTGCAGTATATTATCTTTACTCTGAGCAACTCCCATTGGACTAGATTTTGAATACTATACAACCTAGCAAATCTTCGGGTGAGAAGTCTCCAACGAAGCTGGACTTGTCAGGCTTACTTACCCTTTATTAATATCAGACTGGAAGTACAGTATCAGGCCAAGTAATGATGTAAAAGCCAGATAGAGGAATGTTGCTAATTGCCAAATTTGTTATGGAATTATCACATTTTCTGTTTCAGTGCTGAGCTCTGGGAGATTCGCTGAACGAAAGCCCCAACAGAACCACACATCACAAAGATTGAGGTAAATAAAATTCAGAAAACAAGCCTGCGCATTTGGGCTCCAGACCCTCCAAAATAGATATCTTTGAGGAGAACAATCAATACAAACAGCCTTGCTGTTGGGCATAATAAATAACTAATTTCTGCATATAAACTCAAAGGCATGGTGGATGTGGAGACGGCAAAAATCTGGTTCCCCGCTGAAGATTTGTACGAGTATTTTATTAAGATTCATTTCCATCATGACCTTCAACCTGTCACTGCTTCCTTTCTGCCTTTCATGTTCTCTCACCTTGATGCAAGTCAAAATACTGTCTTGCTATATTGCTGACGTTTTATTTTAGGTAACTGTATAGTTTAACTTTGCTCCTACCATTCTTGACATATGGAAGCAATTAATTCATTTTCTTTGCCATCATTAGGATAGGAATCCCAGATATTCCAAATGTAACTTCATCAGAGATTTCCCTTAACTAATTACATAATATCTAACCCATTTTCTTAAAACTAAGACTTGCTGGTTAAGAGATAAAAAAAAAAAAAACGGCATTGCTTATAATAAACTCTGCATGCTACACTGTAATTTAAACTGTACTGTTATGTACGGTGAAGGCCTGAAAGTTTAGAGTTACTCCCCTTGGCAAACATTTTTTTTAAGGATTGCTTAAATAAGCAGTACAGAAACCAGATGTCATTTGGTAAGAGTATCTGAATGACCAAAAATTTGCTGTCTGGGTATTTTTTTTCCTTTATAAAAACAAGAAAAATTCTTTGGATTTATGTCATATTTAGCAGCTGTGAAACAGTGCAAACATCTGTTTGTACCTATGGGGAGCTGACCCGCGGGTTCCTCATCTCTTAATCACCAAGCATCAAGCCAGTCTCACATGCACTGTTTATTGTTTTCTTTGCCGTTGCCTCCCGCACTTCAAAGTTTTTAGACGCTCATGTTCTATTGGCAGAATGGAGGAACTAATCCATTCATTATAAGACCAGATGATTAGGATTTTTTGAGACATGATCACAGCACTCTCTCCACCCAGCCTGTGCCCAGAAACCCATCCACATTTGCCTCTAAATTCATTTTGGAGTGTCTACACTTCATCCAAATAATGCAAGATTTATGAGCCTCAAGCAAGATTATAGCAGCACATATACTAGCACAAGGCCTGCCGTCACCGTTTGAGGCCACACTCTTTAAAAAGTCATTTTAAAATAATTTGTTCCTTTTTAAACTATGCATACAGATATTACATTAGCTCTTATTTGGAGTTTTTCTGTTAGGGTTTTGCTACAATTGTTTTTTTAAAGAGCAGTAACAACGACAACAACAAAAGCCTTACCACCCTTGCACACCCAGGGAATATCAGTTTCTAAAGGCCAACATTTTTACTGCACTTTATAAATAGGGAAAGTACGCTGAATTGGAATCGAAGCTTGCCAGGTCAAATCAGCTGCTTTATTTTTACATTCTTTTTTTATATATAAAGTCTGCCAAACAAAGCATTCCTATTGCAAAAAAAAAAAAAAAAGTAAGAATCAGCTTCATTTTTATATATTAAAAATTACTAATTAAAATAAAGTTTCATTACCATGGCTTCCATTACAAAGAAGATACACCCTGTATAACGATGTTTCTTATGAGGATGACCCATCACAAAAACACTCTATTAATTAGAGTGATAATAAGTTCTTTGTAACAATTGATTCTTGATCAATGAATGCCTTTGGTGGCCCTAATTCATGTAACAGACATTCTGTACACTCTGTGCTATTTGCATTGTACTCTGGAAACAAAGAGAGGGCCATGTTATAGCTGTACTCTCACCATGTGGAAATTGTACTTGGCTGATTTCTCTATCTCAAACATTCCAACTGCCCCCACAGGGTGGGATGGGAGAAGGATGTACCCAACAAATTAAAGCCATAGGAATGTCCAGGAACTTGAAGGAATCTAAGGTAAAAACCACATGCACAACACCTCCCTTAATGTCCTGCTGGGTTCAAAGAACTACTTGTAACTCGATGACATGCTAAAGAAAGACTAGACCTTGGATTTGTCTCATCTTTATAAGCAGTATGGGCGAATGTACATATTCTGAATCTGGGATCCATAAAACAGACCAATTCCCAAGGTACCAATAGGTGTTCCTGGGAAAGAAGGTTCCATGGTCAATTAAATTTGGGAAATACTTATAGAAGATCCCCTCTTTGGAACAAAGACAAGGCCTATTAACAAATTAAAGGCTCTGAGAACTACTGCAGTAAAGGCATCTTATATTGTTTTTTATTAGAAAAAAAACTTACAGATAAAAACATGAAGAATAATCACAAAAACCCAAGTACTTACCCAGCAGCTTAAGAAAGAAATGTTACAAATACAGCTGAAGCCTCTGTGTGCCCTTCCCCCATCACAGCCCTTCCATCTCTCAGAAATAACAAAATACTAAATGTAGATTGTGTCCATGCATTTATTAATATTTTTATTATCTTTACATATATTCGTAAACAATAAGTAATTCTGTTTTTTATGTGTTTAGATTTTCTAAAAATCATATAATACTCTAGGTATTATCCTGATAATTCTTTTGGAGAGGACTCAAGATCCTATTTATGAGACCGTAATATACATAGCTATAGTTCATTTATTTCACTGATAAATAATTTTCAGTATATGAATTTTAAAATATTATGAGGATGACTCATCATAAAAATGCTGAATATAAAAATGAAAAATGTATGAATACATCCCAGTTTATGTATCTATTGAACATTTTGATTTTTTTTTTACAATTGCAAACAGCATTAGCGTTGGTATGTGAATAGAGAGAGTAACCAAACAGAACAGAATAGAGGCCAGAAACAGATTCATACATGTGTGGATATTTCACACATGATGGAGGTGACCCTTAAAACTTGGTTATCGGATGGTACACTTATTTATCAAAGTGAAAAAAATTAGATTACATCTTTACCTCACACCATATAGCCAAATCATTTCCAGGTATATTATACGATCAGTTGAGACATAAATGTAAAAAATAAAACATCAAATTCCTGGTAGAAAATATATGAGAATACATTAAAGAATAATTCCAAAACCAAACCTCAAAAGCTTAAACAATGAAAAAATATTAATAACTTAGGCTATAGTTTAATTTAAAACTTATATTCATCAAGAAATACTATTTAGGGGCGCCTGGGTGGCTCAGTTGGTTAAGCGGCCGACTTTGGCTCAGGTCATGATCTCGCGGTCTGTGGGTTCGAGCCCCGCGTCGGGCTCTGTACTGACAGCTCAGAGCCTGGAGCCTGTTTCAGATTCTGTGTCTCCCTCTCTCTGACCCTCCCCTGTTCATGCTCTGTCTCTCCCTGTCTCAAAAATAAATAAAACATTTTTTAAAAATAATAAAAAAAAAAAGAAATACTATTTAAAAAAAGCAAAGGGGCACCTGGGTGGCTCAGTTGGTTAGGCATCCGACTTCACCTCAGGTCATGATCTCATGGTTTGTGGGTTCAAGCTCCATGTTGGGCTCTGTGCTGACACCTCAGAGCCTGGGGCCTGCTTTGGATTCTGTGTATCCCTCTCTGCTCCTCCCCCACTCATTCTCTCCCTCCTCTCTCTCTCCCTCTCTCTCAAAAATAAATAAAGCTTTAAAAAAATTTTTTTTAAAAAAGCAGAAAAACAAAGCCTAGAATAAGGAAAAAATATTAGTAAAACACATAACTAGTAAAGGATTAGGATCCAAAATACATGAAAAAAATACTCTAAATTTTATTTAAACCAGCACTTTCTCAAGATTTGATTCTAATTTAAAGAAATGCTTATTGACATCTCATGAAAAGAACCAGTGTCCATGGGTACAATTTGGGAAATTTTTATATCATGTCAAAACTCGGAAAAGACTTTAGCTTAGGTCTCTATCCAGCTACCCACATTTATTCTTAGCAATGTGACACTAAAACAGTTCACCGCTCTGAACTTTGATGTTTAACCTATATGTGAAAATTGGCCCTATTATTTTATCATTAAGCTAAATAGTATGAAAATCTGGAAACTGGACTAAGAGTTACAGCCTGAGTGATCTTGCACCTTGCAATGACCTCTTAGAAATCCTTTCACCTCACCAACAGTGGCAAGACATACTTTCAGAAGTTAGGTAGAAGAAAAGCAATTCTGACAAGTTCTGCCTGAAAGATTTTCTATGATTATATAAATGTCCTCTCATGGTACACGTTCTATCTCTCACGCCCAGTAACCCTCAACATAAAGAGCAAAATACAAAGGGCAAACTATGCCCATGTCTTGACATCTACATGAAGGCTACATACAAATGGTCATAACAAGGGGCGCCTGGGTGGCGCAGTCGGTTAAGCGGCCGACTTCAGCCAGGTCACGATCTCGCGGTCCGGGAGTTCGAGCCCCGCGTCGGGCTCTGGGCTGATGGCTCAGAGCCTGGAGCCTGTTTCCAATTCTGTGTCTCCCTCTCTCTCTGTCCCTCCCCCGTTCATGCTCTGTCTCTCTCTGTCCCAAAAATAAATAAACGTTGAAAAAAAAAAAAAAACAAATGGTCATAACAAAAAGTTCAAGAGAAATAAGCTGCATGAGAATTTGAAACACACATAAAAGAAGTAAAAATACATTTTTTACCAATACTTGCAACTCCAAAGTCACAATCAACTCAGGAAAACCATTTCAAATGAGAGACTAATCTAATACAGTTCTATTTGTGAAGATTAACTCCAACATCCATGGAGATGCCATTCTTCACTGGGACTTACAGAGTTTTTCTTCTGTCCTGAGAGCAAGAAAGCTTATGTGGGAAACCATTTTTGTATACAACACAAGAGCAGAATCTTCCTTTGCATGTTAAATTCTTCTTTTTTTTTTAAGTGGAAAGCTCTATGTCATAATAGGAAAGTAAAAAAAAAAAGAAACTGCTTATAGTTCAGATATTGAAGACAATTAAAAAATTATAGTAATAAATAAGCTTAGGATAAGTAGTTGGCTTATGTAAGTCCTGTAAATTAACTTTTCAACTTTAATTTCCAGAAATATCACAGACTAGAAATCTGAAAAAATGTTTTTGTTTTTTAAAAATATGGTTAATAAAATATATTAAACATTTTATTAGCAAAAAAGTAAAGAAGCTGTAAAGGTTAAATTGAAATAAGAAATCTCTGAGGTCACCTAGCACTAATAACTTTTATTCTAAGAATATCTGCTGAAACTTGACCTTCCATTTTGATGACTTTGGGGAGATAATTCTCCACAGGTCTCTCTTGTTTCTGCATGTCTTATAAGAAAGGCACTAGCTGCCCTTTGTTGTAAACTGTCTTTTCAAGAATGTTTGTTTACTGAGCAGCCTTGGAAGACAGATACAATGTCTCCCTCTGGAGCATAAACCAGGCATGCTTTACTTCCTATTATAAAAGAGTTAGGTTCCCTAAGCTCAAGGTTGCTAATAATACAGTCCACTGGATGTATAGATGTCATCTGACACCTCTTCCTGTCACCTTGCAGAAAATGAGCCTTGAGGAACCAGTGCAAAATGTTGACACTCTAGCTACCTCTATTGAAAGAAAAATAAACTCTCTTTCACCTTTCACTCAAGAGTCTCAACTCTTGAACCAGAGTCCAAGAAGCAATTGCTTGAAGGTAGGGTAAAAGCAGGATAAGAAAAAAAAAATCTCAGGCCCTTCATAGTTCTTGACAATGGCTACATGGGAATGGAACATGGAGCAAAAGCCTAGGGAGTGTTGAAGATGGAGAGGCTGAAACTTCAAAGGACTACAACCTTCTAGAAATAAGCTCATCATGTAGAAGATAACAAGGAAGAAGATAGCAAGGAAATTTGGTACTGGCTGAAAGGGACAAATCACCCAGGATAATTCATAACCATAAACTCTCCTCACCTGGGTTCCCAGACCAATTTTACCTACTTATGTAGTTCAAAATATTCTTAAATGAGGAATTTAATTTAGAGGTTACACATCAGCAAAAACACCTATGAAACTAACAGACACCATCAAAAATCAACATTAATCCAGACCTTAAAAAGTCCCAATGTTTCAAAAAACACAAAATACAGAAGGAAACAAAGTATCATGAGAAAGAATAAACAGGTACAACAGACAGCAAAATCAGACCCACAGATTCTCACAAAATAGCAAATCAGTGTGTTCAATATATTTAAAGAAATAAAAAAGAGGCATTAAGATGAGATGGAATGAAGAAGAATTTTTATTTTTTGAAAACAAAAGAAGAATTTTTATTTTATTTTTTGTGAGGTGAGTCATATAACAGAAAAACTGTTATCTGAGCTCAGTAAACTGATCTCATTTAAAATTTACTTCTCTAGGAAGCAAAAGAACTGCGTTTGCCTCTTATCTACTCAGTCTTAGTATTTATTACTAGTGTTGCTACTGTTGGTTGTAGATCAATTTAAGCCTAATATCACTCTAAGTATGTCATGTGAATCATCTCTAATCCTAAAAACAACCCTGCAAGATACTGTCCACATTTTTAAAATATTAAAATAAGGCCTTACTCTTACATGCTCAAAGGTAGCATGCTCAAGATAAACCTTCTATGGCAGAACTTGCAGGACCAGAAGAGATGACTCCAGCACTGACACTCTGAATTTGAAGAAATAACTTTTAAAGTTTTAAGAAAGTTTGAAAAGGAAACAAATGGGACAAATAAAAATTAGAAAAACAGAAGTAAAAACTCTATTGAAAATTGAAACAGCATGTTACACAACACTGGACATAGCTACTAAATTGGAAGATAAATATAAAGAAATACAAAAATGAGAAACCAAGAGAAGGAAAATGTAAAAAAAAGTTTAAGGGAAAATGGAAAATAACATGAGAAAATCTAATGTGTCTCTTGTCTCCAGAAAATAACAGAGAGAATGGGGGAGAAACAGCTTAAAAGAAACAATAGCTGAGAATTTTCCAAAACTGTTGAATGTTATGAACTCTTAGACTCAGAAAGTCCAATGAATCACAAGCAAGAAAAATAAAAAGAAGTATACTCCTAGACCCATGACAGTGATACTTAATACAAAAGATGAAAATTTTCTTCAAGTGAGCCAGAGAAAAAAGTTATGTTATCTAAAAATGAATAATAATTAGAGTGACAGCTCTTTCTTCTCGACAGCCACAAAGTCACCAGTGGAATGATTTATCCAATGTAATAAAAGAAAATAACTCTCTAACAAGAATTCTATGCCTAATAAATTATCTTTTTAGAACAATGAAAAAAAGTCTTCTCTCAGATTTACAAAAACAAAAAAACAAACAAAAAACAAACAGATTTGTTACCTTTTACCCTACAGACTTCACTAAAAAAAAATTCTACATTATATATCTTAGGCAGAAGAAAAATAATGGAAGATGTGGGATGCCATAGAATGTTGGAAAAAAGCTATTGTTACTAAGTGGGTAGATTTAAATCAGCAGTTCTTAACCAAAAGCAATTTTCCCCTGAGGGGACAATTGACAATATTTGAAGATTTTTTTTGTCCATGACAACTAGGGGAGAGGTAATTCTCCCAGTACCTAGTATATAGACACCAAGCATGCTGATACATCCCACAATATGCAAGACAGCTCCTCACAACAAAGATTGATCCAGCCCAAAATGTCAATGGAGCCAAGGTTGAGAAATACTGACCTGAATTAACACTGTGTAGAGTAGTAATAATAATTTGTCTTGTGGGGGGTTGGATCTAAAATAGACTACAGGGGCACCTGGGTGGCTCGGTCAGTTAAGCATCCAACTCTTGTTCTAGGCTCAGGTCATGATCTCACAGTTCCTGGGATGGAGCCCCTTTTCAGGCTCTGTGCTGACGTGTGGAGCCTGCTTGGGGTTCTCTCTCTTTCCCTCTCTCTCTACCCCTCCCCTGCTCACGTTCTCCCTCTCTTTCTCTCTCTCTCACTCTCAAAATAAATAAACATTTAAAAAAATAAAATAGACTACAAAAATAGAGTATAAAGAGAGAGGATGGCGACTAAAATATTCTATGGTCTTTGTGTCATTTGAGAGGAGTGATAAAAACTGAGTCACTGTAGGCTTTAATAAGTGACTGTATTAAAATATTAAAGGTAACTACTAAATGTATCTATACACTTTAGAAGTATATTCTCTAACCTAGTAGAAGGATATGGAATGAGAATAAAGGGAAAAATAAAGAGGAAGCTTGAAAAGAGAAAAGAAATGTGGAAAGAAAAGGTGAAAAAAAAAGAGGAATATCGCAGAAATAAATACAAATGCATCAGCAATCAAAATAACTGTAAATAGAGCAAAACACTTCAGTTCATAGTAAAAGCTTGTCAGTCTAGATAAAATAAAAATTCCAGATAAGTACTGTTTATAAAAGATACTTGCAGGGTCACCTGGGTGGCTCAGTCTGTTAAGCGTCTGACTTCGGCTCAGGTCATGATCTCACAGTTCATGAGTTTGAGCCCCACGTCGGGCTCTGTGCTGACAGCTCAGAGCCTGGAGCCTGCTTCGGATTCTGTGTCTCCCTCTCTCTCTGCCCCTCCCCCACTCGTGCTCTGTCTCTCTCTGCCTCTCAAAAATAAAGAAACATAATAAAAAAATTTAAAAAGAGATTTGAACTAGATAATATTTAAAGTTCTGGAAATCCCTAATACAAACAATAATCTTTTACTCTCCATTATTTATTATGCACATTTACTGTCACTACAATGGTAGACTTGGAAGGCAGACATTTTATCTTATTTTTATTTATGATTTTTTCAGTTTTATTCAGGTATAATGAACAAAGTTGTAAGATAATTTACAGTGTACAATGTGATGATCTGATATAAGCATACATTATGAAACGATTCCCCCCCATCAAATGAAGTAACACATTCATCCCCTCACATATTTACTTTTTCTTTTTTTGTAAGAATATTTAAGTTCTACTCTCAGCAAATTTTAATTATATAATACAGCGTTATCAACTATAGTCACCGTGTTGTACTTCAGGCATTCTATTTTATAGTATTCTGTCTCTAACTCCTGGTGCAACCACTAAAATTTGGGTATCTCAACAATGATCTCTGATGAGGAATTCGATACCAAAGGACAAACCATTTATTTAATCAGATCCAAGCTTCAGAAAAAACTTGAGATCCTACAAAGAAATTGAAGTAGAGACATAATCCACAAGCAGCTGCATTTTGAGGTAAATCCTGCCTGCAGATCTGTATGCTACACATTTGTTTTTAAAAGCTTGGCATCTGACTGTAACCTGAGGAATTTTGGTTAAACATTTCTTTATGCAAAACAAAGAATGTTGAGCAGTTAAATATTTTACCTCTGAGGCTAAAATTGGGTTATTTTTTTTCCTCTCTTCTGAATGTTTAAGGTGGAAAACCAAGTGTAAATTGTTCAAAAGATTTCCAGTCATTAAAATCTTATCATCTACGAATGAATAGTGGTAACCCACTCCTTTGAATGGTTAATTAACTCAACAAAGATGTATTACGCATCTTCTCTTATAACTGAATGAGTCAGCAGTCTTTGCTGAGCATCTAGGAGATGTGGAGAGAGCTCTGGTAAGACAGAGAAAATGGGAGAACAGCACCTTCTAAGCATCTCACAACCTGACTGAGGAAAAGTGAATATGTAAATTGAAAAGGACCAGATGGTAATTGACACAATACAAAAGTAATCAGTCAATAAACATTTTTTTCAGCAGATACTCATATGAACAAGATTAATCCATGCACTCCCAACCTAAATTCAAGTGCTAACGGCTCAAAGGGGGATCAAATTAGCTTGGGTGCTCAAAGGGTTAAGGAATGGTTTTAAAAAGCGGGAAGCCAGGAGAGGGCAACCGTGCGCCTGACAGCAGGACACGTGCCGAAGCTTCAGGTAGCAATGCAGTTCCCTCCTTCTACCAGAGAAGGTGGGTGAGGTGAGACTCCACAGGAAGGGAATACAGTCATCTCTAAGTTCACCTGTAGATGTGGTTTGTGGACCACCTGTGGGAGAATCATCTGGAGACGGTGTTATAAATGCATATTTCTCCAATCTGCTACAGAATCAACACATCAGAACCTTTGAGAATGAGCTTCGGAAATCTGCACTTTGAATAAACTGCAGGTAATTCTCCCCACTGAAATTTCAGAACTGCTCACTAGATGAGAACAAGGGTGTCAGATTAGCCTGTCTCCACAGCCTTGTGATAAGTTGCCCCCTTCTACTGCTCAGCCTTTCTAAGCCTCATTTCCCCATTTGTCAAATGCAAACAATAAATACTATCCACCTATAGTTTTGTAACGATCACATGATTCACCATCTAAGATGCTTAGGCAAACAGTGAGCACTCGATAAATGCAATATAAATTAGAATAAGCTCATGAAGAATTCACCAACTATAGTCAATGATAATATATTAAACACTTAAAAATTTGTTAAGAAGGTAAATCTTATGATAAGTGTTCTTTCCACAAGAAAAGATTCTAAAGAAAAGGAAAAAACTCACCAAATGTGAACATGTGGAGCAGACACAAGGAGGGTATGAGACAGGAAAATTCTAAAAGGGCAAGGCCAGAGGTCGGTCTGAGCAGGAAGTTGGTCCGTTGAGGACATGTTTCCAGTGATAACCTTTACTTTCTAACCACTGCCTACATGCCAGGCTACTTTCACATTGACTCAAAAGCTCCTTAGGATCACTTTATGAAGTATAAATTTAGTAGGGCTTTAGCTGAAGGTCAGGGAGGTTAAGTGTCCAGTGCAAAGTCACACAGCTAGTAAATCACATGACACACATTAGGCAACAAATTGTGTCACAGTCAAATACCCTAAATCTAACCTGAGAGGCACCCAGCATGACCTACATGGGACAGAGATGAGTCAGGTCAGTTTCAGGCATGCCCTGGAGTGGAGCCAAGTTCTGAGACCAAAGGGTACACACAGGTGTCAGGCTCAGGAATGTGGGGTCAGCAATAGAGTCCTACCACCTATTCTGCCAAGAACCTTCCTTATTGCCCCATGTTGTTATTAGTGACCATAAAGATAGAGAAACAGCAGATATTTATTTCCTGCCACATGTTTTAAAATGTGGAACTCTAAACCATTGTTCAATTACCCTGCAGTCAAGATTTGTTATCAGTATTAAATGAATTTTAAGTCTTGTATTCTACAGTATTCTTGATAGAGGTAGGTAAGGTGAAAAAATCTGAGTACAGAAACCAGAGCTCTAAAAGGATCACAGTTTGCCTGGGAAAACCACCACAATGGATACCTATTGTGTTTGGCCAGCATCTATTCCCCCTTCTGAACTAGCACCCTGGTTTTCATTTTGGTACCACTCCTCCTCATTTAAGTCCTTGTGGTTCTGATTGAGTTGACCTCTACTCCCAGATTCCAGCAATGGACACATGACCCAGGCTTGCCCAATTAGCATATTCCATGCCTCTGGTGACTCATTGGCTCAGGAATGGCAAGCGATCTAATTAATCCAATCAAAAGTTGATGTCAGACTTTGAATTAGAATATCAGGAAAGAAAAGCTCTTCTACTGGGATTGGATTTGCCAGGAACTAGCTACATTTTCCAGGGCACACTTTATGGAGTACATTGGCTGCATTATTTGCACTTCTGGATCCTGCCATGTGAAAATTTTCACTCCTAGCCTTTTCAGGTGTGCAAGCCAATGATTCTTTTTTTGTTTGTTTTTCCTAAACCTATTTAAATTAAGATTTTCTGGGGCGCCTGGGTGGCGCAGTCGGTTAAGCGTCCGACTTCAGCCAGGTCACGATCTTGCGGTCCGTGAGTTCGAGCCCCGCGTCAGGCTCTGGGCTGATGGCTCAGAGCCTGGAGCCTGTTTCTGATTCTGTGTCTCCCTCTCTCTCTGCCCTTCCCCCGTTCATCCTCTGTCTCTCTCTGTCCCAAAAATAAATAAACGTTGAAAAAAAAATTAAAAAAAAATAAATTAATTAATTAATTAATTAAGATTTTCTTTTTATCACTTAGGAAAAAATGCTAACTAATTGAGAGCTACATGCAACTCAAAGACTTGTCACCAACAAGACTCTTGTCACCAACTCACACTTAACATGAACTGATTTTGTGGGCGGGGCACATGAATAGTAAGAGAATTGGGATGAGAGAAAAAAGATTGGTCCTTAATCCATGGGCAGGGCTAATGATACTAGGGCATGACCTGCAAAAATAATAATTTTTTAAAAAGTGAAGATAGAAATAATAAAGGTGAGACTTACGAGGAGAGAATCCAACTGGATCATGCACCCCTGCTTTCTGGGGGAAAAAAAAGGCAAAAACTTAAATATGAAAATAGACACTTAGCAAACATGTCCCTAATCTACAAAGGTGTAGGTGAGAGAGAGGTAGGAGGGGATGCATTTTTAAAAGAGGTAAAGAGACTAGAATAGAACCAGCAAACGACAAAGCATTTCAATGTAGGGCATACTGGGGACAATTTTCAGCAGAAGGAAGCATTACAGTCAAGAATTTTGACTCAAAATTTAACTTGGGCAGTTAATTCAGTCTGTTGTTTAGGGGACAAATTTAGAAAATATACCTGAAAGTATCATTACTAGCAAACATCCTATTTTCACATACATTATAAGAAAGTTGGAAAAATAGCCAGCACACAATTCATAATGCTTGAATTCATTCATAATCAAGACTATCACCTGCCTGACAAAAGTGAAAGTAATTTAAGTATGTAATGCCATTTTAATACAAAAAGAAACCTCAACCCCCTAAGTACTCTCAGGCAAAGAAATAGTCTCTGTCCCCATAGGTGGATTTTATAATCCCATCTGAATCAATAGCATCTGCTTTTAACTGATGTAATTAATAGATTATATAATTCCACGCATCTCTGCAGGTGCCACATGATCAAATAAAAATAGATTAAGTATGGGAAGAGAAGAAAGCCACTTATTTGGTTAATCCTTTCCAACCAGGAGTCTAATTCAAGGCCCACCTGTAGCTAGATGACATAAAATGTCTTATTTAGATCTAAAGGACATGAACTTAATTACAACAGAAAAAAAATTTTTTTAAGTTGAAATCAAAGAGACAATATAAATAAAGAGGCCCAGTAACTGGCATGAAAAAATGGAAGAACACATTACCACGGTGGTGAAATTTTATTATACCTCATTCAAATCCTTAAACTTCAGGTATATTTGCGTTATAAACTTGGGAGTGACTTGAAGATTTAGCCAGAGTTAATGTATAATCATTCTAAGTGACTGTATTAACCACTGCAGTACTATTTTATGCAAGTTAAGAACTGAGCATCAGGGGCGCCTGGGTGGCGCAGTCGGTTAAGCGTCCGACTTCAGCCAGGTCACGATCTCGCGGTCCGTGAGTTCGAGCCCCGCGTCGGGCTCTGGGCTGATGGCTCAGAGCCTGGAGCCTGTTTCCGATTCTGTGTCTCCCTCTCTCTCTGCCCCTCCCCCGTTCATGCTCTGTCTCTCTCTGTCCCAAAAATAAAAAAAATTTAAAAAAAAAAAAAAAAAAAAAAAAAAAAAAAAAAAAGAACTGAGCATCAGTGTGGGGATTCCTAATGCCATATATAGGGATAGACTACATGTATTTTCCTCTGTATTTTCCAGTATACTTTGTCTGTGCTTCTTAGAGCCCTGTACACATTACATTACGGTCAGTTGTTTCTATGACCCATGCTTCCCTGGACCATAAGCTTCCAGAACCAGGAAGCTTTCTTTCATTTTCTGTTCATTTTCTGTTTCATTTTCTTTTCATTTCTGTTCATTTTCTTTCACTTTGTTTCTAGTACAATGCTAAACCAAAAGGAACTTTGGCAAACTAATGTCTTCCTTTTAATTTGTAATAAAGTTCGGTATTTTTTGACAATGAGTTAAGCAAGAATTGTAAAACTAATGATGTTTTGATACACTAACCTCTGAAATATACCTGTGAGCCATTTTAAAAAAAAATTTTTTTTCAACATTTATTTATTTTTGGGACAGAGAGAGACAGAGCATGAACGGGGGAGGGGCAGAGAGAGAGGGAGACACAGAATCGGAAACAGGCTCCAGGCTCTGAGCCATCAGAGCCCGACGCGGGGCTCGAACTCACGGACCGTGAGATCGTGACCTGACGCTTAACCGACTGCGCCACCCAGGCGCCCCATTTTTTAAATACAATATCCAAATCCAGGAGAAGGAGAGAGGAGGATTATCTTCACAAATGAATAAAACCATATTTACATAAAGAAGTCTTGATATTATATATGGATTTGTTCAGAAATTACAGTGTATCAATTTTTAAAATAATGTATACACTCTATTTTATATATGCTTTTTAAAAATGGTGAACAGTAATAGTAGTATTTTAATATAATATTATTATCATTATTATAGTAATTAGTACTATATAAATAGTAGGGTTTTTTTCATTTAAAACATGGGGTTTTAGGGGTGCCTGGGTGACACTGTCAATTGAGAGTCCAACTCTTGATTTCAGCTCAGGTCATGATGTGAGAGTCATGGTTGAGCCCCACATCAGGGTCTGCGCTGAGCATGGATGCTGCTTGGGATTCTCTCTCTCTCTCTCTCTCTCTCTCTCTCTCTCTCTCTTTCTCTGCCCTTCTCCCCTGTGTGCTCCCTATCTCTCTCTAAAATTAAAATTAAACTTAAAAAATAAAAAAAAAATTGTTAAGATGTTTTTAAATAAAGGATTGAAAAGCTGTTGTGATTTCAACACGTCTAGTCCCAAGGAAATCCATGGAAGACCATGAGGCCTCAAAACCAAGCACAGCATGCAGAAGTTTATCCAATTGAGAACATAACCATCAAGAAGCAGCATCGCCCTTAAATCTGCTGGTGCAAAACAGATCAATAAAAGTGTTGGAAGGTCACTGATTGCAACCTATGGGACTAATAAAATCTGTATCTTCAATCCCAATCCCAACCCTATGTTTCAGGCTTTGTATCCAACCAGAGACTTCCCACTTGGAGGTTCCATAATATACTGACTTCACCCACCCTTCCACAGAGGAACAGACTCAAGACCCAGACAGCCTGAGTTTAAGTCAGCAAGCTGCTCAACCTCAGCTTTACCATCTGAACAAATGTGATTAATAAAAAGCTCTACCTCACAGAATTGATGGGAGGGTTAAAAAGTGTCTAGAACATATGAAATGTTATATAAGGGTCTAGTAACATATAAAATCATATGTGCAGCCTTTGGTAACTTGTTCCTACCCACCTCCCAGTGGCTCACCACCAGCCTCCTGATTTCTTTTCTTTTCTTCCAAATCCCAAGGTCTTTCTGGCTTCAGAGCCTTCACCACCTTCTTGCTTTTCTGCCATTTCCTTCTGGTTTTATCCCAAGAGGCCACCAGAGACTTCCTAAAGTGATAATATTTTGTACAACATTCATGTTTTTTTCCAAAATGGTTCCATCTTGATAGAGTTTAAGAGGACAATAGGGAGCTATCAACACGGCAGGTATTGCCCTTGAATATCATTAGTATAGCACCATAAAAATTCCGGAGTCAAAGAGTTCATATTATCCTAGACCCTGGCTTCTCCATTCATTGGCCAAGATACCCTGTATCAGTCTCTAAATTCCCCATGCAGCATTGTTCTCTTCAAAATTAGGATAAAGTTTATACCTACCTTCCAAAATTGTTACAAGGATTTCATGAAGTGATGAACGCAGAAGGGCTCTACCTCCCAAAAAGGTTTTACAACATGGTACTAGTATTATTTTTATTAGTTGCTATTATTTTATCCACAGAAGAAGGATCGAGTTCAAGTGTTATCACCTCACAGCTAAACATAAGTCTTCATCTTTTTTTAAAATTTGTAAAGATTTTTTTAAAGTTTATTTATTTTGAGAGAGAGAGAGAGAGAAGGGGCACCAAGGAAGGGCAGAGAGGGGGAAGAGAGAGAATCCCAAGCATGTTCTGTGCTGTCAGCACAGAGCCCAATATGGGGCTCGATCCCACAAACCATGAGATCATGACCTGAGCCAAAATCCAGAGTCAGACACTTAACTGACTGAGCCACCCAGGTGCCCCAAGTCTTCATCTTGATAAATGCATTTCGTTGTAATTTGTGGCGGCTGATTAGTTAGTTGCGGTCTTGTGTGAAACAATGAAAAAATTTTCCAGTGTAAAGACAGTTCCTAAGTGCTATGTTGTCATAGACCTGGACTCTGTCACACTAGACAGCTTAATAAAGGTAGTCACTTGGTAATACAATTGGAATGTGTTAGGTATGTTTTCTTTTTATAAAACTTTCCCCATACCTGACAGACCAAAAAACAAAACAAAACAAAACAAAACAAAACAAAACAGTATCTCATGAAAAAAAAAAAAAAAAAGAAGAATAGGAAGAAAGCTAATATCGGAGGGCCTATTATGTGCCAGACATGAAGGAAAAGACTCAAGTTCAGCACAGCTCTCGTGGCCCAAGGACAGAGGCCAGCAGTGTGGCAGAACCCCCCCAAGGTCAAGGCAAAGTTACAGAAACTGTGGCCTATTTTAAAGGTTTTACATTTAATAAATCAATACCTTTAACTGGAAAGAAAAAAATCCAATGCACTATAATTGTACTAGCCATACAGAATTATTTCTTAAAACAGCAGTTCAAAGTGCACCCCAGAGCATGTGGCCTGATAATAGGTCACACACATAAAAGGTGTGCAATGAATAACTTCTACTTTCAGTTCTGCATGTCCTGGTGACTGTAGGTAAAACCTCACTTGGAGACCAGTGCACCAGCCTCCCCCCGGGGATGGGCATCGTTCAAAGCAGGGTGTTTTGACCTAACACTCTGATGCAGCCATTTGATGTTAAACCACCTTGTCAACACGTGAAATCACCATCTTTTCAAAAATATAAAAGAGATATTCCCTACCAGAACTGGAATCAGGTCTTATGAGGCCTAGGTCATATCCGAAGGGAAAAGAAGAAATTTGATGTGAAAATAAGTATTTATTCAGAATGAGGGGGAAAAAAAACCCCACAACAAATTACAAATTTTAATGAGCTGCAAAAAACCCAGAAAAATAACAATTTTTTATTAACTCCCTGGCAGACCTTCAAAGAACTTTTCCTATATTTTTTGACTATATTCTTCTTAATCATCCCTTCATATACCAATGATTTTGTGATATCAGTTCTTAGAGAGAAGAGGAAGATAATTCTATTTGCCATCTAGCAACATTGATCAAAATTGATTTTTAATTATTAATAGTTTTAGAAAAGCTGTTGATAGCTACTGATAGTTTAGCATCACAATTTGTTACTGGCAGATACACAACATTCTTAGGATTTTTGTCAAATTTTGGAAGACTCTGTCAGGTTTCTTTCATATATGACCTGTAGGATTTCAGGGCCTTGAGTTTTCTTGTTCACCGACCAATCTTAAATACTCTGATTTTTTGTTTGTTTTTTATTTATTTCTTTTAATTTTTAAATTTTATTTAAATCCAAGTTAATTAAAATATAGTGTAATAATGATTTCAGGGGTAGAATTTAGTGATTCATCACTTACATATAACACGCAGTGCTCATCCCAATGAGTGCCTTCCTTAATGCCCATCACCCATTTAACCCATCTCCCCCTCCAGCAATCCTCAGTTTGTTCTCTGTATTTAAGAGTCTCTTATGGTTTGCTTCCCTCTATGTTTTTTAAAATTTTTTTAATGTTTACTTATCTTTGAGAGAGAGAGAACGCGCACATGAGCAGGTTAAGGGCAGAGAGAGGGAGACACAGAATCTGAAGCAGGCTCCAGGGTCTGAAATGTCAGCACAGAGCCCGACACGGGGCTGGAACTCACAAACCCATGAGATCATGACCTGAGCCAAAGCTGTATGCTTACCCAACTGAGCCACCCAGGCGCCCTCTCTGTTTTTATCTTATTTTTTTCTTCCCTTCCCCTGAATACTCTTTGAACGAACACAATCTAATAACTAGTCCATGAACTTGTAATAATTATACATTGTAAGTTTTATGTTATCAACATCAATGTCAGGATTTCATTTTAAATCCAATAGAAATGCAAAACATCCATGTAATTCAGTGATATGTCCGGTTGCATAAAACACACAATGTCATAAAGGTAAAAAGTACTGCAAAGTCTGTAGCACTGCTATATATGTGTGGCCTACAAACACAGTATTTCTGATAAATTCCCTTTTGAAAGATTTCCAAAATATTTCTAAGTGAATCAACTACATTATCAAGTATATTCCTGGAAGCAAAGAACTTCCGTGTTAATGAGAACTTGAGGGGAATTGAAAGATTCTATTACAATTTTAACTGCCTGATTGGAAGAATTTTTCACAGATGGACATCTGGCTCCATAGAATTTGAACCATGTTTCTCCCCCAGCACCCACTGACTTTCAGTGGTAGGAGCTATAGCTCACTCCATGTTACCAAGCAAGCTCTGGCCTTACACTTCCCGGTCATAATGTTGGTGAGTGATAGCAATGGATGGCATGGGCGAGCCTAGAAGTCATTTCTATACCAAAACAGAAAGCTAAATAGTTGTATGTGCAAACAATATAAATATACCCCTCTGGCCTAAACGTCAAAGAATCCTAACTCCACTTTTCTGTAGCCTGTTCTCCAAAAAGTCTGGGGCAACCCCAATGGCACTCAACACGAAGGGGGATGTGACAGGAAGAGGTGAGCCTGGAAAGCGAAAGCAGCCTTCATTAACGGAAGTTAAAGTATTTTTCTTTTATACATTTTATAAAAGCAAGTGGGGGCGCCTGGGTGGCTCAGTCAGTTAAGCGACCAACTCTTGATTTCGGCTCAGGTCATGATCTTACAGTTGGTGAGTTCGAGCCCCACATCGGGCTCTGTGTTGATGGTGTGGGGCCTGCTGAGGAATCTCTCTCTCCCTCTCTCTCTGCCCCTTCAGAGCTCTCTATCTCTCCCTCTTTAAAAATAAATAAATAAACATTTAAAAAAATAAAAATAAAAATAAATAAAAGCAAATGACTGCATCTACATATTACTAGGGCCCAGCCAGGGCTTTTGAAGGGGCCCAAGCAAATGAGGGGCCTTGACATTATGCTTCAACATTTTGCAATGGAGATGCCTTGATCCCTAACTTTTACTCCATCCCTCACCTCAAACTTGATCATGTATTTCTGTATTATTTGTATACAGAATATGCTGTTTTGTATGAATGAGCTTCAATTTTAAAATCAGAAAACACAGCGCAAATTTTTAAAATCTGTTGGGGTTGATCAAGTTAGTCTCCAAGGCTAATGTGTTCCCCAACCTCCATTTTGAAGGACCTTAGTAATTAGTGAAATGCCTATATAGAATAGACTGCTAAGAAAACTGTTAGAAATTTAACTGAGTGAGTGGGATGCTTGGGTGGCTCAGTCGGTTAAGCACCCTACTTTGGCTCAGGTCATGATCTCATGGTTCATGAATTTGAGCCCCACATCGGGCTCTTTGCTGACAGCTCAGAGCCTGAAGCCTGCTTCAGATTCTGTGTCTCCCTCTCTCTCTGCCCCCACCCCCGCTTGCACTCTGTCTCTCTCTCAAAAGTAAATGAATAAACATTTTTAAAAAAATTAACTGACTTATGTGGATCCCGAGAAACTTAACAGGAACCTATGGGGGAGGGGAAGGAAAAAAAAAGAGAGAGAGGTTAGAGTGGGAGAGAGCCAAAGAATAAGAGACTATTAAAAAATGAGAACAAACTGAGGGCTGACGGGGGGTGGGAGGGAGGGGAGGTTAGGTGATGGGTATTGAAGAAGGCATCTTTTGGGACAAACACTGGGTGTTGTATGGAAACCAATTTGACAATAAATTTCATATAAAAAATAAAAAAATTAACTGAGTGTTTTCTGTGAAATCTGGCGAATATGAGATCCTATTATGCTACAAACATTCTCTTTGGATCCCCATTTTCACCTTGCCCAATAGATGATATGTACCCACCCAAATAGGGTTATAGAATCAAGAAGTCATCCTAAAGGTATTCATCCTATTGGTTTTCAAATGAAAAGATGGAATGAATACCTCAGTTAAGAGAGCACATCTATTTATTGATTAAAAGCAAATGATAATGGCAACCGTAATTTCATAGATAAATCCATCCACAACACTGAGATACAGATGATGCATGTGAATTCTCAGAAAATAAGCAGCCTCCTAACTTAGGATGAGGGGAGCCCCTTTTTGATGTTGGAAAACGTAGTAAGACTCTGTCTTCTCTTTCCATGTAGTTTGCCACCCATTTGGGACCATGTTTCCATACCATCCTTCTCCCAACTTTGACATTAACCCATCCTTGATTTCATCTCATCCTTAATCCTTACCCAGGAAGTACAGGTTGGAGATGAAGTGAAGTTCAAAGATGGGTAACTTTGATTCACATATTATTCATAATTGAAATAGATACACTTTAGGGTTTACTCTTTAGATTATGTCAAAATATTTCCATCTCAATATCACTGAATCAAATGGCTGGCTTCATCCAAACATCAAGAACGCTAGTGAGTTACATTATGAACCAAAAATCAGAGAGAATTCTATACATGTTGGTAAAATTCCTAAAGAATAAGTTTATCCTATCCCCATATTGCACAATACTTCCACGTGACACATTTCTCTAATTCTACCCCCTCTCCAATCATCCCTTGGCAATTTACTTTGTGGAAGTGTCTCAAAAGCTATTTTCAATAGAACTGAACCTTAAGGAGCTTAAAAAGCATACTCTCCCCTTTTATTCTGATGTCAGATTATAAAAATAAAGCAGCCCATCATAATTCTCCCATTCTGGAATTCTTTGGGACAGAAATTTTACTTTATGGGGGAAGAGAAGCCTAAAAATGCCAGAGGATCATCTCTTTGTGAAAGAATGCTAAGGAAATGGTGTTCCAAGGTAAGTGGCATTCATATATTCAACATACTTCCATTTGAGGACCCCTTTGCTGAGTCAGCACAGTGAAATTTAGTAAAATGGATCTATAAACTTTACATTTGATACCTTTTTCCTTAACCCGACCTTTACTTCAGGACATGTTCTCAAGACTAAGCATTCATTCATTCATTCATTCATTCATCTATCCATCCATCCATCCATTAAGGAATGATAACTTTCTGTGTGCCAGGGAATGAAGACACGGCATTAAATGAAAATGACATGGCTACTGCCTTCATGGAGCTGACAGTTGAGCAGGAAAGACAAGACAGTAAAGAAAACATTACTCAAATGATTAATTAATCATAGGATTTCCCTCTGTTGCCAGGAGTACTGGACTGACACTGTGAGTTAGGGAATAAAGACGTTTGCCAAAACCCCCAAATCCATACCTCTTCACCACAAACCCAAGGCAAGGGGTTCTTCTCTAGCCCCAAAATTGTAAGGAAAGAGGACCCTTATTGTAGGCTTAGATCTCTGACCCCACCCCTGAAACACCTGATCATGTGCCTACCCTGTGTGCTGGTGGTCAAGAAGACATGTTATCAGGGTGCACTTGGGTAGCACAGTCAGTAAGCATCCATCAGCTCAGGTCATGATCTCATGGTTCTTGAATTCGAGCCCCACATCAGGCTCTCTGCTGTCAGTGCACAGCCCACTTCAGATCCTCTGTCCCCTCTCATTCTGCCTCTCCCCCACTTGTGTCCTCTCTCTCTCTCTCTCTTTCTCTCAAAAATAAATAAAAAAAGAAACTTAAAAATTTTTTTTAAAAAGACATGTTATCAGAAGAGCAGAGATGGAGATGGGTAAGTTTGTTGATCAGACCAAAACAAAAAGACGATAGCGCTATATCCACATCTTTACAGGTCATAAGAACATGGAGCTTATTCTAAGAGCCAACAGAAAACCAGTGCAATGTTTTAAGCAGGAAATGAGTTACCCTGCTCACACTGTGAATAATGGTATAAACGGGGACAAGAATGAAGGCAAGGAGAACAGCTAGAAGGTTATTTCAGGCGAAAGAGGGTGATATCTTAGTTTAGGGTGGTGGCTGTGATGATGGAAAATGGTAGATAAAGTCAGAGCTGTTTACATAGACAAAATAGCAGGTGACTTACCATGAAAGGATAAGGAAAAGAGAGGTCAAGATAATTCATAGACTTCCAACTTGAGCAACAGCTCAGTGATCCTTAACCTGGCTTATTCAGTAAAGTCACCTGAAGACCTTACCCCCACTGTCCCAGTTCATTGGTTAAGCACAGGTATATTTTCAACACTGCTCAGATGTTTCAAATATGAAGTCAGGTTAGAGAACCCCTGAACTAGGCAGACAAGAGTTCCCAAGTAGGGAACACCTGACAGGAAGGGAGTTTGTGGGGAAATTCCATGAGTTTCCATACTACGTGGGTTTTGTCAGAGGAGTCCAAGCAATATGTCAAGTTCAGAATTGGACATACATGTCTGGATGATACAGGAAAGATCTAAATTGGAGACAGGTGAACATGACTGACATTTACATTGCGATGGAAGTCATGGCAGAATATGTAATTACCTAGGGAGAGAGTATGGTGAGAACACAAGAGGACCCTGAAAAACCCCTTCATTAAAGATAGAAGATGACGCGTCAGCAACGGAGGCAAAGAAGGAGTGCTGGTAATTTAGAAGGAAACCAGGAAAAATGGGGTTTGCCAAAGTCAATGCAAGGCAATGTTTCCAGAAGACAGTGTCTAAGTGGCTTGAAAGCCGTGTTTAATTTTGGCAGGGCCTGGAGCTCCACCCTCCTTCCAACCGTCAAACCTCCGCCTTGATTTTTGAGTCCTCCCCTTGGTAAGTCTCTATTTTGGCAAGATAGCTATTAGCAAGGAATTATTATTTAAAGGCCAAATTGTAGGAAACTTGAAAGCCTAGTGTTTCAGGATTTGGAAAATAAATACAATCTCAGTTCAGATACTAAACATAAAAGATAACATTCCTTGTATACATGCTCTCCTGACTTCTAGCACTTAGACGTATATTACGTTCGCCTACGCGTGGTTTTAAATTTGGCAAGCACTACAAGTCTTTTAGGGTTAGGTAGCATTCTTTCTGTTGCCAAGCCTACCCAGGACAAAACAAACAGAGTGATCTCTCAGGACTTGCCCCCTCTTCGGGCCTCAACCGTGACACGTACAGATTTTGTCACTATCATGATGTCCTTACCATTTTATTTTATTTCTTTATGTGTGTCTCCTTCTGATTCCCCTGGGGACCAGTAATGCTCTTATATGAGCTTACATCCCCAGCAGCTATCACAATGCCTACCATTTGGTATGTACTGAATAAATGTTTGCTGAATGAATGGAAAGTTGCATAATATTTCTGTGAGTTCAGGAACAGCCAATCTGGAAATTCCATCTCTAAGTATTCTTTCATCATAGACTGTAAAATATTGTTTAAATAAAGGATGTGGTTTATCCATGTTTAAGTTTTAGGTCAATTTTCTATGGAGTTAGTAAAATCTCGTTCCAATACAAATTACTTAATCCCTTGGTGTCTTGGGTTTTCTGCCTATAAAATAAGAATGGCAATGTTGATTTCCCTTGAAGCTGCAGTGAGCATTGTCTTAGAACTCTATTTGCCCAGAAGAGGTACTACTTGGGTTTGAAGACCAATTGATAATCATTTCTGGTT
The DNA here is from genome assembly GCF_016509475.1 of Prionailurus bengalensis. Classification (NCBI taxonomy): domain Eukaryota; kingdom Metazoa; phylum Chordata; class Mammalia; order Carnivora; family Felidae; genus Prionailurus; species Prionailurus bengalensis. The sequence continues at coordinate 102,038,242 of NC_057355.1, forward strand.
TTGCTCTGAGTATATGTTGTGGGTTCAAATGCTAGGGGGCAACAGGTAAATTCTCTGGGTCTGTTCACAATAGCTTCTGGAGCGGTTGCTAAAGGCTGAGTCTTTTGACCAGTAAAGGATTTCCCATACTAGGAACTGGGTCTATCGTGTCATTCTTTGCCATAGGGGGGATTTTTCTGGAGGGATCCAGCCCCTTCCAGGCTGGACACTGAGTAAATGAAGCATTGGTGGCCTTAGGGAAGAGCCAGACTAGCTGCAGCAAATGTAGTCAAAGCTGCCTTTAAGGTCATATCAGATTTGGATTACTTTGTTCAGAGCTAATCTCCTCCCTAGTTCAAGCCTGCTGTTCAGTTGATTTAAGGGTTTCTTGGTGAAAAAAAATCTATCAGAGAAGAAAGAATTTACCTTAACCAAGGGTAATCTCTCTGACTGCAATTTAAATAATAAAACGCATTTTTATTTGTTAGAGGTCCACTTGACACATAATTCCCCACTGACTGAATGCCGATTATATGCCAGGTTTTTGAAATGCCTTACGGCCTTAAATGTTCATGTGGCTATTGTACTATTTCCATTTTATACATGCAGAAAATGAGGCAGAGACCAGATGAAACGCTAATCTCCCTGACTCGGAGCTCAGCCTCGTTCCTGCTATTCAGTATTGGCTCATAGACATTCGTCTTCTTTCTATATGCTATTATGTTAAAGCTAAAGTTCACCCTCAATCAGTTGACTATTTGCAATCCCACCTTGAATGACATGCATGTGGGCTTTCTTGTCATTTAAGATTATTTTGAGGCAAAAAAAAAAAAGTGAAATGAAAGCAAGTATAATATTTAGTTACCTGACCTTGCTGAATAATCTTGACAGATTTTCACTGAAACCTAAATTTTCATTTTTGTCCAGGAATTTTTATTATTGTGTTCATTTCAGTACAGAAGTAACATTCACATCTGTGATCACTGTTGTTCATTTACTTTTCTTCATTTAATTTTAAAAAGTCCAACTGTCTTCTATAGCTTTTCAAATTCTTTTTCCCGTTTCTCACACCATATGCACATTTTCTCATGAAATTGCTCAGTAGTGTAACCCTTTGGGTTTAATGTGAATAGCCAGCGCACTGACTATTTAGAGATGTACTCTCCTCAAGAGCTGATGCCAGCAGCCCCTTTCCTGATAACTACAAATAAGTCTGTGTTTTGTATACCTGGGAGGATTTTTATAGATTCATCCACACGGATGGATTCACCCCTCATAGCTTCATGGGAACAAGATAAAAAGTAATAAAAATTATGTTGTGGTCCCTGGGGAAAGATAGTTCCATTTTCCCCAAGAGATAATAGGTAGACTGTACAGTCAACATAAGAAAACAGGTCAAATTGACCCTGTGAACTGAAGGTAGTAAATAGTTTTCCTCGCAGGTCAACTCCAAATGATGGGTAGTAGCTCCCTGAAATACCGGGTTAAGCAAGATCCTGAGGCTGTGTCCAGGTACAGAGCGCTGTAATCTGTCTGTGATGTCTTCCGTGGGCAGTGGAAAGCTGTGGCAAGGCTGTATGCTGGCAGGATTTGCTGCCCTGGGAGAAAGCAATGGCCCAGGTAATGACTCAAATAAAAACTGAGCTCCAAACGAAGTGTATATCACTTTGCAATGGCAAGAGCTCCACTTCACAAATGACCCCAAAGAAAACTTATGAATGACGTACTTCCAGGTGTTTAAAGCCAAAACAAAACTGATGTGCAATGAAATAGAGAGAAGGGTAGAGGAGAGGATCTTGTTCAGGGAGGAGACAAACAGACTGTGTTCCTGTGATGTCTCTGTGCGTGCAGGGACAAGGGAACTATGCCCAGTTAGTAAGGAGGAACACCAGATCTGGCCAAACTTGCCCTGCTACAAACTTAGAGGAGAGCATAGCTGAGGAGGTGAGTGGGAAGCCTAAGTTAGTACATTCCAGTAGAGAAATACAGAAGGGACCATGCTGATGGTGTTGACCTTCAAGCTGATCACACTAGCAAAATAGGTGTCTAAATGTCGGGGATTCCCATATGGAAAGCTTTTCTTCTGATGTCCTTGGGCAGGACTCCTGTCGAGACTTAGCATACAGTAAGATGCTTGTTATTGGTATTCCTTGTGGTGTGGACAGCTCCTCCTAATGCACTATGTCTATCTAATAGGTTACATTTCTCTGCCTTGAAACATTCGTTACGTAGTGGGGAAAAACATGTGTTAAATTGCATGTATTAAATTGCATTAAATTTAAATTAAATTGTATTAAATTTAAATGTATTAAAGTGTAGCTCAATCCTGTGCCTATTAACACAGGGACACTGATGAGGTACAATGGGAGGCAGGTAGCCACCTCTGTCTGCGGGGGGCAGGGCAGGCTTCTCAGAGGAGACGTTAGGGCCAGTTTATTGGGCAGAAAACCACGAGGAGGTCCTTCTGGCCATAGAGAAAAGGATAGGCAGAGGTACAGAAGCTACAGTACAGTCAGCCAACTGCAGTTCGAGGGCCCTGGAACACACAGTGAAAGGAAGGAGTTGGTAGAAGGTCTAGATCATGAGGGGTCTGAAAGCCACTGAGAGTTTTTAGGCAGAGATGTGGCACGAACGTCTTTGTTGTTGGATGTTGTTGGCAGCACTGTTGGCACCAACTCAGGGCGGAGTTGGAAGGGAGAGAGAGGTGCTGGCTGGGAAATCACTGCAGCTGTCCAGGTTAAAAAAAAAAAAAAAACATGATGAATACAGGCAGGTTCAAGAAATACTTAGAATTAAAATCACCAGGACTTAAATACTGATGGGTGAGGGGAAAGGGGAAGAGAGGAAGAGTTCAAGGTAGCTCCCACGTTTCAGACTTGGGATGATCACAGGGTCATGACTAGGCCAGAGAAACAGGAGGAGCGGTGGGTTTTGGTTTCTCTGCATGGCTCCCACGATACCAGAGCTACATCAATAATGACCAGTCCAGGTCCGAGCTTTGAAGTCCGAGATTAGGATTCAGTGACTTCCCTCCCATTCAATAGCCACATGACCTTGAACAAGTTAGTTTAGCCTCTCTGAGCCTCAATTCTCTAATGGTAGAGGTGAGATAATAGCAGCATGCTATTAAGGCTGATGTTGAAGATTAAATTAGGCTATGTATATCGTACAGCTCCTGGTACACGGTAAGAAGCCAATAATGTTAGCTATTTTTGATTCAGTGAATACATTGCTTTTTCCTTTTTACAAAGAAAGCAAAAGAATAAAAATGTTTTTTATTCTTCTGGCCACATAACATTCACTTGCTACCTTATTTCACTGGCTTGAACTGAATTTCTGCTAAGGCATTTATGGTATAACACATAAAACCTGCTCTTGAATGGCCCTCCAATCTGAGGACTTACCATTGGCTTCTTGACCAAAAAGTCTATACAGCCTCCTGGGAACCTGACTCCAGGAGCTCACATATAGGACAGGATTAGATTGTCCCCCTTGGATTGTGTGGGATCAATCCCAACCCAATTAGTACTATGACCTGCCTTCATGCTTCCCTTCACCCAGGGCTTGTATGTTCTCCTTAACAATCATAAGAAATGGACAAAATTGTTTAGCCCATGAGGTAGATGGTGCTGTCCAGAGTGTCTAGCACAGGACTTGGCACATAGCAGGTATTTAGTAAATTTTGGTTGAGTGAACACATTACATTCCTTATACTACACTGCGATGCCTAGCCTCAGGAAGAAACCCTTGCACCATGCTCGTCCCTAAACATTGCTTCTTTCTACCCCAACCATGTGCCCTAAGCAGGAACATCTTTAGCATGACACGTTCTTTATAGAACTTTCAAAGTATGTAAATGGAGCATTTAATCTGTCAGTCATACAGTGAAGACTATAAAATAAATATGGATTAAAAACCAATGTTGATATGGGTACATTTCTTCAAGTATACATTGATAAACTAAAATGTTTTTGCCATGTAGTGAATCAGTAGATTGGCCAAGTTTCCCTGAATGTGAATGTGTCCACCCAGACAACTCAGGACAGTATGAATTAGTAGAACCTAACAGGTGCTTGTGTTTTTCAAACTCATTGAAAAGAGCCTAATTTAAAGATCTGTGATTTAATGAGCCTTTCAAAGCTGAAAATATATCCCACTGAGATTTAAAACAGAAAATAGATTTAAAATAGAAAAAAAAAATAAAACAAAGCTAGTTTTGTGTTTCACAGACACAGGAAGGTGCCAGAATTATTTACTGCTTTCTGGACTTTGCATTATGACCAAATTGATATTTTCCAGGTTTTTCATTAACTTAAAATGTTCTGAGGTAAACACATCATTTGCCATGATTAAATCCAAGGTGTTTCTGCAGCTTCCTCTGAACAGCTAAAAATTAGGCCAAGAGGTAAGAGTTCTGGTCGACCTCTTTGTGAAAGCAGCACTTGAGAAAATGCACAGATTTCACTCACCAGCTTCCCTGAGATTCTTAGAGCCACAGCAAGCAGAGGGTCTATAGGCAGAATCACATGGTAAAATCTTTCAGTCCAGAACTTTCTCACCTCCAAAACCAAAAATCATTCCACCTTGTTTTAAAAATTCTTGTAGATTTCCCAAACTGTAAAAGAACATAGACTTGACCTGTGCACCCTCACACCTACTGCATCGGCCCTCTATAATAAGCTCTACAAGGGTAAAATCCTCTACTACTTCTCTGGATGGTTCTAGACAGAGCCAGGTTAATAGATACACAGTTGTCAGAAGTCACTAGGATTTTAAATTTCCTTCCCAACTTGAATTAGACTGATTAAATAAGCTTCTGTTAAAAGCTCGTCTGTTAAAACAGATGGAAGATTAAGGATGAACAGAAAAACTAATTCAATATAGCCTTTTCTTTCCCCTCTCTGAATTCTACCTCTCAGTCTCGGAGACAGGAACCTCTCTAGGATGGGACTCCACTGGGTTCATAAAGTCCATCTGATGGACAAAGAGAGAATGTCATAAAACTGGTCCTCACTTGCCACCAATGTTGGATACCCCATTGGTCACCCAGCAGAGCCCTGAGAAATGATCTGGGGAAGGTAGTAGAGAACATTCAACAGGAATGCCCAGAACAATTTTTCAAAAAACCTTTTTGTGGATCCTGGCTCTCTGATTCAGCATACAGCTAAATTTTGAATGCCCACTTCTTGACTCTTTCAAGATTGAGTCACAAGCAGAGGTAGAGCACAATTCCTTATCTTATATCCACATGCTCCACACCTCACATTCACCCAGGACAAGACGAGGCTTTTGCAATGCTTGTCCAGAATGGGACGCTGCTCTGACATTCCAAGACTCAGCATATAGTGACTGGTTAATGTTCACTAACATTATCTGGTTCCTAAACACAGATGAAACTTATGAATTCAATGAATAAAACAATAACATCAACAGAGGATACAACATAAGTGGAGAGGCATTCAGGGAAAGTTAGTATTTTAAGATCAGTTCCTCTTCTAATAGATCCCACAAGAATAACCACTGTAGGTCAATTTTAATCATTAAACAGTTCTTAAAATTGAATTGAAATTACTTTCCCTAGGATTTTCAACTCTGTCCCTAATTCTATTCTGTGGAACCAATCATAGTGCCCTTGTCATATATGAAGATTTTTTTAAAAGAAAGGTTTAATTCTTTGCTTGGCATCTGCAGCTGCTCCTTTCACAATAAAGCTTGAAATTTTAAATTAACGCATTTGGCATACAATCAATCGGTTAATCAAAAACCTTGAGCACCTACCAAATGAGAGCTACCGCACTCAACCTTCAGAATAATCAGCAGTAATTTGTCAACTTATTCCTAAGGGACTATTTTCCACTGGTTCTTTTGTTGTTTTGTAATGCCTCCTTTAAAGAGAAAATCAATTAAAAAATAAATAATGGTGTTGGGGGGGGAGACATCAGAATAATGTAGTGTGTGTTAGTTGTGAATGTAGTCTGGAGGAAGAGGGAGTACATACAAGGTAGGTAGTAATAATGTTCATTGGCTCATAGGAACTCCAGGTGCTTTATATTTATTATTTCATTTCATTTTTATCACAGCTCTGTAAGGTGGGTTTTACTCTCAATTTACCAAAAAGGAAACTGAGATTTTAAGAGTTTATTTAGATTGCCTAAAATGATACACTTGCTGTGGCCGAGCCAGGATCCATGCCCAAATCTAATCCCAAAGTGTATCCTCCTTTAACTGTGTGATAACTCACTACTTGCAAAGAAATCAATATAAGAGCATTACCACTTATCTTCAGATTTGATACCATATGCGGATGGCTAACAATATACCTCTCCTGCTGTTAGTTTTATATATAGACCAGCCAAAGAAAATACAATTGTTATCTCCTGAACACTCTTAAGTCATTGAATTTCAAAGTAATTGTGTATAATTTGCAGTGCCATAAACCTATTTGGTGTCTCCAAATTGGCAGGTCACTGAACTCTTATAGAATGACAATTAATGATCAAAAAATTTAAGAGAGAACATGCCATAGAGAGGTTTGGGGAGAGAAAATCATTTGATCACCCATTTTTCAGGGTATTTTAAAGCTGCTAAAATCAATGAGTGTGGGCAGACGGAAACCAAGTTTGGAAGGGACCAAGTTTCCTCTGCACACCCCGTTAGACATGGCGGGACTCTCTCATGATGCAATTGCAAGTAAGGGCATCTGTGTGGCTCTCATCTGGGTCGTTCAGTTTAACTCTGGCCAGGCTTCTGCTTCGCCTTCCAGTTCCCTTGCTAGCTGGCCACCTCTCATCAGGAGATGGCTTAAGTCCAGTCACTATGCCACTCATTTTTCCGTCAGGTCCCTTTCTCCACATTCTAAAAACAATCACAGTGCTGGTGTTCAAGACCCTGCTTGCATTTTCCAGTGACGGGAGACAGATCCAGTTCAGCTCCTAAGCAAGGCACTTGAGTTTTAACAAAAGAATAGATGACAGGGTAATGTGGTTTCGCTCAGAGTACCATGCCATGTGTGACATTTGCCATGCAGAGCTGCACATTCCTCATGGAGGGCAAGGTTGCTCACCATTGTCCTGACTCCAAAATTATTTCCGACACAAGTGCCTGTAATTAACCTCATTTATTGACTTTACACGTGGGAGGTGTGGAGGAAGGCGCATGGTGCTCCTGACTGCGTCGTCGTCTATAACTAGCAAACAGCCAAGACGCTTGCATATGCATGTTTCTCAACTTCCCTACCAAGGTTTTCCAAGTAGAGAATTTGAATGGGTCCTTTGTGTTAGAATCCTTTTTAAAGTCTTTAAAGTTCAACATGAAGTTAAAGGAAAAGAGTTCAACTTATAGATCCTTGCATCCAACCCTGCAGCACGTCTGCTGCAGACCTCTTGGCTCTTAGAGGTCATGTTATGAAGTGGAATGAGCAAAACCAAAAACGTCGCAAAGGAGTGTTAAGCGGGAGGCATGACCCAGAATCCCTGCAAGTTCTGGTTCCTGAAAGCAGGCTATGAAATAGTATCGCCCCGCATCACCGGTCTCCAGCCCACCAGTGCCTGTCCCCCTTGCCCCCTCCCTCCACCCACCTCCCACAAAAATTGTTGCTCTAGGAGGCTTTTTGTTGAACTGGTCATTCTCAGGATCTTGCGCATTCTTACTTCCTTGACTCAGTCTTAGCTCGGTACCCCAAAAGGCCCAATTCCTTTCTTGCCCACAGAACAGCTGTATCAGCTTGGTTTAAGGCAAAGGAAATGATATTTGGTGATGCTGGTAACAAAAGATGGCTCAGTGCATGCTGGGGATGGAAGCAGGAGGTTTAAGGTGTGGGTTCACGTCAAAACCTTAACACATTTCTGCTGCCATTCAGGACCCAAGCATAAAAAGAGCATGAGGATCATAGTGAAAAAGTTCTCAGTGATAATCTATTACATCTGATTTACAAATCATTTTCACATATAATGCATTAATCAGCATACTTTTGGTTGTAACAGAAACCAGTGCAAGCTAAATAAAGCAAATAATAATAATAATAGTAATTGATTATGTGGATACCAGGGTTTCTCACTGACCTCAGGGCAAGATTGCCACTGGGCCTCAAGAACGAGGAAGTAGAATGCTCTAGTCCAGGAAACCCCCCAAATTCTCTATTTTATTTTCTTTTTTAAAAAATTTTGTAATGTTTATTTATTCTTGAAAGAGAGACAGAGCACGAGTGGGGTAGGGGCAGAGAGAGAGGGAGACACAGAATCTGAAGCAGGCTCCAGGCTCTGAGCTGTCAGCACAGAGCCCATCGCAGGGCTTGAACCCACCAACCTTGAGATCATGACCTGAGCTGAAGTTGGATGCTTAACCAACTGAGCCACCCAGGAGCCCCACTCTCTTTTTTAATTTTTATTTTATTCTCTTTAACTGTAGACCTGCTTTCTCTCTGATTTAACTAAATGGTGGGAAAAAATGTCATCCGCCAAAACTTTCTGAGTTTGCTTCTTCTCTGTTTAAAAAGGGTGGCCAGATGAGACTGGAATTTCTTGGTCTTAATTCCCAGTGTTTACAGAGCCTCCTTGATCAGATTTCTAGGCACCCTTGTCAATCAGCTGAGGTAGGGAGGCTGTGTCACACTGCTCAAGAGCCCAGCGATTGTAACCATGCAGATGGGAGGGGGCTGGGCAGTGGAGGGGGGCAGTTACCTCAAAAGTAGGGGTCCAGGACAGGCCACCCAATGGATACTAATACGTACATTAATTATTCAATCCTCTGCCCTACTCACTTAAGTTTTCATTGTTATTATCATTCTCATTCTACAAATGAGGAAACTAACTACAGAGAGATTATGTAGGTAGTAAAAGTAAAACTGAAAGTGGAATCAAGTTCTTCTCATTCTCTTCTTGGCCCTTATATGATAAATAGCCTTATTGAAGGGAAACTTAAAAAAAAAAAAAAAGTGCACGGTTGCCCCTCCTCTTCCTTCAGAAGATTTTAAATTTAACTAGAGACCCAAGACAGACGCTTATGAAAGTAGTTTAATAACATTTTAAGAGCAACATATGACATACAAAGCAACACGTAAATATTTCAAACTATTGAAAATAGCTAAACTTTGGATCCTTATTTGGAAGGAACTTAGCAAAGAGTGTGGGGAGGACATTTTAGACATAAGAAATGGAAGAAATCACACATTACCAGCAGCAATTCACATATTAGTACTGAAAATTCGACTCACTCATCACCCTACTATTTGCAGGAAGGCAAGATTTATGTTTTCAAAGAAATAGAGGATGAAAAGTAGAGCCGCTGAGATTTCTAGATTTCCAAGCATTTGTTGAGCTCAGCCTCCAGTCTACCATTTTCCTCTATAAACACAGTCAACGTCCTACGACTATTCTGTTTTCCAAGGCGGTCACCATGAAAAGTGCTATTTTAAATCTCCGGTTCAATAGGATCGAAGCAGAAATCCTTCTCAGATAATCCTCTGAATAGGATTTCATTGATTTTCACGTCACTCCTCTTAAAGTTGAGAATTATTCCTGCGAAGAATTAGTTCTTCATGATTTTTTCTGATCTGTTTCTAATGTCATGGTCAGTACACAGACTTCAGAAATGACATCCAGATCCGAGCCAGATTAAGTGCCCGGTTATAACTGAGTTCAGCTGAGCAGTCAGCGGTTTGGTCTGTTACCTTACTGCATGTCGTTGTCCTATAGTCTCAATCAAAGCCCTTGAGATGGGCAGGTAGAGACTCCAGCCCCAGATTTAGACTTTCTATAAACTCATCTAAGGATTGAAGGAGGCTCTTTAACCTTCTGAGGCTTTTGGGGGCACTTGGGTGGCTCAGTTGGTTGAGCATCCACCTCGACTTTGACTCAGGTCATGATCCCAGGGTTGTGGGATAAAGCCCCGTGTGGGGCTCTGCACTGAATGTGCAGCCTGCTTAAGATTCTCTCTCTCTCTCTCTCTCTCTCTCTCTCTCTCTCTCTCTTTCTCCCCCTCTTCCCCTATCTCCCACTCATGCTCTCTCTCTCTCTCAAAATAAAATAAAATAAAATACTTCTAAGGCTTTTGGCTTCTTCACTCAGTTATCAACAAATATTTTTTGATCTCCAATTACATGCCAGGGTCTGTTCTAGGCTCAGGAGGTACAGCAAAAACCAAGCAAAAAAAAAAAAAAAAAATCCCCTGTCGAAATGGAGCTTATGGTCTATTGGCCACAAAACAGAAAACAAATATAAGTAAATTATATAAAATATTAGAGGGGCATATGAAAAAATTAAAGCAAAGGGGAATGGGGAGTAAAAGGAGGTGGTTATAATTGAAAATAACATGGTAAGGGGGTGCCTAGGTGGCTTAGTCGGTTAAGCACTTGACTCTTGATTTTGGCTCAGGTTGTGATCTCTGGGTCATGGGATCAGGCTCTGCATCAGGCTCTGTACTGACAGTGAGAAGCCTGTTTGGGATTCTTTCTCTCCCTCTCTCTCTCTCTCTCTCTCTAAATAAATAAATGTAAAAAAAAATTTAATGAATTAAAATAACATGGTAATGATAGGCCTCAATAACAAGTGGCCTGTGAAGGAAATCGGGATGTAGCTATGTAAATCTCTAGGGGAAGGGCAGAGAAACAGCCACCCAAGTGCCCCCAAAGATCTCTTCATCTTTACAATGAAATTGTTAGACTACACCAGTGATATTTTTTAGCCACGAACAAGAGATACATCAGGGACAGCTATAGTAAAATGTGGACTCCAAGGAGAAGAGGGGGCAGATTTCAGCCTCCTCATCCCCACTTCAACCAGAGCTGCTCTGTTTTCTTGCTCCAAATGATGGGGTGCTGTGCATGATTTCATGTATTAAGAAGGTGGCAGAGGGGGGCACCTGGGTGGCTCAGTCGGTTAAGCATCCAACTCTTGATTTCGGCTCAGGTCATGATCATGAGGTTCCTGAAATCAAGCCCTGTGTTGGGTTCTGTGCTGACAGCATGGAGCCTGCTCGGGATTCTGTCTCTCTTTCTCTGCCCCTCCCCTTCTCATCTGTTCTCTCTCTCTCCTCTCTCTCTCAAAATAAATGAACTAAAAACATTAAAAATTTTAAGTTTTTAAGTGGTAGGGGGTGGCAAGAGGTAGATTCCCACCACTTAAAAGAAAAAAGAAAAGAAAGAAAACCATTAGCCTGGATAATCTTTAAAGTCTACGATCCATTCTAGCTCTAAAATTTATTTAATTCTACTCGATCCTAGCAAGGAAATAATTTTCTAATGTCTAAAACTACTTAACATAGTGACTTTATAGAGTCAACGTAGAGACGGGGCATTTGAATCGTTTCTCTTTCCTGAGATTACCCATTCGTTATAGGAACTGGGTCCTACAAAAATAGGAAGAGAAAAATAACCATTGGCCTTGAGGAGTGGGAAGTCAATTGAGTTTTAAACATGAAGCCAGGAAATGTTTTATTAAATGGCTAAGGCACTTAGAGACTTAGACTAGAGAATAAGTCTGTTCTAAATCCCACTAACCTCATGAGTATTCCATTTATCTAAGAAAGCCACAGAAGCACATTCCAAGAAAGTTTCTTGCTGTACGACATGGACAGAGCCAAAGAAACACAGGCTTTTACCCACAAGTATTATTTTTTTTTAATTTTTTTTAATGTTTATTTATTTTTGACAGAGAAAGAGAGACAGAGCATGAGTGGGGGAGGGGCAGGGAGAGAGGGAGACACAGAATCTGAAACAGGCTCCAGGCTCCGAGCTATCAGCACAGAACCCGATGCAGGGCTTAAACTCACAGACAGCGAGATCATGACCTGAGTTGAAGTCAGACGCTCAACCAACTGAGCCACCCAGGCATCCCCCGACAAGTATTATTAATAACAATAAACAATAGTTACTGTTCATCAAGCATTAAACATGGGCCAGGAGCTGTGTTAAACTGAGTATGCATTCACTCACCCCCCACAACAATCCCAAGGAAGGTGCTCTCAGATACTCAATATTTGTTGAAAGAATATCATGACTGAGAGTAACAAGAGTTAACTTGCCCAAGGTTACCTAGGTGGATAAGTAGTGGGTCTGGGAATCAATTCTGGGCTTTCTGACTCTTAATCATGATACTTTCATTGATTCACTGAATCTTAATAGTGGATGAAGTGGATGCTATGGTGCCCCACCCAGCGCCCTCCCTGTTCCCCGGGCTGCCAGGAGCATAGGCTACTGATGGCTCACAGCTGAATTTCTCCTTGAACAAAGTCTCCCTGGACAGTCTCTCTGCCAAAGGGACCTGCCCCACCAAAGGTTACTTCCTCTACTTGGGGAGGCCTGTAACCAGGAACTGGTGGATGTAAGGACACAAAGGCCCAGCCTCTTTGCCTCAGTTTAGGACTCCTGTGAAGGGCCATCCTGCTCTAGAGTTCCCAAATCAACTTCTCACTCTGCCCAGTGCTGCTTTCCTCATTTCCCCCTGGGACCAAGCCTCATCAAACTTCCCCCACACAAATTTCCATCTCAGATTCTGTGTCCCAGGGACCCAGTGAAGACACTGACACCTGCCAAGATCTGCTTTGGCCACTAATTCTATTCTATTCGTGTCATAACCAGCAAATGTTTACTGAGTTCCAGGATGATGTGAGACTTCTTCTTTTGAGTAGCGCCTGTTTATAGCATTTGTGCATTTTCTACAGAGTCGTCATTTTAAAATTCACAGGAGTCTTGGGGCGCCTGGGTGGCTCAGTTGGTTAAGTGCCCGACTTCAGCTCAGGTCATGATCTCACAGTTCATGAGTTCAAACCCCATGTCAGGCTCTGTGCTGACAGCTCAGAGCCTGGAGCCTGCTTCATGTTCTGTGTCTCCCTCTCTCTCTGCCCCTTCCCTGCTCATGCTCTGTCTCTCTCTGTCTCAAAAATAAATAAACATTAAAAAATTTTTTTTAATTAAAAAAATAAAAAAAACCTCCTCTACTGAAAATCAGACAAATGCAAATGAAAACAACGATGAGATCCAATTTCACACTGACCCTATGCACAAAATTCTACAAGTCTGATGATCACAAGTGCAGGTGAGAGTGTGCAGGAGCAGGGACCCTCCTATCCTGCCAGCAGGAACATAAACCGGTGCCAAGTGCAGAGTTCTTTAGCAAGCTGAAGATGGTCACACCGGGAAACCTGAAATTCCATGTTTATTTTTATTTTTATTTTTTTCTGAAATTCCTCTTCTAAACCCTCGAGAAACCCCTGTACTTAGATATGATGAAGCACATGCAACAAGACAGATACCAATTGTGTGTAAAGAGCCAAGGATTGGACACAGCATAAACATCCACCAAAGGGAAATGGAGAAATAAATTTGGAATATTCACATAGCGGAATAACTTGGAGTCATTACATGAAACATATATGGATAAGGCTGCAAAACAATATGTAGAGCAAAGTCGTTGCTCAATTATTTATCACTTTCATATTAAGTTTATAAACCTGAAAAGTAGTAGGATATATTTTTGGAGACGTAAGTATGTAGTGTAAACATAGTATGATAATAATAATGGTTGTCTCGGGAGAGAAAGAGAAACAGAGGAGGATGGAATTGGGGTACCCTGAAGCCTTTACAATATCAGTGAAGCCTTATTTCTTAAACTTAAAAGAAGTCAGAAACAAATACGACATGATGTTAGGATTTGGTAAAACCAAATGTGAACCTGCTGTTCATCATATTATTCCCAATTCTCATCTGTTCTGAAGTATTATACAATAAAAAGTCCAGTTGAAAAAGAAAAAGGAAAAAACATTCACTACAGTTGAGAACACAAGATAGTTTCTCAGTATTATTTTAGGTCTTAATGGATCATAACGGCTTGATGAAAGACATAGAATACATACGACACGGAAACGAAAGAATTAAATAACTGGTTGAGAAGTTTTTGCTAAATTTGATCAGGAAATGAGACTCGCTTCAGCACAGGAGTGATAGGAGCGCTTCCGATTTCCTCTGGGAAGACGAGCCCGGCCAGCTGGTGCAGGGGGTTAAAGTCAAGCAGGGGAAGGTGGGGCCTGAGAGGTCCTTCCCCACAAAAGGTCCTTCGGTGGGCAGCCAGAAACCCCCAGCAGGCAGCAGCCATGAGGAAGGAGGTGGGAGGTGAGCTAGAGGTTGGGTGCTGTGGTACCCCACCTCATATCCAGAGTTAACTAATTAATTTTGAATCTATTAGGTGAGAGCAATAGAGGAGAGCAAGAAGTCAAAATTGGTTCTGAATACAAGTGACTGGCTAATTGTTGAGGCGGTGTGATTAGCCAGAGCAGAGATCTCAAAAATAGAAACTGGTCATGGGAGATTCTGATTTTCTTTCTGGTTTTAAACATTGCATTGGAGGTGCTGATGGGACCTTCAGGGAGAGAAGACAAGAAGGCAGTTGAAGGTGGGAGTCTGGAATTTGGTGAAGAAAGGTTGAAAGGAAGGTTTGAGAAGCCAACTGCAGAGCAAGGAGAAGTGACAATGTAAGAATTCCATTAAGAACTTCAAAGAAGGTGAAAGAGGAGAGGAAAGAAACGTGGAGAGCACCAGCCACCTCTCAGGAGAATGAATGAGGAACAAGGCCTTCATAGACCTGGAAGACACTGGAAACACTGGGCAGGAATTCTCTGCTTCTGGGGACCCAGATTATGGAGGGATTGGGCATAGGCTCTGGGTGGATACTGCCTAGCCCCCTAAGATGTCTTACCCCACTGGTTAGGTGGAAAGCAGAGACAGGTCTTGACAGCATCCTCTAAAACAGGGGTTAACCAGCTGTCCACCTCTAAGGGTAGTACTTACTGCTCCATGGCCAATGCCAGGCCAAATTTGTAGACTGCTCCTAAGTAACACCTCATATCATTCTCAACCTTTCCATTGCCACTTGGGTCCCCAGGAACATGGGGTGGAGCTCTGGTGAAAGAGTAGAAAAAGGGTAGAGATTCCAGGGCACCAGTAACTCATTAACTCTCTACACTTTTCTATCAGCAAAGGAGAATAAATATTTGTTGATCATTCACTCAGTAACAGTCTGGACTTGGAAGGCAAAGAGAGTCACCTCCTTCTGGGGCCTGTGGTAGGACCAGAGCCAGTGCCTGCCAGGTGCCTTACCTTTGGTGGGAAGTCCCAACCTATCCTAGGTCAGCAACTTCCTGAACTTCCTGAACATGAACCCGCAGCCCACACAACACAAGCCAGGGGTCTCCGTGCTGGCCAAGCTAACATGAGCAAAAAAAGCAACGGGAGCATTTTGCAAATTAAAAGCTTGAGATGAGTAATAACAGCAACGATTCTTATTATTAGCTGAATACGCTGTTTGGACTTTACCAAGAAAAATTACACCTCAAAGAAAAACAGAAAAGCACCTTCCGTCCTATCACGTGACTTCCTAAAACATAAAATTGCTGACCTCAAATATATATATAAGAAAATAAAATGAAAATACACTAACTTCTTTCCAAGAGTTATTTGAGGTTCAAGGCACTAAAATCCAATTTTTCTGTGTTGATGAAATGGAATACTTTCTCCTATCATTCTTCCAGTTTGTACTTCAGTAGGAAGATACAGTATCTTAACATTTTGAAGCTATGAGAAAATGTGTTGGCAATGACTCTTCCATGCAGATTATACCACAACATAAATCAGGGCTGATTAAACACACAAGAAACAGAGAAGGCGATGCAAGTAATTTTACAATTTGCTATACACAGTAGTAAGAAAAACAGGAAGTAGGTGTTTATTAGCAGTTCCAAATATACCAGCCAAAATACAACTCCCCATGGAGTCAAAGTTATTCAAAATATAGCAAAGAACAGAATTCCTAAGATTATAAAAGGGTAATTAATCACAAGCAGTGTTCACAGACCAGTGATTTGGAAACTACCTTCTTATTGAAGATCTGGATCAAGAACAAACTTCAAAGCAAAATTAATTGATCTCAGATTCACCGCATCTGGTCAATAAACCCTCCCCCAAACTGTCACTTTAAGCCTACTCAAAAGTCTATCTTCTTTTGTTTAACAATTCTATATACAATGCATTAAATAGTCATTTTTCACTTGGTTAGAATATTATTGCTTACCCACATAAGCTGCTTGTACTAAGAATGTCACCTCTTACTGACATTCTGTAAATTGCATTCAAAGTTCAGACGTGTTGTTTAGGCTTGTTTCATAGGAACACAGACTCCCCAGGAAACCAAATTCACAAACCAAAAGGACCCCCTTACTTGGACACCTAATGTGACCTTGTGGCTTTCAAAATCTTGTCTTTGAGTGAACTTTTAAAATCTATGTCCCAACGACTTCTAAATTAGGGCAAAGGACCCAATTTTAGTGATTATGATTCCAAAATGCATATTTAAAATCCATAAAATGTAAATATACTTTAATTTTTGCAAGAGGGTTTTAATAAGGGTTTTAAATGTAAATTCTGATCTGATTTGGGAAACTAGATGCTTAAAAGTCTTAGGAACTTCTGGAAATAATGGTTACTTTTGAGAATGATCATGAGCAAATCCTTTAACTATTCTATGACTCAGTTTCTCTCCTGTAAACCAAGGAAGTTTGATGCTTGGCTCAGCTACCTCAAAAACTCCTTTGTATGAACATTAATGACTTAAATATTTGTGAAGTGCTCTTAGGTCCTCTCATGGGAGTCACTTTGAAAGTGCCAAGAATCAATAAATTAAAGGTTTGTCTCCATCATGGAAATATAAGAAATTAAGTAAGGGATCCCATGTGTATATTAAGTTGGAAAGGTCTACATACATCTTAGTCTAAGTGCTCTTATAAGTTTATAGACTTACCAAGGAGGGGAAGAAAGTAGAGTTCTATGAAAACAGTTACATTGACTGGGAAATTAGCAATAAGCTAACTAGAGACAAATTAACTATTGTGCTATCTGAAGCTTCTTCCCTGATTTTTAAAGTCCAGTCTCATAGAAAGCCAGCCTAACTTATTATCACTTGGGCTTCACTGCTTTTGTGGTTGGCCAGTCATTATCAGCATGAGGGGGAGAAAAAAGATAAGGGGAAAGAGTTGAAAGGAAAAAGAGGGAGAAATGAAGGAACAAAGCAAAACATATGGGCAGGACCCTCCCTCCTTGTCTCAGACGGTCAACAGGCAATGTTTCAGGACGACAATATTTTCACACATGTTGTTTCCTTCTCCAGGGTAAAAAGAAGGGTAAACAGCTTCCCACGTGACTAAATTGTAGACAATGAAATATTACAGAAGCAAAGATTGCTACTCCTAGGCTTGGCTATAAAATAGGCCAATCATTTCTCTCATTGCTTATCCCAGGAGAAGAGCTCAAGGCCACCTTGGGGGACAGCAGAGGCCCTAAAGGGAAGGATCTGGATCCCAGAATCTATGCTTGGAAGAGAGTCCCAAAAAAACCACCCTCTGAGAACCCAGTAGACTTTGCCTATGTATAAAATAATCTTTTATTGTGGTAAGCCATTGAGGTTTGGAGGCTTATTTGTTATAGCATCAGGTAGCCTACCATATCTAATACAGACTAGTAAAGATAAATTCATTAAAATCCGTTCTCTTGGGTCAATCAATTCTAGGCTTTGCGGCATCTGGACAAACTGGGGTGGGGGTAGGGAAAGGGTTTTCTTGTTCCCTCTCTTTTTGCTGGCAGGTCAAGCTTCCTGCTAACCGGTTCAACCAGTGGTTGTAGCCAGAGCTATAGCCTCCTGCTGGAATTTCTGAAGTAAAGAAGGTCACAGACGTTCTCTGCAGGTCACACCCTGGAAATTTGCTTTGTGCTGACTGGGGTAAAAAGTCCATTTTCTCAATCCAGTGAAGAAATGGGCAGAAAACATGAATAGACACTTCTCTAAAGAAGACATCCAGATGGCCAACAGGCACATGAAAAGATGCTCAACATCGCTCCTCATTAGGGAAATACAAATCAAAACCACACTCAGATATCACCTCACGCCAGTCAGAGTGGCCAAAATGAACAAATCAGGAGACTATAGATGCTGGCGAGGATGTGAAGAAACAGGAACCCTCTTGCACTGTTGGTGGGAATGCAAACTGGTGCAGCTGCTCTGGAAAACAGTGTGGAGGTTCCTCAAAAAATTAAAAATAGACCTACCCTACAACCCAGCAGTAGCACTGCTAGGAATTTACCCAAGGGATACAGGAGTACTGACGCATAGGGGCACTTGTACCCGAATGTTTATAGCAGCACTCTCAACAACAGCCAAATTG
This sequence comes from Prionailurus bengalensis, assembly GCF_016509475.1. Lineage (NCBI taxonomy): Eukaryota > Metazoa > Chordata > Mammalia > Carnivora > Felidae > Prionailurus > Prionailurus bengalensis. Next base: position 102,056,422 of record NC_057355.1, read on the forward strand.
TGGAAAAAGCCTAAATGTCCATCAACTGATGAATGGATAAAGAAATTGTGGTTTATATACACAATGGAGTACTACGTGGCAATGAGAAAGAGTGAAATATGGCCCTTTGTAGCAACCTGGATGGAACTGGAGAGTGTGATGCTAAGTGAAATAAGCCATACAGAGAAAGACAGATACCATATGTTTTCATTCTTATGTGGATCCTGAGAAACTTAACAGGAACACATGGGGGAGGGGAAGGAAAAAAAAAAAAGAGGTTAGAGTGGAAGAGAGCCAAAGCATAAGAGACTTTTTTTTTTTAAATTTTTTTTTTCAACGTTTATTTTTGGGACAGAGAGAGACAGAGCATGAACGGGGGAGGGGCAGAGAGAGAGGGAGACACAGAATCGGAAACAGGCTCCAGGCTCTGAGCCATCAGCCCAGAGCCTGACGCGGGGCTCGAGCCCACGGACCACGAGATCATGACCTGGCTGAAGTCGGACGCTTAACCGACTGCGCCACCCAGGCGCCCCAATAAGAGACTCTTAAAAACTGAGAACAAACTGAGGGTAGATGGGGGGTGGGAGGGAGGGCTGGGTGGGTGATGGGCATTGAAGAGGGCATCTTTTGGGATGAGCACTGGGTGTTGTATGGAAACCAATTTGACAATAAATTTCATATATTTAAAAAAAAAAAGTCCATTTTCTCTTATTCCCAGAAGGATATGAGGCCTCAGTTCTCTATCCCTCCCCAAAACTTATGATTAAATATATTTGGGTCAGGTACTGTTGTTTGTTGTGATCATTTGGAGAGCGAGGCCTAGGTGGTATCTCCATCGATCACCAGGTAGAAAGACCCACACAAAGGTTTTTTAAGCTTATTGTGTTGATCCAGATATATTAAGTGCAAGCAGTAGCCCTGAGGAGAGTTTTGGCACCTTGGAGCTAACAAAAGGGCTCCAGGTACCTGCCCTGAGAAGATAGCAGAGGCCAAAGAGAGTCCTGACAAGTTTGCCTAGAACCTCACAGTCTCTAGCACATATTCTAAGTGATATAAACCAAAAGAGTTCATAAATATGGACTGAAAACAAATTTTTTCAAACTTATTGTTTTCATGGAGTTGTTTCTTCTGACAGGATCCCCTTTGTTTTTATCTCTGCTAGAACTATCAACTAGCAGACATGGGCTGCATCTGGCCAACAGATAGGTTTGTTTGGTCCTCACAGTGTTTTAAAAATAGTGATAGCAACATTTTTAAATCATATTTTTTTAAATCAGATTTCACACAAAAATCTAGATTTCAGACTCCTCTTAAAAAGTCAGAAGATTGAGCAACACTGGACCCATGTTCCTCCCATAGCAAGAATCCATTAGAACTAAGCTGCTGGTACCATGGAGTGGGACCCGTGTTGCCTGTGTGGTCCCTGGCTTGCATACTGCTCACCACACTGGCCATTCTGCTCTTTGCATTTCCCACCTGCCTTGTAAGGCACTTGACCTACTCTTCTGACAATATTTTTATTAATTTATGCAACACACTTTTTTCATGGCTTGCTATGTCTTGGGCACTGCTTGTAGATGCATCTGGAAGAACCAGGACATGAGCAGGAAAGGACATTCTGCCATCATATGTGGCCTCTTGCCTCCCTTCTGCTGGGTGCAGACCAAGGAAAGGGAGGAAAGCAGGAATTCCCTCATCATGGCACTAGGTAACTAAGATAAATAGGCTTATCATCACCAGTAGAGGAATCTTATCAAGGGAAGGAATACTGAACATGTGACCTGAACTTGCCTTGCAAGATGAATGGGACTTCCCTTCTGTGCTTTCTCTGTGGCTACCACAATTCCAAGTTACCTAAGCAGGTGGTTGTGTCAGGAGGAAACTCCCGGAAGAATAACAAACATCTGCAGACTGACCCAAGCTTTGGCTCTCTTACTGATCCCCACTCCATAGTGTCCGTTGAACAAATAATGTGTGATAGGACTTCTAAAGGTGGATTCATACATCTGGGCTGACCTGTCTGCTACTGATAAACACAGGATGTCTTTTTGATTTGTTCTTGGTTTTTGCCTTATGCTTTATTTTCTTGAATTTTCTTCTCTTCCTCCTCTTTATTTTCTCCTCCTCCTCCTCCTCATTATTATTGTTAGGTGGTCTTCAGCTTTTGAATATAGTATTTCACTCAAAGCATGAGTAGAATATTTGTTCATTGATAACTGTTTCAATGCTAAACATAGGTACTCCAGGAAGGCAGGAGGCATGTCTGTCTGACTCCAGGCTGACCTGTAACAGGTGCTAAATAGGTACCTGCTGTATAGATAAATAAAAAACATGAAGACCTTGTAGCACACTATCTTGAGAAGGGTACACTTCTCATCAATACTGGGGATGTGTAAGAACACTTCCTTTTCTCACCATAAATTCTAAAATATACAAATGTGGAAATTTCACCAATCCTAGGACACTTTCATAAAGCTCAACATTTATGGTCTCTGCCCCTACTATTACCAAAATGTCAGGATAAACTCACCTAGACTCTGTTGCTTTGTCTGAGCACTTACCAGGAGATAGAAATCACCTTGTGCAAGTGAGGACAGGCCTTCCCTCCCGACAACAACCTGGACGTCCAAAATCCTTTTCCTGTTAACTTCATCAAAGAAAAAAAGGAATTTGTAGGAGACTGGGTCTGTGTCTCTTACTCCCTTGGAGGAAATCGAACAATGTGCTCTCTCTACTCTCTCACTTCAAATTGTGTTTTTATTAAGTGCATACCTCCAAAGAAACATTAAGATTCTGTTGCCTTTATTTCAGTGGTTTACATAATGTCAGGCTAGAGGCAACTGAGAGGAACTTGACCTCAGGCATCATGTGACAGATATAGCTTTGGTTCAATTGTTGTCTGGGAGGGATTGGGGGTTGGGTGTGACATTATATTAGAGAAAACAATGGCCATTTGGTTTATATAGAGTCTTTCTTCCTGTGATTTCAAAGCAAATTTTAGGCCTAATGCGCATGACATCAAAAAGGAACAAGCCAAGGATCTGGCAACTGCAGCTTGCAGGGTAACTCATTCATCCATCCTGCAAGCATGCACCATGCACCCACCACCTGGGTGGTGGTGGTGGTGGTCAGGACAGTCAGCCCCAGCCTTCTCAGAGCTTCCCGTTCTGGGTTCTTTCTGGTTATGTTAACTTCCCTTACGTTGGGATTTTTCCCCAGACAAATATTATGCGTTGAGTACACATGAAACAGCCATTGACATTCTTCAGTCAAGCATTTCCGGCTTCCTCTTCAATGAGGTTTCTCAGAGAAGTCTGGGTCTCAATTCAATGAAGTCATAGTATTTTAGTCTTCTTTTTTTTCTTTTTAGTTAGTTTCCAAAAAAGAAAAAAAATAAATAAAAGAAGCTTCCAGGAGCAAAGAGTTGATTCATCAATAATACTGGGGATGAGAGGTGTTCACTGAGAGAGGGGTTAAATATTTACAATGCCCTTTCCATCACAAGGCACCCAGCCAGGAACTGGGAGATTCATGCTTGGTAACACTGAAGCCCACTCTGAGTGGGACCTTCTGGAACTGCCCTGTGCCCAGAGCGATTACCTCACTTCCCTAGAATGTCTGTTCATTTTCTTTTCCCAGCATCCTTTGTATGTGAGCACCTTCCAGCCAAGTCAATTAAAAAAAAAAAAAAAAAAAAAACTCATTTCCCATCTTTGAATGAATCCTGAGAACCATCCAATGCTAATGTTAAACACAGTGAAGCAGCAAATGTTTCAAGGGGGCAGATTGGGAAACAAGGAAGGAAGGGTTATCCATTAAGAGTGGATTCAGAAGTGGGAGGGACATGGCTATTTGAGATGAAGCTCATTTACACGAAGCAAAACAAAAATCTGTTAAATGCATCTGGGAAGAAAATAAGATGCAAAAGGCAGAGAGCGACACACAGAACAACAAAAGGGGCCTTTGGGGAGTGTTTTAGCCTTTTCTGTTTGCTGGAAAGGGTGCAAAGATGTAAAAATGTAGAACTCAAAGACCCCAAGAATTTGCTACCTTTAAGTTCAAGGGATCATTCAGCCAATTTTGCAAAGATTGCCTATGGACTTATGCCTGTACTCCACAGGGAACAAAAATTTTAATCCTGCTATACAAACAAATTATATATTCGTTCAGTATTTTCCTCCTTGGACAACGTGTGCACACCTCTCGTACTCTCAATTCCCCACCCCACCCCTCACCTCCATGTTTCTGTTTCTTTGGAATTCCACACCCAAATATTAAGAGTCTCATCTTAAATCTCAGGTAGGAGCCTCCCCTCTGGTCTCTAAGTGGTCAGAGAGAGTAACCATTTGGGAGACTGTAATCACTTTTCAGTGTTTCTCCAAGTTTTTAACCTATCGTATTTGGAAACCAGGTAAAAGAAAACCATTTCTGATAGCTCATGAGATCCACAGACTTTTTTTTTTCTTCACTCCTAAAGATTTTTTTAACCTGTTTTACTCAAGGAAGAGTACTAAGAATCACAAAATCCCATCACTTCCTTAAATGCCAAAAATTCTTTTTCAATCCCCAGGCTTCATTGTGACATAACCTATGTAAAAGGCAGGCAAGCCCAAGACATTCCAGAGGGAAAGTTAGCCCTGCACTTTTAATTATCTTCCGGTATTTCCTCTTTTCCTTAAAAGGCTTAAATAAACTCACCGACGTTTAATATTTCTAGTCTTTCCCAAAATTATTGCTACAGCTTTTTTAAATTGGGTAAGACAATTTCTGTTCCCAGTTAACTAATGTTCTTCTCTGTGTCATCCAAATTCAACAAGGAATAAATAGCGTTGCTCTGAACAAAACCTTTTACAATGGATTGGATTTCATCTAAAAGCATGTAATTCTGCATAGCCAAAAGCAGTTTCTAATCTTTATATATAGGAACTTACAAGGCAAGGAATTCAAAGACATCGGATTAAGTGAAAAATGTGAACGAAGAGCTCCAAGCCTCTGCTCAGCTGACATAGAAAAGCCCTGTGATGTTTTCAGAGTTAATCATGGCTGTGGGTGGGAAAATTTGTGGAATATGCCTAAGAAGTCCTGGAGGTCATTATTTACTGAAATGCTACACTGAATGGTTATTTCTTTTTAAATACTAATAACCTAGAAAACCTGGTCTCATTCAGCAAGAGGGTCAGCACAGAGGCATCTGATTAGTGTCAAAAATGAGTGCCTCTCTTTAGTAAAGGAATTTCCTAAAGGAAACATAACTCACAATGACAAATGTCGGCATTTTTAGAATTACAAACATTACCTACAACTTGAATTCGGGTTATGAACCCACTGGACAAAGTTCAGTGCTTGCTTAGTAGCTAGTGGGTGAATCCCAGTTTAAAAAAAATATAAGTCTGTAGGTAAGTATGTCAATAAAGAGCAATATAATAAAGGCTCTGACGCTTGGAAGACTGACATGCTAGTCCTAATAAGAAGGCTGCTTCCTGACCACAGTCTGTGGTTTGGTGTTGTCCACCATTATGTTTCTGAACTGGCTCCTTCACTAAAATTCTCAAGTTTAATGAAAACTGTTAGGAGAAATGTCTGTTAGAGAAACGTCTGATGTCAGCAAGTAAGATTTTTCCCATCCTAATTACTCATTTATTCAGCATGTGAAATCAATTTCTTGGCTGCTTTTATTTTGAGGAACATAAAAGTGTCAGTGTCCATCTCAAAATGATAGATTGGCCATTAATATAGGCATATGGCTGAATCCGGATTACTGCTTAACATTTGCTGCTGAAACAAAGATACAAAAGCCAAAAAAATATCCTTCAACTCCACACTTACATGTTTATAATTAACTTATTAGTAGGTCTTCTTGGAGAAAGAAACCCTTTGAAGTTCACCTCAAGCATCTTTAGAAGTATCTGAGTGTCAAAGCACTCTGTTTATGACATCCTATATTATGGCTAATATAGCGGTATATTTTACACAAGTATCTCCAATGTAGAGGGTGTCTGTTAGCTTAAATACATTCTTCCAATACGGAGTACATTCCCTGAAACTGTAAATACAGTGAACTATATGATTTGGAAAATTGTATGTAGCTTTTTTTTCCTTAAAGCAAGAAAAATTTAAGTCGGGAAATACGAAATATTATTTGCAAACAAAATAGTTATGACTGCTATTTTTATTATGCACTTGGCATTTCTAATTATCATTTAGGCTAAAAAACACCTGACTATGATATATTTTGTGTTGGGTGTATTAATTATTCTTGTACTCACTGTAAAGCTTCAAAACTATTTTAATGTAATTTTTGAGCCAGAAAAGGAATTTGGAATCCAAAAGATGGCTTTAAATTTTTATGTCTGCAGCCATGCAAAGGAGAATATGTTAATTCATAAAACGCAAGAAACTATTGTAAATGAAATGAGAAACAGATACATACTGTACATCAAACTTGTTCTCACAGGTGTGCTTTCTTAACGTTAAAATACCCGTGTGAATTTTTAGTTTCCCATAATGTAATGGGAGACAATAAATTCTGAAGTTACTCCATTTGCCTTCAGAAGAAGTAACCTCTTGTCTATTTAGATTTTCTGAGTATACCCATGTCCTTCTGTGTGTCATACCAAAGCGAAGGTTTGTGTTGCAAGCCAGAGCTCACTGCAAGATCAAAGCTCTGGGCCACTCACAATAAAATAAGAGGGTAAAGCCCAAAGAATCAAAGAAACAAAGGAAACGTTTAGGAGATAAGGATCAGTCTCAGATATGACATTTCATCCAGATCAGATCCTGTGCAGAAGTTCAATTCAAAGTTCATAAGACAAAAATACAAAGCAATAAGCTTTAAGACTAGGTCGATTCTCTTTATCTGTGTGTCACTAGTTTTCCTATTTTTTAGAATCAGAGAATGTCCTTTGCTGGATAATTGAACTCATCTAATCTTTAAAAATTCTATGTGCATTTAAGGTTGTGTGTGGATAGGCAAGGTTATCTTTTCACTGTAGTACCTCCAACCTAAACTTTATATACAGGTATGATATAGCATTCCTATGAAAGGTAAAAAGCAAGAATTTAATTAGAATACCATTCTCTGGAATTACCCTATTGGGTTAATACTAATGGAAGTCTTTACAAAATGTTTAAATACCATTTTTCAAGATAATGCAAAAATGACATATAGGTATTTAAATAAAATTCAAATTTTCATGGGAAATAAAAAACAGATAAATATGCTTGAGAGCCATTTCAAATACAGTATTATGTAAACTGATTAAATGGCTTACTGAATGTGCTACTCAAACACGATCCAAAGCATATGTCAGTTCTGTTACAGAAACTTAATATGTTTTTAGAACATATAATTTTGATTATTTTAGTGTATACATGTAAACAGTAGAAGTCATTTCACAAAATTTGGGAAGAGTTTTCTAAGGTATTTCATCTTTTTTTTCAAGATTTAATATAGCTTTATGAAACAGATTACCTCAGTTATCATCTTATACAATCAAATCAATTTGCAAAGTCCAAAATGTTTCAAAAGATGCATTTGGATTCTTTTGAATGTATTTAAATAATGTTGAATTTCATAATTAAATTTCTTATTTAAAAATCTTGGGCTGATAATACAGTAACATTTATAAACATTCAGACACAATTGTCTAGTGAAATATACAATGTCTAATGGTTACAGGTATGTAAATTGTTTTGCTCCCTGGTATTAGTACAGGATTTCCATACCCACTGATGTTAAAAAGAAAAAAAAAAAAATCAAGGCATTCTTACCTAAAATCAACATATATCGGTCCCAAAACCATAGGCATAAATTACATGTTCAGCTTGTGGCCTTAGAAATTCTGATACACATTTTACAAATTCCTCTTTGGTAGCTCCGACATTTTATCAGTTTCAACATGAAATCTTTTCTGTAAAAAGTTTGCCTCTGAATCACCAACTGGCAACAATCATCGCTATTGCTTCCTGAGTAGCCCAGACATGCCGTGCACTGTGATGAACGCTTTGCACTGGTAAACTCTAGTCCAAAGCACAAACCTGAAGAGTGGTAGCATTGTACCCAGTCTACAGATGAGGTAAACGAAGTCCCTGAGAAGTTAGGGGATTTCTGAGAGTCACATACTGGTCACTGACAGAGCCCCAGCCTCTCTGATTCAAAGGTTGGTTCTACTTTTCTGTATCTTCATTACTCATTGGTAAAAGAGTCTGTGTCACTCTATGAGCATAAAGAATATAAGTGTTTCGGGGCGCCTGGGTGGCGCAGTCGGTTAAGCATCCGACTTCAGCCAGGTCACGATCTCGCGGTCCGGGAGTTCGAGCCCCGCGTCAGGCTCTGGGCTGATGGCTCGGAGCCTGGAGCCTGGTTCCGATTCTGTGTCTCCCTCTCTCTCTGCCCCTCCCCCGTTCATGCTCTGTCTCTCTCCGTCCCAAAAATAAATAAACGTTGAAAAAAAAATTAAAAAAAAAAAAGAATATAAGTGTTTCTCTCAAAATATTCTTGTTTCCTCTTAGACTCACAATAATTTTAAAAATAAAATAAAAAATAAAAAGAGCTACGGTGGAGGGTGGCAGTAAAGATAAAGGCCCGTGTTCAAATTTATGTCCAAAACATTTAGTGTAACTATTTGCAAGGCTATTTTATATGTAATTAGAAGGTTAACTAAACTCTCAGGAAGCCCATAACTGTATTAAGATAACCTCTTACAAAGTCTCCCCAAGTAAAACAGGCACATACAGAAAGTTGCCAAAAAAAAAAAAAAATACAAAAACCAAACAGAGTTCAAACACTTCATTTGATTAAAAGTTTTCTTAACTAACTGGAATGTTTCCTTCGATTTTCTCTTTGGATTCCGAAGCTATATTATGAAATTGCTTTTCAATTCCCCATACGGTGATTATTTAATCATGCCTTTGCCAGCTGTGAACATAGCTTCTCTCCTGATAACAGTTTATTTTTAAAGGAAATTGTCTTTGAAGAAAATATTTTGATATTATGCAGCAAAATAAGAGTTCATTGGAAGAAATCAAAGGCAGGGCGGGGGGCGGGGGGGGAGCCAAAACGAATATCACAGAAAGAATGAGTTCTAGTTGGTCTGTGGGGAAAAAAAGGGGCCTAGTGGCTACATAAAGATAAAACAAAACCAGCCACTCACATAGGAGGAAACAATTGGCTTGTTCCACATAAACAAAACTGACTGGCAGCCCCTTTTTCCCGTGTTCTACCCGGTGTTTTGATTTCCTCTGGACACAGTCAAATATCTAGACTCTCGGTGTCTCTCTGTTTTTCAGCCGTTCTCTCTCGGACCCCAAACAGCACCTTGAGTATGTCAGGTGGTATACATAAACTTCAAAGCCTACATATTGCTCAAAAACCTTCACTTTGAGTCATGTAAATAAAGGAGGGGCCTCAACCTTGGAGGGATGCAGGCAGAGAGAAGGTATAGAGGGACCTCCTTGACAGCAAAAGTAGAGAGGAAAAAAAAAAAGAAATTACAATTTACTTCTGTTCCTAGGTACAGACTCACTAGAGCATGAAGGTAGGGAGACAAGGTCACTAACCAGTGAGAGGATGAGATCCCAATGTCAGACCCCAGTACGGAGGAAAGGAACTTTTTGCGAAGGCTACAATACAGGAGCTCAACCTCAGCACTGTTGATTGACATTTCGGACCAGATGAGGCTGTGTTGTGGAGGCTGTCCTGCACCTTATAGGGTATTCAGCAGGACCCTTGCCTGCACTCACCAGATGTCACTGGCACCCCCACCCTCACCCCCCACTCCCACAGTCGTGACAACTGAAACTCCAGATGGTGTCTCCAGACATGGTTAAATGTCACATCTGGGAGCCAATTCACCCCAGCTAAGAACCACCACTGTAAAAGAAGGGAGGTTCAGAGCCAATCAGAAATCAGTCCACATCATTTCTGCAACACCCCACCCTGCCCCAGGAGACAGCCTCTTTTCTACTAAGCACCTATTTTGCACCTACTTTGTTTCAGTTTCTGAGCTGGATGTCAGGGATTCTGGGCTGGGAAAGACTGTATCCCTACCCTCGGAGAAGCTACAAATTAGAAGGGAACGTGGAAGAATTAGGAAATGCAACAGTCAATGCCAAAAAGGGTGGGACCGATGAAATCAAGGGGGAGTTGAAAAAAAATTAACTAGTGAACCCAAATGGATAGTGTCAAAGTGCTGAGCAGGGTCCAGGAGGCCCTCTCCTATTGCAGGCAGTAACCCTTTAATTGCTAGGTCACTAGGAGGTCCTGGGGGGGGGGGGGGGGGCAGGTCCTGTGGAAGAATTTAATTATTTAGCAACCTGTCTGGTCATACTGGAGCACACAGCCTGGAGGTCCTACTGGGCCAGGACAGAGGCAAAACCAAGGTGAAAGCAGAAAGAATAGCTTGGTGACCAGAGATAATGCTTGGGCCGCATCTCAAAAGGTAAACACTTACCTGGTGGACACAAAGATGAAGGGGAGAGACACTTACACAAGCATGGAGCTAAGAATCACCATACAAAGCTGACAGAACTATGAGGCTTGATGTGGCAAGGGCGTCCACTGTAGGATATGGAACCAGCAGAGATGGGGCTGGAGGGGCAGACAAGGCAAGAACACCTCGAATGGGCTTTATCCTGCGGGTGCCGGAAGGCTGCTGAACCCTTTTAAGGAGTAACAAGACTATTATGGCAGGAGTTTGGCAAAGAGATTAAAGAAGTTTGAATCTTTAATGGTTTTGAATCTTCAATGGTTTGAATAAGACCAGAGAAGGACGATCAATATGAAGCTCTAAAGGAAGTACAAAAAAGATATTAGAAGGTGAAATCAACAGGAATAATTGTTCCGTTTGATGTAGGAAGTAGGAGGCATCACTGTAGAAAGAGAACAAGCCCTGTTAATACATAATTCCTTACACGAGTCCTCACTGTGCTACTTCTGAAAGCTGTGGATTTATAACTGACAAATTGTGGCACCTAGGGAAAAAAATCATCATAGCTATATCAAATGTGCTACGGTTATAAATGTAGCAGTTCAAAATAGTGACTGTCATTATAAAACTTTTTTGGGGGGTGCGGAAGGAAAACCTTGTGGAACACGTGCCTACTGATACTAAGGAAACTAAGTACCTAGAGGACATAGGGACCATTCCAACTTGAGCTGGTGTGGAGTACCCATGGCCAGATTTTGCTTCATTTCTTCCATTTAACTTTTCATCACTATAGCAACAATCTTCAAAAAAAATGAGAGGGAGACCTTTTAAAGTCTTTGTTATAGTCAAATTTATCTAAAAGGCCTAACTTTTCATCGAGGGAACTGAAGACAAGCAAGGCTTCTTTCAGACACTTGAATTAAACTTTTCCCCCTTTTCTTTGCAAGTATCAATAGCTTAAGACAGAAACAGCATATGGGAAACCTAGAAAACCATTTACACTCAGCAGATATGTCCGGCTGAATTACTGAAGCCCACCTCAGCAGAGGTTAAACATTAACAGGTGCAAGGAGAGACTTGGTTAAAACACTGCTTCCTATGACTTCATCTCACAAAGAGTGAAGGTTCATGTATATTCTATATCCCCCTACCGTGCACCAATTCCTTTTCCCTCCCCTATTCATTTCAGCAGCTCTGTCTTCTCCACTCCCTTCCCCATCCCGTTCCCCACCCTCACCCCGAGAGAAGAATACTCTGGCTCTCCCCCTGTCAGCACGCCGCACTATCCACTATCCTCTGGGGCAGTCTTAGGCTATTTTGCTCCCCGGTTGAGATGAGGATGTCATCATTGAGCATCTTAATCTAGAACTGGCAGGTACATAATCCATCTGTACCCATCACCCTTGTCTTGCCCTTGCAGATGTTGACAGGAAATTGTAGTAGTGCCTCCCTCTCCAAAACACAGCATTCTGGGTGAACACATTGGTAGGGGTAGGCACTCAAGGTGAAACCTACCTACTGTCACTGTATGTGGGATCCTGGTCATGTGCTCCCCCTCCCATCTGTAGGTGTAGTTCTACCTTTACAGCTTCTTAAGCACGGGGTTCAGGATAAATTAGGCAGGTTTAGAAAAAAACAACAAACTTTCCTAAAACTCAACTACCAACTCCTCACCAAACTAACTCCAAAATATGCCAGGCACCTACATTTACAAACTGTTAGTTTGTCCTTCCTTTCCCCTTTTTCTCTTCCATCCCCCTCACCCCACCTTTACCTCCCCATCTTTCCCTCAGTAAGGGTGGTGGTTGTCAAACGTCCAAAAAAGAGACTTTGCTAAGAACCTAATGAACCTAGGAGGCGGTGGAAGTTTTAAGAAACTTCCGGAACTAAGGTGAGGTCAGTGCTTCATCTCAGAATGACTTTTTAAGAGCCTGAGTGTACTTGCATCCATTTCAAGGAAATGCAAACCAAGCGCTTCTTACCGGTTCTATGCAGCTCCATGCCCTTGGGTGTCCCCTGTGCTACCTGCTGGTGCCATGGACTCAAGGCCTCTGGGCTTGCCTCCTGGGCCATGATGGAAGGTACAAGAAGTGAGAATGGGACCTCAAATATTCCCACCCAATAGCCGGCTGCTGGCCCCTTTAGATTCTGCTTTATATGTGCTGTATAATGCAGTCTGCGAGGAAGTGGAAGAAATGAGGAAAGAAGGGGAAAGGAGGGTGACAGGCAGAGTAGGAGAAACGGCTATGAAGGTGGAGGAGGAAGGGAGGGAGAGAAAAGGAAAGGGGGTAAGAAAGAAAGGACATGAAGTGCTGTCCAGATTTTGTGACCCAATCCTCACAACACACCTGGGAAACATGCATAATAATTATTACGGTTGTACCATCGTTTCCTCTGTTGAGGGAACAGAGGCTAAGAAAGTTTAAGGGAACCTTAAACAAAGTTTAAGGAACTTGCTTAAGATCATAGCTAGCATATTAGGAAGCAAGGATTTGAACCCAGGTACTATGACTCCAGAACCTGCTTTTCCTACAAAGAGTGAAGGAAGAAAAGGCATTCGAGAGATGATAAGATGAACATTCTAAAGAAGTTTGAGCATCTTTGGAAGCTGGGAAACAGAGTTAGCATTATTAAAAACATCAGAGGAAGGACTTTGGAGATCCTCTAGTCTAAATGGATTATTTTCAGAGGATGGAACTGATGCTTATAGAGGCTAAAATATTCCTCTGTAGTAAGACTAAGAGGGGAACCCCTTTTCCTCCCTACCCTAAGTACTGTCTTCATAAACAAACCTCTAAATAGTTGGGATGGGGGGGACAGGATGGGGGAGTGGGCATCCGGGGAACAGAAAGAGGGCTGGGACTAGCTACTGCAGTCGTTGCCCTCGAAGAGTTAATTTCGAGTGTCAAGGTACCAGGAGCTTTCTCCTCTGCCTCCTGGGTGGGGGTCCAGGGAGGCCCTGGAGCGAATGCATGGGGTTCATTCAGTGACAGTGGATCAGCCAACATTGCCGGTCTGGCCACATGGACTGCTTGTGTTGGAGAGAGCGTGCCAGGACAGGCATTCCATACAAGCGGTCATAGCATTCTGCATTCTTGGAAGGGACCATCACTTAACAGGAACGTGGATGGCTTTGTTATGTCTTATCTCCTAATCTGCAGTTGGAGGTTTTCCTTCCTTCTGCAGGTGCTCTCATTTCCTTCATTATTTGTTTATTAGAAAATCTTGTGGCCTTCCAAAGTCATTCTTATGCTAAGGAAGGTCGAATGTGATAACATATTTGTGTTGGCCAAGAGTGAGGACATAGCAAATACCGAAAGTCACATAATCATGAGTATAATTGAAAGTGGTGCTTCACGGGTAAACAAAAGCTCCCTGCCCCCCACCGAAGGGGGCCCACAAAAGCTTCAAAAGCACAGAGAAAAGGCTGCTGCTACAAATCTGGTTGCTTGAACGCTGTGGAAATTGTGGCTGGAACTATTTTTAAGGTTTAATTCAGAGATGTTATGGGTCAGACAGTACTTCTCATGTGAAATGAATGCCTGAGAAGGTCCAGTCTGGACCAAGCTTTGGGCGTGGGAAAAGAGTTCTCCATTCATTGGCATCCCTGAAGCCTAGAGGAAAAACAAAGCAACACTGAGTGGTGGCCCAGAGGAGAACCTACTTTATCCATAGCTCCAATAACTAAAGGAATGTAAAAGCAGACCAACAGAGACACCAAGCCATCATTTCTGGCCAGGCACTATTCAGATGACTTTCTTATTTCTCGTACATATTCTAAACATCAAGTTGAGAGTGTAAGTCCACATTTCTGTGCAATTATAAGGATCTTATAGCCCTAGACTCCACGAACCTCAGAGTAAACATCGATTTTTATCATTGCTTTACCATGAAATTTTTTTAAAAATTGAAATAAATTATTGTCATATGAAAATATCTTTCTTGAAATTCTAACTTTTTATCTATGACCCCAGTACCTTAAGTGCCATTCAGATGAGTACTATTTTTTATAACCTGACTTACTGCCAAATATACTTAAGATAATAGCAAAGGTCACATAAAATATGCATTATTAATAAGCAAAAGGATGGTAAAGAAAGGTAAGGAAAAAGGGAAATAAGGAAAAGGGCATAAATTATAAGCAGAAAGATGTCCAGTGCACAAAGTATATACCGTGAAGTCCTAAACACCTGCTAAGGGTCAGCCACAATTTATTTCAACACTTCCCAGCTGCCAGCAAGAACGGGAACAAGTACTCAGCTGGGAGTGTCCGTGCACTAAGAACAAAACAACTGTTTCAGAGAAGCAATGTTGTTTGCAGTAGTAAGACCGCAAGGAAACTCCTCTAGGGAAGTCTCAAAGAAGTAGTCCCCGTGTAGTGTAACAAGCACTGTCTTGAACTCATTTGTTCATCCATCAAATCTCTATTGAGCTCCCACTAAGTGCCAGGCAGTGGGTGGGGAGCTGGGGATACAGAAGGGAGCAAACAGAATGGTCCTGCCCTCTCAGAAGTTAAAGTCTCCTGGAAAAGAAAGACGTTTGACCAAGTCATCACAGAAATTAACACACATATACCATTGTGACAAGGGGCCAAAAGGAAGGGGTGGTGAAGAGAATCTGACCTCACAGTGCTCTTAAGGTAAATCTAGCATGGGTATCATGGGCCTGTTGGGAGTCACCAATGTCTCACCCTCCACGTTATTTTGAGAGACAGACACAGAAAGTTTACATTCTGCAAGCCTCCAATTAAGTAGTGTCGATGAGAGGCTTTGAAAATTACAACACACTATTTAAATACAATAAAACCTTAGACTGCGAGTAACTTGTGCTGTGAGTATTCAAGAGAAGCAAACATTTCTAATAAATTTTAACTTGATAAGAGAGCTATGTCTTGCAATACAAGTAGTACATGACGCTGAACGTCACCTGATCACGACTGAGCCGATGGTTCTTGAAATTTGCTTTGATATACAAGTGGTTTGGATAACAAGCATGTTTCTGCAGCAAACTATGCTCGTAAAGCAAGGTTTTACTGTATAAGGTATCTGGTGTTGTTGTTGTTTTTTTTTAATTTTTAAAATATTTGACTGGAATATAATTTATATAACGTAATACTAGTATGTTTCAAGTAAAACTCTCAAGTAGCATTTGTGTGTGTGCGTGTTTATTTGAGTATAGTTGACACACAATGTTATATTACTTTCAGATGTACAACATAGTGATTTGATAAGTCTACACGTTATGCTGTGCTCAACACAAGTGTAGCTACCATCTGTCACCATACAACACTGTTACAATGCTATTGACTATATTCCCTATATAGTCAATATATAGGGAATTGTGCCTTTTATTACCATGAGTTATCCATCCATAACCCAAAGCCTGTACCTCCCACTCCCCTTTAAATATAAGATATTTGAATTAGGGGGAAAAGTGTTCTTTATAGCTAAAGAAGAAAGAAGTAGTCTGAATAAGTAGAATGTTATACAATTCTGATTAACTATAATTAATCAAAATACTTTAGCCATTATATTTTGGCAACTCAAAATAAGTAACATAACTGTATAAATGTTACCTAAGCAGTGCAAAGCAACCATCATTCAGCTTTTTAATTACTTTGACCACATATTTAAAAGTATGCCAATAAGGGCGTGTGGGTGGCTCAGTCAGTTAAGTGTCCACCAGGTCACAATATCGTGGTTCACGGGCTCCGTGCTGACAGCTCAGAGCCTGGAGCCTGCTTTGGATTCTGTGTCTCCCTCTCTCTCTGACCCTCCCCAGCTTACATTCTGTCACTCTCTCTCTCTCTCTCTCAAAAATAAATAAACATTAAAAAAATTTTTAATAAAAATAAAAGTATGCCAGTAATATTTGCTACACTGTGATTACAAAATAAATTGGCTTCTAATTTTTAAATTGTATACTGATATATCAGTTTAGTCTATTTCTATTTTGTTACACTAATGAATCCTACGTAATGAGAAATGGTTCATGCAATAGCAAAGAGCTCCAATTTATATGATTTTACCAAAAACATTATTTGAACAAAGTAAAAACTATTTTTTTTCTCTATCCCATCTTCCACTTACAATGACCTGCCTTTTCTAAACGTATAGTTCAAGTGCCTGAAATTTACATAGTGCTTTACAGTTTTTGGAGTCTTTTCATAGATGCTACTGAATTTATGCCATTCTGCAAAGTAGGCTAACCAGAAAAGTGAGGCTCAAGAAGGTTAAGTGTCAAGGTCAAATTGGTAAGGAGCAAAGCGAAGGTGGATGCAGCCACCTGAACTTCAAGATGAGGGTCCTTCCACTGTAACACTCTGTAAATGACCTACCAAACTACCTAGAAAGGATATTGTACACAAGACATGTACATTTGCTCCAATGACAGAAGTAAAGATGGAGGGACAGTCTCTCCTAAGTTCAGACCTCACTGACATGTATGTAGCATGAAGTACTTGGATCAGAGTCCTTTCACAGAAAAGCAGGATTAGGGAATTTGTTTTGTGGATTATGTGCTTTCTGAAGTGCTTTGTGCCTCATCTCTTTGGCCATGGGAGCTTCACCAAAGTCTCACCCAGATCTTGCTCAACACTGGGAGACAGTAAGCACCAGTCATACAATCCGGGGCTCATCTTCCCAGGGATAATGCCTGCTTTTACCTCCACACCAGATAAAATAGACTCTCTGCGTCCTGGCTTCCTTCTGTCTTTCCCTTTCCACTAAAACTCCTTGGGGATGCCTTCATGATGATCCACATGTATGTGGAGTTGGTCACAGAATGGAAAAAATGAAGAGAGACTTGGCACAGTGAAACTATTAGGCATGTATAAATCAGTCTCTGTTAGATAAGCAGTCTCTAGCCATTTTGTTGAGGTTTTCACATTTGTTTACTTTGTTGGTAAACACAACTAGAGAAGAACAAAATCACAGAGAACCAAAAGTCTTGAATGAAAAGCCAAATAGTTCCAGTCCCCTCTGGTTGCATCTGTTCCTTCCTCTAGATATGCAGGAACGTCAGCAGACATTTCAAATCTGAAGGTGAACAGAAGTAAAGCTTCCACACTGACAGAGGGAGGACCAGGCAGGGCCTCACCTGCCCGGCAGAAGCAATACAGAGATGGCTTTCAGAGCTCCGCTATAGAAATGCTCAAAGTCACCCATTTCAGGGCTGGTTTTTATAGAAGTGACAAAGGGACAGGGTCTAGAGAGAAGATTCTACTTGTCACCTTTTTAATGTTGTATGAGCCACTGAGCTAGATGCTGAAAGGAATCCTTAGAAACCAAAACCATAGTGTCTATCCTCACAGAAGGCAGGGTCTTGCCCTTTAACTACTGTCCTGAAATCTCAGAAGGGAAAGTCCAGAGGTCCTCTTGAGAACTCACCATTCTCAGAGGTGACCCTGCTTCTAGCTAGTCATAAGCAACAGGAATTGCAGCCGCGTGGCACAATCTCCTCCTCCCTTTCTATTTTTGCTTTACTAGGGGATTCTGGGGTTACTCCTCATAGAATTTATAGAGGAAAAGAGAGTTTCTATATCGGTACCTTCAGGGACGGAGGGGTGGCGGGGAGCCTTGTTATATTTCTTTCCCTTTAGCAGTGGTTAAGGGTATGGCTTGAGACGGAGTCACACCTGAGTTTGAATCCCTGCTCTGCTACTTTCTAGCTGCGTAAATTGGGACAAGCATCTCAACCTGTCCAGGAATTCTCTGTAAAATGAAAGAATTAAAGTAGGGTCAGTGGTTGCAGAGAAGGCACGAGGTGATCCAACTGAGCGCCCGGCAGAGTCTGACCAGAGAGGGTGATGGGTGATCGGGTGAAGTCAGCACTGTCACCCTCACCTGCCCCAGGCGGTCTCCACTAGCTCACCTTAAGCTGCCAAAAACACAAACATAGCCTAGGGCCCTACTAACTACGCATTGACTCCTTCCTGTAAGCAACCTTTTCTCAAGCACCAGTCACGCACTTTTGGAAAAGGTCTGGGAAGTCAGTATCTTCCTTCAAAGAATCTCAATAGGCTACATATTCTCTAGTCTCTCTCTGCTACCTTTTTTCCAGCTGAAGACATGTGTTCTTCTGATCAGTGTTAAGAATGGTATTTTAGAATGCATTGTGATAACGGATTATAGACGAGAAGGCACTTCCACATCCGCTGTCTCATGCGATTCTTAACAACGATCCTCCGAAGTAGGGCAGTCTCCTTAGGACGTGCAGAGAGACTTCTGACTTGCCCAGAGTCACACGGCCATGCAAATAGCAGACCAGGAATTGGACCCAGGTGACCCCAAACAGAGGTCTTCCATAACAGCCTGAGGGGTCAGAGATGGGCTTCTCAGGTTCTTCATCTGCAGGAGGGCCCGCTGCACACAAATGCTCAAGTAAACCCCTGGGTCCCTCACGAATCCATTAGAATGCAGGTGTTGTAGGCCCTGCTTATAAAACAGACCTATTCCTCTCGAGTGAGGGAGTAAGGCATCTCAGCAGAAATACATTTCACTGTCCCCTCCAACCTAGGCCCCATCCACATGGAATGCCGGGAAGAGCTAAATAAACAGATTTAACTGACTTGCATGTTTTCCTTGCCAAACATTATAAAATGAAGTAATGGGCAACCTGCATTAATTCTGCTGGATTCTCAGACTTTCCTTTCTCCCCCTGAGGAATGGAAAATTATTTGAACGAGATGGGAAACCAGCTTTTCCTCTCTCTCTTTCAAAACTTCTCAAAACACATTACTATGCAACTGGAAGCCATTCAATTCTACTAAGTCATTAAGTTAAATCATCTGCACACATTTTCTCAGAAGGATGAGTTTGCATGGTGGACTGATTTCATAGAACAGTTGCATGTAAACATCTCCAGGGAAAACCAGATGTTGGTGACGCACCAGTACCTAGTTAGTCCTCCAAAGAGTATGGCACTGGTTCTGGACATCATCTTTCCAGGAATCCTGCATCCCAGGGTGGAACTTCACTCCAGAAACCAGCTGGTGGGCAGTTTTGTTCCCCCTCCCCTCACTAATGCTCTTTGCTCACAGCTCTGTAGCACTTAGGGCAAAGAAGGCAGCCAGGCCACCCAGTGTTGCCCAGCTAAGATCTCTGGAAATCCCAGGCCTGAAATTCCACAGAACCACAAGGCCCCTAAAGGGATGGGAGAATAAAACCCCTGGACCCACTGGTTATTCCTATACATCACTCAGGGAGGTGGGCCCCAAGAACAGAGGGTCCACTGGGAACAAAGGCCTAGTAATTACGGGTCCCTGAAGGCACAGGCCTGGAGAGCCTTCAAAACAAAGGGAAGAAGGGAAGGGAGGGAGATGTGGCTAAAATGACCCCGGCCAAGAACTCAATAATGAAGTTACTTAATTACTTATTACGTGTTTTACTGTAGTAAAGGCTTTATGTATAGATCACAATAAACATACAACACAAAGGAGGGGCGAACTGTAAGGACTTAGTCTAATTAGTGAAAAGAACATTAAGCAGCTGACCCTGTAAATACTTGCTTTAAAATCTAAAACTTAAAAAACATGTTACAAATGTCTTCCAGGGTCTGCCCAGCTAGAACAATAGGCCACCAATATAGCATTCCTTTACCACTGTTTGCAATTGAGTAGGGGAGCACAGCATGTCCAACAGGGGATGGCCTCAGTCTGGAAGCAATAAGCAATGTGTTAAGGTTTAAAGGTACGTTAAAAACTCAGATGCCCTGGGAACCAAAACAGGGTCCCAGAAAATTGAGTGATGTCAAGATTTTTCAGTGGCGGCAATTTCCACCCTTACATTAAAGGCATGGTAACACCATGTTTTAAAGGCTGGATATCCATGGTTATGCATAAAAAAGGAACCAATAAAGTTAACAAATCTATAGGTCTAGTGCTGTGGGTGAAACAGAAGTAGAAGCCACCAGCTCTCCCCTGAGAGAGCTTCCAATAATACTAAAGCAAACCTAGGAAAATCACGTACTGCCTCTGGTGACGGTACCTCCCCACCCCCAACTCCCCAGTTCTCAGTTCCTGACCTGTGTGTGAAGAACACCAAAAGCCTTCCTTCCTCTAACTGTAATTGACAGCAATAACTTCTGCTTGGTGAGGCAATATGCTTTCTCCATTCTTCTCACTGATTGGACAGAGAAGCCCAAAAGTATCTAAAGCAGCCAAGGATGCTCTTCCTTATAAAAAACTAAAGTTTTCAGACATCTCTCAACAGAAGACTCAGCCCGGTATGCTTGGCCATACACAGTATGATTTCAGATCCTTGTAACTTGCCCAGATGTGGAGATTCAGATGAATGGAGCTACACAGGAAAGGAAGGTATTTGTATCTTCAAAATTTAAGGTGGGGGGGGAGAGTGTGTACCCAGCGAAAGTTATAATTTTAACTCAAGGTCAAAGCCCCTGACAACTAAAATAATAATAATTGCTTACCTTTATTGCAAAGTCCAGATTCCATAACAAGATTTCAAAGAGACAAAGAGGAAGAAGAGGAGGAAGGGAGGATTGTTGAGTTTGACTTTGTGCCAAGCCATGTTTTATATGTTTGGCCATTATGAAGGCAAATAGTTAAACTTTGTAACTATCTTATCTTCACTGTACAGACGAGGACACCGATATTTAGAAAATGGAGCTAACTTGCCTACAGCAGTCACACTAGGATGTACCTTCCTTTCCCTTTAAGTGGGGCTTGCTCACTTTCCCTCAGCCCTGTTATCTGGCAACTTCCTCCACCACCCACTGGTACTGCCATAAATTGCCCTTCCTCAGAGGGTACACATTCTCTTCCACCTGTCTGCAGATATCCATGCCAATGCCTCCCTCCCTAAGTTGTTCTCCTCTCTTCTTAAATAGCAATCATTCGATTCTCTCCCTCACCACCCCTCAGGCCCTTGCCCTCTGGTGTACCATGCACCACAACCCCAAACTAGGCTTTTTCCCAGGTGACATCTTCAGCCCTCCTCTCTCTCTATTTTAGTCCTGTTGCCAAGCCTTGGTTGAGACACAAATGAGAAGGGCCAAGACCAGGGGATGGGCTAGCTGCTAGGAATGCCTGGGCAAGACATCAGAGCGTGGTTCCATGAGGCCAAAGAGAAGCCAGGGGGCATGGCTGGAGGAGCCCAGTAAACCTCAGAGAGAATTCACAAACATCACTGCTGCCCCGTTCTTCCTAAGTGGGCTGCAGAAAACAGCTGAGAAAACTTGTTTTTTAAAGGAAGGAAGAGGAAGAGGAAAGGAAAACAAAGGAAAAAAAGAAAAGAAGGAAGGAATGAAGGACAGAAGGATAGAAGATAAAGAAAGAGGGAGGGAAAGTTTTCCAGGACCAACCACTGGACATTAATCACCAGGTTTGAGGTAAGGCCTGGGAATCTGAACTGCTACCAGCTAAGTTTGTGACCCAACGCAAATGGACCCATTGCATGGTGTTCCAGAAGCCTCAGACAAATCCGAGATCAAAGCTCAAGGAAATTACCAAGGAGACAAAGCGTGAGAACCACAACAGGCCTGTGGTCTTTCGGGACACTGATTTCTTAGTTCACTCCTTCTAAAGGCCCAAGGGCCCCCAGGGTCCTTCCATTACTCGATTTGCAATCCCACCCACCTTGACAGTTGTCAGTTTGGGTAGCGCAGAAGCTCCGAGAGGAGGCTGCGGTAGGAGGCTGCCTCTCGTGAGGACAAGGATGTCACAACACTTTTCCAAGCTTCAGGCCAACGTCCCTCCCAAGCCACCAGATGTTGCAATTGGACTCATGCCTGCAAGCGTCCAGCACGGCTCAAACGGGGTTCTCAGCCTCCCCATTCATCTTGTGGGGCAGAGGAAGATGGAACATGGGATCCTGTTGGCAGTGGCCGGGAGGGTTTGCAGAGCAGACAGATGCTAACCTTCCTAGGTGGGGTTCAAGTGGTTCGTAGCAAAAGGCGAGTGAGCAGACAAAAGCACTCTGTACCCTCCCTTCAGCATGATTTCTTTAAGGCAGGTTTTCTGCTTGCATATTCCCCAGTTCTTTGTCCTAACTAGGAAGTGTCTGAGCCCCATCTTTGAGAGTAACCTTGCATCAGTTCTGGTCCTCACTGAGTGAAGCAAAACACCACAGTCTGCATGGGGCATGTGAATTGTGCATTTGGGTGTTTCTCCTGGCCTGGGTCACCACGGATGTGCTGGAGTTCTTGGGAAGGTTTTGTCATTCTCCCAACAGCGAAGGTTCATTATCAAATAAGTCCAGTTCATTACATCAGCCAGGCACAAGACATCTGGGGAAAGTGCTACTATGTACATGCGGCAATTATCCGGCATTTTCTGGGCCTCTTCTGTCTCCTTCAGCCCTCTGTTAGCCTCTCTACTTTTGTTCCACATCAGGTGGAGCCTAATATCAGACATCTGGAGCAAGTTTAAAATGTAGGGAGGCACCTTCAGTGACACAAAATAACTATACTTTATTTCTTGCTAACTTAGGTAGCAGAGGGACTCAGGTCACAAGTCCAACTTTTGGAACTCCTGAACTTGCCAATTCAAGTTCTCTAAGTGGGCTCAGGGCTCAGTGAGGCTGTCCTCACCTTTACTGATCTACTCCTCAGGTTCTGCTCCAGTATGGATCTTCAAGTCGCCCCATGCTAAACCCTGGGAGACGGATAATTGTCCTTTCTGCTCTGGGACTGCCTCTGGGGCCAAAGCCCTGGCATAGACAGTGTGCGAGGACCCCTTCTTAAGCACCCACCAGGACCTCACCCCCCATTGTGTCTCCAATCCTTCCTTCCTCACTGTTAGATGAAGTCATATTTCCTTTAGAGCTGGAAACCAGCCATCATTTCCAATTCTGTGGCTCGTAGTAAACGCTCTGTGTTCTCAGTCCACAGGGCTTCTGATGCTAAAAGCAGAATGTTTAGAATTCAAAATCCTTATTTTCTCTTCTAAGGCCCCAGTTCTGAACTTAAAGCTGTACAGCTTGGGTATGAAATATCAAACTGATTTTTTTCCCCAGCAGCCAGTTATTGAGGGCCTGCTCTATTCCATTCACAGGATTAGACACGCACACACGAATCAAACAGATCCCTGACTCTCTGCTCAGTGTGCGGTCCGTGGATCAGCAACATGGGCATCATCTGGGAAGTAGCCAGAGATAGAGCATCTCTCAGATCTCACCCCAAACTTACTGCATTTTAGCAAGATGCCAAAGCAGATTCATGTGCACGTGGACATGTGAGGAGCACCGGCCTCTGGTCCACAGTATATACCTGTAGTTGACAAATGTGAAAAAGAAGTGCCAAAGTAAGTAAGAACTCCACCTGGAAGCACCAGGTTCTGACTAGAAACCAAGACTTCCCCACCACACCTCTCCCTGTCCCATGCCTTGGTGCATTATTCTCCAGAGGGTCTACACATTTCAGTGTCAGGTCCCAGACCCCCATTCTTGCTCCCTCCCTGCCCAGTCCTATTAAACACAGGGCTGTGTGCAGAACAGAGAGCTCTGGAAGGCTTTGTTGGCGCCAGCTGAGACCCGATGTAGCATCTGTAAAGGAAGTGCTTTCCAAAGCCTATTTTAAATGTGTTTATTTATTTCTAATCCATAAACATTTTTGAGTGCTCACCACATGCAAAGCCCTAGGCTGGATGAATCAGGGAACACAGAATGGAATAAAACAACCTCGGGACATACCCTAAGCTTGCAATCTGGGTTGGGAAACAGATACTATTAATGTATAATTTGGGGTGGCTTTAATGAAGATTATATTGGCTTTTATTTACATTACTATGGAGTAAACACTTACAACATTTATCCCTAAAGGTACTAGTAGGTCGATCAATCAGTCACACTGGACTGTCAATACAAATATTGAGAATCAGTTTTGAGGTTAAACCAAGCAGTATAACATTTAGAAAGGATTCACCATGATCAAAATATTTGTTAGGAATATTTCAGTAAGTCGATGCATTCTGAATGGAAGGAAGACTATTTATTACTAAAGCTAGTGGGTTCTGGTATTGTTTTTGTTGTTCTTGGGGTTGGAAATGGGATATTCTGGCTAATTTAACATTCTGATAAACTGAAATTTACTGTATAGGAAGTGTGAAAACAAAGCCAATGAGATTGAGTCCACAAAGAAAATGAAATCTAGGTTCAGAACATTTTATTCATAGTTTATATATCATATTAAGAAGCAAAAATCCATAATCCTAAACCTATCTTGACTATCGTTCTCTTGTAATACATTTCTTAAAGCATTTTGAGATATTATAATATTTCAGGATCTTTTTAAAAATATTAAACAAAGCTAAAATGATATTTTTATTTTTTTTTAATTTTTTTTTCAACGTTTATTTATTTTTGGGACAGAGAGAGACAGAGCATGAAAGGGGGAGGGGCAGAGAGAGAGGGAGACACAGAATCGGAAACAGGCTCCAGGCTCCGAGCCATCAGCCCAGAGCCTGACGCGGGGCTCGAACTCACGGACCGCGAGATCGTGACCTGGCTGAAGTCGGACGCTTAACCGACTGCGCCACCCAGGCGCCCCTAAAATGATATTTTTAAAAAAATGTTTTTAATGTTTATTTTTGAGAGGGGAAGGGGCAGAGAGAGAAAGAGACACAGAATCTGAAGCAGGCTCCAGGCTCCAAGTTGTCAGCACAGAGCCTGATGCGGGGTTTGAACTCACAAACCATGAGCTCATGACCTAAGCCAAAGTTGGATTCTTAACCAACTGAGCCACCCAGGCGCCCCTAAAATGATCTTATTTTTTATTTATTTATTATTTTTTTAACGTTTATTTATTTTTTGAGAGACAGAGAGAGAGACAGAGCATGAGTAGGGGAGGGGCAGAGCGAGAGAGAGTCACAGAATCTGAAGCAGGCTCCAGGCTCTGAGCTGTCAGCACAGAGCCCAATATGGGGCTCAAACTCACAAACTGTGAGATCATGACCTAAGCCAAAGTTGGATTCTTAACCAACTGAGCCACCCAGGCATCCCTAAGATGATCTTGTTTTTTAAATGATTTATCTTTCTCGTTATTTGGAGTTTAGAAACTGAGAGCTTACTATATTTAAATGCAACTTACCAATAAAAAACCCATATTCTGGTTACCAATAATTATACAAGTGCCAGAAAACAAACTATATTCCAAATGAAGAATTATTCATCCTCTTTAATTTACAAGGAAATAAACTTTTCAAAAACAAACAGGAATAAAATCAGTGATTAACTTTTGTAGTTAAATTGCATCCAGAAAATGGGAGAAATTATTTTCAAGACTATAATAGAAACAAGCAGTAAGTCCAGAGTTAGAAATCTCTATGCAAAGAAAAAATCTTCAATCCTAAAATATTAGCAAAAATTCCAAAGAAACAACACTAATTATCTAGAGATTACTGAATGCAAATCATCAGTGGCAGGAATACACCAAAGAGAAAGGTAGGGAAATTTGTTATTAACTATTTAAGGGAACTGATCTCAAATCCATAGCAATAAAAATAAATTTTCCATACATATATGCCTATTTCCTTAAAGTTGGAAAAATGATGTTAAATTGGGGAGGGGGAGAGAAAAATCTTTAAGATCAAAATGAGAAAATTTTAAATTAAATAAAGATTGTGGACTTGAATGTTGCTAAAACAATAGATTTTAAATGTTCTCACCACAAAAAAGACACGGTAAGCAGTTGCTACACGGCTAAATGGAAGCAGTGGCATATAAGGCTGTAATCATTTTGCAATTTATAAATGTACCAAATCATCAGGTTGTATACCTTGAACTAGCACAATTCTATGCATCCATTATATCTCAATAAAGTTGGAAGGGAAAAGATAAAGCTCACAGCAGTCCTCCAAAAGGCCTGCCCTCAAGAAGGCTGTATTTTTAAATATGTTTTTTTAGTAAATGAGTTTATCACCTTACAATTTTTTTAATGTTGATTACACACACACACACGCACACTCACACACACACCCCGACTCCCACAAGTTGGATCAACTTTCTGATGCAATTGCCTACAATTGACTATTTGATTCATAAATACAAAATGTGATAGCTTTCCTGATAACACAAAAGTAGCAAAAATCTTGTTTTATACGATTTTTTTAAGTTTCTCTCTTCATTTAACTTTTTAAAATATAATAATATTAATTTTATATTTTTCAAAAATTTATTTTATTTTTTTTACATTTATTTTTGAGAAACAGAGTGAGACAAAGCGTGAGGGGGGAGGGGCAGAGAGAGGAGACACACAATCTGAGGCAGGCTCCAGGCTCTAAGCTGCCAGCACAGAGCGGATGTGGAGCTGGAACCCATGAACTGTGAGATCATGACCTCAGCTGAAGTCCTAGGCTCAACTGACTGAGCCCCCCAGGCACCCCTAATTTTATATTTTTAGTGAGGAGCATGGATTCACACTTAGGAGGTTGAAGAATACTTTTGAAACCCTTAACACAAAATGATAAAGGGGATTTTGTTATAAGCTGAAATCAGCAAAGATTGTGATAGGCATATTGCTTTCCCACAGTGAACCTCAGAGAGGGGGGAAAACGTAAAATTTTGAAAACTCAGGAATATCTCAATTATGGTGACAGGATCAGAGAAAAATGACCTTTCTAACTGCCCCTGCCCACAACCATACATCAACCACGATGTTCTGCCAACCCGGAAGGGGAGGTGAAACCAGGGACATATTGCTCTGACCAAGACTTATTTTCACCTTAAGAGGAGGGGCATTTTTCTGATTGGCCCGCCCAGAGGGAGTGGCTTTTGCTGATTGGCCCGCACAGACCAATGGGTCCCCATAACCTTGGACAAGTGCTTACTCTCCCTAGACTTGAGGGGCTTTTTGTCTCCACTGCATCTCCTCTTTCCCCCTACATTTCACCCCCCTCCCCCCCACCCCTGCTTTATAAAATGAACTCTTTGTAGCCTGTTATCGCCAAGATTTGTTCTTGCCCCAAATTCTATGACCCTATGGTCTTGTCTCTTTGTGTAATCTTTCCCTTGCTTATTTGATTCATCGCAGAGGATGGTTCATATGAAAATACTGACAGTGTAATGCTGACTCTGCATTTTCAGCCTCATAAGAAATGACTAGGTCTTTTTAGCATGTTTCTCTCCCCACTGAAATTGTAAGCTCCTTTATACTTAGCAAAGCGTCAGTCATACCGTCGGTTTTAAATAAATATTCAATTGTTCGAATGAGGGAAATATCTTGAATCAGTGAGTATCTTGCCTGTTACTCAGACTTCTTTTTACATGCCTATCTTAAAAATATAGAGTAGTGCCATCCATAGAAATATAATGTGAGCCAAGTTATATAATTTCAAAACTCTAGTAGCTATGTTAATAAAAGCAAAAAGATACAGCTGAATTAATTTTCTTATGTAACCCAATGTGTCCAAAATATTATTTCAACATGTAATCACTATAAATGTTATTCATAAAATAGTTTGCATTTTTTTACATTAAATCTTTAAAATTGAGAGTGTATGGAACAATCAAGTGTACATTTCCGTATGGACTAGCCATATTTTAAGTGCCCAAGAGCCACAAATAACTAGTGGCTACTATACTAGACAGCACAGATCCAGGGTATAAGATTAGTAAGATGTATAAAGAAAGATGCATGTTCTCTTGCAATTTCACAAATACTCTCTAAAAAAAAAAAAAAACCTCATTTTAAAAGTCAAGTTTAGGGGCACCTGGGTGGCTCAGTCAGTTGAGCGTCCGACTTCGGCTCAGGTCATGATCTCACAGTCCGTGAGTTCGAGTCCCGCGTCGGGCTCTGTGCTGACAGCTCAGAGCCTGGAGCCCGTTTCGGATTCTGTGTCTCCCTCTCTCTCTGCCCCTCCCCTGTTAATGCTCTGTCTCTCTGTCTCAAAAATAAATAAACGCTAAAAAAAAAATAAAATAATAAATAAATAAATAAATAAATAAATAAATAAATAAAAGTCAAGTTTAGTGTTTACAGAGAAAGGTTAAATGCCTGGGGCCATGTAGCTCTAACCTATGAAGAACTCTGCAGAAGTTGTAACCAGTGTCCTGTTGTTGTTTACTGTCTGTGTGCAAAGTGCATCAGTGCGTGTGGTGTCTGTGATGCTAAGACTGTGTCCCAACTGGGATAGACAGCTTCTTAGGGCACCATCCCATAAAGCCTAATCATCAGTATGGGCTATTATTTTCAAGGTAACTACCCAAAACCCCACATATTGGTGATGGCATTTATAGAGGCCGGCTAATTTTCTGAGAGGTAATTTTAACATCTGGTAACTGAGAAGTTTTGAGGCTCTCATAATACAAAATCAGTTTTTAAATCTTCTCCATTGTCATCGAACACGACCTCCTTATCCACAGAGTATAAATTGTGTGTTGTTCTCATGACCCTCTTCCCGTTCAAACATGCCTTCACTGTTCTTTTCAACTTCACTCTACCCCCATAGAAACCTGCAGTGGAGAGACAGACGTGGCCTTCCCAGAACTCTATGCTTCCCAAGCTAATGTTCTTCATTCTGTGCCCTCAAATAGCCTATGGGTCAGCTTCACAGTGACTTTTACAGTGAGTCTGCCCTCTCTTCTCCCCTGGTCTCACTTTTCTCCCACCATTCTTTCTGGAATCCAACCTCCTGAGGGCTGTTAGTAAAATATGGACATAGTTCTGGAAACCGACAAGCCATTGGGAGTGTGGGACCATGATGGAAACAATCTGAAAGCGAGGGGCAAAGTGGGAACAACTCCCAGCACTTTGCACTATAGAGAGGTCAAAATGTGGGCTACAAATCAAATTTGTCCTTGGCTGGATCCACAATTATAAGATACCTGAGCCCAAGGGCTTTAGAGCATCTGTCTGCCATTTGAGCCCAGAACAAGCTGCTTGGATATTGAGACTGGTCCTCCAATTAGCAACAATTGAGCCGGGATGAGAGCTGTGCTATCCTTTTTCCTTTCCTCAATTTTGTTATTCTAGCCGCTGTCATCGCCATTCACATCCACTCACAGACTGTACATAGTAAAGGAGCTCCATTCAAGTGTTGTATCCAATCTACTTTGCAGCCCAGCTAATGTGAATTTATGGAAACCAATGGTAAATACAAATGTGCTGCGTTCCCCCTCGCCATGGGATGTTAGTGGATATTTACATTTAGAAGTTTAACACATCCTGGCCTTCATCCAATATTCTCTAACATTCTCTAAACAGCCCCCGGTTTACTAAAACCTATGGTTAGCATGTCTAAAGAGAGGACCAAAGCAGGACGTTAGGAAGCAGTTATAAATATAAACCACCTTTGAAGATTTACACAGGGCTTTTGTTAGTAAATTTAGAGAGTTGTGTATGCTAGAGCTCGAGTTTTGCCTATATGCTTAGAAACTAACAGAAGCATGCAGGGAAATCATCTGTTTTGTTGGCTTCCACCTCCACCCCTACCCTTTCCAACTTTTGAATTAAGAAAGAAAGGCGGCCAACCAAGAACCAAATGCAGTTATAACTGAATGAGTTTTCAGTATTACCTATCAGTAAAATACACACAGAAAGCAAAAAAATAAAAAAAAATTAAATTAAAATCCCTGGGTTTATCAGTTCATATTTCACATTTTTCCCCCAAGGAGCTTAAATCATTAAACTGAGTAACAGCACTTGAGCCATCAATATTTAAGGTATATGAAATACTTCCTCTTCCAGGTTGTTTGCCTACTCCAGGACCTTTGCTTTTCTGTATAAATTTTAGAATTTATATGTCAGTTTTTATCCCCCAAAAATCCAGTTAGAATTGTGACCGGGCTCACACTGACTCTAGAGACCAATCTGCGGAGGACTGACAATGAAAAAATACTGGATTTTTAACCCACAGGCATATAAATATATATATTCTACATTTATCTGAGGCTTCGTTCATTTTATTTCCGCAGTGGTTTATAGTTTGCAGGGTAGAAGTCTTCTGTGCCTTTTGTGAAATTTATCCCTAAGTATTTTATGCTTTTAGAAGTTATCACATCATCACATCATCAAATGTGATGTGGAATTTTTTTTTATTTCCACTCTTCAAATATTTTTTATTTCCACTCATCAAATGTGATGTGGAATTTTTTTTTATTTCACTCTTCAAATATTTGCCTGAGAAAGATAAATCCATACCCTGAACCCTCTTCCAATTCTCGAGCTAGGCACCTTTTCCACGATGACCTCCTCGCCCTCCTGGTTGCTTCAGGACCTCTCTCTGCCTAGATTCTCTGCCCTTACTTCTCTACTCCATCTCTAGCTAAGTCTCTCCTGGGTACGTTTTGCTAATCCAATGTCCTTCCTCCAGTTTGCTGCCAGCTGCTTGAGTTTTTGTCTTGTTTTGTTTTTGTTTGGTGGGAGGGCATACACAGGAATCCTTGGGTCAGATGAAAAAGATTCAAAAAGTACTGCTGTAAGAAAACAGACGGAGTGCTCATGTAAACATAGTCCACTGCCTTCCACGGATGCATGCTGGGAATGTATCATCAAATTAGCAAATGTCCCCTCTTGGGCGTATGCACACTGTGGAAAGAGTCCATTCCCTGTGGCCTGTCTCCCCTTAATTGTCCCTTTGCTGCCTCTATTTTCTGGCGAAGTGATGATGTGATAATGCATTTGTGTATGAATCACTAGCCAGGTAGAACAGAGCAAAACATGAAAGGTAAACAAATCCCTCAGGGTCTGGAGTTGACATTTCAAAAATCAAAACAAGGTTGGTTAACTTCTTCCTAGCAGCTAAGTTTCCCCAGGGTCGAAGTGAGGATCCACAGGAGAACTGAGGCAGAGCCCCTTCGTTAGTGGTAGTGCATTTTCAATGGCATTTATTAATATAACCTCTGCTTAGCTCACTGAGCATTGGTGAAGAAAAGACCCTCCTACCCATTCCCCATCCCAATCTACACACACACACACACACACACACACGCACAAACTGGACAGGACAGGCAGCTTTCTGGGCTCCCGATCTTTACCAAAGAGACTGCCGTGTCTGGAGCAGTTGCTTGAAGTTTTTAATCCTTTGAGAGCACCCTACTGCCTTCTCAATACTCAGCCACCTTTACTGCTAGTTCTCACTGATGTCACAGAGACTCCTTGTCTGGGAACTGTTTCATTCCCCAACTTAATGTTTGACATTTGTAGTTAATGCTTACTTCTGCCATCATCGTCATGGCCCACAGAAGTGAAATTATCCCACAATGAGAAGAGTTAGCGTTTGTGGGGCACTCACAACGTGCCAGGCACTCCTCAAATGGTTTTAATAAAACCAATTCCGTCCTCACAGCAACATCACGAGATAGATACCATTAGAGTCCCCATTTGATAGATATGAAAATCAAGGCACAGAACAGTTAAGGTCCCACAGCTGGAAAGTGGCACCACAGAGATTCAAATTGAAGTAATTTGGCCCCAGAGTGCTCACTCCTAACCACAACACACACTGTCTCTTCCTATGAACAAAAAAGATACTACAAAGTTAATCCAAATAACATTCTTTTACAATCTTCACTCTTGACAATTTCTATTCATAAGCAATATTTGCCCAGATATTTAGTGCCAGCTGTAGAGCTCATTACAAATACCTTGGCTGTGTGGGGTTTTTTCAATAATTTTTTTATGTTTATTTTTGAGAGAGAGATACAGAGCATGAGCAGGGGAGGGGCAGAGAGAGAGATGGAGACACAATCTGAAACAGGCTCCAGGCTCTGAGCTGTCAGCACAGAGGGCTCCAACTCGGGAACGGCGAGATCATGACATGAGCCAAAGTCAGATGCTTAACCAACTGAGCCACCCAGGCACCCCATATGCAGGATTTTGAGTGACGGCTGATTCCCAGACCTCTCTGTGGAATACCAAAGCCCCAAACGGGAGAGAGAAAACAGGAGACAAGAGAAGGAGGGGACAGGGAGAGAACAAAAGACATGCACACAGAAACAGAGACAGAGATGGAGAGTAATGACCCAGAGACACCGAGAGGATTGTGAGAAATGGATCAGCCAGAGGCCAGAGAGAACAGCAGCTAGAACAATCAAGGAGATGCCCAAAGGAAACTTGATAAACCTTGGGAAAAGTCTAGCATACACACAATTGCCGTGGAGCAGGGAGACCTAAAAGAATGTGCTTTTTGGGCTCGAGGTAAAAGGGGGAACCAGGGGGCGCCTGGGTGGCTCAGTCGGTTGGGCGGCCGACTTGGGCTCCAGTCATGATCTCGTGGTCCGTGAGTTTGAGCCCCCGAGCCTGTT
The DNA here is from genome assembly GCF_016509475.1 of Prionailurus bengalensis. Classification (NCBI taxonomy): domain Eukaryota; kingdom Metazoa; phylum Chordata; class Mammalia; order Carnivora; family Felidae; genus Prionailurus; species Prionailurus bengalensis. The sequence continues at coordinate 102,089,027 of NC_057355.1, forward strand.
TCCAATTCTGTGTCTCCCTCTCTCTGACCCTCCCCTGTTCATGCTCTGTCTCTCTCTGTCTCAAAAATAAATAAACGTTAAAAAAAATTAAAAAAAAAAAAGGGGGGGGGAACCAGGAAGGAACTCTAAATACAAGAGAGGGCTAGGAAGGAAGCTAGCTTTGAGGACAAATGTAAGTGTGCTAGTTCTTAGAGATGTGTCTAAGCAAGGTACCTCCCGTGTTGGAAATCAAGCTCCTGGAGATATGATACCTGCCTATGTGCAGGCATTCATGTGAATGCCCTGGCAGGTGCCTACGCAGGGAATAACCAGCTTTACATTAAAGGCATCAACCAAGTGGCAGCTCACAAGCTTGTCAAAGGGGAGAAGACTGCTTTGCTCATCTTTGCAAGGTCTCCAGGCATTGGGTTGTGGTGGCAAAAGTGAAACAGATGCCCGTTGTTTTTATTAACAACATTAATAAACGTGTAAGTACGTATGCTTTTCAAAGTTAAGATAACAAGTACAGGTTTAAAGAAAGTCAGAAACAAATTTAAGTGATTTGGAACAATGTGTAGACATTATATAGAAAGAAAAGATTGGCGTGAAATAGATAAAACCGTGATTGCCAAAAGGTGGGTTGGACCACAGTATATTTTTCACACATTCTACTTTTTTGTCTTTTCCAAATATTCCACAATGAGTATATATTAACTTTTCTCTTATTTTTGTTTTGAAGTTATTTTTTATTGAAGAAACATTAAAGGTACCTATGAAAAAGAAAAATTGAAATTATGCTATGTCCTACCACTGAAGAGATAATTTTTTAAGCTATTGTATATATTTTTACAGACTAATATTTCTTACTCTTTTTATTTGTACATGATAAAGTTCCCTCTCTGTTGATGTCAGTTCTTTGAGTTTTGACAAACACCATCAACACAGTGAAGATACAGAAAAGTCTCATTACCCCCCAAATTCTCCCCTCCTGCTCCTTTGTTCAATCTTTCCCTCCACCCTCAACCTCTGTCAATCACTGGTCTCTTTTGTTTCTATAATTTTGCCTTTTCCAGAATGTCATATAAATGGAACTACCTGGTATGTAGGCTTCTGAGTCAGTCACCTTTCACTAAGCATAATGCATTTATGTTTTTGCATATATCATTCATTTGTCGTTTTCATTGCTGAGTAGTAGTCCATTGTATGGATATACCACAGTTTATCTATCTACCAGCATTAACTTTTAGGTTAAAATGTCCATTAGGACATTTGGATTGTTTCCAGGTTTGGGTGAGTATGGATAAAGCAGTGATGAACATTTGTGTGCACTTTTCATTTTTCTCAGGGGTTGCTAACTCATAGGGTAAATATGTTTGACTTTGTAAGAGACTGCTAAACATTTTTTAGAGGGGCTGTGCCAATTTGCCTTTCCACCAACAATGTATGAGTTTCAGTGGCTACACATCCTTGTGAGCATTTGATTGATGGCAGTGGGGTTTTTTGTTTTATTTTGGTTGTTCTAATACCTGTGAAATGATATCCTATTGTTCTAATTTGTATTTCTCTAGTAACAAAAGAAGTGTCTGCTCAAATCCTTTGCCCATTTTCTTATTAGATTCTTGTATACTTACAACTGAGTATTAGAAGTTATTTACACAAGCAGGACACAAGTCTTTGGTCCCATATGTGTTTTATATATATTTTCTCCAGTGTGTGGCTCATCCTTTTACTTTATTAACAGTTTCAAAGATCAGAAGTTTAAAATAAAGTCTACTTTATCAGCACTTTTATTTTATGAGAGAGCTTTCAGTATTGTATCTAAAAGATCTGTGCCTAATCCAAGGTCATAAAAATTTTCTTCTGTCTTATTCCAGAAGTTATATAGCTTTATATTTCACATTTAAATATACAATTTAGGGGTGCCTGGCTGGCTCAGTCAAAAGAGCATGTGACTCTTGATCTCACGGCCATGAGTTTGAGCCCTATGCTGGGTGTAGAGATTGCTTACATAAGTAACACTTTAAAAAATAAATAAATAAAATAAACGAATCTACAATTTTTATATGATGTGTGAGGTATGGGTCGAGATTCATACTTTTCCATGGATGTCTAGTTGTTTCAGCATCATTCATTGAAAATATTATCCTTTCTCCATTGAATGGACTTTGCGTCTTTGTCAAAAATCATTTGACACCTTTGCAACAAGTGATGCTAGAGCAACTGAACACTCATAGACAAAAAAAAAAAAAGAACATTAACCTTATTCCTTATAAAATTTTAAATCAGAATGAATCACAAACTAAAGTATAAAACCTAAAAACTATAAAATTTTATGAAAAAAACATAGGAAAAAAACCTTTGGGATTTGGGGGTAAACGAAAAGCTCTTAGACTGGACAGCCAAACCTTAATTTTTGAAATGAAAAACTCGAACTTTATCAAAACATACCTTTGCTATGCAAGAGAGGATGAAAGATAATCCCACAGGTTGAGAGTACATATTTGTAAATCATGTACCTGAAAAAGGACTAGTATTCAGAATAAATAAAGAACTCTCAAAACAGCAATAAGAAGAAAAATCCCATTAGAAAATAGACAACAGACATGAAGCGATATTTACCAAAGAGGAGATACAGATGGTAAATTAAGCACATGTAAACATGTTCAAAATCATTATCCATTAGGGAAGTGCACATTAAAACTGCAATGAGATATCACTATACCCCTATCAGAATGGCCAAAATAAAAAATAGTGGCACTACCAAATGCTGGTGAGGATGTAGAGAAACCAAATTACTCAAACACTGCCGGTGAGAATGTAACTAGGACTAGAAAACAGTTTAGTAGTTTCTTTAAAAACTAAATATGCAATTATCATATCACCCAGTAATTACACTTTTGGCATTTATCCCAGAGAAGTGGAAATTTATATTCACATAAAAACCTGCATTGGAGTGTTTATTTCAGCTTCATTTGTAATAGTCAAAACTGGAAACAATCCAGATGTCCTTCACTGGGTGAAGGGGTAAACAAACCATGGCACATCCATACCATGGATTAGTACTCAACAACAAAGAGGAACAAACTATTGATACACAAAGCAACTTGAGTGAATCTCCAAACTATTGATACACAAAGCAACTTGAGTGAATCTCCAGAGAATTATGCTGAGTAAAAAAAGCTAATCCCAAAGTGTTAAATATCATGTGATACCATTTATACAACATTTTTTAAATGACAAAATTATAAAGAGGGTGAACAGATTAGTGGTTGTCAGGAGTTAAGTACAAGCGTGAGGGGAAGAAATTGGTGTGTTTACAAGAGGGAAGCATAACAGATCCTTGTAGTGATGGGTCTGTATTTTCTAAGTCCTCTGACTGTGGAGGTACAATCACAAACCTATAAAAGTTTGATCACAATTTTATATCACAACCTGTGTGATAAAATTGCATAGAACTAAACACACACACACACACACACACACACACACACACACGAGTCAGTAAAATTAGTGAAATCTGAACAAGATTGATGGATTGATCCAGTGTAATTGAATCAGTGATATTAGACTAAAGCTTTGCAAAATGTATTATTGAGGGAAACTGAGCAAAGAGTAGGTGGAATTTCACTGTATACTTTCTCAAAACTGCATGTGGATCTATGATTTTCTCAAAAAAAACTTTTTTGAAAAATCAATTGGCCATATATGAATCTATTCTGGTGCACCTATTTCTGAAATCTCTATTTTGCCCCCTTTATGTATGTCTGTCCTTTTGCCAACACCACAATGTATGATTACCGCAGCTTTATAATAAATCTTGAATTCAGGTAGTAGGAGTCCTCTATCTAACTCTTCTTTTTTTGAACAGTAGGGTTTTTTTCCTCAAAATTCCAGCTCTTGACTTTGTATATAAAACTTAAATCAGTGTGTATACTTGTCAAAAACATCTGCTGGGATATTAAATGATATTGTTTTACTTTTTATTTATTTATTTTGAGAGAGACAGAGAGCACACTAGTGGGAGAGGGGCAGAGAGAGAGGGGGAGAGAGAGAATCCCAAGCAGGCTCCATGTCACCAGCACAGAGCCTGACTCGGGGCTCCATCTCACAAACCATGAGATCCTGGTTTGGCACCTGAGCGAAAATCAAGAGCTGGACATTCAAGCGACTGAGCCATCCAGGTGCCCCAAGTGATATCGTATTCAACCCATAAGTCAGCTTGGGGACAACTGACATTTTCACAGTATGAAGTTTTCAGTTCATGAACATTTTACCTTTCTGTTTATTTAGGTTATCCTTCTTTCAGTTTTATAGCTTCATCTACAGATCCTGCACTATTTTGATAGATTTATACGAAGTATGCTATTTCATGTTTCTAGTGCTATTTTAAATGACACTCATCTTGGGGTGCCTGGGTGGCTCAGCTGTTTAAGCATCCGATTTTGGCCTCGCAATTTGTGAATTCAAGCCCCACGTTGGGCTCTGTGCTGACAGCTCAGAGCCTGGAGCCTGCTTCAGGTTCCTGTCTCCTTCTCTCTTTGCCCCTCCCCCACTTGTGCTCTGTCTCTGTCTCTCTCTGTCTCTCTCAAAAACAAACATAAAAAAAATTTAAATGACATTCATTTTAAAAATCCTGATTTCCAATTGTTTATTGCTACTATATAGAAACACAGTTATTTTTTGTAGATTCATATTGTTCACGTGAATTTTAGCAGATTCCTTTGAACTGGCTGCATAGGTAATCATGTCATCTGCCAAACAGGGAGTTCTTTACAGTTTTATCTAACACAAAAATTACTTCAATGAACATCATTTTACATACTTCTTTTGCTCACGTAACTGATTATATCCTTAACAGATACATACATTTTAAATCCCGATGCAGTGCCTCCACTAATGCCATTGTATCCTCCACACTTGTAACTGCTCTTGGAGCCAGAGCCTTGGAAGATAGCTCTTTTCTCTAGAAGGGGCACACCTCCTCAACTGCAAGGTGGAGTTTGACTATCTGCCTACTTATAGATACAACTTTTAATGTCTCAAAGAGGATCGGCTTGAACAGATCATCCCCATTTTGTACAAAATCCCTTGTTCTTCCTTTCTTCCTCACCCAAAGATTTCCACAACTCCCAGATTGTTGCAAGAAGTGGAGTGATGAGTGGGAGAGATGGTGAGAGAGGTTCAAGGACGGGCCCTCTGGGTGGCTCAGTCAGTAAGCGTCGAACTCTTTGTTTCAACTCGGGTCATGATCTCACGGTTCGTGGATTTGAGCGCCCCCATTGGGCTCCACACTGATGGTGTGGAGCCTGCTTGGGATTCTCTCTCTCTTGTCTCTGCCCCTTTCTCTCTCACACTCTCTTTCTCTCAAAATAAATAAATAAACTTTAAAAAGAGAGAATTTCATGGACTACATTCTTGGGGTAATCTGACTTCTAGTTCCAATTAATTCAATCTATGAATCATTTAGATAGCATACATATGCTCTCTCTCCTCTACAAAACATTGACTCAGCCAACTCAGACTCTATCCTGAATTTCCAACAGATGAATAATAACTTTCGAGAGAGAGAGAGGAGGAGAGAGAGGAGGAGAGAGAGGAGAAAAGAGAGAATTCCAAGCAGGCTCTGCACTGTCAGCATGGAGCCCGGCACAGGGCTTAATTTCACGAACCGTGAGATCATGACCTGAGCAGAAATCAAGTGTAGGAAGCTCAGCCGACTGAGCCACCCAGGAGCCCAAGAATAATAACTTTTAAAATAAGCACACTTACACAAAGTCTTTGTGTGAAGGCGGATTTCAATGAAGTTTTAATGAAATGAGGGGGATTTCAATCACAGGTTTGCAAAGAATATATGATTAAGAACAAGCTACCTCTGCTCCTAGAAGTCCTCATGGCCACCACGATTTTTCATGGTTAAACCATCCCCACGTAGCACATCAGGTTTCCCCAACTGAGCTGGCCTTTTTTCCTTTCCTGTTGTCCCAAATCTGTCTTCCACCATCATCTCTGCCACAAAATGACCCTAATCAAAAATGACCTAAGTGATAGTTTGGGGTTAGCTTCATTGTCATGTCTTTAAGTACTAAATATTCTTGAGCTTTAACTAGACCTTTCTTCAAAACAGGATTTGAAATACTGATTGGAGTACTATAAACCCTTAGTTGAAAGAAAGACACTACCTGTGATGCTACGGCGACAATGTTTTGGTTCTTCCAAGAGACATAAATTCTCCTCCTATCTGTACTTCTACTTAATCCCACATTCATGGGGTTTACCAAATAGTGACCCATGTTTGAGAAACTACACTATGCTTACAAGAAGCTAACAAGAAAAAAAAAAAAGAAAACCTTAAAAACTTTTTAATTGCAATCTTTTTTTTTGTAGGTTAAAAAGAGTTTGCTTTTATGTTTTGGTCTTTTTTCTCTCTTTCTTTTGATTAAACAAGATAAGATCTGAAAAATGCTTCTTACAATGATAAGGAAGAAGTAGAATTGACTGATAGGGAGAGAATGGAGAAAGAGTGAAGGAGAGAAGGAGGGAAGGAAGGGGAAAGAGAGAGAGAGACTTCCAGGGAAAGCCTTAAAGGCACGCTTCTTATCAGATTTAATATTGTACAGAGATGATTCATTTTTTCAACAACAACAGCACACTTTAAGGGTCATTTTCTTTGAAAGGCTACAGGCCAAATATTTGTGGGCTGTTCAAACCATGAATTAAAGTGATTTAGCCCATAACTACTACTAACTATAACAATCCAAATGTCATGGCAACGAATGATTCTCCAGCTGAAAGTCAGAATGCAGGGATATAAAACTATTCCCCTTAAAATCTTAGTCTCATGTTCCTTGACATTAAGTTCTTTCTTAGCCTTTGTTTAAAAGCATTTTCACCAATTCCATTCCTAGAACCAATAATGCTTGTCTAATACTGAGAAGTCTTTTTTTTTTTTTTTTAATTTTTTTTTCAACGTTTTTATTTATTTTTGGGACAGAGAGAGACAGAGCATGAACGGGGGAGGGGCAGAGAGAGAGGGAGACACAGAATCGGAAACAGGCTCCAGGCTCCGAGCCACGAGCCCAGAGCCTGGCGCGGGGCTCGAACTCACGGACCGCAAGATCGTGACCTGGCTGAAGTCGGACGCCTAACCGACTGCGCCACCCAGGCGCCCCATGTCTTTTTTTTTTTTAATTAATTAATTTATTTTGAGAAGGAGACAGAGCATGTGAGCAGAGGAGGGGCAGAATGAGAGGGAGAGAGAGAAACCCAAGCAGGCTCAGCACTGCCGACACAGAGCTTGACCGTGAGGCTCAAACCCAGGAACTGTGAGATCATGACCTGAGCTGAAGTCAAGAGCCGGATGCTTAACAAACTGAGCCACGCAGGTGCCCCTAATAATCAGAAGTCTTAATAAAGTTGAACACAACACAGGAACTGCTTTTTCAGTTTTTTCCAATATGTTGGGAATGGAGAAGTCAGGTTATCATACTGCAAATTACTATAACCATTATAACAAAGGAGAATATCAAGGAAGCTCTCAGTCTCAGGGGTGGATTAAGTTGCATGCCTGATTCTTATCCCTTCCCAATCAGCCAGAAACAAAATTGTTGGTCTAGTACACATGTAAAATCTGCTTATTAAGCTCATCCACAATTAAAAGAACACAAATAAGAACATCAATGAGATACTTTTTTTTTCATCCAATAGATTAAATAAGTGAGAACATTTGGTAATACCCAGTATAAGCAGCCGTGTCAGGATAGGAGCACTCTGACAAAGTGTTCATGAGAACACAAAGTGTTGGAGTACAATTTCAGGCTCTATGAAATTAAAAATACAGATACCTAGTCATTCCACTTGTAGACCTACATACATAATAGGACTATATAAACACATACTATAAAGATGTTCCTTGCAAGATCACTTGTTTAAAAAAAAAATGAGAAAAAAGAAGAATGAATGCATGAGTGAGTGAATGAATGAATGAGCAAGCAAGCTATGAAAAATCTAGGTAGTGACATCATGCAAATATCAAGAAAAGAAGAGAGCTCTATGTAAACTGCCTTGGAACTTCCTTGAACTTGTCTGTGCTACCTAAGTTAAAATTCTCAGCGTACAATCATTCATTTCTTTGGAAAACTTACCAGAGAGGGTTTGCCCACGGTCCCTCAGTATTAATTAACAAAATTTGCAGCGTAACCTGGAGACACCTGTCTCCAAAAGTCTTGTTCTTCCAGGGGTCCTGCCCACCTTCCAACTCTGAAGTGGTCTCACTGCTGCATTTTGTGACCCGTTCTCAGAAAGGCTCCGCTTTTAAAAACTCACTTATTTGAAAAGCCAGATCTGCACAGGAGATTAATTCAGAAGCAACTGTCTCCATCACAATAGTTTAGTTCACGTGCAAATGGATTCAAAACAAGGACCCTTTAAAAGGCAAAATGTCCTGGTGCTTTAAAAATATGACCCATTTACAGAAACTTGAGGGGATAAATCTGTTATGTAAATTGAGGAATGCAAACAATCTAAGACCTCTGACAGTCCCTTTTCAAAGAGCATTTGGAACAACCTGTCTAACCTGTCATCCTCAGTTTGCAGGTACAAAGGAATTACCCCATCATCTCTGCCCTCTGGAAGTTTACAATTCATCACCTTGTACCAGGTAGGGTAAGTGCACTCACAATTAACATGTAACACTAAATGCTTGAATTTCCTCACTGGAAGTTACACAGGCCATCAGTTACTCCCACTCACATGTTACAGCAGAATGTATTTCCTGGTATATCGTGTTTTCATTGATTCCCTCGGGCACCTTGTGTTCTAAAAATCATCCCTAAAAAAATAATACGGTTCCACAAACTCAGCTTTCCTGGAGACCCATGAAGTCCACATGAATCACAAAACATATTAGCTTCAACTTTCTAGCCATTGAAGATCCTTGTCAGGATTCATTCAGTCAACAGTCAAGGCCACTGCAGAGGGGAGTGTGTGAAGCAGCTGAACTGGACATCAGGGGTGCCCAGGTTTTAGGCCAGGACCCAAACATCCCCCTCCTCTGTGGCCTTGGGCAAGGCTTTTAACAATGAACTCAGTTTCTTCCCACCTGTAAAATAGATAATCATCACCTTCCTTTGAGATGTGTATAAATTAATTAGTTGAGGTTTGGAAAGAGTTGTGAAAGCAAAATGATACTCATAAATGCTAAATATTAGTTGGTTTTCTTTTCAATTTCATGGTTTTACTTTGGTATCATATATCATATTACACACACTGAGAAGCAGAAAATATCACCACCTTGTATCTGATTATTCTTGCTTCAATTGCATAAGGGCTAACCTCAGGGATTAAAAGCAATTGCACAGGACTCGTAAATCATCCTCATGCATGATTAAGGAAAAAGATTGTTTGCAGGGCATCTTAATATCGTATAACACAGCCTGTTATTTTTATAAGTTATGCTCCACAAATGCTCACGGAGGTGGTAGAGTAGTGTTGTCACCATCTTGCAGTTTAGGAAGTAAGTAGGGATCACACATATGCCTCACACAGGCAACTTCCTATAATTAGAACTCATGATTCCTAAATTACCCATCAATCTCTCCTATGAATCACATCTACTGTACAAAAGAAATTGCCCAAACATGTATCATAGACATCTAAGAGAAAAAGGTGTATGGTATTTAGAGATAGGGCAAATGTCAGAAACAGTATTCTTTATTGGCATGCCTATAAAGAAAAGCCTACGTTTTCTAAGCTCCAAAATTCTCTCTCAACCCTTTAACATGAGGCTCTGTATATACCAGAAATTGTTTCTTTAAAAAATATAGTTTCACATGCAAGGTTAGATGAATCCTTATCACTGTTTAATTTGTTGAGCGGTGATTTGTTACCTCCTCCCAGAGCTAGGAAAGGCCAGAGCCCTGAATGCTGTGCTGGGGAGTTAAGGTCTTATTCTAATGACCAAGGGGAACCCAGGGTAGAAGGGAAGAAAGGGGTCATGTAAAAGAGTCAGGGTCATGTTTTGGAACACTCACAGGCTTCACGAAGAAGGGTGGTCGGGAATGGACAATACTATGTGCAGAGAGACAAATTAGGGGTGCTGAGAGATTGTGAGATTGTGGTGGCATAAATTAAGACAAGCAGTGAAGCTGGAGATCGGAAAAAAAAATCCAAGAGCTGTTATGTAGATAAAATCAGAGAGGACCATAAGGAGTCTGGAAAGGATGGGACCTAGAGCCCACCCTCAGGGATTGACTTTAGGTAGAAGGAGGAACATCTTTTCCATCATGAGAGGGAAAAGAGAGAAAAACAAATATGAATTGAAGGAGTGAAGGAACATGCCAAAGCCATCAATGACTGTCAGCGGAAGGTGAGAGAAAAGTGGTCAGAAGATGGAGGTCAGCTGAAGACGACCTCAGAGGAACCTGTCTTTCTGTGAGTGTCCCTTACAGGTGCAGGGACCCAGGGGAGCAGGCTGCACTGTCCTGGGAGGCAGTCAGGTTTGAGCTGATGCAGGAGACTGGGCTTGGGGTGCTCTGTGAACCAGGGAATGTATCTGCCACAGAACAAATCTTTGCTCTGCTCATTCCTCAGGCTCTATCAAAGTTATTTTGAAGTCTAATTCTGATCTCAAATGTACACTTTTCGTTTTTCCTTCCAAGAAAGTGTCATCTATAAATTAAAAGGACAATGTTTTCTAGTTCTTCTCAACAAAGGAAATATTAAGATACCTGGCTACAGGGGGGATTCGGGCTGCTATTAAACCAAGGTGGCAATCTCCATTCCAAAACCTGTGGACTGTGGGACATGTGGTCCCTGGATGCCGATCACTAGGCATGACAAACAGCCTCAGAAGTTTTCTAAAGTCAAAAAAAAATATGATAGATTTCAGAGGTTAAAGCACGTGCATGCACACACATACACACACACACACACACACACACACACGGAGAGGAATGGTGTTTACAAAATAAAAACATGTTTTTAAAGACTAATACTAAGTAAATGCCCCTGTGAAGACATGAAATGCTTTGCATTTCAAGTATAAATTAAATAAATAATACATCAATTTCCTAGGGAATTTTTGTAATATGGCACACAGAATATGTAAATTGAAAGTTCTAAATTTGTTTCTAACATTATGCTTATCTAAGAATCTCTCCACTTTCACTAATAAGGTCAGGAGACAACAGAATGCCAAGGACTCTTTAGAGGAACGTATAGTGTTCCATTCAGAAAAAAATATATATATGTCTTTCCATGCCACAAAAGCCACGAAAGGTCACCAATCCAACCAAAGTATTCAAATAGAGATTCTGCCAGGCCGCTGAGTCCATTACGCCAAACTGGGCAGGTGTCTCCTGCAGAAACCCTTCTATGTGGGACTTCCTCCCAACACCTATCTCCTTTCAGTTAACCATGCTGATCTGGATTTCTCTGAGTCAAAACCTACTAAGCCAGAAGATGATATGTATGGACATTTTTTTAAAGCTTAATATCCAAGCTGAAAGAGCAACAGTATAAATGTTCTTTTCCAACCAAGAGAAAGTTATCTCTCTCCGCTACTTCTTGTATCCATGTTTTTGTGCTTCTGGAAGACTTTCTATCCCAAGACACATAGTTTATATACATAGGGCCAGATACAGAAGCCCAGCCATTGTGCAGGAAAAACTGCATAGGACCATTGCTACCTTGTTTGTTTTTTCTGGCAAGCTTCCCCTGGAGTACAGGTCTAGAGGGAAAATGCATACCCTCTCACATACAAGGCAAAATAACCCTTAGAATCTTACTTTCCTCCTTCAATCATTTTTTAATCTTGAAAAGTATACGCAAGAAAAAGATGACAAAGGTACCCCTTATCAGAGTCTCTTCCTGGGCATGAATAAGCTTTTTCTGAGGTATGCGAGAAAAATCTAGAGCGTCTCCATAAAGAAAAGGAAACGGATTCCATGCAGCCATGTGATTAAAAAAAAGTTTTACTCATGCCCTTCTCTATATAGATTTATGAGGGTTTCTGCTGACATGAAGTATGTTCTTTACTGAATTCCTCAAGTGAAGCAAAACCACACATATCTGGTTCTAAAGTAACATACTGAGTCACTCGTTTACACAGTAAATGTGAAATAGTCATTTGCAAGCCTCCCACATACCTATAAAGTAGATTGAACCATAACCACTTTCTGGGGGAAAAAAGGGGATTTTTTAAATGCCAAAGAAAATGAAAATTAAAAAATATATAGTTAGTAAAATATTTATTAAAATATATATAGATTAAAACATATGTTTTAATAGCCCGTCTAGAAATCAGCTTACAAACCACCTCAGCAACTACTCGTGAGTAGGAATGTGTCCGCAGAGCGGGCACTGGATAGAAATCCTGGTGAATGTATTTGTCTAATGCATGATTCTTGCAGTTTTTGTGGAATGGACACGATGCAGTCATCAGATCCCCCCTTACATCCTAACTAGGGCTCCTCTGAAATTGTTGGCCTCCCTTCTAGTGTTTGGGCCAGTTCTCCTTCTGTTGCCATTGCCTGGAACCAGCCCTCGAAGCCCTAGCAATGCCACCTCTGGCACCCTAGCCTCAGGGTTGTCTTTCCTTTCATTCCTGCTGCGACAAACTGAGTTCTGGCTCTCATTGTCTCTCACAAAGTTTACTGCAATCTTCCCAACTGGTTTTGGGTTCTCAAAGCATCCCCTGCACACAAAAGCCAGATCAATTCTCCCAGAACACTGCTGGGACTGTGGCTGAAAATGACAAATTTAAACTCCTTGGGCTCTCCATCATTTGTTCTCCTCTCCCATCTTGGGTCCCAGGCTTATCACCTACTAGGTCCCCAGTACCTACACTAGCCTAAGGTCAATTGGGTCCTTGCTATTTCTTAAGCTTACTCTGTCTTTCTCCACTATTATGCCTTTGCTCCTGTTTTTCCCTCCACGTATGATGTCATTCTTTATCCCTGAAAAACCTCACTACCTGCAAAGGGCCAAGACCAGTATCACCTTCTGTGTGATAAATCCTCCACGAAAAACCCAGAACAATCTGTCTTTCTTTTCCATCCCCCACGATGCTTAATCTATGTCTCTACTCTAACACCTCTAAAATACTTTCTGGTATCTGTTTTCTACATTTGTGTCTTAATTCCCATCTCATTCATGTATTCAATGCATACACATCAGGAATTTACCAAATTTAAGGCACCCTGTTAAAAGTTGATGCTGCTGCAGAAAATGAGACGAATATAGTCCTGCTTTCATGAAGTGTTTGTCTAGCAGAAGGAAACTTTTTGGATAAATAATTGCACAACAATTTACGGAATGAATGGCAATGATGATATGCATTATAACTGAGAGTTTGGGGATACATACTAGGGGCCCTTAACCTCGTGGTGATTATCAGGCAAACCTTCCAGCACAAGTGAGATAGGACAAATTTATAAGAGCTACCCAAACAAGATAATTAGTGAAAAGCATACCAGGCCAAGAAAAGTACCATGTGCCAAGTCCCTACACCATAAGGTACCTAAAGAAGTCCAACAAGTTGTGATCAGAGAAGGAAGTGGAAAGAAAACAGTTGCTTAGAATAAGGTGCAGATGAACAAGGGACCAGATTATAGAAGGGTTTCCAAGCCATTTAAGACTTTTAAACCTATTTCAAAGTACACTGACAACTTATTTAAAGTGAAGGTATGATGTAATCAGATCTGCATTTAAAAAAAATAAAAGGAAGTTAACTCTGGAGACAGTATAAATAATGAAAGAAGGGACAAGGACAGATGCAGAGAGGCGAGTAAGAGAGGTATTTCAGCCATCTGAAGAACGAGCACTTGGACCAAGATGTTGTCACTGAAATCGAGAAAAATGAACATAGTTAATAGGTATTGGATTAAATCATTTGCAATTGCCTTTTTGTTGCAGTAAAAATGGTTGTTTCTCAGCAAATGTGTATTCAGGAAGCAAGTTAGGCAAGCCTAGGTGCTTCACTGAGATGAAGCAGAAGGAGTCAAGGAGAATGTCTGGTTTTCTGGACTGTACAAATGACAATGTCACTTACTGAAAGGGAAAAACAGGAGGAGGAGCACATTTGGAGAAATAAGTCATGATTTCCATTTAGGACAATTTTATGAGATGCCCCTGAGTTACCCAAGAATATGCTTGTATGCAGTGATCTGGAATCAAAGGCAAGCTCTGAGATGAAAATTTAGATTTGGAAGTTATCAGCATGGAAGGCAAGAGGGGATAAGTTCACCTAGAGAGAAGGAGAGAGAAACACAGAGATGGAAAGGGGCGGGGGGAGAGGGAGAGAGAGAGAGGGAGAGGGAGAGAAATAGAGCCAAGGTTCTATAAGAGTTGTTATGAAGAATCACCTGTGGAATTTCTTTTCTTGAAACACACACACACACACACACACACACACACACACACACTACACACACACACACACACACACACCAAAGGCCCAACAAATCAGAATTTCTGGGGCCTGTGTATGCCTAGCTTAAAATAACTCCACAAGGTCTTCTAATGTACATCCATGATGGAAATAACCAGAAAAGTGATATGAGAAAAGAGAATCTAAGAGGGAGGTCTACAAAAAGCTACCTGTGGACTTGAGAAGAGAAAGGAGAACTGGCAAGAGAGCCTGAAGGGGAACATCCAGAAAATAGAAATCCTGGAGCAGAGAGTGGAAATGAACAGATGGCCACATGTGGAAATGTTCCTGCAGGTGAAATTAAGGTTGGGAGGGCTAAAAAGTGACTATTGAGTTTGTGACACAATGATCTCAGCACAAGCAGATTCCAGGAGCTGGGGGTACAGAATGCAAGGAGGAGAGACAAATGGGAAGTATGAGGTGGGGAAAGAGTGCCAAGAGGCTGGACAGGGAGAAGAGAATTGGGGCAGGAGTCAGAGGGAAGCATAGGTTCAAGGCAGGCACGGGACTTCCATTTGACTATAGGTGCTTCATTGGAACCAGGAATCAATTCCATCTAAGATTTGTCCGCATCCCCATAGTACTCAGCATACTGCTTACACATAGTGAAAACCATCTGAATTCAGAAGCTTGGTAGTGTTCATCTTCTGCAAACTAGAGGGTTTCCTTAAGAACACAAATGCTTCAGATCACCTTGGTTCAACTACTTTCATTTATTTCAAAGACTAAATGTGGCCTTATTACGTGCCGGACACTCTGCTCATCACTGAGGACACACGGAAGACGTGGTCCCTTGTCACACGTTTATAAATGGGCTTGTGCCCAACGAGGCTATACAGGTGCAGAGGAATGGGGAGACAGGGGACTGATTCCTCAAGGGTCTGCACCGTAGAGCCTAAGTTGAGGGTCATTTGATTTTACAGCAAGTACCCAAATCATATGTAACTGTACAGTATGACCAAGTACAAGGTAACTGCACAGACTATATTTTTGTGCTGCCTAAACTCTCCTATAAGAAAGTCTAGGGGAAATCTGGACCTCCACCTCTCCTAAGTTCTGCAGACAGGGTAAGACACTTAAAATGAGGAAGCTACCTCAGGGAACCCCAGCTCACAGCTCTCAGAGCATTAGTGAGTTGTGCAGTCTGCAATGACAGTAGAAATGTCTCTTACCACTTTAAAGAGCTAGTTAAAATACTTCTTCTCAGTTGAAGAAGCAGCTGTCCTCTCCCTTCCTTGGGAGGCCTATAGGGGTAAGGGCCAGCACTCCCTGAGAAGTTTTGAAACCAGGTAATTGGGCTACTCTAGGGACATAATAGTGTCTCTAGGAATCAGTCCCGTCTCCCCATTCCTCTGCACCTGTATGGCCTCATTGGGCACAAGCCCATTTATAAACGTGTGACAAGGGACCACGTCTTCCGTGTGTCCTCAGTGATGAGCAGAGTGTCCGGCACGTAATAAGGCCACATTTAGTCTTTGAAATAAATGAAAGTAGTTGAACCAAGGTGACCTGAAGCATACGTGTTCTTAAGGAAACCCTCTAGTTTGCAGAAGATGAACACTACCAAGCTTCTGAATTCAGATGGTTTTCACTATGTGTGAGCAGTATGCTGAGTACTATGGGGATGCGGACAAGTCTTAGATGGAATAGTTCACAGACATCTGGAGAGAGGAAGAGTTAGCTCCTCTCCCCCAAAGAGGGGACATACAGCATCTGATTGGAGTCACCTGGCCACTAGGGCCATTGGAAGACACACACTGGAAGACAAAAATGATTAAGGTCATTGGCACCTTACCTGTTCCTGAGAATATATTCGTATTTCTCCACCAAATCAGTCCCCATTTTTTAAAAATATTTTATTTATTTTTGGGGGGGGAGAGTGCAAGCAGGGGAGGGGGAGAGAGAGGGGGGCAGAGGATCTGAAGCAGGCTCTGGGCTGACAGGCTGACAGCAGTGAGCCCAATGTGGAGCTCAAACTCACGAACCATAAGATCATGACCTGAGCGGAAGTTGGATGCTCAACTGACTGAGCCACCCAGGTGCCCCTCAGTCCCCCATTCTTAAAGGCCTCATAATGCCACTAAAAGATGCCACCCAAAACCCAGTATCAAAGTGAGCACAGAGTTTTCAAGTAGTGCTATAATAAATGATTTATGATTGGCAACTTCTCTAAGAGAGTAAAAAAAAGTAAAATCACAGACTATCCATGAATAAAATTGGAGCATTGGAGGGACAACTTTCATTCACTGTTGCATCCATTCACTACTTTTCCAGAAAGAAAACACAAAGGTACAAGAGACTTAGGAAGTTTGATGGTAAAGAGAAATTGAATGGAAAATGTTGTGGTCATCCCTCTGGGGAATTCACTACTTCAGGGCACAGTTTGATTTCAGAGACACTGGAAGTTAAGACCCTTGCTTTATAAATGAGATCCAGGCAAATCTAAGTGCTTACTTTAAAAACATCCTTTTTTAGTTGTTCAAAAGAGTACAAACTTGGGCTGTCATAAAACGTGCCTGGAAACTATTAATGTATCAATGGTCTTAAATGGAAACATTTCCTGTAAATACACAAGATCCAACATATGTTAACTAAAAGTAGCTTTTTTTCCAGAGGATTTCATACTTTGTAACCATTAGGCAGCTACCATACCTTTGGTAAAATCAAACCCTTCATTTACAAATATCCCTTTACATTAAGAAAAGAACTTAAAAACTCTATCTAAAATCTTTAGATATTGCTAAAAAAAAATACTATTTGGACTTAATTTGTCACAAGTTTTTTTTTTTTAATTTTTTTTTCAACGTTTATTTATTTTTGGGACAGAGAGAGACAGAGCATGAACGGGGGAGGGGCAGAGAGAGAGGGAGACACATTATCGGAAACAGGCTCCAGGCTCCGAGCCATCAGCCCAGAGCCTGACGCGGGGCTCGAACTCACGGACCGCGAGATCGTGACCTGGCTGAAGTCGGATGCTTAACCGACTGTGCCACCCAGGCGCCCCAAATTTGTCACAAGTTTTAAAAGCCCCAGCAATTTAGAATATTTTAAGTGAAATGGTTTACCTTCCTCCCATTTTTTAAATTCTCTGTATTGTAAGGTTTTCCTTTCCCAATGAAAATTCTATGAAAACCATATACACAAAAACAATAAATGGGATAAAACAGTAAGTTCTTCAATTTTACAAGGTATAGCCTTGATTAAAATCATATTCTGTTCCATATACTTTTATCTAATTGAAATCACAGAACTCCATACCTATGTATATAAATTTCTTTGCCAAATCCAACCTTACCTATGGCTGGTATAATTTCATTTCTTTGGTGTTATATTTATGTTTATTCGTTAGATAATTTTTTTCAGGTGTAAGATTTTGAAGTTGGTGTTTACTTTTTGTTTGTCTGCTTGTTTACTAATTTGGGTAGTTTAATAAAATTTATTTAAGATCATTCATTTCAAATATGTTTTAGTGTCTTAGAAATATTACAAAACAAAAATAAGACTTTCAATAAGGATTACAGATGAGGTAGGTTTACTTGTTGCATTAGTTTTCTAGGTCTGCAATTAAAAAGGGCCACCACAGGGGTGCCTGGGTGCCTCAGTGGGTTAAGCTCTGACTTCGGCTCAGGTCATGATCTCGTGGTTCATGAGTTCAAGCCCTGTGTCGGGCTCTGTGCTGACAGCTCAAAGCCTGGAGCCTGCTTTGGATTCCATGTCTCCATCTCTCTCTATCCCTCCCCAGCTTGTGTTCTCTCTCTCTCTCTCTCTCTCTCTCTCTCTCTCTCTCTCAAAAATAAACAGAAAAAAAATTTTTTAAGTAAAACATTAAAAAAGGGCCACCACAGACTGAGTGGTTTAAACACAGAAATTTATTTTCTCAGGAATCTGGAGGCTAGAATTTGGAGATCAAGGCTTCGGCAGAACTGTTTAGTTCCGAGGCCTCTTTCATGGGTTGTACATGGCATTCTCTCTGGGTCTCCACATGACCTCTCCTCTATACATAACTCTGCCCAGATTTCCTGTTCTTATAAGGACATCTGTCATATTGGGTTGGCCCATCCTAATGACTTTATTTTAATTTAATTATGTCTTTAAAGATCCTATCTCCAAATACAGTCTTCTACTTCAACACATACTTTGGAGAGACACAATTCAGCCCATAACACTGGTCCTCAGTGAACATGTACATATCCCTAATTTATTTGGCCACTGTTGGAATAACTCATATTTATTAAAAGGTAAGTTCAAGGTATACTGCAATAATATTCTGCATGCAAGAATTATGCCTATAAATAAAAGGAAGATATTTGAGCAAGCCAACAGTTTACAAAGTCAGATATTGAAATCGAACTGTTTGGTAAATATCTTGGCCCTAAGAAGTATATTTTTGTACAAATATTTTATTTACTTTTTTCTAATTATAAAGATAATACAAAGAAAATGTTTACTCTTTATGAAAGAACAAAGATAATAAAAGTCCCCTAAATCAGTAAAAACCACCCAAATTTCATTTCCCAGAGGTTGTCCTTATAACTATATTGCTGAACCCCTGCCATCTCTCCATGCACACACTCACAAAAAGATACATATACTTAAGTTAATATTGGTGGAATTGTCCTACATAGTTGTTTTCAAGATTGTTTTTCTTTTTTATTAAATAATATGCTATTGAAATATCTGTCTATGCCAGTGAATTATAGCTATGACTCATTCTTTTTAATGGCAACATAGAGTTCCACATAGAGTTCCATTATATGAATGGACAATAATGATTCTGACCCATCCTTTATTAATGGATTCTTATGTCTCTAGTTATTTTTTTACCAATTATTTCCAATGTTGTGATAATTTGTGTGCATGTGTGTGTGTGTGTGTGTGTGTGTGTGTGTGTTTATATTTGGTGCACTTGAGATAAATTCCTAGAAGTGGAATTTTATATTTTGATATCTAGTATCAAGCTGCTTTCCAGAGATTGTACAAATTTATACCCCATGAATAATGTAGAAGTGCTCATCTTCACACATTCTTGCAAATATAGGACATCATCAATATTTAAACCTTTGCCAAACTGAGAAGTTCAAATGTTATAATTCATATTTACATCATTTGCATTTCTTTGATTACTACTGAAACTCTCCACCTCTTTTACATTTTACATAAAATATTTTAATTTTTATCATATTGTTTTTTTAATGTTATTTCTAAACCAGCACAGAAAAATAGGCAATACCAAGATCATACAGTACTTTTGGCACCCAGCTATATCCTGCCCAGTTATCTATCCTTCCTTTATAGTGAAACTCAACAATTTCATCCACATTATAAATGGTGGTAACCTACCACCCGATACAAGGAAATGAATCAACCCACTGGATTCTCTCTCCTTGCTCTTTTAACCAGGATATCCCCCCAAAAATTGCCAGTTGGCAGTGGAGCTGAATGTTAAAGGATCACTTGAGTTGGGTTCCTAGTTATCACCAGCCACGACCACGTGTAATTTTAAATTAGAAGAGAAGGGAGAAGATTCAGGTTTGTAGTACCAGCGGAAAGTCCTTAAGAAATTAACAGGAGGACGCCTGGGTGGCTTAGTCGGTTGAGCGGCTGACTCTTGATTTCAGCTCAGATTATGATCTGAAGGTTGTGAGATCGATCCCCGTGTTGGACTCCGGTGCTAAGCATGGAGCCTGTTTGGGATTCTTTCCCTCTGCCCCTCTCCCCCACTTTCACATGCACTCTCTCTCTTTTTCAAAAATTAAAAAAAAATAAAAAATAAAAAATAAAAAGAAATTAACAGCAAATTAAGTAGTAGTTTCAATTTTTTTTTTAAATCTTCAAGTAACCAAAAAAGCAGTTGTGAAGAGGTATGTGACTCAATAAAGAGTCCATCTCTGAGTCTTGGTTGGATGGGGGAAGACTAAATAAAAGTGGGTAGAGAGAGGAATGGATAGAGTGGTGTATAATAATGTAGTTTACTTGATGTGGACTAGAGGGCCTTGCAAATTATGGGGTGGGTACAAAAATGTTTCTCTTCTTCCTTATCAATGTAACCAAGGATTGAAAACTTGAATACCTCTAAGGGCTAAATAAACATTGTAAATGTGGGGAAGAGGCAAGTGTCTGTCCCACCTTAAAGACATTGAGATTTAGAATATTCTATACATGATGCTAGTCAAATGATCATGACCATAAAACTAATTCCACCTGTGAATTACTACAGTGACACCTGCTCAAGGCTCTAGTAATACTGAGAGTTAATGTCATCCTGGTCCCAAGATACCATCTGAGCTCACATAAAACTTTCCATATCTTTTAATACTTATCTCACTATTGTGTTCACCCAAAATTCATTTTTACAACCCTAACCCACAGTATCTCGGAATATGACTGTATTTGGAAATAAGACCTTTAAAGAAGTGGTTGAATGAAAATGAGGCCTTTAGGGTAAAGCCTTAACCCAATCTGACTGGCATCCTCATAAGAAGATGATATCTGGACATACAAAGAGACACCAAGGATGTGTGAACACAAAAGAGAGACCATGTGTGGACACGGGAAAAAAGTGGTTATCTACAAACCAAGAAGAGAGGTCCCAGGAGAAACTAAGCCTGCTGATACCTTGATCTTGGACTTCCTGCCTCCAGAACTGAGAGAAAATATGTTACTTTTGTTTAATCCCAAAGAAAATGTGGTATTTGAATCCCAAAGAAAATGTGGTATTATCTTACAGCAGCCCTCGTAAACTAATACAGTCATTATGTATACACATGTCAGTGTCATCAAATAGATGGAACGTCCTCCAAAGCAAAAGCTCATTCTTATTCAGTATGCCTCCTGCTAAAGACAATGGTGACACATGATAGTTGTTATTCAACAATTATATATTTGAATGAATGAAGGAGTGAATTTTCTACAAATTGTATCAACTTTCCAACTTGGAAGCTATGTAAGTTTTTTAGTGCATTCCCTATTACAACTAAGAGAGGGATTGTGGAGGTGCCTGGGTGGCTCAGTTGGTTAAGCCTCCAACTTCAGCTCAGGTCATGATCTCACAGTTCATGGGTTCCAGCCCCATGTCAGTCTCTGTGCTGAGAGCTCAGAGCCTGGAGCCTGCTTTGGATTCTGTGTCTCCCTCTCTCTCTGCCCCTTTCCTGCTCATGTTCTGTCTCTCTCTCTCTCTCTCTCTCAAAAATAAATATTACAAAAATTAAAAAAAAAAAAAAAGAAAGAAAGAAAGAGGGATTGTGAAGCAACTTATTAGCAAACAGGCAGAGACAAAAAGCCCAGGCCACTTCAGGAAGATTTCAACTCAATTTGATAGCAACCAGCAGCCAAATGGTGCAAGGAGGCAAGTTGGGTTCCTCTTCCCATTCGGAGAGACCAGCTGCTAGGGAAAATGTAACAATAACATTCAGGCCTCCTCTTGTCAGTCCTGACCCCCGACACACCTGGAACAGTGTTTCCTCCCTAATGGGGCAGGAGGCCATGTCCCTTCCCTCCCACTATTGTAGGCAACAAAAGGTCAGCATCCTCCTGGGGCCCATGGGAGGGAATGGTCTGGAGTTTAAGCGCCCCACCATTCCCTACAGATGATGAAGCTGTTTGCATACATCAAGCATGCGGCAGGCCTTGGCCATTGATCTGCACTTGTGCAATTACCTAGACTCTAGGCCATATTTTCCCAATTTGTTGAGAACTATATCATGTGGGAAAGAATTAAAAGGTTTACTAAGGTCAATACAAACATAATTTATTGCTTCCCCTCAGTCAACCAAGCTCATCTACTTAGGTCTGTGACTAGTTAGCTAAGTTGGTTATAGCATTGTCTGCTCAGGGGCAAGGTCAAGGTATCAGTTTACAAAATCGGTTACTTTTCCTCTGTGGCACAGTCACAGAAGACTGCCATAATAATTCAGCATGATTTTGTCCCATGAGGAACCTAGAGACAAAAGTCTATGTGGAAAAGCAATGCAAGTCAAGGACACTGGTGGAAAACTGCCTCAAAGTCCATGTGGGATACAGCAGGTCAGGAACTTCTGAAGGGAACCATTCTCAAGCTTTAAGGTCTAGTTCAAATTTCACTTGCTCTATGAAAGCTTATAGTTAAGAAAATTTGTGATAAACTTGAGGAATTCCACATATTGAAGTTATAGTGGTGAGTTGATTAGTCTTCTTTTTAAAAATACAAGTATTATTTTATTTAGGCATTCTGTCAGTTAGCTCTGAAGTCTTCAGAATGTTAACTTCACACTTTGTGGTGACGTCACCCAACTCTTCTTTGACCCTAGGGTGTCAGTCGTCAATGCCTGTGGATCTGAATACTGCCAGATCAATGACCTAAGCTTTCACGTGTTGGCCATGCCAGTTTGTTTTTCTGCCCTCAAATACATTCTCTTCTGGTTTCCAGCTCACACTTGACCGATTGTAAAAATCTAAGGTTAAAAACAACTTGTTTTCTACCACAAATTGTCTTTCTTCGTCAAATCAAATCCCATCACAGTCTTTTCCTTCCTTGGGCTGATTTCACCCCTAACACATCCTACTCCATCTTCACAGGCTTCCTAGGTAACCTGGCCTAATTCCCGTTTTGAGACATTCCAGTCATAACGCTCCAAAGCATCCTTTCACTTTGAAAATGATAAATATTAGAGATTAATGCTTCACTCAATATGAAATTGTGCCACAAGAGGAGTTTCTAGATTCGTGACTTTATAATTGGATGACACAAGATTCTCTGTAACATCTTCATATTTCCCTAGGTTAATGAACAAGAACAGTTTTCTATTGAAAATGCAATTTAAAGAAGGGAATAATTTGTACACCTGAGAAAAGTATGAAGAGTTATCAAATAATTCAAACCACATGTAAGCAGAATTCAAAGTCAGCACAAAATGTTTCATATCTGTGGTCTCCAGCACCTGAGTAACTTTCCTGATTTTGTAGCTTTGCTACTAAATGCGTTTAGCCTAATGAAACACTTCAGAATGAATAAACTGGTACTGCTGAGTTAAGCATCTGTTGCAGGAAAATTACAGTGTAATATTAAGGATATTCTAAGCATCTCCTTTAATTATAAAGAAGGATCATTCTAAAATATTAAAAAAACAATTATTCTAAATTAAATACGATGAATGCACCTTGTCTGCCGAATCATTTTCATTAGAGCACCAGACATGCTGCTCAACAGCCAAGAATTATGCAAAATTTATGTTCCATATACACCCAGGACACAGGTTGATAAGCTATGGAGCTACACATCAGTTACCAATTTATTCTCATGTTATGTTGTATTTAAATTTACAGTTAATTGATTAAGTAAAAAGTGTTTCTATATTTTATGCCATGTGGGTGAGCATATATAAATATCGTGTGCAATTTATTTTAACTGTACAACTTTACATTAACCCTATTTCTTTTCTGCCTCCAGTGTTTAAATACTCTTTATAAAAGAAAGCACAGAAACAATTATCTAGCAAACTAGCTACACTGAAATGATAAATTTCAATTGATAGCACTTGAAACATATTTTTCGTATCATCTTTTCATTTTTTGAAGCCAAGATGAAAATTATGTGAGCAATTCAAATATACATTGCTAGCCACTGTGTTTCTGTAAACTTTGGTAAAAAATTATTCTTGGATTGTAAAGTGCAGTATTTTGCAGAGACTACATTTGCTTACTCTGCACACAATAGAGAAGTGGCATAATGACATATATGAACTGAAAAATTGGTTCTATTTATTCATCGAGAATGATGGTATTTTACATACAGCAAGCCAGGTCAAATCTCAGTTCTTCAAGTTTGTATGCTGGCAAAATATTCACCATATTCCAAATAAACCTGACTTGTATGACGAGAAAAGAATTTGCCCAAAACCTTCAAATGAATTAAAATGAGTGTTTAGAATGACAACATTTCTACCCAATCAGCTCTTTAAAAACAAAACAAAACAAAAAAAAGGCATCATTTTCCCGAACATATTAACACACTGCCTCCTACACAGTGCTTTTCTCCCATGAATCTGGACAAGTCGTCATAAACATTAATTAATTCTCACTATCCTAATGATGCCCACTCCCAGTGCAAACTAGGAGGCTCAGCTGGGTGGCGTGTCGGACGCTATGGATGCTATAATTACATAACAGTGCTCTGACCAGTGCTCATCCACGGAGCTCACGTACACACCGGGGGATCTTTGTGCCTCAGATCAAACAGCCTTGCAAAACACTCCGGTGGGCACGTTGGCATTCATTCCTCACTGGACTAGGACCCTGTAAATAGGGAACCAGGCTTTTACCCCTTAGCTAATCCTAGCATGGGAAAGTCTTTGCTTTTGAAAGGTTTAAACACGTGTTTGTTAACCATTTAAACCAACAGAACAAAGCTCATAAATCCAAGGTGTAGGAACTAGTGTCTTCCATGTAATTTATGCAAAAGTACCCTGCGTAATGCAAATACTTCATAGTGCACAGTCACCTTCTGCCTCTCAAAGGACTCAGAGCACAGCCAAGTGAGTTCACTGAGAAATGGCTTTGGGACCACAGGCTCAGACTTACCTTACAAGGCCGAAGGGATAAGTTTGCCACATCTACTTCAGGATTTTGAAGTCTTGTCTCTTTGACCTGAAATAAAGCATGTACAGAACCGGTTTGCTCTCCTCAGTGCAGACAAGCTCCAACCTCTCTTTCTCTCTCTCTCTCTCTCTCTCTCTCTCTCTCTCTCTCTCTTTCTTGTTGACTTTTTAACTTTACAGAGAAGAGACTGTGGCAAACATGAAATTTACTATGCTTTACTGTAGGTTACTGTCTGGCTATGTTTACTGGGTGTGTGCACGTTTTACATCAGTGTAATCAGAGGGCGTATATGTTGCTCCTCTCATTTACTGTTGCTTAATAAACAAGTCCAAGTAGTAACGTAATTTACACTATTGTCATTTTTAACAATCAAAGAAAGATCATTTCCAATCTTTGTAGTGTTGATATCAATTTATGGAAAACAATACCGTTTTCCTCTACAGATTATTTCTATGAAGTGTGTTCCCCAAAGTGTCAAAGAATAAGTATAGGGGCTCCTGGGTGGCTCAGTTGGTTAAGCGTCTGACTTTGGCTCAGGTCATGATCTCAAGGTTTGTGAGTTCAAGTCCTGCATTGGGCTCTGTGCTGACGGCTCAGAGCCTGGAGCCTGCTTCGGATTCTATGTCTCCCTCTCTCTCTGCCCCTCCCCTGCTCACGCTCTGTCTCTCTCTTGTCTCTCAAAAATAAATAAACATTTAAAAAGAAGAATAAATACAAACAATTTTATAATTCTGATTGCAAGTTCTTTGGATGCCCCAGATACATACATACATACATACATACATAAATTCATTTAGAGAAACCTAGGCAATTGATGGGTGTGATTACATAAGCTGTTTAGAATAAATTTGAATTGGAATGTAAACTTTATGTGTATTAATTTGCAATGTAACTCCTAGTGACATTGTGCATTTTTTTTAAGTTTATTTATTTATTTTGAGAAAGAAAGAGGGAGCACGGGGAAGGGCAGAGAGAGGAAGAGAGAAAATCTCAAGCAGGCTGCACGCTCAGCGAGGAGCTTGACACAGGGCTCCATCCCACAACCCTGAGATCATGACCTGAGCTGAAATCATGAATCAGTTCCTGGGGCACATGGGTGGCTCAGTCGGTTGAGCAGCCATCATAGGCTCAGGCCACGATCTCGTGGTTCCTGGGTTCGAGCCCCGCATTGGGCTCTGTGCTGACAGCTCAGAGCCTGGATCCTTCTTCGGATTCTGTGTCTCCCTCTCTCTCTGCCCTGCCCCTACTTGCACTCTGTCTCTCTCTAAAAGAAATAAACATTTTAAAAAATTAAAAAAAAAAAATCAGTTGCTTAACTGACCTAGCCACCCAGGCACCCCTGACATCGTGTGCTTTTTCAAGAGATAATTTAGCATTTGTATTTTCTTTTGCACAAAATAGTATATCCAAAAATGTGAAATGTGATTTGTGAAATACTTCCTCTCCCCCTCCTCCCCTCCCCCATCTCTATATTTCTATATCTATATCTCAATTTCTCTGGATAAAATTATATTGCAGTATTTTATATGGCAGATGCTTCATCTCAAGACAGGATGATCTAAGGAAGACAAGAGGGGCCAGGTTCTCAGTCTCGTGGAGATTTCATTGCAGTGAGAAGATGACACATCCACATCCACAGAGAGAGAGAAAATTTCTTATTCAGTGAAGAACACAGCCTGATTCCTGCAGCTGAGCACGCTGGAAGGAGAGAGCCGTTCTAGAGCAGGACATCAGAGACAGCCTCACTGAGGAGACACTCGGGCTGGGAACTGAACAACAAGAAGCCCAGCCTTGTGAAGATCTTGCAGCAGAAACTCTTCAACATGGGGAACAGTGGATAGAAAAACACCCAAGGCAGGAATGAAGATATTTGGTGGTTAAACAACAGAAAGAAAACCTGTGTGGCTGGCATCCTGTTAACAAGAAGAAAAGAGGCCTGAATTGTCCTCAGAGAGATGGGGAAGGGTCCAATTGTGCAAAAGCCTTGTAGCGTTAAGATCTGTGAGACAAAAGGGGGCATTATGATTAAATAATTTGAAGAAGCGTCACTGGGTTGACCAAAGTTAAGCAGGTTTCTCCCTGTGAGACTTTCAAGGGTTTTACAATGTGAATATTCATTGTAAATTTCAAAGAGGGTAACATAGTTCACAGGGTTTCCCAAATATATTTGGTCACAACATTCTTTTTTCATAAAAAATCTCTTGAGACTGTTGTTTCAAGGAAAATGCTTTGGGGAACACTGGCCAAAAGCAGGAGTTGACTTTCAGGCCAAATCTAGCCTGCTGCCTTATTGCTCTACAGGCCCTGAACTAAGAATAGTTTTTGTATTTTTAGTTTTTATATTTTTAGCCTGGGTGGCTCAGTCAGTTAAGCCTCTCTCTCTCTGACTCTTGGTTTTGGCTCAGTTCATGATCTCATGGTTTGTGAGTTCAAGCCCCACATCAGGCTCCGCGCTGATAGCATGGAGCCTGCTTGCGATTCTCTCTCTCCCTCTCCCTCTGCTCCTCCCCTGCTCATGCTCTCTCTCAAAATAAACAAACTTAAAAATAATAATTAAAAATCAAAAGACAAATACTATTTTATAACATGTGAAAATAATACGAAATTCAAATTTGTGTGTTCATGAATAAAGTTTTATTGGCACACAGCCTCGTGCATTTGTTTACTATTCTCTGTGGCTGCTTTTGTGCCACACTTGCAGAGCCGAGGAGCTGTGACAGAAACCTGTGGTCAACAAAGCTGAAACACTTACTATCTGGCCCTTTACAGAAAAAGCTTGCCAACCTCTGGTCTAAAGTGTCTGTTCAGTTACTTTGACTATAAATCTTCATTTGGACTTTGGATGATAGCCACAATTTTATATTTTAGAGTAAATATTTATCAAGAAATGTCCTATTCATACTCTGTTGCTTTGCCTTTTATGTTTATTACATTTTGTCATGATTTTTTTTTTAAACCTCTACATACCAGGGCATCTGGGTGGCTCAGTTGGTTAAGCGTCTGACTCTTGGTTTCAGCTCAGCTCATGATCTCATGGTTTTGTGAGTTGGTGCCCCACATTGGGCTCTGCATTGACTCTTCAGAGCCTGCTTGGGATTCTCTCTCTACCTCTCTATCTCTCTCTGCCCCTCCCCAGCTCACACTGTCTCTCAAAATAAATAAGCTTAAAAAAATTTTTAAATAAAAGAAACCCTCTACATATCAAACTTAGTTTCTTTACCTTTAATGAAGGTCAATTTCTTAAGTAGTCTGAACGTGTGTTTCTTCAATAGGTTGGATAACAGGCAATTCAATTTTCCTATACTTAAAAACATGGTTAACTCTTCATTTTTTTTTAATGTTTATCTTTGAGAGAAAGAGAGACAGTGCATGCACGTGAGTGGGAGAGGGGCAGAGAGAGGGAGAGAAAGTACCGCCAAGCAGGCTTTGCACTGTCAGCCCAGAGCCCCACAAACAGTGAGATCATGACCTGAGCCGATCAAGGGTCAGACACTTAACCAACTGAGCCACCCAGGCGCCCCAACATGGTTAACTCTTTACTATGTTTAGATATTCTAAAGATTGGTGTGACTTACACATCTCTATTAAATCATTTTTGCATGATATGCATTTAACCAAGTAGCATTTCCTAGTAATTCCTGTACCTACACTTACTGCTTCTAATTTGTCAGGTGTTGAGCTCTAACAGTATCTTAAACCTATTTCTCAGCTATCTGCTTATTTCATTGATCCCTTTTTCTGTTGATAACCTTAGAAAGGAGCTTCTTATGATCGTCATTTTGTAACATATTTTCATATCTGCTAAGGCCAGTCTACTATTATTACCCTAAAACTTGAGGGAATATCCTTCCCCACTCATTGACCCATCTGAAGATCTTTCAAGTGCCATAAAAAACGTTCAAGGAGATTTTCGTGTTGCATCAAGTTAACCTCAAGGGCATTTTCCTGTTCATCATAATTTTCCCACTGATGGCCAGGCTTCTACTTATTTGCATAGCTATGCCTTTAAAAACAAACAAACAAACAAACAAACAAAAACAACAACATCCCAGCATTACAATACTGGAATGCAATCAATTCTATGTAAATGTATGTTTGTCTTCTGAGCAGCTTACTTTTCTGCTTAAATTCTGGGTATTTATATTTAATTATGTATGCACAACCAGAATACATTTTTACATATCTTATTCTAGGGAAAATAGACGCCCCTTCCTAATTCACCCCCATCTGGTTATACTCCCCTCCCTAAAGCCATGCTTCTCTTAAAGAAGCCTGTAAACTCTGTCAATGGGTAGAACCGTGCAGAAAAGACCACAGATAATTTTGTCCTGCTTGCCATTGTCCTTCCTCTAGTATTTCTCTAAATTTGTTGTTCTTAAAGTCACCATGGCTTCTCATACAACATCACTGATCTTAGGGAGATAGGACAAGATTTAGATTCTCCCACAAATGCTCAAACTGCAATAGTTTCGACTCAAAATCACAATTTGGCTTCTAGCGGCAAATGTTTTATATTTTTCCAATTGCCCCTTGTGACTGACAGAGCTTATTAAAAGCCTGGTTTCTTCCCTCAGATCCCTGTGACTAACCTCCCAATTTGGAAATAATAAGCACATTAAAAGAAGCACTGGTAGATCTCATGCTAATTTGAACCTCAGAGGGTCCAATCTTCCAGAATGCTGAAAAGTCCCCTGTATGTATAATGGTGGGTCTCTAAAGTAGAGCATATTTGGTTAAAATAAATTATGAGCTGGTTCTGGAGAATCGTTAAGTGACAATCAAATAAACAATAACCTACACAAAGTGGAGGCCCTCGGAGACTGTGATTTAACTGCCTGTATGACTTTGAGTAGAACAAGCAGGAGAGCCAAGTGACAAACATAATACCAAGATAAATTTGTAGCATGCCCAATCAGGCTGTCATCGATATATGGAAAACCTCCTCTTTGCCTTATCTGGTTTTTTTTTTTCTAATTGAAAATAAAATTTGATGTCTGTAAAAAAGAGGAGGAGGCATGTGAGTGGGGTTTGTTTGTTTTCCTGGGGTTTCACCTGCAAGTCCACACTAAACTGGCCAAACTAAGCAACGATGCTAAGCAGACCTGTCTTCTCAACAACTATTTGCTAAATCCAACAACTCTTCCATCCGGAAAAACTGCTCAATCTCAAGATAGATAGTGAGCAAAAGAGTCTGAACTTTTGGAGTTTAGGGGAGGGGAAAGGTTGATCAACCCCACTTAACACACTCCTGAGTTGTGAAAGACTGTGGGAAAACTGACTCTCCCTGTTAACGGTCCCCACCTCCTCCTTTCCAGCGAAATGGAATGCTTTGCTATGCAAATTATGAGTCTGATCCCAGAGGAAGTGAAGGACCCAGGATAGTAAAGGAACTCACCTTTTGGAGATAAATTAACTTTTAAGGAACCATTGAACAAATTACTTCTCCATGCTCTAAAAGTTCTCTTAGTGCCCTAAAACCTCAAAATCACCTGAGATTAGTTTGCTCCTTCAAGGGTCAGGCCTCCTAAAGAATGAGTCCCATTGGAAAAACATCTTTTGTCTGCCCTGGTGAAGGTACACAAAAGAAGCATGTGGAAATCACTCAGCAACTCGACATTTGTGTTTGACCCCAACCAACTGGAATCTGGAGGTTGCAAGTGTCAAGGTCGGTTCTGAGCCCAGTAACCTAACTGAATAGGTTTCAATTTGGTAATTACTGTATTTCCATCATTCTACGCCCCTTTCCCATCAGCCTCAGCTCCCAATAAAACCAGTGCACTAAGTCAGGGCCAGAAAATGAGGGGCGCACGTTGAGTCCCATAGGGAATTGCTCAACCAATGACTTCTGAGTATATGAGACAGAGCTCTTTAGTATGTCTTTCATTGTCTGGGTCACAACTGACTTTCTCCAGAGAAGGAACATATTCCCAAGATGATTAAATCGGAGAGGTACAAGTCCTCTAGTATAAAATTGTCTCAGCCCTAGATGTCATTTTTTTAGGATACTTAAAGCACACAAGGAACATTCTGTTTAGTACTGGGACCACAATAGTTGAGACTTAATAAAATCAGGAAGAATCTTAATGAAATTTGGAAATGATGCCCATACCTTTGCTATTATAGCCAGGCTGCTTAAAATTACCTGAGGTAACTATGTAAGCTTTATACCCAACCTACTTTCACAAAGGAGGGAAGGTGATCCACATTAACATATATATATATATATATATATATATATATATATATATATAAAATATGTTTGAAATCCTAAATATGTCACGGTTATTAAATTTTCTTTAAGAAAAACAAGACAAAATAAAAGCTATGTGACATGTAAATATATGAACAAAGGCTGAAAAACAACATAGAAAAACATAAATAGTTGTTTTAGGGTGATGAGGCTACAAGTCAATTTGCTTTCTTATAAATTTCTTTAAAATATTTAAATACAGACTAGAAACACTAGAAGGAGGAAAGACATCATTGCCTTTAAGCAACTAGAATGAGATATTACAACTTCACATTAAATACCTGAGTCTGAACTTTCTGGTGGGAAGTTCATGCTCTGGGTTATATAGTGCTCACTGAACCCCTTGAAAAGGGTTTATAAGTCAGTTCTCGAAAGATACACCTTTTTCTACTTTGGAATCCTAGATGAATTTAAAGAATATTGGTATATCCATAACCATACCTGTTATTAGCCTTGAAAAACAACACTACATTTTCAGAATAATCAATAGACATCTAAGCCTAACTGAATTCAATAAGAAATTCTTTCCTCTCTCTCCCTCTCTCTCTCTCTATCTCTCTCTCTCTCTCTCTCAGAATGTGCATATCTCTGGACTCTTCACCTGGGTCCTACCTTGGTTTTTTTTGTTTATTTATTTTTGAGAGAGAGACACACACAGAGTATGAGCGGGGGAGGAGCAGAGAGAGAGGGAGACACAGAATCCCAAGCAGGCTCCAGTCTCTGAGCTGTCAGCACAGAGCTCGATGCAGGGCTCAAACTGTGAACCTCGAGATCATGACCTGAGCCAAAGTCAGAGGCTTCACCAACTGAGCCATACAGGTGTCCCTCACCTGGGTTCTATCTTAATAACAAACTGCTTTGATGACAAGGATTAAAAATTAAATCAGCATAAAGCTTAAGATGAACACAGTTATACATTTTCTCAACTGAATCCTGGCAACTATGTGCAGGATGGAGTCAATGGCTGGTACCAGAAGGACAGAGAAACAATTTCAAGAGTAAAGAATAGAATCCGGTATTTTAAACTTTCGATCAGTATGCTTTGAATCCTCAGGAAAATTATCTGCTGGCCATGGCTTTAGTTAGTAAAACTGAAAAAAAAATACTGCTAAAGTAATAACAATGAAACTATGCAAAAACAGAATCTATTTGCATCCTGGTGAGGGGCTCAAGGACTTGGGGCGGGGGGGGGGGGGGGGGGGGGGGGGGGATTGTCTTATTTTAAATATTGCTGTTGGAAAACAAGTCATAAGCCGTCAAGAGAGATCAATATCTTTTCTTCAGAAACTGGCAAAAGCGACTGAAAGCCAGGCTTAAGAAATTCTCATTAGTAACATAACTCAGCAAATTATGGTTCCATCTTGTCCTCTTTTCCTCAAATTTCACACAGTAAACATTTCTATAGAAATGAATCCTATAGTGTTATATTTTCTGAATAGTTTGTTCTGAAGAGCAAACAACATTTATATTTTCACTCAGGGTTTTCAGAGAAGATTTTGAAGAGACAGAGAAAAAGCGGAGACAATTGGAACTTGCTTCAGTTAATACCTTAAGTGAAGTGACTTATTAACGCTAATTTCAAATGGCTTCCTCAGTGAACAATTATTGTAATTTCTTTTTCTAGAATTGACTAAATGTTGCATACCTTGAGTTTTTTATTTTTCAAATTTTCCAGTATTTTTTTTTTTAAAATATTAGAGCAATTGACAATTTTTCCTAAAACCAGCCACTTTGCCTCACTGGTAACCGCTGCAGTTTTGAATCGTTTATTTATTCTGCCACTAAGTGTTGAAAACATGGGGAAATGGGGCCACTGGGGCCACATTTCTAACCATTCTGAATTGATTTCCAGTTTTCAGGATTGTGCTAGTCTATCTCAGATAATATGCCTGAATAATTCTGCATGAATTCTACTTTGGCAGTCCACCAGCTAGCCTTAAATTCCTCCAGGGAATACTAATAACTTTCTGGTTCTCAGGTAATGCAAGGTCACCAACG
Organism: Prionailurus bengalensis; assembly: GCF_016509475.1. Lineage (NCBI taxonomy): Eukaryota > Metazoa > Chordata > Mammalia > Carnivora > Felidae > Prionailurus > Prionailurus bengalensis. Next base: position 102,122,251 of record NC_057355.1, read on the forward strand.
TTGCTTTTGTATTATTCTTTTCATTTAAAAATGAGAATGCACGTACATTTTACACAACCTGCTGTGTGTTGAAGACAAAGTACCATTGAGCACAAACAGCTTGGAGACTTGGGCCTCCAGCTTATTTTCCTTGATTCAGCTTTGGGATCGCCATTATGAGCCCTGGCCTTTGGGTGGTGGGTGAGGGTTGGGGCACTGTGGGTCCCTGGGAGACACACAGGCCGAGAGGAGACCCGGCAAGCATTACGGCTTTGGCATCTCGTTTCTCAACGAAATCAGTCAACCCGTTCTTGAACACCATAGGCCTTTTCTGTTTTCCTTCCTTGCACTGGGGAGGTAGGGCATAGAGGCAAATCAGCCGGACCCCAGGGTTCTGTACACCCCAAGGAAGCTGAGAGGGCATCTTGGGGGACACACATGCGGGTCCAACCCTCTCTGTCAAGTGGGTCGTTCTCACTCACCCACGCCGCCAGTCTGTCACTCCAAGATGTGGACCCACTCTGCGCAAAGCAGAGCGTTGCTTCCTAATTTCTGCTTTCGGCTGCCCACGGAAAATGCCTAAAGATCTCGACCCTTCTTAGGCGCCTCCACCCGGGTGAATTTCTCCCCAGACTCCACCGCTCCGCATGGCCGCTTGACCCCATTTCACATTAAATGTGCCGAGCACACGCCCTTAGGACCTGGGTGCACTAATCAGATCCATCTGTCTTTGCAGGGCTTCACCTGAGCGCCCGGGGCCCCGAGCGCGGCTGAGCTGGACGGGTGGTCGGGTCGGGTGGGGGGACCTGAAACCCACAATCTGGCTAGGAGGCTGAGGGGACGCAGCCCTCGGCGCTTCTCCGGCGCAGCCGCCGAGTGCACCGTCCAGTCTTCGGCGGGGAGGACGCCCCCTGGCGCCCCCGCCGCCGCGGACCGGGGGAGCTCCGGGAGCAGGCGCGGGGCGGAGCCTGTCGGGCGGGATCTTGACGTCCGTCCAAGGCCGGGTGATTATTGGGGGCTGCCAGCGCCGCGGCCGCCCCGAGCCCTCTCAGTGTGGTGCTGCCCGGCGGCAAGGGGGTGGTGGAATGAAGCATGGTCAAGACAGAAAACAAAGTCAGCAGGTCACCTGGCAGGTTCTGAGCGAATTATGCAACGGAGCCGGGGGAATGTGTGATGCGTTCCGGGCCCCTACCCCCTTCCCCCCCCCCCTTTTTTTTTTCCTTAAGCTCCTCGGAAGCCCGTTCCAGTTTAAAGGTTGGGCCGGGATCGACGGAGGATCTCTTCTGATGTGGTTACGACTTTGCTGAACTCAAGAGCGATCCTCCCACCCCATCTTTCTTCAAGTAAAGGGAACATTTCTTTGGGAAAAAGAGACGGGGGGGGGGGGGGGGGGGGGGCGGGGTGGCAGGCTTGATCCAAAAGCGAGGCCGAGAATCAGTCTACAACTTCCCTAAAGTACTGGGTCGAGCATTAGGCCAAGATAGAACACTGTACCCTAAATTAAATCATCTCCACACACATTCAATTCCTTATCTCCCTGGGCCTCAGGACTATGACTTCAAAATTCTGCCTTTAAACAGAATTTAAAGAGTTAAAGCTGGCCATAGCTCGTTGTTCTTCATGCTAACATTTGTGGCATTAGGACTATTTTGTTAACTAGGTATATGCAATTCACAGAATTTCACGGTAAATTCCCCAGACCAAATATTTGGCTGAACAAATAAACAACATTATCCATTCCTGAAAATAAGCCAGTAGAAGGGGGGGGGAGGGGAGTTGGGGGGCAGGGTGGTTGCTAGAAAGTGACCTGAGCCTGGCTGCCACCAGGCTCAGGATTCGCCCTCTGATAATTTGTCCAAGTGCTAGAGATCTGCGGGTTCCTTTCCAATGACACGGACATTTCAGAAAGTTGCTGGAAATCTGGTGAAACAAAACGAGGCCGCCTGAGGGGAACCCATAATGGGCTTCCCCTAAATGATTTATTCGACCTCTATACCATTAATCAAAGGGGCAGCGACCTGGGGGGCTGGAGGAGGGAGGCACATATCCCTCTTTGCAGGGAGTTTTGGAGGAACCTTGGAGTCTTGCTGCCTTTGCCTGGGGCTCTGATCTCCTCTCTCCACCTGCGCTCTCCGGGGAGCTGGGGCTTTGGCAGCCGCTCCACTTCTATTTTTATTGGTTTCCACTAAGCTGCTCCTTTTGGAGGATTGTAGGGCTTCGGTAATTAAAAACAAAAATGAATCCTGCTTCACCCACCCCACCTCCAAGAGCACTGGGAAGAGTTGTGTACATGAATGCAGGGGTGCCCCCCCCCCCACCACCACCACGGCCACTGGTGTCTACACCTTCACAAGGGAGAAACGCACTCCTATCAGCCCACCTTACACAGACTATAAAGACAAAGCTTTTGCCCCAAACCTTCCCAGGGAAAAGTACACACATAAGAAATGAACCTACGCAGGCTAAAATTCCAGGGCTTAATTTAGTTGCTGGTGGCAAGTAAGAAAAAGCCAGGGTCTCTTCCTCCGATCCTCTTAGCTTCTATATCCATGTAGTTCTACGCATCCCTTAACTGAGGGGGACTCACACACATTAGCGTTTTCCTTTTTCCCTTTGGCCAAAAATTGAGCTTTCTCCTTGAAGATGCATTACTAGATGCATTACTCTCTGCCCAGCTCTAGAAGGGCAAGCAGACAGCACCGAGAGGTAAGGGAGCTGGAACTGGACTTCATGTTGCATATGGGAGAATGTGTTCACAATGCCTACTTAGCAGTTTTGACCCCTCAGTATCTGATCCCTTTGCCACCCAAGCCCAATCTGTTAGAATTTTAGGCCTTCATGTGGGGAATAGAAGGACAGGGGGCAAAAGCCAAGAGACATTGGAGGATTCCACCATTGTGATATATTAAAATACTGGTCGCCAAACTTTTCAAAGGTAAGGCACATTTTTTGTTCTATTCAATAAAACCCACTTCACCCCCCCACCCCCCCCCAAGGCCTGTCAAAACAAACGCGCACACACACATACACATTAATATGTGAATGTACAAATTAGTTTGGGTTTGAAAATACATCATCGGTGCCTATAATAAATGGAAACACCCTAGCTATCATAAAACTGCAGTGGGAATCATTCCTTAGAGTTGAGACTCTATCCATCACACTCAGCTGGGACGCACCTCTCACAGGTGAGCAAAAACAGAAGATGTACAAGGAGCCCAAATCTGAGTCTTTAATCTGGCCTACTCCTTTCATCCCACTGTTTCTCCAAGGCATGTGTCATCCAGATGGGAGAGGATGCTGCGTCCTTGTTAACATTAAATAGAAATGGAAAACAATTCATCCTGGCAATTACCATCTCTCTACCATCAGTTTACTTCCTGTCCCTCCAACTTCGCCACCTCTAGTTACCACCCTCTGACTTCCATCCTGCCCCCAGCCCCTCCTTAACGGGAGGTTGGAGGGGGGCGGGGGTGGCACATAAATCTCTTTCAAAAGAGATGGGGCAGAAGGAAAAGAGAACGGATTAAAGAGAAAAGGAACAGTTTACCTTTAAAATAATGACTCATTTTATTTTTTCTTTTAATATGTAGTTATAAATATATTTTGTCAAAATATATGATCAATATGGTCAAAACATTTGCACGTAAAGTCATAAATAAGGTCAAGGTGAATGTTTAGGTTTTTTTTTTTTCCTTTTTTTTTTTTTTTCTTTTTAAAGATAAAAGTCCAGCTATAAGGAAGCAGTCTGTGTAGTGTGTGGGTGAGTGGATGGGAACTTGTGTGTCCCCGAAGACTGCCTGACGTCAGCGGCACCCACATCCCTCTACAACCATCTCTTGATAATTTTTCAGTACCACCTTGTCATACTCATCCAGGTACAGCATGGAGATGGCGCTCAATTCAGTGGGAACACAACAGGCTTTGGGGATACTGGAGTTGACAGAGTTGACCAGGGTCTGCACAATGGCATGGTTGGTGGAATTGAGGTGGTCGGCCAGTGGAAAGGGGCAGTCCCCGTGGCAGTAGAAGGCCTGGTAGCCTGGTGGGGCCACAATCCAATCGTTCCAGCCCACATCGCTGAAGTCCACGTAGAGCGAGTGGCGACGACAGTTCTTATTCTTCTTCCGGGCCCGCTGTGGGTGATGCTTGGGGCTACGTTTGGCCCTCTGGCGTCGGGTCAAGGCATGTCCTCGGCCATCATGGCCAAAAGTGACCAGGAGGGGCCGGAGCTGGGCCCAATCCCCACTCCCTTGAGGTAACGATCGGCTAATCCTGACATGCTGGCCCTGGTGGGTCCGTGTCTGATGGAGGTGAGTCACCTCAATGGCCAGCCCATAGTTCGGCTGTTTCTCCCGGGTCCAGCGAAGGACCGCAGGGCTCACATCAAAAGTTTCCCACCGTGTCACATTGTGGTGGACCAGTCTCGTGTCCAGTAGTCGTGTGATGAGGTGCCCAGGCACCACTTCTGCCGGGGGCTTCATAACCTCATAAATGTTTATTCGGTGAAAGCCCTGCTCCCAATCGGGGCCCTGGTTCACCTGCTCCCGGAAGAGTCGAAGCTCTGCGGAAGAGACCACCTCGTTCTCTGGGATGCTGCTGAGGTTAAAGAGGAAACGAAAAGCAGAGTTTTCGCTGGTCCCTGGGATGTTCTCCAAATGTTCTAGGCACCGTTGAGGAGGAAAAGAAAAAGGGGAAAGGAAAAAAAAAAAAAAAAAGCACATTAACTTTTTTGAGAGTTAAAAAAGTCAAGAAATAGCTTCAGTCAAGAAGCACTGGGTGATGAGTGGTGAATTCCGCTTCCATAGTGGAAGCCTATTTGGGCAAAGAAGCATACCTTTTCATTTGAAGGAGCAGATACACGGGCAGCTAGCAAACCAGCAAAACTTAGCTAGCATGCAGCGAGCACCAAAGACAGAAAGGATCTCCCAACCTCCTTTATATGTCTAATAATTTCCATGTGTCAACTCTTTACTCCACCACCATCAGACTCCCCTTTTAAAGCTCTCTTGGCTTTGTGTACACAGTTTTCTTTACAAGTGGTTATAAAGAAAAAGGGGGGCCAACAGAGCAGAGGCGGGAGGAAACAGGCACACAACTACCCTCTCCCTCTTCTTCCACTTTCGAGTATGTTACTAAACATTTCCCCAGCGATCTTGGAAACACAGAGCATGCCTTGTTGATCATGTTACAGAGGGGAAAATAAATTCCAACACAGTAATGATGCTGGTGGATTAATAACTCAGATTTACTTTGGAAAAGAAACATCCGCTAGGAAACATTCAGATCGGATTACAAGGCCCCTATTGAATAAACCTGACAAACACACAGCTGTAATATTAAATTCAGTAGGTGCTTTGAAAAAAACGGGCAGAAAACCTGGCAGAAAAGACTTTGATATAGCAAAAACACACCGCGGGGGCTAGCCCACGTCTGAGTGGTGTCATTCCCTTGCCCCCGAAACCCCTCCCCTCTGTCTCTAAAAAATAAATTCAGCCACAGCTCTTGGAGGTAAGCAGCTCTGTTCCCGGCCTCCAGGATTTGGGGCTTTGATGTAACCTGAACTCTTGTCCCCCAGGGCTTCCACTGTCCCACCAACCAACCCTACTAGCGCCCCCCTCCCCAATCCCCCACCCCCACCCCGCCACCGCCAGACTCTCCTCAGGGACTGACCTTCGTGGTGGAAGCTTCTCACGGTGTTGGCCCTACTGGCGGGGCGCTCAGGGTACTCCAGCCCGACGCTGTGGGTCTGCTCTTCCTCCTCCTCCTCCCCAGACTGGAGCCGGTAAAGATCCCGCATGTAATCTGGGATGACGGCGCTCTTGCTAGGCTGCGGCCGGCGGCGCAGCCCGAACATCTGCAGAAGTGTAGCCTCGAAGTCCCGCAGGAGCTCATGGCTCTGCCCTGAGCGGCGTCCTCCCGCGTGGCCCTGAATCTCGGCGACTTTTTTCTTCCCCGTCTCAGGTATCAAACTAGCATGGCTCGAGCCTCCTAGCAGGACTTGGCATAATAAAACGACCATCAGCATTCGGTTACCAGGAATCATGGTGTCTCTGGGGAGGGGGAGGAGGTGGAAGGTTAAAGAATAAATAAACACCGATAACTGGAGAAATAGAGATGTCTCTGCATATGCATATAAGGCTAGCGATGGAGGGTCAAATGTAAAACAGGTCAGAAAGATCAAGTTTGTGTCTTCTCCCTCACACACCCCCACCATCAGCAGCTGCAGCCATGCACGGCCTGAAAGTAGGAATTGCCCTGTAATTACTTGGTCTAACTTGTTTACAGTCAAATAACCCCAAATCAGATAGCCTCCATCCTGTTAATCTTTTTTTGTCCCAACTGCTATCTGAGCCATGATCTCAGCTTGGTTTCTTCAAGGATAAACAGTTAACATTGAGGGGGTAAGAAAGGGTGGGGGAGGGAGAACTATAATGCCACTGCTCTCCACTTCAGACCTTCAGCCTCTCTCCCTCTTCCTCCACAACCCCCCCCCCTTCTTCCTCCGCCTTCCTTCCACAACTTCCAGCTGGTTCGGAGCGGGAGGGTGGGCGAAGACACTGGGCGGCAGGGTCCAGAGGCTGAGGCCGAGGTCGTGGTCTGGGAGCTGACCCAGTGACTTGACGGTTTATTTTACTGTGGCTGATGAGTTTGAAATGCCCAGCAAAAAGCATCTGATCGCGCCCGCTACTCACTCCCAGGAAAGCAGGGGGGCGGGGGAGTGGGATGATTCCGAGAGAGACCTCTGTGACTTTTGACAAGCAGCTGGGAACATGCACGGGGGCACTAGGTGCTCCCCAGTTAAGTGTGCGTGCGTGTGTGTCTGTGTGTGTGTGTGTGTGTGTGTGTGTGTGGTTGCCCAGAAGGTACAACCCGGGGCTGAGGACCTTTCATCTCTTTAGCCCCCTCTTGCTCCCCTTTCTTGCAACGCACCCGATCTGAGAGCGCGAGTGGGAGCAAGCAGCACTTTAAAACAAAACCGGTACGCTCAGAGCCCCGCGGCTGCCCGGCCAAGAAGAAAGCGACAGCGCTGCCAGAAAGCGGAGTGTGAACTCTGGAAAAAAGGTCCGACGGGAGGGACACAAGGCGAGCAGGGGTGGGGAGGGCAGAGTGAAATCCCAGGAGGGGGGAAGGAAGAGGTGTCTACTCACTGACAGAAAACAAGGCATATAATAACAGTCCATGATTCTTGACAGCCAATCTTGAACAAACTTGCTGGAAAGGCTCAGAGGAGCTGCGGCAGTGCGTTGCTCTGGATGGCACTACGGAATGGCTCCTAAAATGAATATTTGAATATAATGAGACTCTGGCGCAGACAGACTCTGTTTTTCTTCCAGCCCCTCTGAGTCACGTGAACGCAGAGGGCCCGCCCCGCGCACGGAGGAGCCCGCCCTTCCCGCAGCGGGCGGCGAAAGGGCCCGCGCGCCCTCCCCCCGCGGCCCCGCCCCCTCGAGGAGAGGCCAACCCCCGCGCCGGCCGCCAGAGCCGCCTGCGGTCCGGGAGGAGCTCCGGGCGGCGCTCGGAGCAGCCCCCGGCCGGTCCCCGGGAGCAGTAAGCGGAGGAGCGAGGTTCTCGCTTCTACCTGCGGCGTTCGGTGCAGCGGGCCGGGCCCTCGCCCCCGACCTGAAGCCGGAGGATACGGGCTGCGCCTCTTGGCGCGAACTCGGCTCAAGTGGGGCCGGGAGCGGGGGCGGCGTCCCGGCAGCTCAAAGCCTCACCAACCGAGGGGCACTTAAAAAGGAAAGCGCTTCGGGACACACAAACGGGCGCGCGCGCACGCACCCCGCCACTTCCTCCCCGGGGTCTCCGCGAGGCCAGATATTTCTTCCAGCGACAGCCGGTCACCCCCAGGCGAACGCCTGCGAGTGCTCAGAGGAGCCAGGCTGGTGCTGGAGCTCCTAGCCCAAAGCTGCCACCCCTGTCACGCACCGGGCCGGAGGGGGAGGTGTTGGGCGGAGATCGGTGTGGGAAAGTGGGGAGGGAGCGGCCGTGGGGCTATTTTCTGCGCTCCCATTTCGGAGAATCTCCGCACCGCGTCGGCCGGGGGGTCCACTCCGAGCAAAGCAAATCCCCAAAGAAAGCGGTCGGCGGGCCATTCAAGGCGGAGGGGAGGACTCAAAAGGAGACGTCGCCGCGGAAAGAGCGCATCACAAGTTTCAGGTCTTAATGTCGCTGAGGTTTTACAACTCCCGACCCAGCGCAGAAACGAAATCCCGCTGCGTTCCAAGGAGTCGAGAAAACCGTGAACAGATTTCGGCCTGCGCTCGACCTCTGTGTCTACGTCTCTCCCTCTCTCTCCAGATTGTCTTATTTTTGAAACCACCACTCCTCCCCCCCGCCACTTCCTTCCCCCACCCCCTTCCTCCTTTGCACCAGCTGCAGAGTCGCAGCAAATATTTCTTCAAGAATTCTACCAACCCACAGCTCGAGGAACTACCGGGATGTCCTGCCTAACGGGAGATGCTGCAGGCGTGGGTCGTTCTGCACTGGGGCCTTTTCGAAAATCTGTCCCGCGCGACTCTGCGTCGGCCCCGGCCCGCGCCGGGTCCCGAGCCCCGGACTCCCGCTCCCGTGGCCACTGCACCCGGCCCCCCTTCCCTGCGGCTCTTCCCAGTTCCAGCCTCCAGTCGTTTCAGAGACGGGAAGCTCAACTTGCCCGCCTCTCTCCCTCAAACTTGGTTTCCTTCTCGGGGGCACTCGCGGGAAGCCTTTGAGGAAGAGTAAGGAATCAAGCTCTTAGCCCTCACTCCGAGCCCGGGCTGCCCGGCGCCGCCCGGCACCGCCGGCCAGGGTGTGGAGGCCGCCGGCGCCGCTGCGCGACGGTCGGCGCCCCGGGAGCGCCGCGCCGCTTCTTGAGCGGCTCTCCGGTTTTCCTGCTCCCGTGCCACCGCAGGGTCTGACTGCGAAAGGGCTGGGAGAGCAAACGGGTTATTTGAGACGCCGGGAACCCTAAAAAAAAAAAAAAAAAAAAAAAAAAAAAGCCCCGTGGGAGGAGCTGTAGAAATGGGAAAAGCAGACGGGGAAGAGCAAGTCCCCGCGGGGCGAAGGGCCGGTGGAAGGGGCGGGCGCCCGGGATCCCCGGACAATCCTCTGCCCCAAGGAATCTCCCAGGGCGGCGGCGGGAGCGCGCGGCGCTAAAACCCGGAGGCTGGACCAAGAGCGGGTTGCGTTTCAATTTCAGATTCCGTAGGGTTCGTCTCTAATCACGTTTTCCTCCCCCAATCCGCCCCCCTCATTTTTTGAAATAAAAAGATAAACGTCGAAAAGGATATTCGTCTCCAGAACTTTTTCTTGGGAGTGGGGGCAGGCAGGGATGCAACTCGTGACGATTGTCCTTTACTTCCCCGCCCGAGTCTTCTTCCGACGCCGAAGTTGGCCCAGAGGTGGCCTCAGTTTACTAAGTCTACGTTTGCGGAGGGGGTGGGGGAGCTTAACGTCTCACAAAGCTTTCAGCCCACAAACTGCGATCTTCACAGTCCATCCACCTAAGCGGTGCCCAGGAAGCGTCGGAAGCGTCGGGCCCGACTCCCGCAGGGAGGGGTCCACAAGGACCCAGGAATCCCAGGGCTCTTGCCAGTGGGCTCTGGGCAAGGAGGACCAGCAAGAGCCTGGGTCCGTAGCGCGTCTCGCCAGCGACTCCCCATGGGCCACGACACCGCAGGAAGACGCGTGCCCGGAGCGCGAGGCATCCTGACCATGGTCCCTACAGACCCTACACCAGGAAACGATAGGGGAGAGGCTCCTTGGAGGCTGCAAGTTCATGAAAATAGCTTGTGCAGCAGGCACGTCGTGCAGCGGCATATCGCGTGCTCTCAGGGGCTCCCGCCGGCTGGGGGCCGGGTCGGGTGACACTCCCCTCGACGCAGCCCCTCTGGCGGCGCGCAAGATCCGGAGGCTGCAGGACCGCGCTCCCCGCGAGAGAACCAGCCCTGGTTAGGTGTTCTTTCTCCACCTCGCGGTCCCTCGGCCCTCTCACACTCTCAGGACCTCGGAGCCGACACTCCTTTCTCTCCCGGCCCTTCCCGTCCGGGGATCGCAAACGCCAGTGCCCTCGCAACGCGTTCGTCTCAGGACCCCTCAGTCTTTCCCAGCGACCCGCAACTAGAGGCTCCTCTTTTTCCTTTCTCTTCTGCTCCGAACCTATCAAAGGTGGAAATGGCCCGGGGCCGCCGGACGGAGAAAGTTGCCTGGGTAGAGACAGCAGAAGACGAGGAAGTGCCTTTCAGCGCCAGCATCCCTACCTCTAGCACCACGGTTGGAGAAAAAATAGGCCACCTTTAGCGGTGGCCACAGGCTGAGCCCCCCCGCCGTTCCCCCCAAGGATGCTCCCCGGCCCCCTCTGCCCGGCTCCCCTCGCCAGGTAGCCTTGCTCACCATAGGTCCCTTCAGTAGCGGGCTTGCCAGCAGCAGCTCCCGGGGACCTCTGAACGGCTGCAGTGAACCTGGGCAAGGACCGAGGACTGGGGCGCTGCAGGCTCGAGACGGCGCGGACGGGAATCCCATCAGGGAGAGAGGCGAGCTACTCAGCCCCGAGCGGCCGCAGCGTCTCAGGCTCTCGTCCCGCGGCTCGGGTGCCACACTCACCTAGCTTCCGGACAGGGCTCGGCTCTCCTTCCCTCCCTCCCTCCTCCTCTGCCCTCGTGCATCTTCTCCTTCCCCCTCTTTCCCTCGCTCCCTTTCTTTCTTTCCTTCCTCCTCCTCTTCCCCGGCAGCCCCTCCCTTCGTCCCTCCGCCCTCGCTCGCCTCCCTTTCTGAGATGGGAGCCCCGCCCACATCCTCCCATCCAGCCGCCGGGCCTCGCCTCGCAGGCCCGGGTCCCGGAAGCCCGGGCTGCGCCGGAGTCCACAGCTGCTGCCCCGGCCCGGACGGTGCTGCCTCCAGCCCGGGGAAGCGGCCGGGGCTCACCTGGGGACCACGTGCAGAGGTACTAGAAAGCATGCACCGACTAGTCGCGGTTCCTTCCAAAAATACCCATGGGAGTCTGGGCTTCCCCGAGTTTAGAGTGACTGCAGCCCAAACTGATGATTAAAACACTGAGTAATCACCATTTACCCCGAGTAATTAGAGATAATGAAACACCTCTAAAATCAGGTTATGGAAAAAGGAGCTGTTGGATTGGCTTAAAGAGTGGCCTTCCATAAACTGTTAAAGGATTTCCAAACTGAGAAACAGGCTGTGCGCAGAACTGTGCGCGCTAAGAGGTACTTCTTTGGCTATTGAAAGGTCACCTTACTTCCAAAACATTTTTTTAAATGCTTCTTGTGGAAAGCCTTGGCGATGACCAAAACAAGATGGCCCCAATAAACAGTCTGGTTTCCCCTCTGCGACCCCAGGCCTAGCACTTTTGAGGACAGAGGTGGTGTGGAGACAGGCTGGGGCCATGTTTTTACAGTTAGAAAAGTCTGCTTATTGTAACTTAAGAACCACCACAGCAGTAATTTTTGTTGTTATTGTTGTTTATTTGTGGTGTGCCTAGGAATACTGTTAACCTCAGCAAACTGACCTTCTGAGGAGGTAACAACCACTAAAGCCTTTTTGGCCACAGGGAGACAAGAAAAGATACCCTTTGTTCTGTTTTTAAAGGAAGAAAAAGGGTGAAGAGTTGGCCCTGTCCTACGAGAAAGTGTTAGTAATTGTATTAGCAGGGAGGTGGAATGTGTGCTCTAAAACCTTCCCAAACAGGAGCTACTTTCACACAGTGTCTCTGATGAAGCAGTTCGGGAGACAGCAGCAGCATCCCTCTGGTGTACAAACGCGGAAGGGGAAGGACAGCCAGGTTCCAGGAACTTGCCCACAGCCCTGCAGTAAATCACAGCCTCTGCTCTGGAGTCCTGAGCTAATACTGCAGGGCGGGGCTGAGGGTCACAGCCCAGAGCTCCAGGTAGCCAGGCAGTGCTGGAGGACTGAGCATTTCCTGTCCTGGATTTTTTTTTTACCCTGGGATCCATACTAACTTCGCTGTCTCAGCAAAATATTTAGATCTTTACTTAAACAGGTATTGGTCCTGCGTACCTCACTATAAAAACTTTACATTTACACTGTACCTTCAATATTCAGAAAACAGGCACGACTTCCTATGTGGAACACAGATGACCAAGTGGAATTGCACGAAATCAGGGGAACAGCGATGAGGGCAGGGCCAAGATGTCCTGCCATCTTTTCCAAGTTAGGCCTGTGAGGTCTGTTAGCCCCATAACGCCCCAAACAACAAAACAATCTGTATGGCTTTGAGCACTTCCTTTAATTCCGGTGGGTCTCAGTTTCCATACCCCCTCTCAATTTAAAAATGATTGAACTTTTTTATTGAAATTCATTAAACATCCATCTTCTTTCATTTTAAATCACTCCTGAGCCCACTTCTTCTAAGAAGCTCTGATTAAACAGGGCAGGGCAATACTACCACCCTGAAAGATGGCCGACAACATCCCTCCAGCTTCCAGCGTAATCAGAATCACACCCATAAACAATAACAAAATTCAAATTCCATTGAAGAGTTACCTAGTGTCCATCCAGGGGCATTAGGTTCCTTTAGCACACTGCCTAAAGGAAGGACAGAGCAAATGTTCACCATGCCCCCTCAAATAATTAGTATTGTTTAGTATTGTTTTAAATTATTTTTAAAAATTTTTTAACATTTATTCATTTTTGAGAGACAGAGTGTGAGTGAGAGAGGGGCAGAAAGAGAGGGAGACACAGAATCCGAAGCAGGCTCCAGGCTCTGAGCTGTCAGCACAGAGCCCGACGTGGGGTTCGAACTCACAGAGTGTGAGATCATGACCTGAGCCGAAGTCAGACGCTTAACTGACTGAGCCACCCAGATGCCCCTTAAATTATGTTTTAACTTTATTTATTTTGAGAGACAGAACACAAGCAAGGGGTGGGCAGAAAGAGAGAGATTCCCAGGCAGGTTCTGCACTGTCAGCACAGAGTCCTAAGTGGGGTTCGAACTCAAGAACCATAAGATCATGACCTGAGCCAAAACCAAGAGTCAGATGCTTAACCAACTAACCACCCAGGCACCCCTGTTTAGCATTGTTTTAATCATCAACGAAATGTGTTCCTTAATATTTAAACTCAAAAACAACATGATATGCTGTGTTTAATAGCAGGGCTTTCGGGTGCCTCTGTGGCTCAGTAGGTTAAGCATCTGACTTCAGCTCAGGTCATAATCTCATAGTTAGTGAGCTCAAACCCCACAATAGGTTTCTCGCTGGCAGTGTGCAGCCTGCTTAGATTTCTCTCTCCCTCTCTCTCTCTCTCTCTAAGTAAATAAATAAACTTAAAAAAAACTCTAAAAAAATGCAAGGCTTTATTTTAAGGCATGAGAAAGTGTGTGTGTGTGTGTGTGTGTGTGTGTGTGTGTGTGTGTGTGTGTGTGTTTTCACTCAAATGCTTTTGGATAACTGCTATTATCTCATGTGACTGAAGCCTAAATACTAAAATGGCCATTGGCCCACCCATGAGTGTGTGAAACTCACAGTCCAGGAGTTTCTAATTAAGCCACCTGACATACGTTGTTTAGACTCCTATAGGAACCTTTAGATGTGTGATGGAAGAACTCAGCTTCCGTTCTCTCTGGACAACTTTATACCCAGCCCACATTGTATGCAGTGTAAACCATCTATTACCACCTCCCTTTATTCACTCCTCTTTTCCTTTTTACTTCCAATCTCTCGTGCCAAAGAAGAAATCACTCGTTGCTTAGAGAACTAAATCCATCACAACCTAGTGGTCAGAGTTGGTGAGGGAAATCAGTCCCTATCTGGAGCTTACTTGTGAATCTTGGTGTTTTTATAGAACATAATATAGCTGGGCCAAATGAAACGGTATCTGTTTGAGTCATTTAGATTAGGAGGAGAAATCTATCGTAATTCAAGAGTTGACTATTCCTCTTCTGCTGCTCCTGTTGAATGAAGGGCATTTGTTTGGGTTTTTCCTGGAAAGCATCAAGAAAGAGTAGCTCCACTGCAAGCCCTTAGGACAGTCTTTCTCAAGGTGTGTTCCGAGGACCTTAAACTTCAGAACGAGGCTGGAGGTGCTGATAAAATGCATATCTCCCAGCCTTGCCTGGCTCAGATATACATCTTTCACAAGGTTTCCTGATAATTCTGAGCACACTAAAGCTTGAGAACTACTGTTGTAAAAGTTATTTCATGTAGGGGTGCCTGGGTGGCTGAGTCGGTTAAGCGTTTGACTTCGGCTCAGGTCACGATCTCACAGTTCATGGGTTCGAGCCCCGCAGCGCGCTCTGTGCCGACAGCTGGGAGCCTGGAGCCTGCTTTGGATTCTGTGCCTCCCTCTCTCTCTGCCCCTCCCCCACTCAAACTCTGTGTCTCTCTCTCTCTCAAAAATAAACAAACAGTAAAAAAAAAGTTAATGAAAAAAGTTATTTCATGTATATTTTCAAGGCTGATAGATACCATTAAAAGGCTGATACCTGGACATTATTAAACAGGCAAGGAATATGCTTGGCTTGTGCTTTATAAGCTGTTAAATACGGTAATTATGGTTTTCCTATGTCCAGAATACACCAAATAGGTCTTCGTAAATGAAAAGATTTCTAACCCTATCGGTGTAGTGGTCCTTACTTCAAGGTCCTTGATTAAGAACCACATCAAGTCATCAAATCTTTGCCAATTAAGTGTCTGCTGAAGCTATGGAGGGATACTTTGAAGGACTGCCCAGTCTTGGTAGTCCTGCTTGGTAGTCTGCTTGGTAGAAGCAGTAAGATAGATGAATTGGAATTGGAATTGCAAGGGATCTCTGAAACTTTTCTCTTATTAATTCATTCTTTTTTCTCTTATTAATATTTGCCATTTGTTAAGTATTTGCTGTCTAGTCCTCACAACAACCCTCATAAAATCCTTGTTACACAGAGGAGCATCTGAAATTTAGACAGGTCTTATAAGTCTCTCAGGGTCACAGAGCTAGTAGGTCAGGGACCCAAAATGCAGACCCTGTCAGTTGGTCTCCACCTCCACATGCAGTTAGCTGGGCTTGCGGAGGGATGGATCCCCATGGCCCAGCTTCTAAGTAAATAAGTCTTGCCCTGGAGGCTTTCCCAAGGCCAAGGCATCAGCAGATGCTGTATCCTTACAGCATGCTGTTACAGAGAATTTCTGGGTATCTTCCCAGTTCTTAGAAGACAGAACAAAATCAAGACCCAGAAGCTTATCTCCTCCTGATCTTATTACATAGCCCACCTTAGGGCAAGACTTTATGTGACCTGCCCTGGGAGGAACAAGTTGTGATCTTGAGAAAGAAACGCTTACCTCTGCTGGGTCTCAACTTCCTCATTGTAAAATGTGAGGACTGACCAAGTTCTTTCTCAGGTCCCAGGATGGAGAAATCATATATCTACTAGTTAAAATCATGGTCAAATGGCTTCATCTCCAGCGTCTTGGGTTTTCTCATTTATAATCTGAGAATAACAATTTCTATTTCTTAATATTCTTACTATAAGCATTAAATGAGTTCATGTAATAAACTGGCAGGCATAAAGTGCTCAGCAAATATTAGCTATTATTTTTCTTCACAAAGGTAATGATTACAGGAGCAAAGTAGGTGAAGAGTCACTCTGGTGCTGAGTTTTATTTACTGTTAGTGATGCACTTTTTAAAGGAAGGGGTTATATCTCACATTTATTTTATAATCATTAAGGGTGGACACATCTCAGATATTGATTCTATAAATCCTGTTAATGTGAATCAGCACTGCGCTGAGTTAACACTCATTATGGTTTGAATATATAGATCTGACCCATGAACAAATCTCTGCAAAGATGACTAGTGGCTGTCAAAGTGGACAGGCATTAACTACTGAGAGCAAAGAAATAATAGGCTAGATGACATAGCTGAAACATTTTCCATCTCTAATTTTTCTGATCTCTAACGTCTCTGACTTTTAACAATTTTTCTCTCTACTTCTTTTTGAAATGTAAACCCATTTCCTTTACCCTGGTGTGAAGAAGAAATGTAAGCCTCATTGCCAAGTCTTCCTTCTCTGGTTATTGAGACTGTGGTCAACCCTTGATACACCTCACTCAAAGCTAAATAATACTGGATTCTAATATTTTCTCATGAATAAAACAAACTGTAATACTATTTCAGTTTCCTGTACCTTAAATTATTGTCTTGCTACTTTCTGGAATACAGTTCTTTTTTAAAATTCCTTCAAAACAGACCATCAAATATGGACAGAGAATTCTAATCAAGACCCCAGAGAGATCAGACAGATGAAAAGACTGCTTTTATGTCTTAACATATTTAACATGTGGATGGCAGACAGGGCAAGGATATTGAAATTTCTCTCTTTCCAAAGAGGATGGCATGGCAAACAATGACGGATATTTGGCTTGCTGTTTTAAGCTTCCCCTGCTAAAAAGTCATCAACTATACCCACTTGCTTCTATAACAGAGATGCTCTTTAGAAATAAATTATTATGCAATGTATCGAGAAGGTTAAAACTTTGGAAATTTTCTATCTCAGCATGTACATACTCTCTTTCTCTCCCTGTTGTACCTTAACAGCGTGACCTGGATGAAAATGCAGTGTCACTATGGCATGAGTTTTGGAAGCAGGGACATCACCCTGTACCAAATGAGTTGTTATGGTTCCCCAACCAGATGTCAATTGGGCAATACCATCTAACATTCTCTCCTCAATTCAAGCTAATAGCTTTCTACCCTTTTGCAAGGAAAGTTTTGTCCAAAGGAATATGTGATTCCAGTATTTTTTCTTGTACAAATAAAACTTGGGTGTGTTCACAAATAGTCTAAATATTGCATGAGGGGGGAATCCTTTTCACCAATATCCCCCTCAAGAATAAATGTATATCATTTGTAACCCTTCAGGGATTATGTATAGATAGAACAAACATTCAAAAATGCTTGTTAATGTTCACTTTGTGAACATTCATCAAGTTGTACCATGAGATTTGTGCACTTTTCTATTCATGTTATATATCAATAAACGTTTACTGATAATATCCTTTTGAAATCATTCCTTAACGTTACTTTCTTTGACCATCGTCTGAAGCCCAGAAGAAAGATACAACGTTTCTTGTCACCTCAGGTAACCAGGGGGTCGGGAAGGGCAAAGCTAAGAGAAGCACCATCTATAGTTCCATGGTGGCCACAGCGCCAAGGAAATGGACTTGTGGCTTCAGGGAATCCACTCTGGGGCCCCCAAAGAAGAGCAGTTGAAGCAACCAGGGCCTGGCCTCTGGGGAACAGTGCTGCCCAAGATAAGAGGGCAAGATACCTGATGTGCCCCTGCACTCTTCTGAAGCCCAGGGAGGGCCAGAACGGCTGGGCCAGAAAAGAAGCTCCTGAAGGCCTGTGCACTTTGGACTTAGCTCTTCCCCTCCCTGGCTTCTCTGGCTGAGAGGCTCCGACAGGGCATTACAATGCGTCAGTCTTGGGGGGGGGGGGGGGCGGTGGGTAGGCAGGGACAGAAGTGCACTAAGCCCAAAGAAAAAAATAACAGCTCTGGAGAAAGAAATGGGCTCCATCTCCAGATTCTGGGAGTCCTAGGCTTGGGGACTAGGCTGCAGAGACGGGCTGGGGACCGGATAGTAATGCAGAAGACGGGGCTCCGAAGGAGCGCCTCTCGTGATGCCCAGCTCGGATGCAGACATGGCTATTAGGTGCATGAGGCCTTGCGTCCCCAGGGCCAGGCACCGAGATCACGAGACCGCGCAAGCTCCGGTTAAGAAAGCGTGCGGTGAGAGGCTGCGGGAAAGGGACCGGCCTGCGTCTGCGGAGAGCGGAGACGCACCCGGCTCTCACCCGCGGCAGGCAGGCGGAGAAGGAGGCGCCGACACCCGGAAATTCCGAGGCACGCCGTCCCTTCGCCGGCTGCAGGTGCGTAGCAGGCCGGGGACGCGAGTCTCGCCAGCCCCGGTGCGTCCTCCAGGGTCAGAAGCAGGCGTGGGCTTCCCCGCGGGCCCTCCAACGAACGTCCGCCGGCGTCCCCGAGGCCCGAGGGCCACGGAGGGGGCGGAGGCTCGGGAGGCTGCGGCCCCTCTCCTCCGGCACTCCCTGCGCGTCGCGGCCCGGGGTGAGCGGCCCAAGGTGCCGGCGCCGGCTGTTGGACGCAAGCCGGCTCGCCTCCCAGGGTCCCTCCGCCGCAGCCTCCTGCCGCGCGGCGGCCTCTGGCTCTGGCCTTGGCCCCTCTGGCTCGGCGGCTGCACCTTCCTACCTGCGAGAGCTCGCCCCGCTCTCAGACTCGTTTTGCAAGATTTGTGCTCCAGGTGCCTAACCTGACCCCCACTTAAATAAACAGCGAGCGCCCCCCGCCACCTGGGCTAGCCACCCTCACAGAATTTCCGTGCACCCGCGAGAGTGACTCCACAGAGCTCCCACTTCTTTCTCCCTCTACCTCGACCTGGAAACTCTGGACTATTCCTGCAGAAGGAGGAGCGGGGGGGGGGGGGGGGGGGGGTGGAGAATAGAAGGAAGACGGAGAGGGAGGGAGAGGAGGAGGACCGTCCTAACGTGGTTCCCGCGACAAGTTTGCTCCAGCTCTCTGCAGCACCCTCCACCCCCACCCCTTAGATATGTTGGGGCACAGGGTACTAGAGTCCTGCTTCCACTCGCTGAACATTAAATTTGGATAGTATTTGTTAACCTTGCCCCTTGCTCCCCACCCCATGCCCTCCCCTACCGGCTCCGTCTTTAGATAGGTTGTCCAGACCAAAGACTCTGGTTTTTCCCATCAGGTAAGGAAAAGAGTGAGCTTCCTCAGGGGCCTAGGCTTCTGGGACCTGCCATTTCTACTTGCCAAGCCCAGCAGTGATACCTGCCAGTTTATGCAACACCAGGGAGGGGAGATTAATAAGGCTAGGAAGAGGAGGAGCAGGGATCTGGCATGGAGAAGGCCAGCAAGGAAGAGGCTGCTGGAAGAGGCTTCAGATGGCCTCTGGTGAGGCAGTGGATCATTGCCAAACAACCTGGGGGGCCCTAGCCTTCCCTCAAGAGAGGTAAAAATGAAACATGACAAGGACACTCCTTTATCCAGTACATAGGAATGTCAGGCTGGATTTTGAAGACTTTGCCTCAGAATTCTGATTTCCATTCTGAAAATCTTTTTCTTCCTTCGTCACTTCCTACCAGTGTTAGGGTGTCTTCAGTTTGCACCAGAATGTGCTGTGCCGCTCCTGCATCTGATTGCTTCTTTAGCTGGAACCTGAGAAAGTTGGATAGTATGGTTTTATGTCCCCACCTTTAGACTGAATTAGGAAGAAAAAAACAACAACAACAACAAAACAGAAATAGAAACTGGAGGACTGAAAAACAAAAGGTCTTAGTGGAATATGAAAGTGAGAGCTAGCATTCTTTGTTGTATTTAAATTAAATGCTAATCTAATTTTAGCAGTAGTTTAAATTAGAGATTCTTAAACCTGCTAAGTGGCATCATTAAGGATCCCTAGATGGATTTTAGGAGATCTGTGAAAACCACAAAATTTAGGCATACAATGATGGAGGTGGATGTAAAAGTGCAGGGAGGAGGCATAATTTTATTGAATTTTTAAAGGGGTTTGGACCCAGGAAGGGTTAAAAACCTGCAGAATATGTTGCATGCCATCCCTTTCTTGTCGGAGAACGTCTCCAAGCTTCACACACACACACACCTTGACTCAGTGGTACATAGCTTTCACACTCCGGAGCAAAATGTTCTTAACTGTTCATTTAGATAACAGAAATGTCTGTTTAGAGCCAACACCCATAGGGGAAAGGATCCTGGTGGAAAAATAGAAAAGTAACCTGGATCTCAGGTCCCTGCTCTGCTCCGTGTTAGCTGTACCCTCCACTTACCCACCTAAGACTCCTGAGAGTCTTAGTTTATGGAAGTGCTGGGGTGTATGTGAAACTAATTCACAGATCACAAAACATATGGCTAGTGGCATTTACTTATGAAAATAAATGCTTATGTTCCACATGCTAGTTATAATTAGATGAACAATTATGTAAATAATTATAATTAGGTGAATATTTGCATATTTTCTTCCACCATATACTTACATGGAAAATCAACATACTTTGGATTCCTGACCATTATTAGGCATGTTCATGTTTCATTATTTCACTTAATCTTTGAAACAATTTATGACTGGTATATTATAGTTATCCCCTCCCCCCTCCCTTCTGCCCCTTTTTTTTCTTTGAAGAAAGAAAGCCAAAAAGAGGTTAAGTCAATTGCCCAAAGCCGCCCAACTAACACCAGATTTCAACTTCAGATGAGATCCCTACTTTAAAGAAGGGATATTAGGAAAAAAAAAAAAGAAAAAAAGCAAATTTTGTTTAGATTTAGGTAAATTTAATTTCTATAGTACTTGTGCATTCTGTGCAAAGTATAAGTTTTTAAATTAGAGCAGCCACGTCCTTTTCATTTCCTCCATGTTTTGGGTTCACCAGCAAATTAATGGAAATTTATACACATAGTTCCTTATTAGTGGCACCTATGCTTCAACTAATAAGGCAGCCTTGGAAGAGAAAGAACGCCTCTGCCCTCCACTCCCGTAATCTCTTCCGGTAACCCTCTGTAGGAAGCACTGTCCCCTTTGGCAGCTAACAAATGGCGAAACTCCTCCACACAGTTCAGTGTCTCAGCCAAGTGAGTTAGTAAGAACGTAGATCTTTTTTTGGCTATACCATCAAGTCATAGAGCTAATGAAAACGGAACGGACTTATTTTGCTGTTCCCTGAGTTACAGGTACATTAAAAGAAGTGCTAGAAGCCCTGGTCCACCAGTATTTCTTCTAAACACTTTCTTATGCCTTTAGCATTTGTATGTTGTTTTGTTCAACAGATAGTTCTCCTATTTTGTTTCTCTTTAGCATAAAACCCATAATACCAAACTCTACACTACTTAGTTTGTGGAAGCTCCAGAGAGCAGGCAGACATCTGTTCTTGATCTTTAATTATGCTTTAATTATGGCTTGAGAACCAGTATCACAGAAAATGAGTTGCTGGAGGGCAAGGCCCGAAAGCAAAAACAAAACAAAACAAAAAATATGGACCATAGTAGGCACCCTGCTCAAAAAAATTATGTATACTGGTATGTTTCTGTAAAGGCCTCAGGTTGCTAGGCTGGAGTAATTGATGAAAACATCTCAGTAACATGCACTTAAATAAGGGGGAATTGACGAAATGATTTTTCAAAGTGCAGTAGCCCATGTAGTGTGATTTTTTAAAAATAGACTTAGGGGCGCCTGGGTGGCGCAGTCGGTTAAGCGTCCGACTTCAGCCAGGTCACGATCTCACGGTCCATGAGTTCGAGCCCCGCATCAGGCTCTGGGCTGATGGCTCGGAGCCTGGAGCCTGTTTCCGATTCTGTGTCTCCCTCTCTCTCTGCCCCTCACCCGTTCATGCTCTGTCTCTCTCTGTCCCAAAAATAAAAATAAACGTTGAAAAATAAATAAATAAAAATAGACTTGATGTCAGAGAGCCTGGTTTAAGGTATAGCTACACCAGTGCATACTAGATGTATGAACCTGGCTGGATATGGGATTTCATTTCTGGAGGCTGCCATTTCTTCATGAGTTATATGGGCTAGGATCTCTACAGTTTCAGTTGTCAACAAGCTTTTTCTGTAAAGGACCAAATAGCTAATTATTTACGCTTTGTGGGCCACATACTGCCTCTGTATTTCTTCCCCTCCTTCCCTCCCCCCTTATCTTGCCCCCATTTCCTTCTCCTCCTCCTTCCTTTCTCTTTCTTCTCTTCCCTTTTCCTCCTCCCACAACTGTTTACAGATGTACAAACCATTCACGTTAGGTTGTTAGGGCTTCTGTACCAAAGCACCACAAAGTGTGTGGCTTAAACATCAGAAATGTATTGTCTCACAGTTCTGGAGGCTACAAGTTGACATCATCCGGTCAGCAGAGTTGCTTCCCTCTGGGGACATGAGGAAGAGTTTGGTCCATGGCAATCTTTGGCGACCCTTGGTTTATAGAAACGTCACCCCAGCCTCTACCCTCACGTTCACACAGCGTTCTCCCTGTGTGTCTGCGTCCAAATTTCTCCTCTTTGTCAGGACACCAGTCATACTGGGCTAGGGGCCCATCCTACTCCAGTATGACCTCATCTTAACTAATTATGTCTGAATTGACCCTGTTTCCAAATCAAGGTCACATTCTGAGATGATGGGGGTTAGGTTTCAACATATGAGTTTTAGAGGGACACAATTCAATGCATAGATCATTCTTGGCTCGTGGACCATACAAACATAGGTTGCAAGCAATAGTTTCCTTATCTCCTTAGTAAGGCCCCTGTTCATTAAAAAGTCCTATAATTCTCTATTCTTCATGGCTTTAAATCACAAATTATCTTATGCTATCCATTTACTTAACATTTTTTTTTTTTATTGAACATTTACATATGCTAGGCACTGTCCTAGATTCTGGTGCATAGCAATGAAAAAAATGGATTAAAAATCCTTGTCCTGGGCCTTACAATCTAATAGGGAAGGCAGACCACCAACAAGTAACTATGAACAACTTATAGCATGTTAGATGGAACGAAGTACCAAGAATAAAAATAAAGTGGGAAAGAGATATAGCAATGGGGTTGAATTTTAAGAGCAGTCACGAATGCATCACAGAAAAGGTAATATTTGAGCAGACACCTGAAGGAGACAAGGGACCCGGCCACATGGATATTGGGGGAAATTGTTTCATGAAAAGGAAAAGCACTGTAAATTCTGAGGTGGAAGTGGGCCAGGCAACAGCTAAGAGGCCAGTATGCTTAAGTGGAGTGAGCCAAGGAGGGGAGGGGCTGGATATTTGGAGATGGGGTCAGAGAGGCAGAGGAGGTAAGAGGTTAAATGGTGTATGGTCTTGTACACCATAGTAAGAGCCAGTGTCAGGACTCGGTTGAGGTGAAGGAGGTACTCAGGGCTCACTATTTAAGGAGGTGCTCACTCTCACAGTGGTGCAAGTACAGGGTGAGTCCCTGAGAGTGAGAACCTCCTTAAATGCTGTGCCCCAGGTGCCTCCCTCACCTCACCCAGCTCTGGCCCTGGAAAGGGCTTTGGCTTTAATTAGGAAGCCTCTGTTGGGTTTTCAGCAGAGGAATGGAATGACCAGGATTACATTTTATCAGGATCACTCTGGCTGCTGTGTTGAGGGCAAGGATCGAATAAAGGGGGCCAAATAGAGGGCTGTTCGGATAATTTCCAGAGTAAAATGGTGAAAAGGTCCATGCCTGGTGACCTGCCAAGGACTGGACTACCTCATACAGCTATCAGACACATAACCAGTGGGCCTTGGGTTGTCTTTTCTTTTTGTTCTCCCTCAACATTCTTTGGAGGTTACCTACATTCTAGACTGTATGTTAGGTGCTGGGGTTCCAATAATGAACAAGAATGGTCACTGACTCAAAACATTAATAGTTTCTTTCCTTCTTCCCTTTCTTCCTTCCTTCTTTCCTGCCTTCTTATTTCCCTCTTCCCTTCCTTCTTTAAATATTTTGAAATTGAAAACAAAAACCCTGCCTCAAAGCTTATCTTTTAGGGAATTCACCATACATGCTGAGGTTTTCTGGTCCAGGTCCTCCATTTCTGTTCCATTTGGAGTAGTATATAGATGGTAGTGAGCATCGAGGAAGGATTTAGGAAATCGGTCATTATTTGTTATGATTCGTCATGGGAATACTACATCTCCCTTTCAGTTGTAAGATTGGGGAACTTTTAGGTCCAGAAGGTTTGCTGTCCTCATACTCAACCTTTCATTTTATAAACGAAGAGACTGAGACCCAGAGAGATCAGCCCACAATTAGCTACTTACTGGTAGACTATGGCAGACCGTATTTTTCAAAACTAGCTGCAACAATGTCTTCCATCCCACATGCTCTTGAAAGTGACATTGACACTCTTCCCCTGGAGAAATGAGTGGTTTTCTATTGCTGCTATAACAAATTACCACAAACTTCATGGCTTAAAACAACACAAATCTATTATCTCACATTTCTGGAGATCAGAATTCCAAACTGGATTTTACTAGGTTAAAATCAAAGATCACAGTAGGGCTGTGTTTTTTCTGGATGCTCTAGAGAACATCTATTTCCTTGCCTTTTCCGGCTTCTAGAAGCTGTTGGCGTTCCTTGATGCCTGGCCAGCATCACTCCATCTTCAGCTTTCACATCACCTTTCCTTTTCTGACTCTGAGCCTTCTGCTTCCTTATTATAAGGACACTTGTGATTATACTGGGCCCACCCAGGTGATCTGGATTATCTCCCCATTGCAAAGTCCTTAACTTAATCACATCACAAAGTCCCTTTTGCCAGGTAAGGTAACCTAGTCACAGGTTTGGGGATTAGGACATGGGCCTCTTTAGGGGATTTGTTATTGTGCCTACCACACTGGGTAAGCCCCATGACGAGAGCAAAATTGGGCTGTGGTATTCCAGGACTCAGCCATGAAAGTGATACTGCTTTCAACTGGTTGTCTTGAATCACTTGCTTTTAGAACCCAATTGCCATTGCCATGCTGTTAGGAGACCCAACTAACCCAAGCAGAAAGGCTACATGGAGAGACCACATGTGGGTGTTCTGGCTGGCAGTCAGCATGTGAATGAAGATGCCTCCAGACGATTCCAGTTGCCAGCTGTTGCATTACCCCCAACTTTCAGACATTCCCACTTGAGGCCCCAGACTTCACAAAGGGAAGATACATATCCTCACTATGCCCTGTTCAAATTCCTAATCTACAGAAAATGTGAGAAAAGAAATAATTGTTGTTTTAAGCTACTAAGTTTGGGGATGATTTGGTGTACAGCCATAGGAGACTGATACAATGGGCTGTGACCAGACCTTCAGTTTCTCAGTCCCAGTGCTTTTGACATCTCAAATATTGCCTCTCAGTCAAGCAAGATCAGTGAGCAAAAATCATTTATTGAGCACCTATTATGAGAAATGCCTTTTGGGAAATTTAAAAGTCTATAAAACTTGCTCTTCATCTTCAGAGAATACTCTTTAATTCTGGCGGGAAAGATGTAGAGAAAGCACCTGTCAAGAGTGAAGTTAGGAGGCTGATGCACTAGTCATGGCAAAGGTGGTAAGATCCTGAACCTTGGATGGGGCACTGGACAAAAGGAAAAAATTAGAGTCTGAGAACTTTTCTGAGGATTAGTTGACAAGAACTTCCAGGTGATGGACATGCAGAAAGAGAAGTAAGGGTAAAGAGGATTCTGTTGTTTCTAGCCATTAATGCAGATGGGAAATCTAAGAGGAAAGCCAGGTTTGAGGAGCCTTTATGCTAAATAAATTCAGTGTCTGGTAGGAATTTCCAGGTAGGGGAAGCAGAATGCCCCCATGCCCATATGTTGCCATGCCAAGCCCCAACCTCCCTAAGGACC
This sequence comes from Prionailurus bengalensis, assembly GCF_016509475.1. NCBI lineage: Eukaryota > Metazoa > Chordata > Mammalia > Carnivora > Felidae > Prionailurus > Prionailurus bengalensis. The sequence continues at coordinate 102,147,588 of NC_057355.1, forward strand.
TCGCCCTATGTATCAGTTCACCTGGCTGTTGATTTGTATCCTTTAATATTCTTTGTAATAAATCAGTAAACTAGTGAGTAAAAAAAAATCAGTGTCTGGTCATCCATGAGGCTAATCTATGTTTTAGAAAGCATTTTTACCATTAAATAATGCTTAGTTCCCAATGACAGAACATCTAAAGGACCAACGAGGGTCGCTGTAAGAGGTACTACTGTGTAGGCAAGGAGGTAGAATTCCCACCATCCGTTACCATGAGCAAATCTGACCTTCAGTATCATTTCTCATGGGTAGTGCAGTTTTGCATAAACTTGTTGCATTTGTTCATCACAGCAAATCACAGGTTAGGTAGAAAGAGTGGCAGTGTCACCATTTTGCTACTTAGAAAACATTCAGAAGTGGCTGGGCGCCACTCCTTCCCCGTGTGTGCTTCCTCTCCAATGGAGTTTCTCACGTCTCAGGGAAAAGGCAAGTGATTTTGCTTCCATTCTGTGATGAGCCTCAAGGTATGTTCATGTGAACCGCAAAGATACAGGCAAACAAGAATTTGCTAACAGGAGCCTGTCTATTTTATTTCTATAATGGGTCACTTTCACAGTGGGCTACAAAGTTTGCTTCCACATAATTACAAATACAGTATTTCCTACTCTACCTGAGAAACTCAAATCATTATCATGGAATTCTCCATTTTTATCACCGTCCATGACTTCACAACCAATTCCTCCACACTCCTGCCTATAGAAGCTGCTCTAGGAATTTACCCGAGCCACAGATGAATTCTCTATGTTTTGTTTTATTCTCCATGTGAGCAGAAGTGTTGTGCCATGACTCCACTGAAAGTTAGGGAAGCTATGACAGAGACACCTGGAACATATTAAAATGGTTGAGAAAAAAATCGAAAGACTTTATACTTTTTGTGGTCTCAGATGGGACATACATAAAAAATAGGGATCTCAGGGGCACCTGGGTGGCTCAGTTGGTTAAGCATCCAACTTCAGCCCAGGTCATGATCCCTCCGCTTGTGAGTTTGAGCCATGTGTGGGGCTCTGTGCTGGATCCTGCTTCAGATTCTGTCTCCCTCTCTCTCTGCCCCTCCCCCATTCATGCTCTTTCTTTCTCAAAAATAAATAAAACAGTTAAAAATTTTTTAAAAATAGGTATATCAATACTCCAAATTTAGTTTTATTAAATAACATTTTTTCCTGATTCAAAATGAATACAATTTTATTTGAAATATTTTAGAAAGAATGTGAAAGGCACTAAGCAAAAACAAAATTCTTTTGTGAGCTTTTCACCCAGAGAGAACTATTATCAATAGTTTGATGAAAATACTTCCAGATTCTTTGTGGGTTTTTTTTGCAAATATACACTTAAAAACATGTCTAATGTAATTTTGCTGCACCTACTGGTTTGCAAGCTGATTTTTAAAAACTAGCCTTTTTATTGATACATCATGGATATCTTCATATGTCAGATTTTATTCTTGAAGCCAATGTGAGAAGTTTTCTATAGGCTGAATGTATTTATTATATGAATATTTTATCTATGACACATTTATCTTTTCTCTCCTCAAGTGTTTATTAATTCAACAAACATTTACTGTAGACCCACTGTTGCCAACATTGGGGATACAAAGGAGAATGAACCAGACAAAATCATTGCCATCTTTGAGCTTACATTCAAAAAGAGAAGGCAAACAATAGTCAAATAAACATGTGATAGATACAATGTTAGGTGGTGTTAGAAGAGTATTTCTCCTATTGTTTTAGAAAAACAGAAAGAATTACAAAAGTTTTGCATACAGACTTCAATTGGTCCTGATTTGTATATTTACCACCAAATCTAATTTAATACAAAGAAACAGCTTACAGTCCTCATCTGTGGTTTGGATTTAAGTGTATTGTAACTGCCACCAGCAGCCTTGGGGACTCATGAATGTTTCAGTTATCTGGTGCTTCATAATAAATAGCCCCCAAACAGAGTGGCTTAAAATAACAACTTATAGTCATCTCTTATGTCCTGTAGATTGACTGGGCTCAGCTGGGCACTTCTTGCCTGGGCTCTTATGCAGTTGCAATCAGATGGGGCCTGGGCTACAGACAGCTGAATGTTCAACTGGGCTGGATGTCTAAGATGGCTTCTTCCCTACGTGTTTGGCACCTCACTGAGATGGCTGAGATTGGTGGGGGTGGGGGTGGGGGAAGGAGGTGGAAAGATGTCCCTTTTTTTCCATGCAGCTTCTCAACATGGATAACTTGGGCTTTATCACGGCATGGTGGTGTCATAGTACTTAGACTTCTTACATGGTAGCTGACTTCCACCAGAGTGAGCTTTCAAAGAACCCAAGGCAGAAGCTATTAGGTTTATTATGACCTAGCCTCAGAAATCACATAAACCACTCATACCATATTCTATTAGTTACATAAAGCCTGCCTAGATTCAGTGAGGGAGGGGTCTATGCAAGGGTGTGAATGCCAAAAGGCAGTGTTCATTGCAGGAGCATCTTTAGAACCTATCTCCAAAGAGATGAGAAAAGTAGCTAAAATGAAACAAAATGGGCGCACCTGGGTGGCTCAGTCGGTTAAGTATCCCTCAATTTCAGCTCAGATCATGATCTTATGGTTCCTGAGTTCGAGTCCCACATCTGGTTCTGCACTGACCGTGTAAAGCCTGCTTCGGATTCACTCTCTCCCTCTCTCTGTGTCCTCCCCTGCCCACACGCTCTTTCTTTCTCTCTCAAGAATAAATAAATAAATTAAATTTTTATTTTAAAAACAACATTATACTATCAAAATACTAAAGGTTACTCCACAGAGCTCAGCATACACCAAATGAAGGTCCTTTCTCAAAACAGTCCCGATACTGGGGTGCCTGGGTGGCTCATTCAGTTAAGCATCTTGACTCTTGATTTCGGCTCATGTCATGATCTCGTGGTTTGTGGGATCAAGTCCCACATCTGGCTCTGTGCTGATAAAGTGGAGCCTGCTTGGGATTCTCTCTCTCCCTCTTTCTTTGCCCCTCCCCAGCTCTCTCTCAAAATGAATAAACATTAAAAAAAAAACAAAACACAACAGTCCCAGTACCACAAGCTTGCTCATTCTCTGGATCAATTAATGCAGGCAGTGGACAGAAGTGCTGACATAGCCATTTTGTTCAAAAGGTGCAGCTCCTTGATGCATGGGATTGGTAAAACTAAGGGTCCCTTTTGTGGAGAAAAAACTGACTCTACCATTGGGAGCCAGAAAGTAGCCCCGATTTCCTCTCCAGAAGGACAAAGCACATCTGAATGTCCAATGCTGTCCTGCCCAGTGTATCAAGTATGTTGTCCTCTGGCTACATTATCAGTTAGGCTGGTGGCAGTCCTGGCTAATAGCTCCCAGGTACTTTGGACCAGGTGTGAGGCCAGTCTCTATATTCGTACTTACTGATGTTTTTTCCATAAGCACCCATGAAGTAACCATTTAGCCCGTTTCACAGAGGACGAAACCAAGGCACGGAAATTCTCAACTACTTGCCCCAGGTCTCGCAGGGAAGTCCCACTCTGGCGCCCACTCTCCTAACCACCACACTGCATTGCCTCGAGCCAGTGACTCACTTCTCTGTGAGCAGTTTTATCGTGTGTAAACCAGCGTGTAAAACAGAACTGACACCCCTTCCCTCACAGACCTGCGCTAAGAGAGGAGTGTCTGCCTAGCTTTGCCACTTGCGGGCTGCATGACCTTGAACAAATTGTTTAATCTTTCAGAGTCTTGGTTCCTTATTTAATAAAGGAGTATGTTCTTGTGCGGAGTCCATGATCTAATGCATATAAAGTACAGCGCCTGGCATAGGGGTCTGATAAATGGTATTAATACCATTGGTATTAATATTATTGCTTGTGTTGTAGCACAACTTCAAGGTTCTTCGCTTGAACCTAATACCCTCACAAGGCTCCTGCTGAAATTGCTGTTATGTTGTCCGATTTGTACTGTTTCCTTACTTTCCCACCCAGGAAACAGCTGCACATTTGGGCAGAGGGACATAAAAAGCATTGGTAGATAGTCACGTTGTCACCACAGATGTCCCTGCTTTGGCTGAGGACAGAGGACAGCAGCCAATATTCACAGAGGACTGCAGATGTTCTTCTTTAACTTGGATCAGAGGGACCATTATAGACACAGTGTGGGTACTGCAGACTTTACTGTTCAGAACAGAATATTACAGAATATGCATGCATTCATCCAACGCTTATTGAATACCTACTCTGTGCTGAGTTGCCTTGGAAATACAAAGATGAATGGGACATGCTCCCTGTCCTCTTGGACCTCAAAATACAGACGGGGAGATAAAACCCATGTAATTAACCAGAGTACAGTGTGAGGATTCTAGGTATAGTGGAAATGCAAACGGCAGTTGGTCTCAGAAGGGGAAATTTTGTCAGAGAGGTTTGGAAGGAAACCAGGAAGACTTTTCGGATGAAGCCGTATTTCATCGAGACCTAAACAATTCAATAAGCAGAGATGAAGCAGGGCAAAGATCGTTCAAGGCGGAGGAAATGATGTGAAGGCAGGTGAGGAATAAGGTGAGTGAGCTGCCAAAGCAGAGTGGGCGTGTGCGTGGGCGTGGCAGGTACTGCTGACTGGCCCACCTCCATCCTCAACCTTGCCCCACCCCCTGCCACCACATGATACCTTCCACCACGTGACATCCTTCTGATCTCTGAGTCATAAGCAAAAGATCACTGGCTTAGGGTTCTGGGAAGGTATTCAGTTCACCCATAAAACGAGGACAGGCTCAACTATGTGCTCTTTCCTTCAACTTTGGCCCTTGCCTCCTCCTTGGAATGTGGCTGAGATGCCTGGAAGTGCATCTTGAGGTCATGAGGAAATAAGCAAAAGTCATATGATGGGACGGTGAAGCAGAGACTTATACAGAGCTTGCACCAGCCCTGCACTACAGACCTATTAATTTCTTATGATGTGAGAAAAATAACTCTCCATTTGTTTAAGCCAGCATACGTTGGATGTTCTGTTACTTGCAGCCAAAGGCATTCCTGATTGATACAGGGGCAATGGTGACTCATAGGATGTAAAGCCAGAAAAATGAGCAGGGTCCATATTTCAAAGTCATAGAGTCCATTTACAGACTGATTGTTCCTTATTTAGGAGGCTGTGAGGAGCCAGTGAAGGTTTGTGAATAGTAAGAGTATTTTAAAAACAATTTAAAAAACAATTCTAATAGGTGCTGTACAAAGTAGGACCTCCCCATCATAATTTCTATCACAAACTTTAGAAATATGTATGTATAATTTGATATATACAATGAACACTTTCTCAATGTAAGTAAAGTATCCTTAGGTAAAACTGCTGTATTAGGGGCACCTAAGTGGCTCTGTTGGTTAAGCATCGGAGTCCTGATTTCCGTTAAGGTCACAATCTCACGGTTCGTGGAATCAAGCCCTGCATCCGGCTCTGCACTGACAGCCCGGATCCTGCTTGGGATTCTCTCTCTCCCTCTCTCTCTGTCTCTCCCCTGCACACACTCACACACACACACTCTCTCTCTCTTTTTCAAAATAAATAAGCATTTTTTAAGAAGGAAAAAAATCTTGCTGCATTATTAATTTGTAACATACAATCTAAAGAAAATTTCATATTGCTTTTTGAAGGCGGCTTCAAAACCAGTCCCCTTAACCTCTTTTGCAACCAGACTGTGGCCCTCCTCGCTCTTTTCTCTTAAAAAATTGAAGAGCCATCACTGTACAAGTAGGAGAGTAACAATAGGCAGTGAAGGGAATGGGAGATGTGGGAAGCATTTTACAGGCAGGATTGACCGGTCTTGGCAACTGGTTAGATGCTAGGAGCAAGAAACAGGGTGAATGAGGGGTGACTCCAAGGTAAGGCCTATATTGCTCAAAGCTTCAGGAGAGAAGTGTGCAGAAGGAGCAGGGTTGAGGGCGGAGTGGTGGGAGATGGTGGTTCCTCGAGCAGTTAACTGTCAGGAAGGGAAACTTTAAGAACTGTCCACATCAGATGGGGCCACAGCAACCTGCAGATAAAAGAGGGACTCTAATTGGAACCCATTACCCATTGCCAATGGACTCATCGCCCATGAGGGTCTTCCTGGATCAATTCTAGCCTACTCCCCATATATGACGGTTAATCTTCTGTGCCAACTTGATTGGGCCATGAGTTCCCCAGATATTTGAGCAAACAGTTTTCTGTGTTTGTCTGTGAGGCTGTATCTGGATGAGATTAGTATGTGACTTGGTAGACTGAATAAAGCAGATTGCTCTTCTCAATGTGGGTGGGTCCCATCCGAATCAGTTGAAGGCCCAAATAGAACAAAAAGGCTGATGCTCTCACAAGTAAGAGGGAATTCCTCCTGCCTGAGTGTCTTTGGGTTGGGACATCAGTTTTGTTCCTGATGTTTTGTTCTGGGACTGAAACATTGGCTCTTCTTGGGTCTCAAGTGCGCTGACATTCAGACTGAACTATACTATGGGCTCTCCTGGGTCTCCAGCTTGCTGACCGCAGATCTTGGGACTTCTAACTTTCATAATCATGTGAGCCATAATTGCTTATAATAAATTTCTTTTTATATTGGCTCTGTTTCTCTGGAGAACCTTGACTAATACACCACCCCATCTTTACTTGTTCCATATCCAACCCCCTCTTTGTCCAGCTGGCCCCCAATTGGGTTTCTCTATCTCCAGCTTTAGCATCTCTGTCTGCTGATTCTCTGCCCCATGGCTTGTGACATCCCAACTGCACAGACCACTGGAACTGCCTTCAGTCAATCTGTCCCTTCCTGGTTGATCTCCTGGTACCACAACTTAATTTGGGAGATATAGAGATCAGTAAGACACTCTTGAGGACCTCAGAATCCATTTTATAAACATTTATTGAGTGCCCACTATTTCCAGGCTTTGTGTAAATGAATACAAATACGATATGGTTAAGTCTCATCCCTTATGACGTTTGATAAAACAGAAAGACAGATAAACTTACAATAGCAAAGCAACAGGTGCCAGACGTGTTCTGGAGAAATGTTGGGACTAAGTGGGAAACTGGAAGGATATCTGGAAGACTTCACGATGGAGAGAACTCACTTCAGTGTCAATGAGTGAGAGCCTCCCAGATAGGGAAGACAGCATGTGACAGAGATGGCACCATGCCTACTGCATTCTGCCATCATGCTGCTATGGCTGGCTGCAGTTTGGGGAAAGTATGTGTAATTAAATGGATGAATGAAGCCCACAATGTAATCTACAATTTGCTTAACCTCCCTGAGCCTCCCTTTGCTTCTCTGTAAAATGGAGATTACCTCCTGGGATTGTTACAAGGATTAAATGAGATAATGAATACAAAGTGCTTAACACAATGCCAGGTGCAGGAAGTGCTCAATGGCTCTTGTTATCTAGTAGGTCACAGCCCAGGATTAGACTGGCATTTCACAAAGACCAAAAACAGTGTGCCCCAGTAGACTGTGTGAGACAGGAAGTCCAGATGGGGGCTAACTACAATAGTCTGGGCCAGAGACAACGAAGCCCAAAGTGGACAGTGGTGGTGAGCTGGAAGAAGATGGGTGCATAAATCTTTAGTCAGACTAAATAGCATTTCTTTAAAAAGAAAGAAAAATTTCTCATGTTAAGCTAGCATAATAAATTGTAAGTGAAATGTTGTAAAACAGCATCAGAAAACAGTAAGCTAGGAAAATGCTTAAATAGTTTATGAAATTAGTCATGAAGAATTTGGCATCTCCCTTAATTTTGGAGGGTGGAAAACTTCACTGGATGCACTACGTATAGCACTTTTCCATTGGATTCTATCACGCTGTAGCCATTTGCCAAGGAGGCTCAGCATTTAATCATGTATAACAAGTATTGACTACTAAGTGACTACAAGTATGCGCAAAGCATTAGTAAAATTGTCACACTCTTTCGCACAAGATCTAAGCTCGTTCAAAAAGACTGTTCTTGTGCTAAAGAATGAACCTTGGAAAAACTAAAATGAGACATAATTTTTTGATTTGAAGATTTAAAAGCAACTGAATTTACAAATGACTGTAAACTCAACCACTGCTTCTTTACAAATGGTACAACATTCAAAACAAAAGAAGAACTCTAAATTTTCTCACAGAATTTACACAGATCCCCAAACCATCCAATATGGTTCTGTGGTGCTCCGCTGGAATGTTCTGGCAGGAGAAACAAAGACAAACTCTAGAGCCGTCTGTTTCCTTCAGAATGGTTTGTTCTCATGACACACATGAATTCAAATGTTCACCAGGGCTTTCTGAAGTTCACTTAATCTGATGTTGAGTGCTACATTAAACAATGCCTTTTCTTATGAGTTGATTTCAAAGAGAATGAGACGGTGTGGTCTTTGCCAACTTTTAGACATACAGAATGAATAAATAAGCTCTGTGCTGTGGAGAGGGTTTCCTTTTTTCTAAATGAGGGTGAGAGGAAACAGAACCAGACACCCATACCTGGCAAGAAGGATCCCTCCGATGGGCATCAGAGTAGAGGCTCACATATTTGGGGGAACCTTGTGCATTACATTCAAGTTTCCACACCTAGATCCAAATAGACTCCAATCTACTGCCTCAGCTTTCTACCAGTGGCTAGGGAGAGTCTGTGTATTAGTTATAAGCCAAGCATGCAGCAATTTCATCCTGCTTTTCATGTACAAGGGGAGAAAAGGCCAGGCAGGATATGAAAAGCCTAGAAAGAGTAGTTGCCAAGAACACCCAGTGCCCCGGTATGCCCCTGGGCTGACCATATATGTTGATGCTATTGCATTCTGAGATCAACCGTCAGCAGTGGTAGATGGTTGCCTATCCCTCTTGTGTCACGGGCCTCATAACATTTACCTTCACTCTAAGATCCCCAGACAGCCGTGCCCTATTCTCACATTTGACATCAAGGGTTGCAAACTTCTGTCATATTTTGAGTGGCTTAAATAGCATTTTTAAATATTTGCGTCAACATTTAAAACTGGGAAATTTCACACAAAAATCCTAATTTTTTACTTCTCTTGTCGAATCAGAAGATTCTTACATGGAGATAACCAGCTGGAGGGGCAGTCCCCTTGAGATGTGGTGGCTATAGCTCCTCTGCTTCCAGTGACACTGAGGCCACAGGTCAGTCTCTGTTTCTCCTTGCTTTGACACGGCTGTGTCTCTCACAGCAGAGAAACATTTCTCCATGCTTATATCTCTATCTAAGGTGGGGAGATGAAATACACACACACACACACACACACACACACACACACCCCAAACCAGAGTCAGCAGTATGTTTCTGCAAAAATCCAGGCTCCTTCACGCATTAGATGTCTGCACCATTCCTTGTGTGCTTCCGTGTTTGCTGCTCTCAACAGCCTTTCACAAATGCAAGCTGTACGTCTCGTCCCGGGTTCTAATTTCCATCCTGCCCCAAACTGGTGGTGTGACCCAGAGCAAGTCACTCCATGGTTGACCTTAGTTCCTTCCTCTGTTTGGTGAGGCAGGTGGTCTCAACTCTTTGGCTTTGAAATGGAGTTGGAGCTTTGCTGGCCCAGTCAGGACCAATCTCCTTCTCCCTCTGGCCTCTTTTCCATAAAAGCCTCCTAGGGTTAGGCAGGCAGCTCAGTCCCAAGCAGGGGACACCCTAACAGAAGAAGGAGAAAGAGCAGAAGGATGGGAGATGAGAAGAGGAAAAAAAGCAACCTAAGGAGGAACTCAATCCAGAGATGAACGGAGGGATGAGAAGGGGAAAGAGGGTCAAATGTCTCTCATTTAAAACACCCAAGAATTAAATAACATGATCGGAGTCTTTTTATACTTGAAACAAAATTATATTGGGGCGCCTGGGTGGCGCAGTCGGTTAAGCGTCCGACTTCAGCCAGGTCACGATCTTGCGGTCCGTGAGTTCGAGCCCCGCGTCGGGCTCTGGGCTGATGGCTCAGAGCCTGGAGCCTCTTTCCGTTTCTGTGTCTCCCTCTCTCTCTGCCCCTCACCCGTTCATGTTCTGTCTCTCTCTGTCCCAAAAATAAATAAACATTGAAAAAAAAAAAATTAAAAAAAAAAAAAAAAAGAAACAAAATTATATTAAAATTTAAAAGTCATAAATATTAACTATAAGAAAATTGGAAAATTCCAAAAACTGAAAAAAGGAAGAAAAAAAACATCAACTATAATCATACCATTTAAGGTCAAGGACTCCTTAATTCTAGGCATATGCTTTTCCTAAGTTTTTTTTTTTAAATTTTTTTAATGTTTATTTACTTTTGAGAGAGAGTGAGAGACAAAGCATGAGTGGTGGAGGGGCAGAGAGAGAAGGAGACACAGAATTCAAAGCAGGCTCCAGGCTCTAAGCTGTCAGCACAGAGCCGGATGCAGGGCTCAAACTCATGAACCACGAGATCATGACCTGAGTTGAAGTCAGACGCTTAATCGACTGAGCCACCCAGGCACCCCTCTTTCTAACTTTTTTTTGCACTTTTTATAGTTGATATTATATAAAACCTCATTTAATTTGAAAACAACAAAAATCATAAAATAGTCAGAACTATCTTATTAAAGTTAAAACTAGATATGCCAGTTACACTTTTGTTTTACTTATTTGTTTTTTTAATAGGCAGAACTTCCAGCAAAATGCAAAAAAAAATTTAAAAACTTGAGTAAAACCTTTCATTTTCCATTACCTTTTCAATTTACCAGTGTAGTTTAAGGGTTTTGACATCATTATTCTGACATATGGGCTTTATTATAAAAGGGTTTAAAATAAGGCCGATTTGCAGAGTCTTAATAAAGGAATAACTTTCTGCATTCTGACATTTAGGTCTGAAGAGCATTTTCCTACAATCTTTTTTCTTTTTTTTTAAGTGGGCTTTCCTTTGGCAGGGGTTGGGGCGTCATTTTAGAGGTCAAGCATTCCTTATGTCTATTATTTCATTTCAATCAAAGGCTATAAAGTGTTGGTGATAAAATCCTCTTAAAATTGATGATTCTCCCGGTATTTATGACATAGCCTAGAGACGGTTATAATTCAGTTTTAGATAACCTCTTTTTGATGCACAGAGGAAAGGTAAGAAGATGCGATTAAAAATGTTTATAAAAGTGAAAGAATAACCTCCTTGCTCAGAGAAGCTGGGAAAGAGCCTATCTGTAACTTTTCTTGCCATTAACGGTGCTTGGAGAATGAATGCCCCAGATACAAAGCTCAGGACAGGAGAGGCCGCCTCTGCCCAAGCAAGGGCAGCTGTTTGCAGGTCAGTTTACCTGATTCACAGAAGATCTGCAATCTTATCAGAATGGAGCTCCCTGGCTTATTCTATTTCTGCCTTGTTGATATCCAAGCTGGCCTTTCTTTCTTTTTTTGCTAACTGAGAATGTCTGAAGCCTGGGGCAAGCCTCTGGGTGTCCTCAAGACTTCCATCCCACGCTTAAAGAGGGAAAGATCTCTGGGCTGCAGTAAAAGGATAAGGTGATCTCTCATCCTTGGGAGATGCTCCCCTCGTCTTTTGCCAAAAGAAGGCCTGAGAAACGTGGGCTGCGTTCAAAAGTTTAGGGAGATTCTACCGTACTGAGCCAACGATTAGTATTAGATTTTTAGGCTGGAGAAAGTTTTCGTTGTCATAATTTATCTTGGAGAACAAGAGTTTGTTATTCATTTATCAAGAGCTTAACATTTCCCTCTTAGGAAAAATGCTTTGCGGGATACACTATACCCAGGAAAACACTCACTAACGACATATTTTTGTTTATCAGTTCAAGCTCAAACCCCTCTTAGAGATAAAAAACCATTTCCAGCACGGAGAGTGGGGGAGGGGTGTCCCATTGGAACTGGCTGTCCCCAGAGTAGAGGATTTAGCCTCCTTTGTATTCGCAGTAATCGCTTGAGCCCTTGCAAGGGGAAGGTTGCCCCTGATAAGTGTTTTAAAATAAAAGTAAAAAAGATCTCTACCATAGACACTCTGCTTCCAGGAGGAGCCCCGGTCTCTACTTTAGAGGAAGCCACTTGAGGCTTAGTATTTGGAAACTCAGAGCAGAGAGCACTGGAGAAAAGGTGACTCAAGAGTTGCACTGAGGATCATTTAAAAATTCTGTTCAGTTACACTCATCAGGAAAAGAAGAAAAAGAGCAGGGGACGAGAAGTAGCAGAAGGAATACCCTTTTTAGTAAATGTGGTCAGAAAGTAAGACACACTGAAAATATTTTCACCTAAATGAAATACCAGTTTAGCTTTTCAAGCCCTTAAATTTCGCTCTATCAAAGTCTCAAATTACAGGCAGGTTGATTCGAGGTTCGGATGATGAAGTCCTGGCTCATCAGTTTCAACCAAAAGATGGCTAACTTTATCCCGAATTCTCTCTTTCAGAATTAGGCGTGCTGAATCCTTTTTGACTGTACTGTGTTTACTCAAATTTTAAATGAAAACCTTTTTGCTAGTGAACCTCACTATGGGTGATTGAAATGTTGGTGGGAGGCAAAAAGCTATGTGCAAAAACATTTGAAAATGAAACACTCCCAGCACATAATCCCCTTCCTCTGCAGTGCAAGGTTTTCAAATAAATGGAAAAAAAAAAAAAAAAAAAAAATGCACCAGAGACCTTGCCTAAGAGAAGAAGGTATGTGCATAGGAATCTCCTCCCTGCGAAGTGCTGACATCTGACACCACTTTGAACCCTGCATGCAGCTGGTGTTGGACGAATTCTCTCCCACCTTGTTCTTGGCCTCTCACTCATCCCTGTGGCCTAGCGCCCCAGGGCCTGACAGGCCTCTCCCACCGCAGAGGCTGCAAGCAGGGCAGGGGCCCAGTTGGCATCCTTGCCAGGGTTCCATTAGTGTTCAATGAGGAGCCATCAGAAGGCAGTTTATCAATGACTTCCAAGGAGGCCGCTTACTGACTGGCTGGAGATTTTCTGTTGGTGTGTAACCGGCTTCTGAGAGTTTGCAAATAGTTGCAATTAATTACATCCCAGCCACGGTGCTCTGGGAGAGGTCCTTGCGTGAGGGAATGGCACTAAAGATGTTGTGGCTTCTGTGGTGCGGTAGCTATGGAAGCATAAGGGTGTGGTGAGAGATTAGGCTGCCGCAAGGCCATTGTACGTTGCCAGATAGAATTATCCTTTGATGTACACTGGGGTCTAAATTGTTTTCTTTCCTTTGATACATTTAAAATTAAGATTCGGTGTTAATCTCCAATTAATTCCAAGATCAAGCTTCTATTTTAGCTCCTTGAATGAGTGATATTGGAATGCTTCAAGGGAAGTGAAGCCAGAATAAAATATTTTCCAATTATATTAAATACCTTGTGGGCACGGTTATTAGGCATTGCTGTATTAAGTGTGGGATTTTTTTTTTTAATTTTTTTTTTCAACGTTTATTTATTTTTGGGACAGAGAGAGACAGAGCATGAACGGGGGAGGGGCAGAGAGAGAGGGAGACACAGAATCGGAAACAGGCTCCAGGCTCTGAGCCATCAGCCCAGAGCCTGACGCGGGGCTCAAACTCACGGACCGCGAGATCGTGACCTGGCGCCACCCAGGGGCCCCAAGTGTGGGATTTTAAATCAGAATGTTATGATTTAAAATCGGAAATCATTTCAAGTCAGAAATGGGGCACTTAGGATAATAATGTTCCACATTTAAATGGCTACACACACACACACACACACACAAAGGGAAGGCTAGACACTTCTATCAAAAGTGAAAGTCGAACTTAATAAGGAAACAGAAAATCATGAGTTGTGAAATTTAAGAGGATTAAACATTAAGTACGAAAACTCTGGATAGAACAGGTAAGATGCCCACCAGCTGGGAATGCGAATATGGGAGAAAAAAAAGAAGGAACAGTTGGCCAGAGCTATTTCTAAGCTGCAATCTGCAGAGAAAATCAACCTCGCCCCACATGGGGCTCCTTACAGGCCCTGACAGAGGGTTAAAGGACAGCTGACCTGCACTGGATCCAGGCCAAACTGGGAGGTTAGTTGGGACTTAATGAGTCACCTTGTTAGACCTCCCCACGAACTCATCCCAGGTGTCTGCAGCTGAGCCCTGAAAGAGGGCGATTCTTTACAGTAAGGAAATAAAGCTTCTCCTGGTGACTTTTTAGCTACCCTATGGGATAGTAAAGCATAGTCATGATTACCAAATGACGTCTGAGATTTGGCCAGCATTTCTCACAAATGTGTAGGACTGTCATGATTTCCAATACTGTGACCTTTTACCTTCATAAATACAGGAACACTTGTTAGGCCATGGGTCTGAGCTGTAGTTTGGAGGGGGAAACAACCTGTCCCCATGCCCATGGAAACCAATCTGCTAATTCAGTCCTTTGACTCTATTTCAAGAAAAGAGTGAACTTGTAATTTTTGGTCATCATTTTCTGTTTACTGTCATTTGTCCTGGAAGTTGGGCAAAAGCAGGTAATTTCCTGCTTCTCTCTTCCACCCCTAATTAGGGGCCCAAGTCCCAGGTGATAACATCTTGAAGGGTACTTTACCATCATCAGTGGGTGGGGGCCAGGGAGTGGGGTGGGGAGACCTAATCCGCACCAGCTCTGAGGGGACCTGCACCTGTTTTACTGGTTGCTAAATATTCTGAATATTACCTGGTACAAAGACTTCATTTTATGACGCTCCTGGTCAGCCAGTGAAGACAACTGTGGTTCAGTGACACATGCTGGGTTTGGCATCATCAAAAGATTTGGGTTTGAGTGCCATCTTGGCCAAGATCAAAGAAGATACTAGGTGTGAACACCAGGAGTAAGAGAGTGGGCTCATTTTAGGTGTCACTGTGTATGATGACCCACTCTTAAATATAGTCCTCCTTATGACCTAAATATGGAAGGGAGGCACACTGGAACATCCCAGATAAGGTAACCAGGCTGCAACCAGACTTTTATGCTTGAGTTTCCAAAGCCACTGAGGTCTCATTGGTCTCATTGATTCAGTGCTAAGATGTAGGCCCATCTGGCCTGAAAAAGTATTCACACGTCGTCAGAAAATCATTACTCAAAGTGTGATTCATTTGGGGTGGCCTCTTATTGATTTGTCTGCCAAATGCAGATTCTTAGACTCTGCCCCAGGCCTGATGACTTGGAATTTTGAAAGGTGCAGGGCCCAGGAATTTTGTTTTTAAACACTCCACAAGAGATCTGGATAGACGAATGTAAAGGTAGGAACTACTAGTTCAGTAGCCAAACACTGAAAACCACTCAGCGCTGACATTATATACAACAGAAGCCAGTTTCTGGATCCCCACACGAATGGTTGCTTGCCCAGTGCTCTATCAATGTAGTTTCTGAAACGATTACTAGAAAAGTGTGCATGTGTGTGTGTTTGAGAGTGCGTGTGTGTGACTGTTTAGGAGCACACGTGATTGTTTGAGAGAGGCTGTGTGCGAGCAGTGTATGCTTACGCTGCAGAACACACGCTACTCTCGGGCCAATCCCTCTGGATTCATGGCGGTATCATTAATTGTATCTGGGTTCCATGACTTTTCTCAGGCCTCCAGAGAACAAAGCCAGACTGACTCTTGTCTGTTCTCTTGACAAGAACCCTATGAACTTATTGAACTTCTGACTAGGGTGTCACAGTGGAGTGTGTTGAAAAGTTTCCTTTAGCTCACACTAATCTGCACAAGGAGAGCTGAGTTAGTTGTAGTTTTATAAAAAGTGTCCCAGGGATCTCTGAGCTGGATACAGACTGAAATTTGGGAGGCCCAAATCCCTAAAGTTAGCAGGCTTCCCAGTCCATATTTTGTAAAGGATTATTTGTGCCCCGCCCCTGGCCTCACTAGGCTACTTGTGCTCACAGGTGCTTGCGGTGTGGAACGCCTTTCGTGCAAACACACGGGAGCAGAGCCACAGTCCTGCTTTTGAACAACCAATGGCAGCAAACCCTCATTTTGCTTCTAGCTCTCTGTCTCTTCTGTCCCGAGTGGCCCAGTCTTTGCATTCCAATTCAATTCAGTTTGATTTAGCAAACATTTATTCAGAACCAGTTAAGTCCCAGTACTATCTTAGGTGCTAGTTGTGATTGCAGCTAAGGTGGGAAGGGTCTGGGAGACAGATGAGCAAGACCCTATTCCTGCCCTCAGAGAGTCCCAACCGAGGGCGGCCCATGAGACAGCTACACAAGTAACTCTCTACCACTCAAAATGTAAGGAATGCTAAACTACTCATTTACCCAAAGCTTAGAAAGAGGGAAAAATAATTCTCTTAGGACATTCAGGAAAGTGCAATTGA
Source organism: Prionailurus bengalensis (assembly GCF_016509475.1). Lineage (NCBI taxonomy): Eukaryota > Metazoa > Chordata > Mammalia > Carnivora > Felidae > Prionailurus > Prionailurus bengalensis. The sequence continues at coordinate 102,163,803 of NC_057355.1, forward strand.
TCAAGGTCTGGAAGGACGCTAAATGTTTTGAGCCTCATTTCTTTGGGTCTTGAACTATCCCAGACATGTTTTTAATTCTGTGATACTGCTGGACATATAAGTATAGCTAGAAATGTATTGGCCATGGATTACTATATATATATATGTGTGTGTGTGTGTGTGTGTGTGTGTGTATTCATTTAGTCCTCACAACAGCCCTGTATTAATAATAAACACTGTTACTACCCTCATTTTTTTTTAATTTTTTTTTTCAACGTTTATTTATTTTTGGGACAGAGAGAGACAGAGCATGAACGGGGGAGGGGCAGAGAGAGAGGGAGACACAGAATCGGAAACAGGCTCCGGGCTCTGAGCCATCAGCCCAGAGCCTGACGCGGGGCTCGAACTCACGGACCGCGAGATCGTGACCTGGCTGAAGTCGGATGCCTAACCGACTGCGCCACCCAGGCGCCCCCTACCCCCATTTCTGAGATGAGGAAGTTGAGGCAAAAAGAGACAAAGCAACAGACCCCCAAGGCCACATAGCCAGTAGGCAGCAGAAGCAGGTTTTGATCTCAGGCCATCTAACTCCAGTGCTGGCCAGCTTAAACACCATGCGCCAATATACACACATTTATAATTTATGCCACCAACCACTTACCCTTTACCTTTTCTGCCTACATAAATATTTTTCTATCCAGTGTAGCATCCTTCTTATTTTCCCTCAATATTTTTATTGTTTGGTGAGAAGAGCGACTACAGATTTTTAAATGATTCATTTTACTTTTAATCCCAATATTTTGTGGGTAGTCACAGAAGTCCCAACCTGAAGAATGCACGTCTAAACTGAGTTTCTCCTCCATGCTGCTGGTGTATTGTCCCAGGGGCCCACTGAGGAAGAGTCAAATGAGAAGGCCCACTGAAGAGGGCAAGGCTATGAATTTTTAAATCTAGACTTACATTAGTGATGATAGCATAAATGTGTGTCTAAATGGTTCTAAATATGACCGCTGCCCCAACAGCTGCTAAGTCCTCCTTGGGCCTTCTTAATGATTTAAATTTCTGCCCAAGGAAGGCAAAAGCTTCTTGTTCAGATCCTCTCAGACCTTTGTGTTCTTAGACACTCGCACGTGCGAAGTTAACAGCCGGGAAGTGAGCACCCACAGTGGGAAGCAGCACATCACGGGTACTGACAGTCTTAGGAATCGGACAAGATGGAGTCAAACAAACCCTGGCTTCGCCATTTGGCAGCTGTGTGCCTGTTCGATCTCTCTGCTCCTCATTTTACACCTCTGTGAAATGGAGATGAGAATATCTCCCTGACAAGGATTTTTTTTGTGAGGATTGAAGAAAACAATGTTTACTAAATCCTTAGTATAGTGCCTGCCATGTAGTAAAGAAACCATAGTTGTAATTTTTGTGATTTGATTAGAATGGGGAGAGCAGAGTCTGAGATGCTCTGAGGGTCGAAGGGAAGGGATCAAAAGCAAAAAGCTCGGAACTCAGGGCTCCACTGCAACTGTGCCAGGCCCTTTGACGTTGTTTCCACATCTGGCCCAAGAAAATCATTGCATTTGTTAAAGTGGAGGACTTAAGGGAAGAAAAGCTGGGCAGTCATGCTGGGAACAACAGCACAGGGGCCTCAAATATTCTCAATACGCTGTTCTCCCACCCCAGTGTCCAACCTACACCCACAATGTCCCCTTGCTGAACTTCGTCCCCACTTCTCATAGTGTTCCTTCTCTGAGAGGCCTAAGGGTTTGGCCTCTGCTTCCGCATCACTGGTCGGCCATGTCAGCTTCCCTCACACCACCCACAGTCCCAGCTACACACAGATGTGCTATCGGTGTCCCTGGAGACCTCCGCCCTGACCCATGGGTTACTTAGAAGTGTGTGGTTTAATTTCCAAACATCTTTTTATTGTAGATTTCTAGTTTAATTCCACTGTGGTCTGAGAACATGTTCTGTGTGACTTCTATTCTCTTAGCTTTATGCAGGTTTGCTTTATGGCACAGAATATGATGTATGTTAGTGACTGCTCCACGTGCACTAGAGCAGTAGGCACTGTCGTCAGGTGCAGCGATCTATAAAAGTCAACGAGGTCCAGTTGCTGGCTAGTGCTGTCCAGGTCACCTCAATCCTTCTTTATTTTCTGTCTGTTCTATCAACTACGTAGAGAGGGGTTGAAGTCGGCAGTTGTAAGTGCACATTTGTCTACTTCTTTATTTACTTCTGCCGGGTTTTGCCCCATGCATTTCAAACCTTTACAACTAGATGCATACGCATTTAGGACTGTTACGACTTCTTGGAAAATTGACTTCTCTATTTATTGATAATAAAACCCTGATAACGTTTGTGATTCTGCAGTCTATTTTGTCTGAAATTGGTATAGTTACTCCAGCTTTCCTTTAGTTACCCTTTTCATGTTATACTTTTCTATTTTTTTACTTTCAATCTTAGTCTTTACATTTAAAGTGGGTTTGTTATAGATGGCATGTAATTGGGTCTTGCTATTTCACTCAGTCTAAATCTCTGTCTTTTGGGGCGCCTGGGTGGTTCGGTCAGTTAAGCGACCGACTTCGGCTCAGGCCATGATCTCATGGTTTGTGGGTTCAAGCCTTGCATCAGGCTCTGTGCTGACAGCTCAGAGCCTGGAGCCTGCTTCGGATTCTGTGTCTTCTTCTCTTTCTGCCCCTCCCTGCTTACACTCTGTCTTACTCTCTCTCTCTCAAAAGTAAAATAAACATTAAAAAAAATTTACATCTCTTTTAACTGGTGTTTAGATATTCACTTTTAAGTGATTGTTGGTATCACAAATTCTACCATCTTGCTAGCTGTTCTCTCTCTTGAGTACTACTTCTTAGTTTATATACCCTCCTTTTCTACCTTCTTTGGGTTTAATTGAGCATTTTTATCTCTTATGTTGAGATAAAAATATATCTCATTTTTATCTCTTATATTGAGTTATTATTTATACCTTTTTATCTCTTATATTGAGATAAAAATATATCTTTTATCTCTTATATTGAGTTATTATTTATACCTTTTTTTAAGACTTTTTAAGTGATTGACTAGAATTCTAAAGTACTTTTCAGTGATAAAAAGTTTGATCATTTTGTATTCCCTAAGTTAGGAGAAAGCTATAGTTTTGTTTCTTACTGAAATGGTCTTTGAAATATTTTAGTTAAAATAGCTAGAATTTAAATAGAATACTGCAGTATGGAATAGCATTTTCATTTGAATAGAATTTTTAAAAAATGTTTATTTTTTTCGGGGGGAGAGAGCATCTGAAGCAGGCTCTGTACCGACAGCAGCGAGCCCAATATGGGGCTCGAACTCATGAACCATGAGATCATGACCTGAGCCAAAGTCAGATGCTTAACTGACTGAGCCACCCAGGCACCCCTTAAATAGAAATTTAAACATGAATTTCTTTGGAACCAATGAACTAACACACACTAAAAAAAAAAAAGATTAAATCTGGATGAACAAAAATACTGTTCTGTAATTTTATGCAATAAAAATTATACAAAAAGGAAAATACAGTGAAGCTTTAGCTTGTTCAACTCAACTCTTCTGAAAAAAGTAGCCAGAAATTATTGAATTGTGTTCGTTTGGAAAATCCTGGGGAAATTTTCCCTTCTAGAGAAGCAGTTCTTATTTTTGTTTTGGGACCACTGCCCCTTTGAGAATTTGATGAACAATACTGATGAACAATACCTAGAAAAACACTTACACTCATCTACACATCAAGTTTTGCATATAATTTTGAGGAATTTACTGAATCCCTTAAGAGTTTCTTGATCCCTGGTGAGGAACACCTGCCCTAGAGTAAGTAGTGAATGTTGTCAACAAGGATTTTGATGTAACCATATATCTTGGTATGTAGGTCAAATAGCAGAAGTATCAGGTTTGACTTGAGCTTCTTGAGCAGGGCAATAGAAACTCTTATTCTCTTAAACTTTTTGTTTAAGCAGCCCCAGATCCAGGTCAGACCCAGGTCTAGCTCTTAAATTTGTCACCTGCCCAGTCCTATACTTTAATGTGATAACACTGCAGCCTCTACAATAGCAAAGGAAGTTCAGATGGTTAGTCTAAATGCCCACCATACTCAGATTGTGTTTATCTCCTTTCATGCTATGAGACAGAATTGTCCCAGGCACAATTGCTTAAATTGTGACTATAAACACGAAGACAAATTTGTCCATGAGCAAATTTTGACACCAATATCAAAACTATCTTCAGGAGACAGAGAGAGAGAGAGATGTTTCAAGCAATAATTGCCTATATTTTTAAAAGAATAGTCTCCCAGGTCGCCTGGGTGGCTCAAGTCAGTTAAGCCTCCAGCTCCTGATTTCATCTCAGGTCATGATCTCACAATTCATGGGATGAAGCCCCACGTTGGGCTCCATGCTGAGATTCTGCTTGGGCTTCTCCCTCTCACTCTCTGTCTGTCCCCCTCCCCCTCCTCAAAATACATATATAAACATTTAAAAAAAGAATAGTCTCCCATTTATACTTAAAAAGTCAGAGTCACAAAGCATTTAATGGCCATGAGTCCCAAAGAATCCACCAACTACTCCTCTCTTATTCTGCCAGGTTCTGAAATCTCGCTCCAACTATGATACCTTCCTGGGTCAGTCAAAACAGAGTTATTTGACTCTTCTCAGTAAAATTTTTTAAAGCAAATAACACCATTAACTTTATCCATTCCTCCACGAATGAATCTCCATTGGCTTGTATTTCATTTTTTCATGTATTTATCTCTTTTAGTGATTCAGTAAAATCCATATCTTCAAGATATTTATATCATTTGTAAAGGAATCCCACTTTTTTCCCAATTAACATAAGGCCATATAGAAGTATTTTTAATATGATTGATCATATTTTTCAATATTGATATGTTTACTTTCCAAATAGTAAAAATAATGGAGTATTTATATTAACCAGATTGAATGGAACCCTTTGGAAACAACCATTAATGAGCTGGTTGATGTATGGCCTGGAAACTCCCTCTGGCAGCCAAGAAACTCCTTGTGTTTAGAATGGTTATCCCTGCAATTCTGCCTGAGACTTATCAGATGACTTGTCATGCTTATGTCTTCCTTTAGCAAACTGCAATTCTATTATTTAAAAAAAAAAAATTAATGTTTATTTATTTTGAGAGAGAGAGAGAGGCAGAGAATGAGTGGGGGAGGGGCATGGAGAGAGGGAGACCCAGAATCCTAAGCAGGCTCCAGTCCCTGAGCTGTCAGCACAGAGCCAGATGCAGAGCTCAGCTGGAATGAGTGAACCACGAGATCATGACCTGAGCCTAAGTTGGATGTTTAACTGATTGAGCCACCCAGGCACCTCAGAATTCTATTATTTTTAAATCTTCCATATCCAGGGGCACCTGGGTGGCTCAGTCAGTTGAATGTCCCACTCTTGATTTTGGCTTAAGTCATGGTTTATGGGTTCAAGCCCCATGTCAGGCTCCACATGAACAGTGCAGAGCCTGCTTGGGATTCTTTCTCTCCCTCTCTCTCTGCCTCCCCAACTTGTGTGCAATCTCTCTCTAAAAATAAATTAACTTAAAAAAAAATCTTCCATACCCTTGGACGAAATGTTATGTATAAACATTGCCTTTCATCTTGCATAAAGGTGCATGGAAACAAAACAAGTGATATTTATAATGAAAAACCAAAAACACAACCCTCTTTTCCAAATTTCCTAGATAAAAATGAGAAAACTTCACTTCTAGAATGTGTTAAAGAAATGCTAAAGGATCTTCAGCCAATTAAGCTAACTGTGCTCTTTCCTCGTGGGGCCCAGTGTGCAATGGCTGCGAACAGCAGCCTCCTCAGTAGTGTATGCAGCCTGTTGGTTGTATGGGTTGCCCTAAGGGACCTTGGAGACAGTTTTTTTCTGGTGGACATTGAGGTTTGGCCTCATGATTTCTCCAATCAAGGCTCCAGACAGGTATGTAAGGTGCCTTTGGAAAGCCCCAGGGCACAGTGGCCAGGGTCCACATTGTCCAAGTCATCTTGTCCATCCGTACCAAGTTGCAGAACAAGGAGCGTGTGATCGAGGCCCTACGTAGGGCCAAGTTCAGTTCCCTGGCCACCAGAAGATCCGCTTTTCCAAGAAGTGGGGCTTTACTAAGTTTAATGCAGATGAATTTGAAGACATGGTGGCTCAAAAGCAGCCCATCCCAGACGGCCATGGGGTCAAATACATCACTAATCATGGCCCCTTGGACAAATGGCGGGCTCTTCACTCATGAGAACTTCAGCACTGCCCTTCCCCATTCATGCCCACCAATAAATCCTGCTTCCTGTCTAAAAAAAAAAAAAAAAAAAAAAAAAAAAAAAAAAGAAATGCTAAAAGAACAAAAAGGCATCCTTTTTTGCATGTTTGTGTCTTTTCAGTGCTTTTTGAAATAATCAGAATGTCAAGACTTGGGCATTTCTAAAGGTACTCTAACAAGATAGTTTTAATTCCTCTTTATTCTTTGTAATAGTTTATACTCTACAAAAGATAAGCTTCTCTTTCACTATCGACTTTTCTTTTCCGCCTGATAAACAATGATACTTTTTAAGGTGTTCCCAAAGAAGCTAAAATGAACTTAGATCAATTTCAGTCACTTCCTTATTTAGACATCATCCTCATTAATGATATCCTCAAAAATACCATCTAACACAGCTCATCTATTCACCTCTGCCTCCTCCTCTGTCTTGAGCATCTTCTCTCTAAACAGTAGACCTTTTTCAATTGCTTGGCAACATTAATAAGACTGTTTTCTCTTTGCACTAAGGAGAAAAAAAATACATTCCTGGTTTGATTCTGTTGTTCTGAATAAAATCAGACCTAGAAAGCAAACAATTAAAAACTGATGCATAATTTTCTCCTTTAGTTCTTCACCCTAAAATGAGGTGTTGCATGAAATTTCTGATGTTACAAGTTTCCCAAGATTATAGTGTTATAGTAAAAGTCTCGATGGAACATCTAATACACTGACTTTCAGGGTAGAGCAGGCCACTCGGGAAAGGTTAGCCACCCTGCCCCAGAGGCAGTAGCCTCTGACAACCATGCAATAATTGCTACTCTGACATTGTAAGTGGCTGGGGTACCCATTGAGAGTCACTTGTCTAATAGTTCTGCCAACAGCTGCAAGTTCAAAGAAAACTATTCTTTCCCTATAGCACCACCACAAAGCCCCTCACTTTTTGCATATTCAAGGATCAGAGTATAAAGGAAAATAGAGAGAGGGGAAGAAAGGAGGAAGACATACCTACGAAGACAAAGTTTGAAGTGGGAGCAAGATCAAGATTTTAGCTGAGGTGAAATAATCTTTTGTGGATGAGTGAAGAACAAAGGTCAGAAGGAGAAAATTTGGCCATTTTCTACCCTCTTACAATTTAGGGGTTGGATGGAAGGTTTTTCATCATCATTCTTGACCTGTACATATTCCTCATAAATTAAAAACATATTTGCCATAGAGAAGCTTAAAAATGTTTTTATGTTATCAAATGTATCTATCTTTTCTTCCTTTCATGGCTTCTGGGCTTGTCTATCTAGAAAGGCTGGACTCATTTCATTCATTCCATAATTATAAATAAATTCAACCATATTTTATTCTGGTAGTTTAATTTTTAATATGTCAATATTTGATCAAGCTTTAATTTAGTTTGTGAAAGTTGGAAACCTTATTTTTCTTTTTTTTAATATATATATTTTTAATGTTTATTTTTGAGAGAGACAGAGCAGGAATGGGGGCAGGGCAGAGAGAGAGGGAGACACAGAATCTGAGGCAGGATCCACGCTCTGAGCTGTCAGCACAGAGCCCGACACGGGGCTCAAACTCATGAACCATGAGATCATGACCTGAGTCAAAGTCGGATGCTCAACTGACTGAGCCACCCAGGTGCCCTGAAAACTTATCTTTCTTAATGTAATTTCACTTCAGTGCAAATTCTATGCAATTCATACCTGGATCAACCAATCATTGACTATTTACTAACAACCTACTATGAACCAAGCCAGTGAGAGATCCAAAAGAAATGTAAGACATGGTGGTTAATTTCAAACAAGTTACAACTGTGGTTGGGGGAATGAACTACTGCCCTGAGACAATTTCAGGACCAGACAAGCATATAACTAAGTTACTGAATCCTGAATGCCTAGAATTGGTGTGGGAGCTCAGAGGAAGGAGTGATCTACCTAGGCTGCAGTTGTCAGGGAAGACTTTGTAAGCAAGATGGGGCTAGAGTCGTATGTGCATTTCACCAAATGCTAAAACAGAAAGCTATCATCTCTGTGCGTGTGTGTGTGCACGCGCGTGTGTGTGTGATGTGCGTGCATGTGTGTACAGTTTAGGTGGGCACCCAGTTTTCACAAAACAACTCAGCTGTTGGGAAAATATACTTGCCACAGACTAAATAAGATTTAGGTGCACCTGGCAGATCTGAGTCAGGGTTTTAGAGCTAGAATGAAGTAGCCGTGTGGCAAGGGCAGTGGTGGGAAATGTGTGCCCCAGGGAGGAATGTTTGCCTGGGAGTCCTACCTTCTACCCACTCCCCAAGCCTCTGCTAGATCCTCCAGCCCAGCCTGCAGAGTATCTCTGGGGTTTTGCCTACCGTGATTCTGCCAGAGGGTTCTGCCAAGTGTGGGTGGGCATCCCCTTGGGGGCCCTCTCTCTGTCTGTGAGCGACTGTCTGCTGCTTCCCTTCTCCCACTATTTGAAAGAGTCAACCACCTGGCTAAGTCTTAACCAGCCCGACACACCCTCAGGAAAGTGAAGAGCAGTGAGCAACACCTTAGTACACTATTTCCACAAGTCTGTTATGGCCTGTGGGAATAAAAGTTGGTTCAGTCTTTGGAAGGGATGGAAGAGATAAGGATGGGTATATCAATATGTCTATAACAATAGATATACCAGTGTATTTTAAAAGTCTTATGTTTTTACATACCCTTTGATCCAACCACTCAGCTTCCAGGTATTTCCTGTTTGTTTGTTTAACTTTTTGTTAATGTTTATTTATTATTGAGAAAGAACACATGTGAGCATGCATGAGTGGGAAAGGGGTAGAGAGAGAGGGAGACAGAAGATCTGAAGTGGGCTCTGTGCTGACAGCAGAGAGCCTGATGCGGGGCTCAAACTCACGAAACACGAGATTGTGACCTGAGCCAAAGTTTGATGCTTAACTGACTGAGCCACCCAGACACCTCTCCTATTTACTTACTTAATAAAAACATATTAGTTACTGTGTGGCAGGTGCTGTTCTAAGTGCTAAAAATTAGCTCATTTAATCTTCATAACAATCTTTTGAAATAGGCATTATTATTTTACAGGTAAGGAAAATGAGACACAGAGAGGTTAAGCCACTTGTCCATGGCCACCAGCTAGTACGTGGCAGAGCCAGCCTTTAAACTCATGCTGTCTGAGTAGAGTCCTGGGAGTTAACTATATACACTATACTACCTGTGATGGTTAATTTCATGCATGTGTCAACCTGACTGACCACAGGGTGCCCAGATTATATGTTATTTCCGGGTGTGTCCATGAGGGTGTTTCAGGATAAGATTAGCATTCGAATTGGTAGAGACAGAAAACTAGATTGTTTCCACTATGTGGGCAAGTAGGTGGGCATGTACAGTTTGCTGAGGGCCTGACTGGAACAAAAGGCAGAAGAAGGAGGAATTCTCCCCTCCCCCTGCTTCTTCTTTTCTGCCTCACTCATCAAGTTGGGACATTCCATCTTTTTCTGCCTTCGGACTAAGAGGTTCTCCTGGCTCTCAGGCCTTCAGACTCTGATTGAATTGCACTACTGGCTCTCCTGGGTGTCCAGCTTGCAGATGGTCGACTGTGGGACTTCTCAGCCTCCACAGTTGGGTTAGCCAATTCCTCATAATAAATCTCCTTGTATACATTATAGATATAAAACCAATAGGAGATACACAGTGGACCCTTGAACAACATGGGTTTGAATTGTGCAGCCACCTACATGCGAACTTTTTTCTATAAATGTAATACAGGACTGTAAACACATATTCTCCTTTTTATGATTTTCTTCATAATACTTTCTTTAGCTTACTTTATTGTAAGAATACGGTATATAATACATAACACATACAAAGTATATGTTAATCGACTGTTATGTGACTGGTAAGGCTTTGGGTGGATAGTAGACTATTGGTAGTTAAGTTTTGGGGGGAGTTAAAAGTTATGTACAGATTTTTGACTGTATGGGGGTCAGCACCCCAACCCCCATATTGTTCAAGTGTCAACCGTATATATCTGTCCTGCTGGTTCTGCTTCTCTGGAGAACCCTAATACACTGCCTGAGCAGTCAGCCTGAATGTACACAAGGATTTAGCCATGAGGCTGTTCATGCAACACAAATTAATGCCTACTGTGGGCCAATCACGGCCCCTCCTTCCTTTCCAAATGGAGGGTAAAAACTCATCCATGAGTTATGAAATACATTTAGTAGATTGGGACCAGAATTTCTTTAATAAAATGATACAGAAAAGAATAGAAATTAGCAGAAAGTGAGTTTTGTTTCACAACATTTTTTCACTTCTTTGTGTGAGCACAAGCATATATGTACTGGTGAATGTTGAATCAGAGTACTGTGTACTCACTGTGAGCTGCAGTAAGAAAGGTTTAAAAGGCAGCAGTCGGGGCGCCTGGGTGGCTCAGTCGGTTGGGCAACCGACTTCAGCTCAGGTCATGATCTCACGGTCCGTGAGTTCGAGCCCCGCATCGGGCTCTGTGCTGACAGCTCAGAGCCTGGAGCCTGTTTCCGATTCTGTGTCTCCCTCTCTCTCTGACCCTCCCCCGTTCATGCTCTGTCCCTCTCTGTCTCAAAAATAAATAAATGTAAAAATAAAAAAAATAAATAAATAAATAAAAAAAATAAAAGGCAGCAGTCTACCAGGAAAGAAAAAATTCAGAGAACTAATTATATGTATGTCGAGTTAGTTTTTTAAAATAATTGCAAAAAGTTGTCTGATAATAAGAGATTATTAAATAGATTATAATATAGACATATAATAGAATTCTACCTAGAAACTAAAATTATATTGTAGGAAGGTATTTAGTGACATAGAAATATGTGCAAAATATAGAGATGGGGGGAAAGTCAGATTATAAAATAACATGTAATATACATTTTAAATAAATTATACACACGCACACACACACACATAGACAAATGACTAAAAAGGATAGTTACCAAGATGTTTCTTTTTTGAAGTTTTTTGTTTTTAATTTATTTTGAGAGAGAGAGCAAGCGGGGGAGGGGCAGAGAGGGGGAGACAGAATCTTAAGCAGGCTCTCTCTCTCTATATATATGATTATATAAGGATAGTATAAACAAAGAAAATTCTTATAGGCAACAAATATAAAGAATTCTAGCAAACAATAAAAATAAAGAATCTTTGTAAACAGTAATAATTAAAAGGACAAACTATCCAATAAAAGAGTGGGCAAAGCATGGAAACAGATCATTCAAACATTTCAAGTGATGCTCAACCATACCAGTGATGAGAGAAATGCAAATTAAAACAACAATAAGATAAAAATATCTCTTTTATCAGTTTTGCAAACTGTTAACCCTGCCCTATGAAAACTACTCTAATAAAATTCAATATCTAACAACTTGAAGTTTCAGAATGGAAATAAATGAGTGTCCGCCTTACAAAGGAGTCGGTGCACTGTAAATATCAAACTTGCTCAGGGTACTTAATATGTACTTTTATTTCTGCTTCAGATTCCAAGGGCCAGGGATCAGAGAGACTGAAACACTGGCATTGATTAGTAGCCCTACAAAGTCATGAAATAAATAATTAAGTGAGATACAAAGGTTTCTCCAAAAAAGTACAAAAACTTCTAATACAGATAAAAAGATAGTGTTTATCAATATAATCAATATTTTTTCAGTGCTCATTCTACACACACATACACACACACTCACACACACATTAGTCTCTAATCTCTTAATGTGTATTATCTTATTTAATCCCTGCAGCAACTTTATGAGCTTTAGTTACTCCTTTAGCCCCATTTTTACTATTAAGACACCTGAGGCTAGAGCAGGTTAAGTAACCTGCCCCACAGACAGGTAAGTGGAGGAGATAGGATTTGAGCCCAGATCTCAACACCTCCACAGTGTACAATCTCAGCCACTTGGGTAGTTTCCCACATAGAAAACTAGTGGTTGGTTGTGCATGATGCTAATTTAGGATGCTGTTTTTGAGGTCAGAGGATTTCAAAGAAAGGCGTGGGGATTATTGGTGATGGATACAGGTTCTCTTAAGTTTCTAGTGATTGTTTCTTAGAGTTTGCATTTATAAAACGGTCATGATTGTTGTTGTTTTTGTTTTTGCTGATGAAAATTTGAATGTCATCAAACACAATATGTCTTGTTCTGGCAAGATTCCTTTGTTAATGTGCACGATAACAAGGAAGACTCTATTGTGGTCTTTTTCTATGCTGACATAATTCAAATAAAAAGACACTGAAATCATTGTCCTGGGTTCTTTCTGCAACTTTATAAAATATGGCTATCATTCTATATTTGGCCCACGAACTTCTTAGTATTATAAATGTAACAAGATAGTCATCAGAATTATGACAATAAGAATAATGACAAAAACAGGGGCACCTGGCTGGTTCAGTTGATGGGGCAGGTGACTCTTGATCTTGGAGTTGTAGGTTTGAGCCCCAGATTAGGTATAGAGATTACTTAAAAAAATCTTAAAAAAGAATGATAAAAACAATAATTATATTAATAATAGTAATGTACTGAGGGAAACAACGATAACTGAGTGTGAGACTGTCTATTGGAGAGATATATTTCAGAATGGAATATGAACTTCAGGTTTTTTCTCGTATCATTTTTGGGAGATAAGGCCCATCTGGGCAGGATGCAGTAACTAGAAAATATGAATCACTTCTTTTTGAGAGAGAGAGAGAGAGCACAAATGAGTGATGGGCAGAGAGAGAGAATCCCAGGAGGGACAAAGAGTGAGAGAGAGAGAGAGAGAGAGAGAGAGAGAGAGAAGCAAGGCTCACCCAAGGCAGGGCTCGTGCTCTCCCAATGTGAGGCTTGAGCTTACCTGATGTGGGACTCAAACTCACAAACCATGAGATCATGACCTGCCAAAGTCAAATGCTAAACGGCTGAGCCACCTGGGTGCCCCTGAATCCCTTTTAATTAGACACAAGACACATGTGGCCATTCTCAATGGTTTCTGACAGGAATGTGATTTAGCCCTTGTGTTCTTTAAATATTCCATTTTTGCAGTAGCAGTGGTAATGGATGAGTGTACTCTACCGTTGACTAGTGTCTTTCACGGACACTCATTTCTTGGGCTGTCTTGCTTGTCCTACCGTCCTTCCCCCTTTGTCCTGATTTCTTCATTGTTTTATCTTATCTACTTTATAAACCAGCATAAAGAACTTGGGGAATAAGACTGAGATAAATACATGTACAAAGAGTCAAACAAACTTTCTCATCCTATAAGGCAGCCTGAATTTTTTCCCCATACACAAAGAGTTCCAGGTCAAATGGCTTAGCTAATGGCTTATAAGTGGCCTCAAAGTGGTAGTCAGCGATTAAGGCCTCAGGTGCTGACATGATGACAGCAGGCCACATCTTCGTATCCCAGAGAATTGAGCCTCATTGTCCCTGTGGTCGTCACTGCCTCCTTCCTTCTCTTCCGACTGTCATTGTCGTCATTTCAATCAAGCCTAGTAGAATGTCGTCACTGAAGAAAAGTGGGGGGAGTGTGAAGCTCGGGGCAGAGCAGAGGACGAATTTAGTTTGTGCTCTGCACAGACAACCCTTTTCAACATAAAATCTCTTTTGTCCTATCTTTTTTATCGGGGCTTCTGAAAGTAATAATAATACTTCAGTTACCTGTCAGGTGATAGCACAGGATATATTTACTTCTAGATTTTAAACACACACATGCACAGAGACATAAGGGAATACGCCATCACATCTAGCTGGATTTAAAGATTTTCCCAATAATCAGTTCACAACAGGTGATTAAGCAGTTGTTAAATATACTTTAAGTGAATCTGCAAGGGTAAATGAAGTGTTTTAACCAACAATAACATCATAGCAGCTAAGTATGTAAATAAATGAAAACAAAGGAAAATGAAATTAGATAATTACTAAGACAGATTTCTTCCACAATTTCCGTTACTCATTGGGTCCTGCAGGGCGGAGGGAGGACCACAGTTTAAGGCCATCGTCGGTGTCCCTGGGGCTGCAGCAGTGGTGGCAATATGACACGGAAAGCCAGCTCAGCCAGGATGTGTTTCCGGTTCACTGTCCTCACCACTGTGCTGGGACAGAAGTGAACAGTACAAATCACCATAAAAAAGGGATGTTTTTATATTCTGGGCTGGTGACCGGCCACACACAGGGGGAGAGCGGCTGGAGCTAAGAAGCTCCCTTCAACATCACTGCTGCCTCGACTCTTCTTTTTTTATCTTTGTATCCCTCACCCCGGACCCCCCCCCCCACCCCAGAGTCCTAAGAGCTGGAGATCAAATTCAGTGTTGAGCTAATAGAGAGAGGGAAGGCAAGAGGTTAAACCAAACAGTTAACTGTGTCTCTTCAAAACTGACATTTAATACAGGGTGTAAATCACTAGGGGAGCCTGTTATTCCTTCAGGAATGCAATTACATAGGGTCAAATAAAACATGAAAGAAACCAACAAGTTTTAAAATGTAGTATGTTCTCAAAAGTAGGCAAGAAGGAATGTGAAGCAGTTCAAATATGCTAACACTCCCTGCTGTCCTATAGGAGAGGATTACAAGGAGAGGTTTCTGCTCTTTAATGATTATGTGGTTAAGCACGGGTATGGGAGCACATTGCCCAATCTGGCTGTTCCCCACTGGACCCTGAGCTCCCCAGAGCTCCCTGCATTCATTCAAAGCAGGTGGAGGCTCTGCTGTTCAGCCCATCACCATTACAGTCCCATTACCAGCCCTGCCCTCCACTTAACACTTTTCTAAAGTGTTTATATGGCTGGACAGAATACACTGTGGGTATTTTTTTCTGTTTCACTCATTCATATGAAAACAAAACAAAACAAAACAAAAACAAAAAACAAAAAAACCACCAGGAGAATCCTTATTTCTGTGATTCAAGATAGGCAAAAAATAATGTTGGACTTCTGCTAAAGGCTTTCTAATATTTGTGGCTACTTGCAAATTGTGTTAGTGCTAATTTACTCCATGGGGAGGTGGAAGGTGGACTTACGTTTCTATTCTGGGAAATGTCTGTTAACAGTTTAGTGCATTTCAAACAAATTGATGCCTGAAAAATTGGGGTTGGCTCACCCTCAGTTTAACATCCTCATGAACTAGGGGTGAGCAACTCGCCCAAGTCTACCCATTGCCCTCTTGGCTCTAGCACTGAAAGTCCCATAGCCCAAGAAGCTTCTGGTTCCCCAGCAAATCAAGCTGACTGGCCATCCTATTCCACACACATAGCACATGTTCTCTCTTTGCCTCTGTGCTTCTAGCCCTGTGTGCATCTCAGGTGTGAGTACTGGGCATGTGTGCAAACAGGCACACACGTGAGAGGCAAGTGGAGTCTGCATTAAACAGAATTTGTAATTAGTAATTTCTTTAAAGTCTTGCTTTTAAGCCTATGCAACAGCATGGTGGAAACTGGGTATAGATTGTGTGAGGAGAGGGGATAGCTGGGAAGGGACACTGCGATCACTACTAAACTAATTATAAAAGAATTCAAACAAAACAGACAGGTCAGCTGGGTTCAGATTCCTGTATAATCACTAACTTTTATAAGCTAGTTCTTACTTCTCCAAGAAAAATACAGTTTCAAATGAGTTGTGACTCAAAGTTGGTTTTCCTTATCTTGCTTACAAAGTGCATCATACCACAAAGCTGACTTCTCAGAGTCTAAATCCAAAGGCTGCAGATTCTATCTGGTTGTTTGAATCTTGGGAGCTTCCTCTCCCCCAGCTCTGCCTTCCCAACCATCCCTCACCCCCAACCAAGCAATGGTGGCCACAGGCTGGTCCTTTTGAATCCTGCCCAGGGACAGGCAGCTATCAAGGTCAAGCTCACTGACTAGCAGGCACCATGGGCTATGTGTCTGAGGTACACAATTTCCTGAGCTCCTTGCCACATTGGCAGTTCTACATGCTCCCAGGTCTTTCCAGAAAGTCCTTGGCACCTCCACAGACTGAATGGCTGCCTCAGCACATAAGATATACCATTTTGACTGTAAGTTGAGTTAGGAAGTCTTGGGGTTCAGCTGGGCTCCTGAGAGCAGCCAAACTGAGAACACCCAAGATGAGAGTAAAATTTAGTTCATCTTACACATGTAGGTCCTTTGGCCCTTTCACTGATTCTTCTCTTGACAGTGCAGTTGGAAATCTATGTGTCCCAAGAGAATTCATGTTTATTCTCTCTCTCTCTCTCTCTCTCTCTCTCTCTCTGGCTATTTTCTTGTTCTGTCAAAAGATGCCAAATTGATACATTCACCAGAAATAACACAAAATAAAGCAAGAAGTGATTATAATTAAAGTTTTCTCTTGTGACTTATCACGTAAACCTCTTACCTCAGAGGCTCTCCTTTCCTGTGCTTAGAAAACTTGTCTGTCCAGATCAGACACACTATAAGCATCAGTCTCAAAACTTAGTCAAATGCAAAGAAACTGGTAGTAGACAGGACAATGGCTCACAGACTAATGGACCAGACCTGGAAGAGTAGAATGTGCCTCCCTGCAATTTTCAAATGAGCATGAGGTATGCACTGGGGGACAGGACCTGGGCTTGGAGGCAAACAGATCCAGGTTTGAATTCCAGCCCAGGCACTTATTAGCTATGCGATCTTGGACAAGATACTTCACCACTGTAAATTTCAGTTCCTCATCTGTGCCACGAGGATCATTCTAGTTTTAGTGTGAAGACAGGAAATAACATATGCAAAGCACTCAATACATAGGTGATGCTTAATAAGCAGCTTTCACTACCATGGCGATGGATTTCACAGGAAAAAGTGACCCCCTCCACCAGCCCACAGTGCCCTCCAGGTTTTGACCCCTGGGCTTCGTCCCTAATGGACATCTCTAGGAACTCTGAGCTCTTAATCTCAGCCCTCCACCCACGCTCCCTACCTAGCCTGAGGCAAATCACTTATCTGCCTCAATTACTCTTCATCTGTAAAGAGAAGGATAATAATATTTACCTCCCTCAGAGGAGTGTTGAGAGAATTAATGAATGTTTGCAATGTACTCTGAGATCTACAGATGAAAGGCAGTGTAGAATCACAAAGTATTATTATAAATATTAGTGTTATTTTGACACATCTGCATGCATGCATGTGTGAGCAAATTTGCACCTAGGGCACTGGATGAGAGTATGTGACTTTTAAGTATCCTCCTGTGAGTACCCCTGGCAGCCCATGGATGTTTATGTCTGTGTAATTTATCCATAATAAATCGATTGGTCCCAGAATAAGGATTTGCTCAGAAGGGGAAGCATTGCTTTGGGCAGCTGGTATAAAATCAACCACAGTTTATGGTTAAGTATTTTCTAGAAGCCTTTTTGGCCAGTGCCACTGACTCTGGCCAGTGACTATGGGATCAGCTCCCTAAAAAGCAGCGAAATGTAATTCTCAGACTTCTGTATCCACCAGTTCGGAAAAACCACCTTAAGCTTACAAGTGTTTGTTCCTGAGCTGTGTCCGCTTGCAAAACATGCAGTCATAAAATCAGATTGCAAAGAAACACCTCCTCCAACCCACCTCGCAGCCGCATCCTCTCCCTTCTGCATCAGCAGTGCCAAGCTCCAGCTCTTGCTGCTCCTCTTCTCTTCCCATTAAGGTCCCTGCTTCCTCCCGCTGGTCCCTGCTCCCAACTGGCTGCATTCCCTCCCATTAAGTGGCCTGCGGTAACGTTACAGCATCATCCGCCATAACATCACATCACGTAGCTCCCCAGAGACCACGTCTGTGACCTGTGCTTTTAGAAAGAAAAGTACAGCAAAAGTAAGGACAAGTGGAAGTTGCACGAGGAAGTGAGGAAGTTAAAATTCCCTCGTGCCCCGGGACTGAGCCCTCCGCTGCCATTGCTGCCTGTGTGAGGATGTGGTCTCCTCCTCTGATTCCAGATACAGAGTGAGCCCATACATATGGGCATGAGCAAGACGTACGTCTGGTCTCCACCATAAACCTTTGTAGCCTGGCAAGAAACAGCAAGGCTTATTCCAGACCCAAATTCTCATTCCTGCTACAGCCATCATAAACACCTGCCGACACCAAAGAAGAACAAGGCTGTAATTCTCATAAAAGAACATTTTTGAGCCCTGGAAACCAAAGAGGGATATGAATGCCAGTTTTTAAACTGACATTCCCTCTGTTCTTGGGCTAGATTGGACGTTGAGGAAGCAGGTGACGGCCTTCGAGTCACGTGTTAGAGGCTGCACCCCGGCCTCCCTGTTATGAACACCTCCCCCCACTGCCTGGGCAGGTGGCCTGAAGTTCCCACAACTTGTGGTTATGATACTGTATCCAGAAGACTGTGTGTAGAATGGAAATATGTGACACGAAAATCAACAGGTTAAATCATTCCAGCAGTGTGCTGGACCCAGCTCACAGTGGCTTGAGAGAGCCAACTCTGTGCATCTATTCCTAATTCTATCCTCACATCATTCCGAGGGCCTGAAATCAGCCAGTGGTGCCTTGAAATCATGCTAATCAGGGCTTTTCTCCCCGCTTTGAGAAAGGTGATGGTGAAAGCTTTACTGCACACCACCAATTAGCACCCACTTTTATCCGTTATCATTTGGTCATAGACAGGTTTATGCCATTGCCAAGGAATGAAGTCCAGTTTGGTTCTGAGTATGGAAAGCACAGGGAGTTGACCAGGGAAGCAGGTGAACTTGCTGTTGCAATTGTCTGGGAGCAGCCAGAGGGTAGTGAGTGCCTTGGGGAGGAGTGAGCGGAATGCCTCCTTGAACGTTTTGCCAAGGTTGGCCTGCCTTGTAGATTTTAGCAGCAAGTAGAGGATGCAGCAAGCATTGCATTCCCTAGGATGCTAGCAGACAAAATCTGGGTTTTAGACCCTTTGTGGCCCTAACAAACTACATAATCTCGGAGCCTCACTTCCTTTAACTATAAAAATCAACTAACTATACTCCTTTGATGGGATTTGTGAAGGATACAGTGAGATGATATTTGTAAAGTACTTGCCCTTGACAGTAGTTCTACTATTGATAAATTGATGGACATTTCACTGCGCTCTTCTTATTCTGTTTCTCCAGGGTTTGTCATGTTCAGGCAACCTGGACCTGAAACCTTCAACCCCTCTGGCCTCTGAAACTCCATGCTCTCTTGGTTTTCCTTCTTCTTCTCTGATCCTGCCTTTACTCTGATCTTTCTTCTCTAATCCTCCTCAAAACTTAATCCAGGGCCTCCTTCTCTTATTCCTCTGCACAGCCTCATTAGGCAATCTCATCTAGTCCCATGGATTTAAATGTTATCTTCATGCTGATGACTTCCAGACTCCTAGAATTATCCTCTGTCTAGACCAGTGATTCTTCAAGTGGGAACCCTGGACCAGTGGCATCAGCGTCACCTGGGAACTTGTTAGAAATGCAAATTCACAGGCCCCACCCAAACCTTCTTAACCAGAAACTCTGGGGGTGGGTCCAACAATCTGGTTCATCAAGCCCTGCAGGTGTCTCTGATGCTCCCTGAAGTTTGAGAACCATTGGCTCAGGCTAACAGATTTAATAGCCTTATTTACATCTCTACAGAAATATCAAACTTAATACACCCAACACAGACTCCTATTCCCTCGCTAATTCCTCCTCAACTCTGTGCCCCCTACCATGTCCTCAGAATTGCTCCCCTGAGACAATGGCATTATCATCCACTCATTTGCTAACCTGGAAGTCAAGAAGATCCTTCCTTTCTCCCAGCTTCTTCATCCCACATCTAATCCATTAGCAAATACTATTAATTCTATCTCTGAGTTATACCATAAATGTGCTACTTTTTCCACAGTTCCATCACCACACCACCACCATAACTGGGACCACCATCAACTCTTGCTTGTTGAAGTAAGACCAACGCAACCTTTTCCAACTGCTTCCAACTCTGGCCCCCTTTAACCCATTCTCTCTGTTGCAGCAAGAAAGCCAGATCTTCTTAAAATGGAACTTGGCTCATGTTACTCTCCATCCTAAGATCCGTTTAATGGTTTCCCTTTACACCTAGAAAAAAAAATCCAAACTCTGTACTATGGTTTCTAAGGCCCTGCACAACTTGACTCCTATCCGTCTCTCTATTACCTCATTGGTGGCCCTCTCTCCCTCCCCTGCTGTGTCCCTCACGGGTTTTCTCTCACTGTCTCTGAATGGGCCAATTCCTTTCTGCCTGGGGGACTGTGTTCTTCTGTCTGGAATTTTTTCTTCTTTACCCTGTGGGCAGATGGCTCCTTCCCATCCTCACAGTTTCAGGTTAAATGTTACCTCCCCTTTGTGTCCTTCCTTACTGCCTATTAAAGTCCCCTCCACGCCCATCATTCTCTCTCATCACCTTTTTATTTCTTTCCCAGCACATCTGCAGTTTGTTAGTTTTCCATTCAGATATTTACTCTCTTGATGTTGGCTGCGTTTTGTTTTTCTCTGTGCCCCTCACCCCACCACCCTGAATGGGTCACAAGGGAAGGGGGCTTGTCAATGTTCATCACCCTCAGTGTCTGGCATAGTGACTGAGGCAGGGTGGGTAGCGATTAATGTTGCTGTCATTAGTGTGGAAAAGACGGACATCTGCTTTACCGGGTCTATGGACTCAAATGTTAATCTCATGCAGGAACATCCTCACAGACACACCCAGAGTAATATCTGACCAAATGTTGGGCACCCTGTGGCCTAGTCGAACTGATACATAAAATTAACCATCACACCACACTAGTGATAAAACTCAGAAAGATAAAGATACTTGCACAATAGTGAAACCAGGATTCAAATCCATGTATTTCTCACTCCCAAACTCCATTCCATAGATGTTGCTGCTCAGTTACTATCGTTTTTACCCATGATTCCCAAGCTCACTGTATGCTACAAAGAAGATGCTCTTTCTTCATTTCTTTCTTTGTCCAGAAGTAAATGTTATGATCACAGTTAAACCAAATATATTTTGTGGTACAAGAGCTACTGCTCCAAGAAAACAAGACAAAGCAACAGTGGGGGGAAGGAGAACCAATGAAATTTCTGAACTTGGGTCCCTAAACACAGATTGAAGATAAACTATGGTTTCAAGTTAAAGCTCTCAAATGATTCATCACTGTAGCTATGGTTGACATTATCAAAGGTGCTCGATAATTGTTTGCAACAACAGACAAACAAATAAATGGAAATAGGATGTTACTTTGAAATTTTCTACTGAGGCAAAAACATGCAACAGAAAGGAAATCCTAGCAGAAAGTGCACACCAAGATGTAAACACTTAAAGAGAGCTAACAACTAATATCTCAACACTGGATATGTTCACCGATAACGGGGATTTAAAAGGGCAGAGACAAGGCCTCCATGAGGGTCTGACTCACTGGGGTTCAGGATCCATCACTTGAAAGTGCCTAAAGTGAGGCTTTGGAGGGGAACCTGGGTGATTGTTGGTTAAGCATCTGTCCCTCGATCTCGACTCAGGTCATGATCTTACAATTTGTGGGTTTGAGCCCTGCATCAGGATCTATGCTGATGATACGGACCTGTTTGGGATTCTGTCTCATTCTCTCTCTCTGCTCCTCCCCTGCTCATGTGTTCTCTCTCTCTTAAACTAAATAAACTTAAAAAAATAAAATAAAATAAATAAAGAGGGTCTTTGGAGAAGAGGATTTCCTGGGGCCACTTCTGACTGCAGCTCCCACTGCTTAGCTCTCCTGCCACCAGGGGAGAGATAGAGGACTACCTGCCCCTGATCCCAGTTCTGGTGAGAGCGCTCCAAAGGGAGCATCTGGAGAGCCTATGTGTGTTTTTCCAGGTCGTGAGATAGAAAAAGCAAGAGGCTGGCTAACAGTCAGTGCAACGAAGTACTAACGGCAAGCCAGTGCTGTGAAAGCCCCACAAATGTGTGAAACCCACAGAAGAATGTTGTCCTGGTGTCATTAAAAATGGGGCCCCGCCCTGCCTAAATAAGCTCCTGCCAGAGGTCAGAAGAAAGTGGAAAGTTGCAGAAGCCAAGTGACCAGTGAGGCTACAGAGTAACCAGCCAAAGAAGGGACACTGCCCACATCAAAGGAATTGACCTTGAAGAAGCCCTGCAGGGGAGCCTCTGAGGAGCCCACAGAAGAACTTATCAGGTCCAGAGACAGCCAAGTCAGCTGATGACAGCAGCAGCCAAGTAAGAACTCACCAAGTCCCCTATCGTCCTGCTTCCGGCTGGGGCCCCTGCATAGGAAGTGGGGAGAGAAGAAGTGCTAGGCAGGTAACAAAGAAAGGAACAGCATCTCTCTTCACTCTGAAGGGTCAACCTGAAGCTGGATTCAACCTGGAGAAGAGAGGTGATTTGACATTACACAAATGCAGAGTTTGATACTTCATAGGACTAGACTAATGACTGAATTGCAGCCATGATTATGACACAAGTAACTGCAGGATATTTTTTGCCTGGAGTGATCAGTGAGGTAATAGGACCAGCCCAGCTCTGCTAAATAAGTGTTTACCGTCCAGGAGTCGAGCTTGATTAACATACTATTTACAGAACGACGAATATCTGAATAAATAAGCCCAAACCCAACAATTCCCAAAGCTAACCTGCCCATGTGGGGACACAATTCTGAACGCTCGTGCCCTTTCAGACCCCTCTTGTTTGTAGCATCTGCTAATGGAGCTGAGATAAATCCACGAGAAAATCCTAGAGACACGAGGAGGTTATTTTGTTGAGGATTTAGCCAAAAGCTATGATAGCTGAAAAGCTTTTGAATTACAGGAACCAGATAGCTATAAACACAACCCTCTTCTCCAATATTCTAACTCCCTTACCAAAAGATGACCCAAAGTCAGCAATTTGGTCTGTAAATTTCTAGTTCTTTTTCCATGCATTGGCAAAAATATAGGGACATGTAACCATATATATTTTGGTGGGGTTTTTTTTTTTGCTTTTATAACAGATTCACAATATATGTGTTATTCAATACTATTTGTTTTGACTGAACAACATGTTTTACTTTTTAATGGGTGCACATAATACTCATAATACCTCATAATTTGTCCAACCACATTTCTACTGATGGGCATTTAAGGTGTGTTTAAATTGTTATCAAAGTGATACAGAGGAATTTTTTCTAACATCTCTGTTGCAGGCACAAATATTTTTTTTCAACACAGAATCCTAGAAATGAATTTGTTGGGTCAAAGATCCATTTAAATGTAGACAGATATTGCCAGAAAGATATTAATTTACATTTCTCCATGACTGATGACATTTACTTCCCCCCATACACTTGCTGATGCTGGATATTATCAAGTTGCAAGTTTTTTCCAATCCACTGAGTAAAAAAATGACATCACAGTGCTGTTTTTATTTGCATTTCCTTCACAGGGACCAAGGCTCAACATCTCTTTATGTTTGTGGCCCATTTGTAGTTTTCTGCTGTTAATGACCTATTCATATTCTTTCCCCATTTTTAATTGGGTTGTTCGTATTTTTTTTGTATTTGTGAGGTAGTATGTTTTTATTTTGTGGACATTGTTAATTATGTTTGACGAATATTTTTTACCTCAGTCTATTATTTGTGTTTTAACTTTTTAAATGGTGTCTTTGAGGAAAACTATATTTTTACGGGGGGAAAAAAGGTAGTATTTTTTCCTTCATGGATTCTAGATTTTGTGTTTTGCTTAGGGAGACCTTAACCCAGTTGAAATATATCTCCATCTTTCCTTCTAATACTCTTGCAATTTTATTTTTGCAACTTGAAGTTTTGAATCCATTTGGAATTATTGTAGTATGAAGTAGGTATCTATATTTATTTTTCCAAACTGTGCCAACACCATTTATTGACAGTTCATTCTTTCTTCTTTGATTAAAAATGCCATTTTTATTATAAACTAAATTCTAATTCATTTCTTCATCTGTTTGGAGATTTTCTATTCTGTTCAAAAATTCTCTTTATATAGGAGCTAACAATACTTTAATTACTATAGCTTTATAGAATAATGCGATATTGCATAAGTCAAGTTCCACCTCATTTTTCCTCATTTGTTTTTTAAAATCTGATATGTTTGAAAATTACTTTTCAAATTTCATAAAAATTTGAATTTATTAATTTGTGACCGATATGACAGTTTTACAGTGTTAAACTTTCTCTCATCCAGAAACATAATTTCCATCTTCATTTTCTAAGGTCTTCTTTCATGTCTGTGAATAAAGTTTTAAAGTATTATTTATGTAGGTTTTACATATTTCTTGATAGATTTATTCCTGGTGTTTTTTAGTTTTTGTTCCTTTTGCTATTATATTTCCTAATTGCTGATGTAGAGATACTATAAATGTCTCATATATCCAGACATTTTATTAAAAATTCCTTTAGCTAATTCTCTTTGCTCCTCTCTGGAAACTCTTGTTAGTATGACTGACATTTTGACCTCGGAGCCAAAGGTGTGAAATATATTCATGTGTCCTTTAAATATCTGTACGATTTTACATCCAACCAGAGAGAAAGAGCACGTAAAGAATATAGAATTCAATCAGGCAGTAAAGAGTTTAGGTGAACAGAGTTATCAGCAACCTCAATAGGAGGTTGTGGACTTAAATCAGATGGAAGAATTGAGTATTTTGTAACTTGAACCCAAGAGAAATGAATCGTATTTGAAGGGTTTATGCTTAGAGTCCGTGTTGTCATAGCAACAATTAAAGGAGCTAAAGGTGTCTATTGGTAATGAGGGGAGAATCATGCTAAATCTACAGATCCCAGGTTCCCTTCTCTTAACCTATGCTTACGTGAGATGATAAAACCCAGTTCGTTAGCAGTGGTAAAACTGACCCTTTGGGGTAGTGTGTTTCCAATCTCATGGAAGTTTAGAATTTAATATATTCTAAAGATAATCAAAGTCAAATTACTGACACTTTTGTGTTATATTTAGGATAATTTGGGTAAATTTGGATTTTGAACTGGCATTAGGTTTCTGACAGATTAGCCTTGTGATTTCAATTTGAAATGTGTGCCTGAATAATGGACTTTAAATTTAGAGATTTATTTTGAAATATGAAAGAGAATTTGACAAAATCTACCAACAGTATTGAATGCTATATAACATTAGCTATAATGCAAGCTACACTTGCAGGTTTAATTTATCAGATTCATAAAAGTTGTATACATATTTAGGAAGGTTTTGCTTATTAAGATAGGCATGTTTCAGGCTTCGGAGAAAATTAAATTTATCAAAGTTATAAGTGCATTTTATTTCCTTTAAGAGAGTGTAAGGTGTAAACAGAACTGTGTTTTAAAGAATTTAATCTATAAAACTTAAGTTACTCAATTGTTATTTTTTTAAAAAAGTGAAGGTGCTTACAAAAAGAAAAACATGATTTGTAAATTGAACTCAAAAATTAGAACTAAATTTTAAAGCTACTTACCCTAATAAATTGAATACTCACTTTTAAACACACCAGTTGGTTTTTCTGTGCAAAAAAGTTAGTAATGCATGGACATCACAAAATTCATGCTATTTTCTTAAACTTTTAAGTTAGATGATTGTTTCACTGGAAATCATGTTAGTTTTGTTGCTTCTTTCCCTGTATTTATACTTTTTATTCTGTTTTCTTGTTTAAATATCAGCAAACATTAGTGCAGATGGTAACTATGTTTTGTTCTGTCATGGTAATATTTCACCATTAAGTATGAAGCTTTGTTGTCAGTTATACTCATACTTTATCAAAGATATTTCTTCCTATCCTTAGCTTAAAGATTTTTTTTATCATAGATGGGTATTGAATTTTGTCTAACACTGTTTTCAGCTTCTTTTGAAAAGATCATGAGGTTTCTTTTTACTTACATTTAATCTGATAACAGGGAATTACATTAATACATTTCCTAATAGCAAAACTTTCTGGCTTTACTATGATAAATCCCAATTGTCATGATATATTATTGGATTTTATTTGGTAGAATTTTTAGAAAGATTTTTATACTTGTATTTGTAAGTGAAATTGGTCTATAATTTTATCATATATTATTTTTGTTTTACCACGTCTAAAAAACTTTAGTTTTTAGAGCAGTTTTATTTTGATTGGAAGGTATAGAGGTTGAGTGGAAGGTATAGAGATTTCCCATATACCTCCTGTCCTGACACATGCATAACCTTCCCCACTATCAACATACCATACCACATTGGTACATTTGTTGTAATGCATGAACTTCCATTGACATGTTATCACCACTCAAAATCCATAGTTTACATTAGGGTTCACTCTTGACGTTGTATATTCTATGGGTTTGAACAAATGTATAATGACTTGTATCTATCATTATGGGATGATACAGAATATGTTCACTGCCCTCAAAATCCTTTGTGCTCCATCTATTCATCCTTTCCCACTTCCCCCACCAGCCCCTAGCAACCAATGGATCTTTTCGTTGTCTCTTTAATTTTGTCTTTTCCAGAATATCATATACTTGGAATCATATAGTATATAGCCTTTTTCAGATTGGCTTCTTTCTTTTTTAGTGTTGAGTAATATTCTAGTGTCTGGGAATGCCACAGTTTGTCCATTCACCCACTGAAGGACATCCTGGCTGCTTCCAAGTTTGGGCAATTATGAAAAAAGCTGCTATAAACATCCATGTACAGGTTTTTATGTGGACATAAGTTTTCAATTCACTTGGGTAAATACCAAGGAGCATAACCGCTGGCTCATATGCTAAGAGTATGTTTAGTTTTATAAGAAATTGACAAACTGTCTTCCAAAGTAGCTATACGATTTTGCAACCCCATCAGCAATAAATGAGAGTTCCCATTGCTCCACATTCTCATCAGCATTTGGTGTTGACTGTGCTTTGGATTTTGGACATTCAAACTATGTATGTGGTATCTCATTATTGTCTCAATTTGCAATTTCCTAATGACACATGATGTGAAACATCTTTTCATATGCCGATTTGCCATCTGTATGTCTTCTTTGGTGTGCTCTGTTTAGGTCTTTGACTCATTTTTTAAATCGAGTTGCTTATTTTCTCATTGCTGAGTTTTATGAGTTCTTTATATATTTTGGATAATGATCCTTTTTCAGATGTGTCTTTAGCAAATATTTTCTCCTAGCCTGTGTGGCTTGTCTTCTCATTCTGTTGACACTGTATTTCTCAGAGCATAGGTTTTTAATTTCAGCAAAGTCAACTTTTTAATTATTTCTTCACAGATGATTTCCTTGGTCTTTTATCTAAAAGGTCTTTGCCATACCCGAAGTTATCTAGATTTTCTCCAAGATTATCTTCTAGGAGTTTTACAGTTTTGTGTTTTACATTTAGGTCCATAATCCATTTTGAGTTGACTCTCATGAAGGGTATGAGGTCTGTGTCTACATTCCTTTTTTATTGCTTGTGGACATCCAGCACTATCTGTGGAAAGGACTCTCTGCTCCACTGTATTGCCTTCACTCCTTTGTCAAAGATCAGCTGACTACATTTATGTGGACCTATTCTGGTCTCTTTCTTCAGTTCCATTGGTCTATTTTTCAGTTCTTTCACCAATACCACACTGTCTTGATTACTATAGATTTATATTAAGTTTTGAAGTCAGGTAATATTAGTCTTCTTGGTTCTTCTTTAATATTTGGTTGGCTATTCTGAGTTTTTTGCCTCTCTCTCCACATAAACTTTCAGATCAGTTTGTTGATATCCATAAAATAACGTGCTGAGATTTCAGTTGGGATTGCATTAATCTACATAGATCAAATAAGGAAAAACTGACATCTGACAATATTGAGTCTTCTTATTCATGAATATGAAATTTCTCCCCATTTATTTAGTTTTTTGATCTCTTTATTCAGAGTTATGTAGTTTTCTTCAAAAAAGTTTTGTACAAGTACATCTTGTAAGATGTGGTAAGATTTATATCTGAGTATTTTGTTTTGGGGGGGCTAATATGATAATACATTTTTAATTCCAAATTCCACTTATTCATTGTTAGTAGATGGGAAAGTGATTGACTTTTATATATTAACCTGTATCCTACAAGTCTTCTATAATCCCTTATTAGTTCTAGGAGTTTTTAGATAGGTTCTTTTGAATTTTCTATATAGAAGATCATGTCATCTGCAAACAAAAACAGTTTACAGTTTCCTTCCCTATCTGTATACCTTTTATTTCCTTTCCTTATGTTATTGCATCAGCTAGGAATCCCAGTACAATGTTGAAAAGCAGTGAAAGGAGGGCACATCCTTGCCTTCTTCCTGATCTTAATGGGAAAGCTTTGAATTTTGTACCATTAAGTATGATGTTAGCTGCAGTTTTTCGTTGTCGTTTTGTTTTGTTTGTTTTTTTGGTAGACATTCCTCATTAAGTTGAACAAGTTCCCCTCTATTCCTACTTTGCTGAGAGTTTTTATCATGGGTGGGTGTTGGATTTTGTGAAATGCTTCTGCATCTCTTGATATGATCATATGATTTTTCTTTTAGTCTGTTGATGTGATAGATTACATTAATTGATTTTTGATTGTTGAACCAACCTTGCATACCTGAAATCCCACTTCATTGTGATGTATATTTAATTTTACACATTCTTGGACTTGGTATGCTAATATTTTGTTGAGGATTTTTGTATTTGTGTTCAGAAGAGACACAGCTCTGCGATTTTCTTGTAATGTCTTCATCTGGTTTTGGTATTAGGGCAATGCCAGCCTCATAGAATGAGTTAGGAAATATTCCCTCTTGCTACTATTTTTTGGAAGAAATTGCAGAGAATTGTTATAATTTTGTCCGTAAATGGTAGAATTCACCAGTGAACTCATCTAGGCTGGGCTGGGTACTTTCTCTTTCAGAAGGTTATTAATTATCGATTCGATTTCTTTAATATATACAGAATTATCCACATTATATATTTCTTCTTGAGTGAGTTAGCAGATTGTGTCTTTCAAGGAATGAGTCCATTTCATCTAGGTTATTAAGTTTATGGGCATAGAGTTGTTCATCATATCCCTTTATTATCCTTTTAATGTCCATGGTATCTATAATGATGTCCTGTCTTTCATTTCTGATATTAGTAACTTATGTTTTCTCCCTTTTCTTCTTAGTTAACTGGCTAGAGGTTTATTTATTTTATTGGTCTTTCCAAAGAACCAGCTTTTGATTTTGTTGATTTTCTCTGACTTCTTTTTAATTTCATTGATTTCTGCTCAAATTTTTATGATTTTTTTCCCTTTTGCTTACTTCAGATTTAATTTGCTCTTCTTTTTTTCTAGTTGCCTAAGGTGGAAACTTAAATTTTTAATTGTAGATCTTTCTGGTTTCTAATATATGCATCCAATGCTATAAATTTCCCTGTAAGCACTGTTTTTACTATCTTCCACAAATTTTGATGTTGTATTTTCATTTTAATTCTGTTAAAAATATTATTTTTAATTTTTTTTAATGTTTATTTTTTGAGACAGAGAGAGAGAGAGAGAGAGAGAGAGTATGAGCAGGGGAGGGGCAGAGAGAGAGAGAGGGAGACACAGAATCCGAAGCAGGCTCCAGTCTCCAAGCTGTCAGCACAGAGCCCGATGCGGGGCTCGAACTCACAAGCTGTGAGATCATGACCTGAGCCACAGTCAGACGCTTAACTGACTGAGCCACCCAGGCACCCCTGTTAAAAATATTTTTATATTTTCCTTGGGATTTACTCTTTGACTCATGTGTTACTTGGAAGTGT
Source organism: Prionailurus bengalensis (assembly GCF_016509475.1). Lineage (NCBI taxonomy): Eukaryota > Metazoa > Chordata > Mammalia > Carnivora > Felidae > Prionailurus > Prionailurus bengalensis. The sequence goes on from NC_057355.1 coordinate 102,193,666, forward strand.
GCTGTTTAATCTCCAAATGTTTTACATTTTTCAGCTATATTTCTATTATTGATTTCTAGTTTAATTTCATAGAGTCTAAAAGTAGACATCGTATGATTTCTATTCTTCATACTTGTTAAGTTGTCATTTTGGCCCCAAACTGTGGTCTCTATGGTGAATGTTCCATATGAGCTTGAAAAGAATGTTCAATCTGATGTCATTGGATGAAGTAGTCTATAGGTGTCAATTATATCCAGTTGATTGATGGTGCTGTTGAGTTCAACTCTGTCCTTACTGATTTTCTGCTCTCTAGATCTGTCCACTTCTGATAGAAAAGTGTTAAAGTTTCCAACTATAAGAGTGGATTCATCTACTTCTCCTTGCATTTCTATCAATTTTTGCCTCATGTATTTTGATGCTGTACTTTTAGGCACATACACATTAAAGATGGCTGTGTCTTATTGGAGTATTGACCTCTTTATTATTATATAATGCTTCTCTTTATCTCTGATAATTTTCCTGGCTCTGAAGTCTGCTCTGTCCAAAATTAATATAGTTACTCCTATTTTCTGATTATATCTTTCTCCATTACTTTATTTTTAACAGACACATGTCTTTATATTTAAAGTGGGTATAGGGGTGCCTGGGTGGTTCAGTTGGTTCAGTGTCTGACCCTTGATTTCGGCTCAGGTCATGATCTCATGGTCTGTGAGATAGAGCCCCACGTCAGGCTCTGTGCTGGTAGTGGGGAGCCTGCTTGGGATTCTCTCTCTCCTCTCTCTCTGCCTCTTCCTCCTTCCCCAAATAAATAAATAAACATTAAAAAAAATAAAGTGGGTTTATTATAGACAACATATACTTGGGTCGTGTTTTTTTTTTTTTAATCTACTTTGACAATCTGTCTTTTTTTATAAGAGGTTATTTTTAGGTAATCTCTACACCCAACATAGAGCTTGAACTCTGAGATCAAGAGTCTCACACTCCACTGACTGAGCCAGCCAGGAGCCCCAGTCTCTGTCTTAATTGATGTATTTAGACCATTGACATTTAAAGTGATTATTGATATAGTCAGGTTAATATATACCATATTTGTTGCTATTTTCTATGTGTTGCCCTTGTTTTTTTATTCTTATCTTTGTCTTCCACACTTTTTCTACCTTTTCTGATTTTCACTAAAAACCATTTTATTCTTTTATTAGCTCATTTCAGATACTCTACCTCCTTCAGTCAATTTTATAATTTATAATTACCTAGAAAATGATACATCCCATCAAAATTTCAAGTTCGTTTATATATTTTTTGTGTAGATAGAATTTCCAAATAATTCTTTCCTTTCTGCCATTTTGTTGCCTTTCTCACTCCAAATATGTTTGGTGTTCTCTCTCTGTTAAACTTGGAATAACAAAAGTTTTTGTCTATTTCATAAGTCTTTTCATTTTGTGTCCTCCTGATTTTATTACTGAAATCTTTTTGCAGTTTTTATAGTTTAAAAGTATTTCTACTTTCATCTCTATTATGCTGTTCTTAAATTTCATTCATTCATTCATTCACTCACTCACTCATTCATTTATATCTTTCTCACTTTTGTAAGTTGACTGCTTTAAGCAAGACTATTTCATTTAAGGCTATCTATTCCAATGATGATACATTCCTGCCCCCACCAATAATAGGAGTCCAATATCATTATTCTGCCACCAGGTGGCTGGCTAGTGATACTGATATGGTGACATAGCAGGGCTCAGGGTTGACATCTGCTATTGGTGCACTGGGTACTCTTCAGTGGTAGGGGCCAGATCCCATACATAACTTCCATCCCTACCACCATACTTTCCATGAACTCATTGAGTAATCACTGGAGCGACCAAGGAAAGTGGCTGCTGATTGACATCCATGGAGCAGGTCATCTGGTCCATCCTTTGGCCATCTGATTATTGAGAAAGTCCTCAGTCCTTGGTTAGCATTCATAACTCTTCACAAATATTGTCATACTCTGGGTCAAAGTCAGGGCAATGGGAGTGGCTCACCAGGTGCAGGTGATAAAAGGGTGCATTGTTTGCAGAGAATTTAAAAATAATAATAAAGCCAACTATAAATTAGTCTTCCTTTTATTAGCAGCATGTGCTGGCAATCCTAAACAATGTCAGTGATACAATACTCTTCCCTCAAAAAATCTTTTGTTGATTTATGTTCTAAAAATTGCTTGCACCTGGGGTAGACCACTCCAAACACCTGCCCTTGGTATGTCAAAAGTTTCCATCCACTTACCCCCTAGACCTTCATATTGTCCATCCTCCAATATTATTTTTTTCTAGTCTCTGCCTACACAATCATTAGCCCCTATCAGTTTAGACTCAGAACACAGGACATCTCTGTTTCCAGGAAATGTGAACAAAAAGATGTACCATTTGCAATTCTGCCCATAGGGAGAATTTCTCTTCATCCTTGTCAGTTGTCATCATTGTCAATTCATCATTATCTTCATACACAATTGAGATTAATAAGTACAGAAGTCTGCATATAGTGCAGAATCATCATCCATAAATCAGGTTTCATGTTTTGTTTCCTTATTTAAATGGCCTTAGGGTGCTCTTCCTACCCATAAGGCTACATCAATGGGTTGAAGGAGATATGGTTATGCATCAAGGGTTGGAACACTCAGAATGGGCACCATATGCTCACACAGCTTACTGTTACCTTTAGACCTGCTAGAGCTCAGTCTCACAGGTCCCACTTACCTTATTGAAGAAATGCTGCTAGGCACACTTAATCTTATGGCTTGATAGATAACACCCAATTCATGATAGGCAGTTGATAGCAAACTAGATAGAGCCCACATCTAGGACAGCAACTGATTGGACTTCCTAATTAATTTTTCAAGAATCCAATAACATTCTCCAAAAAGATTTGTTGTCTTCACAGGTCATGGGATAGAAGAAGTCACCACTCCTGCATCTTTCAAGTTTGTAATGAAGTCAAATAATCTTTGCAATATCTCCAAGAGTGAGTATTACTTTTGATTTACTGTTCACTCATGTTCTTGAAGTTATTTCCAAAAAACTGTTCATAATAGTCCTTTACTATCCTTTTATCTCTCTCTCTCTCTCTCTCTTTTTGGGGGGGCGAGGAGAGAGAAGAGAACATGAGCAGGGGAGGGGCAGAGGGAGAGGAAAATAGAGAATCTGAAGCAGGCTCCACGCCCAGCACAGAGCCGACTCTGGGCTCCCTCTCACGACCATGAGATCATGACCTGTGCCAAAATCAAGAGTTGGAAGCTTAGCCAACTGAGCCACTCAGGTGCCCCTACTATTCTTTTAATACTTCTAGGATCTGTAATGATGAACTCTCTTTCACTCACACAACAGGGGCTTGTGTTTTCTTTCTTTTTCCCCATTGCCCTAACCATATTTTATCAATCTTACTAATCTCTTCAAAGAACAATTTTTTTACTTTGTTACTTCTTCTATTGTCTGTCCATTTTCTGTATCACTGATTTCATTTTTATACTTAATTTTGGTTAAGATTCCTCTTATTTTTTCTGTTATCTTAGGGTGGAAGTGTGGATTCTTGACTTTAAACCTTTTCTAATATAAACACTTAAAAGTATAAATTTCCCTCTGTGTACTGCTTTAACTGTTTCCTTTTAATTTGAAATATCTTCATTACCATTCAGTTTAAAACATCTTCTAATTTCCACTGTGATTTATTTGTTTTGATTCATAAATTATTTAGAAGTATATTGTCTAATCCAAGAACTTGAGAATTTTTTAGACAGTTTTTTGCTATTGATTTATAATTTAATTCTGTTGTTTTTAGAAAATATATTCTGAATAATTTTCTAAGCTCTATAACTTATGACACTTGTTTTAGGTCCCGAGAGTACAAGCCTAATCTTACTATTTGTAGTACAATAGGGTGTGGTACAAAGTAGGCACTCCATAAATATTTGATGAATAAACAAATGAATGAAGAGTAGCCACATTCAAACAGAATAAAGTGATGCACAAATTACAGAGGTCAAAAGAGAGTAGTGAAATCTCTACTCTAGTAGTGAAATGATGGGGGGCAGCAGCATTTAACTTTTCTACAGATGAGAGTGCAAAGTCCTTTTTCTGTTACAGTTGGATCTTGAGAAAGCACAGAAAGAATGTGAGAAATCCTGTAGCCAAAAGATGAGAACCAAGGATAAAGTCTTAAGAAACAAACAGCAAATGCTGGGGATAGAAAGAAAATAAGCCAAAGGGATCAGAATCTGAAGTGAGACTTCACCTCTCCAGGTAGTCAAGATTTGACTAGTTTATTAATTGTTATTTGTGGACTACCAATGATTTTAGAAAGCCTCATCGGGATTATGTGTATTTTAACAACTGACATATGGCCTAAGATACCTCTAAGTAAACCTATGTATTGGTTCTTTTGTTTCTAAACCAATGACTGTTGCTTTCAATGTCTTGAATGAAGTATCCCATAAAATACAATCACCAGCTAGATGTCCTAGTAGATGCTCCAGACATTTCAGTCCACCGGAGCCCCATCCACACAGAATGATTATGTAGAGCTGGGACACTCCCTGATTTAATGATTTAGATTGGTCAGTCTTACAAATAGTAGAGAAACAATCTCTCATATGGGAGCACCAGCTGGTCTTGTTACAGCGTAGAATTTCTTTACCCAGAAGGAGTTTAAACAAGAAAGAAATAAAGCATTTCATGATTAACTCCTTCCCCCAGGAAAACTGCTTTCTGAAAGCACATGTTTTGGAGTTTCTTACCTATACCATTTCACCCAATTGAAAATTAGAAGAAAATTGGACAAATTTTCACAGAATGCTTTTTTTTAGTGTAACTTTTTCTGTGTGGATACAACAGAACTATATCATTGGTTTCCATTCTTATCTTTAGTAGTTTAATTTTTCTACTTAATTTTGGTTAAGATTCCTTTTAATCCCATAGTGATGGTTGTTCAGATTGTTGCCAGTGTTTTGCTATTGTAATAAATACTACAGTGACTACTTTTCTTATTATGCTGTTATGATATTTACCCTTTAAAATAAATGTTAAAAAGTAGAATTTCATTTCTGTAGCCTGACTAGTTAGCAAAATTCCAAGCAGAGTAAATATTATGATGAGTTCTTTGACACCATTCAAAGAAAAAATTTTCTGGTTTTGTAAATTTTCTAACTTCTTATTTAAATTTCTTTAAAAATAGGGGCACCTGGGTGGCTCAGTCAGTTAAGCGTCCGACTTCAGCTCGGGTCATGATCTCTCAGTCAGTGAGTTCGGGTCCTGCATCGGGCGCTGTGCTGACAGCTCAGAGCCTGGAGCCTGTTTCAGATTCTGTGTCTCCCTCTCTCTCTGCTCCTCCCTCACTCATGCTCTGTCTCTGTCTCTCAAAGAGAGACAATGTTAAAAAAATGTTAAATGTTAAATGTTAAAAAATGTTAAATGTTAAAAATGTAAAAAAATGTTAAAAAAATGTTAAATGTTAAAAAAAAATTTTTTTAATAAATAAATTTCTTTAAAAATAAAAAAGCAACTTCTTAAAAGAAAAAAAAAAAGAACTCTAGGCCGAGGTTTGCAGCAGCTAGAAGCTTCTGGTGCAACTCTATTGACCACTGTGTCTAAAACTCACCTCTGCAGTTTGGAAGACAATAACTTAGGACACAAAAGGCTTCCAAGTCCCCACAAGGCTTTCTTTTTCACCTGGAAGAACGGAAAATACAGAATTCGGTAAGAGACATCTGTTTCCTCTATTTGGCTTTCCTTGGATTAAGATACTGCATTTTCTAATTGTTTTTCTCCCATTCAAGAGCTGCCTTTCCTTGAGAGGCAGAGCAGGGAGAGGTCTTTTTTCAGTCTTTGCTTCTGAGGCTTGGGAGCCAGTGTCCTCGCTGCATCTGGAGGTCACCTTTGCTGCAAGCTGTTCATGTATTTGACATGCTTAATCTCATCAATCAGACCTGAAGAGGCCTTCAGGCCTTCAACGATCCTGAAGAGGTGTTCAGACTCTTCTGGAATTAGGCATATATCAATATGGGGGACTATTACACCACAGACCAAATGATTTAGTATACATACACAACCTTTTAAGGTTAACTGCATGTTACACAAAATATTTTGTGAGAATATATGTTGACTGTATTCCCCTAACATCAGACTGTAAAATGTTAAATAAGGGGAAAAAAGTGCTATTTTGGAATAATTATTGTTACTTTTTGGAGTGTGGTTGGGAAGTGAAGTAGAAAAATAAGAAAATATGTTAGCTTACCAAGCACTCAAATAAATCGTATTTTCATGTTCTTTAGGTATTTAAGTTAATATTAATATATAAAAATTATATTTTGATACATTTTCTTACTTGTCATCAAGCTTCAAAATTTTCATGAAAATTCAGATTTATAAGAAAAAGTTAATTTCAGACGACATTATGGAAGGATTCATAATAGCTCCTTGCCCATGACTGCATACAGTCAATTAATCTCCCTGGGTCTTGGGTTCCTCATCAGTAAATGTTGAACTAAACAGTTTCTAAATAACCCTCTCACCCTAAATTCCATGATTCTATGTATTTTGAATGAAAAGATTCATTGCTCTATAAGTCACATATCTCTCTGAGGAATGCAAGGAGTTAACAAAAAAATCTGAAGATATAAATAAGGACTTTTTGTGAACTGCCAATAATCTATTATTTACTTGAAAATACCATACAAATAGTTTATTGATGTAGTCCTTTCTACAAGAGTTTCAATTTAAGAGGAAAACACACACACACACACACATACACACACACACACACGCAAAGAGGAAATCACTATTCTAGCTCTATGTATGTAGTATGGCAGGGTTGGGAGAAAACTTTCAAAAATCTTCCTCAACATTGGAAAGAGTAAGGACAAGCTTGGAAGACTGGAAAAATCTGGACTTTGAATCACAGATGAAAAAACTTCAGTTTAATCAAGTATGAGGTCATGTTTCATGTGGTCTATTTATTTTCTTCTGCTGCTTTGTAATGCAGTTGTAGATGCTGAATTTTAATGAAACTCTTCATGGATTGATTGGTGATAATGCTAATCAATTTTGAACATTACATCTAATTGTTTTATGACCCAGTTTGACTATTTCAGACCCAGAATAAAGGCAGCAGAATGGTGAAAGAACACCAGATAAAGCCAGGGAGACCTGGATTACAGGCTATATTCTATGACCTTGGACAAATGGACTAACCTTCTGGGTCTCAGTTTCCTCTTTTATAAAATGAGAATATTGAATTGCTTAGGTCTCTTCCTCCTTTAAGACTCTATGGTTCTATGAAAGAGCTGGCCAACAGTTCTTCTCATTGCCTATCAAGATTCTAATTCATCCCTGATTCTAATTCTAATAGAATTGATTTACAATCAGAATTTCTTGCTTTCACAATAATAATGACAATAATGACAACAAACCATCACTCTTTTACCCCTTCTGGCTCGTGAGTGTCCCATTCTCAAATATAGGATCCAACTCTAGAAATGGGAAGAGAGGCTCACAGATAGAAAGAAAGGAGAGAGAATTTGAAAAAGCTCAAGCACAGATTTTCACCCCAAGGGATAAGGAAATGGAATAGGCATATTAATGTAGATTCTTTACTGAAGATGGCATTAGCCTAACTCAAACAAATGCAGGCAAATTAAGGGAATTTATTAACTCTCGTAAATAGAAGGTTTGGAAGATTCATCTGGCATCAGGTACACCTGGATTAAGGCTCATAAATGGCAATATCAGGACTCTGTATCACCCCGTTCTTTGACAGGGTGTTCTACAACAGGTTCTTTCCAGATCACCAACAAGATGGCAGCTGAAAGCTGAAGACTCTAAATCTATATAAGCTTAATAACCAAGAAAGAGAAACATGTTTTGTTTTGTTTCCCAAATAACCCCAGGAGAAAGTGCCAGAAATGAATAATCTGTTGATCTGACTTGATCACATACTCATCTCTGTACCAATCAGTGTGGCCTATGGGATGGGTTCCCTGACTTATGGGTACAGTGTAGGTGATGTTTCCACTTCTGTAGCTGAAGAAGGGAGTGTACCCAGGCCTATGAAACACACATGGAATGGGCTGCTCATAGGAAAGATGGGTTTTGTATTCTAAACAAGTGGGGAAATCATGCTAGAAAGATCACAGATGGAAGGTCACTAACATAGATTTCATTGGACATTGTGAACCAAGGGTAGAAGGTAGTTACCTTGGATGATGAGTTCTGATAAAAATGATTCTGAGCTATGTGAAGTCTCACTATCGACGAGTGTGAAGACTGATCAGCAATGTCTGCGGTGGACACTGTGCCACTGAGCCAATAGAGGTACACAAACCTCACACTTGCTATCCCTTCCTAGTGTGAACTCATGATTCATTTCCTACCAAGTATGGTCAATTCAACCACCAGCTCTTTAGAATATCACAAGGATAGGCCCTTCTTTTGAAAATTCCCATTTGTTCATGCTTATAAAGCTACTGGGATCCTTAGAGATGGGAACCCCTCCTATGTTGGAAATTTTGACATTTTATTTGAAGTTATGCAAACCTTTAGGACACAAAGAATGATCCTAGCTAGCAATGGTTCTTAACAAAGAATGTACATCAGAATCACCTAGGTAGTTATTTTTAAAATTTTTTTATGTTTATTTTTATTTTTGAGAAAGAGAGACAGAGCATGAGGAAGGGACGGGCAGAGAGAGAGAGAAGGAGACACAGGATCTGAAGCAGGCTCCAGGTTCTGAGCTGCCAGCACAGAGCCCGAAGCGGGGCTCAAACTCACGAACCATGAGATCATGACCTGAGCCAAAGTCGGTCACTCAACGGACTGAGCCACCCAGGCACCTCTAGGTAGTTATTTTTAAATATATATGACTGGCCTCTAACCCCAAACTTTCTGATCCAATACAGCTTGGTAAGATCCTAGAATAGTGAAACAGAACTATTATCTATGAAAGTTATACATGCTCATAGTAAAAACAAACAAAACAGGACAGAGAGGTACAACATGAAAAGTAGAAAGTCCCTTCCCAAGGAAGGATTTAGGGGGGGGGAAGGGGGGAAAAGGAAATTTTCCTTTGTCTTACATAAATGTCTATATTGTTTGAAATGCTTTTTTATAACACGTCTGAATCAGTTTTGTATTTTACAATGAGCGTGATAATCTAAAACACTTATTTCTATCAGAAACTACAATGTCCCTGCCAGCCAAATTGTCATCACTGAGACTATTCTATTTGCAGGTAACAAAAATGGCATAAAATACTTTTAAAAGTTCTCTTGGAGGGGCACCTGGGTGGCTCAGTCAGTTGAGTATCTGATTTCGGCTCAGGTCACAATCTCATGGTTCATAGGTTCAAACCTGCGTCAGGCTCTGTGCTGACAGCTGAGAACCTGGAGCCTGCTTCAAATTCTGTGTCTCCTTCTCTCTCTCTGCCCCTCTCCCACCCGTGCTCTGTCTCTCAAAAATAAATAAATGTAAAAAAAAAAAGTTGTTTTTGAGACAACATGCTTTTCTTACTCCCCTGAAGTTAACCCTGTGGACAGTTTATATATTCTTTCAGAAGCTTCCTAACATATAAATAAATATATATATATATATATATATATATATATATATATATCACAAAGGAGGCACAAACCCAAAGTGTGTGTGTGTGTGTGTGTGCGCGCGCGCGCATGTGTGTATACCTCCTTTTATTATGGTAAATGATGGAATTATATTATACCTCCTTTTATTATGGTAATTGATGGAATTATACTATTATGCATATCCCGTTCTACAATTTGCTTTATTTCCTTAATTATTTGGGCCTCTTTCCCATAGGATCTACCTATATTTTCATAAAATCTACCTCCTTTTAGTGACTTCATAATATTCCAAGATTTTTCCCATTTACTAATAATGCTCAGCCCACATTCTTTTAAATATTTATCTGGTCGCTGTGCAAGTACAGCTATGGAATATATTCTTACTTAAGTCACATTAGTATATATATATATATATATATATATATATATATATATATTTAAAATTTTTGATGAACACTATTGAATTGCCCTCCAAAAAATTACACCAACTTACAGACCCACCTACACTGTACAGCAATATCTGTCTTCCCTATTCTCAGATGTCAAGTATATTTCAAAGAAAGCTTCCCAGGTCACCTTGAAACATAATCCTGATCAAGAACCACTGTGCTTGAAGGCTGTCACCTAAAAAAAACCTGTTATTTGTTTTTAGAATTGTTTTATATCTTAAGATACCTCTTAGAATAAGAAGTCATATGTAGAAAGACTAAATTCTAGGACTCATATCCATTTGGATCTCTTTATATCCTATAACTGGTATTGAATGCTAGGGGCCTGTGAGACTTTGGATGAAGTCTCCTGCATTAGCATTTCTGGCCATGGAAGCCACCCAGAGATTCAATTTAGTGGCTGCAAGATGAAGCTTTTCTGTCTGGACTTTTCTCTGGCCTGGGAGCCATAGTGTGATTCTGACTGCTCAGAGATGGCTTAGGCAAGGCTGAGCACATCCAGAGGAACAAAGCATTTAGAACTTTCTTTTAAAAAAAAAAAAAAAAAAGCTTTTTTTGTGGGGGAGGAGGGGCACCTGGGTGGCTCAGTTGGTTGAACGACCGACTTCGGCTCAGGTCATGATCTCGCGGTCCATGAGCTCGAGCTCCACGTCAGGCTCTGCGCTGACAGCTTGGAGCCTGGAGCCTGCTTCAGATTCCATGTCTCCCTCTCTGTCTGCCCCTCCCTCACTCATGCTCTGTCTTGCTCTGTCTCACTCTCTCAAAAATAAATAAATCTTAAAAAAAAATTTTAAGTAGCTTTTTTTTTAACATTTATTTTTGAGAGACGGAGCAAGACAGAATGTGAGTGGGGGAGGGGCAGAAAGAGAGAGGGAGACACAGAATCCAGAGCAGGCTCCGGGCTCTGAGCTGTAAGCCCGGAGCCCAATGCAGGGCTTGAACCCATGAATTGCGAGATCATGACCTGAGCCAAAGTCAGATGCTTTATTGACTGAGCCCCCCAGGCACCCTGAGAACTTTCTTGAATAGAGATTTCCACAAGAATAAAGTATAACCGCAGGTATTTTAGACCCACACTCATACACACACAACATTTTGTGGTGAGAAACAATGTTGTATATTCTTAACTTTGAGGAGATTTAGCAATTGGCCAGGAAAAGTGTGAAGTTTCTCAAGTTTGTGTTAGGGTACCTGAATTACATTTATGGCATTGAATAGGCGAATTCCTAACCTATGGGACTAAATAAAGTACCCAGATAATCTAAAACGATTATTTCAGTCAATAACTACAATGTCCATCCCAATCAAACTGTCTTCACTGAGGTTGTTTTAGTCGCTAGTGACAAAAGAACAATTTAAGCTAGCTTAATACACAAACAAAACAAGATGTGGGCACATTAGTATTAGGATACAGGGTTGCTCACAAACACGGAAGGCAGGGATTGTGAAAGGGACTAGACACATGACTGAAGAAGCCCCATGTTTCCCAGTCAGTACTTGCCTCTACCTCATACTTCTCCCTCCACTTAGCCTTTTTTATCTCCTCTGTTCTCTCTGCAGGGCAACACTCCATGCCTTTGCCAACCCTTGTGGGCAGATGGATATTTCACTGCTCTTGAACTTCCATCAGCTCCATTTCAATAACATGCTGGGTCTCCCCGGGCTATCTCAGAATCTGATTTTCAAATTTTTGAGAGAATCCAACTGGCCCATTCAACCTTGGCCAGAGAAGGTGGGTTCATGTAACAGTACACTAGCAGCTAAAGTTTATCGGGTGCTAACTACACTTTATCAGCATTACCTTTATAGAGCCTTTGGGGCCCTCCTTTATCAGGACACTGGTACAGTTTTCAGAAAAAGAGGGTTAATTGCGAGTTGTGCAGATGTCCTAAAAGATGTCCATGACTCAAATCTTTCTCTCAGAGCATGAGAAAATTATATGCAGAGAGAAAGACACGCACATAAAAAGCTAACTTGAGCCTTGTACTCAGTTCAATAATGCCGCAATGGGAATAAGGACAGGACTTAAAGAGTCCCAAATACCTGAGTTCTAATTCTAACTCCAACAAGTTTATGAACTGTGTGGCTTGGAAAAGTTCCTTTACCTCTCTGCTCAATTCCCTTTTCTTTCTGTGAAAGCGTGATAATAGTACATATCGCATGCCACAGTGTGCACAGAGTGATTGAGTTCCGCTACCTCTGAAGCCCCTAAACATCAGCAAGTAGTTATGAATGCTTCCTCTGTAACAAGGAAATGTCCAAAAGAGATGGGCCCCAACAGGAAGGGAAAGATGGAGCAGTAAGGAGTCTGCTTGCCCTGGTGAGCATTATCATTATATATAATATCACTATATAATAATAAGAGCTAATAGTTCTCAATTATTGTGTATACTGTGGGGGAGGTGCTTTACATATATTTATGTATATTAGCTGAGTTACCATTATTGCCCCATTTGGAGGCACAGAGAGCCTAAGTAACTTGTCCTAGGTCACACAGCTAGTAAGCTGCAGAAGTAGGACGTGAGGATAGACAGTCTGGCTCCAGAGCTCACATCTTAGTCACTACTCTGCAGTGCCTTCAGGCCAACTGTATCATAGTCTATCCTGCCATGTGTCCCTGAACTAGAGAGGTGTTTGTGGATATACCGGCACAGAGAGAAGACAGTGTGCCTTCCAGTTTTCAAACTTGCTAGAATCCCCCCCCCCCTTGTTTATTCCACATGCCCCCTTTAATGAGGTTACCTCATCAGAATTAATGGATTGTTATTCTTCTTGATCCATGGTGTAAATTGTAAACTCTGAGATAGTTTGCCTACCACACTTAGTTTAAGATTTGGAAGGTTTACTTGCAAAAGCTCTTAGAAGCACCCATGAATAAACAAGAGTGAAAAGTTAAACCAAGGATAGACATTTTTGTTTGCACTTTTTTTCAAATCTATCCAAACAACTGGATTCAAAAGCTTTCTCTGACACCATAGGCAAATACTTCTTCCCCAGGCACAGACAGCCTGTCAGAGACAACACAGGCCCACTGCTGTGATACTTGGAGAAATTTATAAATGATGCAAAACTTCATATTTTTGCCAGGTTCTGCCTTAAAAGAGTCCCAAAGAGCACAACATCGATGAGTGGTAGTGAAAGCTGATGACTTCTAAGAGAATCAGAGGACATACATGTGGGCAGACGCCATTGGTCAGCTGGCCTAACTCCCATTCTCAAAACCCACCTCCTTTGGCATCCTCCATTATAAAGGCTAGAAAAGTCTAATATTTGCCTTCCTGCTCTGCTGCAGCTAGGGCTGGCTATGTCAAACAGTTTGAGTTCCAATGAGGGATAAGCAGAATTCTCCAGGGGTTTCTGACAAATCTTTGCTTTCCTGATATAAAGGACAGATGTCACTGGCCCCACTTCTTCTGTCCACTGCCTTCTGTTTCTTCTTCTTCTTCTTCTTCTTCTTCTTCTTCTTCTTCTTCTTCTTTAATGTTTATTTATTTATTTTGAGAGAGAGAGAGAGAGCGCACATGCACGTGAATGAAGGAAGGGCAGAGAGAGAAGGAGACAGAAAATCCCACGTAGGCTCCACCCTGTCAGTGCAGAGCCCAACAATGGGGCTCAATCCCATGAACCATGAGATCATGACCTGAACTGAAATCAGGAGTCAGGTGCCTAACCAACTGAGCTACCAAGGTGCCCCCATTTTTTGCCTTTTAATTCTACACCTATCCATATATCTTTTAGAAATCTCCCAGAAGTTGGGTTAAAGACCATTGCTTAATCAAATCACTAAAATGACTCATAGGGCACTGATAATCAAAATGAGTTCTCTTTATAGTTTATCTCCTAATGATAATACTTATTTTTTTAATTTTTTTTTTATTATTTTTTTTAACGTTTATTTATTTTTGAGACAGAGAGAGACAGAGCATGAACGGGGGAGGGTCAGAGAGAGAGGGAGACACAGAATCCGAAACAGGCTCCAGGCTCTGAGCAGTCAGCACAGAGCCCGACGCGGGGCTCGAACTCACGGACCGCGAGATCGCGACCTGAGCCGAAGTCAGACGCTCAACCGACTGAGCCACCCAGGCGCCCCGATAATACTTATTTTAATGTAACACGAGTATCCCATTGTTAATGGTAGGGTGGTATCATGCATTGTAACCAAACTTACTGTTAGTCTAATACACACATGAAGTCCAAAAGAGCGTACAAAACCATTTTTTACTCTAGGCCTTAGTTGTGTATTTCAAGTTTACAGAGTTCGTGGTTGAGAGAAATGGCTGTGGTCGTTTGTTCTACTTCACCCTTCTCCAGCTCTCAAAAAGATCCTCCTAAACAGGCCCTAAAGGTCACCCATGTGAGCACCCCCTCCTGGACACTAGGAAACCAACCTCTCACTCCCTGAACACCCTCTTCTCTTCCCCTACACCTAGAGATGGGTGGAGAGATTCATGGGAGCCAAATGAACCCCATTAATTAATATCATTGAGTACATAACAGGCAGTCAAATGTTCATTAAAAGAATAAATTAAAAAGGAGTATCTACCATAGAGTATGGGTTTCTAGAGAGGTTTTCCAGAGAATGTGGTCTGTCTTAGTCACTTTGGGCTGCTACAACAAAATACCACAAACCGGGGGCTTATAAACAACAGAAATTTATTTCTCTCAGTCTGGAGACTGAGAAGTCCAAGATCGTGGTGCTAGCAGATTTGGTGTTTGGTAAGAGTCGATTTGGTGTCTGGTAAGAGTCCACTTCTTCATGGATGGCTGTCTTCTCACTGTGCCCCACATGGCAAAAGGGACAAGGGATCTCTCTGGGGCCTCTTTTATAAGGGCACTAATCCCATTCATGAAGGCTCCTCCTTCATGACCTGATCACCTCCCAAAAGGGATCCCTCCCAAAGGGGATCCCTCCCTAATTTAGGTACTTCCTAATACCATCCCCTTGGGGGTTAGGATTTTAACATTTGAATTTTGAGAGGACACAAACATTCATTCCAAGCATGGTCTAAACAGTCTTGGACATCATTTGTGACTTAGCCAAGTGGAGAGGCGATAGGGAGAGCAAGCCAGAAAGAATCCACAGCATGAAGCAAGGTGTTTTATATGAATACAAGAGTGGTGCACTGGGAGAAGTAGAAGTAATTTCGTGCTGCAAAAGTATGGAGTGCGAAGCAGAGAAGTTGGCAGAGATTGAATCAGCATGGCTGTTGGCGATGCAGAAATGTTTGAAGGGTTTTTAAGAAAGAAATTGTGGTTGCTTTGGATTTCACAAAAATCACTTTGGGGACAGTTAGGGGGGTGGATTCAAGACAAGAGACTGGATTCAAGGGAGGGAGGCTCATTTTGAGTTCCTGGAAAATAAGCGGCCATAAAGTTCAAACTAGTTAATCCATTCCCAAATATACTAAAGCACAAATTTCAACATTTCAAAGCACTCCACTGTGTTGAATTCAAGTCAACCATGTGCAGAGCTGTGTACCAGCCAGGCAGTGAAAAGCAAGGCTGACCCAAAGGGCCCCCAGTCTCTCTGAAAGGGAGGTGGCAAAAAAGACTAGGGAGAAGGATGGGGAAGAACCTAACTGTGAGTAAGCAAGTGCCTGGTGTTGGGGGCACCTGGCACTTTCACCACTTCTCATCCCTTACAGCTCTGGCGATTCTGAAGACCAGAAGGTGAGAGCCACAACCAAGAACATACAGTGACCAGCCGGGAATAGTCTCTGGCTCGTAGACCCAATTTGGGGCCCTAAATTCCAGATGACAAAACCTGCTGCATAAAAATAGTTCAATTAAACTCTAAAATAAAATGATCCCTTGTTCTTAAAAACAAAACAAGCACAGTTTTTCAGCAAAATGTCACGAACCTGCATGAAACTGTAATTTGGGAAGTTGTAAAAATATGGCTGTGCCACCCCGCCAGCCAACGCCTGTCACGTGACCATAGAAATCGGGCTCCGCCCTGGGGCTCCACCTTGCCTGGTCCGTGCGAGGCTGTGTGAGGGTGAAACCGGGGTGGGAGGTCAGCTACACAAGATGGTCCATTTAACAGCTGATCTGCTGGGACCAGTGCCTAAGAAGTTAATTTCTAGCTTTGAGATGGTTTCTGGTAATTGTAGGTAATTTAAAATATAATTTCAATTTAGTTGGGAAAAAAAAAAACTCTGTTTGCAGTGTTTGTGCTCATCACTCTAATTTAAGGTCTAGAATGTGGGATGAACTGCGCTTCAGTACACGCCCATTTTGCATCTTCCTGATTTTACCACCAGTGATTATAAAAACAGCCTCAGCAAACCTCAGTCTGCATTGCAAGACAGATGCGGCAAAGCTCAGATATAAAGTTTCACATTGCTGGAAGGTTAACTGTTGTGCATGTTAATGATTATCAGACAGATGAAGAAAACCACAAGGCTCCAAAATGCAAAAGCCCCTCAAAAAAATCCAACTTGCCCATGTTTATAATAAGGCCACTTTATTATTACTTTTTTTCAAAGAAGGATGACTATGGCTGAGCTCAGTGTGGTCTGCATATGCAAGCTTAATGGAGGAATAATGACACAAGGCTGCTTGTGAGCGGGCCAAGAGAGCTTCTCTCCGGGCCATGTGTTAACAAAGTGCTCCACGCTGAGCCCCAGCATCTACAATTTTGCAGGGTTCAGAGACTTCCTACCAGAGTGAGATCGAGTATTTTAAACGTACAGGTTTATTTTAAGTGAAGGAGAAACTTAAGGATGTACTGTGTGCGGTTTTATAGAGATTTTTGAAAACTTGTCCAAAATGTGAATGGGAGGGCGACTCAATGGCAGGCACCCTGGTAATTATTTAGAACCCAAAGCACTATCATGAGCCAAATCAGCCACTGTTGCTCACCTAGCACACATGCAGCCAAATGATTAAGAAAATAGCTGAAATGAGCTCTTGATCCGACAACCTCACACACAGTCTTCCATTTACCAGCTTGCAAAACTCTCTGGAATAAAGTTTAGGGCAGAAAGAGTACTGCTTTGTGATGACAATGACACTGTGTTAATATTGGCACTGGAAAGCACACTCTGAGTCTGAAAACTGAGGGTCAGGGGTCAGAATTTGCTAGTTGCTGGTATCTAAAACCTGCCTTCAAAAACAAACTCAAGCTAAAGTCACCAAGCAATCGCCAAGCAATGCCACTTAGATCATGAAGATGCCTGGAAAGCTTTCAAATGGAGCTTAGAAGTTTAACGATTAGGCAAACAAAATGTGCTCCACAGTAGCAGAACCAAATTAATCTGGCTTTGCCAATAATGATTCAGACAAACAAACAAAAATAACCTTTTAAAAAAAACTGACGATTAAAAATTATTACATGTACCCAATTAAAAAAAAACCCTCAAATATTACCAAATATTTGAGGTCTCCAACCTCAAACTTCTGTAGCCCTCAGTCTCATTCCCTTGCTATCAGTTTTTGTGCGTGTGTGCTATAATCTATGCATATCTAAGTATGTGGATGTATGTCACATACACACAGTGGTGGCTCAAAATTTCTACATAGTAGGGGCTGAGGGGCTGTAATCTGACTGCATGTGGGTAAACTGCATAAAACTACATTTGCCTAGTATTTGACATAAGTAAGGACATACAAATGTGAGCACCAATAGAAATGAGTACAGCAATGAATTATAAACCATTGAAAAACTGAGAATTCATCAGTCCACACTAATAACAAATACATAGCAAATAATAAATAAGCGGGAGAGGGGTCTTGGGCTACAGTGAATGAAGAAGTACTGGAGATGTAGGAACATTTTGCAACCATGATAATAAAGATTGGATCAGACAGGAGTCATCCATGGATGCTCATCTGGGAGGGAATTCTGATGAGGACCAGGATATTTGTATCATCTTAAAGTGCCTCCCTGGGGACTGCTCATTAACTATAAAGGGGGGGGGGAGCAGTTATTTTATAATGGAGAATTTGGACAACACCTTGACCAAGTCATCGAAATTAACATTACTGGTGAGAACAGACACTGTATCCTGAAGGACATAATACCAACTATGCAGTACTCTGGCCTGGAGTGCACGACTTCAATCTAATCATAAGGAAACATCGGGGAAACCCAAAATGAGGAATATTCTATTTTTAAGTTTTCTTTTTATCTATCTATCTATCTATCTATCTCTATTTATTTTGAGAGAGAGAGTACACGAACATAAGTTGGAAGGGGCAGAGAGGGAGACACAGAGAATCTCAAGCAGGCTCCACACTGTCAGTGTAGAGCCCACTGTGGGGCGCAAACTCACAAACTGTGAGATCATGACCTGAGTCGAAATCAAGAGTCAGAGGCTTAACTGACTGAGCCACCCAGGTGCCCCAGGAATATCCTATTTTTAAAATGTGGGGGCAGGAGTAAAAGAGGAGAGAGGTGGTGGTGAGGATTTTATTCTTCAAAAATGCCAATGCTATAAAAGACAAAGACTATGAAAATGTTCCAGATTAAAGGAGGCCAAAGAGATATGACAGCCAAAGGCAATGCCAGAGCCTACATTTGATTCTGTGCCAGAAGGGGAAAAAAGGTATTGTGAAAAAGATTATTAAACCAACCAACAGAATTAAAATTCAAATAGGGGAGATAAAAAGCCAGTTGTAGGGTCGGTACCAGTGCTTCTGTCAAACAACAGCCCCATCAGCATGACCCTCAGTCTGGGAGTTCTGAGTCCTTAAAGAGCACTTGGGGGGCGCCTGGGTGGCGCAGTCGGTTAAGCGTCCGACTTCAGCCAGGTCACGATCTCGCGGTCCGGGAGTTCGAGCCCCGCGTCAGGCTCTGGGCTGATGGCTCAGAGCCTGGAGCCTGTTTCGGATTCTGTGTCTCCCTCTCTCTCTGCCCCTCCCCCGTTCATGCTCTGTCTCTCTCTGTCCCAAAAAAAAATAAATAAACGTTGAAAAAAAAATTAAAAAAAAAAAAGAGCACTTGAAGCTTCTGCCCACAAAGCTTCTGCTTTGTCCAGGCAACCAGGAGGTGACAAAGCTTCAAGGAATGAGAGGCTGTTTCTGTGGCAGGAACGAGGGGCCACTTTAAGTTTTGCTTCAGGAATTGGAATTTTATACTATATCAGTGATGCAGGCTCAAGATTGAGAATCTCATAGAAACTGCATCATGAATTCCTTTCTGGTCCCCTCAGGTCAGCTTGTGCTAAGCTCACTGAAAACTTCATCTTCACTTAAGTTCATTTAAAATTCATACAAACTCCATTTAAGTAAAGAATAGTGTGTGGCAAGTGTAGGTGGCTACTAATTGCTTGGGAAATAAATAAAAATGAATGAATGAAGGGTGCTTGGGTGGCTCAGTCGGTTGAGCGTCAGACTTGGGCTCAGGTCATGATCTTGCTCTGCGTGAGTTCGAGCCCCACGTTGGGCTCCGTGTTGACAGCTCAGAGCCTGGAGCCTACTTAGGATTCTATGTCTCCTTCTTTCTCTGTCCTTCCCCCACTCGTGCTCTGTTTCTCTCTGTCTCTTAAAAATAAACATTAAAAATTTTTTTAAAAATGAATGAATGAGTGAGTGAATGAATGCACAAATAAACAATGAAGACATTTGAGTAATGCTCTGATAATGAAGACTACTAGTATGACTTATGTTGGAAAAAACAAAAAGAAAGTATGTTTTTTTTTCCTTAGCTCTCTTTGAGCTGTGCTTAGGTAATGTCATTTCCCTGTATTTGCTCCCAAATGTAAATGCTTCTGTATTTGAACCAATATTAAGTGTGGCAATATAAAACAGAGTAAAAAGGAGAAAAACTCCTTTAAGGGACACATGGAAACACAATGTGCTCATTGCCAGCCTTCTCATAAGGGAGACGAGAATGGAAAATTAAACATATAACATAAGAAAACTATAATGATTTTACATTCAAATGAAACCTTGAGATAAACATGCATGTGAGGAGTGAAGGTAATGATTAGGTAAGAAAATAAAGGTTTGAGCAAAGCAGAATCTGTAATTCATCTTGACAGAGAAAAGGAAGCTGAATCAAAGCGCATCAGGCCCTTGAATGCAGAAGGAAGCCAAGACGTGCACACAGGGCTGCTGGTGCCAGGTAAGCACCCATGGCCAGGTTCTGCTTGGCTCTAGAGTGGTGGGAGTTGATATTCTCTAGCCGAGTGATATTAGAAAATTTGGAAATTTGTTCCAAAAGCAAGAAAATGTCAAGGAGAGGAGGTAATATTTCTCAACAAAACAAAACAACAACAAAACACAGGCATAGAAGTGTCCAAGAGCCTAAAGAAAATCATCCTACAGTGTTTATTGACCATACTGGACACCTAGGAACCTTTCCCATGTTTCTACGTCTACTTCAACTTCTAATACAGCACTTTGATTTTGCACTGGAGAAATGATCCTTTCCCCCGCTGAATGCATTACATTGGGGCTGTCAGCCAAGTTGTGTATTTCAGACACCTGGCCTTATAGTAGTAGAGATAAATAGATTTATCCATTGAATGAATGAATGAGCGAGCCCAACCATCCTTTAGCCAGGTAATAAGACACCTTTCTCCCTGAGATTGGGTCCTAAGTCTATGACATTTGTCATAGACTAAAACAATTCCAGAGGTCAGTTCATCCTTACAGAGATGTTCTAATAAGACTATCCATTTTTGTTTCCTAGATCCTGGGAGTTCTCTCCCATGATTCCTGTCCTTTAGAAGCCAGGTGCTTAAGCTTTCTGTTTTATTCTAAGAACTTCCACATATCCTTCCAATAAACGCTCCCTCTGCTTAAGTTATTCGAAGCTCATTTCTGCTGCTTATGAACAAAGAACCATGACAGACACACATTTCCCAGCTTGTCCCCTATGGAGTACACCAATTATTATCCCCAAATATGGTCTTGGTAATAAGGGGTTAGAGGAAGTTTATGAATTTTTCTTCCTGCTTTTGTTTCCATGTGTCTAGTTGATTTCACCAAATACACTTAACACACAGGAACTTGAGGAGCTGAAATAAAAAATTTCAGTTCTTGGCATTCCCCACAGGAACTCTTTATTATTGTATCTAAAAGTATCTATTGTTCAATAGATTTTAGTCAGAGTTATGTGTATTTATGTTAAGAAACCACTTATTTCTAGATTAATTTCAAAGGGTATATTTGCAATTTACCAATTTGTAAAGTCCCACCTACTACAAATTTCCTCCTGATTTTCACATCCGCTCAGGAATAGCTTGAAGCAAGAACAGAGTATCACTTTTGCTGCTAAAGTTTCAACTTTCCAAGTTTGTCTAGCTATGTAAAGAACAAATTTAAACAAATCCTAGCATTATCCATTTTCAAAAATACAATTTAAATATCTGGTTTTATTTAGCAGCCTAGTTACTTTTTATTGAATTGAAAAGACTAGAGAAAATGGTTATTGCTATCTTGTTTTCAAGTAATTATTTTTTAAGTAATTAAAAAACCCACTGATAAGTTTTTATTGTCTTGGCCCTGATTTTACTGTCTACTACAGTACTGAGCACTTAACAGATGTTTAAGAAATAGTGGTAAATCCATGAACAAATGCTTTGTTTTTAATTGTGGGGCAATTTTGGTTTGATTCATCACCAAGATTTGGTTAAAGAGAATCTATTACATAGCCATTTTTAAGTTAGTGGACACAAATGGTCACGGCAACTGGCGATTTTTGATGGTTCCACCAACTTTGCAAAAGTTTGAGGGTCCTAAAATGGTCTGATTATAGAATGAAAGCCTATAGTGCTGCCTGGGATGATCCTGTGGTAAGATTAATACTCCAGAGGTCCCCCTCTCCAGGCACCTCACCTGTGCTCTCGATATCAAGCTGTAGGGCTAGGCTTTATCTGAAACCACATCCTTTACTGGACCCTTCGCTTCCCCTATCCTGTTTCCCTTATTACCTTACAGATTCTTCCTAAAGAGAAACCAAATCCATATCTCAGGCTCTGCTTCTAGTGAATCCAACCAAAGACAACATGCTACTATCCAAATAGAAGTATTATATGACAATACCTATTTGAAATTTTACCAAATGTGTGGATGACTGCAAAGGATATATCATCATTGTATAGAATCAGCACAGATAAATGACAACTGTAATTTATTGAGGGCCTTCTTTGAAGACATGATCTCCTTCAATTCTTCTCATAATTTTCTTAGATAGGTATTACCACTCACACTTCCAAAATAGAAAGGTTAAGAATCAACAACATCAAACAGCCCATCCAAAGTCAGATAACCACTACATGACAGTTTATTTTTAATATTTCCCCAAAGGTCTCAGAGATTGATCAAAATACTCTGAAAGAAAATGTCCATGGCCCTCTAACTTTCCATTCTTCAGAAGTTGTGGGATAAAGCCCAAGTGGTCACTTCAGAAATGACTGCTATGTTTTAAGCCTTACTTATGAGATCCAAAGCAGATTTTTTTTCTTAAAAAAAAAAAAAAATCTAGTCTTATCACATTGACTCCTTTGTTAACTATAAAAAATAAACCAAACAACTTCTCCATAGCCAAACGGAGAGGGTGATGGTTGTTAAAACAGCATTTTAGTTTTAGAATTTGAAAATGAGAGCAGGTAAAGAGCATGTGACCCACTCTCAACCAGAAATACCAAAAAGCCTTTGTTAGGGAACCAGATGAAGCAATTATAAGCATCTTCACAGACTTCCCTTGAAAAGTTTATGTGCTCTGTCATCAGTGGGGTTATCTCAACCTTTTCTGGGTCTACTTTTATGTTCAGCCTGGCTTACCTCTTAGGATAATAATCTCCTGAGTTCCATTCCCATCAAGAAAAGAAACACTACATGAATGCAACCCTAAAAATGCAAAGACACATACAGTTCAGTCCTCAAATAGGTCATACTTTAAAAAAGTCAGTCTGAAAGTTCAAAAATAATTATAAAAGAAATTCATATGCTAAGTGAAGTAAGCCAGACACAGAAGGACAAATGCTATATGGTTCCGTTTGCATGAAGTACTTAGAAGAATCAAATTCATGGAGACAGAAAGTAGAATAGTGGTTACTAGGAGGTGGATGGGGAGGAGGGGGAAAAGAAAGTTATTTAATGAGTCAAGTTTCAGTTTGGGAGGATTAAAAAGTTCTGGAAGCAACCGTGGAGAAGGCCGCACAATGCAAATATACTTAATGCCACTAAACAGTAAACTTTAAAAAAGTTAATATGGTAAATTTTATCTTATGTATATTTCACCACAATTATTTTTTAAAAAAGAAATTCTCACTCTTCCCATATTTTCTTTAATTCTCTCCCCAGCTTTCTCAAAATCCACACTCACCAACATCACTCTCTTCCAAATCTACCTCCAAGCTTCTTAAAACTGTACCCTGGCCTTTATCTTTTATCTCCCTTCTCCCCTCCTTTTTCTCATGAGTCCACATCATTTAAGCACACGAGAGATAGAACCTCATCTTGGGGTGGGGGAGGGAAAAATCATGAGCCAGCAAGGTCCTCTGCAGTGAGCAGAATGGAAAAGGCTAGATGTAATCATCCATAGTAATTTTAATTTCATCACACACACTTTATTTTATGCTTAATCTTTTCTCCAACTTCAAGTGCTTCTAATCACCTGAGATTTGATGAACAAATCTGTACTTTCCACTGACATCATTATTTCACAGTCTTCAGATCATTCCTCAGCCCCATGTTTACTGTGGGTTTATACACTGGGTAGAGATTTTAGAGCAAGGAGTTCTCAACTTTGGCTACAAGCTAGAATCACCTGGGAAGCTGAGGGTCTTGAGGCCTAGGCCACAGCCCCCAAAAGCTAAATCAGTGACAGCCAGGGGTAGGGACCCAGGCAACTGTATTCTTTTTTAAATTCCCAATGATCAGCTAAGTGTAGCAACCAATGGTTCAGAGGGGTTTCTCAAACGTTAAAGAATATAACAATTACATAGAGATCTTGTTAAAAGATCTGGTTGTGATTCAGGAGGTCTGCAGGAAGCCCCAGCATGCTGCATTTCTAACAAATATAGCAAGGCAATGCTGAATCAGCTGTTTTGGACCCCACCTTGAGTAGCAAGGCTTTAGGCAACAAGAGCCTTTCAGGTTTCCATTCTTTTTTGTTTGTTTAATGTTTATTTCAGAGAGAGCGTGCAAACAGGGGAGGGGAAGAGAAAAAGAAGACAGAGGATCCAAAGTGGGCTCTACACTGACAACAGAGAGACCGATATGGGGCTCAAACCCACAAACCGTGAGCCAAAGGTGAACACTCAACCGACTGAGCCACCCAGGTGCCCCTCAGGTTTCCATTCTCAGCAGGACATTCATTATATACACAGCTAGCAAAGGAGAAGTCACAGCTGGGCCTCCCAGCAGCTCTGGCCTGGAAGAGGGGCTGGGGACAGCTGTGGGGACACAAGACCTACAGTTGCACCTCCACCGCGGGTGCCCAGTGCCCTGCCCTTGAGCGGCCTCTGCTCCCCAGCTTCTGCTTCTAGGCTGGTCTAGGTACCAGCCCACTCAGCCCCTGAAGTTAGAACCTCAGGATCTTTAACAAGTCACTCAATTCCCTAAGCCTCAGTGTCCTTATGTGTTAAAATGGGAATAAGAGTGTCAACTATTTGACTATATGAAGCTATACAAGGATTAAGTGAGATAATCATGTGCAGCAACCAGTACGCTTGCCATCACACAGGCCTGTCTTTTTTTCTGCCCCTGCTGCCAACAAAGAGCCAAGTTACTACTTCTCTCTCTCCCTTTTGTGTCTGTACATCCGATGTGTACAAAGCATCAATTGTAGTCCCTGTCCCTGGAGGCCTGGGACCAACTGTGGATCTTGGTTCTGAATAGGAGGGGCAAAGCACCCAGAGACACACATTTTCATGCAGGCGGCATAGCCCAAATACGGGAAGATTTCTGCTCTTCGAGTACTGTTTTGGTCTTTGTTGTTGTTGTTGTTTTATTATTAATTTTGTGTTCAGAAATGCTACCCCCAAAGGGACAAAGATAATCTCGCCAAACCTCAGAACCTGGTAAGAAGATACTAGCTGACACTGAGTGCTCCTGACATACTAAGCACAGTTCCAAGTACTTTCTGTGGCTTAACTCATTTATCTTCACCACAACACATGACCTGGGTGTTATTATCCCCATTTGGCCAACAAGGAAACTAAGGCCTCAAGAGGTTAAACCATGGCCTCATCCCATAGCTAGTAAGTAGCAGAGCCAGGGTTCAAGCTCCAGAGGCCTTCTGTAGAGTCTGACCAGACCAATGGTGGTGCAACGTCTATATCAACATATATCTACCTTGTTTTTGGCATAGATGCCTGACAAATGGCATTTTCAGATGTGACATTCTCATGCATATGCCATGGAGATATATACAATATGTCCAGCCTTCTGGCAGGAAACTAAAAGGATACTAAAAAATAAACTTGAAATGCTCCCAGTCTATGCCAAAATGCAAGCCATTCACAAACTTCAGTATTATTATTTGCAATGTATCATATTTTAAAATGGCTGCTCTCTTGTATATACGTGCCACAGTGACTTATTTTGATCGCCTAGCTTCTGAAGCTCCTTCCTATCTTTGGAAAGGGCCTACCATGCTGCTTCCTGACTTCCCAGATTCTTGCTATCAGCCTGGGTATGGACATGTGCCCCAGACTTTACTCAGCCAGACAGTCCTGTCTGGAACTTGAATACAAAGAAGTAAGGAGAGCAGAGAATTCATCTGGAGCCAGAGGAGAGGGCAGCACAGCCAGTGGCACCAGTGTCAGAAACAGGCAGCAGTTATGGATTACATCTCAGACTGTTGCTGGGCATGATATTGGCCAAGGCTCCCAAGGCAATGCTGCCCGATTAGTTTCCCAGGCCTGCCATAACAAAGTACCACATGCTTGGGTGCTTGAAATGACAGAAATATATTCTTTCACAGTTCTAGAGACCAGAAGTCTGAAATCAAAGCACTGGCAAGGCCATGTTCTCTCTGCAAGCTCTAGGGAAGGATCCTTCCTGGACTCTTCGAGCTTTCAGTGGTTGTGGGCAATCCGTGGTGTTCCTTGGCTGGTAGCAGGGTTGCTCCAATCCCCATTTCCATCTTCACATAGCCTTACCTGTGTCTCCTCCTATGTCTCTGCGTGTAAAGCTCTCATTCCTTTCTCTTACAAAAATGCCAGGCACTGGTTAAGGGCCACCTTCAACCAATATGATCATATTTTAGTATGACTATATCTAAAACCCTATTTCCAAACAAGCTCACCTTCAGTTACTGGGGGTGAGGACTTCAACATACCTTTCTGGGGGACACAATTCAACTCACAACATCTACATTCTTGCTAATTTCCTGGGCCTGATCTCTGGCCATCCCAGTGATCTTGCGGTCCATCTAATGTTTTTCAGCTTAAATTGGCAGAATTAATTTTGCTGCTTGCAACTTTAAACCCTGACCTGTCTTATCTCTGCCTCTATTTCCTTGATTTTCCATAGGAGAATCTCCATTCAGAGGTCACTAGGGATGAGCAGAATAGTGACTTAATTATGGAAAAGGCCAATCTGCTTCAAGATTCCTAGTCTACTCTCTGGATCAAGCACACCAAGGAGAAGATTGACCAGGGCCATGTTAAAGGAAGGGCTCAGATTGAGTAGTCCCAACCTCATGACTGAAATGCATGTAGAACCTACTGATTTCCTAAACTATGAGTTTGTTCTCAGGCTGGATCTCACTTTGGAGCAGAATTTGACTAATCTTTGCCTCTGGCCAACGGATGGTGTGAGGCCTGTTTTGGTGGCAAAGGACCACACTGCTTGCAACAGATCCCATAGATGTTGCCCCAGTCTGTATAATTTTCATCAAGTCATGACAGCAGCACCAAAGGGGCTAAGTGGCATTTCAATTATGTTTGGTCTAAAGTTTCTAAAACCTCATCAATGCTATTAAAAACAATAACATTATGCCAGAAAGAGTCGCAGAGGAAACAAAACATTATGGGGTTCTAAGAAACATGGTAATCAAAGACAGCTGAGCCTAAAAAGACAAATCCATGTCAATGACTTCAAGGAAATAAAAATACATTTAAAATGTTTGAGTAAATCAACTTCACAAATGGCCATTAGGAGAAGAGTAGCAATACTAGTTTTTGCCCTGCTTTGCTTCCTTTTTTGACCTGTCCCTTGCCAACTTCATGGAATTATGGTAGGACTAGGGACCACATAAGTTTGGAACTGCCTGAAACTATCTTTGCCATTATTTGCAGAGAGTCTGTTTGAGAATGAAGCCAATCCAAGAAAGAAGAATCCAAGAGATACATACAAAGTTATTATTTCATTTGAGTCCCACAATCCAGCTGTATCTAAAAATACCCATTAAACTTCCAAGTTATTTGACCCAATAAATCCCTTTTTTGTTTGTTCAAGCTAGTTTTAATTGGAGATCTAACCTTACAAACAAATGACAATGTGCTATCAAGTGCACATATCTGCTTTGACCTAATTTCCCTGGATTGCTGTTGGCCAGGGAATGTTGTATTGAACGGACCACATATTTCATCTGGGATGGTGGTTTCTGAATTTCTGTCATCTGGCATGCTACTGAGAACATGTGCACACACAAACACACACATAAGCTAATAGAGAAGTGCCTTCATAAAGCAATCTTCTGACAAATGCATATCACTGAATTATGATTATACCTAGGACATGGCCAACTAGACCAACTAACCTGAGTAAAGAAGTCTATTCTATCTGACACAAGCCCTGTCCATCACTATCTTACCACATCAAATGAACAAAATGAGAATGTGCTTCCCTGAGTTTCAGCATTGCCTTGTTTCCTAACAAAGCTGTGCCATTTCACACTTAACATATTCACAGATGATATATGGGTAGTTTGGTTCCCAAACAGGCTAAGCCCCTATACTTCCTTTGCTATATCTCCCAATTCAATTTCTCCAAAACCCATGGAACTGGCCTGAACAGTCTCATCATTCACACATTTACTCAACAAATCAGTATGGGGCACTATGTGCTAACCCCAGGTGTAAGTGCCTGGAATAAGGAATAAACTTCTGCTCTTGTTGAAGCTTCCATTCTAGTGAGGGAAGACAGACAACAGAAACATTTTAAAGTAGACATATGTCAGGTGGTGATAAATATTATGGTGAAAGATTAAAGGTAAAAAGGATAGGAGTGCAGGGCAGGTGTAGTGAAACAGTGAGCCTTGTGGTCATCTGTGGAAAGAGCATACCAAGCCAAAGGAACACACGTGGAAAGGTACTGATGTGGGGACAGGTAGGAAGCCAGTGTGGCTGAAGTGAACAGAATGAGGGTCAGTGTGGTAGGAGATAAGGTAAGTGAAGTATTAGTGGGGAAGGTGTTGATGGAGAAAATTTAGAGGCTTCATAGGCCATCATAAAAACTTTGGATTTTATTACATGCCAGATAAGAAACCCGTAGGTGGTTGTGAGCAAAAGAGTCACATAATCTGACTTAAAAGTTTTAAAGACAATTCTGTCTCCTGTGTTGAGACTATAACTGGTGGTAAGAATAGAAGCAAGGAGACCAACCAGGAAGACCATGAAAATAGGAGCAGAAATCTGAGAAGTGATTGATTTCTGGATATATTTTGAAGATAGAACCACCAATATAATGGGCTGTAAGCAGAAGTTTTCATAAAAGTCTGCATAGGTTTTGGTCTGAGCACCTAGAGAGACACAGATGCCAGTTACTTGAGTGGCTCCATGAGAGGCACAGAGTTAGATATGGGGGAAGAATCAGAAGTGTGGTTTTAGACATCTTAAGTTTGAGATGCCTTTCAGATACACATATAGAATAGTTAGCTGTATAAATCTGAGGGTAAGGGTAAGGGGAAATTTCTGAGCCAGAGACAAATATTTGTAAGTCATCAGAGTCTAGATGAATTTAGTCACGAGGCTTTAAATCACCCAGGAAGTGGGTCCATATGGAAGGGAATAAATCTGAGGACTGAAGTCTTGAACCGCCCAATGCTTAGAGGCTGAGGAGATGAGGAGAAAGCAACCAGCAAAGGAAAATGAGATGAGCAGCTAGTAAGGTAGGATGAAAGCAGAAAGGTATCCTGGAATCTAAATGGGGAAAAAAAATTTCAAGAAAGAAAGAGTGATTCATTGGATCAAATGCCGAGATAGGTCATGTAGAATTAGGACTAATAATTGATGATTGAATGTAGCTACACAGAAGTCACTAGAGTGGGTTCCAAAAAAGATCAAGAGAGAATAAATTGTAAACAGTGAGTACAGACAGAAGTGTTTTGAGGATTTCACTGCATACAGCAATAGAGAAATGGAGCGGTAGTTGGGAGAAAGGGGGGAATAAAAGAGAATTTTCATGTAAACCAGACAGCATCTCAGTATGTTTTAATGCTATGGAGACGATCCACTACAGGGGCAGGAATTGAGGATGCTGGTGGGGGAGAGGGGACAATTGCTGGAGCAGTGTTCTTGAGCAGGCAAGAGGACAGGAGGTCCACTGCACAAACACAGGAATCAGCCGCAGATTAACATACAGACCATTCATGCACTGTAATACGAGTGGAAGCAGAGGATAAAGGCAAAGATGCAGCAGGTGGGTAGATGAGGAAGTAGGATTTTGTATAAAGCCTCTCTGCTTCTATTTTCTCCAGAAAATAGAAGGCATGTTCATCAGCTGTGAGTGAGGATGAGGAGAAAGGTTTGGATGGCCTGAAGGAAAATGAAAAGATGTGAAACAGTTGCCCAGGAAAGTAGGGGAAAGACTGGACTAGGGCAATGCAACTGGACACCTGGGCAGCACTAAGGGCCTGTGTGAGGTCAGGGGTCATCCTCCTGCTGTGCGTTTCTCACATCGTCGTCATGAGGAAGGTGATGTCCATAGGTGTTCCGAGTAAAGAAGAGAGAGGGGAGAAAAGCAAAGTGCAGTGTTTTTAAAGTGAGCTAAGTCGTTAAGATTTAAGCTATAGAAGCAAACACAGCTCAAAGGTGACGTGACTGAAAGCTCAAAGACAATTAGGTATAATTTGAACATTCTTAGAAATAAAATTAGAGACCTTTAGAACTTAAAATGAAAATAACCCTAGTGATGTTCTTTTCTGAATCCTTCATTTCACACTTGAAAACCAAGGCCCTGGAACATTAAATGACTTGCCCAAGACCACACAGCTGGTTAGTGGCAGAGACCAGTCTAGATGCCAATCCTCTCCATCTTTATCTACTAGTCTTTCCTCTTCATTTACTGGCAGGGCACGGTGAAATTACAGGCTGGTCCCTCTTCTCATTGCACATCCAGGCCTTACTTTATCTTAATATTTCCAAGCCCTGTTTCATCACCCCCATCTTATATAATAAAGCCCCCTTGGCTATCTCTCAGAGTCACCCAGCCCCCACGCTGCCTCAGCCAAGTGTGCACTTCACTGAAGTTTTCAAACCAGTGCATTTAGCTGGTCAAGAGCACAGTCTCAGAAAACCATGCATTGGCATTCACCTGGGAGGAAAAAAAGGGGAATCATAGGATGAGCCTCACTGAAATCCTGCAGCTGATTTCCTCAGACTCACCAGATCCACCATGGTTTTCAGGTGCCAGTGATAAGGTTATGGCATTCTCCTAGTCCTGCTTCTCTTCTGTCCAGGTAGGTGCTGGAGAGACCTCTGAAGCTACGAACTGTATGCGTTCATTGGACCAACAAACATCAAGCTACTGCGTTAAGAAGAAAGTGGATCTGAACCAACAAGCTTGGGGATAGCCTGCAGATTGTGTCCCATCTGAATACCATTTGAACACAACTGGTTAAAGTTCTTCCAATGATGGCTTTTGTTATCTATAAAATTAAGACTAAACCGGAGATCAAGGAATTTCAACTGGAAGCTATATCCTGTCTCCAGTCTCCCATCTTGGTGTAATTTAAGTGAGTTACAGGCCCCTTTAAATTCACTTATTTAAAACAGATACTCATCCAAAGAGGCACTCTATAAACATTTGGCACGTCTTGATGAGCACTTCAATTGCCCTTCAAAGGCAGTGGAAACAACCTCAAAACCAATTACTTATGCTCTCCTCCAAGAAGTTCATTAATTGGAACGAGGGCTCTGCCTCTGGCTGAGTGTGTCCTCTCCAGTCTTGAATGTCTCACAATTGTCCCTTCTGGGGAACAGTAGTATGGTTCTAGGCACTTCTTTTTAAATTCAGAAATTACTTAAATATAGAGGTAAAGGGTATTGATTGGTACCAGGAGTTAACATATGTTACAAAGGGATAGGTTATTAAATCTGTCCTCCCTTCTCCTGATTAAAACACACAATTAAAAAATGGAAAGAAACCCACACACTTTGGTATCTCTACATGCTGGATGAAAGATTAAGAATAAAGTCCCCTAAATAAATCAAACCTTACAGTGCTCACTTGCATATGCCCATCCACATCACTCCTCCCCATATCTGCTTATCCTCAGTATTCCAATTGTTCTCATTCAGACCCCTGACCAATCAGCCAAGCGGTTTGCAACTGCTCATAAATCGGTATATGTTCTTCCTTTGGCCACTTCTTCTACTACACAAAGTGAACGATGTGCTGCACTGCCCAAAGATGTGTTAACTGGGAGAATTTCCCCTCGTATAGCCATGTAGCAAACCAACACATCCACAACCAAGCTTGGTCTTTTGCCTCTTTTGTCAGCTGGTCATAAAAGACTATGTATGTGACCACACAGGTAAGATGAGGGAGGAAACTACGCAATAGCAGTAGATGACATGGGAGTGTGGACCCCTTGCTCATGGAGTCTAGTTGTGTCCTATGGTCCTGCTCATGCCCATTCCCAGATGTACCACCTTTTACCTTATAACGGATTGCTGCTGGGATGTCTTAACTTATGACTTGGTGGGTCTGTTAGAACCCAGGTAATGGTGGACACTTCTGGCCACTCAAAGTTCCATGAGTAGGTGCTCTCTCTCTACCAGAATCCAAAAGCATAACAGGACCTAATTTTCAATTAATATATCATTTTCCATGGTAGGTGGCATGACATTGCTTCAGAAACCCTAGGTGTTTACATTATGATTCTCCTACTAGGACTTGCCATACACTCCACACAACATCACTCCTTACTGCAGGTAATAGCACAGGGTCTGTCCGATCATGTGGCCAAATAGGCAGGACCGTTTACACCACAGCTTGGATATGCTACATCCATTTATTGCATTAAGCCCCATTCTAAGCTGGAAACCTTTCATGTCACCTTGTTCCCCAGTCATAGAATATGCTACTTCTAGAATGTGAAGAGCCTGCTAAGCATTCTGCTTCCTTATTAGTGGTAGGATGTGAAAAACACAATAATTTATCAAGATCAATGGATTCCTGAAAACTCTACTGACATACCAGGTCCCTGAATATTCATGAAGTTTATCTCTTACCCTTTACAGTATATGTGCCACACCAAGTGCTTCAATGTATTTGCCACTTCATAATCATCCAGTCTTATTAACACAATGTCAATGATACCATGGAATAACCTATGGAATATCTAGAGAGTCCAGGGCTCTTCAGACTATATTATGACAGATGACACAGCCATGGGACAAGACAGTAAGTGTATATACTATCGTTAGCCCTATGTGAATGCAAACTACTTCTGGTCCTCCTTCCTGATGAAGATGAAACAAACATATCTGCCAGATCAGTGGCTGAATGCCAGGTACTTGAGGCCATGTTAATCTGTTCTAGCAAAGATACCACATCTGGCACAGCAGCTGTAATAGAGACTACCACTTGGTTGAGCTGGTGATAGTTTACCTTTATCTTCCAGGATCGGTCTGGCTTTGTAGGGGCCAGACTGGGAAACTAAAGAAAGAAGATATGTAAAGACCATGACCCCTGCATCCTTTAGATCTTTAAGACTGGCACTAATCTCTACAATTCCCTCTGGTATGCAATATTGTTTCTACTTACTGCCTTGGCTGGGAGCAGGGGTTTCAGAGGCTTCCACCTGGTCTTTCCCCACTGCGATAGTTCTTATCAGAGGTCAAGGGACCAATATGCGGTTTGGCCAACTACCATGTATGTCCATTCCAATTATGCATTGAAGGTTTGGGGAAGTGGCTACCTGGTGAGTCCATGGTCCCAGGGGATCCCCTGTGAGTCAAAGGTGGGCCAGGGTCCCATTGATCACCTGGTCTCCATATGTCATCTCTCTAAAAGAGGGATAATGATGACTTTCAGGTCCCAGCTATTAATTTCAGTTTGAATCCTATGCTCAACAGTCCTCCAATGTCCATAAACTGCCCTTTCCTCATTGTATGGTTACTCAATGAAATAGCCATAGGTCTCTTTGGAGAAGGACTGTAGGAATCATTACCATATACCCTTCTGCCTGTGAATTTCAGGTCTGCACACTGACTCAGATATAGAAACTGGGAGAAGGAGCATGACTTTATAAATTTTACATTTTTTTTAACATAGCATTTTTAATTAGCTTTCTGATAAAATTTACAGATAAAGTTCACCCATTCTCAGTGTACAATTCACTGAGTTATAATAAATGTAGATAGTTATATAACTATCACTGAGATGAAAATATGGAACATTTCCATCATCCCAAAAAGTTCCCTTGTGCTCTTTGTAGTCAATTCTCCCTTCCTCATTCCCAGCTCCTGGCAGCCTCTCCTCTGCTTTTGGTTACTTGTAGCTTTGCCTTTTCTAGAATGCCACAGAAGTGGAATCATATAGTATGTAATGTTTTGTGTCTTTTTCTTAACATAATGATTCCATGTTGTTGCATGTATCAGTACCTCATTCTTTTTCATTGCAGAGTAGTGGTCTGTTATATGGATATACCACAACATGTTTACCAATTCATCAGTTGGTAGGCATTCGGGTTGTTTCCAATCTGAGGTTATTATGAATATACTTTCTATGATTGTTTGCATGCAGGTCTTTGTATAGACAGATGTCTTTATTTCTGTTTGGTAAAAATACTCACCAATGGGATTACTGAGTTTATAGTTAGTATATGTTTAACTGTATAAGAAACTGCCAACTGTTTTCAAAGTGGTTGTACCATTTTACTTTTCCCACCAGCAGCTACATGACAGTTACTATTGCACCATATCCCTGACTTCCTATGGTTAATCTTTGCTAAATTTCAAATACTTTAACCATGTATAGTGGCTATGCATTAATGCTCCTAACATGTTTCCCTAATGGCTAATGATGTTGAGCACATTTTTATTGCTAATTTGCCATTTAAATACGTTCTTTGTTCAAGTGTCTTTTCAAATCTCTTGTCCATTTAATAGACTGCATTTTTTCAATTCTTACCGAGTTGTAAGAGTACTTTATACATTTTGGTTACAAGTCATTTATCAGATATGTGTTTTGCAAATATTTTCTCCCAGTCTGGCTTTCTTTACACTTTCTCAACACTATTTTTTTTATTTTTTTAACGTTTATTTATTATCGAGAAACAGAGAAACACAGAGCGTGAGCAGGGGAGGGGTAGAGAGAGGGGAAGACACAGAATCCGAAGCAGGCTCCAGGATCTGAGCTGTCAGCACAGAGCCTGATGCGGGGCTCGAACTCACAAACTGCAAGATCATGACCTGAGCCAAAGTCGGTGGCCTAACCACTGAGCCACACCCAGGCGCCCCTCAACAGTATTTTTTTGAAGAGCAAGAGCTTTTAATTGAGAAAGTCAATAATAGTGTTTTTCTTTTATGGGTTCAAGCTTTTTGTGTTTTATCTAAAAAATCTCTGCCTAATTCAAGATCAGACAGATATTCTTCTATGGTTTTTTTTCTCTAGAAGCTTGATAGTTTTTGATTCTATGTTTAGATCTATAATCCATTTCAAGTAAATTTTCATATATGATATAAGGGTCAAGTTTCATTTTCATTTTCTTATGACTATTCAATTGTTTGAGCACCATTTCTTAAAAGGATTGTGACTTTTTATTGAGGGGGCTACCCTCAACTTTCTGATTCTCTACCTCTTATTTATTTTAATTGTATAAATTAAGCAACACACTTTTAAACTGCCCAATTATCTTTAAGGGATGCTGTGTCTTCTCATCAATTCCATAGTTCTCTGTGGGTCAGTTTCCTTTGGCAGACACTTGTTATGATAATTATACTCACCTGCTTCTGCCACTCTCTGTATCGCAGAGAGTGCTCCCATACTGATAAGCTCTCCTACGTCCAACTTTTGGTTCCGCTCCCCCTGCCCCCCACGACCACCACTTTGATCCAGCATCCTCAGGATCCACTCCCAGGAACTCTCCTGACTCCTGGACTGATCAATGCATGTCGATTGGTTCCTATAGTTGTTCCCTTCCTTAGCAAGCCCAGCACTTTCCTGGCTGGACTGGACTGTGGCCTAATCATAGTTATAGTCTAGTAGCCAGGAGTAGAGGTAGTTATATCCTGAAAAGGATATATGTCTTTTAAGGCAAAGACCTCTGCCTCAGTTTCAACCAATGGGATGGTTCTAGGCTTAACAGGAGAGAGTGGGCCACTTTTGCAGGCCCAAAGGGTTCAAGACAACCTCAGTTTTTAAGATTCTCAAGTGTGTCAACCCAGAATCCCATTTGTTCCCAGGCAGAGCACTGCCCTTGGTATAAAAGACTTGCCAAGGTTGAAAATTCAACCTCCTGTGGAACTCTGTTGTCCTGAAAATTAAGTTTTGAGCTCAACACTTAGATTTTTCTATCCTCTGGCTGCAAGAGATGAACCTCTTCACATTCAACTGAAAAGGTCCTCTGACTTTTGCACTTCCATTGATGCCGCCTCAGCCTTTCATTGTTTTTTTTTTTCCAGGCATTGATAGCCCACAGCAAGAGACATACAATTCCACTGCTATTATAATTACTATATTCTCCAAACCTCTTAAACAATTAAGACATCACACTGCCATTGCCATCCTTTTTATCAGTGTTTCATCCCTGTTTACCACCGATAATTTTATTGCAACAGGATGCCAGGAGCTACGTATACTGCACCTACCACCAACAAATGGGTCTCCTCATTATGAGCCAGCCAGTGGTCATCTCATGCCCAAAAATCCATTTTAGAGTTTTCTGCCTAAAGCCATTCCTGATACTAAATGTCATACATCAGATTCCCTTGAAAATGGATTCTGAGACACAGATTTTTGTGCAGGAGGTCTACTGTAGAATACTCTCAATGACAATATCTCGAGGAGAGTGAGGACTAGACAGAGAAAGAACTTGTACCTCAAGGGCCTCAGCAAACACTGCAGGAGTGCTCTGAGCTGGGACAGCCCTTCAGAGATACCCCAGACTGAGGCCAGGATTCTGGACACTGTACCCCCCTTACCAACCAGTTGTTGGATGCAGGCTGCCCCTACTTGGGGCGTAACTTTCAGTGAAGCAACTGTGCATTAATTTGCTGGGTCTGTCAAAACAAAATACCAGACTAGGTGGCTTGAACAACATAAATTCATTTTCTCATATTCTGGAAACCAGAAGTCCCAGATCAAAGCATGGCATGGTTGCTTTCTCCTGAGGTCTCTCTCCTTGGCTTCCAGATGGCTGTCTTCTTGCTGCCTCTTCACAGCACCCTCAGGATCCAGGCCCAGGCAATTCTTCTGTCCCTCTGTGTATGCACGCCTGTGGTGTCTCTCTATATGTCCTAATCTCTTTTGATAAAGAAGTCAGATTGGGTTAGAGCCCACCCTAAGGGTCTCATTTTAACTTTGTTGCCTCTTATAACAGTCCCATCTCAAAATACAGTCACATTCTGAGGTTGGGGGGCGGGGGGAGGTTAAGGTTTCAACATCTGCATTTTGGGGAGACAGAATTCAGTCTATGACAAGCTCTTTTCAGTCAAGGACAACTTCTGGAGACAGATTCAGCTCTGAGCCATCATTGGTCAACACTGCTGGCACCTGGGGGAATTAGTATCTTCATCTTTAAGGAAAGGTCTGGGGGGAGCACCGCAGTGTCCACTATAGTGATGGTAATAATAGCTCTAATAAGAAATATAAACACAACTAGCTAACACTCTTTGGGCATTATATTGTGCCAGGCCCAGGAATATTTCTTCATATGTCTTATCCTATTTAATCCTAACCTAGGAAAATGCTCTCTCTTCCCTGAAATCTCTGTAGTAACAAACAACAGCTTCAAAATCCCTAACACATAGTACTCTCTATATAGCGAGTCTCACTTTTTAATATCCTAGTGTATATCTCTTGCCCCTTCCTGATTTATAGTTATTAAAGAAATAGCTGTTGAATTTAATTCATCATTTTACTAGAGAGAAGGTACCTTTATGTTAGGCTTTGTATTCCTCTACAATATATAGACATAACTGGTTTCATTACTCCATTTCAGCCATTTTGGTAGGCAGAGAATTATTTACTTGAGTGAACTGTCAAGATAATAGAGTTGAAAAATAATGACAGATAAGGCTGGGTCAAGGTGCTTTGCATAGTTCTGGAGGTATCAAGTCATGCTAGGAGGAATATTGTTCAGTTAATTAACATAGCAGAGTCATATCAGAACCATCTGGACTTGAACATGTATTATAGTGGTCCTAAGAACTCCCTGTGGCAGCCTTTGGTCCAGCTCTGTATTCTCTAGTGGTATCTATTCATTCTTCAGATTTTCACTGAACATCTATTATGTGCCAGACACTGTAGTTAGCTTTGTAGTAGACAAAATATGCACGACCTCTGTCCTCATGCAGTTTGCAGTCATTTTACCAGCAAGTAGGATCCATACAGGTGTCCTGTTGGTCTCAAAGTTTCAACTAAAATATCAAATTGGAGAAGATGAAGACAAATCTAAAACATCTAATTAGAAATTCAGCTGATTCTCATGTTTTTATCTATTCTAATATACTAAGTTCTAAGAACCCTGGAAGGTCTTAGTGGTCAATTTCTTCTACCATTCATTTCAGAACATGGCTAGGCATCTACACCATACAGATGACCTTTTGTTCTTGAGGGTGGAAAGACTTGGGGATGGTGGCTAAGTTAACAAGCTACTTCCAGATAGTTTAAACTCAATCAACACCTAGTGGAAGTGATTATGTCTGACAATCTAGATGTTACAAACATCAAGCCAGAAGAGAAGCTGGTAGTGAAACAGAAGTATTCTGAGGTATTTTCAGAAAGTATACACCACAGTCAATAACAATGAGAACAATGATAGCAAAAAAAAAAAAAAGTCATAATAATTGAGCTATGTACTAACACAAAAAGCATCTCATTATTTTATCTAATCCTCACAATAACTCTATGTGCGAAGTAGGTGTGATTTTCTCATGTTTATAAATAAGGAAAGGTAAGGTGTAGAAATATTAAATAATCTTCCCAATTCATAAAGTAAAAGTGCTATGCTGGGCATTTAAACACAAATTCATCTGACTCTAAAGCTGGGTTTTTCCCCATGGTATCATTATCACTCCCCAAATTATGGTGTTCCCCCCATGACATAATCCTTCAATATTACTACCAATTCTTGGTTATCTCCAAGAGAAAACAAATGAACTACCAAATGATTCCCAAATCCCAATGGCTTATATAGTAAAACTTTATTTCTTACTCATGAAAATTTTCATAAGGATATTTCTTGATGGGCATCTCTCCTGAGCAGCTAACCCCCAGGTGATGCCTCAAGTGTCCAATCTACTTTAACCTTGTGAAGTCACCATGAAAAGCAAAAAAAAAAAAAAAAAAAAAAAATGTGAGCAAGGCACATAGAATGCTTAACCACCCTAGTCTGGTGGCCATAACTTGTCACCTAAGCACATTAAAATTCAAAGGAGCTAAAAAAGAGTTCTCAGGT
This sequence comes from Prionailurus bengalensis, assembly GCF_016509475.1. Lineage (NCBI taxonomy): Eukaryota > Metazoa > Chordata > Mammalia > Carnivora > Felidae > Prionailurus > Prionailurus bengalensis. Next base: position 102,232,451 of record NC_057355.1, read on the forward strand.
AGATAGCTGCAACTTAGCCAAAACTCTACATTGTTCTACATTGCAGAAGGACATCTCATGCCTTTGGGTGGGCAGGTAGCTCTTTCTGTCACAGCTGGTGTCAGCTAGTTTGGGCTTCTGAAAAGCTTATAAAAAGCAAGATTTCTCAAATAGTTTTTTGTACCGGAAACTTTTGCTATACTTAATTATGATACAAATCAATATGTTGTCCCATGCATTTGATTGGATGAGTTAACCAACCTATATTGGGTTGAATGGGTCCCCCTCCCCCAATAACAAGGTATGTCTACCTGGAAATTGTGAATGTGACCTTATTTGAAAAAGGGTCTTCACAAATGTAATTGAGTTAAGAATCTTGAGATGAGATCATCCTGGATTAACTGGGTAGACCCTAAATCCAATGACACCTGTTATTATAAGATACATATAAGAAAAGAAGGCCACATGAAAATGGGAGCAGAAATTGGAGTGATGCCACAATAAGCCAAGGAGTGCCTGGAGCCACTATAAGCTAGAAGAGGCAAAAAAAAAAAAAAAAAAAAGAATTCTCTCCTAAAGCCTTCAAGAAAAAAACATGGCCTTGCTGACATCTTGATTTTGGACTTCTGGCCTCCAGAGAATAAATCTCTGTTGTTTTAAGCTATCAAGTCTGTGGTCATCTGTTATGGCAACTCTAGGAAATTAATACACAGCCTAAAGACATGTAATTAACTGAACTGTGTCCCCCCTAATTCATATGTTGAAGCCCTAACTGAATAGGACTAGCACCCCTTTAAGAAGAGGAAGAGACACCAGGGATACATGTGCTCAAAGAAAATGTCATATGGTGAAACAGCAAGAAGACAGCCATCTTCAAGCCAAGGAGAAAGACCTCAGGAGAAAGCAAACCCACTGACACCTTGATCTTAGACTCTCAACCTCCAGAACTGTAAGAAAATAAATTTCTGTTGTTTAAGCTACCCAATCGGTGATATTTTATTATGGTAGCTTTAGTGGATCAACAGAAGGTGTGACAGAGAGACTTTCTACAGGTAGGACTACTAATGAAAGAGCCAGGAGGCCCAGGGCGTTAGCATTTGATTACTTCTAATTTGATAAGCAAACAAATATAGTCATAAGCCAAAAGCATGTGTGGTATAGGTTTCTTACCTATGACAAATGTTTCACATCGTGCCTAGTGCAAGGTAAACACCATTTCCTCAATTCTAAGACAAACTTTTAATTGTTTCACTTCTGCTACAGGACAGATACAACCAGTAAACATATTTGTCATTAAAATCTATCCTTAAATGGTGGTTCTTCTTACAACTGATGGCATCTTGGAATCAAGGAAATCAAGTGTATACAATCAGGAGTACCGATTGTGCTGACCTCTCCTGACTCCAGCTGGCAGCCTGAAACCAACCCAATTCCTAATTCCGAATTCCGAATTCCTAATTCCCAGTAGGAATATTTACACCATGGAAATTCGCTATTACCAACATGCCAGTGGCCTGGGCACTAACTATTATTATTCCTACCATAGCAGTGAGGAAAGAGGGAGGCTCGGTAACCTACTCTTGCTAATGCCACGTAGCAGATCTCAGATTGCAGCCAGGGTTTATCCAGTTCCCACAGCACAGGCTCTCCATGCCTGTCCAAGGCTGTCACCCACTTGACTGGTATTTAACATAAACCACATCTGCAGTGGTGATTCTGGAACTTCTTAAGCCCTATAATAGGTAGGTTTCCTTTGTCCAATTACTTCAGTTTTGCAGACTGTACTGGTGTTCTACCACCTGGCACACGTGACAAAAAGTAAAGCCATTACTATATAAAATGGAAATGAATTTGCCAAAATATATGGGCAATGATCGTCATATCATTAAAACTAATACATGTCATAAAATGTTATTGAGATATTTTATGATAGTGCCATAGGTTTATCACTATTAAAACTTGATAACTTAACCCAAGAAACTTGTTTAAAATTATACAATACATACACTACACAATCATCTGTAATGCGCCCTTGAAGTGAGATACTTCTCATCGCAGTCCTACAAAATTCAGATTATGGTTGTTATTCAGGAATGTGTAAACTAAGAGCTGGGGAGGGAGTTCTAGATCCTTTTTCTGGTGGTGGGGACAGGATGTAGTCTAACTTTATTTCTACTTCCAAAGAACAGCAAGTTTACAAGTGTAAGCAGGGCAGGAATTTGGCCCCACTTAAAATGCCTACAACTACCGATTTTGACTAAGAGCTAAGAAAAAAAAGCTGCTTTGAGGAGATTTAAAAAACAAACAAACAAACAAACAAATAAAAAACCATAAGACCAGAAAATAGACTGCATGTATTTTTCTTACAGCTCACAAATATTCATAGTTTCATGAGTACTAGACAAAGAAAAGAACAACAACGAGAAAAGATTCCTTTTCCCTATTCCTTAAAGCCAGTGGGATAAACAGTTCCCAGTCACTCATTCACCTTCATGAATGTAAGAAAAGGCAGTTGGGTCTTTAAAAACAAAAAAGCAAGAAAGAAAAAGCAAAATTTGAGATCCTGTGAGTGTCCCCTCATGAAAGGTCTGCAGATTCTAGATTGTTTTCAAATCTCTGATGGTGGAGCAGAAGCAAAGCACTATATCCCTTTTCCTTATTTTTTTTTAAATAATTTACTGAGACTAGTAACTGGGATAAATGGGGTAAAACACTGCTTGTCACCATACAATGGACTAAAAGTAACGCCAGAAACAGGACAGAGAGCTTAGGGTCATCAGCACTTCTGGCTAATTACCCATCTTTTTCCCCACTCTACATTCTTAAAGGTTTCTTGAAATGAAAACAAAGGAATCCAACCAAAACCAACATTTTGATGAGTAAAGTGTAAATGAATGAGAAACAGATGGGCTTGGTTTTCCCAGGGGTCTATAAATGAAGGGCAAGGTGCTTGGGGGCAAAATGCATGTGGGGTTTCTCTGGCAAATCTTTTGCACTGTTAACAAACCCAAAATGCAGCCAAAGTTCTCGAACCGGCATATCCACACATTGGCAGGACTCAATATGAAAGGATCTTGGTGCCAAAGGAGCAGGCTTTGGAGACCCCCAGGACATTGTTCAGCACCTCACAAATCATATTTTATAGGTGCCAAAGGCAGCTGCAAATCTCACATGTGAGACCAGAAGTTTTCATTCAAGAACCCAGCAATTTTGGCTTTGATCAGAAACCACAGATTGGTGTAAACATTTCCCTTGCCACGTTTTATGATATTTACACTTTACATGGATCCTCTTGGTTCTGATGATAACAAAGTGCTCTTGTAGGCGTCTTTGTGGAGCAATCCCCACCTCAGCCTTCAGGTGGAGAAACAGCCTAAGGGCAGGGAGAATGACACAGCAAAGGTCAGTCCTAAGTCAGAAGGGGTGAGCTCTCTGTGCATCCAGGCCAAGCCTCTTTCTCTCTCTTTGGGATTAGAATGTCTCCCCACTGTCTTCCAATCATGTATATATCAAGTTACAGCTCAGAAAGAACGCATTTTCAGTTTTTCATGGAGAGGGGGGAGTGCAGGCCCCAAACCACAGATTATTTGAAAACCATCCAAGCTGACTTTGAGATTTTTGAAAATAATTTATTTGGCAATTCCAAGAGCCAGATTGGCCATTTGGCCAAGGTAACATGCCCTTCAGTGCAAAGACTACAATTAATGGGCCACATCATTCTCTGCTCTCAAGCAACAGAAGCGGCCAGCTGCTGGAGAACGCTGTGCGGTCTTCCAGTGTAAACGCCACTGATATCATCACCATCAGAAGGTCATAAAACTGATTGATTATAAACACAGCTCTCATTTGTTTACAGCTTACATTTTTGGGTATGGAGTAATTAGCACATTAGCCATCTCTCGGGGTGAGGGCTCACAGGTGCTGGGAGAGAGGCTTCCAAGCCAGGAGGGGGTCACAAAGCCTGTCCTTTACGAGAAACGGAGTGGGGAATGCTGATTCTGCTGCGTGAGGGGTAGCTGATAACACCCACGTGGAGTCACGTGTGTAGGAGGACATTCGACCCCCGCGGTAATTTCCTCCAACATAAGGTAAGGTTGGAAAAATCCAAGACGCGTCAGCAATGTGCGGGAGATGTCCTCTGTGAGGAGCTTGCAGCTGCCGAAGCCTTTTAAGATTCCTTTTCTTTCAGGCCAACAAAGGCAGATAAAGATCACCCTTGCTAGTGGTGACTGGTACTTAGTTTCTTTTAGTTATAGTTAAAATAACTCTTTTGGTCTTATAAAGATGTTGCTTCTCACTTGCTTAGGGAAAGCAGCTGGCTCGGCTGCCTTCCCTGGACATAATTCCTGTCCCCGATCCTGCCCTTTCCAACCTTTCTCTGAGACTTCCACCATTAGGGCAGGTTTTATTTGAACAGCTGGAGCTATCAAATCAGTGCAGGGTTGTCTAATTAGTCACTCAGGCCACTTAGGTAAGTGAGTTTTCCATATCAGCTTCAGTGGGAACTTCAGAGAGTCTAAGAAGCTTCCTAAATGATTAAAGGGGTATATTTCTTAAAGGATATATGCAGATGTTCACAATTTGGGTTGTTAGACTGATCAGAGGACAAGCCTTTCCAAAAAAAAAAAAGTACTGTTTTACCCTGTGTGAAATCTTTCACCCAGCATGAGATTCTTTTCTATATCTTATATGGTGAATGGTTAACAGGTCAGGGCTCTGGAAATGGTAATGGAATATTAAATTTAGATGGCTCATCATGGGCCACACTCATAGTCAGCAATTTGAATTCCATTTTCCATTCATAATATTATTTTAATAATTAACAATCATATTGCTTTTTACAGTTTTCAAAGTTCCTTCACTTATATGATCTCTTTTGATCTTTATAGAAATGACATGAGGTTAGGCAACATCATGATATCTGCATTTCATAGATTAGGAACCAGGCTCAGAAAGATTAACTGACCTATCCCAGCTCACAAAACTACTAAGTGGTAAATCTTCTCATTTGAAATTCATTTTCCTTGCCTCGTATCACACTATTTCTGGGAGTTTTAAAATGAGAATATTCCTTTGAAGCCCTTAGTTTTGTCTGTTTTCCAAACTTTAGTCACTAGAATAAAAGGGTTGGCAGCTAGTTTCTTTGTGGTGCACAGAAGTAGCTGCAAATAATGATCAAGTGATTCTTAGGTATTTCAACTATCTGTAAATATCCAGTTAAAACACTGCAGACATATACTGAAAGCTCAAATAGGAACTTGTACTTGCTTCACTGAGTTAAGGCCCAAATTATTTTGCACTGCAATGTTTTCATTACATGTTGCTTTTCCCCTGATTTTTAAAAGATCTATTCAATACTTTATTGACATTTCGTTGACCTTAGTTGTAGTAACTGCTTGGGAGTTTGTACTGAAATTTTGATATTCATGAAACCTTAAGGACAAATAAATGTCAGATTGATTAATCAGTATTCCCAGATATGTTTGCTCTCTTCTCATAAGAAAACACTAAGAATTAAAGAACAGGATTTTGGGGGCGCCTGGGTGGCTCAGTCGGTTAAGCGTCTGACTTCAGCTCAGGTCATGATCTCGCGGTCCGTGAGTTCAAGCCCCGAATCGGGATCTGTGCTGCCCGCTCAGAGCCTGGAGCCTGTTTCGGATTCTGTGTGTCTCTCTCTCTCTGACTCTCCCCCGTTCATGCTCTGTCTCTCTCTGTCTCAAAAATAAATAAATGTTAAAAAAAAATTTTTTTAAATAAAATAAAGAACAGGATTTTGGATGGCTTCTCCATTGGGACTATTTCCATAGCAAGCAAATGAAGTAAAGATGGGTTTTGATTAATTCAATCATTCATCTTATTGAGTTTCTATCACATGCTGGGCACTGTGCTAAATTCTAGGGATATTAGAATGAACAAGAGAAATAAGGTCCTATTGTCTTAGAGATTCCAGCCTCATAGGGAACCTTCCTTGGGGGACCCTTGTTTACCTGCCAAGTCTGTGGGTTAGATGCCCCTTTGCTTCTATAATACCATAAGCACTTCTTCATGTTATCACACTGAGTAATAACTAACCATTAACTTGATACCAGCTACCTCTCTTATTCTTGCTTGTGTCCCTAGTCTCTAACACTCTGACTGACATCTACTAGGTTCAACAAACATTTGAATAAATAAATGAATCTTATTTCATGCTGGGTTAAAAACCCAAGTCAAATCAGAAAAAAGTACTTTAGCTATATTGCCTAGTAGAATGCCTTTAGTAGAAATGTCTCCTTGTCAAAATTAACTTTCAGTATTTGACAGGACACATAAAACAGACTTTGTAGCTGGGAAAAAGTAGGTACCATTGCAACTTATTGATCTGCCTTTTCCTTTAATTTCTCTTCATCTCCATTTATCTTTCTCTTCTTCTTAGGATCTCTCTACTTCTTCAATCATTATTGTCTTTAGCTACCCTTCACCCACTGCCTACTTTCCAAGACAGTAACTTTACCTTTTGGCCTTCACATGTCTAATTATTCCCATCTTTCATTATCTTTTTAACTTCTTATCACATTTCATTCTAACTTTAGGAGAGTTCATTCTCAACAACTACTGCTAGAGAAGTTCCATTCTTCTTTTATCTAAAAATGTCTGCCAAAGAGATCACAGATAATCCCATGATATAATATTAGGCAGAACTCAAATGAACCCAAGTCTTTGCTGTTAACTTATTTGATAAAAACACAATGTGCATACTTTAGTTAGCAAGTCCTATGAATTCAGAACATGAAGTGTGGCTTAGGTTTGGGATAGGCAGGCTACACGAACAGGTGCAAGGAGAATCCCTGCTCCAGGTCTGAGCTTCACTCTGTAGACCAGATCAGTTTTGTCGTGATGTCTAGAGGTGATAAGAACAAGGGAGGTCAGATTTGTGACCTAATATGTGATCTATTCTGGAGAATGTTCCATGTGTACTTGAGAAGAATGTATATTCTGTTGCTTTAGAATGAAATGTTCTGAATATATTTGTTAAGTCCATCCAATCCACTATGTCATCCAAAGCCATTGTTTCTTTGTTGATTTCCTACTTAGAGAATCTGTCCATTGCTATAAGTGGGGTGTTGAAGTCCCCTACTATTATGGTATTATTATCAATGAATTCCTTTATGTTTGTGATTAATTTATTTATATATTTGGGTGCTATCAAGTTGGGGGCATAAATATTTACAATTGTTCACGCTTCTTGGTGGATAGACCCCTTAATTATGATATAATGCCCTTCTTTATCTCTTGTTACTGTCTTTGTTTTAAAATCTAGTTTGCCTGATAAAAGTATGGCTACTTTGGCTTTATTTTGATGTCCATTAGCATATTTCAGACTACAATGCTATGAAACTTGAAATCAACCACAAGAAAAAATTTGGAAAGACCATGAACAATTGGAGATTAAAGAACATCCTACCAAGTAATTTATGGATTAACCAAGAAACAAAAGAGGAAATTAGAAAGTACATGGAAGCCAATGAAAATGAAAACATAACAGTCCAAAACCTCTGGGATGCAGCAAAGGTGGTCATAAGAGGGAAGTATATAGCAATCCAGGCCTTCCTAAAGAAGGAAGAAATGTCTCAAATACACCTAAAGGGCCTGGAAAAAGAACACCAAATAAAGCCAAAACCAGCAGAAGAAGAGAAATAATAAAGATTAGAGAAGAAATCAATGATATTAAAATAATAATAATAATAATAATAATAATAATAATAAAACAATAAAACAGATCAATAAAATCAGGAGCTGGTTCTTTGCAAGAATTAACAAAATTGATAAGCCCCTAGCCAGACTGATGAAGTGAAAAAGGAAAGGACCCAAATAAATAAAATCATAAATGAAGGAGGAGAGATCACAACCAACACTGCAGAAATACAAACAATAATAAGAATATTATGAGTGATTATATGCCAACGAATTGGGCATTCTGGAAGAAACAAATTCCTAGAAACATATAAACTACCAAAACTTAAAACAGATCCATAACCAGTAAAGAAATCAAATCAGTAATCAAAAATCTCTCAACAAACAAGTGCAGGGCTGCATGGCTTCCCAGGAGAATTCTACCAAACATTTAAAGAAGAGTTAATACCTATTCTTTTGAAGCTGTTCTAAAAAGTAGAAACGGAAGGAAAACTTCTAAACTCATTCTATGAGGCTAGCATTATCCTGATTCCAAAACCAAAGACTCCACTAAAAAAGAGAATTATAGACCAATCTCCCTGATGAACATGGATGCAAAAATTCTCAGTAAGATACTAGCAAACCAAATCCAACAATACATTAAAAGAATTTTTCACCACGATCAAATGAGACTTATTCCTGGGCTGTAGGCCTGGTTCAGTATCTGCAAATCAATCAATGTGATACATCACATTAATAAAAGAAAGGATAAGAACCACATAATGCTTTCAATAGATGCAGAAAAAGCATTTGACAAAATATAGCATCCTTTCTTGATAAAAATCCTTAAGAAAGTAGGGGATAGAAGGAACATACCTCAACCTCATAAAGGCCATATATGAAAGACCCACTGCTAATATCCTCAATGGGGAAAAACAGAGAACTTTCCCCCCAAAGGTCAGGAACATTACAGGGATGTCCACTTTCACCACTGTTGCTCAACATTGCATTGGAAGTCCCAGCCTCAGCAATCAGACAACACAAAGAAATAAAAGACATCCAAATCAGCAAGGAGGAAGTCAAACTTTCACTTTTCACAGACAACATGATACTCTATGGAAAACTCAAAAGACTCCACCAAAAAACTACTAGAGCTGATACATGAATTCAACAAAGTCTCAGGATATAAAATCAATGTACAGAAATTAGTTGCATTTCTAGACACCAAAAATAAAGCAGCAGAAAGAGAAATCGGGGAATAGATCCCACTTACAATTGCACCAAAAAAAACCCCATAAAATACATAGGAATAAACCTAACCAAAGAGGTAAAATATCAGTATGTTGAAAAGTATAGAAAGCTTATGAAAGAAATTGAAGAAGAGAAAAAGAAATGGAAAAACATTCCATGATCATGGATTGAAAAAACAAATATTTTTAAAATGTCAATACTACCCAAAGCAATCTACACATTCAACACAATCCCTATCAAAATAACACCAGCATTCTATACAGAAGCTAGAACAGACAATTCTAAAATTTGTATGGAACCAGAAAAGACCCTGAATATCCAAAACAATCCTGAAAAAGAAAACCAAAGCTGGAGGCATCACAATTCTGGACTTCAAGTTGTATTACAAAGCTATTATCACCAAGACAATATGGTACTGGCACAAAAACAGACACTTAGATAAATGGAACACAATAGATAACCCAGAAGTGGACCCACAAATGCATGCCCAACTAATCTTTGACAAAGCAGGAATGAAAATCCAGTGGAAAAAATAGTCTTTTCAGCAAAAGGTGTGGGGAAGACTGGACAGCAACATGCAGAAAAGTGAACCTAGACCACTTTATTGCACCATACACAAATTTAAACTCAAAATGGATGAAAGACCTAAACATCAGACATGAAAGCATCAAAATCCTAGAGAATAAAACAGGCAACAACCTCTTTGACCTTGGCCACAGCAACTTCTTACTAGACATGTCTCCTGAGTCAAGGGAAACAAAAGCGAAGATGAGCTATTGGGACCTCATCAAGATAAAAAGCTTCTTCACAATGAAGGAAGTAAGCAACAAAACTAAAATACAACCTATGGAATGGGATAAGATATTTGCAAATGACATACTGAATAAAGGGCTAGTATCCAAAATTTACAAGGAATTTATCAAACTTAACACCCCAAAAAACAAATAATCCAGTGAAGAAATGGGCAAAAGACATGAACAGACACTTTTCCAAAGAAGATATCCAGGTGGCTAACAGACACATGAAAAGATGCTCAACATCACTCATCATCAGGAATATACAAATCAAAACCACAATGAGATACCACCTCACACTTGTCAGTATTGAGAAAATTAACAACATAAGAAACAAAAGATGTTGGCGAGGATGTGGAGAAAGGGGAACACTTTTGCACTGCTGGTGGGAATGAAAACTGGTGCAGCCACTCTGGAAAACAGTATGGAGGTTCCTCAAAAAATTAAAAATACAGCTATCCTATAATACAGAAATTGCACTACTAGGTATTTATTCAAGGGATACAGGTATGCTGTTTCAAAGGGGCACATGCAACCCAATGTTTATAGCAGTCCATTGGCTGATGAATGGATAAAGAAGATGTGCATGCACACACACACACACACACACACACACAAAATGGAATATCACTAGGTGATCAAACAGAATGCGCATGCATGCGCACACACACATACATAATGGAATATTACTAGGTGATCAAAAAGAATAAAATCCTGCCATTCGCAACAACATGCATGAAACTAGAATGTATTTTGCTAAGTGAAATAAGTCAGTCAGAGAAAGATAAATATCATATGATTCCACTCCTGTGGAATTTGAGAAACTCAACAGATGAATATAGGGCAAGGGAAAGAAAAAGAAGATAAAAACAGAGAGGGACGCAAACTAAAAGAGAGAACAAACTGAGGGCTGCTGGAGGGGTGCTGGGTGGGAGCATGGGCTAAATGCATGATGGGCATTAAGGAGGGCACTTGTTGGGATAAGCACTGGGTGTTATATGTAAGTGATGAATCACTAAATTCTATTCCTGAAACCATTACTACATTATATGTTAACTAACTTGGATTTAAATAAAATTTTTAAAAAATTTAAAACAAAAACACCAAGGAAGGTCAGCTCACTCTAATCAAACCTACAGGTTCAAATGCCAATTACTTTCTTTGTAATGAAAATTATAAATTCTCAACACAGTGGATTCTCAATTTTTCTAATTAGTCCATTTCATTTGTTTTTGTATATAGGTAGATATACATGAAAAGCTAAATCATAATCTGCTTACTTGCTCAGCACAGAATTAGAGCAAGAGAAATTGTATGGACACAAGAAGTATCTATCCCTTTCTCTTGAAAATTCCAGGTGTGCCTGGGTGGCTCAGTCAGTTAAGTGTCCGACTTAGGCTCAGGTCACGATTTCACAGCTGGTGGGTTCAAGCTCCATGTCGGGCTCTGTGTTGATAGCTCAGAACCCGGAGCCTGCTTTGGATTCTGTGTCTCCGTCTCTCTCCCTCTCTGCCCCTTCCCCACTCACACTCTGTCTCTCCATCTCTTAAAAATAAATAAACATAAAAAAAATAAAAATTAATTAATTTAAAAAAAAGAAAATTCTGGAGTACACTATTGAATAGAATTGGTAAAACAAAAACATCTGTTAACTCCCTGGCTAATGTTCCCTTCCTTTCCTTCAAAACTGAGCTCCTCAAAAAATAGCCATGTACCTTTTGCCTATTTTCTTACTTCTCATTCACTCTTTAGCCAGCTGACATGAGCTTCGGTCTATGGTACTCTATTAAAACTATTTTGTTTTTTAAAGTCCTAATGACCTATTTATAGCAAAATCCAACAGGCCTTTCCTGGTTTCATAATTTCCTTAAGATTATTTCATATAATTCACCTATTCATTATTGATTCAATGATTCTCAAAGCAGCTTGGAGCCTGCTTGAGATTCTCTCTCTCACTCTCTCCCTCAGACCCTCTCCCCTGCTCATGCTCTTTCTTTCTAAAGAAAAAAAATCTCATTAATGGTCCTATTGGCATAGAGCAAATAAAGAAACATTTATTCAAAAATATTTACTAAGCCCCAGTAAGAACTGCAAGAGTCTGTGGGATTTGAATGAGGAACCATATCCTCTCTCTCCACCCCCAGCAGTAAGATAGAAACTCTACTCCAGACTGGTACAGCCAAGAATACAGGGAATTCTTTCCCCTGAGTTTCCAGTTAGAGGACTATCTTCCCAAGAAGGGCAGATTGTTAGCAGTTTTTATCCTACCTCATCTACCTGTTGCTGAGGCTAAGTTCTAGGAGAATGCATCCAACAGCAGGAGTTCTCATCTTCTCCCCAGACTCCATGCATGTAATAAAGGCTTTACCTTGAGCATGGTGCCACTGAGAGTACTGGGACCCTAAATGCCCTTGCTGCAGTTTGTGGGACAAGTATTACAATGCAAGAGAGGCAAACCAAGAGCATCTAGGGCCACTACCCCCATCCTCTGAGCACTCAGCTCCAAAGTGGGGGTGTCACTTAGAAATGTGTCATTGTCAGGGCACCTGGGTGGCTCAGTCAGTTAAGCAACTGACTTCGGCTCAGGTCATGATCTCACGGTTTGTGGGTTCAAGCCCCGCATCAGGCTCTGTGCTGACAGGTCAGAGCCTGGAGCCTGCTTCAGATTCTGTGTCTCCCTCTCTCTCTGTTCCTTCCCTGCTTGTTCTCTGTCTCTCTCTGTCTCTCAAAAATAAATAAACATTAAAAAAATTAAAAAAAAAAAAAGAGAAGAAATGTGCCCATTGTCCTTACCCCTAGCACAGGGCCATGGCTCAGAGATTTTGCCTTGGAGGAGAAGTAGTCTATAGAACAGACAGCTCCAAATCTCTCCCCAAGAAATTGACTTCATTCACAATAGAATGTAGAGAAGTTCAACCCTAAATGCTCTCCCCAAAACAGAAGTTGTGGTGAAAGGAAACTGGGAGGGAATTGATAGACTCATTTGAGATATGTGCTAAGCCACAGGCTAATTTGCTAAAATGAACTGGGAAAAGGGAGAGATGGGGAGAACAACTGGGGTTAGAATAAATCTCAAATACTGACCTCTACAACTATCTTCAAAGGAAGTGGAATTTGACTAGATTACTTTAAAAAAGCAGTTTATGCTTTTTTGTTGTTGAACACAACATAGAAATCAGCTGGCAACCAGTGGCACTTAACAGCTGAGTGTAGTCATAAAAAGAGACCATTGGGGGCTTCTGGGTGGCTCAGTCAGTTAAGCGTCCAACTTCAGCTCAGGTCAGGATCTCATAGTTTGTGAGTTCAAGCCCTGCATCGGGCTCTGTGCTAACAGCTTGGAGCTTGGAACCTGCTTTGGATTCTGTGTCTCCCTCTTTCTGTGCCCCTTCCCAACTCACACTCTGTCTCTCTCTCAAAAATAAACAAACATTAAAAAAAAAAAAAAGAAAAAGAGACCATCGAGGAGAGCCCTGTAAAACCACTTTCATCTCAAGGTGACTGTGGACACACCTAAGGTTGTGCCCCCAGGTAGCAACATCAGAGATTTCAAACTGTAGGTAGGAAATAGACTTCACAAAAGTAATACAGACAGTCACCAAACAAATAAACAAGCAAATAACAGAAAATAAGTCCCAGAGTGGGGAACCCAATGCTCAGAGTTGCTACAATATATTATCTAAAATGTCCAGTTTCCATTAAAAAAAAAGTATGAGATACACAAATAAGAAAGTATGTTCTTTACACCAGAAAAAAAAAAAAGCAGCAAACAAACTGCCTGTGAAAGTGACCAGATGTTGGATTTAATGAACAATGACTTCAATGTAAACATTATAAATATGCTCAAAGAACTGAAGAAAATCATGATTAAAGAAATAAAGGAAGGCATGATGACAGTGTTGCATCAAATAGAGAATATCAATAGAGATAGAACTTATAGGGGGAAAGTGAAAATTTGGCAGTTGAAATGTACAGTAACTGAAAGTTAAAAATGCATTAGAGGAGCTCAATAGTAGATCTGAACTAGCAGAAAAAAATTAGCAAACTTGAGATAATTGATAAAGATTATGCAATCTGAGGAACAGAGAGAAAAAAGAATGAAGACAAATGAAAAGAGACTCAGAGATATGTGAGATAGCATTAAATCCTCTCCAGGAGAGGAGAGATAGAAAGGACAGAAAAAATATTCAAAGAAATAATGGCTGAAAATTTCCCAAATTTATTGAAAAACATTCATTTATACACCTAGGAAGTTTGGCGAATTTCAAGTAGGATAAATACAAACAGATTCATAAATGGACACATTGTAGCAAAAATGCTGAAAAACAAGAAGAAAATACTGAACTCAGAAAATGAAAAATAATTTATCACTCACAAGGGAACCCCAATAACATTCACAACTGACTTCTCATCAAAAACAATGGATTCCAGAAGATAGTGGGATGACATATTTAAATTGCTGAAAGAAGAAATGGTCAGCCAAGAATCCTATATTCTACAAAACTATCTTTAAAAAATGATGATGAAACAAATTTCCAAATATATAAAAACTGAGAGAATTCATTGCTAATAGACACATCTTACAAGAAATACAAAAGAAAACCAACAGCATTTTTCACAGAGCTAGAACAAATAATACTAAAATTTGTGTGTAGCCACAAAAGACCCCAAATAGCCAAAGCAATCTTGAGAAAGAAGAACAAAGGTATCACATGGAGGGTATGGAGCATGGGAGGTATCACAATCCCAGATTTCAAGATATACTATGATGCTGTAGCTATCAACACAGTATGGTACTGGCATAAAAACAGACAAATACGTCAATGGAACAGAAAAGAGATTCCAGAAATAAACCCATGCTTATATAGACAATTAATCTACGACAAAGGAGTTGAGAATATACAGTGGGAAAAGACAGTCTCTTCAATAAATCATGCTGAGAAAACTAGATAGCCAGATACAAAAGAATGAAACTGGACCACTTTCTCACACCATATACAAAAATAAACTTGAAATGGATTAAAGAGCTAAATGTGAAACCTGAAACCATAAAAATTCCTAGGGAAAAAAAAAAGGCAGTAATCTCTTGGACATTAGCCTTAGCAACATTTATCTATATATGTCTCTTTAGAAAAGGAAAACAAAAGCAAAAATAAACTATTGGTACAATACCAAAATAAAAAGGTTTTGCACAGCAAAATAAACCATCAAAAAAAAAGAAAAAAGGCAACCTACCAAGTGGAAAAAGATATCTACAAATGATATATCCAATAAGGAGTTAATTCAAGATATATAAAGAATTTCTATAATTCAACACCAAAGGAAAAAATATATATACATACACATACATGCACATATATATATTCCAATTAAAAATGGGTAGAGGACCCAAACAGACATTTTTTTCTAAAGAAGTCATACAGAAGGCCAAGAGACACAGGAAAAGATGCTCAACATCATTAATCATCAGGGAAATGCAAATCAAAACCACAATGAGGTATCACCCTACAACTGTCCAAATGGCTAGAATCAAAAAGACAAGAAAAAACAAGCAATGGTGAGAATATGAAGAAAAAGGAACCCTTAAGCACTATTGCTGGGAATGTAAACTGGTACAGCCACTGTGGAAAGCAATATAAAAGTTTTTCAAAAAATTAAAAATAGAAATACCGTATGATCCAGTAATTCCACTACTGGATATGTACCCAAAGAAAACAAAAACACTAATTCAAAAAGATGTATGTACCCCTACGTTTATTGCAGCATTATTTACAATAGCCAAGATATGGAAGCAATCCAAGTGTTCATCCATAGATGAATGGTTAAAAAAAAATGTGGCATACACATACACACACACACACACACACACACACACACACACACACTGGAATATTACACAGCCATAAAAAGTAATGAGATCTTACCATTTGCAATCACATGGATGGACCTAGAGTGTATTATGCTAAGTGAAATAAGTCAGACAGAATTACCATATGATTTCAATTATAAGTGGAATCTAAAAATAAATAAATAAAACAAACAAGAAAAATACAGGAAAATAACAGATTCTTAAATACAGAGAACAAACTGGTGATTGCCAGATGTGAGGTGGGTGAAGGGATGGGTAAAATAGAGGAAGGGTATTAAGAGGTCTGAACCCTCAGTTATAAATAAATTAAGTTACAGAGATGAAAAGTACAACATAGGGAATATAGTCAATAATACTGTAATAATGTATGGTGACTACACTTACCATGGTGAGCACTGAGAAATGTATAGAACTGTTGAATCAATATGT
The DNA here is from genome assembly GCF_016509475.1 of Prionailurus bengalensis. Classification (NCBI taxonomy): domain Eukaryota; kingdom Metazoa; phylum Chordata; class Mammalia; order Carnivora; family Felidae; genus Prionailurus; species Prionailurus bengalensis. The sequence continues at coordinate 102,248,423 of NC_057355.1, forward strand.
TGCACACCTGAAACTAATAAAACATTGTATGTTAATTATATTTCAGTTTATAAAAAAGAGAGAGAGAGATACTAAAAAAAGTTCTTCAGGCCTAAAGCCCCAGACACCAAAAAAAAACAAAAACAAAAACAAAAACAAAAACAAAAACAAAACCACACAAACAAAACCACAAGAAACAAAAAAGCACTACTATCTTTTGTAATAGTAGTACAAAAGCATTTTTGTACAAAAGATAGTACAAATGCATTTTTTTCTTTCTTCAATTATTAGACCAAAGCATATGAAAATGTAGTATATCTGTCAATAACAGCACAAAGGAGATGGGTGGGAGAGCAAAACTCTATTGACCCAAGAAAATTACTCCAGATGTGAACTCAGATCCATAAAAACAAATGAAGAGAAGCAAAAAATGATAAATAAGAAGCTTAATATGACAAAAGTTATAAATATATACTGTCTCTCCTTTCTCTTCTCGGCTTTCTTTAAAGTCATAAAATTGGGGCACCTGGCTGGCTCAGTTCATATAACATCTTGATCTCAGGATTGTGAGTTCAAGCCCCACCTCAGGTATAGAGATTACCTAAAAAAATAAAATCTTGGGGCACCTGGGGGTCTCAGTCAGTTAAGCGTCCAACTTGATTTTGGCTCACATCATAATCTCATGGTTCATGGTGAGATAGAGCCCCATGTCACTCTCTGCACTGACAGCATGGAGCTTGCTTGGGATTCTCTCTCTCCCTCTCTCTCTTCCCCTCCCCCACTCTCTCTCTCTCTCTCTCTCTCTCTCTCTCTCTCAAATAGGTATACTTGGAAAAAATTTTTTTGAAAAATTTTTGTTTATTTTTGAGAGAGAGAGAGAGAGAGAGAGAGAGACAGCGTGCGAGCAGGAGAGCGGTAGAAAGAGAGGGAGACACAGAATCTGAAGAAGGTTCCAAGCTCTAGGCTGTCAGCACAGAACCCGAGACGGGGCTTAAACTCATGAACCGTGAGATCATGACCTGAGCTGAAGTCAGACACTTAACAAACTGAGCCACCCAGGTGCCCCAGGAAAAAAACTTTTCAATACAATCTTTTAAAAATGTCATAAAATTATATAAAGTAAGAGCTATCACAATGTATTGGGGGCTGTAATATTTACAGAAGTAATATGTATAACAATAATATTTATAACATATAAAAATAACATCCATAACAAAAAGGAGAAAACAAAATATAGCTCTTTAGAAATAGTTTCTACATTTCACTGCAATTAAGTTAGTATAAATCTGAAGTTGATTCTGATCAGCACTAGAGCAACTGTGAGGAAACGACTCAAAAAATAGTGAAAAATCATGAAAGAATTAATGTGCTACATTAGAAAATACGTACTTAATGCAAAACAAAATAGTATAGAAGAAACAAAGGAAAAAAGATATAAGACATCTAGAGAACAAAGAGTAAAATGGTAGACATAAATCCAACTGTATTAATAATAGCATTAAATATGAACGGTATAACAACCCAAACAAAAGCCTGGATTAAAAAATACTGGATTAAAAAAAAAATAGGATCTAACTATATGCTCTTTATAGGAGACACATGTTATAGTCAAAGATACAAATAAATTGAACGTAAAAAGATGGAAAATGACATATCATGCAAAGAGCAACTGCAAGAAATCTGGGGTGGCTATACTAATAGGCAAAATCGACTTTAAAACAGAAGACCTTACTGGAGATAAAAAGACATATTTTATAAGAAGAGGAAGATAAATCCATCAGTAAGATAATACAGTTATAAACCTATATCACCCTAAAAACAGAGGATCAAAATACATAAAGCAAACACAATGAAGGGAGAAATAATCAATTCAACAACAGTATTGGCTACTTCAGTACTCCACTTCAATAACGGATAGAACAAAAGCAAATAGAAAATAGAACAAAAGCAAAAAGAAAACAAAAGAAATAGAAGATTTTAACAACATTATAAATCAACTATCACCAACATGCCACTGTAGAACACTCCACCCAACAGCAGAATACACACTCTATTCAAGTGCACTTAGAACATTCTCTAGGATAGACTGCATGTTAGCCCATAAAACAAACAAATTTAAAATAATAAAAATAGTACTAATATGTTCTCTGACCATAATGGAATGACATTACAAACAAAAAACAAAAGAAAATTTGTAATTCACAAATGTGTAAAAACCAAACAATAAACTCCAAATTATTGATGGTTCAAAGAGGAAATCAAAATGGAATTAGAAAACACTTTGAGATGAATTTAAATGGACATACAACATGCCAAAACGCGTGAGATTCATATAAAGCAGTGCTTTAAAGGGAAATTTATAGCTGTAAATACCTAAATGAAAAAACAAGAAAATCTCAAATCAATAATCTAACCTTCCACTTTAAGACATTGGAAAAAGAACGGCAAATTGTGCCCAAAGCAAGCAGAAGAAAGGGAATAATAAAGATTAGAGTGGAAATTAATGAAATAGAGAATAGAAAAACAACAGAAAATCAATCAAACTAAAATCTGGTTCTTTGAAAAGACTAACAAAATTGACAAGACTTCAGCTAGACTGAGAAAAAAAGAGAGAAGACCAAATTACTAGAATCAGAGACAAAAGAAAGCATTATTACTGAATATGTAGAAATAGAAAAGATTATAAAAGAACACTGAAAAGTTGTATGTTGATAAATCAGACAATTTAGATGAAATGGACAAATTCCTAGAAAGACACAAACTACTAAAACCGACTCAAGAAGTAGGTAATTTGATTATATCCAAAGCAACTAAAGAGACTGACTTAGTTATCAAAAACCATGCACAGAGAAAAGCTCAGGCCCAGATAGCTTCACTGGTTAATTCTTATAAGACATTTAAAGAATTATTATCAATTCTCCAAAAACTATTCCAAAAAATACAGTAGAAGACAATACTTTCCAACTCACTCTGTGAAGCCAGTATTACCCTGAAACCAAAATGAGACATACATATCATAGAAAACTACAAACCAATATCTCTTATGAATATGGACATAAAAATCCTCAACAAAATACTAACAAAGCCAATCCAGCACCACATACAAAGAATTATAAATCACGACCAATTGGGATTTTTCCCAGATGCAAGTTTGCTTTAATATCTGAAAATCAATTAATATAATATACCATATAATACACCATATTGATAGAATACAAAACAAAACCACATGATCATCTCAAAAGATGAAGTAAAATCATTTCACAAAATCCAAAACCCTTTCATGATAAAAACACTCAACAAAGCAGAAATAGAAAGAAACTTTCTCAGCTTGATAAAGGGAATGTACAAAAATCCACACATCATATCTAATGATAAAAGACTGGAGATGCTTTCTCTCTAAGTTCATGAACAAGTCCAGGATGTCCACTCTCACCACTTCCATTCAACATTATACTGGAGATTTGAATCAGAGTAATTAGGTAAGAAAAAGAAATAAAAATCACATAGACAGAAAAGGAAGAGATGACAGATGACATGAACTCATATACAGAAAATCCTAAGGAATCCACTAAAAAACTATTAGAATAATAAATGCCTTTATCTACACATCCAATGCAATCCCAATCAAAACTGCATCAGCATTCTTCTCGAAGCTAGAACAAGCAATCCTAAAATTCAATATGGAACCACAAAAGGCCCCGAAAAGCCAAAGGAATTTTGAAGAAGAAGACCAAAGCAGGAGGCATCACAATCCCAGACTTTAGCCTCTACTACAAAGCTGTAATCATCAAGACAGCATGGTAGTGGCACAAAAACAGACACATAGACCAATGGAATAGAATAGAAACCCCAGAACTAGACCCACAAACGTATGGCCAACTCATCTTTGACAAAGCAGGAAAGAATATCCAGTGGAAAAAAGACAGTCTCTTTAACAAATGGTGCTGGGAGAACTGGACAGTAACATGCAGAAGAATGAAACTAGACCACTTTCTTACACCATTCACAAAAATAAACTCAAAATGGATAAAGGACCTGAATGTGAGACAGGAAACCATCAAAACACTAGAGGAGAAAGCAGGAAAAGACCTCTCTGACCTCAACCACAGCAATTTCTTACTTGACACATCCCCAAAGGCAAGGGAATTAAAAGCAAAAATGAACTATTGGGACCTCATGAAGATAAAAAGCTTCTGCATAGCAAAGGAAACAATCAACAAAACTAAAAGGCAACCTGCGGAATGGGAAAAGATATTTGCAAATGACATATCGGACAAAGGGCTAGTATCCAAAATCTATAAAGAGCTCACCAAACTCCACACCCCAAAAACAAATAATCCAGTGAAGCAATGGGCAGAAAACATGAATAGACACTTCTCTAAAGAAGACATCCAGATGGCCAACAGGTACATGAAAAGATGCTCAACATCGCTCCTCATCAGGGAAATACAAATCAAAACCACACTCAGATATCACCTCACGCCAGTCAGAGTGGCTAAAATGAACAAATCAGGAGACCATAGATGCTGGTGAGGATGTGGAGAAATGGGAACCCTCTTGCACTGTTGGTGGGAATGCAAACTGGTGCAGCGGCTCTGGAAAACAGTGTGGAGGTTCCTCAAAAAATTAAAAATAGACCTACGCTATGACCCAGCAGTAGCACTGCTAGGAATCTACCCAAGGGATACATGAGTACTGATGCATAGGGGCACTTGTACCCCAACGTTTATAGCAGCACTCTCAACAATAACCAAATTATGGAAAGAGCCTGAATGTCCATCAACTGATGAATGGATACAGAAATTGTGGTTTAGGGGCGCCTGGGTGGCTCAGTCAGTTAAGCGGCCGACCGGCTCAGGTCATGATCTCGCGGTCCGTGAGTTCAAGCCCCGCGTCAGGCTCTGTGCTGACAGCTCAGGGCCTGGAGCCTGTTTCAGATTCTGTGTCTCCCTCTCTCTGACCCTCCCCCATTCATGCTCTGTCTCTCTCTGTCTCAAAAATAAACTTTAAAAAAAAATTTAAAAAAAAAAGAAATTGTGGTTTATATACACAATGGAGTACTACGTGGCAAAGAGAAAGAATGAAATATGGCCCTTTGTAGCAACGTGGATGGAACTGGAGAGTGTGATGCTAAGTGAAATAAGCCATACAGAGAAAGACAGATACCATATGTGTTCACTCTTATGTGGATCCTGAGAAACTTAACAGAAACCCATGGGGGAGGGGAAGGGAAAAAAAAAAGGTTAGAGTGAGAGAGAGCCAAAGCATAAGAGACTCTTAAAAACTGAGAACAAACTGAGGGTTGATGGGGGGTGGGAGGGAGGGGAGGGGAGGTGATGGGCATTGAAGAGGGCATCTTTTGTGATGAGCACTGGGTGTTGTATGGAAACCAATTTGACAATAAATTTCATATATTAAAAAAAACATAATAAAATAAATGTCTTCAGCCAGGTCATAAGACACAAGATGAACATAAAAAAATCAATTGTATTTCTATATACTAGTAATGAACAATTTAAAAATAAAACTAAGAAAACAATTTCATTATAATAGCATCAAAAAGAATAAAATATTTAGCAATAAATTTAACAAAAGTACAAAACTTAATACACTGAAAATTACAAATGATTGTTAAAATAAGAAACTGTTGTTAAAGAAGATACAAATAAATGGAAATATCCCAGTTCATGGATCACAAGACTTACTATTGTTATGATGCCAATAGTCCTCAAATTAATCTATACATTCAATACAATCAGGTTCCTAATTGGCTTCTGCACAGAAACTGGTAAACTATTCTTAAAATTGCAAGGGACCCAGAATAACCAAAATAATCTTAAAAAGAAGAATGCAGTTGGAGGACTCACACAAATGCTTACAGCAGCATTATTTACAATATCCCCAACATGGAGACAACCCAAATGTCCATTAACTAATGAATGGATAAACAAAATGTGGTATATCCATATAATGGAATATGATTCCACCATAAAAAGGAATGTAGTACTGATACATGTTACAGCATAGCTGAACCTTGAAAACATTAAGTGAAAGAAGTCAGTCACAAAAGACCACATATTATATGACTCCAGTTATAAAAAATGTTAATGGGCAAAAGACAGAAAGTAGCATAGTGGTTGCTTAGGGCTGGAGGCCTACATAGGGGTTTGACAGCTTAAGGGTAACGGGTTGCTTTTGTTTTTGTTTTTGTTTTGAGATAATGATAACATTTTTAAATTGGTTGTGGTGATGGTTGAGTGTATTATAAACCATTAAATTGTGTGTCTTAAATTAATTACATGGGTTTTTAATGATATCTCAATAAAGCTGTTATATAAATAATTAATATGTATGTTACTTTAGGAAAAGAAAAAAAGATTTAAAAACACTTTTATTTTACCTTCTGTCTTTTTATTTTTAAAATTTTTTAATGTTTATTTTTGAGAGAGGAAGACAGAGTACAACCAGGGGAGGGGCAGAGAGAGAGACACACAGAATTCAAAGCAGGCTCCAGACTCTGAGCTGTCCGCACAGAGCCAAACATGGGGCTCGAACTCATGAACCCATGAGATCATGACCAGAGCTGAAGTCGGATGCTTGACCAACTGAGCCACCTAGGCGCCCCTACCTTTTGTTTTTTTCAAAGAGGCTATCTTCTGGAGCCTTATGAAAACTCTGGAGTCAGAAATTAAAATAAAGCAAAACAAATAAATTTAAACATGGTTGTATCTTTCCATTCTAAATACATTTTTCTGAATCTGCTGTTCTATCTTGATCATAACAAGGATCCTCCTCAAGAAGGCCTCTCCAGAAGACACTGGGTCACATGTCTTCATAATGCTTATTGCTACCCTAAGATTATCTTATTTATTAATATGTTTATTGTCTGTTTCCCTACATGAAAAAAAAAATTCCATGTTCACTATTGATTTTAGCTCCAGAAATCTGGAACTGGGTAACTCAAGTGTGGTTCATAAATGGTATCAGTCTGTGTGTGATGCTACCAGTCCTCAATGAGCAAAGTAGAGAAACTAGCAATTTTGTCTGCTGAATCTAATAATGACCAAAAAAAAAAAAAAAAGATATTTTGTATATCTTTGGGTTTTTTCTAGAAATTCATTTTTATAGGATTTTTTTTTTCCAAGCATCAGGCTGTGATAGATTTCAAATTCTTAAAACAGAACTGGTCCTTCGCCACAGATGGTTTGAGAGGCACTGATTTGGGTGAGCATTAAAATATTTTGCTCCCCTTTCCTACTGAAGTGTGAATGCTCAGAAGTGTCTACGAAGGCAGGGATTATGTTTTCTGGTCCTTTTCATGGGGGTAAGGAAGGGCACTTGTCCTCAGAAAGAGAATGTGAGAAGTGGTGTGTGTCACCCTTGAAATGGTTAATGATTAAAGTCAATGGGTAATGATTAATAAGGCTGCATTGTCCCCACCATCTCTTTCCCCACTGCCATCTAAATGCAGAGGACTCTGCAGACTAGAAGAGAGAGAGCCATAAGACAGAAGGACCACATTTAGAAAGCACTGCACTAGGGAATATTTCCCAACTATTGAAAAAATGTAAAATTACGTTTCAAACCACATAAACAGTACATATCAAATCCAATCAACCTAATCTCCTACTTTGGATTCACTTCTAAAATTTTTATTATCTGAAAAAGTATAACTGCTAGTTAAATTATATATATTTAAAGTAGAAATACAAGTATATGTACATTTATACACTGACCCATTCATCTATCTATCCACTTATCCATCTATCATCTATCCATCTACACAAAGTTACAGTACTCTGAAGCCCTCTTCATGTCTCCAAGGATTAACATACGTCAGAGAGCAATCAGCTGCATTACTTGAATAATACATACATACCTACAACACACAAACATATGCACAGTACTTCAGAAGGTACAAAGTCCTTTTTAAATATACTTTTCACATTTGTTATATAATCCTCATTATAATCACATAGGATAGACAAAATTTCTATTACTCTTGTGTTCCAAATCAAAAACCTGAAGCTATCCAGGCAAAATGGAATTAAGAGATAACACAGGTAATTATTGACAAGTTCAGGCCTCAATACCTGATATTTTAAAAAAGAAAAAACTTGGGGACCTGAATTGTTCACTTAGTTCACCTTCACCTTCACCTTCATTCTTTGAACAATTTCTTCACTTTGTTAATGCTAACACAGTCATGGTACTGTGGCAAATAAGAGAAACAAAGGACCAGATTTACATCGTTGTTAGGTATAATTGTTACGTGTAAAGTGTGATGATTCACATTTACCCAAAATCTCTGCTTGCAGAAATAACTCTCAAATAAAGAGAAATTATTTTTTAAGGGCCTATGATTCCCCTAAAATAAGCCATTTTGTGCTGCACCATTTCAATCCTTTGAAGTATTTTTTTTTCCCCTTTAAGTGTCTTTTGTTTTTCAGCCTATAAATTAAAGATCTGCCCAAGTCTTGAAGCCAGGTTTCCAGAGTAAGCAAGGCCCACTCAGTAGCTCCCAGGCCACCTGCACCACATACTTGCCAGCTTTGAGCCTCAAATTTTCAGAAAGTTATGCAACCTCTGGTTAAATTTTTTCTTAAAATACATGTTTTATGACAACAGGCCCAAACCTCTGCTGCCCCCTTCCATCCCTGAAATTCCAAAGACCCGGGAGGATCCATTCATTGAGATAAGCCTCTGTACACAGAGATGGTCCTGGGAAACTGATCTGAACTCAGATACACCAAAGTCTCCACTACCCTCAAATTAGATATACTAGAGATTTTTCCAGGGCCTATCCTCCACATCACACTTTTTCAGTTAAGGATTAAGAAGGGAAAGAAGTAGTATTTAACTTCATTCTTTAATTTACTCATTCACAATCCAACATATACAAGGCATGTTAAAGAATAAGGATGTGGTTTATGCCTTTCAGAAATTCCAATCAGAAGGCTAGTAAACTAGGTACCCAAATAACTATAGTATAAGACAATGCATGTTAAGCACCTTGAGATTAGCTCTAATCAAATGCTTGAGGACAGGCAAGCAAAGAAAGTTTCTGACTAAAGTGGCCAAAAAAGGCTTTATGAAAGAAAGAGGGGACTTCTGAGTAGGTTTTGGAGGAAAAACAAGCAAGATTTCATTAATAATGACAGATGAGGGAAAGTGACAGTCCAAGTCAAGGGAATGATATGAGCCAGAGGTAAGAAAGGGCAAGATGAGGTTAAGAAATGAGGTGGGGGGAGGGGTGTGGAGGTGTCATTTGGCTGGAACATGGGCATTAGCATAAGACAGGAAGCATGATTTGGAACCAAACTGTAAAAGGCCTTGAACACCAGAATAAATTGCCATGATTTTATTCAGTAGTCAGTGAGAGAGCCACTACAAAAGTTTAAAGTAAGAAGTAAAAGCAATAATCCAAGAAGCTTGCTCTGTTGGTGGTACAGAATGGCCTTTAATTTTGAAAGGTTAAAGGTCTGGGGATGAGTAAGGAGCCTTTTACGATAGACCAAAATGAAGCAATCACACTTAAAGAGAGGAAGTAGCCAAGAAAATGGAAGAGAAGAGAAGGAATTAATAAACAGAATTCGGTAGGGAAGGGGGAAAAATGAAAAGATAACTCCCAGGTCTTGAGTCAGTGCCTGGAAAAAATTTATGTTACGGATGAAATTATTTGGACTCAAATTTATACAAAGATCTAGAGATTTTAAAAATGCATTTCAAGCTGTGATTTTATCCGTATTTAAAAAATAATAAATAAAGACCATCATTTCCCAGGATCACCCTGGACAGCTGGTTGCTCTCACTACATTCCTTCATAAGGTTTCTTTTTCCATGGTATTAGCCTCTTTTGGAATACAGACTAAAGCATTAGAAAGGGGGGGGGGGCGGTGTGAAGCGTACTTATTATGATCAATCTAAGGCCAGCCTTGTTACCTCTGCTACTTGAGTAGTGTCTAAAAGTGCACACGGACCACCTCAACCTACTCTCTGGTCTAGAGAAGCAGACATACCCTTTGATGGGGATGGCAGAGAGAAACTCCTCTGAGAATATTAGAGACCTTTGGATCTGTTCTGATGCCATCCACTATGAGAGTACTGGGGTGACTCTTTAATCTATCCTAATCAGAGTAACAGAGGGACTTCCAGACATAGCACGTCCTCCAGTTCAGGGAACAGATGGAAAATATGCCAAATTCCTCAATATTGGGGCATTGATGGCCACATTCTGCATGAAGGAGCACATCTATGGGAAAGTCACTGGGACAGGACTCTTTACCTGTGGTGGGCAGGGGCCAAAAGAAACAAAACTGGTATCATTTTCAGGGTTGGGAAATCTAACCTGACCACACAAATAATTAACCTGAAAGGCCACTTCATGCTCCCCCAGTGGACCCAGATGTTGCACTTCACTTTAGGTAAACGTTATTTTTAGAGACATAAGAATTCAGCATCCAAAATTTATCACCCATCTGAGTGGGAGACACAGAACACAGAACAGATTTATATGTTTAGGGGGTAGGAATGGGGTTTAAGCTCAATAAAATCTTAACTGTGCTTTACTTTTTAATTTAACTTTCAAACATTTCTTTCCTGTTTTGTGACTGAGAATCTCGTACATGTCACCCTTTCGGTGAAGTATCACAGGAAAGACATTTTTGTGGTGTTTAATGGAAATAATTTTTCTTGCGGTATTGCTCTGATACCCTGGGAAACTGGCTTTCAGAGATAAATTAGGCTAAGAGCCGTCTAGTGCTAATTTATTAAGCAGTCAATGGTTTAAAACAACTTTTCCTGTTTCAGCTCACTGGAGATCTGTTACTGGCTCTTGAGAAGACAGCTGAAGACTGATAAATTTCATAGATTCTCTGAAACAAAGTGATAGGTTGGTGTAGGGGAGTTTCAAAGGTGGGCAGGGATGGTTCACGGTGTGGGTAAGTCTATGCGTGTGTATTTTAAATTTCAACATTCACACTGTAGCATTTCATACTGGATCTCCTGAAATGGTGTTGAACTCTAAAGAAACTTAAAAATTCTCTCAAGAACACATTTCTATAATAAATACCTCCTAAAGTTTTTCCTCCTGTTAGAGTGTACTGCGGATAGAAGAAGCTATGCCTGTAAAGAAAAATATTGACGATCTCCTTTGGATGTCCTAAAGGCTTCAATGCGCTTTCTACAAATGCCTCAGGACAGTTGTTCTTGGCCTAAGTTGCATGCTGATATCAGAGGAGCTTTACAAAGTATAGGTGCCTGGGTCCTACCTGGAGGTTGGGATGACATTGGGATGATGTTGGCCTGGGGTGTGGCCTAGGTATTGAGAGTTTTAAACCTTCCCAGGCATTTCTAATGTATAATCAGGGTTGAGAACCACTGCCCTATAGAAGGTGTTGTAAGAGGCTACTCCATACCTGGTGAGAGCCAAGTGGCTCAGCTGCTAGTATGTATCCCTTTTCTTGCCTGGAAATGTAGACCACGGTCACTGACCATCAATGAAGAAGCATTATGAATAAAACAATGACCAACAAAAATACCAACATTTTGGAAACTGCTCAACTCCAAATGCTACTGTGTGAAGAAGACTGGATGACTGAGCCCATGGAGGAAAACAGAGCTAGAGAAAACATTTAAAAAGAGAAAGAAGGACTTGCTCTATGGATCAAATTGGATTTTCAAAAACAATGTGCTATTGACCCTCTCTTCAAAGCTAGAGGAGTGTCAGGGCAGAAAGCACTACTAGTTTTTATGATAACTACTAATTTCCACTTTGAAGAGACTCCTACATTTAAAGATGCCTACAAATCACCTGCAGAGTCCATTAAAAATGCAGCTTCCCAGTCCCCACCCCCCAAAATCAGGACTCTGTTGGGCTGGAATAGGACCCAGGAAGCTGAAGTTTTAACAGTTCCCCAGGGGATTCTGACTGAGGTGAGCTGTGCCCCATCTTTGAGAAACATGGACCCATCCCACTTCTAGACAACCTCCTGAATATTTCTTTGTCATAAACTCAATTGCTCTTCTTCAGTTAAATAGATTATCAGGTCAAGAAAAAGGAGGGTATGCCTCTTTAGTAAAACAGTCTGCAAAGTATTTTTTGAAGGACATTTGATTGAACTTTTCAATTGAAAAATCCTCAGTCATTTTTGGACCCCCAAGTGTCTCATCATTTCTTCAGTTTACCTATAGGGAGGAATGAAGATGAACGACCACAGACACAACCATATCCTCAAACTGTGGGCCAAATCGTTCTTGGGAACAATGGGGATCTTTCAAAATCAAAACCCTCTCATATCTTGAAGGATCACAAACACTAATGAGGATAATACAACAACCATTAACGAGCAAATAACCATTACAAGCAAATAAACTTTATTCAAAAAGTTTGAGGATGTCTAGAAATAACTCCCTTTTTATGATTAATATAAAAAGCAGCCCATAATTATGCTTATTTTTAATTTTCAATATGGCAGTTTTACCAGCCTAAAGTCAAAGACAATGGGAAGAGACAAAATGTTATTTCCAGTCTGGGATTTAAATGTAGTAATTGGAACTTGCTCCATCTCTCCTTCCAATTCAGTGTGTGTGTGTGTGTGTGTGAGACAGAGAGAGAGAGAGAGAGAGAGAGAGAGGGAAAGAGAGAGACAGACAGAGGGCAAAGAGAGAGACCCAAGTGACAGACAGAGAGAGAAACAGACCAGAGTAGAGTTATACATTTGCAAAGTGTAACTATAATTATTTGGCACCAAATTTTGGAATTCATAGTTCATGGACCTAAAATTCACTTCAAATTCACTATTCAACCTGTAAATAGGGAAGCTTGGTTTTGGTAGGGACAGGTTCTTCACTGCTTTGTGTTTTTCACTCAGAATTTCGCTGGTCCTCTAAAGCTCTCCAGCCTTGGACATTGTTCCTGTGCTGTGCCCACATTCCATTGGCACAGGCATGGAATGGTATGCTTGGAATGTCTCCACCCTCCAAAATATTTTTGGATCAAGCTTATCCCTTTTCCCTGAAAAACCTCTGTTGAACAGCATTTGCTTCACTGACTTTTATATTTTTGTATATTTTTGAATGTGGGCCAAATCATGAAAACTCCAGGGCCCCAGTCTACGGTTAAAAAGCTCTATTAACCCTCTGACATCAACAGAATTCCCACAGAAGGAGAGCAAACCTGGAATCCTCCACTTGGGGTACAGACAGTCTCTCTGTTCTGTTGTTTTTACCTGCAGGCTCCTTTTCTACTTGATCTTGAATCTAGAAATTGGCTCAGAGAGGTCTCATCTAATTACCACTAGATATTTAAAAATAACAACGGGGTACCGGGATGGCTCAGTAAGTTAAGCATCCAACTCTTGATTTCAGCTCAAGTCACCATCTCATGGTTCATGAGTTCAAGCCCTGCATTGTGTGTGCTGACAGTGCCTGCTTGGTATTCTCTCTCTCCCTCTCTCTCTGCCCCTCCTCCACTAGCGCTCTCTCTCTCTCTCTCTCTCTCTCTCTCAAAATAAATAAATAAACTTACAAAAAAAATAAATAATGACTTTCTTCTGAAGTTGCCTCTTGATAGGTTCTTCCCCTGCTGCTAAATGACAATCTCAACAAAAGACTAAAACTTAAGAGACTGCAGGGAAGACTGCATTTTTTTCCAAGGAAATATATACCAGGGCACTTAGTGGGTGTTTTTTGGCTTGTAACAATAATTGGCCTTGTTTGTAATCATATGAACACTATTTAATGTGTTGTCATTGTGTACCAACTACCGGGCTAAGAGTGCCGCATACGTTACATCACTTAACCGCCATAACAATCACAGGAGATAAGTACCAATATCCCGATTTTGGTCACATGAAAATTTGGGTCACAAAAGTAGTATGTGGCATAGCATGATTCTTTCTATTGCCATAGTGAATTTTAAAAAATGACAGTGAAAAGATTTTAAGTATCTTCAAGAAAAATGTAATTAAAATGAAAATTAAGTGGGTTTGCTAATACAACTATGATGGCAACATATTTGAGGGCCAGTCAAGTGGGTAGGGAGACTCTGGGAAAAAATTCCTTTTAAAATCTTGTTGGCATTTAAGTGACATTTTGGTGAAACACCACGGAAACATCTGGTCATATCCTCTCAACCCTAATTTCTTCCCTAAATGTTGTTTTTAATATGTCACAGTTGTTAAATTTGTAACAAGTAATGCCCTTGAGACTAAACAACAGTGCCTGGTATGTGAAAAATGAACAATACATTTACAGGAGGAAAAACCCAAAGGAAATTTTAAATAAACATTTAATTGAGTACAAATAGTCTGAAAGTTATTTTGATGGAACTTGCCCAATCTGTGTGCTGACATTAGCAGCAGGATGTTCTAAATAAACTTTGTTAAAACAAATGTAGTCTTCTTCAGTTGTGACATAACTGATCAGATTCAGTTCTTCTGAGGGATTATGGCTGGGGAAGGAACACTTGCTGCTTGGAAGGGAATTCTCCATTCACAGTATCAGAACAAATGCATAACCACCAAAACACCAGGAAGAATGGAGCTAGGGATTTGGATGTTGTACAATGGCTTCAAAGTAGACAACCAAAAGTAGAAAAACAACCAGCAACCACCAATGTTTGTGAATCGGTCAGTTAGCCAAGGTCCATGGGCCTGATTCACTTCCTCTCTAACTCTAAAAGGATTTTTCCTCCTAGATAAAACCCTGCATATTTGAATCTAATCCAACATATGTACTTGGTCTCAGGCTATATTTTGCTCTTGCTGTATTTTAGTTGTGTGCAATGGAAAGTCTTACAAAGAATCTACAACGAGAAAAAGAATCAGAACGTGGATTGTATTCAGGCAATTAGTAATGCAGTTGAGAACGAGGGACTGTGTATGTCATCCAGCCAATTATTTGAAAACAACTATCTTTCAGTTTCATGCGTTGACTCTTCTGCATATGGATAGACAGATGCTATTCAGCAGTAATGTTTTCCCTCTGATATGGAATCCCCAAAGAAACCATATTGACTTTGATGTGATTCAGAGATTGTGTCATTCATCAACATGGTTTTAAAGAATGTTAGCAACCTTAGGGTTGGTTCAACCTGAAAATAAACACAGATGGTTCTTGGGAGAACAAACTATTTTCCATTGCAGATTTAACCATACATGTAATGGAATATATATCCTTTGTATTTAGTGCCACATTTGATTACATTAAAGCAGTTGGAACAAATATGAGTCACACTTTTTTCCTAATATGACAAATATACAACTTAACCCCTCCTATTTTTATTTTATTTTATTTTAGGCATTTTTAAGACATACAGAAAAGCTGCATATATATTATAAAGAACTTTTTATTCCTGAGTCACTTGGAGTAAATTGCTGGCATAACTTTTCATTACCCCTGAATAATATAGTATGTGCTTCTACAAACAATGACATGAAAAGCAGGAAATTAACACTGACATATTATTAGAATGTACCTCAGTTTTAACAGTTGCCCCAACAATGTGCTTTATAGCACAAGCCCTAATGAGTATCAGAATCAATGGAAAGTCTTAGATTATTGGGTCCCAAACCCAGGCCTGCTGATTCAGTAGGTTTGGCATGGGGTCCAAAGTTTTGTATTTCTAACCAAGTTTCCAGGTGGTGGTGAAGCTCTGGTCTTGAAATTATACTTTGAGAACCACTGCTTTATAGCAAAAAAAAAAAAATGCAATTTGAAATCACATGTAGTATTTAACCATCATTTCTGTTTAGTCTCCTTTAATATAGAGACTATTTCTCAGTTGTTTCCTGACTTATGTGATCTTGACATTCTGGAAGAGCACAGGCCAGCTATTCCTCAGACTATCCTTCAATATGGGTTTTCCCCCCATGTTTCCTCATGATTAGATTCAGGTTACGACTTTTGGCAAGAATATATCACAGAAATTTTCATCTTATTGCAACCTTTTGGGTGGCACATAATTTAAGTTGTCTCATTACTGGTGTTATTAACTTTGATAACTTGATTAAGGTAGTGCTTGCCAGGATCCTCCACTGTCAAGTTATTCTTTTTCCTTTTGTAATTAAAAATTACTTTGTGGGGAGATACTTTGACACTAAGTAAATATCCTGTCTTTCATCAAATGTTAACCATATTCCTAGCATCCGCTGATGTTTCTGGCTTGAATTGATTACTATGACAGTTGCCAAATGGTGTGCTTCTAATTCTGTCATTCTTTCTATGTTTATTAGTTGTTGCTTTAGAATTTTCTCTTCTGCCTATTTATGTATTCATTATTCATCAGTATGGACTTGCTGAATTCCTGTTTTATTTAATGGGTTATAATCCACTATTACTATTTATTCTGATCCTCAAATTGTCCCAGAGTTAGCCAGTAGGAACCCTTTCAAGCTGACTTCCATGTCCTTTCTTTATGTCCCAGCATCTCTTGAACATTCTTTACTTCCTGATGTCAAAAAATGTTCCAGGCTCCTCTGCCCAACCAGTAATCAATCATTTATTTACTCAAAGAGACTTGGTTGCTTTTAATGGAGAATAGTACTTAAAAGCCAAGATCCAGGTCCAAGATGTATCGTTTACTATTGGGGTGCTACTGCTCCCAGTTCCTTAGTAGACAGAGCTAGGAAATAGATGTATGTGTATACATACATGCTCACAAACAAAACACAGAATTTTATTTATTTATTTATTTATTTATTTATTTATTTATTTATATTATCAAAATGTACATATATACACATAGATTTATATCTATGCACCTATATTTAACTCTATATATTGCAAATGATGAGGGGCGCCTGGGTGGCTCAGTCGGTTAAGTATCCAACTTCAGCTCAGGTCACGATCTCATGATTCGTGAGTTCGAGCCCGGCGTTGGGCTCTGTGCTAACAGCTCAGAGCCTGGAGCCTGCTTTAGATTCTGTGCCTCCCTCTCCCTGCCCCTCCCTCACTCATGCTGTCTCTCTCTCTTTCTCAAAAATAAACATAAAAAAAAATTAAAAAAAAAAAAGAAAATGATGAATCCCCACCTGTATCTCCAAATCCAATCCAACATCACGAGTCAATCTAGCTTTTCTCTTCTCTATATTTGTAACTTCTTTAATAATTCTCAATATTTTTTACTTAATTGATAAATCCTCTATATGTAACCAATCTTCCCATTCAACCAGATCGGTAAGTTACTAATTATTAAAGAATAACTGAATTTGCAGGAGATTTTTGTATACCCAAGGAAAACCAAGCTGGCATTTTTTTGGTGGCTTCTTGATCATCTTACCCCAACATCACCCAGCTGTAGTCCTGTCCTAGGCAACTCAAAAAATTAACTTAGTGACAATACAAAAAGTTACATGCTTTGAAGTCTGAGCTGTCTGGAGTTAATTCTACTCATACTCAGCAGATTACAGAGGTTCTCCATTGTCTTCAGGGTCAAATCATGGAGTTGGATATGATCTCCCAAGCTTAACGTACCTTTAAAGTTTAAAAGCTTACATTCCTTTCTGTAACCACCCCTCATCCACCCACCCACCCAACAGGAGTAACTGCTGCCAAGCAGACCCTCCAGAGCTCCTGGGAGGAGCCTTCGATTAAACATGAAAGACTGAACCCATGCATTTACCTCCTGTTCTACCTCAAACCTCATCAAAATAAAATGGGGCAGGGGGAGCATAAATTGAGACAAACAGAACAGAGCGGGGAGCAGCTGCAACAAAATTTTAGAAGAAATGGGAGATACCAATGTCTCTGAACTTGGAGGTGGAAGACAAACTTGAAAAGAGAATTCATTGAAAGATTCTATGAGAAGTTAGACTCAGACCACCTTTTCCTATTCTTTGCTGCAAGCAGCAAGCAGTCTTTTCCCCCATTTGAGCAGAAAGCAAGAACAGAGAACTTTCTTGTCAAGCAAATGGACCAGAGAGATGCAGATTCAGGAATGACAGACAAAGCTGAGGGAGGTTGTGCCCTACTGAAAATAGGGGGATGAAGTGAAAGTCTAACTGCTGAATGGTGAAAATTTTCGCCCAGCTCCACATACTCAAACATATACCCTCTCCCCACATGACTCTCAGAACCCTGCAAATCAGGCTTATATACCCCAGCAAAAAGATGAGATTCATCTTTGGGGAAACAGACCATCTGCTATAGACTAAATGTGTCTCTCCATAATTCAGATATTGAAATCCTAAACCCAGTGAGATAGTATTTGTAGGTAGGGCATTTCGGGGTGATTAGGTCATAAGGGCAGAGCCCTCACAAATGGGGTTAGTGCTCTTATTAGAGAAACCCCAGAGCTCCTTCACCCTTTCTGCCATGTGAGAACACAGTGAGAAGACAGCCATCCAGAAACTAGGCAGTGGGCCCTCACCAAACAAAGAATTTGCCAGCACCTTGATCTTGGTTCCAGAGTGTGAGAAATAAATTTCTGTTGTTTATAAGCCACCCAGTCTATGGTATTTTTTTTTTTTAAAGATACGGTATTTTTGCTGTAGCAACCAAAGTGGACTAAGACAGAAGTTGGTACTGAGAAAGAAGTAGGGTGCTACTATAACAAATACCCAAATATGTGAAGTGGCTTTAAAATTGGGTAATGGGTAGAGGCTGGAAGAATTTTGAAGGGCATGCTAGAAAAAGCCTACATTGCCATGAATGGACTAAGATACCATCCCACGAGGAAAGATCCTAAAATTCTGACAGTTGGGTATTCCCTAATGAAATGACTAAGCCAGATCATTCCAAACCCAAACCCACCATTTAACAGCACACTGGCTTTCCTCCTACAGCTATCTTAGCTCTGAGTGGGCAGGAAATAAAAGAAACTTCAAATCTCATGGGAGAAGGCATGGCAAAGCTGTTTGTTTGGGATTCCCTTTGCAAAGTTCACTGTGCTCCCTGCAGCAGGGTCTCTCTTCAAGGAAAATCTGTGTGGGGCTCTCCTATACCTCCTTTACTTTTACCACAGTCCTTGCAATGATTGATCTCACACAGCT
Source organism: Prionailurus bengalensis (assembly GCF_016509475.1). Taxonomy (NCBI): domain Eukaryota; kingdom Metazoa; phylum Chordata; class Mammalia; order Carnivora; family Felidae; genus Prionailurus; species Prionailurus bengalensis. The sequence continues at coordinate 102,267,397 of NC_057355.1, forward strand.
ACAGTGAAAGCAAAGGCCGACTCCCAAACTTAGGCCTCCTCATTCAAAAGCCAGCTTCAAGGGCCAGATGAATGAATAAACAGCTTGTCTTATTTTATCAGTAAATGCCAAGAGGCATCATTACTTTAGCAGCACCCAAAGGTGCACAGTTTATATATATAATATTTAACATACATCAGTTACCTATGACTCTGTTGACAACAGACTCCAATATAATGTACCTTGTGCAAGGGTAAGAAGTAAAAAGAGTAAAACCATCTCATTTTGGCAGAAAAATAGGGACAGATACTCATGGAAGAACAAAAGGAGGAATAAGATTGCAGGTGGATGTCAGCTGCACCTGTTTATCCTAGAAATACTGACAGCTGTCTTCCCATATCCACTCTGATTTAAAGGACTCTTGTTCTACTTTTGTCCTAACAAGGAGATGAGTACATTAAGCTACATTTGTACCTGCTTATTATATTCTCTACAAGCTGGGTCAACTGATTCTCATCAGGAATTCTGAATGGAGAGTCACTGAGAAGCTGAGTCAGGGAGCTGTGGGTAGTTGGAGGTAATGTCCTACAGAGTCATATTGGAGGCACAGGAGACGTTACATTAAACTCGTGCCATGATTTAGTCAAATTTTTGGAGAAGCCCCTCTTCTTCCATCACCAGTTTATCTAAACAGGATGAGCTTCGGATCAAAAATATCTGGGTACAAATCCTAGCTCAGCCTCTTGCTAGCATGCCTATCTCAGTTTCCTAATTAATAAAACACACAGACTAAGACTTACTTTTCAGGGCTACTGCACCAAGCAAAACTGATAATGTGAGTAAAGCATAGGCATTCAATAAACATGTATTTTCCTTTCTTTAAGCCTAAGTCATCTCCTTCTCCATCAGTGTCTGACTCCTGAGTTCCTCCTGATCTGTTCTTGTCAGTCACTAAAATCAAGGTCTGCAGTAGATGACCTGCTCTTTTCTAACTCACAGCCTGCTGGGATAAGAGCAGGTACCTTGCTGAATGGCACTTACACTGGACCATACATCCTGACTTTATATGTTCATTCACTGAGTCTAAAAATATTTGTGGGTCACCTACTATGGGCTACATAGTAGGCAGGTGCTAGGGATTGTGGTGTGAACTGAACAGACAAGATCCTCCCCCTCATAACGCATATCTTCCAGGGTGATTCTCTGGGATCATTTTAATTTTATATACTCTGCCCTGTGGTTCTCTTCAGCACATTTTTACTTTAGGCTTTTTATTTTTACTTTTACTTCACACTTTTACTCTAGGCAAGCCTATTTGTAGCTTAGACCATATGGTCTCCATACCCTGAGGTGACAGAAAGTCTGAAGCAGAGGACGGTTTGAGAGCTAGATCCTGGGTAGTCTCTACACCTTAAGTAGACCCACAGGTCCACTGGAGACCCAGAACACAGCTTGAGAGCATTAGGTACATCTTTAAGAGAGAGGAGTGCACCAAGAAGGAAACCGGGCACATGCTGACAACAAAGTTTCCTATTTACAAAATTTACAGGAGTCTACCTTTAGAGCTGCTTCCATACATGTCTTCTGGTAGCTTCTGATCATCCACTCATCCAGATTTCCCAGAGGTGGAGGAGAACATCTGCTTCTTAATGTGGACTCTCAAGTGGTCCCAACAGCTGAGTTTCCCAGCAGCAAAATAATGCAAAAGAGAATAGTGCTTTCTTACTGAATCATACTCATAGGGAGAGACCCAAAGGTGAGGTGGGGTATGTCTAAATCTCAGAGTCGTGAATTTCAGTGAACATATATAAAAATGAAGAGGACAAGTCAGGTCAGCATTGGTTGGATGTTACTTCTGTTTGGAGCAGTCTCGGTGATGCTGACTGGATGTTACTTCTGTTCGGAGCAGTCTCAGTGATGCTGGGCTTTCTCTCCCATTCTTACAATCAAAAAGGGTCCTGTGACCACAGGTTTCTTAGTTGCAAGTGTCAGAAACTTGACTTAAAAGGCATCAGAATCATAATGCTCACTGCAGAGTGGTCCCTTGCTCATGATATAGGTGGCCTTTCATGTGATTAAACTGAATGCCTGACACCCCACCTAAAGTACCTGCTTTGGAAGTCTGTTTTAGGAGATAGAAGATATGATTCTAAAAGCTGCCCATTGCCACCAACAGGATACCCATACTTTCATGTTTGGTTGTGAGTTTTAAAGAGCATTCACAAGGGTTTTTATTTTGCAGGTGAGTAGCTGATTGTAAAGAATTATTAAACGTTCTAGAATTTCAGGGTCACTCAATTAAGGTCTCACTAGCATTATAACGAAGACAAACACAAACAGTGTCCAGAAGGAAAGACTCAGGTAGGCCTACAAAACAAAGGTTGGAAATGAAGGCAAAATAGAATAGGAGTTAAGAACTCCTGGCATTAAACAAGAGTTAGTTTAAGTTAATACTAAGATTATTTTTATTCCTTGTCATCATGCAGTTTTATGGGATGAAATGCTTACCAATTGCCCCAGAATTTCTCCTGGAGATTCTGAGGCTCTTCTGTGGCTTTTTCCAGGGTCTCCCTAATCAGAGCCTGGCCTGAAGACGAATAGGAAGCACTTCTTTGGTTCATCCAGGCTTGATGTAACAACACATCATAAACTTATCATCAGACTGCCTGTGGCCTTTCCCACAGACATGAAAAGGATGTACCTTGGAACTAGTTTCTTTAGAAGACCCCATGCCCATTCACACTCTCCATTTCCTAACAGTTTTTTCCAGACCTTGTACAAACAGGAAACCAGAGTAAAGTCATTATTAGAGAACAGGTCAATAGATGCTTGTTAGGACAAATAGTACCTTGCAATCCGTATGCCAAATGAAGAAGGGTGATAAAGCAATCATAGGATGATTCGAAAATACTCCCCTTCTACTCTCCTAGGAAAAAAAACTTCCTATATAGGAAAATATGGGATGAAATATTTTAATGAAGTCTGTGGCCTGAATTATCCAGGCACATGCTTCTTCCCCTATTGTAGTTTGCATGGGTAGACACCTGCATGAGAATAAATCCAAACTATCACAAAGTTACCTTAAAATCATGTGCTTCCATTTCCTTGGATCTCAAAGCTAATGAATTATGCTAAAACAATGGTTCTCAAAGTTGGTCCCACACAAACAGCATCATATCACCTAGGAATCTGGCAGAATTGCTCACTCTGGGACCCGCTCCCCACCCTAAACCTACTGAATGAGAAATTCTGGGGGTGTGGCCAGGAATCTGTGTTTATGGAGCCTGCAGACAAACTAGTGACAGATCAGGCCTAGCATCACTCATAACAATGCTTTTTCTTTCAAAATTGACTCCATTTGTGCTGACCCTACCTAATAGTTTTGTTCTTTAGCTTTGTTTTGTTTTTCCTAACAAAGGAAAGATCTGAGTGAGGGAAGTCAACACTGTGGAGGATGTGTGACCTAGGGGTTGTTAGGCCCCTCTGGTTTTCCCTTTGTTTCACCCCTTCTATTCCAGTGAGTAACAAGCATTTGCATTTGAGAAACTGACTTGCTTTTTAATTTATTTTTCGTTCTAATTCTTGTGCAGTGGATTTCTTGAAACATTATATTCCCTCTCTATTGGACATGATGAGTCTTCTGATCTGCTCACACTTGAGTTCTTCCTTGGTGAAAGCTATCTTTGTTGGGAATCTGGACAATTCATCTCTCCAGAGGCTCCAAGGCCACTGGAAGAATTCTGGCTCAGGCCCAGGTGGCAGGGTGCATACCAGTGTAATGTTGTTTCTTGCCACCAGTTTCTTGTAAAGTCTACATTTGTAACAACACGGCCAGTGCTTCAAGTTGGCTTGTGTCCCCCAGGATACACAAATGACTGTTTGTAAAGGAATACTCCTTGGAAAGATCACTTTGAAGGCTCCATTTAAAAGCAACAACTTAAAATGACAAGAAAAATTTAAAGCTGCTTTATTTTGAAGGAATTCCAAAATTAAACATTGTAAAGTTCTTCAAGAATTCTGTTGTTGAAAATATTTTCTCTCATCAAAAATGCAAAACCTTCTGGAGGAAATGATACTCTGAGTTTTCTAGCACAAATCAATGCCAAATGAAGGCCATAAACCATGTTTTGTTATGCATTTGGCACCGTCTCCAAATATCTTGAACAAACAACGTCACTGTGCTTCAGACCCACAAACCCTTACTTCTCTGGAAATTTATGATTGTCCGTTACAGGCAAGTAGAAATGCTGGGGATTAGCAAGTCTGGGCTAGGGTGGAAGAAGAAACAAATAAATTATGAAAAACAGAAATAATTTGAATATTCCAAGCATTTGTTTTCTCAAGCCACTCCTTGGGAAAGCCATTCTTGCCTTATCGATGTGCTCAAAGGAAACTGGCCTTGCGTTTTGATTATCAGTCTCAGACTGATGAAAGCGTTCAGAGCTGGCTTTGGCAGGGATCGTGTTGGGAGGGCAAGAGGGAGTAGGACAAGGGCCCTACGAATCCCAATAGTGGGAAAAATTAAGAATTCTAGGCACCAGATCCCATGCCTTTGTCAGAATGCATGTCACTTTACAGTGTGATTGCCATTTCTAAATAAACACTAGCTTCCCTATTGGTGGAGCTTTATTGGAAAAGACCATAGCCATGGGTTCCAGCCCTGTAGAATAATACACTTTTGTGGCTATTTCTATGGTCAAGAAATCAAAGGCCCTGTATATGACCCATTTCCCAACACAAGTTCGATTTGGAGTCACAGGTTAAAAAAAAAATGGTGTTTAGAAATGTAAGCATCAAGGAAGCAACACTCCCTATCACCAAAGTATATAACCAAAAAAAAGTCTAAAATTGACTTATTTCTGACCTTTGCTCAAAAGAAACCTAATTCACAGGGAAGTATTTTTAAAGTAATTATCTCGGTAATTATAATATAAAAACCTGACTTGAAAACTTTAATAATGCTACATTCACTTTCTTTTGCCTATAATGCATGTGGCTACCTCTCTTCCACGGATGTGCAAATTGAGTAATGGTTTGCGAATAGTTTTGTCCAAGCACAAATCATTGCTGAATACTACTTTTCCCACCTGAACCTGAATTTGAACCCAGGCCGGAACACTGGGCAATCCTGGAGGTACTGTTAAGAATTGGCATGGCACCATCGGCATGCAGTGTTGGTCTTCTGTGTGCCTGGGCATGGTTTGAGCTGGGTTTTTTTTTCTTTTGAAAGAAAAATATGTCCTTTATACACTATTTTTGCACTGCAGCTCTACATCCAGAAAACTGTGAGATGTTCTAAGGTCTGCCCTTTTGGCAAACCCCTGCCCCCAGCAAGTGGGTCCACAGTTATAATTGCAAGGACATTAAAAATAGAATTATGGGCAAAAAGTGAACAAAAGTATTGGCTGAGGCTTATGGATTTCATTTGAGGCTTAGTGTGGCACTTTAATTTTCCATTAAACTTTCCTTTTAGGAATTACTTAGCTAAACATATCCAGGTTGTCTTTGGTGCTTAATATTATTACTTCTTGGTACTTAATGCTACTGATAATTAACAGAAACGACTAGCCTCATCATTAGAAGTCATTGAAACTTGAAAGAAGTAGGGTTTTTTTTCCTTGTCATTCATATTAAATATATAAATTTGATTTGAAAAGCTCTTCGCCTTCTGAGAGCACTAAGAAACCAATCAGTGCATTCTCTGATTTGTTGACTTCTTTCATATTCACTTATTTATTCAGTCACTCAGCAAATATATAAGAAATAACTACTCTCCAAATGTTTTCAAGGAATCATTCAAAATCAAGATCTACTAATAAAACCTTGCTAGAAAGACAATGTTCGTACTTTGCACAATGAAGTTCTGACCTATTAGAAATAAAAAGGATTATTCTTGGTCTCAACACAGACTCCATGAAGGTATGATAAATGTGGATGCAAATACTCATGGCCTTTACCATGTACTTTTTGATCAATATCAAACTCTCTTTATTTCAGATAGCCAGATTAACAGATCGATCCTTAAAATTATCATAGGTAGGAGTTGATTAAATTCTCATTTCATTTCAAAGAAATATTACCTTGTTACTACTTCTACAGGTTTTGCAATAGAGAATCTTTTGAAATGACAAAAGCAGCTGTTGGTTAGGTTTTCCTGGTATCCTTGTAATAAATTCTCAAGAACATATACTAAAGCCAATGTGGATGCCATATATATTCACTGCATAGAGCTAAATCTATCAAATACCTCTAGTAACTAGCAATAAAAATTCTGTTGTGGTGCCTTTAATCAATCTGGAAGTGCTTGCAGTTTTCTGAAACTTTCTGATTCAGACAGTATTTTTAACAAATATATACCAAGGATGTTCTATAGGCCAGGCATTATAGTAGGCCCTGAGGATCTAATTCCAAACTAAACAACCATTCTCTCTGCCTTCGTAGGACTTGGAATTCTGAGGCTTGTAAGCATAATTATTTTTTCCAATTTTGCCTCCTATGAAAATAACCACAGAATACTTTCCCTTTTAAAGAAATAGAAAGCCAACAATCAGGCGACTCTGAAAGTCACCTACAACTCTCATGCCTGGATAGTCTCAGTTTTGGTCCTCCATGCTTTATACATGAGGTTTTCATGACATAATCTATAGAAAGATGATCTATAAGAAGAAGTTTTGACTCTTCAAACAAAAAAGAAAAACAAAACAAACCTAAAACAGAAAACGAACAAACAAAAAACTTTATCATTCACATTCTCTTATAGTGTAAAGGACATCATCTGTTAAATTCAATTCTCCCTTCCCCCACCTCTCTCCATTCTCCATTATAGTCCCTTGATAAATCATCCCTCTGAATGGTTTTTTTTTTCTTTTTTCAATTGTCAGGAGCATTCCTGCTGTGTCTGGGCATCAACCTCTTCTTTGGAATTTGATTAATTTCATGCACTTGACCTAACTTAGAAGACAGACTGTACTTCCAATGCACTTCAGTTGACAAAATTAAATAAAACCCTAACCAAAGAAGCACAAGAATCATGCTTCTATACCATTAAAGTCAATGTTTCGCATTAGCATTGACAGAAATTCATTGTCCAAATAAGAAACAGAACAAAAAGTCCTAACATGACAATGGTAGAGACCACTGTGCAAATGGAAAAAGAGAGGCTGGAGAGTGAATTCATGCAAAGGGAGTCTGGGAAGGTCTGCAGGATCTGAGCTGGGTCTGCAGAGAATTCCAGAGGGAACGCTTTTAATCATCCCAACTCCCTATCACCACTTTGGAAGTTTGTATAATTGCTCAGACCAGAGCACCTTTGAGTAAGGGGAGTAAAAGAAATGAAGTTTATTTTGTAACTAAAGATCAGAAGTAGCTTTGCAATCATGTCCTTTCTCAAGTCACATGTAAATCATTCAACTGTGTATCCCCATCACTTCGCCAGAATTTAACTTAATTCAAACAGCTAGGCATAAACACCAACTAAGTTGGAAAAAAATCCGTTTCTCTCACGAAAACCAACTTGGTCTACCAGCCTAATTGTCTGAACCTTCTGTTCATCTCACTCCAGGATGTTCAGCCATTGAGAACTTAATTAAGGCATGGCTGTCAATCCATTCCCATAGAAATGGAAAAGGGGAAAGTGGACCCTGACACCTCTAGCATCCTACTCCCAGCTGGTGACTTGAACACACTGTCCAGCAATGCAGGTTCTCCCCTGCCCATAGGGCGGATGTGAGGAGCCTGGGCTGAACTAGCATTTTTCCCACAACCCTGGGGTCTGCACCACTTCACACTCCAGAGGAGTTTTGTTGTTGTTGGCATCTTCCTCTCACTTTCTACAGATAAAGCATCTCTTAACTGATGAATGGAAGTGAGCTTCCATTTCCTTCTGTATTACTCTCTTAAGAGATTTGGCAAAAGGGCTGGATTCTTACTCATCCTCAGATGGGATGCCTGCTCTCTGCACTGTGCCAATGGCCCCAAATGAGCTAGAAAGATATAGGTAGTCATTCCCCCTTTCAAATATTCAGCATGACATGATACTGCCCTGGATAGCAGAGACTCTGGCTCCCTGGCCAATGGTGGAGATGTGTTTTGGGGATTTTGGAATGCTGGTTCCCCAGCCAAGGAGCGCAAGAATTCAGGAATGTGGTGGCTGTTTTTAGTGGCTCATACATTTAAGCATTAGGCCTGCTTGTCCCTATATCAACTCTAAAACTGCTTTAGTTGCCTACTTCTGGAAATTAAAGAATTCTGTCCATTTCTATATGTGTCAGATTATATTTGGTTTCTTTTCCAACCATCAGATAAAGTATTTCTGCAAAACAAGTTGCTGGCCTTTTGCTTATCTAGTGGTTGAACTTCAGGGATAGAAGCCATACTCATTCATTCCCTTCCTTATTCAATAAATGTTTATTAAACATCTCTTACATACCACGTGCTAAAAAAGAGATTTTTAAAAGAAAGGGCCCTCAGAAATTACCTTTTTAGAAGGGTTCAAGAAAGGTGTTTGCTACTTTAAATCTACAAGAAATTCCACAAGCTCTTGCACAACTGCTGTAGAAGTGAATCCTACAAAGATTGAGAAATTCTTTCTATGGCCCAAAACTGTTCTTGATGCCAGTCCTGACTCATTCATTGGCTTGAGTGAAGACAGAGAGTGACAGCTTCAGCATAACTTGTGGAACAGTCCTCTGTTTATTCCTTGCCATTAGGTCACCAATTCCCTTTCTTATCTTGCTCAAAGAAGTCTACAATACTTTTGTTTTTATTTATGGGACCTTTAATTACTTTAATCATATTGGCTATTCTTATTCAACAAGCATTTATTAAATGATCAGGGAAAGCTTCAGAGAAGAGGAATAATTGCATCTTTAAAGGGTTTAAACAGATTGAAAGGGAGGGCATTGTAGGAGAGCGACTAGCATAAGCAGAGGCACAGAAGTATGGCAGATTAATAAATCAAATGAGGGTGGGATGAAGTGCTGAATGGGAGAAAAGAGACAAGTTGGGAGAACTCTGCCATAATCCAACTTTTCCCTGGAGACTGTTTCCAAGACCTTTAGATATCTTTTGTCAAGGATATTTTAATTATAAGCAATATAAACCTACATTTTTACTCAAGCAATAAAGGAAAATATATTATAAAGAATCAGCAGTAGTCCAGTGAACCCAAAGGCAGGATCACAAGAAATAAAGCATGGGAAATAGCTGTTCTCTCTCTCTCTTTCCCTTTCCCCACCTCACGCACTCTTCTGCTTACTCCTTCCCATCTAACTTGTCTTCTCTCTGTAGTTGTTTTTCAGCTTCTCCATGTGCCTGGCTGCCCTCACAGCTCCTGACCATACCAGCTCCATACAAGTCCCCCAGGAGTGAGTAGGTAGGATCAACATGACGCAATTCCAATCATCAGGACGGATAATTTGATTGGTCCAGCTGGAGTTAGATCTCCATACCCAGTTGACCAACCGTGATGCAGGCAGGGCTAAGTAATGCAAAAGCGGCTCTACATCCAGTTGCAGGTAGGTGGCTGATTGCCAGAGAGTACTTGGGTGTGGCAACAGACACCAGATGGAAACATGCATGTGTGAATTTTCCTGTAAAGGGGACTGAAGATGATGCACCCTTTCAATGAAATGTTCCAGTCACCCTGGCAAAGCAGTGTGGGTGGACAGAATGCCTGAGTAAGGCTCAGGAAAGGAGAAACCAAACATCAGTGCCAGGGTCTGAGGGCCCAAAACCATGAGGAACAATGGAAGGAAGGAACTATAGCTGCTTTCCTAGAGAAGCAAAAACTTCAAGAAAATCAGCCAGTGTTGCCTCTCTTCAAACGGCAGATGGGCTATCAAGAACACAGAGGCATCTCCAGAAAAAAGAACCAGACCAGGAAGGGAACAGCCTAGAAATGGTGCAATGGCCGTAGAGTTAGTTAACTCTCTATTAAGGAAAGGATTACAAAATTGTGGAAATGCCATTTGAGGTGATATCACAGAGATAATTCAAGTATCCAGTGAAGGATTACTTAGATTACCTGTTTTTTACATGTAGACCTGTAATCAAGTGGCCTTCCAACCCTCCAATTGTATAATTTCTCTGATTGGTCAAGTTCTATCTTAGAATACCCAAGAAAGAATTTTTCAACTTTTCAACCCTGAAGAAGAGCTCTTAACACTGAGAGGCAGGGAATCTAAGTGACACATGCTAGTTCAATGTTTCTCAGACTCCACGTGTGGAACTCTGGTGCCCATGTGATGTTTACAGGTATTTTAAAAAGCCAGGATTTCATTGTCAAATAAAACGCTAGTTTAAACAAAGCAAAACAGGCTTCTTTACCTCAGGATATCCTATAGTCTTCAATAACTTAATGTTTTATAAATCTCTAACAGGTGAAACACATTAAACAATGCTTCCCAAGCGTATCTGACCACATGAGGACCACATCACATGGTCCATTCAGTCCCATGAAATACAGTTGGGGAAATGGTAGTCTGGCTCTGTTGCTTTGATTCCTCACCTTTTTTGAGGTCACACACCTTTTGAAAACCAAACAAAATCTACTGGACACTTCCCTCACCAACAATGAAAAATGAGGATACATATATGCACAGCAAATTTTGCATATAACTTCAGGGGGTCATAGATGACTCATCCATGATATTCAGGTTTTCCTTGGCCCCAGGTAATACATTCCTGTCCTAGATAATCCAAATTTCTGAATAATTTTCTCTTTATTCATACACCCCCCAATGGTCATAAAATGGAGGCAGAAATCTTTCTTGTTGCATTACATATGCAGTGAGATATGCCTTAGTGGATATGCCTTAGTGTTATTCTTTGGTGTGTACACCTGAAAGAAGGCCTGACTCCGGCTATTTCTGCCCTACCCCAAAATTTATCTTCCCTCAGTTGGACTCTCATTCAATGTTCAAGTTCTCTCCAAAGCAGAAGTCCTATTTCACTTGATAGATGAAGAGACATTTAAAATAACATTTCACATTATTTTAAAGATAATTTCATGGTTTTTTTCCCACAAAAACAAAAAGACTAAAGAACTAAGTGTGAGTATTTTTCTTATTCCCCTATGCAGTTCTTCAGGAAATCTCATCGTTTATGAAAACATGATCTTGTGGGAAGAGAAACCTCTTCTCATCTTTTAAATGTTTATTTATTTATTTTTGAAAGAGAGAGAAAGAGAGACCAAGTGGGGTAGGGCATAGAGAGAGGGAGACAGAGAATCCCAAGTAGGTTCAGCACTGCTGCACAGAGACTGATTCAGGGCTCAAACTCACAAACTGTGAGATCACAGCCTGAGCCAAAAATCAAGAGTCAGACACTTAACCGACTGAGTCACCCAGGTGCCCCTCTTCTCATTTCTTACAAAAGGGTGCTTCATAACCTGACCCCTGGTGTCACTAGGAAAGTGAAGTGTTTGGGGACAGGTATAAGATGACCAAGTGAGAAAAGCAAAGAGCCAACAGTTCAGATTAGATGAGCTATCTAAATTATTATAAAATAGTACAGGTAAAAAGAAAGAGCTTGTCATTCCTCACTTACTTCAGTCCTATAAAAGAGGAAGTTTGAAAATGGGCATTTTAAAAGGGCTAATTCCAGTGCATGCATGTGGAAGCCAGATATGTTACTTCTTGTGCATCTGTCATTAATTTTATAATTGAAGTTTATGAATATCCCATTTGAAAAACAAATGGTTTATATCAATGGAAATGATTTAGTTTTTATTTTTATCAAAGTTAATACATGTTAATAATTCTTTTTCAGAGTAATAGCTGTTTGCACATTATAAGCACATGTCTCAAGTTTTCCTTATAAGGATATCCGATGGAAAAAATTTTTTTTTCTCCTTGGCCATCTTATAGTCAGCATATTTCCGTTCATACAAGAAGAAAGTAGTCATTTGAAGTCTATGAAGAAATGTCTGTTTGACTAACAGATGTCTATGCTGGAGTAAGCAGGAAGTCTTGCAGTTCCTTCCCAACACAAAGGCCCACTCATGATAAAAGAAAAGACCAAACAGCTTGGAAATAAATAAGGCAATTTCCATTCCAATGAACATCTGTCCTAAGCCAGCCAGGAAGGTGGAACCAAGAAAATCCCTGGAACCTCATACTTAAGTACATTTTTTCTTTTACCCCTTTCCTACCCTTTCAGCAACCATCCTCAACATGATTAGAAAATCAGCCAAAATATTGTATTTGTTCTCCCACTAATATTTTAATCTAGAATGCATAACAGCCAGCCTCTAGCTATAAGGAAACAAGTTGCTCTGCAAGAGAGGAACTCTGTAAGTAGGAGATGAATCTAAACTCCAGTTATCCAGTTTAGTCTGGGGCACCTGAGTGGCTCACTCAGTGAAGTGTCTGACTATGGCTCAGGACAGGATCTCACGGTTCACGAGTTCAAGCCCTGTGTTGGGCTCTATGCTGACAACTCAGAGCCTAGAGCCTGCTTTAGATTCTCTCTCTCTCTCTCTCTCTCTCTCTCTCTCTCTCCCTCCCCCACTCATGCTCTGTCTCTCTCTCTCTCTCTCAAAATAAATAAATGTTGAAAAAATTTTTAAATAAATAAAAAAAACCCAGTTTAGTCTTACACAATATTATATGTCAATTATAAGTCAATAAAGCTGGAAGAAAAAAAATAAAATAAAATCCAGATTAGTCACTGGTATTTATTTAGCACCACTGTATGCTATACAATGTCTAGGTATTGTGAACACACATATGCATAGTGGGTCTTTCTTACCAGTAAAGATAGCCAATAAATGTGTCATCAAAGAGGTAAGCAAGTTAATTTCAGAAAGTGATTTAAAAAATAGGATGATAAAGATGGGTATTGAGGAGGGCACATTTTGGGATGAGCACTGGGTGTTGTATGGAAACCAATTTGACAATAAACTTCATATATTGAAAAAAAATAGGATGATATGATAGAAAGTGACTGGTAGAAGGGAAGGAAGAGGCTAAGTTAGAGTGGGTGATATGTGTAAGTGATGTGTGAATACAGACAGAAATGCCAAAGACAGCCACCTTCTGTAGATCTAAGGCACAGTGTTCCAAAGGGAAAGGTGGCAAGGACCTGAGATGGAAACAAGCTCTGTCTTGCCCAAGTGGATGGAGCATAGTGAACACGGGGAAAGTGAAAGGAGATGAGTCAAGAAACTAAGTGTACCTTATAGACCAGCCTTTCCACCATAAAGGAAAAAGACAACTCTGGCCCTGAATACAGTCAAATGATATGCCAAGCCATTAGCTGAGTGAACAAAATAATTACCCTGGAGATGGTATAAATTTCATTATTGTCACCTAGAAAGAATGAAAGCCTACAATGGTGAACTTTGAAGTAAACTTTCCAGAAAGGGACTTCATAAGAAAGTACAAACCAGACCAGTCTCCATCAGCAGGTACTATCTTCTTTTGTAGGGGTAAGGGCTGCCCAAAAAGTAGCTTCCTCCATTCCTTTTCTCAGGTAGCAAATGTCCATTCATCCATCACCTTCTTTGCACCCTGGAATCTGGGTGTTCTATATCACCAGGGTGATAAGAAGAACCAAGCTCTGGCCTTGAAGGATTGTTCTGGAAGTCTGCCAGACCACTGGATCATTTCCCAGTGTTCTGCAGAATGATCACATTGTTTCCAGGTACAGCCAACATGGGTTATTATCAGAGAGCCAGTTCACCCTAGATGAGTTAATGAATTCTGACACCATACTTCAGGTTACTGTATTTTGCTAACCTTTTTGCAGCCTCTGAAAAATTGATATGAGATAAAATCTGGTATTCCCCTCCCCTGTATTAGGCCAGGCTCTATTCCACTCCAAGTGGCAACTGCCAGAGGGACAAAGAAGTACCAGATGAGTAAAGAATAAAGAGGGAGATTTTCACCAAGGCAACAGCTACAGTTTCAGCAGAACATATGTATTTATTTTTTTTAATAATTTTTCATTTATCTTTGAAAGAGAGAGAGAGCGTGAGCAGGGAAGGGGCAGCGAGAGAGGGAGACACAGAATCCAAAGCAGGCTCCAGGCTCTGAGCTGTCAGCACAGAGCCCAACGTGGGGCTTGAAGTCAAGAGCCATGAGATCATGACCTGAGCCGAAGTCGGGCGCTTAACCGACTGAGCCACCCAGGCGCCCCAGAACATATGTTATTTATACATAAACATAAATAAAGGCAGGGAAATTGTGCAACATAGTCTAATTCAATAGCCTAGAACTAGTTCAATAGTCTAGTCCAAATATATATTTATACCCAATTTATATATAATTATATACAGAAACGATGACACAAACACACACACACACACACACACACACACACACACACACACACACATCTTCCCACAAAACAAAATGTGCAGTAAGAGGACCTTGAAAATGTTTTGTTCCAGAATCATTATATAAAAGTCCAGCTTTTTTTTTTCAACTAGTGAAGTGATGGTTTTCTCCATTCCCTAATATTACATTTCACTGGACTAATTTCCTTTCTTAAACAAAATAAAAAACTCTCTTCAACTTGTCTGCTGCTGTTTCTGTCCCATTGTTTGCTTGCATCTGTACTATTCATTTTAGGCAAATAGCACTTAGAGCGCAGTAACCATATCTGCTTAACACAAATGCGTTAATGAATACCTTCAGACATTAGTTTGTTTTCACATTCATGACTCTTTTTGTATTCTGAAAAATAGGCCAAAATATTTATTCTGACATTTGGTTTATTCAAGATAAAGAAACCAAGCTGATTATCTTTGGGACCGAGTTTAATGCTTATATATCACTATAGTTGTTTACCCTTCTTTTCACTGATTAAATATTACTTAGGAATGGAGTAATTACAGCCCAGAAAATAAATTTGCCCTCTGTTGGCTATTTGTAGGCACAAACCTATAACAATCTAAGTTTCATGATATTCCAATTTACTACTTGCCATTAGATTTGCTCTTTTCTCCAAAAAGGGGCAACAAAATAAGACACTCTAACCCAATTCCTATGATTTGACTATTGATTTAGATCTTGAATTAATTCATGAGCTTTTATTTTTTAAAAAATTAGCACCTTTAAACATATTTTTGATAGTGTGAGTGATATATCAGTTGGGTAAAGAAATATTTGATGAGTAACAAAACAGAAATTAGTACAACCTAGATAACAGCCATTAGAAAGAAGCCTAAACCACTAGTTTGCAGTCTTCTAGACAGCAAACTTCTGATTGGCCAATACCTAGATATTAGTTCTCGAATAGCTGACCTGGGATTGAAGGCCTCTAAAACTGGTAGTGTTTCTTGAGATCATTAAGTTCACAGATACTTGGTCCATCATTATCTTTTAAACAAATAGACACATTTCTCAGTTATCAGGATTCCTTGTAAAATTATTCTTTTTTTAAAAATGTTTATTTATTTTGAAAGAGAGAGGCAGCAAGTGAGAGCAAAGGAGGGGCATAGAGAGAGAATCCCAAGGAGGCCCCACACCATCAGGACAGAGCCCGAAGTGGGGCTTGACCTCTCAAACTCTGAGACCATGACCTGAACTGAAATCAAGAGTTGGACACTCCACTGACTGAGCCACTCAGCCACCCCTAAAATTATTCTTTTTGATGCCCTAAAACAAAGTTCTCTTAATATTTTTAATAAATAGTGCATCAAAATCATTTTATAGAGTGGAAGCCTCATTAGACCTTTGCTCTGGATAAATAATATACAACAATAATTAATCTGAATAGAAACAAGTTACAAAAAAAAAAATAACCAGCACTGTCCATGAGCAGGGCTACCATGCAGTAGTGTGTATGGGAAAACACCACCTCTTTACATTACTATTTCAGCTATCCCACATCTGCAAATCCAGAGAGCTAGATGCCACATGTCTTTCCAACTGAAAAAGGCAAAAGACAACTGGCTGCCATATGCTTTTTACAAAGAAATTGTAAACAGGTTACTCACTATGGGCCACATATATAGGATCTACACATGAATGCCCTAGGAATGGATTTGGCCCAAAGTCTCCTTAAGCTAAAAAGCTTCAGGCATCATAACATCCCCATATGTCCACTGTATAATGAAACAGATGACAGGTTTTATCCTGAAGGTTGTTTGGTACTAAGAATGAGATTGGGCAATGGGCAGCTCAGGCAACCATCCAGAGGAGTTCTTGTGGCTTACACATGTATATATGTATATAAAAGATGTACACTAATTTCCCTTGAAAACCATAAATAAAGTACTCTAAAGTACTCTAGATATATAATGCATCAATCTCCACCTCACAACACATGCAAACACATACTTACACAGGAATATACACATGCCCAAAGAAGTCAAGAAATCTCTTATCAAGGTTAAAGTCTTTTGTGATAAACAGCAAAATGACAGTTCCTTTATCAAGATGACTTCTCTTTCCTCTACTGTGGCTGAGGCTTACAAAATGGAGGTTAAAGGTACCCAATGCTTTGAGGTGACAGCTCTGAGTGAGGGACCAGAATAAGAAAGGGAATGTGGAGAGAGACCACTAGGACAGAAAGGTAAAGAGAATTCTTGAGGTTTATACTCTGTCTATTTTAGCTCAATAGAGTAGAAAACCTAAGAAGAATTTAGGCAAAGGATCCAGCGAAGAATAAACAGCACCCATTTGCTTGGAGGGGTCTGTGTGTTGTCTCCCTGAGAACTTCAGACATTGAAAGGATTGGTTAACCTTGTGAACGTGGTTAACAGTGTTGCAATTTATGCATCCATCCCCCACCTCCCATCCCTGTCATCCATTCACCCAATGTTAACTGAGGTCCTACTAGAGGTAAGGTATTGTATTTAAAAAGGAAAGATGGTTTGGACAAGAATTCTGCCATCAAATATAAAAAGAAATGTAAAGAATCACCAATTCTAATACAAAATAATGAAAAATGCCAAAGAGAAAGCTACATATAAAATACTATGAGAATTCTTCACTTGATCTTAGCCAAACGACTGAGAAGTGATGAGAATTCTTAAGAAAGATGCTTCCAGCTTGAGAATGGTAAATGATTAAAGATGATCTTATGGAGAAGATGGCATTTGAACAAACCTTGAAGCAAATCAGGGTGGTTGGTCTTAAAAATATACACACACAGGATACACCACCAGACAAATCAGTAGAACAAGCAACTTTTGTGTAAAAAGTTCCACTGGTGTGGCCCTAACATTAGATGTGCCAGAAGAGTCTGCACTGACATGACCGGTTGTTTCAAAGTGCACAATATCACATATGACCTTATATCCACCTTCTACACAGAGAATGGCACCTCATCAAGAATCTGCTATAATCAGTCTACTTCATGGAGCAAGAAGGCACTCACGGACACTATAAGAACAATGAAGTAGTGTTGGAATTTGTTTCCAAACCTTTGTCGGGGGAAAAAAAAAATGTCCACTTTATACACTTTAAGCACTAAAATGTTTTCAAGGTCAAGCTGAGCACATAAACCTCAAATAAGAATTTGAAGGGAGCGGTTCCCTAACAGGATCATAGGAGGAAAGGAAGCAGGGCAGCAGGGAGTGCACCACTGCAGCAACCGCTCCTTCTGTCTGCCCTGGCTTCATTATGGTCAGAGGACAGGGGGAGGCTGTGTCATTGTGTATACAAATCCCGGGTGAGGATGAGACAGGTCATGGGAAGCAAGAGGCAGGGGTGGCCCATTTTCTTCATCTGCTCAACATAAGCCTGTGAGGAAACATGCTGACTCTTTTAATAATATCAATGAAAGACAAACATCAGGGGAACAGGCATTGAGGCTATGAGGTCCAGCTGGTCGCTCCAACAGGGAGATTCTCCCCCCATTGCCAACCTTGCAGAACCCAGACATGTGTTTATTAAGAGAAGGGTTTTTTATGTGTGATTGCAGCAGTAGCATGAGCAAGAAATCTCCAAGGGAAAAGTGAGTTTCAGGGGTCAAAGCTCCCTTCTAATATGAAGACATTCCCCCAGTGATAATTTTAGAGAATCTGGATTTGGCTTTATTAAGGGAGAAAGAGGGGTTCCTTAAAAATGAAATACATTAATGTCTAAAAACATGGGAATGAGTAAAAGGATATTTCATTTCTCATCCCTGCTTGGATGTATGTTATTCAAGGCTCTCTTTGCCCCAAGTAAATAAAAAGAACTCAAACTACCTTAAGCCTAAATGGGGAGTTTATTGGCTCTTGAAAACAAAAGTCTAAGGGCATTCTGGCCTCAGCCATGGCTGGATCCAGGTGCTCAGTTTTTCATGAAGCTGCCTCTCTGTGTCTTGACTCTGACTTCCCCTATGCTGGCTCCACTCTCTGGCAAGATCCCTCAGTATACTGGCATGATGGAAGCCAGGAACTCCAGGCCATTTTTCTATCCTCTCAACAGCCCTCTACAGAGTTTCTCTTTTTCCAACTATTTCCAAGAACTGAGTCTCCTTCACTCCGAATGGATCACATGTCCATTTCTGAGCCAATCACTGTGGCTAGAAGAATGTGATTTCCTGGGTGGTCAACCCCAGAGCCTGGAGTCAGTTCCAGCCAAGTGATATGATCTCATAAAGGGAGAGGGGCAGCTTCCCATGAAAAATCAGACATTTTTACCAGAAACAGGGTGTATGGATGCCATCCAGATAAATCCCCTCTCTGGTTTTAAGCAGGAAATTGGGCCTGTGGGAGAATACTCATTGATTTTGAAGAGGCCATTCTGTGTTTTGAAGTAGTGACTGTGTAAGCCCTTCATGCCTGATGGAGCCTACAGATAGCGGCTCTATATCCTTCATGGTAAACAGTTCTAGATCCTTCTCTAGAACCCACTGTTCATCCTGAAGTTGACTGGAGTCATTAATGTTCTATCAACCTCATTCTCAAAGGTCCAGAACAGGGCAGCCCTACTGCAATCAGTCAAAACTCAAGGATGCTTAGTCTTAGCTCTTCTGTTGGCCTCATGCTATGTGCCTGGAAAGTTAAACAACTGTTAAATTCTTCAGTTTTCTCCACCCCCACCCCAAAAAGAAAGAAAGAAAGAAAAAAGAAAGAAAAAGACTGTAAGTCCAAGATTCTTCAAAAAGACATTCTACCGAAATGAAAAACATTTCAAATATACTGTCATCACTCTTATAAGCCTTCTCACCTGGGCCAAGTAACAATGTGTGCCAGATGAGTAAAAAAGAAGAATGCCAATTTTATTGATTTTACCACCTCATACTCTTTTCAGGTCTGTGAAAAATGTTTTAGGGGTGAGCAAATTTTTTTTTATAATTCTCTACAAGTCTGCTCTACATCAAAGATTATATTGGGGGGAGGGTGTTGCCCAGATACAGAACAGAATACTTAAGCTGAGATAGTCTGATTGATCTTCACCATTCCTCGTATAATAAAGTATTTCAGGATGTAATAAATAAAAGTCTCCAAACTCCCAGCTTGGTGGTCAAGGTATTTCACAATTAAGCCAGCATCTTGTTGGTCTCTCATAAGTGTCTTGATGTATGTAGTTGAAGAAGAAAGAAGCCCAGTCCCTTCTTTATTCCTTTCTATCCGTAGTGTCCATTTTGACCCAGGTCTCACCCTCAATCTGAACCCAACCACATAACTATGACATGGTGTTATGTCATTTGTGAGCATTGTCTCAGATGCATATGCATGAAAGAATGTGTGACTGGTGCAGAACAAAAAAGAGTGGTGTGAAATATACCTGCCTACCTGCCCATAATTCCCTGGCCTTCAAAAATGGATAGAACTAAGAATAAGGACAAGAGCCATGAACAAAAAGGGCAAAAGAAGGCTCATCCTCTCACCCTCAGAAAGACTATTTATTTGGGTTTCCTCCTCGACACAAAGACAAGGAATGATCTTCCTTAATCCTATAGCATTGGTGAAGCACCCTAAAAATCCTCTAAGGTGGAATGGTTTTTAAATTATGCATCATGGATCCCTCAGATCCCATATGAAAAAGAAATTATTTTCATATCTGCACATTAAATTTGTGCTTATCCTATCATTTCCTGCCTCCACCTGATGATCCATGCACTATGGATACCCCAGATCCCATATGAAGAAGAAATTATTTCCATATCTGCACATTAAATTTGTGCTTATCCTATCATTTCCTTCCTCCTCCCCTTCTCCTCACAGGCAATATTATGCCAGATAGGACTTGGAATTCAAGCCTCAGAAAACAATGCAGAAAGTTTCCACAGTCCTGGAAAGTCTAATGAGCTGTGAGCTAGAACACAGAAAGAGTCATGGTCACATGAATCTAGTTTTTGTACCCTCACTTTGAGCCTCATTGCCAGTCTGGCTCTTTGTTTAGGTGACCTTTGGCCCCTGGAGTCAATGTTTGTCTTCTAAATGGTATTTCAATGTTAACATCTGGTGATGTCCCCCAGCTTGACATTTGTGAAGCAGATGCTTCCAGTGGCCTGGAGTGTGCCTTCTGGGTCAATGTTTTCAATAATGCCCTCTGGCATTGATCTCTGTGGTACCTCTCCCCAGGTGAGAAAAGAAATGCCACTGGGAAATGGCTGAGAGAACACTTCAGAGCATCTGGAGGCAATCTTGGAATATAAAACCCCAGAAGTATAAAAAAATACCTAAAGGTAGGGAGTAGAGGAAAAAATCAAGTCCTTGGTATTTTTTTGAAGTAGTACTTTAAATAATCTAGCAGTTCAAACCTGACATATCTATACTTCATTTTAACTAATTTTTTTACATGTTTCTTTCTCTCCATTCAGGGCTCTCTCTCAAAACTTCCAATAGAATGGGTTGCTGAGAAAAGCAAGCCCTCTTTCCCACCCCATCCCATCCTTCCCTCCAAGTGCACAGATGAGTACACACTTTATAACTTAATAAGCAGCTCCTCTCAATTGGGCCTAGAGAAAACTTCAAGGAATCTTGTGAACTAGAGCAGAAATTCAGATAGTCTACATTTGGACAATTTGTGCCTTTTAAAATAAGGAAATGATAGGATAAAGCTTTCAAAAGTAGTAAGCAGATCATGAGAATCATTTGTTTCAACCTGATGAAGATTTTTAATCTCTAACACTGTCTCAAGATCTCCACGCTGTCACCCGTAGGTAGTGACAACTACCTATACAGAAGTAGCTACCACACAACTACCTATAGAGAAGTAGAAATCTTTCTACTTGGGAATTTAGTACAGGCAAGGTATTATGAATATCTTTGTAATGTTTACCATATTGCTGTTGGCTTCTCTTTCCAAAGAGCTTAGGATCCACCATCCTCTCACTGATTCATCTTCATGAAAGTGCTGCTGTCCAAGTGGTCAGCAAGAGCATGGAGCACTGCACAAGCCAATCTGAAGGGGGATGGTAGCCAGAATTCTAAGAATTCTAAGATGACCCCCAATGACTCACACCCTTGCATAAGTCCCTCTTCTGAGTGTATATGGAATGTGGCAAAGGTGATAGGATATCACTTCCATGATTATATTACACTATACAGCAAAGGTGAAGGAGCTTTTGCACATGTAATTAAGCTCCCAGATCAGCTGATTTAAAGTTAATAGAAGGAGATCATCTTGATGAATGATCAGGTAAGCCCTTTAAATGAGAGTCTAGAGTCAGAGAACCCAAGCAAGAGAAATTCTTTCTGGCTTGGAAGAAATAAGCTGCCATTTTGTGAGAAAACTTGCAGGAAGGCCACGTAGCAAGGAACTGAGGTCTCCTCTAGGAGCTGAGAATGGTCCCTGGCCAACAGCTAGCAAGAAAACAGGGACTTCAACTATACAGACATAAGGAAATGAACACAGATGCAAATAAATTCAATGGGCTTAGAAGCAGATTCTTCCCGAGTCAAGCCTCAGATAGGAACACAGCCAGGTTAACATCTTAATTTTAGCCTTGTGAGACCCAGAGCAGAGAACCCAGCTAAGCCATGCCCAGTCTACTGATCTGCAGGAACCGTGGGATAATAAATGGGTGTTGTCTGAAGCTGCTAAAGTTTGTGGTAACTTGTTACACAGCAGTAGAAAACGTCTACAAGAGAGATGACACCTCAAACAGTTAAGATCCCACATTTCACTCCTCCCATCCACTGAATACCCTGTGAAGCTTGGATATAGTTCTTCCCTTGAGAATCAGCAGTCCATGGGATAGAAGAGATTGTGACTCTGCCTCAAAATATGGATGGATGGATGGATGGATGGATGGATGAACAGCTATACAGACAGAGATACACACATATATATTTAACAAGTACTTATTGTGTGCCAGGATCTCTACTGAGTGCTTTAAATCTTTTACCTCATTTAGCTGAAGGTTTATAGTTAAAATGGTGTAGGTATTTTTAATGCCAGAATAGACTCAACCCGGTGGATGAAAGGAAGGGAGGGAGGGAGGAAGGAAAGGAAGAAAAGAAAAGAAAAGGAAAGAAAAGAAAGAAAAAATTAACAAAGCAAGGGAAAAGATACAGGATTCACCCCTCACAAAGTCACAGATCAAGATGTATATCCCAGTCCCTATAGCTCCCAAGAAGAATATGAATGTTATCAAAGGAGGGACAAGGGAAGGACAAGTTAGATGGTATAATCAATCTATTCAGATGAGTTTGATGGCAGTTTTGAATCAAGAGTTCATCAGGGGCGCTTGGGTGGTTCAGTCAGTTAAGTGTCTGACTTTGGCCCAGGTCATGATCTCGCAGTTCATGAGTTTGAGCTCTGCGTTGGGCTCTGTGCTGACAGCTCAGAGCCTGAAGCCTGGAGCCTGCTTCAGATTCTGTGTCTCCCTCCCTCTCTGCCCCTCCCTCACTCACACTTTGTCTCTCACAGTCTCTCAAAAATGAATAAATGTTTAAAAAAAATGTTTTTAAGGAGTTCATCAAATCATGATATAAGTAATATTAACATTTTTTCCAGTTGCTGCCTTTCAGTGGACAGTGGACAGGTCCGTATTTACACATGTGGATATGAAATATACATAGAAGAATGCTTAAAAACTATCAGTCACAACCTGTTAAAGGGTCATGAATCAACGATCAGAAAAGTGTGAAAGCTTCTACTGATGTGGAGCAATTGTTGTATGAGTTGTGAATTTCAATATTTTAAAGGAAATGGTTGGTTTTTTTAAAGAGTGATAGACGTAACTTACTCAAAACAAACTAGATGCAGTACAGTAATAGGAATAATACCAACTGCTAAATAGCTGACCCAAATCTCAGTGGAGAGTAGAAATTTTTTCTCACTCACATAAGATTTAATTGGCAGGGTAAGGGATGGGGGTTATGTTCCACACAACCCTTCAGAGACCCAGATGGGCAAGGCTCTACCATCCTTGACCCATGATTTCTGAGGTTGCTCGGAACATCATGAACACGGGGGGCCAGAATTCAGGCAAATGAACCTTCTCAGCTTCAGAGGAGGCTAGGACAAATACCTAAATTCATTCCACTTCCATCCTCTTATCTCTTGCAAGTGCTCCCCTTTAGAGGAACCCAAGCACAACTCAGAGGGCAAGTAATCCATTGATTATGTCCATAAAAGCCAGCTTCCCATGACCAATGTCAGGTTAGAGAATGGCAGTTAAGTGAACTTAGAGGGACCACTGAAAGATACCCGGCACAAGATTTTAATGAATCCAAAGAACTACTAAAAGTCAGTCTATCCAAAGAACTAGTAAAAGTCAGTCTTAATGAGTGAAAACCACCTAATTCTCATAGAGAGTTTTCACTAAATCAGCTAATAATTGAAGATGCTGTTAAAGAAAAACTAAGTCATTGGTAGGAGTTGACTTTGAGTTGAGATTTTGAATGTGGGAAGCATGCTAGACTAGAAGTCAGAAAAAAAATGACTTCTTTTCCTACTCCACCTAGCTTCATGATCTCAGACAAGTCACTCAATTTGGCCATGGCTTTATAGCTTTAGAAATTTATAATAATCACACCATAATCATAGACTTGATCTGAGAGGATCCAATCAGAGTATATACTTGAAAGCACTTTGTAAATTCAAACATGGGTCACAAATAAAACTGGTTTTTTTGTGTGTAGTGATTGTTGTCCTTATTCAAATTATGGTTGTAGTTTGTGAGAAATGAGTGATCCTGATTAAAATGTCACTTTCCCAGTGACATTTGAACTGAATATGAACCAGAAACATCAATCAACTTCAATGTAAAATTCACCTCTCCCATGAATCTTTTTTTTAAATTTTTTTTTCAATGTTTATTTATTTTTGGGACAGAGAGAGACAGAGCATGAACGGGCGAGGGGCAGAGAGAGAGGGAGACACAGAATCGGAAACAGGCTCCAGGCTCTGAGCCATCAGCCCAGAGCCCGACGCGGGGCTCGAACTCGCGGACCGCGAGATCGCGACCTGGCTGATGTCGGACGCCTAACCGACTGCGCCACCCAGGCGCCCCTCTCCCATGAATCTTTTGAAGGACTTCCTGTTTGGGTACACTCGATGGAACCTTTCCTTTTGCCCTGGAATTGTTATTTAAGCCGCTTACACCAAAGAAACCCACAAACGAAAGAAAGCTACCCACAACAGAGCCGGTTACCTTCCTCTCAGGTTTACCAGGAGATTTGGGGGTTGGGAAATAAAACCTCAAAACCCACCCCCTTCCTTCCCAGTCTGTAGAAGACGACTGGAGATGAGAAAGGAGAATAGAGACGGTCAAGTTTGTGGGGAGTTCTGTATTCCTGGTGAGGTGGTTCACCCTAGCCCCTAAAGTTGCCTCTCTCCACCGTTATCCCAGGGAACTGAGGCAGTACCTGAGAACCCATGGAACACTGGGGATGGTTACAGAAAGTGAAGACTGCACTTTGTTCCTTGGTTGTGCTTCTACTTCCACTGCAGATTTGTTGACCTTCCTCATGCCTGTCTGAGGTAGGAGTGTGATGGGGCAGGTACAAAGAGAACTGGAGAGAGAAGACAGCACAGACAGAGAAGGGACAGCAGTGGAACAGCTTCTATTGATACCATTTAGTGGATGATCTATGTGTCTAATGCATCTTGACTGTCTCCAAGGCTGGGAGGATGGCCTGTTAAACCACTGAAATCTCAAGTTTCTATTTTCATTCAAATCAGCGTGAGGAAGTTTCACCTCTCTATAAATTCATTAAAGGAAAATTGGGAACATTGTGTAAACTGAGCTCAGGGTCCATTTTATTTCAGTCATCAGGACTCTTTCATCCTTACATGAAATATTTACTGTTGGTTGTAAGTAAAAACGGTCTTTTAGAGCAAAACTTAAGAAACCTCACTGGAGAAGCACTTTGTAACAGAAGCAAAAAATTATGATATGGTCATGAAAGCCCCACCGGCTTCCCCTGTCATTTAGTGCCTCTTTTAATTAATATCTGAAATATTAACTGCCACTTAAAAATAAACTTAGAAGAGGGGCACCTGGGTGGCTCAGTCAGTTAAGCATCTGACTTCAGCTTAGGTCATGATCTCACAATTTGTGAGTTTGAGCTCTGCATAGGGCTCTGTGCTGACAGCTCAGAGCCTGGAGCCTGCTTCTGATTCTGTGTCTCCCTCTCTTTCCACCTCTCCCCCACTCGTGCTCTCTCTCTCTTTCTCTCAAAAATAAACAAACATGAAAACAAAAATTTTTTTAACTTATTAGATTAAAACCCTTTTCTAATTCTACTTACAAAATTTGGGGCACTTTTTTTCACATTTACTCTTTTAAAGCTGAATTGCATTTGAAAGTCTTTCTCTTGCTAAAAGATTCTAGCTTAAACAAAAGTACTAGAATTAATAAGAGAATTTTATAGGGTGGTTGAATATAAGAGAACTATGTAAAATCAACAGCTTTTATTTATAACTAGCAATAAATCACTAGAAAAGAAAATACAGAAAAATATTTCATTCACAGCAGTGACAAACTTTTAACTTACTAAAGAGGAAGCTGTAAAGAATGCCTCAGGACTAACACATATAAAGCTATAAAGTCTCACTGAAGGACATAAATAAGGATCTGTGCAACTGGAAAGACAAGCAACATTTTTAGGTACAAAGGCTTAGCATCACAAAAATATGACTTCTCCCCCAAATTAACATATAATTTAAATCAAATTAAAATCCTAACAGCTTTTTTATTTTAATTAGATAAAATTATCTTTAAGAATAAATGGAAGATCGACTCTTCCAGCATGAGAGCATATAGAGTACCATAGACCTGCTCCCAGAAAAACTGGTGACAATTGTTTTTTAAAAATTGTAATTCTCTGGAGATGGTCCTCAAGGCATATAGCAAATGAAGAAACATCTACTCAAGAAAATCTACTAAAATTTGGTAAGAACTTAGAAAGTCTGTGTATTTGAACCAAGACTGCACCCTCCCTTCACCCTCAAAGCCCAGAACAGAAACAGACTGGTGCAGCCAAGAACACGGGGCTCCCCTTCCCCTGAGCTCCCAGTCATGGGACATCTTCTGCAGAGGTGCAGGCTGTCAGCATTTTGCATCCTTTGCCCAGCTACCTGATGCCAAGGCTAAGTTATGGGAGAATGCAGACAAGAGGAGGGAGATCTCTTCTTCTATCCAGCCCCCACTGGTGAGGTGAATTGTATGGTATATAAGTTATATCTCAATAAACATGTTTGTAAATTTGTAAAAGCAAAATAAGTAGAAGAATATTTGCCCAAGAATAACCAAGAAAAGCATGTAAAGGAAGTACATGACTCCCCAGATATCAGACCTTAATATAAAGCTACTATACTCAAGTCAACATGATATGGGTACAGGGATAGATAAGCAGATCTGAACTGAGATCAAGAAATAAAGCCCAATGCATTAGAAGATTTAATATAGGGAAATGGTATTTCAATTCAGTGGGCACAGATGAAGTGTTTTGCCAATAGTGTTGGTATGACTGGTCAGATATCTGCAAGGAAGAATAGACAAGACTCATATAGGGGCGCCTGGGTGGCGCAGTCGGTTAAGCGTCCGACTTCAGCCAGGTCGCGATCTCACGGTCCGTGAGTTCGAGCCCCGCATCAGGCTCTGGGCTGATGGCTCAGAGCCTGGAGCCTGTTTCCGATTCTGTGTCTCCTTCTCTCTCTGCCCCTCCCCCGTTCATGCTCTGTCTCTCTCTGTCCCAAAAATAAATAAACGTTGAAAAAAAAAATTAAAAAAAAAAAAGACTCATATACTACTTCATAGATACACAAAAACAAATTTGAAATATATTGAAGACTTAAATGAAAAAAATTTTTCTGAGGGGTGTCTGCACAGCTCAGTCAGTTAGGCATCCAACTTTGGTTCAGGTCATGTTCTTGCAGTTCATGAGTTCGAGCCCCACGTCGGGCTCTGTGCTGACAGCTCAGAGCCTGGAGCCTGCTTCAGATTCTGTGTCTCCCTCTCTCTCTCTGCCCCTCCCCCACTGAAACTCAGTCTCTCTCTCTCTTTCTCTCTCTCTCTCAATAAATAAATATTAATTTTTTTTTTAATTTTGCAATAATATCCAGGAGACCCCATATACAACTTAAGAGTTAGGGAAGCTTAACCAACACTAGAAACTCTGATGCCATAAAAGAGAAAATATATATATATTCCATATATATATTCCATACTATAGGCTTACAAAGATAAGAGTCATAGAGAAGCTGACAAATTTAATAAAATTCTCATGTTCAACAGTAGTCAGGGAAATGCAATTAAAGTAGCAATGGGGCATCAGTTACACCTCCCAGAACAGAAAAACTATAAAGAGGAGTAACCTATATCACACCTAAGGTTAATGAAGAAAATAATAGGTTCCTACTTTGCTGGTGAAAATGTTATGGCCCTTAGAGTAGTCTGGCAAAATTTACTGAAAATACATAGATACATCTCCATTTGGTTCCATTCCTGGGAACCTATGAAAAGTACCAACACAAAAGGAATATATGACGCTGAACTGTTGTAGTATTTTTTTGAAATGGATAAGACAAATAAGCAAACGAAGTGAATTTCCATCAATAAGGATTAAATAAACAATGGTACAGGGGCATGATAAATTAAACATGTACCAGAAGACTTAGATTTCTAAAAGGTATCCTGAGAGAAGCAAAACACAGAAAATTGGATATACTGTATTCCTAGTTTTGTTCTTAAGTGGCTAAAACTACATAGGAACAAATACATATGTTTCTTTGTGCATGTATGTATTTTCATTTAATTGCAAAAGCATGGAGAAAAAAATATGGGAGGTTATCATTGTGGGTTACAGGCCAAGGGTTGGTGACTGGGGGTAAAGAGGGGTATAGGCAAAAAGGAAAAGAAATAGTAAAGAGGAACATCCCAA
This sequence comes from Prionailurus bengalensis, assembly GCF_016509475.1. Classification (NCBI taxonomy): domain Eukaryota; kingdom Metazoa; phylum Chordata; class Mammalia; order Carnivora; family Felidae; genus Prionailurus; species Prionailurus bengalensis. The sequence goes on from NC_057355.1 coordinate 102,295,601, forward strand.
TAAAAATGTGTATAATATCCTCACATTTATACACATATTTTAAATTGTGTTTGTGCACACAGATGTAATTTTTAAAATAATGTGTTTGACAAATGCTGTAGAAATACTAATTCTATTAGGGCATAGCTGAATGGCTAGAAAGGGCAGAGAGAAAACAAACTCTCTATGGTTGTATGTTCAACAGAAACATTTGTTTCTCTCCCCCGACATCAGCTGTCTTTTGTCAATGTCATGGAAACCTGACCTCTCAAGTGCTCCTACCTTGACATCTGAAATTACACACAGCAGTAGCAGTTCTCGTGTCTCCGTTCTTCCCTATCTCTTCACTAAAGCCAGCCCTTCACCCTCTCTGCCTTCTCCAGTAGCGGCCCATCATCATAGCTACTCACTTCTGCATCTTCAGTCCTTTCCTCAAATCTCTTCTCCCCAAGCTTCCCCTCTACCTGACAACCCCTTTCACCATCAAGATTTCACAAGACTGAACCAGTCTGCTTTCACTGACCTTCAAATCTTGATTTCCAGCCCAGATTTTTCTTCCCAGCCCCAGCCTCCTATTTCCAACAGCTTATACAACTCCACCAAGTTTATGTCCAGGTACTTCAGGTTCATCTGGACATGGCTAGGACTGCCATAACAGACTACCACAGACCAGGTGGCTTCAACAATAAAAATTTACTTTCTCACAGTTCCGGAGACTGAAAGATCAAGATTGTCAGCAAGTCTGGTTTCTCCTGAGGCCTCTCTCCTTGACTTGCACATGGCTGTCTCTTCTCTGTGCCCTCACATGGCCTTTCCACTGGACATGCACATCCCTGGTATCTCTTCCTCTTAAGGACTCCATTTGTATTGGATTAGGGCCCCACCCTGATGGTCACATTGTAATTTAATCACTTTAAAAGTATCCAAATACAGTCACATTCTGAGGTTATTGGGATTATGATTTCAACCTATGAATTTGGGGGGAACACAATTTAGCCCATCATGGTGTCCAAAACAGAACTCATTCTCAAGGCAAACAGTAAACATGCTTGTCCTTTTCTATCTATCTATCACAGAAAAAGGTGTCAACCCAGAATCCAGAGCCAGAAAGCCCAGAGTTAACTTCTGAAATTATCTGACAGAAGCTGGGTTCTGTCTCCTTCCCCCATGCCTATCCACCTGTTCACCAAATATAGCCTCCATGTTTCCATCATCACTGGCATGGCCAGAGATGATTGTCATCCCCTTTGATTATTGCAACAACTCTAAGCCTTCCTTTCTGGCAACCAGGCAGCCCACATTCAATCTAGCCTCTACTATTCTACTAGAGCAATCTAGTTTCCTTTTAAAATAAAATGTAATTATGCCACACCCTGTTTAGAAACTTCCACTCTCTACTGTCCATGGGAAGAAATCCAACTCCTTTGCTTGGCACAAAGGTTTGCCCATTACCACTCTTCAACCTAAGGCTTCTTCTTATCTTCCAGCACTCTATCCACTTGTAGCTTGTGTTCCAACAGCACCGAATGTATTTGCCCCAAATACATCATGCCCTTTCTTCCCTGTTCCTAAAATGCCATCCCTTCTCTTTTCCTGCAAATAAGGTTCTAGTCACTCCTTGTGGCCCAGATAAAAGCCTTTCTGTATTCCCAGTTAGTCAGATCCTCTTCTATTCCTCCAGGCTATTGTATCTATGTTATACACAGTTATTCAACTATTATAATGTTTCATCTTAAACTTCCTTCTTCCCTACCAGCCTGTATACATCTCAAGGATGATGACTCTACTTGCTTGCCACTCATTAAGTGTTTGTCCCATGAGTGATTCACTTGGACCTGTGTCCTGATCTCGTCAAACTCCACATGTGCAAAGTAAAACTCATAGTCGCCCCTTCCATGCAGATCCTCTTCCCAGCATCCATGGTCCTAACACGGACCTCACCATTTCTCTTGGATACATAGTACTCAAATCTTGGACTCCTCTTGGACGTCATCTCTGCCTTTATTCCCCAAAGAAAATCAGCTACCAACGTGTAGGGAGTTTGGAGTTTGTTTCTCAAAAAGTCTCTCTGTTCCCAACAGAAACTGCAACCATACCACCCTCGGACTACATTTCTGCCCTGTCTTAGGTGACATGTTTTCAGCCTCTCTCAATGCATATCCACTGAATGTTACTTCTAGAAAGGTTGCCTGAAACACTACCTTTAAACTGTTATTGTGGTGAATCCCTATTGCCTAAAGAGTTTATTTTCAACTCCTCACTCTGGCACTCGGGGAAGTAAACCTGCTGATCTGTCCTCACTTCCTTCAGCTGCCCATCACAGACTCTAGGTACACCATCACATCCCCTTGCTAAAGTCTTCCCCTTTTCCATGCCCTACTGCTCATTTACTCATTCCATATTTACTTGGAACCCTCTCTACGCTAGCCACTGTGGTAGGCTCTGATAATGAAACAGGAAAAGGCAAGATTCATGGCTTCATATAAACCAGTTGTACTCAAATTTTACTATGTTTAAAAAATAGCTTGGGGCACCTGGGTGGCTCTGTCAGTTGAGCATCCAACTCTTGATTTCGGTTCAGGTTGTGATCTCCCGGGCTGTAAGATCGAGCCCCACATTAGGTTCTGTGCTGGCAGTATGGAGCCTGCTTGGGATTTTCTCTCTACCCCTCCCATGCTGTTCTCTCTCTCTCTCTCTCTCTCTCTCTCTCTCTCTCTCTCTCTCTCTCTCAAAATAAATAAATGAAAAAAAAATAGCTAAAGCACTAGGTTAAAATGAAGAATTACTATACCAAAGCCCTCTGCCCAAAAATTCACATTTGTAGATACAGAGTGGGGCCTAAAAAAGTTCACGTTTACCAAATACCTGAGACTCTAAGGGATCTCACTTTGAGAGACATTGATATAAACTAACAATTAAATATACATAAGAGCCATGCATGGCATCAACACAAGTTATTAAGGGAGAACACTGTACCTGAAAGGCCATCATATTAACCAGGCTAAAAAGATGGGTGTGAAGAGACTGAAGGGGAGAAACTTCCATGAAGAGGAAACAATCTGTGCAAAGTTTGAAAAGTCTGAAACCAGTTAGAATGCTGAAAACAGCTCAATCAGAGAGTCCAGTGGGAAGAGCTGGGAGATGACCAACAAGGCTGACCATCCAGTGCAGACGTGTCTGGAAGACAACAGGTCTTAAGCAGGGGAGAGACAGGATTCTCAGCCCTGCATGTGCTCCCTCTTTTCCTTTCCAACAGTTCTCTCCCAAAGCTTGGTTAGTATTCTCACATGCAAATGCTTATTAGTCCTCAGCTGGAGACTCAAGGGTGACGCTCAGATCTCTAGAGCTCTCTTTCCCTGCAGCTTCCTTCTCTCGGGTGCTCTGCCCTGAGAATTCTGGATAGTCTGCTGGTCTCCATCCCCAGCAACATTTCCTCAATTCAGAGAGGCCACCAGGTTCCACCTGGGCTCCCTGTCCCTTGCACCATGACCTCACATCTCTCTCAAGGCAAGAAGGTAGAACAATCATAGCGCTCATCCCATTGACTCCTGTTTCTTAGAGACCACTGCCTTTCTCTGCCTGATTCCCACTGTTCTGAAACGTATTTTTTCATATATTGTGTCTGCTTTTTTTGTTATAACAGAAGGATAAATCTGATTCCTGTACTACATCTTGACTAGAAATGGTAGTTCAACTCCTTATTTCTAAGTAAAAGGTTTATGCTAATGTTTCTTGATTTACACATTTGGGCATTATTTTCTTAACTAATCATAGAGATCCTTCCCCCTCAGCCCAGACCTGGCCTCGGAGTCTTCTCAAGACAGCACTGTAGACAGTCAGTCCTGACAAATGGATTGGAGTCAGCAAACCAGTTGAAACATTTTTGGCTTCCTAGAACTAGAGGTTATAGTACCTTCCAGTTCTAAAATTTTATGTGATTCTGGTTAGGCAGTGGAAGATGCAGTGAAAATCATCTAAGTTATTGAAGCTAACTGGAAGCAATTACGATAAAAGCTTGCTAAGTGTTAAAGTTATAACTGGTGACTAAATAAAGTTGTAGAAAAAAAAAATCTGTAAAGTTGCTCACTTTTTTCATCTAGTATTAAGAGTAACAGGAGCTTGGGGAGCCGGGGCGGCTCAGTCAGTTGAGCGTCCAACTTCGGTTCCGGTCGTGATCTCACAGTCGAGTTTGAGCCCCCTGTGTGGGGCTCTCTGCTGTCAGTGTGGAGCCCGCTTTGGATCGTCTGTCCTCCTCTCTCTCTCTGCACCTCCTTTACCTGTGAGCTCTCTCTCTCTCTCAAAAATAAGTATTTTTTTAAATCACTTAAAAAAAAGAGTAGTAGGAGTTACACTAGGAGTTGAGAAGTGTTAAAGGAAAAACAGAAGAAAAGAGAAAAACAGTCTCTCACTTTCCACTCAACAACAGTGTAGGGGAAGAATTACAAAATGAGGACTTTATCTCTAGACTCTTCACTTCATCCATACAAAATACCATCAATTTGCCACCTGAGGGAGTGCGCAGGCTGAAATCCACAGAATCCATAATGGAACCTAAGATGATTTCAAATATAAGGATTCAAAATGATACGTCACAGGTTTTACTTATCATGCAAATGTTCCGATTTCATGTTCCTTTAATTCTTTGAAAAAGGGAGAAAAGCAGGCCTTCAAAGAACAACTGATCAGAAGTAAGCATCACTTTAAAAAAAAGCTTTCGGGGCGCCTGGGTGGCGCAGTCGGTTAAGCGCCCCACTTCAGCCAGGTCACGATCTCGCGGTCCGTGAGTTCGAGCCCCGCGTCAGGCTCTGGGCTGATGGCTCAGAGGCTGGAGCCTGTTTCCGATTCTGTGTCTCCCTCTCTCTCTGCCCCTCCCCCGTTCATGCTCTGCCTCTCTCTGTCCCAAAAATAAATAAACGTTGAAAAAAAAAAAATCTTTAAAAAAAATAAAAAAAAAGCTTTCAATCTATTTGATAAAATAATTTTCCTAAATATGGGGGGTGGAGGGGAGGAAATACCCTGGAGGGTGCAAATTAGACAGAAATTTTCTATACAGATAAAACTAGGAAAATAGGGTGTAACAATAACAAGGACAGTGGATCACATAACAAACCAGGAAAGGAAAGGTCCCCAGCAACCCCTGCACTGTTGAGTGGAAAATGCTATTCCACATACTCCCTTCCTCTGTGGCCCAACCTCAAGGACAGCTCTGGTAGCATGGGCACCACAGAGCCTCACTCTTCACGTGGAGGAGGTAACCTCCCTTCCTCAACTCCCCTCTCTACAGACAGGTCTGACACAACTGATGGTGCTGGAGGAGGAAGAAATCATGGAGGCGAACTAGGGAGAGGAGACTCTTGAACACCCTCCCTATTCTCTCTCCTTTTGGAGGAAAGCTGGATGTGCCTTCATTTGCTGTTGTAAAACCAAGTGGGATCCAGAATCTAGTAGTCACTACTTTGAGGCTAACTCAAGGCAGAGGGGTTGGAAGAGTCTAAGCTATGTTTCCCAGCCAAGACCTCAGGGGATTTACTTGTAACGGGGTTTGGGGCAGAAGCTCTCTTCAGAAATGAGGAGAACACATTTGGCCAGAACATCCCCAAAGCTGAGCCCCCATCTCTGCAGCAGGTAGCTGAATCAAAAGGAAACCCTCCCTCCCCCCACAACCCGCCGCTGCTGGAACTGAGGAAGAGAAAGGAGAAAGAAAAATTCTTTGTACACTTTTCATGAAGTCCCAATTCATTTGTATGCCTTGTTAGGGATTAAGATGATTCCTGCTCATGCTTGCTGACGTACATCCAAGATTATCCTGCTAAATCTCCAGAAATGCCAACTAGGAAACAAATGACAATTGTTCTCTTAAAAGACCTTTGTTTGACTGTGTGGCTGTAATGGCCTGTTGGGCTCATTCAAGTGCCAGCCTGGAGACAACAATGCAAACAGGAAGAAAGCAAACCCCTGCAAAGCAATAGACAAGGGCCACTGCATGTCCAGCCCCACAAGCCCAGCGGCTGGCCTTCTACCTAATTGTTGAAGCAGGATGACAGAACCAAGGGCGGACAAGCACCGGAGGGCAGAGCCACAGCAATGCAAGGCCTCAGCACAGAACTGGGCAGAACGTTCGGCAACTGCTGCGGGTTGTGCCCAGAGCTGGACTCGGGGCTGCTGAGACAATCACAAGTCTTGGCAGAGGAGAACTGGAGGCAGCATGGCGCCGAGGCCTCGAGGACGACCCGGGGCTTGTGCACACACATCCGAGTAGCAGGAGGCCCAGGTCTGGCTGTCTAGCAACAACTGGTCATCTGAGCTTCCTCTTCCATCCCATACAGCCTTTCCCTTTCGAGGTTGTCCTCAGAGCTCATTTCACCCCATTTCCCCTGAGGAAAATTTCTCAGGACGTGCTGGGGAGACAAGGAGAGATGGACCACGCTGCAATTTCCCTGCTGTCTAGCACATCACTTGCCTTGCCACAACCCCCGACCCCTGGCATGCCCCCCCCCCCCCCCCCCCCGCCCAGCCCTGGAAGGGGATCCTGGACTCCTCTCTGAGCAGCCACATGAGACCCCATGCTCCTTCTGGGTATGAGGGATGCTCAGGCCTTGGCCCTTGCTGTTTCCCATTTCTCACTGCCCTGATCAGTGTAGGAAGCCCTAAGGCGCATGGCCAGTATTTACCCATGAGCCAGGGAGAGGGTCTCCAATTTGAGGAAACTTACAGGTCTATCCATTTGTTTTTCTAGCCATCAGAGAACAATTCAAAGCACTTATTCAAAGAGATGTTGTATTTCACTGGTATTTGGGATCTCAATTTCTGTTCTACCAGTTTGGTTGTTTTTTTACCTTCTTATTTTGTAATGGAATAGATAAAATAAAAGGCAAAAAAATATATTCTTTATTTTAGCTACTGTATGTCCATTAAATCTGCGTAAAATCATCTGTTTTCATTATTGTACAAAGCCGATTGACAGGAATGTGTTAGGAGGGAGAGCCAAAAGAAGCATAAGGGCTGATTTTTAAATATACAGCCTTTCTCTCACACAGGGCCGTGGGACCTGGCGGGACATCTGCCACAGGTCCACCACAGCCCTAGGGCAACACAAGAGAAAAGGTGGGGAGACAGCAATGCAATGAGAGTGTTTTACAATTCATCCTCCTAAGAGCACCAGGTTCTAAAGGAACTTGTTTTGCAAATGCCCTCAAGGATCCAGCTAACATTAACTTAACAAAGTGCAGCAACAGGGGACCGGCTCCCCGAGGAAGGTCCAGAGTGAGAAGGTGGAGGTTTGGACCTCCTGGGTCAGGCTGCTGCATTCACTCCCTCCAGCTGTGGAGTACAAGGAAGTTACTGAACTTCTCTAAGCTTTCACTTCCCTGTGCATAAAATGAGGACAATAATAACAACTATCGCTGAGCACATACTATGTGCCAGGCTCTGTTCTGACTCTTCCTATTTCAACTCATTAATCTCTATTAACGGCCCTAACCCTTTCACCCATATTAACCCATTTGAGCTTCACAACAACCCTAGGAAGTAGGTTCTATATCCCCATTTTAGAGATGAGGAAACCAAGGCACAGAGAGATTAAGCACCTCACTGAAAGACTGCCTGGCATTTAGTAAATACTCAACAAATGTTAGCTATTGTTGTTGGCATTAAGGATTTCACAGCCTTAAGCAGGTCAGGAGGAGATGCTGAGTGGATAAGGCAAGATCATATGCTACTTCGTCTCTTTTTAGCTTTATTCCTTAGTTCCCAGTTCTCACATAAGGGAGACATAAGCTGTTCTCACATAAGCTGTAAACCAGCTACCCTCTTTACTAAGACTCTCCTATTTCTCAAGTGCACATATGCACACACACAAACACACACATTTTCTCATATACACACACTCAAGCTCAACATATATGCCCACATCCTGCCGAGCCACAGACAACCTTTAGCTGGCTTGAGATTTAGGGAGATTTTGATTCGCCAAACACTGTATGTGGCTAGTTTAGCTTGATTCTTCTGTGTCCTAGGTGGCTTCAATGAGCAAACTCAAGAGTTCTTTTGACTTTAGAGGCTTTAGAACCTCTAAACCTCTCTGGGGTTTTAAACCTCTCTGGGGTTTTCCTTAACCAGCTGATCTGTAGAAATAGTAAGACTTAACAACTACAGGAACCACCCAAGCTTTCATCCAACACACCCCACTGCAGAAACTGCATGTGTTTCACCACTGTCCTTAGAGGTGCCCACAATGCTCCTCATCGGAGGCTGATAGGGTGGGCTCCTGGGCAAACTGCAGTATTTTCAGGCAAGGGAATTGACACTGGCTCAGAGCAGAACATCACACACAGATGTGTTTTAATGAGAGCAGGAGGAGCCCTTAACCAGATACCTGGTTAAGACCCATCATCATAAAAGTGACATCTTTGGGCTCGGAGAGCTTGAAGGGGCTTCCCAGAGGTCACACAACCAGAAGGGGCCTGGAGCTGAGACCTCTTTATCCAGAGTTTGGTTTTCTTTTCAGTATACCTCACATTGGCTTCACCTACTTCACCAAAATGTACCTTTCTCCCTTTGTCCACTTAGCATTTTTCCACATGAAATAGAGGAGCCTTAAAATATGAGCCGAAGAAGGAAGGACAGAAGACAGGTCCATAATATTGTTAAAAAATGCTTGACCATGATCTTAAGGAAAAGGCATTTTGATCCCTAAACTAAAAAGAAAAATGTCAAATCCCTAAAGCACAGATTCCAACAACTGTCTTTAATGAGAAAGTACAGAAACCACTCAGGTAATGAATGAAATCTCTCCAGAATGTTCTTCATGAGCAGGCACACAACTTCAGTCCTTAAAAATTAAACCTTGATTTTGTGCTTGTGGCTCCTCTAACTGAACTCTTCCCAGATGGACTGCAGAGCCATGCATGCATGTGTCTGGACCTTTAGGGATGGGGAGCAGGGCTTCGCTTCCTGCACCATCTGGTTCGCTGTTCCCAGCTCCAGCCTAGATTCCCACTACAGCCGGGTAATCAGAAGAAATCAGAAGAACACCTCAGGGAAAAGAATCTAGGACTCAGACTTAACTTCCTCTAAGGAGGATCAAACACTGAAGACTGTTCCTTTTCAAGTTTTATTAATCCTGGTTCATAATTTCCACCACATCATTAGTCATTTCCTATTTCTGAAGGGCTGGCAGCAGTCGCCAAGGCATCAGGCAGTAAATGGCCAGATAACCATGCCACCTGTGTGCCGTATTGACAGTTACCCACAACCGCATCTGGGTGAGAGGCTAATGTGCTTTTTCTAAAAGGCAAGCCATTTAGAAGTGCAGCCCAGTTTTTGATCTCTTGCTAAATACTTTTATCCACATCGTCTCCCCATCTGGGCCTGGAAGTCATCATGTGACCTGCGGTACTTTGAAAAGAAGGCAGCAAGGCAACAACAGCCAATCTGCCATAACCCCCTGAGCAGCATGAGCTCTCGAACCCCTCCCAAGAAGGGGAGGCAATCCCTGTCTCTAGCCAGGAGAACTCCAGGAGCTGAAGTGTAAGGAAAGAAGGGAAAGTGACAAGAATCATGTCCACAAGAACCCTTCTTACAAAGAGACAGATGAAATATAATTTATAAAGCACTTGAGAGCTGACCAATAAGACTAATTCCATGGGGGTTACACCCAGTTCACAATGACATGGAGGTAACCACATAGTCAAGTGGCTTCTCAACATCCTGACTCCCTAAGGTCAGAGGGTCTCTCCAATACAAAAGCCTTCAAGAAACTCAGCACGTGAGAGGCAGGCAGGGTTCTGGGGGAGCCCTATCTAATACGAACCTAGAAATTCAGAGATACAGGCTTCAGTTCTGGGCACCAAAGAGAGGGCTAAGAAGGGAAAAAGGTACTTATCAGCTTTGTTGGCCAAGCCCCTGGCGAGAGGGGAGAGACCATCCGAACTGTCTGGAGAGCTATGGCCCATACTGGGAAAGCTCTGAGCCTGCGTTGCTGCCACTGGCTGCTCCCATATGAAAGACTGCAAGGGAAATACAAATAAAGCTCATTTGGGGGATACTTTAATTTTTAAAAGGCTAAACCCTAATACCTAACCCTTAAATAGCATTTCCATCTGGGTAATCCCAAGTACTTTGCCAAAAGTTGGGTAATCACATCCCTACTAAGTAAAAAGGGAAGTTCCCAAACTTAACTGCATCTCTCATGAAGGACAGAAATTGAACACAGAAAGTTAGGGAGGATGCATAACTTTTTCCCCGTTGCCATTCAAAACAGAGAAGTGTTCTCCTCTTGGAGAATTACAGCCTCGAGTGCCATTCTGAGTTTCAAAACTGAGCCAGGACAAGTGTTCATATAGGCAAACATTCCCTGCCCCCCACCTTCATCACCTTGTCTGCCAATGGCGGTGGTAAAAATGCAATCACACAGGGTGTAGTATCAACAACCATAGGAACAGGAGTGGAAAAGTTGAAGAAACTGAATCCTCTGTTCTTTTTTTTCTTATACTTAACTCCAGTCCCTCCTGTTACCAGTCTTAAGGAATAAAAAGCATCAAAACGCATCCCTTTACATATTGAGGAGCCTGCTCTACACATCTGGCCTCTTCTGATACCCTGGGTACTTCTCAGAAATGACAAATATTCAAATTGGACTTTTTCTTTTTAAGTGCATACACACAGACAGACTAACCTTACATGCATACATACAAACACTGTCCCAGCCTTTGGATTTATTTTGAATCCTCAGATTCTATTCTGATTTCCCACCTCTGGATTTTATGTTGTAGTCAACAATTCATCTATTAGCCACTTGTCAAAGTATTAGGAGAAACTGCCTTTTCCTACCTTTTGATAATCCCCATGTCCCTCAACTTCAGAGTTTTACCCTGTAGGCTGATTTTCCTACCAAAGACTACTGAAAGTCTAAAATTTTCACTCACACCCGAGTAGAATCCGAGTGAAGAGCAGACTCGAAATTCCCTTTCTGTAACTGAATTCATTAAATTCTCACGAGTCCTATAACTTCCCGGTTCATAGGTATTGAGGGCTAACTCTCCTGCCCAACTACTTAAACAGTAAATCTGCCTCATTAATACACCTTTCTGAGGAACTAAGCATTCTAGCTTTCTCAAAGAACCTAATCTGAACCTAATCTGAGTTTAGCACAACAAAAAGAACCATCTAACAGATCCTGAGATGCAGGACATTTACTCACAAGGCCTCTGAATCACTCTGCCAGAGTCACTAGGGCTATTTGCTCCCGTTTCCAAACCTCCTCCCAAGGCCCCCCCACCCTCACTGCAATTGCTGTGGTAGCTGAAACCAGCCTCGATTTTTATCTGCATGGCAACTTCATGCTCCCACAGGTTCCAAACTGATCAAGTGGCCTTCAAAAATGCCCCCCCGCTTCTTAAAAAGGCTGAGCCAAGCTGTGTATGATCAAGACAGAAAACAATCCCTTATCATGTCGGAAGTAATACTTGCGGTTATCTAAAGCAACGGTAATCATATCATACACTTTATCTGTGACTGCCTTTTTCCTTCCAAGGGTAGGAATAGAAACTTCTTCTCCTTCATAATGAGCACTATTGAAACTCCAGCAGGCAGACTCTGCTTTGGCAACATGCCATTCCCTAGCATAAGTGTGTAATCATCTCAAAAAATGTAACATGGCAGAGAACAGGTACAAGTACTTTCTGGAAATATTGTTTGTAAAGGGCCGGCTTGATAACAGGGATTGTTTGTGTTAGAGCCTTTTTGGCCTGTATGGTTAACAAGAACTTGCAGTTCTGGTGCCAGCTCGGTTAATCCAACAGGACTTTATGCAGGGTTTTAGGGGATAGGGCCCAGGAAACAATACAAGCCTTCTCCCTCACAAGTGCTGCTACACCATGAGAGAAAAGCACTCTGCTATTTAATCCGTCATACTTCCTTTTGATAGATATTGTGGCTGTCAGTGCACCACATCAAAACATTCGCTCATAACACAGCACTAGAAGAGTCTTTAAAATAAAATTATCAAACAGCATCATTTATTGAAGATGACAATCCAACTGCAGTCTCAGACTCATCAGACAAGCAAACGCTGCCCATGAGGTGCACACATCTGCCAGGGGCCCTCCAGGTCGAGCCCCCTGATAGGGAACTACCACCATCTCTAAGAACACATTTTCAGGAAAGCAGTCAAACACAGTTTCCTTTTGCAGGAGGGAGAAATCTCCATCTCCGCTTGTCAGATTGGAAACCTGGAGCACAGTGCCACAGTTTAGCAAATATCAGCCCAGAAGAATGAAGGACTGTGCATTTTGGTTTTCCTCGTGTTTCCCCCTTCCCCAGGGAACATGTCCCACGGCCCCTTGCCCTGTCCCACAGACTTGCCTCTCACTGCCATTGTGTCCCTGCTGCCCAACTGACTATGCGACACCTATGCAGCATCAAGTGGTAAAATCAGCTCCCTTTGCCTATAGAGATAGTTTTATTTCCGTGAATTAATCTGCTAAGGTTGAAACAAAGTATTTGAATGCCTAAGACACTTGTGGCTATTTTTGTATCTCCTTTATAGGGCTACTATCTTTGCCTTTCTGTAATGTCAATGTATTACGAAAAGACATCATATACCATGCAAAGATAATCCAAAGTACGAGCTCTGCTTCAAAGGGATATACGCACGAAATGTATACAAATATGAGTTAAGCTAAAGCATAGAAACTGTAGTGAAAGCTACAGAGTGTTTCTGGAACATTTCTGCTCTATGTAGAAATTTTTCTATTAGATTTCTATTTACCTAATAAAAAATACTGTTTAACTTATGTAAGTGTTGATTATTAAATTACGTGCAAGTTTAGCAACCAGGCCATTGAAACACATAAAGAGCAGTTATTGAAAGGTAACCTTAAGCAGCTGTTGTCAACCTCCATTCAATAAAGAAGAAGCAAAAAATTTAAAATACATCGAAAGATTAAATGAAAAGGAGAATTACTTGACAAGGAAAAATGGTAAATACTAAAATCTATAACAATGTCCTAAGTGTCTATTCCCAGGAAGCTCTAAGTTTGGGCCGCCTTGGATCGTTTAAAAATGTTGTTGAAGTCATAAGGAATTATTTTAGATTGCTTATTGTAGTCCCTTCCAGCAATACGGGACTTCAATCACCATATACACCTGCACATAGCTACCTGTCAGAGAGTTAGTTCACAGTCAGAAGCTAAACCTAGAGAATGGACTTGATAGCTTTAAGTTTCACATTCATAAACGAAATATACGCACTTTTCTCTAAACAAGATGGCTGTAATCACCACTCAGATTAAAAAGTGGCATAACAGACTGGTCAGGAAACACATTACCAATAAGATTTCTGATCTATAGAGAAATACAAAAGGCAAAGGGGCCCCTGAAAATAAAAGTTATTTGTTCCTAAACCCTGCGTCTTTGCTTGGAGCTATTTCTTAAGAAAGAAACTGCTTCCTTCCCTAACCATATAAAACAATCCCTGAAGTTATTTATAGTGTTCATGGCCCGGAGGCATCACTCGGTTCCCCCACCACAAGCCCAACCATGTGTTACTATATTAAAAAATGTGAAAAAGTAATTATGGGGTATGGGAGCCAGTGTCTGCAGACACAACCTGCCAAAGAGGAAGTGACAGGAAACTTATGCTCCTCGTTGCCGCTCAAGCACTGCCCAGGCTCCAGGCTCAGAAGAGAGCAATCTGTTCCAAGAAATAAGAGAGGAGCCTGCCCTAGTGAATCAGAAATATCCCTGTTTCTGAATATACAGTAAACTGGTTTCCATTCCCAGGTCCCCTTAGTCAGTCAGACTTTCCAGTCATGTGGAGAGACCACTCACAGCATCCTCCCTCGGCAACTCGGCCAGCTGCCTGCCTCAGCTCCCTTTGGACCGAGTAGACTGGGACATGTAAGGCTCGGGACTTGGGTGAGAGTTGGGAGACCACTAAAACTGGCCCCTAAAGTACCATCCTGCCCTCTCAGATCCTGATTTCTGCCACCTTGCTCTAAATCAGTTTCGTGGTTCCTCTCCCCACCTCCACCCTCGTTCCTTGCCCTCATGTAGGATGGGAAATTCCATCTAATACTCATTTCTGGACTGGCGTCCACACACTCACAACTCCCTCAGGTGTCCCCTTGGAAGATGGGCTCTGTCATCATTAGGATACCCGTGCTTTCTAGCTCTGAAGGCGGAGAGGAAAAAAGTGTTCCAAGTATCTGTTCCAGGGAGCTGAAATTCATTTAGAGAGGAAAAGTCCACATTTCTGGTAGAAAGGCAGTGTTCCCAAGAGGCCTCAGCTTAGGAAACATTTATTGGGAGAAACTACATTTCCTCCCCAGGACCTCCATCTGAATCGGTCTAATCTCAGGAAAAAAGAGACCAGTGACAACTTTCACAAGAGAGCCTTGGAAAAATTGCTGCTATCTCAGGAAGGCTTCACTTGGAAATAAGTCATTGTTGCTATCTTCTTATCCAACTTGACTACCTAAATGCAGCACTACATAAACTTCCAAAGAAGCAAAAACTTACCCACACACAGTGTCTTCTAAAAATCAATTTACTGAAATCTCTTTCAAATAAATTTTTAAAGAAAAGAAAGCCATAGATGACCGAGAATGCAGAGGGTAATGGATGTCAGGAAAATGTCCTCACTACCTCTTTAAAATAACTAAATAAATCGAATTAACATGTTTCTCTAGTAATATTCTGTGAGCCTGAAATATTATATTATAAACACAACAAGCTTGAGTTCCTAATTTACATTCTGCAATTCTAGAATGTGAGTAAATATTGGTTTCTAAATTCCCTAAAAGTCTTCCTTTCAAGTTTGTTTTTTGACTCTGGGCAATAGCATATATGTAGAATTTAAACAGGTTATCAACTGATACAGCTGGAAAGAAGACTTTAAAAATCAGAGAGAATATCCCTGTAAGTCTAATCCATGCAGCTTCCCACATTGAGGAACTGATTTACAACCTTCTGAGATGCCCTGTTAACCACCCTAAGATCTGTAGAGGAGCTTCAGTTATCTCATCCCAGTTTTCTCCCTTTCATCTCTGCCTCCTAAAGCCCGGTTTCTTCACCACTGTAGTATCCACAGTGCCACCTGCTGGTTGTCACAAGTATCTCTATGGCTACCTGCTCTCCCTTCGGGGATTTGCTTAATTAAAGTCAATCAATGACTGCTAGAAAAGCCACGGGAACATACCCTTAAGAAATAATAAAACAATCTATGAGATGAGGAAGATACCAATTCACAGAAGGTTAGCATGACCCAACATGTTCTCCTGAGGCAAAGGCCTGGCTATTTTAAAGGCAACCTTTAAAAGGTTAAACCTAGAACTTGCAAATTTGCTTCATGCAGGTTGGCAATAGGACTCGGTGTGAGACTATCTTTTAGATTAGATGAAATGCCTCAAAAATTTTCAAGATTCTATACCTTCTTGTACCCACCAATCCTAGACTTCTACTTCTCCCCTTTCTTAGATAAGTATCTTCTGCTTTTAAAAGATAGGAAATTTGCCATCATAATTCGTTAGATAGGAATAAAAGCTTGAACCCAATTCCTGACTTTGATTCATAGCAGTTCCGTCTTCATCAAAAGTTACAGCGCCTGCCCTCATTCTGGAATCTGTGAGCCATCCACACAAATGACAGGGGCCAAAGTACCTGCAGGCATGTGTGAATGCAAAGCCCCCCTCCCATATTCAACCTTTAGATGGTTCAACTATTTACCATGTGTCCACAATCTGCCATTTGCATCTCAGGCCTTAGCCAGGCAAAAGATAAGAGAAGATGACCTTTACACCCACAACTAATGAATATGAATGAGGTCATGCTTACAAGCTCAACTAGGGGGACAAAGTAACACACAGGGAAAACATTTTTTGTTTAAAGGCTCCTGACAAGCATTAGCTAGTCAAGTTTCCTAATAATCCCTTAGAGTCTAGACTGGCAAAGGATCATTATTCCTCCAGCAGGTCCGCAAAAGAAGATACCCAAAGGTTACCATTTCAACATCATTCTATGTCATCAATATCCTGAAATCACGTTGGAAAAAAAGGTGCTGAAAGATGCTTCTCACTGACTGTAAATGCAAAGCGAGAAATATGCCCAAATCGGGAGGCAGCGAAACCTTGGAAGAGTCCTGAACCAGCCATTATTTGTTAATGATTTTATCAGAGCAGACGATTTAGAAATGTAGATCTCTACGTAAAGAAAAAACAGCTGCAAGATTTAGATTGCGACTGAGTAATAATTTTAAAGAAAAGAAATTTCTGTATTTATCAGTTGAGGATTTATTTGGAGAGATGGTTGGTTTCTTGCTTTCTCCCTACTCCTTCCTAATTAAAGTCTACCCATGGAGACTACAGATAGAGGATAAATATCACAAATGTGATCTTCAGCCTTGAACTCTGGCATAGTATTCCATTTGAATTTTGTTTGCATTTGCTTTGCTCTTTTTAAAAGTATAAACTGGACCCTTACATTTCCTGGTCTTCTACCAAATTCAGGAACTATCACATTTTCTTTTTTCTTTTTTTACTTTCTAAATCTATAAACTTCAAAATATTTCTATAAACTTCAAAATATTTGCCAAGTTGGCAAAGCTCCAATCAGCCCTTCACCGCTGCAATTAAAGTGATTTTCCATCTGAACATAACCCTGACAAGTGAGACATTATAAAAGCTCCCTCACTGAGCATATTTTTATGTTCGTCACAGATATGTATTCATCCTCACAATATTCAGATTATTCTAGGAACTGTGAGTCAATGTAACAGCAGTGGTCCTATCTAAAAGAGAAGTTGAATTCAGGATCCCCCTTTGAAAGCAAGCAATACCTAGAAAGAAAAAGAGAGAAGCACTCTTTTATTTCTTTTAAAGTTGATATTACATAAAACAAATGAAACCCACGGTAGAGCCAGACAAAGTCAAACAATATATTCAACTTTGAGGAGACGGTGCAGCAGGGAATGCTGTGTTACAAAGCATTATTCTTATGTCATCACTGCTTCCAGAAAAACGCTCAAAGCTCCACCTTAATACAGGATTCACTTCTCAGCTGAGGAGGACCTTAGGAACAGTACACTTAGCACTCAGCAGTTGTTTGACCTATTTTACTAATGTGTTTGGGAAGGAGGTTAATTAACAGTGGATGGCTATATCCTTAAGCTTAATTTTTCCAACAGCCCTGCTCATAAAAGGAAAAATTGAGTATGTATTGAAGGAAGCAAGCAATTAAGTTGCACAAATAGTGAGCTCATTGAACTGCAGCTGACTTCTATCATGTCAAAGAACAACTAAACACAGAAGCAATAAAAAGATTGTTGCCACGACCACCACTGAGAACCGACTGGCAATAAAGATGAATAACTTCCTACTTGAAGATTACTTGATTAAAGCTCTTTAGAAACCAAATGTTACACATAGGCATAAATGGAGCAAAATATTTTAATGCGTGTTTGGCAGGTTCAGAAACATTTTATAGTCAATTTTAAATGAAGGTTTATACAACAACAGTAAACTCCACTTAAAACAGACTTTCCAACTGCTGTTCTTGCAAGCAAGCTGCTGTGTTCCTGGGGAAATCTTGAACTGTACTGTGGGATAAAAGTCCCATACCTAACAGAGTAAGGGGAGGGCCATGGGGAGTGGAATTCCACAGGACCGGGTCCTCTGAAACTAAACCCAAGAGCAGAGTTAGAGAAGCTCATTCAGATGGCTGTGACCCTTGAAGGCAAGTAAACAGACTCCCTGTAGCAATAACCAGGAAATCTCTCTCTCCCCGGCAACACTCCGCTCCCCTGCCCACCTCCCAGACCTCCGAAAGGTCAAGTTTTAGCCCAAGCTGCCCTTCAAAGAAGCGTACTCACATCTAGGAGTTGGATACAGGTTGGCATCAGAACTGGCTCCCAGGACTATCAGTGTCGGCGAGGTGGGACAGGCATGATTTGACAAGGAAAATGTGTCTGACAGAGGATTCAGCTCTCAACTTACAAGTGTCTATGGACATGTCTGGAGAATATCAGCCTCTTTGAGGGCTAGACCCCAGCACTTGCCTGCTGCCTTTAGGGGGAATACAATGAAGAATTATAAAAGACGAAAAGGATGAGGATTTTGCCACAACAGTTGCTTATAAGCTAAGATTTAAAAAAAATAAATAAATAAGCTGCCCTTTGCATTGGTGCCCTCAAACCCACTACTGTGGAGAATTAAAGCCAGTCGGTCTATAGAAATAAGACAGTCTGCCACCTCATCTCTATCCTTTCTCCCGCTGTTAGTCCATCTCTAGAATACTGAGGAGAGCGGACACTGTGCTTTTCTTCTGAACATTTCTCCCCGATTGGGCTTTAAGGGATCAGGGCCTTGAGATTACGATGAGCGGTTCTCCCCCTTGGCTGGCTCCACCCCTCTCCTCCCTCACTCAGAAACTGTGCAGTGAGCCCCTCTGGAGCTCTTTTTGTTTCACACAGCACCCTTCAATATGCTGGGTAGATAGTAAGTGCTTAATACATGCTCTGGGGTTAGAATCAGCAGGAAAGGCTTATATTTTTGGAATCGAAAATAGAGAAGCAATTTTGTGCCACACCTTGAAAAAAAAAAAAAGCATAACGTTCTTGATTTTCTTGGATGGAAAATGGGAGCTAAAATGGCCTGTAGAAATTAAGCACATAAAGCACATGGTACCTGACTTCACAATCCAGTTAGATATGTCCACTCTTTACACACTATTTTCTAGAGATTCGGAGCTGAATTTGCTGCCAGGGATTTTTAAATACTTGGTTTGGGGAATTCTAACTGCAAACCAAATTCATACTGCAAACTTTGGAAGAGCTTTATTGATGAAAAGTAGATATTTGTAGTTTTAGTAACACTCTTCCTCACCACTTTTCAAGAGGACTGGTCACTGGATATGTGGCATGCAAAACTAACAAAGAAATAAGTTAGGAAGGAGTTTGAATATTTATATAAATTATATTTCATATGCAGGAAGAAAGCTCAGTGGTACACCCCCTTCCTTCTATTTCAGTGTCTCCAACTTAAAGCCTTTCGTGGGCTTTGTTTTGTTTGTTTAAGTTTATTTATTTATTCTAAGAGAGAGAGAGAGAGTGTGGGAGAGAGGGGCACAGAGGGAAGGAGAAACAGAATCCAAGCAGGCTCCACACTGTCAGCGCACCGCCCGATGTGGGGCTCAGACTCACAAACTGTGAGATCATGACCTGAGCCAAAGTCAAGAGGCGGATATTTAACCAACTGAGCCACTCAGGTGTCCCCTTGCATGGGCTCTGAACTCCAGGTACTCCACTAAGACATTCTAACCCTGTGCACTAAAATTCTGGAGATGGAATGATTTGTACAGCACAGAAAGGGGGGTGGAAAAAGAAAGTAACAACAGTTCAGAGATGGGAACAGTCTGCTCCCTGGACACCCCTCCAGGCTTAGGTTCACTATCCAACCTCCAAAGTCCAAGACTCTCAGTCCCCCCATGTTAAGAGAACAAGAAAAATGCCTAGGAAGGCCCACGGTTTCCTTCCACATCGAGGAGAGGAAGCAGCAGAGGTAGCAGACGCCCATGTGCAGCCATCACTTCCTCGGGGGCTGGTGTCCATTTCCACCCACTGGGATGGAGTCTGGCAGCTTCATAACCGGCAAGAGATACATAATCCAAGAAACCATTTTGGCTCCAATTCTAGCCTTATGAAGGCCAGTTCTGTCTAACTCTGACTCCTTATAAGCATTAGTAAGGATTTCAAACTGCCTCATCCTCAAGAGTATGGCCAGAGAAAGACGAGTTGAGCAAAGCTCAAGATACTCTTCAGAAATACCTAGAGATTAGAAAAATCTTGAGATTATATAAAATAGAAATACATTCAGACATGATAGAGAGAAAATATACCTTTTCTTCTCCTCCTTTGAGTAGTCAGAGTGTCAAATCAAAAAGCAAAATAGGGTGTAAATCTAATAACAGAATCTAGAGCAAATGGCTATAAGAAGCTTGTTCCTCAAGAAACAAGAGAAATCGGGGCGCCTGGGTGGCGCAGTCGGTTAAGCGTCCGACTTCAGCCAGGTCATGATCTCGCGGTCCGGGAGTTCGAGCCCCGTGTCGGGCTCTGGGCTGATGGCTCAGAGCCTGGAGCCTGTTTCCGATTCTGTGTCTCCCTCTCTCTCTGCCCCTCCCCCGTTCATGCTCTGTCTCTCTCTGTCCCAAAAATAAAAAAACAGTGAAAAAAAAATTAAAAAAAAAAAAGAAACAAGAGAAACCGTGTGTCTAATCAAAGTGTATTTAAAATGTCAATTTAAGCACTTATTGTTTTCCCCTCCAGCCTTCCTCTCTTAAATTTGCTTATCTCAGTTCATGGTTTCTCCATTTACTAACCACCCTAACGTAGGAATTTCAGTCATTTATGTATCATCCCACCACATTCAATTCTAGACTCAGTATGTCTCTTGGGTTCTTTTCTTACTTCTGCTTCTACTATTACTGTCCTACATCATGTCATCTACACCTGGATTACTATAATAGCCCTCCAATGAGTCCCCCTTCACCACTTGCTTTCTCTACTCCAAGTTATTTTTCACATCCCTGGCAGTTACCTTCCTAAGGTACTGTTATAATTGTGGTGCACTCTCTCAGTCCAAAAGCTTTTACTAGTTTTCTGGTTTTTTCTTTTTTTTTTTTTTTTTTTAGAATTAAGTGCAAATGTCCTAGCATAGCATTCAAGGCGACTAATAAATAGAAAGTGTTCTGTATTTCAAAACTTACCTGCCATTTCTCCTCACACACAGCCCAGAACAGATTCATCTCCTTTTCTGAATCATGTCATGAACTTCTGCACTTCTAAAACTTTGCACTTTTCCTTTAGCTTCATCTATTCAAAGCCTGCTTCTGCTCTAAAGACCAATTCAAACATTACCACCTCTAGGAAGCCCTACCCAATTCCAAGACAAAATAAATCACTCACTCCTCAGAGTACATATAACACTTTATTTAGCCCTTTATGACAATATGACTTGTATTCATTATTGTGGAATTTTCCATCTCCTCCTAAAGGACAGAGACAATAGTTAAACCCTCTAAAGATGGTCTTGGATGCCTAACATAGTACCTTAAATAAGGTAGACATTTCATGAATTGACCAATATAAGAATTATTCATTTTCACTAAAATCTGAACCATGGATAAAAGACCAAGCCAAGAATCACAATCAAGGAAGACTTCAAGGAAGAAAGGAACCTCAGTTAAAAGCTACTCAAACTGAGGCGCATGAATAAGTCTTTCGTAAAAGAATAGATATAGCCTAATCCATTGCTTCTCAACATTTTCACATTCACACATTCTTGCAAAGGGTTTGACTATGGTTGAGAACTGCCCTGATCAAATGGGGAGACTACCTCTTTTTCAGCAGTAGAAACTTAAATCTGCATTTAAAAGGGTTAAATCAAGGCTCAACAGATAAACAGCACAATAAAACATTATATATATATATACACACACACACACAAATCATATATATATATATATATCACATATATATTTATATATATACTATATATATAATATATAAATCAAATAAATATACATGTAGATCTACACATCTAAGATACTGTTTCATTTAAACACCTCTACACACACAGATCTAATGATGTCTTAATAAAACAAATATTTAGTTCACATTTTTGCCATCATTCCAAAAAGAGAAAAAAGCCAAGAACTAAAACCATCTCCTTAGCCTTATTGGCATTAAGTAATCAAATTCCCTGCTACTCAGAAATCCAAGACAGGCTTATTGCAGTTCTCATTCTCGCCTGGAATGAAAAAATGAACTCAAACTTCCAAAAGAAAACCATAATTTTCCAACATCTTCTCATGGTCTTGCCTCTCCCCTGAAACTTTTGAGTCAACTCTTCCTGAGATGAATCACGTTAAGAAATGAATCTCTTAATTGCACTGTATAAGCTAAACAGTAAGCCATGACCTCATCACCCTGGATGTAATAAAAGGGCAGAGACACTCAGGCATTTCAACAACATCTTAATTCCTGCACTGTTCTGGCTTATTATAAAGCAGGCCTGTGTGCAGGAAGACATTTTTAAAAATGCTTTTATCTCCATTTTGCATGTTAGCAGATCTCATGGTCTCATCTCTCTGCAGACAGAGGTCTGAACTGGGCAGAAGCTAAAGCAGGCAGGCCAATGAATTCACCTGAGAAAAAAAGAAAGCCAGTCTTGGAAATGACACAAGTACTCAAGATGAGCCAAGAGAAGAAGGACCTCAACCTACACCATTACTCCCCAGACTCCAGCCCAAAACACACAAACAAACAAAACCTGGAACTGAAAAAAATATCTGAATGTCACAGCCAAACTAGAGAAAAAGCAATAGGAGGCCAGAGAAGAAATGGGGGAGAAACATGATCCTACATCCTTTGGCTGGCATATCACTTTCTGACCCTTGATTTACCATGAAGTCCTTCTTCCGATGATTATAGTATCGTTCTTTTTTTTTAAGTTTATTTATTTATTTTGAGAGAGAGAGAGGGAGAGAGTGCACATGTGTGCCTGATTGGGGGAAGAGCAGAGGGAGGGAGGGAGGGAGGGAGGGAGGGAGAGAGACAGAATCCCAAGCAGGCTCCGCGCTGTCAATGTAGAGCTCGACATAGGACTCAAACTCATGAACTGTGAGATCATGACCTGAACAGAAACCAAGAGTCTGATGCTTAACCTACTGAGCCACCCAGGTGCCTCTACAGTAGCATTCTTATTTTGCTAGAAGTAGCATTGGGAAGCTCCCATCTGTATATGCAGCCCTCTACAGAGTGCAACCCATATAAGCACAAATGTCTGCCTACTCTGGACCTGGTACCAATGAAAAATTCCTAAAATAATGGTCCAATGAGAGAAATAAATCATTTGGATAATTTTGCAAGAAAGTTCATCTTTTTGTATGGAAGAAAATGTATTTGTACCACAATCTATCAGTAACTCCAAATATAGATATTTCAACAAGAGTTAGCACTTTAGCCTGTCAAATCACACACACACACACACACACACACACACACACACACACACACACGCAAAATGCATTTAACTTGTTTAGGAGAATAGAAATTGGCCCCAGCATACAGACGAGGTACTGAGAGGTACAGCCACCAGCAGAATTCTGAGTATCAATAATTCCATAGGCTCAACCACCACTGACCAGGAGTGAATATTCTTTCTTTGCGTCCTTTCCTAGCCATACACATCTATTGTTCCACGTGTTGTTAGATGGTGCTACTGGTTGCAAACGTTTGTGGGCTTGCTGTTTAGCATTCCGCTGCTTACCACCGTTGGAGTAGTGACCAATGGGCATTCTGTTCTGAATGCCCATTTAAAACCGAGCCTTCACCTTTAGACTGGGTGCCTGGGAGAAAGTGGCAAAGTTAAAAAGAAACTTACCTGGAGGCACCCAGCCCTGAGTTCATGGCGCCACTCATACCGTATCCCACAGAGCAGAACTTCAGTTTCACCATCTGTAAAAAGGGAATAGTCACTTTACTTGAATTCTGAGACTTGGTAGCTTATGAAGCAGTGACTTACCAAAAGTGCAGCCAACCCTACAGACAGATACTTTGGTAAAAATTAGGCATCTATGTTGTGAAAACTGTCCAGAAAGAGTTGAGATTGTTGGCAGAGACCAAGAAGATTTTGCCTCATAATCAAGATTAAATCTCTTTCTATGACTGTCAACACTAAGTTGACAAAACTACAGTGTTTATGATTGATATGACCTTGACATTACTAAAATTAAGACGGTGCTTTGCTCTAATCAACTGTGACATACACTATTTTCACCAATGGCCTTTCTGCAAAAAGGAGAGATGGGAAATAAAGCCTATTGTAAAACTCTTTTCTCCAAGTACCTTGAAACAGCTCTTCCTAGGAACAGTCTGGCATCTTCACAAGATAATAGCATTGTCTCAATTCGAAAGTTAAGGAAGACAATACCCCAAGCTCCACGAAGTTGGTAAAGTTATGATATATGTCATTTGACAAAAGCATTGACCCTGGGGCAACATAAATACATGAAGCTTTCCTTTCTTCCTCTCTTTGCTCAAAGACAGCACAAGGAAAGGAGGAAAGGAGGAAAGGTTCCCTTCCTGATATAGAAGTTCCTCTTTACAAAGTAGGAATGAGGAAAAGCACGCGCACTGGTACAATTTCCAAGACATTTCATGATTCCTTAAATAGAAAAGAGTATGTTCAGAATATTTCAAAACAAAACAGAACAATAACAAAAAAAAAGTTGAACTTGATTTATGTATAACATTGGCTGGTGCTTCTAGAGGTATGGAGGAATGCAGAAGTGAGAAAAAGAGTCTAAATACTCAAGACCATGATAATTGTCCGTGAATTTACTAGTCCAGGATGTTTTCTCATCAAACTTTAAGTACAGAAGAAAACTATATGCATACAAGGCATCTCGGACCAAGATACTCTTGTTTCTCTTTCGTTTTCACTGTTTACAAAGCGACCTTGAGCAGCCCTCGTTTATCTTTACTGCTGTTTGCTGACTTGTGGTGTTTAGATCAAGTTTTGATACTTGTGTCTTTAGATGGCCACGAAAACGCAGCTGGTCCAGAGGCCAGCTGGAGGGAGAAATTGCAGGGCTTATCAAGTCATCCGAGGGGCCTTGTTGTGCTCATCCTTTGTAAACAATAAGACATGTCAGCATCCCTGGTTGCTGTCATTGCTGACAGTTCTCTAAAGACCAGCAAGTGTTGAATTCTTTAAAGTCGGATTGTGCCCAGTGAGAGAAACGATAGCGTGAGATGAGGGGGACTTCATGGATATCTGAGTACCTTGGGAAAAGAGAGGAGTTGAGGCTCTTCACTCAGCAACCTAATGAAAACTAGACAAATAGTCTTGCATTTAATATATAGTTTCCACCAATTCATGCTTCTTTTGTTAGGAACAATTCCACCCTCTATATGGAAAAGAGACAGTTAGAAATAAAGAAATAATTTCTCATTGACAAGGGAGCTTCAGGTAAAGCAATGCTTATGAAAGGCAAAGAAAGGATAAGTAAGAAATTGAGTTTTTATTGGTAAATTTCCATTGCACAACCATTTTATTGCTTGAACTTCATAGACCCCAAAACTTTATGTCCTTGAACAAGTAATCAAATGCAAAAGGACAGAACTAAATAATCCATCTGGGATAGCCAGGGCTGTATGCAAAACACAAGGAATAAAATACAAGTCTTGAAGGAATATAAATGAGAAATTGTGGCAAAGAAGGGAAGGACCTGAAAGTAAGTTATTAAAGCAGTATCTAGTGCTTAAAGAATAATGAACTTTACATGCTTCCCTGTAAAATCCTTAAAGGTATCTTTTGAACAAAGATCTATGTGCATAAGTTAATTATATCACACACAAAAAAGCCCGACTCATAACATTACTCAACCTTTCTAACATCAGATTTTTAAAATGTATAAAATGAAGATTAAATTCTTTTCATGGAAACGGATAACACTTGTCGAAGTAGAACAAAACCTACATGAGGTGTCAAAATTCCATTATTACAGCAACTGGTAATGTGTTATATTCAAGACTAATTTTGCCATGAAATTTAAGTTACAGATTTTGAGGTTAATAATGTTTCAGAGGAAAGAAAATTTCCAGTGTTTCTATTTTATTTTTTCTAGGAAGACTTCCCAAAAGCATTTGTGCCGTTAAATGGTCTAAAAAGTCTGCAACAACAAAATGTCTCAGAGCCACCTGTATATTAGGATCCAAAGCTTTGAGAAGAATCATCCTTTCAATATCAAGTTCATCCCTGAAATAAGGATCATCTCCATAAACAAGGCCAGAACCTAAGATTCCACTAACGTAACAGTATAGTTTTTAACTTGGACTATCACTTGTTGCCTATACTATAAACATCTATTTGATGGCACAGAGTCATGGATTATTCTTTCCAAGTTTGTTCTTTTATCTTCTTGCTGGAGACAGCCAGGCCACATCTTATATAGCTACAGGTTAAGCATTGAGCCTGAGAGTCCATCTGAATCATAAAATGCAGACAGCAATTTAAGAAAAAAATTTTGCAAATTTCTATTAACTAAGTAAAATCACCCCTGTTTACCTAATTTTCCTACAAGCAGAAAACCAAAGGCCTATTGGCATGGCCTAGACAGACACTGCTAAGCAGCTTTCCAAAGAGCAAATGGTCAAAATAAAATAAAATGAAAAAGATTTGCCTGTCATGGGAGTTGGTCAATAAAATGCAACAGTGTTTATTACAACATTTAAAGTCTGTGATTAAGAACACCAAAAGGCCTAAACTAGAAAGGTTTTCAGCCTGTAATTTCCCTGCAGTCCTGGCCTGTACTTCCTTATGAGTTAGCTCAGCAGGGCTTTTTTTCCATGTCCATCATCAGCTTGTAATTATTGCCATTCTCAAAGCTATGCCAGATGGGTCTTTAGAAGCAGGCATGCAGCTTGTTTATGAGAGAAAGAGCTGTAATATTACTCTACACAGAGACCTATCTGGTCCTACTCAAAGAGCCCTGCTCCTCCCTCCCCGCCCCCCAAACCCACCCCCACTACTATTCTGTCTTCCTCCCCTAGACAGCCCTCTCTGTTTCAGCTCCCTGTCCCAGCTGAATGGCCTGGTGAAGGGCTGGGACCATGGGAGCCAAGAGATATCTGTATCTTAAAGCATTTGGCCTAATCGGCACCTTTCACCATTCCCATATGGAAATGAGGCCAACACCCAAGGGAAAAACGAACTGCGGACTCTTTCCCCTACATACCCTTGTGCAGAGGCTTTATTCGAAACACCAGAGCTGTGCAGCTACTTTTCAGAACACAGATCTCCCTAGATACCACAACAGTGCCTTCCATTTCTCTTTTCTGGGAATTCCTCACTGGGGAGAAGAGAAATTCCCAGCAAGATTCTCAAGGACAAACCTTGACTCATTTTGTTGTAAGAAGGTTGAGGTCAAGGAGCTGGGCAAAGCAACACAGGCAAAGGCAAAAAGCACCTAACCGGGGGTTCATCGGGTGATAGGCCTGGGGTGTTAGGTATCCCAGAGGGCCAAGCAGAGCTTCAATCAGCAGTTAATGAGGCAAGACCTGCAACAGATAGCCACTTTTAACTTACAAAAGCTTTTAGATGTCTCTGTTTACTTTGATCCATTTCAGTTCATTTGAGCCTGGTTAGGGTGCATTTTACTTTTTTTTTTTTTCCTCTGGTTAGATAAACCCTCTGCTCCCACCCCATTCCTACCCCACCTCCCAAACAATAGTATCATTTACCAACTTAATACTTAAGTTTTGAGATCTTCTGTCAAGGTCGGCAACAATTATATAAAAAACAAGGAGAGAACCACCGGTCTGCCTGTGGAATGGTCATTTCAGAATCCCATCAGTGAAAGATAAGTGGAAAGGAGGACGGGACAGGAACGGCTGCATTTTCAGGCAGATTTAGTTATTTGTTTCTGATTAGGTGAAGTACACGTTCTTTTATCTCCTGTTATTTTACCCATGTGATGACCAGAGAGCTTTCTTTGTTAAAATGTTTCAGAGCGGATAAAACTAATTTACTGCAGTGTGAAACAATCCTGAAAGAAACTGTACCTGATGGTCACAGACGGGAAAGTCACTTTAACTGGCCGTTGTTCCCAGGCCCTGGGGCTGGGGCTGGGGCTGGGGCTGGGGCTGGAATTCCCAAATCCGAGGCAGAAAGCGCTCCTGTACCGATGGATTTGCACGTGGGTCCCACTCTTAACGGGAATACTCTGGTGTAATGAGCTTTTAATCAGGTCGGCTTGGTGCTTGACCCCCAACTGTACCGCGGGCCCGCGTCTAAATGACACCTCTCCACCGACAGGAGCCGCTGAAGGCCCTGGAATCCTTCCCAGCATGCCTTGGGCGACCTCTATCCCGACAGGCCCCTGACCACCCATCTTCCCAGCATGCCCTGGGGCCCCTGCTGCGACCTTGCCCTTTTCTCTCTTGTTTATAGCCCTTGATGTACGCTATTTCCTTTCTGTCTCTCTCACTCCTGTGCCACTTCCCAATACACCTTTTCTTGTTCAGAATATTACATTTGAAGCAGGTGTATATTTAAAAAAAATAAATAAATAAACCTCTGGTCACCTAGCCAGCAAAATTAACAAATATACGTGGGCAAGTCTGGTTGGGCATATGTATTGCTCAAAAATACACTTTTCTCAAGTGAACCATATTCCTATTCTCCACTCCCCACCCTAGTCCTGACTTACACATTTCCAGGAAGTATTATGAAGATATAAAAGCTAGTGGAAGGAACAGGATGAAATCTTTCTGCACTGCTACCCTCAAATAAATTGCGACTACTTTGAAATGTTCTTGAAATCCTGTCCAGTAAAGACCCCAAGGAACCATCAGGGAAGTAGAAGCGAGAAAACCCAATTTCTATTTTGAGTCCTTCTTGTTGGAAAAGGAAGGACTAAGTATCCAACATTAAGCTAATATTACCTCCCAGGAAGGGTCTTAGGCACTGAAGGTGACTTATCTGTAGATCTCACATTGGGACCTCAAGCCTAATGATTTACATTTATTTTGCTCTTTATCAAGTCTTCAAAATGAAATTTAGGTTAGTTTATCACTGAAAAATATTGAACTGTTTGGTTAAGAGGCATTAAGTTCAGAGAAAACAAGTGCAGACATCTTAAACTGTATTCATGAAAACAACAATAATAGTAACAGCTAATATTTATTCAATGCTTGTTAAGGGATAGCTGCTTTAAATGCTTTAAGATTCTGCATAATTCATAAAATGTTTAACGTGCAAGCTTACCTAATTCTTGCAGTTAATGACGGTGGCAGTTGCTAAGCTGTAGGCCAAGTTATTCCTTTCATTCATGGTCTAGAGAGAGATGACACGGGCATGTTGAGTCACTCAAAACAGGCTCAAACCACCCCAAGGAGTTTGCCTGATGAAAGGTTTTCTTTTCCTTCAAAGCCACTTCCTGTGTCACATGACCTGTATCACTCCAAAGATAATAACACTGCATGCTTCCAGAACACTTTTATCCAAAGATCTCAAAGCATTTTCAAATGTTAATTAAGCCTCCACCATCCTGGAAGATAGCAATGCCAGTCTTGCTGTTTAAATACTGTATTCCAGAACACAGGTTGTTCTAATCACTAAGAGGGGAAAATGGAGGCCTCTCTGAGCAAATTCAGTGCATAAGCCACTACCCAAACACTTATGACACCCAAAATTCTCCTACCTCTCCTGGGAAACCACAGCAGCATCTCTGTTCTAAATTGTTCCCTACTCCCACTGATTGTTTCCACTGGAAGAACCACATCCAAGAAAAAAAGTTAGAAGAGGAAGGGGAGAAAAAAAGGCCTTCTAATAGTTCTACTTGGATAGGGGTAGAAATGTAGGTAGAAATATAAGCAGTGTATATCTGCAAATATATAATCATTCCCAATAAACAGCAAGCTTCCTTTGTTACACGCTTTTTCGATTATCATGATGCCCAGAAGGTAGAAAATAAACAACTTTTCCCAAGGCTTAAAAATGTTCACAACACAGTTAATCTGCCCTCCTATTTCACAGGCATCGTGGACTGTTCTGATAATCCCAGAGAGCAGTCAGATTTCAGGTAGTTTATGTATCTTTTAGTCTGTATAAAAGAAGACCATGTAACAATGAAACGTCCCTCAAGATCTGCCTTGCCTCCTTTCCAGTTTCATCTCCCTCCACTCTGCGACACTGGCTTTCTCTCCATCCTTCCAAGGGGCCAAAATTTTTTTCTACCCTGGGGTCTTTGAACAGGATTTTCCTGCTGCATAGAATGCTTTATCTCCTATTCTCAAAAAAAATCCCACTCTTAGTTCCCAGATTAAAGGTCACTTCTTCAGAGAAGACTTACCTTTCTATTATTAAATTAGCTTCTAGAATGCCTGGGTGGCTCATTGGGTTGAGTGTCCAACTCTTGATTTCAACTCAGGTCATGCTCCCAGGGTTGTGGGATCGAGTCCCATGTAGGGCTCCCCACTGAGCATGGAGCTTGCTTGAGATTCTCTCTCTCTCTCTCTCTCTCTCTCTCTCTCTCTCTCTCTCTCCCCCTTTGGAATTCTCCCCAGCTAGCTCTCTCTCTCTTTCTCAAAAATAAAAACAAAACAAAATAATAAATTAGTTTCTATTATTCTCTTTAATGACAGATTGTTTTGATTATAATATAATGAGATTTTCTTTGTTTAGTGTCTCCCTTCTAGATTATAAACTCCATGAAAATAGGGACTGTGCCTGTTCTGTTCACCACTGCCTAAAACTCATGCTTGGCACTTTGGATGCCCTCATAAAATATCTGCTGAGGAAACTGAATGAATGAATCTTTTAACCCGGTTTATAAATCATATTTTTCTCTTGCAGTGATATTTATAGGATCCAGAGGACAACAGAGAAATAGATATAAGAAGTTTGGCTGTCATTTTTTAAGGTCTTATTTTCTATTAATACTGAGAATAGCAAACAATCTTGGAAGTACAAGTAAATATGATTTACAGTAAATGTTAAGCATCTAAAGTAGGTGTTTTACCTACATTATCTTGTTTACTGCTCACAACAACCTCGAGGGATGGACACTACTATTGTTCTCATTTTGCAGTCACAAAGACCAAGTAATTTCCCCTTGTCTCCACTTATTCATTTATTGAGCATTCACTGTTTGCCAGGCACTGCAGTGGTGGATCAATGAACAAGACAGCCATGGCCTCCTGATTGGGGCCTTTGTCCTTGGTCCTCCACACCAATAATAGCACAGTGCATTCTGGCATGTAGTTGGTGTTCAACTGTAAACAGTGAGAATCGGGTTTAAAAAAAAAAAAAAAAAGATTCAAGAACTATGATTGAATCCCTTCAGAGTTTGAAACGTCCGACAATACTGCTTTACTACCAGTGCTCCTTACTGACTTTCCTGGGGGGACATATGATTTGCCATTCATTCTGTGAAGACACAGAGTGCAGAAGGAGGTTGCAAATCACTCTGATATTCTAATAAAAAATACAGTGATCGATGATGAGAGTTTTAATTGATGGTGCCACATTGCAGCCAAAATGATCTTTCTAAAACACAAATTTGAAAATCAGATCATGTCTCTTTTGTGATTTACTAGCTTGTAGGGCTTCCCAATGGCCTTGGGACAGAGTCCAATCTCCCCATCTCCTTGATGTGGCTGCAAGAGCTTGGCTGCCTCCTTGGAATCATGTCTCTTCACTGACTTCACTTGCTTGTCTGCAGTCTTTTAAAAAAAACATTTAACTCCTCCAACACCTCTAGGCCTTAAACATGCTGTACCATCTTTAGCAACGCCTTCCCTGCATTCCACACCATCACTACCACTCTTTACCTGTGTCAAGTGGAGGGTTTATTTGTGTGGAGGGTTTTTACTGGGAAATGCTGTTAGGAACAATACCTGTGAAGAGGGAGGGATGCCGGATTGAGCAGAAGGAAAAACTGAACTGCAATACACGTTCATCTGAGGCCTCCACTGATCCTAAGAGGAGCTCTGGAACTGAGATGCACCTTCATAGATGTCTGCATTAGGCAAGAAGCTTGACCTTTGAGGGCCTGGGTGGCTCAGTCGGTTAAGTGTCCGACTCTTGACTTCAGCTCAGATCATGATCTCACGGTTTGTGGGTTCAAGCTGCTTAGGATTATCTCTCCCTTTCTCTGCCCCTGTGCCACTCATGCCCCCTCTTTCTTTCTCTCAAAATAAATAAATAGAAACTTTAAAATAAAAATAACACTATATTATTAAAAAAAAAAAAAAGAAGTTTAACCTTTTACCCCAGTTGCCCCTGGAGATGGAGATAACCTTGAGCAAGGAGGCTTCCTTCAGCAAAGGGCAATTTTTAGGGGAAGAACTAAGGTAAGAACCATCAAAAAACAACCTTATTGCCAGCAGGGGAATGAGTGTCCCATCCCAGGGGGGTACCTAGATGGTGTACCACAACATCCACTGCAGTCTGGCTAACTCTGGTCATCTTTCCAGTTTCGACTTAAATATCCCTTCCTAACTTTAAGGCTATCTCTAAAATAGTCTCTCCTGACTCCCTGGCCCTGGGACAGATGCTCCTACAGAGCACCTGTTCCTCTGCCATTACGGCGTGCTTCACATTATATTATAATCATTTATTTATTTGTCTGTCTTCCCCCAGCAAAGTGTAACCACAGAAAAAGAAGGCACAGTGTTTATCTTATTAGCATTCTATCTACCAACATATAAATAATCATGAAAAAATTACAGAATGAATGGCAAAATAAAGATCCTGTTTTGGTTTTTAAAAAATGTTACACAAGGGGCACCTGGGTGGCTCAGTCAGTTGAGCATCCGGCTTCGGCTCGGGTCATGATCTCATGGTTTGTGGGTTCGAGCCCTGAGTTGGGCTCTGTGCTGACAGCTCAGAGCCTGGAGCCTGCTTCAGATTCTGTCTTCTTCAATCTCTCTGTTCCTCCCCCACTCATGCTCTGTCTCTGTCTCTGTCTCTTTCTTTCTCAAAAATAAATAAACATTTTTAAAAAAATGTTACACAAATGCCAAAAAAAGTCTGAAAGACCAGTCACCAAAATACTGTCCACTGTGGCAGGATGGTGTGGGATTTTTATTTCCTTCATTATGCTTCCATTTAATTTTTATAAACACATTTGACTTTTTCTGTTTTTAAAAAAGTTATCACTTTGAAGAAAAAAAACATGGCTCTTACTATAATAATAACTGGTATTGGGGCGCCTGGGTGGCTCAGTCGGTTGAGTGTCCGACTTCGGCTCAGGTCATGATCTCTTGGTCTATGGGTTCAAGCCCCGCATCGGGCTACGTGCTGACAGCTCAGAGCCTGGAGCCTCCTTCAGATTCTGTGTCTCCCTCTCTCTCTCTGCCCCTCCCCTGCTCAGGCTCCGTCTCTCTCTCTGTCAAAAATAAATAAACATAAAAAAATTTAATAAAATAATAACTGGTATCAATAGACTCATCCCACATCATGACTTTATACTATAATTTATAGTGCATAAAGCAATTTTACATAAATGATTTTGTTTAATCTTGACCAAAAGTCAACAAAAGAAAAAAGGTAAGTATGAAATTCTGATTCCTACTGGATTGCAAAATAAAGCCAACCCTCTCAATCAAGAATGAGAGCATGTGCCCTCACAGCCTGGGAACCCAGTTGTCTAACATTTCTTCTTCTCTAACATGTTCATTTTTGATGAGGTCTTGCCGGGCTGTGGGGAAAACAGTGATATGGGGCAACCATATATAAGCTACCCCTCCCTATATTCCCTGAGTCTCACTGGCTACTTTCTCTGGCCTCACTTTTCTGTCCCTCCTTAGCCCTATTCATAAAAGAGAATATAATGCCTCTCCCGTGGCCTTATTTTCATCATTTGTTTGCACAAGCCTAATCTACAAGGCCAGCTAGAGTTAAAAGCCCTGTTTTCCCCTCACATCTCATGTTCCCCTTCTCTCCTATAATGATAACACTTCACATATGTATAGCACTTTCCAGAAGGCTTCCGCATACATCACCTCGCTGGATCCTCCCAACAAACCTTTGAGGTCTGCACATCAGATACTATTACCCCCATTTTAGAGATAAGGAAACCAAAACACAGAGAGGTTACGTGACTTGCCAAAAATCACAGTTAGTTACTGATAAAGACAGGACTAGAATCTGGGTCCTTACAAAAAAGCCCAGAACCTTCTGCATTTTTGCTTTGATCTTGCAGTTGAGTGTATGACCCACTGATAGAGCCCCGCAGAATCTACAGCTGGTTATGAACTAAACTGATGAGAGCAAGATTATGGGTCCAATTTCTGAGCAGGCCAGTTGTGATCCTTGCGTTGAAGTGGGCTGATGTGTGCAGCACATCAGCAAATCAAAGACCTAACTTACAAAATGGACTAGTTAGTTGAGAGTGTGTAGATGATTCAGCTCAATTCCATCATCATGGTGAGTTAAACACCTTAATTACCTATTCTTTTAAGCCCACATACACATATAAAACAACCATTTCTGTAAATAGACTATACAAATCACTTTCTGTCATCACAGAATTCTTGGGATGGTCTCAATTTATACCTATTGCTATGGTACAATTAATGGCTCTCCCTTTCTCTTTAAAAAAAATGTCCCAGTGTGGAGGATAATTTATATGGTCATCCCATATACATTTTACAGAGAACAAATGTCCAACTTCAGTAGACACTGAACAGTATTGATTTTCAAAATGGCAAGGCCCAAATGTTTTAAGAAGGGTTGCTGCTATTGAAATACACTGCTGGAAAACTTCCCAGTGTTAAATGGCCTTCGCTAAAGACACAGCAAGACACACATCCCTTTGTGTTCTGTTGGGCTCAGGTTTTTAAATGTAGTGAAATTCTGGCTAGCTTCAATCCATTTGCTAGATGATTTTGGTTTTCCGCACCCCATTCCCCCACCTGATATTATATCTTTGTCTCATTGCTTATCAGAAGTCTCCCTTTCCACATTCATTTTTAAAAATGAGAAGAAACAAATTAGAATTCACATTTTTTGGCTTAAAATTATAATGTCTTCTACATTTCCCAAAGGAAATCCCGCCAAGGCAATAGCCTAGACCAGTAGCTGTTTGCCAAAAGGTAAGAGGTAAGATTTTAGTGGTAATTCCAATTCAAGCCTTTGAGCTTGGGTCTTTTTCTCACCCATTTGAGATATGAGGAGAATACCTGCTCTCAAGTTGCTGAAAAACCAGGGGAGATGCCGTGACTCACACAATTGATGAACAATTGTATTTTGCTCTCCTTAGAAGTCCTAGTATTGCCTCGACATGCAGACCTGGTCCTTGCTCTCAGGAAGCTTACATTCTCATTCTGAAGGACAGGTACAAGATAGTACATAATTAAATGCTAAGAGCATACATTCAGAATTCAGTGTGTGCCAGCCTAAGGAGAAAGTGGTATTGGTTGGAGTAGTAAGCAATCAAGTCAGTGTTCATACTTTTTCCTAAGGGACACCTAGACATCTCAAGAAAATCATTGAAGGTTATACAGCCACTTTCTCAAGGTCTCCGTGGATTCCTAGTCAATGTTCAGCTGAACTTTTCTGAGTTTTGCACTTGACTCCTCAGTGCACTTCATAGAAGTTCTCTCTCTCTCTCTCTTTTTACTTTTTCTTTTCTTTTTTTGGATGAATCCAATTCAGTCGTCTGAGCAAGCAAGGATGGCAAAATGCATATTCTGCTGAGGGAGATTCTGTGAGCCCTTTTTGCAAAGATCTGTCTTCCCCTATCACTGTAACAAGCATAACCAGACCACAGTCCTTTCTGCAGTCTACATATATAAAGATTATGTCTAAAAGACATAAGTAAACACATCCCAACCCATATCCCAGTAGAAAACAGACAGGAAGAGACATAGAACCTCAGATTCTTCGAAGCAAGAATTTAGCTATTCTGCAGTAATAGATCTCTCTTACAATCATCAATCATCCAGCATTACTGAGTACCTACCAGATTCTCAAGTCAGGCACTATGATAATCTCTGCCCCACAGGAATACCTGAACTGGGGTAGTATTTCAATAGAGCTCATAGCCAGACACCAGACTGAGCTCCTCACACAGACTAATCCTTAAATTATCTTCCCAGTTAGCCCCATTTTACAGATGAGGAAACAAATGCTCAGAGAAAATACTATGCCCAAGGTTGCAGAGTGGTAAAGTAGGATTCAACCAGGGTTTGGGGGTTTCAAAGCCTCTGCTCTTTTTACCAACCATCCCGAGTTTCCTTTGTTCTCATTTTAATTGAGAGCCCTGTTAGTTGGCACTGCTAAAGAGAGGGATCTGATAACTGGATGTTTTTTCCACCAGATCCTCCCAGAAGAAGATGTCCTAACTTCAGTGCAACAAAAACCTGAGCGATAACATCAGATTTTGCCAGAATGAAGTTACATCCTGGCTGTCATACAGAAATCCAGGCCTCCGACAGTGAGCACACTATTATGTCACATTCTTTCAACAGCTCCAGGGGAACAGAGGAAAACAATGACGTGGGTAATTTAAAATAATAGAGGATTAAAAAAAAAAAAAAAGCTTTGCATCTGTCTTTTGAATTAATTATATAATTATTTGAGTTCCTCTCCACGTTTTTCAAATGTTAAATTACAATTATTCTGTAGTTACTAGAACAGTGTTAGCTGAGTATTAAAGCAAGTCAGCCAAGAAAACACTGGACAGCTGAGAAATAATTCGGGGCCCAGCTTCCATGATGCCAAAACACTGGTGGCATCAAGCAGGTCACTAACTTGTCTGGCCCTCAGCTTCCTCAAGAAGAAAATGAAGGGGTCGAACTAGAAGATTTATTTATTCAGTAACTATTGATTATCAATACACGGTCCTGGCTCTCGGGTTGTTTACAGTCTAGTGGAAGAGACAGATAGGAGGTCAAACAATTTCAATACAATGTGACAACTGCTATAAAAAGGTAGAGAGGGGGTGCCTGGGTGGCTCAGTTGGCTGAGCATCTGACTCTTGACTTCGGCTCAGGTCACGATCCCACAGTTTGTGAGTTCGAGCCCAGTGTCGGGCTCTGCACTGACAGTGTGGAGCCTGCTTGGGATTCTCTCTCTCCCTCTCTCTCTCTCTCTCTGCCCCTCCCCTGCTCTCTCTCTCAAAATAAATAAATAAACTTAAAAAAAAAGGTAAATAGAGGATGTTGTGGAAGCGCATAATTCATTTGCAGGGTACAGGAGAGGGGTACACTGTAGAGTGAGTGACATGGAAAGCAGAGGCATAAAAAACCAAAGGCAAAGTGTGCATATGCAGAGGGTGGAGCCCGAGCAATGACCTAGGCAGATAGAATAGTGAGGGCAAAGGCCTGGCAGGGGCTTTCATGGTTCCTTATGAACCATACAACTTGCTTCATATGTCTGCTTTGTGAAAAAGGCATCTGGGAGTGGACGTAGAGGAGACGGACAGGAAGGGGGGTTACCCATCATCAGAAGTCCAAACCAAAAGGAGTTTGCACTTTATTCATTTCTTCAGAAGTTATTTATTGATCTTACTATGGGACAGGCATTTTTCTAGGTTCTGGGGTTACCAGAAGAGTAAACAAGAGTAATAGGTTCCTATTTTTACTGAGCAAAATAAGAACCATTCAAGGGTTAAAGCAGGGAAATGTCATGGTCAGAGTTTTAGAAACAGCACAATGGTTGCAGGGTAGGAATGGCTTGGAGAAGGATAAGACTCTTTCAGCTGTAAAATTCTGACTCCATGATTTAAAACTCAGGATATAATAAATCATAAAACTTCCATGTTAATATTTATATTATGCATTATATATATTTTGTCATTATATGTCATAAATATATATGTCACATATATTTATATCATATAAAAATACATACATAAATATATAATTAGATAGCTATAAAAATATATAATTATGTTATTAGATATATATAAAAATATTTAATTAGATATATATCTGTTATCTAAATATATATATCTAAATATCTGTTATCTAGATATACATCTAAATATGTACCTATAATATATATATATAAATTTATATATTTTTATTTATATTATTTAGGTATATTTAGATAACAGATTTCTTTGCAAGTGTTCAATAAATTGAGTGGGTTCTTTCCCCTGTTGTATGTTCAGATATGGGAACATTTTATTTGGTGGGGAAGGAAAAAGAGCCCACATATTGTACAGTGAGGACACACTAGAGACAATGGGGAGAAGTAGGTATTAATAATGCACACTTGGGGCGCCTGGGTGGCGCAGTCGGTTAAGCGTCCGACTTCAGCCAGGTCACGA
Source organism: Prionailurus bengalensis (assembly GCF_016509475.1). Lineage (NCBI taxonomy): Eukaryota > Metazoa > Chordata > Mammalia > Carnivora > Felidae > Prionailurus > Prionailurus bengalensis. The sequence continues at coordinate 102,333,419 of NC_057355.1, forward strand.
TCTCGCGGTCCGGGAGTTCGAGCCCCGCGTCAGGCTCTGGGCTGATGGCTCAGAGCCTGGAGCCTGTTTCCGATTCTGTGTCTCCCTCTCTCTCTGCCCCTCCCCCGTTCATGCTCTGTCTCTCTCTGTCCCAAAAATAAATAAACGTTGAAAAAAAAATTAAAAATAAAATAAAATAAAATAATGCACACTTTACAAATGAGGAATACAAATGAGTCTCAAATTTCATTCACTCTAAATGTCATCGGGTGAGAACAGGGTAAAGCCAAGGTTCAAATCTGATTTTCTGGTTTGTTTGTTGTACATCAAAGCCCATACTGTTTTATGTACCAAAGCATAATTATAACATAATCACCATTCTCCCTGAGCTCTTAGAAGACTAGTAAAAAATAACTCATGGGTATCAGCTGGTTGGCTGATTTTTCATGTATGTCCTACTTTCAATAAAGTGCAAAACTTCAGATGTTCAGATGCCATGTGCATCTCAAAACTCTTTAGTGAGTTTATAGAAAACAGAATTCACATCTAGTCTCTCAAGTCCGTCAAATATTGGAAGTGGGAGTTTGAGGTAAGGAGAAAGTAGCATTTTCCTTGGAGTGGACACGCACAGGTAAGGAAGAGGGAATCAAGCCTTGAAAAATATTTAGTTCTTCCTAGAAAGTTGTTTTCCAGTACAAGAAATACTGCTTTCAAGTACAAGAATTCCCTGAGCTTCCTGAAAATAAACCAAAAATAAATAATAAAAACCACCTCAGGCCTCAGAGTCCACTCCTGCTCTGCTCACTTAGCATTTCCTCTTCTCCTGGTGCATTGGCTTCCACCCCCTCCCCACAGAAACCCGGCTCTCACTCACCAAGGCTGGGGGGTAGGTTTACAAGGCCTCCAGGAGCCTGGTGGCCTCCACATACATCCTGGTCCCCACCCACCACCCCCAGATCTTCCGGAGTGCCCTGCTTCCTGTCCTGGAGCTAAGCCCCTTACAAGACTCACAGGAGGTGGGATGCTTTCTTTTCAGGCCCTGAAGGTCTCTGTTTCCTTGCAAGTAAGACACCTACTGTAATTTATAAGTTAGCTATAACCATTGAGTACCGGAAAGACTGAGCATCTTTTTTGTTTATTTGGTTTGTTCTTATGTAAAGTATAGTATTCAATCACATCTGCTCACACCCAAATGTAGCAGATTTTGTCAGTTGCTTACCCAGAATTTCTAACCCCAGATTTTCTCTGGACAATCCACACAGTACACACAGCCTTATGCTTTCTTAAACTAGTCATGCTAAGCCCATTCCCCTTGCTAGGAAGTGGTTTTAGCAGTGAGCATTTGCTGCAGCAAATCTGGCCAGTGAGATGAGAGAAGGCTGCTGACAGGAGAGGAAGGTGTCTGAGACAGGCTACCTTGCTAGAAGAGAAAGAAAGAAAAAAAAAGAGAGAAGGAGAGAAGGAAAAAAGAAGGACGGAAGGAAGGGAGGGAGGGAGGGAGGGAGGAAGGGAGGAAGGAAGGGAGGGAAGAAGGAGAAAAAAGAGGCACCTAAGAGGAAGCAGCCTCTTCTTCCTCCAGGTCTGGCAACTGTAACTATCTTGCAACCATGAAGGGAAACCATCTGAGACCAGACCTGACATGCACAAGATAGCAGAGCAAGAAGACGGAAAGAACCTGGGTCTTTGAATTTACCAACCCTGGAGCTCCCTGGCTACTGGACTTCTTCTTATGGGAAGTAAGAACTTTGTCTCATCTTTAAGTCATTTTGAGTCAGGCTTTCCGTGTGCTCGAAAATGACCTGATCCACTGCAGAACTGATGAGTGGACAACAAGCTTATTAGTGTGAGATCAAGAAGCCAGGCATGGGAAGATCTAACAAGAAAGGAAGCTTTTGTTATCAAAGCAGTAGAAATTCTGGGTAAAACATAATATCTGTCAGTTAAATTTGTCTTCTGGTCGAGACATCTGTTGGGTTTAAGGATCCTGAATAAGTATTCAAAGAACCATTCATTTAAAAAAAAAAAATTCCATAAGCAGCATCCTCCCTCCCTTCAGGACCCACTTCAACAGAGTGCACCATAGAGGGAGATTCTTCCCTGGTTTAAAACCAAACATTTGACAGGTTGGGAAACTCTCTGGCTTCACTGCTCTGCTTCACTGAGAGACACTAGTGCTCAGCAGATATCCCCCAGAGAGGTGCTGACGGAGAGAGCATCGGGGGTGTCCGTGGAGCCTGCGGAGGCTGGAGAGGTGGGAGAAGTCCCCCACCCCACCCCATAGCAGACATGATGTCCAGCAGGGCAGCACAGAACCTGTCAGAGGACGGTGATGACCAGTGGCTCATGGAACTGCCTAACAGGATGAGCAGAGTTTGATTGTGAGCACATACAAGATCTGCTTTGGGCACTCCCAGAGATACCTAGGAGAATATTGCTGGGAACTGGGAACCCAGGCCCTTGCACCATTAGGTGGGAGCAAAGGCAAGGGAAGTTTGAGCGATTGCTGTTTCTGTCACTTCATCCATACCCACAGGTGGCTAGGAAGAAAGCGAGAGAGGAGAGAAAAAGCCTTTGTGGCCCATTAGGAAGGGAGCCAGCATAATATTTTCATGGAAGTTCCAGCAAAATAATACCTCAGAAGTTTAGATAGAGTCTGAAACTTCCTATTGAGAAGTTTTTCTTTGATTCTATCCAAGCAGGATCATACCCAAGGAGATAGAAAAGGGCAACATATTGAGAGGAGAAGAATCTGCTAACAAAATCAACCTTCAGATAATTCTGGTAACAGAAATCATTGCCTGAAACTTTACTTCACATTTTTAATCAGAGAAACCAAAAAAGGAAGCACCACTGAGATTTAGTCGTAGAGGTTTTTAAGTTATATATATTTGGGACAAGCGACCTGGGACTATAACACTAGAAGAATTAAGCCTCCCAAAATTTACTTTGAATTCGTACTGAAACAATATCATGAGTAATTAAGTTCCCAAATCTGCTTTCCTTATTGGCTCTAACCCACATCATCTAGAGTGTGTGTGTATGTGTGTGTGTGTGTGTGTGTGTGTGTGTGTGTGTGAGCGTGTGTCTTCAAAGACCCAATATCATGATAAACAGCAACCCATCTCTCTCACTTGGCCTTGATGGACCCTACCAAAAGAGAAACTGGGAGGTCAAAGCTCATCTTTGCCTAAACCTGGAACAGAAAGGCCTGATTTCTACAATCAAGAATCTAGTGAAAAAAGCAAAATAGCAACACGATGCCATCAAAATGGTCTCAGATGACAAAAAAAAATAGTGACACAATTATCAAAACCTTGTATCTTAATCTTTTTACCTTCCTAAATTTCATAAAATAAAATCACACTTCAGGGAAAGGTTGAGGTAAGTGGGAAATAATATATTTATTTCAAAAATGTCCATTCCAGGGTCACTTGGGTGGCTCAGTTGGTTAAGCATCTGACTCTTGATGTCAGCTCAGGTCATGATCTCTCAGTTCATGAGATCAAGACCCACATTGGGCTCAGTGCTGGCAGCATAGAGTCTGCTTAGGATTCTCTCTGCCCCTCTCTCTCTGCCCCTCCCTGGTGCGCATGCATGCTCTCTCTCTCTCTCTCTCTCTCTCTTTCAAAAAATAAATAAATAAACTTAAAAAAAATGCCCATTCTGAAAAAATGGAGCAGGGAGGCAGGTACTAATTATGGCATGGTCTAAAGCAAGGTTAACTTGTTAATTAACTTAAAGAACTTGTAATTTTTTAAGTACCTACAATGATTCCAAAAGGAAGGTTCTAGCCCCTGGTGTTGGCTTGTAGGGAGTGAGACTTGTATCAGGGTCAGGTTCAACAGGCTCAGTCAGGACCAGGCTGGACCATTAGAGTCCCAGAGGCAAGAGGCAGAGTCTGGGTAAAAATACAGAACCATGTTTGAGAGATCATGTGGGGATCAAACCAAAAATGTGGAATACAACACAAGACCACAGGGCTGGCTCCAGGCCAGGAAGAAGAAAAAAAGTCAGGAGAGTAAAGGAAGAGAAGGGGGGAAAGTAGGGTTCAAGGTAGTCGAGTTCAGAAAGTTTATTGTGTAAAGATCAGGTGCCCAAAAGATTCTCCTAGCAGGTCTGGTCACATGCATGTGAATGGCAGCCTGGCTTAAAGGAACAGATAAAGTTAAAATGGAATGGCTCAAGGGAAAATAAATGCCAGAATAACTCTGGCCTTTCCGTCTCCACTCTCAACCATCTTGACTCTCCATCTCACTTCTCATCCATAAAATACATAGCCAACAAATAACTCCTGAATATAGACAGGCATCTTATAAACAAATAAATTTTTAAAAATGCAATTTTAAGCAGAGTTTCAAATAAGTTGCAGGGGGAGGTACAAAAGAAGAAAAATCACTTTGAGTGAAGACGAGAACAGAAGAAAATACAACAAAATTTTTGAGCCCCTGTATGTGCCAGGCACAGATCCTTACCACAGTCCAGAAATATTATTAGCCCTTGTCATTGTATGAGGAAGCTGAGACTCAAAATGTCCATCCCCAGATAGTCCAGGGGAGACAGATGCAAGGCCAAATATGACTCCAAAGCTTCCTCTTGAGAGAACCAGGGAAGATTCATGCCAAGGAAATGGCATGTGGTCTGAAGCTTGTAAGAGGGCTAGGAGAAGCTAAACGGACATGGCCAGAGCTGAGCATTCCAGGAGAAGAAGCAAGGCGAGCAAATGAGGAAAGGTAGGAAAGGCAAATACTGTCAGAAAATGCAGAGTAGAGTTAGCTGAAACAGCATGCAACAAGAAGAGCCACAGAAGAGAGCAGTATAAGGATAAGTCGCCATCAGAGCCTGCAAATTTTTCCCCACAAATCCATGTGTCACCCTTGCGCTACCTTTGTGTTCTACGGACACTTCGAAGGGTCCTCTCAAGCAAATCCTTGCAAGTCAAATTAAAGGTCATACCAACTTTTCCGGACTCCTTCACTTGCCCCCAATCCCACACTGGGGCTCTCCTGGAGTCAGGGGAAGACTGGAAACAAAGGCTCAATCAACCTGGCAAACATCCAAGGGAGATCTCATTCTTGGGCTTTTACGGCGTGTTTTGTTTTCAAAGAATATTTCAGCTTCTGGAATATCACACTTATTTAAAATTCTATGATCTATAGTGATGAAACTCCTCAGTTCATCCCTGGGGCTCCCAGGCTGTCACATAAACTAGTGTTTTACTTCTAGCATATACCTTAGAGAGTCTGAAGACTACTGGAGCTTTTACATGTGTCCCTGAGAGGGTCACAGTGTTGCCATCCCTCTGCAGGCTTCCTCTGCAGCCTGTGCCTCTGACCTCTGTGCTCATCTGTTTCCCATGATTCCTACTGGGCCCCAGGGCGGAGCAGTATAACATAGTACAGCATAATTCACTTTTATAGAACATCCTTCATGCAAGCTATCACAGGGAGCTAATCAAATGCTGACGAGAAAGGGTCTGCAGCGGGATAAGATTTAAAGGGAGGAACTGATTTAGTGGCTCTGGGGGCAAAAAAGAAATTTCAGATAGATGGGTTAGGAGAAAGGAAAGAACAACCCCCGCTGTGGTAAAATGTGGGTGGAAAGAAGTGGCTAAGTCTCAGAAAAAGAACACGGAGGGGTAGAGAAGCAGCTGGCATCCCGAAAAATTACCAATACTTTCACAAGTAGAGGTGATTTGGATGTCATTCAGGAAAGTAAACGAATCATTAGAAAGTCTTTAGGTCCAAGGAACAGAAACCCCAGTCCAAAATTATTTGAACAGGAAGTGTTATTATGTCACATAATAAGATGTCCTAAGAGTGGTCAGGTTAATTCAGTGATCTAATAATGTCATCAAAGTCCTGGACTCTTGTCTTCTTTCTACTCTGAAGCCCACAGTGTCCTCACACTGGTATTCCCAGTGTGAGTACTGTGACTGGTATTCCCCAGGTCACAGGAAGGCTGACACAGTTCCAAGTGTCACACCTAGCTATGGCAACATGTAGGCACAACAATAGGAGACAACAGAAGAAGGAGAGGCTGTTTCCCAGGCGGTCCCCTTTTAAGAGTGAGGAAATTCATCATCCCAGAAGCCCCAGCAGACAGCCCTGAGGTCCCTTTGGCCAGCATTGGAGTCTAATCCCTTTCTAAACCAATCTCTAGCCAGAATAGGATCACCACGATTGGTTTAGACTAATCAAGATTCTCTTCTAAGTCCCTTAAGAGAAAGGTGGACCCCCAAATCAAGGCTTTGCCCATAAGGAAAAGGAAACGGTGGCAACTGAGATATCAACCCACCATATCTCATACAAAAGTAATGCAAAATAGGCATTGTGCCTGTTGACCCCTGGAGGAAAAGCATACATCCAATACCTAATTACCTACAAAATTCAGATGAATTGTTTAGAATTAGGAAGATCACGGTGGGGGAAAACTCCTATATTGAGAAAGAAAATAAGAATTTCTAAGTACAAGGGCATATCAGGAAGAGGCGGGGGTAGGGGGTTGGAGAGCTGAATTTTGGCCTCCTTCTAGAGTGAAATTAAACATATTTAAAGATGGGAGGAAAGTATGTTTGGGATAAAGGATTTCTGCTCTTGGCAGATGAGGCATGGAAAGGGAAAATTTCAATTCTGAATTAAAGAATGTAATGGTAGAGTCAGAGCCTTTGAGAGCAAGAATCTCCTGTTTCTGGAGGGGAAAGGGAGATATGCAAGAATGCAGAGCCAAATATCAATCCAGGGACATGGATATGAGAACTTCTACAAAGTCCAAAGCAAGGACTTGAATGAAACCCACAGGAACAGGAGGAAGACACATTTTTGGTGAGTGTGGAACCAACCTGTGAACTTTACGGGTTCTGAGCTTTTTGCTAATGCTGAAACTTCGGGGGTTTGAGTTCATTTACTCTGTGCAAAATTCACCTTCCAAGTACCAAGAAAAAAAAAAATTGGCTCCAAAGATTACTGAACACCAAACTAGCTCTTAAGGAACCACACAGGGATGAGTTAAGTGTAAATGAATCACAAACACACAGATTGAATTTCTCCTAAACTGCACCAGAGTTTAAAGGCCAAGGGAAAAAGCACTTGAGGCAAAAGACATTTTGGCTTTTGCAGAACCTAAAACATTTTTAATGAGTTTGAATTCATTCAATTAACTTAGGGTTCAGCCGAGTTCTTTCTTCCAAATCTGGTGTTCAGCCTAGCGATATATATACAGCTGCCATTCTAGAGCCACTCCGCCTTAGAAAGGAAATTGCTTTTGTTTTTTTAATATTAACTTCTTGACCCAATTTGATCAAAGGTAACTGAGACAAATATCATGACAGTGTAAAACTTATTTTTCTAATGGCTTGTAATGTAAATGGTGGAACTCAAAGTTCCATACTCAAGTTGGGGCACAAGATTAACAACCCTAAGAAATAGGAAAGGGGAAAATAAAGAAGCCTCTTCTAAAACCTTTATATTTCAAATACTGGTGAGTCTATAGTGGGAATTCTTCTGTCATTCAACTTGTGGGAAGTTATTATTGAGTGTGTGCTAGGTAGCAGGTACCACCAGCATAAATGATAAGGATGTAAAATTATATCTTTTTTTTTCATTTATTTTAGAAAGAGAGAGAGCATGAGTGGGGGAGACAGGCAGAAGGAGAGAGAGAGAATCGCAAGTGGGCTCCATGCTCAGCTCAGAACCCAACCTGGGGCTCAACCCCATGACCCTGGGATCATGACCTGAGCCAACATCAAGAGTTGGACGCTCAACCAACTGAACTATCCAGATGCCCTTCTGTTTCTTTATCAGTTTACTTCTTGTTTTTGATGAACATTGTTTAGTAATTGTTGCAATGTATTCATGCCACTCAAGTCTCTTTCATACCTTCCTTTCGTCTTCTTTGGAGTAGGTGAACATCCCCTATAGGTCTGTTTTATTTTATCTTCTCAGCCACCCCCACCGCAGACTCTTTTCCTCAGATATACACACATCCTTCCTCATAATAGATGCTCAAGCACTGAAAAGTTGAAATATCAGTCATCCCTCTTTCTTTTCCACTAGATGCCTCTCTCTTTTGCCTGGCCTACCTCACCTAAAGCTTCTTTTGCTCTCTGTCTGGCCTGCTCAAAATAGTACATAAATAACCTTGGTTAAGGACTCCTCAACGGTGTGGCTTAATCTAGATGGAGAATCTAGAAGAGTTGAATGAAATTAGAGACTACACAGCATTCAGGCAACTGTCCATTCATATGATTTCATGAAACAGAAATGGAAGTATATGTTTTGCATTTGAAGTTATACTTCCTTGGTATATGCAATGCAAATAATCCACGCTAAACTATAGCTTTGTGATGACGCTCCCAATGAAATTCAAGCAAGAGTTATAACTTAGAGGTGTGTGTGTGTGTGTATATATATATATACATATATATATATATGTATATATATATACATATATATGTATATATATATGTATATATATATATACACACACACCTTATTGAGTTTGGACACATATGATATCGTAGACACTATATGCTTGCATCTCACAAGGACCAGTGCGATAGGTATTCTTACAACTCCATTTTACACAAGAGGAGTCTGAGTTTCAGAGAAGTTAAGTAACTAGACCCAGGTTATACTGCTAGGAAGTGGCAGACACAGAATCTGAAGAGGTCTGTGGGAGCCCAGGTCTGATCTGTTAACTCCCACTTCTCACTGGCTGGGGTAAAGCCGCGAAGGATCGCGGCAGGTCTTTGGCTAGCGTAAGAATGCAAAAGCTAAAATTTTGTTTTGTGAGCCTTAATTCAGTTAAGGGGAAGGAATTACACTTCAGGGAAAAGAACCCAAGTTGGCTTTTCTTTTTTTTTTTAATTAAATTATATTTTACAAGAATCCCTGATGAAACCAGAGGGAAAAACAATCTTGCTTCTCCTCCCTCCTCCAAACAAGTACCTAAAACGTCCCTCGTAATTCCTAACTTGTTGTGATGGCTTATGGAATTATTATTAGAGTGGCCTATCTTGTTAAAGAAAAAAGCCTGATGACAAGTGCATTGGGCTCCCCTGCTTCGGAACAGAAGAATTGCCTACAGCAAGAGACGTTCACCACATCTAGTGGAAAAAAAAAAAAGATCACGTATCTTGAATTTTCATTTGGTTGTGTGTTCGGAGAAAGAAACAGGAAAAGAGTATATGACTGACAAAGAGAAAGGCAACTGTTGAACCTATTTTCATTGCACAAGGCCTGGGAAAGTTTCCCTGGGAACCAAAATAAAGCATTCATCTCCTCTGTCCCTTTTGTAGAAGACTCAAAATAGTCAATGCATTTCCACTCCGTTTCTTAAAGCCACTTCCTTTCCCCTCCCTCGACCCACCTCCCCACCCCAAAATAAAACTTTTTTTTTTCCTCAGCCAACAAATTTTCTGGTCACCACAACAACGAGCAGATTCACAAAGCAAATGAGTAATTTGGAATGTGACAAGTATCTCATCTGACTCACAGAAAGAAAAAAGAAAAGGTGGCTTCTGCCAAAATGGAAATGCTCACTGGAAAATTCTTGAAAATATTCCTAAAATCTAAAATTGGACAAGTGAATATACCCTGAGGAAAAACTTGGAATTTCTCAAAACATAAACAAGGTAAAATTTTTAAAAGTTTTAAAGCGATGGATATAAATATGTTGAAGTATCTAAATAAATTAACTTTTTTTTTTCTTTTTCTAATGTTTGCTTTCAACACTTGGGCTATTGCTTAAAAAGTCCCTACCAGGCAGTGGGTAGAGATGGTCCCGGAATTTCTATACAAAAGGGACTTTTGAGAGACAATCTGGATGCAAGGGCAGGTTGGGAAATTGAAGGTGACCTAGGAGCTCATGGATTTTGCTTAGATAGTACAATTATTATAGTGGAGTACTTGGAGAATGAACTAATGAAGGGCTAACGAAGATTATAGTGAAACTAATATTCCCCAGACACACACCAGGCCACCGTAGTCAACACTGCCAGTTGTCCACCCAGCATCCATTCCTCCTTTCTTTCTCCCTGACGGAACCCTGATTTGATCAGTCAACCACTAATTGTCTACACAGCCATGATCCTTAGGGAAACATGGTCTGACACCACATTCAAGCAGTCTAGGTAGGATAACTCCACGGGCCTTTTCAGGAACATTTTAGAAATAAGCCTACGACATAACTCTGGCCAATGAGATGTGAGGAAAAGTCTTCTGGAGCTTCTAGAAACTACTGCCTCACTCCTAAGCCAGAGTGTCTCCTCTACCGTGAATAATGACCTGAGTGGATGTGACTCCCAGCATTGCTGCAGCCACCTTGCTACCAGCCTGAGGGTGTAGCCAACCCAGGAGCTAGCTGCTGACAGAGATGAAAAGAACTGAGTTATTGATAACATCATTGGCCTCTGAAGCAAGACAGCCAGGAGACCACCCTTTCTCTAGACTTCTTATAATGTGAAGCAATAAACCTCCATATTGTTGAAGCTAGTTGACTCAGGGTTTTCTGCTTGTGGCTAAACAGCCCAATGGATATAGCTGAACCACCTGAACCACCCTGAACCATCACCCCTTGACACAGACACCGGCTTAGAGGCTAGAGGAGCTTCAAGATGCCCATCCAGAATTCAGAGACAGAAGCCACAAACTCATATCCTATATATAAGACCTAAGAACTGCTCATTCAGAGTTGACTAATCATGGAATGTGACACTGCATTTACACAGTGCACCCAGTCTGGCTAGATTTGCAAAAGTGGCTCTCCTGCTGATACTGTATCAAAACTTCAAGAATAGAAAATACAGTCTCATTATTACAGAAATAGGGACTTACTTTCTCCATCAATCCCAAGCTAAAATGGTGAAGTAGGATTGTTTTGGCAGTAAAGAGCAATGGAGTGTTAATATTAAACTTTTAACTTTCAGAACTGGATTCCAAAATAAGGCAATAGGTTTGTAAGCCAGGTTTCATTAAATGAGGACTTTTTTAAGTTTTATTGTAAAATATTTTAAACCTACTGATGAGATAATGACATTATATATACCTTATATCCTTATCCAAAATAAAAAATTCGTAAACATACTGATGAGATAATGACATTATATATACTTTTATACCCATATTCAAAATAAAAAGTTCTTAATGCTTTTCCATATTTACTTTGGATCTTTTTTAGCAAAACATAATAGATATCTCCCCAAGTCCATTTTTCTCTGCTCTGATCAGTGGATCTTTTTGTATCTTTTTACCATATATATATATATATCTACACCAGTATCTGTCATTACTTTGTATGCCTTTAAACCTTATATAAATTGTATCATAGTGTATAATTTCTATTGAAATTTTCAGGTTTCTTTAATCACTAGTCAGTATCCCTCTGAGATTAATGGCAGATTACATGATAGATGTAGCTATTTTCATTCAATTCATCAGTTTTATAACAAATTCTAATTTACTCATTCTCCTATTAATGGATAGTTTGTTTTCAGTTTTTCATTATTCAAGCAATGCTGCAACAAACATTTTTACCTCCCTCTAATCATGTATGAGGCTCTCCCTTTGATGTTTACATTGAATCATAGGAAACTGTCAATATTCAACCATTTTGACCTACAAAATGACAGATTACTATGGCTCTACCTATTATGTACCTGGAAGTGAAGATGCCAGTTGATAGGATATACATATCTTCAACTCAACCAGCTATAGCCAAATTTCGAAAGATATTTTCTAAAATACTTCCTTAATCAACATCCAAGTCTTGAAACATGCAGTTCACAGAGTTTATTCCATAGAGAAAATAGGTCTTCTACCTTTGAGAGAGAAGGATAGGATAAAGAAGCAGAACCTGGCAGTTTCCATGTAACAATGTCATCCACCAAACCTTGGAGAAGATGCTATGCTTCATTTCAAACCCCCCAAGTTTCCACTATTCCCCAAGGCTGAGGCATCATGGATGACTGAAAAAATTTGGTACACTATCCCAGGAGATCTGTTCAATGAAGTTTGAGCTTGTCTTTACAAAGAAGCCCAGGGGGATATTTGGAACCACAAATTATCGACAGTTAAAATAGTAATAACTTCACTTATGGCCCTCTTTCCTTAACTAGAATCAGAAAAAATGGCTGGTGGTGGGAGAGAGGTAAAGGAAATGTGTGCAGATTCCTGCATCAGTTCAATTTCTGAACCCAAGGAATAAAAGTTTGAGCCTTGACACAGGATAAAACGGGCTGACGTTTGCTTTCTCACATGTGTGTGTCATTCCTATAGATGACTTGGTAATTCAACTCTGGAGGTCTCCTCTGTAAATTATTGTGTAACTTATACTCATAATAAATACACACCACCTGCCTTGTAAACACTATCGACAGCACTTACAGCTTGCTATATCATTAAAATGCCAACACCTAGTTATCAAATATGATATCTGGATGCTTGAAGTTCATTTTTAATGATTGGAAATGCCCTGACCACCCTCCACCAACAAATATGGCACCAATAAACACAATGCACAGATTTGGATCCTTGTGGAATTCTTTGAACATTTTACTTGGTTCTGGAGTTTTGGATAGAATTCCTCAGATTTTTTTTTCCCCAGATGACTGACATTTGGGAATTTTCTTTATGGCCTCACTAAGTTTTATCTGCCTTTTATAGGTAAATTATGAGATTATATCTAATATACTTAGCATTTTTACAGTAACAAACAACCTCAATACATCAGTGGCTTACAATGAATGTATCTATTTTGCTCTTGTTTCACGAGGGCTGTGAATTGCTACAGTTCTTCTGGTCTCTGCTCAGCTCTACACCCACTCATTTTCACTGGCCAGAGCACTGGCATGTCACAGGATCAAGCTCAAGGTCATGAATCAAGCAGGTATAATTAAGGCAGGGGCAAATCGTACACCACAGGAAGAGGAATATAAAATCCTATGACAGGGAGGAGGTGAATCGTGGTGAATGATAACTCAGCATACCACAATTTTCTCAAAGTTTCTTTGGCCAATGACAAAAAAAGGGGGAATAAACCACAATGTAAATTGGTGCACATTAGCAAAAAAGTGCGCTTTGAAGTCACATCAAATCTGACACATTCAGTGTGGTAAATAATACAAGGCCTTAAGGAGGAAGTCGGGAGTTGCTGAAAGTTCTTCCTTCCATTCTCCCATTTGATTCACTATTTGCTTTCCCACTGATTAAAAAGTATCAGCAACAGATAATGAACTTGCTCTTTAATAGCATAAAGAATACGGTGCTTCCCTTGCCAAAACATCTTCCCATATTTTCTTCTGGACTTGCCTTCAAAGGTGTAATCTCTTTCTCATGAATAGTCTCACTGGGGGAAAAAAAGGGGTTTGTTCTTGGAGTCTAGGTATGGATATTTGAGGAGTTCATTTGGTATCAAGTCTTATGAATCAGGTAAATGAATGGTCAAGGTGTGTAACAGAGTTAGGGTGGGCAAAATCAAAGCGGCAGCATAAAGTAGTCACGGGTTTCTTGAGTATCAGCATACTGGTTCTGAAGGTAATTTCAAATGAGCATTTCCAAGAATGTTCTCTGTGATGGTAGCATCGTTAGTATAAATGCATAGTCTCTTAAGGTGATACTTTAAGAAATAAGACTCACCTGATGATGCAAGTACTGCTTTTTGTTGTTTGTTTTATCATTTAAATTTTCATTCTCTGGTCTTGCCCATATGTATTTCACAGCTATGATCTGTAATAACATATTTAGTATTTGTTTCTGTCTTCCATAGCGAGCCAACCAGCATTATCCAAACTGCCAACAAAGTTCTGAGAGCCTGTGAAGATCACTGCATTGTATTCATTTCTATGGGGATACAAAGTCAGTTCTGGTCCTTGGCCAGTTTTCATCAACGTGCAAGTTAGATGCCATCTATGAGTCCGCACAGGTACTTTAAGCTGATAGCCTCTTCGACGCTTAAGCCAAGAGAAACTGATAATTTCTGTGTATGTCCCAGTAGAAAATCCAAATAAAATTAATATGGGAGATGGCAACTGAAACATTCCCTAAAGATAGCAAACCGAGCCCATGATGCAATGTGGGGCTCTGAAAAAATATATATATTAAATGTTGTCCAATTGCAGGTGCATATAAAAGTATGACTATCTCTTCCTCTCCAAAGTCATGTCAAGTCTTGGAAATGTCACGTAGAAATAAACTTTGTTGAAAGAATGCCTAAAGCACATGTAAGCGCACTGTAACCCATTGATTTCCATTCTGAAAATCTACTTCCCTTCTGAAAAATCAATGAGAGATTTTCAAGCTCTCATTGTGGGAAAGGATATTCAGGGACCTGATAAGGACAGTAGTGGCAGCCCCTGGATTATGGTGGAGGGGACTCTTAATAGGCTAGACCGTTGTGAGGTCTCTGTCCTACCAGGGCACAGCTGGAACTAAATCCCCCTCTTCCCAGCCTAAACTTTAAATCTGCTAGCTTATCACCCTTCTGCTTTATTTCCCTTTTCTTTCCCTCTACGCGCTCCCCATTTTGGGTGGGGAGACGGGTAGGGTAATAAAAATGGAACAATAGGGGAGCTCACGATGCGAGTGGGAATCGTTTGGTAAGGGCATGAACACCAGTGTAAACTCCAGACGAGTGTGGGCAACGGAGTGACCTCCAAGTCACTCTAAATCGGCATCCTTCTTCCTGTACAGTCTTTAAAAGTGGTATCTCTCACACCATCGATCTCCCCTCCTGGTCAGCTCCGCCGTGGAAACTTCTGAGCTGTAGGAAGAGTCTCCATTTCAGTATATTCACATTAAGATAAGTGCAGAAAGGAAAACTCTTCGCTGGCTGCTTTGACAGAACTCAGAAATAAGCTGCGCTGTAGCGTTCCTTTCTCCCGAGCGCTGACATTCGTGGTAAAGCACCAGCTTGCGCGTTCCCAAAGAGATTTGCTTACAAAGATCAGTATAGGAGCGGCTGATTGGGTCTCCTGAGATAGATCTCATCCTCTGACAACTCGCCGAGACCCCGCTGAATCTCGCTCTTCGTGTCTAATTACCTGCCTGATACCTGAGCCTCTCCCGCCCCGCAGCCCGGCTTCGGGTGCGCAAACTCTTCCCCGAAGGCGCAGCAGACACACAGCTGGGGGGCCGGCCTGGGCGGGGAGCGGCCCCCCAGCAGCCTCTGGAAATCCACATTTTAGGGCCTTGTAGTCATTTCCTTGCTAGTGCGAGGAAAGTTTTTGTACATTTTTATAAAAGGAGGCCAGAAGAGAACACCCTCCTCTTACTTCCTAATATATTATGTCCTCCCCTGCCGAGTCCGGGGACTTAGTCTGGATTTGGTAACTGAAGTAATATAAATGTTAGCTAAGAAGTATTCTCGCAATATGGTTCCAATTTAGGCCTGTTTTGAAGTCTAAAGGCCCAATATGTCTCGTAGATTCTTCGCTGGACATTAGCGCTAATGTAATTTGCGGAGGAGCGCAGGCCGCGAGCTAGAAGGGCGCTTTCCAAGTGCTAGGGAGACTTGTGCATTCGCCGGTAGTTGCCCCCACCGCTTTTGATGTTGGGGGCTTTGCTCAGGAAATTGCCTTATACTTGCCAGGGTTTGCAGATAAATGGAGCAAGGTAAGTGCTGTACCCTGTCACCACCCTCTCTCCTCTCCAGGCTCTGGAAGGAGGCAGCCCAGGCTGAATGCAGCCTTTCTCTGCAAGCTGTTTGCACTTTACTTCAATAACATATCTCTCAGAACACTGGCTTGATTTGCGAAGACACGCCTGCATTTTCGGAGCAGTGCTGACGCACCCCCAGCCTGCGCCCGCCCCCCACCCGCAGCCCGACTCCGCGCTCACACCCGTCCCGAGCCCCCGGCTGCATCCCGGTAATGAGCATCCCCCTGGAACCGCCTGCCCTTTATCTTGCTGGGGGGACCCGCACCTTTTGAACTGCCATCTGTAGATTGTGTTGGTGCACTGACTTGTTAACTGTGCCATGCTGTGAAGGAAATGGCATGATTTAGATCAAGTGCTCAGGACGGCTGTTCATAAGAAACACTTGAGCCAAGCTGTTGCTGCTCAGAAAGTGCCCTGGGGAGAGGGGTTCCGTTTCGGGTCACGGTCCTGCCTTGTATGAGGGCAGGCGCGAAGCGCTGCAATCCCCGGGCTTCGCTGGGGCTGGAGGGAGGGGGTGGGGAGAAACATTATGAAACCATAGAAGCGAGGCTGCCAAATTAACTTCTCACCCTTTCAATCACACTCCAGAGGATAAAAGCCTAACATTTCTGCCTCAGAAACAGGCTCGGTTTACACCAAACAAGTTACTTCTCTAATTTATCAGCCCGGCCAGCTATCCTTCTAATTACTGAAAATCTCCGCTGTTTATTATGGAGCCGTGTGGGCATCGGGTGTTGGAAAGTTTTTGTGGACAGGACTTCCCCTGGACTGCTTATCAAAATCACTGAGAAACGAAAAGTTTCTGGGTTCAGTTGTTTTGTTGCCATGAAAAGGTCTTCCCTTGTCCCGACAGGCGGAAATAAACCCGGGAACTTGCCGGCTCCGGTAAGCGCGGATCCTGCGATGCTCACGTGTAAATAGCAAATTTCTGCAAGTAAAGTTTAATTAGGAAGACAAAAATAAAACTGAGACAGAGGGAGGGAAGAGGAGACCCGGGCAGCTTAATTCATCGACCCCCGGGCTAATACCAAGGGCACTGATTTGTCCATTATATGGAAATAGATGATTAGGGTCATTCTCCAAGACAAATTTACTTTTCTGCACACTCTAAATCTGTTTAGGCACTTTAAAGGTGTCAATTATTGGAACAGGCTAAGACTATGAATTTCTTAGTAATAGCTTTAATAACATTTTGAAATGAAAAGCAGATACCTTGAAGTCAGCCTGCTTTGAAAAGACACATGAGCAGCTCTGGTTTTAATTTGTGTAGCATTCTACATCTGGAATCTCTTATAATTAAAACTAAAAACTGAACTACCACTTCCACCTGTCAAATGATGAAAAGATGAATGCACTAATAAGTTACTAAATAGCCCAACATGATAGAGTTTACATTCTAGTTCCATACAGTAAAACAGAATTTTGGACAGGAGGCTAAAGGTCTTTGGTCATTACTAATAACACACTTTGAGTATTAACCTATATGTCCCCAACTACCGCCGGAATCTTTTTTACATTAAGAGCCCATTTTTGTAAGTCTTTGTTTTAAAAGTAAATAGAGATTTCAAAAAGAATATTCAAAATGCGTAAATTAAGAGGTGCTTTTTCATCCCACATTTTATAGTTTCATCGCTCTTGAAACCCTACTAATAGCTTCCTATGCTAATTGCGTGCAATTGTCAAAAAAAAAAAAAAATCCAGTACTAAAAAAATCCAGTATTTACAAATATTTATCAAGCAAGCACAGTATGCGTGGCTTAGTGCACAGCACTGGGGATGCAGCGCTGAGCAAGATATGTCTTTTTAGATAATTTAGAGTTCAGAAAACTTGCAGTAATTTCTTCAGAATGACAAAAACCACATTTGTGCCCCGATTCTGATAAGAAAAAGTCATTTCCTAAAGCTTTTGCTGTCACTCCAATTAAAACAACAATGGTCATTAAAATGCCCTCAGACTGTCACTGGTGATCAGAAGGTTAATTATTTAAAAATGTAAATCCTGCGTTGTAATCCCTATTGAAGCTGTTTGGAACAACTTCCCCTGTAGAGGTCGAGCTGTGTGGGCGGCCCCTAAAGGCTCATTTTTCTTATTACACAGTCTTGCTTCTCTGTCATGAAATAAAAATGGAAATATCACATTTTGAAAAGAGCATTGATTCCCCTAGAAAAAATAATGAAGAGTTTTGCCAGCCGTTGCAGGGGTCTTCCACAGGATAGATGCTGCTTTCATGGAGGCCTTCCAGATGGTTCCGTCCAGCACAGTAACTGGTCATTGGCACTAGACAGCCGAAGGAAGGCAAGACCTAGAGGCAGCCCTAATCACAATGAACTGAGCTCTCCCTCTGTGAAAGTATGCCCAGGAAGAGAATTCCAGCATGTTCTAACTCTGTGGAGCCAGTGGGGACCCCATTAAGCTATTTGCTTTAGTATCCCTTTCTATAATGGGGGCTACGTTCCATTCAAGAAAAAGTAGGATTTGGCTGCTATGTATGTACTTGTTCTTAGGCAGAGGTCACAAACTGGCTGCCGGAGCCTCCAGACAGCCTAAAGACATGTTCATGTGGACAGCATGTCGTTCTAAAGACCAAGAGGTTCACAGCAGCATTATTCACAATAGACAAAAGTTGAAAGCAACCCAAGCATCCACAGATGGATGAATGGATAAACAAAGCATGGTATTTACATACAATGGAATACTGTTCAGCCTTAAAAAGGAAAGAAATTCTGACCCGTGCTACAACAGGGATGAGCCTTGAAGACATTACGCTAAGTGAAGTAAGCCAGTCACAAAAGCACAAATGTATGATTCCGCTTCCCTGAGATACCTAGAGGAATCAAAATCCCAAATACAGGAAGTGGAATGGTGGTTGCCAAGGACGAGGGGGCAGGTGGAATGGCGAGTTACTGTTTAATGGGGGCAATTTCAATTTGGAAAGATGAAAACACTTCTGGAGATAATTTCACAACAAAAGCGATGTACCTAATGCAACTGAATTGTTGCACTTAAAAATGGTTGAAATGGTAAATTTTATGTTATGTATATTTTGTCATGATAAAAAGAGATTTTTACACTAAAATGGAGATTTCCAATTTTCCCAGAAACACAGAAATCCAAGTAACTGTTAACATTAGCCAGTATTCCTGAATGAGAACAGAGATTGAAACTGAGTAGCCCCTGCATGCTTAATGTATGTTTCAGGTTCCCATGGCCCCCACTTCTCCCTCTGGTCTTCTGCCCATTCCACTTCACCCATACAGACTACCTGCCAGGCCCCTGAAGTCTTCTGGTGCTCTAAGGGGCCCCCTGGATCGCTCACCCATGTGCATACGGCTTTCAAAGACTTGCCTACAATCAGATTTTAATGTGCAATACCACAATTAACACAGTCTATCCCAGGCACAGATGAGGTGAGGTGAGAGACATAAGCCAGCATCCATGACAGAAACGTGATGGAGAAGCCCCTCTCCTGCAAGATGAACGCTTGCTACTCTCTTCCACCTACCCACCTTGGGGACAAGACAGTGGATGTCACACTGTGGAGACCTACTAAGTCATGCTCCCTTACTCTATAGTTGCAAATAGGGCTATAAGCAGATGCTTACAAGTGAACTAGAGGCATTTTTTAGAAGTTTCATATTACCAATTTTTCTGATACTGACTTTGTATAAATTTATTACAGATTTTGTAGCTCAGAGTCAAGGAGCAATGAATTTAAGAATCTTTATTGAAGTCTGGATTATCCCCACACTGTGAACGTTCCTTCTGAGCCATTGACTGTCTAAGGGTTTTTCCTCTTAAATGCTACTGTCAAACGAGCATTTTAAAACATTTATCAAAAACCAATGACTGCAAACTTCAATCTGTACATTCCATACAAAGTAAACCCCAGTCTAGTGCTGATGCATAAATGATGTGTTGGTTTAATCTATTTTTCACAGGGGGTGTCTGAGAGTAGGAAAATTAAAAACAGGTAGAATGGACTATTATTACTGTCCCATAGTGTGCTTTTTTACATGAGGTCTGGATTAAGATAACATCTGGTCTATATTTCTTGAACTATTTCCCTTTTATCACAAGAAAAATCGGCAACCCATCTCACAACTGCTCTTAATTTAGATCTAAATATCACTGATGAAACATTGTACAACATGCTGTTATCTATTAAAGTGATTTCCCTGAAGGAACAGTTGATACTTTTATATATTCCAGCAAAGCTAATCATGCCAGGCCCCCTTAGTAGGACTTACCTTATAATCATATGTTCAAATGTTCCACCTAAATCACTACTTTGGTACCAAATGAGTCTTACTCTGAGATTGATTTCACTGCATTGTTAAATACAGTGCCCCGGCCTGAGAGTCACAAATGATCAAGAATCCTTTAGGAGTACCAAATTTTTCTCTGGAGCAAACAAGCCATTGTTCTCCGCACACCGTATACTATGGGCTTTCCAGGGGCCCTTGCAAGGGAAAGACAGCAAACTGTTTTCAGCACTTTTCAGAGTTCAAGTCTTATACAATGTAGTATATTGATTTCACAGAATAAAAACTCCTGGGTTGGGTTTTTTTTTCCAGAATTGTATAAGTTACTTCCACAGATAATAAATCAGGAAAGTATTTTCTCTAAAATTATTTTGCATACCTGTGGTGCACATTCGTTTTATTCATCGTAAACTACATCAAGACCTAGAATCACAGAAGGTAAGCCTATGCATCAACCAGTTACATGGGAAATTGCTTTCTCCAATCCCCACCTTTAATTTGGAAATATCATGTGTTCCTGATTTTTTAAAAAACACAAGAGACCAAAACACAGAAAAATCATAGAGGTTAAAAACCTCAAATACAAGTAATTCTTGGATAACTGTGAAAATACAGGAATGTTCACTACAGTAGAAAATGAAATTAGAAATGCATTACATATAAAATACAGAAAGATTAGAAACAATAAAAATGTTTCCTTTTTTTTAAATTTTTTTTTTAAAGTTTATTTAGTTTTGAGACAGAGAGAGACAGAGCATGAACGGGGGAGGGGCAGAGAGAGGGAGACACAGAATCTGAAACAGGCTCCAGGCTCCGAGCCATCAGCCCAGAGCCCGATGCGGGGCTTGAACCCACGGACCGCGAGATCGTGACCTGAGCCGAAGTCGGACGCCCAACCGACTGAGCCACCCAGGCACCCCTAAAAATGTTTCTTAATAGGAGACTGATAAATTGAATTATGTTACATGTATAATATGGAAATCTTATAGCCAGGAAATAAGGATAAAGAATATTTGTATGTACTAAGGAAGGATCTTCATGATGTATTAGGAACAACACAACATGAATAGTTTGGTATCATTTTGTTCTTGTCATTGAAAAGAAAAAACAAAAATAGCATATATGTTGGTGTGTATGTAAAAGAGGTCTGGAAGAATTCACATCAAACTGTTTTCAGTGATTAACATTAGGAATAAGGAGGGAAGAGAGCATTTTATAAATTCCTGTGGATTTTCTAGCTTTTCACAACACACATATACTACTTTCTAAATTAAAAAAATATATATATAAATGCATTGAAGATAAAAAGCAAATAGGACAGAGATCAATTAGCCATTCCCTTACAGGAATAAATCATAAGAAGGGAGGTGGCTGGTGGGGAAGGGTGGGTGCCTGCAGAACAGAGCAAGAGGAATGCAATTGACAGGCATCCTGTCATCTTGTATTTTTTGGAGGGAATTCTGAGAATAAAAAGCCTTTGGAAGTTATCAGCGGTCAGGCTGGAGCCATTCATTTTTCACCTGCCTGTGTTTGTTGTCTGGCAGCCAGTCAAGGGTGCTATTAGCAGAATTAAGATCCAGAAGAAAAGATTATCCCGTAGAAGGCAAGATAAGGGCCTGGAAAGTGTGGCTGGTTATCAATATCACAATACCAAACAGGTCAGAAAGGATTCCATATAGGTTTCACTTGGAGCAGGTAATCTCTGCAAAAATAATGGAGTGACTGTTCTTCCAAAACACTTCAGTACTGCAACACACTGCAGTTCGTTTAAGATAAAGCCGCAGTTTTACCAAGAGCCCCACAACTACATTAGGCTGCAGAGTGGATAATAAAATCCTGCAACAACATTCTTTTATTCCCCCTTATTCAGTAGCCCTAGGTAATGAAACAGCCTTCCATCTCTCTCCCAAGATCGTTTTTGATATTTTGAATGGTATACTTTCATTCATTTTTCTTCCCTTCTCCCTGAGAAAAGGTCTAAATGGAATTGCATACCACGACTTGGAGGAGCAGTTATAACATTATTTAAGTATTTAATTGTTAGGCGATTTTTTAAATCACCAGTAGTAGCGTGGGTTCAAAGCAGCAACTCTTGTCTAGGGAGGTTTTGCCACTCTGGTACCGAAACATGTGTTTTCAAACAATGAATTGCAATGGTGAAGGTTTTGAGTTCATGTCAGCGCTGCAATTTACAAGAGTTCACATGCAGCATGAACTTACATAGCATTTCACCATGTTGTCTATGAATCATTCAATTTTAAGCTCTGCAGCATATGGACAATTGCAAAATGCGAAGAGGTAAGAAAACACGTTTGGTATTTCCATTTTATGTATCTCATACTGGAAATGAATGGCTTTGTTCTCTCAACTATTTTTCATCTAAATGGTAAGGGCTCTTTAATTTTGTTTTTTCTTTTTCTTTTTAGCAATTTCAACTAAATAGACGTTCGTTTGTTCAGCTAAATAATATTTCACTGTACAGACTGTACTATTTGTACACAGATGGAGTGATCAATAACTAGCAGGTTATTTACTTTGAGTTGTAATTCTACCAGTGGTAATGGATTGACACTGGTTCATCCCCCTAGTACTTCATCAATAAAACACATTCCCAAGATAGTTGCAGTTAAGGGAAGTGCCCAACCATTGACAGAATAGCCAGAATAAAGATTGTGGCATTACATCACCAATCGAGGTAACCAAGCACACGCTTAATGACCCAGGAGCCATCAATTTATCAATGAAAAAACAAAACCAACATACATTTAAAACATAAGTGGGCTTTGTTATTTCTGTATAGGCATAACAGTGAGTCTACTATAGCAATACCTGAAAATGCTCCCATTTCAGCAATGACTTTCAAAATCTTATCAAAGTTATATTGTGAGTAGGAATGAGACTATGGTATACCCATAAGAGGTGAATACCTTCCAAAATATGTTGATTCCTTCTCCCTATTTTTTCATCTACATTCTAAAAAAGGACATTACAAAAAAGTAGGAAACTGTGGTGATTGAGTATGAAGACCCTCTTTTAAGCAGTTTTTAATTACTAATACATGAAAACATTTTAATCATTTTTTAAATGCCAACAATACAAAGGTATGTAGAATAAAAGCAAAAGCATCCCTCAAACACCCCAACCCCTCCCCCCACAAAATACACATCACACGTCCCTCCTCTCTGGTAACAACGGTTAGCAATGCAAAAAGTATGTTACAGACCTTTTTCTATGTATATACATACATGTATAATGGAAAAGAATTTTTTTTTAATGAGATTATACTATATGTATGATTTTGTAGGCTGTTTTTCTTCCTTTAACAGTTTGTCTCACACATCATTCCAGGTCAGTATATTTAGGCCAGAAGTTGCAAGCTAGTAGCTCACAATTCACAAATCCTTTCCAATTTTTAAGATTTGTTTTCAACATACAGAAAGCCCATATTTCCTTTTTTTTTTTTAATGAAAAGATACAGTAACACTGTACCCAATTTGCAACATGAACCACAAGAGTCCCTGTAGTGGGACCTACATTCTCGGCACACCACAAGCTCTGCCACCCCCAGCCCCATGTCCTGACTGGAACTCCAGCCCTCCAAGCTTGCTACCCCTGGTTAGATATACATCTGTGTTGGGGTGCCTGGGTGGCTCAGTTGGCTAAGTGCCTGACTTCAGCTCAGGTCACGATCTTATAGTTCGTGAGTTCAAGTCCCATATTGGACTCCATGCTGACAGCTACTGGCTCAGAGCTTGGAGCCCAAAGCCTACATCTGATTCTGTGTCTCTTTCTCTCTCTGCCCCTCCCCCTCTAATGCTCTGTCTTTCTCTCTCTCTCTCAAAAATAAACATTAAAAAAATTTTTTAAAAGATATATATCCATGTTGTTCTTTTAAAAGATTGCATAATATCCCATAATATGATGCACCATAATTTATTAAATCATTTCTCTATTTATGTCACATTTTTAATGCTCAAGCTTCCATGCTATATTTGGTTGAGTAGAACCAAATTTCATATTCAGAAATGAAATTCCCCCTTTTTTATTTGCCATCTTATTTTTTTCTGCAGTCTGAGAAGATCCTGAATCCATAACTGATCATGCCTGAACTGAAAATACAAAGGACTGTTCAATATTTTTCCCTTTGAAAAATGATATTGTAACTGAGAGAGCAGAGGCCCAGGGATAGGGAGTGGAGGGGGTGGGAGTGGATTCCAAAAGATAAAGAAAACTTAATCCAAACACTGGGATGGATTCAATGTGTTATTTAGTTAAATCAGGAGTTTTCTCTTTAAAAAAAAAAAATTGTCTCTGGCTTAAAAGAAACAAAGACCTACTGAATAATTAAGATATTCTCTGGTATTTTCATCAGTTCTATCTGTTCTCATTCTCCTTTTTCCCCTCTTCTATACCCCTGGCTCAAAAAATCTCTAAGAGCATATAAAGTTCCCATCACAGGGGTTTGCAACTGTGAAAATGGGATGGCAATCCAAAAAGTTCAAAACGTATTCCTCTAAAGTGATGCTGTTCATATGAATACAGCTGACAGACTTCTAATAAAGGGGCCAGATCACAGTTACAATTTAGTATCTATGGTAGACACATGAGCCAAAAATCAAAGCACATGCAAAAGTGGAAAGGAGCTGGAATTTTTTTTAAATAGTCTATCAGCCAAAATAAGAAACACACATGGAGTGACAACTGCTATTCTCAGAGGAATAGGATTTTTGCCTATGTATCTGGACGGAAGGTAATAGTGCTGCTCAAATAAAAAGGAGACACTCAGACAAAATTTGCCCAACTCCCATGGCTGTTTTCTTGCCATTCAAATTCTCAGAAAACCCCAAAACTTGCCATTTTTTTTCTAGTGGGCTGCAGAAGATACCAGAAGTAGAGAAATTTTACATATAGCTAGTCTTCATGAGGATCATATTTATCTGGTACATATTTAGTACTTGGAAATAAACCAAAGCCTAATAATAGTCTATTGTTCAATCTGTCTTTCTAGCTGAAATTAAACTTTAATGATTCTTTACCTGAAGGCTTGAGATGTTGAGATAAAATGTATGTATCTATTGAATCTCTTCTGTGTGCTCAGGTATAAAGAATAATCACCTTGGGGCACCTGGGTGGCTCAGTCGGTTAAGGGTCTGATTTCAGCTCAGGTCATGATCTCACAGTTCCGTGAGTTTGAGCCCCGCATCTGCCTCTGTGCTGACAGCTCAGAGCCTGGAGCCTGCTTTGATTCTCTGTCTCCCTCTCAGTCTCTGCCCCTCCTCTGTGTGCGCTCACATGCACGCACACGCTCGCTCGCTCTCTCTCTCTCTCTCTCTCAAAATTAAATAAATAAACATTAAAAAAAACTAAAGGTAGTCATCTCTGATTATTTTCAATAGCATTTAAAAGCCTTATGGAAGACAGCAATACTGCTGTTGGGGCAAATAATTTTAAACTAAAATCACATGTCTATTTTGAAATAACCAATCATACATTTTTAAAGTCACTTTACTGCTTGTTTGAGCTTCTTTTTAACATTTGTGGCTATATTCCCTATGCTGCACTTTACTCCCCAATACTTAACTATGTTATAACTAGAAGTTTGTACCTCTTAATCCCCTTACCTATTTTGCCTTTTCCCTTATCTTTTTTCCCTCTGGCAACCACCGGTTTGTTCTCTGTATTTATGAGTTTGTTTCTATTTTGTTTTGTTCATTTGATTTGTTTTTTAGCTTCCACATATAAGTGAAATTATATGGTATTTATCTTTTTCTGTCTGATTTATTTCACTTAGCATAATATCTTCTAAGTCCATCCATGTTGCTGCAAATGGCAAGATTTAATTCCTTTTTGTGGCTAAGTAATATTTACACACACACACACCCCACATCTTCTTTATCCTCTATTGATGGACACTTAGGTTGCTCCCATATCTTTTTTTAAATTTTTTTAATGTTTGTTTATTTTTGAGAAAGAGAAAGAGCATGAGTGGGGGAGGGGCCAAGAGAGAGAGGGAGACACAGAATAGGAAGCAGACTCCAGACTCTGAGTTGTCAGCACAGAGCCCGACGCAGGGCTCGAACCCACAAACTGTGAGATCGTGACCTGAGCCGAAGTGGGACGCTTAACCAACTGAGCCACCCAGGCGCACAAGGTTACTCCAGTATCTTGGCTGTTGTAAATAACGCTGCAATGAACATAGGACTGCATATATCTTTTTAAATTCATGTTTTCATTATCTTTGGATAAATATGCTGAAGTGGACATACAAATACACTGGATTGTAAGGTAGTTCTATTTTTCATTTTTTGAGGAGGCTTCATACTGTTTTCTGCTGTGGCTGCATCAAATTACGTTCCCACCACCAGGGCTGCCTTTTCTCCACATCCTCACCAACACTTGTTATTTCTATTTGAGCTATTAGTGATATTCCAGTAGACTAAAGTCAAACTTTTCAACTTGACACAAAAAACACCTTGCACTCCTCACAGGAGCATAGGACCCTGCGCTGACTGGAACACCTGGGCTCTGCAGCTGACTTAAGAGGCACCATGCACAGAGCTGCTCTAGGGTATGTAGAACACAACATTCTCTTTAGAAGAATAACAGAAATGCTTGCAATTCCTCGCAATAGTCCCTTCCCCATCCTTTGAGGTTACAGATAAAATGAAAGGTATCACTTCAGGCTATCTTTAAATGAAATCTCAAAATATCTGCTCCTTTCCTATTATTAATATCAAACAGGTCTCAATAAAAATATTTTTAATTGGAACCCCTATGATATTTCAATAGTGGCAAAGAAAACTGGTCTCAAAAACTCAAAGTCTCAGAGGCGCCTGGGTGGCTCAGTCGATTGAGCATCTGACTTCAGCTCAGGTCAAGATCTCATGGTTTGTGGGTTTGAGCCCTGCATCGGGCTCTGTGCTGACAGCTCGGAGCCTGGAGCCTGTTTCAGATTCTGTGTCTCCCTCTCTCTCTGTCCTTCCCCTGCTGTGCTCTGTCTCTCTCTGTCTCAAAAATAAATATTAAAAGAAAAATTAAAAAAAAAATTGAAATCTCAGAAGGTGATGCAGAAGTTGGAGTCTCTCAGAGCTACTCAGACTGGCCATGCCTGTGTCTCACTGTGGTCTAAGCTGCCCTTCCGGTCAACATGTAGAGGGGTCAACGGCTGATAACCTTATCACGGAAACATCATGCAAATACTGGCGCCTATGTGTGCCAAGCACTGTGTTATGGACTTACGGTATAAGAATGGGCAAGTCATGAGATGTAGTACTTGGGCAGACAGATGAAAATATAATTCTAAAGCATCCACTGTAGCCAGTGCCAGGATAGAGATATGCATGAGAGAGCACAGAGTAGGGACTAACTTTTGATGGAGAAGTAGGGAATGGTGAAGGAAAGCAAGAAGACGTGGTATGTTAGGGTAAAGGCAAGAACTGCTTTGTCCAATTCTGGTGGTCGCTTATCCACTAGCCATCTGTTTGAATCCTAGCAGAGGTCTGCAGGTTGATCTCTCAGAGCTGTATCAAAAGCATAAATCTGCTGGCTTTGAGAGCATCTGTTTGCATTCTCTAGCTATCTTACAATGATTTCACCGGGTGATGAAACCAGATAATGATTTCTCTTCCCGTCCTTCAGGCTACAGTAGAAGCAGTTACGAGAGGGAGAGCTGAGGCAGGGGAGATACCATGATCATGAGAGGGAGAGCTGACCCCAACGTGTCTCTGCTTACATATTGTCCAGAAACACCACAGTTTTACTTCAACAAAGTATGTGCACATATATAAGTTCCAAAGACTCATGATGAAAGAGGGAACACAGAAATATGTTCTGATGAGTGTTATGTTCCATTTGAATGCTGCTATCTGGTTATCTTGTTTGAGCCAAGTCTAACATATCCTTGAATTCACAAATACACCTCCTCAGGTGTTAGCCCAAAAAAAAATCTCTGCTCAGTTTCCCATTGAGCTTCTTTGGTTACACAATACATTTCTAAGATCTGTGTTAGGAAACAATACAAGATACAGTGGCCCGTTTCATATTACCTAAGGAGCAGCCTGTATTTATCATAACAGTTGGGACATCCATAGAACTATGAATTCTCTACTCAGCCACAGCTTTAAACTTCTACACACAACTTTTACCCCATATGAAACACGCAGTGCCTGTCTCTTTTAAAACAAGCTAAGTAGGAGGAACCAAGAGTTTCTAGGAATCATGGCATGGCAGAGAAAACTATCTCAAAACACAAATTTTAAAACAACAAAACACTTTCTTTTTTGCCTACCAAATGGCTAAGGATTAGAAAAGCATCAATAACCAGTAAATACAAACAGAAAGAAACCAACATATATAAACATTATGAATAAGACTGAAAGTTGTTCCAATCTTTTAGAGGCAATTGGACAATATGTGTCTAAACATGTACACCATCTAAACTATCAATTTCATTTCTAGGAATTTATTCTAAGAACCTAACCACAGATGAATCCAAGGATTGATGCATTAAAAAGTATGCCCTTTCAATATACCTAAAAAAAACAATTAAATGCCTAACATTTAGAGATTGGCAAAGTAAAGTGTGGTACATCCTTATATTAGAGTATTGACATTTTTTAAAAGGACATTTAATAAGGGGCGCCTGGGTGGCTCAGTCGGTTGAGTGTCCGACTTTGGCTCAGGTCATGATCTCACAGTTTGTGAGTTCAAGCCCCGCATCAGTCTCTGTGCTGACAGTTCAGAGTCTGGAACCTGCTTTGGATTCTGTGTCTCCCTCTCTGTCTGCCCCTCCCCCGCTTGTGCTCGGTCTCTCTCAAAAATAAAAATAAACATTAAAAAATATATTTTTTCAAAAAAGGACATCTAATAAAACAGAAAATGAGATATTACATGGTGGAAAAACAAATTACAGAACACTAAGTACAGTATTATAATTTTTCAATTCACACTAATGTACTCACATAAATATATCTAAGCACAAAAAATGGATTGAACATATATCCTAAAATATTAGTGTTTTATATATAATATGATATAAAACATATTGTATCATATGTGATGAGAATATATATTTTAATAATTATTATATATAATATAATATATAACAATATTATATATATGCTTAAAAAACAGACATGAGGTTTTATAGGAAAGCACAAAGTGAATCCTGACCAAAAAATGGCAAAGTAGAAAATTTATTTATATGCATCATGTCAAACACTTTGGGGTATAGACAATCTGATTCCTTAAATCAAGTTTATTCTACAATATTAAAAAGGGTAGCATGCCTGAGTAGCTCAGTTGGTTAAGCATCCAACTTTGGCTCAGGTCATGATCTCATGATTCGTGAGTTCAAGCCCCACATCAGGCTCTGTGCTGACAGCTCAGAGCCTGAAGCCTGCTTCAGATTCTGTGTCTCCCTCTCTCTCTCTGCCCCTCCCCCACTTGTACTATGTTTCTCTTAAAAATAAGTAAACATTAAAAAAAAATTTTAAAGGGTATAAATACCAATGTTCAATGCCTCAAAATAAAAACGATATTTCTACTTTTTCCCTTCGCACAAAGCAAACTACTCACCCTTGCTAAGAAACACACTTATGTGAAACAAAGATTAATACCATGTTGGCACAAAGAGATTGCCCTGGTGCTTCAACAACCCCCGTGAATGAAGTTAACACCTTTTGTCCACTCCAGCCCTAAATATCAACCACCTAGTTCTAAGTTAAGCACAGCATGATTTCTATGGCTACCTCTGGCAACTTCTTTTAGAGGTGAAACCCAAAGAAATGACTAGCTAATTAGCAAGAATCTAATTCAGATATGCCAAGAAAGAAATATTATACATTAGTATTTATTGCCATTGCACTTTTTAAATAAACACAGTGAGATACTGTTTCCGACTACACTTCCCTTGCAGAATTACAAAATTGTGGTTTCACTGCCAGATTTAAACATGAGAGGAGAAACAGCTCAGTGGGTCTATAAACAGACGCTCAAAGATTATTGTGGGATCAAAGGACCCAAATACGGGGAGAGCTCCTGGAAGTACCCACCTGGCCACTATCTGCCCAAAACTTGGTAACAGAAGGTAGATGATAGGGGTTGCTTAGCAGCTGTTGTTTTAAAAACAAAAACCTGTCTCTTGCACATTTCATCCTTAATTCTTGACGAAGAGAAATGCCAAAAAACTTGACTCTGCTGGGGGTGGGATTAAAATGGAGTGTCAACTTTATCTTTTAAATGTCCTGTTTCCAGATAAGCCAGACCCTTAAGAGTATCCAAATATGTGATTACAAGTCCATCAGTTCTCTCTCTCTCTCTCTCTCTCTCTTTCTCTCTCTCTCTCTCTCTTTTTCCCTCTAGGGAAAAAATAACCTTCACAAAACAACTTCATATGTGTTAGCTATTTGGGGTGAAATTTCCCTTAATTAACATCTATCTGAACCAAAAAAACAAATTATACAGAAGGTATTATAAAACTTCAGGAAATAGATATTTCCCTTGGAGAAGGTCTTAAGTGTTATGCTGTCGTAGGGACCAGACGGGAGTGGGTGGATCCCCCCAGGAAGCCAGTATTCCTTTTGCCTGGGAGAGAGGGGAGGTGGGGACCTGATCTTCTGCTCTCCTTCCTTGCTACACTCACTGGCCTCCTTCTGCTTCCTTCTGAGTAGAATTCCAAATCCAAAATTTAGTAGGGCTTTTCTACTTAGAACCCCCTCTTCAAAGATATCCCCAAGAAACCAATAGATGCTCACACAGAACTACAAAATTGTTAAGGCAAGTAAGTGAAAATTTGACTGAACATATAAATGTCCCATTTTATATAGTTTCTGGGATAAATCTTAAATGTTATTCAGGCATAAAACTTTGTTGTTTGGGGCTTCCTAGGATCTAAAGTATGGATGTCAAGCAGGCATCTGCTATCCCTTACCTACCACAAAACATAATACTAAATTGGATCAATTTCTGAATGACCCCTTAAAAGTAATAAAATATATTTTAAAATGTGAAACAAAAATGATAAATTAAAAAATGATTCCTGGGGCACCTGGGTGGCTCAGTCGGTTGGGCATCCAACTCTTGGTTTTGGCTCAAGTCATGATCTCATAGTTCCACAGCTTCAAGACCTGCATCGGGCTCCAAGTGTGGAGCCTGCTTGAGATTCTCTGTCTCCCCTTCTCCCTGCCCCTCACCCATTTGCGCTGTCTCTATCTCTCTCAAAATAGACTAATAAACTTGAAAAAAAAACAACTATTCCTGTGACTCTTTGACACTCTTAGTCAAATATCTCTCAAAGAATGAAGCAATTTTCAGAAAGATTCTTCACTAGAAAAATGTCAGCTTTAACTCAAAAGTTAACCCCAGACCTCATACATTTCAAATTTCCTTCTGACAAGCAGAAATGAGAAAAATTTGTCCACATAATTCTGGAGGAGGAAAACCTGGTATAAACTTATCCACATATCTTCAGTAATAGCCTCCCAAAACAAAGTGAAGAATGGGTTTAATATTTACAGTGCTCTTACTTTCTGAAGTCACAGGTAGAAACAAAAATGTACCATACCAAACCACTACATAAAATTCCCAAGGGATTGAGATCAAAGCTAAGAAAAGTAATAGATAGAGCAGAGGTCTCTCACACATACCACCACCACCACCACCACCATCAACACCACCAGTTTCACAATTGCCCATTTATGTATTCAGCAAGCATCCATCAAGCATTCATTGAGCATCTCCTGTATGCCCAGTAGAGTGTCAGGAACTGCATTTAAACAGCGTTATCAGTGACAACTTTGAGTTACAAACAGCAGAATCCACCCTGGCAAGTTTAAATGGCAAAAAAAAAAAAGGAACTGATGAAACAGCACTACATATCTCAGGAATCTCCAGAAGGGCCAGGAAGCCAAACCCTGAAGCTACACAGCCAGGAATGATGCTCAGCCACAGCATAGGGATGGCTCTAAGGAAAACACCACTGCACCAATACTCAGTACCTAAGACCCTTAGGACTGGAGGCCAGGAAATACGCCACTGTCAATGCCCCTGTGTATCTCCACCATCAATTTTAGCAAAAGATTGGTTCCCTCCCACGTGCCATCTCCCACATCTTACTTCCAAATCTAACCTAGGATGGGCCCTGTCACAGAGCCCAGGTCACAGGCCTATCCCCTGGCCATAAAGTAGCCTGAGATATGCATTTTCTAACTTCCATATTGAAAAGGTAAGCGATCACCAAAAGTTTGGGTGACCATAAGTGTTCACTGTAAGATATGACAGTCTGACAATATAATAGTATATAAACATAAACAAAAATAAAAATCTATAGGCAGTGATTACCAACATCATGCAGACATTCCTAAACATGATCTAATAAAAAATTTATGTTAAGCAATATACATATGATTTATCTGGCTTGAGCTTCTCTTCCCTAAAGGGTTATTTTCTCTGCCTTTTTACATAGTTTTATACTTAACATGAATCAGTCTAGTCATTATGTTAAGTAAAAAGAAAGCCAATTATATTTAAAAAATTTTTTTTTTCAACGTTTATTTATTTTTGGGACAGAGAGAGACAGAGCATGAACGGGGGAGGGGCAGAGAGAGAGGGAGACACAGAATCGGAAACAGGCTCCAGGCTCTGAGCCATCAGCCCAGAGCCCGACGTGGGGCTCGAACTCACGGACCGCGAGATCGTGACCTGGCTGAAGTCGGACGCTTAACCGACTGCGCCACCCAGGCGCCCCAAGCCAATTATATTTTAAAACATGGATTAAATATTTACATGCTAGATCTAGACTTTTGCATGTAGCATGGTAGCAAAGAAAATAGACTCTGGATTCAAATTCCAAGTCCACCATTATTAGCTGTGTGTCTTTACTTCCCTACACCTTAGTTTCTGCTTCTGCTGTACCTACTATATACAATTGTTTAGGAACATTAAAAAAGAAACGAGCATAGTACAGTTCTAAGCACTGTTGGATGTTATCCAACCACTATTTAATCTTTACAGTGACATCACACACTGGCATTGTTATTCTTGTTTGAATTTTTTTTTTAACGTTTATTTATTTTTGAGACAGAGAGAGACAAAGCATGAATGGGGGAGGGTCAGAGAGAGGGAGACACAGAATCTGAAACAGGCTCCAGGCTCTGAGCTGTCAGCACAGAGCCCGACGCGGGGCTTGAACTCACGGACCACGAGATCATGACCTGAGCTGAAGTCGGCCGCTTAACCGACTGAGCCACCCAGGTGCCCCATTCCTGTTTGAATTGATAAAAATGGAGAGCTGAAGTCACATGTCCAAGGTAACACCAGGGTGGTGTTGGAATTTGAATCTCAGTTTTCCAGTATCAAGCATGGACTCTTACGACAACACAGCCTGCTAAGGCTTAAAAGCCATTACAAAACCGGGGTACCTCGGTGGCTCAGTCGGTTAAGCACCTGACTCTTGGTTTGGGCTCTGGTCATGATCTCATGGTTTGTGAGTTTGAGCCTCATATAGGGCTCTCTGTGCTGTCAGCACAGAGCCTGTCTGGGATTCTCTCTCCCTCCCTCTCTGCCCCCCTCAGCTCACTCTGTCTCTCTCTCAAAAATAAATAAACTTAGGGGCACCTGGGTGGCTCAGTCAGTTAAGCACCGGGTGGCTCAGTCGGTTAAGCACCCGACTCTTGATTTCGGCTCAGGTCACAATCTCACAGTCCATAAGTTCAAGCCCTGCATCGGGCTCTGTGCTGATGGCTCAGAGCCTGGAGCCTGCTTCAGATTCTGTGTCTGCCCCTCTCCTGCTCATGCTCTCTCTCTCTCTCTCTCTCTCTCTCTCTCTCCCTTTCTCTCTCTTTCTCAAAAATAAACAAACGTTTAAAAATTCTTTTTAATAATAAATACATAAATAAATAAATAAACTTAAAAAAAGCCATTACAAATAAGAACTTATAATGGCTCATGTAGGTTCTCAGAAAATCTTCCCTATCCTATTAAGCAAAGTTATATTTTTCTCCATTTGCTAGAGAAAAAAAGTATTGAAGCCCAATAAAAGAATGTTCTTTCCCCAAATGGGAAAGAGCTTTAGAGCCCCAAATATGTAGAACTAGAAGCTTAAACGCCAACCATTTTAGTCTCCTGGAACTTATTTCACCCAGGACTATTTCACCTTTCTTCAGGTTTAACCCTGCTTCCCTTTGCCTCTTTTGTCTTCCATCATTATAGTCAGGACTTGGAGCCAACAGTGAGGCAGCCACAAACTCTAGGTGTTATCCAGGCAAAATGCAAGAGGAGAGAAAACTTGACAATTGCCCAACTGGCAGCACTCATAGTTATATTAGTATTTCCCAAAGAGTATTTCCTGGAACACGTAGTTTCTTGGGATGCTAACAGATACTCCACAAAGAAAGTGTTCCTTGGTCAAGTAAATTTAGGGAATGCAGGAGCAAACAAAGTTAAACAGGTTTGCTCAGAACTTTTGATGTGCTAATGAGCATAGTGAGGCCACAAAATGAGGGTATGGTAAGCAGTGATGATTTTTTCAACCACAAAATCCTTTTTTCCCAAAGAATCAAGTAGGATTAGTGAACCATAGGACACATTTGAGAAACACTGAGGGACAAAAAAGATTTGTCATCACAGGAAAAAAAAAAAAAAAAGAGAAAATTCAAATGTGACAGGAAGCTTCCAACACCACCTCAGGGAAGAAGGGATTTGACCCCTGGGCTCAAATATCCAGCTTGCTTGGCATGAATTCTGATACTATAGAAGGGCAGGTCAAGTTAAATGATTCAATGCACTCAATATTGATATTGACATGATCACTGCCCATGCTCAACATGCAACCTTCTGATTGTATTTTAGCTTCCTCTGTAGCCATCCTACAAAGAGAAGTGATATAAAGCTGATATAAATGCCTGGTGCACTCAAGAATTATATTTCTTGTTGTAAATTAATACAAATATTCCATCCAGTCAACTTAGCAGATAATTTCTCAGTGTAAGTCAAACCATTGTCACTTGGGAGTTTTGCGGGCATGAGATAGTCTTGAAGCGTTCTTAGGTACTAACAAAATCCAGTTTCCAAGCCTGCAAATGTTAAGGGCAGCTAGAACCTGGGTCCTATTGCCTTCGCCAATGAAATGTAACTTCTAGGTACTACATAGGCATCCCTTCGAGGGTTTGTTGTGCTCCTTTAAAAGTAAACATTAAGATCCCTTATGCTTTAGCTTTGGTTTGCTGCCCCCTATAACCTTAGATTCTTGAATAAATAGCTTTGAAAGGAAAATACAATTTTCCTGATTTGCCTTATTTACCAATGAACATCTCTAGGGTTCAAGTTTTGAAAGCAGGTACCCAGGTAAGCACAGTTCTCTTACTCTAACCAGCAAAATCTCAACATGCTAAAACCAAATGAACTCTGCAGTGCCACAAACAGCAAGCATGCATCTCTAATCCTGTGGGCAGGAGTCAATGTTCCATCCTGAACTTGCCAAGCTACAAGTTGGAAAGTCCATGTAAGGAGCCATCTCTGCACTGGTCAGTTGGCTGTGCCCACAGGGATGCCTGGATTGTGAGTCTCTCCTGGAGAAAGGCCGGGGTGCTGGGGAGATCATTTTCATGAATACACTTACACTCCTCCTTTGAACAAGCACACCTGTTTTCTCTACTAACTCTGCTGCTTCGGTCACTTATGCTCTAGGGAAAGCAGTTGTAAGAAATAGCAGATGCAAAATTTACACAGCAGAGAGCATTCCATCCCTTCAGTTTACAAATTCTGCAGAAAACGACCCAAGTGGTGCAGGACTATTTTATGAACTGTGACCTCAAGCCGCTCATTGAAAATGCAGTTACTATCAAATTGTTCTTTGCAGATTTCCATTTTAAATGATAAACACATTTTGGGTTAGTTACACTTGAACCAGTCACACTTGCATTACAATACTCTTTGCAAAATGTTCATATTGTATAATATTACATTATTGCCTCAATTTTACAGATGGAGAAACTAAGGTACAAGCATCTTGTCCAAAATTTCTGCAAAATGACACAGAAAATATAAGACTGCTGTCTATTGCAAATGGCAAGATATAAAAGGGAACTACCATAAAGGAGGGTGATTGGAGTTGTAAAGTTTGTAGTGTGTTCTCTCTGGGCCAGAATCTCCTTTCAGATGGATTTGCCTGGTGAGACTTGCATGAAATCGACCTCTGAGGATAGAGTCTGGCTCTCTGTTATCATGAATGTTATTATTAAAATGAGAAAAGTGCCCCCTGGCCATTTCTAGTTCAGTGACTCGAAAATGGGGAATACGATTATTCAAAAAGTATCAAAGGTAGATAATCCAAGCAAGAGGAAAAAATACAAATTACAAATTGGAAATTGTTTTATTTCTAGGTTTCCAGCAGAAAGGATTCAAACAGGCAGAGCTTCTGCACACATCAGAGAAGGATCCTGGCTTGGGCAGGTGAATAAAGGGGGAATAGTCCTCAAATAAGGACAAATGAGAGACAGTATGAGAGTGGAGAACAGGGGAGGATCCAGGTCTGAAGGCAATGGATGAATAAGAGACTCTTTAAACTATTCATCAATAAGTACAATTGTTTGATTATTTTAAGTAAGACTTCTGCATTTAATAAGGAGCACTGTGAGTTTAAGAGAGTGTATTTTAATTTCTCCACGTTTACTTCACAACAGACATTTAAAAGTTTTTTAACATTTATTTATTTTTGAGAGACAGAATGGGACCAAGTGTGAGTGGGGTAGGGGCAAAGAGAGAAGGAGACACAGAATCTGAAGCAGGTTCCAGGCTCCAAGCAAGCATTCAGCACAGAGCCCGATGCAAGGCTGGAACTCACGAACCGTGAGATCATGACCTGAGCCGAAGTCAGATACTTAACCGACTGAGCCACCCAGGCACCCCACAACAGACATTTTTAAATTCAAGACATGTTTTCAGTATAAAACCTGGCCCTTCTCTCACATTGGTGGTCCTTCAACCTGGCTGCACATCAGACTTACCTGGGGAACTTGTTAAAAGTCAATTCAGGACATATCTACTGATTCTGAATTTCCAGGGCTGCTGCCTGGAATTGGCATTTTTTCAATAGTTTCTTGGTCACCAATGTTATTTGGAGACTTCTGCCTTAGATATGCCAGTATCAGGGTAGCCTGAAAAAATGTGTGACTGTGGGATCTGACTTACGTAGTCCACAGCACCTTCCTTCCTTCCTTACATAGTCCACAGCACCTTCACAATGTCTCACCAGGGCTCCTTGTCCACCATTTTAGCCCCTCTGCTTGCTGCCCCCTGGAATCTATTCTCCTTCTTTATGTCCTGTGCCCCCCACATAGCTCATGGGGGATGTTACCCTTCCTGGATGAAACTATGCTCCTAGCACTCCCTGCCTGGTGAACGCATCCAGAGTGGGGGAACCCAGGTCACTCTTCTGCCATGGCTGTTGGATGCACCATGTCAGGGGAAGGGCCCTCCTCCCATAAGGTTTAAAATTTTTCATCAAGTCACCAAAAAAAACGGCTGCTATGCATTTAAATGATGTTTCCAAAATTTCTTTTCTGCAGGAATTTGGTACCAGTTTTCTTGAGACTCAGGTGGAGAGAGGTGAGGGTATCTATCTTTGGACCAAGATGAATAGATAATTTGAGTGATGTCACCCCACGTGATCCTGGGAACCATCCCTCCCTTACCACCTTTACCCCTTCACAGGTATCCCCTGCTTTCTCAGGAATAGTGGGGCTGTTCTTATTGGTCTTCTTTGTCAGGCTTTCTTAGGTGGTTCTACAGGCCTCATGGACATATGCTCCTGGCAGCCTGCTCTAGAATAACCAAATGCCCTAGAGAGCCCACAAAATAATAAGATATCTCTTTACAAGAGAAATGTCTTCTGATGCTTGACTTCATATACTGCTCTTCTTCCTAGTGGTATCTGAAAGTGCAGATATATAGTCCCCAAAGACCCTGGAAACCCTTCCAGGTTCTATGTGGCATCTCTCCTCTTCATATCTCTCTCTCCACTTTTTCTTGAGAGGTTAGTGCCACAGACCTGTTGTTACACAAACTGTTAACAATTGCTTTATGCAAAGGGTTCCATAGTGAAATCTATTTGGGAAACACTAGGTTAAAAACAAGTTACTCAGTGGCACCTGGATGTGTAAGTCAGTTAAGTGTCTGAATCCGGTTTAGACTCAGGTCATGATCTCACACTTTGTGAGATCAAGCCCCACATCTGGCTCTGTGCTGACAGCACAGAGCCTGCTTAGGATTCTCTCTCTCTCTTTCTCTCTCTCTCTTTCTCTCTCTCTCTCTCTCTCCCCCCTTTGCTCCTCCCCCACTCATTCTCTCTCTCTCTCTCTCTCAAAATAAATAAATAAACTTTAAAAAAAGGTTACCCAAATCCAACAATGGTTAAAAGAATTAAACACAACAACTAAGTGGGATTCATCTCAGGTATGCAAGGCTAGTTTAACACTCAAAAATCAACTAACATAATCTATAACATCAATGATTTTAAAAACAAAAATCACACAATTATATCAATAGATACAGAAAAAGCATTTGACAAAATCCAATAGCTGTTCATGACAAAAACCCTCAGTATACTAGGAATAGAGGGAAACTTGCTCAACTCGGTAAAGAATATCTACAAAAACCTACAGCAAACATCTTACTTAGTACTTGAAGCTTTCCCACTAGTATTAAGGATGTTTCCTCTCACTACTTTTTTCGATATCTTACTGAAAGTTCTAGCTAATGTAATAAGACAAGAAAAGGAAATAAAAGACATACATATTGAAAAGAAAAAAATAAAAATGTCTTTGTTCACAGATGACATGATCATCTATGTAAAAAATTTGAAAGAATTTACCAAAAAAATCCTGGAACTTGTAAGCAATTATAGCAAGGTTGTAAGGTACAAGGTTAACATACAAAAAGTCAATTGCTTTCCATATGTCAGCAATGAACAAGTGGAATTTGAAATTAAAAACACATTATCAATTATGTTAGCATTCAAAATATGAAATACTTAGGTATACATTTAATGAAGTATGCATTAGATCTACATGAGAAAAACTACAAAACTCTGATGAAATCAAAGAAGAACTAAATGAATGGAGAGATAATTCATGTGCATGGAAGATTCATATTGTCAAGATGTCAGTCCTTCCCAACTTGATCAGTAGATTCTATGCAATCCCAATCAAAACCCCAGCAAGTTATTTTGTAGATATTGACAAACTAATTCTTAAGTTTATGTGCATAAGCAAAAGCCCCAAAATAACAACTTAATATTGAAGTAACAGAATAAAGTTGGAGGACTGACATCTGACTTTAAGACTTATTGTAAATCTACAGTAATCAAGACAGCTTGGTATCAGCAAAGGAATAGGCAAATAGGTCAATGGAACAAAATAGGGATCCCAGAAATAGAGTCACATAAATATAGTCAATTATCTTTGACAAAGGATAAAAAAACAATACAATGGCACAAAGATAGTCTTCCCAAAAAATGGTGCTTGAACAACTGGACATCCAGACACACACAAAAAAATAATAATAATCTCAACATAGGCCTTATACCTTTCACAAAAATTAGCTCAAAATGGATTACAGACCTAAATATAAAATCCAAAACTATAAAACTCCTAGAAGACAACATAGGAGAAAATCTAGATGACTTTGGGTTGGGCAGTGACTTTTTAGATACAACACCAAAGGCATGATCCATGAAAGAAATAATTGGTAAGCTAAACTTCACTAAAATTAAAAACCTCTGGATCTCTTTTGCACTGCTGGTGGGACTGCAAACTGGTGCAGCCACTCTGGAAAACAGTATGGAGGTTCCTCAAAAAACTAAAAATAGAACTACCCTATGACCCAGCAATTGCACTACTAGGTATTTACCCAAGGGATACAAGTATGCTGTTTTGAAGGGACGCATGCACCCCAATGTTTATAGCAGCACTATCAACAATAGCCAAAATATGGAAAGAGCCCAAATGTCCATTGACAGATGAATGGATAAAGAAGATATGTTATATGTATATGATGGAGTATTACTTAGCAATCAAAAAAAAATGAAATCTTGCCATTTGCAACTATGTGGCTGGAACTAGAGGGTATTATGCTAAGCAAAATTAGTCAGAGAAAGACAAATATATGACTTCATTCATATGAGGACTTTAAGACACAGAACAGATGAACATATGGGAAGGGAAGCAAAAATAATATAAAAACAGGGAGGATGACAAAACATAAGAGACTCTTAAATATGGAGAACAGAGGGTTACTGGAGGGGTTGTGGGAGGGGGGGATGGGCTAAATGGGTAAGGGGCATTAAGAAATCTACTCCTGAAATCACTGTTGCACTATATGCTAATTTGGATGTAAATTTTAAAAGTAAAATTTAAAAAAATTAAAAATAAATAAAAACCTCTGCTCTGTGAAAGACAATGTCAAAATAATGAGAATAAAGGGCACAAAATGGGACAAAATATTTGCAAAGACCCATGTGAT
This sequence comes from Prionailurus bengalensis, assembly GCF_016509475.1. Lineage (NCBI taxonomy): Eukaryota > Metazoa > Chordata > Mammalia > Carnivora > Felidae > Prionailurus > Prionailurus bengalensis. Next base: position 102,373,828 of record NC_057355.1, read on the forward strand.
TGTTATCCAAAGAACTCTTAAAACTCAAGAAGAAAACAAGCAACCTGATTAACAAATGGGCCAAAGATCTTAACAGATACCACACCAAAGAAGATGTATAGATGGTAAATAACCATATGAAAAGTTGTCCCACATCATATGTCATCAGGGAAATGCAAATTAAAGAATAATGAGATATCACTACATATCTATTAGAATGGCCAAAATCCAGAACACTGACAATACGAAATGCTGGCAAGAATGTAGAGCAACATGAACTTTCACTCATTGCTAGTGGGAATATAAAGTGATACAGTCACTATTGCAGATAGTTTGGCAGTTCTTATAAAATTAAACATAGTCTTTTTTTTTAGTTTACGTATTTATTTATTTATTTTGAGAGAGATAAAGCAGGATTGGGGCAGAGAGAGTAGGAGAGAGAGAATCCCAAGCAGGCTCTGTCAGTTCAGAGCCCAATGCAGGGCTTGATCTCACAAACCATGACATCATGACATGAGCTGAAATCAAGAGTTGGATGCTCAACCCACTGAGCCACCCAAAATTAAACATATTCTTACCATATGATCTAGCAATTGCACTCCTTGGTATTTACCCAAATGAGCTGAAAACTTACGTCTACAAAACAAAACAAAACCTCTGCACATGCATGTTTATAGTAGCTTTATTCATAACTTCTAAGACTTGGAAGCAACCAAAATGTCCTTCAATAAATGAGTGGATAAATAAACTATGGCACATCCAAACAATGGAATATTATTCAGTGCTAAAGTAAATGAGCTATCAAGCCATGAAACGATAGTGAGGAACCTTAAATGCATACTACTAAGTGAAAGAAGCCAAACGAAAAAGACTACATACTATATGATTCTAACTATATGACATTTTGGAAAAGGCAAAATTAAGGAGACAAGAAAAAGGTCAGTGGTTGCCAGAGATTGGTGGCGAAGGGTGAAAAGGTGGAGCACAGAGGACTTTTAGAGCAGTGAGGTTATGCATGTGTTGGAGCAGGGGGCTTTTTATTATAGAGCATACTCTCAATTACATTGTTTAATAAAAAATAAGTAATTAGATTAATAGAATAAAATCAAACTAATTTGGGATATTTATACAATTCACCTGACAGAGCTGGTTTAAGGGGGGAAAAAAAGGCAGAGAGACAAAGGAAGTTAGCCCAGGCTAATAGCAAAGTTAGCCTTTGCTAATTGCAAAGGAGCTTTTTAAAAGACAATTTTAAAAAATCATAGAGTAAATGTTCCATGTGGAGATGCCAACTATTCGTGTAGAGAATGATAAAAAACAAAGCCTTCTAATATGCTGTAAATGACTAACTGTGGCTTGGGATAAACAGATTTTAAGCATAGCTGTGCCTGAAACAGAGAGGTGAGAACTGTGTGCAGTTTCAACCCATGTTAGAGGACTCAGAAAGAAGGCTTGGATGTCACAGACATGGTTGAAAAGTTTTAATAAAATGGTTTCAGGGTTGCCTGGGTGGTTCAGTTGGTTAAGCGTCTGACTTCAGCTCAGGTCATGATGTCACAGTTTGTGAGTTCAAGCCCCGCATAGGGCTCTCTGCTGTCAGCACAAAGCCTCACTTTGGATCCTCTGTCTCAATCTCTCTCTGCCCCTCCCCCACTCTCATACACGCGCACCCTCTCTCTCTCTAAAATAAATAAACATTAAAAAAATTGTTTCATAAACTTTGATAGTGAAAAATGCAATATTTCTAATTTAAATTATTTTATATGGCAGGTGATTTTGAATATGTATATTAAACTACATTAATAAGCTACATATATAAGTAGACAAGTGACTAATTCATCTGTATCCCCATAAGTTAATATAACCATTTTATTTTTTGAAAGATCTTTTCATTGGAAAAGTGAAAATTTCCTCTATATTCAGAGTCTTTTTAAGCCCCAGAAATATACATTTAGGTGTATTATAGGCCACCATCAAGGCCTGCTTTTGAAAGAGTCTCTTCTAACTCCCTGGATTGTTAGAATCCCTACAGGCCTTTGTATCTCTATTCTGGTACTTACCACAGGCCACTTTCCAAATGGATAGCCTACCTTCCTTGATTCAATGAGTTCTTTCTGCAGAAAGAAGGCTATAAGGAAAATGTACTAATACTAATAAGAAAATGTTAGATGTAGAAGCATACATTATTCTTTTTTCTAATATCCCCAATCTGTGAGTGAGATCCTCTCTCTCCCAGTTAATAGTTGTATATTCAGAATATTATTTTTGGGGGGTTTGTGACATAATATTATGAGTTAAGAACCATTTATCATATACTCCCTTTGCAATACTCTTCCCCACCCAGCGAGTCCCCTTCCCCGTATGTCTTTTCTTGGACCCATGCTTGGGGAGAAAGACAAGTTATCAACACCACATAATTATCAAGTGCCCAATCTATTAGGAAGAGATAAATCTGTAATTAAGCAAAGCATCAACTTTCCCCTTAGGTACAGGATTCAAGAATCCTGTCATAGACTAAGTACTTCAAGCAACTGTGCCAAAAATAGAACCCACAAACCAGATACAAATATTAGTTTTTTATGTTAAATGTTAGTATTATTAGTCCTTTAAATACGACTGCTGTTGTCTCTATAGACTTACAAGCATTATATAATTTATTTCTTCATCAAACAAAATCCTTGGCTGTGACTTCATCAAGAATGGAACAAAGGGAGTCCTGTACAGCCTCTTCCACCTTACACTAGCTCATTTTGGGTACAATATCTCTTCCATCCTCCAAAAAGGGATTTGGAGCACTAATTATATTAAGCACATTTTTCCCTTCTCATTACAGATGTAGGCAACTGAGGGTTGCTTTAATGGCATTGACCGGCAGGAGGAAGCCCAGTGTTCCTCAACCCTTTCTTTTCTCTGCCAGGCCAACACACCCCATCAGGGGAAAAAGTACAACTTCACTGCCGTTTCAAGGACAAGTTGCCCTGGAACAAGTGAGCAAGCCGACTCTTGAAAAGACTCTGGAAAAGCAAACAGTGGAATATGTTGGGTGCGTCAACCCTACGCAGGTTTTCTCACTTCCCACTGATGCTCTTCCCTGCTTTGGATTGCCAGACGTGACTCCATCATGCCTAGCCCATCCCCAGCCCTAGTTGTGTCCATTCCCTTCTCCTACTGCTCCAAAAACCTTAGTCCAGAAGACACATAAGCATCCTGCCTATCTAAACAAATATTCTAAAATCTATTCCCAACAATAATTTTCAAGACAGTTACAGTATGGGAGTGGTGGGGGAAAAGAAGAACAGGGCTCAGAGATCATCCAGTCCAGGGATTGCAAATTCAAATTCCCAGTGGGGTCAGGGAGGTTCTGTAAATGAGTGAAGCAAGCCATGTATGAGACAACAGGGAGTGATGAGGCAAACTGCCTAACAACATCTTTCTGATTCCAACCCAAGATACCCATTTCACAGATGAAGAAGCTTAGTCCCAAAAAAGTGAAGTAATTTGTCAGGATGAAAATTCAGTTTAGCTTGTTTTCCACTAAACAGGTTGCCCTTAGGTAAGAAGGGAAGATTATAACTTTCCCCAAACCAAACCTGCAGGTCTCCTATTTGGGGGTACATAGAATCTGTGATTTAGGGTAAAATGCCACCCTCCTGGATACGTGCCTTGCCAGTCTTACTCCACCCCATGGGCTGTGGCCAAGGCTGCATTTGTTCTCAGGAATGTGCTGTCTAGGGAAGATTCCTGGGATGTGATCTGTGGTCAGTGAGAAAGCCCTTTTGATCCCAGCCACAAGAATGCAGCTGAGTTCAGAATCCCTCTCTCCATAAATCAGAGTCCTCCCGGGAATCACTGGGCGTGGCTCCCCACGCAGGTGCCCGACTCTTCCAGAAATCCTAAGGGGGCATTCCCTCACTTTGAAAGTCTTCTAAGGGCTGCTGGAGTCAAAATGGTAAATCCATAAGACTCTGCATTCACATACAAATTCTTCCCGACTTTCCGGGCATCTGTTTTGTTCATTCTTAAGAGCCAGGTGTGAGCGGCTGTCTGCTTTGCTTCTGTGTGCTATTTCGTGTCTAACCTTCAACTCTGAATTTGGCTCAGCTTGTGAACACTGGCCAAAGAGTTCTGTGTGTATACTGCTTTTAATTTGTCCAAGCATGCAGAAGGAAGCAGCAATTCATATAGTTTAAGAAGTCAGAATACTGCCACAGCCTCAGACTGTGGGTCCAGCGAGCTAACCAGAGACTGGCTGGTGAATTTGAAAGTCCCCGTCCAGGGGACTGCCATGTGCACACTGCCCAAGTGCCCCCGGGAGTGAGCTCTTCCCTTCACCGGCAACAAACTCCCCTCCCCCCATCCCACACAGACCAGCATGGGGTCGGCGTGTGAATACCTGCCAGGAAGACATGCCCCAGGTCTGGTTTCAGAGGCTCAGATACTCACGGCAGCCATGCGGTTCTTCAATGATTCACACCTGAGGATGCTTAACAGTGCACATTTTAGCTCCCACATCCATGCAGATACAGCAATAGTAGCATTTACCAACTACTCAACGGGTGTTCAGTACCCATTACTCTACCCATTTACTTTACTCACTTCACCCTTTTGGTTCCCAAGTGCTTTACAAAAATTATTTCATTTCAATTCCCACAACAACCCTTTCTAGTAGAGTTCTGTAAATGAGTGGGGCAAGCCACACTCACCACCATTACAATCTCCATTATGTGACTGGGGAAACTGAGGTTTAGAACAGTGAAGTTAATTTGCCCAAGTTCACCAAACTAACAAATAGTGAAGCAAAACTTAGAATGCACTTATTCTGATTGCAGGGAACCACAAAACTAGAAATGCACATTTCCAGAGAGAAATCTCACCCAGGAGTGTACACCTTTGAAATATGCCTGAGCAGTTGTCAAATGGAGACGCAAAGGCTCCTCCAGGACAATGGGGGCTTCCAAGTCACACGCAAAGAGGGAAGAAGGAGTGGGCACCAGTTCTGGTGGGACTCAAGGAGCCCCAAATCCATGTACACCTCATGGACGAACAAGGAGATACAGGCAGCCTCCTTGTGCTGGTGGCAGAGGATACAGGTGTCGCAGGTGAAGGCCACATCCACCTGGCACCAACCTCAAAGAGGTAGGATCGGGTCTGGTGATCTTGGAAAAGCTACAGGTGATTTAGGTACACCGGATGTACCTAAACACACTTGTCTGGTAGAAAATCTGTCTACTCTCTTATGCACATAGGGTGAGTGTCTTCTAGGAGTTTCCTTGAGGCCAGAGGAGGTCTGGGCACATGTCACCAGGTCAGAGCAGGCCAGGGCAGTATGAGGTGGGTCTCGGCAGTAAGGCTGCAGTCTGCCCAGACCTTTCCATTGCCTGCTTCTCTGTCTTCCTTCTCTCCCTGAGTCTCAGAAATGACTCAGAGGAGCAACTAAGGTGACTCAGAGAGAAGTCCTTTCAATTTCCTAAGAAAACATGTGCACGGCCAACAACGAGGTGCATTTCCTTGTAGCCGTGTTATTTTAAAGGCAAATATGTCTCCAGAATGGAGCCACCATGCTAGCCCTGGGCCAAATCACACTGCGGGCCATTTTTAGTGGAGAGAGTCTATTTAAAATACATCCAAGCAGGGTTTAAAATGTTGATTTACTCTTCTTAGAAGCTGAATCACACCATGAGGATTGGTGGAATCAAATAAGAAATTCTGAGACTAGTTATTATAAGTGGGACAAACCCAGTTGCGGGGGATGCTGGCAGACAGAGCCATGGGGCACGGCCCGTGTGACTGTTCTGCGGGCCCAGTGCTCCAGGATGCAAAGGCAGGGACTGTGCAAACCCATTTCTGTCCTCCCCACTTACCCTGGCTCCCTGCTTCTGGCCACTCTGCCCCCTTTAGTACCTCTCCCAGATGGAGAGTTAAGAGGAGGTGAAGTTAAAATAGTCATCTTTGCTCTTTTAAGTGGCTAAATAAACATGACTTATATAATGACCAAATGTAATATAATACTTATACAATGCAATTATAGTACTTATATAATGACCAATAGAGGTGCCATATATAATGCTCAAAACTATCTGCATAATTATTTCCTTTATAGTAACCATATACTTCTCTCTGTCTTCTCAAAATACTCCAGAAACCCAAGAAAGTTAAACAGTTCCATTTTTTCTGTTAACAGGAGGTATTAGGGCCTCCATGGGACTTATCTTAGTCTGTTCAGGCTGCTATAACAGAATACCATAGTCTGGGAGGCTTATAGACAACAGAAATTTATTTCTCACAGGTCCTTAGGCTGCAAAGTCAATGACCAAGGCACTGGCAGCTTCAGTGCTTGGTAAGGACTAGCTTCCTGGTTCATAGATGGCCATCTTTTAGCTGGGTCCTCACATGATGGAAGGGGCAAGAGAGTTCTTTGGGGTCTCTTATAAAGGCATTAATTCCATTCATGAGGGCTCTACCCTCAAGATCTAATCACCTCCCAAAGGCTCCACCTCCAACTACCATCACCTTGGGGATTAGATTTCAACATATGGATTCTGAGGGGACACAAGCATTCAGTCTATAACAGGCCTTATGATAGTTTTCTTCTTACTCACTTGCCTGGGATGAGGCTCAAACAAATGGATGTGGAGGAATCAGCTCTATTGTGCTTTCTGCTCAGTCCTTGTCCTCTACCCAATCGAAAAGTGATAGTGCCTTTCCTTTAGACTTCTTCTTCCTTCTTTTCCCTTGATAGACACCCTTACCCTACTCTTGAATGCCATCTGACAAGTTAATTCATACTAGTCACAGGGTATGAGCAACTTGATGGACATCGACACCAAGGTATCATATTCTGAAAGAGACAAGGAAATTCTAACCTGAAAGGACCTCCTCCAATTGTTAACAGCTAGCACCTGTGTGAGAGGGCCTCTTGGGTACACAGATCCCCTCTTGTATGACATGTGCCTGGGGCCAGGCGGGGATCTGAGTGAGCAAGGCCGAATGGCTGGGGAGGGCGGGGGTCTGGGAACCGGAGAGCACATATCCAGCCCTTTACGGGGGTAGCAGGTGTGCAGCCGTGACCACAGACAGTTATCTCCTTGTGAAAATGCTAGCCCTGTTCTCAGAGACTCCAATGATTCAAGAAAAGGCAGAAATACAGATTTTTATGTGAAATGTCAACATTTTTACGTTAGTTCATAATTCGGCTGAAAAACAGAAAAATAAAGCATACCCGGGCAAACAACCCTTGTCAACCAGCTGGTATGGCTCTCAGGTTGCCAACTTGCTCACTCTTTGCCCGGTCATGTGAATATTTGGGGTCTGAGCACCATATGAAAGACTGCTGGTCACAAACAGTATGAAGAGCAAAGAGATTTTCATGCCCACTTCCTACTTCAGTCAGTGGAGTTGAGGATCCCACCCCCAAGAAACAACACAGTCAAGACTTATTTGAAACACAAGCTTTTTCCTAGTGGGTTTGAGGCCCAGGATTCTGCCTATATCTATGCAATAGAGTACATGTACTTCTTCTGTACTTTTTCATCCACCTCCAGAAGCCTGCCACCCGGCCAATGTGACATTCAAGACAATCCAACATCTGGCTCTGAGATTCTGCCTGAACTCATTGCTGTCACCCGCATGCCTCCCTCACCTTCTGTTCTGGGGACAAAGCTGAATCTGGAAAGTTGAATTCTCCAATGGCTACCATGTTCCAATATTTGAGAGGCTGGAGAGATTAAGCCTTTCAATGCTCAAGGTTATTTCCTTAATTAATAGAAATTCCTAATTACAGAAACATTTTCATACAAATGTCCCAGTATCAGCCCTGAAGTTGCAGTCTGAGAATGACCCATTTTTCTCTCTAGTAAGGAATATTTTCTTAACACTTTGTGCTCACAGTTCCCAACATGCAAAGTAGAAACACACTGGATCTTCATATGTAGAAAACATATGTAGACATATGTAGACATACGTAGAAAAGGTAAAGTGCATAAAGGGAAATTTTTAATTCAGTGCTTCGAATGTCTGTAGAGTTCACCCCTAAGAATTTCAAGTGACTACTGACCTCTGAGAAGAAGCCTTCAGGGGAGCTGACAAAGGCTCAAGACAGTTTCCTAAAGTCAGTTGTCTTAACTATCCGGTCCCCCAGATCTTCTGGTTGTCCAACCATAACATTTCCAAAAGCTGTCACTTCTTTCTGTGGGACATATCAGGCTAAATTCAAGTTAAACTGAAGAAGAAGGAGGTAGAAACCCTCAAATGCCTTAGAATGTGTCCCCCAATCTTATTATGGAAAACAAGGGCTACAAAAACAGGTTTGTTTAACTTTTACATTCACTGGCTGAAAGAATAAAATGAAAGCAAGCTATTGTGTTCCTCTTCAGATTAGCCCTCTAGTCTGTCACTGTAATACTGATTAGTAAACAATGTCCATAATTAAACTGTTGTCAGAGACACAAATGCCCCACGAGCCTGAGCTAATGAGGCGGCATTCAACTCCTTTACAAAGGCCGACCAAATACAATCCCAGGAATGTTAATGCTGCCAAGTATCTGGGAGGCTCTCAACAGTGGGAAGACCACTGAGTTGAGGTAATTAAGTCTCCACAGCCCGCTAGAGAGTTCTGTCCCAATGCTATTTGTTTGTTTAGGACATGTGCTTAGGTGCAAGGAATTGGAAATCTCTGAAACCAAATTGAGCACATTGGGCATCAAAGCACCCCAAGTCCTCTGCTGAGGCCTGTGACATTAATGTGCATGACAAGGGGGCAAGGGGGCCACAGTCTCCTAATTGTTCCAGAGACCTTTTAGTCTGGGGGGGAGACTAGATGTCTTGGTATTTATGTAATTAATTGCACTGAAATCCTCCGTGCAAGGTTCCCTTGAAGTCTGGCTGTATGTTAAATAGGGCGCAATAGATTTACTAGAGAATACTTTTCCATTCTTTTTGCTCTGGGAGATAGATGCTTCTCCATTAAATACCATCATGCTGAATTATTTTGCCTAGAAACTGGAGAATCACATCTATTCTTCAATTCTAAAGAGTATTCCCCCTAGGAACATTTTATTTTCCTCTCTGTTTTTCTTGGATTCTCTTGAAATTTCCAATATGTGGCCCAAATCACATTGCAATAAGGAATATCACATCAGGGGAGCCTTTTTAAATGAGGAGTCCCGCACACGACCATTTCCGCCACATGTCCACATTCATTATGTACTCTTACCAGCCGGCAGGCCCCTCTACCATGGACCCATGGCTGCCAACATCCTTTCAGTTATTTCTGAAGCTCCAAGAGGGGATCCAGATCCTGCCCCCTGGTGCACAGCGTCTTCCATCTAGAAGGGTTTTTTCCCCAATGACAAGGATGGGAGAGGGAGGGAACTACACACCTGATGTTCTAGCAACATTTCACTGCAGCCTTGAGGATGTCATCAGGAGGTCAAGCTCCCTGGGGGGACAAGATTATGACACTTCTCTATTCCCAGAGATCAAAGGAAAACCAATTCCTTTCACAAAACTTGGAGAAAGGCAGGAAAAATGCTCGACCTGCCACAATTTAGCTCTGTCCATTCATTTATTCATTTGGAAACGTTGATGCAAACCCACTGCAAGCCAGCCCCTGGGGATGAAGAGATGAGCAAACAGAAACAACTCTCTCACTCAGAGAATTGATTGCCTACTGGGGGAGACAAATATTAACCAAATCAGTACACACTTAGCCATGAAAAGTGCTCTGTGGAACAACAAGAACAAAACCAGAATGCTAAGCAGGCCACTTAAACAGGCTGGGTGTCCTTTTCCATATCTGTTAAATGCCAGGTGCTAACAGGAGTTACTCCTAGGTGGTAGAGGAGAATTTAGTGTTTTATTTGATTATAGCTCTCTGATCTTGAGCAATTGACTTAAACTCTCTGAGCCTCGGTTTCCATACCCTAAAACATGGGTAATGACAGCCTCTTCCTCACTGGCTGGGCAGTAAGTATCAGATAAGATGAACTTCCAGAGTGGGTGCATATAACAGAGCAGATACCCTAAAGATATGTTATGTCTACAAACAAATGAAAATATGTCAAGTTACACATGTTTTCTTGTTTTTGTTTTTGTTTTTGTTTTTGTTTTTAATGAGGGGTTTGCTCCAGGCAATCTCCACTGCCCTAGCACCTGTCAGAACAAGGATCCCATCACTACAATTTACAGCCAGTCTTCATGTACAACTGGCATTCTAGGTCTCTTGTCTAGGGCAACATTGGATTCTGCTTTGGAGAGCAGCAGACCCACCCTCTAAGTGCCCTCTGATGTTTGTCTTCACAACTCTCCTGTGATGGTTTTCTCTCCCCACAATGCCTCTATTCCAAAGGAGATATGATGGCGCTCAGGAAATTGTTTGGGATTCAGAAGCTGGGATTGAGGAAAGGTGGTAACCTTTTCTTCTGCACCCTGTCCCCTTAATTCGAGCTCTACCCGAGCCTGAGGTTTAATCATAACTACAAATATCACTGGTCACGAAACAACCTGGCCTTGTGGAAAACACAGCCACAGAACTTAGCTCACTGACCTCTTATGACAATGCATTCCATAAACTTTATGGATGGCTTTTCAGCCTTTAAAATATGGTTAAGTAAATAAATAACTTAACCAGCCCCAAATTCCTACACACCCCATTTCTTCTAAGTTTTGTGAGGGCAACCTCTGGCAAAACTCAACAAAAAGAAAGAATGACCCAGTCATACTCCTTTGCACATAAATATCAGGAACTACTCACCAAGATGCTTCCCAGACGGTGTGCTGGAAAACACATCTACCTATGGCTCCATGGGGCCCTTTGCTGGTCCTCTCTCTCCTTCTGGAAACAGTAATGTCCTGGAAGGAGGTAGTGAAGATTGCACTATTCAATTTCAAGCTAATTGGAAACTAGAAACTTTACTTAAAATTTAAATAATGGTGTAAAATACTCTATTTTCGTTTGACTCCACCTCAGACATTTTGCAGCCAGCCCATAGGATGGGCCTCTTCTTTCCCAACTCTACCAAAAAAGGAGAACTGTTCCATTATTGTTAACATGATAGATTGTCCTTAAATGTATTGTCTATTGCCTCACTTAGGTTTAAAGAGTCCATTTTAATATAGGCAAAGTTTTAACCAAAGCTCATATCCAAAAGTGAAAGTTCTGCCACAGTGGGAAACACAGTGGAATCTCTGCTCCACTGTGTATAAGCTGTGTACTTACCATAAGGGTAAGAAGAATATCTATCATGAGAGGGTGAGAAAGGAACAGGCCTTATTTCTACGGAGCAGAAGTTTGAGGAAGGCCTAGGAGGATGTGTCTGGGCTGAGTGCTTGCCTCTTACCCTGTGAAGAAGGATGTGTGGAATATGAAACAAGAGATAATCAGGCCTCAAAGTTCCAAGCATGCACTGGCATCAGGTGGCTTTACTGTGAACACCACCTGGGGCCCCAAGGAGAATCTGAGGCCAAAAGGAAAAGCCATTTTCCTGCCTGATCTGAAGGATGAAGCCAATGTCAGCACAGACCCCAGAAGCTGTGCTGAGGCCCAAGGACCAAGACATGAGTCAACGTGGGTTGCAAAGCAGGTAAAAGTGAGGACATTGCCATCTGCCCTCAAGCTTGCACACTCTGTCAACTCCCCACATCGCAAAGCAAACCATAGAGCACAGACGGCAGAAGCACAAAAAGGAACAAAAAAATCAGTTGTGATAATGGATCTCAATATTACAATCGGCAAGTCTTGAGGTCTCTATCTCAAAAATATCTGGAATCTATCTGCATCTCTCACCCTGTCTCTTATGACAAAACCTTCTTTTCCCTGTTCTACCAAGACAGACTCCATCCTGCTCTCCCAGTATGCCCCATGTTGCTGGCAGCCTCTCCACAGAGCCTCAGGGTGATCTTTCTGAGACATAAATCAGGCCAATCTCACTCCCATGCAGGCCTGGGGCCAGGGTGAGAACAGTGAGGAACTCACACTCAGCATTGGTTATGTGCAGGATTAGACCCTGTCTTTATTTAAAATTGTGATATTTAGGGGCGCCTGGATGGCTCAGTCGGTTAAGCGTCCAACTTCAGCTCAGGTCATGATCTCACGGTTTGTGAGTTCGAGCCCCACATTGGGCTCTGTGCTGACAGCTCAGACAGAGCCTGGATCCTGTTTCGGATTCTGTGTCTCCTTCTCTACCCTTCCCCCATTCACTCTCTGTCTTTCTGTGTCTCTCAAAAATGAATAAATGTTCAAAAAACTTTTTTAATTGTGATATTTAAAAATAAATTAAATGAATAAAACTGTGATATTTTGTTCACCATGGATTTTTTCATTTGTTTCCATTTTTAAATATATATATAACTTATCTCAATTATTGAATTTTTTGGCACCCCCTGGAATTTTGTGCCTTACTTTCCTGACACTGCTCCTAGGCTCCAAAGTCCTCCAACCACCTCCTGTACACTTAGGAAAAAAAACTCCTATCCCCTTCTTTTGGTCCATCAGCATTACATGACTAGACTACCATCTCCCTCTGAACGACTCTCTCCAACCACGTTGGCCCCCATGTTTCCATGCTGCCATGCATCCCAAATTTCCTCTGGTTTTATGACTTTGTTTTCTGTCCCCTCATTTTTCCATGCTTTGTCCAGATGGCTGGATCCTCCTTTGGGTAATACTCAGGTATCACCCAAATATCACCATTCACAGGGGTCTCCCCTGACTGAGCAAACTGAAGAAAAACCCTTTGAAACCTCAGTCGGTCTCTTTTAAACCATCCTGATGGATGTTCGTGCCACTTATCAAGGATTGACATCATCTGGTCTGTTTATTCATTCACCTGATTTTTTTCTATTTCCCCCTCTCCACCCACATAAGATCCATTAGAGCAAAGACTTTCTGTTTGTTCACACTTACTCCCGAGAGATAGAACATGATCTGGTGCACAGTAAGGACCCAAATATTTGTCAAATGAATGAACATACTACAAACTACCCAGTATTTAGGTTCATAATACAACTAAGTGCACAGTATTTAAAGACTGGACATATTTAAAACCATAAATGCAATACTTTTTAACCAAGTGAATAACTCAAAAAGTGGGACAGTTTTCCATTTTTTCCTGAAAGTAGTTCTCAGTAAAGAGGGATGGTCACCACAGTACATCTGTGAAAAGAATTCGTCTCCACCATGTGATGTGTAGACACTCTCCACCTGTATATGTTGGACAAATCAAGTTCACATCTCTCTCCGTTTAGGAATTCAATTTCCTTAATTATAAAATTCAGAGAATAAATGGCAATACTGATAACCAGCATTGGAAAACAGTTCACATTCACAGGCCAATTGGTCTCCAAAGTCACTTGCAGCCCTAACATTCCAGACCACTTTAATTCATAGGTCACCCACTCCTGACTTATACAGGTAACAGGAAGGTCCTCGGTGTGATCAGAAGAACCAGCTGGCTGCTGGTGCCTTCCAATAAATCTCCAAAGAAGGAAATTCCAGAACTAAAAAGTTTTTATCATTCACAAAAATATCCCTATCACCAGCCTCCACATGAATGACACAAATAAATATTCATTAGGTGATTAAAAAATCAGCTTCCGTGGGGTGCCTAGGTAGCTCAGTTGGTTAAGTATCTACCTCTTAATTTCGGCTCAGGTCATGATCTCACAGTTCATGAGGTTGAGCCCTGTGTCAGGTTTGCACTGACAGCACAGAGCCTGCTTGGGATTCTCTCTCTCTCCCTCTCTCTCTCTCTCTCTGTCTCTCTCTGTCTCTCTCTGTCTCTCTCTGTCTCTCCCCCTGCATGCTCTCTCTCTCAAAATAAATAAGTAAACATTTTTTAAAAATCAGCTTCAGGTGAAATTTTGTGAGTTTACTATATATGTACTGGACTCAATGCTGGGAGATTTTATTTATATTATCTTATTTAATCCTTGCAACACCTCTGTGAAATAAGTAATACAGGACCACAATCCTTTATATGCAATTACAAAAGCCAAATCTCTAAAAGCTAAGTTATTTTTTAACTCTTTTGGTGACAAAAACTGGCCTGAATGAAACAATGTGAGTGTATTACAATTTTTATTAATCCATTTACTATGAATGTTTATATGTGTTGTCACAGAAATAGGACAGTATTTGATTACAGGGAACTGTTGGGATATTCCATAATACATATGTACTACATTACTTTTATTCTGATAAAATGTAAAAATCACCTCTATGCTCCTAGACACAAGTGGCCCCAAAGTTTTTTGACAAAGTATTGGATATTAAACTCAGTTTTATAGGGGAGGACATTGAGGCAAAGATTTTATTTATTATTTTATATATACATAATTTATTGTTAAATTGGTTTCCATACAACACCCAGTGTTCACAAGGCATAGATTTTAAAGTAACTTGCCTAAAGTCACATAACTAGATTATGATAGGGTCAGGATTTAAACACAGTTCTTTTGATCCCAATTTCATTTCCTACCCTTATGCAGCTAATTTTCTTGGAAGGAAGACAAAACATCTATATAAATTAAGTACAGCATAATGGGGAAGGTGAACGAATGCCATAAGAGTGGCACAAATAAAGTTCTCTTTGAATTCAAGGAAGAGAAATTCTTTGATTGCATTGTTCCAGGAGGACTTTATGCTACCACCTCCCCCTCCCCGCCCCAAATATCATTTCTGTCACAGCTCAAGGAGGTTTGGCCACAGGAATGCTGTTATCTCAGCAACCCCAGGCTAGCAAAAGTAATGACTGGCACCCACAGTGGAGCTGGATGCTTGAGGTTAGGTGGGTCAGGAGTGGGGGTAGCTGGAGAGATAAATAGGTGAGAAAAGCCGACCTTTATTGAAGATAGTGTGAGGCTGTTCAAATATGGCATCTAAAGATCATAGCAAGTTTGGATTCAGGCAATCTTCAGAATCCAGAAGTCCAATATGGCAGTTGAAACATCAGAGGATTTCAGAGAGCAAGTTGAGAATCAGGGAGGGCAACTGAAGATCTGTTTCCTCATGGCAGGGCCACCATTGCAATTTATTCTCACTAGTTGTAAGAATAAGCCAAGGGTAATTAAGTGAGATGAGTTGTAGTCAAGAGAACAGAGAAGCATGGCAACATATTTTGGGTCAACATAAAAGGGTAGCTCAGAAGAGTATGAAAAGATTCTTTGGATTGAGGCCAGACACAGATATACTACATCTTTATCTGATTGAAGACAGAGAATGAAGAACTTCTATTTTGGAAAAATGGTAGGCTATAGATCCCAAAATCTACCAGCCACAGAAAAGTTAAATATATAAAAGTTTAATATTATATGTATATAGTACTATAAAGTATAATTTTCTGTATGACATGTGTCAATAATAGTATATCATCATTATTATTCTATATGATTATAATATATGTGAGTTATTCAATTATATAGAGCTACATTAATCAGTTGTAAAAAATAAGTGAAATATTCACAGACCCACTAAGAAGCTGATGCTGAGACCAGAGAGGTAAGAGAGTTCTAATGCAGGCATTGTGCAAGACCGGAAGCCAGATTGGAGATACATCCATGTAGAGCTAGGATTCACAAGGGGTTATTCCTTCAGGAAAATGGTGAACTAAAAGGGAGCCTGTCCAGCAATAGCAAGCACAGAGGAAACCTTGGCTCTGTATAGAGGTTAAAAAAGACAAAACACCAAAAAATAATCCTCTGAGATTTCAAAAACCCAAGTTGGGCCACACAAAGGGATTCGAGGCTACAAATTACACTATCTATGTGGCCAAAAAAACCTAGAGGAGAATTTCATTTATGATGGACCCAAGTCTGTGGTGCTCCTAGATACTTGGTAAAGATGATTGAAAATCCACCTAGAGAAACAACCCCTCCACCCAGGCCTCATGGAGCTCCCTCAGAGGTAATGCCAACAAATATGAGCTTACATGAACTCACAATCAAAAATCACAAAATCTACCAGAAGACAAGAACCCATAAATAAGAGTCATCAGAAACAACAAACAATAGAACCAGACCCATAAAGTTTCAGATAGTGACATTATCAGATTCTAAATGAAAGATAAAGTGACCAGACAAATTTGAAAAAGAACTAAATAAAATTTTGAGTTTTGTTAATAGAATAGTTGTTATTGAAAATTCAGTGAAGCTACAAGCATACAACCAACCAAATCCTGACTGTGGAGAATTGCATAGGACAAATGACCTATTTCTTCAAAAACTAAACGGCAAGGAGGAAAGCAAAGGAAATGGAAACTGCTATAGATCAAAAAAAAAAAACAAAAAAACAAAAAACAAAAAAACCCTCTACCAAATGCAATGTAAAGATCCTGATTCAAGTAAACCAAATCTAAAATATTGTTAAAAAAATATTAATAGAGAACTGTTTGAAGGACAATAAATATTTATTTTCTGTTCATTTTGCTAAGATGGGCTTTTGTCTTAGACTTATGTTGAGGGGCAGTAGAAGAAACAGCCATGTAACAGCTATCCACAGTTTTTACTGTAAGGGTACCATCTGGGATAATGTCCACTACTTTATAGTGTGGTCTTAAGACCTATGGTAGGATTTTCTTTCAAGTCTCAAGAAAAACTATGTTTATCCTGATTCAATCTTGTCTCTAGGATACTACAACTCTTGAAACCATTCCTGTTTTTCTTACTTACATTGGTCTTTAGCAAACTCCAAGTCAAATATTCAATCCACTTCAAGCAGCATCACAGAACCATATGGGATACATTCCTGTGAACTATTTTATCACAAACTAGCTCTATTTGTCTTTCCCTGGATTCCTTTAGCCATATAGTTTATACTTTGCATATTTTTTATAATCTACCTTGAGGTTTAAATAAAACTGCACACCACCTCAAATTCTTGGGTATCTGCTCTAAAGGAACCCAAGCTTTATATACATTTTGGGGGGATGATTAGAGATGGTACCTATAATGTGCATGTCATATGGTCACTCAACAAAAGTATTTCTGCATTTAGCTTTTCATCTCATTTAAGCTATAGCTCCTTAATAACACAAACTGCATTTTTTCAAGTTTATAACACACATAATGCCTTGCACACTTAAATAATCTATTTAGGAGTAAGAGAACCAGAGCATCATTAAGACCTCACACAACAATGTAATGCTCTGGGGCTTAATAACAGGAATGAATTCTAAGCCACATTCTTTGAAGCAAATGTTTGAATTTGTGCAGTAGATAGATTTTCATGACCTCCTAAGGCACAAAGTTCTGGAGACAGAAATAACTAATGATGAGTATTTGATAGGTTAATACATTGCATCCTACTACTAAGTAAATTGAAAATATAGCCCAAATTCATAGGGAAGATGCAGATCACGGCAAATTCATTAGACTCCCTCCTCTTTTTAAATCTGTGTTCTGTCTCTGAAAGTTCAAACTCTTTTATGTTGTTATCCTCAATCAGAGCATCTAATAATCTAGTATGTGACTCCATTTGAAATTCCATAGATCTCATTTTCTGTTTGTATTTGTGTAGTCTAAATAAGACTAGAGGCTAGCCAGCAGAGACATACTGTATGGGGTACTGGCAGTATGAGTCTCAGTCCCTAGGGAACCAGAGCTACAGTAGAAATGAGTGATGGGCTAAGCAGGGGTGGCACAAACTACCAAAAGCAACTGCCATAGCTGCACTTATATATTTTTAAGGAATAATTTATTATTCCCATTTTATAGGTCAGGAAACCAAGGCTGTCAGAAGTTTTCTTCCCTGAGGGCCATAATTAGACACTTACCAAACCAGAATTTGAAACTAGAGATATGTAATTTTACAGTTTCTTCCACACTACCCTGCAATGGAGAGAAGTATCACCAAAAAAAGTATAAACAATGTGTATGGGAGTTTGGAGGAGAACATGAGTAAGGAAGAAAAGAAAAAAAGAAGCTGATAGTAAAAGAAAGTGATATTTGTTGAGCAACTACTGTGAGCCAAGCACTTTTATATGTTTTATCTTATCAAAGTCATACAACCACTTTGCTTGGTAGGACATTTTTGTCCACAGACAAGATGAGCCTCAGAAAAGTAAAGTGACATCCCTAAGATCACACAGTCAGTAACTACATAGCTAGGAATCATATCCATAACTTGTGACCCAAAGTCACAAAGTCACTTGGGACTCCAAAGGCCATGTCTTAAACTAAAAGTACTTTCAAGCTCCTATTTCTATTGAGTTTTGTTCCTATCTTGTTTGACCAAATGTCAAGAACCAGACCAGGAAAGGGCCAAGACTGGATAATCAGAGAGGCCTTGTCCAGCAGGACAAGGGTGGCCAACCATCTTGGTTTCCCTAGGTCTGAAGGGTTTCTCAGGATACAGGACTTCCAGTGCTGAAACCGTGACAATTCTGGGCAGATGCTGATAGGAAAATTCAGTGGCTCAGCCAAAAAGGGATCCATTCACCATGAGATTAACAGTTCCACGCATAAGTGGCCTTAGCATGGCAGTCAAGTAGCAGGATGCCAGGATGGAAGGGCAAATCCACTAGGGGACAGGCAAGAAGACAATGAGATGCAGTTGGGTTCTAGGGATTCAGGAGACAGTCTTGTGAACACAGTTCATTTAAGGTGATATTTCTCTTACACTAAGTCAAGAACGCTTTCTATATATGAAATATTCTTATAACACTGGAACTGCACTGACAAACATCTAACGCTACACTTTGTTCAAGACCAAGGGTTTTTTCCCAAGCCCTACATCCATCTACATAGCATAATTTTGAAATGGAAGGTTTTGAATTCTGGCTTCTCTATGTCAGTGTCTTTGTCCCTCTGTTTTAGGCAACCAGCATTCTGAATTTTATCCATCTTATCAAAATGTGGAAAGGCTCTGCACTCAGTCATTGAAGCCACTAGTGTGAATTAAAGCCAGTGTCACTCATCATTCTACATCTCCATCTAATGGAGTGACTCGCCTTCCTAATAGTATCAAGAGTACATGGAATAGCTGTTGGGGGGGCATGAGGAGTTGCAAATGGCTCTCCCTCACCTCTCCCACCAGCATATTACATGGAGTTGACAGAAGACAAGCAAATCAAATTCAGAATCCCAATCAACTGGTTGAAAAATTGGGTAAGGCTTATCCTCTTTTGAAACTTTATTTACCTACCTTTTTTCCCAAAATTACAATGATAAAAAAGTTTTTAAAGTTATTTCCTTAGTCCAGGAGACATCTCTCTTGTAATAGTTTACTAAAAACATGCAGTGAAGGTGCCTCATTAGTGCAGTAGGTAGCACATCAGTCTCATAAAAACATGCAGTGCATTTTGCTCCATGAAGAAGACTGGCAGGAGTCCTTGCAATAGAGTGCTTTAGGAAATGACCCTTCATCCTTTCGGAGCATGGAGGTGTTCAAGCCCCATTTATTTCTCTGCAGACAATGGTTTAAGGACGGAGTAAAGAGTAGTTTGAAAATTCTCTACTAACTGTAGAGTACAACCTACCAAGAGCAGTTCTTCCCAGATGGCTGGAAAACCATTCCAGTGAAGGAGGCAGGATGGCAAAAGGTTTCTGAAATTTTTTTAACATTACTTTTTAGAACTTCTTATTGAAGTATTGTCTATGCATAGAAAAGTATACAAATCACAAATACACAGCTTATATTTTTTTGAGAAACTGAACACATGCGTATAACCAGCACTAAGATCAAGAAATGATGTATTACCGGTACTTCATTAACCCTCCAGAGATAAACTACGATCTTGACTTCTAAAACTAAAGCTTAGTTTTGCCTATTTCTGCAATGCATAGAATTCAAATAATTCAATATGTATTCTTTTCTAGCTGGCTTCTTTCCCTCAATATTTTCGTTATGAGATATTGTTGCACGTGACACTAGATTATTTATTCTCACTGCTGTATAATCTGCCTTTGAATGGATATACTATAATTTATTTTCTACTCTATTGCTGATGGCCATTTGAGTGGTTGCTAGCTTGAGGCAAGTATCAATACCATTCCTATGAACTTTCTCATACATGTCTTTTGGTAAACATGTGTATGCATTTCAGTTGGTTATATATGCCTAGGGATAAATTGTAGGGTCATGGTATATGCATGCAAATGTTCAACTTCAGTAGATATTGCCAAATAGTTTTCAAAGCCTTAGTCATCTGGGGAGAGAGCACAATTGCTAATGGAATCACAGATTTAGAAGAAATTCTGGAAATCCAGTGAGTACATTCCCTGGTTTCTGGCTGACTTGCATTCCCATTGACTCCACTGAAGACGAACCTCCCAATAAAGAAGGTACATAACCTCCTGCCCATATCCTTTTTACTCATCATAACTTGGTAAAAGCAGCCATGGAATGGCCCTACCTTCAAATTTACAATCCCCCCTAAACTCCTGACTCCAAACTGGCCAAGCATGGCAACAGTTTAGAGCATACTTTCTAAGTACAAAGACCTGGATTGGACTCAATTACCTACTGGCAAGACATTCAGCTTCTCTGACCCTCGGTTTCCTTATCTGTAAGTTGGCAATTATCACCTGGGTGTGTGCCCAGGGCTTGTCACAAAAGAGATTATATTAGTTACCTAGAGCTGCCATAACAGGTACCACAAACTAGGTGGCTTAAAATAACCAAAATTTATTCTCTCACAGTTCTGGAAACCAGAAGTTGGAAACCAATAGGTCAGCAGAGGTGGTTCCTTCTAGGAGAATCTGTTCCATGCCTCTCTCCTAGCTGCTGGCATTACTTGGCTTGTAGCTGCTTAATTCCAATCTCTGCCTACATTGTCACATGGTCTTCTTCCCTGTGTCTCTCTCTGTGTGCCCACCCTAATCCAATGTGACCTCATCTTAATCTAATTAATTACATCTGCAAAAACCCTACTTCCAGGTAAGGTCACTGAGTTTCTGGGTTAGACATGAATTTTGGGGAGACACTATTCAACATAGTACAGAGGTATTCAATAAGTAGCAACTACTAGTATCTACAATTTTTATTTTACTGACCAGTGGATGGATGGACCTTTCATTGATTAACTCAAATATTTATTGAGCATCTACAATGTGCCAGGTACAGTTATAGGTGCCGGCAGCAATATAGTCCTCCTCTCATGAAGGTTAAAAGATTCGCAGGACTATTAATAATCATATAACTTGCCAGGTGGTGATGATAAGAAGAAAAGGAAGGCAGGAGCACTGTATCTAAAAATTCCAACTTGGTTTCCTCCATTCTATCCTGTATGCAACCTTCTCCTCTGGGGCCATGTCCTCTCAGCCTTTCGTTGTGTTCGTTGTAAAGGATGACATGGATTTTTCTACCTAAAAATGAGAAAACCCATTCCAGATCACACTTTCCATTACAGTGGACAAATTAATCATGATTATCCCATGAACTGGAGACTTGTATAACTGAGGAAATTGTTCCAAATGAAAGAATAGCTCACAGGGTAGGAGGTAAATCGAATTCCACAAGTGATAATAAGAGAGAGCAAAAAGAGGGCAGTTATGTATCAGGCTGCATGAATCATTTACTATAAATCCAGATGTTTGCAAAATGAAAAACAGGCCAAGTCTGTGACCTCGTGAACTGATGTAAGGACTGGTTAAAATACGATGGGAGAATAAATATGGAATTTTTTTTAAGTCATGAAAAGGCCATTTACCTATTTGTCACTTTGAAAACATATAGGAGATATGAAAATATTTAAAATTTTATTTTGAACTGCCATCAAACTACTTAAATTTTTTAGCAACCGAAGTTTCAATTATTATAAATCAGGAGCACAGCATGAGTGGCTTGTTATATCATTGTGGAGAGAAAAACACTTTGTTAAGCTCGTTTCCAAGGAAATGAAACGCTTTTCAGACATGTCATTAATGCTCATAAAATCCCCCGGAGCCAAGTAGAGGGCAGATGTTATTTTTCAGAATGGTCACAGACCATCAATAGAAGGAAATCTCATTTAATTGTTTGAGTATTTATTTGCTTATTTATACTTCAAGGAACTAATTTAAGAAATGAGACTGGGGTGATCTGTATTGTTAAAACACATATCAAAAAACATAGAAGAAACCTACACATGAAGAAAATAATAAGTGAAGTGCACACAGAGAATTAACCTATCACAAACAGAAGCAAAACACCAAGAAAGTGGAAGCTGTCAGTTCTTGTAAATTCATGAAGCAAAGAATCGTGAGTCCCAAAGCCCCCCTCTTAAATTTGTACTAACACAGAACTAACTTCCACACTGGCCCAGTACATTACCAGTGCCCAACAAACCTGCGTCAACCTGCTGGAACCCTCTCTCCTATACATCACACTCCCAGTCATATTTCCAAATCCCACCTGTTCTCTGTATCTTCCCTGAACTGTCCCACTTCCCCCAGATGTCCCACTGGATGTTTAAACCACTATTCCTATCCTCTTCCTGTCCCTACCATTTTCTGGGAAACGACATTCCCACCTACCATGCATTCCCACTTAGTCCTTCTGTCCTCATTTTTCTCACTGAATCCACCTGCCTCCAATCTGCTTATCCTGACTTTAGGGTTGCAAGAGTTTCCCCTCCCTACCCAAGAAAGGTAGAGATCATCTCAGAAGCATAAAAGGCACCAACAACAGTCAGGTTGTCACGAGGGTTTTTTTGCCCATGTTGTCATAGGTGGAACTATGAAAGAGCCCGTGAGGCCTCAAAAGACAACTCTGAACTTTGCGGTGTGTTCCCTCACAGAATCCCTTGTTAACTAAATATTTATTGAACAGTGTTGGGTGAGAAACTACCTTGACATAATGGTAGCCTCTAAGTACACTACCAGGCAAGCTCTCCCAGGGGTCATGGAACAGAAAGGCTCTCAGACTACATTAATATGTTGGAATCACATGGTTCATTAAGTGAATTTAAAGCACATAGCAAGAAGCAAGGGCAAAAAGATATGGTGTAAGTTATCACACTTGGGCTCCAGTGCAAGCAGGTGGGGAGAAACTACATGACAAGAATTCTGGGTTCTGTATTCCCTGTGGATGGCAATGGTGTGAGCATCAGAGTTAGTATGGGCAAGAGGGCCCAAGAGGTGAAGGTGCCTGGATTCGAGGGTACATACTTGCTCTATCAGAGTAATTCTATCTGGCCATAGCTGTAGTTTGGCAATTAGCCTATTGAGCAGCCACAGATTATATTTGTACTTCTTGAGTAGAGGATACACAGACCAAAATAGATGTGTCAATGAGTAGCCATATTAAGACCTCATAAATATTCAGTACCTTCTGTATGGTCAACATATCATGAATATGTAGTGATTACTTAGTCCACCCTTTTCTGTGTGCATTCTGTGTGCATATTTTCTGTGTGCACAAATATGCTCTACTTAATTTATTTGTCAAACTGGTTACTCTATGCTTAACACATCTTAATGAGTTGCATCCATTCTTTCTGTTTTCTTCTATCACAGAACTGAACACTCTCAAACAATTTAGTAAAAGCACGTTAGGAGCAGTTACTGTATTTCTAGCTCTGGGGGCAGGAAGATCATGCGTAGAGCAGGAAGTAAATGCACAGAGAGTGAGCACTTGGGGACATGGGCAGCAAAGACATCCTAGAGGGGTTGCTATGTGAGGTGCGACTTCAAAACTGTGTAGGACCTGCCCTGGAGACACAGTCTGGGTCCTCCAGACAGAGGAACGAAGGACTGAGCAAAGGCACTGAGGAGTCACCCTGAGTGGCACCTGCAGCAAACTAGAGCATCAGGTGCAGAGTTCCAAACAGGTGCCTAGAAGCTGGGGCTGGAGAGGAGACAGGTGGCAGTAGGAGGAAGCTCTGTATCAAGCTAGAGTTGGACATCACTGAGGAGAAGGTGGGCAGCTGCCCATGAGAGCTATGTGCCAAGCGTGGGGCGGGGGTCCCAGCCAGGGCTACAGGATGGGGGCTCTGAGAACTGCCAGCCGGATTTTGGAAGTGGGGAAAATCTAACGTGGTGCAGGTCAGGAGGATAGGAGGTGCTGTGCCCAGGAGGCAGAAGAGCATGGTTTGGGGTGGCCCACCTCACCTCAGCCTCTCTGTTGCCACAGAGCCTTGTGGGCTGTTTGTCAGAACTGTCTCAAAGTAAATGAACCAGTTTTCACTTCTTTCATTTCCAGCAACTGATGCATAACTTCACCCAGTGGTGGACAGTGTTCTGCACTATGTCATTCAACATTACCATTCCCATTTGGTTTCTTGGGGAACTGACTCAGAACTCAGCTTTGACTTCACAAAGGGGCACCTTTGCTCCACTCACTACAGCTGAACAAACCCCCTTTGTGGGCCCCTTTTCAACCAGAGCTGATTAGGTTCTATTTATAGTTGTGATAAAAAGGTAAACATATCCCAGTTTCTCTAAATATCCACGATAGACTCATAAACTAACTAGTTTAACTCCTCATTCCCAACCTACAAACAACCTGGATGCAGAGAGGGAGCTGCAGGAAAGTAAGAAAATAAATATTTGTGAATTACACACAGCATGCTTCCTATTTCTTCAAGCCAGCTCAAATTTACAATGGGCTACAAACGGCCATCAATGGATGAATGGATACACAAGATGGGGAATATATATATAATGGAGTATTACTTGGCAATCAAAAGAATGAAATCTTGGGGCGCCTGGGTGGCGCAGTCGGTTAAGCGTCCGACTTCAGCCAGGTCACGATCTCGCGGTCCGTGAGTTCGAGCCCCGCGTCGGGCTCTGGGCTGATGGCTCAGAGCCTGGAGCCTGTTTCCGATTCTGTGTCTCCCTCTCTCTCTGCCCCTCCCCCGTTCAGGCTCTGTCTCTCTCTGTCCCAAAAATAAATAAACGTTCAAAAAAAAAAAAAAAGAATGAAATCTTGCCATTCGCAACTACATGGATAGAACTAGAGGGTATTATGCTAAGCGAAATTAGTCAGAGAAAAACAAATATCCTATGACGTCACTCATATGAGGACTTTAAGATACAAAACAGATGAACATAAGGGAAGGGAAGCAAAAATAATATAAAAACAGGGAGGACGACAAAACATAAGAGACTCTTAAATATGGAGAACAAACAGAGGGCTACTGGAGGGGTTATGGGAGGGGAGATGGGCTAAATGGGTAAGAAGCATTAAGGAATCTACTCCTGAAATCATTGTTGCACTATATGCTAACTAACTTGGATGTAAATTTTAAAAATAAATTAAGTAAAAATTAAATAAAAACTTACAATGGGTTAATCCATGTTCTTATTCATTCACTCAACAAACATTCTTTGAGCCCCTAATGTGTGAGCAGCACATGTGTTTCACACAATGATTCACCATTAGGCAGGTAGGATTCAAATGACACAGTCTAATTAAATCAGAGATGGATGCACCTTAAATTAATAAAGCTTAAACCTCAGAGCACCTTCCCAGAATAGATACTTTCCAAGACCCGGGAGGGAACTTAGCAAAGAGCTTGCATAGTTGTATGCTTTATGAAATGTGCAAATGTGTAATATTTTAACTGCAATTGGCTTACGTCCATTATATACTTCCATTTTGGCTTTCCTTCAGCCACACTTACCCTCAGTTTGGGTGTTTTAGGAGTGGCTACAAACATTTTGGGGATCTAGCTTAGAAGTTAAATTGGGGGTACATTGCTGGTTTGCAGTTATTTCCCATGGATAGTTAAGTCATTACTAGCCATCCCAGTGTAGGACCAGGAATGCTCCTCTACCCATTATGCTGACTTGCTCTGCATCAAGACAAGTATAGGGCCAGAGGTCATATCATAATATGAATATGTCTTACTGAACCCCATACCCCAATTATGTATTTGGAGAAACAAGGTTTGAAATATAAGGAGCCAAAAGTCAGTCCATGGAAAAATTTTCAGTCATCAGATGTGTAAAACTGGGTGCTTTGGTTGGGGAGAAGACATGGAAAGGTTCTTAAGATGAATTATTGCCCGGGATGCCAGGTCTACCCTGGGAGTGCTGGAAAACCAGGGACAATGTAGACCTACCAAGTGAAAAAAAAGGAAGGAGGCATTAAATGGATAGGGTGGAGAGAGAATGGAAAAGATGGCTTTGCTCACCTGGAAGAATTTTATGCTTTTACTGAACTAAGTGGTATGTAGGGTTCTCTTTAGTCTTAAAATAGGATTCTCGACACAAAATTATGTCTAGCAGTTGGAGTCACATATATAAAAGGTAGTTCCCCAGACTGTCAGGTCTTACCTTGGTAATTATTTGTATCTGTAGCTTTCAGTTATTTATACATATATTCTTCTGAAACCAGAAGAAAAGTCTCTGGCCTCAATTCCAGAGTCATGTTGGCTGAACACCATAGCTTACTTTTCTAAGAGAGTCTTTACCAACCAAAGATCTACCTCTGCCTTCCCCAGGAGCACCTACCTTCATATTCAGAATACATTAACACATGGTCCTCTCCACTCAGTCCTCAGTCTGGAAGCCCTCTCCATCAGAAGATAAACAGGGGGTGCTGTTTATCTTCAGACAAACAATGCCAAATGTTGTTTTCGGGAAACTTTGGAAAGTTCAGTCCTTCTGTGCTCTGATGGGTTTCCAGAAAATTATCAGCCAACAGCCTCAGGCCCCCCATACTTACAATGGAAAAACGTTATTCATGCACCTATAACATATTTGCTTCAGACATCCAAGGAAAGCAGATATACTAGAAACTTTTGTAGTAATGAGTGGGAAGTACAGTCTAAAATATTCAAGACATAAAAAGCATGAATCACCACAGTGTCTGTAGCTTATTGTCCTATGTGGGTAATGATACTTGATAGAGTTTCTTCCCATTCTGATGGACAGTGCTAGAACAGGCAGTTCTTTACACAAACATCGGTGTAATTTAGGATGGGACGCTTTGGGCAGAAAGCCTGATTTAACTAGCTTAAACAATAAGGAATTAATAATCTCAAATGACAAGAAGTCAGAGGTAGGGTCATTCTAGGGCTGGTTAATTCAGCAGCTCAATAATCTTTTCCACTCCACCATCCCCAATGCAGGTTTTCCCTTCCAGGTTACCCGCCCCCCTTCATGGTGCCAAGATGCTACTGCAGCTTCAGATAACACAAGTTGAAGGCATTGTCTGGAAGGCCAAATGGGTCAGTCTCCTCTCACTTATGGCTTTTTCTAATGTCAGGTTTGTGGATATATAAGTTATATACTTACATACATAAGTAAAATTCAACAGTTTTAAGTATGCAACCTAAGTTTGACTATTGTGTACAGTCATATAACAACCAACGTGTAGAACATTTCCATCATGCCAGAAAGTTCCATCGTGTCTGTTTGCAATCTCCTCCCTCAATCCAGCACCTCACAACCGCTAATCTTATTTCTGTCCTTATAATTCGCCTTTGCAATAATACAAAAATACAGATTCAAAGGGGTACATGCACCCCAATGTTTATAGCAGCACTATCAACAATAGCCAAACTATGGAAAGAGTCCAAACGTCCACTGACTGATGAATGGATAAAGAAGATGTGGTGTGTATGTATGTATGTATGTATGTATGTATATGTGTATATATATATGTGTGTGTGTGTTTACATATATAATGAAATATTATTCAGCCATCAAAAAGAATGAAACCTTGCCATTTGCAACAATGTGGATGGAGTTAGAGTGTATCATGCTAAGCAAAATAAGTCAGTTAGGAAAAGAAAAATATGTAATTTCACTTACATGTAGAATTTAAGAAACAAAACAGATGAACATATGGGAGAAGAGGGGAAAAAAGGCAAAAGAGAGTGAAACAAACCATAACAGGCTCTTAAAGAGAGAGAACAAACTGAGGATTGATGGAGGGAGGCAAGTGAAGGATGGGCTAATTAGGATGGGTGTTAGGAGGACACTTGTTATGATGAACACTGGGTGTTGTATGTAAGTGATGAATCACTGAATTCTATTCCTGAAACCAATAATGCATTGGATGCTAACTAATTAGAATTTAAATAAAAGTCTGAAAAGGAAAAAGATAATAATAATAATTTGCCTTTGCAAGGATGTCATATAAATGGAATCACACATTAGGGCAGCCATTTGTGTCTGGCTTTTTTCACTAAGCACAATGCATATGGGCCCCATCCATATTGTTGCATATATCAGTGATTTGTTCTGTTTTACTGCTGAATGGTATTCCATTGTATAGATATACCACAATTTGTTTATCCATTCACCAGTTGATGGACATTTGGGCTGTTTCCAGTTTTAACTATTATGAGTAAAGCTGGTGTAAACATTCACAGACAGGTCTTTACATCTCTCAAGTAAATCCTTAGGAGTGGGATTGCTGAGTTGAAATGTTAACACACGCTGCTTTTTAAGAACAATAAAACTTTTCCCATAAGTTTCCCATAAGTATGTCTTATTGGTTAGACATGACACTGAGTCACATGCCCCTGCCTAAACCAATCTCTGGCAGAAAGAACAGAAAGAAACTCATCAAAATCCACTTCCACAGCTATAGGGAAAGGAAAATCTCCCCTAACCACATAATTTCCCAGGGAAACAAAATCCAGGCTCTTGCAGTGGGAGAAAAGAAAAAAATAAGTTTAGACAGACAACCAAGGGTGACCCACACAGGAACCACCCTACCTCTGGACTTCTTTTTCTTTTTTAAAGTTTATTTATTTTTGAAGAAGAGAGGGACACAGCATGAGTGGGGGAGGAGCAGAGACAGAGCGAGACACAGAATCCAAAGCAGGCTCCAGGCTCTGAGCTGCCAGCACAGAGCCTGATGCAGGACTGGAACTCACAAACCATGAGATCATGACCTGACCTAAAGTCGGACACTCAACCGACTGAGCCACCCAGGTGCCCCTGGACTTCTTATATTAGATAATTAGTTCCTTATTTTGTAAGCTACTTGAATCAGATTTTCTGCTGAAAGTATCCTAAATGGCTCTCATGTGACTGTCTGTAGCAGTTATACAATCAGAGGGGACTTTAATGACTTGTACCTCATAACCCTAGGGTCCTGGACCACAGCCGATTGGACTACATACTGGTGAGTGGACCATACGGCTCATTGGGGCGTTCCACTCTAGATTTGGCTGAACTGATCACAAGGTCTCTGGGAGAGTGTAAGCTCGGGACAGAGGGAAAGAGGCAGTAAGTAGAAGAATGGCAGCAGGATCAGGAGACCAGCACAGAGAAAGCTAGCAGAAGGCGTGAGGGAAGGAGGGTAGAGGGAAGCCATGTCAGAGTGAGGAAGTGGTCCAGAGTAGCAAGAGCAGGAGAAGCAGAGATCAGCAGGCTCGGATGTAGGACCCAGTCATCACATTGGGGAGCACTGGCCAGCACTTCCGGGAGAGGGTAAGAGGCCCACTGCCATAGCTGCACCTGGAAGAGCCTTCCGGTTTTGAAGACACTCGGAGATGACTGCCAGTCTCTTTGATTTCCCTGGGTGTCCATATACAGAAGCTGCCACCTGAGATTACCTGAGGTAACAGAACTGGTTCTGTCCTTTGTCCCCAGAGCTTGCTCACTTCATAATCTTCTAATTACAATGCGCCTGAATGTGTTCCTGAAGACCAAAGTTTACAGTGAAAACTTGGCCACAAATACGGTAACAACTATGTCTCTCCTGAGCACCGTCAGCTCCTGAGAGAGGCAGAGATCAGCACATGTGACAGTACAAACCAGCAGTCCCTGAGGGCTAACTCTGAGCTGGGCACCGTATTAAGCTCGTCACACAGGCTAACTCACCGAATCCTAAAAACTCTACGACCTAGGTGGTATACTTTTCTCCATTTTACAAATGAGAAAACTGAGGCCTAAACGCTAGTAATTTGCCCAGCTTTCACAGCCAGAGAATGGCAGAGTCATTTCCTGATATGAACAGTTCCCACTGTCAGCCTATGGCCCTCTGATGGGGACACAGCATGGAGAAGTACCAGGAAAGGCAGAAGAGAATCTCAGTCCCACTGGAAATGCTGAGGAGGACAACAAGCTTACGAGGAACCCCAAAAGCAGGCTCATCAGGAACCCAAACTATACTACATGCACACACATTTCAAACCCTCTAGCCCAAGAAAAATGCCTCCCACTTCAGAACTCAGGCCCAGGGAGTGAATTGGACCTCGGGCCAAGAAGAAGCAAGTGATTTAGACTCAAGGACTTGTTCTCCAAGGATTCATGACTCAAAGTGTGGACCGTGGCCCAGCAGCAAGGGCATCAGCTAGACACTCGCTCAATGCACATCTCAGACCCCACTGGAGACATGGTGAATTTGCATGTGTATTTGACAAGACCAAAAGGTGATACATATGTACTTAAGATTCAGAAATGCTCTGTTCTAAAGACACTTGGTGTCTTAGGAACAAGGGATAGAGGTTGAGAAGAGAAAGGAAGCCAGACCCTCTCTTATTCTGCCCTAGTCCAAACCTAAAACTGGCCAGTATATTTTTCAGACCTTGTATTTAATGATGTCAGGATGTATCCACCTCTGCACTGTGGGGTTGGTATTTTGAATGCCATTTAACAACAAAAACAGGAATTTGTTTTTCTCCTTATGAATTGCTTTCCTGAATCTCTTATATGTGCCTCATCTATTCTCTCTGGCTATGTGTGTTTTTGTGTGTGGAAAAAGCAGAGCTTAAATGTCAGAGGGAAGGGATCAGATTCCCTATCCTCTTGCCAACCAAGAGCACATTTACTAGTCTCTTCCCTCCATTAAACGTTAAATGATGTTTATGAAGCACCCACATGGGCCTGGAGCTTTTCTCGGTGCTTGGGGTTGCCAGGTGGCCAACATAGTGGCATTACCCTTTATTTGAACTTTCTACTCTGGTGTTCTTGGAGGCTCTGTAGGAACATGAACAGGCTCATATTTAAAGTAAGAACCAAGATGGGAGACATATACAACACATGAGAAGTAGTCTCTGATTCTCAATCAGATAAATCAGGGAACAATGACAGGTCAGTTTCATCTTATCTCAGTTCCCCCATCAGCCCTGTCCAAGAGCTGTCCTCAACTTCTCTGGCCATCATCCACCCTGGCTGAACCCTGCCAGCTCCTTACTGTTCAGAGGAAAACTGGAAAATCCAGGAAGTGCTGAAAAGGGTGTCAAAACAGACCAACTACTCCTATTAAAATTGCAAAGATGGGGGCACCTGAGTGGCTCAGTCAGTTAAGCATTTGACTCTTGATTTCAGCTCAGGTCATGATCTCACTGTTCATGAGATCGAGCCCTGCATTGGGCTCTGTGCTGACAGCATGGAGCCTGCTTCAGATTCTCTCTCTCTCCCTTTCTCTCTGCCCCTCCCCTGCTCATGCTCTCTCTCAAAACAAATAAATAAACATTTAAAAAAAAATCTCAAAGATGGAGTGACCAGACTCACCAACTCCATATTGGCGTTCATGATTTTACAATGAGAAAATACACTTCAAAACAGAGCTGGCCTGGAAGATATAGATCATACAGTCACTACAACTACAAACTTGATAAGTTCAAAAATGGGCATTTTATCCTAACACATGAGGAAAGGAGATAGGCTTCCTTAAAGATGAACTGCATCCTTTCTTTTGTGTCTGAACCTGAGAACTTTCAACATCTTGTTCTGGTTATCAATTGCTCTGTAAACTCAGCGTGGGTAATTATCTTCCTATGTCACCAGGAACTGAGATATATAATATATAAAGGTGGACTATTACATCCTCCTACTCTACAAATGCCATTAGTAAACTAAGCATCCACTCCAGAAAAAGCACACAGAGAGTCTTTCTCAGAAACTCATCTGCACAGAAGGCAGGAAAGAGGAGGAGGGGGAAAGCTGAAAGCTTGCGGACCACCAGCCTCTTACCCTCCTCTCTCTTGGAATCTGTGGCTTGAGTTCAGGGAAATGCTTTCAGGCCAGTAATGAAGAATCCAACGCCACCTCAATGAGATTTGCAGGTGTGAGTGGGAGGCTGCAGGGCAAACCCAGATGAATGGGAACATGGGGAGAGGAGGATTTCTGGTACACAAGCAGAAGCAAAAGCTGTGCTTGAATAAGCAGAAATAGGACTGATGCCTCTCCCTGAGGGAGAGTGGATGGGTCACCCCAAGAGGCAATGTAGAGCTCTGAGCTGCACAACCCTAGTGCTGCTGTCAGGGAAGAATGCAACAGAATGGGAGACTGCCTCATCAGACAAAAAGAGAATTGTCTGGTGACTTGCAAAGTCTGCCAAGCCCATAGGCACTAACTCCACAGCTGCCCAGGAAAGGAAGCAGTCTTGATACATCAACCGAAGTGAAAGCAAATGAATGGGCAAGCCAAAGGTACAAATGCTTGCCACATAGTAAGCACTCAGTAGTTAGTTCCTGAATGAATGAAGGGATGAATGAGCCCATTTAAGTTCAGAGCCAATCATTTGGTGCAAGAACTGTATCCATTCATTCATTCATTCAGCACATACATTTTCAGCGTCCATTTTATGTCTTGAACTAGGCATCAGTGAATCAAACAGAAAAGGTCTGCCCTCCAGAGCTTCTAGTGGGGAGACACAGACAAATAAATATAAAAGCAAACAGATAGTAAGATAATTGATAGCCAAAGGCAAGGGGTACAGAGAAACTGAAATGCAGTACTAGACTACAGCAGAGATCAGCAAACTTTTTAAAGGGCCAGAGGGAAAGTATTTGAGGTTTTGTGAGCCGAAGATTGTCCATTGCAACAACTCGACTCTGCCACTGTAGCATGAAGGCAGCTATGGACGACATGTAAATGAACGAGCCTGGCTGTGTTCAAATAAAGCTTTATCTATTTACAGACACTTAAATTCAAATTTCATACAATTTTTTTTATCACAAAATAGTAATCTTCTCTTGCTTTTTTCAACCACTTAAAAAAAAATGTAAAAGCCATACTTAGCTCTCAGGCCATATGAAACCAGGTTGGTGGCCACTTCTGGCCCCCAGGGCATAGTTTGCAAACCCCTGGAAGAAAGTGACAGGGGAGAGAGAAGTGAGGCTCTGTGTGGAAAGGGATGTCCGAGCTAAGTCTAAAATGAGAATAAAGAACCAGCCAGGCAAAGAGAGGAGGGAAGAACATTCCAGGCACAGGGAGGAGTGGTGCAAAGGCCTTAGAGAAGGAATGAACTTGATGTGCTCAAGAAACACAAAGTTCATCCTAGTGGCTAATGTACAGTGAGTGAGAGAGAAAGTTGCAGGAAATGAGTGCTTCTTGAGGCACATGGTCTTTTGACAATAATAGATAGATAGATAGATAGATAGATAGATAGATAGATAGATATCTCCACAGTGCTATACACCATAGACAATTGTTGATGGTTGTGAGGGGAAATGGGTCTAGAAGCTTCTGTGTTCTCACTAGGTCCCAGTCTCGAGATGTAAGGATGAATACAACCCTGGTCTCTGTTCTTAGCATGCAGGTGTGAAGTTTCCTGTGTGAGAGGCATACATTGTGCACTTTGACTGATGTGCATGTGTTTGGACAAAATGGATTCTGACTTTCCTGGCCCTGGTTTCTCTTCTACATATTCCTTTATTGCTCAAGATTAGTCCTTCTTAGATTTTAAACTACAGCATCCTTCTGGAAAAACTGTGGGAGAAGCAGCCCACAAAATTAGATTGTTTTGTTTTAACGCATAATAGCCACTTCAGGGTTTACAACTTGAGGAGTGTTATAGATGGTTTGATTCCTGGATTCTAACCAACATCATCAGCCTGGTGCCTTTCACATGACTGTTTTGATATAATCTCATTAGATCCACATTATCAGAAGTCTTCTGGAATTCTGTATTCAAAGGGAAAATGGACAACTCCATCCATCAACCACACACCAAGACAACTATGGCTACCACCAAAATCGAAGTGAAGCAGGTTCTTGGAAGGCCCCTGCTACACCTTCTTCATCCCCTATACCTAGGGATAGAGCAAGAGGGGATGATGGAGGGAATCAGCCAGGCTCAGGTGAAAAGAATTTGTCTTTGCAGTACATTGTTCTGATTCTTTGGCTTCTGGTCCCTACAGCTTCTGGATCTGAGTCAATTCCCGATCTTGTGGAAACTACCCAAGTCCATACTTTACCCCTTCATATGTGGATTTTTACTTCATCAAATAACATTTCTTGCACAGAATTAAGGCACAGAATAGCATCTCAACCCTTCAAGATCCCCAATTGGGGGGCAAAGCAACTCAGCAGTTTTCAAGTCCTGGCAGCATCAAAAGAGCATCTGCAATCAATTACCACCTTCCCCCCCCCCCCGTTTCTCACCATCCTTTGCTTAAAAATGGCTAACTTATTTTTTTCTCTCATATCCTTGTAAAAACACATGCACACACCAACACACACATGTGCTTCCAGGCTGAAATCACAAGTGCCAAAGCTCTGCCTGGAGAGAACGTTTATGACTGGCTTATACATCCCCGAAAATAGGGGTTTATAATGGAAATACTGACAGATCATTAACTATAATAGCATAAACCAAGGTGCAGAATTTTCACGTTGTCTCCATTTTGTTTGTGTCAGCAGGATTTCTAGACCAGAATCTGGTTGTAGTTCATGAACTATGCCCTCATACATGAGGCCAATTTGAAGACAAGAGGACAGCCCACAGAAAATGGCTCGGGACACTCAGAGTCCAAGATACTCTGGGATGTTTGGATTTAGTAAAGATCACAGGAGTCTCGGCACGGAGAAGACACCATCTAGTCTAGAAGCTTAAATCCCTATCAGCTATTCATCTCAAATGACAGATTTCTCCTTGCCCCAAGTGCAACTTTTACTAATGTAAAGTAGCAACTTAGAGCAACAAGCTAGCAGTTAGTTGATAGATCAGAAGTATTCCCTACCAGGGCTCAGTCTTGGTTCTGGGGCTCTCCTCCAAGGACAGCAATCCACGAATTCATCTCCCAGGCTTGGAACATTGCCTGACATACAGTAAATGCTCGATGCGTAGTTGGTGCTACACGCAAAGAGGGGCGGGTCAGCAAGCTAATGAGGGAATTAACAGATCTCTATTGGCCTCAGGTGTCTCATTTGTGGTGCAACAAGATCAGTTGTTCTCCACTCTAGTTGCATATTGAAATAACCTTGAACCTCTTTATAAAAATACTAACACCCAGAGCCTACTACCCAACAGATGAAAAACCCCTCAGGTGCTTCTAATGTAGACTAGATGATCCTAAAATTCCTTTCTGTGTTTAGAATTCCATAGATTTGAGCTAATCTGAGTCCGAAAATTCAAGGCCTAGAATTTGTTTATCCCCAGCTCAGACAGATTAGAAGAAGGAGAGTGAAACAACATCGAGGAATCATATTTAGGAATTAATGACCATGTATTGGGTTCCTTGGTGCCAAGCCTTATGCATTGCATATCATTATCTCTAATCCCTCGAACAGGTGACATTATCCCATCATCCCTGTTTTTCAGATGAGAAACCTGGGGCTTAGAGAAATGAGTTATTCAAGGGATAAGGAGTTATCCAGAGAAAGGCAGACCTCCTGAGCTGTCACAGGGTGTGGTCGCTCAACTCCTTTTCAGAATTCTTTGGTGTTCAGCATCAGACAAAGATGTGGCACTCAGGCAGAGTGGAGGAAGAGAGAAGTGAGAACTTCAGAACGCACTACATGAAACTGAGGTTTAGGGAGGAGGAATTTCCTCCCAATCCTGCTCCTCTCCAACTTGAAAAAGGACAATCCTGCCTCTCCCCCCAGGCCTGGGCCAGCTGTCAGAGATGAGCCCTGATAAAGGCCCCGGGCCTCCTCCTTGAATTCCTTTGTTCCAGAACCTATCCCATTAGAAAAAGGTCACACATCTTTGGCCCCTTTTAATTTCAGGGGTGGAGAGGTAAAAGCCCAGTCGGGGAAACATGTGCAATTATGAGCAATTACTTAAACGGCTTTCAGACAAGCCTTGGCCCTCCACCAGCAGGCAGAAGGGCCGGCGTCTGGGTTTTGTAGGCCAGGAGAGAGGGTAAGAAGGTGGGGTGTGGGGGAGGGGGGAGGGGAGACAGCAAAGGCTTTTGTCACTAGACTACAAAAAAAAAAAAAAAAAGAAAGAAAGAAAAACCCATCGGTATTTCCTGCCACTGGACTAGCTGACACTAACCAGCCCCAAGCAGGGGAACTATTCACTTAAAAGTCATCATTTCCTTTACTTATCTGGCTCTAAAGAAACAAATCTATTAGCAGCAAGAAATCACTCCAACGGCTTTAACTAAGTGCTTCTCCTGCTGAAAATGCCAAAGTCCTGCCTTCAGCTCCCACTAGCCAACCCCCGGCCTCTGCTCCTCCCCAGCAGCAGCTCGGAGCTGGGGAGCTGGCCCGTGTCAGGGTGTCTCTGGCCACTACAGATAACAAGGGCCATTACATTCCAAGTCCTTCCCCAACCTCCTCCCCTCCCTTCCGCCAAAATCCCAAACCCAATTTCTCCCTGGCAGATCAAAGGCTGCCCGAGCTACAGGAGAGCTCACTCGATCAATAAACTCTTGACACAGGAATAAACAGAATGATCCAATATTTTCCTTCAGGATTTATTTGGTCCATGGAAGAGCAGTGCATTGCTATGCCTTTCCTTTTGAGAGCCATGATGATTTGGTGTGGAGTTCAAAATAGTTTGCTCTCTGAATTAAAAGACAAAAATGTCCAAACAGCTCCAAGAACACTTTTCTAGCATTTGTTGGTCTTAAACACACAAACCGTAAGAGGAAGCTTAGCGGTACAGTTGGACGGCTTGGACCTTCCAAAAGCAACTTTCCCATTCCAACTAAGTTTACAAGAGTTACTAAAGAGCTACATACGCGGCTAGATCTAATTTTAACAATTCATTTTGCAATTTAGGACATATAATAAAAATTTATACACTTCTCTCACGGTTCATCCTACAGAATTCACAAGTACTTCACAGAAAACGATCTGAAATTGTGCATCCAAAAGTACAACAAACAAACAAAAAAATTAAATCCAGGACACCGTGCATTTGGGACATACAATTGTTTGTAAACCCATGAGAATATTCATTTAAAAAATCAGTTCCACGGATTCCTGTATCACTTTATGACTGTTGCTTTGATCCCTAAATCCTTAATCTATGAAATTGGAGGAGAGCATATAGAGACCTAAATTGCTAAAATAGTCCACGGGACTCATTCTGGGATATAGCCCCTTAGATTGCCCCATTAATTAAGATGTTATGTTTACTCACACATGCCTTCATGTATATCACATATATATTATAATTTTAGAAATACATTCCTGCATATTCCTCCTTTATATTATATGTAAATGTATATTTAAATCACTCTGAGCTTTTCATTAGTATGGGAAATGTGCAACAAAGATCACTGAAGCATATTAAACCACTTTGATTCAGGATCCAAAGCAAAGTGGATCAGTGACATAGGCCAGAAAATGAGGAAAAGGTGGGAAAAAATGGTGTCTCCTGACACAATGACAGTTACAGCTTAAGCCCAGAAAATAGGCCATAGGGTGTGTCGTCTTTACATTTATAGCCTCCAGGAAGAATACAGACCCCTTGCCAAGCTCTTTTGTATATTTCCTCCTAAAGCATGACTTAATATTGATAGCCACCATTTATCAAGAGTTCGCATTTACCAGGCATGGAGCTAAGCGCTTGACAAGCTTTATATTATTTCCTTTAGTTTTCACAAGAGTCCTATGAAATAGGTACCATTTAACAGATGAGGTAAGTGGTCCTAAAGAGGCTCATTACCTTCCCCAGGATCACATGGAAGTAACTGGAAATGTTGGGATTTGAATGGAGGCATCTAAGTTCAAAGCCAGCACGGGCACTGCCAACCTAAGACCAAAACGTCTATGACTTCCCTACCAGCCCACCACTTGTAATTTCAACCGAGAGGCAGTAGCCTCTCTTTTCTATAACATTTTTTCCAGTCTTCTCCATCCAAACTTTCATATGACTTTAGCAATTTGTTTTATTCATGTGTACGTTTGCATTGCCTATCTCCAATTGTATTATTATTGAAACAGTTTCCCCTCATTCTTGCATTTCTGTTAATTAAGTCAGGAGAAACTCAGTATTTCATGGAGGAGAACATGGCTCATAAAGTGCATTTGCAAGGACCTAGAAATAGGTCCACAAATTCCTCGTGCCTTCCTCCTGAGTCTTGTGACTCTCAGGAAACATATCTTTTATATTAATTTCCTTAGTGTTCAAGAGCAACATTTGAAAGAAGACTGGCATGATTTATTGACATCTGTCCCCCAGCAGGAGTATATCCATTTTTCTCCCTTCCTTCCTCCTTTTCAAATAATGATTTGTATTAATCCTTTAGAGGGGTAGTCAGGAAAGTTTCTGTTGTATTAAGGTAATGTGCCATCGTCTTCTGACCCTGTGCTCAATGAATACTTTGCCAGTCCTCTCATGTAGTTCACCACAAAAGTTCAGGGTCAAACAGCCTTTGGATGCACATATGCCACACCTCTCGGCAAACTCACCTGGAATGGCCAGAACACAGAACTTGGCACCCTTGGCCTGAGATTGAATGACCAACACCTCTGAGCCACATTGGGGGGGAAAGTCTCTGAGCCAAACCATACAAAACCAAAGTGGTGGAGGGAAAAAAAAAAAGCTCAAGCTAGCCAAAAGGCAATTTTTTTCTTCCCCTGTCATGGAAATCAGCCACAAAGGACCAGCGTGAGGGAGCAGAGCAGGGGCTGGAAGCTCCTGTAGTAACCATGGTGTATAATGGCCTCACAGGCCATTGATGAATGTGTTCTGGGGACTTGTCAGCTTCTTGGTGCTTTGGTTCATCCCTAAGGAGCGATCATCACCATTTTGGCGACCTGTTCAGTTTGCTGGTATCTTTTTCGGCTGATTGCAGTTCGGGCCCAAGTCCACCCTCTCTTTGAACCACAGCTACAAAATGAAACCATTCAGTGTCTCAAGTATCATTCACCTGTGGGAAAAGACCTGCTCTCCTGTGCTCAGTTGCTGAGGTCATGGAAAGAATTCCTCTACATGTAAAATCATCTCCAAACCCAGACTACCTTCTTTGACTGACTGACCTAGTTTGGCCATCAACTGCTGTAAGCATTCCAATTACATTTGACTATCTTATCCTGCAATGCAGACTGCAGCATTTTTTCCTACCACTTTTTTATACTTGGATAAATGATGTACCTCTTTACCCTAAACTGTGCCAACTCCCAGTGGGTGGACAGAGTGTCTTAGCAAACAGAGGGAGAGCTGACTTGTCCAGTGAGACAGCCTCCACGAAGAGTAACATTTCCTAGAATGTGACTTTCCATGGGATTTCTCAAATATCAGAGGCTTTTGCTGACAGAGAGAAGCCTCAGCTCAAAATGTCTCTGTGGAGACCACAGTGAGGCAATTACCCGCTCTCCCACATG
The DNA here is from genome assembly GCF_016509475.1 of Prionailurus bengalensis. Lineage (NCBI taxonomy): Eukaryota > Metazoa > Chordata > Mammalia > Carnivora > Felidae > Prionailurus > Prionailurus bengalensis. The sequence continues at coordinate 102,413,137 of NC_057355.1, forward strand.
GCTGTGGTCACATTAGATCTTCCCTGTCTACTGACGTGCTATCACCTGTGCTCCTCATGGCCAAAGGCACATATGCCTAAACTGGCTAAATGAATTCTTGGTCTTGTAACAGAACAAAGATAGCCAACCACCAGTGCCTGACCCCACCACCTTGGCCTCATGAGCACCACGCTTTCCCCAACAGGGTTAAGTTGCTGTGTGCTATGCGGTCATGTCACCTAGCATGAAACCATCAAGCATGTGAGCCCTGGACAGGCAAGAAAAGTCTGGAGAAATTAAGGCTTAAATAGTGCCTACACATCTATTTCTAGGAATTAGAATGCTTTCATACAACATGTTCCTATTTTCAAAAATATCAAAATTGCTACAGAACGAAAATAGTTGGTTCTAAGCCTTTAATAGACTATACATATAATAGGAAGATATTTTGTATATATGAGATAATTACAGTATTATATATATTAAATTATTACTTATGTATATTATTAATTATATATACATTAAGTATATATAATTTTACAACCTTGAGGAGGAACTAAAATGATAGGTAGATTTATATATATTTATAAATATATGTTTATAGATTTATATATATAATAAATTTTTATATATTGGTCTACCTATTATTTTACAGGTTTTTATTTTATATACACACACACATAATATATATATATATATATTTATATATAAAACATATATAAAATTTTACAACCTTCTCAAGGAGAAACTGAAATAAGGTGTTTCAGAAGCTTTCCAGTGGCTCCATTGCATTCAGGTGCACCAGGAAGGCTGGTGAAATGAGGATATTTTGTTTATTTCTTTTCCAAAGTAAAATTACCACCAAAATTGTAGTGTTCTTTTTCCAGTGAGTCCCCTTATTACTTAACCTCTTGGTCTTTCACTTTGTTGTGTGCCGAGGGCACAAGGAGTCCACCTACGGTAGAAGCCTCTTCTTGGGTGACTTAAGTGGAATCTGATAGTGGAGCAATTTCCTGCAGGGAACCCCCTTCCCCTTTCTAATCCTTTGTTCCTTGTCTCTGTCTTCTCACCAAGACTCACCTGCACCACTCTCCCTTTCCTTCACCACATTCTTCACAGGATGGCCTTCTTTTTCTAACATACCAAGCTCCTTCCTGCCCACAGGTGCTTATATTTGCTTGTTCAAGTTACCTGGAAGACTCCTCCCTGTGTCCTTCTCACCTTTCATTTCTTACCTCAATACCCACCGGCTCCAAGGCACTTCCATGACCTCCCCAGCTGAATCAGTCCTCCACCTCCATCTGGTTACTGTCCATTATACCTCCCTAAGACTTTTCTTTGGAGTACTTATGCTCGTCAAAAAATCTTCTGTGTGTATTTATTTACTCATGGTTAACTCTCTCCTCCCTCTAGAATATAAGTTGCAGGAAGGGGAAACTTCCTCAATTTTTTGCACTCTCAAACATCCAGCACCTAGGCAATTCATGGCAGATAGCAGAAGCTAAAGAAATGGATGAATGGATGAATGAATGAATGAATTGTCCAGTGTTCCTCAATGGAAAGGCAGAGCTTCTCCAGAGAAACTAACAAATATCTGGCTAGTTATGTAGGGAGTTTGAGACATTAACAACTTCAAACACCCTGACACTCTGCTTAGTGTCCAGGTATTAGGAGAACCTGCCTGACTTTAAGGGTTTCCTCTAGTTTCCAAACACAAAATAGCCTACATATTTAAATGCTTAGCTATATTTAGCATCTAGATAATGATAATAGTTACCATTTAGTGAGTACCTTCCCTGCCAGGAATGTGTGTAACACATTCTCTTATTAGTCTGCAGAACAACAGGATGAGGCAGGGATATTATCCCTACTTCACAGATGAGGAGATTGAGTCTCAAGCAATTTGCAAACACATGGAACAAATAAGTATTAGAGCTGGTATGTGAACCTTGTCTGTCTCATCCATCTTGAAGGCTCATGCTTTTAACCACTTCTTTGTTTTGAGGAGCCAAAACATCAATACAGTGAAGATAATCAGCTTGTGCTGCACACATATATAATACCCTTGCAAGGTTTGAAGGCATTTGTGTAACCTTGTTTATAGCAATGGTTTTCCAATAGTTTCTCATAGCCATTCTAGACAAGAGCTTATTTGCAAGACAGAAGTGCAACTACTTCAGATGTTTTGTGAGTTTTTCTGGGTTTTCAAATACTCCTTCCATTAACTCCAAGAAAGCAGAATTATTTGAGGTTTAGCACCTGTAGAAACTGCTGCTCTTTGTTCCAAGTGACAAACATCTTCTATTCATGAAGTATATAAACTGAGTTCCTCCTTATTTAGTAGTAAGCTTCTACCAAAAGTAATGTGTAAAGCTAAAAAAAAAAAAAAAATCTCCCCAAGAGTAAAACTTTCTACAGAAGTTCATAATGCCTAATTTTTCTAAAATAACAGCTATATCATCTTCAACACTGCTCAAACAAAGCTATAAAAGCCATTAGGATAGGCACAGTCAGTTAAGCATCTGAATCTTTATCTTGGCTCAAGTCATGATCTCACAGTTCATGAGTTCGAGTCCTGCATCAGGCTCTGGAATGATGGTGCAGAGCCTGCTTGGGATTCTGTCTCTCCCTCTCTCTGCCCCTTCCCCACTTGTGCTCACTCGCTCTCTCTCTCTCTCTCTCTCTCTCTCTGTCTCAAAATAAACAAATATTAGGATAATATTTCAGAGAAAAACAGAGAAGGAAACGACTTACTCTTCAAACTTTCAGATGGTTATTTCTCTTTTATTCTGATACCTGAGTTTTCTTTCTCAATCTGTCCATCATATGGCTCATTCTGAGTCTCATTCTTTTCCTTTCTTCCTTCCTAGGCCTCATCACAAGAGTGTCTACCTAGTAAGCTCTCGTGCCTTCCACCGACCTTTTGATTTCCCTCCACCCCCGCAAACTTCTACATGAAGTTTACCAGCTCCTCCCTTAATTTTTTTCTTCTGTGAGATGAGCTTCCAAGTTCTTACTCCCTTCTGCTTGACTTTGTATGAAAATGCAAGTGTTTGAGATTTACAACTCTGCTTAGCAGGCTCTCTTTCCATCTCTTCTAGGGCTTGACTACTGAGCTAAAAATCCCCCAGCTGAAATAGCAAAGACATATCTTTGAAGACATATCCAAATCTCCCAGTTCAACCCAAAAAGCAACAGCTTTCAAACTTGTTACATTATGGTGGGAAAGGACCTCCACAGCCTGACCCATCTTTCTAGAAGGGCACTTTCAGCAGCCTCCAAAATGTATTAACCGAATGACTGAATTTAATAAGAACCTTTCCACAATAGGGAGAGACTGGGACACATGGACCTTCTCTCTCAGGCCAGTTCAGAACAGCAAATGTTCATGCCATAGGATGTCTTCCCATCCTGGTTACAGGTCAAAAAACCAAAAGGCAGAGAAAACACAATGTTGGAGAGAAGAAGAAAGTTGTATGGCCTGGGGGTTAAGAGTAAAGGCCTTGAAATCCCAGTTTTGGCACAAAACGATTTGTGTGATCTTGGGTAAATTAATTAACTTCTCTGAGCCTTGAGTTACCTCATTTGTAAAAGGGAGCTATTCATAGTATGTAACCTGTCATTTTGCCATGACAAGATAGTCACAATTTAACAAGATAGTACAAAAACAAAAAAACTTAATACTCTTATACCATGCTTGATAACTGGTTCCTATCATTATTGTTTTTATTTGCTATAACATCACAACCCAGGCAGCTTCTCACGATAGCAAAGGAGTTTATGCCAACAGGTATATTTTCAGGTTTCCCTCCTAGATAACCCTAATTTATACCAGATGAATTAAGTGGAAAAGAAGAAAAATAATAAACAAAGAGCCTTTTAAATGTGTTTCCAATATAAATGGTCTAGAAGCAGAAAAGAGAAAATAAAAGGAAAAGGGCAGACAAAACAGATAAAGCTTTTGCATCTCCTAGATTTCAACAGAAACTACCATGGATTTGGAAAAGACTCATCCATTAGTTCCTCAAAGTTCTTTTCTCAAGGGAGAAGGATCTTCCCCCAAAGACAGATAATGACTGGCCTCAAAATACCAAAAGACAAAGTTTCAAACTCTGGCCTTCGTATTGAGGTAGCAGTCAGGGGCAGTGGGTCAGGAGTGTCGACCCGTCCGCAGAGTTTCTGCTGGTGGAGCCGTTGAAAGAGGGACTCCCAGATATACATGTGTATGCTTTCCAGGGAATACACTGGAAGGGGGGCAAATTTCATCAACCCCACCAAGCTGGTATTTCTAATGGCTGATCCTCTGACCTTCTGGCCACCAGCTGTCATAAGAGGGATATCTCCCTTTCTGAGATTCAGAGTAACCTCACTGAAAGGTTGCTCACAAGGCATGCGGTTCAGGCAGACAAAACAAATTCAGATGTGCCGCAGAACGGGGCCAATTCTGATGCTGAGACCAGAGTTAGGCTGCTGGCACTTTGCCTATTTAAAACTTAGTTTATTGGGACCAGAAAACTCAGCAGCTTATACATCCTGAAACGCAAGATGCCAACAATGGTCAGATGTTCCTTAAAATAAGCTTTCATGTTGATTATTTTTAGATGGAGCTGAAAAGAGACAGTTGGACCCACCTATGGATTGTTCGTGGCTTAAGTAGTCGATAAATCTCTCTCTGGTGTGTACTTTAAAATTACGTCTGTATGGAAAAGGACACCAGCCATGTGCCTCATTTACCTAAAAACCAAGCATGCTCCTCCTTACGGAAATTTAATTATTTTGTAAAATACGACTTTTTTTCTTCTGCAGTATCTTTTTCACCAACAATAATTTTCAAAGGCTTCAAATATTTGAAATCACTGTCAGAGGCAAAACTCTGATTTAACTGCTTTTTTTCCTCTTCATGAAATAGCTGCTTAAAAATATTAATGGAGCCCAAGCCCATTTACATTCCAAACAACACGAAACAAGTTCCTTGTTTCTTTGACTCGCCTCATCTAGCAACCGACGTGTCAAGAGTAACAGCAACTAAAACCAACGATTCTGACCCAGTGCCTGGTGAACGTTTCTCCTTTTATAACTACTTGAGCATGGCAGCCTCTTCCTATTAACTACATTACATCATCATTATCAAAGACGAAAGGAAATTAATTTTGTTTTTCAAGGTCTTGGCAATAAGTCGGTTCTTTACTTCATCAGACATCTGCTGTTTTTCTACGTGTGTCATTTGCAAAGCTGAGTTTTCCTTATGACTTTATTCTCATAACAATTTATCACGCAACAGTGTTTACCAGGGAACCTTATGCCGATGGGTTTTTCTCTCTCCAAGCAGAAAGTGTAACATTAACTTAAAGCCAATATCATAATCTATATTTCACTCTCAAGGAGTTTTCTGGGCTTAAAAAAAAAAAAGCCAACAAGGCTGTCAAGAAAAAATAACCACTTACGGTCTCTGGCTGAAATGTATTGCCAATGCAACTCTACTTTGTTTTAACAGATGGGCCTTTATCAGCAAATTATGTGGGCAGTTCACCAACTTCCCTTAGGAATGGAGAGTGCTTCCATTTACTTGGGCTCTTATCTATTCACTTAAAGCCACATTTGACCACAAAATTCTGCAGATTCTTTTTTCATGTATTGATACAAAGAATAAACTACAGAGAATCTTCTGTTCTCCAATAATTAGTCATTCCTGGGCTGATTGATAGGTCCTTGGCCTTATTTCACATCAGTGGAAAAAAACAAATTAGCTGGTTCACATAGATACACTGTCTTCTGTAATGTGTTCTACATTTATTCCCTTGCCTAAGTAGCAAGAGCCTCTAAAAAAGCTCTTCACAGCATTTATTTGGATGAATCGTCTGGGGTGTGACTCATTCTTCTTTGCCTTCTCCAATCCCTCACTTTTCTCTCTCTCTCCAGATGCTGGCTAACTACTAGTAGACTTGATTCTGCAGGTAAACGCAGGAGCAAATTCATGGAAGGTTTTTGCTTCAGAAAAGAGTCAAGAGCTCTAGAACGGGGTGTGCAGAGAATCTGAAAACTGACTTCAAGGAATATTAGAGAAAACCTATATTTACCACATGCTTCATAGATGAACATGGGTTTCCTGTTTATGTTGTTTTGTGAAGGGGACTGGTGCCAACAACAAAAAAAAGACGAACGATGGCTCTTGTTTTTATTTTACCCCCAAAATTACTTTCACCTTTCCTTGTTACAATCTGTCATAAACATCTCCACATGAATCAAATCCCTAGGCCTCAGTTTCTCTAAACCTATAAAAAAGGAAAAGGTTGAAATAGACCCAAAGTTGAACATTCACAAGAAACACCTAGGGAGCTGCTTCAGTGAACAGAGTCCCAAGTTCTACTCGGGGCAGACTTGATTCACTAGTGTTGAAATGGGAATGAGGAATATTCCATTTTCAACTTAACCATTGATGGGTCTAAAGCAGACGGTCCATGCTCTGAGAATACTGGTCTGATGAACTCCAAGGTGTTCCTATTCCAGTTCTTCTTCCAATAGTCTGTGACCCTATAAAAACCTCAGTGAGATATTAGCTGATCATCTGGGCACAGCTTACATTAATTGACCTATCTGCATCCAGCTCTGCCTCATTGGCATCTCCACTCCCTGTGGAGACGAACTAGTTTGTGAACTATTTTGTGAACCGGCAAGCCCAGTGGCGGGGGGCAGGGGGCGGGTAAGGCTGAGCAGGATGCAGGTGGTACCCCTGCCCACCAAGAACTGAGCCCATCGCTCCAGCCCAGCCCACCCCAGCCCGTGGGCTCCGGCCAGCCTCAGAGACAGTGGGCTCTTCAAAATGTCATATCCCTCTTGTGTTCAAAATGAGTTCCCAAAACAGCAGGCACTGTATTTTCAAGGGTAAGTAAAGAAACCATTCATTTTAAAGGCAAGTAGTGACTTTGAGATCACCCATGATTTTTTTTTTAATCATATGACAAGTCTCCATTAGTACAATGAGAGAATGTTGCTGGGATGCGGTTAGAAAACAGATTACAACCCACATGACAAATGAACCACAACGGAGTGTGAAACTTTTCAAAACCACTCACCCTAACCTCAAGTCTCACCGATGAAAACCAGAGAAAGTGTGTGGCTGGTATGGCCCAGAGGCCCAGGGCTCACGTGTGCTGACGGAATTTACAGGGTGCTGTGTGCAGAAGACTCCATCTCATGGAGCATGTCAAAGTCAGGGACCAAGGCTTGATCACAACTCCCTTACTAACTACTTATGTGACCTTGGCCAAGCTACTTCACTTCTCTGAGCTTCCGTTTCCTTATGGATAAACTGGGGCTCATAGTTGGTCAACAAATATTTACTGAGTGCCTAGAGTGGACCAGGAATATATAACAAGCTTACATAATAAGCTCAAACAGTGGGTGAAACAGGCAAAAATCCCAGGCCTCAGGAGGAACACAACAAAGAGAAAAAGAAATAGAAACTGCAGCATCAGGTAGTAGTAAATTAATACACAGTATGATGAAAAATATAGTGGGATGAGTTAGAGTAATAAATTGCTATTTTAGCTCCCGTGGTCAGGGAAGGTCTCTCTGAGGAGGGAACATTTCAACAGAGGCCAGAAGAAAATGAGGACAGAGCCTCATAAAATCTGAGCAAAAGCCTTGCAAGCAGAATCAAAGTGTAGGTGCAAAGGCCCTGAGGCAGCAGCATTTGAGGAATGGTCAAGTGACATCAAGGAGGCAAGTGTGGATTAAGGAAAGGGAATGAGGAGGACAGTGATAAGAAATGAGGTCAAGGAGGTTGCCAAAATGTAAAGGACCTGAAAGTGAGCAATTTGGGTCTCATTCTATGTTGATGAGGGGCCATTAGAACTTCTAAGCAGCATAGACTGATGCATGTTCCAGCTGCTGTTTGAAGATGAGACTGGGGGGTGGGGGTAGGGGTGCATCAATCAGAGTAGGTTATGTCATCTTTCATTGTTGCAAGTGAACATAATCATTACCACAAGAATCAACTCCCTTGGCCTCAGTTTCTCTAAATCTATAAAATGAGAAGGTAATAACCACAAAATTGTAGTGGTTTATAAAAGCAAAGGTTACTTCTCACTCATCCTTTATGTCCATTGTAAATTAGTTGGGGTCTGCTCTACCTCTCCTCATTCTGGGAGCCGGGATGGAGCAGCCTCCATTTGAATCACTGCAGATCACCATGACAGAGGGAAAGGGGAGCGTGGTGACTCATGCATGGGCTCTGAAACATCAACCTGGAAGTGACATGCATCACTTCCACTCATATTTCATTGGCTAAAGCAGATCGTTGGACCATATCTAACTTCAAAGGCAGTGGGAAAGTACAATCCTACCATGTGCCTGCAAGATGGGATATTGGGTGAACAGCACTAAGTAATACCACAGAGACCAGAGGGAAGCAGAGAGACCAATTAAGAAGCTTTTACAGTAATCCAGGCAAGAGATGAGAACAGCTTAGACCAGGCAGTCACAGGAGAGGTGTTAGGAAACAGATGCAGAAGATATTTTGAAGGCAGAGACAACGAGATTTGCTGATGGATTGGATGTGGAATAATCATAACTACCTCACCGTGGATTTATGTGGGTGCAGATTAAATAAGATGATGTATATGAAAGTTCTTTCACATGGCCAGACACACCATAAGCCTCAATAATGGTGATTATTATTGTTGTAGTTCTAGATTGAAGAGGTGCTTATGATAACAGAGCACAGAAGTTTAATTTGTGACCATCCAATTTTCCAAGACATGTGGTTACTTTACTTACGCTATTCACACACACACACACACACACACACTTTTCTGAAAATAATCATGGTAGTTATTATCAATTTGGCTTTAAATGGTCTTTACCTCCTAGGAAACTTTCTAATAATAAATTAATTTTCCTAGTAACTTCAAAGAAGCTTTCATTCCTGTGGACACACGTTTGGAACCCAGAAAGTAGCCTGCATAAAAGTCAGGAAGCCCCGGGTTTTCTGCTCAGATGTTGTAGATTAATAGTCATTTGATTTGGGAATGTGAAATGAACTGATAAGAAAAGCTGTACGTACCAATGACATTCAGGAATGAAAACTGACAGATCACCTGCTTTAGAAGATTTGATTCTTCAGATTTTAAGGGGGTGTGGGGGAAGACCTTTAGTGACATTTGCTCTCTTATGGCTTACATTAAACAATTTAATATATAACATGAGGGAGAGAACATGATATAAACAATATATCCAGGAGGAAAAATAAATGACCTCAGTCCCAAGAGGCACTGTTATGCACTGGTACTATTCATGTACATTATAAGGAATGATGTATCAGTTTTACTTCTAATCAGTATCTAAATATATCACGGCCTGTTCCTGGAGTGCATTACACTATCTCACAATGCATACTCACATTTTACATTAATGTGGAAAGTATCCATCCGTTATCAGGCAGAACTTAATTCTATACTGAAAAATGAGGTGTCTGCTTGGTACACTTCTATTTTAAGGTTTAACATAATTGAGCAACCAAATCTAAAATAGAACTTTGGAACTAAACTATGCTGGTTTTTATGGCACGAATGTTAAGAGAGAAAGTTTTGATGGGTGTCTGACTCAGAGACATCACCTTTGGTGCCTCTGGTTTCCAGCCCTGTTTGGGGAGCATCTAACCCAATGCTGTTGTGAAATTCCTAAAAATATTCTTAAAACAAACTTTTAAAGAAACATAATACACACGGCTACCCCTGAGTTAATTATCCCTATAAGCAAGCAAAATATCCCGGAAACGTCGCAATTTCAGCTTCTAAATCCTGTCTCTTAAGTTGCTTCCCATCTATTCATGCGTCTGGATTTGGGGTTCAGAAAATATGTTCGCTGTAGCTGTAGGAAGGATAAAAAGGGCTGGTTGTTGCAATATCAAACAAATGCAATATAAGTATTATGACACGCCAATTGATGGGTTCCAGGGGATAACAAATATAAGCAGATTTAGCCAGCCAGGCCACGTGCTCAGGCCACTGTGGATATTCCATAAGAGGATCTGATGGATTTACTGAGCACCTGTGTGCCCAGGACAGCATTAGTTGCCATGGGAAATACGTGTGACTGTCTCTGCTCTTAAAGCCCTCAAAACAATTAAGGATACAGTTGGTCTCTGCTGGGTACAAGTGAGGGAAAAGTAACCTGATCCTGCTCAACCCCAACACAGAAAAAGTGTGGAGGGAGGTGAGAACTTACTGGCTCACCTGACTGAACTATGGGGCAAGTGTGTATCTAGCCCTAGGGACAAAGGAATGAAATGCTCAAGCACTCAAGTGCTTCTCTCTGTGTGCCAGCATCATTCTCTCAGACTGTTTTCCAGAAAACACAACCCTGGCACCTCCAGATTCATATCTTGACCACTTGGACAGCAGAGAGGGAAAATAAAACCTCTTTTCCAATGGTTCCAGGAAGTGGTGCAAATTTTCATGGTGTGAATGCTCCCACCCTGCCCAGTTTCAAGCTGCCAGCCTGAGGTCACTCTGCCCTGAGGAGTAGGGAAGAGATGTGCACAGAAGGCTCTCCTGAGCCTGGCAGAGCAGGTGCAAGGAGGTGTGACCCTGCCTCCGTGTCTACACTATATTGCATACCCCTCTAGATGCACCTACAAAATACTGAATTGTACCTAGTCCCTGATTTCAAAGAATATTTCAGAGGAGACAGAGAAGGAACTAAATAATTATAACATATGCTGTAGTTGCTATAATACAGACATACACAAGATACAAAGATGGCCCAAAGGTGGGGGTGATCCCCTCCATCTGGAGTTGGGCTCTCAGAGGAGGTTTTACAGAAAAGATGCCTTTACAGTTGAGAATATGTTCACCAGATTTAGAAGTGTGGTGGGGGAAGGGCATGTGCAAAGAGCCACAGGAATGCAATGGAAAGGGGGTGTAGGGACTTTGTGAATGGCTGGAAGGAAGGTACAAGAAGCTGAGAGACACAAGGGAGCTGGGGAATGAGGGCAGAGGAACTCTGGAATGAGTCATGAGGTCTTGGGACACCTTCTAAGGAATTTGGATTTGATCCTATCAACCAGTGTTTTCAACCTGTTTTTAGTAGGGGGAACCATTTTACTATGAAATGTTAAGTATGATCTCTACTTACATAACAAACTTGTTGGGGCACCTCAGTAGCTCAGTTGATTGAGGGTTAACTCTTGATTTTGGCTCACATCATGATCCCAGGGGTCGTGAGATTAAGCACTGTGTTGAGCTCTGCACTGAGTGTAGAGCCTGCTTGGGATTCACTTTCTCTCTGCTCCTCCCCTGCTCACATGCATGCTCTCTCTCTCTCAAAATAAATAAATACTTTTTAAAAAAAACAAATGAACCTCTTGTGTTGTTAGTTCATACTCCTTGTATTAAAAATAAAGTGACTGTGTTACATTTGATGAGCACATGAGTTCATGAACTGGTGGTGTCCTGAGTGTTAAAATTTGGCACATAATATATTTGAGAAAGTTCATATTGCTTGTTCTTAAATGATTTTTTTTATGAAATAATTTCAAACTTAGAGTTGCACGCATAGTATAAAGCACACCTATATATACTTTTACTCAGATTCACCTATTGTTAACACTTTGCCCTGTTTGTTTTAACATTTATTTTCTTGCTCTTGTTCTTTTAAAAAAGTGTGTGTGTGTGTGTGTGTGTGTGTGTGTGTGTGTGTGTGTGTATTTGTGTATGCTTGTTTTTCTGAACCATTTGAGAGTAAGGTACATATATCATGGCTATTTACCCCTAAACCTCTCAATTTATATACTTAAGGTAGAAATATTCTTTCCTATAACCACAGTATAGTTATCAGTTCCAGTACATTGAACATTTATGTAAAACCTCACCCTTCCACCCTAATACCAATTTTGTCAATTATCCCCATACTGTCATTTAGCAGAAACCACCCCCCCACTTACAGGACCCAGTGTCAGACCACATATTGTATTTAGTCATAATGTCTCTCTAGTCACCTTTAATCTGGACCATTTCCTCGGCCTTTGTCTTTCATAACAGTGACATTTTTGAATAATAATCTCCTCCCCACTTTACACTTAATAAAATGTTGCTCGTTTTGAGTTGTCTGATGTTCCCTATTAATTAGATTCAGATGTATTCCCAGGAGAGATGGCATATGAGTGATGTGTCCTATAGGTACACAGTCCTCTGTGTGAGGGACAGTACTTCTGTCCCTCATTTGTGATATTAATTTTGATCTCCAGTCAAAGTGTGTTTGATTTCTCCATTCTATGTATAGTTATTATTTTCGCTTTGCTATTAATAAGCAATTTGAGGGGAGACACTTTAAGATCACAGAAATTCCCTGTTCCTAATCAAAGTTTGTCTCATAGATTAAGCATCTATTGATGATTTTTACCTGAGGCAATTTACTATGATGGGTGCAAAATGATGACTTTCCCACATTAGCACCCTTGGTATTGGCACTCCATTATAAGAAAGAGACCTCCCTTCTCCTCCACTCATTTCTTTATTCATCTCTGTATGATCAGTATGGATTCATGGATTCCTTTCTTCTTTAGCGTTTTACAGTTCATTACTGTCTTTACTTTTAGTGTTCAAATTATCTCTGATTTGACCACTGGGAATCCCTTCAAACTGGCTCCTGTGTTCTAGTGATATATCTCATCGGCTGTTTGTTGTTGGTTTCTTTCTTCATACTTTCTCACTTTTTTTTTTAATTTTTTTTAATGTTTATTTTTGAGAGACAGAGAGACACAGAGCGTGAGTGGGGAAGGGGCAGAGAAAGAGGGAGACACAGAATCTGAAGCAGGCTCCAGGCTCTGAGCAGTCAGCACCGAAGATGATGTGGGGCTTGAACTCACGAACCATGAGATCATGACCTGAGCTGAAGTCGGACACTTAACCGACTGAGCTACCCAGGCACCCCTACTTTCTCACTTTCTAACAAAACAAGATATCCAGGTTTATCTTGTACCTCTTATAGTTGCCCTGCTTCAGCCCTGGAATCATCCATTTCTCCATCATCCATTTCTCCAAGGAGCCCTAGTTCCTTTCATGGGGAAATGTCATTAGACAACAAGATCTGAACATTAAATGTGCTCATTGCTACTGAGATATCATTGCCTCTTGGCCTTTTTAGTGGACAAAGCTGGGAAATATACATAGAAACGTATCCATACACAAGACACACACACACACACACACACACACACACACACACACACATCTAAATCTATGCCAGTGCCTCTAATTTCAATCCATTCCCACGGGGTTCTTTCTTGACTTCCCAATCCACATTTGTACCTCTTATTCCATAGTGACAACCCTCGCTCCCAACAACATGAACTAATTTACGCAACACTCAATCCTATAATACATCTAAAAGAGCTTCAAAAGGAGTTCTCCCAAAAGCAAACCTACAACAAACAGTTCAGGACTTTTTGTTCTTCTCCTCATCTCCAAAGCCTGCCCAAGACCATGTGTATATAGTCATACTGTGTTCATAAATTACTTCGATCAGTTATTTTTCCCCTTCATAATGGTAATGTTATTCATATGAAATATAGCTGGGCTCATTTTCTTTTGTTTTCCTCCAGTTTCAGGATGTTTTCTTACCTTCCATCATTGCCGATTTTATTTTGTTGTTTGAATACGCAGAAAATGCTTTCAAACGTCAAAATTATATGAAAAGCCATACTCAGAGAAATTTGCACTGTGTATTATTCCTGTTTTTAAATAAGTAGCATTTTCCTACTATGGTGACATTATCAAATGATGGAGGAGGAAAAAGAGAAGGATCATGCAATGATCGGTCCAATGGCAATAGGGAGCAGGGAGGAGGAGGATGTCACGTAGTTAGGAGCTGGCTCTAGACCAAGCTCTGTCATCAACACAGGAGGGGAGGGGGGATAAGGGTGCAGAGAGAGTTGAGGACTAGTCTCAGTTTTCAGGCTAGAGGGCCGGGTGAGATGGAGGTACACCTCTGCAGAACACAGCTCACAGGGGAAGAAACTGGTTTGGACAGAAAGACAATGAATTCTGTTTTTGACATGTACTATATTCTGGCCCAGCCTACCTTCTGGAAAGCCAGAAGAAGCAGGAATGAATGGGAGGGGAAAAGGAAAATAACAGCAGCAGGAAATGTGGGAAGGGCCAATGAAAGCTACACAGCAGATGAACACTTGGAATTCGCCCTTAAACTGTCCTGAAATTGCCTGTCTTTATTGACTGGCCCATCACCATCACCACAAACACACCATCCCCTCCGCTGCTCCCCAAAGCCTGTAGTCCTTCCTCCCCATTGGCCCCTAGGTAGGTCCTTTACAGGAACACATGGTTTAGTGGCTTTGGAATCACCTAGATCTCACCTCAAATTCTAGCTCTACCTTGTAAAGATCAGCTCATCTCTCTAAGCCTTGGGTAAGATGGAGAGACCAAACACATCAGCTACCTTGCACGTGCTATGGAGATCATGGGATACTATAAGGCAAGTGCCCAGCATGATGCCTGACACAGAGAAGGCATTTTATTTTATTTCCGTTAACGTCAGGGAATCGCGATTCAGTCTCCCTCACGCTCTTAATATAAGCTATACAATACCCTACTGCCGTGACTCTCAACCTTGGCCACACATGAAATCACCTGGGGAGCATTTAAAAAATACCAAGACTCAGGCCTCATCGCCCAGAGAGTCAGACTTAATCGGTCTGGGGTGGAACTCAGCATCAGTGTTGTTTTAAAAAGCTCCAAGGTGATTGTAAGCAGAGTTCAGCACCGCTGCTTTCTTCACACACTAAATCTGAAGAAGGGCTCTCCTAGGTTGTACTCCCTCTTGACCCTTCTGACAGCACTTCAGAGGAGAAATAGATTGCTTAAATTGTTCTCTTTTTATCCCAAACAGCCAAAGCATATAGCAATCTGTTATTCTCCAGGAACCTCTTTTCTGAGAAACATAAATACCACCTTCCCCACAGGAAGAAAGGAATGTTCCTCCCCACCCAAAAGAAACCTGCTCCTTTCTCACCCACCGAGGTGGGCTAGAAAGCAAAACACAACTGGAGCTTGGTCAGCGCAACTCAGCCCAGAGGAGAGGAGCCAGTAGGAGCACGTGTTTCTGTGGGCACAATCCAAGTGGTCCCAACCAGCCTAGAGACCAAAGGCTGGGGGGCTCCCAGGGGGCTTTGCTGTTTCCACTCGTTGGACAGATCATATTTAATGGGTGTTGGCACTCTCTCACAAGTACACGAACCGCTGCTCTGCACCCATGTCACCCACATCCACCAAACCTGTGCGTGCGTGTGCTGAAAGTCAATTCCTCAATTGATTTGGGCTTACTGTTAAAACTCTGATCTGCTGAGGAAGGGGAATAAGTAATCATAGGCAAAGGCACGGTACTAACAAATGGCTGAAGTCCATGGAGATAGGGTGGATGAATAACTTAGAGGAGCCAGGTTTCAGCCATTGCCTACTACCAGTTACTTCCTTCAAAGAAGGAAATAGAAATTACAGTAAAACCTTGGATTGCGAGTAATCTGTTCTGTAAGTGTTCTGTATGATGAGCAAACATTTCTGGTAAATTTTAACTTGATAAATGAGCGATGTCTTGCAATATGAGTAGTACATGATGCGAAATGTCACATGATCACAACTGAGCCAACAGTTCTTGAAATTCGTTTTGATATACAAGTGCTTTAGATTACAGGCTTGTTTCCGGAACAAATTACGCTCTCAAACCAAGGTTTTACTGTATTCTGAAAATAGGAAGTAGCTTTATGGTCAATTTATTTTTTATTTTGCAAAACTTTATCTAATCTGTTTCATTTCTATTATTTACTAATTTAGGAATGTTTTATAAGGGGAGGATAGACCTTCCCTGGGGCCTTGAATCCCAAAACTCCAACTAGTAAGAAGGCTTGCTGCCTTGGGTCACCCAACTGCCCTCAGAAACCTGGAAGCCTGCAGATCTTTAAAATGGGCTGATGCATCTCAAAAGGTGTTGGACAGAGCACCTAAAAGGACAGTGCTTGGAATGTAGGTACCATTCCTCTATTTAGTTGTGAGCTCTATGTTTTTATTTTTTTATTTTTTTGTAAGTTTATTTATTTCAAGAGAGTACACACAAAAGCAGGAGAGAGGGCAGAGAGAGAGAGAGAGAGAGAGAGAGAGAATCCCAAGCAGGCTCCACACTGCCAGCAGAGAGGCTGACATGTGGCTCTAACCCATGGACTATGAGATCAGGACCTGAGCCGAAATCAAGAGTCAGACATTCAACCGACTGAGCCACCCAGATGCCCCATGAGCTATATGTTTTTAAAACATTGATGGGATCTTAAATCTGGGCAGCCCAGGCTCAGAATATCTGGTCATTCATGATATGCCAGGCAGCCCAGTCCAAATGTATTTCCACAAAAAGGGAGGCCTGATGGCCGGATGCCTAGCACAGATGGAGCCTTGGGACACCCACCAAATCTGAGCCATGACTGCTACACCTGCACAGCCTCCCACAACCATAGACCCAGAGTCCTGGATGATCCAAAAGTGGTTAGAGCAAGTCTGTCACCTCAACCCCTCCCACCAAGCCTCACCTCTTTATCTGAACCCCACTTGGAGTGGTAAGAATCTGAAATCTTTGGCCAAAGAACAATCTCTTTTATTCCCATCAGGTGTCAGAAAGACCCCACGGCACTAGATGGAGGATGAGAGAGCAAGAAATAAATACATGTAAAGGAAAATAGGAGACTAAGGGTTTGGTCGTCAACATGAACAAGAAATTAAAACCCTTCTGCAAATCTACTCTTATTTACCACTGGTCTATAATGTGCAGAGGGACACTGTGTATGACTTGGTTTAAGCTATAAGTCTGGGGCTTGAGCTGCCCAGGCTCAAGAAAGCATTCTATTCAAGAATGCACAGACCTGCAGTAGTTGGCGAGAGTTCTCTTCAGGAAACCTATATTCCAGAGGCAGCTACTACAAATGTCTCTTATTCAACTCAAGGCTCACAAGTTTAACATACTCAATGTCAGAAATGGGTTATTGTTTTTAAAGAAAAGTAGTGGTCTGTTTACTAGGATCATGATGGATAGAAATAGGTTTTCATTGGTGAAATTAGAATTATTCAGTATGCATGTATTGATGACAAATATGTTATAGACCCTCCCCACCCTTGCATGAACTAGGTATAAGATTCCAGGTCTAGCCCATACCCAATGAGAAAAGATTACCCAGGAATGCGAATACCAGGAAGTAAGCATCATTCAAAGTCTGGCTGCCTTCTGTTATCCTGAAGGGTTCCAGATTCCAGATGCCAGTTATGAGGGTAAAGAAATCCTGCCTCTTTTTTGAAACTGAATCCTGCCAATTGCCTCAAGTAACCTTACATGTAAGATAGTGGGCAGAACACCCTCCATAGAACTCAATACCGAGCTCTTTGGTCAGCTCCCCTTTCTCCAGAATGTTCCTTCCTTCTCTTCCAATATAAATGAACCAAGCCTGTGTCCTGAATCCCAGTATCAAGTATATTTGGCAAGTGCATTTGACCTGAGGTATTCGTGTTAATGAGGCTTACAACGTTATCCTTCACAGGAAACACTTTTGGATTTTAACTGAAGCCTCTGGGGGTAGCACCTCCCTAGAAAGCTGTTTGGAAGATACTATGGAACACAGACATTCATGCTAAAAGGGACCTTTGAGATCAGAAAGTCCAATATCCTTGCCCTACAGCAGAGAAAAAAACAAAGGGCCAAGGGGGGACACATGACCGCAGACGTTCCCCTGTTCACATGACCAGAAACGAAGGGATCTTTACAATCAGTCAATCTTGCTCTCTTGTTCTCTCTCTCAAATGAATGAAAGGGAAGCCTTTTTGTCACCCCCAAAATGGATCTAGGGGTGGCAGTGTTAGAAGCAGAAAGAGAAGGATTATTGGTAGCAAACCCAGGGCTTAATGCTAACTGTATGTTTGTTGGTTTGTCTCTCAACACCCTCAGTCTTTTGGTATATTCTGGTATTTCCAAAGCTTATACTACCCAGCTCTCTTTACTCTTCTCCCCAGCTGCTGCATCTGCCTCTTCTATTATTTGGTTGCCCTAGCCCTTGGCAGAGGGAGAGGCCACCATGGTTACCCTATTGATGGCTTTTCCCCAAGGATAATGTCTGGGGCCAAGAGAGACCTGAGAGCTTGGGTGTCTAGTCCCCTTTGATGGGCTCCACCAAGACCCTGTGAACCAGACCACCCTTGGAAGACAGGCTTCAACCTTTGACTTCATGTCTACGCAAGTGCCATCATTATTTGACATTTGGCAACACAAAGATACTCATGTTACACAAGCTGGTTAAGCAACTTCATCAATAGAAAGAAGCAAACCTCTGGGGCACCGGGGTGGCTCAGTTGGTTAAGCATCTGACTTCAGCTCAGGTCATGATCTCACGGTTCATGGGTTTGAGCCCTGAGTCAGGCTCTTTACTGACAGCTCAGAGCCTGGAGCCTGCTTCAGATTCTGTGCCTCCCTCTCTCTGCCCTCCCTCCCTTGCTCACATGCTCTCTCTCTCACACAAAAATAAACATTAAAAAATTAAAAAAAAAAAAAGAAGCAAATCTCTGAAAGACCGCTAGTATAATGTTAGCTCACCACCATTCCACATGATGTAAAGAACCCAGTTTGCACTCTGAAAACAAGACTTCCTGGTCTGTCCCACCAGAGACAACAGAAGGGCAGCTATCTTTAAAGACAAAGGAATGATGTCTTTGGAAACCCGGTTTCAAAAGGCAATAAATTCTTGATATTGTGCTGTTTGTTGGGTTTAAGTTGCATAGTATATTTGTTTGAGCCTTTGAAAAGGAAGCAAAAACCAGGCTTTATGGACAGGATTGGGTCTATGTGTGTGAATGCATATTTGCATGTTTACCACCCACAATCTTCTAGTGGAAAATGACTTCAACAAGACTTTTCTGTGGTTTAAACCAGTTCTCAAAACCTGATACCTTTGGCTTCCTAAAAAGTTTGACTAGAGGGTGCACTGTACTGAAAGAGATTCTACCTGGGCTGGAGTTAGGGTGACCTGGGTGGCTGCTACCTCCGATGTGTCCTTGTTTGCAAATCTGTGTTCATGCCCCACCACACTTCTGGGAAGATGTTTGGCAGACCTGAGAGTCAGCCCGTGTGTACCAGTTCATGGTACCTTTTAATTTCCCTTCTTGTACCCCAACAAGATGAGGCATTTCCTGCCTTGCCACAAGCCATGCCCCAAGGTCAAATATCTCCCACTCACATTTTACTCATCAAAGACCAAGAGAAAATGATCGGGTAGCATTATATGACATCAAAGATCCAGCTGAACTGGGCCTAATGAAGGGCTCCGGGTGCTATGGAACAGAGGAAAGCTTCTTACAGGGAGGTCACCCTAAGCGTGGGCTGCTCTCCGCTGCCACAGAAGAGTACCATGCATTTGCACATGCCAATTTAAGCCAGATGGCACACAGGAGGTGTGAGATTCCCTTCCTAAATGTCTGACACAGTGGTTTAGATAATGAAAATCTCTGATAATGGAAATTTCCTCAAGTGCTCTTACTTAATTCCCTGGCACTGTTACTTAATAGCTTACCTGTCCCACAGAAAAGCTATGACCCATTCTTCATTTATTCAATAAATATTTTTGAGTGCCTACTCTGTGCCAGACATAAGAAAACATTGAGTATTACCTTATTATTTTACTGGTAGAAAAATCACAATGCAGATTTCCAGTCCAGGCAGCAATCTATGATGCCAATGGTGCACAGATAATAACACATTCTTCTTTTTCATAACCTTTTCACTAAAACTCAGTGTACAGATACTGAGGCACAAATTTTATAAGTATGCAGCTGGATGAATTTTCACAAACTCAACACTCTCACACAACCAACACTCAAATCCAGAAACAGCACATCATCATAGTACCTCAGAAACTGACTTTACATGTCCTTCCAGTCAGTGGCCCTCCACCAAAGGTAGTCACTGTCCTGACTTCTTTTTTTTTTTTTCATGTTTACTTATTTTGAGAGAGAGAGAGAGAGAGCACAATCAGGGGAGGGAGAGAGAGAGAAAGAGAGAGAGAATCCTAAGCAGGCTCCATCTTACTGTTGATGAACATTTTGAGTAGTGTCCAGTTGGGGGCTGTTATATAAAATGCTGCTATGGACATTCTTTTACATGTCTTCTGGTGAACACGTAGATGCATTTCTCTTGGCCATATACCCAAGAGGAGTGATATGTTCTCTTAAATAATAAAGATCTAAAAAGGCTTTGATGGGGGTGCCTGGGTGGCTCAGTTGGTTAAGCATCTTGATTTCGGTACAGGTCATGATCTCAGTATTCTTGGGCTCAAGGCTTGCATCACGCTCTGCGCTGATGGCAAGGAGCCTGCTTGGGGTTCTCTCTCTCTCTCTGTTGCTTCCCTTCTCTCTCTCTCTCAAAAATAAATAAACTTAAAAAAAATTATAAAATACAAGGCTTTGAGAAGTACATTATAAATCTGATTTTTGTTGCTGGTGGTACATATGGATCTACCTTGACCCAACCAATTTCTTCTCATATCTTCCTTTCCAATTTTGTGTCATGATCTTGTTCTGGTACCTGGAGCAAGTTTGGGTGGTAACTTCTGTCCTGTCAGGGAAATTCACTCAAGACTCAGGCCATGACCTACAGAACAAAGCAGTGGAGCATTGACTGAATGCTCATACACAGTTAAATAAATAGAAAGAGTTCTGTGGAGAAAAAAATAAAAATAAAAAGACTCAGGCCATAGCCAAGGTTACTGAGCTGGTCAGCAGCAGGCAGCCTGGGAAGTAACCACAATATGCCCTGGGGCAAAGATGACAGGTTTGCAGAGAAAACCAAGAAGCCATTCTTTGGGAGCTTCCGAAATCACTGCCACTACACTCCAGTCTCTATCTCCAGGGCTCACTGTTCCCTCTGATTTCAGACCCTCTTTGTGCCAACTCTGAATCTCTGATTTTCTCTGGAAAGACTGTGAGTGCTTTGTCATGAGCGTCAGAGACCAACCACAGGCATCCTAAGCATACCACTGTTGCTCAGATGGCAGGATTCACCTGATGCCAATGGGCCCAACACTGACTTGGCACATTCCAGAGGGTGAGGGAAACTTGGTCACTCTGCCAGTTCTCAGGCGGACTCTCCACACATCCTACCCCTGGCAACACCCAGTAAGGTTGAGGGCCTCCTGTGTAGAACTGGACAGATCTTCCAAAATGGTAGGCTCTGGACAGACTTTTCCATTTGTATTGACTTGCTGAATAGTCACACCTATTCCCTCCGTCTCAGTGTGGTGGGTACAATTCCATATTACAGGTGAGAGGATTGGAGGTTGCTGGAGGTTATACACTTGCCCACTGTCATAAAGCTAACACACAGGAGAGCAAGAATATCAACTAAGATCCAAATCTCAGTGCTTTCTGATACAACTGGAGTCTCAAACATTTTAGTATTAGCCTAAATAAAAGATAGTCAGAAAATCAGCAAGGGTAGCTAATGGAAAGAACATGGAAGTAAAAAATTGGGAGATCCAGGTTTAACCTTCCATTCCAGTTCACCACCACTAATTGGGTGACCCAGGAGAAGTCACTTAAACTGTCAGAGTAATAGTGTCTTTAACTGAAAATGAAAGGGTTGTATATTGCCCACAGACCATTCTTCCATGAGGGCAGGGACTATGTCTTTTTCTCCTAACTGTAGCATTCCTAGCACCTACCATAGTGTCTGGCCCATAATAGATACCTAACAAGTATTGGATAAATGAATAAATGCATGGGACTACATATCAGAACCTCTTGCAGGGTTTTTCACATGTACACGCCAATGTCTCACCCCATAAGCCCTGGTGCATGAAGCCCAATCATATAAATTTTAAAAAGAAAAAGAAAACCTCTCTGGGCAGTTCTGATTCAGATCCATAGTATGAAGTCACTTTACAGCTCTAAAATTCTATTATTCTATTAAATCAGCTGTATAAACGATCCATTACTAAGTTCAACATAAATTTATTTACTCAGTTTTATATAGTTCCTTCTTCATTAGGAAAAATAGGCAATATGTGCTCTAGATTCCTTAATATCACTGAGAAATTGGTCTCATTTCTTTCCTTGTCTTCAACTAATGTGTCCCCATTTTTCCTTTCACTGCTATATCCGTCTCCCAGTTGCTTTTAAGAGTCTATTCTTTTCCTTGAATTACACCAGTTGGATTAAGACCATAATATCTATAAAAATAAAATACCCAAAAATAAATTAGAAACAAAATAACTTCTTATTTTGATAAAATTCCTATGTGCTGGTCCACAAGTATTTCCCCCTTTTCCTCTGGTCTTGAGTTTTCAGTTAGAAAGAGTCACTGCAAAATTTGTCTTTATTCAGCACTTGGTAAGTATTTCACATTAAAAAGAGGGAAAAGGAAGAAAAACTAAATCAAATCAACCTTGCAAATAAGTCAAATGACCTGGTAGCCAGTATTGCTAACCTGTTTTTGTCTCAGCTGGGAAAAAGCTAGCTAATATTGGTTTTCTTCAGTGTTTTCCCAATTGAGGCATTACCCCCATCCAAGTAGTATTTGTCAGGCTGCAAGGAAGCCATCCTTACATTAAATATTGACTTATTTAAGCATCTGCTGGAGGTTTTTCCAGAGCTGGAGCTTAAGACTCTTCCCTCTTCTGCTTACCTGAGAAACACTGACCACCCCTATTACAACAGGGGTCGGCAATCCTACAGCCTTGCTCTCTGTCTTCTACACACTCATGTTCACTTAACCGAATCCAGAAGCCAAGGCCAAGAGCAAGCTACTCAATTTTCTCACTTGCCCCCTCCAGTCCCTGGGTCCTCTGTGGCTTTTCCACTTGGGCGTTATTAAAAAAGAGAAGAGGGCAAGAGAGAGAGTGTTTGCTGGCTCCTTTGCCAACCAGGCCCTTCCTTCCAAGGCCACATGGCTCCAGTTTCTTTGTTTCCTCTTATGTTTAATTTTCTTTGGCCCAGACTTTCCTCATTGGTTTTCTTTTCGCATTTTATCACCATAAATTAATTAAAATGTTTCTGGCGCTGAGTTCACATCTGATCATCTTGGCAGGATCCCCTTACACAGATGGCGAGGAGATAAAGAGCGATCCAAGCATCCAAGAACAAGAACGGCCCACATAGGGAGCTGGGCAGAGAGACTGCAAGAGGAGAGGAGAGGCCAATGAAAAACAAATAGCCACCAGGCTGAACTGAAAAGTTGGGTTGGAGAGTGAGGGACACAGGGAAGTAGGGGGTGATTTCTGGGGAGTCTTTGTATTCTTCCACCCCTTCCCCAAACCTCCCAGAAGACATCTTGTTACCAATTAGTGGAAGAACCAGAAGAGATTGTTCTACCTCTCCCTCCTCTCCCTCCTCTTCACCCTGCAGGTTTCAGTGGCCGGGATGGGCTACACAGGTGCTGGGAGATGGGGGCCATGTCAGAAGAAAAAGGTGGCTGGAGTGGATGGGAAGAAGCAAAGATTAATCTTGACTGAGAACCTAGTATGGGTCAGACACTCTGCTACACCCTGGGAACATAAGAAAGAACAAGACATACGTGTTCCTTCTCCTCGTGGTATGACACAAGGGAAGACAAACATTCAATACCAAATGGTGGAGGGGAAAGAAAGCTACCCTAGACTCAGAACTTGAAATATGTTTTTGGCATTGATCAGAAGTGCATTGCAGGGATAGACATGATGCCAATGACCTAGAGACCAGGCCCACCACTCCCAGTGATCTGGCCACATTGAAATTACTCCAGAGGGGCCTGAACACCTCGCCGAGGAAGCTCTTGGGCTCACGACACTCAGGTGGGAAAGAGAAAACCTTGCAATACTCAGCAAGGGAAGGGACGCAGACCTATGGCCATCCATAAACTTCCAGAAGGCTATTTTAAAGGAGAGTTAAAACCCTATTGATACTTTAACCTTGGGGTGCCTAGGTGACTCAGTCAGTTAAGCACCTGACTCTTGGTTTCAGCTGTCATGATCTCACAGTTTGTGAGTTTGAGCCCCACATCAGGCTGTGCTGGCAGTGCAGAGCCTGCTTGGGATTCTCTCTCTCCCTCTCTCTCTGCCCCTCTCCTGCTCTCTCTCTCTCTCTCTCTCAAAATAAATAAATAAATAAACTTTAAAAAAAAAAAAAGACTTTAACCTTTCTTTATCTACAACTACTGACACAGAATGTTGTCTTGGTATGGAGGGACCACTCTCCTCATCGAAACAAATAAACAGAATAATTAGTTTGTGACTAGTGCCTGAGCAAAATAAACAGGATGCTGGGCTGAAGAATAATAGAGGTTGAGACCACGTTCGCTAGGGCAATCCAGACAGACCTCCCTAAGTGATGGCATGTAAATGGAAAGACTGGAAGGATCCCAGGGACCTCAAATTAAAAATGTAGCATCAGAACTACTACAATTCAACCAGGCTCAGGCCGTGAAGCACCAAAGCCCCATGCTGGTGTCCAGGGAGACTAAACAACAGCTCCGAGTCACAGAGCTTATGGTCTTCTAGAACTGCCCAAGCTTGGAAGCCAGAGATCTGGTCACTGTTTCCAGCAGATCTGGCTTGACCACGTGCTCACTGAAAATCAGTTAGGTCTGCTGATCCCTGGAGCAAAGCAACAAGGGCTTTCCAGGTGCTTATGCCCTCTACTCAGGGGACAAAGGAAACATAGCACAAATCCTTTGCTTCACTCTTTGGCCTCCATAAGTGCCAAGGTTAGAAGGGGCCACAAACAATTGCTTTATTGAGTCCCTTTTGTAAGAAGAAGAAAATCTCTCAAAAGCCCCAAATGGTCCAGCTCCTCCCTCTGGCATTCCTAGCCCTCCAGCCCTCACTGGTCACTTTTTCCCCCACCGCCTCCAAGTTTCTTGAGCATTTGAACGCATGCATTTGGGTTACTATAACCCTATTTCCTACATGTCCAGGCCCTCCACCCACCCTGACTCCAACTACCTCTGACAGGACTATAAGCTTCTCAGGGATAAGAACTGAGTTGTGGGGCTCCTGGGTGGCTCAGTCAATTAAGCATCTGACTTCGGCTCAGGTCATGATCTGAGGTTCATGAGTTTAAGCTCCGCATCAGGCTCTGTGCTGACAGCTCAGAGCCTGGAGCCTGTTTCAGATTCTGTGTCTCCCTCTCTCTCTGATTCTCTCTCTCTCTCTCTTAAAAATAAGTAAACATTTTTAAAAATAAAAAAAAAAAGAACTGAGTTGTGTACTTATTTTTTCCTGAGCACTTAGTAGGTGCTTGATAAACACAACAAATTTAATTTTAAAGTTACAACAAATAAATATCTCATTTCCAAATCGTTAAACATTAGCTGTTAAAGCATGTTCATTTGGTTTTTTTTTTTGACATCCCTGAATTTTATCTTGCCAATTTATTTTAGAAATCTTCAAAGAAAGAGAGAGGGAGGGAAGAAAGCACTAAAGTCCCCTATTGTTCTTTACTCATTTTTTTTATTATTCTAATGTAACAAGCAAAATCTATCCGTGATGAATATAAATGAGTAGAGATCAACCATAAATATATATATATATATATATATATATATATACACACACACACACACACATACTGATTTGTTCGAAAAAACTTTCTGTATGGATTTCTTTTTCAAGAATATGATGGGACGCATTCTGAGAAGAAAACAAAAAATATTTTAAAAAATTTAATGTTCCAAGCCCTCCTTGTTTTTCTGTTCTTTGTTTCTGTTCCTAGAGTCCTGTACCCTGCTTTCCCAGCATCACTAAACTCAGAGAAATGCAGAGCAGATTAAACCATGAAACAATATGTTAGAGAGCTCCGAGGCCCCACAAACCTCAAAGATACGGGGTCAAGAGAGTGCTATTATTTTTATATTAGTTTTACATTTGTCTCTGCCTTTGAAACAATTCCTAATGTTTTTGTCTTGTCCTTGCACTTGCACTGGGTCTCGCGTGTGCGGTGCGGCTACAGTTACAAAGCAGAGCCAGAGAGAGTTCTCGGTCAGAGACTCGGGGCCTGAGAACAGGCAGGGTCTGAAAATCACTCGTCCAGTGGCTCCGGCCTGGAGGTGGATTGAAACCCTCTGGAAAATCGGACTTCCACCTCTGACGTGCAGGTTTAGGTTGCTCCTTAAAAACAGCTCGGAGCTCTGTCTGTCTGTGCTGGCTGAGGGACATTTTGCACACATGGCTAACACTGTCCATCTCCCACCCCTCGGGATGTTGAGTCATGTGGATTTCCTAATCATCAGCCACACACTCTCTGTTTGGGGTATAGCGCCTTCTCTCCCATATTGCACTTTTTTTTGGGGGGGGGGAGGTATTTGAGGGCTCAGGAAGTCAGACAAGAGTGAGGCATGAAAAGATCTAGTTTAAGATAGATAATTTAAATAAGAACAACCTTACCGTAAGATAACTAGACATGTTGTTTCATTTAAGCACCACAAGAATCCGACAGGGTAAGCAATTAGTATTCTCTTTTGTACATTAAGAAAAGGAAGCACAGAAAAGTCCACTATCTTGCCTTTAGTGGGCTGGAGGGCTTCCAGGTAAAGCTGTGAACCCAAGCTGTCCAGCCCCAAAGCTGGTAAGATCTCTGCTGTAACACATCCTCTGCTCCTTGAAGTGCAGGCACACAGACAAAATTCCAGTTTTACAAAGGGCAGGAAATCAGCAAGGAAGCAAAAGGGACTTGTCCACAGACTGTGAATGTGTCTCCAGAACCCATGAAAAACTAGGTCTTAAGCCCAGCTCTCCTGATTCAATTTCCCTTCACTCTTCTCACAGATGATAGTCCCATCCTTTGTCTTATGAAACTCCATCTCAAACACACAGTTGACATTCAAGACATCTCAGACAACTCAAAATAAATTTCTTACCAAGAAGAAGAATACCAAGCAACCACGTTGAGGCACAGAAACCTTGCCAGCTTGTCTTTTTAAGTTTTTAATTTTGCTACAAATCTAGAGGCCATGATCAGCTGCTGGTAAATTCTGCCATAAGTCCACAGTGGCTCCTTGCAATGAATTAAGACAGGCAACTATCTTGCCACAGATAGAATAGTATTATCTCTATTTCATTCAAACAAAATTCTCTTTAGATGATGCAGTCCCAACCTGAAGCCATCAGATACATGCCAGGAACCAGCCAGCTACTTCTTTCTCCTCAACACACACACACACACACACACACACATTTTTCTTTCTTTTTCATCCTTGTTGGGCAGATAGGGGTGATAGGAGAATGGAAAACCAAACTACCAGTTCACATCTGGAAGCCAGGCCCCTGATCCAGTTCAGCTCAGATAACCTGTCAACTGGTCATAGTCCATGAGATCAGAAACAATACCTTTCAACTAAAACATTTTTCTCAGGGTAAATTCTCATGACAGTTCAAAGATACCGGAGTCAGGTTTGCACTTGCAGTTAGAAAGAGAAGTATTGGGGCGCCTGTGCGGCTCAGTCAGTTGAGCGTTCTACTTCGGCTCAGGTTATGATATCAGGGTTCGTGGGTTCGAGCCCCACGTCGGACTCTGTGCTGAACACTTGCTCAGAGCCTGGAGCAAGCTTCAGATTCTGTGTCTCCTTCTCTCTCTGCTCCTCCCCCACTCACGCTCTGTCTCACTCTGTATCTCAAAAATAAATAAATGTAAAAAAAAAATTAGAAAGAGAAGTATTGCCTGTCTCCAGCTCTTGGGGTCACGTGCCAGAAGCAGTGTCTGGCATTCAGTCTGTGTTCACTGGTAAACATTAGCGACACCAGCTTTGACTGGCAAGCAGTGCAGTCCCCCCATCAGAGAGAGGTGAGATGGGGAAGCTGCTGCTGTTATTTTTAAATGTTTACTTATTTATTTTTGAGAGAATGAAAGACAGACAGAGAGCCAGAGAATCCCCAGCAGGCTTCGCACTGTCAGTGCAGAGCCCAATGCAGGGTTCGAACTCATGAACCATGAGATCATGACCTGAGCCAAAATCAAGAGTTAGACACTTGAACCAACTGAGCCACCCAGGCGCCCCTCTCCGCAGTGCTCTGTAAAGACTGGCTCCCCACACCCCCTTGCTCTGCACCCAATAATCACACCGTTTCTCCCTGTGACTCCCCAAAGAATGGACAGGCCTCAGAACCCTGGATGTCCCACTTATCCCAAGTTGTGTAAGAGACTGGATCTCGCTCTGTGCATCCACAGTGACCTGGGAACTGGGCACGAAGCCACTTGAAGGGGTAAAGGAAAATACCTCCCCTCCACTCCCCATAAAACTGCTTATAAAGAAAACAGAAGTAATTATGGGAAAAAATGCTTAAAAACCTAGAGGGCTCTATTAAAATGAACCTCACATGGATTCTAGTTTAAGTTTCCAAGACTCAGGCAAGAAATTTTCATGTTTAAAGCCTTCCTCGTCCAAGATGTTTGGTATAGCCAGCATGGTTGTCCAGAAGCCTAAACAAGCTCATCGAGGTGACTAGTGGCTTTTCTTTATTTTTCATTTATTGCAAAAAAGGCACTAAAATAGCAACAAAGGAAATTAGAAGAGAGAAAATTTCCCCCACTTTCACCACAAACCATGAACTTGAGTTTAATCTCATCTTCCCCCTTCTATTCTTTGTCCATGGGCCAACACAATTTTTACATAGTAAATAAATGTCTCTCTAATCTCATTGTTAAAAAATGTTTTCCAAGTAACTGAATATATTAAAATCCCACAGTGATCCATCTAGCCACACTCCGAGCCACATCCCCCCAGTTAGATCTGTACTGAGCCAGTCATTTTTTAGGTCTAAAGAATCTTTATTTGTACTAAAGCAAGCCAGTTCCAAGTGGGTGTGAATAGCACCCAAAACCCAATAAGTCAGAGCCGGACCATAAACTGCCAGTATACACTGAACACCAGCCTAGCTGGATGTCTTCCGCTTGCCCCTCCAGATCTACCCCCTACCCTTCTCCACTCTGCTCTGTGCCCAGGAAGGCTGATCCACATGGACTTCGTCTTGGGCTCCCATCCCTCTGCCTTCTAGTTGAGGTCCACCAATGGAAGGCACTGTCAAGAGATCAGTGGGCAAGAGGAGAGTGAGATCAGGGTATTTATTCCCCCAGCTCCTTCTCTGCTGGGGCTCTATGGATTGGACATGTCTTTCTCCTGAAGGCCACAGCTCCTCTCCTGCAACCTTCCAGTCCAGCCACAACTACCATTCTCAGGGCTCAGTAACTGTGCCCTCCTCTTGCTCCTGCAGTCTAATGGTGGTAAGGCTTTCCAATATTCCTGGTTTTCCTCGACTGTACCCAAACCTTTATAATTAAACCCTTTTCTTGGCTTGCTCTCTTGAGTATGCCATTGGTTTCTACTGGGGCCCTGACTCATTCATCAGGCAATGCAGAAAATGATTACTGAACACCAAGTCATGTTCTCGTTTCATCCTGTGTCTAAGGCCAATGGCGGAAAAACAGGGCATCCTATAGCTGTAGTCCATAGGAAAACTTCAGAGAAAAATCAATGAAACAGATGGAATTCAACACAATCTTGTAGAGGACCTAATACCTGCCCAAGAACTGTGCTTGGCCCTATATCTCAAGGCCACCCTATAATGCCAGGGCCACAGCTAGATGGACCCATGACCTTCAGATACCTCTGGTTCCCCTGCAGATCCTCTCAAGCCATTGCTGTAGCCATCAGCTGCACACAGGTACAGCCAGCAGCAACTTGGCCTCAGCTGCACCCACAATCTCTCATGTTTTGTCTGGGAGGCTCCTCTTACATGGCAGCACGGGACATCTTGTCATTCACATTTCATAAACCTGGAAGTTCAAGGAAGGTAAGCCCATGGGACAAACCTTGACCTATGGAGCATGGGAACCAGTGGACAAAGTGGTGCCCTCTTCTGTCGCTTAGGCAGAGAATCCTGAGATGCATTCTCTATGACTCCTCACACGATTCCCAGTGAACTGAGTCCCAGTTGCCCAAGGTGGTGACCAGCTCAGTGATGCACCTTGTCTTGGCTTTCCCTCTTTCCAGGTCACTATTCCCAACCCTCCTTTCTCATTCTCTCTCTCTGTCTCTCTCTGTCTCTCTGTCTCTCTCTCTCATTCCCTTTGGATTGCACACAAGCCCTTCTCTCCACCTTTGCTTTCTGGAGAAAGCCCAAGCTAAGGTAATGAGAACTTCTTAATTGCTCAAAAACAGAAGAAAAGCTCAGAAAACAGAGAAAAAAACAATGAGGAAAACACCTCCTTTTTATGCCTGTTTGAAATTCATCCCCCAGGTCTCAATGGCCTGGCCAGCAAACCCCAAGATCTTCAAACTTCCCCCAACCCCATAAAAATATGTCCAGGCAGAACCACACTACAATACCAGCTACAAGGTATCTGAGCTTTAGATGACTCAGTACTTTACATTTGTTCTACATCTGTTCTCTTCCAGTGGGGGAATGAATAAACCAAGACTGGACACCCAAGAAATATGATGGGAAAGTTCTCTCACCCCCCAAAGACTTTAGGAAATGCACAAAGCTTGATTTCTACAATTTATCTTCAGACTGTTCTATTTGCCTGATGCATAAAGAATAATTTCCTCACACCTCAAGATTTTTGTTAATTATCTATCCAGCTTGTTTCCAGAAATTTTTCCCGGTACAAATCATCTTTTTTTTTTTTAAGAGAGAGAGACTGCACATGTGTGTGAGCTGGGGGAGGGGGAGAGAGAGAGGGGGAGAGAGAATCTTAAGCAAATTCCACGCTCAGCATGGAGCCTGATACAGGGCTCGATCTCATGACTGTAAGATCACAACCTGAGCTGAAATCAAGAGTTGGACGCTCAACCAACTGAACCACCCAGGTGCCCTGACAAATCATCTTTAAAAAAAACAAAATGCTGGGGCGCCTGGGTGGCGCAGTCGGTTAAGCGTCCAACTTCAGCCAGGTCACAATCTCGCGGTCCGTGAGTTCGAGCCCCGCGTCAGGCTCTGGGCTGATGGCTCAGAGCCTGGAGCCAGTTTCCGATTCTGTGTCTCCCTCTCTCTCTGCCCCTCCCCCGTTCATGCTCTGTCTCTCTCTGTCCCAAAAATAAATAAACGTTGAAAAAAAAATTTTTTTTTAAAAAAAGAAAAGAAAATGCTTTGCTTTCCCAGGAAATCAAGAAATGACTCCCCTAGTAGTCTTTTGAGTCTGAAAGGAAATATATTGGTTTCCTGCATCTGTAGTCCAGGGTAGAGGGGGAAGAGGAGAGAACAGGTGATAGAAACAGGTAAACCCGAAGAGTGGACACGTAGAGGAAGAAAGCAGGGGGGGTGCAGTCCAGGGGTAAGGCACTGAAGACCAGACTTCAGCACTCAGGAAGCTCTATTCCTGGAGATGTCAAATGGAATAACTTTAAGCAAACCACTCCACATTCCTTTAAGTCGGTTAAGATTCTTTTCAGTCCATTCATCTGTAAAATGAGAAGAAATTCCACTTATCTGGAACAAAGATCAATAGCAGAAGACTTCACATATATGAATATGCTGGGGCCCACAAAAAAGAAGCTAGAAAGTCTGATAGAATGAGCTAGTCTGACACCAACCTAATATCCAGCTTCAAATTAAAATATGCCACGTGTTAGGTAGCCTTCCAAATAAACCCCTTCTGGAGAGGTAAGCACAGAGTTCTAATTCCTAATAATGTTGGTAGGTTATATGAACAGGATTTCCACTTCTTAGTGTCTGCCTTAACTTTGTAAGTCAGCCCCCAGGCATGCATGCAATTCCCCCCTCTCCCTGCCTTTGTTATTTTATCCAGCAATAAAGCCCCGTGCCCAGGGCCACACATGGGGCTGAGATGAACATCACAGGCCCAAGCTTTGTGGAAAATAGTCTTTCAGCAGCAGCATCTGGCTTCTTGGCATGTTCCCCCAGCTGTTGTGCTGACAGCTCTGAAGTTGCTTTTTACTTTGTCATATGGTTTCGCTGCTAATGGGCTGTCTCTTCTTGCTTGTCCTCCTCTGGGTCATTTTTCCCTTCAACTCACAATGAGTTCCAAGAAAATTGCACACCATGACTCCCCTGAAGGAAAGCCCCTGTCCCTAGTTGCTGTGGCATTCAGAGGGCCGGGCATCCCAAGTGGGGGAGTAAGCAGTCCTAACACTTGAAGGGGAAACATCTCATTACACTACCCGGTACATTTATTCCGCAAGAAGTAGGTTTAGGAAGGGGCAATTAGGAAACTTGACAGGCACAGGTGGTAGACTACCATAAAGCATTATTTGTCTTTGTGTTTCCACAGGACCAATCGCCATAGTACCCAAGGCTTAAACAAGCACATAATTTTGACACAAAAGACCACAACTAACTTCTCGTAATTGGCAATCCTGTTGGATTCCAAGTATTTTCTCCTCTTGGTGCCAATCTCAATACCCAAACGTGACATTTAGCACCTGCAAGTGGTTTCTCAGGCCCCAGCTCTCACATTGATAGTCTGTGGAGTCTCTGTATGTGCAATAACAGAACAGACAAGGGCTGGATGTCCAAACAGGAGCCTGCTTTCCTGAAACTGTATGAGTGACTGAAGAAACCAGCACACAGTTGGCTTCTCATTCAATACATCTGGAGATAGCCAGGGTCCAGATGAGCCCATGACAACTTACAAAATGATCAAAAGCCAGCCAAACGTGCACTTGACCTTTTTGAGTCCACAATAGGGCTGCCCCATACTGTTGAGGGGACTGAGCACTGCTCAACTACAGAAAATGCCATTCCTACAGGGTACTGATGGTGGGGCCCTGATGTTGTGCCACACAATGGCCCTGCCCTCAGCAAACAGGTAACTAAGGCCCTGCCCTTGGTAAACAGGTGACTGGGGAATAGAGGACAAGGGCAAATAACCACAAATTTAAACTTCCCAAAATGTAAATGACAGAGGCTATAAGAATATTTTTAGAATATGTAAAACACAAATCCTTGAAATAAGTACAAATGAATTTCTGAGGTGACTGAAGAGAGTTGATTTAATCCTAAAAGTTGGAAGTTTCTGGCAGAGCAAAAGAGAGTGAAAAGAAAATAATCTGAAGAAGAAGGAGAAGGGGAAGGGGAAAGACAAAAACAATGTGACACGATAGCAGCAGAGAAGCCTAAGACAAAAATATAGATGAAGTTGGAGTTACTTCTTCAGAGAAATTCAGGGGACATCTAAAGTATTGGTTATGTGCCTAGAATCCAGTTTTCTCTCAGCTCTCTCATCCTTCATCTGCCAACCTCTTCCAACCCCATTCTTGTCCTCAGTGAATATTTGAGTTCCTGGACTAGGCCCTGAGGAGAACTGAAATATGAATAAGACAAGATGCCTGACTTCCAGAAGTCGAAATCTAAGGGATGAGGTAGGGCAGCACGGGACTACTCCCTTACACTGTATAAAATGCCACCAGCATCCCAAGGAGAGACAGGTCACTTCCAACAGGGTGACAGGGGAGTCTCAGGGAAGAAGTGGCACCTGGGACAACAGTTAGGATGTCAGCAGGTAGAGGTGACAGAGAGCACAATGCAGGCAACAGTAACACATAAATAAAGACACAGAAGCAAAGGGTATGGCATTGGGAAGAGGCGGCTTAGAATAAAAGGATGTGAGGGGAAACAATGGATATGAAGATAACTTCATGTAATTTAACATTGGAAAGTCTGCCTGAAGACTATCATTGGAGGCCTTAAATGAGTAAGGAGGCTGGACATTCTCTTGAGTCCATAGGAAGTAACCCACTGTCATTACTCATCTATTAAACTTTGAGCAGAGAGTGATATAATCAGAGCTGGGCTTTAAGAGAAGCTCTATCTGGGGTGCCTGGGTGACTCAGTCAGTTAAGTGTCTAACTCTTGATTTAGGCTTAGGTCATAATCTCACACAGTTCATGAGTTCGAGTCCCGCATCAGGTTCCTCTAAGAGTGGGGAGCCTTCTTGGGATTCTCTCTCCCTGTCTCTGCCCCTCTTTTGCTTGTGCACACATGTGTGCTCTCTCTCTCTCTCTCTCTCTCTCTCTCTCTCTCTCTCTCTCAAAGTAAATAAATAAACTTAAAAAAAAAAGAAGAAGAAGATTTATCTAGCAGCAGCGTTCTTATTAACTGGAGATGGTGGAGACTAGCAGCCCGGGACAAATTAGCAGGTGACACTGGATAGCAGCCGTGGCACCAGGAATGGAAAGTGGGAGACAGACGCCAGCAAAACCAGGCAACCTTCTTGATGTGGCAAGCAAGAAGTGGGAAGAAAGAAGAACAAGCTGAGGTTCCGAGGGACGCCTAAGAGAAGAGGAACAGTATGCTAACTGGAACAGACAGAAGAGGCATGAATTTTACTTTCATACATTAAAATCTTGAGGTGCTGGTGGAATATCCAGCTGGAGACACTCAGTTGGAAGGTGGGTGAGTGCTGGCACTTGTGTGAGAGGTTGGACTGGAGAGGATGCCCTGCAGGCCCGGGGTCAAGCCCTGACTCTGCCTCTAGCATGTCCTACTTGTGTGATTTGAAGCAAGTTAGTAACCTTTCTAGATCTCAGTTATCTCATCTGTAAAATGGGGATAACAATGGTATTAATATCCCAAGCATCCTTGTGAAGATTAAATAAAAGAATAGGTGTTAGCACAGCGCCTAGAAGACAGAAAGCCTTCAATAAATACA
Organism: Prionailurus bengalensis; assembly: GCF_016509475.1. Lineage (NCBI taxonomy): Eukaryota > Metazoa > Chordata > Mammalia > Carnivora > Felidae > Prionailurus > Prionailurus bengalensis. The sequence goes on from NC_057355.1 coordinate 102,447,786, forward strand.
GTCGACCCTTGAACAACTCTGAGGTTGGGGCACTGATCTCCCCACAGAGTTAAAAATTCATGTATGGCTTTTGATTCCCCAAGAACTTAACTACTAATAGCCTCTTGTTGACCGGAGCCCTTACTGATAACAGAAACAGTCGATTAACTATATGATATATATATTTTATACAGTTGTGTTATATGTATTATATACCGTATTCTCATAATAAACTTAGAGAAAAGAAATGTTATTAAGAAAATCATAAGGAAGAGAAAACACATTTACAGTACTGTACTGTAAAAAATACTGTATAAGTGGACCTGCGTAGTTCAAACCTGTGTCATTCAACTGCACTGTCAATGGAGCCATTCCCTTCATTAGAGTCATCAACTCAGTTCTTAATATTGCACCACAGCTGTCCTCCTGTTCCCTTGTCACTTGGGGTCCTTGTGTGGGCTTGACTTGTAGCCCACCTGCCTCCTTCTGTTCTCTGGGGTCTGGCCCACCCTGGTCCCTGTCTGATCCGCCCAACTCATGAGCCCCCAACTCTTCCCTGTGACATGCTCAAGCCTTGATAAACGCCGTGTCCCCCAAACTTGCCTTCCGTCATAGATCCTCACCCTGAATTCACAATCCACTGCTGCCCACGTCCTGGTGGGATGATTTGTTTTCTAACCTGGGGTCAACATGAGGGGAAATGGGCCCATGCCTCAGCCAGAAGGGTTTGACTTCAAGCCTTGAACAATATATTTCCTTACTATAAAAGTTGTAAAACATTGGGATAATGTTACCGTTTACTACCCCCTCCTTTGTGCTCCCATAGCACACTGTCCGTTTCTTGTGACAGAATTTATCAGGCTATGTTATAGTTGGTTATGTCACTGCCTCCCCTGCTGAGCCACGGGCTCCTCCAGGGCAGGGACCAAACCTTATTCATCTTTGTTTCCCCAGGCCTACCATAGGTGTTCAATAAATATGGAAAGAGAGTTAACAACAGCATACATCTGTATAGGTCCTTATGTTTTGCAAAGGCCACTGAGGGAGATGGTGGAATCTGGCTCTAGAATGCTCAGCTATAATTTTTCTCTTGTTCAATGCACCTTGAGTAAGTATAGCCATCAAAATGGGAAGGAATAACAGGACCACATGCCAGTTTTAAAAAGCAGCAGTTCTAAGACTTTCAGATTTTACTGTTTGGCTTTTAAAAGAAACTTTTAATTGGGGGTAGAAACATGGTATTCCCAATGACTTATTTTGCCAAGTAGGTGCACTAAAGAATAACAATCGTTACCAACTGCTAACTCTTTTCATTTGGCAAGAGGAAGATTTTTAAGCATCCCTTCCTCAAAAAAAGGAGTGGCATAAACATAAGCCTAGAATAAATGAAAACCTTTTAAATTAATACAATTGGCTTCATGAAACTGTGGTACATTAGCCTGTCTTCTCTATAGTTCACCAAAGATGGCGGACGCGCTCCAGTGCCCCAACTCATGTTGGGCACTACATACCAGAGACTGTGGTGTTCCTGGCTGACCGAACTTGCTGCATTCAAGTTTCTTATTGTGGAAAAAATATATGTAACATAAAATTTACCACTTTAACCGTGTTTAAGTGCACAGCTGAGTGGCATTAAGTACATGCCTATTGTTGTGCAACCATCGCCGCCATCCATCTCCTAGGAACTTTTTCATCTTCCCAAGCTGAAACTGCAAACCCGTTAAATAAGAATTCCCCAGTCTGCTGCCCCTGGCAGCCATCTTTCTGCTTTGCGTCTGTATGAATCTGACCACTCTACGTACTTCCTATAGTGGAATCATCTAACATTTGTCTTTTTGTCACTAGCTGATGTCACCGAGCATAATGTCTCCAAGGACTGTCCATGCTGCAGCAGTGTCAGAACTTCCTTCTTCTTTAAGGCTGAATAATATTCTGTAGTATGAACATACCACATTTTTTCTAGCCATTCATCTCTTCGACTTGTGGGCTGTTGCCATCTTTTGGTTGGAATTTTTTATTTTTATCACCTGTTAATAATCTCAAATAGGTAATATAAGCAAATTCAGAATCACCTTGCTGGTGCCGCACACGTGAGTCCTTCTCTGGGATGACCAAGCCTGCTTCTGCCTTTCCACAGTATGTGATCCACATGGGACAGTCTCATAGTACTTCACATTTAAGAACATTGTGGCGAAACTGAGTCATCACAAGGCACATATGGGCATACAGTGCTCAAAAGAACCATTGTCCTAACAGTTTGTATTCCATTTACAATGTGTGCTAATGCATTGGGTGGCCCCTGTCTTTGTATATCATTCTCTGCACCAGTTACTTGCAGTTTTACCTGCATAAAATAGCAAATAATCCAAAAAGAATATTTCTAATCCCAATCCCAACCATCTTTGAACCGTACACCCATTTGATGCAGATTTCAATGCATTGCGATGCTAATCTCACCTTCTATTTCAGAAGATACCTTCACACAATTAACTGATGCCTCATTCAAACTGGCATTTGAAAATTTTATTTTCAGCAAATCTTAGGTTAATATGAGATCTGACTTTCCTAAACTCACAAACAATGCCTTGGACTGACTAATCTTTTTCCTACAATTTCACTTGCATGTACAGAAAATCTCTGAACTAGCATCACCGAAGTTAAAAATACAAATTAAACACAGGACTGGATCTCAGGTTTGTGCTTCTGCTATGAATCAGGGATTTGGATTGAGCAAAATGACATCATCTACTCTATTTGATGGATGTTGTTATTTTGAATAGCATTTGTTTTGTAAGCATTAGGAATATATGTCCAACTTGACGCATAGATACAGTACAATAATAAAAAGGATGTAAGCTAACACCAGGAATACATGAAGACAATGTTGTCCCTTTAAAAGAGGTCTGTACATTTCTCAAGTTTGAGAGGCAGGAGTCTCGGGCTCTATTCCTGGAATGCTCCCCTTCATGTAAGAAGCAGTGGGGCAGGTCAAACCAATTAAGTGTTCCTAAAAACAGAGCTCACCAAATACCATGGCTGCAGAATAACACCACCAAGAGCCAGCCAGCAGCTTAGAGTGGGGCACGGAGAGGAATGACCCCAGGGGATACCAAGTTAAAAGCTCATATTTCACTTCCCTTACTTAGCACTTTCCTTTCAAGCTGCACCCTCTATCGGAGCCCTTGAGAACAACATCTCTTCACTCCTCCCAGGGGTGAGCACGCTCTTTTCCAGCTCCTGGGCCAGATTGCAGCCAAATGATCCGTCAGGCACTCCCCGGGGATAGGCAGACATTTGCCCTGAGATCTATAATACAATTTGACCTTCTTTATGCTGAAGTAAACACACCACCTGTCACCTCCGAAACTTCAGCCTTAGAGTCAAGCACATCTGGAATCAGCCTATAAACGTAGTCCTGAGATTAATGTTGAACAAGAAGAAAGGCTAAGGTATTCTGCCACTGATTTCCACTTACTGACAATTCCCACTCAGCAGCGATGTTAGGCTTCCACATATGGACACCTGAACACTTCCCTGTCAGCAACACTGTGCTTAGAGTGTCCAAAAACAAGCTTCGGAACACCTTAAAATACATTTTAGCTTCGTTTGAATCCCCAGCAGGTGGTTTTTCATTTCTCTGCCCTCAGTGGGCAGCATCAGAAATGCCAAAGCAAGTTCCAAACGTCCAACCACGCAGTGTGATGAGGTCTGCTCACACAAGACTGCCTCAGGCACATCTGGGGACTCTCCAGTTTTCACCCCTTGTCATTGTGGGGCCATAAGCTGAGATCCTAGATACTCAGAAATGCACAGGAAATGTTCAAAGCTGCCACCTTCCCCAGAAAGATTACCTTCCCAAGAAACCAAAAGGAGAAAGAGAAGCATGAAAATGTGTTATCTTGAAGCTAACTGAAGTACACCTACGTTGGATGAAAGGGTAAGTAAGGCCCCAGAAAGTCCCCATTTCACAAAAAAAGATCTCACCATGAACACCTGGAAATGAGCCTCGTGGGTCTTGACTCTTGAGATCAAGATATGGATCGTCCATAACCCTAGTTCTAACTCTAACTGACTAGAGAACGGAGGCACCCTGTTGACAGTGAGGATGACTACTTCACAGTAAACGAGATGTATCTCATTTCACAGCTCAGCACAACTCGGTAGGCTCCAGAGTTACACGTGCTGGGTTACTGAAATGGTGCCTCTTAGTCACAGCTCCTATGGTGTGTGCCAGGATTTAGCGGCACAATGTGATCGTATCACAAACATCCTGGCCCTCCTCCCTTTACCTCTGAAACCAATTTTGGTGACTGACGCTGCTTTCTTTGCAGCCTTATCAGCCTCTTCTCCCCTTCCGATTGTGGATCTGATCTCCTGCCCAGCATTCCTGTGTTTAGACTGTCTGGCTGAGGGCATTTCCCCTCGCCGCTTAACAAACAGGTTTCCGCAGCCTTCAGATTTGTTTTCTGTTTGTTTCCAACACAAGGCTGAGGGCACCGCTTTCTGGGAAGTTTCTAGTTGTTTCAGGGAGTTCCTAGTTTTTTCAGGGAGCTCAGCTTCCCGTTTTTCGAAGTGAGTTCCCTGAAGTCAATAGGTGATCGGTTGAATCATAAAAACAATTCTGCCCCCTGGAGAAACTGGTTTTCAAAGAAAAGTTTATGGCTTGCCTGTGTATTTGATAAGAGCGAACAGAAAAGAAAACAGAAGTCCTCCAAATCTTCTTCATGCCATTTTTCACGCTCTCACCCCAACTTCAATCCATCAAAAGTAATGCCACTTAGTCTTCTGTTAGATAGCTCTTACTAATGTACACTTCTCACTAACAACTATTAGAACTTCACTCTTACCTTGGTAACTGTAACTGAATATAAGATGGTAATCAACAGTCCTCTTATTCTTCCCTTGGGGCTTTGCTCTCACACATGGAATTTAAACACAAGAACACGTACTCCTGCACACCTCCCAAAGCCAGCTTGGCTTTATCATCTTCCTCCAAGACGTGGAACACTGTATCCCATAAACAGGGCTGGTAAGGGCATATCTGAGCCAACCTTTTCTTTGGCTGCCTTTCAAAAAGTTGTTTAAAACAAGATATGTTCTTGAACTGGAAAAAGGAATTACACATGATAACCTTGGAAAGCAGCTACTGGCTTTGCCCAACTAATATTATTGCACAACACCGTGACTTACCGTGGAATGGGACATACTCGTATTGAAATGTTATTCTGAGTATGACCATATAGTTGGTGTAATTAAACACTTACCAAATCAAATATGGGATAATTATGAAAAGGGTAATGAAAAACTCTGTGTTCTAATGAAGTAACAAGTGATTCCAGTTATTGGTCTGCAACCTCACCAACGGAATTCTAACAGTAGCACCTGCTCTGAGAATCACCTTTCTGGTCTTAATGAATGAATTGTCCTGAGTCACTCACACCGTTCCTCCACTCCCCAGGACAATGACCACATTTGTCAGAGGGTAGCCTGTGCAATCGAAACATGTCTTTTTCCCTAGACAGAGCTAACTAGAACCATTAACCCCTGATACCATAACACCAGAGTTACTTAGCTAAACCAATCCAAATAGACCCCACCCCACTCCCCTCAACAAGCAGATGAAACATAGTTTTCTTTCACAACCTGTTAAAACAGACACATAAGCAAGCCCGCATTCAAGCCAGTGGACAAAAATAGTCTGGGCCTCAATGGAGTGGGTCCACAGATACACTGTCTAATAAAAATTAACAACATGACCCAAAGAACACATACTTCTTTTGTTTACTTTGCCGTTTGCTCCTTCAGTGAGAAGAAAGCTTGCTAAGAATTTCTGAACTGAGGTGGGGTTTTTTTGTTTTTTTTTTTTTTTTTTTAAGTTAACTGCAAGGCTTCCAAATGCTGTTATTGCAGAATTCTTCTGCGAGTGTGGTGTCAGTGTTACCGTGGAATCTAGAAGGGATGGATTCTGTTAACTGCCCCCTCAAGTACTCCCACCATCAACCAGATGTTAAGATAATGATCAGCACATCTTGTTCTCCAAGGCATGAGCCCCACCAAAATCAGCAAGGGATTTCTCCCTGTTTCAAACATACTCAAATAGCATGGTCAGAAGGGGCTCCCTGATTTTCTGGGCCATTATAGACTCATGTTTCCTCACGGTAAGAAGTAACTGTGGTCTTAGGGCACCTGGCTGGCTCAGTCAGTTAAGCATCTGACTTTGGCTCAGGTCATGATCTCACAGTTCGTGGGTTTGAGCCCCACGTCGGGCTCTGTGCTGACAGCTTGGAGCCTGGAGCCTGCTTTGGCTTCTGGGTCTCCCTCTCCCTCTGCCCTTCCCCTACTCATACTCTCTATCTCTCAAAAATAAATAATTTAAAAAATTTAAAAAAAGAAGTAACTGTGGTAAGAATCTGCAGTGAACACTGAACTCAGAGGGACCTCCTGGCATAACAGTGACCTTCTTGCCCCAAGCCCCAGGTGCTTGCAGCATCTTTTCTGATTCAGCCATCACCACGGACTCACCCTCTAACTAAAGCAAAACTCTTGATTGCCTTACACCCAAGTTCCCCACCTGCAATGTGGAACAATGGTAACCGCTCCCAACTCAGGAATAAAGAACTGCAGGCTGCCCTGTGACAGTCATTATTTCAGTGGTAAGGATTCCTCTATTACTCTCATGGTTTTAACTCATGAAACTCAGAATGCATCATATGACTTGGGATTAGTAAATTCCCCCCAACATCTTTGGGAGACACAGTACAATTGTTCCATATAACTGTTCCTTTATACAGAAAAGAAGTTACTTACTCCCTAACATACAATGAATCTATGGGGGAAAAATTTTTAATAAAAATATCTTTAGCATTTTCTTCTGTCCTCCTTTCAAAGTGTGGGATACCCACTGAATTGAATGAGAAGCAATTACTCTGGTATTAGTCCTCTCTCCTAAGTCTTCTTTAAGTTTTATCATAAGGAAAGAAATTCCCAAAGCATGATTTGTACACAGAAAGAACCAAATCTCAACTCCAAAACTGAAAATCTAATAGCCAAAAATTAAATTCATAAGTTTTATTTAAAAAAAAAAAAAAGACCTGCAAAATTGCTCTTCCCCTCCCCTCAACAAATTCAGTACCCAACGCTTCCCTATAAATAGTTGTCAATAAACACAACTGCTGCAAATGTATTCAGTAAATGTTAAGGTCAAAGGCCTTCACTGTTTATTGCCTTGTAAACTCAAAGACAAGTGAATTTATTGCTTGAATGAGTTTCAGGGTATTGGCCTTCATAAAAGTTCTGAATCCCAGGTACAAAATGCTCCATCAACTCACACCAAAGCTATTCTGCACAGAACTTAGAGACCGCCCACCTTTGGATTCATAATTCAAACACGTCTTGGAAAGTGTATTGTTTGCCATGTTGCGTAGATCCCCATGGATTAGTGCTGAACCGTGCCTGTCATTATTACAAGAACTTGCTTCAACCAAACTATAAATTGCTGCTACTTCTAAAACAATATTACATATTAGCCTACTACTAAACTCTCCAAAATATAATAAGGAAAATGTCAAGAATGACAGAGTTTATCTTTTTTCTCTAATTTTCACACAAGAAGATCTATAATCTCCTTGATATAAACTTTGTCAAATTTAATAGAAAAGAACATTTCATATCAGATCACGTAGATCTGTATGGACTATTTCAGATAATTAAATTTTTATACTATTTGAAAACTAATTTTTATTTATTTTTTTTAATTTTTTTTTTTTTTTTTTTTTTTTTTTTTTTGAGAGAGAGAGAGAGACAGACCGTGAGCAGGGGAGGGGCAGAGAGAAAGGGAGACACAGAATCTGAAGCAGGCTCCAGGCTCTGAGCTGTCAGCACAGAGCCCAACAGGGGGCTCAAACCCACAAACTGTGAGATCATGACCTGAGCCGAAGTTGGACACTTAACCGCCTAAGCCACCCAGGTGCCCCTACTTTTTCTTTTTTTAAGTAATCCAAACACCCAACGTGGTGCTCAAACTCATGACCTCAAGACCAAGAGTCGCACACTCTTCTGCCTGAGCCAGCCAGGCACCCCAAAACCTCATTTTTCTAATCATTCTGTCATTTGGCAAGCTTTACAAATAAGTATGTATGCCTAGTAGCAGTAGCAAAAGGAGAGATCATAAGACAGTTATTAACTGTTGTTGCTTTTAGACATCCCCATAAGATAGGTGCCTGGGTGGCTCAGTCTGTTGAGCATCCGACTCTTGCTTTCAGCTCAGGTTATGATCCCAGGGTCATGGGATCGAGCCCTGCATTGGGCTCTGGGCTGAGCACGGAGCCTACTTAAGATTCTCTTTCTTTCCCTCTGCCCCTCTCCCCCGTTCACACTCTCTCCCAAATTAAAAAAAAAAAAAAATTATTTTAATTTGGAAAAAAAGGAATCCCCATAAGAGTTATGAGAAAATTCATATTTATTGTTTTAATATAATTGAATAATTATTTGTACATTTCACTGATCTGTGTTAATATTTTTCTTATGATATAGATATTTTAATATTAAATTTATTTCTATAAATAAATCTAGACTCTGGGCTCTAGGACCATTGGGCATTACCATCTTGAGTGAGGACCAAAGCAATGTAATATACAAAGGCTATGGTGTTAATATCAGAAATGCAATATTTATCATGAAGTTTAAAAGAAAATATCAAACTCAAATGGTAAAATAAAATTATCCTAGACTTCTGATACTTTTTCTGCCATTATGGCTATAGTCTCAGTCTCCAAAGAGCGTTGCTGAAATCATACCTCATATAAAACTGAATTAAAATAACATTAAATATCTTCCAACTGTCAAAATGTAGAGTGTTTTAAAATGTCACACACACACTAATCCCACTACAAAATTCAAGTCTGGGCTTAATGTTGGATTATGTCATTTTTTGACATTACCCAGGGAAGAGTTGTATTCTTAATCTATTTGCTCATTCATGTAAAATACTGGATTATATCACTTCTGTCCTTGATAAATTCCTTTTATCCTAACAAACATTAAACCACTCTCCAATATTCTCCAAAGCATGGTCATAATCAGGAGTTTCTTCACTGTAGAAGATCATAAGATATTAAGGTACATTCTTTTTATCAAATTGGCTGTATGAAACTTAAACATATTATGATGACTTATAAACTGTCCTATGCAAAAAAGATATGCACTCTTTAAGAAATATTGATTAAACATCTACCTTGAGAATATCTGTTACTGAGATGATTAAGACAGGAGCCCAGCTCTCAAGGAATTGAGAGACCACCAGGGTGGGGAGTCTGGTGTGTAAACACATGATTACATGGCAACAACAGATACTTAAATGACTGGAGAGTTTAGAGGTGGGAAGGCAAAGCAGGAAGTGATAACTGCCTCTACACCTTTTTTCAAAAGATTTAAGCCCCATCTCCCCATATAATGAATTGAAATTCAAATTATTTTCATGCATAAAAACTCTATTCACCTGGGACAAGACAAAAATAATATACATATCTACAAGACCTGTTTACAGTTCTAGAGTCACTATACAAGCTGAAATGGATCATCTTTTAGAAGAATATACCTCCTAGAAGGCAGCATGAAAATTCTACTCCAGTTACTCTTAAAAATGGTTTATGTGTTGGGCATTTATTCCAGAGATATGAAAAACAATGTTTACACAAAATCCATATACAAATGTTCACAGATGCTTTCTTTATTCATAACAATCCAAAACTGGAAATAGCACAGATGTCCTTCAACAAGTGAACTGTTAAACAAATTGTGGCTCATCAATACCATGGAATATGATTGGCAATAGAAAGGAAGAAACTATTGATACAAACAACTTGGATGAATCTCCAAGGAAATTCTTCTCTCCGGGGAATAACACTGAGGGGCAGGGGGAGGGACAGCAGTGATAAAAGGTTACACACTATATGATGCCATGTACATAACATTTTTGAAATGATAGAATTTTAAAAATTGGGGACCGATTAATGGTTGCCAGGAGCTAAGGAATTGGGAGGGGAGTGGTTAATAATAAAGAGCAAGACAAGAGATCCTGGTGGTGATGGAAGCATTCAGTGTCTTGATTGTGGTGGTGGATATGTCAACCTATATAAGTGAGAAAACTGTACAGAACTAAGCTGTATACACACACGTGCGTGGGAACACGTACAAAGTAAAACTTAAGAAATCTGAACAAGATCAGTGGATTGTATCAATGTCAATATTCTGACTATGACATATACTAGGGTTTTACAAAATGTTACCCCTGGGGGAAACTGGGCTAAGTGTAGGCTGGCTCTTTCTGCTATTTCTTATGACCGCATGTGAATTTACAATTATTTCAGTAAAAATGTTCAAAAATTTTAAAAAATTTGTATTTTTTAAAATTAAAAAAATATTTTTTTAAATGTTTTTATTTTTGAGACAGAGAGAGACAGATCATGAGCACGGGAGGGGCAGAGAGAGAGGGAGACACAGAATCTGAAGCAGGCTCCAGGCTCCGAGCTGTCAACACAGAGCCCGATGCGGGGCTCGAACTCATGAACCGCGAGATCATGACCTGAGCCAAAGTCAGACGCTTCACCGACTGAGCCACCAAGGTGCCTCCAAAAATTTATATTTTAAATTAAGAGTTATATGTTTGCAATATATTATTAAATGGTATGGACACAATGTGGGAGACTCCACTATCATGCACAACGTTAACATAAAAGGAAGAGCACCAACTATGATCTCTCTAGACTCCTCAAAAACATACCTTACACAGAACTGAATTATTCAGGAATACAAGGATCCTACCTTATGGTACTTCTAGACTGTGTCTGAATACCACTGGTAAATCTGACCTGGATTTTTCCAATCAGCCTCTAAAGGACTATTCCTCATTGATGAATTTTGCTGCAGGGCAGTGAGGCAGGCGAATTTAATTCTCAATCCATTTTGATAGCCACTATAATAAAAGAATCCTCATTAACTAATTTACTGCCTAGTACATTCTAGCTTTCAATTTTCAAAATGAGACTAAACCTAAGATATTGAAGAACATAAAGGCTTCAGTAGAACTAAAGTGGCCTGCATCTAGAAATATGTTAATTATCTGATGCTGAAACCATGGAAAGGATTAGAGGAATTCAGGGGCAGTTTGCTAAAAACTTCCTTTTTGCCTGGTCCATGAGGGGGGCTCAGATACTAGTAAGGCACTTCTCTCTCTCCCTCCCTCTCTCTCTCTCTCTCTCTCTCTCTCTCTGTGTGCGTGTGCATGTGTGTGTGTGTGTGTGTGTGTGTGTGTGTGTGTCTCATCCCCTCAGGCTCTTCAGGATCTAAGGCACTTTTGATAAAGATTGTCCATATGATCAAGGCATTGATTATACCTGTGTCTTTCAGCACAGGTAGGAATGTATTTCAGATAAGACAATTCCGTGTTTGAAAAGTGATCCATAGTCTTTCAAGTAAAAAATGTTTCTACAGAAACACTCTTTAGAATAAAGCCTCCTAAGAAGCAAAAAGGCCTTTAATGTATAGAGGCTCTTATTCACCCTAAGTCCATGAAAAATCATGCTGTGCTGACCATTTATTGACATAACCAAAAAGAGGTATGTTTCTCTATGAACCAAGGGAGGAAAGATAGGACAAAAAACACCGTGGAGAAAAGGCTCCAATTCCAGCCTTACTGTCATGGCCTGTAAGATGAAGGGGCCTTTGTTTATAGGCAGCATGTATAAGGAAGGCAAAAGCACAATTCAGAACCAGAAGGTGCTTAGGTGACTCTGGGAGCATGACTCAATCTGACTTTATTTCCTAAACATCAAAACGGAAATCATGATTTCTCCTTTACCAAGTTTACCAAACTGTTTTGAGAATCCAAGGAGAAAGCATATACAAAGACTTTACATTTTTAAAGCACTGCACAAAGATAAGGGATCCTTATTAATAGTCTAAAGAGATGTCTACAATTAGAAAGTCAACAGAATATTCCCTAACTTAAATCCTGAAGAGTGCTCCTAAATCAAAACATTACCTGAATATCTGTTGATAAGAAGAAAAAAAAATACAGAAAGAGTATTTCATTGTTGAACCAATCTCCTTTGAGAACTCATGGTTGACCTAGAATTTTACTAGGTGCATTAAGTGATAGAAAAAAAATTATCTAGGATAATCATGAAATAATTTGGTCTCATGAAAGTTAATAGTCAAAGCAAGATTTCTCAAAGGCTACCTGTTTAAGTCATTGATTAGGTTGCTCTTATCCGATTGTAGGTAAATCCCACCATTTGCTATGAGATTGCAAGGGCTGATGGTCCTGCTGTACATTTGAGAAATGTTGAGACCAAAGGGAATCAAGTCTCATCACTTTAATACATACAGGCGGATCTCACATAATTAATGCCAGCACACCTGATGCCAGGAAACGTCCAACAGGGATGACACATCTATGGGCAGCCCAGGATCTCGGCCAGATTCAGAAAAGAGGCAAAGATAAAAGCACTTCTTTGGGCTCATTTGGATTCCCTGCAAATTCGCACCAAGTCTTCAGATCTGCCCATTGGCTTGGCTGAACACAGTGACTAGGCAACACTGCCTTCCAGTGGCAGCAATATGTTTTAAAAATCAAAAACCACACAGTGTATATAGTATTTTGACTACGTAGTACCTGTGTGCCCTGGGGCTCAAGGAAACACCAAAAGATTATTTTCAAAGCTTTGGTATAGGCACTAATTAAAATTCCACTATTAGTAATACTCTTTCTTAGTACTTGTTGAAAAAATTCAAAGCACCTACCTCCCTTTTGTGGATGGGAATCCCACTCAAAGCAATTATGTTGTTCAAATAACGTCACAGAAGAACCCTGAACTGACTCAAGTGTGGCAATCCTGTATCCCATCATCAAAAGTATGCTCAGTAGCCAGTGATTCCACACATAGCAAAATCAAACCAATGTTTTGCAAAGTGGTTGTTCAAAGCTGCTTGTGAACTTACAAAAATTCTAATTTTTCCCTGATTAAAACCAGTCCACCCATTCCTTTCTTACATTTAAGTTCTCCAAAACACCTAACACAGTATTAATGATATTCTTATCCTTGAGAAATAATTTTGGTGTTTCACTTTTTAAAAGCCTATGCTAACAAGGAAACACCACTCTTACTCTGTCTTAGCCCAAAAATATCTTCTCTAATTACCCTCCTTTCTGTGTCCTCCAGTCCTGCTGGCCTGTCTGAAATCTCTCAGGGAGTTGATGGGATTTATCCCCTTTATTTTTATCTATGGCCTAATTGTCACCTTCCCTGTCTGTCTCATGGCAGGGCTTCTGTCTCTTGGAATCCACAACTCTAGTGCCCACATTCTTTCTTCCTGAGCTGCTGTTACCACGTAAACATCTCCAGAATTTATGTTTCTAAGGAATCTGAGTAATTATACCAAAAGAAACCGGGACATTTCCCAAAAGGCCTGCCTGGCTGCAGATAATTAGAATAGTGATGCCAACACTGTAAAGGCCTCATATATCTGAAAGCACTTCTTGAAAGTTTTCTCCCTGATAATCCCAACATCCTTGAGAGCTGAGCAGCCTAATATCATACCAGCTGGAGCTAGCAACGAAGACAAACAGAAGTTTTACAAATGTCTCAGAACCAGGGATTAGTCAAATGCAGTAAATCATTCTGTGACATACTATGCAACCATTAAAATAATGATTTGGATAAATGTTTACTGAGATCGAAAGATGGCAATAATATCCCATTAAGGAGACAAAAAAAAAGGTCACCAGTTTAAATATACAACATGTTTTAGAAAGTGTGTGCGTGTGTGTGTGTGTGTGTGTACAGAGGCACCATAATCTAAAGCTACCCACATACACTTCCTATGAGCCCTCCTTCACATCAGATACTCCCAAATTAAAAAAAAAAAAATCCAAGTAAAATCATTTCTTGGATTTTTTTAAAGGCTAGAAAGCCTAGAGACAAGGTCTCTAGTGGTGTACTGGTAAATGTTAAACAACTTGTTCTTCGGGGGGAAAGATCTGATTTTTGGCAGTTGAAATTGTCCATTTCCATGGTATAAATACTCTCAACATGATCAGTTTTGTTTTCTTTTATTTTTTTTCAACGTTTATTTTTTTATTTTTGGGACAGAGAGAGACAGAGCATGAACGGGGGAGGGGCAGAGAGAGAGGGAGACACAGAATCGGAAACAGGCTCCAGGCTCTGAGCCATCAGCCCAGAGCCTGACGCGGGGCTCGAACTCCCGGACCGCGAGATCGTGACCTGGCTGAAGTCGGACGCTTAACCGACTGTGCCACCCAGGCGCCCCTATTTTCTTTTAAGAGAGAGTGTGAGTTGGGGAGGGCCTAAGGAGGCTCTGCCATGAGCATCCAACACAGGGGCTCCATCTCACCACCATAAGATCATGACCTGAGCCAAAATGAGGAGTCAGGTGCTTAACCAACTGAGCCATCCAGGCACTCCTCAACGTGATCAGTTTAAAACTACCAACTTGATGGGGCTCATGATCTCTCGGTTGTGGGATCAAGCCCCTGGTCGGGCTTAAGAACTGACAGCATGGAGACTGCTTGGGATTCTCTCTCTCTCTCTCTTTCTCTGCCCACCACACCCCCCACAGTCATGTTTTCTCTCTCTCTCTCTCTCTCTCTCTCTCTCTCTCTCAATAAACAGGTGAACTTGAAAAAAAATAAAAATAGAAAAAAATATAAAACTACCAACTTGATGTTACTAAATGCAGTATTGGATAGAGACGCTCACAATAGGCTCAACCTCCCTCAGAAACCCATGCCAACCAGCTCCAGCACCACCGCCCAGCCCCTACCTGCAAACACTGTAATCTGTAGGCCACCCTTGCAGAGAATAAACAATAGAATGTAGGTTTTAAGTGACTTCTATTTTTCTCTTATTGATCTTTATGGTCCACTTTTTTGACAAAGACCAAGTAGTGGCCTGTGTTGTTTTTTACTTATTCAAATTTAAGAAGAAATTATGTTTCTTTCATAACCTTGAAGTGGAGAAGATCTTTGTAACCATGTCATAAGACCTAGAAGCCATAAAGAAGTTCGATAAATTTACATAAAAATAATAGCTTTTGCATGGCATGGCAAGAAGCTTTCATAAGCAAAGTTGAAATACAAATGACCAACTGGTAAGAAAAAATTTGCAATTTGCTTCTCAGAAACACCATCTACTCTAGTAGAAACATTTCCCAACTGACAACCTGGTAAGTAATGGTTTGGACAGTTCAAAAAGAAAAGAAGAAATGGCTCTTAGATAGCTTCCCCCCACCCACCCACCCACTCATAATAAGAGAAAGGCAATTTAAAATGTATTTAACCTACCAGACTGATAAAGTTTCAAAAATTTCGAATGCACATTGTGAGTGAGGCTGTGGTGAACATTTAAACTGGTACAAATTCTGTAAGTACAGTAGTCTGAATCATGACCCCACAAAGATGCCCACATGCTAACCCAGAACCTGTGACTATGTCACCTTACATGGAAAAAGGGACTTTGTAGGTATGATTAAGGTTATGGATCTTGAAATGGACAGATTATCCTAAGTTATCCAGGTGGGCCCAATATAAACACAAGAGTCCTTATAAAAGAGGGGCTGGAGAGTCAGAGTCAGAAAAATGATGTGATGATGAAAGCAAGGGTCAGAGAAAAGGAGATTTGAAGATACCACACTTCTGGCCTTAAACATGGAGGACGGAAGGGGCGCCTTGGTTGCTTAGTCAGTGAAGTGACTTTGGCTCAGGATATGATCTCTGGTTCCAGCCCCTCATCGAGCTCCACACTGACAATATAGAGCCTGCTATGGATTCTCTCTCTCTCCCTCTCTCTCTGCCCCTCCCCTGCTCACTCTCTCTCTCTCAAAAATAAATGAGTAAAAACTTAAAAAAAAAAAAAAATGGAGGAGGAGGCCACGAGCCAAGGAATGCAAGCAGTCTCTAGAAGCCAGAAAGGGCAAGGAGATAGATTCTGCTATCGTGCCTCCAGAAGGAACACATCCCCCATCAGCACCATGATCTTAAGACTTCTGGCCTCCAAAACTATAAAATAATAATTTTGTGTTGTTTTAAGCCACCACATTTGTGGTAATTTGTTACAGCAGCAATAGGAAGCCAACAGAGCAATTTGGAAAATTATAAATGCATGTACTCTTTGGCCCAATGACTCCACATCTAGAAATTTAGCTAAAGATATATTCACATACACACAAAATGATGCATGTCCCACATTGTTTTTCACAACAAACATTTGGAACCCATGTACGTATCCATCAAAGAGAGGCTGATTAAATAATATAATACACTTATGCAATGTAATATTATGCAGCCATAAAAAATGAATGAGAGTTCTTTATATTGTGATATGACTAGATCTCTAGAGCTAGTAAAGGAAAAAAGATGCTTTTAGTATAATAAGTATAGTGGGTACAGTATGCTAACAATTATATAGAAAAGAGGAGGAGGGAAATATATGCCTACTTATATATATGTACATAAATATGACTGGAAGAATAAAAAAGAAATCAATAGTAGTCATTGCTCATGGGGAAGGGTACTGGATGGCTGGACATTGGAAGGGAAAGGGAAACTTCTTCCTATATACCTTTTATATTTTGTTGAAATCTGTACATGTAAAATAAATAGATTACCTATTCAAGAATTCAAATAAAAACAAAAATACTATAAATTAAAGAGAAAAAATTTTATGTAGCTTAACCAGAGTCACCAACCAAGTCAGTAAAGATAAGATGCCTTTACCATCAGTGGGTCTCTGTAGAAACTTTCACTATCTTTGAGGTGGGCAATGCCATGAATTTCATGAATTCATTCTAGAACCTTGGCATTCTGTGTGATGTAAGGAGCAGGATGAGAGAATGAGGTCACAATTCAGATGGGATGTGAAGAGAAGTCTTTGGGGAGCTACAGCAAAGCTAACTTTACATTGTCTCCAAATGAGGATTTATATTTCCTTTACATCATAGGTGAGGATTCTTTAGAAGTCCTTGCAGAAACCTTGTCCAGTCTCAGAAACCCTATAAGTAGGATTACCAAATTCACAAATAAAACTATAGAACACCCAGCTAAAATTTGAATTTCAGATAAACAATGAATAATTAAAAATTAAGAATATTTTTAAGACTTTTTAATTTTTAATTATTTACTATTTACCTGAAATTCAAATTTAACTAGGTGTCCCATATTTTATTTGAAAACCCTACCTCTAAGTAACTCCCTTAGAGGCCACGTGGCAGCCATGGGCTAGCAGGTGAGGACAGATGTGCCTACACAGATGTGGATATGGCCACCATCACTCTCCCTTTCATAGACACTGAATACGCCCTTCTGACTGAAAAGAACAGAGGGCTGAACAGGTTTGTATGGTAAGGTATTGCTTTGCCATGGCAGCATCAGTGGCCAAAGACAAAGGTACAGGGCTCTAGGTTAAGGTAATTCTCTAAGGTCACTTGTGGCCCCAGAATTTCCTGAACATGATGTGTGGAATGCTCCAGAAGAAGTTTGCAATGGGGGTGGGGAGTGTCGGGCAATGCAGAGAAATGTTCTCCCAGCCCAGGTAATAAACGTATTCTTTCCCCCCAAATACCGTTAAAGATGTTTTCAAAAAAAAAAAAAAAAATCTTAGGAAAAAAAAAAAAAAAACCTTTAAGCTGACCTCCTGCCAAAGTATACATCAATTATACAGCTTCAGTCAGGCGGATGCTCGAGGAAAGGGGGATAATGTTACACCCAGCTGGGCACTTTGTAGTTAGCACAAATGTAATATAAAGCACAGCAGAGTTCGTCAAGTGTCTGTCTGGATTTTCAGTTTTCATTAGTGCTATAATTAAAACCACATTTTCAGCTCTATTACCTGTAACAAGAAAGGAATGAGAAATGAGGTTGTCAAGGTCAGGCTTTTCCAGCTATTTATACTGAGTATCTGCAGGCCACAAGTTGTTGAATTTGGTGTAAACCAGAGAGACGGCTGAATGTCGCACAAGGACCCATCCTGTGTGGCTTGAAAGGCACGCTTATGAGGTCACTTCCTTTGAATGGCCACAGGGCCACGCATGTCTACTGAGCAGCAGGACCAGGAAGATGGGCAGTTGGGCAATCCACTCTCAGCCATGGAGACTGGCCACAGAAGGGGTACTCTCCCATTAAACCAAACTGGTCACACATCTTGAAACAGCCCCGAAGGCAGTCCTCAGACACTCTTGCTGAGGACAAGAATCCTAAAAATCTAAAGGTCATCTTCTTCCTACCTTGAGTGTGAATGTGCAAAAGAGCGCTGGATGGGAATGTAAATGGTGGACCTCTATTATGGCACTCTCCCACCCGCATACATTTCCCAGAGGCCTCGCTACGGGCAGCAAATCCCGTTGGCCTGGCTTTCAAAACACATCTAGAACCCAGCCTCTTCTCACTGCCATCTGGTCCACAGCGCCATCATCTCCCCTCTGAGTCCTGGCCAGGCCTCCCTGCGTCTGCCTCACACTCCCTGCTACGATCTGAATGTTCATGTCCCTCCAAATTCATTTGTTGGAATGCTAACCCCCAAGGTGATGGTCTTAGGAGGTGGGGCCCTCTGGAAGGTAGTTAGGTCATGAAAGCAGAGCCCTCAGGAAGGGATTAATGCCTTTATAAAAAAGACTCCAGAGAGTTCCTTCACCCCTTCTACTATGTGAAAACACAGCAAGAAGTCAGCCATCTATGAACCAGAAAGCACTCCTCACCAGACACCAAATCTGCCAGCGCCTTGATCTTGGATTTCCCAGCCTCCAAAACTCAGAAATTTCTCAGCCAACCCAGTCTATGGTATTTTGTTCTGTTAGCCCAAATGGACTAAGACAGTCCCCCACACCCAGGCACACACACACCCTATAGTCTTTTCTCAAGAGAGCAGCCAGATCATGTCACTCCTTTACACAAACCCTATGGTGGCTTCCAGCCCTCTCAGAGTAGAACCTGCAGCCCTCACAGTGGTCTTCAAGGCCCCCATCCCTCTGGCCTACTGTTACTTCTCTAATTGCACCTCCCATCACTCTCCCTCTCTCGCTTCATTCCAGGCACACTCCTTCCTCTGGGCCTTTGCACTTGCTGTCCCCTGTGCCCAGAATTCCTTCCTCCTGTGATCTATATATATAATCTATGTCTTTACTCAAAAAGCACTGTTTCTTCCAGTGAGGCATTCCTTTGCCACTCCAGTTCATAATGTAAACCACCAGCAACCCCACCCCCACCCCGCTCTGCCAACCACAGCATTCCCTATTTCCCTTCTTGCCTTTATTTTTCTCCATGGCACTTACACCATCTGATATTTTTTACTTATTTTCTTTATCAGTCTCTCTTTACTTCCCAGAATGCAAATTTCTTGAGAAAAGTGATTTTTGTCTGTGTTTATTCACCACTGTATCCTCAGTTGTTGAAAAGAGCTTAGCACATAATAGACATTCAACAAATGTTTGTTAAATGAATGAATGGATCCAGAAGTCACATAGATCAATGGAAAAGAATAGAGAGTCCAGAAATAAACTCATGCTTATATGGTCAATTAATCTACAACAAAGGAGGGGCACCTGGGTGGCTCAGTTAGTTAAGCGTGTGACTTCAGCTCAGGTCCTCATCTCACAGTTCGTGGGTTTGAGGCCTGCATCAGGCTCTGTGCAGACACTCAGAACCTGGAGCCTGCTTCATATTCTATATCTCCCTCTCTCTCCACCCTCTCTCTCTCTCTCTCAAAAATAAATAAACATTTGGGGCGCCTGGGTGCACTGACTTCAGCTCAGGTCATGATATCACGGTTAGTGAGTTCGAGTCCCGTATTAGGCGCTGTGCTGACAGTGCCTGGAACCTGCTTCAAATTCTGTGTCTCCCTCTCTCTCTGCCCCTCCCCTGCTCATGCTCTGTCTCTGTCTCTCTCTCTCAAAAACAAACACTTTTTAAAAATTTAATAAACATTTAATTTTTTTTTTTAATCTACAACAAAGGAGGCAAGAATATACAATAAGGAAAAGACAGTTTCTTCAAGAAATGGTGCTGGGAAAACTGGACAGCTACATGCAAAAAGAATGAAACTGAACCACTTTCTCACACCATACACAAAAATAAATTCCAAATGGTTTAAAGACCTAAATGTAATGGGAATGCAAGCTGGTCCAGCCACTCTGGAAAACAGTCTGGAGGTTCCTCAAAAAACTAAAAATAGAACTGCCCTACGACACAGCAATTGCACTACTAAGGCATTTATCCAAGGGATACAGGTATGCTGTTTTGAAGGGACACATGCACCCCCATGTTTATAGCAACACTATCAACAATAGCCAAAGTATAGAAAGAGCCCAAATGCCCATCGATGGATGAATGGATAAAGAAGATGTGGTATATATATATATATATATACACACACACACACACACACACACACACACACACAATGGAGTATTACTCTGCAATCAAAAAGAATGAAATCTTGCCATTTGCAACTATGTGGATGGAACTGGAGGGTATTATGCTAAGTGAAATTAGCCAGTCAGAGAAGGGCAAAAATCATATGACTTCACTCATATGAGGACTTTAAGAGACAAAACAGATGAACATAATGGAAGAGAAACAAAAATAATATAAAAACAGGGAGGGAGACAAAACAGAAGAGACCCATAAATATGGAGAACAAACTGAGGGTTGCTGGAGGGATTGTGGGAGAGGGGATAGGCTAAATGGGTAAGGGGCACTAAGGAATCTACTCCTGAAATCATTGCTTCACTATGTGCTAACTAATTTGGATGTAAATTTTTAAAAATAAAAAATAAAACAAGAAATTTTAAAAATCATAAAAAAAAAAAAGATAACACATTTGTGTACCTCAAATCCAAAAAAAAAAAAAAGACCTAAATGTGAGATGTGAAACCATCAAACCCCTGGAAGAGGGGCGCCTGGGTGGCGCAGTCGGCTAAGCGTCCGACTTCAGCCAGGTCACGATCTCGCGGTCTGTGAGTTCGAGCCCCGCGTCGGGCTCTGGGCTGATGGCTCAGAGCCTGGAGCCTGTTTCCGATTCTGTGTCTCCCTCTCTCTCTGCCCCTCCGCCGTTCATGCTCTGTCTCTCTCTGTCCCAAAAATAAACGTTGAAAAAAAAAATTAAAAAAAAAAAAAAAAAAAAAAAAAAAAAAAAACCCTGGAAGAGAACATAGGTAGTAATTCCTCTGACATCAGCCATAGAAACATTTTTTCCTAGGGATGTCTCCTGAGGCAAGGGAAACAAAAGCACAATTAAACTATTGGGACTACATCAAGATAAAATTCCTTTGACAGTGAAGGAAACCATCAACAAAATGAGAAGGCAACCTACTGAAATGGGAGAAGATACTTGCAAATGATATATCCAACAAAGGGTTAATATCCAAACTTATACAACTGAACACCAAAAAACCCAAACAACTTAACTAAAAAATAGGCAGAGGACCTGAATAAACATTTCTCCAAAGAAGACACACAGTTGGCAAACAGACACATGAAAAGATACTCATCAGTAATCATCAGGGAAATGCAAATCAAAACCACAATGAGATATCACCTTACACCTATCAGAATGGCTGGAATCAAAAAGACAAGAAATAACAAGTGTTGATGAGGATGTGGAGAAAAAGGAACCCTCATGCATTTTTGGTGGGAATGCAAACTGGTACAGCCACTGTGGAAAACAGTATGGAGGTTCTTCAGAAACTTAAAAATAGAGGGGTGCCTGGGTGGCTCAGTTGGTTAAACGTCTGACTTCGGCTCAGGTCATGGTCTCGCGGTTCGTGAATTCAAGGCCCACAATGGGCTCTGTGCTGACAGCTCAGAGCCTGGACCCTGCTTCGGATTCTGTGTCTCCCTCTCTCTCTGCCCCCTCCACCACTCGCCCTCTGTCTCTCTCTCAAAAATAAATAAACATTAAAAAAAATTTTCTTAATAGAATTACCATATGATCCAGTAATTCCACTACTGGGCATTTACCCAAAGAAAATGAGAACACTAATTTGATAAGGTACATGCACCCCTATGTTTATTGCAGCATTATTTACAACAACCAAGATATGGAAGCAACCCAAATATCCACTGACAGATGAGTGAATTAAGATGTGGTCACAAAAAAAAAAAAAAAAAAAAAAAAAAAAGATGTGCGATATCCATCTATCACATCTTTTTATATATTTCTATTTATATATTTTTTATTTATATATACTATATTACATATTATTTTTATTTATTTTTTAATTTTTTAAATGTTTATTCATTTTTGAGAGACAGAGAGAGACAGAGAACAAGCAGGGGAGGGGCAGTGAGAGAGGGAGACACAGAAGCTGAAGCAGGCTCCAAGCTCTGAGCTGTCAGCACAAAGCCCGACTCAGGGCTTGAACCCACTAACCGGGAGATCATGACCTGAGCTGAAGTCAGACACTTAACCAACTAAGCCACTCAGGTGTCACTTATTTTTATTTATATATATATACATATACACAATGCATATATGTATATATACATTTACGGGTATATATATAAATAAATATATTTATATATTTAAATATATAAATGTATATATATAATATATATAAAGATGTATATATTTACACACATGTACACACACGATGGAATATTATTCAGCCATAAAAAAGAATGAGATATTGCCATTTGCGACCACAGTGGATGAACCTAGAGGGTATAAAGTTAAGTAAGTCAGACAAAGACAAATACCGGATAATCCCACTTATATGTGGAACACTGGAAACAAAATAAATGAACAAAGAAAAAAAGAAACAAAACAATAGACTCTTAAATATAGTGGTTGCCAGACAAAAGGTGTGTGGGAGGATGGGTGAAATAGAAGAGGGGAATTAAGAGTACATTTATTGTGATTGGCATTCACTGAGTAATGTATAGAATTGTTGAACCATTAACATAACACTGTATGTTAATTCTACTTCAATTTTAAAAAAAAAGATCCAGAGGTGGCTCAAGTCAATACCAAGTAGGCTCTCTCTGGGTGAGTGATCAGTAGGTCCCAGAGGCCCACCCGGTAGAAAGTGTAGGAACCACCTGCTCATGGACCCTCTAAACCAAAGATG
Source organism: Prionailurus bengalensis (assembly GCF_016509475.1). NCBI lineage: Eukaryota > Metazoa > Chordata > Mammalia > Carnivora > Felidae > Prionailurus > Prionailurus bengalensis. The sequence continues at coordinate 102,470,901 of NC_057355.1, forward strand.
GGTCTCAAGCAAGTACTTGTTCTCTGGGTAAATCTCACAATGCTGAGACACATCCTTACCCATCACGACCACCCATGGTAATACCTTACCACGTAGGAGCTATATTCCCCTCACTATGTGGGAGATGGAATGTTCACAAATACTGCCCCCGCCCCCTGCATTCCAGCCCAGGCCCTGAGCAGGTTGAACCCAAACACCAAATACCCAGTTTTGATGGTTAATCTTATAAGCCCAACTTGGCTGGACTCAAACATTATTCTGGATTTTCTATGAGGGTGTTTTGGGATGGGATTAACATTTAAACTGGTGGACTTTGAGCCAAGCAGATTTCCCTCCCTAATGTGGGTGGGCCTTATCCAATCAGTCAAAGGCCTGACTGGACCAAAGACCTACCTCCCCTGAGCAAGAGGGAACTTTTCAACAGATAGCTTTCAAACTTGAACTGCAGAATTGGCTCATGCCTGCATCTCCAGCCTTCCAACCCACTCTGCAGATTCTATTAAAAAAAAAAAAAAAAAAAAAAAACTTGTCATATATATATATATATATATATATATATATATGGGGGTGTGTGTGTGTGTGTGTGTGTGTGTCCTATTGGTCCTGTTTCTCTGGAGAACCCTAATACACCACCTAAGCTGTTAGAGGCATTTCTCCTGGGGATCAGCCTTCCTGCAGTAAAACACTCTCTTCCAAGTGCCAGCTGCTGTGGAAGCACAAGCTGCTGTCACTGACAAGAATTCTTCCCTCCTTCCATGTACCAATGCTTACATAGCCCCTAGGGGTGCCAAAGGACACTAGCTGGTCACTTCCCTAGCCCAAAGGACGGACAGCGGAGAATCCCATAAGAAAGACTGCTGCTCTAGTGCTCTGCTAAGAACCACAGAAATCTTTATTTATGATGTCATCGTTGTGAAGAATCTTAACAGTGCAACAATATGAATTCATGTATCACATGCCAACATGACACCAGTACCTTGAACAAACACATGGCTGACACCTAAGAAGCTGAATAGAATTGGTTAAGAAAGTGAGCCCTAAAGGCTGACTGCCAGGATTTGAGTCTCTGCTCCGTCATAAACCAGCTGAGTAATATGTGTCCATTCCCTAAGCCTCACTGTTCCCGTCTTCAAAATGGGATGATAATAGTAGTGCCTATCTCACAAGGTTGTAAGAAGACCATTGTAATAAGTGAAAAAGATGTAAGTAGCACACACATCCCCATGCTTGGCACATGTTCCCTGGATGTTACTATTATTATTGCCATGGTATGATCCTAGCCCTTGAAGAGTTTTCTAGAAGCCCAACATAGCACTTGGTTGAATGGGATTAAATCAGTCACAACTGTGGGTTGCAAGTAAAGGACGGAAAATACTTGGGGAAGATCTGGAGACCAAAGAACTGTTACTGGAAATATAATGGATGGGAAGATGTTGCACAGAAACTTGGAAGCTTTGAATTGGAACAGCTCTTAGAGGTCATCCTGCCCAGCAACGCAGAACCCTCATTGATTCACTCCCACCATACGAGGCTGAGCCCACTTCAGGGCCAGTCCGACTGAATTGGAAAGAAACTCTACAAGTTAGTCATGGACTATGAGAATAAACAATAAGCAAGTAAACAAACAAATGCACATGTGCCAGGAAGAAAACAAACAGGGTGCTTTAATGGTTCAAAAGAGGAGGGTATGAATTATTCAGAATAGACAAATCCCCGGAGACAGGAGGTAGATTAGTGAATGCCAGGCACTGTGAGGAATGGGAGTGGGGAGAGACTTCATAATGGTGGGGGTTCTTTTAAGGGTAATGGAAATGCTCTGAGGTTACATCGTGGTGATAATTAATTGTACAATCTTCTGAATATACTAAAACCTACTGAATTGTGCACTTTAAAATGGTGACTTCTATGCTATGTAAAACATTGTCATGTGAATCATAACACAACTTAAATTTTTCTAATTAAAAAAACTAGATGTGCAGAGGCCTATTTTACCTAGGGCTCACAAAGAAGAAAGCCTCTCTGAGGAATTGATATGAAGCAAGGGACTGAGAAATGGGAAGGGGCTGGCCACAGAAAGACGTGTGGACAGGCTCACTGAGCAGACGCAGGAGAAGATGCAGAGGGCACTGAGTGTGGACCAGTTAGGCATAAACTGTTTCAGATTTAGCCTGGAAGGCAGGGAGGGAGGTGAGGGAGAGACAGAATGTTGATGGTGGGGAGAGGCTCTATACAAAAGGCATTGGTGGGCACAGTAAGAAGTGGGGTTCATTGTAAATGAGATCAGAAACCACTGAAGGCTTTTATGCAGAGGGGTGCCCTGTTCCAACTGCCATTTTTGAAAGACCAGTTACATCTCCCTGCACACACAGCACCAGTTACCGAGGGGCAGGACCACTGCAAGGTATAAAACATTAAAAAGGCTCATTCTCACTGGGTAGGGCTTGCACACTTCTTACAAAACCATCATCAAAAGATGCAAACTAGAAGATAAGTTTATTCGCAAGAAATAGACAATTTAGTGTCTATTCCAAAATGCACCTTATTTCCTTCCCCATAAAATATCTAGCAATAAAAGGATATTCTCTCCCTACAACCTGGCTTCTTTTTCTACTGCTGATGGCAGCGCTATTATTAAGACACGCGCGCCCTCTACAGCTATGAGCCTAGATTGCTCCTTACTGCTAAACAACTAATCCCGGAAAAAGGCATATTTTTTTTTACTCGTGTGACTGAAAGATTACCATCCCCCAAGCCCATGTCACCCATGGCAAGCTAGATCCTCCAACACTGTCCTGAAAACTAGAGACGAATATAAAAAAAGAAGTGAAATCGGCAATTTTCTTGGGCAATTATAACGTAAACACAGATTCATCTGTCTGCTCTTTTGGGTAATGTGTTCTCCCTCCATAGACCAAAAGAAAGGAGTGTGTGTGTGCGTGTGTGTGTGTGTCTAAATGATCTTCCTTTGTTCATCAAAATACTTGGTTTCAAGTCAGTGAAAACTATTTGCCATAAAACAATAGAGCAACAAGGTTAAGGGGCTGGCTTTCCCTGGCCAGGGACAGGAGGCCAGGGGAAGAACTGTAATCAAGCAGCTGAACAATGGTACGGACGTGTTTGAAAATGCAATGGACACCCAGAAGGGAGGCCCTGAGTGAAAAAGCAGAAAAATACATGCAAATATGAAAATCTGGTGTGAGATGATTAAAAAAAACAAAAACAAAAACAAAAACAAAAACAAAAAAAAAGAAGAATATCCGTATAGAGGTACCCAGTGTAGCAGCGGGAAAGGGGATAAGGAAAAGCTGTATGCCTGGGGGTTGATGCTCTTCAACCAGAGCTGAGCAGCTCGGAAAATGGGAAAGCACAATTTGTGAAGTGCTCTTGTTGCTCCCTGCATGGTCGACTCTTCGTGCCCAGTATTCTTAGGCAAGGCTATTGGGGAAGGGGAGATGTACGGGGCATCTGGGCACGGCATGTGAGTTCAGACCTGGTCTCCCTCTAAAACTTCCAGGCCACCTTAAGTACCAAGAATAGGGAAATGTCCCTGAGAGCCACAAGAGGCACAGGGGAGGGGGTAGAAAAACAGATTCCATTCTGCAACTCTGCTTTGCACTGACTAACACAGCCATTAAAAAATGAAATCTGTTCACTAGACAAAATATAGTCAAACATTCCTGCGTGCTCCATCCTTTAAACAGATTTAAATATTGGCCTGTCTTCTCGGTGTTTGTTTTGGTTCCCTCAGCCCACATTGAAGTCCACGGGCTCTTTCACTCACTCATCATCTCGCCTCCCGCTGCTTCGGCAGAGAATGAAGTAATAATTCAGCAAGCTGTTCGGGGCTTCCCATCAGCCGGACGGCACAGCGCCGTGTGTTCACAGCTCAGGCATTCGTGGCCTTGAACTCCACAGCCCAGCAAGCCACGGGAGGGACCTTGCTCACACTGACTCTCCCGCCTCGGTGAAGGCAATTTGGGAAGCCAAGAGAGAAAAAGCACTAAAAAAGCACATTAATTTCTCCTCACTGGGTCACACATACACTTTCTTATGAGGCTGGATTGTTTGCAGCCCACACTTCAAGTGCACAGTGGTGAGGGGTTCAGAAATAGCTTCGAAGAGAAAGTACAAATATATCTCAGTAAAGTTGGGGAGGGGGAAGAAAAGACGGCTATCCAATAGAGGATGGTTAATAGATTGCTTAAAAATAAATCACTGATTCTCCTTTCCAGAGAGCAACCTGCTGTGGTCTTTGGAAGTCTCCTTTTGTGTCCTTGTTTTGGCTTCTGCCTGAGCTGAAAGAGCCTGCCAGAGTCCCACTGTTTGGGTCATTACCCAGCTCATCCTTCTCCCTTGGAGCCTGGTATTAATGCATGCTATAGGATGTGCTGGTACCCAGAACTCTCCAGAGTCAAAAGGTTTCCAAGTGCTTCACAGTAACAATTTAGTCATGAATGAATTTTCAAATGTTAGAAAAACATAAGTGTTTGGAAGAAAAGGCAATCCTTCCCCCCATCTTAAAACAGAAAGAAGCGGCCTCTGAACTCTTGAAGGTACTACCCAAATCCATGAAATACTATCTTAATTATTGAACACGAGCTCTGTAGGACCCTCAGGCCTAGTGATTTTCTGGAGAAGACTTGATGTCAAAGAAAAAGCTTTCCCCCAATGTAATGTAATGTTTTGTTTTGTTTTGTTTTGTTTTGTTTTGTTTTGTTTTGTTTTAAATGGACTTTCTGTGTTAATTGCTGACTTAGTTTTGGCGCTGGAAAATCAGACGAGGCACTCCACTCTTTTCACGGGACTAAGTGTTGAACTTTCACATAATGAGCACAAAATAAGGGGACAGAGGCTGCCTGGAAATCGTTCGAAGCTGTTTCTGAACGATCACGACAGAACTGTGAGGGATGAAAGCAATAATATGGTTAACAATCCTAAAAATGTTAGGATGGGCAAAGTGAGAATGAGCAGGAGAGCCACGAGGAAAACTACATCAGATATTATATTTTGGCTGCTGATTCCTAGCAATAACACTAATAATAATAATAATAGTATTCTATTATAATATGACCAATGTACCTTTTAAACAGAAAATATTTTTACATGTAATATATAGAGAGAAACAGGGAGGAAGCATCATGGAAAACTACACACTGTGGGTAAATGGCATAAACTTGGGAGCAAGATCCAAGAGACTCCCCAGATGCAAAGGCCCTGAAAGTCATGCCTGAAACAACCATTGTTGTCATCTTAATTCACTTAGCACGCAGTCAACATGTACGGATAATTCAGCTCCAGCCACCACAGTAGGGACTGACGGAAGTTTCAGGATGCCTTAAATCGAAAGCTTCAAAGGGCAGAAACTCTGACTCCCTGGCCTGCTCACTCGCTCATACAACAGCACAGAACTATAAGAGGTATGGTTTTCATGCCATGTCTTTATTTTCTTATCACTCTCTGCTTCTCGATTTGTTTCCTTGTGGTAGTATGTATATATGTATTTCGCAGATAACGAGAACAAACATTTATTGTTTGCCGGGTGCCAGACACCATCCTAAATGCTGCACACACCCTCAAATTAGGCCCCATGAAGGAGGTGGCATGGTTGCCCCTCTCTTTGCCAGAGGGAAAGGCGTAGAGAGACTCACATTCTCTATCTCGATCCCCCATTCCAGGTGCTGGCAGAAATTACACTTCTGGCCATTTCAAGTTTAAAATCAGTTCTGGAGTTCCTCCTCCCCCTCCTTTCACCCTGAGTGGTCTCCAAGCTCCTGGGGCCCGTGCAGCATCATGACACCTGGAGAAGGCCTCTCGCCACTCATTGCCATCATCTGTCCTGCACCGGCTTCTGCTGAGATGCTCGGCCCTGTTCTGCCCTTGGCTCTGATGGATGACCCTCCAGGCCCGCATTTGCTGAGGGGGCTGAATTCCCATCTGGTCTCCAGCCACACAATACGTATATTCTCACCACGGCTGGTCTCCCTACCAAGAGACCCCTTCAGGCCCACCTGCTCTTGGCTAGCTTCCAAGTCCTTTTCAATGTGAAACTATGCCTGCTCTCCCATAGCTCATTCCGCCAGGAAACATGGCGGGCCATTGAGGCCCTGTCTGTGTTGACACATTCCGTTGCCTTATCTACACTTCTTCGGGGACATCTCACCAGTGCAGTAGGGAAGCTCCAGAGTCCGCCTTGCTTTCCCAGAGCCCACTCTGAACATAATCACAGTCCCTCTGTTCTCCTATCCCCTTACACAGCTGAGTGGCCTGCTATGCTGCCCCTCCCCCAATACATGCTCTCCAAGGAGGGGGTGGGGGACAGCAGAGTTCCTTTCCCCAGGAACACAGCAGCATCCAATACCTTCATTTCTGCCTCTATCTCCCCCTCCAGGCCATAGTTTTTCACATCTGTGGCTTGTGGGAAAAAAACTAGCTCTTTAAGTACTCTTCACAAATCTTACTTATACCCATAAAATGGTTTTTTAATTTACAGTGAAGGTCAGACACTTGTGTTCTCTACTTTCACACCAACAACCTTTCTCTAAAGTGATGGTGAATAATGTTGCATGCCCCTGGCTCTGGGCAGGGCCTCCCTATAAAAATGAGGAAGTTCAATGAAGCATAGGGGAGGAAGGTGCACACAAGTTATGACCCCAACATACCATGCCCCCATAGAACCACTGGGAGAAAAGCTTAACAAGTGATAGAGACTTTGGAAGGCATCCATGCCCTCTAAAACAAAGATCAAAACATCTCATTGAACTAGAAAGGCTACAGATTATATGATTTTATTTATATGACATCCTTGCAAAAGCAAAACTAGAAAGACAAAGAAACGATCATAACCATACAATGGAATATTATTTGGCCACAAAAAGAGAGGAAGTATTGATATGTGCTACGAACAGGATGAACAGCCAAAATATTATGCTAATTGAAAGAAGCCAGACACAAAAGGTCATATGTTGTATGATTCCATTTATATTAAGTATCCAGAATAGATGAATCCATAGAAACATAATGTAGAGTGGTGGGTGCCAGGGGCTGGGGGTGGAAGAGAATGGGAGAGAAAACTGTAAGGAGTCTTGCTTTGGAGTAATGGAAATGTTTTGGAACTAGACAGAGGTAGTGGCTGCACTATGTTATGAATAGTAAAGTGCCAGTAAATTAAAATAGTTAATACCACTTTATGTGTATCTCACCTCAATAAATGGTTTAAAAACAAACAAACAATAAAAGATCAGTGGTCAAGGGGGAGGCCTGACTACAAAGGGGCACAGGGATATTTCAGGAGGCAACCAAACTGTTCTTGCACCTTGAGCATGTGGTGGTCACACAGCTGTCTACATTTGTCAAGGCGTGCAGAGCTGTGTACTGAAAGGGTGTGCATCACTGTATGTAAATTACCTTAATTTTAAAATGGGGAAAGAGAGTTCTCCAACATCTAGAAAATAAATAAATGTGTTGACTAAAATCTGTCACAGATAATTTTGCTAGAGAATGCTCCATAGAAAGGACCATAGGAAATACTTTCTACAATTCCATGCTCATGAAACAAAAAATACACTTGGTACTAGAGGATGGAATTTATACTGGCAACTTCTCATCATCACGTCAGTCACTGTGGGAGAATTTGGTGGATACGAACCTGTTAGAAAACTTAACTAAGATTTTTTGATGAATATATAAATGTATCAGTAGTACATAATTTAGTGAAGGAAACTGCACATTTAAAAGCTCTTACCAAGGGGCACCTGGGTGGATCAGTCGGTTTAGCGTCCGACTCTTGATCTCAGCTCAGATCATGATCTCACAGTTCATGAATTCAAGCCCTGGATTGGGCTCTGTGCTGACAGTGCAGAGCCTGCTTGGGATTCTCTCTCCCCTCTCTCTCTGCCCCTACCCTGACTCTATCTCTCTTGAAATACATAAACTTCAGAAAAAAAATTTTTTTTAAAAACCTCACTGAAGCATGAAGTCAAGCAGGTTATTTGTGAAATAATGTAGCACAGAACTCCAAGGTCAATTGTAACACAACGGGTTAAACTATTCTTTTTTTTTTAATTTTTTTTAATGTTTATTTATTTTTGAGACAGAGAAAGACAGGGCATGAACGGGGGAGGGTCAGAGAGAGAGGGAGAAACAGAATCTGAAGCAGGCTGCAGGCTCCAGGCTCCAGGCTCCAAGCTGTCAGCACAGAGCCTGATGTGGCGCTCGAACTCACGGACAGTGAGATCATGACCTGAGCCGAAATCGGATGCTTAACCGACTGAGCCACCCAGGTACCCCTAAATTATTCTTGACATAGTAATTTCAAGCACATTTTATTTGCTTCTAAGGTGTTCTGGCTATCCATCCCTGTATTAACAAACCACTCCAAAACTTAATTGGCTTCAAATGTAATTTTATCATTATCACATAGTTTTGTGGGTTGAATGGGCTCAGCTGGGCAGATCCCACTTGCAGAGGGGCATCAGGTAGTTAACAGTGCAAAGTTGGCTATGGCTTCAATATGAAGGCTCAGTTGGGCTAGATGACCAATATGCCCCACTTCCATGCTGGCAGTGGATGCCAGCTATTGGCTTGAGGCTTCAAAGGAGTCTATATCTGGCCTACATGTGTCCTCTTCATGCCTCTCCACACAGCAGAGCAGCTGGGTTACCAGAGAGACTGAAAAATAGTAAGCATTCTAAAAAACTCAGATGGAAGCAGTAAGACCTCTTCTGACCCAGGCTTGGAAGTCATACAGGGTCTCTTCCACCTTACTCTATTAGTCAAAAAGCAAGTCACAGAGCCAGCCCAGATACAAGGGGAGGGAACTACACAAGGGCATGAATACTGGGAGGCATGTTCACGGGTGGCCATCTTTGGCACTGGCTTCCCAAAGAGGCACCAATATCATAGTATCAGTTATGAAGATTTTGGAATGATATTAGGTTTTCAACTATAAAATAACATTTTTGGTGTTTCTTTATTATTATTATTATTTCTTAAAGTCTATTTATTTATTTTGAGAGAGAGAGAGAGAGCACGCACACGTGTGTGCACAAGCAGAGGAAGGGCAGAGAGTAGGAGAGACAGACTCCCAAGCGGGCTCTGCACCATCAGCACAGAGCAGGGCTCAAAACTCACAAACCGTGAGATCATGACCTGAGCCGAGATCAAGAGTTGGACGCTTAACCGACTGAGCCACCAGGCACCCCTAACATTTTGGCATTTCTTGATAAAAAGTAAAGTGAGTGTCAGTTTTAGAAAGTGCACATCTAGTTTATTCATTCAACAGATATTTATTAAGTGCCTACTATGTGCTAACCACAGTGCTAGGCCTTACGGATATGTGGATAAACTTGTCATGGAAACCACCCCCCTTGCAACTTATAGTCTAGAGACCGCATTATGGAAACAAAGAACAGAAACAAAAGAAGTTCCACAGAAACTGTTGGAGGACAAAGGAAAATGACTTGGTTCTCCATAAAGTGGAGTGAAGGAATGTCAAGAAATGCTTCAGAGAGAAGGGACTCAGGAGGAGGGACTTGACAAATTAGGATAAACTCCAAATTCCTTAGCATTTATGTGGGAGAAGGGTGGGTGGGGTGGGAGGAGTGTGAGAAGGAAGGAAGGCATTCCAAACAGAGCAAGCCAGCAAAAACAAAGGTGAGGAGGCACACCACATGCTTAGGGCACTGGAAGCAGTTCCATGTGGCTACGATGCAGAATTCAGGGGGAGTTCTAGACACAGGCATCAATCTTGCACAATCTTGCACAGATGTGTTTCATTTAGTCCACAGATCATGTGTTTTCCTTTTTCACTTTCATAATGAACTACCGCATAATGTTTTTTAATTTTTAAAATTAGTTTCCAACATTTAACAAATAGAAAGTGTAACATAAAAATCCAGCTTCTTATGGAAAAAAAAAATCTTTAATTTGGCTGTACTGGGCCCAAATTCCCACCAAGCAACAACAGGCTGGAGCCACAGAATGTCCCGTTTAGACGGGGTCATAAACTCTCCAATTCACAACACCCCCATCTGGTCCCCACAGTTCCCTCCACTGTAGGCGTTTGAATCTGAGCCCCCCAACCAGAAAGCTAACATGCATAGTTTATGTGGGGGGTGGGGGAGCAATTAACAAACAATATTTTATGTGATGCTCAAGGTTTGAACTTCATCCTCATTTACTAGTGGAGAACTAGTAAATGGTATTCAATAAGGAAGTGACATGATCAGATTTGCCTCTTAAAATGATCCTTCTGACATCATCAAAAGATTTATGTGGAAAATGCCCTGAAGAAATATAGGAGCAGAAGGAAGCAGGCAGGTGGGAAACCCTTCCAATAGTCCAGGTGAGAACTGATAAGGTCTGATCTGTGGCAGTGGGGATCTGTGGGGTCTGGTCTGTGGGGAAGGAATAGAGAGAAGGAGGCCCAAACAAAAGATGATATTTATTGTGCAATTAAGAGGTTGGGTTTATAATTATCTATTCACTCATTATTCTCTCAACCAATATTTACTGAGTGGCTATTATGAGCCAGGTGTGGATCAAGAAAGCATTGACAGTCATTAACAAAAAAGACAAAAATTCCTGACTCGTAGAACACATATCCCAGTCCTCTCCATACATGCCAGGATAGTCCTTGCTCACATCCCTGAAAAGCGTTTGGTTTCTTCCACCAATTTCCACTACTATACAGAAATGCCAAGCAACAGCCTCTCTTTCTACTAAAGGGCTGAAGCACAAAGAACAACTGTTAATCGGGTACAGTTGAGGACAGGTGGGTTAATACTCATTCAAATAAAACCGGAAGGACATTTCAAAAAAGAATTGCCATTACTTAGTTTGGAATTCGGCCAGGCCTCCAGATTTAACAGTCTCTGAAAGAATTAGTGTTTTCTAATAACCCATCTGACACATTATGTTCTGAATGTGATTTTCTGATTCAGGCACGAGGCATGAAACTACTTCTGGATAAGCAGCAGACAGACGCTGTAAAGCTCATGCAGGCTCCCCCAGGTGTTTGCTGCGGAAGCTGAAAGGGGCGAGGGATGTGGCCATATCCTTTCTGGTCAAGTTTCAGGATAAATAGATTTAAAGGACAGAACTTAACCAGGATTTGGCCACCTTGGGAAGGAACGTGGTGTTTGAACAACATCCTTCCCAGACTGAAAGCCGCTCAGACATGGATCATCATTCCAGGCATTTGGCATGCTGCTTTATACTAGCAGCCAAGTGCATAATTGCCAGGAACTGGCCAAATCCACGGAGACACCAGTCACTTCTGAATGCTGAAAAATGTTTGTAATATACCGTAATAAATGTAAGCCTGACTCATTTAATCAGATCTCAGTCCTACACTGGGGATTTCTGCACAGGAGAGAGATGTTTACTGAAACTACTTTTCTCCACTGCCATCTCCCATTCCAGGAAGAACAGAACTATTATCTGGTTGGCCTTGCCAATCTCTGTTTTATATTTTAGGTCATTAATATGGATGCTTATAACATACATGTTTCCAACTCATTCCGAATTCACTTCAGCATAAAGGGATGAAAAGAATGCTTTCTCCTTATTTTAGATTGTATTGAAAATGAACCTAAGTGTGACTGAAAGGCAGAGATTTGAGAGTCTCAGACTCTTCTCCATTCCTGACAAATTTCACAAAGTAGTTTCTCCAAAACCAATGACATGAGATGGGGGAAAAGGTTCTAGTTGCACTGGCCTGTGAGAAGCCATCTCATTCAAGGCCTTTCTGGATTCGAAGCAATTTTGGGATAGGTGAATAGCTCAGCTGGCTAACCTTTCTCCTAATGTGAAGATGGAATCTCAAGTTGGCTGTACCAGGTTCTCTTCCCCAGCTTCTTTTTATGTAAAGCCTTGATTCCTCAAGTTCAGAAATCTGATTTTTCCAAACATTGACCCAACCCCATAACTGATTTACACAAAAAAACAAATTCTCTGGGAAATTCTCTGAGCCCAGAGGTACACTTTTCAAGTAGCAATTTCATTTCATATGCTACACATGAGGAGATGGTAAATCAGGTTAGGTGACTGGGTAATCAGTTTGCCAAGGTCACACAGCTAATGACAGAACTAAGACTTGCATCCAGGTCTTTGGACTTCAGCAGCCTTGCCCTTTCTTCTAGAGCACCTTGCCTTCCTGGTGGGAACCTAGCATGCAAGTGTGATAAGAGGTTACAAAACTTCCCGAAGAGCAGAGTGCACTGACTGAGGGATCAGGGCTGGCACAGAGTAGGACAGGCTGTGTGGGAAAACCTGGCAGTGGACCGCAGAACCATATGGCTGAGGGTCAGGAGCCAGAGTCCAGTTCCAGGGCATGCCACAGGATGGGGTAAATGGCGAGAGATCATTAGGGCCCCATTCAGAACTAAAGTACAAAAAAAGGAGGAACTCTTGGGAACACAGCAGAAGCCAGATTAGGAAATCTGGGCACAAGGGCGTGCTAGGTGGGCCCACTACTCCAAGTATTAACCTCCAACTGAGTTTCAAGCACTCCACTCCAGCTCCGTGAAAGAAGCCGTCTGGGATCAGAACAGAGAGGAGCCTGTAGGTGGAGCCAAGCGGCTACCAGCTGGAGTCCCAACAGGAAGAACAGAGGCAAAGCAGGAGGCAGGTCAGTGCACCGTCAACACCAGCCTTCAGAGTTCAAAATCCTCTTCTACATATTCTATTTCATGACTGCTCTAAAAGGTACTGCTGATTCTGCTTTACCTCTGAAAGACTTCCCTAAAGATGTTTAGAGAGGATGACTAACTTACACCCAAACGCAGAAACTTTTGAAAGTAAAAGAGAGAGCTGTTAATAACTATGCCAGTGCAATAGTCATAAACCAGGACTAACCCAGGCCGACCCAGACGTGCAGTCACCCCAGCTTGAGACCAAGCACTCAGGACTCAGACATGCCTGGGCACAGCCGGCAGAGGGTGACATAATCTTGCCAGGACTGTTTACAGGAGAGGCCAGAGAACTCCTGGAAGTAACTCATCCGAACGGGGAAGAGAAGATCAAAGCACACAAGTTAGGCTCCATGACATCAAGACAGGGCCAGAGGGGAGGGATGATTCCCAGTTGTGCCCAGTGTTGGCCACACCCAACGTCCTGTGACCAGAGCTTTAAAAAGCCAGTGAAGTTAAAAAGAGCTGTTTCATTAAAATTTCCATAGGGCATGAAGGTGCATGGGTTAGCGAAATCCCGTGCCAGGAATTTCATCAGTGACAGAGAAGGTACAATTGGCACTACAAATGGGTGGGACGGCAGTGGATAGTCACAGCACCTTTGGTGGATGTCAGCATGGCTGCTGCTCCAGGCTTGGGCAGTGACCAGACACATTACCCCAGCGAGCGAGAGCAGGACAGCCAAAGGCTGTGCCTTGCTCTTGTATCCCAGACCATATGGAAGGCCATCCATGAGGACTCACTGAACTACCATGAGGAATACAGAGAGGCTGCAGTTTCACATAGTGGATAAAGGAAGACCCAGAGGAATATTATTTCATAAAAGATGATTCCTGGGACTTTCATTTTAGCCCCAAGCTGGCGATGCCTTGGGAACTTAATTATTATTTCTTCCATCATAGTGTGAGGTGCTCATCGATGTTATCTCAATTTGAGAACCTTCTTAATTTGGAGCCACTCAGTTCATATCAGTAGCTCCACGACCTAAAGCAGGCATAAACCCTCAAAATATATATGTTGCAATGATACATACATTTCTAAAATAATACAGAAAAGTACATGTACATAGTAATTAACATATAATACAGAAAAAAATTTCTTAAAAGTCCTAAAAATTATGAACTTTTGCTACCTCTTAAAGAACGGCATCTACTGATTCTGTTATCCAACTGATTAGTGTTAGCCTTTCAACAATTTGAAATTAGATGCTGCTTTAAAATAAAATTACTCACACAGTGGCTAAAATGAAAAAGACAGACAATACCAAATGCTGGCAAAGATATTGAGCTAGAATTCTGACCCAGCATCAATGGGAGTGGGAATAGGTATAACCTCTTTGGAAAACTGTTTGGCAATAGACTAGGAATGAACAAGTGCACTTCCACTGCTAGTATATGCCCAACAACAATGTATATATATGTTTACCAAAAGACATGGACAAGAATGTTTATAGCAGCATTTTTTTAACAGTCCAACCCTGGAAACTACCCAATGTCTATCAACAGTGGATTGGATAAATAAATTGTCTTTACCATCCAGATGGCCAAACGACACATGAAAAAATGTTCAATATCGCTCATCATCAGGGAAATACAAATCAAAAGCACAATGAGATACCACCTCACACCTGTCAGAATGGCTCACATTAACAACTCAGGCAACAACAGATGTTGGCGAGGATGCAGAGAAAGAGGATCTCTTTTGCACTGCTGGTGGGAATGCAAACTGGTGCAGCCACTCTGGAAAACAGTATGGAGGTTCCTCAAAAAACTAAAACTAGAACTACCCTACAACCCAGCAATTGCACTACTAGGCATTTATCCAAGGGATACAGATGTGCTGTTTCGAAGGGACACATAGACCCCCATGTTTATAGCAGCACTATCTGCAATAGCCAAAGTATGGAAAGAGCCCAAATATCCATCGATGGATGAATGGATAGAGAAGATATTGTATATATATATATATATATATATATATATATATATATACAATGGAGTATTACTCGGCAATCAAAAAGAATGAAATATTGCCATTTGCAACTATGTGGATGGAACTAGAGGGTATTATGCTAAGCAAAATTAGTGTCAGAGCAAGACAAGTATCTTATGACTTCACTTATACAAGGACTTTAAGACACAGAACAGATGAACACAAGGGAAGGGAAGCAAAAACAATATAAAAACAGGGAGGGGGACAAAACACCTCTTAAATATGGGGACAAAACATCTCTTAAATATGGGAACAAACAGGGGCGCCTGGGTGGCGCAGTCGGTTAAGCGTCCGACTTCAGCCAGGTCACGATCTCGCGGTCCCTGAGTTCGAGCCCCGCGTCAGGCTCTGGGCTGATGGCTCAGAGCCTGGAGCCTGTTTCCAATTCTGTGTCTCCTTCTCTCTCTGTGCCTCCCCTATTCATGCTCTGTCTCTCTCTGTCCCAAAAATAAATAAATGTTGAAAAAAAATTTAAAAAAAATATGGGAACAAACAGAGGGTTACTGGAGGGTTTGTGGGAGGGGGTATGGGCTAAATGGGTAAGAGGCATTAAGGAATCTGCCCCTGAAATCATTGTTGCACTATATGCTAACTAACTTGGATATAAATCGTCTCTCCTCCTCTCTGAATGCCCCTCCCGCACCTGCACTCTCTCTCAAAAATAAATAAACATTAAAAAAGAAAGAAAGAAAAGAAGAGCACCAGCAACCAAAGCACACAAAACAAGAAAGGATGCTCCAGTTTGTGTTACTTGTCTTCCCTGGACCAATAACTGTGACCAAAAGAACAGGGAACACTTATGAGTCAGTCCCATCACATGCTTAACAAGATCACATGAAATGAAAAAGGGGCAACTCTCCAAAGGGAAAAGCAATGGGGAAACAACATATGCTTACTGTCGTGTCATATGCTGTATCTGATGGTCACCACCATAAGAGAAATTCTTAAATTTGGTATGTCAAGAATAAGGAAGTATGTTCCCTCAAGTTGCATTCAACTCTAAGTTTCCAGTGTTCTTTCCCTAACACACAGGTCATATCCATTAGTATTAATATTAAAATATTTTTAAAATATGGATCTAGTTGTAGAACGTACATCCAAGTGCAACTACTGATAGCAACCATGTTTCGTTTCTCTTTGAGCATCTCTCAAAATACTCATCTGTCTGTGAACACGTGTTAACACTTTTCCCACTGCTAGTTTGGATAAATATTCCACATTGTTTTGACCACATACATTTCTGTTAACAGCCAATTAACTGAAGACTACAGGTGTGGCAGACTGAACTTAAGCCCCTGAGAGAAACCAGGTTACTACTATGCCAGGTTAACCAGACGGCTCAGCCAAAGGCCTTGTCAGTTTATGCAGGACCCTCCATAATAAAGGTACCACATCAAGCAGAGAATATTTCTTTAGCATAATAAGGCCAGGACTCTTACTTTGCAAGAAGTAGACTTAAAATCATGTTGTTAGAAGACATATACATTTCTTTCATAGACTATATACCAGGGGTGGGCAAACATTTTTTGTAAAGGGCCAGATAGTAAATATTTTAGGCTCTGCAGGCCATACGGCCCCTGTTGCAGCTACTCAGCTCTGTACTGCAAAAGCACCATAGACAATACTTATACAATTGAGTATGGCTCTGTTCCAATAAAACTTTACAAAAACAGGCCTGCAGGACTTGGTCCATTGGCCATCGTTTGCCAACCCTGGGACTAGACAGAAACATACAAACAAAAACAAACTACATCCTAGAGGTGAGATGTGTTTGTCTAGGTAAAGACAAAGCCTGAACACAGCCCTGCTAATGGAGAGAACAAACCAGAAGTTTACTCCCAGTTTACCCCCAGCCCTTCCTACCCCCTTCCTACCATGAGACTAAAGTTCATCTTCCCCAACTCTGCAGAATCAGCAGGAGCTACAACAGATTGATTCTGTGTTCACATGCAGCTGAGGCCGAGGTGGCAGAATTTACACACTACTCGATGGAGCTGGGACTTCATTAATTCTGAGGAGGAAGGTATATTCTGAGGAACTGAAAGATGCTGAAGATTAAAGAGATCTGTGAAGACAACATTGGGAGAAGTGGAAAGAAGAGAATTAGAGAATGAGGGAGTACTGAATATCCACCAGAGAGGACTTCCCTGGAGTCCAGGTCCCAATCTTTCTTTGGACCCTTTCCTGAATCTTTTAGAAAAAAAGCTCTTAAGCCTCCCACAAGGCCCTGATTTATTTCCTACTACTCGCTGCCTCATTCACCTCCTCATTCTTCTACCACTGGCCTCCTTGCTGTTCCTTGAACATACCTAACACATTCCTACCTCAGGGCTTTTGTGCCTCCTTACTTTTTATTTTTTATTTTTTTTTAAACATTTATTTATTTTTGAGACAGAAAGAGACAGAGCATGAATGGGGGAGGGTCAGAGAGAGAGGGAGACACAGAATCTGAAACAGGCTCCAGGCACTGAGCTGTCAGCACAGAGCCCGACGCAGGGCTCGAACTCACAGACCGTGAGATCATGACCTGAGCTGAAGTCGGATGCTTAACCAACTGAGCCACCCAGGTGCCCCACCTCCTTATTTTTTAAACAGACTGAAAACTCTTCTTCTAAATATTCAAATGGTTCACTCTCTTTTCATTTGGATGTCTCCTCAAAGATGCCTTCCTTTACTTTTCTACCTAGAACAGCATCTTTATCAGGCTCTGCTTAATTTTTCTTCACACCACATCACTACCTAAATCTCTTCCCCAATAGCATGTGAGCTCCATAAAGGCAAAGACTTGGGTTCATTCATTCCAGTTTATTCCCAGCATTCTGAATAATACCTAGGACACAGATGGTGCTCAATAAATATTTTCTGAATGAATCAATCAAATCCAACACATCTATGATGGCTAATTTTATGTGCCAACTTGGCTGAGCTATGGCACCCAAATATTTAGTCAAACATTATTTTGGATGTTTCTGTGGAGGTGTTTTTAGATGGGATTAATAATAAAATGAGTGGATACTGAGTGAAGCAGGCTGCTCTGTATAATGTGGGTGGGTCCCATCCAATCAGTTGAAGGTCTGAATAGAACAAAAGGCAAGAGAGTCTGCTTGTCCTGGTTCTAGTCCTGGTTCTAAAGCAGACTGCCTTTGAATTCCAACCGCAACTCCCTCCTGAGTTCCCATCCCCTTAGACCCTCCTATCAGACTTTGTGGACTTGCCAAACCTTCACAATTGGGAGAGCCACATCCTTAAAATAATTCTCTGTTCTGTTTCTCTGTAGAACCCTAATACACACTCCTAGTCAAACTGTGCTATCTTCTTTACTAAAGAATTTCTCCTAATGGCTGTATACCCACTGGTTTTCACAACATGAGTAAGGGAGCCAAAATATCCACATATTCCGCAGATTTGCAGGTAATATTGCTACCAGTGACTTTCTCCCCATGGTCAGCTAAATAAGGACTGGAGAATGGGGGAGAAAATAATCAAACACAGCTCTTAAATATTATAGCCGATTAGGTAAAAACACTGGCACTTAAAATCATCTGAAGACTTCTCTTCCCTTCATACAAAACTATTTCATTCATATTTAGCGAACAGGAAAGTGGATCTACAACCTGTCTAGATCCTAGAATGTTAAAGAACATAAAATATCAAACATACAAGGTATGTTTATATTCTGTATTTTTAGCCCTGTGACCATAAGTATAAAGTCTACGAGGTGTGGTGTGTTTTCATAAGGTGCTCCAGGACAGCGCTCCCCCTCTGCCCTTAAAATTTTTTTAAATAAAAGAATTAAAAATTTTTTAAAATTTAAAAAATCAAGAAAAGAGACAAAATTCCCTACCCTGGTACCACTCTGGAATCCTGCCATGAGAAAGGCTTTCCAGCATCCTCAAAAGTGTTAGGGGCCGTTCAGAGGCTTTCTCCGGGCCCCGCGCTCCGCCCCCTCCCTCTAGGGTGCCCTCCCAGCCAATCAACGTTCTACAGGGCCCTCCTCCCGCGCGTCTTTCAAAAGCCCCCTAGAAACCAATGAGCAGTTAAAGGTACTCGGGGGCGGAGGAAGAAATAGGGAGAGGGTCTGATTGGTTCCTAGAAGTCGCCGCGCCCCGCCTCACAGAAGGATGTACCAATGAGCTGAGCGGAGGGGCGGCCTCCGCGCGGGGCGGTCGCTGAGGCGCGGGTGCTGCTAGACCCAGGCGGCAGCCGGTCACGACGTGGGGCGGCCAGCGATGAAGCCGGTGAGTCGGGCCGAGGCTCGGAGAAGCGAAGCCACAGGGAGAGAAGCGGTCCCCGAAGCCAGTTTTGCGGGCCCAGGGACAGCCCAGGCCTGGTCCCGGGCCTGACTCGCGCTGTAACCGTCCGAGGTCGGGGAGGTGGCGCTTTCCTAAATTGGGGAGAGCGATGATTGAAAAGGAACAGGGTCGGTGGCGGACGAGGGGAAGGCGGACATTCGTGCATGTGAACCTGTCGTGCACAGGCTGGGAACTGTCTCCTGCAGAGTCTCCTAAGCCTCAGGAGAGCCCTGCCAGAGAGGGCTGAATCCCGTTTTATGGAGGAAACTGAGACATGGAGAGCTTAGGTGTCTCCGTGTATCAGTTTGCCTGATGCCCAGCCCCAAGGGATGTCCGGGGCTGCCCCGCGCCCGCTGGAGAGCGGTCCTCACCGCAGACGGGGAAAACCTCACTATAAAAGATTGCCAATCCCCATTTGTGGGTGCTTCACCATCCCCCAGGGCCAACTGGCACTGCGTCCTTTTCTGGGGTTCAGAATCCCTGGGCCAGGGGAAGCAGAAACGTCCAACTCTGTTAGGATTTGTAAGCCTGGCTGGGAAAGCCTGAGTGAATGGGCCACACTCTCTTTCTTTCTCTCTCTGAAAATCTGGAATCATCAAAACTGCTTTAAAGAGAAAGGAAAAACAGGCGCAAGGTGCTGTGGCCCCACCTGACTCACATCACCCACCACCAGGGTTTGCAGCCTATTGAATATTTAAAAACCTTTGAGTTGATAATAATAATACAAAGAGATCCAAAGCAACTCAAATCCGTAGCCTAAATGGCTCTGTAATGTGATCTTGTAGTAACAAACAAGACCATTATAGAATATAGCTTCAGAGCTGGAAAGGACATTAGCTGCTTACACTTGCTAATCCCCATGGTTCCATGTGGAGAGGCATCAGCTGTCCTTCACTCTTGGCCTCTTTCTCCACTTGTCCCCAGAAGGGACAGAGTGAGGGATCTGATCCCCCAGTTTGAGAGGAGCTGAACACAAGCAGCTGAACCCTTTCATCCCTTCTCTCAGCAGAGATTACTTTCTAGGGCGCTCTTGGCCACTGGGGAGCCCTGGGTTGTCCATAGCTGCCTATGACTGGGGGAATGAGTCCAATTCTGGAGTGAAGAATTGACAAGCCCACTTAACCACAGCTTTAAAGCCACGTCCTCCCTTTAGCACTCAGTAATAAAACTAACCTCTTGATTTCTATTTGCCTCTCCACTGTGTTATCTCTCAGTTGGTTCCAAGTAGGAAGTAAGAAGAAAGGTGCGTTTTTCACTGGTTGTATGAAACAGCTGTCTCTCCTTTAGAAAACAGGCCTACAGGATTGAGTTCCAACTCTTTAGATCATTGTGCAAAGTCCATCTCAGTGGGTCTAGTCCACGGGTTCACAAAGTAGCAGGTTATCCTACCTGTACACCCCCATCCACCAAACTAGTAGGCTGTTAGGGGGGTTATTGTTTGAGAAATGGAGGAGGCAAACTACCCCAGCTTCATCTTCTCTGCCCTGATGTTTCAGTTCCTGAAAACAAGCTCTTTCCCCTTTTGCCTTTACTGCCTTAACTTCTTCCCTATCTGCCTAAAAACCTCCTGCCCATCCTTTAAGACCCAGCTAGTGTATGTCCTCTGAAGCTCTCTCCAGCTCCCTGAGCAGTCACTCCCTTCCCTGCCCTAAAGTGCATAGTTTATGCTTCCAGGTTAGCACTTACAACTTTCTTCTGTAATCTATGCACATATCTCTCCCTCCAACTATACTGAAGCTATTTATTTCATGGCTCTTTGCATCTCCAGAGCTTGGCAAATAAAGGTGTTCAAGAAATGTTTGTGAATGAGTGAATATATCTCCTCACTTTCTAGTTGTGGAAAACTGAGACCCAGAATAAATTGGAGTTGCTTGTCCAAGATTATATGGTAAATGGCAGAGCCAAGACCAGAATCCTGGTTTGTTACCAATCCAACTCTCTTTCCATCAGAATGCTGTAATTATCAATAGGATGGTAAAATCTATTTATTTTTGCTGACCATTCTCATAGTCCAAATTGAATAAATTGCAAATATGCATTCATTGTGTTAAGCAAGGGTCAGTTTATATGTAAATATTTTTCTTTACAGTTATTTAACATAACTGATTTCTTTTGAAGCCTAGTTCATTGCAAACAAGTGAGTTTGACTCATCAGATGAAGAGCCTATTGAAGATCAACAGACTCCAATTCAGATATCATGGTATGTTAAACTTCTGATCAATGATGAGCTAAATTATTTGATCTGTACATCACAATCCATGTAGATACATAGTCCGCATATTAAAAATATTTAGTGGGGTCCCTGGATGGCTCAGTCATTGAAGTGTCTGACTCTTGATTTCAGCTCAGGTCATGATCTCACAGTTCGTGAGATCAGGCCCTGTGTCGGGCTCTGCGCTGACAGCCCAGAGCCTGCTTGGGATTGTCTCTCTCTTTGCCCTTCCCCTGCTCACTCATATGCACATGCTCGTGCGCTCTCTCTCTCTCTCTCTCTCTCTCTCTCAAAATAAATAAATAAATAAATAAATAATAATATTTATAAATAAAATAAACAAATAAATAATATTTATTTTATATAAATAAATAAAATAAATATTTAGTGATTTTTTTTTCTGCTGGTTGTATAATTCTAATCTTTAAGAGATTTTCTAATTCTGCTTTATTCACTATCTATGATATAATAATAAATAAAATAAAAAATTAAAAAAATATATTTATAAATAAAATAAAAAAATAAATAAATAAAATAATATTTATTTTATATAAATGAACAAAATAAAAAATATTTAGTGATTTTTTTTTCTGCTGGTTGTATAATTCTAATCTTTAAGGGATTTTCCAATTCTGCTTTATTTACTATCCATGATAGAATAAGGCTTTCCTTTTTGGGGGGCTTAGGGGGAAATTGTTCTTCTGCATTCAGAAAACCATAGTAGAAACAAGTAACTAGGGAGTGGAGATAAAATCAGAATGTCTCCCATTTGGTACCAAAACTTACTTATTCTTTTAGGACAAAAGAATAGTATACCAAACATAGGATGAGATATTTAATTGTTTGTCATTTAGTCAAATCCTAGAACTACTTACAACAGTCATGCATCTACTAACAGACCCTGCTTAAGATAAAAGCCATATTACCACAGATACTAGAGCAAAAAACAAATGTTTCTATATAGAATCAACTTAAAAATCTTGGCAGTGACTTCTGGTTACACCAGATTCTCTACAACAATCAATGCTTTTTCTCATCCCTGTAAATGTAATAATCTCTCTTTAAGAAAACACCATTCCCACTCTGAAAAACAGTATGGTTTTCCTCAAAAAATTAAAAACAGAACTACCCTATGACCCAGAAACTGCACCACTAGGTATTTATCCAAAGGATACAGGAGTACTGATTCTAAGGGGCACGTGCACCCCCATGTTTATAGCAGCATTATCGACTGATAAATGGATAAAGAAAATGTGGTGTATATATACAATGGAATATTACTCGGCGATCAAAAAGAATGAAATCTTGCCATTTGCAACAACGTAGATGGACCTAGAGTATATTATGCTAAGCGAAATAAGTCAGGGAGAGACAAACATCATATGATTTTACTCCTATGTGGAATTTAAGAAACAAAAGAGATGAACATAGGGAAAGGGAAGCAAAAATAAGGTAAAAACAGAGGGAGACAAACCATATGAGACTCTTAAATACAAAGAACAACCTGAGGGTTGATAGTGGAGTGTCGGGTGGAGGGATGGGCTAAACAGGTGAGGGAGCATTAAGGAGGGCACTTGTTGGGATGAGCACTGGGTGTTATATGCAAGTAATGAATCACTAAATTCTACTCCTGAAACCATTATTACACTATATGTTAACTAACTTGGAGTTTAATTTTTTTTTAAGTTTCTAAAAAATTTTTAAAAAGAAAATACCATTCCCAACTATAGGAAGAGAAAAGAGGGTGTTTTCCCTAAAGTTCCTTTTATTCCACCATCAAATAGCAATTATCTTTCATTTCCCTCCTTACCCCCCTTTCAAACTCAAAACCTCATCTAATTTTCAGAGTCACATGGTATTTATATGATGACCTCTGTTTTCCTCTAAACTCATCTTCTGTCTTATAGACAAGGTTAGCCTCTACCCACTTTGTCCCTGAGTACTGTAAACTGGAAATATGGATTTCTTGAAATTGTTTTATTTTAACCAAAATCTATTACAACATGGGGTGCCTGGGTGGCTCAGTCAGTTAAGCATCTGACTCTTGATTTTGGCTCAGGTCATGATCTCACAGTTCCTGAGTTCAAGCCCCGCATCTGCCCTGTCAGCACAGAGCCTGCTTGGGATTCTCCCTCTCTACCTCTCTCTCTGCTCCTCCTCTGCTTGTACTCTCTTTCCCTCTCAAAATAAATAAATAAACTTTAAAAATATTTTTTTAAAAGAAGAAGGCTACAAAGAAATCTTAAAATAGTAATATAGAATGAATGCTGGGGATGAAATCATCAGAAGGTCATTTTCTAGCTTATTCCCCAAGGTTACTAATACAAAGTATCTCAGATATCATACCACAGGGTAACTTAAAACCTTAATGCTTTATACTACCTGTAGGCAATCTAGGCATTATTATCTTTAAGGTAAGTTTAAGTTAACTTGCCACTTTTAAGACTTAAATTGTGACAAAGTAAATGATAAGTCCCTGTTTTAAAACTTCCAGCCTCTTTGGGCCTTTTTGTGGACAACACATTGATGTTTGCATATGCATTTTTGTTTTATGACTATGGTCAAACTTTAAAACACCCTTGTTCAGTGCCAAGCACACATGTGTTAAACTGAATTTCCATTTACAACTTTTTAAAAAACTGAATTAAAGTTTTATTCTTTTCAGGCTACCCCTGTCACGAGTGAATTGTTCTCAGTTTCTTGGTTTGTGTGCTCTTCCAGGTAGGTTTACAGTTGGCTTCCTATTGAGATACTTCAGATAATTTTTTGTCAGCTAACACATCATACTCTGTACTGAGCAGTAAGAGAACTTCATAGATCAGCAGCCTGGGGAAGTCACTTTTGGAAGCCCTCCTGTGGGCTGTAGCTAAAAGAACACAGATCACTCTTCAACCCTTCCAGACCCACATTCATGGTTCTATATTTCTGACTCACCTACCTTAATAAAACATAAACACTGGGGTACAGGTGAGGCTGAGGGCAACAAGCAGGTACTTGTTATAGAAAGGACACAGAGCAAAGAATCTTTGGAGGAGGAGTTCCTTCAGCTGGGATCTCTGAATCCCTGCAATTATATCACTAAGAATATAAGAAATCGAAATCCATATTCAAAATGAAATCGCAACATATAAATGATCATATGGTATGACTTCTAAAGTAGCTGTGTTTGTGTTTAAGTATATTTCTTATATATGATTAAAAACTGACTTTTTCACTTGCCTTATTACTGCTTATAGGTTGTAAATTTAAAAATGTTAGAAGAAATATCCAAAAAGATACAGGTAGGTGTAACATGAAACAACCATATTAATAGTTTTTTTCTGAATAACACTGAAAATAATCTCTTTGTCAAAAAGAACAAACGTTAGTCTCTGTTTGGTATACCAAATAAATGTTTGATATTTCATAGTTTTAAACTATAGATTTATTCTAACATGAGAAGATGTATTTGCAAAGGGCACAGAGAACTAACTCATTTACTAAACATAGCATTGCTTTTCACCGATTGCTGTAGTTACACATAGAAATTGCATTTGAGTTTAAAATGTATACATTAGAGGGAGGAAGGTATGTAAACAGAAAACTGACATTTCACTGCCAAGATCTTTGAACACACTGTCCTTTGCAGACTTGATTGTTGTGATAGCAGAAATTAAGCCTGAACTGGGAACCCAGAGGTAGTAGTGAAATTGTCCATCCTGGTTAGAATTTAGAGATCCAGCATCTAGGTGAGAAAGATGGAGTAGGGCCAATCTTCACAGGCCCAAAGATGTTCATACCACTGTAGCCTCAAGTCTAATAATCCCACAAATATTCTGACAATCCACCCCAATTTGGAGTTTACATATTCCATGGTACTAAAAAACTTGGATTTTCAAAATATTTTATCCTGCTTGGGCTGGAATAGCTCAAGGCTAATAGTCCTACCAATGTCCTTATAATACAACAAAATAAATATAGAGATAAATATAATATATAAATGATATATATAAATATATAAGATAAATATGTCATATATCTTGATTCTGACCAGTAAAAATTTGTTGAATCTTACATTTTTTTCCCAGTTGTTTTGGAGTATCAATTTATTAATGTACCTTCTCTAATTTATTCCTTACCTACCAAAAAGGACTGGAGGCTAGTAGATTAGTTGACTCTTGCAGTATTTGTAAAGATTCTCTGATTTAGAGGTATCTGCCATGGTAGGAACTTTTCATTTGGAGACCATTTAAGTCATAAGCAAAATATAATGAAAATCACTAGTTCAAGAACCAGTCTTGCACATTTTGGAAAGCCCTGTTCCCTTCCAATATTTTGGAATTTGGGGTTTCCAATAGCTTACCAAACCTTTTGTCTTCCATTGAGATCTTGAATGCAATCCAATCCAATGTATAAGAGATGACAATCTGATGATAGGAGAGACCTAGACTCTCCCTGCACCAGCTCTTGTGGCTCCTCCTCAGAGTCCTTTCTAGGAAAGCTTGAAAACCACTGTATAATAGCAATTATGTGTGCGAGAGGCAGATAGAAAGCTACCTACTCTTGAAAATGGTGAAGTATGGGGCGCCTGGGTGGCTCAGTCGGTTAAGCGTCCGACTTCGGCTCAGGTCATGATCTCGCGGTATGTGAGTTCGAGAGCCGCGTCGGGCTCTGTGCTGACTGCTCAGAGCCTGGAGCCTGTTTCAGATTCTGTGTCTCCCTCTCTCTCTGACCCTCCCCCGTTCATGCTCTGTCTCCCTCTGTCTCAAAAATAAATAAACGTTAAAAAAAAAATTTAAAAAAAAAAAAAAAAGAAAATGGTGAAGTATGCTAACTACAGGTTTAATCCTTTTAGAAGTACAAAAAAAAAATAGTATTACCTAAAGCAGCACTGTCCACTGGAAATATAATGGGAGCCACAAATAGAAGCCATGTATGTAACTTTACATTTTTAAGTTGCCACAGTAAAAAATTAAAAACAGATGAAATTAACTTGATAATATATTTTATTTAACCTAACATAGCCTAAATAGTACATTGTCAATGGCTTTAAGTATAAAACAAATTATTAATGAGATATGGGGGTTTGTTTTAATTTTTTTTTTTTTAACGTTTATTTTTGAGACAGAGAGAGACAGACAATGAACGGGGGAGGGTCAGAGAGAGAGGGAGACACAGAATCTGAAACAGGCTCCAGGCTCTGAGCAGTCAGCACAGAGCCCGATGCGGGGCTCGAAGTCACCAACCGCGAGATCATGACCTGAGCCAAAGTCGGACGCTTAACCGACTGAGGCACCCAGGCACCCCAGATATGGGTTTTTTGTACTTAACCTCTGAAATCAGATCTATATTTTACACTTATAATACATCTCAATTTGCACTAGCCACATTTCAGGTACAAATTTGGAGGTTCATGATGAAAGGTACTTTGTGCTTAGTTAAATGGCCCAGGATTTGGGAGGCAGGGGAAGAGAGGAGACTGAGATCATCCAGAATTAGTTATTCATTTTGAACCTAATGGTCTATAATGAATATTGCCATAAGGACATTCCAGTGTACAGAATGGCCTATAGTACAATTGCTTGGTTCATATTCATTATAGTGAAAATTAGCTAAGTTGCATAATTCTAACACAGTTAACGTTTTATTTCTGGAGACCTAGTTCACAAAATTAGATGCATGATGGGGTGGCACAGTACAAACATAAAGGAGAACATGAGCTCAGGCACCATGGGCATGCTGGAGATTTACATACAAGGCGTAGGGTCAAACAAAACAGCAGTGATGAAAGTAACAAACATGAATTTTGTGAGAAAAAAATCAGAGGGAAAAATGTGCTGTCAGTTCTTCACAAGAGTTTATCTTGAAATATTAGATGTTTCAAAATTTACTTTAAAGCAGTATCGAAAAGATCTTTTTTCAAGAACAGCAATATAATTGACTCATCTTAAATTCAGTAAAAAGCATTTTGAATTATTAAGTCAGGTTTAATTTTAAGCACCTTTTGGTTCAGGCATTTCTAATTCCTATTTTGTGCTTAGTGGCTTGATTTTTACCCTACTTTGAAGACAGATTAATATTGTTTTAGATTATCAATAAGTATTTCAAATGTATAGATTATCATTTGTTAGTTTGGCTTAAGAAATTTAACACCACATTCTCTGTCTTGACTGTATTTAAATTTGTAATATTTTGTACGTGTGTATCCGTCTCTTGGTCTATTGGCAGAAGAACTAAAGAGCTATGGTATACAAGACATATTTGTTTTCTGCACCAGAGGGGAACTGTCAAAATACAGAGTCCCAAACCTTTTGGACCTCTACCATCAGTATGGAATTATCACTCATCATCATCCAATCCCAGATGGAGGGACTCCTAACATAGCCAGCTGCTGTGAAATAATGGAGGAGCTTGCAATCTGCCTTAAGAATAACCGGAAAACCTTAATACAGTACGTTTTTCTTTTCTCTGTTTGTTACATGAGAAATGTCCCAGTCAGAATGATTTTTCCAATTATTGCATCCTTACTCACTTATTACTTACCTTATAGTTTGGTGCAAGGATTAAAAGGAGATAAGGCATCAGGGCACCTGACCCTTGGTTTTGGCTCAGGTCAGAACCTCACAGCCATGAGATTGATCCATGCGTTGGGCTACATCAGGCTCCATGCTGTCAGCTCAAAGCCTGCTTGGGATTCTCTCTCTGTCTCTCTGTCTCTCTTTCTCAATCCCCCCTCTCAAAATAAATAAATAAACTTTAAGGAAAAAAAAAAGAGATAAGATATGAAGTACAATGTCTGCTACAGAGCAAGCACTCAGATATTTACCTGCTTTGGATTCTGTGTCTCCCTGTCTCTCTGCCCTGTTCTCACTTGTGCTCTGTCTCTCTCAAAAATAAATAAATGTTAAAAAAAATTTTTTCTGGGGCGCCTGGGTGGCTCAGTTGGTTGGGTGTCCGACATCGGCTCAGGTCATGATCTCACAGTTTGTGACTTCGAGCCCCATGTCAGGCTCTGTACTGACAGCTCGGAGCCTGGAGCCTGCTTCGGATTCTGTCTCCTTCTCTCTCTGCCCCTCGCCAACTTGTGCTCTGTCTCTCTATGTCTCTAAAAAAATAAAGAAGTGTAAAAAAAAATTTTTCTAATTAGCAAAGAAATCATTCATAAGCAATGAGCAGTCTTAAAAATATGACTGGAAAATTACATTTGATGATATGAATTTCTCATCAAAATGAAGGAGGGACTCCCATTGCTTGTCAATGGCTATGCAAAGCTGCTGGTATGGAAGTTTAAAACAAAAATAAAATGTGTTAAGGGAGAAAAAAGGAGAGAAAAAAAAAGCACGGAGAAAGAAAAAAGGGAGTGACAACCAGCAACGGACAGTAGCAATACAAAGATTGGAAGTGGTACTATGGATAATAATAGTAGATGCCCTGCCAGCAGTGAGACCCGTAAGAGTAGAGGGCCGGCCATAGGCAGCAAACTAGTCCTTCTCTGTGCTCCTTGTACTTTCTGTATCCTAATAAACTGCTTAATCCTTTCTGGAACAAGATAGAGTATTAAATAGTTTGATACCTCAAAAGCCCTAAAGTCACTGCTTTGAGCTAGAAAGTATGCAGACTATACCGAATAACCAGGGCGCCAGGCTCAGAGCAGCAAGGGAAAGGCAAGCGCAGCTACCTTCTCTCCTTCAATCTAGAGCTCCAGGGCCTCATGTCAACAGTTTCCATTTGAAGGCAAACCAGCTAGTACAAGGGTCTTTGGGGACACAAACCATATGTGGCTGAACTAAACTCTAATGTACAGAGAACTATAGCCAGGAGAGTAGGGAATAAAGAGAAACCATCCCGCATTCTACAGTTTCCAACCTTTCTCTAGAGAAAAGCATAATCTGTAATTCTAAGCAATTACTAATTGCTTTACTAATTATAAAAGCAAAACTTTAGACTAAAGTTGTCTCTGCTAAATTTTCTAGTAAGACTAAGTTAAATAGCATTAGATGATTAGCTGTGGCTGGTGAAAAATATTTTCCAATTTTTGGACCTATTTTTTTTTAATTTTTTTTAATGTTTAATGTTTTTTTTTAATGTTTTTGAGAGAGAGAGAGAGACAGAGTGCAAGTGGGGAAGGGGCAGAGAGAGAGGGAAACAGAATCTGAAGCAAGCTCTTCAGATGCAGGCTCTTCTGTGCTGAGCTGTTAGCACAGAGCCTGACATGGGGCTTGAACTCACCAACAGCGAGATCATGACCTGAGCCAAAGTTAGATGCTTAACCAACTGAACCACCCAGGCACTCCTGGGCCCATTTTTTAAATCAGTCCTGAGATTTTTTTTTTTTTAAATAAATCCTTGGAAGCAGCCTCTACTGAAGAGTTTCCAGAGATCAAACTAGCTCAGATAGTGAAATTTAACAAACACTACTCGAGCAAGTTCTAGTACACCAAATGCTGTCTACTGTTTGAACAGAATACAAACAGGATGGAAAGATGGTTGGGTAGCCCCTGCATATGTTGAATGCTTCTGGTTCCCATAAAATAAAGCATCTGATGACTGGAAATTTTCATTGTCCTAGAGCTTTCAAAGGTGTCCTATAGTGACTAATGTTTGGATAAAGACAATTTTCTATCCATTCTGCTATCTTTGAGTGCCCACATTGCTAGACAGCTCTAGAGTTTATCTCTCAGAAACTAGGTCTGGTAAATTGTTTTCCACTGTCTTGCTGCCTGCCAATACTGTCTCACTGATTCTCCCTGTGCATTCCTGTTGCTTTATAAAATCAGGGGATGCTACTTGCCTACTGTACTGTGCTATTTCTAAAAAAAAAAAAAAGTACTACAAAACAGGTAGCTTAGAAAAGAAACTTATTTTCCCCCAGTTCTGAAGCTACAAGTCCAAAATCAAGGTGTCAACGGGACCATATTCCCTCTGAGACTTTGACAGAATCCTTCCTTGCCTCTTCCTAGCTTCTAGTGGTGGCCATCACTCCTTGGTGTCCTTGGGCTCACAGCCATTATCACTCCAATCTCAGCCTCTGTCGTCACATGATTCTGCACTGCTGTGTCTTCTCCGGGTACTTCCTCCTATAAGGACACCAGTCATATTGGATGACCCAGTTGGGTTAGGGCCCAATGACCTCATCTTAGCTTGATTACATCTGCAGATACCCTATTTCCAGATAAGGCCACATTCACAGTACCAGGGATTAGGACTTCAATGTAGCTTTATGGGGATACAATTCAACCCATAACATCCACTGTGCACCAAACACTGTGAATACAAAACACACACTGTGAGGCACAGTCCCCACCCTCAAGGAGCCCCTGCTAACAACACTACATGTAAGTGCAGTAAGATTCACACAAGGTATGCACAAGGCAGCAAAAATGACAGTGATGGTTTCTGTGGGGGCACAAGGGCAGTTCAGAGCTGGACTTGAAGGATAAGCAGGAATCAGAGGAGGAAAGATAAAGGTAGCAATGGGTAAAAAGCAGTATTCATCTTGCAGAAAACCACTGAAGTGTTCTACCTCTCTCCACCTGTCTATGGTAGATCCTTATATCTGGCATATTTGTGGAAAGCAAGTTCATGAATACATAGGAGTCAGTATCTGTTTGGTCCTCTATCTCACATCCTATCCCAAGACATGTATCTCCAGCTTCATCTTTAGTACACCACAGTAATTTATGTTCCTGATAAGTCAGCAGCACCAAATTAGGTTCAGTATACCCTCTAAGAAAGTCAGGAATTGATAATACATTTTTTTTTAGCATCTTTGAAAGTAGTTAGAATGAATGTTTTATTGCTTTGAGGTTAATCATGATTTTTTTCTGGAAAATCCAGTTATACAGACTGCTGATTTCTTCACAAGGCTAGACAATAGCAGCTAACATTCATTTACTTCTTACTCTGTGCCAAGCTCTGTTGTAAGCCCTTTACAAATGTTAGTTATGTCATTCAGTCCTAACTATGATACAGATTCTGTGGCTGTCACTATTTGATAGATGAAAAGGCTGAGACCCAGAGAGGTTAAATAACTTCCTTAGGTTCACACATGTAATAATGACAGATTGACCATTCAGCCCCAGACAGTAGGGCTCTAGAAACCATGCTTTAAATCTCTATAACATGCCACCTCTGTATTCTTTTTAGATAAATAAGGAGTTGTTGTGTCATATGGACTTGTCCCATAACCACTAAGGTTTTGTTTAGACAGAGGAAATAAACTGGCAGTTGGTAAAAATAGTCTGATTTCTATCTATTTAGTAACATGTTCCACTTCTCTGATGTGGATACTGGTGTTTAAAAAGATCAATAAAAAGGCCCTGCCTGAAAAAAAAAAAAAAAAAAAAAAAAGGCCCTGCCTGCATTGATCCTTAGAGGTATTCAGAGAATACCTCCCAACAAATAAACAAGCACACTTTACTCTTTATTAATGTAAAAATATTTATTAACCTCTGTGTGCCAGGCACTGTGCTAGCAGGCACTATTAAATTTAGAAACAGAAGGCAAATTTAGAAGGAGCAAGTCTTTAGTTCTAATTGGCGGGGTGAAATGAAAATGTCTAATATTCAAATTGTGCTTCCCTTTCAGCTGTTATGGAGGACTTGGAAGATCTTGTCTTGGTAAGAAATTTATTTTCATTATTCAGTAATTTTTTTAAATCCTCAAAGTAGACAAAAATATCCTGTTTCTGGGCCATGTGCTCAGTTTGTATTAAAATGAGACAAAACACAATATAAATCTGCTAAGACCTAAAGATTTATTTAAAGGGGCGCCTGGGTGGCTCAGTCAGTTGAGCATCCGACTTCGGCTCAGGTCATGATCTCACGGTTTGTGAGTTTGAGCCCTGTGTCAGGCTCACTGCCTGTCAGCACAGAGCCTACTTAGGATCCTCTGTCCCCCTCTTTCTCAACCCCCCCCCCCAGACTCTCACATGCTCTCATAAATAAATAAATGAATTAATGAATTTCAAGGCCCTTAATTCGGTATTCTCTAGAAAGCTAGGGTGGGAATGGGAAGTCTTTTCAACATTATTTTGAAGGATTCTGCAAAACATACTGTGCAAGTCTTAGCACCTACATTCTTGCGTTTTGTTTTCTAATGCAGATGTTAGGATACTGACAGTAAATTCTAAATTATATCCATGGGTAACATAAGTATGAAAACCAAAGTTAATTACTTCATGTAATTACTGTTCACTTGTTTTTTTTTTAACATTTATTTATTTTTGAGACAGAGACAGAGCATGAACGGGGGAGAGTCAGAGAGAGAGAGGGAGACACAGAATCTGAAACAGGCTCCAGGCTCTGAGCTGTCAGCACAGAGCCCGACGCGGGGCTCGAACTCATGGACCGTGAGATCATGACCTGAGCTGAAGTTGGCCGCTTAACCGACTGAGCCACCCAGGCGCCCCTACTGTTCACTTTTTAATAAATGTGTTAGAAGGGGCGACTGAGGTGAAGCGTCCAACTCTTGGTTTCTGCTCAGGTCACGATATCACGGTTCATGGGTTTGCGCCCCGCATCAGGCTCTGCACTGACAGTGTCAGGCCTCCTTGGGATTCTCTCTCTGCTGCTCTCTCTGCTCCTCCCTGGCTCTCTCGCTCTCTCAAAATAAATAAATTTTTTAAAAATAAAATAAAAGTATTAGAAAACAAAGTTAATGAAATGCCATACTAGAGTTAACAGTTATTCCTTTTAATGTTGGAAAGTATCAAAATTAAAAGCTTTTGTGCTTCTAAGAACATTATCAAAATGAAAAGATAACCAGAGAATGGGAAAAAAATATTTGCAAACCATATATCTGATAAGTGACTTACCTAAAAAGAATTCTTACAACTCAATAATAAAAAGACAGCCCAATTTAAAGGATCGACAAAGGATCTGAATAGATATTTCTTCAAACAAAATACACAAATGATCATTAAGGACATGAAAAGATGCCTACCATCATTAGTCATCTAGGAAATGGAAATCAAAACCACAATGAGATACCACTTAATACCCATTAGGATGGCTATTACCCGAAAAGTAGAAAACATGCACTGGGATTTGGGGAAATTGGAACCTTCATATACTGCTGGAGACAGAGTAAAATGGTGCAGCTGCTTTGGAAAATAGTCTGGCAGTACTTCCTCAAACATTTAAACATACAGTCGCCCTTTACCCAGCAATTCCACGAGGTATATGCCCAAAAGAAATGAAAACATGTCTACACAAAAACTTGGACACGAACATTTATAGCACCATTATTAATAATAGCCAAAAACTGGAACCAGCCTAAATGTCCATCAAGTGACTGTGGGTAAACAAAGTGTGTATCTGTACAATGGAATATTATTCATCCCTAAGAAGGAATGAAGCAGTTACAAGCCTCAATATGTGTGAGTCCTGAGCACATTATGCTAAGTGAAAGAAGCCCATCACAAAAGGCCGCATATGGTTGCATTTATATGAAATGTTTAGGCAAATCCACAGACAGAAAGTAGATTAGTGGTTGCTCAGGGGAGGGGTGATGGGGGACCGGGGAGGATGACAATGGAAGACAGGGTTTCTTTTTGAGGGGATGAAAATGTTCTAAAATTGTGCTGATGGGTGCACGTATCTGTGAATACACTAAAATCCACTGAATCATGCCCTTTAAATGAATGAAACATATGGTCGATTAAATATAATTCAATAAAGCTGTTAAAAAGAACGAAGCCAATGTTAAACTTCAATTCAACCGCAGTCATTTAAAATCATAATTTAACTGTCAAAAAACACATACTAAAAGACCTCAGTCATTTAATTCATTTCGAACAATTACACCAAACTCCATCTTCTGCACCAGCTGAAGTCTAATTAAATATACAATGCTCTACCCGATCATTAATAATACACTATTTTCCTAACATGTTCTGTTAGTAGCCGCTTGTCTCCTACTATACCTGTCTGACACAGTTTCACCAGAGCAAGCCATAGACAGCCTGAGAGACCTAAGAGGATCTGGGGCAATACAGACTATAAAGGTAAGGAGGTTGACTGTTCTGTGTGGTTGTGGTTTAGGGGCAGTTATAGACACAGTGTCCTGTATCATCAAAAGGGCACTGAAAACCCACTGCATTCTATTATTCAGATATCACCTGTTCAACATTTGTTTAAATATAACCTGGATGTCTGAAAAAGTTCAGTGTTTCAAACAAAATGATGACAAATCTGAACTTGCCAGTTTACTCTCACAGATCTACTACTCTTCAGTTTTTACCCATTTAGTTCTCAGAATGAATCCTCTCATCTGGAAAAATGAGGGGATTACCATAAACTTGGTAGTTTCTTAGCCTAAAAGATCTAGTGAAGATCCTCTCACCAGAATATTTAATAAACATAGATGAGAGGCACCCGGGTGGCTCAGTCAGTTAAGCGTCTGACTTCGGATCAGGTCCCTCATCTGATGGTTCGTGGGTTCGAGCCCCACATTGGGCTCTGTGCTGACAGCTCACAGCCTGGAGCCTGCTTCGGATTCTGTCTCCCTCTCTCTCTGCCCCTCTCCTGCTTGTGCTCTGTCTCTCTCAAAAATAAAAAACATTTTTAAAAAAAAATTTTAAAGTAGATGACTGACTAGAATACAAAAAATGCAAAGCAATACTAATTATCCTTTGCTGTGGATAACTAAAGTGACATCTTCCACATTTACTTTCCCCTCAACAGCCACAAAATCTCTGCAGTAGCAATGCCCCAAGGACATTATTATGTATTAATGTTCCTGAAAGATTCTGCAGATTTCACTTTATTTCCAGATATGTAAAGCTAATTTGCCTTCCTTTCCCAAGTGCCCTGTGTCAGCATTAATCGACTAAACCAGAGGATCAGGCACTCTTAAAGAGGCCTAGCCTTTAGTGGCTTCCTGGCCTTGAGTCCATCTTCCCAGGAGCAGGGGTCTACCCAAGTGTCATGGATATGAATTATTATAGTAACTAACAAAGTCACCAAGCAGCATAATTCTCAGGGCTTAAAGAAGGTTGTTCAAAATAATCCATACAGGAT
This sequence comes from Prionailurus bengalensis, assembly GCF_016509475.1. Taxonomy (NCBI): domain Eukaryota; kingdom Metazoa; phylum Chordata; class Mammalia; order Carnivora; family Felidae; genus Prionailurus; species Prionailurus bengalensis. The sequence continues at coordinate 102,506,087 of NC_057355.1, forward strand.
GCACTTCACTGTACAGGTTCTAAAAACAGAGAATTCACCTTCTTATCTGTTAAACGATTCTTCAAATTCAACATGTTCTCAAGTCTCTCAAAACAAAATGGTCAAACATTTGCATATGTGTTTTACACCTTTAATCTTGGAGAGAATTAAGCCCACATTATATAGGCTGTCCAGTTGATCACCTCAGCATTCCGTGGCCAACAGGCTTTCCCATCTCTGTGCTGATGTGCTGAGCAATGTGCAATTTCAACTTCCCAATAATGAGAAGAAATGAGATGATTGGCAGAATAAGAACATCCTCTGGGAAACTATTAAAACTCCAAATAAATTATTTAAAGTTTTTTTAATTTTGCTTATCTGTTAAGATTAGTCATTTTTAAAAAAAAATATTGACTACTCTGAACATTGTTGCAAATGGGTTATATCACAAGCAGCAGAATCTAGGGCTTCTATAAATGAAGAAATAGATTTTCTTGAATCTACCACTGTTAACTATTACAGAAAGTACCCTCTCCTCCCTACTTAACCCCCAAAGGAAAATACATTAGCAAAAAGAATGCCTTCGTGGACTATTTTTAATTTTAATTTGATCCTGCCAGTAAAAGGAGAAAGGATTTTACAGATTTATAAAACATTCATATGTATTACACATTGCCTTCTGATTTTGAGAGACTTTTCAAGTAAGTTTTTTCACACCATATGCAGCTTTATCAAAAGGTAAAACTTCTCCATAATGCAAACGCTTCCTTACCCAAAAGGATGTAGAATTGTTCTTAGCAATTATTTTTTGATTCCTGATGCCTACTAGGATTGTACTACTCTGCTAACTAGTTTTCTACAATGTATTTCAATATATCTTTACTTTTTTCAGCAATATAATTATCTTCATGAGTTTCGGGACAAACTAGCCGCACATCTATCATCAAGAGATTCATTATCAAGATCTGTATCTAGATAAAAAAGAATTTCAAATAACATATATATGACCATGTCTGAAATTTAAGAGCTATTTAACATACTTTGTATTGAAACAAAATTTACTAGTGTTATCAACTTGAATGTAAATGTGTACGTGCAAATATTCCTAAAGCTTTTATTGACAAATTTCAGTTGTATCTCTTATCTCTTCTAGAAGATCGAAAAACTGCTATATAATTTTTGAAATGTACTGTCTCCTCTGGTATGTTTTACTTAGAAATAATGCTGAAGTGAGCATATGGAAAAATGTTTCACTGCCTGTTTTTATTATTTACCACACTTGTACCTCATTTTATGATTTGTAACTACCAGGTGGAATGCAACATAGTAATAAATGTAAAAATGGGTATGAGTACAAACTAAAATCAAGTAACTTTCACGCTCTGTTCCTCCCACTTTTCCTCCCATGGCTCTTCCTCCTTCATAGACATACACGAGTGAGAAGGATCCTATGAATCTTCTGGACACCTCCCTCCCAATGCTGGATCATCCCCAACAGGTGTTTATCCAGCATTTGCTGGAACATTTTCAGATATGAGGAATTCCTTGGTTCAGACAGGTGCTCTCTTTTTAGACCACTCATTTTTTACCCTAGGGACTACACAGAATGAATTAAATCCCTCTTTCACATTTCTGTTAGAAAGCACTTATCTACAGATTAACAGTCTCCAATTCCCTCCCTCACCTCACCCTATGCTACTGAATATGTCTTTTTGTCTTTAAATGTAATGTTGAACAGTTGTTTGCACTGTAGACAAGGACATTTTCACAGATAGTGGTGGCTTTGGTATCACCTGCAATAGTCCCTTGGCTGTGACTGGCACCTCCCCAAGAGACAAAGTAAATTTCACATCAAAACTTTTGGAATAATCATCTAATTGCCAAAAGTTTTCTTCTGTTTCAAACTTCTCTTGCTGCTTTAATTTCATTGGGGAACACTTCAGAACAATTACTAGTGCTGTTTGGGAACTTCAGACCAGACAGCCAGTATGTTCTAGAATATAAAATCAGTATTCTAATATTTTTATGTCTACACTGATTTCAGAACTTAAGATTTTATAAGTTTACTAAGGAAGATGGGAGAACCACACATATCCTACCACACATATCCAGTATGTGAATGTTTAAACTGTGGGGGTTTCTAATCTAAGATAATAATGTCAAAAGTTATAGGTGGAAAAAAATTTTTTTCAAGTAAGTACAGGCTGCAATAATAGGTTGACCTTCCTCATGATTTCAGTATTACAACCAAAAACAATTTAAAAATCACAATACTTATTAAACTTTAGGAAATCACTGAAATTGATACTAGCAAATCTTATATATTGCTTCTCCTCAATATGGATATAAAGCTTATTCATGAACACTTAAGAAAGTGGAAGAAAAAGGTTGGCATGGATTAATCAAATCCTTTAATAATCAAATGAATTTCCCAAGTGCATGCTTCTCTCATTTTTACTGCAAATGCCAGTTAAGCCTTCCATGTTTAAAATGCTTAACTACTTTAATACTAAGTATTAAGGGAAAACATCAGTTATTCCATAACAGAATCATGGAATGGGGCACTACTCAAAAGAATATAATTTCACATAGTTGGAAAAGTATTTTCTCTACCTAACCTGTGGAACAGCCCTCAAACCAATGGGGCAGAGAGACAAGGTAGAGTCCTGGTCACACACAAGTCAGAGTTAGCTGCTGAAATTGAATTAACACGGAGACTCAGCCATTAACCATAAACTACACAAGGCCACATTTGAGATGGTTTTTATTTAATATACAAAAGCAAAATAAATTAAGCTCTAAGGTAGGACTACTTAAGGGCATTTTCTTTGGACAGCGGTACAGCACCGATCAGGCTAACTTAGATTTTAACAAACCGTGAGCACAGATGGATAACTACATTCTATGTTTCTCTCAGTAGTTTTTAGGGGTCTACCTAGTCATCGACCTATTATTTAAGAAATTTTTCTTCTCCAGAATATATGAACATGGTAAGCAAAGAGATTTCAATGTTTAGAAAAAGCACTGTACAATAAAATTAACTTCTTATCCATGTGACCACGTTCTCTCCATCTCCACGTCCACTATGCGCATTACTAAAATTAACGTAGGATAAAAAAACCTTCAGTCCCACAGAGCAGTCACTTTATATGGCTGACACTATTTCCCAAAAGCAGTACAGGCAGCAGAGCTGTTTACTCCTTTTAGATATTTAGCTTTAGGACTCTTAATTAATCAAAGTGAAATTGTTCTAAGAAAGCCATTCAACAGATCCAGGAATAGAGCCACATTTTTTTTTCTCTTGGCATCACTCTAAAGTATCAGTTCAGACTCATCTTCCAAGCTATACTGCTGGTACCAAAGACTCGCTGGCTGCTGCTCTGACCACAGATCAGTGATTGGTTTGAGCAAAAGAGTTTAAATAATTTGAGACTAACATTAGTAGTTTCCCCAAAGGATGAATATGCATACTTTGCATACTTTTAGGAACAATGCTAGACAGGTATCAATATTTTTATCTTTCCCCTTTGAATAGAGTTGTTTTAAAATATTTTTGGTGTCAAAATTTGACTTACAATTATACTGTACAACTGATTATTGAGGGATGCACATTTGTGAGTGTTGAATGATATATAAATAAGTAAACTACATGAATACTTTTAAATACATATTATTTAACCGGGGGGGGGGGGGGGGGGGTGGATACGTCACACTGCTGTGACATAGCCACACCTAAAATGAAAGCTCACACTCCTGCAGGGTGTAAGAGATACAAAGAAATCATTATTTGTACCATGGCAAGAATATTCCATGAGCACTGTTCGTAAATATATAATTGGAAGAAAAGAGAAATGTAGCAAGGAAAGTTTTTTCATACTTTTAGAGTATTTCTACATTTCTATTTCCTTTCTATGCATACAGTGGACATATTTTCAAAATATGTTGATTTGCAGAGTAGAGAAGAGCTCTATGAGAGCTATTAGCAAGAGTGGTCCTCAGGCTTAAATATATTGAACAGGTTTAAAACGACACACATACTGCAAACCGTTATGTACTTTGTTGCTTTGTGAAAGACCATTATCTGGGTATCTGAACTTGACTGCTAGGTCAGGGAATTAATGATGTAATCCAAGAGGCTTCTCAAATTCTTTCGTAATACCTGACACATGTCAAAAGTCTGGTCATTTCCTATCACTTCCCCTTCCCATGAAAAACAACCCTCAAACTTCAAACAAATTAGCAATTTGTCCAAAGCCTGGGACCCAACTCTCCTCAACCATGGGACAAAAAGTGGGAAATGCCAGTTACAATTGTGAAAATCATCAAACGTCATTACTAAGTTTCTACACCTATACTTCCTTAGTACTAAAGGGACATACTCCATGGTATAATATTATTACTCTAAAGAATAACTGCTAAATAGACTACATTTATTACATAAGATTTTTAATTCAGGAGAATCTGTAGTACCCACAGCAACAAAGAGTTGTCAGTATAGATATAAACCACAGCATAGCGGTATTCAACAATGGTTTCTGAAAGGTGGAAAACCCTTTAAAGATAAATCAAACCACATAATAGCAAAAGTAACTGTAACAAAGCAAAAAAAAATTACCTAAGTAAACAGCGGTCACTGCACAGGGAGCAGTTTGGTAAAAGCTGGAAGGGTTACGCCGCCAGGCTAACTAGGCCGCAGCTGGACCTGCAGGAATAACAGAAGGCTAGGACTGCTGAAACAGATAAAATGGGGGGAACACACTGGAGTCTGAGCAAGGACAAGAGCCAACAGGAGACTGCCTTGTGCAGGGATCTTGTTTCTGCTTTCTCTTCATAAGTAGTTTACTTTCCTAAAACACTGGAAAAGGTAAAGACGGGTAGATATCACGAGAGCTTCCAGGCACTCAATCTTTGCACAGTCTCCATGCCTAGGAACCAACAGCCTACCCTACCCCTGAGAAGGGTAAACCTTACTGGCAGTCAAGTCACCTTTGAGGAATCAGCTAAGGACTACAAATCTAATTTTTGAAGCATGAGAAGGTGGCTTCCACAAACTGCAGCCTTAATTAAACCTTGCAGAATTGTGGAGAATAATCAGGAAAACATGATTAAAAGGTTTCTTAATACTTGAAAGTAGCACTTGCTAGGAGACAGCAAGGGCTTGTGAAAAGACTTTGACAGGAATGCCAAGGTAACAGCTCCAGGAAACCTATCTGGACTCGACAAGGTCCCTCATGATCAAAAGTACTTGTGAACCAGAAAGAAAAATGAGAGTGGGTGCTGACATCATTAGTTGGATTAGAAACTGCTCAAACTCAGAGCATGAATCTTTAGTACCTAGCAACAGGTCAATAAATAATTTTCTGCATGAGCTGACCAACAGTTCACCTCCCTTGAGGTGTCCTTCAGACCATAAAACACAGGCCTTTAAATTTTTTTTTTTAATGTTTTTATTTATTTTTGAGAGAGAACAAGCGAGCAAGCAGGGGAGGGGCAGAGAGAGAGAGAGAGAGAGAGAGAGAGAGAGAGAGAGAGACACACAGAATCTGAAGGAGGCTCCAGGGTCTGAGCTGTCAGCACAGAGCCTGATGCCGGGCTCGAACCCATGAATCATGAGATCATGACCTGAGCCGAAGTCAGACGCTTAACCGCCTGAGCCACCCAGGCGCCCCAAAACACAGGTCTTTAAAGCTTGTCTCATTATGAAATGGTTTGGTTCTCACTCTTCTGGCTTTACATTCTCTTCTTCCACATACTCACCCTGCTACGCAATCCCAAAATGTTAACGGCTACTCTCAAAGGTGGAGAAGCATTTTTTCGCTACCAAAGGATTAACCAACCAGCATCTAATTCAAGGCAGAGTACGAATTCCACAAACTCATCCATAAACTCCCTTGATTATTAAGTGGAATTTCTAGATACTGGTTTTCTTTCTTTGATCTTTTAAGAAACTTATGAAAAAAAAAAAAAAAATGGGGCGCCTGGGTGGCTCAGTCGGTTAGGCATCTGACTTCGGCCCAGGTCATGATCTCACAGTTTGTGGGTTCGAGCCCCACATCGGGCACTGTGCTGACAGCTCGGAGCCTGGAGCCTGCTTCAGATTCTGTGTCTCCCTCTCTCTCTGCTCCTCCCCTGCTTACATTCTGTCTCTCTGTCTCCCAAAAATAAATATTTTAAAAAAAAGAAACTTCTGAACCACTCACACTATCTTCAATTGCCTTAACTACCTCATTCCAAATAAAGCACAAGAATTCTTACAAAAACATGCCATAGTTTACCTGCCTTACAAGCAGCAGCAAAAATGAATTTAACAAGTCATTTTTCCTTCAAACCTGGTGTTTCAAAAAGGAAAAACAGGGGCGCCTGGGTGGCGCAGTCGGTTAAGCGTCCGACTTCAGCCAGGTCACAATCTCGCGGTCCGGGAGTTCAAGCCCCGCGTCAGGCTCTGGGCTGATGGCTCAGAGCCTGGAGCCTGTTTCCAATTCTGTGTCTCCCTCTCTCTCTGCCCCTCCCCCGTTCATGCTCTGTCTCTCTCTGTCCCAAAAAAATAAATAAACGTTGAAAAAAATAATAATAAAAAAAAAAAAAGGAAAAACAAAGTTAACACTTCAAATGCCACAATTTTTTAAATTGGTTACAAAAAATGATGATGCTGTGGCATCAATGTTTATAAATCTTGTCAAGTGACAACACAGAGTAATGTGTTTAGCCATTTAAAAACACTCCTTTCTAGGGGCACCTGAGTGGCTCAGTCAGTTGAGCATCCAACTTTCGCTCAGGTCACGATCTCTGTGGTTCTCGAGTTTGAGCCCCAGCATCAGGGTCTGTGCTGACAGCTCGGAGCCTGGAGCCTGCTTCAGATTCTGTGTCTCCCTCTCTCTCTGTCCCCTCCCCCACTCATGCTATGTCTCTGTGTCTCAAAAAATAAATAAATGTTAGAAAAAAAATTTTAAACATTCTTTTTAGATCTGGGCACAGTATTTAAAAAAAAAACACGCACACACACACACAATGTAATACTCTACTAGTTTTTTTAAAAACTGACAGTAATATGTCTTTATTATGGATTAAGCAAGTGTAAGAAATAGCTATTTGTAATCTTTAAAACAATGCACTGAAAATAAGTTAATTTCAGAGTTTTATTGTATTGCACTAAAGGAACAGCAGGACGGTTATACAATGTTCTCTCTCATTCAGTTTTGAAAATCTAAAGTACTTGCAAATTCTTAAGAATACCTTTACCACCAGATTAGAACATTAAGTATAATAACCAGTTTCTTAATAAGTAATGTCTTACAAATTAAAACACATTTAAAATAGCTTTAAATGCATTCTTCACAAGTAATTCAGCATATATTTTTATATCATGTTCACTTATGCTTAAGAATTAAAGCAAGTATATTACTCTGATGGAAATAATGGGAAATCTCTCACTCATGCAATATACAGGGATAATATTCAAGTTGAAGGGGAGAAAATCCCACTCTTCTTATTTTGTCAATGTGTCCATATATAATCACATACATGATAAATGAGGAAACCCATGAAGTTTCCCACAAGTCAGATATATATTTTCAGTTCATCAGAAGCACCTGATATCTACAGCTAATTTATAATTAGATGGCACTTCAATAAACCAAAATGAGCCCTACAAGTTCCTATAAACAAAAGCTTCCAATGGACTAAGGATAGTCAATAATTAATGCAATCATTCAAGGGATTATGGCTGTTCCTTAAGGAGTGCAAGTTCAAACCTGTCAACACCAGAGGTATCATTTTATATTAATTTATACGTAATTCCATTTAAATTCTTTATCCAAGTATAACATATGAAAACAGTCTTTCCACAAGCAAAAAATGTGGAAACATTTAAAAAATAAGGAGTCATTTTTTAAAGTAACTGATCAGATTCCATAGGCTACTCTTGGAAACAGGATCTTGCTGGATAGAATCCCTTCATTTGGTGGCTTTTTGCATGCACTTACTGGACCAATTCTTCTGTGTGTTGTTCTAAGAGCTCACCAAAACATAGATCATGCTGAAAAGAAGAAAAAGCCTATTAATTCAAACGTTCCTAATAATAAAAACAAAAAGCACCAAAAAGTTGAGTCTGCTTTATACAGCCAACTAGTTTATGATATCACACCACCACAGAAAATGAAAAGACCAATGACCAGTTCACGAGACAATCTTAATTTGCATTTATGGACTTTTGCCTAAGGTAGGACTTGGCTCAGTGCTTGTGCTGTGGTTGTCTCCTATTTTCTTTCCAATTTTAGCAAACAGAACAGCACAGCTGAAAGCTTAATAGGGGATCAGAGCTTAGAGAAGCCATCCAAACAGTGCACTGCTCTGGAGTCGTCTAATAATAGCAGTGAGCATCTCGCAAGGGCTCACTTCATGCCAGGCCCTCCACTAGGTCTTCTATGTACATGACCTCGCTGAATCCTCCAAGCAGTCCTAGAAGTTGGGTACCATTATCATCCCCATTTTACAGATGGGAATGGTGACTTAAGGAACTTTCCCATCAGAGAAAGGCTCTAGGCAACAGCAAGAGGGTTAAAAAAGAAAAGGGCACAAGTGAGCAAAATTAAAAATAACCCTTTGATTCAGACCAACTCTACCAGAGTAAGGTGGGAAAGGCATGGTTCCAAAGCATGGGTCTCTAACTGGATATACAAAGCAAAGAGTTGAGCAAACTCGACAAACAACTTAAAAGCAGAAATGAAATGACATAGAGCCACCACATGCCCACAAGTGCACATCTCTGATTTTCTCATTTATTCAATCATTCATTTCTTTTCTTTCTTTCAACAAATATGTCTCAAGTACCACTATATGCCAGCACTGTTCCAGTTATTTGTTAAAGAAACTGAGAAAATGAAAACTAACAGGACATGAAAATGACACATGGCATTTTGCTGTTTAGAACTTATTCACTATCTGTTTCATAAATGAACGTCTGTAGATGCACTAATGGATACTCATTTTCACAGGTATAACCTCTAAAAGCATAACATATCTTTTCCATGAATTTCAGTCTAGCACTTCATTCATCATTTTCCGTAATGGAAACATATAACGTAAAGAGAAACATGAATATAAACCTACCATCTAATACTCAGCAAGTTCTCCAGTAACAAAAAGAAGAGGGAATAAGAAAGCAGCTTAATGAATACAATTCCATCTTACATGGCCAACTTTCTTCCTATTTTGGAAATCAGTTGGAACTGTTCTCTCTGGCTGAATATATATCAATAAAAGATGAGAAAAGTATATTGGTGCAGTTTAAAGAAATACAATCCCACGTGTGAGAGTGCCCCTTCCCTCATTTTAATGAGCAGCCATTTTATTCCATCTCCAGTACACCTAGGGCGGTGGTGCTCACCCAGGGCTGACTGTGCCCCGCAGAGGGCATCTGGCACTGTCTGGAGGCATTCTTGGTTTTGATGACTGCAGAAGAGCAGGCGCTACTGGCATCTACTGGGTAGAGGCCAGGGATGTTGCTAAACATCCCACAATGCACGGGCAGCCCCCACAACAAAGATTTATCCAGGCCAAAATGTCAACAGTGCCAAGGTCAAGGACTGCTGGCCTAGAGGAATGATGCAGTCCATCATGGCTATAAAGGGAGAGGAGTCGATCGCCGCACCATCACATAGGAAAGACCTGTTTCTTTCATGCTCCCATTCACATGAAGCAAGCCATAAAATAAAGGGCAGAGCATACAGTTTGTAAAGAATGATAAAAAGTAAAACACCATGGCAAGAGAGATGGTGAAGCCAAGCACAAACATTTTGGCAAACTCACACTTTTTTTTTGCAATCTTCTCAATGCCATCACTTTGCACAGACAATGAGGATTACTGTGTCTGAAAACTTAGGAAGCAGCACCCCTGACCAAACTTTCTGACTCTGACCGCACACCAGCTGGGTGTCCCGACAAGTACCAGTTTATTCATATTCAACGTGTGTGCATTTGCTGGTGTGCACTGTGCCATTAGCAGTTACCACCATTCAAGACGCTGAGTTATTCTTCAAGTGGATTTTAAGGTGTTAAGACTGTAATGCCTACAAACTTTTTAGGCAGCAAAGTGAAATCATATATTCATTTTCTTTTTTAAACTCACCCGTATAGGTAGTAAAAAAATGCTAGAAGATAAAAAGCCAATTTGCACCAGCCTTCTTTCTGACAATATGCTAAAATGTCTGCATTCATGATGGTTGTAGGGTCATAGAGTCCTGGTCCACTCATCACTGGCCTACTCATATACCTGCAATAAACACAGTCCATTAGCCACTCCAAAAAGGATGGGAAGGAGGGTTTTTCTCCTCAAATAACATTTGTTACAATGAGAGGCAGTCCACACAGGGAAGAGTGCGTTTAGTTCTAGGGTGGAGTTCTTTCCTCTTATCATCTTAATTTTAAAACAAGAGCCCCTAGGGGCGCCTGGGTGGCTCAGTCAATTAAGTATCTGACTTACTTGATGACTCTCGATTTTGGCAGAGGTAAGTATCTGACTTACTTGATGACTCTCGATTTTGGCAGAGGTAATAATCTCATGGTTCATGGGATCAAGCCCTGTGTTGGGCTCTGCACTGGAACCTGCTTAGGATTCTCTCTCTCCCTCTCTCTCTGCCCCTTTACCGCTCGTGTGCGTGCACATGTGCACATTCTCTCTCTCCCCAAATAAATAAACTTTAAAATAAATAAATAAGCTCCTAAATGAGAACAGGACAGTTATTTAGGCCACATGTGGTCTGCCCTATACTTTCATAAGTACAAGAAAAAGAACAATAACTATAAAAAATTAAGGTTTTTTTTCTCTTAACTTTTTCTCTTAACGTAATTTTAGACTTACAGAAAAGAACACTTCACCAAGATATTCACATTAACCACACAGCTCTACCCTTCTCTTTTTTGTTCTAGCTCCAAATATGCATGTTTTTCTCAAAAAAAAACTATTTCAAACTCAGTCACAGATGTGGTATCACTTTACTCCTAAACACTTTTTCAGTCTATTTCCTAAAATGAAGAGCAATGAGATTTTAATGTGCCTATTAAAGAAAAAACAAAAAACCTCTAACTCTATTATGTAGCTCTGACATACCTTAAAAGTTATAAAAAAATGAATATATTTTATAAACAACCAAATTTAAAATCATAAAGTAAAAATGGAGAAAGAAGTTAAACACACTGTACATTTTGATTTATATGAAATTCAAAGATGGGCAAAATTAATTCAAGTTCACAGAGATCACTACTCTCCTTGGGAGGTGCAGGGGTAACAGACAGGGATAGGGCTTCAGAGTTGCACACATAACTGTATCCAAATTAAACCTCACTTTTTGAAAAACACTTCTACAGATTAACAAAGTAAGTGCCATAAAAGGTATTTAAACAGCTATTTGTTCATCTACTTGATTTTTAAAATAAATGCCAACTGGGGCGCCTGGGTGGCTCAGTCAGTTGAGCACCTGACATCAGTTCAGGTCATGATCTCGCAGTCAGTGAGGTAGAGCCCCACGTTGGGCTCTATGCTGACAGCTCAGAGCCTGGAGCCTGCTTCTCTCTCTGCCCCTCCCCCACTCACACTCTGTCTCTTTCTCTATCCGAAATAAACTTAAAATAAATGCCAACTAATTTTCAGTTTTCATTTAGGTGACTAGCATGTAAGATAACCATAGTATAAGTAAGATATAATTAGGAAAAGTATTAGAAATATATCTATATTACCTCCAAATATGGTATGCCAAGAGGGGCATATTGAGACCCAGCGTAAGCCATTCTGCTGCACAAAGAAACATGACACAGAAGAAAGCATGGATGAGGTACTCTGGAAGTACGAGCTGGAAGAAAAATACAAGGCAGTTATCAAAATGCCTTGGCATTAAGTCAAATGCTGTTGGAAAGCAGGTGGCAACCAAGTTCCCATAATGCAAAATCACTGTTTTCTTAGAATCAGGGATGAAAGATGCTGAGTGTTGTTTCCATATTTAAATTTTTACCAAAAGCAGAATTAGAAGCAAACTGACCAGATGATATAGCTTGCGCTAAGAAAATAAATAGAACTTAAAATTTAAAATTCAAATTCTTACAGTAACAGGTTAAATTATACAAAGTTACCACCCAGACTACTCAGTTATTTGCTAATCACTTGGAATACTTCCCACCACTCAACAATGATAAAAATATAAAAATGAGGTATCTGATCGCATGCAACATGATACAAAAAAAAAAAAAAAATCCACAAAAACAAAAGTTCCCTTTAGATTATTTTACACACTAATGTTTTAAAGCTTTTAACAGAAACCAGGAATGCTACATATACAATATTTAGCAAACCACACCACATTACCACAAAAGTCATTTTTCAACGGAAAGCCAAAAGCCAATAATCTCAGCACAGTCATAGGGGGAAGAACACTAATATACACAGATGCAAACAATGTGCATTCTGCAATGTAGGAGGGAAAAGACAGAGTTCTGAACCATAAAATTGGAAATTTCCCTAGTTCCTGAGCTCTGATTTTACATGGCCTTCCCGTTTCTTTTAAGCCTGCTTTCCAATGAACTACTACAGGCACAGCAGACCAGTAGAAGCTCAGAACTCAAAAACAAAATAATTTGATTGTAGAGAAAAATTAATTGAAGAGAAATACTTTTTATAAAATAACCAAGAATTCATGCTTTAGTTTTAATTGCCTTTCTCATCCTAAAGATTTCAGCCTAATGACTCTTATTTAAAGTCCCAAACATTTCATTTCAAGTTTCGGCCAAGGACTTCCTATGAGTCACAAATGCAAAGCCAGTTTCTCAGATGTTCACATCATATCAAGGTAAAATTATATGAATCCTCAACATCAGCAGATCTTTACTGAAAGGAAACCATCGCTGTAGAAACAAATGCAATTGTACTACATATTCAAGCCTGCTTTCTACTACTCCCAAATCACTTTCTTCATTTCAAAGCTGTAAAGCAAAGTTTTTTAATGAATATTTTAAATGAAATCTCAGTAAAACCAACTAATCTATACCACTAGCCAGATATTTTCTACAAACTAATTATAATAAACTCTGTGTATGTATACAAACTTGTAAATAACACGAACCATTAAGCCACCATTTAATTAAGATCAAAATTAAACATCTGCAAGAAAACAAGAAAAGATCCACAGGAAACCTTTGAAACACAAAGACTACAACCAGGACAGACCAAGAAAAAGATACACTATATTAGGAGTTTCACTAGAGCTGTTTATAATACTCATGTAAATTACAGGATTTTTCTTTTCCTTATAATAAGTACTTCAGCTCTTTAAAGCCAAGTGATAGGTAACAATACAAATCATCCAAATTTTCATCCTACAATTCCAAACTGAGATATGGGGAGAAAATTATTTAGAAAGCATGATCTCTACTGCTCTTAACAATATACTTTAGTAAGAGGGATAATAAAGATAATCTGCAACTCTTCCAGTTCTAATATGAAACAATGCCACACTCCCTTCATCTCAAAAAAATCCAGACACTTTTATTATACATCTCTTACAAAAACCAGCCCACTCCAATCATTCTTTAATGGTGAAATTTCCTGGTAAGTGGCACAAAAATTATTCCATTTAGGAACCAATGTTTACACAGAAACTAGTATCCAGAAAAAAATTCCTCACACAAATATGGCTGAAATGATAATATTTAACATGCAAATCGTAACATTCTCTAGTTAAGGTTCACATTTTAACATAGAATATTTGTCTTCCCCCATACTTTGGCAGAATTGTCAAAACAAACTTTAAATAGGGAAAACTGTCAGATGCACTGCTAGCAAGCCAATTATCGGCACCCTATCCAGAATGCAACTTGTGCTGGTATAAAAACTCCCAATCTATGCCGCATCGGGGTGTCCCAAGCAAGTTATCTTTTTAAGGTGAGAATTTCCTTCCATGAAGAAGAGTCAGAAATCACACGTTCTATGTAAAAATGAAATTAGTCCCTCTTAAATTTACAATAAATTAGGGAAACACCAAAGCTTGAACTTAAAAATGTGGAGGTCTGGGTTCAAATTCTGGTTCTACCTTAGCTGTTTGACCTTGTTAGTAAAGTGCTTCAACCTGGCTAAGCCTCAGCCTATCCTCCTATTCATGAGAATAACAATACACCTACCCTTTAGGACTGTCACAAGCACTGAAAGAAAAATCCCAAGTAGAGCTGCTTAGCACAGGGCCTGGTGCCCAGGAAAGCCCTCATCTGATTTCAGCTATTCTCATCCTCATCATTTTTTGGTTATTTGAAGTAATGAGAAGCCAAAGAAGATAGAATATTATTAATAAACTGTCATTAATAAACAAATTTTGGTTTCTTAATTTCTTGGTAACAATTAGTTTCAACAGTGGGTTAAGATATTTTACAGTGAACATTGTTACTTTCCAATGAGAAAGCAGACTCATCTTCTCTTTTGTTTCCTAACAGCAGAGAAAGAGCCAGTAAGTTAACACTGTTAATTGTCCCTACATAGTCTTACTGTAGCAGTTCTTTAAAGACAAGCTAGAAATCTATTCCATCACTCATATTTATCTAGGAAACAATGATAAAGTAGCAAACTAACTTTATAGATCTTTCCCCCAAAAACTCCTTCTAGCATGCTAGTGCCTTACAGTTTTATACAACTCAAGTCTACACAAGTTTTCATCTTCATTAACTTTTAAAGATGAATTATTGTATTATTGTATTCTTGAAGACGTACCCACTGCTTTCAAATAACCTTTCAGTTTCTGACCAGTTAGGCAAAATCAAACCTACAGGCTAAAGGTAAAATCTTCCTAAATGAATAAACTAAATGAAGTCAAAAAATATGTATAAAAACCCCTAAGCACAATGGAGCTGATCCGCATTATAACTAAATCCATCAGAGCTCAGAACTTAGTGTAAGACAAGGCTGTTTTAGAAATTGAGAGTGGATATATACCAGAAATAACTATGTAGACATTTGTACATAAATTATTATCCATAAAATTCTGGCAGCATGAGTCCAGAGCCTAAGGACAGAGCTATCCACCTAAAAAGAGTGAAAAATTAATTCCAGAATAGACATAACCAAAAAAAAAAAAAAAAAAAAAAAAAAAAGTAGACATGCTCCCGAAGACTCCACTTCCGGGCTACCTCACAGTAAGTCACAACATAAGAATAACCTTACCATCTATTAAAGTCATTGTATGTTAACCAACTTTCAAACACTGAACCAAATAATGTAATATAGAAGTGCCTATGGCTATAACATTTCAGAAACGCATAAGCATTTAACAGCTTTCCCTACTTGACTGGGCCAGCAAGCAAACATTTGCATAAAGTAAGAAACTTCATGAAATCATAAACCTCAACAGGCATATAAATGAGCACACCGAACAGAACACTTTACAGATACAAATGCCCTAACCCTCCCCATGAAATGAATGTAGCATTAAAACATTAAACTAAAAAGCAGTACACACCTTTAATGCAATTTTGACTCTTTTAATCTTTTTGACCTTTTCAACTGTCTTTGGCCGACAATGTAAAAAGCAGATTGGAAGAATGTTAGTATGACAGCTGACAAGATCACCAGCAGATTAATAATAGTCAGAATAGTCAAGCAGGAAAAAGAATATTTTTGTAAATTCTGCCTACTCAAAAAAAGTACAACTATATCATGCTACTGAGAATATTGGCCATTTTTAAATTATATCAAGTTAAAAGCAAAAACAGGTTAAAAATCTAGAGAAAAATCCTTTATTATAACTTACAGGATTCAGGGTATTACACTGGTCTATGGGATTCTTGTAATCAGTCTTCAGTTCATCAAATGCTATAATCTAAAATAAAATTAAAATAGTTAGGACCTCTCACTTTATTACAATACAGCAACAAACCTGCCCCATCATCAAATGATAATTAAATTCAGTTAATAAAACAAAAGCAAAAGTAGGGTATACTACATGTACCAATTTACAGTAAATTCAGTATGTGCTAATAACCAGAATCAGATTTAAAGAACTGAAAACATGTTTATATTAGTATCCTTTAAATGATCTTATACTACTATAATAAATATCTTCAATTTTCAATTTTTCAGTGCCTCTGTTCAACTTATTCTTTCTTCTTGAGATTATTTTTTCCCTCACCCACAACTATTTACCAAAACTCTTCATTATAAAAACCCTCTTCCTATGTTGGCTCCTCTCTGTAGGTTACCCTGACTCCCTTGGGCCAAAATAACTGCATGCCACTCTAATATCCACATAGCACAGGACTTTATAATGCCACCAATATGGCATTTCTCACACTGAAGTATTTATGTACAGGTCTGTGTGCCTCTCAGGGTGAAGTATTTTTCATCATTTGTGCATGCCCTGCTCTGGTCACAGAATTCAGTGGGACACCAGAGATGGGCTCACATGCTTCAGTCTGTTCCCCCATTTGTGCTCACATTTCAAAGTCCTACTTCAATTTGGAAATACAAGAAAGAGCCTCAGAATAGAGAGGAACACCAAATGATTTTCAAACTTTGTGGCCAGAATCGCCACATACTGTCGTGCAATTTCTACAAGACAAAAGGCCAGGGCCAGGTGGAAGCTCAAAGCCAGCCCGTGCTCCTGTGGTCATGGGCTCTACACCAGGCTCTGCACTGAGAGCCTGTGTCCAATCAGGAGGGAGGATTCTTCTCATTATTCTGCCCCAACCGGGAGCAGAACTTCTTTGTTCTATTGTACCTAAAGGCATCATATAAGCAAAAGCAGCCCTGTTCAAGGCCACGATAAAAGTGATCAGTGTGACCTCCTTCTGTGTCATATGCATATTCCTACCACTTGCAGGTGGTTTCATTAGGGTCACCAAACTAAAAACTGAAGGGTAACCCAGGTAAGACCAGCTTCTCATGGTGTGATGAGCCAAACAAGTATAAATGCAATAGGGGAGAAAGATCTCATCCACTTATAAAATATATGGCAAGAATGTTTCTGTCTACATCTGGAGAAATGTGGCTATAACATTTAGGGTCACTTAACACGTAACTTCAAAATCAAAATGTACTGAAAAAGCAATAAGGGCAACATACCACTCAAAATAAGAAGCCAAAAGCACCAAGTTTATGGGGGAGCTGCTTTAGCTGCTGTCACTGGTCATCTAGGGAACAGAGAACCTTTCCTTTGGTGCCCTTCCTCTGGTAGGTTAGGAATAGTATCCTCGTATGTGAGACAGTGTTAACTCAATATTACCAGTGATCAATGGAGTTCTGTATTTCTAGCTTTCACTATGCTAGTTTATTTCCCTGTTAAAGTTCTTCACTTCATAAAAAGATCTTTTTTTTATTTATTTTTTATTTTTTTTAATGTTTTTATTTATTTTTGAGACAGAGAGAGACAGAGCATGAGTGGGGAAGGGGCAGAGAGAGAGGGAGACACAGAATCCGAAGCAGGCTCCAGGCTCTGAGCTGTCAGCACAGAGCCTGACGCGGGGCTCGAACTCACAGACTGTAAGATCGTGACCTGAGCTGAAGTCAGACGCTTAACCAACTGAGCCACCCAGGCACCCCAAAAGATCTTTTTTTTAAATGTTCTAAAATTTTATAAAACTCAACAACCTGATCAAATAAAAAATTATAAGTAAAATACAAATAGAAGAAAAATAATTAAAATGTAAACTCCATGACAGCAAAAATTTTTTGCTGTATTCACCGCTATGTCCCTGGTCCTAGCACATACTTAAGTGTTCAGTCAATATTTATTGAATGAAAGGCGGGGGGGGGGGGGGGGGGGGGGGGGGGGAAGGGGTGGAGAGCCCTAGCTTAAAAAAATACAGAACTCACCAAAAGGCATTTGCCTTTGCTAATAAACCCTACCACATATAAATGCTAAAAATATAAATGTACAATTGGAAGATACTAATTTCTGATTACTTATGGATATTAGTCAAATACCTGACATTTGTTGTGATACATCCCCAGTGCATCTTAATAATAAAGATCAAGATAAGGACTGTCATTGCAAATAAAATTACTTGCCTATAACAAAGATCCAATTTAACAGCAGAGTATAAAACTTACGTTTTAAAACTAACTCCTTTGGACATTTTGTTCAGGCGATTTCAAGGGATCTTTTAACGAGTACGTTACTGCAATGAGTGCTACAAGCTGGAGTTTCCAAAACTCTTCTGAAAAGATTCTTTTTTTAATTTTTTTTTAACGTTTATTTATTTTTGAAACACAGAGAGACAGAGCATGAACGGGGGAGGGTCAGAGAAAGGGAGACACAGAATCTGAAACAGGCTCCAGGCTCTGAGCTGTCAGCACAGAGTCCGACGCGGGGCTCGAACTCACGGACCGCGAGATCGTGACCTGGCTGAAGTCGGACGCTTAACCGACTGCGCCACCCAGGCGCCCCTGAAAAGATTCTTAACCTAGTGGTTTTCATATCTTTTGTTACTGTGTGCCTGGACAAAGACGTTCACAAAATTTCCCCCCAAGTGCAAAAACAAAACAGATATATTCCTAAAGATACCAAACTATGCAATTCAGGATACCTTCAAATTTGATGCCTGTCTTTGGAATGATTTTTGTTCAAACAAATCTATGCTCCCAACTCTACTCCCTACAGAGCATCAATCACGTGAATTAGGACCAAACAGAGAGATGTAACCATCAACTCAAAAAATAACCTCCATACAACAGTTAATGTAAACAGGCTTCTTTGAATTTCTAACTGAAATTTCCAAATGAGTCTTCTGATACTTAAAACTACCTAAGAAGATAAACTGAAGGTTATGTAGTTAACCTTATGTAGTTAACAGAAAAATTTTAACTATATATTTTGGAATTTTCAATTTGTTCCCAAAGGATGTAGAATACTCTGAACTAAGAAATCCTTAAGGATAAGGCGCTCTGTACTCTGCGGAGTACCAATGAAGTCTTAAAATTTTTTTTTAATTCTGTAACAGGACTTAAAATTACCTAGTTCACCCGGACATATATTCACTTCAAAGCTGAAACTAAACTACCCATTTTTTTTAAAAATTCAGTTCAGGTATTCCTTAAGCTAAACACAACCTGTTCAAAATGTAAACGTGGCCATCCACAGTTCTCTTCTCAGAATCCTTACCATCCATCAAGCAGGAAGTGACTTAAATCCACATATACAAATGGAAGGGAATCACACATTTCACGTCCACCAAAGGCTTACTAAAGTGGAGCTAGTTTGCATCCGAAATTATCTTTATTTATTGTTCTTCCATCAAAGAGACTAAAACGCTCTTAATTTATTGGTTCCTACCCACAAGCATTTTGAGGGAGGAATTGCTTAACAGCCTACCTAAGTAAGCATTCCCCACTATACAAGCAGTTGGGTTCTAAAATAATATTAACAGGGGCTCCTGGGTGGCTCAGTCAGTTCGGTTCAGGACATGATCTTGAGGTTGGTGAGTTTGAGCCCCACATCAGGCTCTGTGCTGACAGCCCAGGGCCTGGAGCCTGCTTCGGATTCTGTGTCTCCCTCTCTCTCTGCCCCTGTCCTGTTTGCTTGCTCTCTCTCTCTAAAATAAACAAACATTAAAATTTTTTTAATAAAAAAAATCATTATAAACAATCACACTCTTTAGCAAAAGAGAGTAATTTGTGATATCATTCTACTTTTGAGATTTTTTTTTTTTTTTTACAAGACACTGCTATTTAAATCACGCTGCCCCTCTATGTTCCATAAGAAATCCTTGTTATAGGGCTGATGACACAGGACTTAAAATTTACATGGGACTGAACGTGTCCAACCATTCAAATTAAAACTAATATCCTAAAAGGTACTAAAAGGATATGAGGGCAGAAGCAAATATAAGATAAATGTTTTAATGAATGCTGATTTCCAGAAGGCTGCTTCTCATTTTGTGCTAGAGAAACAAGAATCCTTCCAAATCTGTTGTAGAACTGTCAGGGGAAACTTCCTTGTTCCTTACAGGAACCAGTAAAGATGTGCTTCAATCCTGCGGCATGATGTGAGTAAAAAGAAAAAAAAAAAATGCCCCAGGAAAATTTAAGATTTCTGAGCATTTTCAAAATCAAATTAAAACTATCTCTACTAAATCCAGCTACCCTGAAAAGAAGGCTGTCTCTTGAGAAACTCTGGCGGTCAAAGTATGGTTTAGGGGAAAAGTTCGGAGATGCAGTCAACAAAGTAATCAATCCAATCTGCATCAAAGTTCACAAGGAAACAGAATCTGAAAAAAAAGAAAAGTCGTTCTACTCGAAAAGTACCCCACAAGTGCTGAAACCAGCAATGGAAATTCATCTACAGTATACTATCTCATTTGGGCCATACTCCTGCGGAAACCCGAAAAGAAAGACAATGTGACTAAATAATAGTAATTTGTCAAACTTCATTCCCGCTAAGCACGCAGCATGCCTCCGTGCGCCCTTCACATCTCCCCGGGATGCGGAGACGCGGAGCCCCGGGCCCGCGGAGGGTCCGCGCCAGCGAAGCGCTGTCCCGCAGGGCCCGGCGGGACCACGGCCGCCCCACCCATCCAGGGAGGAGTAGCTGCGCGCGCGCGGCCTGTTCGGGGACACAGCGGGTGCATCCACGGGGCCACCGCACGCCTCGGCTCCTCCCGGACCTGCAGCCCCCGGCCTGCACGGAGACAAGGGGCGCACGGAGCCCTGGCCGCGCCGCCTGCCCCGCCTTGGCCCCAGCCCCTGGCGTGCGGACGGACCAACGGGGGCCGTCGCCGCCCGAACAGCCGCCGACCCCGGGCGTGAAGAAGCTGCGCCGCCTCTTCGCCCTCCTTCCCCCGGACCCCGCTACTCACGTGCCAGATGGCGAAGAAGATAAGCGCGGCGGTGAGCAGCAGCGCCAGCATGTAGCAGAAGGCCGCGAACGTGAACGCCATGGCCGGGAAGGAGGAGCAGGGAGCGGCGCCGGTGCCAGCGGAGAAAGGCGGCGCAGGGCCCTCTGGGTAAAACCATTCACTTCCCCCGGCCGCAGCCACGACCGCCGCCGCCACCGCCTCTGCCGCTGCCGCCGTGCCCGCCCTCCCTGCGCGCCTGCGCACCAGCCGAGGTGCGCTGGCGCCCTCTGATGGCCGAAGTCTACGACGCACTTACATTGTCCGCGCAACTGATTGATTTATTTTTTTTTTCCCTCGTTTATTCTTTGAACAAATACTTATTGAATGAGTGTCTACTATGTTCCAGGCACTGTGTTTCCCCTTTGAGATGCAAAGGGGGGAAACATACTTGCACCGAAAGAACTTAGTATAGTGCCGGAAAGGAACACTTAAATCATTACAGTATTTATGACCCTGTTAAGGGAAGTCTGCGCTTGTGATGAAAGGTCAGAGAAGGGCATCCATCCCGCTCTGCAGCGTTTAGGGCAGGATTCCTGGAGTAGCTGTTTCTTAAGCTGAGGCTTATGTGATGAGTAGAAGTTGTCCAGGCAAAGAGAAGATAGACCAGTACTCCAAAAAGAGGATTGAGCATGAGCAAAGGTACAGAGATGAAAGAAAGAAAAAAGCTCAGTGTCTTAGGTGAAACCACCAGCAGTTCTTAAATTAGTCGAACCTAGCACAAAACAGTGTTAGAAACTTAGAAAGGGGGTCCGGGAGGGTTCAGATCATAGAATGACTTCCTTATAAGCTTGGTTTTGTTCTTACACTGGTTGTGACCCACAAAATTGATTCACCACCCTGCTACCTGATCGGTGCTGATTGAAGTGGAAATCATCGAAGGCTTTTAAGCAAGAGAAGGACATATTTAGATTAGCATTAAAGATCATTCACACTAGCAAATTGTATAGACTGGTTTAGAAGCAGAGTTATCCAGTGCTGTCCAACAAAACTTACTGCAACAGTGGAAATGTTCTTTTTCTGTGCTGTTTGACACAGTAGCCACTAGCCACATGTGGCTATTAGGCATTTCCAATGTGCCAGTATGATTATGGGATTAAACTTTAAATTTTACTTATTTTAATTAATTAAAATGTAAATAGCCACACGTAGCTAGCAGCTACTGTTTTAGTGCAGGTCTATACCACCAAGATTATGTGGCACCTTTGTGCAAATCACAAGGTCCACCCTAGGGCACAGGAATGCAAGCAGATTTTGTGGTATACAAACTGCCCAACTATGCACCATGATCCTGATTGGAGGAGTGTGAGACAGCAAAGGTCCAGGAAGAAGCTACAAGGCACTGACTAAAGCAGTGAAGGCGGGGAGAGAAAGGAAAGAACAGATTTGGTTGTATGGAGAGATAAGCTCAGCAGGACTTGATTGACTGGAAGCAGTGGTGAGGGAAAGGAAGGCCCCAGTGAAGATGTTCAGTACTACAAGCCACAGAAACTTAGCAAAAAAATAAGCACTGGGCAATATTCGTCCAGAGAATTCACAATCTAATGAGAGGCAGATGCAGTTTCCTGGTGTCAAGGAAAAGTTTTCGGGGAATTATTGAAGCCAGACCATGAGATCCAACCTGGTTTGCATAAATGAATCCCATCTACACTTTGGGAAGTGATGTTTCATCACAATACACCTCCAAGTCCTCCTACCTTTCGGCAACAAGTTATTCTCCAGTTTCACTTGAAATGTATCTTTCCCTTGCCTGGTAACTATGTCTGGCACCTTACTACACAAAATGGAACTGCTCTCCAAGAACCCATCCCTGGTTCTAGAAGGGGCGTCCCACATTTCACCTGAGGAGGTGGAGAGAATTGGCAAGAGAAATCTTGTCTGCCCCTATCCCTATAACTGCTGTTACAGAAACCCCAAATCCCTCCACTTCATCCAAGGGTAGCATTTTGGCTATTGCAATGAAAGTTTATTGAGCACCCATTCTATGTCATACCAATTTGCTCAGGAGCTGGGGGAGTATGAAGCCCTTTCACATTTTACCAGAGCACACAGGTCAACTGTAGACCTGCATTGTCTAGTACAGGAGCCATTTAGTCGTGTGTGGCTATTTAAATTTAAATTGGATAAAATTAAATAAACTAAAATTCAGTTCATCAGCTATATTAGCCATTTTCCAGTGCTCAATAGCCTCATGTGATTGTTGGCTACTGTACTGGACAATGTAGATATGGAATATTTCCATCACTGCAGAAAGTTCCGTTAGCAATGCTTTAGACATTATTACACAGCTGTAATCAGTTAGAGAATGCATCCATTTTAATGAGGGCAAAGAGCTAATTAGATCAACCAACCATAGACAAGGCAGTTGGTGAGGAAAATAATGGGTTTACTTGACGTTTTGGAAAACCATTACAGGCAGTGAGTAATCTATACCATCCTCATTCAATCAATTGTCAGTATTCTTTGGAAGCTGCATTAACCCTTTTACCTCAAGGGAGTAATATTGCAGTACACACTGAATTAAGTTCCTGTGTCTGCTTGTATACATGGATGGAGCTGGATGCTACTGAAAAGAAATATCAATCTTATGTGCCCCAACCTCTCTCCTGCACCCCCCTTTCTCCCACTCAAACTTCCTTTGTTCAACTTGGCTTTCCATCAGTTTACTCCCACTCCCACTGCCCATGTCCCCAACCCAAACAGCTAAGCACAGGTCAGCCACCAGAGAACTAGAAAACAAAACCCAGAAATACAAAGCATGTAGTCTAAGAATGGGACCAAAACAGTTCAAATACACACCTGAAAGAACTTTCTAGCCACCTAAAGAAAGCCGGTAGTGGGAAGGAGGAAGGGGAGGTGCTGAGCAGTTAGGAGAATGTGAGCTCAAGATATCCGCAAGCATTCACAGGAAGAGGCTCAGCCCCTGAGCTCAGCTTTCTTCTTCACTGATGTCTGTTGAAAACTGCCAAGTGGCAGCAAGTCATATTCATACCATCCATCATCCAAGTGGTAGTAACGTTTGCCACTCTGCTCAGCACCCCATCCAGCCCATGCCAGGGAGACGGTCCTCTTTCTCAGGACAAGGAGGCTCATAAACCACACACCCCCTCTCTGGGGAGCAGTAAGTAGGATACTTAAAGACATGGTGGTTTCGTAAAAGGGAAAGTTCCTGGACTATCGTGAATTTGCATTCAACCAACGTGAGCTCTCCCATGCATGTGGAGTAACAGGTGAACATATCATCCTAGTTACATTTATCACATGGTACCCATGATGCTTTGGGAGGACCTGGGTCCTTGACTTGATTAACGAGGAAAGGATCCTGAGCACAGAAAATCATAGGCCAGCAGTTCCCAATCTGTCAGAAGAGGTTTGCATACTTGAAGGAAAAGCAATTCAACCTGGTGGCTGTGGAGAGCACATGGATCTGGACATTGACATGGAACTTGGAAAGAATAGCTATGGTGCTGGGAAGAATGGGAGGTGTAGCAGAAAGTATTGGTGCTCAAAAGCCATGTTCACTTCTTTCCTGATGGCAGAGCTCAGGGTTTGTCAGGGGCTCATAGCCTCCATGCCATGTGCTCAGAGGAGGAGCCCTCCCCAGTCCAAGGTTTTGGGGAAAGACAGCTCCTGTCCCTCCAGAGTGATGTCTGACTCCCAGTTGCCCTCCATGTGGAGCAGAGCTGATAACTCTTGGTGTTATTTTCTGTTCATTATACACATTTCTAAAACTGAGTTGCAGCTGTGTGCAAATAGAGAGCATGGGCTCCAGCAGGATGTGGCTTCTCAGTATCAGGTGGCTGTGTCATCCACCTTACCCTTTGCTCTGTTACACAACCATTATGAGAAAAATCAGTGTACAGAAATGACTCACTCAGCAATTTCATGTGTGCAAAGTATGTTCTTTATTGTTATTGTTCTTTTCTTATGTGTCTTTTTTTTTTTCACAAAATCACACAAAGGTACAATCTAAAGATGGTGAAAAACAAAGATTTTAGGTGTATAAGGACTTTCAATACATGCATACATCCATGTAATAACCACCCCCAAACAAGATACAGAACCTTGCCACCACCCCACATAATTCCCTCATGACCTGCCGCCAGGCAACACTGTTCTGCTTTCCAGTACCATAGATTCGTTTTATCTGTTCTTGAATTTTATTAAATGGAATCCTATGCATTCTTTGTGTCTGCTTTTTTTGGCTCAGGATAATGTTTTGGGGCTTTTCTCTTTGAGATTCTTCCACATTGCTGCATGCATTAGTAACTCATTCATTTTTTAAAACTTTATTAAAGTATGATTTACAAAAAATAAAATGTACCCATTTTAAGTGCACAATGAACTTAGACAAAATGATACACTCAGGTAACCACCTATAATCAGTATGTTCAACATTTACAGCACCCCCCCAAAAGATCCACTGTACCCCTTCCCAACCCCCAGCCCAAGGCCATCACCGAACCAGCTGTCATTACAGAGTAGATTTATCTTTTCCATGGGATCATTGGAGTTATACAGTATGTATTCTTATGTCTGGATTTTTTCAGCATGTCTCAGAGATTCACCCATGTTGTTGCTGTTGTTGTTGTATTAGTTCATTCCTTTTTATTGCTCTGTAATATTCCATCACATGAATGCATCATAATCTGTTTCCCATTCTCCTATTGATGGATGTCTGGGTT
Organism: Prionailurus bengalensis; assembly: GCF_016509475.1. Lineage (NCBI taxonomy): Eukaryota > Metazoa > Chordata > Mammalia > Carnivora > Felidae > Prionailurus > Prionailurus bengalensis. The sequence goes on from NC_057355.1 coordinate 102,531,607, forward strand.
ATTTCCAGTCTGGGGCTATTATGGATAAATCTGCCATATATATATTCTTATGCAAGTCTTTTTTTGTGAATATATATATTTCATTTCTTTTAGGTAATTATTTAAGAGTGAAGTTTCTGGGTCATAGAGAGGGTACCATGTTCTTTTGTCGTTGTTGTTGTTCTTTATTGTTTTTAAATCATTTTACTCCGACTCCATTTCCCCTTCCTTTTAGAATCTGACTCTTGATTTCCGCTCAGGTCATGATCCCAAAGTCGTGGGATAGAGCCCCATGTCAGGCTCCGTGCTGAGCGTGGAGCCTGCTTGGGCTTCTCTCTCCCTCTCCCTCTGCCCCACTCTCTAAAATGAAGAAGAAGAAGAAGATGAAGAAGACGAAGAAGAAGACAAAGAAGAAGACGAAGAAGAGGAAGGGAAAGGGGGAAGGGAAGGAGGAGGAGGAGGAGGAGGATGAGGAGGAGGAGGAAGGGAAGGAGAAGAAGACGGGTTGTCAAGGTTGGAAACTCTGGTCCCTCCAGGCACCCTAGGATCACCCTCTTTACTATGTTACCACCTCCCCAGAGCCCACAGAGCAGGGCACAGGGGTCCATTGCCTGCAAGACCCATAGACCTCTGATCCCTTTCCAATTTAGGAGCCTAACCACTATCTTTTCATTTCCTCCCAGACCCCACAAGCCTTCATTCATCACCCTACCCCTCTGGGACACCCAGCTGAGTCTCCTCAATGCAGTTAGAACTTTCACAAAAGGCAAGGAGAACTGTTGACTTCAAATGATTTCTTCTTTCTGTCCTGCCTGCAAAAATCCTCAAGCAAGGAAGCCTAAAAGGCCTAGCCACCTTCACAGTGTGGGGGAAAAAGGGAATACAAAAGAAAAACACCAACAATTATTTCAAGAAATTATTGAGCCACCTTTTGAGCACCAGGGGGTGCCTTACATTCTCTATGATAGCTTTGCATGTTTGATTACCTGAGACTATAATCTGAACGTCCTCTGTACTTCGTCCTCCCCCTTATTGGAGATTCTGCCAATTTGATGTGAGTTATTCAGGCTCACTGGGGTTACAAGAAACAGAGTCGTGCTCGCTCAAGTTGCATGGGTGTATGGAAGTTTATTCTAAGAATGGACCGTGAAGTAGAGGAGCTAGGTACTGAGGAGGCAGCCTCCTGGGCAATGCTGTGTCTCACCAGGACGATATCCCCAAGCAGACCACACAGATTCTTTGTCTCGCTGGGAGTTTAAACGTGACACTCAGCCACAGAGGGCAAGGCCACTTTCCCACTAAAGGGAAAGCAGTAAACAGAACCCGGGAGTACGTGGGATCTCAAAGTAAGGCAAAACCATAAATAACACAAGTTATGAGTAGACCAAAACCATGTCTAAGCAGAAGTAAAGTAACCTCTCCCTCCCACAGGCACTGCTTCTTTTCCTAAACAAGAATGGGGAAAGTATTCAAACTCTATAATAGTCAACAGTCCAAATGTTCACTGCTTGGTTGGTACTTGTTTCTACTGTTACCGATACTACCTCCTAGGCCAACCTCATTCGTCGTGAAACATCACAGAACCTGACGCTGGGAGTCTAGGAATGCCACTGGCTTGGAAAACATGGTGGGGGGGGAGCCACCCTTTGCAGATATGACATAGTAAACCTTGGTGCCTGGAGGTGCTATTCAGCTAGCACTGAGCGCCAGTCCCAAAGGCTTCTTCTACATGTGGTAACTGAGCCAGATAATGAGTGCTGGGGTATGTTTTTTCATTTGTTAATCTTTGAATTTTATACTCTTTCATGGTTAATCTTTTAATTGTACACTTTAAAAATCTTTATGCATTTTTGCATTTTATAATTTTTTTAAGTAAAAAGTTCATGATTATTTTAATGTTTATTTTTGAGAGAGCAAGTGGGGGAGGGGCAAAGAGAGAAAAGGAAAGAGGATCTGATGTGGGGCTCAAACTCACAAACTGTGAAATCATGACCTGAGCTGAAGTCTGACACTCAACTGACTGAACCACCCAGGGGCCCCAAAAGTTCAAATTTTTTTAATTTTTTAATGTTTTATTCATATCTGAGAAAGAGAGAGAGAGAGAGAGAGAGAAAGCACAAGCGGCAGAGAGGCAGAAAGAGAGAGAGGGAAACAATATGAAGCAGGCTCCAGGCTCTGAGCTGTCAACACAGAACCCAGTGCCAGGCTCAAACTCACGAGTAGTGAGATCATGACCTGAGCTGAAGCCGGTTGCTTAACCGACTGAGCCACCCAAGCACCCCAAAATTTCATAATTTTTAAAAAACCTATTTCCCGCCAGTTCTATTGGAGTAGCTCCATTCTGTTTCTCACAGAAGGTCGCAGGCTAGTAGAACAGTAATGAAGTTCCACTTATGACCTCCAACATTACACGGAGTCTCACCTTCGGAAGACTGAGGCACATGCCAGCCCTGCAGCGTCCCACCCTACAATGTCCTGGGCTGTTTGGACTAGTGTGGGCAGGGCTGAAGGAAACTAACGAGGGAAGGGGCAGGACACTGGGGCTTGGTGGCCAGGAGCCACTACCACCCCCAGGCCTAATGGGTTGTAAAGGGAACTTAATCTGAATTTGTAATGTGAGAGTGGTTATGAGGCAGGAAGGGGCAAACATGGGCCATGGGTTTGGGAAATTCAGATTGGTTTTGAGCAAGCCAAAGCTGTGAAATGGAGAAGAGATTAGCAGAGTCAATGGCCAGGTGGTTCAACCACAGGACCAATGGGACTAGAAAGGGAGGTACTTTATTACCCTAATGGCAGAAGATCAACAAACTTCTGCATTTGAAGTGAAAACCAGAAAACTTGGTCTGTGTAGCTGAAGCTAGGTGCTTCCGTTTCCCCAGGCCATATTCCAATTTCAGTGAAGCTCAGTTGTACAGTCATCCCTAGGTCAAGCTCTTCACTACCATGAGTAACCTCACAATTAATCTCACGACCAGAGATGGATTAAACTGAATACCCGGAAATTTCAACAAGGAATGTGTGCTACCAATATGAGAAAGACTATACCACCTAACTGAGAAATATAAAAGACATAGCTAAAAGATTTTCCTTAACTGAAGTTTTAAAAGATGTCATTTTTTCCCAAATTAATTTATATTACCACGATTGTAATCAACATCCCAAGGAGATTTGGAACTAAATTATTTCAAAGGTTACTTAAAGAATACATGAAAATACCAAATAAATATTTGAAAACAAAGAAAGTTGTGTATATATATATATATATACACAAATAAATAAATATACATACATATATATATACATATATATATAATATCTTATAAACCTGCAGTAATTAAGTATGATTGAGATACAAAAATCATCAACCATTATCAGTACATTAGAATAATTGCTCCAGAAGAAGACCAAACTCCATGTAAGAACTGAACACTTTCTTTAATGTTTATTTATTTTTGAGAGAGAGAGAGAGACAGAGAGAGACAGAGAGAATGTGCAGGGAAGGGGCAGAGAAGAGAGGGAGACACAGAATTCGAAGCCGGCTCCAGGTTCTGAGCTGTCAGCAGAGAGCTCGACTCGGGGCCTGAAATCACAAACTGTGAGATCATGACCTGAGCCAAAGTCAGATGCTTAATTGACTGAGCCACCCAGGTGCCCCAAGGATTGAACACTTTCTAAAGGAAGCATCCCAAATTATCAGGAAAAAATATTTTTAGCTGTGTTAAGCTTTGTTGAGGTATGTTTAATAATTTAAATTCTTTTTTATATCATATAATTAGGTCAATTCATGGCTAACCATAAAATGGTAAGAAAACACATAAGGTTGTCAAATCTTTGGCCATGGGTGTAGTTTTTAAACCAAAAAACAGTGAGCTATGGGGCATTGGATGGCTCAGTTGGTTAAGCATCCAGCTCTTGATTTCAGCTCAGGTTGTGATCTCATGGTTCATGGTATATAGTCCCATGTTGGGCTCTGTGCTGTTAGCTTGGGATTCTCTTTCTCCCTCTCCGTATGCCCCCACTTACACATGGGCACTCTCTCTCTCTCGAAATAAATAAATAAACTTAAAAAAAAAAACTTAAAAAAAATAACCCTCAAAAATAATCCAAAGCATGGAAAAATTCTTTTGAACAAAAATACCTTTAGCAGTAATTTTGGAAACATCCAAAATATCTAACAAGAGAACTGTTGAGTACACTATGATATATGCACTCAAAAAATATTATGAAACTAACTACATTTATTAATAGTTTTTTAAATGAAGAATATATATATTATTTACAAAAATTGGATAATACCATATACAATTATCTCCTATACATAGGAATGGATTGAAAGGAAACTAACGTATATTAAAATGTTTTTTTCTAGTTTTATTGAGATATTATTGACATATAACATGTAAGATTAAGGTGTACAGTCTGATGATTTGACCCTTGAAAAACACGGAAGTTAGGGACACTGACCTACCGCATAGTTGAAAATACATGAATAACTTTTGAGTCCCCAAAAACTTAACTACTGATAGCCTACTGTTGACTAGACACCTTACCAATAACACCAACAGTTGATTAACACATATTGTATATGTATTATACACTGTATTCTTACAATAAAGTAAACAAGAGAAAAGAAAATATTGGAAAATCATAAGAGAAAATACATTTGTAACACTGTACTGTATAAAAAAAACCCCACATATAAATGGACCCATACAGTTTAAACTCGTGTTATTCAAAGATCAACTGCAGTATTTTTTTCACATGTGTTTATAAAATATTTAACTGTAGTGATGCTGTTAGCTGCCTATTCCAAGATAAAAGACCTTTGTTGAAATATAAAGTGTTTATAAAATATTTTAAGGACTCTGAAGAAGTTTTGTTTTCCTTGCTTAACTGTTAGATCTTACTAATAAAATTTGTATAGCTTTTAAACATATAACTGAAAAATTTAAACCAACAGGTGGGGTGGAAGAGAAAGTTAAGGTAAATCTCCCAGAATACGAACAAAAAATATAAAGAGATGAATAATAAAAAAGATAAGAAAATTAGAGAGTCAGAGCAAGTAGCCCACCATCCAAACCAGTAAGAGTGCTAGGAGGGAGCAAAAATACGGAGGTTACCAAATAAATAATGGGAAAAAATTGTTCTTTGAATTGAAGAATGTGAATCTCCAGATTCAAATAGTCCATCAAATATCTACCACAATGAATGAAACCAAATCCACACCGAATCCCATCATGGAGACATTGCACAATATCATAACTAGGGAGAAGATCCCAAAGGAGAAACATAACTTACAACACAATTGGAGTCAGACTGGCATCAGACTTCTTAACAGCATGTTGCAACTTAGAAGGTGGAGGAGCAATGCCCTTAAAATTCTGAGGGAAGATAATTTCCACCCTAGAATTTCAACCCGGGAAAGGGGATAGATAATTCAAGAAGGATTTGATAAAGGGCTAAAACTACAGAGTGAGAAGAGATACCACAGTCTTAAAAACTCTGTGTTCCCATCCCGAAGTCCATGGAAGGAAGGAAGGTAGTGGTTACCAAGATTCAGAAAGAGAAGACCGTCTTGAGTAGATAAGTGACTTTCAATGGAGGGCCATAGCCTGCCGAGGCCCTAATGTTGTGATTGAGGGAATAAATACCTGTCTTCCCTTTCCATCCTCCCTAGAGATTGGTTGACCTCCAGCAGAAACCTGAGGGCAAGGGAGCCAGCTGATGTAGTTCCTAAAGGTTGGCCTCCTGGGGACAGAGACCAGAGTGAAGGGTGGAGACTGACAGGTTCTGGAGAGACAATCAGAGAATATCTGTCACAGCAGCTGAACCACCAATCAATTGTGATGACGGAGTAAAAACATTTTCTGAAATATGAAAACTCTCCTCCCATGTACCATGAGCTTCAGCAAAGTGAGTTAACAAGGTAGGGAATACATGAGACCCAACCAAATGGTTCCAGCTAAGAAGCTTCAGAACAAAATGCTCATGCCTATAGAGCATCCAATACAGATTTTAGAGGAAGGATGGAAGGTGGGGAAGGAGGTCTCTAAGAAGGGGGGGGGCGGGGAAACTGATAGATTTTTTTTTTTCCACTGAGAGTTATTTAACTACAAGTTACTTAAATGTATGTAATTTCGACTCTCCTTTCATACTTGAAATCTTTTGGAACTGACAGATTTTATTTGTTGAAGCATTTGGAAGAATTGCTAGGCATTTGACTAATCTGTTGGAGGTGTTCAGGAAAAAAACAATAACTACATTGAAAACTAAGAAAATGGGGGGGGGGGTCATTATTAATCCAAGTAAAACAGAAGTTATAGAAAGAGTAATCATGAAGAAACCCTAAAAAGCCATCCAAAGATGCAAAAGATGACTTCTAGGAAAGAATCAGCATTTGAATGCTTGCCCTATTCTTGGAACTCATGGCCAATCAGTGTTAAATAGAGAAGCAGTGACATCCAAAAGAACCACAACCTTCTTTTACCAACAACATGTGCATCCACAAAAAGGAAATCAATCCAGGAGGCTAGTCTTCTCACCAGGAGCAGGCACAGAAGCTAACGTCTTCTCCCTCCCCTCTCCCACACCAGGGGGATAAGTGCCAGTGGCAGAACAAGAGAACAGGACTTGAGGGCAAGTATTTCCTCCTACCTTCCCCAAAGCCACAAATTCAGCATGTGCTGAAGGAGAGAAGAGGTTTGATTCAAGTACAAGATTGGATTTTTAAAATGAATCTGAACTGAATCTTAGCAATAGAAAGAGGGACTTATAACAACCAGCCTGAAATATGATGGAAATAAATCACCAAGGAAGCTTTTTAACCAGAGGAAAAAAAGAGGCTTGATGGGGAACAGAGGTAGCAATTTTTGAAAAACACCTCCCAATTTTTTTTTTTACACGAGTACATTTGAGATTCCCTATTCAGACCAGTTACATAAATTAGAAAACTATCAGATGGTGGTAAGTGCTAGGCAGAGAATTAGAGCAGATGTAAAAAAAAGAAAAGAAAAAAAGGAAAAAAAAACCAGATGTGATATGATGGTGACTGTGTTGCTACCTTAGGATGAATGATCAGGGAAAGTCTCTGTGAGAGGCAACATTTAAGCTCAGTTCAGAATAAAGAAGCCAGTCAAAGGAATATGGAGGAGGTGAGTGCAGAGAAGGGAGAGTGGGCAATCTTCCCAGGAAGAAGCTACAGCTAGTGAGAATGCCTGAGCATGGTGTGTTTGACAAATAAAAATAGGCCCAGTATGGCTCGGGTGTAGTGGGCTAGGAGAATAGGACAAAATGAGACCAGAGAACCATGCAGGGGCCAGATGTGAGAGCTGACACTGATGACAGAGGAAGCAAACTATACCCTCCCTGATGGCAGCAAGGCAAAGAGGCATGTTTCTTGTGGGCTAAGGAAGGGAGCCGAACAAGGGACACAACTCAAGATGTCTATCTGGAGAAACAGGGCACCTATGCCACAGTTGACTACCAGAAGCTAAGACCTGGGAGGGACAGTGGTAAAGCCACTAGCCATAGAAGACATGACCCATGTCAAGGGACTTCTAGCCAAAGTCCTCAATGGGAATTGGCAAAGAGCCCACAGAAGCATTCAATGGAGAAATAGAATTGGTATTTGACATTGGCTGCACCCCAGAAGGCCCCAACTCTGATTACATTTGTACCAGGTTAATGAGTCTTTTTTTGCTCCCTTAAGTTGCACCCCTCCACTAATCCCAGAGGGCCCAGAGACAACTAGGGAGTGGGGGAGCAAAGCAGGACAACGAGGAACAGACCACACCCCATCCCCACAGTGGGTTCTCAGCCTGAAGTGGACTTGATGAAAGTAGAGGCTAGGAAAGAGAGATGAGGGAGGGAGATTTTTTTTGGTTGTTATTATTTTGGTTCTTTTTTAAAGTTTATTTATTTTGAAAGAGAGAGAGAGCAGGAGAGGACAAGCAGGGGTTGGGTAGAGAGGACAGACAGAACCCAAGCAGGCTCCTTGCCATCAGCGCCATCAGCACAGAGCCTGATGCAGGGCTGGAACTCACCAACTGCAAGATCGTGATCTGGGCTGAGATCAAGAGTCGGACGTTTAACCAACTGCACCACCCAGGTGCCCCGATGGAGGGAGCTTTAAAGGAAGTAAGACATTGACATTTTTGACATTAGACTAGACTGGAATTTTTATTACCTGAAAAAAATGAGTTACAGGGTGCCTGGGTGACTCAGTCTGTTAAACGTTGGACTCTTGATCTCTGCTCAGATCATGATCTCATGATTCATGAAATCAAGACCCATGTGGGGCTCTGCACTGACAGCGTGGAGCCTACTTAAGATTCTCTCTCCCTCTTTCTTATTCTCTCAAAATAAATAAACTTAAAAAAAAAAAAAAGAATATAATTCCATAATTATTTAGGGTTCCCAGAAAAACTGTGGGGCCAGAGGATTCCTCCTACAGAGAAACTGATAACCAAAAACATCACAATGGATTTCTTGGAGCAGATGTTTTCTTCCTTTTGTTTGTATTTTTTTTAATGTTTATTTTTGAGAGATAGCGAGAGACAGACAGACAGACCACAAGTGGGGGAGGGGCATAGAGAGAGGGTGATACAGAATCTGAAGTAGGCTCCAGGCTCTGAACTGTCAGCACAGAGTCTGACGTGGGGCTTGAACTCATGAGCTGTGAGATCATGACCTGAGCTGAATCGAACGCCCAACCAACTGAGCTACCCAGGCACCCTGTTTGTTTGTATTTTCTAATTTTTCTCTAATGGTATTGGTTTTTTTATTTTTTTGACAGAGAAAGCATGCGCATGCACGTGGGGGGGGGGAGGGGCAGAAGGAGAGAGAGGGAGGGAGGGAGAGAATCTTAAGCAGGCTCCACACTCAGCAGAGCCTGATGTAGGGCTTGGTCTCACCATGGTGAGATCACAACCTGAGCTGAAATCAAGAGTCAAACACTTAACTGACTGAGACACCCAGGCGCCCTTCTCTAATGATACTGGTTTAATAAAAGTTTTGTGTTTTATTTTCCTAAAGAAGTTACTATATTTAGTTTGACAAATAGACTTCACAGTTCAAATGACATTTGAGATCATTATTGAAGATTGTTATTTTTGACAGGCAGCAGCAGCATGTGGAGGGTGCTGGTAGGGGATGTGGCCCAGAGCATGTACCCAAGAAAGAAGGGTGTTCCATTAGGCTGGAGTGTAAATGTAGGGAATCGTGGTAGGTGAAACCAGAGGTTGTGCTAGAATTAGGTACCTTTGCATGCAAGTAAACAAAATAAGTAATGGAGGGTTTCTGATAGGGGTAGAACCCAGAAAATCCTGACCAACCAACCAACCCTCAGAAAGAGGGGGCTCTGGGGGCACCCAGGTGGCTAGGGTGGTTAAGCATCCGACTTCGGCTCAGGTCACGATCTCATGGCTTGTGGGTTTGAGCCCCACATCGGGCTCTGTGCTGACAGCTCAGAGCCTGGAGCCTGTTTCAGATTCTGTGTCTCCCTCTCTCTGCCCCTCCCCTGCTCACACTCTTTCTCTCAAAAATAAACATTAAAAAAAAGAAAGAAAAGAAAGAACGCCCTCTGCCACTACAATCATTTTAGCATCAGACCAAGTTTTAGAAATTTTTATAATCTTGTTACATTCTCCTTCACCCATCTTTTTTTGCCAAGTGATTCCTGTTTATTTTGCCTTTCAGTTTTTCCAGAGAAAGTAAACTGGATCTGTGTGGCTCATGCAAAGACCACAACTGAGCCAGGCAGGTAAAAGTAACTCTAAAAGGCAGAGGAGGTGAGAAAAAAAAAGAAAAGCCAGAAGCCTTTTCATGTTAACATTTTATTTAAACCAGTACAAGCACCATGCTTAACAGAAGACTGTCCAAAATAAACATGCAATATGAACTAGCAGAGACTGAAATCACAGCTTAAGAAGTTGTGCCAGTTGTTGATTTTGTTAAATGATGACTGGGAACTGTTAAAGTTCACAAGACTAAACCATTAATGTTTCAAGCCTCCTGAATGAGATTATATTGGACCATCTAGGTCAGTGGGAACTGCCCTGGCAAGTTAGTGATCTCAAACAATATTCAAGTAATATACGTGTATGAACTATATTCCAAAAAGCAAGAAAACACAGTTTCTATCACAACCTTAACATAGTTGTTTTGAATATTAACAGGAACATGGTCACGGATTTGAAATGTCAAATGGCATAACAAGAAACAAATTTCTCAAGAATATTCAACTTGGGACCATTGATGTTAAGTGGCCTATAAGATTTACATTCTTCCAGAAATACAAAATGAGATTTGTCCAGAAATGTTTGAGACACTTCTTCACATAAATTGTAAAGGCTCAAATTCTGTAGATTCCAGTATTATCAGTCTATTGAACAAACAGGGAAAGCAACCGTACTAAGAATATTTGAATTGATAGAATACAAGTTACTCTCTACTTCCACCAAATATCAGCATTTAAACTCTTATGAAAATATCTATTCATCACTAGTCCACATTATGGATTAATGACATTGCTCAGGTTTTAAAGGAGTCCAAACATTTTTTTAAGTATACCTTCCTTACTATCTATATACGTGGGGAATAAAGACAGCCAAATTTAATTTGGCAATAAACTCCTCTAACTGGAAATTTTTAAAGTGTCGGACCAAGATACAGTTTATGGCTACATGTGACTCCTGAAAATAGGAGATAAAAGGGGACAGAAAAGTGCTGACAGACATTTTGCTACAAAGATTATTTAGTAATGATAAAAAATTTAGCAACACCCTCTTAAACAAGAGTATGTTTAACTGCACTAGGCATTTGGTAAACTTTTTAGAAACAGACAATTTGAACATTTATTTTAGAAGTCAATTAAACAAAAACAGTCTAACAACCTTTCTCCTAACATGATTGCTTCAATACCAGAATGAAGTGAATACTACTCAAAATGACATTTTGGAATTTCAGCATAGTAACCTGAGAACAGTTTTCTTCATCTGTCAGTTATGCTGCCACAAAACCATACTAAACACATGCCAGAATTACTAGTTGGGTCTATCGTTACATTGGATGCTATGCAGAACTTACTATGCAAGGCCAACAATTTCAAAACTAATGCTGACTTAGAAGACCATGAAGGAGGTTCCCAGGAAAAAAAGCTGATGCCAACAGGGAAAGATTAAGATATGAATGAGAATAGCTGCACCAGAAAGCTATGGAATGTAAAAACTGCAATTGTCAAATCTGGAGTTACTTTTTGAGAGAAGGCAGAAAAAGAGAGCAAGTAGAAATATACTTGAAAAGAACAATGCAAAAGTTTGATTAGATGGAAAGGAAATTTATACAAAAGTCTGAGAACACTCTGGAGCATACAATTTAGAAGTCTCCCTAGAGGACAGAGGGAGTAAAAACACATTCTACTGCTTCCCCAGTCTTATTTACTGTCTTGTAAAATACATGTTATAGACAAGGAATCAAACAAGGTCAAAAAAGCATGATTTATCATAGCTCTTTGCCCCTGTTAGAGAACAGGGGAACTCAGTTCTGTTTATGGAGGTCAGTGAGGACTTTCAGTTTAAAAAAAACAAAAACAGGCAAGACAAAAAAGGAACCTCATTAAAAAATACATTCTTGCAGCACTAGTTTCTCTTATTGCTGCAAACCAGGTGAAACGAAATCTCATTTCCTTCATTTAAAAACATTAAAAACACTCTCCATTCACTTGGGTTATATCTGCATTTCTACAGAATTAGAAGCATTATTCTCCAATATCAAAATAGCTGTTTAAAGAATTCATAAACTTCCTGGGTAAAGTTCTCTCTCTTTCTCTTTCTCTCTCTCTCTCTCTCTTGCTCTCTCCAGAAATTGGAATAGAGAATCTTTCCCATTCGATAACCAAAACAAATGCCCACTCTAGCACTTTCTCATCTCCAACTAACTTCCTATTGCTTCCTGTTTTTTAGATTAGTGAAGCCAAACAGCACTGGCAACAGAAGATTCAATATTGTGGAAATTCCAACTATCTTCACCTCTTTATTAAAGTTGGCACAGAAATCTCAAAAAGAAAATGTAAAGAATGGATGAATGGAAAATACGCCAACATAAAAAAATGCCTTTCTAGTTTTGAAATGACTAAGACATTCTTAATATAAGAATCTGCTCACCAAATTTTATTAGTCTTTAGAGTCTCAACACTGTTTGTCAAATTAAGTTCAACACTTACTTACATGTTGTTAAAGTACACTACATATTAGAATCCTTGCTTCATGCCAAAGATGCCAACAAGACTGACATACAGTTTAGAATATCTTCTGACATTTAGGATAGAAGATGCAATTTCTATTGATGTGTTAATGTTATTAACTCTGGCCAAGGTTTTAAGATAAATAATTTTTCCTATGGCACAAAACTAATCATAAATATACCCAAAGTTACAACTCTCAACTGCCATATATTCACCAATGCAAGCAGATAGTTGGAATTTTAAAAATATGAAGTTGATTTTATTACAAATTTCAGATAAACACATTTAGAAAATTGTTTTACTTGGACCCTTTACAAAAGTATTAATTTCACCAAATCTGGAATACTGGCAGTGTAAAAGTCTTAAACTAACTTTAAAGCTAACAAATCAAAGGCACAGTATTAACACTTAAAGTAACTAGTGTTCACAGGACAACACTGAGAGGTGCTTTATAATTAAAGTGTTATCAACCTAGATCCAAAACTATCTAGCTATGACACAACCAGGAATGAAGCCCTTGATTAGTTCCCAACCTATCAATTTCCAAGACTAAGATGCTATTTTCTATTAAGAAGAAAACCTAATAGTCATAACTATTATAACATCTAACTCCCAGACCTTAAGAATGAACGGCTGATGAACAAAGTTTCTGGACTTGATTAAAAAGATACAGGAAACCAGAGAAGGCATGAACTGATGAAAAATGTACTTGTAATGTAGATTATACTACAGTAAATTACTTTTCATGGCTCAAAATTGGGTCATTCAAGTCTTTTACCCCAAATTAATTTCAAAGATTTGACAAGTGATAATACGCTATTTTCATATATAAACTGCTAATATCCAGTATTTGTCAAAAGGAGGCAACTGTTGTCTATCACAATCTAATACCCACTTTCCAATAGTGTCTGTAAATAGTAACAAATTCTGAACCATAAGTTATAGAAATTAGTCACAAGAGTGCAAAAAGTCCCTGGAGAGAAGTAGTCCACCTAACAATTACAAATATAAGGAAACACTTTACAAAGTTTCATTACTATGAAGATGATTTCCCCTTTGTTCAAACTTTGAACAAACGAAGAATTTTTCTTTACTGCAGGAAACAAACTGTAAGTAACAGTGCATTTTTAGGCATAAGTATTTATGTCTGGTTCCAGTATGGTCAGGTTAATACATAAATACTTTAGAAACACAGAAGTTCACATTAGTGGAAAAATCCAAGTTTCTCACGTAACCATTCTTCAGTTAGGTCTTCGGTGTTTCTTATTTCAAATACCTTAAGAAAAAAACCTTACGTCATACTTTAACACTCTCAAAAATATATATATGAGTGATGAATATCAAATTCTCCTTCCTTTCATTCATGTTGGTCATGACTTATCTATGTAAATTAGATATACCTTTACTTTTTTTATTTTTTATTTTTTAAAGTAATCTACACTCAACATGGGGCTCGAACTTAACACCCGTGAGATCAAGAGTCACACGCTCTACCAACTGAGCCAGCCAGGTGCCCCAACCTTTACTTTTTTAAAATGCTGAGTACTAAGTTACCAAAGTTTAGCAATCAAGATGGCATAAAACCAAAACTCTCTTAAAAGCACAAATCTACAAATATTCTAAAAGAACAGTTCTGTACATCTTACCCACTAGAAGAGATACCCCAAGTATACACAACTAAAATCAATCAATTAGTTAGGAACCGGAAGAACATACACTGGTCTTCCATAGTTGGAGGAAATACAAGCTGTAGAATGTTTTGATAAGGACGGACTACAGGCCCACAGCCACAAATCTCTGTACACACACAGGCTGGGGAAGTATAATGGCTATAAAGAAACAATGTAATAGAGCAGAAAGGATGGGATTGAGGCCAGATGTGGGTTTGAATCCTAGCTCTGTCATTTACTATTATGCAACCTTGGGCCAGTCTTTCATCTTCTGAAACTCAATTTTCCCACCTACAGAACAGGAATATCACCATCAACCTCACAGTGTCGTGGTGAGGATTCAATGTGATTATTTGTAAAAGTCACTTATAAATTGTAATGCCTTAATTCCAGCACTTTATGGTGTGTGTGAGATTAGAACAGAAATGAGGCTGTCCTTCTTAATCACCCACCCCTTAGATCAACTCCAGGGTGTTCCTATGGTACAAATGAGAAAAAGTAGGGTCTATAAGTTGGGGCTGTCAATGACAATCACATGGGCTAAAGGTAAAAGCAGGGGGAATGAAAGACATCTCCTGGATTGATGATTAAACACCTAAGGAGAAAACACTGATGCTGTTCTTAAAATAAAACCTGAAAGGCAATGTTATTTAATATTATTTCAGTGATGTAATGGTCCATTTCAAAACCTTAAAGGTACACACTTTTACAACTCAAACTAATACGTGGAAGTTAAATAAAGTTTGAGAACAGGTATCTCTCTTACCATTAAACTTCAAAAAATGCCATAAAACAATGGGGACAGTGGAGGCATAAGGACAGTGTCTCATATAAAACAGAATGTTCTAGTTTAATAAAGCTAGTAAGTATTCTTAACAATTTAACTTTAGACTTGGGAACAAGATAGTTAACTGCATAATGTGGAATTTGTTTCATTTAGACTATGGTAAAGGGCTATGAGAAACTTCAATACTTACTTTTATCTACTAGAAACTACATTACGGAAGATAAAAAAGCTCTCAATAGATTGAATAGTTGCAGTGGCTTTTCTAAAGCTGCCTATATTTTGAATGTGATTTCTTCTAGTTAACTTGTAATTTCCATTCAAAAAACACACTTTGATTAATGACTTGTATCATTCTTTTTTTCAAACAATAAAACTCTCTAAGTTCACTGCTCTGTTCTAAATAACTTTCACCTGCAAAAAAATACTTAACTCTTCAGATTACTTTAGCTATTGCTCTTAAGGGAAAAATACTATCTCAATAAGCAAGTAAAATACAAATACCACCTTGGTTAGTTCAGCTGTTTGGACTAACTTATTCTTACTCCCAGCATACATCATCTGTTGTTCAGGCTTACATCCTGGAAAAGAGATTAGTATAGACATGAGACTTAGAAATTTAAAAAGTGATGAGTTTTCACTTTTTACTTTCAAAAAAATGACACATTTAGGATATTCTTATGCTATTGAGTTTACAAAAAACTTCAGTCTCAGTGTGTATGGGTGTATTTCGAGAGTCTTACATTGCATATTGCCTGCACAAAGCCATAGCTAAATGACAAACAAGGCTGCAGGTCAACAAAAATAAATGAGGCTACATCTCTGTAGATCTTTTACCACCTCATAAATACTTAAGAACTTTTCAGCACTATTTTAATTTTGACATTAAATATCAAGGTCAATTTTATGGATGCCTAACATATATAGGTTTGGGGATGGTGATGGATCAGTGTGGGGAGATGCACCCTGGACAAAAGTTATTATTTTAAGTGCTAAGTAAAGGATACAAATAGTAAAGTTTAGGGTTCAGAGTTGTGGGCATAATGGTGACAGTACTGGGAATTCTGGTTATAATGGATATACCCTGAATAACAATAAGCCACTTTAATATCTAATGTAAGCTACTCTGAAACTATTCTCAAGATTATAGGCGTTATCATCAGTAACTACTATTTTACACATAAACACAAATATATATCATGATTATACATGAAGTTCATGTGCTCACACACAAAACTAAAACAGAAAATGTATGCTGGTATTTTAAAATGTCACTACGTTTCATATTCCTTAAATGTATGTATGATTTGACTGATGAATTACACTTCTAGAAATGTATCCTAAGAAAACAACTTCTTTCTAAGGATGAATTCATGTGCACATGCACACATACCTTTATTTAGGTTAAGTCAACACTTTACATCTTTAAAACAAGCATAAAATTTGTCTTATATAAAAATGGTTTAATTAGATCAGGACGAAATATACTATATAAAGGAATTCACTCACCAACAGGACTGGAGAAAATAAAGCACAGAGGATATGAAACTCTTCCATCATCATGTTGGTATTTATAACTATACACAATGAAGGTTTTTCTCAAGTTAAAGAAACTAAAATTATTGCTCTATTGGAGACAAGTATCTACCGACAAAGTTCTGAAAGAAATACACACCTGGGGAGCTAGTGAGTGGTAAATTTCTCTCTTATCCATTTGGGTCATACCTTTATTATCATTATCTTTCCATAAAAGTATACACGAGCCCCAAAGTTAAGTTATTAAATCATATTATCTCTCAAAAATATATTAAAAGTGTAGATTTAGTATGGAGGTTTTCTTTCTAAATTTTTATTGTAACCACATAATCGAAGGAATTTTTAAAAAAGGAAATAATTCATCCCACTAGTACATCAGCTTCCCATTTTTCTTAGTCCAATATGTGCATACATTTTTTTTTTTAGAGGGACACAGAGAGAGAGAGAGAGAAAGAGAGAGAGAGAGAGAGGAAACATAAGTGGGGGAGGGGTAGAGAAAGTGGGGGACAGAGGATCCAAAGTGGGTTCTGGGCTGACAGCAGACAGCCTGATGCAGGGCTCAAACTCACAAACCCTGCTATCACGAACTGACCTGAAGTCGGACACTTAACTGACTGAGTCACCTAGGTGCCCCCATGCATACATATTTTGATTGTAATCATGGTGTAGGAGAAAATTTTGTAAAATATAGGTCTTTTAAAAATTGAACAAACCAACTTCGTAAATAAAATTCTGACCACTAAAGGAAACAAATCTTTTTAAAGCACCAAGAAAAGGATATCGAGGTTGTCGTTCAGGCAGTTCATCTTTAAGTTCATCTGGTGAAATGCCCTGGCACCATAAAGAAAAAAACTTTTTAAACATTTTCTTACCCATAATACCTTAAGTATATACCAAGTACCCATCTATTAACAGATATAACTTATACCAAGTACCCATTCTATTAACAGATATAACTTCATAACCACATCCCACAACATAAAATTTTAGGTTACTATGTTGTATATAAGCTGAGATTCCTAAACCCTCAAGCCAATGAAAGCCCACACCAGCCCACTCAGTTTAGTTCCACTTATTATCTAAATAGCCATGTTCATGTTCCAGCTGTCAAGAAATTCTGAATAAGATAATAGGCCACTCCTCAAAGGAGCATCTGATTTGGAGAGAGAAAAAAGTTAATTTTTTTTTCAGTCTAAATTAGTTACTTAATTTGACAAACTAAACACTTAGGTTATAGCATTTTAGATTTTAATTACTGGCCGAACAAGTTAGAAGTTATAAAGTTAACTGAGTTTTTTACTGGACGTGTAGCCCTATCTTCGACCACTTACTACATTGGTTTCATTAATGTTTTAAAGAATGTGATTAAATTAGCAAGACAATGTGCTACATAATAATTAGCACATGCTTTTCATGCATAATGAGCATGTATTTAGACTCATTTTAAAAGGACACTAACACCGCATCTTTCAGGCAACAGTAATTGCTTAACTATAAAACTGTACTTAGCTGATTAAACAAACCTCAAGCTCTTCATCCAGTACCACCAGGCGTTTATCCTTATCAATCTTCACTAAAATAAAAATACAGTATAAGTAAACTGTGATTCTAATGTGACCTTGATCTACCCAACCCACAGAGTCTCAGTCCTTTTTCTGGCATCTAAAATTAAAACATTAAGAAACACAAACATCAAACTCATTTGCAGTTTAGTTTATGGTCTAATTAGCTAGCTGTGCTTTTCAAGCAGTCAGCATTTAAAGGCTTTTACCCACAATTCTCATCACCTAATTTGCTTATTTAGAATTTTACATCAACTCCTTACATTTCCTGTGTATCTGAAGAATTTTGTAACTCAAATGCAACTTCCTTGATAATAAAAAAAGGTCTGAAAGGGTGACTATAAAGGAGCGTGGTCTATGTAGCACGGTCAGAACTGCAAAGGAAAAGCGGACCAGGGGTTAGGATAGAACCACCACTAGATTTCCAGCTTCTCCAGAGTCCAGATGTCATAGCACAGTATGATTATTCTGACAGGAAGAATTACCAAACAGCAGTGATATCTACATGCAAATATATGTAACATAACCTTAAGCCAAATTGAAAAATGTTTGGATAATCTATGCCTTTATACTTTTCCATTACTCTGAAATGTTGGCCAGTTTTCGTTTGTAATAACTTCATAGTAAATTCTGTAAGATACAGTAAGATCTGAAATAGCTTTATCTTTTGCAGCAAAATGGCACTGACATGAATGTTCACTTTTAAGAACTGTATGCCTACGTTGTAGTATTTATTTGTAAATAGAACCAACATTCGTGACAAGTTGTCACTGCCTTGTTAATTCACATCTGCTGGATGCCTCTCTATTAAGCATAGTTATAGAGTTCTACACTGTTACCCCCCTGCCCTTCCTTCATCCTCCTAAATCATCACCCACATCCTAAATATTACTTAAAAATACAAAAGAAATCTGCATAACATCAGCTACAGCTCACAGCAGAAGAGGCTATATGCAAATCATTCTTTCCATTGTCAGAAGTTGGTAACACTTAAAAGTACTCTCCATGAAACTGGGGTTCAAGTCTAGAATTGAAATAAGGCCCCAAATCACTTTGAAGACAATGCTGAACATTTTACCATTTTAGGTGCAGGCAAAGGTTTCTGGCTGAGATAGAATGACCAGGAAATTTTTAGTCTCCTGAGAAGTTAAAGGATGGAGCTGGATGGGTCACTACCATGACCAGGTGACTAAGATCATCTTCTCCAGAGCTGTGTAGGCAGCTGAGGAGGGAGGCAGGACACTCCACCTCTGTTCTATGATAACAAATATTACTTATTTTCTAAAGTGACCTAAAAGCAAGGGGGAGGATTAAAACAGGAGGAGGCGGGGCGCCTGGGTGGCTCAGTCGGTTAAGCGGCCGACTTCGGCTCAGGTCATGATCTCGCAGTCCGTGAGTTCGAGTCCTGCGTCGGGCTCTGTGCTGACAGCTCAGAGCCTGGAGCCTGTTTCAGATTCTGTGTCTCCCTCTCTCTGACCCTCCCCTATTCATGCTCTGTCTCTCTCTGTCTCAAAAATAAATAAACGTTAAAAATAAATAAAATAAAACAGGAGGAGGCATATTATTTCCTAAAGTCTCAGTTTATTCAATGTAGCTATAAGATAAAAATCAACAAAGACCATGTAACTGAGGCAATCACTTTTAGCTTACTTATGATGGCAGCATTGTTCGTTTCTTTGCGAAAACGAAACTTTCTCAGCTTTTCCACTAAATCTTCAGCAACATCACAAACCACCAAAGACTCACTCTAGAAAAGAAAAAAAAAAATGTATAAAATGCCATGACTTCAATACATGTACATGTGAAAGTTATAAAACTTAATACCTTTAAAAACATACTGACATCTACATATGTCACAATTAAGTGAACATGAAACACCTGAACACTTAGAGCTTTTAAATCTACCAACCTTTATCTACATTAATCATACACATTTGCTCATCTAATGTGTAGGCTATGCCTTAACTTTCTCTTTGGCTAATAAATATCTCAAAGAACTAGATATAATAATGTGCAATTTCATCAGAACCAGAGAAGGGAAGAATACAGGAAAAGTCAAGGATCACTGCTGTTAGAAAATACATTTTTGCACTATGCAGGAAGAACAAGAAAAATCATCTTTATTGTACTTAGAATTAATAAGACCTTGGTTCATTTTTGTGTCTCGCAACTGTGAAAAAATACAAATAAACAAAAGTAAGAAAAGTAAGTCACAAGAGTAAATACCAATACCATTTTATATCTTAACTAAATTACTGTGGGGATTAAAAAAAGAAGTTATTGGGGCGCCTGGGTGGCGCAGTCGGTTAAGCGTCCGACTTCAGCCAGGTCACGATCTCGCGGTCCGTGAGTTCGAGCCCCGCGTCAGGCTCTGGGCTGATGGCTCAGAGCTTGGAGCCTGTTTCCGATTCTGTGTCTCCCTCTCTCTCTGCCCCTCCCCCGTTCATGCTCTGTCTCTCTCTGTCCCAAAAATAAATAAACGTTGAAAAAAAAAATTAAAAAAAAAAAAAAAAAAGAAGTTATTAAGAATTATGAAAGCAGGGCACCTGACTGGCTCAGTCTGCAGAGCATGCAGCTCATCTCAGGGTCTTGGGTCTGAACCTCACATTGGGTGTAGGGAATTATGAATTCTTAAAAAAAAGAATTATGAAAGCAAAACTAGACGAAACAAATATAAACTATACTAAAAGAACCTTTTACAATCATGAAAAAATGTTAGAGATTCTTCTCCAGAAATCTGGCAAGGCAATGACCTAAAGCACTCTTCTTTTAGTAATGCAAATGTATTACTGATTGAAAACACGAGGACAGAAATCTTTTTTTTCCCTTTCTTAATGTGTAAAACTTTGAACACATAGAAAAGGAGAGAGAATAGTATAGTGGAACCTTAGGCACTATATCAGTTTCAAACATTATCAACACATAGTTGATCTTATTGCATCAAAACCCTCCATCTGCCCCCTATGGAAGTCACATGGCAAAGGCCCAAAGTCATTTCAACTGTATATATTTTAGTACGTATCATTAAAATGATAGTATGTGCCATTAAGAATACAAGGATAATAACAATATCTCACCTTAAAAAACCTAACCATAATTCCAGTCTCAAATAATCAAATAGAATTCAAATTCCCCACATTGTTTTTCCTCCCGCAACAGGTCTGATTGAGTCAGGTACCAAAAGAAGGCCCACATTCTTTGATCTTTTCAAACATGTTTCCCTCTCCTTCAAGAAAATTAGAACATTTCAGAAACCAATGCTAAATACATGTCTCATTATAACCCAAAAAGTTGAAGGCTTCCAATTTTAAGTTAAAATACAAATTTAATAAAAGCCTACTTTTTTGACCCCAGGTTGGGTAAATGAGGGCATAAGTTAAATCAGAAATAGCTATTATTTTAAATTGTCCTTTAATTCAGAACACTGGTAATATGTAAGGTATGACAGACCACAGGATATGCTATTTACAATTAGAAAAGACATCCCATCAATAGGTATTGTCCAATAAATAAGGTCCTATCCAATAAATAAGGAGTCAAGTGCATGCATCCTATTAGTTCTCCTTAGAAAAAGAGATGTTAAGTCATAAGGAGCTTCCTGAAGGTCGTATTCAACCATAGTCTATTTTCAAGAAAAATATAGAAGTCAAAAAGTTAGAATTTCCATTCTCTCTTCAACCAAGGGTAGAACCCATTAGCGAAACTAATAAATATTTTAGATTCTTGTTTAGGCAAAGACCACAACTTATCACAAAAGTCTTACCTTCCAGCTCTGACACTCAGAGCTGCTTGTGCAATCCTGACATTCTGAGGATCAGAAACCAAATGAAAATCATGCTGTGGTTTGATTTACAGAGCTTGTTTTGGCATTTTCACCCCTCCCAATACCATAATAAGGCCAAAAATTCCTTCCTACAAGAAAAGGGACGCAGGCTCAGTCAATTCTAATTGCTTACAGTTAGCAGAAGCATTTAAGAGTAAGTATAACACCCTGCAAACAACTCTATGTGGGTAAATAGCAATATACAGTTAAGCGGAGTGTTGAGCTCGATTGTTCACTTACTGGTTTCTCCAAGTAAGAAACATTTAGTGAGTGTAAGCACCACGGTAAGTGCTAGGAATACAATCATATAAAATAAATAAATAAATAATATGGGCTTGCCCTCAGGGAGCTTCTATTACAGTCTAGTAGAAGACAGACCTACATCAAAAGGATCAGGTAAGGGGCACCTGGGTGGCTCAGTCGGTTAAGGGTCTGACTTCAGCTCAGGTCATGATCTCGCGGTCCGTGAGTTCGAGCCCCGCATCAGGCTCTGTGCTGACAGCTCAGAGCCTGGAGCTTGTTTCCAATTCTGTGTCTCCCTCTCTCTCTGACCCTCCCCCGTTCATGCTCTGTCTCTCTCTGTCTCAAAAATAAATAAACGTTAAAAAAAAATTAAAAAAAAAAATCAGGTAAGAAAGTGTGTATTTGTTTGTACCTGTAGTAAGAACTAGACAAGAGAGACACAAGCTGCTATGAGAACTTAGGACCAGAGAAGAACACTATGGTCACAAAATATTTGCCTGAAAAAGGTATCTGAAGGACCAAAACTGCCTATGCAGAAACCCTTTGATTAAAGTGATCATGGTACATGTAAGATAATGAAAGGCCAGTATGACTGTAGGACAGAGAATGAGCAGGAACATGGTATAAGAAGAGGTTGGTAGGGACTAGACCACATAGGGCCTCGTGGGTCATATTTTGGTCTTTATCCTATGAGCAAAGGGAAGTCACTAAGGAGTTTTAAGCAGAGAGGTGATGGGAAACATGATCAGATTTGCATGCAGGAAACAGAGTGCCAAGATGAATAGAGCAAGACTAGTTACTTGGCAAGACTAGTCCAAGTGAGAGATGAAAAGTAGCTTAGATTGATGAGGAACAAGAGAAGTAGGGAAATATTGCTAAGAACAGTTAACACATTATTAAACACTGTGAGAGAAACATGGTGCTATGCCCTTTACATGCACTTCCCCTCATGCTCAAAATAATTCCTTAGGATGAGTTTGTTTTATTATTCTCATTTTGCACGAAACTAAGGTTTGGAGAGGTTAAGTTCCTTCCCCAAAGTTAACACAACTAGTGAAGCCTGATCTCTTAGACACTCTCTTAACCACTACAAAGGAGCTAATGCCAGACTGGATATTGGAGGGGTGACTTAGGAAAAAGAGTTACCGAGATAACTCCAAACTTCTCACTTGTGTAACAGACTAAATTATACCTTTCACTGAGTTGAGGAACACTGAGGAAAAACCAGGTTTGCAACGAAAGAGAATGAGTTCTACTCTGGACAAACTGAGGTGGCTTTGAAGCACCCAAGTGGGGAAAAGCTTCCTAGAAGGTAACTAAATAGTGGGAAATAGAGCTCTGGACTGGATCTCAGAAGCAAACGTGATACAAATTCACAAGTCTTTCGCTTATAGGTAGGAGGTAATTGAAACTATGAATGTAAGAAAAGATGGATAAAGAAAAAAAAAAAAAAACAGAATGGAAAACCCAGCATTAGACTGGAGCCTAGAACACCTCCATGTGATGTCCAGGGAAGAACAGTCTGCATGGGACACATATGGACCAACAGTAAAAGTAAGAGAAAAACAAGAAGTCAAGGGGAAAGTCTGGGCAAAGCGAAAGCTTCAAAAAGGGGAGAGTAAACTGTCCAGAATGCAGATGAAAGGTCAGTTAAGATGAGAACTGAAGAGTCCCTTGGATTTGGTGACCATGACAAGATCTATTCGAAGGAGATGGGTTGAGAAATGAGTGACAGGTCAGAGATAGGGCAGTGGGGAGCTGTGTTTTGTTTCTAATTAAAGAAACGAGCATATTTGAGCATATTTAAACACCCGATAGGAAAGATCCAGAAAAATCCTTGTTAGGCAATTGATTTAATTCTCCACTTTATTTTCAAGCATGGGGTTCAACCCATTCGAGGACAGAAGCTAAAGCCCCCAGAACAAACAAAACTAAAGCATTTGACAGGCACTTTAAGGCTAAAGCATCAAAGCCTTGGGTCAAAGGTTTCCAGCTGCCCTGACTCAAGGAAAGCAAGGATACGGAGAAATCCCGAGCGGCAGGCCAAGGAAGGAGGAGACAGAAGCTAAGGCGAGGCCGAGAGAATGGAATCTGAATTTCCAAATCCTCCCTGAAAAGGCCGCCAGCCGGAAGGTGCTCAGCGCGGGTCTGCCCCTCAGGCCTGGCCGGGGCCCTGGCAAGAAAACGGCGTTTAGGGGAGCCCTTCGCTGAGCCAGACCCCAGCCCCCTCCGACCCTGCAGTTCAGGAGCTGGCTCTCTCCATCCAGAAGGACCCAGGCGAGGGTGACCCAACCCTACTACTGGCCGCCCCCCAGTCCCAGGATCCGCTGGGCGGGTCGACCCCAGGCCCGGCCGGAGGATGCTGCCTTCAGGCCGGGTGGAAGCGGCTGCGGGCAGAGGCCAAGTCTCTGGCTGTGGGCACGCGCCAGCAGCCGGGGCGGAAGCGGCCGCCGACCCACCCCAGGCGCTGCCCGCAGAGCCTGGCTCCGGCAAACAGGAGAGCCAGGCTGGCTGGCCCGGCCCTCCGGCCCCCGCCCTCCCCGGCGGCAACTCACCATTTTCCTTCCGGCCGTCAGCAGCCTCTCGCCTTCCCTGGGGCCCCTTTAAGAATGGCACGACGACCTCCTCCCTTCCTGCCCCGGCGCCTGGCAGAGTCTCCCCCACCCATCAACGCGCCCGGGGCGGGCCGGCACGTGACGGCGGACGGCGGGAGGTGCGGCTCAAAATTAGCCGGAACGCGAGCGCCCGCCTGCTCTAGCTCCTGCTCCTGGTAAGGGAGGTTCTGTCTCACTGGGAGTGGGCCACTGTGCTAAAAGGCATTCTTCACATTCAAGCCCGTTCCTTGCTCCCCTTTAACTTTCCTCAAACTCTGAGAGCAATTTCTTGGTGACGTGATTACAATCATTTCAATGGCAAATATGTGTGTTGACCAAATTTGAACTCCCTCAAATCTAGGCATGCCTGCCTTTCCTTCCATCCTCTCCAGAACCCCTCCCCAAACCCCTCTCCCCAATCTAGGATTGGTGAATACATTCCTTTTCTCAATCGTGTTTATTTATTGAAATATAATTGAATAATGATTGTTGTCGACATGGTGTTATGAACCACTGCCTAAGACATTTTAAGAAGTTTCTGTAGGAGTTGAACTGATTGGACCAAGCTTATTTTTCAATGTGGTGAGAAAAGTGGTTTCGAAGAAGTAAAGTTTGAACTCTAGAATTCATACAGGTGCCTTCAATATAAGCTTCCTGGGGCAGGATATCATGGTGTTTACAGCATAGTGCTAGCATGGTTCCTGGTCCATAATAAGTGCTCAAATATTTGCTGAATGAGTGAAAGAACCAAAGAAAAAGAAAACAACACAATGGTCCCACCACCATCCTTCTTCATTAGTACTAAGCTAAATTATTAGAATGTTTAAAGTTTGGGGGGGGGGGTGCCTGGGTGGCTCAGTCAGTTAAGCATCCGACTTCAGCTCAGGTTATGATCTCATGACTGGTGAGTTCAAGCCCTGCAGCAGGCTCTGTGCTGACAGTTCAGGGCCTGGAGCCTGCTTCAGATTCTGTGTCTCCCTCTCTCTCTGTCCTTCCCCGCTCACGCTCTGTCTCTCTCTCAAAAGTAAATAAACATTTAAATAAAAAATTAATAAAAAAAAAGAATTTTTAAAGTTTGTATTTAACATTTAAAGTTAACAAATTGTTAGAACATGCCCCCACTGCCATCCTTCTTGGTTAGTACTAAACTGAATTATTAGAATTTTTAAAGTTTGTATTTAATGTTTAAATTTAACAAATTGTTAGCATGTTAGTAAATAACATTAAAACAAGGTTCAAAAAACTGACTTGATACAATACCTATATTTTCTCATCAATTAGAAAAGATAAAAGTATTAATTATTAGAAATTCCACAATTCAACTACATCCTCACAGTGGTCTGCCCCCATAATACTTTTTACAATGAAGAGAGGACTGGTAAGCTTGACACATAGTACCATCCAACAAACGATGGGACAGAAAATGATGTTACTGGTCCATGAGCAATTATATTTAACTTTAAATAGATTCTTCCTCCACCTCCACCTTTTTCCCATCTCCTCTATTTCTATCTATAGGAGGAATTAGAGGAAAAGGTGAGAAAATTAACATTAAGCTACATGACATCACACCCAATAAATAGTGTATCTATTTCCCTTTCATTCTATTCTTTTAACATTTCCCAAGCTAGTCTTTTATTATACCCAAGAGAGGTTGAACTGGGTGTACTGACAAGAAAAGGACACTGTTGAAAATGATTTATTTTATTTTATGGGAGATATAAAATTAATATAGACTACAGAAACTTCAAACTCAGTCTATAGAACATAATTTAACAACAACAACAACAACAACATGGTATCTATGTTAAAGGAGGTTTAGAAATGCCATTCTGGCTTGGGTCATTCACAGAGGTGGGGAGATATGTGTGTGTGAAGTTCCAGAATGTTTTTCCAGAACTTTTCTGCCTGGCTAACCCCTCTAAAAAGGTCAAGAACCTATCAACGCTAAGCTGTGTTGCGATCACTAGAACGTGTTTTGTCCCAGGGAAGCATTTGACTATTGACCAGGGTCAACAGTAAAGGAGAATTCCAATTAAAAATTGAGGGAAGATCAGAACTAAAATAATCTTTTCTGGCCTGAATTTTTTCTAAGTCCGTTATTCTCGGTAACAGCACCTTTGCTAAAGTATGTTTATATTACTTATATATTCCCACCCATTTACTCCATCAATAAATAGTTACTGAGGGCACATTATGTAATCAGCTCTGTCCTGGGCACCAAGATTCAAAACAGACTAAAAATCCCTACCATCATGGAACTAACATTCTAATGGGAGGAGGACGTATCAGGCAATAAGGATAATAAATTTGTAAACACTATTGTATGTTAGAGGGTGATTAGTGTTGGGGTAGGGGAGAAATAGGAAGAGAGATTGGGAATACAGGGGATGAGGGATTTGTGATTTTAACTAGGGTAGTAGTCCTAGTCCTCACTAGGAAGGTCATGTCTGAACACAGATTTGAAGCTGTGGAGATTAGCCATGTGAATATCTGGGGGAACATTCCACACAGAGGGAATAACATTGCAAAGGCCCCGGAGGCAGAAGCATGCATGTTGTTGCCGGGAACAAAAAAGCAATCAAATGACTGGAGTGGATGAGCTGGGTTGAATTGTAGATGAGGTCATAGATAAAATTGAAGGCCTGGGTCCAACAGCCTTGTAAATAATCATAGGGACTTTGGCATTTACGGAGTCAAGATACAGTGTTATTAGAGAGAGACTGAGGAGGGGAATGATGTAGTCTCTTATGCATTTTAGCAGGATCATTCTGACTTCTGTGTCCTTTTAAGAAGATCCTTCTGTTGTTGGTTAGACTATAGAGATAAAGGGATTTCCAGAGGCAGCCAAGAGAGAGTAACCAAGCTGCAGTCTCTTCTTTCTCACTGATTACAACTAAAAGCTCTGGACAGAACATAAAAACAACTACCTGAGGCCTTTAAAGAGTAAATAATAACAAAATAGCCAGTGGATTGAAGAAGGAAAGTGTTGATGGCCTCCTCTTCATCCTGTTTGTGAAGGGTCTGTGATGGCTCTAGGGTTATGGGGATAGCCAAACACATAAAACTTAACACTGGACAGATGAGACTGATGGCAGTTTTTTAGTCACATGTACTCACAGGCTGGGGGAGGGGGACAGCAAATGTCATGCAGGGCTACAGGGAGCTGCCCTTGGGAGCACAGTGAAGAGGCTGTGTGAGGCAGGCTTTGTAGTCTCAAGAGGGTGTGGTGCCCAGGCTGGCAGGGAACTGGAACCTACCACTCAAGGATGAGCAGGCACTGTGTCTGGTCCCCATGATGAGGGTTGTCTGGTTAGGGAACCTTATCTGTGCGAGCAGAGTAGGGAGAACAACTTGCAGTTGGGTCATTCCCAATATCCCTGAATGTCACGGCAGCACATGATAGGAGACCTTAATTTTAGGCCTTACACACCACAAGAAGGCAGATCCTGAAGAAGGACCAGTATGGTGCCAGTGAGTTTTCTAGTTGGTTTTTTTCTCCTTTATTGCCTGAGCAGGATGGATCAGGGAAGAGTGTGTAACAGGAAAATGTGGAAGGAATTACCCCATCCCACCCCAACCCTTTTTTCCTCTCCTCGCCCAGCCCTGAGGGCAACACCAATGTGTTAGCACTGTCTCAGCAGGGCAGGGGCACAGGCACCTCAACCCTGAGAGAAAATCGATGCAAAGAATTTGAAAAGGGGCCCTTGTTGTGCACAGAGTGATGGAGGTATCCCAGTGACTTTTTTTTTCCTACCTTTTTCTTGTCATTTTGCCTGAAGGACAAGCTCAGTCACACACAACTACAGGACAGCATACAGTGCAAATACTCTGGAGATCCGCATCTTTCAGGCTAGAAGAACAGGCAGAGGGGGCCTCTGGGAGCCCAAAGGTGTAGGCGAAGCCCTAAAGAGGACAGATTGAAACTGACACAGGGCACATACCCAAGCTCCACACGTGCAGAACACACCCACAGAAGCATAGCAAAGCCTAGGAGAACTGAACTACAACATAAACCATTGCCAAGACTCAAATTAACCCCAGAGTGGCTCGTGTGAGGGACAGTCCCAAACAGCATAATAAAGACTTTGAAAATTGAGCTGCCATTCTGTATCTTGATTGTGGTAGTGTCCTATGACCTCTATACATTTGTTAAAACTCATAGAACTGTACACAGAACATAATGCATTTTATTGTATGTAAATGAAAATTTAAATTTTAAAAAAGTAAAACAAAACAAAAGAATAGACCATGGGAGATAAAGAAGCAAGAAAACCATTGAGGAGACTACTGCGGTAATCCAGGGAAGACATGGTCTGGATCCACATACAGCCAGTGATTTGGTGAGAAGTGCCCAGAATCAAAAAAATTTTCTGTATCAGGGTTTCTCAGCTTTAGCAATACTGACATTTGGAGTTAAATAATTCTGTGTTGTGGGTGCACTGTGCTATGCATTGTAGGGTGTTCAGCAGCATCCTTGGCCTCTACCCACTGGAGGCCAGTAGCACCTCCCCCGTTGTGAACCAAAAGTGCCCAGATGTTGTCAAATGTTGCTAGGGCACAGGGGTGGGAAATCACCCCCAGTTGAGAACTGTTCTAGGTGAATGTCCTAAGCTTTGGGCCACAGACCATGTACCATATAAATCAACAGTGGCAGCTCAGTTGGGGTGGGCTTCAGGTAGCCTCCTGCCACATAGTATGTATAGATGGCAGAAGCCCAACAGCTAAGACCAAGAGAGGTTTTTACTAGAGGTGCTTGGAAGTTCAATGAGCAAGAAAGAGTTAAGTTCTGCCAAGGTACTACAAGATTTTTCACAATTCCTGTCGTCTATGGGACCAGACCTAAATTGCACATTCATTCAGTTCTGTTGTACAGTGCCTGTCTCAAAGTTATGATGCTTATTATGTTCCTCCTACTGGTGTCCTCAAAATAGAGATAAATTTGCTCTTCCAAGAAATAATGTGGGCTAGAGAAAGGCCATATAAAATGAAAGGGTTAGTAGCTCCAAGAAAAATATATAATGCAGATAATAATTTTTAAAACCACATTCATATTTTCCTGCATTTCTCTTCTGAGACCTTCTTGGTCAGTCAGAAGCATGTATAAACTTCAAAGGATAAATAGAACTGTGATGTTGGGAACGCAAAAGAGAGCAAGCAGCTTTCAACTGCCAAAATGGGATTTTTGAGTCCCCAGAAACACAGTAAACTAGAAAAAGCAGACGCTACAGAGAAAGGTTTTATCAAATTTTAGAGCTCTATTAACATTTCAAAGTCCTGGCCATGGCAAAATTAAAAGTGGCATTTAGTATATGCCATGTGGTAGAGGAAACTGAGGTCATGACAGAAGGCATGTATCTGCCAAGTGGGAAGGAGGGGAAGGAAGTCTTTCCCTTCCAATGTGGTGGAGTGTGACAAGAAGGAGGGGCCTAAGTGCAGCCTTCCGTCAAATCCAACCTGTTCTGGCTTCCCCTCCAGACTGCAGTCTCAGATTGGGAAAGGGGTGGGGCCTGGAAAGGGCTGTAGCATCCAAATAGGTATGGTATTGGAGAACCTGAAGGGACTGGAATTGGTAGCCCACTTTCCCTTTAAGAAAGAAGGAGAGGATTTGCATTTGGCTCTACACCATCTTGAACAGCAGCAATAGTGTTCAACAGCAGAGGTGACTACCCTGAACAAAGACTGCATTTTCCAACCTCCCTTCCAGTTAAAGGTAGACACCAGGCTGAGTTGTGGCCAATGGAATGAGGGATGTATCCTTAGAGTTTCCTTAAATTGAAGTGTTTTCTCATTCTCCCTCTCTTTCCTCCTTCCTTTTTTAAAAAATTTTTTTAATGTTTATTTATTTTTGAGAGAGAGACAAAGCACGAACAGGGCGGGGGCAGAGAGAGAGGGAGACACAGAATTTGAAGCAGGCTCCAGGCTCCGAGCTGTCAGCACAGAGCCTGATGCAGGGCTCGAACCCATGAACCATGAGATCATGACCTGAGCTGAAGCCGGATGCTCAACTGACTAAGCCACCCAGGTGCCCCTGCTCCTTCCTGCTAACAAGAATATGGAAACGGTGGCTAAAGCTACAACAAGCATCTTAAACAAGAGGTGATCTTAGGGATGGGGCTACACATGGTGGAACAAAATAGAAGCCTGAGTCCCTTGCACTCTCACCGATACTCTTGTACTGTGGACACCATAACAGTCCTGGATTAATCTACCTCTAGACTTTCACTTAAAAAAGAAATACTTTTCTATCTCCAGTGAGATACTGGTATGTGGTTTTTTTGTTTGTTTGTTTGTTTTCACTTACAGTTGGGATAATTTCTAATAATCCACCTTACTGCAAGTCCTCATGACTATCCTAGTCAGTTAACAATACTTCTTGCCTGGACTTTTAAAAGAATCTGTTTATGGATAGCCCCCTATTCACTCACATCCATCCTAACCTCCTTCCAATAGCTTTTCTACACAGGAGCCTAAGGGACTGATTGGAAATGCAAACAGAATGTCACTCCCTGTATTAGTCTGCCTGACTGCCATAATAGAATACCATGGACCAAGTGGCTAAAACAAAAGAAATTAATTTTCTCACAGTTCTTGAGGCTAAAAGCCCAAGATCAAGGTGCCAGCAGACTTTCTGGAGAGAACTCTCTTGGTTTGCAGGCAGGACTGCCTTCTCACTGTGTCCCACATGGCCTTTCCTCTGTATACACCTGCACAGAGAGAGAGAGTAATCTCTGGTGTCTCTTCCTTTTTCTTTTTCTTTTTTTTTTTTTTTCACAAGAACACTACTCCTATTGAATTAGCTTCCTACCCTTATGACTTCACTTAACCTTCACTTAATCTTACTTCCTTAAAGGCCCTATCTCCAAATACAGTCACACTACGGACTAGAACTTCAGCATATGAATTTTAGGGGGACACAATTCAGTCCATAACATGCTCCTTTTTCAATCATATCAGTGGCTTCTCATTGCTCTAAAGGTACAGCTGTGCAGTTAAAATAGCAATACTCATGTGGTCTGGGCCCTACTTATCGCCACTTTTTATCTCATAGCATATTTCTCCTCCCTCTCCATGCTTTAGTCACATTGGCTTTTCATTTTCTCAGGTGTGCTAGGATCTCTCCCTCCTCAGAGCCTTTGCACATGCTGTAGCTTCTGCCCTAAATGTTTTCTCCCTTCCTGTCCCTTTGCCTGGTACATCTCTATTCATTAGGTCTCAGCTCAATTATCTGTTTTTCGTGGAAGACTTTCCCAATCTTCCTTGTATTTCACCATTCCCCTGTTATATTCCCTCATAGCTCCATGTACCTCTTTTTAATGGCATTTATTATAATTTTGCCTTTATATTTTGTTCAAGATTCTTTGGTTAATGCTTGTCTTTTCCATTAGATGATAAATTCCATGAGAACATAGCTATATCATTTTTGGCTTATTATTGCATCCCTAATGCCTTCTACAGTGTCTGGAACATATCTGACACTCAAACAACATTTTCTGAATGAGTAGGTAAGAGGTTAGTCATGTAGAGATGGTTCAAACAAGGAACTTGTTCCTTCAAACAAGGAACTTGAACTCATAAAGAATATATAGCATGGCAATTGAGGATTTGGGGTGGTGGAATGAAATAAGATATATGTTTAAAAGTAAAAGATACGTGTTAAAAAGAATTGTTTGCCTGTACTGTGTATTGTGTATTATGTGTTAGAATCAATGTTGGAAACAATGTTTGAATGGTTGTAGCAGATACCTAAACGGGAAATAAAGGCTTGAATTAAATTTGTGTTAGTTCCTGGTTTTTTTGAGACTTTTTCAGTGTAAATCAAGTTGAATCTCAGTTTTCTCTACTGCTGGTTTGGGATTTGACTTTCATGGCCTGGTTAGTGAATTATCCTTGTTCAGCTGTTTTCCATCTTCCAATATGTGCTGTTCTTATTTTATTTCCTGTTTTTGTTGACTTATTATTTTTTTTACATCCCTTTACTGTAGTTTTAGTGGAGTTTTGGGAGAGAGCAAAATTATAGGCATATTTTTAATATACTACTTTACCTTGGAACTCCCTCTGTTTATTATGAAAACTCTTTATTGTTTATTGCAATAAAATTGCCTTTCACATTGGCCGAGATTTTTGTTAAGTGACAATATCAAATGATTGCAAAACTGAGGATGAAAGGGTGGGAGCAAAAATCGGTACAATATTTCTGGATAACACTGTTTCTCCAAAGGCTTAAAATGTACATACTTTTTGAACTAATATTTCCAACTCTAAGAATTCACCTACGGAAATGATTTAGCTTTACGATTGTTCACTGCAATGTTGTTTATGATAATAAAAAATTGTGGGGCACCTGGGTGGCTCAGTCAGTTAAGCATCCCACTTTGGCTCAGGTCATGATCTCAACGTTTGTGAGTTTGAGTCCTGTATCTGGCTCTGTGCTGAGAGCTCAGAGACTGCAGCCTACTTCGGATTCTGTCTCCCTCTCTCTCTGCCCCTCCCTCTTTCCCCTCCTCCTCCCCCCATCTCAAAAATAAACATTAAAAAAAAAAATCAGGGGTGCCTGGGTGGCTCAGTCAGTTAAGTGTCTGACTCTCCGTTCCATTCCAGCCCAGATCATGATCTCACCGTTTCGTGACATGGGGCTCTGTGCTGACAGTGTGGAACCTGCTTGGGATTCTCTCTGTCTCTCTCTCTCTCTCTCCCTCTCCCTCTCTCCCTCTCTGTACCTCCCCCAACCCCCTCTCTCTCAAAAATAAATAAAATTTTTTTACATATTTAAAATATTGTCCAACCATAAATAAACTATATAATTTCACAAATCATATATGTAGTTGTTAAAAATTATATTGTTGAAGCAAGTTTCTTACACAGCACTACTCCAGAGTGTACACAATACATGGTCATTTGCCAAGATATATGCGAACCCTTAGAACAAATTTAGCTCGTGTTTCTCTAGCACTAATTTTACTAGTGATTTGGGAGTGTGGAGGGGCTACTAGTGATCCATCCCATGGTCCTCTGTCCCTTTCTTCCTTGATAACAAAACTCTGATTTGTAGCAAGGGATGTCGCTGCTGAGAATAAAAGATTACATTTCCCTGTCTCTGTGGTAACTGGGGGTGGCCTAAGGGCTAAACACAAACCTATACGAAGTCAATGGAGTTGTGAGAGACTTCTAGAAAGGCTACCTTGATGGAGTTGACTGTATGGGGATGAGGAGAGGAGACGAGCATTTCGCTCCTTTCTTTACTTAAAGGCCTCTGCTCGTTTACAAAAAAATTATAAATACATATTTAAAATTATTATTAAAGTAAAAATTAATACAAATATTCAAATATCTAATTCAATTTGAGGAGTGTAGGGAGAGGAGAAAAGGAATGGGATGTGGGAGGGCAGTTGATTTGCTTCTATGAGAATCTTGATAGGCAACGCTAATTTTCCTCTATCATGAAATCCAACTTGAAAGGCTGGCAAGGCTCATAAACTGCTTGCGAGACTCCTTTCGGTGTTTCGTATAATTGTAACTTTTCTAGATAAAATAAGAGCAGGTGTGGGGTTACTTCACTTTGTAGAACCCAAAATGCAGGCTCTCCTCCTCCCAAATTTGCCGCGGATCTCATATGCGGGATTTAGACTCTATGACGTGGATTTCTCACTGTGCCTCCTCTCTGTGCCATCAGAAAACCTTACCTGAGCCTTGGACAGAGATGGCCGGCTTACGTGTTTAGAATTTGCCGCAGAAAAGCCTTGACCTCTAGGACAGACAGACGCTCGCTGGGTACCAATCCGGTGAGTCGAGCCAGGCACCGCCCCTCTGCGAAGCCAATAGCTCGGGACGGAAGCAGTAGAGGCGGGGCCAGCCCTGCAGGCACCGTTGTGATTGGCACGCCGGCTCCCGCAGCCTGAGAGGTTGCCCCGAAGACTAGCCGGAGAACCCGGGGCGAGTGCGGATCTACAAAGTTTGTCAGCTCCGGGGCGCCGTAGTGGCTTTTACCCCAGCGGGGTGGGCTGGGCTGTGTGGCTGGAGCTCGGCTCAGTTTTGGACATCCTGATGGCCGCGGTGTTTCTAGTAACGCTGTATGAGTATTCGCCGCTTTTCTACATTGCGGTGGTCTTTACCTGCTTCATCGTGACCACTGGCCTGGTATTGGGATGGTAAGTGCCCCGTAGTTAGAAACAAGGAACACAGGGGCGGACCGCTGGGGCGTGGGGTCGCGGAGAGCAGCGGGCGGGGGGCGGGGGCGAGCATCGGAGGCGGGGCGGGGGTGCTGTGGGGCTGGGGCGCCTGTGGCTGTGGGGGAGCTGGTGTCGAGAACTCCTACTGGCTGCTGGAGGAAAACTAGGTGCGGGGCGCACCTGCATCGCTGCTGTGCATCACTGTGCCGTCCCTGTCTCTGCAGGCATCTGGGGGTGGTGCCGGATTGAGGTATTTTACCC
Source organism: Prionailurus bengalensis (assembly GCF_016509475.1). Lineage (NCBI taxonomy): Eukaryota > Metazoa > Chordata > Mammalia > Carnivora > Felidae > Prionailurus > Prionailurus bengalensis. The sequence goes on from NC_057355.1 coordinate 102,566,469, forward strand.
AGCTTTGTGTCTAGCAGTTCGTGAGGGCCTCGTCTTGGTGTTGGGATTGAGTGCTTGTCCAGCAGGCTTCTGTCCCGGATTGGGGCCTACTGTGTGCCCAGAGTGAAGTCAGTCACCTGCGCTACAGTGCGCCGACGTGGACAGTAAACACAGTTGATTGTTGTTCTGACCAGAACTGAGCACTTGGCCTCAGATCTTTCAGCGTAACTCTGAACTCTGTTACCGTTTGAGAATTTAATGGTCTCTAGATAAATTCCACGCCATTTGGAGTAATATTTAGTCGAAAGAGTTATGAAGTCACAATTTTAGAGATAGAAAAGACCTTTGAGATAAGTTATATTAACGCGTGGGGACAGTTTACCCATTGGAGACAAGGAGAATAGACTGTTAGATAATCCCTGAGCCGTTCTTCTAGCTCAGAGATTCTAAAATTTCTCTCTTGAGGAGGTGCCATTGTATCATGTTTAGAGAAGCCTTATGAATACAGCTAGTTGAAACCATCTTTCTAATTCATCCACTGAGGAGAGAAACATGGGCGAGATTTTGAAGAATAAGTATTTTGAGAAACAAATGGAGTTAAATGTTTATGGTAGAGAATAGAATGCATTTCAGAGATACAACATGAGCAGAGGGGCAGAGGAAATGTGTTATTGAATAGCTCAGCCTGTGTAAAATGAGTTTTAAAATAACCTGTGGTCACATATATGGGATTACTGTACAGACAGGAAACAAGCCCCCTTCCCTTTTTTAACATTTATTTATTTTTGAGAGACAGAGTGCGAGTGGGGGAGGGACAGACAGCGAGGGAGACCCAGAATCTGAAGCAGGTTCCAGGCTCTGAGCTATCAGCACAGAGCCTGACGTGGGGCTCGAACCCACAAACCGTGAGATCATGACCTGAGCCAAAGTCAGATGCTAAACCAACTGAGCCACCCAGGCACCCCGGAAACAAGCCCTTTTTAGTTTCTGAAACTATATGCCATCTTTCAAAACTAAGCACAGTTTTAACATTTCCATACTGTTTCCCACTCTGCCAGCAGTAGAGCACAAAATTCCTTGTTTGTGGTAGGAGAAGACTAAGACGAGTCTTAACACAATGTGTTATTCTTGGTTCATCAAATTTTATTGCTATTGTTCATTTCAAGAAAGTTTGTAATTGGATTTACAACTTGGTTGCCCAAGTGAGAAAAGCAGTCTTTACACAGGATTTCTTAATGACTATAGTGTTAGTATTATTCCCTTAAAGAAATGTAATTTTCTTCCATTAAATGTAATTTTCTTCCAATAGGTAACTAGTTGATCACTGCATTATATCCTTAAATTTTAATTTTCAGTAGGCCAACTAGTTAGATATCTTAGATATCTATCTATAGTATTGGGAAGAGAAAAATGAATGAGGGCCGTATTGATAATGACAGTGGCATCTGTGGGTAAAGGTAATCAGGAACTTCATGTTTATAGTGGTTAAGAAACAGACTTTGGAGTCAGACGGGCCTAGATTCAAATTCTGGCTCTGCCCAGTTTTAAGATTTGTTTTGAGAACTTAATGATTGCCTAACCACTCCACTGAGGTATGACTTTGGAAGGGTAGAAGGCCAGGTAATTGTAGAATTTTTGGAAGTCTGGGCTATGCATTGCTGAGGCCACAAGACCATGTAAGTGCCAGTCACTTTCATTCTGATTTGGACCTAACCAGTTATCTTGAGTCTTGGTTCCCTGTACCTTGGTTAGCTTTGCCCATGTAGATCAACTTTTTACTAGTGTTTATTTGCTAACCTAAGCCAAGGCAACAGATTCATTGAGCAGAAACAAAGAAAACCATTTAGATATCACAAAAGCAGCTTTCCAATAGTACCCCAGACCGAAGGTAAACTCATTAAACCACTGTGCTTTTCACCCGTTATTTCTTTTTAAAGTTTATTTATTTATTTTGAGAGAGACAGAGAGTACATCTGGGGAGGGGCACAGAGAGAGGGGGAGAGAGAATCCCAAGCAGGCTCTGCACTGTCAGCACAGAGCCTGATGTGGGGCTTGAATCCACAAAGCCGTCAGATCATGACCTGAGCCGAAACCAAGAGTCGGATGCTTAACCAACAGAGCCACCCAGGCGCCCTCCCCCATGTCATTTTTTTTAACCTCCCCAAATATAATCCCTGTTGGTCTTGTGTCTTCGCTGTAATGGCTGTTATCTCAATACTACTCTGATTTTCTTTCCCACTGCTTCTTTCTACTGTTCTCCTTGTCTGCTTGCACTGTGTGGGAGTGGAGAAAAAACAGGAACATCTGACTATTGGGATCCCAATAGCAATGGCCAAAAATCATGCCACTGAGAGTATGGTATTTCTATTTAACTCGGTGGTGGTTTCTGTGAGCTCTAGTAGCTTATTAGGCGCTTGCTATTTGCCAGGCACTGTACAGAAAGGAGACCAAAATGCCATACCTCCTTTAACAGTTTCAAATAACGAGGGACCCCGACGCTGCAGCTGCTCCCTGTTTCCTCTTGACTACAGGTCATGAAGCTTTTGTCCCTCAGCTTTGTTGCACCTCTTTATATTCTGTTATGTGAATCTGGGACAGAACCTCTAAACCACATTTCTTCTTTGCTGGCTGGCTGCCAAGCAGGCTTTGCCAGCAGGGGAGGGGGAATGGAAGGCTAGAGGACACCAGGCCTTGCTGCTTCCTGTGTGACTCTTTTTCTTGTCTGTCTCACCACAGAGATAGTGCCTCACTCTGCCATTAACAGTTGGTCCCAGTGTTTTCAGTTTATAGTTTTGCACTCTCTTAGAACCGCCTATCACACCCCTTCAAAGATACCAATACCTTTCCTGAGATCTGAGCCCCAGCTCCATGGGGGTCCTTCTCCAAACTTCTAAGCTGTAGTAACTCTCCTCTATTACTGTTCTAGGAGTGATAGCTTCTTCCTACTGGTACTACTTCTATGATAGTCACTGTCCCCTTTTTGCTTTTACAGTTCTTCAATATCTGGTTAACAATTCTTCATATTAAATTCTCTCTGTTAGGGGTGCCTGGGTGACTTAGTTGGCTAAGCATCCAACTCTTGATTTTGGGTCAGGTCATGATCTCACAGTTTGTGGGTTCAAGCTTCGCGTCGGGCTCCACGCTGACAGTGCAGAGCCTGCTTGAGATTCTCTCTCTCTCTCTCTCTCTCTCTCTCTCTCTCTCTCTCTCTGTCTCTCTCAAAATAAATAAGTAAACTTAAAAAAAAATTCTCCCTGTTAAAATAACTGGTGTGCTTTTGGTCTCCTGATTGGACTTACAAAAGATATTAATAAAGAAATTGTTACTAAGATTGGGATCCTGGGGGAGAACCTCTCAAAGATGGGCTTCAGAGATTGCTTTGGTCGTGTCTTTAGCTCTTTGTCAATGGGATAAAAGGCCCTAGTAATGCATGGCATGTATTGGCATCACAGTTCATTAAATGACTATTTTTGGTTGATTGTGATAAAATGATTTCTGACGTTAAGTGCTTTGGGGACCTAGTGGCTAAAGTACTTTTTGACTACAAGGACTGAGGGATAGTTAGGTGGTTGTCTGAGACCACTGGAGCCCTTACAGAAAGAAAATGACAAGCTAAGATCTTAAAACACCCAGGTCAAGTCTTAGAGTCCAGAATCAGAGATTCTGTGGTTCTAAAGCACTTTATTTCATATAGCCCCAGAACTAAACATTGAGCATAGTTTTAATTGCGCTGGGAATAGAATTAGGGGTGGGGGGCGGGGAACAGAAGATCCCAAGCAGGCTCCTATGCTGACAGCAGCAAGCCTGATGTAGGGCTCGATCTCATCAACCGTGAGATCATGACCTGAACCGAAGTCCGATGCTCAACCGACTGAGCCACCCAGGCACCCCTGAAATGCCATTTCTAACAGTTTTGTGTTTTCCTCTAGATGGTTCCAAGAAAATTCTTTCCAACGCAAGTGTATTTGGCACCCTAAGCAAATACGAACTAAAGTCATAGCCTTTTCCTAAGGAGGAATGTGGGCTCATTTAGGACACTGAGTGGAAAAAAGTAGAGCCCTTAGACTTAGACTGGAGACATCTAAATTGACTTGGATAAAGCTGAGAATCTTGAAACCCCAGTCATTCTGACTCTCCCTTGTTGGAAGCAGCCTGCTTTCCATGTGTGAGAAAATTGGCCTTCCCTTGCTTGAAGGTCCTGTAATAACCTTGCATAGGGTAATTGCTTTGCAAAGGATGTCTTTACTCAGACCTATCTCTGTAACCTATTGCTATGAGGCCTAGATCTCTTCATGCTCCAAAGGACAGGGACAAAATATAACCTGGTTGGAAAGAGCCTAGCCTTGAAAAGAATTGCAAAATTTTACTAATTTGTATCATTGGGAAGGAGGAGTATGTGTGAGAACAGATTGTAAATAGGTTAGGCCAGGGAGGAGAAACTGTAACACTAAATCAGATAAAATTTATTGATCTGGCTTTGTTCTCAAGAAATTCTGAATCTAAAGTATTAACTCAGATTTGGTTGACTAAAATTTGGACTCAGTGGTGGCCTATATATAATAAGGTTAAGATGGATAAAACTTTCCTGTCATAATGAGGAAAGAATCTGAAGGCTTAGGAAAATAGGAATATTGGACTGGATTTAATATGTGCAACTTGCACACCCACCCACCTCTTGTATCCTTCAAGAGTGCACAGAAGATAGACTTTTCATGAAAGCACTGAGAAATAAATTTCCAAGAGGAGACTTGTATCCTTGAAAATTTCTGTTCTTTGTAGTCTGTTTATGATAGTGGGAGCTCCTGATGTGAGGTCCAGGGGCACCTCACAGGAGTCAGGATTGACTTGTGTTCCATAATGGGTAATGGAGGACAAAGTGGAGATTGTTTTGGCCCACAAGGATCTTTGGCAGTGACTAATGGCTTACAGTGCCTCTAGGAATAAAACAGATGGGTAGCCTACTAAATGCTACATGAACTACATAGGAAAAACTTCATGTCTGGAGCAGGAAACCTGACTTGGGTCACAACAGTGGAGAGTTACCACCTTTCACCCAGTTTATAGATATAAGCCAGTCCATAGACCTGGAGCCTCTAATTAAAGGGGAGATCAGGTCCCCTTGAGGAAGGACCCCATATCCTTCAGTGCTTCCTCAAGGACATAACTGTAAATCATCTGCCAGATCTTCCTTAGAGGTTGTTCTTTCTCAACTGCAAACATGCTCTTCTGTACTCTGTTTGGTGATACTGGGGCTGGGACTTTGCAAACCGCATTTCTCTTGTGCTAGTTTGCCCCCGATTAGGGTCTGCCAATAGGTGATGCTAGAAAGAAACTGGAAGGCTAGAAGAGGAAGAAAGGACTTCCTCTTAACAGTTTGCTTCCTTTTCCTGGTCTGTGTTCCTGCAGCACTCGCCGTTATCCTGGCGGTGGCAGCTGGCCTGAGAACCAGCAGTTTATTTACAATTTACAGTTTTTCCTCGTACCTAGAACTAGCCTTATCGTACACCTCCAGAGATAACAGTACCAGCTGGCCAGCACTCCCACCACCAGTCTGCATGCCACCTCTGGGGGGTCCCTTATCCAAGTTTCTAAACGGCATTAATCCCCACTCTTCCCTTTGTTTCCCCAGTCCGAGGAGGGCAAACTGCTTCTTGCTAGGATACCTCAGTGTATCCTAGTGTTTCAGTCTTCAGTACTTGAACAGTTCTTTATATTAGTATTAAATTCTTTATGTTTAAATAGCAGATGTGGCTTCCAGTTCCTGCCAGCCCTGCCTGATACACTGACCTTGACCATTTCTCATCCCACTTGTCAAATGCAGTAGGTTGTGTGTGTGTGAGGAGGTTGGTGATGAGGCCCACATTCCTCCTTAGGAAAAGGCTATGACTTTAGTTCGTATTTGCTTAGGGTACCAAATACACTTGCGTTGGAAAGAATTTTCTTGAAACCATCTAGAGGAAAACACAAAACTGTTAGAAATGGCATTTCAGGGGTGCCTGGGTGGCTCAGTCGGTTGAGCATCGGACTTCGGTTCAGGTCATGATCTCACAGTTGGTGAGATCGAGCCCTACATCAGGCTTGCTGCTGTCAGCACGGAGCCTGCTTGGGATCTTCTGTCCCCCCCCCCCCCCCCCCCCCACGCTCTCAAAAATAAATAAACAAGTAACAAAAAAAGTACTTAGAAATGGCATTTCAAACCTTCGTAGGGCCTTAAGATCACTTGTTCTAATCCTTCATTTTACAAATAAAGGCACAGAATTTCAGAGATTGTGTCACTTTCCCAAAGTCTTATCGTTAGCACAGTGGTTCCCTCAGAGACAAACATCCTCCCCCCACCAAGGGCTTCCCCATGAATGGTCTTTATATCCTGACCTAGTGTCGGCATCCAGCTAGCTGTGTGAGACCGTCTTTGGGAGACCACCGGGAGAGAAGCCCTGCCCAGCCCAAGTTAACAACTGCCTGTTAGTTTTCTGATTGGCTTGAGAACTCAAGGCTGAATGGGTGATCAAAACTGTTTACAACCGAGCCTAAAATTTTAGCTTCAAAGTAAACTTTATTTACGAGGGGCTCCCTGAGACTCCAGACACAAAGAAAGGAGGTCCAGTCTACCAGTTCAGCCTCTGGTGAGAAGCTTTGGAAGTGTGTGTGGGGTAAGACATTAATTATATAGGCAGTATGAAAAATGTGGTCAGAATTGAAAGTCCACAGATCATTGCTGTGCTGGAAGTTTAAACAATATGAAGAAGTGCAACAAACAACTTAGAAATGGGAAAAACCAGAAGTATAGAAAAATCCAGGAGGAATAAGTATAAAAATGTAACAGTAAAGGAAAGAGAATGGAAAATTCCCCATACGGAAAAAAAGGGGACTAGGTTTATATAAAAGAAAGTAATGTTTAGAAACATTTATTTAGTTGGTATTCCATTACTAACAGTTGCCAAAATGACTTTGAGTGGAAAAAGATAAAGATGAAATTTGATTGGAAGGAAAATTGATCAGTTTTCTATTTTATTATTCCTTGTAATGTCATATCAGATACACGGTCTGATACACAGGGCATCAGTGCCTTTATTCAAGTTTTGGACTACAAATGTGGAAAAGCCCAGATGTTAGGATGGTGGCCAAAGACACATCACTGGGTCTGTTTATCAGTATTTTACAGAACTGTTTGTCAGCAGCAATTATGGATTACTATCTGACCACTCTCCAATTTTTAACTTCACTCCAGGTCATTTCTGCATATCGGCTTTTGAGTAATGCGTTAAAGATAGAAATTTTGGTCACATCAAACAGATTAAAACTATGAAAGTTATGGATTTTTTGCAAAAATGAGCAAGTTCACACTGAGTCAAGTATGTGAAAAAGTTTACTAGGCTGAAAGTTCACCATGAGTCACCAGTGTGTCAGCTGCCCAAAAAACAGCTTTCGTGATCTTAGTCTACATTAAACATAATGTTTAGGACAAAAGGTGTGGTCAGTCTGTGACATCACTCTATTACACAGTGAAGTCTACCCTCTCTCCTCTCAAGCCTTGTTTCCCCCAAAGCATAAGGATATTGGGGGAACAGGACTGGTGAAGTCAAAATGGACACAGAGCCTTGCTTCAGCATTGGCTGCTCTAGCCATGGTTCACTAAGTCCTTTGGGAGGACAGGAATACAAAAATGTCCGAGATCATAATTCAGAAACGTAGCAGTGTTCGGACATAATTCAGATAAGGCAGTAATGAAAAGCCAAAGAGCAAAAGCATTAACCTTAAAGGAAAAGGTTAATAACTGTGTTAAAATTAAGAACTCTGTTCATCAAAAGAGACCTAGTATGAATGTGAAAAGGCAAGATGTAGAAAGGGCGAAGATATATGCAACAAAGGGCTCATATTCAGGACATAAAAAGAGTTTCTATAAATAAGAAAAATCAGTCATCTGAGAAATAGAAATGAAAACCATAATGCAATGCCACCATACACCTACCAGGATGTTCATAATGTTTTGGCAAGGATTTGGAGCAAGGGGAGCACTCATTCACTGCTGGTGAATATACATAAAACAATTGGTAGCATTATCCATTGAAGTTGAAGAAGCACAGATCTTATGACTGAGAAATACAATTCCCAGCATGTGTAGACCTACTAGAAATGCATCTAAGTGTATGTGGACCAAGCACCTTGTATGAAAATGTTCACATAGGGGCACCCAGGTGGTTCAGTCGGTTAAGCGTCTGACTTCAGCCCAGGTCATGATCTCACGGTTCATGAGTTCGAGCCCCACATCAGGCTCTGTGCTGACAGCTCAGAGCTTGAAGCCTGCTTTGGATTCTGTGTCTCCCTCTTTCTCTGCCCCTCTCTAGCGCACGCTCTCATTCTCTCTCTGTCAAAAATAAATAAACTTAAAAAAAAAAAAAGAAAATGTTCACTTAGGCATTATTCATAATGGCCGATATGTGAGGACAACTTAAATGTCCATTAAGAGTAGAATGAGTAAGCAAGTTATAGCACATTTACTATGCAGAATACTATATAGCCGCAAAATGCACTAAGTATAGCTACAAGGATGAATCTTCAGGCATAATGTTGTAAAATAGTAAAAAAAAAAGTATACACAGCACACTTCCACTTACATGACAATTCAAAAACAAGTATTCTAAATTAAAATAATGGAAGTCAAGATAGTGGAGAGGGAAGGGGTAGTGCTTGGGAGGGGACACAAGAAACTTTCCGAGGATATCGTTTGGGTTCTTTTTTTTTTTTTTTTTTTTTTTAATGTCTATTTATTTTGAGAGAGAGAGAGTGTGAGCATGCGTGGGGGAGGAGCAGAGAGAGAGGACAACAGAGAATCCCAGCAGGCTTCGCACTGTCAGTGCAGAGCCAGACATGCAGCTCTATCCCACAAACTGTGAGATCATGACCTGAGCTGAAATCAAGAGTCAGACACTCAACTGATTGAGTCACTCAGGTGCCCCTATTGTTTGGATTCTTAACCTAAATACCAATTGCTTTCTAATTCATTGAACTATGTTTTGTGTGTTTTTCTGTGTGCATGATATCCTTCATGGTAAAAAGGTTATGTAAGATAAAAAGGCCCAGGGTTTAGCGTCTTTCATAATACTGATTTTAAAAAATGTATATAAGTCAAGTCAAGGACTTTAGGGTATTAGAAAATGCAGACCCAAGATTAAGCATGAGGCAGAGAAATAAAAAATCAAGGGAGATGAATTTCTTTTAATAATAGGTGTGCTTTGGCAGCTCTTGATAGGATGCTGGGCCAAGCAGCCTTGGATAAGCATGTTTAAAAAGAAACACTTTACATCTCAAATTACTTGTTCCATTCTGAAGTATTTACAAAGCCACAGAACAGATACGGCATATCTTCCTCCAACATTGATTTTATGTAAAGATTTGGACAAATAATATTTTTATATTAAAACCAGATATATCATGGACTAAAAGGAGAGGAATTCCATGCTTACAATAGATTGCTTCCAGATTTTTCTCCAAATCCCTGCTTTTTGGGTTTCTGGACCCTAAACCTTTAAGATTTTTTAATTGAAATTTTTAGGTACAGCATGATAAAGTACCTGAAATATAATTCTTGAACCACAGTAGCACGGAACACAATGAGCTCTGGATTCTAGTTTTTACTGCTGGTAGTGTGGGTATAAGGAGTAGTCAGGGAGTGTGGGTAAAGAAAAAAAAGGGGGGGGTAGGTGACGGGGGGGGGATAAAAATGATGAAGGGGCCAGGGAATATAATGAGGAGTATAGAATGGTGTTTTCTTCCTTTGTTTTTCACTCCAAGGGATGAAAGAAAGAAGAGGAAGGTGTCATCTTATGACTCTCATAAGAAGGTTATATCTCGGGTCCTAACATTTCACATTCCCGACTTAACCTCTAAAAGGCACTGGGCCAGGAGTGCCTGGGTGGCTTAGTTGGTTAAGTGTCCAACTCTGGATCTCAGCTAAAAGCACGGGGTCGGGGCGCCTGGGTGGCGCAGTCGGTTAAGCGTCCGACTTCAGCCAGGTCACGATCTCGCGGTCCGTGAGTTCGAGCCCCGCGTCAGGCTCTGGGCTGACGGCTCAGAGCCTGGAGCCTGCTTCCGATTCTGTGTCTCCCTCTCTCTCTGCCCCTCCCCCGTTCATGCTCTGTCTCTCTCTGTCCCAAAAATAAATAAACGTTGAAAAAAAAAATTAAAAAAAAATAAAAGCACGGGGCCAATGTTGAGTAGTGGAGTGGACTCAGAGCCTATGGGGTAACTGATTCTGAGGTTCAAAAAGGAGAAATTGCTGGATTTGTTGTTTCTCTCTTGCTCTCCTGCCAACTCCGAAGTCTACTCCATCATCAACATTATCATTGCTTAGCATGCCAAACCCTGTTATAAACGTTTCCAGAAGGGAAGACGGTTACACCGAATTGAGTGATTGCTTAAGGACACATGGCTGTAAAGTGTCTTGTTTTTTATTTTAGGAGGAAAGCAGTTTTTCATTAAGTACAATGTTAGCTCTACATATTTATGGCTGCCCTTTATTGGGTTAAGTTCCTTTACATTCCTAGTTTGCTCACAGTTTTTATCAGGAATAGACTTTAGATTTTAGCAAGTGCTTTTCCTGCAGGTTTTGAAATAATCATATGGTTTTTCTTGCTTAGTCTGTTAATGTGGTAAATTATATGAAATTTTTAATGTGATATTAAGGCATCACTGGGTCATGATGTATTAGCATTTTAATATATTGTTGGATTTCATTTGTTAACATTTTGTTAGGAAGTTTTGCATCTGTGTTCCTGAATGATAACACATCTGTAGTTTTCTTGTTTGTCTCTGTCCCTTCTCTGCAGACTGCATGAATTTATCCTTCACCTCACTGATGTTTGGGAGGGAGGGGTTGTCCAGCCTTTTTTTTTTTCCTCTCTGTGTTTCATATTGGATCCTTTCTGTTGCTATGTCTTCAAATATACTGATGTAATGTTCAGTTAGCTATTAAGCCTGTCCAATATATTTTTCATCTCAAATGTTGTATTTTTCCTCTTCAGAAATGGACTTAGGTCTTTGTAAGTATTTTCCATGTCTCCATATAATATTCTCAATCTTTACTTACTTTTTTGAAAATATGGAATATTGTTATAACAATCATTTTGATGTTCTTGTCTACTGATTCTAGTATTCATATCATTTCTGGGGTCTATTTCTTTTGATTAGTTTCCTCATTATGGGTCACATTTTCTTCTTTGCATCGCTGTTGATTTTTTATTGGATGCTAAACATTGTGAATTTTACTTTATAGGTGTGGGATGTTTTTGTATTCATATAAATATTCTTGAGTTATGTTTTGGGACACAATTAATTTACACAGTTTGATCTCTTAGAGGCTTGCTTTTCAGCTTTTTTAGGCAGGACCAGACGAGCCTTATCTAACTGTTCTATAAAATGAAATTCATCTGGAGTGTAACTTTATTCCATGTGTTACTTTTATTGGTTTTCCCTTGGCATTAGATTTATTCACGTGTTTTGAAACTTTGGTTTGCGACCTAAATTTTAGTAGAAGTTTTTCCCCCTCCCTTTGTCATCACCTTTGCTGTTTAACCATCTCACAATTGCCTTCAACCAGATTCCTAGATGCCCCTAGTCAGGCACCAGGTCTTATAATGACATATTGATATTGATATTGGCCTAACTCAGCTTCTAGATTCAAGTTATGAACCTAGCTCTGGCTCTTGCCTTGAGTGGACAACCTATAAGGTCCTCTTACTGTGTGAAGGCTTACTTGCCACAGCCTGTTGCCAGACTCAGGACCCATCAAACCATGGCGTCAGCCTTATTCATTACCTTATATTTCTTTCCTTTTTCAGAGCCATAAAGATTTGTCCTTGAACCCAACTAAGTCTCTTTTTCCAACATTTTATTATTAAAATTTTCAAATATACAGAAAACTTGAAAAAATTACAAAATGAACATACATATGCCCATCGCTTAGGTTCTACAATCAACACTTTGCTGTCAAGTCTTCATTACTTATTTGTAATCTTATTTCTCGATCACCTCAAAGTAAGTTGTTACTCTTCCCATAAATACTGAAGTATTGCATATTATTAGCTAGAGCTCAATGTTTGTTTTTGTTGGTAGTTCCCTTTTTTTCTTTTGAGGTATATTTACACGCAATGAAATGTATAAATCTTCAGTGTTCTAAAACACATCATCTATACAACTCAAACCTCTATCAAGATATACAACATTGCCATCACCAGGGAAAGTTTCCTGATGCCCTTTCCTGGTTAGTCCATACACTTACCCCCCCACCTCCCCCCCGCTCCACCCCCACAAGCAACCACTGCCCTGTTTTTTTATTTCTGCCATAGATTAGTTTTGCCTGCTCTAGAATTTTATACTGTGGAATCATATAACACGTACTCCTTTGTGTGAGGCTTCTTTTGCTCAGCATGTTGTTTTTGAGATTTATCCATGTGGCTGTAGCAATAATTTACTCCTTTTCATTGCTGAGTACTACCATTCCTTTGTTTAAACTCACCACAGTTTGTTTACTCATTTCAGTGGGGTCTCTTTGATTTCTCTGTTTATTTTTTATCTATCACTGTTAAGTGTCTGGAGAGAAGAGAGAGCATCAAAGTATGTATTTAACTGTGCCATTTTAACTAAAGTCCTCCGGCTTATGTGTATTCATATATATATATTTTTTTAATTGAGTAAACTTAGCTGCCTTCTAGTTTTATGAGGGATTGAGTGTAGTCCCTTTCATTTTCCTTCTAATCCGTTTAATATTCATTGTCGCATTTTTATATGAAATTTGAAAGTAGAAAATATGTTATATAAATGAAGTGCTGTATTTGGTATTTAAAGGTTCTCTTGTCCCATTAATTATATCAAATAGTCTGCATATTAAATATGAATTTGTTTTTTGTGTTATATAAAAAGTTCAATAATTCTTATGTTTTTGCTGTTATATTTGGTACAATTATCTATAATGACTGTACTACTTTGTTATCAACAATGTTAACAATAGAACTCTTTGTCTTCAAGAGTATGTCGATTCAGCCAGCTGCACAATATATTGCAATTATGTATGGGACCTCTAATCCCTCAATTCTAGATTGATTCTGTGATATAATATAGATTGAATAACCTAATCTCTTTTGTGATGCTTGTGTTAAAAGGGATAACTAATAAAGCACAACATACTTCACATAGAACAAAGTTTCAACATTTGCTAGAATTATGTATTATTTTATTTTTATTTTTCTTCAGGTTTGGCTGGGATGTTCCAGTAATCCTGAGAAATTCAGAAGAGACCCAGTTCAACACAAGAGTTTTCAAAAAGCAAATGAGACAAGTCAAGAATCCTTTTGGCTTAGAGATCACTAATCCATCTTCAGCTTCAATTACAAGTTGGTGACTATTTTCCAGAGACTTTTTTTTCTTTCTGTGCCCCTTTCTCAGCACTTTAATTTTCTTTCTTTATTGCTTTCTCTTCTTTGGACTTAACAAGTATTTATTGAACATCTGTTTTGTTCTGGGAGCTATACTACGTACTACAGATACAGAGACTAATTATTCACAAAACTTGCTCCTCGGGAACTTATCAACTAGCAAACCAGAGGCAAATATTTGTGTAAGAAGAATTAAGTATCACAGATGTTAATAAGAGAAGTCTGGCATTTTCATGGGTCTTGAGTGCAGTGAGAAATGTACGGATGGTGTAGTGTGAGCACAGTTAACGTAAGGTTGCTAACCTTCTGAAGAACAACTTTTTAATCTGAAATAATGGTATTTTGGGTATAAGTTATTTTGGTATAAAATGTTATTTTGAGAGATGGTAATCAGATGATAGTCGTTTGTTTCTGTGCTTTTTGGAAAAGTAAACTGCAAGACTATCTAGGAACCACTAGAGTGAAAGATAGAGGGAAAGAAAAGAAAAAGAAAACAAAAGAAGGGGGTGGGAGGGAGGAAGGAAAGAGAGAGAGAAAGAAAGAGACAGGGAGGAAGGAAAGAGGAGAAAGAGAGGGAGGAAAGAGGGGAGGAAGGAAAGAAGAAATGGTTAAGTTTGCTGAGGTGGGGAGGCAGGCATAAAGAAAAGCCTCATAAAGAATGTGCTGGGTCTCTGTCTTATTTTTCTTTTCTTTTTTTCTTTCTTTCTTTCTTTCTTTTTTTTTTTTTTTTTTTTGAGTAGACTCTTGAAAGGTAAGTAGGTGTTTATCTCATGGGGTTGGGAGAAATTCTAAGTAGAGAAGAAGCATGAACAAAGCACTGAGACAGAAACAGAGAAACAATAAGTAGTTTGTTATGGAGAAAACATAGGGTGGGACAGGTAAGAGAGAAGAGTGGAGGAAGACTCAGGTTCTTTGCAGGGGCCCTCCATAGACAGATCCTATTACCAGGATAAAGAGTACGGGAGGAACAGCAGGTTTTGGAAGAAAGGTAATGAGTTCAGTTTTGAACTTCTGGACTTTGAAGTGCTTTTGTAGCAGTTAAGTAGAGATGGGTGGGCAGTTCCAGGTACAGTTCCCATAACTCTACAAAGATTTCCAGGCTGAGGCCCTATCACCTTTTACACTTGCTCACATTTCAGGTATCTTAAAAACAAACAACCCCAACCTCTCTCAGCTTTTTACCCTATTGGATCTACTGTCCCCTTTCTCTCCCTTCACAGCCAGCCTTCTCAAAAGCGAATTGCACTTGCCTTCTTCCCTTAGCCTGCTTCACTTTCCACAGATGTGATTTTTGCCTGTATCCCTCCATTGAAATGGCTTTCCCCAAGGTCACTGATGACCACTTCTGCTCCCCGACCCTGCCCTCCTGCCCCCGCAGTCAGAAAATCCAGTGGACACTTTGTAGGCCTGAGTTAGCACTATCTCTGCAGTTTCACAGAGTTGACCAGTCCTTCCTTCTTGATACCCTGCTCCCTTGGCTTCTGTGACCCTTCTGCATAGCTGTCTTCCTGTCTATAACTTCTAAAATCACTTGTCGAAAAGCAGCGTACTTAGTAAATAGGGATTATCAACCTTAAGTAAATATTGATTTATAATGAAAAAGTACAAAGTTTCTTATTCTTCCTTAGCTATAAGTACTATACTATTAGCCTATGAATTGGAGAGAACTAAGGACCTCTTTTTTTTTTTTTTTTTAATCCTCTAATGGTGGATAAAGGGTTTGTTCTGACATTTTTCACTTGGGAAAACCATGTTTAAGATATGACACAGGTAGATAAATAAATACATAAATTAGAAAAAGGGGTGCCTGGGTGGTTCAGTCAGTTAAGCGTCTGACTCTTGATTTTGCCTCAGGTAGTGATCTGACAGTCGTGAGATCAGCCCCATGTCAGGCTCCACACTGGGCATGAAGCCTGCTTAAGATTCTTTCCCTCTCCCTCTGCTCCTACCCCACTCACATGTGTGCTCTCTCTTTCCCTCTCTCTCTCTCAAAAAAAAAAAAAAAAAAGATATGACAGAGAAAATTAACCTGTTTAGAAAATATGACTAATTAAAATGTACCAAACAGTTGTAGTTCAGGGGTGCCTGGGTGGCTCAGTTGGTTAAGCCTCCCGACTCTTGGTTTTGGCTCGGGTCATGATCTCACGGTTTGTGGGCTCAAGCCCTGTGTTGGGCTCTGTGCTGACAGTGTGGAGCCTTCTTGGGACTCTGTTTCCCCCTCTCTGCCCCTCCCCTGCTCTCTCTCAAAATAAACAAACTCATAAAAATAAATAAATAAGAACAGTGGTAGTTCAAACAGTGGTAGTTTGGTGACCTCTGACCTCTGTGGCCAGGCACTTGGACCTGCTCCAGTGTCACATCTGGGCCTTGAGCAGGACTCCCGATATAAAAAGCTACCAGTACAAAGCCGTCCTTCCTGCCACACAGTTCCACAAGCCTGGAAACGCTGAAAAAGTAAGAACTGATTAATTGTGACCAAGCAAACACACTTGTGAGCTGGGAAGTGTGAGGAAATCCGTCAATTTTCCTTTCAGGCAGAAATAGTTCCCCTGTAAATGTTAGAAGCAAATGAAAAGATATCCAGTGAGTAGAAGACCTGTCAGCCACTAACCAACAATACCATTACCAAAGTACACAAAAAATTTTTTCGATGTGTGGGTTTATAGCTTGCTTCTTGACGTATTTTAATTTTTAAAATACCAGTGCCTATCATTGATTGTCTTTCTTCTATGGGGAAATAAGGAGAGGGATTTTGGTGGGAATTAAATTCGGCAGAATAGAATTCATTTGTTTAAACTGTAGAACAGTGGATATCATTAAAGGTGTCTAACCAGGATATTAAAATAATATTCTGGGCAATATTTGTGACATTTTAAAAGGTTATTTCATCGGATGTGTAGATAGTTTAAAAATCCAGGTCCTTGGGGCACCTGGGTGGCTCAGTTGGTTGAACATCCAACTTCGGCTCAGGTCATGATCTCAGGGTTCGTGGGTTCAAGCCCTGCATCGGGGTTTATGCTGACAGGGAGGAGACTGCTTTGGGTTCTCTGTCTCCCTCTCTCTCTGCCCCTCCCTGGCTTGTGCTCTCTCTCTCTGTCTCCAAAATAAATAAACATTAAAAAAAAAATACAGGTCCTTTTTCACCACTGTCCCCAAAGTGCTGGGCATGTAGGGGAGGGAAGAGGGCTATCTGGAGACCTGATTTACTTGAAAATGAATGAGAATCAGTTTTTTGGTTTTTTTTTTTTAATTTTTTTTTTTCAACGTTTATTTATTTTGGGGACAGAGAAAGACAAGAGCATGAATGGGGGAGGGGCAGAGAGAGGGAGACACAGAATCGGAAACAGGCTCCAGGCTCTGAGCCATCAGCCCAGAGCCCGACGCGGGGCTCGAACTCACGGACCACGAGATCGTGACCTGGCTGAAGTAGGACGCTTAACCGACTGCGCCACCCAGGCGCCCCGAGAATCAGTTTTAATCTTAGTCATTTGGCTCTCTTTACTATGGGTGGGTTGCTGGGATTTCTTTTGTTGTTACCTGGTGATACTATGTTTGGATTTATGATGTTTCCGTGTCCCCAGTTTAAAAGGTTTTATGGATATGTTGGTTGAGTTGAATTCATTTGGGCCAGAAATTCTCCTGTCCCTTTGTAACGGCTTCCTTATTTTGGCTTATTTACCCTGGTGACACTTAACAAAGGTGAAAGGGTAGATAAAATGACAAACATTGCATTTTGGGAGGAATTTGTGAACCTCTATTCTCTGCAACGTAAAATTTCCATCTCCCAGTACTCCAGATTTATTACCCTCATGCGTGATCACCTTGTACGTTAGTTCTTTCTCAGGGTTTCTCCTCAAGAAAGTTTGTGGCTTTTCTGCTGTATTGTTTCTCCTTTTTTTAATGGCTCAACTCATTGACCATAGTCCTTGTTTTTTGCAGTTTTTTGCAAGGCTGTCTCTTATGCTGGGCTTTATTTGGCTGTTACAGCTAGGCAGGTTAGGGCAGGCTGAGAGAAATCACCCCCCTTTCGGTTAGTTTAGATTCTGAATTTTCTGCTTTAAGGCCGTGTTCCAAGTCTGCTATTGCTGTTGATCTGACATGGCATTGTGTTTGCACTGAATTTTAGAAGACTAAGAAAATGTAAGAATGAGACTGTCTGCAGAACAAGTGGGAAAAACTAAAGGGAGAACAGCTTTGCCCCGGGGGGATTTGAACTGACATCAGTTAGTGTAAATCAAAACATTATCTTCTCAGTCTGTGTCCTAGACAAGTTTAGGAAAGATTGTGGAGAGTAGAATTTATAGATTCTATTCTTCTTTCTCACAAACTTATAATATTAATTTCAGAGACATACTCTGTTGAAGTCTGCTTAGTATCCAGTTGTCACTGGTCTCTGACACTCTCCCCATTTTAGTCAAGTCTTTTATGCAGTTCTGAATCTCTGGAACTCCCAATTCTTTTTACACAGCAAATAAACTGGGTAGTTTTACATGTTTTAGAACTTATCCTCCCATGGTTCTTTGTTAGTGTAAGCACACACATGGGTATGGATGTCCCCTCCTGTGACATAAACAGTACTATGCTATGTTAGTAAGCTTTTTTCGCTTAACAATATATTCTGAAGATCATTCCACAGTAGAATATACAGATATTTTGCTATGCTTCAATTCTTTTTTAAGAGCTGCAAAGTACTTCATTATAGAGCATTCTATATTTTATTCATTTAATCCCCTATCAATGGACATTTGGGTGGATTCCTGCATTTTGATACAACTGATGCTCCGTACATACAATTTTTCACATTTTTGCCAAGAATGTTAAATCATTTTCTGGGTTCCTTTTTTCTCTTTTTTTATTTTCTTTTATATGCCTTTTCTATTTTTTCCTTCCTTATCTACTTCATCTTTTTTTTCCTTACTTTATGTGGTTCTGTGGTAACATAAAGAAAAGGATGTATGATTTTTAATATATATATTAACTTCAAACATGTACATTTTATGTAAAATAGTATAAATGGTATATACTGATATGTTTTATTATAATATGTAAATTAATATGTATATTAAATTTAACATATAAATATATATTTAAATGTGTATTGTGGAGTGGTTTTTTTTCAGCTATTTAATAGCTAATTAAAAAATAATAGCTAATTAAATTTCCCATTTTTTTTAAGTTTATTTATTTATTTTGAAA
Organism: Prionailurus bengalensis; assembly: GCF_016509475.1. NCBI lineage: Eukaryota > Metazoa > Chordata > Mammalia > Carnivora > Felidae > Prionailurus > Prionailurus bengalensis. Next base: position 102,585,074 of record NC_057355.1, read on the forward strand.
GAGAGAAAGAGAGAATCCCAAGCAGGCTCCAACACTCAGTGCAGAGCCCAACATGGGGCTCAGTCTCACAACCATGAGGTCATGACCTGAGTCTGACACTTAACTGACTGAGCCACCCAGGCACCGCAAAATTTCCCATTCTTAAATTAATACCCGATGACTTTGAAATCAAATTCTGTTCCAATTACCTATGCAAAGTTCCTGCCAATTAAAATTTTTGCCTAACTGTGATTAGAAATGATACTATGTCATTGCTAGTATGCATACCCCCAATCTGAAACTCTATGTACATACTACTGATTACTGAGCAGAAAAGTGAAAAACTCAATATTTGGCATCCTGTAGAACATCTTCTTATGTTTGTGTATATCCTTCCAACACATACTCTTGATCACCTTTTAAAAAACACGTAATGGGGCACCTGGGTGGCTCAGTTGGTTGAGAGTCCGACTTAGGCTCAGGTCATGATCTCATGGTTCATGAGTTCAAGCCCCACATCGGGCTCACTGCTGTCAGCCTGTCAGTGCAGACAGAGCCTGCTTTGAATCCTCTGTACCCTCTCTCTGCCCCTCCCCAGCTTGTGCTCTCCCCAAAATAAATAAATATTAAAAATAAATAAATAAAAAAGTATCTAAAAAAATTACACAACGTATCAATCAGAATTCCTATTAGCATATATGCTGCCGAAGTGAGCACAAGAATTCCTATTAGCAAGCAACAGAAATGACCTCAATAAAAGGATACTGGGTCTCTGACAGAATTGCCAGTAGGTTTGGAGAGCCAGAATCAGAGACCAAGGCTATTCAGCCAAGAACAGTGCTCCAAACCATGTACTTAAAAAAAAAAAAAAAAAAAAATTTAATGTTTATTTATTTTTGAGAGAGAGAGACACAGAGAGAGAGAGACAGAGAGAGAGAGAGAGAGAGAGAGAGAGAGAGAATGCGAGTGGGGGAGGGGCAGAGAGAGGGAGACACAGAATCCGAAGCAGGCTCCAGGCTCTGAGCTGTCAGTACAGAGCCGACATGGGGCTCAAACTCACGAACCTCGAGATCGTGACCTGAAACGAAGTCGGACGCTTAACCCGACTGAGCCACCCAGGTGCCCTTCGAACCGTGTACTTTTGATCTAGTAAGTCCAGTGCCACCGAGCACCAGATACCGCACTTTCCACTAACAGCTGTAGAAGACACTAGATATTGCTGCCCTTGAACTTGATACTGCTGCAACTGCCATAAGCAAGGGAAAAAATCATACAGGTGGCACACAGTAAGTCCTATGTAAGTGTTTAATAAATAGGTAAAATGATATAATTTGTAGGTCTGCTTATAATTTACTTTTTCCACTTAATCAGGTTTACTCAAATTGTAATGTTTTTTTTATGCTGAAAGCAAATAAATGAATGAGGACGTTGCTATTAAGCTCTTCATGTTTTGGAATCCCCATTCTTTCCCTAGGATATTTTGCATATCACATGGGACATTAACTGTATGACAAGAACATATATTAATGTTGTCAGTATGTATATTAATATTAGTAAGGCTTGATTTCTCTTTAATATTTTTTCCTACTGCAGTGGTCATCTTGTGGACCCCATGAGTTAGGTGTGTCCACTTTCAGAGACCGCTCTGCTCTGAAGGTTGTATATATCCACTTTTGGAGACAGCACTACTGTTTCTTGTCATTAGGATTATATATACTGTTAAGAGTGGTAGGTTACCAATAGTGAATGATATTTCAGTTTTTAAGATGTATGTGAGAGAAGTCTTTAAGTCACATACTCAAAATGAACTTGATAATTTCTAAGTATAAATGTGTAAATAATAAAGAGTTTACTGATGGTGCTTCAAAATTGTGTAGATGTGGAAGTTTTTATATCACTTGTTTAGGGACCAGTTCCTTCATTCACAGGCACATACCCTTTAATGAGTTCCTTTTATGACAGACATCACCTTGGCCAGCATCCAAAAGGAAGCTTTTGTTATTCACTGTGTACCATTGTATTAGAAATTACATTAGGTAATTTTCTTCTCTGTCTTCTTTTCTTCTTTGTGTTCTACAGCTGGCATAACTTTGACAACAGATTGCCTTGAAGATAGCCTCCTTACATGCTATTGGGGGTGCAGTGTTCAAAAATTCTATGAAGCTCTACAGAAGCACTTTTATTGCTTCCGAATAAGCACTCCCCAAGCACTGGAAGATGCTCTGTATAGTGAATATCTTTATCAAGAACAGTATTTGTATCCTTTTATCTGATATATCCATTGACAAATGAAAATTTTATTTTATTTTTTTTAATTTTATTAAAAAAATTTTTTTTAACCTTTATTTATTTTTGAAAGAGACCGAGTGTGAGTGGGGGAGGGGCAGAGAGAGAGGGAGACACAGAATCTGAAGCAGGCTCCAGGCTCCGAGCTGTCAGCACAGAGCCAGATGCCGGGCTCAAACTCACAAACTGTGATATCATGACCTGAGCCGAAGTCCGATGCTTAACCGACAGAGCCACCCAGGCACCTCGACAAATGAAAATTTTAGACATTAGACTTTTTATGGATACAATAAATTATTTGCTAAGTTACTGTTACCTTTGGTGTATTACTGTATTTTTGGTTACAGTGGCAATTTACCTTTACATTTTCAAAAAGTATTAAAAAGGACAGCAAAGAAGAAATATATTGCCAGTTACCAAGAGATACTAAAATTGAAGACTTTGGTTCTGTGCCCAGATCTCGCTATCCATTGGTAGCACTGTTGACCCTAGCTGATGAGGATGACCGAGAAATTTATGATATTGTAAGTAATTTTAAAATTCTGGAAAAATTACTTCGAGTGATTTGGATGATAGGTAATAATTATTTGGCAAATAAAAAAAAGTTTTCTTGTAATTCTTGAGGACATACATTTGGCCCAGATATATTTTTCTTGAAAAAGGAATCCATGGGAAATACAGTTGTATGATTTTTATACATATAACAGCTCCTTCGGAGTATGACTTTTTTTTCTCCATATGTTACAAGAATATGATATTATTTAAAAAACAAAAGGTATATTGTAGTTGGCTAGATTTTGGGAAGCATGTTTATTCTTAACATTTTTAACACTCAGTAAATAAGCATTGGAATCATCTGCAGTGCTCAATTTTAAGAGTGTTCCCTCTTTTCTTTACATGCTTACAGTCACCTTGTTTCCGTCTTAGCCCCTGCCACATCTGCATCCTCTATGTGTTTGGTTCCTATATTTTCAGTAATCTCCACTTCTCATTATGTGCCAATTATTTCTTTAGTCTGGTAGTTTGTCCCTATTAGGAAGATAAAATCATCTTAGAGATCTAAGAGGACCTGAGCCCTGACATTCCTCTAAGTATAGTAGAGGCTTATACATGAAGTAAACTTTTGGTGAAATCCTTTCATGGTAAGAATGCCCTTATACACAATTTACTACTTTTCTGAAGTGCATGATACAGATATGTTTATTAATAAAGATATGGTAACATTTTATGATGCTTTCTAAAGTACACAATATATTCGCTAACATTAACTCATTTACTTCTTCCAACAACCTTGTGTGTTAGGACCAATATTCTTTTTATAAAGACTGAAATAGAGTCTGAAGAAAAATCTCAGTCATTCAGGAAGAGATGGAACCAGGGCTTGATGTAATAAGCCTTTGTAGTCCTGTGCCAAGTGCCTTTAAAAAAAATTTTTTTAAGGAATATCTCCTCGAAACAAGTGTACATTTTCTTGCATTTGGAAGGTGCAGACCCTTATTGAGAAATCTAGACCCTGCTCATACAGTTTGGGTTTTTAGCCTTACCAAGTTGAAGTTCCATTGAACCGAAGTCAGTTTGGTTTTTCTAAACTAGTCATATTAATAGTGGTGTGTTTCCAGAACCTAATAATACACTGCACGGAACACAGTAGGTGCTCACTAAACTTGATGAGTGGTGGTGGTGGTGGGGGGGAATACCATACCAAGCAATGTTGGTGAACCTCATGGAGCTTGACAGCAGGTCAGTTGACTGTGCACGAGGAGTGAGGAGTGCATAGGAGAGATCCTCTGGTTTCCACCCCTTCCTGCCCTTCACCCCCAGCCCCCCACCCCTTTCCAGTTGAAGGTAAATAAGAACTGTCAGGTTGGTGTTTCATATTTCCAGCCTCTGTTCTTTATCCTGCCCACCCCAGCAAGGTAACCCTTCCATCACCACTGTGCCTTCCATGTCTTCTCTGCTCCCCTACTTCCTTCCACTCATTCAGAACAGATAGGGTCAGATCTGTCACCTTCCTCCCAGCTTCTCCTTTTGGTTTCTTTTCCCCTCACTGAGGGGAAAACCTTGAGAACCTATCTGTTTAAGGTATTCGGTGCCTTCTTCGTTTTCTAACTTTCTTCCTCGGTCTAGACAGAGGAGAGTGTGTATGTGTTAAAATGTATATAACATAAAACTTACTGTTTTAATCACTTTCCAGTGTACAGGTCAATGGCATTATAAACAGGGAAGATTTGCTATCAGGTCCCTGATCCAACTGGAATGAAACCTATGTGGCCCAGCTGTACATGTGGGAAGCTCATTCCCACAGGGGAGCCGGTGTCCGGCCCTCAAGGGTTAATAGGCATTTTCTTTTTACTTTTGTTTATTTTTTCAATGTTTATTTATTTATTTTGAGAGAGAGACAGTGCGAGCAGGGGAGGGACAGAGAAAGAATCCCAAGCGGGCTCTGCACTGTCAGTGCAGACTCTGATATGGGGCTTGAACTCATAAATCATGAGATAATGACCTGAGCTCAAATCAAGAGTCAAACCCTTAACCAAGTGAACCACCCAGGTGCCCCACTTTTCCTTTTAAAGTCTCCCTGCCTGGGACCTCCCCTGGGTCTTTTCTTCTTCTCAGGCTCCCTCCCCTTTGTCCTGTTAATCTTGCTTCTTATCTCTCAGATTGGGCCTAATATTGGAACTAAAGCATATTTGTTAGCATAGTATGTATTAATGTTGTCTGTTCTTAATTTTAAAAGCAAACCAAACATTTGGTTTTTCAATATTTTATCTGGGGGTGAGAGTAAATATATATATAACTCTACCATTCCTATTATAACAGTAAAAATTACATTTTGACAATGTAGTCAGTTATTTTAGGTAGATTAAGGAAAGCAGGGTTGTTACTGCAATATTTCGACTTTGAAATTTTTTTCATTTTTACTCAATTATATTAAATTTCTGTATTACTCAAATAATATATGTTTGTGGCAGGAAATAGAATTAGAAAATCTAAATAAGCCAGAAGGAAAAAAGCATAATCTCCTATATTGTGTCATCCAAAGTTAACCACTGTGAATATTTGTCTGTATCTTTGCAGACCTTTATATATGTAATTTTTAAACAAAAACAAAAAATTATATGTACTATTCTGAGACATGTTTTCATTTAGTATATTTTGAGCACTTTTCCATACCAGATTTATATCTATAGCTACATATGTATTTATAACTCACATGATAGTAGCTTCTGAAGCTTTTAGTATTAAATCCAATGGCAGGATTGTTCATGTGAGATGGTAACATTCTACCAGTCCTGTCATTTTGATTCAGTATTGCAAGCTTCTGAAACCATTAACCAAATTATGAAATCCTGATAGAGCTATAAACAATATTATATGTTTACAGCCATAGAAGGGTTCTGTTTTTAAACTTTTTTCTTTGGATATAATTTCAGAAACTTGCAAAAACAAAGAAGCAGAACAACAGCCCTATACCTTTTACCGAGACCTCCTATTGTTAATTATTAACATTTGCACTGTTTGCACCATTACTTGTCTATGTGTGTGTATTTTCTTAAATGAATTGAGAAGTTGTATGAATGATTCTTTACCCTAAATATTTTAGTGTGTATTTCCCGATAATAGGAATGTTCTCTTATATAAACACAACATAGTTATCAACTTTATAAATCTGACATTGATAAAATATTTGATCCAACCTATTACCTATATTCCAATACATCAGTGGGTTTAGCAGTCTTCTTTACAGCATGTTTTTCCCACCAGTACAGGTTCTAGTCTGGAGTCAGATACTGTTTATCATGTATCTTTAACCTCTTTTAATCTAGAACTATTTTCATAGCCTCTTTGTCTTTTACAACATTAGTATTTTTAAAAAATGTTTACTTACTTATTTTGAGAGAAAAAGAGAGAGAGTGTGTGCATGCATGGCATGGGATCAGGGGAGGGGCTTAGAGAAGAAGGGAAAAGATCTTAAGCAGGCTCCACCGTGTCAGTGCAGAGCTGGACAAGCAGCTGGATCTCTTGAACCCTGAGGTCATGACCCCAGCCGAAACCAAGAGTCAGATGTTTAACCAGCTGAGCCACCCATGCAACTCATGACATTAGCATTTTTGAAGAGTATAGTCACATGCACCCTTTTTGTAAAATAGTACAGTTCTCATTTTGTGTGTCTGATGTTTCATCACGATTAGATTGGAGTTGTGCATTTTCAGCCAGTCTACTTCACAGGTGATGATGTGTGCTTTTCAGGGCGGCACCTTTCCAGGCATGGGCAGTTCTTTCCCCTCATTGGTGATGTTCATTTTGATCTCTTGGCAAGGTGTTATTTAATTTCTCCTCTCTTCCAATTTTTTCCCCTCTCTTGCAAATAGTAAGCAGTTGGTGTGGGAGGGGCACTTTTAAGACCATGCAAATATTCCAGTTTTTATGAGAATTTCCCCCTGGATATAATATCCATTGATAATTCTTACCAGATTTTATCTTTACTATCATGGTTGCAAAAATGATTGTTTTCCAACTCCAGCCCTTCAATCAGCCCTCAGTATTCTACTATAAGCAAGAGACCTCCCATTTATTTATTTATTATCCATAAAGCCTCAGGAATTCCTTTTTTCCCCCAGTGGTTTATAATTCATTACTGAATTTAATTATTTTGGTGCTCAACTGCCCTCTCCTTACTTTCTGCCTGAAGATTTATAGTCAAACTCTGTGTCCATAAATTACTCAGATTAGTTCTCCTAAAAGTCAGAAAATACTGTATAAATTAGAGGTGTACTCAGGTGTTGCTCTCATCCCTTCCTCCCATTCTTATACACCCCAATTCTTATAGATAACCAAGTTCATTGTTTTCTCATTTATCCCTTCTATGTTTCTGATTGTAATAATGAGAAGATACACATGTATATATTTTTTCTTATTTTCTCTCTTACTCAAAAGGTATCACACTTTATATATTAAACATGTTCCTGCTTTTTTTACTTCATAATATCTCCTGGAAACCACTCCAGATCAGTTCATAGAACACTTCCTCACTTTGTTTTTCAGAGCTGCATAGCACTCCATTGTATGCAGGATGTATGGGTACCACAGTTATTTAGTTATTTAGCCAATCTCCTGTAGTTGGACATTCAGATAATTTCCAGTATTGTGCAATAACAAATAATCTTGCATTGAATACTCTGTGCATATGTATTTTCATATTGTTGAGGTTGTGTGGTTGGAGGGCAAGGGTATGTCATTTTGTTACATATTGCCAAATTCCCCTCCATTGGGATTATACCCTTGGAATTGTACCTTTTTTTTTCTTTTTTATACATTCCACTAGCAATATATGAGAGTAACTATTTCTTCATAGAGTATATTAACAAACAGTTGAAATCTATTAATCCACTGAGTGAGAAGTGATATCTCAGTGGTTTTAATTTGTATTTTGTCATATTGTGAGTGAAATTGAAGATCTTTTTTTTTTTTTTAGTTTATTTCTTTTGAGAGCAAGAGAAAGAGAGCTTGAGCATGAGTGGAGGAGGGGGAAAGAGAGGGAGAGATGGAATCTCTAGCCAATTCCACACCATCATCTTTTAATATGGCTAAGGACCATATTTATATTTTTTGAGTGAATTGTCTATTCATATTTTTTGCCCATTTTTAATGGATTTTTGGTTACTTTTTATCAGTATTTAAAAGTTCTTCATAAATTAGGGATATTGTAAATATTATTCCAGTTCTTCAGATGTCTTTTGACCTTGCCTATGGTGCTTTTTGGTATACAAGTTTTCAATTTTTATACAGTCAAGTGCGTCTGCCTCTGGGTCTGTGTCATAGTTAGAAAGTCTTTCACTACACCGAGAATAAAAAGGAATTCACATTTTTTCTTCTAGTGCTTGCACAGTTTTTTTTTCTTTTGTACAATTAGATTTCTTATGCTTTTGGAGTTTATTTTTATGTATGATTATGAGAAATGCATATAATTTTATATTTTTCCAAACCACTGTCCAGTTGTCCCAGTACTTTTCATTAAAAAGACTATTTGCCCAATGATTTCAGATCCCACCTTTATCATACTTGTATAGAAAGTTGGGTCTGTTTCTGAACTGTTCTGTTCTAGCCACCTGTCTGTTCATGTGCCTGTACCATATTATTTTAGTTTTAGAGGCTTTGTAGTATGTTTTAATATCTGACTGGGCTCAGTCCTCCCTACAGCTTTCTTTGCAGTATTTTCCTAGCTATACTTATGTATTATTTTTCAATGAGAATTTTTGAGTTAACTCATATAACTCTATGAAAAAGCTCATTGGTATTTTTGTTGGGATGGCATTAAATTTATAATTTTGAATATAACTAAAAATAACTCTGGCAAAAATATTGCCACTATTGAAATACTGTTCAATAATTGATCCTTTTTAATGACTGTGATTTAAATAAAATATTGTAAGTTTTCCAATTTGTCAACCTTTTATTTTTATTTCATATGTCTATGAAATAATGTAAGTACTGACTGGTATTTCATTTTTATTTTAGATTTCCATGGTGTCAGTAATTCATATTCCTGATAAGACTTATAAACTTTCCTGTAGAATATTATATCAATATTTACTCCTGGCTCAAGGTCAATTTCATGATCTTAAGGTAAGTACCCTGTCATCTTTCTCTGTCCCTTTTGTTTGCAGAGTTTCAAAGAATGACTATTTAGAAAGAGATAATGTTTCTCAGTTAGTCACAGAGTTAGCTGTTGTTTGCTACTGGGTTTGCTAACTCACAAATTTTTAGCAGCTTTTATGACTCCCAGATTTAAAAGGTAATTGTCGTTTGTGTTTATCCTTAAACTTGTTTCTTTGGTTTCCAGCAACTTTTCATGTCTGCAAATAGTAACTCCACTCCCTCCAGCAATTCCTCTCCAGGAGAAAAAAGCACAGACCGAAGTTTGCTAGAAAAGGCTGGACTGTCTGAAAGTGAAGTGGAGCCCCCTGAGGAGAATAGCAAGGACTGTGTTGTTTGCCAGAACGGGACTGTGAACTGGGTGCTTCTGCCGTGTAGACACACGTGCTTGTGTGATGGCTGCGTTAGGTATTTTCAGCAGTGCCCTATGTGCAGGCAATTTGTGCAGGAATCTTTTGCACTTTGCAGTCAGAAGGAGCAAGAGAAAGACAAACTGAAAGCTCTTTGAGAGTATTGTTAAAACTGAAAAATACACCTTCCACTGAAGATGTCGAATTTGTGTTCTTGGAATTAATTGTCACGTGGAATCTACAGTATTGACCATCAATGAAAATTCTATTTTAACTTCACATTTGTATGATGAAATTAATTCCTTCTTGTTCACTATGGTAAATACTGGAATACCATCTGTGTTGATAACATAAAAATTCATTCAACTCTTGAGAAGAATGTAAATGTTTGGCCTTTTATCAGCTAGAAGGTTTCATATAATGTTGATTAGGAAAAATCTTAAAAGCAATTCATCTAAAATTTGAGGAGGTAAATGCCTCAAGATTTCTGGATGTTCTGCCTTTGACATAATCTGGAGTGGAATTTGGGAAAAACTGAATTCTTCCTAAAGTAATTGTATGTTCCCCATTTTATAAAGGAGTAGGACAGGGCTCCCAACTTTAAAACTTTTCCAAAAATAACAGTTTTTATAAATATCCATGTAATGGTTTTTAATTTTCCTTATAGTCACATAAACACAAGTCTTAATTTTAATATAGCTTCTTAAATCATAAATGCAAGATACAATTCTTGACTGTTCTCAGTATATCATAGATTAAAATGATAACTCATCTGTAGGAGGCAGATATATGAAACATATAATAAAATTTCTTGGCTAATTAAATGTATTGTCAAATATGATTAGGTTAGCAGAATGTGACCTATCAGGGAAGATCTGTGAGACTCGTAATGCCTTACCTTAGATCTCCTCCCGCATAGCAAATCCATTCAAAACTGGAGAGGTTTTGGATCCAGAAAAACTGCTAAGAGAAACAAATAACTATTTTTTTCTAGTGTATTTTTATTCCACATAAACTCATATCTTTCAGAACAGTCACATGATAGGCAAAAAGTCCCATCCCCCATGCTTTCCAAGATGACGAAGAAAAAGGTAAATCAGAACTTTCTGTGTCTTCAGGGGAAATTATCTTCGGTTCACTAAGAAATTAGATCATGGCAAATAAACTGAACTTCAGGGAGATTTTCAAGACTTTTTTGTCCTGTTTGTATTAGAATAATGCCTTATCTTTGTATCAGTGTTTTTACATAATGTCATTTCATTTTAATCAAATACAACACTCTGAAAAAGACATTACCTATTCTCCATTGTATACACCAAATCAAACTTTCGTCTCTGTTCAATAGCTATGTAATAAATACGTTCTAGGGGCCAGATTCCTTTGGGGGTCTGGGCTACAAAGAATCAGGCAAGACTTCTGGCCCCTAAGTATTTGTGCCTCCAAGGAGCATTGACAGCATATCCCACCTCAGAAATTCCTTGAGCTCTGTTCCAACGGTACCACTGGAAGGAGGGCCATTAAAAGTCTGCCGCAGTCAGCTAGCAACAGTTCATCTGGGAAACTCACTTGGGTGAAAATTGGGGAATTCCTCAGAGATCATTTTGCCCATGTCAGCCATCCTGTTTCTCTTCACAGATCTGTCCAAGACATAGTTGCTTTCTCATATGCGATGGATTCCACCTGCAATCTTCCTCCATTCCTCATAATTTTTTTATTGTAGTAAAATATACATAACAGAAAATTTACCATTTTAACTATTTTTTTTAATGTTTATTTATTTTTGAGAGAGCGAGCACAAGCGGGGGAGAGGCAGAGAGAAAAGAGGATCTGAAGCAGGCTCTGCGCTGACAGCAGAGAGCCCGACGTGGGGCTCGAATTCACAAAGTGAGAGGAGATGACCTGAGCCGAAGTCATGCTTAACCGGCTGAGCAACCCAGGCACCGCCCATTTTAACTATTTTTAAGTGTACAGTTCAGTGACCTTAAGTATATTCACATTGTTATGTGACCATCATCAGTATCCATCTTCAGAATTTTTTCATCATATGAAACTGAAATTCTATACCCATTAAATACTGACACCCCATGCCCTCTCTTTTCAGCCTTTGATTATTGGAGGTACTTCATATATATGGAATTACACAATATTTGTCCTTTTGTGTCTGACATTTCACTGGGTATAATGTCTTCAAGTTCATCTGTGCTATGGCATATATCAGAATTTCCTTCATTTTTAAGGCTAATATTCCGTTGTATGTATATACCACATTTTGTTTAGGTATTCACCCATCATTTTTTATAATTCTTAAAGATGATTTGCCCTTATCTCCTCTTGCTGTGACTAAAGTAATTGATTTTCCTGCCCTTGGTAGTAATAAATATGAATAATTTGGTAGGTAATCAAGTAAAAACGAGTGCACTGACACCTAAAGGCTTATTTCAGCATTTTCCAGTAGCAGTGAATAAGTGACATTTTGTGGGAATATCTATAAAAGCATTGTATTTGATGCGTTGTTAGAGAAAGTATTTGGCTTATATAGATTAGTGACTACTTTCCAAAGATATATCAAATTTATCATCCTAACCATTTTTAAATGTACAGTTTAGTAGTGTTAAGTATATTTGCATTCTTTTTTTTTAACTTTTTTTTTAAATGTTTATTTTTAAGAGAGAGATAGAAGGAGATAGAACAGGAGCAGAGGAGGGACAGAGAGAGAAAGGGAGGCACAGAATCCGAAGCAGCTCCAGGCTCTGAGCTGCCGGCACAGAGCCTGATGCGGGGCTCGAACTCACGAGCTGTGAGATCATGACCTGAGCTGAAGTCGGACGCCCAACCCACTGAGCCACCCAGGTGCCCCAAGTATATTTGCATTCTTGTGCAACAAATCTCCAGAACTTTTTTATCTTGCAAAACTGAAACTATACTCATTAAACTGTACCTCTCCTCACTACAGCCTACCACCATTCACAGTATAATTGTGGTTTTGATTTGCATTTCCCTAATGGCTTAATGATGTTGAGCATCTTTTCAAATGTTTATTGGCCATTTGTATACCTATTCAGATCCTTTGCCCATTGGGTTGACTTTTTATTATTGGCTTATAAAAGCTTATATTCTAGATGGAAGTTTTTTATCAGATACATGATTTACAAATATTCTCCATTCTTTGGGCTGTCTTTTCACCTTGATGGTGTCCTTTGAAGCACAAAAGTTTTTGGGTTTTTTTTTCTGTTTAACATTTTTATTTATTTTTGAAAGAGAGAGAGAGAGACAGAGTGTGAGTGGGGGAGGGGCAGAGAGAGGGAGACACATCTGAATCTGAAGCAGGCTCCAGGTTCTGAGCTGTCAGCACAGAGCCTGAAGCAGGGCTTGAACCCACAAACTATGAGATCATGACCTGAGCTGGTTGGATGCTCAACCGACTGAGCCACCCAGGCTCCCCAAAGCACAAAAGTTTTTAACTCTGATGAAGTGCAACGTATCTATTCTTTCTCTTGTTACTTGTGCTTTTGTTGTCATAACTAAGAAGACTTGGCCCAAGTTAAGGTCACAAAGATTTACTCATATTTCGTTCCAAGGATTTTACCATTTAGTTCTATGATTAATTTTGAGTTAAATTTTATATATAGTGTGAGGGAGGGGGTTCAGCTACATTCTTTTGCAGGTAGATCCTCAACAAATACTAGCAAACTGAATTCAACAATAGGTAAAACAAACCCCATGATCACATGAAATTTATTCCAGGGATGTAAGGATGTTTCAATATATGCAAATCAATGTGACACGCCACATTCACAAATGAGGGATAAAAATAATAAGATCATCTTAATAAATGCAGAAAAAGCACTTGACAAAATCCAACATCCATTCATGATAAAAACTCTCCACAAACACTATAGAGGTAAGGTATCTCAACACCCATCCAAGTGAATTCCACAAGGCTAAGTAAGTACTTGCATTTATCTTGTTGATCCTCTATCTCTAGCACCAAGAACAGCAGCTAGTTCAAAATAGGCCTTCCAAGTATTTGTTGAATGAATAAGTGATTGAATGAATGAACAGTGTTTTGGGAGTAGAAACAGGAACAGGAGAGTCCGGACTCTGTTGAGCAACAATCTAATGGGAAAGGTAGACATGTCCTCTCAGGTTCACCAACTGTTACCATTCACTGTACCCAAGCTGGAACCATAAGAGTTACCCTAGACTCCTCATTCCCTTACTCAAAAATTTACCAACTCTTTAGATCCTTATTCTCAACTGAATTACTGTAATAGCATCTTGATCCTGATTTTCCCATCTTGAGACTTTCCCCATTTCAAACTCCAAACCATCCTCAAAACTTATTTATGTTATTGACATTTTCTGCACCTATTCCAAGATTAGCAAAACTTAATTTCTCACACAGATGAAAATAAACATGACTTCCAATATTTTTTCTACACTACTCTGTAGGTTGCTACACTTTAAACCACCTTTAATACTGATATCTATAATGCATATTGGATTCTATTGCTCGGTTTAATATAACTGCAATGAGTCTTCAATACCTTTAAGATTCATTCACTCATCTGTTCAGCAAATATCCATTAAATGGCAAACTCTGTGCAAAGCAATGGGAATACACAGATAAACAGGTCAGTTCATGTCTTAGGCAGTTTCTAATCTATTGAGAGACACAGAGAAGTAAACAGGCAAAGTCGTAAGTGCTAAGATAGGCTTAAGCTGAGCATATTATGGGAGCTTATGGAGGAAGCTACCTCAGACTTGGAGGATGAGGAAAGGCTTCCTAGAGGAAGTGACAGAAAACCAGGACCCGAGGGACAGTTTGGTGTTGACTACGCAGGGAGAACAGCATTTGTAGATCCTTTTATGTTCAGGGAAATGGAAATAATTCAGACTAGCTGGAGTGCAGAGTGAGAAGGAGAAAGAGGGAATGAGTCTGCAGAGATGGCCTTCTTCAATTTCGTTCATCAATGTCTGATAGTTTTCAGACTGAAGATCTTGGCTAAATTTATTCCTATGTATTTTATTCTTTTCAATGCAGTTGCAAATGGGATTGTTTTCTTAATTTCTCTTTTGATAATTCATTTTTAGTTATGGAAACACAGCTGATCTTTGTATATTGATTTTATATCCTGAAAATTTGCTGAACTCATTCATTAGTTCTAACAGTTTCTTGGTGGAGTCTTCAGGGTGTTCTACGTATAATATCACATCATCTGCAAATAGAGACTGTTTTACTTCTTCCTTTCCGACTTGGATGCCTTTTATTTCTTTTTCTTGTCTAATTGCTCTGGCTAGGACTTCCAGTACTACGTTAAATAAGAGGGGCAGGAGTGGGTATCATTGGATAAACTGAGGCAAGATCAGCAAGGGCTTGATGAGAGTTAAACTTTATCATGAAGGTGAAGAGGAGTTGTTGAAGGCTAGCTGAATGTGGTGAAAGAACTGGTATGTTGGTGGGGACAAGGGGTCAAGATAGAAGGCCCAGAGACTATTAGGAAACTAGTCATTTGGTGGTGGTGGTGGTAAGCCTGGTGCTTGGGAGGATGAAACAAAAAATGCAATGGCCTAAAGTGAAAAAGAGCTTGGGTGTTGGAGGAACAGAGAGAAGGCCTGTGTGGCTGGAATTGAATAAATAAGGAGGAGCCATGTGGATGGGGTTGGAGAGAGGCCAGGCCTTATTGGCTGTGGCAGGAGCTGAGACTGTCTTCTATGCAGTGGGAAGATACTAAAAGTCAAAGTAGGGGGGTGACCTTGTTTGAGTTGCACTTTTAAAAGACTGAGGGAGGAAGCATCTGGGGAAGAAGGTGGGCAAAACCAAGAGTTTAGACATTTTAAGTTGAAGATGTGACATTATACCTACCTTACTTGTTTTATTTAATTGGTTGAACCTCTAGCATTCAATCTCTTCTGTGTTTATCACAGCTACGTCCTACAGAAATTCTGCAAATTTGTACCAGGTATAGGACTGAGCCAATTAGCCAGGTTAGGAGGAGGAGGAATAGCTGTCATATAGTTTCTATGATCTGAGCACTTTGTGTTTGTGCCAGTGACTAAGCTATTGCCTCCCAGCTCCAGACCCACCCTTCTCTCCACTTTGTGATGGTGGCGAAAGACTCTGTAGACCCGCGGGCTGCCTATAAAGCTTTGCAAGTCGAGGGAGACTGGCAGGAAGGAGACTCCTTCCTGTTTCTTTCCTGTGGGCTTCCTGTTTTTTCAAGCATTACCTCAGTCTACCTCCTTTCCCTGGCAGTGGTGGTTGATTCCAGGAGCAGCAGGTGAATCTTCATTGCAGTTCTTCCAACATTTGCCAAACCTGCCTTCTTGTCTTCCCACTCAGGACACCAGCCCCAGCCCAGCAGCACCCCCTCCTCAGAAGTCTAAGTGGTTCGGCTCCCGGAGGCCCCTCTTCCACACCTCTCAGGCTTTATAATCCCAACTACTTTACTATGTTTCTCCAGCCCTGGGGGATGGTAGCTGCTTTCTGCAATTGCTCTTGCTGAAATTTGCTACCTCTGAAATACCTTCATGTTTTTCCGTTTGACTTTTCAGTCAACAACTTTTATGTTAATAATCTCTGATAAAATAACTGTTGTGTTTTTTTGTCTCCTGCCTATACTCTAATTGAGACAATTAGATACAAGTACCTCCCATCATCCTGGCTCAATTGACTAAAGTAGACAGAAAACTGAGACCAACAGGTTAATGGCCCATATTACACAGCTACTAGCTGGTAGAGTTGGGATTTGAATTCAGTTTTGCTTTATTTTATTTTGCCTGAAGCTTGTGCTCTTACATGCTAGTCAGGTGACTACATTTGGACAACATTGTCCGAAAAAACACATGGTTTTTCATCACTGAACTGTAGATACAATTTAAAAGGTCTTTCATCATTTTTGTTGCTCTTCTCGAGCCTATTATCAGAGCCAGCATTTCCCAAAACATAGTCTAGGCAACACTGTACGACAAGCCCCATGAAGGATGGGTTCTGGGCTCAAGTAAATTTAGGGCCTGCCCTGCACTATACTCTCCAGAAGACGTATAATGAACATTAGCTTAAGAAACGCTTTGAAAAGCCTTGCAAAAAAAATATGTAACCAGGTAGTTTTCTCATAACTTTTCTGACTGGGAATATTCCAAGGATGTGGAAAATGTTGGACTAATCAATATTAAATCAAATATATCCTGGGCAACAGTAGCACCTGGTTAGGAGAAAGTTGTTGGTGCCAGAACTGGTGGGATGTTCTTATCATACAGGGGTTGCTGCAGAGTATTGGGGGAAATTATAACAAATTACAAATATAACAAAGCTGACTAATACCACAAGTATCACAAAATCGATAGACAAAGATAATCCCAAGTAGAATTTTAAAAGTTTATTTATTTTGAGAGAGAGATTGAGAGCACAAGCAGGGGAGGAACAGAGAGAGAGGGAGAGAGAGTCCTAAGCAGGCCCCACACTGTCAGCACAGAGCCCCACACAGGGATCGAACTCATAAGCCGTAAGATCATGAACTGAGCCAAGATCATGAGTCGGATGTTTAACCGACTGAGCCACCCAGGTGCCTCAGTATTAAATAAATTTTAAAAGAATATTGGGGAAGGGGAATCTGACCTTTGATTAGATTGTAGAAATATGACCCTTTTGTACATTTTAAATTTTCAACTAATCAAACTTGGGGACACATTTCAATCACACTTTTAGTGGAAAAGACATTGGTAATTCTGAAATTAATAACCAGGATTACAATAAAGATTTGATGACTTCTGGGACAAGTGATTTTACTCTCGTTCTCTTATGCCAATCTGGGACAATTTATCCCTCCAAAAGGCCTAAGGTCCCACTTATACAATTTTGACCTATATAAATCCTGTAAACAGGAGTAGTTTTGCAATGCTTACTTTTAATCTTCTGACTATATTTATTTGAAAATTTATCTATGACACCTTGTGAGATGCTTTACTGTAAAAAAAACTATAATTAAAACTTCATACATTTGTTTAAGAAATGTGAATCCATCTACATTTGTGTTTGAAACTGTGGTTCAAAATTTGCTTATATTTATATTTTATTTAAATAATTGGGCCAGTTAATTGGTTTGAATTATATTGTTTAGAAATCAGTCAAAATGTAGTATACCTGACTAAGTGTTCTAAAACTTAGAGTTAGCTCCTTCTTATTTAACTCCATCTAGAGAAAGCTGTCATAAAAGTTTTCTTCATAGAATATTCTTTAGTCTTAAAAAGGAATGAAATTCTGATACATACCACAATATGGATGAATTTTGAAAGCATCATGCTCAGTAAAGGAGACAGAACACAAAAGGACAACATTGTGTGATTCCACTTCTGTAAGGTCCCCAGAACAAGCAAATCATAGAGACAGAGTAGCTACTGGTTAACAAGGGCTGAGGGAATGGGAGACAGGGAATTGTTTTTTAATGGCTACAGAGTTTCAGTTTGGGATGATGAAAAGTTCTGGAAATAGTTTGTAGGGATTTATGGTACAATGTGATGTACTTAATGCCACTGAGTTTTACACTTAAGAATGGTTAAAAGGGTGGGGCCCTTGGGTGGGTCAGTCAGTTAAGCATCCAACTCTTGATTTTGGCTCAGGTCATGATCTCGTGTTTCATGAGTTCAAGCACCGCATCGGGGTCTGTGCTGACAGCTCAGAGCCTGGAGCCTGCTTCGGATTCTGTGTCTCCCTCTCTCTCTGCCCCTCCCCTGCTCACATTCCATCTCTCTCTCTCAAAAATAAACATTAAAAAACTTTTTTAGGGGCGCCTGGGTGGCGCAGTTGGTTAAGCGTCCGACTTCAGCCAGGTCACGATCTCACGGTCCATGAGTTTGAGCCCCGTGTCAGGCTCTGGGCTGATGGCTCGGAGCCTGGAGCCTGTTTCTGATTCTGTGTCTCCCTCTCTCTCTGCCTCTCGCCCGTTCATGCTCTGTCTCTCTCTGTCCCAAAAAAATAAAAAATTAAAAAAATTAAAAAAATTAAAAAAAAAACTTTTTTAAGTCTTTTTTTTTCTTTCCGGAAGAATTCTTTAAATTGAAGAACTGAAGGAAATTTGAAAGCTATCCCAAGAGAAATAAGAACTTTAGTGAAAAGTGAAACCAGATTCCTCAAGAGTCCTACTGTCTTACCTGAGGTTCACCTGGCTAGGTTGATGGGGGGTGGGGGGGGAGGGCAAGCACCTCCGCTTTTGGCCTGGATGGGGCCATGACCCCATGTGAAAACGTACTAGGGATATGGGAAGCCGGTGCAGGCAATTACCACTGTGCCCTGGGCTCATGAAACCCCACTCTCTACCCTAGTGTGTGCCCCTGCCGACACAGGTGTTTCTGAGGTTCCTCTAATGAGACTTGAACTCAAGGTTAGTCTCCCCAAGCCACGGCTCCTGGGCCTCACCCAGCTTGCCTTTCACTGTTGCTACCTTAGCAAACCTGACTCCCGCTCTAGCCTTCCTGCATTCCATCTGTCGCCAGTTCTGCGGTTCCTTCCTCCACATCTCTCTCTTTATTCCCTCCGATAATGACTCACGGCCTGGCAAGGCTGTCCTAGGCCTTACTGCATGAATTTTGAGAGAGCATGTCTCCATGTGAGGCAGACCCAAGAGGTAAAGTAACCAAATGAACACACTCTAATCCAGGCACAGAAAGAAGGAAAATTAATATTTATCAAGTACTTAACTATGTACCAAGTAATGTGCCAGTTGTTTTCAGGCCTCCTAACAAGGTGATGAGAGCCAGCAGTGCACTTATGTTTAAATAACATCTTTTTTAGTAAGCTCTATGCCCACTGTGGGGCTTGACCTCACCACCCAGAGATCAAGAGTCACATGCTCCACCAGCTGAGCCAGTCAGGCGCCCTTAAATAATATATATATAATTATGTATATATATATATACATATACATATGTATATACATAATATACATATATGTAATTATATATATACACATATATATGTATATACATATACATATTTAAGTTTATTTATTTATTTTGAGAGAGAGAGAATCCCAAGCTGTCTCTGCACTGGCTTGGAGCCCAATGCAGCGCTCGAACCCATGAACTTCAAGACCATGACTTCAGTCAAAATCAAGAGTCAGACGCTTAGCTGACTGAATCAGCCCCCCTAAATAGTATCTTTAATGCAGAATAGCTGTGCCTACTTCTCAGGAAGCACACTAGATCCTAGTGGCAAATACAGTTCTATCTGGTGCAGATATCGACTTGGTTCACTTCCTTTTTTTTTTAATGTTTATTTATTTTTGAGGGGGGCGGGAAGGACAGAGGATCCACAATGGGCTCTCTGCTCACAGCAGAGAACCCGATGTGGTGTTGAACTCATGAACTGTGAAGTCATGACCTGAGCCGAAGTCCAACGCTTAACCAACTGAGCCACCCAGGTGCCCCTGGTTCACACTGTCTTTTTTCAAAGTTTATTTTTGAGACAGAGCATGCAAGAGAGTGAGCGCACAATTGGGGGAGGAACAAAGAGAGGGGGAGACACAAAATCCGAAACAGGCTACAGGTTCTGAGCTGCCAGTGCAGATCCTGATGCGGGGCTGGAACCCATGAACTGTGAGATCATGACCTGAGCCAAAGTCTGACACTTAACCATCGCTAATACCTTCTCTACATCTCGACCTGAACAGACTACTCTCACCAGCATGCACATCAGCGGTTGTATACCTCTTCTGAGGACCGAGGACAGAGAACCACCTGGACTCATCCCTCTCGACCAGGAAATGGATTCCTCCATTTGGCACCTCTGTTTCTAGCTCACCTACATCTCATTCCACTCACATGACTGCCTAATCGTCTGCTCTTCGGAAGTTAGAATTTGCACTAAAGCTCATTTTACATGAGATTGTCTGATACGACACGTTTATAACCCTAGGAGACCTTCATTCAGCTCTTTCAAAATGTACAATTTTCAAAAACTCTATACTTTTGTTCACTTTTCCCTTGAACCTATAAAATGTTTCTTCATAGATCAGAGCAGCTTTTGAACAGACGTTTCCGCAGCTTCACAGTGACGGGGGTGGGGTCGGGTAGGGACAGGCATTGCATTACTGGGCATCAGGCACTGGGAGGCAGTGCATGTGCTATTCACTCAAGTTTCACAACAGCCCTGTAAGATGAGTAGAATTTTCTCCATTTTATGGGTGGTGAGATGGATGGTCCCCTCTCCACGATTGCACAGCCGGTCAGATCACATTTGGAGTCCCTTGTCCAATTCCTAGGGTCACATGAAGCCAGGGGATAGTATGTCTGTTTAGGATGGTCCTTCAACAAGGAGATGCCAAGATTAGATGTATACACTATTTATTGGGGGAAATACCTGTGAAGGTTCAATGGGGAGGGAGTGGGACAAGGCAGGGAGAGCCTTCAGACCAGGACTGTGAAAACAGAGAGGAAAGAAGGACTGAGGAGGAAGGGCCTCAGACCACAGCATAGTCCTGAGAAAGTCTCCACTAAGTGGATGGGGTGTCCCTGAGCAAAGAGACAGCAGCTGGTGTTGGCAACACCATCCTGTGGCAGACCCTTGAAAAGGAGCTGTCAGGTGCACGTCCACGGCTGCCAAGGGTGCAAGTTACAGAGGGACAGACCAAGTACTTACAGAAAGCACATTTTAATCATCAATGCCAATGGCCACTCCAAGGTCATCGAAACGGCCACTTAGATGAAGGGATGTGACCTCTGAATACAGAGGGATGCAGACTTCTGAATTTCATGGGCCAGGAAAACCAGGAGACCAGCTAAAGTCACCAAGTTTTGTTTTGTTTTGTTTTGTTTTAATTTCTCCAAATAAGGATATCAATAGCCCAATATTACTCACTATCATTTACTATAAGATATCTGGCATGGCCGAGTATTAATTTGCATGACAACTCTACCTTCCAAAAATCCACACATTCCCCACCAGCACCTTTTCATCTGTAGCTGCTCCATGTGGGAAGACATCCTCTATCCAGATTCTTGGGACTGGAATGTGGGGACTAGGACACTTAGAGATGGACCCGAATGACACACCAAGAAGAGAAAAGTGCTATCTTTCATTTAGTGAGAGCTCGCTCGGGACCTCTCCTCTTAATGCTTCTGTTGCTGCTCCCACCGCTTCAACAGGCCGTCCCTTCAGATGGCTTTGTACACCTGTGCACTGATGCTCCCCCACTTGTCTGATCTTAAGAATCACCAGGGCACCTGGATGGCTCAGTCAGTTGAGCATCTGACTCTTGATTTCAGTTCAGTTCATGATACCAGGCTGTGGGACCAAGACCCACATCTGGCTCTTCGCTGAGTGTTGGGATTCTCAGCCTGGTTGGATTCTCTCTCTCTCTCTCCCTCTGCCCTTCTCCCCCACTTGTGGGCATGCTCTCTCTCTAAAATAAAAAAAATAATAAAATAAAATATTTATATATTAAAAAAAAGAATCACCAGGGGCTCTTGATAGAAACATGGACTTCCAGGCCCACTCCCAGAAGATTCTAATTTAGAAGGTTTTGGTGAGGGCTTCAAATATGAGTGCCTTCTTTTTTAAAAAATTTTTTTTCAACGTTTATTTATTTTTGGGACAGAGAGAGACAGAGCTTGAACGGGGGAGGGGCAGAGAGAGAGGGAGACACAGAATCGGAAACAGGCTCCAGGCTCTGAGCCATCAGCCCAGAGCCCGACGCGGGGCTCGAACTCGCGGACCGCGAGATCGTGACCTGGCTGAAGTCGGACGCTTAACCGACTGCGCCACCCAGGTGCCCCTATGAGTGCCTTCTACTAGCAGCCCAGGTGATTCTTACCAAGCGTGCTTAGGAAACTCTACTTTGAGGTTCTTCAGAGTTTTCTAACTCAGCATTTTCCAAACTGATCCAATCACAAAATGACCTAGAACATTTTCTAAATATACAAATTCTCAAGTCCCAGCCCAAAAGAATCAGAATTATCAGGCAAGGGGCCTGGGAATCTGTATGGTACTAAACAGCCAATGTTCATCTTGTGACAGGGGAAGTTTAGTAAACACTCTAATTGAGACTCACATGGAAACTTTAAGATTTAAGATTCTGATTCACTACATCTTTTTGGGGGGCAGGGAGGGAAAGAGAGAATCTCAATAAGGCTCCATCCATGCTCAGAACAGAGCCCCACATGGGCCTCAATCCCACGACCCTGAGATCATGACCTGAGTCAGATGCTCAACCAACCGAGCCATCCAGGCGCCCCCTGGTTCACTACACCTACAGAGGAACTCAGAGATCTGCCTTTTAAAATAAACTCCCAGGTGATTCTGATGTGTAAGGTTCATGGACTCCCACTTTGAGAAACACAGCAGTCAAGTTTAATATTATTACAACTCATACCTTTGTTCTTAACGCCAAAGCATTGACAGCATTTACTATGAACTTGCACATCTCCTTGCCTTTGCAAATGGTGTTCACAAACCCCATCTCTGTGTTTTTAAAACCTTAATACTTAACTTTATTTTTCAATTTTTTAATTAAGAAAAATTTCAAACACACAGAAAATGCGGAAAGATAGTTCAGTGTGCACCCATTATACTCACCGCCTGGTTCAACACTTGCCACATACATTTTAACCATGTACCTTTTTGCTAAACAATTTCAAACTAAGCTGCAGACATCTTGACCCCTCACCCAAACACCTCAGCATGAATATCCTTTAAAAACAAACAAACAAACAAAAAAAACAACTATTCTCTTTCATGACCACAATACGATGGTCACATCTAACAAAACTAATAACTAATAATAATCGCCTAATACCAATATCAGTATCCCCAATTGTCCCCCAATGTCTTTAATAGCTAATTTTTCAAGCCTGGAGGCAATCAGGGATAACACATTGCATATGGTTGTTATACGCCTTCTGTCTCTTTTAATCTAGGACAGCCCTTCCACCATTTTTTCCAGACCAGTTGTCTTTGAGAATATCCCTCTTTCTGGATTTGTCTGATTGTTCCCTCATGGGGTTGTACCAAACATACAAATAAACATTCTCATACAAATATATGTGTATTTGTATTTATAGCATATTTACAGAGAGACACAAAAGTTTGTTTGCTCTCTGCCATCCCACATAACCTTTCTCCTCTCAAACAATCATATTTAATAATATTATCAAACACTATATGCCTGCACTGTTTTAAGAAATTTAAATGTATTAACTTATTTACTCATAACAATAATTAGGTAGATTTGTTACCAATGAAATTAAGGCACAGAGTGGGAAGTGACTAGTAAAAGGTCAAATGGCTAGTCAGTTGATAGGGTTGTGTTCCAAGACTCAGGACTCTTGCTTTAGAACTGGGTCTCTTAACCACAAAAACAGAATCATAGCATAAACATTATTCTATGACTTAAAAAATGCTTATTTCTAGGCCAATACATAGAAATTTGACTCATCATTTTTATCCCCAACAATTTATTATACACATGAGTATACAAAAAAATTGGAAGAATTGAATGCTTAATACCTATACACTCTAGATTCTATAATTAACATTTTTTTCATGTTTATCACATATTACTTTACCTATAATCCCTTTATCCATCAATCTATCAAATTTCTGATGCATTTTTTCCAACTATAACTCATTTTTAAAAACAGTTGTATAAGACTTACAGTATGGAGGTTTGATAATTTATTCACACATTACTCTGCAGTCTAGTGTTTTGCTATATAAATAATGCTGAAATTAACATTCTTGTATATTTTTGTATACCTTACAGTAATAATGCTATAGTTGCAGTAGGATAGATTCCTAAAATTTTGCCCATCTCTGTTGAAACTATCCAATGAGCACCAACACATAAGGCACCAGATGCCTACTGTGTTTCTGAAATTTCTGGCAGAATTTCTGCCTCCTCTGGTATTGTTCAACACTGTGTGCAATCTTCCCCTAGACCTACTGTGCATTGTACCTTTCAGTGAAATGTGTGTGTGTGCGTGTGTGCGCGCGCACACCCCCATACTTTATGTTCTCCACTAGAGATTAAAGAGACCATGCTCTCTCTTCGACTTTTGTATCCTCTATTTGCCCTGCACAGTGATTTATATTAGATAAATACTTCTTGTTGAATGAATTAGTGAATGAAATTCTGGAGAAAAGTCCAGAGCAGCAGATAGTGGCCAAATGCTGGAGTCTTTGTATTTCAGGCCAAAGAGCTTGGAATGTATTCAATGTTGATTCAGAAACCACAGGAAGTGTCTGAACCAAGGGCTGGAAAGACAAGAATGTTGAGGCCATGAGGCACAGTAATGAGGCTAGGACAAGACCCTGGAGGAAGCAAACAGACTCCTAAACAATTATTAGGAGTTGAAGAACTAAGTTTTACAGTGTAGTTTTTTCAGAATACTTTCTACATTTAATTTTAGTCAGTCGTTTTGAGCTTATGCAGTGTTTTGTTTTAACTTTTGTATGTATGGTGGAAAAATTAGACAATATAGAGAAACAAGATAATAATCCTCAGTAATTCCATCATCCAGGGAAATCACCAGTAGTTACCATCATGGTGGAAATCTTTTCAACACCTTTTTCTATGCATATATGCAATAAAATCTATATTTTAATATATAATGGATATATGAAATTTTATTTCTTTCATCATTTTTATTATTTATTTTATAATTTATCACTATTTTATTATTAAATTTTATGTATAAATATATTTACATATTAAATAAAAATTATACATATAACTTATATGTAAGATTATATATATATATATATTAGATAGAAAACGCCATCTGTAATGTTAGATAGAAAACACCATGTTTGATAGAAAATGTTAGATAGAAAACACCATGTATCTCAAACATTGTATCTTAAACATCTATCTTAAACCTGACACAGAATAAATGCTCAATATAGATTTATTAAATGATTGAATTAATGAAAAATATTCATTGTCATTCACCCTTTGGTGGAGATTTTAATACTTCGTCAAAAAAAATTTTTTTTAATGTTTATTTTTGAGACAGACAGAGACAGTGTGAGCGGGGAGGGGCAGATAGAGAGGGAGACACAGAATCCGAAGCAGGCTCCAGGTTCTGAGCTGTCAGCACAGAGCCCATCCTGGGGCCTGAACTCATGAACCACAAGATCATGACTTGAGCCAAAGTCTGATGCTCAACCGAGTCACCCAGGCACCCCCAGATTTTAATACTGCTAACACTTTTGCTAATTAATAAAGCAAATAATTAAAGATAACTTGTTCTAATGTCTCTATAATACACTTTTTCTTGTTTTATGTTATTACTCCTAGAACTATGAATTTAAAATCCATAGACATGGGCTCCTGGAGATAGCTTATTGATATAAACAATACCTAAACATGTTCTTAAGCAGTGACTTATAAACATAGCACTGATTTAGCTGGACTTAGTCATCTTTGAAACATTTGAACATTTGAGTTATTTGATAAAAAAGTATTACTCACCGAGCAAACACTAATTTCTTTCCTTTGCAGAGTCTAGGGAGGAGAAAAACAAAAGAATGTTAAAAGAATGTGAATTCATTTGATATTCTGATCTATCTTTTGTTTGGTACACCATGATGGACTCAGTACCTGTGCTCTGTGTACTCACTGCCTAACCCACTGCCTGGCATAAAGTAGGTGAACAATAGGTATTTTTCAAATGACTAAATAAAAAAATAGTGAACACAGACATAACAACAATGTCCTCTATCTCATATTTTCATTGCTTTTCCAAGGGGGTGTGACCCTTTAGTACTTGTTAGCTACTTCTTAATTATCCATAAAAATTGGGTACAGGTTCATATAGGAAAATTCCACATTTAATACACAAACATATATTTAGCTGATAGTATTCCTTTCCTTCCTTCAGAGTCTTAACTTCACTCTGAGGAATAATGAAGCAGCCTCACTGGGTTTTATCTATATTCTCTGTCTTATCAGAGAAAAGGCCCAGAGGCATGGGAAATCACGAGTATTGTCATCCCACAAAAACAAGGGGGACTGGTAACTCATTCCTGCTCATCTTTGTATTTCTCAAAAGTAGCTCAAAAATTAACTAAATCAAGATCTTTTCCTCGGTTAAAGGCTGCTGTACGAACTACATTTTTCCAGTAGGTGGTAGTATTTTCTTTCTTCAGCATTAGAATTTTTGAAGATTGCCTCAAGGTTTGTTGGCTTTGGTTTTTTTTAGTTTTACTATTCCTTTAGTAATCTGCAGGTGACAATAAATACGTTAATGAAACTGATGTTTCTTCCACTTTAAAAAAAAATATATCATTCTTGAGGGCTTTCAAAGGCTCCAGATGGAGAACTTCTGCTTTGGCTGCCATTGATAGCAAAGTATATACCAGGGTAGACTGTGCTGGAACTCTCCTTCCCACTTCCCGATAGAAGTTATTACTAAGGACTAGCTAATTGACAGTAATGTCTTGGAGAAAATGATATGACAAGATTTTCTGCCTCTATAATAATAACGCAAAACAAAAATAAAACATTGACCCTAGGATTCTCGATTTTAGGGAAGATAGTCATTAAATTATGCAGATACCTTTCCTGGCTGGTTAATAATGATCTTAAACAATTATTCACATATCCTATTTTAACGAAAACATCTAAACTTCTGCAGCCCCACAAGACCTTTCAATACCCCCAACAGAGGGTTAGGTACTGTCACGTGTCTGACAAGGAGTACACGGTGCAGGAACTAGGTTTGAGGAAGGAAGGAAAGATTGAAATTCCAGGGGCATATCATATGCTGTAGTTGAAAAACGGAAGTGTGAATTAGTGGAATAATATCTCAAATACTTTATCTTCAAAAATACTGTGTTCACGAGAGTAGGGAAGGCTGGGTCTGAAGCACGTATTTCACTGGTTTCTCAGAAGTACTCTTATAAACAAAGCTTCAAGTTGCTGGAGAAAGTGTTCAAGGGCTCAGTGTTTCACTGAAAACACGGAGATAGCCCGGATTTGGCCATCAAGTCCACCCGTGAATATTCACCATAAAAGAAGGTACAGCGATGTTCAGGTTTCAGGGGATTTTTAACCCCTACTACTAACCCTCTACTTTGGAGACCATACCCGGCGGCTCTTTTCTAGCCTACCTTAGGCTGCTCCACTGGCCGCCGCACCCCGCTATTCTCTTCCGCGCCGGTGGAACACTGACCCAGACACGGCCTCTGCCTCGCGCACTGCCCAGGTCCAGGTCAACCGCCCAGCCTGGAGACTCCGACGCGCTGACAGGTGGCCTCGCTCGCCTTCCTGCCGCCCAGGGCGGCGCTCCTCTCCCACTCCACACGAGAGTACTCAGGCAGAGCTCCCAGGCTGGTCCCAGAGGTCGGGTGGCTTCCCGAGGGGAGAGAGAGGCCCAAGAGGGGGGCCGGGTGGCCCGCGAGGCCGCCGACGAGAGCAAAGGGCAGCCAAGGCCAGAGCCAGGTGAGGGGTGATTAGGCCAGGCACTTCTCGGGCCCCTTGGACAAGGGCCACAAGGAAGGAGGCCGGCACCCAGGCACGCCCAGCTCAGTTTACCGCCCCTGGGCCTCGGAGACCCCGGGAACCCGTCCACGCCCCCCGCGGCAGGGACCCCACGTCTCCACCGCCCGCCGGGCAAACAGATCTGCCACCCCCGGGACCCAGGAGGACTCAGGGGTCACTCGAGTCGGCGAACCACATTCCCAAGGACGAGCAGCCGGTGGCAGCACCGCCCCCTCTCAAGCGCCCTCCTAGTCGTCTACTGCCAGCGTTCGGGCGACTCGAGGGCCCCGACCCCTCCAGAACTCTCAGACGGCGGGGGAGGAATTCACTCGGACCCCTCCCCTTCCCCAAACTTCTTCCCTCCGCCGGGCGGTTCTACCAACCCGACCCCTCCGCGCCATCCGGCTCCTCCCTCTCCGCTCCCCTCCCCTTTTCTGGTCCCCACGTAGGAATCCGCCCCCCCACCCCCGTCGCCCGCGGGGTCCGGGGATCCTCCCCCCGACTCCCCCCGCGTGCCGCCGCCGCCGCCCGGGTTCCTCTCCCCCCTCTCGGGCGCTCCCTGCCAAGCCCATGATGTAATGGTGTATGTTAATCAGTAGCATGTGGGGAGCTCCGGCTCGGCGGCTCAGTCCTCCGCGAGCCGACACTGGAGGCGGCAGCAGCGGCGGCGGCGGCGGCCCGGACTCGCAGCACCGCACTCTCTGAGCGCCGCCCGCCCCGACGGCATGGCCCGCAGCCCGCGCTCCGGGCGCCCAGACCCTCGCTGAGAGCCGCCTCGGCCCCCGACCCGCGCACGGGGCCCCGAGCCGCCGGGATGAGCCGCGCCGAGGTGAGCGCCCCCACCCTTCCGACCGCGGCAGGGGACCCGCCGGTCACTGGGTTCTCCTCCTAAGAGACTTCCCCCTCTACTCGAGAAGTTCTGGGAGGCGGGAAGCGGGGTGCCGGCAGCGAGCGGCCCCTCGAGGGTTGGCCGCTGGGCTCTTCTCTCCGCCGCCAGCCGCCACCGGACCGGGATAGGACTGGGGGAGCCCCCGAAGCTGAACTTTCTTCTTTGCGGTCGTTGGGGGGCGTGTGCGGGCGGTGCTGAGCCGCAGTCTCGGCGGAGCCGCCCTGCCCGCCGGGGGAAGCAGTGTTTCGGACTCCGGCTGTCTCCGCGCTCGGCGCGCGCCTGGAGCCGTTCCGCCTTCGGCCTGGGAAGCGCGGGCGAGGCGCTGGGCTGGCCGGACCCGCCCGTAGGCGGTGGCAGCCGGGGCAGAATGCCTAAAGCACACACGCGCGTACACACAAACGCACACGCACGCACACATCTGATCGCTCAGGGCAAAGCAGGCCCTCGGAGACCTCCCGGGTGGGCTGGAGAGGCGCGGCGCGGGGGAGCCGGGGCTCGGGCTGCGCCTCCGCCCGCTGGGCACGGAGCTTTGGGTGGGGAGTTTATTTTTGTCTCGAGCTGCTGCCGCGGCTGCTCACGGCCTAAATCCAGAGGGGCGCCTGGCGGCGGAGATGCTGGCTGTTGCTGTAGATGGAGCTGCAGCCGCTCGGCTGCTTCTCCGGGAGGTGGAGGAGGAGGAGTGGGAGGAGGGGGAGGTAGAGAAGGAGGAGGTGGAGGAGGAGGAGTGGGAGGAGGAGGAGGAGGGGGAGGAGGGGGAGGAGGGGGAGGAGGAGGAGGAAGGAACTCGGGCTGCCGCTGCCTCCGCCTCTGTTTTGCATTAGCCCCCACCCCCTCCCCCGCGCCCCTTCGCAGCCGCATTGCAAGTTTTCCGCGCGAGGAAGATCTGTTGCTGGTGCTGGCGTTTGCAGGCTCAGCCCTCGAGGCCACCCCGGGTGGCGTGTGTAGGGAGCACCAGCCGTTCGCAGAGGCAGCAACAGGAAGCCGTGGGGTCTACTCCCGCACCTGGGAAGGAGGCTTCTGGCCATTCCCGGAACGGGAATAGCTCATCTCCCGCATCCGGGTGCGGAGGGGGCGGCCTGAATTTGGGGGGACCAAACCCCCAGCGGGGCGCCCCCCCCCGCCCCCTCTGATGCGCTCGTTTCCCGGGCGCGCTCCCTCGCTGGCCGAGGTCTCACTGCAGCCTTTCTCTCCTTCCAGTGGTGATCGCCGCTCGGGAATGCGGGTGTGAAGGGTCCGAGCTGCCGCCCAGCGGGGAAGAGACCCCGGGACGCCGGAAATCACCATCCCGGAGCTGCGAAAGGGGGGGAAAAAGAGCATTCTTTCAGTTTGTGTGCCTTGTGGGGAATTTTTTTTTAATCGTTATTTTTTAAAAAAGAAACATTTCCGTGCTACTGTCTGTCATCATCTCTGGGGAAATCAGCCAGAACCACCGGAACATAACTGAAACCAGACGAGAGAGGCAGGAGCCGAGGCAGTACCTGCAGCGTCCGGGCACCGGAGCCACCTTGGAACGGGAACGCGTCTCCGGCGGCCGCGGGGCTGCGGCTCCGCCAAACTTTGGGGCGGGCGGGGCGGGCTGGGGCGCCGAGGGGGCTTCGTAGACCGAGGGCCGCCCCCTAACCATGATGTTTCGCGACCAGGTCGGGGTGCTGGCGGGCTGGTTTAAGGGCTGGAACGAGTGCGAGCAGACTGTTGCGCTGCTGTCTCTGCTTAAGCGCGTGAGCCAGACCCAGGCCCGTTTCCTCCAGCTCTGCCTGGAGCACTCGCTGGCCGACTGCGCCGAGCTGCACGTCCTCGAAGGCGAGGCCAACAGCCCCGGTAAGTGCGCGGCCGCCGCTGTCCCTCCTGTTCCCCCCTTTCTCCTTCCTCCATCCCCTCCTGCTTCCCAGCCTCGGGCCTGGGCCCCGCCCCCGGCCGCCTCCCAGCGGGTACACCGAGGGCGCGGGCCGGAGCCCTTGGCATGTCACCCTTCCCTGCCCCCCCCCCCCCCCCCAGTCCCTGCGCCCACTTACCTCCGCTGGCCGCTTTGGTTTTTTGCCCACTGTCAACTCCTTCAGCCCATTCCGTGTGGTAGCCACGGTAGCATGAATGATTGATTTTTCTCTCATGCAGTTTCCTGGGAAATAAGTAAGTCAGGTCACGTAGAGTCTGGATTTTCTGGGCTTTTTTTTTTTTTTTCCTTCTTCTTCTTTTGGGCAACGTGGCTCTCTGGATTTCAGCAACACATGAAGAAACCCGGGCTGCCCTTCAGAGAGCCAAGCTTTGATTAGGCTGTATGAAGGATACATGAAAATTCAATTTTATTATTCATTTTTCCCCATGGATATTCCAGTTTCAGAGCTCTGTCTTCAGACTAATATGCAGGTGACGCTACATTCGCAGTTTGTATACTATGAGGTTATACTTCTTTATCACGACCTCGTCGTGTCGATGTGGATCTTGTAGAAACGGTCTTACAGAAAGGGTTTCGGTAGAGAGCAGGCATGAATCAGGGTCCTTCATATTTTTGTTGGAAAACTTTACTGAATATAACAGAATCGTTTCATATTTACAGACCTCTCCACTAGTATAGAAAATGAATGTACTGGAAAGGTTCAGCAGTTTTCTATTTGCTAGCATGGGTGGTGACAGACTGAAATTATATCCTGGGGTGGGGAGGTGGGGTGAGGATGGGGGGTAGGGGCAAGGTCCGTTGTAATTTTGGATAGGGGAAATTCTTTAGTTCCTGCTGCAGCAGGAGGGTGAACAGAGCCCCCAGTGTTTACACAGAGAAAAGAATGCAGGGTCCTCTTCCAGCTGTTCCGTGTTAAAGCCTCCAGCCTGCGAGACTCAGCAGAGGTCTGGGCTGCCATTTGATGACAAGGTCCAGTTGAGGGCAGCAGGGCCTGGGAGACACTAAAGTGAGTGTGCGGTCAGGGCAGCAAGAGGAGAGCTGGCCTCCTCCTTACTCCTCCTCCCTGGTGTGGTGCTCATGAGGCTGAAAACCCTTGGATGGGTTGTTTCCATATATAGAATCAGAGGCTGGAAGTGAGCCGGGAAATCCTCACAGCCCTTTTCCTGACCAGACAGGGCTGCACCCAGAGGTCCCTGTGCCTCCAGGTGTGGAAGGCCGCACTGAGACAGATCACACAGGCCCCAGTGGGATTCAGCAAGAGCCCAAACAGCACCCCCTGTTACAAGGGTGGCAGGGGCAGGGCCCCTTCTGTTCAGTTACACATTTATAAATAGCTGAAGGGCCAGGCTCCTTCCTAAGGGTGTGGGAGCATAACTAGGAAGACTGATGATCTGCTCTCTTGACTTCTGTCCTTGATGTGACAGGGTAGTCTGGTTCACCTGCTTGATATTGTTTTCTCGGGTTTGACAAACAAGGTTATGTAAACTTTCGTGTGTTATAGACTGCAGGGGATTTAAGAACAGTAATTTGTGTGGAATGCTTGACTTCAGTGCTTGAAGGGACTGTTTAAAATAATGAATCTTCAGGTGACTCAAATGTTAGAGCAACATTCTTGCCCTTTGGGTTAAAGGAGACTTTTCCCCACGTAGTAGCAGTTCAGTAAGTGAAGCCATTAAATGTGTGGTGTAGAAAGAAATCACTTACTTTAAAAGTCTCGTCATTTAATAGACCAAAAAAAAAAAAAAAAAAAAAAGAACTTCTGTGTTTTTAAAAGTCATTTGGCAATCTTCTTCCTCAAAAATTTTATTTTGCTATACTTATTTGTGGAAACCTACCTGTTCCTGCTGCTAAGTGCCATAGGTATACAAAATCTAGAGCCATTATGTAAGATAGGGACCATTTTCCAGTTTCTGAATTAATGTTACAACCCAGAAATTTTGCTTTCTTTGAAACCTTTGCACTTGTCCTGTGGCCAGGACAAAAATTCATTAGTGAGGTCGTGTGATGGTTCAATTTACTGCTGCAGTATGGGGATCATACAGAGAATCAAGATTGGTCATAGCATATATCCAAGCCTGGAATATGGCTCTCTCACATATCTGGAACCTAGCCAAGAACGAGTGGGGCAAAAATGTCCACTCAGCAACCGGAATAGAGGGCATCAAGTATGGGAGAATACTTCAGACCCTTTCTCAGAACATACTTATTCTTATTTTAGATAACAACCCTAACAATTTTTTTTAATGTGAGAAAGGATCCATGGCGTATTAGGGGTAGCACATTTAGAATGAGGTGACCCTTGACAGCTTGACAACCAGGAAAGAGACAGAAATATTATAACTTTAGACACAAGAATTGGAAGTAGAAGCCCTGAAGGTTTGGGAATGTTAGGGTAGGAACCCTCAATTGATTCTGCAGGCATTATTCTGTAATAAGTAAATAATTACTATTTACCATGAATGAGAGTGAACTACCAAAAAGGATACATTTTTGAATACACTCTTTGAGAAGAGAGGAAAATATGCCATAAACTTTGAAAATATTGACAGTCAAGATAATTAACCTCCAAGGCTGTTTTGGTTGGTAAAGCTCTTACCCATTCAGAAAACTAGGCTGTGTGGAATGACTCATTCATTGGCTGGCTGAGGTTTCCTATACCAAAATCATCATGTATCACTTACTTTTCTTTGTAATCATCAATTAAAAAGCACATATTTTTTCTGGTGTTGAGAGTTTAAACCTTGGTGAATGGGAACCAAATTCATATCTGGGGCGTGATCTCAGTGTAATAAAAAATGTAATTAGTCATAGTATGAACTTGGCTCTATTTTCTCCAGGACTGACTTTAAATAGAGATAATTTTTCACATTAAATGTGGTTTGTTTGAGATCCGTGGGATGTATTTTGATACTAACTTTTTCTTCTCTTAAATTTAGCATTTATTGAGAATTTAGTGGTTCACGGTTTATCCTTTGCCTCAGGTTCATGGTCATCTGAAATCCAAAACAAACAAACAAACAAAAAATGGTTGAGTCATTCCCTGAGACTGTGTGTGTGTGTGTGTGTGTGTGTGTGTGTGTGTGTGTGTGTTTCACGCTAGATTTAGTCAGTGGGATCTGCTCATGGTCAGCTTCCCAGGTAGAGACTGGTTTCCAGAACCCTCAAGTTGTAGATTATTGCCCTCCAGTCCAGATTAACCTTGAGAACTCTGGCCAGTCCCAGTTTGTAGATGAGTGTTTCTGGGGCTAACAGGTCCTTTGATACATAAAAATGGCAAAATGGAACCTACTCTCTTTACGTGCAGTTTCCTAAAGAAAAATAGGTTGTGTGACATTATTTATTCATGACTTTTGTCGTTTGGACTTGAAATATGTTTTGCAGTGGAAACAGTGTAATAAATGGAGGTGTGCAAGTGAATCCATAAAGACTTACTAACTCACAAAACAGTGCATACTTTGTGGGGCAGTTGCGTATGTTTGTATTAAGTAAATGATAAAAAGATTGTTGCTTTCCGTATAATTAAATACAACAGAAAAGATGATCTGAAATGGTGGTGCTTGAGACAAAACTCACTGTGGAGATTGGGAAAGGACTTGTGGGCATGTTTTCTCTCATTAGAGGGTGAAGGTGTTGATTCTGCGATTTTTACTGTGTTTGGTTTCTATAGAGTAGGTGTATCATACCCTGAGTTGCTCCTTTAGATCATAAACGGAGTAAAAGGAAAATAGAAGAATTGAGATTTTTCCTGATGTTGCTGCAGAAGATCTTGTTTGTAGTTCTGCCTTTCACTTACTCATTCAACATTCATTTTCTGACCGGCTGCTACTTTCCTGCCCCTGTGTTATGCAGTGGGAATACAAAGGTAACATACTATATTCCAGTGCCTGGTCCATAGATACCTGGTGTTGAGTAAATGACTAACACGGTATCATAGGTGCTGAAGCAGTGATATGGGAATAAAAGGAGTGGAGGGAGGGCTTCTGGGAGCATTGTAAACCTAGCAGTTAATTGCCTGGGGAGTCAGAGAAGACTTCACTGAAGAGGAGATATGTTTGAGTTGAGTTTTGAAGGGTGATTAGGAGTTGGTTCAGTATGTACAAAGGATTGTAGAGAATACGCATGAAGGCATTTTTCAGGCAGAAGGGATAGCTTTGATAAAAATGTTGCCTTATGAGAGGGCCTGTGCAGAAAATAGTGAGTTGAGTGGTTAAAAGAGTGTAGAATCCCGACTTCTAAGTAAGGCAGAAATTAAAACAGGAGCTGTGGGTGTGTAGGATTTTGCCAGCTAAGGTGTTTGGACCTAATCGTGCAGAGATGATTGAAAACCCAAGAAGGCTTTTAGGAAACGAGCTAAAAGATGGAAGGGCTGTGTGTGTGTATTTGTACACTTTTGGGAAAGTGCTTTCTAGTATATGCATGATCCTCTAGAAGGCAAGAATGGGAGAAGTGAGGTAAAGTTTGGTTTGGTTTCCATTTTGGTCACCTGGTGACATCATTATCTCAGGGCGGCTTTGTTGACCTCAGCATTGATCTGTGGGGGAGAAGAAACGACTAATATGGAGAAGAAAGGAAGGTTTGTCCAGGTGGCCATTTATTTATATGCATGGGAGGGCATATGTTGTAAAGGATTCTTGCAGTATAGATTTTGAAATCAGTCACAGTGCGCTGGTCAGTTGATTCCTGGGCCTCAGTTTTCTCATCTGTAAAATGGAGCTAATAAAGCCTTGTTATTGTCCAGAGTTACTTGTTAATAATCCAGTGAGGACCTATTATATCCGCCATGTTTAAATTTGCCTCTGTTTAATGTGGAGTTGCCTCTAAATGAATGTGGAATTTATATAAATAATGTTTTTGTAAATGACAGGAACTCTTTTTATTTAAAGGATTATCAAGAAGGGATTGGAGGGGCACCTGGGAGGGTCAGTCGGTTGAGCGGCCAACTCTTGATTTCGGCTCAGATCACGGTCCCAGGGTTGTGGGATCGAGCCCCGCGTCGGGCTCCACGCTGAGCGTGAAGCCTCCTTAAGGTTTTCTCTCTCTCTCTCTCTCTCTGTCTCTCTCTCCTCTCCCTCTCTCTGCCCCCCTCCCCCGCTTGCACTCTCTCTCCTTCTCTCTAAAATTAAAAGAAAAAAGAAGAGATTGGAGATGATTGGCCCCCTGAAAAGATAGGAGTCTATGTCACTCTGTTTTCTGCATGTCAGCTTAATTTTATTCTCTATCATGTTGGGTCCTAAAAAAATTCAACCCTGGCCCAGTTTTCCTACGTAACTTGTCAACACTTTTTCCCTTCAGTTGGTGAATGTGAAAAGCAGAAGTCATTTTGTTGAGAGAAATGTATAAGGACTTTATATCTGAAGCACTTTTCACTTAGGGTGTTGTAATTTTCTGGACAAACCGACGGCAGGTCACATACATTTGTACGCTCTGTTGTGAATAACTTGGATTTGCTTGTTTAGCTTGGGTGCTGTAGGGCTTCAGAGACTGAGTATGTGTTATAAACAGGTGCCCTCAAAGCAAGTAAGAGGCAGACAAACTTAACAGCAGTCCAGTTGGTTTGTTTATGTTGAAATAAACAAAGCTGGGTGAAATGAGTGTCAAAAGGGCTTGAGAAGTAGCCAGAGACTTCCCAGTGTGCCCTGCACAGGTGCGATTCTAAAGAGAACTGACAATGCCAGAGAAGACGAAATTCCTCTTTTCCTTGACCTGAGGAGAAATTTGGAGGTTTTCATCTATGAGCGAAGGGCCTTGTATAACTCATCTGCTAGGAAAGGTGTGGTGCTTTTTTTTCTTTTTGAAATAGAATTATTGCTTTGAGTTTTTGGCCAGTTCCTTCCTTTCCGTCCCTTCTAATCATTCCTTCCAAGGCCTTACTGACTTCCACTGGGTCACATAGATTACGATGCAGAATCCGATGTCTCCTCTGAGCTATTTTTTGCTTCTGTGGGAGCTGCCTGAGGCAGGACTCTCCCAAAGAGGGCACATCTTTCAGAATGGGAGCCTTCCCCCTGGGTTTAGCTAGTCAAGGCTAGGGAAGCTACTACTCCAAAAGCCATTGTGGAGTTTGGGATGAACTGGCCTGCTTTTGTGCAGGAGCAGGTCACTCCGTGGGACTCATAGGCTAGTTGTAGGGTTTTGTTCCCACTCCACATATCAACATGTTAATACAGTTTTCCTTGTCTTGGTTTACTAGGAAAAAAAAAATCAAATGATTCAGTGGTTTCTTTTACACAATAAACAATACCATTAAATGGCATCTGGAAAGGAGTATTAGGTAAGGAACTGTGGGACCAAGGTCCTCAACACATGTTAATTCACCAGCTACCCCAGCAGATTGCTGGGTGCATGTCAAAATGTGAGGTAGGTGCAATGATTCTTCTCAAGGAGCTTACGCTTGAGTTGTGGAGGTAAAACAAATATAATGGTTAGACCAGAAAGGGTTACTACATGCTGTGGCTCCCATGAGAGAACAAGCCTGGAGTTGAACGAAAGGGAGGGAACAGGATAGGTCGGGTAGTCCAAAAATTATGAGTGGAAGAAGTTAACTTGACTGTGTCATTTGAAACAAGTGCTTTAAGGCTCACCCAATTCTTGCCTTTTTAGTATCTCCGATGTGAGTTTTATTAAGGAAACCACACATGTAGGGGGATTCCATGCATGAGCCATGGAAGGGGCAGGCTTCCTGGGCCTTGAAGGGTGAGTATGAGTGTGTTAGAGATAGTGGAACACGATGCCTTTTGTTCATCAGGCGTGATTTCTTGAACGGAAGGAGTAATCCAAACACTTCCGTGATTTCTAACATTTAAATGTAGGGACATGAAACATCTACTCACCTAATATTTGTATCCTTAAAATTATCCATAACATCATAAGACTTAGTTCTCTTGGCTCCTCCCAGGAGGATACTCTTATATGTTACTTTGATCGGAACTAGTGTTCAGCAGAAGCATTTTGAACACATACAGGAAGAGACAAAAGTGACTTACACTAGTTCTCAAAATATTATGTGCTCACAGATCACTTGGGGATCTTGTTAAGCTGACAACTCTGATTGAGGAGGTCGGTATTTCTTTTTTTTTCAAAAAAAAATTTTTTAACGTTTATTCATTTTTGAGAGACAGAGAGAGACAGAGCATGAGTGGGGAAGGGGCAGAGAGAGGAGGAGACACAGAATCCAAAGCAGGCTCCAGGTTCTGAGCTGTCAGCACAGAGCTCAACACGGGGCTTGAACTCACGAACTGTGAGATCATGACCTGAGCCAAAGTCAGACGCTCAACTGACTGAGCCACCCAGGTGCCCCAGGAGGTCAGTATTTCTAATAAGCCCCTGGGTTAAGCTGCTGCTGCCACAGAGCACTCTTTGAGTAGAAAGATCACAGACTTATTAGAGGTGGGAGGTAATGTTGAGGTCATTGATGCCTTGGCTTTCAAGTTTTATGGATGTGTATCAGAAGATTTTTGTTCGCAAATGGAAACTTACACGAAAGCTTATGGGAAGTGGCTACGCTTACCGCTTCCCACTCCGAACCTAACTCCAAGGATAGCAGTTTGAAAATCATCTATCTGTGTGCAAGCACTATGATTTCTTCCCCTGGCTCAGAGACATTCAAACTGTCTCTCCCAGACCCGAAATGAGGCTGGGTTTGAAGAAGGCAGAGTTGGTCCCTGTTTGTAGCATTTCCCCGAGCTTTTTAGAGGTGCCCCTGCTGGAATTTCTAGGCATTCTAATCATCAGTGTCCCATGGAAAATGAGGCTCCAGGAGAGATTCATTTTTTGCTGATGCTATGGGCTGTAAAGTTGAGCTGGAAAGAGCAGAAATGTTAATTCCAGAAACCGGATGGGAGAGATCTCTTCCTACTTCCCCAGTGCACTCCCATACAGCACAACCATCGGAATTTCTGAGGCAGCTCGGCCTGATCTGTCTGTAGAATTCAAGTGCTTGTGTGCAGCATAAATACATGTAGAGCATCGTGTACATTTCTAGCTGTGTGAGGATGTGCACCAGATACGTGATTGAAATGTGTGACTGAAATGGCGATGCTGAACCACTTTTGAATTTCTGAAGAGCCACAAAGGAACGGGAATCATTGAAATCTCAGTAAATAACATTGTCTCCGTTTGTAAAAGAAAAAAGGAGGGAGGAAGTAGGTTCTGTGCAGGGACCTGTGAAGTTAACACTAATGTTGTGCCAGATACCAGAAGAGGATTTGAAACTTGATTTGCCAGCGTTTGGATGAGGAGGTAGGAAATGGTCTGGCTTTCCTAAGAATGGGAAGAATGGGTCCTGCAAAACTAAAGTAATTTCCTTTTTGATGGGGGAATGGGAAAGGAAGAGAGATAGCATACAAGAGAACTCTGTATTCTGGGAAGATCACAAGAATTCTGGTAGCCATCCCATATCTGAATTTTAGCACAGCCTTTGACAAATCTCCTTGTTTCCTGCCGAATAAAATGGAGACATGGAAGCCTGGTCAGAGTGTAGTTATGTGGCCTTAGAGTGGCTCCCGTGACTTGACAGGCAGGCCTGGCTCCGGCCACTGTCAGCCTTAAGGGAGGACTTGGGTGTCCTGACTCGGAGCTACATGTTCTGCATCGTTATTCGTGTTGACATGTGACTCAGCCAGGGGTCCCCAAGAAAGCAGAGCCCTAGGCAAGGGCTGGTGTGCAGGTAGTTTATTTGGGGCACGCATCCCAGGGACAGGAAAGGGGACTGCGGAGAGAAATGGAAGAACGGAAAGGTAACACAAGATGCTGTTATCTAGCTAGGCACTGCCGTGGACAACTTGGGCTCAGTCTCGTGGGGACCCCCTGAGGAGCCATACTGACTACCTCAGGAAGGATAGACAAGGTGGCATTTATCCCTGGCTCCCCTTTCCCCTTGGTCAAGGGCTGCCCCAGGGTATCGAGTCCCTGCACTACCAGTGTGAGGGCTGAGCCTTTTTCAGCATCCCACGATGTGCTGTCAGAGAAGCCCCAAGGCAGAAAGCTAGGGAGGAGTGGTAGAACCGAAGCAGGTTGCTGTCTGAGGCCGGTGGCCACAGCAAGGACTACAGTATAAGCCGGACTGAGAAGGTATAGCTGTCAAACCCATGGATGAACCTAGAGGGATAGCTGGGGGCTCGATGACAGATTCATGATCCAAAATATTTGAATGTAACAAGATGGCTATTACATCACAGTAAGCATAGCCCCTACACTTGTCTTCCCTAGACCTCAGTTGGAAGAGGCACAGTTCAGTAGCAGCATGCAGGGAAAGGACTTCTGGCTTTTAGTAGACTTAGAGTTCAGAATGAATAATGACACGATGTGGTTGCCCCCAAAGCCACTAAACCTTTAATAATACATTATATGCATACTATAGTATATAATAATATTGCCTTCAGAAGCAGGTCTTCTCTGCCAGCCAGACTGTCCCCTGAGTCGGGGGAGTGGTTCTGATACACACTTGGAGGGAGATGGACAGGTCAGGATGTGGCCAGAGGAAAGAGCATGGTGGGGCCCTTGAGGAACACTGAGGCGAACACTGAGGCTGGACAAACAGTTGGGCAGAGAACGCGACGACTATCATTGGCTTCTTGAAAATCTGGCTTCCGGTTGAGGGCTTTAATTCCGTATCCATGTGGAGGGTAGTATATATCGAAGCTGAAGATCCTTTAGCTTAAAGTAAACAAAACTCTGTAATGATGAGAGCTCCCAGACAATGGCACATGCTGCTGTAGGAGGCTATGGCTTGGCTTCCCCCAGAGGTGGGTGAGCATTCAGAACAGTGCAGGGCATGAAATAGTGCTTCTAAATAAGACTGGCTCCTATGTATTGAGCGCCTGCTCTGTGCCAGGCACATTACTGAAACCTTTGTATACATTATCTCATTTATTCCTCCTGACAACACTATGGAATGAGATAGGGACTGTCATTCCATTGGTTAGGGAGGAAATAGGCGATCTGACTTCCAAACTATTCTGCGTGCTTCTCCACTGTAGGGACTCAGTGGGTTTCTTTAAAAAAAGAGACTGTGACCTCTTGGATGACCTCCAAAGTGCCTTCTAACCTTAAGAGTCAATGGCTTATGTGAGTCAGGAATAAAGGTAAGAAAACAAAGCTGCTGGGACCAGAGGAGAAAAAGAGAGAGAGACAGTATGAGTGAATGAATAACTGTATGAGTAAGGGTGGTCTTTCTTTTTCTTTCTTTCTTTTTTCTTTTTTTTTTTGAGACAGAGAGAGAGCATAAGCAGGGGAGAGGGGCAGAATAAGAGAGAGAGGTGGGGCTCGATCTCACAACCCTGGGATCATGTCCTGAGCTGAAATCAAGAATCGGATGCTCAACAGACAGAGCCACCCAGGCACCCCCAAATAAAAATCTTCTTCAAATTCTTTCCAGTGTATTTCTTCTATACTTCTTGACCTGTTTGTGCCACAGATTTGTGGCTTTTTATATAAGAAATATATGGAGTGATTTTCTGTTCCTTTTTGAAGTAGGCAGTGGGGTGGGGCTAGGTCACCATGATGAGTAAGGCTACCCTGTTCGAGAAAAGTTGTAATGAACTGAATTGGATCTTGTTTTTGTTTTTGTTTTTGATCACACAAGCCCCGAGTATGTCAGTCATTTATTAACAAAGGTAACTCGTAATTGCAGTCTCTATCTCCAAATCTCTGTTTTCTCCGCGTAGTTCTAAAAGTGACCATATGACATATTCTTTGTACGGTGATAGCTACCTTTTCTTTCTTTTTTTTAAAAAGCACTTTCTATGTGTCAGACACTATGCAGATAGCTACACATACACACAACTGCTATCTCCAGTTATTGAATAGACGAATAATACAGAGAAGCAGAACTAATGGTTGTGAAAATTAAATACAGTATATCGCAGTAATTAGATAATGTGCTTATTATCCAGAGTTTAGCACGGAGTAAGTGCCAATTAACTGGTTTCAAAATTACGTAAATCCACAAAGTAGATATTATCTCCGTGTTACAGATAAGGAAGCTTCAGTCAAAAGCAATTGGAAATGTACTAAGGTGTCTGAGGTGTTCTTTTTTTTTTTTTTTTTAAGTTTATTTATTTTGAGAGGGACAGAAACAGTGTGAGTGAGGGAGTGGCATAGAGAGAGGGAGAGAGAGAATCCCAAGGAGGCTCTGTACTGCCAGTGCAGAGCCCTACTCCAGGCTTGAACTCAAGAAACCGTGAGATCTTGACCTGAACCAAAACCAGGAGTCAGATGCTTAACTGCCTGAGCCACCCAGGAACCCCAGGTATTTCTGATCCAAAAACCCATGTTGAACCCTCACCACCACCTGAATGCTGCAGGTCTCGTCCAGTTCTTAGGTAAATAAAAACGTTGGCGTTTAAATGAAAAGTACTTAAGGATATTTAGTGATAATTTTAATATGTTTCACTCTAACATTTTATCAATCTAATCTTGGAATAATTCTTTTCAGTTTGTCCATTTTAATCCTATGTACCTTGATGTGGCTTGCCTTCTTGTTCCCATTGGCTTTTTTTTTTTTTTTTTAAATTAGTGAAAAGCATTGATTCAGACATTTCCCTTCCTGTAAGGAAGACTCCTGGAACAGAGACTTCTGCCGCCTGTGCATGAACAGGCAGGACTTGGGGAAGGCAACAGGCTCTGCAAGCTGCCGAGAGGAAAGAATGAGGAATGTGTTATCTAATAGCTCATGGCATCCTTGACGTTGACAAACTAGCAATTGATGAGCTGGGTCAGGATCTCCTTAGGATCTGGAATTGGGCAAAGCACCAACTTGAGTGCTGTAAATTAAAACAAGCTCTCCCATTGTTTGTAAATGGTGGAAAATTTCTGAAGATTACTTTAGGAAAACCTATGTTTTAGTTGGTGTAAAAGTGAATCCTGCTTATTTCATTGTCTAAACAGCATACAATTCAGGAGTTGGGAGAGACTTTATCTATGCCAGCCCCTCTGTTGAAGATTTGGGATGACCGAGGTCAGCTGAGGGTACCTGCTGATGGGGAAGGTCTGGTGTTACAGTCAGTCACTTTCTGGCCGTCTGTGTATGACCCAGACCTTGGTATTGTGCCACTTGCCCACGGCTGCCACAGTCACCACATTTGACTACTATTTGA
The DNA here is from genome assembly GCF_016509475.1 of Prionailurus bengalensis. Classification (NCBI taxonomy): domain Eukaryota; kingdom Metazoa; phylum Chordata; class Mammalia; order Carnivora; family Felidae; genus Prionailurus; species Prionailurus bengalensis. The sequence goes on from NC_057355.1 coordinate 102,627,700, forward strand.
TGCTTTATTTATTTATTTAGAGAGCACAGGAGGGGCAGAGAGAGAGGGAGAGAAAGAGAATCCTAAGCAGGCTCCACACTGTCAGTGTGGAGCCTGATGTGGCTCCAAGAACTGCAAGATCATGACCTGAGCCGAAATCAAGAGTTAACCGACTGAGCCACCCAGGCGCCCCTATTTGATGCTCTATTTACCTGAGGTCAAAGAACAAGTTGGTCTCCTCAAAGTCACTTCTAGCCCCCTCTCTTTGTTGTTTCTTTAGTCACCACAAAGCAAGATTCGTTTTTATTGGAAGATGATTGGCATTCATATTTTGAAACTCCAGAGAGTTATGGCATAGAAAGGTTTGGCTTTGTTTTAGCATGATCACAGTTCCATAATGTCCTCTTGCTTTATGGGGACTCTGCCTGGGCCACTCTGGAATCATTCGAAATCCCAGCAGAGAACTAGGTGTTGCTTATGGCTGCCCCCTTGCCTATGAGGGGATATCGTTCACTGGTTGGTTAAGCAGTTCCTTCACATGGTGATGTAGTTGACCAAGCATGACTCCTCCTGAGGGTGTCTGTTGACCCCTTAGGGGTCGCTGGCACCCTGCAGGTACTTTCTTTACAGCATAAGTCATGGGGTCTTGTCATCATCCACCTTCGAGTAGCCTTTGGCTTAGTCACTTTCCTCCTCTAGCACCTAATAATGTGCATGGCACATAGGTGGTCTTGGTATGTCTTTATTGAAAGAATGGATGAATGAGTACAAAAAATTTAACTCATAGTCCATTAGTCCACAAAGGGTTTACAACTTGGTTGTGAGAAAAACCTAACTGCAAAAAGATTTAATAAATAAAATAGGACAAGATGATAATCCTAGTGCTGTTATCAAGAGGTATGTGATAAAGGGCCAGAGAAGATGAGAGAAATAGATGCTGTGATGTTTCAATCCCTTACAGAAGCCCTGGGTTGGGGTCTTGCTATCCTTACTTAGAAGTGTGTCACCTTAGGGGCCCCTGGGTGGCTCAGTCATGTGAGCCTCTGACCTCGGCTCAGGTCGTGATCTCACAGCTCATGAGTTTGAGCCCCGCATCAGGATCTGTGCTGATAGCTCAGAGCCCGGACCTTACTTCAGATTCTGTGTCTCCCTCTCTCTCTGCCCCTCCCCTGCTCACTCTCTCTCTCTCTCTCAAAAATAAACATAAAACAAAGTTCATAAGAGAATTGTGTCACCTTATAAAAATTATTCAAACTCTGAGACTCAGTTTTCTCATCTGTGAATGGAGTTACCCCTCTGAAAGTCACAGGGATATTACCAGGATGAAATGGGATTATATATGCGTATAATACTTTGTAAACCACATCATGTTATACAGTGCGGGGTAACATTATTCTCAAAGGACTAACTGAAACAGTGGGGTAAAAAATTCAGGAATGTCAGTGTTTAAAAGGTCTAAGAAAAGATAAGCATGGCTTTTTTTTTCAGAGGTTTTGCCAATTAGCAAGAGCTGAAGTTAAGCACAGGATCCTCTTGATGGAACACTGGCCACCTCTGGGTCTGGAAAAAGGGCTGTATCTGATGATTCAGTCAGGACTTGGAGCTGTGTGGCCCACAGTCCCCACAGCCTGGCCTGACTGTAACTTGTCAAAGTTCCATTTGTGTCCACTTTCATCCTTTTAACTGATGAGATCGTTGGGTGCTCTCTCTTCGGGTATGAAGGACTTAGATGTCGGTGCTAAAGAATGTCTTTCGGGGAAAGCTACCCAAGATGCTGTGTTGTCACCACCATCCTGCTGCCTGTAGATATTACAGTATGAGTGTTCATGGAGTCACTGAAAGCATGCCATAGGGATTCTGTGCAGAAACTGGCACTTCTGGATCCTTTACAGATTTGTGATGATTAAGATTTAGGGTGCGTTTTTTTTTTTTAGTTTTATTACTAATATTTTTAAAATTTTTTTAATGTTTATTTTTGAGAGAGAGACAGAGACTGAGTGGGAGAGGGGCAGAGAGAGAGAGAGAGAGAGGGAGACACAGAATCCAAAGCAGGCTCCAGGCTCTGAGCTGTCAGCACGGAGCCTGATGCGGGGCTTGGACTCACGAACCGTGAGATCATGACCTGAGCTGAAGTCGGATGCTTAATTGACTGAACCACCCAGGCGCCCCCAAAGCAGGCTTATAGTACTTCTTAGCTTATAAGATTTTAAGATTTTTTGTTTATTTATTTTTGAGAGAGAGACACACAGTGTGTGAGCAAGGGAGGGGTAGAGAGAGAGGTAGACACAGAATCTGAGGAAGGTTCCAGGGTCCAGGCTGTCAGCATGGAATCTGACACGGAGCTTGAACCCATGAACCGTGAGATAACGACCTGAGCCGAAGTCGGACGCCTAACTGACTGAGCCACCCAAGTGTCCCATTTTTTTATTAATTATTATTCATAAAAGTTACTGTCCAACTTAAAACCATTTAGTAGGAAATCTTTGCATATTTTTGTATACCTCAGCTAAACAAGAAAATAATTATGCTTTGCTTTTTATTCTTTAATATTGCTTCCGCCTTTACCTGTCGCTGAACAAGTGTTAGTTGGAAAAGAAGAATGGTTTCTTGTCGTTTGTTTTTAACAAAACCTCCCTATTCTCACATTTCCTTTCTGTGGCAGAATGAGCTGCGTTAGCAAATTTTCCAGATTATTGTGGTACTTGCCGATGGTCTGAGCATAGTTAAAATATTGAAATTGTGAGCTGTAAGGTCAAACTTGAACCTCTTGTGTGATTCTGCTATTATGCTGTGGGTGGGTTATGTAGAAATAATTGTGGTCCGTCTATGATGCATGCATGGTATTTTAGGCAGAAAGAATGTGGATGTGAATCGCTGTTGCTGGTTTTCTTTAAGACTCTCCCACTTCTCATGGAGAGAGATGGCGAGACTCCCAGAATTAAAAAAGGAAATGCTTGGGTATTTTGTTGAGCTCCTCAAGAGTTAAAGCGGCAGTGTTCATCAGCTGTTGTTCGGCCCTTGGATAGAGCGGATATGGGTGTGTGAAGGCAGAGAAGGAGGTGCCCCAGGATCCCTGGTGCTCCCACACCCTCTCTACACACCTCCAGCTCAACACTCAGCATGCTGGATTGCAATTCTCATGTTAGCTGAGGAACTGTTCCAGAGTAAAGGAAACTACAGAGAGGTGTCTTAGATCTAAGTGCAACAAGGGGTTCTGGATTGGAGCCCAGATTGGGGGGGGAAAAACATTGCCATAAATGATAGTGGGACAATTGGTGAAACTTAAATGTGGACTATATCCATTATAGGGGATAATATTATATAATTTTTAAATTTCCTTAATGTAATTAAACCTTGGTCACATCGGAAGATGTCCTTATTTTTAGGAGATGCATACTGAAGTCTTTTGGGATAAAGGAACATGATGTCTGCAACTTACTCTCAAACGGTTATACATAAGGTGACAAAAGTTAAGAATTAGTGAATCTTGGTGAAATGTATGTGAGGGTACATTTTTAAAAATAAAAAGATCTGGGGCGCCTGGGTGGCGCAGTCGGTTAAGCGTCCGACTTCAGCCAGGTCATGATCTCGCGGTCCGTGAGTTCGAGCCCCACGTCAGGCTCTGGGCTGATGGCTCGGAGCCCGGAGCCTGTTTCCGACTCTGTGCCTCCCTCTCTCTCTGCCCCTCCCCCGTTCATTCTCTGTCTCTCTCTGTCCCAAAAATAAAAACACGTTGAAAAAAAAATTTTTTTTTTAAAATAAAAAAAAATAAAAAATAAAAAGTTCAAAATGTTTATCTTTAAAATTTTTTTTTTGTGTTTCTTTATTTTGAGAGAGAGAGAGAGACAGACAGAGCACAAGCTGGGGAGGGGCAGAGAGAGAGGGAGACACAGAATCCGAAGCAGGCTCCAGGCTCTGAGCTGATAGCACAGAGCCCGACGCAGGGCTTGGACTCAGGAACCATGAGATCATGTCCAGAGCCAAAGTCGGATGCTCAATGCACTGAGCCACCCAGGCGCCCCAAAAATGTTTACCTATTTATATCAATATCCTGCACTAGAACATTGGCTCCGGGAGGGAAGGGCCTGTGTTTTATCATCTTTGTTTAAGCTGCCAGATAAAATACAGGATGTCTAGTTAACTTTGAATTGAATAATGGGGGCATACTTATATCACTTACAGTGCTAAAAAACTGTTTGTGGTGAATCTGCAACTCAAAGTTGACTGGAGGTCCTGTATTTTTTTTTTTAATTCTTTTTTAATGTTTATTCATTTTGGAGAGACGGAGACAGAGCGTGAGTGGGGGAGGGGCAGAGAGAGAGGGAGACACAGAATCTGAGGCAGGCTCCAGGCTCTGAGCTGTCAGCACAGAGCCCGATGCGGGGCTTGAACTCACGGACTGTGAGATCACGACCTGAGCCGAAGTCGGATGCTCAACCGTCTGAGCCACCCAGGCATCCCGAGGTCCTGTATTTTTATATGCCATATCTGGCAACTCTTCCCTGAACCAGCAAGTGTCCCTAGTAACAGCAGAGTGAGTGACACCTGGGACGTGTTCCTCTGTTATGGGGAATGAGTGACGTGTCTTTTCAGAATTCTGTTCTATAGCTCCTATTAGATAAAACCCCTTGTGTCTGAGCATGGAGCTGGGACTTTACCTGTTCTTGGACATGATCTCCATGTCCTTCTCTCTTTGATTGATCTTTTTCTCTTTGAGCTGCTTGGAGCTTTCTCCATTTCTCTATAGTTGGTGGAGTCAGCTGGGTTACATTTTATACTAAGTTACCCACATCCTGACACTCCTGACAGTTTTAAGATCTTCTCCTAACACACTTGAGTAGAATGGATACTGGAATCTATTTTGACAGCTGTTGGAAATCTAGGCTGTTGCTGCAGCAGGTTAAGGAGGTTATTTGTAACACTGATATTATTCAGTGAACTTTTTGAAAAGATGTGCACACTGTTCAGACAAATGGTATTTTATAGCATTTAAATGATTATGCTGTTCACAGTTAAATTATCGAATATAATGGTCTTAGGAATTCTACACTTCGTAATATTTTCCATTAATTTTCCCCACTGATGTAGTAATAGTGCATTACAATGTTCTCAATTACCAGTGCCTTCTAAAATGCAGGTGTGGAGTCTTTAAATACAGCTACTTTATTGCCAGCTGTCCCATTGATAACCTTCCCCTTCAAAGTGACCTTTAAGCAATTTCATAAAGAATGAATATTTATAGTATTTTGTTGTTGAGCTGCTAAAAGAGGGGTCTATGCAAGTAACAGGTGGCTTCAGTTGGCCTGCTTTCACTGAAATGCGATTCAAATAAAGCACTGCATTATTTTACCATTGGAATTGTGATTAAGTGCTAGACTGACTTCATTTTTGGCAAATTATGTTTCAGTGTTGAGGTTTGGGTTTAGGGTGGGGTGTCTTACATGTGCGGGAGTTGGAAAGCCTACAATAAGACATAGCAGCTGAGGGATAAAACATCCAGGGTCTTTATGCAGCAGAGGAATTTTTACCAGAGGAACTGTTCTACTGGGCTTTAGGCTTAAGGGCAACTGTTCAGATTAACCCTCTAGACTTGAATTTTCTTTTATCTAGGTTCCAAAGCACCGAAGAAGGCTCTGTCACATGAATGATCAGTACAGTGCTTAGCACCTAGTAGGCGCTCAAAGTAAAATTTGTTTGATGGAATGAACTGGATAATTATATTTGGGTTATTATTTAACTTTCAATATGATTTAATTACTTGAAATAGAAGATCTTTCAGTTACTGCCCTTTACCCAATTGCTTGGCAACACAATTGTTAACATGTTTTCTGATTAAAATAAATGTTCCAAGCTAAGTTTATACTAGATCAGATTATAATATAAAGAATTAGAAGCATTAAATGGATGAGATGGAATTTGACACAAAAGCTATTACTGAGAAGTCTATTTTATTAAGTATATTTTCTTCTGTGTCTGAAAAGATTTATCAAATTGTGCAAATCAGGTCCTAGCAAATTGGGTAGATGGGTTTTTAAAAAGACAGCATTCTTAGAAGAATTGCATTTCTATGATAGAAAAATTGAAAAAGGGAGAAAATCACATAAATAGCACCTATGATTCTGTTTCTCCTTTTATTGAATTTATAGTGTTCTTTCCTACCACAAATACATGAATAAATTTGTTTACACACATACACAGAATAAGGGCCATATGAACATATTGTAGTAGTATATATGTGTTTATATGCTGTTCTGTGAAAAAATATATTTAAACTGCCTTTTTAAACTGAATATGTCATTTGTATATTACTGCGTTGCCATGAATTGTTTTACAGCAATGTTTTTAGTGACTGTATAGCATTTCATGGTATGGTTGTGCCTTACATGGTCATTTAGGTTTTTTCCAGTTGTTTGCAATGCTGTGATAACCATCCTTTACAGCGTGGTTATTACTTTGAATCTATGCCTGTAAATGCAGTTTCTGGGTCACACATTCTTAAAATTTTGCATACAGTGTGTTAGCCATGTTGTCCTTCTGAAAGTTTCACCCAGTGAATGTTCCCGTGAACATTTAAGTATTGACTTGCTGTACGTTTTTTTCTACTATAGCTATTATTAAAAACAAACAAAAGACATCTTTAAAAAAATTTTTTAATGTTTATTTATTTGAGAGAGAGAGAGGCAGAGCATGGGCGGGGGGCAGAGAGAGAGGGAGACACAGACTCTGAAGAAGGCTCCAGACCCTGAGCTGTCAGTACAGAACCAGATGCAGGGCTCAAACTCATGAACCACGAGATCATGACCTGAGCTGAAGTTGAATGTTCACCTGACTGAGCCACCCAGGTGTCCCCAAAACACATCTTTTTGATAGGCTCTTATTATTTTCAGGTGCCTTTCTTTGATGATACTTTTTCCTATATTTATGGTACAGTTGTGGTTTTTATTCTCTGTGTCCCTTTTCCATTAGCACATTTGTTTTTACTTTCTAATTTATGAGCACTCTTTATTATATATATGGGTTTTTTTCTTAACATTTTTTATAATGTGACCATGTTGAGGTGTGTTAAATTTTGATGCAGTCTATTGGTAGGAAAACGACTTTTGAGAGCAAGTGATATTTCTATGCAAAGTTTGTCTCCCTCTTTGTGGTGTCATTTACTTTTCCAGAAGGAAAGAAGAGGTAACTGCTCGGTTTTACTTTAATCCTCTCAGGAAGGTTTTAAGTTATTAAAACGTATACAGCTTATATATTAAGAATCAAGACATTTCTGTATTTGCATTGTCTTTTTGAACAGTATGTTGAAGAGCTCGAATTAGTACTTTTATCCTAGAAAGTTCTCATTTTAGAGTTTGTTCTGGGGTGCCTGGATGGCTCAGTCGGTTAAGTGTCAGACATCAACTCAGGTCATGGTCTCGAGGTTCATGACTTTAAGCCCCGTGTCGGGCTCTCTGCTGACTGCTGGGAGCCTGGAGCCTGCTTCAGATTCTTTGTCTCCCTCTCTCTCTGCCCCTCCCCCACTCATGCTCTGTCTCTCTGTCTCTGTCTCTCTCTCAAAAGTAAGTAAACATTGAAAAACAAGTTGAACATACAGCTGTATACAAGGCATAGCCTCTTCCTTGATTTGAAAGCACAGTCCATTCCTTTGATATTTTAGCTATGATATATGTTTTTCTTTTTTAAAATTTGTTTATTTTGAGAGAGCATGAGTGTGAGTGGGGGAGGGGCAGAGAGAGAGGGAGAGAGAATCCCAAGCAGGCTCAGTGCTGTCAGAACAGAGCACAACTGGAGCTCAGTCCCACGAACTGTGAGATCATGACCTGAGCCCAAATCAAGAGTCAGATGCTTAACCAGCTGAGCCACCCAGGTGCCCCTTAATCATAACATATCTTAACATTAGTTTTCAAGTAAGACAGGAATTCCCTTTGGTTGCTCTTTTCCTAGATGTCTGCACGGATCACTTCATGTACTTCAGGTCCTCATATTCTCCTCAGAGAAGCCTTTTTGACCACGCTCTCTAAACCCCTTACCCTAATTTATTTTATGCATGATGTTCATCAGTGTACAATGTATTACATTATATATGTTTGTCATCTGAACCCCACACTAGAATGTAAAGTCCATGAAAGAAGGGTGTTGTTCATTTTGTTGACTGCTTTCCCCCAGCATCAGAAAGAGAACATCACATATTGCAGGCATGCAATAAATATTTGTTGGATAAATTATTTCACTGAATATTTCCTTACCTGTGGTGTGGTTGGCACTGTGGGTGGTGATATGTGCTATGAAGAAAAGTAAAGCAGGTTAAGGAGACAGAGTTCTTGAAAATGTCTATTTTAAAAGGGCCTGGGTTGTAAAAGGTGGATAGACACTGATAAGGCAGGCTTATCTTCCCTTTTCTTCCTCATAAGGGTCTTTGGGTCCTCCCCCCTCCTCTCTAAGTTGTGTCGGGGCCACTCTGTCCGTTGTGCTGAGTCTCTCAAAGGAGTAACATTACATTCTTTTCATGCCTCACTCCAAGTTGACCTTCCCACTTGAATGGCATGAAAACCCAAATGTGGTCAACTCTTGGATGTTGTGTTTCCTAGACTCCCAGGTAACATGTTTTGCAGTAGCTAACTCCTTCCAAAAGTAGCCAAAGGCTACCTTAGGGGTTGAGAGATAGTCAAATGTTAATAAGGGCTCACAGATACTTTTTATTATCGTTTTCATTTTCTGTTCATATGATTCTGAACTTAATTTCTTTGACAAGTGCATCTTAGATGTATCTCTTTCACTCAGTTGAATAGCTTGTCATTCAAATCTTCTGAGATCTCAATTAGCATCTCTTAAAGGCAGAGGGGTTGCACCCCAGAGAGGATGGATGAGGGACTGTTTTTTGGTTATCGCCACGACTGGATTTTAGCACCTGTGGGTAAGATACCCAACATCCTACAATGGAGGAGACAGCCATGCCCATGGAGAGGTTGTCCTGCCCAGAATGCCAGTGGTACCACCAGCAAGAAATGCTGATTCTATCCCAGTGGTTCTCAGCAAGGGTGGTTGTGGCTTCTAGGGAGTACTTTAGAAATTTGTGGGATGCTGCTGTTTTCACAGCATTACAGGACAGTTTGCTACTGGCATTTAATGGACGAGGCCAGTGATGCTAGAAATCCTGCAAAGCATAGGGCAATTGCCCACCCCGGAGAATTGCCCCACATCCCCCTCGACATTCAAATGTCCACCGGGCAACAGAGACGTGAAAAGCCCTGTTGATAATTATCAGAGCCTACAACCAACTTTGGATGAAAAAGATCTTTTTTGCACAGTTTAAGTAGATGGCAGTGCGTATTCTGTTTTCTTTGAGACTTTCCCAAGTATTGCTTCCCACGTTGGCACCATCACTTGTGGTTTGTAGTTGGCATATAAGTGCATGTGTAGCTTTGCATAGTGATTGTAGTATAGAGGCAAGGATCTGACCACTTCATTACGTCTTTTAGAGACCTCATGCCTGAAAGTGTACGTATTATAGTGTATGTTACACCATTATAAATTATTTTTCTTTTATTTCTTTTTTATATCATTTCTAGGCCATAACATTGATTTCCTAGAATTATATGTAGATTAGGCAAGATTACCTGTGATTTTCATTACAAGATTATAAAAGGGGCCTGGAATCTGATGAGGTTGAAATCCTTCACTCTAACCTAATTTGGCAGCCACATTTCTCACTATTCTGCATGAACCCTGTTTCAGCCAAAGTGATGGCTGTGATTTTCTTTTTCCCTCATGTATGCCTTAAACTCAAACTATCCCTCCTCCTCCAAGTTCCTTCTGTCTCCCCGCCTCCAAAAATCCCACTCATCCATCAGAGCCCCATTTCAGGCTGCCTTATGAGGTCATCATTCCTGAACCACTACAGCTCTGTGATTTCTTTTTTTTTTCAACTACTGTAGCACTTGTAAGAGCTCCTCATTCAACACATGTCTACAGCCTGGTAGCATGGCATGTCTTTTTATGGTGAAGTTATCTCCTCAAATAGCTCATAAGCTCCTTTCAGATGGTCAACTTGATTTGGTCTTTTGATCCCATGTGGTGTCTGAGAACGCATCAGGTGTAGGCAGCTCATTCTCCTGAGCTATGCTCTCTTGTTTTCTTTCCTTTCCCAAGTACGAATTCTTCCCTGTCATTTTGCTGGTTACAGGAGTAAAACACATTCACTGTTAAGGCATTTTTAACCATGGAAAAATAAAAGATGAAAATAATTATTGATCTGCTATCCAGAGCCTCTCATTGCTATTATTTTAGAGCATTTCCTTCTAGGCTGTCTTCTCTGTGTACATGTATGTTTTTTACAAAATTAGAATTATGTACTTTCTATAGTTTGTATTTTGCTCTCCCCACCCATTGAGCTTAATGTTGTATCATGAGCATTCTCCTATGTCACTAAATGGTTTTAGAAAACATTTCTCTAAAACACGTTTTATGGAAAATTTAGGCATAGAAAAAGTAGAAACTATGATAAATGCTTAATTACCCAACATTCAACTTCAGTAATTATCAATAGTATGCCATTCTGAATATGTCGTTTATAATGGATGCATCCCGTTTCATTGTTTGGACGATACATAATTTATTTAACCATTTCTCTGTTATTGGAAATTTCGATGATTTCCAGTTTCCTATAATTATAGATGCTTCTATTTTTGCACTTCTAGTCATGATTATTACTCTTGCTGTCTGGAGAAACTAATTTCTTCATGATTAAGTAATTCTGATTATTATTAGTTTTGTATTCTAAGATTTTTATTGTATTTCATATGTGTGGCTGGCTTCACTATCATTTTTCTTTTCTCCATCCATCAGGTATTTTTTGCATGAGCCAGAACAGCTCTCAAATGAATTACAATAACAAGTCTTGTTTCTTTATTCTTCTTTTAGAGACCACCCCCCCTCCCCAATTGGCAATGTAAGAGAGGATGGCACTTACTTTCTAGATACCTTAAGAGGCAAGCACAAGAAGAAAAGAGAAAATGGTTTCAGGAGAAACAGTATCTGGTAAAATATAATCTTTACCCAGTGGATATGTATTTTTTAAACACTCATTTTTGTGGGGCACCAGGGTGGTGGCTCAGTTGGTTAAGCATCTGACTTTGGCTCAGGTCATGATCTCACAGCCCGTGAGTTCCAGCCCCGCATCAGGCTTTGTGCTGACAGCTCAGAGCCTGGAACCTGCTTTGAATTCTGTCTCCCTCTCTCTCTGTCTCCCCTCCCCCACCCCCCACCCCCCGCCACTTGCACACTCTCTTTATCTCTCTCAAATATAAACATTAAACAAAATTTAATGCTTAATTTTGCTTAATTTTGATTGAAAAATTGTCCCCTCTTAAAGGATGAAATGGTGACTGTCTAAAGTGCACCTGAACCAATATTTACAAGTGTATTTCTCCAGCTGATAGAAGTGTATTTTAACAAGTATATTTGATATTTTAAAAACACAGCATCTTTAAATGGAGAGTGCATTGTATTATTTTTTCTTTTTTTTTTTAAAGTTTATTTATTTTGAGAGAGAGTATGCGAAGGGGAGGGGCAGAGAGAGAGGAGGGAGAGAGAGAGAGAGAGAGAGAGAGAGAGAGAGAGAGAGTCCTAAGCAGGCTCCGCACCATCAGCACAGAGCCTGGGATGGGGTTTGAACTCACAAGCCATGAGATCATACCTGAGCTGAAACCAAGAATTGGACACTTAACTGACTAAGCCACCCAGGCGCCCCAAAGAGTCCCTTTTAAAGAGATACTTCCCTTAGATCTGACCCATTGTAGGCCCTGGTAGGATGAGCAAGTGGAGAATTAGATGGTCCTGGTTCTGATGGGATTTCTTCTGTAGCATCTGCTGAAATTTCTACACCAGGTCATATACACGAAGATGAGTCATGTGCCTACATACTCTAAGAAAATGTCTGTTTCTTCTAATACAGAGTAAAATATGGTCGCTGTAAAAAAAAAAAAGAGAGAGAGAGAGAAGGTTTTCAGAGATTGTAACAGAGATGTATAGAAAAGTGAAAGAAAGTGCAAGTCTCCCATAACCCACGCCCCTTCCCACTGGATGACCACTGTTAGCGGTGCTGTATCATTTTGATTTCTCTAGGCCCATATTAGCATATATTATCTGCGTAATACACAGAACAAAAATGCTGCTTTTTAAAATGCTAGTGTAATCAGGAATTTTGAAGTCTACAGGTCACATACAGTTTCTCCTGGTTAGAGGTAAAATGGAAGTAGAAATGACAGAACGGGTTATGTATGGAAAACTGTAGCAGAAGAAGAAGCTTAAGAAAAGGAAGGAGTAAGAGCCCAGTAATGAAGACAGTAGAATCTTTGCATGTGAAATCCCACTTTGTGCATTCATTAAAAAAACCTACTCTGTGCTATGAACTATGTTCAGTATTAGAAATACCAACCTGTGAAACTTGCCCCTTTCACTCTTTGGTGTTTCGCACATCTTTTCCATCCATCTGCAATGCCTTCCTCTCTTCTATCTGACAACATCTCTCTCATCCTTTATGTCCAACCCTAAGGTCACTTCTGATGTCAAGCCTTGTTAGCTTTACAAACTGACTCAGCAGATCTTTCCTGAAGTTCTTCTCACATTTGAACACATCTCCACTAGAGTGTTACTCATTGTGCTGTAAATATACAATAACATAGATGTTGAATTCCTTGAGGTCAGGGTCCTCATATGTTCGTGACTTCAGAGTCCACATGAATACATAGTTGGTGCTAAGTATCAGTCGATCAAGAGATAGAGCATATATTGAATAAATGATTAAGTGAACTAAAAACCTGTGTGGACCAAAATCTTTACGTTCCTAACTACAATACAAGGAGTCAATGAACATATTAAGAGGAATAGAGGGACAGTGTGATGTCCTTCTTAATAGAGACTTTAAGTGAATGATACTTGGGTATTTAGGTAATTGGATTAAGCAGAACACCTGAAAGTATTTAATGGGGTTAAATGGGAATAAAAACTTCACTATAACATATCTTAGTGGCATATCTCATTCAATCTTATTTGAAAATTGTTAATCATCATATGTGGGCATTTTAGGAAGATAGAAGGAAAAGATCTTTGCCCCATGAGCCTGTGTAATTTCCAAATTGTATTTTTTTGGGAGGATACTGTTTTTTGCCTTCCAAGTTAATAGTTTGAGAGTGGGACTGCTAATCTAAGGATTTTAGTAATTCAGAACTATGATTTAGAAACCAGAGTTGGTGTAAGGTTCAAGAAAAAATATCTTTTCAACCTAGAAAAAAATAGAGTCAAGGTTGCCTTTCTAGCAGATCTCTTTCCTGTATGGAATTAGACTCACAGGTCTGGAAGAGAGGGATCGTGATCTCATCTGTTGGGTATTATAAGTAGACCACGGTATGTGACCTGAGAAGATGGATCGGTCAGGTCCTGACAGGTAAGACATGGCTTCCTTGAAAGGGAAATGGAGGCAATAAAGTGACCACTAACACAGCGTTAGTTAGGGGTCAGGGAGATCCACAAGCATCCTAGAGTTAACAACAACAGAAAGTCATTACCCTCCAAGCTGTCGTATAGGGCCACTGACAGGAGCTGTGGTCATCGGGGAAAGATCATAGTCACTGCCAAAGCAGTCCAAGAGGGCAGGAACCAGGACGATAAGTAGCCCACCTTTCTCTTCCCTCCATTTAGTTTCCTGCTGACCATCCCATTGGGTGACCCAAATGGACCCCAGGGAGCAGGGAGCCAAGAGATGTACTCAGAGGAGAGTACACTCCTGGAGCATAGAACAAGGTAAAAAGTGGGGCAAATGGAGACTATCTAGCCAGTGGGGAAAATCTTCAAGTTATGAAAAGTGGCCTTCCCTGTCCATGGCATTCATGTGTTCATTTGCAGAGTTAACTGGTGTGCCTCATTTGTTAGGATTTTTTTGTTTTCAGACTGACCTCTAGATCAGATGTTTTGAAGGGGAGCCCCATGCAGAAGTGTTTTGTTTGGTTCACACAGCGTTTTCTTTAGAAAACCAACAAACAACAAACTATATTGCCTTTGGGAGAGTCACATCAAAATTTGAGTTTCATACATCTTTTGACAAGTGGAAAATTTAGCAGCACCGAACATGCATTCCTACATGGGAACTATCTGCTAAGCATAGTAGCAACTGCCCCTTTAGACAGGTAGGAACTCTTCATTTTGCCTCAATCCCCATCACTCCCTATTGTGGTCTTAAGCCCACATGGCTTCTGCCTGATCCCTGTAGACATTTGAGTCTGTGACCCCTGGCCGTAACAAAGCACTTTAGAGAAGGAAGGATAGATAGATAAGTCACACTTAATCTAGAAAGACAGTGAGCTCTGTCTTGGAAGATGTACTTCTCTACAAAGGGAATAAAGAGACAGGGAGATTGATTAATCTTGTCCCTGGAGACACAGTCTGAGTGTTTGTTGGACTCCCTAGGAAGAAAGTTTTGCATAGATGCATGAAGTTCAGTTTGATTTTTTAGGTCAGTCTCTGTGTTTACCTTTAAACTTTTAATTCCTTTTCATAGAACAAAGATTGTCGAATGGAATATGTTCCAGCTTATTTCTTATTTCAGTCCAAGAGTATGCTAGGGAAAAAGAAAGACTGAAATGAGAAAGAAAGAAAAGGAGAGAGAGAGAGAAAGAGAAAAAGCAGATGACCTGTAATCTACTGATACAAACAATATTGTTAGCAACATCCCATTTTTACAGTTTGGTGCACTTATCCTGATTTCTTTCACATAAGTTCCTAGAAGAATTGCCGGGGTAATGCACATTTCAATTTTTGATAGACGTTCCCAAATAGTATATGTGTTTTTAAGACCTTTAATTCTTATTGTCAAATCGCCATATATATCTGGAATAATAGCCAGTAAGTACTCAAATAAGGACTTAAAACCCAACATAAAGGCAGTCTGTTAGATGTTTATGACAGAAACAGACTACATTTTTACCTACTAGTACTATATATTGTAAATCATTTCAGCACTTAAGTTTTGGAGTTTTTTTAAGCCCCTAGTGGCTCAGTAGGCAGAGCATATGACTCTTGATCTCAGGGTTGTGAGTTCAAGCCCCACACTAGGTATAGAGATTACTAAAAAAAAAATTGGGGCACCTGAGTGGCTCAGTCGGTTAAGTGTCCGACTTCAGCTGAGGTCATGATCTCATGGTCCGTGAGTTCAAGCCCTGCGTTGGGCTCTGTGCTGACAGCTCAGAGCCTGGAGCCTGCTTCAGATTCTGTGTCTCCCTCTCTCTCTGCCCCTCCCCTGCTCGTGCTCTGTCTCTCTCTGTCTCAAAAATAAAGTAAAAACTTTAAAAAAAAAACAACCCTGTAGATAAGATAGAGACCAGCTATTTTGCATGGTAAAATTTTTTTTTCTCTGCACTGTGAGAAAATTAAAAAAAAATACTATATTGCTTAGACTGTATCAAGAGAAATGGGCTCTAATCTCTATGAAAAAAATTAAAATTAGAAGAGCTGAGTTTTAATTCTAGCCCAGCTGTTTCCCTGTGTATATTGATCTTGGACTGGTTAGTTGACTTGTCTTAATCTTCTCATCTACCCAGTGGGGAAAATACCATAATTGATTCAGAGTGTTATTGTGAGAGCTAAATAACACCATTGATGAAAATATGTTTCATAAACTTCAAAGCAATATACACATTTCTTGATATCATTAGTAACAATAGTGGTACTGTTCCTAAGTTTTTTCTGATATATAGTTCCTTCTGGTTATTCCTCATATTATAGATAAATTAGTTGGATGGACTTCCTCCTGAAACTGTGTGCCTCTTTTTCTTCTTGAAACATTGGATTTCTCTATCTGAAAGAAAAATTTCATGAGAATTTATGGGCTTGTAGTCTTGGAACTTGGAGAGAAGAGGCACATAGTCCTGCATATTCCCAGGTCATTAATCCTACTTTTAATTCTGCTCCCAACCTCGTACCACATCATTTCCTAATGCCCAACTGCAGTGAGTAATAATAACCTTTGGGCAGATCACATTTCAATTTTAAAATCCAGGAAGCGAAGCTGTGCTTTGGTATTTCTCCTTTTTAAATTATAGCTAAATGTCCCTTTTCTGTTTTTAAGCAAGTTAGATGCCTGGTTTCTGCCAGACCAAAGGGAAGCTAGGCCCCTCCTGTGTCTATACCACTGTCATAAACCCAGACAGTCTGGGCTTATGAGGTGGCTAGTTATGAAATAATGATTCGGCATTAAATATCCCTCACCTGAAATTAAGATCTTTGGAAGATGTTTTCCAGGGTTTTGTTGTGGTGGTTATTGCTTTTGTTTTTCTTTTTTATAGTTGTTCCTATAAGATCTTTATTATGAAGTTCATCCAGTACTTCCATTGACCTAGCTGCTTAGAATCCAGAGAGTTGTCAACAGGATATATTTTCTCTCAGAATTTGTTATTCTGCTGGAACCATGCTGCAGTGTTTTTGTGACTGAGTTAGCCATCAGATAACCCCTGCCCTTAAATTTCTAGACTAAAATTGTTTCTTTCTGTTGTTCAGAACTCTGGATTGGTATCTCTCAAGTAAGTATTTAGCATGTACAGGTTTTTGAAAGCTTGCTACTGGAAAATAATAAGGGTCTTGCCTGTAGGAGCCATTATGGAAGGTGAGAACCCCTTTCCTGGTAAGAATTCAAGTCAAGACCTTTCATTTCCCTAACAGAACATCAGCTGATAGTATGTGTATGATGCACTTGAAATGCTCACCAGCAACCTGAATCCTTTCTTGAGGAAGACCATTTGCAGAGCAGGTTAGTCATCAGTTGCTGTAGATTCTCGAAGAGCTTCCTTTTTATCATATTAGTACCAGTCAACAGCTTGCTTAGACTGTGTTCGCCCAGCCACGCACAGATACACTATGTTAACCAGCCATGCACAGATATGCCTTTACTGAGCTGCATTTCAGTATCTGGGCTTTGGCTTCTAGCAACAGTCAAAGGAAGAAATGGCCACTTGGCTTCAGTCGAAATCACCATTCCTTCTTTCTAACTTACTTTATGGAGGGACTATGCCGTAAATTCTTCTTTGAGCTCAGCAGTAGAAAATGGACGTTCCTTCCGACAAATCCATCTGCTTCCATGTTTACGAAATTGAGAATTCATAACCTATCATGTTTCCTTTTTAGCTTTGTTTTCCTAAGCTCAGAGCCAAAATTAGTGCTTCGTTACAATAGCTCTCATCTCTACTTCCTGGTAGTTATCTCCTCTTTCTTCCATGTGGATTAGCTCTTCTTTTCTTTATTTCAGTTATCCTGTACATGTGTTTATTTTAAGCCATTTTAAATCCTTTATGGAAGTAGGTAGAGTTCAGATTATAAATAAAATGGTATCACTTGTATTGTTGTCACAGTCACACTATTGATTTATGTTTGGTATTAGTCTCCAGCTTCCCTCTGAACTTCTCCTTTATCCTTTTTGATTCACTCATATTTGGATGGGGATGAAAAACCAGAATATGAGCAAAAGAGGAATATGATCCTCAACAGAAACCTGGCAACATTTTTACAGTTTGAAGTTATAAGGCCCACTGAACAAATATTTTGATTTTCACGTGAATCAAAGAGTTATCGCTTGTCTTAGATACAGCATAGTGGTTACAGTGTTTGGTTAGTGGATTTTGTTGAGGTTAAATAGTGGACTTCATGGCCAAGGTCTCCCCTGCAGTCTTCAGTGTTAGAATTATAAAGCACTTTTCAGTTGAAACCCATATATGGGTTTAGAGTTGCTGTTTTAGGCAGGAACCAAGGCTGATGAGTTGGATAATAGAGTCTGACCTTTCAGACTCTCTAATGTCACTATCCATAAAAACTAATGTTTGGGCACTGGAGTTGTAAAGCCACCGTTTGGCTAGAGTGACTTAAAGACTTTAGGATAAGATGATGGTTCTAGGTCATTGGGTAAAAAAGAAAACTCCAAAGGCATCTGACAATAATGGCGGAGAGAATATCGAGCAAAACCTATATAGAAACAAAGGAGAAAGCAAAAGAGAGACAGCAGAATCCTGAGATCCAGGTAGTATCACAGACTTCCTGTCTTCTCTCACTGAGTCTTAGCTGGGCCCAGGGAGGGCCTGTGATTTAGAAGGGTGTGTGGGACAGCTGGTCATAACTTAGGTCACCATGGAATTAGTGTCTTCTTTACTTGGAATGTCTTCCCAGGTCTGGACCATTCCTTTAGAGTAAAGTGAAAAATCATTGTTCAAAGAGCACGTCGATGTGCTGCTGCTTTATTTTAAACTCCAAGTAATGTATTTATTTGCTAGAATACTGCCATTTTTAAAACAAAACAAAACAGAATGGCACAGACAGTGGCTTTCAGGGGTGAAGATACTTCCCTTTGTGTCTGTTCTAGTCAAGTCTCTTCCGCTTGCATGGAACAGAAACCATCGTGAGCTAGCTTAAGGAAACGGGCTTAGTGCAAAACAAATATATACGTATGTTCTCAGAGGAGTGATGTGCGACTTCCTTGGTCAAGAACCTTCCCAACCTCAGGGTTGCAAGAATTGGGATATTTTGGGGACTCAAGATGGCTACTTTCTTGCTTTCTCTTTTACTTCATTGTGTTTGTCAGGCTAAATGTCTAGGTTCTTTTTACTTCGAGTGCAGACTGGGGATCGGCAGCATGGACATCACCTGCAATCTTGTAGAAATGCGGAACCTCACGCCCCGCCCCAAATCCAAATTGGCATTTTAACAAGACCTGCTGGTGATTCGTTTGCACAGTAGGATTTGAGGAATACTGGTGTAGGTGTCCCTGGCTACTTATAGGGTTGTTCCCTTTAATCAGGTGCCCTCTCCAGTGTCCTCATCCTGGATGAGGGAGTGGGTGGGCCTTGTGACAAGCAAGAACGTGGCTGCGGCTGTGGGAAGGAGAGACCAGACTGGCTCATCTCATTCAGTGCCTAAGACTTCCTTTAATTTGTAGCACCTGTCACGACCATGGTGGTTCCCAGGGGTATCCCAGTGGTATTCCCAGTGGTATCCCAGACCAAGCTGATAGAGAAATCTAGCGATTTATTTAAAAGTAAATAAAATGAGTTGTAGTGCCGTGACTGCTTTAAAACGTCATTGTCTTATTTATATCTCACTTTTCATTGGCTCAAAGATAGTTAAATGTGAAAACAGTGTAGAATAGGTATAATTTAGGCAGTTGTATGAATATGAGTTTTTAACTGTGACATAAATGTACTCTGATGATTGAACAATAGCTATCTCTTGCTTCCAGCTAGCAGACACTGATCAGTGCTAGTGTTTACAAAGCTTGTGGTGCCCAGCTCCGTCTGGAGTCCAGCGTGCATAACTCTGGCTCCTATCATGCCCGTTAGCCTGTGAAATTGATTTTTTTAATGGTTATACAGGTCTTTGGCCTATAGCCAACTGTATGACTGAGCAAGTGAGTCCCATTTTCAGGACTGTTCTGTGAGTAAGTTAGATCCTTCAAGGACTCATGTGTGTGGATCAGTTATTCCCAGGGGCACATACGGCTCTTTTCCAATCTGGTACATTTCACGTCCTAGAAAACATTTTCTAAAAAAGGGGAACTTTTCTATCTCCATTAGTTTATTTTAAAGAATGTTTTTGGGTTTTTTTGAAGTTTATTTTCTTTTTTGTTAAGACAATTTTTTTAGAGCAATTGAAGCTTTACAGGAAAATTGAGTGGAAGGTACAAAGATTTCCCATATATCCTCTGCCCTCACACACTATTATCTTATTTGAATGCTTCATTCCCTTGGCTTGCCCTTGTTGACCATAATTGTTTAAGGCATGATTAGCTGTTTGCTCCTTGCTTGGCTGGTGTTTTAAGGTGCTGATTTCTTCCCTCTCAGTAACCGTTTCAGTAAAAATGGTGGATTTTCATATTGCCTTTTAAATGGAATAGGTCTCTGTAAGTCACATTGTACGTTTCTCTCTGAATTTAATGAAGACACAAATTAAATCTGTATCTTTATCGAAGCAATTCAGGTGATGAGAAAGAGGCTCTTGAATCAAGAAAGAAAGGAAGTACCAGGGGTGATGTCAGATACAGAGAGACTTAGGGCATTTTTCTGATATACAAAATGAGCTTCAGTGCTAAGAAAACTGCCAGCTCTGAATAAGGAGTTGATGGTGTGTCCATGCAAGATGGACTTATTTTTAATTTTTTTTTCTGGGACGTAGTTGGAAACCCATTAGATTAGATGGTCTTTAATCTTTTGTAGTCTGAAATTTTATGAACTCTCAAACGTTGTTTATTAAATCCTAAATGGAGAGAAAAAGGGTTCCCTGCCTTAAATTTATATTGTCTAATATTCACTTTAAAGTTTGAATGCCCATTGCACTCTGATCTTTTTTTAAATTATGAAATCTATCACACGTACAAAAGAGTATATCACATTTAGTTACCGTTAAAGATTAATATGATGAACGCCCCTGTGCCTACCACCCAGACGAAGAAATAGAAGGTTACCAGTGTCTTTGAAGTCGTCTCTGTTAATGTGCGTTTCTAGACTGCTTTCATGTGCCTGCAGTGTTTTATTTGTGAGCACTGGTGTCAGTGAATACCAAGCAAGAGAGGCCGTTTCACCTCATGCCCAAATGTTTTTCATGTTTCCATTCTGTCTGATACTGGACTTGAACACAGTTAAATTCTGCCTCTTAGAAACTGATCTTTAACAACCTAATTATCCTGCTTAAAAATAATAGCATCATTCATGATTTTAATTTTCCTGTTCATGTGGCAGTTATAGCACTGGTGACATTCTGCACACAGGAGGAGTATCCATCAGCTTGAGTTCCTGCTGTAGAGAAGGCAAGGTTCCTGGAAGCTGAAAATCCATCCAGGCCCTGGAGAAAGCATAGGTAGTGGAAACTATCTTCAAACTATTTTTTTTTAATGTTTACTTATTTATTTTGAGAGAGAGAGAGAGAGAGAGAGAGAACACAAGCAAGGAGGGGGCAGAGGGAGAGAGAGAGAGAGAGAGAGAGAGAGAGAGAGAGAGAGAGAATCCCAAGCAGGCTCCACACTCAGTGAGGAGCCTGACACGGGGCTCCATCCAATAACCGTGAGATCATGACCTGAGCTGAAATCAAGAGCCAGATGCTCAACCGACTGAGCCACCCAGGTGCCCCAGTAGAAACTATCTTTATCTATTTTATTTGTTTTTTTTTTAAATAATTTTTTGAAGTTTCTTTGTTTTGATAGAGAGAGAGAGTGAGAGAGACAGAGAGAGGTGGGGGGAAGGGCAAAGAAGAGAGGGAGAATCCCAAGCAGGCTCCATGCAGTCAGTGCAGAGCCAGATGTGGGGCTCGAACTCACGAAACCGTGAGATCATGACCTGAGCCAAAATCAAGAGTCAGACCCTTAACCGACTGAGCCACCCAGATGCCCTAGGAAACTATCTTTAAATCATCAACGTTAAGCCCACCAAATGTGCCATTATTTTCTAGATGCATTAAAGATAGGGACATTAAAGTTACCCTGTCATTTCTGAATAGATTTTTTGTTGTCACCTAGAGTTCCAAAGAACCAAGGTTGGATGCATATATTTAATAACTATGTGCTTTGGTAAAAATCAGAGTTTTGGAAAAGAGGGTGTGAAGGACATTGAATAGTTATTAAATTGCATCATTTAAAAATGGGCAGGGAGACCTCACAGTGATGCAGATGCCTAATATGACAATTCTCAGGAGGCCTTGTGGAATGCCCATCCTGCTGGAGGTCTGGGCTCATGGCCAAAGGCAATGGTTCTTTTTTAGAAATGACCAAAGCTAACATTGAGTGTGTGCTTCCTGTGTGCCAGGCATTGTGTTAAGTGTCTCATAGCAACTGTATTGATTAGGTACTATCATAAATGGGGAAACTGAGGCCTGCCAGGGTTGCAGAAGTCACTGTCTCTCTTAGAGTCTCATAAAGAGAGCATTGCATACTGGGTAAGAGGATGAATGTTGGGGCAGACCATTTTGGGTTCATGGCGCACTCAGCCACTTACTAGCTCTGTGACCTTGGGCAAGCTAACTTAACCCCTGTGTGCCTCAGTTCTCATCTGTCAGGCCTTCCTCTTAGGATGGTGTTCAGGATTAAGAAGTAATAACTGTGTAGTACTTGGTCCAGAGCATGTCATATAGTACATGTTTAACAAAGTTTAGCTAATTTGCAGAAAGTGAAAGAATCAGTGTTGAGCATTTCTCTGAGTCTGCGAGTACTCAGATATTTTAGTATTTTAGAAAATAACTTGTTTCTTATTATGTTTGTTATAGAGCAGTTAGAAAATATATAGAAAGAAAACAAGGAAAAACTTTATCCAACTATCCAAACATAATTTCTGTTAATATTTTGCTTTTATTTATTTGAGAGAAGAGAGGGAGGGGCAGAGAGAGAGGAAGAGAGAATCTCAAACAGACATAGAGCCCCACGTGGGGCTTGATCTCACAACTTGTGAGACCATGACCTGAGCCAAAATAGGAGTTGAACGCTTAACTGACCGAACCACCCAGGATGCCCCTTAGCTCGGTTTTCCTCTGCACTGCTTTAATATTACTGTGATCATTATCATACTTTATAAATAATTTCACATCTTTTTATACTTAAAATGATAATATGATATGAGTATTAGCATTATAATATCTTTATAAATATAATTTTAATGACCATCATAATTTCCATATTGCTCCATTGTTGGTATTCATTATTATAATTAATGTTTCCTTAAACATATTTGTGAATAAACTATATTTTCTTAAAATAGATTGGGCATTAAGCAGACACATAGGTATATATAACTTTAAAAAACTATTGTACAGAATTAACACATTTCCACTGTAACTTTACATGTACATTTCTTTCTTTAAAAGAAATCTGTCTTTACAACATTCTTGTTAGTTAAAAAAAGCAAGTTATCCTTAACTTAGAATGAAACAGTAATGAACTCATGTCAGTAGGTATTTATTAGCCCATTTTTACCTTAGAACTGTTCTAAGGACTAGCAGGGTGATGAAGTTGTAAAAAAGTTTAAAGATCAGCCCCACCTTTTAGGAGATATGAAGCATGTATTTTCCAGTATAAGGAAGAGATCCGACCTTTATCGGCCTTAATTCTGAGTGTGTGTGTGTGTGTGTGTGTGTGTGTGTGTGTGTGTGTGTGTTCATGCACTCTTTTGCAACACTGCTTCCTGCCACAGGCTTACTTCATGTAGTTTCTAACAGTGAGAGTTCAAGATTAGGGAGCACCTTGTCATCCTGATTGGCCATCACAGATTCGTATGAAGTCCATGTTTACAAGCTGTTTGCAAAATGTTGCTTGGTGCTGCTTAATCTGTGGCATGTGCCTGCTTCTAACACGTCCCCTCGTGGGAGGCAGAACTGAGCCTGGGGAGGGAGCGTGCCGCCTGCACTGTCACGCTGGGTGTGAGGCTGCCTCTGAGGCAGGCACAGTAACCTCCGAAAGATGAAGGACACAGGCCCTGTTTGGTCTCCGTGCTCTAGAAATCAGCACTACACTGTCAGCATTCGTTCAGCACGTTTCTTGGAGGTTTTCTGTGAAATGTCTTCTCATAATGTCTGTTTTAAAGGTTTAGTTTTCAAAGTCCAGAGAGATTTAGTGACCCTGATGGTTCCTAATTCAGCATGCTATGTGGTGCCTGGCGCCACGTTTTTATACCCCCTCCTTTATTTAGTTCTTTCCTTTAGTGGCTGAAGACGATCTAAGACTTGTGGAAATGGCTGCAGAAGGTGTATGGGTGGTCAACACATCTTCACATATTTGCCAAGACCGTCTTTGGTTCTGTCCCCAAAGGGAAAGGACCTGAGTCTACTTTAGAGGGAAATTCCTCTCTGGGTTGTGTAATCATTCATTCTTGCCTGCTGGAGGCAGAGGTGGAGTGTTGAGGACAGGGGAATAGCTTGGTCAGCGGAGATTCCACAAGGAAGGCAGGCAGCTTCTAGAAGCTATGAAAGGCAAGGAATGGGATTCTCCCCTAAAGCCTTCAGAAGGAACACAGCCCTGCTGACACCTTGATTTTAGCCTAGAGACCCCCATTTTGGACCTATGGCCTCCAGAACTATAAGATAGTAAATGTGTGTTGTTTTAAGCCACTGAGTTTATGGGAATTTGTTACAGCAGCCAACAGGAAACTAAAGTTGTTGCAATATGGCCACCAAAGGTAGGCTGTGTCTAACTCTGATGGTTCGTTCGCCTCTGAGGAATGACGTCCTTTTTGGCATCTGAATGCTTTTATGGAGGGCTCATTTATGCCTGTGGAGAGGAAGGTGAATTTAACAGGACACAGGTTTGAAAGAAATAGCAGTAGTTGACTAGTAATACATCATTACAGGTTCCTCTTGGCCATACTGCACTTCTGTGCCACATGATTATTCAGAATGGACTCTTCTTGACTGTCAAAGAAAGTAAAGTCAGCTAAGTCTTCACGTGTTAGATTGACAGCAAAAGTTAGCAAAATCATTCAGAAACTTTGCTGGAGTGTTTAAACTTGCTAGGATCTAAGGCATGATTCAATCTTGGAAATCAAATTAAACTTGCCATTGGTTTTCTTTTCCCAGTAAGGAAAATTCCTTGCTCTGAAAAATGGGAGCCCATTATGATCTTGAACATCTCCTTTTATTGGCAACTGCTGTTATTAAGCTGGAGCTTCTCAGGTGACTTGACTCTATGCTGGGTTCCTAACTTTAAGCTAGCCGGTGAATCCCCTTTGTCCTTTGATCTTTCTGCAACCTGGTTTTTGTTTTTAACTGTGAACTTGACCTGTCCCTTCCAGAACTAGGTCACTTCCATTTTGTTCCGAATAGGTAATAAAAGCTTCACAAGGAAACGAGTTTTCGTAGCATTTTCTCTTCCAAGCGAGCCAGGACGAAACTGAAATGCGGCTGTTTCGGCATCTACGTTGGAAATGACAAGAATGTATTTCTACAAAAACATAAACTGAACTTCACAATGTAAAGGAGGAACAAAGTCATCTATAGAAAAGCAAGTCCAGGCCCCAGAGCTCACAGAGTACCCATTATAGTCATCCCAGAAAAGCGTTTTCTTTACCGGAGAGTTTACCAGCTAGCTCGGCCTGGTACTGTAGTGGGCGGACACTAGCTCTTACTATTCTCTCTACTCGGCGTCCGAAAAGTATTTATTTCTTAGCACATTTCTCTCATCTTTGTGCCCCTACAGCTGGATATTGCTTACAGCTAAATGGTTTTGTGTGTGTGTGTGTGTGTGTGTGTGTGTGTGTGTGCGTGATAAAGTTAATTGCTGAAACTTCCGTGTTTTTTTTTGAGCCAAGTTGCGTGGAACACGCAGTCACTGTTGATAAACCCTTAATACTATAAAAATCCTTTCTGATTTTTAAAGAAATCAGACAGTTCAACTCTCCTGTGAAATAATTGATAGTCAGTGATATAATTGTTTGACTCTGATGCAATTTTACAACAGCTCAGCTCCAGGGCATTTTTGGGGGGTGAGTGTGGAAAAAATAAGCTATGAAAAGCACTTGTAGTCAGATGGAAAAGGAGAGAGTTTGTCTCCCCTGCCCCTGAGCAGCAGATATGCCCAAATTTGTAGAATTAAAATAGGAAGCTCTTAGGGTTCATGATGGGTTTACATTTTTTCTAAGGTTTCACCTAATAAAAATGATTAAAAACCAGCTCGATGATAATTAGAATTTATAACACATTTAATTTATGCATTAAAGGTCATACTAATTGTGATTATATATAGAAATATAGTACTCGAATTCGTAAAAGGGAGCTTTTGAATCTTGGCTGGGCATATGGGTCTTAAAGGAGAAGAAAACTAAAAGATTCAAAGAAGGATCATTGAAGAAGAGTGAATGTTAATAATGTCATAGCTCACTTCCTTTTCACCCATAAAGCCTCATTTACTAATAGTAACAGAATCAACAATAATGAGCATATTTCTTGTTTGCCCCATGAGTGGTCTTCAGGGTTTCCGTTCCACTTGGCAGATGAGCAATGCTGAGAACACAAGTTGCCTTCCAGGGTGGGCAAAATGTCCTAGGTAGCCTCAGGTCCCAGCACACTGCTTAGTCATCCTTTACATAGAAGTCATGGCCTAGAGAATAGCTTTTTCCCTTCTGGTTTTGTCCTCTGGTTGCCTGTGAGGTTACAAGGAGAATCCAATATATAAGTTCTGGTAACACAATGCATTTGATGGGAAATAAACCAGCAATAATTGTCGTCATGGCCACTGATTAGTGTAGAAAGATCTACTTAATCTGTGGATAGAAACTCTCAGATTGGGCCTTCCTTTGATTGACCTCCAGCACGCAGACCCCTTCGCTGAGGTGAGCTGGGTTGGTAGTGGATACCTTGCACCATTGGAGTGGAGTTTCTGTTCATTTCCATATTGCATCTCTGAGTAGTGCAGGATTGGAATTATTACTTTAAAAGTTGGTTATCTTTGGAAAAGAATAACTGAAAATTTACCTAGCAAAAAAATGTTATTCAAAGAAAATCTTTTCCATTTTGGTTTAGATTGCATATATATAGTTAGCCAGTTTTTTCTAATTATTTCATTTCTTTTATTCTGTCCCTCATTGTCCGTATTTTTGTGATAGGATACCATCATTTTTGTATTCACGTGAATATGATGAACTAATCTGCATGTCTGTAAGCTTCTTTGAGTCATCGGAAGCTTTTTTCTCCTGCTTGATAGAGTTTGGGCTATTATTAATTTTACCTCTTATTTAAAATCTGATCTTTCTTTGGATGTGAATGTCTTCATTTCCCCTAATGCCTAGTCAGTCAACTCTAATTGCTGTTTCTTCAGTCTAGGGTCATCTTCATTAGTTTAATTATTGTAGAAGCCTGTTTCCTAAATGTGCTAATAGCATGAGGATGACTTATTTCCATGTTCTCTGTCGTGCTATGCTAAGAAACAGACAAAAAGAAAAATCTGTATAAGAAGACTGAAAAACATCAGTTTTCTAGAACAGCCCATTCAGGGTTGCTGCACCCACTCTCATCTACCAAGAGTCAGGACTTGAGCAGGAGGGCAGAGCGTGGAGCAGGGGGCCACCTGAGGCAGTCAGTAGTGGAAAAAACCACAAACCTCATAAAGAGGAAAAGCCAAGGAAAGCACATACATTTGACAACAAGAACAGGATACACACTGGGTCAGGAGCTGCGCAGAAATCAGAAGGAGGTGGGAGCAGGTTGGGATGAAGTGAAGCAGGTAGTGGGCATTGCCGTGACCAGAACTGGTATTATTCCTGATTTGCCTCTGTTGGTAGTTCATGGTGTGCGCATGCTAGGCTGGCTTATTAATTAATTAATTATAATGTTTACTTATTTGTTTTTGAGAGAGTGAGAGCGGGGGAGGGGCAGAGAGAGAGGGAGACAGAGAATCCTAAGCAGTCTCCACACTATCAGCACAAAGCCCAACATGGGACTCGAACTCATGAACTGTGAGATCATGACCTGAGCCAAGATCAAAAGTCAGACGCTCAACCCAGTGAGCCACCCAGTCGCCCCATGCTAAGCTGGTTTAAAGGACTAGGGCTGGTGCAGTAAGAATGTCTTTACAATGTACCTAAACATATTGTTGAAATGTCATGCTCTCTGAGATATTTGGACCATTATGGCATAGCTATTATTGTAGGCTCCAGCTGGCACCATTTCTCTGTGTTTCTCTCTCACAGTGCTTAATTCCAGTTCCCATATCCTAATGAAGGTGGACCATGGGATGAATGATTTGTTGGCACTTGATCTTTCTTCCATTTCTTTGTAACCTATTTTACAAAGTTCCTGAAGTTTCACATAATATCTCCTTTGAACTCTACCAATTATATATCAGAGCAATTTGTGTTTTTAAAGTGGAGGTTCTCCAAGTGTGGCCTGGGGAACCCAAAAGTCCCTAAGGCCCTTTCAGAGGAGCTGTGAGTTCAAAACTATTTTCACAATATGATATTGTTTGCCTTTTCTTTTGCTCACATTATCTCACGACTGTACAGAATACAAGTTCATCAATAAATTCCATGCCACAAGTAACTGTTAGGAAACAACCAGTTGTTGAGTTTTAGTGTGTATCAAAGAAGAATCCAAAAAAGTTATTAACATACTCCTTCCCTTTTCCAACTACATTTCTGTGAGGCTATATTTTCTTCATATACTTTAAATGAAAGAGTATGTCACAAAAGATTGACTGCAGAGGGAGATATGAAAATCTAGCTGACTTCATTTAAGACAATCATTAAAAGAGATTTGCATATGGGTGGCTCAGTCAGTTAAGTGTCCAACTTCAGCTCAGGTCATGATCTCACAGTTTGTGGGTTCGAGCCCTGCATTGGTCTCTGTGCTCACAGCTCAGAGCTTGGAGTCTGCTTCAGATTCTGTGTCTCCCTCTACCTCTGCCCCTCTCCCACTCGCATTCTGTCTCTCTCTCTCTCTCAAAAATAAATAAACATTAAAGAAAAAATTTAAGAAAAAATAAAAAGATTTGCAAATATGTAAAAACTGGCTCTTCTTACTAGTTTTTTTTTTCTGGAAAATAGTTATTTTTCATAAAATATGTTATTTATGTGAACATATAATGGGTTTATTGTTATTTTTAAATAAATTAACCAATATTCTTTGTTTTAATTTGTAATATCATTAATCTGGATAGATATAATCCACATAACCAAAAGTTCCTTGGGGTTCTCAATAATTCTTAATAGTGGAAGTGGATTTTAAGACTAAAAGCATTGAGAACCATAGCTTTAAAGTAAGCATTTGTTTGGATAATGCAAAAATTTGTTTAACGACACAAATGCATGGTACATAAACGTATACTATAAAATCAGAGATTGAGGGGAGCCTGGGTTTCTCAGTCAGCTAAGTGCCTGACTCTTTGTTTCTGCTTGGATCACGATCTCATGGTTCGTGAGTTAGAGCCCCACATTGGGCCCTGCACTGACAGCGTGGAGCCTGCTTGGGGATTCTCTGTCTCCCTTTCTCTCTCTGCCCTTCCCCACTTGTACTTTCTCTTTCTCTCCTTCTCAAAATAAATAAATAAACTTAAAAACAAATTAGAGACTGATAATGAAAATGACTTTTGAAAAGTACTTGGTCTGGACCTCTCCTGTCTTCTGTGCCAGCAGTCGGTATATTTCCCTTTTCTTTCTTCCCCTTACACATCAATTGGAACCTAATAAATGTAAAACCCGATGTAAACCTTATATAAATATGTGGGAAACATTTAGTAACTATTCTCTTTTCATAAAATGTTCCAGGTTGCCAATAATACTTTAATAACGGCTAGCAGTTTTGCCCTTTTTGCCTGAGGGAGACCGCTTTACCACGAAATTTCATCGATTCTCAGTTATTTATCTGTTAAAATAAAAGCCCAAGTACTAGCCTTCTAGGAGGAAGACTGGAAAAGCCACGTTATTTCTTCCAGTTAAAGAGATAGAACTTATAAGTTGGTTAAGCATCGGAGTCTTGATTTAAGTTCAGGTCATGATCTCACAATTCGTGGGATCAAGTCCCATGTCAGGCTCTGCACTGATTGGCAGCCTGCTTGGAATTCTTTCTCTCCCTCTCTCTGCCCTTCCCTCACTCATGTGCACACCCATGCAATCTCTCTCAAAATAAATAAATAAACTTAAAAAAGGGGGGAGAGAGACTTTATGAAATGGAAAGTGGCTATGTGATCATTTAACAAAGTCCTAGAGTCAGAGGTGAGATCAGGGTTGGGACCTGGTTCTCTTGAATTCAGCTCAGTCATCTCAAAACGCACCATTATTACCATCACCTTTCTTTGTACACTGCCTGGTGTGTGTTTCATAAAGATTAACTGTTGAAAGAGTATATTAGAGAGTGCATGTCTAGTGCATAGGGAGATGGAGAAGTCACAAGCCCTGGCTTCTCTTGGCTCTTCACAAGTTCACCCTGTGACTTTGGATAAGTCACCCAACCTCCCCAGTGTTTCTGGGTCATCTGTCAAATAAAAATTTACTGGCCTAAAGAGGTAGGAGCCACCTTTATGGTTTATAATGTAATTTACTTGTATTGTATCTCATTTAATGATACAACAAAGCTCGTAGTAGCTAAGACAGGTGTCATTACTTCCATTTTGCAGTTGAGTAAATACCTGAGATTATGTGATTAAATGATGACACTTAGCTCTACTCCTTGTCCTAACAACACGAAACTTCTGCCAAGGTTTACATGGACCAGTCTCATGGTCCTTGAGAGATACATGTTCGGAACATGGGAGATGTATTTGACTCCTCAGGTTGAAACTCTGAATTATTTCACATAGAAATATGGTCTCAAGTGGTTCTTCAGGACTGGATATTGTAAGCACTACATTTGAGGAATATTGTGGGCTAAGGAGATATTTGTGGGTTGACCTAAATTCTTAATCCCCTCTTATGGCATTGTTTCATGAAAAACATGTTTCAGGTTCCATACAACCTGTATGTAAATGAGCTTTGGGAACACAAGGCATTCTATAGTTGGGTACTATTTTCTATTGTAATGTTTATCATTTTTATTTTGTGGCTTATTTAAAATCCTAATATGGTATTACTAAGTAGTAGGAATATTTTATGTGAAAGTGATTGTTTTAAAGTATACTATTTTAAATAGTATTTACTCCAAAATAAATAGCTTTATTCCATTATTTTATTACATAGAGGGAGCCTCCCTTCTGCCCTCAGAAGGCATATTTAATTGTATAATAGAAGTGAATGAGAAAAAAAAATTTGCTTGTCAGAAATTTCTTTTTTTTTTTTTTTAATTTTTTTAACGTTTATTTATTTCTGAGAGACAGAGTGCAGGCTGGGGAGGAGCAGAGAAAGAGACACACACAGAATCGGAAGCAGACTCCAGGCTCTGAGCTGTCAGCACAGAGCTGATGTGGGGCTCGAACTCACCAACCGTGAGATCATGACCTGAGCCGAAGTCAGACGCTTAACCCTCTGAGCCATCCAGGCGCCCCTCTTGTCAGAAATTTCTTATAGGGTGCCTGGGTGGCTCAGTCGGTTAAGTGTCTGATTTGGTTTCGGCTCAGGTCATGATCTCCAGGCTTCTCGGGTTCACTCCACATCGTGCTCTGTTATGGCAGCACAGAGCCTGCTTGGTATTCTCTCTCTCCCTCTCTCTGTGCCTTCTCCACTTGTGCTGTCTCTGTCTCTAAATAAATAAACTTCAAAAAAAAAGAAATTTCTTATAAAAAAAGTAAAATTTAATTGTACTCATCATCTTTTTAAAATATTGATTTTGAGAGAGAGAGAGAGAGAATGAATGAATGGGGGAGGGGCAGAGAGAGAGAGAGAGGGAGAGAGAGAATTCCAAGCAGGTTCCACTCTGAGCATGGAACCTGACGTAGGGCTCCATCTCATGAACCATGAGATCATAACCTGAGCTGAAATCAAGAGTCACATGCTCAACCGCCTGAGCTACCCAGGCACCCCTGTACTCATCATCTTTTAAATAAATTTTACTTGTATTTATAAGTGGCTGTACAATTTGTGGTATGTCCCATGTGACTCTGTATAAAACTACACACTATTTCTAGAGAAGATAACTAAAGGCAGATAGCTGCCTCGATTTAAGCATATCGTATACAGAGAATGAAAATATAAACCTTCCCATAGGAGAGATTATAAATTGCCTTGTTCCCTTTGCTCATGCACACTTAATATCTGTCTTTGTTGTTGGCTTTAAAACTATTCAGTTACTCCACACTTTCTTATATTCCGGGGGCAAAAATCTTTCTGTAAGTCTCCCTTGAATTATGTGACAGTGCTTATTTTTTCTTCTTGATTCTTTAGAACTTCTTGAGCCTTTCATGGACAGAAAGATCCACATACTAATATATTACTCCTATTTTCTTTTCTTATTCCATTAGAAGCCTATTCTGTCAGTTAGGGTTTCATGTCATTGTATGAAGCTGTGCATGTCTTGGTGGTTGTGTCAATAGCCCTTAAAGCACAGGATCTGAGCGTGGGAAGGCTCCCTCCTGCCTGAGGCCCCATATTGGCTCATTCCAGAATTTAATAAGATGAAGACTTGACTATTGTGAATTCCTTTGGTTAAGCTAAGGTTTTATAGAGTTAAACGTACCGTTACTGACTTATTTATTTTTGCTAAATTGATGTAATTATTTTGCTTTGACAAATTCAGGGCCTTGTAATGCCTATCTTGTCGCCAATCTTACAGTTGTTTATTTTTTTCTCAACATAACAATGCACAGTTTCAAGAACGCTGACTTTTCAAAAGTGTGTGAAATTTCTTTTTGTAAGGTAGCCACAGAGAGAAATAATGTCCTTTAGTTGCAAAAGGAGAGTTTTGAGTGTGAACTAGTGAACATTGAAGCCAGAACTGGAATTTGTTTCCAGTTGATTTATACTTGAGTAAAATTTGTCCTTGGTTCACTTATGTGTCAAACAATTTATTCAAGATTCTGATGAATTGCAAATATATATTTATAAACCAAAGAATTTTTAAAGGTACTGAAATTAAATATTTAATAAATGTGGAGTTGTTTAGTTATGGTATTATTCTTTGTAATTCTTTGACAATAAAGGGGGGAAGACAAAAGAATATCTATTTTTTTGAGATAATATATTCTGTGGGATGTATATGGTATTTCTTTCCCAACTGTACATGAAAATATTATGGCTTCCCAAACACAATAGGCCATTTCTTTGTTGTTGTTGTTTTCATTTTTTTAAGTTTATGTATTTATTTTGAGAGAGAGAGAGCAGAGTGCATGCGCTCACACACACAGATGAGCAGGAGAGGGGCAGAGACAGAGAGAGGCAGAGAATCCCAAGCAGGCTCCATGCTCAGTGCAGAGTCTGATGCAGGGCTCGAACCACGAACCGTGAGATCACGACCTGGGCTAAAATCAAGAGTCAGAAGCTTAACCTACTGAGCCACCCAGGTGCCCCCACAGTAGGCTCTTTTAACAGAAAATAAATACAACTGTGCATTCAAATATGTAAATGATCAATACGTTATATTACAAGAACATGCAAACATGAACTACTATGTCATTGCTTTCATTGAAAGCAATAAATCATTTTCTTCATTCAAAGACATGGGTTCAAGTTGGTTTTTCAAATTATGTGAGGAGGAACCTGACAATTCAGAGGAAAGTAGTGTAAGATATTTTAGTTTAGCCATTTCCCTAGTGGGTTCACATTTTTGTCTTCTGTGAAGTTGAGAAAATGAACAAATGTCTGGTATTCCATGAACTGATGCCATCATTCTGATGAGTCATTAGGTTCCACGATTAATTTCAAGGAGTCATCCAACCCCTTTTTCCATCAGAGTTCTGACTACCACTATTTGCACATCATTCTACAGAATTAATAGTCAGACCCTACTGATGACAACTTTAAACCATTCAATAGGTATTCCCAGGAAAATTCTTTTCTCTGCAACTCATCACTGTGCCTAGCTTGTAAGTTTCTTGAAAGTTAGGTACCTGTTTTAACCACAATAAAAACTATGTTTTCTCAAGTTTATTGAGGATTATATTGTATGGGAAAGACTCAGAGCCTTCCTGACATCAAGATGGATGATGCCTTTTAGGCCTGGTCCTGAGTTTTTGGAGATTAGTAGGAGAGGATTTGTTTTTTAAGGAGCCATTCCACTCGCTAGACTGGTTTGTTGTTTTTTGTTTTTTGTTTTTTTCCAAGGGGTTTATTTTACAATTGATTGTGCCCAAATATTATCAGTCTTTTGATGACAAACGTTGTAAGAATAAAAAATCAAATACTTCCAACTTAGATGAGGTGGCTTCTGGTGTAACTCAGATTAAAATTGGCCTTGAGCTATGTGGTGTTGCTGATGTGCTTTATTTGCAGTAATGTGCTGGAGCCAGTTCACACCAGCGCCCACAAGCTGACAGTACACAGCTCTTTCCAATTAGACTTTCAAAGATGTCAACCTTGATAGTCTGAAATCAGCCATGTTGGGAGTCCTTACACCAGGGAAATTGGCACACTGTAAGTCTTCCTCTCTACTCCCCAAGAACCAGTTGCTAATGCAGAGGCCGACACACTACTGCTTTAAAACCAAGAGGTACTCAATTTGCAGTTTTAAGATCTTATTTTATTTTTTATTAAAAAATGTTTTTTTAATGTTTATTTTTGAGAAAGAGAGAAAGAGCATGTGAGCAGGGGAGGGGCAGAAAGAGGAAGACACAGACTCCAAAGCAGGCCCCAGGCTCTGAGCTGTCAGCACAGACCCTGACATGGGGCTCGAACTCATGAAGCCATGAGATCATGACCTGAGCTGAAGTCAAATGCTTAACTGACTGAACCACCCAGGCACCCTTACAGTTTTGATATATATATATTTTTAATTTATTTTTAACGTTTATTTATTATTGAGAGACAGAGTGTGAGCAGGGGAGGGGTAGAGAGAGGGGGAGACACAGAATCTGAAGTAGGCTCCAGGCTCTGTCAGCACAGAGCCTGACGCGGGGCTCGAACTCACGATCTGTGAGATCATGACCTGAGCTGAAGTCAGTTGCCTAAGCAACTGAGCCACCCAGGCTCAGTCAGGTGCCCCCAGTTTTGATATTTTAAACAGTATCTACTGAGGACTGATCACAAAGGAAATACCAAATAAGGTTTTTGACATTGACAAATCACAGGTTTAATTATTTATTTCAAAAGAGAGAGAGAGAGAGAGTGCAAATATACTGGGGGGGGGGGGGTGGGAATAGAGAGAGGGGGGAGAGAGAATCCCAAGCAGGCTCTACGCTGACAGTGCAGAGCCTGATGTGGGGCTTGTGACCTGAACTGAAATCAAGAGTTGAACGACCGACTGAGCCACCCAGGAGCCCCAAGAAATCACAGGTTTAGCCAAACTACCCTCACTCAAGCATTAATCAAACTTAACTCCCTTCAAACTTGAAAATGAACAAGAGAATTTAAGTCTAGGTTAGAATAGATAAATATGTTTTAAAATACATTTTTAAATATTTGGTTTGATTTAATAGATCCTTCTGGGTGTAGATCTTTCTCCAGTTTGGAGAAAGCCAGCTACGGTTACTAAGGAGTACTTTCCTCAGGACCACTAATCTTGCTTGGTACTCAGGAGAAGTGGGCCAAGCACTGACAAGATGCTTTCCTTGTCTTTTTTCTCCCTTTTGTTTTGTTTATTTTATTTTTAAGATAACACTTGTCCTTTGGAGAATTACTTCCTCAAAGATGTCTTGGGCAGAAAAGACAAATGTTTTACTTCACTATTTATTGAATCTTTATAAAGCAATATACTTTTTCCTAAGGCTAACTATATAGTAGGGGCAGCATCATATAAAAAAGTCATGTCTTGAATAAAAAATACATAGTTTTCATTAGAAAGATAAGAAAGAGGCCCTTTATTGACAAATATATCACTTAAATATGTTTTGAGAGTAGATTTGTAGAATCATTGCCAACATGAATACAACTGCCATCAAATTTGTTCTTAATGATTTAAAGTAGAATTGAATTATAAATGGGAAAATTGCTAGGAGTGATAATCTACTCATTGATATAATTAATAGATAATTATTTCAAGTCAAATGTTAATTAGCCAAGGTCAATTTCTGGTATTCAGATATAGTTGTTATCAAGACTGAAAATGATAACTTTCTTCCCACGGTATCCTAAATTGTATTTACAGTTCTTTAATCACTTGGGGCAGGAGGGGTAATCTTGAGTTCCTGGCTTCTCATTTACATTTTCTTTTTCTCTCTGTGTCTATAAGATGCATCTTAGCACTCAGTGCGTTTTACGTAACAGGTGTTCTTTCCCTATGTAGCATATACTTAGAAAAATGACTAGGACAAATTTAATATAGAACACATTCAGAAATCAGAAAGGGGATCATGCCTGTGGCTAGGGATAACATTTTTGTTTTAGCTGGAAGACTAAAAGACAGGCAAGTAAATAACAAAATTTTTCAAAATAATGTCTTCCTTTGGACTTGGGAGATGTTTCTCTGTCTTCCTTGATCTCAAGAGAACTTGTCATCTGGATGACCTTAAATTTAGTCACACTAATACTGCCAGCACCTCCCTAATGCAGCCTGAGCTGTGATGTGAGGTGATAGATGCTTAGCCATAAGACCCCAGCGGCCGTCTCTTCTACCACTGACAGCTGCCATTGGGTGACCACTACATTTGTGGCCAGGCCTGTGTAGAGAGCCTTCCATACATCATCTCATGAGGCTGGCATTATTCTAATTCTGAGTTTTCAGATGTTGAAACGAAGGGTTTGGGAGTGTAACGAACTTGCCTTAGGTCTCACAGGTAGCAGCTGTAGACCCAAAACTCATCTGCAAAGGGACATTACATTGCTTCCCATCCCATAAGTTTGTTCTGAACATTAAAAGAATTAGCCAATGGAAACAGCAGAACAGTGCCTGAAACAAAAATAAGCAATGTGTAAGTCTCAGCTAGCAGCATCATCGTCATTGCCATTATCATTAAAACTAAGTCAATTTGATCCCCAATTCGGTGCTACTAAGCTCCCCCTAAAATGCCAGATGAATAGGCCACTACTTCACATGGCTCTGGTCTACCTAGAGGATCCCAACAGGAGGCAACTGGTGATAAATGGCGCAGATTTATATGGTGCGGGTCCTACTGCCAATTTAGAAACAGCTTCTCTCGCTATGTAACAGCTTCTCACCCTGGGGTGGTTTTGACTGTTATTAGGTCTGAGCTCTTTTTCTTGAAACTGGAATTAAACCAGGTAGGAAAGAAGTCCTAAGAAATACTTGCTAAAGCTCTGGTGTTCCCCCAGCAAACTTAGGTATCATTTTAATGTGGAACCTAGAAAAAAAAAATTGTTCTACTCCTTTTTCCTTACATGCAACTGAAGTTTCCTACCAGATCAGGTGACAGAAGGAGAAAAGGAAGAGCTGACATCTGAGAGTTGTTTTGAAGGCGTGACCTCTAGGAGAAGGTCTGGTGCAACTCCCAGATTTCCTGTTTGAATTTTTAAAATAGCAACTCTTGAACTCAAACAGCACAATCATGGAATAGCCTTCTCTTAGTGGCACTCACCACAGAGAGCCCAAGAAGGCTGTCATGAAGCAAGACCCACATGGTTAAAAATGCCTGAAGACTGTTCTGTGTTTGTTTTCAGAATGCCTTTTTGCAGTACACATAGGCATTCCTGGCCTCTGTCCTGTCTTTCCAGTCTCCCGTATCCAAAGAAAGCAAATCTACCCCCTAAAATGTGCAGGATATCGATGCTCGGTAATGTATCATCTAAGAAAAAAAAAGGAAAATCTGATTTTGAAAGTGTTCAGTTAGAACTAGACTCATTTTTGATATGCCAACGAAGTAGGAGGGAACAGTTTTTTGGGGAGAAGCAATGAATCTTTAAAAAACACTTTTTGGGGGGCACCCAGGTGACTCAGCCGGTTAAGCCTCCAACTTTGGCTCAGGTCATGATCTCGTGATTTGTGAGTTTGAACCCCGCATCGGGCTCTGTGCTGAGCTCAGAGCCTGGAGCCTGCTTCAGATTCTGTATCTCTCTCTCTCTCTCTCTCTCTCTCTCTCTGCCTCTCCTCTGCTCCCGCTCAGTCTATCCCTCTCTCAAAAATAAATAAACATTAAAAAAAATTTTTTTTAATTATTTTCATTCATTTGGGTTCCTTCGTGTTGCTCACAATATGTGAAATTTAGCAATAAAATAATGAATATTTCATGTAAGAATTTTCCTCTGGAGGAAGGAAAGTATTTTATTGATTTTATTTTATTTTTTTAGTATAAAAATGTGTAGGGGTTCCTGGGTGGCTCAGTCAGTTAAGCATCTGACCTCGACTCAGGTCGTGATCTCACAATTCATGACTTCGAGCCTCACATCTGGTTCTATGCTGACAGTTCAGAGCCTGGAGCCTGCTCTGGATTCTGTCTCCCTCTTTCTCTGCCCCTCCCCTGCTTGTGCTCTCTCTTCCTCAAAAGTGAATAAACGTTAAAAAAAAATGTGTTACCTGTGCATAATCCTTGTGGTATTGACTCAAATGAATTTTCTTGAACGGATATAGTTGTGTGCTCGAGACAGTAGGATGTGGCTTGTAAATGAGGGAGAAGAAGCATTTTTCTTTATGGTAATGTTGCGTTGTTTTTGTTTAAATTAGAAATTAATCATTTAGGATTTGTTGTTTTGTTATATCAATTTTGTTGTACTGAGAAAGCGATAGTTATAATGTCTCTCTTCCATTATGCACTCTCATTATCTAGTTCTCAGAGAACAGCTTTCTCAAATAACCAGGCAACTAATGGAGGTACTGCTCAGGGCCTATCCAGGGAGGCAGGATGTAGGATTATGATGAGCCTCACATGAACACTTGTGATGTTATCTTCAAATGAGCATATCCATAAAGCTGTACTTTGTGTTAAAGGCATTGGCTTGACAAATGTAAACACTTAAGAAATGCCACAGTTTGCCTTGGCACTGAAGAATTTCAAAAAATGGAAGTAGCCCAGGCCTCCAGATAGGGTTTTGTTGACTTGTTCCTGAGTGCCAAGTGTAGTGATTCCGGCTGAAGGAAGGCTGGTGGCCCCCTGGAAAAGCATCTAGGCCAGAGGGTCTCAACTTTGGCCGCCCGTGGGATCATTTGGAGCTTACAGTATTACTGATTCCTGGTCTCAGCGCCTGAGACTGTGATCTCCTGGGTCTGTCCTGCGGCCTGGGTCCTCGGATTTCTGCTCCTCAGAGTGTGTTCTGTGTTCCAGCAATTGCGTCACCTGGAAGCGTGTTACAAATGCAGAGTCTCAGGCCCCACCCGGCACCGCTGAATTGGAGACTGCATTGCAACAAGAGCCCCAAGTTTGTATATGCAAGTCTGAGAAGCACTTTATATAGCCCGGGGTCCCAATGTCACCTGGAAATGGAGTGGTTTAATTCTGTGGCTGAATGAGTTGATCCAGAAGCTGCTGGAACCCACTGGATGGTGTCTAGAATAGGTTTTGAAAACAGGTTTTGGACAGAATGAGGATAAGCTTTATTTGAGGAATTTGAGGTAAGGGTAAATATCAATGTGGAAATGTACTGGACATAGTTGGGGATAGCACATTGGGGGGTTCTGGTTATTCCTGCATAACTGCCTTTAGAATCTCTTGACCCGGAATGTTCTCATTCTCTCCACTCTCCCTGAAACTTTGGAAGGAAATGGACTCTGGCTGCTCAGGGCCCTTCTCCTCTAACTTAACAACTAGGGAGAAAATAAACAGGATGTTTCCATTTTCATAAGACCTTAGTGTGAAGGGACAGTGTAATGGATGGTATCAGGGGAGACTGGTTTGATTTCATCTACTCCTATTTAATGTCTATTGTGTTCTCTCCAATCACACGATAACTTACATGTCAGTGTGCGATGTGGGGAGGAAAAAAGACATCAAACATTACGGAATGACTCGGTATTTCTCTTCTGGAACCACTTTCATTGACTCTTATTATACAAACCCTCACTGAGCCAGGGAGCCCAAGAATTACTGATCTAAGACCTTTTGGAGACCACCTGCTTTGACATCTATTTCAATGCTAGCAGGAAATTTCAGAAACAACCAATTTAACTGAGCCCAAATGATGTGCTCACTGAGGTTTGGTAAAACGCCTACAGTTGAGACCTAGAAAGTAAATGCAGTCTTCCCTCTGAGTCACTTGTGACTTTTAATAGATTCTGAGAACTAACAGAATTGCC
The DNA here is from genome assembly GCF_016509475.1 of Prionailurus bengalensis. Lineage (NCBI taxonomy): Eukaryota > Metazoa > Chordata > Mammalia > Carnivora > Felidae > Prionailurus > Prionailurus bengalensis. The sequence continues at coordinate 102,667,369 of NC_057355.1, forward strand.
AAGAAAGCAAATAGTTTTATTCATGTGACTGTACAGTTATCCTCAATTACTAAATTCAGTTGACGAGCACCACGATTATTTTGTAATATAATGGGCGACCGGGAAAAAGGGTTTTTGTTTTTGTTTTTGTTTTTGTTTTGGTGGGGGAACAGGACCATAAATTACTAAAACATGAAGAATACAGCAAAGATATATAGTGATTGAAATGTATATATATATTTATATCAGGAAAATCAATACACCCTCTCAGGGTGCTTTTCAAATGTAAGGATTTTATAGGTTATTAGAAGTGTTGAGAACACATATCTGGATTTGACAGCAATAGGCAGTCTGTTTGTTCTTTAGGATGAATTATGGCCTGGGCTTGGTTTCCCATACTTTCCCTAAATGTGACATTACTACAGCAAAAAGCCCAATTATTTCTTTTGAACACTTAGTATTTTTTGGTGGATGGCTTCCCTTGTTCCTCCTTCCCTGAACGCTCTCCCTGCTTGCCCCAAAAAGGCTTTCAGGAGATTAGGCAACCCAAAGAAACTGCCAATGATAGTGTTTTGCTAATTCTATAAATATTTCCGTAAACTTGACTATGGTAAGGCATAATTTCGGCAATTGGAGTAATGGGCTTCCCTGCTGCTGTGTGCGTCCAGTTTGCAAGCACTCCAACTTGCTGAGTAATTACTCCCACGTTGCTGCCTCCCGACACTGTCACTAGGCTTCCCTACACTAGGTGTGAGGTTGTAGGGAACAGAACGTAAACATTGCCATTCTGGAAATTAGCAGCCCCAAAGTTCAGCCGTGAAGATAGCAAGAATATGTTTCCTTCCAGAACCTGGAAAAGCTGTTTTGATTTGTTTGTAAACCCAGGTGGGGTTTGTAAACTGTTACTCTTCCGATCCCCCAGGTGATGTTTATACAAGGAGACCTTAAATACCTCACACCTCTTTGTTTCCATATTTGCAGGTCTTCTTGGAGAAAGGGCCCCGAACAGTGGTTTGCCTGTTTGAAACGCTGAGTACTCAGGAAGTACCTAAGGAATAGGACTTTGTAATAAAATAATTTTTTTAAATTAAATATTCCGAATTCCTGCATGCAGCTTTGTTCATTGGGCAACGTTCAGCTCGTGACTAGAGGGCTCCCTTGCCTTGTTCTCTCCACTTTCTTCCCTGCCTTGTCCCTCCAGACACTGTACCTCTCAATTATCCTACTCCAATTCGGTATCTCTGCGACTTCTGCTTAAAAACTCTAGTTGTTTCGGAAGCATGCTCAGCAAAGTCTGTGTTTTGCACCTGACCAAGATTTGGAATTGACTGTGCGTCAGACTGGATGGCAACTGTACAGTGAGGTGTGTAGATGAGCATGTGTGTGTCTGAGTGACCTTGTCCTTTTAGACCCTAGGTGTCCGGAGGTCAGGAAAGGTAGTACATCTACTTTAATTAACACCCTAGTTTAGCACCTGATACAGGGTCATTACCACACTAAATGTTAGATGTTAGAATATATATGCTTTCCATCAGAATTTCACTTCCCACAGGATACTATATTTCTTTCATGCTAATCTATATTTTAATGGCCTCTAAATTGTCAATTGAGAGGGTAATTAGTTCTAATTTGGTGGTAATGCTATGAACATAGAGTAAGAAACTAATTGACATGGCATGCTACCAGCCAGAATTTTATGAACTAAAACTTCTTCTCTCGTGCACAACAGTCAGTGATCTCATTTTGGAGGGACCATTTAGGATGAAGGGCCGCCTTGCCTCCGGGTGTTCCCCACCTTGTGAATGCAGGCTGATGGCTGGTTGACTGCCTGCTGCTTTGATTTCCCCGCTTCCAACAGCTCTCCCTTAAACCTGCTTCAGGGAAATTGGTCTAAAAACCTAGATGCATATTTGGTTAGCATTTTTGTTTTCAGTTGCACTCGTTTTTCCCAGCCAGATATGAGGAAGCCCTTGGAGACTGAAGGATATACGAAGCAAGAGAATAATCATTCCTTACATCCAGCGATCCAGATTCTAATAGAAATAGCAAATACATTTACCATGCAGTACTTAATATTTTGTCTCAGACTTTCATATATATAACTTCATTTGATCTTTGCAATAATTGAGGTCCGGGAAGGTATTAACATACCCATTTTATAGTTGAAAGTGCCAGGGTTTGGAGAGTTTACGTGACTTGTCTGTGATTATGTGGCTGGTTAAGTAGTAGAGGCAAGCCAAGGAGTTGAATCTTCTGACTCCTGCTCCAAAGTTTTTTCTGATCACATTTTACTTCTCTGGTCTGTCTATCTATATGATCTCCTTATATAATTAAGGAATTGCTGTTCCCTTAAAAATTCACAAAATCTAGGGGCGTCTGGGTGGCTCAGTTGGTTAAGCGTCCAACTTTGGCTCAGGTCATGATCTCATGGTTGTGGGTTCAAGCCCCATGTCGAGCTCTGGGTTGACAGCTCAGAGCCTGGAGCCTGCTTCGGATTCTGTGTCTCCCTCTCTCTGCCCTTCCCCTGCTCGCGTGCGCTCTCTCTCTCTCTCAAAATAAATAAATAAACATTAAAAAAAATTTTTTTTAATTCAGAAAATTTATGTAATCATAACCCAGCTAACTCCTCACCTTTTTACTTCCCCATTCCCTGACCCTCTAGTTAACAAATGCTACTCTAGTACTTAACTGTGTCCTAACCAAGGTTTGGGGAAAAAACTATCTTAGAAAAAGAGGTAAAAAGGATTGAAAGCAAAAAAAGAATCCGATTAAGGGATTCTTCTGACTTTTTTGTCTCCTTTAAAGAAGAGTTCAAGTGCTGCCCTAAGATGTCAGTTCTAACTTTAACCCAGGGTAGTTTTTCAAAGATGAAGCCTGTCAATTTCTTTTGCTGCCGCCTGGCTGATCCTAGCCTGGGCTAGTCTACTAGAACTTTCTTTGGTCCATTTGGTCCAGATTATTTAGTGCTGCCTATCTGATACACAGTCGTAACCCCTGGTTTATTGGACTATGATTTATCTTTTAGATAGTTTACTATCCTTAGAAGCTCCCCCAGCATGCAGTCAGGAAAACAAAGACATGAAAATCTAAGGCGTCCGCTCTGCTGAGTTTGAGTGGGGCAGAAGCCACTGTGGAAGATGAGGTCTGTGGGTCACCGAGGCAGTTTCTTTCATCTTTCTCTGCTGTTCTCTGGCTCCTCTAAACCACCAGGAGATGAGAGGGCCCGGGTTCTATTTGTGTCCCTCTGTTCGTTTATTTGTAAACTGCAGGTCAAAAAGTAAGATTATGTATAAAATCCAGACTGGACAATTGCTCGTTTCATGCAGAGAGTGAGCTTTAAAGGAAATCAGCTGACTTCCTGACTTGCTGAATGAAGTGTGAGTTTTAGTTTCTATCCTGTTAGGAAATGACATGTGAATAGAATACTTGTATAAGCAGGCTTTTTATTTTTGTCAATGGCTGGAAACTCGTAAAAAAAAAAAATAAAGAGAAGAGAGATCTGTTTATTTTAGCATATCAAGATTCGTTTCTGTGAAACAAAGGCAGAAATAAGAGTTTCTGAATCCTTTGGTGGTCTCTGTCCTGAAATTTCATTTCTTTTCTCCTCCTGCCCTGGAGTTGTTGGGTTGCCACGGCAACATGACTCCTCCCCCACAACCCTGTAAGATTAACTGGATACAGATTTAGCAGCAAGTGAGGCCAAGATCAAAATCCAAATTTAGGGCACTGATCGCATAAAGTGGGAGGTCTGAGGCCGAGGACGGCTCTACGCCCCTCTGCAGGCTGCACGTGAAGTGATGATGGGCGTTTTGCCCTGATGGCGTAGGTGCCACTGCTCAGAGACCCCATCAGCCATTGAGAGCTTGACTGCCACTCTGTGGATGGATTGCTCCCAGTAAGGTAGTTGGATGACGGCCGGATGAAGAATATTTAGTGCTGTAGTATAACCCTGGATGGAATGAAATTGCAGGTCCTCTGAAAGTCAAGCATGAGACTGGGCAAGGAACCACAGAGAGAGGCACTGAGTAGGTGCTGCAAACATAAAGCTACGCTGTCCCCAAAAATGCTGTCTGGGATGGGTCTTAGGGATCCTGGAGATGGTGATAGTCACGACAGTCGCTCACGCTGACTGGGCACTTACTACATGCTAATAAAGCACTTTGTAACACACCCTGCTAACAACCTTTGGAGCTCAGTGCTGTTATTTTAAACACAAGGAAACTGAGGCAGGGAGAAGTTCATGAACTTACCCAAAGTTATGTGGTTTATAAATGGCAGACTGGAATTCGAACCTTGGTAGTGTGAACCTGAATCCAGGGTCTTAATTCTCCTAATTCTGCCTCCAAAGGATCTTTTCTTATCCTTTTGAAGTCTCATAAGTAGAGTTCTCAAGGAAACTTAACTGTATTTTTTAAAACAGAAATATTGTTGTAGGTTGAATCGTGTCCCCTCAAAAATGTTGAGGTCCTACCTCCCAGTGACTGTGAATGTGACCTTATTTAGACATAGGGTCTTTGCAGATGTAGTTGAGCTAAGATGAGGTCATTAGGTGGGCCCTGATCCAATGACTGGTGTCCTTACGAGAAGAGGAAAACACCAAGTGAAGGCACAGACACACAGGGAGAATCATGTGACAACAGAGGCAGAGGTTGGAGTGATGCGGCTGTGAGCCCAGGGACACCAAGCAGGGAGTGACTGCCACCACCAGAAACCAGGAAGAAGCAAGGAAGAATTCTACCCAGAGACTCAGAGGGAGCGTGGCCCTGCTGGCACCTTGATTTCGAGCTTCTAGCCTCCAGAACTGGGAGAGAATAAATTTCTGTTGTTGAAGCTAAGCTACTCAGTTTATTACAGCCGTCCTAGGAAGCTAATACAAATACGTGCTTATTGTACCAGATTTGGTGGAGACAGAGACAAACAGAGTGGTACATGAACATTCCCCTTCCCACATTACTGGTAACAGCTAATGATTATTTTGTCTCCTTTATGCATATATATTTATATTAGTTTTTAATGTTTATTTTTGAGAGAGAGGGTGAGCAGGGGAGGGGTAGAGAGAGAGAGGGAGACACAGAATCCGAAGCAGGCTCCAGGCTCTGAGCTGTCGACACAGAAGCTGACGCAGAGCTTGAACTCATGAAACGTGAGACCATGACCTGAGCCAAGGTCAGATGCTTAACTGACTGAGCCACCCAGGTGTCCCTATATTGGTTTTTATATATGCATTTTCTTATAACTTTTTTTTTAAGTTTACTTGTGTATGTTGGAGGTCTCTAAGTCTGTAGCTTATTTAATCGTAAAATACATACAGCATAGAATTTACCATCTTCACCATTTCTAAGTGCATGGTTCAGTGGTATTAAATACATTTATATGTTGTCAGCCACCACCATCAGCCATCTGCAGAACTCTTTCCATCTTATAAAACTCAAACCTCATGGCCATTAAACAAGAATTCCTGGGGCACCTGGGTGGCTCAGTCGGTTAAGGTTCCAACTCTTGATTTCGGCTCAGGTCATGATCTCATGGTTCCTGCAATCCAGATCTGCATCGGGCTCTGCACTGACAGCATGGAGCCTGCTTGAGATTCTCTCTCTCTCTCTCTCTCTCTCTCTCTCTGCCCCTCATGTTCTCTCTGTCTCTTTTTGTCTGTCTCTCAAAATAAACATTAAAAAAAAAAGAATTTCGGGGCACCTGGGTGGCTCATTCAGTTAAGCGTTGGCCTTCAGCTCAAAACATGATCTCGTGGTTCATGGGTTTGAGCCCCATTTCAGGCTCTGTGCTAACATCTCAGAGCTCTCTCTCTCTCTCTCTCTCTCTCAAAAATAAACATTAAAAAAAAAAAGGAATTCCCCATTCCTCTCTCCCTCTAGTCCTGAGCAACTACCCTTTTACTGTCTGTCTCTATGAATTTGCTCTCAGTACCTCATAGAAGTGGAATCCTACATTATTTGTCTTTTTGTGACAGGTTTATTTCACTTAGCATATCCTCAAGGTTCAACCATGTTGCAGCATGTGTCAGAATTTTCTTCCTTTTTGAGGGTGAATAATATTCCATTGTATGTCTGTTCTGCATTTGGTTATCCATTCATTTGTTGATGGACACTTGGGTGGCTTACACCCTTTGGCTGTTTTCAGTAATGCTGCTATAAACATGGGTGTACAAATATCTCTTTGAGATCCTGATTTCAATTCTTTTGGATATATACCCAGAAGTGGAATTGCTAGATCATATGGTAATCCTATTTTTAATTTTTTGAGGACTTGCCATACTGTTCTCCACAGCAGCTGCACCATTTTACATTCCCACCAGCGGTCTACAAGGATTCCAATATCTCTACATCCTCGCCAACACTTGCTATTTTTTTTTATAGTAGCCATCTTAATGGATATGAGATATCTCATTGTGGTTTAATTTGCATTTCCCTAATGATTAGTGATGTCAAGCATCTTTTCATGTGCTTATTAGCTACTTATATGTCTTCTTTGAAGGCATGTCTATTCAGGTCCTTTGCCCATCTTTATAATAAGGTCGTTTGGGTTTTTGTTGTTGAGTTGTAATAGTTCTTTATATATTCTGGAATAAAAATCCCTTATCAGGTATATGTGTATAAGTCTTTAGCTTTTTAACCTGTCAGTTCTCTTGTCACTAGCTGAGAATACATTCATGCATTCTCATGGGGAGGGGGACACAGGTGCCAAAACACTGTTTTCCCATCTCAGGCTTCTAGTGATAGGTGGTACCAAGCAAGGCCTATTTCACTCTGACAAGTTTCCTAACAGAGGAAGGAGCATGTATGAGCCAGAGTTCTCCAGAGAAACCTGTATATAATACAGTATATGTATTATACTTATTATGAGGAATTGGTTCACATGATGTAGACCTTGACAAGCCCCAAGATCTGCAGGGTGAGTCAACAGACTTGATACCTGGGGGAGCCAGTGATTTAGTTCCTGTCTGAGCCCAAAGGCCTGAGAACCAGAAGAGCCTGTGTTTCAATTTGAGTCCAAATGCTGGAAAAAGCTGATGGCCCATCTTGAAGCAATCAGGTAGGAGGAATTCTTCCTTTCTTAGGGGAGGGTCAGCCTTTTCTCCTAGTTAGGCCTTCAACTGATTGGATGAGGCTCACCCACATCCGGGAGAGCAACGAGCTCTGCTCAGTCTATCAATTTATTTATTTAATTTTTTTAATGTTTATTTTTGAGAGAGAGAGTGAGAGAGAGAGCAACGAGCATGAGTGGGGGAGGACCAGAGACACACACACACACACACAGAATCCAAAGCAGGCTCCAGGCTCTGAGCTGTCAGCACAGAGCCTGACGCAGGTCTCAAACTCACAAACTGTGAGATCATAACCTGAGCTGAAGTTGGACACTCAACTGACTGAGCCACTCAGGCGCCCCTCATTCTATCAATTTCAATGTAATCTCATCCAGAAACACCCTCACAGACACACCCAGAATAATGTTGGGCCAAATATCTGGGTACCCCATGGTCCAGTCAAGTTGATACATAAAGTCAGCCATCACATAGCACTAATAAATGATGCTCTCCTTCTCTGTCTTGCTAATTAGTTTGAAAATGAAGAACATTCTCAGGATCATCATTTTCTGGTAGGTTTGTGGTTCGAGTCTGTTACTGAGCTCACTCCTTTGTATCTGAAGATATGACTAGACAAGGCATGTCTGAAGGGTTCATGGAAGGTGTTTCCAGGGGAGATGTTCTCTTTAGTATTATGCAGCCTCAAAGAGGGAGTTTTCCCTGGACCGAATAAACAATAATTTTTATAACCCCAAATTACTTACCCAAAACTGACTGAAGCTTTGTAGATTTCCATATAGCTTTACTAAATCATTCCTGGTTTTTAAGACTTGAATTATTTTCCTTTTCTTTCATAACCTCACCATTTCTTGCTCATTATCAGCATTTTCTGACCCATTTTCTCACATGGAGCTTATATTCTAATGGGGTCTAGTAAGCTTATATACCTAGTATAGTAAATATGCACTACCCCCCCCCCAAAGAAAAAACAAATAATCTTAGATAATGACTCGAGTGAAGTCATAAGATAAACACACATTAAAAAAAACCATTTAATAGTAGATATGTAAAGAAAATACATTATACAGAGTGACTTGGGTATGCTATTTTTTTTTCTTTTGGAAACATTTCAGCTGTTTGTTAATTATTGAGTTCTTTGAGTAGACAGTGTGTATATGTTTGGCATACACAACAAAAATTGAAAGGCACAAAAGACTATGCAGTGAATGTAAGTTTTCTCCCACCCCTGCCTCTAGCCACCTAGTTTCCCTGTTTAGAGTAACCACTGTTTCTTACATAGTTTTCCAATGTTTCTTATGTATCTTTGTATAGATGTATGCAAACATATATATTTGTATTATTTAAAAGGAGGAAGAATATCCGGGAGGTTAAAACTCTACCCACAGTTCTGTACCTTTTTCACTTAATAACATGTCTTAAAGATCAGACCCTATCAGTATGTTTCTAATGCCTTATTCCTTTTAATGGCTGCATAGTATTTCACCATGAGACTGTGTGCTGGGAAGCATTATAGTATAAAGACTAAGAACCTGGGGTTTGAATCCCCACTTTACCACTTACTAGCTAACATCTCGCGTTAGTTACCTAAGCTCTCCTTAGTTTTCTCCTCACAAAGTGGGCTTTAAAAAAATATTTAACATTTTATTTTTGAGAGACAGAGCATGAGTGGGAGAGGGGTAGAGAGAGAGGGAGACACAGAATCTGAAGCAGGCTGCAGGCTCTGAGCTGTCAGCACAGAGCCCGATGCGGGGCTTGAACCCACGAACCGTGAGCTCATGATCTGAGCTGAAGTCAGTTGCTTAACTGACTGAGCCACCCAGGCACCCCCAAAGCAGGCTTATGATACTTCTTAGCTTATAAGGTTGTTAGGTACCTAGTGCATTTATTTTATCTGTTACTATGTATAATAATTTATCTAAGGAGCTCTTATTGATGAACATTTAGGGTGTTGTCATCATTTTGCTATTCGAAGCAACACAGCAGTAAATAATCCTGGAGTATATATCACTTCACACATGTACAAGTTTATATTTAGAATGAATTCTTAGAAGTAGAATTGCTGGGTCAAATGGCTAGGTATGTGCATTTAGGTTTTGATGGATATTGCCAACTGGCTGTCTAAAGAATCCTAACTACAGTGTACAAGGATGGATATGTGGGGTGGAGGCAGGAGTTACTGTAGATTGGGTAGTTAAGGAAGGCCACTCAATGGAAGAGACATTGAGAATATATCTCAGATGATGAACCAGCCAGCCGTGTAAGATTTGGGATCACAAAAGCTTGGACTAAGCTGTAAGGAAGAAGTAGCAGCCCTGGTATGTTCAAGGACCGGAAAGCAGACTATTGTGGCTGAAGGCTGGTGGATGAGGAGGACGGTGTCCAGTTGTGAGCTGGACAGGAAGACAGAGTTCATATCGACTCTACTTAGGAGTGTGTTCTAAGTGGAATGGAAGCTATGAGAGGGTCTAAAGGTTGTGGTTTTATAAGATCACTCGGGTTGTGAGGCAGAGAGTGGACAGTTGGGGGCAAGTGGAGGGAGACAGGGAGATTAGTTAGGAGCTATTGCAGTGACAGATGGGAGAGAGAGCATGGAGCTTAGGTGCCCTGGGTGGTGGTAGAGATGGAGAAAGCGGAGCCTGCAGGCTTTGCTGATGGATTGGATAAAAAGGACTGAGGCGTGAGAGCAGAGGTAGAGGGAGGAGGAAGACGGAGAGAGAGGACTCAAGTCCTCTTGGCTGTGTCACTCACTAGAAGTGTGACCTTGGACAATAATCTTACCTCTCTGTGCTTCACTGTCCTTTATAAAATGAGAATAATCCCACCATTCTCATATACGTGGTTATAAATAAATGACTCAATGTATGTAACATGCTTTCAATTTGGGACATGTTGAATTTGAGATGTTTGTTATACTTCCAAGTCCAGTGTTGAATAAGCAGTTGGATATACAACTCTAGAATTCAAGAGAGTGATCAAGGGTAGGGATATATAGACGTGGGAGCTGTTTGCTCTAAAGACCATCTACATGGCATGAAACTACATGAGATCTGCAAGGGAGTGAGGGTAGATAGAAGAGAGACAGGGACTAAGAATTGAATCATGTTAGCATTAAGAAGCTGGGAGAAGTGCAGAAACTAGCCAAAGAGGATGACCAGGAACCATCAGTGAGGTCATGTTCAGTTGGTTCTAAAGTGGCCGTTTAGGATCCTCCTCAGATGACATTTCTTTCCCTTTTGTCTCATGTGCCACTCAGGATCTCCTGAATTCTTGAAATTTTTATTAAGAATTCCTCATACAGCAGCAAACAATGCCCAGACTCCATAGCCTCTCTGCTAACACGTTGCTTTTATATTTGAGGAAGGGCTTAGGTGTCGAAATAGGTCCGTTATTCCACCCAGTCCCAACCTCAGTAGCTTTTTGCCAAATGGTCACCATCCATACATCCTTTCTTCCTGGAAACGATATAAATCCCCGAGGCTATTTTTGCTCCAAGGAGATTATGGCACAACATATGGAGTCTTCACTCTCCAGGAGCAGAAGAAGTCTTCTCTTTGCTCAAGCAAGCCACTTGGTGAATGCCACAGGCTTAGGGCAACTGTGAATCTTTGTGATTCATGGGTACGAGGCAGCCACAGCATGGAGCAGCTGGTCTTAGGAGCATACTAACCTGATGTTTCCCATAGTGTCGTGCATGGAATTCACCCCATTTGTCATGCTGAATTGGCTCCGTTAATCCTATACAAGTCTCTGTACACATTAATATTTTACCTTGAACCAAGGCAGTAGAATTCTAGAACATTTGCCTTCGGAGGGCAAATATTTAGTGATTGATTTCATAAACTTTTAGCATTATAGATATCCTCTGTTTAACCAGAATAAATGTAAAAGAAAAAGAGAAGTTATAATAAATTATCAAAGAGGCTGTTAAGTTCCTTGATTTAAAAGCATATTCATCTATAAGTCCGTGGTTTAAAAGCAGATCCCTCTGTTAGTAAAACAGTTCCTGTTACTATTCTTTGCGCAACAAGAGAGGTTTTTTAAGGAGATCAAGCCAGTCACTTATTCTACTGTTTCAGGACAGATTATATCCTGAGTTATAATAGAATCTCAAAATTAACTTCTATTATCATGGAAACTATTCATAATAATTTCTAGCCAGGCTAGAAATTAAAAAGTTAGTCTTATTACCTGGGGCCAGTGTCTATTCCATGTTCTAGGAGAGTAGACATGTGGCCAGTTCTATTTTCAGCACTGTTGTTGAAAAAACGTTCCTCCTTAAATTAAACAGGGTTGATTTTGCCTATTGGCATTTATTATTGTTGAAGATCTGACTAAGTTTAGGTTTATTAACCATAGTGCTCCGAATCCTATTTGTCTGTCTAGATGCCAGAGTAGGGTTGGCATGCTAGAAGGGAGGGGACATGGCTTAGCAGATCCATGGGCCATGCCACTTGGTACTTATTGGCCCCAGCAAACTACTTGAATCTCACTAAGCTTCTGTTTCTTCATCTCTGTTATAGGGGCAGTAACCTGTGAGACGGTTGCCCGATGCTTGGGGGCACGGATGCTGTTATTTTCACTGTTGCCATTCTGGTCCCCTCCAGCTTGCACTGCAGTCTTGAAGCTGTGAGAAAAGAAACAGGGTGGTTGAGCCTCGGTGAAATATCTCAGCATCTTTGCTTCTCGTGTGTGTGCTGCGCCCTTGCCTACAACATCTTGCCTTTATCTAACCTGACCTTCTGTTGCACATGAGGCATCTGGGTCGGGGATGAGAGGATGTAGAGGAGGTAGGGGGTAGCTAGCCTTGCCAGTGGGGCCACATGAAGCAGTGGCAGCGAACATGGCCTGATAGGATGAGTTGGGGGTTCCCTTCCCTCCCTTAAGAAGGGCTCGCATGCTCCGAATGCCTCAGCATTTCTGTGCAGACCTGCTTCCCTGTGTTTAACCCTGGGGTTTTTTGGTTCTTTCTCCTTTGCTTTGGGATTACAAACAAGTCAGTTTATATCACACTGCTTCCATTTCCTTGGGTGTTTGGAAAGAATCAGTCTACCTTGATTAGATGTTTTAAATGTCAAATTGGTGTTAACACACACACACACACACACACACACACACACACACACTTACTTGCTACCAGTTCTAGTTCTAATGCAACTGGGTCACTGATGAGGTTATAAGGAGGTCTAGCGTTCTGCTATTGACAAACGACTCCCTTTTAAAATGCCAAATCCTTGCAATTCTGTTCATTTTTAACAGGATATGTTTGGCCAAAAAAGTCGGCATGCATTGGCTAATTAAAGCAAAACGCTTGTGTTTGGTAAAAAAAATAATCTGCATATTTCGTTTTCTGTGTGCCTTTAAATCATCATATGCAAAACCTGCTTACCCCAAGCAGGCCAAGGAACAGAGTGACTTGTATGGGTCTTCCCCCAGTCAAACAAAACAAACTGTGTGACTACTGCATTTACTGTTTCCTCAGAAATGTTATCTTTCCATCTCTCTTGCCACCTTCCTTACCTCTCTCTTTCTCATAATAGTACCTGGCAGTTTTTGTGCCGTGGATTTCCATGGTTTACTCTGGTTTTGTAAATTCTTTTTCATGACCGTAACGATCTGTGGAATCTCTTGTCTGTGTTTGGGATGTAAGAAGTCCGGTTGACACAGATTCAATTAATTATTTATTGATTTAGAAGAAGAAAAATATAGAATGACAAAGACAGCGTCAGGACGTTTGTATCTCATTTTGGTTGATGGTCTCTTAAGGCAAGCCTGTTGGGGGACTCACCACTGAGGAAAGCTGTTCCCAGTGGAAGGGTCTCCTTTTCCGAATTAATTCTTATTCTGGGTGGTCGTTTAATTGCGAATAAGTTGGCAGTTTTGTTTGCAGACTTTATGGCTTTCATTAGCAGTCTGGTGGTGACAGCTAGCGTTCGCTGTTCCTCCTGTCATTGCTCACAGGAGTGGCGCTGAATGCTCGGAGGCTTTTGGGGTGGCGGCAGTTTCATCTGTATGCTCTCGCCCCTGCCCTCACTTGTCACAGCAGCAGGGTCAAAGGAGAACATCGCTGATTAGTGTGTCTGGTGCACCAGGGTGTGATCTCTGTTGATTTCCCAACAGTTACATTCTCCTTGCTTCCTACTGGCCTTTGCCTTACACACAGACTACATTTTGCCTTCCATTATGAAGGATGTCCTTTTGGTCTTTCCCCCCAGGATTCCTGCGGGTTTCTTCTCAGGGTCTACAACTTCATCCCATCCCTGCTCTTGACCTTCTCCTCTCTTTGCTTCACCCTTTCAGTCCCGCTGAATAAAAGCCCAGCTTTCACTTCCTGATGCTTTTATCTTCTCTCAGCAGTCTGTTGAAAAGAAAAGTATGTGCTGGGAGAGAATTGGACTTAATAATGAATTAAACTCTCTGGGCCTTAGTTCGTTTCCCCATCTATAAAATAGGGGTAATAGTTTTCCCTACCTCATCGTTGAGTTCTTGTCGGGTTGAACAAGATAAAACATATAAAGTGCTCAGAATAGTGCCAGGTGTATGATCATCACTCAGTAAAGGCATCATCTCCTTCGTCACCAATGTCTGTAGGAATACACTGGGTCTACAAGCGGGGAGCACTTGTAATTTTGATTTTATGATTATGCGTTAGGCCCTGCAAATCATAACCCAAGTCTCCTCTGAAACGCAGTTCATATGGTCCCAGTTTTCCCTTCTGTGTTATACTCTGGATTTTCAAGGAATAGTTTCTTGTTCCTTCTTTTCTGCAGTTGTGCTACGCTTATTAATTTTCCACATTACATTTGACAGAGCAGTATTATAAATGGCACTGCATTTGATCTGTGCAACAGCACTCTGAGAGGGGGACATTATGCTCTCCATTTTACATATGATAACATTTCAGATCTGAGAGAGTCCATGTTTTGCTGAAAATAACCAGCCAACAGGAGTCAGGCCCACACCTCAAACCCCTTCTGACTCCAAGTCCAGTGTAGTTTCTATGTGGAGATGCCTTGTGTGTATGGAGAAGCAATGACATTTAATTATCTATCTGGGTTTTTATCAAGAAGTCATTATATTTAAGTTCCTGGGAGGTAGATAGTAGCTCCAAGTCTCTCTCTAAATGCACTTACTGGGGCACCTGGGTGGCTCAGTTGGCTGAGAGTCCGACTTTGATTTAGGCTCAGGTGACAATCACAGTTTGTGGGTTCGAGCCCTGCTTTGGGCTCTGTGCTGGCAGTGTGGAGCCTGCTTAGGATTCTCTGTCTCCCTCTCTCTCTGCCCCTCCCCCACCCCATCTCTTTCTCTCTCTCAAAAATAAATAAATAAACATTATGAAAGAAATAAAATGCATTTACCTCTTCTCCTCCCAGTACTATGGCTTGAACTTATTTACTAAGGGTTTCTTTCCTGACATCTCATTGAGGGCAGAGGACTAAAGTTATGATAATATGGACAGCACTTTGTCTAGGCTGGAAGAGTAGTGCTAAGAGAATGCAACACAAGTGAATTCCCCTCAACAAGCAGGGCACCAGGTATTCCTGGGGACTTGGAAGTGGATAGAAGTGACACCAAAACAAGGGCTGGTGTTGAAAACCTGACATAACTGCTGTCTTCAAATTGGTCTGGCATTGGCCATCTGTAGAAGGATCCTTTTTTTTTTTTAATGTTTATTTATTTTTGAGAAGAGAGAGACAGAGCATGAGCGGGGGAGGAGAGAGAAAGAGGGAGACACAGAATCCGAAATAGGCTCCAGGCCCCAGGCTGTCAGCAGACCCCAACGCAGGGCTCGAACTCACAGACCGTGAGGTCATGACCTGAGCCAAAGATGGACACTTAACCAACTGAGCCACCCAGGCACCTCAAGGATCCTTTTTCAACCCATCCAGCCCTGCATCTGGCCCCAAATCCAGGCAAATCTTTGTTCAGTCAGCATTCACTCAGTACAAGCTATGTGCCTGGTACTGTGTTAGTCACTGAAATAACAGGGATGAAAGATCCTGTGGAATGGATGATCCAACTTCCTCATTCCTGGTTGGGAGGTGGGGGAGGAGGGAGAAGAAAGGGGAGGGTCAGAGAGTCAGATGAAGAGAAAAGCTTTCTGAGTCAAGGGAAAGCAAGTCTACTTTAACCAAACCTACAAATCCTGTATTTCTGAACATGGTATCATAAGTCTGTGAGCATCAATAAATATAAGGACATGCATCAAGCAGTGTCACTGGCCCACCAGAGCCTCTGAATGATGGAGAGCCCAGCAGTGAGCCCAACATGTGGTCGGAAAGTCCTGGACTGTACAGGAAAATAACTTCCTCTCTTCAAACGCCTCAATGTGATTTACTGATTCAACTGCATCTTTAGTTCCTCTAGTTATGTGTATGGGAGGGCAGATGTTCAGTAAGAATAAAGCATTGGATCAGCAAGGGACTTGGTAAAAGTCATTGCAGCAACAGGCAAGAGCAAGGGAGTTAGAACCCTGCTGCAAGAGCCCCATCCCTTAAGTAAAATGTGATATATAGTAGAATATTATTCAGCCATAAAAAAGAAGGAAATCTTGCCATTTGTGACAACAACATGGAAGGACCTTGAGGGCATTAGGCTAAGTGAAATAAGTCAGACAGAGGAAGATAAATAATGTATGGTCTCAATTATGTGTAGAATCTAAAAACAAACCACAACCAAACTCATAGAAAAAGAGGTCAGATTTGTGGTTACTAGAGGCAGGGGGTGGGTATAGTATGTGAAATGTGTGAAGGTGGTCAAAAGGGACAAACAGTTATAAGATCAATAAATCTTATTGATTAATGGGAATGAAATGTACTGCATGGAGACTTAGTTAACAACCCTATATATTAGATATCATATATTATGTATTAGAAAGATACTAACGGAATGGATCTTAAAAGTTCTGAAAACAAGAGGGGCGCCTTGGTGGCTCAGTCGGTTAAGCATCTGACTCTTGATTTCGGTTCAGGTCATGATCTCATGGTTTGTGAGATCGAGTCCCAAGTCAGGCTCTGCACTGGCAGTGTGGAGCCTGCTTGGGATTCACTCTCTCTCCCTCTCTCTCTGACCCCTCCCCTGCTCATGCTGTCTCTGTCTCTCTCAAAATAAACTTAAAAGAAATAAAAAAAAAATTCTCAGAACAAGAAAAAAATTTGTAACGACGTGTGGTGATGGATGTTAACTAAACTTATTGTGGTAATCATTCCACAGTATGTACAAACATGAAATCACTATGTTGTACACCTAAAACGAGCAAAATGTTATATGCCTGTGATATCTCAATTAAAAAAAAAAAACTCCATCCGCTTCTCTGCTCACTTTCCTTCTGCTCCTCTTCAACAGATCTGATTTTGAAAAAGAACTATTAGGAAAGAGGAACAAGGAATACATCCTTCGGAATTCTTTGCCCCAATTGTGAGAGTCACAGAGTAAGCTCATTGTTGGTCTAACTCCATGCAAATGAATGGACTGTGAACCTCCTTAACTCAGTTGTTGGTCCCAGTGAGTGCATGCCTCACACCCTTGATTGGTTGGTTTCAAAATTCAAAGCTGTTCTTTTGAGTTTGTCACCAAACCAGACCTCAGCAAATGCCTGCTCTTGTATGGATGCACCAGCCTCGAGCTAGGAAGTCCCCTGGGCCCAGAGGTTTACAGCATGAGCTCTCAGTAGGTTGTTGTTATTGTTTCCAGCAAGCATTTTTAATGCCTTCCAAATGCCTTGACAATGGATTTAGGTAGTTTAATTTCCATTGAAGCCAGTAGGCAGGGGTTGGTATGCTCTTTGGAGTTTTGTGGTGTTAGGAGAAATATGTGTGGCAAAGTATTCCAGGTATGTTTAAATTGTCAGTTATTGCTTATTCTGTTGTGCCTTCAAAGAATGTTTTTGTTAAAGAGGACACAGGGAATTTGACTGACTTCTTTGCTAAAGAGAATAGTGGGAAAACTACCTTCTCGAGATATGAAAAGAAATTACTCACAAGTTGTTTTTTTTTTTTCTCTGCCCCAATTTTGGCTTAGAGAATAGAGGCCTCTCCACCAGTGGAAAGGAGAAAAGAGGGGACTTTAATGGAGGGGCAGGCCCCGGGCTTCACACTGGGCCGGAAAGGTGGGCAAGCCCAGGAGGGACCTTTTAGAACAAATTCTCATTTGGCAGCTAGCTGGAGAAACCATCAAAGTCACTGGGTGATCAGGAGATTTGAGAACAAACCATGACTCCCAGCCACAATTCAGGGTATGCTAAACACAAAGTAGAGCTCTCATGTAGGAGACTTCACCATTCCGCAGTATGTTCACACACATTCATTAAATCCAAGCTACTCAGCTCTTACTGCTGGGGAGAATGGAGCTGGGAGGTGTGTCTTTTTCTTAAATTACAAACTTGGAGTAAATGCAGATCATTGCAAAGATGAGCATTTACAATCAAATTTTGGGGTGGGTACCATGTTTGTAATAGATTACAAAAATGGCCAGAGTTAGTGTGGAAGGTTCTAAATTGTGCCTGATTTATTAATTTAAATTTTTTATTAAAATATATTTTTTAAACGTTTATTCACTTTTAGAGAGACAGAGTGTGAGCCGGGGAGGGGCAGAGAGAGAGGGAGACACAGAATCCGAAGCAGGCTCCAGGCTCTGAGCTGTCAGCACAGAGCCCGACGCAGGGCTCGAACTCACGGACCGCGAGATCATGACCTGAGCCCAAGTTGGATGCTTTACTAACAGGTGCCCCTATTAATTTAAATTTTAACTGATGTTGGCTAAGTTTTATTGAGCCCTTATTAGGTACCAGGCATTTGGCTGTGAACTTCACATAAATTATTTCATTTAAACCTCACGGTTCTATTAAGTTGATAGATACTCTTTTTAATTGCAACATTACAGATGAGAGAAATAAGGCATAAAGAGGTTACCTGCAATTAGTCAGTCTCACAGTTATTAAGTGGAAGAGTCAAATTCAGGCAGAAAACTGCTGAGTTCCCTATCTTAAACCCTGCCTGTCCCGGTCCTCCGTGTGGACCTAGGTGCAGGGTTCAGTTACAGTGCTCGACTTCAGTTCTAGCGGAGTCATGTCTGTGTAACACTGTAGTACCTTCATGATTATGATTCAGATCTTAGATTAACACATGAGTGGTGTGTAAAACATGTGACAGGAAACATGATATGATTACAAAAAGAAAAAAAAAGCATAAACCAAGAAGCCCAAGAACTGAGGGTGAGTCTTGCACCAGTATCAGTAAATTTGATGATGTGGGCAAACTTCAACTTCTCTGGGCCTCTGTTTTTTCATCTGCAGTTTGACTGAGTTGTCCCAGGTGAGAGCCTGCTGTCATCTGGTGTGAGCACACCGCAGCGTAGGAAAAGGTAGCGGAAGCTGCTATCAGGTGACAGGCGATGAAATGGATACCAAAGGTTAATGGTCCAGTAATATGGATTTATTACTTTTAAGTTTGCTCATTTTATTTCTACCTAGTGCAGTTAAAAGAATTACATAAAATATATACAAAAATAAGTTTGAATAGGGCTCAAGGATTTAAAGTGAAAAAGTAAAAGTCTTCTGTGTCTGCCTCACCCCCACCCACAATCCCACTGCCCATACATAACTACTGTTAAGTTTTCTCCTTTTAGAAATTGGCTATACATATACTACTATGCAGCACGTCTGTGATAGGAATTTATGAAAGAATCTGCTAATTTCTTTAAACTCTCTTAATTGCAAAAGCAATATGCGACTAAAGCCACTTGTAAAAGAAGCTTCAAACAAAACCCGTTTTTAAAAAAGCACAAGACTTTAAATTAATGCATATTAAATTTTATTCCCTCCCACTGAAAAATGAATAAGGCGCTGTGCTGGAGAACACATTTGAATTGTGAAAATATAACTGTCAACATTATGGAATCATCGAAGTATTAAAATAAGCTTCCATTTTGCCTTAGATCTTCTTAAAAAATGACAACAAAAGTCATTGAAGGCAATTCTTGCTTAAAAGTACTTTCATATGATGAAAATTTGAGGTCAAGCGTATTTCTCCATTTCCCTCTAAATGAGTTTAGACTGTTAGGAAGTGTTATGTTTTGCAAAACCTCTGAAGAGGGCATCTTGTATCTTTTCTTTCTGTTTGTTTTTCATATAGTTGGTGGGATTTTCTTGTATAATTATGGGAGTCTTTTGTTTTCCAAAATGAATTTACAAATAAATATTAGGAGAAATTGGTCGCAGTACTCCATTCTTTGTATTGTTGCTCTGCTTCTTGTTGTGGTCTGTAACTCTTATAAAACTGTATAATTTGGGGCCGTGTAATTTTGACTCCATTCTCCGTGAGAGACAAAATGTGTGGTGTCAGGGTTAGCTTCCTCATGTTGTGGACGTTTAGAGCCTTAGAGCCATGGGAGTCTTCCCCTCCTGGGTTCTGCTTGGCATTATTAATGATTATTAATGATTGTTATTAATTATTCCATTTACTTTCACATGAGGGAATCATACCTTAGAGAGGGAGGCTGAACCCATATCATGTGTCAAAACAAATGACAGCCAGTTGAAGATATTTTCAATACTGTCTGTCCAGGAAAAAGCCTACTGGCTTCTCTGCCAGAGCTGCCCCCAGTAGAGCGCCCAGGTGCCGCCCAGGTGTGCTTCCCAGGCGCTGGCGCTAGAAAGACCGGAGGGCTTCTTCTTCAAACACACATGACATGCGAGTGCCCCCCGGCCTAGAGTTTTTCTAATACAGTAGGTCCAGGGTGTGGCTCAAGAATTTGCAAGTTCCCAGGTGATGCTGCTACTGTTGGTCCAGGGTGCACACTTTGAGAACCACAGGCTCCGTACCTCCAAAAGCCATAGCAGAGAAGAATGGATGACAGGTTTGGCAGAATTAATATACTGGCTTTAGCTAGTAAGTACACACAGCCACATCTGAATTTCAGCTACTGAAGGCAGGAAGAGCTATCTCAGGCTCCAAATGTGTGGAATATGTATTCTCGTTTGATTCGTTCACTGGCATGAACTTTTAAGCAATCAATACAAAATGATGTCCACATGTGCTTTGAATTATAAGCCTTTTTTCTCTCTATTATTGTTTGTTTTTCAGATTTTCTAAAAGCCTAGTATGATTGGTTATAGCCTGCCCATTTAACCACTTTCCACATTTCACTTTTAAAATGAAATCATCCTTCTTGCATTTAACTAATGGAAAGTTGTTCAACTTGCCAAGCAAGGTTCCATGGTTCCTGAAATAAATTTTCCAAAGAACTGGAAACTCTAGGCAGCTTTTATACAAGAAGCAGAATAGAAATGTTCAAATTTATGTGACTTTGATACATATTTTCCACGATTTGATATTTAAGTAATATCCATCACTGTATCTGAAGACATTCATTTAACTCTGTAAGATGAGCAGTTTGCATTCGAGATTTGTTCTTCGTCTTGCTTTTAACCTCCTCAAGATTATTTAAATTTATTTTTGTTCACAACTAGCTAAAATAATTGATACTGTCAGCTGACACTAATGAGTGATGATCATATATCAACCATGGCTGAGAGATTTATGGGTCTGATCCCATTTAATTATCACAACAAATCAATGAGGAAGACAGTTACCATTTTCTCCACTTTACAGGTGCTTACACCGAGAATGAAGGGTTAAATAACTTTCCCAAGATCCCTGGCTAGTAAGTGGCAGGACAGGAGCGCAGAAGCAAGGTAATTCCAAGGCCCAGGTGCTTTCCCACTGTGCAGTCACCCTTATTAAAACATGCTTTTGGAAGAGCCGTCTGTGCTCAGCATCATTAAATATTGGCTTTGCCCGCAAGAGCATTAAGCCTAAAATAGTCAACCTTATTTAGCAGATAGTGAAGGCATAAGAGCTAATCAAGCACTGAAAAAAATACAAATTGAATAGTAATATATAAATATTTCCTCTGCACAGGAAAGTTTTATGAAGGGAAAGCCATGTGTATGTGTATTAGGGACAAGAGCATGGAATGTATCCTTCCCTTAAAGTTAGGGTGGCTCTCAGGGAAGAGTGTTTCAGGAGCTCCCTAATGCTGAAACATGATGTCTCGGTAAAACTAGGCCGAAAGGGCTTGTTGGTTATGGGATTTATTCTCCCAGAACAGTTTGTTTGGGAGTTGAGTAAATATTCCAGAGGGGATAGGTTCCAGCGCTGCCCAGTAGAACTTTCTGTGATGATGGAAATGAACAGCAGGGTTCCCACTAGCCACATGTGGCCAATGAGCACTTGATATGTGGCCAGTGCAGCTGAGGAACTGAATTTTTAGTTGTATTCAATTTTAGTTAATTGCAGTGTAGCTAGCCATGTGTGGCTAGTGGCTATCATACTGCACAGTATAGGGACAGTCAAAGACAACAGAAGGATTAAGTAGTGGGAGGCAGGAATGGAGGCTGACATGGATGCACCTGAACTTGGGTGTAGAAAGAAACCCTTGCCAGCCCTCTGGATGGACACCTGTACAGCAATATGAGGAAGCTAAGAGACAAGTGGAGGCATAGGATTTCAGACCTGAGATGACCAGGACAGATGCAAGACTCCGAATAAAGGGAGGTAGAAGAAAGGGGGCAAAAGTGAGGCATCAGTGGTAGGGGATATGGCAGGATTTGGCACCTGGCTGATTGTGGGTGGAAGTACAGTGGAGGTTGGCAGCTGCTTCAAGGTTTCCAGCCTGGTGATAGGAAAACAGCTCCTTTTTGCAGTGTCTAATTTGTGTTGGCATAGGAACATCTAGCTTGAGATGCCTTATAGACAGAGAGTGGATCCTGAGGCTGGATCAGAGAAGCAGGTGTAGGTGGATAAATAGATTTAACATTTGCATAGAGATAATATTTAATCCATGCACAGATAATATTCAGAGTTATACAATTTTAAAAAATGGCAGGAAAGTCAGTATGAGCGGAGTTGGATGAGCAAGGCAAAGTGTGGTTGGAAATGAAGTTGGAAAGGTAGACTTGTAGGTTACAGGACTACAGGAGCCAAAACTTTGGACTATATTCTAAGTATGACGGGAAGCCTTGGAAAGTTTGAGAAGGACAATGAGTTTCCCTGAACTTTGTAAATGACCACTCCAAATGGGGTACAGAGAAGGAGTGGAAGCCGGGAGCTCAGTTGGGGTACTCCAGTATTCCAGGTGAGGGATGCTGATGGCTTGGACCAGCATAGCAGTGGTGGATATGGAGACAAGTGGTTGGATTCCAGAGATATATTTTCAAAGCAGAGTCATCAGAATTTGTTGTTGGATGAGATGTGTGGTGTGAGAGAGAGAGAGGAATCAGGGATGATTCCAAGCTTTTGCCCTTAGCAAAAGTATTTGTCATTTGTGGCGATGGGAAACCCTGAAGAAGTACCGGGTTTACAGACAAAATCAAAAATTCAGTTTGAGACGTATTGAGCTAGAGATGCCTATTAGACATCCTAGTGGGGTTTCAAGTGGGCTGTTGAACATGTGATTCTGCAGTTGTCTCATGATTTGATGAGTTATGGTTTGCTAATGTCTTTAGGGGGAAGGAAGGAGCCAGAAGAGAAAGAGAAGCTGAGTGATAAGAGTATTCAAGAGTGGGACAGAGGTTTTAGGAAATGGGAAGTTACAGGATCCTGTTTTGGAATGGAGGTGCTGACCCAGGGGAGGAGCATGCCATTCTGGTTATGGTGTTGTTGAAACCGAAAAGGTGTTTTTTGAAGAGACTAGTGTAGTGTGAGGGTGATCGCTGAGAGAAAGGCCCACACTGGGAGGCTTTGGTATGTTCTCAAAGAAGGGAGAAGGTAGGGAAAGCAACAGTGGAAGATGGAGAGCTCAAGGTTTAGGAGGGTTCCAACAGAGCACGTGGGTAGAAGTCAAGCTACAGCATGACTTTGTTATGTATAAGTCAGTTTTTGCCTGCTCCTTGTGCATGGAAGCATTTTTAGGCTATTTAATCAAATTTTTATGCCTCAGGGTTGAATAACAGAGTGGGAAGTGTTGACTTAAATTGTTTTTTCAAGCAGGCATAAATGTCAGAATTTAGGAGAATTGTATGCTGAAAAAAGAGTAGTTTATTTTAGAAGAGGCAACTTTTTTGTAGTTTTTCTCATTTGCCTATAAGTATTTGTCACACATAATCATCTTGCCTGCTTTTATAAATGTAGGATTTCCATTTACATGGAAATGTGTACTTCACATTTTTTCCCCATCAAAATGGCCAGTGTTGAAATATTCAGTATTCTAGTTTATTCTTGTTTCTAGTCTGTACAGGCTTTTAACCATTAGAATGTTTGCTATTAAAAAAAAAAAAAGCAGGATTTTCTCTTATAGTTACTGACTTATAATGCACCCACAGGGCAGTGGAAGGGTTATGGAGGACCCTTACTTAGGGAATGATTATTTCAGAGAGAACTCTTTTGTAGTTTGCTGATTCTCACCTGACAAAGTTGACGGAGACGTGGATGCAAGTCAGTTAAGTCCATCAGACTCACAACTTTTATCAGATAAAAGACTTGGGATAGAGGGTTTATATATTGTTTATAGATAAATCTTTACATCACGTACTGATTCACCAGTCCATCCTGTTCCTGAACCTGTAATTAATAGCTGCTTAAATAGATAAGATTAGAACTCCTTCCATGAGTCCCGATCTAGTGCTTCTTCCCTTGGAGCATTTGTTGGAATGGCCCCATTGTCAGAGGTGTTGGGGCACTAATTGGCAGGGACTCGATCTTGTCCCCCTTTGTCTCCTTAGAGTAGCTCCTGCGACTGGATTACACTTACGTCTCGTGGGTTGGCAGTAGGGAAGAGGACTTCCTTCCGACACTCGTGCTCAGGCAGCTGTTTCTCTTTCTCCAAAAACACCCGTTTCCCCAGCCCCCAGCTGGTTCCTCCCTGCTAGAAGCCCAAATCCGCCAAAGTCACTGCTCGACCAAGTTCACCCTGTGACAGTACAAGTTACTCCGTTGCCCTTTCCTCCTCCTAAGCTTTCCCGAACATAAGCTTTTATCCTCTCTGTCAAGAGCTTACTTTGCCATCTGGTTTCCCTTCCCCCATAAATAATCCATTTTTCCCCCACCAGACTCCCAGGACAGAGGCGTGCCCCGTATCATATGCTTGTACTGAGCATTCTTTCAGTGCTTTTCACTTGCTTGACCTTTTAGTTCTTTTCTTTCATCCCTATCAGGATCTCCAAACTGAGGTCATGGAAGGTCAGAGTTAAAAACGACATTGACTGAGTTGACTGAGCACTTTTCTACAGAAAACCGAGCACCACGCTTTGTGGGTATTCGCAGAAATTTTGCCTAGTCTGCAGTGACCCTCGCCACACATTTGCTTCACTATTTTTGTTTCACGGTTTAGAGGCCCTGGTGATAGGAGGGAACTATAAATAAGAACAACCCTGAGAGTGATAGGATGAGCTCAGATGATCCTTAACTTTTTGGCCTTTCTCTTGGTTTAGAATTCCTCAAGGCCTATTATAGTGACTTATTTCACTTGACTCAGAATATCAGGGGTTTGGAACGCCCGAAGTCACTTACAGAAAGGACTCATGGTTAGGCTGTTTGTCCACTTGCTGCTTATTGAAATATCTTTTATTATGATGCTCAAAGTAAAGAGAGGGTGAAGTGGGCACTAATTTAATGATATTTTACAAACACGTAATTGCACTTAGGGAGTTCAACATTACGTGAGTCGTAACACGAAGTGACTAAGTTCTCCACTTCTCTTTTGCTTGACAAGTTCAGCTGTCATTCAGCAGATTTTCTCCATGGGAAGTAACTTTGTTCTTTCCAAGGATGAATGAGTACCTTGATACTAATGGTTGGTGTGTTGGAACTTAAACATATTAAAGAGTTAATTCTTTAAAAAAAACTTATTAGTAGACATGCACTACCCACAAAGAGATTTTGAAAATAATCTCTTCTGAATGGTGACTATGATATGTAGTCATGCAGATATCTTATTCTGAGAGTTCCACGGTATAAATATCGAATCAATCTCCTTTAGTAAGAAATACTCTGTGCATGTCTCTGTGTGTACGTATATATTTTGCAGTGGTAATATTTTCATCATCGAGAAAGCCTGCGTCATCTTTCTTTGACCCCTGACGGCATCTGGAGTGTGGAAGGGCCACTGATATTTCCTCATAAACAGAGTCGTAGGCTGTGGCTTTTACACAGACATCCGAGGAAATGCCATTGCCACCGCAGCCCTTGCTTGCCCACCGTAGTAATTGCAGTCACCATCCAGAACATTATTCCTTGTGGCTAATTCATCATGCTCCTCTTTGCTTCCCTTCCCCTTGTGAGGGCTTGGAAGATAAATTACACTCAAGAGTTAGAGTTTATCCACAAGGTCACACCACAGGTTGAAGAAAGAAAACCAGAAATTTGCACAGCTACCCTTTATCTTAATTTCTAGCCCGTGCTAAACCTCTTAGGATCTATATCCACATCATGTGATGGCCTGGAACTCTCCGTGTTTCAGTCGACCAGAGAGAACGGTGGCAGTTTCATTTCCATTTGCATGTTTCCTGGCCATATAGTAGAAACCATAAAAGAATGAAATGGTCAGATCCCTAACCTTTCCATTTCTTTGCTTTATAAATGAATAACAGTGATCTAAAAGTGAAAGAATGTAGCTAACCAGTGTCATTTGGGATCTTCTAAAGTAGTACGGAAACTCTGCATTCTTCAGACCAACTTGTGGCACGCCAGCACATTCCTCTCCGATGAGGTGGAGGGATACTGGTGGCGGGGCTGGGGTTTGGAGGGCTGGGGTGGGGAGCTGCTGTTTAAAAATACATTTAATTATATTCCTTCTCTGCAGTAATATTGATACCATTTTTAGCCCATTACAAATACTGTGATTTTCATTTAAGTCATGTCCATTATCTTATTGACCTAGTTTTTATTTTGTAATCAAAATGTTCTATTTCTGGATAGGTTAGCCCAGAATCCTTTTTTTTTTTTTTCTTTTTTAAAGGTTATGGGCCTTTTGTGGAGTTTTGTTTGGTTTTGTTTCGTTTTTCTGTCATATCTGCATACAGATGGGCTGCCTCTGTGTTTGCTGTATTAGGGAAAATGGTACGGTATTGCTCTCTAGAAGAGTGAGGCTTTTCTCTATTTAATTTGGCAGGATGCTATGGGACCTTACCTCTGGTGACATTTTTGGGAAGCAGATGGTGAAGGAGCTATGAAATTCTATTACTATCCAAAATGAGAGGTAGGGGTGCCTGGGTAGCTCCATCGGTTAAGTGTCTGACTCTTGGTTTTGGTTCAGGTCAGGATCTCACAGTTTGTGGGATCGAGTCCACGTTGGGCTTTATGCTGACAGTGTGGATCCTGCTTGGGATTCTCTCTCCCTCTCTCCCTGCCCCTCCCCTGCTTGGCTCTTGCTCTCATTCTCTCTCTCTGTCTCTCAAAATAAATAAATAAACTTAAAAAAATGACAGGTAGAGGTCTGACTCTTTCTTCCCCTTCTTTCTCTGCTCTTTGGCACTTTCCCTCTTTTCTCTACTCAGAGGATTGCACTTCTATTAGACCTTGCCTTTTCTCTGTTTCTTCCCCTCCTGTTTTCTTCCTGCTCTTTTCCTTACCTTCTCTTGCCTGCACTGTAGGCCCACTTCTTCATTTCCTTGCTCTGGCCGGAAACTCACTCTGGGGAGACCCCCCTAGAGATGCCCGTGGGGTCTGTTCTACCAGCTCATCTTTCATCAGTGTCTAATCAGGACCTTGAGACCCCTGAGGAGCACTCCATGTTTCCTTTCGGTATTATTTCTCAGTGTCCTTCTTGACATGAAGGTGCCTTGCTCTCTCCTCCAGACAATGACTGGAACTAGAGAATGTTAGGATTTAGAGCAACCAGACATGTTATTTTGCAAGTGAGGAAGGATAAGGCCAGAGAATGATTTCTCCTAAGATTCAAGGGGGATTTAATGGCACAGCCAAGTCAGCGACCCCATCTCCTGCTTTGGGGGTTCTCCTACTTTCTTAGCCAGAAAGTCATATAGATGTGGTGCCTGGTTCCTTTTAGCACTCGTTTCTCTCCATCACCATCAGCCTTCTCAAATATTTTCTGTGTAAATGTATTTTAGAGGAACTGAGTCTTTAACGTGACACTTTTCTTGTCAAAAGAAGACACAAAAGATGCAGTGCAGTAACAGGAGTCTCTCACTGAGTTGTTAGGGATTTTCTCAGGAATGGTATTTTGCTCCAGGTCATTTCTGTTGATGTATTCATTCCTAAGAACCGGTAGATGACTATGACATATAATATTTGAGCTTGAACTCCTTCCTGCCTAACTGGAGTCTTTCTGTTAATCAGGAAACCACATTTAAAGCTGTGTCCTGAACTCTGCCCAGCATGTCAACTTGGCCAGGAAGGATAGGGAATTCCTACTGGTAGCAGCCACTGGGGACCAAGGGAGTAACTAGAGGTCAGATAGGGGCTTAGCAAGGAAGCCACTGGCAGCACAGGGTACATTTCAGCCACTGGGATTGTCTCTTGTTTTCTGAATTCCCCCTGTGGTTGAGGTTGGACAAAATCCAGGCTATCAGTCCCCTGGGCCAGTGACCCTACGCTTTGGAATTTTATGATCTAACAATGTTTTTAATTGAGGAGGCTCAACATAGGGTTGTTAGCTTCTATCCTGAGAAGTAAGGATGTTAAAAAAAAAGCAATAGCAAAATTGCCATGTAATGTTATAGTCTTTTCTTGAAAGAAAAGATATTTTAATACCAGAAGTAGGAAGAATATAATCTCAGAATAAGGGACCGTCCTCTATACCATACCCATATAGCTTCCGGGAAAACTCCTATTGTATTGTCCAGATTTTTCTTATTTAGCCACAGGCCAGCATAAGTTTTGTCCCAGAAGCAGTGTTGGTGTGTGATACGTGGACTCCACAGCCTTCCTTCTGGGGCTGGTAAGCCCCTGCCGCTGTCTCCAGGGAGAATATAGAAGGATGCGTGAAGAACATGGCACAGAGAACAACCCATCAGTGTCTGACACAAACATAGTAAGTGCTCAGTAAATGAGCACTTTTATTCTCTCTTAGAGAAGTGAATTACACTAGATGACTATTTCAGGTTGGATTTCAAGGGACACCGCTCTCGTTTGGCTCGCTTTCATTGTGGACTAGGGTCTGATCTTCTGCTTTATAGATCTTTAGTGTGATTTCATTAGTTGCCTCATGGAAGGTTGGGAAAGACTTGCACTTCCTAAGTTCACAGGAGGCTAATCCATAAACAGAAATGCCAGTTCATTATTTTGCAGATAGACAATATGCTTTTTCAGGGACCGCATCAATAGATGGGTCTGCCCAAGTCCCATGGCCTCCCCACAGCGTGGGAGGGGAGGGGTGAGTGCTGGGGTGGAGGCAATCACGGCATACACTGTCCTTGTTTATTCACTGAATTTATTCCAGCAAGCTGATTCAGGTAGAACCCATTTTATTTCACTGGCATTGTTTTCTCTCTTTCCTTTGGACATTCCTTTTCATTGAGAGACAGTAAAGCATAATGGTTAAGAGCAGAGGTTCTGGAGCCAAAATGGCCACGTGAGAATCCACACACCTACCAGGTGTGTGACCTTAGGCAATTCATTTGACCTCTTTGTGCTTTAATGTTGCCTTCTGTAAAATGAAGGTAATAATAATTGAATTTGCCACATAGGTTTGTTTTGATAAGGAAAGGAGTTGATACATGTAATGTGCTTCGAGTGTTTGGCAAATAATAAATGATCAGCAAATATTTATTATTTTTATATTGTTGAGGAAGCTAGTTTTATGGTGGGACATGGAAAAATGAATAAAAATTAGATTGCAAGATTTTAGATTCTAAAGGGTTAGACTTTTTTTTGTTTGAGAGAGAGAGAAAGAGAGAGAGGGTGCAAGTGAGTGAGGGGCAGAGAGAGAGAGAGAATCCCACGAGGGGCAGAGAGGGAGAGAGAAAGAGAGAAGTGGGGCTCACCCAAAGTGTGGGACTCATGTTTTTTTTTACTGGAAGCAGGGCTCAAGCTCACCCGATGTGGGACTTGAACTCACAAACCATGAGGTCATGAAGTCCAATGCTTAATAACTGAGCCACCCAGGTGCCCTTAAAGAGTTAGATTCTTACCCTTAACTTCCCTTCCTATAGAATTCAGCTCTCCAATAATCTTTAGTTTCTGTGTTTTTTTTAAGTAATTAAAATTTTCTTTTATTTTTAAAGTTTTATTTTATTTATTTTGAGAGAGAAAGGGAGGGAGGGCCAGAGAGAGAGGAAGAGAGAGAATCCCAAGCAGGCGCCACACTGTCAGCACAGAGCCTGATGCAGGGCTTGATCTCATGAATCACGAGATGATCACCTGATCCAAAATCAAGAGTCAGTCGTTTAACTGACTGAGCTACCCAGGCGCCTCTTTAGTTTCTGTTTTTACCCTTCATCAATTCAGTAGATTTCCATGTCACATCACTGTGTCTAGATGGTTTTTCATTGATGGCATTTTTGGTTGGCTATTCTCTGTTGACATATGGAGAGATACTTTGAAGCTGTCAACGGCTTTTCTCCCCAGGATACTTGTTTGGAGAAGCTTCTGTTCTTGGTGTGGTGGACCCCTCTCAGCGTGTCTTCCCTAGGTCATCCCTTCCTGGCCTTTCCCCCTTGAGTTTGGACTTGCCTTATTTGGCAAGGGAGAGGACCTCCCTAATTCAGCATGAACCTCTCTGCTGAGATACAGAGAGGTGCTGAAATACTTGCACAGATACCTTCTAAAATAAGTAGCAAGAATTATAGTAAAGCTGATTCTAGGACTACCTTTTTATGTGCTTTTTCCTGTTTGCCAAGCCCACAGGGCAAGGTGACAGATAACCTGATTTTTTTTTTTTTTACCATTTCTCCATTCCCTGGAGAAACTTAACATCTATTTTCCAGTGGAAGTCAATGCCACATTGACTGGTACTCAGGATGCCTTTTATAGGAATGTGTGCATTCTGTTTAATCTATACATGTGTCTAATCATACCTGTAGTATGATCATTTTTCAGTTTCTTCACTAAACTCACAGTGATACATTATAGTTAATAATGGCCATTAAAATATTTTACTGTAAAATATTCCAGATACATTGGCCACTGAAACAGACTGGTCCACCCACCATCTATCTGTGGTGTAATAAGAAACTGAAACTGATAATTAACTAAAATTTTGCCTCCGTAAGTAACACTACCATGCCGTTCTTGTAGAAAGAAGTTTCCCCACTGCTCTGTTACATTTCCATCCCTTAAAGTGCAGGTTTTCTCCCGATTCCTTTCTTGCTTTCCAAGGCAGCTAGAACTAACTATGTGATGGGCTGTTTATCTTGCTTGTTTGCTGCCAGTCAAGGTCGGAGAGATGCTAGGTTTATGGAGGGGAAGAGCAGAGGTCGGCTGGAAGTGCTATTTCTAGCTTTGTAGTCAAGGTTTTTTTTTTTGCTGAGAGCATTGCAGCCTTACTGTCAAAGTTGTGCTGGGTTCTCTGCTAAGGCATAGACACCTGTCTGTCCTCTGCAGTGGTACAGTCACATCAGATGACCACCAGCTCCTTCCTACGGGCCAGCTGCACCAGTAGGACAGTCAGCCTTGCAGAGTAAGTGACAGTTTCAGGAAGCTTCCTGTGAGGACTGTTGAAATGAGCCAGTGCAGAGCCAACCTCCTTTCCACCTATCTCTTGGAAGTGAGAATGTCCTCTTTGGGTTCTACTTTGCAATTCTGTACATCTGGATAGTCTAAAGATTGCATGGTGGGGAGATCCTACTCATCCCAAGAGCTGAGGACCTACAGAGTGAAGATTCCTTTAACAGGTCAGTTCAATGTTAGGAACCTAAAGTTCCAGGACCTTGAGGTCCAGGTTCCAGGACCTTGAGGTCAAGAATATTCTTTAATTGAATCACATGATTCTATGTGAGAGGAGCTTGAAGGGAAGGTGTAATTATTTAGCTCTCCAATTAATCATAAATGTTTACCTAGGGCCACAGAACTCCCAGACCTCCTCACGGAGGCTCAGTAAGCCCCTTGTGATCCAGATTCTCTGGCAAGGCCTCAGCCTGAAGGAGACTCAGCCTCCTTCTTTGGGCAAATGACTGCCAAGTCCCATCTCCAGGTAGCCTTCATCCTGACAGCCCTGAAAGCTTGTTTGACATTCTGCTCTGGGTAGGTAGCCATCTGGCCCTACTGCAGTCAACCTACCCACCAACAAGAGTCTCTTCCATCCAGCCATTGCCTATAGCCTGACCTCTCTGTGCCATTTGTGGCTCTACCCTCTTCCCATTGCAATGTCCTTACTTTTCACTTTTGTTTCCACTCTCACATCTTTGAAGATTACATTCATTAGAAGAGAAGTCAGACTGGGGGGTGTGCCTGGGGCTGGGAAGAGGAAGTGGGGAAGTGAGCCAGGCCTGCTCTAGAAGTCCCTTGTCAGTCTGCCTCCCCCGGTCCCAGGGTCTTAGCTAATCTCATTTTCCAGGCTTCACCGCTACCTAAGCTCTTCTTTGGACGGTGCTGTGTTGTTCTCGAATTACCTTACTTCCTTTTGTCCTCATAGGAACATGGGATGTAGATATTATTTTTATTTTCTCCATAATTAATGGAGGGAACCAAGAGTCCTCTGAGAAACTGGTTAACTTGTTCTGGAAAGTGATAGGCTGGGGACATAAGGCCAGGCCGTTGTCATACTGTCATCCACATCTCTCTAGGGACATTCACACCTGCACAAGTTTTGCCACAGGTGTCTTCTGTTTGCAAAGAACAGGAGAAAGTTCCTTCTACTGCTGAGGAGTGTTCCTCGGGAGTTTGTGGGAGCAGGAGCCCAGGGGGCTGTAAGTCTCCAAGACTGGAGCAGCACTGTCCAGGAGGACTGCATCTCAGCAAAGTGAGGAGACACCTTGATCCGCTGGTGGTGGATGTGCCAGTCATCACGACTCACTCTCCAATTCGGCTTAGACTTTCAGTGTGCTCTGGATGGAATGACTGGATATAACATCAACTTAAGAGTTTAAAAAAAATGTAGAATCTCGTGATGTCTTTTGTTCTATTCTTTTAATGTTTATTTATTTTTGAGAGAGAAAGCACAGTGGGGGAGGGGCAGAGAGAGAGAGAAAGAGAGAGAGAGACAGAATCCAAAGCAGGCTCCAGGCTCCAAGCTGTCAATGCAGAGCCCAATACAGGACTCGAACTCATGAACTGTGATATGATGACCTGAATTGAAGTCAGATGCTTAACCAACTGAGCCACTCAGGCACCCTTTATGATGTCTTTTAGTAGCACCCCTCTTGAACCACATTTATAAAGTAAGCCATTTTATAAAGTGAGATCCTTGCACAGTTTTTCACCTGTGACTTTGAATGGCTTATATCAAACTTGAAATCCAAGCATACATGTCCGATCCTTTTAGCCACAGAGTTGTTTGCCTATTAAAATATGCATTTGTGGGGGCGCCTGGGTGGTGCAGTCGGTTAAGCGTCCGACTTCAGCCAGGTCACGATCTCGCAGTCCGGGAGTTCGAGCCCCGCGTCAGGCTCTGGGCTGATGGCTCAGAGCCTGGAGCCTGTTTCCGATTCTGTGTCTCCCTCTCTCTCTGCCCCTCCCCTGTTCATGCTCTGTCTCTCTCTGTCCCAAAAATTAATAAACGTTGAAAAAAAAATTAAAAAAAATAAAAAATAAATAAAATATGCATTTGTGTGGGCAGACATTGAAAGCCCAGGTAAGCCAACTAATGACACAATATTTGTATCTCTTTTTAGTCCTCTGAAGGGGTCTTTTCCCTCTTGGACTTGATCAGCAAGCTCATGTCTCATGAGTGGTAGGAACATGAAAAAAACAGGAGGTACAGCCAACTTTGAGTCAAACACCAGGATTCTAGACTTCAGGCTAATCACTTTTTTTCTTTTTTTATATATAAATTTTTTTAAGTTTATTTATTCTGAGAGTGAAAGCCTGAGTGGGGGAGGGGCAGAGAGAGAAAGAGAGAGAGAGAGAGAGGGAGAGAGAGAATCCCAAGCAGGCTCCACACTGTCAGCATGACACCTGACATGGGGCTCGAACTCATGAACCATGAGATCATGACCTGAGCCCAAGTCAGACGCTTAACAGATTGAGCCACCCAAGAGCCCCTCACTTTTTTCTGAGCCTGAGTTTCCTCATCTATCAAGCAAGGTTGTAATAATGATACCACACAAGGGTAGCATTTGGAAGTGCTTTATAGATAGAGACGTGTGATTCAAATCTTATCTTTCAGTCTATATGCATTTTTATACCAAGGACAAGGATCTACATTTACTTGCCTTATGAGATTAAAACAATATAGAATAAAAATTTTACATACCTCTACTTCAGATACGAAATGTACAGTCTATAGATTTCTTTGTTGTCATTTTATTACTGCAAAGTTCAAAGCCCCACCCTTGGTGTCTATCATACTCCCAAGTCTGTAACTGGTTAGTCAGGTGGTTAGGACACAGCACCGATTAGCACATAAGAGCAGACCACTGAGGTAGACCATTGGGGAATCTAGCCCAGTGTTTTCTATTCTGTGAAGATAGCTTCCATTCCAATCAAGGCCAGCATTTGGATCATCTATCTCTTCATTAACCTCAGTCCTGTGGTTAGTGAATCTGTCGTGGATTCATTCCCTGTGCATGCAAGTTAGCTTCATACTATTCCATGGCCAAGGGTCGCACCCAGAGCCTCTGCCAGCTGTTTCCACATGTCTGCTATTGGTTGGGAAAAGGTTGGCGGGAGAGTATGTGTGATGCATGCAACTCTGTCCTCACTAATGGAAAAATATGTTCAGATGGTCTGAGGCATCTCTGTTTTGTCTGAGGACAATCCCTTACATGGACAACTGTGTACTAGGTGCCTAATGCTATTTATCCTCTCAGGGAGCAGAATTACCAGGAGTGCAGGCTAGCTAACAAGAATAGATGATTGAATGCAGTGCTTTATTCACTGTCGGGGGAAAGTAATAGGCATTGAGATCAGCGGCTGCCATTCTTAGAAAGAAAAGCAAGAGCAAGGGACTGGGGCCCTGAAAAGATGGTCAAATAGGAGCAACTCTCAGGCACAAGGACATTCAGGGGCTTTTCTGCAGCCACACGTGGCAGTTCTCACCCTGGGGTTCTTTAAGTATGCCTGTGACCAGTGTTTTCATCACTAAGATGTAGATGGAGAAAGCAAGCATAGTTAAGTTGGGTGATCTATTCAGCCCAGCAAGATCATGGCAGATTGAAGGACGCCTATGGATCCTTTGCTCCATTTAGTCAGAGACTTGACAGGGTTGGAGGTGGAGGTGGATGGGTGGAGATCCGTAGTAGCTGAGATTGAGGCTTGCTCTTTCTCGTGTTCTCACCAAAAGGGTGTGTGGTTATTGAACATATTGATGGAGACCCCTACTGGCTGGGACACTTATTGGCGTCCCACACAGTCCCCAGGGAGAGTCCTTGAGGCTACTCTTCAGCTCTCTCTGCACAGGCTGTGGAGCTGCTGATGGACTCGTGGGTCTCCACACCCCATGCCACCCCCAGGAGGTCTTGACACCAAAAGGGATGCCCTGGGAAGGGCTGCCAGAATTTCCTGTGCTGCTGGGGCAGGAATCCAAAGGTCACAGACTCTGCAAAAGCACCGCCTTTGTTGCTCAGTGGAAGGCCCAGACCACAGGGGTCCGAGTTAATTGGCCACACTGGGGAAACAACTCTATTGAAGTTGGACATAGCAGGATGAAGGAGAAGTGACTGAACTGATTAGGAATGGGCTAAACTGAAGCGCTAAGCTGTCCCAAATCCTTCGTGGAAGGAAGCAGGATGTAAATAATAAATCATAAATAAATAAAATGCAAGAGCTAAATAAAGGCCCTTTAAATATGCCACCCCTCACAGCTGCTAGTGTTGCAAAGTGGCCACAGAGTGGAATTGGCCAGTAAGGATGATTGTGGGCTCTCACTCCTTGTCCCGGGGGCTGGATTCAGCTTCAGATACTTTTCATCCAAAACCTGTTTATCCAAACCCTATATAGCAGTGATGATGAGTAAAATGATAGACTGGGGTCCGAAGTAATGAATCAAGGCAACTAAGCCAATTTTTCAGTCTAGCTGGAATTTTAGGGATTAAAGATTTTCATCAAATTATCTTCAGATACAGTGTGAACCTCCATATCTCGTGAAGCACCATCAGATAAGTACACACACTCACACCATAGATATGTATATATACTCTTATAGACATATACACACACATATGCATATAACTGAAAGGCAGAATATATAGTATATATAATATAGAAGTATATATATACTTTAAAATATATAAAAATATATAAAATCTGTACTTTATATATAATATATATTTTACATATATTTATACTTTATATATAAATATATATTTAAATACATATACTTTACATATAAATATAAAATAATAAAAATATTTGTATGTGTTGTGTATGAATATAATAAAAATATAAACTATATTTACATATATATGTTTTAAAGTATAGGTGCTTATATAATACATACTTATATATACTTCTATAATATATATTCCGCCTTTCAGTTTTTCTCTGTTTGGTCAAAAGCACCACTAGTTTTTCTTTCTGTTCTGTTTACAGCAGTGTTACTGCATCTTATGAGGGAGTTTATCCAATAGTCTATAAGATAAAAATTGAGCAGACAAAATTACCCTTGAGCGCCTTAGAAAGGCATCAGGTTAGAGACTAACCTACAGTTCCTCCCTAGGGCCAACCTGATTGGTTCCTTCCCCTCCCGCATGAGAATAGATCATTAGCTGTTTCTTTGGTTGAGCCTCAACTGAGATTCAGAGAAGCTCCCTGGGTCCATCTCCAGTCAAGCATGTACCCTCCTCCCCTGGCAAGCCTGTGCCCTCCTCCCCCAGCAAGCGTAGCAGATGCCTGGGTGCCCTGTGAGGCAGCTGCTATCCATGGACCCTCCCACTTCCCCAATCAGTGCAGTCAGAAGCCAACTGCAAGCTGTTTGTTCCCAAACCTGTTTACACCAGTTGTACTTTTTCCATTTAAGACATGTAACTAAATATTATGTAAACACATGATATATGAGTGTGAAAAGGAGAGGTGTTCCTATGAAGCTACACCGTTGTCTTGGAAAGACTTGTCAGTGATGAACAGAAATTGTGGACGACTTAAGTATAAACAAGATAACACTAAAAGATTGTGGGGAAAGTCATAAAAATCTAGGCGGACTCTGCAGTCAGATTGCTTTTCAGCTGTCTTTGGATTTTGTATCTTCTTTAAAGAAACTGGAACCTGAAAATCATAACAGATTTCTGGTTTATACAGGAAATTGGGAAATTCCAGACAGTGGACCCATCTTCAAAGACAAGGCATTGCTCCTGTACCGAATCTGTGAATGAGTGCACACTCATTTATATATCTGTGAATATAGTGCTCACTTTGGCAGCACATGTACTAAAATTGGAATGATGCAGAGAAGATCAGCGTGTCTAATGTGCAAGGATGACACATAAATATCTGTGAATATATAATAAATATCAATGAATATATACATACATATAATGAGAGTATCATTTTTATGATTCCATGCTTTAACCAGTTTTTTAGACTAGCAACCCAGTCATGTTGAATTGGAGAATTTCTCTTGTGGCTGTGGTTTGCTGTGTAAAATACACCCATCCACTAAGCATGTCAAGATGCTAGTCCTATGCAGATTACAAGAGAACTGAGCCAGGCTTGGGCGAAAGCAGCTAAGGGACATCTCCCTTAGCATGTTCATCAAGGGCCCTTGTAACAGGGGGACACTGTAGGCAATACTGTTTACACAAGCTCTCTGACCGCACTCACTAACTTTCTCCCACCCTCTTTCTCTCACCTCCTCTCTTTTTCTCTCTACGTCCCTCTCCTCTCTCCCTAACCAATGTAGTCTCCCTAACAAAGAAGAAGTCTACATTCTTCTAATGGAGAAACCATTTGGAGTTGAACAACAGTATTTTTCAAAGTACTTGTTTTCAAGAAAGATCGTCTTTGGCTTAAAAAGATTTGAAGTATTTATTTATGTGAACCCAGCACACACACACACACACACACACACACACACACACACACACAAGGAGAGAGAGAATTCCTTTAAATAATGAGATCATGAGGTTTATTAATATGTGAATTAATTAGATAGTTGAGGAATATACCTATTTCTCATGAAGTGAGATCAGGATATAATGAAAAAAATCTTATCTTAGGTGTCCTAAAATCCAATGTGATTTAAGGTTATTTTCTATCCTCTTTGGTCTAAAACATTTTGGAAAGACCTTCCACTGTCTCTGTGCTCTGTCTAGACCCTATATCAGAGTACAAACAACTGCAGGAAAAACGTAAGAATGCCTGTAGATACTGGACATGCTAACAGAGGTATCTGAGAGCCCTCAGGAAGAATAATATTTTACCATGAGGCGGTTGTTGTCTTTAGCAACAACAGCTGTATGAATGTGCTTTAATTTTATGCTAACGTGGAATGCTTAAAATCATAAAACAGGTATGATTATTGGGTTCCTATTCACCCAGGGAATGCAGATCCCAAAGATAAGTGTGCCAGAACATGAACTCCGTGGGAAAGCATGAATCTACCTACCTCCAACACATAAGAGACCGTCCTTCATTTCAGTAATAGCTCTTAGGGGGTTAATTTTGATAGATTGTGAGGGTATTTTATTCTAGCACGTAAACCAGATGCTTCTCTCAAGTTAGTGGGGAACAACTGATGGCTGCCAGATTAACTAGAAAGGAAATGTTTCTCTCTGCAGTTCTGGGCAATAATGCAATTTAATGGCATTTCACCTGGGTGGACTTTTAAGATGGATGTATTTGTCTTTTGCCTCTCAGGGCATAGGTCCAAATTTGGAGCAGATGGTGGAAAAGATGGATGGCCACAGAGATCTCCAGGTGAAATTGGTTGGATGTCCGCAATCCTCATTAATTCCTGGTTGACCATCATCCATCTCGATCTCTCTGACCCTACGTAATGAACTCTGATTTCCGAGGATTTTCTGGGTCTAGAATCACCAAAATGTGCTGACTAAAATCTGAACAGATTGAAAGAAGATATTGATATTTCAGGCTTTTGGAAGAAAGGGGATGTCTCAACCCCCTTTCTGGTCTCAATAAGAAATCTTGTTGTTCTGACTTTGAGCTAGTGGGTTTCTTTCCTGGTAACGAGACACAACTGGGCAGGGTATGGACTCTCAAGCTCAGGGAGTGAGTTTAAGAGACAGATTTTTTCCACTGTTGTTCAGGTAAAAGAGAGACTTTTTTTTAAAAATTTTTTTAGTTTGTTTATTTTAAGAGAGAAAGAGAGAGCATGCAAGCAGGGGAGGGGCAGAGAGAGGGAGAGAAAGAGAATCCCAAGCCGTATCGCCAGTGCAGAGCCCATCACAGGGCTCAAACCCATGAACCATGAGATCGTTACCCAAGCTGAAACCAGGAGCCGGACGCCCAACTGACTGAGCCACCCAGACGCCCCAGAGTTTTTTGGTTCTTAGATTAAGTCTGATGAGGGACTTGTCCCTCATGACCAAGCAAGACTGACAATGATCACCCAAGCTGTGGAATGAGGTATGAGAAGCAGCAGATGATTGTGGGGAAAACCCCAGAAGCATTGTTCTAGTCTATGGAGGTAAAGAGGGGACCCCCAAGATCAATGGAAGGAGGGGCCCATGGAAAGTACTAGAATCAGCAATGCTTTGTGGATTTAATTAGAACAATGCCTGTGTGAACTTCTTGATCGACGGCCTGATATTCTCATTCACTTCCATGTTAGGGTAGGTTTATTGCCATAGTTGTTTTGCTAATACTGAAGACTCTCCTGCTAATCAATTTGTATTACTGTTATTTTTTTTGCATTGTATCCGCCCCCATTCTGAGCCAGATGCCTTCCATTTACAAACATGGTCAGAGAGACTTAATTAAGAGGACAAATGATCCCCATTTAAGATGAGAATTTTTTCATGTGTGACTGATAGGGTGATCAGGTGATAGGGTGCCCTTTGGTTATCATAGACCTAGAGATACATATATGCCCCCACATGTCGGAGGAAGGGAACATACCAGCAAACAAAATCTGACAAATCGCAGATGTTTAAGGCCATAGAAGAAAATGCCCAGGAGATGTGCACTTAGTTTTAAGAAAAGCTAAGTAAGTGTGACGTTTTCGATGGGCCTTTTCTTCACTTGAGCAGAATGACAATATTTTACTAGTCAACCAAGACATAAATCAAGATTTAAACCAACTACTCACCTTTCATGCAAAGCCTAACCTCAGTAGTTATTAAAAATAAATGGGATTTAAATAGATGTAGAAGCACCTATTTTATTTCCAATTTCACGCTCTTGAATTTTGCACTGCGGTTTTAGATCTGTTTGTGAAGGCTGATTGGGGCAAAAACAGCCCTGAGAGACAGCTGGGAAGGGAATAGGCTTTCAAGTCCATGACAAAGTCCTAGGCTCTGGGTTCAGCTGTTACCAACTCACCAAGTGACCTCAGCCCAATTTCCTCACCTTGACAGTGAAAACAATAACGCTGTCTTTTAATGGGATGCAGTGGTATCTACGATTGCACCATTGGTGGCTTTGGGCTGAGTCTGAGAGGAGGTGTAACTCTCCTGTCTTCCTCAGGGACTATAAGCCAGGGATCTAGGTCCAGGGAAGGCATTGGCTTTATTTTCTCCCTAGTCTACACAGCAGTTACAGTGTCCAGTTACCCCCCATCATTCTGACTAGTGTCAAGGAGAGGCACATGCCCTTCCCCCACATCCTGACATTCTACTGGATTACCAGCTCTCTCTCTGTTGTATTCTTCCTGCTCACCTGGGCAAAGTCTCCAGAGGCCCCTCTCTTTGCTGTCACCTGCTGTGTGTTTCACTAATAACTGACTTCCAGGTGAACAGTAATGCTTCATTCACAACTGTTCTCACACGCCATTACTTTGCTTTCTCGAGAATGTTTACTAAGTTCTTACCGTGGGCAGGCACTGTGCTTACACTTTGCTGTGTCATCGTCTTGTGAACATGAGAGAACTGTGAGTAAGAGGTGACGAGCATACCCCAGACTGGGCAGCTGTCCCGTGGGGGGCCTGCCTCCGGAGCCCAGAGACCCCTCCCCCACCTCTGAGTCTTCATGCCTGCCTTGTGCAGTTGTCTTCCAACTGTTTGCTCTCCACCTGGTCCATCCTGCAGGCCACCACCACACGTGTCTCCTCATACTGCCATTCTGACATTTTCTCCTCCTCCTAACCTGCCCATTGTGTTGCACACCAGCCCTCCAAAAGCTGAGCTCGTCTGTTTTCCCTCCTGCTTTCCCCAAACCAGTTCTCAGCTGCCACCAAAATGTGCTGTTTGCTAGTTCCCAGATACACTTGAATGTCTGCACATTATCCCTCGTCCCCTCATCTCCATCTCCCAACCTCCAACCTTCCTTAAGGGCTAAGCATACATTCGGAGCCCATGATGCCTTCCATGCCTGGCCCGACCGGAGATCATTTCTCTCCCCTCTGCGTTGTGGTTCTTACTGTATCATCACTCAGGTGGCAAGGTGTGTGGGGCCTGGCTGGGTACTATTGCTTTCTGTTATCAAGATCTCTAGAAGGATCTTGTGCTTACAGGTGAGGGCGCCACAAAGAAGTTAGTGGCAGTGCTGGGGCCTTAGCCCCGTTTCCCTAAATCCCAGACTGGTGGTCTTTTTCTACCATAGCTTTTTACCTTCTGTCCTTCCTTGGAGGACAAGGACTCCACCCTGTCTATATTCAAAGTTTATGTGGCATCCAGGGTAGAGTCTTGTGTCTAGGGGATATTCAATAAGTAGTTATTGAAAGAAAGCAAAGGAAGGAAGATAGGAAGGGAAAAAAGACACTAACCCTTACATGGCACTTTTGTTTTAACTTAATCCCCTTTCCAGTCTACTCCCTTGAAATCCCTGTGAAATAGGTCGTTACTCTCCACCGCATTTTACAGGTGAGGAGACTGAGGCGAGAGGCTAAGTAACTTGCCCAAGGCCACAGCTGGTAAGTGACAGAGTGAGGACCTGAACCCAAGGAGTCTGGCTCCTGAGTGTGAGCTCTTCTTCTGCCCTGTTCTGCTACAGGGTCATGAAGGACAGACAGACAGGGAAAGACAGAAAGAAGGATGAGCCTCATATCAGTGCTCAAGACAACAGAGCAGAGGACATTTAGATTAGCCTGACATATTTGTCTTCTTTCCACTGAGAAGAAGCACCACTGATAAGTCAGAGCAGTGGCTGGGCTACAGAGTTTGTTGCTACTGCCTGGATCTGTTAGAAATTGATTGCTATGAAACTCCCTGAACACAGTGCACCCAGACTGCCTGCCTCATATTCTAGTTGCTAGAGGAGGCTTAGCCAAGGGACTGTTAAATAGCTCACATGATCCCGACCCAGAGTCCCTTATCAAGGGGAGGTTGCCACTTTCTCCCCAGATGCTCCCTTCAGCACACGTGCTTTCCATGGAACGCTCCCTTCAAGGGAACAGTCACAGACTTGAAATCACCATGACTAGGAATGAGTAGCAAATGTGTCAAGTGTGGCTGAATCAAGCTGATAAAGAATGTTGAATGGGGGCTTTTATCCTTAGAAGCCTGACTCTTAATGTGGTTGGTTTTTAACCAGGCTCCCAGTAGCTATTAGCATTTCTGCTCACGATAGTGCCCCTCTCCCTTACACACAGAAAAATCTATCTTAAATGTATTGTGAACTTTAGAGCACGTCAGTGGAAGTGACCTATCATTCAGGAGCATGGAAGGATGACTTTGTCAGCATGGAGAGAACACTTTGCACCCAGAATCCTAGAGTGAACGGAATACCTACTCCAGCTTTGATGAATCACAGCTGAATCATGTTTAAGTGTGTGCTTCATTTTGAGGGATTCCCTTCTTCCTCCTCCTCCCTCCTCCCCACCCCTCCAGGGTGAAAGGCATTGCTCTTCCTGTGCAAAACCATTGTTTACACCCGAGACCACTAAAATGCTTTTGTGGCAATGTTGTGAACGCATCAGGTGTTTGTTGTGGCCCAACTAAGACAACTTTATAGGTTAATGAAAAATGATTTATCTTTCTTCTAAGCAGAACATTGAGTTCACTCTCTGCCTCTTTGACTCCAAGCAAATCTGTCTGGCCCCATCCCTTGCCCCCCTCCCGCATCTGCACCACCCTCTTGTATATCTCATGGTATGTTTTAATGACTGCGGGCCTGTGTGTTCCTAGTAATTAAGAACTCTGAGCAGCGTGAACGTGGGTTACAGTTCATCTGGTTTCTTGGAAGGACTGTGTGTGCGAGGTAGTTTTTCACCTGAAAGCCTAAACCAAAGAGAGAGTCCAGGAAGCAAAGAATGAATGGAACAGGTGACTTGCTTTTCTTAGCTCCCGGGAGACCGAAGGCATTGCTGTTACAGTGGACAGAGCCCAGACCGACCCTGAATGAAGCAGATCTGGGTTCATGCTTCTGTGTTGTGTTTCACCAGCTTGTGACCTTGACCAGATGAGTTAGCTTTTCTGAATCTTGGTTCCCATCAGTGAAATGAGGGTGAGAAGGCCTGGCCTGTAGGATTATTGAAAGGATTGCAAACGCTGGATGTAAAGTGCCTGGCACTGGCATGCAACCATTTCTTTTCTTGTAATGTTTATTCATTTTTGAGAGAGACAGACAGAGCATGAAGGGGGTGGGGAGGGGCAGAGAGAGAGGGAGACACAGAATCTGAAGCAGGCTCCAGGCTCTGAGCTGTCAGCTCAGAGCCCAAGGCAGGGCTTGAGCTCAGGAGCCATGAGATCATGACCTGAGCCAAAGTTGGACACTTAACAGACTGA
The DNA here is from genome assembly GCF_016509475.1 of Prionailurus bengalensis. Lineage (NCBI taxonomy): Eukaryota > Metazoa > Chordata > Mammalia > Carnivora > Felidae > Prionailurus > Prionailurus bengalensis. The sequence goes on from NC_057355.1 coordinate 102,710,238, forward strand.
GCCACCCAGGCATCCCTGCAATCATTGATAGTAGTTTTTGTTATTATTTCTGCTGTTGTCCTCACTGTCATTGCCACTGCCTCTGCAAGTAGCTCTTGTATGTGACAAGAACCAAGGGAAACTTGAGTGATGTTGCTTCTCATGCACACAGGACACAGCTTTATCCTTCCAGGCTACCTGCTTTCCTTACCACAGCAGCTAAAATCGCTCCAAAAACCCTAAAAGTAAATATAAAAACTGCAACCACATAGGGGTGAGAATAAAGAATGACGTTTTTCCTCACTCCAGCAGGGATCCCTTGCTGAGTGGGTACCTTTTTCCTTCCTTGTTTACTTCCTTCTGCCCACGAATATTGACAGGTACCCACTGCACATGTGCAGGGCTCGGAGGTGAGCCGTAGAGGCCAGAGTTTAATCACACATGGATTTTGTCCTTGAAAGGTTCATCATGCCCCAGAAAAGAGGTAGGACCATAAGAGAGACACTACTAAAGGGCTGTGGAGTTTGGGAGGAGAGAGGTTTTATGAACAAGGCAGCCTAGCATCACGAAGAACGTAAATTTGGGGGTTGGACCATTGGGTTCAAACCTTGGCCTTGCTACTTCCTCGTTTGGGCTACTTGAGCAGGCTTGGTCACATCTGTCTCTCTGCTTCCTCATTTTTAAAATGAGTATAATAGTATCTACCTTTCAGGGTTGTTGTAAGGATTCAGTGAGATGTGTAAGATGCTTACAATAGGTATGGATTTACCCTTCAAACGAAAGTGGGCAAAATGGCCTTTCTAGATGGAGGAGAAACATGAGACAAGGCAGAGTCTGCCCTGAGGTATAGGGTTGGAGAAGGTGAAAAAGGGGGAGCAGCAGCTTGAGATGAGATTATGGATGCTCTTGAGTGGCAGGCTAGGAACCTTGGACTTTACTGAAAATGTGAAATGCAATCCGTCCTCTAGAGTTCCATGGTCAGTGTGTGTGAAGCCAGAATCTGAACCTGTCTCAGGGTACGTCTCTACATTTCAGTTGCAGCGAACCTGGCAGTGAACCAGATGCCAGTGGGCATGAAGTCGAAAGTTGGATTAACAGGGCTCAACACATCGGCCTGAATTGATACGTCAGGGAAGATGTGCAGCCGAGCCCCAGAAGGAAGCAAAACCGTGGAGCAGAGGGAGGGGAGGTGTCCTGGCATGGGGGGAGGGGACAGGAAATGTCATACCGTTACTCCGTCCACTGCTTCCTTTTTACATTACAGATTTTTTTCTTTAGGGGATCATCAGCTGTTTTGGTTTTGTTTTTGTGTGCTGTTTTGTTTCTTTTGAGCCTTGGGTTGCATGCAGTCATGTTGCTGTCTGTGCTGGGGTGGTGGGGAGGTGGGGATGGGTAAAGCTGACCTCAGGAGTCTTTGTTTTCAGTGATCGACACATGTCACACTTTGTCAGGATGCGGAGGGTGTTGCCTTCTGCCTCCCCCTCTGTGCACCGATGGCAGGTTTCTGTAGGATTTCAGAAAGGGCTGCACGGGGTTCACAGAGCCACTGAGAGGATGCCCTCTTATCTTGGGATGTGTCTTTAAATGAAAAATTGGAGGGTCAGAATGCCTTAGGTTTGATTTACTTTCGACTTTAGCTATGACAAGGCTGTCTTCAATTTTAAAAATAATCATCCAAGTTATTATGAGAGAGTAGTCTTGTTTTTAAGTCTTTAACTTAATTTATTGCTTTTAAGTGTTATGGGGACGTAGGGCAGTTCCTAAGACCACATGGAAGTCATTTGTGGAACAAAGTATTATACGGTAAATCTATGTATGTACCATAAAACGTCTGTGTGTAGCATGGGAACGGGGAAATGATAAAGTGCAACTCTAACGTGATCTGTTGCTCTGGAACCCACGATGCATCTCCCCACACAAGTGACTGGGAACGAGTTACCACCGTGTCAACACTTGGAAGCATGACCTTCTGGTCCAGGCCGCATTTCTCCTGCAGTAGAGGCTCACCCAAAGAGATCTTGAATGATCTCCAGAGAGGTGCCTGGGCCCTCTCTCAAGGGTTCCTTGTGAGCTAGGGAGATAGATGAGCACATTCATAAATGATGGGAGGTATCTGTTGATTTAGACTTTAAAGGCATTTTTGTTTTCATCCTCCTCCAGTGTCTCTTTATTAGAGCATTATATTGCAGTCTTGGAAATTATTAGTTATCCGTCATATCCCTGCTGAAGAGTGGAGTTTGCCCCCAGCTGTCTGATAGCCAAGCCACACCAACTTCAATGGGAACTGCACATGCTTGTCCAGAGGCAGAATTTGGCTTTTAAACTTGGGCCTAAGGGGCCTGTTTAATATATTATGTAAGAAAGAGTGAGGTCATATAAACAGTCGTGGCTCCTACCTTGAACCAAAAGTCGTCCTTATTTGGTGCTTCCAAAGTTAGAAAACAATACAGGCAGTAGAAGCTCTCTCGGGATCAGTGAAGAAATAATGGCTGCCTTGTTCTAGACCAGGGGTTTTGTGACAGTGTCAGCAAAGCAGGCTGCCTGCTGCTTTTAGCACTTGAGGTTTGGACTGGTTTCATTTACCCCCCCAGTCTGCTTAGAAGGAACATTCTGGAAGTCCACTGAATCCCCACCTGCTGTCAGGATGCCCAGGCATCATCGGGGGTAGGGGGTCTGCCATGGGACCCTGGGCCTTGGGTTCCGAGGTGAGGGTCAGGGGTGCTGCAGCCCCTGGGAGGGAGCCCCACAGCCCCGCCGCTCTGCAAGACCCCTCGGCAGCGGAGTCTAAGAAGACATAGCGTTACGCTTCTCTTGGATCATCATTTTGGCTGAGCTAAAGGTAGATCATATTTCAGCCTTAAATAACTGTCTTCTGTCTGTGTAAACAGTCACGGCCATTAGTCTTAAACTTCAAACCTCAGCCCATGGATCTGGATTGGTTTCTTTTTCTGAGCCATAACTCTGGAGGCCACTCTTCCCTGCTCTCTGAAGCGTCTGCTGCCTCTATCTGAGCATGAAGCCTACTCTATGAGTCGTAAAAAAAAAAAAACAAAAAAAAAAAAAACCATGCTGGGACACACATAATTAAAGGGGGAAGGGAATGAAGAAAATTCATTCACTTCTCCTTCCTGGGACCTAACTCCCTTTTAGGATCCCGCTTGCATCCAACGAGAAATGCCAAAAGATTAAAGCATGGCATTCTCATTCTTCTCCATGGGAAGAAGAGGTTATGCAAAGGAGGCCTATGTCCCTGCATTGTGGGCGAGAAGCCTGGCAAGAGGTTTGTCTCATTTAAGAAGTAAATATATTCAGTGGAAGCAAAGATGCTGCCAAGTAAATTTATTCCATTTTTAGGGAGAGAAGGGCAGGAGTTTTGCTGCTCCTTTATGTTGCTTTTAGATACACATTTCTGCGTGAGGTTGTCTAAAAAAGTAAGAACGCAACAGCAGCTTGTTTAAAACTTGACCTCTTCAGCACGCCCAAGGATTTGAGAAACAAAAGAAGGCGGTGGGTAATTGATTCTGTTCTCCAAAGGCCCATCTTGACACTGAACGGATCCTGGCTTGGTTTCTACCATACAGGTGTTTAGTCTCTGCCAGCAGGAGGACACAGATGGAGTCTACCTTTCTGCAGAAGTCTTTAAATGTCAAAAACACGAGGAGGAAATCCATTGACACTTTTGTCACTGTGACAGTGCAGTATATCCCTTCACGTTGATAGTAGCCATGCCCCAAGTGACACTCAAATCAGCAGGATGGGGAGAATTTTAAAAGAAGGCAGAGCATCCATTACCATGGAAAGCAGTTCATTTTATAGCCAGGAAGCCACAGAATCTTCTGAATTTTTTTTGCTTGAGGGCTAGACGTTAAACTTGTTCCTTAGCCATGTGTTAGGTCTGACTAAGCAACAGTGTAAGAGCACGAGAATCCATGCTTTCGCGGTGGAAAGCTCCAGATCCTTAGTTTGTTACTAAACGTAAAATTTAGGAACTCTGTGATTTAGTCAAAATGAATGCTTCTGTAGCAATTCAATGGAGTTGTCATATCAAATTAAGTTTTAGCAAGTTTTGTCTGATAGGGATATTCACCAATCCGGATCCCAACACGGTGTATGCTTGCTGCATGTATGAAAGTGAGGCTAGTCACCCTATGATCTAAATGAGGTCACCTTAATTGGCCTGTTTGAATGCTTCTATGAGGACATTAGAACCCCAGTGAACAAGCAAGTAGCCTGTTAGGAGGCAGATCTCATGGCAGAGATTCCTCACTTGCAAGGTTTAGAAAATTGAGTCCTTTAGTAAGTATCTTGCACAGGCACAAACCTTAACTAAATATAGAGGGCTAAAAGAGAATCCTTCCATGGGAGGGCTCCCTTAAATTAGCTCAGTTCATCTATTCATCTGTGTGTGCTGACTCGTGCCTAAACATTGGAGGCCAAATCCAAAAAAAGAAAAGGCAAGCCTGTGGCTCAGTCCTAGGAAAAATGTAGAACAACTGAGTATAATCCTGAACAGGGGAGCCAATGAGAAGCGCAGCAGGCTCGTGCTGGAAAGAGGTGTGCCAGCTCCTCGTAATCACCCTCCCTAATTAACTTCACAGTGTGGCTTTGCAAGTGCCTGTGGCATATTCAGATTTCTCCATGTATCGTGATTCTTCCGTTTTCAAGTCATTTCATGATCCAGGTTTCAAACTTCAGATAAAATCAGAAGAGATGTTAGCCAATGATGCTTTCAGTATTTCCCCCTTACCAGACTTCCCAAAATATACTCAGATATTTTTTAATAGTTGACAGCGTTCTAGGCCTTCCTCTCTTGAATATGGGAACGACTCTCAAGGAAGAGGAGGGCTAAAGAGATTTGGAGTCCGATTTCCATAACTAGAATGGCACAAGGGAACATGACAGAATGCGGGAGTCCCCACATTCTCAGTGTAGAGCCCTGCGTAATGCATTCCGCTCCCTGCTGAAGCCAGCGATCCATTTGGACAGTTAGGGTTGTTGTAGCTGCATGTGAAACACACACTTGCTCTGCCTGAATTCTAGCCACGCCTTTCTGTCCTTTGTCGTTGTCTCCTTGTGACTCCCATTTCACTATGGAAGTCAGCTAGGGGAAGACACCTGAAGAAGAGACAGTCAGGACAAGAGAAGATGCTTGGAAGTGGTCCAAAGGTAGCGCCCCATGTGTTCAAGTGGCTGTGGCATTGTCCTTGAAAAGCTGTGATTGATCCTAGCTAGCAGTGTTACCACACTGTGCGGTGGTTGAGCCACCAATCTGGTCATGGTGTTAGAAGCCTAATAATTGGATGGATCTATGCTTTTTGCTCTTTGGAGAAATGAATTTTATGAATGTTTCTATTTAAGGAGAACAAAACAATAACACACCAAAAAAAAAAAACCCACCCAATTCCTATTACCCTAACTCCTCCTCGCACATAGTATTCTAATGCGGTTTATTCCTGAAACTGACTCATTCAGCTTTTCTCCTGGAAGTTGTCAGTATGTACGCCTGGTTAATGGAGAAAATCAGCGCAGTGCCCAGGCACAATGCCATGACTCATTCCTGGCATTTCAGGGGCTTTGTAATGGAAATCATAGTTCCAAGCTACAGTTCTTACCAAGTAGATATGTGAATATTAATGAAACAGAGCAAGTCTCCACAACTCCTGCCTAACCCTCACCAGAGATTCAGTGTTTGCTCATGAAGTGAAGGTTTCTCTTCATAACCCACGCATGCTGGAATACCACAATATTGTTTTAATTAGTCTTTTAACGCACAGTAAAATATTTGGCTTTGGCGAAAGGAGGAAATTCTCTCATACGTTGGAACTATTTGGTTAAAAGGGCATTTTTGTCTGCTGAATTAGTCTCCTGGGGTTTATACTAGCATCTGAATGCTTTTTAAAAAGTCTCCAATGACCTGCAGCCAATTCTCGCCCATTCATTCTGTCTCTCTGTCGACCTACCCGTCTATAATTGTGGGTATATGTGTGTGTGTGTGTGTGTGCGCGCGCGTGTGTGTGTGTGCGCGCGTGTGTGTGTTGTATGCGTGCATGTATATATATAGACACCACACACACACGCGCGCACGTGGTCTACTGAGAGAGCATAGAAAATTGAAACCCTGAATAATCCCAACCTTTTAATTTACCCTCTGCTTGACCCAACCTTGTCCCCAAACTTCTTTCAAGTAACATTCCCCTTTTCTTTGTGCTGTGTAAGACTTAAAAGTAGTAAAATAGCCAAGAAATAGATAGCAGGAAGAAGTGGGGGAAATAAGGAAGATATTTCAAGTGCTTATTTTTTATTGACTTGAGTTTGAATTTTATGTCTGATGGACCGGTAGGCCTTTGTGGAAACACAGATGAGCCAGTTTCCCATCACTTTTGGAGACTGGGATAGAAGGTCAAATATCTAAAGTTGGGTTTTGGTGATTCTTATGTATCTACAGTCCTTTGGATCAGGAATATTTTGGAGCTGCTAATTGGAAAGTAGACATTGAGGAGATATTTTCAGCAAAAGAAAAGAATGAGCAATATAGCTGATAACTCAGCTACTTTATTCTGATCCTGTCTTCTCTAACAATAGCTCCCTGCTCCGTGCTCTTAAAACACAAGTGCTAATATTATGAGAAACGAGTTATATGAAAAACAGTCTAATCTTTTCGAAAAGTGCTAAAAATACCAATCTGCAACCAAGAATGTTTCAACTCTCTTCCCTTTCCAGATGATGCAAGATTCTAGGCAAAGACTGGATTTCAGAGGATGCCCCCAAGGCGTGGGCATGAGTGGGGGTTATAGCCTATAGGAGTAAAGATCTTTAGACAAGGACATTCAAAGTGACTTCCTTAGCATTACAGTAGCGCTGAGTCTTTAGATGCACAAGCCATTGTTTTCCTGGTTGTTCTTTGGAAGTGGCTGGTGATGGAAGGTATTATAATTTATTTTTTTTCTTATGAGGAAACTGAGGTACAGGAGATTCCATTCCAGACTTCGAACCTAGTGCTATGTCCCTGAGGCCCTGTCTGCACTTGAGAGACCGTTTTTGCCTGGCTCGATTCTACACAGTAACTCTTCCATTGCTTGTCCTTACCAGACCAAGCTTTCAGAATGTGCGAAGGGAAATACTTCTGTGTGACAGCCTTCAAGATTTGGCTGGAGAAGACAGGAGGGGATGATGACCTGGAGGACTTGGAGGCAAAATGGTGGTGGTGATGGGAGGACAGGTGCATGTGTGTCCAGAGAAAACGGAACATGTGTGTTCAAAGTCCCACTGGGGCGACACTCCTTATCCTCTGATCATAGATGCCAAATGCCAGTACTCTACCACCATTGATTGCTGTGTGTATCTGTTGGGAGATCTCACACACGTGTCTGAGGTCACTGTGTCTTTCTTCACACAACAATCTTTTTAAAAAAAAAATTTTTTTTTAATGTTTGTTTTTGGGAGAGTGAGAGTGCACGCAAGCAAGGGAGGGGCAGAGAGAGAGGGAGACACAGGGACCGAAGCAGGCTCCAGGCTCTGAGCTGTCAGCGCAGAGCCCGACGCAGGGCTAGAACTCAAGAACTGTGAGATCATGACCTGAGCCCAAGTCAGCTTAACTGACTGAGCCACTCAGGCGCCCCCCACGGCCGCCTTTTCTTAGGCTTCATGTGGTTGTAGGACAAGAACTATTGGAATGAACAGTAACCGTGTTGGTCTTAATACAACCACCACATTTACTGTTTGGAAAAAAAGTTACTTCTCAGAAAATAAAAATTAATAAGACAATGCATGGCAAATTGGGCCTTAGTAGCCGCCACTCACTTTTTTTAGTGCATCTGCTGTAGAGTTGCATCTTGCCAATGTGGTGTCATTTTCAGGACTGTGACCGAGACTTGGATTGTGTATGTCTCTGGACTGTGAACAGAGATAATGTGTAGGGTTGTAATGTGGGTATTGAGGCCTTTTTAGTGTCTGATTACTTTATGACATGGTTGTTTTAAGGGAAAACTAACTGAAGTTACTTAAATTTAGCCACATTTGTTAACTATCCTTTTCTAAAAATTGAAAAGTAACTTTAGTTAAAATAAGATCCAGAAGTCTCTGTTTCGAAACAGCGCATTCTTCAGTTTATAATGCTAAGGGCTGAAAAATCCTTAAAGTAGCCAGCATCACTGAGACCTAACAAAGCAGTTCATATTTTTACTTTTTTTTTTTTTTTTCAGAAGCTGGTTGCCATGTAGAGTAGAAGAAACCTCGCGCTTTTAATCTTTTCAGTTGACATTGCCAGCGAGAGTGTTGTTATTGTTAGATAATCATAATGGTATGTTCCGGAGACTCTTCTCCCCTCACCCGACACACCCAATTCACTCACACCCGGCCAGCAGAGCCAGAGACAGAAGAATAAAGCAACATCTTATTTGCTTTCAGAATTTGATTCTCTGTTGCTCTGGAGACATGCTGGGATTTGCTCTTAAACTATTGTTATTTTCCTAATGTCCATCTAGGTTTCGATTCATTTGTAAGAAGAACCAAGAACACAGGTGAGCTGGTCAGGCTGCACCCTAAAATAAGGTGGTTTCTAGGGGGCTGTTGAGTGCTGCTGGCAACAGTTGCCAGTGACACACACACCATATCCGGGTCCCTGACTTAACCAGCACACATCCCATTGAAGGCTCGGCTCGTGAGTCTGACGTTCCCCGATTCCTGGTAACCCTGTTGACATTAATACTTACTAATCATAGTTATATTTGAAGCATTTACTTTCGTTCCCGCAAGTATTTAAAATGGAGTTTCTCAGCACGTAATCGAGTTCCCAAGATGGGCCCGTAGGCTGCCTGTGGCTGCTTCTTAAAAAGATAAATAAAAAAGATAATGCAATGGAGAAAGAACATGTGCCAGATGAAAGCATAAAAGGAAATAGACTAAGACCGAAATCCCACTCTACTAACAATATAGGCCAGCCTTGTTCTTCAGGCATTCACTGACTTGTGTGAAGCACTCTGCTACCTCATATGTGGGCCTGCTGGGAAGGAAGGAAATGAACGAACAAGGAAAAACTCTTGTTTTCAGCATTGCTGGCTACCTGGATAACCAACCCCAGGTTCTCCACAGCTGGCACATTATTTTCTTCCATATGCTGCTGTCAGAGGTGGGCCCTCTTGGGGAAACTGTATACCCAGCCAGCACCCTGCCTGGCTCTCGAGGGACGGAAGTGTGCACTGATGCTCTGGCCCTCATGGGCTTAGGCTCCAGGACACTGAGGGACAGCTGTCCTCTCTCAGAGTCACATAGTCATTTCTTTCTTTTTGTTTTTTAATGTTTATTTTTGAGAGAGAGCGAGGGAGGGGCAGAGAGAGAGGGAGACACAGACTCTGAAGCAGGCTCCAGGCTCTGAGCTGTCAGCACAGAGCCCGACATGGGGCTCGAACCCATGGACTGCAAGATGATGGCCTGAGCCGAAGTCAGATGCTCAACTGACTGGGGCACCCAGGCTCTATGACCCCACATAGTCATTTCCTTTCTGGGTACCCCTGATTGGGGGGGGGATGGAGTGGTAGGGGGATGGCATCTGATTCCAGGAAGTCTTAGAGGATTGGTCTAAAACCCAGGCACAAGTACTTGTAAGACAGGACAGAGTGTGAGGCACAGGACCATGCCAGGGCTCAGAGGGAGTCAGGGAAAACCCCATTTCTGCTTGGGAAGACCCACGTGGGTAGTGGTGATGCCTGAGCCCATCAGTCACATGCGATTCCAACAAACGGGCTTGTTTGGAGACAGAAGAGTGCTGGAGGGAGGCTGAGCATGAGGCTGGGAATCCAGAATGACCTCTTGTCTGTCAGATTCAGAAACTTCCATGATTCTGCGATTGAGAATTGCTTCTCAGACTGATTTATTCATACCTCGGAGCCCACCACACACACAAACTCATCTTCTTCCCAAAAGAGCTCCAAAAACATTCATCTAGCTACATAACTTTTAAAGAAAATTTAGATTACTTCTTACAGATTGCCTGTCTTATGGAGGCGGATGAGAAGTTGGCCTGGGAGTGTTTTTGAAAGGATTGTTTAAGTGATCGTTTGAGCCAAAAAGAAATCACCTTTTTATTATTCAAGGCAAAAGGCTCTTTCAAGCCAGCTGATTGAAGTGTAAAATTGCCCACACAGGAGACTTGGGGAAGCAAATCTTTCAGGTACAGCCAGGTGAGCACAGTCTTTTAGTGAGTGGTGGATGCATTTAGATCTTCTGTATGGAATCCCCGAGGCCAGTAGACTTACCAAAAAGGAATTGTTTAAAATCTTGTCATTTCAAACTCCAGGCAAAATATTGGCAAAGAAAAGAGTTTTCCAAAGTCAACCCATCATTGGCTCAGATATTAATAGAAAATCAGGAGTCAAAAAAAAGTCAGAAGATAGAGATTTTAAGTCAGGCCTGGTTTTAATTTTTATGTGGTTATTCTAACCAGTCAGACAAGCATACCCCACCCCACCCCCACGCCATCCCAACCAATACCTTGTCCCAGGCATAAATTATTCACCCGTTAGAGATGAATTAACCTTTTTTTAAGGGTTCCACCTTAAGGGTCATTAATTTAGCAAATTAACTGACATTCCTAGAAAAGCTCCATGGCTTGTGTCTGTAAATATTTACCCAGTTAGCGACACTTCAGACTGCACCCCCAAATCGCTGGTCCACTTCCAAAGGGTGAGCAGTTTACTTTCAGGAAATGGATTACTCACTTGTGGAATCAGACCAACACCCAGGCTGCTCAGTTTCAACATACTTTAAAATGCAAAAGGGAGCTTTCCTACCTCAAACTTTCAAAGCTTTTCCAGAAGAACCCAGAGGGGCCAGTGTACTGAGCCCAGTGAGACTGGTTCGGCCCGTATGGTTGAACACCATGATGGTGGCTACAGCCTGGTGGTGGGTGGCTGCTAAGAGACATCCCCGAGTGCCTGGAGAGAAGCCTCCCGGGCCCACCCTGTCTCCATTTGCCAAACACCTACGGGAAACGAGGGAGATCTGTGGAAAGGCCGGAGTGTGCTCAGCTGAGACTCAGCCCCACTCCACGCCCCCCTCTAGCTGCCTCGGATGGTTTCAGTTCTCAGCTGCAGCTGCCCACAGCTGTCTGGGAGGTGGATCTGGGCCTGGGGAGGCAGTAGGGGCTGGGGGTGGAATATGGAAGGTTTTTGAACCTGGCCCTTTTTGCCCAGCTAGCCAAAATAGGCCGTCAGGAGGCTCACCCTGTGAAGCTTTCATTTGGGGGTTAAGCGGCGTACCTCAGAGGGAGACCCTGGGCAGGAAGGGGCTTGCACAGTCTGCTGTTCAGTTCTGGATGCCAGGTTTTCAGAGAGATACCGAGTAAACCCAGAGGAGTGTGGCCAGGAAGCTTGCTCATAGACATCATATTATCTAAAGATTATTAGAAGGAACTGGGGATTTTGAGGTTGAAAAAGAAAATTTAGGGAGATAGCTATCCTGTGAAAGGGGGAATAGATTTTTTTAAATTTTAATTGCAATAAAATGTACATAACATTTGCCATTTGATCATTTAAAAAATTTTTTTAATGTTTATTTATTTTTGAGACAGAGAGAGACAGAGCATGAACGCGGGAGGGTCAGAGAGAGAGGGAGACACAGAATCTGAAGCAGGCTCCAGGCTCTGAGCTGTCAGCACAGAGCCCGATGCGGGGCTCGAACCCACGAACCGTGAGATCATGACCTAAGCCGAAGTCGGACGCCCAACCAACCGAGCCACCCGGGCGCCCCCATTTGATCATTTTTAAGTGTACAGTCCTGTTATACTAATTATATGCCCCGTGCGGTGCTACTTTCACCGCTCTGCATTTCCAAAACCTTTTCATCATCCCAAACAGAAACTCTTCACAGATTAAACAATAGCTACCCCCCCTCCCCTCAGCCCCAGGTGACCACGATTCTACTTTCTGTCTCTCTGAATTTGCCTACTCTAGGTACTCCTATAAGAGGAATCATATGCTATTTGTTCTTTAGTGCCTGGCTTCCTTTATTTCACTTAATGTTTTCAGTTTTTATCCATGTTGCAGCATGTATCAGAATTTCGCTCCTTTTAAAGGCTGAATAGTATTCCATTGTATGTATATACCAGACTTTGTTTATCCGTTCATCTGTTGGTGGACGTTTGGGTTGCTTTTGGTTATTGTGAATAAGGCTGCTATGAATGGGTGTACAAGTATCTCTAGATTTCTTCTTTGTGGGTTTCAGAAAAATTGACCTTTGTTGAATGGGAAGAAGTTGCAGGGGCCAATTATGGCTTTAATAATCCTAGCCCCTTTGATGGTAAAAGTGGGCTCCCCATGGCTAGGAAGGAGCTCAGCCTTGGTGAGCATCACAGAAGAATCATGGGGTGGGACCCCCCACAAATAGTAAAGGAAAGGGAATCTTTGAGGGCCCTTCCAATCTCCAGAATTCTGTGATTCTCAGGCATATGGAGTGCACATCCTAAGGGAACCATCTGGAAAAAAAAGTGGTATCTGACCAACTTTCCCCTGAGGAGAAAAAGGGGAAGTGTGATGGTGGGGGGTGGGAGGTGAGGTCCACAGTTCTCAGCACAATCCCCTCGGTCTGCCCAGAAAGGAGGGCTTCCCCTGGGAGACCCGTCTGAGCCCCATCTCCTTGTAGGCTATGCTGAGTCCAGGTCAGGGGATGAGGGAAGGTGGAGGATGCTGGGTTGGGGAATGTTCAGGAATGAGTGTCAGCTGAGGTGGGGATGCCCTGGGATCCAACACAATTAGCTTCATTCTGTCACAGTTGGGGGTTTTCTTATCATTAGTTGGGGAGGCCTAGCCAGAGAATTCCAGTATTCCAGAGTGAGTTTAATTGTGGGTGATTTCATTCTGCCCTTTTTATGTCGAAGCCAGAGGCTTGCGTCATATAACAGTGAATTCAGGGAGATTTTTTATTTGCATGTGAATCATAGCTTTTCCAGCTGAATGTCACTTACTTGGAATTTTTGTCTGATTTTGTTTTTGTTTTTGTCTCTTGGTGTTTTTCCATCGGGCTCTTTGGCTAACTAGAAAAAAAAAAACTAGAGGAAGGGCTCAATCTGACTGGAGCAGGGTTTGAGTTGGCAACTCAAAAAGAAGAGTATTATGAATGTGAAAAAAAGAAAACGGATGCTTTATTTTGCTTTGAGGGAGGGACCGAGGCCAAGTCAAATTGAGAGCTCTAATTTGGGAATGGTGTTATTACAGGTCACTGGGAGTTGGTTACGCTCTAAATTGGGAGGCCAGTCACATGAGGAGGCAGCAAAGGCGGATCACATGGGGGACAGTCGGGGCTCTTTTACAATGAACTTTTATTTTATTTACTACACAGTTGAAATGTACTTCTTTCGTGTTGAGAAACCAAGTCACCTTACTGGCGGTGAGCACTCCCTATGTTGGCCCATCAGTTGTTTTATTAGTGAGTCAGTTCTTGCCATGTGTAGGTTTTCTGGGGCTTTATTTAGGTACTGGAATCTGTTCAGTGATTAGTGGAGCAAGCCATGTGCTAAAGGTTATTTATCTGCTCTGCACCTTCACCTTCAGATCTTCTGAGGGGCTTGCATTATTCTCTTCCAAAGGTCCTACCCCATTTTTGATCTCAAGGTCAAGACATTCTGATATATATCCATGTAAATATATATATAACCTCTATTTATTAGGTTATCTTTCATGTCCTGTTACTATTAATATCAGCCTGCAAAATAAAAACCAAAAAAGATGGGTACTGCTCCCCACCATGGGCAGCTGGGAACAAAGTGTTCTTCCTACCCCAAATCGCAGACAGACCCTTGATGCCCTTGGCATCTCGGGGATGACCTGGAAAGGTGTGTGTGGTAAGCTGCTGATTTTTTGTGGAGAATCAAAATTGGCTTTTTTTGATGTAGAAAGCCCTGATTAGTTGGCTGTGTTTGAAATAAAAACAAAAATGCAGCCCAAGAAGAATATCTAGAACTCCGCGTCCAGTGCAAACAAGTTGTGCTCATGGTCCTAAATGGGGCGCGTTACTAAGTCTGTGACACAGAGAGTCTGCTGGTGCTTCCAAAGCATGTGGACCGGCGATGCTTGTGATCAAGGTTAGGAATAGAAGGTGTGTGGAAACTTTCTATAAAAGGCAGCTGGGGCCCCTGGACTGGTGTGGATGAGTGGTCAGGAAACTCTGGCACTGTTCATGGGCATACCAGAGTGTTGCTGCATGACCTTGTGTGAGCTTCTCTGTGCCTCAGTTTCCCTGAAGCACAATATTGGTTTTGGGAGGGGAGGATAAAGGATTCCAGAGATGTATGAGGTGTGAGATGTTAGCAGTAAATGGAGGGAGCGGGTGCCACATGGTATCACAGGAGCTCCAGTCAAGCCATGTGTCCCCAAACATGGCTGGGCCTCTAGTCTCTCCTCCAGCATCGTCCACTGTGGGCGATGCCTCTGACATCACAATACCCAGCTGGACACTCAATAATGATGAGCTGTGCCCAGTGGACACCAGAGGAGGGGAGAAAAGGAGGAGGACAAAGTGGGGAGGGAGGAGATGGAGCAATCCCTTATGTGATAATTCCATCAACTCAGCTTTTCATCTACCATCTGGTTCAACTGTAATGTGTTCAGCTCCATATAACCTATACAGCGTCTGTGCCCTCTCCCCCAAACTCAGCAAAATCTTAACGGTCCTCTAATCAAGAGAATTTTGCTCCTGTTGCTGCGTGTCTCGTGGTTCATCATCGGACCCGTGAGTTGATACTTCTTTACCTGACGGCTCTCCGGAGCAACCGTCTAGAGGTAATGGTCTGACCGCGTGGTCTAGGCTCTTCTGGGCCAACTGCACACCCACCTCCATCCTTCTTGGAGCAGCGCAGAACTCCGGGGTGGGGGCGATGTGGGAGTGGTTTGCGACGGTGTGGTTCTACGGTCAAGATACTTTAGAACGGAAATTCTCACCTACATTTTATCATGAGCCACCCCCAGGCCTGGTCAGACTTTGTTAATGGTTCTAACAGCATTCTGAAACCCAAGTGGGCTGGATCGAGGCCTCTCTGTTGAGCCTTTGAGGGTGCCGTCACTCCTTTTTACTAGCTAGGTTGCTGTAACCACAACACTTGAGAGATCATCCCTCTCGTAGAAATATTATGACGTTTTGCTTGCTTATTTGTTGATAACTTTCTTAAAACTCCAACAACTTCCTCTTAAAAATAGGTCCCTGCCACCGATTGAGTTGATTCCTCTTAGCCCTTCTCCTGATAGGATATTATTTTTCCTACCTGGTTTCACATCAGCCTTAACCTGCTGACCATGCCAACGCTAGAAATTGGAGGCCTTGATTTTTCTCTTAGTTCCTTTGACCAGTGGTTCTCAAACTTAAGCCTGGATTCAAATCACCTGAAGGGGTTTTTAAACAGAGTTTCTGATTTAGTAGATCTATAATGGGGATCCAGATTTTGCATTTCTAACAGGTTCCCAGGTGTGTGTGGGGAGGCCTGGGGTGGGGGGGCTGGGGGTGGTACGATACTAAGAACCTGTGTCTTAGGCCTTTTTGGCTCTCCTAGCCTCTCTTCCTCCCCTTCCCCAGCCTGCAGGAGAGGATCCCATGGAGCATTGCCCTGGTCCCTTCTATGATGGTAACCATCATTAACAATTTTATAGCATTCACTATGGGCCAGACAGTGGTCCCTTGCTTTACACAGATTAAATAATTCAAACATCTTAACAGCCCTATGAGGTATCCCATTTTCCAAATGAGGAAACTGAAGTGTGTAGAGCGGTTAAGTGAATTGCCCAAGGTCACACTGCTAACCAAATGGATGGTCGGAATTCAAGATTCAAGCCCAGACAACACAGCTAGAATCTATGCTGTCAGTCGCTATGCTTTCTTATCTTTCTTTTCCTCAAGTCACTTAGAGCACCTGATGCTCCTACAGTTTTTGGAAGTGAATACCTCAGAAAGGACACCCAAGACAACTGAGCATATCTTAGGTACTTGTAACCTATGTCTTGGGGTCTGAGTCTCCAGACAGCTCGGCTTCCACCTGTGTGTGTGTGTGTGTGTAGGTTAGTGGGAGATGGCTCTTTGAGAGCTGACTGAACCTCAGGAGGACCTCGGGAGGAGCTAATGTGAAGACACGGGCGGCATCCACCTCCGAAGGGAGGCTAGAGCTCCCCTTCTGCTAGAGCCCAGTGTCCCCTCACTATTCTGCCCTAGTCTGAAGGTTTCTGCTGTTGACACTTACCACCCTAAACAGAGACAGACAAAGCTGGGCAGGAACAGATCTGCTGTGTCAGCGGTTATGATAGAAAAGCACATGTGTCTATGGCCATACCACCCTGAACGTGCCCGATCTCTTCTGATCTTGGAAGCTAAGCAGGGTCGGGCCTAGTTAGTACTTGGATGGGAAAAGCACATGTATCTTTTGTCCACTGTGGTCCAGCAAGCCTGCGTGATCAAGCACTGACCTAGACAAGCATTAAGAGACACATAAATGGGAGGCACTGTCCCAGCCCTCAGGGAGCCAGCAGTCTTCATTCAGGAGAGAGTCACACAGCATGTCCATCATTGAGCTGGTCTGTGTGGTAGAGAGGCAGTGAGGGCTAGAGCAGATCAACAGGGAGGAGGCAGATTCTTAAGCCACATCATGGATGAGGATGGGGAGCACGAGGGGAAGGGTTTGGATGTATGCAGGGCATATCTACAGCAGAAAATATTTGATGATAAATCTTTTAAGATTTGAACTCCCACAAGTTGTCTCCATTGGTGTAATGATAATCGATTAAGCTTTTTGTGTTTTTTCCAGTAAATAATGTGTTGGATGCTGATTGGAGGTCTGCTGGAGGTTCTGGGGGTTATTTTAGAAAATGGATTCTATTCCTTACAGAGTTGCTGGTTGGTTCTATAAATGGAGGCCTTCTTAAAGTATTTTTTCTACCTCTCTGGTCTGATTCTGTCCAATTTTTTTGTATTGCGGACATTTCTGTGGGGTACAAAACTTTTCCCATGGCTATCTTTGACCCCACACACCCCATTAAGGAGGACAGACCCTAACACTGGGCCATCAACATTGATAGGGACTAAAGATAAAGACCCAACAGCTTAATAAATACATCTCCCCTTAAAGGTGGTGGTGTAAAGCTAGATTAAAACAAAATGGAGCGTGCCTGGGTGGCTCAGTTGGTTGAATGTCTGACTTCGGCTCAGGTCATGATCTCGCAGTCTGTGAGTTCGAGCCCAGCGTTGGGCTCTGTGCTGACAGCTCAGAGCCTAGAGCCTGCTTCAGATTCTGTTTTCTCCTCTCTTTCTGCCCCTCCCCCACTCATGCTCTTGCTCTCTCTCTCTCTCTCTCTCTCTCTCAGTCAAAAATAAATAAACATTAAAAAAAGTTTTTTTTAAAAAACAAAATGGGCCACTGCTGTCACTCCCAGCACTGGACCAGTGTTATATAAGTCCTCTTGCTGTTTTTGGGTCCTCTTTTGGTTTAGAATTCTAGACGGTATGTTTGAGGCTCAGAAAGGATGCACGAGAAGCTTTGTCTATAGTCTATAAAACTGTGGGCTGTGAGCTCTTGTCTCCTCCTGCAACTTTCCCACAAAGTCTGCTAAAGCAAAGCGTCCTCATCTGGTTAGTGCTCCTGATTCTGGTCCAGTCACTGACCTCTGAGTCTCTTTAATTTCAAGGTGGGATGCCCAGAAGGAGGGAATAGCCCAAAAGGACAGAAACGGCCTTGGCCATTCTCATTTCTAATTACAGAACTTCATCCTTTTCTATTGTCCTTCCTGCCTTTCTTCCTTCTTAACAGAGGACTTTAGAAATTAAAAAGTAGCTCCCCTTCTCAAGAAAACCAAAACAACCTTATTCTGAGCACATCGACAGACCTACTTACCTGAAAATGAGTTTGATGCACAAAGAACAGGTGAAAGAAAATAAACTGCCTTTTCTGCTTACCTTTGCATAAATTCCTGGAGTTGGCTAATAGCTCAAGAGAACCAGGAGAGGTGTGCCTCTCACTCCCTCTACAGGGCTATACCTAATGAGGAAAAGCAAGCAGGATTGGAAACGTTTGAGGGTTGCTTACCCAACTCAATCCTTACACAGTTGATTAGGCCCTTCTTTTCAAATACAGTAACAGTTAATTTGTGACCATGGATTTGAATATCCTCCCTCCACAGAATTGTCCATTCTCTCCTCCCCTAGAATAACTTTTACATGTATTTCAGATTTCATACCTAAATGAGTGATACATGAATTTTACAGTCAACTTTTCTGGCACGTCTATTTTGGGGATGTATATGTGCTGTTCCTTGGTGACAGTATTTACACACATCACAGGGCTCTTACATTCGCACTTACACTTTGGATTCCCATCTCTCAGGATGGGAAATTTTGCCTGTAAGTTGCTGAGCAACTTCCACATTATTTTAGAAAGTGTGAGACTTAACAGCCCAGACTCATTTAAAGACACAGAATGGCCCCCTGTTGTCACAGGTGAATCGGCCCTTCCCAGACTTTGTGAGGTTTGTAAACCTACTGTGGGAAGTGGCTGTTGTTCAGTTTGGTCTGTTGGATCAAGCATGAACTATTCCTTTGAGATTTGACCTGTGTATATTTCTCTCAGGACACTCCTTATGGACTCCATCTGGCCATTGCCAAAGATTTTAGCCTGGAGTTCTTCACTAATAAATACGATGGCAGGTAGGCTACCTGGACAACAGTGTGCTTCTTTCAAAGTTCTCATTTGTAGAACTGCTCATGGAATAAGGCCCGAATCTGTGTGTTCTCGGACAAAGCATGTTTTCCTCCTTTGCAAGGTCAGCATGAGGATTGCCAATTCATTATTCTGAAATGCTATTGGAGAGTCATTCTGTGGTGTGTGGGGTTTTGTCAGTGGTGGTCTGGGAGTGCGAGAACGGCACTGAAGTTTAGTGAGTGGGAAAACTTCCTGCTTTGGGAACATTTATGGCCTCTCCTCTGAGAGGTTTTTGGTATAAAAAAAACTAGCTGAATGTGGTTTGTAAGGATTTGTCTTGCATTTGTCAAGAGTAAGGTAACATTTTCTTCATCTCTAATTTATATGACTCTTAGGAGACCCATTCCTGTGAGGTTTTATTAGAACATAATTACTTATGGCCAAAAAATTTGGATGTTACAATAGTTTTAACACAGCCCTATTGGCATTGGTTTTCTTTCTTTCTTCAACAGATGTTTGCAAGAGAGTCATATTAAATACATCTAATTCTGCTGCCTCAGCCTAATGAATCTTTATCATGAAGATTACTTTAATTGGTGTCAGTTACAATCAAGAAAATCACCCATTATGCTTTTGTTTTCCAGCACGTGGGGAAATTTTCCATCCTAACAATACTGAGAGGGGAATGTAGTAAAGATTTTGAAAATTAAGTTAGTCATTTTATTTTCCTCTTTTACACGTTCCTGTTTTTATTTGACACTAAAGCTAAAAGTAATCAGAATTCTGCACAGTCCAACTAGAAAGAGGTGACTGAACTGTTTCAGGGTGACCCGTGACACCTATAATAGTTTGCAGGTCACCAATTCTTCATTTAAAAGAAATTCCTAGGAAATGCCTAAGATTTGAGTAAGAAATCCCAAAGTCTAACAAACCACTCTCAAACAAAATGCCTGGGAACAACTTTATGTAGCCATTTAAAAATGCGATTGATAAATGACAATGCATGGGAAAATGGGCACAACATTACTACCCACATAGAGCTATTGTCTAGTGGAGAAGTACAGAAAATAGGTGTGATACACAACAGGTCACATGGTAAATGCTGTGGAGAAAAATAAAGCAAGGCACGGTGGATAAGGAAGTGTAAGGTGAGGGAGTAATATGGGCAATTTAAAATACTGTGGACAGAGAAGTTCTCACTCAGAAGGCAACATTTAAGCAAAGGCATAACTGAGAGGGGCTGGATGTGGATCTGGGTAGGGGAAAAAGCATTCCAGGCAGAAGAAACAGCAAATGCAAAGGTTGAGGGGTAGCACATATCTGGCATGTGAAAGAAACAACAAGGAATCCAAATGGACTGAAAAGAATGAGGGACCAGTAGTGGGGAATGAGGTTCCATCATAGAGGACCTAATACGTTATTGTATGGCTTTTGCTCAGAGATGAGAAACCATTGGAATGTTTGATCAGAGAAGTGACATGACCTATCTTCCAGTATAAAAAGATGATTCTGTTTGTTATGTTGTTTGTGGGGCAGGAGGTGGATGGAATGCAGAAGCGTGGTGAGAGGTGGTTAGAATCTGGGTATGTTTTAAAGATTCAGCACACAGAGTTGCTAACAGATTAAACATGGGATATAAGAGGAGTAGTCAGTCCATGATGCTCGAAGGTTTCAACCCAAGCTACTGGAAAGATAGACGAGCCATTGCTGAGATAGAACAGAGGACCAAAGGAGCAGATCTAGTGACAGCAAGAGGGGGAACTCAGTTTTGGACAGAGTAACTTTGAGATCATCCCAGTGGATGTGTAGAAGATGCAACTGAATGTGCATCCAAGATGAGACCTGGGCCAGAGATACAAATATGGGAGTCGTCTGTACAGACATGAGGTCAAAACTGAGGCAAGTGGTCAGGGGAGCTGGCCAGTTTTATGTGCCCGCTGGGAATGGGCAGCCTTAGACCTACAAAAGTTAGCCATGGCCAGGAGGAGGTCAGAAACCTGAATGTGAATCCCAGCCCTAACTTGAGCTCTTGGCCAAGATCTCAGGACTAGTTGACTACTGGCCTGGGTCCTTCAGGAGCAAAGGAGACCTCATGGAGCACCTAGTCATGCCAGTGCCCAGGAAAAAGAGTAACCAAGATAGAAAATCCCCCTTGAAGAATGACCAGATCACTTGGGAGTGGTAAGTGGGTATTGTAGGTGTCTGTTCAAGTCACAGGTACCCTTTGAGGATGGTCAGTGAATGACCAACAGCTAATGACCCTCATGGTCCCAGAGAAAGCTCTAATGGTTATAATGGGCTATGCAGTCTACTACATAGATTCCTTTCTTTTCTAGTGAATTCAAGGGGCAGTAGCATTAAAAAAATTTTTTTAATGTTTTTATTTATTTTTGAAGGAGAGAGAGAGACAGAGCATGAGTGGGGGAGGATCAGAGAGAACGGGAGACAGAATTCGAAGCAGGCTCCAGGCTCCCAGCTGTCAGCACAGAGCCCGATGCGGGGCTCGAACTCACAAACTGTGAGATTATGACCTGAGCTGAAGTCGGACGCTTAACCAACTGAGCCACCCAGGAGCCCTGGGGCAGTAGCATTTTTGAGTGATTTTTTGGTTTTTTACCAAATAACATGAAGCTCTAATTAGTTAACTAGTAAGCTATATTCATCAACTATTGCTGTGTAACAAATCACCCCAAAACTTAAGAGCTTCACATCATCTTCCCCTCACAGTTTTCTGAGGGTCAGAAATTTGGGACAACCTTGCTGGGTAGTTCTGGCTTAAGGTCTCTTGCATGGTTGCAGTCAAGATATTGACTAGAACTGGAGAATCCACTTCCAAGGTAGCTCACTCACATGGCTGGCAAGTTGGTGCTGGCTGTTAGCAGGAGGTCGGATTTCCTCCCCACACAAGCTTCCCCCAGGGCTGCCTGAGTGTCTTCATAATTGATGTGGCTACCTTCCTGCAGAGTGAGGGAGCCAAGAGAGGAGGTAGAAGCTACAATGCCTTCTATGACCTAATCTCAGAACACCTTACCACACTCTATTGGTCACACAGACCTGTTTGGATTCAGTGTGGGAGGAGAATACACAAGGGTGAATACTGAGAGGCAAGGATCCATGGGAGCCACCTTGGAAGCTGGCAGTTAACCTCCTTGAAAACGGAGAAAGTTTCTATCTATCCAGTCCTTTATATCTGCTCAAAGCACCACTTGCAGCTATAGGGGCTCAGTAACTGCATGCTGTCCCAGTCCCCCATAACAGCTAGTCTAATCCACATGTTTTATATGGCTCCACCAAATTATGGGGATGTTTGTCCAGTCATTTCTAGCTTAAGTAGGCACCTTAGGAGACGATAGACAAGTGCAGGTGCCAGCACAAGAATCCCACCGTTGCCATGTTGGGATTTGCCATTTTTCCCCCTGACTTTTTAGGTGCCCTGTCAGCTCACATTCCTACCAAATGCATAGTGTCTGTTATTACCACTGGCCATCTGTCCCCAAGTTGTGCAGAGTTGCACTACATTTAGAAAGCTTTAGTACATGACGTGTAATAGAAATCCTTCCAAGGAGAATTTGACCATTTAAGATCCACTAGAATTCCTGCCTTTTATTGCATTTATTTAAACAGTACTTCTTGTGTGTGTGCACTTAATTTCCAGCCATTTCTCGCATGAACAAATTGCCTAAATATACTTGTGAGAAACCCTTTTATAGTAAATGTTATTAAACCGAAAACAAGGGTATAATAAAATAGCAATTTAAGGGTAATTTACTAACAATTGGAACCCTTAAACATTGACATACTATTGTGTAGTAATAATACCAGACTTGGTATTTAAGCACAATCTTTGTCACTCTAAGAATCGTTGGGACAGTTTCCTAATCCTCATGGACTTTTATTATAGCTCTTTCAGGATTTTTTTACTACTCCTATGTCACTGGCTTGTAAATTATAAATCATCAACTTTTACCCACGTAAAACATCCAGCAAATAACATGTTTGCTCCTTATCTAAAGAAAATATTCAGAGAAAGTAGTAGAAGTGAGTTGGCACCATTGAATCTTGCTGTTCTTGGACCTCTGTATTCCAGAGTGTCTACTAAATACAGTGGTATTGGGGTGTATGATAACAGAAACTGCATCACAGAAGTGATTGACTCATTGAAAGTTTCAGGATTTCTAAGTCTTCCCCAGTAAGGAAAATCTGTTGACTACACATCTCAGTAAAAGCTCCTTGCTCTCTGGAAGGTGGTGTGAATGCCACAAAGAAGACCAATGGGCAGGGCAGCTGGACAGGACCTAGCTCTCATGTACCAAGTGCCCACATGTAGGACCAGGCTTCTGTTTGAAGGTGGAGATGCTTATTCTCTGATCAGTGTCCTGGGGATGCTTATCCTGAGAGACTGACTCAGTACTAACTAGAAAGTAGTAGACCTTGCAATGCTGGCTTATTAGCTTGCCATGAGGAGCCATCATCAGAGGGACCAGATGTACTCCAAGTCCATATACTCAGCACAGGAAGGCCTCCACAGGAAGCCAAATCATGATCAGAAACCATTTAACTTGCCCTGAAAAGCTATCATCACAGAATCTTGCAAGAGACGATCCAAGTCTGTATGGTCAGTTCATTCTCACCCAGGAATGAAGATACCGGGAGCAAAATCATAGTCCAAAAGTTGTTTGGCGAGTGGATAATCAGGATGAGGGAGGCTGAGGTGACTGTTGAGTGGCAACAGGTTAGCTTCATGAGTTGATCTCAGAATGGGAATGATTTTGCCTGAAGGGCTGAACTGCTCAAAGCCAATGCTAACACTTAATTTTTCCAGAGGTGTATTCCAGTTTTGAAGAGGTATATTGTATTTTTTTTTTGATCACATAACACATTACCCAAAACTTAGCAGATAAGGAAAAACAAACACGTTATCACACGCAATTCCTATGGATCAGGAATATGAGAGGTTCTGGCTCAGGGTCTCCCAAATGTGGTCCAGAGTGCAGTCATCTGAAGGCTTAAGGGGCCGGGGGTTCTGCTTCCAAGATGGTTCCCTCACATGGCTAGCAAGTTAGTGCTAGCTGTTGGCAGGAAGCCTCAGTTCCTCACTTTCAAGACCCCTCTCCCTACTGGGTTCTTTGAGTATCGTCATAGCATGGTAGCTAACTTCCCCCAGAGTGAGTAACCCAAAAGAAAGCAAGGCAAAAGCCGCCAGTGCCTTTTATAACCTAATCCATGAACTCACACACTGTCTTTCCCACTACACTCAATTTGCTAGAAATGACTCACTAAGTCTAGCCTGCCCTGAAGGAGAAATGAATTCATTAGGCTCCATCTTTTAGACAGGAATGTCAAAGAAGGTGTGGACATACTTTAAAACCCACAGTAAGTATCACCTACGTTGTCTCTGCAACTCCTTTTTTTCCTGCCCTTCCATAGCTGGCAAGTCTTCTGCTGATCCATGTACTCTACTGATACATTCATATTATTGTCTTTGTAAATATAATACACATATACACCTTTTATATGTAATTATATATCATATATGATATAATATTTATAATGTGGATAATATGTTACACATTACACATATTGTCTATATTATAAATATTAATGTATTGAACTTATGGCCAAACTCTTCTAGCATGATAATCATTATGTATCTTTATGCTCATTTGTGTACCCCCATTCTGCCACCTCACTAGCGGGGGACCTGTGGCAAATTGCTTGACCTCTCTGTGCCTCTGTATCCTCATCTGTAAAATTAGACTGTAATAGGACCTACCTCATAAGTTTCTTGTGAGATTTAAATGAGTAATTACACGCACAGCGGTTGGAAGAGTGCCTGGCACATAGAGACCATTCAATACCATCAGCTGTCAGCGTGGTGTCTGTAGTTGCTGCAGAATAGTTTGATCCAGTAGTACACCTCGGAAGACTACCCTCAGAGGGCTATCTTGGGTCCATGTTCCCAGTGGCAGTACACAAAAGTCAGGGTGGTCTTCCTGGCTACATCACAGTCCCACAGCATCCAAGCCCTGAACCGAAAATGCAGAAAGAACCGTTTCAGGCCTGGGAGGGACCAGGGCCAGAGGTCTCTTGTTTTCCTTTCCTCTTTGCTGTGCTTGTTCCTCCTCTGGCTCCCAGGTTACCCCTGACCCAGAGTGCTTACATGGAGATAACATGTTTAGTTTGCACTCTGAGTCCTATTTATGTTTTGTTTTTGTTCCTTTTTTTTTTTTTTAAGGCTGACCTTTTGCAGAAGGGTAGAATACCCAAACAGGGAAGTGACCTCGCAGAAACCTAGGGAGTTCCTCAGCCTCGTGAACTTGTATTAAGAGTTGTTCCTACATTGTATTTCTAAGTCTAAGTTTTCCAGGGTGTATACTAGCTACATATGATCATCTGATTGATGTCGGACAGATTGATCTTCCTCTCAGGACCTTTTGCTTCTTGCCAGTGCCTCTTGAGCTCCTTGGGCTTAATGAATAGATTTTATCTTTATCCGAAGCATACTTGTAATTAAAAACATGCTGGGTGTTTGCTGAAAATGTATTGATGGGAAGTTAGAGCTGGTGCTTCCTCCGTCTCCCAAAGCTACTTTAAAAGGGAAGCCATACCTAACGGAATGCACCAGGGTTGTCTTTTGTCAGGTGACAGGTAGCTAAATATAGAGTTGGAGCTGGGAGGGACGTGCTGAGGTCACTTGTGCCCTCCTGCCATCCGCCTTCCCCATCTGAATGTCTCCAGCTCTGTGGCTAGCCCATTCTGTAGCCTCCAGCCATACATGGCTTCTGAGCACTTCAGCTGTGGGTAGTCCAAGTTGAGATGTGATATCGGTGGTAATATACACCCTGCGTTTCAAAGACTTAATGCAAAGACAGGCATGTAGAATGTTTCCTCAATAATTTATAGTTGATTACAAGCTGAAATAGTATTTTGATACATTGGATTAAAGAAAATACATCATTACAATTAATTTCCCCTCCCTCTTTTCACTTTTCTTTTAATATTAGGAAGTTCTAAATACCGTGTGTAGCTCACATTACGTTCCTATCCGTCAGTGCTTCCTTAGGCATCTATCTCTATTCTTCAGGCCTCCAGCACATAGATTATAAGGCTTTCCTTGGTGACTCCTCTGGGTCTTTTGTCATTGTGGTAATTCATTTCTTCTCCACATCCAATCTTAATCTCTGCCGCTTCGATTTGAAGACTTCTACTTCAAATAGTTGGCTCTTCATCTTCTTATGAAATCCCCACTTGAAAAGAGTTGAGCGTCTCTTCATATTGTTCACCTGTAAGCCCAGTAGCCCCATTTTCTTTCAGCTTTTGACTTTCTACCTGTTCCAACTCTGATATTTTTTAATGATCTTCCCTGGGTAATCCTTAGACTCTGTATATTACTTTTAAAACTCGGTATCCAAAACCAACCAACATGGCTCTAATGTGGGCCTGAGTAGTGCAGAGACAAGTAGAAGAAATTATGTCCACCATCAAGTACTTGATGGTCCTTTTAATGCATTACCACACAAGGAGGGACAGATGCTGTTGGTAACAGTCTTAACTGATGAGGAAGTTGAGGCTCAGGTAGGTGAAGTAACTTAACAAGGTCCCACTGCAAATTAAGTGGCAGATCTGGGATTCATGCCCAGGTTTGCCAGGTTCTGGAGCTTATATTCATTCATTATATATCATGTCTTCCTTGCCTGATACTTTTCTTTGAATACACCCTTGATCTCGAGGGGCTTTATAGTACTTGACTGATGAATTTGTAGCTTCTGGTCAACAATGATTCTTGAGCTTGTTCTGTTATGTTTCTGTCTTACTGGAATTGTGAAGTCCTTCTGCTAAATTCAGGATACTCCCTTTCAACTCTGCAGATTCCTCTTGAAAGCCAGTAGGACTGCCCTGCCCTGGCCTATTGTAGGGTAATTTGTAGGCAAGAGGCAATGTCTTCAGCTGTCAGGAGTGTCTTTTCAGGAAGGGAGCTTTCTTTCTTGTGGCCTGAGATCTTCAGGATAACTATCAGTTTCCAGAACAAGCTACTTCTCAAAGGCCAGTCAAGGCAAAGTACATTGTTTATCCATGTTTACCTAAAGGCAACAAGTGTGTGTTTTGAGTAGAAGGCAACAAGAAGGGATCCTTGAGAGTGTGTTAAAAATGGATCTTCTCACGAATGAACATTGAAGACATGATACCAAGTGAAATAACCAGTCACAAAAGGACAAATACTGTATGATTTCACTTACAAGAGGTAACTAGAGTAGTCAAATAGACAGACAGAAAATACAGCGGTGGTTGCCAGGAGCTGGGGGAGGGGAGAAATATGGAGGGATCATTAAGTGAGTACAGAGTTTCAATTTGAAAAGATGAAAAAGATCTGGAAATGGATGGTGGTGATGGCTGCACAACATTGTGAATGTCCTTAAAGCCACACCACTGCATGCTTGAAAATGGTGAAAATAGTAGATATTATGTTATATATATTTTACCATAATAAAGACAACTAACCAGATTTTCTATACATGAAGAAAAATAGCTTGCTTATCACGTGTGATCGGAGGTGGTACTGGAGCTAAGTCCCATCCTGGGTTTGAGATCACAATTGTTTTCTGAGGTAGCTTCTCATGAGAAAGTGCATCCTTCACTGAGATGAGGGGAGTTCTTTCTTTTTCTGACAGATTTCTCCATCTAGGAAGTTTTACTTCACACAGATGCCTTTGCCAGGGTGTAAACTACTTTTCCACAGATGTCTGGGGTAGGGAAAGCAGCCTTACCTCCAAGGGATCCAATGAACGTTTGACAACACTTGCTTTTCTGTGGAGATTTTCTTATTCCTTATCCCCCTATCTGAAGGTGTGTCTAGACTTTTCTAAGAAAGAGTGCAGGGCTGTAAGTTCTATTTGGTTGTACCAAAGTAGTTGTAGCCTCTTTGGAGACCTGAATGGGAATTAGATTGAGCACCCGAACCTCTAAGAACATTTGTTCTGTGTTTCATTGATGTCAGTGCCCCCTGACATCCCAGAGTCAGTTATCCAATCTGATGAGTGGGCCATTTTGAGAAACATTCAGCCAGGGTACATAGATTGAGACTCTAACCCATAGGAATTCTCTCTACAGTGCGGTGTTTCATGCCATTGTGGGTGTATTTGCTTATTTGCCCCGTATATTTTCCTTTTCAGGAATCATTAACCAATGGCAACAGGAATCCAAGGATAAAGTGATTTCCCTCCTGTTAACTCACCTGCCTTTGCTGAAGCCAGGAAACCTCGATGCAAAAGTTGAGTATATGAAACTGCTGCCCAAAATCCTGGCGCACTCTATTGAACACAACCAGCACATCGAGGAGAGCAGGCAGCTGCTGTCCTATGCTTTGATACATCCGGCCACTTCGTTGGAAGACCGCAGTGCTTTAGCCATGTGGCTGAACCACTTGGAGGACCGCACATCGACCAGCTTCGGCGGCCAGAACCGAAGCCGCTCAGACTCTGTGGATTATGGGCAGACTCACTACTATCACCAAAGACAGAACTCCGATGACAAGCTCAATGGGTGGCAGAACTCTCGGGATTCGGGGATTTGCATCAACGCCTCCAACTGGCAGGACAAAAGCCTGGGGTGTGAGAACGGCCATGTGCCCCTCTACTCCTCTTCATCTGTCCCCACCACAATCAATACGATTGGAACCAGCACAAGTACAAGTAAGTTCCCAGGAAGCCCGTAAAGCAGTGTGCTTTGGTGACTTGCTGTGTGTGGCATGTCCCACTGCGAATGTCTGCTCTGAGCACCCCATGACCCTGGGAGAGACGGGCCGATGGGAATCGGCTGTGGGAAGGGGATCTTTGCATCCCATACCTGTTGCTCTTTTGACTCTGGAAAGATAAAAATGCTGGGCAGGTAGAAATGAGTGATGGTCCAAATTTGGGTTATAAACAGACTGAAAAATAAATACGTTTGAGAGAAGAGTAAGTGGTGAAAGAAGGAAACTTCCCGTTTCCACGAGTAGAAATGCCTTTTACCCGCATGCCTTTCGCCCTGGAGTTTTTGGATTTGCCAGAACACTGAGTTATGAGTGATTCTCTAAACCTGATTCTAACCCATGGTTAACCAGATGCCCTCATGGGGTTTGTGCATTTTCTTTTTTTTTTTTTTTTTTTCTGTTTTCTTTCTTTCTTCCTTTTTTTTTTTTTTTTCCTTTTTTTCATTTCACCCTGGAATGTTCCCTCCCTTGCACTTTCTGGGTTTTAGCCCCAGTTGTTGGGGGCACTTTTCCTCCTGACCAGGGAAGTAGGTTTGCTAACTTGAGAATGCTGCTCTGTGCTGTGGCCTTTTCTCACTCCGCCTCACCTAGGAGAGGCGGGTCAGGAACCGTTCTGCAGAAAGGGAGAGCAGAGGACAGCTTTCTGCTCTTTTGACCACTAAGGCAAAGTACCCTGCTCGCAGCTGGGACTGGGGCTGGGAATCCTCTGTATGGCTCCCCACTTAGGCTGAGCAAAGTGACAGACGTGCCATTTGTGCTTCTGTAAAGTGACAGTATGGGAGGGGGGCCTGTCATTGAACAGAAATCATCCATGCTACTTGCGTGTGTTCGTGAATACAGTGTCTGCAGTGAGATAACTTTCTCAGTGGAAAGCTTTTGTGGTTAGACCTTACGTGCCTGTCAACATGCAGGAACCCCCAATTAAAAGATCTGAGAGTATTAAGAATTAGCGGTGACAGCTTCTTGGCCTCTACCTCCACTTGGATCTTTTTGCTAATGGGCCCTTTTAAATGGCTTTCTCAAATACATAGGAGTGTCGAATTATAACTACGTTAATTGAAACAGGACCTTAGTGGAATAACCGAGGAAATACTTAAGATACTGCATTCATAATGCTACAAAATGAGATTTTTAATTCCTTTTTTCTCTATTTTTACACTGAGATATTGATAACTAGTACATTTGGGGAATTAAGTGATTATTGCATCATTAATTTATTATGTAAGAGGTTCTGAGGACAGTCTGTTTCACAGACTAGTAATCCGGGGAACAGTTTCACTAGCTTGTGTGTGACAAAGAGTGATGGCTGGGACTGTTAAAGCAGACACATGTAGGCTGGATGACAGAGCTTTTTGGCCCAAGTTTCCTGGGTTAGGGACAGAATCTAGTAATTGTTACAAAACTCTTTGATAGGTGGGAGAGATGTGAGCTCCAAGCTGCCTGCCCTCTCAGAACTTGGTCTTTTATATTTTAAGGGGTTGAATTTTATGTCACTTGTCTTCAAGTTATTCTTGGGTCATCATATTTCTGTCTCTACTGATTTACACATTCAGGGCTGTGTCTTGACAAGATGTGTACATTCAAGATGGTTATCAGATTGTAGTCAATGGGTACTTTCCTTTTTTCCTGGGGCCTTCCAGCCTACAGAGCGGTGGTGATGCAGAAATGACTGTCATGGCCTCCCAGATCTCTGGGTCCCTGTGTAGTACTTGCAATTGCAGGGCATTGCAAGGACTTTGACTTTTGCTCTCAGATCTCTGGGTCCCTGTGTAGTACTTGAGCAGAAAAAGAATTGAAGGTTTAACGAGGTAACTAGATTACATATGTCAGGAAGAAGAAAGGGGTTGGAGCCCTGTTTCAGAGCATTGGCAAAGAAATCTTAGATCTGTCTTCCAGCAAGTTTCATGCAAACACTTAGGCCATGTCAACACTTGTATTTCAATATCTCTTTAACAAAACATGAATGTCATTGCTTCAGTCTTCTGCATCGTCAATGGTGGTTAAATTGTGTTTGTCAAAACTGCCAACTTTTGGGTCATGCATTCACTTGTGCCTCTATTAAATATCTCCTGAGCACCTGGGAGGCAGTTTGACAAAACGGAAAGGACAGGAACCTTGGTGTCAATGCCCTGCTAAGTCCAAATCTCAGATCTACAGTTTGCTAACTACAGCTTGGCCAAGTTACTTAACCTCTCTGATCAAGGTCCTCACTTGTACAATGAACATTTGTGATACCCATCTTTGAAGGACTGTGGTGAAGGTACTTTAGATTACACATGTAGATGCCCAGCGCTGGTCAGAGCTGGCAACAGGATCTGCTAAGTGAATCAGTGAGAATGGGAAAGACAGTGAGGAGCAAAGTGCTAACACTGAGCCCAGAGTCTGTGCCTGCATTTGCACCTTCTGGTTGTCATCTGATGAAGCACCTTTCCAGAGCCTAGGGCCATGCAGAGTAGACTAGGTGTCCTTGAGTATGCTGTGGCTTTTGACCATTTCACCGCAGTAGAAAATGGATTGGACTGAAGGCTCCAGGATCTCTTCTATTGCACTAAAGAGCTACATGTCTTCTTTCGTTCAAAATGGAAAAAGATATCTACACAAAGCAACATAATTTATAAATCATAGTAAGAGAACTGAGATCATTTAGTGCTTCGCATTTTCAAATTATCAGCCACATCAAGGACAGCTAATGAAAAGAAACTAACTAGAAGACAACCTCCTTACACAGTTTTTGGGTTTTAATCTTGGTTTATTCCACTAACGTTTGGTTCCCTTGGTCATTATGCTCCAGCAAAGTGCCTTAGCATTTGTGGCCTCCTCCCTGTGTGGATTCTGCATCGTTCAACTGCACTGAAAACACTATCCACTTTCTGGGTACCGAGTACTGTGTTTGAGTCTGTGGAAAATATAAAGAAGCTTAAGGAAAGTGATTCACTTTCAGGGAACCTATAATATAACAAGAGAAAGAAGGTATATCAATCAGTCTCACAATTAAAAATGAAATATCTTCTTTTAGCCAGACTAATCTGCAAAAATTGTGCATAAAAACCCATGCATTACATAAAAACGCAGTTAAAAAAAATAACAGCTGCCATAGGGCGATACAGGATTGTGTCAACTGAATGGGGGGTCTGTACTGTAAGCACTGTGAATGTTTGAAATGGAAAGATTCTTGTGAACGGCAGGGTCAAGAAAGCTTTTGCAAGAAATGGGGCAAGTAAGCTATGATGGAGATGGCAGGAGTGGGGGGACCAAGGGTAGGGACATTCATTGCGAGCAAAAGGGTGGAAGTTATAGTGAGCACGCAGGGTTGGAAGACAGTGAAGAAGAAGGAAAGGTTCACGAAGGAAAAATAGCTCGTGAAAGAAAGCAATAAAAGTAGACAGGGAGGGGATCTGAGAGCTCTAAAGAGGCCAGCCATAACACCATCTGTATGACAGTGATATGAGCAATGCTGTAAGGGGGCCTGGTCTGCTATGTGCACGCCAGATGAATGACAAGGGATGACGACAACATCAGTGAGTTTCAAAGGTATCATGGGGATAGGAACAGGCATGGAGCAGAAGAAATGGATGCTAGAAACGTTCCTAGGTATAATTATTAGAATTAGGATTCAGTATTGACTTTGGACATACATTACAGATTCATTTATTTTTTCATTCATTCACTTAGGAAGTGTTTATTGAGTAGCTACTATATGCTTGATCTACTCGAGGCACTCGGTGCGTCAGCAGACCAAAGATGCTCTCCCTTGTGGAGTTGCGTCTACACTATTATAGTATATGAGGAAATTATATAGTGTGTTAGAGATTGATAAGTGGCATGGAAATAAGAAACAGAGTAGGGTCAGTAGGATCAGGCCTAGATGGTGAGGTGATTATAGTAATAAATAGGGTGGTCAGGGTAGACCTCATCGAGAAGGTGATGTGTGAACAAAGACTTGAAGGAGGTAAGGGGGTTAGCCAAGTGAGAGTCTGGGGGAAGAACAGTCCAGCCAGAGAAAAAGCTTGAGCAAAAATCCCAAGATCTTTTCCCAGCTTGCTGGGGAAAAGCAAGAAGACCAGGGGCTAAAAGAGAGTGACATAGACAGTGGTGGAGCTTGCAGAGGTAACAAGGAAAGACAGATCCTATGGGGCATTGCAGGGCATTGCAAGGACTTTGACTTTTGCTCTCAGTAAACCAGGAAGCCATTGGAGGGTTTTTGGCAGACGAAGGATGTGACCTTACATTTTAAAGGGATCCCTTTGGCTCCTGTATTAAGAATAAGCTATACAAGGGCAAGGACAGAAACACAATGACCAGTTAAGAGGCTATTGCAGTAATCCAGGCAGGAGGGTGCTGACTTTGCCTGGGGTGGCTGAAGAAGAAGGGGGAAAAGTGGTCAGAATCTAGATCTATTTTGGAAGTACAGTAAGTGGCATTTCCTGACAAAATAAATGAAGAGTGTAAGGGAAAGGATTCAAGAATGACTCGAAAGTTTTTGCTTCTGCAACTGGAAGGATGGAGAACATTTCTATTTATTAAGTTTGAAGGTAAGATTTGGAGTTGTGTCATCTGTGATGAATCTGTGTGTCCATTCGACAATCGGAGGTGTCTAGTAGGCATTTGGATGTATGAGTATGTAGTTTGGGAGAGAGGACCAATCCGAAGATAGACATTTGGGAGTTATTAGCACATGAGTAGCATTTAGAGCTATGAAACTGAGTAAGATTACCAAACCAGAGATGTCAGTAGAGAAGAGGACCAAGGACTGAGCCTGGGCGCTTCAACATGAAGGCTGGGGAAGCCGAGGACAAAGCAGAAGAAATGCAGGAGAAACCATTGAAGTAAGGAAAAACTCAGGTGTGTGTATGTCTTACAAGGCGAATGAAGAACATGTTTCAAGGGGAAAAAGTGATCAAGTGAGTAAAATTCTACTGACGTGTCTACTAAGGTGAGGACCAAGAATTAACCCCTGGATTTATCAAGAAGGTATATTAGAGGTAAATTGGGGAGGTACTTCCCAGATGGTAGGCATTTGGGGGCTGAAGAAAGTTATGTTAGTGATTCCAAAGAGATAAAAGGCAGGATAGGGAAAGAAACTAGCTACAAGCTCCAATCTTGGATGTGTGTTGACTTTGAGAAGGTGCTAGAACATTTAGATGGAGAAAAATGATGTTTAGAGGGCATTAAAAACAGATGATGGTGCCATGCAGAGTTTTAGAAGGGATCAAGATGAGGCTAAGAGTGGGAGGCAAAAACTACACCCTAATATAACAACAATCAACCAATTTTCATCCATTTAAGCAGACTCAAGGGTACCTTTTTATTAGTTGCAGATGTTAAATTAAGTGAGATCACACAGGACTTTTGGACCTTCTCTTCCATAATAAAGAGACAAATGGTTTGGGACAGCAGAGAAGTTGATTAAACACTTAGGGTAGCATCAAGGTGTTTCAGAAGAGAGGGAAGAATGTAATTTTCAGTACCTCACTCTCCTCGTAAGGCTACTCAGGGTCTGGTTACTGAAAGCAAGAATGTACAGATTCTTCATCATGAGCCCATGGGACCAGAAAGGACCAAGGTATTGGCTGTCACAGACTGTGCACAAATCTTAGTCAACTTTCTTTTGGCCATTATAAGCAATTCCAAGGGTAAGGTGCATAGAACCTGGCTTAGCATCTCTACGTTTGCTTCCTGTCTGAAGTCTGCTATAGAAAAAGCACACCATTAGAAAAAGACCATTCGGGAAAAGTATCTCCTGGATTTCTTAAGAGCCCACAGAATCCCCTTGTGTGGAGGTCAGTGCCACCTCCATTACCCCGGACTGCCTTTCTAGCCAGTTTCTAGTCCTCACTGGCGGAGTTTGACCTGGAATGAAACTATGTGCTGTAGTTACAAATGAAAGGAAGATCATTGCGATACTTGATTTTTCTTCACATTCTTTACATTTGCTAGCCAGCCTGGTATGAGGCAAGAACTCTGAAACTTTGGGTAACAAAAATTATATTCCACTTAAACTGCCTGCTTCTACAGTCTCATGGTACAGCTTGGAACCTTCGCATTTCTTTTATTAGTCTCAATTGATTTTTCTGATAATGAAAACCATACATTAAAAAAATTTGGTACTGTAGGTCATCAAAAAGTAAATTAACAGTAATAGCACACAACTGCATATTGTTTACTACATGCTGGGTACTGTTCAACACCTTTTACATAAATATCAACTCATTTAATCCTCATAACCTCTCCGATGTGGGTATTATTGTTATCGCCATTTGACAGATGAGGAAAATTGAGGCACAGAGAGGCTAAGTAACTTGCCCAGTGTCACAGACCAACAAAGTGGATGAATTGGGGTTTGAACCCAGGCAGTCAGGCTATGAAGTCTGGCTCTGGACTTGAGGACACATGCCAGTCCCTCTTAATCCTATCCTCGGAGATTGGCTCAGTTACTAGCTAGTAGACCCTTGTTTGACTCTGAAGTTGTCCCTACGTGGGCCAGCCTCCCTTGAATCAGGGTTCTCCACAGCACACAGATGTAAGACTCTGCCCAAATTGCACCCCAGGTGCACTGGCTTTGCACTGACCCATCTATTTCAATATTAGCCCTTGGCGTTCTATGCCACTATTCTTGGTTCACAAGTTTGCCTCCCCTTCCCAATCACAAATTCCTTGGGGACAAGAGTTGTCTCCTTTATCCCTCTTTCCTGGCACCTGGAAAGAACACTGTGTGGCTCAAAAAGTCACCGAAACTTGGGAGATGGCAATTTTCTGGCATCCGTCCAGCTGCCATTCTCCTGTGGCAGAGTGTCTCTGTTAGATAATGGCTGTCTCTTGCTAAGGCCAGATGTGGCCTCCAAATCCTCCTCAATATGCCCCTCAAGGCAGCCACTATAATTCAATAAGAGATGGCATGTGAACTGAAGCCTGTCTGCCCGCCTTGCCATAAATGTTTGCTGAACAGTAGGAACTTAATAAATTCCTGGGCTCACTAGGCAGATGTTCACGAAGTTAATGAATTTCCAAAATAAACGAGAAGACGTCTTTGGGAATTCACTAAGTATTTGGTGATAATATTGGTCATTTAGCCTTCTGTCATAATCCTCATAGTGACATTTGTTGTTGCTCTTGCTTTTTTTGTGTGTGACTTATTTTACCAACTAGGTCTCAATACTAACAGACTCTTAATAACATACTGTGATCTTGATTGTGGCGGCAGTTATATGAATTTATTCATGTGAACAATGCCCTAGGGTTGTGCACAAATTCATACGCCCTCCCCACCCCCCACCCCCCAAAATCAGCGTATGATCAGATCTGCTGAGATCTGAGTAAGGTCTACCATAGTCTCATTAATTGTATCATGTTAATGTCGAGTTTCTGATTTTGATACTGCCCTATAGTTAGATAAAATGTCACCTTCGGGGGAACTGGGAGATGGGTACATGAGACCTCTCTAGTATTTTTGCTGTTTCTTGTAAATCTATCGTTGCTTGAACATTAAAAGTTAGAAAACAAAAACCAGTGAGGCATCCAGTGCCTGGATATTTCTTGGGCTTTCTTTGGTCCTTGTTATTTGGCCTTCTGGGAATGTGGAGGTTCCGTCCATTTATGGGAAAGATGGTTACTAGGTGCCATGGAACCAATACCTGAAACAAAACTACTCCAGCAGGAAAGATGAGGAGCAAGGGTTGTGGATCTCAGGGCAAGTGGCTCCTTTGGAGAGCCCTGACCTGCCAGTTGGAAAAACCCCTCCAAGTTCATCAACTGACCCCTTTAGCCAGGGCCAGCTCCTTCAGAGATACCTGTTTGGTTCAAGAAGTCCTTTGCCCACTGCCCTTCACTTTTCTTTTTTTCTCCTTTTTATTTTTTTTAATGTTTATTTATTTTTGAGAGAGAGAGAGAGAGAGCACAGGCAGGGGAGGGGCAGAGAGAGAGACAGAATCTGAAGCAGGCTCCAGGCTCCGAGCTATCAGCACAGAGCCTGACACAGGGCTTGAACTCACAAACCATGAGATCATGACCTGAACCGAAGTCGGATGCTTAACTTACTCCCCCCACCCCATGAGAGCCTCTGCAGGCTAAAACTCTCGGAGTACTGATTGGCGGGCAGGTGCGAATGATCTCACAGTTCAGGAGTTTTAGCCTGCGGAGGAGGGAGAGAGAGAGAGAGAGAGAGAGAGAGAGAGAGACTGAGAGAGAGACTGAGAGAGAAACTAAGCCACCCAGGCGCCCCAACCCTTCACATTTTCTTACAAGACCAACAGCCACTTCAAATTCATTCCAGTCAGTCTGCAAAAAACTAAGAGAACCCAGATAGTCAAGGGAAAGAGAGACACCATTCAGCTTCAGGTAGCCCTGACAAGAAGAGAGGTCTTGTGAGTGGCCTCTTGGAAACTGAAACGGAAGGGCAAGGCCTGCAGACCCTGATTCTTTTTTGCAGGCGGCAGGTCTCCCCCATCCTAAGCCTCTGGTGTCATTGGGAGTTCCTTTTAGATCTTCATGGAATTATTTTGTCTTTTACCAGCAGACTTTCTGGGTGGAAAATTTCTTTCTCCCCCAAATCCAGCCAACCTGGCTTGTAACTGAAAAATTCCATTATTTCCTTAACCCCTCATTTGCTCTTCAAAGAGGTAACTCTAGTTGCTTTGCTTCCTTTGAGATGCATTTGTAACAGCTGGCATGAGATATTTTTAGCTTCAGCTTCCTTCCCCTTCAGGGGAAACTTTTTTAAGCGTGGCCCTGGCCTTCTTGATACTACAGTGTGAAGGTGGCTCAGCGAGATCTCAGAGGACCTGATATGGCCACTACCTAATCCTCCCTTTCCAAGAGTCCAGAGTTTTTACAGGACTGTGCTCTTCTTCACCACGCTTCGTGTTTGGTTTTGGGGGCGTGGGGAAGAACAGTCGAAAAAACACCATAGTAAGCAGGAAGTCTGCTCATTTATTTTGAGTCAGCAGAGATCCTACTGCTTGGGAAAAGTCAAAGACCTCAGGAGCCATGCGCCTTGGGTCATGAGGCTGTGCCATCCGTCCCCTATCCAGGAGGATTTTTTTAGACCCTAATGACAGTGAGCGTTGTTAATAAACACTAGATGAGTGCCAGAGGAAGGCGGTTGTCTTCTAATTCTCTATCGTAATTGAAAAATAGGATGGATTCTGGCTGGAATAAAGGACTTAGATTGGACTAGCCCAGAAGAGGGAAGGAAGGAGGAAGAAATGAATAACATGGCTTCTTTAGGACTTTTTGAGCCCTGTAGTCTTATGATTTCTATTATTTCACAAGATTCAAAGTCATAGTCTAATAGCGGCTACTCCACACACACACACACACACACACACACACGCGTGCACAATTGGACAAAAAAAAAAACTTTTAATCTTGCAGTTATTTTTTTTTTCTTTTCTCACTTTTAAGATTTCCAGGGACAAACTCAGGTTACCTTAAAGAAAGACATCATGATGTAGCATATCTGTATCTACATATATATATCTACATATCCATACCTATATATATCTGTATGTATATACTTTGACATCTTTAATATCAAGCAAATTAAACCCTTGAATTTCATGGTTTCAAGTGAGGGTAAATCTTAGTGGCAGTGATTACTGTCAATTTGGGGTATATTTTGTAACTCTTAAACACTGCACATATCATTCCTGCCACCCCCATTCTCAGCATTCTATTAGATAAAGTATGGTATCTGAGTATAGGAAATCTCAGAAAGTCAATTAAGAGAAGGATATGGAGATGGAGAAGCAAGGAAGACAGGGAGTTCCAAAATCTGGAAAATGCTGTATAAGATTTTTGTGGATTGGAGAAAGGCTGAAACTCCTAACATACCCTGGAGTAATCATTCTTTGCCAAAAGTCTGGGCCATTTCCATAGATGAATTCCACGGCTAGAATTAGAGAAACCAATGGGAGCACAGGGTTTGCTTTAGAGATTTGTTTCACAGCCAACCTTGCTGAGATGCACCCTTTCAGGAAAGCCCAGCAAATCCATATGGAGCTAAAAGATGCATAGCAGATTATTTTATACTTCAGTCTTCTGCCTCACACAGGAAATGAT
This sequence comes from Prionailurus bengalensis, assembly GCF_016509475.1. Lineage (NCBI taxonomy): Eukaryota > Metazoa > Chordata > Mammalia > Carnivora > Felidae > Prionailurus > Prionailurus bengalensis. The sequence continues at coordinate 102,748,685 of NC_057355.1, forward strand.
AAGGCCAAGGGCATGTTAGATATTCAGTATGGGAGAATAAATGATGAGGCAGTTTTCCATCAAGATCAAGAACAGATGCTTTGGTTTTCAATTGCAGCTCACCCATGATTAAATGCATGGTGATGGACAAGTTACTTGACCTCTAAAGCTCCTTTCTTCATCTATGAAATGGGAATAAGTTTCAGTGGGGGACCTCTTAACTGACTTGATCAGGATATGTTGATTGTCATGACTGTTTAAAGCAAGAAATCATAAAAAAGGAATAAGACCGTAAATATTAAAGTGTGAAGATGTACATTCATATGCTGTTTTTGTATAGCATGGTGGACCTTTCTTTGAGGATACGGGTCCTGACTCTGGCTGCTGTATGTCTTCCCTGCATAATTCACACCCTTGATGCACTATTGTCTGTGATTTCTTCAAAATGGAGCAAGAGTTTGTAACCATTTTCAAAAAAAATCAGAGCACAGACTCTTTCTAGTTTTTTTTCTTTTTATCATTTAGCTTATAGTTTTTCTGAATTCAACACGAGGTTTTTTTTAATGTTTATTTATTGATTGATTCTGACAGAGAGGCAGACAGACAGACACAGTAGGGGAGGGGCAGAAAGAGAGAGAGAATCCCAAGCAGGCTCTGCGCTATCAGCACAGAGCCCAACACGGGGCTGGAACTCATGAACCGTGAGATCATGACCTGAGCCAAAATTAAGAGGCAGACGCTTAATTGACTGAGTCACCCAGCAGTCCCTCAACACTAGATTTTTAAGCAAAATAACGACTGTTTATTTCTAAAGCTTGTAACAAAGTTTTTGTGCGATTAACTTTTTTATAATTCATATGTCATCATTCGTTTTTTTAAAATTTTTAAAAGATTTTTTAAAGTTTATTTATTTATTTATTTTGAGAGAAAGAGAGAACAAGGAGGGGCAGAGAGGGAGGGGGGCAGAGGATCCAAAGCGGGCTCCATTCTCAGAGTAGAGAGCCCAATGTGGGGCTCAAACTCACAAACCGTGAGATCATGACCTGAGACCAGACACTTAACTGAGCCACCCAGGAGCCCCTGTCATCATTTGTTATACCTTTTCAAATGTTACACTTACAGTAAGTACAACCAGCATAAATGGGTCTGGGAACAAGTTCAGTGGACAATGTTCAATGGTACACCTGCAAGTCCACTGGTGGGTGCAGAAGTGCACAATTGAATTTCAGTCCTTGAAGAGCTAGTGCACCATGGGCATCAAGGAAGTAGTCTAAAGGGAAAAGAGAGTACTGGTTGGTCCAGCAAGTTAGTTAAAGTGAAGCTGAGTTGAGAGCTTCTTAGAGTTGTTTCGAGGATTTAATGAGAAATGTGTGTCAAGCAGTTGCCAATAGGAGATGCTCAACCATCACTAGCCCTCATTCTTATTATTTCTGCACTGGTTGTTAATGCTGACATAGTAAGAGTGACTTCTTTCACCAGCCCACGCTCTGCAGTAAATGAGGGTGAAATAGGCTCCCTGGGGCAGCCCTATGACAAAGCTACTCCTATATGCTAACCTGAAATCAAGATACTTTGACTCAGCTCCATAAAGAGCCAGACTTCCACAAAATCAGTATTCCCATAAGGGTTGTTCCAAATGATATATCTTATCAAATGACTTAAAATGGACCAGAAAAAACAAAAAACAAAACAAAACAAAACAAAACAAAACAAAACAAAAAAAACAGAGTAGAGCAGTAACAATTTGCCGTTGCTCTTTGGGATTTATTGCTAACAAGAATGATTTTTTTTAATTAGTGATAAGTGTAAGGATATTATTCAAATTTATAAAAATGATCCTTAATGAACAGAATTGGATTGAACAGAGATATAATGAGGCTGTGCACATAGACACAGGCCAGGGAAGTGTGGCCAGTCCCCAGAGTTCAAAATGTTTGGAAGAAAAAGAATGTGCCTTGGTGAAAAGAGCAATGGATTAGAAAAGTCACTCCACTTCTAACTTAGTGTGTGACCTTGCACTCATGGGGACTCCCACTTCTCCATTGAGGCATGAGGTTGGATGACCCCTAAGGAGCCTTCTTAGTGCTCTCAGCCTGTGCTTCTAAGGCGGAAGCTGATGAGTATACAGTGCTGCTACCTTGCAATGAGCAGGAGAAGGAGGGCGCGATGCCAGCAGATGTACTGGACTGATGTAGGAGAAGGGGCACCTGCCGAAGCTCCCGGTGGGGGAGGGGTCCCCTGATATACTCGGCACTAGTTACACGCTTCGTGAGAATCGGATATGATTTTGGTCCCCATGATTGTTGAAAGAATGTGAACACCTACAATTACTGCTAACTGGAATGTGGACCTGGAAAGTCTGGCAGACCAGGCTTGCAGGGAACCACTTCTCACTCTGTCTTTTAAATTTTTTTTTTCAACGTTTATTTATTTTTGGGACAGAGAGAGACAGAGCATGAACCGGGGAGGGGCAGAGAGAGAGGGAGACACAGAATCAGAAACAGGCTCCAGGCTCCGAGCCATCAGCCCAGAGCCCGACGCGGGGCTCGAACTCACGGACCGCGAGATCGTGACCTGGCTGAAGTCGGATGCTTAACCGACTGCGCCACCCAGGCGCCCCTCACTCTATCTTTTAAAGTGAGTACCATGTTAGTGCCATGTGTCACCTATTAAAAATTTATATATATATATATAGAGAGAGAGAGAGAGAGAGAGAGAGAGAGAGAGAGAGAATGAAAAAGATATGAAGATGTTACTGAAGAAAGAGAGAGAAGAAAGATCTCCTAAAAGAAAAGACAGGATGATTTAGCCTAGAGTAGTAATAATGCTAAATAAGGAGTGATTTGATCATTTAGAAGGATATTAAAGTATATTAATGGGAAGGGCACTATCCTGAGTTCCTTGACCTCTGCCATATAGAAAGAAAAGAAAATTGGCAACAGTTACAGGTCAAGATGTTGGTGATGATAAAACACTCCAGAGCATGTCACAATTACAAATGTGGATTCGCTATCCTTTCTGAGTTCAAGAAAATACGTCAGAGGATCAACAGTTTCAGTTGCCTGGAGCCTGCATCACAGGCCATCTGAGAGCCACTCTTGTTCTATGGTTGTGGCATCATCGTGGTGAGATTCTTCTGGAGGAAAAGTGGACTGTGTGAAGGTTCTTTTGTTTTCAAAGATCTGATAAACATTCGATGTGTCACTGGTCTTATTTCTGTGCTATTAAGTCAAACAGAGGGAGCAGGGACATGAGGCTTGGGGCTCTGTCAAAAGCTACTATTCATTTTGGATTAAAACATACATACACACACACACACACACACACAACAACAACAACAACAATTTTTGCTGTACCCAAGTCAAAATATAGACATGCATGGGGAGCCTGGGTGGCTCCATCGATTAAGCGTCCAACTTCAGCTCAGATCATGATCTCATGGTTCGTGGGTTCTAGTCCCGCATTGGGCTCTGTGCTGACAGCTCAGAGCCTGGAGCCTGCTTTGGATTCTGTGTCTCCCTCTCTTTCTCCCTCCCCTGCTCATGCTCGCTTGCTCGCTCTCTCTCAAAAATAAACATTAAAATATATATATATATATATATATATAGAGAGAGAGAGAGAGAGAGAGAGAGAGAGACATGCACCCCTCAGTGCCAGTTTCCTGAGGAGCAGCCTCTGAGTGGTGTCCATGGATGGCGATAACACCCAACATGATCTTTCAGAGTCCAGAAGTTCGGCTTCTCAGCAGAAGAGGGTTGGTAGTGGCAACGATTAAGACACTGAGCATACTTGGGATGCCTGGGTGGCTCAGTCAGTTGAGCATCCGACTCTTGGTTTCAGCTCAGGTCATGATCCCAGAGGTGGGGGGATCAAGCCCTGCATTGGACTCCTCACTGAGCATGGAACCTGCTTGAGATTCTCTCTCTCCCTATGCCCCTCTCCCCCACTCACGCTCTGTCTAAAATAATTTTTTAAAAAGACACTGAGCATACTGTGCTAATCTTGCTAGCATCAAGATGAAGCATAAGGGAGAGCATATAATATAGACTAGTTTCATTTGGTGGCTATATTTTTAAAAGTTGCTTGAAATGATCTTTATTTGAATCAAGCCATTTTTCCATTGACTAGAACTATGATTTGGGGCATGCATTATCTTGGTTTCTAATTAATCTTCATTGGCAGGAGCTCTTAAAATTAGGCTAAGGTCCTCAGTTCCTGAGAGTTTCTATCAAAGTCAATAATCTATAAAGCATTGTAAGATAACAAATTATTGAAAGGATTTCATCGGGTGATTTTTTTTTTTTTTTGCAATGTGTATAATAGTCCTCTGATTAGTAAATTGGAATTCCTTAGGTGGCTTTAACAAGTCCCATCTCTGTGGCATTGAATGGACAGAGCAGGTGGTACCTAAATCCCACCTCAGGCTGCATTTCTGAATGTGGAGATTGCAGTCTTCCTGACTACTTTCAGGAATGGGAGAGATAGCTTGCTGAGGAGAGATGTTGACGAGAAGGCTTGGCTAGAGTAATGCCTGGGTCTGTATCCACTGGGTGCAAAGGGAGAATGTTCAAGACTGCAGCATGCTTGGGAAGTTGGAAGAGTTTGGGGGTAGTCATCAGGCCTCAGGGAGTTATGTTGTGAGAAAGGGAATTACTCACACATGTTCATCATTATCCAAGAAATCATTCTGTGCCTGTGATATTGTTATTAACTCTGCTAGTTTAGCAGGATAATTTAAATATCCCAACTGAATGTTCTACCTAAGTATCATTCGAAAAGCCAGAGCTCCCCACAAGTACAATAATGGCGTCTTTGGGTAACTATGACCACATGTGTACATTTCTTTACTTTTGGCAACTAGCTCCAAATTCACCTGGAATCTCAAAAAACTGTGTGCTCAGCCCCAGAGTCGGGGTTTTTGATTCCCCAAAGCACCTCTACTTTGGGTATGAGGCTGACAACGTGATTGAAGCCAGCCAGTCCCTAAGTCTGGATCTGAGCTGCAGACCCTAAATTCAAGGTAAGTCTTAGGTGCATAGCTCACTGTCGCTGAGGAATAAGTATTGTCAATAATCAGAGAGGGTAGATGTGTGGCTTGAAGCCTTTCTTTTCAATCTGTGAGATTTGTGAAAAAGAATTGAAAGCTTTGTACGGTCACAGTTCTCTCCCTAATTTTCTGTTGGTGATCTCTCTCTCTCTAGCTAGAGACAGCTGCATAATTTTTATTTGCTTTTAGAGTTATTCTCTTGCTCCTCTTCCCCAGCCACTCAATCTGTATGCAGTTCTGAGAGCAGGCTAATTATGGGGTACTGGAGAAGCAGTTGCTCAGAGAAAAGCTCTTTAAGCATTCGACCAGGACGGCTTGATGCCGAGGTCACGCTCGTGACCCTCTCCTCATTCACGTCCACACGTCTGCGTGGGAGCCGCCTTCCGTCTTTTTGCAGTTGCAAGAACAAACTTTTTAGAAAGGTCAACACAAGAAATAAGTGCTTTTTCCAAAAGGACAGAGCAAGTAGAGGATTTCACATTTACTTCTTGGGTCTTCACTCTGGAAAAATAGCCACAAAGTGGCCAAGAGAAAAGATATGCTCCTCTCCTTGACCAAGGCTTGGGATTTTTGGCTCTTCCTGCAATGGCTTAGGAGCAAGACGCTTTATACAGTCAGTGGTCGAATCCTCAAACTGTTGTGACTCCAAGCAAAAAGGCTGCTAAGATTCCTTGGCCCAGGAGATTGCTTTTGCTTGCAAGTTGTTGTTTTCAACTCCACTTCATCTCAATGAGTAAATGGTTTACTTCCAGAGACACTAACCCTGTGAGACACTCTGCCACCCTAGCTGGTATGGACTGAGAGAAACAAAGCACTTGCAAGGATAGTTCGTTAAGAATCCTGACTTGGTGGGGGGGAAAAGAATCCTGACTTTGGAGAAGAAGGGTACAGAGGAACACTTTCCCCTCTGCCTCTCCCTTTTTTTAGACCAGCTTAGACTCAGCCCCTTGGAATCATCCAGATTGGCAAAGATTTGAATGGACCCTTGGCTGAGCTGTTGGAACTCTAGGAAAAACCTGCTTGATACCCGAATTTCTCTTCAACCTAATGAATCCGTAGAATCCCAATGCCAGGACTACCCAATTGGAACTTTAGTGGAATTTCTACCTCAGACCAATTTATGATGATTGTGAGGAATCCCACTGGGAATCCTATCTCTGGGCCCATCATAGAGTGGCATTGGGGGTCTTCCTTCAGTGCTGGAGAAGTTTGATTCTAGGATTGAAGGGAGAGTTGGGGCAGATGACCCCACACTTCTCAACATTCCCTCCTTGCTTATACTCTCGTTAACTCAAGAACATGTGCTGGGGGCACAGATCTAGCAGGGTCACTAATATACTAGGTGGCAGAATCAGAGTCCAGAAAGATCTCAGACAATATCAAGTTATGGTTCAGAGCACATGTTTTGAAGTCAGACCAACCTGGGTTTCAATCCCATTTCCACTGATTACTAGCTGTGTGACCTTGGAGAAATGCCTTAGCCTCTCTTGGCCTTGATTTCCTTATATTAAAAAGAGGGGAATAGAGGTGCCTGGGTGGCTCAGTTGGTTAAGCGTCTGACTTCAGCTCAGGTCATGATCTCGCAGTCAGCGAGTTCAAGCCCTGCGTCGGGCTCTGTGCCGACAGCTCAGAGCCTGGAGCCTGCTTCAGATTCTGTGTCTCCCTCACTCTCTGCCCCTCCCCTGCTCATGCTCTGTCTCTCTATGTCTCAAAAATAAATAGAAACATTAAAAAAAAATTTTTTTAAAGAGGTGAATAATCGCCACCCCATGAGTGATTGTGAAAGTCCTCTTGGTGTTTTTTCTTGAAGATACCCTTACTGGAGGCTTCTACCTTCCTATTTCAGTCCTACTCCACAAACTTGTTCTCCTTCAGTTCTAGGAAATTTTCTCAAATTTTAAAAATATTTTCCTCTCATTCATTTTCTGTCTTTTCTTTTTTAGGAACTCCTTTTAATCACATACTAGCTCTTCTCTAATGATCTTGTAATTTCCTTAACTTTTCCATTCCTATTTCCAATTTTTTGTCCTACTTTCTAGGTGATTTCTTTTTTTTTTTTTAATTTTTTTTCAACGTTTATTTATTTTTTGGGACAGAGAGAGACAGAGCATGAACGGGGGAGGGGCAGAGAGAGAGGGAGACACAGAATCGGAAACAGGCTCCAGGCTCTGAGCCATCAGCCCAGAGCCTGACGCGGGACTCGAACTCACGGACCACGAGATCGTGACCTGGCTGAAGTCGGACGCTTAACCGACTGCGCCACCCAGATGCCCCTTTCTAGGTGATTTCTACAACTTTATCTTCCAAACCTATTATACAATTTTTAATCTCTATCATATTTGCAAATTGCAAGAGTTCTTTCTTGTTCTTTGAATGTTCCTTTTTCTGTTGCATTATGTTCTTATTTCATGGATGCAGAATCTTTGCTAATAGCTCTGAAGACATTACAGTTGAGTTTTGGAGTCTTTCTTTGCTCCCAACATTGTGCTTCCTTAGAGTTTCTTTTTCTGTTTGTTTTGAACCCTGTCTCTCAAGCAAGAGTCCTTTCACCTAATGGGAAGGCACCAGAACCTTATATGTGTGAATTTTACCACAGAGAGATCGGGTAGGGATGTGGCCTGGCTGCTTTTGTTGAGGGCTCACACAGTATACCAGCTGTACTTCCTTCTCATGGATCAGTCCATTTCCCCTAGAATCCTTGTCTCCTCCTGGAAGATTCAGGCCTGGCTGCCAGAGTTCTGGGGGCTGTTAGGAGAATGGTGCTAAGATGCTTAGTTTTATGGGATTGGGGAGAGAATCTAAGGGTCTCCTTGTGCCTTAGACATACTTTCTACCAAACCTCCTATTTTGGCCCCCTCCCTGCCTTCAGAAGTACCTGGACTCTGAATCCCCAACTTCTTGGGACTTCTGCGGCATGAGTGGTCATACTCCCCCCTCCTGTGGACATACATGTCCTCTTTCTTTGGTCTGCTGAGTCAGTTATCCCATGTCCTTCTGTTTCCAGCTTCCAAAATGACTTGAGTGGACTGGTGATACCCACTGTCTTCTGCTGTCCTCTCTCCCGAATTCTTTTCCTTATGGGTTTATGCATTTGCTGTCATTTTAGTGAGTTTCCAGAAGGAATAGAGGAACATCTGCATAAATTAGAAGTCTATTTTAATTTGCTTACTTGTTTAAGATCTATCTCCTCCACTTGAATATAAAACCCAAGAAGTCAGGGGCCTGGTCTTGTTCGTTGCAGTATTCCTGTTGTCCAAAACACCACCTGACACAGCATAGATGTTGAATAAATACTTATTGAATGAATAATACTTACTTATACTTACTTATACTAATACATACTTATTGTATGAATGAATGAATGAATGACATGTAATGTAGATATCTTTGTATAGTGCCTACATCCCAATAAAAAATAATTATCTTACCCATAACTATTTCTATCTCTGAGGATTAGGCAGTGAAGTAAAACTTTATGCTACTCATACCCATTGATTTTAAATGGGGATAAATATTCTCCTTTTAAATTAAAATCTTTAATGGGGAACTCTCTCTTCAAGCTTGAACTTTTCCTAATAGTGATCTTCCCACCAGAACTCTGGATAACCAATAGGATGTTGCCTGTTTCTGTTAAAGCAAGGGCTGTATTTGGATACTAAGAGACTGTCAGAGATCTCATGGCCAGGTAGAAGGATTCCTGGAAGTTGAGCTCAGTGCTTCTAATTCATGAGGTGACCTTCAGCCTGTCAATCACCTTCCTTCAATTTCCATTGTCTTACCTGGGAACAAGGCTGCAGAGAACAGAAATATTGATTGAATGATCCCTGGAAGGTATTTTTCAGGCTTTAAAATGACGGATTCTTCAGTTCTGCTAATTATGAAGCATCAGTAAATAATAAATAACCATCTCCAAGGCCCAGGTCAGACAACAGTGACATCCCAGTGAAAATGCCCAGTCTTTTCAAATGACAAATTGGTTGATTCATTAGATAATTAGGTCTATAAATGATGGCTTCTAGGTCTACATATAGACATCCCAGCTGCAAACCTCTCCACAATGTATTGTCATAATTAAAACCACAGAATTAAATAAGCACAATCCAAACTGATGAGCAGGATTAATTGTAATAGGGGTAGAAGTCCACAGGTGAAGACTTTGACTAAAGAAGGTGTTGCTTTTTCCAATCCACAAACAACACTTGATTTCACATCAGTGGTGGCAATCTTGCTGACCAGTTAGGCAAAAAAGAGAGGGTCCTGTGGCAGGTCTAGAGTGGTGGATGGCTAAACAGTGTGGACAGCTAATATGAGAAGGACAGGTGCACAGAGCGCCCAGACCTGGAAAATCCCAACCCAGTGCAAAGATGCAACAGCTTTGCTTCTGGAAAAACCCTGATAGTGAATAATCATTTTTGGGATGTTCTAGTTCCTGCTGTGTTTGGGTTACACTGTTTATGCGGTTTTACAGATCTACAGTTCTTAACAGTTGGGTTCTGCAGTGTATTACTCTGGTGTTAAATGGAGGATCATCTGTTTTAGATCACAGATTTATTATTCTATTCTTCTTTATCAATGACATTGACATGAAGACTAATAACCATTGATGTAATATGAATGACGGAGACCAAAAACATCAAGGCTCTAGTCTTAGCTTCAACATCAATTTAGTTGAGTGGCCTTGGTCAATTGCTATATCTCTCCAAGCCTCTGATTCTTTAACTTATAAAATGGCGAGGGGAGGGGAGTGCGGGTTAGATGATTCCTAAATCATGTCTTTAAATTCCCTTCCTGCTCTAAAGTTCTGGAATTCTGAGATAATTAGGGAGTAAATAAATGAGGGAAATAAATGTCAGTATTATACCTTCCAGTCTTCTGAAAATAATATTTTTGGAGGAAGGGCCCAAGAAATGTAGGACCATCATTAAAATTCCATCAGGACCAACTCCACTGGGCACCTAAACAACAGCAACATCTACTTTTCAATAAAACATTGGCATTGCTCTCGACCAGTTCTCCTGAGGTCTTGCCTCAGGAATGAAAAGCTCCGTATCCATCCCTTCAAGCACCTGGTGAGTCAATGTTCATTTCAGGGGGAATCATTTTTGAAGCAGAGCTTTTCATTTAGGGAAACATTGTGGTTATCTTACATCTTTGAAGGGGAAAAAAAAGCTAGGTTGTTTCCCTTAAGTCTGCTGCTCCTACAGCATTTAATTTAAAATGAAAAGATCCTGGTTTGGCTCTTTTATGCAGATGATTGCCTGACTCTGCCCTCAGACCACCCACACAGGACCAAAACCATAAGCTTTGTGAGTCATTTGGGGAAAGCCCAAATGGAAAAGAGATGCTTTCCATGTGGTTGAGCAGGTGATTTCTAATTCAGTTATAGGGAATCTTCATGCATCTCAGAGCCATGGATTTTAAATGATTGTGTGGAATAGCCAACTTACAGCCAAGGAAACAACATGCACATTTACCATGGAAGCAAGAGAAGAGCTTTTTTTGACTTTCATATATTTCCTGCTACTGTCAGTCTAAAATGAAGGGCCAGGGTTCAGAGAGGCAGCTTGGTCCTGGTGTGCTGCCACCTCCTCAAAAACACTCTTTAGTCCTTGAGATACAGTGATGAATTAATTGAAATTGAAATCACCTAAAATGTTTACTTCTTTCAGCATTTCTTCACCTTAATGCAATGTGTTACTTAGAATATCAGCACTGCCTTACAGCTCCTGGCTGCTGTGTGCTTCTAACCATAGCAGGTGGTGGCTTAATACACAGAAGAGACTGATCTGTGCAGCCCTGTTTCCTAGTATACTTTCCTTGGCATCTGTAGCCCCAGTGACTAGTCCAGTGCCCGATGCATAGAGATACTAAGAGTCTGTTGAATGAGGAGGTTACCTTAAACTCTTTTCCCAGGAAGGTAACAACTCACATTTCATCACTTCAAAAGCAGTTTTCCACACATCATCTTAGTGGGTCTCGATCATCCATCCTAGTGCCCAGTATATACTGAGCATAGGGTAGAGGCTCAGCAAATTGGATGGATGGATGGATGGATGGATGGATGGATGGATGGATGGGTAGATGGACATGTGGATGGATAAGGATGAGGCAGGCAGCAAATGATTCCATTTGATTCAACCCTGGGAAGTAGGTAGAAGAGGTATTACTATTGTTATAACTATTTTCCAGATGAGATCCTAAGACACTGAGGAGCCAATAGATTTGCTCAGGGTTTTAGATATTGAGTGTTCAGCTCCAGGGCTAAGAGTCTAAGCCCGGGGGGTTCTTTCTGCCACAAGAAGCAGTGTAGTGGTGGTCTTAAGAAGGCAGGTTTGCACGTCAGAGAACCTTGTTTTGAACCCTGTCTCTTGGCCCTTCCTAGCTGTCTATCTTTGACAAGTCCCTTACCCTCTGCACCTCAGCTTCCTATCTGTGAAATTTGTGTTGGGGAGGTATGGTGGGAGGAGTAATTGATATAACCTACCTCCGAAGGCATTAAATGAGGATTAAATGGAACAGTGTGTATCCTTACATGACACTTAGCTGGGATTGGCAAATGGTAGCTGGTGCTGCCGCTGTGCTCACTGCCAGGTGACTTCTTTTTCAGAGAATGAAGGACCAGGAAAGGTAGTTTTTAAGGATAGGTCTTTTGGGTTGCATTTGGGGAAATGACAGTACAGTATCCCCAGCCTGGGGCAGGTAAGAAAGATGCAGAGTGAGGAGACAAGGCATTCATTTATCCAGTCACCCTTTCAGGAGAGCCTGAAATGTGTGGGAGAAAGGAGAGCGTTGGGATGAGCCAGGAAGGGGGAGGAGGATGATATGATTCAGTGCCTTCCCTTCTCCAGAACCTTGACTGTGGTGAACAGCTGGCAGATCCTTTGCCCTGACACCCTTGGCTGGCTCTTCTATTGGTATTACAAGGCAGACTTTTAAAAAATATGCAGAAATAAATAATGTGGGGGAAAATACCTTGTCCAAGTGAGAATGGTACTCCATAAATATGCTAATAACATTGTGGAAGGTTGGCTCAGGGAGGGGCTGAAAGATCATCCACTGAGCTATAATGGCTTTTTCAATGTTGTACCCTCAGCTTTTAGAGCGTGGAACGTGGTGGGCACTTGACACATACCTGATGAATTCATTCATTCATCTAGTCCATTCCCCTTGTTTTGTACATGCAGAACCCAGTGTTATCCAGCCACATAATAGGTTCTCAGCTTGAATTTCTAAATATAATAGAGGTACTTAGAATCTTCAGTAAGGACTTCAAGAAATCAGTGTTGCTTAACCAATGTCAGGACAGAAAAAGGGGTCTCATGAGGAGTTCTGGACACTGAAATCTAATGATAAAGAAAGTGATTCATATGCCCTGACCCTCCAGAAGATAAAAATGAAATGCATGAAAGGACAAGAAAGTCCAAGTTGAGTCTCAATCAAAGGAAGAAGATACTGATTAGGGCCGAGAGAAGCTTGTCCGTATAAGTAAGTATTCTGAAAGAGCAAGGAAGATACTCTTTTTGGTACAACAGGCTATGCGGGAAATTTATCTCTTGTAAATCTGTGAAACACTATCAAGTAATCAGAGATATTTTTCATACCACACATAATATGCTAAAATGACCCATGAATGTCATTAGATTGGCTAGTACTTTGAGTTGATTTTTCCACTGGCAGTGTTGGTTTACATTGAAGTATTCTTACTCTGACAACTAATAGCTAATATTTTTGTAGCACTTCACACTTTGCAAAACCCTTTTATGTGCATGAGATGATTTGACTTTTTTGAACAATTCCAAGATGTAGCCTTTGAAATCTACTATTGGGAGAAACCAAGGCACAGAAAGATGATATGACTTGCTACCCAAATCCCAAATTCTTGTCACTCTAGGAGACTGCTCTCTGTATGGCTGGTGCCTACCTCAACATCAAGAGAGCTAGTGCCCAGCCAGCAAGTCAGAGCTGGGTATAAGGCAGTGTCTCTTAACCTTGAACATGCACACATGTCTGGCATCTTTGAATACAGATCCTGGTTCTCTAGATCTGTGGTAAGGCCAGAGAGTCCAGCCTTTCTGACAAATGCCCAGGTGATTCCAGTGCTGCTGGTCCATGGATCTAGAGCACAGTTTTTGCAGTTTGTGAATCAGTTATGCTCTCGCCAGTGGCATTTCCAGACTAAGAGAAAATATGCTCCGAGCTTCCTACAGCTGATTCACATTCAGAGAGGACCTCCAGTTGGCCCCCTGACCCTCTCTTCCTACTCAGCAAGAGTGAAATGGCTACAGCAAGAAGTGGGTACCATTGTTCAGGAGTAAAAACATGTGTCTCAGGAGTCTTTGGATATTTCTGCTCACATACCATTCAGGTTGGAATTCTAGAAGCAAAATATCATTTATTTTACTTGGAAGGCAGGGCAAGAGTGATAAAATCCTGAGCGGAAGAGCCTGCGCCGAGGTCTACTTGTGAATCCAAAGCAAACAAGGCTGGTTTGGTAGGAGAAGCAGTGATTTGTATGTTGTCTTTTCAGAGCCACTTGAAAAGTAAACAAGATGCCCATTCCTTGTGGGCATCTTTTGAAGACCAGGCAGAAATGGCATCCAACCCTGGGGAAGTTTGCAATGTCCAGGATGTGGGACAGAGTTTGGGGTGAACACTCAGGCAAAAAGATAGCCCAAGACAGTAGTTCTCCACCTGGCTAGCCATTAAAAGTACTCAGGTGCATTAAAAAAGTATGAATGCTCCAACCCCACTATACAAGGATCTTTCTATTACTTCAGTCTGGAATGGAGCCTGGACATCAGGATTTTTTAAAGGCTCCGACAGCGTCCATTGTGCAGCCAAGGTTAAGAACCACTAGCCTGAGGTAAAAATGTGGCAAATGTGTCCAAAAAACGCCCCGGGATGGGAGGTGGAGTGAAGAGTTTGTATCAATATATAACACAGTGAGTTTGGATTATTTGCAATACTTATGTTCTATAAAGTCACGGTGAACACTGAATTAGCAAATCCTGAACCATTGCTCCTGGGGGAGATACAGGGTTATGTTCCTGCAAGTCTCAGAACATTTTCATCAACTAGTCAATACATAACTTTGTTTCATGTGTATTTAAAGACATCTTATGTGATACAGGTTGTCGCTGCACTGACCTGGAACTCAAGGTCAACAGCTCTGTGACTCATACCTGAATGAAGCTTACCTACTCCATCTCATTTCTCTCTAAGGCACATCACAGCCTTCCTGCACTTAGGAACCAAACAGCACCTTAGCACTACTACACTCGGGGGCCATTTTATTTATTTATTTCTAAATGTAATACTTTTGAGAGAGAGAGAGAGCGACAGAGAGTGTGAGCGAGCATGAGCGGGGGAAGGGCGGGGGCGGGGGGAACACAGGATCTGAAGCAGGCTCTGCGCTGACAGCAGCTAGCCCGATGGGGGGCTCGAACTCACAAACTGGACTCAAACTCGTGAACCATGAGATCATGTCCTGAGCCGTAGGCGAACCCTTAACCAACTGAGCCGCCCAGGCACCCCAGGGGTTGGGGGAGGCATTTTAAATAGCAAAATCACCAAAGAAAAACATCAAAGTGAGAAAAAACATGGCACTAAACAGACCTCGGAAAGGACACCCATTTACAGGATAAGAGCGGACACAGGAAGGCAGAGAGTAGTGCCTGTTGAGCCTCAGTTGGGAACATGTGCGTCGGAGACTCAAAGTTTTTGCCACTCTGAGCGTGTGCATGAATGACCATGACAATGCCACATGTATTGATTCGGGGCCTACAAATAAAGTTTAGCAAATCGGTGAATTCACAAATGTGGAATCTGTGAATGCAGACGGTCACCAGTATATGACCTGTAATAGCAGAACACACACACACACACACACACACACACACACACACACTATACAGTTTGTGTGACAGGTGAAGCGGGACCCAGAAGTAGACAAGGAGCAGGGGGACCCGACCCGTGGATCTGAGCTGGCCATCTGGGTTCGACCCAGCCCTCCCGGTCACTCTCTGGCCCCTTTCTCTTTGACTTCGGATCCAAAGTCTCCAGACAGCCCTTCCCATCTCATCTCCAGTAAGAAATGAACACTGTTCGATTCCTGTCCTTAAACGAGAACAGTCCTGGGGCCTGAGTTATGCCAGGAACCTTGTGCCTGCAGTGTCTCTGGAAGTCTTTTATTGCAGGACTGATTTATAATACCCAAGTAGATGAGTTGAGAGCAATTACGTAAATGCTGTTTCTCTGGGGTAGAGAAGAACAGTACGGTTTAAGTGAAAAATGCAGTACCGAGTCAAGAATTCAAATCGTGATGTGTAATTACAGACCGCAGTAAATCAATTTTACAAACAGAGTACCAGTATCACCATGTTTCAACACCCACGGGGGCTGGTTGTGACAGTTTGGAATCCAAGAAGATACCAAAGGTGAACTAAGGCGGGAATTGGGATGTGTGAAGCCTCAATAGCTTGTCTTGAATCACATGGTGATTCAATCAAATATAATTAAGAAGCCAGGAGAGCCTACACCATCCAATTTCTCTTAATTAACAACAACAACAAAAAACATCTAATTAGCAATGTAAGCTCAAATTGTGGGGTTTTTGAATGGTTATTTATGTGTATTATTACATTTGACATTTAGATTGAATGCTTTAATGAAAACAAGAACCAATTCCCTAATCAGTCAATTGTCCTGCGAGCCACAGCACTGAGAAACTTGGGTTCTCATTCTTCTATCAAGTAACTAAGTTAAGCATTAGTCGGGACCACATAATACATCTCTATTTATCACCCTTCTCCTCAAACTAGAAAGAAAAGGGGGAAAAATATATTTTTGCTCAATCAAGGCAAAGTTCAGAGTCTCGCGCCTGGAGAGATCTTGGCACCAGTCATGCAGTCAGCTGAGTGGAGGCCCTGATGGCAGGATTTATGCATCCAACTTGACTAATGAGTGCCATGGCATTTAAGAGCCACCCTGCCGTCTTATCTGGGAGACTTTAGGTTCCAGCGGCAGACTTTGCCTGTGGTTCAGCTCAAGGTAGGAGTTCATAGACAGGGTTTAAAAATATCCTTTGTTAGCCCCTTTCAAGGGGTTGACCTGCATCTTCTCTGGACCAGTGTCGCTAGCAGTGTCAGGATGTAAAAGGATACCCTGACGATTTGTTCAGCGACTCTGCCATGGCCTTGGGACTGATGCTTCGGTGTGGGGAGTGGCGGGGGGACTTAGTTGCTCAATCACAAAACCCTGGCTGTTTGCATTTCCACATGAGGATTACTTTTCCAGTACCCATGCCCAGTTAGCAGCCCTGAAGTTGTTAAACACAGGATGGACAATCACATTTTGTAAACTTCAGCAGCACTTCCTGAATAGGCATGTGAGCTCAGGTGAGCACATCAGCAGTGACAATTTGACAGTTATCTTTTAAGAAAGGGGTAGGAGGGAAGTTTTGTCATCGGACATCCATCTCTCTGATTTTCTCCACTTTCTTCCTTCAACACAATGACTGGGGCATTTTTGTGGATTAGCTGGAAAATGAAAAAGGACATACCCTCTTAAATCCACTCCTGGCCACTTGCTTGACTCAATTATTTACTCTGCTTGGTGTCATAAACAAAATGATTCAAACTCTGCATCTTTGTCTAAATTCATTTCTGGATTTCATCTCTTCACTGTCTATGTGGGTAGAAGTTCCATGGACAAGCCTCAAGGTTGAGTTCATATAGGTATAAATATAGCTAGGAAAAGAAACATAATGCAGGAAAATAGAAGTTACCCCAGTATACAGGAACTTTAGAAGTGGCTGGCTTGATCCCACAGTTCGTTGAATTGGCTTAAACATCTGCTACAGTTGTGTCAAATTCTTCCATATTGATGTCATTGGTTTTGATAGAATGGAATCAGGATCTGGGCAGTTTTCTTTTAGGACTGCTTGATTTGAAGTTAAACCTGTGGGGAAGATTCAACCAATTTCTGTAAAATGTATATACTGGCTTCTTGTCTAACTTATTTCATAAATAATGACAATATAAAGTCAAATAGCAGTTATCTAAAATAGATTTTCTACTGGATGACACCCAGTTTTGCCATTATAGAAACCGACAAAAGAGGACAAATGAAATGTACCAAAGATTAATGCAGCAATAAAAGTCTGCCAGAAACATCCTAATTTACTTCTTAAAAGCCCAAATGTTTAAGTGATAATGTGAAGGCAGAAACATACATCTTTGCTCTGCCCAAAGGCTGAGCTGTCTGTAGAGTAATAAGAGCTGACATCAGTGACAAGGACTCACATTACTGAAGAAACCTCTCCAGGTGCTTTTCCCTGCATCAGAATACTTCCATTTCAATACTGTATGGAAATGAGATTTAATAGGGAAAAGGAGATTTAGCAGTGTGTATTTGTCAACCTTTCTGTGATGTTCTTTGCGGTTTCATCTGCTTCCAGAGTCTCCCTTTGTTTTGTTCTGTTGCTTAGGCAAGTGTACGTTTTCTCTTCCCAGAGAGTGTGTGGCTTCCTCTTTGGGCTTGTCGGGAACACCCTGTCCACCAACCACATCTTTGCTTTGTAGCATGGTCTCTTTTCTTCCCCCAGAATGAGGTGGAGTCTGAAGCTGTTTGGGGGAATCATCTTCTGGTGTCCAGATGTTGTGAGCACTGCTTTTCCAAACCTTTGAACAAGAAGCAGAGAGCAAGCATGCAGAGTTGAGGCATATAACCTTCTAGATTTGCTTTTAATCTATTCCCTGAAGCAATGATGGCAGAGCATGTTAATTTTAACCTTAGTCATTAATCCCTTCTTCCCTCCCCCCACCCCCCACCTTTTACACAAATCCGTACTTGGCCATAAATATGACTGGTGTTGTCTTTTTCTTTGCATGATGTCACTGATCAAGTACCCTGGTTTTGTTTTGTTTTTAAATGTATTCTTGCAGTACTATTAATCTTTTCTTCCCCAAAGATTCCCACTACAGGGCCTCTGATTACTGGTTGTGGCACCACAAAACCAACTAAAGAAGAGGAATCCAGGGTCTAATATCGTTTCACCACTGAGTCTCTAAAATGTTGGCTTTTGTTTTTTTCCTTAAGCAAATGCCTGGAATCATTCACACAAGTGGTGTTAACAGAACTCCAGTCTTTGAAAATGGAAAGCCTTTTGTAGCAGTTCCTTAGATGCTCTGAAAGTACTCTCAGAAGAAATTCTTGGATGACACCTGAAAGATGCCTGATAAGCAGGCCTTAAGTAACTAAAGGGATGAACAGAAACACTCCCCTAGTAACTTGGAGATGATTTGATTTTGTAGCTGGCAGTGGGTCGAACTTTTTCTCCTTTAAACTTGACAAGTATCAAACCATCTTTTACAGCACAATTTAAGAACTACATGATACGAGCCCTCGAGTTGGTGTATTCAGCAAAGGTTCTACTGATACTCCGAATTTCTTGTGGATGTAGGTTTACTTTTGGATGTAGGTCTAGAAGATACTCTGAAAGTACACCATTATCAGCTTATAAGTAGCATATTCCCTCGGCTTTATCATGGTATGTGGATACATGCAGCATGTACCTCCAGAGGAGGGAATTGGCTACGACCTTTTAATGTTGGAAAGAAATTTGAAGTTCATATTTTAAAATAATACATAAATGCTTAGTTTCCTCGTTCTTACTTTTTAAAATCCCTAAATCAGAATGAGTTATTTTTGCAAAATTTGGTCACGCTTGCAATTGGACTGAGTTTTATCATGAGCGTCTAGAATTTGAACATTTTAATGAAGCACAAATGTCTCTGTGAGAAGGGCAGCTTGTCGAATTAGAAATGGAGAGACTGGCTTAGGAAGAAAAGAGATGAGAACTTCAAATCCCGACTACGTGGCTGTGTTCATAAAGACGTGATGAGGATGTGGAACTCAACCTCGGGTTGAGAAGACAAACTACTGGGTTTGATGAAAGGGCGTGACATTAGGAAAATGGGAGGATTTCTTACCCTTATTCAAAAAGAAGTCAACCTAGGGGCGCCTGGGTGGCGCAGTCGGTTAAGCGTCCGATTTCAGCCAGGTCACGATCTCGCGGTCCGTGAGTTCGAGCCCCGCGTCAGGCTCTGGGCTGATGGCTCGGAGCCTGGAGCCTGTTTCCGATTCTGTGTCTCCCTCTCTCTCTGCCCCTCGCCCGTTCATGCTCTGTCTCTCTCTGTCCCAAAAATAAATAAAAACGTTGAAAAAAAAATTAAAAAAAAAAAAAACAAGTCAACCTCAATACTCTAGATTCCAAACTCTAGGACAAAATGTTAAGCCTGTAAATAGGTGGAAACATATTGGTAGCGATGAAAAGTGATGGTTGACGGAATGTGAGGCAAGGGTATAACTGAAAGATGTGCAGAGGACTTTGAGCATGGGGTTCCTGAGGCTACCTGTATTGCCCATGAAAACCTCAGTCAACAAAGTGGAGAACAATAATCATCTCTATTATTTATTGAGTTTTGGCCTCAGTCAGTAACATATAAAAAGAAAAATTGGCGTCCCCATAAAACAAGATTTGCACTTTGAATCTGTTGAAAGGAGGAAAAATGACAAAAAGAGCTATGAATTCAGCAGCATGTAAATTAATTTATATTTTATTAATTTTAATACCCTGCATATATATAAAAATTATTTGCAACACAGTATTTCATCTATTAACAGTGTGGTGCATATAGGGAAATTAAAATATTTCCACTACCCAGGGGTCCACAGTTCATACCTTGGGAATTATTGAACTACCTTGCAGGGGGCTTCCAGCTTTGAAATGTTAAGAATCCATGTTCATAATAATAATTCAAAAATTTTTTTTCTAAGTTTTATTTCTTTAGTTTGAGAGAGAGTGAGCGTGAGTGGGGGAGAAGACAGAAAGGGAGGGAGAGAATCCAAAGCAGACTCCTCGCACTGTCAGCGTGGAGCCCGATATGAGGCTTGATCTCACGAACCACAAGATCTTGACCCAAATTGAAATCAAGTCTGCCACCTAATCGACTGAGCTGCTCTGGTACCCCATAACAATACCTTTTAAAGCATGAAATGCATAAATTGCATTCAGTGTGTAAGTTTAAGTAGAACAGGGAAGTATGCAATGTATCTTTGAAAGATCTGCATTAAAGTTTGTTAGGATAAAGTTTCAGTGTAACAGTGGAGCTTCCATTATCTGGATGGTTCGCTTATGGGGATCACTTCTTTCCTTGACTGTGAGGCATAATGCCTAACCTGACAGTGAACCAAAGAGATAGTTGGGCCAGTATCCCAAAACTTCCTCTTTCTACAAACCCTATCATTTGTCACATTAGAAAGCACAAAAAGTAGTTATACCCAATTTTCTTAAAAGAGTCTATCCCCGAAAGTCTTTTGCTGAATTTTATTTCAGTAACTAAAAATTGAGATGAAGTCAAGTTGGTCAAAAGAAAGGGGTAAGAAATCTGATTTCCAGGCTTTCAAGAAAATACTTCAAAGAACAGAACCCAGAGCCAGGTATCGTATTTTCCTCTAAAAAGGCGTTGAAAGGAGTCTCATTCAAGATAGTTTCAAGATGAAAAACAAATCATGAGGTTAAATGAGGTCAGAGAAGTTGGCTAGCCAAGAATGGTATGACAGAGTTTACTGCCAGATTAGAAGACCCTCTGTACTCACATCACACAGCTCCAGTTCTGTAGCAAGATTATTTTTAGCTGTGTTTTGCATATTTCAACTAGACTTATTCAATAGATATTATTAATTTTTGGTTCACTTGAATTTACAAACGATCCCCTAGATTATAGTATTCTAGTGACATACACATGTCACATACACATACGCATACACACATGTATATGTGTACATACTTGACATTTCCTATAATAAAATATAAGCAATATTGAATCTATATTTCCTTCTAAAATTAATAAGCAATATTGAATCTATACTGTACACAGTATTAAGTTTTAGCTTCAGTTTTTCAAGAGCAGAAAGAGGCACAACCTTGTTCCCCTGGGTAGTTTTTAGTAGGATTTTCAATGTAATGAATCTACTCTGAAACATCCTGCCCCCCACCTCACCTATGATAAAGTCACAAATGCAATGTAAACTTAGGACTTCAATTCTGCTGGAAACTGCCAATTTCTAATCTATACTGAGATCTTTTTTTTCAAGGTGTACTTAATTCTGCCACGTTCGAATACACCTGGGGGCAGCTTAAGTCTGAATGGAGCATTGGTCGTTGTCTGCTGCATAGCAGTCCACAAGCGAGAACATTCGAAAGGTCTGCTTCTAGCTAGAGTCATTCTGGGACAGCTAACACAGAAGACTGTTTTCACTGCTCTCCCTCCCTACTCATAGGAAAAGGAAATTTATTTATCTGTTTATTTCAATATCCATTTTCCCTCTTCATCCATTTATCACCACTTCAGATGAGTTCTTTCGGTTAAAAAATGGAGTGATGGGACAACCATCGATAACCTGCCCCTGGCCACCTCATTAATTCCATGGCGGTGTGGCCTATCTTCCTGCGCTCTGCCCGTGGCATTTATTATTTCCTCTGCCAGTCCGTGCCAAACAAAGTACTCTAGCTCATGAGGTAACATGAAAATTGGCTTTGTGGCCAAGGCCTCCACCTCTACCTGAAGATCTGTCTTCACCCCAGTATGGCACTGTTGGCAGGTCACCTGTCACCGGCTTCTGTCTCGTTCCCACAGGAAGCCAAGCCTGTATTGCCTGGGGCTTTGGTTCTCCTTGGAGAAATGAGGCATTTGCCCAACATGACTCTGCTCTTATTTAGGTGTGGCATCCAGCCTGGATCTAAATGCATGGCCCTCTCTGCAAATCAGAAGCTTAGTGGGAGGCATTTTGCTTGGTTGAAACAGTAGGTTGGCTCCTAAGAAGATCTTTCTGTTTCGGTGCCCAGCTGCGGGAGTCTTTATGATACAGACAGGGTGGGGCCTTTAGTAGAAAGTTACTGGGAAAAGGCTCTGGCACCTCAGGTATAATTGATTTTTTTATTAGAGGCAGAGGCCAAGTTTATACCACATCCCCTGTGACATCAGTCAAGCTCAGGAATATATGAAGACATGGGTGTAGGTTTCTGTGATACATCCCTTTAAGTCCCATTAAGTTAGGTACCTACTTTGTTCCATTCTCAATAACCAGTGGATTCCTTGGATACCGACAACCTCCCCAAGGATGCCCATCAATGGGGAGGCAGTGTGGCTTTTAAGAAAAGTTTAGGGGGAAAGAAGCAAATTGGCTCCATCCAACAATGGAATTCAACTGCTTATTCAACATGTGGGGTATTGTTCTCAGTATCCAAAGGTGGGGACTCTCTTAGCAGGGTTACTACCCGTGATTATAGATTTACTTGTCACCTCTAACCAGACTAGGTGCTAAAGCACTTCAAAGCTGCATTTCTCTCTTGGGCAAGGCCTGTTTTTATGGTTTCAGGCTTACTCCAATCCTGGCTATGAAGAGGAGCCCCCATTTCCGCTTGAGGCACACCTGGCTGGCACATTCGGAGCATCCACCAGATACTCTGAAATGGTTGCCAAGGTACCAGGGAGCAAAGATGTCTAAGCTGGACCATCCCGGCACTTGGTGCAGGCCTAAACAAGTCTGCCCCATTTTATATAAATACTTAGACAGGCATGAAATGGATTTTCTGGATGTCTGGCTTTCCTTCCTGTTGGCTTCTCTCTTCATTTTTGCTGCTGCTTCCTTTTTATTTATTTTTTTCTTTCTGCTTTTTTTTTTTTTCTTTTTCTCTTGCTACTTCTGATCCAACCAGGTAGCAATGCATTTTCCAGGGAGCCTTTTAAAAGAGTTTCTTCCCTAGTCTATTTAGTGGAAAGGCAAGCTATTTCAGCCTGTCAGGGTCAAAAAAAAAAATTTTTTTAAACAATGTTCCCTTTGCGTTTTTTAAAGTTCAATGATAATTCCTTGCCTTTGATAGAATCTACCTAATGTAGAAATTTCCCAGGTTGCAAATGATAAACTCAGCAGCTCTCTTGTTCCCCTCCTATTTTGTTCATGAAGAAGTGTCTGACCCTTCTGATTGCCCCCCTTTCACACAAGCTGCCCTCTGGCCATCTGAAGCCACATGGAAACATTGACAACAGAGGTGTGAGCCTCATTGCTCTCGGGGCCTGGCTGATGCCAGCTGACCATAAGCTACCTTCCCACACCACCACTGTCCAAAGACACTTTCTGGGAACACCCAGCCTTTTGGCTCTGGTCTTTATCTTTCAGTTCGGGGCAAGGTAACCTACTGCCCAGGTCTTTGTGTGGTGTGCTACCACACCAGAAACGCAGTTTAACCAAGAACAGAACTTCTTAGACTGGGATGTCAGGTCTGCTGACTAAAAAACACGGAGATTAACACCAGCAAAGAAGCGCTTGTCTGGACTTGGGGGAGCAAATACCTCACTGTAGGGGATACGGCCCGAGATGGAACTTAATGGCTTCCCTGAAAAATGTTTAAAAATGCATGTGGCTCAATTCCATGCTAGCGCTGCAGCAGTCAAAATAAACTGGGCCTGTGAGGGACCAGTGCTTGGAGAGAATGTTATGAATAGACTTATTTTGTGAAGCTGTCACTTAACACGCCCAGGAAAACCAACCAAGGGTACCGTCGGCTTCCTCGGCATTGATTTTGGTTAAATCCCTCCCTCGAATGACCTCCATTTAATTTGGCTAGTTATGTGAGTTTTGTTGCTTTTTCCTAGTTTTCTGGAAAAGAAATTAAACACGGGGGCTACGCAGATGTTGCCCGCTGTGTGGACGAGTTAAACATGCTGGTAACAACCACCCCCAGCTCACTGAGCGCACCCCACTGGCTTCTGAATGAAAGCCTTGTTACCTGGAAGTGTTTTCAAGATGAAGTTTGGCATTAACCTGTGAAGCCGAGGGAAAGAATCGGCCCTTTCACACACAGCTACCAGTGTCCCACACGGACCCTGAGGTCCGGGTTAGTACGGCGGCCCTCGCTGAGCCTGCACCCTTCCAGAGCTGATAGTTTCCCCTGGTTCCTGGTCGGAAGGACTAGCCCGCCTTCTAGCTCAGCCCAGCAAAGATCCCAAATGGTAACCAGCCTGCCTTGCCCTCTAAGAGTCCACCCTAATGACACGGGTAATGTTGGGGTTTGTGTGTTAAAAAAAAAAAAATGTGCAGCGTATGTTCTTTTTACTCTTGGCAGATGGCCACTTTGCCAGGCTGTCAAGCCTCACCTGATTTATAGGCCTACTGCCACAAATCCTGATTTCTAGAGTTAGAATGAAAACCAGACCCTGACCCACAAAGCCTAAGGCCAGATGTGTGGGCACTATAGGTATAGCCTCCCTGGGGAAACCCAGCCCAGCACAAGGTCCAGACAGCAGCCCTTGAAGGGAAAGCCCCTGCCAGGCCTGTATTCAGCCTGCGGTGACCACCGATAGAGTCGTCAGACAGGTTAGCATCATCTCTCAGGGTTAAAAGGTATTGTGGGTTCTCTGTGGCCCAGGCTAAAGGGGGGGGAATAACCTATTTCATTTTATTTTTTTTTTCCAGTTCTCTCAGGCCAGGCACACCACAGCCCTTTGAAACGATCTGTGTCCCTTACCCCACCCATGAATGTGCCAAACCAGCCTCTAGGACATGGATGGATGTCTCATGAGGACTTACGAGCTAGAGGACCCCAGTGCCTCCCATCCGATCATGCCCCCCTGTCTCCACAAAGCAGTGTAGCCTCTTCAGGAAGTGGTGGGAGTGAACACTTAGAAGATCAGAACACTGCTCGTAACACATTCCAAGAAGAAGGTAGTGGTATGAAAGGTGAGTGACTGAACGAGAAACCACTGGGAACAGAGTTGGCCCCTTTATTTGGAGTTAGAAGGGTAAAAAGAGAGGTAGATAGTGAGCAAGAGAGGAGCCCAGTCCTCTCCCCAGGCTTATGCATTGGACCCATCCCTTGCAGAGCTTCAGGGTTAACCATTCCTGGGATTCCCCTTCCTGGGAAGCCTGGGAAGCAGGAGCCAGAGCAAGAGAGGTCAACACTCTTTTTTTTTTTTTTTTTTTTTTTTTTTTTTTTAATGCAGGGACTTGTAGGCAGTTAAATGAGTCACAGCTAACTGATAGGATCTACTGTTTGCACATACATTTCTCAGCCTGCCCCGTTTGTAAAGGCGCTCAGCTACTCCAGCCTTCTACCTCCTTGCTGTGGCCAGGGAACCATCAATAATGTAACAAAACAAACCACAGGATCTTTTTTTTTTTTAGGTCTTTCCTAATGCAGAATCATAGTAGTGCTTCCTTTCTCTCTCCCTTTTCCTTTGATATCCAAAGAAACTTTTAAATTCTTTTCTCTGCATCTGTTTAAGGGACATGAAAAAAACCACTGAGAATCTCTGACAGTGTTTTAAGCCTGATAACAGATTTGCATACAGGTGATAAAGGCCTTTTTGTGCAGCATAAATAAATGTCTGTACATTGCCCTGTAAATCTGTCCTTTTCTTAACGATACTCATCAGGAGACAGAGACTTCCCAATTACCCGTGATAGGTTCAAAGAGGATACGTTCATTTTGTATTTTTAGACGCTAAGTTGTTCAAGGTCTGGGAAGTCCTTAGGGAAAGATGCTCATCAGGGACACACTAATATGTTTTCGATGGAGAAACAATAACCAGTCATGCTTCTGGGAGTACAGTGCTGAGGGGGGGTCTGGGAGCACCCCCTTTGCTGGCATCCATGGTGCTGAGGTTTTGTGTCTCTGACCTTCCCCTCAAGAAGGATCATTGTTGACGAAGGAGGCTGTCTACCGAGTCCCCTCTCCGCCATGGCAGTGTGGCACAGAAAGACGCCCATGACCACCCAGGGGCCGACTATGAGAGAGTACCAGGCTGAAACACGGAGCCTGTCCACTAGGGGAATGAAGTGCATTCCTCAAACGTTCCTCTCCCTCAACTGCAGGCCTGTGTGCTCCCCATGCCACCCCCACCCCGTGATGAATGCCCAGAGTGAGTGGGATGTGTCCTGATGCTTTTCTTCTGCTGATACAAGTGGGTCTTTAAAGGTGTTTAACAGGCAGCACAAACAATGGCTCATTTTGGCATGGAGGGGATGTGTGTCCTCTTTCTCTTTCACAGTTTTCGAGGGAATGTGTCATAATTTTGGAGATGTAGCAAAACTCATTTCTGAGTCCACGTTACGTGGTTGTGTGCTCAAGCGGCTGAGCCCCAGGTGACGGGTAGCAGGTGAGGCTCAGCCAGGCTTTAGGTAAGCCTGCAGGGCATCTGTCACTGGGGCACCGGAGCACCTGAGGGACCAAGGGAGGCAGGGTCAGCCATTGTTCTGGACTAGCTTCTTCCCAGGCGAAGTGGAGTGTCTGGCGGCACGCTTCTGAGAAAACATATGTGCGATTCTAATTGGTAACTGAGGGAAGGAGGCCTTGGCCTTTGTGTTCAAGGGCGAGGAGGGTCCTGTGGGAAGGCCGTTCTCTAGGATACAGACCTCTCCTAGAGAGGAATGCTGGTCCTGTCTGGTTATGAGAGGGTTGCTTTCTTTTTCTTTCTTTCTTTCTTTCTTCCTTTTACTTTTCTTTCTTTTTTTCCTTCTTTCTTTCTTTCTTTCTTTCTTTCTTTCTTTCTTTCTTCCTTTTACTTTTCTTTCTTTCTTCCTTTCTTTCTTTCTTCCCTTTCCTTTCCTCTTTCTTTCTCTTTCTTTCTTTCTTCTTTAATGTACACCTTCAACATTCTCCCAAAGTAGTTAAAGGTATGCTCACTGTGTGCTGTCATGGTGAGGTGAGAAAACAATAATGAGAGCATTCTTTTAATGTTTTTATTTATTTATGAGAGAGAGAGATAGAGACAGAGCACGAGTAAGGGGGGGGAGGGGCAGAGAGAAAGGGAGACACAGAATCTGAGGCAGGCTCCAGGCTCTGAGCTGTCTGTGCAGAGCCTGACATGAGGCCTGAACTCACAAACTGTGAGATCATGACCTGAGCCGAGGACGGATGCTTAACCAACTGAGCCACCCAGGCACCCTGCGAGCACGTTTTTAAAGAGAAATGAATGAGAGGAAAATTGAATAAATTTCTTATTGCTGTTTTAGAATAAAAGTCAAAATCAAAGTTCAAGGAATATCCCATATATAAGCTTCTTCTATTCTTTTCTTCAGAATTGATAAGAATTGTCTCCTCAGAGATTCTTCAGTCAGAAAGTGATGCAGATAAGCGCTTATATCCAAGAGTTTCTTTATAGGCCCAAGGGATATGGTCAGAAAACAAGCTATTTGGTGACTGGATGAAACAGTGGACTCTTTCCTATGTATATCCACCTTCTGCTGACCTATTGAACTGCTTGCTCCAAAGAATTGGTTTGGGATTCAAAATATAAAGTCCATAGCAAAGCAAAGGGCGAAACATATTTGAATGAGGACATGAGAAACAATGAAGGATTCTGTTTGTGGGATAAGTGTATTCGCAGTTCAGCTGATAGGTCAAGCAGTAGGCATGTCCGTACCCCAAAACAGTAAGCATCCAGAGTCAGGGTCCAAAAGCATCCAAAAAGCCACCCCCTGGCTATGCCTGGAGAGGTCTTCTCGAAAAGGCCACTGCTCAACTCTGTCAGCAGAGACTATCCAGAGTGGCCCTCCAGGACGCACCCAGGAAGCAGCCCTCACCATGCCCAGCCTAAGAGGTTCTCATTGGATCCCTACGTCCAAGAGCAGACGCCCGTTTTAAGTTTCCAAATTAATTCATACTTTCTGGGAAATGAAATATGAAATCTAAGGCCGTGCTTCTAAAAAGAGCCAGCTCTTCCTCTCGAATTCACATCTCTTTCTTTCTTGGGACCAGGTCCTCTGGCAGAATTATCAGCCCTTTGAGGCTACTTTCCGGTCCACCTCGGGATGCCATCACTGCATTGCTATTTCCCTACATTTAAAAAAAAGCCTAGTATATAGAAACAACAAGGTATCTGCGGTCGAATTTGGAGGAGTTCCAAATCTCCAGAAGATGCATGTCAGCCCTCCCCCTACACCTTGGGAAAAGGATAAAAAGTCACCATAATTGAGCTGAATTTCGTATGAATTCATCCTTCTTGCCAACAGCTCTGCATACCTTGCTGAAACATTGCTCATCTATTCCTTCCTTTTCATCTGGACAACCTGCCAGGTTTGGCGACGAACCGTCCCTTAGGAATGTGCCTCTTGGGTCAAAAGTGTGAAATAAAGCTCACGGCCCAGCATTCTTCTTTTTAAGATTTTTCACAAACATCGATCTCTCCCTCTTTTGTCTTGGTGTCAGCACACCCTGTCAGGGATCGTCACGAAGTTCTCTCCCAAGTAGACCAACTTGTGCTCTCAGAGGATTAACATCATCTGTCTGCTTTGCTTTGTTTTTCCTTTTATAGTAAATACCCATCCTGAACATGTAAGTCAGCTCCAAAGCACAGATTGGATGTCCCTCAGGGTAGGGATCTCGGACTAATCTCAGGGTAAAGCAAGAATGGGATTAGCTACTGAAGTAGAAATTAATGAACAGAAGTGGGAAACAGCAGGAATATGAGAGTTCCCCCCGCCCCCCGCCCCTTAACATGCCCTGTGGAGGCTACTGCTTAGACATGTTTGGATCAGATATGCTGATTGTGGTTTCTAAATTCAGTTGTCCTTGTTTGCAGAAATGTCACTGTAACATTTCCCAGGGGAAGAATCCCAGATTCATGATTCCCGAGTCGATACTCAGTTACGTCCTCCTTCCCCTCGGTGCCAACATGAGTGGAATGTGCTCTCTTACCTCTTCTCTCATGCAAAGCCTTCAGGTGGCCGAGAGGAGAGAAAAGATACTCCCATAATTTCCTGGAAGGAGGAGAAAATATAGAAGAGCAGAAGTCGATTGGGGGAGGGAGCATTCCTGCCCCTCATTTTAGCACCATGTCCTCAGACGCAACACACAAAGACTTCTCAAAAGGCCAGCGCTGTTGATGAGTGATGGGGCTGTGTTCTACGGGAGCAAAGAGAAAAAAAGAAAGACTTATTAGGTTTTACTTTAGTCCTTATCAAGTCAGTTGACTTTTAAGCACCTGCTGAGAGAGGCTTGGGGCTAGTTACTGGGGAGACAGAGAAGAAACAGATTGTACCTGCCTCAAGGGAGTCCTGTCACGTGAACAACAAACAGGTACCTGATGCAGGTGTATGGCTGTGAAAATGTCTTGTCTTTGGAGACTTGTGCTGGGTCAGACAGGCATCAAGGAAGTCCCTAATGCAAAGTGGAGAGAAGTCAAGGAAAGTTCCTGAGGAGGAGAGTCCTGGAGCTGAGTCTTGAAGCATGATTAAAGTTAGCCAAGTATATAAGGTAAGGGAAGGGCATTCTGCGCAAAAGGAAAAGAATACATGAAAGCATGGTGATGGGACATGTTGACTGAGTGCATCTATGGCTCAAGTGTCACATGGGAAAGAAGTCTGGAGACGGGAAAACCAGATGCTAGGCTTTGCGAAAGATCTGACGTTGAGAGAAGCTGTTGAAGGCATTTAGCAGCAGAGCGACCTGCTTACATTTGCTCATTAAAAATCAGACCCTAGCAGAAGTGTTGGGGGGACATGGAGGAGGGGATGAGGGGCAGGGGAGTCTGGATTGGGAAGCCAGCTGAGAGGTGAGGGATATTTTAGTGACTGAGGAAGAAAACGAGGTGGGACCAAGGCAAGCAGCAGCAAGAATGGATTCAAAGGAATGTGTCTGTGTGGTCTTCGTGAGGTAGAATTGAGACAGCTCAGAACTGAAAGTGCGCTAGTTAAATGCAGATGGTGCTCCGGAGCAGGAGGAATTGAGGACGATGCCCAGGTCAGCTGGATAGCCCATGGTATCATCTAAGGCAAAGAGCATATAGAAGAAACAGATTGAGGGCCATTGTGAAGCATGGGGAGTATGAGAACCTACAGAACTTTCCAGTGGACGTGGGCCAACACTGTGGTGCACCATGTTCTTCCCTGGCACAGCCTCCCTGAGCTCTGGCTCCTCTCCTCACCTGCACAGGTTGAATATTCTGCCTACCTGTAGGGAAACTCACGTGGGAGACTCCCTTCCAGATTTCTGGCTAGTAAGGCTCATAGATTTGGGCTCCTACGAGTGAGAGGCTCCATGACTTTCTCATTGCAGTCGTCAGTGTGAAAGGGGTAGAGGTTACGGTCTGTTTCTCTTGATATATGCTTCAGCCTCACCATAATGGGTTAACATTAACTGGGTTGACTTATGATGTGTTGCTGTTATATTAGTACAAAATATGGAGGTAACTGAAACCGTTACATAAAAAAGGTTAAGAAGGAAACTGTGGCTTCAGGAACCTTGATAGAAACACAGCAGTTAAGAGTGGAGGGGACCAGGGACTGCGAAAATAGGCTTAGGCTGCCTTTTCTAGGGAGTCTTTCTTAGATGAAACGTAAGTAAACTTTTTTTTCTCCACAGCAAAGGAAATATATTGCCTATTCTGAAGTAGCCAGTTGTGGGGTTTTGAGTTGTTTTTGAAATGTAAACCTCTGAACTTCTGCCTGTCTTAGAATGAAATTAGAAAAATTATTGAGAAGTGTGATTCTCTTAAAGACAAAGAACCCCGACAGACACCTTCGTGAGCAAGATTGTGAATACAGCATTTCTGAGGGTCATAAAGGTGTAAGTGACAGAGTGGGAGGGGGCTGAGACACTTTTCTGCATGGCTGTCATGGCAACAAGCCACTATTTTCTGAATGTTGACTTTCTAGATGCTGTTTTGAATTCGTCTAACTTCAAGGCCAGGATTTAGTAAATCTACCTCACTTTCTTCACTCCCAAATACCAGCATATAGCCTGCATGGATAGGTCCTAATGGGCTCAGATTGTGCCCCCTCTTCTAAGGTAGGCGGAAGGCTCCTTGTCCTTGAAAAGCAAATTTCCTGGATTCCCCCAAATTCTAAGGGTCATGAGTCTTTTAACCACCCTTCCTTGCCAAGTGTGTGTCTTCTGCTGCAGTGCTTTAAGAACTGTGCGGGCACGCAGAGGGTAGCTTGCGACGTGGAACCCAGCCGCTATTTAACGACGCAAAGCAAGCTGCGTGTGGAAAACCACTTATGAATGTCACGGCTAACGGAAACTGAGAAATTGAGTCCCTGCACTTGTATCCAAACCCTCTAAGTGGGTATTTCACTCAACCTGTTTCTTCAGAGACCCACACATGCTCCCCATCAGCATGGAACCCCTCCTGGAGGCCACCATGGACACTTCCCAGGACTGAGGAGCATGCTCACAGTTCACAAGAACCATAGACCAAGGCGCCTTCTTCCTTTCGCTCAGAGGCTAGAACAGCACTGAGCTGTTCATTCTGCTCTGGCCAGAAAGAGACAGGCATCAGTAATATCGATGATATTCCTAGACTTCTGCTTTGGATTTGAAAGGAATCTTTCCCCTCTCACTTCAACACTGAAGAGTTAGCCTCTTCTTACCCCTCAGTTGGCTCACTCCTCTCCCTCAAAGACCAAGGATGCAGTTGTTTCCCGGGAAGAGAGAGAGTTGTTTGAGATTAGCCTGGCTCTCTGTGGTGAATGGGAGTTTCCCTTCTGTCTGCAGGTACCAGGACCACCACAAGGTGAGGCTCCTTGTGGAAACCAAGGCTGTTCACGTTTCTCTCTTCCAGGAATGTTTTACTCCCTGCCCTTTATGATGCTTCCCATATTGAGCCCTTCTGCAGTACCGGTTCCATCTTTCAATCTTGTGGAGCCTCTTTGTTTGTGAGGCAGGTGCTGCGTGGCCTGCTGAGTGGTATTTGCAGCCATTCCAGCAGCAAATATTTGAAAAAAGCAGCTCAAGTTCTACTTGGAGCCCAGCCTCTGTGTGAGCTGTTGTGCGCACCACAAAACCTCTCTGTGGCTGGTTTGTCCAAACTCTAAAAGGGGAAATAGAACTCAGCATAATTGGAAATTGATCCCATTGGTAAAGACCATCAGGTACACACAGAGCATGGAAAAGATGAGTGTAGTACTATGCCCAAAAAAGGCCTTATGAAGATAAACCACTATGGACTGCAGCAAGATCTAGAAGGAGCTTTGTGAAAGACGGACACTGTGCACAGGGGCCACCATCTGCACATAGTGCTTTCTCCTAGAAACCTGCTACCCTTCAGCTTCCTCCTCCCGGTTTTCTTCATGGGCTTCTCTTCTCACACCTTCCCCTAAATGCCTCATGCTCCCAGGGCTCCATCTTAGCTCACCCCTGTTCTCATTGCATGCTCTTTCCCTAAGTGACCTCACCCACTTCCATGGCTTCAAGCCACCACACACCACATGCTGCTGACAAGTTCTCCGGCTCAGACCTCACTTCAGAGATCCTTCTAGTTGACTTTTCCACCTGGATGGCTCAAAGGCAGTGACACTCGGCCGACATGAAGTAGAGCTCACCATCTCTCCCTTGCCACCCCAAACCTGCTGCCCCCCTGTACTTTCTGTCTTCCCAAGCTTGAGTCAGAAGAACCACCAGTCTCACTCACATTCCCTATTCCCTGATCTTCAAGCGCTGTCCATTTATATCCTTTCCTTCTCACCACCGCCCTTCCAAGCCATCTCCAAGGGCTTCGGTTCATCTCCCAGCCTCCACTCCCACATCCCCTCGTCCAGGCTTTACACTGACAGTCGTCACCTTTCTTACATACTCATCTGATAGTGCCTCTGCTGCCCAGATTTCAGCAGTGCCTCATCACCCAAACATGAGGCCTACTGTCCTTGTTTCAGCATTATAGATCTCAATCATTGGACCCCTGCCTCTTTGTCCCACCTTGTTACTTACTATCATTCACCCAAGTGCTTGCTCAGCCCCAAATGCTCTCTTAGCTCTGTGCTTGCTAATATGCTGTTCCTGCCTCCTCAGATGGCTTCCTCAGTAGGTCTGCCCAGTGATTCCAGGACTGCTGCTACTTTGAAGCTATCCCTTACTCCCCAGGGCAAACCAGAATGCACATTGTTCTGTGCCTGCCTAGAACTTTGAGTTGACTTAGCACTTGTCCTGCAACTATTATAAATGTTTTGTGTGAGTCAGCTATTCTCTTTGGATTAAAAGTTCCTTGATGGCAGGGACATGCCTGGCCCCCACAGCAAACGTTCAAAATGTTGAGCAAATATCGGGATGCTCACACTTGCCAAGGAAGTCAACTCGGCATAGAGCAAAAGCATCTAAATCTTCCCCAGACTGCATAAGAGAGTGACTTTCTAGTCGTCTGGGATCTCCATTGGCATGTCGAGCAGAAGCAGCCCAGATGAAGCTAAATGGCTATGCGCCAGCCAGAGGTGGGAGCCCAGGAGGCACGCGTGACATCAATCACGTATCTGCTCCCAAAGGAAATACCCCTGCTTGTCTGTGTCTCTCAACCGTAGCCACAGCTTTGCAGAATGAAAAACCACAATATCTGAGGTTATATGAGGTGGTTCTTAGCTTTGCATCCAACCCTGTGGCACCTGGTACACAGGAAAGGACCTGAACTTTTAGCTCGACTTTGCCTCTGGGTAACATCGTCACAGAATCTAGCATCCAAGTCATTGGAGTTCCTGGCTTGGGAGGAGTGAAATGGTCCGGGTGCTCTTGCTTCTCTGGTTTATTTCCCTCCTAATGGAGTTTTGTTTTAATTCCTGGCAAAAGAAGATACCTTGTCTCGAACCAAGGGATGAAAAATTAGTAGGCTATGTTCTTAAGAACTGGGATTTCTTCTTTGTTCATCAGTTCATGTTTCAGGAAGGAGAGCTCTTCAAGCACACAACACCAAGCTAGGCACTGAGACACTCGCTATACAAGCAGAGTCAACATGTGCCTGCCTCAAGGGAATATACGGCCAAGAGAAGCTTACATTTCCCAGCAACATTATCTAGAAGTAACTTCTCAGGAAGGCCTAACTCACTGTGTTGTGTAGGAACCTTTTGTAGGAAGACAATTCCCAATGACCCGCATTTTGACTAAACAGGTGAGGCAGGCCCTTCCAGCCCTCTAATAGAAATTCTCGTTGTCAGATATTTTGTGGAAAGGAACTAGTATTGAGTGGAGTATTAGTCTTGACAAGCCCAGACTTGCACCCCACTCTCCCCAACTCTTAAAACCCTACATTGTCCTCTTGGCATATAAAATACCCAGTTTTTAACATGATTTAGTAGCTGAGGACTCTGTTTTATCATTGGTGGATTTTGCATGATTGGTGGATTTCAACTGTAGGGCACCCAGTGAAAATCTGGCCCATGAGATGCTCTGTAATCTCTGCA
The DNA here is from genome assembly GCF_016509475.1 of Prionailurus bengalensis. Classification (NCBI taxonomy): domain Eukaryota; kingdom Metazoa; phylum Chordata; class Mammalia; order Carnivora; family Felidae; genus Prionailurus; species Prionailurus bengalensis. The sequence goes on from NC_057355.1 coordinate 102,782,940, forward strand.
ACAGATTTTGCCCAAGTGTGCCTTGGGGTTACCCAGACTTCCCTGAATCGTGATCAGTGAGTTTTCTGAGCAGCAACGTGGGGCTTTTCAAAGTAGCAAACATGAATCCTAGTGCCAAAGTTGTTAACACGTTATTGGCCCAAGAGCCGGAGCTGTTGTTATTTGCCTGGTCACTCTGCAGACGTATTAGCATTGTTTCAGCAACAACAAGACATGATGGAGAATAAAGTCTGGTAAAACAGGTCCAGGATGTCGCAGGAAGGACAGCACCAGAGTCCGAGCTGGCAGGGTCTGGACTCTACCGAACTACAGTTTGAGTCGAGGAGGATGTTAGGGGTCTGTACTATGTGCCTGGGGAAGCCTTGTCTCTGTGGTTACTGATGATCCCAGAGGGACCCTCTGCTTGTCACTGTAGAATGAAGGGCCTCCAAGCACAAAATCAAGCCTGTGTTTGGTTCCCCCAGGGGGCCTGAAATCAGGGCCTGATTTCAGAGGAGGCCAGGTTTCTTTAATCAATCCCAGTTAACTACCTTAAAAATTGAAAATTGGAAGGTTCCCACTTACTCTGGAGTGTTTGTCAGTGCCTCAGAGTAAAGCACGTGGAAATAGACAGTATATCGTAATCAACATGGTTAGTAATGGATAACACTTTATAGGAAACATGAATAACATTTACCCAGTGCGTCAACATTTCTAAGTACTTTGCGGTCATTGTTTACCCAGCCCTAGCACTGACGGGCTGTTTGGCCCTCATCTCACGAGAAGTTGATATGACATAGGAAAAAGATAGGAATTGGGAGGCCTGGTTCTAGTCCCCAGTTCACCACATACTCCATAAACTAGACTTAATGACTTAATTTTGCCATCTGTAAAATGAGCAAGGAGTGGAGGAAGCTGATTCTAGAGATTTCTCAAAGATCCCATCAGCGCAGAAATGCTAAAGAGCATGCACAAGGGCTTTGCTTTGGTTGTACTTAGCAACAAGGTGATAACTCTCATGAATTCTGATACTATTTCTATTAATTTTCCCAACTCGAGAATCCCAGATTTGGGCTTGTTTCAGATCTGCTTTGGAATTCCTATTATCCTATGGTCTAAGCAATCTCTGGGTCCTTCCAGTCTTGGTACATTTGTCATCAATATTCAAGCAAAAGGTCAGAGACACATCCAGATACATTCCATAACTTGGAGAAGTGGTCAGCGGACACACACACACACACACACACACACACACACGAGTGATAGTTTGGAGTCTAGGATGCCCTTATTCCCACTGGGGCACAGGAAGGCAGAAGAAAGATTAGGCTAAGAATGACAGCAACCCCACCCGTGGGTCCTACAGTTGCCTGGTTTACCTATCACTGTGGAAGCAGAGGAGGCAGCATGTGGAGAGCTACACTGAACCTAGAAAGAAGTTTTCTTTGAGATGAAGACTCATCATGTGTAGTTTTAACATTCTAAGTCAGTTCTCTCCAAATCAAGGGGTTCCTTGCCATATTTTTGGTCATGCATCCCTCTGAGAATCTTATGGAAACTATGGATGATTTCTTCCCAGAAAAGTAAACATATTTACAAATTGGGATATAATTTTAGGGAATTCCTATATGCCCTGAAGCCCATGGACCCCAAGTTAGCCACCCCTAGTCTAAAGTAGTATAAGGGAACCCAATAGCAGGAATATCAGGGTTAGACCAAGATTTCAAAGTCCAGAATTTGCTGCCAAAATTGAATTGAACAAGTAGTAACATAAAGGGTTTTTTTTTTCTTTTTTTCCCTCTGACCATCACCCTCCTTTCCTTTCTCTATTCCCATATCTTTTGTCATCTCTTCTCGTTCCCTTTCAATTTCTCTCCCCATCTCTTGCACATCTTGCACCACAGATGTTCCAGCCTGGTTAAAAAGCCTCCGCCTGCACAAGTACGCTGCGCTTTTCTCCCAGATGACCTATGAGGAAATGATGGCCCTTACTGAGTGCCAGCTGGAGGCTCAGGTATGTGCTTCAAGGGACCATCCTCTGAGAAGGTGCCCCAGGTGGAACCTGAAGTTGAAGCCCAAGATAGACCTTGTTTGGACCCATACCTGTTCCCACCTAGTAGCTTGCCTTGTTGTAGGAACTGTCAGGTGCTGGCCAGCATTGCATGGTGAGTAAGGCTGGGTTCTTGCCTTCGGGGTCCAGTAGGAGATGGAGACCAGCAGGTAACTCTAAGGCAAATGAGGCTTAGTGAGAAAGAGGATGTTGAAAAAGGTATGACCTAGGTGCATGCTCTACATTCAAGGTGCCAGGGAAGAATCAGTGGAGTGGCCTAGAAGTAACGTTTGACTAAAGCCTCAAAGAGTCTGTGTCCCTGCTTTTGCTTTCCTTGCCCCATCTTTCCATCTGGCCAACTAGGGTTTGTTTGGACAATGACAGATTGGTTGTCTGTTGTCCAGTCTGGTTTTCAAATCAGCTAACTTCTAGTAGTTAGTGAGTCGAAGCACTAGGTCGTGCCTCAGACCTTCCCCAACGTTTCTCTAAAAGCATGTTCAGATTGGACTCAGCTGAGATTGGAGTAAGTTGTGCAAAATCCTTTTTCTTCTAACTACCTTGAATAACATGGAATAGTCACAGAGAATGAGATTACCCCAGGTCTCAGATTTCATTTCCCTATGTGTGCCCATAAAAGAACAATGTTCTCCCTTCCTTCTAAGGCATCTTTCCCCAAGTATGGATGCCAAAGGCTAGGCCAGTCGACAGACCCCCCTCAAAACTAAGCATGCTTCATACCATGCTGTGCTCGAGTAAATAAATCTGAGCAATGTCTTTGTTTCCCTTGGTTAAAATGCCATTTGCTTGTTTCTAATTGACCTCAGTTTTCCTTCGAGCAATGATTTAAAAGAATTAATGGTCTGAATAAGCTAACAGTATTTCCCTTGCAGGAAGAGGAGACTGTACCATTTGGGGCAGGACTGCTCTGGAAGCATACCTCCCAGCACATGCTGGTTTCCCATTGCATATTCAGTACCCTCAGTTAACCTCTGCAGGCCTGGCTGAATACCAGTATTGAGATGCAAGACAAAGCCCAAAGTCACTGCACATTCTCAGAGAATGAAAGGCACTAATTTCAACTTCCTAACACTTCTCCCGCTGCTTTTTACATCTTGATTGCTCCTTGAGATCCCAGGGATTGATGAGAGCGACCTCTAACAGCATTTTTTGTGTTTGGGTCAGAGTTGAGGGGGAAAAAAAAAATCTAAGTCCTCAGTTATTGACTTGAGAAAACAAACAAACAAACAAACCAAACGAACAAACAAACAAGAAATAATTGACAGAGAGGGCCAAGCCAGAGGCCAGCACAAATTTTTCAGAGTAATTTAATTCACTTGAACCCAAAGTCAAGGTAAACAAATCTGCCCCTAACACTTTATCCTAGAGAGTGAGTTCAGTTGTCACTTGAGTGTTAATATCTCTGAAGGAGAGGCGTCTGGTGTTCCCATCTTTTCCTTCTTTAAGAGGAATCCTATGACTAGTTGCAAGAAGTCACCAGAAGTCTGTAGTAGAGACCTGATTTAAGAAAGGACCTGCTTGGAAATGTGTGATATCTGTAGTCAACAAGGGTTTAAATAAATCCGTAGGCTCAGCATTGCACACAGTTAAGACAAAATCCACAGTCCTAACTGTGAATCCTAAACATTTCACTGAAGTGATGACTGGAGACCAAAGATGACCTGAAAACTGCCAAAAATTGCCCTGGTTGTAGGACACCTGGTAGAATTGCACTAGCCTTCACATATTCTTGAGATGGAAAACCTAGGAAAGGGTTGAGAAAACAATGAAGATCTGTATGGGATGGAGACCTTCAGGCAAACTGAGGGACTGACATGGCAAAATATGGAGAAGAGGGTGTATGACTTTAAAATGATCCTTTAAGACTGTGAAGACATTTCATGCTGGGTGGGTAATTGGCTGTTCTAGCTCCCTCTCTCTTCTCCTAAAGGTCACAACCAAAGGACACGGGCAAATGTGTAGCCAGATGTAGTGAAAATATTTAGTAAGGAGAGGTTTATGACAATGAGTACTGAAGAGAGAGACAAATGGATATTTACTGGTCTGCAAATGTAGCAACCAAGAAGACAGTAAATAGCCTCCAAGAGTCTTTAAACTGGTTCTTAAAAATATATCTTTAAATATAACTTTTATTTAATTACAGAATGTTACCAAAGGTGCAAGACACAAAATTGTCATCAGTATTCAGAAGCTCAAAGAAAGACAAAACCTCCTGAAGTCTTTGGAAAGGGTAAGTTATCACCAGGTGAAGGCACATCTCCACCTTTATCACGGGAAGATTCTCAGTCCAAAATGTCACTGGCAGACCTTTTATAGAGTGTATCACCTTGTTTCCCTACCGGAGGCAGAAAAACATGAAAGGATTTTCAAGTGAACTATCCTGGTTCCCCAAGCTTCTGGGTAACCCGACTGCTGAAATGTACTTATTCCCTGGGTCGAGGCAGCCTGTGACCGGCCATCCCAGTAAACTCCAGGTTCAATAGAGGGAATGAAAATCATTTGGCTGATAAGCACCTATCAGCTGCTACTGTCCCTTTTCGTTTGTTGCCTAAACAAGTTCTCTTCCTATCTTTGTATCCGGACATCACCCTGGTAATGATATTTTTAGGATGTGGTGGCTTTATGATTTCATCTGAGGTGCAGAGGAGAGCAGGCCTGTTCCTGGGCTGCCCTCTGCCCCAAGTTGGGATTCTTGTGCATTGCTGTTGGGAGGTGGTTGGGACTGGTGGGTGGAAAGTTCTGTAGGGATGTGCCGCCTGCGGAGCCTGAGTGGTGAGGTCCTCTAGTGTGTCCAGGGTGACTTTGGAAGGAAACAAAGTATTGAGGGAGGTAGGGCTAATGCCCTACCTATGTTCTGTAAGAACATAAACGTTTTAATGCAGTGAGAGGTTTTTTTTTAACTTATAAAAATAGGGGCGCCTGGCTGGCTCAGTCAGAAGAGCATATGAGTCTTCATCTCAGGGTCATGAGTTCGAGCCCTGCATTGGGTGTAGAGGTCACTTAAATAAATAAAACTTAAAAAAAAATTTTTTTTTTTTGGGGCGCCTGGGTGGCGCAGTCGGTTAAGCGTCCGACTTCAGCCAGGTCACGATCTCACGGCCCATGAGTTCGAGCCCCGCGTCAGGCTCTGGGCTGATGGCTCAGAGCCTGGAGCCTGTTTCCGATTCTGTGTCTCCCTCTCTCTCTGCCCTTCCCCCGTTCATGCTCTGTCTCTCTCTGTCCCAAAAATAAATAAACGTTAAAAAAAAAATTTTAAAAAAAAAAAAAATTTATAAAAAAAAAAAAAAATTTTTTTTTAAATTTTTTTTTCAACGTTTATTTATTTTGGGGACAGAGAGAGACAGAGCATGAACGGAGGAGGGTCAGAGAGAGAGGGAGACACAGAATCGGAAACAGGCTCCAGGCTCTGAGCCATCAGCCCAGAGCCTGACGCGGGGCTCGAACTCACAGACCGCGAGATCGTGACCTGGCTGAAGTCGGACACTTAACCGACTGCGCCACCCAGGCGCCCCCCAAAAAATTTTTTTTTAAAGATGTGTGTATATAATTTTATATACAACATATAAAGTTATATTTAATGCATATCACATAAAATATAAAGTATATGTATAGAATAAGCATATATAACTTTATAAGGAAAGTGGCTTTAAAGCCATGGGCTAGATATAGAGGCTACTCACATGCCCATCTGTGATGAAAGGTCTGCCCCTAATTAAAGTGAATCACAAATGACATGTGACCTATCCAACTGAACCCGAGGTTATTGTTGTTCTTAATTTTATAATAACTCCTTTACCAAGCGGTTTGTCCAACAGAGTGATTATTGCCATCTTTAATATAAGAAACCATTCTCTTTTGGGGACCATTCAAAAGGCCAATTTTCTCCTTATCTGTTAGAAAGCACAGAAAGCTTTCTGCATAATGACTAGCTTGCTAAGTATTACGGTGAAAGGGTGACTGTCCACCCACCCCACCCAACCCCCACCCCTTACCTCCAGAGCATCCTTTAGGAACTCACAGGAACTCTGCACTGAGGAAATGCACCCACCTGAAAGACGAGATGGAACTGCTGTTTGCTCTACTCCCCGTAGCCTTGGGCCATATCAGTGTGTGGACACACAAGGGCACAGGGTGGCACAGGTGGCCTTGATATGCCACAGACTTTCTATCTGGCCTTTGATGAGTCCGTGCCATTTCACACCTAGGATAATAGTGATTCCACAAAAATACTTTCTGCCTGGTTCACTGGAATGTGAATTTTTTTTAAGTTTATTTTTATTTATTTTGAGAGAGAAACAGAGTACAAGCAGGGGAGGGGCAGAGAGCGACGGGGAGAGAGAGAATCCCAAGCAGGCTCTGCACTGTCAGCACAGAGCCTGATGTGGGGCTCAAACTCATGAACCGTGACATCATCATGACCTGAGCCTAAATCAAGAGTCAGATGCTCAACTGACTGAGCCACTTAGGTGCCTGGAATGGGAATTGATAAAAAGATGACAAATTTCATACAAAGTCTGAGAGCAGCTAATGATCAAGAGAAGAGCAGTAATGAGTTTATTTCGACGTCCCTGAGGAGGAAAGCTTGTGCGTCTAGGAGACCAGCATGTTCAGCTTGCTTCAGAACACCTGAGTACAGACACTTGTGTGCTTGTCCCTTCAGGAGCTCATGACCTGGGGTTGGGGGTCCTCAGCATCCACTGGGGACTCAGCCCCTTGGCTCGCTCCTCTGGGACCCAAGGCTCTCCTGCTCTTCGAGGGAGGGAGTCATCCCTAATGTGTTACCACTTAGGCCACCAGCGGCAAACTCCATCAGCCCTTTCTCTCGTGCTCCCACACGTCCTAAGCTGGTTATGCTGTTGAAAATGCTATCATCAGGCCTTTGCTTGCCTACAGCATTCTTACCTCACATAGAACTGGCCCCGCCCAGGGCTAGTTCATAATCAGTGGTTGCTGCAGATAAGCTCAATGTCCAGAGCCCTTCCACTCAGCCTGAACACTTACTAAGCAGCTGCCTTGGACTACATTTACCCCATCCACTGGAGGCTACCCGTGAGTAACACAGTAATATGTGGCTCCTGCCTTTGGGGAGCACGAGATGCACACTGTGACACAGACATGTCACACAGACACGGCCAGTGCTCTCAAATCCCTTGTGATCAGTGTCGTCACCGAGGCAGGTGGGGGAATCTTCCCGGGATGAAGCACAGCACTCTGCAGTGGTGACAAAGAGGGAAACCTCGGAGGGGCCGACACTGGCTGGAAGACTCGTTAGGAACCTACAGCCAGACTTGGTGCACCCTGGAGCTAAGGCAGGGCCCGCGAGGGTGGAGAAGGATAAGAGAGGTCGTTTAGCAGAAGTCCAGGCAGTGGCCTTGATGCCATGCCATTTGGGAACAGCAGATATAGAAGGAGTTGCCAGGTTTGGAGAAGTGGAGTTGAGTTCAGTTGGCCAGATTGAGTCTGAGGTGCCTTTGGGACACCCAGGCAGAAAAGGCAAATTAGTGGCCAGAAGAACAAGGCTAGAGTCCACAAAGCCTTGAAAGACTCATCCGTGGGTCATCTGTGCATAATGGCAGTTGACTCCTCCAGAAGTGTGTGCCAAGTGGAAGAGCTGAGGACAGACCCCAAGAAGCACCATCCAGAAGATATGGAGGGACTGAACAGTGACAGGCTGAGCCCACCCAGGGGGTCAGAGAAGCATTTGAAGGAGCAAATCCCATCAGGTGCTGTGGATGTGTCCCCTACAGTGAGGACTGAACACTGCCCCCTGGAACTGGCTGCCAGCAGGTCACTGGTGGCCATGATGAGAAGGGATACAAGGAGAAAGGAGGGATAGAAGCAGAAACTCAGGAACCCAGAAGTGTGAATGGGTGTTGAGGCCACGGGGTAAGGAAGTACAGACTTCTCAAGATGTTTGGTGGAAAAGAAAAAGGAAAGATTAGAATGTTGCTGGGGCAAACTTTTCAACATTGATCTTTAATAACGAAAATGTTTCACATGCTTTTATTCACTGTCCTTTTTCAACTAATTCCCAAACTATGAAGCTAAACTATTCCCTGGGAACCTGGCACAGAGAAAGGACACACACACACACACACACACACACACACAATGTTTCCACAGCTCCCTGTCCTGGCTGCATGCTCACACTGTATGGGCCCCAGAAACTGTAAGCATCTCAGGGCAAGGATTCTATTGTATTTGTTTCTAGGTCCCTGATGCTTCACAGAGCTTAGCTCCTGGTTGGGCCCAGCTGGAGTGTGGTGAATGAAAGGTGGCAGGGGAGTAGATTTAAGTAGGTGCAAGAGTGCTGTCTACTGTGCAAGAGGTCCAGGTCTGCTCACACTGGGGGAAGGATGGGACCATGGTCAGTGTGTAAGTGTTGAGACACTGGCTGCCCACGTTCTGTCTTCCAGACGATTTGCCCCTTGCTGCTGTCACATGCCCTGAGAAAGGTTTCAAACCAGTCTTCCTCTAAGACCTAAGAAAGCCAGATGAGGGGTTGGCAAGTAGCTTCCTGTCCTGTGCATGGGCCCTGAGCTGTGCCACCAGAGCTGACTGCTGGCATTGGTGGGCCGGCCTTCGTGGAGGCCTCTGCCTCGAGCTCCCTCTGCCATGAGCTCCTCGGCTAGGCACATTAGCGAATGGACAGCTTCATTTTGCCTCTTTGTGTTTATAATGTAGGAGTATATTTATGGTCTGAAGGATCAGTAGAGACTTGGGTTGGTTCCCTATTTTTGTCAACATGGAGAATTAATTCCCACAGCTAGTTGGAGGACACTGGATTGGGTCCCACTTGGGCCATTTTCTAGCTTCCTTCTCAACTTGGGCACTCAGTGTTGAGTTCTAGAATTGATTTCTGAAGAGTCAGATATGTAACCCTACAAAGGCTGGCATAAGGGGCATTGTTAACTTGTTAGCCGAGTGTTTTCTTTGAGACAGTGGCTTCAAGTCTATGGGGGAAGACAAAACAAAAAAAACTCTGCATGATTCCTGATAAGTTATATTTGACAGAAAGTGTCCATCATTATTCATTAGGTTTATGGCTTCCTTTTTGGTGTGGTTGTCTCCAGTGGAGTAAGGTAAGATTTGAACTTGGGGCAAGTGTATGTTTCCTGTTCCAAAGAGTTCAGCTATTAGCATAATCAAAATCCCCTTCCTCCATCACTGAGTAACTACAGAAGCCTTTTTGCATGTGACAAGAGCCAAGTGAGGGTTGTTTGGTGGCAGTTGACACAATGTCATGAGCATGCATTTGCTCACCTCTGTGTTAGCTGTCACGTGGGATGGCATGGCAGGGATGCATGTGATCTCCCAAATAGGCCAGCCAGCTCTGCCTACTCAGCTCCCACTCAGTGAGGAAGCTTCATCCCTTCTCTCTCCTTCTGCTTCCCCCCTCCCCCACCCACCCCAGTCAGGGGCTGGACAGGATCAGGAGCCACCACATCCCAGGTGCCAGTTAGGCAGTTGGCAGGAAGTGAAGGACCTAGAGGCAGGGATCCCCCCCACCCCAGTTGGCACATCGTTGGATCAGGAAAGGCCATAGGTGCTCTCCTGGCATGGGTCAGCTAGCTTGCCTCATATGCCCTGCCCTGATAGATCACCAAGTCCAAAATCGAGTGACCAGTCACGTGACTCCATCTAGACTCTGGAAAAGACTGGTCCAGTCTGGGAAGCAGGAAAACTGGGAATGACTCCTGCCTCAGGTTTGCTGGCGTAGGCAGCAAGCTAGTCTTCCCTACGCCATGTCTGCCAGGTTTAGAAGGAAGGCCGTAGACTCTCAAGCTCTCCTCTTTAAAAGAAAAATGGACGCTCTCCTCTAAAACAGGCCGGACAGTGGCCCTGGCCAGGACTGAAACAATTCTGATGGCTACTTAGCATTTCACTTTACTCAATGATCCTGGGTGCCAACTAGGCTAAGTTTCTGCTTCCAACCTCCGAGCAAAGCAGGTTCCCGCCAATGGTGGGGCTGGGCTATTGGTGTTTTGCTGCCCTGAACTGAAACGTGCCTATTCAAGGCTGCCGTCCTCCAGTTTCCTTTTTCTAATCAATTGATAGGAAGTCCAATGTGCTATCGATTGATCGGAAAGTCTGGGTGTAGAGGTGATCGTGTTCCATGGGCTTGTGTTCCTGGACACCATCAAGCAGTTTTTCTCAGAGGAACCCAGGAATGGACTGGTACTCATGCTTCAGGCTTTTGAAATGATGTCTTTGCCATTCTGTGCTCTGAGGAGAGTAAATACTTCGTTAGTAATCAGGGCCTTGATTGTCAGTGTCCTTCCTGGGTCCCAAGGAGAGGTCTGTTGCAAAAGCACTTGGGCAGCACTGGGGCAGAGGGCTGGACTGCTCTCCATGCCAAAAATGATTCCCAGGCCCTGACACCCAGCCACAAGCGTCAGAGCCTGTCCTATGCCTCTGTGAGGATCTGGCACGTAGATAAATGTCGACCAGAATCAGCACTCACTCTTTTTCCTAATAAATAACCACCAGTATATCAAACTGTATGTGCAGAAGGCCCCAATTTTATTATACAACATATAAAACCATTTATATTATGTACAATTTTAGTTGATCCTTAAACAACATGGGGCACTGACTCCTCCCCTGGGCAGCTGAAAATCCATGTGTAACTTCTGACTCCCCAAAAACTGAACTACTAATAGCCTACTGTTGACTGGAAGCCTTACTGAAGATATATTGTACTCTATATGTTATATTCTGTATTCCTATAATAAAGTCAGCTACAGAATAGAAAATGCTAAGAGAATCATCAGTAAATTCTCAACACTGTACTGTATTTATCGCAAAAATCCGCATGTAAGTGGACACACACAGTTCAAACTCATGTTGTTCAAGAGTCAACTGTATTGTATACACATATATTGTACATATTTCTCTCCAGAATGAAACTTCAACAACATGTCACTCCCTTGCTCAAAACTTCCCCTGATGTCTCTTCTCATTTAGAAAAACTCCCAGCTTCCTTGCCTCCATGCTCAGGCCCCAGTAGAAACCTCATTCCCCACCCTCTCCTCTCCCCATCCTGTTCTACCTCCTTGCTATTCCTCACACACCCTGGCATGTCCCCACCTCAGAGTCTCTGCCTTCACCATGCCCTCTGCATGGGGCACGCTTTCCCAGGGTCCTCATGCCCACATTCATTTGGGTTCCCAGTCCAACATCACCCCCTCAGACAGCCTCCCTTCACAGCCACCCTGGCCTGCACCCTAGCGCAGTATGTTCATCTCAGGGTGGGTTGTAAACTCCCCAAGGGAACCACAAAGACTCTTCCCCCCATAACCTCTTGCCTAGGACAGTGCCCAGTTCATCACAGCACTCGACACATACCTATTAACAAAGAAGCACATGACATGGGAACCTGATCCTGACCTGCAGCTTTACAGATATTAACATCCTCACAACCACCCATTGAGGCAGATGTTATCTTTATTTTATACACAGGAATAGGCACAGGGAGGTTAAGTTGTTTACCCAAGGTCATACAGTAGTGTCAGAATTTGAACCCCAGCATCTGTCCTAGAGTCTGTATTCTTTGAAGTTTTACTTGTTTTGAGAGAGAGGGAGAGAGCCAGCAGGGGAGGGGCAGAGAGAGAGAGAGAGAGAGAGAATCCCTAGCAGTCTCTGCACCGTTAGGGCAGAGCCCAAGGTGGGGCTCGATCCCAAACACCGTGAGATCATGATCTGAGATCGGACACTTAACAGACTGAGCCATCCAGGCACCCTCCTAGAGTCTGTGTTCTTAACCACTGCCCTGTGGTGCCTGTGCCGTGGGCTGAGGGTGTGAACGAGCAGGTCCCTTCATCCTACACAGGACAGGAAGTTACCACATGACCCAGCTTTATTATACAGCTTCTAAAGTGTGTGCATGTAAAATATATAAATGCTTTTTATAGAAACTCACTGAGGAAGCCAGGGAAGGAAATGTATAAAATCGTTTTAGTGATCACCTCTAGATGGTGGGATTTTCAGGTGATGTATATTTTCCTCACTATGCATATCTGTATTTTGCCAAGTTTTCTACCGGGCTAATAATAGAATGATAACATGGCTGCATTTCCGAAGACTGTTGGGATGAAGGGGCCAGCAGCTGTGAGTCCCGCCTGGGAATAGCTCCGGGCAGGGGGAGGGAGACGTCAAGGTGGGCCACCCCCAGTGCTGACCCTAACCAAAGTCTTCTCCCTCTGGCCATCCAGGACATCATCGAAGGGGGCAACCTGCGCATCCCGCTCCAGGAGCTGCACCAGATGATCCTGACTCCCATCAAGGCCTACAGCTCCCCAAGCACCACCCCCGAGGCTTGCCGCCGGGAGCCCCAGGCCCCCCACCCGCCCTCACTGATGGGCCCTGAGGGCCAGACCCCTGACTGCAAAGACAGTGCCGCAGCCACTGGTGCCACAGCCACCGCCTCCGCTGGGGCCAGCGGTGGGCTCCAGCCACACCAGCTGAGTAGCTGTGATGGGGAGCTGGCCGTCGCCCCCCTGCCGGAGGGGGATCTCCCTGGGCAGTTCACACGTGTCATGGGGAAAGGTAGAGCCTGATTCTCCCACCTCCGCCATTGTTCTCTCAACACCACTAATCAGAGCTCCTGGTTCCTGAGGAGCTTCCCCAGGGTGCTGGATAAACCTGTCAGGGTAGATGCCATTAGCCCATTTACAGATGAGGAGAGTGAGGCTCAAAGGTTGTCATTTGGAACTGAACTCCAATCTCTGACCCCCAGAGGCCTCTTCCTTAACCCTGTCTCCTTTTCTCTTCCACTCCCTCAAAGCTGGACTAGCAGAGTGAGTGCTCATTGGGCCTCTGGGCCTGCGGGCGGAAGGAAGTCAGCCCTTCCCTTAATACAGACTACTCTTTGAAGGCACCATAGCCATGCTGTGTGCCTGTCTGGAGGGCAGACTGAATTCTCATGTGATTCTTTGGGTAGGAGCACTCTTTCTACCTCCCCCATGTGTGGCACAGTGACTACGTGATTATCTTTGAAAGGTCCAGTGCTAGAATAATTTGCGCTTACACGGGGTGTCCCACAAGAAAGTGTGATTATTTTAAAAATGCAATGAATGCCAGTACTTTTCCTTTGGGAAGAAGAAACAATTTTTTCTTCTTTATTGTCCAATATTTCAGATCATTTTATTTTATTTAAAAAAAAAATTTTTTTAACACTTATTTATTTTTGAGACAGAGAGAGAGCATGAACAGGGGAGGGTCAGAGAAAGAGGGAGACACAGAATCTGAAACAGGCTCCAGGCTCTGAGCTGTCAGCACAGAGCCCGATGCGGGGCTCGAACCCACGGACCGTGAGATCATGACCTGAGCCGAAGTCGGACGCTTAACCGACTGAGCCACCCAGGCGCCCCCCGATCATTTTAAAAAAACCAAGTTTTTACCAAAAGAAATGGACACCTGAGTCTTAGAGGTGCAGTGCGAAACTTCCCATGTGCCCACATCCTAAAAAAAAAAAAAAAGACTTACCTCCATAGGAATCTGGTTCAGAGGAGACTTGTATCATCCCTTTGAGCTGAGATGGCCAGGGTGGGTCCCTGGTCTCCTCCCACTCATCTCCTAGCTCTCTCTACCTCCCAACCTCCCACCCCTGATGGGGGCTCTTCACAGTGTGGGATTAGAACAGATGACCCCCTGGGTAAAGATACATGTGGGAGTGGATACCTGAGCGTAACCCCTGGTGGGCTCGGAGACCCGAACTTCTCTGGCATGGCTACTTGTTACAGTTTAGCTACTTTCAAATAAATTATAAATCCATGCTCAACATAAAAAATCAAAACTAAACAAAATGATGGAAAGTGAAAAATAACCTGTCCCCCAAGCCCTGCCATCTTCCTCTGCAGAGGTGACTGCTATAAACAGGTTTAGAATATCCCTTCAGGAACTTTGTACTAATCGTATACAAGCACATGAGAATCCTTTTCACACACAAACAGGTGTTGTTTATACATTTTTCTGCAGCTAGTTTTTCCTACATTATATACTTTTAATATTTCTATTCATACGATATCACCACCCTATTCTTTTTTAAACGTTGCATACTGTTCCGCTGTATGCAAAAAGTATAATTTAACAGGACCCCAGTTAATGGACACTGAGGTGGTTTTCAAGTTTTTGTTATTACAAACAATGCTGTACTGAAAATCTATGTGCAAAGACATGATATAAGTGGGATTCTGTGACACGGTTATTCAGGATTAGGAAGAGAAAGGAATCATTAGGCCCAGGTTTCAGGCTTGGTCTACTTGAGTGCAAGGCATTTTCACTTCTGACATCTTTTGTCCAACCACCTCTACCGCAGCCTTCTAAACACCCCCATCAAAATCAGAGCATCACCGCCTCTAGGATGAGATTAGAATGGGCTATGATATCGGGGTCATGAGAATCCCAGTGGGGGTGTGCACTCTCCTTGCTGACTGACTCTGCTCGGTCTTACTGCTTCAGTTTCTTGAGTGTGTAGGTGAACTTGTGTGTGTATAAAGGTGTGTTATCACTTTGAGAAAATAACCCTCCAATGAAGGAGTAGCGGGCTCCTGCCCATGTGTGTGCCCACACACCTCATGTCCTAAAAGATGTGCCAGACTCATTCCTCCAAATGAGGCGCACAGTTCATTCATCAAATTATGAAGACTGCTTTCTGAGAACGTTGATGGTCTTTGATGCCTTTGAACTCTCTTCTCCAAAGGAGCCTCTTTCAAAGATAGAGCTCAGGACACGGCTGAATTCTTCTCCCAGAGTGTCTCAGGCTGGATTGCAGAAGGCTTAATATAGAATGGTATGCCTGGAATTAAGCAAAGGGGCTTCTCAAAGCGAGGGCTCCTGTGGTGACCAAGCCTTTGACTTCAGTGGAATGAGGAGCCTCCTGGCCTTTTTTGTGAACCTTACGTAAAGCCACAGGCACACATACCTCTCAAAATATTGGTCCTGAAAGGAAATCAGAGACAGATCTCCGAGGTTAGAATGGGTATGCATGTTTCTAATTCATCTTTTCTATTTTTTTTTTAATTCACAGTGTGCACACAGCTCTTGGTCTCCAGACCTGATGAGGAAAATATAAGTTCCTATTTACAGCTCATAGACAAGTGTCTAATTCATGAGGTGAGTAGTAATGGATTTCACAAAACTGTTTTTCTCATTGCTTAGAAATGGTTCTCAGAGTTTCTGTGATGTGATCACTTGGGTCTCCCAACAACTTGTTTTTGAAGGGTAGACAGGCATTAATCATAGCCTGGGCAGAACCCAGCTATGGTGGCTTCAAACCTAAGCACAGCGTGTATGTGACTTTGGTGTCGAGATTCATCTAGACTGAGCTCTGATGTAAGGGTGAATGCCTGAGAGAAACTTCTGGCTCTGGAAGAAGCCCTGAGTGACCGAGCCTGAGGTGGTTAACACTCAACCCTGCCACCTAGTTTTGGCGTTTTCAAGTCCTTTTAAAATTTTGTGTTGAAGCATTTTGAATCTTTTGGCTCAGGGAAAGTTGAGGGAGGGTGAGAGAGTGTGCAAAAAAAAAAAAAAATCATGTGTTTGTGTGTGGTCTGATTTGTGATTTTTATAGGAATTGTGTTGAGCCACATGTCCTTTTGAAGGAGGACTGAGGCCGGCTGGAGGTGTTCCCATGAGACTCAGTGCAAGTGCAATCTTCCTGATGGAGCAGACCGGGTCCTGGACACTGCTGGGCGGGAGCAGCCGCCTGCCCTGGCAGCTGCCCTGAGGCCCATGTGGGGACAGGGGATTGTGTCTCAGACCCAAGACTCCAGTAGCTTCTTGGGAGCACCCCCTCAAAGAGTCATAGACACAAGAGTCACAGTGTAGGCTTTGGAAAAACTTAGCACTGAGGTCTTTCTTTGGGACTTTAACGTTAGAATAAGGTGGCAAAGGCCCCCAAGTCTCCTCACCTTTGCCAGGTTAGCAGCCAGAGCCCCAGAAGTGCAGTGGGCCCCAGTGAAGGGAGACACCTGGCACAGAGGTCTGTCCCCCTTACCCACTGCCCCACTCACACTGCCCTCACCCTGCCAGCTGCCACACAGGCCCATCTGTCAAAAGCCAGTTCCCTGGGCCCCCACCCTTCTGCAGTCTGACTCCCCCCCGCCCGTCACATGCAGGTTATGGTCTCCTTCTGGGTTTCCTACCCAGCCACTGACCCACAGTGTCCCCTAAACTCTCCTTTTTGCTATTTCCTCTCTCAGCAGAGCAAATTCTTGTGTCCCTCTCCACAGTCCCCAATAAGGGGACTGATAAGGGGAGGATTTAAATTTATATAAAGGAACTAGAACCTTGCATCCTCTGCCATGCCCACACTCACACCAAACCTTCAGGATACTTGTAACCAAGTTACAAGTTACTTTCCATCTTGCCTCAAGTCTGCTGAGCCCGCAAGACAAAATAATGAGCCCTCCAGCTGCCTCCGTTGGACAGTGCACAAGCTTCCTAATTGGTCTCCACCAGCCCCAAAGCTGTGGCCTGATGCTTCTCACTTTCCTGCCACTGTGCATGCCCTCCTTGCGCAGCCTGGCTCTCTTTTCCATTTCCTTAGAATATTTAGAAAATGCCTAGTTTTTTTTTCTCCCTGCCTGCCCAAGTGATTAAATGCAAAGATGGCACCATGTGGACTCATCTGCTGGCAAGAGGCCTCGACTGCAGTAGAGGGACCTGTGGCTGGTGGGAGTCACAGGCAGAAAGGGGCTTATGCTATGTCTGCTCGCCTGAATTCATGTCCGGATGGAGAGGACTGTACTCTGCTTTGGAAGGGAAAATGCTGTGCAAGACCTTTTATTATTATTTTAGTTCAAGAAAGAGGAAACGTGTCTGAATAATTTTCCACAGGCTTGGGTTATTCCGTTGGGCAGAACACCTCCTCCCTGTGAGGCCCTGTCGAAGCACGCAGTCTCCATCCTGGCTGAGGTTTATACCTGGGCTCCACGAAACAGGACTCCCTTTCACAGCCCGAATGTGCTATTCCTTACCTGACTGGACAGGATGTTGACCGAACCTAGACACTTTCCTTCCTCCCAGGGACAAAGGGACCAACTCCCTAGAGTAACAGAAGGGAGGACAGGAAAGTTCTGAATTTCATTTCTGAGACTACTTTGCTGCATTATAATCCCTGGCTTCTTGCCTCCTCACCATCTCCAGGAGGTTCTGCAGAGAGGAGTTCTTGCCCCTTTTATGAGCCTTTTTTTAATCCCGCCACAAAAGCTGTGGGGCACACCCTAGCCATCTTCTTCCATACAGACTCATTGGTTTGGCCCTGATCGTGACACAGGACTCGGAAGTGGCTGACTGGCTATGTCAATCTATACTATGGAGGTTCCTTCCCCTCCAGTCCCTGAGGAAGCTGCTACCAGCCCAACCCAGAGCTGCCAGTGGAATGGCTGAGGCCATGTGTCAGCCATCCCAGTTGACAGTGGAGCTCCCATGATGGAGTGCTACTTTGCAGACACACACACACAGAGACCAGCTTCTGGAAATCGCTCATTGCCAGCCATGACCCAGCTCCTCTCTGTGCCTCCCAGCTGCAGCCTCCAGGACTGAGAAGTGGCCACCACACTCACTCAGCATGGCTAAGGCGCTTGATTCTATCTGCAACCTAGAACTAAATGAGCCTGATGCCCAGTGTTGAATGAATGAGCTGACTTCTCTGGGGCCGGGGGGTGGGATATAAACATTTCCACCTTCTTGGAAATGTCCTTGGAAGCACTTTGAATGCATGTCTATAAAGTAAGCCATTTCCTCCTTTGTCACTTGGAAACTCAGGCCAGCTGCCCTTCAGGCTGGCCCTAGACCAGCTCGGTATTACAGTTTTGACAACTTGAAATCATTTGTTGGGGGCTAAAGGTGATTGCTAAATACCATATGTGACAAACATTCATACACCACCACCAAAGGGCTGGTTTGCACAACCAAAAAAACCCTGGCTAGAGTATCTATGAGCAGCAGTTATTGAACCATTACTAACAGTCAGGTATGTTCTAAGTATTCTAATTGCATTTCATGTGTTGTCTCATTTAATCCTTACGTCTTTTTGAGGGAGATATTATTATCCACGGTTTTTAGAAGGAACCGAGTCTCAGGTAAAGGAACTCGCATAAGGGTATGCAGGGATTCAAACCCTGTCCGTATCCATCCAGAGCCTTCCTCCAACCAACTGGGCTGGACTCTCCTCCCCAAGTCATCTTGATCAGTGCACCTGCATCCTGTGTTCTCAAACTTTGGCAGAATAAGCCAGTCAAAAGGAGAATCTATCCATCCCTTTATTAGTCTAGCAGTGATGCTTGCCTTTCAAGTTTTCAGACATTCATGTATAGGTGGACAGTCACCAAGCATTACCAACAAATGAGAAGGGACCACAGAGTAGAACCATGCCCTTACCTTGTAACCATGAGACCATCCTACCATGTACCTTAAGCAGTGTCTGCACCTCTTTAATGAGGCATGGAATCTCTGGGTTGGGTAGACCTCCTTTAGTGGATATCCTTAAATGTGTCTGGCTAAGGTCATCCAGCAGGAAGGGGTTTGCAAGTCAATAATTTTTTCGCAATATAACTAACATCTTTTTGCTTTTTTGTTCACATAGCTCCCCTGTGTTTAGGTCCTTAAAGATTAAATGTCATCTGGAGAAAATTAAGCTGTCATTTTTTTTTCTCTGTTTAAGGAATCAGTTTCCTTTATGGAAAGTAGTCATATAGTCTGTTACTCTAAGTAATAGTTTATTGCTACTTAAAGGATTTTCTGTCTTATTGACAAAAGTACATGGGTATGTTATCTCCATCATTGTTACTGCTAATCAATCAAAGCTGATGGGTCTCCCACAGGGTGTGGGCCACCGTTCTAGTCTCCCACCAGGGGATTTCTATATTGCACGTAGGGTCCTCAAACCATCTAGAATGCCAAATGTCCCTGTTCCATCTGCAGCAGAATTACCAGGGCACTTGTTGCAAACATCACCTGGACTCCTCTCCAGATCTCTTATATCAGGCTCTAGGTATGTGGGAAGGGGTCTAGGTCTTCTTGAGGGATTCTAATATAACACAGATTTGAGTGTCTTTGCCTTGGGGACTCATAACCCCTATAAAGTCTTTCCCTGGACTTCAGCATACACAAAAGAAGGCATAATACAGATGTCAGTGTGTTATGAAGCAGGCAAAACACCCCCTCAATGCCAATTTTACTAAAAAGGATTTGAGAAGGCATCAGATCTACCGATTTTCCTAAACTTTAGGCAAAATTTAGGTCAGGATTGGTACACTGGGGTTTTTGTAGGGCACAGGATCCTTTAACTGGAGATTTCTCAGCAAAGCCCCATGCCCTATAAAACCCCCAGTGCACCTATCCTGATGTATAGTATAGTATAGTATAGTATAGTATAGTATAACATAGCAGAGACCATTCTTCCATTTTCTGAAACCCTGAAGACCACTCCAGGGTGACCACACACCATCAAGCAGGTTGATTTTTGAAGTGGTTTAGCATTTCCATTGATTATGAACACATAGGGGGCCTGCAAAAGCCAGAGTATTCAACAGTCCATTTTGCAATTCATTCTTGGTTAATCTGTAGAGTCCAGAGTAGAGTCAGGAGGAAGGGGAAAGTGAGTATGGATCTGCCAGAAATGCAACCAAAAACAAGGGTTGTCAAAAGCTTAATGCATGTACTTTACCAGGCACCTCCAATGACAAATAACTTGAATTGTTGGTACAGGTGGCTCCCAAGTGAAACTGACTGCCATTTGGATCAAGTAGGGAGCAGGTGAAGAAAAGGCAACTGCCAGAGACTCCAATGTTCCCCCTATTAATTGCATGTTTCTCCCTCTAATGCCAGGCTGCGCCACCCATTAAAAAGTCCTGTTTGTTTTTGCAGGCATTTACAGAGACTCAGAAAAAAAGATTGTTGTCATGGAAACAGCAGGTGCAGAAGCTCTTTCGTTCTTTCCCTCGGAAAACCCTTCTAGACATATCAGGATATCGACAGCAAAGAAAGTATGTTGGGATTTTGTTCTTCTTAATGCACGGTGGTTCCCTGGTGTTTCACTGCCTGCCTGGGTTCCTGGGCAGGACTATGGCAGGCATCATCATTCCTTGTCCACAAGGATGCCCTGTGGGGAACTGGAGATCCCTTAAACAGATGGGGTTGGGAAAAGGCTATGGAGAGAAAGCATGCCCAGAAAAAGAACTGAACATGATCTTTTGTAACTCAGTTTACATGATCAAAATGACGGTATTAGTCCAGAGGGGATGGGTATGATTTAATGAATGCCCACAAAACAACTGGTGGTTGATCCACAAGAGGGGGCCCTGAAAGGACAAAAATGGGTTCTATTAGCACCTTACAAGGTAATGTCATTTTTTCTTCCTTCTAGCTGCAGACTAGCTAATTATAGTTGGTGGCAGGGTGAAGAGCCCAGTGCTGGTCTATTTTGGTCTGAGCTGCAATCTAAGAGTGGAGCAGTACCACTCTTGATTTTTCATAGTACTTCAGCTTCTTGGATGCAGTTAAAAATAAACCTCGTTGTACTTTAGAACCCATTACCTTAATCTGGTTTTAAATTAAAGAATCCAACTGCATATTAAAGGTGAATTACAGTGACAATCCAGGGGAAGAATCAAGGGGGGTGTGGGGTAAAGCCTTCAACAATGACAGGGAGTTGGGGGGAGACAAAAGACTGATGTACAAACATCCTGAAAAATCAACTTTCTATTGTACATTTTTAAACATGAGCAGATAATTTTTTCACTTGTACCTAAAGAGTTCTGAATTCATTTCTTCGTGTATATAGAGAAGCTCTGTGTTGTTAAAAAATTTTGGCATTTATTTGCATAAGTGTGCCTTAAAACATCACTATTTCACATTACTTAAGGGAGATAAGGATAGTTGGGATTTATGAAAACCTTTCATTAAAGATTAATGTAAACATTGAAGTGTTATCGTATTCTAGCATATATAACACCGTTATTTATTAGACAAACATTTAGTACTATGTGCCAAGTGGTATCCAAGCATTTTAGGAATATTAATACATATAATCCTTGCAACAACCATATGAGGTAGAGTTGCTATTATTAACTTCAATTTACAGAGGCGTCTGTAGGCAGTGGCATCCAGGATTTGGACCAGGCAAGCCAGCACCAGCTGCAGAGTCAGTGCTCTTAACCATTGTACATGCCACATGCCAAGCAGCTCTCACAGACTCCAGCTGATGTGTAGAAAAAACAATCAGGAAGAGCAGCCCTCTTTGTGGCAGCTCCCTGTCTCCAAGCTCTCTGGGGCTGCCCTTCCTGGTGGGATGGACTGGACCACCTGTGCACCCTGAGGATTGTCAGGGGCCCAGGTAAAAGGCAAGGCCTGCTCACAGGCCTCCCATCTCAGGGACTACCCCCTTCCCAGGCTCGCTCTCCTTATAAGGGCAACAGTGCATCTCTCTCAAGCGAGAGGATGAGGTTCCAGACCCTCTTGCCAACACCAAGCCCTCAGGAAACAAGTTCCAAGGAGAAGAAGGACTTTAGAGGATAAAGATAAAGATAGAGATTTTAAGCTCTTTGCTTCTCTCAAGACTGTCATCCCCTGCCTTTGTCTGCTCTGCTTTGTCCTTGGTTCATATGAGAGTTCCCATTAAACCTGACCTCTCCAGAGTGTTATTAACTAACATTTGTCTTGGGCTACCCAAGGTTTGCCATATTGGAATCTTGATGGACCTGTTTTTATTGATAAGAATAAATTCAGTCATCAATTGTGGATGTTCAATTGGAAGTTGCTAAGGCTCTAGAAAATAATTTGTTCTCATTTATATTACCCCTTTTTATGCTATTAATGAGATCTTTTTATCCTATTAATTTGCTTTGAAGACCTGTTCCTCCCATAGTACAAAGGTAACTGCAGCCCAGCCCCTGCATGAATTATCACAAATCCCCAATTAGTTTGTTCTTATTAATGGTATTTTCTCAGTCTTTTCACGCATTTCAACGTAATGAAATCAGATGGTCAGATTTAGGAAAGCAGAGGTGGGCAGAGTAAAAGAATAAGGAATGAGGGGTGCCTGGGTGGCTCAGTCGGTTAAAGCATCCGACTTCAGCTCAGGTCATGATCTCACGGTCCATGAGTTCAAGCCCTGTGTTGGGCTCTGTGCTGACAACTCAGAGCCTAGAGCCTGCTTCAGATTCTGTGTCTCCCTCTCTCTGCTCCTCCCCTGCTCACACACGCTCTCTCTCAAAAATAAGTAAAAATTTTAAAAAATATGTAAAAAAAAAAAAAAAAAAAGGATAAGGAATGAAAACTTACTTGTGTCACTTGGTTCTCTCCCCAGAGAGAATGATTATGTCATTAAGCCTAGTGGTCTTAAGTAACCTAAGCACTGACTCTGGTTGCCAGAAGTGGCAACCCTCAACAACACTGGCTTTGTAATAACCAACTAAGTATGTCACAGTAGGGCCCCACAGACATTAGAAAGGTAGCCTATCCAAATTCTGCCCCCTCATCTATCCTGACCCCAAAATGTTCTGGGCTCTACCTGCTGCATACAGCCCAACTCATGCATCCTAACTTTAGGAGTCCTTAGAGCCCTCCTGTCTTCAGTGACCAAGTGTCCCATAGCAGAATCCTCTGCCCACATTGCTCAAGAATATAGTCTTGCCCTTCCTGGAAGCACAAATCATTTTAGCATCACTCACTGACTACTGTATTTTGCATATGAAATCGCTTTTTAAAAATCCAACCGAAAAGGAAAATGAGCAAAAAAGCTATCTGCACTAAATAAGGAGAAGTCTTAGAATACTGAATCATCTACCAGGTGGCCAATATTCCAACTCTAAAAACCAAACGACTAGTCTTCAAAGTTAAAAAAAAAACAAAACCACTTGATCCTTGTTTCCACTTGTCATGGATCTCAGACTATCCTTCTCAAAAAAGGTCTCCTAGATCACATGAAATTACTTTTATCCCCCCCTGGCCCAAATTTCTTCTTTCAAACCAAAAAATTTTAATGTTAGTAAAAAGAAGGAGGTGGGAAAAGATGAGCTAGGTACGTAGAACCCATGAGTGTCCTTCTTACCACACATAGATGAGCCCCTGACAGAAATCAGGAATCCTTTCCTTGGCCACAAAAACCTGGAAGTGGAAAGACACAGAAACCAGTTGCAGCCAGCTCACCCATGGAATTCTCTTCCGCACCCGCTTTCCCCCTTGGAAATTTAGGCATTCTGGGAAGAAGAGAAAACATTCTCTGAGATTAACAGTGCTGATGGCTTAGATGCCCCTCTCCACCCCCCACAACCCTTTCTCAGGAAATGACTGTTTTACAGCACCCCTGCCCCCAATCATCTTCAACTGGTTAAACTACGTCAGCCCTGTCTCCTGGAGTCTCCTCACAGGTTTGGTACAGACCTCCCCTGTGTGGCTGGGAAAGCAAGTCTGTTCCATCTTGTGGCTGTTGGGGGTAAAGCACTGTGAGTTAAACACCAGTGAATGACTAAAGCTGACTCTTCTTGGAAGGAATGTGCTGGTTCCTGAAACCCTACTGGCTGCTGTGTACCTTCCCAGAACCTGAGGCATTGTTGGAGAGGATGAGTTCTTGGGCGCTGAGGTCACTGGAGCAATGGGAGTACAGCATCCGAGTGCAATGCCAGGGGTCCCTGGCAGCCTACGTAGGTCCATGTGGGAAAGCACGCAACCTCCCGATCTTTCTGCAGGAAGGGTCTGTGGAGTGGGGAGCTGTCAGCATCCTAGGTCTGGAGCACTTGCAAACATCATCATCTCTGTTCCCCTTCCCTACTCTCAACCTGGGAGTCAGAGCCCCAGATGTGGGGTCAGCTTTTCCACTGGGAGAAGAAGCATCATGATGACAGAGATTCATTCGTTCATTCAACGTGCACTTGCTGTACCAGGAGCTGACTCAGACATGGGACATGCAGGATTGATGAGGACAGACACCATGTTTTCTCTCTTGGAGCTTACATCTTAGTGGGGCTCACTGGCTACTCCCTCCAAGCCATACAGACAGACATCAGAAAGACTGTGGTGTGACGGAAGGAGCACTGATCCTGGCTCGGCTGCTTTTGTGCTGTGTGGCTTCTTGATGGGCACGTGAGTGCTCAGGGCCCTGGAATCCAGCACGGAAGAAAGCTGAAGAGCACCCTGGTTAACTTCCTAGGCACATATTGCAGCGCTGTCGCCTGCTGTCTGTGTGACCTCTGCAAAATTGTTAAGCTTCCTGTTTTATTTCTCCAGCTGTAACAGAGGATAGAGCACCTACTTCGTAGGGTTGTCGTGAGAACTGAAGAATTAACGTGATAGTCCCAGGATGGTGCACATGATAGTCACTCTCGGATGTCTCTTAGCTGTCACTTTAATCATAGCCCTTTCCTGGCACAGAACCACCCCCTGCCCCTAGATAGACCTCACAACTGTCAAAATGTAGGCAGGTTCCAAGGAGGCATCCCACTGACAACCTGGGTTTGGGAAGGGCTAAGGGTGACTGACAGTCTCCCCATTCTTCTCTGTTCCCTCTCACAGTCGCGGCTTTGGGCAGTCCAACTCCCTCCCGACACCCAGCTCTGTAGGCGGTGGTATGGGCAGACGGAACCCACGCCAGTACCAGATCCCCTCCCGGAACGTCCCTTCTGCCCGCCTTGGCCTCTTGGGTACCAGTGGATTTGTCAGCTCTACCCAGCGCAACACCACAGCCAACCCCGCCATCATGAAACAAGGAAGACAGGTTTGTTCTGCCCCAAGAAGAAGGGTGGGCAGCCAGGCTCAGGGCCTGAGGCTTCAGGACCTACCCCCACATGACCCCCGAGGTGAGTGGAGAGGCCAAGGGAAGGCCACAATGAGACACACATGGCCCTATGCTGGGAGGGAACCAGCTGTTTGCACTGTTTCTCTGGGAGACACAGCAATTACATGGCTGTACCTGGCTTCATGTGGATTTATTTAAGACGCCCTATAACAACCATGTTAACCTTTAATTG
This sequence comes from Prionailurus bengalensis, assembly GCF_016509475.1. Taxonomy (NCBI): domain Eukaryota; kingdom Metazoa; phylum Chordata; class Mammalia; order Carnivora; family Felidae; genus Prionailurus; species Prionailurus bengalensis. Next base: position 102,807,957 of record NC_057355.1, read on the forward strand.
TGTGGGCCCTGCACATGGGGGCCTTGAGGAAGCACTGCGAGACCTATCTTTTATTTGCCTGGCTCCTTTACCTGACCCAGCAGACCTCAACACCTCCCAGATCTGGGTTCCAGAGGAGCCTGAGCATCTAAGGAGCTTTCTCAGCCTTTTTATTCATAGAAGATAGCTCCTTTGTCACGGTCCCAGCTGTGGTGGGGAATCCAAAGAGGAGCCTAAGAGAGGCTACCAGAGGGAGAGCTGGAACATTCTCTGCCTATTCAAGGCCAGGCTGCCCAGAGGTCTTTGCTATGCAGTATAGAGCTGACTTCCGTCCCAAAGCTCCTCACCCCAAAGTCCTGTTTCCCTACCCCACCCAATGCATTGCACCTGTGTGCCCAGCTCTGTGGGGCTCTGCAGGTTGGGGCTGGGAGTAGAGGGACACAAGTGGACCTGGGTTGTCATGAGGAACTTAGGGATGGCAGATTGCTTTAAAAACAGGAAAACGGCTCCAGGCAAAATGGGCAGCATTTATGCCCCAGGGGACAGGACAAGGTATGAGAGAGCCCCACTATCTGACTGTTGTGGGAAGCCCCAAATCAGTTCAAGAGGAAGTCACCACTAGGACACCCGCATGATAATAAACGCAAGCTAAGTGTGCCAGCTCGTTGCCAGCTGAAAGATTCTTTTTTCTCCCCCTCGCTTTGTAGTAAGTTGTAAGAATCTCAAAAGGAAAATCAAATGAGAGCCTTGAAATAGTTTGTGCTCTTCGTTGCAAACATTTATAGAACTCTTCCCATCCCTGAAAAAAGTGATAGGAAAAGCAAAGGCAACAAAAGGGATAAAAAGAGTTTTGGAGATAGTAAGGGAGAGAGCTGTCCAGATTAAGCTGGGGCTTAGAGAGGCCCGGGGCTTGGAGAGGGGGATAAAAATGAATGGAATCTAAACCCCCTCTCTATAAATATGCAGATGGGTAGCCTGCAAGCCTTTTTCCAGAAGTTAGCAAAGAGTTCTCCAGGGGTATTTGCCTCTTGAATTCTGGCCGGTAGCCCTGCTCTGCACCCCCTCCCCTGTCTGGACTAATGGTTCCCCTTTTGCATTTCTCATTAGAACCTCTGGTTTGCCAATCCTGGGGGCAGCAACAGCATGCCAAGCCGCACCCACAGCTCAGTCCAAAGGACCCGCTCGTTGCCTGTGCACACTTCTCCACAGAATATGCTGATGTTCCAGCAGCCAGGTAGGTCCATGCACTTGATCTCTCCCTCTCTCCTCCCCCTGACACAGGGGAGGCCAGGACGCCAAAATAGATGCCCCTGTGAACCCAGCCGGAAAGTGCTTAGCCTCGACTGTCACCACGCATTCTTTTGAGCTTATAGAAGCCTTTCCTTTTTTAAACTGTGCCTTGCCAGCATGAATAGCGGCTGGCTGGCTGGGAGCCAGCACATGGAGCCCCAGAGTCGGTTGCAATCTGACGGGGATATTTTTGATACTAGTCATATTTCTAGATTGATTAAACCAGAGTTATCACTGGAGGGCTATTTGGGGGAGTTGGGAGGGGTTCCATGTGTAGTGTGTGTGTACTTTGTGTATACGTGGGGGGATGTGCAGGAAGTGAGACAGAGAAAGAGAAAACTTGACAGCATTAGCACTAAGAGACTTCCCCTGGTTTGGGAGCGCCTTGCAAACATGACTTATTGGACCAGCCATCTTCCCTTTACTTGGTTAAAGAGCAATTTGGTGCACTTCAAGTCAGCTGCACGTCTCACCATGAGCCTCCTAAAACAGAGTAGCCAGAATTATGCACAGACAACAATTGCTTGCACACTTTATCTATGCAGACAGTGACCTCTTAAGACTCCATGAGTCCTATAAAGCCATGGAAGCAATTACTATATCTAGCTAGGTGACCTTCTAGGCAGGAAAATCAGGAACGGGTGTTGTACCTATGGGAAAATACCCACCCTAGGCAGTAGACACGCTCTGTACAGTAAGTCTTATAGAACTTTAAGGAGAGGAAATGTCACTGTGGCCTGGGTGGGCAAGAAAGCTTCTTGGAATTAGAGCTGAGCTTCAGGCGACAGGGGGTGAAGTGGAAAGAGGAGGGTGGAGTTGCAGGCAGAAGGAGTGAAGAGAGCAAGACTGCAATTGTACTATCTCAGTGAGTTCCAGAAGCCGTGGCTAAGTCAAAGGGTCAGACTGAAGTAGCAGAGAGTAGACCAAGGGAACTGGAAAGATTACGGCTGATGATGAGGGCTCTGAATCCAAGGCCAAGGAGCTCAGGCCCCAGCCATTCTCAGTGAGGAATGTATGGAAGATTTTGAGCAGGCGTGTGCCTCGAGGAGGTGGGGAGACACTGAGGAGGAAGGGAAGTGAGAAGCCACCACAAGATAAGGTGTGTCAGGAAAGGACAACAGTCCAGATGCTTGCTTGAGGTTGCTTCTTGACTTCTAGAACCTCTCCTCTTTGCATACTTTTGTTTTAAAGCTCCTTTTCTCTGTTTTGATACTTATAACTTCCTGGGAAGAAATATTTGATAAAATTTAGGGACTCCGAAGGTCTTCTCCCTAGGTCATTTAGTCCCAGTCTCTGTTTTGGTGCAGAATCACGTGTAATCCATTCCCAATAAGAGAATCTAGACAATATTGGGAGACATGCTGGGTACAAGGAGATCTTTCATCCTGACCTCAGTCCTGGGACTGCAGCCCAGCCACCTCATAGCCTCACAGGAGCCCTAGCATAGCTGACCACTCTCCTTCTCCTTCAATCCCTATATACTTGTAGCCTCCTTGCTCCATTCTAAAGCTCTTATCCCTTCCTTGGGCTCTCTTCCAAGTCCTCAGTCCTCTCTTTTTCCCCACATTCTCCCTGTCATAATTGGGAAGACCAGGCCCACCAGGAAGAGTTGGGCCATCCCTAGGAAGACTGTTTGAGTCTGTAGATACAGATCTCCCACCTGCATTTTTGTTTCCCCTCTGCTGTTGTAGAGCAATTGTGAGCTGCTTGCTCACGCTCAGGGCAACTATGACCCTAAGATCATTTGCATGCTCTTCCCATGAAGCCTGTTATTCCCATAGTTAAAAAATCAAATAATACAGGAGGGCTTTTAAGAAAAAGTGACTGCCCCTTTCCCCTCCCCCTCCCAGCCCACAGTCTCATCTCCCAGAGGCAGCCACTTACAAGGATTTTCAGTTTTCCTGGTAGTTAACCCAGAAGTCTCTAAATAATGTTCTTTGTATGCTAGACTTAGAATTCCAGAAACTGCTTGAGGACTTTTTTGGAAAGGGGGGATTAAATTAGCCTCTAGCATAAGCATTACAAACCCACCTCCAGCAAGAGTCTGATGAACCCCTGCATTTCTAATAATAGCCAAGGCATGGGGACAGGGCTACTCCAGATTTCCTGACTGCAAATACACTGGTGAGTACTCGGCAGGAGCCACTCCTAAGTCCTGACTAGCACACTCAGCCCACGCTGGGCGGCTCTTCCTGGGAATGGTCATGAAGGGTGAGGCAGGGCACAGCCATGACTCAGGATCCCTGGCTAAAGGGAACAGAGGCTCCACAAAGTCACTGTCATGGGCGGAGGCATGCTCCTCTTCAGTCTCCAAGGTCATCCCTGCCCCTTACAGATCAGACACTGGTTTTCAAGACCAGAAGTCATAACCAGAACTCTTGCTTCTTCCTGAGGAGACAGCCTCCTTCATAGGGCAGGCCCATCTAACTGCCATAGCCAGACCCAGATGAAGTTGTCCTAGATAGACGGGGTCTCTTGGGCCCTTCCACCCAGAGCAGCACATCCTTGTTAACTAGGCAGGGATCTAGGGGCTGGTGGCTGGGGGAGGGGGGGGCGGGGGCGGGACTAAGCTCTAAGTATCATATCAAGGAGTCAAAATCTGAAAAGCAGCCAGTGGCTTTCATCTTTACACAAGTAGGAGTAGTAGTGAACACAAAATGGAATAGAGATGTATAATCAACCCCAAATTAAATACTTAGAAAACTGTGTTTACAGTATAGCATAGTGGCTTCCTCCTGGCCATTAGAGGTCTTCAGAGCATCCATTTTAAACCATATGGGTAAATCTTGGAAACTATAATACATTGTAAGGAAGTTTCAATTCTGTAAACTTAAATACTTCCATTAAAATGGTGGAAGACTTTAAATGTCTCCAAAGTCTGGGGGCTAGAACAAGCCCCCAACTTTCGCATCAACCAATCAGTCACCTGGCTTGAATCTGCAAGATAATGTCGTCTTTCCTGGATCTACAGGATTTGTGGACCCCTAGGAGGCCATGTCAGGGTGGCTTTTTAATTTACTCCCACACAGACAGATTTTAGATGTTTCCCAGGACAAACCAGGAGAGCCGTTAAGTGACTGCTGCCTCTCAATGGCCTCCGGTGTGAGTAAGAAGCACTAAGCTGGTCCTCTCAGAGCAAGGGGGAGGGGATCTGATAAACTCACCAGAGGGGTTGTTTGAGCTCAAAACAAGTGTCGTGCCTGGTGAGTGACATCATGTTTCCCCAAAAGGCAGGGTGTTTTCCAAACTGGAAAATTCTTTGAAAATTGCTTGGAGAGTGATTACCTTACCTTGGAAGCAGATCTTTCCTGCTGACCCAGGCTCAGCCAACTCTTGAGATCCAGTCAGAGAGGATCTCAAAACAGCCCTCATGTGACACTAGGCCATCAAAGCTCCTAACCATCTGGAGGGCCTGACTAGAAAGGGCAGAGGGACCAGAAGCCAACTTTAAAAGAAAAGTATGGGGAAGGGTAGGTTAGGCAGCCTCACAGAGCCACATTCTGGGGATTTCTTCCTTCCCTTGCACAACACCATGTGCAAACTACCATTGGTGCTCGACTGTCCAGATGGAAGATGAATAAGGGGCCTTACAGGGCAGCATTTCATGATGTGATATATCTGTTCACCATAGCAAACCTCCCCTATGCACCAGCTCATGACTGTATTTCTTCCACAGTCAGAATGATGCACACCTGGAAGCACAGTGCACAAAGCTGTTACCATTCATTTCCTCCTCAGTGGGAGTTTCAGGTTCCTCCCAGAGAACTACCTTTTGAAAGAGTGTGGAAAGGAAGACTACCATCCACCCACTAGGTCCATTAGGGGAATGGAAGGGACTGCCATGCAGAGGAAGTGACCAGAACAGGGACCCACTTAAAGTATCTGATGCACATTTTCTCTCTGACTTCTGATAAGCCAAGGCAAACAGTCCTGCTCAGGATTGGCAGATAACAGGGAAGTTGGTAAATGAATCAGTTGTATCACAGCTAAGAACCCAGCTGGGCCTGTGTTCTCCTGCGTCTGAAAGTTAAACTCAGAGAGTCCAATCTGGGGCAAGATAGTACAATATTGTCTTATACCATATTCTCCTCATCATTTTGCATGAACGTGTGGGTCCCAGAGGATTTCTACAGCACAAACTTCTGCAGGTTTAGGAATTAGGCCACCAGAGAAAAGCTTCATTCCCCATAGCAGACTCAGGGGTGTGCGACTGACTTACTCCTGTTCCTCTGTCACCCACCATGACCGCCATGACTGTCTCTGCAATGATCAGTGTCCCTGCCCACACTGATTTCTTTTCCTTCTGTTACTGCCCTCCCCTTTCTGCTTGGTTCCCATACTCCCTGTTTCCCTTTCTTCCTTATTCCCTTTATCCAGTCCAGATCCCACTTCTCCATCCTCTGTCCCATCCTCATCAACCTCCCCGATTTCTCTCCTCCCAGCAATCCCACTTCTCACTTAACTTGAAGCCTTCCTAGTTATTCAACAGGTGGTCTTAACTATCATTGGAAAATTGGGATTCTAGAGATTTTTCCTAGAATACTACATTTATTATTATAAAGTACTAAAGACACTGGCCTGTTTACCTCAGCCTCAGGGACTGGGAGAGAGCTGCAGAATTGCACCATAGGTGCCACATAGCAGACACTCAGCTGAGATGGCTGGTTTCTGCCAAAGAAAAGCCACATACCCGCCCCCCCCCCCAGGTGGACCCAACAGCAGCACTTCATTAGGAATGGGTGGCTGCTCCCTTCCAGAATCTAATGTTTCTTTAATGTTTATTTGTTTTTGAGACAGAGAGAGACAGAGCATGAACAGGGGAGGGTCAGAGAGAGGGAGACACAGAATTTGAAATAGGCTCCAGGCTCCGAGCTGTCGTCAGCACAGAGCCCAACTCAGGGCTCAAACTCACGTACAGTGAGATCATGACCTGAGCCGGAGTCGGATGCTTAACCGACTGAGCCACCCAGGCGCCCCCATTCCAGAATCTTCTTGACCCTGGGCCTGAGCACTAGGCTCTGTACTTATGGGACTTTTGGAAAGGCACAATTAAAAACTCCCACATCAGCCTAAACCCTGGGCATCCTAGAACGGGGGATCCTCACTAAATACTGGAATGGTCTGATAGGGGAAAAATTCCTAGTTCTCAGAGATACCGTCTGAGCTAAGGAAACAGGCCTGTTGCACGCAACAGCAGAGAAGGCTTAGTCAGTCTTTCCTTTTTACCTTACTGAAGACATAAAACTACGTCTGCCTTGTCCATTACAGCTGGGAGCTCAGGCTAAATGCAGTGAGCCCTTGGGTTAACAGCAGCCACAGCAAGAGCTGGCCTGCTGGTTCTTGTGTACCTGGGTGGCAGGAGCTGCCCAAATGCTTCTCTCGGGCTTTAAGAGTTCTGCCCACCCAAGCCACACTTGGCTGAGGGCTTCTAGCCTGAGATGGAAGCTGTTATCCACCCAGCTGGTCTCCCTCTGTCTTGTATGTGTGGGGAGATGCCACAGATCTGTTTTTATCAAATACACAATTAAAAAGTCACACTATTAGGAAACTCTGGAGTGTGAACATATGGGCTTCTCCTGAGACTCAAAATTTTTCAGAGCCACTCTGAGAGTGGTGGGGGGGGGGTCATGACACCCTAGCGCACCAGAGGGAAGAGCTGAAAGATAAAAAGAACCATGCCAACTTTCAACCTAAAAGAGCAGCCACTAAGGTTTGGAGATTCTAGAGTGGAGAGCCCTGCATTTCTCAGCCCCCTTTTTGAAACACTCAGTCCTAGGCTTAGAATATGGCATTTTGCTGCGTGTTGGCAAGAAATCCTGCAGCTGAAACACTTCTCTCCAAATGTCGAGCATCTTTATTTATCCAAATCTCTCCACAGTGTTTGTTTAAAGGGGAGTGCTAGAGAGTAAACTAAATTTTACAATGAGCATATGGATGGTTATAATTGCTGAGGGTTTTTTTTTTCATATTTGCTAACTGGCTATATATAAAACTGTGTTTCTATTTTATAGATTTCACACCCTGAAGGCTGCTAATTTTGCATGCATATGATTTTCACATGAATGGATGAAAATACTAAAATACTCTTCCCTCTGGATTGTCTAATTGCCCCGACCCTACTCTGAGAGCAACAGTGGGTGGGGTGGGAAAGACCCTTCAATTCTCCCTGGCTCCCAGCTTCCTGGGAAGCCTGATCATCCTCTGTCTGCTCATAAATTGGCACAGTTGCCTTTCAAAACCATTGATGCTGGCTGGAACCTGTGTCAGAAAGAACCCTATCTGCTCCCTAGTGCTTTTCATATTGATCCATTTTGCCAATTTACTCTGAGAATTTTAAACAATGGAAATGACATCTGCCTGTGAATTAGCCAGTAATGGGGAACACAGATTGCAGAGAAAACTTAAATGTATAGCTAATCAAGGAAAACAAATACTTTGGTTTAGCCATTGGTTTCAACTTCCTATCCCACTAAACCACCAACCTAACCTCACTTGTAATCCTGCCCTCCAGCCCCAAGTGCCCCCTGGTGGAGATTCGAAGGAGCAAGGAACTGGCCTGAAGCTTGGGCCACCAGGATCCTTTCCCTACTTACAGATGGAAGAGCTAAGGCACAATGATGAGAAGTTTCCTGCGGTCACATATGAAGACAGTGGCAGTGTTAAAATTCCCAGACCCCCAGAACATATCCCATTGTTGATTTTTCTGCCCCCACCCCCACTCCCACCATAGGATTTCACAATTCTCAGTTGTCAGACTTTCCTTTTATTTCTTGTTCCATCTTTTTCATCACTCAATAGACATGTATGAAGTATGCCAGAAGACCATGGCTGGGTATATTATGGGAAATAAAAAAGTCTGCAAGCCAGTGAAAGATGCTCAGGAGCTTCCCAGGATGAGGGATGGGGGAGGTACTGACAGTGAGGGCCCCAACAGAACAGGAGGAGGAGGGGGAGGAGGAGGAGGGGGAGGAGGAGGAGAAGGGGTGGGGAGGATGAGGGACTGGAGCCTGGGGAGATAGGGAGGGTCCAGATGATAAAGGAGGCTTTGTGATTAGAATGCACACAGCATTGTCCTGGGCAGTGATAGCCCCCACAGCAGACATCTCAGCCCTTCTAAGTGGCTAGAGGCTGAGAGTACTGACAGGCACCTGTAGTTGCTGCAGCATGCAGGACAGTACCAGCTCTGGAATCAGACCTTTGTGGGCTCTTGTGTTAGCGAGCTAACCTCCCAAGTCACTTGGCCTCTCTGAGTCTCGCTTGAGAACTGGGCACCTGGCACGGTCATGGATTCAGAAGAGGCACTCGCCATGCTGTGGTTTCCATTTCCTTGTAACAAAGCAAAAATGCGCCAAGTTCCAGGTGCCAGGTCTAGGCGCAGGTAGCAGCAGAGCCAAGTCCTGCTCCAGTGAAGTGAAAATCCAACTGGGGGCAAGCAGCAAGCAAATACATAATATATCAGATGTTGGTGATAGCTGTGAACAAAAATAAATAAAGCTGAGGAAAGGGATAGGGCCAGAAAAGTTCTGTTCATATATAATGTCCTTTCTAAAGAGACAGTAGGAGAGCCAGAGATGTGAAGGCAGGGAGAGCACAGCCATGAAAATATCTAGGGACCACCATTGTGGGCAGAGAGAACAGCAGTGCCAAGTCCCTGGGGCAGAAGAAGGCCTGGGATGGAGTGAAGGAAGGAGAGAGCCATACACAGGCAGAGGTTAATATAGGCCAGATCATGTGAGCCCTGAGGGCCATGGCAGGGGCTTGGCTGTTACTCTGACGGGAAGCTGCTGGAGGGTTCTGAGCAGAGGCTGGACAGACTGACTGTGACCAGCTATTTTTAGTTACCAGTTTTCTTCCAGCCGCCCATGTTCACAATGGACTCTCTGCATCTAGCAGACTCAGAGTTTGGTTGAAACCAGGGTGTAACTTACCGCTCTACTGACCCTAATAATCCCCGGAGTCCTCCCGGTGGGGGGGGGGGGGGAGCCCCACAGCACTGTACATACCTTCTCCTTGTTCTCAGAGTCTCTGTCACCAACATAACCCTTTGTCCCTTGCAGAATTCCAGCTTCCTGTGACTGAACCTGACATCAACAATAGGCTGGAGTCCTTGTGCCTCAGTATGACCGAGCACGCCCTGGGAGGTGAGTGGGTCCTTCCTGCATTTTATGGCCTGACTGGGAGGACTACCAATCATTTGCTGTCCACACTCTGGCAGTAGCTCAGGAGTAATGGGAAAGATACAGGGGAAGTAGGCAGGGGACAGGGAGAGAGGAGGGCCTCAGAGTACTGTTGGAGCCTCATCAAGCCATACTACACCTAGTACCCACAGCGCCCTGCTCCTCCTTTTCTGGTAGGTGGGTCAGGGACCCGGAGACCAAAGCTATCCATCTTTGCTCGGAGCCACCCACCCAGTGCACACTGAGGTTCCACCATAGCAGCTGTCCTAGCCAAACGTTGTGAGCTGGAGGAGTCAGAAACACAAGACATGGCTTTTAGTGGCAACATCCCCCCCGCCACAGAATTAGATTCTTTCCTTCTCGGCACTAGATCTCCCAGTCTGGTCCAAGCATATCCCAGCTTGCTCTAAAAATAGAATTTTTGAAACAAAATTCCCTGCTTGTTTTTCTGTCTCCCTGTTCCAAACGGCTTCCATGATGCCTGGAGCCCCAAGCAGTCTGAGATGTCCTTCACAGTGTGACAGTGATGATCTAGTTCAGTGTGCCTATGGGCTGCAGCCCCATAAGGAGCTCCAGAAGCAGCTGCGTTGTCCCACCATTTGTTTGGGCTGAAGCCCTACGTCATCACAAAAACCCCAGGAGGCCTTCAGTGCCCTCCTGGTACTAACCAATTGCCTTACTCCAGCCTGGTTTCCCAGCCAGCCCTAGGGATGTTTGGCAGGCAGAGGAGAGATGTCCACCCCTTCCTGCCAACCTCCGGGAGACTCTGAGTCAGAGAGGCCTCCTGTGACCCTTCCCAATAGCCCTCTCCAGTCAGGATGTGCTCACCCACCCTGGAGATGGGCGGTCAGCACACCTAGAGCCAAAATCTGTGCTATCTGGCAGTGGTGGGGAGAAAGGCTGCTGTCAGCTGCTGTTCCCCAAGCTTCGTTCTCCTAACCAGGGGTTTTTGGATTTTTAGTCCCTGTAAACACAATCTTATCATGACACCAAATATGAGGCCAATAAATGCTCTACATGGAGCAGATTGGAAAGCAAGGACTGCACCCACCTGATCTCTGCTGTGCAAGGCTCTCTATAGCCCAGAGAAAGCCTCTACTCAGTACCAGAAGGGAGCTAGCTGAAGGCCTCCCAGCACTGCTGACTGAACAGACAGTGGGAAGGCACAGCTCCCGATGTGACCTCCCTGGGGTTCCAGGAACCCCATTTGCAAACACTTGGCCACTCCTATCTTAGAAGCTTCACAGCATCATTGGTCCATCCTTGACACCTCTATAGAGGAGGTGCCATGAGCTCCTCTTCTCCAGCTCACCAAGGAGATTGGGTCAGCTCACTGATAGCCCCTAATGAGTAATGGGAAACAAACCCAGGGTCCATCAGCAGATGGAAATGGATGAGTGAAATGTTGTATAGCCAGACAGTGGAATATCATACAGCCTTAAAAAGGAATGAGCTACTGATACATGCTACAATTTGGATGAACCTTGAAAACATTATGCTATATGAAAGAAGTCAGACACAAAAGGCCACACAGTATCTAATTCCATTTAGGAATTTATGAAGTGTCCAGAACAGGCAAATCTATAGAGACAGACAGTATAGATTAGTGGTTGTCAGGGGCCGGAGGGAACTGGGAACGGAGAGTGACTGCTTGATGGGTACCTGATGAAAACGTTCTGGAATGAGATAGTGGTGATGGCTGCACAGCTCTGTGAATATACGAAAAACCTCTGAATTGTACGCTTTAAAAGGGTGAAATTTGTGATATGCAAATTACAACTCAATTTTTCAAAAAGGGAAGCCTCCCAGACCGTGAGAATTCAGGCCAAGCTCAGCCCACTGCAGGCAGCCCAAGCTCCCCGCCACCCAACAGGAGCTGGTGGGTGAAGAACTCCTGCTGCCTTTGAGAGTCAGCAAGGAGAACTGACCTCCTCCCCCAGGGCTTGATATATCTCAGATAATTGGCATGCTGGAAGCCCTTATCAAACTGCTAAGTGCTAACGTTATCATCATTAGTAGCAAGAGTGCCAAATGCGCTTTATTAAAGGGAGGTTTTCATTGGAAAGGCTTCGTTTTTTAGCCTATTCTTCTATCGTTACAGAAAACCTCTTTGAACTGATTTTTTTTGCTAATGTTTTCATCTTGTTAATCTCCTAAGCCTTTTTATTGCTATGTTTTCCCTCAATAATCCTCTCTGGTGGGAAGCCTCGTAAGCAGTTTCCCGAGCAAAGAATGCAAATTAAGTTCAGGATGGCCCAACTGGGCACAGTGGCATTGAGCCCTCCCACTATTACGGCACCTCTCTGCTAGCCCACCTCTTCCAGGTGCTGGGGAAGATGACTTTTCTGGGGACAGAATGCCAATGAAATTAGTCATTTTACAGGAGGACAAATAATGAGAGAGAGTAAAGCAAAGCAAAAGACGTTCCTCTGCCTGTGTCTCAGGACAGGAAGGGAGGGTGTCCAAGTTCCTGGGATACCACATACTAGGATGGTCCATGGACCCCAGGCCTTGCGGGCCCAACCTTTTGTGCTGACATCTCTGCTCTCAGTGTCCTGCACTAACTGCAGCCCCCCTGTGCCAGTCTAAGCCATTTTTCTCTTTGGCCTTCCCTGTCTGTCTCTGCTTTGCCCTTCCCCTGGCCCCTCCAAAGCACCCAGGAGGTAGTTGCCTCTGCCATCTTGGTTTGTGAATATTTAAGGCTTTCATCTGGCTTTGTTGGGCCTGCTCCTGATTGGTGGCCTCAGATATAAACGAAGACTCAGGCCTGGCTGCTATCTTCCTCCTGCAGAGGGGTTTTATGGGCAGGAACAGCCGCAGCTTTACAAAAGCAAGGCTCCTTCAAGCAGGATGAAGTCTGCAGTAAATCCTACCACAAAGAGGAATGCCCAGTCCACTCTCTGATGCTCCAGGATTCATGTTTTCATATGATCCCCTTGCCATTCCTTCTCACCTTCTCTCCTTCCTCCTCCTTGGGACTTATTAACAGCCCCACTTCTAGCAGATATGGAGACTTTGTGCAAATTAGAAAAAGGCTCCACTTTCTCAAGATGCTGTTCTGCCACTTACTTGATATTTGTCATAATAACTATAAAACCTATAATGAATACATGTGAATGGTGCTGCTCAGAGTTATGCAGTGCACAACTTGCACAACTGTAAATGGTGAGTCTGGACTTACCTGTTGGTCATTTCCTGGCAGATGAATGCCATCACCCTTGTAGGATGAGGCGTGGGATTGGAATTCAGTAAAAATGCAGGTTGGGGTTAGGTTAATTAAGATTTTCATGTTTCTAGCTCCCCACTTACACAGCTATGAAGGGTTGGCATTAATGAGTAGACCGGTGAGCCCTGGCAAGAGTGTGCCCCTCCACTTCTATAGACAAGAGAGTGACCTCTACACAGCCACACATTATGTACACACTTACACAGACTCACTGTTTCTCATGACCCATTACCACTGCAGAACCCCCATAAGAGGCTCAGGTTAGGGGCCCTGGTGGCTCCGCTGGTTGAGCGTCCGACTTCGGCACAGGTCATGATCTCACGGTTTGTGAGTTAGAGCCCCGCGTCAGGCTCTGTGCTGACAGCTCAGACCCTGGAGCCTACTTTAGATTCTGTGTCTCCCCTCTCTCTGCCTCTACCCCCCTCTCTCTCTCTCTCTCAAAAATAAATAATGAAACATTTTTTTAAAAATTAAAAAAAAAAAAGAGGCTCAGGTTAACACTTGCAGAAGTCAGCAAAAGGTTACTGATTATAAGTTAACATGTGGGGGCCTCTAGGATTGATGACCTGATACCATAAACACTCTCAAAGGTCATTTGCTTTTCTTCTTTAAAATCTCTCCAAAAACTATATGGAACTTTAGGGACACACACAAGTACAAATAAAATTGGGAAGATCTGAGTAAGACCGGTAGATTGTATCAACATCAGTACCTTGGTGGTAATATTATAGTTTTGCAAAATGTTACCATTGGGAGAAACCCAGCAAACCCGGAAACCCGGTACCGTCTCTTAAAACTGTACGTGAACCTACCCATGAGAGGAAGCCAGGCCTGTGCAGTGTACTCGGCATTCCTCCCTATCACTTAGGTCCCACAGCTCTCCCTGAACACTGTGCCACTCACCTCTCACATGAGTTCTGCCTGCCGCATCTAGATGCTCCTGGTAGACCAGGTTTGTCACATCGTTTAGATCAGGACACACCTGCTGATGTTTGGGTATCAGTAAAACCAAGGAGGCCTCCTGCATCCCTCCCCCAGCCTTCATTTCGTGGTCACTGAACACAGCTCCTTCTACCTACTTCAGTGGCTAACCCATGCTTCTCTCTGCTCACTGGGTAAGCCCTTGCAGACAATCCCGAGCATGGACCACTACTGGGGTCCTCCTGCCACGAGCCGTGTCCTCTGACACAACTGCCAGAGAAACCATTCTAAAATCAGATCTGATTACTCTGCTTATAATGCCCCAATTACCAAGTCCAAGCCCCTGTTCATAGCACAGAAGACCCTTATGGCCTCATTCTGGGGTGGGGACTCTCCTATAGTCCCATGTGCACGCAGACAACCGAAAAGGAGCTGGGCGGCCATCAGCTCCCTCTGCAGTCTGTTTCACTCCTAGCCTCTGTCTCTGACATGCACCTCCTCCATGTCATAGCCTGGTTTCACCAACTCTCCATAATGTAGACACGGCCGACCCTCCGTAGCCTCAGCATTCACCCACTTTCACAGGATCTTTCAGTTCCCCGTGCCCACAACCTCTAACGATGGTGCGTACCCCGAATCAGATTCTTGAGGCTGAGAAGCTGGATCATTGTGGGTCAGATGCATACCCCTGGTCTGCTCAGCTGTGACCAGGGTTCAGAGTCATAGCCACCTCATGCCCAGTCTTTCAACAGGGACTCGGTGACACAGAGATGCTGCCAAAGGGGTGTAAGCTGGACAGGCCCACCTGCATGTCCTGCTGCCAGCTCTTCGGCACATCTCCTGCCACTCCTCCATCCCCCCACCCCTCATCCTAGACCTCCATCCAGCCCTCAGCCCCCACCATCCGACAACCAACATCACACGTAAGCGTGAGCTGGACGCCCTCGTCACCCTCTCCCTTTTCTGCCTCCTCCTCTCTTCTGCTACCAGCACCATCTTACAAAAGTCATTTTCTTCCTCTGTGAAACTGCCCTTGACTTCCAGGGGCACCTTACATAGCCCTTCCTCCACGTTCCTGCTGTGCCCGGTACATACTCCATCATAGCAGTCATCACTCCTCCATCACTGTGGCTTCACGTGTCTGTCCCGACTAGCATGTGAGAGGACTAGGTCTCTTCACGTGGATTCCCAGGCTCTTTACAGCTCTTGGAAAGATGGCTGTTCTCCAGATGTTGAGTGGGTGGGTGTGTGAACGAGGGAGTGAGCGGAGGAGTAAGTTGGGCCCTTACCTGTCTTCGGAGACCAGGAAGGACGTGAAGACACGGTTTTGTTCACCTGTGCCCATCGTGTGTTCTCTCTCTCCCAGACGGGGTTGACCGGACCTCCACAATCTAGAAGCTGAAGATGAGAGTGACCGCGCTGGCCGTGAAATCGACTGCTGCGGGTCCAGTGTCAACCATCTTCAGGGTTGCACGGAATCCTCCGAGATCCTTTGCAGCCTTTTTTTCCCCTGGTCCCTCTCCCATTTTGATTTTGTGAGAGCGTAGGTCGTCCTTGTAAACATATCAGTAGACCGGGGAGTGGTAATTTTGTCATTTGTTTCTGTCACGGGATGGCTTGGTGTGCGGGGTGGGGAGGGGGTCTCTAGGGAAGCGAGGGAGCGCAGGTGGCCTCCTGGATGGAAGGAGGGGCAGAAGAGAACAAAAAGAGCACCGCCGTGGAAGAGCCGCGAGAGCCGCGGGAGGGAGGCGGAGGCCTCGGGCCTGGGAGCGCCTCGACGCCGCCTCCGCAGTCAGGCCCCAGGACACAGTCGTGCGGGCCTGCGACCAAAGCAAGATGGCGGCCCGCCCTCCCCGCCGCCCGGATCGGCTTCCCCCGAGGACCCGGCTTGGAGTCGAGCGGCGGGAGAGGGCCGCACGGCACCGGCGGCGGAGGGGGAACAGCCCCTCCGACAAAATTGCAGAGAAACTTTGATTTGTGTATTGTTTACATAACAATTTTAAAGGGTACATAATGTGTAAAGAGTTTGGATAGAACTTCTCTTCATACTATGGTTTTTGTAAAGGATTTGTTGATACGGATTCATTTTTTTTCCTCTATTTTTATAATAGCAGCAGGGTTGTCTCTTACAATGGCTGCGGAGCGGTGCTTGCCGGGAAGGCGAATGCACGTCACGTGGGCCGAGGCGTCAGTCGTTCCCCCCGCCCCCCGCGGGCGGAGGAGGGAGGCGGCGCGTGCAGGTGGGTTGGCGGGAGAGTAAGTGGCTGCGAGGGGTAGAGCACTGGGAAGGTAAGAGGGGGACGCACCGTGTGATCAGTTAGTGTTTGTTCGCGGGTCACCAAGAGATTGTAAAAGAATCCTGCGGCCCCTTTCTGGGCTGGATTTGCTTCTCACCGGGAGACCTCTTCCTCCCCACCCTACTGCAAGGTTTCATCCTAGCGCCCCCTGCTTCACTGCGCGCGCACGCGCGCGCGCGCGCGCGCGCGTGGGTTCAAGTTCCCCTGGAGGAAAAATGGCAAGGACCGACATTTTCGCCTTGCAAAAGGCCTTAATTCCAGATGATGAGCTCAAAACACTGCTTCTACTGCGGTTGCGCTCAGAAACCCGAAGCTGGGGGCTGCAACCCCCTGGCTCGCTCACTGCTGAGGAACAGGAGGAGAGCAAGGCCCAGCAACAGTGTATAACCGGTCAGTCAGCAAGTGGCAGAGAGGGCCTGCGGGGACATGTGCAGTCCACGCGGCCAGGCCCCCACCGTACCAGGTGGGCAGTGAAGGAAGATGTAGGAAAGGTCAACTGCGTGATGGAAACGTGGTTCTATCCACGTGTACGTCAGGGATTTGATGTGTTGGCTGATTTATCTACCCAGCCACACACAGAAGGGAGAAAAAACCAGTCCTGACATAGTGAGAGATGAACAAACTATGCTACCACAAAGTAATAGCTCTGTTTCTTAAGGGCAAGAAAGACTACGTTTGGGATTCGACACAATGGAGAGTATTAAAGGAAATCGAAGAGGAGTTGTGCTCTGCACTGGAAAATTGGGTTGTGTAAATGATGGTATGAATGCTCAGCCAGAGGCGAGATCAGGGAGGTGGTATAAGGCCTGTTTATTAAATGGGTGAGTCTGGTGCCATTTCTTTTAGCAAAGTCAGAATCGAAATTGAAGAGATCACACCATGAAAATCGCTGCACTCGCTTACGGTTATTTTTTAAAAAAAGAAAGAAAGGTTAATGAAGTAAATACAGATTTAAAAGGCCTTAATGCAATCTAAACAACTTTCTTTTCCTTTCAAGATCAAAAATGTGCACTAACACAGCCTTGCTTTCTAAGTCTTAAGGTTTAAAAAGGTGGGAGCATCTTAATTGTAGACAGCCTTTAGCGAGTAAAGGGGGCTTGAACCCATGATACCATGCTTTGCATTAAGAAAAGAGACTTCCTCTTGGGTGACTACATTGTAAAGATGCAAATCCATGTGCAGAAAGAGGCAGCATTTTTTAGTTGATTTTTTTTTTTAACCAAGTGCCATTAACATTCATCCTCCACACCCCTTTTCTAAACAAACTTAGTGTTACTTGGGGAATGTGTTGGGATGGACGATCACATGTAAGGCAGGAATAGATCAAAAATGTTGAAGGCCAAAGTAAGACCAGAGGGTTTGTGAAGGTGTTTTTGGATGCTGAGGAAGTTAATAAAGAGAAGAAAAAACAATGGTATTACACATCTTGTGGAGAAATGAGAAAGCATTCAGATCTGCTGCAAAACACATATATCCATAAAGACTTGGGTTGTTCAGAAAACAGATTGTAAACACAATCACATTAGCATGAATCCTTTAAAAGGAAGAAGACCTTAAAGTATTTGCAAATCTGGATTTCTATTTATTCCTTCACTGAATATAGAAACAATGGTTATCTGATTATTAGAGATATTATTTTGGATATGTTACTTATTAACTTGCTATGGCTGGTAACCATGATAAAGTCTGTTATTAATAACAACATAATTCTTTTTTTAAAAAAAAGAAAAGCTTATTTTTCATCGACTGTGTATAGATTTATCTACTTAGTTGTGTTTTGCTATTAGTGTTTTTTTTTTTTTTTAAGTTGAGTGTTCTGATAAATTTTAGGAGCCTGTCCCCACCTTGTTTTGAGTCCTGTGTTGACTGCAGGTATACAGCTCAATTTTAAAATCCTGAAGCAAAAGAACCTTATTTATAAAAGAATCAAACAGTTGCATGCGTAAGGCTGTGAAGTCCGATATTTAGTAATAAAGCGGCAGTGCCTTTTTTTGTATTTACCCATTGACCCCCAAATGCAACTGTTTTATATTAATAGTAAACATTAAAAATCTCAGAGTAAAATCTATTTCACTACATGTCCTCCCCTCCCCCCTTTTTTCTGATTTAAGCAGTATGTATTTTGGCATCTCTACACTGTCCCAGGGACAGTGGCGGTCTACGATATTGTTACCATGTATGATGTTTTATTGGTGCTTTTTATTCATAGTGGTTTCTTAACCAGAAACAGTAGGAAGACACACATGAACTGTGTACAAGAATTGAAACATTGCTGCTGATATGTGTCTTTTTCCACGTGCTTTTTGAGTTTCACTTTTTAAAGGAGGGCCAGCAAGCAAAACAGATGCTGCTGGGTCTGCCTGCAGAGGGTGGCTGTTTGCACCGAGCTCTCAAATCCTGTGTATTGATGGTCCCTTTTTGGTACTCAGGATTGGAACTACAGCTGGGCCCCCATCTCCCATTCATTTGAAGAGACACTGAGGGAAACAAAGTTTTCTTTTGAGGTGTCACTGGCTGCCTTTTATGGAATGGGAGACTTCTCTGGGTCTGTGTTCTTCTGCACCTCTTGTAGCTACTGCCGGTGCAAGGTTTGTAGATGTGCATTCCCCAGCTAGAACCAGGATCTCACCCAAAGCCCAGGCTGGGGGACTGAGCTGGGCTGAATGCATAGACATGCAACCAGGAGGGCAGCGAGGGGAGGAAAAGCAGGCCGCAGTCTCGGCCCTCTGGAGGTGTCTGCAGCAGGCAACTCCAGCTTGGGTGCAGGGAAACAGCCTGACCAAGGCACTGGGGTGTGCCTCTTACAAGGAGGACCTGCAGAAGGATCATTTGCACATGGGGCTGTGATAACACTAATGTTGATTTTTTTTTTTTTTACAAGTCATCAGAGATGTTTGCAAAGTGCATTTTATTTTTTTTGTAATTCCTTTATCTTTACTTAAAGGTGAATGTGTATTCCTCTGGGAGGAATAGGAAGAAAACAGGAATGTTAATAATGTCAAACAGAAGACTTCCTCCCTTATTAATATATAACCCTCGTGTATTTATGCCTAATGTAAGCTGACTTTTAAAAAGCTTTCTTTTGTTGCATGCCCCGTGCAGGCATCCCTATTGTACATGCATGCCTCCGTCCTGTTTTCCTGTATAAAGTTAGTGAACAAAGAACTATTTTTGCCTAGTTCATGTTGCCAAGCAATGCATATTTTTTAAATTTGTCATATATGGAAATAGCATGTTTGTTACATGTAAAGCTTTACTGATATACAGATATACTAATGTTTGAAGATGCTGTTCTTTGCAAGTGTACAGTTTTCAAATGTTGTTACCAGTGAAACACCCTTGTGGTTTAAACTTGCTACAATGTATTTATTACTCATTTCCTCCATGTAACTAAGAATCATGGCTATATTTCATATCAATGTTATATTGAAAGTGAAGGGAAATGATTAATACAAGGTTTTGTAACACTGGTGTGTGTGTCTTTTTTCCTTTTTGTCAATGTGATCGATTAGAAAACAAACTGAATCTTAGAAATAAGCTAGCAAGGAAGAATGAACATGACATCCCTGTAAACTATCCCACCTGACCGTTCTATGCAAATTATGTCTGCAACTATGAGTTGTTTTTTTTTTTTTTACAAAAGAGTAGGGTAGAAAGGTATAAAAATTTATGCAGCTTGATATGTGCCCAGAGTAGCCAATGAATGCGTCACCTGACTTGAAGGCATGTTTCTAAATCCAAACCCTATCCTTGTAAATGATACTGCTTATAACTTACTCTCCATCCTCAATGCCTATGAAATCATATTGCAACCCTAAACCATGGCAAGAAGAAACAGCAGCGTCCTTGGAGCCTTGGGGTTTTGACTACACGTGGCTTGAATCTCATTCTAATACCTCTAATTCCAGTATGATATTTGATATAAATTCTAAATAATGCCAGTTAAGGATATGGCTGGAGAGACTAATATGGGTTTGAAATCTCGGGCTGTGTGATAGGCAACAAGTTACTTAACCTCTCTGGTCTTTGGCTTCGTTTGTGTTTTGGCCTAATGATACTCAAAGTTTATATAATTAAACCTGTAATCCAGAGAAGGAGAAGACACAAGAAAAAATAGGATGTAGAGGTTATTACCACCAAACCAAGATTTTTCTGAGGCAACCACAGCTTGATATTGTAACAATGACCACACACTCTTTTTACCAGGCTCAAGCTACTCAACCGAAATGCAAAATCAGGTTTCCCTGGAAACATGTAGAAATGCCTCATAAGCTGAGATATTAAATGATGCTAAATTCCTCTTAAAGTTAAATTCTCATAACTCAAATGAGATACAACTCCCTGTATGACCAGACTCTTCTGAAGGGAAGGGGATAATGTGCAAGAGAAAAGTTGAGCCTCACTTCTGCAATGTGTGAAATGAGAATAAATGTGAAAGGTAGGCGATTAAGAGAAACAGGGCTCAGCATGGTAGCCTGAAAGGAGTTGGCTAGTGCTTTTCTCAGCAAAGCTGTGGCTCTTTGCCATTGAACTTAGTAACAGAATGTTCAATCCTGGAGACATTACTCATAGGGTAGAGTATTTAGGGTGTCCCCTAGCAGTCCTCTCTGCAGAAGAGCCTTAATTCCATTATTAAAGGGGGATGTGTAACACCTCTATAGCATACTGGCTGGGAAGAGGCTGCAATGGGCTTGTGAGAGGACTCCAGAAGGAGCACAGATGGGCACCATCAATTCATGCTCTCTCTGCTAATGAGGAAGGTGCCAAGGGGGTAATACAAGGAGAATCCAAACTCCTGTGAAAGCACCTTGGCTTGGTCCCTGGAACAGTTACTATATTCATCCATGGGCCTGACTCCCTATCAGCCCAAGACTTGGCTGTTGAGAGGGGGGCTTAAGGACAGCAAAAATCTCGCCCATGACTAGAACCTAACCCTTCTCTATAAAGATGTGGAGTGGTCAGTGTGCACCTGGCCCACAGAGAAGCACACTATGGCAGCTTGTACTTCATCTATTTCCCCTTTTCCAGTGGGCAATGCTAGCACATCACTCCAGCACACCTGACAGATATCCCTCCACATGTTTGTCTTCCACAAACACTTCTATTTTCTATTTTCCATCCATACCTCACAATCCATACCCAAAAAACCACCTCTTCCCTGAGCACTTCAGCCTCTGGATTGTCAACAGTAGCTCTAGCATGCCCTAGCTCACTGTGTCTCAAACCATCTGTGAATTACAGTTGTAGTGGTGGCTATTTACTTCTAATCCACATAGCCCAATTCTTTTGTAAAATACAATAAGAAAGTTTTTTAATCACAAGCCCTGTCTCGTACTAGACTAGACAAAATTATTCTGTCAAATTGCTATAAAAAGCCCTGTTCTGGCTCCCTGAGCTCTAGGGTCAGTCTGCAAAATCAGTCTGGGATATTGCCCTCAGGATGAGATGATGGAAACCCTAATGCCAACATCTCCCCTCACCCAGGTCAACAATGCCCACAATACAGTAGAGAAGTGCCTATCAGGTGCAAGGAAAGCCTGGAAGTGGGCTGAAGAACACAAGGACTTTGTTCCCTAGTCATTTCTAAGAGCTGAAAACAAAATATTTGAGAAAGGGGATGTGTTGGAAGGAAAGGAAGAGGAAAATCCAGAAGGTAATGGGACTGGTTATGGGAGGTGAGAGCCTGAACCTGAAGTCTCTGGAAATGGGTCAAGCAATAGAGCACTATTTCCAGAGCATCCCTGAGATGTGTCTTCTCACTTCCCACACTCAGTTTCTGGCACAGATGGATTGAGAATGGAGGGTGGGTCCTCTGTGTGTGTGCATCTATCTACACATTTAGGATACAAGTACATGAAGTAGGAAATGTGGGTGCCTAGGGAATTGGAGATCTTTGGCAAACTTAAGAACGACCTTACAAACGTTGCTGAGGAGCTCCACTGGAGTGAATGGTCTTTCACAGTATCCTCCCATGTAACCTGGCCCAAGGTCTCCATCTGACCAGCTTTGCCCATGGGGCTCTTGCACACAGATATGGACCTCTCTGTGATGTAAACTTGGGAAGTCAGTGTCTGAGAATTTCCTCCATGGAATATTTTTCACTCTTAAGTGGTTTCTACTTCAATTTTTAAAACTGACGGAGAAGCATTTTGGCAACCTTATAAAGCTCAGACTTTATAAAAAGACAGCTTTGTGTTTACGCTTGACTCAGAATGCATGTTTTTAAATAGTGTGTTCCACAGTTTTTTGAAGTTCTTTTTTTTTTTTTAAGTCCTATCCAGGAGAAACAAAATCAGAGCTTTGGTGAGTGAAATGGTCCCATCAGAGCTGTTGGATCCCAAGACGGCAGAGAGGTTCCAGTTTAAATCCTCCTGGGGGGGGCCACACCCAGGACTAGGTGCCCCTGTTTGTGCCAACATCCTTAGGAGACAGTTCCAGTTTTCCATGCCATAAAATTCTAACAAGCTCCAGAGTGAAGTCAGATGAATCTACAAAACCCCGAAGTTGAATCTGTCCAATCAGGATCTGTCCATCTGATCTGTCGAATCTGTCCAGTCCAACCATAATGCTTTCCATTATACACACCCCAGCTCTGTTCACTGGGAAAAAGCTATTCATGGATTTCCTGTACTTGTACCAGACTGAGTCCCTTTCAGCATTGACCTATGACCCTGTTACTCATCCAAGATGGAATATGTGCAAAGTCAGCAAACTGCAAATGAGAGAAATAAAATCTATACATGACACATCATTTCCCCCATCCATCACCAAATGTATACATCCAAACCCTGGACAGAGAGCATACACCCTGCATGTCTTATCCCATCCCTGTGCTCTGAGGTCCAGATTGCTTCATCTACTAACCTACTCCACTGTCCTGTCCTAAGACACAGAATCCAAACCCTTGTTCACCCGAAGTTCACTGCATTTAGCCAGGTGTGCTTCCAAAGTGTCATGTCTAACTCATCCCCCACTGAAATGATTTAAGGGGCTGGCCCCAGGTTTGCTGTCTTCCTCCTACAACAGGACTTCCTGAGGGCTGGGTGCTGACCAGCTGGATGTCTGAAGACAGAGGATGCCTTGAAAGACACAAGTGCCTAGTTCCTTCTGGAACAGGTAGGTGAAGTTCAATTACAGTGAGGCCTCTTCCCTGTGCCCACATGAGAAAAACTGAGATGCCTCAACAGGCCATCTGGGGGGGGCAGGGTCCCTGTCCCTATCAGTCTCTTAGCCTGAATGATATAATCTCATGGACCAGGGGTCCCCAAGAGGGCAAGAAAGAGAATAAGGACTGCCGTAATCCTCCTGGGTGGGACGTGACCACCCAGAGCCCAGAGGAAGCCAGTGGGCAGAGCTCTGTGTTCATTGTTGGGTTCCCTGGGGAAGCCAAGCTCAGAGCAGAGGGACGTCAAACACTAGCCATGCCACCCATCCCTAGGAAGAAAGGGAACGATACAGAAGGACCAAAAACCAGGAATTTGTGGAAAGAGCCTCGGGGGCATTCCCAATTTGCTCTCCCAAGGGACAGCATATGAGTTTAGGAACTGAAATAAGGAAATATGGGACTGGTATGGAGAATGCAGAGAATGGGAAACCATAGGGGTTAGGGTCAGAGAAGGGATGAAGACAGAGGTAGGGCCATAAAACCTTATAAACCCTGGTTAAAAAAAAATGTAACTCTGCCTTAAGGACCATAGCTACCCTTGCTGGGGAGTGATATGATCAGACATGAGAGGCTTTGTTTTGTGAAACAAAAGGGCCTAGGTGGAATGTCTCCCTCCTGTCCCATGCCTGGCCACTAGTTCCCTGCCCTGGAGACATTCAGTGGTAATTTCTTATGTGCCCACCAAAAGATACTTTGTATGTTTACAAACACTGGAATATTTCCCCCCTTTCTACACACGAAAGAGCATACCCTGCACGCTGGTCAACATTGTGTGGTATTTTTCTTTTTTTTCTCTTAAATCAGTTTCGGAAACCGTTCTACATCATTGCCTCATACACAGTGCTTCACTCTGGATTAACATGACTTCTTAACCATCCCGTTACTGATGGACGCTCGGGTTGCCTTCACTCTTTCCGTTACAAACAATGCTACGGTGCAATAAATGGTGCATGGGTCATTTCACATGTGTGCAAGCGTTCCACAAGTGGGAAAGCGGGGTTGCTGAATTAAAGGATATTATATCAGTCAGGATTCTCTAGAGGAACAGAGGAGTAGGAGATTATAGAAGACAGAGAGATTTATTTTAAGGAATTGATCGTGAGGGCTGGCAAGTCTGGATTCTGTAGGGCAGACCAGTGGCCTGGAGACTCAGACAGAAAGGAACTGAATCTTCAATCTTGAGGCAGAATTTTTCCTTCTGCCAGAAACCTCAGTATTTGCTCCTGAGACCTTCAACTGATTGGATGAGGCCCACTTACATCATCAAGACGAATCTCCTTTACTTAATGTTAGTTGATTGTAGATATTAACCACATCTACAAAATACCTTCACTGCAACACCCAAATTCATGTTGGATTAAAAAACTGGGTACTATAGCCTTTCTGCTTTGACAAATGAAACTATCCATCACAGGTGTCATTGTCATCTTGCTACTTTTTCCGAAATAGCTTTTTGATGATGCTTTTTCCCCTACACTCTCAGCAATTCCTGTATCATCAAAATTTTTTTATTTTCAATCTAATAAGTGAAAACTAATATCAGTGTCCTTTTCATTTACATGTATCTTATTCGAGTGAGGTTGGGCATATATATATATATATTTTTTTAATGTTTATTTATCTTTGAGAGATAGAGACAGAGTGTGAGCAGGGAAGGGGCAGAGACAGAAGGAGACATAGAATCCAAAGCAGGCTCCAAGCTCTGAGCTGTCAGCACAGAGCCCAATGCGGGGCTCGAGCTCGTGAACCGTGAGATCATGACCTGAGCCAAAGTCGGATGCTTAACCGACTGAGCCACCCAGGCGCCTTATTTTTATAAGCTTAATAGTCATTTGCATTTCCCTTTCAACTCTCCATATATTTGCCCACTTCACCATTGGGTTGTTGGTCTTTTTCTAATTAATCTGTAGAAGCTCTTCACATATTGTGGAAATTAACCTTTGTTCTGTGATATGAGTTACAAATATTTTTCCCAATTTATTTGTTTTTTGATTTTGCCTATAGTAACTGTTGCCATAGAGAATTTTTTTAATTTAAGTTGAATCTCTTGATCTTTTCCTTTTTGGCTTCTGATTTTAAGTCATATTCTAAAATGCCCTCTCCACTTGGAGATATACTATGTTTTCCTCTAGTATCTTTACCAATTAATTTTTTACATTTATATCTTTTAACCACTCCTTGTATGAAGTATGAGGTATGGATCCACTTTTATTTCTATGGAAAGATGACTACCCAGTTGTGCCTATGGTATTTATTGAATAATCTATCTTTCCTCCACTGATTTGAAATGCCACTTTTCAAATATATAAACTTCCTGTATATATTCAGGTCTATTTCTGGGCTTTCTATTTTTCTTTCCATTGATATGTTTGTCTATTTATGCACCAGCATCCCCACTGTTTTAATTATGACAACTTTAAAATTTGCTTTAATATCTGGTAGGAAATTTACATTCTAGAAAGATCTCTCTGACTGTATTTTGGGAAGTGGATTAGAGCAGCATCAAAGTGGGGGAGCTGGGGAGACTCACCAGGGGCTACTGCATTAGTGCAGACAGCCCACAAGGTGGGGGGTGAAAGGCGGTGGCGGTAGGAATAGGGAGAACTAGACAGATCTATGAGATTCTTAGGGGGTAGAGGCATCATGGTTAATGATGGGCTGGATGTGGGGATTAAGCAGGAGACTGAACAGCCTGGAATGCCTCCCAAGTTTCTGGCTTAGGCAGCTGGGGAGTTGGGGTCCCATTTACCAGGGAAGGCATGGACTGGGACAAAGGCAGCAGACAGAATTTGTTAAATTACATCACCTGCCTCATCATTCAAGACAAGTCACCTGGGAGAAATAATAAATAGCTAGTAGTTATTCAGAGACTATTGTGCTAAGCTAATAAGGCTGACATTAGATTATCCCCACTTTGCAGGTGGGAAAACTGAGGCTCAGAGATGTCAAGCAAGTTGTTGCAGATCACAGAGCTGTTACAGGGAAGGGTGGGGTAGGAGCTCAAATCCAGGTCTGTGTACCCCCAAACCCTCCTAGGAGGGACCATAGCTGGCCATCTTTGGTTCCAGGAGCCCCCTTTGAGCTATAAGCCCTCACACTAAGGAGACTGCAGTGAGTCTCCAGGCCTTTTCTTTCCAACGTCTGTTGCAGCCTGAGACACAGGTTATATGTAGGCAATAGAATTCTGCAAAATGACCATCTCAAGACATTGGTGAAAATATGGTCCCTAGTGAAAGAAGAGGGGCCCCCATGACTGTGGTTTTCGGCCTGGCTGCATATTGATCACATGGAGAGCTTTGGCAGCTGCTGATGCTGGCCTCCCCTCAGATACTCTGACTGGGTTGGTCTGGGGCCTGACCTGGGCATGGGGCTTTCAAATTCCCAGGTTATTCTAATGTATAGCAAATGTGAGAACCTCACATTAAGGGGACCTACATCTCCTCTTTTACTCAAGAGGCCTATGATACGCTTCTGCAGCTTTAATAGATAAGGGTAAAAGATAGCTGTTTCCATTGACTCATTACAGAACTAAAAATAAGGGGCTCCTGGGTGGCTCAGTCTGTTAAGCATCTGACTCTTGATTTTGGCTCAGGTCATGACCTCACAGTTCATGAGTTCCAGCCCTACACTGGGCTCTGTGCTGACAGCATGGAGCCTGCCTGGGATTCTCTCTCCTTCCTTCCCCTCCTTGTGCTTTCTCTCTCTCTCTCTCTCTCTCTCTCTCAAAAATAAATAAATCAATATTAAAAAAAGAACTAAAAATAAGCACCTGACCCATCACAGTCCTTGGGTGTCCTACCTACTGGAAGTCTCTAAGCCAGGCAGAATCAGTGGTAGAGTACCAGCAGGCTCAGAGCCACTTCCCAAATTCCCTCCCCACTGGCTTAAGGTGCTTGCAGTGCCTACCACAAAGACTCAGTTTCAGAAATTATGTGCACTTTAATTAGGTTAACAAATTTTGTTGCTTGGGTTGCATACCACACTAGCTAAGTGATCCACAGTCGGAGTTCATCAATCTGGTTATCCATGAATGTCAGTATTAGTTAGATTATGCTGCATTAACAGACATCCCCAAAATTTCAGTGGCTTAAAACCACAAAGACTGACTTCTCGCTGGGCTGCACTACCATCACAGGTCAGCTGGGGCCTCTGCTCCATGTAGCACATGCTAGAACCCAGGCTGGCACAACTGGCCCCCGACCCAAGCACTGATGTTTGCCCCAGCAGTGGAAAAGAAGGACGTGGCTTCCACCAGCTCACTCCTTACCAGCCAAAGAAACTCACATGGCCACGTTTGACTTCAACGGATCTGGAAAGTGTAGTCCTACCCTGGGCCCAGATGGATCAGGTTCTGGGGTCCCTGTCTAGCCAGTCATCCATCCCCACTGTCGGGGAATGTGGGTCCGTTACATACACACACTCAGGTCATTTGATCTGGGTTCACTGCCTCTCTTCAGGCCCTCAAAGTCTGGAGGAGCTTGAAGTGGTGTCACCGGACTAGGCAGTGTCCTGAATGCATGGGTGACCTCCTGTCCACCCATGCTGTGGAATTACCGGGATCTCAGAACCAGGCCCAGCTTCACATTGTCAAACTCTCCTCCTCTGACAGCTCCCACTGGACTCTGAGCAGGCCAATTTCTTTTATCACACATCTCCAGCTGGGCTGCAACCTGTGGATCACTCCAGGTTCAAAGACTCCGAAGCAGAGGAATTTAATGCTATGAAAGGTGCTTTTATGAGCAGCGGTTCTCACCTTCAGGGCACGTCTGAGGCTGTTCGGACTCGGTCCCCCATTCAAAGGCTGGGTTCAGTGGAGAGCCAGCAGGAAGCCGGCAAACCTGGTAGTTTGAGGGACTGACTCAAAAAATAAAATTAAATGAAAAGGAACCGCCAGTAGAGCCGCCATAGTGCCTGCAGTGGCTTCCCACCCTCCTCCACTAGCTATGCCGGGAGTGAAGAAGCTTCAACCGAACCCCTCCCTTCAGCCAGAGGAGGAGGCCCAGGAGGGAAGAACGGCTCGGCCTCTCCTGCTGGAGGAGGTGCAGAAGGCCACGGCAGCTTCCCACGCTCTCAGATGTACCTTTAGAGAGACTGCCCATGGGACCCTGGCTCCTGGGCAGGAAAGGTTCTTCGGCTCCCAACATACGCCCCAACCCCAATTCAGACACGTATTCAAGGTGCCTTGCTTTTCAGATTTATTCTGAATGGGACATTCCTTGACTAGGACTGTGGAGAAGAGCCTATGAAACTGCAAGCGTTGTATCCATTTTGGAATCTAGCTTCCTTCACCTTTAATGTGTTTTTTAAAAAAAAATTTTTAATGTTTATTTGAGAGAGAGAGATCAAGTGGAGGAGGAACAGAGAGAGAGGGAGACACAGAATCTGAAGCAGGCTCTAGGCTCCGAGCTGTCAGCACAGAGCCCAATGCGGGGCTTGAACTCACAAACCATGAAATCGTGACCTGAGCCAGAGTTGGATGTTTAACCAACTGAGCCACCCAGGCACCCCAAGAGCTTTCTTAATCTTTAAAATGAGATTTCTCCCCATCTGGGTGCCTCGAAGAAGCACTGTGAACCTGAATAGACCAGCTTTGAATCACTGGAGCTTTGGAGCTTGATTTCCTGAGTTCAGTTCCTAGCTATGCCATTTACCAGCTGTGTGTCCTTAGGTAAATCATATCACATCTCTGTGCCTCCGTTTCCCTATCTGTGAAATGGGGGTAATACCCAATGGGGTATTAAATAGCTGAGGAGGTATTGAATCCTCCGTATTCAGATTAAATGAGTTGATGTTTGCAAAGCACCTAGAGCAGTGCCAAACACGTAGGATATCTTCTTGAGTGTTAGTGGCTGATATTATTGTCATCATTACTACAAACCCTAAGTGCCATCCAGTCCACACCTCTTTAGTCAACGGCCAGAGTCATAAGCTACAAAGTCAGAACTTGGGGCCATTCCCAGCATGCTCCCTGGCCTAGAAGCACCTACAAAAGCTAGGCATCCTGGGGACAGACCATTTCTTCATCCCCCTTGGAATCCACAGCTGTTGCTTAGTCTTGGAGATTTGGTCTAAGAGTCAGGAGCTGTGAGCTCCCATGATGTGTCACTGAGAGACTACTGAAATAAAATGTCCTCTAGCCCCTCTGGATCTGCTGTGAGTGGAGAGGTGGAGGCAGAGGGCACAGACACAGTCTATTTAGGTGCCCCAGCCAGCACCAGCAGAAGCTGGGGCACATTATCCTCCAGAGAAGAGCATTTGGAGCATGATTTACCTGGGACATGGAATTCTCTTGGTGATCCCTTCCTCCTCCTGTCTGGGGGAAAGGTTATTCATAAAGGTACAGGGAGGCAAGAAATGATGGATGAACAGGTCCAGTGAGAAGCAGTGATCCAGGGTAGATGGAGGGATCTAAGAATATAAAGCATTCTTCAAATGTAAGGTATGGGTCCTATAGCCTGACTGCTTGGAAGCCTGGAGCAGCTCAGTCCATTTCGGGGCAGAGCACCCCTCAGTCAGAGGCTAACTGACCCAGAACTCAGAACCCAGGGCCCTGTACTCACACATGTATATGTATACCATGCATGCTCATGCATGCAAACACACACCACACAGCCTCGTGCACACACACGAACACCCACACACACTCATGTACGTGTGTGCACACATGTATACCATGCAAGCCCATGCATACACACAGGCACACACACACACACACACACCCATCCCCAGGGTTATGCCGGTTCCTACAGCACCTTTGGTGATTAGGAATCCCCCAGGCCTAACAAGAACCAATAAGCAATGTATTCATGGTCACTGTACGGAGGAAAAGGTCACCTTAAACATTTTCCCTGGCAAATCTCCTCTCACATTCTGGCAGCCCAAGAAGAAATTCCAGAGATAAGAGAAGCAATCCAGTAGCCGACGCCCTCTAGCGGATAGAGCATTCTCAACTACTCACACATTTGCTCAGAGAAGGCAGCTAGGGACAACAGCACCACCCGAACAGCCCAGGTTTGCGTGGCCCAGGCATGGAGGGGATGAAGAGGCCATCCTTGCCCTTGAGGTGTCCACGGTTTTCCAAACCACCGTCTCTCCCAGCCCAGGATTGTTCTCCCCACCCTGGTATCCAGATGGTAACAACTTAAAATATAATCATAAACAAACACGGAAGCTCCACTGGCTGAATCCCCTTCACCACCACATCCTGCACAAGGCACTTCCTCTCCATTACCATCATTATTGCAATGCTGTAATAGAAATCTTACCCGATTCTACAGATGAGGCTTAGGGAAGTAAGTGACTTGCCCAAAGTCACACAGCCTATAAATGTCAGAAATTTTATTCAAATGTACTTTATTTTAAATACATACAGGGGCGCCTGGGTGGCTCAGTCAGTTAAGGGTCCAACTTCAGCTCAGGTCACAATCTCACGGTCTGTGAGTTCGAGCCCCGCGTGGGGCTCTGGGCTGATGGCTCAGAGCCTGGAGCCTGCTTCCAATTCTGTGTCTCCCTCTCTCTCTGCCCCTCCCCCGTTCATGCTCTGTCTCTCTCTGTCTCAAAAATAAATAAACGTTAAATAAATAAATAAATAAATACACAAATAGTACAGAACTCAGATTTTACAAAGGCATTTATAGTAAAAAATACATTTCCTTCCCACTACTGCCCCCCCTCCCAGGTCACTGCCCCAGGGATAAACTGGGTTTTCAGTTTCTGGCTATTTGTCCATACATGTTCTATGCATATAAAAGGAATCTTCTTTACAAAACACAAAAGGTAGCATACTATACGTTTTTCTAGACTTTGCCTTTTTTTCACTCAATAATATCTCTGAAAATCATTCTGTAGCAGTAAATGTATAGAGCTGCCTCATTCTTTTTTAAAAGTCTATGGTATGGAAGAACCACAGGTTATTTAACTTGTCCACTACCAATGAGCATTTAGATGTTGCCAAGCTCTTGCTATTACTAACACACTGCAGTGAGCCTCCTTGACATATGTCCTTTTGCTCAAGCAGAATTTCTGGGTCAAAGGATACATGCATTTGTGATCTTGAGTGACATCATCAAACTCTCCTCTGCTATGGTTATACCAACTGACACCCCGCCCCCCACTCCACTGGCACGAAATGGAATCTGGGACCTACTAGTTCCAAAGCCAAGGCCATCTCCCCCATGGCCTGCCTCCTCTTTGAAAACCCCCAAAGTCATGCCTAGGATTCACCAGGTGGATACTAGATACCTTTGCTTGAGCTGTGCCAGTAGGCTGTTGTGAACCTCCTCAGAAACACCAGGTTTCGTGGGGGGTGGGGGGGTCTGTTTGCCTCTAGGAATAGAATGTCCAGCCAGTCAATAAACAGTCACTTCTGGACAGACTAGGCCCTTTGGGAGATACACCTTGGCCTCTCCAGGCATCTAAAAGCAGGCAGAGGAGCGACTTCTGTCCACAACTACTCCTTTGACCACTCTCCAGACACAACCGGGCCTCTGCTGAGAGGAAGAAACTGTTATCAGGGGACTTTGAGCCTTTGGCCTCACTGCACTGGGTTCCACATGGGTGAACTCATCTTCCTGGTTGCTTACGACTGAACACTATTTGCCTCTGAGGAGAGACAGCAAGAGAAGACCCTGGCATCTCGCTGTCTCCTCATGCAGCCTCCTCCACTGGCAAAGTTCCCTTTCCTTGTTCCCTGCCCCTCCCTGGAATCGAGGGACACCTGGTTAGCCAAGGCCAAACCAGTCTTACGTCTGAGGTCTTCATGTATGGGCAATTGTGCTCTTACCAGGAAGAGACAAGACAGTCGGCCAGGGAGATTCACACCATGCAGTGTAGAGGGCTCCTGAAGGGGAGCAAGTAAGGCAGGTGTCCCAACAGGGCCTGCTCTGCCCACCAGCTTTAGGGACTCTGGGCATCAGGGAAGTGCAGTTGGCTCCTGCTGAGCTCCTGACAGAAACCGTGACTAGAGATCCAGGAGTGAAGGTGGGCCTGCAAAGCTGTGGGTGGGCTCCGGGGGCGGAGGGGCAGTGAGCACAACCAGGTAGGAGAGCACATGACCAGCATCATCACACCCTCCCTGGACTCCAGCAGGTACGTATACCAGGCACGGTATCTACTGTCAGGCAAACACCCCTGTGAGCTCACTGGGGCAAAGGCCATCATCTATAATGCACATAAGAAAACTACACAACACATAAACTGGAGAGCCATATAGGAATCAAGCCCAGGTTTCCTAACCAGACTTTTGAAAACTAGGGTCATTTCAGAGAACCCGCAGAGTGACGTCATACTAGTAGCCCCAGAGACTGATTATCCCTAGGAAACTCAACGGCTGTCCTTCTGCTTTTAGTTTAAAATACAGAATTTGTCTGAAAAAATAAAAAGAAGGCTTCTACTACAAGACTTCCAGATTCCTAGGCCCGAGAGTCAGGGACACTTTTGCAGTGCAAGTAATCAGCGTGACTTCGTGCTATTTTTCTCTTGTAAGTGTAGATTTCCAGAAGTAGCGCTCCTGCCAGCTTTAAAAAGGCACATCCCGGGGGGCACCTGGGTGGTTCAGTCGGTTAAGCTACTAACTCTTGGATTCAGATCAGGTTGTGACCTCACAGTTCATGAGTTTGAGCCCCACATGGGGATCCACATTGACAGTGCAGAGTCTGCTTGGAATTCTCTCATTCCCTCTCTCTCTCTGCCCTTCCTGCATTCTCTCTCTCTCTCTCAGAATAAATAAACTTTAAAAAAAAATGCACATCTGGGGCGCCTGGGTGGCTCAGTTGGTTAAGCGGCTGACTTCGGCTCAGGTCATGATCTCGTGGTCCATGAGTTTGAGCCCCGCGTCGGGCTCTGTGCTGACAGCTCAGAGCCTGGAGCCTGTTTCGGATTCTGTGTCTCCCTCTCTCTGACCCTCCCCCGTTCATGCTCTGTCTCTCTGTTTCAAAAATAAATAAGCGTTAAAAAAATAAATAAATAAAAGTTAAAGATAACTAATATTAAAAAAAAAAAATGCACATCCTCCTCCAGCACGTGTCAGGGTGGCTCCTGCTAGCTGAGAAGGTGACTTTCCAATTGGACAAGAGCACTTAGGACTGTGGTCCTTTCACTTGACTTTGCATAAGTAACACCCAGAAATTACTGCTCATTTGTTGGGTGAGATTTGATACTGTGGATATGTCTTTAAAAAAAAAAAAAGCCCTGATCTCTTAGCCATACATACTGATCTGTCTATGGATGAAATAATGTGATGTCTGGGATTTGACTCAAAATTAATACAAGAAGAAAAGAAGGGAACGGTTAGAGATGACATAAGATTGTCCATATTGGTACCTGTTAGAGCTGGGCTGTAAATACTCAGGGGGTTGTGATATTATTCTAACTACTTTTGTACATGTTTCAACATTTCCACAATAAAAGGTGAAAGGTGGAGGAAGAAGACACATGTGGAGGGCTTGGTGAAAACACAGCTCCTCAGGTCCCTACCCAAGGGGTGCTGAGTGAAGGTTAAGAGCCCAGGTATCTGCTTTCGTCAAGCTCCCCATGCACACTGAGGCCTTAGCATTGGAGCCCTGAGCCAGGTGGGGCTGGGTGGTGAGGGCAGAGAGGGGAGATCTTGGCGGGAAGAGAGGGTGTCCCTCGAGCACCCTTGCAAAGGCACCTCTGTTGTCAGCCACCATTTAGGCTACACTCACCTGTCAGTGCCAGGAATATGAATCGCCTCAGGCTCAGCCTTTTCATTCCCGCCCTGCATCACTGTCAAGATCACAATAAGAAGAGAGGCAGAATCTACTCGAGGAGCCAGTTCAATCTTTATTAAAATCTTTTTTGTGCACAATGTTCCCAATTTGTTCCTTTGTCCCTGGTATCTGGAGTCCCACAGCTTCTGATATTTGTCCTGCAGACGGAGTAAGTTTGACTGACACACCATGGTGGTGGAAAAGTAGCATTCATATCCTGAAAATCTTTTCCGTCCCGTAAGAAACATCATCCCCATAGCAAGCCTGCTGCGTTTGGCCCTCCTCTTAGGGGCTCGGCCTCTGCCGCCAGCTTGGATGACCCCCACGGAAGGCTTTTAGCATGGCTAGCAGAGATGTTGGCAGCCCAAGCCAGGACAATATCATGGCTTCTCTGACAGGCCCAGAATTCAACTGAAAGTTAAATCCAACTGAACTTAACTCATGCTTGTGACCTAGAAGGGGTCTTCACTCTGTGTTGCCTTCAGCCCCAGGGTGGGCAGAGGTGCCTCACAGCTTCAGGGTCCATGCACCTCCCCCAACCCTTCAGCCAAAGCATCTATCTCCCTCTGCTTTATTTACTGGGTGTCTAGGTATGGCCTTCGTTATTTTTAAAGTTCTGCTTCTTAAAAAAAAAAAGATATATATATACACACACGTATATATATACATATATACGTGTGTGTGTATATATATATATATATATATATATATATATATATATATGGAGTGCCTGGGTGGCTCAGTTGGTTGAGCATCTGACTTCAGCTCAGGTCATGAGTTTGAGCCTGCTTCAGATTCTGTGTCTCCCTCTCTCTCTGCCCCTCCCTGCTCATGCTGTCTCTCCCCCTCTCTCTTTCTCTGAAATAAACAAATGTTAAAGTTAAAATAGATAGATAGATAGATAGATAGATAGATAGATACATAGATAGATTGATTGATTTTTTTCTTGAAGTTTGGAAAGCACTGACTTTGCTGTAAGGGAAAGAATGGAAAATGAGGCTGGAGAGATGATACAGTTAGAACTGGGGGGGGATATAAAGTGGTACAACCATGTTGGACAACAGTTGGCAGTTTTTTTTAACATTAAACAGGGGTGCCTGGGTGGCTCAGTCAGTTGAGTTTTGATTTTGGCTCAGGTTATAATCCCAGGGTCATAGTATTGAGCCCCATGTAGGATTGAGATTCTCTCTCTCCCTCCCTCTGCCCTTCTTCCCAGCTCGTGCACTCTCTCTCTCTCTTAAAAAAAAAAAAAAAAAAGTTAAACGAACACCATGTAATCATGCCAGTCTACTCCTAGGAATTTGCCCAGTGGAAAGAGTCAATGGTGAGGAGGGTTTGAGTCTGGACACCTCAAAAGTCCTCAAAAGTCCTAATCATCCAGTAGGAGCCATGACCCATTCCCTGGGGCTGTAGACACTCGCAGAGGCAGGATGACTTGGACCCAACCCTTGTGCAACCAGGACGCTTTTGCATGGAAATCTTCCCATGGATAATGCCCATCTTCACATAGACAACCACGGAGTTCTGAGGGTCAGGCCCAGCCCAGGTGAGGGAATTCCTATGAATGTGAACATCTTTTAAGGTGATGGAGAAGATCGTCACAGGACAAGCCCTGCTGTGAAAGTAACCTGTTCCCTGCGTTGTAAATTGAAAACTGCAAAGGTAGCTTGCAAGTATAAGCATTTATAATAAAAATAATAATAGGCATGATAACAGGCTTCTATTGAGCCGTCACCTGGATCCAAGAACTTAATTTGCTATTAACTCTACAGATATCATCTGATTCAGTAATTCCAACAATGCTATAGTCTTCCCATTTTACAAATGAAGAAACTGCAGTTCAGAGAGTTTAAGTAACTTGCCCAAGTTGACACAGCTGATAAGTGGCAAGACCAAGAGCTAGAGGACAGCATTCACTCTTTTAATTCTTGGGGACCCGTGTGAGAAGTGACTTCTCTGCTGCCTTCAATATAATTGAAGAGATTAATGAAATTCTCAAGGTCAACTTTTACACTTTGACCCACTGTTGTATAAACTCACAGGCCTGGTTATTTCTCCATCAGCCCCTTCCAGAAGTAGACAGAACAACAGTCCTCACACTCTTCACCATGTCCTCAGCAAAGCCATGGAGGTGTAAAGCGGGGATTCATTGGATCCTTGCCAGGAGACAGCGACATCATGTAACCACCCTAGGCTGCCTCCATCTGTGATGTCCAATAGGGATGGTCATTACTACTACCGTCATCATAATAGTGAACATGCATGGCTTGTTCACTCTGTGCTCTAAGTGCTCTTTCTTTTTTAAAGGTATTAACTCAGTTAATCACACAATTCCTTGAGATGGATACTATTATTACCTCATTTTACAAGTGAGAACTAAGGTCAGGAGAGTCTAATCATGCAGCAAAGATAATAGCTCTCAAGTAAAAGGGTCTCCCATCCCAGTTACACACAGACCCTGGGACAGAAAACAAGGCCTTGACATCTCCAAGTGGAGTGGGAGCTAAGCGTCCAATGGCACCTATAGTGGTCCCCCCTCTTATCCATGGGGGACATGTTCCAAGGCCCCCCCAGGGAATGACTAGAAGCACATATAGTACCAATCCCTATAGATACTATGGTTTTTTTTCTTGTACATACATACCTATGATAAAATTTAATTTATAAATTAGGCATAGTAAGAGTCACATAGTAAGAGTCACAACAACTAATAACAAAATAGAATTATAATAATAGACTGCAATAAAAGTTACATGAATGTGACCTGTCTCAAAATATCTTATGATTTTTGTCTTCCAAATCCATCCCTG
This sequence comes from Prionailurus bengalensis, assembly GCF_016509475.1. Lineage (NCBI taxonomy): Eukaryota > Metazoa > Chordata > Mammalia > Carnivora > Felidae > Prionailurus > Prionailurus bengalensis. The sequence continues at coordinate 102,844,549 of NC_057355.1, forward strand.
GAACTTCTGACTGAAATGAATGACATGAAAGTCCATTTTCGTACTGCGAAAGGAGCACTGTACTCACCCTTCTTCCTCCCTTTGTGATGACATGAGATGATAAAACACTTCCATGAAGAGATGAAATAAGGTGAATGACGCAGGTGTTGTGATGTAGTGTTAGGCTACTAGTGACCTTCTGACAATCTGCTTCCAGACCTTGGTTGACCAGTGGGTACCTGAAATCACAGGAAGCATAACCACAGATAAGGAGGACTACTATACTGTGGCATGACTATGATTTTTACTCTGCCCACCATTGTTCCACAGCGCCCCTATCAGGCCTGAGGGTCCATGCCTGACCCCTTAAACACATGCTACCTCCGCTTATAAAACACACATTCCTTCTTCCTCTCCATGTATGTTATAAAACTGCCCCTCCCATGAGCCTCAGCAGTTGTTCAAATCCTGACTAAAAAATTGAAATTCAATAAACCTCTGGAAAATATCTTACATTATGAAGATCAAGTCAGATTTGCAAGAAAATACAAGACAAAGAAAAATCAGTTTCAGTGTGATTAATAATAAATGCTGGCACACCACTAAGTTCAACCAAATGCCTCTAGATTCTTCCAAGAGGCAGTTCTCTTCAAGGCAGCCAACTGTTGTGCCACCAGCCCTCCCAAATCCTCTCCTCTGTGCATTCAACACCAAAAGACCCAAGTCCTTTCACAGCGAGGAGGACTGATGTAAAACCCTGTCGTGATGTTCTAACAGTCTTAGCCTTTAACTCTCAAGGATCTGTGGAGAGTACAGGATTATGATCTCCAAAGAGTTTAGAGCTTGCCTGTGCCAAACCTGTTTTTTCCACTGTGAAAATCTTCATCTCTGTGGCATTATGTCACCTTGCAGAGCCCTTTTTGTAAACTGACTACATTTAGCTTTGGCCAAGTTACTTTGGAGTCCAAATCCACAGTGAAAGATCTATTTGAATTCTTCTCAGTTTCTAGCTCCTCAGAAATGATAGGCATTCATGTTTCATTCTCCTGCCTGTTGCCTCTTTGGGCTTATTTATGACTATTTTGGATTCTGAGAAAAGGAAATTATACATAAAACCTCCACTCTTTCCCACATTCCTGGTAACAAGGCAGTTTCTCTCACACCTCAGCGGCTCTTCTGGGAACACCCGCCAGTTTGCGATGATGGACGGGCCATTCTAGCCCAGCCTTCACAAGAGCCTGCTTCAGCTGGAGGGAAGCCAGCATCCCCTCAGATTTCACCACCTTCCAGGCTTTCACCACCCCCCCACCCCAGCCATTCGTTTTCTCCCCAAAAACTTGGTTATTGAAACTGGCAAAATACCTCATGATTTTGTCTTCTAGATCCACCCTGGACCTTCACACAAGAATGAATTGCATGAAAGTCATTTTTGTATCATGAAAGGAGCATGGCACATCAATATGTCCTCAAAGCCCAGCCATGCCACCCCAGGATTGCTGGTCCTCTCAACATGTTGCATATTACAGATTACAGATCTGATCCAGAGTGTACCCTCTGCCTTTAATGCGCCTCCCAAATCCGGCTCCCCTGCTGTGACCTCTCTCCTCACCTAGCCCTGTGAGTTTGCATACCTAGAAACAGTAGAAGCCTGGTATTCATACACAGCTGGTTCTCAACTACCTCCTGGGCAGACACAAAATAACAACAATGACACCAAACACTCGAGTTACTCCATCATATAAGGAAATAGACACCATAAAGCAAAATGAAAGATATTCAATATGTGATTATCTGCATGAATGAGGGGAAGAAAAAGGGGAATGACTGGAGGTATAGGATATCAATCCATTAGTGAGCCATGCACCCTGTCTATATCAAGACACCTCCCCATGCCTCTTGTGTTCCACGTCATGCTCCGTCAGGTTCTGACCTACAGGAGGCCTGGAGGAGAAGATACCCTCAGATTAGAAGACCCACTCAGGGATGATTGAAAACACACTTAGGAAGATTGGTTTTAGGCTCTGAAGTCTAATAGCGACCACTTTAACTACCCTCAGCTCCCTGGCAGTATGCCCCAATTTTATCTTCCTAAGTGGTAACTAACAACAGTTTTAAACTCCATCATCTAGAAGCAGGGGAGCACAAAATATCCCCGCCAGCCAATTAATGGCAAGGAGAATGTTTAACCTCACACATTCCACGATATTAAAATTAACAAGGAGAAGCTCATTTTTCACCTATTAAATTGGCAAATATGTTTTAAATTGCAATAAAAGGCATCTATACACAGCTGGTCAGTAATACGTATACCCTTTCAGGAAAATAGTTTGGCAATATCAAAGTCTTTTAAAAATGTGCTAACCTTTGACATACCTCAAGGATGTCCCTTACGTCAATGATTATAATGACAAAAAAAGGACTGGAATCAACCTAAATATCCCATAATAGGGAACAGGCTGAATAAACCAGAATGTGTCCATATAAAAAATGACAGGCAATCAAAATGATGATGTAGAATACTTTAATGGCATGGGAATGCCAATACAGTGTTAATGAGAAAAGCAGGTAGCAAAATATTATGATCCCATTTTGAAATATATACATTATATACATATGTAAATGTGTGTATATATGTACGTGAATAGACAAAATCCTGAACTAGATGTTTCAGAAGGTTAGTAGTGGTATTCTGTGGGTTAATGATGGGTTATGAGTGGTTTTTAATTTTTTTGATGTGCTGTTCTGTATTTTCAGCATTTTCCACCGTGAATCTGCAATAAACCTTCAGAATTTTATAATTTTTTTATTTTAGAGAGTGCACAAGCACTTAAAAAAAAGATACACAAGTTATTAAAAATTTGAAGATAGTTAACAATTTATTGAAGTCAGAAAAATTAATATATAAAATCTATAAAGGTGGAATTAGGAATTAGGTTTCAAAGGATTTAGAAAGAATTCCTCATAAAAGTTTTTAATATTACATTCCTTGCTAAACTGAGACTTGGAGGGCCTTTGGTATTTCACCCCTGACCAACTGCCTTGATAAATCAGTCAACAGGAGCACATGAAATTGTGGATAGACAGGAGATGCATATTCATTCCCTCTTAACCAAATGTAGCAAAAAGCACCATGTTTCCTACTAAGAAAGAGAATCTTAAGCAGTCTCCATGCTCAGTGCAGAGCCTGACATGGGGCTCGATTCCACGTCCCCAGGATCATGACCTGAGCTGAAATCAAGAGTTGGACCCTCAACTGACTAAGCCACTCAGGCACCCCTATCATCAGAATTTTGTAAAACGCTATCACTTTAAAGGTGCATCATCATCTCTAAGGTGCTGACCAGTCTTCACTTTGAAGGAAAGGAAGAAAAAGTGGGGACCCTAGACTTAGCCAGGATGTTTCAACAGTGGTGGAGATAGAAGCAATTCTGAATGAGGTGGGGCTGTCCCCAAAACACAAGGCTGCTGCACCAACGTGCCGCTATCTTAGGTGGGAGTGGTGCCTTCTGAGGTCCTTGGAGAATCAGGATGTCCTGAGGTTGTTCTTGTCCTGTGCTAGGAACCTGCCAGTGGAGGCAGTGGTCTCTCTTCCCCTGGGAAACCTAATCCAGACTGTATACCAGCTCAGAGAATTCAGATAGAGTTGAAGGCCTCAGAAATGGGCAAGTACATAGCCATGCAGACACATGTGCTTAGCAACTCACTGGTCATCCAGAGGAAGGTAAGCAGAGCTATAGAGGCACTCAGCGTGGGGCCAGCTCACTCTCTGGAAGTCTTTCTGGCAGCAGGACCAATACAAGTCATAAAAGAACGATCCAAAGAAACACATCTACTAGACCAAGTGACAGCCCTCCAGAGAAAGGGGCACTGTTTAAATATGGCCTTCAAATAGAAATAGTGTTAAAGGGGACACAAATCATACAGCTCTTGATTTAACTTACTATGCAACAAATTAGTAGTGAAAACATTTGGCAAAAATAAAGACTTATATGAAAATTAACCAATAAGACCCAAGCACCATGTCACATTCACATGAAAACAAATCACAGCTCACAGCCACACAAGGTTTGCAAAGCACTACAAAATGAGATATGTTGGTGGTTTGATTAAATATCATTATCTACACCTGACTATTTGTTAAAACCAAAGACTGGTCTGAAATATGACCCCTGCTTGTTCAAGTGTTTCCTGAGTGATGTATAAAGGTGAGGTCACATATCACTCACGTGGAGGTGGACAGGGATGTCCCAGTCAGATCAATGGCCAGCTGGGGTAGTCCCACAGATTAGTCTCATTCTAACAGAGCACAGCTCTTTCCCAGGGAAATGGGTCCATGCTATCAAAAAAATGGAAAGAAGGGAATATGGAAAGTTTGGTTTGGAGACATCTCTTATCTGAAAGTCTTTGTCCCATCTGGGCACAGCCATGTCTCATACCACACAACAAATGCCAGAAGAAATTCTCCACCTTCTTCTGCTTAGTGAGGATCAGGACTGGCTAGATCAGATTATCAAGAGCTACCAGAGGATGGAACTCAGATCTTACCTCAGACCCGCACAGGTCAAACACACCCACTGGACAGCAGGCATCTCCCTCCAGTGGCCTATAAGCTCTACCCCCTTCTCACCAACCAGAAATATGTGAGGCTCACACAACCTGAATGAGTCTTGAAAAATAATCCGCAGCATTGTGAAGACAATGTGATTGAAGATACTAATTAAATAGGAATTCGCTCTCTCACCCCTTCCCGGGAGCCCAGATCAGAGAAGATGGAGGGACTCCTTTTAGAGAGGGAGCTTGTAGAGGGCTCATGGGCTCCAGATGCCTCAACCCCCTGACCACACTTCACCACCCAGCAGAGATACTAAGTTACAGAAGAGCCACACTGGGGTGATGATACACATGCTAAATCCTTACCCGTGTGAACTAAGGGGGCCACGGAACTACTGCCTCATTCCCTGGATTTATGCCCTCAAGCTTTACACTTGGTGGGTCCATGAGGAGCCAAACCCTAAAATGGACAAAGATGGCCCAGGGCAGAGGGGTTCAGGAAGGCAAGCTGGCTTCCTGCCCCTCACTTTCACTAGCCACAAGACTATAGATTTCCAACAGAGACCCATATACAAACACACGTACACCCATACACACACACATACGCACACACATGCACACACATAGCATCTAGAAGGGAAATTCTCTCTTTTGCTTATAACCAAGTAACCTCATTTTCTGACCTTAAAAAAAAATAACAGTTTCTCTGAAGGTCTCAAACCTTATTAGCCACAGTGGGAAATGATGCTTGAATGGGGCTGTGATGGTCTCAGCCTCGGGTGTCTGTGTATGCAGCCATATTACTTAGCAACACCATAGCCGTTTAGGTTTAATTTCCTAGCTTGCCTGATAAGGAGGCTGCAAATGTAATTTGTGATGCTGCAAGCTGGGCAAACTCACTGGGCTATTAGATGAGTCACTGGGTGATCCAGGCCACTATGCCGAGCTCTGCGGAAGAAGAGAAATGAACCCTGATCTGTGGGGCTGATAGCGCTCAGGCGGACACAATTTTCTAAGTGTCTCGGAGCTGTGCCTCCTTCCCTCCTGCTTTCTGGTTTGGTGCCATTATTTATTAAGGAAAGCTTCACTCACCTCTCAACCCCTGTTAGAATCATCCTCCAGCTTTCTGAAATCCTCCTGGCAAGAGCTGCAAACTCACAGCCCTGCAAGACCAGACAGATAATAACACCAACAACAATAAAGCAAGCATTTTTGAATACTTAGTTGATAACCATGTATTCTAGTTGCTTTACATGAGTTATGTCTGTTAATTTTCCTAATAACCTCAGGAGGTAAGTACTACTGTTATTCCTATTTTCAAATGAGGAGACCGGGATTGAGAGAGGGTGGCAAGCAGCTATAAAATAATAGGGAATGGGCGGGGGGCACCCTGCCAAAGGGGCTAGCTGTCATCCAGGGCCAACCAGCCCTCACCTGGACTGCCAGAACTTCCACTTTCCTAAAAGAAGCAGGAAATCCATATTTTTATATAAAATCCCATTGGTTCTAAATATCAACTAATTGAATTGAGTTACTTATTAAGTAACTGTGAGAACCAAACCACACATGTCCACCAGCCAGATTCAGCCCAGGGCCTACCAGTTTGCAACCTCTTCCTCATTACAACAAGTAGACATATTCATCCATAAATACACTGCAATTTTTATCTTTGCTTCCATGAACCACTAGTGTCTCACCCCTTTGGTCACCGTCACTTTGGCTGTATCCTTTCTAGAGCCTCAGTGGTAACTCCATTCTTCCAGTTGCTCGTGCTGGGTCTTAGAGTCATCCTTGCCTCCTTCCCTTCTCCCACACCCCACATGCAATCTGTCAGCCAGGTCTTGTCAGCTCTACTTGAATATGCATCCATAATCCCTCCACTTCTCAAAACCTACCATGACCACCCTGGTTCAAGCCACTCTCAGCTGTCTTCCCTGGACATCATGAGCCACTGGCTACACCCAGCTTTTCCCACCTACTCCATTCTTACCAGACTAACCTAGCTGCTCCTGTAAAACCTAAGTCAGATCCTGCCCTTTCTCAACACCCCACAATGGCTCAGTAAAAGCCAATGATTTAAATGACCCACATAGCCCTTCAGACCCAAACCCACTGGCCCCCACTCTCCTGCACTACCTGCCCAGCAGACACACTGCTTCCTCCTTCATGCACTCCCACCTGGGCCCTGGGTGCTCACTGCTCCCTCAGAGTCTCTCTCCCCAGGTATCCTCTTGGCTCTCACCTTCTCTCTGCTCTGTTCAATTGCCAGCCAATTAGAAAGATCTTCCTGGGGGCACCTGAGTGGCTCAGTCGGTTAACTGGCCAACTCTTGGTTTCAGCTCAGGTCATAATCTCACAATTCGTGGAATAGAGCCCCGCGTTGGGCTCTGTGCTGACAGTGCAGAGCCTGCTTGGCATTCTCCCTTCCCCTCTGCCCCTTCCCTGCTCGTGTGCTCTTTCTCTCTCTCTCAAAAATAAATAAACACTTAAAAAAAAAAAAGATCTTCCTGGACCACTTATCCTAAATAGTAATCTGTCCATTCCTCTGCCTCAACATTTTATCATTACTGCATGCCATATGTTATCGCTTTGTGCTGTCTCCACTCCCATAGAATGCACCCTCCACAAAAATAAGGGATGTGTTTTCTTCTCTGCTCTATTCCTGGTGTCTACAACCATGCCTGGCACATACCCAAAATTCATTAAGTGTCTGTTGAATGAATGAAGAAATGAACAGTCCATACAACAGGCCCTTAGGATAGACTTCTCCATTCTCTGATGGCCACACATGACTTAGCCTCATCTTCTCTTTAGTCTGTATGCACCTCAGGCACAGAAGGCCTCCCCACTAGCTGTTATCAACTCCACCACCTCCACCATGGCCACTCGTTAACAATATGAGCTCAGTAAGATGCCATATTGATTGCTGGCTGAAAACTCAAAGAGATAGTCATTGCTCTTGCCCACCTGCTATGAGGAATAGTAACTTGTGATTGTGAGCATCTTGCTGGATGGAAGGAAAACTCACTCATGGCAGTGATGAATTCTGTAATTAGTCTTGATGAGACATGGCAGGCTTTGGGTGAGGGTGATTCATTTTAATTAATGATAAGACTGCATAAAAGTGTTTTGCCCATTTATCTACAGAATTTGTTGGCTTTATTTTTATTTCTCTATTTATTTGAAAGCCCATATATCCTAGGAAGGTAGATATGGTTCAGTCCTTAATATTTCTTTCACATAAACAGAAAGAGAGTAATATAGGCCTGTGGTTCCCTCTCGATCCAGATCCTCTGGAAAGTCTGGACAGAGCTGCAATGATTGGCTCAGGTCCCCTCACCATGGACCTCGGGGCTCTCCTGCACCCATCATGGCATAGTCAACCCTCCACAAGATCCAGATGCACCTCCTTCTAGGGAAGGGCCCATCCTGATTAGCCACAGGTGATGACCCGGATATGTATCCTTCCTTGGCCACCAAACACCCCAGCTCAACAAAGAGAGTAAGCCAGGATGCCAGATGACCCTCCCCAGATCTGAAGCTTACTTGGGAAGGAAGCATAGCCAAGAAGCCAAGACATACACATGCATGGATAGAAGAGCTTCATCTCTGGCAGTTCTGACACTAAGGCTGTTGGGAGAGGATCTAGGAGGCTGTACAGAGGCATCACCCAGGGCACCCAGATGCCCATGGCGTCTAAGCCATGTGGGGAGAAGATGGACTTGGCACATGGAAAAGGCATTTCTACTTGACCCCTTTCTCTGTTTCCCATAGTCTTGCTCTCTCCACATCTTTTCTTTGCTGTCTCAGAACTCTCAATTCAATGTATTTCCTTGAATGTGTGTTAAAAAGGTCTCACTTCTGGCATACATGGCCTGCCTGTCATCACTACCTTGTCACCCCCAGATACCTTTCTGAGGATATTATCATGGGGTTTGTCCACAGCCTTGCCTCCTCTGCCAGCCTGCCAAAATCAAGCCTGCAATTGTCAGGTGACTTCCCTTGTGCCTCCCCCCTCCCAAAGAGGGAGTATCCTTTCTTTTGGAGGAATGGGTAGTGGGAGGGAGAGAGCAATGTTGGGGAAGAGCTTGAATTATGGAGGGGATTGTTCTGGGGCTGCTGAAGGCATGATGGATATTGTAGATGAAGGCAAGAGGTTTTGTCATTTTTTTCCTGTGGTTTATGGAAAGGAATCCTCTTGACAGTTTTGAAGAAGGCTAAGCAATGGACTTCAGCTGCTTTGGGGTTGCCTTTGGCTCCTGGACAGTATTTCTTTTACCACATTACCCTCCGCTTGGGCCCAGGCTTTGAAAGGGTTACAAGCAGATTTAGATCCTCACTATGGGATGTTCAAGAAGAAAGGTTTGTCATCTACCCTGCCACTAACAGCTGTATGACCTGGGACAAGTCACTTGAACTAGTGTCTTTATCTACAAAATGAGTGACTTGAAGGGAATAAACTCTGAGAACATATCAGCTCCTAAAACATGATATTTGAAAGTTCTATTCGAGGAATGATGATGATGATGATGACCTAGCATTTACTGCACTTCCATTATATGCCAAAAATTTTAAAAGCACCATCTTAAGAAAAAAGGCCTAAAGTTTTTATTCTGGGTACCATAATCACATGAGAAAATGAAAGCCTTTCAGAGTGATGCCCCGCTCCTGGGGCTGGGAATGGGACCCCTGAGCAAAGCACAACGTGATAATTATCTCCCCAGTTATTATTTCACCATGAATTCAAATGCAGAGACCCCTTGGCCCACAGAACCTTTGGACCACACAATATCCAGGGGGGATTGGGGGATACACAGGCCAACTTACTTTTTATTGCATGTTTTGATGCTATTGACTCAGGATTACTTGGGGGTTCTGCACTCAAGATTCTGTGTTTTTTTTCCAGGTTACTAGTCTGGCCACTGAATCCTTGCTGCAGAAACTGCCATCCAGCATGGACTTGCCCAGGGCCCCATCCCCAGAGGGGCTGGGATAAGAAACAAGGCAGGCAGGAAGCCTCTACTGTTTGGGATACTGGAGTAGGAAGCAGTTGGGTTAACAGTCTCAGGTAGGAGAATGCAGGTCAGACTCAGCTGCTATCTTCAAGTAAGGATAGGGCCCTTTTGAATTTAATCTTGGCAATTTTACAAAAGTATGCAGAATCATATAGTGAACTTCTATTCATTACCCAGCTTCACCATTTGTCAACGATTCACTGATCTTGTTTCATGTATCCCAACCCCTGCCCCTGCCCTACCCCACCCCCCACCACAGTATTTAAACACAGATCTCAGACAGGAAGCCATCTCACTCAAGAATGCACATCCTTGGTCCCCGCTCCACACCCATACATCATTGATTTTGTCTGCATTCTTTCTATCCTCTTTCCTATATCTTGCCCACAGGTCATACCTAAAATAAATAAGCTCTAGCCCCCTCTTCCTTCTTCTCTTCTCCTTCCCTGCCCCGTCAACAATCCCCTTCAGACCTGTAGCCTGCAACCTCTCCTGAGAGACTGATTCTTTTCTTTAACATGGGGGTTCGATCAAGACTCCCCACCTGATATGCTATTTCAAAGAGGCACATGCACCCCAATGTTTATAGCAGCACTATCAATAGCCAAGTATGGAAAGAGCCCAAACGTCCATCGATGGATGAATGGATAAAGAAAGTGTGGTATATGTCTATACAATGGGATATTACTTGGCAATCAAAAAGAATGAAATCTTGCCATTTGCAACTATGTGGATGGAACTAGAGGGTGTTATACTAAGCAAAATTAGTCAGTCAGAGAAAGACAAATATCATATGACTTCAGTCATATGGGGACTTTAAGACACAGAACAGATGAACACAAGGGAAGGGAAACAAAAAGAATATAAAAACAGGGAGGGGGACAAAACATAAGAGACTCAAAAATATGGAGAACAAATAGAAGGTTACTGGAGGGGTTGTGGAAGGGGGGATAGGCTAAATGGGTAAGGGGCACTAAGGAATCTACCCCTGAAATTATTGTTGTACCATATGCTAACTAACTTGGATGTAAATTTAAAAAATAATAATAATAAGACTCCCTACCTGAGAAAGTAATTCCCTCAGCTCCTCATCCACAGTAGACATGACTCCCTTTGTCTCACTTTCCCTTTATGGCCATCCTCAAAGAAAAATCTATGGGGCACCTGGGTGACTCAGTCAGTTAAACGGCCAGCTCTTAATTTTGGTCAGGTCATGATCACACAGTCATGATACGGAACCCTTTGTTGGGTTCCATGCTGGTGCATGGAGCCTGCTTAAGATTCTCTCTCTCCCTCTGCCCTTCCCCCACTCACTCACATGCCATGCTCTCTCTCTCAGAAAAAAGAAAAAAAAATTAAGTCTAAACTTGCAGTTTATACTTCCTCTCTTCCCATTCACTCCTCAGGCAGCTTTGGCAGTGATTTCCACATACTGAATCCAATGGGTACTTCTCCAGTGTTGTCCTGCTTACCCTGATGGGTTTGCCTACCTACCAATGTAATATAAGTTTATTGTGTTCAATCTGGAAAAGAAAGAAGGCAAATAGGAAAACTTAAGTGAGTACTGAATAAATAATATATGAATACTAAAATAGTATTTTCTATTATTCATTTTGATGTAGCTGTCACCAGTGGTTTTTTTATATATAAATTTTTTATATTTTAACAGCTGCATGGTATTCTATCACATGGTCATGCCATGATTTAGTCCTTGTTGCTGGATATTTAAGTTATTTCAACTTTTAAATATGAACAATTCTAGGATAAACATCCTCATAGATACATTCACCTTTTACATACATCTACCTTGATTTCCTCACATTCTCTCTTTCTGGAAAACCCATCTGGACATTGAGCACACCCATCTCTCATGGTTCTCTGAGTCTAACTATGGATGGTCTTTGGGAAAGTTCACATCTCTCCAGTGTCCTCACTGTGCTCTCTCTTGGCTGACTCAGCTCCAGGTACAACTTGAGCAGCCACTGGTCTGCAGTTGACTTTCACCTCTCTGCCTCCCGCTCAGACCTCACTCTTAAACTTTCATTTCTAGACATCTGCACTTGGGTGTCCCACAGGGATCTCAATGATGATGACTAACTGAAGGCTCTACTGCCCACCCTTCCCCTACCCCGAATACCCCCAAATGCCCATTTCTCTTATTATAATCTCAGTGATCAGTACTACTGTAATTCTCAGACACCCAAGCCCCAAAACTGGGGACTGTCCCACATGAATTGTCTTCAGTCATTTGCAAACAAACTGTTCAGGTTCTACCTCTCAAATTCTTCTGCTGTCTGCTTTTCTCAGACTCCACTGCCACTGATCTAGATTGGGCTTCATTATCCCCCCTAAATTAATGCAGTGGTCCCCTAGGCTGTCTGTCCTCCAACTCTGATTACAAACCACACTTCTCTGCTTAAAATCCTTCCACTAGCTTTCCAGAGCCCTGGGCAAAGCATATAGGCAGGGTCTTCTGTGGCCTAGCCCCTGTCCACCTCTTTGACCTTCTTTCTCCATTACTCCCCTGTCCATTGTGGGCTCTACATATATTAGTGCTCTTTATCCAAGTGTTTCCCATATTTCTCCATATTATCTCTCACTAGACTTAAGGACAGGGCAGTCTTACTCATCTTTGCACTCCAATACACAACACGGTTAAACCAAAGGGAACAGTCATGTATGAGAAGATCTGGGTCTCCCTCATCAATACCAACTGTAGGTGACAAGGAAGGGGGCTGTGGTGCTGTCTCCAGGGCAGCCTTGTCAGGGCACACAGGACCTTGCTCCCAGGAACCACCTGGTCTGGTAACCCATGAGCGGAGATAGGGCCTGATATCCATGAAGCCTCCTTGATACCCAACCCCTCAGAAGCTTCTGGAGCTAGGGTGCTCCAAACCAGCTCTCCTGGAACAAAGAACCCAGGCTTCTATACCATGGCCTCCTTCCTGTATTATTTCTATCTCTGGTAGTGAAATTTCCAGCAATGAAGTACTCACTGAAATATAGCTTCATTCACAGGGATGTTTCTATAATCTAAACAGTAAAAATAAATGAGAATAGGGAAGAGGGAGAGGAGAAAAGGAGGCCAAGAGGATTTTAAAGCCTTCTATGGGATCATTTCCATAGTTGTAAATGCTAGGAAACTGACGCTCACCTACTTCAGGTTAAATTCCTCTTTGCAGCCCATATGGTTGCAGCTCCTTGCTGTTCATGGGAGAGAACCACACAAATGTGTTAGATCTAGAGCCGGGGTCTGCAAATTCTAGCCTGCTAGCCAAATCCTGCCCACACCTGCTTTTGTAAAGTCTACGAGGTACAAATGTTTTTTATATTTAAAAACTTTTTAAAATGTTTATTTATTTTTGAGAGTAAAGAGCACGAGTAGGGGAGGGACAGAGATATAGAGAGACACAGAATCCGAAGCAGGCTCCAGGCTCTGTGCTAACACAGGACTCGAACCCATGAACCCCAAGATCATGACCTGAGCTGAAGTTAGACACTCAACCGACTGAGCCACCTAGGAGCCCCTGGTTTTTATATTTTTTAATGATTAACACACAAAAAAAGAAGGTTTTATTACATATAAAAATTATATGAGATTCAGTTTTCAGTGTCCATAAATATAGTTAAATTGGAACATAGCCAGGGCTCCTGGATGGCTCAGTTGGTTAAGCATCCAACTCTGAATTTCGGCTAAGGTCATGGTCTCATGGTCTTAAGATGGAGCCCCGCGTGGGGCTCTGCACTGAGTGTGGAGTTTGCTTGAGATTGTCTCTCTCCCTCTCCCTCTGCCCCTCCCCGGCTTGCACGTGCACATGCTCTCTTTCTCTTTCTCTCTAAAAATAAAAAATAAAAAAATGAATTGGAACACAGCCATATCTATTCATTTACATATTGCCTTATGGCAGCTTTCACACTACGATGGCAAAGTTCAGCAGTTGCAACAGAAACCACCATGATCTGCCAAGTCTAAAATATTTCCTATCAGTCACTTTGCAGAAAAAGTTTTGCAATCCCTGATCTAGCGTACCAAAAGGACTGAGAATTACAGAGAAATAAAGATGCAAAAATTCAGATGAAAGCAATGATTTCTTTATTTCATCCAAGAATTCACATACTTTATCTTTATCCTTTTTTCCCCCAAAACTTACTTCAGCTGTAACGTTCAAAGATATTTCAAATAGTCGTTACAGACCCTATACTTACCTTTTTTCTCTTGGCTCCATATACGCAGATAAAGATGTATATATATATTTTAAAGATATATATTTTTAACTTTGAACAAAAGAAGTACAGGCACACGATTTTTTAAAAAGTCAAAAAGTGACAGGTTTACAATTTAAGCAAGAGTCGACCCCACCTCCCCATTTACAAACAACGTCTTAAAAGTGGTTCACCTGTATCTCCTTGTAGTAACTTAACTAAAAAATGTGCTTAATTGCTCTTTCTTGATTGTTCAAGTTAGATGTTATCTAAACTGTGTCGTCACAAATGAAGATAGAGGTTATCTTACAACTTTTAGTTAACTCAGTAATCAGTGTTTACTTTATGACTGTGTAAATATTTCTCACCACAGAGACAAGTAGCATTCCATGGTTACGTTTCTCACATCCATATTTTTGTTTTCTTCCATGTTTTTAAAAGCTAAGAGGGGGAACTCTGTGTCCCAATACTGTCAGAAATTCTAGGTCTCCAATAATGATCTTCCCCAAACTCAGTACACTGCAAATTATCAGAGCAATTACATATCTATAAAACAGATTATGAAACACAGATGTTGCTTAAAAAATAAACAGTCTGTTCAGAATTACAGGCACTCAGGTCTGCACTCCCCTTCCATGTCACAATACCTCATGTGGCTTTTACATAAGAGTTTTGGCCCTTTGCTTTCAATCCTAAAAGAAAAGAGTAAGAAGAGTAAGGAGGACAAGTCTGCATTGCTCACTTCATCTGCTTACAGAACATGTTATTGAAGAACCACTGCCCCCAGACTTCCCTGTTCCAGCCTCTAAAACTGAAAGTAAATCAAAGAGGCCAGGACTCCCAGTCCACGAGCTATTTTCTTAGAATTCGATGTTAACTTACAACTTTAAAGGTTCTCAACAAGAACCACCTGAGTTACCTGCCTAATCCCAGAACTTTCTTCAGTGTGAGACCAAGACATTAAGGTGGACAGGGATCAAAAATCTAATCCACCTCCAGGTGGAAGGACTCTAAAAATCACAATCCAAACCTCAAATGATCACTTCACATACTTTGGGTTGAGAGCTGACTTATAAGCAAGAACTTTCTTGTTACAAACAATGCTGAAATGAATAAACCTTGTACACAAACAACACTTTGACACATACACAAATACATGTAAAGGATAAATTCTCAAAAGTAGAATTGTTGGGGTAAAAAAAAAAATATCTATATATATATATGTTTTTTTATATATATGACATATAGAGGATCTTCCAGAATTTGATCTTTTTTGCTTATACTCAATATGATTTCTAGATCTATATTGTTCAGGACTACATGGTTACAATTAAATTACATTTTCTATGCATCATGTATACTCACTTCTCTAGGCTAATTAGGGAATGATTTATCATAGATTGCATTTCTAACCCCAGCACCTCCCCATGTTATATTTGCCTGAGGACAGTCCCTTCTAATGCCACCTGTTTATATCATCTACCCCCCACCCCTATTCTCTATATCCCTTCAATTTCAAATTCATCCATGTAGTGCTGTTTATAATCTCCTCAATTCCAAGCTCAGCAATGCTCTTACTTTTGCAGAAACAGTGGGTTATAATAAAGGTAGCTCCACACTGATTCACTATAGACCAGTAATTCTGACCCAACAAAAGGAGACATCAGGCCATGGTGTGTGCCATGATGATTTGGAGTACCCTGACCAGTAACAAGGAGAAAGAATATCATCATTTCTCAGAAAGAAACTGAGAGGGCCCCTCCTCTCAGAGATTATCTCCTCTCAAAGAAAATAAAATTATTTTCATTCAACTGTACTTAGAAAAGGTAAGTATCTTTTGACTTAGATCAAATCCCTTTTAGAAATAATTTTAGCAAAAGTCTTACAGTCTGTCTTTAGACAGAAAGCCACATTAAACAAAATATGATTGCCTCAACCACATGAGCAGAGTAGTTAGTACCAGCTTTGTTAAAGATAGAAGTCTGAATGCTTATTGCATTTGGCAGTTTAGTGATTTGATTTTTGCTGAAAATAACATTTTGAAGTATTGGACAACCAGAGAAATTAAAGAAACGTCTGTCCCATATCCTCTAGGAGAACACTGGCCATAATCTTTGAGACCCAATTTGATAATAAATGTATTACGACTTTAACACAAAGGTAGAACAATGAAAATATTGTTCACTTAGGAATATATTACATTTTTAAAATGATACTCAATGTTGGTAATACTTTGTCTGGAAGCAATCTGGAATATTTACCAAAAGTCTTTGTGTGTGTGTGTGTGTGTGTGTGTGTGTGCGCGCATACGCGCTTAAATTTCCTCCTGAGAACAGTTTTCCAATAACCTCAAAACACACCCTTTCACTTACAAACAATTGATGTACTAATCACAAATCATTCTCATCTATTTATTAGCTAGTTTCAGTAAAGCCATACATAATCCAAGGTCTTTCTTTACAATGTCCTAGTGTTTTTATTATTATTTTAACAAGATTAACTGTGGTTTCGTATACTGTCATTAGAAAGGACTAAAGATCACAAGCATACTGAAATGCCGAACTCAGATCTCAAGAGTTTTTTTTTTTTTTAATGTGAAGATGTGGGATGTGAGATTATAATAAAACAATACAATGGACCCTTGTGCTGTTAGAACTGTTTACTTATCTTGACCCTGTGGAAGTGGATACCAAACCAAATGTTCATTATTAAAACTTAATACAAATACACACACACACACACACACACACACGAGTACAAGCAAAACTGGGAAAATCTGAATAAGATTAGTGAATTGTATCAATGTCAGTATCCTGGTTATGATATTGTATGATAGTTTTGTTCAATTTAGCATTGAGGGAAACCATTGCAAAGTATATAAGGGATCTCTGTGCAATGTTTTTCACAATAGCATGTAGACCTACAACTGTCTCAAGAAAATATTCTGTTTAAAAATGTGAATCTGGGGCACCTGGGTGGCTCAGTCAGTTGGGCATCCAACTTTGGCTCAGGTCATGATCTCATGGCTCGTGGGTTTGGGCCCCGCATTAGGCTCTATGCTGACAGCTTGGAGCCTAGAGACTGCTTCAGATTCTGTGTCTCCCTCTCTCTCTGCCCCTCACCCTACTCACATTCTATCTCCCTCTCTCAAAAACAAATAAACATTAAAAAATATTTAATAAAAAAATAAAAATATGAATCTGCCAAGATAAATGAAGTGCAAAGGTGCCCCTAGGTAAAAGAAGAAATTAATGTGTGTACTATTTACTAGGAGACAGTTACATATAAAGGGATAACTATATATGTAGAGGTTGGGAGGTGTCATGACTAGTTCAAGTGAGGTCATCCATTTTTGTTAAGAGAGGGGAAGAGGGAAAAAGGGGGAGTGACTTTTTGTTCTAGTAAATCCATATCTAGAACCTTATTCTTGGGAAATAGAAATGTTTACTATAGCATTATTTATAATAATAAAAAACTGGAAACAATCTATAAGTTCTTCATTATAAATTTGAGCAATACATGATGATATTTCCATCATGGAATGTCACATAACCATTTAAACAAAGTTGTAAGATACGAAGAGAGGGAAAGGCTATGTGTACTTTACAGTATCTAAAGAATTAGACAGTTACATGGGGATAACGAGGAGGCAAAGACTGGCAGAGTATATATCAAAGTGTTAATAATGAACACTAAAAAGAAATTTGAGACAATCTGAGAAAAGGTCAATGCAGAATGGGTATGATATTAAGTAATCATTGTAGGTTTTTGTTGGGTGTAGTAATGCGTGTGTGTTTTAAGTGCTTCCTTGCCCTTTATTCATTGGTGTTACATATTGAAGTAAATACAGATGAAATGAAATGATGTCTGGACAAATTTGTTCTAAATGATCCAGGAGTGTATATATATTATTTTTACAACTTTAAAATAAATGTTAAGAGTAGTTATCCCTGGGCTGTGTGATTATAGGTAACTAGTCCTTTTCTTTATACCTTCCTATATTTTCTAAGTTGTCTATGATGATCAACTAAAAAAATCAGGGGAAAAAGTAAGATATATTTAGAAAAATCAGACCAGAGAATTAAGTTATTTATACACGGGTAATTGCAGCACTAATTATATTAATCTGGAGACAGTCCCTTTTAAGGGGCAATTTACCTTTAGACTTATCAGCTGAGTGGTTGCAGATGCCCTTAACTGTGGATGGTGGAACCGATTGCTCACAGCTCGCAGAAGGATCCATGCAGCTGCTTTTCTGTCCAAATCACCTGGACTTGGGCCCAGTGGCTTCCTGATGTGTCCCATGGCTCTGAACAGATCTATCTTAGACTAGTGGTTCTCAACCAGAGGAACCCACCAAAATAACCAAGGGCAGGTTTTTTTTTTTTTTTTCAAAATACAAATACCAAGTAAGTCTTCATAGGGTAGAGACACATGTATTATCTAACAGTTCCCCAGGCAATTCTGATTCAAATAAGCAAACTAATATATATTAAATGTAGTATAGGAATAATTCTCTGTGTGTATTAACTTGCTTACATACGCCTTAAATATTTTTGGAATTATAAGTAAGAAGGTAGTAAAAACCAGTCATTTGGGGGAGGGGAACTGGGTGGTTGGGGACAGACTTTTCACTGTGTTTTTGAATTGTATGCAAATGAATGCATTCGCTATTCAAAAATGGTGACAAGTGGGGAGAAAAAATTTTAAGAGCCTCTGCTTTAAACACTCAGCTCATCAGAAGCACTTTTCGTTGCTAAAGTGGTCAAACTTCTGTAAAGTGGACACATTTTTTGGCTGAAATTTTTGCTAAAAAAAGTTTCCAAAAAAGCATCTAATGTTGACCTAAGAACACTACAAATAATAATCTTAATGGATCTCACATTCTGATAGTTACAGAAACCACTCACCACTTTAGAGCGACACATTTTACCATTAAAAGTACAAACAGCCTCCATGGAGGAAAGAGGGTTTTCAATTTACAATAATAGTAAAGCATTTCATAAAATATCCCTGGTAGTAACTATTGTCTGGCTTACTCACGGGCAGAAGTAAAAGTAAGTTTTTCCTTAATATCATTTGTGCTGTTTGAATTTTGTTCTAAGTACATGTGTTACCAGTATAAAAAAAAATTTTTTTTAAATGTGAGCATTTAAGACCGTATGACCAGATGAAACAATACATGTAGCCAATTCACAACCCTATCTTTGCACTTTTGAGTTCAAAGGACAAGGCCAATTTACATTTTCAAAAATCAGATTCCAATTCAAAACAATGGGGGCTCAGCGTTACAGAGGTCACCTGGAAAAGATTAACTAGCTACACTGATGAGCTGTTATGAGTAATCTAATGGCCTGAGCCCATTGACTAATAGAAAGACCAACAGATGGAGCAACAAGATAGGAACCTCTGTTCTTTAATCCAGTGGCAGTGATGCAAGTCATTTAATTTTCCTAGAGCCCAAACTTGCTCACCGATAAAATAGAAATGTTCTTTATTCAAGAAGACTGTCAAGAAAATAATACTGTGGGAAGTTCTATTGAATGTTTACCCCACTTTAAAAGAGCACTTTGGGGATGCCTGGGTAGCTCAGTCAGTTGAGCATCTGACTTCGGCTCAGGTCATGATCTCACAGTTCCTGGCATTTGAGCCCTGCATCGGGCTCTGTGCAGACAGCTGGGAACCTGGAGCCTGCTTCAGATTCTGTCTCCCTCTCTCTCTCTGCCTCTCCCCCATTCACTCTGTCTCTCTCTCTCTCAAAAATAAATGAACATTTTTAAAATAGATAGATAGATAGATAGATAGATAGATAGATAAGCAAGCACCTTGTAGGAGCACCTGAGTGGCTAGTCAGTTAAGTGTCTGATGCTCAGGTCATGATCTCCCAGGTTCCTTAGTTTGATCCCTGCATGGGGCTGTCTGATGTCAGCACAGAGCCTGCTTCAGATCCTCTGTCTCCCTCTCTCTCTCCCTCCCCAATGTGCATGTGCTCTCACTCTCTCTCACTCAAAATAAACAAACATTAAAAGAAAAAAAAACAAGCATCTAGTAACAACTTTTCCAGATTTAACATTGGGTACACATGCACATGTGCACATCACACAGTGTTAAATCTGGAAAATTCTTCTTCCATCCCCCCAAAATTAAAATACAGGGAACAAATGATCAGTTTTCAAAACTCAGGGTTTCACCTTGATTTAAATGTTTTTTTTACAGTGCTCTAGTTAAAAAGGTCATGAGAATTTATTGTTGACCTATCTATACTTCAAATGCATAAGACCCTTTTTATTTTATAATTATTTTCTAAATATTAAGTTTATGTGGAAAATTCTGTTAAAATATTCAAGGATTGACATAAAAAAATCAATCTCCTCTTACCCCTTCATTGTGAGGTGATTTTGACAACTGCTAAGCAAGAAAAGGTCAAATTAGATTTGAATAAGGACTTCAAGTTCACATGCTCCTAGGTCACAGTGAATCAACTTTCAGGAGAATCAACTTTCAATCCAGAAATGAGAAATGAGAAATTTTGCTCTGAGATTAGTTGTCCTTGGTTAAAGTTACTTTCCAAATGACCAATATGAAATAATCCTGTGGTTCCTGCTAGTTGTTTTAAATTGATTAAAAAAAAAAATTTTTTTTTAACGTTTATTTATTTTTGAGACAGAGACAGAGCATGAACGGGGGAGGGTCAGAGGGAGGGAGACACAGAATCTGAAACAGGCTCCGGGCTCTGAGCCATCAGCCCAGAGCCCGACGCGGGGCTCGAACTCACGGACTGCAAGATCATGACCTGAGCTGAAGTTGGCCGCCCAACCGACTGAGCCACCCAGGCACCCCAAAATTGATTTTTTTAAAATTTACTAACTTTTCTGTCTCTTTTCAGTTTATCCCTAGGTTGTAGATGTGAAATGACCCTCCAAAGAGAAAAGTCTCCACAAAGAAATTTACCAGTTAAGATAGGATATGACTGAAAAAATTAGTATCATCACACATATAATGGGAAACCCCACAAAAAGACAAACTAGAAAGAAAAATATCCCATTGGTCTATTCACTCAGCACATTTTCAGATAAGAAAAAATCCAGGAAAAAAAGAGGGAGAAGAAACTCATCCTAAAATGAGAAGAAAATCAACAAAGCAGAAGTGTGACAGCCTCAGAGGAAGTTTTCACACATGCCCAGGCATTTCATCCCAGACTCCCCTCAACACAGCCTTCTCTGCACTGACCAACAGCCAAACCACATCTCTCTGGGCAGCACAGTCAGTTCCAGAAGTTAAAGGATTTCTCAAAAGGTCAGGGTTGTGGACACATTGCTCAAACCAAACAGGAGAATGTAGAAATAAGAGGAAAAGCGGATGGATGTATTAGGGCTGTGTAATACATGTGCTAGGAGTTATCCCAACAGGATTTGTAAGCAAGTCATAACTACACCATTAGGGAGAGAATAAAAGAAGCTGCTTAAAAACAAGACCTGGTGTGTCACTTCCTTCTCCACCCCAGTCAGCCAGAGCCAGCCTGGTATCCTTACTCAGAGGGCCATACAGATGTAACAGCAGTCAGGCACCCAAACACTCCTACCGTCCAACCCAAACCTTGGAATTCCCCAAGGACAGGACCTCAAAGTGATGTCAAGTCCTGGCGGATTCACTATTTCCAGTCCTATAATAACCCTTCCACCTTAACCATATCTTGGCAGCCAAGGAAGCCATGTGGTAGATATTTTAAAACTAAAGCCTATCCAGAAAAGATAGACACCCCCCCCACCACCACCAAAAAAGTAATAAACTCTATTCCATACCTGGGTGGGTGTTACTGGGTTACAAAACTAAAAAGAGGTATGTCCAAGTTGAAGGGTGAGCCTGCACTACTCAGTGCTGCCTCAGGATCCAGGCTGCCTTGGGAATAGGAGTTTAAGGTCATGGAGGAAAATCATGGAAGACAGCAGCCCTTTCTCTTCTGCTTAATTGAAGTTTCACTTCATTTGGGCAGCCACAGACATCCCAGCAGTTGACATTTCATGAGCTCACAGGGACTTCTCCAAAAGCAAATGACCAAATAAATGGTAAGGATAGTATAAAAGAAAGGGAGCAAGAGGTGAATCACAACTTTAAACAGACTTAAGAAACATATCAACCAATGAATAATCCAAAGAAGAAATTAAGAAAATTCTATTTACAATAGCATCACAAAGAATAGAGTAGGTGATGAATACATGGAGCACAGATGATACTTAGGGCAGCAAAAACTACTCTGTATGACAGTGTAATGGTGGATACACATTATTATGCTGTATTATTATATTGTCCAAACCAATAGAAGGTACAACACCAAGAGTGAAACCTAATGTAAACTATGGACTTTGTGTCAATGTTGGTCGATCATTTGTAACAAATGCACTACTCTGCTGTAGGATGATGATAATGGGGGAGGCCACATGAGCATGGGCAGGAGGTATAGGAGAAATCTCTGTATCCTGACCTAAACTGTCTAATAAAGTCTGTTAAAATAAAATAAAATAAAATAAAATAAAATAAAATAAAATAAAATAAAATAAAATAAAACAAAACAAAATAAGATACTTAGGAATAAACTTAACCAAGATGGGGAAAGACTTAAACAGTGAAAACTACAAAACAGTGATGAAAGAAATTAAAGACATAAATAAATTGAAAAAATATCTCATGTTCATGGATTATAACACTTAATATTATTAAAATATTCATACTACCCAAAGAATCTCTACATTCAATGAAATCCCAATGGCCTTTTTTGCAGAAATAGATTTATATGGAATCTCAAAGGACCCCAAATAGCCAAAATCATTTTGAAACAAAGCCGGAGGCCTCACACTTTCTCTCTCATTTCAAAACATATTACAAAGCTACAACAATTAAAATAGTGTAGTTCTAGCATGAAGACATATAGACCAATAGAACAGAATAGACAGCTCAGAAATAAATCCGCATGTATATGATCAAATGATTTTTGACAAAGGTGCCAATGCTACACAATGGGGGAAGAGAATCTCTTCAACAATGGTGTTGGAAAAACTAGGCACCCACTTGTAAAAGAATGAAGTTGGACCCATACTTTACATCATACACAAAAATGAACTAAAAATGGATTAAAGATCTAAATGTGAGAACTAAAACTATAAAACTCCTAGAAAAAAGCATAGAGGGAAATCTTCACAACGCTCAAATGGGCAATGATTTCTTGGATATGACACCAAAGGCATAGGCAACAAAAGTAAAAGTAGACAAATGGGACTACATCAAACCTAAAAACTGTGCATCAAAAGAAGCAAAGACTGAAAAGGCAATCTATAAAATGGGAAAACTATTTGCAAACTATTTATCTGATAAAGGGTTATAAAGAGCTCCCATGCTCAATAACAACACAAAATAAATAACCTGATTAAAAAAAAATGGGCATAGGACCCAAGTAGACTTTTCTCCAAAGAAGATATACAAGTGACCAATATGCTTATGAAAAGATGCTCAAGATCACTAATCATCAGTGAAATGCAAATCCAAACCACAATGAACTATTATTTCATGCCCCCTTAGGACGGCCATAAACCAAAAAAGCTGGAAAATAACAAGTTTTGGTAAGAATGAGGAGAAATTAGAACACTTGGTACACTGTTGGTAGGAATGTAAAATGGTACAGCCATTTTATGGAAAACAGAATGGAGGTTCCTGAAAATTTTTTAAAGAATTACCATATAGAGAGAATATAGAAATTCTATAATCCCACTTCTGGGTATATATCCAAAAGAATTAAAAACAGGTTATCGAAAGAGACCCATAAATATGGAGAATGAACTGAGGGTTGCTGGAGGGATTGTGGGAGGAGGGATGGGCTAAATGGGTAAGGGGCATTAAGGAATCGACTCCTGAAATCACTGCTTCACTATATGCTAATTTGGATGTAAATTAAAAAAAATAATAAAGTTAAAAAAAAAGCAGGTTCTCAAGAAGATATTTGCACACCCATATTCATTGCAGTATTATTCACAATAGCCAAGAGGTGGAAGCAATCTAAATGCCCATGAATACATTAATGAATTCTAAAAATGTAGTATATACATTGTGGAATATTATTTAACCTTCACAAAGAAGAAAACCCTGTCATATGCTACAAGATGGATGAGTCTGGAGAATATAATGCTAAGTGAAATTAAGCCAGTCACAAAAAGACAAATACTACTTTATATGAAGAATCTAAAGTAGTCAAACTCAGAAACAGAAGCAGAATGGTGATTACCAGGGATTGGGGGGAGGGAGAAAGAGTTCAGTGGATATAAGGTTTCAGTTTTACAAAATGAAAAAGGTTCTAGAGATCTGGTGTGCAACAACGTACATATAGCTGTTACTAAGTGTATACTAAAAATGGTTAGGATAGTAAATTTTATGTGTTTTTTACCACAATAAAAAAAAAAAAAAACTAGATCAACCAATTGCAATGTATGGAACTCATCTGTAGCTTGATTCAAATAAGCAATGAATAAATTTATGAGACAATGAGGGAAAATTGAATGCCAACTGGATATTTGATATTAAAGCATCATTTTTTTGTGTGTGATAATGGATTTATGTGATTCCTCTCCTTTTAGATAATCAAATATTTCATGGGTAAGATAATATCTGGAATTTGCTTTGAAATAATCCAGCGGGGATGGGAGGTAACGGAGGAATCAAGATGGCCATGAGTTGAGACTTATTGAAGCTAGGTGATGGGTACATGGGGGTCACGTAATTATGTACTATCTACTGTTATGTATAGTTTTTTTCTTTTTTTAAATTATTTTTGGGGCGCCTGGGTGGCTCGGTCGGTTAAGCATCCGACTTCGGCTCAGGTCATGATCTCATGGTCCGTGGGTTCAAGCCCCGTGTCGGGCTCTGTGCTGACAGCTCAGAGCCTGGAGCCTATTTCAGATTCTGTGTCTCCCTCTCTCTGTGACCCTCGCCCGTTCATGCTCTCTCTCTGTCTCAAAAATAAACATTAAAAACATTTTTGTAATTATTTTTTATGAAAAAATTTTGTTAATGTTTCTTTATTTTTGAGAAAGAGACAGAGTGTGAGAGGGGGGAAGGGCAGAGAGACAGGGAGACACAGAATCCGAAGCAGGCTCCAGGCTCTGAGCTGTCAGCACAGAGCCTGACGCAGGGCTCGAATTCACAGACCACAAGATCATGACCTGAGCTGAAGTCAGACGCTTAACCGACTGACGCTTAACCGACTTACCCAGGCGCCCCTGTTTTTTTTTTTTCCATAGTAAAGACTAAAATAAACATAAACCAGGTACCTCGGGGGAGAGGGGGGCGGCTATTGTGTATTTATACTTCACCTTGAACTCATCTACTGAGACTCCCTCTTCTCACCATCAACAAGTGGACCCAGGCCCTTCAGGGTGAATCCAGGTGTTCTGTGTTGGCAGCATTCTCTAAATGCTTTGGTGTCTGCAACTGCTCTTTCCCTAAGCGACAAAACAGGGAACTCAGCCAATCTTTAAAAGTGAAAAAACTCAGGGGCAGCAACTTGGGCTTAGTTGAGCCGCTCATTGTTCTACTGAGTTATGGTTTTAGGAATGTGATATTTCAATAAGCATTTCTAGATTGGGTGGCTAGATTCACCGCCCAACAGTCCACAGAGTCCTTGAAGGAGCAGCAGGCCACTCCAGAGCCCCAGAATCTGGGCACATGGACATTAGTGAAAGGCAGGGGCCTCTGCCTAGGTAGAGCAGCAAATGGGGAGAAGAACCCCAAAGGAGGTATGGACAAGGGCACCAGACACAGACAGAAAAGAGGCAGCAAAAGCTTTGCACTTCGTTGGAAGTTTTGTCCGAGGCAGGCTCTTCCCTAGAAGAAGGAGGGAAATTCTCTTCCACTCCCAGCACTGCCTGGCTCCCTGCCCCAGCCTGCTCTTCCTCCAACAGCTCCCACACAGAAACAGCACCAGTTCTCAGGAGGCTGATGTTTTTCAAACTTAGATTTAGGACAATAGGGACATGAGGGCCACTCAGACTCCTCACTCTTACCCCAGACCTCCTCTTCCCTTACCAGCCAGAAGGTGAGGACAGTAATACCCAAACCAAATACCAAAGGAAGACAGAGAACCCTAGGTTAATTTCTACTGCCACTGGGATTTATATTTTAATAGCTTGATGACTGAGGGAAGCCCTTATGATGGGTATCTTTGGTAAAAGAGAATACAATTAAAATAATCTATTGTTATATCTATACAAGTGGTTCAGAAAGAAACTACTTTCACAAGAAACTATGGTATAACACTTTAATAATTTCAATAGAACCAACTTCAGGAACAGATGCACGCATACATAAAATTCAAACAATTGAACAGTGTACTTAAATGCATCAAATTCTTAAAAATCCCCAAAATGGATTCACAGATATGAAAATTTTAAAGTACTGCAGACTAGAGTAAAACAGACAAGATTATTACTTTGCATTTACCAATAAGACAATAGCCTGTAGATACATTAGACCTTTATGAGAACACTTGTAGGAAATGTTAGAGACTCATTAAAAAGGAATACAATTGATCTCAGAAAGATGAATTTATAGCTAATAATTTCTTTGGTCCTCCAAATCACATCTTTTTTTACTTTAAAATACCAAACATGAGTTGAGTGCTTAATTCTAGTTCTTAAATGTCTAAACATTAAGCAGGATAATGTTTATATCAGATTAGATTTTTTTAAAGGAACTCAGAATGAATTAACACTGTATTTCAGAAACTCCAAGTATAGAAAAATATAGAAAATAGAAGTAGGGAAGAATTTTTTTTTTAAACATTACTTCTGGGGGTGTCTGGGTGGCTCAGTTGGTTAAGCAAACAACTCTTGGTTTCAGCTCAGGTCATGATCTCATGGGTTTGTGAGATCAAGCCCTGCATTGGGCTCTGTGCTGACAGAGCAGAGCCTGCTTGGGATTTTCTCTCTCCCTCTCTCTCCCTCTCTGCCCCTACTCTGCGCATGTGCGCTCACTCTCTCTCTCAAATAAATAAATAAACTTAAATAAATAAACAGCACTTCTGCCACCGTGTCTCATCATAAGTCAGATGACATCAAAGTGGCAGATTTAGGACCATCAAGGTTAAAGAAAGCACTGCAATTAGTTCTTAAGGTAACAGAATAAATCTGAAGAGCATGAGGTCAACCAAATAAGAGACTTTTCCATGGAATGACTGTGGTTGTGTTTTTGCAGGGGAGTTGGGTTTTTTCTTTGTTGTTTTAATTTGGCCCACACTGCCCCAGTGGAGGAAATTTCAGGTAGTCATTAATAAGGCAACAGCTTCCTGGAAGAAAAGACCTATATACCACTTGAACAGTTACACTGAAGACAAGACCCACAGGGACCACAAGAGGAGCCAATATGGGGGCTTCCTATATTTTCCAGTAATTCCAGAAAATTACAGTGCATTTTCATAGGCACCAACAACGCAGCTTTCATTAAACATTGGATATCGGTCACAATGCAGTCCACAGTTAGTTCATTCTGCCATCTTTCATATTCACAGAAGCTATGGTTCTGTAGACCTGAAAATGATGGACATTCTCAAAAGTTTCTGGAAATACATAGAAAAATACTTGATAAGACTTTAAAAAAAAGTTTTGAGGCATCTACAAGGAATACACAAAGTAAGCTTGCAAGAGACTTCTAAAGGTAAAATTGTGAGGACTAGTTATTTGCAGTGTTGGTACTTAAGTCTCATAAAATAATGGCTTTTTAAAAAAATGGCAAAGGTAGCTACACTCTAAGTGGTGTGATATTCGCATCAAGGCACAGAGAGTTAAATGTCTAAATCCCTGTATGTTGACATGGGAATACATTCGTAAACAAAAGGAACAAATTCTTTGTACTTGAATTTAAAAAAGAGCAGAAAGTAGAAACGTGACAGTAAAATCAAAAACATAGATATCCTACCACCTTCCCTTTCATGACTAACATTATAACTGGACAGTTAAAAAATAAATATATAAAAAATAAAGTGCCCTGGCAGTTTATGAAATGTGATTATGGTGGAGCCTGTTGGACTTTGTGTTTGCAGAGCAATGCTGCATGCTGTACAGGAATTATTTTAAGCACTACACCATTTTTGTTTGGGGAGGGGGAAAAAAAACAGTATATTGGCCATAATTTCCTCCCATTCCCAAAATTCCTACGCTTATGAACCCAATTACCATAGTATTTGAACAAAATACTTGAGTTTTTCTTCCTTTCCAGCACCCAATGGCTATCCAAATGGCAGTGATTTTGTGCATGTAACTTACACTATTTGGCAGTTTCCTTGACAGTTACCACTAAAAGGTGGCAAGAAGAAAGTAGAGGGCTCACCCCTTTATTAATTATTTTTATTTCATTGCTATAAATATTAAACACAATTAGTGACAAGGGATAAAGTTCACATCTGTAACAACTGGAAACGGAATGTACAAACAGTTAAGACCAGACAAACAATGTTTCTAGTGGCACGATCTGCAAACCACAGGACACACGCTGAAGTTCAGCTCTTAATGAGAGTTAGAAACTCTTCCCGAGTCTTTGGATCTTCCCGGAACACACCCAACATCGTGCTGGTCACAGTTTTGCTGTTCATTTTCTGTACCCCTCGCATTACCATACACATGTGTCTACAAAACAAGACAACAAAGGTGGCTTAAAGAAATCGACAGTTGCTGGTTTGGTTTTTAAAGTAAGAAGCAAGCCAAAAAGTTAAATCTGATTATACTGAGTTCACAGCTACCAGCTGTATCCAATATCACTTCTTAGACAGATTTGACCTGAAGTTTTCATTAAGTTTCTCAGTGGTTGAGTCTTTGATGCATCTAGCAGAAGGGGAAAAAAAGGAATTTTCTTTCTTGTGAAAATACTACAAGGGGTCCACAGAAATACAACAACTTCTGGATAAAAAGAAATACAGAATTTTCACTTGAACAATCTTTAGGACCCAGACAACACAATGCTAGCTTAGGTGCTAGGAGAAACACTGAAGTATGCTGGTCTCACCAGGCGAATCCAGAGAACGGTGACCACAGTGAGCCTAAGCAACCTGATGAGGCCAGACAGCATGCACAGCACAGAGCTCATGCCATGCCAGGAGAATGGAGAAGATGTGCGCAATTCCCATAATTCATTCTAACTTAAATAAGTGTCTTCAGGTGCCCTGTGCACACAGTCTTAGCTCCATTTTTTAAAACGTGTGACAAAATATCAGGAAAAGTCTGCATAGAGCAACAAAGAGCTAAAGAAGAAATCAAGAGAAGACATAAAATGCCACGGTTGCACAAATCACTACACTGATGACTCCCTACACCTCCATAACCCTCACCAAAAACAAAACAAAGCCTGTCTCCTGTACCCAGGTTCCTATATCAACAACACAGTAAATGAAAGAGGTTAAAAAAAAGCTTCAGTCTCAGAGACAGAAAATGGGACAGTGTCAATTGTGTGCCACCACCCAGCGCTGGGAAAAGAGCAGCACTAAATATCACTTCCATGCACCACAAGGACATTATGAAAGGCAAACATAGACTTACGTTGCTTCCACCACCACCCCAACTCCAGCGGGCCGCAAGGCTTCTGTGATGGCTACCGCAATTTGTTTTGTAAGACGCTCTTGAACTGTGGGTGTAACAAGAAGCTCGGTTTAGGAGTCTGACACACCCAGCCGTCTTTAGAGTATTTGTTGTCTTGAGAATATCTGAAGTCTTAAAAAGCAGACTTCTGTGAGGTTTCAGAGCCAGGGCACACCAGCTTTTCCCAGTTTGCTTTGTCTGCTGCCTGGCCCACAGGGGGCAGCTGTTCAATTCCCTCACCTGCAGAATAAGTACTGACGGGGGCTCAGCACCACTGGAGGGAATGGTAAGAATGACAGCTGTCTCTTAGGTGTGCAGTGAGACCAACAGAATATTGATAACAAGCACCTCCATGCAAATGAACAAGTAGCTCGCAACAGGATTAACAAAGGCGCTATAGTCCAAGTATTGAATTGTATGTAAAGCTGGAGACCAACCACTTAACCTACGCAATGCAGTTCCTGTGCTGAATAAACAACTCATCTCTGAAAACACATTAAGAGTGTTCACTGCAGCACTGCATCTATTTGAAAACTGACAAAATTTTCAAACATCTATTAGAGCAGGAAATGGTTAAATCAAGCCCCAGCACAGCTGTACAATGGAATGCTAAACAGCCAGCAAAATCAATGAGATAGTTATGTGCATGTGGGGAAAAAAATGTTTTATTTGTTAAGTGAAAAAAAATAGGGGGAAAAAAGTGAAGCCCATTACATACAATATGAGGACATTTAAAAATATAATAAAAATAAATTGATTTCAAAATGTTGGTAGATGCATGAAATACGAAGGAGTGTGCAAATACATCAATGATTTCTTCTGGAGGCTTGAAACACTGCAGACTTTCCCTTTCTATCTTATATTCCTATGAGGTTTTGATTTTGGTAAGTCGCATGTATTCTACTTGAAATAAGAACAACCAAAAATACTTTTTCCTTAAGAAAAAAATGTTTTTCTGCAAATAAAAGTTTAAAAGTTTACCTTGTAGTCGTCTACTATAGATTTCTACAATCCTAGAAAAGAAAGAATCGTTTTAGTTAATCATAAATTAGTTTGAAGTGGAATTCATAAGGCTTCTTCTAAAGACTAAAAGGACTTTATTGAAGCAATTGTAGGGTGTGGGCAGGAGATTGAATCTTCTAAGAGGGGAAAAGATACAAAAACTAATGGAAATGAGAAGAGGGAGGGTCTTGAGGAGACCACGAAGCATGACACAGAGTGGTACTTCCCAATGTCCCCAAAGAGAGAATTAGATGAATATTCACTTAGGAAAAACACAATGGGACGTAAGTTTAGAGCTCCCAAGTCATCAATTTTAGGCCAAGTCTCAAGTGTTCTAATTAAGCATATTGTTTAATCACAGCTTAAAGTTCAAGTTAAAAATAAAAGACTATTTGTTAATTAATAGCAGGCCACTGTCAACTATTGTACCCACTAAACCTATTAGGATAATCAGATTAGAACTGAACAGACTTCTTCAGACATCTCTTTATAAGATAGATCTATATAAGCACTCAATACGATTAACTCCCCAAATTAAAAGCCTCCTGATCTTAGCTTATAACACAAACTGTCAAGTGATGGATTTTCCACTTTCAACATCTTTCACTCTAACTTGTGAAATGTAAAGATGGCCACGTGAATTACTCATTTGAGGATAACAATTCACGTTAAGGATCTTTTTTTCAAAATTTGGCTTTTTGGTCCTGAATTTGGACTCAATTTTAGGACCACCTCACCTATGAGGCATTTTATGGCTCTTCCTCCCACCACTATGCTGCTCAGATAAAACTGAAAAGTTGTTCCTTTATATCCACTACAGCCAATAAAGTCAGTAATGGGTATGCCACCCTGTTTACCACTCATCCTGAAGGCAGGAGCCACCCTGATTCTTCTTCGTGTTTCTAGTAGATTTATAACATTGAAGGAATACATGTTTTCAATTTTGAACAAAAACCTGAGGAAGGATGGTATTCAAGCTCCTGGATAGGTCTCATTTCTTCCGGACCAAATCTTTCTATATATTTCTTCTGACAGTTCTCCAGCTGATTATTTTCTGTTGTATTAATAGGAGATGCCATTAATTTAAAAATTAGTAATGTCGGGGTGCCCGGGTGGCTCTGTCTTGATTTCAGCCCAGGTCACAATCTGACAGTTCATGAGATGGAGCCTGCATCGCACTCCATGCTGACAGTGTGGAGTCCGCTTGGGATAATCTGTCTCCCTCTCTCTCTGCCCCTCCCCAGCTGCATGTGCTCTCCTTCCCTCTCTCTCTCAAAAATAAACTTTAAATAAATAAATAAAATAAAAATTAGTAATGTCTTCCTTCTCATAGTCATTTCTTTCTCTCGAGAATTTCAGGTGCAACATTAGACAACAGTGATAATATTAGGCATCCATATTTTGCTCTACACTTTAACAGGAATGCCTCTAACATTTGCTATCACCCATGATGCCTTCCTGTTTCTGGCAGATAGCCACTCTCCTGCCCAAGGAAAGCCATTCATGTAGATCATTAATTGAGTGCCTTCTACATGTATGATTATGTGATAAGCAGGGCTCCTGTGCTCAGAGAGTTTATAATTTATTCCTAGTTTATTCATTTTTCATTTTTAAGTAAGCAGTAGGCATTGAATCTCTGTCTTCTCAGCATTAAAAATAATCATATAGCTTCCCTGAATTAAAAAAAAAATCTTTATTTTTCCCTCTTCCTTGAAGATAATTTGTTGAGAGGTATTTGTTGAAAGTAGAATTCTAGGGGCACCTGGGTGGCTCAGTCGGTTGAGTGTCTGACTTTGGCTCAGGTCATGATCTTGCAGTTTGTGAGTTCAAGCCCCATGCCTGGCTCTGTGCTGATAGCTCAGAGCCTGGAATCTGCTTTGGATTCTGAGTCTCCCCCCGCCTCTCTCTCTGTCCCTCCCCCCACTCACACTCTCTCTCAAAAATAAGCAAATATTAAAAAGAAAGCATTCTAATTTGACACTGATATTTGCCTTTTAACGTTGCCATTGGCAAACAATCAGCCTAATTGTCATTACCCCCTTAGGTAATATTTTTCTCTGCCACTGCTTTTATGACATTTCAGAATGTGTACCCTGAGGTTTTTTATGTTGTGTCAGATGGGGGTTTAATTTTATTTGCCCTGTTTGGGATTTATTAGGGTCCCTAAATCTAAAGAGTATGTTTTTTTCCATGTGCTCCCCAAACCTTTTCAGCCATTACCTTCTCTAATATTGCACCTACCCCATTACCTCTGTGATCTCCAGGAATTTCAATCAAGGACATATTAGACCTCTTCAGTCTTCCATATCTCTTACATTCTCACTCATATTTTCCACCTAGCCCTCTGTATTACATTCTGTGCAATTTCTTCAGACCTTTCTTCTAGTTCACTATTTTTTACTGTGTCTAACCTGCTATTTAATGTAACTGTATTGGGCTTCAATCCAATTATCACTTTTTTTTCCTAGAAGTTTTTTTTTTTTTTTTTTATAAGAAGAACCTTTTTTTTTTTTGAGACAGGGACAGAGCATGAACAGGGGAGGGGCAGAGAGAGAGGGAGACACAGAATCTGAAGCAGACTCCAGGCTCTGAGCTGTCAGCACAGAGCCCGACACGGGGCTCAAACTCACGAACCGTAAGATCATGACCTGAGCCGAAGTCAGACGCTTAACCGACTGAGCCACCCAGGCACCCCAGAAGTTTCGTTTTTTTAATCTAATTCTGAAAATTTGCCAAACTTTCGGTACTCTTATTTTCTAACGTATTCGTTGTATATTCTGCATCTGCTAGCTTCAGTCTCTTCCCTGTTTGACTATTTGTTTCATCTGACTCTGACCCACGGTAGGTTTGTTTTTTTTTTGTTTTTGTTTTTACTTTTGGTGAACTCATGCTCCTTGGAATTCTTTGAAGCTGAAATAAAAGTGCATCAGAGAATGAGCACTTGTCTCTGCCAGGTGCTGGAAGGCTACCTCATTGGCAACCTCTGAAATTAAATCACTGCCTTGGGTTTTCTGAGGACCACACATGGTGATGTGAATTTTGAACCCAAATCCTTGTGAATATATAGTTATGGGTTCTTTTTCTTGCACTCCCCAGAACAAAGCTAACAGGTAATATCTCTCCCAATTTGGGGTGGGATAGGGAGGACAGAAGCCTGACTTTGACTCCAGTGCCAGCTAATCCTTGTGAATTCTCACTGGAATTGCTTACACTTCCACCAATGTTTGAAATGTTCACACACATTATATCTCAGTACGCTATACTAGGAGGGATATCATTACCATCTAGTTTACCATACTCCAGAATCTATAGTTCTTCGAGTTAACCTCCTTGGGTCATGATGAAAACAATACTTGTGCCTGTTAGAGGAGTTTTTTGGGGGGTTTTTGTTTGTTTTTGGTATTTAGGATTTTTACAACTACATTTATAAGTGAGATTAGTCTATAATCTTTTTAAATGCTAGCTTTATCAGACTTTTACCAGGAATAGGTAGCTTTATCAAATTAATTGTATAGCTTCTCAGGTTTACCTGAATAATTTATGCAACATTGGAATTAGTGGTTACTTGGAAGTTGCCTATTAAATTGACCATCCACTCCTTTCCCTCTCACCCAACTCACATTACTTTGACTTTTTCTAATGGTTACTAGTCTATATAAGTTTTCCAACTCTTGGTTCATTCCCTTCTCCATCTTTTTTTTTTTTAACTTATTAAGATGTAAAGTTTCTAAAACATACTTTAGTTACATAGCCTCTCATTTCTAGGTATAAATCTTTCTCCTCTCAGACTTCTAAGCAATCTATGATGTATGATCTTTTGGGTTTATGTTTTCTATTCTTTTTTAATTTTCTAATTTAATCATTTGACTTTCTTCTTTCCCATTTGTTCTATTAAGCTTGCTTTACAATTTCTTTAAAAAATATATTGGATGCTTAATTTACTTGTAGTGTTTCTTTAAAAAAAATTTTTTTTTTAATGTTTATTTATTTTTGAGAGAGACAGAGACAGAATGCAAGTAGGTTAGGGGCAGAGGGAGAGGGAGACACAGAATCCGAAGCAGGCTCCAGGCTCCAAGCTGTCAGCACAGAGCCCGACATGGGGCTCAAACTCACAAGCTGTGAGATCATGACTTGAGCCGAAGTCAGTCGCTCAACCCACTGAGCCACCCAGGCGCCCCTGTAGTGTTTCTTGTTTAATAATGAAAGCATTTGTGGCTAAAAATTTATCTCCAAAGTGCAGGTTTTTAAAATTTTCATCTTTACTGAGGTATAATTGACATAAAAATTATAAAGATATTTACAAGTGTATGTAAGATATTTAAAGTGTAGACTGTGATTTGATATATGATGCACTGTGGAAAAATCCCATCTAGTCAATTAATACACCCATCACCTCACATATTTATCTTTTTTTTTCCCCCAGTAAGAACAATGAACACTGGAGTACAGATATCTCTTCAGTATCCTATCTTTATTTCCTTTGGATATATACCCCCAAGTAGGATTGCTGAATCATATGCTAGTTCTATTTTTAATTTTTTGAAAAATCCCCATACTGTTTTCCATAGAGGCTGCACCAGTTTACATTCCCACCAAGAAAGTACAAGGATTGCCTTTTCTCCACAGTCCCACCAATACTTATATCTTTTTTATAATTCTGTAGCCATGCTAACAGATATGAGGTGATATGTCATTGTGGTTTTGATTTGCATTTCCCTAATGATTAGTGAAATTGAGCACCTTTCACTTATCTGTTGGCCATATGTATAACTTCTTTGGAGAAATGTCTTTTCAGTTCATTTGCCCATTGTTAAAAATTGGATTGTTTCTTTGCTATTGTGTTGTAGGAGTTCTTTATATTTTTTTGCACATTAACCCCTTACCAGTTATGTAACTTGGAAATATTTTCTCCCATTCTGTAGGTTGCTTTTTCATGGTTTCCTTTGCTATGCAGAAGTCTTTTAGTTTGATGCAGTCCCACTTATTTATTTTTTATTTTGTTGCTTTTACTTTTCCAGAAAATCATCACCAAAACCATTGTCAAGAAGCTTACCTTCATGTTTTCTTCTAGTTTTATGGTTTTAGGTCTTATGTTCAATCCATTTTGAGTGGATTTTTGTGTATGGTATAAGAAAGGTATCCAGTTTTCCTAACACCATTTTTTAAAGTTCATTGATTTTTTTTTTTTTTAGTAATTTCTGCACCCAACATGGAGCTCAAACTCATGAACCCAAGATGAAGACTCACACACCCTACCTACTGAGCCAGCCAAGTGCCCCCCCAATACCATTTGTTGAAGAGACTATCCTTTCTCCATTCCTTGCTCCTTTGTCATAAACTGGTCATATATGCATGGGTTTATTTCTGAGCTCTCTATTCCATACCTTTGGCCTATATGTCTGTTTATATGTCATTGCCATTCTGGTTTGATTTTATAGCTTTGTAATTTAGTTTAAAATCATAAAGTGTGATACCTCCAGCTTTTTTGTTCTTTCTCAAGATGGCTTTGACTATTCAGGGTCCTTTGTGGTTCCATACAAATTTTAGGATCATTTTTTCTATTTCTGTGAAAATGCTGTTGGGATTTTGAAAGGGATTGCATTGAACCTGTAGATTATTTTAGGTAGCATGGACATTTTAACAATATTAATTCTTTTAATCCAATAACATGAGATATTTATTTGTATCTTCTTCAGTTTCTCTCATTAATGTCTTATAGTTTTCAGTGTACAGATATATCACCTCTTTGATAAAATTTATTCCTAGGTATTGGTGCAATTGTAAATAGGATTGTTTTCTTAATTTCTTGGACAGTTTGTTAACATATAGAAACACACTGACTTCTGGATATTAATTTGTATCCTTTATAATTTATTAGTTCTAACAGGTTTTTGATGGAGTCTTAAGGTTTTTTTCTTAAATTTATTTATTTTCAGAGACAGTGAGATTGTGTGGAGTATGTATGAGGGAGGGGCAGAGAGAAAGAGGGAGAGAATCCCAAGCAGGCACCATGTTGTTAGCACCGAGCCCAACATGGGGCTCAATCTCATGAACCATGAGATCATGACCTGAGCCGAAATCAAGAGTTGGATACTCAACTGAATGAGCCACCCAGCTGCTCCTTTAGGGTTTTCTATATATAATATCATGTCATCTGCAAATAGAGACAGTTTTGTCTCTTCCTTTCTGACCTTGATGCTTTTTTCTTGTTGTATTGCTCTGGCTAGTATTTCTGATGCTACATTGAATTAAAGTGGTGAAATAGGGTATCCAGGTGTTCTTGTGTTGTTCCTGATATTAGCTGAAAGCTTTTCCTCATTGACTATGAAATTAGCTATGGGCTTCTCATATATGGCCTTTATTATGTTGAGGCACATTGCCTTTATATCCAGTTTGTTGAGAGTTTTCATCGCAGATGGATGAATTTTGTCAAATGTTTTTCTACATCTGTTGAGATTACCATATGACGTATACTTCATTTTGTTAATGTGGTTTATCACTGCATACGTTGAAACATCCTTGTATGCCTGGAATAAATCCCCCTGGATCAGAGTGTATGATCCTTTTAATGTATTGTTCAATTCAGTTTGCTGGTATTTTGCTGAGAATTTTTATATCTATGTTTGTCAGGGATATTGGCTTATAGTTTTCTTGTATAATTTTCTGTTTCAATATCAGGTTTAATGCTGGCCTTGAGAAATGAATTTGAAAGTATTCCCTCCTATTCTATTTTTTAGAAGAGTTTGAAGAGGATTGGTATTAATTTCAAAATGCAGTTTTTTACTTTGAATTGCACACACTGACATACAGTGTTTGTATCATTATGATTTTCTATCACATCAAAGGAATTTAAAAGAAATTTAACTTCCAAACAGTTGGTTTTTAAAAATAATTTATTAATATATAGTTTCTTATTACACAATAGTCTATTCATTGTTTTTAAGTTACAGCTAGTTTTTGACCAAAATCCTATTACTCTGCTTTGTATATCCTTTTTTGTACATCTCAATCAAACATTGAGAGGTAATTGGTGTTCCCACTCACTTCTTTGGAGTTTGTCAGTTTCTCTATGTATTTCATTCTAGGTCCTGTTCTGTTTTGAACCCATTTGACAAAAAAAGATTCATGACCACTTTTATTATGCAAACTTCAATATAAGAGGACCCACCTTGTCTCCTTTGATAAATTTTGCATTTTCAGCTTTTGTAATTTTTTTTTTTTTTTAGAGAGAGTGAGCATGAGTGGGGGAGGGGCAGAGGAAAGGAGAGAGAAAATCTCAGGCAGGCTCTGCACTTCCAATGAGGGGCTCAATCCCAAGACCCTGGGATCATGACCTGAGCCAAAATCAAGAGTCAGACACTTAACCAACTGAACCACACAGGCATCTCTGTAATTTTTTTTAAATAAAGGGGGGCATGATTAGGTACTTATAAAATCTGTGTTAGGTCCTGTTTCCTGTGTTGCATTATGCTTTCTCTCCTCTTCCTCCTCCTATGACAACTGGGAAAGTAACCTGGTGACACCTTTGCAGGTAGATGGTATAATTTAACCCTTGCAAATCTTAACAGTATTTTTGATGCCTTCATATAACTTGACTTGTCACCAGGCTGCAAATTCTCAACCATGGCTAGAGCAAAGAGCAAAAAAAGCAGCAGAGGGTAGAGCTGGATCACAGTGGGACTTGCCAGCTAAAGTAAGGAGTTTGAACTTTATCTTAAAAGCTATGGGGAGCTACATCAAATCCACACTTTAGAAAGTACATCCTAATAGTGTATGAGAGCAGATTTAAGGATGCAGAGAGATTAGAGGCAAGGAGGAGTTCAGGGTTTTATAATCCAAGAAGAACATATGCAAGGCCCAACAGAGTGGCAGCAAGGATAGCAAGAAGGCAGCATGGTAACAGGAGGGAAGTGGGGGTGCTGTAGGAGGTCAGTGAGCATACAACAGCAATGGATGGATTCCTTCTCACTCCTTGCACCAAAATACATTCCAGATGGAGTGAAGATTTAAATATAAAAATAAGGCCATAAAAATAACCCAAAAACATGAGTTTATGACTACATAAAAATTTTAAACTTCTTTATGGAAAAATGATATTATCGAACAAAATCAGAAGACAAATGACAAACCTGGAAAAATTATTTGCAGCACCTGACCTAACTGGTTTAACATTCAAAGACCTCATACAAATCAGTAATAAAAAGATAAGCAATCCGATGGAAAAATTAGCAAAGGCTAACTAAGAGAAGGCAGTTTCTATAAAGATTCAAACTCTATTAAAAAAATGCAAGTTTTAAAATTGCAAATTAAAACAATAAGTACCCTGTCCCACTTATCAGTTTGGCAAAGATTGAAAAGTGTGATGAGGGGCGCCTGGGTGGCTTAGTTAGTTAGATTGCCGACTTTGGCTCAGGTCATGATCTCATGGTTTGTGAGCTCAAGCCCTGAGTCAGGCTCTGTGCTGACAGCTCGGAGCCTGGAGCCTGCTTCAGATTCTGTGTCTCCCTTTCTCTCTCTGTCTCTCCCTTGCTGTCACTCTCTGTCTCTCTCTCTCTAAAAAATAAATAAACATTAAAAAAATTTTTTTTAAATGTGTGATGAAACTCAGTGTTGGCAAAAGTGGAGAAACACACACACCCTTTGACCTATTATTAGAGTATAAATTGATACGCTCTTTTTTAGAGAACAATTTAGTAATAGCAAAAATTTGGCTACCCTGAACCCAACAATTTAATTTTGGTAATTTACACTATACAAAACATGTTCACCAAAGCATTTTTTCTACTTTTTTTTAAAATATGAAATTTATTGTCAAATTGGTTTCCATATAACACCCAGTGCTCATTCCAACAGGTGCCCTCCTCTTTTGACAACAGTCTTAAACTGTAAACTCTCTATCAAAGACTGATTAAATGAATTATGTTAAACAATTAAAGAAATACTATGTAGCCATTAAAAGGGAGTCAGACTTTCTGGACTAAAAGGTGTCCAAAGGACTTCAAGGTTTTTTAATTAAAACAAAAACAAAAACACAAAGGGGCACCTGGCTGGCTCAGTCAGTAGAGCATGTGACTGACCCTTGATCTCAGGTATGTGAGTTCAAGCCCCCCCCCCCCACCTTGGGATTACTTAAAAAAATTAAAAATACAAACAAAAAACACAAGTTGTAGTACAGAATGTAGGGTATGATCTCTCCCTTTTTTGTTTTGTTTTGTTTTGCTAGTCTTAAAGTGATATATGTTTGTGTTTGCATAGAAATTTTCTGGAAGGACAATCTCTAGCCAAGAGACAAGAAATGTCTAGTTTTAACTTTGAGTAATGGAAATAGAAAGGAAAGCTTTCTCTTTACTCACTCATTTGTACTTAAGCTTAACTGGTAAGTATGTTATTTTTATTATAGAGAGAGTGGCGCCTGGGTGGCTCAGTCAGTTGGGCATCTGACTCTTGATTTCCGCTCTGGTCACCATCTCCTGGTTTGTCAGGTAAAGGCCCGCCTCAGGCTCTGCACTGACAGCTGACAGCGTGTAGTCTGCTTGGGCTTCTCTCTTCCTCTCTCTCTCTCTCCTCTGCTCATGCTCTCTCAAAATAAATAAACATTTATAATAGAGAAAAAGGAAAAAATAATGTCCTCCTTGTAATCTAATGCCCACCCTACCTTTCTGATGATCTTGCAGTCATCCCTCCCTACATCTCTTACTTCTGTCAGTTAATCTCTCTATCAACTTGCCTCTGCTTACGCATTTACCACACCCAAAGGAATTTCTCTTCCCTTTAGGATTTTTTTTAAATGTCTTATTTATTTTTGAGAGAATGTAATCAGGGGAGGGGCAGAGAGGGAGTGGGGCAGAGGATCTGAAGACAGCACAGAGCCCAATGTGGGGCATGAACTCATGAACCCTGAGATCATGACCTGAGATGAAGTCAGATGCATAACCGGCTGAGCCACCCAGGGGCCCCTCTTCCCTTAAAATTCTGCTCAGTTTCCACCTCTGGGTCTTTCTTTCTTAATTTTTTTCAACATTTATTTTATTTTTGAGAGACAGGGACAGAGCGTGAGCAGGGGAGGGGCAGAGAGAGAAGCAGACATAGAATCTGAAACAAACTCCAGTCTCTGAGCTGTCAGCGCACAGCCAGATGTGGGGCTCAAAATCCACAAACCTCGAGATCATGACCTGAGCCAAAGTCCGACACTCAACCAACTGAGCCACCCAGGGGCCCCTCTTCCCTTAAAATTCTGCTCAGCTTTCCACCTCTGGGTCTCCTTAATCCTGCCAGGCCACAGTCATCTTGGCTCCTCTGAACTCAGAGCTCCAAACCAGGCATTTCTGTGGTACCTGCTGCCTCATATTGCCCACCCTCCGTGAGGGCGGTGGTTGTGTCCCACTTCTCTCTAGCAGTCATCATGGCTGACACAGCACCCTTTCACAGTAGATACTCAATAAATAGATGAACCACAGCTAACCTGAGGCACTTCAATTCTATATTCAAGATTTAACTATGTTCACTCAGTTATTCTAAGGCAAGAAAATGAATGCATGTTCAATGGATATTTAGCAACAAAATGAATTCTTTTTTTGTTGTTGTTAAGATTTTATTTTTAAGTAATCTCTACACCCAACACAGGGCTCAAACTCACAACCCCAAGATCAAGAGTGGCAGGCTCTACCAACTGAGCTAGCCAGGCGCCCCAACAAAAGGAATTTCTATTCAAACTACATTTACTCTAGAATTCTACTAGAGTTAAACCAGATCAACTCACTTCTGGCATTTTCTTGTTACTTAAGGCTTTACTGTTTGATATTTGACTTCCCTGGCACTAAAAGGTCATTCGTTTAAAGGCAAGCATATAACAAACTTCACATACAAGATTAAAATGAGCAGTGAAGTTTTGCTAAGACATTCAGCTTTCTTTATGACTCTTCATTCCCTAAATATTCCACTTCTTATAAGAAATAAACTGGATAAAAATCTTAGCTTTCTTTCCTGTTTAATAAACACTTCAATCAAATTTTTCTTTACAAATATGTGAAAGTAACATACACTCTGTTCTTTAGTTTCATGTTCCTTTTTTTCCCTTAAGTTTAATCCTATTAGTGTAAAGACGAACCCCATGCTAATCATTAACTTCTTTGTATTATTTCCTAAAAGCTTAATTATTTGAGATCTTTCCATTTCACTAGGAAAGGAGGTAACACAAGCGTCAGCAGTGCCCAAGTTTCTATATAGGAAAGGCATAGGGTTGGCAGTCTTGCTGAAAGGGAGGGTGCCAGCAGACTGGGCCTGCAGCTAGGTTTGCACAGAAACTAAGCTGATTTTACTTAGACTGTGGCTTATCAAACAGTAAGAATAACCAATTTTAGTACAGACACTTCTTTCACAGTTGACATGACTTTATTATTTGGGAGTAAGTTACTAGGGAGGGGGCTGCTAATAGAAATTAAAGTAGGATTATTTGCCCCCTCCTATTACCACCAACATCCACCCACCCCTAGGCACTGCCACTGGGTACAGATCACTGAAAGGTGGCAAGATGTTTCTGGATTTGTGT
The DNA here is from genome assembly GCF_016509475.1 of Prionailurus bengalensis. Taxonomy (NCBI): domain Eukaryota; kingdom Metazoa; phylum Chordata; class Mammalia; order Carnivora; family Felidae; genus Prionailurus; species Prionailurus bengalensis. The sequence goes on from NC_057355.1 coordinate 102,886,455, forward strand.
TAAGAGCCTTACTGCAGTGAAGCAGTTACAGCTATGACATAATAACATCTTTTCATGGTACCAAGTAGCCCTGTCTGATGGAGAGTGCTAAGCAGGAATGAGGTCAGAAACCAGGGAAGTTAAATTTCTCTCTTCTACCTACTTTCTCCTTAATCCCAAGAGGAATGAGTAAGAAAGTGGAAGAGAAAACAAAGTAAAAAGAACAGCTGTGTAGAGCAGCTGTCAGATTGCTAGCGTGGTTTTTACAGATTCCAACACAGAATTGAAAAAGATCTGGACCACCATTTCGGGATTGTGATGAATCCCATTGTCTAAGTGGAAAAGCAGCAGGAATACATCAGAGTCACAGTATATATAGTTCGTTTGGTCACAAAGATTCATTTATTCCAAATTTTTTAATGTTTACTTATTTTGAGATGGAGAGAGAAAGAGGTAGGGAGGGGCAGAGAGAGAGAGGGAGAGAGAGAATCCCAAGCAGGTTCTGCCCTGTTAGCACAGAGCCCAACGTAGGGCTCAAACCCACGAACTGTGAGATTATGACCTAAGCTGAAATCAAGAGTCAGATGTTTAACTGACTGAGCCACCCAGGCACCCCTATTCCAATTTTGATATGGTCACTATAATCTCAAATTATCCAAACTTAGCTTGGTTGGGGGGGGGGGGCACCTGACTGTATGTTCATCGCCTATTACCTCATTTTGTCCTTAATTCTCTCCCAACACACACACAACCACACCTCCCAGCATTCCTCCATACCCAGGACTCACTAACTCCATACAAAGAAATTACAAAGAAGAATATTTAGGGGCAATAAAATACTGGTTGCTGAGCTATCAGAGATACATGAACACCAATCGTCAGGTTGATTTTCAAACATAGATGACAGTACTTGTATATTACCTCTCCTTCCTAAAGCCCAAATAAAAATAGTAGCAAAGGAATTTTTTTAAAAGGCATGAACCCACAGGATAAAGAAGGGAAAATAAGACTGTAGTAGAAAAGAGAAACAGAGAGGAGAGTAGGTATTATTTTTGGAATATTGCTGAGAAAGCGAAGGAAGGCACAGCACAGTTTTGTGCCTGCAGAGGTATCAAACCAGAAGTGAATGGATGGCCCTGCAGGACCCCAGAAGATGCCCACAAATACTCAGGTGCAGAAGACCCCAAATGGTAGTATGATTAAAAGTCTGAAAACAGTGCAGTGGAATTAGACTCCTGCTCAGGTTTCCTCTCCCCTCCCCCCCACCCACTGTTAGTAAACCACCCTTAAACATGGGGGGCTGGACTGAATGCATCCTGGTCCTTTCCAGGCTCCACAGAGAAAGGTATGAACTAAGACTTCAAAGATGTGCCAGTGGGAAGAGTTGTGGAAGGTGGGGGAGAAAGGCAGTGATGGGTGAGAATAAGAGGGATTTGTGTCTCAGGTCCTCCAAATACGCTTGTCTCTGTGACTATAAATTTTATGTTGTAATGTGACTTCCAAGTTAGATCCACACCAGTCAAGAAAGCAAGCCTAATGAGATTCTAGCCATATAAGGGCAGGTGCCACAAATCTGTTTTCCTACTCACCACACAGTCATACTTACCTCGCAAGTTTGCTAAGGCCAAGGACTTGCTTGTTAGGAAGATAGCCAATATGGACCTTCAAAAAGAGACGGAAATCACGAGTTAGTTGAAAATCCAGTGCTTCTTTGTAACAAAATAAGGAAATAGAAGACAGTATATGTATTATGTAATTCAACACGATGAAAATGTCTCTTTAAAAAATCTAGAAGTTTTGGGGCACCTGGGTGATTAGTTGGTTAAGTATCCAACTCTTGATTTCAGCTCAGGTCATGATTTCAAAGTCATGAGATCGAGCCCCACGTCAGGCTCTGCACTGAGCATGGAGTCTGCTTAGAATTCTCTTTCACCGTCTCTCTCTGCCCCTCCTCCGCTCATTCATTATTTCTCTCTCTCTCTCAAAATAAATAAATAAACTTAAAAAATCTAGAAGCTTTAAGACTTAGAAAATGAAGGACTAACAAAAGCATTTAGAAAATTACAGATGTGCAGGAAAAGGAAGATATATGAATGACTATTAATGAAATGACAAATTTGAAATATAGTCTTGATATTTCCTGGTGAAGTTAAACTCTTGATGCAATTCTTCCAGTATTTCTTCTATTGAGGGGACATTCTCTCAAGACAGTGCAAATTATCCTATAGCAACATTAAAATGTAGCCAGGAAAGCTTCCTTTAAATGGCCCAAACTGTAACTGTGAACACTGACATTCCACACATCATAGTGGCCTTAAAAGTCCCATCCCACTGCACAGAAAGAGGGTCTCCATGTCCTTTGTCATGGTTGGTGGCCCCATCTCTAAGCTGCTGGAGAATACTATCTTCCTGATGGGAGATAAAGGACACAGCTACAAATGTGACTTGTCAAAACCTAGACCTTAAGATCTAAGTTCTTATAGCACCTACTATGAGGCCAAGCCAATTCCATAATCTTAAAAGTCACTGACTAACATCTAATATGTCCATGTTACCTCTCTTTGAGCCAAGTATTAAATTACGGGAACACATCAGTTCTACAAAAGGCTAATAAGTAAACGGCCATTTGTAGGCAATCAATTAACCTAATATAGAAGTATAGATTCATTTGCATCATGGTTCGCTAGCGTTTGTTGCATTCGCTCACCTAATTAATATCTACTGTACATATGAATAATGGATATAGTAGTAATTAGTGATTTTTCATCTATTAGCACTGTGCTTTGGGAATTTAAGAATACCAATTCATCACCTTCCTGGTCAGCAGAAGGAGAAAGTAAAGTAGTACCTGAACTGACTATTTCAAAGAAGAATTAGAGAGTTGAAAGTTTCCCACAGAGCTAAGATCTTCTGTACCACTTGAAATTTTATACTTATATGCAGAGCTATAATTTGTTTATTGTTTGTACTACTTTTGATCTTTCTGAAGATCTTAAGTCATTTCAATGTTGATTTTAGAGAAACACTGCTGAGCAATAGATTTTTTTAAAAGTTAGCAAGAACACAAACACAGAGATAATCATAGCAGAAGGTAAGAGGATATAGTGAGAGGCTGAGCACAGATCAAGTTCCTGAGTCTAGCCCCAGCCCAAATCACTAACTTCCTCCGTCTTCTTGGACAAAGCCTATGCTTTCTGGGCCCAAATTCCTCACTTACAATAAAAGGTAGTAAGATAAGCTCAAAGGTTCCCTCCTTGTTGAAAATCCTGAGCCCTTAAGTGCAGGCACACTGGAGAGCAGGGGAGGGGCAAAGGGAGGGGGGGAGGGGAGGAGGGGAGGAGGGGATGGGGGGGAGGAGGGGATGGGGGGGATGGGGGATAGGAGGGGAGGAGGGGAGGAGGAAAAAGAGAAAGAGAGAGAGAGAGAGAGAGAGAGAGCGCCCGCGCACACATGAATCCCAAGCAGGCTTCACGCTTGGTGTAGAGCCCCACACGGAGCTTGATCCCAGGACCCTGGGATCCTGACCTGAGCCAAAATCAAGAGTCGTATACTCAACTGACTGAGCCACCCAGGTGCCCCCGAAATGAAATATTTTAACAAAAAAATGTGAAGCAAATGTTAACACATTAAATTTAGGTGATGGGTATACAGGTATTCATAACACTATTTGCTAAGTCTTCTGTTTAAAAACTATTAATAAAAAGTCAAAATAAAATAAAATTATAATGGGAGAGAGAGGACAGGACTACTTTTGGTCCTACATCCACGGTTTCAAAGATATGCTTAAGTGCAACAAGCTAGACAATATTAAGCAGCTTGCATTAGATTCACTGTTCCTAATACAGAAAGAGTTAGAAACAAAGTCCACTAATACTATGACCTCTGCCATAAGAAATTCTGCAATCATTGCTGCTCATGCCATATTACACAAAAGTACATCTTGGATCAAACATTATTTAGTCAAAATAAAAAGCAAAGGTTTTCAGAGTCTGCTGCAGCTACCTTAAAAAAAAAAAAGGCAACTTTGTCTCATTATTTTAACCAATACCATGGTACTTACTATGAAATATTTACCCTGAGGACCTTCAGCCACTTGGTTTTTGTTTTGTTAATTTCAAATTATTAGATTAGTCAGGTTGATAAAGAGTAAATGTTTATGTGTAATTCTACATATCTGGGATATTAGGAATTAGCAGGTGATGATTTTAAAGATAATAATCCTAATTTAAAAATTTTCGTTATATTTTAAAATTAACAGGAAACAGAAAAAACCCTTACCTTTCCAACAAATGGAACCAGATGATGTTCACACATGGAAAACATATCTATGTCCTTCACAATCACCATCTCATCATGATCTTCATCAAATATAGCATCATTTAGGACATCTGAAATCAGAGGCTTGCTTTAGTAACATTTCCAATTTTACAGAAAGATTCAGAGTAGAAAAACTAACAATCTCCACGGTTAAACAGAGATTGACAGTCAACAAAGACAAAATGTTAATCCTAACTAAAATGTTAAGGAAAAACGCGTTAAAACTAGTTATTTTTCTCCCACCAAATTAGTAGTCTTTTTCTTTAAATGATGAAAACAACTCTTAACTATATAATATTACATAACAAATGCAGGATTACAAACAAATGTGTCTGCTGCATGAGAAAAGGAGAAAGGGAGAAATATGCAAAACAAGAGTTCCGGTGACGATAGGTAGCTGCTTTCCTTTTCTTCTTTATATTTTCTTGTACCTAACACTTTCTCTATAGTGGATGTGTAGAAAACCTTATCTGACTTCTGAGGCCAGAAGTCCTTAGCCATCTAACCTCTGAGGCCAGATCTCAACACCCATAAACTCGACATTATCTATCCCCCAAATACTTGTTTACTCATAAAATTTACTAATTCTTGAATGCAAGCACAAGACTTATTCTAAACAGTTACATTTTTCCCTAAGGAACTAAATGCTATAATTTTTATGTATATGCCTGCCCAGATTAGCTTTTGACCTCTGGACTCTGGCACATATGGCCAGGCATACAACAGACATTTAAAAACATAAAAGCTTTATTTTTTAAACGTGCACTGATAGCTGGACATCATGGCAGCCTACATACATTCAAGACTCCAAGCCGTAGGATTTCAAGGATCCGGGGATACCCATCTACATAGTACGATGAGACGGAGCGGGGAGGAGGTGAATAGAGTTTTGCGGCCACCTACAGTTAATCTCCCCTCAGAAAGCCAGGCTGCAGTGTGAGTCACAGGGAAGTGCAAACGTCCACCCACACAGCCTGACCTTCAGTGGCTCCATTGTTGCTAGAATAGAGGCTCACAGATATTGAGTCATCACCGAACCACAGTTATCATCCCCTGAGTCAGGCTATTCAGAGACACATTTGATTGTGGAGTGGAAAAGTCATTAGCGTGGTCAACAAACGTGAATATGCAGGGTTTAGACACACACAGACAAACACAACACCCCTGGTAGGAGAGGCTGATAAAAACCCACGGAAGAAAAGGATCAGTGTCATCCTTGAAGTAAATACTTCGCCAAAAACAGTTTTCTATTCTGAATACTCTGCCCTAACCTACAGTCATATTTCTGGAAGAAGTCTAAAAATAGGTCCTGAGTGCTCCCCAAAGTATCCTGGATTTCTCCAAGATTTTTAAGTAATATTACTGCCATGCATAGCTTATTAAAATCCTTAGTCATACAAGAAAACCCTGAAAGTAAAACAAAGTTATTTCTTAAAGAACAAAAGAATTATCAAACAGAAGCATTCATTTTCTCTGACAAAGAATGAGAGCATCCCCATTCTAAGTTGTGACAACTACCATATGGCACATGTTAAAAGCTGGTCCTCAAGTTAGGCTAAGTTAGTGTCTGGGTCCATTACTAAGTAGCTGTTGGACCTTGGAAAGACTATTCTTTGCCTCAGTCTTCTAAGCTGTAAAATGGACATGAAAAAAGCATCTACATTTTCAGGAGTATCCTGAGCATTAAATGAGATAATCCACATGTTTTTAGAAGTATGCAGGTGGATTAAGTAGTAGTTGCTGTTATTACTGTTACTATAATTAAGGTTGAGGGAGTGGCTAAACTATGTGTCCCATGCACACTAATATACATCAGAATTTAAAAAGCAATAATTTGCTTCTAGGAGACAGACTACAGAAAAGGAAAAAATAGTAACTTTACACCGAGGAAACCTGGAACCAAGTGATCCAGTTTAACTCTACCAGCAATAAGACACAGTAATAACATGTAGCTTCTGGTAAAATATGAAAAGGGCACATCACCTCTGTGGTGTTCTTCCCCCGAAGTGTGTGACTGTAGTCTAATTACTAGACAAACTGAGGGACATTCTGCAAAATACCTCAACAAGCACTCTTCTAAAATGACAGGGGGGTAAGGCGGTGTGTGGGTGGCTCAGCTGGTTGAGCAAATGACTCTTGATTTCGGCTCAGGTCATGATCTCATGGTTCATGGGATCAAGCCCTGCATTGGCAAGGCACTGAGCATGGAACTTGCTTGGGATTCTCTCTCTTCCTCTCTCTCTGCTCCTCCCCTGCTCATTCACACTTTCTCTCTCTCAAAATAATAAACATTTAAAAAAAAAAAAAAGAGAGAGAGATGGAAAGACTGAATTGTCACAGATTAGAGGAGACTAAAGAAACATGAAGACTAAATGCACTGGAAAAACTAAAATCCACACAAAGTCTATAGTTTATAGTATTGTACCAATATTAATTTGTTAAATATTTTTTAAAGTTTATTTATTTTTGACAGTGTGTGAGAGTGTAAGCTGGGGAGGGGCAGAGAGAGAGGGTGAGAGAGGAACCCAAGCGGCTCCGCACTTCAGCACAGAGCTGGACGTGGGGCTCGAACCCATGTCCTGTGAGATCATGACCTGAGCCAAAATCAAGGATCGGACATTTAACCAACTGAGCCACCCAGGCGCCCCCCAATATTAATTTCTTAAGAAATGATAACTATACCATGGGCCATAGGAGAGGTTAACATTTGAGGAAGCTGGGGCAATGGTATATAGAAACTCTCTGTACCATCTTTGTAAGTATTCTGGTAAGTCTAATGTCACTTCAAAATAAAAAGGAAAAAAAAGCAATAGGACAATGCCCATCAACTGGAATGTATAAACAATAGAGAACTATTCTGCAATAAAATAGAATAACTACTTATATATGTACTAATATGGCTGAATCTTCAAAGAATTATATACATAGTGAAAGAAGTCATATACATTCACACAAAAAAAAGTATGTATGAAATTCTAGGAAAGAGAAGTATAGTTAGAGAAAGCAGACAGATGGTTTAGCAGGGACCAGAGGGGTGAGAGGATTGGCTGTAAAAGGGTAGAAGAAAACCTTTTTGGGTGATGGAAAGAGTCTATACCTTCATTGTACTGGTGGTTGCACAACTGTATGTATTTGTCAAAATTCAAATTGTACACGTGAAGTTGTTGAATTTTATTGAATTTAAGTTATCCCTTAGTAGAGCTAACTTTTTAAAATAATCTTAAAAGAATATAGAATAACATGCAACCTTTTGTGTAAAGAAAGTGGAATGGGGGAGATATAAACATATATATGCTTATCTTCAAAAAGAAACACTAGGAGAATAAATCAAAAAACGAATAAAAATGATTATGCATAAAGGACTAAGAAAGCAGGAGAGAAGGGATATGGATAGAAGTGAGACATCTTTAAATATGATTTGTTACATAGTTGACTTTGAAATCATGTAAATGTTTTACATACTTAAAATTAAGCCAAAAAGAAAAAAACCCAGTGACCCCCATAAATCTTAATGGTTTGTGGTAATGGAACAATATTATGTTGCCTATATCCCATTTCGTGAAAGTGAACCCAGACTATAAACTTGACCTAGCTGAATCATTTTTCTTCAATAATGAAGTTTCCCTGCTATATTTATTTATGTTTTGCTCCAACATATCTGAAAGCTACCATCTGTGGCTAATAAGAACAAAACACTATCACAGATTGTTTTAATTTCCTGCCTGTTATCAGCAGCAAGAAGGTAACCCTGGAAACAACGATTTATGGCATTCTGTTTCCTACTCTTGGTCATAACCAACAAAGAAAACTAAAGGGGCCTCCAAAAGTTGAAGGTTTGTCTATTACAATACCACACAAAGAAAAATGTAAAGGTATACCTTGCTCGTGTCATTAATGATTAAGCAATGACAACAAATAACCCTGCTGGGCAGCGATCCCTTAAATAGTTAATCCCTTCCTGAAAGTACAGTTAGTCAGGTCCACAATAGGAGCCCAGGTACCTGTTTAAGCACCCCCGGAAGCAGGGTGCTTCTCAGACTCCCCCAGGGGGCTTGTCAAAACACAAATCACTGGACCCCAGTCCCAGAATTTCTGATTTAGTAGGTCTGGGTGGGAATGAGAATTGACATTTCTAACAAGTTCCCAGAAGATGCTAATTCTCCTGGTCTGGGAACCATACTTTGAGAGCCCCTGTATTTTTTTTGTAGATTTTTTATCTAAACGTTTATTCATTTTTGAAAGGCAGAGAGAGACAGAGTGGAAGTGGGGGTGGGGAAGAGAGAGAAGGAGATACAGAATCCAAAGCAGATCCCAGGCTCTGAACTGTGAGCACAGAGCCTGACGTGGGGCTTGAACTCACGAACTGTGAGATCATGACCTGAGCTGAAGTCTGACACTTAACCCACTGAGCCACCCAGGCACCCCAAGAGCCCCTGTATTAAAGTTGTATTCATGTTTTGTGCTGCTACACAGAATCTTCACACCTTCAAAATGCTCCTACTCAAACATAGCAATATAAGAAACACAGAACTGCTTCGCCATGGTGAAAGGGGGTAAGAGTAACAGGAAACCTCTGGGAGAGATTCCCCACAAAAGAAAAATTCTATCTAATGGAATTTCTTTTTAACGAATGGTAACAGGAATTAGCATTATCTAGGATGTTTGGTGATCAGCACTAAAATTTAGAGATCTCTGAGGAAGCCAGAATTTCACACCTGATGCAGCTTCCTGGAGAACAGCATTAATAGACAATGGAAGAAGGCTTGGAACATTGAATGTACATCCACCCTAACAGATAAGAAAGAGAATGGGGTCTGCCTACCGATTTATTAGAAAAAATTGTTTTTCGGTTTATTTTGAGAGCGAGAGCACGAGCAGGGGAGGGGCGGAATGAGAGGGAGAGAGAGAATCCAAAGTAGGCTCTGTGCTCTCAGCACAGAGGCTGATGTGGGGCTTGAACCCACAAATGGTGAGATCATGATCTGAGCTGAAATCAAGAGTCAGACACTGAACCAACTGAGTTACCCAGGCGACCTATCTGCCTACTGACTTTAGAACTAAGACAGCAAAACACAGTGACAACTAATAAGGCAGGAAAAGTTTCTTTGCTCTTGGCTGGAATTAAATCAACTTAAGGGGCTAACAGCCACCCTGACTTAGTGGAGAAAGGTCTGAATTACTGGCCCAAACCCCTCAACATCAGAGCTGTCTCAACCAGCATTGGGCACTTACGTCATATACCTCCTGGTACCACCGTTATGTCTGTAATTTCTCCCAACCTTGGAGGCAGGCATTGTAGCTTAAGACTTTATGAAGTTTCAGCACAGTACCCTATATGCCATTCACAGAGCCAGAATTAAACGCAAATTTTCCATTTTATCCAATTAATATGTCAGTCTCTACCCTGTGATTTACTTCCTTAAGACAGATTTCAAAGAAAGGACTCCAAAAAAACTGATGTGGCCAAGGGAACAGAAAAAATATTATTGCAGCATTATTGGTAATAGCAAAATTAGGGATTTAAATGGACATCAGAAGAATGATTACACAATCTGTGTAGAGTGATGTAATAAAATATGGCCCAGCCATGAAAGTCAGTGAATCTAAGCTGAATTTATTATTTCCTGAAACAATGTCCAGTGAAAAAAGCAAGTATTAGAGGCAATAGCGGATACACACAGTAATATCCTTTAAATGAAGTGGAAGCAAAAACCACATGTTGTTTATGGACATACATATGAAATAAAAGCACAAAAATAGGCATGAGAGTAGAGATCAAATTCAGGATAGCGGTTAACTCTGTGAGGGAGGGGAACAGGATCAGAAAGAGGTATCTATGAAACTTATCTGTATTTTCCAAAGCAATTATAGCAAAATGTTAATATTTATTAAAACCAGATGAATGTCGGTTAAACTAATTCTTTGTCCTTTTTCTTATATATTTGACGCATTTCATTAATTAAAAAAATTTGGAGCGCACCTGGGTGGCTCAGTCAGTTAAATGTCTGACTCTGGGCTTCAGCTCAGGTCATGATCTCACAGTGTACAAGTGTGAGCTCACATCGGGCTTCGTGCTGATGGTGCAGAGCCTGCTTGGGATTCTCTCTTTCCCTCTCTCTCTGCCCCTCCCCTACTTATGCTCTCTCTCTCAAAAATAAATAAACGTTTTAAAAAATGTTTAAAATTGTTTTAATTGAGTTATTCATGTACATGCTGGTGTTCTGGGTTTTTTCCCTGGGGGGGGGAAAAAAAGCAAAAACCCTGAAGTTACCTTTGCATAGAAGTTCTGATGCTAGAGTGGCATTACACAGGAAAGACCGAACCTGCTTCATGTAACACTGCAAACTCCAGAAACTTCCCTTGATCACACTCTGCAATTAAAACAAAGACTTCTTCTGTCTTCAGTGTGGCATTAAAACATTTTGCATTCTACTCCTGTTTGAAAAATTTGTCCTACAAGTAAGGGCAATGTTAAATTAAAAGACGGAAGAAAATCACCGTCTCTGCCTTCATTTCCATCATGGTGGTTCACCTCTTGTTAGCACTTCCAACACGCATAGCTTCTTGCGCTTAACAAGATAGAGCGAACATTTGTAAAACTTGGCCGAAATAAGCATGAACTCAAACATTCCACAGACTGACATAGGTGGAAACTAAGATGACTTTAGACAACCATTCATACCATCTGGAGTAGGCAGAGCTGTGGCACAGCTCTGATATGCTCTGTGAACTTATTTCATAAACTGCGAATTTGTCAGCAGGAAAGATCCAATGCATTGCAGAGAAAGTAAAAGTTTGGTTATTTTGCAAATTTTCATTTCTGTCATCCCTGGCAGAGATAAATTCCCATGCTGCTTGTAAGCAATTAAAATATAGCCAAGGGGCTCCCGGCTGACTCTGTCACTAGAGCATGTGACTCTTGATCTCATGGTTCTAAGTTTGAGACCCATAGTAGGTGCAAGGATTACTTAATATCTTAGAAAATAAATAGGAGCACCTGGATGGCTCAGTTGGTTGAGTGTCAGACTCTTAATTTTGGCTCAGGTCATGATCTCACAATTCGTGGGATCAAGCCCAGCATGGGATTCTGTGCTTAAGTGTGGAGCCTGCTTGGGATTCTCTCTCTCCCTCTCTCTCTCAAAATAAATAAGCTTCAATAAGTTAATAAATGAATAAAAATTAAAAAATAAAATATAGCCAAGACAACATGGATGGATCTTGAAAGCATTATGCTAAGTGAAATAAGTCAGAGAAAAACAAATATTGTATGCTGTCACTTACATATAGAATCTAAAAAAAGCCAACCTCTTAGAAACAGAGAGTAAAATAATGGTTATAAGGGGCTGGGAGGGTGGGAAAGATGGGGAGATGTTGGTCAAAGAATACATACTTCCAGTTAAAGATGAATAAATTCTGGGGATTTAATGCACAGTATTTTTTAAGTTTTTTTTTTTTTTAAGTTTATTTATTTTTGAGAGAGTGAGAGAGAGAAGAGAAGGGACAGATGATCCTAAGCAGGCTCTGTGCTGACAGCAGACAGCTGATGCAGGGCCTAAACTCATAAACCGTGAGATTGTGACCTGAGCCAAAGTCAGACACTTAACTGACAGTCACCCAGGCACCCCACAGAGTATTTCCTTTTTTAATGCACACCTTTTTGATTACAGTTAACGATACTGTATTACATACTTGAAAGTTGCTAAGACAGTAGATCTTAAATGTTTTCATCACAAAAAAGAAACAGTGATTTTGTGATGTGATGGAAATATTACCTACCTATGGTGGTAATCACATTCCAAGATACACGTGTATTAAACCAACACGTTGTACACCTTGAATTTACACAATGTTGCATGCCAACTTTTTTCTCAATAAAACTGTAAACAAACAAAAAAAATGTAGCCAAGGCTATTGAAATAAATGTACTGGTTGCGTTAAAAATAGTACTGATATGCATCCTTTTTTTTTTTCAATCTTTATTTTTGAGAGAGAGAGAGAGAGCATGAGCAGGGGAGGAACAGAGAGAGAGGGAGACATAGAATCCAAAGCAGGCTCCAGGCTCTGAGCTGTCAGCACAGAGCCCCATGTGGGGCTCAAACTCACCAACCACGAGATCATGACCTAAGCTGAAGTTGGATGCTCAACTGACTGAGCCACCCAGGCACCCCTTGATGTGCCTCCTTTATTTGCCAAATGCAATCCTGGAAAGCTGTTCCCATCCTCTTAGCTGGGCTTGTCATGAACATAATGTCTGTTGCTGAGGGCATGTTCTCACATGATAACATAACCAAGACTTTTTCCTAATTACAACAGTGTTTGTTGTAGTTTATTTATAAGATATTGAAGTACTGAAATAAGAAAATAGAAGTACACAAATTGCTCTACCTAAACACCATTACTTAACTGGCCCCTAGAAAACCACATACACGCAGTGGTTCAAAAAGCATAACAGTAAATTAGAAAAGATGAAGTTTAAAAGTCCAGAGACCCAAGTTCTCATTTGGACTTTGTATGGACTGTGACCTGGGCTACAGGATCGCCACAGGTAAGAGAATGGTTTTTGGAGAAGGAATTTAACAGGACTCCCAGGTTCTTGGCTTGTACAACTCTAGGGATGTTGGAAATCAATGCCAAATTACAACACAAGTTATCCACCCACTCCTACTGGTCAGTCACCTTTTGAGATGTGCAAAGGTACTGGCTAGTGGCTTTCAGTACTGAGGTAGGGAAAAGCACCTGTTTTAAACTATTCAGATTTTTTTTAAGGATAAAACTCAAGGCTATCAATCCTATACATTATTAACTCCCAAAGTTATCCAAGCCTCTAAGCCTAAGAACTTCCTTCTGGTCTCGGTTTACTACTCTGAAAATTTGTGGTAGGCAAAAATTAGAGCCTTAAAAGGCTATCTAAGGAAAGAAATAAGAGTGTATTCAAGGAGTCATTTAAAAAAAAAGGATGCACACTTGCCAAATATAGTCTTTTAATTGGATAACTTTGTATATCTTTCACAATCCAGCTGTTAAACTGTAAATGGAATTGACAAAACAGATGGTGGTAACAAGGTCTGGTTCACAGCAGTTCTAAAGAAAGCACACACCAATCTGATAAACTATCCATTTACTTCAGAAGCCTTTAATAGGCTCATCCTTTATCATCCTACATTCACTTATGCCAAGAGATATCATACAGATGGATGTTATAGAACCATCTGTAATCCTATCCAACAAATAAGTACCAGCAGGGTGTGCAAGCCACCATCATTACTGACAAATGATTAAGGGAAAAGGGATCACGCTTTAGAACAGTGGATCCCACATATGGCCAATCATAGGGAGCTTTGGAAAATACAGCTTCTCAAGCTACCCTGAAAAATCTGATTCACTAGCTGTTGGGGTGAAACCAGGATTATTAAATCTTTTAAAAACCCAAGCAATTCTGATGACCAGTTGGGCTGGGAGCATAGGCTTTTGAGAGAGGTTGAGGGTTAAAAATGGACCCACTACTGGCCTTAATTTGCTGTTTAGCAAGGTTGAACAGTTGGCAATGTTAATTACCCACCATAAACCCTCACTATAGTCACCAACTCAGAGGATGACAATTCCTGTGGAACACTGTGAGGTCTGCACACCAGCTGGGGAAGGAGGCTTGGAACAGAGAGTGAGATTGGATGGTGAGGTGGGGAACAGGATGGGGAGATTAGGCCAAGAAGCTGGAACCAACTTTCCAGAGGTCCAGTGAAAAGTAAAGGAAGGAGGACCTCACATAAGAAAATTATATCCAGGGGCGCCTGGGTGGCGCAGTCGGTTAAGCGTCCGACTTCAGCCAGGTCACGATCTCACGGTCCGCGAGTTCGAGCCCCGCGTCGGGCTCTGGGCTGATGGCTCAGAGCCTGGAGCCTGTTTCCGATTCTGTGTCTCCCTCTCTCTCTGCCCCTCCCCCGTTCATGCTCTGTCTCTCTCTGTCCCAAAAATAAATAAACGTTGAAAAAAAAAAAAAAAGAAAATTATATCCATATCCTAGAAAAATATCAGCCATTTAAGAAACCAGTTGGGTCCTACATATCACCAGCTCACTATAAATCAGTTTCAAGGATAACATGATCAAGTTTTCATGGGAAGTTCTGTACTAGTTTCTGAGCTGGACACAAATATATCAAACATGACCTCAAGAAACTTAAGATCTGGGGAAATAAGAAAGTAAGTGAAGGGAATTAAGAGTACACTTATCATGAGAAGCACCATAATGTACAGAATCATTGAATCAGTATTTGTACACCTGAAACTAATATAACACTGTCCATTAATTATATTAGAATTTTTTAAAAACTCAGCCCCCCAAAATGGAAGGCATGCCTAGAAGCTAAACTATAGAAGCAATAGTTTATATAAAGGAAAAATTATAAGCTGGAAGAAAACATACGGCTATATTGAGCATAAAAATTTGATCCAGGCCTTAAGGACAGATTGAAGGAAAGGAAGGGAGGGTTTTCCAGAGGGGGTAAGGAAGAGAGATATTATAGGAAATGAAATACAGAAATACAGAAAACAACAAAAGGTAGAGTTGACTGCCTGAGTGGGTCTATGCATTCAGCAGAAACAGATGCCCTTCTATTTCTGAGCACATAAAATTGAATTTTACATTTTGCTCATGACTTCTTTCAAGTCCTGTCTTATTCTGCAGTCGTCAAAACAGTTATCATCCCCCATTTTACAGATGAGCAAACTGATGCTCTACCTGGAAACATTAAGTGCCTGCTAAAGAAGAGTGTACCTGTTAGCATGAAGAGCTGGATTTTGACCCCCTGTCTTCTGACTTACACATGAGAGCCTTATCACCAGCCACCACGAGTCTGAACCTGACCTATGAGAACAATGGACTCAAGGGGGAGAGCCCAGAGGCAAGGAACCAGAATCAGAAGTTGCTGCACTTCAGTCAGCCATGAGGTGACAGGCCTAAAGCCAATGACAGCAAAGGAAACAAAGAGAACAAATCTGAGGTTTTAAAATAAAAGTAATATTAGTGATAAACATGGGGGTTGAAGAAGAGAAGTGTCAAGGTACCTGCCAGCTCAAGAGAACAGACAGAAAGAATGGCTTGATACACAGAGGCTGCCAGAGCCCAGAGCTGGTGCACATTGGTTGCAAAATACTGTTTTACCAACTATTTATTTGGTTTATATGAGGAAAAATTCTGTAATTTAATGCTACTTTGACCTTTACTTTTTGAAATGAAACTAGAACAGTTCAGGGGAAAGGAGAATCCCATTAAATCTTCAAACTAATAAAAAGGCTTGAGAAAAAAAAAAAAAAAGAACCTCTCTATAGAAGTTTATCCTAGGAAACCAGTAAAGAATCACTTTTACAAACCAACCACAGTCTTTAAATCTTCAAGATCCACATATTTTATGTCTCTTGGTGTGATATGGTGTGAAGAAAATAGCATTCTTGCTAAAATGGTTTTCCTGGAATTTAATCAAGCCTTTAGACCTAACTTCCACTTCCAGGAATATGAAAGAGATAGAAACAAGTTAAATGAAAACAAGAAGAAAACAATCAGACAAATCCCAAAGGTGGAAGATCTTATAGGACAACTGAGAATTGGATAAATCAGTGTCACAGGGTGGGGGAGAGGAAAACAAGAAATCTTCTAGATTAAAACCTAACAATCAAATACAAATGTATGGATCTTGAGTGGGTCCTAGTTTAAACAAGTCATGAGTAAAAGACATTTGGGGCAACTGGGGGTGCAGAATTAGATATTAATTCTACTGTTATGAATGTAGATTAGGTATTAAAACATACGAAGAAATTAATAGTTAATTTTGCTAAGGACACTGTAAGTGGTTAAGAAGAAAAACACTTTCTAAGGTGAGATTTCACCTCTAAATACAGGTCTCTGATTTGTTCTCTGTAAAATAGACCATGCCAATGTGGCAAAATGTTAATTTTGAATCTAGGTAGTAAGTACATAGCTGTCCATTATACAATTTTGTCTATGTTTGTGTTTGAAAATTTTATATAAAAAAATCAAAAGTAAAATAAAATGTCACAATCCTGACAGAAAACACTGTTTCCTTGTTATTACTGTGCTACCAAATAATCCAACAATCCCTCTTCTAATTGATATGAAACCTTATTAACAGACTAACACCTCAAGAGATAGTAGGACTAGCAATTGCTTTTTCTTCTACAAGTATCTACAATACTCCTGAGGAAAAAGTCCTTTAAAAAGGGCTTTGTCTAATCAAAGGGGCCATAGGTTAGAAGACCACAGCATGAAGAACCTTTTCAAAAATGTGTGTGACAAGAAAAAGAGAGATGTGTTACCATAGAAACTTCTGTGTGGCTTAAACATTCCAAAGGAAATCAGCACCCCTAGCAACGAAAGAAGCCTGAGATTCTTAGTAGGACCTCACCTGTCAGCTGCTAGAAGTCAACAAAGCAAGAGATGAGGCAATACTGACAAGCACACCCATAGTACAAAGACTCCTAGTCCAACTGCCCCTCCCTGTAGACCAGACCCAGAAAGCCTTGCAAGGGACTTGTCTAGAGTCATAAACTACTTAGTGGGGATGCTGTGACTAGTCCAGACTAGTTGTTCGTCCCATTATACCAGGATGAGTTTGTTGATGCACTAGAATAGTTTAAGAAACACCAAAAGGACCTTGGGATTGTATCAGTGAACACAGTTTCTAACACACTAACTATAAAGCTGAAACACTTGACTCTCGTATAAAGTACTGCACTTGTGGGGTGCCTGGGTGGCTCAGTTGGTTGAGCTCCCAACCTCGGCTCAGGTCATGATCTTGCAGTTTGTGAGTTTGCTGACAGCTCAGGGCCTGGAGCCTGCTTCAGATTCTTTGTCTCACTCTCTCTCTGCCCCTCCCCTACTTGCACAAGCACTCTCTCTCTCAAAAATAAATAAACATTAAAAAAAAAATTTAGAAATAATAAAGTACTTCACTTGTAAAAAGCCCCACCCTCAACTTATGTTGGTGGTGGAGGAATAGAAAGAAATGGATATCAAAATGAAAGCAAAAAACAGCATGGAATAAGCATGACCTCCACTGAGGCAAAGCAAGGGCACTAGCAGCTGGAAGCTGTAAGCTAAGCACTTTGTGCTGCTGAAAGGCAAGTTTTCCTGGTGGCGATCAGTGGCACACCTCCAGGATTGCCTGTGCATTAACAAAATATTTAATATATATTAAATACATATATATATATTTAATGTTTTTATTTATTTTTGAGACAGAGCATGAGCAGGGGAGGGGCAGAGAGAGAGAGGGAGACACAGAATCCAAAGCAGGCTCCAGGCTCTGAGCTTCAGCACAGAGCCTGACGCAGGGCTTGAACTCACGGACTGTGAGATCGTGACCTGAGCTGAAGTCGGACGCTTAACCGACTGAACCACCCAGGCACCCTCAAAAGCACTTATATTTTGAAGGGGTAGTCAATAAGTTCTTTGGCAAAGTCCCCAATATCAGTTAAATTCCAGCACCTACCACCTTCGTTGCTGCTCATGAACCACTTAACATAAAATAGATACAATTGCATTTGAAGCTATGTTATTAAGAACTGCCTTGTTTGGGACATTTGTCAATGGCCTCTGTTGAACTGGGTTCTGATTCCTATTTAGAAAAATAAACACTCATCTATGTACATAAAACATATCATACCTCAGAGCAAGAATCATATGTTCCTGGCAAAGCTCTTCACTGAAACAGCACTTGGACCAACTGGATCTCAAAAGACTTCAATGCAGAAACTCAGCAATGGGCAATTTCCTCACCTAAAACTGCTTTGTTGTTCAGACTCTAGAGAGGCAATGGCTGTTAATAAATGGGTGGTGGGGTGGGGATCTTCATGGTGAGCAACCAAAACCAAAAAAAGATAGTGAAAAAAAAATTAGAGGAAGATAACAACAGATAAAAAGGGCCAAATATTTCAGACAAACAAGGCTTGGGTAGAATGTCTCCCTCGATCTACAGCTCCATTGTGGGAAGAGACACAGTGGTTCTCCAAGCTAGACTGTGCACTAAACTAAAATACTAAACCTCTCATGAGGGGACAGTGATGCAACAGAAGGAAAAAAATGCAGGCAAGAGGATGGAATACTACAAAACTTCAAATCATGGTGAGGAAAGACCAGAAAAAATCAGTTAAGTATTTCAGCAGGAAGTGATCTATTCAATTTAGTAAAATTACACTGGCAGTAATGGACTGGAGCAGAACAAGCTAGGCGGCAAGGCAACCAGTTAAGAAGTCACTGTACTACGGGGTGCCTGGGTGGCTCAGTCAGTTAAGCGTCCGACTTTGGCTCAAGTCATGATCTCACAGCTTGTGAGTTCAAGCCCCGTGTTGGGCTCTGTACTGGCAGCTGATAGCCTGGAGCCTGGTTCAGATTCTGTGTCTCGCTCTCTCTCTGCCCCTTCCCCGCTCGCATGCTACCTCTCTCTCTCTCTCTCTCTCTCTTTCTCTCTCTCTTAAAAATAAACAAACATTAAAAAAAAAAAAGTCACTGTACCTCTGGTAAGAGATGACAAAGAATCAGAAGTGAAGACAAAGTCTAGAGATACTCAAGTACAAGAGCCAGGACACGAAGCACAGGTAACCAAAGAGATTAATAAGAAGTTAGAATCACAAATAAACCAACCAACCAGATTATAAAGACTAGACCAAATAGCCCAACTAGCAACATGCATTCAAGTAAAGTTCATAGAAGGGCTGGGTGGCCAAATGGACTTTTAAAACATTAGGGGTGCCTGGGTGGCTCAGTCAGTTAACCATCCAACTTTGGCTCAGGTCATGATCTCATGGTTTGTGAGTTCAAGCCCTGAGTCAGGCTCTGTGCTGACAGCTCAGAGCCTGGAGCCTGCTTTGGATTCTGTGTCTCATTCTCTCTCTGCCCCTCTCCTGCTTGTGCTCTGTCTCTGTCTCTCAAAAAAATAAATAAATGTAAAAAAATTTTTTTTCAAGTGGCTAAAATGGTAAATTTTATGTTATGTATATTTTACCACAATAAGAATCAAACAAATAAAAAAAAAGAACATACAACATGCAAGTGTATCCATTTATTTATTTATTTATTTATTTTTTTAAAATTTTCAACGTTTTTATTTATTTGTGGGACAGAGAGAGACAGAGCATGAACGGGGGAGGGGCAGAGAGAGAGGGAGACACAGAATCGGAAACAGGCTCCAGGCTCTGAGCCATCAGCCCAGAGCCTGACGCGGGGCTCGAACCCACGGGCCGTGAGATCGTGACCTGGCTGAAGTCGGACGCTTAACCGACTGCGCCACCCAGGTGCCCCGCAAGTGTATCCATTTAGATAAGGTTGCAAATATACAGTAGGGAACACAATTTGGATAGATTAGCACAGATGGAACATAATTATGTTGTAGTATATTTGCCTAATTGTTCAAGGTGTTAAAGTAAGTTTGCATCTCTGAAATTTATATACCTGGTGGTTATAGATAAAATTACTTTTAACGAAATATTATTTATAACTGCATTTAACAGAAGGTACAAGCCCTAAAAACTAACATTTAAAACAGAAAAGTTTCCAAACAATAAAACTATTAAAAGACTCACATATATAAAATACAAAATGGCCACAACACAATTCAATGTGCTTTAAACAAAATATATAAAATCTTCGTCTTCAGATATCTCCCCCAAAGGATGAAATAGGGAAAAGTTTGTTATAATCCACCTTAGAATTGAACACAATTTAGCTAAGATTTTTGCATTATTCATGAATTCCCCAAATCAAAAACTTCATGAAATCTCTTTCAGTCAGGGTAGTAAGAAATGCCTCAAACATAAATCTACTTGGCTCTCTCCTTGCTAGAATTCAGGCAGAAAAGCAGATTCCTATGTATTATGATCCTCACATATAAATGGATCTTCATATAAAATTGTAACATAGGCACTTTAAACCTGAGGGGGCATGATGTTGATTAGAACATGAGCGCTGTAGTCACAAATACCTCGGTTCTGCTCCGTGACCTCTGGCAAGTGACAGCATGAGCCTCCTCAGTTTCCACTTCTTTAGAATGGGTCTAACCTTCAAGTTGACAGGCGTATCATGTGAGATCACACGTATACCACGTGGCCCACCTTCCCAGAGTTTTGGGTTCATGCTTTTCTCTGACACCTAAGGGTTTCACTCAGCAACATCCAGTATCCAGCATGTTGATGCCTTGATACACATCAAGGGGAAACTCACTTGATCCTGCCAGTCAGAAAAAGATACCTCAAAATTTTATTGTTTTCCAGAATTACTCCCTAACATCCTAGAAGCTGGCTTCTGACCACATTAAGCTATAGAAACTACTAACATCATCCCCTTCAAATCTCAGTCCTCATGGCTAACGAGTACAAAATGTCTATAGAGCTTCCTGTATGGCAAGCATTGCCCTTACCACTTTTTGTGTACTAACTCATTTCATCCTCACAATAACCCTATAAGATGCATGAGTACTATTAATAGCTCCATTTTACAGATGAGGTAATTGAGGCATTGCTCACAAATAACAGAATTTGAAGCCAGGTAATCTGGCTCAAGTTTACACTGTCTCATGACCTCTAGTTTTTGTTCCTTGTCTCTCTTAAAACCATTTTCTGCCAACACACTGTTGGATCTCCTGCTTCTGATATGTCCTTTTAAGACTGTCTGCTGGCTCTTCTCTCATTCTTCTTACTATCTAAATGCAGACATCTTCTAAAGTTTTAGGCCACCCACCTCCTATCACTATTGTGAGGAGCCCAGGTACTCTCCTCGCTTCAGGTATCAGCCTTATACTGATAATTCACAAATTTAAATCTCTGGCGTTAAACCATAATGCCATCTCTTGGCTTATTTAAGTCACTCCCTCTTCCTCTGTACAAATGCAAATCTAACCACGCTCATCTAAAAATTTGCTCCAGTTGCTTTTAGTGCATAACAAAATGCTCTAGACTTTAGTGGTGGACAACGATTTTATTATGTCCCTGGATTCTGTGGGTCAGGAATCCAGACAGGACACAGAGAAGATGACTGGCCTCTATGCCTCAATGTCTGTGGCGTCAGTGGAAATGGCTGGGAGCTGGAATCACCTGGGGGAATCTACTCCCCTGTCTATTTTTCAATACTAGCTGTTGGGGGAGACCTCGGGTACAGCCATCAGCCACAACACCCACCTGTGGTCACTCCATGTGGCACACCTTCCTCACAGCATGTCTGTGGGCTTAGGGCTCCAAAGTGTCCCACAGTCTTAAAACACTTCTCAATTAATCCAATGTTACAGTTTTTCCTCACCATAAAGAAGGACTAGATGAAGTATCATGTGCTTTCTCACATACCTTCTTAATTCTTAGAAGAGCCCAGGCAAAGCAGGTATTACCACCCTTTACAAAAAGGGAAAAACGACAAAGTTTAGAGATATACTGGTAGTTATACAGATAGTTAAAAGACAAGATCACATTCAAACTCAGTCTCTATGTAGTAACGATCACAACAAAGATCAAGCTCACAAATATGTATGTCCAACTATTTTTCTCTAATTTCAGGGTAAATGTTTCGGTTACCAGATTTTTCTTGTTAGCTAGCTAGTTAGGAATTTGAAACAACTTTGCCATGATACTATTTTTTTTAACGTTTTATTTATTTTTGAGAGACAGAGCATGGGCGGGGGAGGGGCAGAGAAAGAGGGAGACACAGAATCTGAAGCAGGCTCCAGGCTCAGAGGCACAGAGCCCCACGTGGGGCTCGAACTCACACGCTGTGAGATCATGACCTGAGCCGAAGTCGGACACTTAACCGACTGAGCCACCCAGGCACCCGCCCCAATATTATTGAATTGTCTATTTGAAAATAAGTGCACATACCTCAGAAATCAAAAACTGAAAATGGTGAAAAGTCTTGCTTCTACTCTTATCTGTTACCCCAGTTCATATTCCTGATGAACATGTAAGCACTTATGTATCCTCTAATTCTTAATACGAATATAAACAACATGTAACTATGCCCCCTCCCAATTTTCCCTACAAAATATAACTCCTCTGCATAATTTAGCCATTCTAGGGGTCTAGACATTGAGGTTGCCTCCACATTCAACGCTACAGTGATGAACTCTGAGCATATGTCATTTCGTGTGTACAAGTACCTAAGATAAATTCCCAGAGGCAGGATTTTCAAGCAGAATATATAAATTTATATATGGCAGATGTTGCCAAATTATCATCCATAAGGATAGTTACCCTTTCAACAGCAGTATTTGTTTCTCCATCACCTTAATAACATAATAGGGTATCAAATTTCTGAACTTTTGACAATCTAACAAGGAAAAAAATGTATCTTGGTGGGAGTCTGTGTGCATTTCCCTTATTGAGGGTGAGGTCAATCATCTTTCCAACTGTTTAAAGATCCTTTGTATTTCCTGGCCCTTGAACTGTCTGCTTACGTGTCTTCCCAATTTTTCAATTGTGTTTCTGGCCTTTCTCTCACGTTAATTTCTAGTATCTCTTTTTATATTAGTGTGATTATCCTGTCATCTCTGATAGGAATTGTAAATATTTCCTCCCATTCTGTCACTTGACTTCATTTGTATTGGTATTTCATATGTGAAAATTCATAGTTTTTATGTAAAGTTTAATTATTTTCTTTTATGGCTTCTAGACTGAGTCACAACGAGGTAGATATCCACTGCAGAATTAAAGAAATTAACAACCTATATATTTTTAAGCTTTATTTTAAATGCTTTTAAACTTACTAAATAGTTGCAAAGATAGCGTAAAGCATTCCCCTATACCTTCTTTATAAAGCTCCAGTCGACAAATCCAAAAGGAATTAAAGAACCAAACATCATTATTTTGCAACTTCTAATAATTACTGAATGGCTGGTAACACCTAAAGTTGATCAACTGTAACATCACAAAAAGATAGACAAGTAGATTATTTAGCTGCTTCCTGACAGAAGCCCATGCCACACCTCTGAATTATTCTTGACTAAATTTAAGAGTTATTTTTGGTGTGGGGGCAGCGAGGCATACCTCTAAATCTACTAGTATATAAGCAATACAGGAGCTAAAGGAACATGTTAAACTAAATCATGAGAAAGTAATGAGCAAAACCCAGAATGTAGGAAATCCTATAGGACAGACGACCCTGTTTCTTCAAAAAGTTATTAGGGGATAAAAAGGAATATCAAACTGTAACAAACTAAAAGGGAATTAGACATTTATCAAATATAATGTGTGAATCTTGTTTGAATCCTTATTCAAAGAAACCAATTTGTAAAGAACACCTGTGGGAAAATCAGAGAAATGTAAACACTGGTTAGATATTCTAAAGTAAGGAATTTATGTTAATTTCAAGCATAATATTTTTAGGTTTTTATAATTTAGATATAGTGAAGTATTTATCAATGAAATGACATATCTGGGATTTGCTTTAAAATAAGTCAGTGATGGAAGGTATAGGAGGCAGAAGGGATAACACAAGATAACCTATGTTTATGTTAACAGTTGAGGCTACGTAAAAGGCACTTGGCAGTCAGCTCATTATCTTATCCTAATTTTGTGTACATTTGAACACTTATATAGTATCTTAAAAACTGGTTACAATCCTGACAGATTTTCTAGAGATCCTTCCCCATGATAATTTTTATGTGCCAGGGAAACAAGCCAGTCACTTCAATACCTTGAAATAATATGTTGGCTGGCTGTAACAGTTACCTCACCAAACAGGTGAGTTTCTGCAGGTGCAGGACTCTATGACTCTACAATATGTCTAAAGGGTGTCCTCTGGCCTAAAGTATTCAAGAGATGCAGTTGGAATAACTTGTAGCTTTTTTCATAAAGAAAAATCCTCTGCATTTTTCTTTAGTGTATAAAACAGCCAGTATTATGGAGCACCTATGTCTGAGCATTGTAGAAGAAAGATAAGAGTTAAGAAGGGGCCTTTGTCTTTATGAAATAAACTCAAACATTCATCAAGTCGTCCACATGTGCTGGGCAATTTGCTAGGGATTCAATAATGAGTACAAACAGTCCCTCTTCCGCAAAAGAGTCTTTTAAAAAACTGCTACTGAGGCTATAATCAGACAAAATTCTAGTGAGTAAATGTCCTCTCAGCCCTGACTATAACAAATTTACCTCAGTTCACAAAATCTTTGATCAGCCCAATCCAAATTATCCCCTAATTACCACAAACTCAATAGAGAATGTAGAACCGTAGGGAATATATTCATTTATATAAACGGGAATTAGGAATGGTTCATATAATCCAGGACTCATAATCTAAGATTCATCAAAGATTAGATAGTTGCCCTCTACTGGCAAATTTTAATACTGCAGTCTGGCTCAACCTAATACTGGGATCAAATTACAGGGGTATACTGCAAATAAATCAGTGCAGGAATACCCAGCCATGAAGGAGTTTCAAGAGCTGAACAAAGAAAACAGCAGTTTTTTAAAAAGGAGAGGGAAGGGGGTATGGGGGAGTTAAATAAATCAGTAAAATATTATTAGTAAAATTAAACAGAATGTCAAAGATTAGGACTCTTATTATCTATCGTCCTCCCAACACTGCTACTTTCAAGATAGGATCTTGGACAGGTCCTCTCTGTATTTCAGTTTCCTTACCTATAAAATGGGAATAATATCACCTACCCCCTAGGGCTCTTGTGAAGGCAACAAAGGTTATGCATGTCAAGGACTCAGCACCTAGTTAAATCCTCAGCAGCGTCTGTTGTTATTCAGATGTCAGCTCAGGCTTCCCTGCTTCTATCTCCCAACACAGATAAACTCCTCTGCTAAGTGCTCTCCTTGAGCACTCTTTATCCTTACATTCCTCTATCAGTAATCACACACACACACACACACACACACACACACACACACACACACAGGTGATTCTGATGAATATCTGTTTTTGTCCAAAAGATTGTAAATTCCATAAGGGCAGACACTCATCCTGTGTTCCTAGCATTCAGTGCGGGGTCTGGCACTCAGCAAATTTGTTAAATGAAACTGTAAAATTGCCAGTCAGTCTTTTGAATAATCATATTTAGCACTGGTATAGGTATAGGTTGAATTGTGTTCCCTCCCCAAAAAGATACCTTGAAATCCTAAACCCTCATACCTCAGAATGTGACTTATATGGAAATAAGCTAATTACATCTGCAATTACTGTAACTAAGACGGGGCATACTGGACTACAGTGGACTCAGTCCTAGGTGACTGGTATCTTTAAAAGAGGAGAATTTGGACAGCAATAGAGGCAGGGATTAGAATAATGCGAGCAGACAAACACTGAGGATTGATAGCTACCACCAGAAGCTGGGCAGAGGCAAGAAAGTTCTCCCCACTACAATTTTCAGAGGGAGTATGGTTGCACCCACACCTTGATTTTGGATTTCTAGCCTCTAAATAACAGAGCTCTATTGTCTCACAGTTCTAAACATCCCAATTTGTGGTACTTTGTGTCAGCCAATGAAACTAAGAGAAGTATTAATTTGATGGCTTTGTTTGGTATTTAAAGGTATGTATAGGGATTTTTTTTTTTCTCCAAGGCCAGAAAAATTGTTTATAGATAATATATTTTTAAAAGAAACCATTAGGGCAAGTTTTTCTCGTCTATTCTCAATGACTTCCTAATGGCTTTTTAAAAACATGCTCATTTTTTTTAATGTTTATTTATTTTTGAGAGAGACAGAGAGAGGCAGAGAAAGAGAGGCAGAGAGAGGGAGACAGAGGCTCCGAAGTGGGCAGCAGACAGCAGTGGGCAGCACTGACAGCAGAAAGCCCGATAAGGGGCTCAAACTCATGAACCCTGAGATCATGACCTCAGCTGAACTTAACCAACTTAGCCACCCAGGCTCCCCTTTAATGTTTATTTATTTATTTTGAGAGGGGGGGAGAGTGTGAGCAAGGGAGGGGCAGAGAGAGAGGGAGAGAGAGAATCCCAACGCTGTCAGCACAGAGCCCGACAAGGGGCTAGATCTGACAAACCAGGAGATCATGACCTAAGCCAAAATCAAGAGTCGCTTAACCAACTGAGCCATCCAGGCACCCCAATGACTTCTTAACAGCTTTAATCAACTTTGACTACTCCCCAATTCCAGTCATATATTCCAACAGCCTCATTATTTTTAGTTCTTTATTCATAGTACTCTTTCTGGCAATAAACAGAATTAAGTCCTACATAAGTATTCATTAGCAAAATAAAACAAAAATCATTAGTGAATCAAGATTTAGATGAACTACATACATCCAAAAATAGCACCTCAATGATGAGATTAAGTTTTCTTTAATATACTTTCAAACTTGGGACGTAAACTCACCTTTCACCCACGATATGGGAGGGATAGTAAAAAATTTGACTTTCTGTCCCCAGTCATACCTTATAAATTGTTACAATTTTTAGTTCTTCATCAGTCTGATTTGTTAAATCACAAAAATCTGTGATTCAAAAAGAAAAAAAAACTTTTCTAAGTGCTAAGCACATTCAGCATGAAGTGGCTAAGACTCATTTTTGTATAAACAAAGTATCTAATTGCCTTGTGTTATCTTTAAGGAATAGATATCATCTTGCAGTGAAAATGATTGAGGCAGGGACAAGACTCCTCAACCCTGGTGGGTTAAGAAGTTCATCACCTGTGGTACCATCTCCTCATGATACATTATACACATGCTCAAAATTTGGGACACTGTCAACTTGACTTATGAAAACTGCTTTGGCATCCTGGATAAGACAAGCTAAAACCTACTTTAACTACAAATGTGACAGAAGAGTCAAGACTCTTGAGTGTTCCCATAAACTCATAAAGAGGACAATTGATGAGACAAGTTACATGCACTTAACCTTTAGTAGATAATGTTATTTTAAGAATTATTGCCATTTACACCCAGGAGGGCACAGGGAATAGAAAGGGTCAGACACAGACAGGGACAAGACGACCAAGAACCCCAGAGAATAGTAGAGCCTCCAATGTAATTAAGGTTCTGAGTAAAATATAGGAAAGATCCCTTATTGAGAAAGGAGACATCATCAAGGTAAACTCTGAATACATACAAAAACTAGGATGTGGTTAAATGGAAATGGGACAGCAACAGATAAAGATGAGCTGGTCTAAGAATCACCATGTGATGCCAGATTCAAGAGAGAGCCAGTTTCTGGGAGAGGTGACAGTATCTCTTTCAGAACTCCCTCCCAGACTACAAGTTAAAGCCCAGTGGTGAACAATAACCAGGAGGCTTGCACAACCCTCACATAGCCCCATCCCCGCTGATCAAAGATGTACCCATGGTAAGGTACACACTGGAATGTAGAGGAAAGGTCATGGAGAGAAGGGGCAGTGCAGGGAGAAATGACAAATTCCCCCAGAACACCAGAATTTAGCATCGGTCCACTCAGGAGAAACAAAAAATAATTCGGAGAATAATTTGGGGAATTTTCTATTTTACAACACTGAAGTCAATACCATTAACCAGGAATTAATATAGACAGATATAAAAATACAGAGTATCTTGTTTACAAGCATATAAAAGTGAGAGTTTGAAAGAAGTTTGTTTCTATCCAAAACAATTTATAGTAGTCACTGACTTATGCTCTCTAAAGAAATAAAAATTAGAGATTGTGCAGAATTGTTTTATTAGTCTCTGCCATATTTGCTACAGACTTAAAAGTCTCCTTCCTTCTCTCTCCCACCTAGGCTGGCCCACGATCTGGACCACTGCCATTTGAAGTTTATTCCTTTAAGTTCAGCATCATCCTCATTGTCCTCTCCTCTCCGTCTTCTGTACCTCAAAGAAATAGATGTTAATTCCTTAAGTATGATCCCTTAGAGGCTTTCAAACTTTTGACCACAACCCACAGTTCAGAAATATATTAACATTTGGAGCCAGTACGCACCAAAAAAATATACCTCTAAAGCGGACTCAGAAGCTCCTCACAACTTGTATCCTTACTTCATGTTATAAACGCATCTTTCCCATTCTACTCCACCTACTTCATTTTTTTTTAATGTTTATTATTACTGAGAGAGAGAACGCAAGTAGGGAGAGGGGCAGAGAAGGGGAGGGACTGGGGGAGGGGGGTGGACAGAGACTCCGAAGCGGGCTCCACACTGACAGCATCCAGCCCGATGTGGGACTCGAATTCACAAACCATGAGATCGATCGTGACCTGAGCCGAAGTCAGATGCTACACTGACTGAGTCACCCAGGCGCCCCTCCACCTATTTTTTTAAGTTTTTTAAAATTTATTATTATTTTTTTTAAGTTTATTTATTTTTTTTGGGACAGAGAGAGAGCATGAATGGGGGAGGGGCAGAGAGAGAGGGAGACACAGAATCGGAAACAGGCTCCAGGCTCCGAGCCATCAGCCCAGAGCCTGACGCGGGGCTCGAACTCATGGACCTCGAGATCGTGACCTGGCTGAAGTCGGACGCTTAACCGACTGCGCCACCCAGGCGCCCCTTAAAATTTATTTTGAGAGAGAGAGCAAGCAGGAGAGGGGCATAGAGAGAGAGGGAGACAGAATCCCAAGCAAGCTCTGAGCTATCAGTGCAGAACTGGATACAGGGTTTGAACTCGTGAACTGTGAGATCATGACCTGAGCTGAAATCAAGAGTCGGGTGCTTAGCCAACTGAGCCACCCATGCGGCCCTACTTCACCTTTTTTTATGCTGGTAACCCAATGGTTAGGTCACAACTCACAGTTTGAAAAACTTAGTAGATAAGACACAAGATAGCAACATAAGAAAGGAAGTAAGAGTTCGCCATTCAGGCTGTGGGAATTCAAACACCGGCCCTACCACTTGAAGCTGTCAACCTCTCTACCTCAATGTCTTTATCATGGGGATAAGAGAACAGTGTTTATCTCAAAACTAAGGATTAACCAAGACTCTCCACAGAAAGCACTTAAAGCATCAAAAATATTCAATTAATGGCTGGTAATAATTCTTAAATGGTCTGTGGACTTTTTTCATTACGGTAAAATACAAATAAAATTCATCATTTTAACCATTTTAAAGCGTACGGTTCAGTGGCATTTAGTACATTCACAATGTTGTACAAACATCACCACCTCTCTAGTTTTCAGAGACATTTTCATAACCCCGAAAGGAAACCCATTAAGCAGCCACTCCCCATTCTATCCTCCTCCCCAGGCCCGGGCAACCCCTAATCTCCTTTCTGTCTCTAGGTCCAGAGACCTTTTTAAGTAATAAATTAACATTTTACTGAAACAATTTTCTAAGGTATACGGAAGTGTTCTTTGGATTCATTAGCCCTACGGCTCATGAAACAAACTTCTGCTCACCATTTGTTTAAATAAACCTTGTGGGTTAGGTAATTCTGTGACCTGTCTTTGGAGTCAGAAACCCCTCCTGTGAATTTGGAGAGATTCCCAAAGTCTGACCCATGTTAGGGAGACTGTATTCAGTGTCCACAAGAGACAGAATGAGCAAGACCCTAAAAGAGGTTTCTTCATTACCTTGTGGAAGATCACCGAATGACAGAATATTCACCAAATGCAGACTGCTTATTCTTCAGTCTCTGCATTTTGAAATTCTGCTCTTGAGTCTCGGAAATTTTTCCATCAAGAGATAAAAAAGTGAACTTGGACACAGAACTAGAGGCCCATTTCTTGGCTTTAGTGTGTAGTATCATTTCCTTTTGGGGCCCCACCCCTCTCTCACTGATTTCCCACCCTTCCTTTGGGGTGTGGAAGACTGGGCAAAAAATAACTTTGTCCTTCCCAGGATCTACTGGGTGAATCGCCGTATACTTGATCAAGAAAATAACAGGGACAGGGAGTTACCTTGCAAAGCAGCACTGTTATTCCTTGAGACATGATGAAGGCAGAGACTTCTCAGGCCAAATAAATAAATGTCACCAAGAGGCACAGAAGATTTGAACTGGAAAACAACGTCCTTGGTCCCAGTTGCAGAAGTCAGACTATATCTTTCTCTTTTGTGAAGACCAACACCGTTCACCCAGCAAATAAGCAGCGAAGTCCTCATTTTCCATTCTCCCTACCCATCCCCTACAGCTTTCTGGCCTTCTGGGTGAAAGCCTGACCCGCCTCAAGCACGGATAGCATTGGGCAAACCCGGCTTAGAGGTACTCCGATTCCGGGTCCCAGAGCTCAGCAAACCTTCCCGACTCCCAGGGAAGAGCTCTATGGCTTTTGAGCTTTTACAGTGGGGGCGGGGGCTTCAAGCAGCAAACTAGCCCGAGAAACCTCACGCCTCAAACCCTGGGAGCATCCTGAGATGGAGTTAACTTGATGTGGACACAAAATACACCTTTCCGAAGACCCGGGTGGCCCCTGGCAAGTCAGTGAGAGTGCGGATCTCTGAGTTTGCCACAAAGGATCACCCCGAGCCTCCAAGCAGACGAAGCCGAAGTTTCACCCCAGATCTATCAAAGAGTGAGACCTCGAGAAAAAGACCTGGGAAGCCCTCCCTTCCGCAAGCGCCAGGTGATCCTAATCCTGGCAAGTGTGGGTCCAGCACGTGCTTCAAGCATCCGGCCCTGGACGCTCAGGCAAAAGGGGCTCCAGCCGCCCACCTGGCAGGGAGCTCAGTGACCGCGGTCCCAGCGCCCCGAGGCTCAAGGAGACGGCTGCGCGCAAGGCAGGGAGGACCCCGCAAGGACTGCTGCGCGGACCCTTGGGGAGGAGAGGCGGCTGCCTCCCTGGGCGCCAGAAATGCGTCCCGCGCAGGGCTCTCTCCAGCGGGGCCAGCGCAGAAGGCGGGGTGCGGAAGGGACAGCACTCGGTTCACTCCGCCAAGAGTGAAGCAACTCCGGAAACTTCCCGGAGCCGGCGCGCGCCTCCCGCCGCCACCTACTCCGCGCCCCGCAAGCCAGAGCAGCCCGCGCCCACGCCGCGGGCGGGCGCACTGACCTGAGATGGTCTCCTGGTAGCCCTTCGTGAAAAACTGCATGGCTGTGGCCGCCCTCCAGGGCGTCTTGAGCAGTCCCTGCCGCTGGGGGTCCTCTCCTAGCGAGCGCAGGATAGACGAGTAGGCGGCCGCCAGGTTGGGGAGGTTCAGCTCATTATCCTCCTCGCTGCGGGGCCGTTCACCCTTCCAGCCGTCCGCCGGCTGGACGCTCTTGGTTTCCGGCCGCGGCGGCTTCTCGGCCGGCCCGCTCGGCCCGGGTCGCGGCGACTCCCCCTCGGGGAACCCATTACTGCACCTGGCACCCCGCGGCTTGGCCGGCGCCCGCACCGGACCCTTCTCCATGGACCTGCCGCTGCCGCTTCGGAGGGACTCTGGGACTCTTCGGGGACTGCAAGTAAATTGCACCGGCGGCCGCAGGCAATAGGCTGTGGCCGGGATCACCTGAGGAAAGTAGGCGACCAGCCTGTAACACTCTTCAAGACAGGAACAGCTGAGGGCTAGGGAGCGCTGCGGTGCCTCCTTTTTATGGGCTGGCGGCTCTGGCGGCGCCGCGAAGCGTTCCCATTGGCCGGAGCCTACGCGCGTCACGGCGCTCGCCCCGCCCCCTCGCCTGTCCTCTGCCCCGCGCCCGAAAGGGGGCGGTCCGGCGGGCTGGGCGCAAGCGGGGCTCGACCCAGCGAGCTCCGGAAAGGCAGCCGCCGGGGGCAGTGGAGCAGACCCGCGCCAGCCGGGAGGAGGGGGTTGCATCCCTCGGGTTGTGGCGGCGCGAACCGAATCCGGACGGAGGCAGATGTCGAGTGCTGGAACCTAGGCTGGGGGATGCACGCTCCGGGCGCCCGGCGAGCCCTCTCCTCTTCGGCAAAGAGAATGCTGCTCAGAAGTGCTTGTGTCCCCTCGCTCTAGGAGAGATGACCAAACAGGTGGGCTCGCCGGGGAAAAGACTGCGTTAAGCTGTCGGTAAGGAAACCAACTCTTACGCTTTTAGGGTGAGAGAATAATATGACATGACACTCTTGCGTTCGTTAGTTTAAAATATGGCCAACGCACCTGCCACCTACGAGAACCCACTCGCTGCTCTGAGGGAGAGTGTTGCACCAAGTGGACCTTACGTGAGTCCGTGTATCTAGGAGGATGGCATTTGTGATGGCCAGAACTTTGGCCCTGGAGAAGAATTGATTTGTAAGCGAGGAAAAGTTAGGACTTTCATTAAAAACCCATTTGCGTTCTGTGGGTATTTGGTACTGATTATTTTGGAGTGACGTGCTAAGCTCCTTTCCCCTGATGTTGGTACAAATTGTGAAACGTTATTGATCAACTGGACTCGTAACCAGTGACATCACCTTTGACTGTTTTCTTTAAGATTAAAAAATGTGGGGTTTTTTTAATGGGCTTTTTATTCCCCCTCGCTGGGGGGATTATTTCTTAATGCCAAAGGTAGGTTTTTAAACATGTGTCAAATTAACATGATTTGCTCCAGAGTTTCTCATGCTGACTTTCTGACATATATACAGGTATTTAAAAAGCTTAGAATCAGACGAACCAGGAGGGAAGCCCTTGAAATTATTCTATACTGATATATAATATCAGTATTATATCATATTTTATGATGATTATATTTATTAATATTATTACTTATTTATATGTATTAATTATTTGTTAATATTATAATTATTAATTAGTATTATTGGAAGAGGCATAGCCCTGTTGTTAACATCAAGGAGGGAAATATGGAAATTACTTGGCCTCCTCAGCACCTTTAGTCTAAAATAGAAGTATTTGGGCGAATGTGCCTTTTAAAGATAATTGTTGAATTTCTACATACATTAAAGACCAAGATACATAAATCAAGAAACATGACCATCTCTTGGAAAACTTCTTTGTCACTCTGCTAACATTTTTGTAAGTCCCCCCGCCTCCCTCCCCCCCCCCTCCAGCAAATTCTTGCAACACTTTTTCCCTGTAAATGCACTGCCCACTGTCCACTGATATTTCCTGGTCAGAGTTATCCACTGGGTCTCAAACTGTTTCAGCATAGCTGCGGACAGCGTTAAAGAATGGTCTTGTAGGGGTACCTGGGTGGCTCAGTCAAGCGTCTTACTTTGGCTCAGGTCATGATCTCACGTTTGAGCCCCAAGTGGGGCTTTGTGCTGACAGCTCAGAACATGGAGCCTGCTTCAGATTCTGTGTCTCCCTCTGTTTCTCTGTCCCTCCCCGCTTGTGCTCTATCTCTGTCTCTCAAAAATAAACATTAAGAAAAAAAAAGAATGGCCTTGTATTTAACAAATGAAAAGAAAGATACCAAGTGAGGTACTTTTTTAAATGGAGGGATTCAATGAAGACGCTTTCAGTAAGAATTTTGTAATTTTTGGTGGCAATCTTTTTCCTTCCTTTAAAAACATTTGTGAACGTTAACTAATATCATATTCCCCAAAGACAACTCCTAATTAAATTTTTACCCTAAAAATTAACATTTTCTTATAAACACTGCTACTGAAGCATTAGCACTTTTGTTGCCAAATAATGCAAAATCTCCAGATTTGTTCGATAATATAATTAGTTGTAAAATGGAGGCAATGCCTTTCAGCCAAATGCCCAGAGGTAATATAAGGAAACTTTAAAATCACCTTTATATAAACAGTTTAACAGTGAAATGTAGGTACTTGGCAGGGGTAGTTACAAGTGGAAATGAGAGAAAAAAGAGGAATAAACTAAAATAGGAGGGACATGTTCCCAGAATTTATTAGCACAAAAAAGTGCAACAGTAAAACTATGTGCATTCTCAAGCAGGAATTGTAATGGCATGTATGTATCTAACCCAGTAAGGGACCCATTTTCACCTTGGACCCAACCTGGGAGTTGCTTTGTATCAAAAGGCCAAGGAATTTTTTTTTTTTTTAATTCTCCCGCTTTTAGGAAAGTAGCAGAACAGAGAAACAGATGAGTGAGATCCACAGTATCAGAGATTGAATACTGCAGGGCTATAGAAATATATAGTCACTTGCCAAGGGTAGCAGGGAACTAATGTTAGGAATCTGTCAATGGTAACTGGAAAAAAGGAAATTTCTTTAAATACACTTGATGGTGATTGTATATTTGAGATTCAAACTTTAGAGGATATTCTTGCATAAGGTGGAAAAACACACAGGAAAAGTGTCCTTATTCCACTCCTAACTTCCAGAAATAGGACTATGGAATCAGTGCAATCCTGAGATGTCTCACGAAATCCCTCAAATGTCAGGAGAAGCAAACTAAATTGAGGCCTTTATCTTTCTTCTCTTCTGACTGAGGAGGAATGGGACAACTTTTGGAGAGAAAATGGAAGAACACAAACACTGAGCTGAGTCTCTGAGATGGAAGGAAGGATCAAGGGCTCCATGCTGACTTGAGGAAACTGTCCAAAGCCCAAAGGTACCTCACAAGGGTAGGGTAGACATACCCCAAATGTCACATATTCCTGGCAGGGGATCTTAGATACCATTTCAAAAGAACTACCACGTGCTAAAAACAGGGATACTAAGGAAGAGTACACTCTACCACAAATGAACACTGTCCCAACCTTCATAATCCCTTATAGAAGAAAGGATATATTACAGTCACCTCAAGTCCCCAACTGTAGCAGAGTCAGCAAAGCAAATGAGCTTCTGCAATAATGGGAAACACAAAGAAGTCACCCTCAATAATATCAGGAATGGATAGAACAGAGAAATAACATGGCAACCATGCAAACGTGTAACAGCCAAACTAAACTAAACAAGGGCAGAAATAATACAGCACACAGAAGACACAAACACAAAGAGTGCAACTGAGTAGGAAGTAAAGCTCATGGAACAGAAGCAAATTGCTCACAAATGTTTTATGCTATAAAACAAATTAATAAAAACATGGGTTCAATATGATAAAAAAAACCAAGATAATAAAATTGAAAAAGGAGTTACAGATCTAAGGAAATATATTGAGGACCATCATTATTATGGAATTTGTTTAAAAGAACTATATATAAAATAGACACTGTTAAAAATTTAATTACTGGGGCACCTGGACGGCCAACTCTTGGTTTTGACTCAGGTCATGATCTCATGGTCATGAGATCCAGCCCCATGTGGGACTCCACACTAGGCATGAAGCCTGCTTGGGATTCTCTCTCTGTCTCTCTTTCTCTCTCAAAAAGTAAAAAAAATAGGGGTACGTGGGTAGCTCAGTCGGTTAAGCATCTGACTCTTGATTTCAACTCAGGTCATGATCTCACATTTTGTGGGTTTGAGCTCTGCATGGGACTCTGGGCTGACAGTGCAGAACCTGCTTGGGATTCTATCTCTCCCCTCTCTCTCTACTCCTCCCCTGCTCATGCATGCTCTCTCTCTCAAAAAACAAAACAAAACAAAAAACAAAAAACTAATAATAAATAAAAATAAAAATAAAAAATAAAATAAAAAACCTTAAAAAAATTAATTACTGACATGGAGAAAGGCAGGTGAATGAATGCAGAATAAGAGACAAAGATGAGAGCTATTAGAGAAGACAAAGATGATCCAGCATAAGAATAATTAGGGTTCTTGAAATAGAGAACTCAACAAATGGGAGAGACTATAGTCAAAAATATGATACAAGCAGATTTCTGTACTAGAAATAAACCCTTATATTTATACGCAGTTGATTTTCAAAATGAGTGCCAAGATGATTAAACAGGGTAAGGAGTCTTTTCAACAAATGATACTGGGACAATTGGACACCCTCTTGCATGTAGCAAAAGAAAGAACTTGGTGGTAGGGAGATGGGTGAAATAGTTGAAGGGGATTAAGAGGTATAAAATTCCAGTTATAAAATAAATAAATCACAAGGAAGAAAAATATAGTGTAGGGAATATAGTCAGTAATATTCTTTACTTTTTTTATTTTAGAGAGGGAGTGTGAGCAGGGGAAAGGGGCAGAAGGAGAGAGAGAGAGAAAAAAAATGTCAAGCAGGCTCTACACTCAGTGCAGAGCCCAACATGGGGCTCAATCCCACAACCTTGGGATCATGACCTGAGCCAAAATCAAGAATCAGTCATTCAACTGACTGAGCCACTGAGGTGCCCCTTCTTTTTTTTTAAGTAGGCTCTACACCCAACATGGGGTTCAAACTCATGACCCCAAGATCAAGAGTTGCATGCTCTACCAACTAAGCCAGCCAAGCGCTCCAAGTCAGTAATATTCTAATAACATATGGTGACAAATCGTAACTACAGTTATATGATGAGCATTGTCTAATGTATAGAATTATGAGTTCACTATGTTATACACCCAAAACTAATATAACATTGAATGTCAACTATACTTTTAAAAAAAAGAAGTTGGATCACTATCTCACATCATATACAAAAATTAACTCAAAATAGATCAAAGGCCTAAATGTTACAGCAAAAATTATAAAGTGCTTAGAATAAAACATAGGCATAAATCTTCATGACCTTGGATCAGCTAATTAGAAATGACACAGAATGAAAAGATGCTCAACATTACTCATCATCAGGGAAATACAAATCAAAACCACAATAAGATACCATCTCATACCTGTCAGAATGGCTAAAATGAACAACACAGGAAATGACATGTGGTGAAGATACAGAGAAAGGTGAACCCTCTTACACTGTTGGTAGGAATGCAAACTGCTTCAGCCTCTGGAGAACACTATGGAGGTTCCTCAAAAAATTAGAAATAGAACTACCCTAAAACCTAGCAATTGCACTCCCAAAGGATACAAATATAAAAATTCAAAGAGGTACATACACCCTGATGTTTATAGCAGCATTACCAACAATAGTCAAACTATGGAAAGACCTCAAGTATCCATTGACTAATGAGTGGATAAAGAAATGTGGTATAGGGGCACCTGGGTGTCTCAGTTGGGTAAGCATCCAACTTCAGTTCAGGTCATGATCTTACAGTTTGTGAGTTCAAGCCCTGTGTTGGGCTCTGTGCTGACAGTTCAGAGCCTGGAACCTGCTTTGGATTATGTGTATGTCTCTCTCCCTCTCTCTCTCTCTCTCTGCCCCACCCCACTTGCTCTCTGTCTCTCTCTGTCTCCCAAAAATGAATAAACATTAAAAAAAAATTTTAAGAAGATGTGGTATAGATACACAATGGAAATGAAATCTTGCTATTCACAATGACGTGGATGGAGCTAGAGTGTATTATGCTAAGTGAAATAAGTCAGAGAAAGACAAATACCATATGATTTCACTCATATGTGGAATTTAAGAAGCAAAACAGATGAACATATGGGAAAGGGGGGAAAAAAGAGGGGGAAACAAACCACAAGAGACTCTTAACAATAGAGAACAAGCTAAGGGTTGATGGAGGGAGGTGGGGAGGTGGGCTAAGTGGGTGATGAGTATTAAGGAGGGTACTTGTTATGATGAGCACTGGGTGTCATATGTAAGTGATGAATCACTAAATTCTACTCCTGAAATCAATATTACACTACATGTTAACTAACTAGAATGTAAATAAAAATTTGAGAAAATAAATAAATGGCCATTTTAAAAAATGTTTTTAT
This sequence comes from Prionailurus bengalensis, assembly GCF_016509475.1. Lineage (NCBI taxonomy): Eukaryota > Metazoa > Chordata > Mammalia > Carnivora > Felidae > Prionailurus > Prionailurus bengalensis. The sequence continues at coordinate 102,924,179 of NC_057355.1, forward strand.
CATTTATTTTTGAGAGAGAGAGAGATAACATGAGCAGAGGAGGGACAGAGAGAGAGGGAGACACAGAATCTGAAGGAGGCTCCAGGCTCTGAGCTGTCAGCACAGAGTCTGACACGGGTCTCAAACCCATGAATTGTGAGATCATGACCTGAGCCAAAGTCGGACACTTAACCAACTGAGCCACCAGATGCCCATAAATAAATAAATAAATACATAAATAAATAAATAAATAAAATGACTCACAAAATAGAAGCAAAAAAGGGAAAAAGAAAAGATAAACTAGGCTTCACCAAAATTTAAAATATAACCCACAGAATGGGAGAAAATACTTGCAAATCATGTATCTAATAAGGGGCTAGTATCTAGAATATATAAAGAACTCTAACAGCTCAATAAAAAGACCAATAACCTAATATACAAATGGGCAAAGGATTTGAATTGACATTTCTCCAAAGTAGGTATACACATGACCAATAAGCACATGAAAAGATGCTCAACATTAGCTATCAGGGAAATGCCAATTAGGGCCTAAGTGAATATTACTTCACACCCCCTAGGATGGCTGTATTAAAAAAGATGATAACAAGTATTTCAAAGGATGTGAAGAAACTGGAATTCTTATACACTGCTAGTGGGAATATAAAATAGTGCAGCTGCATTAGAAACTGGCAGCTCCGGGGCGCCTGGGTGGCTCAGTGGGTTAAGCGGCCGACTTCAGCTCAGGTCATGGTCTCGCGGTCCGTGAGTTCGAGCCCCACGTCGGGCTCTGTGCTGACAGCTCAGAGCCTGGAGACTGTTTCAGATTCTGTGACTCCCTCTCTCTGACCCTCCCCCGTTCATGCTCTGTCTCTCTCTGTCTCAAAAATAAATAAATGTTAAAAAAAAATTAAAAAAAAAAAAAAGAAAGAAACTGGCAGCTCCTCAAAAGGTTAAACACAGAATTCTCATACGACCCAGCAATTCCACAACAAGTAGAATCACAGGAGTAACAAAAACATGCCTATACAAAACTTGCACATGAATGTTCATAGCACCATTATTCACAATAGCCCAAAAGTAGAAACAACCCAGGGTGCCTGGGTGGCTTGGTTGGTTGAGCATCTGACTCTTGATTTCAGTTCAGGTCATGATCTCCTGGTCATGAGATCAAGCCCCCACACTGGGCTCTTTGCTGACAGCATGGAGTCTGCTTGGGATTCTCTCTCCTTCTCTCTCCGCCCCTCCCCCACTTGCGCTTTCTCTCTCTTTCTCTCAGAGTAAATAAATAAACATTAAATGAAAGTGGACACAACTCAAATGTCCATCAACTAATGAGTGGATAAACTGTGATATACATGTACACTGGAATATTATTCAACCATAAAAATGAAGTGCTGATATAGCCAATAACATGGATGAACCTTGAAAACATTATACTAAGTGAAAAAAGCAGATGCAAAAGGCCACATATTATGTGATTCTATTGTATGAAAAACCTAGAATAAGCAAATGCATCAAGACAAATCAGATTAGTGGTTGCCAAGGCCTTATGGGACTAGGGAGTGACCACTAATAAGTGTGGGGTTTCTTTTTGGGGTAATGAAAATTTTCTGGAATTAGTGGTGATATTAGCACAACTTTGTGAATATATTAAAAACTACTAAACTGTACAGTTTAAAAGAATAAATTTTATGGTATACGAATTATATCTCCATAAAAAAGGATATTCCTCTTAAAAACTAAAATACAATTTGCAAAAAAATATGTATATATATCCATATATATATAATTTTCTATAACAATATCTTCTAGAAAAATTTAAGACAGAATGCTTAACACCAGGCTGGATAAACTTCAAGAATAAGGACAGTTTCAAGGATAGAGTTTTTCAAGCATCCATGCAAAAAAACCAAACCAAAACAAAACAAAAACAACAGGGGCGCCTGGGTGGCTCAGTCGGTTAAGCGGCCGACTTCAGCTCAGGTCATGATCTTGTGGTCCGTGACTTCGAGCCCTGCGTCGGGCTCTGTGCTGACAGCTCAGAACCTGGAGCCTGTTTCAGATTCTGTGTCTCCCTCTCTCTGACCCTCCCCTGTTCATGCTCTCTCTCTTTCTCAAAAATAAATAAACGTTAAAAAAAGTTTTTTAAAACAAACAAACAAACAAAAAAAACAAAAACAAAAACAACAAATTGCCTAAAAAGATTTGGGACTAAGGACATAGGCTATCCTCCAGTTTTTCCACAGCAACAGTCATTGCCAAAAAAAAATACAATTTTTTTCTGAAGGAGAAAGTTTTATAGCTTTAAGGAAAGTAAGTTATACCCACTCAAGAAAGCATTCAAATACAAGGATACACTGCCTCAAACATGTATGAACTCAGAAAATACAATGTGTATATAAGTTCCTTACTGAGAAAACCACTTGATATGAGATCCTGCTAATTAAGAGATAATCAAAATAAAGAACTCAAGAATTCAGATGGTATGGTAAGCATTTAAATATAAAATCAAGGGCCGCCTGGGTGGCGCAGTCGGTTAAGCGTCCGACTTCAGCCAGGTCACGATCTTGCGGTCCGGGAGTTCGAGCCCCGCGTCAGGCTCTGGGCTGATGGCTCGGAGCCTGGAGCCAGTTTCCGATTCTGTGTCTCCCTCTCTCTCTGCCCCTCCCCCGTTCGTGCTCTGTCTCTCTCTGTCCCAAAAATAAATAAACGTTGAAAAAAAAATTTTTTAAATATAAAATCAATTTAAATTTTTTAAATATAAAAACAATTCTAAGTATAAAGCCAATGCTAAAACACCTAATATCACTGTTACAGAACAGAACATGAACAGTATGAACCTGGACAATATAAGAATAATACAACTAACCAAAACTAAAAATTGAAGAAAGGGAGATGGGCACAGTCTTCACCCTTCATTAAAAAGGGTCAGTAATACTATTTAAACTGGTGGGGCGCCTGGGTGGCTCAGTCGGTTGGACATCCAACTTCGGCTCAGGTCATGATCTCATAGCTTGTGAGTTCAAGCCCCACGTCGGGTGGGCTCTGTGCTGACAGCTCAGAGCCTGGAGCCTGCTTCAGATCCTGTGTTTCCCTCTCTCTCTGCCCCTCCCCCACTCTCACTCTGTCTCTCAAAAGTGAATAAACATTAAAAAAATTGTTTTAATATTATTTAAACTGGAACATATTAGTAAAAAAATCTTCATTTTTTTAGCTTTAGAGGAATTGTTAAAGAAATACCACAAAGAAATTTTATGTGTCAACTTGCCCAGATATCTGGTAAAACATTTCTGGGTTCATCTGTGGGGCTGTTTCCAGAAGAGAGTAACATTTGAATTGGTGAACTGAGTCAAGAAGATTGCCTTCCCCAAAGTGGGTGGGCATCATCCAATCTGTGGTGGGCCTGAATAGAACAAAAAGGCAGAGGAAGGGCAAATTCACTCTCTCTGCTTGAACTGAGACACCCATCTTCTCCCACCCTCAGGCATTGGACATCACTGCTCCTGGTTTTCAGGCTTTCTGACTCAGATCAGGACTTATATCATCAGCCCCCCTCATCCTACACCCATTCTCAGGCCTTATGGACTCAGACTAAAAGTATGGCTCTGGCTTTCCTGGCCTTCCAGCTTGCTGAAGGCAGATTGTGGGACTTTTTGGCCACTATAACCACGTGAGTTAATTCCTATAATAAATCTCCTCTTATATCTCTCTCTCTATATATTTTATTGGTTCTGTTTCTCTGGAGAAACCTAATACAGATTTTTTGAAATAGATTTCTTCAGATTTGCTTCAGATCCCTTTTCTTCTATTGAATTCAAATAAAGTAGATGTAAGTGTTTCTTAAAAAACAGAATTTCTGATAGGATGCTATTTGGCAAAGGGTTTCAACCAGCTTTTACTGAAGAACTGGAAATTCATATTATAATGCCACTGCGTGGTATTCATAGTCAGCGATCCACTAAACTGTATGTGGTTCTCATTCTATAGGGTAGGCTCAGTTATAAATTCCATTAAAATCCCAAGTATAGAATAAGCCACATGGAACCCCAACTGAAGACTAGATCCTGATGCCCAGGGTAGACAATCAGGTAAATGCCATTTGGGAATGCTGTTATAGCCATGTTTCTCCTCTGGGTGTGTAACATGTTAATTGCAGCATGGGAAATATGGTAGGGAAAGCAAAATCCAAGTTCCTGTTTCCTGGGTAGCTATGAAAAAAGTCAGGCAACACGTGCTGTCATCACCCTAAGTTGTGCTAAGGATGTGAATTCATAGAGAGAGCTAGATGTGAAGCATTCTTCAGTCTGTTGGATAATGGGGGTGAGAGTGGGGCTTCAGTCCTGGGATCCCTTCCTTCAATTACTTCCCTGGCTCAGGACCACCTGCAAACCTTCTGTAAAATGCAACAAACCTCTTTCTATCCATGTTCCATTTAAACTTGTCTATGTCAGTAGGCACCAATAGAAGATCCCCTAGAGACAATTTCTCCTATCCTGTATTGGACCCAAAACCAGATGTGAACCTTGAGGTTGAGAATCCCAAGCCAACAAGGAGAAATTTAAAGTTTCATGAAAAAGTCCAAATGCTTTCACTTTGAGCTGGTTCTCTCAGGGTTTTAGTCCAATTCTGAGTATGTTTAGGGGGCCCTTTCTGGTCTAAAACCCACAATGTGCAAAATATTTGTGGTTTTAGAGATGAACAAAATTAAGTTTGTAATCTGCTCTCACTGAGTTGATAAACTTCAGAGAGGGGTTCCATTGCTATGGCCCCAATGGCCCCATGATACCATCAAGATCAGGAGTCATTTATTCGTTCAACAAATATTCAGTGAACATCTACTATATGTCAGGCTCTGTGCAAGGCACAGGGAATGCAACAGTGAAAAAAGACACAAAAACTCTGCCTTCAAGGAGCTGACATTTATTCATTCAACAAGTTCTTTGATGTTGTTATGTCTACAACATATCTGCTTTTTATTATTATTGATTTTGGAAAAATTCTAGAGACTGTTGCCCCTTAAAAAGTAAAACTATGTAAGCTCACAAGTTAGAAAAAATAAGAGTCATGTCATGTTGTGGTTAAGAAACAACCTGTGGTGTCACACTCTGTGGGTTCATGCCCTGGCTCCATTAATTATCAACTTAGTGACCATGAGTAAGTCTCCTAACCTCTTAAAGCCTCGATTTCTGCATCTGGAAAATGGGTGGCATAGTAATAGGACTTTCTCCATAGGCTTGTATGGGGATGTGAGACTATCCAGGTAGAGTTTAGCAATAGCACTAGATACATAACAATTGAGTGACATATGTTAGCCATTGTTAATAGCAAAGTTGTTTAAAATACAAAAAGAATATTTTAACTATTGAAAGATCCCTTGGAAAAGGAGTATTTAAGTATCGATTTACTCAAGGGAATCTAGTTCGGATCAGAAAAACTTAGTGACATCTCTTATGATTAACTGAAAATTAATCAGAAATTAAAATAATGTGAATCAATAAGAATATTTAGGTCTTTCAGTAATAGATTGTTATTGGGGCAAAGCTGTGTAAATACTGCAAGTTCATTATCTTATTTAATGCACTTTGTACAGCCCCTGATCGTGGAAGTACAGAATTATACCTATTCAGTGAATAACATTTCCTGTTAAATGCCCATACATTGAGCTCCTGACCAGGCACTGTGCAGCGGTATGAGTCAGCAAGAAAGGCTGGCAAACTCATGTATGACAGAAAGAATGAGGCAGTGCTCTGCAAAGAGTGCCATCCCCAACACAGCCACGTCTGATGGCAAGGCTGCACATCCCATCCTGGAATGTCCCCTTGTCCCAATGTCCTCTATCAGTTAATGTGCTACTTATTTCTGGAAGATTCCTAGTTATCCAGAGTAGAGGATTTGTTTTCTAGTCAGCGGATGCTTTCAAGTGGTAATTTAAGTGTCAATGAAAAATAAACAAAAGGTGTTGCAAATTCTGTAAGATATTAGCAGTTCATTGAAGCTCTGTTGTTACTGAATGTATCTCCCTCTCAGTTGCCTGGGGAACTGCATTTTAATGTCACACATCAAGCAGTTCTTTCCTGAATGTAATTGTAGTTTTTCTGATGCCATGGTTAAAGCTGTTCAAATGTTTGGCTCCTGGCAAATACTTCCTAACATCATTCACGACAGTGATGGATCTGAAGCGATTTTAATACATTTTTAAATCCTACTAACTTGTTAAATAACCAGAGAAAGAATCCTATATAAATTGAAAATATCTTTATTACCAAAAGAGGTGTTTGGGAAGATACATTCAAATTTGTAATGATCTGATGTTTTCAAGACTGTGGGTTGGTCCTTTGCAGGATTTCATCTAAAGGGCAGCCATGATCTCTTATGAGAGAGGTGCCTTATAGCGAGATGAAGGCCCACACTGGATAGACCATTGGTTTCTGACAGTCACTGCTAGATGCCTACCCAATACTTTTTCTCACCTTCTTTGTTTACTGAAGGATCTCCAACTTAGTTCAGAGAGACAATGTGCCTGGACTTGGCTAAAAACACACATTTTCCAAGCTCTCTGTAGCTGCAGTGGTCTTGTGGCATAGTTCCATCCAAAGAATTATCAGTCACTGGGTAGCACTTCAAAGGATATGTGCCTTTCAAAGGATATGGATAGGTGCTCAGCTGATAGGCACATTGTGTCCTTCACATTCTTTCTCTTACCAGGAGTGCTGAGGCCATGCTCAAAGGATCAGTCATCTTGTGGTCACAAGCACATGCTCTGGATGGCTGAGCAGAAGGATAGGAAGATCCTAAGTCCCTGATAACACAGCAAAGCCTTCTTTCCAGCCCTGGACCACCTCCCTCCAGGCTTCTCATTACTTGACAAAAGTGAAACGATTTATCAAACCACTAGTGTTTGAGTCCCTGTCATTAAAAGCCAAACAACTCCTAACTGATACAAAATTTGGTACCTGTAAGCAGAATGCTGCAGGTAAGAAGGGAAACTAAGTGTTCGGATAGAGGGCTTTGAAGACCCACCTGTTGGAGGCTGGAAAGATAGTGGTCCCTGTTTTGGCAAGGCATTTGATCAAACTGGCTCTGCTGTACCTTGCTTGCTGTGCCTCATTTAGCACTATGATGGCAGATTAGGAAGAGAGATGGGATCTTGTCCATTGGTAGTATTGCCAAGTCATTCTAGATGAGCTCTGCCACCTCCAGACTTCTTACTGGGTAAAAAGAATGATCCTTTATATTTTATTTGCATTTTACACTATAGAATCCATTCTAGTTAAGGCACATAAATGAGATGAACAACTCCACGTACTTTGCATGGTGCTGGGTATATGAAAACTATTTCAGAGGAATTTACTGAATAACTAAATGGAACAATCTTATCATCCTATTTTTGTCTCACTTCAGAATGTGCAAGGATAAGAATCTTGCTTTTGTCGGTTTTACTATTATCTGCTAATTTATTATCCTTGCTTCAGGAAAGTGAACAATTTACAGATTGAATAAATAACTAGGTTGGAGGGGCACCTGGCTGGCTCAGTTGGTAGAGAATGTGACTCTTGATCTCAGCGTCATAAGTTTGAGCCCCACATTGGGCATAGAGTTTACTTTAAAAATACCTACCTACCTACCTACATATATACATACATAACCTACACAAACTGGACTTTCTGATATCCATCCCTAGCCAAAACATAAGACAATAATAAAACACTTTTTGAATACTGTCATGTGCCAGGCACTGTTCTAAGAACTTTAGTAACTGATTTATTCTTCACCACAATGCCATAACATAAGATTATTGATAAGTTAGTTCTGTCAGTGGAAACTATTATTATAATAGTTTTGTATGTACAGAGGGCACAGGTAAGCTAGGTATCTTGTCCAAGATCACATACTTAGAATGAGTGAGTAGCAGAGCCAGGATTAATCCAACTGTGTTAGCTCTTGTATACCACACTTTAATGTTACATTAGTATTATTTTTCTTCATTCTTTGTCATCATTCTCATTTTGCCTTTGGCCTCTGTGCTAGTTGCTCTTGCCTTATGAATTTGGGCTTTTTAAAGTCTTTGCTTGATCATGCTGTGTATTTCTTCTTGTATCTACCTGTGAGGAGGTGGTTCTTGGGTTCAGGCATCATGTCCCCCATGGAGGCAGGCTCTCTATACAAATGATTAATGTTTATACTTGATGCTTTAAAAAAAAAACCCCACAAAATTGTAAATTTGTTTTATTGTAACAGTGAGGCATAAACATTTGCTAATTACTATATGACTAGTGTAGCAGAGAATTCTAGGTGTTTCTGTCTACATTCTCCCCTTCTTCTAAAGTAATAGAATCCTAATATTAATATGGGTACATGGCCACCCTGAATGAAGACACTTTGCAGCCATCCTCACACTTAGATGAGGACACTGATTTCCGGTCAATGGGATGTTCAGAAAAGGAATGTATGCAACTTTTAGGTTGCATCTCACTTCTTATAGCCTGGAATAGGAACATCGGGGCTTAGTGGATTATGTAGACAAAGCAATTTCCTATAGATGGTGGAACCACCAGACAGATGGAGCCTGGAGCCTTGGTGACTATGGAGCAGAGCCACTCTGTCAGTCCAGTCATATACTTCAGAGAAAAATAAATTCCTCTGTTGTTTAAGCCACTGGTATTTTGGACCTCTATTGTTGGCTAATAGAGCCAACAATAGAACCTATGTCATAATTAATACAACTGGGATATACAATTTAGACGTCAGAGCCAGACCTAAAGAAATACAAATGTCAGTCATATCATGTTGGTATCCTGCATGATTTATCTGAGTCACCAATCTTTAACTGACATCATTGTTGTATAACTCTGGATTGCAGAGGAGAAACTCCACATTTTAACAAAAACAACTCTGAATCTTTCCTGGAATTAGACCCCTCCCTGATGACTTCTAGTCTCAGAGCCTCCAGATCCCTTTCTGTAGCTGTCAGGGACTCTGTTTAAACTATCGGAGAAATGATCTTGCCATTCCCCTTTGACTTTCTAGTTTTTTCTTGTTTGAGTCAGTGTTTGAATGTCTAGACTTGACAACTGGGGTGTGGTGTAAGGTGACAACCATCCCAGTTTGCCTGAGGTCTCCCGAGTTTTAGCACTGCAAGCGCAGAAAAACCCTCATTCTTGAGCAAACCAGAATGGTTGGTGACACTAATTATGCTTAAAATATATTACTGTTACTTTTCCCAGAGCTTCTGAGTTTTTCTACCTGAGTTATAACTACCTTTCTACTTTCTTTCTTCCTTTCATTCTCAACCAACATTTGTTGATTGTCCATCATAAGCCAAGTAGAATGTTAGGTGTTAGAGAAGTACAGAGAATAATAGGATAAGGACCTTCTCATCTACTAAAAGAAACAGATGTGTAAATCTAATTACAATGCAGTGTAATAAATACAATTAAAGAGGGAGTGTGAAATACTTGGGGAGTACAGAGGAAGCAAAACTTGAAATACTGGTTGTGTTAGGAAAGGGCTTCATAAAGGAGGGGGCATTTGGTATGCATCTTAAAGACGGTTAGGTATTCACCAAGCAGGGAAATTGCTAAGAAGTTGCTTCTTACTACTTAGTCCTTCCTTTATAATGGAACTGTAATCTGAACAGAAGTTCAATACAAAACAAAACAAAAAAACAAAAACACAACCCTGGAAACGGATGCTGATTATTCATGATTTTGTGAAATTTTTGTCTGAATCTTTCTGCCGCTCAGACACATGTTATAGTTGTTCTGGTTAAAGAAATGCAAACAGAAGTTGTTGGATGGATGCAAAGACTAATTGAGAGGGACATACAGTTGATTCAAGTCCTTTTGCCATTTCTCCTTTCCTTTCCTGGGATTCCAGGGTGTTAACTGGCACTCTTACAGCCATCTTGGACCATGAGGCCACTTTCAGAATGAGTGCACTAATGATGGCAGATTGGAAAAATAAGAGGAATTCTTATCCATCATTACTATAGAGCAATCATAGGAGTCCTGGACTATCCACCTCAGGACTTTTACAAAAGAAAAAACCCATCTTTTGTGTATTCATACCATTGCTATTTAGGGGGTTGGGTTAAATGAAGTTAAACCTAATCACAAAGGATATAAGTAACTAGTCAAAATTTTAGTGATTACTGTATTAGCAGTCAAACACCCACCACTACTCTGACAGTTTGAGTAAGAATTCTCTGACATACTACAAAATATACAGACTTTATTGTAGATAATAGAAAAATATCAGACAACTTTTGGCCATATCCCACTTCACCCATCTCTTTTCAGATGCTGGGTCCCTCTCCTACCACTTTTCCTCTTCTCAGGATTAGCTCTTTTTTACCCACCATGTCAACCATTACATTCCTGTCCATTTATTTGGTAAATTAGTTCATCTATACTCCAGGTCTCAGCCTTGCTAAGTCCTGATGATCATGTACTTTCTATTCCCAAAAGATATTTTGCTTATTATAGACAATTTTTCCCCCCTAAAAAGAATACTGTATTAACTCAAACTAACATTTTCCCTCTACATGTATGTTATCTCAAAATCCCAAAGCTTCCTCAAACAACTTGTAGCTATTTCTTGCAGTTCTCTATAACTTAATATCCATGGAAAAGCTTGGTCCACAGAGAAAATTCCTAACCTAAGATATATGGATTGAGTTTATCCTGTTAAAAGATAAACTGAAGCATATTAAATTTTTAAGAGTTTTTGAGCAAAAATTGATTCCAGTCAGGCAGCACTAAACCAGAAGTGGTTAGAAATGCTCCACCTGGGGCGCCTGGGTGGCGCAGTCGGTTAAGCTGTCCGTGAGTTCGAGCCCCGCGTCGGGCTCTGGGCTGATGGCTCGGAGCCTGGAGCCTGGTTCCGATTCTGTGTCTCCCTCTCTCTCTGCCCCTCCCCCGTTCATGCTCTGTCTCTCTCTGTCCCAAAAATAAATAAACATTGAAAAAAAAAATTAAAAAAAAAAAAAAAGAAATGCTCCACCAAAAGGAGTCAGGGAAAAGACTTACAGGGAAGTTGTGGAAACAATGCAAGGAAATTATTTGATTGACTATAGCTTAAGCGGTTGCCTTATTTGGGGAAGCCTCATTGGCTGTTTGTGATTGGTTGCTATCCTTAGGTTTTGATTTCTTTACCATGAGTAGTTTTCAGTCTTAGGATTTGGTTTGCTTAGTCAGGCCACGAAGGCATTAAAGCTACCTCAGTCTAATGGACTCCTTGTTTAATTAATTTAACAGTCTAAAGACCTGACAATTTCTTCATACTCCATCGGTGCAGTATAAATGGCTTTTCTAAATCTAAAGAGTGTGATCATTAATATTAAAGCTGTGTGTGTTTGTTTATACCCATCAGGTGAGTTAAACTGCAGTCCTGTTCAGGTATCAGACTTACATTTTTGTGAGGAAACCTAGAGACAAAAATATTAGAATTTTAGACTGGTAGGGAGGTATTTTTGAGCAGGAAAGCCTCAGCACCCCTCAGTTTCCAATGAATAAGAAGCCCCCACTCCCAACCTTCAGCCTCTAAACAGAGCTGTCTTCGGCTTCCATGTACTGAAAGGTGAGGGGGGAAATGAGAGAGTCTTTAGTGGCATTGAAAAAAGGAGTATATCCCAGCAACAACCACAAATCCTGGGCCTTGGGAAATAGCATTAAGTAGGTCTGTATATCTGCAAAGTTGGGAAGAATCTAAATGGAGAGTTGTATAAACTTTCCTCTCCAAGGCTAAGTCAATTTCCTCCTCTTAACTCCCTGGGTTTACTTGACCTGTTTCTTTCCTCTTCTCTTGGCTTATTCCCCGCTTGCCAAAATCTGCCCTTCTTACTTTTGTTGTATACCTAATATTAATTATTATTTAAAGAAATGAAATATATTTCCAGACTGTGTTCGGGTGTATATCTATATCAATATCAATATCAATATTGATATCTTCTTATTGAAATCTACAAAGAATTATATAGGAGTAGGTGGTTGTAAAATTTGAGGATGAGTTTGGGAGATGTAGCTTAATTAGAAGAACAATGAGACTCTCCAGAATGTTAACATAATAGGAGCCTGTGTTTAAACAGTATATCCTGGGGTGCTTCAGGGCTCAGTCAGTTAAGTGACTAACTCTTGATTTCAGCTCAGGTCATGATCTCATGGTTCGTGGGATTGAGCCCTGCATCAGGCTCTGCACTGACAGTGTGGAACCTGCTTGGGATTCTCTCTTTCTCAACCTCTCTCTCTGCCCCTCCTGCACTCATGCATGCTCTCTCTTTTTCAAAATAAATAAAAATAAAGTTATATATATATATATATATATATATATATATATATATATTCATACATATATGATTCAAACCATGAAGAGAACAGGCCCTTTTGGGCCAAGCCAAGAATGGTATCCGACTAAATAAGGATCAAACAGAAATCAAGAAATGACCAGAAGGCAGAGAAACTCCCCCACACTCCATGTCCCCTCACCACACTCCCTCAATCCAAAAGAGAAAGCCACAACTGAGCACTAGGCTGATATAGTCTTTACATGGAAATCTGTGAGCAGTGGCAGAGATTGAAAGGACAGGGAATCCTTTGTGAAGAGCCTCTGAAAGCCATCCGTTCTGATTTTGGCAATGATGTAGAGAAAGAACACAGTTTGGCATTTAGACAGGCCTGTGGAATTCCAATTTAGCCCCTTACTAGAAGCTCTGTACCTTGGGCAGGTCTGTGTACTTCATTTTCATCTTCTGGAACATGGGACTAACAGTATCCTCCTTGCAAAGCTAATGAAATGATTTTTTAAAATATAATGTATATGATATGAAAGTAGATTAGTTGAGAAAGGGCAAAGTGATATTTTACTGAGCTTTCCATTTATATTCTGGGCACTTTTTTATATGTAAACATATTTGACTTTTGTTAAATTTGAAAGAAATGACATACATAAGGTCCTAGTACTGTGCCTAAGAGATTCTAGGGACTCAATGAGTGATAGTTGTTATTTGTTGTCCATTTTAGATTGAAAACCTGCTGAATTATATGCGATTGAGAAATCAATAAGAATGAAGCCCGATTTTAAAGGTTCTGATTAGTTTGTGCAAAAGCATAACATGTCATTAACAACCCACATGGGAATTTGAGAAAAACTGTTATTAGCATTAGAGAAGGAAGTAGCTGGAAGGTGTGGAAAACTACATTTCATATCACTGAAGAGGATCAATTTTATTGTTATATAGCACTTCACCTAGTTCCTATGTCCTATTAGAGATGCCCTAAAATCCTCCCCCCTCGTCTGATCCATCCACCATTTAGGCCCGCTTATGTCCATTTTAAATGAAAAATCGGTTTCCACTAGTTAAACACGCAAATTTTGCTATCAAAAAACTGGGATGAGCTTTGATATAATCAAGGTGGTTGATCTAATCAGGCCTTGATTTAGTAGCCCTATTTATTATAACACTGACAGGAGAAGACATTTAAAATGAAATACTCATTTTCATAATTTTCTTTCACTATCACAATTTTCCAAACAGTTTGGATACAGGATTTTATTGATTTGAGTCTGCATTTATTTAGATGTCAGCAACGGGAGGACTCCATAAACCGGAGTAGGAAATAATAACCCAAATATATACTACCCCTTGACTCCTAACTGCCCTCTTGCCCCTACCCCACAATCCACGTTTCCCAGACTGACACCTTTTAGTGTGTCAGAATTAAACTAAAACATGAACTATTGACCAAAAAAAATAAATAAATAAAACAATTATAGAGGAGCAAAAACATATCTTTGAACAAGATCTGGAAGTTCACTCATTTGGCTTAGCCCAGACCCCAGGGAAAATTAGGATCTGATTGATGTTATCAGCTGAAAAGAACAGATCAACATGAGTTGCCAAGTTTAAATAAATGAACAGAGGCGATTAATGGGGAAAGGGGGCAGAGAAATTTAGCAGGAAGCAGCACTTCAGAGGTAAGGATGGTTATTCCCATTTTACAGAGGCAGAAACTGGTTTTTACTTACAGAGTGTTACTAATTTGCTCAGCTGGTGAGTAGCATGAAGCCCCAACTGGATCAACTCACCATTTAACCCCCGTGTGGCAAAAAGGAAGGCCAAGTTATCAGCAGTTTTGGATGTAGTTCCTGCCTTAGGAGAAAAAGAATGGAGGGCCTCCCTCCTGACTCTGATGGCTCTTGGAAGACCCAGGGTTGACAACCAAGGGCCTAGAGGATCACTGGGACACTTTCTTTCACACACCATTTGTCTTCCACCTGTCGCCTAGCCCTAAGACCAAATTCCAGTGGGATGCACAGCAATTTCCGTATTATTGATATCCACCAGTACTTAGATATCACTATAGGGAAGTGATCTGTCTGTGGCAGTTTTCTCATCCCACCTTCCCCTCACAACCCTGTCTGACTTTATCAAAAGAATGTAACGAACCTCAAGTATCTGCATATCTTTCTATGATACCCTGCAAAGAAGCAATTAAGAATGTTGGCATCAAAAGCATAAGAGACTCTTCAAAACTGAGAACAAACTGAGGGTTGATGGGGGGTGGGAGGGAGGGGAGGGTGGGTGATGGGTATTGAGGAGGGCACCTTTTGGGATGAGCACTGGGTGTTGTATGGAAACCAATTTGACAATTTCATATATTGAAAAAAAAAACCATAAAAAAAAAAAGAATGTTGGCATCTGTATGGTGAGCATAACTCTAATGACATGCAAGTTAAACAGTTCTCAATTATTTATCTTCCCCTAGTGTGTATTAGGAAAATATCAGAAAATTTTTCACTGGCAAACATATATCCAATTCCCACAAACAGAATCTAAAGCCATGCCCAACATCCTTTGGGCCCACAGAGAAGATTCTTATTATTTTAATATTTTCCTCTGACCACAAGGAAATGATCATTTGGCAGCTATGGGTAGAAGAGTCCAGGCCAAAGTCTGACAGACCTAGATTCCAAATCTTAACTCTTCTCTATACTGTGTGACCTTGAGAAAATACTTAACCTCTCTGGGCTGCATTTTCCTCATTTGCAAAAAGGGAAAAGCTGTTATGAAAATAATGAACGGAAAAGACCTTGTTAATAATTGTTATAATGATTATAGCAAATAATTCTTTATTCTTTTTCTTCCTTAAAATCTTCCATTAGCTTTAAACAAAATAAGAGCAAGCCTTTCATCTAAGAACAAAAAGCCTAACTGGTGTTTGTGTTGCTGCACCTGTCTGTTCACTTACACAGTGTCACCATTTTCCAAGAATCAATACAATTATTTGCCCCTGGACATAGTTTCCCAGCAACACACATCTTGAACCAATTCAGGTGAATTTCCTTTGTCATTTGTGATCACCTGGCTCCTGCATCAAGTGGCTCTTTGCAACCTTCCATGAATATTAGGATTATGCCTACTCAAGGGAAATGAGTTAATGTTGTGTTTATACACTGTCTTTCTTGGGATTTTATGATACTGAGCAGTCATAGCCGAGGCCACCATAGTCTCTTTGAAGGGAGTTTGGCAGGTATTTTTGTGCCATACAAACAGAGCAGGACAGATTTATTCCCAGGGTTTTCTGACTGGAAGGAAAGGCAGGAGTTTCAACAACTATTGATGATCAAGAGACACCCAGGAAATAATCTGATTTTCCTGCACAAGAGGCTACCCTGACATTTTCTCTCTTTCCACTGGGAGCAGGCTGGCAAGTACCTTGAAGGCAAAACAACAGTCAAGATATTGCCAAACCATTTAGCAAATAGTATATAAAATTTCCAGGTTTTAAGTGTAAATATCCTTCACTTTAATTTCCCTTTATTCCTTCCAAATCAAATTTTTTAAACTTCATGTTGTTTGAATTCCTGTAGGCAAGATGTTTACTTTGATATTCACTAAAGTGGTTTTTTGTGATTGCTAAGCAAATTAATCATGCTTTTAAATAATAATGTACAGTTTTTTTGATTTGAAAAATAATGATAATTATTTTTGATAGGGCTAAAATCCCCTATAATCTCAACACAATTGTCATCGATTTGCTGTATTTCTTTTTAATATTTTTAATTTCCTGCATACAAACGGTTATTTTTATTTCACATTGTTATATTCCATTGGCAACCTGCTTTTTTCTTTCACCTCTATATTACATGAATTTTTCCATGTTACAACAAAATTTTTATAGATGCTTTAAAAACAAGTAGCTTACAAAAAAAAAAAAAGAAAAAGTAGTTTACTATCCAGTTCATTTGATAAATCTTTTATTAACAATAGAGTTCAGAGGCGCCTGGGTGGCTCAGTCAGTTAAGTGTCTGACTTCAGCTCAGGTTATGAGTTTGAGCCCCGCACTGTCCTCTCTGCTATCAGCATGGAACCCACTTTAGATCCTGTTTCCCTCTCTTTGCCTCTCTCTCTGCCCCTCCCCTGCTCACACTTTCTCTCTCTCAAAAAGTAAACATTAGGGGAAAAAAAAACCAATAGAATTCACTGTTATTGACTATCACTCAAGAACAATCATTCTCAGATGACCTTTGCCAGGGTCCTAAATTTGTACCAGGCATAGATAAACAAACTACTCTTTACTTTCAAGGTACTTTTCCTTATTCTGTACTTAGAAAAATCTGAAGTACAGGAATATTACAAGTGCTGTGTCCTTGCATAAGTTATTTATCCTCTAAACTCAGCCCTTTTGTCTATAAAATGGGGATGATAAGAGAACCCAGTTCAAGAACATGTGAAATCAATTCCTTTCATATGCTAAGCGATCATAAATGCTACTGATAAATGAAGTGTGTATTTGTTAAAAGATTCATTTCCAGTCAAAGTAAATGGAAAAGGAACTGTTGGACTTTTTTTGTTTTTTAAGTTTATTTATTTTGAGAGAGAGAGCAACAGAGAGCAAGCTGGGGAGGGGAAGAGAGAGAGGGAGACAGGGGATCCAAAGCAAGCTCTGTGCTGAGAGCAGACAGCCCAGTGCGGGGCTGGAATTCAGGAACCTTGAGATCATGACCTGAGCCAAAGTCAGACGCTTAACCAACTGAGCCACCCAGGCGCCCCAGGAACTGTTGGGCTTTTATTAACAGATATTAAATTAGGTTATGACCTTGCCCAAAGCGTAGGGGACAGCCTAGAGAAATATGTCACACAGTAAATGGAAAATGTTAACTCCTGATCCAGCAGTGCCACGCTTGTCTTTGTCAGGCACTGCCAGGCTCCCTCTTTGGTCTGGTCTCAGACCACGACACAGCCACACAGCGGCTCTCTGCACTGGTCAGCTCAGTGCCTCCAGGCAAGCTAGGCCAAGCTCCTTTCAGTTGTCAAAGCAAATCTCAGAAACTCCACCAGACAACACAAGATTGCTCTCCTGCAAAGGGCAGGACATGTTATTTTTCTTTAGCCTTCAAATGTCTAGATGGTATTCTAAGCAAAATTTTATAATGGAGTCCACATTTGAAATTTACTATAAGATATTTTTCAAAGATTCTAAAATGTCTTGTATGGGGAAGAGGAAGAAAAACTATGATATTTTCAAATAAAAGAAATGATTTTGAAATAATTTTAAAGACAATTTGCAAAATGAGCACAAAAAATTCCCATAAACCCTTCTATGAAATCTCTAAAAAACATTTTTAAGTTTATTTATTTATTTTGAGAGAGAGAGGATGTGCGTGCGAGCAGGGTAGGGGCAGAAAGGGAGGGAGAAAGAATCCCAAGCAGGCTGTCAGTCTGAAGCCCAACGTGGGGCTCAAACCCATGAACCGTGAGATTATGACCTGAGCCGAAATCAAGAGTTGGAGGTTTAACTGACTGAAGTCAACCAGGCCCCCTGAGATCCCTAAATGTTAACATTTACCATGCTTGCTTCATCATATCTCTCTCACTGTTTCAAGTCACTGAAAACTGTATGAGCTCAATGTATTTTCTTTCTCTCTCTTTTTTTAAGCCAGCTTTCTGGTCAATGTGGGTCACAAACTCATGACCTGGAGATCAAGAGTCACATGCTCTAGACTGAGCCAGCCAAGTGCCTCTCAATGTATTTTATTTATAATCATTTCCTTCATGTGAACTAGTACTTGTTTCCCATAATTTATAACTCAGCATATGCTTTTATATGTATACATATGTATATACACACAGACACACGCATTTATAGTTTATCAAAGCGATGAACACATATGGCCAAAAAATTAAATAGAAAAGATGACTTTATAATAGAAAGCCATAGGTCTTTTTTTTTATTTTTTATTTTTTTTTAAGTTTATTTTTTTTGAGAGAGACAGAGACAGAGTGAGTGGGGGAGGGATGGACAGAGAGGGAGAGAGAGAGAATCCCAAGCAGACTCTGTCAGCATGGGGCTTGAACCCACAAACCATGAGATCATGACCTGAGCCAAAACCAAGAGTCAGATGCTCAACCGACTGAGCTACCCAGGCGCCCCATGCAAAGCTATAGTTCTACCCTCAGCTCTGCTCCTCAGAGGCAATATTTTAACCAATCCCTTTTGCCTTGGGTTCTCCCGAAACCTATACATCTCTAAATAATACACTTCTACTGCTATTTCTTACTGATCAACTCTGGACATTTTGTTTTAACTTCCTACCATGAAAAACAATTTAGCCCATTTACTCCCTCTCTCCCATAGAGATATAACTATTCTTGTTTTTCTGCTGGCCACCTCTGTATCCTCAACAAACATGCTAAGTCTCCACTTGTGTTCCAGCCACCATGGAAGGACAACTGGTCTGCCACTTTGTAGGTAAAGGATATTAATATTCTAATTCCTTACCCTCATCCCTTCATCTAAAGGCTGCCCCCTTTTTTTACATTGTCAATTTATAACATTTTCATCCTGTTTTAAAACCACCACTCAAATGTCCATGATTTGTCTAAGTTCATCTTACAAGATGGAAAACTAATAAGAATTTGCATTTCCATGATGATGTAAACACGAGTCACTGCAGATCAAGTAGCATGTTAAGAGTTCTTTTCCCCAGGGCCGGGCTCATGACCACCTGTCACTTAGTGGAGAATATTCCCCATGTCAAACTGAGATAGGGGTTCTAACCTTTCACCTCCACTAAATCCCTTAATCGAATCTTCATGTTTTTCCAACTTCTCACTACTACCCGGTCAGTCATTGTCTGGGCATCTGATTTTGTCTCTTTGGCTTACTCCTCCTTTCTCAGGCTTGTGAGCACGCAGGAACCCCCTAAATGCCAGAATGTGCTGGCTCTGGTTCTCCATAAAAATTTGCTTACTTTCTTTAGAGCAGCCTTTCCTTTCAATTGGTTGCCAAGAATGAAACAAATTCAGTAGAATTCACATAAACTCTAGATTTCTCTCTTCTATTGAAAAATTACCAGATTGGGTAACTGGACTCTGATTCTGCAGTAATGTGCAGCAGCCCAGCTTTCTTCCATTTATTTCCTTTACTCGTCTGACCCCTGTGGTAATGGGTGTTGAACCCTTGAAATACAGACTTGCACTTAATCTCCTTGGCTCCAGCCCCACGTCTCATTCCTGCCTCTCTCAGGTTCCATGGGGCAGGCTGTGCCTCTCCTGAACAGTATTCTGTTCTCCTTATGCGTTCTCCTTATGTATTCTCCCTCCCTCAACATGTGGTCCACGAACCAGAACGGTCTCAGTGGCATCACCTGGGAGCTTGTTAGAGATGCGGAACTTTGTCACCTGCAGTTTAACAAGATCTCTTAGTGACTCCTAGGCAGATTGAGAAAAGAACGGGTCTAGACTATAGTTTCTTGCACTTGCTTCATTGGGCATCCCCCCCTTTTCTGTCTTCCTAAATATATTCAATTATGCATGGATGTTCCCCACCCTTTTCACTTCATCATTGATTCTTTTTAAGTTTATTATTTATTTTGAGAGAGAGAGTACGAGAGAATCTCAACCAGGCTCTGCACTGTTAGGGCAGAGCCAGACTTGGGCCTCAAACTCACGAACTGTGAGATCATGACCCAAGCCAAAATCGAGTCATATACTTAAACCAACTGAGCCATCCAGGCACCCAATGATTTTGTAGATTTATTTACTGTTTTAAAAAAATGTTTTAATGCTTATTTATTTTTGAGAGAGAAAGAGAGAGTGGGGGAGGGGCAGAGAGCGAGGGAGACACAGAATCTGAAGCAGGCTCCAGGCTCCAAGCTGTCAGCACAGAGCCTGATGCAGGGCTCGAACTCAGGAACTGTAAAATTCATGACCTGAGCCAAAGTCGGATGCTTAACCGACTGAGCCACCCAGGCGCCCCAATTTATTTGCTTTTTATTTTCATTTCTTTTCCATATTTCATAGGATCTCTAGAGACAAAGGAAAAAAGTTGTGTGGTTGGTAATTCAGCATTTTGACAGACTTCAGACATAGGTCTTAAAACACTAGAGTAATAGAAAATTTTGCCATGTGCTGTTTTTGTTTTGTTTGCTTGCTTGTGGTTTTCAGCCATCCTCTCAACGAGAGCACAGATGTGAGAGGGGATGACAGATGTTTATGATCTTAGTGGAACAATTTCTCACGCAGGAGTCTCCTGATGCCCTCTGGTTGATTACTTTACACCTGGAAAACTGAGAGACTCTGCTGCCTGTAAGACTGGTGGCCACCATTCTGCCAGAAATTACAATAAAAACAAAGGGAATGGAACAGCTTAGCAGAGACATGCAAAACCATGTTTCTTTGTTGTTCTGGGTGTATTTTTATTTTTAGCATCACTACTGCGACTGTACATTTGTCCCAGCCCGTCATCCAAGTATTTGTGGAAATTAACTGCAATGTTATGAATGTTTCACAGATGGATGAACCAAAGCTGATGAGAAAACAAACTGGTTCTGATCTTTTCACCATTTTGGGGATCTGAGTTTTATCTGGCTGAAAATAGATGTTTTCAATCAGAAACTGTACCACGTAGATTTTTTTTTTTCCTGCCAGAAACTGAATACCCTACTAAAGTAGCTTGAAGTAGTGTCTTTCAAAATTGGCTGCACATTGGAATTACCTGGGAAACCTGGCTTCCACCAGGCAAGGTCTGATCTCATTGGTCTGGGATGTGACCTAGGCATTGAGGGTGAGTCTCATGTACAGCCAAGGTTGAGAACCACGGGCTTACACAGTGCAGACATTTATTGTTTCACTTAACCACAAGTCTGGAGATGGCACTGTAGGCATGGCTCAGGGACTCACTGTGTCATCAATGACTCAGGCTCTTCCCAACTTTCTCCTTAGTCATTCTTAGCATGTTGTTAGTGTCTCCACCCTGATACAGATGGCCGCTGTAGCTCTAAACATTAATGTGTTCAAACACGGCAGGAAAAGGGAGGACTTGTTCTTTGTCAGCAAGGAAAGATTTCTAGGAACACGCCCCTCTCCCCCACCTCAGATTTCTTCTTATTTCATCGGCCAGAACACCCTCAGACCAACTACCCAATGACCAGTAAAGAAGAATGGCTTGTATCAGTTACCCTGTTGCCATTACAAAACAAAATGAGGGTTCCATTAAGCTAAGTAAAAAGAGGGGGATGACTGTTAGGTGGGCAATCAACAGTGTCTGTCTCTGCTATCCCAAACACATTAGCGACAATTCATCATTAACCTGTGGGATGCCATCAGGCTCAGTTGGACTTTGTATTAATTTTTATTTTCTTTTTAGTGCAGTTCTATTTGTAAGAAGTAATATTCCATGACTTTAATTCTTTCTTAGGGGTCTTCCAAAGAACAAAGAGAAATTTAATTTAAAAAGAAACAGAATAAAACTCATTCTGTTTTGGTGATTACCATATGGGTTCACTGACACTTTTGTAAATTTAAGTTACATTAGGGGACCTTATTGATCTGATTTTTCTTTATGTTTTGCCATTTCATCATTTAGGGAATTCTTTCTCATACTCTTCAATTTTGCTTAGCTATATTTTTTTAGAAGTTTATTTTGAGAGAGAGAGAGAGAGAGAGAGAGAGAGAGAGAGAGAGCCCATGCATGAGCAGGAGAGGGGCAGAGAGAAAGGAAGACAGAGAATCCCAAGCAGGCTCTGCATTGCCAGCACAGAGCCAGATGCAGGGCTCGAACCCACGAACTGTGAGATCACGACCTGAGCTGAATCAAGAATTGGACACTTAACCCACTGAGCCACCCAGGCGCCCCCTCACTATATTTTAAAAAGCAATTACATTTTAAGAAAATGGAAAAATGATAGATTCACCTAAAAGGCTGATACCATTGTAATGTTATCCTTCAGTTTTCTTTTTTTTTTAATGTTTATTTATTTGAGTGAGAGAATGTGTGTGCGTGCACCACAAATGGGGGAGGAGCAGAGAGAGAGAGAGAGAGAGAGAGAGAGAATCCCAAACATGCGCTGTCAGTACAGAGCCCATCTGAGGGCTTGATCTCACAAACTGTGAGATCGTGACCTGAGCCAAGATCATGTGTTGGACAACTAAGCCACTGAGCCACCCAGGTGCCCCTATCCTTCGGTTTTCTTACTGCATTGCCCAAAGTATTGGATCAGTTTTCAAGAAGGAATAAAAGAAGACTGGAGGAACCATTTTATAGTTTGCTTTAACATTTCACAGAACAAGTTGAGATTTCAGAATTTTTCATTTTCCATCCATAGTAGCAAAGGAAAAGGAATTGACAAGGGGAAATGTTTCAAAATTATTAGATGAATCAGAAGATAAATGCAAAGACACAGATAGCAGCACTCTAGACTCTAATGATGGTGGAATTGATCAGATAAATGAAATCTCAGATGAGTTTTCAGATGATGATGTTTCAGATGAATTTTCCCAAACTCAAAAATCAATAAATGACCTATATATTTCTAAGGACAGAGAAGGAAATATGGTATTTTCATCCAGTTAATCATTCATTCGACAAGAAGCATGTTATTATTATACAATATTTTGTGACAAGAACCTGGACTATCTCGTTTTGCTAAAAGGATGTATGATAGTATTCTTTATATCTCTCTTATTGTTTGTACACCAGTATTTGAGTGGTTTGTTGTGTATAAATTCTTTTTTTTTCAATTAAAAAAAATTTTTTTTAATGTTCACTTATTTTTTGACAGCAGAGACAGAGTGTGAGTGGAGAAGCATCAGAGAGAGAGGGAGTCATAGAATCTGAAGCAGACTCCAGGCTCTGAGCTGTCAGCACAGAGCCCAATGCAGGACTTGAACCCAAGAACTGCGAGATCATGACCTGAGCTGAAGTAGGACGCTTAACTGACTGAGCCACCCAGGTGCCCCTGTTATGTATAAATTCTTGTTAACTTTTCTAATAAAGTTTTTTTTTCTTACTATCCTTGTATATTTCTACAAATTAATCATAAAATGACTTTAAAATGGTAATAGGGGCACCTGGGTGGCTCAGCCGGTTGAGTGTCTGGCTTCGGCTCAGGTCATGATCTTGTGGTTTATGGGTTCGAGCCCCGCGTTGGGCTCTGTGCTGACAGCCTGGAGCCTGGAGTCTGCTTTGGATTCTGTCTCCCTCTCTCTCTGCCCTTCCCCCACTCACGCTCTGTCTCTCTCTCTCTCTTTCTCTCTCTCAAAAATAAACATTAAAAAAATAAATAAAAATAAAATGGTAATAAATATTATTCTTGGTATATTGACAAAGATTACTCAGATTACCCAGTTGTGGGCTCAGGATCCTTTATCAGTGTCAATGAGGAAAACATACTGTTTAGGAGAGGCACTGTGCCAGGCTCTGAAGATACACAGAACAGGCCTGGTTTTGAAGGGCTTACAATCCTATTGGGAGTCAGGAATATAAATTTTTTCCCATTAGCTACAAATGTCATTGTCAATCATAGGATATCGTCAGCTATTTCCCCCCAGTTTCCTCCAATGTTAACTCCTTAAACAACTATAGTAGAGTATCAAAACCAAGGAGTTGACATTGGAACAATTCATGCAATTTATTCAGATTTTACCAGTACAGATTTATTTGTGTATGTGTGTGTGTGTATAACTCAATGCAACTTTAACACATATAAAGCCTTGTGAAACCACCCCCGTGGTCAAGATACTCAACTGTACCATCACCACAGGACTTGCTCTTGTCACTCCTGTATAGCCATATCCCTCTCCTCCCCATCTTTAACTCTAGCAGCCACTCATTGGTTCTCCAACTGTATATTATTTTATGAATATTATATAACTGCAATCATATAGT
Organism: Prionailurus bengalensis; assembly: GCF_016509475.1. Lineage (NCBI taxonomy): Eukaryota > Metazoa > Chordata > Mammalia > Carnivora > Felidae > Prionailurus > Prionailurus bengalensis. The sequence goes on from NC_057355.1 coordinate 102,948,325, forward strand.
GCAATGGAAACAAAATATCCTTTCAGGCTGGCTTTTCTTAGCATGATTTCTTTGAGATTAATACAAACTGTTGTGTGTATCAATATTTTATTCCTTTTTGTTGCTGAATTGTGTACCATGGGATGAACGTACCATAGTTTGTTTTACCAGTTAGCCATTGAGGGACATTTGGGTAGTTTCTAGTGTGAGGCTATTAAGAATAAAGCTGCTATGAACAGAGATGTACAAGTTCCCGTGTGAAGTAAATTTTCATTTCTCTGGGTAAAGTGCCTAAGAGGGCAATTTATAGTAAGTTCATTTTAGTTTTGAAAGCAATTGCCAAATTATTTTCTAGAGTGGTGGTACCATTTTACATTCCCACAGCAATATGAGTGAGCCCGTTTCTGTGCATCCTCACCTACATTTGGTATTGTCAATATTGTGCATTTTAGCTGCTCTGATACGTGTGTAGTGTATCTCATTGTAGTCTTAATTTGAATTTCTCTAATGGCTAATGATATTGCACATCTTTTCATGTGTTTATTTGCCATCTGTATATCCTCTTAGTGAAGTGCATTTATGTCTTTTGCTCATTTTCTGATTGGACTGTATGTTTTATTTTTAATGCTGAGTTTAAGAGTTCTTTACATATATATTCTAGATACACCCAGTAACTATTTTTAATCAGCTGATATAGTGTTTAATTTGAGGGAGAAATGATGTCATGATGTCTCTATCTCATTGAACCACACTGATACTCCTCCCTCTTTAGAAAAACCATCTATATCAATTCCAATCCAGCTGTCTTCATCAAGGAACACTCTTGGGGGTGGGGGTGGGGGCAGGTTCCAACTCTAGACAAAACTTTTTATTTGCCATTAATCTGCTTCACACTCTTCTTTAAAAATTAAAGTGCCAGCTCTTCATCCTTCTTTCTCTAGGGTTTTTGTTATCAGAGCCACAAAAGCAGCTGAGATAATGTGGATATGGCAATTTTTCTGTTTGTTTTAACATCTTCCCCCAACTTTTCCACTTTCACTAGATGGGCGTCTTCTGCCCACTCATTTCTCTGCTTCCCCACAACCTTAGTTTCCCTCTGCTGTGGTTATGGCACTCACTTCTACGTGCCTATGAAGCTCACTTCCTCGGGTTAACAGATTCTGCTTCTGTGTCCAAATTCCATGTTTCTGGGAGAGAGATTGGGTCCCTGAATATTGGGGGCAGTTGTGCATCTCCAGTGCAGCTGTGGCCTGGGGAAGTGCAGGCAACTGGTATGGGGTAGGTGTCTGTTCTGGGGATCTGGCCTGTGCAGGTTTTCTGAAACTAAGGAGGTCTGAGTAGAAAATTACTGTCATTTTTATTACAAGGACCAGAGGGAAAAGAAAGTCAGAGAGGTTAAGTGGTTCCCAGAGCCATGTAGCTCCAGTAGAGGAAGTAGAGGCAGGACAGAAACCCTAAACCTATCAGGCTCCAATGCTTGCACTGTGTCGACTATGCTAACCATCCACCAACATGGTTCCTGCCCTCGAAAACCTGGGTCTCTTAGTGAGATTAACAAGTATGCAGTAACAGTAGAAACACATGAATTCCAATACAGAAATATACCAGGAGAAAACAGAAAACAGAGATCTATTAAATGAAATACAATTTATAATTAAAAGAACAATAGCATTATTCCTTTCTTAATGAGTTTTCTAGTAGTTTAACTCTATACTTATTTTATTATCCTCCTCATCAAAATACTTTACTGTGTTTATGAGCCCTTGGGTGACGTGGTTCACTGACACAGAGTTAATTCCGTAAAGTGATAGAAAAAACCAGAATGGCACAAATCCCTGTAAATAAGATACATGCTTTTATGCAATTTTTGCCCTTTAATCAGCTTTAACTAACTTTCTAATGTTAAATCAATGCTATATTCTTAGGATTAAGTCAATAGGATAACTAAATTGTATCTTTTTTTTATACACTATGGGATCCAGCCTACTAAAATTTTTAGGAGTTTTCATCCATGTTCATCAGTGAGATTTGGTTTATGATTTGCCTTCTAGAACTAACTTTGTCAGATTTTGATATTAAGATTATGACAGCTGCTATATTCAATAATTTCTATAAGATTGGAATTTTTGCTTGACTGTTGATAGAATTTGTTTCTAAATTCATCTAGCCTGTAGTTTCTTTATAAGAAGAATTTTTAAATATTTTGAGAGAGAGAGAGAAAGCATGTGCAAGCAGGGGAAGGGCAGAGAGAGAGAGAGAGAGAGAATCCCAAGCAGGTTCCACACTGTCAGCACAGAGCCCGACATGGGTCTTGAATCCACAAATGGTGAGATCATGACCTGAGCTGAAATCAAGACTTGGATGCTAAACCAACTGAGCCACCCAGGCGCCCCAAATACAGCCTAAATTTCTAAAATTGGTTACAGACTATTCAGATATTTTCTTCAAATGAGTTTTTTTTAAATAACAACTTCATAGAGACATGCCATACAGTCGCCCACTTAAAAGCATACAATTCAGTGGTTTCTAGTAAATCAGAGTTTTACAAACACTGCCACTATCCAATTCCAGAACATTTTCATCACTCCAAAAAGAAACCCTGCAACCATTAGCAGCCACTTACCCTTTCCTCTTAGTCCCCAACCCTAGGCAACCACCCAAACACTTTCTCTCCATAGAGAGAAACTGCCTATTCTGCACATTTCATATAAATGGAATCATATAGCATATGGTCTTTTGTGACTGGCTTCTTATAATATTTTCATGTTTCATCCATGTTGCAACATGTAGCAGTACTCCATTTTTTTTATTGCCAAAATTTTCATTGTATGGATATACCACCTTTGGTTTGTCCATGCATCACTTGATGGACATTTGAGATGTTTTTACTTTTTGGCTGTTGTAAGTAATAGTGCTCTGAGCATTTATGTACAAGTTTTTGTGTGGACATATGTTTTCATTACTCTTGGGACTTATACCTAGTTGTGGAAATGCTGGGTCATAACTCTATTTGTTTATAATTTTAGAGAGAGAGGGGCACGTGGGTGGCTCAGTCTGTTAAGTGTCCGGCTTTGGCTCAGGTCATGATCTCACGGTTTGTGGGTTCAAGCCCTGTGTTGTGCTCTGTGCTGACAACTCAGAGCCTGGAACCTACTTTGGATTCTCTGTCTCCCTCTCTCTGCCCCTCCCCTGCTCGCACTCTGTCTCTCAAAAATAAATAAACATTAAAAAATTTTTTTAAAATATAATTTGAGAGAGAGTGAGCAAGCAGGAGTGGGGCAGAGAGAGAGAGAATCCCAAGCAGACTCCAAGCTCAGCACAGAGCCTGACATGGGGCTTGATCCCACAACACTGGGATCATGACCTGAGCCTAAATCAAGAGTCAAACACTCAGCTGACTGAACTGCCAAACTACCATTATATGTTCCTATGTTCCACTATCTGAGGGTTCCAATTTCCCCACATCCTCCTCACCAACACTTGTTATTGTACATCTTTTTCATTATAGCCATCTTAGTTGGGGGTGAAGTGATATCTCTCTGTAGTTTTTTCATTTTCCTGATGGCAAAAGATATTGAGCACCTTTTCATGTTATAGGCCATTTGTGTACTGTCTTTAGAGAAATGTCTGTTCGAGTCCTTTGACCATTTTTAAATTAGGTTGTCCTTTAATTATTGAGTTTTAAGAGTTGTTTACATATTCTCATTTTTTTAAATGTTTATTTGAGAGAGAGAGAGCGCGCATGAACTGCGGAGGGGCAGAGAGAAAGGGAGAAACAGAGTCTAAAGCAGGTTCCAGGCTCTGAGCTGTCAGCATAGAGCCGACGCAGGGCTTGAACCCACGAACTGGAAGATCATGACCTGAGCAGAAGTCAGACGCTTAACCAAGTCACTGAGACATCCCAGAGTTGTTTATGTATTGTAGATGCAAGTCCCTTAGCAGATACGATTTGCAAAAAAAATTTCCCATTCTGTGGCTTTTTTCACGTTCTTGATAAGTGTTTTTGAAGCAGTTTTAATTTTGATGATGTTGCCTTCGTCTATTTTTGTTTGCTTGTTTCCTTATATTCAAATTCCAGTTAGCTAACATACAGCGTTATATTAGTTTCAGGTGTACAATATAGTGATTCAACACTTCCACACATCATCCACTGCTCATCACAAGTGCACTGCTTAATCCCCATCACCTATTTCACCTCCCCCCCCCCGCCCACATATTTCTGTTGTTGCTTGTGTTCCTGGTTTATATCTAAGAAATCATTGTTTAATCCAAGGTCACAAAGATTTACACTTGTTTCCTTCTAAGAATTTTATAATTTTTAGCTCTTACATTTAGGTCTTGATCCATTTGGAATTAAATTTGTTTTAAGTTTATTTATTTTGAGAGGCAGGGGGGGGCAGAGAGAAGGGGTGAGAGAGAATCGCAAGCAAGTTCCATGCTCAGCCTGACGTGGGGCTCGATCTCACAACCATGAGATCATGACCTGGGCTGAAAACCAGAGTTGGATGCTTAACCAGTTGAGCCACTCAGGTGCCCTGGAATTAATTATTTTTAATGGTTTTTTATCTTTAAGAGAGAAAGCAAGTGAGAGAGGACAGAGAAAGGGGGACAGAGTATCTGAAGTGGGCTTCGAGCTGACAGAGAGCCTGACACAGGGCCTGAACCCACAAACCACAAGGTCATGACCCAAGCCGAAGTTAGACGCTCAACTGACTGAGCCACCCAGGTGCCCCTGGAATTAATTTTTTTATACGGTGTGAAATAGGGGTTCAATTTCATTCTTTTCAATTTCATCCAATTGTCCTAGCATCATTTATGGAAAAGACTATCCTTTTCCCATTGAATTGTCCTGGCAATCTTGTAAAAAATCAATTGACTATAAATGTGAGAGTTTATTTTCTAGACCCTCAATTCCATTGCATTGATCTATAGGTCTATTCTTATGCCATGTTGTAGCTTTGTATTGTTTTGAAATTGTGAAGTGTGAATCCTCTTTTTTTTTTTTTTCCCCAAAATTATTTTGGCTATTTTGGGCTCCTTGAATTTCCATATGAATTTTAGGATCAGCTTGGCATTTTCTGCAAAAAAACGCCAGCTGGAATTTTAAGGAAAGCATTGAATCTGTAGATCATTTTGGGAGTATTGCTATTTTAATAATGCAATGTTAAATCTTTTGGCCCATAAACACAGGAGGTCTTTGCATTTATTTAGGTCTTCTCTTATGTCTTTCAACAATGTTTTGTAGGTTAGAGTATAAGTTTTGCACTTATTTGTTAAATTTATTCCTAAGTATTTTAGACTTTTGATGTCTTCAGTCAGTTTTAATAAGCTCCGCTTTTGTAGGTATTCATTTCATCAAAATTTTCCAATTTATTGTCATAAAGTTATTTAGAATAGTCTTGAATTAGTGCTCAACCAGAGAAATAGAAGCAGCAGGAGAAATTAAAAGATTTATTGCAAGGAATTCATTCACACATTGTGGAGGCTGGAAGACAAAGTGTGAAACCCCAGATCCACAGGGTAGACCTCCAAGAAGGGCAGGCAAGAAATCTGGCTTGAGCCGAAACTGCTGTCTACAGGTATAACTTCTCCCTCAGGAAAGCCTCAGTTCTGCTTTTTAGTCTTTCAAATGATTGAATCAAGCCCGCCCATATTATCTTGGATCATCTTACTTCAAGTCACCAGATTATGGAATTTAATATAATCTATAATATACTTTCATAGGTTATACTAATATACTAACATAGGTTAGTGTTTCATTGAATAACTGGCAACCGTGGCTAAGCCAATTGACAAATAAAACTGATTGTGATAGGCCTATGAAAAATCTGTACCATCTGTAGTTAATAAATTCCTCTTCATTCCTAGTATCACTTATCTGTGCTTTTCATCATGATTAATCTTGCCAAGTATTTTTCTAACTTGCGTCTTTCAAAGAACCAACTTTTGGCTGATTCCATTATGTTTATTTTCAATTCCATCACTTTTTGCCTCTTATGATACAGTTCCAGAGAAGGGAGAAATTGGTATCAACCATTAGTCCATTCCAGCAAAAGGCCACACTTAAAATTTTAGGCTTAAGTTTTTTTCTTTTTTTTTTTTTTTAAACACTTCTTGGGATCTATGTGAAAGAAAAGCACATGCACAGAAAAAAGCCTAATGACATATCAAAATGTTAAGGGGTTATCTCTGGGTATTAGGATTGGGGATGATGTTTTTCCCCATTCTTCCTGTATTTAATATGTACTTTTATAGTAATGTGTACATATGTATAATTGCTATGTTATACACCTGAAACTAATATAATACTGTGTCAGCTGTACTTCAACTAAAAAAGTATTATTTCTAATTAAATGTGATGCAGGACTATTTTATTTTTTAATGTAGGTTTCTTGATTGATCCTAGATTGGGGCGGGAGAGGCTAAATGGTACTTTGGGGGAAATTTTAATACGAAATGCATGTTAGGCAATAATATTCTTCTCTTAAATTTCTGTGGCATAATAATGATATTGTGGTTATGTAGAAGTATGTCTATGTAGAAGTACTGAGGGGTAAAATGTCATGATGCATATTTCAAATGACTTGAGAAAAACACTATTTATAAAGCATGTATAGCAAAATGTCAATAAGTCAATCTAGATAAAGGGTGTATGTATGTTCACTATACTACTTGAAATTTTCCAAAATAAAAATGGGAGAAAATTATATACTTCTATAATAAAGCAGTTGGAGGACAACAAAGGCCCATAAGAAACCAGTCACTGATGAAGATACTTTCTACATGGATGGATCTCATCCTTTTGTCTCCAGGGATCTGTTCCATGTTAATGCTAGTGGCTCACCACAGGCTGCTGCACCGACCAGAGAGGCTGTAGAGTACCACAGCCCCCAGAGTTGGCAGGCCTAACTCAGTGCTCACTAACTTGCTCTCTGGAATAATCAGATGATGCCCTTTTGATGACTGTGAAGTATTAAAATTACCTCCTTTTTGAAAAGTCTTTACTACCAGTGAATGAAATTAAGCAAGTGGCAATATTCAACAGCACAGAATAAGCTCAGAATGGGCAATATTACTGACATCATGATGGTGGCTAATATATTCATTTATTTCTGTTTCCACTTTCCCACCATTAAGCATTAATTCTCTGGAAAAGCAGTTGTTTTTTTTTTTTTTTAGGGTTTAATCATACACAGCAAAGGAATAAGGATAAGGTCTTGGTTTCAAAGTTCTGATTTATGAGTTAAACCAAGTCAATACAAAAATGTTCCTGTGCTTGCTATGGAATATACAAAAATGCTCCTTCAACCAAATAAAACTAGGGGACTAAAAACACTTTTTGCAAATCCGTGGTATTATCAGGTTCCTATAGATCTACAATATAACACTGAAGGATTATATCCTATGTACAATAAGCAAGTTGAGGAAATAACAATACATGTCTACTAACACCCTTTCCAAAGTATTATAAATAAACTTTTACTTCAGGATCTTGAAATAAAAATTCATACAGTATTCACAATGAAACCCAAAGATAAAGCAAGATGAAATAGTCAACAGCATGATTAAGAATGCTAACATTTGGGGCACCTGGGTGGCTCAGTCGGTTGGGCGTCCGACTTTGGCTCAGGTCATGGTATCGCGATTTGTCACGCGATTTGTGAGTTCGAGCCCCGCGTTGGGCTCTGTGCTGACAGGAGCCTGGAGCCTGATTCAGATTCTGTGTCTCCCCCTCTCTCTGCCCCTCCCATGCTCTTGCTCTGTGTTTCTCTATAATAAATAAACATTAAAAAAAAAAAATAGCTGACATTTATAGAAAACATTACTATGTACCAGGAATTAAGTGCTTTTATCTCATTTAATTCTCATTAACAATGCTATGAAGTAAAATTATTAAAACCATTTTACAGATGAGTGGTCAAAGGCTAGAAATTTGCCCAAGGTTCATTCAGCTGGTATATACCATAGCGGGTCTTCAGACCCAAGTAATTTGGCTTTGAAATCTGTGCTCCTAACCATTGTGCTATAATATCTCTCTATACCAGCCACTAATTAAAACATCAGAAATGTATTCCTTCCTAACCTTGGTCATCGTGAGATGAGTATCTTTGGCTTCTACATATCTAAATTTTCAACATATTATATTCCTTCCAACATATAAAACCATTCTCATCCTGAGCCACCTGATTTTATTTTACTACAACCCGCCCCTGACTCTGCCAAGCCCACCCCTGTATTCTGCCCTCATTAAGCGGCTGCATTTGCATTAAGCTCTGCCTAGAATAATAACAAAAAATGTATGAAATATTTAAATCTTATTTGTTCAAGATAAAAGGAGTTAAACACTTTCCCTCTTTACTCTCATATCAAGGCTTCGAAGACTTGCTCAGGAAAATACTGCTGATGTTGATAATCAGAGGATCTTACCAGGGGCACATTATGCCCCGGGATGAAAAACTTTCAAAACTGTCCTCCATCTTCTCTTCTGTGTGTTATGATGTGTAGCAGGATGGGGGTGATGGTAGAAATTATGGTAATAAATGTAAACTATGTTTTCTAGAAACATTTTCATTTCATGGAAAAATGATAAGACCACAGCAAACTATGGGGTGCCTGGGTGGCTCAGTAGGTTAAGGCTCTGACTTCGGCTCAGGTCATGGTCTCACGGTTTGTGAGTTCAAGCCCCGCATCAGGCTCTGCGCTGACAGCGGAGAGCCAGGAGCCTATTTCAGATTCTGTGCCTCCCTATGTCTCTCTCTGCCCTCCCTCCCTTGCTCACACTCTGTCTCTCTCTCAAAAATAATAAACATTAAAAAAAAAAAAAAGACCACAGCAAACTAAATTTGGAAATGTGAAAGTCTTATTTTTTTAAAAACCAGGCTATACAAAGACAACTGAAAGCCATACATGAAGAAATTTCCAAAACAGACAAATGAAAAAAATCACACCTACAAAATTATTTACATGTTGAGGGCCCATATTAAAAAACATGGTCCCCAGTCCAATATAGACATAGAGAAACAGTCTACGGTAACACACCTGGAAGAGGATTTCTGTAGTACTTCCCAGTATACGACACAAACCAAATGAGGAAACCTCGTGAAGGTACTTCAATGTTCAGAGGTTTTAAGACCTTGGCTTTGATGATTTTGAAGGTACGAAACAAAATCAAACTGGCTTCCACTGTGACATGCCAGTGGCTTCAAGTCAGTGCCTACAATCATAATGCTTCTGAATGGCCTTCTATTTGGGAGCAGAGCAATCTGTAGGCATGAAAGTTTTTACACACTCCCTGTTACTATATTACCTTAATAAAGACAAAACGTTGTCATTAAACTCTTTTAAAAATATATAACGAATTTTCTAAAGATAACATTTTTTTTAAGTCCAGATTCATCAATGATGAGTAAAAAATCTATGACTTCCCTAAGGTCATTTCCTTAACTCTGTCTATTCCTGCTTAAATGCAAAAGCTGATAGTTTCTGATTGGTAGACAGATCTAAAGGTTTTTGCTTTTTTGGCAAATTCAGATTCTCCTTTGCTTTTTCTTTCTGGTTTTCAGTTTCATGACTTTCATCAATCACACGTTTTCGCTTCTTTGCTTCAGCTCCATCACTTGTAGTACCTCCTTTGGCCTTGGTAGCCCATGCCTTTGTAAAAATATGGGAGAAAAGATTTTTAGGCAATAACAAAGAACTAGGAAGGAAATGATTTCCTCACTTTTTTAGGTAACAATCCTGTATATAAAAAGCAGCATTAAAAAAAAAAAAGCAGGGGCGTCTGGGTGGCTCAGTCTCCACCACCTCATGCTCTGTCTCTCTCTCAAAAATAAACATTAAAAAAATTTTTTTTAATTAAAAAAATGCATAATTAGTACTTGAATTGTTAAGCTAATCATTAAAGATTCTCATTGTTAACAAATGTCTTATTAATTGCAGAGCAGGTTAAAAAATTTATGTCTACCTCTGTACTATTTCAACCTAAACTCTGCTTATATTTAACCATATTAAGTGCAAAATATATAACTGCAGGTACTTTTTTTAAAAATGAAACTTTTTATTTTGAGATTTTTCATATGCAGTTGTAGGAAATAATACAGAAGGATCTCGTGTACTCTTTTCCCAGTTTCCCCCAATCATAGCATCTTCCAAAGCTAATATATCACAACCGGGGTACTGACATCAATACAATCCTCCCATTTTTACTTCTACTCATTTGTGTGTATGTGTGTATGCATATTTAATTCCCATGTAGGCTCCACATTCAAGATACAAAACAGTACCATCACCACAAGGATCCCTCATGTTGTTCCTCCAACCTACAATTCTCATCCAGGCCCCAACTCTTGGTAATTAGTTCTCTGTTCTTCATCCCTATCACTCTGTCATTTCAGGAATGACATTTCAGATACTCTTTTGGGGCTGGCTTTATTCAATAAGCACAAGAACCTTAAAAAGTTCAGTCATTTCCATCTGTCTCCTAAATCTTTTTTTTTTTTTTTTTTTTTTTTTAATTAGAGAGAGAGAGAGCAAGAGTATGTGCATGAGGTGGGGAGAGGGGCAGAGGGACAGACACAGAATCTCAATCCCAATGCAGGGCTCGATCTCACAACCCTGGGATAATGACCTGAGCCAAGATAAATATTGGACGCTCAACTGACTGAGTCACTTAAATCTATTTTAATATGTAATAGTTCCTCCTTCTTTCACTTTATTTCCTTTCCATTTATTTACTATAGAAAAGAGACCCTTTGGAGCTGTAGATTTTCTCACATTAACAGACTGGATTAAGGTTTAACTTAAAAATACTGATTACATTTTCAAGTATTCAAAAACACAATCACATTTTTTACTGCATAAGATCATTTAGATACCATTTATCTAATTCTTTATTATCCTTTTATAAAGTCTTACAAAAAATGAGAAATACAAAGTTGCCAATGAGATTCTAAATAGGCTTGAGGTGGTTGGACCAGTTTCTAGCTTCCTCATTTTGTAATAGCTTTATTCTTAAAATTCAGTTTATCAAGGCAAGTATCGATTTCACCAGGTGAATACTGCATGCCCATGCCGCATACTGCATCCCTGGGGAAATGATATCTGAGGATTTAATTGATATACCACACACATTCCTTCCCCTTGCAACAGAAAGCTGCTCCTAGCCCTCCCTCATAAGGCAGAAATTTATACAAGGGGCAATAAGGTACAAGCCATCTGTCCTAATTTCCACATGAAAGGCTAGAACAGAACACCAGGTCTTCCACTGCCCGAAAAGCAGTACTCTCACTTTGACTTTGTTTTTGTTTTTTTGTTTTTTGTTGTTTTTTTTTTTAAATTTTTTTTTTCAACGTTTATTTATTTTTGGGACAGAGAGAGACAGAGCATGAACGGGGGAGGGGCAGAGAGAGAGGGAGACACAGAATCAGAAACAGGCTCCAGGCTCTGAGCCATCAGCCCAGAGCCCGACGCGGGGCTCGAACTCACGGACCGCGAGACCATGACCTGGCTGAAGTCGGACGCTTAACCGACTGCCACACCCAGGCGCCCCATGTTTTTTTGTTTTTTAAAGTAAGCTCTATGCTCAATGTGGGCCTTGAACTCACAATCCTGAGATTAAGAGTCACATGCTCTATCGACTGAGCCAACCAGGTACCCCAGTATTCTCATTTTATATTCAGTGTGGAAGTAAATAGCATTTTAAAAAATTCTGCTTTTTAAAGAAATTTTTTAAGTTTATTTATTTATTTTGAGGGAGAGGTAAAGAGAGAGAGTGCAAGCAGGGAAGGGGCAGAGAGAGAGAATCCCAAGTACCCTAAGGTAGTAGTCCAAACATGTATATTTAATTTCATTTTTACTTCTTAATTTTATTTGCTTTTGATTTGTAAGTAATGTACTTTTTCTTGGGGTATCCTCCTAACTTACAACATGCAGGAACTTATACAGATATAAACAGTACATATGCCCCAAATTTAACCATTAGCACTAATAACTATTACACATCCATATGTTTAGAACATTTCAGTTAATTTCCTCTCCACCAAGAGTTTACCAGAATATATGCAATTTCCAGAACAGAAAAAGGCATTTTCTATAAGAATTTTTAAGACCTAGGGGGCACCTGGGTGACTTAGTCGGTTAAGTGACCAACTTTCGGTTTTGGCTCAGATCATGATCTCATGGGTTCATGAGTTCAGGTCCACATCAGGCTCTGCGCTGACAGTGCTGGGCCTCCTTGGGATTCTCTCTCTCTGCCCTTCCCTGCTTGTGCTCGCTCTCTCTCTTTCTCAAAATAAATAAACAAATTTGAAAAAAACAAAAACAAAAACAAAACCCCTGGGAATTTACTAAGATCTCAATCTCAGCAAAATTATTCTTACCTTCCTTTCTTCAGGTGACAATACTCTAAATCGAATCATTCCTTCTTTTATTATGTCTGCTTCATCTGAAAAGTCAGGATTGTCAGACAAAATATTACTTCTGTTTTCTTCCAGCCACATCTGGAACCCAGTCTTTGGCCTAAAATAGCAATTATTGAAAAAATTTCATACTTAAGACACAGTTTAAAGTGCTTTATGATTTTTCAGGTTAGTAATTAACCATTAGTCTTTGCATACCTATATATACTAAGAAAGACACAATTAATTACACTTATTAATATTCATACTACATATTATTTAAAACTGCTTGAAGACCATGGAAATAATGAACTGAAAAACCCCTTGTAAGATCAATTCAAAGGGTTTACTCACATATGTATTTTCCAAGTGGAGCAACCATGAACTCTGCACTTTCAGCTCCTTTTTGGAATGCTGACAGGCTCAAGGTCTCCAGTTTCACTCAGCCCCTCTGGCCCAGTAAAATTCTTCCAATCCTTGGTGGGTTCCTTCTCCATTTCCAAAACCAGCTATCTTTAATTTTTACTTTTCTCAAGCTCCTATCCCATCCCCTCACCATTGCTCTCACAGATGACCTGGGCGTGTATGTCCTTTCTCATATAATTATTATGTAAAGCATACACACAGCATACTTATCAATTTCATTAGACTTGACTTTTTTTTTATGTTTATTTATTTTTGACAGACAGAGACAGACCCTGAGTGGAGGAGGGGCAGAGAGTGGGGGAGTCACAAAATCTAAAGCAGGCTCCAGGCTCTGAGCTGTCAGCACGAGCCCAATGTGGGGCTCAAGTCACAAACTATGAGATCATGACCTGAGCCAAAGTCAGATGCCTAACTGACTGAGCCACTCAGATGCCCCTAGACTTTGCTTTTGACACAAATTATCTTTAGGTCACAAGTGAAGATTTAATGCAAACATTTAATATTTACTGAGCACTTACTATCTGCTAGGCATTGTTCTAAATACTTTGTGTGTATTACCTCATTTCATCTATCATAACCCTATGAGGGTAGGTGCAATTACTATCTCTATTCCATAGAGGAGGAAATCAAGGCTCAGAAATGTGAGATAACTTAGGGGCGCCTGGGTGGCTTAGTTGGTTAAGTGTCTGACTTCAGCTCAGGTCATGATTTCACGGTTTGTGGGTTTGAGCCCTGTGTTAGGCTCTGTGCTGACAGCTCAGAGCCTGGAGCCTGCTTTGGATTTTGTCTCCCTCTCTCTCTGCCCACCCCTGCTTGGGCTCCATCTCTCTCTCTCAAAAATGAATAAATATTAAACAAATTAAAAAAAAAAAAGAAAAGAAATGTGAAATAACTTACTCTAGGTCGCACAGATAGCCAAAGGCAGACCTGGGATTTAATACCTTGGCAGTTTGACTGCAGAGTCCCCATACTTCACACAGCAGCTGTACTGGCCCTTACTACACTGTAACCAAATGGATCTTGAATAACAAATTTAAATATACAGCAAAAATTAGTGGCAAAAATACCAGAGGAAAATGTTTATGATAAAATTTTATTTTACTTATTTTTAAACATTTATTTATAAAGTTTATTTTTGAGAGTGACAGAGTGCGAGCAGGGGAGGTGCAGAGAGAGGGAGACACAGAATCTGAAACAGGCTCCAAGCGCTGAGCTGTCAGCACACAGTCCCAGGCAGGGCTCGAACCCATGAGCAGCGAGATAATGACCTGAACTGAAGTCGGACACTCAACCGACTGAGCCACCCAGGCACCCCTATGATAAAATTTTAAATGGAAACAAAACCACAGGCTGTAACATTCCATCTCTGATGCAGAGCCCACTAAATGTAGAATCTTAATTTTTTTTTTTAACATTTATTTATTTTTGAGACAGAGAGAGACAGAGCATGAATGGGGGGAGGGCCAGAGAGAGAGGGAGACACAGAATCTGAAGCAGGCTCCAGGTTCTGAGCTGTCGGCACAGAGCCTGATGCGGGGCTCGAACTCACGGACCGTGAGATTGTGACCTGAGCGAAGTCGGACGCTCAACCAACTGAGCCACCCAGGCGCCCCAAGAATCTTAATTTTAATAAAAAAGATTTAAAAAATTATCTTTATGAGTAATTGAGGGATTTTTGTCTAAATTTTTTAATTTTTAGAAAAACAAGCTATAAAAAATATTACTAGCATTGCCTAATTTGTGGAAATATACAAATTTCAAGTAATCTTAATATAATTCTACTTCCAGAAAAATAATAGAACAAATCAAAACAAATGGAAAACATATTTCTTGAATTTCCTGAAATTAATAAACATTCATTTTAATCAAACTTGAAGCAATGTCACAAATCTAGCTAACAGCAGGCAATCTCCCTGCCCCTAAACAGCTGTTTTTCTTTTTTTTAATTTTTATTTTTTAACGTTTTATTTATTTTTGAGACAGGGAGAGACAGAGCATGAACAGGGGAGGGTCAGAGAGAGGGTGACACAGAATCTGAAACAGGCTCCAGGCTCTGAGCTGTCAGCACAGAGCCTGACGCAGGGCTCGAACTCATGGACCGTGAGATCATGACCTGAGCTGAAGTCGGCCGCTCAACCGACTGAGCCACCCAGGCGCCCCTAAACAGCTGTTTTTCAACGTTTATTTATTTTTGGGACAGAGAGAGACAGAGCATGAACGGGGGAGGGGCAGAGAGAGAGGGAGACACAGAGTCGGAAACAGGCTCCAGGCTCTGAGCCATCAGCCCAGAGCCCGACGCGGGGCTCGAACTCACGGACCGCGAGATCGTGACCTGGCTGAAGTCGGACGCTTAACCGACTGCGCCACCCAGGCGCCCCAACAGCTGTTTTTCAAAAGAAAAACAAAATTGAACATTTCTCTTCTGATTCAGTATATCAATACTCATGACAAAATATTTGGTTAAACAGTTATAACTCCTTAATGACATTCCAATTAAATAAGTTTTCTGTATTGAAAGTACAAAAAATTGAATCTTCTTAAATAAAACCTTCACTGCTTAATACCTAATTTGAATTCAGGGCAAAACAGAAAAAATAAAAACCAAAGCTACCCCTCAAATTAAACTGGTTAACATGAGGGATGCCTGCTAGCTCAATCGGTAAAGCATATGGCTCTTGATATCGGGGCTAGGAGTTCGAGCCCCACGTTGGGTGCAGAGATTACTTAAAAATAGACTCTTTAAAAAAGTAGATAGATAAATAAACTGGTTAACAGGAGATACTCAATGATAAAAATGAAATGGTGACTTTTTCTTTTTAACTGAGGCATTAAAGTTTTTTAAAAAATGTTTATTTTTGAGAGAGAGAGTGCAAGTATGGGAGGGGCAGAGAGAGAGGGAGACACAGAATCCGAAGCAGGCTTCAGGCTCCAAACTGTCAGCACAGAGCCCAATGCAAGGCTTGAACCCATGAATGGTGAGATCATGACCTGAGCCAAAGTCTGATGCTTAACCTACTGAGCCACCCAGGCACTCCTTAACTGATGCATTTTAAATAAACCCAGCATTTAGATCACGAAATGTAACATATTGCACTGGCAAACAAATAGGATATAGGCAAATAGGAACTCATATTGCTGGAGGTATAGAAAATGATACAAGATTAATGGAGAAAAATTTGGCAATGTCTATTGGAATTACAAGTGCACATTAACTTGAATCATACAGATATCCATCTTACGGCTATATGTATATGTGAGAAATGACATTCATATAAAGTAATTCATTGCAGTACTACTTGTACTATAGCAAAAGACCAGCAATCACCTTCTGTCCACCAGTAGAGAACTGAATAAATTATGGCATATCCATTCAATGGATATAAAAAGATTAAATAAACTGTGTAGTAATATGAGATGATCTGCAAAAGCTGCTATGTGAAAAAATAGTAATGTACAGAACAATGTGTATGCTACCGTTTCTGTTAAAATAAACATAAATACAAGTGTTTGAACACTTACAGAACAATTCTGGAGGGCTATGTAAGAAATTTGTTGTAGTGACTATTTGTAAAGAGGGGAACTGAGTGGATATGGAAGATATTCTTTATCAGACTTTCTTTTGTATCCTTTCACTGCTTCTCCCACTTAACTATATTTATCTTAAAACAAAAGAAGAATTATAAAATATATGTTTTAAATTTTAATTTAAAACAATTTAAAGCACAATACAATTTATTTTATTTTATTTTTAAATTTTTTTTACGTTTATTTTGAGAGACAGCGTGAGATAGAGCATGAGCATGGGAGGGGCAGAGGGAAGAGGAGACACAGAATCTGAAGCAGGCTTCAGGCTCCGAGCTATCAGCACAGAGCCCGATGCGGGGCTCGAACCCACCAACTGTGAGATCATGACCTGAGCCGAAGTACAACGCCCAACCAACTGAGCCACCCAGGCACCCCGTAAAACATAGTACAATTTAAAACACATATATAACTTATCAGAGCATACTTAAGTATTAAGTAGACATTAACCAATATTTATGGCCTCCTTAAAGTTATGTATTCAGGGATGCCTGGGTGGCTCAGTCAGTTAAGCATCCAATTCTTGATCTCAGTTCAAGTCATGATCTCATGGTTATGAGATTGAGCCCCGTGTTGGGCTCTGTGCTGGGCAAGAAGCCCGCTTAAGATTCTCCCTCCCTCAGGGGCGCCTGGGTGGCGCAGTCGGTTAAGCGTCCGACTTCAGTCAGGTCACGATCTTGCGGTCCGTGAGTTCGAGCCCCGCGTCGGGCTCTGGGCTGATGGCTCAGAGCCTGGAGCCTGTTTCCGATTCTGTGTCTCCCTCTCTCTCTGCCCTTCCCCCGTTCATGCTCTGTCTCTCTCTGTCCCAAAAATAAATAAACGTTGAAAAAAAAAAAAAAATTTAAAAAAAAAAAAAAAAAAGAAAAAGATTCTCCCTCCCTCAGGGCACCTGGGTGGCTCAGTTGGTTAAGCATCAGATTTCAGCTCAGATCATGATTTCACATTTTCTGAGTTCAAGCCCTGCATCGGGCTCTGTACTGAGAGCTCAGAACCTGGAGCCTGCTCTGGATTCTGTGTCTCCCTTTCTCTCTCTGTCCCTCCCCTGTTCTCTTGCATGCTCTCTCTCTCTCTCTCCCAAAAATAAATATTTAAAAAAAAAAAAAAATATTCTCCCTCCCTCCCTCTCTCTGCCCTTCCCATGCTCTCTCTCAAAATAAATAAATATTAAAAAGAAAGTTATGTGTTCAGAATGTCCACCACCAGTGCCAATGTATTATTTGTAACAGTGAACAAGACAGTCGCATAATTTTGTATTGCTGTTTCTGTATGTCTTTTATTGGAATACTGAATCTTGAGAATAATAAATTTATCTATGTACTAACCTTTGACTTTCAGTGTTTTGAGGACATGGAGCTGGGCTTTCAGATGATGAATTTTTAGGATTTTCTTCATTCGCATCCTCATTCTTATCAGCTTGGGAAGTTCTTTTCTGGAAATAGGATGCTGCAGATGCCTGTAAAAACAAACATAATGAATACTGCAACAAAAATCTAGTACAATTTTATACACTACAATCAAGTTTTGAAAAATGTGGAAAAATATTTATAATTATTTAGTATTCTTATACCAACATGTGAAGTCCTGAAGTTCTCAGTTGAATATAAACATGCCTATAGACATAAAACCCAAAATAACTATTACTTCAAATTCCATGTTTCCTAAATGAATAAAATTATATAAAATGGAAAAGATAAAAGATCTATTATACTAATGACAAATGTGAGGTGAAATACCAAATCTGGGATGAAATCTAGAAGGCAAAATCAGAATACGGAAGAAGGAAAGATTGGGGCCGTCATCATCATTAAAAAAAAGATATGCGTCAGAATCATCTGGGAAATTTTTTTAAAAGCCAGACAAACGCCTGAGTCTTTGAGGCCTGAGTATACACAGTAAAACCTTGGATTGTGAGTAACTTGTTCTCCAAATGTTTCACAAAATTACCACACATTTCTAACAAATTTTAACTTGATAAATAAGCAATGTCTTGCAATACAAGTAGTATGTTACACCATGATCACAACTGAGCCAATGTTTTTCTCTCTCTCACTGGCTGCAAGATTGTGTGTGATCATCTCACGTGCTCAGATGCTCAGTCTCAGGCTGCAGTGTTTGGCAGAAATCAGTGATTTTTCAGAACATAGGAAGGTGCCCACAACTGGCACTAGTTTATTTTTTGTCACTTCAAAGCACCTGTGGACAGTCCTCCACTTTTCCATACAAGAGTAAGCTTAGGAATGCTTTGTTTCATTCTAGGCAGGCTGCCTGCAGATATAGACCCTTTCCCCTCCTGCCTTATTGATAGTTACATTAAATACAGTGTATGACAAAACTTTATTAATACTGTATGGTAGTCAACATTGTGCAAACGTATACAATGGCCCCCACGAAGAAAGAGATTCCACTGAGCCAACAGATAGCAGTGATTCCATTAATGATAGTGATAGCCGTCCTACACAATAACCCTCTACTCGTCTCCCTCACACCAGCCATGAAGGTTTTCAAAGGTAAGTGCAGGTTAATTTATTTTTCTTTATACTTTGTATTTTATTTATTATTTTGTATTACAGTACTGTAATCATTTTTATGTGAATGTTTTTGGGTTGTGGAATGAATCATCGGAGTTTCCATTATTTCTTATGGGGGAAATTCGCTTTCATATGCAAGTACTTTGGATTACAAGCATGTTTCCAGAACAAATTATGCTTACAAACCAAGGTTTTACTGTATATATTTTAAAAAGTGATTCTGAAGCAAAATCAGATTTGAGAACCACTACCCTCCCTAGGCAATCAATGATAAACAACTGGAGCCTCCTGCCCCATACCTGAAAGAGTGAACAAAAACTAAAGCAAGACAAACAGATCATGTGCTACTTGTTGCTGATATGGGTAGTTGAAATAGTACCTGCTTAGACTTTGGCTTTGGAACTAGAGGCTTTATAACTGGAGACTTTTCATTATTTGTAGCTCGACTGAGTGCAGATTTCTTGGATGATTTGTTCATATTGTCTAAAATATTAGTAGAACGTGCTGAATTCACTGAAATGGCTGGCTCTTTGGAATTGGCTGATACCTAAAGAGCAAACTACTATTAGCATTTTATGTTTAAAGAAGAAAAACCCCAAGAGATTCATTTTTCCTCTAAATTTCTGTTAAGTCTAGGGGCGCCTGGGTAGCTCAGTTGGTTGAGTGTCCAACTTTGGCTTAGGTCATGATCTCATGGCTCATGGGTCAAGTCCAAGGTTGGACTCCCTAGTGTCAGCACAGAGCCCGCTTCAGGTCCTCTGTCCTCTCTCTGCCCCTCCCCAACGCATGCACTCTCTCTCCCTCTCTCTCAAAAATAAACAAACATTAAAAAATGTATATTTAAGTGTCTTTTAAGTCTATATTGTGTCACATTTGGAATTGAATACATTTTGTATAATCCATATTAAGACTGACACACATATTAAATATAACACATCCCTAAGAAAAACAGGGACTATCATTCAAAACCATAGGTATTCAGAAGATAAGTCTTAGCCCAAGCATGAACTAGTGCTGCTTTCAACTGTTTTCACAAAGATCTGTTTCAATCTTTAATGTTTCCAAGTCTGAGGAGGGTCATTTGGTGGTTTGGAAATATTTCTCTGTATAAAAATGTACTTAAAAACATGTTAAGTTGGCACAAAAACAGACACATAGACCAATGGAATAGAATAGAAACCCCAGAACTAGACCCACAAACATATGGCCAACTCATCTTTGACAAAGCAGGAAAGAACATCCAATGGAAAAAAGACAGCCTCTTTAACAAATGGTGCTGGGAGAACTGGACAGCAACATGCAGAAGGTTGAAACTAGACCACTTTCTCACACCATTCACAAAAAGAAACTCAAAATGGATAAAGGACCTAAATGTGAGACAGGAAACCATCAAAACCTTAGAGGAGAAAGCAGGAAAAGACCTCTCTGACCTCAGCCGTAGCGATCTCTTACTCGACACATCCCCAAAGGCAAGGGAATTAAAAGCAAAAGTGAATTACTGGGACCTTATGAAGATAAAAAGCTTCTGCACAGCAAAGGAAACAACCAACAAAACTAAAAGGCAACCAACGGAATGGGAAAAGATATTCGCAAATGACATATCGGACAAAGGGCTAGTATCCAAAATCTATAAAGAGCTCACCAAACTCCACACCCGAAAAACAAATAACCCAGTGAAGAAATGGGCAGAAAACATGAATAGACACTTCTCTAAAGAAGACATCCGGATGGCCAACAGGCACATGAAAAGATGTTCAGCGTCGCTCCTTATCAGGGAAATACAAATCAAAACCACACTCAGGTATCACCTCACGCCAGTCAGAGTGGCCAAAATGAACAAATCAGGAGACTATAGATGCTGGAGAGGATGTGGAGAAACGGGAACCCTCTTGCTCTGTTGGTGGGAATGCAAATTGGTGCAGCTGCTCTGGAAAGCAGTGTGGAGGTTCCTCAGAAAATTGAAAATAGACCTACCCTATGACCCAGCAATAACACTGCTAGGAATTTATCCAAGGGATACAGGAGTACTGATGCATAGGGCCACTTGTACCCCAATGTTCATAGCAGCACTCTCAACAATAGCCAAATGATGGAAAGAGCCTAAATGTCCATCAACTGATGAATGGATAAAGAAATTGTGGTTTATATACACAATGGAATTCTACGTAGCAATGAGAAAAAATGAAATATGGCCTTTTGTAGCAACGTGGATGGAACTGGAGAGTGTGATGCTAAGTGAAATAAGCCATACAGAGAAAGACAGATACCATATGGTTTCACTCTTATGTGGATCCTGAGAAACTTAACAGGAACCCATGGGGGAGGGGAAGGAAAAAAAAAAAAAAAAAGAGGTTAGAGTGCGAGAGAGCCAAAGCATAAGAGACTGTTAAAAACTGAGAACAAACTGAGGGTTGATGGGGGGTGGGAGGGAGGAGAGGGTGGGTGATGGGTATTGAGGAGGGCACCTTTTGGGATTAGCACTGGGTGTTGTATGGAAACCTATTTGTCAATAAATTTCATAAAAAAAAAAAAAACATGTTAAGTATCACTGGAAAGAGTTTACCTTGAAGGGGTTTACTCGTCCTTGGTTGCTAGAGATAACTGCACCTTTCATAAGAAAGAAACCCTCACTTAATAGTGGTAAAACATAGAAGACTTCTGACTTCTGTAATAATAGGTCATTTTAATCTGTATTATATAAAAACAAATGTGCTTTGCAACTTTAGAATTAACAACTCTATATGACCTCCTATCTATTTTCCAAGACAAAATAAAAGTAAAAGCTATTAAATGGAAACTATCCCAACTTCTCACTATGAAATATATAAACCTGTATAGATCTATCCTTTTCTCCTGTTACCATGGAAGAATGGTGCCTTATTTTAGCTAAGGTTAATAATTCATCTACTTGTGCTCTAGATCCTATCCACTCCTGCTTTGTCAAGAAACTTGTCTTATCGACGGCTATTCCATCTTTGGACTTTTCGCTCTTCGTTGACTACTCAAGTTTCCTAACAAACAAAAACAAACCCTCTCAATTTCACATCACCTCTAGCCACCATTTATTTCTCCCTCGTCTATACAGTCAAATTCTCAAGAGTTGTCTACATGGTTATTCCCAGTTCCTCACTGCCCCTACATTCCAACATCCACAATTATACGGCATCCAGCCCTACTACCCTATAGAATTTGTTCTTGCTAAGGACTCAATAAACTCCATTTGGCCAAATCTGGTGGATAGTTTTCAGTCATCATCTTATTTGACCCCCTCAAAAGCATTCTACATAGCTAAGTGTTCTTTTCTTCTTGACACTGTCTCCTCCCCTTGACTTCTGAGATTCCCCATTCCCACCTCGTTCCTCTTTGATCTCATTCTCTTTTGATGGTTCCTCCTCCTTAACCTCCTGGGCCTAATGTTTAAATGTTGGGGATTCCCTCCCCTAACTGCAATTCTTTAATCTCAAATAAACTCTCATTTGACTCTTAAAAAAAAAAAAAAAAGTTGGGGATTCCCTAGGCCTAAACTCACTTTTCTTCTCACTTTATATCCTCATCTATGCCCAGGGTTTAAATTGCTATGGTTATGCCAATAATTTTCACTTTACATCTCCCTCCCAGACTACTTTTCTAAGCTCCTAACCAAAATATCCAATAGTAATTCATCATCATCTTATCAAAATCTGCATTTCCCTAGTGTTTTCTGACTCAGTAAGTGGTTCCATCATTCACTCATGTATTCAAGCTGGAAACTGAGTCTTTCTTTACACCCTAAACTTCCATACTCTCTACATCTTTTTCAGAAACACCTCTTCAATTCTTCTCATTCTTTAATTGGTCACCACCACCCTATCCAAGCCACTATTCAACGTCACTTTTGGAATTCCTCAGTAGTCTCCTTATTTGTATTCCTCCTCTGCCAGTGTGCCGTGCTATGCCTGCTTAAAGCCTACAACAGCCTCCCAGAGACCTTAGAATAAAGATCAAAAATCTTTACTGTGGCCTACATTATTTAGCTCTTGCCCATCACTACCAAACCACTCAGCACCACTTTCTCTCTGCCTGTGCTCTTCACACCACTCTTACAATCTTAGCACATGCTGTTCCTTAAGTCATACACTTTTCCTCTGCTTCTGCTCTCACCCACTTTTGCCTAGCTGACTCTTAATCATCCTGCAGGTCTCTGCTTTAAACATTTCGAGGCCTCCCTTGGGGTTCCCACCTATCTATCACCACAGACTAAAGCAAACTATTATATACTCCTCTGTACATGTTTTTACAGGTAAATTTTAAAAATCAAAGTAATTTATGTACATGGTTTAAAAAGTTGGGGAGTGCCTGGGTGGCTCGGTCGGTTTTAAGTGTCTGACTCTTGATTTTGGCTCAAGTCATGATCTTATGGCTCATGGATTCGAACCCCATGTCTGGCTCTATGCTAACAGCACAGAACCTACCTGGGATTCTCTCTCTCTCTGTGCTAACAGCATAGAACCTGCCTGGGATTTTCTGTCTCTCTCTCTCTCCAAAATAAATAAATAAACTTAAAAAAAAAAAAAAAAGTCAGTTGGTACTATATAAGATTTATGCAGGAATCAACCATGCATGTCTACTTGACTTTTGGTATCTCCCACCTAGTCAAAGATAATAGGCATTTAATAAATATTTGTAAAATGACCAGCTTCACAAACAAAATTTCTGATGAAAACAAACTTAGGATGGCAGAGTATGTGTGTGGGGTGGTTTAAGTACATATATCACTTTAAAAGACTACTTGAACAATTTTCCTGATATTACAAAATCACAAATATTTCTTACCTGACTTAACAGCTGGCACATCAGAGGAATTTGCATTTTTGGAAAATGGATTCTGTCCTATAAAATAATTAAGATAAAACAAAGCAGTGTAAATGGGGAGATAAAGTTCCTCTCTACAATCAACAATCAGCAAAGGTGTCTTGACACAGTACAGGTATTCAGTTTTCCTCAGCCAAGCAAAATGAGGAAAGCCACAAAATATTGCATTTCTCATCTTTAAATTGCTTTAAAAATGTATCTTACCATACTTATGTATTTCTGGTTTTTCTTCTTTATCATCAGCTTCTCCAGTATCCTCTTCATCTTCTTCAACTTGGTTTCTGAGCCTTAGCTGGCTCCACTCTGTAGCAGTATTACTGTAACTAAAAGACAATAATATTATTCAGTTAAGAGCTATGCAAAGACCAATTAAATTTTCAGAATAGTAAAGAATAATTTAAACAACTGATTATTTCTTACCCAGCATTCAGCCCTTTTCTGAAATCTTCTTCTTCTTCTTCTTCCACCTGGGTTGCTGCCAATTCTGCTGCCTTTTCCACAGCCAGTTCACTAAGTCTTTGGGCCAATATTAATCTCCGGGAACGAGAAGCATATTTAATGGCTAAATTCACAGCATTTTGAGTCATTAAATCAGCAAGTTCCACACAACGAAATTCCCGCTCCAGTTTACAAGAAAGCTAACCCAAAAAGGAAAAAAAAAAAAAAAAAAATCACATCAAGCAAAACTTTTAAAAAATAAGAGAATGATACTACTAGTATCTGAGAAAATACTGGTTTTCTAGATAATGTATCTCACTGATTCTAAGATGCATAGTTTTTACTCAGTTTAGCATCTCTGAAAGTAGGAAGCATCTTACAATTTATGGTGGGTCAGAGTTTGCGGCATTTTTTTGGCTTATATAAATAAAACAATGGTGCATTTTACAATCACTAGTAGCTTAGATTCAATGAAATAAGGCAGGTGATTTCAAGCTATTAATTACAAAGGAAGTAAGATTTTCCTTTAAAATTCAAATGTGGTTTTCTTAAACTCATTTTGCTGCCCACCCACCTTCATCCTGCCCTCATCAAATAGGGTAGCAAATTCAAAGAAGGAATAAATTATAAATGATTAATTAGTTATTATTTTTCCCAGAACTGGCACACAAATACTACAAGTGAATCTGGGGGCGGGGGGGGGGGGGGGGGGGGGGGGGGAGGCGGGAGGAGTAGATTTAGCCACTCATTTTTAAGTGTGATTGTCTATGATTTCCAATTACCAGAAATAGTTATACAACTTAACAAATAAACAACTTCCCTTTTTTTGGTGTATTTTTAAAAAAATTTTTTTAACGTTTATTTATTTTTGAGACAGAGACAGAGCACGAACGGGGGAGGGTCAGAGAGAGGGAGACACAGAATCCGAAACAGGCTCCAGGCTCTGAGCTGTCAGCACAGAGCTCAACGCGGGGCTCGAACTCACAGACCGCGAGATCATGACCTGAGCCGAAGTTGGCCGCTTAACCGACTGAGCCACCCGGGCGCCCCTTTTTTGGTGTATTTTAATAAAAATTTCAATAAAAAACAAAGGGCATTCATTAAATACCTTTGAATACACTTGATTACTTTTTTTTTATTAAAAAAATTTTTTTTTCAACGTTTATTTATTTTGGGGACAGAGAGAGACAGAGCATGAACGGGGGAGGGGCAGCGAGAGAGGGAGACACAGAATCGGAAACAGGTCCAGGCTCCGAGCCATCAGCCCAGAGCCTGACGCGGGGCTCGAACTCACGGACCGCGAGATCGTGACCTGGCTGAAGTCGGACGCTTAACCAACTGCGCCACCCAGGTGCCCCGATTACTTTTTTTTTAAGTTTATTTTTTTTTTAGTTTCATTTTTTATTTTTTAATTTACATCCAAGTTAGTTAGCATATGGTACAACAATGATTTCAGGAGTAGATTCCTTAACGTCCTTTACCTATTTAGCCCATCCTCCCTCCCACAACCCCTCCAGCAACCTCTGTTTGTTCTCCATATTTAAGAGTCTCTTATGTTTGGGGCGCCTGGGTGGCTCAGTCGGTTGAGTGTCCGACTTCAGCTCAGGTCATGATCTCGCAGTCTGTGAGTTCGAGCCCTGCATCAGGTTCTGTCCTGACAGCTCAGAGCCTGGAACCTGCTTTGGATTCTGTGTCTCCCTCTCTCTCTCTGCCCCTCCCCCGCTCATGCTCTGTCTCTTTGTCAAAAATAAACAAACATTAAAAAAAATTAAAAAAAAAAAGAGTCTCTTATGTTTGGTCCTCCTCCCTGTTTTTATATTATTTTTGCTTCCCTTCCCTTATGTTCATCTGTTTTGTATCTTAAAGTCCTCATATGAGTGAAGTCATAAGATTTTTGTCTTTCTCTGACTAATTTCCCTTAGCATAATACCCTCTAGTTCCATCCATGTAGTTGCAAATGGCAAGATTTCATTCTTTTTTATTGCCGAGTAATACTCTATTGTATATATATACTACATCTTCTTTATCCATTCATCCGTCAATGGACATTTGGGCTCTTTCCATACTTTGGCCATTGCAGATAGTGCTGCTATAAACATGGGGGTGCATGTGTCCCTTTGAAACAGCACACCTGTATCCCTTGGATAAATACCTAGCAGTGCAAATGCTGGGTCAGAAGGTAGTTCTATTTTTACTTTTTTGAGGAACCTCCATACTGTTTTCCATAGTGGCTGCACCAGTTTGCATTCCCACCAGCAGTGCAAGAGATCCTCTTTCTCTGCATCGTCACCAACATCTGTTGTTGCTGGAGTTGCTAACATTAGCCATTCTGAAACGTAGTATCTCATTGTAGTTTTGATTTGTATTTCCCTGATGCTGAACATTTTTTCATGTGTCGGTTAGCCATCTGGATGTCTTCTTTGCAGAAGTGTCTATTCATGTCTTTTGCCCTGGGTTCTTTCTTTCTTCACTGGGTTATTTGCCAGTGATATACCCTTTCTTCACTGGGTTATTTATTTTTTGGGTGTTGAGTTTCGTAAGTTCTCTATAGATTTTGGATACTAACCCTTTACCTGATATGTTGTTTGCAAGTATCTTCTCCCATTCCGTCAGTTGCCTTTTAGTTTTGCTGATTGTTTCCTTTGTTTTGGAGAAGGTTTTTATTTTGATGAGGTCACAATAGTTCATTTTTGCTTTGCCTCAGGAGAGGCATAGCCTCAGGAGACATATTGAGTAAGAAGTTGCTGCGGCCAAGGCCAAAGAGGTCTTTGCCTGCTTTCTCCTCTAGGATTTTGATGGCTTTCTGTCTTTCGTTTAGGTCTTTAATCCATTTTGAGTTTATTTTTGTGTATGGTGTAAGAAAGTGGTCCAGGTTCGTTTTTCTGCATGTTGCTGTCCAATTTTACCTTGCTGAAGAGACTGTCTTTGTTCCATTGGATATTCTTTCCTGCTTTGTCAAATATCAGTTGGCCATACCAACAAACATTTCTGGGTCCATTGCTGGGTTCTCTATTCTATTCCATTGATCTGAGTGTCTGTTTTTGTGCCATTGATTATTTTCCTTTTGGTATGCATTCTGACAACTCAAAGTGAGGCAACTCAAGTACAATGTAAGGAAAATTAGTACTTCAAAGACTAAGGGTCTCATAATTCATACAGTAGAAGGATTATTTTGTTACTCAGACATCCCACATCTGATGGATCAGCACAGAAGCTTTAGATAGTCACCTGCATGTCCTTTTCAAGTTTCCTACTATCACTATTGTATAAACAATACCTCTTAATCAGGGTAGTACTCTGCCTCAGAGGGTGTTTAGAAATGAAAAGAAGTAGTATGGTTCTCATAGTAACAAGGTTAAACTTCAGGCATTTGCCAGGGGGACAGGAATGCTAAAGAAATGACCAGTCCTCAAGCTACTGATACCCTACTAACAACACTGTCCCAGAGGAAAAGCTCCTCTAATGATAAATGGTAAATAAACCAAACATATTTTCTTACATATGTTGTACAAAGAGAAAAGGTTACTAGTTACACAAATGACATTTTAACTTTTTTTTTTTAATGTTTATTTTTGAGACAATGAGAGAGACAGAGTGCAAGCGGTGGGTGGGGCAGACAGAGGGAGACACAGAATCTGAAGCAGGCTCCAGGCTCTGAGCTGTCAGCACAGAGCCCAATGCGGGGCTCAAACTCACAAACCATGAGATCATGACCTGAGCCGAAATTGGACACTTAACCGACTAAGCCACTCGGGTGCCCCTACAAATGACATTTTATAAAAGAAACAAAACTTACTTTACAATAAACTAAATTTCTTTAATACTAAACTCAAGGCAGTGTTGCATAGTGGTGACAGTAGTGAATACCACCTTTTGGAAACTGGAGTTATAATTAGCTCTGTGGTCTTAGATACCACTTTTCCCTCAATCTTTTTTCCTCAACTTTGAAATGAAAAGTATGGACCATTTACTCTCTCAAGAAATACTGAAGTCTATTATGTATTACACACCATATAAGCACCCAGCATACAGTGGTAAAGGAGACGTGATCACTGTCCTTAAGGGGCTGGTGCAAAATGAACAAAGAAATTAGATTATACTCCTCACCATAAACCAACCTCAAGTGAGGACACGAAACATATGCACTTTATATTTTAACTATATTTATATATCAAATATATATATATTTATCTCTAGAGATAAACAGACTTAAAATATCCAGGGCATGAAACCTGGTTACTGGCTATAGACAAACTTTCATCACACGATTGCTTAAGAGATGACAAAAGGCAAGCATATCTATAATCCTTATCAAACAAAGTTCTTAAGATTACTCAGCCCTGGAGGTCTAAAAGCCCACACTCAAACTTTATTTTGTTGTAGGAGCTATAGCCAGTTCACAAATTTTATTAAACATCAGAATACCTGGGGTGCCTGTGAAAACATAGACAAGTGACCAAAAGCAAAAAGGGAGATAGCACCAGAACAGTTTATTTCTATGATCGTAGTTATAGGTAATGTTTCAAATATGCTAACTGCAATATCAACTTGGAAACAGAACTTTCAAGGAAGAAAAACACTACTGGATGCAACTTAAGAATTGGAGGTTGTGCCCTGTTGGTGGGAATGCAAACTGGTGCAGCCACTGTGGGAAATAGTATGAAGGTTCCTCAAAAAATTAAAAACAGAATTGCCACATAATCCAGTAATTCCACTATTGGGTATTTACCCAAAGAATAAAAAAGCAATAATTCTATAGAAATTTTCTTTTTTTTAATTTTGAGGATGGGCGGGGCAGATAGAGAGAGAGAATCCCCACCAGACTCTGCACTGTCAGCACAGAACCCAATGCGGGGCTCGATCCCATGAATCATGAGATCATGACCTGAGCCGAAATCAGAAGCCATATGCTTAACTGAGTGAGCCACCCAGTTGCCCCCCAAAAGCACTAATTCTAAAAGACATATGCACCCTTATGTTTACTACTGCATTATTTATAATAGCCAAATTATGGAAGTAACCCAAGTGTCCATCCATAGATGAATGGATGAACATGTGGAATATATATACACAATGGAGTATTACTCAGCCATAATAAAGAATGAAATCTTATCATTTGCAATAACATGGATGGATCTAGAGAGTATAACGCTAAGTGAAATAAGTCAGTCAGAGAAAGATAAATACCATATGATTTCACTCATATGTAGAATTTAAGAAACAAAACAAACAGGGGTGCATAGGTGGCTCAGTTGGTTAAGCATCCGACTTCAGCTCAGGTCATGATCTCGCAGTTGGTGAGTTCGAGCCCTGTGTTGGGCTCTCTGCTGTCAGCACACAACCTGCTTCAGATCCTCTATCTCCCTCTCTCTCGGCCCTTCCCCTGCTTGCTCTCTCTCAAAAATAAATAAACATTAAAAAAAAAAAAAAAGAAACAAACAGGAAAAAGAGACAAACACACTTTTGGGGCATGTGGGTAGTTCACAGTCGGTTAAGCACCTGACTTTTGCTCAGGTCATGATCTCACAGTTTTTGAGTTAGACCTCCACATCAGGCTCACTGCTGACAATGCAGAGCCTGCTTGGGATTCTCTCTCTCCCTCTTTCTCTGCCTCTCCCCACCCCCATTCACATGCATGTGTTCTCTCTTAAAAATAAACATTAAAACAAACAAACAAACAAACGAACAGACTCTTAACTGTAGAGAACAAACTGATGGTTACCAGAGGGGCTGTGAGAAGGGAGAAGGGTGAAATAGGTGAAGGGGATTAAAAGCACACTTATCTGCTTATGATCTTAGTTACAAGGTAATGTTTTAAATATTTTAACTGCAATATCAACTGGGAAACAGAACTGAGTAGAGAACTGTTGAATCATTGTACTATAACCTGAAACTAATATAACACTGTTAATTATATCTAATTTCAAATTTTTTTTTAAATTAAAAAAAAAGATTTTGAGGTTGTGGAACTTGGTGCTAACTCACATACTTTTAGGAAATACAATCTATAGAAAAGTGTAACTTTAATTTTTCCAGTATATTTATTTTACTCACCGCAAGCATTTTCATTAAAAGTTCCTGTTGTTCTTTTATTGCTTGATTTTTACTACTTTCTTCATATTCATAACCATTTTTAGCTAAATAATCAAGGTGATTGTGAAATATAACGGAACGCCAAAATTGTTCCTACAAAAGGGAAAAAACTGCTTAGAGAAAACTATCAGCTTAATGCCAGGCAAGTGTTAAATATTTATCTTAAGATAACAGTTTCTGAATAAAATATTTTTTGAAATATTCTTTCTATAGTTTATTTTATAATTCAAATTTTAATGTGATACCAAAGTTTGACTTTATCTTCTATCCTTAAAAAAAAAGGGAATATAGTATTTTAAACAGTTTCTTAGCTATCATAGTTAATGCTCAGAGAACTTGTTAAACTATTTTTTAAGAGACCGATTTGCTTCTTGGTTAGAGAAACTAATTGCAAGGTTTCAAATGACTTGATGGCACAAGGCTAGGACCATAGTGGGGCAAGCCTGGTGCCTAAGACACAAAATTTATGGAGGCCCACTCTCTCAGGCACTCAGCCCAACTCTGACAGTGAAGGCCTTGCCCTAGTGAGGCCCTGATGATCATACTCATTTATCTCATAGACAAAATCCCTGGAAGTAGTGATGGCAATCAGTTACCCTGGTGGTAATAAGCAGTCCTCCCTCCCTGCTACAACTAATTATTTAATTATAAAGTAATGAGTAGTCAACAATGGTCATCAGGGTAATTTTTAAATGTCTACATCATAAGCAATGTATTATCAAATTCAGAGTGTCAAGGCAAGATTTCCACATACCTCCATTTGTCCTTTCTCTGTTGCAGTCTGACAATAAGGAAGCTTAAAGGATAATATAGCTACAGCAGGGCGTGGAAGGGTGGGAGGAAACCGAGAACCTTTACAAGGAATGCACCTGTCAGTAAAGAAAAAGTCTCACCACAAAAATTTCCTCCAACGTCATAAAAAATGTTAAAATATAAATTTTCCAAAAGTCAGTAACTTGGAATATTATTCCAATAGCTAGCTTAATAATAAACAATAAATTACTCTTTTTTTAAAAAAAAGTACTTTAATTTTTTAAAAGTGGCTCAGTTGGCTAAGTGTCCAACCACTGGTTTTGGCTCAGGTCATCATCCTGCAGTTTGGGAGTTCGAGCCCCACATCCAGCTCCGCACTGACAGCACGAAGCTGGCATTCTCTCCTTCTCCCCCCACACTTGTTCTCTCTTTCTCAAAATAAAAAAACTTAAAAAGTAAAGTACTTCAGGCCTGATTAGGTATAAAAATTAATCCCTCCCTATGCATTTCAAAAATCCCTCTTTATATCAGCTTTATTAAACTATCACTTAAAGTGAAACAGGCCTGGGGCACCGGGGTGATTCAGTGGGTTAAGCATCCAACTCTTGATTCTGGCTCAGGTCATGATCTTGCAGTTTGTGAGTTTGAGCCCCACACTGGGCTTTGCACTGACAGTGTGAAGCCTGCTTGGGATTCTCTCCTTCTCTCTCTGCCCCTGCCTCACTCTCTCTCTCTCTCAAAATAAGTGAATGAACCTTAAAAAAAAAGAAAGTGAAATAGGTTCTCATCAGCTTTTCCTTAGCAAACTGCCCACTTTTAAAATACAGAAGCTGTGCCATAAATAGCTGTCATGGGATTCACATTATAAAACAGATCACCCAAGATAAGATACTGATGAAGCATATTCACTTTTGTCAGTCTTTTTACTGCTGGTAAAAAGTGTCAAACAAGAGAAAAAGATGGTGAAATGTCCAATACAGATGAGTGTCTATTACTAGATATTGGTGACAGTGAAGCAGAAAGTCCAGTATCATTTAAAAGGTTATAATATATATCTGCTCTGCTAAATCAAAGGTTGTCTTACATGGTAATAAATAGCTTAGTGGGCAAGAACACTGTCTAAACCTTTTCTGACTAGGACATGTAAAGTATTTAAAGATGCCCCTCAGCATTAATACTAATGGAATTTATTAATTAAAAAGCATTCATTAATCACAGAATGATATATGCACATAGAATACTCTTTTAACTTATGTATTCCAAGTTATTTATAAGGAAACCACTGGAAAACCATACCTACACACTGTAAGTACCTTAGGCAAACTTTCTAATTTTTATAGTCACTTTAAAATACAGTACAATGTCCAGTGCTTACTAATAACCACCCACTTAATTTATAGTACAGCCTTTTAGTCATGGCTTAAAGTCATGCCTTTCTTAAAGGGAAATACTATGTAGGTTTAAATTTTTTTTCAAAAGTATCTTCTCGTATTATCAAATGCCCACTAGAGTAGTTAAAAATTAAATAACGGCAGTACACAGGAATCTTTTTCAAACTACCCAGGTCCCCTTCCTAGTGAGATTTGAACACACCTTTTTGTTTTTGTGACCATACAATAAAAGTACAAACATGTTTTTAGAGTTCCAGTATTTTTGTTTATTTTATTTTGTTTTTTATTTTTTTAAAGTTTTTATTTATTTTTGAGAAATAGAGAGACAGAGCATGAGCTGGGGAGGAACAGAGAGAGAGGGAGACACAGAATTTGAAGCAAGCTCTAGGCTCAGTCAGCACAGAGCCCGATTAAACTTGTGAACTGTGAGATCATGACCTGAGCCAAAGTCGTACACTCACCCAACTGAGCCACCCAGGTGCCCCCCCCCAATATTTTGAACATACAATCCCATTTCTTCTTCTTCCTCCCCTTTTATGAGTTCATATAAATCAGTGGTTTTCACCACACAATATGAGGTGGCAGTGTGAATACCTACAGTTTGAAAAATCTCTTGTGGCAATTCTGTCATTCACAAAAGCCAGTGGTTTATTAGTCATGCAAGATGAAAAAGGGCATGTGCATTCAGAAAAGGACAAGTCCAATTACATACACATATACATATATTAACAAAACCAGAAAGAACATTGGGAGTAATCTTAATGCCTTAACATTATTTTTTCTGTAAAAAGACATACTCTCTTGTGTAAAAACATTTTATAGCTCAAATACTTTACTGATTTAGTCATAGTAAGCAATTATCACTATAAAAACCTAGGATTTTATTAATAGTTTTTTAAAGCCACATTTATATCAAAGCAGAGTACTAATTCACATTTCTTATCCTTTTAGACTTGAAGTAAAAAGACCTATTATCCATTAAGTGTCCCTTTCATGGATGAAGAGGAAAAACAAACTCATTTGACTGCTAATTTGGTGGGTTTTGCCTACAATGAATGAGCTTCCTGGAAACTATGTGGCTAAACCATCTGGAGAAGATGTGAAAAAATAAACTACAGTTTACTAAGACAAAATTACTTTAATTCTTTTTCAAATAAACCATAAAACTTGTTCTCGTGTTAAAGAAAGAGTTGAAAACATATCAAACTGGAGACGCTTGGGCCAATATCCAGACTAAGCTTCCCCTCAGCAATGAGTTTTGCTTTGTGTTCTCGGTTGCATGGAGGAGACTTTGTTCACAACTTGTTTTGAGCGTTTACTCAGGAGTTGATAATGATTTTACTAGCCAACACTTCCTGGCTACTGACCTTATTTACCTTTGTGTAATATAGCACATATAGTCAGTACTATAACAAATGCTTGTTAAATGAACAAAACAAAAAACAATTTTTGTCTTTAAGCATGCCAAATAACTCTTAAGAACTTTTAAAAAGAAAAAAAAAGATGTTTATAGAGAGCAAATTAGACAGTACCACACAAAATTAGTAACCTCTCAGTTATACGTTAACCAGTAGTGATCATGGGAAAAAAAAATCTTCAGTGGAAACAATAAAGACAATTTTTGCTAAAAAATTTGCTAGAACAGAGGTAGGAGTGATATTTCTACAGATTAGTAATTACTCATATTCATAATTAAAGGCAGGTGTTTTGTACTGATTCAAATGATATGTTTTTAATTCTTTTAATTATACCCCTAGGAGTTGAACAACTAGGTCATATGGTAACTCTGTATTTAACCGTTTGAGGAACTGCCAAACTGTACCAGTTTATATCCCACCTAGCAATGTTTAGGGTTCCAATTTCTCCACATGCTCAACAGAACTTTCCATCTTTTGGGTGATAATCATTCTAGTGGGTATAAAGTGGAATCTTTGTGGTTTTGATTTGCATTTCCATAATAACTTACGATGCTAAATATGTTTTTATATGCTTATTAGCCATATGTGTATTTTCTTTTGAGAAGCGTCTATTCAAACACTTTGCCTATTTTTTAATTGAGTTGTCTTTTGAGTTACAAGAGTTCTTTATATATTCTGATACATAACTCTTATCACATAAATGATTTGCTTCACTGTTTAAAAAAATCTACATAGTATTTTTTAATTTTTTTAAATGTTTATTTATTTTTGAAAGAGAGAGAGCGAGCATGAGCAGGAGAGGGGCAGAAAAAAGAGGGCAACAGAGAATTTGAAGCAGGCTCCAGGCTCTGAGCTGTCAGCACAAAGTCCAATGCAGGGCTCAAACTCACGAAGCCTGAGATCATGACTTGAGCCAAAGTTGGACACTTAACCAACTGAGCCATCCAGGCGCCCCTATATAGTATTCTAATGTATAGTTGTATATAATATTATTTCCCTATTCTTCTAGTAATGGAAATTTAGGGTTCCAATCTTTTCTCAGTATCAACAATCTTACAATGTAGAAAATCTTTCACATGTATCATCATTCCCACATGTGCTAGCAGCAGTACTTCCTAAACTTTAATGTACACACGAATCACCTGAAGATCTTGTTAAAAGGCGGGTTCTGGTTCAGTAGGTCTGAAAGTGATGCCTGAGATTCAGCATTTCTAATAACTAAGCTCTCTGGTGATGCTGATGCTGCTGGTCCATGGATCACACTCTAAATAACAAGTACCAGTATGTCTGTAGGACAAATCCTAAGGCAGAATTATTGGATCAAAGAGCATATGCATTTCTAATTCTGGTAGTTCTTGACAAATTGCCTTCCATAGGGATTGTAACCAATTTATACTCCCATCAGCAATTACAAACGTGATTATTCCCCCATAGCCTCACCAAGAGTGTTATCAAATTTTCAGATTTTCCTCATTTGATAAGAAGAGAATTTTAGTTTTGATTTGTATTAATCTTATTTTGATATCATCTTTTTACATATTCAAGAGCCATTTTTATTTCCCTGATTACTTCCTTTCTTGGAAGTCTCCAATTACAGCTTCTGTGATATGACCCTCAAGTGATTTTTCTCTTACTTGCTTAGCTAATAGTCCTCTTCCTCATTCAAAAGCTACGTGTTCCAATATCTGACCTCTAAATGTTGGAATTTTTTTTTTTAATGTTTATTTATTTTGATAGAACACTCGTGCATAAGTGAGGGAGCAGTAGAGAGAGAGGGAGAGAGAGAATCCCAAGCAGGCTCCATGCTCAGGGGTGAGATATGGAGCTCGATCTCACAACCATGAGATCATGAACTGAGCCGAAATCAAGAGTTGGATGCTTAACCAATTGAGCCACCCAGATGCCCCTCTAAATGTTGAAATTTCTATGTGTTGGATTCTGTGACCTTTTTTTGTTACTCTTTCTTCTATGTGATCTCGCTTATTACTATGACTTTAAATACCTTCTATATTCTGGTGATTCCCAAATTTATATCTTAGAATCATGTATCCTAGTATCTTCTTGATATCTCCATTTGGACATTTTGCAGGCAATTCAAACTTAATACAGCCAAGAAAGAAATTGTTTTTATCTCTCTTATTTCTATAAATGGTATGATTATCTGTCTAGTTGCTTTAATTGGAAACATGGGTGTCATTATTGAGTCTTCTCCATCACTACCAACCCCCAACCTACCAAAAAATCCTGTTTCTTTTTCAAGTTTACTTACTTGTTTTGAGAGAGAGAGAGAGTGTGTGCAAGCAGGGAAGGGGCAGAGAGAGAGAGAGAGAGACAGAGAGAGAGAGAGAGAGAGAGAGAGAGAGAGAGAGAATCCCAAGCGGGTTCTGCACTGTCAGCATGGAGCCCTATGCGGGGCCTGAACCCGTAAGATCATCACCTGAGCCAAAATCAAGAGTCAGACACTTAACTGACTGAGCCATCCAGGCGCCCCAGTCCTACTGTTTCTATCTCAAATCTGGTTCCCATAATTTCTGCTGCCCCCATACTTGTTCCAGCCGTACTTATAGCTCACTTAGATGACTGCAAAATCCTCCTTAGTGTTTCTCAATGAAGGCACTGATAACATTTGGGAATGACAATCTGTAGTTGAGCAGGACCATTCTGCACACTGCAAGATGTTTGACAGTGCTGGCCCCAGTTCTCTAAATGCCAGGGTAACCCCAAATCATTGTGACAGCTATAAATAATACCCCACATTTCTCACATCTCCAAACATCCCCACAGAAAGCAGGATAAATCCCCTGGGTGAAAACTTGTCTCCCTACTTTCAATCTTACCTCTGCCAATCCATTTGCCACATATAGTTTCTTTTTATAGTATAAATCAGATTACATCATTCCCCAGATAAAACCCTTGAATGGCTTCATGACACAACTTCAAATAAAATATTAACTTCTCTGTATGGTCTACAATGCAGCCTGGTTTAACTTTCTGAGATCATGCCTCTCACCAATCCTTGCTTCTTGTATGCTATTCACATTTACATCCTTTAATTCTTTAAACATACCTAGTTCTTTCCGATCTGTGGTCCTTTATACATGCTGTCTATTCTGCAATGATCATTTGTCACTTCACTCTTTCCAAACAGACTTCCTGGCCTCGAGTCTCATTTTAAATACTACCTCTATTAAGAGTCTTATGTGATGATGCTACCTAGAATGTGTCCTTCTGTTATTCTCCACCATGGGTCTGCTCAGATTAATTTATGGTATTTATCTCAAGGAGTAATTAACATTTACTTGTTTCTGTTATCTGTCTCCCCAATCAGTCTATAAGCTCCATGAAAGCAGAGATCTCTTTGTTCACCAAGTACCTACTCAATGTCCCTGCCAGTTGTTGAGACCAAAAAGACATCAGGTTTCAAAAGAGAGAAAAGTATCTAATACAATACTGAATAGGGACTACACGGATTGAGAGCTTTACACTACGAGTCAACTACTACATTTCTACTAGCCCTCTGCCTGGTGACAAAAATTGAGCCTTATAAAAAATCTCAAAAAGCCACTAAATTATTCAATTCTAAATCACAGTTTAAAGTTAAAGGCAGAGGGGCACCTGGGTTGAGCTGGTTGAGCATCCAACTTCAGCTCAAGTTCTGATGTCACAGTTTTTGTGAATTCTGGCTTCGTGCTGGATAGTGCAAAGCCTGCTTCTGATTCTCTGTCACCCCTTCACCCCTCCCTCGCTGTGTGTGCTGTCTCAAATAAACATTAACAACAACAACAAAAAAATTAAAAAATAAAATAAAAGGCTGCAGTAAAAGATGAAATGCCACATTTAACCAGAACTGTCTTCCCCATCTGGCTGAAATAATACTACAGTCACACTAATATGCTTAATTTCTATTTAGTTTAAGTCCAGCAATCAGTTGCAAACCTCAAAATGAATATAAACCAATTTCTAATTTAGTGAATATGGAAAGCAAATAAATGAACTAAGGTGAAAGAGCAAAAAAAAAAAAAAAAATTAAATACCTTTAAAGAGTACAAAACAAAAAATTTCAAAGTACTTTTTAAAAAAGAATCAACTAAGCATTTTGTAATATCCCACCTCAGTTGCTGGGGGTTTTCATGGATACCAACCACCCAGTAGTGATCAGATTTTCCTTTACAGTGTTCTCTTGTGTTACATACAGGAGTCCATGTATTACCAAGCCCTCTGTTAAGCATTCGAACAGTGCCTTCTGAATCCACGTAACAGGGGGTACCTATACACCAAAAGAAAAAGAAATCACTTGGAGACACAGCTACATGTTTGTTAAATAAATCCTATTTCAAAAATACATACCAATGATTCAACTTTCAGTTCAAAAGCAAAAAACAAAACAAGGCGAATAATTCAAGATTATTTCTCACAAAACTTAATTAGCCACACAGAATAAGCTCTAACTCAATAGAAGAAAAAAACCTGCCTGTGATAGGACTAAAATTTACTCAAAAGAATAAGCTGATAGTTTCAGTGAGAACTATGCCACCTGCTGGAATATAGCAATATTTTTAAAAGCCAATTTCAATAAAAATGTTAAATTCTGAATCTGAAGTTTTGCTGGTTATGAAAGACTAGAAAAACAACCAGAACCTAATGTACCATGATGATGTAGAGAAATTTGCCGTTAGTACTCTTCTTCCTCTTGCTCTTTCTTGGCCTTGTCATTGTGTTCCCCAACTCCTAGGTAAGCTATTCTGTTTCCCACTTACTCTGCCCCCATCTCAGGAAGTGCATAGCATTATTCCCTAATTATCCCTTGTATCTGTGACTTCACACACCTCTCACTCTGCAAGTAGCAGTTATCCTTAAGTCTAGATCTGATTAGTAATTGGCGGAAAAAAATAAAGACATATAAATGGAAGTTACAAATGGTCACATGATTAGAACATAAATGACCAATAATATCCCACTAGAAAACACATCCAGAAATGGTTGATTTTTAATATAATTTACTGTCAAAATTGCTGGCATACAGTGTGTACAGTGTGCTCTTGGTTTTGGGAGTAGATTCCCATGATTCATCACTTAACATACAACACCCAGTGCTCATCCCAACAACTGCCCTCCTCAATGTCCATCACCTATCTTCCCCTCTCCCCTACCCCTCCCTCAACCCTCAGTTTGTTCTCTGTGTCCAAGAGTCTCATGGTTTGCCTCCCTCCCTCTCTGTTCAGAAATGTAAAAGACAAACTGGAGTTTCCAATAATATAAGTGAAGGGCAAGAATCTCCAATAGAAATAATATTTTAGCTAGGAGACAGGGCTAAATAAGGTATTTCAAATCATCATCAGTTATAAGCCACTAATAAATGAATCTATAAATGTAATTTTTAATTTCTTAGTGCTACATGAGGAAATGGAAAAAGTGAATTTTAAGAACATATTTTATTAAACCCAATATATCCAAAATATTATCATTTTAACATGTAATCAATGTAAAAGAATTATTGAAATTTTTTACTTTCTTTTTTTAAACTAAGTCTTCAAAATTCTGAGAGTATTTTATACTTATAGCACATCTCAGTTTAGATTAGCCACATGTGACTGGGTTACTGTAGTGGATAGTGCAGCTATAGAAATTTCCTATTTTCTGTGTAGAATCTTCAGGAAAAGCCACAACTTCACCACTGATTTGTATCTCCTCCTTGGTACCCATAACAAACTTTTAGAGAAATATATTTCTCTCTTTGTAAGTTTTCTAACCAGAATTCACATGAAGAACAGATCTTATACATAAAATAATGGCTACCTTGCCTAACAATTCCAGTTTCCCACTGCCAACATAATTAAGATATTTAAACATATAATATAGACATTTATCTTTAAAAATTAATTAGGAGTAAAACAATGGAACAATTTCTACTGGAAAAATGTTTTTAATATAAACAAATGGGTTTATCTTGCCTTCAGCTGAAAATCCAACCCACACTATGTAGGATTTCCTCGTAAGAGGAAGAGGATCACCATGTAAAATTTGCTTTTTCTTTTTCCCCAGCTCTAGCAGTTGAACTCCAAGGCACTGATCACCATCAAATCCTGTACCTAGTGAGAAAATATAAATATAAATCAGGTATCAAAGGTTATTTAGCTATAATGCAGTCTAAAGTACTTTCTGTGACTTGAAACGATTTTGTGATAAATTCTTAGATTAACTAGCACTACTTTTTATGGATAACCCACCTGACTGACATATCATTCAGGTATTAGAATACTATATTACATGGACTACTTATATAAAGTGATATAAGAGGTAATTCATTCACTCAAATATTTACAAGAGCTTATATATGCCGGGTATTGGGGCTACAATGGTAAAGAAAATGAAGTCACACTGTTCTCATGAAATTCATATTCAGGTAAGAGAAGACTAATTTTTAAAAAGAAAAAAATGCTAAGTGTCTCCAAAGAGTTAAAATAATAATATGATACAGAGCGTTACACTGAATGGTTACCTTAGATTAGACAAAGGTGGCCTCTTTGAGAAAGTGAAATTTAGCTGAGACATAAATTGCAAGTTGGAGGGGTGCCTGGGTGGTTCAGTCGGTTAAGCGTCCAGCTCAGGTCATGTTCTCATGGTTTGAGTCTGAACCCTGCATTGGGTTCTGTGCTGACAGCTCAGAGCCTGCAGCCTGCTTCAGATTCGGTGTCTCTCTCTCTCTCTCTCTGCCCCTCCCCTGCTCGTGCTCTGTCTGTCTCTCTCTTAAGAATAAATAAGCATTTAAAAAAATGCATGCTGAAGCCAGCCATCCAAAGGTCAGGGGGAGGAGCACTATAGTAAACAGAAGGAACAGCTAATGAAAAGGTCCTAAGATAGGGACAAGCTTGGTAAATTTGAAGAATACAAAGAAGCTAGTATTGCTAGAATGAGTAACAAGAAAAAGTGGCAACAGATGAGGTTCAAGAGGCAAGCAAAGGTCAGATCATGTAGGACCCTGCTGGCTGTGATGAAAAGCTTGATTTTTATTCTAAAGCAATGGAAAGTCACAAAAACTTGAGAAGGATGTGTTCTGACTTTATGTTTTTAAAAAATCACTTAGGTTGCCAGGTGGAGAATGGATTGTGGAAGGCAAGGATTGAACCTGACAAGCTAGTTACGGGACAACTACAATAGTCCAAGAGAAGACATCTGGGTTGAACTGGGGTTTCAGTGGAGGAGATGAAAACAGAGGGTTTGGAATGTGTTATTTCATAGAACTGACATGATGGGGTTGACATGGGGAGTAAGGGAAAGAGAAAACTCCATGATAACTCTTACATTTCTGCCTTGAGTGGCTGGATTAATAGTATGGTATTTACTCAGATGGAGAAAACTAAGTGAAAGGCAAGGTGGAAGGGAAAAAAAACCCAAAGGTTTTATTGTGACCAAGTTTGAAATGCATATCA
Organism: Prionailurus bengalensis; assembly: GCF_016509475.1. Classification (NCBI taxonomy): domain Eukaryota; kingdom Metazoa; phylum Chordata; class Mammalia; order Carnivora; family Felidae; genus Prionailurus; species Prionailurus bengalensis. The sequence goes on from NC_057355.1 coordinate 102,989,609, forward strand.
AAACTCTACCAAGAGATTTCAAGTAGCCACTGGATGTGTAAGTCTGTAGACACAAGGAGAGGGCAGGGCTGGTGATATTAATTTATAAGTCATGGACATACAGATGTATTTAAAGACATAGGCCTTGAGGACATAACCCAGGGTAGTTTCTCAAACTGCCTTTTTGAGCCACGAGTCATGAAATCAGTTTAAAGTTGCAAATAGCATTTAAAGAAAACTGAAATCAGAGAGTACATATTGTCCATGAGACTTCTGTAGTTACATTTACTGATATGTATAGATTAGCAAAATAGAGCATATTTCTTACTAGGGCTAAGCAGTCAAAAGACTGAAAGCTCCTCATCTAGAGAGGTACTAGAGAAGAGGGATTGTGACAGAGTCCTGGAGCACTCCAGCTAAGAGGATGGCATAGGAGGAGCAGCTAGTGGAAGAGCTGAAGGAGTTATCAGTAAGAAAAACATCAGGAGTGATGTCACAGTATCCAAGAAAATAAAGTGTTGGGTGGGGAATGGGTAAAATAGGTGATGGGGATTAAGAAGTACATTTCTCATGATGAGTACTGGGTGATGTATGGAATTACTGAATTACTACATTGTACACCTGAAACTAATAAAACACTATTTTAACTATACTGGAATTACAATTTTTAAGAAAAGAAAGCGTTTCTGATGGAATTACCAAAAAATAAGCATAAAAAGATTATTGGTAATCTTTTTTTTTTTTTTTTAAGTAAGCTCTGGACCCAACATGGGGCTTCAACTCATGGCCCTGAGACCAAGGTCCCATGCTCTACCTACTGAACCAACCAGCTGCCCCATATCAATAACCTTGAAAAAATCAGTCTTCAAACAGTGGTGGGGACTAAGGACACAGTATAAGGTGAGGAAAAGGAAGCAGCAACTTTTTAGTCATATTCAAACTGTCTTGGTCTTGCACACTGGAAGTTACTTTATTTTTTTTTGAGGTATTTAAATGCTGAAAATTCTTATGAGATATAGACATGGAAGTAACTAGCCAAGTTCTACCTTGGAATTCTTTCTAGAATATAGTTTTTCTATAAATAAAATATTTTCATTCCTACTAGTGAATACAACAAAATTCTGTACATTCATAGATTACACAGATTCAAATGCTAAAATGAATGCAAAAGGATGTATATAATCCAAAACAAAGTATGAGAAAGACAAAGAAAGCGCAGGTAATTTTCATTTTACTTCAAGTCATGGCAAGATCATAAAAGACTAGAAAAAAAATCCACCTCTATGATAAACAATGAAAAGCTGTTCTCCATGTCCTGCCATTGATACTACAGGCCCAGGAAGACTGAAGACCTCTTTTTGAACACCTCCAATAGTGAACAATCGAAGGAGCAAGGCACTAGTGGCAGCAGCTGCCCATCCCAGACCAAGACATATGGCTTCAATATCTTCATTCTGAGGCATGTCTACTATCCACTCTTTGCTTGAGTCCCAAGAACTAAAGTGCAGGCAGTGAAGCTTGCTATAAATTAAAATAAGACAGAAACAATCAAACATTCCTATTTGATGTGTTATATATATGAAGCTAATCATGATACCCAGTGACAAAAACCAAATAATTTTTCTTTTAAACATAAATGGTACAAAAATAGCTTTGAAATATTTATGAAATATCCTTAAAATGGAATGTATTAAAACCATTAACAGTCATGTTACTGAAGAATACTTAAAAATACAGGAAAATGCTCACAACATAATGTTAAATGAAAACAGGCAGACTAAAATCTGCAGAGTATGATCGATCCTAGGTTGCAAATACACAGACAAATCACAACTAAATTTTTAAAAAGGGAAGAAACATCAAAATGTTAGTTCTTTCACTGTAAAAAAAATTTAATATAGGGGCGCCTGGGTGGCGCAGTCGGTTAAGCGTCCGACTTCAGCCAGGTCCCGATCTCGCGGTCCGTGAGTTCGAGCCCCGCGTCGGGCTCTGGGCTGATGGCTCAGAGCCTGGAGCCTGTTTCCGATTCTGTGTCTCCCTCTCTCTCTGCCCCTCCCCCGTTCATGCTCTGTCTTTCTCTGTCCCAAAAATAAATTAAAAAAAAAAAAAAAAAAATAGGGGCGCCTGGGTGGCGCAGTCGGTTAAGCGTCCGACTTCAGCCAGGTCCCGATCTCGCGGTCCGTGAGTTCGAGCCCCGCGTCGGGCTCTGGGCTGATGGCTCAGAGCCTGGAGCCTGTTTCCGATTCTGTGTCTCCCTCTCTCTCTGCCCCTCCCCCGTTCATGCTCTGCCTCTCTCTGTCCCAAAAATAAATAAACGTTGAAAAAAAATTTAAAAAAAAAAAAAAAAATGAAAGAAAAAAATTTAATATAGGAAAACAAAGGAAGAAAGGAAATACAATCACATATAATCCCACCAGCTAGATCACCAACCACTGCTAACAATCTGATGTTTCCAGTCTTTCTTATTTACATTTATTTATATTTATACATACACACACACACACATATATACACACACACACATGAAAGTAAGGTTAAACTTGGGAATGCAGATATTACAGTATTTAGAACCAGAGGCAGTACTGATTTACTGAAGAGTAATTTTAAATTCAATTTTAAAATGAAAAGTAACATTGTATTCAGCTGTGAAATAATATACCCAGGAAAACAAAGAAAAAGATATCTGGAAAAAAACTGTACATGGAAATAAATGTTCTATTTATGTAAGATTCTGAGTCAGAGACATGGAGTCAACAGTGGTTTCTATTAGTAAACTGATTTAATTCAATAATGAAGTATAGAGTGGATTTTACAATGTATAAATTAGGAAACCAATTAAAATATATTTGTTAGACTCTAATGCATACTCAATCACCCATGGATCTCATTAAAATGCAGATTCTGATTTAGAAAGTCTGGGGTGGGGTCTGAAATTCTGTTTTCAATAAGCTTCCAGGTGACCCATGCCCCTAATTTGTGAACTACACTTTGAGCAGCAAGAAGCTAATGTATCCAATCAGAAAGATTTTAATTTCAAATCACCTCAGAGTCGGTAAAAATCTACGATCAAGTGTATAAGCACTACAATCTGCTGAAGAAGAGAGATCAGGAGAGGGTAATCTGGCTGAAATAACAGAAAGTTAAGTAAAAATGTTTTTTCTTCTTTAAAAAAAAAAAAAAAGGATTCAGCCTCTACTGCTTCTCCACCATAATTTTTTTGTCTATTTTTCCAAATATCATTCTCCCCCCTTCTTTTTTTAAAGAAGTTTCAAGGGGTGCCTGGGTGGCTCAGTCCATTAGGCGTCTGACTTCGGCTCAGGTCATGATCTCACAGCTGGTGAGTTGGAGCCCCGCGTCGGGCTCTGTGCTGACAGCTCAGAGCCTGGAGCCTGCTTTGGATTCTGCGTCTCCCTCTCTCTCTGCCCCAACCCCGCTTGTGCTCTGTCTCTTTCTGTCTCTCAGAAATGAATAAATGTAAAAAAAAAAAAAAAAAAATTAAAAAAAAAAAAACCCAAAATAGCGAAGTTTCTAATCTAATTATAGTGACAAAAAAACCCAAAACCAACAAACAAGAAACCCAGGTGACAAAAAACTTGTCCAAGGAAAGTACTGGATTAACTGTCTAGCGATACAAGAACATTTTGGGTGATAAAAAATAATTTTGAGGGACGCCTGGCTGTCTCAGTTGATATAGCGTATGACACTTGGTCTTGGGTTGTGGGTTCAAGCACTACACTGGGTATAGGGAATTCCTTAAAAATAAAATCTTAAAAGAAAAACTTTTTTTGATTGGGACAGTGGTTATCTGAATATATACACATTCGTTAAACTCATCAAATTGTACACCTAAAATGGGTGCATTTTATTGTACATAAATTATACTAATAAAGTAAATTTAAAAAGGACAGGGATGGGGCGCCTGGGTGGCGCAGTCGGTTAAGCGTCCGACTTCAGCCAGGTCATGATCTCGCGGTCCGTGAGTTCGAGCCCCGCGTCAGGCTCTGGGCTGATGGCTCGGAGCCTGGAGCCTGTTTCTGATTCTGTGTCTCCCTCTCTCTCTGCCCCTCCCCTGTTCATGCTCTGTCTCTCTCTGTCCCCAAAATAAATAAACGTTGAAAAAAAAAAGAATTAAAAAAAAAAAAAAAAAGGACAGGGATTTATACAAAAAGAAATCTAGAAGGATACACATCAAACTGTTAACAGTGGTTATGTCTGACAGAATTCTGGGGGGACTTTTTCTTCCTAAAAATTTGTACTGCTTAAGCATGTCTGTTTATAATTCATATGTATTATTCTTGTAATACTAATGAAACACAGTAACAATATAAAAAATAGCCCCATTTCTCTTGCAATTACAAACTGTCATATCTTCATTTGTAGTTAGAGAATGTAAGTGAGGGGACAATTAGGCAAAAACAGACATGTTCTGAAGTCTTATGTATGAAACACTTCTATATCTAACAACTCAGCAATGACGAATTCTTCCTAATAATCTTGAATTTACCTTGCTAGTTCATCCGAGCTTTCACATGCCAACAAAATAGCTTCATGAGAAAGATCTGCTATTGTGTAATTCAAAGTGTTTGATAAATGTGTTGCATGGTGTATGGAGGTATCATGGAACTCCACATCTATGGCATTGTCTTGTTCATCATTATAGCAGCGAATAATTCCAATAGAGTTCCACACCTACAAGCATTAAGGTTAAATACAAGCTTGAGAAAAATTAAAAGGTCCTAGGATCAGTAGACTAAACTACAAATTAACAAATACTATAATTCAGTCTGTATCGAAATTTAAGTTATGGGAACAACCACAGCTTATCTACCTTTAAATAGTTTCAAGTAAGAGTAGTGACATCAAGACTACAATTATTATCTACTCTTTTCATGAGAAGAAGGCACATACTTATATATTAGCAAATGGAGTATTCCATTTAATATTTTAAAAATTATACTACTGCCATAAAAAAATACAATTTTGTACAACCAAACCATTAAATTCCCCAAAAGAAATATTTCAAAACTGTATTTACTTATAAATACAGACATAAATGACAGCATATTTTCCTGTTACAACTAACTGGTTTAAATTATAAGAATAAATATATACATTTTAAAGCAACATAAATTGATACCATTTAGAAAACTTATCTTCCATCTATGTACACTACAGGTTCACACTAGGCCCTAGTGTTTCCTTTCCTCTACCACAAATAACTACACATAAAACAATTGACAATAAAAAGTTAAGACCTATTACTTGATGATGATTACTGACAGCAACAAAAAGTCTTATTAAAATAAAACATCAACTTTAATATTTACCTACAAATTTATGCCAGGTGGATACCAGGCAAAGTCCTCATGAGGTGGAAAACCTCAAATGACCAACAAATAAAAATATTAAACTTCTTAACTCTCAAGCTTAAAATAAAAAGCTAATATATTCACTTATCCATTTTAGAAATATATATTTTTTTAATTTCTTATTTTTTATTTTTTTTAATTTTTGAGACAGAGAGAGACAGAGCATGAGCAGGGGAGGGGCAGAGAGAAAGGGAGACACAGAATCTGAAGCAGGCTCCAGGCTCTGACCTGTCAGCACAGAGCCCAACACAGGGCTCAAACTCACAGACTGTGAGATCATGACCTGAGCTGAAGGCGGACGCTTAACCAACTGAGCCACCCAGGCACCCCTAGAAATATATTCTTAATGACTACTGTGCCATACCTTGCTCTTTTTTTAAGTTTATTTATTTTTGAGAGAGAGAGAAAGTGCTAGTTGGAGAGGGGCAGAGAGAGAGAAGAAAAGAGAGAGAATCCCAAGCAGGCTTCCACATTGTCAGCATAGAGCCCAACATGGGGCTCGAACCCACAAATAGAACCGTGAGATGTGACCTGAGCCAAAGTTGGATGCTTAACCGACTGACCCACCCAGGCGCCCCATACCTTGTTCTAAGTGCTATCAATAAACAAAACAGAAACATCTCTTATCCTTCAGAGTTTACATTCCAGTGGGGTGGATGGGGAAAAGAGGCAGAGAGTTTTTTTTTCCATAGCACTTATCACTTTCTAATATATCATACTAAGAGTTGTCTTCTAAAAAACATCTTCTCACTAGTGTGTTGGAATCAGTATAAACTATTATATAAAAATTAATATGAGAAATAAAGTTTGGAAGTATAACCAAGAGGTACTGCAAGATATATAGTCATATTAACTTTATGTTCATTTTGTCACTCTGCAAAGCAGAATTTTATTTAACATAAGGTTGAAATAAGATAAAACTGAATTAACCATAAAAAAATAAACCACAAAATTCTGTACCAAAGTGCTCTAGGCCAGTTAATCAAGGTTTTTAAAAATATTTTTTACCAAACAGAACTAACTATATTGAGAAAAAATTCTTAAAGGTAAAAGAATATATAATATAATATAATATAATATAATATAATATAATATAAAACATAAAACTATTTTGAAGTTAAGTGTAGATCCAAAGCTTACCATGAATCTATGAGTGAGATGCACGGGTGTAGAACCTGACTGGAATGGCTTTTGCCGGGGAGTTGGCATCGGCCCATCATAAAATGGCCTTTGGGATGTTACAAGTGGTAGATTATGAATGCTGTCTGCCTGATCATCTTCCTCCTCCTCCTTGAGAAGATTAGAACCAGTTTTTAACATTGTAACATCTAGAAAACAAAGAATTATACTTAGAGAATCATAAATACCAATGACCTAAAAAAAAAAGCATTATAAAATCCAAATAACATTTTCCATTCATACTTAATAATACTAACATGCTATCTGCCTCCTCCACTGTGTTAATGTTAACAGCGATGGTACAAAAACAGTAGAGGGTAAAACTGTTGGTGCTGTGACATAAATCCAGGCAGCGGCACCCATCTGTATTAGCAGTCGACTCACTGTTAACCACCACTCAATTGCAGTAAAAATATCAATTCTGTTAAACCCTAATCTTTGCACAGATTTTTAAAAAACGTTCTCTGTGCTAAAATGAGAAGTGTGCATGAAGACGTGTGATGTCTGCCTCAGAAAAAAAGAAACCATTCGTACAAATGAGTTGTAAGCTGAACTGTTGATTTTCTCATGAAACACCATTTTTACTTGAAAGAATGCCAGATAAAGTATGATTATGCTGACTTTGGTATTTTGGTCAACATTTTCTTGAAAATAACGAAGTAGGCTGGTCATTTAAGAAAAATAACTGACACAATCTGTTGCCAATGATAAAATTTGAGTTTTCAAGCAAGAATCAGAAAACTTTTACCTGCCACCATGAGCTTGACTGCTTCCTAATATTTAAAAACTTCTGACAAGATTGGTGATGATACTAACAAATACAATCCTAGATAATGTATCAGTATTACAAAGGCCTGCAAACCTCAGTGAACCAGTATTTTCTAAATTACCAATGCATGTATTTCAAAATCAAACATGGTAAACTAAAAGATCCATTCAAGTCAGACCAATGGATCTTAATATAGTTGGAAAGTTCACTGGAGAGTTTTCAGATTCCACACTGCAAATAATCTTTATGAAATGATCACTTGTTGAGTTTTGGTACAGTAGCAAAGGATATCCACAATTATTTCAATAGGTTATTGTAATACTTCCTTTTCAAATTACATGTTTGTGTTGAGCCTGAATATTCTTCACATACTTCAAGCAATTAAGCAAAACAACACGTATGTCAGTAGAATGAATTCTGAAGCATGAAAGAATTCAGTTATCTTCTATTCCAGACATGGAATAAATTTTCAAAAGAGTAAAATAATGCCACTTTTCTTATTAAGTTTTTCATTTGAAATGTTACTTATGTTTACATACATACATACATACGTAATAAATAAAAATTTAAAAAGTAAATAAATATATTTAAATTTTGTTTTAATTTCTAACATGGTAAATAACAGTATATAAATTCCATAAATAATTCTCTTTGGGGTCCACAGAAGTTTTTAAGAATGTAATAAACTCTGGAGACCAAATATTTAAGGACTCCAGTCCTATAAAACCCTATATGATTTAAATGTAGCAAAATTTACCGCCATAAAATGTATTTGGCATTTTACTTGACAATGTTCAAATGTGCTATTTTAGCAGTTTATTTGAAGGTTTTTTTTACTGTAACATCAATTTTCTTAACAGACACTATTATTCATATTACTTTTTATTAAAAAATTTTTTTAATGTTTATCTTTGAGAAAGAGAGCACACAAACGGGAGAAAAGCAGAGGGGAGGGGGGACAGAGGATCTGAAGGGGGCTCTGTGCTGATAGCGGAGAGCCCAATGGGCTGATCTCGTGAACTGTGAGATCATACATGACCTGAGCCAAAGTTGGACACATAACGGACTGAGCCAACCAGGTGCCCCTATTTCTTCTTGCGTTAGCTTGGTAGCTTATGTCTTTCAAAGAATTTGTCCATTTTATCTAAGTTGTTGTATTTATGGGCACAAAATTGGTCGTACTATTGTTATTATTTTGTTATTAATAGCAGTGCTATCTCACAGAAATAGGAGTTATATATATAATTTAAAAATTTTTAGTAACCATATTTTAAATAGTAAAAAAAGGTTTAATTTTAATATTATACTGTATTAAAGTATTATAATTTTGACATGTATTCAATGTTAAAAAATGACTAAAATATTTTACATTCTTTTTTTCATACTGTCTTCAAAGTCTGGTTGCATTCTATACTTATAACACATCTCATTTTGAACTAGCCACATCTCAAGTGCTCAAAAGCCACAGATGGCTTAATGGCCACCATACTGGACAGTACATATCTATACAATCTATGGTGACAGCCCCCTTTCATTACTTGTATTAGTCATTTATGCCTTCTCTTTCTTTCTGATCAGTCACGATAAAGGTTTAAAAATGTTACTGATCTTTTCAAAGAACTAGCTTTTGGTTTTACTGACTTTCTTTACAGCTTTTGGTTGTCAATATCATTGAATTCTGTTTTTTATTTCCTTCCTTCTGCTAGTTTGGAGTTTAATCTCTTCTGTTTCTAATTTGCTAAAGCAGAAGCTTAGATAATTGATTTGAAATCTTCTTTAACATAAGTACTTAATACTACATACTTCCCTCTACCCACTACATTAGCTACATTCTACAAACTTAATAATGACTTCAAATAATAGTTTTAATAAAAAAATTGTAAAATATCAATTGACAGGATGAATCATCACATCCACAAAGTCAATACATACCAACTGAGTTTTCATCATCTTCTAAAATGTGACTTCGCTGTCTAGGACGACCTGAAGCCAGCATGAGGTCGTCATCTTCTTCCTCATCATTTATAATTCTTTTTGAAAAAGAAGGGGTCTCCACTGCATTGTCATTTAGAAAATCACCAGCATTATTTGTATCATCTCCATCAAAAAGATCACTGTAATCTTTTTCTACTCTGCTAGAGACCTTGAACAAATTAACACAAATTACAAAGATTAGTGAACTATTTAAATAAATGCAATTACTCAAAAGCCAATTCTGTAATGTGCACCTATATATTCTACCAAGTAAGTAAATTCCCTGACAAGAATTAATTAATAAATGTATTTATAAGAATTATATCTGTGGAATTATATCTATGGAATTAGTCCATATTTTAATTTTTTTTTAAACATTTATTCATTTTTGAGAGTGAGAGAGACAGAGCATGAGCAGGGGAGGGGCAAAGAGAGAGGGAGACATAGAATCCGAAGCAGGCTCCAGGCTCTGAGCTGTCAGCACAGGGTCCGACGTGGAGCTTGAACTCACAAACTGCAAGTTCATGACCTGAGCTGAAGTCGGATGCTTAACAGACTGAGCCACCCAGGCACCGCCCCCCCCCGCCCAGTCCTTATTTTAAATGCCTTATAGTATTTATGGATGGGACAGGAGTGTACAACAGACATATAAAAAAATACTGTATATACCCAAATACAAGGCAAGGTTTTACTCCTCAAAAGTCATTCTCCAGAGAAGTGACCTATAAGTTCCTACAAAGTCTCTCATCAGTCATTCATTTATTTTATTTTAAAAAAAATTTTTTAATGTTTATTTTTGAGAGAGAGAGACAGAGTGTGAGTGGGGGAGGAGCAGAGAGAGAGGGAGACACAGAATCTGAAGCAGGCTCCAGACTGTGAGCTGTCAGCACAGAGCCCGATGTAGGGCTCGAACTCACGAACTGCGAGATCATGACCTGAGCTGAAGTTGGATGCTTACTGACTGAGCCACTCAGGCACCCCATTCATTTACTTTTATTTTAAATTTATTTTGTTTTATTTTGCTTAGGTAGGATATGTTTGCTTTCAATTATCTCAGTTAAAGCTAGTTTTTTGTGGGTTTTTTTTTTTTTTGATGCTTATAAAAGTAAATGGATAGAACCAATAAAAAAATAAAGGAGGCAAGGAAATTCAACATTAATCCTTCATTCCTAGGAATATGAACATACCATTGCAAACACTAGATGTCACTGTAAATGATTTTTTAGATCACTTTATTTATTTATTTGTTAGGTAATCTCCACATCCAATGTGGGACTCAAACTCATGACCCTGGCATCAGGAGTTGCAATGCTCTACTAGACTAAGCCAGCCAGGTGCCCCATAAGATCACTTTGAAAAACAAATAGTTTCTCCACATCCTCTCCAGCATCTATAGTCTCCTGATTTGTTCATTTTAGCCACTTGGACTAGCGTGAGGTGGTATCTCAGTGTGGTTTTGATTTGTATTTCCCTGATGAGGAGTGACGTTGAGCATCTTTTCATGTACCTGTTGGCCATCTGGATGCCTTCTTTAGAGAAGTGTCTGTTCATGTCTTCTGCCTATTTCTTCACTGGATTGTTTTTCAGGTGTGGAGTTTGATGAGTTCTTTATAGATTTTGGATACTAGCCCTTCGTCCAAGGGCTAGTTCATTTGCAAATAACTTTTCCCATTCTGTCGGCTGCCTTTTAGTTTTCTTGATTGTTTTCTTTGGAGTGCAGAAGATTTTTTATCTTGATGAGGTCCCAATAGTTCATTTTTGCTTTTAATTCCCTTGCCTTTGGAGATGTGTCAATTAAGAAATTGCTGCAGCTGAGGTCAGAGAGGTTTTTTCCTGCTTTCTCCTCTAGGGTTTTGATGGTTTCCTGTCTCACATTCAGGTCCTTCATCCATTTTGAGTTTATTTTTGTGAATGGTGTAAGAAAGTGGTCTAGTTTCATTCTTCTGCATGTTGCTGTCCAGTTCTCCCAGCACCATTTGTTAAAGAGACTGTCTTTTTTCCATTGGATATTCTTTCTTGCTTTGTCAAAGATTAGTTGGCCATACATTTGTGGGTCCAATTCTGGAGTCTCTATTCTATTCCCTTGGTTGATGTGTCTGTTTTTGTGCCAATACCATTCTGTCTTGATGATTACAGCTTTGTAGTAAAGACTAAAGTATGGGATTGTGATGCCTCCCACTTTGGTTTTCTTCTTCAATATTACTTTGGCTATTTGGGGTCTTTTGTGATTCCTTACAAATTTTAGGATTGCTTGTTCTAGCTTCGAGAATGCTGGTGCAATTCTGATTGGGATTGCATTGAATGTGTAGATTGCTTTGGGTAGTATTAACATCTTAACAATATTTATTCTTCCAATCCATGAACACAGAATGTTTTTCCATTTCTTTGTATCTTCTTTAATTTCCTTCATAAGCTTTCTATAGTTTTCAGCATACAGATCTTTTACATCTTTGGTTAGGTTTACTCCTAGGTATTTTATGAAACAGGAACCCTCTTGCACTATTGGTGGGAATGCAAACTGGTGCAGCCACTCTGGAAAAGTGTGGAGATTCCTCAAGAAATTAAAAATAGATCTACCCCATGACCCAGCAATAGCACTGCTAGGAATTTACCCAAGGGATACAGGAGTGCTGATGCACAGGGGCACTTGTACCCCAATGTTTATAGCAGCACTTTCAACAATAGCCAAATTATGGGAAGAGCCTAAATGTCCATCAACTGATGAATGGATAAAGAAGTTGTGGTTTATATACACAATGGAATACTACTTGGCAATGAGAAAGAATGAAATGTGGCCTTTTGTAGCAACGTGGACGGAACTAGAGAGTGTTATGCTAAGGGAAATAAGTCCTACAGGGAAAGACGGATACCATGTTTTCACTCTTATGTGGATCCTGAGAAACTTAACAGAAGACCATGGCGGAGGGGAAGGGGGGAAAAAAAAGTTACAGAGAGGGAAGGAGGCAAACCATAAGAGACTCTTAAAAACTGAGAATAAACTGGAGCGCCTGGGTGGCTCAGTCGGTTAAGCGGCCGACTTCGGCTCAGGTCATGATCTCGCGGTCCATTGAGTTTGAGCCCCGCGTCGGGCTCTGTGCTGACAGCTCAGAGCCTGGAGCCTGTTTCAGATTGTGTCTCCCTCTCTCTGACCCTCCTCTGTTCATGCTCTGTCTCTCCCTGTCTCAAAAATAAATAAAACGTTAAAAAAAATTTTTTTTTAAATAAAAAATAAAAAAAACTGAGAATAAACTGAGGGTTGATGGCGGGTGGAGACAGGAGAAAGTGGGTGATGGGTATTGAGGAGGGCACCTTTTGGGATGAGCACTGGGTGTTGTATGGAAACCAATTTGACAATGAATTTCATATTAAAAAAAAAAAGTGAATAGTAAGCAGACACACTGTAGAGCTCACAAGTGACTCCTATAGCATGAATGAAAACTGTACAAATGTTAATTAAGACAATGAAAACTTGTGGTATAAAATTATTTTTTTACTTTTTTTTAATTTTGAGAGAGCAAGTGAGTGTGAGTGGGGGAAGGGCAGAGAGAGAGAGGGGGGTGGGGGAGAGAGAAAATCCCAAGCAGGCTCCACACTGCCAGCACAGAGCCTGATGTGAGGCTCAGTCTCACAAACTGTGAGATCAGGACCTGAGCTGAAACCAAGAGTCTGACTGAGCCATCTAGGCACCCCAAGTATGGTATAAAATTCTAATGATAGCACCATTAAGATTCAAAAGGAACTGGGGTGCCTGGGTGGCTCAGTTGGTTGAGCATCCAACTCCTGGTTTCAGCTTGGGTCATGATCTCGCAGTTCTTGAGTTTAAGCTTCGCATCAGGCTCTGTGCCGACAGCTCAGAGTCTGAAGCCTGCTTGAAATTCTGGGTTTCCCTCTCTGTCCCTCCCCCACTCACGGTCTGCCTTTCTCTCAAAAAATAAACATTAAAAAAAAATTTAAAAGGTTGAAAAGGAACTTTATCACAAATATTTTAGATTGAGTACATAAGATTGTGTTCTAGAAAACTAATGTTTAATGAAATAAGAGAACAGAAAACAAATGCTTCTTAACTCCTACATTTAGACATATGACACAATAGTGTTTCAGTTTTAATCATTATCTATTTAATCGATCCTATTAACTTCCCTATATTGGGAAAGATGAAGATTTGTTATAATTCTCAACCACCCCTACTCTCTTATATTTATGTATATCCTCCCAATATAGATAAATTCTCATTTTGGTTGGATCAATATGCAGGAATTAGATTATTATGACCATTTAAATGCTATTCCTAGTCGAATAAAGATAATAGCAACACTTATAAACTGTACTAGAGACTGTTCTAATTCTATACATAACTGATATAATCCTCACAATAAAATCCTAGGTAGTAGGCATTATTCCTATCCTCATTTTATAAATGTGGTATATGATGATCACTTTTCCCTTCTTTTACAACTTTTTTCCTGGAGTTAAAAATCTTCTCTCTCTTTAGGCCTTTTTTCTTGGATAGATTCCCCAAAGATGATTCTTCCAATCTCTTGCCTGAACAACCTAAGACTGACTGACAACGCTCTAGGAGTCAAGGTGAGAATTTTAACATTCAAGTATATACACTTTGATTTAATCCTTTTCAGTACAGTATTCCTCTTTTGCCCAGTGCCGTTCAACTGTACCCAGTGTTCTGACAAAGACCTTCTCTGTTTTACCTTTTCCAGAGATCTAATCTCCAGCATCCTGCCAGAATATACATGGCGGTGAAGGAAGGCAGTTACCTAGCTATGCACACCAATGTTGAGATGGAGACATCTACTTGTTCATTAAACCAACCCTCCTATTTTTAGCCTCACTTCTAGAAGTAACTAGTGCTACCAAATTCTGAATCATTGAGGATTCAGTCAGGCAAGCTGAACTGCATCCCAGCTTTCCCCCAACTGCAGTCTTCGGAATCAATTTTTTGACTTTTTGAGAAGCTAAACTTAGTTTCCAATCATGCTTCTGTTTTTCAGCCTCCAAAATTTTGTTACTATCACCACTTCAACTGTCTTCTTTAACTTTATCAGATTATGCATTTAAAAAGAACTATTTAGTGTAATTTTAGTGGGGGTTCCAAATATCAGGTTGTCTGAGCAGACATAAATGGATGTATTAAGTCCACGATCTTTAACTGGAACTCTAAACCAAGACTTAAGTTTGACTGGGTATATTTGCCAGGCAGGGGGAATAATGAACAAAACCAAGGACTTGTATAAAACAAGATGGCCTATTTAAAGCAATTTAGTTAGTAAGGCTGGATGGCTAAGCATTAAGAGATATAAGTATAGCTCTAAGAATTAAAGTGAATTCAGAGCTGAAAAGGTTGATAGGCTACACTAAGTTATAATTATTAACTCTAATTTTATCTATATTTACTTAAATAACAATCCCCAGAACATCAGGATACTAAAATAGTACTTCACAAAGGTATTCCTTATAAAGCCAAGGAATATTAATAGGCATTATATTGAGGGGAAAAAGTTTCTCAGTAAAATATATTTGGGAAATATTACGTTAAACAAGTTTAAACAGTTTTCTTTATGATAAATCATTAGTGAGCCTCTAATAATAATAACGAATTATAACTTTCCAAGAAAGTAATGTTTTTTGTGATGTTTTCCAAATCCATAGGACCACAAAAGACTGAAGAAACTATTCTACCACATATTACTTATTACCTTATTACTTGATGTCTTTCCATTGGGTTCACAAACATTTTCCAGGAGCCCTAGATTTCCTTCTGCATCAGTATAAGCTATTCGACCAGAAGTAGGATGCCATGCCAGGCCACAAATTGCATAACCTTTTTCATGTTTCACCCTAAAAATTAAAAAGTGAGTTCTTAAAACGCTACCAAAAAATATATAAACTATACATTTCTTTAGGAAAATTTTAGTTAGAAAACGTTAAATGATTTCTAACAAACTATTAACTATGTTCGTATTTTGACAATCTAATAATTGTAAATTTGTAATGTTTCAAAATAAAACAAACCAAAATCTAATAGGAAAAAGAAAAAAGCAAAAGAGGGGTGCCTGGCTGGTTCAGTCTGGCGGTTCAGTCAGTAAAGCATACAACTCTTGATCTTGGGGCCATGAGTTCAAGCCCCACACTGGGGTGCAGATTACTTTTAAAAATAAATAAACAAACAAATAAATAAGTTGAATCATACCTTTCCATGCAACCTTTGGTTTCCACATTCCAAACTATAATTAAACCATTAATACTCCCTGCAGCTAAATATTGCCCACAGGGAGACCAGGTTACTATATTCAGGGCCTATAGGAAAAACAATAAATAACAATTTGCATAATTTGAAAATAAACACTTATTGCCAAATTCAAATTTTTATAACCCATATTCTGTGTAACTTCTAATTAAATCAATTCACAAATGGCAAGACAGTTTGCTTATTCAACTTTCTTTTTCAATAATAATTCAACTATCACTAAGCGGTTATTACTTTGTTTACCATGAGAAAATTATGCTGGCACAATTTTAAAAGCAAAAGCTAAAAACTGTTATTATCCTAGAGAGATACAAAAGGTATCCTCTTAGCAGTCATCACCAAGATGAAGAGAACTAGTAAGTGAAATGAACAGTAACTGCTGACCTACTGGGCCTCTTGTTTCCTTACGTGCCAAATGGGTGTGTATAAGAGGAGAGAAAGAATATAGAGCAACAACCTTTCCTGCTCTAAAATTCCAGAGTCCATGATCATAAGTCTCAATAAAACTCATTTAACAATAAAGGCTAATTACTGATCATGTGAAAATAACATGTTCTAATACTATGTTAGAGTTAAATTTGACTTCTTATAAATTAAGAAATTTTCTTACCAACTTCACAAAGAGAAAGCTCAGACAAGACCTAGCAAAGACCTATCTACTGTCCAGTTACTGGCTAAATGAAGACAGGTTGAGGGACAAAAGTTAGACACATGAACAACAATCTGGCATTGTTCTCCATTTCCAACACTTAACTGTGATTATATTTAGTCCAAGTATACCTGAAATATTCCTGTTAGCTAATTCAAAGTGTCACTTATAAAACTTACCTGAGAGATGAAATTATCTGAAAGATCAAACTGATTATTCCAAGTTTCTCTTCTATATAGCTTAACAGATTTTTCCACAGGAACTGCCAGTAACTATTAGGAAAGAAAAATGATTTAAACAAAAATTTACAATAAATTAAATTTGAGAGGGAAAAAAGAGGCAAAACATTCATCAAAATAAGCCTAGAAAACATAAAAGCAAATTTGTATTTTAATTGGCAACTAAAAACTCAGAAAACTACTTAAAATTTTGATAAGCAAAGAATGAATGATCACTCTATTTGCTTGCACTGAAAACCAGAGTACTTATAGTTATGTATTTTTAATACTGCTTTTCAGGAATCTAAGCCCTTTGGATCTAAAAATTCATCTCATTTGCTAAAAGGAAAGAAATAGATCCAGAATGCTTTAAACATCTTAAAAGGAAACTTATCGACTTACATATTCTTCCAAGCAAATAGAAAAAATAAAATCAGTATATTCTATGTTTATCACAAAAAGAAAAAAGTATTATTTATGAACAGAAAAACTACGTTAATTGTATTGATTTTTAAATTAATTAATGTTTCATAAGCAAAGAAAAATAAATCCTAAATTCTACAACTATCACTTAAACGCAGAATGTAATCTTAAGAGGTCACATGATATAGGGGCATCTGGATGGCTCAGTCAGTTAGGCATCCGACTCTTGATTTCAGCCCAGGTCATGATCTCATGGTTTCGTGGGTTTGAGTCCAGTGTCTGGCTCCGCACTGATGGTATGGAGCCTGCTCAGGATTCTCTCTCTCTCTGCCCCTCCCACGAGTGTTATTCCTCTCTGTCTCTCAAAATAAATAAATAAACTTAAAAAAAAAAAAAAGTTGATGATACAAAGGACATAGATTAAATAAAGTCTCCCTCCCATCTCTAAATCCTATTTCTACTTCCCAAAGGTACACATAAGCATAGACTCTACAAGAACACATAGAGGGGTGACTTTCATTCCTGATTTCGGCTCAGGTCATGATCTCACAGTTCATGGGTTCCAGCCCCACGTCGGTCTCTGTGTTGACAGCTCGGAGCCTAGAGACTGTTTTGGATTCTGTCTCCCTCTCTCTCTGCCCCACCCTCAATTGCACTGTCTCTCTCTCTCAAAAACTAGTAAGTGTTAAAAAAATTTTTTTTTCTTAATTCCTAAGAATGGAATATATTTTTTTCTTTAAGTCTTCTTTTACTGCTCTTGATAGCAAGTTAAAATTTTTATAGCTCTTTCACATTTTTGGTAAGTTTATCCCTAGTTATTTCATCTTTTTTGATTTCACAGTAAATGCATCATTTTTTCCACACCATGTTTTCTAAATGGCTATTATTTATATATGATTGCTAGTGGTTTTGTGTATTAGTTTGTTTCCAGCTACCTTATTGAATTTTCTTATTAGTAATATTTTTCCCTCCATTGATTTCTTAAGATCTCCTTATATTCAAGCATTTCATTCTCTTTCCTCTCTTCAAGCAGGTCCTATCTTTCTACCATCAGTTACTACCTCCAAAATGTGAAATGGTAGTAGAAAGAGCAGACATAACAAGACTGTTTCCAGAGTTGTTCCATTAAATACAATGTAAAGAAGAATATGACATTAATTCATTCAAAATGTACTCTTCAGAAAAAACCTTTATGAAGTTAAAACGTTTCTTAAAACATTTCAGAATTAATTAGTTGGCTTGGGGCACTAAAACTTATAACCTACATAAAATAGCTAAAACTTAAAAAACTAATTCTACTATTCTCACATTCAAAGTTGACAAGAACTAGAAGAAATAACAAAAACAAAGGTTGAAAAATAAGAGTCACTTACCTTCCCACCTTTTGGCTGCCAAGCAAGTCTGCAGATTGATTTTGCATTTATCACATCATTGCATTTTTGTAGCAGTGGCCAACTAACAGCACATGTCTGATTTTTAAAAAAGAAATTTATTTCTCTTTACTAAATTTCTTCCAAAAAGATATGCAGAATAGAATAAATTTAATAGGTGATTTCTTCAAACTGATATATGGCTAAGAGAAAAGCAACTGAATTCACTTTCATCAAATTATGATGAAATTACTAAATTACTTTAAGTAATTCACAGGTATAAAGAGCAAAAGTCTTAAATAATTAAATTAGAGTATTTCCTGTGTAGAATAAGCGAACACACACACAAATGTACACACACACACAAAAACCCCAATACATTAAAATATTAAAGTGTCTACAAAAATAAATTTAAGAGATCTCCTAGAAAATGTTAAGGTGTCAAAGTCAACCCTTCTGAACAGTTCAAACATGAGGGGAAGAAACTGTGCCTATTGAGGAGGCATACCTGTGGGGGATATTTTTCTCATCAGCCACATGATCTCTAGAATGCCTCAGGAAGAATTAATTGTTCCCTGTGCCAATCTAGAGAGCACTTGCTTGATATCTCCTTCAAAACTTTTAACAGGTTGGTTAGAATAAGTCGTTTATGTGATTCGCCAAATAAAGTGTGGCCAATGTCTTTGTTTTTGTATCCCCAACATCAAGGTCCCTACACATGGTAGTTCATTTGTAAATATACATTGACTGAATTTTCCCCACTGATTTATAAAACCTAAAAATGAAATATAAATCTATTGCTTCCCTTGTGATTGGGTACAAAAGCAATTAGTCTTCAACACACTTTTGCGTTAGATTATCATAGGATTTGATCACAGAAACAGTATTCAATGCTACTCAAAAGAAAAAAACTAAAAAGAAAAAAAATTAATTTAGCCCAATGATATGTACACCCCATTTATGACAGAAATGAGCAAAAAGTTTTAAATTCAAGTTGACAAGTTTACCTGATCTGAAATTTGCCACACTTTGACAGATCCATCACAACTAGCTGATGCCTGCAGAAATAAAACAATAAATTTCTCTATAGTTACAACCATAATACTATATGGAAACTGGTTCAACTGATAAATCAAACAGTCTTTTTATCAACTGTGTGAAATATTCTAATTCTCTTATAATTTTAAACATACTGAAGAAAAACAAACAAACTAACAAACAAACAAAGGGGAAAAAATGATTACCAGAAAGATGTCCTTAGGATCAAAAGAAAGACTTAAAATAGGGGCATCATGTCCTCGAAATGTTTCTGTTGGCTGCAATCCATCACATCCACAACTTTGACTAGAAAATCACTGTGAACAGTAAGAGTAATGTATAACAGGTATTAATATAAATGTCAATACAAAGCCTCTCCTAAAACCTGACTCAAATATTTCAAGAGTAAATGCCGTAATTTTTTTATAGCAATTTGTAAAATTTGGCATCAAAATTTAAGGACTTACCTTTTAATTTTGCTTTGTAAAAATACCATAAACACGATTCAAGATTTCCCATTAAAATACAAATACTTTCTGGGGCTCCTGGATGGCTCAGTCATTAAGTGTCTGATTTCCACTCAGGTCACAATCTTACAGTTCGTTGAGTTTGACCCCTGGTCACGCTCTCTGCTGTCAGCTCAGAGCCCACTTCAGATCCTCTGCCTCCCTCTCTCTCTGCCCCTCTCCTGCTTGCACTCTCTTTCCCTGTCTCTCAAAATTAAATACAAACGTTAAAAAATAATAAAAATTAAAAAAAAATTAAAAATAGAAATACTTCCTAAGTGACTTCCTCAGTTACATCTTAAGCTTCTATTATTTACCAATTAATTAAAGTCATGACCATTTTTTAAAGTCTCAATAATATTTATTTATTTTTTAAAAGTTTATCCATTTATTTTGAGAGAGAAGGAAAGAGCAAGAGCGGGAAAGGGGCAGAGAGAGAGAGAAAGAATCTCAAACAGGTTCCGCATTGTCAGCATAGAGCCTCATGCAGGCCTTGAACCCACAAACCGTGAGATCATGACCTGAACCAAAATCAAGAGTCAGATGCTTAACCAACTAAGCCACCCAGGCACTCCTCAACCATATTTAAAAGTACTATGGCTTTTACTCCACCTCAGCAATTTAATTGTTTTTTTTTCCTGTGACAAATAAGCATCAAGAGAAACAACAAAAATCCTACAGTACAGTCCACATTCTACCCTAATAATTTTTGAAATTTTGTATCAAACTATCATGTTTCCCTAATCTGTTTCAGCATTTACTGAACAGGTTGTCTGCAAAGCAATGTATCTCAATTCACAAAGAGTAGGTTGTCCTCAAAAACCTTTACTGAACACTTGAATATAAAAATTAATAACAACAAAAAAAGGGCAAAGTCCTGAAAATGCTACCCTGAAACCAACACATGACCATTCTGTTCTAGTATTACTTCCTTTTCTGGTATCAAAGAGCCTCACCTAGATCCGGCAGCAATTTTTACACCATCTCCATTAAAGACCACATGGTTTGCATTTGTGGTAAAGCGAGTCAATATACCATCTGGAACTCCTTCAGGAAATGTGTGGACTTGAATAGTATTGTTAGATACTGCAGTGACCAATTTCCCATTCTAAAAGAAAAATAGAAGAAATATTACAAAAAAAAAATCCAAATCAATTGGGAGTCTCTTCACACTTAACAATCCTATTAAAAAAATCTTATAAATGTAGTTAATGTCAAGAGAAAAATCATCACTCAGTATACAACTTTCCTGAATGTCTATTAGCAAGAAAAATTTATTTACTACCTTTATATAATTTAATTCTCCCTTCACCAGCCAAATTTTTAGCCTCTGGATTTTCTTTTTTTAAAGGTGGTTCTTGGGGCTTTTTTATGTTTTTTTTTTTTTAATGTTTATTTTTGACAGAGAGAGAAAGAGACAGACAGACAGAGAGCATGAGCAGAAGAGGGGCGGAGAAAGGGAGACAGAGAATCCAAAGCAGGCTCCAGGCTCTGAGCTGTCAGCACAGAGCCCATTGCGGGGCTCAAACTCATGAACTGCAATGTCATGACTAGAACCGAAGTCAGATGTTTAACAGGCTGAGTCACCCTGGTGCCCCAGAAAGGTGGTTTTTGTTAATGTTTATTTATTTTGAGAGAGAGAGAGAGAGAGAGAGAGAGAGACAGAACGCAAGTGGGAAAGGGGTAGAGACAGAGGGACAGAGTGTCCCAAGCAGGCTCCACACTGCCAACAGAGCCCAACATGGGGCTTGATCCCACGAACTGCAAGATCATGACCTGGACGGAAATTAAGAGTCGGACCCTCAACCAAGTTGTCCAGGTGCCCCTTAAAACACTAGACAGAAAGATGGTGGAGTAGGAGGATCCTAAACAGAGTATACTTAGAATGATGAGCAATGAATAATGTATAGAATTGTTGAATTACTATATCATACACCTGAAACTAATATAACACTATACGTTAATTATACTGGAGTTAAAAATATAAATAATTTTTTTTAATAATAAAATTAAATTAGGGGTGGCTGGGTGGCTCACTTAGTTAAGCATCTGACTCTTGATTTTGACTCAGGTCATGATCTCATGGTGGTGAGAATGAGCCCCACATTGGGCTCCATACTGGGCATGGAGCCTGCTTAAGATTCTCTCTCTTCCAGGGTGCCTGGGTGGCTCAGTCAGTTGAGTGTTTGACTCTTGGTTTTGGCTCAGGTCACGATCTCATGGTTAGTAGTTCAAGCCCCAAGTTGGGCTCTGTGCAGATAGTGCAGAGCCTGCTTGGAATTCTCGCCCTCCTCCTCTCTCCCTGTTCTTCCCCAGCTCATGCACACACTCTCTCTCTCTCTCAAAAAAAAAAAAAAAAAAAAAAAAAGATTCTCTCCCTTCTTCTCCCTCTGCCCTCCTGTGCTCCCACATGCACTCTAATAATAAACATTAAATAATAAAATTAAATTTAAAAATTAAGAACACTAAATAAATGGAAAATTTTAGGATATGAAAATGATCAGCAGAGACCATTGCTTTGCAGAGATTTTAGCTAAGAATCATAAAAGGTAAAGTATCTGCCCTGGAAACTTAATTTTATTACTTCTTAGGAGGGGCTCTGATAAATCATATGGTCAATTTATTAATTTAGATTAAATGGTAACTGCCAAAAAACCAAATACTCAAGTTTGTTAATGAATATCCTATAGCAACAGATCTCAGCCATATTTGAACATGTAAGACCCTCTGTCTATCTATAGCACCTGCTCTCACTCCAGTGGAAAAAGAACTTAGTAATACAGTGACATGTTACTATACAGAAAAATTTGGGAAGATGTATACCTCTCTTCAAGTAACAGTACAGATGATTCAGATTTGAACTACAATATATACTTATCTTCAAATACTGGAAAACTGGTAAAAAGTACTGTTTATGCGTTCATTGTAACTACTGGATGTAATTAAACAATCCACAAAAGACTACATCTATAATGTTGAAGCTAACAATAATTTAATGTGAAAACAAGAGAATCAAGGAAAAACTATAACCAACTCAAGACAACACTGATGATGCTACATATTCTTTGGCAAAACTGCAGAAACACCCACTATCTGTGTGCATATACAGGAATTATGCAACCTGGCTGTGCTTTACTTGACAGACAGATCTCTCAGTAAAATCAACGAAGCACCCTCAGCTCTAACAAACAATTTCGGTGATTTTTAAATAACACATTAACTAGCCCTCTATTCATATGAAAATATTAAAGTATATCTATACTTCCTCACCCAGGAGACCTGAACAAAGGACTTGTTTTGAAATCAATTTCCAACCAATCTACTGAGAAATCAAATCACTATCAGTACTTTGTCAACTAGTAAAATTGAAAAAAAGAAAAACAAAAAAGAAAACACCCAAAAGATCAGGGCTCTGGTCAGATCACTCTTCTCCCTGGTGGACTGACAGGAATGGATCCCAGCACCGGCTGACTTGAGCTCTAGTCCACGGTGTTTCTTACCAACTGTGTCATTTGGCCTTCCTCAGAGCTTTGACTTTCCCATGAATAAAACAGAGGTAATTCCACATACTTCTCTATAACTTTGTTAAAAGGCCTTGACAACGTAAAATACCATGCAGACGTTAACTATTACTTAACCAATTGATTAATTTCAGTTTCACTATTTTAGAGTGATATTTTCTCCATTTTGTTATCCAATAAAACATCTAACTGTACTTTCCTGTACCACTGACTCCAAAACCATAAACAATTATGTTTTAAATGAAATGTGTTGTAAAGCTGTCAACTTTACATGGTTATTTGGTAATGTCATTTCAATGAAGTACCATCACCTTTATTTCTAAAGCCAAAGAAAACATTTTAGCACAGATTATCAGATTTCTAGTGGACTGAATAATGACCCCCGAAAGGCATGCCTAAATCCTAAACCTAGGTACCTGTGAATGTGATCTTATTTGGAAAGAGCATCTTTGGCCGATATAGTAAATTAAGGATGTAAATCCAATGATTGGTGTCCTTATAAGAAAAAGGAGAGGAGATTTGAGACACAAAGACACAGAGAAAAAGGCAATGGGAACATGGGAGGCACAGATCGATGTTTCTTCCAACCAAGCAACACTGAGGATTACTGACAACGACCAGAAGCTAGGAGCGAGGCATAGAACAGACTCCCTCAGAGCCTCTAAAGGAGCTAACCGTGCCAACACCTTGGTTTCAGGCTTCTTGCCTTCTGAACCATGAGACAACAATTTTCTGTTGTTTTAAGCCACCAAGGGTTTGACAATTTGTTCCAGTTTCCCTAGGAAACTGCTACAAGACCACTTTTTTTCCTTCTTTACAGTCTTCATATATAAATGTAGTGCATACTTACTCTAGAAGAAAAATAACAACATGAAAGTGTTCTGGGCAAAGAGTGAGTTTCCCTACTCTTATGAAGTAATCTCTGTTAACATTTTGAGTTAAATCTTTCTAACTTTCTTACACACATATGCAAATTTCAAGTATATATATGTCTGTGTATCCTTTAACAAACATAAGACTACACAATACAGGCTGCCGTGCAACTTTTTAATTTTTCAACTCACTGTAAACATCTTTGCTGATAGATACATAGCCACACCCTCATTTTTTTTTTTTGTATCTGCATAGTATTACATTATAGGACTCTACCAATTTACAAAACAAATTCTCTTTTGAAGAACAATTGGTTCTAATTTTTGCTATTATAAAAAGTAGTTTTACTAATATATCCTTGTCCACATAAATATGAAAGTATGTATTTCCTCAGGGTAAATAGCCAGAAATGACTATGTGCATTCTAAGTTTGATGTATGGTATCAATTTACTTTCTAAAAAGCTCCCCAGTTACACTTCCAGCAACTGTTGTGCAATACTGTAAAATAATAGAAAATAGATATTAGCCTTTGCCTCCCATTCCTGGCAGAGTTCTAAAACCCTTGAAACTTCCTAAGTGATAAGACTACTAGGAACAGCTTTTGTTCTAATATTTGGTCTTTGACCCTGGTTCCTGACACAAAGCTCTTAAATCTCTTGGAATTTCATTGGTGATAGAAATGTCTTTTGTCCTAAGGAGGCAATTCTTGGCAGACTCCTGGATAACTTCAGAATGAGGGCTCATGATTAGAAAAATCAAACCATGGGGCGCCTGGGTGGCTCAGTTGGTTGGGTATCCGGCTTCAGCTCAGGTCATGAACTCACAGTTTGTGAGTTCAAGCCCCACATCAGTCTGTATGCTGACAGCGCAGAGCCTGGAGCCTGCTTTGGATTCTGTGTTTGTCTCTGCCCCTCCCCGCCCTCTCAAAAATAAATAAACATTAAAAAAAAAAAATCAAAATTAGAGGCTTGGAACTTTTAGCCCTACCCCACTTCATCCAGGAAAGGGAGAAGAGCTAGAAATGGAATTAATAAACAACCATGTCAATGTAATGAAGCCTTCATAAAAATCCCAATAGCATGAGGTTCAAGGAGTTTCCAGGTTGGTGAATATATTCACGTACCAGGACGATGTTCAGACCCCAACTCCATGGGGAAAAAATACCCTCCTAGATCTCATACTATGTATCTCTTAATCTGCCTGTTTACCTGTACCTTTATCTATACTTCATTATATAATGAACTGGTACCAGTGTTTCCGCCTGAATTCTGTGAGCTATTTGTAGCAAATGACTGAAACCATTTCATTTGGGGGGAGGGGGGGCGCATGGGAACCTCTGATTTGTAGCCAAGTAAGACAGATGCTGTGGGTGAGCTGGGGACTTACTACTTTCAACTTGTATCTAAAGTGGGGAGCAGTCTTGTGGCACTGAGCCCCTAACCTGTGAGGTCTGTGCTAGTGTCAGAATTGAACTGAACTATAGGACACCCAGCTAATATTACAGAAATTTGTTTGGTGTGGGGGAAAAATCCACACATCCAATGGTTGAGGTGTTAGGAGCATGGTAGTAGTGTGAGTGTAACAGAAAACCACAAGTGAGTCTTTTTCATTTACAAATACTTCTCCAAATCCTCACTATTGTTGGAATTAGTGATATTTTTCATCCTTGCCAATCTAATGGAAAAAAAAAATTCCAGTTGTTTAATTTGTACTTCTTTGCTTATTAGTGAGATTTAACTTGTATCTAATGTATGTTAGTCTTTTGTATTTTTCCTTCTGGGAATATATTTTCTCTTATATGTGACCATTTAAAAAAGAATATCTAATATCTAAAGACCATCTCATTCAGGGGTGCCTGGGTGGCTCAGTCAGTTAAGCATCACATCTGACTTTGGCTCAGGTCACAATCTCATGGTTCATGAGTTCGAGCCCCACATCAGGCTCTGTGCTGACAGCTCAGAGCCTGGAGGCTGCTTCAGATTCTGTGTCTCCTTTCTCTCTGCCCCTCCCGTTTGCACTGTTTCTCTCTCTTTAAATAAACATTAAAAAAATAATAAAATAAAGACCATCTCATTAATTTACTTTAATGAGCCTGAGTTTGAAAATATGTATTTCTGTGAAAAGATTTTTTTCTACCCAAATACAATACACTCAACTTAAAATTCATCACAAATTAAAAATTTAGTGGTTTTTAAATATTTAGATTGCCAAGTCCTTCTGAAAAAACGTGTCTCCATTCTCCAAATGACCTACATCTCATTTCCAGACTTACCTTACATAAAACATCAGAAACATGAAACACATAAATATCTTGAAAAGCTAGAATATTCCTCTTTTCTAGTGTGATTCTTCAAGTTATCTAAATTAGTGAACTAAAACCTGAAAATGCCATGGAGTTTTCTCTCAAAGAGAAAAGGGAACATTTAAATCTTAAAAGAAAACATATAATTTCTTGCATATATTTTAACTGGTTTACCATCAAACATCCAGATTTAAAAAATTTTAAATATTTATTTATTTTTGAAAAGAGAGAAAGCAAGTAGGGGAGAAGCAGAGAGAGGGAGACACAGAATCTGAAGCAGGCTCCAGGCTCTGAGCTGTCAGCACAGAGCCCGATGTGGAGTTCAAACTCACAAACGTTGATATCATGACCTATGCTGAAGTCAGATGATTAACGGACTGAGCCACCCAGGTACCCTAAACCATTCAGTTTTTAAAGCCATTCAGATTTAGGTTTTACCTGTAAAAATTTATGGCATTATACATATTTGAATATTACTATTTCATAAGAAAAACAAAAAATACCTCTACATTCAAAACTTCAACAAAAATATTCTTCACCCTTGCATAAAAATCACACAGCAGTATCATTTCTCATTGTTAGCTGTAACTGTTTTCAATACCTTCAAAGCACATGAATATGCCTTTTCTCCAACGTTAATAGATTTAGGATCATCATCATCCAAATCTTCCCAAATCCTCACATCACCATCACTTCCACAAGTCACAATACAACTGTGGAGGAAACACAGTCATTAAAAGGTCACCCAGTTTCAGCCTTATTAATTTTTTTAGAATACTACTTTATCTTTTTTTCCAATAAAATCAAGGTGTTAATCAATGTTTTCTTATTTTACATACCTAAACTTCAATAATGAGGACTGCTAATCTCCTATTCTATAAAATGAAAGGTGAATTTAATGTTCCCTACAGTTCCTCCCTGGCATAAAATTCTTTGTAATAATGTAAGAAAGATGAGTGTGTAATCTAACAACAGGGACTAGGTCAACCTTGCTCACCATTGTGCCCCTGGCACAAAGCAATCTCTGACAAATAGAAGCCCTGATAAATGTTTGTAAAATGAGTAAGTGGACGGATACAAGAACTCAATTATCCAAAGCTGATTATTCAAATGGCTGTAACTCTCAAATCTTGTTTTAAACCTCTTGTTTCCTGGTGCTTTATTCATTTGGTATGTGTCCTATCTGTAGGTGTTGTGACACATACAAAAGGAAACAAAACACAAAAATAACATGGTCAATGGCAAAGAGAAGCCATATAAAGAACTATAGAGGTTCAGAAGAAAAGGATTAATTCCCACCTGGAAAATCAGAGGGATTCAAAAGAAAGAAGACACTGGGAAGTCAAAGGGCAAGTAGGGCAAGTAGAATTAGATATGCTGAGATTGGTGAAAAGAGCAGCTCCAAACAGAGGAAACCACATGAACAAAAACACGATGTTAGTAAAGAATGGGGAGTTTACTTAGCAGACAGTACAGGAAATTGAGGAAAAAAAATGTAGATTGGGGGTCATCCTATTCACAATGATCTTAATGCCAGAGTAAGGAGCTTGGACTCCCTTCTATAGGAAGTAAATAGGAGGACCATTAGTCTGTTTGCCCAGGACTTTCCTGATTTATGCATCCTGCTAGTTCGTAATCTGTCCTCGATTTTTCACTTTAAAACATATTAGTATCAGCACACCTGGCTGACTCAGAAGAGCATGTGACTCTTGATCTCGGGGCTGAGCATTAGAGCCCCATGTTGGGTGTAGAGATTACCGAGGAAATGTATAAACTTTAAAAAATAAATAAATAAAATGTAGTATCTTAAAAAATATATATTAGTATTACATGCATCCAAATTTGTTGGGTGGGTTTGACAGACCTCTTCCTTGCACTTCCAGCTTCTGCCATGGTCTTGTTTAGTAGTGTAACATGTACAACGAACAGAGTTCTCACTTTATCACATAGGTAAATCTGAAAGGCAACCAGTGACAACCCATCTCCCCATTCCAATCCTTTCTTTATGCAACATAATACCACCCTTCACAGACAACAGGTGTTAACAGTTGGTTCACTTTGATTAAAACCAAAGTGAAAACAGTCAGGAGGCCCTAGAGAGAACGATTTCTTTCAGTCTTCAATGATGATGGGATAAGTATCTCATATTGCTGCCGCTACTAACTATTTGGTGCAACCAACTAGCCAGCAAAGGAGATGTAGAAAGTTGCAGGTGTCAGTTGGTGGTACCTTTAGAATATTAGAGTGAAATGTAGTGGAATTAATGAGAAATATATGCAAAAAATAGCTCAACAGTCCCCTGAAGAACTTTTAGAGTAGTCTGAATATTCTTCTGACACTGTTTTTGTCACTTACTATAGGAATAAAACATTCATTTTATTATTGATTATGCCTTTTAATAAAACACCTTTCAGTAGCAACAAACTAAAAAAAAAAAGGTATCAAGTACACGTTTAACAAAATATTAAACACTAAATTTCTGCTTCTCAAGAAGCTGATAATAAAAATGTTAACATGAACAAAATGTTAGTGGACATTTGCTACAGGAGCTGTTGTGATAATACCAAACACAGGAAAGACAGAAGACACAGAACTCCTGAAGAAACTTGAGCATCTACTTTGTAAGCTAGTAGTTATCTTGAAACTTCCTGAAAACCATGTTTCTGCAGCTGCAGAAAGTGAGTTGGCATCTTGTCAGGCATGATTTTTCATAATAATTCAGTACTGTCCAATAGAACTTGCTGAGAGGATGGAAATTGTTTGGCTCCTGAGCAATTAAAATGTGGTTTCAAATGTGGCTAGTGTGACTTGAGGACCTGAATGTCAAATTTAGTTAACTTTAATTAATTCAAATCTAAATAGCCACATGTGACTATTGTACTGAACAGCTCAGCACTAGAACAAACAACAGTGGTTCTAAATTAATTTTGTTCATTTTTCATTTTTTCTAGTGCAAGTAGGGAGTAAAGTTATAGCTGTTAATATGCAGTCACCATTAGTAAGAGAACTTTTTGGCGCGCCTGGGTGGCTCAGTCGGTTAAGCGTCCAACTTCAGCTCAGGTCATGATCTCGCGGTCCGTGAGTTCGAGCCCCACATCAGGCTCTGTACTGACAGCTCAGAGCCTGGAGCCTCCTTTGGACTCTGTCTCCCTCTCTCTCTGACCCTCCCCCGCTCATGCTCTCTCACTCTCAAAAATGAATAAATGTTGGGGCGCCTGGGTGGCGCAGTCGGTTAAGCGTCCGACTTCAGCCAGGTCACGATCTCGTCGTCCGTGAGTTCGAGCCCCGCGTCGGGCTCTGGGCTGATGGCTCAGAGCCTGGAGCCTGTTTCCGATTCTGTGTCTCCCTCTCTCTCTGCCCCTCCCCCTTTCATGCTCTGTCTCTCTCTGTCCCAAAAATAAGTAAACGTTGAAAAAAAATAAAAAAAAAAAAAAATGAATAAATGTTAAAAAAAAAAACCTTTTTTTTTTTAAAAGAACTTTTCAAACAGTTAAATGATACTGGTTTTATTACAATGTCATTACAACGTTTAAATAGAAAATCAGTCAGATTGATTCCAATAATGGTTTAGTTTTCTCTCCAGTTCACAGAAACAAAGTAAAGCTTCTGAAAGTTTATTCTGTGGAAGTAAAACATCTAACATTATTGGGAATTCTAACATCATTTGCAAAGTTTAATGCTAAAGATAAAATTCTTAATTTTCACAGTAATACCCATTTTGGTAGAGCACAGCACTGTGGTAAAAACAATGCACGTACTAAATTAAGAAATCTATGAAACACAAATGTACTTGGAATTGAAACTATAATTCATAACCAAATGAACTATAAAAATGTATGAATCAAAACAGAAGCCACAGCAGTTGAATTTTGAGATAATTTAGTTTATACCCACAATGACTGAACAAAATTTTCAAAACAAACTGATATTAGATACACGAAAATACTTCAGCATTGCATGAGATTGTTTCTTTCCTGCCCATCAATTAGATTTTTAAAATATATGAGTCTTTGAAGAGTGACTTTATAAAACCTAAGTGTCCTATAATGATGGTGTTATCATCATCATCACCACCACCACCACCACCACTATTGGAAACACGTTCCCTAAGTCTTAGTTGCATTTTGTTCAAAATCAGTTAACGATCTTTAAGCATTCAACTCAAGCCTTTGAAGCTTTTGGTGAAAGGCAATTAATGAAAACAAAGCTTATGGACAGGAAGACACTAAAATTTATCCCTACAAAAGCAAATTAAGAATTGAACAACTTGTACATTAAAAGCTGAAAGAGTGAACGATATCATTTTGAAATTCTCTCATTGTACTCTGGAATATCTTGACTTGTAAGAAGAATCTTCTGAGGGAACCCCTCTTTTTAACTATATAAATTTATATTCTGTGCCAAAATAAAATGAAACTGAGTAGGCTTAAAATTTGTGAAACATTCAAAGAAACCAGAAAACTTACTTGATGAATTAAAGAAAAAAAAAATACATATATAAAATATAAAAAAATAAAAAGTAAAAAATATTGAAGAACTTACTATTGAAAAAGGGTACTCTGAATGAAGGTAAAAAGACAGAACCCATAAAAATACTGAAAGTAAAAGATTTACCCATTTCAATTAAAATAGATTTTTAAAAATTGAAGACTCTTCCAGTTAGTAGAATTTTCTGAGCTTACCAGGTATGTGAGAACCTAAAGAAAGTTATTTTCTTATACTAAAAAATATTATGACCCTAGGGCACTTGGGTGGCTGAGTCGGTTAAGCGTCTGGCTCTTGATTTCAGCTCAGGTCATGATCTCACAGTTCATGGGATGGAGCCTGCTTGGGATTCTCTCTTTCTGCCCCTGTGCTGGGGCTCTCTCTCAAAACAAATAAGTAAGCATAAAAAAAAAAAAGAAGGAAAAATATTATGGTCTTAAAAAAAGAGTTAACTCATCTCACTTCAAGGTCTCAGCATAAATGCAACTCTGAGGATGACTGCAGCCAATTTTATAAGAAAAATAAAAATAAAAATAAGACTATATTGAAAAAAATGTATTTTTCAGAAAAATGCCATGTTAGAGACAGGCTAAAAGAACTGACTAAAGTAGATGAGTATGTACCAAGAATATTCTACTTATGTAAATGTTTACATGTTTAATATTTAGAAAATCAGTGTAAATTTTTTAAATGTTTTAATATCATAAATACGTCTTTAGGAAAAATATTTTAAAACAGGTTTTTGTGTTGTTGTTTTGTTTATTTTAGAGACAGAGAGAGCACGTGAGTGAGCATGAAAGCAAGGGAGAGGGGCAGTGGGAGAGGGAGAGAGGCAGTGGGAGAGGGAGGGAGAGGGAGGGAGAGGGAGGGAGAGGGAGAGAGAGGGAGAGAGAGGGGGAGAGAGGGAGAGAGAGACAGAGAGAGGGAGAGAGAGAGAGAACCTCAGACAGGCTCCATGCTCAGCACAGAGCCTAACTGGGAGCTTAATCTCACAACCGGGAGATCATGACCTGAGCCGAAATCAGGGAATCAGATGCTTAACCAACTGAGCCACCTAGGTGCCCAAAACACTTTTTGAACAGAAATGTTATAGCTCTATCAAAA
The DNA here is from genome assembly GCF_016509475.1 of Prionailurus bengalensis. Lineage (NCBI taxonomy): Eukaryota > Metazoa > Chordata > Mammalia > Carnivora > Felidae > Prionailurus > Prionailurus bengalensis. Next base: position 103,021,631 of record NC_057355.1, read on the forward strand.
CAGAATAATTTGCTAACCAATAAATAATTTTAAAAATTATAATTTTAATTCTTTTGAAATCCTCCTCCCCATTCCCAAAGGTGTCCCGGTTTAGATGATAAAAAAACCACTGTAAGTTTCTGAGTATAAGGACTAATTATATCATGTCTTTATCCTCTTTGTGACATAACTACAAGAAGCCAACAATTACCAAGGCATTTCTCACCATCTAGATTCTCCATCCTCACTGAGCAATGTTCTTTTCCTAATCTGACCACCTCTCCCAAACCCTTCCATTGTGCCTCATGAAATTCATGGTTAGGCACCAGACTACCCTCAGCTTTTTTCCTGAACACTTCTTCTGAGAACACAGATTCCTCCTCAATCCTCTTAAAAGGTGGTTGATTTCTGGGGTGCCTGGGAGGCTCAGTCGGTTAAGTGTCCAACTTCAGCTCAGGTCATGATCTTGCAGTTTGTGAGTTCAAGCCCCGCGTCAGGCTCTGTGCTGACAGCTCAGAGCCTGGAGCTTGCTTCTGATTCTGTGTCTGCCCCTACCATGCTCATGTTCTCTCTCTCTCTCAATAATAAATAAACGTTAAAAGAAATTTTTAAAGGTGGTTGATTTCTCTTCTACATTCCTTTCGGGCCTGTCAGTGGGTCTTCGTTCCATTTCATTACCACTTCCATTCTATTGCTACACCCCACTCTCTTTAAAAAAAAGGGGGCGGGGGCAAAAAACTGCTATGAGACCACCTACAAATTCCTAAAGAGAAATCTCCCATATTCCCTAAGGATTTTTAGCACAAGGTTCATTGTCATTCCCTAACAACACTATGCCTTTTAAAAAAAATGTTTATTTGTGAATTTTGAGAGAGAGAGAGAGAGAGAGAGAGAGAGAGAGAGAGAGAAAATCCCAAGCAAGCTCCACACTAGCAGCTCAGAGCCTGACTCGGGGCTCTATCTCCTAACTGTGAGATCATGACCTGAGAGCCGGACGCTTCACTGAGCCACCCAGGTGCTCTGAACACTATTCCTATCATAATTCTTAGTATTTGTAATATCCATATACACGAAGCCTTCTTATACTAAGTCTTGTCCTTCACTTCATCTCAGGCTCCCATTGTCATAGAGTAGATTTTGTCTTTACCAATATTGCAAATTCTTCATAATTTCAATTTCAATCATCCTAATCACTTATCTTTTTACCTGTACCCTTAATATCCTAACTTCAACCATTTTTTACTTCTATTAGGATCTACAATCTATTGAAACTAACTTCTCACTATCTCTCACTCCCTCACAAATTCTCACATCCCTCCTAATCTGGCTTAGATTCCACAACCTGTTCTTAAAATCACTTCTTTGCATCATCCTCAAACCCCCTCCCTTTGTCATACTTACCTGACAAAACCCCAACCGTGGTTCAATCCAACTTGGTAAGTAACATTTGCAGCTAAACATGGCTAGCAAAAAACACATAACTAGGTTGTCTGATCTCACTTTAAATTCATGATCACTAACCTAAAGTAGACCATTAGTGTTGCCCACTATTCCAACTAACTATATTTCCCTAGGTCCTTCTTTTCTTTTTTTAGTTTTTAAATTTTTTTTAACGTTTATTTATTTTTGAGACAGAGAGAGATAGAGCATGAATGGGGGAGGGTCAGAGAGAGAGAGGGAGACACAGAATCTGAAACAGGCTCCAGGCTCTGAGCTGTCAGTACAGAGGCCGACGCGGGGCTTGAACTCACCAACCGTGAGATCATGACCTGAGCCGAAGTCGGACGCTTTACCGACTGAGCCACCCAGGCGCCCCTAGGTCCTTCTTTTCTAATCATCTATCTCATATCTACTCCTCTTTCTTCAAACCCCCACAGCCTCCCGACTCTCAGCTAAAAACTTTGCTTCCTATTTTACTCAGAAAACTGAAGTAGTCTGTAGAAATTAGCCTCATATTCTCACTATGCCTCCTAGGTGCTCCTTCCCTCCATTTGTGAATTTGACCACGTTCCTACCTTTGGCCACTTTCTCTCCCTTGTGCACTATATTGTAACCCCTCTTACCTACTCAAGGCCATCACTCCTGCAATTCTCCCTCTTCCTACCATAACATCAACTTATCCCTCCCTGGGATATGGATCATCGCCATTCATACATATACTGCATCTCTCACTTTAAAACAAAAACCTTCCCAGGGTGCCTGGGTGGCTCAGTCAGTTAAGCGGCCGACTTCAGCTCAGGTCATAATCTCGCTGTCTGTGGATTTGAGCCCCGCGCCAGGCTCTGTGCTGACAGCTCAGAGCCTGGAGCCTCCTTCCAATTCTGTGTCTCCCTCTCTCTCTACCCCTCCCCTGCTTGCTCTCTCTCTCTCTTTCTCTCTCAAAAATAATAAACATTAAAACAAAAACCTTTCCTGACCTCACAGCCCTATCCAACTACCCTTACTCTTTGAGTGCCATCCTCGCTGACTCTAATTCCTCCCTTTCCAGTTTTATGAATACACTGCAACAAGGTTTTCATTCTCACCACTCCATAACAAAAGCTAGATCACCCATATTACCAAATCTAATGGTAAATTCTCAGTCCTCAACTTGACCCACCAGCAGCATTTGACATCGTTTATTATTTCCTCCTCCTTAAAATGCTTACTTCATTTGGCTTCTAGACATCATTCTTGTCTCTTGGTTTTCTACTTTTCTAGCCAGCCCATCTGAAGTCTCCTTAGCTGGGTCTTCCTTCTTTAATTGGATCTCTAAATATTTTGGAGTGTCCGAGGGCTTAGCCCTTAAACTTTTTTTCTCAACTACATTTACTCCCTCTCTAGGTCATTCACCCAAGTTCATAGCATTAAATATCTATTTATTAACTTCCTCATCTAGATTTCCAGTCAAGACCTCAATCCTTAACTCCAGGAGACATCAGCAAAAGATACAGATTTCTATTTCTAGCTCACATTTCTTAGCTTTAGACCCATTTATCTAACTGTCTACACCTCTAGTTGAATATCTCAAAGAAATATTCCAAATGTTCAAATGTAAACTCATAATCTCCACTCTTCTTCTACCTCTGAAATAAGCTCCTCTCCAACCATTTCAGATATCTGTGAATGGCACTGTCATCTCCCCAAATGTAACACCCAGAGACATAGATGTGATCCCAGACATCTCCATCTCCTTCATCATTAATGTCTGATCTATCCTGTTGATTCTACCTTTTAAATATTTCCTGAATGCATCCTCCTTTTTCCATGTCATGTCTTCTCTAGTCCAAGCTTCCATCACACTCCACAAGACTAATGCAGGTACCTCCTCAGTCTTTCTGCATCCACTTCTACTTTTCCACTTCATCTTCCACATAACTTCTCAAAAACAAGAGTCTGGGGATGCCTGGGTGGCTCAGTTGGTTAAGTGTCCGACTTCAGCTCAGGTCAGGATCTCACAGTTCATGAGTTCAAACCCCGCGTGGGGCTCTATGCTGACAGCTCAGAGCCTGGAGCCTGCCTAGGGTTCTGTGTCTCCCTCTCGCTGCCCCTCCCCTGCTCGCATTCTGTCTCTCTCTCAAAAATAAACAAACACTAAAAAAAAAAGTCTGATCACATCTCTCTGCTTCAAGTTTTTAATACCTTCCTATGGCTTTTAAAATGAAAACAAGATTCCTCAATAAAGCCCAGGAGGTCTTGGATAGGATGCCCATTGCTTACCATCACAGATTTCATCTCTCATCAACCTCTGCATCACACTCTACATTTTGGCATCACTAGCTTTCTTTCTGTCCTTTGAGCATACCATGGTCCCTACCCCACTGGAATTTTTCAGGGTTCCCTCTGCCTGGAATGCCAACACCACCACCCCACTGCCACCCCCCATCTCTTTATACTCCCTAACACCTATTCAATCTTCAGATCTCATCTCAAGAAACACTTCTTCTGAGAAACCTTCCCCACCTTCCAAACTGTATCAACATTCCTTCATATATGCTTATCATTATACCTATCATTTAATATTGCTAAGTATAATTCTAAACGTACATTCACTGTGGTGATTAATCTGTGCAGAATGTCGGTCAATCTAAAAAGACTCTAAGGTCAATGAAGAGACTTGTTTGTACTACTGTATCTCTAGCCTCCACCAGAGTTGACACGCAATTATTTTTTCAATAAATCAATCAATATAGGAGTAACAGTGGAAGCCATGAAACTGGATAGTACTGCAGAGTAATGAGATTTAGAAAGATAAAAAAGAGACCAGAATAACCCTGGGAAAAGATCACAATCAATTAAGCAAAGGAAGTAAGCTGGGGGGAAAAAAGTCAAAAGTTAGAAACAGTAAAAAAGGAAATAGTATCACAAAAGCCAAGGAAAGACACAACACCAAAACGACAGAAAGGGCCACTGAATTTGAGAAAGAGGCAGCTAGCCATCTGACAAAATAATCACGCGGGATGCAGAGGACAAGTGAACAAAAGATAAATATGGGAGAAAGCTCACATCTTTCCAACTCCTCTGGAAGTAAGATTTTACACTCGTTAACTTTTTAGACATACTAAAACTACAAGGACGGCCCGAATCGAACAATAAACCTAAGGAAAATACATGTGCCATTTTAGACTTGTCTTTTTTCTGTCTGGTTGCGTCATTTTAGGCTGCTTATCTGACGCAGAACAATAAATTTTGTGATATTTACACCTCAAACGTTCTTTTTCGTTTCTCAAAGTACCTTACCTCCCCAAATCATCAAAACAGACATCTGTGTGTCCCTCGGTATGTCCAAATCTCATCGGTTTCTGGGTGGCAGGCATCTTTCCTTCTACCCACCTAAAAATGTTTTATCAAAACTAGTATTAGTTTAAAGGGGAGGAAAAGCCGGTGGCTGAAGAAGAAGCAGGGAAGTTAGTCTCCCGGTGGTCCCCTTTCCCCCACCCGAGTGGCACAAACAAGACTGAGCAAAGGGTCTGCCAGACAATTAGCCGGGAAGGGGACACGTTTCCCTTCGGTGCGCTGTAAGGCCACTGGCAGCGCAAGGGGGTACTCACCGAGAGAACCGAGCTACGCCGGTGAGGAAAAGCGTGGAACAAACGCCCGCGCCGGGCCGCTTCCCGCGCTCTGGCGTGCTCGCTACCACTGCGCCTGCGCCGGCCCGCCCGACCGCCCACGCCCGGCGCAGAGCAAGACCGAAGTCGCCGGGTGGTGGCGTCAGCTACGCGCCGCCTGCAAAGGAAAAAGCCGGTTGCTGGGGGAGTGAGGAAGAAAGGGAGGGTGCCGAACACGGAAGTGATGGCAGCGCCTTGGGAGCAGGTGGAGGCGGTGACCGCATCCTCTGAGACCAGAACCCAGCGCCGAGGGGTGTCAGCTTGCAGAAAGGCATCCGCCTTATAGGACCTACAGGAGGTGCAGGAGTGACTGGGCCTCCCTTCACCTTAGCAAGTACCCAGAGTGATGGCGATGGTGATGGCGGCAGTTACTCGGACAGCCCCAGTTAAGCTGCGCTCTGAGAGGTGAGTGGGGGAAGGGTGGTTGCTGCCTGGCCTTGTCGATTGGGGTCTGCTACCGCTTTCCAGGCTCTCCTAACATGCAACCACATCCGAGTTCCTGAACTTGTCCAGCCCCTCCGTGGGGCCCTGCTAAAGAATGAGGTATTTGAGCATCTTCTCCCCGGGAGAGCAAGACTCTTCCCAAACCTTTCATCTTGGCATCCTTCGCGCCCTCACCTTGTCGTTTCTATGGAGATAAAGAAGGGAAGACTTTAATCTTAGTTCTCAGTCTCTGGAGGTATGGCCCGTACATTAATGCTTATTTGGGGGGCACTCTTTACATATATATATATATATATATATATATATATATATATATCCCAGAAGAAGAAAGTAACTTGGGTTTCCCCGTTTAGACCCGACCTGAAGTTCACTGGAGTGAGTACTTAGATCTAAAAGAAGAGCCAGAACTAAAATATATTGTTGAATACTTTGCTCCTTGCAGTCTGCGCGAAGGTCTTGACCATTAAGTTTATGGTTTAGATTGTGTCCCCATGTTGGTGGACCAGTCTCTGTTGAATACCTTCACAATTGCATATTTTTGTGGTACCCACCTTGTAGTCTCCATCGGACACTAGTTTATGACATAAACGAGACTTTTTTTGTTATAGAGATTTCCCCATTGTTTTTTAATCTAGTCCCATTGTGAAAAGTTGCACAGTTACACAAACTTGCTATTGTTCTTAAGGTCTTGGCATTGTGTGAAGAGTTGTTTTGAGTACTAGCGCTCCCAGTAGGCTTCCTAGATACTTAAGTTTGGTATATGAATGAAGAGGAAGAATGATGAGCCGAAAATGAGCTTGGGATTTATGGGAAAATAGCCAACCTATTGTTGATTTCCCACAACAGCCAAAGATACCTGAGATGATTCTTTCTGAGTGACTTAATTTTATTTGGATATCATTCGTTAGTTTTAACATAGACTGATTTGTAATTTTTTTATCCAAGTGAATATAACTGGATAAACTATGGGATTAAAGATGAACTCTGATAATATTTGTCTCTATACTGAGTATATCATGATGAGATTTCAAGGTAGTAATATTCAGACCTCAGCCTAAGAAGAATCTATAAATTGGACCAACAGTTATAGGTATAAAATGACCTAACTATGATATCTATAACACCATGTAACTTTAAACTCTGAATGGTGTCTGTACTTCTCTCCCTTCACTCTGTCTTAGCAATCAGGCCCTGTGATTCATGGGTTAAAGAAAAATTTCCTTTACAAATTTCACATGTTTGACAAGAACTTGGACCTTAGAGTTGAACAACTGTAGGTTTTAATTTTCACTCTGTCAGTTACTCATTGTATGACCTTGAATATGCTTTACTTTTTCTGAATGTCATATTCCTCATCTCTAAAATGGAGACATTACTTCCATTGATTGTTATAGTATATAGGAGATACTCATGGATGTATAAAACTAATTGTTACTAATGTCTGGTGTTATTAACAGGGTGCTTGGGTGGGTACTTAATGTTTTTATTCAAATTGGAATTTATTTTTGTTTAAATCATTAAGCAAAATTTTTAAAATAGTTTTCAAACATTAAAAGATGTATTCTTACTTTTGCAAGTATAATATTTTCACAAGTCCCATTTCTCGTTCAAAAGCCTGCAAATTTTTTTTTTTTTTAATAAAATTTTTTTTTTTTCAACGTTTATTTATTTTTGGGACAGAGAGAGACAGAGCATGAATGGGGGAGGGGCAGAGAGAGAGGGAGACACAGAATTGGAAGCAGGCTCCAGGCTCTGAGCCATCAGCCCAGAGCCTGACGCGGGGCTCGAACTCACGGACCGTGAGATCGTGACCTGGCTGAAGTCGGACGCTTAACCGACTGCGCCACCCAGGCGCCCCAAAAGCCTGCAAATTTTAATGTCAATGAGTTCATGGCCTTGTTGATGGAAACTGACATTCAAACAACATGTATTAGACAGTGTAGTAATGAAATGCATGTAACTTAAATGTTTGCAAAATTGTTTGGTTATTTAGGATAACATGGCTTTTTTAAAAAATCCATTGTAGCTGTCACTGATCTGGCTGTCAAAATTTTCCAAATGGATTTATTTATCATTCATAGTACGTGTCTCACAGGAGTGGGGGTAGCTGAATGAACTCACTGAAAATGATCCCAAGGTCGCAGTTTCAATGCAATGAAGATTAGCTTTGCTCTGTTGCGACCACTTTTAGGACCCTTAGGTTCACAAATACTGTTCTCAAGGGCAATAGGGTGAGAGAATACGAATATATATTATCATTCTGCTGATGGTGATGAGTGTTATCTATATCATATACTCGGAGAGACTCAGTTTATCTGAGAAGTATATCAGTATTACCTTATGGAAGGAGTTTAAAAATTGCCTTTTCAATACAATATGTACTCGATGTAAAAATCACTAATTATGTGAAAGAAGGCTGGAAGAGAAGGTTAAAATAACTGAAGGGAACAGAGTATTGAAAAAAATAACAATGAAGACAGTTTAGAAATCTGATTTGTGTATCTCTGAAGGTGTCCTGAAACTTACCAGCTATTTAATTTTTGGAGTAAATATTACTTGGCATATGTATAAACTTCCTAAGGTGTAAAAGGCAATATAGTAAAAGTTCTATTTCCAGCTATCCAGTTCCTGTGGCTAAAGACAGCCATACTATTTGATTATGTTGTTAACATGGATAGTGGATCCTTACACAGCAAGACAAATATAATCACTCTTTTATTGATGAAGAAACCAAGATTTGGAAAGATTGTGGTTTGTCCAAAGTCATACTCCTACCAAATGTCGGAACTAGAAGTAGAGCACATGTCTTTTTTTTTTTTTTAGAGCACAGATCTTTTTCCTTCTGGTTCAAGGTAGTCTACTATACTGCCTCTCCAAATCATAACTGTTGCCATAAAACTTAGAATTTAATAAAACATATCAGGACACTAAAGCATTTTATTTAAATGAATCATCTTAAAAGAATCATCTTATAGTAGTTTGTTAACAACTAGCATAGGTAAAACGTCACCCAGGCTAAAATGTAAGCATATGTAATTATTGTAAAACAGTGGAAAGAATAATTTATAATTAGTTAAAAAAAAAACCTACCTACTATTTCTGTTGAAATCTATATATTTACTAAGTTAGCTTGCAAGAAACTACAGTTTCTTTAATAATTAAAAGTTTGGTTATTTATACCCATAATATTTTTATAAAGAATTTATAAAGTTTTATAACTTTCTAAAAAGACACTGTTTAATATCAGGAATAACATAAAGTGTTTTATGATATTTCAGATGCTGAAGCCTCCTCCATCTCAGATTTTCGAGGTATATTTTTGTGTAGATTTTCTAGCCTTATAGATGGCCTGTTTCCTCTTGTTACTTTTTAAAAATTTTGCAACTTTCCAACCTCTCGTTTTTAGAAATTAACTTCTACGTGAAAAGTTCTGAATAATAATAGAAGGTAGCAAATATGTATTTTCATTAAGCTCAATGCTATGCTATTTTCATATGCCTTAATCCTGGCAGTAAAAACAGGAGACAGCTTGCGTTATCCAGATTTTACAATGTGAAAACTGAAGCTAAATTAGATTTTAAAAATCAGGTGACATAACTAGTAAGTAACAAATTCTGAATTTTAGCCCATGTTTGATGATTTAGACCCTTATGCTATTTCATCTGCACCATGCTTCACTTTTTTTTTTAAGTTTATTTATTCATTTTGAGAGAATGAGAGAGAGAGAGAGTGACTGCAAACATGTGCACCAGCAGAGGATGGGCAGAGAGAGAGGGAAAGAGAGAGAATCCCAAGCAGGCTCCACACTTGTCAATGCAAAGCCCGATGTGGGGCTGAAACTCAAAAACGATGAAATCATGACTGGAGCCAAACTCACCAGTCAGACTCCTAATCAGCTGAGCCACCCAGGCACCCCACCATGCTTCATTTTTAAATATAGTGTAGTGAAAAAGTGCAGATTATTAATTTTTTATAGATCTTTAAAACATTAAAATTTTCTCTTTAGACTAAATTTCTTTCATAGGAAAAAAGATTGCAAGGAAATAGGCCAAAATGTCTAAACTGATTGTCTCTAGATAATTGAATTATAGTTTTTTCCTCCTTTTTAAACTTGTCTGAATGTTCCATATATTTTATACTGAGCATATATTGTTTTTATATTTAAAAATTACAAATTGGAAAGAAAAAATACATCCGTTCAATCTAGTTTATTCCCTAAAGAGTTGCAATCCTCTATCTTAAAGGTTCTGGTTTCTGAGATTCTTTTAAGGTCCTTCCACTTTTAAAAGTCTAGGTACTGCCAGCTTAGTTTTCTGCTCTCTTTACTCACCTTCTTCAGTGACAGGTTCCCAGACATTTCTTTTTGGCTTAGGGAATGTACAATCATTTAAATATTAGACCAAGTTAATGTTTCCCCTAAAATGTGCTCTAGAAGGATTTCTGTAAGCCAAGTATAGGAAACTAGGGCTTAACCAGGCTTCTTAACTGAAGGACCTCTCAGAACCTTTACAAAATATGCAACATGGTCTTTCAGAGGGGAAGCCATTCCTAAACTTGTTTGTCAAAAGAAACCCCTATTTCTCTAGAAAGTGTATTAACATCTTTTAGAACTAGTGTCCACAAAAGTAGATTGGGGGACAGTGACATAAGCAAACTATAATTGGGAAAGTAAATGGAGAGTGGGGAGAAGAGGAGAATGTAGTGGTACTAATCAATAATTCCTTTTGCTTGTTTTGTTTTGTTTTTTAATCGGATTATGTCTTGTGAGCCCTTCCTTGGTAGCATGAATAAAAGAGACACTAAAAATATTTACTGAAAAATGAACCTGTATTGCTTTTGTAATGAGAAAAAAATGTATTTTAGTTCGGAGATTTCTTCATATGAACAAATTTATTTTTCACATTTTTTTCTTAACATTTCAAGGAATTCATCTGTCATCTACTATCCAGTGTATTCCATTTGTGGGCCCTAAATGTGCCACAGAATCCTCCTTAAGTATCAGACTATGATCAAATGTTAAGGACTATGACCCACAGAATCTAATTCAAATATCACAGACTACGATCAGAATGCTTTCAGGGAGTTTTGGGCCACATAATGGCAAGTAAACTTTGGAATCATGAATTTGGTAAGGAAATTCCCAGGTCTGAATTACTACCAGAGTAATAATTTATTTTTAAATTCTTAATGTAGTGTAATAAATAATTCTATTAGGATCAAATTTATTTTAATTTAGTATTCACATGAATTCTGGTCTTAGATATGTATCAGCATTATAGATAAAGTACTTGTTCAATGAATAATTAATATATACAATAATGCTCTGGTATCCAACATTATAGAGAATACAATGAGTTTTCCAGATTGATGAAGTTTAACCTTTTAATTACTGGCTTTTTAACAGTTTTCTGTAGAAATCTTGAATTAAAATCACCTATCTGACCTTATTCAGTAGAACTAACTAAATGTTATTTAAAGCTTTTGCTTGTAGAATGTTCATGTTGGATTTCATTTTCATTTCACCATCCTTGCAACTGGTGGTAGTATTTGGGATCAAATGGTTACTGAATCTGGGAACTTGCTTTCTTGAAAATGACTTTTATATAAATTTGCTTTTTAGATATTTGCCTCTTGCTTATTAAGAAATAATTTTTTGGGGGCGCCTAGGTGGCTCAGTTGGTTGAGAGACTGACTTCGACTCAGGTCATGATCTCATGGTTTGTGAGTTCGAGCCCCGCGTTGGTCTCTGTGCTGGCAGCTCAGAGCCTGGAGCCTGCTTCTGATTCTGTGTCTCCCTCTCTCTCTGCCCCTCCCTCACTCATGCTCTGTCTCAGAAATAAATAAACATTAAAAAAACAATTTAAAAAAAAGAAATAATTTTTTTGAAAGATGTCACTGTGTACTCCCCAGAGCAATGTAATTTAGCTGCCTTCATAAAAAATTAATTATTGAATCAAAAGCCAAAGCAACCTTCTCCCAAGTGATTTTTTTCACCCTCTTAAAACAAAACAAAACAAAACAAAACAAAACAAAACAAAACAAAACACACCTCTGCAGTTACCAACAAAGATCTTTGATTTGTCAGCACGTTTTAAAATATCTTTGATTTCTATACTACATTAAAATGGTAGTAAAGCTACTTTCTTAGGAATTTGTGCCTCTTCTGCTTTGTTTATGCAAAGTCCATAAAATTCCAAGAATTAATGATAGGCTATTTGAAAGGATTTGTTCAGATTTAGAACCCTACAGTTTTTTTTTTACATTCAGATTTTACCTGTATAGGCAAGACACCAAAGCACTTCTCCAAAATTCATCTTTAGTCTTGAAAAATATAACAATAAAAATAATTTTGTTCTCACTAAAAATTAATGTTATTTTTATTGGTAACAGTGTGATTTAATTTTTTACTTTTAAGAATTTTAAGGTTTAATGAAACTTGTGGAAGAGATTAGAAAATTATTTTTCTACACATCTTAAGTGTAAAGATGTGAGAGTTTATATACATGATGCATTTTTATCATTTTTGTAAAAAAAATCATGTAATAGGGAAATTTGAATATCTTTTTTATAAAAAGATTTCTCCATAGCATGTTTTCTTTAAGCAGTTACTTTCATAGTAATTAAGATGTTACCTATACCATGAAATGACCACTTAGATATTTTGTTTTGCCTTTCTTTCTTCATATATCTGCTAAATAGCTGCTGAGAGCAACTTATCCCATTAAATAAAGATCATCAATTTTAGAATACCTGTCATTTTGTGAAAGAAAAATGCATAACTCATCTTCAATTTCAACAACTTAAGTACTTTGCTCTGAGGTAGCTAGCAAACCTAGTATGTTATAAAATTTCCATCATTGTGTCTATTTACAAAGTATTGTGAAGATTTACTTATTTAAGGTAATATAACCCATAAATCTTTTCCAGTAACATGGAAGCAGGTGCAATCCATAAAGGTGAACAAAGAATTGGAGAGGGCTGGCATCAAGTCCTCAACTTTTTGGAACTCCTATTCTTCTCCCAGGAACAGCACACCATCCAGCACATAACCATCTGACAACAAGTGATGGGAACATTGCCAACCATGTATTCAATATTAATAAATTTTAATTTTTCTATTATTTATACAAATATAAATAGAAGTTAAATTTTCTTACTACCTTGAAGATTACAACATTAAATGACATTCTAGCCCATATACATATATTGATATGGTACGTTTTACCAAATCAAATTTTTGCAATAATTTATAAAAGTGGGATAAACTTCTGAAGATGAACTCAATTTTCTAGCAAAAGAATAGCTATGTGAAATTTATATAAGGCTATAGTTCTGAGATACTTTTGAAAATAAGTCAAGATTTTCTGTGCACAAACTCGAAGTACAGATAAATGTATGGAAAATTCATCTAGGGCAATGGTATTTCATTTTATTCTGTGGACACCTACAGCATTTACACACATAAGAACAGTTAACCTAAAATCCGGAGATACTTAACTGATAGGTACCTAGCATATACAAGTTGGTAAGCCTTGCCGAAGTAAACCTGTTATGTTGGCAGGTAAACTTTATTAAGGCTGGAAACTAGTTCTCTGGGGGAAAATGTCAAGTTATTCTCTAGCTTCGTGGTCTGTTGAGTTTCAGCTATATCTGGCATATTGATCCCTTTTCACTTTGAAACATTTTGTTATCCTCCTGAAAATTATATTTGCTCATAAACTTTGTAGTTAGAATTCGGCTAGAGACAGAAGTATTCTTGTGCTTTTTGTCATTATAAACTATTTCTATTAAACTGGCTTGCGTGCCTTAATAAAACAATATATCTAATATCTTTCTTTAAAAAAAAATTATTGAGTGCTTAATACATTTAGGATCTGGCTGAGTACTTAACATACATTATTCTATTTAATCCCCAACAGCTCAGTGAAATAGATGGCATTAATATCTCCATTTTTCAGATGGAAAAAACTGAGGTTTCAGGTGATATGGCTAGAATAAAATAAATTGGACTCAAATGATATTACTAATGCCCATTGTCATTGTGCTGTGGAACTGCATCCTTGTCATACACATGCATAGAGATATTGAAAATGTTAAAATGGTTACTGCTGGGTGGTAGGATTATGGATAATTTTGGGTTTTTCCTCATAACTTGAAGCTTAGTTTGAATTTGTCCCAGTGAGTATGAATTATTATTATTTCTATCAAAACGATATATGTGCCTAGGTTAAAATTTAAATTAAACTGGAAGTTTAGATAAGCTAAGAAATGCTGCAATTGAACCCATCCCAGAGGCATCTACTTTTAATCTCTGTTTTTCTGATATTTACCTTTATATTTCTTTTTTTAAAAATTTTTTTTTTCAACGTTTTTATTTATTTTTGGGACAGAGAGAGACAGAGCATGAACGGGGGAGGGGCAGAGAGAGAGGGAGACACAGAATCGGAAACAGGCTCCAGGCTCTGAGCCATCAGCCCAGAGCCCGACGCGGGGCTCGAACTCACGGACCGCGAGATCGTGACCTGGCTGAAGTCGGACGCTCAACCGACTGCACCACCCAGGCGCCCCTACCTTTATATTTCTAAATCATATGCTTATACTTCTCTTTCTTGGTTCATCAGTTAACAGACATCAGTTGAGTTTCTCTCATGATAGATGAGGATTTAACTCTTTTAGTTTCCTTCTTTTCATTTTGTTTTCTCAATTGTATCAGAGTTTTGGTGAATATGTAAATATCATTCATGGCTGAGTCAGGTGTTTTACAATTCTGTTTTCTTTTTTTTAATTTTTTTAATGTTTATTTTTGAGAGAGAGGGAGAGGGACAGAGCACAAGCAGGGCACAGGCAGAGAGAAAGGGAGACACGGAATCCAAAGCAGGCTCCAGGCTCTGAGCTGTCAGTGCAGAACCTGATGCGGGGCTCGAACCCATGAACCACGAGATCATGACCTAAGCTGTAGTCAGATCCTCAACTAACTAAGCCACCCAGGCACCCCTTTCTTTTTTCTTCTTCTTCTTCTTCTTTTTTTTAATGTCTATTTATTTTGAGAGAGAGCACAAGCAGGGGAAAGTCAATTCTATTTTGTTTTTTTTTTTCCTCAAGATCCTCCACCTCGGAGCCTATGGCCTTGTGTAATTTTATCGACTAGTTGCTCTGGATACCCTGTTGTCTAGAGACTTTCCTTCTTCATCACCCTAAGAATTCAGATTTCCTTTTTGCTATGTTAAATGTCTTATTTCCTGTGTTATATCTTTTGATGTGTTGTACGACTCTAATTTTAGAAGACTGTATCTTCCAGTATGAGGTAAAATTGTTGATGTTTTGCATGTCTGGAAATTTGTTGTTGTTGTTGTTGTTGTTGTTGTTGTTGTTGTTGTTGTTTTAATGCTTATTTGTTTTTGAGAGAGAGTGTGAAAGCCGGGAGGGGGGAGTAGAAAGAGGGGGTCAGAGGATCCAAAGCAGGCTCCATGCCAACAGCAATGAGCCTGATGTGGGACTTGAACTCATCAACTGTGAGATCATGACCTGAGCCAAAGTTGAGCACTCACCCATCTGAGCCACCCAGGTGCCCCTCTTATCCTGATACTTGATTGATAATTTGACTGGTTCTCTTCAAAGTTGGAAACTAGCTTCTAGATTCCAAAACTAGCCTCTAGCTCCTAATATTACTATTGAGAAACAGAGGCCGTTTTATTTACATTCCTTTGTGACTTTTTTCCCACAAGAAGACTGTTTTTTATTTTTTTAATTTTTATTTTTTTTGGCTTAGACTTATTTGTTTATTTAACTACGGTAAGAATGCTTAACATGAGATCTACTGTCTTAACTATATTATGTCTTCATCTCTAGGGTTGTAAAATTTTAGAATAATGTAGCCCATTGTGTATTTTGCCCCATTGTGCTGGGTACCGAAAGCTCTTTCGTTATGGAGGCTCGTGTACTTTGGTTCTAGGAAATTTCCTAATGTGGTTTCTTGTATAGTTTCTCCCCCTTTATTTTGTTATTTGGTATGAAATGTATGTATTGTTCCTCTAGTTTTCTTATCTCTTCTAATCATTTTTTCCTATTTCCTAGTATTTCCTCAATTTATCCTCCAATTTTCCTATTGGATATTTTATTTCTGTAATCATATTTTTAATTCCCAAAGCTTTCTTATTCTCTGATTGTCCCATACTTCTCTTGCTCATTCATAGATGTAATATCTTCTCTTAACTTGGAAGAAATCAGTTTTGTTTTCTGCTCTTTTTATAGGTATTGTTTTCTTTCAGTTCTTAATGTTTTTTTAGTTTCTGTTAGAGACTTTCCTCAAAAGTCTGATGACCTATGACCATTCATATTCCAGAGTGAATGAAGCACAACAATGCTGCCTGACAGCTGTGAGTAGGTGGGGCTTATGGACTAGCAAGCTTCTCTGTATGCTTGGGTGGCCTTCCAGCTTTTTATTGGAGGAGTCCCAGGTGTCAGCATCTAGAGGTCTTTTCTCCTTGTCCATTCCATTCTTTGGCAAAGTCTCTTTTAATTCCCTATTAGGAGATACGAGTCTGGATGCTGGAGTTCTGGAAGCCAGATTGAAGAAGGAGGCAGGAACTTTCATTCTGATTTTAATCCCAACCTCCCTTCTACCCCTGTGTCTGGTATCCAAAGCCCTGAGCCTCTCTGGTTCAGTTTCTCCAAATGATAAATATCCCATCTCCTCTAAGTGTAGGAGTAAGAACCAGAGCTATACATCTGCTGGAAGTACGTACCTCTCCATTTTCCACCCTGTTCTCCACCCACATTTTCTTTTTTTTTTTTTTTTTTTTTTAATTTTTTTTTCAACGTTTATTTATTTTTTGGGACAGAGAGAGACAGAGCATGAACGGGCGAGGGGCAGAGAGAGAGGGAGACACAGAATCGGAAGCAGGCTCCGAGCCATCAGCCCAGAGCCTGACGCGGGGCTTGAACTCACGGACCGCGAGATCGTGACCTGGCTGAAGTCGGACGCTTAACCGACTGAGCCACCCAGGCGCCCCTCCACCCACATTTTCTATAGTACCTGGTGCCTCTGGGTCCTGGACTTCACCCACTCTGTTGGCTTGCTTCTCGTTCATGTCACTTCTGTGCCTACTGTTACCTACCTCTCTGTTGGTACCTCTTCTGTTGCTGACTCAGATATTGGTCCTCCATTCATATTCTGTCCTCATATTTTGTGATTCAGGTGATAGATATCTGCTAGTCTCATTGAAGATAAAAGCTTTGTATTTTAATTTCTGATTTTTCCTTGTTTTGGGCTAACTTCTGAGAAAAGGATGAAGTGAAAAGATTTTCATTTGGCCATTTTATTTATTTATATTCTCTTATTCTCTTATTGAGAGAATTCTTATTCTCTTGAGAGAATAAGAGATAACATGAGTGGGGGAGAGGAGCGGGGTGGGGGGAGAGAGGGAGGGAGGGAGGGAGGGAGGGGGGAGGGAGGGAGAGGATCTTAAGCAGGCTCCACACTCAGTGCAGAGCCTGATGCAAGTTTCAATCCCATGACCCTAGGATGATGACCTGGTTTGCAACCAAGAGGTGGATCGTCAACCAGTTAAGTCACCTAGGTGCCCCCACTTGGCCATTTCAAGCCGGACAATTATTTATTTTATAATCAGAAAAAAACAAAAAGCTAGTTTCATTTTGAGAGGAAATGAAGTTATACTACTCACTAAGATATTTAGTAATAGAAAGCAGCAGGTATAGTAGCTAAAGAAGCATTAGAATCACTAAAGGATTTTATAGGAGATTTGGTTATTGAAGACAGAACTTGAGAGAAACTGAAACAGGCCCTGGTAAAGGTGGGAATGTCGTCAAGAACAGAGAGAGAGTTTATCTCTGATAATAGGAACAGTACAATGTAGGGGTAACAGGGAGGCAAGATGAAGGAGCTCATATCCAGTGTAGTTGAGTTGGTCACAGAGTTTAATAAACTGCTATATTGATTTTTTTAGTAAATCACCAGGCATTTCAAATCTTACATATTTTTCACAACTGAGTAAAAAAAGTAGAAACTGGGGCACCTAGGTGGCTCAGTCGATTAAACATCTGACTTCAGCTTAGGTCATGATCTCACAGTTCGTGAGTCTGAGCCCCGTGTTGGGCTCTGTGCTGATAGCTCAGAGCCTGGAGCCTGCCTCAGATTCTGTGTCTCTCTCTCTCTCTCTCTCTCTCTCTCTCTCTCTCTCTGCCCTTCCCCCACTTGCACTCTGTCTCTCTCTCTCTCTCAAAAATAAAAATAAACATAAAAAGAAAAAAAGTAGAAACTATGTTGTATTAATGAAAAATATCTGCTTGGGACTCCCTTATTACTTTTTTATCTTGAAAAATATGTGCAGTCTCTTAGTAACAAGTGTCTCTTCTAATCCATGACTCTTCATATTCTTCAGCCTACTTTGTTTCTTCTCCTTGTTTATTTTTGCTCAATGGAATTTAGTCAATAAACAGCCAGAGCATACTGTTGAATATAATTTTGGCATACTAAGTGATGATGTATCTTCCAAAATTATAATTAAAAATATTTTCCCTATAGATTTTAAATGACTATATACTAGTGAGCCCACTAAATAAAAATAATCAGTATAATCACCAGGTGCCATTCAGTGTTTAGCAATGGAGTACTTTATTTGGCAAGTCTGACTCATTAGTTCACAGTTTTAGGTACTTGCTTAAGTATTTACTACAGATGTTTGTTTCAAATCATATTGCTTTGAAAATACATTCAAGTGGCTATAAACATTTACTTGACTGTCAGGATTGTAATGTTCCTCTGACATAATCAGAAACTTAATCATAATTAGTGTGCTGAGTGAGACTGATTTTCTCAGTTTCCAAATTCAACTTTGATCTGTAAAATATTTGAGATTATAGAATCCTTACCCCCAATTCTGGGTTTAAATCTTATTCCACCTAAGAAGAGTTAATTTAATCCCATCTATGACCAATCATTACTATTTGTCTTAATAAAATTCAGTATTTCACATTGTAAATTCTACTATATCTAGCCAATTTCATGGGAAAGTCATTGCCCTATAGAAATTTATACCTGTTTCTCAGAATTACCAAGAAAAATACAAGGGTGTGTGTGTGTGTGTGTGTGTAAAATAACAAATTTTTATTCTATTCCATATTTTCTAAGAATTGCCTAGACTAATAGTGAAATTGAGCAATTACTGAAATGAGTTGACAGAATTGAATTGCAAATGCTTGCATGGCATTCATACTGTTCAGTGGTGATTATTTAATAAATTTTTAAGAGATTTTATAACTTAAAAGTTCATATTTTCAATCAATAGGAAATAAAACAAGGAGAGGGAAGTAAAGGAACTATAGGGTAGTGGCTCTCAAACACCAAGTCATAGATTTCTCACTGTCTCTTACAAACAATTCACTGACTGGTTTGCTGTGAAATAAAAATAAGGGGAGGAAATATTGGCATAAGCTGTATCTCAAGACTAGAAATTATTCACATTTTGAGCATACAGTTTGGCTAAGAGAGGAAGCTTCAGTTTTTCTAATCTATATTGAGAATTAGGTGTGGGAAGAGAACTCAGGTTCTTGACTCCCTGGCCCTATGAAATTATTAGTATATAGTAAAGCAGATTATTTAAATGAGAACAAAATATCTTGGAACTGCCTTCCAATATATCCAGTACTCTTACCTTGTACCTGTACTAATTTTCGTTTTTCATCTTCTGTCGGGGGTTAATATATAAACTGTATACAAAATGAATGACAAATGACTAATGATTTTTTTTTCTTTAGATACATCCAGAGAGTGCCCAGAAGAAACTCCCTCCTGGAAAAACTAAAAAAGCAGTATTTATAACACTGGAATTTGTGGATAATTTATCAAAATGGCAGAAAGTAGTGAAAATAATAGCAAAAATGTAGATGTAAGGCCCAAAACTAGTCGAAGTAGAAGTGCTGACAGAAAGGACGGGTATGTGTGGAGTGGAAAGAAATTATCTTGGTCAAAAAAGAGTGAAAGTTGTTCAGATGCTGAAACAGTGAATGCTATAGAGAAAACTGAAGTTCCTTTAAGGAGCCAAGAAAGGAAGCACAGCTGTTCATCCATCGAGTTGGATTTAGATCATTCCTGTGGGCATAGATTTTTAGGCCGATCTCTTAAACAGAAACTGCAAGATGCCGTGGGGCAGTGTTTCCCAATAAAGAATTGTAGTGGTCGGCACTCTTCGGGGCTTCCATCTAAAAGGAAAATTCATATCAGTGAACTCATGTTAGATAAGTGTCCTTTTCCACCTCGATCAGATTTAGCCTTTAGGTGGCATTTTATTAAACGACACACTGCTCCTATAAATCCCAAATCCAGTGAGTGGGTAAGCACAGACTTGGCTCAGAGTGAATTGAGGGATGGTCAGCTAAAACAAAGAAGAAATGTGGAAGAAGAGGTGAACTGCTTCTCACATACTGATGTTCAGCCCTGTGTCATAACCACCAACAATGCTTCATGTAGAGGTGGTCCTGTGACTGGCTCTGTGATGAACCTGGTTTCAAATAACAGTATAGAAGATAGTGATATGGATTCAGATGATGAAATTATTACACTTTGCACAAGTTCCAGAAAAAGAAACAAACCCAAATGGGAAATGGATGAAGAAATCCTGCAGCTGGAAACACCTCCTAAGTACCATACCCAGATTGATTACGTCCACTGTCTTGTACCAGACCTCCTTCAGATCAATAACAATCCATGTTACTGGGGAGTTATGGATAAATATGCAGCTGAAGCTCTACTAGAGGGAAAACCAGAGGGTACCTTTTTACTTCGAGACTCAGCACAGGAAGACTATTTATTCTCTGTTAGTTTTAGACGCTATAGTCGTTCTCTTCACGCTAGAATTGAACAGTGGAATCACAATTTTAGCTTTGATGCACATGATCCTTGTGTCTTCCATTCTCCTGACATTACTGGGCTCCTAGAACATTATAAGGACCCAAGTGCCTGTATGTTCTTTGAACCACTTTTATCCACTCCTTTAATTCGGACTTTCCCTTTTTCCTTGCAACATATATGCAGAACAGTTATTTGTAACTGTACAACTTACGATGGCATTGATGCCCTTCCAATTCCTTCTTCTATGAAATTATATCTGAAGGAATATCACTATAAATCAAAAGTTAGAGTACTCAGGATTGATGCACCAGAACAACAGTGCTAGGAAAAGTGTAGGTATATGAGAATGATTATATACATATTTTCATTTAATATTTTATTTTTCTTATACCACTTTGAATTTTTCTACAAGGGCAGTTGAAATCCAAAATAAATCTCTGCCCTAAATTTTACTTCCAGATCAGTTTATTTTTCTTATGATAACAATAATTGTTTAAAGTTACACAGTAGGGGTTAATGAATATTTTTGACCACGTGTTTGGTTTTTGTTTTTACCAAATAGATTGTAAGATTTTTTTTCTTAATTGTAATTTGCTTATGATCCAGGGATATTTGGAATTAGGTAGGCAATGCAAATACAGTTAAGTAATCGGTATTTTGTATGTTTCTTTAAAAATAATCTTATGTTCTTTCCTAATGTAAATTCCTTGTTAACCTATGCCATTGGCATTCCTATACATAAAATATAGTTTCCCTGTCCCCCTTTCAGAGTTGTTTTAAAATTCTTCAGTAAAGCTGAGTGTTATAATTCACAATCTATACCAATGTAATTGAGTTTTATAATTTAGTAATAGGAATGCTGAAGGTAACAAAATGGTTTAAAATTAAACTTGAAGTGTTTCACTTTAAATATTAACTACTACTAAATTTGATCGATTGGGAAGAATCAAATGAGAACATGACTTTTTGGAGGTGAATTTATTTTCTACACTGTGGCGTGGTCATTTGTTATTTTTGAATAGGTCTTTCACTCAACTTAGATGAGTTGCTCTTTTCAGAACATGAATATTGTTCCTTTCTCACTGGAAGCTTAAAAAGTAATGATAACACTATCAGTAACTAGTAGTTACTAACATATTTAAGCAACTATGGGGTTTTTCTGTATTTACTTATGAACTGTTGCTTCTAATTAGCCTTTTTATAGAAACTCTGAGCCTGTTACTTTGGGGAAATGCCACAGTATTATAAACAGCTACAAATTGCCATTGATAACCAAGGAGGACCTAAGTAGTCTTCATTATTTTAAATTGAGCTTGACTAAAGATTTAAGAAGTAAACATGGAGCTCAGTTTTTAAGAAGCTTGATATTGGTTTTGATTTTCAGGTTTCAAATACTTACTCCTGTTTTCAGAATTAACATGTCTTTACTGTGGCTTCAACAAAGGGAAAACATTTTGAGAGCTACATGGCTTATGCCATACTGAACAGTACTGGGCACTGGGACTAATATTTTAAATTTACTGTCTCGATAGGGAAGTATATTTAGAAACATCATTCTCCCAGTATAATAAAGGTAAATGGAGTGATAGCCTATCTAACTCCTCTTTTTTTTAATAGTCAGTGCATAATTTCCTAGATAGTAGTTTCTTCTGGTGAGCTGTCTAGCCCTTTGTACAAAGTGGCATTTTTAATATCATAGTAATTGATTTCTCAATGCTAATTTAGGTCCAGTAGTAAGCTGCTTCTACCTGGATTGAAAGAAATTTGACTCAACTTTCCAACTCAGAACAGGTGTTTCATAGGTATCATTGCTTTTATGTTGAAATAGCATTTTGCTTTCCTGCAGTTCTGTTAACATAAAGATGGCATTTTTCAGTAATAGCTTTAAAATAAATTTTTAGCCATTACCACAAAATTGAACCAGGAAAATCTCTGTTACCATTATCTTCTATCATTTTTTTTTTCTCAGTGATCTCAAAATTGTCTTGGTTACAGTGAGGGTAACTACTAAGTATGGCACCTGTCTATGGAGTAATGAGGCTCAGGATATCATTAACACCGATACTAGGATAAATATCTCTTCTAAAGATGATATTTCCCTTTTACAAAAGTAGAGAAGTCTCATACTACCTCATCTTTTATTGTGACGCTTTTGTAGATCACTGAGAAGCTTGTCTTGTTTACCAACAGAACACTTCCTAAATATCCATTTTTGGTGAAAGAACATTAATAGTATAGTAAGAATCTACCCGTGATTATAGTTTTTTATCAGAATTTGATAATGAGACTTTCTGTTTCTGTGAAACAATTATTGTTTTAAATATTTTTCTTTTAAAAATAACTTTTTATCAGTACAGAAAAACCTAAGGGATGACTAGCTAACAAGTATTCTGTTAAAGAGTAATTTTATAAAGAAAAATGAAATATAATTATGTTGTCTTTTATAATGGTAAAAATTAATGTTTATATGAAAATCAAGATCTAAGTAGCTTTTCATATATTCAAACTGGTTGCTTGTGATATATTTTCTCTGGCTTTCTTATTTTTCCAACTTCAAGGTATTAATAGCTGTTAACATTTTCAAAATACTGCCATATATATAGCCTTGAAGTAGATCTAATAAATGAGAGCAGGGAAGAGACTTATTTACTCTGAAATGGTTTGTATTTTTCCTTTGGTGTTTGCTACAGTGAAAAGAAATCTGGAAAGTAGAAATATAAAGACTGGAGAAGGGAATTGTTTACCATGAAGGAAAAAGAAGAGTAATAATAAATTAATTTTTAAAGCATTAAAGAATTGAAATTTAGAAAGGTTAATTTCTTTCTCAGTGACTTTGTGAGGACACATTTGGAAGAGCATCCAGTATTCACAAACTAAATTTAAAAATGTGAAATATGTAATTATTGGAATATATAACTAAAATGATTAAGTTTTGAGAGGAACACAAGGAAAAATACAAATATATCTAAATATAAATTTTGTAACTAAGTTTGTTGGCATTTGAAAAGTGTAAATTCCAGAGTTGAGAAAAGCATTCAGCATGGTGGAAATGTGTGGAGTTATTGGTGAGAAAGGATGGAGCTAAAAGAAACAAGATAAAATATTAAAATTAAGAATTTAGGCATCACCTCAGGGAAGAGCCTTGACAGCGAAAGGGAACTACTTAATCGCTAATAGCTGGTCTGGACCAGACACTTAACTGCCCTTTGGGAATCATCCTGCACTAATCAGGAAATAAACTTGACTTTTCTATTTCTCAAGCTTTTCAGGACACCACCGTCACCGCCACCACTGCCACCACCGTGCATCTTCTTTTTTTTAAGCTACACAGCATCTTGATTCATACTATAATTCCTGAAATATGCTGAATGGATATGTTTTTAGGTTCCTTGAGCATTTTTGTATAAAGAATCATATGTGATCTTTCTATAGCCATGCCATTCACTTAAATAATTCATACAGGGAATGGCTTAATTTAGAGGAAGACCTAATAGGAAGAAGATTAAAGGAAGCTTTTAGTCAGCCTGT
The DNA here is from genome assembly GCF_016509475.1 of Prionailurus bengalensis. Classification (NCBI taxonomy): domain Eukaryota; kingdom Metazoa; phylum Chordata; class Mammalia; order Carnivora; family Felidae; genus Prionailurus; species Prionailurus bengalensis. The sequence continues at coordinate 103,045,538 of NC_057355.1, forward strand.
GGCTAGATTTATTGATTTGGTGAACCGAACTGCTTTCTTTCCTGAAATTCAGCTAATGGTCAAAGAATGGCTTTCAGTTAAAGTTTTGACTTATTATAAATAATATAAAGAATGTCTTAGCAATTAGAAATCCTTTAAAAAGTAGAGCAAATGTGGCAAATAGGACTCATACAAATTCCATTTCTTTTGATAAGAAAAACACAAACCATTATCATTTATTCATGAGCCAAAGCCATTAAGAAGACAAATCAAGTTATCAGCTCCCTGTCTCTCTGAAGTTTGGATCATTTTATAGACCCACATAATAGGTTTCTTCCTATGAAACAAAAACCTTAAAACCTAACTCTTATAAATATACTCTTAGCTTTCATTTATAATCTTTTTTGTCACTTTTAGATATGATTATAGCTAAAATCTGTGTAATCAATAGGTTATACATTGATTTTAGTAGACAGACTTCACAGGAAAATAGACAATTATTTCTTGAGACAACACAGGGAGAACAATGTTTAAATGTAAACCTGTGTGTTAAGTAATTTAATACCCAAATGAATAAAAGATTTTAAGTCATGCAGATTATTGTTTCTAATTTGGAAAAAATTCTTTACAATTTTGGTTTTAACCATAATCAGTTTTACGTTTATTATTTCTAAAAAATGAATGCAAAGCACAAAGGTTTTTTTTTTTTCCTTTTTTTAATGGCATACTAGAAGTGAGCAGTGCTACAAGAGTCTGTACTAATACGTTAATAATGTTGGACACATAATGGAGGTAACTTTTCAAATGGATTGGCTTCTAGGTAGAAATATAGACTAATGGATATAACCCAATGGGAAGGGACTTGGGGCACATGAATCCTATTTCAAATAAAACCAGAATCTATTTTTTGTTTACTTTTTATTTTCAAATAGATTACTCAATCCTAAATTTTTACCTTCATCTAGCATACAAAATGTAGGTAAATAATACTTGTCACTTGACTTGCTGAAGGTTAGTTCTTCATTTAAGAGGTGACTCTTGGAGCATACTTGAAAATAATTTCTGTAATTTCTTGAAAGTAATGTGATGATAGATTTTCAAAGTATCCCTTAGTGGACCCTGCAAATTCACATTCACTTCTAGTCTGTAATAGGCTTTCTTGGCTTGGTTTGACAATAGAGATAACAGTACAATATGGATTTATGGTTTAGACTCAGGAATTGGATGAACAGTTCCAATTTCCTCCTACCCTTAATAAGGTTTGTGTAAAATTGATGTTTGCCTAAGTTATTTTAAAAGTTGATTACATCTGCAGGAAGTAAAGATAATCACTTTTGTTGTGGTTGTAATCAAATCTAAGCTTTCAGACTTAAAGTAAAACTTGAGAGGAGGTTTACTTAAATTTTGTTGACTTTGCTAGGATTGAATAAATTCTGTGTAAACCAAGTATGAACTTGATATATACTTGAATATACAGAGTTTAAGTAGTAACTTCGCAAAGCTGTTAGTACTCTTGTCAATCAGGCTTGTGTGATCTTCCCCGTACCCAAAAAGAAGTAGACTGTTTACATTTTTATTTCTAATCCTGGAGTTGAATGTTTCTTCTTCGGTGTGAGTTCAAATAAATTGACCTGAATAAATTTTCACTTCTTAATTAAACTTCATATATAAAATACAAAGGCTTTGTGTCTTGTTTTTAAAACATTGTATATCCTGACTTAGCACATTCAACTTAAAATCTGAAAAAAATTTAAAAATCTATATTACACATTTTCTAATTTATAATACACTTTCCATCTTCGGTGTGTCAGTTTGGGTCTTCCAGAAGCAGATGCCAAGATGTCATTAAAGGTGCAAGATTTATTGGGGAAAACGCCTATGAAGAAAGAAAGTGTGGAAGTCATACCACTTTGCAAGTCTGACATACATGAAAGAAATTCGAAGGTTGGGTAGGGTGGGCTTCAGACTGCAGGACAGTTGTGAAAAAGCTAAATGGGGATTTAGTTTCTCAGCAAAGGTTGCCTGTGGGAGCCCACATGGGACAGGAACGGTCTAGCTCTAGAACTCTCACTATGCTGTTATTGGCTGGGAGCATGGGAAAACGAGGCTGTCACTCTGATATGTGACCTGGACCAAGGTGAGATGAGGCACTCGACTTGGGCACAAAAATTTTCTGACCAAAAATCTCAGTAATGAAAAGCAGTATTTCAATGCAACATTTTTAAATCAGTTTTTCAAAAAATTCTAATGAAAAAAAGTTAAAATTTTAAATAAAGTAGTTTTGCTGACTTCCTACTGACTCAGACTTCCTTATAGCTCCATAAGGCACTTAATTTACTGACTCCTGAGGGCAGGGCAAGTGGTTCACGCTAATACCATTTTACATAGACCATTTTCCCTGTTTAAAAATAAGTCTTCCCTAAGCTTAGGTATTTGCATTTTCCCTATTACTCATTTTTCAGTATGAGAAGTGTGTGTACTGGTGGAGCATACTCAGGAAACCTTAGTTTAGGTAGTTTCTAGTAATGTGCCCCTCCCCAGTGACCCACTATGGGGTTACACAAAGCAAAATGTTGTAAAGATATTGCACACTTCCAATATGTTTTGATATATGTATTATATACACATATTATATATACTGCATACTATACAATTATGGCATCTTCATTACTCGCTAGCAGTTTCCTTGATGGCTGGGGAAATGTGTCAATCATCCTTCAGACGTGACAGTAAATAGGTAAAAGGTTTATTCAGAGGTGAACATGTGGCGAGGAGAGCCATTGATCAGGAAGAAGCTGCAAAGACAGCTGCTCTTTTAGTTAATATCAATTGTCAAGCCATTTGTAAACGTCTTCTCTTTCCTGTTTTGTTCCTTTAGCTCTCCCCAATTTTGGCCCCTGGGCCGGTATCCCCTAATTGGGCTGCATCCACACCCAGCCAGCTTCGAGGCCCGACTGTATAAATCTAAGCATAGGAAACCCAGAATCTGACCTCAAGCCACTCCAGGAAACAAGTTAGCAATTTCCGCCACGCTACTCAAAACGTCACTGGCTACAGAAATTTCCACCGAGTGCTCAGAATTCCGGAAAACCAGGGAGCTTTCCTCCCGCCCACCAAAAGAAAGCTGCACCGCCCCGCCGGGCAGGCTGCAGTGCCGCAGGGAGCCTGAGGGAGGCGCGCGAGGCCCGGCCCGGCCCGGCCCAGCCCCGGTAGGAGGGGAGAGCGCGAGCGGGGGCGGCGCGCTCGCCGCTTCCTGTTCCGGCGCCAGGAGGAGCTGCGCGCTGTTAGTGCTGCCGCTGCTGCTGCCGCTGCCGCCACTGCCGTCAGTCAGTTCGCGCTCGGTTCTTCCGCACCCGGTTCGCTCGGACCCATCGCCGCTTGTAGACTCTACTGCGGTGTCGGATCTTGCTGGGTGAGGCTGCTTCGGCGCTAGGGGGATCATTGAGGGGAGCAAGGGAGCTCGCTCAAGCGAGAGGCGGGCGTGGTAACAGAGGTACCTCGAGTCGCCTCTTCGGGGGCTGGGAGTCAGCGTCTGCCCGCGCCATCTTCCTACGGGCTGCCGATTGCCCCCCAAAACCCCCCAGGGAGAAGGCGTCGGAGGCAGGTCACGTCGCGCCCGACGGGTTTCTCCGCTCTTGACGTCAGGATCGGTTTGGGGGCGGGGCGGCGAGCGGGCCCGGCCCCTCCCCCACCCCTTCCCTGGCGGCGCGACCCGCTCGGAGGCCGGTTCGCTCCGGTTGATCCCGGACTCCCTTTGTTCGTTTGGTCCTAAAGGGCTCCGGGCTCTCACCTCTTGGGCCCGACCCCCACCCCGATTCATTAGTGTCTAATAAAACGGGAGAGATAGGCCTGAATAGAGTCTTGGAGGAATCTGGCACTTGTTTAAGATTATCCGCAATGTGACAACGTTCTGGTCATTACCAAAGGACTTGATGGCAAATAACATTCGATGAACACACAGGACAGAAGCCGTGAGAAGTGCTGAGTTCTGTGATACTGTTTTTTAGGATTTAGGAGCTTATGTTACGCTTGGAAGCTTGTATATAGCTAAAACCATTTCCTCTTTGAAAATCAAGAGCAGTGCTTTTACTGGATAAAATTTTTAACGTTGACGCTTCACACCATACTAACCTGCCCGAAAAAAACTTTTCGTGGCATTACTGCTAAAGAAATAGCACCCTTACACCTGATGATTGTAAAGGCCTGTCTTGAACACGAACCTTCACTACAGGCCAAGGTAGCCTTCAGAAGTCTTTGGGAAGTTCTTTGTTCGGCTGTATTCATTGGGCTGGAAGAACAGAAATCTTCCTTGGTACTGGTGTCTCTGAACCTCCCATTCAAAACTAGTTTGTCTTCAAAACTTGAGTTGGGTTGTATATGTTAGAACGTTCTTTTCCTCTCTCCAGGAGGAACGGAGACCCATTCCTTAACTACAATCCTTGGGGCCAGTGTGTTTTGGAATTGAGAAATCTTTGGATTTTCTCTTCAGATCTTAGAGAATAAGGTGCATAGACAAGAGATCTCACCCCCGCAAAGTCGGCGCAGCATCCCTAATCCAAATTAATATTTGTGTAGCTATAGGTGTGCTACACTTTATGGAAACTATAAATATCAAGTCCGGTTTTGCCACCAAGTAAGTTTTATGCCAAACTTGGGAATGTTTCTTTTATTTTCGTAAGTTTCTGACTTGAGAAGCGCAGATAAAGGTTTGCGGACCTAGAGTAGCGAGCGTAAAAGCTAACGTTTGTTGAGTTTTCCTTGTGTGCCAGAAAGTGACCAGGAGATTTATTATGTAAGTCCCAGGGCAGGTCTGTGAGGTTGATATTATTCCTGCTTTTACCTCTGACGTTTGGAGAGGTCAAGCTGTGTAGAGCCAGCCAGTGAAGAGCTGCAGTTATATGTAGGCATTTGTAACTCTTTTAACCTGTGCTAGCTATATGCCTGTGTACGCAGGAAGAGGAGGTGGCCACCCACTATTTTTCGAGCGCGGTTATTATAGGCACTTGATTTATGAGTCCCGTTTAGTCTTTCACATCACTGGCCCGTTCTTTATAGTTGAAGAAACGGAGGGTCACTCAGGTGAGCTGAATGTGACTGAGACATTCAGACCTCAGACTAAAGGCCCTCTAAGACTTCTGTTCCTCCCCTTTCTGTATTCCAACCAGTCTGAACTGCTTACACTTCCCAGGGTGTACTCTTCAGCTTTTCCGCAGTTGGCTCTTCTCCTAGGGCCTGTCCCACCATTCCCTACACCCAGCTCTTTCTTCATTGTTCTTCCAGGCTGCAAAGGAACTGCCTCTCAGGATTCTTCCCCTGAGACTCCCTTCCTTGATTCCTTTAGGAGCTCTTTGAGGTTCTCTCGGTGCCCTGTGCTTACCTGAGGTAAGGTAGTTACTGTTTAAAGGGTAGTTCTCCACCACACTGTGAATTCCTTAAGCATTTATTCCACACAGTACTATTCACTTCCCCAAAGCCCAACAAAGTGCTTGGTATGTATGTTCCAGACAGAAGTATCCAAGGAAATGTAGAAAATATGGCTGACATAAGGACCCAGTTCCTTGAGTTGCCAAATGTAAAATAGAATGTATCTGATAAAAACACCAATACTAAAAACAATGATGTATTTTAACTCAAAATTTGTATTTTCGGTACATTACTGTCATCTCCCCCCATACGAAACAAATCAGTGCAAAAGTCCTGATTTTTCTTAGTTTCTTCTCATTTTCATTTTACATGTCTGTAGTACTTCATAGATTATTAAATATGCTACTTTTTTTAAAGTTTATTCATTTATTTTGAGAGAAAGAGAATGTGAGTGGGGGAGGGTCAGAGAGAATTCCAAGCATGCTCCTTCAGCACAGAGCCTGACGTGGGGCTCAGACCCATGAGGTGTTTGTGAAATCATGACCAGAGTCAGCAGCTTAACTGACTGAGCCACCCCGGCACCCCTAAATATGTTACTTTTAATTATCTGTGAAGTAGTCAGGATTTAACAACTGTTTTGTGGATGATAAATGGTCTCTGGTTAAAGTTTGCCTTAGTCAAAAGTCTTATTCAAAAGGATTGACGTCTAGGTTTCATAACTGTCTACTGCTATACTCTTTATCACTACATCACAGTTTGATGGCCCTTTGAAATATTCCTTGTTGAGTAGTCACTAGTAAGTAATTTATGGAGTTCAACTTTTTAAAACCTTGTGATTGGACTGCCATTTTACTCTAAAAGCCATGAGTTACAGAAATATTTTATTCTTCTCGTATATGTCAAAAGAAATTTTGTACTGTTTTATTTTTTTTTATTTTTTTATTTTTTCAACGTTTTTTTATTTATTTTTGGGACAGAGCGAGACAGAGCATGAACAGGGGAGGGTCAGAGAGAGGGAGACACAGAATCGGAAACAGGCTCCAGGCTCCGAGCCATCAGCCCAGAGCCCGACGCGGGGCTCGAACTCACGGACCGTGAGATCGTGACTTGAGCTGAAGTCGGACACTTAACCGACTGCGCCACCCAGGCACCCCTGTACTGTTTTAAAATTACTAATCTCAGGGTGCCGAGGTGGCTCAGTCAGTTAAGCATGTGACTTCAGTTCAGGTCATGATCTCACGATTCGTGAGTTCAAGCCCTGTGTCTGGCTCTGTGCTGACAGCTCAGAGCCTGGAGCCTGCCTCATAGTCTGTGTCTCCCTCTCTGTTGGCTTCTCCCCACCCTCTCAAAAATAAGTAAACATTTTTTAAAAATTTGTTTAATAAAATTATAAATCTTGGGGCCCCTATGTGGCTAAGTCACTTAAGCATCCGACTCTTGAACTTAGCTCAGGTCATGATCTCATGTTTCGTGAGTTCGAGTCCCTCGCTTTCAGTGTGGAGCCTGCTTGGGATTCTCTCTCTCTCTACCCCTCCCCTGCTCATTCTCTCTCTCTCAATCTCAAAATAAATAAACCTCAAAGTAAAATAAAATTACTATTCTTGCTGCTTCAAAAATAAAATTAGTATTTTTCAGGTGATGCATAGATCCTGCCATAAAGTAGTAATGGAAAGTTTTAGAAGTAATAGCTTTAGAGTATTCCCAAAAGAGAAAGAATGGAAATCTTTCTTGATTATAAACTTTTGGGGAGGAGTAGGAAGGCCACTTCAAGGTTACATTGGCCTCATCTTAATAATTAGCATAATCCAGGTATTTGGGGATAGATTTTTAGAAAATCTAGATTTTTAAAAATGATGTAACTCTTCTCACATTCAAACACTAATGTCCAACTCTATTTCTTACCTTTTTACAATGAAAGTATTCTCCAAAGAGTAAATTAGGATGTTTCCCATTAATATGAACACTGCAGGGGAGCCTGAGTAGCTTAGTCAGTTGATTCTGACTCTTGGTTTTGGCTCAGGTCATGAACTCACAGGTCATGGGTTTGAGTCCCTCATTGGGCTTCGTTACTTTAATCACAAGATTTGAGAACCTACAGGATGCCTGGGTGGCTCAGTTGGTTGAGCCTCTGACTCTGGATTTTTGTTCTGATCCTGATCCCAGGGTCTTGGGATCAAGCCCATGTTGGGCTCCACATGGATCCTCTCTCTCTTACATATAAGAATATAAGATTCTTATATGTATTCTCTAAAAATATACATACATATATAAAGATTCTTGGAGCGCCTGAGTAGCTCAGTTGGTTAAGCTTCCAACTCTTAATTTCAGTTCAGGTCATGATCTCACGGTTCATGGGTTCGAGCCCCACGTCAGCTCTGCACTGGCAGGGCAGAGCCTGTTTGGGATTTTCCCTCTCCCTCTTTTTCTGCCCTTTCCCTGCTTGTGTGCACTTAACTCTCAAAATAAATAAACATTAAAAAAATAGTTTTTAAAGCTTAATAATTAAAAAAAAAGGTTCCAGTACCTCCTTTATCTTCCAGGGTTTAATTTTTAACTTCAAATTTGGAAAGCCAGAGTTGCTGGGAAAGGAGTAATTCTGAAGACCCATATAGCAAGACCACATGAAAATGAGTGGATTGCTTTGTTCCCCTCTCCAGAATTAATGTGAACTTTGATACAGAACCATTTTGTTTCAGAAAGGCTCATCCTATTTAAAAAGTGTGTTAGTCTTATATAGACTAAACTTTTCATGCAATGAAAAGTTTCTTCAGGTGTTAGTCCTAAGAATTTACTATTGTGTGATGTGCTATTTTAGTATAAAACAAACCTTAACATGGGAGTGAATGGATAATTGTATTTGCTCTACGTTCAAGATGTGTTTTTTGATATTCTGGATAAATAGCAAGGTTATAGCAGTTCTGACTTAGGCTTCATATACTTTTTATCATTCCTCACAACTAATAATACTAAAAAACAAAACTCTCAGAATGCAAGGAAGGTTCAATATTAAGCAATTTTTATATGTAATTAACTAAGTTGATGGCTTAAAGGAGAAAAACTGAAATCAACTCATTAGATGTCAAAAAGATCTGAGGAAATTCAGTGTCTTCCCTAAATGTTTTTGTCTCTAGCAAAATGGAAATAAATAAATCTAGCAACATAGGCATAGACTTCTTTAATTTTTTCAAATCTCAAACTAAAACTGGGAATTTTACTTAAACATTAGAGGCGTTTTGAGAAGAGTTGGGAACAAGAAGACCACTGTGCTCACTATCACTATTTAACATTTCATTGTGAAGTTTAGCTAACACAAAGGAGAAAAGAAGTTAGTTTGGAAAGACAATGTAAAATTATTCTTTTGCAAATGGCATAATTTTTTACCTGAAATCCCAGAGAATCAGCCGAGTCAGGAATAAAATAATTTAGTAATATCACCACTTACAAAATTAATACACTAAAATTTAAAAAGTCTTAAATAGGGGCGCCTGGCTGCCTCAGTAAAGCATGCAACTCTTTTTTTTTTTTTAATTTTTTTTTTTCAACGTTTATTTATTTTTTGGGGGACAGAGAGAGACAGAGCATGAACGGGGGAGGGGCAGAGAGAGAGGGAGACACAGAATCGGAAACAGGCTCCAGGCTCTGAGCCATCAGCCCAGAGCCCGACACGGGGCTCGAACTCATGGACCACGAGATCGTGACCTGGCTGAAGTCGGACGCTTAACCGACTGCGCCACCCAGGCGCCCCTGAAGCATGCAACTCTTGATACTGGAGGTGTGAGTTTGAGCCCTACATTAATAAAAAAAAATAAAAAAACAAGCTTAAAAAACTATTGACAAATGACAATGATGGGAACTAGGAAGACATACCTTGTTCTTGAATGAAAAGTTTTGATGTTTTGAATATATTGCATGTTCCCTATATTAATCTGTAAATTTAATGCAATTCCAACCAAAACAGCAGCGAATTCTTATTTATTTTTCTAAATGATCTGGAAAAAATAATATTCAGGAAAATCTGGGGTGGGGAGTGAACAGTAACAATAGGTCAACTTACATTAAAAATTTGTTAAAAATATAAAGGTACTGAAATTAAGATAGAATATTATGGTGCAGATCAGTAGAAAATATCAGATTTCACATTATCTGTGGGAAATAATGGAGGCTCTATAGCCCAGTGGTTAAAAGCCTTGGCTCTGGAATCAGACTGTACTGGAGTTTGAACCCCTTTCTACCTGCCACTAGCTCTGTACCTTTAAGCAAGTTAACTTGATGAGCTTCCTTTTCTGAAGCTGTAAACTGAGCAAAAGAATTTTGCATCTATTCAATGAATCACCTATGTAAAACACTTTTAGCAGAGTGCCTGTTCATGGTAAACACTGTAGGTATTTGTTGTTAGGAAGTATTTGTTGCTCATAGTGGCAGTAGAATGTATTAAGGGTAGCTGTCATATCCATTGAGAAGAGATAGATTATACAGCAATTATTGCTTGAAAGAAAAAAAGATTTTTAAAATTTTTTTTTAAATACGAAATTTATTGTCAAATTGGTTTCCATACAACACCCAGTGCTCATTCCAACAGGTACCCTCCTCAATACCCATCACCCACCCTCCCCTCCCTCCCACCGCCCATCAACCCTCAGTTTGTTCTCAGTTTTTAAGAGTCTCTTATGTTTTGGCTCCCTCCCTCTCTAACCTCTTTTTTTTTTCTTCCCCCCTCCATGGTCTTCTCTTAAGTTTCTCAGGATCCACATAAGAGTGAAAACATATGGTATCTGTCTTTCTCTGTATGACTTATTTCACTTAACTCCATCTACGTTGCTACAAAAGGCCATATTTCATTCTTTCTCATTGCCATGTAGTATTCCACTGTGTATATAAACCACGATTTCCTTATCCATTCATCCGTTGATGGACATTTAGGCTCAGAAAAAAAGATTTTAAATTTTTTTTTTTTTTTCAACGTTTATTTATTTTTGGGACAGAGAGAGACAGAGCATGAATGGGGAGGGGCAGAGAGAGAGGGAGACACAGAATAGGAAACAGGCTCCAGGCTCTGAGCCATCAGCCCAGAGCCTGACGCGGGGCTCAAACTCACGGACCGCGAGATCGTGACCTGGCTGAAGTCGGACGTTTAACCGACTGCGCCACCCAGGCGCCCCAGATTTTAAATGAAACCATATTACTACTGTTACGAAGCACAGGTAAATTTTTTGTCTCACGTTTCAGAGCTAATTTCCTTACAGTTTAACAAAGCGTTAAAAAGATTTACTACTAAGTTGTAAAATTATCAAAGGCAAAAAGAGTACATACTATCTTACTCTGTTCATTGTGAAGTTAAAGAATAGGCAAAAACTAAGAAAATGATTGCTGAGTGGAAGGAGGAGTTGATTGGAAAGTTAGCATGAGTAAATCTGTAGTGAAGGAAAATGTCTGTATCTTTCTTGGTTAATGGGGCATGTATAGTTGTCAGCTTGTTGACCTGAACACCTCACATCCCATGCATCTTATTGGGTATTAATTGTACTTCCCTTTTAGAAATTGACAAAAGTGGCCCAAGGACATGAGCAAATTCACAAAATAAATTTATTCTGATTTGGGCATGAAATTTAAAAGCAGCTCTACTTTCCACTTAATTTTAAAGATGTAAGTTGAAACAACAAGGTGGCAGTTATTAACTTGCCCTAATTAAAAACTGTTTACAATTTAAAAAATATCCAGGGCGCCTCAGTGGCTCAGTTGGTTGCACGTCCGACTTCAACTCAAGTCATGATCTTGCAGTTTGTGAGTTCGAGCCTTGTGTCGGGCTCTGTGCTGAGAGCTCAGAGCCTGGAGCTTACTTCGGATTCTGTGTCTCCCCCTTTCTCTGCCCCTCCCATGCTCATGCTCTGTCTCTCTGTCTCTCAATAATAAATGTTAAAAAAAATTTTTTTTTAAATATCCAGTGGTGAAGAGAAGTTTAAAAAGATAGTGTAAATTTGCAAAGGACTCTAAAGTGTCATGACCTTTATAAAAGATGGATTTTAGATAGCCTTACCTGCTGACTATAAATTTCACTTCTAGTACTTTTTCCTGGTGACAGATTCACAAGGATATGTGTTCAGAAGTGTTCACTGTATCATCGTTTTAAACCGCTCAAAATGCAAATGACCTAAACCACCACCAAAATGAGAGTGCAGATCACTTTTTTATATTGGGGATCACTTTTATATGACGTGCAGCCAGTAAACAGGGACGACATTTGTAAAACCACATGAAGTGCTATGGAAGTTTTCCCTATTAAAAAAAAAAGAAAAAAGACATTATATACATGATTAAGTAAAAGTGGTATATGCAGAGAAAGTTCCTCACAGGATATACAAGAAGTGGTAAGCACTGGTTTTGAAGTATTCTTTTTTTTTTTTCTTTCTTTTCTTTAGGAAAATGTCTGATGAATTTTCGGTAAGTTGATACATTTATCCTTCATAAGGTTTTTGACTCTTTTAAAAATGACATAGTTCTAACTATGGACCTCAAGTCTTTTAATTTGAAAGAGATGCTTTGTGTGATTCTTGCTGGGAGCAGGAGGCACATGTGATTTTAATAGATGATTTGCCTTTATTGAGTTAGATATAATATGTTTGAAAATTTGTATGTCTCTTTATGAATCCTTAAATTAAAAAATTTAAGAAATGTTGTTACTTGTGTTCTCTAGTAACTTGGCAATGTTAATAATAGCATTTATTGGATATTATATACACCAGACACTATGTTAACGATATTACATGAACTATCTTATTTAAGCCTCAAGTTAATGCTAAAGTTTTTTGTTTGTTTGTTTGTTTTTAATGAGGAAACTAAAGCTCAGAGAGGGTATGTAACTTGTTTGCTGTAAAGCCAGGATTCAGACCCACGGTATTTTGATTTATCATATTTAGAAAATTTGATCTTCTCTAAGGAATTTGCATTGTGAAGTTGGTTTTTATATTAAATGAATTGTTTTTAAACTGAGCAGCCTGCCTTTTGAAGATGTTCTACAGGTTTATAATCCCTGATTCTGTAGCTTACTGTCCTTTATGGGTATGTAATCATGTTTGACATGGCTCATCCCTGAAGAAGATTGATAAGACGTGCCTGTTTTGTATTCCAGTTGGCAGATGCGCTACCTGAACACTCCCCTGCCAAAACCTCTGCTGTGAGCAATACAAAACCTGGCCAACCTCCTCAAGGCTGGCCAAGTTCCAACCCTTGGAATAACCCAAGTGCTCCACCTTCTGTGCCATCTGGACTCCCACCAAGTGCAACACCCTCCACTGTGCCTTTTGGACCAGCACCAACAGGAATGTATCCCTCTGTGCCTCCCACCGGACCACCTCCAGGACCCCCAGCACCCTTTCCTCCTTCTGGACCATCATGTCCCCCACCTGGTGGTCCTTATCCAGCCCCAACTGTGCCAGGCCCTGGCCCCACGGGGCCATATCCTACACCAAATATGCCCTTTCCGGAGCTTCCAAGACCATATGGTGCACCCACAGATCCAGCTGCTGCTGGTCCTTTAGGTCCATGGGGATCCATGTCTTCTGGACCTTGGGCACCAGGAATGGGTGGGCAGTATCCTACCCCTAATATGCCATATCCATCTCCAGGGCCATATCCCGCACCTCCTCCCCAAGCACCAGGGGCAGCACCACCTGTTCCGTGGGGCACTGTTCCACCAGGAGCCTGGGGACCACCAGCACCATATCCTGCCCCTGCAGGATCATATCCCACACCAGGACTCTATCCCACTCCCAACAATCCTTTTCAAGTGCCTTCAGGACCTTCTGGTGCTCCACCGATGCCTGGTGGCCCCCATGTGAGTTAAATTTATTACTTAAAATGCACTAATAGTCACATAAACACAACTGAAAGATTACTTGCCTCTAGTTTGAATAGATTAGAAAGCTTATAAAACTTTTTAAGAGAAGGGGTGTGTGTATATGAGATAAGAGTACATTTCAAGCTTGAGATAAAACATTTAAAAGAATAAAACCTACGTATTCTTGGTACTGAAATTAGGACAATTTCCCAAAGATCCCCAAAGACTTTGTAATGTAGTAAGCAATGTCCTTAACATCCTTGAGGTAAACTCAAGTGCATTTCATTGGACTTCTTTTTTTTTTAAACATTTCTCAATCATGTTTTATAGCATCACCACAAAGTACAGTTCAGTAAAAACAATCTTGGTCTGACTTGATACAGAGAGCGATTTTTAGAGAATCTAAGGCAGTGAATATATAACGTTGCCTGTTCTTCCTGTAACTCTCCATAGTGTTTCTCAGCCAGAGTTTTGTTAGGTCCTCGGCAGCATTGAGATCGATATTATATCACTATTCTGCATTGTCAGTTACAGGTAATGCTTCATGCTTTACTGTCAGCCAAGCCAGAGTAGTAGGGTTGACATCTTAGTTGGAGAACCTGTCTTGGGCATATGAACAAATAGAAAAGCAGCCCACTTCCTCCCGGAAGGAAGCCAAGTGAATCTTCAGAGTCCTGATTCTCATTAGGGGAAAAAAGTCAACTTACTCTTAACAAAATAATCAGATCTCCAACTAGATTAATCAAATATCCACCTCAACTGTAAAGGAAAAAGAATCTTTTTTCTTTTTTATAATTTTTTAAAGTTTATTTATGAGACACACTCACACACATGAGTGGGGGAGGGGCAGAGTGAGAGAGAAGACACAGAATCTGAAGGAGGCTCCAGGCTCTGAGCTGTCAGCCCAGAGCCTAACACAGGGCTTGAACTCCCAAACCATGAGATCATGACCTGAGCTGAAGTCAGACTCTTAACCAACCGAGCCACCCAGGTGCCCCAGAAAAAGTCTTAATAAAATGCTCCCAAAACTCACTTTGATTAGTATAAATTCTTGCTATATGTATTTTCTTTAAAATTTTTTTTGCAAATTGTAGCCAAAATAAATGAGATGACTTGCTGTTTGGGTTTATTAAGCAATACGTGTATTTTAAGCCACAGCAAGGAGTTGTTAAATTCCACTTACAAAATCTAGAGGTTTACTTTTTCTTTTTTCTATTGCAGTCTTACCATTAAGTTAATGGATGAAGAGAGGACGCTTTGCTTTTTGAAGTACATACGTATGCACATGAATGCATACATAAAAAATTGGTGGTTTCACTGTTCTTAGAGGGCATTCATGAAAGAACAACTCTTGCACCTCTCAGAGAAGATATCTGCCTCTTGTAACTTGGATGTATAGTACATCTGATGGATACAATCAGATAAAAATGTAAAAGTAAATCATTCAAATGTGATTTTTATTTGGTTTTTATGGAACGCTAAAGTGATGAAGTATATTGAATAGCTCTTTGATACAATTTGTCTAAAACAAGTTTTTGATTTGTTTAAATTATGAAACCACACACTTAAAACTCTAAGATGATGTGGATTATTGTTAGAATCTGCAACCTCATTGGCAAATTATTTCAAATATTTTTCTATAATCACTTTTTCCCCTAAATAAACACACTTTGAAAACAATCACATTGTCATAATTTAAACAAATGATGCCTCTCAACATCTTGAGCTGCCCTGTCTACAGGATGACCAAATCTGGTCCTCTTGAGGTTGTAGTTTGGATGTACGTTTTAAAGCTATTGGTAATTATTGTCTGATGTTGAGTTCATTAGCCAGGCAGTGTTCGCTTTTATCCTTGATCTTTTAGTAAAAACTTGTCTTTCATTTTGAGTTCCACCTGATTTGCTTCATTGTTAGCCAGATGGGTCACACATGTCTAAAATCTGCCATGTATGAAAACTTTTTTCTTTTTAATGCAGGCCAACATGTGTGTAAATTATTATTAGAGAATTAGCAATCTCTGTATTACTTTGGAATAGATTTTGAGATGTCAATATTGCTTTGGAAAGAACTCAAAGAAGGAAATAATTCTCTCTGTCTTGAACCTCAAGCCAGAGGAAGCCCTGGAAATTGCTTCATAGTGACAAGTAACTTGCATTCCCACAAAACGCTCTTCTACTCAGACCCTTGTAAAGCAGTTACGTTTCAAGAACTTCAGTCATTTAGACATGACTGTTCTCTGTACAAGCGTGATCAAAATGTGTGTTTTTCGGAGTCTGGTTAAGCCGGGTCATGGTCTCTTGCATAGTTTCCTGCATCTGTTTGTAAAGTGCTTAAGGCTAATTGGTCAGTTCTGTATTTGTTGACAGGTAAACAGGTAGAATTGAGTGCCATCCTTCACAACTGTCCTCTAGTTCTAACACTGAAAATAATAAGTGTAGATCTCTGCAGTTGAGTTGAAAGCAGTGTGACTGTTGCTTAAATAAGTGTAACCACCAAAATAGCCTAAGTAGTTTTTTGGCACCTTATCTTTAAATCAGATTCTTAGATTCTTAGAACTGACTATGTTATTTGTCAGATAACATTTTGAAACTTTGAATGTATCCGTCGGGTTACTAAAATATGTTGTGAATTTCTTGACTAGTATAGGAGAGATTTATGTTAGAGCTCTTGTTTTTGCTTAGAAATGAGATATTTAGTAGTTTGTTTCTCTTATAGTTGAAATGTCAAGAATGCCAAATGCTGCCAATTTAATGGTTTGATAGCTACCTCCTTTTAAGAAAGTAAGATGGTCATCTTTGAGAAGAACATTCAGTGTTTAAGCTCCTTTTTAAGTAGATGATAGAGTCAAGCTTTCAGAATTGAAACTGAATTGTTTAGATATTTTCAGACTGGGGAATGTCGTTAGACAGCTCTTACATAGTGGCACAAGCAGTCTTTTTTTTCTTCCCCTTGCAAGGCAATCTGCGACTATCTACAACACTGTTGGAATCTTTTGTCAAAGTAGCCTCCCATTTACAAGGCAGGAGCCTTAGGAGGTATTTTAGCTTAGGGATCGGGCAATATCCTGTCAGCTAACTGGAGGAATAAGACGGGAAAAGTGAGATAGCAAAAATCTCCTTGTGGTTATTTTGGTTGTGCTACATTGGGGTAAGTTGACAGCTCTGGCTTTAGATACAATATTTAACACTAGAGGATGATGTTTGACTGAAACAAGTGGCAGCATGTTTGGGAATCTGTCATTGCGGAGTCTGTTTATTAGAGGAGAAAATCTGCTAAAGGATTGGGAAGGACCAGGAGCCTAAGATTTGGAATTACTACCCCCAATAAGTATATACATTTGGCTAGTAACCCATACTGCCCAGTGTGGCCATGACACAACACCTTTTCTTTGCTTTTCGAGGACTTTCCAACTAGTAGTTGGGAAATTTTTTTTTAACATAAGAATGGGAATCAAAGGGACTAGAATTTACTTTTATACTCCTTTTAGCTTTTTAGAGCATTATTTCTCAACTTGGGAGAGTCTTCGTTCTTGTGGGCACTCTGGGACAAAAACGTATTTTTAGGTTCAGGGTAAAGTTAAAAGCAGAAGTTATTTCAGTGGAGGAATGGGGGAAAGGTTGCGAGGAAGGTTTTTTTTCTTTACAGGGGAATAATGTTGCTTTCGAAACAAGTCCTAGGCTGGCATCCGTTTAGGGAGGAGACCGTTTCTTAGAAAAGTTTGCCTGGTCTTTGAAGGGAATACATGGTGTGGGATATGCTGGCACTTGGACTGTCTCAAAGCAAGAGCTTTAAGACAAATTTGATGGAGATCATTGAGATGTGTTGAGGAATAGTGCTTCTGGAGTTGGAATCTTAGATTTTGAAATGTCGAACCTAAAAATGACAACAAAAAATGAAAATAAAGACCTTAGGTCCTTATCACACGTGCAGTTTCTCAAGAATCAAGGCTCCTTAAATGAGTGTGTGAACTACCTTGGCTTGTCCATACTGGACTTAGCCTGACACCTTTTCATGCTTTTGAAGATGGCTGTTTACAAGTCTGACTCCACAGCCCTGTTTTGTATAAAGTAATGCATCGATTATTCAGGAGTAGACAATACATTTGTTTTAGTTACCCCAGGGCCTCCTTCTTTCTGCCTTGTTTTTAGTGTTTATTGTTTTCAGTAGAGAATAGTAAAAGGGGAGAGAAGAAAGGGGGTGACTTTTTGGCCTTGGTCTGGCACACCACTACAACAGAATATTGGCATAGAAGTCAGTTTTGCCCATAAAATTTTACCTCACAAATAATTCGCTACATATCGTACTCAAACGTACAGCTTTTGAAACTATTGGTATAGATGAACGAAGCCCTACTCAAGTCTCAATTACAATACTGTGCCTGGTTTGCATATCAGTTAGTTGCCTATACTTCTAAGTGATGAGTGCCAATGTCTTCCTTCCTCACCCTGAATAATCTAGTGCTAGATTTATAAAATGCCAGGGTTATAAACCCTGGAAATTAAAGCTAAGCACAGACCTGCAGGTGTTGATTTTTGAAAAACAAGGTTAGAATCAGATGAATCACACATACATGTACTATGCATAGAAAGTAAAGGGTGACTTTCAGGGAAGACTATAATTTAATCTTAAGCAATATTTAGTATTGAAGACAGACCCTTTTTATTTTCAGAATTCTGCCAAGTAAAAGAAAAATTGTCAATAAAATAATCAGTATTAAAGAAATGCCATGCAAGCTTCTGGCTATAGAAAACACTGAGAACTGCATTCATTTAAGAGACATTTCAGTGTCTGATCCCGGTGCTTTGCCAGATTCCAGAGATACAGAGATGAAAGAGAATGCCTGTCCTGCAGAGGCTTACAGTCTAGGGGTGGCATTGGAAAATTCAGTAGTGCACCCATTTTTGGTTTACCTAGATAAACATTTTAATTTGCCACTGGTGAAAATTATAGAACAGCCTTTGGACATTTTAAAGAGCAAAGTATGGTCTACCTTTTTTTTTAAGTAAGAAATTAATGTTTTTCAAGATCGTAGTGTTTGTCAGTGCAGCTATTCATGTGTGCAAAGTAACGGGACGTTTTTCCTCTTCAATTCCTCCCTGGATGAAGGCACTTAAACTGCCTGTCCCTGGTTAGCAGATACTGATTTGTTGCCATTAAGTAAACTTGACTTCTTATGCGTGCTCTATAAAAAGGTTTTTTTTTTTGTATTTTTTCTTAATATTGTGATTTTTTTAAGTTGACTTAATAATGACAAATTTAATGTATGTAATTGTCTATGCATTTTAAGTTAAACTGCCTACAATGTGATTTGAGACCTAGACATTTGTTTGTATTATGAACTGTAAGCAATCTGTTTGAAACGTTAGGTTTATCACCTGCTGCTGTATTTGTAAACAAAGACATATGTTGCTTTAAGAAGTAATTATAATTAGGAATAGTCTATGGATGTGATACTTGATATTTTTTAAGATAAACTTGTTTGCTTTTGTGTATTATACCAGAAAACTTTTTTAAAAAATGTATTTTCATGGTTTCATAGTTTTTCCATGTATCTTATTCTGCAGCCCAGTTCTAGGCTTCTCTGAGAAGTCCTTAGTCTAATTAACTGCAAAATTGTTGTCAGAAAGAAAGAAAGAAAGAGAGAGAGAGAGAAGAGAGAGAAAGAGAGAAAGAAAGGGCGGGCCTGAGACGCTCCTCTGTGTGTGACCTGCATTCACGAAGGCATTTGAATAGGCTGCCTGGGAACAACCCTCCACAAACCCACTTTCAGCAACATGGTGTCCATTGTGTGGGTTTCTTCTTCTCCCTTCAAGGCTATGTCATTCTTTGTAACCAGGTTATCTGTATAATCAGTTTCTCTGCCCCAGCTGCCACCACCCCCACTTTTATGAAAGATTGTTCTATTCTTGTCATAACTACTGTGCCTGTGGTGAGGGCCACATTAATAAACTTGGTACAGTTCACCATTCCCTTTCCACAGGGGGGTTTGTTAGCCTGCCTTGAACCCCAGTGTGGTTGGGGCTATAAACGAGTCACTTGTACTATATTATGCTTTTGAAAGAGTCTTCTGCTTTTTGCCTTATAATTGGACACCGTGCAACTGTAAATTTTTTTAAGTTGCATTTGATGTCTTACTTCCTATCTCCTAAAGGTGGGCTAGGGTTCCTTCCCATCATGAGATGACAGTGTTTCAGCCAACACCTTCTTCCCTGGAGACCTGACCCAAGCAGGTTCTCTTTTTACCACCATATTAAAACTTAGCACCAATCCTTTTGCAGCAGGTTTCTAAAGCAAAATAGAATCCTATTCGCTTACTTATTTTCAGTAAGACAATGCAATACACAATTCTAATACCAGAAGAGAATTTGGGCCATCCCTCAGTTTGTTCCTATGGCATGTAAACATGATTCTCCTCATGTGGGCATTGAACAGTTCCATTTTCACTCTTATTTTGTGGTGCCCTGCGCTTCCGGGGATGAGGAGAAGGTAGAGCTTAGTCCCTCCCTACTCTGTGCCTTCACTAAAGCAATTCCACTCTTCCACTTTATTATTTTACTTACTGTATTAGCTTGGGCTGCCATAACAAAACATCACAGATTGGGTGGCTTAGCCAACAGAGATTTATTTCTCAAAGTTCTGGAGGACAGGAAGTCCTCCCATCAAGGTGCTGGTCCTGCTCAGTTCCCAGTAAGGACTCTGTGGCTTGTAGATGGCTGTATCCTCACTGTGTCCTCATAGTGGAGAGAGAAGAAGCAAGCTCTGTTGTCTCTTACAAGGACACTAATCCCATCTGGGCACCCTACCCTTGTAACCTCATCTAAATGAATTACTCCCAAAGGCTCCATCCTCGAGTACCATCACATCCAGGGTTAGGACTTTGATGTGAATTTGGGGGGACACAAGTTGGTTCATAGCACTTACAGATAAGTTGCTTGGGGGAACAGATGTTTTGCTGCTTTTAAATTTCAGAAATGGTTGTAGATGATGGTTTCTTTGTTGAGGTTTGCTGAAATCACAATCCTAGATTCACAAGTATAATAGAATCTCAGGCCACCTAGAATTCTAAGCTATGCTTACGAGTGTTAGTATCATCTAAGAGGAAATGTAACACTTTGGTCAGTTTTTGCTGTGGTCCTTATTTTATGTTAAGCCTCTTTTTTAAACCGCCATTTAGACCAGCATTCCTTAAAGTTAGGTAGATTAAAAAGAATCCTTTTTTAGAGATAAGGAAACCTTAAAAAGGTTATTTAAGTAAATTCCCAAAGTCATAGTAATAATGGATGGCGCCAACTCTGTCACCAGGGCTTAGGGTTTGTCTACTTTTTGTTCAGGCATCCAGTACCCTTTTTATGCAGTTGCTTGCTTACCAGTCTAGACCATTGCCTTTTCTCTTCCACTTGTTCTTGTTCCCTTAAGCTGCCACTGGTAGGTTCCAAAGCTGTGGGAAAACTCCCAAAATAACTGGTTAACTTTTTAGACAGATCAAGTTAAATAGAGCTTCATATATTGTCCTACTTAATGGCTTCGTTTACTGGGGGCTAATGATAGCTTCTATGCACATTTTACATACGTTAGCTCATTTGATTCTTAACACCTCTGCTTTTGAGATAATACACAATCTAGGAGGAGACGAAAACAAGTAGTTGACACTACTAAACATTTTATGTGCACTATCTCAGTTAAGCCTCCCAGCAAACCTCTAAGACAAGGACAGTTCTCATCCCCATTTTATAGATGATGCAACTTAGGCTAAGAGGTTATAGAGATCACACAGTTCCTATGTAAAGAACTGAGATTAGAATCCTAGGTGTGACTGATAGCAAAGCTTTTCCTGTATACCACTGTACTACAGAATGCTGCTACTAAGAACAACATCTTACATGTGCCTATCCTGGTTGCTTTAGTGCTGTAGTTCTGCTTCCAAAATTGTATACCTAGAAAGTCCAATCCATCTAACATTGAACATTACGCAGCTGGCCTTTTACACGTTTTATGTCAACTGAATCAGTTTCATTGGATATTCACTTTAAAGAGCTAGAGTTTGTGTTTGAAATGCATATTCTTATAGTTGATGGATAAGCACAATTCTTAAACTACTTAGAACTTAGTTATATCTTCATAAATAAAGGCAAATTCTGTTCAAAGGCGTAGCAGTTAAGAGTAGGTTTAAGATCTGGATATAAGAGTTGTTAAGGAAAGGTAATGGGTGATCAAACCCCTAGTTGCAGTCCTACCAATTATTGAGCACACTGGGTATCTAGCTGCCCCTCGGTGAGAAAGGCTTGGACAAGGCTGTCAGAGTGGCCGAGACAGAAGAGGTCTCTGTTAGCAGTGGAGGAACAGCCAAGATGTACAGGAGAACTGTACAGAGGGTGGGAGAGTCCAAGGAAGGTTCTGCCAAGTATGGCTTGACAGTTCTTTTTTTAAACTTGCTAGTACAGGACATGCTAAGTTAAAACATCTGAACTGTTGCCTGGTTACTGCAACACACAAAAATCCCAAGGACTAAACTTAATGAATACCTGGATCCCTTCTTGAATGCCCAAAGAAATCTCTACCAAAAAAAAGACCCAACTACATGACTAATGATTAGGAAGAACTAGCACCCACGCTTTTTGTAGAAGTGGGATGAAGAGGATTAATGTGAACTCTACAAACTTCACCAGATTTCTTATCTGAAAAGTAGTAATAAGTCTCCACTTCCGGTGAATCTGCAATAGAAATCTGATCAAATTCTAGAAGGCATCCATTCATGGTTCAGTGAACAGTACAACTGCTGGGGACTCCAGGGAACAGAGTTTTTAGCTTTGAGCTCAGCTCAGCAGTGCGATTTGCTGCAATTGACTAGCTTCCTGTGCTCACTCACTTACCTTACGATAAAACAGATCAGAATGCTCAAAGTATCCGAAGTACACAAGGGGGAAAATGGAACACTCTTCCCTCTAGCCAAAGGGATGTATTTGGTGCATTAGCATAACTAAAAGATTACACCTCTAGTATATAATACCTATATTAATATTCCTCTTTCAAATTAGGTTGTCCTAGAGCGCCTGAGTGGCTTAGTTAAGTGTCTGACTCTTGATTTCGGCTCAGGTCATGATCTCACGGTTTGTGAGGTCACCCCCTGTGTCTTCTTGGGATTCTCTCTTCCTTTCTGCCTCTCCCCCACTCTCTTGCTCTCTCTCTCAAAATAAACTTAAAAAATTAGATTATCATGCTTGGGGCCTAAAAGCTACATAATGTGATAAAACATTTATTGAACACCAAGATTGTACTATAAGTGTTCATACATCTCAGTTTGCCTGGAACAATTCTGGTTTATGTTGTCCAGGTGTAATTATTAATAGCACCCTCCTTGTATTCTCAAGTGTCCTGGTTTTGAGGATAAATGATTATATGGCTATCCTAACTATAACAAAAAAGAATGCAAGTGAAGATTTTCTGTATGTTTCCTGAGATATAAAAATTCATCCTGGGGTGCCTGGATGGCTCAGTTGGTTAAGCATCTGACTCTTAATCTCAGCTCAGGTCTTGATCTCAGGGCTGTGAATTCAAGCCCCATGTTGGGCTCCATGCTGGGCGTGAAGCCTACTTAAATAAAAAAACACCTCATCCTAAAGAACATGGTTCACATATCAATTAGGCTGCCACTTAATACAGCATCTTTTCTTTTTTTCAATGTTTATTCATTTTTGAGAGACAGAGGGTGTGAGCAGGGGAGGGGCAGAGGGAGACAATCTGAAGTAGGCTCTAGGCTCTGAGCTGTCAGCGTAGCCCCACGCGGGGCTCAAACCCATGAACTGTGAGATCATGACCTAAGCCAAAGTCAGATGCTTAACCAACTGAACCACCCAGGCACCCATGTACTTCATCTTAAAGGTGAAGAAAGTTACCCAAGTCACTCAATTGCAGCCATATCATCTTCAGCAAGTCCTACAGGCAAGAAGCACACACATTCTAGTTCTAGAATAGGAAGTTATGCCTTTTTTAGGGGAGAGATGGATAGAGAAGGATTGATGGGAATACTACTTTTCTGGGCATCTCTCCAAGGGTTTCTGCCTCATGGTCTCAAATGTGTCCCCTACCCCCCCTCCCAAGTTCTGAAAGCAATTTTCCTTAAAGTTCCAAGTTTCTTTGTTGTTTTTAACTTAATCTTCTCACAAACTGAATAGCACTGAAAATTATGTCCAGTTTTTTGGATCTTTTAGCCGCTGCATACAGACATTACCAAATCTGTGGTAGAATTGCATTGCATTTCCTCCAGCCCTGGGCAGACATGAGTGTTTCTAATTCATTAGCGGTGGGACGGAACAGACAGTGAAATTATTTCAAAGGGTACATTAGTGGCAGGGAATAAATAATGAAAACTTGTTAAACCACTTCACAAATATCTGCTGGCTGGAGTAATGGTTCTCACTTTTATGGTCCTTGAGACACATTTTTTTTTTAATGTTTATTTTGAGAGAGAGCGCCTGCAAGTGGGGGAGGGACAGAGAGAGGGAGAAAGAGAGAATCCCAAGTAAACTCTGCACTGTTAGCGCAGAGCCTGACGCAGGGTTCCATCCCATGAACCGTGAGATCATGACCTGAGCCAAAATCAAGAGTCAACGCTTAACTGAGCCACCCAGGCACCCCTGAGACACCTTTCTTAGTACTGGAACTGGTGGCTCTCCTGGAAGGAGTGGACACTTCAGGGACAGGCACACGATATCCCACTAGCATTCCTGTTTGAGTAGAATGCCTATAGCCACGACCAAATTCTCTCGCAAGTTTTCTTACATAGTTTCACAGCAAAGTTCTTGCCTATCAGAAACCATTTTTCTTGGACACTGGCTCTCTGGTATTCTCCACCTTTCCTCCTGCTGTTTGAATTCTGCTTTTCACCATCTGCAACACTGCTCAGCTTAATATTCTAATGGCCGTTGCCATAAAAGTACGTGTCCCCAACTGTGGCAAAAATTAATTTTTCACATTGACCACAATTTACTGACACATCTGTTCTCAGTACACTATTGTGCTGCAGTGGTTGTGAAGTCAGAATCAGAAACAGCTCTCTGGAAACCTCAGTTTGAATAGAATGTGAAACCGCAGAATACTCCCAAGTTTGCTGCTAGCATCTTTCACACAAAGTACCTGGAAATCACATCTGACTTACTCAACCAGAAAGTATTGCTCTCAAACAACTCCTACTCTTTGTATAATGAAAAGCATATTGGCATTACTGGGGGAGGGTTGGGGGAGGGGTACGCAGAGGACTGGGTGGAATCCAATAATATTCTATTGAGAGGGATGATGGCTATATTATTTATTTAACTCCAAAGATATATAATATTCTTGCATATACGATTTGCATGTTTTTTTTAAAACCACATGGGGCGTGGGCATCTGTTCTTGAAAGGAAACCCCAGTTTCACCCAGACTCTCTCTGAGAAAGGTGGACAGGCAAACCTTGGTGGTAACTGATGCCCCAGGCATGTACCAGTAGTGTGAGGCTGTGCCCAGAGTCAATGTTTTTCCTTTATGCTAATAACTGAAGATTTCAATTGCTTTAGGAAACAGATGGTTGTCATTAAGAACACAAAAGGATAAAAGGTCTGCCCAGTGATCCACTCGGTCTAGTATCCAGTCAGACAATGGAACCAAGAGATACTTTGTGAAAGAGCATAATTGGTACATAAACTTAGTATGCCAAACCCAGCACTAGACAAATGGAGAAGCAATTGTAGAGCATGCTATTACATGAGGCATTGTGAGGCATTAGCACAAAGAGAATCACAGAATAGTTTTAGCCCCATAAGCACAGACGGAGACAATAGGGATGATACGTTCCACGGTGTAGGTGGAGAAAAATGAGGAAAACCTAAGAAGAATGAGGATTGAGGCAGTGCAATGCAGTGGTAAAGAGCACAGGTTCTGGAACCCCACGTACTGTATTTAAATACTGTCTCCACCACTTACTAGATACATCACAATGGGTGAGTTACTTAAACCACTTGGTGCCTCCATATCTTCAGCTATAAATACTATAAAACAGTAATTCCTAACTCTAGGGTTTTGAGAATTAAAGCATTTGGTGTTTGACATCATAAGCACTCAACGAATGTGAGCTAATCATGGGATCTGGAATGCATTGTTTTAGGTTTGGGCCTACAAGGATGTTACAGTCTAGTAGAGAAAAGTGAACGAGCCATTTCCATCCAGTGTCATGTTACTGAAGCAGGAGACACAGAATCCTCTGAGAATATCCAATGAACACCTAATAGTTAAATGGCTACCATGTTTTGAGCACTAACAATGTGCAATCTGGTCTCCTAAGGGCTTTAATCACATTATCTCATTGAGTTTTTACAACAACTCAGAGCAAGGGGTAGAATTCAGCTCTGTCCAGTGCAGAGCTATGTTCCTTCCCCTTTGGGATGCAGGTCTTCATTAGTGCTTCAAGGAAGTTTGCACCTCAGAAAAAGTCCTGTCTCAAGAGAAAGCGCAAGAGGGAGACTGTCCTCACCTCCAGCCACTTTGCCTCCAGCCATATTTGCCTAATCATGTCCATCCATTTGAAAGCAGGTGACTTTGGGGTGGGCAAGGGAAATTTCAAGCCCCAGGCATGGGTGTGAGAGTGAAATCGGAGAGGTGAGAGGCAGGCAAGTACCCTGAGGAGGAACTGATTGAAGCAGGTCTAGTATAACTGTTCTACCGCTAAGGAGCTGTGTTCCCAACATTGCAGAGAACGTGCCCACCCTGGAACAGCTTTCCATGCATTCTTCCCAGCAACACCAGCAGCATAATTGCAAACACAACTTGCTTCATGGCTCTCCACAGACACACCAGTCCTTCATGCCAGGTTTTGGGAGAACATACAAGCTATTCACTGCAGTCTCAAGCTCACTGGGAACTCTGAACACCTCATACTTAGAAAGAAAACATTGCTTTTCCAAAGCTCCTTTGCTCTAGATTACGTGAGAGACGTTAGCCTGTACATGCTGATGGCAAACTCTTCTCTGATAAGGGAATAGATAAGAGAGGCATTTCTTGGAATGAGTATCTAAAAAGAATCTGAGGAGAATCTAAGCCTTGGAGAAAGGGAATTGAGAAGACTTTGACCTAAGGCAAGGGAAGACAAAACTGCCCTAAATTCATTGCAAAATATATCAGCACCTATATTGTTTTCAATCATTCAACTGGACTTATTAACCACTTACTCTATGCCTTGTGCTGGTGATTCAGTAGTGAAGTAGTCAATGCAGTTTCCATTCTCACACAACTCACAACCTCATAGAAGAGACAATCATTAAGTAATTAACACTTGTGATAAGTGATAGGAAAAAAAGCATAACCTAGTAGGTAGGAGTTGAGTAGAGCTCACCAGAGGAAACAATTTGAAGGATGAGCAGGATTTACACAGGTAGAGATTGGGAGAAGGGTGCCAGGAAGAGAATACAAGAGTGTCAAGAAGAAGGCTGCTTTGTGTGCAGAAGAGAGGGAGGGGCCAGAAGTGGGAGTACTTGCCTGCACGTTGGTGTTGGGGGGCAGAGGCTATGAAATGGAGCAAAACAGGGTAGAAGACCTATGATCGGCTCTATTTTTCCTGTGTTGTCTACTAAATGAAACATGCTATCTTCCCATTGATACATTCTCCAATAAACTCAGTTTCAAGTCTTTAGAATCCCTTGACCATCCAGGATAATCATGTATAGAGATCTGGGTTCCCTGAAGTCCTATTAGGCATATTTTCCCAGCATTGTGGAAAAGGAAGTGTCCTTTGTATAATCTTAATACCTTTCAAAGCACCTGCCTATGCAGCAGTCTATAAGCCATTTGTGAAAGAATATTGTCAGCACTGTGCTGATTGGGGAATGGGGCACCGTCCCTGGATTTATTCCAAAGGGTAAATTAGAGAAACCCTTGAATGAATAATTTGGTCAGTTCACTCCCTGAGTAACTTCCATTCCCCTATCTTGCTTCTTGTCATAATTTTCTTTCTAACCCAGAAAAGCAGAATGTTTATAAAGTACACAAGGTATACTGGTTGGCCTACACCTGGCTGTAGTAAACATCTACATTTCCCAGCCCTCTTTAAGGCCTTGCACAGAGCAATTCCCAAGGTAGCATCTCCTAAGATGTGTTCTGTGATGCACCTGGAGTAAAGTGGTCCATCAGTCAATAGGTTGAGGACAGTACATGTGATATCCACTCACAGAAAGGTACCACTCACAGAAAGGTTAGTGCATTAGGGCACTAACAAGGCCTATAGTAAAGAAACCCAGTATTTCCCATATGTATTTAATTGCAGGAACTCTTTGTTTGAATAAGCATGTTTCTATGGCAATACTAGCTGAGGGTATTGCTTATTTTTTATTTAACAATTGTTCAGTGGGTGGTATGTGTAAAGTAGGTGACTGTGTCACAGAAAGAAGGAATAATAGGGGGAGGGTTTAGTGCATTCAATGTACAGTTTCAAAATATTCAATTCTATAGAGGATAAGAAAAGAAATGGGTGGATGAACTCATAAGATACATCAAGTATAGATCAGTAATTAGTAAGTAGAGCATGTATGGATTAAACATCAATGAAAAGGGCTACAAGATCCAAGAGTACATGAGGTAATAACATACCTGCGGGGCACCTGGGCACTAAATATTCAATGATACATTATATATCAATATTCATGAGTCCTTAATTCGACCACCCACTAGTGTTACCTACTAGTGTTCCACGTGCCGTCCATGGCTGTTCAACAGACTATATGACAAGCTACAATTCTGACTAATTGCACCTCTCTAACGGAGCAAGTATCATTGACCCAGGATCCACTTGTTTGAACCTCAACTCTAGTCTTCATGTCTGCAGCAGGAAAAGCTGATGCAGCTGAGATAGAATACATATAACATAGTATGCCCCAGGATAGTCCTATCGATGCCACTTGTTCCCTATCCTAAGTGTTTAACTTGACCATTCTCCGCCCCCCCCTTGCTTCTCACAGTGCTGTACACTGATTTAATAAAAAGTGTGATCCATGCGTTTCAATTGGGTATGTGAGCCTTTATATTTCATGAACTCTAGGATAGCCTGCCTACTGGTGTACTTGGAGCCTACTCAATTTTCCACATGACAGAGTGACACACACAAAGATTTTTAAAATATCTAATATACATAGTCAATAACATTGATAAACGTAGGTTACATTGATCAGGAAAAACCCCCACAAATTATCAATAGTAAGAATGAGAGATGACATTACTACACATTATAAAGACACTAAAAGAAGACTAAGGAAATATTAACAACTTTATGCTGATAAATTCAACAACTGATGAAAGGGACAAATTCCTTGGAAGGCATAAACTACCAATACTCACTCAAGAAGAAATAAATAATCTAAATAGCCTTATCTGTTAAATTGAATCTTCTCACAATAGTACAACCACTTTGGGAAACAGTGGGGCAATTCCCTAAAGGATGAAACAGACTGACTTATATGACCCAGAAATTCTATTCCTAGGTATATACTCAAGAGCAATGAAAACATATGTTGACACAAACACTTGTAACAAATGTTCACAGCAGCGTTATTCATAATAGCTAAAAAGTGGAAACAAATAAAATGCCCATTAACTGACGAATGGTTAAACAAAATGTGGTATATCCTCACAGTAGAATATTATTTAGCCATAAAAATGAATGGAATACTGATACATGCCATAACATAGACGAACCTTGAAAACATTATGCCAAGTGAAAGAAGCCATTCACAAATGACCACATTGAATATGATTCCATTTATATTAAAGTGCAGAATAGGCAAATCCATACAGGTTGCCAGGACCTGGGGAGAGTGGGGGAAGTGGGGACTGACTCCTGATAGGAACAGAGTTTCCCTTTAGGATAATGAAATGTTATGGGATTTGGTTGTGGTGATAGATGCGTAATTCTGCAAATATAGTAAAATCCACTGAATTGTACACTCTAAAAGGGTGAACTTTATGCTCTGTGAATTGTATCTCAATAAAGCTATGATTAAATCAATCTTTGTAATTTACCATATTAAAGACAAAAAAGAATCATATGAATAGATGCAGAAAAATATGTGACAAAATCCAACATCAATTCTCGGTTTAAAAAAAAAAAAAAAAACACCTTAGCCAACTAGGAATAGAAGGAAACTTCCTCAACCAGTTATAGGGCATCTACAGCTAACATTATACTAAATGGTAAAAAAAACTGCATTCTTTCTAAATTAGAAACAAGGCAAAGATTTCTACTTTCACCATTTCTATTCAACACTGTACTGGTTCCAGCCAGTGCAATAAGGTAAGAAAAAGAAATAAAAGATGATTAGATTGGAAAGGAAGTAATAAAACTGTCTATTCATAAATGACATAACTGTCTATGCAGAAAATCTTATGGAGTCTACAAAAATCAGTATGAAAAATAATAAGTGAGCTTTAGCAAGTTTTCTGGATATAAGTTCAATATATAAAAATAGTGTATTTTTATATACTAGCAAGCAATTGGAAATTGAAATTAAAAACAATACTGTTTCCCCTACTACCAAATATATCAAATGCATAGCAATAAATTGACCAAAATATGTATGTCCTATACTCTGAAAACTATAAAATATAGTTGAGATAAATTAATACCTCAATAAATAAAGAAATATTCTATACTCATGGACCAGAAGACTTAATACTGTGAAGAAGACAGTTCTCCCTAAATTTATTCAACGCTATCCTAGTCAAAACTCTAACAGTTTTTTTCATGTAAAAATTGACAAGCTAATTCTAAAATTTATTTGGAGGGGCTCATGGGTGGCTCAGTTGGTTGGGTGTCCAACTCTTGATTTCGGCTCAGGTCATGATCCCAGAGTCCTGGGATTGAGCCCTGTGTTGGACTCTGTGCTGAGCATGGAGCTTGCTTGAGATTCTCTCTCACTCCCTCTGCTCCTCCCCCATTCTCTTTCTCCAAAAAAAAAAAAAAATTTTTTTAGTAAAATTCATTTGGAAATGAAAAAGACATAAAATAGCTAGACAAATTTGGAAAGCTAAGTAATCAAGATAGCATGATATTGGCATGAAAACAGATCACTGGAGAACCAAGTGTGGAAATAGACCAACATACATATGGTAAATTGATTTCCAGTGAACATGTAAAAGTGATTTAGTAGAGAAAGGATCCTTGGATTAGAATACCAAAAGCACAATCCATAAAACAAAAAATTGATAAATTGTACTTCTTTACAATTAATAACTTCTTTTCTTTGAGACACTATTAAGAGAATAATAAGACTAGTTACGGACTTAAAGAAAATATTTGTAAACCATATGTAGGACTTGTATATAGAATATATCAAAAAGTTTCAAAACTCAACAATAAGAAAAGCAAACACCCTAATTAAAAATAGGCAAATGATTTGAACAGACAATTCATCAAAAAGATACATGGGTGGCAAAAACACATTTACAATGTCATTAGGGAAACTCAAATTATAATCACAAAGAGGTATCATTACACATCTATTAGAATATCTAAAACTAAAAAGACTAACCATACCAACTCTTGTCAATGATGCGGAGCAACTGGAACTCTCATGCTACTGGTGGAAATACAAAATAGTACAACTACTTGGAAAATAATTTGGTCATTTCTTAAAAATTTAAACATACCCACCTTAGGGCCCACCCATTCACTTCCAAGGAGAAAGTATATGTTTATGCAAAGATATGTACACAGATGTTCACGGAAGTTTTATTTCTAGAAGTTTATTTCTAATACTTCAAAACTGGAAACAACCCAAATGTTCATCAGTAAGTGAATGGATAAACAAATTGTGGTGCATCTACTGAGTAATTGATACCCTCAACAATGGAATACTAGTAATCAATACACTCAACAACATGGATGAATCTCAAAATAATGCTGAATGAAAGAAGCCAAAAAAAAAAAAAAAAAAGAGCATACCATATGATTCCATCTGTATGAAATTCTAGAAAATGCAAGCTAATCTGCAGAGGCAAAGAGTAGACAGCAATTGCCTGAGGACAGGAAAAGGGATTACAAAAGGATATAAGGTAACTTTTGGGAGGGTATGGATATGATCATTTACTTGATTGTGGGGATAGTTTCACAGGTGTGTACATGTTAAAACTTATGACATTTTATAGTTTAAATACATACAGTGTATATTGTGTGTTAATTATCTCAACAAAACTATTAAAAAGATCAGAGAACAGGGTTTTCCAAAGTAA
Organism: Prionailurus bengalensis; assembly: GCF_016509475.1. Classification (NCBI taxonomy): domain Eukaryota; kingdom Metazoa; phylum Chordata; class Mammalia; order Carnivora; family Felidae; genus Prionailurus; species Prionailurus bengalensis. The sequence goes on from NC_057355.1 coordinate 103,076,961, forward strand.
ATGAAGTACCTATTTAAAAAATAATATTCAATATTTATTGAACGTTTTTATATACCAAATTCTATTCTAGTTAAGAGTTATTACTTCCTTTAATCTTCCCAGTAACCTTATAAAGGAAGTACTATTACTCCCATTAAGTAACTCACTCAAATCCCACAAGCCAGTGAGATGTTAAGCCAGAATTCAAACCTCGGACCATTTGACTTTACTACCCATAATCATAACCACTATATAACCTGGATCCAGAAGGCCCTCAAGGAATTTGGAGTCCAGTGTAGAGACAGATACCACCCTCCAGCCTACAAGAGAGTAAATGAAAGGGAGAAAAGGGGGAAATTTGGTGAAGATTAAACTAATTTCTTACTAGGTCCCAAACTAGACCATTGACCTAGTGGCATAGGCAATGCTCTGGATAACAGAGTCCTGGTGCTTCTGTCAAGTCACTGGACAAGGAAGGGGTTGGGGAAGGATAGGAAGCCTCTGTCTAGACTAAGGGAGATTGACCATGCACATTCAGTTCAGGCAGTCCCATCAGTCAGGGCTCCTCCAGTTTCTGCCCATGTTAAGACAATCATCAGAAGCAACTGAGCAGACATTGCCTTGACCCATTTCAGGAGTTCCAAAAGAGGTTTTTAATTAGAAGATCTAAGATTCAGAACCGGGATGAGCCCTTTCACTGCTCGGTATTTCCACTTCCTCATCTCTAAGATGGGGAAGTTGAATTAGGTATTGCTGTGGTTCCTTCTATGTCTCACAGGCTTTGTCCTGGCCTGTTTTTATGGTTTTCCCAAAGAGTATGAAGGCTCTGATGGGGATCCATGAAGTGTCTAGAAGGATGACTTTACTTCTTTCAGCAGCTCTGCTGACTACAGGGAACTATACTGAGATTATAAAACAACACCATTAAATAACTAGAAAGGAAAATCATTAACGGCAGATGCCTTTATATCAATACTTTTGTGATTATCAAAGTAATAGATGTTAATTATAGACATTTCAGAAAATACAGACTGTGAGGAAAGAGTTAACACAGCATTTCTGGTTGCTTGCTCCTTACATGTCTTCAAGAGACCCATGATTAACCCTTGGCAGCCCTTAGAGTGTTCTTTATATTGGTGGTTGATGACTTACATACACCAGGACCAATGGATCATACCATACGTGCTTCTCAGGGGCGCTTTGCACAAACATCAAGATCAATGATGTGCACCTAGTTTCATTGTTAGGGTTGGGTTTTGGTTACCAGAGTTGGTTGCATACATAGCAGGATATACTTATGTGACCAGCCCCCTATAAAAACCTTGGACTCTGAGACTCAAACAGGCTTCTCTGGGTAAAAACATTCTATATATGTCCCTGAAGTTAATGGCGAAAGAAAGAGTACTCCTGTGTGGCCTCCACACTCCTGTGTGGAAAGACACTGAAGTCTGTGTTGAATGTCTGGACCCCATGAGTGCATATCTTTTTCCTACTGCTTTTGCTCTATACATTTTGCTGTAATAAATCTTAGTAAGTGTATAAGATTGAGTCCTGTGGGTCCTTCTGGTGAATCACTGAATAACACAGAGATAAATATATAAATACACACATATATATAAATTAACCCAAATCCGTATACTTGGAGATAACCACTTGGCTAGCTTTAAAAACAAGGTTTTGACCAACCAAATCATCTTACAACACTTGATCTTAGCCAAAAGGCCGAAAAGTGATCCAAATCATCTTACAGAAGGCCTTCTAAATTGTGAGAAGGCAAACAAAACTGCTAATTAAATTGGTAAATTGTACCATGGAGTGAAGATTAAATTTTATGGAAGCCCTGTGTTAGGACTTACATAGTTTTACTGTTTTAAATGATTACCAAGATTTACTGAACTTTACTTTTGTGACATAATAATGGTTTCATATATGACTTAATCATTAATTCAGAATCCAACTTTTAATCTTGATTGGGTTCCTATGGGAACAGTTAGGACACTTTACAAGAAATGGCTTTATAATACTGCCCAAGAACAGGTTGTGAAAAGCAGAGACTGCTTGTCTCCCTAAGAGTCTAGGGAGACAATGGGTGGGGGAGTGAACAAGACCAGCAACCCTTCCATGTACCCCTCACTCTATAAATCACCCTTTTTTTGGCAGCTTCCCTCTATGACCTTAGTAATAAAAATAATTAATAATAACTACTAACATTAATGAGTACTTATTCTGAGCCAATCACTATTCTAAGCACATGTTTTCTCTTAATCTTCACAACAGCATATTCAGTAAATGCTACTATTTTCCCCTTTATAAAAATGAAGATACCAAGGCTAAGTATAATTAAGTAGCTAGTTCATGAAACTAGTAAATTAGATGGTACTGGGAATTGAACCTGAACTCAGGTCAGCTGCCATACTTCATGTCCCCTTATGTTTATACAAATGAGATGTCACTGATATAAATGGGTTTTAGAGTTAGGTTTTGTATTAGGGTTTTCAGGGAAACAAAACCAACAAGATACACACACACACACACACACACACACACACACACACACTCACACTCACACACATTCACAGATTTATTTTAAGGAATTGGCTCACACGATTATGGGGGCAGACAAGTCTGGAATTTGCAGAGCAGGCTGGCAAGCTAGAAATTCAGGGAAGAGTTGACGTTGTAGTCTTGTATTCAAAATCTGAAGGCTGGAAACACCCAGGTTTCTATTTTCCAGTCTTGAAGCAGAATTTCTTTTTCTTCAGGAAACCTCAGTTTTTGCTCTTAAGGTAACTACCCACATTATGGAAGGTAAAAAAAGTCTACTGATTTAAATGTTAATCACACATAAAATGTAACTATCATAGTTCTGATTTTTCTCTTTTGAAGAGGAAAGGGAGGGTGGATTCCCAGATGTGATTTACTCAAGACTAACCCCAAGATGAGCCTGTTACCCAGTGAAAAACCAGTCCCATGAGTTGGCAAGCCTCTTAGCCACAGCCATGCAAGTGTGGCATTGGCCAGAAGAGGGCACTGCCTTCTACTTGTGTAACATTTGTGCAACCATCTGCAAGGGAACTAGGAGGATAGAAAAAATGTTGACACTACTTTCAATTATTGTATTTTGTAGTCCCCGATTCATTTTAGCACAACCTTTGGTAGAATAAATGCCTGTGAACTTTTAGTTGTACCGTAAGACCAAAGGACCTCATTGACAATATTCACACTTTATGTTCAATAACGCAGGAAGACATGGGATGATGGTGTCCTTCTGCTTTCCTGGTGCATTATAATTGGTCTGGTCAGGCAGCATCAAACCAGTTTTTCCCAGAGTAGGCCAACTCAAGCTGATGCGGGGGGAAAGAAAAAGCTGAGGCATTGGCGACTAAGAGAAAGAACTGGGAGGACCCCTGGGGCTCCAGGCAGTTGAGGAAACTTCTAGCAAGATTCACAGGATAGGTCTGGGAAGTTACTTACTGTGTTTGGGTTTGAGACAATAACACTGCAGGCCCCTTTGGCAATACTACTCAGTCTAGCTGAGCAGTTAACTAATCTCTGGATTCTTAATTGGGAATGGAAATCCACATAAATACAGTTACAGAACTAAAGATAGTTCTCATTGATAATTAAAAATCCCCCTTCCCTGCTTCCATTTTAATGAGAGCTTCCATTTGTGCAGCTTGAGATTTTGCAGAGGCCTTTTTCATCCCACAGAAAGTAATAGAGCAGGTACCAATTATTTCCAATTTACAGCTGAGGAAACACAGAGGTTAAGTGCCTTGCTCTGGCTCCCCTGTAATCCAAGCCTGGAAGGAGACCAGAAACCTGGGGGCTGATCTTAGCTTTGTGCTTTGTCCCCTACCAAAAATACATTCCTGGGGCGCCTGGGTGGCTCAGTCTGGTTGAGCGTCTGACCAACTCTTGATTTCAGCTCAGGTCAGCATCCCAGGATCAGGCTCCACAATCAGCGTGGAGCCTACTTAAGATTCTCTCTCACGCATGTACTCTTGCTCTCACTCTCCCCTATTCTCTCTCTCTAAGTTAAAAAAATAAAAAATACACCCCTAACTCTCATTTACTGCTATTCCAGGGTCCATTAAAGATGCATATATGCAAACACTGTGAGCTGATAATTCCACTTGTAGGAATGTGTGCAATAAAACCCCATCAACATAGAATGGATAAATAAACTGTGGCATATTTCTTTTTTTAATGCTTACTTATTTTGAGAGAGAGGGCACATGAGCACATGCAAGCCAGGGAGGGGCAGAGAGAGAGGGAGAGAGAATCCCAAGCAGGTTCTGCACTGTAAGCAAAGAGCCCAAAGCAGGGCTTGATCCCACAAGCCCCTGACCTGAGCTGAATTCCAGAGTCAGAGGCTTAAGCAACTGAGCCACCCAGGCACCCCATCTGTGGCATATGTCTATCATGGAATACAATTTAGCAATGAGAATAAGTGAAGAAGATCTACACAAAATGTGAATAAATTTCACAAGTATACATAAAGTTCAAAAACAGGCAAAAATATAAAGTGTTGAAAGTTAGGTTACTGGTTATACCTCAAAGGACTAGTAACTGGGGGAGGAGTGGGTACAGAGGTCTTCTGGGGTGACTCCAACATTCTACTTTTTGATCTACATAGTGGTTACCAGGGTAACATAGGTGTGTTCACTTTGCACAAATTCACCAAGCCATACATTTACAGTGCATGCACTTTTCTGTATCTGTTACACTTCAAGAAAACAATTTTAAAGCCCTGATTCATCTAAATGAATCACCTTTCCGTGAGCAAACATCAGGACTGCCCACATTAAGCTTATCCTCAATTACACCAGATTTGTTTGTTGCTCTGTTCTAACAGTGACCACATCACCATTCCCCAGAGTTTCCAAAGCATTGAGAGAGCAGGTCAACAAGGGTCTTTGCATTTGTGCATGCAAGAATACATTTCAGGAGGGCTGCCACCTAGGAAGTTCAGCACCTGCCTCCAATATTATGAGCATGTGTTCTTTCTTGCGTGTCCATAAAGTAGAAAGAAAGAACCAAGCAGGATAAGCCAAACACAGAAAACATCTCATCCAAATGCAAAAGCTCTCTTGCCTATGTCCCATTTTAAAAGTTCTTATTTTTGTATGGAAGGTTTCACAGGTTTGCCTGTCACCCTTGAACAGGGGTCACACTAATCTTGTCTGTGTCGCTCCAGTGTTTTCAGTAGATGTGCTGCCAAAGCGAGCACACCTGTCTCATTTTTAACAGCCAATGACACTAGCACCATTTTTCAGGAAAAATAAGAAACCTAACCCCTGCATCCAAGAGTGCAGACAGCACCTCTAAACAAGAGGGCATAGGGTAGCAATCAAAACTGTTCCAAACTGTGGCAGGCCCTAGTGAAGTGAGAGATGGAACCCAGGGTACTGTCTGCTTCTCATTAGCTCTTATTGCTTCTTGCAGGAACAAGGTGTTTGAAAAATCTTTTTTTATTAATTTTTTTAAAAATGTAGAATTTATTTTTGAGAGAGAGAGAGACAGAGTGAAAGCAGGGGAGGGGCATAGAGAGAGAAGCATGCAGAATTAGAAGCAGGTTCCAGGCTCTGAGCTGTCAGCACAGAGCCCAACATGGTGTTCGAACTCAAGAACCGTGAGATCATGACCTGAGCCGAAGTCGGACACCCAACTAACTGAGCCACCCAGGTGCCCTGGTGTTTGAAAACCTTAAAAGACAAAAGTACAACAACATATTAGATCAAGGGTTGGCAATCTCTGTCCATGGGCCAAGGACATTTGGTTCAGGGTTACACACACACACACACACACACCATACTTTCTCAGCTGCTTTGGAGAGCTCCTACCACCACTGCAGCTCTTGTATCTTCTACATCAGTGATTCACTGCTGTTTCAGTCCCACACTCTATCTCAGGGGAGAAAGACTGAGAACCACTTAGACAGATAACCACTTCCATACTCTCTCCAACTGGATTATGTGTGAAGGAGCTGGCCCTCTTTCTTTCCTCCCAGTGGCCAGAGGGACACCAGCTGTACTTTTTGCACCTTTCCATCATATGGTGGGGTTGTCGGAACTCTGGTGGCTGGTCCATGGGCATGCTGTGAACACAACCACAGAATAACAGGGTGAGAGAAGAAGCCAGGACTGAGCCAGGGTGGTGTTCTTCCAGGGTCTAAATGAATCCTGGAGGTAGCAGAGATCCTCTGGGTATGCATACCTGGAGCCCAACACCAGGAATTTTCTGGCAGTGGCAACACTCAAAGCCAGGTAGATGACACAAAGAAGCTCATTGAAGCATTGTCATTATAGAGAAAAATGAAAGGCAACTGAAGCCACTAGCAACAAGCTGTGTTCCTTATATGATATCGTCATATACCATGGATTATCATGCAGCCATGAAAAAGAATGAGGCTGCTGTATACTAACTAACACAGAAGGTGGTCTACACCTTGAAGTTAAATGACAAAGGCAGGATGGGGAAAACTATATATAGTGTAATTCCATTTATGTATTATAAAATCCTGAGGCATGCACACAGTCTCACACCCACTAGAAAAAGATCTAGAAAGATACACACCAAATTATTATCAGGTTACCTCTGGGGACGGGAATGGAAATAGGGAAGTGAAGGAGAAGTTTCCAATATTGAAATTTTCATTTATATATTATTTGTTTATGATGGATCAATAATAGTTCTTTTGTAATTTGAAAAAGCAACTTAAAAAAAACAAGACTATGGGAATGGGTTATGGAGGAGGCACATTTGATGTGGGTGATCAGCACAGCTAGCAGCTTCTGTGACTCAGGTCCAAGGGCTGGGAAGTAGACTCTCTGAGAGCTGGGAGAGAGACTCCAAGCTCCTGATTATGCAGGACAGTTCCTTTTTTCCCCCCTTCCTGTTCTCCCTCCTTGGGGTCATGTGCTCTTGGCTCTCTTTGGATCACTTCTAACTCTATGCAGCCAGAGGAGAAGGGCCCCTCCCTCAGAAGACCCAGGAGGATGACTTGGGCCTACTTGGCCCTAAGCCTTATGAAGAAATCTCCTCTTTACCTTGGTGCCCATTGCCTCGGGGCTCTTTCCCTAGACCTTTGTATCAGAGCACAGGATCTCCAGAGGCTGAGGGAAAAGGTGCCACAGCACTTGGCAACTTTTAGTGTAGCCTTCTGGGGCTCTCCACCCAGATTCCACCTTAGAATTGCCTGGGGAGCTTTGAAAAAATATAAACCTCAAATATAGACATATATGTTGAAATAGAGAATAAATGTTTTGTTGTGTCAGCAAATGACCAACGTTGGGTAAAATAGAAATTTTCATCCATTCCAGAAGGTGTGTAATTAGTTAAGAACCTTTTGATAAGTCGTTGGACAATATTAAGAGTCTAAAATAGTTTCATATTATTTTGTCCAGTAATAAAACTTCTGGAAATTTCTCCTGGTGAAAAGCAAAATGCCTCAAATAAGGAAAATTTATGTGAAGAGTTCTCTCATTATGTTTCCTTTTGTAATAGCTAAAAATCAGAAGCAAACTAAATGCTCAACAAATGTCAGGTGAATGGTTAAATAGGTGTACTCCATGGAACATTTTGTGACAATTAAAATTGCAATGAAAATTTGCAAAAGTCAGTTAAAATGTAGTAATGATGAGGGGTGCCTGGGTGGCTCAGTCGGTTAAACATCTGACTCTTGATTTCAGCTCAGGTCATTGATCTCATGGTTCATGAGATCAAACCACACGATCTCATAATTCTCTCTCCCTCTCTCTCTGCCCCTCTCCTGCTTGTGTGCTCTCCCTCTCAAAATAAATTAATAAGCTAAAAAAAAAAAAAAAAGAGGTTCACCACTAAAAAGATTCTGGCTCTTTAGGAGAAGGTGCTGCAGCCAATTTGCTGTTGGGCCAAAGGAAACAAATGCAAATTGAATAGGAGAGAGAAGCTCAGGAAAGGCAGACAGCAAAAAAGATTGATCACCAGAATATAACGATCCTTTTATGGCCCAACATTCTGAGGACCTCAGAAGAAGGGTAACATAATGATGTGGCATGATTGGTGGGGCACCAAAGAGCCCCCTGCTTATAAATGTCCTCATCTGGTGCTGTGTTGCCTGTAATTCCACTATTAGGCTAACTCCACTTGGGTTATTAAGTATTGCCCATTCATTGTTGCCCTCTTCTAAAACATAGACTCCTGAGAGAAATGACACTTTGACTTGACAACAATTTAGTGGAATTAGTTCATGATTTACTCAGCCAATTTGAGTACCTACTCTGTGTTTGGTACTACAGTAGGAATTGGGATACTATGGAGGGATGACCTCATTAAGGTGACTAAGACTTAGTTCAAGTCAGAAGTACCTACTGAACACCTCCTGTCACCTGACAAGGAGCTGGTGCTGGGACAGGAGGAAGACAGAAAAATGCCCAACACTGTCACCTCCCTCAAGGAGCTCACAGCTTTGTTGGGGGTAGGGTGGGGGGGAATCCAAGCACACAAAAGACAGAACAAGCAACTGCTTATTAAACTACTAATATAATCAAGGGCCGACATGAAGAGTGGAGCTCAGAGCCTTTGTGTCAAAGAGTCTTTTCAGAAGCTTTCATGATTGAACCACACTAACCCTTTTCATTAGGGAGCCTGGAAAAGAAGCTATTATAACCCAACTGTTTTCTAAATATTAACATGGGCGTGACTTCCTGGTTCTGAGACCTCACCTTACTTTCTACCCTACATGCTATAGCTCTGGCTAGACTGAACACTACTGAAAGGGAGCTATTCATTAAGCATTAAGCATTAAGCATTAAGCAGGGTGCTTGGGACTCACCCACCTTCTCTTCCTGTGCCCCAAACTGGCCATTTGCCACATTTGGTGGTGGGCTGAATGGTTTCACATGTACTAAACATCCACAAGATACATGGTTTCTCTCTATCATAGTCATGCTCACAAGGTACCCTCATGAGAAAAGCCTCACCAGCTTCTGGCTCCAGCTGTCATGGGAAGGAAGGATTATGACAGTCACCCAAGTCGGGAAAGGAAGCAAGATTTAGAAACAGAAGAACAGGGGTGGCTCAGAATCCAGGCATCAAGCAGGACCAGATGGGACAATATTACCAAATTTTAAGAAGGAGACTTTTCATGAAATTATGTGCCTTTTTATGAAACTATCTTTAGTAAATTGTGTGATCCTCGAAGCACATTCCAGGCCAGAGGTCCTTTGGGGCTGGATCAAAAGCCCAGAAGGAATGAGGAATGTAGACTAATGCAAGAACAAATCAACATCTAGCCTAGAGGAAGGGCAGAGTCATTGGCACCATGGCTCAGAAAAGACTGGAAGCTCAGAACTGGAAGCTCAGAACTGGAAATCAAATCGGACATTGCCAAGAAAGAGTAGACAAAACAAAATCTAAGGCCAGCTACTGTGGTGGCACAGGCCTCGAGGGGGAGAGCACAGAGTAGGGTCCAAGCTGAAGATGGGTGTTCAAATCCAGGGGAGCCAACTGATGTCGACAGACTAAGCAAAATACTCGAAAAGTGGTTGCCTCTGGTTTGGGGGACGGTGGTGTTGCTGACTGGGAAGAAACATGAAGGGACTTCCTGTGAAGATACAGAGATGAATGTCCTATATCTTGAAAAAAGTGTGGGTTACACAGGTATATCCATTTGTCAAAAGTCACTGAATTGTAGACTTGGGATTTGTGTACTTTAATGTACGTTAAGTTTTACCCCTCAAAATTGTAAACTAATTAAACTCTCATTAGGCTTACTTTAAGTGGTGCTAGGGATTAGCAATTCTGAAACTACGATTTGTGTATTCTTGACCTTGAGGTTAATGGGAGCCAGATTTCTAAGTGCTGGGGAAAGAAATTACAAATATGGAAAAAGCATTTGTTGTATTAGAATTGGAGTTATTAGAATAAATATATATTATGTCACATATATCTCCAACATATTTCTAATATATATCTATGCCTCTATATGTATCTGTTTCCATTTGTATATGTAATATTACCTAATTCTGTCTGGTAAGAGGCCTAGAAATAGTGACACACCAGTAAGAATGAGCACTTTTAGCACCCAGATCTTGGTTTCTAAATACCATTACCCACTAAAGGAACTAGCGATTCTTGAGAAATGGCTTATTCTGGGGCTGTGGTCAGGAAAAGTAGAGGATGAGCCTGGAACATCTTGTTTTGCAAGAAGGTAAGGAAATGCTCAAAGAATCATGAAAATATGTTCAAAAAGACTCAAGAGCCAGCACTAAGAGGCTCCCACTCCCCAATGTGGAACAATTTTAACATCAAAATAAATAATATTTATAATGGATTGTACTCCACTGATAGCCTAAGAATCATGTTGATATAGATAGATAGATAGATAGATAGATAGATAGATAGATATAAATGTTAAGGGAAACCTCTTTATTACAGTAGAATGCAAAATGAGAGTTGTAGAAAATCATCAGAGGATGCCAAAATGGATGGGTAAAAATTTGATTTAAAAAAGGATAATTACAGGGGTGCCTGACTGGCTCAGTCGGTAGACCATGTGACCCTTGATCTCAGGGTCATGAGTTCAAGTCCCACATTGGTCATTGAGCCTACTTAAAAAAAAAAAAAAAAAGGGATATGCAATTTTGCTACTAGGTATTTACCCAAAGAATTGAAAAATACTGGGGCGCCTGGGTGGCTCAGTCAGTTAAGTGTCCAACTCTTGGTTTCAGCTCAGGTTATGATTTCATGGTTTCATGGGTTTGAGGCCTACATTGGGCTCTGTGCTGGTGGTACAAAGCCTGCTTGGGATTCTCTCTTTCCCTCTCTCTCTGCCCCTCCCCCACTCACTCTGTCTCTGTCTCTCTCAAAAATAAATAAAATTTAAAAATTAAAAAAGAAGAGAATACAAAAACACTAATTCAGAGGGATACATGCACCCTGATGTTTAGAGCAGCATTATGTACTGCAACCGAATTATGGAAAGAGCCCAAATGTCCATTGACTAATGAGTGAATAAAGAAGATGAGTTATACACACACACACACACACACACACACATACACACAATGGAACATTGCAAACTGTAATAATCAAGAAATATTACTCAGCATAAAAAAGAATGAAATCTTGCCATTTGCAATGACATAGATGGAGCTAGAGTATATTATGCTAAGGAAAATAAGTCACTCAGAGAAAGACAAATAGCATATGATTTCACTCATATGTGAAATTTAAGAAACAGAACAAATAATCATAGGGGAAAAAAGAGACAGAGATAAATCAAGAAACAGAGAACAAACTGATTGTTACCAGAGTGGAGGTGAGTGAGGAAATGGGGATTAAGGAGTGACCTTGCCATGATGAGCACTGGGTGATGTATGGAAGTGTTGAATCACTATATTGCATACCTGAAACTAGTATAACATTGTATGTTAACTAACTGGAATTTAAATAAAAACTTTAAATAAATAGGATAATTACAGAGATGTAAAGTATGCAGCAAATGACTTGATGAAAGAGAAAAATAATAACTTCATAGCATCAGATACCACTCTACCAAGTCATCAGGGCTAAGATCACTATATTGTTACAAACCAATACCCCATATCACATGCCCCCGATTAGGATGCTTGGAGAAGAGCACACTATCAACTCTGTGGTATTCCTGCCAAAAATGCATAACCTGAATCTAATCATGAGAAAACATGAGGCGGGGCGCCTGGGTGGTGCAGTTGGTTAAGCGTCCAACTTCAGCCAGGTCACGATCTCGCGGTCTGGGAGTTCGAGCCCCGCGTCAGGCTCTGGGCTGATGGCTCAGAGCCTGGAGCCTGTTTCCGATTCTGTGTCTCCCTCTCTCTCTGACCCTCCCCCATTCATGCTCTGTCTCTCTCTGTCCCAAAAATAAAATAAACGTTGAAAAAAAAAAAATTTAAAAAAAAAAAGAGAAAACATGAGGCAAACCCAAACTGAAAGATATTCTACAAAATAACTGGCCTGTACGTTTTTTTTAAATGTTAAGGTCAAGAACACAATGAAAGGCTAAAGAAATGTCCCAGAATAAAGGAAAATAAATAGACCTGACAACTAAATGCTATGTATAATCTTGGATTTGATCCTCGGGGGAGGGAAAAAAAAGTAGGACATTTTGGGGGCAATTAATGAAAGACATAGTAGTATTGTATTAATGCTTAATTGCCTGATTGTGTAACTGCACTGTAGTTATTAAGAGAATGCCTTTTTGGAAAATTCATACTGGAGCCAATAGGAGCACATCTCCATCTTCAATGGGAGAGGAGAGTGGGAGAGAAAGAGAGAGAATGATAAAGCAAATAAGGCAAAAATGTAAACAAACAAATCATAAGTTGTAGAAGTTCCTTGAACTGTTCATGTAATTTTTCAGTAAAACTGAAATTATATCAAAATAAAAGGATCTCCCCCAAAACGAAACAAAGCAAACAAACGTATGGGTGTGGTCATCAGCCCGGAGGCTTATGCTTCCTGCTAGGACCAGAGCCAGCCCAAAGCATGACCATTTCAGTGCCTGCAGGAGGGAAGGGTGGGGGGAGGGGGGTACCTGCAGGGTAGGCTTAAGTTGGCAGGCAGTAGTATTATGTAAATTCTGTCAGCGACTAGACCACAAGCTGGGTGCAGTTCCTGGCAGGGCCATCCTGTCCTTACAGCAGAGAGGCCTTTAGAGCTGTTCTGTGTCAGATGATTCATAGATAACATGCAACGGAGAAGAATCATTGGTAAATGTGTGAACTGTGCTCGGATTTCAATTTTTCATAAAACAGATTCTTGTTTAATTCTTCTGCTTTTGTTATAGCCATCAGGAAATAGAAATGCGTTTGCATTTTTGCAAGGAGGCCTGAACTTTTAAAATCTGGTAAAAGAGTTTAAGGTTCAAAGATTTTAAGGTATAATCAGTTAAGATTTTCCCTTTTAGTAAGAGTAGTAATTAAGGCATGAACTTTCCCTAAGCAATTTCTTTCCAAAAAGAAGCATACATTTAAAAATAATTCATTAATATCTCTTCTATGGCCATTATTCAAAGCTTGGCCTTCTGCCATGGCTCTAGAACACAGTGATTTTTTCTCTGTCATTTCTTTTTTTGGCCAAAGATTCTAAGAATCTCTGAACTGTTAATTATATAATTTCCTCTGGTTTGTCCCCCAGAAGCTTAACAGTCAGATTTTTTCCCCCAGCAAATTGAATGCCCCACAAATCAAAGACCAATTCTCTGAAAGTAAGACAGGCTTCTTTACACGACCTTTAGGTGGCTATCAACTGCCTTTTCTCTAAGAGGTAGCCACTCTGCCTGCTCCCTTCAAAATCAATCCCATTATGTAAGTTCTTCCTAACCTCTAACTTACACCTCCTGGCTGTGCCTGGGAAGGGCCAAGAGTAACTGCAACATTGGGGAGTGGAACCAGAATTCATCTTCCCTTTCCCTCTGCCTACCTATGGGGAGCATTTCTAACAACCATCCAGGCTCACTCCCAGGCAGCCCTTACTGAGGCCGGGTGGGGGCCAGGGGGCAGCACGTAGCCTAGCCAACGCTAGAGAAGGCACTGTCTCCCTAGGAGGGCCTGGAAAACACAACTCATTAGAGCTAGGCTGAGTCATCAGGGTGTGGAGGCTGTTGGACCACATTCTTGCAACATAACAAGCAAACAGAGTCCAGGCAGAGAACATCTCGACTGTGGATTCTGTAATACTTTTCAAGGCCAGTTCACAAAGGCATTTAGCAGCACTGTGAACGTGAAATAAAAGGCATACAGAACCACAGCTCCAAACTGAGGCCGATTGGAACTACACAAGGTTAGGTTAGCCTGTAGCTGACCAGGACAACAGAGGAAGAGGTCTCTTCTGGGACCTGAAGGCCCTGGCAGACGGAAGGCACGAACCCAAGTGAGTGTCTTGCCAGCCTTTGGTCTCCAGGCTTAACTACTCTTGGTCTTGAACTCCTAGCTGGATAGAATTTACTGAAGCAGAAGGTAGCCCTTCTTACCCCTGAGAACCCAGGCAGAGAGGAAAAGTGCTTTGAAACTGAGATCTGTTTGGGGCGCCTGGGTGGCTCAGTCGGTTAAGTGTCCGACTTCAGCTCAGGTCATGATCTCGCGGTCCGTGAGTTCGAGCCCCGCATGGGGCTCTGTGCTGACAGCTCAGAGCCTGGAGCCTGTTTCAGATTCTGTGTCTCCCTCTCTCTGACCCTTCCCCGTTCATGCTCTGTCTCTCTCTGTCTCAAAAATAAAAAATAAACGTTAAAAAAAATTAAAAAAAAAAAAAAAAGAAACTGAGATCTGTTTCCAGGGTATAATTGCTTCAGTCTCTGAAACTGGAAGACCAGGATCCATTTTCTTAGAGGCCAACAGCAGCCTGAGAGGCAAGTGTAGTGGAGCAAGAAGAGTCAGGCAGACAAGTTGAGCCAGGCCTAACTTATTTTCTTTGAGGCTCAAACCCATTCCTTTCAGGCAGTGGTCTGGAGGCAGACACCTGGCTCTGAGACCAAACTAAATGTTCATCCTTATGAAGAAATGCTTCTAATAGACCAAAAGGTGGGATCCTGCAAGAAGCAAAAAATGCCAAGACTAATGCACTGGTGTGATGGCCACACCCTACCTCCCCAACCAGACATCTTAAACCTGACATTTAATAAGCCATGAGACACTTGTTTTCACTCTCACCATCAAAGTATAGGAAGACAGATGCTCTCTGCCTTTTTGCCTTTGGGTATTTTTCTCCTGCTTCCTGAGCTGTGCTGGAGAGAGACAGAGAAGAAAAGGAAGGAGAAACCCAGGAAGATGAGAGAAATTCTCCCCATCCTTTAACAGATTTCTGTTCTGCTCCTGTGGTTGAGGGGCCAGGGCCTGGGCTGGCTTATCTGCTGTACTCACATTCTGGTCATTTTCTCTCTAAAATAAGGATGGCCAGCACCTCCACTTGTGTTAAATGTTTCTGTCCGGGGCCTGTATACAATCTTGCAAATGTGTCACTGGTGGCAAGGAGGGCCGGGTGTGGTTGCAGACAGACAGACCCAAGTCCATCTTTGCCTCGGAAAAACAAGTTAAGAGGCACACTTTCTAAAGGCAGTCAGATCCCTTCCCAGTCCAGTATATTTGACTTTGTTATGGGATACAGAAGAGATGAGAACTAGCATTTGGGTGGGGGTGGCTAAGTGTGCTGGACACTTTAGCTATGTTCTCCCTTACTCCCCCAACAACTCTGAGGCAGGTGGTATTGTCCCCATTTTACAGATGAAAAAAACTGGTGCTCTGTATTTGATAGGGTACTAGCTACCAGACCTTAGGTAACCGGCAGAATTAGGATTTGAAGCCAATTTGTATGTACAAAAGCTGATGTGCTTTCTACGGGTCTGTGCATACTGTTCTTTGTCATCCCTGGTCACCCAGTGCTTCTTACATCTTTCCTGATTTGTCAAAGATTGCCAGGAGTGACTGAGAGGTCATGATTTGACTTTCATCTCTTAATTTTATTTGACTTGAATTCTATTTTTTTATACAGTTGACCTTTGAACAACATGAGTTTGAACTATGTGGGTCCACTTACACACAGATTTGTTTTTCAATAAATACAGTACAGTACTGTAAATATATTTTCTCTCCCTTATGATTTTAATAACATTTTCCTTTCTCTAGCATACTTTATGTTAAGGATACAGTACCTAATATATATAACACACTAAATATGTGCTGGTTGACTGTTGATATTATTGGTAAGGCTTCTGGTCAATAGTAGGATATTAGTAGTTAAGTTTTAAGGAGTCAAAAGTTATAGGTGGATTTTCGACTGCACAGGAGGTCAGTGCCTCTAACCACTGTGTTGTTCAAGGGTCAACTGTATACTTGGATTTCATTTTAAAAAAACATTTTAAACTATTTTTTAAAACTATAATTGGGGCGCCTGGGTGGCGCAGTCGGTTAAGCGTCCGACTTCAGCCAGGCCACGATCTCGCGGTCCGTGAGTTCGAGCCCCGCGTCAGGCTCTGGGCTGATGGCTCGGAGCCTGGAGCCTGTTTCCAATTCTGTGTCTCCCTCTCTCTCTGCCCCTCCCCCGTTCATGCTCTGTCTCTCTCTGTCCCAAAAATAAATAAACGTTGAAAAAAAAAATTAAAAAAAAAAAAACTATAATTAAAAACATACACAAGACACCTGGATGGCTCAGTTGGTAGAGCATGCAATTTTTGATGTCAGAGTTGTGAGTTCAAGCCACATGTTGGGCAGAACCTACTTTAAAAAAAAAAATGTTGGGGCGCCTGGGTGGCGCAGTCGGTTAAGCGTCCAACTTCAGCCAGGTCACGATCTCGCGGTCCGTGAATTCGAGCCCCGCGTCGGGCTCTGGGCTGATGGCTCAGAGCCTGGAGCTTGTTTCCGATTCTGTGTCTCCCTCTCTCTCTGCCCCTCCCCCATTCATGCTCTGTCTCTCTCTGTCCCAAAAATAAATAAACGTTGAAAAAAAAATTAAAAAAAAAATGTTAGCTAGCTACCAAATTAAAACACATAGCACAATAGAAACACTAGCACATAAATTTCTGCTGACAGATTTTTGAGCAAATCTTGGTCCCTCCCTCCTTTCCTCTCTCTCTCTGTCTTTTGGCTAACAGGGACTTGAAGTATAATTTGTCTACAGTTAAAATGCACAATTCTTAAGTGTACAGCTCATGAATTTTCACATATATGCACTCCATACAACTACTACCTATATCAAGGTTTACACAATGTTTAGCATTTCAGAAAGTTCCCTTGTTCCCCTTTCAAGGTCATTAGCCCTTGCTACCCTTCCACCACTAATCTGACTCTATCACCATAGACTAGTTAGTCAGGTCATTGATTAGGAAGCTTATGGGTATGCAATGGCCTTTTGTGTCTGTCCCAAGAATGCAGTGCTCGGTCAACTGCCACACAAGGCTCAAAAGCACCTATTTGGTCCATGTTAGGTCTCAGTGGGCTTTCAAACAAACGCATAACCTGCCACATGGCTCTCCTGCTTATAAAAAGTGTTGGGTAGGAGTGCTTGAGTGGCTCAGTCGGTTAAGCATCCGACTCTTGACTTCAGCTCAGGTCGTGATCTCACAGTTCATAGGTTTGAGCCCTGCATCCGGTGCTGTGCTGGTAGCATGGAGTCTGTTTGGGATTCTTTCTCTCTCTCCCTCTCTCTGTGCCCCTCCCCTTCTCGCACTCTCTCTCTTTCAAAATAAGTAAATAAGCATTGAAAAAAGTGTTGGATATTCCATTTCTGTATCTAAGACAAGAAACTCAACAATCTTAATGATTTGATTTAGAAATTAAAAATGTTTTGGTATTCCTTTTTCAAACTTCTGGGTCTGTTTATACAATAGATGACAAAGCAAACTGATTTAAAAAATATATATATCTGTTTTACTCTTTGCAACTAAAATTATATATACAAGTGAATTAAATGCCAAGCTTGGCAATGGTTATATCTATATTAATTTTTTTTTAATTTTTTAAGGTTTATTCATTTTTCAGAGACAGAGAGACACAGCATGAGTGGGGGAGGGGCAGAGAGGGAGACACAGAATCCGAAACAGCCTTCAGGCTCTGAGCTGTCAGCACAGAGCTCGACGACGCAGGGCCCGAACTCATGAATGGTGAGATCATGACCTGCACTGAAGTCGGATGCCTAACTGACTGAGCCACCCAGGCGCTCCTATTAATTATTTTGAATTTTGGTATTCATCAAAACAGTAATTTTCCTTCATATATTAACTTTATAATTGAATGCTAAATAAATTCTAACTTAAAATATATACAAATTATCTTGTAAATATTTTTAAATTAGGGTTCATTTAAGATTTGTCTGAAGAACTTATACTAATAAAATGTTTGTAACCCACATCCTAGGACATAATTTGTCTGGGCAGAGAGACTTGGCCCTTAAAGTAGCTAGATTTTTTTCTTCCTGACAGCCATTTACCTCAGGCTTACATTGTTCTGAACTGCCCTGTTTTTTTCCTGTCCAGTTGGAAGCACTTTCTCTACTTGCGGAAGCAATGGAAAAAAGTACGGTAAAACCTTGGGTTGCAGGTAATTTGTTCTGCAGTTGTTCCACAAGATGAGCAAACATTTCTGATTAATTTTAACCTGATAAACAAGAAATGTCTTGCAATAGGAGTAGTATGTATGCTGAACATCACATGATCACAATGGTTCTTCTCTCTCTGTCTCTCTTGCTGTGGGACTGTGGGTGATCGTCTCTCATGCTCAGATGCTCAGTCTCAGGCCATGGTGTTTGGCAGAAATCGGTGATTTTTCAGAATGTTGGAAGATGCCCACAACTGGCACTAGTGTATTTTTTGTCACTTCAAAGCACCTATGGACAGTCCTTTGCTTTTCCATCCAAGAGTAAGCTTAGGAATGCTTTGCTTAATTCTAGGTCAGGCGGCTTGCAGATATAGGCCCTTTCCTCTGCTGCCTTATTGCCAGTTACATTAAATACACTATATGACAAGAGTTTAATACTGTGTGAGCCTATACAGTGGCCCCCGTGCAGAAAAATTCCATTGAGCTGATAGATAGCAGTGATTCCATTAGTGATAGTGAAAGTTGTCCTACACAATAACCCTCCTCTCTCTTGTCTCCCTTACACCAGCTACAAAGGTTTTCAAAGGTAAGTGCAGCTTAATTTGTTTTTCTTTATATTTTGTATTTTATTATTTTGTATTATATTACAGTATTATAATCATTTTTATATGAATATTTTTGTGGAATGAATCATCTGAGTTTCCATTATTTCTTATGGGGAAATTTGTTTTGATAAATGAGCACTTTGGATTACAAGCATGTTTCCGGAGTGAATTATGCTCACAAACCAAAGTTTTACTGTAGCTACCACTCTACCACCTTCAACAGGAGAGCCTTACCTGTGCCCTTCCTTGTAAAACTGGTTTTAGAAAGCTCCTTTTTTGAGTGTGTGTGTGTGTGTGTGTGTGTGTGTGTTATTACTAGCATTTGGGGGATTATCATTCTTGCTCCCTGTGGGTAAACATTACTTTTCTATTGTTTTTTGGGTGTGGAGTTTGGTGAGCTCTTTATAGATTTTGGATACTAGCCCTTTGTCCGATATGTCATTTGCAAATATCTTTTCCCATTCTGTTGGTTGCCTTTTAGTTTTGTTGGTTGTTTCCTTTGCTGTGCAGAAGCTTTTTATCTTCATAAGGTCCCAGTAATTCATTTTTGCTTTTAATTCCCTTGCCTTCGGGGATGTGTCGAGTAAGAGATTGCTATGGCTGAGGTCAGAGAGGTCTTTTCCTGCTTTCTCCTCTAGGGTTTTGATGGTTTCCTGTCTCACATTCAGGTCCTTCATCCATTTTGAGTTTATTTTTGTGAATGGTGTAAGAAAGTGGTCTAGTTTCATGCTTCTGCATGTTGCTGTCCAGTTCTCCCAGCACCATTTGTTAAAGAGACTGTCTTTTTTCCATTGGATGTTCTTTCCTGCTTTGTCAAAGATTAGTTGGCCATACGTTTGTGGGTCTAGTTCTGGGGTTTCTATTCTATTCCATTGGTCTATGTGTCTGTTTTTGTGCCATACTTTTCTATTGTTAAAGAAAAAATTAGACCATTTTCAAAAGTCATTTCCTAAAATAAAGTAGGGTAGGAAGGCCTAGCCATGAGGGCAATGAGTCATCAGAAGGCAGCTTGGAGAGAACGTGGGGCTTTGGGCATGAGCTAGGGAAGCCTTGCTTAATCCTCACAGGACTCACATCAATGAGCCAAATAGGATGTCAGGCCCTTCCAACTTGAGAAAAGGGCCTAGTTAGCAGTTTAGATCTAGTGAATGTATAAGAAGGTCAGCTGGAAAATGTTGGAGGTACAGGTGGAAGGCAGACAGGTCCTAGGATACTGGCTGGGGCCACTCAGCTGCTGGAAAATTAAGATCCAGAAAGCTACTCAGACTGTCTGAAGTTTGACTTAAGGCAGAACCAATCTTAACTCTTCGTTGGGTAACACACATCACAGGCACATTGCACAGGGACAGGAGCTGGTCCAAGCAAAGAAGGCCAACTCTAGTTGGTGTGGGGACCTGAGGCCCTGAGAAGAATCCCTGGGCTCCCAACCTAGATTAGATTCAAACAACTTCAGAGCACAAGGGCCAAAAGGCAACCAAGAGGCCCTAACCAGAGTGAAATCTGAGAAGTTTCTGGAAGAGGCTGCACAGGCCACAGTCAGACAACTAGGGCAACCCAATCCCTCCCCTGTCTGAAATTGGAGATTATGACTCTAGTATCCAACCCTGAGGCAGTGGATGAGTAGGAGGATGATTTTCTAGATAAAACCTAAACCAACAAGTCCCACTAGAGCTTCTACAAAGGAATTAGGGATGCAGGAACACAAGATGCCTGGTCCTACTTGCATCAAAGTATGACATCACCAGCTACTATAAACTAAGTTTCGCTCTGGTTAACTGCCCTGTCATTTGCTACCTTTGTTATCTGCTATTTCTCAGTAATCAGCGGTGCATTGCAGTGATTAAGAGTGGTCAAGAAATCAGACTTCCTGGCTTTATATTACAGCTTTGCCACTTACTAATTGTGTGAACTTGGTTTTTAAGTGTCCTTGAGTTTCTACTTCTTTATCTGTAATGTTGGAATAATGATAGGACCAACTCAAGAGGTAAATGTGATTAAATGAAATCACACATGTAAAGCCTTTGGCACAAGATGAGGATTCAATAGAAGTTTGCCTGTGGTGATGGTGAGGGTAGACATAATAGCAGCAGTAGGAGTAATGGTAGTGACAAACCAATGAGCAGTCGTGGACTCATCTCAGGGGTGGGAGGGTAGAAGAGTAGAGAGGTGGTGCCCTGTAAGCTTAGGTTGCAGAGGAATCTGACAGGAAGAACTTCCTACTGTGGTTAATCTAGGGTTCCTCATCATGCAAGTTGGCTCCCCTCAGCCTGCCAACAGCTCTGGAAGTCCTCCCTTCCTTCAGGTCTTTGCATTGGAACCATCTCAGTGGGTTCTTCAGTGGGAACCTGACTGATCTAATACCTGATGGTGGTTCTGTGTCTTTCCATCTGTCTTTCATGCTGGTCCTCAAACCAGCTCCTTCACCCAACTTCCCTCCTTGGGAAGCACCTGAGTATGACTTTCAGTCAACCCTGACTGTCTTTTTCCCCTCCCTCTGAGCCCCCACAATCTTAATCCTCACATCCTGAGACTCTTACCTCACAGAATCTTTCATGCCTTCCCCTCCTTTCCTTTCCCATGGCTTCTCCTTCCCATCTAGATCCTTCTTACTGTCTACTTAGGCTATGACATCCCAACTAGAATTCCCTGCCTCAAGTTTCCTCCCTTGCAACTATAATTCAGCCTATGATTTGCCACCAGACAAATCTTCCTAAAACTGGGGCTTTAAAACTTTTTTGGCCATGATACTCAATAAGAAATATATTTTACTTCACAACCCAGTACACACATATAAAACTTACAAAGCAATGCTGTACTCTGACATTTTTAAATTTATGACCCACTAATGGGCCATATCCCACAGTTTGAAAATACTGCCCCAAATAGTTCTAATTATGTCATTGCCCCAGTGAGAGCTTTCCATATTCCCCATCAGTGACTGAACTTACTATACGTTTTAATCTGGCTTTAAAGGATTCTATAGGATGACCCCAATTTGTGTGTCTAAACACACTTAAACTCTCTGGGCCTTGACCGTCTAATTTATAGAATGGAAACGAAAATATTTTTCCAGCCTGAAGGCCAGGGGTAGACCAGATGATCCAGTTAGCTTCCTTTCTAGGAGCTATGATTCTGGAATTCTAAGTGCCCAATGTCCAGTAACCAGACATGTCCCCTCTCTGGTCTCCACTCCCCACTCCCATCTATGTCTTTGTTCATGTTCCTTCAGTCATCTTTTTCCATATTCCTCTAACTTCCTATGCTGAAATTCCATCAAAGTTCAGCAAGAGCAAAGGACACAAGAAGGAAAGAACATATTCAAGGAATGCAATTGGTCCACTGAGGGTAGAGCCACTAAGGCTGGTATGTTACACACTGGTGGGAAGAAAGATGAAACTTAAAAGGTGGGCTAGGCTACATCATGCCAAGCTGAGACCCTCAGGCTAAGGTTTCATTTGAATTCAGAGGCCATGGGAGTCACTGATGGTTTCAGAGCAGATGTAACATAATCAAAGGTAAGGTTTAAGAAGACAGACTTGCCTGGAGCTGGAGATATCAGAGATTATTTCAATAGTAAAACTGACATAGCCCAGAGGTATCAGGCCAGGCTAGGTGGTATCAGGACAGGATAGACCAGGGATGGATCTGAGAAATCCAGGCAGGCAGCATCTAGGAGGTTCAGCTTGGGCTGCAGATAAGCATCCTGGAGAGCAGAAGGAACACTGAGTGTGGAGGTATAAGGAGCATACTTGAACAAAGGGCCAAAAAGGTGTCTGGCTTCTGCCAGCTCTGGTAGCACAGTGCGGAGACACAGCCAGGATCCGGGACTCAGGCGGCCAGTCCTTGAGAGGGCTGGGGAGAGCAAAACTGCTGGCATAAAAGAAAAGGAACCACCCTTTACTCAAGTCCTGTATGTGACAGTTTCTCCATCAAGCACCTTCACACACCGATCTCAGTGACTTCAAAGCCTGAAGTCTGAATGACACCAAACTGCCCATAAAGTCTCTGAAGACAAGAAGCAAATTCTTTCTCCTCCTGGGACCCAGTGCAGTGCTCACCCCGAGGAGGCCTAGATGAACATTTGTTGGATCGAATTAAAAAGGGATTGTCATTCCTATCACCCCCCCCCCCCCCCAAGATATCACTGCCTATTTGTCTATCTTCACTGGGGATTCTTGGTGTCCTGGGCCTTACACTGTTTAACTAAAAGGCCTGAACACCAAAGCTCTGTGGCTGATTATTTTGATACTCTGAATTCATTAACCTCAATGTATTTCTAGATAAAAGGCTTGAGGTGCAGCCTCAGTGACTGATGATGTGTGAACAGCCAAGGGAGAAATGAGCGTTACTGTCGTCTTTCATCTCAAAGGCCTTGGGGATAGTGAGAGCTCAGCTCTGTGGCAAAATATGAACTATAAATCCTCATGAGATTTGTTTTCCCTCACACAGAGGGAGAAACCAGCACTATTATTATGTCTCTTTTCATGTGCTCTCTTCCAGATATACCATTAACATTTTGGTCTCCCCACCACCCAAGGTGCTTAGTAGATGGGTGGAGCCACTCAAGGAAGGAAGCCACTCATGGGAGGAAGCTGAGTCTCAGGTTCCTGGGATCTGTGTGTACCCCACTGTCACTCTGGCAACCCCGACACAGGAGGGAGAGGCTGCCTGTGGTCAACACCTCCTGAAGGTGAACAGGGGATGTGTGACTCCCAGGAAAAGGATGTAGAACTGTTTCTCTTGGTAAACTCTCCATAAGCCTGTATTATTCAGAATGTATGGCTCCTAGTTATTCAATCCACACTAAAAGCCCCTTTGTTAGCAGGAAAACAGAGGGAAGGCAGATCAATTCTACTTTTGAGGCTCCTGATATACTAAAAAGAAAACATGCACATGGCTAAACAAGATTTAAAATTTTTAGTATATTGGGGCCCCTGGCTGGCTCAGTTGGTAGAACATGCAACTCTTAATCTCAGGGTCGTGAGTTCAAGCCCCACATTGGGTGTGGAGCCTACTTAAAAAGTAAATAAATGAAAATAAAATCATACTATTTTTTAATATGTTTATTTATTTTTGAGAGAGAGAGAGAGCACAAGCGGGGTAGGGACAGAGAGAGAGGGAGAAACAGAATCTGAAGCAGGCTTCAGGCTCTGAGCTGTCAGTGCAGAGCCTGACATGAAGCTCAAACCCACAAACCATGAAATCATGACCTAAGCCAAAGTCTGATGCTTCACCAACTAAGCCACCCAGGTGCCCCAAAATCATAGTATTTTTAATGTTTGTGCTTTTAAAATTAAAATTATATAATGAACATTGTCTTTATTTCCCTCCTGAAAGTATAACGTTGTGTCTGAATTCATAACCTCACCTGCAGATAGCACAAAAGGTCAAATTTAAGGCTCTTTATGAATATGGGCCCTAAATATGAATATAGGATTGCCCACAATCCCACCCAGAGTGCCTCTGTCTCCTCTACCATGCCCTAGTGCACAGAGGACTGAACTGCAGATCATTACGGCTTTGACTAGCGCCAGAATATCCACTGCTTCCATTCAACTGCCCAGGCTCCCTGTGACTTCAAATCAAGTCTGGAGCTTTGATCTACCTCGAGGGGCTACACCCAGATTCAAGACTCCATACTTGTCTGAGGCAAGTCTCCTGGGTGGTGAGAGCCTTTGCTGCCAACTCAGCCAATAAACCGTGCTTTTTGGCTTGAGTTCCATCTGTGATTTCCCCACGTGCACTAAAATTGTGAGAACGCCCTATTTCTAAATGCTTGGACATGCTTACCTGTAGCAGCAGGACAAGAAGGGATTTCCCCAGAGATACTCTTGTTTGGGCACATAACAAACGACTCTAAACCCACTGAGCGAGGAATAGGAGGTGCCCTGATGTCCAAACACAGAAGCACATGATTTGATTTCCACTGTGATAATATGGGGGAACTGCCAGCACCATCTTTTAAAAAACATCCAAAGAGGGGCATCTGGGTGGCTCAGTGGGTTGAACGTCAGACTTTGGCTCAGGTCATGATCTCACGGTTCACGATTTCATGGTTCATGAGTTAGAGCCCCATGACGGGCTTTGTGTCAACAGCTCAGAGCCTGGAGCCTGCTTTGGATTTGGTGTCTCCCTCTCTTTGCCCCTCTGCCACTTACTCTCTGTCTCTCTCTCTCTCTCTCTCAAAAAACAAAAAAACAGCCAGAGGCCTAACCCAAAGCATTAACACATCTGCTCTATAGGGTATTGGCTTTGGGGAACAATGGTCAAGGAACCCATTTCTTTGGACTCTGCTTCTTCTCCAGCTTTGGGAGGACTGAAGCTGGAGGCCTCTGTAAGGCCAACTGACCTCTGAGTCAAAACTTTGTTGGGTTTTCCTCACTCAAACTTGTCTTCTAAGAATTTCATACTCGTTTCAAGAGAATAAAGGAGTTAGCACTCAACCATACAATCCCCATAAGGAACAGGGGTTCTATCCCTTCTAGAAGTGGGAAGTCTGAGACCCTAGGGCCTGCTCTGTGTCCTTGAGGTGCCACTGATTCCTGTCCCAGAATTCACTGACGTTTGAAAATATAAAGAGGTGGTGAGGAACAGGCAGTGACACAGTTAGAGAGAGCTGTCTAAAATAACTCAGGAGCCTGGAAATGATTGATGTATTAAAGTGTCTACCCTTCAGAAAAAGCAGATAAGCAGATGAGAAAGAGCAGAAGCAATAACATAGAATTTACAGTATCATTAAAGGAATAAAAATATTTTTTCATATCAATCTCATCTTAATTATAAAGAGGCACAAATTGATGATGTCACTGCCACTATTGTGTTTTTTGGCAAACAGCTATATAATTGTGCTTCCTCACAGGCTATGGCAAAGGGAAAACATTAAAAAAAAATTTTTTTTAATCCCAAGGGGAAAAAAAGACACAAGCAGAAGGAACATTTTTTCCCCCAGACTTGGCCATACTTATATTTTAAAAAGTAGTGCTTCTCTAAGCGTACTTCTTCTAGAAAGCTTCTGCTGACCAGATAAATGCTAGAAAACTGAGCTGGTTACTCTGTATGTATCTTGGGTGCTATTTCTTACTGTTTGTTTTTGTTTTTGTTTCTTGAAAGAGAGAGACAGAGTGTGAGCAGACGAGGGGCAGAGAGAGAGGGAGTCACAGATTCCGAAGCAGGCTCCAGGCTCAGAGCTGTCAGCACAGAGCCCAACATGGGGCTGAACTCACAAGCCATGAGATCATGACCTAAGCTAAAGTTGGACCCTCAACCAACTGAGCCACTGAGGTGCCCCTTGTTAGTTCTGGAAATGAGAAAATTATAAAGAAAGTACCACCTCCATCACTAATTACTGATGTCACAAATCCTCACATGACTTTGTGTATTTCTTAAAGGAAATAATGACCGTTGCCTTCCCTCTCTTTCTTTGCCTTTAAAAGTAAAAATTCTAGGGGCACCTGGGTGGCTCAGTTAGTTAAGCATCTGCCTTTGGCTCAGGTCATGATTTCACGGTTCGTGAGTTCAAGCTCCGTATCAGGTTCTCTGCTGCAGCATGGAGCCCACTTTGGACCACTTCAAAAAATAAATAAACTTTGAAAAAAAAAAAGAGTGATAATTCTGGTATAGCTTTTATATGAATTCTGCTGAATTCATTTATCACCAGCTAAAAATGATTTTCTCCAACCCCTACTACCAAGAACATTAGTCCAGTGACTCCTTCCTTCAGGTCTAAGAAGAAGCAATGTCATGCAGCCATTTATTCACTCTATGGAGTGCATATTTATTCAGTGGCTGGTGTTTTACTGGGCCCTGAGGATAAAATAGTGACCAAAAAAGAGCCTTGGACTCGTGGTAAGAATCACACCAATAAATGTAAAATTACACTCTGTGATAAATGTCTGTTGTTTCCAAGAACTCCTCCTTGTTCTTAGTTCTTAATTAATCTCTTCTTGTTTCTGTGTGTACCTGCTGCCTCCCCTCTTCAACTTCCATCTCCTCCTATTCACTTGATCCTTCCTGCTCATGCTCTGGTTTACACCCTTAACCCCGCCTTCAGAGCTCTTGACAGAGTAGTTTTATATTCGTCACCTTCTTTTCAGCCACTGAACGACATAAGTTGGTTCCTACCAAACCCATACTACTGAAAATGCTCTCTCAAGATGGGCACCAAGGATCTCCCCATTACCAAATCCTCACTGCAACTTTCAACATTGCTCTTGACCTCTCCTCAGTGTCTAACACCCCTGACTACCTCCATCTGTTAATGTTCTTTCCCTATCAGACAGTGCTCTCTTCTTTCTCCTTACAATGCTGAGGGATTGGGGTTCCCAGGGTTCTATCCTTAGCCCTCCTCCCTTCTATTCATTCTGGGAGATGGCATTCACTTTCTACACCTCAATGACACTTTCCCTTCCTTCCTTCCTTCCTTCCTTCCTTCCTTCCTTCCTTCCTTCCATTCATTCTTTCTTCCTCTCTTTCTCTCTTTCTTGTGTGAGAGAGAATCTTAGGGAGGCACCACACCCCGCAAGGAGTATTTGAGTATCTCAGATTTGAGATCTGAGTATCTACAAAACAAAGCTCATGGTTTTCCCTCCTAACCCGTTTCTCTTTTGTTCTCTGTCTGAACAAATAACATCACTTTCCATTCAGGTACCCAAGTCAGAAGCCTGAAAGTTATCTGTGACTATCCTCTTTTCCTCATTCAGGCATTCCATGTGCCATTGAGTCCTATTAGAGTTCACACCTGAAATGTCCCTTCCAACAAAGGATGGCAAATAGGTTTCATGTAATATACTGGCTCTGATCAATTAGTAGTTGCTACTACTATGTTGAGAGCACTGTGTTGGGAAGGATTCTGAGGCAGCCTCTGATCTCACCAGCATCTGACCTCAGTTCCTGGCTTCGCTGTGGGTGGTGGGATACATGCCAGGTATTCGCCATCCAGCTCTAAAACTTCTTTGGTAAACAAATGGAGATAACCTCTTCCTTCTCCCATTGCCACCGCTCTGGATGCTCTCTCGGAGTTTTACAATAGTCTCTTATGTCTCTTTGTCCCTTTTGGCCCCTCTTTCCCCTGATTCATCATTCATCCAGCCTGTGCTTTATCCCTCTAAAACAAAGATATATCTAATCATGTCTGTTTAAAAAGGGTCCCCATGGGGCACCTGGCTGGTTCATTTGGTTAAGCATCCAACTCTTGGTTTCAGTCAGGTCATGATCTCATGGTTCGTGAGTTTGAGCCCCGCATCCGACTCTGCTGGCAGTGCGAGGCCTGCTTGGGATTCTCTCTCTCTCTCTCTCTCTCTCTCTCTCTCTCTCTCTGCCCCTCCCCCTCTCACTCTTTCTCTCTCAAAATAAATAAATAAACTTAAAAAAATAATAAAGCATAGGCATTAATGGCCAGAATCTGACTAGAGCGCACCCACCTCCCCCTACACTTCCCTGAGCTCTCTCGGGCAGCACAGAATAGCACCACGGTTCACAGCATGGACTCAAACCCCACATCAGCCACTTCCTAGTTGTATGACTCTCAGCAAGTTATTTGACTTTGTGAGCCTCAGTTTCCTTATTAGCAAAATGGAGGAAAATAGGGTTGTTGTGAGGATGAGGGAGTTAAGTGATAGAAAGCGCCTGGCAGAGCTCTGGTGCACAATAAACCAACGTAAGTGTTCTCTCCCATTGCCCGCATGGGCACACTTGGCCCTCACTGGATCTGGTCAGGCTGTTTCCATTGGCCCTCCCCCATCTTTCTGCACTTCCTGGAAGAATACCTTGTCCCTTGCTCCATCCTCCTATAGCACGCACCCTGTTCCGCTGCTCCAGCAGTCATTACACTGTACCGTAGTTATGTATGTGGGTGTCTGACCCAACAGTCGGGACTTCCCTGAGGGCAGGAAACATGTCTTACCTGTGTGTCCTCTACAGGAGACAGGTTATGCCTTACTGATGACGTGATGAACAAGTTGGCAGCGGAGGCAGGATGAGCAGTGGGTAGTGATAATGGTTATAGTTGAAACTGTTGTTTATCTGAAAGGGAGGTAATAAATAACAGTTAATCTCCTGGAATGCTATACCAGTAGTGGGTAGACTTTTCTTGCTTTTATATGAAGACATCCAGAGGAATCAATCCCTCAGCTCTTTTTCTTTGCCCCCAGGAAGGGCTTTTACTAACTTCAAGGTTATAATGCCCACTCTCATCTCTATAAAGATGAACTGTACTTTTCATGGCCTAATTCCTACCCCACCTTCAGTTCAATGCTAGATGTAGAACAAACAGAAGCTTCTTGTTTAATTGTAAGACCCTTGACATCTACTCCTGATTGGATCATGGGCAGGTAGCTCTGAGTGTCCCATGATCAGAGTTATTACAGCTAATGATAATAAGGGATTTGGAGAGCTTTGACTTACAATTTGGATTAGAAGGAATTAGCCTTCCCCTGAGAAATACCTATCACCATTTGCTGCCTCATGCTCTGATATGATTTAAAATGTGATTTTGTGGGCAACAGACTTCCACAGTTTATAGTAAACAGTCAGCTGTAACTAGGTGCCTCTAAGCTTCTCTTCAAGGCTCATGACCTTGATTCTGTCCTTGTGCATTCAGAGTACATGGCATGCCCTACAAAGTTTCAGAAAGGGGAAAATCCTCCTTCACATTCTCCTATTTTCTGCACAAACCAGATCTCCCCAGTTCATTCCACAGAGATATTTACGGTTGCTGACTAGCAAACGCATTGAAAATATGCACAGCATGTTGCCAATGGATCTCCGCAAGAGCCTGTCAGTCCTGCTCTGCCTGACCTGCCACCACCCTGCAATGTCCAGAGTTCTGTTTGCACTGAGAGCTCTGGGGCTCCAGGGAGGCGATGCCTATCAACAGGGTCAGATGCACTTTCCAGCTGGCCTCCTCACCTCTGCTTTCCCCAACCTGGCAGACTAGTGGGTTGGAGAGGTTGCAGTTAGTGTGTTTTGACTGCTTCAGCTTCAGTAAAGGCCCAATGTATTTTTTTGTGAGGGAAAGCATGATTTGTGGGGGAGAGAGGAGGAAAGAATCTGTTGAGGGATGTGTGGGAAGCAGAATATAGCACGATGGAGGCCAGAACTCCTGGGGATTTGTTAGGGATGAAGATCAGAAAATTGTGGATCTGAGCGAGCCTGAGCTGACAGTGGACAGGCTGCCTAGCAGAGAAAGTGCAACCCAAGGCCAAGTTCCCAGAAAAGACTTCCCAATAGTAGAGTGTCTCCCATGCCCCTGGGTGGGCAGTGTGCATTCAAGTGAAGACATCCTGGAACAGGAATCAAACAGCAGTAGCTATGGTGACATCACCAGAAGCCAGTTCTCTCCAGTGCAACTCTAGAGCAGCACACATGGAGGATGCAGGCTTCCACAATCAATGCAGACTCTCCGGGGGAGTTCCCTGAGGGCCTACATTCTGTGTTAGGGTGTGACTTGGTGGCTTGTGACAGAAACCCGTTCCAGGAAGCTCAAGAAGAAAAAAGGATTTTAAAAGCCATGGGGTGGTGGGGTGGTGGCAAGAGTGACATATAAAATCCAAATGCAGAAATGAGACTAGCCCTCTGAAAAGGCCTGGAACCAGGAGTTGAAGTACTTTAGACCTTTCTGTGTGTCTTGTCTCACAGCCACACGTACCAAGTGACTGATGGTCTCTCAGGGGCTGAAATCCCAGCTCCCAGGTGAGAGACTCCAAGTGCTCAGCTTGTTTCAATAGTTCACTCCTGATTCTATCAACTCTGGCTCGGGTGAGAGGTCATGAGGTGCTAACATAGCTGCTGGGAGCCGCCCTGTGAGTATGGCAAGGAGAGGGCTTCCAGGGCAGGAGACGTGCAATAGATAATCTATTCCAGCCCTTGTTTCCGTTGCGTTGTCCCCTCTTCCCTCAGATCTTTACATGGCTGCCCCCTTCTTGTTATCTCAGCTCAAACATGACCTCCTTGGAGGAATGTTCCTTGACCACACCAACTAAAGTAACAATTGTCCTCTCCCCGTTCCTTCCCATTCGCTCTCTGTTGTGGGCTGAAGTGTGTCTCCCCAAATTCTGTATGTTGAAATCCTAACCCTCGGTACCTCAGAATGACTGTATTTGGAGATAAGGTCTTTAAAGAGGTAATTAAGTTAAAATTAGGTCATTAAGGTGGGCCCTACTCCAATAAGAGTGGTATCCTTATAAGAGGAAATTTGGACAAAGACATGTACAGAGGAAAGAACACGTGAGGACACAGGGAGGAGACAGCTATCTAGAAGTCAAGGACAGAGGCCTTTCAGAAGAAACCAAGCCTGTAGACACCTTGATCTCAGACTTACAGCCTCTAAAATTGTGAGAAGAGCATCTGTTGTTTGAGCCTCCCCATCCGGGAGAGCTGCCTCTCCTAAGGTCTTGCCTTTGCATCATGGTCCTAAAATCTCTGTACCTGTATAAATCAGCCAACCTATTATCTGAGGATTAATACTGGGCTTCTCCCTGATTTCAAACAGCACAGTGATCTGTACATAGAAGTTACTCATTGATGTTTTTAATGATTTTATTAGACTGCTTTTTTTTTTTTTTTTTTTTTTTTTTTAGAGAGAGAGAGAGCCGGGGAGAGGGGCAGAGGAAAGAGAGAGAGAGAGAGAGAGAGAGAGAGAGAGAGAGAGAGAGAGAATCCCAAGAAGACTCCACACTCAGCCTGGAGCCAGATGCAGGGTTCCATCCCTCAACCCTGGGATCACCACATGAGCTAAAATCAAGAGTTGGACACTCAACTGACTGAGCCACCCAGATGCCCCTAGATTGCATTTTACACTTATCTTGGAAGAGTTTGTAAAGGCTTCAGGTTGGGTACTAATGAGTCCTTTTTACTGCATGTATAGAAGTTATAAATTCCCTGGGCACACCTTGAACACAGCAAAATCCTTCTGTTAGTTTTAAGAAGCATTAAAGTGGCACCGAAGGGGACATGTGAGTAAGGAGGTGAAGCCAAAAGTATGTCTGATCCCACCATTAGATGTAAGCCTGCTAAGTAGGGAGGCATGAGCTTTATCTATCTCTGAAATGACTCAAGATAACCAGAAAGAAAGGGAAGAGGGTGACTCATCCCTTGTCTCTATAACAACTCTTTTGGCTATCCCAGCAGCTAACCCCTTAAGGGAAGTGGTGCGTTGCTGGGCCACAGGCCTCATGACTCAAAGTCTTAAGACTTATGTGTTTACTCATTTTCTTAAAGAGACAAAGGCCATTCCTGTGGGTAACTCTTTTTTAATGTCCATTAGTTAGTCATTTACTATGGATGACCCATTCACGTAAATTGGCTGCCAGATTCCCTCTTCAGAGAAAGGATTATATTTTCATAACTAATTCCTAGCCACACAGTGATTCATCCCCAACACACAGCGACTTCTCTGTGCAAGCCTAAAGACAAAAGAATCCCATATATAGGGAACCATCTGTGAAGGATGCTGTATTGGAGTGAGTCTTATAATCAAGGAGGAAGAGCTAGCAGGCCCTTGTGGCCAGGGTCAGGTAAGTGAGGGGGAGAGTGCTGGGAGGGACAGTCCAAGTTAAACTCTAAATTTGAATGTTTGCTTCCTCCAATTTCCTTCTTAGCAATACAGTTTTATATACATCACATATCCATTGTTCTTGGACATCATAGGATCCCAAGTAGCTCACATTATAAGTCTACTTGGGTTGCTTGACATAATTTCTAAGTTTATAAGAACCCTGAAACCCATCTTACATTTTTAAAATATTTATTTATTTATTTATTTATTTATTTATTTATTTATTTTATTTTATTTAATTTTATTTTGTGAGAGAGAGAGAGATAGAGTGCGAGCAGGGGAGGGGCAAGAGTGAGGGAGACACAGAATCCCAAGCAGGCTTCAGGCTCTGAGCTGTCAGCACACAGCCCAATGCAGGGCTTGAAACCATGAACTGTGTGAACATGACCTGAGCTGAAGTCTGATGCTCAACTGACTGAGCCACCCAGGTGCCCCTAAAGGTTTTTTTTAATGTTTATTTATTTATTTTTGAGAGAGAGAGTGAGATCAGGGGAGGGGCAGACAGAGAGAGGGAGACAGACAATCCAAAGCAGGCTCAGAGCTGTCAGAGCAGAGCCAGATGTGGAACTAGAAGTCACAAACCATAAGATCATGACCTGAGCCAAAGTCGGATGCTTAACCAACTGAGCCACCCAGGTGCCCCAAACACATTTATTTTAAACATTTAAAAATTATAGGGGTGCCTGGGTGGTTCAACCAGTTAAGCGTTTGACTCTTGATTTCAGTTCAGGTCATGATCTCACTGTCATGGGATCAAGCCCCGAGTTGGGCTCTGTGCTGAGTGGGGAGCCTGCTTCGGATTCTCTCTCTCTCCTCTGTCTCTGCCCCTCCCCAGCTATGCTCTCTCTCAAAAAATAACATAACATACAATTAAAATAAAATAAAATATTTAAAAATATCTTATTTTTGGAGTTATTTATAGATGTATATATATATATACATACTAAATATACCTATCTATCTGTATCTATATATTTTTTTGGTAAACTGTAATTTGGACTTTTCATTAATTTCTACCCTTCGATCCCATTGTATTCATGAGATTATACCACAATACCACATTTCCAATTTTCCATTTTGGTTTACTGAGTGAAGTCATTACCCAAAACATAGAACATGTGTGATTGCATCATTAGTTTACATCATAACCACCAGCTGGCCAGTTCAAACCAGGCTTCCTTTGTCCCACCGAGGTTATTTATAAGCTCCCCATAGTCTTGTTCTTACATGAGCAGCCTCTCCCCTGCTCAGTTCTTCTGCTAAAGAAAGTAGTGTGCCATCGCCGTCAGTGGCAGTATCTGCCCCATCCCTTGGGAAAGGTCCATTATCTCCTTGAGAGAACTCTCAGTGACACTAGGAGAACCTAGTGAGAACCCTAATGTCTGTCCCAGGAATCTGCTCTGGAAATCCCTGAAGAGCCAGCACAGCCTGGAGTATATGCAGAAGGGGAAGGAATGGCTGCCTCCCAGGGAGGACTGTTTCTTGTCTTATCTTGGGCCTGATACAGTTTCTCTCAACGCTTTCTCAAAGACAGTCCATTCTTTCCTCCCTGGGGCTCCAACCCCGCAAAAGAGGCTGGGCAGAGATTGGTTCCAACATCCTCTTCATTCTTTAGCACAAAATCCCTTCCTTCTCTAGCCCAAAACCCAAAAGCTCCAAGATATAGGTCAAGCACATACAGAGGCTTTCTCATACATACTATTAGCCAGACACAATCCAGTATGAGACAGGAAAACCATTCCTTAGAATTAAAACATGAATCCACAGAGCAACTCTCCTCCTTTGTTCTCTCAGAGATCATTTCACCTTGTGGTCAATTCCATTTCTGAATGACCCCTTCCAACTTTAAAATCTACCAACTTTTGGTGATGTGTTCTTGGTAGTGTTTTTTTTTTCTTCTTTCCACATCTCTCTCCTTCATGTCCTCCCCCTCCTCTTTCCCTCTGTTCCCTTCCTTCCTTCCTTCTTTCCTTCCTTCCTTCCATTCTTTAGTTCTTTCTGTTGTGTTCTTTGCCTCAACTTACTGAATGGCAAATATCCCATTTCCAGACACTTATTTCTCAGACCCTGATGTACTTTCCACTTGATCTATGTTGTGATCTTGGTCATATTGAATACACTGTGCCTCAGCTTTCTCATCTTTAAAATGGAGATAAAAATTACCAGCAAAGAAATTGAATCAGCAATCAAAAAACTCCCAACAAACAAAAGTCCAGGACCAGATGGCTTCACAGGTGAATTCTACTAAACATTTAAAGAATAGTTAATACCTATTCTTCTCAAACTATTCCAAAAAATAGAAAAGGAAGGAAAACTTCCAAATTCATACTATGAAGCTAGCATTACCTTGGTACCAAAATCAAATAAAGACATTACAAAAAAAAAAAAAAAGAAAAAAGAAAAAGAAAGAAAGAAAGAAAGAAAGAGAAAAAAGAAAAAAAAGAACTACAGGCTAATATCCCTGAAGAACAGAGATGCAAAAATCTTCAACAAAATATCAGCAACCCAAATCCAACAATACATTAAAAAAATAATTCACTGAGATCAAGTGAGATTTATTCCTGGGTTATGAGTGAGGGTGGTTCAACATTCACAAATCAATCAAAGTGATACATCACATCAATAACAGAAAGGACAAGAACCAAATGATCATTTCAATAGATGCAAAGAAAGCATTTTTTAAGTACAACATCCATTCATGATTAGAAACCCTCAACAAAGTAGGTTTAAAGGGAACACACCTCAACATAATAAAGGCTATATATGAAAAGCCCACAGCTAACATCATCCTCAGTGGGGGAAAACTGAGAACCTTTCCCCTAATGTAGGAACAAGACAAAGATGTCCACTCTTAACACTTTTATTCAACATAGTACTGGAAGTCGTCGCTATAGTAATCAGACTACAAAAAGAAATAAAAGGCATCCAAATCAGTAAGGAAGAAGTGAAACGTTCACTATTGCAGATGACATGACACTATATATAGAAAACCTGAAAGACTCCACCAAAAAACTGCTAGAGCTGACAAATTCAGTAAAGTCACAGGATACAAAATCAATGTACAGAAATCTGTTGCGTTTCTATATACCAATAATGAAGCACCAGGAAAAGAAATTAAGAAAATAATCCCATTTACAATTACACCAAAAATAAGATATCTAGAAATAAACCTAATCAAAGAGGTGAAAGACCTGTACTCTGAAAACTATAAAACACTGATAAAAGAAACTGAAGATGACACAAAGAAATGGAAAGACACTCCATGCTCATGGATTGGAAAAACAAATACTGTTAAAATGTCTATACTACCCAAAGCAATCTACACATTTAATGTAATCCCTATCAGAATACCAACAGGGTTTTTCACAGAGCTAGAACAGAGTCTGAAAATTTGTATAGACCACAAAAAACCCTGAAAGCCAAAGGAACCTTGAAAAAGCAAAACAAAGGTGAAGGCATCACAATTCTTGACTTCAAGTTGTATTACACAACCATAGTAATGAAAACAGTATGGTGCTAGTACAAAAATAGACACATAGATCAATGGAACAGAATAGAAAGCCCAGAAAAGAACCCATAACATGTGGTAAATTAACCTTCGACAAAGCAGGAAAGGATATCCAATGGGAAAAAAGAATATCTCTTCTTCAAATGGTTCTGGGAAAACTGGACAGCAACATGCAAAAGAATGAAACTGGACCACTTTCCTAAGCCATATACCAAAATGAACTCAAAATGTACTAAGACATAAATGTAAGACCTCAAACCATAAAAATTATGGAAGAGAACACCGGCAGTAACTTCTTTGACATCGACCACAGCAACTTCTTTCTGGATATGTCTTCTGAGGCAATGGAAACAAAAGCAAGAATAAACTATTGGAACAACATCAAAATAAAAAGCTTCTGCAGAGCCAAGGAAACAATCAACAAAACTAAAAGGCAACCTACACAATGGGAGAAGATATCTGCATGTGACATAGCTGATAAAGAGCTAGTATATAAAATATATAAAGAATTTATAAAACTCAATGCTCCAAAAAACAAATAATCCAATTAAAAAATGGGCAGAAGGTAAGAATAGTTTTCCAAAGAAGACATACAGACAGCTAACAGACACATGAAAAGACGCTCATCATCACTTATCATCAGGGAAATGCAAATCAAAATTATAACGTGATATCACCTCACACCTGTCAGTGTCCAGAGTGTTAACCATTACACCATGGAACGCCACTCACCTCACACCTGTCAGAATGGCTAAAATAAAAAACACAAGAAACAACAGGTGTTGGCGAGGATGTGGAGAAAAAGGAACCCTTTTGTACTGTTGGTGGGAATGCAAACCGGTGCAGCCACTCTGGAAAACAATATGGAGTTTCCTCAAAAAGTTAAAAATAGAACTACCCTATGATCCAGCAATCACATTACTGAGTATTTATTCAAAAAATACAAAAACACTTCAAAGGGATACATATACCCTGATGTTTACAGCTGCATTACTTATACTAGCCAAGATATGGAAACAGCCTAAGTGTCCATCAACTGATAAATGTATAAAGAAGATGTTTTACATATCACAGTGGAATATTATTCAGCTATAAAAAGGCATTAAAATCTTTCCATATTTTAACAACATGGATGGAGCTAGACAGTATAATGCTAACTGGTATATAACAAATATCATATGATTTCACTCATGTGGAATTTAAGAAACAAAACAAATGAGCAAAGGGAAAAAGAGAGAGAGATAACCCAAGAAACAGACTTTAACTATAGAGAAAAACTGATGGTTACCAGAGAGGAGGTAGGTGGGGGAATGGGTGAAATAAGGGATGGGAATTAAGGAGTGCACTTGTCCTGATCACCACAGGGAGATTTAAAAAACTTGGGAGGGGTGCCTGCGTGGCTCAGTAGGTTGAGCGGTCACCTCAGGTCATGATCTCACAGTTTGTGAGATCGAGCGGAGCATCCAGCTCTGCAACTGACAGCATGGAGCCTGCTTGGGATTTTCTCTCTCTCTCCCTCTCTCTCTGCCCCTCCCCCACTCACTCTTTCTCTCCCAAAATAAAAAATAAACATTTTTAAAACCTTGGGAAAAACCAAATAAAAATAATAAATAAATAAATAAAATGGGGATAAAAATTCCTGCCCCCATATATATATATATGTAAAGCACTAAGCATAGTACGCAGCACATTATAAGTGCTCAATGAATATTAGCTCTTATTACTCCTAACATTATTGTTTGATATACACATATGTTGTGAAATGATTACCACAGTAAAATTAGTTCACATATTCATCACCTCACACATTACCATTTTTTGTGTGTGTGGTGAGAACATTTAAGACTACTCTCTTAGCAACCATCAAATATGTGATATAGTATTTTTAACGATAGTCATCATGCCATACATTAAATTCCCAGAACTTATTCATCTTGTAACTAAAAGTTTTTACCCTTTGACCAACATCTCCCCATTTTCTCCCACACCCCTAGACCCTGGTAACCATCATTCTACTCAGTTTCTATGAGTTCTTTTAGATTCCATATATAAGTAAGATCATATGGTATTTGTTTATCTCTGCTTGGCTTCCTTCACTTAGCATAATACCCTGAAGGTCCATCCATGTTGTTGAAATGGCAGGATTTCCTTCTTTCTCACAGCTGAATATTTCCGGGTGTGTGTGTGTGTGTGTGTGTGTGTGTGTGTGTGACATTTTTTTAATCCATTCTTCCATCAACAGACACTTAGGTTGTTTCCATGTCTTGACTGTTGTGAACAATGCTGCAATAAACATGGGAATGCAGATATCTCTTCAAGATAGTGATTTCATTTCCTACCCAGAAAGTAGGATTGCTGAATCATATGGTCATTCTATTTTTAATTTCTTGAGGAACCTCCATATTGTTTTCCATAATGGCTGTACAAATTTACATTCCAACCAACAATACACAAAGCGTTCCTTTGTTTGCATCCTTGCCCACACTTATCTCTTGTCCTTTTGATGATAGCCATTCTAACAGGTGTGAAGGGATGCCCCATTGTGGTATGGACCTGCTTTTCCCTGATAATTAGTGATGCTGGGTGCCTTTTCAGGTACCTGTTGGTCAGATGTCTTCTTTGGAAAACTGTCTGGTTCAGGTCCTTTGCCCGTTCTTTAAATAGGGTTATTTGGGTTTTTTTGTTGTTGTTTGTTTTTGTTATTGTTGTTTGCTATAGAGTTCTATGAGATCCTTATATATTTTGAAGACTAACCTCTTATCAGATACATAGTTTACAAATATTTTCTCTCATTTTGTAGGGTGTTTTTTCATTTACTGATTATTTCTTTTGCTATGCAGCTTGCTAGTTTGATGTAGTCCCACTTGTTTATTTTTGCTTTTGTTGCTTGTACTGTGGAGTCTTATCCAAAAAAACATTGCCATAACCAATGTCAAGGAGCTTTTCCCTTGTTTCCTTCTAGGAATTTTGTTTTGCGGTCTTACAATTAAGTCTTTAATCCATTTTGAGTTGATTTTTGTGAGTAGATATCAGAACTTTAAAAACTTAATCTTAGGCATCCTTAACCATTTCACTCAGCTATTATTCAGTGAAATGATACCAAATAAATACCATTTCTCTTGCAAGAATCATTATTTGTTGTAAGAAGTTTTCTTAGAGTGGTAGCTTTATCCTATTCCTGCCTCTACCAAAGACTTTTGTGTTTAAACTGTTCCTCCTTCACGGGCGCCTGGGTGGCACAGTCGGTTAAGCAGCTGACTTTGACACAGGTCTTGATGTCAAGGTTCATGGACTCAAGCCCCACCTCAGGCTCTGTGCTGACAGCTCAGAGCCTGGAGCCTGCTTGGGATGCTCTGTCTCCCTCTCTCTCTGCCCCTCCCCCACTAATTCTTCTTCTGTCTCTCTCTCTCAAAAATGAGTAAACATTAAAAAAAAAAAAATTTTCCTCCTTCATCAGGACCCTGCCCAACCTTTGGGGAAACAAAGACTTTCTAGGAAGGTATTCATTATTTCATTCATTCATGAAAAAAAAATATTTAGGGAGAACTTATTACACACCAAACACTGGGTAAGATGTGGGGAGCAAACAAGCAAAACTAATTTAGGGCCGTCAGAGCGAGGTGGCACCCACATCACAGTTCAGAAAGTGAATGAATGCAGGGCCAAGAACCGGGACCTCCGCCCGCGGCCCTCCCTCCCTCCCTCCCACCTATCTCACCCAGCACCTCAGAAAACTTGCCAGCGCCCTCCCAGTGACACGAGTCACCGTGCACTTCTAGGAAAGGCTTTGATACTGAGAGAGGGTTTAGGGAAAATAAATGCAGAGAGGAGGAGAGTGTCCGCAATTCAGGCAGCAAATAAGCAAACATGGTTAAAACAAGCCAGCAAGCAAAGCGTTAAGTAAGCATACTCTGAAAGCTTCGCAGACTCTGTCTTGGTCTGAGGAGTGACCAGGTGAATCTGGAGACAGGGCGGTGAACGTGGCCACAATTCCAGGTCTCGAGGGGGCGGGCGCAGGAGACCGACTGGAGGCTGCGGGGCTGGGGGTCTCTCCAGGTCAGGAGCCACTGCGGCGCCGGGTGTGCGGTGGGGCAGTGCCCGGCCCCACGGCGGGGAGAGGCCCGGGTGTGTGTGGGTGGAGATCCCGCCCCGGGAGAGGCGGGCCGGCCGGGACTATTTGAGGCGCGGAGCCACCGCCCCGCCAGGGATCGTACCAGGTCGCTTGAAGTTGCCCCCCGCAGCAAGCTAACTTGGGAGCGCTGGGCTGTGGGGTGAGTGGCGGGGGCGCCTGGGGACGGGGGACGGGGACGAAGCCTGCTGACGGCCCCGACGGGGCAGGGGCGAGAGCGCCCGCGCGGGGGTCGGAGGTCGGGGGCCGCGGGTGGGCGCGGAGAGGCGGAGGGCCGCGGGCGGAGCTGGGGGAGCCGTCCTGATCAGGGGCCGTAGCCTGCGAGTCCTGGAGGGAGCGGTGTGCGACTCCGGGAAAGTTAGCGGCGCTTTGCACACACTCACGCACTTAGCTGGGCGGGCCCTGGGTGTGTCGGCGGGCCCTGGGTGTGTCCGCGGACCACCCGCCGGGGCGCAGGTCACCCTCCGCAGAGACTGGGAGGCTCGACCACGGCGTCCCGCCCTCCCGCCGCGCGCCCGGGTTCCAGTGCGGAGTTAGGAAGCCGGTCCCCCTCCGCAGGAGGTGGGGAGCCTGCCCAGGGACTCTGGAGGCGGCTCCTGCGCCCCGGGACTGGGCTGCGCGGCCGCTGCATCTGGCTGTGGGGCGCTGGGGCTCTTCCAGCAGGCCTGGCGGCGGCAGGGGCTGCAGCGGCTCTCGGGGTGCTGATCCCTCAGAAAATGGTGATGCCCCGGGGCCTGAGTGGGCATGTGCCCGGCTTGGCGAAGACTACACATCCTAAGCTTTTGCAAATCGGTGACTCATC
Source organism: Prionailurus bengalensis (assembly GCF_016509475.1). Lineage (NCBI taxonomy): Eukaryota > Metazoa > Chordata > Mammalia > Carnivora > Felidae > Prionailurus > Prionailurus bengalensis. Next base: position 103,117,586 of record NC_057355.1, read on the forward strand.
CCTGCCCAGATTGGCTAACTTGGGCATTAACATCCCGGATCTGTGCTGAGGACGTGTAGGGTGTGGCAGAATGGTAGCCCAGAAGTGCAGAGCTCCAGCTGGGGGCAGCTCTTAAGACATGTATGAAGATGTATTCTGAATTATCAGTTCCTTACATAAAAACACTAAAATGTGTCCATTCTGAGGAGTAGGACCTTAATGCCAAAGAGTCACATAGGGGACACGTAAGGTGAGACTCCCCCCCCCCCCCCTTCAAGTTAGTGATTGCTAGTCCAGATACTGTAGAATGTTTGTAAAGTGACTCCTGGGAGTTGGGTCTCTGGACAGTAAGGACAGGTGAACCGCAGTGACCCAATCTGTTTCTCGGATTCTGGGAAAGGAATGGAAAAAGTTCATCTGTGTTCTTTGGAAGATCGGAACTGCTTCCTAAATTCATAATGTTTGGGGGTTACAATTAGAATCAGCATGTTCTGGGGGAAAGTTTGATGATGGTTTTTGAATGTTTTGAGCTTAAAAGTGTTAGACGAATGCCTCACCACGTTACTTAAGTAGCAGAAGAGGGGGCAGTCTGCCTGATAGACTGACCCCCAAAGCTAGCTTTTTTTCAATGGAATAGGCAAGCCTCACTCTGTTCAGAGGTCTTTAATCAGTATTTCACTATGCTACAAATATACATAAGTGCTTTACTTATTTATTTTTTTAATGTTTTACTTTTGAGAGAGAGAGAGCAAGTAGGGGAAGGACAGAGAGAGGGAGACACCAAATCTGAAGCAGGCTTCAGGCTCTGAGCTGTTGGCACAAAGCCCAACATGGGGCTCTAACTCATGAACCATGAAATCCGGAACCATGAGATCATGACCTGAGCCCCAAGAGGTGCTTTAATATAAAGACTTTTTACTTATTGCTAGTGATGTCAAAAGGCCAGTATTGGTCTCTCCTATAACTTAGGTACTTATTTGCCTAGCATCTCATCAGGCAGACTCTAAATCTTTTTTTTTTTTTAAGTTTTTTTGTTTGTTTGTTTGTTTATTTAGAGATGGGGCGGGGGGAGGCATGAGTCAGGGAGGGGGCAGAGAGAGAGGTAGGGAATCTCAAGCAGGCTCTGTGCTGTCAGCTCAGAGCCTGATGTGGGGCTCGAACTCAGGAACTATGAGATCATGACCTGAGCTGAAGTCAGATGCTTAACCGGCTGAGTCAGCCAGGTGCCCCTAGACTCTAAATCTTAACTGCAACAGAGACTTATATTCATATGTTATAACTTGAGCATCTCATGTTGACCTTAAATAAGATTGGCTTATAAAGTTAATGTATCCGAGACTCATGGTAGCTTATCTAAACCATAGCCTCTCTTTCCTGTGATAGTTGGGGAAACAGGCTCCTCCTGAGGACAGCTGAGTTAGCATTTGGTATCTAGTTCCTGAACTGGTTCTTCTCATTAAATTCTGAGTGGTAAGCCTGCCAGAACAGTGCTTGCTATAAACTTCCAATTTGCTGCTGACTAAGTGTCATGTGTTCTCTCTTGATTGATGTTCAGCTTTTCCATAGGGGGAAAAATCAGTAACTGAGAGGCGCAAGGTAACTTTACCTTCCTTGATGCTGAGGAACTATGATAAGAAGGAAATCCTAGTAAAGGACCAGTTTCCTTTATTCCAACTCAGCATCACCGAATTTGGCCTTGGAAAGTGGATTTTCCTCAAGCCCTGCTCCATGTTTCGGCAACTGCCTCCTGTATTCTTCGGAGAGGAGTGTGGGCAGTGCCTTGGGGTTCTGAAGAAATACATTCATGATCCACTTCTCTTTCAGCTCGTATAAAGGTCAAGGCCCTTTGTGAGCAGAAATTTCAGAAGTGCTCCCAGGAACCCTGACTACTGGACTAATTGCTAGCTGGGCCTAGAATAGCATAGTACAGTAGATAGCTACTCTTTATTAGAGGGTAAAGTACAATTAACAGCCAATTAAAATGGTCTGCATTGTGACTCATGTTTAAATTCCTTATTCCAAAGCAACACTAAACTACTTCCTGTAGGTTTTTCCAAATATGAAGACCCAGGTAGTATTTCCTCAGTGTTTTGTTTTGTCTTTGATATAGTTTCTTTTCTGGAGCTTCTAAATTCTCTGATTCTGGGAATGGCAGGATAGAGTTCATATTATCTATAGCATCTGTAGGGTGAGAAGTTTTTTTTTTTTTCATTTAATTATCTCTTTATATAAACAATCCATCTGAAAAGAAAGAAAGAATTTTTCCAGGCAAGTAAGAAGACTTTTATCCAAATAGTTTTTTTTTAAGCTCTATGGTTGCTAGATTTCAAAAAAGCATTGGTTATAAACTTTTTCAAAAAAGAGATCTGATGGTTGAGAATTAAGATAGCAAAACAGTGCATACCCAGTTTTTGGAAAAGTACACTTTATTGGTTTAAATATGGTTATAATTAGTAAAATGACTGTGCAAAATGGCATCGTTGTATTCAGTATTGGATACAGTGAGTGTTGGAGCTCACTGAATGAGTCACCCAGCTTTTTCTGACAAAAACATGATCGTTTTAAATTTGTTTATAATTTCAACATGTTATGTAGTTCTGAGTGAATAAGCCAGAGAATTAATTTCTAAGTGAAGTAATAAACACTTTTTAAGGACTATATTTTAAAATTTCAAAGAATGAAGATTTTACATTAGTATAAAATGAGTTTGAATTAAGAGTGAGGGTCCTTGGACCCTTGGTTGTTGGCCTGCCAAGGACGGAATGACTTTGGGCCACCATATTAGCTTTCTAAGCCTCTGTTTCCTCACCTCTAGAGTGGGAATATTAACCTTCCCCTGAAAATCTTATAAGATTATTATCAGAATGAAAATAGGAAAGGTATGGGAAAGTGCTTCATAAACCAAAAAGTACCACACTAATGCAGGATTTCATTATTCTAATGGGCTTGTCTAATGTGTCACAACACAATCCAAACTGTCACCCAAGGCTTTATGTGAAACACAGTGGAAAGAAATTGAAATCTGCTTTGTTTCTCAAATTGTTTTGGTTGGAGCTGGAAATAAGCTGAATATGCTCCAGCAGAGACTTTAGGAAAAAATGTTAAATTTTGGAAATGCTGTCTTTTTTTTCGGGAATGCTGTCTTTAGTTTCTGGTTTTAATCAGCCTTTAAACACATCTTAGTTTGATAGGTGTTATATTAATAAGATACTCTATAAGGCCAATGGTACAGATTTAGCTAGTTTTTTTTTTAAGTTTATTTATTTGTTTTTAGAGAGAGAGCAAGTGCGAGCAGGAGAGGGTCAGAGAGAGAGGGAGAGAGAGAATCCTAAGCAGGCCCCAGGTTGGCTGTCAGCACAGAGCCAGACGTGGGCTCCATCCCACAAACCAGGAGATCATGACCTGAGCCGAGATCAAGAATCAGACGCTTAGCTGACTGAACCACCCAGGCACCCCCAGATTTAGCTGGTTTTAACTATTGAAGATAACTTTTTGGCTTTTATTGACCTGTATATCTACATTTCTGGAGGGATATACACACTAATCAGCTTAAAGTGTTTACTCAACCAGGCACAATTTTGCCCTCCCTCCCCTGCCCCCAGGATATTTGGTAATGTCTGAAGACATTTCTGGTTGTCACAATGGGAAGGGGGGTATTGTGCTACTGACATCTTGTATATTGAAGCCAAGAATGCTGTTCTACATCCTGTAATGTTCAGGGCAGCTCTGACTCTGACAGTGTATCTGACCTGAAACGTTAGTGGTGCTGAGACTGTGAAAAAGCCTTTACCGAATGGGGATATTTAAGAGAAGTCAACAATATGTATAAAGTTATAAATCTGGGTCTTTGGCATGTTGCCTAGGAATGGAAGAAAAGTTTGTGTGATCAAAGGAACTGAAATCTCTGCCCACCTTGAAGTTCAAGATTATTTCCTACTGCTGTCCAAAACGAGAGTCTTTGCTTTCTTAAGAAATGTCCCTTCTAGGGCGCCTGGCTGGCTCAGTCAGTAGAGCATGCAGCCCTTGATCTCAGAATTATGAGTTTGAGCCCCACTTTGGGTGTAGAGAGTCCTAAAAATAAAATCTTTAGGGGCGTCTGGGTGACTTGGTCAGTAAACGTCTGACTTCAGCCCAGGTCATGATCTCACGGTCTGTGAGTTCGAGCCCTCTGTGCTGTAGCTCAGAGCCTGGAGCCTGCTTTGGATTCTGTGTCTCCCTCTCTGTGCCCTGCTCGCTCTCTCTCTCTCTCTCTCTCTCTCAAAAAACATTAAAAAATAAAAATAAATTAAAAAAATTAAAAATAAGAGACATCCTTTTTTCCCCCTTTTCTGTAACAACTCTTCTCTCAAGTTCCTCTTGCGGTGGCAGCACACTTTTCTAAGCAGTGGTAGCCTTTTAAGAAAGGAACACCAGCAGAGGAGCACCTGACTTCTGCTTTAAAAGATCAAATGCTACAAGAAACACATGAATATAAGCCCTGGGAGCGTCACTGTGACTTCCTAGCCAAACTGCCAGCAGTTTTCCACTTTAGAAGATGGACATGGTGATGTGCTTAAACTGCTTCCAAATATGTTTGAGAATGCCGAGATTAAAAAGGAGATGTGCAGAAAAAATTAGTAGGAGGTAACATTTAACTGGGTATAAGTAACAGCAGAGTTTGATAACGTATCTGGTATGTATAAATGAAGGACATTAAGTCCTAGGAGGGGCTCTGCCTTTTTTTCTTTTTAACCAAAAAGTGTAATATTTTACAATTTTAGGACATATCAATTAGGATCTCTTGGGGTAATGTCATTTCTTAAAATAATTTAGTAAATCTCACAAGTGAGCAACTCAAGGGAAAAGAGAGTCTGATTGTTTAAGGGCCAGGTCACTTTGGCAGGTGATCCTGATCCGAGAAAACTCACCCAGGCCTCAGGAGTCCCAGGTTGTCGTCCTCCCCTCACTGCCAGAGCACCTGCAGCAGGGACAGGTGTGAAATATCTTCTATGGTTAGAGCCATGGCTCAGGGAGAGGAGCAGGAGAAAGCAGGAGTGATATGTCAAGGCCTCCCCTGGAGTCAGCTTTGGGCAAAGCCAACTCTGTTTGGTATCATCCTACCCAAAAATATTTTCCTCCACATTGTCTGACTCTCCTCTCATCTCCTCTCTCTCTTTTTTTTTTTTTTCTTCACACCCTTGTTTGTTATACTGCTGGAGTTTCATTTGGAATAAAAAATATCTTGAAATAAAAAAAGGGAGAAAGGGGGAAGAAAAGAGGCATCTTGTGCCTGCCTTTCATTTTCATTGCTCCACATCTGATCTCACCTCTCCTTTAAGGCTTAGCTCAAACAATACCACCTCTTCCCCTCTTAGAAGTAATAGTTTTAGTTGAGATGCCCCATCACACAGTCTGGCTCACAGTATTGATCCCTTGTGATCCCTGCTGGCCTGTGAGCCCTTTGACCATACAGATCTTGGCCTATCCATCTTCAAACCCAGACAAGAGCCCACACAGTGCCTGACCCAGAGCAGGCATAAATATGTGCCATTGGAGGAATAAATGATTGGCAGTAGCTACACATAGGGGCACTGTTTTTCAAATCTCAGTAGAAATCAGTCAACTCTGCTTTCCTCCTAAAACCCAGAAGATGGCATGGGGGCTGATCTTGGGACCGGGAAGGGAGGTGGGTGATTACCCTTTGTAAGAGGCTGAACCCTTTGTAAGAGGTGGTGAAAAAGCTCCCAGGAAGGAAGGTGTGGAGGATCACTGATGAACCAGGACTGTTTGTGTTTTTACCAAAGAAAGGGGCAGAACATTTTCTTCCTTGTTCTTCTCTCTCCTGTCTTGTAGGCCCCAGGATTCAGAACACAGGCTAGTATGATTAGAGTTTAAAGTTATTAATTAAATAGGGCTTGGTAATCTAGCTGGAGTGCATCCCTGCCCTTTGATGAGCTGTTTTGGTAGTTCCAACACCACTGATTTAGGCGTATCTAGGGAATAAACTGGCTGGGGAATAAAATGCCTGCCTATAGATTGTCTAGAACTGCCCAATGAACTATTTGTGATGTTGTGTTGATATGGAAACTGGTCAAATCTAGGATCAAATGATAACCTATCTTTTTTTTCCTCCTTTCAGGAAAATGGCAGACAGTTTTTCAGTAAGTGTTTTATGTTTATTTTCTTAATACATATTCCATGTAGGTTGAGGACTTTTTTTTTCCTTTACCACCAGACATTCCCTTCTAATTTTCTCACCATTTGGCTTCTTCTGGCTTTAACTGCCCAATGAGGGCTTATTAGCTGAAGTCTTGTTTTTCCAGAAGCAGATTCAAGAAGAAAGCGAGGCAGATAGAGGCCTGAGACTCACTAATAGTAACTCCTTTACTGAAAAGCCTGGGGCAGAAGCAAGTGGATTTCATGCTCAGGAGCTAAGAAATAGTATGAGCAATGGGAAGTGTAGTGCAGTCTGAGCATCCTAATTTCTGTGATTGTTTTTCTCACATCAGTTAGAGAGTATGTGCTTTTACATAGAGGAAGGCTAGCTCCTGACTTTGGCAAATTATGAATGGCAGCCCTCCATGCTCTGAAATGATGGAGGCAAGAATAAAGTGATACAGGAAATGTAGCAGCTGCGCAGACGTCCCATGAGGCAGAGAGGAAAGGAGAGATACCCTGGCTTCTCACTTCTTCCCACTCTTTAATATCTTGCCAGTACTGCCCCTTAGCCAGACTCTGGAAGCAAACACCATCTTCAGGGATCAATTTCCCTGAGATCAGGGCAAGGGAAGGAAGAGGGATGGATTTGACCAGCACATTGGGAATATGGCAGGGCTGACTCTTTGCTATCAAACATGGAATTTATTGAACTATGGGAACTCAGGCCCATCACCCTGACCACCTGCTATAGGGCATCTTTTCATCTGAACCATGTAGTTGTTTGATTTTGATAAGCCATGATCATCAAAATGCAGATAAGGCAAGTACAGACCTGTATCAGACACCACTGTGCATGGCCATGCACCTATTGTGCCTGCCTGGGCCAGGCTTGCGGTTCTGCTAGAAATTAGAAATGGGACTAGGAGCCCTTTGAGAGCTGCTAAGAATGTAAATACCCCTTTCCAAAGTCCTCTTCTGGAATGGTCTTGTGAAATGGGATGGAGACTCTTATTAAGCTATCCTGGTTCTCTCCAAGGAAAAGTCTGTGCCATTGGATAGATGTGCTAACTTTACCACGTAGTTAATATATTGACCCACTATGGCCAAGAAAGTATAGCAATCATTATTAGAATAACAATCAATCAATAAAATGCATTCTTTATGGCAAGACAATCCATGTTGAGAACTGTAAATTGTTTTACTTTCCATTTTCTGTATGGCTCCCCTCCTCCCCAGACAGTAATCAACCTGGAATCCCACTTACTTAATGGCATGATCGGGCCTTTTATAAAAAACCTAAACTTTCAAATTTTTAAATAGTCCTAGATTTACAGAAAAATTGCAACGATAGTACAAAGAGTTCCAGTATACCCTACGCTCACTTTTCTCTATTGTTAATGTCTTACATTAGTATGGTACACTTGTTAGAAATAATGAACCAGTGCTGATACATTCTTACTAAAAAAAAAAAAAAAAAAGAATAAAGTGATGAAGCATATGTAATCTCAAAGTCTCATTTTAGTCTTAGGAACTGCAGACTATTTAATAGGTGGAAAAAGTTTGGTTGATATGAATTTCATACCTTCACCATATCCCTCTACTTCTTAGATCACATATTCCTGTTTCCTGAAAATTCTGTTTTTGTGAATGTTTTTCCTCCTGTAATTGTTTTCGTCTTTCTTTCCAGCTTAATGATGCTTTGTCTGGATCTGGAAACCCAAACCCTCAAGGATGGCCTGCCGCATGGGGAAACCAACCTGCTGGGGCAGGGGGCTACCCAGGGGCCGCCTATCCTGGTGCCTACCCTGGACAGGCACCTCCAGGCGCCTACCCTGGACAGGCACCTCCAGGCACCTACCCTGGACAGGCACCTCCAGGAGCCTACCCTGGACAGGCACCTCCAGGAGCCTACCCTGGACAGGTGCCTCCAGGAGCCTACCCTGGCCCCACAGCACCTGCTTATCCTGCACCAACTGCACCAGGAGCCCACCCTGGGCAACCGAGTGGGCCTGGGGTCTACCCTCCTCCTGGACAGCCAAGTGCTCCTGGAGCCTACCCTGCTGCTGGCCCCTTTGGCGTCCCTGCTGGACCACTGGTAAGATGGAGTTAGTTGTTTCATATACTTGATTGTGATCAGGACAAAGCTAATGAATAAAGAACACAACAATTGTCTGGAGCGTTGGTGCCATTACTTTGCTGTGCTGTGGCTGGGAGCTGGCTCTGCACACTGACATGCAAAGGGCTTCAGAGAGACCTGAAGCTTTCAATTCACTGGTTAGAGCCACTTTTTGAGGACCAGCCATGGATCAGTCCAATAGAAAAAAATAGTTATTTGTATTGCGTTTAGTATGCATACTGTTAGTATAAAGAGAAGTCAGTGTATCTTTTGAAGACCTTTGTAAAGCAGCTTTAAATGAAGTCAAGATCATAGTAATGGGGGAACATTTTGGTTACTATTATTAATATACACTGAGTACATAACATGCACCAGCAGTGTGCTTCTATGTGAATGATTTCATTTAGCCCCAAAACCACCCTAGAAGATATGTTATTATCCCTACTTTACACTCGAGGAAATGGGACATACAAGTCATACAACTTGCCCAGGGTCATAGAGGGAATGTGTAGGGAAACCAAGGTAATGTGGTTTTGAAAAACCTTCTAAAGGTAATTTTGTGATCTAAGGATTGAATTTCCCTTTATGTTAAAACCCACCTTAGTAAATGAATTCTAAATGTAAAATCTAACTGTGGGGCTCCAGACACATCTCAGACACATTTAGATGTATAGGCTAGTTGGGGGATAACATACAGATGTGAGGCAAGTGTTTAGTAGTAGCGTGGGGTCAGACCCTTCCAGGACTATGTGGTTGCTGGCACAGGTAGCGTCTGACCTGCTTTTAGGTCAGCTTAGAGGAGAGTGCAGAGAAGGTGTTGGGAGTGTAGGAGGCATTGAGCAGGGCCTTGACCACAGTTAGTCATTTGTAGACAGATGGGGACGTGGAGGCTGTGGAAAGGAAGAGGCAGATGTGAGAGAGGTTACAAAAGAAGCCCAGGAGCTAGTGGTTAGGTCTTAGGAGTCAGAGATGACTGGGTTTTTGATAATGGACAACTACAGCACCGGCCAAGGGACAACCCCAAACAGGAAGTCAGGAATGAGACCTGATGGGGGATGGGGAAGAAGAGACAATTCCAGCTCACACCTGTTGGATATGAGGCATTGTAGCAAATTCAGGAGGAAGTATAAGGCCTGGAGAGAAAAGACTTGGGTGGTGGTTGAACCCAGGAGGAAGAAATTATGAAGGGAAAAGAGAAGAACCAAGAGAGTTTTGGGACTATTTACAGCACCTTAAACATAGGTGGTCAATAAATTTTTGTGGAAGAACTAGGGAATGTATTAAATAAAAAAGTGTTCATTTAATACATAAATTATCTGCCTTTAAAAAAAACTAAACTTTAAAAATTTAAAGTTCTAGATTTACAAAAAAATTGCAAAGGTAGTACAAAGAGTTCCTGTATACCCTACACCCACTTTCCTCTGTTGTTAACGTCTTAAATCAGTAAGTATCTGCTAAGTATCTGCCACATTCAAAGCACCCTGTTGATGTCATGTAAGTAGAATTTAGGAGAACTCACAAGTCCCCAAATGTGACACAATGTCTGCCCTCAGGGAGCAAAATAACCATGGTGAAGTACATTATGTGACAAAGGTCTTAAGAGTGGCAGAAAGTTGTGTATCTAAAATTGATACAATTATATCTCAATAAAAATAATAAAAAAAAGAAGAGTAGCTAGCAAAAAATGTTAGTGTTGATTGCAAGGTCTAGCTTAAGCCTTTCCAAAAAATAGTCCAAGTGAATGAATTATAGATTGGGATGTCTTAGTAATTCCTGAGAAATACAGTGCTCCAAAAGGGAATATGTTCTGTCTTTGGTACCAATTAACTGATGGTTTTATTCTTGATTATTGCTTGTGCATGGAGGAAGCCTTATCTCTTCAGTCCCTGTGCAGGGTGGCCTGAGAGTCTGGAAAAATGGCTTAAATTGGGATTATATGTTATTCACATTCAGCAACATACTTTTCTTTCTTTCCCCAGGAAAATATGACTCTTTATTAACACATACATGTTTTTTTATCCCCAGACTGTGCCTTATGACCTGCCTTTGCCTGGAGGAGTCATGCCTCGCATGCTGATAACAATTCTGGGCACCGTAAAGCCCAATGCAAACAGGTAAAGAGCAATATTAGCAACTCAAACATATTTGTCAATTGCCTCTTGAATAAAGAATGATCTATTTTGGATTTTAATGAAAATTCTAAAGCTACACATTTAGAATTCTATCCTGTAGAATTGGGATTATCCCATAAGTCAGTGTATGTTCCCACCAAGGGACAAAGTGTCCCTCGCTCAATCTTGTTTTTCTCCCAGAACCACAAGGAAACAGTTCTCCTTTGTGAGCACAAAGAGAAAGAGCAGAAAACCCATTCAGAAAAAAACTAGCTTTTCCCTCACAATGAGAGCCTTAGAATTTAAGGGAAGTAGAGCCTCAGTAATGTAATACTTGGCCATCCCTCCACTCTGAGCCATATATTGTCTAAAAAACCAAGCATGCATTTCATTTCTAGATGCCCATCAAAAGTTGGGGTGAGGAGCACCTGGGTGGCTTGGTCAGTTGGGTATCCAACTTTGGCTCAGGTCATGATCTCGCGGTTTGAATTCGAGCTCCACGTTGGGCTGTGTGCTGACAGCTCAGAACCTGGAGTCTGCTTCACATTCTGTCTCCCTCTGCCTCTCCCCTGCTCACGCTTTCTCTCTCTGTCTCTCTCTCAAAAATAAACATTAAAACAATAAATAAATAAAAATGAAAAATTAGGGTCAAAACCACAAAGATCACACTGGATGTAATTTTGAGTTAGTGAGAGCTTGCGTATCATACCACTCTCTCCTCATACTTGTACAGATCACCCTGCAGTCATGCATGGCACAGTGCAGTCTAAGATCTGGTGAGCTTCACTGCCATTTCCGCCTTCCTACTGGGCACATCAGGAGAGTCCCAGATTCCCATGGTGTCAGCCTGGTCTACAGATGTTAAGTGGCTGGATGGGGGAACCCTAGTCTTCTGAGTAGACACTATTAAAGATTTGGAAAGAAGTTAAAGACTTCATCAGAATAAGTCAGCCTTTGCCATTGGAACTGGTTTGATGGAGGTGAGCTAGGATGGAGTAAGACTGAGCTAATTTAGGAAAATCCATGCTGATTTATGGCTGCCCTGGAATGCCTGGCTCTGGTTATTACCACTAGTTATTTACATGTAATATGAGCAGGTTAAGGATATCCTGAAGACATCCAGCATACCTGTCCCTGAGGTTAGTGGTACCATTAAAGCTCCTGCAGCCATAAATTAATCTGTGTTTCTGGGTTTTGTAAACAGTGCACAAAAGGTACAAATTCAAGCTATGTATACAGGTATACAAGAATCCATAAGCAGCCTCTGTCTGTCACCTTGCTCCTCATGGATTAATGGGAACCACCTTGTCTGTTACCAGGAATTGGACTCCGCCTCCAGCTTAATCATTTACATTCAGATAGCTCATTTACTCTACCTCCAGCCAGTTTTCCCTGGTTCTGTGTGGTAGCCACTACCCTTTCCACCCAGCCTATACAGCTTCTCTAAACACAGTGCTTACCTGAACAATAAAGCTTGTCTCACAGCCAGTTATAAAACGTATATATCCTCTGCCTACGTCCTTATCCATCTTTCTTCCCCAAATACCACAGAAACCAGCACACGTGATCCCGTGCGTATGGCACTCACGATTTGTGAATATCTGCCCTCTTTCCTCAGCCGCTATCACACAGAACCACACTGGTGTTTACCTTATTTAGGGTTATTGCATTAGAAACTTTAGCTCCAATAACACTAGAGATGTAGACAGAGCCTGTGGCAGATTAAAACTAATTTTGGTTGAAATGATTAAGAGGATAGTAAACAGAAAAAAAAATGGTTGCTTGCTTCTGCAAAATCTGTGTGAGGAATTAGATGAAAAAAAGAATGCTTAAGGTGGCAGAGATGGCAAGATCTTCCTTTTCACTGTAGAGAAAGTACAGCCATTGGAATTTTTAGTCAAATACTAATTCTGTTGTCTATTTTGACCCTCTCCCTGTGAATTTAATATTGGAAGATACATTTGTGGCTATATATGTCTGTTATTGGGTAAATGAAACAACCCAAGGAATCATTGTTAATAGGTCTAGAGTGTAGACCTTGCTTTAAAACAAGAACACCAGCTGATTCTGATGTTAGTACTCTAGGGAGCACACTTTGAGAAGCTGAGGGATAGAGTTAATACTCTAACAGTCCAAGGACTTGTGTTTGCATTAACAGCCAAGGAGAAGGAATAAGGTCAAAAAGTTAAGGCAGGACTTCCATTAATTCCACTTCACATCATGGAGTGTTTAACACATTTATCGCCATGACCTCACAACTTAGCAACAGGATACCGAACATTATGTTGTCTCATTCTTGTTATTTTAGGACTTAGGTTTTTGGTTAACTATAAGGAAGGCAGGTATTCGATAGCTTTTATTTATTTGACTGGCCTGCCATTCATAGGTATTAAAAGTAGCTTGGGAGGGCAGGGAAGAGGTAAGCATCATTATTTGCCATGTAAAGCATAAAGTGGCCCTAAACTTACATAAGGAAACCTTGAAGAGTTTTCATAGTAGAGGCAGTAAAGAGGGAATGATAGCTGAATGCAATGTGACCAAAGACAATGAGGTAAAACAATGGAACACATACTGCCTTACTTACTTTCAAATACTACAAGAGTACATCAAATATTTGGCCTAGTATACTTTCCAATTTGAAGCCATACTCTGGTTTATTTACTTCCTGTTTAGAAAATGTCCCTGAATTTATAAACTGATTTGCTCTTTAGAAATTGTATGTTCTTTGGGGCATCTAGGTGGCTCAGTTGGTTGAGTGTCTGACTCTTGGTTTCTGCTCAGGTCATGATCTCAAGGTTCATAGGTTTGAGCCCTATGTCAGGCTCTGTGTTGACGGCACAGAGCCTGGAATTCTCATTGTCCTCTCCCCTTCTCATGCCCCCCCCCCCCAATGTCTCAAAAATAAATAAACATTAAAAAACCCTATGTTCTTCACTTGATACATATGTAAAACTTGAATCATTTTACTAATTCTGGTCTTTGGTTTAAACAGACTTGCTTTAGATTTCAAGAGAGGGAATGATGTTGCTTTCCACTTTAACCCACGCTTCAATGAGGACAACAAGAGAGTCATTGTTTGCAATACAAAGCTGGAGAATTTATGGGGAAAGGAAGAAAGACAATCAACTTTTCCATTTGAAAGTGGTAAACCATTCAAAGTAAGTTATTGCTATTATTATATATTGATAATGTATATTTTTCATGGGGAATCACTCTAAAACCACAATGCATTTGAACTGAATTTTTTATCAACTGTCCCGGGAGACCTAACTAGGACATCTGCTCCTCATCTCAGGACCAGGCTCAGCAGGACTCGCACACTCCCCAACTCCATTCACGTGTTTCACCATTGTCCCTGTTGCTACACCTTTGAGTTTAAGCTTTTTTGGAAATGAGAAAAGTAGCGTCTTTAATAAAAAAGGCAGATGATAGTCTTGATGGTACAGTTGGGCTGAGATTTAGTTCTTTAATACAGTGTAGTTGGCATAGCAATCAAAACTAATTTTGTTAAGTTCTAAAATTAATGCATGTTTGCTTTATGAAAAAATGTATAGGTTTTCAAATTAAAAAGTTCTCCATCGTTTCTCCTTTCCCCCAACCTCACAAAGGTTGCAACTTGGTCAGTATCTTTCTAGTATTTTCTGTGACATACAACACACTATTTCTACTTTATTTAAAAAAACTTTTATTTATTAAGTAATCTCTACCCCTGAACTCATGACCCTGAGATCAAGAGTCACATGGTCTACTGCCTAAGCCAACCAGGCATCCCAACATACTTTTCATTTTTAAGCACTGCTGCAACAAATATTAGGCCCACAGTGTTGCGTTGAGAGTAGAGTGGTTTGTAGAGTAGAGAGTCTACTAATAGCTAGACTGTAAACTCCTCAAGGGCAGGGACTTATAAGGACCATATTCTATATTCAGTGGACATCTTTTCATAGTAGAACATTTTTACCTAGGGGCACTTAGATGGCTCAGTCAGTTAAATGTCTGACTCTTGATCTCAGCTCAGGTCTTAATCTCAGGGTTGTGAGTTCAAGCCCTCTGTTGGGCTCTGTGCTGTGGATGTGAAGCCTTCTTTAAAAAACAAAACAAGGGGCGCCTGGGTGGCGCAGTCGGTTAAGCGTCCGACTTCAGCCAGGTCACGATCTCGCGGTCCGTGAGTTCGAGCCCCGCGTCGGGCTCTGGGCTGATGGCTCAGAGCCTGGAGCCTGTTTCCGATTCTGTGTCTCCCTCTCTCTCTGCCCCTCCCCCGTTCATGCTCTGTCTCTCTCTGTCCCAAAAATAAATAAACGTTGAAAAAAAAAAAAAATTAAAAAACAAAACAAAACAGAGGCTCCTGGGTGGCTCAGTCGGTTAAGTGTCTGCCTCTTGATTTTGGCTCAGGTTGTGACCTCACACTGGGCGTGGAGCCTGCTTAAGATTCTCTCTTTTCTTCTCCCTCTGCCCCTCCCCTGCTCGTGCTCTCTCACACGCATTCTTTCAAAAACAAGCAAATAAAACATGGTTACTTAATAGTATTTCAACTGTTGAGATATGTGATAATTCAACAAGTACCCTATTGATAATTTGGAGTATGTAAATATTCTAAATGAATAAAACCTGGAAGGCTTGTTTTACTAAAATACTGTAATAACTGTCCTTATCTTTGCTTCCTAGAAGAATAATTTTATTCCACAAGTGTACATATTTAAAATTTAGGTAAGATATTGCCAAAGTGCCGCTTCCAAAAGGATGTAAGGATAAATGTGCTCGCTACTAATTATTGGGAAGTGTTCCCACTGCTCTTGTCAGAACTGGTTGTTATTGATCTTCACGGCATTTGCCACTTTACTAGAGGAGTTCTACTTTAGTGTGTTTATTTATTTATCGAAGTACAGTTGACATACAGTGTTACGTTAGTTTCAGGTATACAACATAGTGATCAACATCTCTATGTGTCATGCTGTGCTCACAAATGCAGCTACCATGTGTCACCATACAACACTATTACAGTACCATTGACTGTATTCCCTATGTTGCACCTTTTATCCCAGTGACTTATTCATCCCATAACTGGAAGCCTGTACCTCCCACTCCCCTTCAACCATGTTGTCCATCCCTGTATCCCTCTCCCCTCTGGCAACCACCAGTTTGTTTTCTGTATTTATGGGTCTGTTTCTGCTTTTTGTTCATTTGTTTCTTTCTTTGAATTGTTTTTTAGATTGCAATAAATGAAATCATGGTATTTGTCTTTCTCTCTTTTTTTTTTTTAATTTTCAACGTTTATTTATTTTTGAGAGAGAGAGAGGCAGCACGAGCAGGGGAGGGGCAGAGAGAGACAGAGACAGAAACCAAAGCAGTCTCCAGGCTCCAAGCTGCCAGCACAGGGCCCGACACGGGGCTTGAACTCACGAACCGTGAGGTCATGACCTGAGCTGAAGTCGGACACTTAACCGCCTGAGCCACCCAGGCGCCCCTGTCTGACTTATTGCATTTAGCATAATACACTCTAGGTGTGTCCGCATTGCTGCAAATAGCAAAATTTCATTGTTTTGAATAGATGAGTAATATTCTATTGTATATATATACCACATCTTTATCTGTTCATCTACGGATACACACTTGTGTTGCTTCCATATCTTGGCTATTATAAATAATGCTGCAGTAAACATAGGGGTGCATATATCTTCTTGAACTAGTGTTTTTCATTTTCTTTGGGTAAATACCCAGTAGTGAAATTACTGGATCATATAGTATTTCTGTCTTTAATGTTTTGAGGAACCTCCATAGTGTTTTCCACAGTGGCTGCACCAATTTACATTCCCATGCACAAGGGTTCCTTTTTCTACACATCCTCACCAACACTTGGTGTGTTTATATTTTTACTTTTAGGTGTTGGGCATACAAAAACTTTGTTTTTATGTAGACGCACTATTAAACTTTTCCTTTATAGCTTCACCTTTATCATTTTTTTCATTTTCTTTTGCTTAAATCTTTAAATATCTGGAGTCTATTTTGACTGCAAAGTCACTTCTTTGGACTTCAGTCAGTTCCACAGATGATCATACAGATGAACTATGGGACATTCTGAGCTCAAGCCAGACTGGTTTTGACATAAATGAGCATTCCTAACAGTTTTGTGTATGTGCCATTTCAGATACAAGTGCTGGTTGAATCTGACCACTTCAAGGTTGCGGTCAATGATGCTCACTTGTTGCAGTACAATCATCGGATGAAAAATCTCCACGAAATCAGCAAACTGGGAATTTCTGGTGACATAGATCTCACCAGTGCTTCACACACAATGATATAATCTTACAGGGGAAGATTTAAAAAAATGAAATTGAATATGAACCCTTAGACATTTAAATCTCATGTTTACTGACTGAAAAATTTTACCTTTATTCATCGATGTCCTTCTTGTAAAATCACTCATTTAATAAACATTCTAAGAGTTACCTGTCTTCATATGTCATTTAATTGGGGCAGTTTATTCTTTTTTTTTTTTAAAGATTTTTTTTTTTTTTAAGTGACCTCTGCACGCAACATGGGGCTCAAACTCACAACCCTGAGATCAAGAGTCGCACACTCCACTGGCTGAGCCAGCTAGGCATGGGCCAATTTATTCTTGATAATGCATAATGGACTCAGTGGAAAAGGAATATGTAGCAATATTAATACTGCATTAGAGTCTCCCAAAGTTTCCTATGCTTGCTAAAATAAGAAAATAGTATTTTAACCTCTGTGTGTTTCCATAAAAACCAGAAGATACTGCAAGGAAATCATTCTCCCATTCTCTTACTTAAGGAAATATATATTCAGAAAATAGGAAAAAAAGAAAAAGTTCAGGTTTTTTTGTTTTTTTTTTTACTGTTAGCATTCTGGTGTATTTCTTTTCATTCCTATTTTCTCTTTCTAAACTATACTTAGCTGTTTTCAAATATAGCTGTTTTGAAACCTTGCTGTAAGTTCTCTTGGTTTTTAGGAAATATTATATTTATAAAGGAAAAAAGCTCTTAATTGATCTATAATAAGCTTGAGAATTAATAGTTCCCATTGCCAACATTCTCAACCATGTCTTTCTGCCCTTCCTCATTATCAGCAAGCCCAAAGAGATTAACACAATTTCAAAACTAGGATGTAGTCATAGCACTTCAAAAGATCAAAATATTGTTTGGTCTATTGTTTCTATACTACCACCTCCTAGATATTTTATTATTACAAGGTGGGTTCCTCAGGAAGCAGAGATTAGAACACAATAGGTTTATGGCAGAGAATCTCACAATTAACAACTCGGGATGAGAAAGCACACAACTGGGCAGAGGAAGAAGTTGGGCATCAATGCCTCAGCCCACCCTGCAGGGGTTCTGAAGCTGGGATGATCCTTTGGAGCTGTCAAGAGGACACTTTGATCAGTGAGTAAATACAAGCCATCTGAGAAACAGTATGATCTTGGGTGATCTTATATGTCTTCATCTGAGGTAGTTTTCATACAGGGATGGTACCTGAAGCCTGTTTAGAAACACTTCTAGCAATTAAAGGAAAAAAATCTTTCCGTCCTAAAGAGGGATGTGAGCAGCACATCTTATTTGGAAAACTATGTTGGGGCACCTGGGTGGCTCAGTCAGTTAAGCATCCAACTCGATTTTGGCTCAGGTCATGATCTCACAGTTCATGAGTTCGAGCCCCTACATCGGGCTCTACACTGATAGCATGGAGCCTGCTTGGAATTCTCTCTCTCTCCCTCTCTCTGCCCCTCCCGTGTGTTCTCTCTCAAAACAAACTTTAAAAAATAATTAAAAAAAAGAAAACTATGTTAATTCCTTACTCTAACATTCTGATCTTGACTATTCCACAACTATGATTAAGTGGAAAAACTTGCTAAGTGGAAAAGCTATGGAAAAAAGGGACTTGGTTTACACAAAATTACTGAAGTCCTGAGCCTTGGTTCCTTTGTCTATAAAATGGTAATACATCTTTTGTAGGGTTACTGTGATTGTTGAATAAATATTGTTTGCAAAGGGGTTGTTATATAGTGGTAGGTCCTCAATAAGTGGAAATTCCTTTTTTTTTTCATTTTTGGAAAGATGTTTGTTCTGACCAGCTATATTCCTTCATTGTAACTTTAAGGATTTGCCTAATACCTCATAATTCTAGAGTCCAATAGCCCAAGAACACTGTCTAGTTGTAGGGCAAATTGATGGCTGCTATCCATCCATTCCCTGCTTCCTAATAGTCACAGTTTTATTCAGGTATAATCCTAGATAAAATAGGGAATCCTGATTAGGTAAAGACAATCCCTGGCTAAATTGCAAACGGAGATGTGGCATTAGATGGCCTAACCAGACTAAAGGAAAGAATATACATACTCTGATTACAACTGGCAGCCATTTTGTGACCCCAAAAGGACTCAGCCAAAGATAAGCTGACACCAAGGATAACAGAATGAACTGTGAATAGAATGTTTGACTATCATTGAGTTGTTGATTGCAAAGTGTCTGGAATCACCCTGACAACTCATGAAAATAATAAACTTGCTTGTTGGGGCTCCTGGGTGGCTCAGTTTATTAAGCATCTGACTCTTGATTTCGGCTCAGGTCATGATCTCACAGCTATGAGATCAAGCCCTGCACTGGGCTCCACACTGGGCGTGGAGCCTGCTTAAGATTCTCTCTCTCTCTCTCTCTCTCTCTCTCTCTCTCTCTCTGAAATAAACATTTAAAAATAAGTAAACCTTGTTATTTAGTTTGAGTTCATTTTACTATTACTAAACAGCCAAAAGTTCTCTGAATAGTACATCTTACTAAATCTACAAAAAAAAAAAAAATGTTTACTGCCATTGTTTTTATTCTCATCTGCTTCATCCTTGAGGGCAAATTATTTTATTGTTATGTTGCATATTGCTTTATATAGATTCTAAGTCTTTGGGTTACCTTGCACCAACCTCTTTTGCATGCTTATATGCCTGGGCCCTTAAAACATATGCTTCTTTGTTCTGCGTGTCTTGCTTGAATTATTCATTAACTGGCTATTGGAGCTGCTTTTCTCTTTGGTAAGACTAGGCATTCTAAGGACATTCTTCTAAGCCAACACCTCACATAGCCTAACTGTTCATATGAACTTGATAATAAATACTATCTTTCCCACAAGCCTAACATACCTTTCTCTGATAACAGAAGTGGATGTGTTTCTTTTCTTTTTGAAAACCCCTAATATTACAAGTTTATCTATAAAGTTGCTGCTTGTTTGGCTAATGCCTCCAATCCTAACTTATTTAGAGGCAGAAATAACTGGAACCAGGTCTGATTACAAGCTTTAGCTACTATGACTCTTCTTGGTACTCTGTTATTCTCATGGCCCTGTTGTCTACAATCTTATAATGAAGAGTTTTATAAAAGAGAAAATATTTCAAACACATTAAGTGATTGATATAATTTTCTTCAAGGGAAGAAGGCATCTCCTTAGGTTGTCAGTCACATCAAGGGGAAAATGAAAACAAAAAGGGAAAGATTTAATGAGCCCCTCTAATAGTTTAAGCATTTGAAACTTCAGCATGTAAACTGACTTTAGATTCCAGAAATCTCATTTAAAGAAACACAGTACACCCTGGAAAATGCAATATGCAAAGCTGTTTAACATCAAATTTTTTTTTTTTTAACGTTTATTTATTTTTGAGACAGAGAGAGACAGAGCATGAATGGGGGAGGGTCAGAGAGAAGGAGACACAGAATCTAAAACAGGCTCCTGGCTCTGAGCTGTCAGCACAGAGCCCGACGCGGGGCTCAAACTCACAGACCGCGAGATCATGACCTGAGTCAAAGTCGGATGCTTAACCAACTGAGCCACCCAGGCGCCCCTGACATCAACAAATTTAAGAGTCCAAACTAAAAATAAAGTATAAAAAGATGCAAATATTTCTGTCAAAGTTTAATATTATATTTTGATTAAACTGAAGAATGTTCATAAGCTCTATGTTAGTACACTTAGCTTTAAGCTTATACATTTTAAACAAGAGAGGCGAGGTGATGTACATTTTTTATTCTGCATAGTTAATGTACAAAATATTCCCACTTCCCTTGAAAAACACTATAGTATCTAAAACAAACTTTGATGAACACTGAATGTTAAAAAATTTTATGACACTATATAAATTGAATAGAAGTGAACACAAATACATACTCTTTAATTTTTCAAAATGCTAAGAATATATCACAGCACTGATAATATGAAAAAAAATTTTGGATTCATTTTTAAATTCAAAATTCTTCTGGATGTTCTTCACTGAGGGGCCTTAGAGGTGAAAAGGTAATCAAGTTACCACCAAAGGAAATGTGTCTGCCATGATCTGGATGTCTCCTCTCCACCTGAGTGAATGTATTACCACAGTTTAGGCCTGGCTGGAGAATAAATTCAGAGAAGTCACTACATCACGTCTTTCACCAATTAAGTCTTCAACAATGCAATTTAATAGGTTAATTAATAACATAAATAACACGTTTTATATATAATAATACAATTATTACTAGCACAATGAATTTGCTACTTTCCAGTAGATCTAATTTCTTTTTTTTTTTTTAATTTTTTTAACGTTTATTTATTTTTGAGACAGAGAGAGACAGAGCATGAACGGGGGAGGGTCAGAGAGAGGGAGACACAGAATCTGAAACAGGCTCCAGGCTCCAAGCGGTCAGCACAGAGCCCGACGCGGGGCTCGAACTCACGGACCGCGAGATCATGACCTGAGCTGAAGTCGGCCGCTTAACCGACTGAGCCACCCAGGCGCCCCGGCAGTAGATCTAATTTCAATATATACTTTTTTAATTGAAGAGGTATATCAGGTATATATGCCTTAAAGGTGACTAGTAATATGTAAATGTACTTCAGCAGTATATGTAGGATGAATAAAATTAAGACCATATCTTAAGCCACTTACACAGATTCCACAAGTCCTAATCCATATAACTATACTTAATAGGCTTTTTACTAATGTGATCCTGCTAGAATCTGTTTCTTTTGTTCCCCCTTGAGCCCTATTTCAGGTTCAAGTGATGCTACAGACTAATAATCTGGGTCTATAAAAGGTGGACCTATAAAAATATAAAATAAAAAAAGTCTAAGTTCTAATATTTACGAAAGTGGAAAAGAATTCACAGGGAGACTAAATTCTAAAGTACTAAGATTTGGGGCGCCTGGGTGGCTCAGTCGGTTAAGCACCTGACTTTGGCTCAGGTCATGATCTCGCGGTCTGTGAGTTCGAGCCCCGCGTGGGGTCTGTGTTGACAGCTCGGAGCCTGGAGCCTGTTTCAGATTCTGTGTCTCCCTCTTTCTCCCTCCTCCCCCGCTCATGCTCTGTCTCTCTCTTCTCAAAAATAAACAAACGTTAAAAAAAAAAAAAAATAAGTACTAAGATTTATCAACAAGATAATATAGAAGATAGATAACTGTGAAGCACTTTTAATCATAGTATTAGTACAAAATGAAATATTATGATACATTAATTTCCAGATTTAATTATAATATCATATATGTCAGAACCAAGCATTCGGAGTTCATATCTGGGAACAGGATTATATCAGATTTGTATAAATTGGCCTTATGCTGAAATCCCTGACTCTAAGATCAAGAAAGCACCGAGTATGGGCCATAATGATACACTTCATTCTGCTGAGACGCAAGGCGGCACAGAAGCCTGAACATAAAGAGGGCATCTTTGAAAATAATGAAGGCCAACATATACAGAAGTCCTTAAGGAATTAGGGGCTTAAGGAAGCCAAGTATTTGCCAGGCTTCATGAGGTTAACAAAATTATTGTTCTTTTATCCTACATTTGCCTTAATGAATTTTTTATATTCTGAGATCAAAGATTAGTAAACCAAGACCATTTCCTGACCTATTTTAGCAGGTGGCCCTGGAAAATTTCAAGGTAAGGCTATAAACCAGGGTTGTCAACCTGGCTACACATTAGAATCACCTGATAATGGTCCTACTCCAGACTGTTGGAATAAAAATATCTGGGGGTAGGGCTGAAAACCAGTGCCATAAACACTTAGTAAGCAAGAAAGCACTCTTTCATTCATGCCAGTGACAGCATCATGAACATGAATCAGACAGCTCTGCCTAAAAAGGAATTTACAGTTCATAAGGGAAATAGATTCCCAAAATTATAATCCATTTCAGGAATATAATATATTCATATTACACTATTAATAAGAGATTAAATGTGTGCATTGTACACCTATATCTATATATATAAATCAACAGGGGAGAGATGAGAGCTTTTCTAGGAAGGCTTCACAGAAGGGTCAAGGTTTAAACTAGATACAGAGGCAAGAGGTCAGCAAAAGTAAAGGCTGGGGAGCCTCTAAACAGAATACAACATAAATATAGTAATCTAAAAGAATTAAAATGAAAATAACCAATGATAACTGAAGGTAGGATAGACATTATCTTCCTAACTATACATTTCTAAAGGCAGAAACCTTGCCTTATTTTTTCTTGCATCACTTAGAAACACCCAGCATAAGCCAAGCTACATATTAGATATCTAAGTATTAAGCCAGTTTGTCATAACAAATTTGAAACATAAATGTTTTGGGAAATAAATCTTCAGAATTTAGTATTAGAATATGCTATATTTTAAAGTATATAAACATGGATAACATGGATTTCACAGTACATGCAACAAAAACATGGAAATTTTAAACCAACTTTGCACATATACTGAAAAGTGAGTAGTACCATTTTATAAAACAAATCTAGAATATAAAGGAATTTTTCAAATTAAGTTGGAAAACTTACCGAATCAAGAAGATGGCATTCAGTAGTGAGACTTTTAGTATCAAACAGTACTGAAAAACAAAAAATAATTTTTAACTTTTAAAGAATATCCTCACAGTCAAGGGTTAGAAATGGACAACACCTGAAAAAGACAAAAAGTTCCATATATGAAATGCTATAACAAAAACATAGGTCATCTTATGCTGTGGCATTTTTTTTTTCCTTAATGTTTATTTAATTTTGAGAGAGAGAGACAGAACTTGAGCAGGGGAATGGCAGAGAGAAAGGGAGACACAGAATCTGAAGCAGGCTCCAGGCTCTAAGCTGTCAGCACAGAGACCAACGCAGGCTCGAACCCACGAACCATGAGATCATGACCTGAGCTGAAGTCCGATGCTTAACCGACTGAGCCACCCAGGTGCCCCAGTGCTATGGCATTTTTAAAAATGTACTTGAATTTTTTAGTAAAATTCTTATCCTTAAATTCAGTATAAAGAGTCTTCTACAAACAAATCTCACGATTGTGATATTAAAGGTACCACTGGGCGTCCAGGTTGGTGAATATCTGGAGATTCGGGGAGAGTGGTGCATTTGGAGGGTATAGAAGCTTTGTACCCTTTCCCCATACCTTGCCCTATGCATCTCTTTCACATGGCTATTCCTGAGTTACATCCTTTTATAATAAACAGGTAATAAACCAAAGTTTAGGGGATTAAAAAAAACAAGGTACCTGAAAGATGCTAGCTGGAGTACATTAAATGTCTGGCCAAGGTTATGTTTATTTTGCTTTAGGCCCCAGCCAGAAAAACACCATTGAGTAGCAGATGAAAACAGCAGGTGAAACTATCGCACATTATACTATAACAAAAATACAAGAGCCATTTCGTATTGCAGAACAATCATAACAAAGTAGATAGGAAAAAGGCAATATGGAAGAAAAATAGGGCATTCTGAAGAAAGGTTTGAGGATGTGCGTTGAAAAGGACGTGAAGTAAAAAAATAATAAACTTCAGGGAATTTCTCTGAGTCTGCACAAACAATGAAGACTGCAAATAGGTCTGATGCAAAATGCTACTTAGTTCCAACATGGATTAGTTTTTAATAGGTCTACTTCAAAAGGTTTGAGGTGTAGAGTGGGATTCTACAACACATACTAATTCTCATAAGGTATTTACTATGAATGTCCAGTTTTTCAACACTTATTCTTAGAAACTGGTACCCTGAAGTATTTATGATAATCTGTGTATTAGTCCAAATTCATTTATTTAACAAAGTGTCATCTAAATATATTTAAAAGACCTCACCTGACTGAGAAATTTTAGTTTCCTCTTCCTGTAAGATATTATTTTGTGATGCTGTATTTTTTTCAGGGCTGCTCATTAAAACATCCTGTGCTGTAACCGAAGAATTTAGTTCCATTCTTTCCACATCATCTGAAATTTCTTCCTTTTTGTTATCATTAATATCATCTCTCACTTCACCAGCAGGTAGAGGCAAACTCATTCTTTCACTGGGTAAACGATCCATCTCAAAGCTTATCTTGTTTGTACCCTGGAAGTAAAAAAATACTTTTACATTTAATTACCAAAAATTGGAACAAATAGAAAAAGTTTTGTTGCTATTCAAAATAAAAACAGAAGAATGACATTTGGAACATAGGCTAAAGAACATTGTAAATCCCACTATGTTGCTTCTTGAACAATTAGTTCAAAGAATATTATAGCAACAGTGTGATTGAAGTAAACTTTCTCAGCAAGTGTCCATGATACTCCAATTTAGTGACTGGCAAACATTTTTTTGTGCAGGGCCAGATGATAAGTATGTTAGGCTTTGTGAACCACAGAATCTCTGCCACAACTACTCAACTCTACCGCTGTACTGTGAAAGTAGCCAGATATAATATGTAAGTGTGGTTGGGTTATAATAAAACTTTATTTACAATAATAATTTTGATGGCAGTTAAAGAACACAAAATGGCACTATAGTTTCAAACAAGCCAAAGGTCTTTAAAACAAGAATTATCATTTTATATGACTGATATAGATTTAGATTTCCAGAATGGAAATTCTGGGAGTGGTTTACAGAGTTACTATACATAATGACATAAACTGCTATCTACTACACTGGAATCGAACTTACATAATTTACTTCGATTAAATCTTGTAATCCAGGACACGGAGTATCTTCTATGCTGTTCCAAAAAAAAAAGAAAAAAGCAGCACTGTAATCAGATAATTAAACACACTGCTATCTTTTTACTTGTGTTTGATATTGTCCCTCATGAGTCAAAGATGGATCCGGTCCAAGATCAGACCTGGTCCAAATAGGCTAGTTGTGGACCACAGCTACAAGCAGGATGGCCACAAAAACCAGAAAGCTCACAGCCGGTTACCATGCTGTTCAGTCCACCAGCAATCTTTTGAACCTGTCAAATCCAGAGCTATACACATACTAGAGAAAGGTTAGAATAAAGCCAACTCCTGGGAGTGTGGAAGCAACAACTCAGTTACCTATAGCTGGAGCTGGCTACATTCACTTGTTTGCTACAGCATAATATATTCCAATCTCAAAGTTCATAACTTGTATTCATTAGAAATATCTGTCTCAACCTCTTGCAAGTCATTTTTTAAAAAAAAAATCCTATTTTTCCAGTTTTCAACTTCACCTCACAAAGTTGTTTATGTGTAAGTTGCTCTTTCAGGATTATTTTTGGGAATTAAGTAAAAGATTTTTTAAAGAGTACTTGAATTATCACTTAAATACAATGATGGACCTTCTCAGCACAAGATTAAAATATGTTCCATGAAATATTTAAGAGCAAAACTTTCACTTGTTTCCTCTACTTCAATTCGTAGGTGTTCTTTATTTTACTTTTTTGACAGCCTTCTCTGCTGTGATGGCTAAGTATTCAATGCTATCCCGTCTCCAGATTAATAATAAATCCAATAGTCCTCTCTTGGCTCCAGATGATAATTTTATTTCCTACTTACCTTAAAGTATCTTTTTTTCCTATCAGATTTCTGGTATCTTTATGTTCCACCAACAAGGACTATATAGATAATTTTCATGCATTTGTAGCAGAAAGAATACAGGGAGCATCCAATTTTACCAATTATAAGCTGAATTTGGGTAAGTTACTAACTTTTCAAGTTACTAACTTGAAAAATGGAGATCTAATACCTCACAGGGTTGTTTTGAGAATTAAATGAGATAATACATGTTAATAACCTAGAACCATGTCTAGCCCATAATTCTTCAGTACACATTAGCTCTCCCTTATTTATGCTCTGTTATCTGTCAAGATAGCAATCTCAAGGTACTTTCTATAGAAAGTACAAAAGTGCTTACCTCTCAAGGACCCTGTAGGGAGGCATCAAACACTGCTGTTTTGTAAATGATGAAAATGAAGCTAAGTGAGTTAACTTATCCCAAAGTTTCACAGCTAGTATGTATGCCATAGAGCTGGTTTTGAGCTCAGATTTATCAAGCACCAAAGCCACAATGTGTTTAACACCAAAGGACACTGTATTGTTTCCTTTCTTCTTAGTTCTGCAGAATTTATTCTGCTCATCTAAATATAACCAATTACCGATCAGAAATTGTAAGCCTTAGTTCCCTCATTTAGGAAACAGAAGTAGTTTCTATATGTCACAGGGTCATTGTGAAATCTAATAAAAAATACAGGTCTTGCATATTTTACCAGGTTAACAATCTGAAATGATATTTAATGTCAGCATCTGTTGTAGTCTAGATAATAACACATGAAGGAATACCTGTTTTTAGGAATAGCTGAAAGCAAAGTCTCCTTATCAACATGTCCACATGTGGTACTTGAAGGATCAGGATTCTGTGGTGACACAGTTTGTCTCAGAACGCCCATCTTAGACCTGTTCTCAGACACAGCTTTGCTGACAGACTTAGGTGTCCTAAGTCTTTGAGAAAGACGTTCAGAAGAGATAGAAAGTCCTAGAAGATGAAAGAAATCATCTCAATACCAAAAAGTTCCTTCATTCACTTTTCATTACAACAAGGAAGACAGTGCAAGTTCTTCCTATTACCCTACCAACTAGCCTCCTCCTCCAGTAAAATGTCTGTTAAAGACAAATGCCTGGGACTTTCGGTTAAAGATAGTACTGAACACACACATTAGATTCTGTTTCTTCTTGACATCCCACTACTTGACGCAGTAACAGAGATCATCTTAAAAGGCAAAATGTCACAAGGACAAAGAATCTTTTTTTTTTTTTTTTTAAACTCAGTGGCTTTTTAAACCTGAAATACAATTTTCCAGGACAAAGGGAACTAAAAGAGAGACAACGATAGTCAGAAAAATTCAGAAGCTGTAATGTAGATGAGTGAGTAGGATATTACTTACTAGACCCAAGAAAATAAATCCTAAGTCACAGTCAGGAAAGAGGAGAATCAACCCAATTTATACCATAACACCCCTCAAAACAACTGGTGGCCTCAAGTATCTCTGAAAGCAGAGATGAAAATGGAGCTAAAAACAGGAAAAACAAAGTCAGTTTATAGAACAAGTGGAATCCTTTCCTTATTCTGCACAGGTAGTCAACATGCTCCTTGCCACCACCCAAACCAGAAAAAGAGAGGGTTATTTCCTGAAAAAGGTGGAACAGAAGGTCTCTGAGTTAGGGGATACCAGGTAAGGTTGAGATGGGGACTACGTGGAAAAAGGGGATCTGGTGAGTATTTACAAACTATTGAGACATTCAGTTTTTTCCTCCCACCTGGCCCCTGAAAGGCTGGTAGCCAGAATTCTATCTTCTAGGCAGCAGACTGAAAGAGTCTTCTCTGGGGAATCTGACTAGCACATGAGAACAGACTTCAATATAGTGATGTGTAGGGTCCCAGTGTTATGGTACAGCTAAATCACATGACAGTAAAGACCACATCACCCAAGTGCTGCTGTGCAGAGACCCACTCTTAACCACAAGCAGGCAGTCAATGATCGCCAGACACCCAAGGAAAGCCTCTAATATGAGAGATGGAAACCAAAACCAAACAGACAATGGGCACCTGGGTGGCTCAGTCAGTTAAGCACCCGACTTTGGTTCAGGTCATGATCTTGTAGCTGGTAGGTTCCAGCCCCACATCGGGCTCTGTGCTGACAGCTCAGAGTTTGGAGCTGCTTCAGATTCTGTGTCTCCCTCTCTTTCTGCCCCTCCCCTGCTCATACTGTTTCTCTCTTTCTCTCTAAAAAATAAATCATAAAAAAAAAAAAAAAACAAAACCAAAACCCAAACCAAAAGAAAACACCCCAAACAGACAAAAGTATCTTGGAACAAATACTGACTCTACAGGGGAATGAAAACATAAAAGCTATCATTAACATCCTCAGAAAGGTAAGACAATACACTTACCAAACCAGTACAGAATGTTATAAAATGGAACATTCCGAGAATGAGAAAGAGCTCTTGGGAATTTAAACCATGAGAGGAAAACAAGACAAAACAAAGCATACCACCATGAAAGCCAATATGAAAGTTGAGGAAATCCAGGAAGTAGAAAATGGCAAGTACAGGAAAAATTATAAAAATAGCCTATTTCCCAGGAAAAAAATAAAATAGGTATTTCTGAAAGAAAGATCCAAGATAACCAAGGAGAGTAAATCATAGGAACAATTCAAGAAAAAAAAAATCTATATCTTGTTCAGAGAGAGGGCTTCAAACAACTCCAGATTCTAAGACTCCTATAAGAACTAAAAGTGGTTGTCCCTAGGGAGAAACAAATGGGATGAGAGGGGCTTTTGGGGGGACTTCTGTTCTGTAACAGGCCTCATATGAACTAAGTGCTCTGTAAATAAAACTCAATTTTAACAAGATAGTGTTGGGCCATGAACCTTAATCTCCCCAGTCAGAAGGGCCACACTGGGTCCATGAAAGAACAGACAGTGATGAGTTCATAGTAATGGAAACTAGTAGGATCCTCAGGAAGTTAGTGGCAAGGAGCCACGTTACTAGCAGGAGGCAATTCCTCCTGCCAGTGGAAGTGAAGCTGCTTAGAGTGGAAGCTGCTAGTGGAAGTGAAGCTGCTTAGAGTAAAGCAAACAAGCCAGACCACACCAGGTATGATACCTAAATTGACAGGAAGATTATAATATACTTGAGGTGATAAATTTACATTTTAATGTAAATATCAGATAACAGCTCAAGCTTATTTTCAGAAAACTTCCCAGTAGACACAGTGAAATAGGGAAAAAAAACATCCCTTCAGCTGATTAGTACTTGAAGAGGACTTGGACCCTTTCTCCCTGAAAACAAACATCTATGGGCACCTGGGTGGCTCAGTCAGTTAAGCATCCAACTCTTGATTTCAGCTCAAGTCATGATCTCAGGGTTGTGAAACTGAGCCTCATGTAGGGCTCTGCACTGACAGTGAGGGGCTGGCTTGGGATTCTCTCTCTCTCTCTCTCTCTGCCCCTCTCCTGCTCTCTCTCTCTCTTTCAAAATAAACATTAAAACAAACATCTAGCACTTAAAGCACTGATAAAGTTTCTACTGAGATTTACAGATTACTTCAGCTATGACCTCTCGTTACATGATGTATATATAAATAATTCCAATCTAGATATATAAATTCAATCTAATAAAGATAGCCTATGGGGCGATTGGGTGGCTCAACTGGTTGAGCAACCGACTCTTGATTTAGGCTCAGGTCATGATCTCACAGCTAGTGAGTTTGAGCCCTGCATCTGGCTCCGTGCTAACAGCGCAGAGCCTGCTTGGGATTCTCTCTCATTCTCTCTCTCCCTCCTGTGCTCACACATTCTGTCTCTCTCTCTCAAAATAAAGAAACTTACAGAAGACCATGGGGGAGGGGAAGGAAAAAAAAAAGTTAGAGAGGGAGAGAGCCAAACCATAAGAGACTCTTAAAAACTGAGAATAAACTGAGGGTTGATGGGGGGTGGGAGGGAGGGATGGGTGGCATTGAGGAAGGCACCTGTTGGGATGAGCACTGGGTGTTGTATGGAAACCAATTTGACAATAAATTTCATATTAAAAAAAAAAAGTTTAAAGATAGCCTATGAAAAATAGCTATTGGGGGTGCCTGGGTGGTTCAGTCCATTGAGTGACTGACTTTGGCTCAGGTCATGATCTCACAGTTCATGAGTTCAAGCCACACTGTCAGTGTGGAGCCTGCCTGGGATTCTCTCTCTCTCCCCCTCTTTCTGCCCCTCCCCCACTCACATGAGAATGCTTTCTCTCTCTAATAAATAAAAACTTAAAAAAAATAGCTATTAAAAATTGTAAAAGAAAATTATAAGATCAGAGTTAGAAATCAGTTAGAAAATCATAAGAATGTTTTCTTAAAGTATTAATAGCTGGTTTCACTGGAATGCTTTTAAATTAGGAAATTAGTACATTTATTGTATTTCATAAAATCTGAGCAAAAGTTTTAATACAAATGAAAATTAAACCAAACCCACTTTCCAATGAAGCACACACAGTTGTGCTTCATTTTAAAGCACAACTAAAGAAGTATGATGATTTTAATGCCTAAGATGCTTTGCATCTTAAATTCTAATCCAACTAACCTGAAGAAAATCACCTAACTTCTCATGTTTTTATCATGTCCCTTACCACTTGGGATCCTGTGACCTACTCCACAGGATTGTGGGGTTAAGTGGTAATAACTGATGTGAAATCACTTAGGAAACACAAAATCCATTTTAGAAGATTGGTCACATTTAAAGTAATCTAATCATACACATCACAATGTGCCTTGCATGGGTTTGTGAGAGCATAGTCTATCTTCCACACCCACAGAGAGTTTATAGGCCTTCGTGTGAAAACTACTTTATACCTCTTATACAAGCTCCCATCTAACCCAAATATTTCTCTCAAGGAGTCTTAGCAAAAAATCTAACCTGAGAAGGATTTAACGGGACTTTCAATTCTGAAAAATCCAGCATCAAACACTATTGTATCAACTTCCTTTGGCATTACAGAGGCCGCTGCCTCCACATGTTCTTCCTTCTTCATTCTCTCTCTCATTGCATTTTTTATGGCAGCTAGGCGATTTCTAGCTGCAATTCTTCCATCATCCTCTTTGGATTTACTTGCTACACCTGAGACAACTTTTTTCTGCAAAGAGAAATTATGACATTTATTAAAGCTACTCATTATCATCTTACAAGAAAAACAAAGCACGCATAGCTATTTAACACATTTGGGGTGCCTGGGTGGCTCAGTCAGTTGAGCCCCGGACTCTTGATTTCGGCTCTGGTGCCAGGGGTCAAAAGGTAAAGGACAAAGTCCCTGCTCTCGAGGAGTTCACAGCTTAAGGGAAGGGCTCGATGTGGACATTAAAAAGAATAAATGTCATGATACAGACAAAATCAGACAACTGTAAGAGAATACCAGGCTATCACCTAAATCAATCCTAAGAGTCATCCAGAAAGGTTATAGGAAGTAGCACTGAGCTGGAATCACAGTTAGCCAGGCTACAAGACCAGGCGAAGAAAGGGTTGGAACGTGCAAGAAATAGCATGTTTGCAAAGCCAGAAGTGAAAGAAAGCATAGCAGAGTTGGGAGGTAACAACAGATAGATTTTAAAATACCTTGCATGTAACCATTTTAAAGAGCCACATTTATACAGAGGACAAAGAAATAGAGTTTATAGATGACTTTTTTTTTTTTTAACCAGTTCTTTTTTTTTTTTTTTTTTTCAACGTTTTTATTTATTTTTGGGACAGAGAGAGACAGAGCATGAACGGGGGAGGGGCAGAGAGAGAGGGAGACACAGAATCGGAAACAGGCTCCAGGCTCCGAGCCATCAGCCCAGAGCCTGACGCGGGGCTCGAACTCACGGACCACGAGATCGTGACCTGGCTGAAGTCGGACGCTTAACTGACTGCGCCACCCAGGCGCCCCCCCTATCGATGACTTTTAATCAGGAGATTAACATTATCGGCTTTGTGTTTCAAAAGGTCATTCTGTCTATAGCCTGGATAATGGAGAACTGACTGGAGGTTACAAGTGAGTTAGGAAGGAGACTATTGCACTGATACTGGGTAAAGATGATAGTAATTAGATTAAGGAGGAGGAATGGAAAAGCCATGAATGGCTTCAAGAGATATGTTAAGGGGGAGAACTGAGAGGACTTAGCAATCTATTGGATGTGTGGAGGGTAGAGATGGTGAAATAGAGAAAGGACTAAAGAAGATACCTCAGACACCTGGTGGGAATATCGTTCTCTGAGACAGAAATATCAATGTGTGTGCAGATGACTTCAGTTTGGGACTTTTTTTTTTTTAATCGTTTTAATGTTTATTTTTGAGAGAGAGAGACACACACACAGAGTGCAAATGGGGGAGGGGCAGAGAGAGAGGCACAGAATCTGAAGCAGGCTGCAGGCTCTGAGCTGTCAGCCCCGATGTGGGGCTCAAACCCATGAACCGTGAGATCATGACCTGAGCTGAAGTCGGACGCTTAAGTGACTGAATCACCCAGGTGCCCCGAGGTATACTGATTTCAAGTTTTATGGAGTCAGGATATATAGAGGTAGAGCTTAGCAGTACATTGGTTTGAAATACAGATTTGGGACTCATCACAGGATGGGGAAGATTGCACAGAAAAAATGTGGAAGGAAAGAAGAGAGTTGAGGTAGGTATAAGAGTATCACAAACATTTAAGGGATAAATGGAAAAACAAACATACAAACATGACTGAAAATGGGCACAGAGACAGGAGGAAAAATTAGAATATAATTTCAAGAAAGAGGGAATCAACTGTATTTAATCCTGCAGAAGGATTAGATTTTATAATTAAGTAAGTGTCTAATAACTCAGCAACTAGAGAATCAATACCCCTGGTGATAACTGTTCTAGAGGCATCAAGAAGGGTGAAGTTGACTTGCAGTGAGTTGGAGAGAGAAGTGAGGACCAAAACAGTAACCGCAGAGTACAGACAACTTTTCCAGGAAACTTATCTGTGATTCGGAGATGGGAACATCACAGGTTTAAGGGTTTTTTAATGTAAGCAAAGCTAAGACTCTCAAACATGTCTAAAAAACTGATGGAAAAGAGAGAGGAAGAGAGGAAAAAAAGGCTAATTGATGGAGTGACAGATCGATGAATAAGTAAGAGGGAAGAGGATCAAAGTATAGGTATTAATTTTACTTTATTTGTTTGTAATCTTAATAGTAGCCTGTAAAATAGAGTAAGAGGAGAGAGACACCTGGTGATAAGGGACAGAATTACAAGGCTCTGATATAACGCTATCTGCAGCACTGATGATGTTCATGTTTCCAGGACTGAGTACTCAATAAGAAATACCCATGGTAGCTTCAAGTTGTCCCAGCATTCTTCACTGTTTAGCAGTTTGAAATTCATTCAATTAATTTAGTCACTGTCCTCAGCGTCCTTGTCATGAGACTTCATTAGTCAAATAATTTGGTAATAAATTCTTTTAAATTCTTATTTATTTATTTTTGAGAGAGACAGAGAGAGCATGTACACGTGTGCGAATACGAGCAGGGGAGGGGCAGAGAGAAAGGGAGAGAGAGTCCCAAGCAGGTTCCACACTCAGCTTGGAGTCTGACGGGACTTGATCTCATGACCATGAGATCATGACCTGAGCTGAAATCAAGGGTTGGACACTTAACAGACTAAGCCATCCAGGTACCCCTGTAACAGGTTCTTTTAATACTCTACTATCTTAAGTCCCTAAGATAGGATTTAAAACAGACATTTTATTTGGGTTACATAAGAATAAAGTACTAAACTAGAAACCTAATTCTATAACCAAAGGTATTCTTCTAAAATATAAAGAGGGGTGCCTGGGTAGCTCAGTTGGTTAAGCACATCTGACTCTTGATTTCGGCTCAGGTCGAATCTCAGATCTCATGGTGGTGAGATCGAGCCCCTCGTTGGGCTCTGCACTGGGCATACAGCCAGCTTGGAATTCTCTCTCTCCCTCTCTCTCCCTGCCCCTCCCCCGCTTGTGCACATGTGCATGCACACACTCTCTCTCAAAAAAAAACCCAACTAAATAAAAATAAAATATAAAGAAACACTGGCAATGCTCTAAGGTGGTTTGAGAAGTATCCATTTGACCAGAAACTCTGAGTTCAAAACATTACTAGAAAAAAAAAGTACTACAAATAGAGAAGAATGGAATCTTTCATGTTAACAAAGCAAATTTTAGAGAAAATAGGAAAATTTACAAGATAAAGCATAGGGAAGAAGACAGATGTTCTAAAGAGCCATTGTCCCTCTTTCCTATTTAAAAACCATTTCATTTTGAAATAGAGCACACAATTGGGGCACCTGGGTGGCTCAGTCGGTTAAGCGGCCGACATCGGCTCAGGTCATGATCTCGCGGTCTGTGAGTTCGAGCCCCGCGTCGGCTCTGTGTTGACAGCTCGGAGCCTGGAGCCTGTTTCAGATTCTGTGTCTCCCTCTCTCTCTGACCCTCCCCCATTCATGCTCTGTCTCTCTCTGTCTCAAAAATAAATAAACGTTTAAAAAAATTTAAAAAAAAGTTAAAAAAAAAAAAAGAAATAGAGCACACAAAAGAATATATAAAAACAAAGAGGTGGCATAGCCTACTGATTAAGAACATGGATTCTGGAAAGAGAAGCGTGGCCGTGAAACATAGCTCCGCATTTGGCAAGTGATTTAATCTTTCTGGACGTGAGGTTTCTCAACTGTAGCTTGGGGAGAACAGAGCCTACTTCACAGGACTGTTGTGATGATTAAATGAGCTTATACACATAAAATACATAGAACAATACTTGGCACACACTAAGCATTATATCAATTATGCAGTACTCCTGTTATTATTAGAACAAAATGGATGTTTTACAACAAAATGTACAGTTTGAAGTGTAAAACAAACATGCAGCGGTGCCTGAATGGCTCATTCAGTTGAGTGGCCAACTCTTGATTTCAGCTCAGGTCATGATCTCACAGTATGTGGGTTTGAGCACCGCATCTAGTTCTGTGCTGACAGTAAGGACCTTGCCTGGGATTCTCTCTCCTTCTCTCTCTGCCCCTTCCCCAATCATGCTGTCTTGCTCTCTCTCTCTAAATAACAAATAAACTTTAAAAATATATTTAAAACAAACAAACATGCATATACCCACTATTTGGTAACTTAGAAGCCCTTTGCGTGTCCCCATTCAATTATAGCCCCTACCTCCTGCCCTCCAGAAAGAATTTAGTGTTTAGCTGAATTTAAGATCTGGCTGATTTAGAATTTAGCTGAATTTCATTGCTTCTTCAAAGGCAATCCAGACGTTGTATGTAATATATGGAACTTCACTGGTAAAAAGATGAAAAATCTGAAGCTAAATGTTTTTAAAGTTGAAAAATAAAAATTCATTAAAGTAGAAGAATCTATGTTAGAAATTTGGATATAAAACCCACACACTTACCCGAAAGACTTTTTTGTTTGTATTATTATTGTTCTGCCATCCAGATTCCTCAAGTTTAGTCAAATTGTTGAATTTTTGGTTTACATCTTCTATCTGTTAGTAAATAAAGCACATGTTTATCAGATTAATCCTAACTTTATTAAAATGAAAAACCAGTGAACTGAAGCTTCAAAAAATTGAGAATGGTGAGTTGGACTGATGGCATATAAAATTAGACGAAGCCATCCTCAATTTAGTATTCAAATTAAGAATTCTTATGGTAAAATTGTTATTTGTGCTTTGACAAACTTCCAAAATCTACAGAAAAGATGTCAAATATGAAGAACCCTCCTAATTTATTTTTGACCATTAAAATGTAGGAGGGATATCCTAGATGTTTGTTTCCTAAACTATACAATGTGAACACGATATGTCTTTTTCTTTTTTTTAAACACAATGTCTTTTGCAAATACTTTCAGTCTGTGGCTTGCCTTCTCATTCTCTTGACAGAATCTTATTTTAAAAGATAGATGTAATATACCTACTAGCAGGATAAGAATGTATGATCCTTATCCTTCTGGTATGGTCCTCATCTCAACTAGTTATCTAAAGTGGCGCCTTCTGTGCACCACTTTAGGGAAGATCAGAACAAGCCTTCCTGCATTCCGGTCAAGGCTTACGTTCTTACATTAACCTCCATGGGGCCTAGAAAATGTAGCCCCAAGAGAGGTCATTGTATAGGCGTGGACAAGATGCAGGGCCAAAGATGGAGTCAGTGTTGTCAATGTATGATTCCCATCTTTCTGGTACTTCCAGTCTCCTCCAAAGAGGAAACCATTGTTAATAATTTAGTAAACATGCTTCAAACCCCCTATTATGCATTTATACACATGCATACTCTCAATTTCTCTCTCCTGAAAAAATGTAAATGTCAAAAAGATTCAGGATTACACTATGACCAACTGATGTTCAACAATGTGTCAGTGTAATCCAATGAGGAAAGGATAGTATTTTCAACAACAGTGCTGGGGAAATTGGATATACACAAGAAAAAAGATGAATTTAAACTCTTACTTATATCATACACAAAATGAACTCCAAATGAATCAAATACCTAACTGTAGAGCTAGAACTACACTTTTAGAAAAAAACATAAGAAAATCTTTGTGAGCCGACATTTGGCAAAAAAAGAGTTCTTAGACATGGTGTCAAAAATCACAACATAGAAGAAAAAAGTTGACAAGTTGAATATCATCAAAATTAAAAACATTTACACTTCAAAAGACACCATTAAGAAAATTAAGACAAGCTACAAAGTGGGGGAAAATATTTGCAAATAATATTTCTGATAAAAGACTTGTCTTCAGAATATACAAAGAACAGTTAGAACTCAATAACAAAAAGACAAACAAAATGGCCAAAAGATTTGAACAGAAATTTCACCACAGAAGACATTTAAATGGCTAACAAACACATGAAAATATAATTATCATAATTCATTAGGGAAATACAAATCAAAACTACAACAAATACTTCGTACCCACTAGGATGGTTCCACTAGACAGACAGTAACAAGTCTAGTCAGGATGTGGAGACATAGGAAAACTCATACATTGTTGGCAGGAAAGTAAAATATTACAATCACTTTGGCAAACAGTATGGCAGTTTCTTAAAAGTCAAACATAAATTTACTATATGTCCTAGCAATATCTAGATATTTACCTCAAGAGAAATGAAAACTTATGTCCACACTAAGATTTGTATGTGAATATTCAAAGAAGATATTCATAATCACCAAAGTAGAAACAATCCAAGTGTCCTTCAACTGGTGAATAGAGAATGGTGTATTTACCCAAAGAACTACTACTCAGCAATGAAAAGGAACGAAGTACAGATACATCGCACAACATGGAAGAACCTCAAAAACATCATGCTAAGTGAAAGAAGCCATATATGAAAGACTACATATGGTATTATTTTACTTAATATGAAGTGTCCAGAAACGGCAAATCTATGGAGTAAGTTGCTTGGGGCTGGGAGTGGGAATGGGGATTCACTTGCATACAGGAAAGAAAGGTCTTTTAATGCTGAAAATATTCTACACTTGGATTGTGGTGACGGATGCACAACTCTGCAAATTTACTGAAAATCATTGAACTGTGCATTCAGAACTGGTAAGTTTTATGATATTAAACTTCAGAAAAGCTCTTAAAGGAAAAAAAAAAAAAGGTCCCAGAAGGCAACTTGAAGAGGCTCCCAATGGCCAAAGCTGGGAAATGAGTATCAACAGATACTCAATATAAACAATATAAACACATCAAATACCTTCAAATCTATCAATTATTAATATTAAAAAACAAAATTAATTGGTTACCATTGAATGATGCTAGTGAAACAGCTCATTATCAAAACTGGAAAATATATAAAAACTGGTCATAAAGCAATACTTAACATCACCATGACTACCTCAACACTATTCACGTCAGGGCCATACAGCAATGGACATTATCTTTCCTTCACTTTTTCTCTACTCTGAATACTGTTTTTGCTTTTCATTTGCTTGGTTTTTATGTATCTATCATCAATTCACCTCTAAATTTTATAAAAACCTCCTCTGAATACAATTTAAAAAGCAAACAGGGGAGCCTGTGTGGCTCGGTCAGTTGAGCATCCAACTCTGGATTTCAGCTCAGGTCATGATCCCAGGGTCACGTGATGGAGCCCTGCTCAGCCTGGAGCCTGCTTGGGATTCTCTCAATTTCTCCCTCTGCCCCTCTCCCACTTGTCTTTTTTCACTCTCTCTAAAAATAAAAAATAAGTGAAAAAGCTAGCAAACAAATCAGGTATTATATATTTAGCTCAATCTCACACAGACCAATCTCACAGGGACCAGGTCCTCCTGCTCTAATCTCAACCACTGCTTCGTAAACTACACACCTCACCACAACTCAGCCCCAATTCCCTTACCCCTTTCTGACACTCAGTCCCACCTCCTCCCATTTCTTGGTTTACTCCATCATTTTTGTGAGGTACATTCTCACTTGGTTTTCTAAGAAAGAGAACATGGGAGGTAAAATTTGAGACTGTGTGTGTCTAAAAAGTGCCTTTTCACCCTCACATATGATTGGTTGGGTACAAAACTCCAAGTTGGAACTTATTTTCCCTCAGAAGTTTGAGGGCATTGTTTTCTCAGCTTTCAGTGTTGCTGTTGAGAAATCCAAGGCTATTCTGATTCTTGATCCTTTGTATAAGACTTGTTTTCCCTCTCTGGAAGTTTCTAGATTTTTCTCTTCATCCCTAAAGTTGTACAATCATATTTAATAATGTGCATTGGTGTGGGCTTACTTTGATTCACAATGCTAGATACTCAATGGCTCCCTTCGATCTGGAATTCAGGTCCTCCAGTTTGGGAAAAAAATTTCAACTATTTCATTGGTTATTTCCTCTCCATTATTTTTTCTGTTCTCTTTTTCTGGAATTCCTATTATTTAGATATTATACTTCCTAGACCAGTCCACTTAATCTTCTTATCTACTTATCTTATTCAATCTCTGCTACTTTACATCTCTCTCTTTGATCTATTTTATGGGAGAGCTTAACTTCATATTCCATCTTTCTACTGAATCTTACATTTCTGCTCTCACAGTTTTTAACTTCAAAGAATAATTTTGTTGTTCTCTGAATGTTTAAGTCGGTTAAGCGTCCGACTTCAGCTCAGGTCACGATCTCGCAGTCCGTGAGTTCGAGCCCCGCGTCGGGCTCTGGGCTGATGGCTCAGAGCCTGGAGCCTGCTTCTGATTCTGTCTCCCTCTCTCTCTGCCCCTCCCCCATTCATGCTCTGTCTCTCTCTGTCTCAAAAATAAATAAAACGTTAAAAAAAATTAAAAAAAAAAAAAACACAGATGAAACATCTGTTCCCTTTGAGAATATTAACACTTGCATGTAAAAGTTCTTTTCTGGGGTGCCTGGGTGGCTCAGTCAGGTAAGTGGCTGACTTCGGCTCAAGTCATGATCTCAAGGTTTGTGAGTTCAAGCTCTGCATTGGGCTCTGTGCTGACAGCTAAGAGCCTGGAGTCTGCTTCAGATTCTGTGTCTCCCTCTCTCTCTGCCCTTCCCCTGCTTGTGCCCAGTCTTTCTGTCTCTTTCAAAACAAATAAACATTAAAAAAAAAAAAAGTCATTTTCTCCTTGTATTGTCTTCCTTCATCCAAAAAGTTTTTGTATTTCCTTCATCCAAAAAGTTTTCTTCCTGAGAAGAAACTTGCTTTTGACTTTTTTCTTTTTTTCAGATTCAAGGCTGTCCTCAAATGTCTAATGACTTTTGGCTACTGGTTCCTGAAATAATATTTTGTATGTACATCTATAAAATAAGTCAAGAAGCTAGAAAGTGTCATCTCCTCCCATGCTTTTCCTGATCTTCCTAGTGATTCCCTCCACTATAGCACTTTGTACATTAGATTAGAATTATATCCTGTGTCTGACTCACTAATAAACTACAAGCTTCTCTGGGAGAGAGAATGTGCCTTATTTTTCAACTTCTGGTATAATGCCTGGCACACAGTTAGAACTCAATAACTGCTAGATGATCTGAATTAGTAAGGATGAGATTTGCTCATTTTTCTAAAGTGCAGAATCATTACAGTCTAAACAACATTCCAAACTATCCAGAAATCATCCTGACAACACAAGGAAGAAGTAGACATCATTTATAAAATTTAGACAGTACTTTAATTTTTTTTCATGTTTATTTATTTTTGAGAGAGAGGGAGCGCACATGAGTGAACACGAGCGGGGGGAGGGGCAGAGAGAGAGGGAGACACAGAATCCCAGGCAGGCTCCAGGCTCTGAGCTGTTAGCACAGAGCCTGACACAGCGCTTGAACCCACAAACTGCAAGATCATGACCTGAGCCGAAGTCGGCTGACTCAGTTAACTGACTGAGCCACCTAGGTCCCCCTAGACAGTACTTTACAATTTATAAAGATGCTGTCTGATATCTCATTTAACATTATTGATACCTAAAAAGCAGTTCCATTACCCCCATTTTATTATTGTTAACCTCTTTTTTTTAGTGTTTATTCACTTTTGAGATACAGAAAGACAGAGCACAAGTGGGGAAGGGCCAGAAAGAGAGGGAGACACAGAATCCGAAGCAGGCTCCAGGCTCCAAGCTGTCAGCACAGAGCCCAATGTGGGGCTTGAACTCACAAACTGTGAGATCATGACCTGAGCTGAAATCAGATGCTTAACCGACTAAGCTACCCAGGCACCCCAACCTCATTTTTTAATCTCATTTTTTTAAATGTTTATTTTATTTTTGAGAAAGAGAGCACAAGCAAGGGAGGGGCAGAGACAGAGGGGGAGAAAGGATCCTAAGCAGGCTCTGTGCTAACAGCAGAGGAGCCCGATGCGGGCCTTGAACTCATGAACCATGAGATCATGACCTGAGCCAAAATAGGAGGCTCAACTGACTGAGCCACCCAGGTGCTCCAACCTCATTTTCAAAAAGATCAGGCTCAGAGTTAATATAATGAAAATGCTTGACCACGTACCTGAAAACTAACCATATCCCAAAATCCATCCAGATCTGTACAGGTCGTCTCCTTCTCACCTCGTTTGTATTCACAATTGTCCACCAGCCCTTCAAACTGCTTGAACCTTTCCTTCATAAGGAGTCTTGTTTGCCCAACTGCTGTGCGAATAAGATCTTTAGCTAGAGGAAAGA
The DNA here is from genome assembly GCF_016509475.1 of Prionailurus bengalensis. NCBI lineage: Eukaryota > Metazoa > Chordata > Mammalia > Carnivora > Felidae > Prionailurus > Prionailurus bengalensis. The sequence goes on from NC_057355.1 coordinate 103,158,793, forward strand.
TGAGGTTTTTAAAAGTTAAAAGACAAAAAAAAAAAACTAGACCTATATTGCCAGCCCACCAAATAAGGCCTCACCATAAATTTCAAAATTTTTAACTTAATGCAAAACAAAAAACAGCACTGCAAAACTCTGTCTTACAAATACTGAGCATTAACTGCCTGCTTCAATTCCTGCTAAAAATCAGCAATATTCATTCTCATACATACCGCTGCACAATAAATGGCATTTTACCTCTACTTGTATTTAATAAGAATTCAGCCTCAAACAACTCATCACACAACAGTAACCACGAAGGGCTTCACATTGACAGAACACAAATGACTTTTTTCTAAACAGCTTCCCCAAATAAGTCAAATTAAGGAATTTTTCTGAAAATCTGTTCCATATTGATTTAGGTAGTGATTTCCATATTGATTATTGATTTGGGATTATTTTCATTCAGAAAATATTTTTGTTTAATTAAACAATACCAGTTACAGATGTCACTCATAGTTATATAAAAAATATCTAATAATAAGCAAATGTCTAATTTCCAGGAATAATCAATATTCCAATTCCTTGTATCTCTTAAGTCATGTATCAATTTAGCACAGAGATATTAGCAAATGTATGTTGAGATATAAAAAATTCCTGCTGTTTTGAATAACAATGTAACTATGAAGTTGGACACTAGATCTTTATGTTTCAGATAAATGTGTAACTATATTTAAAAACACAAAACTAAAACATAAAAAAAATATAAACGTTCCCTCACCATCATCTGGAATGTCCAATTCAAGCTTCCTGTCCCACTCCAAGCAGTGCGAAGTTAATTTCTCAGTTTCTGACTGAAGAATATTTCTAAAATTATGATATACATTTGTTTTACAAATGTTTCTCATACTAATATCTAAGTATTTGCATTATGACACACATAACATTAGAAAGGTGTAAAAGATAGGCATGATGTTAATTTTTCAGCGTTGATGCTGATTTTATGAATTGTGATACATTAAATCCATAAATACAAGTTGATACCCTATGTCCATCTTTCTACACCTAGAACTTATGCAAATGGGTTAGTGCCAAGAGCCCACTTTTCACACTACACTATTATTTCCAACTTCTTCTGTTCTTATTTTTCAGAGACTTCACAGAAATAATCAGATGTTCTTTATCTCTGTTATTAGTTCTCTGTTATTGCCCATGGAATGAAGACCAACTCAACTCTCAAGAGTAAGCTGAAGCCAAACACTGTAAGTATGGAATTACAGTTATAAGGCCCTACAGGTTCTCTGTAATTAGTAGGCTTTGCTTGCCACTCCAAAGGCAGTGGTTCTCAACAGGGGTCAATTTTGTATCCACCTCCTCCCCCACCCCGCCCTCCCCGGACATATTTGACACTGTCTAGAGGCATTTTTGTCATGAACTGGAGGGGCACTACTGGCCAAGGATGTTACCAAACAATCTGGAATGCAGAAGATGGTCCCCATGAGAATTATCTAGTCTAAAATGTCAATAGTGCCAAGGTTAAGAAACTGGTCTAAGGTGATTGTAATCTGTTTCTTTATAAAAAGCATCCTAGCAGGAGAAACTGAGGATAGTTTTTGTTTCCTAGAAGAAAAATTTAGCTGTTTATATCTAATAGCATGACAGAGAATGACTTAATTTATGAGAAAGGAGACCTGACTTAGATCTGATGTTATTAAGTTGGGTAAATTGCTCATTGTCTCAATGTCTCACAGTTGAAAACACAACGGATTAGCTAAATCTCTAAAATTCATTACAGTTCTAAAATCTCAAGCTCTAAAAATAATTGAAGTGGCTTTCAAACACATAAAAAGAAACTTGTTAATAATAGAATAAATAAGCATTAAAACTGCAGCAAGATAGTATCTTACCTACTTATCTACTTGATTGGCAAAGCTCAAAAAATTGTTAATCTTATGTTGAAAAAGGTATGAGAATGTCCTTGCTGCATTTACTCAAGAAAAACAGCATTGGGGTGCCTGGGTGGCTCAGTCGGTTGGGCGTCCGACTTCAGCTCAGGTCATGATCTTGCACTTCATGGGTTCGAGCCCCGCATCAGGCTCTGTGCTGACAGCTCAGAGCCTGGAGCCTGCTTTGGATTCTGTGTCTCCCTCTCTCTCTGCCCCTCCCCTGCTCATGCTCTGTCTCTGTCTCAAAAATAAATAAAACACTAAAAAAAAAAAAAGAAAGAAAAGAAAAACAGCATGTACATAAGCATGTTGTGCTCATGCCTGCGTGTGGATTATAATTTGGAAAATTTGAATACTGACTGGATATTTTATGACATTAAGTAATTATTATTATTACATTAAGCACAATAAATATTACGGTTAATGTTAACATGAGTTTTCAACTTTGAAAAATACCTACAGAAATATTAATGGGTGAGGTGATATGATTATTTGGGATTTTCTTAAAACATCTTGAGTCAGAAGCATATGTAAATATGAAACAAGATTGACCCTGAGTGATGAGTACAAGGGAGTTCAGTGTACTGTTCCCTGTACTTTCATATGTTTTAAATTTTCCACAATAAAAAGTTTAAAAAAAAAAAAAAAAAAGAAGAGCATGTAATTATTTCCTGTGTGATGTGGAATGTTGGGGCCTTTCTCCAAATGCAGTCCACTAATTTGTTTCCAAGGCCTGTTAAGTGACATGGTTGAGTTTCCCCAAAAGGATGTTAATTTTCACTCTTCACAGATGGAAAAACATAATCCTACTTCATGACTTAGTAGGCCAAAGAGCTTCCTACCATCTCCCACTAACCTTCCTTTGTAAACTAAAGGTTAACTCCGTTTCTTTGTTGAGGGTGTAAACAGTATGAGAAAATAGGAATTCCCATAACTTGCTGAAAGGAATGTAAATTGAGGTTGTTATATATTTTCACATGAGAGAATTGGAATGCATACAAGGTTGTTCCTTGCAGCCTTGATTGTATTAGTAATGGACTGACCTCAGTGTAAATAATGAGCAACAGCAATTTACTATTAAGTAAATAGTGGTACATCACATACTGGATACTATATGGTCATTAAACACACACACACACACACACACACACACACACACACACACACACAAACACACACAAACAACACAAACAACATGAGTAAGCTCTTTAAGTATTAAAATGGAATGTCTCCCACAATGAACATTAAATGAAAGCAGAATAGTAAACTACTGTGTATATTAAAAAGGGGAAAAAATACATATGCTTGTCTACGTATATGTTATCTATCTCTCTGAAAGTTTTCATAAAACATAAGTAACACTGGCCTCCATGGAAGATTAACCATGGGGTTAGAAGACAGTTGAGAAAGGGCTTCTCACTTGTACCTTTTTCTACCTTTTGAACTAGGAACCACATGAATTAAAGTACCAGCTACTGAAAACATAATTAAAAAATTTTTTTCTTAATGTTTATTTACTTTTGAGAGAAAGACAGAGTGTGAGTGGGGGAAGGACAGAGAGAGAAGGAGAAACAGAATCTGAATCAGGCTCCAGGCTCTGAGCTGTGGCCACAGAGCCTAATGTGGGACTTGAACTCACAGACCATGAGATCTTGACCTGAGCCGAAGTCGGATGCTTAACTGACTGAGCCACCCAGGACGCCCCCATAATTAAAATTTAAAAGATAAATAAAAATCACTAAGAGTTTAATTCATCTATTATATAAAGGTTAAAATAGTTTAATTTGGGTGTTAAATATCTAGACATTAATGCAAACATTTTACACTAGGAACAAAATGGACAAACCTGAAATATGGCACATCATGTTGTGGCTGAGATACCTGATCTTCATTTATTTCAAGTGACGGGACTTCTTTTGTTGGGAGGCCATTTGAATTTTTAGTAGTTTCATCTTTATTTAAGACATGTTCTACAAAGAAAACACCACAGGTAAATTTCAAAGCAGCAGTTTTTCTAAAATGCCATCCCCTACAAAAGACAAAATTTTAGAATCCTTCAATTTTTTCATTGTTGAACTTTAACATTTTATTTCTGCTTCAATGATTTCATTTATCACATCTCCTCTCAAGTGTCTTGACATTTTCATCTCTTCAAATTTGCATTTCCCCCCTTCTCTCAGTCTGCATTCCTCATTCCAATTCTCTATCTGGATGTCTTTCCCCAGGTTTCCCATCTCTTCTGACTCTGTGTGGCTCTAAACAAATCTCTGATAAATCATAGTCCAGACGGTAAGTAACAATTTAATTAAAATACCATACCTTTATTCCAAACTGTGAGAGAACCCAAAGGACACTGCAGTTTATTTGAATCTTGATGTACTATCTTCGCAGAGGAAGTTTTACACTTTTGGGCCAGAATTTCTTTTGTTGGTTCTTGAGTCTTAGCACTAAAAGCAATAGCAAAAATACACTTTATGAAGCATGAACGCTACATATCTAATTGAAGTATTTCAAAATTACATTGCTTTTTAAAAACCTGGGATAAAATAAAAATATTTATTTTTATTTTATTTTAAATATTTATTTTTGAGAGAGCACAGCATGAGTGGGGCAGAGAGAGGGGGACAGAGGATACGAAACAGAGTCTGCAGTGATAGCAGCAAGCCCCATGTGGGCTCGAACTCACTGACCACAAACTCATGACCTGAGTTGAAATCAGACGCTCAACCTACTGAGCCACCCAAGTGCCCCGAAATATGTTTATTTTTAAAACAATAGGTCCATTCTGGAGCAGAAAAATTTAAACACCTATGTAGTGGGAATGTTCATCTTCACTAATTATAATGAGATCTAAATACTTTGAAGATCTCTTAATGGAATAAACACTTAGCAGTCTTGCTGCTGCCGGGCAGTTTCTAGTAAATCTGCCAACAGCCAGTCTGCAAAACAATCCTGTCTTTTCTTTTAAAGAGTCCAACTGATCCCTCTCCCCGCTCCACTTTGCAAGTTAATCAGTTTTTCTAAAGTGTACTCAGCAAAAGAACACAAACCAAAGCCCATGTCTGAGCTACAGTATTATAGCAACTTCTTTTTTTTTTTAAATGTTTATTTTTGACAGAGAGAGAGAGAGAGAGAGAGAGAGCGCGCACATGAGCATGGGAGGGGCAGAGAGAGAGGGAGACACAGAATCTGAAGCAGGCTCCAGGCTCCAAGCTGTCAGCACAGCCTGATGCAGGGCTCGAACTCACAAACCACAAGATCATGACCCGAGCTGAAGTCAGACACTTAACTGACTGAGCCACTCAGGTACCCCGGCAACTTCTTCTAAAAATTTATTTCCAAGCATTATAACAAAGTCACTTATTAAAAGCAATGAAACATAAATTGTACTAGGAAAATAAGGTTAATAACAATGCACAGGAAATATCAAAACTGTCAAATAGATTATTGTAGCGTTCTGAAGAATTTTTTAACCAAATTTTAATGAGTTATAATTAAATTAACTAAATAATAACTTTTAAAAAGCACAGGCCAAATCTAAGAAAGGCATTTGTTACCATCTTAGCAAGGAATTCATTATTAACATTACATTCTTACATTTCTGTTTCTAAAGGGGTCCAGGTATAACTGGGTGTCAAGAAAGCATTGGCACTTCTGGGAGTCATAGGTGTTACTTGATAGGTCCTCAGACCATCCAATGGCTGAAACGTAAAATCTTGAGGGGCGAAGGAATTCTTTCCTTTCATTTTTGCAGTATTTGTCTTAGGTAAGTTTTCCAGTTTTGATAAGACTCCATCTGGATCCATTCCATTTGTTGTACTGGCTTGTGAATCCAAAGTATTTTCTTCACTATCAAGTTTAAAAGAAATGACCTAGTTGTAAGTAAACAGAATAGAGTGAGAATTGCTCTTCTGGGATATATTTGACCAATTTTTACAGGCTGAAAATGTGACAGTTGAGATCTATGTCCCACATACATAATTTAAGAGACGACAAAACAAATACAATGAAATGTATATAAGGAATCAGAAGACCAACTATACTAAACCAATGCTAAGATCCAGAAAGAGGGAGAACCAATCCTCATTATAGGAATAAATAATAGGTTTTAGGTATTACAACGAATTAAAATATATGAAAACTAAAATGGAAAAATTACTCACCTAACAAATACAGATCTCTTTTTACTTTGATTATGATGATAATTACAATAGCTTGAGAATCAGAAATCCAACGTTTATGAGATGACTACTACTGTCAAGCACCAAATCATTTCTGTAAATAACCTTGATTATAAATAACCTTGTCACATGAGCAAAATTATTTTTTAACATTACACAATAAGATGAACCATATAAAATGTGAAGTATATTTTATTTTTCAAGTCAATGTAATTATTTGGTTTTTTTAATAGAGATATAATTGACATGTAACATTGTATTAGTTTCAAGTGTATAACATGATTCAGTATTTGTATATATTGTGAAATGATCACCACAGTAAGTCTAGTTAACATGTATCACTATAGTTACAGAATTTTTTTGGTGATGAGAACTTTTAAGATCTACTCTAAGCAACTTTCAAATATGCAATACAATATTATTAACTATAGTCATCATGTGATATATCCCCAGGACTTATTTCAACCTGGACAAGAATTTAAGGGTGATACTATCTCTGAGGCCAACATGGAAGTGAAAGTAAAAACCTAGTGATAATCCTTAAAGAGGAAATCAATCTTAAGGGAAGAACATGAGGTCCAGCTGCTTACTCGTGAAGATTCACCCTATACTGTCTTCCTGGAGGATCCAGATTTGATTTTTTAGTAAAATCTAGCCACGTTTTTTACAGCTTGGCAAAACTTTTATTTTTAAGGTTAAGGAATTATAATGTGGCTTATAAACCAAGGAACTGGGCCCTCAAATTGGTGAATCTTTTTTGAAGACTCTACTAGACTCTATGCTAGATGCTATCAGAAATGTTAGGTTATTTAATTCTTAAAACTACTCCAAGTAAGTATTGCATGTTAGAGATGGGAAAACAAATTCATAACTTGTCCAAAGTTATCTAGCTAATTGGAAGCAGAGACAATATTCAAACTCACACCTAAATGAATCCAAAGTCAATACATTTCACCCTACTACATCTTATCACTTAGTCAATTCTCATGTGAAGGTTTCTGTCAACTAATGTTATTGTATTTCTCTATCTCCTGTTAACCAAATTATCCTTTCTCTAGCTATAAAGCTCTCAGGATATAATACCTGAAAAACAACAACAATATATCCTCTTCATGCTTCTTTATGGTTCAAGATGTTTTAACACACATGTAGGTTAATTCTCTTGAAGCAGCTCTGTATGCTTAATTTCAGCTTTATGCAAGTGGCAATGAGATTTTCAAAGTATCTTGGAATAAACAGATGTTTATACTTTACCTTTTCAGGTTTTGTTTCTATATTTTTGGCAGGTCTTCCTTGATTTGGTGCCTTTCTCTCTATTTCATGATCTAAAATAAAAGTGAAATAAAACAACCATTTTGATTTGATAGAAAATGCTACTTTAAAAGCACTAGGTAATTTGGAAAAGGAAAAAGAGGCAGCAATAGGAATATATATCTTAAAGGATTTTTTGATTAAGTCATATTATAAAATGAGATAAAAACAGATGAAATTTCCTGCCAAGTAAAGGCCATCTGTTTTCAAAACCAAGTGTTAAGGTATTTTACTTTACCTTTTGCCTCTGAATATCAAGTACATATTTATTATAGAAAATTAGGAAAATAAAGAAAAGCACAAACACAACAAAATTAAAAATAACCTACGAATACATTACTCAGTAACAATCATTAGTGTCACTTTAGTGTATGTTTTTCCAGTTTTATCCTACATTCACATATTCACATACATATTTTAGGATTGTGATCATAGTGCTCAGAATCTGACCTGTTTTTCTTTGCCAACTCAATATATCATGTTCTTTCACAACACTGTCCTTAAATATTTACATTGTATTCCACCAAATGGATGGGCTGTAATTTATTTGGGCCATTAAATGTTCACTTTGAAGCACTGCTTACACCAATTCAGGTACTTCCACCTTTGAGTACCCACAGAATGCTACCTGGATGCTGAGGCATCGAACCTACCTTTAGGAACTGGAATCTCCTATTTCCTCCTCTCCTACCCAGAGAAGTACATGATGATTTTTAAAATTGAACACAAAAAACCTCAAAGACCAAAACACTCTAGATCATTCTTACCATTAGCTCTTGTGACTGGCTTTCTTGTTGTAGTAGATGAGACTGTTCTGGCATTCTGCTTTGCTGCTTGAGTGGCTGATCGAGTCATTCTCACCGATGTGGTCGTTACAGGCTGTACGGCTGTGGGAAAAAATAATCAAATCAAACGCTTTTTGTAATCATTAAATTACTGTTGTGGCAACATCAGAGCTTATAGTAACTGCTAAATTCCCACCTTTTCTCTCTTTGTCCAACACTTTTCTTTCAGAAGTTTGTCTTTGACCAGGTCGAATTGCTCGAACATCACTCCCATTATCAATCTATTTAAAAGATTAAGGTGCTATGTGATTTAATTGCATAATGAATCAAATCACCACATTTTTTCCCGAGGGGTTTCCAAGTTATTTTATCAATCCAACCGTAGAGACACCCCCCCCCCCCATCTCTGCCACCCTCACTTTCTTCTGAAATGTTGTGGAGTGAGAAGAGAAGGATTGAGCAGACCCACTCCCTGAGGAGCCACTTCCAAAAGGTGGAAATAGGTGGGGGGAAGACATCACAAAAATAGCAACAGATAAAAGAGGGGCAACAGAAGCACAAGCACAACAGAAAGCCAAGGCAGTGGCGGATGGGGGGAGGAATATGGGATGCTTCAGGAACGTGTGTGTCATCCTTGCACAGGGGCCATGCTAATCTTCTCTGTATCGTTCCAATTTTAGTGTATGTGCGGCTGAAGCAAGCACTCAGTTGCCACATTTTTTATCTATCAATTGACCCCCTCAGCTGAAATCTTACTATTATAAAATGACCTGGCAAAAAAAAAAAAAAAATCACTTCTCCAAATAAAATGAGATGAAGAAAAATGTTTTCCATGATATAGACTTCTTTATAGGCCTTTTTAGAATCCTAGACTTTAGAAAATGCTAATAACCTAAGCTATGAAAAATAGCTGACTATAATCTTCTGAGAATCCTTAAATAGGCTAGGCATGTTTTCACTTCAAGACCTTGAATTATGTCTAGAAAATTCTTCTCCTGGATAGAAAGCTCTTTCCCATAGTTCACTCTTCCATTCCTTATAAGACTTCAGTCAAAATGCCACCATGTCAGCGAGGCCCTGCTTGACTGCCCCAATCAAAATTCTGCCTGACACCCACTCCAGTACTCCCCTTCTCCCTTCACTTTTTATCCCCTCCATAATACTGATGACCATCTGACATACTATATACCTATTTTTTTACTGCCTAGTTCACATGTAAGCTCAATGAAAACAAGAAATTTTATTTTGTTCACTACTATGCCCTAGAGACTAGAGAAACATGGTAGTGACTCAAACATTCCTGAATACATGAAATTCAGCTTCCTCACCTGATGAAGAGGCATATTATTTCCCTCCTTGCCCACTTCACTTTATTTTAGCAATCTTCCTAGTAACTTTATCCATAATCGTGTTTTGAAGACCCATAAGTTTATCATACCCACCCTATATGCTTTATATCCCTATCTACATTTGGTGATGATGTGGAATGCATAACAGAAGCCCAGTAAACAAAAGAGTGTGACACAAAGTTTGGCACACATCTAATAAGGGATGTTGGACACAGATATTTTAAGTATTTCCTTAGTAACCAGCCAAGATGGCTTTATGTCACCAAAGCACTAATACTGATTTTTGTACTATTAACTCTAGCAAATCAATCACTACACTTAAAGGTGATAATAGACAGGAGTGCCTGGGTGGCTTGGTTGGTTGAGTGTCCGACTTTGGTTCAAGATCATGATCTCACAGTTCGTAATTTCGAGCCCCATGTAGGGCTCTGTGCTGACAGCTCAGAGCCCAGAGCCTGCTTTGGATTCTGTGTTTCCTCTCTCTGCCCCTCCCCTGCTTGCATTTAATAAAACATTAAAAAAAAAAACTAAAAGAAAAAGAAAAAAGTGATATTAGATAAAAAAAATGGATTTACTTACTCTGAGAAAAAAGTACAATTTGTCATCTGAGTAACAATTATCTACTAACAATCAACTATACCTTAGTCTGCTCCATTTGGTCTTTGGCCTTTGATCTTGTAATCCGTACAGAAGATGGAACAGCCTTAAAACAGTCAAAGAAAATAAAGTTAAAAAGTGAACCGGCAAAATTTAATTTCATGTCTCTTTACAAAACAAAGTTTCCATTTTAAGGTTAAATTTTAACTTTAATCATTTATGGCAAAAAGATACTTGCCAACTTTAATTCCTACTTTTTCTGGTTCTGGCTTGACTTAAATTACATTTAAGTTAATCACTTCAAAACTTATATTTCTCAGTGAGCTGAAAGAACAAATTTCAAGCCATATTTTCCAGGTATTTGAATCCTCATTAATATGATTAGTTGGACATATTTAGAAGGGGTAAATGAACAGACGTAAGTATTAGGATTTTTTGTTTGCTGTTTCATGAAAAGATACCATAGAGCTTACTCTAATAGCTTTAACAGTTTGTCTTCAAGTCTCATGATTATGCATTTCTCCATTGTCAATAAGAAAAATGAGACCTAATCACAAAATGTGGGAAAAAAATCTAGCATGAGAAAGACTGACTAAATTCTCCCCTAGATGAGAAGTCATTTTCTTCTCTAATCTCAGTGAAAATCTAGTGCTAAAGAAATTAGGCTTTTCTCTAGATTGCAAGGAGAAGAGAATTCAACAATGGCTATCTAAATAAAAAAAACAATTATTGGCGAGTCTTATTGTTTAGCACCATGATGGGTCTCCTCTTGTTCCCCCTACATACATACATACGTACATATATATATATATATATATATATATATACATATATACACATATATATGTATATGTACATATATATATATGTATATGTACATATATATAATTTTTTAAGTGTTTAATTCTAGCAGAGTTAACATACAGTGTTATATTAGTTTCAGGTGTATAATATAGTGATTCAATAATTTGATACACCACCCAGTGATCATCACAAGTGACTCCTTAATCCCCATCACCTATTTCACCCATCCCCCTCCCCTCTGATAACCATCAGTTTGTTCTCTATAGTTAAGAGTCTGTATCTTGGTTTAGTCTTTTTTTTCCCCTATATTTGTTTCCCCTACATATATTTTTAACATTTTTAATGGCTGTCTATAGCTTAGACCAATGATTGGTATCCTACATATCTCAAAAAGCCAGCTTAAATCTAACCCCTTCTGAGGTCTTCTTTGACATTCCTCCAAACCTGAATAATCTCTCCCTCCTCTAATATACAGAATATATTTATATCTTTTCAATTTGAACTCTATTAACTTTGGTCTCTTCCACCTTATTCTATCTAAGGTCATATACAGATAATAATCATAGATCGGTTAAAAAAAAAAAATCAATGGAATGCACGAAGCCCAGAAAAATAGGCAATGTCTTATTTAATTCTTATCTAAATCAGGAATGAGTATACAGTTTGAGATCTTCTATACATATCTTTCAAACAGCAAATCACAAGTGACTATCTAATTTATAAATCCCACTGCTCCTGTTCAAACTTTATTCTTCTTGACTCATTGACCATTTTCTTTAGATCCCACCTCCTTGAGCTTCTATCCCCCTTCAGTGCTCCAGCTACTCAGACCAGTCCTTCTCAGCCTATCATTGGAAACTGACTTCTGCCCACTTGTTTTTGCTATCTCAAAAACCTATAGCAACATCAAGAGACCTGACTTTCATCTTCTGAGTTACTATTAGGTCATTCCTACCTCATGTCAACTAAATGAATAAAGAGAGTAAGGGGAAATGGTTATTTTAGTTATTTAAGCTCTTACAGATAATTCCAGTTAAAAGGAACTATTCCCTTATATCAAATTAGGATAGTAAATTTACCTTTTTTGGCTCTGTACTCTGGTTTGATAACAGAAAACAAGGCATATCGGGTCTATAAAGGCCTACTTTAAATACTCCTCGTTTAGCTTTCTCTCTCTGCTCTTTCAATTTCTGAAGTTGCTTTTCTTCTTTGTATTTCTGGAGCATTTGCTTTCGTTGATCACCTAGAGCAGTTTTCGTTGACCCTAGACAGAAGAAACCCACAGTATATAAAACATTTCAGATAAAAAGTTAGGCAAATGTCTGAGTTCTAACTTCAACTTTGTTAAGAAATGCTTTTAGTAACTTTTGTTCATTTCTTGGAACTCTAACCACAAGTTATTTCAACCTCTATTCTTTTAAAAATTCCTATTTCTTTTGCTTTTGCTTGTTCAAATATCTATTAACTGCTTGCTACATATTGGGTGTTTATTACTTCACTTTTGAATTAATGAACTCATTTGATAGCCAACCTCCAAGCTAACCCCAAGGATTCTCACCTTCTGATAATGATGTCCATGTGTCCTATGCCTTTCCACACTGAATAGGGCTGACTTGGATAACCAACAAAGTACAGTGAAATGATGGAGTGTGACTCCCAAGACTAAGTCATTAATGACACTGCTGTTTGCCTTGCTTTATTTTGGATCACTTGCTCTGGAGGAAGCCAGCAGCCTTGCGGAATCTTAAAGAGACTCGAGTAGCCCTATGGAGGTGTCTACATGACAAAGTTCTAAGGCCTCCTGCAAAAGCCAGCATCAACTTGCCAGTCATGTGGGTGAGTTATCTGGGGAGCAGATCCCTCTAGTCTCAGTCAAGCATGTAGATACATCCCCAGATGACATCTTGACTGCAACCTCCAGAACCACCTGCTTAAGCTGCACCCAAATTCCTGAGCCACAAACATTGTGTGAAATAATAAATGTTTATTGTTTTAAGACACTAAGTGTTGGGTTAACTCAGACCCCAATATTAGGGCTACGTGTCAGTTTCTTTAGTTCAACTTGGGTTTCCACCTACATACTCTGTTTGTTTTAACTGGTTTGGGAAATATAAGGGGCTATGTGCAAGACAGTCTTAGGCAGAGAATTTCTGCCCTTGAGAAGCTCATAGTATATTGGAGAAATAAACAGTTTCAGTCTGGTTTAGCATGAAATAAATAAGAGACTGCACACAATAGAGAATTAGTATAAACCTCCCCCCCTGGGGAGATCAGGAAAGGTTCCTGAGAAAAGAGAATACCTGAAAAAGGTTCTGAAGAATGAGCATATGTTTGTCCGCTGGGTAAGGGCTAAAAGTAATTCAGAAAGGGGCTCAGTCGGTTGGGTGTCTAACAGTTTTGTGAGTTTGAGCCCCACATCGGGCTCTGTGCTGACAGCTCAGAGCCTGGAGCCTGCTTTGGATTCTGTGCCTATTTCTCTGCCCCACCCCTACTTGTGCTCTTGTCTGTCTCTCAAAAATGAATAAATGTTAGGGGCGCCTAGGTGGCTCAGTCTGTTGAACGTCTGACTACGGCTCAGGTCATGATCTCACGGTCTGTGGGTTCGAGCCCCGCGTCGGGCTCTGTGCTGTCAGCATGGAGCCTGGAGCCTGCTTCGGATTCTGTGTCTCCCTCTCTCTCTGCCCCTCCCCAGCTCATGCTCTGTCTCTCTCTGTGTCAAAAATAAATAAACATTAAAAAAGAAAATTTTAAAAAAATGAATAAATGTTAAAAAAATTTTTTTTTAATAATTCAGGTGGATAACTGCACAGCTAAGCAAATTTACTAAAAAAAAAGAAGTATTTTAAATGGGTATTTAAATGTATTTAAAATGGGTAGGTTTTTTTATGCTATGTAAATTATACCTCAATAAAGTTGTTCAAAATAATAGTAAGAAGAAGAAGCCAGAGGACAGAATATGCAAAAGCACACATGATGAAATGGTTAGTCAACAAAACCTCTGTATTCTCAACTTCTTCTCTAAAAGTTTCTTTCTTCTCTTGATCAAACTGAAACCTGGCTCCCCGCTGAAGACAGCTTCCCCAGTTGTCCTTTCACGTGGTTGACTTTTTTCTCTCACCCTGGTGGTATCACTGAGGTGTCCTCATTGTTGCTTCCCAATGATTTCCTCCTCCTCACCAAAAGATCCCACTGGATCATACTATCCAGTACCCCAGTTTGTCATCTATAGGCCCTCCAGGCTTCCTCTCATTCATTAAAGGCTCTAGCTCCTAGCTCACTGTCACTGTCTCCATCATAAACGATCCCTGTATAAATCTTGATGACGTCTCCAATAGCCTGGCTTCTCAATTCTTAGGCTTGCTTTTCTCCAGTGATCGCCCGGTGGTCACATCCATACAGGTATTTCAACCTTTCTCATGTCATGACACACATAACAAGTAACATTTACACACCACGCTGGAGCAAACAAAGAAACTGCTTATGACCAAACACAACCAGCCTAAGAAAGGGTCTGCCCAACCCAGGGCCTTCCAGAAACATCAATATTTTGTCACTCCTGTATTCATTCGTGTGACAATTGGCACCCTACTTCTTATGCCATTGTCTTATTGAAAAAAGCTAGTCAGCTGTCCTACAGAATGTCCTGCACTGTGTATTTGCTTGCTTTCTCATGTTTTTTTACACATTCCTCTAGCCTTCGTGTTTTCTATAAACTGGAAATTAAATATAAGGTGTTTGTTGTTGCTTTTTTTTTTTTTTTTTTTTTTAGTTTATTTATTTAGAGAGAGAGAGAGTGTGAAGGAGGGGCAGAGAGAGAGGAAGAGAGAGAGAATCCCAAGCAGGCTCCACATCATCAGCACAGAGCCCAATGTGGGGCTCGGGCCCACAAACCACAGGATCATGACCTGAGCTGAAATTAAGAGTCAGACACTTAATGGGGTGCCTGGGTGGCGCAGTTGGTTAAGCGGCCAACTTCAGCCAGGTCACGATCTCGCGGTCCGGGAGTTCGAGCCCTGCGTCAGGCTCTGGGCTGATGGCTCAGAGCCTGGAGCCTGTTTCCGATTCTGTGTCTCCCTCTCTCTCTGCCCTTCCCCGTTCATGCTCTGTCTCTCTCTGTCCCAAAAATAAATAAACGTTGGAAAAAAAAAAATTAAAAAAAAAAAAAAAAGAGTCAGACACTTAACCGACTGAGTCACCCAGGCAACTCCTCTAAGGTTTTGATTAGATTCAAGTGAAACTTTTAGGGCAAGAATATGTCCTGAATGGTGCCGCCCTTCTCTGAACCCACTCCAATCTGGCTTTCACTCCATCAAAACT
Organism: Prionailurus bengalensis; assembly: GCF_016509475.1. Lineage (NCBI taxonomy): Eukaryota > Metazoa > Chordata > Mammalia > Carnivora > Felidae > Prionailurus > Prionailurus bengalensis. The sequence goes on from NC_057355.1 coordinate 103,174,056, forward strand.
CCCCATCAAGATTAGTGACCTCTCATAATAGCAAAGTTCGAAATCTCATGTCCACTATTGTTTCACCTAACAAGCAGCACTGACATAGTCTCCTTGATGTGCTCGTTTCACTTGGTTTCCAGAATACTACACTCTTCTTGTTGTCCTCCTGCTCTACTTTGCATTGCTCTCCAGTTCTGTGCCAGTTTCCCCTTGTGTCCTCACCCTCTAAATGTTGGAGTGCTGACCCCTCTTCTCTCCTTTTTCCATACCCAAACTCTGGATAATCACATCCAGTCTAACGTCTCCCAACACGGAATATCAGTTGACAATTCCTGAATTTATATCTCAGTGCAGACTTCTCCCCTGAATTCATCTTATATGCAACTACCTTTTCATCATGTCCACTTACATGTCTAATAACTTTCTCCAATTGGACATGTCCCAAACTGAACTCTTAACCTTATCATTCCCCCCACCCTAAAACTGTTCCTCCCTCGGTCTTTTACAATTTAGTAAATGGCCACTCCATACTTTCAGGTGCTCAAGCCAAAAACCTTGGAATCAATCTTTCTTTATCAACCCTACATCCAATCCATTAGAAAATTCTATTGGTTCAACTTTCTAAGTCTATCCAGAATGCAACCACCAATCTATAATGCTACCACTTTGATCAGGCATCACCTCTCAACTAAATTATTGCAATGGTGTCCTACTTCGTTTTCCTGAGGCTATGCTTGCCAGCCTACAATCTATTATCGACACAGCAGCCAAAGCAATGCTTTTGAAACATAAACCAGATTTATATAAACACTCATTAAGCCATTAATGGCTTCTCATTTCACCCAGAGTAAAAGCCAAAGTCCCTATGGTGTCCCCTCAGGGCTCCATAGGGATGGGAGTTACCCCTTATTCATTCTTCTCTAGCCATGCTAGCACACTTGCTTTCTCTGCAACACACTCACTCACTGCTAACTCTAGGCCTTTGCAGATGGAAAATAAACCAAAGACATTTTAATAGTATTCTGACAGGGTTAGACTTTGATTTGAGATCTGAGTCAAGGAATGGAGCATATGAGGGAGCGAGAGTAGAGGCAAGGAGATGACTTAAGAGGCATAACATCACTGCTTCTCAGACCAAAAATTGTCCTTAGAAAGCCATCTTCTATCATTCTATGACCCAATTTTCATTTCCTTCCAACTCCTAAGAGATGTTCTTTATTTTCTCCCCTTCAACTACCAGCCCATTTCCTCAGATCAGTTCTTCTCAAAAATAAAAACAAAACCCTATAACACTTTTGTCCAACTCTTTTCTCTTACTTGCCTTTGGAATCACAAAAATGATAAATCCAGAAAAACCCTTTTAGCCCAACCCTCTCTTTTGCAGAATCAACTAAGCTCGAATATGTAGAGTATCTTATAAGTGCCACATATTACACTGCTCCTGGAAAATCTTTAAATGAAGCAGTGTGAACAGTTAAACAACTTGGCATCTCATTTCCTTCTCTACAAAACTTCTCAAAAGACTTTATGTCTTTCTGTCATTTCTTCAGCATTTATCCCTGCTTTACTTCACTGTCATTCGGCTTCTGGGGCCTGCTATATAAATGCAACTAAATAGGAGTCCAGTGACTCCTTGCCTCCTAAGACACTTTATTTTTATTATTTTTATCTTTTGTTGAGATCATTCCTTTCTTCTTTAATTGGTTTTTTCCTTCCTAGTGACCCCAAGCCCTTTTGGCAAACTGCAAGGGCAAATTCTTTGCTCTTCTGAGAAATGTTCCCATTGGTAAAGTATCCTTATTTCATGGATTCTTTAATCACTTCTTTAAGTTTATTTATTTATTTTGAGAGTGTGTGTGCATGTGAGCAGGGGAGGGGCAGAGAGAGAGGGAGAGAGAATCCCGAGCAGGCTCCGCGGGGCTTGAACTCACAAACTGTTGAGATCATGACCTGAGCCAAAATCAAGAGTCTGACGCATAACCGACTGAACTACCCAGGAGCCCCAGTTCTATTTTTAATGTCCCATATCAATTTATCTTGTCAATAGTTACCTTACCAAGCTCCAAAAGTAAGAATTAAAAAAAAAAAAAAAAAAAAGTAAGAATTTTAGGATTCCTATAAGGCAATATAATACAGTATTATAATACTCCATAGGTGAATGGTTTTAGCCTAGCCAGGGGCATTCACAGCCTTTACCTTAAACAGACAGTATTACCAAATTACTTAGAATGGTGTTTCAAAACTCCATTGCTGTGGTCAGCATTTTTTTAACCTCAGGTATTAAACCAAATTATTTTCACTCTTCAAAGCATTTAAAGTTACAATAGACCTTTACTTACTTGGCTTGACACTGGCCTTTTCTGGAACAAGATTTTGACATGTCTCATCTAATTCAAGAAGAACTCTACTTTCCAAGGTTGGAATGTTGACATCTTTCAAACCGAAGTGCCTATTTCGTTCATATTCCTTATGTCTGTTTTCTTTTTGAGACAGTGATTTCCTATGAGCAATTTTAGTTCTAATCATGTCGATACTTAAATCCTTTCTGTGTCGACTGGCAAAATGTGATGAAGACATCCTATCAAAGAGAGAGAACAACTTCCATGGATTTTCACTTTAGTATTTTAAAAAATTAAGATTTCAGTTCACCCCCTGTCCTGCCCCAGAGCCTTTGAAAATAAAAATAAGATACAAAATGGAATAAGTATGTGGCATTGAAGAGAGGGAAGGAGGTTGTTGAAAGATAAAAAACACCAACTTATTTTGGAGTTCTAAATAGGAACTTGCTTGACAGATGAAGTGAGGCCCAGGAAGCTACAGTCCAGTATATAAACCAGAGGCATTAGGAAGTTCAAAGAGTTATAAGCACACTACACTATTCAACAAGATTAAGAGAGTCTGCTGGAAAACTCCAGTTAAAGGGAAAATCTGCATGAGAAATGTACCAATTAAAATGTTAATGCATTTAAAGCAATCAACAGAGTTTAAAAATGAGAATGCATCTGACCTGGGTGCCAAAAGATTCCTCTTTAAGGGCCCAGGGGAAGTGATAAAGGACTGTGGTTTTCTTTCTTCCTAAGTAAACCCTAAACCCACAGTGGGGCTTGAACTCCTGATCCCGAGATCAAGAGTTGCAGGCTCTACCAACTGAGCCAGCCAGGCAACCCAGGATTGTGTTTTTCATCATAAATCCTCCTTGGAGTGCCAGACTGGCTCAGTCGGTGGATCCCGTGCCTCTTAATCTCGGGGTTGTAGTTCGAGTCCCGCACTAGGTGCAGAGATTACTTTAAAATAAAACTAAAAAAACAAACAAACAAACCCTCCTCTACTATTTGATTTGCCCTCTCCTGCCACGTATTAGTTATTTTAAAATACAGCATAGCACTACACACAGCAGAGACAGAAAAGTAGGGGGGAGAGGGGAAAAGAACACTAAAGGCATATTTAATAATTACCTAAATCCTAAAAGGTAGTATTATCGTCAATATACAGATGAGGTAAATTAACTGCCGCGTCAACTGGAGCTGGCATCCCAGGTCAGGCAGCCTGGTTTCTCATACGTCTAAGCGCTGTTCTTTGACTTACTGGAGTTTCTTTCAGCTTGAAAGTCTAGAAATGCCTTAGTCTTGCTTGCCTACAGGTTCTCAACCGGGGTTTTTTTCGGTTGTCACGGGATCTGAGAAGCGCTACTGGAATTTAAAGTCGGGGCCAACAATACTCAGCAATACCTACTAAGTACTGTCCCGCCCCAAAGGCTAATTACGCTCCGGTGGTGAAACGCTGGCTACTACACAGGTTTACTCTCTTGGAGGCCTGCGTCATCAGCTACGGGAAGGATGTGTAATACGGTGCTAGGAGACTCCCCTGAACTGTGTCCAGTCCACAGCCGCGGTCCCCCCACCCTTCCAGACCTACAACGAAGCAGGCCAGCGCCCTCCCTCCAGCTCCCCAGCACCCTCCTACCTGAGGCAGGTTCTGGCGTAAAACCTCAATCGAACTAAAAGTAAAGGAACCCTCCGGGTCTGAAATACCACTGCCGCCTCCGAAGCAGGAACGCCTACCACCCAGACCTCCGCAAAATTCAAACATCCCGCAGAAAGCTTCTGATTGGAGGGGTTTTAACCAACACTTCCGGAGAAGTGCCCGCCCCTTCCCCTCGACGAGGCTTGCGATTGGTTCGCTCCTTGCGACATTTGAATTGATTGAAAGGTGAGCTGATGGTTCAAAGAATGGGTGTGAGGCGAGTCAATGGGCGGGTCTGCAATTGGTGAGGAGAGGAGTAATCCGGAGGCTGGGACTGGGCGTCGCAACGCGAGTAACCAGCGGAGGTGGTAACCCTGCGCCGGACAGGTCCACGTTGCTCCCAGGGTCCTCGGGCATCCAAGGAAGGACAGTGGCACTCGGAGGAGAAGGGGCTTAGAGTTTGCAGGGCTTTTTAATGTCCCTATTTGTCCCTAATGTCACAAATGTCCCTAATGTCACAAAAATCCAGCAGAGTTTATTGGAATGTTTTCCTCAACGTTTCGAAGGAAGGACTTAACAAATTTCTGCTAACGTTGTTTAGTGTCTTTTCAAGGTTGCCAGTCTCTTTTATACCCCCCCCCTTTTTTGAAGTGAGATTTAAATACAGTGGAAAACGTAGTTTTTTAAGTGTAGCCTGGATGAGTTCTGCTAAATATAAACAGCTGTGTAAACACCACCCAAGCGTTCTTTCAAAAGCCAGATTCAAATCTCTCACCTTTTAGACAACCACTCTGATTTCTAACATCATAAAAACAAAGGTGGTAGGTACTTTCAGATCTGCCTTCTTCCCCACATTTTTAAGATCCATCCCTACTGTTGTGTGAATCAGCATTTAGTTGTTTTTATTGCTAAAAAGTATTCCATTGTATACAATCAAGTCTTGTACAGCATGAGTTTGAACTGCGTGGGTCCACTTATATATAGATTTTTTATTTATTAAATATGGTACAGTGCTGTAAATGTATTTTCTCTTCCTTCCATAACATTTTATTTTCTCTAGCTTACTTTTTTGTAAGAATATAGTACATAATACCTATAAAAAAGATGTTAGGGGCGCCTGGGTGGCTCAGTCAGTTGAGCCTGGGACTCTTGATTTTGGCTCGGGTCATGATCCCAGGGTCATGTGATTGAGCTTTGTGTGGGGCTCCATGCTGAGTATGAAGCCTGCTTATGATTCTCTCCCCCTCTGCGCCTCTCCCCTGATCACTCACTCTCGCTCTAAAAAATCCACAACATATATATGTATATATACACATGTATATGTATAGACATGTATATATATATGTATATATATATACATGTATATAGTAAAATATGTTAAATCAACTGTTTATGTTATTGGTAAGCATCAGCAGTAAGCTATTAGTAAAGTTTTGTGAGAGTTAGAAGTTGTACTTGGATTTTCTGTTGTGAGGGGGTTGGCACCCCCAACTCTCTGTAGTTCAAGGATCAACTGTACTTTGTTTATCCATTCAACGGCTGATGGACATTTGGATTTTTTTTCCAGTTTTTATTAATTATGAATAAAGTTGCTATAAACATTCTTAAAATTAACAAGCAGTTTTCCAAAGTGGTTGGATCATTTTACACTCCCACTAGTGATGTATAAAATTCCAGTTATTCCACATGCTTGCTAGCATTTGGAGTGATCACTGTTTAATTTTAATCCCTCTAGTGGTTGTGAAATGGTATTTAGTCTTAATTTTGTAGTTCCCCAATGTCTAATAATGATGAGCATCTTTTCATGTGCTTATTGACTATTTTTAGATCTTGTGAAATGACTTTTGCCTATATTTTTTAAATTGGGGGTTATCTTTTTAAATTTGGTTGTCTTTTTTTTTAATTTTTTGTAACGTTATTTATTTTTGAGACAGAGACAGAGCATGAACGAGGGAGGGTCAGAGAGAGAGGGAGACACAGAATCTGAAACAGGCTCCAGGCTCTGAGCGGTCAGCACAGAGCCCAATGTGGGGCTCGACCTCACGGACCACGAGATCATGACCTGAGCCGAAGTTGGATGCTTAACCAACTGAGCCACCCAGGCGCCCCAAATTTGGTTGTCTTTTAAGTATTCATTTGTAGGACTTCTATCTCTTCTGGATACAAGTCCTTTGTTATATATATGTATTTTGGGTATATTCTTCTAGGCTGTTGGTTGACTTTTTTTTTTTTAAACGTTTATTTATTTTTGAGACAGGGAGAGACAAAGCATGAACGGGGGAGGGTCAGAGAGAGGGAGACACAGAATCCGAAACAGGCTCCAGGCTCTGAGCTGTCGCACAGAGCCCAATGCGGGGCTCGAACTCACGGACCACGAGATCATGACCTGAGCCGAAGTCGGCCGCTCAACCGACTGAGCCACCCAGGCGCCCCAGTTGCCTTTTTAAAAATAGTAAACTTTTAGAATAATTTTAGATTAACAGAAAAATTACAAAAATAGTAGAGTGAGTTACCGTATGCCCCCCAATCCATTTCTCCCTGTTACATTAGTATGGTACATTTGTTACAATTAATGCAGTGATAATGATACATTATTATTAACTGAAGTACATACTTTATTCTTTGGTTTTATCCACTGATCATTTTCTGCTCCAGGATACCACATTGCATTTAGTCATCAAAAGTTGCATTATGCTCCTTAGACTATAACAGTTTCTCAGAACTTTCTTCTAAACTTGACAATTGTGAGGCGTATTAATAAGGTATTTTGTAGAATGTCCTTCAACTGGAATTTGTCTGATGTTTTCCCCATAATTAGACTGGGGTTATGGGTTCTTGGGAGGAAGACCATAGAGGTGAAGTGATATTGTCATTATATCACATCAAGAGTACATAATATCAACATGATTTATTGCTGCTAATGTTAAGCTTAATCACTTGGTTGAGGTAGTATTTGTCAGGATTCGCCAGTATAAAATTACTATTTCCCCCTTTTCCAGATTGTTCCCTTTGGAAGGAAGTAACTATGGGCAGCCCACAATTAAGAAGAACTGGGAAGTTATGTTTCATCTTATTCAGGATGGTTTACATGGGAGCTTTGTCTCTTCTCCATTATTTATTTATTCAATCATTTATATCAGGATTCATGGATATTTATTTTATACTTTAGATCATACATTAATACTACTTTATTTTTTTGCTCAATTTGTTCTAACTTTGGCCGTTGGTAGCCCTTTCAGTTTGTTCCTCTGTCATTTTCACAATCTCCATGATTGGGAGTTTATGTTGTTGTTGTTTATTTGTTTATTTTTGTCTATTCATTTTGGTACTTACTTTCTGGCTCTATAAGACGCTCTGGACATACATTGTATTTTCCCTGACCCACTACTAGGACCAGCCATTTCTCTAAAGAACCCTGGTTCCTTTTATTGGACAATGGTACCAGAAACCAAGATCTGGATATTAGGTGTGCTCCTTGCTACTGGAGAGTCTCTCAGCTGACAGAGTGAAGAAATATACCTGTTTCTATACTAAGATATATATATATATATATATATATATATATATATATATATATATACATATCTATAAATATTTCTGTATGTAACCATCTGTATCTATATTAAATTAATCCTGGGTTCATGCTGACATCTCCAACTATAATCCATTACCACATGGATCATTCTAGCATCCTCCCATTGCTTATCTGTAACCTCCCAATCCAAGAACAGAAAACTTAACTCTATTGGTTACTTTTTCATTTTATTCATAGCATCATTGGTGAGTAGAACGTTTTAAATTTGATGACGTCTAATTTGTGATTTTTTTCTTTTATTTTCAGTGCTTTGTTTCTTTAAGAAATACTTGCCTACCCCAAGGTCATGAAGTTATTCTCCTGTGTTTTCTTCCAGAAATTTGGTAGTTTTAGCTTTTATGTTTAGGTCTGTGATCTCCCTAGAATTAATTTTTGTGTGATGTCTCCAATTTTTTTCTCACCTTTCTCACTGGTCCAGCATCACATATAAATGAGACGTGTAAGTGTGGCTGTTAGTGAGAAGAGTTCCCTCTGCAAACCCTCAAGTAATTTTCTGAGTTAACTAAAACTGTAGTACTTTGGTGCATTAAGAAATATATAACAAAACATAACATACAGGAAGGACACAACATTGCATGTGCAATCTGTTTAGCAACAAGGCTGAAATTGGCAATCTTAGTGAAAATAATTTCAGCTGAAAAACTGTGGCAGGAAACCATACTGGAATGAGTTGAAGCTTCACTGGGAATTACTGAAACACAGGCAGAGAGTATAAGTGACAAATCAGCTTTTAGTGATGAAAGGACTTTGAAGATTAATGACTTGTGTTAGATCCCACAGCTAATTAAGTAGCAGAGTCAGAAAATATGGCTTATTTCAATGTTGATTTGAGAATGGAAAAGCACATAGGCTTTGGACTCAAATAGATGGGGTTTAAAATTGCAGCTTCACATTGGTCAAGTTCTCTGACTCTCCATTTCCTTATCTACCTCTTAGGAATGTTGGGAAGATTAAATAAAATAATTAGTTCCAGTTCTGCTTCCTACCAAGATGCTGACAAAGCAAAATTGCTGGCTTTCTCCTCCAAGATCAACCTCAAAGGAGCCACAGAGGAGGAAAATATGCCAAGGTACCTAGTAAACACCAAATACCAAGGAAATAGAAATTTGGGGGGCAATGTGGATCTTCCGAACTGGTGTTTATCAGAAGATGGATATAGCTTGGGGCAGAGGCAGTGGAGGATAAAATAGGAAATTATTAGAGTTTGGCTTCATTTCTCCTCTGCCATGCTCTTGGGACAAAATGAGCCTGCTCTTATATAGCAGCAAATAAATCTCTTGGAGATACCTAGAGAAAAATAAAAATAGATATTTGAAAGTGAGAAAATACATTAGAAATATTTGTTGCTGTTTAAAAACTGCTAAGAAGAAAAGAAAGGGAACATATATTCACAATAACCTAGGATGAAAGTCTCTAGATAATATCAAGATATGGAAGATGAGAGTAAAGAGAAAACAGGGATAAGAGGCTGTACTAAAATTCTCATCTAATAAGGGGCTTTTACATATGGTACTTTTGTAAAAGTAGGACACAGAAAATGGGATAAACTGAAATTACAAATTAAAATGATAGAAAAAGTTATAAATATATCAAAAATTACAGTAAGTATAAATGGAATAAACTCACCAGTCAGAAGATAGATTGGATTTTAAATATCCAAATACGTGCTCTTTGTAAGATATGTACCCAAAGCACATGGATATAGAGTGAAAAATAAAGGAATGGTATATATTATGTCAGGCAAATACTAACCAAAAAGAAAGCTGATGAACTGTTAGGGATGGATACAGTCACAGTGTCATGACAAAAGGTTCTGTTCGCCAAGGTAGAGCAATTTGAAACACGTATACATCTGATAAAATAGATTCACAATAGATGAAGTAAAAGTTTATAGAACTACAAAAAAAAACTGATAAATCCACTTTATTGTAAGTGATTCAACACACCTCTGTCATTATTGATAGACCAAACAGACAAAATATTAGCAAGGATATATGGAAGATCTGATCAAAATAATTCACAAACTTGACCAAATGAACAAGGAACAATCAGAGAATACGTATTTGTCTCAAGTACACATGGAACAGTTACAAATGATCACATACTAGGCCATGAAGAAAACTTCAACAAACTTCAAAGAATAGATATCCTATAAAGTTAGACAGAGCAAAAAGTAAACTAAAAAATTCCTGTTAAATAACTTGTTTTGGGGCACCTGACTGGCTCAGTCCATACAGCATGCAACTCTTGATTTCGGGGTTGTAAGTTTGAACCCCATATTGGGTGTAGAGGTTACTTAAAAATAGAATCTTTAGGGGCACTTGGGTGACTCAGTCAGTTGAGCATCCAACTTGGTTTCCACTCAGGTGGTGTGCGAATAGTATGGAGCCTACTTGGGATTCTCTCTCTTTCTCTCTCTCTCTCTCTCTCTCTCTGTCTCTCTCTCTGCCCCTCACTTACTCTCTCTCTTTTTCAAAATAAATAAATAAACTTAAAAAAATAAAATATTAAAAAATAACCCTTGGTTTAAGAAGAACTTATGATGGAAATTTAGAAATGCCTAAAACTAACTGGTAATGAAAACAATTCAATCAAAATTTGTAGAAGAAAGAAAAATGGGTGCTTTGAGAGAAATTTTGAGCCTTACATGCTTAGGGTAGAAAAAAAGAAAATCTCAAAATTAATAAGCTATGTGTTCCTCTTAGGAAACTAGAAAGAAAACAACAAAGCCAAAGAAAATAGAAGGAAGCAGGGGCATCTGGCCAGCTCAGAGAAACATGAGACTCTTGGTCTTGAGGTCATGAGTTTGAGCCCTATGTTGGTTGTAGAGGTTACTAAAGGAAAATAAATAAACTTAAAAGGAAAAGAGAAAATATGGGGCACCTGGGTGGCTCAGTCAGTTAAATGTCCGGCTTTGGCTCAGGTCATGATCTTTCAGTCCGTAAGTTTGAGCTTCACGTTGGGCTCTGCGCTGACAGCTCAGAGCCTGGAGCCTCCTTTGGATTCTGTATCTCTTTCTCTCTCTGCCCCTCCCTACTTACTCTCTCTCTCTTTCAAAAATAAATAAACATTAAAAAAGAAAATAGAAATAATGAAAGAAAAAGTGAAAGCAATGAAAAAGAAGGCAAAGGTACAATAAGAAAATCAACACCATTAAAAAAAATCAACATAGTTAAAACTTGATTCTTTGTAAAAATTAGCATAGATAAAACTTAATAAGATTGATTTAAAAAAGACACACAAATAATGTCATGAAGGAGAATATACAAAAGGGACTATACCAGTTATCTACTGCTGTGTAACAAATTATCCTAAAGTTTGTATCATAAAACAATATCCACTTTATTTGTTCTTGAGTCAATGGTTCAGGAATTTGGGCTAATATCAGTGGGACAGTTCACCTCTGCTTCATGTCTGTGGTTTCAGTTATATTTCTTTTTTTTTTTTTTTAATTTTTTTTTTCAACGTTTTTATTTTTATTTTGGGGACAGAGAGAGACAGAGCATGAACAGGGGAGGGGCAGAGAGAGAGGGAGACACAGAATCTGAAACAGGCTCCAGGCTCTGAGCCATCAGCCCAGAGCCTGACGCGGGGCTCGAACTCACAGACCGTGAGATCGTGACCTGGCTGAAGTCAGACGCTTAACCGACTGTGCCACCCAGGCGCCCCCAGTTATATTTCTTAAATGTTTTCCATTGCACAGAGGTAAGGGTAGAGAAGTATGGGTGGTATCTCCAGTGGTCTGAGGAAGCAGCCCAGAGTGGTGTATCACATTCTAAAGTTAGTCAAACTTTTCCTTAAAAGTCATCTTGAAGCATTTTTCTTCATAAAATGTGAAGTCCATATGGAATTTATTTTAATATTAAAGTGGTGTGTTACTCTTGAAATTTTCAGCAAATGTAGATACCCCAGGAGGAAGCCCCATAATTTTCCTGTGATTAGGTGGATGAGATGTTTATCTTTGGGCAAATGATACCTGAACCTTCGTGGTTCTGAACCTTCGTTTTCCCATATACAAATCATGGGAGTATTAATGTCTCTCTACATACACACTGGACACAGTTGTGTTGAAAGTGAAATGGAAATAATGCATGTGAGAGGTGCCTGGGTGGCTCAGTCAGTTGGGTATCTGACTCTCGATCTCAGCTCAGGTCTTGATCTCAGGGTCATGGAGTCAAGTCCACACTGGGCCCTGTGCTGGGCATGGAACCTACTTTAAAAAAAAAAAATGTATGTGAAAATGTTCTGAAAACTCTAAAGTTCTATATAGATAAAACCTGCTTTTGTTGTGAAAGTATTTTTAATTGGCAAAAAAAAAAAAAAAGAAAAGAAAGTGATGTTTATAAAATTACAATCTATTTACTCTATATTCACAAAATGAGTAGGTAGGCTCTTCTGATACAGCGTCTTTGGGAGATCTATGTTTTTTAAGAGTGGGGCACCTGGATGGCTCAGTCAGTTAAGCATCCGACTTCAGCTCAGGTCATGATCTCGCGGTCCATGGGTTCAAGACCCACGTTGGGCTCTGTGTTGACAGCTCAGAGCTTGAAGCCTGCTTGGGATTCCGTGTCTCCCTCTCTCTGCCCCTCCCCCACTCACGCTGTCTCTGTCTGTCTCTCAAAAATGATTTAATGTTAAAAAAAATTAAGAGTGATTGAGAGTAATTATTCCTTTTAACGAATTCGTAAACCATGCTAGTAGTTTCAACAAATGAGATAGGGATAGAAGGGAATAGAACATCCGGAACAAAATGAGTTGTTGGATTTATATGAAATTTTATTTATCTGTGTTCTATTTAAGCATTTCTAGGTTAAACTGCATAAATTGGCAAAGATTTCTCAGTTAGTTGAGATTTTTACCATCAGGGGGACACCATCTTCCCAGTTAAAGAAATATTATTAAGTTAATAAGTACAAGTCTGCAAATTATTGTTCTTTCTATAAACTTTAACTGTGTAACATTTATGATACATTCTAAATTAAAATAATGATGACCTCAAATCAGAATGATATCTCAGTATTAAAAATTAATGAGTCAGCAGTTTTTGTAATTTCAGAAATCCTGAAATAAAAAACTGTCAAGAAAAAGGCTTTAGAAAAGAGGTCATGGTGTCACTTAAAAATATATCAAAATTCCAAAAATAAAATAAAATAAAATAAAATAAAAAATATGTCAAAATTCCATTACTATATATTTTAGGGTAAATGAATACACATATGCAGAAGAAAGAATTCTATAAATAAATTGGTGATTTTCTTCTATGTGGCAGGAAATCATGCCAAGATCATATTGATAACAATGAATTCAGGTGTGTAAATGGGGAATTACTTTTACATAGCTGATGACACTGTAAATTAATATAATCTTTTTAGAAAGTACTTGGACAGTATGTGCTAAGAACCATAAAAACTTCAGAGCCTTTTGACCCCAAAATGCCATATCTGATGATTTATCACAACATCATATGCTTAAAGATGTTCATCAGTTTCCAGACAATGAAAAACTGTAAGCAATTTAAATGTCAACAATGGGAGAATGGTTTAGTAAACAGTCTAATATGTTTGATGGCATAACATGCAATCACTAAAAACATAACTATGAAAGCCAAACATCATAGAAAAATGCATGTGACGTAGCGTTAGTGTTAATGAAATGTACAACGCTTGTTCACTGTTGAAAAACTGGACAGGAATATAGCAAAATTATGGCCATGTTAAAGAGGAGATGGAGAAGGTTTTTTTCTTTCCTCTTTTCTTCAAAATGTTTAATAGCAAGATGCTGTTTCTTTACAATTACAAATGTGTTAAATTATTTTCACAATGTCAATCTTAAGAAAGATCAGAGACTATAAGTTTTAGACATGTTCAGTGGTTATTTGGAGGCTTGGAGAAGATAAGATCTCAATGTGTTGATATAGTTTGGAAAGTGGAGCATTTGTTCCTCCACTCCACTTGCATACTATTTTTAATGCCCTAAAAGGGTATTGATCAAATGGTAAAGAGTTGCAGTGTAGGAGTATTGATCAAGTGGTAAAGAGTGGTAGTGTAGGAGTCCTGACAGCACTGACTCCGTCTTTGGCCCTCCATCTTGTCCATGCCCTGACATGACCTCCCTCAGGCCTTTGTGTTCCAGGTCCCTGGGGGTTAATGTAAGCCCTGACTGCAAGGCCGGAAGCCTTGTTCTGATCTTCCCTAAACTGGCACACAAAAAGGTAACTATCCTGTGACCTTACCACCGTGCCCTTCCCTCTATAAACGCTGGGGATTAAGGTCAGGACTGGACAGAGAATAACTGAGTGGAGCTTGGATCATTTGTCCACTGGATTCCACCTCACCCCCATTCCAACCCCCGTCTCTAAGTTACCCTGGATGAAAGTCTAAACTGGATGGAATGGCTTGCATCATTTTTCAGTCTCAAAGTACCTTCCTGGAGACTGGAGGATACTTCTTGGAGTTTGGAGGATATTTTACTGTCCCTGCTCCACCTTCTAACAGGGAGGATGATGGGGAGGAGCTCAAAAACCCACAATTAACCAAATTGTAGCATTAATTTGTATTTATTTACCTTAAAAAAATTGGTTATAGATGGGGCACCTGGGTGGCTCAGTCAGTTAAGCATCCAACTTCGGCTCAGCTCATGATCTCATGGTTCGTGAGTTCAAGCCCCAGGTCAGGCTCTATGCGGACAGCTCAGAGCCTGAAGCCTGCTTCAGATTCTGTGTCTCCCTCTCTCTCTGCCCTCCCCTGTTCATACTCTTTCTCTCTCTCTCTCAAAAACAAACATTAAAAAATTTTTTTTAAATAAACATTAAAAAGTCAGGTATAGAACCCACCAAATTTAGATAATTGGTTATCTTGTAAGTCTTCTTGTAAAATTTAATTCAACATTCATTGAGCTAAATACTAAGTACTGTACTTAAGCATTGCACACAACATAAATGAGTAAGATACAGTTCTTGCCTTCAAATAGTTCTTCCAGTGGTGAAGAACTTGTAAACACCTTGTAACAAATCCAGAGGAACTATGGTGATCCCATGCAGCATTAATCAAGTTTTTTAGCTAAGCAATCACTTAATCAGCTAAACATCAACTGCTTAGTGAGTGTTGCTGCTAATGAATAAACTAAACTTAGTGAGATTTGAATGCACACCAATAACCTTTGAACATTGTGCTATTCTGAGTATTTTATATTTTTTAATGTCTTTTTATTTATTTTGAGAGAGAAAGAGTACATGTGTACTAGCAGTGGAGGGGCAGAGAGAGAGGGAGAGAAAATCCCAAGCAGGCTCCACGCTGGGGCTCCATCCCAAGAACCTTGAGACTATGAACTGAGCCAAAATCAAGAGTCGGTCACTTAACCGATTGAGCCACCCAGGCACCCCTATTATCAGTCCTTTAAATCAGAGTAGTTCTTAGGGGTGTCTGGGTGGCTCAGTCAGTTGAGTAGTTGAGCCTCCAACTTTGGCTCAGGTCATGATCTCATGGTTCGTGAGTTCAAGCCCCGCACTGAGCTCATTGCTGTCAGTGCCAAGCCTGCTTCAGATCTTCTGTCCCCCTCTCTCTCTGCTCCTCCCTCGCTTGTATTCTCTCAAAAATATATAAAATGTTAAAAAAATCATGGTTAGGGGCTCCTGGGTGGCTCAGTCAGTTAAGCATCTGACTTCAGCTCAGGTCATGATATCACGGTTCGTGAGTTCAAGCCCCATGTCGGGCTCTGTGCTGACAGTTCAGAGCCTAGAGCCTGCCTCGGATTCTGTGTCTCCCTCTCTCTCTGCCCCTCCCCTGCTCAGTATCTCTCCTTTAAAAATAAATAAACATTAAAAAAATTGTAAAATCATAGTTCTTTCATATTTTATAATAAACTTTTTTTTTTTTTAATGAGTACAGTCTCAATTGGATACTGGTGAACTGTCCTCCATAAAAATCTCAGAACCATTCTTCCAAGAAGAAGATTTTGCTGCTCCATGGAGCAATAGCTTTATCAATGAGGCCTTTAAAGATATTTACATTATGGGGTGCCTAGGTGGCTCAGTCAGGTAAGCAACCGACTGTTGGTTTCAGTTCAGGTCACGATCCCATGGTTCATAGGTTCAAGCTCCACATCGGATTCTGCACTTCCAGTGGGGGATTCTCTTTCTCTCTTTCAAAATAAATAAATAAATAAACTTAAAAAAATAAAATCTTTAAAAGAATTTACATTAAAAAAAGAAAGATGGGAAAGTACTATCAAAGTAATGAAAATTTTTCAAAAGCAGAATCCAGAACTATAGAGTTTTAATCCAGTTTTGGAAAACAAAATATCTATACTTAATTATAACGATTGCTCTTGGTTAATAAGCTCTTTCTATGCTGCAGTCACTGTTTTGAAAGTGCTTTACCCATTTAATCCTCACAAGAACCTTATGAGGTAGCTAGGGTTAGGAAACTGAGAAACAGAGGAGTAAGTCATTTGCCTTGAAGTAACCTCCCCCAGGTCACACAGAGAAAGTGGACAAAGAAAAAGTATTTGAAGGAAATGCCAGAATTCTAGATCCAGAGGTAATTTTCATTTTCTTCTTTGCTTACATGTTTTCCTAATTTTTCTGCAATGAGCCTAAATCAGTTTGTAATATAAAATTGTTTAAAAATAAGATATTCAAGTTTTACAGTCAATAAAATTGCTCAATAAAATAGTAAATGGAGTGCTGCAAGCCAATGTATTTCAGTGAACATGCAAAGAACATTTGTATTGACTACTTGATAGTTTCTTATAGTTTAAATGGGAACATGAAATGATGTCAGAATATTCCTTTCAGTGACCTTAAAATCCTTAGGCTTGCATTTGGAGCCCATTTCACACGCCCCCCCCCCCCCCCACCATGGGAACACATGCTATATAAAATGTAACTTTACACAAAACTTCTTCAGGGTAAATCTAATACATTTTAATATAATCCTGACCTAAAACAGAGCACTGCAGGGTCAGCAGTCTGCTACTGTAACTGGTTTTTCACTCCAAGTCCCCACTTTAAAGCCACCCTACTGGTTCATCTTAAAGGGATAGCCCTTCTTAATGTCTTGACTACTTGACTACAAATTTGAATTCACACCTCTCTGACTTCAGTGTTTATGCTCTTTCTAGAATACCATGCTGTCTCTCAAAAAGATCATACCAATGCTTTTCGTTGGCTTCTCGTATTCTGAAAATTAAAGATGTTCGTGCAATATTGAAGTAAATGTCGGGGTACACCTCAGAAAACATGCCAATTGAAATGATTTACCAATGATTCATATTTAGTGAAAGATAGAACTGAGACATGAATGTGGGTCTACTTTTCCCCCTGTTAAGTCATCATGAGTTACAAACATGCCTGATCTCTGAGGCCTTATCCTAACAGACTGAGGTAGACAAGAAGGTTGCCCCTAATCTGGCAAAAGTCTTTAATGCTGACTCAGGGTACTTCTAATTATTTCTATCCCAGGGAACCTGAAGTGTATCTTATTGTAATGTTATCCAATTTCAGGAAGAGCTTTGAAAAACTTCTTCATAATTCCTTTATGCTATTAGTGATATACTTGGAAGTAGGAGAGAATGCTTCTGGTTCACAATGATGAAGGAATCCCTGCTAAGGGGAGAAAACAGGGCTGATCAGCAGCCCTGAGCTTCATTTTAAGGTGGCGAAGCCTGCCCTGCAGCTGAAGAGAAAAACTGGAATCTAAGAAAATAAGAGTTAATTTAGTGTGGCAGAGAATTTGTGGTTTCCAAAAAAAGGAGGGAGTAGTGTGGGGTCTCCTGATTGGGTGGGGACCACCAAATGTGGGATGACTCGATGTAGTGGAGGCTGGTGGCAAGGGCAGTGAAAGAATTTACAGAAGGCAGAACAAAGGAGTTAGAAGTTTATTGAACACACTGCAAGGGAGCAGCAGGCAGGACAACAAAGCAGAGACTGTCTGCCAAGAGGCAGTGTGTGTGAGGGGGAGCTGTAGTTAAAAGAGGCAGGTGAGATGGGGTGCCAGGGTGGCACAGTCGGTTAAGCAGCAGACTCTAGGCTTAGGTCGCGATCTCACAGTGAGCTTGAGCCCCGCATCAGGCTCTGCGCTGATGGTGTGGAGCCTGCTTAGGATCCTGTCTCTCATTCTCTTCTGCCCCTTCCCTGTTTGTGCTCGCGCACATGCGCGCACTCTCTCTCTCTCTCAAAATAAATAAACATTAAACATTTTTAAAATAAAAAGAGGAAGGTAAGGAAGTATGGGAGCATACGGAATTCTCCTTTTTTGGTAACGGTGTCCGTGTAAGTAACCCATTGGTCAGCTAGGGCTTATGGCTATTTTGAGGTGGGTCACCTAATGGGCCTGTTGGCATTCAGCCGGGTGGTCACTGTGGGCCCTTCTACCTTAGTCAGGTTTCCATTGCTCAAGTTGGTTGCCTACAAGTGGCCTCTAGAAATAGGGAGAAAAAAGAGCTAAGGATAATTTTGAACCTGTAAAATCTGCTTTTGTTAGTTACCGTCAAGGGCATGGTAATGAGAAATCTTATTCTCTAAAATCCTAGACCTGAGCTGTCCAAAGTGGTTGCCACCAGCCACGTGCAGCTTTTGCACACCTGAACTGGTAACTGGGGTGACTAAGAAATGAATTTTTAATTTTACTTAATCTTGAGTAGTTTAAATTTAAATTTGTGAATTCATACTTCATCCAATTATTAGAAAGCTGTTAGATATGTTTGTAACAACTTGGGTATGTGGATATGCTTTCCAACTATAAATTTTATGGCATCTAAATACTGATCAAGCTTTCCAATGAAAATGTAAAGTCCAAATTGAGAGCTGCTATCCTGGACTCAAGAGATAAGGTACAAAAAAGTAAAATATCTAATATTCTGTGTTGAAATATTTCAGATAAATTGTGGATATATTGAGTTAAAACCTATTACTAACATTAATTTCACCTGTTTCTTTTTTAATGTGGCTATTAGAAAATTTTAAATTGCATGTGTGACTTGCATTACATTTCTATTTGAAGATGCTGTCATATTATAAATATGATATGTTGCTATTTGAAATATCAGTGAGAATGGTATGTCTCATTCCCACTCAGGAGATCTGAGCCCTGGGGTGCCTGGATGGCTCAGTCAGTTAAGTGTCTGACTTACTTTTGGCTCAAGTGATGATCTCACAGTTCATGAATTTGAGCCCTGCCTTAGGCTCTGTGCTTATAGTGTGGAGCCTGCTTAGAACTCTCTCCCTCTCCCTCTGCCCCTCTCCTGCTCTCTCTCATTCAACAAAAATAAATAAAGTTAAAAAAATCTGAGTTCTGTGGGTTACTTTAACCCAGGGAAGCAGCTTCAGTTTCCAACCAAGAGCTTCAGATAAGAGGTTTTTAAATTGTAGTTTAAAAGGAAACAGGTAATCAGGGTAGAATATTCCTAACAGAACTTCAAAAATGTTTCCAAGGGAAGGCCAAGGCCATGTAAACAATGTTTCTCCTCTGGCTATCAAGCCCCCGTCCTTTGGAGTGGTTACTGGGTTTTTTTGTTTTTTGTTTTTTTTTAACCAGTGATATCCATTGTTCTGCTTTGTTCCTGTTGCCTCCAGAACAAAGATTACAGAGAAACCTCAGTTGCTAAACTGTCCCTGCTTCATGACATCACACATTCAGAGCTGATCCCCACTTATCCTGTTCCCTCTTCAGAATTCATCAACACCGGGCTCCAACACTAAGGTAAGCTCCTCCCAAGTGTCTTGTGCCCAGACATCCCAGGGTCCAGGAGAGGCCTTATGCTCCTCTTGTAGTAGCAGCAGGTAAATACACCAAACTTTAAGTACAAGTGTGTTTCTGGTGGTCTTCATCTGATGGGCTTTATCTTGACATGGAGTCTTGAAATCTTGAAATTGATTACCATAAAGGAGCAAGACAAATCGTTCATTGATTCCAGAAAAATCTATAATGTAAAGGGTAGAAAGCAGTTTTAGAGTCCAACCAACAAGGCTCTAGTCCTGGAGCTGCTCAGTTTCTGTTCTCAAACTTCATTAATGTGGGTAATAATCAAAACATCTATTTCATAAGGTGGTAAGAATATAATGAAATACCCTACCTAGAAAGCTTGGCATAGCTGCTGGCATACACCAAAGGTTTGCTTATTTCTGAGAGAGAGAGTGCAAATGGAGGAGGGACAGAGAAAGAGGGAAACACAGAATCTTAGGCAGGCTCTAGGCTCTAAGCTGTCAGCACGGAGCCCAACATGGGGCTCGAACCCACAAACTGTGAGATCATGACTTGAGCCAAAGTCAGTCGCTTAACCACTTAAATGACACCCAAGCACCCCTAGTGAGCACTTTAAAATGGTAATTACTGTTAGCTGACCACACAGAGGAAAGTTAGCATGATGACCAAATCCTGTGTTCTCTGCACCAGGTCTGTTTCTGGCAAGACAGGAAGTGGGGGCTGGGTGGTAAATGGAACTTAATTAATCAATTTGCCTGAACAGCAAAAGCTAAAGGAAGGTAAAAGGGGCTCTAAATTCTCCATTGGAATCAAAAGATGAAGTAATTGCAGATAAAGCATTCTCCCTTTTAAAAATTTGTTCTGTTTTCTCTTGCTTTGAAGATGCTCTTATACTTTATATACCTAATAAACTTTTAATGCCTAGTGGCCCAAGCCTTGGAATAGCAGGCTACCATGATGAGAAAAGGGTAGTAGTGAAAAGAGTGTGGGCTTTGGCCCTGCAGACATGGTTTAAATGCCAATACTGTCATTTTTTTAATCCATAGGTTGAAGGCTACATATGGCATTGGTCAAGAGACTTCTTCCCGAGCCTCCTTTTGATAACAGCATCTTCCTCATAGAATTTTAAGATAAATTAAAGTACAAATAACAGATTTTGCATAAATGGTAATTTAAAATATTAACAATGTCAACAACAATAATAACTATATCCTTGGATCTACCAATAGAAACTATGTACGTTTCTATTTAAAATATTGAGAAATG
Source organism: Prionailurus bengalensis (assembly GCF_016509475.1). Classification (NCBI taxonomy): domain Eukaryota; kingdom Metazoa; phylum Chordata; class Mammalia; order Carnivora; family Felidae; genus Prionailurus; species Prionailurus bengalensis. The sequence continues at coordinate 103,194,564 of NC_057355.1, forward strand.
GGGGCTCCTGGATGGCTCAGTCAGTTAAGCAACTTAATTTTGGCTCAGATCATCATCCTGCAGTTCATGCATTCAAGCCCCATGTCAGTCTCTGTTCGGACAGTGCCAAACCTATTTGGGATCCTCTCTCTCCTTCTCTCTCTGCTCTTCCCCTGCTCGCATGCTCTCACTCTCAAAATAAATAAATAAACTGAAATAAACTAAACTAAACTAAACTAAAATATTGAGAAATGAGAGGTGCCTGGCGAGCTCACTTGGTTGAGCATCTGACTTCAGCTCAGGTCATGATCTCATTGCTTGTGGGTTTGAGCCTGCATTGGGCTCTGTGCTGACAGCTCAGAGCCTGGAGCCTGCTTCAGATTCTGTATCTCTCTCTCTCTCTCTCTCTCTCTCTCTTTCTGCCCCTCCCCCGCTCATGCTTTGTCTCTCTCTCTCTCTCTCCCTCTCAAAAAAAAAAAGCATTTAAAACATTTTTTAAAAAAAATTGAGCAATTTTTGCTTGACAGCAAGAGGTATTGCTATCAAAAATTAGTAAAAATGACAAAATTTAATGTTGGTCACAACTATAAATTGGGAGAGTCTTTCTAGAAAACAAGCATAAAAGATGTTTCCTAATCAGTTTCTTGTGGTAAAGGATGGGTAAGATTTTCCTTAATTCACAACACTGTAAGCCATTGCTTTCAGTCAGCATTCCGCCCCCCCCCCTCCGAAATGTCCATTTTGAGATTTAAAGAAAGTTGAACCCCTTCAAACTTTTCTTTTCTCCTCCACTTATTGCTGCTTTCTTATACCAATCATTAAAGGCTGTTGATGATTCTTCCCTCATAAAATGGTCTTAGAAAACAGCAGAAATGCAAGAAATACGTTGATTGACACTTTTACTATGTAGATGTTCAATATAAAGTGACAAAGAAATCATTTTTTTATGCTGCTGTGAATTCATTTCAAAATGATTGAAAACACTTTTCAAATTTTCTGTAAAACTTAAGCACACACCTCTAAAATTATCTATGAAAATGTATACATACAGCAGTGACATATTACAATTATTTAAAAGTTAGACACACGTATTAACAAAGCCTGGAAGGAACGGTGTGATGTGGCAAGATTGTACAGAGCTTTCTTGTATTTTAATTCTTACTGGTGTTGTAATAATAGTTTTTATACAACAAATAATAGTTTAAAAATTCTTGTGAATAGCTCAATCTAACTATATGTCCCTGAAGATCTAATTAAATGTTAAAAGCTTCAGTGATTTAAAAAAAAACATATCAAAAAAAAATAAAAATAAAAAAATAAAAAAAAACGTATCTGTAAAACCCACTTCTTTCTTTAAAAGAAAATGTTTTACTTGCTGCATAATTTATTGTATTTTATATATGTTATAGATTACAAATTAACCATTTTCTTCTTCTTAGCTAGGTAAGCTATTTTTAATTTTCCCATTATACGTAATCCTTTAATTAACATATTTTAAAATGTCAAGTTTTGTTCAAGCTTTTCTTTTATATCACATTCCCCCCCCCCCTTATTTCCCTAGTCTTTACAGTGGGGGAAACAGTGATATAATTTTTTAAAACTGTTTTTAAAACTGAAATCAGTAAAAATACTTGTTAAACAATGCAAAATGTATGCATTTACGCCGCCACCTGTCACTCCTCGCCACTGCCACTTCCTTGTGAGTGTGATCCCTTTCAGTGTTACCACATTTCTGGTTATTTCCTGGGAAAGAATCCCAGTGGGGGAATTACTGAGCATCAAGGGCTCCAATAATTTAGAAATTATAAAAACATTAAAGGAAATCATTTGTGGCAAAATAGAAAAATTGAAATACCATAGATGTACAATGAGAAACATTTGCACAAAAGAAGATAAAGATAAAAGTAATGGAGTGGTGAAATGTTTGCAATTAATGTGTCAGATAGACATTTGGTATCTAAAAGGGGACTGATAATAAATTTCTGTGGACAATAACTAGCATCCAGTAAGTAAGTAACTATTTTACAGAGGTAAATGAGAGCTAGGGGTAAAGGAATTTGCCCAGTTCCTGAAGGGATTTACACTCTGATGCCTGTGCTAAGTCTATATTCTTAATGACTATAATATATACTTTCTTGTATTCAGGACTAATGTGTATTTGTTACATGAAGTTGAGATTTCATGACTAAATATGTAATGTGATTTATATTGATAGAGAGTATACATAGGAACTGTGATTGAACTTAACAGAATGCTGGAATAGATTATTAGAAATGGTTTTACTGGATAAATTTTTCTGTGACTCTGATAATGAAATGTTGGGTGATTTCTTCTTTTGAAAGACTCCATGCTCATTAACCCTGCCTTGTCACTCTCATTAATTTTTGTTAGTGTTTCATTCTAGTTGTTTCCCAAGTGTTTCTTTTTGGGTAAATTATTTGTGCATCTGTATAAAACTAAGGAGACTTGTTTGTTTTGTTTTTTGGGAGAGAGAGAGAGAGAGAGAGAGAGAGAGAGAGAGAGAGAGAGAATGGGGAGGGGCAGAGAGAGAGGGAGAGAGAATCCCAAGCAGGCTCTGTGCTGACAGCAATGAGAGGCTCAAACTCACAGACCCCGAGATCATAACCTGATCCAAAATTGGACGCTTAAATGACTGAGCCACCCAGGCGCCCTGAGAATATTACTCTTCTTTCTACTTCCACATCCCAATTTTTCTCAGCTATATTAATGTGCCTGAGTAATACTGTATAATATTAACTTGTTTTTTCCCTTTTCCATTTCTCCATTTAAGCAAGTTATGGGCTCTGAATGTTATCACTTCAGGGGAGGCATAGGACAGAGAGGAAAGCAGACTTAACCTGTAAAATTTTTCCTGGCTTTTATTTTCCATAAGCCTAAACTCATTGAGTTGCATAGGATTTGAGAAAGGGAGCTTGATGACTTATAGAAAGAAGAAGTGGGAGAGGCTTCTCCCTGAGATTTCATGAAGGTGGTAGTGAGAAGCTGTGTGAGACTCAAACACTGCTCCATGGGGGAGCCCTGGGAGGGTGGCATCAGATATATAGGAAAGGCAGGACACTGGCACAAGCTTCTCAACCTCAGCTAGGACTTCCATACCACATGTGGGACCCCAAAAGAGCAGGGATCTGCTGCATGGGAAACAACCATTTGTTGAGGCTCTGAGTTACCTGAGTACAGATTACTGATGACTAGAGTGTCATCAGTAACTGTGGCCTTGGTAACTGTGTCTTTTGGGACCCAGGGGAGAGAAATCTCAAAAATGTTTGTGTTTACATTTCCCATCAAGCAGGTCTTAGAGGGAAGGTGGGGGGAATAAAGAGGATATTCCCCAGAGGCAGACATTGAATTGAAGTGTAGGAAATAAAGTGTTATTTCTTACATACTTGAATTTGTTGGCTGAGGTTTATACCCTGCCACATGATTTTTAAATTGTTAAGGCTTATGACATTCACATGCTACTCTGTAATGTGTCTCCTGTACTTTGCTCATTGTTTGATACCCCAAAATGAAGCCAATAAACCGTATGTATGATGTTATGATTACATACGTATTATTAACTATAAGTCAAATATTGTGATTGGACTAATTTAGAAGGAAACCAAATCCTATGACATTAAAACTTTGCTGCTTAAATCTTTCCTTCCTTTTTTTCTGGTTCTACTTAGTTGACATCATTATTGTATAACCTGATGCCTTGGATTCCTATTTTTGTGCTGAAGGATTTCCTCTAGTAATTTTTCAGGTAGGGAGTATGAAAGGTAGATGTTTTATTCCCAGATGTCTTTATTTTGTCCTCATGCTTAATTAACAATAAAGCTAATTTTTTTAAAAAAAAAATCTTCCTTTAGACCTTTAAGACATTACTTCACTTTCTTCTATATTCTTACTTTTTGTCCACTTTCTCTAACAGATTAAGGGAAGTAAATTAAAGTCTCTATCCTCTAGCATGTTTCTATTTTGCCTTGTATCTGCTATAGTTTTTGCTTTATGACTATTGGTGCTATGTTATTTGGTGTATAGATTTTATATTTTCATTGTGAATTCTGCCTTTATTATTACAAAGTATCTTGTTTAATGCTTATTTGGTACAAATTATTAAGTTACTGCAAGTCTTAAGTTACTACAAGTCCTTTAAGTTTTCTTAAAGGAAACATCTTTAAGAAACTACACTGAAAGTTGTTCTGCAGCCAACTTCTCTCTTTGAATTTGCTGATACTGAGCCTGAATCTTATCTGAGGCTTCTTAGAGAAGCTGACTGGCCTTTGGCCTAAGATGCAATTTCTTCTCTATTGATTTTTTTTTTTTCAGGAAATTCAAATGCATTTGCTTTCTATTTTCCAAGTAGTTCTGGTACACTGATGGTACACTAATTGTTTTCTACTGATATGGTTTTTTGAAAATGATCTGTCTTGGAATTTCAGTGGGGGAGGAGGTAGGGTACAGGATGAATCATGTGTCACAGTCTACAACTTGACCTGGAATCTTTCCTATAACAAAATCTTTTTTTTTTTTTTTTTTTTTTCAGCATATTATTTATTTATTTATTTTTTTCTGAAATTTATTGACAAATTGGTTTCCATACAACACCCAGTGCTCATGCCAAAAGGTGCCCTCCTCAATACCCATCACCCACCCTCTCCTCCCTCCCACCCCCCATCAACCCTCAGTTTGTTCTCAGTTTTTAACAGTCTCTTATGCTTTGGCTCTCTCCCATTCTAACCTCTTTTTTTTTTTTTTTCCTTCCCCTCCCCCATGGGTTCCTGATAAGTTTCTCAGGATCCACATAAGAGTGAGACCATATGGTATCTGTCTTTCTCTGTATGGCTTATTTCACTTAGCATCACACTCTCCAGTTCCATCCACGTTGCTACAAAAGGCCATATTTCATTTTTTCTCATTGCCATGTAATATTCCATTGTGTATATAAACCACAATTTCTTTATCCATTCATCAGTTGATGGACATTTAGGCTCTTTCCATAATTTGGCTATTGTTGAGAGTGCTGCTATGAACATTGGGGTACAAGTGGCCCTATGCATCAGTGCTCCTGTATCCCTTGGATAAATTCCTAGCAGTGCTATTGCTGGGTCATAGGGTAGGTCTATTTTTAATTTTCTGAGGAACCTCCACACTGCTTTCCAGAGCGGCTGCACCAATTTGCATTCCCACCAACAGTGCAAGAGGGTTCCCGTTTCTCCACATCCTCTCCAGCATCTATAGTCTCCTGATTTGTTCATTTTGGCCACTCTGACTGGCGTGAGGTGATACCTGAGTGTGGTTTTGATTTGTATTTCCCTGATAAGGAGCGACGCTGAACATCTTTTCATGTGCCTGTTGGCCATCCGGATGTCTTCTTTAGAGAAGTGTCTATTCATGTTTTCTGCCCATTTCTTCACTGGGTTATTTGTTTTTCGGGTGTGGAGTTTGGTGAGCTCTTTATAGATTTTGGATACTAGCCCTTTGTCCGATATGTCATTTGCGAATATCTTTTCCCATTCCGTTGGTTGCCTTTTAGTTTTGTTGGTTGTTTCCTTTGCTGTGCAGAAGCTTTTTATCTTCATAAGGTCCCAGTAATTCACTTTTGCTTTTAATTCCCTTGCCTTTGGGGATGTGTCGAGTAAGAGATTGCTACGGCTGAGGTCAGAGAGGTCTTTTCCTGCTTTCTCCTCTAAGGTTTTGATGGTTTCCTGTCTCACATTTAGGTCCTTTATCCATTTTGAGTTTATTTTTGTGAATGGTGTGAGAAAGTGGTCTAGTTTCAACCTTCTGCATGTTGCTGTCCAGTTCTCCCAGCACCATTTGTTAAAGAGGCTGTCTTTTTTCCATTGGATGTTCTTTCCTGCTTTGTCAAAGATGAGTTGGCCATACGTTTGTAGGTCTAGTTCTGGGGTTTCTATTCTATTCCATTGGTCTATGTGTCTGTTTTGGTGCCAATACCATGCTGTCTTGATGATGACAGCTTTGTAGTAGAGGCTAAAGTCTGGGATTGTGATGCCTCCTGCTTTGGTCTTCTTCTTCAAAATTCCTTTGGCTATTCGGGGCCTTTTGTGGTTCCATATGAATTTTAGGATTGCTTGTTCTAGTTTCGAGAAGAATGCTGGTGCAATTTTGATTGGGATTGCATTGAATGTGTAGATAGCTTTGGGTAGTATTGACATTTTGACAATATTTATTTTTCCAATCCATGAGCAGGGAATGTCTTTCCATTTCTTTAAATCTTCTTCAATTTCCTTCATAAGCTTTCTATAGTTTTCAGCATACAGATCCTTTACATCTTTGGTTAGATTTATTCCTAGGTATTTTATGCTTCTTGGTGCAATTGTGAATGGGATCAGTTTCTTTATTTGTCTTTCTGTTGCTTCATTGTTAGTGTATAAGAATGCAACTGATTTCTGTACATTGATTTTGTATCCTGCAACTTTGCTGAATTCCTGTATCAGTTCTAGCAGACTTTTGGTGGAGTCTATCGGATTTTCCATGTATAATATCATGTCATCTGCAAAAAGCGAAAGCTTGACTTCATCTTTGCCAATTTTGATGCCTTTGATTTCCTTTTGTTGTCTGATTGCTGATGCTAGAACTTCCAGCACTATGTTAAACAGCAGCGGTGAGAGTGGGCATCCTTGTCGTGTTCCTGATCTCAGGGAAAAAGCTTTCAGTTTTTCCCCGTTGAGGATGATGTTAGCTGTGGGCTTTTCATAAATGGCTTTTATGATCTTTAAGTATGTTCCTTCTATCCCGACTTTCTCAAGGGTTTTTATTAAGAAAGGGTGCTGGATTTTGTCGAAGGCCTTTTCTGCATCGATTGACAGGATCATATGGTTCTTCTCTCTTTTTTTGTTAATGTGATGTATCACGTTGATTGATTTGCGAATGTTGAACCAGCCCTGCATCCCAGGAATGAATCCCACTTGATCATGGTGAATAATTCTTTTTATATGCCGTTGAATTCGATTTGCTAGTATCTTATTGAGAATTTTTGCATCCATATTCATCAGGGATATTGGCCTGTAGTTCTCTTTTTTTACTGGGTCTCTGTCTGGTTTAGGAATCAAAGTAATACTGGCTTCATAGAATGAGTCTGGAAGTTTTCCTTCCCTTTCTATTTCTTGGAATAGCTTGAGAAGGATAGGTATGATCTCTGCTTTAAACGTCTGGTAGAACTCCCCTGGGAAGCCATCTGGTCCTGGACTCTTATTTGTTGGGAGATTTTTGATAACCGATTCAATTTCTTCGCTGGTTATGGGTCTGTTCAAGCTTTCTATTTCCTCCTGATTGAGTTTTGGAAGCGTGTGGGTGTTCAGGAATTCGTCCATTTCTTCCAGGTTGTCCAATTTGTTGGCATATAAGTTTTCATAGTATTCCCTGATAATTGTTTGTATCTCTGAGGGATTGGTTGTAATCATTCCATTTTCATTCATGATTTTATCTATTTGGGTCATCTCCCTTTTCTTTTTGAGAAGCCTGGCTAGAGGTTTGTCAATTTTGTTTATTTTTTCAAAAAACCAACTCTTGGTTTCGTTGATCTGCTCTACAGTTTTTTTAGTTTCTATATTGTTTATTTCTGCTCTGATCTTTATTATTTCTCTTCTTCTGCTGGGCTTAGGCTGCCTTTGCTGTTCTGCTTCTAGTTCCTTTAGGTGTGCTGTTAGATTTTGTATTTGGGATTTTTCTTGTTTCTTGAGATAGGCCTGGATTGCAATGTATTTTCCTCTCAGGACTGCCTTTGCTGCGTCCCAAAGCGTTTGGATTGTTGTATTTTCATTTTCGTTTGTTTCCATATATTTTTTAATTTCTTCTCTAATTGCCTGGTTGACCCACTCATTCGTTAGTAGGGTGTTCTTTAACCTCCATGCTTTTGGAGGTTTTCCAGACTTTTTTCTGTGGTTGATTTCAAGCTTCATGGCATTGTGGTCTGAAAGTAAGCATGGTATAATTTCAATTCTTGTAAACTTATGAAGGGCTGTTTTGTGACCCAGTATATGATCTATCTTGGAGAATGTTCCATGTGCACTCGAGAAGAAAGTATATTCTGTTGCTTTGGGATGCAGAGTTCTAAATATATCTGTCAAGTCCATCTCATCCAATGTCTCATTCAGGGCCCTTGTTTCTTTATTGACCGTGTGTCTAGATGATCTATCCATTTCTGTAAGTGGTGTATTAAAGTCCCCTGCAATTACCACATTCTTATCAATAAGGTTGCTTATGTTTATGAGTAATTGTTTTATATATTTGGGGGCTCCGGTATTCGGCGCATAGACATTTATAATTGTTAGCTCTTCCTGATGGATAGACCCTGTAACTATTATATAATGTCCTTCTTCATCTCTTGTTACAGCCTTTAATTTAAAGTCTAGTTTGTCTGATATAAGTATGGCTACTCCAGCTTTCTTTTGGCTTCCAGTAGCATGATAAATAGTTCTCCATCCCCTCACTCTCAATCTAAAGGTGTCCTCAGGTCTAAAATGAGTCTCTTGTAGACAGCAAATAGATGGGTCTTGTTTTTTTATCCATTCTGATACCCTATGTCTTTTGGTTGGCGCATTTAATCCATTTACATTCAGTGTTATTATAGAAAGATACGGGTTTAGAGTCATTGTGATGTCTGTATGTTTTATGCTTATAGTGATGTCTCTGGGACTTTGTCTCACAGGGTCCCCCTTAGGATCTCTTGTAGGGCTGGTTTAGTGGTGACAAATTCCTTCAGTTTTTGTTTGTTTGGGAAGACCTTTATCTCTCCTTCTATTCTAAATGACAGACTTGCTGGATAAAGGATTCTCGGCTGCATATTTTTTCTGTCTAGCACCCTGAAAATCTCTTGCCAATTCTTTCTGGCCTGCCAAGTTTCAAAAGAGAGATCAGTCACGAGTCTTATAGGTCTCCCTTTATATGTGAGGGCACGTTTACCCCTTGCTGCTTTCAGAATTTTCTCTTTATCCTTGTATTTTGCCAGTTTCACTATGATATGTCGTGCAGAAGATCGATTCAAGTTACGTCTGAAGGGAGTTCTCTGTGCCTCTTGGATTTCAATGCCTTTTTCCTTCCCCAGTTCAGGGAAGTTCTCAGCTATGATTTCTTCAAGTACCCCTTCAGCACCTTTCCCTTTCTCTTCCTCCTCTGGGATACCAATTATGCGTATATTATTTCTTTTTAGTGTATCACTTAATTCTCTAATTTTCCCCTCATACTCCTGGATTTTTTTATCTCTCTTTTTCTCAGCTTCCTCTTTTTCCATAACTTTATCTTCTAGTTCACCTATTCTCTCCTCTGCCTCTTCAAGCCGAGCTGTGGTGGTTTCCATTTTGTTATGCATTTCGTTTAAAGCGTTTTTCAGCTCCTCGTGACTGTTCCTTAGTCCCTTGATCTCTGTAGCAAGAGATTCTCTGCTGTCCTGTATACTGTTTTCAAGCCCAGCGATTAATTTTATGACTATTATTCTAAATTCACTTTCTGTTATATTATTTAAATCCTTTTTGATCAGCTCATTAGCTGTTGTTATTTCCTGGAGATTCTTCTGAGGGGAGTTCTTCCGCTTGGTCATTTTGGATAGTCCCTGGCATGGTGAGGACCTGCAGGGCACTTCCCCTGTGCTGTGGTGTATACCTGGAGTTGGTGGGCGGGGCCGCAGTCAGACCTGATGTCTGCCCCCAGCCCACCGCTGGGGCCACAGTCAGACTGGTGTGTGCCTTCTCTTCCCCTCTCCTAGGGGCGGGATTCACTGTGGGGTGGTGTGGCTCGTCTGGGCTACTTGCACCCTGCCAGGCTTGTGATGCTGGGGATCTGGCGTATTAGCTGGGGTGGGTAGGCAAGGTGCTCGGGGGCAGGAGGGGCAGGCTTAGATCGCTTCTCCTTAGGTGATCCACTTCAGGAGGGGCCCTGTGGCAGCGGGAGGGAGTCAGCTCCGCTGCCGGAGGTTTGGCTCCGCAGAAGCGCAGAGTTGGGTGTTTGCGCGGAGCGAGCAAGTTCCCTGGCAGGAACCGGTTCCCTTTGGGATTTCGGCTGGGGGATGGGCGGGGGAAATGGCGCTGGCGAGCGCCTTTGTTCCCCACCAAACTGAGCTCTGTTGTCAGGGGGCTCAGCAGCTCTCCCTCCCTTTGTCCTCCAGCCTTCCCGCTTTCCGAGCAGAGCTGTTAATTTCTGACCTCCCAGACGCTAAGTCGCGCTTGCTGTCGGAACACAGTCCGCCCGGCCCCTCCGCTTTTGCAAGCCCGACTCGGGGGCTCTGCTTGGCCGGCGAGCAGCCCCTCCGCCCCGGCTCCCTCCCACCAGTCCGTGGAGCGCGCACCGCCTCGCCGCCCTTCCTACCCTCTTCCGTGGGCCTCTCGTCTGTGTTTGGCTCCGGCGACTCTGTTCTGCTAATCCTCTGGCGGTTTTCTGGGTTATTTAGGCAGGTGTAGATGGAATCTAAGTGATCAGCAGGACGTGCGGTGAGCCCAGCGTCCTCCTAAGCCGCCATCTTGCCGCCTACCAACAAAATCTTAATAAGCTCCATATTTATAGGAATAAAACATTGTTTGGTGTCCATCCATTTTCTTCTTCTCTCTCTTATTCTTCAACATGCATTGGATGCTGAAATCATTTGATCATCTAATTTATCATCTTTACACTTTCCCTTAATATTTATTAAAATCTTCAGTGCTGGAATTCTCTTTTCTCCCCCCCCCCCCCCATAATGAAAATGTTGGAAAGACCTATCTGGATGATGTATATCTAGTGCATTCAAAAATTCCAGTTATATATTTTTTGATATATTAATGTTAGGTAGCCATTTTAAAATGGCATAATTCCAAACAGAATTACAGCAACTTGTAGTCAGAATATAGTACAATAATAAAACATATATCAGTATGTCCAAAGGTTTGAATAAATTTCTTGCATGTAATTTTATTCTTTGACTGAAAATGACACTTTTATTTCCCCTAGGAACAAGCTTCTCCTAAAAGGAAATTGTTAAGCTCTAGATCACAGTTTCCCAGTTGTGCTTAAAGGGACCTGGCTGTGTGTGACTAAGGGTTAAAATGAGTAATACCAAGAGTGAGGGTCTAGGGATTCAGAGACAGCTGCCCAGTAGATTCCATTGGAGAACACAGGGTCTAGAGCCTTGGACTGAACCTTTAGAGGGAAAAGACACAGAGGGACAGAAGGAAGACAAAAAGAGTACACAGGCCATATGAGGGTAGAGAGGTGACGATTTCCAAGGTTTTAAGTTCAGTTCAATCGGTACAGCGTCATCACCCAAGTGCAGCCATGGCCATCTGTACAATGAACAGGCACACCTCCCAGACAGTGTGGGTTCCGTTCCAGACCACAGGCACATCCCTTCTTGGAAATTGGCGAGGGGCAAAGCATAGGAGTCAGTAGAAACAGACTACAGGGTGTGGCTAGAGACAGAAACTCTGAGCCCTGTTCTCTGTCATGCCAGGACAAGGACCAGTTCAGATCAAGCTCTTGTAAATGAACAACCGGAGCAGCAGCAATCTCCTGACGGGAGCACCCAGGGCAGGTGTTCCTCATCTTTGTGTCCTAGAGCTGTGCTATCCAGGGGACTGTCATTTTATTCTTTTTTTTTTAAGTATCACTTTATTTATTTATTTGTTGTTTGTTTTAGAGAGAAAGAGGATGCAAGTGAGCAAGGGGCAGAGAGAGAGAGAAGTGGGGCTCGTGTTTACCTGAAGCATGTTCACACCAAGCGGGGCTCGAGCTCACCTGATGTGGGACTTGAACTCACAAACCGAGAGATCATGACCTGAGCTGAAGTCAGATGCTTAATGACTGAGCCACCCAGGCGCCCCCCTGTAACTTTATCCTTATAGTTTTTATACATTACCAGCTTCAAGGCATTTCACAGCTAGAAGGCTAATAATATTTGCAATAAGTCATTTTTTTTAATATGCTAAATATTCAAGCAGAAATTTATATACTCGATTTAACTGTAAATATAAGTGATGTCATTATCTATATAATCTTAAATCCTCCTTTTGGAAGATAAATCTTTTTTTCTTTTTTAATAGAGACATTAGCTCACCTATTTTAATTGTTAGCCTCATCAGAATCTGTGTAATCACTTTCATTTTAGAAATCTAATTGCTTGAGTCCTTTAAAGGAATCAAGTAGCAGTATGGAGACTCACCACGTGGTGGCAGCCAAAAGCCCAGAAACCAACAGCATAAGTCCTGGATGAAGCATGTGTCCAAAAATTTATGTACAGCTGTCTTGTAGGACTGTAAGACAGTCATATTAAAAGGCTACTGGAAACATTCTATATCTTTATCTGGGTAGTGGTTACATAGGTATATACATATGTAGAAATTCATCAAGCTATATATTTAAGATCAGTGCATTTTACTATATTTATACCTCAATACAAAATTTAAGTGACTATAAATGAGAACAATTTTATATAAGCCACCTTCAAATTGGTCCTAGTGCTGAACACAACAAAAAATTTCAGAGGGAATACTAAGTATTAGAAATTTCCCTAAATAGTATGAAACTATTTTATGATAGTTGTTTTAGCTTATTACAATAAATTTAAAGGATCCTAAAATTGTCAATTTAAGTTAAGACTGCACCATCAACAAGAAAGCAGTAGCATGGGTGGATAAATCATGGGCATAATCACATTTGAAACACTATAGAGCAATGAGAATTAAGGAAGCATAGGTATGTGGATAAATCTCACAAGCACAATGTTGGGTGAAAGAAACAAGTTGCAAAGATCACTGATACACACTTTTTTTAATGTTTATTTTGAGAGAGAAACAGCACACAAGCACATGTGTGCATGAGTGGGGGAGGGGCATAGAGAGGGGGAAAGAGAGAATTCTAAGCGGGGTTCATGAACCATGAGATCATGACCTGCGCTGAAATCAAGAGGTGGACTCTCAACCAACTGAGCCACCCAGGCGTTTCTGATATATACATTTTTATATTAAGCTCAAAAACAGTCAAAATATATTGTTTATAGATGTGCACATAGGTGGCAAGCCTAAAGAAACACCAGAGATTGATTATAAAAGTCAGGATAGTGGTTACCCTTGAGAGGAGGGAGGAGGATGCCAGCAGAGAAGAGGAACACAGATTACTTCTAAGGTACTGGCATTGCTCTGCCATATTTCTTAACCTGGGTGGTAATTACACAGGAGTTTACTTTGTACTTGCTCTTTAAGTGTAAAAAGGGTAGATTAAAAAGTGAAAATCCTAGTATCCAAAGTCTATAAAGAATGTGTCAAATTTAACATCCAAAAAACAAATAACCCAGTTAAGAAACGGGTGGAAGACATGAATAGACACTTTTCCAAAGAAGATATCCAGATGGCTAACAGACACATGAAAAGATGCTCCACTTCACTCATCATCAGGGAAACACAAATCAAAACCACAATGAGATCCACTTTACACCTGTCAGAATGGCTGAAATGAACAACATAGGAAACAACAGGTATTGGTGAGGATATGGAGAAAGGGGAACCTTCTTATACTGTAGGCGGGAGTGCAAACTGGTGCAGCCACTCTGGAAAACAGTATGGAGGTTCCTCAAGAAACTAAAAATAGAACTACCCTACGACCCAGCAATTGTACTACTAGGTATTTACCCAAAGGATACAAAAATACATATTCAAAGGGTTACATGCACCCCAGTGTTTATAGCAGCACTATCAACAATAGCCAAACTATGGAGAGAGCCCAAATGTCCCTCAGCTGATGAATGGATAAAGAAGATGTGGTATATATACAATGGAATATTACTCAGCCATCAAAAAGAGTGAAATCTTGCCATTTGCAATGATGTGGATGGAGCTAGGATGTATTATGCAAAGCAAAATACATCAATCAGAGAAAGACAAATATCATGTGATTTCACTCATATGTGGAAGTTAAGAAACAAAACAGATGAACATAGGGGAAGGGGGAGAAAAGAGAAGAGAGAAACAAACCACAAGAGACTCTTTTTTGTTTATTTATTTTGAGAGAGACAGAGACAGCGCTAGTAGGGGAGGGACAGAGAGAGAGAGAGAGAGAGAGAGAGAGAGAGAGAGACAAAGAGAGAATCCCAACCAGGCTCCACACTGTCAGTGAAGAGCCCGATGCAGGACTCGACCCTACGAAACTGTAAGATCATGACCTGAGCTGAAACCAAGAGTCCAGTGCTTAACTGACTCAGCCACCCAGGTGTCCCACGAGACTCTTAATGATAGAGAACAAACTGAAGACTGATGAAGGGATGTGGGTGGGAGAAGGGCTAAATGGTGATGGGTATTAAGGAGGACACTTATTGTGATGAGCACTGGGTGTTGTATGTAGTGATGAATCACTGAATTCTACTCCTGAAACCAATGTTGCACTGTATGTTAACTGAAATCCAAATTTAAAAAAAGGGGGGGAAAGTGAAAATCCAATAATCAGTATTTTATAGTGCAGGAAGCCCAGCAGTTTACCCTTTAGCAAACTGGAAGTAATCACAGGCACCTTTTATTATGTGTGGGGTTGCCAGATTTAGCAAATAAAAACAAGAAACTACAGCAAATAAAAATAAGAAACTACAGCAATAAAAATACAGGATGCTTAGATAAGTGTGAATTTCTGATAATGAATAATTTTTTAGTATAAGTTATCCCCACTTCTGGTCCCATGCAATATCTGGGACATACTCATGCTGAAAAATAATTCATTGTTTATCTGATATTACATGTAACTGAGTATCCTGTATTTTGTCTGGCAGACCTAATTATGTGGCAAATTGCACAGTCAGAAGCAGTTCTCAGTGGCCCAGTGAGTGGAGGTCAAAGGAAGGGAAGAGGAGGAAGAAGTAGTTTTTTTAATTAATTAAGCAATTATTTATTTATTTATTTATTTTTATTTTTTAGAAGTCTTAAACTAGCCTGACCCTAAACTCCTATTTAAAGAACAGAGTAATTAAATTTGATGAGTTTACCCATTATTGCAATAGTTCAGGTAATGAATCCACATGATGTGTCAAATAATTTCTATCAACAAAAAACAGTATCAGCAAATGTTTAAAAGAGCCATCAGTGTTTTTCTTAGAAATTGTTTATCTCTCACTGCATCAGTCTTTCTTCTGATAACTTTAGATAAAGATATTGTGAAAGATGCCTGATGCTGATTCTGTGGCTGTTTTTCTAGTTAATAGTCAATGATTAGGAGTGAAGTTGCAAGGTAGGTTGTTTTGTTTTCAATGTTTGTTGTTTGTTTGCTTTGAGACAGAGAGAGAGAGAGAGCATGTGTGAGGGGAGGGAGAAGCAGAGAGAGAGGACAGAGAGCAGGCTTTTTGCTATCAGCGTGGAGCCTGATGTGGGGATACCACAAACCGTGAGATCATGACCTGAGCCAAAATCAAGACGCTTAACCTGAATGAGCCACCCAGGCGCCCCTGTTTTGTTTTGTTTTTATTCTACAAATATTGTAACAGCTTCCCACGTGCCAGGAAACCATCTTAGACTCAAAGAACGGAGTAATGAATGACACAGATATAGTCCCTTCCTATGAAGCTCAAAGTCTAGGTCCTACGGGATGGCAGATAGATAGATAGATAGATAGATAGATAGATAGATAGATAGATTATATGCACTTGATAAAACTTTATCCAGCAATAGTGGATATCTGCTGTTTGCTGCCCAGCATTCCTCTTTATTAGGGGAAATCATCCAGATCCCATTCTATCTTATATGGTTTGGGTAGAATTGACCCCAAGCCAATTGCCATGAATGACAATGCTTGATTCAAGGATGGGCATATAATCCAATTAGAATTGACGATCCTTAAAATCCTGTAAGTAAAGGTTTCTGGAAAAGAGAAGCATTCACTCTTGCCTTTGCTAACAGCCACCATGTTGCTAACTTTAGGGGAGCCATCCAGATGATCAGGCCATCAGGTATACATTCCCAGAGGGCAGTATTCACATGCACAAAAGATGAAGTCAACACCAGAAAAACCATCGTGGTGCATTGTGGAGCCTTGATTCAAGATAGGCCTGGAACTCCCCACAGATTTTTCAGTTAAATGTAGCCAGTAAATTCATTCACTTCTTAGGACAGTTTGAGTTTCCGTTCCGTCATTTGTAGCAACTAGTCCTTAACTGATGCAGTGAAAGTCTAAGAGGAAATAAAGGTTTCTTTCCCATCCCCAACCTCCAGTATCACCCCCTAGAGATAATTGCTGTTATATATCTTTCAGACATTTGTTTGCACATATACGTATAATGTATGCCTTTTAATGCAAGTAGGATTTTATTGTACATAGGATTCCACCACATGGTTTTTGTAAACCTATGTTGTATTGTGGACATCTTCATTTGTCGATGTATAATATTCTGCAAGTTGGATGTATCATCAGTTTAATCTATCTTCCACTGGTGGAAATTTATTTTTTCCCTCAATTTATGTGTATATATATATACACACACATATATATATATATATACTTATACACACACATACATACACACACATATATAAAGCTTTGTGCATATATGTAACTGTATCCAAGGAAAAATCCTAGGAATGAAATTGTTCTTTCAAAGAGAATGTACATTTAAAAATTTTCCCCTCAGAATGATTATACCAATTCATACTTTTCTCAGAAACACCTGAGAATGTTTCTCCTCATCATTGCTAACAGTATTTTGTCAAATTTAAGACATTCTGCCAGTATGATAGTGAAAAGTAGCATTGTTTTCTTGATTTGCATTTATTCCATGAGTATATACACATAAAGACCCATACATGTTTAGGCTCTTTTATGCATTTGTTAGCTATCGTCCTATAAATTCCCCATTTCACATCCTTTTTCTGTTTTTTTTTTTTTTATTTGGGTCATTTGTTTACCTCATTGATTTGTTCTATATATTAAGAAAATAGATCCTTTTATCATAGGTGTTTTAAATTAAAATTTTCTTTAATGTTTATTTTTGAGAGAGATAGAGTGTAAATGAGGGAGGTGCAAAGAGAGAGGGAGACACAGAATCTGAAGCAGGCTCCAGACTTTGAGCTGTCAGCACAGAGCCCGACACAGGGCTTGAACTCATGAGCTGTGAGATCATGACCTAAGCCAATGGCCGCTTAACTGACTGAGCCACCCAGGCACCCCATCATACATGTTTTAAATGTATTTTTCCCAAGATTGTTGTTTGTGCTTTAACATTACTTTATTTCTTTACTTCTTTTTTTTTTTCTTAAGTATAACATTTCAAGCATACAGGAAACAGGAAAGAATTATATAATGGAGTACCTACGTGCCCACTATCCTGTTTTAAAATGTTACCATTTTGCAATATTTGCCTCACCTTTTTTTTTTATTTAAAAAAATAAAATGTTACAGATTAATTGAAGCTTCTTTTATATTTCCACTGATCTGGTTTTTGTCCATCTCTCTCCAGAGGTAATCACTGCCCTGAAGGCAACGTGCATGTTTTTGGAGACTATATATCTTAAAAAACCCCTTGCATGCACCAAAGGTTTAAATATTTTCTTGTCTCTCAGAAAAAAAAAAGACAGCAATAACAATTGATTATTAATAGTTGTTCTCAAGTGTTACTAGAATTTGCGGACATCTTTCTAAGAGACATTAATTTCACATTATTGCAATAAGAAGGCTTGCAAAGATCCCATGAGAAGCTGTTCACAAACTGTGCCAGCCTTCTGATTAATGTTGCTAATAAAACAGAGAAGAATCTGCCCATCAAAGTTGCCTCAAATGAGGTCACTGAGTTATGACAGGATATATTTACTATAATTTATTTTTACCCCAGAAGAGGTTATTTTTAAAAAGGCTGTAATCCCTCTTTCTGCTCATTTTGGAACAGACATTAGTTGGGGTCAAAGCCCTTGTGTCTGTTTCCATAAAAGGTGAGCTTGTGGGGGTTGGGTGTGTTCAGATCTGCTTGGACATATGAAAAATGAAGAAATTTCATAAGTAGGGTGATGAAATCAATATGGTTTTGTTTGAACATTGTTGCAGAAAGAATTAAAAGACACTTTAAAAATCTTTGAATAACCTCTAGTCTTTTGATATTCTGAAACATATCTTCATTGCTTATTTTTAAAAGAATCCAAGTTAAACTTAGCCTAAACAAGGGAGTCACCTATGATTTTGACAAGCACTTTAAACGGTATACTTCTGGGGCACCTGGGTAGCTCAGTCAGTTAAACGGCTGACTCTTGATTTCAGCTCAGGTCATGATCTCACAGTTCATGGTTTCAAGCCCTACTTTGGGATTCTCTCTCTCTGCCCCCTCCCCCACTCATGCTCATTCTCTCTCTCTCAAAATAATTTTGTAAAATTGTAAGGTTTATATAAATTGCATGATGCTGTGCGTATCATTCTGCAATTTGCCATGGTTGTTCCATGATGACTTCCAAATTTATCCATGATGATACATATAGATTGAATTTTTCATTTTAACTACTGAATTCTATTCCCTTTCATGAATTTATCTCTCTATTTTATAATTTTTTTAATGGTTTATTTATTTTTGAGAGAGACAGAGTGCAGGTAGGGGAGGGGCAGAGAGAGAGGGAGACACAGAATCTGAAGCAGGCTCCAGGCTTTGAGCTGTCAGCAAAGAGCCCAGTGTGGGACTTGAACCAACGAACTGTGAGATCATGACCTGAGCCAAAGTGGGACACTTAAGCAACTGAGCCACCCAGGCGTCCCGTCTTTCTATTTTAAAATCAATGAACATGTAGATTATTCTGTTTTTCTTCTAGTAAAAATAATGCTGCATTTGAACATATCTCCTTGTGCACATGGCTGAGAATTTCTCTAGTGTATCTAAGAGGGACCCTGCTGGGCTCTGAGTCCTGCATACCTCCTAATTGAATATTGCCAAATTTCTCTTCAGAATGGTTGTATCATATAGTTTATACTTTTCCCAGCAGTAAATGAAGGTTCCTCTCATGAGGGCTCTCATATCCTTTCTGTCTCTGGCATTTTTGTTTTAGAGTTGTACGAATTTGATAATAGTCTAATTTATCAAACACGTAGGCCTTATAACCTATGTGGTGTGTGTGTATGCCATCATGTTTAGAGGGTTTTTTTTTATATGTTTAGTTTGGCAGTAAAGGGTTATTGCAAATACCGTTTTGCTGTTAATTGTGTCTCCCAATGATGAAACTGAAAAAGAATAGTGCTAATAGTCCAGAAATCTGGTAATCCTGCAGCATGATTCTATCTGGATTATACAACACTTTGCCTGGATAACAGTAAAGTTATGTAAATTCAGAAAATTGTGATTGGGAAACTGTGCTAACCACTGTTCATTGAGAGGTTTTTGCTCACTGCACAGAGCTGAGTTATGTAATGCAGTATTATTAACTGTATCAGGTCCTAGGTGAATAGTTAATCTGGAGGGTTCCAGGACTAATGTTTCTTTTCCCCAATCTTCCGTGTCCTACTTCTTTTGAATAGTGTTCACTTTCTCTTCCTTATGATCAAATCTTAAAGTTTCAGGAAAGTCCTAGATGTAACAAAGTTCAGGCTAAAAATTTTTGCTGTGTAAGCTTATCTGGGGCATTAAACTTTCTTATACCATCCTAGCTAAAAATAAACTAAAACTCCAAACCAGTAGGATAACCAGATGTGACATCTGCTGAGCCGTCCTGTATAAATAAGCAATAAATTACAGAGTGAACAAGGAATTTGGCAGGTGTGGTAAATTGGGAATGGCTTTTTGACATAAACTGATATTTTTACTTCTGGAACAATCAGAAGCATTTTCTTATGTTACACATTCAGTCTTTTTAAAATAAAACATATTGTTTCATAACAGTATAAAATCTAACAACAGTTTATGATACTATCTCTGGGTGTGTGGGGACTTTTTTCTTTCACCATCTAAATGTCCCTAAATGGAGAATTCTTGCCTCAAGATGTACATTCTACCAAATTATATGCGAAAAAATTTTGAAAAGAGCCCAACTAGTTTAAGAAAGTTTACCTTCTGCATAAGCAAAGTTATTTTGTTTTTAATACTTCATGGTTTTTAGAGGGTGGTCAAGTTTATCCCCTTTGGCCCACACCTGGGTTTTTAATAAGAGTTTAAAGAAAACAAATAAGTCCTCACTCAAGACACATGGAAAGACATCCCTAGTTTACATAACCTTCTCAGACTCTTATGGTGAAGTATTCATAGTCCTATTCTCTCCACAGTAAACTCCAAGGTGCTCTTGGAGACAATTATGTTGCAATATCTCCCACTAATTGTTACCTTTGGTTATTTAATTATTGGAGCTCACTGTTTTCATAAATCTGTGCCTGCCATTCACCTTCCATCTGACTCCCTGATTCCTGACTCCTACCTTCTAGGTCAGCTCTCAGGTGAAGTGGGTAGATCAGACCCAAAGACGGAAATGGCTGCTGCTTTCGATGACAGAGATGCTGGGTTTAGAGCAGCTGACTTGGGAAGCAGGCATTTGTTCTGAGCAAGAAGGACAAAGCTTCTCAAGGCCACTACTGTCACAGCCTGGGAATAACATTCTATGGGACATGTAGTTGGTTTCAAGATTGATTTTAAAACTCTTTTTTTCTGAATGTTCAGATTCCATCATTAATAGCTGTTAACAGACATTGTCTTTTGTCCCCTTTATTGCATTCTTACAGAACTAGTCATTCTAAAGAGAGAGCGTGAGAAAAAGAGAGGGGGAGCACAGCATGAGTGGTGGAGAGGCAGAGAGAGAGAGAGAATCCCAGCAGGCTCCACACTGTCAGCTCGTGGAACCCAACACAGGGCTTGATCTCACGAACCGTGAGATCATGACCTAAGCCAAAATCAAGAGTTGGATGCTTAACCAACTGAGCCACCCAGACCCCTAAAAATCTTGGTAGAGGAGATGCAGTTACCTGTAGTTATTCATTCAGTTGCTAAGAGACTACTACCATAAAATACTGCTTTGTAAGTAGTAAAGCCTAGACCAAAGATCTAGATATGAAGAGCAATTAGTATATTAAGGTCTCTTGTTTGTAGTTCCTACTAGATGCTAAATGGTTAATTTATTAGCTTAAGAAAGATGCTTCACTGCATTATAACTGTCAAGGAGTGAAAATATTGGCTAGAAGCATTGGCTGAAGCTATGTGCCTGCCGTGAAGTCTTCTATATATGAAGTATAAATATCATATCATATATCATATCATATCATATCATATCATATCATATCATATCGGCATAAGGCCCTTTAGGAAGTCATTAGGGATCAAAGACAAAAACCACTTAATACAACAACATATGTATTAAGATACAAGTTAATTACTTGTCCCTGTTTCCGACATTACCACGAGTAATTTTTCTTCTCAGTGCATATTAACTATATTTTGAAGGAAAAGGTGTGTAACATAACCTTTGAGTCCCGAGAAGAGCAATTTCAGTCAATACATTCAATGTCTTAAGCTGCTTGTATTATCATCTTCAGTGATAATACAGAAAAAAGTTGATACAGCCTCTCTTTCACATCTGGAACTTATAAATCAATCCTGTTCAGGAGTATGCATCTCTCCGCACTCACTAATAAACTTACAGCAGCTCATGCTTGGTATTAATCTCTTCCTAATTAGAGAAGCACACGTTACAAATTTATCATTCTGAAGGAGAGCAAAAGGGTTTAATCTGTTTCTCTGATCCTTTCTGCTTTACTGTCCATTAAGCAACGCATGTTGATTATACAGCTTGTTATCCAGAGTAAGGACGGGGTGATAGAATAACATGGGATTTGGAGGAACATGGATTTGAGTCTGGGCCTGTAAGTAGCTGTGTAACTTCTGGTACTTTACCTAACCTCTCTGAGCCTCGCATTCTTCATCTGTAAATAGAACCATTCCAGTTACCTCACGAGGGCGTTGTGATGATTAAATGAGTGATACGTGGGACAAGCACCACAAAAATGTCCTTTAAAAACTTCTATTTATTAAAAATTTCAAGCGTATTCAAAGATTGAGAGAAAAGGTAGGACCCTCATTACCTACCACTCAGCATCAACAATCATCCACTCGTGGTCAATTCTGCTCATCTATACTCCACTTGGTGTCCCCCACCCCCAAAAGCAATAGTGAAATTCCAGGTATCAATATTATTTCCATCCTTAAATATTTAAGTACATGTCTCTAAAATGTAATTTTTAAAAAGTTTTTTATAACTTCCCTGTTCGATATGGCAGCCACTGGCCACATGTGACTAAGTTTAAACATAAATTCATTACAAGTAAATAAAATCAAAAATTCATTTCCTCAGTTGCAAATAGCCACACGGAGAGTGCAGATATAGAACCTTTCCACCACTGCACACAGTATTATGGACAGTATTGATCTACAGGTCTCTTTCCCTCTGTTTTATTCTTTGAAATTTAATTGTTGGAAAAAAAACCAAGTCATTTGTCTTATAGAATGTCCCACACTCTGGATTTTTTAAAATTGAATTTCCATGGTGTCATTTAACATGTTCCATGGTCCTCTGTATGTAATTGATGGTTAGAGCTAGTGACTGAAAAGTTGTTCACCTGTTTTGTGAGCTCGAGTTCCACTGGATGGCCTTGAGCACATAATTTGACCTATGTGACTATCAGTTCTCTCATATATAAAATGGGAACAGGAGCAGTACTTATACCTTAGGGCTCTTCTGAAGATTAAATAAGATAATTAATATAAAGTGCTCAGGCTGGTGCATGGCACATAGTGTGGATTAAATATATATTATTTGTTACTTATGTTATTCTACTTGTATATGAATCAGTGATTCTCAAATATTGGTTCCAATATGGTCCAAAGAAAAGCTGTATTTGTAACAAGTTCTTGATGATTCTCATGAAGTTGTGGTTTTAAGAAACTGATGGCTTTGTGCTATGTCAACTTGACTAGGCTGAACTTCGGTCCCAAGAATTTTCTTTCTAGTATGCTTCCTGTTAGAGGGGATGACAAGTGATCCCCTCTTGCCAGAATTGGAGAAGGGAAGGGAGGCAGCAGCCACTTTGTAGCATACAAACATCTTCTCCCACTTATTCAATCAAACATAATTTAGGTGCTATTATGAAGAGATTTTTGTAGTTGTAATTAAAATCCCTAATTAGTTGACCTTAAATTAATCAAAAGGGAGACTGTCCTGGGTAGCCCTGACTTAAATTAATTGGAAGGTTGTTATAAGAAGGCTTAGTCCAGGGCACCTGGGTAGCTCAGTCAGTTGAGTGTGTGACTTCAGCTCAGGTCATGATAGCGCGATTTGTGAGTTCGAGCCCCGCGTCAGACTCTGGGCTGACAGCTCAGAGCCTGGAACCTGCTTGGGATTCTGTGTCTCCCTCTCTCTCTGCCCCTCCCCTGCTCATTTTCTCTCTCTCTCAAAAATAAACATTAAAAAAAAAAAAAAGAGGGCTTAGTCCAGGCTCAGTCAGCTTCACTGGTGAATTCTATCAAACATTTAAAGACTGGGGCGCCTGGGTGGCACAGTTGGTTAAGCGTCCGACTTCAGCCAGGTCACGATCTCGCGGTCCGTGAGTTCGAGCCCCGCGTCGGGCTCTGGGCTGATGGCTGAGAGCCTGGAGCCTGTTTCCGATTCTGTGTCTCCCTCTCTCTCTGCCCCTCCCCGGTTCATGCTGTCTCTCTCTGTCTTAAAAAAATAAATAAACGTTGAAAAAAAAATAAAGACAAATTAATACTGTTTTTGCACAAGCTCTTCTAAAATATGGAAGAGGAGGGAACACTTTGCACCTTATTCTATAAGGCCAGTGTTAGCATGCCAAAAACAAAGACATCACAAGAAAGTTAGAAAACAATATATCTAATGAATATAGATATAAAAATTCTAACAAAATACTAACAAACTCAATCTAGCAACGTAAAAAAAGAATTATACACTATGACCAAGAGAGCTTTCTTCCAGAAATGCAAGGTTGGTTTAATACATGAAATGCACATATTAATAGAATAAAGGGCCAAACCACATAATTATTTTCATAAATGCAGGAAAAGCATTTGATAGAATTCACTGATTTATCATAAAAGCAACCAATAGGGGCGCCTGGGTGGCGCAGTCGGTTAAGCGTCTGACTTCAGCCAGGTCACGATCTCGCGGTCCGGGAGTTTGAGCCCCGCGTCAGGCTCTGGGCT
Organism: Prionailurus bengalensis; assembly: GCF_016509475.1. Classification (NCBI taxonomy): domain Eukaryota; kingdom Metazoa; phylum Chordata; class Mammalia; order Carnivora; family Felidae; genus Prionailurus; species Prionailurus bengalensis. The sequence goes on from NC_057355.1 coordinate 103,218,667, forward strand.
GATGGCTCAGAGCCTGGAGCCAGTTTCCGATTCTGTGTCTCCCTCTCTCTCTGCCCCTCCCCCGTTCATGCTCTGTCTCTCTCTGTCCCAAAAATAAATAAAAAACGTTGAAAAAAATTTTTTTTTAAAATTAAAAAAAAAATAAATAAAAGCAACCAATAAACCAGGAATAGAAAGGAACTTCCTCAACCTAGTAGAGGACATCTACAGAAAACTTTCTCTGGGGAACTCACACTTTCCTTTGTTCTTCCATTTGAAATATTATACTTATACCTGGTTCTTTGTGGGGAGGTCTGGGATAGCCCAGTGTCTGGGTCTGGACAGGTGAGACTATCTTCTAAGTGGGCTTCAGTTTTAAGAAGTCCTCTTGCTCACAGCTATATGCCATATTATCTACTGTAGTCTTTATTAATAATAAAAGTGATACTTCTCTGGGCACCTGGCTGGCTCAGTTGGTGGCAAGTGAGACTCTTGATCTCGGGGTTGTGAGTTCAAGTCCCATATTGAGCATAGAGTTTATTTATATAAATAAATAAACAAACAAACAAACAAACACGTTTTTAAAAAAGGTGATGCTTTGATTCCTGTCAGTCCCTAATACTTTATACTCTGTATTCTCAGTTGATTCAGAATCAGGGCATGAGAGACGGATGATGGTTGTTGGCCGCCTCAAAGACTCCAGAATGAGGCAATAGAAGGAATAATTTTAAAAAGTTTTAGACATGCACAATAGTAATCCCTATAGTAATGATTAGAATCCTAGACTTATTTCAAAAGTTGGAAATACTGCTAGAGATCATTTTGCAGCTAGCTTCTAACCCCTGGAGATTAAGTAATGTGTACAAGACTATCCAGTCATCTAGTAACATATCAGAACTAGAATCCAAATTTTCTTTCAGCCTGCCACACTTTCCACCACACCCTGTTGCTTCCTTAATATGCTGAGATAAAAAATGTTTTATCATCTGCTTCTCTGAAGATTAGAATTTTGTCATTGCTGTTATAGATAAAGAAATAAATGCAATTATGTTAAATAATTTCCCTGTAGTAATAGGGCTTATCAGAGGTAGCACTGGAAATGAAAAATACTACTCTAATTTTAGTTCAAGGCTGTGCTGATGAGATCATTTTTTTTTTTTGTCAAAATGCCAAACTGAAATAAATGGGAGAGTGGTACATAGTGGAAACACAATCGCTGTGGCAGGGTCTTTAGTTCATATGTTAATTCAACTGATGATCTCTGGTTCCTTTCCTAGCATGATGTCATGGTATGTTATGGTATTAAAATTTCCTCCTGAAAGAATAGAAGGAAATAAGTAGAATGGGGTGTTAACTGCCTAACTCCAAAACCTGTGATCTTAATTAACCATGATGTTTACTGCCTCTCCAAATCTGTAAGGTGCACAGGCAAATGTTTAGACAATAAAATGAAAGTTGAGGTGAATTTCTAAATGCAATTAATTTATGTTATTCATAAAAATAATAGAACTTAGTACTTGGCTATTACAGCTCTCTTTAAGTAATTGTCCCTGCAGATCAATTGGTGGAAATGCAATAATGTTAAAAATCCACATTAAACCACCAAGATAACAGCAGATGCTCTTTGTTAGTCAGGCCATTACTGTTTGATTTTCTACAAAATCTACAAATGAATTTGACTTTGATTTGCTACAAAGAGATCTTTAATCTTACCTGATTTCCATGCTGAGAAGTCATTCATTCATCAAGTAGTTCTTGAGTATCTTCTGTGTCTCAGGCACTGTTATAGGCACTGCGGGTAGAGTTATAAATAGAACTAAGTCCATGATCTCATTGAGCAGAGGATATTATAAAATTTTTTAAAATTTATTTATTTTTGAAGGAGAGAGAAACAGAGAGGGAGCAGGGGAGAGGCAGAGAGAGACAGGGGAAGGTGAGGAGGGGAGACACAGAATCTGAAGCAGGCTCCAGGCTCTGAGCTGTCAGCACAGAGCCCAACACGGGACTCAAACCCACAAACCACGAGATTGTGACCTGAGCCCAAGTCAGACGCTTAACCGACTGAACCACCCAGGCACCTCTGGGCAGAGGATATTATAAAGCAATAAACAAAATAACATCCCTTATTTGCTGCTGTTAGAGATAGGCATAACTCTACTCAATAAAAACAATGGTCAAATAAGTTTGGGAAATAATGTAACTATAGTCTCAGTGCTTGAAATTATACAAACTTATTAAAGTCCCAAAGGTATTAGACATAAAAGCATCTGTTTAACTCTAGTTCTCTGACTTATTTGACCATTTAAACTTTTTTTTTCATTTTTGAGAAAGCACTTATTAACTTCTTGTGGAATTAATATTCCGAAGAAACCAGTTTTAGAAAATACCAAACTGTAAGAGCTCTTTGTGTTGTTTTGGTTTTATAAATGTTCTATGATTCTCTTATCAGTTATTTATCAGCTATTTATTTATTTATTATTTATTTTTGAGAAAGAGAGTGAGCAGGGGAGGAGCAGAGAGGGAGAATGTCAAGCAGGCTCTGTGCTGACAGTACAGTGAGTGGCAGGGGTGGGGGGTGGCTAGAACTCATGAAACTGAAATTGTGACCGGAGCCAAAATCAAGAGTTGGACGCTCAACTGACTGAGCCACCCAGGCACCCCCTGACTTTTCATTTTATATGGTTACATTTTGGAAGGCATAAATGGACCTGCACTAGCTCAAATACATAATAGTAATAATCAACTATATTATAATAAGAGTCAATATATTGCACATACTTTTTTCTCACCATTTCCAGGTTGATTTATCTCTCTAAACCACTATAACTTTTTGAAACGTTTAAATTATAAAATAAATAGAAGCATACAGAAACAGAAAAGAAAACAAATATAGACCTTAGTGAATACTGTGGAACATCCTTGTAGCCACAACCCATGTCAAGAAACAACTTTCCCAGTCATCTCAGAAGCCTCCCCCGCCCCCCACATGCTCTATACAATTCATAGCCATTCCTCTTCCTCCAAAATGACTACTGTCAAAAAACAAACAAACACGGGCACCTGGGTGGCTCAGTTGAGCCTCTGATTCGGCTCAGGTCATGATCTCACGGTTCATGAGATCCACGTTGGGCTCTGTGCTGATAGCTCAGAGCCTGGAGCCTTCTGTGTCTCCCTCTCTCTTTCTCTGCCCCTCCCCCACTCATGCTGTGTCTCTCTCTCTGTCTCTCAAAAATAAACATTAAACCAACAAACCACTATCCTGACTCATAGCAATCACTCTCTTGCATTTCCTTACATTACAGTTTAGTCTCGCCTGTGAAAAGAAAACACCTTGTTACTTTTTTACATCTCTTTTAAGCTACAGGTTCTCCTCCACCCTTTCCTTTCCTCATACTTTGTCTGTTGTAGAACTCACTCTGACACATTTTGCTGATTGCACACTCCTGATTTAGTTTCACATGTTCCTGTGCCTTTTGTGTTTCCTAGAAATTGGCAGGTGGATCCAGAGGTTTCCTCAGGCTTAGATTCGTTTCCTTTGTGTTCTTTTTTCAGGAAGTCTGGTTTTCACTCATTCTTTTTTTCTTTTTAATGTTAGCAGCCATCGATACTCAATATTTAGATTTATTAATGGAAGCTTGCAAAAAGATAATAATCTATCCCTACCATTTTGCTTTCATGAATTACTTTGAAAGATTGTATAATGAGATGCACCCCTTCATCTACTATTTGGTTATCCAATGAAACAGTTTATTATAGAAAAGGCAGGGAAAATGTTTGAGTTTCCTCTTTTATTTCCCCAGTAACAAATTGATTCCCTGTCATCTTTCAAAAATTAGATTTTTTAACTCTTATAATGAACTCATGGACTTAAACATATTAGAGGGATTTCAATCCATTGCAATTCTTATCGTTATTGAAGCTCCAACTTTGGCTATGGGTACTCTTCAGATTGGCTCCTTGGACATGATCCTAATAGTTGTTTTTTTTTTTTTTTTATGGCTTTCTTAATAGCTGATATGTCAAGATATTCCATCTTCCTCTCCAGACCTCAATTCCTGGAATTAGCTGTTTGGCCAAGGACCGTTGATTTCTTTCAATGGGAAGTATTTCAAGATGAGAATGTAGTTGCTGTTTCTAAGTCTCTTTAGTGGAAGTGTATCTATCTATCTATCATAGATAGATATTTATATATATTTATATTATTTACATATAGAGATATGTATGTAAATATATAGATATATATATATTACCTGATGAGTTCATACTAGTATTTGTATTTTTTTTTTAATTTTTTAACGTTTATTTATTTTTGAGACAGAGAGAGACAGAGCATGAACGGGGGAGGGTCAGAGAGAGGGAGACACAGAATCCGAAACAGGCTCCAGGCTCCGAGCTGTCAGCACAAAGCCCGATGCGGGGCTTGAACTCACGGACCGTGAGATCATGACCTGAGCCAAAGTCGGCCGCTCAACCGACTGAGCCACCCAAGCGCCCCGAGTATTTGTATTTTTTTAAGTTTACTTATTTATTTTGAGAGAGAGAGAGAGAGACAGAGTGCATGAGCAGGGGAGGGGCAGAGAGAGAGGGAGAGACAGAGAATCCCAAGCAGGCACTGTCAACACAGAGCCCGACACAGGGCTCAAACCCATGAACCATGAGTTCATGACCTGAGCCGAAGTTAAGAGCTGGACACTTAAACAACTAACCTACCCAGGTGCCTCTAGTATTTCTATTTTAAATTCACAACTACAATGTTTTTACTTAACCTCTTTTGTGTTATATCTTTATCTCCTGTCTTTCACACCAAAAACCCTGTTTCTCAAGGTAACAGGGAGTGATAGAATATTCCATAATTCTGTAATATCCCAGAATTACCGTACTAATACTACTACGGACTATTAATATTACTTATATCACCACCAATTAGTAAAAAAATTAAAATTTATATATGCTATCTCCATTCACCTCTCATTTTAAAAATGATTGGGGAATATTTGTATCAAAGCATATATGATCTACACTGTGAGGTCATCTAGTCATTAGACACTATAGTCTCCCCCCTTTTTAACTGTTATTTTGTCTTAGTTCTACAAACAACTATACATCTAATGATCACCTCCTGTCCTTATTTAATATCTCTCTGGTCATTTTGATTGTCAGAAATTTTATTTGATTTCTTAGGAAGAACACGCAGGAACAGTATTTTTTGAGATTTACCAAAAATAATTTGTGTGTACCTTTTATACTTGAAAGCCAATTTTGCAGGATATAAAGTGTTTGGCTAAGGGACGCCTGGGTGACTCAGTCAGTTAAGTGACTGACTTTGGCTCAGGTCACAATCTCGCGGTTCCTTTCAAGCCGCACACCAGGCTCTGTGTTGGCAGCTCAGAGCCTGTAGCCTGCTTCCGATTCCGTGTCTCCCTCTCTCTCTGCTCCTCCCCCCTTCACACTCTGTCTCTCAAAAGTGAATAAACATTAAAAAAATTTTTTTTAATAAATAAAATGTTTGGCTAATATTTTATTTTGATGAATCTTGTAAAAACAGCCCATACTTAATTTTCTTCTGGCATAATGTACTGCTGTTGACAGTTTGGTGACAACCTAATTATCCCTCCTTTATAAGTCACATACTCTTTTTGCCTTGTTACCAAACATTCTATTTTCTTTAAAGTCTAGTAATTTTAGTAGAATATACCTTGGCGTTGGTTGTTCTGATCAATATTCTCAGATACTTAAAGTGCTATTTTGATATGTAATTTTAAGTCTTTTTTAATTTCAGAAAACTTGTCTTGAATTGAAGTATTTGTTTTGTTCTTTCTGTTGGTTTTCTTCTTTGGACTCCCTTTGTCTATATGCTGATCTTCTTTGGCTATCATCCACATTGACAACTTTTGAATCTCTTTTATTTAAAAATTATTATTATTATTTTAGTTTTAAAACTGTTCTTTTCATCTTTTATTCCTTATAAGGCATTTTTTGTTGATGTGCATATGTATGTGTGTGTGTGAGTGTGTGTTTTGCTCTTGTTTCTTCTAGTTTAGTATTTATTTCTAAAATGATTTTTTCTTTTCAAATTCTCCTTTGAGAATTATTACCTAACTTATGAATTTTTCTAATTCTGATTTATATTGTTTTCTCATGTCTTGTATTATTTCTTTATTAAAGTTCATTTTTCAATAATTTTTATAAGTTTAAAAAAAATGTTTATTTATTTATTTTGAGAGAGCAAGCATGAGCAGGGGAGGGACAGAGAGAGAGAGAGAGAGAGAGAGAGAGAGGGAGAGAGAGAATCCCAAGCAGGCTGTGCAGCACCAGCACAGAGTCCTACACAGGGCTCGAACTCAAAAACCAAAAGATCATGACCTGAGCTGAAATGAAGACTCAGATACTTAACCCACTGAGCCACCCAGATGCCCCTCATTTTTAAATAGTGTAGTTTTTATCTGTTTCTTGAGTACATCTTTCCAGTATGCTTTTGTTTCTTTGTAGGGGTGTCATTCTACTCCTTATTCTTTATTTACTTACTTACTTACTTACTTACTTACTTACTTACTTATTTATTTAAGAGAGTGTGTGAGCAGAAAAGAGGGAGAGGGAGAGGAAGAGAGGTCAACGACCCTGGGATCATGACCTGAGCCAAACTCAAGAGTCAAATGCTCAAGTGACTGAGCCACCCAGGCGCCCCTCTTTTTTGTATGTATGTATGTATGTAGTAACTTTGGGATTTGACCTTGATACCTTTCTAGTGCTTGCTCTTAAGTAAAATCAGTTTTCCTCAAATTTTTAAAGTAAGCTTAGTTCAAATAGCTTTTTTTTTTTTAACTTGACAGTGTTTCATGTTTCTGTGTAATGTTTTTAAAAAATGACTGTTTGCTTTCTGAGATTTTCTGACGCTGTTTCCCTCAATCACTTTTTCCCCCCTCAGCCACTTTTTTAAAAAGTTTGTTTGTTTGTTTGTTTGTTTATTTATTTATTTATTTAGAGTGGGGAGTGGGGAGAGGCAGAGAGAGAGGGAGAGAGAATCCCAAGCAGGCTCTGCACTGTCAGCACAGAACCTGACTTGGGGCTTGATCCCCTGAACAGTAAGATTATGGCCTGAGCCGAAATCAAGAGTCATATGCTTATCTGACTGAGTCCCCAGGCCCCCCCTGCCAGCTACTTTTGATCTGGATCTTCTCTTTACTTCTGTGTTTTTCCTGCTCTGATCAATTTTTATTCCACAGTCAGTGGTTTCTTCTCAGAGCTATGTCCTGGAAGGGAGCTTTGGCTGGTCAGTATTGAGAATTCATAGGTGCAAGACTGTTTCTACCCCTTGGGGTCTTACCAGGGCCCCCTTGCACTTATCTGTTATTAGAATGGGCAAAACCTGTCCCAGATTCACTTGTCATTCTCAGATTGACCCACTGTGCTTTGTACTAAATATCTGTTTCTTTTGGGGGTTCTTCTGTTCTCAGGTCCATCAAATAACCCATTGATAACCCTCTTTTCTCTCTTGCATAAACTCTAATATCATGGCCTGTGGTTGTCAGTGATTTTCCTCCACCTGCTTGTATTTTGTGGGTTTTTTTTAATGTTTATTTATTTTTGAGAGTGAGAGAGACAGAGCGTGAGCAGGGGAGGGGCAGAGACAGAGGGAGACACAGAATCTGAAGTAGGCTCCAGGCCCTGAGCTGTTAGCACAGAGCCTGACATGGGGCTCAAACTCACAAACCATGAGCTCATGACCTGAGCCGAAGTCAGATGCTTAACTGACTGAGCCACACAGGTGCCCCTGTATTTTGTGGTTTGTGAGGATAACTTACCATCTTATTTTGTTTAAATGTTATCCTATGGGCTTTTTATTTTACTTTCCAATTTCTTTGTTTATATGTAGGGATTTGAGAAGACACAAACACTATGCTGTCACTTTTAGATGCTGACTATAACCTTCAATGGATTGAAATTTGATTAAAAATTTTTTTTAATGTTTATTTATTTTTGAGAGAGAGGCAAAATGCAAACAGGGGAGGGGCAGACAGAGAAAGAGGCACAGAATCTGAAGCAGGCCCCAGGCTCTGAGCTGTCATCACAGAGCCTGACATGGGGTTTGAACCCATGAACCATGAAATCATGACCTGAGCCAAAGTCAGACACTCAACTGACTGAGCCACCCAGGCATCCCTGAAATTTGATTATTTTTATATTATACATTATGTTTTTTCAAAACAGCTGTTCTAAAAATAATTTCAACCTTACAGAAAATTACAAGAACAATACAAAGCATTTTAGTTTACCCTTTACTCAGATTCTCTAATTGGTTGTTAACATTTTACCATATTTGTCTTATCATTTTCTTTTTCTCTCTCAATTATTTTGTATAGTATATGGTAAAACCTGGTAAATCCATTAAAATCAAGAAATTAGGGGTACCTGGATGGCTCAGCCTGTTGAGCCTCTTTAAAATTAAAAAAAAAAAAGGAATTAAAAATGTTACAATACTACCATTCAACCCATTGGCTGCATTCAAATTTCACTAATAATATACCATATAATCACTCTTTCCTTTCTAATGCAGGATCCAATAGGAGATCATGTGTTGTATTTAGTTGTCATATCTCTATTCTCTTTGGAGCAGTTCCTCAGTTTTTTCATGTCTTTCATGACATTGACTTTTTTTTGGAAGATAATAGGCTAATTACTTTATAGAGTATCCTCAATTTGAGTTTGTTTTATACTTATTATGATTAGATTCAGGTGATTCATCTTTTGGAAGGGATATCATGGACATGATGCTATGTTCTTCTCAATGTATCATCAAGAAGCAAATTAACAAATATTAATTTGTCCCATTTCTATCAGTGTTGACTTTCATCACTTTTTAAGATGTAAAATTCATTGTAAAATGAATAAGTACCTTGTACTTATTAATCAATAAGTTACTAATATGTATTTTGTAGAGAGCTACTTTGATATTATGTAAATATATTATTTCTCATTACATTTTCACTCAAAGTTTTAGTGTCCATTGTTGGTTCCTCCTTGAATCAATTATTACTGTAATGGTTGACAAATGGTGATATTCTAAGTGCATCATTTGTTCTACAGTTATTAGTTGGCATTGTACTATATGGTAAAACTTTTTGTTCTTATTTATTTATTCATTCATTCATTCATTCGTTCATTCACATATATTTATGTCCAGATGGATTCATGGATTCCTGTTTTATTCAATCGGCCACAATTTGTTGCTATTCTTTTTTATTTTATGTTTAAGTTGCCTCAGATTTAGCTAATGGGAATTCTTCAATCTGGCTCTTGACCTTGTAACATATCCTCATCATTCTTTGAGTACTCCCTTACTTTCATACTCAACAGGATGTTCCAGGAACATATTGTACTTTCCCTGTGCCAGTTCTGAATTCAACCATTTCTCCAAGGAATTCTGTATCCTTTTAGTGGAGAATGATATTCAGAAGTCACCATCTGGTTCTAAGTGTGCTCATTGCTACTAGGGGATCACTTCTTTTGGGTCTAGTTTTCTCCCTTTCCCTGTTGATAATTGACAGTGAGAAGTCTGGCTCTCATTATCTCAATATACTTACTTCATCTGCCTATATGTAACCAATCTCCTGACCTAATGGTTGCCTTGCAGATCAAGATATCTACCCCCATTGAGGCCGCTGTGTAGTGGAAATGAGGACATGCCCAATCGGCCAGCCCCATTGCTCTTCTCATTATAACTTATGAATTATACAATTCAGATGAGATACTTTTTTTCTTAACACATTCCTATTCTTTATGCAAAAAAGAGTATATATGAAATTTGAGGCTCCATGTATATAATTTATTGTAATTTAAAAAAATTAATTTTACTCTAGAAATTAATGCCATAAATATTATAACTGAAATTTTTATGTGAAATTTCTATCTTTGTGAGTTTGTTATGGCACAGTGTTCTCATTTGCTCAGCTGCTTTCTGAATGCACATCTAACAATTTGATAAGAGACCTGCCTAGCAGGGGAAAAGAAATAGTAAGAATTTTTAAAAATTCAATTAACCACAAAAATCAGTTATTGTGTTAAAAAAGTGATCTTAAAAAGCTAGTGAAAGTCTCACATCTCATTTTTAACTCAACAAATGTGTTTTTACAATACTAACCATGTTATTGTAAGCTTTGTTATAATTAATAAGTTTTATCTGAATGAGCGTTATTACTCATGAAGCACTTAACTATTATCTCAGTTCATCTTTTTTCAGCTCTTTGAAGTAGTTGATATCATCTCCATTGCACAGATAAGATTGCAGGCTTATCAAGGTTATGCAACTTGTTGATGATTGTCCAACTATTAGATGGCAAAAATGGGGTGTAAACACAGTTATTTTAGTGCACAATCTATTGTTTCCTTTTCATCATTTCACTCCTCTGAGTTGGGAGTTTTTCCCTCATCTCACCCCTGTCCTATTTGCCAGATTACACATGGATAATTGCTTTCCCAAATAATTTATTAGCCATGTAACCTGAGTTACATAATGTAACAACTGAATGACTGATCATGTAACCTGAATGACTGATCATTCAGTCAACTCTAACAGATCTCATTTCTTCAGAGTAGTGGAGAGTGCTTTTCCCAATATTTATTTTCCCCTCATTCCATAGTAATAGAATGGTTAGCCAGGAAAATGGTCACCCAGAATAAAGTTCATTCCTGCTTCAAATGTATTCCTTTGCCCCTTCTTATTTGTTACTCCCTCCATCTTGCTGCCTGGAGCAGAGATCCTCCCTTGGATAATGAAAATTAGGGCTGCACCCTATGAAATGTCACCAGAGTGGCAAGCTAGAAGTAGAGTCCTGGGTCCCAAGGACTTTATGGATCAGAGCTGCTGTACCAATCCTGTACTGCCAAGTTCCAGAGACAGAGAAAGAACTTCTACCTTGTTTAAGCCACTGATATTTTGACTTGCTCAATTATATCCTAATGTATACATCCAGTACCCATCTGCAAAATTCTAGTTATTTACTCAACATTCATTTAAGCTTTTCCTATTGTGAAGCAGCCTGGTGGCTGAGTGAGATTGCCCACACACCCCAAATATAGATGGTACCTTGACTGATTTAAGGCTAGTCTGGGTAATTTCAACATGTGGGAGTGATTGGTTCAGTCATGAGTGCCCAAACCAACCACTTATGGCATTCCCTTATGGCCCCAGTGGTTGTTTCAGGTATGATAAAATAATGTGAGGCTTGAGAGAGGCTCCCTGTCCCCAGAGATGTGACCCTAGATATAAAGTATATTGCTTTAGAGAAACCAGGCTGAAGATATAGCTGGCTTGTGGAGGAATTTAGAATCAAGAAAATTACAAGGAAATGGTGGTTTCCCTCAGATTGGACCAACCCAAAAGCCTGACCAACTTGTGGTCTTCTCAGGAAAGTGAGCCAAAAAATTTCTTGTTGTATATTTAGAGCTAATTTGAATTGGGTTTTCTGTTAATTACATCCAAAGAGCTCTTAACTGATATACCTTTCAGTGGCTTCAGTATTATATCAATACCCAATAATGCAGATCAACATTTCTAAAGAAGTATTTTTGATAGGAAGCCCTAATTTAACAAAGCTTTTTCACACTATTTAACACTGTTGCTTTATTTTCTTACTTTATTTTCAAAGTCTTTGAAGGATAATCTCAGAAAGGCTGAAGAATATGATTAAAATTTGAAAGTATAGTTTATCCTTTCTGGAAACACTCTGTTTTTCTTATGTTGTGTCATTCCTGTATTTATTTGCCAATTTCTCAGATTATTTTTATACTGGCTTGTTTCCTTTCCTCTATTTTCTCCTCTAGCCATTGAAGGTAGGCATGTCTTAAAGATGGTACTGTAGTTGTCCCCAAGCAGTCTTACCACTTAGAGGCAGGTCAAGTTCACACAGTCTGAAAGAATATACAAAGCAACCTTTTACTTCTAGCATTGGAGATACAGGAGTGACTCCTCTGTTTTCTTCTATCAGTTTCTACTCCCCAGATTCTCTCACTGGGGCCAGACCTCAACCTCTCCTTCCCCTACCTCCTTGTCAGAGAAGCCTCCTCCCCTGAAACTACAGAGTTTTGTTTTATTTGGTTTTAATCTCCCTTTCTCCTGGCTCTGGGAAACCATTGCTTCCTGGGCCAATTGTCAGTCTTTTGACCTAGTCAGGTTTCTTGCCAGATGGGATTGGGGTTTCCAACCCCAGAGGCTCCAGATGGAAAGAGGAAAAAGAGGCCTTCTTAGTGGCCTGCCTTCAGGTTGTGGTGTCTGTATAATAATTAGGTCATTCAGGGTCCTTGATTTAATATGAAGTATTTCTCAGAGGTGCTTCTCACTCTCCTGACTTCAAATAGTCACCTTCCCAATTCATGTCTTGGAGCCCTCTCTTTGGATCTCATGCCTCCGTTTCTTCCTTCACCAGGAGGCATGGTAGCCACCTAATGCAGTGTACCTAAAACCAGACTAATCCTTCATCTGAAATTAGCTTTTTCTCAGAAGCCTTTCTATTTTTTTTTCATATGAGGTATAGTTGATGCACAATGTTAATTAGCTTCAGATGTACAACACAGTGATTCGACCATATGTTGTGTTGTGGTCACCACGGGTGTAGCTGCCAGTGGTCACCATGCAACAGTATTACAGCACCATTGACTGTATTCCCTATGCTGTACCTTCCATCCCCAACATTCTCTCAGCCTCTTAATTTCAAAACTTTGAAGTTGTCCTCATCTGCTACTTTCTAGCGCATTTACCCTACAACCAAATTGTAATTTCATCCCTTGTGATGTATTCAAGGAACACTACCCTGGCACAGATCTTCACAATTTCATATCTGGATGACTACACTTAATGTTCTGACTTGTCATCCTGTCTCTAACCCTCCAGTCTGCTTTATGTGTGAATCCTGAAATATTGCCTTTCTAAGAATCTTTAAAGACTCCTTTAAACCTTTATTCCCAGTATTCAGGCCTCCCAGATTGGTTCTTTACTCAGCTCTCCAAACCCATCTCCCTCCACTTGCTCACATCAATCAGCAAAATGGTACACTCATTTCTTCCAATGGCCATGTTCCCATCTTCTTTGCTCATATCCTTCCCTTTCTGAAATGGCCTCTTCCTTCTTACCCATTGTTTAATCCCATTTCTCCTTTAAGGCTACGCTCAAGTTCTGCTTCCTCAAAGAAGTAGTTGCTGAGCTGGTGGATGGAGGTCCCCTTTCCTCTTCCTTCCTTCCTTCCTTCCTTCCTTCCTTCCTTCCTTCCTTCCCTTTCTTCTTTCTTTCTTTCTTTCTTTCTTTCTTTCTTTCTTTCTTTCTTTCTTTCTTTCTTTCATGGAGTCAGATGTGTATCAGGCCAGCCTAACAGAGGACATCCAGCCTTCAGCCAGTGCAGGAAATGCCTGCAAGATGTTTGACCTTATCCCTGAACAATCTAATTATTATACAGACACCACAACCTGAAGGCAGGCCACTAAGAAGGCCTCTTTTTCCTCTTTCCATCTGGAGCCTCTGGGGTTGGAAACCCCAATCCCATCTGGCAAGAAACCTGACTAGGTCAAAAGACTGACAATTGGCCCAGGAAGCAATGGGTTCCCAGAGCCAGGAGAAAGGGAGATTAAAACCAAATAAAACAAAACTCTGTAGTTTCAGGGGAGGAGGCTTCTCTGACAAGGAGGTAGGGGAAGGAGAGGTTGAGGTCTGGCCCCAGTGAGAGAATCTGGGGAGTAGAAACTGATAGAAGAAAACAGAGGAGTCACTCCTGTATCTCCAATGCTAGAAGTAAAAGGTTGCTTTGTATATTCTTTCAGACTGTGTGAACTTGACCTGCCTCTAAGTGGTAAGACTGCTTGGGGACAACTATAATACCATCTTCTCCTTTCTAGAATGTGAATACAATGTATCAGAGCGTTGGCTGGAAATAAAAGGCATACTCAATGGGTTTAACTGAAGAATTTAAAAAGGGACTGGTTTGGGGCACCTGGGTGGCTCAGTCAGTTAAATGTCCAACTTTGGCTCAGGTTATAATCTCGCGGTTTGTGAGTCTGAGCGCCGTGTCGGGCTCTGTGCTGACAGCTCAGAGCCTGGAGCCTGCTTTGGATTCTGTGTCTCCCAATCTCTCTCCCCCCTCCCCTGCTCATGCTCTGTCTTTCTCTCTCTCAAAAATAAATAAACATTAACATTTTTTTTTAAAAAGGACTGTTTTCAGAGGGGTGGACAGGGTTAAGGGACGAAACAAAGGCTAGATTGACAATAGCTGTTAAAACCATAGGTCTGAAGAAGCAAGGAAAGCGAGTAGTGTCAACAGAGACCTGAGGAAGAGACACCACCCAGCAGTAGCTATGGCCATGGAGTAACACAGCCCTGCCAGAACAACACAGGATGGTAGGGAATGAATTCCCATATCTCTCCCTTACTCCCATTATTAGAAGCACTGCTTCTCTTTGGCCATTCCCAGTGGAAAGCCATAGGGTAAGGGAATACAGAGCATGCATTCCGTAGGGGTCATCTTTCTAAGGCACAGAAAGCAGGACAGAGAAGAGCAGACAATATATCTGTGGTGAGGAGACAGACCCAGAATACCTAGCACATTGGAATTATAACTGTTTGTCCTCTGTTCTGAATCCCATAACTTTTACTCCTTATTTCAACTTTTGACAAACATCTCCTGAGTGCTTTCCAAAAGTACTTTGGGATGATAATCAAACGTGGGTCCCTTTAGGAGCTCAAATCTGGTGGACAAGCACTGGACACTTAGAATTTGCCATACTTTTGGTGGGTGCTTTGGATTGCACATTTTCAGATTGCAGGTGCAGATATGTGTTCAGATCCTTTTCTTATGTTGTGAGATTTATATCAGTTTCCATATACAACTAGAATGTTGGTCCAGATACTGTGGCAAATCTAGTGACAACTCAATGGCTTTTGCAAGAATTATCTCTGAATCACATAGTTGTGGCTCTTCGTTCTCTACTCTTGTCACTCTCCATTCTTGTAACCCTACTTTCTCTGTCTGTTAACTGTTGACCTCTGTGTGTGTCTCACTCTCAGATTCCCTGGGAGGATTAAATTGTGCCAGCTTGTCCCTCTCTGTCCCTATTAAAACGAGCCCTTCTATAAGCCACTTCAAAGGGTAACTTTTTATTATGTTTAGTCTATAGATGAAGCACTAACGCCTGAGTAGCCAGGTCACATGACATAAGTATGGCACCTGTAATTATGTCATTAATGGCTGTCCAAAATCTTCTGAACATTCTCTCCCCATAATCCTAGTTATTCATGGTGGAAATCCTGTCTTTTTCACATAGAACCATTTCCCTTCCTCAGATTTCCTTCTTGTTGGGGGTGCAGAAATGCGTTGTAGATTCTGTTCATCAGACTTAAGACTTTGTTGCACGGGCACCTGGGTGGCTCAGTGGGTTAAGCATCAGACTCTTGGTTTTGGCTCAGGTCATGATCTCATGGTTCATGCGATCAAGCATCATTTCAGGCTCCGCACTGACAGGGCAGAGCACTCTCTCTTTCTCAAAATAAATGAATAAACTTTTTTTTTTTTAACTTTCAAAATGGAGGGGAAGAGGGCAAGGGTAGTGTATGCATTTTGCTGGTGCAGATCCTGGCAAAGATAGTGTGGTTCTGGAGCTGGTGAAGTGAACCAGAAACAGAAGTAGAAATGAGCATTCACTTCTGCTTTTACTCTGTATCCAAGTTCCAAATGGCCTTTAGCCTCCCTGAAGATGAAGACTTTATACAAAGAAAAGGTCATCAAGACAGTTGTGGACATCTAACAGCCAGGCAAACTTTTTAAAATGCAAAGACTTTCTTGTGCCTCTGCCATTGCCAAAGGAAGACATGACCTGGCTTTCCTGCTGTTCTGGAAGGAAGATGAGAGATGGGTAGGGAGAGCCCAGTGCACAGCTGGGTCCAATCTACATCAGCCAATTCCCAGCTGACCCTAAGATACATTGAGCTAGTCTAGCCCATCCCAGTCTACATCAGTGGTCCCCAAAACACAGGAGCAAGTCTAAGCAAGCTCAGCAGTGCCCAGATCAGCCGACCCCTAGGTAACCAGCTGAGATCAGCAGACCTGCATATCTCCTCCCTGTTAAAATCAGCCTGGGCTGCCTGGGTGGCTCAGTTGGTTGACCATCTGACTCTTGATTTCAGATCAGGTCATGATCTCGAAGTTCATCAGATCAAGCCCTGTGTTGGACTCTGTGCTGAGCATGGAGCCTATTGTATTCTTTCTTCTCCCTCTGTCCTTCTCCCCAGCTTGCACACCCTCTTTCTCTCTCTCCCTAAAAAATAAAAAGAAATCATTAAAAATATGACTATGAATACAAATACATCATTTCCCATAGCAATCCAGGAGTATCTGGGTCTGGTGTGCTGTCTCCTGCCTGTGCTGCCACCACTTGGCACAGTGGACCAATGTGACACAGAGAATCATGGCTATCACTTTGCCCCCTTCAGAATGCCAACACTTTGCTGGTTACCTCAGACTGAAGGGGATACCAGTGAGCATCCAGCCCAGAACCAAATGGTTGCTGGCAATAGGCACAGACCTCAGTGGAGGTGGGGCAGGGGAGAGTAAGACCTTGGCCAACAACTTTCCCTTTCTTGAGTAAAATTTTATTCTGAGGCCCTGGAGGCCTCATCTTGCCCACAAAGGTCACGGAAAACTCCCCATTCTCAGCTCCCCTCCTTAGTTTATATCTGGCTGGCCTTTTAAAGTGTATGTGTGTTGGGAGGGAAGGTGCTAAAGGGGTTATAAAGGGCCCCACAATGGGTTTCAACTTACTTTTCTAATTTACCTTTGAAAACTAAGGAAGAAGCAAGTGGTATTTTCAAAGTCTTCACATTTCAAGACTGTACAGTCTACTCGTAAGCAAAGAAAGCATTATTTTCTTTTTTTTATGTTTTTAAATTTTTAACGTTTACTTATTTTTGAGACAGAGAGAGACAGAGCATGAACGGGGGAGGGGCAGAGAGAGAGGGAGACACAGGATCGGAAGCAGGCTCCAGGCTCCGAGCCATCAGCCCAGAGCCCGACGCGGGGCTTGAACTCACGGACCACGAGATCGTGACCTGAGCTGAAGTCGGACGCTTAACCGACTGCGCCACCCAGGCGCCCCAATGTTTTTTAATTTTTAAAAAATATTTATTTTTGAGAGAGAGAGAGAGCCACTGAGCATGAGTGGGGGAGGGGCAGAGAGAGAGAGAGGGAGACATAGAATTTGAAGCAGTCTCCAGGCTCTGAGCTGTCAGCACAGAGCCTGACATGGGGCTCAAACTCACGAACTGTGAGATCATGACCTGAGCCGGAGTTGGTTGCTTAACCGGCTGAGCCATCTAGGCACCCTAGAAAGCATGATTTTCAAACTATTTCCAGCACATGGTGCTGAAATGTTTGATGGCACAGAAGCCCTTCAGGGTGCAGCTGTTCAGAATGAGAATCTTAGGGGATGTTGGAATACTGGGCCATGTGACAATCTCCTCAATGTAGAGCCTAGTCCTTGAGCCATATAGGGGATCCAAGCCTTGTCCAGCTGAATGAGCAGCTCAATCTTGTTGACAATCTGTTGGGGGAAGGGAGTGGATTGAGTGAAGGGACGAATAGGTGGAGCACAGAAGATTCTTAGAGCAATGAGACTATTTTGCATATATTACAATGGCGGATACATATTATTATACTTTGTCAAAACCCACAGAACTACAACACCAAGAGTGAACCCTAATGTAAACTGTGGACTCTGGGTGATGATGTGACAATGTAGGTTCCCCACTTGGAATAAGTGTATTAATTTGGTGTCCAATGTTAATAATGAGAGGGTTGTATATATGTGAGAACATGTTTTAGGGAGTTTTCTGTACTTTCTGCTCAATTTTGCTGTGAACCTAAAACTGATCTAAAAAATAAAGTTCATTAATTAAAAAAATATATTAAACCTATTGAAAAGTTGCAAGTACAGTGCAGATAACATTTTATCCTGAACTATTTGGGAGTAAGTTGCCAACCTGATGCCCATCACCCCCAGATACTTTAGAGGGTGTATGTAGGACATTCTTCTACATAGTCCTAATATAATCATCAAAATCGGGAAATTGACACTACTACCTAATCCTGAGACCCCATGAAATTTCATCAATTGCTCCAGTAATATCCTTTATAACAAAATAAAGGATACAATTCAGGAAAAGAAGAAAAAAGAATTTAAAGGCCTTGAATCAATTATAATGGGTGTCATATCTGAGGAAAAATAATCAGAAAGATGAAAACTGGAGACCATTAATAAAGAGCTGAAAATTTCCAACTCTTTTCTTGGGCTTAAAGATTCTGAGAAAAGAATGAAAAGCAAAGAAAGCTAAATGTTTAAAACAAGTTGAGCTGATGATTGACATTATAAGTAAGATTCAGTCTTCAGAAGATGCATCAAAACACATAAAGGTGCAAGTAGCTACAACGAAAACAGCCTTCAATATACATGACAGGAGTGAAAATCAACTTCAGAAGCACTAAAAGATGCTTTGAATGAGAGTTCTGATGTTCAGGAAAGCATAAAGCTGTACTCACAAAAACTGAAGAGAAGAGTGGCCAGATGAATCCAACAAAAAGAAAACATTAGAAAATGCTCAAGTGCACATGGGGCAACTTCTAAATGGTAGAGAATGTCAGAGCAAGACTCTAGCGAGCATGAGCTGAAGATGGGAGATGGGGCTGCCCTTCTTGGAAAACCCAGCATAGATGGTGGGAACTTGGACCTGGATGTAGCGACTACATTAGAAAATGACCACCTCTTAGAAGATGAACAAAAGGAGTTTTGAAGAAATAGATTGAAACAGCTGAGTTAAATACTTATTTAAAATCTCTCAGGGGTGCCTGAGTGACTCGGTTGAATGTTTGACTTTGGCTCAGGTCATGATCTCACAATTTGTGAGTTCCAGCCCCATGTCAGGCTCTGTGCTGACAGCTCAGATCCTGGAACCTGCTTTGAATTCTGTCTCTCCCTCTCTCTCTGCCCCTCTCCCACTCGTGCTCTGTCTCTGTCTCTCTCTCAAAAACAAATAAACATTAAAAACATTAAAAAATAAAACAAAATAAAATCTCTCAAAGAGGGGTGCCTGAGTGGCTCAGTCGGTTAAGCATCCAACTTGAGCTCAGGTCATGATCTCATGGTTTGTGGGTTCAAGTCCCGCATCAGGCTCTCTGGTTACAGCTCAGAGTCTGGAGCCTGCTTCAAATGATTCTGTGTCTCCTTCTCTCTCTGCCGCTCCCCTGCTCATGCTCTGTCTGTCTCGCTGTCTGTCTCTCAAAAAAAAAAAAAAAAAAAAAAAGAATCACTGCTATAGGGCCATGGATAAGTTGGCTAACTGGCTCTTGGGGATGAGGGTGGATTATTCCAGGGAGCTATCTATTCCAGCTGACTATCTGTTTTGTGGTGTAAATACTCCCACCAAGGCCAATTTTAAGTTACTAATGTGGAGCTAATGGGGAGAAATGTGCATAATCAGCTCTCAGGAGCTCCCAAGGGCCATTCCAACACCACCTTTAGGGGTTCTTGACCAGGAAGTTACACCAAGGGGTAAGAAAGCAATATATTATATCTCAGGCTTTTTACATACCACAGATTCAATTCCTCAGAGACTATAAGGAAAACCTAACATTAATGATCTACCATTTCATCAGCTTTTGCTTGTTCCACTCTGTTTTTAAAGTTTGTTAAAGTTTATTTTATTATTTATTTTGAGAGAGAAAGAGAGAGAGAGAGAGAGAGGAGCAGAGAGAGAGGGAGAGAGAGAGAGAATCCCATGCTGGCAGCGCAGAGCCCCATGTGGGGCTTGAACCCACTAATCGTGAGATCATCATGTGAGCCAAAACTGAGAGTTAGAGGTTTAAAGTTCCTGAGTCACCCGAGTACCCCAACTCTGTTTTTAAAACTAAAATTTATTTTAAAATATCAGTCTTATATAGGATTATTCTTGTTTTCCACTTTACTAATAATATTTGAAATTAGCTCCTTTTTTGAAAAATAAAAATTTTCTGAGGCATATCAGTCTTATAACTAGAGTAAATTCAGTCTTTGGTATATAGAAATAAACTTTGAGTTTCAAATGTCTCCGGTTGTGACCACTGTCACAATAATACATATTATGGGGAAGTGTTAAACAGAAACAACTGATCCTGACATCATCTAGAAATAAAAGAAAGGGAAAAAATTCACTTGTAAAAGTCATTTTTAAATAAAATACATTTATGGGGTGCCTGGGTGGCTCAGTCAGTTAAGCATCAGACTCCCGGTATCAGCTCAGGTCAGGTTTGTGGAATCACGTCCTATGTCGAGCTCTGTGCTGACAGTGTGGAGCCTGCTTGAGATTCTCTCTCTCCCTCTCTCTCTGCTCCTCCCTTGAACATGCACTCTCTCTCTCTCAAAATAAATAAGTAAACTTTAAATAAACTATACTCTCCTTTGAATTATAATCCTTTAGAGATTATATTTAAGCAACTGTATAATCACTTAACAGATAAAGCGGAGAAGCTAAATAAGAGAAAATTAAAAATCTCGTTATAAGAGAGATTTAAAAAAATGCTGTTTCTGGATCAATAGAAGAGACTTGTTAAATAGCAATACAAAATATAATACACTACCTAGAAATCATAAGATGGAAATAATTTACTAATAAAATTCATGGTTTTATAGTGTGCATTTAGAAAACCTAAGACTTATACTCCTATTAAGTTTCTGTTTGAGCTATTGTATAATCAACTAAACAATAAAACCAAAGGAGGAAAAAAATTCCTTTTAAAAGACAAAAACCTCATGTGTTCCTGACTTATTTTAATGAACTTATTAATAAAAACAAAAATACTGAAATACTAACTATGCAATTAATTTTCAAGATTCACATTTTAAAAATCTATCGTTGTAAAACATTGTCCTAAGAATGTATAATCCTATTAAGGTTCCATTTGAGCCATTGCATAATCACCTAAAAGAAAAAAATCTAGGGGCGCCTGGGTGGCTCAGTTGGTTGAGCATCCGACTTCAGCTCAGGTCATGATTTCACGGTTTGTGGGTTCGAGCCCTGCATCAGGCTCTGTGCTGACAGCTTGCTCAGAGCCTGCAGCCTGCTTCAGATTCTGTGTCTCCTTCTCTCTTTCTGCCCCTTCCCCGCTCATGCTCTGTCTCTCCCTGTGTCTCAAAAATAAATAAATGTTAAAAAAAATTTTTTTTAAATCTAATTTGCTTTAGTAGAGTGAAAAAAAGTAATCAGCGGTAGTCTTGGATCTTCAGAAGTGGACTCATGGAAAGTGGGATTGATCATTTCAGAAGGTGATTCATGTTGCCTTCATGCTATGTGGACAAGAGACTGAGTCTGGCCTTGGTGCAGACACTTCTTGTGGCCAGCAAAGGATGTGCTGGGTCAGGAAGTCCCCAGGAGGAGGGTGGAAGTGATTCCTGATGACCTTCAGCCTCACCTCCCAGAATAAAGGGAAAATAGGGGACCTCCCTAGGAATTTCCCTCTGTCTCCTTTGCAATATCTGAACCCTGACAGGAGGATGAGGGGGAAACTGTCTAGGTCAGAGGCTCCCAGTTCAGGTGGGATGTTGAACAAAAAAAAAGATCCTGAACCTGTGTCAGTGTGAACAGCACCAGGACGAGTTCTGTCTTGCTCCTGGAGGGGGTCTGTATGGATGGAATTGGCCTGATGGAAGGACCCCTTTTCTGGGATCCTGACCTCGTGGGAGTATCATGTGGTCCACGTAGGACATTTGACTCTGGATGCCCACATCACAGATGGTCCTTTTTCCTAAGGAGTCTGGCCATCCAGAGGATTCCCTAGTGATCCTCTCAGGCCTCTGCCAATGATCTCATTTGGAATGTAAGGAAAATAAGGATCTTTCCCCAAATGTCTCAATGCATGTATTTTCTCTTCTTAAATTATCAAGATTTATCTCAGCCAACAGAACTCCCAGCAACGATTATCATGAGCCTTTCTTTCATGGGGAAACAAACTAGCTTTGATAATAATTAGAAATTCTTTTGAATTTTTCTGGCAGAATTTTTGTTTCTATTTTATAGGTGTTCCACTCTTCATACACATGGGTGATCTTCACATCTGCTTTAAAAAGGCTCTCCTCTTGGGGTGCTTGACAGGCTCAATTGATGGAGGGTATGATTCTTGATCTTGGGGTTGTGAGTTCAAGCCCCATGTTGGGTATAGAGCCTACTTAAAATTAAAAAAAAATTAAATATATATTTTAAAAAGGTTCTCCTCTATCTTTGCAGGGTAAATTCTCTCCATATTGGCTATTTAGAGAAAATTAATTTCTTTTTCTTGATACAACTCAGAAAGAAATTTCTGCCAGAGCTTTGACCTTTCCCTTTAAGTGTTTTTTTCTAAAGGCAATGACACTCATTTGGAGACTTCTAATATGATCTTTAAATGCATCAATTATCTTCTTCAGTTAATTTAGTGGATATTTGAGGGGGGAGTTCCTTGAGAGATTTTTAATGTTTATTTTATTTTAGAGAGAGAGAGAGAGACAGAGCATGAGCAGGGGATGGGCAGAGAGAGAGGGAGACACAGAATCTGAAGCAGGCTCCAGGCCCTGAGCTGTCAGCACAAAGCCCAACGTGGGGCTCTAACCCATGAACTGTGAGATCATGACCTGAGTCAAAGTCGGACACTTAACCGACTAAGCCACCTAGGCACCCAGGAGGTGATTCTTAACCTTCCTTGTGCATCAGAATCACAAATGCCTGGGCTCTTCCTCCCAGAGATTCTGATTTAGTTAGTTGGGGTGATACCTGACATCCTACTTTTCAAAGCTTTTTAATGTGTAGCCAAGGTTTGGAACCACTAAACTTTGATCAGACTTTGATCTGTTTATTGTGAAACAGACCTTTAGGTATTACCTTAATAATTATTTAAGGAAAAACAAACCGACCTCATCAAGTCCTGAATTCTTATCCTCTGGGACCTCTCTCCCTGAGGCAAGTAAAAACAGTATGGGAAAAGATTGCCATACACAGAGACTGCCTTACACAGAGCTACAGGCATTTCACAGCTGGAAATCCCTCCTGAGTATACTTGGCTGTTATTCACTCTCCTTACCATTGGGTATCTAATAATTATCACAGAATGGTTTCTTTATGTTGGATGCTGCTTTAGACATAGGTCTCTGGTACTAACTTGTTTTAAATAAGTGGTTCCCTTTTTTTTTTCCCACAAGACTTTAAAACCTAGGCAAAATAAAACATTTTAATTGTTATTCAGCTTTTTGTTTAGAGCTTTGCTGAGTAAACAGAGTAACAATATGTTTGGAATTTATTTTGTGTGAAGCATAGGGGTCAAAGAATTGGGTACTTAGTAGGGTGGCCATAGACAGTGGCTTTGCCACAGCTCCATTAAAGACACATAATGGAGGGGCGCCTGGGTGGCGCAGTCGGTTAAGCGTCCGACTTCAGCCAGGTCACGATCTCGCGGTCCGTGAGTTCGAGCCCCGCGTCAGGCTCTGGGCTGAGAGCTCGGAGCCTGGAGCCTGTTTCCGATTCTGTGTCTCCCTCTCTCTCTGCCCCTCCCCCGTTCATGCTCTGTCTCTCTCTGTCCCAAAAATAAATAAAAACGTTGAAAAAAAAATTAAAAAAAAAAAAAAGACACATAATGGAATCATGTGGGTTTCTCCTTATATGTACCTTGGATGCTAGGAGCCTCTGTGCTTCGTCATTCAGTGGTACCGCTCTGTAATAGGTTAACCATATGTTTCAGTGCTTTCTTTGTGTTCAGTTCTGGAGAGTGTGGAACCAACTAAAAACTCATTAATGTAATTTAATAATTTTAAGATTAACATCATTTACCTTTGACAGCAGTGTACAAATTGCAGTCCAGTCCAGGATAAGGCCCAATGGGTTAACTTAAGACACCAAGCTCTCTAGAGAGAACCTATAAGTCATTTCACTTTTGAGAGGGTATTGAGGAAAACGTGAGCCTTTGGAAAGGCCAGCAAGATTCACTCTTTCCAGCCACAAAGACTAGTTCACTGCTTGGGGAAGGACCACAGAGCTCTGACCATTGAAGAGGGCCATTCGCTTTAAATTAGTTCCACTTATTAAAATTGACAAGTTTGGCAGTTCAAATATCATTGCACTTAATGAAAAAAATTTTCCCTCTGAATAGTTTGACATAGTAAATGAAATTGTTCTCACAGATCATTCATCTATTCTCTGATTCAATAAATCCATAGTATGTGGCCTTAAGGAGCTCACAGAGGGAGAAGGCAAGCTCTATTAATAAATTACATTAAAATGTCTAAAGTGCAATAGAAAAAGTGGAACAAGGCACCATGAGATCATACATGATAGGGATGATTAATTTTGTTTACTTTTAGGGAAGAAGTCATAGGGGCGATGATATTGTAGTAGGTGGATAATATGTTTGTGTGAACCACGGCTTGCCTTTTCTCTGGACAGCTTGATAGCAATGGTGGAAATGTAAAAAATGAAAATTATCAATTTCATTCCTTTTATGCTTTGTATAGCCTTTGAAGAAAGAGAAGCTTAGCCAATAATTTTGAAGCTTGAAACACATTTTTTTTTTCCTGTGATGTCCCAACAGGGCCTCTGTTATCGGAGCACAACTTCCTCCTCAAAGCAGGAAACTGGGAATCAGATATGACAACATACAGAATAACACATATGTGAAAACATACTTAGGACGTTTTTGAGAAGTATTTAATGAACTTAAGAACAGGACTGTTACCACACATATCAATCACACATTGGTTTTATTCAGAGTGGAGGTTTACAGCTTTGCTGCTACTACAAGTGTAAAAAAAGATAACTGCATGGTGCCATGCAAAAGTAGCCTTGGAGTAGCAAAGAATGAAGATGACTCAGAAAGGGATAGGATTCTAGGACGCCTGGGTGGCTCAGCCAGTTGAGCGTCTGACTCATGCTCAGGTCATAATCTCATGGTTTATTCGTTCAAGCCCCACGTCAGGCTCTGTGCTGGCAGTTCAGAGCCTGCTTGGGATTCATTCTCTCTCTCTCTCTCTCTCTCTCTCTCTCTCTCTCTCTCTCTCTCTCTGTCCCTCCCCTGCTCATGCTCCCTTTCTCTCTCAAAATAAGTAAATAAACATAAAAAAAAAAAGAAGAAAGGATTCAAATCTACATTCAGTACACAGAGACTTCAGTGATAGTATGTGTGGCTCAAGGGGAGTCTTACCAAGAGGAGTCTTCTCTTTAGCTAGTGGTGACTATAAAAGTCAAGCTGTTTGGTAAGAAAGTCAAGAAATATGGGAGGTTATAGTAGGGGCAGAGACCAAAGAGGGAAGGAAAGCATACAGAAACCTAGGGAAGTTCAGCAACAGTAAAGGTAACAGATGGCAAAAGCCATGGGAGCAATGGAGCCTTAAGGAGCATGTAATCTTAGTGTGAAAATGCTGGCTCTGGAGTAGTTCTGGACAAGCAGGAACACTCACATGCCCCTTCCTTTTATAAGGCCATTACTCTACCACTTTGAAAACACGCTTTGGCTCTATTGGAGGGACATCTAGGAAAAGGACAAAACAGGCTCAATTTACTTTAATAATACGTGTATGTATTAGTCTTCAGATCTTGCTGAAGGTGTCTTGCTGAAGGCACACACAAAAAATTACACATAGCTCAGCAGTCTCAGAAAGAGGCAAGAAGGTGTGGTGAGAAATCAGTGGGCTTCTATTAGAGTAACAGTTAACTGTGGAGAGGTGTGACAGAACCCATACAGTGGGCATTCGAAAGAAGCCAAACCACTGTATACGTTTCCAAGGAAAATCTGGTTTGAGTATACTATTTAATTGATAAAACAAATGATTTTTTCAAGGAAATGCTGGTAGCTGAGCTCTGTACTTTTTGAAAAGTGTCTTTGATATTTCAAACGAGTAGGTATTAAAAGCATAGCTATACTTGGTAGAAAATGTCAGCAAATCCTAAAAAACTGCAGAATAAGTTGATGGCTTTTTTAAAGAACTCATTTCTGAGCAAAATCTCTCCCTTGGACCATTTTAGCAAGCTGATGTAACTAGGTTATTTTAGCCAGGCAGTCTCTTTTTTCCTATAGCAGGTGCATGTGAATTAGGTGTGTAGAACTTAGGAAGAATAAGGACAGACTGGCTAGTCTTTTGCAGACAGGCTCCCTCAAATTAAATTTCAATGATTGGAAAATGCCATTTTCTTAAAGAGTTCAAAATGTCACATGAGTTTGTATTCTTTTATATAAAGAATACAAACTCATGCATTAACAAAGATTCTGTTCCCACCAATTTTTATCAACTTCTGATATCATTAGTTTAAGATTATTCTGGGAGCATAGCAAAACAAAATTATTTTACTATCAGACTATTGTTGAGCTTGCTACCAAACAAGTAGGTTAGTGTCTTCACCTTTCCATTTTATTTCCTATACAACCTCCCCAAATCAATCAATCAATCTATCTATCTATCTATCTATCTATCTATCTATAGATATGCAAATACATATGAAAAAAATATAGGGGCACCTGGGTGGCTCAGTTGGTTGAGTGTCCAACATTTGCTCAGGTCATGATCTCACAGCTCGTGGGTTCGAACCCCGTGTTGGACTCTGTGCTGACAGCTTGGAGCCTGGAGCCTGCTTTGGATTCTGGGTCTCCCTCTCTCTCAGCCCCTAACCCACTTGCATTCTGCCTCTGTCCCTCTCAAAAATAAACAAACATTAAAAAAAAAAAAATATATATATATATATGAAAATGGATATTTATATTTGTATGAAGATATTTTCAGCTACTTTCTAATGTTTTTAGTCCTATGAAATAAATAACTTAAGTAGTAATAGAATTGATTATCTCATATAACAAGAAGGCTCAAGGTTAAGTCAGAGGTGCAATGATGACATCAAAGATGCAGGTTACTTCTACCTTTTTGCTTGGCCATCCTCTTATGCTCTCTTCAGCTAACAACTGTCATGATCCCAAGATTGCAATCACAGTACCAGACACCATGTACAAATGCAATGACATCTAGCCGCGGGAGGGACTGTTTCTTTTTGTATGTTTCTCTTTCATTGTTTGTAAATATGGTTCTACTTAGGAAAGTAATGCATTTCAACAGAAAATGAATATCTTCCTTTAATGGTAAGAAAAAGCCTTTCCAGAAGTATCTTAGTAGATTTCCCATTGTATTTTATTAGCTAGATTTGCATCACAGACCCATGCTTGAATACATCACTGACCAAGGAGATTGGGACCACACTGATTACCTTAGAGCAACATCTCTTGACGTTGGTACTATTGGTGTTTTGGAAGAAATAATTCTTTGTCTGGGGGGACTAGTGAACTGTACATTGTAGAATGTTGACCAGCATCTCTCGTCTCTCCCTACTAGATGCCAATAGCACTTCTCCCAAGATGTGACAATCAGCAATGTCTCCAGACACTGCTGAATATACCCTGGGAAACAAAGTCAATCAATCACCTCACTGAGAACCACTGACTTAGGTCAATCATAACTTACTCTATGGGTCTGGGCTCACCAACCCTGAAGCACAAAGAAGGTCTGAGATCAGGATTCTGTTAACAAGGAAGAAAAAGGAAATTGTTATTTGAGAGGCAGTCAGTGGATAGGGAGCCCCATTGCCTCACCCCCCCGATTTTTTCTTGTCATTTTTCAACAAACAGATCAGGGACTTACTGAAAATATTAAAGATATAAAAATGAGTTATCTGATATTACTCAAAGAATGCTAGTTCCTGTCTAAATGCCAAGTGGATAATATAAATATCCTTATAGCCAATTGGTAATCTAGAAAATATAACCAGGGATAATTTGTGTTGAAGCACCAAAATTATGATTGGTTTGTTGGTTGTATTCTACAGGATTTAGATGTTCCTACTTTTGTCATGTTCTTGCAGCATTACCTAAGATTCTGCCACAACTCAGGTCCTATATCTAATGTTTAAGACTTTCTACTCTTATAATTTTTATTTGTCATCCATTGGTGATGAACACTTGCATCCTGGATTAAATCATTTGGTACGAAAAAGTGTGAACGTTTAAATTAATTCTAAAGCCATCTATTGAGGATCTTTTGTGTGCCAGGCATGAATACTATGAAGGAAAGTGACAAGACTGAAATACTGCATTAGAGAGTTAGAGAGAAAGCTCTTTGAGGAAGTAACATTTCAGCCAAGACAAGGGGGAGAATGGAGATAGATTGAGGAAGGGGACCTGTCTGATTATATAATGGGCTGTAGGAAAGAGTTCTGATTTTATGGTAAGATCAGGAAGAAGAATGGACTTGGGAATGGTGTGTGTGTGTGTGTGTGTGTGTGTGTGTGTGTGTGTGTGTGTGTGATGAACTGCTTCCCTTTTGCCTGTTGTGGTTTTGTACTTGGAATGTAGCATGATTTTCAGCTGAGTTTTACTCCTGTGCTATAATAATTTGTGGGATATGCAAACCTTTATTCTCCTTTTGTGATTTTTTTTCCCTTTCCATTTCTTAAGGCAGCATTGCTACTTGGCTTCTAGTCTCTCCAGCACAACTTAGGCCTCCTGGGTCTCTAAGAAGCCCCAACCTCTGGCTTTAAACCTGATGTTCCCACATGAGTGTCTTCAGGATCTAGGTCTATGGCCTTTTTTGGACCATTCCTTTTCCTTACTCCATTGGCTGTGGAGAGAACATCTCCTGGGGAAAATCCCACTAGGAAAATTCTTCAGGGAGCAGTAAGATCCCTCTATTTTTTTCTGCCTCACTTCCAAAAACCTCTTCATAACTGTAGGGATTAAACCATTCTTAATATAGATCACTGCTGCCCTTGCAGAAAAATATTTCTAGGATTTAAAAAGAAATCACTTAACCATTACTTAATGAGTAACTTCTGGGTGTTAGGCACAGGGCTTGGCATTAGGATATAGTAATGAATAAAGCTTACTCTCCATTCTTTTGAAGTGCTCCTCTGCAGGGGGTTATAATAAATAAAAAAATAGGCACCCTGGTGGCTCAGTTGATTGAGCATCTGACTCTTGATTTCGGCTCAGGTCATGATCCCAGGGTTATAGGATCGAGCCCTGCGTCCAGCTCTGCACCAAGCATGGAGCCTGCTTAAAATTCTTTCTCTCCCTCTGTCCCTCTGCCCTTCTCCCTAGGTAGCACGCGCTCTCGCTCTCTCTCCCTCTCTCTCAAAACTAACAAACAAACAAATAAAGTGATTACTGTTACAAAATTTTGTGAAAGGATGAGTAGGGAAGTTCTGGTTTGAAGAGGCTTTAGCCACCTCCCATGTCACCCTAAATGAAAATAAAATCTAAGTAAAAACTGGACTTGCTAGGCAAAAAGTTCCTCAGTGTACTTCCCTTTTCCTCCAAAGTCCCTCCTAAACATAAATTCTGGCATCTCCAGTGCTCTGTGGAGACTTTAAGCCAATACTTAAGATTGTGTCAGGGTTAACGAGTTGCAGAGAAGGGAGAGGAACCTTCTAGGCTGAGGGATGAGTAGACCCAAAGGCCCTGAGATGGAACAGAGACTGCCTGACTTGATAGAGGAGCTAACGAAATGCTTTCATTGTTTCCTGCTGAACTTCAGCACTTGGATTCCATGGAATACATAGATATTTTATTTTATTTTATTTTATTTTATTTTATTTTATTTTATTTTATTTTATTTTATTTTATATTATATTATATTATTTTATTTTATTTTATTTAGTTTAGGTTTTTTTTTTTGAGAAGGGGCTCGCTTTATTGGGGAGAGAGCAACCAACAGATGAAGGCAGTCTGGTGGGCATCCTACACATCATGCTCAAAAAGATCACAGGAGATTCTGCTAAGGAAGATCAACTGGAACATGGGTTCCTCTGGGCAACTCCCCCAACCTCATCCCTCTGAGGAATTGGGATACTCCCAACCACTTCCTTGAAGGCAAATGTGTTCACTACAGATAGAGCCCCTTAGGGGTACCTTCTTGTTTTTTATAAAGAACATCTTTAGATTTTTTGAAGTCTTCATTTGTTACTTTCATTCTACGCTCTCTCAAGGCCATCAGACCAGCTTCTGTACAGATTGCCTTGATGTCAGCCCCAGAGAGGTCATCTTTAGCCATGATCAAGTCGTCCAGGGTTACATCATTGGCCAGCATCATCCTGCTTGTGTGGATCTGAAAGATGCGCTTCTTAGTCTTTTCATTGGGCAGGGGGAACTCGATTTTGCAGTCGATGCAGCCTGGTCTGATAAGGGCTGGATCCAAAGTTTCTATTCAGTTTGTGGCCATGATAACTTTCATGTCACCCCTTGAATCAAATCCTTCTACTGGTTCAACCAATCCAACATTGTTCATTGAATTTCTCTCTTACCCCTGCAATTGGAGTCGTATATTTTTGTTCCAATGGCATCAATTTCATCAATAAATATGATGGATTTTGCATGTTCTTCTGCAACTTGAAACAATTCCCGAACGCGTTTGGGTCCATCACCTAGGTACTTCTGAATAAGTTCAGAGACAACCACTCTTAACAAAGTGGCTGAGATTTGGTTTGCTACTGCTTTGGCTAATAAGGTTTTACCTGTGCCATGTGGACCATAGAGAATGACCCTCTTTGGGAGCTTTATACCCATCTCTTCATAACATTCAGGATGAGTGAGAGGAAGCTCCACAGATTCCTTAATTTCCTGGATTCAGTTGTCCAACCCCCCAGTATCAGCATAGGTTTCCTGGGAGGCCTTTTCTACCTTCTACCTCCTAGGGGAGCCATGGGCCAAGGGACCCACGTCATCCATGAGCACACCTATGATGGTATGCACCTTGTGGTTGAGCAGGACTGAGCAGCCTGGTTCCAGCAGATCCTTGTCTACAAAGGAAAGAATGCTGGTATAGTGTTTTAAGCCCACAGATGCAGACACTATGGCATGATTGTCATCAACGATCTCTTCAAACATTCTTACCAACATTGGGGTCCCCCTCAGATCATCCACCTTTGACCTTTCCCCCCCTCTTGCTTTTCTTCTAAAGTCTTCATTTGTTTCTGATTTCTAATGAATTCATTCTTCATGAGAAGATGGTCTAACTTCAGTAATTTTAAGCGACACTGAGTGTGAGGTGTCACCAGTGACAGCTTGCTGGCAGCATTTGGTCCCTTTGTTTTCTTCTTTTCTCCACTCTAGTTGGTACTTTTTTTTCTTGTCCTTGTCATCCTTTCTTGCCCCTCCAGGGCCCTGACCACCACTCGGACTTTGGCCCAGCTTGCCTTGGCAGCTTGAACCACCACTACTGGAAGTCCTACATAGAGATTTTAAATAGAGGAGCATCAGGAATGGACATTGTTGCTTAGGTTTAGATTTCTAGTAAAAAGGCAAACATTAAGAAGGGACTTGGAAACCATTATGGCCTGGTATTAAATCTACCCAAGTGTTAATTATGATAATCAGAATGTGAAGAGTTTGGGAGGGATTGCCTCTTTTATGTGCATCAATAAGTGGGATACATATGGGGTGCCTGGGTGGCTCAGTTGGTTAAGCATCTGACTTGGGCGCAGGTCATAATCTCACGGTTCATGAATTCGAGTCCTGCATTGGGTAAGCTCAAGCCCCACTTCAGGTGAGCCCTGCTTCTCTCTCTCTACCCCTCGTGGGATCCTCTCCTCTCCTCTCTTTCTCCCTCCCTCTCTCTCTCTCTCCATTCTCACTCACTTGCACCCTGTCTCTCTCTCTCTCTCTCAATAAAAAAAAGTAGGATACATATGGAAATTGTTTTGGACCATTGGGTTGGTGTTGTAGAAACCATCATCTGAAAGGTCAAAGGGCACTGAAAACAGTGTGAGCTTCTAAGGATAATATACAGGGAAAGGAGATCTCGGGACCTTGACTGGGTTTTGCCATGGCATTTCACTGGTGGAGGCTGTCAGTCATCACCCTGCATTTCTTTTATTCCCTTGTATAAGCATTCAAGTCACCATAAAGCCAGTGAATCTAAAGGACTTTTTT
This sequence comes from Prionailurus bengalensis, assembly GCF_016509475.1. Lineage (NCBI taxonomy): Eukaryota > Metazoa > Chordata > Mammalia > Carnivora > Felidae > Prionailurus > Prionailurus bengalensis. Next base: position 103,250,631 of record NC_057355.1, read on the forward strand.
GAAGAAATTAAAATTATTTTAAAAATTATCTGTGTAACTATCAATACATCCTTTATTCCACCTCTCTTCCCCCCACCCCCCGTGAAGAGAGTCTCTTGGTTTCTAGCTTTTAGCAGATTTTTGTGGTGCCACAGATCCAAGAAAAGGATAAGAACTATGATTTTCTGATGTTAATACTTATTCGGCTTTATGTCCCTCACAACCCACATCTCAGTTGTGAGATATACTCATATCTGTTGGAGGTTTACTGCCTTTCTCCTTCTGTTTCTCTTTAGTTTTGTTCTTCTATTTATGATGAATGAAGTTATTTCTCATGGCCGAGTAGCCTCTGCCCAGCCTCCCATCGCCACCGTCATACTACATACATGTGTTGGGGCTCAGGGCTTCCAACGACTTTTTCTAGACCTCTTGAAGTGTGTGCCTTTAACTTGGTAAACTTGAAAGCTTTTTCACTTCTTTTTTTCTTTTTAAAAAATTTTTTAATTTAATTTTTAAAATTTACATCCAAGTTAGCATATAGTGTAACAATGGTTTCAGGAGTAGATTCCTTAATGTCCCTTACCCATTTAGCCCATTCCCCCCTACCACAACCCCTCCAGTAACCCTCTGTTCTCCATATTTAAGAGTCTCTTATGTTTCGTCCCCCTCCCTGTTTTTATATTATTTTAGCTTCCCTTCCCTGTGTTCATCTGTTCTGTGTCTTAAAGTCCTCGTATGAGTGAAGTCATATGATATTTGTCTTTCTCTAATTTCGCTTAGCATAATACCCTCCAGTTCCACCCACGTAGTTGCAAATAGCAAGATTTCATTCTTTCTGATTGCTGATTAATAGTCCGTTGTATATATATATACCACATCTTCTTTATCCATTCATCCATCAATGGACATTTGGGCTCTTTCCATACTTTGGCTATTGTTGATAGTGCTGCTATAAACATTGGGGTGCATGTGCCCCTTCAAAACAGCATACTTGTATCCCTTGGATAAATACCTAGTAGTGCAATTGCTGGGTTGTAGGGTAGTTCTATTTTTAATTTTTTGAGGAATCTCCATCCTGTTTTCCAGAGTGGCTGCACCAGTTTGCATTCCCACCAGCAGTGCAAAAGAGATCCTCTTTCTCTGCATCCTTGCCAACATCTGTTGTTGCCTGAGTTGCTAATATTAGTCATTCTGACCGGTGTGAGGTGGTATCTCCTTGTGGTTTTGATTTGTATTTCCCTGCTGATGAGTGATGTTGAGCATTTTTTCATGTGTTGGCTGGCTATCTGGATGTCTTATTTGGAGAAGTGTCTATTCATGTCTTTTGCCCACTTCTTCACTGGAGTATTTGTTTTTTGGGTGTTGAGTTTGATGAGTTCTTTACAGATTTTGGATGCTAACCCTTTATCTGATATATCGTTTGCAAATATATTCTCCCATTCTATCAGTTGCCTTTTAGTTTTGCTGATTGTTTCCTTTGCTGTGCAGAAGCTTTTTATTTTGATGAGGTCCCAATAGTTCATTTTTGCTTTTGTTTCCCTTGCCTCTGGAGACGTATTAAGAAGTTGCTGTGGCCAAGATCAAAGAGGTTTTTGCCTGCTTTCTCCCCGAGGATTCTGATGGCTTTCTGTTTTACATTTAGGTCTTTTATCCATTTTGAGTTTATTTTTGTGTGTGGTGTAAGAAAGTGGTCCAGGTTCATTTTTCTGCATGTTACTGTCCAGTTTTCCCAGCAGCACTTGCTGAAGAGACTGTCTTTATTCCATTCTTTCCTGCTTTGTCAAAGATTAATTGACCATACGTTTGTGGGTCCATTTCTGGGTTCTCTATTCTGTTCCATTGATCTGAGTGTCTGTTTTTGTGCCACACTTCTTTTTTCTTATTTAAGCTTCATAATAATAGTTAGTAGGGAAAGACATTTTCACACCCAGTGACCTAGTTCTGCAGTAAGGATGAGCCTAGATGCAGTCTACTGGACCCTTTCTCTTGCTTTCCTTTTCATTGCAGTGGAGGATGTAGGTTAAGGATCAAGAGTTTGGGGTGTGGAGGAAAATGAGATGGTATTTTTCCTTTGGAGGTAGGAGTGAGCTTATTAAGGAATAAGTGGAAGGTTCTTAGATTTTATTCTGAGCAGAGGAGTAATGAAACCATGTCTATACAAACGATTGTTTGATTCAGTATGTTTGCTGGTTTGAGATGATTAAGTTTTTTACGTTTCTTTTTAAATGTTTGTCTATTTTTGAAAGAAAGAGAGAGAGAGACAGAGCGTGAGTGGGGGAGGGGCAGAGAGAGAGAGGGAGACACAGAATCTGAAGCAGGCTCCAGGCTCTGCACTGTCAGCACAGAGCTTGACATGGGGTTCAAACCCATGAACTGCGAGATCATGACCTGAGCCGAAGTTGGACACTAAACCAACTGAGCCACCCAGGCACCCATGAAATGATTGTTTAGTCATTAGGACTTTGCTGTTGCTGTGCCATCTCAGGCCACCTTAATCTTGCTCCTCTTTCAGCTCCTTCTCAGTCCTGCGGCCTCACTGTGCTACACTGATGCCTTTTTGGGGAGCGCCCTCCTCAGAACCTGTTACAGGGTCTATAGCCTAATACACTGCACTGGCTCCAGTGGCTTTGTTTTGTGGGGATCATTCCCATTGTGTACATGGAGAAATAGAATCAAGGGAAAGACTTGCCTAAAATGGTTTCACCGCCTCCTCACCTTATTTCTCTTAAAGTAGTACCATTCAAAGTGTGGCCCACTGGCCAGCTTTAGAACTAGTCTGCCATAAGAACAGAAATGGAGAGAAAGAGTTTTAGAAACTTTACTAGCAATTTGATAGAGTGATTTTATGTGTGCTGAGTTTAATAATGAGAATTTGGGCTTTTGTCTTTTTTAATTTTAAATTTCTTGTTTTCTAGTTTTATTGTATTTTACAAAACCATCAGTTTACAATGTATTAAGGAAAAAAGCAGTTTGAGAAACATTGAATTAGACTACCTAGACTCTAATGGGACTTTTGACAATGAAGATGTGCTTTCCACATGGAAACCATTGTCATTTCAGTTTAATGATATCTCTGTTGTGCTTTGTAGTTACAATGTCTTTAACTTATCTGAAGTTCCCCAAACAGTACAGTGATATGGTGAAAATGCTAGAGTCTTTGCTAAGTTTGGCTCTATACCACCAGTGCAATCCTGGTCATGTGGTTTAAGTCTTCAAACCTTAGTTTCCTCATCTGTAATAACAATAGTACTCACCTCACAGAGGTGTTTTTCTGATTAAATGAAAGAATGTATGTGATATACAGAATAGTGTCTGGATCAAACATTGTAAATGCAATAAATGTTGGATATTAATGAACTGCAGTAAACACTATTATAAAATGGAGATCATGCTTATCTACCATCATGAGAAAAGTACAGATTAACATGGTTATAATTATCCACTAAACATTTAAGCAATATCAAGTGCAAGATCTTTTAATGGATACTGGGATATAATCCTTGTACTCTAGCAGTTTAGAATGTAGCAGAGGTATAAAATACACACATGTGAGATGTGTGTGGAGTAAAATAAAGGCTGTAAGGAAAGAGGAAAAAATGGGGGGAATCCATTTTTTTGATTCCTGTAAGGAATCAAGAGGTTTTAAAGAGGACAGTGTTTGAGATGAACCTGAAAGGATGGATTGAAGTTTTACAACTTTGAGTCAAATATGACACAGAGAAGTTTCAAATGATCATGATATATTGAGCTAATACCAATCAGATATTAAATCAGACAGTTTGATGTCAATATGTACAGTATGATTCCCTTCCCAATTTACAAAAATATTTATTTATTTTGAGAGAGAGAAAGAGTACATGCATGCAAGCAGGGGAGGGGGAGAAAGAGAGAGAGAGAGAGAGAGAAAATTCCAAGCAGGCTCCACACTGTCAGCACAGAGCCTGACATAGGGCTTGATCCCATGAACTGTTGAGATCATGACCTGAACAAAAATCAAGAGTCTGATGCTTAACCGACTGAACCACCCAGGTGCTCCTGCCCCCATTTTTATTAAAATTATGTATAAAGATAAAGGCCTAGATGGAGAAGTTAAGTGATTATTTCTTGGTGGTGAGATCATGGGAAATATTTATTTTCCTTGTTCTTTTAATTTTTTTGTTACTCTTTGGTATTTAAGATTTCATAATATGCATTTTACCAGAGTAGCTTTATAATTGGATAAGCTACTTTTTAAAGGGCTGGCTAAAATCAAAGCTGCTAAATTAAGTATAACTTGGTACTACCTTTAAAAAATTAAAAATTTTTTTAATGTTTATTTTTTTGAGACAGAGAGACACAGAGCGTAAGCAGGGAAGGGGCAGAGAGAGAGAGGGAGACCCAGAATCCGAAGCGGGCTCCAGGCTCCGAACTGTACAGAGCCTCTCAGGTAGAACTCAGGAGCCATGAGATCATGACCTGAGCCAAAGTTGACACTTAACTGAGCCACCCAGGCACCCCTAAAAACTCATTTTGGCAGTTTGTATTAGTAACTATAAATGTGTTGATACACTTTCACCTAGTGGTTCCATTTCATGGTATTTATCTTTAAGAATCTACATTCATGAGAATGTCCTGTGAGTTCTTTGTAATGGTAAGAAGAGAAGGGAATACGTCGAAGAATGGAAAATTAATTCAGTAAATTTTCCATGTCCACTAAAATAGAATTTAGCTGTTAAAATACTTATGAAGTGTATGAAATATGAAAAATACATATACACATGAAAAAAGAGGACCCAAAACTGTGGGTACTCTATGATCATAGCATTATAAAATAAACATGCATGGGACAAAAAGTCTAAAGGAAAATACACCAGATGCTGAGAGTGGCTGTGTTTGTGTGAAGGAGTTTTTCTTTATTGTCCTCATGTTTTATAATACAGTTAAAATTATTTTTACAATAAAATCGATCATCATTTTAAAGCCTGGGTATGAAAAGTTTCCTTACTGGCACTCTGATTTCAAAGTACTAAATAAATTAATAAAGTATTAAAAACCTATTCTGTATTTCTTTGCAGTTCCTTAAACTTCTACAGACCACATTTTGAGATTGTTAACCTTGAAAGTTTATGTGCAGATAGGTATTCCTGCCATGATTTGCATGGAAACGGATGATAGAAGGGACTCTCTTTTTACAAATGCGAATTCTGAAAATCCAGTCTTCCAAGCTGGTAGCAGAATCAAAATTGGAACCCAAGTCCAATAGTAACTAATACCGTTTGTAGCTCCAGCCATGAGTGCTGATAAACTGGTCAAGTCTACGGACTGAACACTGGCGTTTCTACCATTCTGGCTAGCTAGCCTGAGGGTTTGATTCCTTTCGCTACAGCTCGTACTCCAGCTTTCACTCTTTCCCACCACTTGGGGGCTCGCAGATTCTTCACCCTTTTTAAGTTCCCCACTTTTCCCTTTCCCAGCGTCCGAAGTACCGCAGAATACCCGGCAGGGGTCGCTGCAACCCCCTGGTACCGCAGCCCCTCCCCTGGCCAACCGTCGATTGGGCCGGCGCGTGACGTCACTCCGTTTTAGCCAAACAAATGGGTTTCGGGGCGAGCGTTGGGCTCCGCCGCGCCGTGCTGGGCGCTCGGTCCGCCTCAGCGGTGGGGAGTGAGCCAGGCCTCCTGCTGCCGCCGCATCGGGGTGTGCAGCCCCGGGCCAGGCCCCGACCGGGGCAGGAGCGCAGGTGGGTCCGGGCCGCGGTGGGGCTTGGCGTGAGGGTAGCGCGGTCGGGGTCCGGCGGCTGCGGCCACCGTGGCCGCTCCCCGCCCCCTCCCGCCGCCTGCCTGCGCTCCCGGGGAGCGGGGCGGGTGGGGGCGGGGGCGCCGCCCGCGGGTCCCGGCTCGCAGCGCGTCCGGCGCGTCTGGGGCAGGGGCCCCGCGGCCCGCGCCTCCTCCCGGGCCGGCCTCAGCTAGTGCACGGGCCGGGCGCTGAGCGCCCCCGCGGGCCGCGGAAGGTCGGGCGGGCGGGCGGGCGGGTGGCAGCCGGGTCCCCGGTCCGGGCTAGAGCTCAGGAGATCACAGATAGGCCGTAAGGAGGCACTGGACCGGCTCTCTCACCTCCGGGACCCGCGGCCGGTGAGGAAGTCGGGCCCTGGGCGGGAGTCGCCTCGCCTGGTCGCGCCCGCCGGGCTCGGCCATCCTGTCCTTTCCGTCCCGGCGCAGGTGAGCTGACGCCTCCCCTTAACCTTCCTCTGGGACCGGGCAGGACTGGGGCTCAGAAGCTTCTGTCGCCTCCGGGCAGGCGCAAGTCTACTGCGGGTCGGCCCTAGTCAGCGATGAAGTCACAGTGCTCTGGGTCCTCGTGTCTGTGACGTCAGGGGTTTCCAAGAGATGGGCTATGATGTCACTGCAGACCCCGCGGGGATCTTGGCGCGCGGGAGGGCGGGGAAGACCAGGAGAGGAGAAAAAGGAAGTTCAGTCTTTTATCAACGCCTGGAATTGCAGCGGATTTGAACAGAAAGTGGTTCGATATCAGCATTTCACAATTTTAATAGTTGTCAAGTTCTTTAACTTCATTTCAAACAAGCATTGTTAGTACAGTTCGACAAGACACATTTGATTTAGAAAAGTCTAAATCAGGAGGTTGGGGGAGGTTGAGTGTTTAATGTGAATGCCTTTTAGGAAGCTGAACTCATAGTTTGATGCTTTGTGATTGGAATTGCTGAAGAAATAGAACCAACTGGAGTGCTGATAATTCAGTTTGCCTTACTCTTTTTTTTGCTACCCAGTTTTGAAATCAAATACGGTATCTGCTTCTTCTCAGTTTTGCTAGAGAGTGGCTAGAAAGGCGGACCTTAAATGAACTTTTTCTGTTGTAAAGGGGTGGAGGGGTAAGGCGGGAGGTTTGAATTAATCCAGTATTCTTTTTAAACAATAATTACCTGAAGATTTAATTTATTTAGGTTGTTCTTGTCTTGTACTGTCATGGATAATTGAGGGCTTCCTGTGGTTTTAACTCACCAACAAGCTGTTTTCTTGCTTTCCCACTAAAACTGGGCTATGACAATAACCCAGGACTGCTTGTCTGGACAGGTAACTAAAATTTTGTCTGTATTACTTCCAAATATGAAACTACAGAATATATATATATATATATATATATATTTTAAATATATTTTTTAATTTAATTTTTTTTTTTTTTTTTTTTTTTCTTTTTGGAGAGAGAGAGTGTGAGCAGGGGAGGGGTAGAGAGGATCCCCAGCAGGCTCGGAGTTGTCAGCGTGGAGCCGGATGTGGGGCTTCAACTCAAACCATGGCATCATGACCTGAGCTGAAATCAAGAGTCAGACACTTAACTGGCTGAGCCACCCAGGCACCCCTAGAATTTTTTTAAAGCGCCTTTGTGAATATTGTTTTTCTTCGAAAGCTTTCAAAAGAGATCAGGCCAGAAAAGAAGCTAGTCACTTGCCATTACTGGCCCTCTTCAGATATTTTAGCATATCAATATAATTTTTTCCTCTCTATAGGATCATTTAAATAGAATCTAGTTTGAAAAATAGTTGCCTTAAGATTGAAGTATGATTACAATATAGGGTCTTCAGCTGGAAGATTGGGTAGGAGTCCTCAGTCCTTCCTCATTGACCTTGATTTGTAATGGTAATTTTTTTGTCTTGTTGTTAATAGTTCCTCTTCTCCATTTGCCTCTAAAGGTGATTGATAGGTATTGTCTCTCTGAATTTTGCATCAACATGTAGATGGACATTATACTGTGTACATTAACACAGTAAATGAAAGCAAACATTTACCCTCATTAATTACTGTTGCATTTGACTGGAAGTTCACAAAAGAAGGCTTTCTTACAAATTTCTTTTTGGTCCTCACCATACCTTGGAAATCTGACAGTTATGTGTGGTACTGAAAATTGCTTGTTTGTTTTCTTTTAAGAAGTTAGTAATTATATGGTAATGATGTTGATTGAAGGCTCTAAAGACAGAATTTGAGCCTTTGGATCCTCAAGACTGATAGGTACCGAGTTAACATGAAACTGCTGATATTGAGGGTTTTAGTCAACCTGCTCTAAGATGAAAGGATCGTGGCAAGATAGTATGTGATGAAATTGAAGGAGGTTCAGAAGGACACTTGTACAGGTCTTTTCCAGGTAGCCTTTCAAGGGCAGGCTATGTGGCTCTGTGTAAATTAAGTGTATCGTACTTGTATATCTGGGAAGGGATGGAAGTCAAACTAAATGTGAATTGAAAGACATATAAATGATGATACAGTAATCTCTTCCTGGCAGTGCTTTTTTCCCCTCTGTTGTGTTTAGTAGTTATGATTTTTTTTCCCTAATGGAACATGAGAATAGGTGGAGAATAATATCTTTAAGTGTATTCTAATGTGATTGAGGAACAATGACAGGTATAAAAAAGCCAGCTTATGTGTATAGTTGTATAACTATTTAGCAAGCCATAACTCTTCTGAAACATTTTTACAGCTTGTTTCTACCTTTGGCAGGATGTTTTTCTACCCAGGCCTTGAAGTTTTGGGTCTAGGAAGTAGCTTTTACTTCTTATAAATGGACATTTATTTTAGATTGCGTTTAAAATATTTTGCTATCTTCTTCAGTTACTGCATTTGAAGGGACTAAATCGACCACTCATTAATGATTATGGCATCTTTCTGACAGCTAAAGCAAATATGAAGAAATCAAAGTGCTGTATTTTATGAATTTTCCGAATTCTTTGGGTATGTTTATTGGATCATTTCTATTAACAGGTAGAATTTAAATTCTTGTACAAAATTTCTACTTTATTTTCTAAACTTAAATTTATGCTCAGTTTAACTTGGAAAGTTTTGATATTCTAATAAGCCTTAGTCTTGTTTAATATTTGCTGGGGGAGAACATACTAATCATTAGAGACATCATTTCGTGTCATCTTCCAAAATTTGCAGCTGTTTAGAACCAGATACTTGAGGGAGGCTACTATGGTATAATGAATGCCTTCCTTGTTAGGTCATGTGTGACAAAGGCAAAATTCGGCAAGTGCATAATTTACAGTCCTTTGGAAGCAACAACAAAAAAAGAGATTAACTCCAAATGCATTAAGGTCATCTGGAAATTGAATTCCTGTCAGTCTTTATCTTTTCATAATTTAACTTCTCTGTAGTTCATGTTTATGGTATGTTGAAGCTGATGAACATACTATATTATCTAGGAAAGTACTAATAATTAGAGTGTAGGTGTTTCTTAATGTTAGCTGAAAGAATTTATCAACCTTTAATTTCCAACAACATCTTCTAGTTAGCTCTTGACAGAGGAGACTCTGGATCTTCTCCTTTTAAATATTCAACTGCTGGGGCGCCTGGGTGGCTCAGTTGGTTCAGCATCTGACTTCAGCTCAGGTCATGATCTCACAGTTTGTGAGTTCGAGCCCCGTGTTGGGCTCTGTGCTGACAGCTCAGAGCCTGGAGCCTGCTTTGGATTCTGTCTCCTTCTGTCTCTGCCCCTCCCCACTTGTGCTCTCTGTCTCTCAAAAATAAATAAATGAAAAAAAATTTTTAACATTCAACCGCAGAATCCTAGCACATACATTTCCTACCCTGTTTAGTTTAAATATGAAACTAAATATTAGTATGTGTGATTAAATACTACTAAATTTATTATAAGGCATGGGTTTCATTCATCCAACAGACATTTTTTGAGTACCTCAGCTAGGGACTGTGACATGCAGATGAATTGTCCTTGCTACAAGGATCCTTGACCTTTGTTTTAATATTTCCTTGCCATGGAGGCCCATGGGTAGGTGGAGCCAGAATTGGACCAAGAGGGTGAACCAGTTATGTTATGCCAGATTGGCCAGAGGTCTTATCTAAAAGTCAGTTTAAAGAGGTATTTAGAAACTCAGGTGAAAAGAATGGGGAATAGATTATGATACTGGCAAAGGGTCTAGACTCCACAGATTTGGATTACTCTAAAATGAGTGGAGCTTAGCAAGTGAGCACTTTCTTTGAGTCAAGAACAAGGGCTGAAGGCCAGAACTAGCCTGTGTAGGCAGTCTAAAATTAGAGGCAGAGTGAAGAGGTAGAATCCAGATATCGTGTACCTTTTTCCACTCTAAGGTTATTCCTTTTCTTTCTTATTTCCTTCCCCTCCCCTCCCTCCCTCCCTCCTTTCCTTCTTTCCTTCCTTCCTTGTTCCTTTTCTTAAATTGACAAACTCACAGCCGTCATTTCCACTTTTGTTTTCTTTCCCTGCCATTTTATTATGGAAAATTTTAATCACAGAAAAGTCGCAAGAATTGTTTGCTGAACAACTGAATACCCAAGTACCTGCAAACCTAGATTCTGTAATTTATATTTTGCCTTATATACTTATCTATCTATCCAACCTACCATCCCTCTCTCTTCCTGTATTCATTCATCAATTTATCTTATATTTTGTTGTGTTTCAAAGTAACTATATTTTACTCCTAAATACTTCAGTGTGCCCATCATGAACTATTTGTTTACTTGGTTTTTAGGTAGAACTTACATACAGTAAATTGTACAGATCTTATGTATACCATACCCTTAGTTTGGGCAAATTCATACATCTTTGTAACCTATAACCCTGACAAGATAGAACATTACCGGGGCGCCTGGGTGGCTCAGTCAGTTGAGTGTCCGACTTCGGCTCAGGTAGTGATCTCACGGTTCCAGGGTTTGAGCCCGCGTTGGGCTTTGTGCTGATAGCTTTGAGCCTGGAGCTTGCTTCGGATTCTGTGTCTGCCTCTCTCTCTGTCCCTCCTCCACTCATGTTCTGTCTCTCTCTGAGAAGTAAATAAACATTAAGAAAAAAAAATATAGAACATTACCATCACTATAAGAAGTTCCTTCATGTACCTTCCAAGTCAATTTAATTAACTTTTTAATCTTCTGTAATCTTATTTCCACCAGTTTCTTCTGAAAATACCCTTTAAAAGGGCTAGCTTTGTTAGCACACTTGAGTAGCATTGTGCTAGGTGTTCAGAATGTAAAGAAGAACACAGCTCCTACTCTCTTTAAGCTTATAATTTAGTTTGGGTTATAGTCAGGTGTCCAAAAAGAGATAAGTGTTATATGAACTAAGAGGAGGCAAATGGGACTGCCAGAGAAAGCTTCCTAGGTGTGAGTCTTGAATTGGACCTTTGTTTTGGGATCCAGAGAAGAGTTGTGTGTGTTTGTTTTGTTTTGTTTTGTTTTTAATTTAAATAGACTGATTAGAAATTAGAAGTTATTGTATTAAACAACACTAGCAGAGAAGGGTGGTTTGGACCCAATTTTGGAGTATAAACATTATTCTATATCCAATGATAATTTTTGAAGAAGGAAGGAATATAAAAAACATTAAATTCTTCTCTTGTTTGTCATATCTGGTACTTAATTGTGTCGATGATTTCTTCATTTTTTGAGGCCTCTCCTTTCTTGGTTCTTTGCCTATCTCTGATTCTCAGTTTTGCTGGCAATTCTTTCTCTTCCAGATTTAAACTACTGAGAGCTCTGTCTTGACTCTTTATTGTGCTCCTTGTTATCTGGCCCTTAGCTCTTTGGGCTTCTCAATTATAATTCTTTCCAGGTCCTTGCTACATCTGTATCCATAAGCTGTTAACTCTTGTTAGGTTTCTTTTTTTTAAAAAAATTTTTTTTTTCAACGTTTATTTATTTTTGGGACAGAGAGAGACAGAGCATGAACGGGGGAGGGGCAGAGAGAGAGGGAGACACAGAATCGGAAACAGGCTCCAGGCTCCGAGCCATCAGCCCAGAGCCCGACGCGGGGCTCGAACTCACGGACCGCGAGATCGTGACCTGGCTGAAGTCGGACGCTTAACCGACTGTGCCACCCAGGCCCCCCTCTTGTTAGGTTTCTAATTGCTAATAGTATGCTGCTTTTTGTGTGTCCCTATTTACTTCGTACTTGTTCAAGAGTCTGTAACAAGAGCATTTGTTCTAAGTAGTTGTAGCACATGGGATTTATGAGGAAAGAAAGATGTACACTTGGGCTGAATGAATAAAGTAGATGAGCTTCTAGGAACAAACCTCAGAACGACACTGCAGAATTTGCCTGCTAAGGGGGCTACTGCCAGTGTGGACCGTGCTGTTGAATCAGAAAGCTGCTGCCACCGCACTTACCTTTAAAAAAAAAAGAAGAAGTAGGAGTAGGAGAAGGAGAAGTAGTAGTAGTGGTTTACCTTCCTTGGGCAGAACTACCATTGATGTTACTTTCTGCTTCCATATCTTATGCAGGTATGTCTGCTTAGCTGCTCTTAGGTCAAATGTGAGACCTTAATTTAAAGGGCATCTAGAAAATGTAGTCTTTAGTTCAGCCTCTGAAAAATAGGAAGGTGAGGATGGGTTGGAATGAGTAGTGACATTCACTTTGTGAAAAACTAAACTCCTTTTCCATAGATTCCCTCAGTGTAACAAAGTAAAGTCTTTTCAGATTTTGCTATTTCTGTGCAAAGACCATGGGTATTGTTCTAGTTTCCTGAGGTGGAAACTACTGCTCTCAATTGTACCAGATTTTTATGTTCTGGGTATAACAAAAAACTGACTCAAATTTACTGGCTCATAATATTGAAAAGTTCAAAGGTGAAGCTTGATCCACTTGTACTTATGTGATCAGAACCTCATCTTTCTCTTTTTTCTGTTACTTAATGAGCTCTGCTTCTGATGTGTTGGTCCCTTTGTGGTCCCAGCATGTTTGTCAGCAGCTCAAGCTCTAGGTGCTCATGCCATCAAATCCAGAGAGGAAGGGTGAGTGTTTCAGCAGAGGCTGTAGGGCCTGACATTTGTTCCTTCATCCAACCCTTTGGCAGTCTGAAGCCTACAGGACCCCTTTTTTGGGTTATTTATTTATTTTCATTGTAATTGTTACAAAAATGTTTATTTTTGAGAGACAGAGCAAGTGGGGGAGGGGCACAGAGATGGGGACAGAGGATCCAAAGCAAGCTCTGTGCTGACAGCAGCCAGCCTAATGTCGGGCTCGAGCTCACTAACTGTGAGATCATGACCTGAGCCAAAGTTGGACACTCCACCAACGGAGCCACCCAGGCGCCCCTTAAATTTTTTTTGAAAAAAAGAGTAATAGTATTTCACTGGTGACCCTCAAGGCAGGCCGATCCCACCCCACCTTGGGGAGAGGAGGGGGGGTACCAGTTGTCTTCCACTTATTTTACATCTCTCGTGTCACTTTACCATGCCAGACTAGCGTCAAGCTCAACAGGGTCTTCTTTCCCCATTCTCTATGCTGTAGTTTCTCTGGATAGTAGGTAGGGACAGTGGGAATCTTGTTCATTCATTCACGTGGAGCACTAATTAGGTGGTGAGGCATTTGGCTACCTTAAGAGGGTTATAGTTATTCCTGCTGTTGTACTCAGGCTTCACTGAATTTCTCCACTTTGACATTTGGAGTACTGGGCAGAAATCACATTGCATCAACACCTGCTGAGGGCCTTTGTGATATTTTGTTTAATGTTTATTTTTGAGAGAGAGAAAGAGAGACAGAGTGCGAGTGGCAGAGGAGCAGAGAGAGGAGGGAGAATTTGAAGCAGGCTCCATGTTCTGAGCTGTCAGCACAGAGCCCAATGAAGGGTTCAGACTCACAAACCGTGAGATCATGACCTGAGCCAAAGTCAGACACTCAGCTTACTGAGCCCACCCAGGCAGGAGTCCAGGGCCTTTGTGATTATTTTAAAATAAAATACATAGGTCTACAAAGAGAAGCAATTGTATTAAAATACCATTATCAAAATACTTTTTAAAAATTATAAGATAGTATTGCTTCTTTGTTAAATAATAAGATTTAGTATGGGTCTAATAATGTCCAAGTAGTGATAAACATTGGCATTATTTGTAAGTGCAAGCAATGATAATGTGATACGAAACTTATCTGTGATTTCTGCTGGTGACAGAGTGACTGGTATTGCAGAATATTGTGGTCTGTTGACTGAATTCACAAAAGGGCATGCTAAATTTCAGTTAAATTAAGTTCAGTAAAATTAAAGATATCTTCTCCCTCTCATCTTAGCTTCTAGACAGCCTGAGTTCTATACCCAAACTTTTTGGGGCATCTGTGTGCTTCAGCTTAAGAACTATAGCTTGAAGAGAGTTTCTCTTCCCAGGAGCCCCAGCAGATAGATGTCTTCATGTATCTCATTGACTTTGGGTCATATTGACATTTCTGAACCAACTACTAAGGCCAGAAATATTTGGTAACTAGTTTAGACAGGCTGAACCTACCCCTGGAGCTGAGGTTAGGTTCATTCCTACCTAAACAGCATGATGGCTTAGCTTTTTTTTTTTTTTTTTTTTCCTGAGGGAAAGTCAGGGGCCACAGGGTGCTGAATAACAAATAGTAGATGTCCAATATGTCATCCTTAATTCATCCCTTCTCCTTTGCTCCCGTAGTCCATCAGTCATCACATTTTAGTGAATTTTTCATTTGGATTTGTCTTTCCCTGATCAAAGTCTCTGTTAACATCCTGGCCTCCAAATTGGAGCATATGGGATAGTCCATTGGGTTGCAAAAAGAAAAGTATTAGAACTTATAGTTATTTTTGCATACTTTTTGTATTTTTGTGTATGTTTTATACCATATGTAAAATAAAGAAGTTCAGTAGTACATGCACATATGTAAAATATAGAAGTATGTATGTATTTATTTTTATTAAAAATTGTTTTTAATGTTTATTTTTGAAGGAGAGCCAGAGCATAAGAGGAGGGAGGGGCAGAGAGAGAGGGAGACACAGAATCGGAAGCAAGCTCCAGGCTCTGAGCTGTCAGCACAGAGCCTGGTGCGGGACTGGAACTCACTGACTGTGAGATCATGGCCTGAGCTGAAGTCGGACGCTCAACTGACTGAGCCACCCAGGCTCCCCTAGAAGTATATACGTATTTATGTGGGTACCTGTTAAAATTGTTTCAAATCATGGGAATGGGAGGGTCAGAAAAGTTGAGATAACCATAGAGCAGTGCCTTTTAGTAGAAATATAATGTAAGCCATATGTAATTTAAAATTTTCTAGTTCACCACATTAAAAAAGGTAAAAGCATCTGAAAATAATTTTAGTATGTTATTTAACATAATATGTCCTAAACACCATGATTTCAACATGTAATCAATATAAAAAATTAATGAGATAGTTTGCATTCTTTTTTTCATGTCAAGTCTGAAATTCGATGTTCATTTTACATGTAAATCTCATCTCAGTTCAGACTGGTGATTTCAGATGCTCATTAACCACATGTGGCTAGTGGCTTCTGTAGTGGATAGCACAGATCTAGACCAATAGATTATTCTCGGTTTAGATTTCTATAATTGTCTCTGTGTAGTTTTCATAAATCCATTATTCTCTTCAGTTTTTTTGTACACTTGCTGGGTCAATTGAACAAAAACCCCACTGGGATGTTACTTTCCTGCATCACATTTAACAGCTTTTTAAAAATTTTCCTTTTATTTTTTTGAGAGTGTGTGTGCAAGCAGGGGAGGGGCAGAGGGAGAAGGAGGGAGAGAATCTTAAGCACGCTTCACGCCCAGTGCGCATCTGATGAGGCTCAATCCCCTGAGTCAAAATCAAGAGTCGGATGCTCAACTGACTGAGCCACCCAGGCACCCCTTAGCTTTTAAGACTTTCCCTAAGATAGTCTGTCCTATCTTTCTTCCTCACATGTTTCTAGGACTGCCTGCAACAAACCTGGGGTTCAATTAGGTAGTTTCCTCAGCTTTGCCTTCCCTTTCTATTTCTTCAGATGTAATCATTCATTATGAGGAGTCTGTTCCCATAAAACCTCCTTGGACTCTCCAATCCCTCTGCAGTTTATTTTCCGAACTCCCACTGTGTATATTGAGTACTCAGCCACTTAGCACTTTAGCACTTCATCATATACTGTTGTTTACTGTTCTCTAATTGTTTCCTGTGTGTCATTAGGTTTATCTCCCTTAGTAAATGCTAAGCTTCATATCTTATGTCTCTAAATTGTAGATACATAAAGACCTAGTTTCCCCCCCCCCCCCCCCCCATCTTTAAGGATATACCTGGGCTATTTAAATTTATAACTTTAAATTTTTTGAAATTCTGTTTTGTTTTCTACTCTGCTGGTTAACTTAGACACTAGCAGATTCAGTGGTAGGAGTTTGTGTATTGAAATGTTTATTTGGTTCTTGATAATGAAAGAATTTAATTTGATTTATAAAGTAGTGTACTTGAAGCTGTAAGATCATTCTTGGAACTATAGTAAGGAATTATTGATTTCTGAAGATGAAATTTGAGTTTGATTAGGAAGTCTCAGAGGACACATTTGCTCTATTGTCCAGGAACCAAGAGTGGCAAACTTGTTTTCCTAAGTAGGACAAGAGATTTTATTTCAAGTTCAGTCATCAGGATTATTCTCTGGAGGTTCTCGGCACTTTCTACACACTAGT
Source organism: Prionailurus bengalensis (assembly GCF_016509475.1). Taxonomy (NCBI): domain Eukaryota; kingdom Metazoa; phylum Chordata; class Mammalia; order Carnivora; family Felidae; genus Prionailurus; species Prionailurus bengalensis. The sequence continues at coordinate 103,267,019 of NC_057355.1, forward strand.
CACTTTAGCCCTAGGGGATTGGTTTCTCTAGTGGAGCAGTCTTTTAGATGAAGAGCTTTTCTGCCATCCATAATGTTTTAGCTCATTTGGATTACTACAAAGAGGACTACGAAAATGGATCCTGAAAACATGTCTGAAGAAGATCATACGGCTTTATGCTTTAGGAATCCTATCTTTCATTTGATATTTTCTTGCCTGTGTGATATTTAACACATTGTATGGTTATCTTGATAAAATAGCTATATAACAACATTTTTAACTTGTGGAATTTCAAGGCCTCCTTATTACTATTCATTTACTAAAAAACTTGCAGTATGTTTTAGATGCCAGGCATTAAGCTAAGTGCATTAGTTAACTTCTGTCACTTTTTCTGTTGGCATTATTTTACAAATCTTCTATATAATCTTTGGCAAGTAGTGGTCTTCAAGAATATATTTTGTCTTACTGTTTAACACCTTGTGGGTTTTTCTTTCCCTTTTTGGCAAATATCATTAAATAAGATTGTTTTTGTTTGGATATTTATTTACTAAAATAAATATCTATATTTTAAATATTTATTTTGTGAGAGAGAGGCAGAGAGAGGGAGAGAGAATCCCTAGCTGGCCCTAGGCTGTCAGCACAAAGCCCAAAGTGGGACTTAATCTTACAAACTGTGAGGTCATGACCTGAGCCCAAATCAGTTAACCTATTGAGCCCTAAAATATATTAACTTCTGGAAGTTCACATTTTTCTTTTATTATCAGGAGTTGTAAGTTTTCCTGAAATTAAAACATAACTTTACATTCTAGTTGCATATATTTGTAAGACTGCATAGTATAAAATATTTTTATAATTTTTATACTTTGATAATGTTTATTTAACATTAAAAAAAAAAACCGTCTTAAATTTTTTTTTTTTACATGTATTTATTTTTGAGAGACAGAGCACACGTGGGAGGGGCAGAGAGAGAAGGAGACAGAATCGAAAGCAGGCTCCAGGCTCTGAGCTGTCAGCACAGAACCCGACATGGGTCTTCAACTCACAAACCATGAGATCATGATCTGAGCCGAAGTCGGACGTTCAACCAACTGAGCCACCCAGGCGCCCCGTTAAAAAACAAACAAACAAAAAAAACCCTTCTTTTTAAAATTTTTTTTTTCAACGTTTATTTATTTTTGGGACAGAGAGAGACAGAGCATGAACGGGCGAGGGGCAGAGAGAGAGGGAGACACAGAATCGGAAACAGGCTCCAGGCTCTGAGCCATCAGCCCAGCCTGATGCGGGGCTCGAACTCACGGACCGCGAGATCGTGACCTGGCTGAAGTCGGACGCTTAACCGACTGCGCCACCCAGGCGCCCCAAAAAAACCCTTCTTAATTGGCTTCTTCAATAAGTCCATCAGTTATTAATCTTTGTTTCCTGTAGAATCAGGTAAAAATTTATTACGTTGTTTATACCATGAAAAAAGTAACAGGATTAACATATGCAAATTTTAAGTGTTGAGAAAAGAAAACCACGGAAGGTCAGTTTGATAAATTTCTCAGAAATCTTCATTGTATTTCAGTTTATAATCTGATTCACAGACTTTCATAGTTACTATTTGTAACTGTTTATAATCTATACTTCCCTAGCAAGAAAGAACCTTTTGTATGATTCTTTCAGCTAATCTGAGAAAAAGCCTGTTGGCCTTTTTTGATTTAGCTAGTTGCTTTTGTTTGTTCTTAATGAAAGCAGATAATGAGAAATTAAAAGATAAATAATATGTTTCTGGCAGTAGAATGCCCCCAATGCTTCTCTTTTTGGTTAAAATGGTTTCTTGTCTTTTTTCCTTGAAAGAAGAGTTTCACCATTTTCTTTTGTCATTTTTGTGTCTAGTGGTTTTTGGGTAATTAGTCCAGTGAGAGATCATGTTGAAACTAAAGTCAATATAAGTCTTCAAATCATTAAAATTTGCATATATGAAAATTTCAAAAAATTTAAATAGAATATTTAGTAGGATTAAAGAACATTTATTTTTTGGTTAGGTAATGTGTTCATGGTTCAAAATGCAAAAGGTGTAAAAAGTGAGTTTTCTCCTCCCCTGTCTGTTGGGCACACTTTTCCTCTCACTGGAGGCAACAATTCTATTCTCCCTACTTTTTAAAAAAATGCAAGTGTATTCTACATACTACCAGATTGACTTTTACTTGATTTTTGTCCTATACATATTGTTGTATGAAGAGTGTATTATTAGTGATAGAACTAAACTAGCAGTGGGTTAACGAACAAAGTTCTCTTATAAAAATTCAGGTAGTTGGTCTAGGGCTGGTATAGCATTCGTGGTATTTCTCTCTCTGTTTTGTTTGGAGGCATAATGAATACAGTAAATTGCACAGACATTAAACAGTTTGATGAGTTTTAACAATTGTATATAACAAACCCTGCGGTTAAGAGAGCCCTCTAGTCTGGTCCTTATTCCTTCCCCCACTCCTTGGTTCTTTCCAAACTATTACTGCTCCACTGTTGCCTAGTGTGCTCATTGAGCTAGTTGAATCTCCAGCCATTGCAGCCCATTCCACACCGCAGGATGCAAGAAGGGACGAAGGTTACATGCCAGCCTTTTTACAGGAAGATTTCTAGAGCTGCCGCTTCGCAACATTTTTAATGTTTCATTAGCCATACCCATAAATAAAGGCGTTTCTTGTTTTACTACCCTTCATTTTATTGCAGATTTTGCATTTTTTACAAATTGAATGTTTGTGGCAACTTGGTGCCATTTTTCCAACAGCGTTTGATCAGTTTGTGTGTTAGTGTCACATTTTGGTAATTTTTCCGTATTTCAGACTTTTTCATTATTATATTTGGGTGATTTGTGATGAGTGATCTTTGATGTAGTTGTTTTGGGGTGCCATGAACTGTGCCCGTATAAATTGGTGAACGTAATAAATGTGTGTTCTGGCTGCTCCACTGACCAACCGTTCCTCTGTTTCTCCCTCTCCTCGGGCCTCCCTGTTGCCTGAGACACAATATTGAAATTAGGCCAGTTAATAACCTTACAGTGACCTCATAGTGTTCCAAGTGAAAAGAAGAGTTGTACATCTCTCACTTTTAAATCAAAAGCTAGAAATGATTAAGCTTAGTGAAAAAGGAATGTCCAGAGCTGAGACAGACGGAAAACTAGGCCTCTTGTGCCACACAGCCAAGATTTGAATGCAGAGGAAAAGTTCTTGAGGAAATTAAAAGTGTTAACTCCAGGGAACATAGGAATGGTGAGAAAACAAAACAGCCTTATTATAATAGCTGATATGAAGATAGTTAGTGGTCTGGACAGATCAAACCACCTGCAACATTCCCTTAAGCCAAAGCCCAATCCAGAGCAAGGTCCTCACTTCAATTCTTTGAAGGCTGAAAGAGGTGACAAAATTGCAGAAGAAAAGTTTGAAACTAGCTGAGGTTGGTTAATGAGGTTTAAAAAGCCACATTGATAATCTAAAAGTGAGAAGTAAAGTAAAGCAACAACTGCTGATGTAGAAACTGTAGTAAGTTACCCAGAACATGGAGGTAAGATGATTAATGAAGGTGGCTACACTCAATAACACATTTTCAATGTAAATGAAATAGCTTTATAGTGGAAGAAGATGCCTTTTAGGACTTTCATAGCTAAAGAGAAGTCCATGCCTGGCTTCAAGTCTTCAAAGGACAGGCTGACTCTCTTGTTAGGGGCTAATTCTAATGATGATTTTAAATAGAAGCCAGTGCTCATTTACCATTCCAAAAATCCTGGGTCCTATGCTCTATACATGGAACAAAAAAGCCTGGATAATAGCAGATCTGTTTACAACATGGTTTACCAAATATTTTCAGTCTACTAGTGAGTGAGACCTACTGCTCAGATATTAAAATATCACAGCTGTGATGGCGATGTTCTATGAGATTAATGTTTTCATGACTGCTAATACAACATCCGTTCTGTGGCCCATGGATCAAGGAGCCATTTCTATTTTCAAGTCTTTATTTTTATTTTTTAATTTTTATTTATTTATGGTTTTTTTTCCCCAAGTCTTTGTATTTAAGAGATCCATTTTGTAAGGCTGTAGCTGCCATAGATAGTGATTCCTCTGATGGATTTGGGCAAAGTAAAATTGAAAACCTTCTGGAAAGAAGCCACCATTCTAGATGCTATTAAGAACATTTGTGATTGCTGGGAAGAAGTCAGAATATCAACATTAATAGGAATCTAGAAGAAGTTGATTCTAACCCTCATGGATAACTTTGAGGGTTCAAGACTTCAGTGGAGAAAGTAACTGCAGAGGTAGCAGAAACAGCAAGAGAACTAGAATTAGAAGTACAGCCCGAAGATGGGACTGAACTGCTGCAATCTCAGGATAAAACTTGAATAGGTGAAGAGTTGCTTATTATACATGAGCAGAGAAAGTGGTTTCTTGGAGTGGAATCGACTTCTGGTGAAGATGTGAAGATTGTTGAAATGACAACAAACGGTTTAGAATATTATGTAAACTTAGTTGATAAAACAGCAGTAGGTTTTGAGAGGATTGACTCCAATTTGTAAAGGAGTTCAAGCAGCATGCTCCTTTGTAAAAGGAAGAGTCAGTATGGCAAACTTCATTGTTGTCTTATTTTAAGAAATTGCCTGATCAGAAGTATCCTGATCAGTCAGCAGCCATCAACGTAGAGGTTAAGACCCTCTGCCAGCAAAGAAGATTAAGACTTGCTGAAAGCTCAGATGATGGTTAGCATTTTTTAGAAATAAAGTATTTTTAAATTAAGGTATGTACAATGCTTTTGCATACTTAATAGACTACACCATAGCATAAACTTAACTTTTATATGCACTAGAAAAGCAAAAAATTCATTTGACTTTATTTTGGCATTTGCTTTATTGTGGTGGTCTGGAACTGAACTGCACTATCTCCCAATATCACATACTTCACAGTAAACTGACAGGAAGACAAGCGAGTAATGTGTTTTTCAGGAGTTTCTCTCTTAAATGTAGAATAGGGCACAAGGTTAAAATGCTTTTTTTTTTTGCCTTTTATTTTCTCTTGTACATTCCTTAACATGTAGAAACTTAAATCTTAAAGTACCCTTTAACTTAATTGGGGAAAAAGAAAGTAATCAACAAATCTATTCCATTTAGTTCCTTTTCTATAATAAAAATTTCTTGTGTTTCTCTTAACTTTCTGAGCTTCTTTTTTCTCCCCAAAGGTGGTTTATTTTAAGAGAGAGCGAGCCATGCACGTGTGTGCACATGCGTGCATGGGGGAGGGGTAGAGAGAATCCCAAGCAGGCTCTGCACTGGCAGCGCAGAGCCAGATATGGGGCTTGAACTCAGGAACTGTGAGATCATGCTGAGCCAAAACCAAGAGTTGGATGCTTAACCACCTGAGCCACCCAGGTGCCCCAACTTTCTATGCTTCTATTCTCCATTTGCTATGTGGGCTCAGATAAATTATATAAATATATTCTACTAACTTGTAATTTTTTTATAGAATAATATTTTTAAAATAGGTTTTTAACTCTATAAAATAAGCTTTTGGTGGGAACTTCAGGAAAAAATTTCATAGTAATTTTCCATACAACCAGGTGGTATTATGAGCTGCACTTACTTTTGAAGTAGGAAATAACATTAGAAAAAAGGATGTATGCATATGTTTTCCCAAACCACATGATGATGTCTTGGAGAGCAGAGCCCTCTTTCTTAGCTATCATGGCACAGACCATTGAACCTTGCACTTGGTAGATCTTTTTTTTTTTTTTTGAATTGAAGTGAATCTTGGGAAAGTGGTAGAAAAATGATTAGACTGTCAGTAGCAATGTGTTAGTCCTTCAAGGGCAGTGGGGAGAAGCTATTAGTATAATGTCATTGTTAGTACTTTTGAAATTATCATCTATTTAGGTAAAGAAACTTAAAGGGTCAATGTCTATGCTCTAAAGATAGAGACTTTAAGATTTAGTATGGTATCCTCCCATTTTATCTCGAGGTCAAGTTGTTGTTGTTGTTGTTGTTGTTGTTGTTTTAAGCAACGAAGCTCTGATAAGCCAAAGAACAGGAAAACAAAAATATTCCCTATACTTGTAGTTGTAGTCCTCCTCGGGCCCCTTCCTGAGGTCTTCATAATTTGGAATAGAAAGTGGTGCCTGCCATGTTCCTTCCTGTGTCCTTAGCACGAAAGCAGTGCCTAGCACATAGTTGGTGTTCAGTTCGGTAAACATTTGTTGAATGAAAATTTATAAATTGATTTCTTTTTAAAAATTTAAATCCAAGTTAGCATACAGTGTGATAATGATTTCAGGAATAGATAAATTGATTTCTTTCATTTGATTTTGCTAGCACAGATTTTCTGGGCAGAGAGGGAGATACTGTTGAGGGACCAAATAGCAATAGCTGACATTTTTGCTTATTTGTTAGGTAGTGGTGATGGTATTAATCAGGTAGGCTTATGTTAGGATTTGCATTGTCCTTTCCCTGTGCCTAGAACACTATTCTCTTAGGTAAATCTTCATGCCTAACTTACTACCTACCTCCTCCGAATCTCTTATATATCACCTTCTTAAGCCTGTACTGATCACTGTTAAGTATTTTTTTTGAAATTTGATTTTTTTGAAGTTTGTTTTGAGAGAGAGAGAGTGTGTGTGTATGTGTGAGCAGGATAGGGGGGAGAGAGAGGAAGAGAGAGAGAATCCCAAGCAGTCTCCACATTGTCAGCACAGAGCCTGATGCGAGGCTGGAACTCAAGAAACATGAGTTCGTGACCTGAGCCGAAATCAAGAGTCGGTCAGTTAACCAACTGACCTACCCAGGCGCCCCTGACCACTCTGTTTAAAATGGTAACCGCTTCTCTCTCCTTGTACTTCCAAGTTTCCTTATCTTAGTCTGTTTTTTCCCATAACAACTACCTCCTTGAAACATATACTGTATAATTTACTTATGATTATTATTTACTGTCTCACCACCAGTGGTAGTTCCTTTAGGGGCTTTGACTATTTGTCTACTGTGTTCTACGTGCCTCATAAATGCTCAGCAAGCATTTGAGAGAGTATGCACACGAGTAGGAGAGGTGCAGAAGGAGGGAGAGAGAGAATCTTAAACAGGCTCCACGCTCAGTACAGAGGCTGATGTCGGGCTCCATCTCATCCTGAGATCGTGACCTGAGCCAAAATCAAGAGTCAGACACTCAATGGACGCTAGCCACCCAGGCACCCCAATTTTTATTTTAAAAATTTATATTTGAAAGTACTGTCTTCATTATTTAAAAAGTTTTGCTTTTGGAGACCACTGTGTGCCATTGTGCTACCAAGGCAAACCTGTGCAAGGTTTAAGGACTATATTCTTGGTGTAAAAGGGACTGAGTTTTGGCTTTGCTGAAATGCATCATCTGCTTCAAACCTCTAGCATCTTTTTGGTGAAGTTGTCATAGCCTTCAGTGCTGGTTTGGTTAATGAGAAAGAGTCTAGGTTTGAGTGAGTTCCACTGTGTGCTGGTGGAACATTTATTTCCTACTGGAGGTGGTTTTCCACAAAGGGAGGAATGACAATAGCAATAGCTTCCTTCCTTCCTTTTGACTAGGCTCTATACTAAACATTTTATGTATATTTTCTTTTCTAATCTTTATTAAAACCCTATAAGGAATGTATTCTTGTCCCTTTTTTCTCACAGAAAACTTAAGAGGTCTTAGAGGTTAAACAGGCAGTTTGCTTAGCCAGTAAGTGTGTAGAAGCTGGAATTTAATTCTGAGCAGTGTGACCTATAGAGGAATTTCACTGCACAAAATGTCTTCCTACTTAAGAGCACCTAGAAGTGAAAAAGAAATGAGAAACAACGTAGTGGAACTCTGATGTCACAGAGACCTTTATCTTTTTATTTGCTCCAGCTTCGCATGACTTAAGTTGATTGAATGAGGCCACTGCGGTTGAAACAGTAATGTTATGTTAAAGTTAAGCAATGCAATTTAAATAAAGTACATTTTAAATAGAACCAGAGCTAGCTCCTAACCAGATCTTCTATTACTTAGACTTAGTTTAGCTCAAGAACAATTTAGCTTATCTCTGGAGCAGAATTTGTTTGATCTTCCTTCATTTTCCCTAAAAACTAGATACAGTGGGATGGCAAAAATTATAATGTGGCTGCATTGAAAGTATAGTTTAGTATAGGTATAGAGGGGTAGAGAGTGGGTAGGTTTTGTTGTTCTGGATTTAAGAGAAAAGCTTTTCTAGATCCTAGAATATGTATATAATTATACCAGTGTAAATAGTCATCCCCTGTGTACCACACAAAATCATTTGTAATTTCAGATTTTGATTAGAAAATTCTTATTCTTTAATGTGAGTTACTTTTTGAACCTTAATTAGCTGTTTGTGTATTTTTGTCTGTAAGATGATGTGTTTTATTTCCCCTGCCGTAAAAATACTTCTGCTCTGTCTTAAGGAGCCTCATACCTGGGTATCTCCAGTATTATAAATTAATTTTTAATTTAAGTTTTAAAACCATGGTGGTTTATGGGGAGTGTATTAGAACCTATACTTGCAGGAAATCATGCTTACGGATACATACTTATATGCTGAACCCAGTAATGTTCTTACGATAGGAAGGGTTGTAGGATACTATTGTGTACATAGCTAGTAGAACCATTTTATTTAAAAAAATTCTCCAGGGGCACCTGGGTGGCTCAGTTGGTTGAGTGTTGGACTTTGGCTCAGGTCACAATCTCATGTTTCATGGGTTTGAGCCCAGAATTGGACTCCATGCTGACAGTATGGAGCCTGCCTGGAATTCTCTCTCTTACCCTCTCTGCCCTTCCCCCACTCATTCATTTTCTCTCTCTGTCTCTGTCTCTCTCTCTCTCTCTCAAGGAAAAAAAAAATTCTTCAGAGTAAGACATAGGTACTTATTTTGGAGATACATTGAGACTTTTCTGGCCTGAAATGATCATTGGTGAGAGTTGTGTCCCTTTTGGGTCTCTAGAACTGTGGTGAGAACATCATATTGAATGAGGTCCTATTCTTGACACTCCCATTCAATTTTAGTGGGATGAAATACTGAAAACTTTTTCTTAATCCTTCTTTTTCCCCTTTTGAAGTAGCCAGCAAAGGCTTTTTTCTCAAATGCATGTTCATGGTGAGGGAAAAATGTGATGGTTCAGAAGAGTTTATGATGAAAGCACTAGTTCCTTTTCCCACCCCTCCCCACCTCAGTTCCGTTTTCAGGGAAACCACAACAGTTGTTTCTGGTGGATTCTTTTAGTTTACTTCTTTCATTTCTTGGTTTCCTAATTTTAAGCATTATCTATTGATTTTCTGCTTTGATAGTCAAGGTTTAACTCTTATTTACCAACTGTCAAGAATTATAAGGGATCTGAGATTTGACCTTACTTGAAGCTAACAAGTTAGCCTGCCAGTTTTGTGGATGCTGGTGGAAGGCTCAGTTAGAGATAAAGTACAGTTTATTACTCATAGCAGTAGCAGTAGCCAGAGTAGCAGCATTCATTTATGTCAGTGTCCTAAACCTCAATTCCCACAGGGCACTGCAGATAGGGCCACATAATACCTGTTTGCATAGTAGGTTTTGTTACTGGAGAAAACTCTGAGCTTAGAGATTTCAAATATTTTATAATGGGCAGTAAGTGTGCCTGGCCTTTGCTCCAGAGGGAGATAGTAAGCATGTCTGCTTTTTGTTCTTGAAGAAAAGACTTTCTATCTTGCAAGGTCGTTTGCTGTATGAACATCTTTGAAAATAACAGTCCAGGGGCGCCTGGGTGGCGCAGTCGGTTAAGCGTCCGACTTCAGCCAGGTCACGATCTCGCGGTCCGGGAGTTCGAGCCCCGCGTCAGGCTCTGGGCTGATGGCTCAGAGCCTGGAGCCTGTTTCCGATACTGTGTCTCCCTCTCTCTCTGCCCCTCCCCTGTTCATGCTCTGTCTCTCTCTGTCCCAAAAATAAATAAACGTTGAAAAAAAAAAATTTAAAAGAAAATAACAGTCCAGAACAAAGAGCAGACAGTGTCTTGCCTGAAAGACCTAGAGACCTATTACAAATTATTTCTTCACACCACTACCCCATTCTCCATCTTCTTTCTGCTGTAGTTCTGCCATTATTTTTAGCTCTCTGGTCATCTTGGTAAATACTATGTATTTATTTTTATTTCACTAACAATAGATGGTGTCTTTTGACTTCCTGCTCTGAAAGAGGAGTATATAAGATAGGAATCCTTGTAAGTGTTAGAAAACTAGTTCAACCATAACTTAAGTGGAAAAGAAAATTGGTTTGAAGAACTGAGAGTCTGAGGAGGATAGAGTAGGACAGGATCCACATGCTCAATCCTTGCTTTGAAGAGTTGCTCTCTTGCTGTTATCAGTCCGATTTCCTCCTTTTAGCTTTATTTTCAGGATCCTTCACACCCTGCTACCCCCCCACCCCCACCCCGCCACCCATTCTAGGCTGTGTGTTTATTTCCAAACAAGTTATGACAAGGTGGAGAGAATAGACTGGTATAGTTAACAGCCTGGTCACATGCACACTCTTAGAGATGGGTATGGGGTCAACCCTATATGAAACACATGTGTTAGGGGTCTGAAGAAGGTAATTCTCCAAAGATAAAACAGGATGCCATTACCTCCCCATATCAGAATTCTCATTTGTATTCTTTTTTGGGGGGCATTTTTTGGTTTTATAGCTTCCTATGAAACAGTTAAGTTACACTTTTTAAAGATGATATCAAATTTCTAGTATCTCCCTTTTTCATAGTTAGCTTCCTTGATGCCCCCTATCTTCCTGCTCCATTCTGTGAGCTTTATTTAGAACTGCTGCCCAACTGACATCCTGTGACTTGCCTTCATTATGCTCCTGTTTCCCATATATTCCTCTTTCTTGAATTATTGCTTTGTTTTGCTAGTGTATATACTAAGGTAAGATGTGTGGGAGGTAAATTTTGAGTGATTCCATGTCTGGAAGGGTTTTTATTTTGTTCTTAAACTGGAATGTTAGTGTGGCTGGGAATGGAATTCTAGGTTTGAACATCATTTTCTGTCACATTTTTAAAGGCATTGCTCAACTATTAGTATCCTTCATTATTGATGAGAATTCCTAGACCAGTTTGATTTTTGGTTCCTTTGTAGATGAGCTGCCTTTTCTCTGAAAGCTTTTAGTATCTTTTTGATCTTGTCTGAAATTTTCCAATGATATGTCTTGATGTTGGTCTCTATTCATTTGAGCACTGAGCGGGCCCTATTGTAAGACTTCTATAAATCTATTAACTTAATCATCTTTTGGTGAAAACATATTTTTTTGGAAACTTTCTCCAATTTTTTTTCTTTTCATTCTGGATTTCTTTTTTTTTTTTTTTGTTTAATTTTTTATTGAAGGATAGTTGACACATAATGTTACTAGTTTCAAGTGTAGAACATAGTGATTCACCATCTCTTTATGTTACACTGTGCTCTCCACAAGTGTACTTACCATCTGTCACTCTCCAGTGCTGTTATAATACATACCACTGACTGTATTCCCTGTTCTTTCTGGAATTCTTCTAATCAAATGCTGATCTCCTGGACTGATGCTGTGGGTCCTTTGGTAATTTTCTGTCTCTGTTTTTGTCTATTTTCTAGATTTCATCTTCACAACTTCAAACTTTATATTGCCTTTTTATTTATTTATTTTAAAGTTTATTTATTTTGAGAGAGAGAGAGCATGAGCAGGGGAGGGGCAGAGAGAGAGGGAGAATCCCAAGCAGGCTCTGTGCTATTAGCGCAGAGCCCAACATGGGGCTCAGTCTCATGATCCTGAGATCGTGACCTGAGCTGAAACCAAGAATTGGATGCTTAACTGACCGAGCCACCCAGGCGCCTCCTCTATATTGCCTCTTTAAATTGATATTTTATTTCCAAGAGTCTTTTCTCATTCTTTTTTGCTTTTTCACGGCATCGTGTTTTGCTTTATGGATGCAGTATCTCGACTGTTTCTGAGGATCTTAATTACAAGGCTTTTGACAAGATCTATTCTGTTTTATGAATTCTCTTTCTTCCTTTGTCACATTCCTTTAACTTTTGTTGCCTTGTCTCTTTCAAGGTACAGATGTTTGATTCTGATTTACCCAATCAAATGGAAGAATGAAACCGTATAAAATTGATTTTGGGGGTGCCTAGGTGGCTCAGTTGGTTAAGTGTCTGACTCTTGATTTTGGCTCAGGTCATGATCTCACAGTCTGAGATCAAGCCCGGAACTCTGCACTGGGCATGGAGCCTACTTAAGATTCTGTCTCTCCCAATGCTCCTCTCCTGCATGTGCTCTCTCACGCTCTCAAAATAATAATAATAATAATAATAATAATAATAATAATAAATAAAATAAAATTGATTGGGATCTCTGCCTAGACAAGGTCTGTCAACTGGTGAGCTTTGCATTAAGGTGAGCAGTTTGGGGAGGCCCCATTATTCTTGGTCAGTGGTGCTAATGCTTTTTTTTTTTTTTTTTTTAGAGTTAGATTTGAATTTTTTTTTTTTTCAACGTTTATTTATTTTTGGGACAGAGAGAGACAGAGCATGAACAGGGGAGGGGCAGAGAGAGAGGGAGACACAGAATCAGAAACAGGCTCCAGGCTCTGAGCCATCAGCCCAGAGCCCGACGCGGGGCTCGAACTCACGGACCGCGAGATCGTGACCTGGCTGAAGTCGGACGCTTAACCGACTGCGCCACCCAGGCGCCCCGGTGCTAATGCTTTTAATAGCTGCTGTTCTCTTCAGACAGTTTAATTTCATTAAAGAAGGATCTTCTAGTTTTGTTTTGTTTTTTTAATTTTTTTTTTTAATGTTTTATTTATTTTTGAGACAGAGAGAGACAGAGCATGAATGGGGGAGGGGCAGAGAGAGAGGGAGACACAGAATCGGAAGCAGGCTCCAGGCTCTGAGCCATCAGCCCAGAGCCTGACGCGGGGCTCGAACTCACGAACCGTGAGATCGTGACCTGAGCTGAAGTCGGATGCTCAACCGACTGAGCCACCCAGGCGCCCCTAGTTTTAAATGTTTTTAATATTGTAAAATTTCAAAGATAATGAGGATTATGAAAAGAGCCAATGATATAGGGTCTAGAAGTGTTCAAATAATCATCTTTCCTGCATTTTAGAGTCAAAAGTTTTAAGGTATAGAGTAGTATAGTAGAGAACAGCCCAGACGTTAAGAGCCAGAGTGCTCGTGGTCAAATCTGGTTCTGCCACTGAGTTACACTTAGGTCACTTAACAAGTTACTTAGCCTTTCAGTGCCTGCCCACTTTTCTCATCTGTAATATTTAGATAATAATAATACTTACCTATTAGGGTTGTTATGAGGATTTAGTTAAAAATACATATTAGATACTTGGCATATGATAAATTCTCAGAAGGTGTTAATTTTTTTTCTCTCTTTGCCAATAATAATTATGCAATTTAGATATGGTGATGATTGCCCACAGCAGAGATTCTGGTACGATTAGGTAACTTTAGATTGTGTTTTTCTCTTTAGAACCTCAAAAAACATTTGGTGTCATTACTTGAAGTGCTGAAATGTGTATGTGCAAATGTTTTCGTAAAAGTCTTTGAAAGGTTCTCCTCCCCCACCTCCAAAGGATCTTACTAAAGATAACTTGATAAGAAAAGTAGTCTTGGAGCACAGCCAGAAAACTAGGAATGAAAAAATACTATTTTCATTCCCAGAAACCTCTGTACAATCAGAATCATATGTGCTCAGGATGTTAGGGAAGCTTTGTTCCCATGCAAAACACACTGACAGTCCTACTTCTTGGATTTCAGAAAATGTTGAAAGTGTCTTTATAAATTGATGTCTAGGGCAGGACTGGCAGGAGGAAATAGTTCTTGAAAGAATTTTTTTTTTCTTCTAGTACGCCCCCATTTTGTTGGAACACTGTGAGACTTCCTCACCACACTCTTCTGTTTGTGAAATTCAGGTGAATTATATAAAACTCTTGTGTGGTTGTTCCTGTCTCCCTACCCTCTCCAAACTTGACCCTTATTTGAACTAGGGGGTTTTAGTTTGAATTATTGATCTTGTTTTTTGTTTTTGTTTTTGTTTTTTCCTCTCCCACATAGTGGAAGAAGTCCTTGGAATTTATTATTGTTCCTGTTATTATTATTTACTTTTTGAAATGCAGATACACACAAAAGTAGTCAGTGAGCCCCTGTATATCAGTTAGTTTCAACATTTTGCCATAGTTGTTTATTCTTGTCCCCATTTAAAAACAATTTTTAAACCAAATTCTAGACATTGTGTCATTTTAGCGCTGAATGTATCAATATGTGTTTTTTAAAGGGACATTTTTGGGTACCTAGGTGGCTCAGTCGGTGAAGCGTCCAACTTCAGCTCAGGTCACGATCTCACAGCTTGTGGGTTTAAGTCCCACATCGGGCTCTGTGTTGACAGCTCAGAGCCTGGAGCCTGCTTTGAATTCTGTGTCTCCCCCTCTCTCTGCCCGTCCCATGCTCATGCTCTGTCTCTGTCTCTCAATAATAAATAAACGTTAAAAAAATTTTTTTTTAAAGGGACATTCTCCCCCATAACCACAGGGCCATTGTTTTACCTAACAAAATTAACAGATTGCTCTGTTGCCTAGCTTTTGAATTTTACTCTCCATATTAGTATCATCAAATTCCTTTACGTTGTCTAAAACCCAGATATATTCAAGTAGTGGTATCATTTTTTAAAGGACCTGTTTTTCTTCATTTACATGAAAATAATTTGTATTTTCCAAGTGCTTTGATTTTAATTTACAGAAAGTTTCAAGCACATAAAAATAGATGAAATCCATGTAATAACCCCCCATGTACCTACCACCCAGCTTTGACAGTTATCAACTCAGTGTTCAATTTTCTTTCATCTGTTCTTCCACTTTCTTCCTCTGGGGTTATTTTCAGACAAATCACAGATGTCATTTCATTTGTAGTCTATTGTATCTTTAAAGGATAAGGACTCTTTAAAATATATGTATATATATATTAAAATATATGTATGTATTTATCCCCCCAAGCCTTGATATCATCAAATATCCATTGTTCAAATTTCCAGTTGTCTCACACGTCCTAGTTTATTATATTTATTTATTTTTCAAATGTTACAGTTTTTTTAAAGCTTACACAAAGGCAGTTTATTAACAGAAGACAATAATTTGGGAATCCTGCTCATAGACCGCAACCACAATGACCCCTATTCTTGCGGGTGCTATTGGAGGGGATAGGGGTGACATTCTCAATCCTCCTGATCTTCATTCCTGAGTGGGCAAGGGCTCTGAGGACTGACTGGGCCTAGGTTCAGGGGTCTTGGTTCTATTTCCTCCTGTGGCCTGGAGTTTGATGTGGAGTACAGTGATGCTCAGCTCCTTGCACCCTCTGGGCTACATGCTGAGTAGTCAACAAGGCAGCATAGGGAGAGGATGCATCTTGGTCAGCCTCACCTTCATCCCACCAGTCACCTGGCAGATTGTTGCCTTGACAGATTGGTGACTTGGACAAATGTGTCACTGAGACATGTAAAGATGTGGTAGACAGCAAACGCATTTTCTTCTTCAGCTATCTGAGGTCCAAGGCTAATGACCTATTCTTCCTTCTTTTCTTTCTCCTTGCAAGGAACCTTTTCTGAGTGTCTCCTCCATACTCTGACACTGGAAAGCTCAATGTCCTAGTTTTAATCAGGATCCACATAAGGTCACGAACTTCCAGATGGTTGGTAATGACTTTTTAAATCCTTTTTAGTTTAGAGCTTCCCCCTCACTACCTCTTTTTTATCCCTCTTCTGGTAATTTCTTTATTAAAGAAACCAGGTTTTTGGTCCTTTAGAGTTTCCAAGTCTGGATTTTAATGATTATATCCCTGTGGTTTATAACATGTTCTTATGTCTTGTTCTCTCTAGTAAACTGTTGAGCATACTAAATATTCTTGTAATTCTGAAGATACAAAGGTTATTATTTTGTAAATTTTAGAATTGATTTAAATGCTATACAGGTGTATAATGCCAGTTACCATTTAAGGTGTGGCCTTTTCTTTTTGGTGAAACAGTATTTTAAAAAAATATCTTAATCCCCCCTCCATATTTTATTTGAGAGAGAGTGTGTGAGCGAGTGGGGGAGGGGCAGAGAGAGAAGGAGAGAGAGAGAATCCCAAGCAGGCTCTGTGCTGTCAGCACAGAGCCCAACATGGGGCTTGATCCCACACACCGTGAGATCATGACCTGACCCAAAATCAGAGACGCTGAACCAGCTGAGCTATCCAGGCACTCCAGTGAAACAGTATTTGTAAAGTGAGTTGATAGCTAATTAGAAGTTGTAAGCCAGATTCCTTGGTATTGCAGTGGACTACTCTTCACATAATGAAAAGCAGCCCTGTCAGGGCAACATTAAAAAGAATTTTATTGATGTTACGCAGTATCTAGTACACTTAGCTTTATCTTCTGAAATACATAGGTAGTGGAATTCCGTTGTATCCTCATGTAAAATGAAGGCTGTATCAGTGGCCTTTGGTGGGTCTTGAGTGAGAAAGCACCTAGCACAGTGCCAAGTATGGAAGAGACATTGAATGTTCATTTCCTTTTCTGTAAGCATGGTCATAATTGTGAGATTCTTCTGTCTTCATTAGAAAGTTTTAGGTAAAAGGCTGGTGGCCAGGAAAACCATACCTAGTCTAAAGGGTTAGTTTGGGCCAAGAACAGGTCTGTCAGAGTGAGCCAGGGTGCACAGTCTTAGAACAGGTTATGGAATAGATGGTCAGAACAGATGAGTCATGTCACACATACCCGTGTTCCACTGTTTTCCCTTTCCCCTCAACCCATGTTCCACTGTTCCCTTTCCCCACCGACCTCTGTGGTTGCTGTCTGACAGATAGTACAGCAGAAGATGGGCATTAGGTCAGTCCTAGTACAAGAAAAACAGTGGTTGGACCACTAGGAAGACAGAGCAGCAGAGGTGGCCATAGGGAACTAGGGACCAGGCAAACAGACTGGTCGAAAGATGTAGGTATAGCTCCAGCATTAAGGAAGGACAAGGTGGTTGCAGAGACCATTTCTCTCCTCCTCCTCCTCCTCCTCCTCCTCCTCCTCCCTCCTCCCTCCTCCCTCCTCCCTCCTCCCTCCTCCCTCCTCCTCTCTTCCCCTTCCTCCTCCCCTTCCCCTCCCTCCCCTTCCCCCTCCTCCTCCTCCTCTTCCCCCTCCCCCTCCCCTTCCCCTCTCCCTCTCCTTCCTCCTCCTCCTCTTCTTCTTCTTCTTCTTCTTCTTCTTCTTCTTCTTCTTCTTTCTTGCAGTTTCTGGTTTCTTAAATGACAGTTTTCTTTCATGAGGCCTTAAAATAGTTTACTGGTAAGAGTATTTCAGCTAAGCTTCTAGGTTTGAATAACAGAACATCCAAATGGAGATGACTTTTGGAATTCTTTTTATCAGCTAGAATCAGACATTTGGACCATCTAGTACACTTAGCTTCTGCTTGCCCCTGCTTGGTTGTGTAGGAAATTTATATGATGTTAGGCTAATAGTATAGAAATTAAATTTATTTATTTATTTTGCAGTTTTATACCTTTATTTGACAGCATTTAGTTCTCACCCACATTAATTGCCTGTAGGTTTTGGAGAGTGGTGACAGGTGCATAGGTAACCAACGTATAGAGCTTGTTTGGTGAATTTTTATTCTTGTTACGTTTTCTGGTCAACCGCGCACATATGTGGTATGGAATATTTCTTATGCCTTTTGCCCAGACAGCTTTGTTGAACCTGGTGTCCATGTGCACATCTCTTTCATGGCAAATTTCCGGATGCCTTTGAGTACCCGAGGGGCACTCTTCTTGAAACCCACTCCATGGATGTGCTTGTGAATGTTGATGGTGTATTCTTTGATTACTACCTTGATAGCCAAACAGCCCTTCTTTTTTGCCACCCTTCTTTGCAGTAGTCATTCTGCCAGGTCCTGGTTGCAAAAAAACAAACAAAAACAAAACAAAAAACAAAAAAACAAGAATAGTATAGAAATTTATATACCCTTGCTCACATCAAGTGATTGTCATCTCTTGTTTGGGGGAAAGTATAGGGATAGAGGAATCTCCTTAAGGAAACTCCCTTTAGTAGTTATTTTTCTCATAGCTAGCAGCTAATCTGAGTACTCTGACTAGAATAGGCTTAATAATTATAAAGTAGTGCTAAGTTACTTATTAGCTATGGGAAACAAATTGTATGGTATTTCCTGGGTTTAAAGAAGAATTGATTAAAGGCTAAGAAATTGGTTTTCCTTCTTTGGGAAAGTCTTTTCTAAATCTAATCTAACTAGTCTTTGGGCAAATACATCAAAGTGTAAGGGACTTGCCTGTGATTTGAACTACATCTATATCTCTTTCTGGTGAATAAAGAAGTAGCAAAGAAGCTAAGTGTCAGAGCTTGTAAAGAGATTCTGGGGCAAGTTTGCTCCTAATGTTCCTTAATTTAAGCAAGATGGTTTCATGTTTCTTTTCTGGAATAAACTCTGAAAACAAATATGTTGAGCATACTGGAGCAGAGTAGAGTAGGAGAAACAGTCAAGGACATTGTACATTCATTGACTGGGGTAGAAAGTACCCACAGTGGCCTATGTTATTCTGATACAGTAGAACAACCTAGATAAATAGATAATTTTTTTTTTTTATATAATCAAGTTTACTCATTATTTTTGAGAGAGAGCGAGAGAGAGCGAGAGAGAGCGAGCGCACAAGCAGGGAAGGGACACAGAGAGAGAGAGAGGGAGACACAGAATCTGAAGCGGGCTTCCAGGCTCTGAGCTGTTAGCACAGAGCCCAACGCGGGGCTCTAACTCACAAACCGCGAGTGAGATCATGACCTGAGCCGAAATCAGATGCTTATCGGACTGAGCCCCAATACAATGTTTTAATATGCGTTAATTTCTAGGACTCTTTACAGAACTCGTGTTTTAAGCATAGGCTATTCTTTCTTTCAGTAAAATGTTAAATGCCACCTATGTCTTAACACCATTACAAGAACTGACCGAGTTGTTGAAAAATGGTTACATAAGAGTGAGCACTAATTTTGGTTTGCTTTAAACAAAGTAGACAGGACCATTCTGTCTAATTATATTATCGAGTGGGTACTCTGCTAAGGGATCTGATCCTCACCACAACTCTGAAGTATCAGACTCAGAAGTAGTGACTCACCCAGTGTCCTAGAGAGAAGAAAAAATGGCTACTCTTAGAGTAGAATCCAGGCTTTACAGGAATTGAGGTGATATTTTGCTTAACCATTGTGTGGGGGGGGTCTTTTGTGTAAATTACTATATTTAAATAGTCTGTGACATCATAATTTACTGTTTTTACTAAATATCACAAATTAGGATTTGATAACTGGTTACTCCCCCACCCTGGCCCTCCCATGGAGCTAAATTAGGATTGGAGCTTCCAATTTCATAGGTGGTAGCCTGTGGGGAGCTGTTGGGAAGGGAAGAACTTGGATCCTGTTATCTATTTCCATAGTTATAATTTTTTTGGAACTTTTGAAGCCACGAGAACTTTTTTTTTTTAATCCCCTTAATTTCCTTCTTCCTCATCTTGCTTCCATTTCCTGTCCCCAAATAAAAATAATCACATTTGTAAAAGAGGGCAAAGGGTGTTGAGAACCAGCAGGTCTAGGCAGATGTTAAGTGTAAAGGGCAGGAAGCCATGTTTACTAGGCCAGGTAACTGCCTGAGAAGAGATGTGCCCTTAGAGAAGAGTCTGGGTACAAGGGTGGTAAAGACAGAGACAATTTCAGTTTCCTTTGAAGACTGTCATTCATATGGGTCCTGTGGGGCTGATGTAAAGGAGTTATTTCATTGGACCTGTTGGAAGGCTCTTGTTCTGTGTCCAAGTGGGTGAGAAGTATTTTTTTTTCTTTTAAATTATGTGAGGGGTCTGTTGAGCACATTGGAGCAGAGTGGAGTATAATAGTCAAGGGCATTGTACATTCATTGCCTGGAGCAGAAGGCACCCACATTGGCCTGGGTTATTCTGATATGATAGAATACCACTCGTTGGATGTAACAGAGGAGAACAACAAAAGCAGGACAATGATCAGTTTCTTAAATTTCTGTAGTTTGTTAGGAGATCCGTGTATAATAGTAAATTTATTCACAAGTGATTAACTAGCAGGTTTTTGCTTGGTTGCTATTGCAACTATCACAGTTCCTTTTGCTACTGGGAATCCAGGTGGACTCCTGAGAAAGGTTCTTGGTTTTGTCACCTGGCTTGGTGACCTGCCGAAAACCACGTGAGATGTGCTTTATGTACCCTCATGAACTTGTGACCTTGAATGTACCAGAGTCTAATACTATGATGGTATTAAGTAAACTTCCTTTTGCATTTAGATTTTGAGGTTGGAAAAGCACTCTATGCCTTCCTTTGGTAAAAGTCTCTGAAGTTGAACAGTCTTTGTTGGTGGAATGCCTTTTCTGCCACTGGAGAGGTTCAGGCTGTGTGACCTCTTAGAGAATGGGTTATAAAAAGGACTCAAAAGTCATACTGGAAATAGGTAACCTTTAGATTATATACACATTTTGTTCATTTTTAAAATGTAAAAGTTAAAGATTTTCCCAAATCTAGAAAAGTAAAACTGGAAAAAAGATTTTAAATTTCTTTTTTCTTTACTCTTCACCCACATTATTAGGTTTTCATAGCTCTAATCAGTATCTGTGTTTCCCTCCTATTTGGAAATATGCTTACTTCATACATAACAGGTATCGTTCTTTAAATAAAGGGGGGGGGTTTCAAACTTTCTCTGCTTTCCACAGTCCAAATACCTTTATGACTGTATCATAAATGTAAATAAAGCTTATCTTCAGTAATTGCATTTCTGGAAACAGCTTTAAGTCCTTCTCCACTTACCAGGCAGTCAGGTTTTGGAAGGGATGTTTTTTTGTTTTTGTTTTTTAAATGTGTTTATAGGGGCACCTGGGTGACTCATTTGGTTCAGCATCTGACTTTGGCTCAGGTCATGATCTCATGGGTTCGTGAGTTTGAGCCCCGCGTTGGGCTCTGTGCTGACAGCTCAGAGCCTGGAGCCTGCTTTGAATTCTGTGTCTCCCTCTCTCGCTGCCATTCCCCCGTTCATGCTGTCTCTCTCTCTCTCTCTCAAAAATAAATATTAAAAAAAAATAAATGTTTATATACTCTAGTGGTATTTGGATACACATTTTTAAAATATGTAACTTATTTCATTTGTAAGACAAATTAATTTGTTCAGCTAAAGCAAACAACCAACCAAATAAAACCAACCGTTGTCCTTTATTTTAGTTGCAATTTTTGGCAGCTTTTATTCCTTGGTTTTCTGACATATTCCAGGCTATTTTCTAGTTGTCCTGTTGTGCTCAGGTTTTAAGAAACTGGCCATCAGGGGGTGAAAATGGCAGAATTCTGTATCCTTAAATGAACGTACTAACTCAGCATTTGCCCATTTCTGCATGTCTTGTCAAGAAAAAGTAGATTTCTAACATTGGACAGGAGACACAAAGCATTATACTTTGGCAGATAGCGGCTATTTTAAATCTTCATCATTCTCTTTTGAAAATACTCAAAATACAAAATAACACTAAAGAGGAGAGGTGCAAGTTTTTTTGATATCACTACAGAGTTGGATGTCTCATTTGCAAACTGTGTCATATAATGGGCTTCTCTTTATTAGCTTGTTTGAATATATTCGTGTCTCTTTTTTTCCATTTATGGCTCACCAGTGTCTCTGTGAATGGCTGTATGAACAACAGACCTCACTCACTGGTCTGTGTTGTCTTATCCATTGGCCAAATTTCAACCATGATTCCAGTGATGTACCTATTTAACAATTTTACTATTCCCTTTAGGAATCACTATAAAGATCTATACCCAAAGGATATTTGGCAACAGTAGGAATATGACTTTGATCCTAAGTTTTATAAATTTACATTAGAGAGACTTATAAACAATTTTTTGTTTTCATTGGATAAATATTTAAAAAAAATTTTTTTTAAGTTTATTTATTTTGGGAGGGAGGAGGGGCAGAGAGAGAGAATTCCAAGCAGGTTCCACACTGTCAGTGCAGAGCCCAACATGGGGTGTAAACTCCCAACCCGCAAGATCATGACCTGAGCTGAAATCAAGAGTTGGACTTAACCAACTGAGCCACCCAGGGGCCCCTGATGTTTTAATTTTACTTTAGAGACAGGGAGAGTGAGAGAGTGCGCACAAACTGGAGAGGGGCAGAGGGGGAAAGAGAATCCTAAGAAGGCTCCTTGCTCATGGAGGAACCTGATGCTGGGCTCAGTTTAAGGACTGTGAAATTATGACCTGAGCTGAAATTAGGAGCTGGTTGCTCAACCCACTCAACCACCCAGATGCCCTTGTTTTCATTTGTTTCTTGTTATTAGCAACTTAAAGTGTTGACTCATTCAGAAAAGACCTCAGATGAGCTGAAATTTGAAGTGTTTATAAAGATAGTTACCTGTTTGGGGTGGTTAGGTGGCTCAGTTAGGTAAGTGTCCAACTCTTGATTTTGGCTCAGGTCATGATCTCACATTTTGTGCGTTTGAGCCCCATGCCGGCCTCTGCGCTGACAGTGTGGAGCCTGCTTGGGATTTTCTCCCTCTCTCCGTCTCTTTCTCTCTGCTCCTCTCCAGATCATGTATGTTCTCTCTCTCTCTCAAAATAAACATTAAAAAACAATAAAAGCAAAGTTACCTGTTTTGAGTGCTCACAGCATTTTTTGCTAAGCATTTTACATGCATATGTGTTAAGGACGCAAGATTTTTGTTGTCATATTATTAGACCTACAAGCGAGGTATTCTTTAAAAAAAAAAACCCAAAACTTCCAGGGAGGTTCTAATCAACTAAAGTTGAGAACAGTTGCTTTAGGAAGATTAACAGATACCTGGGACACCTGGCTGGCTCGGTTGGAAGAGGGTGCAACTCTTGATCTCGGGTTTGTGACTTCAAGCCCCACATTGGGTATAGAGATTTCTAAAATAAACTTCAAAAAAAAAGGGTGGGGGGAGGATCCACAGATACTTGGCTTGGGTCTCTGGGTGGCTGGTTAAGTTTCTTGGAGAGAAACTATGGAAAGGGGCTTTGTGTGTAAGTGTCCAGTTGGGTTGGCAGTTGGAAATAGGATCTGAAGCAGTTGGGTTCTAGAGACGAAGTATGGGAGAAGTATTGGCAGCTGGATGGTATTCAGGGTTATAGGGTTAGGTAAACTTGCTCTGGGAGAGCTTGCATGATGAAGAAAAGATGCAGAATCCTAGGGAACCTTGAAATGTTTTGAGTGGACAGAAGGAGAGGAGTAAGAGAACAGATACATAGGTGTTCAACGAAGAAACAGGAACAGCAGAGGAGTGTGTGGTATTTCAGAAGCCAAGAGAGAAGATAGGATCAGGTTACAGAGAACAGAGGTGCCTGGCATATGGTGAGTGCTCAATAAATACTTGTTGCAAGTAGAATTTAAGTTTCCAGTGGATTATCAGTTAGGAGATTGCTTGGTAAAAATTTAATTGGTAGTAGTATTTTTCCTACCTTACTCTTAGGCTTGTCTTGTTCCCCTTTGTAAGTTCCTTATTCTCTGCTTTAACAGAGTTTTATAGGGCTTTGCTATAGGCCACTGGTTCTCCCAAGTGTGGTTCCCCAGACCAGAAGCATCAACATCACCTGGGAACTTGTTAGAAGTGAAAATCCTCAGGCCCTACCCAGATCTACTGATTCAGAAGCGACTGGGATGGGACCCAGTCGTCTATGTTTTAACAAACCTTCCATGTGATTGTGATGCTTGCTCAAATTTGAAAACCAATGTCTTAAGACTTTTTCTCTGTGCTTTCTACTTAGGCGTTTAGTTTTTTTTGTTTTTGTTTCTGTTTTGTTTTTTTTTAATCATGGCTTCAGTTACCATGCTATGTGCCAAAACTTCCAAATTTACCTCTTCGATCCGTTCATCTGAGAACCGGGTCCACAGATCTAATTGTGTGTTATTCATTTTGATTTGGATGTCTCTCAGTTCCTCCAGCTCAATTTGTCCAAAATTGAACTCAGAATTTTTCTCCCAGCCATCTTTTCTGGGACTCTATAGTAGACACTGTTATCCATGTGGATGTTCATGCTAGAAACTTAAGCTTGATTCACTTTCTTACACAAACACTAACAAGTTCTAAGTATATTCCACTCTGTTGGTTTAGGAGACACACACACACACACACACACACACACACACACACGTACCAAACAAACAAAATGGCGATAATGAGTAAGTGTCCCCCCAAGTTAATTGAGAGACAGTCTTTTAGGAAGTGTCAATTCTCAGAACTGCTAGTGAGTGATCAGCCTGCCTTGCTGAGTATGATTCCAGAGTTTAAAGGTTAATAAGTATTATAAAACATGGTTTCTAAACTCAAGTACTTCATCTTGTGTTCAACCAAAAGAACTTGTGTATAAATGTATAACATAATCTGGTTACTGTTACCGGAGAGAATATACAAATCTATGTCTGTTGTAGTCCATAGACAGTTCCAGGGAAAGGTGGGTTGTGAAGTGTAGGACTCTGGGGCCAGGATGTTTTGGTTGAGGTCATGATAGCACCACTTGCTGTGACCTTGGGCAAGTTAACTTTCCTTCACTATGCCTCAGTTTCCTTAACTGTAAAATTGGAGATAATAACCATCCATACCTCAGAGCTATTAGGATTCATTATACAGTATTTAAGACTTTGCAGTAAGCGGTGCCTGGCACATAGGTAAAGGTTCAATAATGTAAGCTATATTATTACTATCTCTTCCACCTTGTCACTCTAGTCCATCCATTCTTGAATTCTCTTGGCTACTAGTAGCTATTCAATTCAGACATACCATGCACTTGGATGCTTTAAAAATGCTTATGCATCCAGGTCTTCATTTAACCCTCCTCTGATTCCCCAGTTTAGGTTAAGGTTCCTTTTATATGTTTCCTTAATACCCTGTACTTTTTCACAGTACTTTGTAAACATTATTATTATGTTTTTAGTAACAGCTTTATTGAAATAGAATTCATATACCACACGGTTAACTCATTTAAAGTGTGCAGTTCAATGCTATCCACAGAGTTATGTAACCATCACCAAAATCAATTTTAGAGCATTTGATTCAAGTTGTAAGAGTACCACTTGCTATCATGAAGATAGCAGAAAGGGTCCCTATACCCAGTAGGGGTCGTTTCACATACCCTCTACTCCTCCCAGAAAATCTGCTTTCTGTCTGTCAAGAGTTGCTTTTCTGGACGTTTCATATAAATAGAACCATGGGTGTGATCTTTTGTGTTTGTTTTCTTTCATTTTGCATAATGTTTTCAAGGTTCATCCATGTTCTAGTACATACCAGTAAGTCATTTCTTTTTATGGTTGAATAGTATTCCGTTGTATGGATATACACAGTTTGTTTATTTGTTCATCAATTGATGGACATTTAGGTTGTTTCCACTTTCTGGCTGTTAGGAATAATGGTATTGTGAACATCCATGTACAGGTTTTTATGTGGACGTATGTTTTCATTTCTTGAATTTATACATCTTTAAGAGTGAAATTGCTGGGTCGTATGGTAACTCTATGTTTAACCTTTTGAAAAACTGCCAAATTGTTTTCCAATGCTGCTGTATACTTTTTACATTTCTAATACCAGTATATGAAGATCCAATTTATCCATGTCCTTGCTAACATTTATTTTCACTTTTCAATTCTTGCCATTCTGGGGGGTGTGAAGTAATCTCATTGTGGTTTTGATTTGCATTTTCCTGATAGCTAATGATGTTGGGCATTTATTCATGTGTTTATTAGTAGTATATCTTTGGAGAAATTATTTATTTCCTTTCCCCAGTATTTAATTGGGTTGTCTTTGTATTACTGGGTTACAAGAATTCATTATATCTTCTAGATACAGATTCCTTATCAGATACATAATTTGCAAGTATTTTCTCCCATTGTGAGAGGTTGTGTTTTTCACTTTCTTGATAGTTAAAATTTAACATTTTAAATTTGGTGGAGTCTGTTTTTTCTTCTGTTGCTTGTACTTTTGGTGTCATATGTAAGAAACCATTGCCTAATTCAAGAAGATTCATTGCCCAGTTTCTTCCAAGAGTTTTACATAGTTAGTTTTAGTTCTTACTCGTTACGTAACTATTTTTCTGTCTTCTCTGTTAGAAAGTCAGCACCATAGGAGGACTAGGATGGTATTTGTCTTATTTATTTGTCCTTTGGGCCTCATTTAAGGCTTGGGAAATACTAAGTGTTCAGTGATGATTGTTCATGATTTTGGAAAGACCAACTTTGAGGAGCTATTATCAAAATGCATTAAAACACCTAACTTGAAACAGTCTAGTTTTTTGTTTTTTCTTTTAAAGCTAGGAACTGAAATATTTTGTTAATGTTGCCAGGAGCTGAATTAATACTGAAGATTAGGTTTTAGGTAAATAAGTGTGTTAATTATAATTGCTTTACTTAGTTCTCAGAACTTGCTTGTTGGTAACATTACAAAACTGGACTTCATAGCTGAGTATTTTATGCATTTGCTTTTAGACTTTTAGAATTTTTACTCTATTCTCCATCTTTGATTCTTAAAAGAATAAAGCAGTGAACAAGTCCCGTATTTCTAAACCTCTGTATGTCCTTGTGATAAACAAATTTTATGCCACTTTCCAGGAATCTGATACCACCCTCAGTAGGTGTTGGAAGATATAGAACCTCTTTTCTGGTTATTTCCACAGTAAGGAGGAGGATTTTGTGAGGTTTTCCTAACAAATGATGTTCTCCTTCCTGTAATACTAGATTTGGAGTTAAGGTGGCATCTGAAGTGAGGGTTTTGGTGTATATGAAATTCAACTACTGTGACTTCCCTGAATAACATAGACTTTGTCACTGTAAAATTGCATGCTTAATCTTTTGAGGAGAATTGGCATTTTGAGAATGACTGATTTTGTACCTGACTAGGGGTCAGTTTTTTGTTTTTGTTTTTTTTTTTGTGTTTGTTTTTTTTATTTTTATTTTTGGGACAGAGAGAGACAGAGCATGAACGGGGGAGGGGCAGAGAGAGAGGGAGACACAGAATCGGAAACAGGCTCCAGGCTCTGAGCCATCAGCCCAGAGCCTGACGCGGGGCTTGAACTCAGGGACCGCGAGATCGTGACCTGGCTGAAGTCGGACGCTCAACCGACTGCGCCACCCAGGCGCCCCTTGTTTTTGTTTTTTAATGGATTGATGCTATAAAGTAATTTTAATGTGAGAAGTACCACATACTAGTACAATAATCAAATTTAGGTATCTTGATAGATTTCAGACAGAACCTGGAGGAAAATTTTTAGGATGAAGCTAAATCATGGAGGGAAATATCACCTCATTTAATATTTGGGTTTAAGAAGGCCTCAGTAATGGGTATTTATAAAGAATGTGTAGGTATTTGCATATATTAAACAAATTAGAATTTTACATCAGAAAATAAGCAATGTGATTCTCAAGGGATAGTATTTGGATTTATTGCTTAGTTACAGTGACTTGTCTGCTGCTAAAGTGATGATATTGTTTAATGTGAGAGAGGTATATGTCTCAATTCTGATGAAATTACCTTTAGGTGTGTGTTTATGTTTGTGAATTTAATTTTTACGATGGTAACCTCATTCTATCGTGAAAAACTTAAAAAAATCTGCTAGCCTTGAGTGCTGTATTTTTTATGTTGGGAATAGCAGATTATCTCTAATGCTTGAAGCACCAGCCCCTGTCTTATAAATAGCATCACTGTCTTTCTTGTCCATGAAAATATCTTTCAGAATATGTAAGTTTGGGTACTAATTAGACATAATCTTAAGTCATTTGTGGTGGGGGGAAACTTTCAATGAATTCTTCCATATTTCAGGCTTCCCATACTCACCTACCACTTTATTTTATTGTGAACTTGAATAATTTTCTTTTTGAATGATTTTTTTCTTTGATCCATAGCAGTTAATTGCAAAACAAAAGCAACAAACAAAATATGCCAAACTGCAGCTTCCACAAATGTCAAGAGAATAGCAGAGTTCCTGTACTTCAAAGTTGTGAGGGTGGGTGAGGTGTGGGGGTTTGATTGAAATGAAGGGTTGATTAGTCTTCTATGTTCTATTCAGTTTTCTTTTGACCTTTAAGTAGGTCACAGATACAGAAAACAGAATTTTCTCATTTATATTTTATTTTGTTTTAAAAATAATTTACTACTTGTATAATTTAGAATAGGTTTGCAGCACTATACATGTTTTTATTATTTATTATTTATCCCCCCCCCCCCCCCCCCCCCCGAGAGGGGCAGGGAGTGTTACACAGTTCGGTTTTTAGAGATGAAGAGGAAAATAGAAGCTAGTTCAAAAATTTGACTTGGGCAGTTTTTTGGGAATGCCATTTTGAAACATGAGATATACCTTTGTTTTGTTTTTTTGTAGTGCTTTCTTACCTCATTCTTACCCTAAATTGCCGGAGAAGTTTAAATGTATGGCCTCAGAAATTAAGGAGTGCACTTGTTGTGATGAGCACAGGGTGATGTATGGAACTATTGAATTACTATATTGTATGCTGAAACTAATGTAACACTATTGTGTTAACTAACTGTAATTAAAATACAAACTTAAGAAAATGGAAAAATATGGCCTCACTCTTAAATAATGATAAAATGATTTTGTCTAAAATCACTGTAAATTGCAAATAATTTAGAGGCCGGCCCATTTTTATTGTAATCATCTTTCTAGGTTTGGAGCTGTGTGAGACTGGTTTGTTTTTCAAAATATATTTATGAGGTTTATTACAAAATATGGGTTTTACCTACTTGGTTTTTGTTCTTTGTGGCAAAAATGATGTTGAATGGTTCTTGGCACACTAAGGCTGTATCTGAGGAAGTGCCCAAGAAGAGCTTAAATCCTTGGGATTCTTTTAAAAATAGCTCATCTGAGAAGACACTCCCCTTTCAGTTTAGTGTGAGCAATAGACTTCTCTCACACTAGCTATTAATTGATATAAAATATAAATTCTAATTAATGCATTAGAATTGCATCTGGAAAGAAGGTTTCAAAAATATGAGTTTTAAAAACAACCTATGAAAAATGTTTCATAAAAATTTTCACTGAATAGGATTTCTCCCAGGCCTGAATTTTAGACCCCATTTTTCCTCTACTACATTTCATACACTACTGTGTACTGTGTGTATGTATAAGGCCGTGTTGGTGTGGTTATAAAGTCATAGCCTTATTAAATATCTTTTTTATACTTCTTCTGATTTTGCTTTGAAGTCGTTAATAAAGCATGAAGTAATGTAATTAATGTAGATTGAATAAAATATCGACAAGCCACAATGACAGATAAAGTGCCACATTTTAAATCTGTGTAAGAACAGTGGAGTACTCCTGCAAACCAAGTTTTATGTTGCTACTTGTTGCCTGCAGTGAATTTCTACTTCTATGAAATATTTGTGAAACACATGGTTTTCTGTAGAGTTGCAGTGTTATATTTAAAGGTTTCCACTTAGTTGTTTCTACACAGCATCCTTTTGAAAGTTATAACGTTGCATCTAGTATCCAGCACATATTTTAAGTTTATGGATTATGCAAGGAAATAATAAACATCTTTGTGTTTAAAAACAGGCCATATTTAGGTCTTACTAAATGGAACCTTCCTCCCCGAGTGCTTTTCAGATAATAAAAAATTTTTATTGTGTAAAGAAGGAAGAGAATTTAGCATCTGCATTAGGATCATTTTTTCCTATATCCTATTAGCTAATTCCAAGATTGTTTAATATGGTATCCACCCATTTCATTTGGCCACAACTTTTGCTCTCATGAAAGTAAGACTGATTGTTCCGAATTGCTGTGTGTATGTGCTTTGGCACAGCATGAAGGTACCCTTAATAACATTGCCATTGTCTTTAAAACAGCTTGCAGTTATGACTACAAATAAAAGGGTGCGACAGGAGGGCATGGCAGATAATGGCTCATTTTTCCGCCCCTAGTGTTTAACAGATCTGCTTTGTTCTATGAGCCTTTTGTGTTCCCTTTGACTACCTACTGTATTTTCTGTTCCTAGTCAACTAAAATGTTTGCAAATTTGTCACTATAACTTTGACATGTCTACAGTCAACCACCTGATTTCTTTTTGTGGAGGAAAAGAAAACAATTTTTGTGGAAAGAAGTTTAGTGGCCTTACCTCTATTGGCATTTATTTTTTCACTTGCATGTTTAAGTGCTTACATGTTTAAATTGTGTGACTCTTGTCCTCCAAACGTTTGTTTACTATTGTCTGTGTAAAAATTTGGGAATGGTCTTTAGTTTTAATCTTCTTCCTTTTTTCAGTGCACAGTAATACAATCTTTATTGTGTAATTTATTTTTAAACAAGGATTTTCTATGGAAAGAATTGCTGGCTATTTGAGTGGCTCTGTTTTAGATTGCTGAGAGATTCTATTCTGACCATTAAAGGAGGATATTATTTCTGCGGTCCTTATTCCTATTTTATTTTATTTTTTTGAGAGAGAGAGAGAGCGAGAGCGTGAGTGCGAGTGCGCACGAGGCATGGGCAGAGGGAGGGAGAGAGACACTCTTAAGCATGCTCCATGCCCAGCGCGGAGCCTGACGCAGACTAGGGGCTCCATCTCACGACTGTGAGATCTTGACCTGAGCTGAAATCGGGGATCAGGATGCTAACCAACTGAGCCAGCCAGGTGCCCCCATCTTATTTTAAATAACTGTATCAAGTGATGAAGGAGGAGAAAACAAATGTTCTCACTGCTTTACAAGGTTTATCTTCTATTCCTCATTGATCCCTTTAAGAGAAGGACTGACACTTAATGACCTTCTTGGCAATCACATACAGTTGTTAGCATTTATTCCTATCTTACTGATTCAGAAATGGAGGACCAGAGAAAACAAGTATTTTACCTAGAATTACAGACATATATCTTATAGTAGTGTGACTCTAAAGCCAATAATTTCTGTACTAAGCATATCATTTTCTACTTGAAGTGGCTTATTTTTAGGGTCAGTTTATCCTTTGGGAGATACAGTTAGCAGCATAAAATAAATAGTTAATGTGTTAAATAAGTCAGAATTCAACGATGCTTAAGGTATACCAAGGAGCAAGGACAACTTGTCTTTGATATTTTATGGAGTTCATTGATAAATAGCCTTACCTTTAAAAGTACTGCTGTAGTACTTTAACATGGAATTTTAAATATGATTTTCACGTTAAGGTTCTTCCATATTTGGGTTATTATCTTCATTTTACAGATGCTGAAACTGAGTTGCAAGCTTGAGGTAAGTGCTAAGTATTGCTAGATGTGAAGTTCGGGTTTTCAAAAGAAAACAGTAGTTTACATAAAGAGAACCCAGTGATTTGCAGTCAAGATACTTCAGGTGAGCTATACCATCAATTCTTCCTTAGTTCCCTTATCTTTAAAAAGAAGAGATGAACCAAGTGATCTCTAATGCCTCTTTAATGATGCAGATCTCTGTTTCAGAATGATTACATTTTAAAAGCTTCAGGGGTCCATGAATTTAAATGGGGAAATGTTAGATTCTTGTTTTCACTAATCTCTAACTGAAATTTAACATTTGCTTCAAACCACAGCAAATTAGCAAACAGTCCCTGTGACTTTGTGGAATCACAGATTTTTTTAATTTAAATTTTTTAAGTTTATTTATTTATTTTGAGAGAAACAGAGACTGTGCATGTGAGGGAGGGGCAGAGAGAGGGAGGGGGAGAGAGAGAGAGAGAATCCGTCAGCGTGGAGCCCGATGTGGGGCTCTAACTCAGGAGCCGCAAGATCCTGAACTGAGGTGAAAGCAAAAATCAGACGCTTAACTGACTGAGTCACCCAGGCGCCCCTGGAATCAAAGATGTTTTTATGTCACATTGCAGTTGTTGCAGATATCTTGAAGATACCATTTATGTTGGTCATAATTTGGAAATTATGGTAGTTAATAGCTTGTCATTGAAGCTTGTTATTTTATATATTACAAACATAAAAAGTGCATTTAATACTAATGAGTTTTCAAAAAATATTTTGATAACAGTATTTTAACATAATTGGTTTTCGTTGTGTGTATGGTTTTGTTTTAAAAAAAATATTCTGAGAGTTTACAGTTTTCATGTACTCCAAGGAAATTTAAGGCACAAAAAAGGTTAAATTCCCGTTCTCCTCAGTGGCTGCAAAAGGGGCCCAGGTTGCTTCTGGTTGATGTGGAAGAACTTCTGGGTACTACTTTTTGGGGGGCTGTGAGTGGATGGAGAGTCATCTCTGTATCACTATCCGGTTTCCAGAATGATGGATTATGATTATGTGACTTTTTACTAATGCTGAGGAAGTGAGATATAACCAAAATGGCAATAATAGAAATAAATTTATGATCATCTCTATTTTGGATATGCTTTTCTGCAAGAATTAAGTTTCTAAGTGGTTGTTCCATTTGAGGGATTGTAGGAAAAGAGCTCTTATTTGAGGTTATCTGCTGTTGATATTCTAAGCCAGGAGGACTAGCTTGCCAAGAACAAAAGTTACCCACACAGCACATGTACTGCACAGAATAGTTCTGAAATAGATCAGTTGGAAGGCCGTATTACCTTAAAAACATTAGGATTAGGATATTTACTGTTGAGTTTGTGTGTGTGTGTGTGTGTGTGTGTGTGTGTGTGTATTATGTGTGTGTGTGTATTTTGTTTGCCTTGTTCGTTTGTTTTGCTTGCTTGACTCATAGTAATTTCTGTATTAATTAGTTATGAGGAAGGAAATGGTAAGAAATTCTTCATATTGGTAAGAGTTAGGAATATTCACAACACTCAATAGTTTAATTGGAACACAAAGCCTGTGGGATTGTGTCCTGTGGTGAGTCTGTTATTCCATTTGTGATGCATTTATCTTTGGATTGGGTAGGGTGGGATATGCATTCTCGAAGTTACAATAAGTTTCCAGATCCTTATCAGTCAGTATTAGGAGTGACTGTTTTTAATAGTGATAATGAGGCAGCTATTCCCAGGAGGAGATTTAGTCACTGGCAAAATTGTCAGAACCCTGAAATAGTTCAGGAAAACTCAGGATGGAAAAAGCAAGTTGTGTCAAAAACAAAACAAAAAACTCGAGGCATTTTTTTGGAGGTTGAGATGGAGTGGCTGGAGGGGGGCAAGAAACCAGATGAATTTCCCAAAGTCTGCAAGGTGTCTAGAAGCCAGAAGAGATTAGTAGTATTTACCTAAAGCACTCTAGTGTGAACAAGAAGTTTTGAATGTCATAAGATTAAATTGGTTAACAGCCACTAATCTGGAATATTCTTGTGTACATTGGCAAAATTTAATTTGACTTTGAGAAAAAAAAATCTTCTGGTAGCAGCTTGTTTTGGTTGCCAGTTTGAGAAAAATTTGGTATGTTATGCCAGCGAGGCATTTTACTGGTGTTAGGGGTGTGTGTGTGGGGTGGGGAACTCTTCATGATCCTACAGGCCATATTTGCATGCCAGAGTTTACTAATTAATAATGAAGACAATTTTTGCCATGATTAGGTGGGATGAAGATGAGAAATGTAGACCATGTCTTCAGGTATGTCTATCCTACCTTAATTTTAAGTGCAAAAGGAATCTTCTTTAGGTTAGGATTTTTTTTCATGGTTTTCTGCCTGTCAGCATAACAAGCTGTAAAACCTTGTTTAGTTTTCCTTAAATCCAGAAATGATTCTATACCAAATCCAAACAAACCAAATCACTCTTAAGGGAATAAGTGAAAACATGTGTAGCTAGCTGCCTTGGCTGGCCTACATATGTTTGCAGATTGGCTCAGTTCTCTGTGCTAAGCAGATCCCTTCTTAAACATCCTGTGATGACCATGACCATCCTCATCATCCATTGTAGAGGTGAACAGAGGCTGTGACATTTATCTGAACTGTGTTTTGCAAACTCTGACCGTAATAACTTTTCTAGTTAGATACATAGCTGACAACTGATAGCTGACCTGACAGCTATTTAAATGCAGAATAAAAACAAATGAATGTTATACAGTTGTGTTAACATAATATATGCTATATTACAATTTCTGTGTACTGAAAGCTTTAAGTTTAGTTTTGGGAATAATAAAGGTATGAAAAATTGAATTTGTTGCCCCCTTAAAGGCAAATTCTAGAGTTCATTATGTTTATGTGAATTTTTCAGAGTTAAATGGAAAGTCTCTTTATAGTGTTTTGAAAGAATGTAGGCATGGAGAGGGAAACCCAGTGTGAGATATGGAGACATTTGGTATAAACTGCTGAGGTAACTCCTGGAAGGTAAGCCACCACCTTTTCCTGAGCTGGGCCAGATTGGGTATTATAGGACATGGTAATATCCCTAACTAATAGTTGGAGTTGTAGATGATTTTGAATATTGTAAGGTGATTACGTTTCTATTATACAAGTAATACATTTTTGTAGAAAATTTGGAAATACCACAACAAATAGAAGGAGAAAAATTTCTTGTTGACAAAACTTGTAAGCTTGAAAGAGGAATCATGAATTAAAACATCCTGAAGTTTTTCTGCTAGCTTTCTTCATGTTATGATTTTATGTTTTATCAAAGTGGTAAATGTGCATAAAGATTTAATAGCTCTGTAAGATTGGAAAAGCAACAGTTCTCCTCCCACTTCATCTCCTACTTCTCCCTCTCTAGAGGCAAACATTTTAATTTCTTATATCTGATTTTTTCTGCATTTCTCTGTTCTCGTAGGGGAGGAAAAATTTTCTTCCTAATGCCCTTCTAGGTTCTGTAGCTTGGGCCCTGTAAATTGAACTGACAAAAGACAGATTAACAAGAGACAAGCATACAAATTTATTTAATAAAAATTTTATGTGACACAGGAGGCTTCATAAAGAAATGAAGACCTGAAGAAATGGTTCAGTCTGAGTATTTTTATATTAGATAAAAAAAAATTTTTTTTGAGAGAGAGAGAGAGAGAGAGAGAGAGAGAGAGAGAGAGATGGAGAGATGGAGAGATGGAGACCTAGAATCTGAAGCAGGCTGTCCAGGCTCTGAGCTGCCAGCACAGAGCCAGACGCGGGCCTTGAACTCACGAACCACGAGATCATGACCTGAGCTGAAGTCGGATGCTTAACTGACTGAGCCTCCAGGTGCCCCTGCACTAGATTTGATGGAAGAGTGGAAAGTCATAGAAAAACATGATAGGACAAAAGAATATGCACTCAGGGTATTAAACTGGGGAAACTTGGCAAGGCCATTTCCTTTGACTTCTCTCTGTAACCCTCCATCTACACAGATAAAGATGTTCTTTTCCTGGTATAGAAAGGACATCTCTTACATGAAGGTCTTAGGACCTGCTTCCGGACAGAAGGGAAAGTCAGAAAGTCCTTCCAGCACCTTCTGGCACCGCAGGTTTTTTCAGTTTAAAATATTCAGTATACCAAGGCGCCTTATTTTGGGGTAGCAAGTTCTGAACACTCTCATTTTGTGTGTGTGTGTGTGTGTGTGTGTGTGTGTGTGTGTTTAAGTTTATTTTTGTGAGAGCGCGGGCACGTGTGTGAACAGGGAAGGAGCAGAGAGAGACAGAGAATCTGAAGCAGCCTCCTGTGCACCATCAGCGTGAACTCATGCTCCATCAGTGTGAACTCATGAACCATGAGAACATGACCTGAGCCAAAGTCGAATGCTTAACCAACTAAGCCACCCAGCCACCCTTGAACACTGTCATTCTTTAAATTTTTTTTAATGTTTTAGTTTTGAGAGGGAGAGAGAGAGAGACAGAGTTTGAGCAGGGGAGGGACAGAGAGATGGGGAGACACAGAATCCGAAGCAGGCTCCAGGCTCTGAGCTGTCAGCATGGAGCCCGATGCAGGGCTCCAGCCCACGAACCTCAAGATCATGACCTGAGCTGAAGTCGAATGCTTAACTGACTGAGCCACCCAGGCGTCCCGAAACACTGTCGTTCTTAACAGCGTGCTTATTATTCTGATTTCTTGATTTCTCAGCTTCAGGTAGTATCTCTTGATTTCCCATTACGGCAGATGAGGATTCAGTTCTTTCTCAACATCCACAGGTATCCTTTTTCTTCTCCGATCCTAGTGTAATTGTTCATAAATTTGCTTAGGTTGGTATTCAGTATTTATACAGTTAAGACTGAACATGCTATTCACAGTTAAGCCATGAAGTAATCTATGAACACTTGTACTTTCCTGTACAACTTTTGGTTTCCCTGAAATGTTTATTTTTCTTTGTTATTATTTAAACTTCTCTCTAATGTAGCTCAAATTGCAACTTGTTCATATTTCCTTTCAGGAGGTTCAGACAGTTAAGGTATTCTCTTAGTTTGCCTTATTCCTGAAGATGTGCTTCCATCTGGACTGATTGCCTACTTTTTTTATGCACAGCTCTTATCCTGGGACTTCCCTTCATCCACATCTTGAGGATGCTCCTTGCCTTTTTGTTTTGGATTTCTTGTTATCTAGCTCTCTTATTTCCCTGTTTCTTGCTTTATGCTTTTGTTTTGGCAGAAGGTATTCTGATACATTAGGTTCCTGATAATTTATGTGATTGGTTCTTTTCTTCGTTTCTCTGTGTTTGAAATTGCACAATAAGGTGCCTTAGTGTGAGTTTGGTTCCATTGAGTACTTGGTGAACCCTGTCAATCTGGGAACTATTTTGTTGATGACTTTTCCTTTTTTTTCTTTTTTACTTCATGTAAGTAATCTCTACACCCAACGTGGGGCTCGGACTCACAACCCAGAGATCAATAATCCCAAGCTCTTCCAACTGAGCCATCCAGGCACCCTGACTTTCTCCCCCTCTTAGTTTTCTCTTAAACTCTTGATGCTCTGATATTGGACTTCCTGGACTGATCTTCCAATCTTCTTATGCTGTTCTAAGGAGTTTTTCCTTTTAACTATTGCATTTTTAATTACCAACAAGGCATGCTTTTGCTCACTTTCATTTTCTGACTTTTTAGTTTTATTTTGTTTTAACTTACTGTTCTTTGCTTGTTCTTTGCGTTGTTTTAACTTACTGTTCTTACTGTGTTTGCAATATTTTCTCTTATATTTCTGAATATATTCATGGTATCTTTTCCCCCAGAATTTTCTTTACCCTGCATAGTCTCTGTAAGGACTAGCTACATAATCTGCAGGGCCCCTTGTTAACATTTATTAGAGAATTTCAAGACCGCAACGGCAGAGCATTAAATCTAACACAGGGATCTTCTAAGTGCAGGGCACTGTGTGACTGCCTAGGTCACATGCCTGCAAAGCATGTGCTGTCTCTTCCAACTTGCTTTTTCTGTTTCATTTCTTTGTTCTAGAGAGGTCTAGCAATTCTTGGCTATTTGCTAATATTTAATAGTGGGATCCTAGAATGCTGATTGAAAGCTCTGCATGTGCAGTAGGACTTCTACAATTGTGAGCTTCACTGTAGGAAGATCTGGCTGGACAAATTTAGTTTGAGAATTTGTCATATAATGGCAAAATACAATTTTTCCTCTTAGACTAATTGTTAATATTCTCCAGAAAAGTTTTTTCTAATCTCCCTTGCCTGGAAGTGAAGGCCTGACTGTCAGCCTTTTGGGAAAGGGTATTAATAAAGAGGGCTGGGTTGATGACTAGTATTAGCGCATCATAGACAGTAGTTAAAATTTTCAGGAACTTTGTGAGCCGTTTGCTAAATATGACAATTATTAAGGATTATGCAAACTTAGATGTTATATTAAAAAAATCAAATCAATAAATTCTAAAAACTCACTACCCCTGAATATTTTATTACATTTTGTCATTATGGATGCTCTTGATATTATTTACATCTAATCTGTATGGTGGAAATACTATTTAATGATAGGCTACCATGCATCTCATCTAATCTCTGTGAACAGTGATATCATTTCTTAGCTTGAAGCAGCCATGGTAAGAGTATTTATACCACAAGAATTCAGCAGATATTACAGATAATTACCCTTGTCTCCACCTCCCCTTACCCCCAAGTGGTTAAACATTTATATTTACCAACACACCATGGACAGAGATCTAGTACCTATGCTAACTGAAACTGCCTTTGCTTTGCTTGGTGATTCCCTGGTCTGTATAACCGTCTGTTTTAACCTTCTTTAGATTATCTTCAGCCCTTTGCAAGAGAGGGAAGGGCATTTGTCTGAACAACTGGATCTGGAATTGCATTTCAGAAAGATATTCTGGGGCCACCTGGGTGGCTCAGTCAGTTGAGTGTTCAACTCTTGATTTTGGCCCAGGTCATGATCTCATGGTTCATAAGATGGAGCCCTGTGTTGGGCTCTGTGTGCTGGCAGTGTGGGGCTTGCTTGGGATTCTCTCTCCCCCCTCCCTCTGCCTCTCCCCTGCTTGCTTGCACATGTGTGCTCTCCTCAAAGTAAGCTTTAAAAAAAAAAAAGTTTATTTTTGGGGCATCTGGGTGGCTCAGTTGGTTAAGCGTCCGACTTTGGCTCAGGTCATGATTTCGTGGTTTGTGGGTTTGAGCCCCACGTTGGGCTCTGTGCTAACAGCTCAGAGTCTGGAGCCTGCGTCGCAGTCTGTATCTCATTCTCTCTCTGCCCCTCCCCCACTTGTGCTGTCTTTCTCTGTCTCCCAAATATAAATAAATGTTAAAAAACAATCTTTATTTTTGAGAGAGAGAGAGAGAGAAAATGCAAGTGGGGGGAGGGGCAGAGAGAGGGGGAGACGGGATCTGAAGCAGGCTCCAAGCTGTCAGCACAGAGCCTGACACAGGGCTCAAACCCACAAACTATGAGATCATGACCTGAGCCGAAGTTGAATGCTTAACTGAATGAGCCACCCAGGCACCCCATTTTTTTTTAAAAGAAAGATTTTCTGTTAACCCTTCCCATTTATTCTCTGCTGATACTTTTGGGGGAGTGATGCTTACCTTAGGATTCAGTTTTCTTAAGTCTTTGAGTCCTTTACCCTTTAGCCATTTATATTTCATCTTTCCAGGTTTTGTGACTACAGTCTCCAGTTCACTTCGTACCATTGGGTTTATGTGTTTAAAAAAAAAAAATCTTAGCGTTTGGGGAAGGAGCAACAAATAGCTTTGTGTTTAGTCCACCATCCAGCATTATCCAGAAGTCTGGGATATAATTCTGGGAATAAATAGGTAGATAACGTTAGCAATTTAAGGGGGATCTGAATAGTCTTAGCCAACCCCCTACTGGTTTGCAAGTCATATAAATGCAGTCAGGAAATAATTCTGATTGTAGAATATTTTTCCTTTTCATAAAGTAGGTGTTGAATCATGACCTGTTGTTAGATTTTTATATGGATGTGTGGGGACGTAAGGAAACACATAATACAATTTCAGGTCACATAGTTTGGTTTGAGGTGAGTTGGGACAGTACCTAATTGTCCCAGGTCTGTAGCAATTCCTGTTGTCCTTCATTGGCTGGGTCTGCTGATCTGGTCACCTCATCCATTTATTTATCCATCCATTTATCCATCCATCCATTTATTGCTCCCTCATCTAGCGAGTCTTCCAATCTTCTGACTTTGTCTCCACTCTTAATCTCTTCTGCTCAAATACATTGTCCTTTCCCCCCATTAGATTTGATGCGATTGGGTTAGGTAGACCCTCTTTTTCCTTAATTTCATACCAGGCCACCTCACAGTCCACTAAATTCTCCCTTATCTATTGATGATTACCTTTTGGATAAGATCAGAGTAGGAAGGTTCTAGGATACCCGGATGGCAGCTCAAGTAAAAGCAATTGCCTGTGATGTCTCAGAATGGGGATGTGGGCCACTCTGGCATTTAAGAAATTCCTGGATTCCTCTATTGAGGAATGCATATATTTACATCTTTTTTTTTTTTTTAATCATTTTGTGAGGGCATCTGGGTGGCTCAGTTGATTAAGCATCTGACTTCAGCTCAAGTCATCATCTTACGATTTGTGGGTTCAAGCCCTGCCGCATCAGGCTCTGTGCTGACAGCTCAGAGCCTGGAGCCCGCTTCGGATTCTGTGTCTGCCTCTCTCTGTGCCCCTTCCTGGCTCACACTCTGTCAATCTCTCAAAAATAAATATTAAAAAAATAATAATAAAAATAAAAGATTTTGTGGCTCAAGATAGTGACAGCTATGGCTAAAAAGAATAAATATTTAATAAGATATAAAAGGAACAAATAAATATTTGACATTGCACATGTGAAATAGATTAGATGACCAGATGAACTTTCTTGTTTGTTCACAGTTGTGAAGATGATAATTATTTCTGTAAGATCCAGTGTACAGCAGTATCCAACTGCTAAAGTAAACATTTCTGCAAAAAGGGCTTCTGGAAACCACTGTTTATTGCTCTCTTTTCTAGTCTCTCCTTTCCTCACCATCTTTTGTGTTTCAATTAGAAGCTTGTATGTGCTAATGGCTTTTTCTTCTTGTTTGCTTTGTTTTTAAAAATCATTTGTAATTTCTGGTGAGCTCCTCCTGCCTGGGAAGAAATGCTTCTCTTAGGATGGGTTGGGAGGATTAGGCCAGGTTTTTTCCATATGATTATGTGCTCAGGTCCAAAATTCAGACTCAGGAGAGTCTGGAAAGATTGTTTTTTTTTTTCTTTTCTGTGTTTTGAACTTTGTATTCACTTAAAAAAACTCTCATGAGTCTAACTATTAAATCATCTTGAATCACACCTTTAAAAGATCACCTTATGTGAAAACAATAGAATACTGTGAAATTGGGACTGTCTTATGATATCTAGGTCCTGTGACTGTCATGCTTAACCATACCCTTCCTCAGAAAGGGACTTGCATTTGCTTTGGTATTGCCCACATCATGCATTTACAATAGGAAATCTATACATGAGGGACCTTGTCAGCATGGTTTGGGAAGAATGATGGTAACATTATGATAGGTTTAAGGAAAGCTTACTCAGCCAGTTGGTTTTGTCAAGGTGACGGTGATTGCCTGCTGACCAGCAACCTCAGAAAAGCTCCTTTTCTCAGCCCTAGATCGTGAAGCAGAGCACTTAGCTTTAAAGTGGTGGTAAACCAGGAGCTGGTGCCACACCCCTCACATTTTGAAATGTCCTAAGCCAAATGGTAGCGTGAATTTTTTACCAAATTCATCAGCAGTTTCTTTTTTCTGCCTCTTCACTTAGGGGACACTTTTAAAAAATAAGTTTTACGGTAAGAAAGTTTTAAAAATTTTTATGTATAGTCATGGTCTTTATTAAAACTTGGTAAAACAGGCTTACTGTTGAAATAGCAGATGGCTGTGATAAAATGGGAACATGTCTGTAAAAAGAAACCAATGCAGATTAAATCATAATTATAAATATCTTTAATATGATTCATTAAGATGTTTTTCCTTTGGCCTGTTAATATTGTGTCCTCTTTTTATTCATCTCTTGACAAAACCAAAGAATTTTAAAAAGGACAGAAAATGAGTAAGGGTGACTTTGAAGTTCTTCTTTTAGAGATTTTTTTAGGACTTGGACTTTCCAAAGTCAAAGAATCTTGAACTTGTAAGAACAGGCTGATGTTGCATTTTGTTTTTTTTCTTCAGTGAGTTGCCAAAATATGGGTTATACTTACAAGGAATACCTGGTCCTTTTGTAATACAATGAATACCACAAGGATATTATTCACAGATGTCTTAAAATGGCAAAAGTTCTATATGCATCCCTCCCCCCCACCCCCGCACCACAAAGGAAGAAAGAAAGAAAAGAAAAGAAAAGAAAGAAACAAACAATAGGTGTTTCCCTTATTTCCTTTGCACCATTGCCCAAAGTAGGTATATGACCTTTTGGAGAGACAACTTGCAACATTTTTAACTGGTGCCAGTGGTTAGCTCAGTGCCAAGCCCCAGTAGGTGTTTAACATTTGTTGAATGGAGAAATGAATCAATAACTATTTCCAAACTGGTATCTCTCCTATCCATTCTCTATAAAGGTACTCCAGGGATCTGTCAACAATGCTAAACCATCATTCTACTTCCCCTTTAAAAATCCTTTAGTGTCCC
This sequence comes from Prionailurus bengalensis, assembly GCF_016509475.1. Lineage (NCBI taxonomy): Eukaryota > Metazoa > Chordata > Mammalia > Carnivora > Felidae > Prionailurus > Prionailurus bengalensis. The sequence continues at coordinate 103,308,933 of NC_057355.1, forward strand.
TCAGCTACTTAAAGTTTGTCTCTCAGTAGTGCCTGTGTGGCTTACTTGGTTGAGCATCTGATTCTTGATGTCTACTCAGATCATGATCTCATGGTTTGTGAGTTCGAGCCCAGTCTTGGGCTCTGCTCTGACAGCGTGGAGCCTGCTTCGGATTCTCTGTCTCTCTCTCTGCCCCTCCCTACCTCAAAAATAAATAAACATTTTTTTAAATTTCTTTTTTAAGTTTGCCTCTCAGACTTTTTTCCTTTTTAAATTGTTTTTGGTATTATAGAATTACTATATAAACTGTGGTCAGAAATTCAAACATTGAAAATATGATGCAGAAAAAAATGTCCCTGTCATCCCAAGCATAACCAGTTTTTCTGTATTTGCAAACTACACAGTTTTTTCAGTTTTGTTTCACACCAATGGTATTATACTAAAATACAGTCCCCTCTCTCCTCCATTTCCATTGGATTGCATGAAGTTTTTAATATCATGGAAATTAATCCTTTTTGTATATTGCAAATAATATTCTTCCAATCTTTTGCTTATCTTTTAACTTTATTGTGTCTTTTCCCCAAATAGATATTTAGAATTTGTATTTAGCCAGATATGTCAGTATTTTGTGTGTGTATGTATGTATTTATAAAAAATGTTTATTTTTATTTTGAGAGCGAGAGAGACACAGTGTGAGTAGGAGAGGGGAAGAGAGAGGGGGGAGAGAGAATCCCAAGTAGGTTCCGTGTTGTCAGCACAGAGCCCAATGAGAGGCTTGATCCCATGAACCATGAGATCATGACCTGTGGAAATCAAGAGTCAGACGTTCAACCAACTGAGCCATGCAGGCACCTCCCCTACTAAGATTTAAAAATCATTCTCTCATATTTGACAGCATTGGATTTTACATTTTATTCAATCTGTCACTTTTAAGTTTTTATAGTGAAGTAGGCATCTACCTTTTCACTCAGATACCCAGTGAGTTTATTCAAACATCCTGCTTTAATTATTTAGGGTGTTGTTTTCTTGAACTACTTACTTGTTTCTGCTCTCTTGCCATACTGTTTTGATTACTGTAGTATTTTTGTATGTTTTGGGAACTTTATTTTTCCCACAACAAATCTTACTATTCTTTTTAAGTTTAGATAAGAATTATATGCCATAAGATTTGCGTTTTAAAAGTATACAGTTCATTGGTGTTTAGTATAGTCACATAGTTGTGCAGCCATCACCTCTGATTCATTTTCATCACTCCCAAAAGAAACTCCATATCCATTAGCAGTTGCTCCCCATTTCTTTGCCCACTGAGTCCTGCCCCCCCAACCCCCACCCCTAGGCCCTAGGCAACCGTTAATCTACTTTCGGTCTCTATAGGTTTGTCTGTTCTACAGATGGATCATAAAATATGTGACCTTTTGTGTCTGGATTCTTTTACTTACCATAATGTTTTCAAAGTTCATCCATGTTGTAGTACTGTTATAACACGCTGTGAAGGTACACACATAAGTTGTATCTGTCTACAGTGTCGGTTCTATTCAGTCATGAAGCAGTGTTAACATAATTATAAAGCAGGTTCAGGATTCCAAACTCAGTGACATTTCACCACATGATTAACTTGGCTTCTTACACAGCAGAGCACAAGACAAGTCACACAACACAGAAGATCACACAGGGGGTGGGAAATTAATGAACCAAATGAGGAGTCAGTCTGTGAGCGACCAGTTGAGATCAGGCCTAGGTCCTGCTCGGGTCAGCTCTCAGCATTTACTGCTTATTATGTTCAAGCAGTGAAGGATCTCACCGCTGTTCAGAGATCAGTTGGGCAGAGCCTTCCAGCTGCAGCTGCCTTTTTAAAGTGGTCAAAGAGGGGTCAGTGTCTAAAGAGTCTGACAGCTGCAAAAATCCCCCCCCCCCTTTAAAAGGATTTAATCATTCTTGGGCCCCTGCAGACCTCCTCTGCTTCTTGTTATCACTTCTGGGGTGTCATTAACTGGTGCTGGTCTTGACGATATCTTGTAGCTGCAGTACCCTTAACAGTGTCATTGCTTGACAAAGGCCCTTGTTTGACCTGAGTGACTCCATCTTGCTCTCTACAAGTACTTGTACCAGTGCTTCATTAATCCATTGTATGTATACACCGCCATTTGTTTATACATTCATCCACTAACGGACATCTCGTTTGTTTGCACCTGTTTTAAATAGTGCTGCTATAAAATTTTGTGTACAAGTATTTGGATATCTCTTTTCAGTTCTTTGGGGGTATATACCTAGGAATAGAGTTGCTGGGTCATGTGTTAATTATTTGTTTCATGGTTTTTTTTGTTTGATTTTAAATTTTGACCTTGTATCTGGTAAGTTTTTGAGCTATGAGACCAAGTAACTTTTAATTTGATTAGTAACATGAAAGCCCATAACATGTAGCTTGGAAGCAGTGACAGATTTTTGTCTCTTCCCTTTGAATATGTTAGTGGCATGTTTGTTTGTTTTTGTAATGTGATGGCTGGCATCTTTGTTTTATTCCTGAATATAGGAGGGGAATGTTTTAAATATTTTGATATTAAGTATGCTGTTTCATATAAATTTCTGTTAGTTTCCTTTTATTAAGGTCAAGTTTTCCTAGTTTGGTAAGAATTTTTTTGAAAATCAGGAATAGGTGCTGAGTATTCTTCCTTTTTCTTTTTTTTTTTTAAATGTTTGTTTGGGGCACCTGGGTGGCGCAGTCGGTTAAGCGTCCGACTTCAGCCAGGTCACGATCTCGCGGTCCCTGAGTTCAAGCCCCGCGTCAGGCTCTGGGCTGATGGCTCAGAGCCTGGAGCCTGTTTCCGATTCTGTGTCTCCCTCTCTCTCTGCCCCTCCCCCGTTCATGCTCTGTCTCTCTCTGTCCCAAAAATAAATAAACGTTCAAAAAAAAAAAAAATGTTTGTTTATTTTGAGAGAAAAAGAGAGCATGCACAAGCAGGGGAAGGATGGAGAGAGAGGAGAGAGAGATGCGGGGCTCAAACTCCCGAACCATGAGATCATGCCCCTGGGCCAGAAGCAAGAATCGGACACTTAGCTGACTGAGCCACCTAGGTGCTCCTGAGTGTGACTTTTAAGAATTTATTGAGATATAATTTCTTTCCTTTAACCGTTAGGTTTCAGAAGCATTGTCCTTACCCTATTTGGTTGATAACTTGTTACTTGAGTGGATTTTTCTTCCCTTCCAGACGGTTGGTCACACATACACAAAACACACTAACAGGAGACTAATAGGAGACTAAATGCTGGTGAGAAAACTAATATATATTGTGTATGTGCGACCAATCTGAAAACCAGTCTAAGAACTCTATTCTGGAAAAGCTGTAGTGCCAGGTTCAACAATGATGCAGAGCTGTACGTGTTAGGATGTAGGTCAACATGTTTCTTTTCTTCAGTCCTCTTATTTCCTTCATTTTTTCCTGTAAACTAAACAATTTAAAATCTTGTTATTCAGAATAAAGTAACACACTCCTTTAAGTGTTTATAAATATACTCCATAATTGGTTCTGCTGCTCCTCCCACCTCGTTCCTGATAAAAAACAATGCTACAGAACGCTTTGAATTTTCAGCAAGTGGCAAATTACCTCTGTTCACAGGGTGTTCATCACCATAGTAACAAGGAGCCAACTCGTTCTTGAAGTGGGGCAGGATGCTGGTCCATTGCTTTTCAGAAGGACCTAAGACAATCCAAATACTTCTGTAGACTAGACACCAGGCCTGCTTAAGGTGTGTCTAAACATCCTCAGTATACACAAGTCACAGATGACATAGTTTATAGAAGAAGTAAAATCCCTAGTTGAGGTTCTGTCACATCACAGAGACTCCAAAACAAACCCAGATGGACTTTACTTTCTGCCCAAGAATAATCAAATAGCTTCCTATTAAAAGCTCATCAATTCATAATCCCCCCACATTGAAGACAGCTGGTAGTGAAGGTCAGGAGGACGAGGGAATTGAATAAGGCAAAGGTAAAAAGTGATTTTTAGGTTTGGCCAAATAGTGTGGGTTTGGGTCACAGGTAATCTTTGGTGTAAATAGGCATGCTTAGATTTTGAAGTGCATGGTGTTAGATCTTGCTATGAGACAAGGTTGTTTGGAACTTAAATCTCAGAGATTTTCCTTAAATGTGTTTGAAGCTGTATTTAAAGCTAAGTCCTGGGGAGAAGGTTGGTGGAAAGAGAAAAAGAATATATTAGGATTTGTTGTCTGAAACACCTACTGTGATTTTAGAGGATGTCAACAATAAAACTAAATTTTCAGGTAGCTAGTAAAATATAGAGGACTATGTAATCTTTAAAAAAATTTTAATGTTTATTTATTTTTGAGAGCGAGAGAGCAGGAACAGGGCAAGGGCAGAGAGAGAGAGGGAGACACAGAATCTGAAGTGGGCTCCAGGCTGTGAACTGTCAGCACGGAGCCCAATGTGGGGCTTGAACCCTTTAACTGTGAGATCATGAGATCATGACCTGGGCTGAAGTCAGATGCTTAATTGACTGAGCCACCCAGGTGCCCCCCCAAGTGATGCCATTTTGGGCCTGTGGTTTTCTTTTTAACAAGGGTGTGGCACAGAAAAAAATATGATGAGCTTTTCTGTTTCTTTATAGGATTATACTGGTTGCTGAGTTTGAGAGTAGACCGTATGGAGAGCAAGAATAGAATTCAAAGACTAATGGGAGACTAATGCAGGTGAGAAATTGTGGTTAGAACAGAGTATTAGCAGTGGAGGTGGTGAATGGCACAAGCTGACTCTTGAACAACATGGGTTTGAACTGCTTGGGTCCACTTACATGGATTTTTTTATAGTACAGTACTGTAGATGTATTTTCCTTATGCTTTTTTTCATATTTTCTTTTCTCTAGCTTTATTGTAGGAATGCAGAATATAATGCATGTAACATACAAAGTATGTGCTAAACAACTGTTTATGTTATCAGTAAGGCTTCCAGTCAGTAGTAGGCTATTAAGTTTTGGGGGAGTCAGAACTTATAATTCGGATTTTTGACTGCATAGGGATGGGGAGGTGTCTGTGCCCCTAATCCCCGCTGTTGTTCAAGGGTAAGATGTAGTTGGATTCTGAGTATATTTTGAAGGTAGAGCCAATGGGAATTCCTGATGTGGTTTGTGAGGGAAAAAGGGGGTCAAGGATGACTCAAAGTTTTTGGCTTTGGAAATTGGAAAAATGGGTTTGTTGATTACTAAAATGGGGAAGATTTTGGGAGGGTGGTGGTGGAACATGCACAGGGAGTCAGGATTTTGATTTTGGACATGTTGAGTTTGAGATGCTTGCTAGCTTATTAGACATCTAGGTGGAGATTTTGAATAGTCGGTGTATAAACCTGGAGTCCTGGAGACAGGTTTGGGTGGCCGCTTGGTATAGCATGTAAGTTGAATTTAGAGCCATTAGACTTGGGTGGAGCATTTAGCCAGTTCCCAGTCTAGACTATCTGAGGAGCCTGGGATGTCTCTGTGAACTCACGCATGTTGCTGCAATGTATCTGAAAATTTCCAGGAAAACAGTACGGTTGGTGTGTATCCTTGACATGTTTTTAAAAAAAAATTTTTGCTAAAATGTTTGAGATGTGTGCTTGTGTTTTTTATATTTCTATACAGCTGGGATAAGCTGAGTGCAGTTTTGAATGTACATTCAGTGTTTCTCACAGTAGAAATCATACATAAGCAAACACAAAATTCACATTCTATTCAAGTTGTTCCCCAATATATCTGTCAATCCCATATAGCAGAATTGATTGTACTTAATTAAAAGTTCCTGGAGGTGGGGATGGGAGATTGAGGGGGTGGGGATAAGAATCTGCCATGAAAACTAGAGAATCATTGCTTGGAGGCCCAGGAAGGGTCTGAGGGAGATTTGAGAAAATGTCTTTGAAAAGCAGTTTATTTTGGGGGCTCCTGGGTGGCTCAGTCATTTGCACATCTGACTCTTTGGGTTTCAGCTTAGGTGTTGATTATAGGTCATGGGATTGAGCCCCACAAGAGAGGGAGAGAGAAAGAGAGAGTGCATGCATGAGTGAGGGAGAGGGGCAGAAGAGAGGGGGAGGAGAGAATCCCAAGCATGCTCCATGCCCAGGGCGGAGCCCAACTTGGGGTTCATCCCACCCTGATCCCATGCTGTGGGATCATAACCCAAGCCAAAATCAAGAGTTGGATGCTTAACAGACTGAGCCACCCAGGCACCCCAGGTTCTTCTCTTTGAAGCGAGTATACTATTCAGCTTTGAGATATGGAGACTCAGAAAATTAGGAAGAGCTGGGTAGTAATAGATGCAGTGAGACATCCTCAGAAGGAACTTTGTGGTTTAGTAAGTGAGCAGCTAGAGAGATTAGAACAGTTAAGGGAATTAGCTGAAGATCAGAAGAGTATGAATACCTAGAAGTTAAAATCCATTTGGTTATATCAGCTGAAGAAAGTAACTAAAGTTGATTAGGCTTTAAGGAGGAGCTTAAAAAATTTTTAAGCCATGTTTGTTGTGCCTTTAGGAAAGTGCAGGTAAGGGTGCTGAATCTTCTTGTATTGAGCAAGGTCTTTGGTTCTTAAGGGGATTATAATCAGTTGTGGGTCAAAAACTGTAAGATTCATCATAGCTTAGTTGAATTCTTTCTTAGGTTATTCTTTCTTTGCTTTTTTTCATGTGTAACCCAAACCTTCTGGTTTAATAATGTTGATACCAGGAGAGGAGACAATATGAATGGAGAACTTAGGTATTCCAGTTTCTGAAATTGGAATTTTGATTTCCATTATGACTTAATAAATTTACGTGAATTTTTAGTATAAGCTAGCCTTTGGAACCCTGTCAGCTTAAGAATTGAATGATAAAAGTGTGTTTTCTGGTCCTCCATCAATGTATGAGCACATGGGTAGGTGGTCATCTCGTGATTCTTTGATTCTCAGACTTTGTATTTCCCACAGTAAGGAAGTTCTGTTCAAGAAACCAAATAAACATTACACTTGCTTTGTTTTTGTTTTGTTTTGAGCATGAAATAACAGGATTGGGTAATTTTTTTTTTTAATTAAAAATTTTTTTTAAGTTTATCTTGAGAGAGAGTGAGAGGCGGAAGGGCAGAGAGAGAAGGAGAGAATCCCAAGCAGGCTCTGTGCTGTCAGCACAGAGCCTGATTGTACAGCACAGAGCCCTGTGCGGGGCTTGAACCCGTGGATCATGAGATCATGACCTGAGCTAAAACCAAGAACCAGACAATTAACCGACTGAGCCACCCAGACGCCCAGGAAGTTGGATGATCTTAAAGGATTTTTAACCAATTCTGATGTTTCTTGATACTTTTGAATCATTCTCTTTCTAAAATTTTAACTTTGTTAAAAATTTATTATTATTGTTATGATTATGATTTTCTAGTAATCTCTATACCCAGTGTGGGGCTCGAACTCACAACCCCGAGATCAAAAGTTGCATGCTCTTCTGACTGAGCTAGCCAGGCAGCCCTTAAAATTTTAACTTTCTACTCAATATTATTTTGGAGAGTCAATGAATTTTGTTTCTGGATTTGTGGGATATGGATAGAAATGTGATAGTGGGATAGAATTAAAACTTTTTTTAATAGAAGAAAGAAGAATAACCTAAGAAAGAATTCATCCAAGCTGTGATGAATCTTGATGTACAGTTTTTGACCCACAACTGATTATACCCCCTTAAGAATCAAAGAACTTGCTCAATACAAGAGGATTCAGCACCCCTACCTACACTTTCCTAAAGGCGTAACAAACATGGCTTAAAAATTTTTTAAGCTCCTCCTTAAAGCCTAATCAACTTTAGTTACTTTCTTCAGCTGATATAACCAAATGGATTTTAACTTCCTAGGTATTCATACTCTTCTGATCTTCAGCTAATTCCTTGTGCAACTTTTTTTTGAAGGGGTATTTGGGAATTAAAGTACTTGTTTAAGACCAAAAAGAAAATTTCACAATAATTTGTTTTTTCTGATAAAATTTGCCTCTTGAGCCTTCCCATTGCCTATTTTTCTAGGTTCTTGCTAGGAAAAATGTTAATTTCAGTACTCCTTTTCTTTACCTTATGGCTGGCCTTTGTTTTCATGTTAAGTTCAAAGATCGTGTTTTTCCTGTTGGATTTGCCTGTTTTTTGTTCCTCTTCTGATGTTTCTCTTTTCCCCTTGCCATCTTCCCAAATGAGAACCTGTAGAAGGCATTTATCTGTAGTTTTGATTTGTGTGTTTCCTATAATCGTGCAAGCAACTTACAGCTGAGTTGCCTCGGATAGCCATGACATCACTTTTCTCTTTATATCAAATTTAGTTTTAGTGATAAAAACTTAGGAAATACTATACACTTATGCTAACAGTGAGTGATGTAAATAATTATCTCTTGATTTTTATATTGCCTTTCCCTTATATTGTCTTAAACTCACTTTTAAGGCTTTTTGTATGTGTTTCCATAAATCTTCTAAAATTTGCTTCAACTCTAGGGTATTTCAGGAATGGTTTGTGCACAAAGCAGGATCAGATTCATTTCCTAAAAGACTTTGCTTTATGTGACATTGTGTTTCAATTATCCTGATGTTTGTATTCCATTTCTAGATTTGTCATAGAAAAGGGCACTCATATTCTTTCTAATGAGTTTTATTTACTAAAAAAAATTGTTTCATGATATGGTTGACTGTAAAATAGCTTTCCAAAATCTTATGCTTTAGATATATTTTTTATATATGACATATATGCTCCATACTTTTCTTTCCATAAAGACCTTTCATGTACCATATGCTTTATTAGTCTGCTTCCCAGCTAGAATGTATATCTGATGAAGACGAATACTTTTATATTTAGCTCACTGCTGTATCGCTAATCTTTGGAAGAGTGCCTGGTAAATAGTAGATGCTTAGTAAATACTGAGTGAAGAAAAGATCTAGTTGGTACCTTCGCTCACAAACTGTGAGATTTGAATAGGAGTAATGATTGCTTGAATGTTCAAATTAGAGGCTGGAAATTATTTTATACTTGTGAAACGGAAGAAAATTCCCAAAGGTAGGAAAGGCCTGGTCTCTTTAGGCCCCCCCACAGGATAGTTGCAATTTATTGTTTTTTAATTTTTTTAATTAAGACTCTATACCCAACATGAAGCTTGACTTCACATCGTGAGAACAAGAATCTCATATTCTAAGGAATGAGCCAGCCAGGTGTCCCAGTAGTTGCAATTTGAGTGTAATGCTAGTGTTGCAGATTTAGATGAGAGTGGGTCCAAAAATCTCTACCATCTGTGTAGTTTTAATCAAATCTCTGTGGTATGCACTAAATTATAAATATATTAATAGTTTTTCCTGTGCTGCTCTCATCTTCTCCCGCACTAAATAATTTCTGGTCTGGAGTATTATTTTGTAAATTTGAGTAACATGTGAATCATCCAAAGGAAGAAATTCATTAAGACCCTTTTTTTTAAACTTTTTTTTTTTTAAACGTTTATTTATTTTTGAGACAGAGAGACAGAGCATGAACGGGGGAGGGGCAGAGAGAGGGAGACACAGAATCTGAAACAGGCTCCAGGCTCTGAGCTGTCAGCACAGAGCCCGACGCGGGGCTCAAACTCACGGACCGCGAGATCATGACCTGAGCCGAAGTCGGCCGCTTAACCGACTGAGCCACCCAGGCGCCCCAAGACCCTTTAATATCAATAGAATTAAAACATTTTTACGTTGCATTGTTATGTAGTTAAATATGTATGAACAAAACTAGTAAACCCTGTATGCTTCTAGTTCTTATACAACTGTAAACTATTTAATATACTTTATACTTTATTAATATACTTCAATATGCTATTTAGTTTCATATTATTTTGATACTATTTTGAATAAAGTTTGAAAAACTAAATTGATGCTTACAGTATAAGTGCTGCCATTCCCTCTGCAAATTCTGTTGTGTTTGTCACATTTAAAAAAAATTTTTTTTTAATGTTTATTTATTTTTGAGAGAGACAGAGACAGAATGCGAGTGGGTTGGGGCAGAGAGAGAGGGAGACACAGAATCCGAAGCAGGCTCCAGGCTCTGAGCTGTCAGCACAGAGCCTGACGCGGGGCTGGAACTCACAAGCTGTGGGATCTTGACTTGAACTAAAGTCAGATGCTCAATCAACTGAGCTTCCCAGGCGCCCCGTGTTTGTCACATTTTAAAGATACTGTGATAACTCATCTTCTCTACTTTTTTACATTTGAGCTGCTGCTGAAACCTTTGTTCATTGTTTGGCTTTCATTTTTCCTTCATTAAATCAGGGTTTCAGGCACCTTGGAGCATGTCTGTAGGTGTTCAATAATTATTTTCCACATGAATTCAGGAACTGAAGAACTTCCTATTTGATTATCCTTGGGTATTTAATATTTTTCTCACCTATACATCCCACTCAGAGTAGAAGTAAGAATTATAGTAAATGTTATTCTCCTTGAGGGCGTTGTTATATGAAACACTGAATGACTGATGTAAAGGATCTGCCTCTGCATGAAATTAGGTCTAGCACTGTCACCTGTCTGTAAGATCCCAGGTAATGCAGGTTAGCTTCTGGTTTGCTTCTGGGTAATGTTTGGTTCTTTGCTAATCACTGTAGAAGGCTTCTTGGATACAAAGCTCTTTCTCAGATTGTCTTTTACTATGCTTTCTAAAAGTTGGAAATGTTTAATACATGATGGGACTAAGTGTCAGTTCCTGAAGTAACATATGTTGTAAAGTGTTTTCATAAGGAGAACGTGGTGTACCTCTTTGTTTGAATCTTATTTTAAGAGAGAGAGAGAGAGAGAGAGAGAGAGAGAGAGAGAGAGAGAGAGAGAGAGAACTTCAAGCAGGCTCCATGCCCAGTGTGGAGCCTAAGGCAGGCCATGAGATCATGACCTGAGCCCAAACCAGTAGTCAGATCCTTAACCTACTGAGCCACCTAGGTGCCCCTTAATCTTTTATAACTTAAAATGTAGTGTTTTGAGCTTGTAGTGTATCAGAAAATGTTGACCTTTGAAGTTATGGCTACATCCCTACTTGATCTTGAGCAGGTTTCAGTTTTTGAGCTTTTATCTCCTTTCGGCACAATGGTTGCAGACTTCAATACAAAAACATTAAGGTTATATATAGGTTTGTGGTGACATGAGCGTGGGGGAATAGGCATATGGAGACTGGGGAGGAAAGAAAGAAGGAGCAGCTGATACCTTTGTACACAACGAAGATGCAAATGATCTGAGGAACAGAAAGAGGGCAGATGAGATGTTTGCAAAAGTGCTTTGTAGATACAAAACATTTCTTACAGCTCAGGTGCTGGTATGTTTAGGGAAGATACTTGTTTTATTTTTCCAGTGGCTACAGTTTATTAGCTTATAAGACCACCTTTCCTAGGGAGTAGGATCCTGCTTAGAGGCTGACAAGAGACCCACAAGTCACAAATTCCAGCAGTTTGTGAATTATGATTGGTTACTTTATTTGTACTAATAGTCTGTTTCTAGAAGATTGGCAGTATGAGAGGAATAGGCTTATTGGTAGAAATTTGGGGGTGATGTAGTTTTGTATCATTTCTTAACTCTTAGTGTGTTTGGCTTTGCTGTTTGGTATGTACAGTTTTGCCACCTATTAACCCAGCAGTGAAATCTGATCTTGGTATCAGGTTCTCCTTTGTGGTTTGGTTTACTAATAATTGAAGTACCTAAGGGTTCTGGGTGTGAACTCTGCATACTTTGTAATTGATTTAGAAAGAACCAGGGAAGTTAAGATTTTCTATTAAAGTAATTAATAAAGCATTGTGGCTTTGAAATAAATATATATAACTGTTACACCAAAATGACCAAAACATGATAATGGGACCCAGTGTGTGTTTTTATTGCCCTTAAAGATGAAAGTATTTTTAAACTTCTTGGTGCCCTTTTCCTTTCTAGTTTGGGTGTGTAGGAGTCTGTTTATCAGAAATATTTTAGCACTGATGTTGGTTTGGCATTAAAAAAAATCTATGTAAACATGACCCTGGACAGCTGTGTTTAATATAGTAAAGAACCATGGGGAGACTTTACAGTATTTCTTGTTGGGACTTCATGTCTGTATATTTTAGTATTTAAAGGATGTGGTTTGGGGCTTTGAAAATGAGAAGGATGTTGCCTAACTCATAGCTGAATGTCTGCTTATCTAGATTGTTCTGTCGTGGAGGTTATTAGCAACGTGAAAGTTGTTTTTACTCTACTTAAACTGACAGTATTAAGTTGGAAAACTTTTGTGGAAGTATTTGTTTGCACATGGCTGGTGAGTAGGATTTTCTTTAAAATCTGGCATTGCATAGAAATTTTTAGGTAAGTAGGGTGCTGGAAAAAAGTGGCTACTCAAGCCAAACTGTGTTTTGCTTTGCAGAAAAGTAATGAAGATTAAAAGTGACCATGACGTGGAGAGCATCTCCATTTCTTCCACCTCCCATCACTGAGCTGGCAGTGCACTAGGTCAGGAAGTGGTGGGTGGAGTTGTTTAGTTGTATCAACTTCCTGGTCTGCCCAAGTATCGATTAGTCAGGCACTCCCATGTTCCATTTAAAAGATGGTTGCTGATCTTTTAAAAGAAAGATTTCCATTAAATCCTTAGGTTTGACATTGATTCACTCTAATGAACACTTGCCAGGTGCAAGGAAGGCCCTGTGCTACATGCTCTGTGAGAGCTACAGAAAGGAGTATGATTACTCATACCTTTCAGTTTACAGTATAGTAGGGGAGAGGAAGACAAGATAGACCAAGGTAAGTGTTCCATGGGAGACATATAGTAGCTATTCCTTAATACTGCTGGGTGAGGGTGGGGCAGTGGATGACACCCGGGCAGGAGGGGCCCAGCTGGGTAAGCAGTTTCTGTAGTTGTACAATGTACTACAGTAGTAGTACAGTGAGTAAATGATAAAGATGGTAACAGGTAGGGAAGAAAGGTTAAACAGTCCCTGTGACGGTAAAAGGAAAGATACAAGGAAGAACTAAGACAGGAGCTGTTAATCAGAAGCCTTGAGATTTCCCCTGAATTCTGTGCAGAATAGTTTTTGTGCATGCCCTGGCCTTTTTTCTTGGGCAGAGGACTTAGACTTTTCCTCAGATTCTGAAGTGTCCGCAGTTCAAGAAAGATTGAGAACCATTGTGTTAAGTTATCAACTTTCGATGACAGAGGATATTGAGACTTTATAAGGAAGTCATGGGGTAGAACAGTTTTTCCTTGTGGGAGGTATTGGGGGGATTTGGGTACTGAGTTTATGAAGTTGTCTCTGGACCAGGGCAGTGATTGCCTTGTCAAACTGGTTTTCCCACCCAGCAAGTCCGGTGGGTCCATTAGTAGATGGCATGACAATGAAGAGTAGGTATTTTGAGTCAAAGGAGTTTATTAAGTATTATTTCCCCCTTTATTTGGAGGCCAGATTGATGAAGGTTTGAGAGAATGGGATGCTATTGCAGAATAGTTCCCGGCGTTTACTTTTCGTGGAGCTCCTTTTTTTTTTTTTTAATTAATTTTTAAAATTTTATTGTTTTTTAAATTTACATCCAAATTAATTAGCATATAATGCAGCAATGATTTCAGGAGTAGATTCCTTAGTGCTCCTTATCCATTTAGCCCATCCCCCCTCCCACACCTCCTCCAGTAACCTTCTGTTTGTTCTCCGTATTTATGAATCTCTTATGTTTTGTCCCCCTCCCTGTTTTTATATTATTTTTGTTTCCCTTCCCTTATGTTCATCTGTTTTGTCTCTTAAAGCCCTCATATGAGTGAAGTCATATGATTTTTGTCTTTCTCTAATTTCACTCAGCATAATACCCTCCAGTTCCATCCACGTACTTGCAAATGGCAAGATTTCATTCTTTTTGATTGCCGAGTAATCCATTGTATATATATACCATATCATCTTTATCCATTCATCCATCGATGGACATTTGGGCTCTTTCCATACTTTGGCTATTGCAGATAGTGCTGCTATAAACATGGGGGTGCATGTGTCCCTTTGAAACATTGCACCTGTATCCCTTGGATAAATACCTAGTAGTGCAAATGCTGGGTTGGAGGGTAGTTCTATTTTTAGTTTTTTGAGGAATCTCCATCCTGTTTTCCAGAGTGGCTGCACCAGTTTGCATTCCCATCATGGAACTCTTCTTATGTGTAAAGTATTCTGTGCTTGATCTCATAGGGGGAATCTATAAAATACCATACAGGGTCCCTGCCCTTAAGGAGTAGATGGTATCTAATGCTTTCCTTTTGGCTTTTTGTTCAGCCTGGATCTGTGTATGTTCATTTAATCTTTGAGTCTTTGACCATTTCCTGGGCAAAAGAAACGTTTCTTTTAAAATGAACTTGAACTGACTTTGGTTTGTGACTTAATTTTCCTTTTAAAGAATGGAGAACCACTGGGATTTGAGGGTTTAGGAAATAGAATCATTACTATACTGTACTTGTAATTAGGAAGCCCTGTACAGCTGATTTGGTGACTTCTGAGCAAATCCTTTGACTCTTCTGACTATTTATTTTTATATCAATATGTGTGTATACACACACAGCTTTGTTTAAAAATGTTATAAAGCACATTTTAAAAAATGACCTGTCGGGGCACCTGGGTGGCTCAGTCAGTTAAGTCGCTGACTCTTAATTTTGGCTCAGGTCATGTTCTCATGGTTTCCTGAGTTGGAGCCCTGAGTCGTGCTCTGTGCATTAATCACATGGAACCTGCTTGGGATTCTCCCTCTCTCCATCTCTCTCTGCCTCTCCCTTGCTCACGCTCTCTCTCAAAATAAATACTTAAAAAAAAAAGACCCATCATTTAATATTCTAAGATGAACTGCTTGTATAACCAATTATTTAAAAATACTCATTACACTTTAATTGGTCAGTTTCCACATTTGTGAAATGTGAATAAATAATAATTGTATATATCTCATACAGTTGTCCTGAAGATGAAATTAATGTTTATATGTGCTTAATAAATATCAATGGCTATGTTGTTAATAATATTAATATTTTGATACTAATACTATCATTTCTCCCTTCCCCATGGGTGAATGTGGGGGGTGAGTATTGTTATAAAAGAATTTACAATGAGGTATCTTTAAATAGCAAAATTTCTTATGCATTTATTGAAATGTTTATATTTATCTTTAAAGTTATGAAAGTTAAGTGCACTTATCCATAAGGCAGGTTCAGTTATTAATAATTAGACTGCTCATTTAGGTCACAGAATGAGGGAATTGAAAGCCATATCTGTTTAATTAAGAAATGGATTGATTGATCTTGATCACTGTTGTCTTTTAGTTCTTTTTTATTTGATTCTGTTTTTGTCTCTCTTTTTTATATATTTTTTTGTTCTCTAATTTATTTCCTGTTCAATTTTTAGTAACTAGTGTGGAGTAGGGCAAGAAGAATTTATATTGGTTGGTGCCCGGTGTCTGAACCCGGAAAGAGTGACACATCAGATAGCCTGGGGCTTAGTGGAGAGGGACTTACAAAGAGTCCTGTGGAGCTGTTTTACCCAGGAACCACTGAACTCCACCACATTTTCCTCCAAATCAGACTGTATGCAGCTTCACCCTGTGTGTGTATAATGAACATTTCCAGGCTTATTCATCCATTGTTTTCCAAATGCTTCCAATTATTTCCCCCTTTTAAAAACCAGTAATTATGAGAAAATTCTGTTATGTACAAAAATGTAGAAATAGAGTTACGAACCTGCACTTAGCCGTATCCAGCTTTAACAGTTTATCATCTCATGGCCAATCTTATTTGATCTATACTCCAAACCATTTCTTCTGTCCCATATTGTTATGAAGGAAATCTCAACTATCATATCACTTACTCTAAAAAGATTTTAAGATGTATATCTAACAGATAAGGACTTAAAAATACATATATACACATATATATTAATTTTTATAGTATGTCTATTTGACTCAGCATCCATTATATTTGGCTGGTTTCTTAAGGGTTTTTTGTTTGCTTTTTAAGTAGGCTCAACGCCCAACATGGTGCTTGAACTCAAGACCCTGACGTCAGAAGTCACATGCTGTAGTGACTGAGCCAGCAAGAGGCACTCCTTATTAAGTTTCTTTTAATGGGATAGCCTCCCCGCCTACACCCCCCACCCATCCCCAGTCTGTCTGTCTTTCTAACTTGGAATTTGCTTGAAGAAACCAGCCTTATTTTGTTCTATAGTGTAGTTTCCCTGCTAGATTTTACTGTTTGTATTCCTCAGATGTGTAATATATTTTTGTCTCCTGTGTTTTCTATAAATTGGTAGCTGGCTTTAAAGGACTGACCAGATTAGAATTTTTTTTTTTTTTTAATGTCTTCTTTTCCTCTCTCAGAAGCATGTGCTGTGTTTCAGGTTTGCCCAGATCCATTAATTCAGTAAAAGTTAGAAAATTGTAACATCTATTTCTATCATTCCTTCCATTTATTTTGAATCAAAACCTATCAGAAAATTTAAAAATTTTTTAAATATTTTTTTCAGAGATTGAGCATTTTTTAAAAAGTTTATTTATTTATTTTGAAAGAGAGAGAGCGTGCAGGGGAGGGACAGAAAGAGGGTGGGGGGTGGGGAGAGAATCTCAAGCAGACTTTGCACTGTCAGTGCCCTAGATCCTGACCTGTGGCTTGATCTCATGAACCATGAGGTCATGACCTAATTTGAAACCAAGACTGAGGCACCCAGGTGCCCCCGAAATAAAATTCTAATTTAAGGCATTTAATGGCTTTAAGTGTATTTTATTTTGATTTTGTAGCAGTACTGTACATGATTTGGTGTTGAGATGTGCTGTATAGTCTATTGGGTAGCTGACTACTGCAGAGCAACTTTAGACAGACCCATGTGTTTCATCTAGGTAGGAAGTTGTCTTAGAGTGCTTGCCAGTAGTTTTTTTCCCAGCTAGAGATAAGTATGAGGGGTGAATATGCATTCTAATGAGTGTGTACTTCCCTACTTGTTTAATACTATAAATTGCTGTTTTAAAGTTTTACCTACTTGTGTAATTTTTTTTTCTTTTTAATGAGCTTAGGCACTTAACTTAATTTTCTTTTTTTTTTTAATTAAAAAAAAATTTTTTTTTCAACGTTTATTTTTATTTTTTGGGACAGAGAGAGACAGAGCATGAACAGGGGAGGGGCAGAGAGAGAGGGAGACACAGAATCGGAAACAGGCTCCAGGCTCTGAGCCATCAGCCCAGAGCCTGACACGGTGCTCGAACTCCCGGACCGCGAGATCGTGCCCTGGCTGAAGTCGGACGCTTAACCGACTGTGCCACCCAGGCGCCCCAGGCACTTAATTTTCTAAAACTGTTTCTGGGCTTGATTTGGAATCAGGAGCAATAAAGTCTAAAATATGTCTGCTTAGTACAGTTAGCTTTGGTATTACTTACTGAAGACCTTGGTTTTTAAATTGTGCAATTTTCTTTCTTATAACTGTAGAAGGGCGGCTTGGAAGGTAATCTGATTTTGTTCAGTTTTCCCATTTCACAGCTGTTATATTTTACATTTGAGAGTTATCAAGGAGTCTGGGGCTCACTTGGTGTCCTTAAGGACTTTTCAAATAGTCCCCTACTAATATTTATAATATGATAATATTTTTGTTTCTGGAAAGGATTTATTTAGGGAAAAAACCCAGTTTCTTCATTGGTATTTCGTTTAAAGCAAGCATCTGAAGCTGGTGCACTAGAAAGTAGTTGAAGACCTAGTGATTTTGCCAGGTCAGTGAAGCTCATAAGAATATGTGGTGAATTTAATAGAGGAGCTTTTCTTCAGTAAATCAGAAAGTGACCAGATAATTAATTTCTTTCCCCTCATACATTGTACTGCCTTTCTTCTTACTCTTTTCAGCTCTTGTTCAAGCTCAGGGCTTTTGAGGTGAGCTGACTTCTCTCTTACTGCTCATAGCCAAGAAGTTGAATTTATTCTTCAGATACATCTACAGTGGAATAAACCTGTTTTTCACTTTTCTGTGGGGGATTTTGTGTGTTTGCTTTACAGATGAACTTGGACTTTGGATCATATAAATGGACATAGAAGGGAAATTGAAGTACTAGACCAGGAAATAAAAATTCAAGGTTTTCAGCAGTTTGCCAGCTGGAGCTCCAGCAAGTTATTTTGGGGGTATCTCTTTAGAAATAATGGTACAAGAAATCTCTTTAATGAATAGCACTTTTGTTTTCTGGGGCTCCATATTGCCACTTCATATCGTGTTGGATCCAACACAAAACTATAGTGATCCATTTGAGCTGCTTGTACAGTAGAGATGGAGGTTACATTCTCAGCCTGTCTTCCACAGTCAGGCTGTCTCTAGAATATAGCATCCATTCAAATTCAACAAATGATTTTTGAATGAGGCTCCAGAGGCGCAGTGGTAAATCAGGCAGACAAGTGTTCCTATCCTTGGGAGTTTACACCTTAGTAAAATTGTCCACAGAGGTACGTCCCTAGGTGGAATAGTGAATTCAACAGAAGTTCCTCTTTTGCCCAATTGTCTGAACATATCCAAAGCTGTTTTTTGAGGGCAGTCAGGCATACAGAGAGAAGACGACAAGCCAAGTTTTGAAATTTTCACAACATAATGTTATCTTTTTTGACTATGACTTTGGTGTGTAGAAAATAATGGATCTTCTGTCAGTAAACAAGAAACTTGTTAGTGATTTCTACCTCTTGTTATTTGTCTCTTTTTTATTCTAAGATTTTGTGCTGAATTGCAGTAGGTTTTCTTAGTTTAGACTTTCTGAGGTAATGTTTCTTCTCTCTTCACTCCTCTCCCCACCTTTAGTGTTGGCTAATAGGCTTAAAATTTATTCTAATATTGTTTGGTTGATCATTAGTTACTTCCAACCCTTTGGCAAGTAGCTAAATATAAACATGGGTACTGTATATCCTGTATTTTTCAAGATAATCTCAATTTCAAGTGTTTTGGTCCATTTTGGTATAGATTTAGTTTTTGATTTAGATATAAATGGGCCTTTAGGTCAGTGCTCTTTAACCTGAGTCCATGGATCCTGATGAGCTTTAGGGAGGTGGTTTGTGAATCTCCCGAAACAATAATCATGCCAGACTTTGTGGCTATGTGTTCTTTCCTCAGGGAGTGATGAAGTTTGGGGGTGATGGTGGGGGGTCCGGAGCCAACGACCAAGAAAGAATTCTTGAATACCTCTCTAGTGCAAAAAGATGATTTTATTAAAGCATGGGAACAGGACCTGTGGGCAGGAAGAGCTTCTGCACTGGGGTCATGACAGGTAACTCATTATATACCCTCAGGTTGGGAGGGGGTCAGGGATAGAGTAAGTCTCTAAGAAATTTTGGAAGCAAGGTTTCCAGGACCTTGAGGGGCTAGCTGTTGCTACGGAAATGCCATTTATTACCGTTTAGTAAAACCTCAGTCATGAGACCCTTCAGATGTTTATCCAGAGGCCATAAGTTTGGAGCATGATTGCCAGCATATATTGTGGAGCAGTTGAGATAGAGGAAATAGACTTACAGGATCCTCAAGGTTGGGATAATGTTAAGCTAAACTTCTTTTGC
Source organism: Prionailurus bengalensis (assembly GCF_016509475.1). NCBI lineage: Eukaryota > Metazoa > Chordata > Mammalia > Carnivora > Felidae > Prionailurus > Prionailurus bengalensis. The sequence goes on from NC_057355.1 coordinate 103,328,422, forward strand.
CCCCAGCAAAGTGTCATCGTTGAGACAGCTGGGCTCCTAGAGGGAGGTCACTGCTGGTTTCAAGGACTTGTCAGTGGGTTCTAGGCAGTAAGGGATTTTAATTTTTCATTTGCCTTAGTTTCCCACATTACCGTGGCAAGCACCTAAGCCCTTTCCTTTGTTCTTGGGTAGCCAGGAGTGTCTGAGGACTATCACACTTATTCCACCTGGAAGGTGGGGTGGTGCCAGCCTGTATTTTGCCCTCAGCTTGCCCCACGCTCCCTCCTCAGGGAGCATCCATTTTCTTTCATCAGAATTTTAAAGGGCTTATAGTGGCTGCAAAAAAGGTTAATAATAACCATTGTATTTTGTACTAATGAGATTTTAATAGGAGTGATAACATTTTTCCCCTTCCAGACATGTTTTGCAGAAAGACAGTTGTCCAGGTGTTAATTATTTGGAGCAGTGAGCTCTTGAATGATTTGAAGTGTTCTCTTAAATAAATATGGGTTGTATGGAGATCAAATCAGAATAGCTTTCTGGTTATTTTTATTTTATGATCTTAAAACATTAAGCTTTAACTCAAGAATTCTTACATTTACCCCATTGTTAGGGGCTGAATTGCCTGCTGCTTCCCTTTGCATATGTTGAAGCGCTAATCCCCAGTGCCTGGGAATGTGACTGAATTTGGAGAGCTGGCATTTAAAGAGGTGATTCAGGGGTGCCTGGGTGGCTCAGTTGATTAAGCATCCAGACTCTGTGATTTCTGCTCAGGTCATGATCACATGGTTCATGAGACGGAGGCTCGCATTAGGTTCCATGTGTTGACAGTGTGGAGCCTACTTGGGATTCTCTTTCTCCCCCTCTCTCTGCCCTTCCCCCACTCATGCTGCGCTCTCTCTCTCTCTCTCTCTCTCTCTCTCTCTCTTTCTGTCTCTGAAAATAAATAAACTTAATCAAGTTAAGTTTAAAGTTAAACTTTAAACTTAAGTTAAAGAAGATAAGTTAAGTTAAAAGAAGGTAGACAGGGTGGGCCCTAATTTAATCTGATTGGTGTCTTTAAAAGAAAGAATTCTGCACACAAGAGAAAGACACCAAAGGCATGTGTGTCCAGAGGAAAGATCCTGTGAGGACACCATGAGAAGGCAGCTTTCTGCAAGCCAAGGGGAAAGGCCTCAGAAAAAAACAAACCCACCGTCCCCTTGATCTTGGACTTTTAGACTCCAGACTTGTGAAAAGTAACTTTTCTGTGTTTAAACCACACAGTTAGTGGTATTTTGTATGGTAGCTCTAGCAAACCGATATGCTGCTGATGAAGTAGTAGTTGAGTGTCAGTAAAAAGTATAGCAAGGGTAACTATTTCTCTTTGCCTCAAAGCATTTTTGGGGAAATGACGAAGTGTTGTATATAGCTTCATGTAGTCTAGTACTGGAAAGAGATGGTAGGACCTCTGAAATCTAGATATATATTAATATTCCTATTCATATTGGTCTTACTCTTTATCATTTCATAGTTTTCCACTTGCCTATGGTTATATTTTATCTCATCTGTTCTCTACCATTTTTCTTTCTTTGAAACTGATTGTAAATAAATAAGTCTATTATAAATCAACACCAGAATAATATCTGTATGTATTGTCCTGTGTATTCTTCTGTATACAGTCATTCCAACCCAGCCTTATTCTCTGATAATATCATCTGTACTCAGGCTTGTGGCCCAGACTGTCATATTTGCATTAAATTTTTGAAGTTTCTCTTTGTCAGAAATAAAATTTGAGTGATCTTAGTGATGTCTATCTTTGCTGCTAACTTGACTCAGCACATGGGAAACTTTTAAGTTTGTAAATGAGTGAAAAGCTAAAGGATCAGTGTAGATTTCTTAGGTTTGCCATGCGTTCAGGAATTCCGTTAGTTTTGTTCATGCTGAAGTCTCAGGGTCTAGTCTGACACTGAAAGGGAAGTTAAGTATTTAATAAATGAATAGATTAATTTTAAGTTGGTTATCAAACTCAACATCCAAACTTTAACCCAAATTCTGTTTCCTGTCACAGTTAGACTTCTCAGTCTTTATTTATGACAATGAGATTAAGCTTACTGATGAAGTCTTCATCCATGTGTTCCTCATCTGCGCTCCCTCTTTTCATAATGTGCTAGGTAAGAGGATAGCCTCTGATTCCTGACTGTGCACACCCAGGCTTCTTGATGTGCTTGCTTGCGTGATCTTGGCAAGTTTTTTTAACCTCCCTCTGCTTTGGTTTTTTCACCTGCAATTGGGGTTAGTAAGAATATGCACTTAGGTTTTTTTGGGGTGGGGTGGTTGTGAGCTTTGAACAGTGCCTAGCACATAGTAAACATTTTAGAGCTATTATTATTCTAGAAGTGAAAACAGATTATTCTGTTCTTACTTCTTTGTTATTTTTTATCTCTAGGTCTACGTTGCTTGCTTTCTTTCCCTTTAAACAACACAACTTTTGCCCATAAAACTGGCATGATTTTCTTGGTAGTGGCAGGGTAAATTAGCACTACTTGGGGAGTGATTGAGCAAGATGTACCCAGTCATAAAAATACTCAAACTCTGACTCAGAAATTCCACTTCTGGGAATCTTCTAAGGACATACCTTTAAATGCATAAGAGAATGCATGCATCAAAGTTGCATTAGAACCTCCAGGATTGGAGGGAATATTTATTAAATTCTGGCACTTATACATTAACAGTTTTGATGGGTTTCAAGACCATGTAATAACATGGACAATACTTCTGATAAAAAGCATAACATTGTATATATAATATGATTACAACCATGTTAAGCAAATACACACATCCAGGAATTTCAGAAGATAGGACTTATATATAAGAGCTCTTTTAACCTCCGACTTGTTAAATTCTGCATTTATGTAAAGCTGCTTCTGAAGGCCCATAGTTTACCCTGTAAGTGAGAGGTCTCTATACCTTGTTTGTATACCATTGTCTTTCCTGTTTGGCTTTAGGAATTCCAGGGTTAGTCAAATTCTGCAGAATAGTGAAGACATACCCTCTGTATTCAAGGAAGTTTTATATGAGATTTAAGACAAGTACATAAGCCCTGGTTTGTGATTTTTCTCCAGTAATATGACAATTTGGGCTCCTTGGTGCCAAATGATTGAGGGGTTTTTTTGGTAATACAGATTTCTCACATTTACTCCTTGGAAATACTCATTTTCTTTTAAAAAATTTTAAATATTTATTTTTGAGAGAGCAAGAGAGACAGAGCATGAGCAGGGAAGGGGACAGAGGGAGACACAGAATCTGAAGCAGGCTCCAGGCTCTGAGCTGTCAGCATAGAACCCAATGTGGGGCTCGAACTCATGAACTATGAGATCATGACCTGAGCCGAAGTTGGACGCTTAAGTGACTGAGCCACTCAGGCACTCTGGAAATACTGTTTTAACTCCAAGATTTATTTGTTTTTACTTTCTTAAAGTTTACTTATTTATTTTAATAGAGCAAGCAGGGGAGGGGCAGAATCCAAACAGGCTCCTCACTGTCAGCACAAAGCCCCATGTGGGGCTCAAACTCGTGAACTGTGAGATCATGACCTGAGCTGAAACCAAGCATTGAACACTTAACTGACTGAGCCACCCAGGCACCCCTTAACTCCCAAGATTTGAATTGGCTTTGGTAAACTCAAAAAACAGGCTCCAGAACAGCAACCTCTCAGGTTTCGATTGACAATAAGCCTCATTTCTTTATAAGTGGTAATTCTTAAAGAATACTTTGAACAGCCATTGCATAGATTGCTACTTCAGTCTTGGTTCAACAGATCCTAGGCGATATGTGATAGAAGGAAGAGTAATTACTAAACAGCTGGGCACAGGACTGTGGCTCAGGCTTTATTTCTTTGGTAAATACCCTGAGTCCTATTTCTGAAGTAATTTCCCTACCCCTTCCACCCCTACCCAGGGTTGCTGACCAAAGTCTTCATTTGCCAGATCTTTTGTCTGCATTGATACAGCAAGCAAGCTGTTTTTGCTTGGTGCATTAATATTTGTTACTCTGAATTTTTACTTTTTTGCCTCTTTCTTCTTTCCTGTGAGGAATAACCTATTTTAAATTTAGGTACCTATAATGGGCCAGCCTGTGCCCAGCTAGCTGGTACTTTGCTCAAGATTGAGGCCCCGTGCACGGCAGATGTGCAGTGTGGTATTGTATTTACACTCAGAATTTCATGCTATTCTCTGATTTTTCTTTTATTTTTTTACATTAGTTCTTTTTTTTTTTTTTTAACACTTATTTTTGAGAGAGTGAGCAAGTGGCGGAGGGCAGAGAGAGGGAGACAGGATCCGAAGCAGGCTCTACACTCAGTGCAAAGCCCACTGTGGAGCTTGAACTCACAAACCATGAGATCATGACATGAGCCAAAATCATGAGTCAGCTGCTTAACCAACTGAGCCACCCAGATGCCCCTGTTCTCTGATTTTTCATATCAAACATTATTTGGTACCTAATGGATTTTTGAACTGTGTTTGTGGCTGACCTTGGCCTTAGAATGTTAACAATTTATTCCCTAGGAAAGATGACATTTTTATGTTCCAGTTACATTTGGTCAAAGAGGTTATATGTTAAAGCTCTGATCAGTTCTTTGAAAGTACTGCATTACTCTTAAAGAAAATATTGCCTTAAAAATAATGTTAAATTGGGGCGCCTGGATGGCTCAGGTGGTTAAGCATTGAACTTTAGCTCAGGTCATGATCTCACAGTTAGTGAGTTCAACCCCTGCGTAAGGCTCTCTGCCATCAGCACAGAGCCCACTTCAGATCCACTGTCCCCACTCCCCTCTGCCCCTCCCCTGCTTGCGCACGTGCTCTCTTTCTGTTTCTCTCAAAATAAATAAGGAAACATTAAAAAAATATGTTAAGTTTATGGGGTGCCTGGGTGGCTCATTTGGGTAAGAGTCCAATTCTTGGTTTTGGCTTGGCTAATGATCTCCTGGTTTGTGAGTTCGAGCCCTGCATTAGGCTCTGCCTTGTCAGTGAGGATTGGGATTCTCTCTCTTCCTTTCTCTCTCTGTACCCCCTCATACCTGTGCTATCTCTCAAAATAAACAAATAAACTTTTAAAAATATGTTACATTTATATATGGAAGAATGCCTGGTTTCAAAGTGAAAAAAAAAAGCTTACTCAAGGAATGACATTTTGCTATGCGAGAGGATAGAAATTTTCTTTTCCTTTGTTTTCTTTAAGAAATATTAGAATAGGAAAATAAAGCAAGAGGGTTTTAACAGGAATGCTGAGTATCTGAAATTTATAGAGGTGAAATTTTCTTGGTAATGCTCAATGTACTTTTCAATATATATCAATGATTTTGGGGGGACTAAACTTTTTAAATGTTTCGCTGGATTTTGATATTCTTTCTCGTGGGAACTACAAAACTGTAGATTTCTCATCAGTTTTAGGTAGCAATAAATTGTGATACGCCAGAGTTATGTGAGTGTTTAGCATTATGTCACAGGAACAATAGGAAAATACTTTGTAAACCATTGTTGACTGGATTAATTTAAACATGGTAAGTTTAACAAAACATAATACTTCAGTTTGTCTGTATCCCCAACTGTTATTTAATAATTCAAAATAGACTGAGCAAGTGTTCTTTCCTTTAGCCTCCTGTCCCCCTTCCTACCTAGTCCAAAAAAAGAGGGGGTAGAGGATCCATGTAAATTAATGACTAATTCAGTATTTTGCAGTACACTGTAAAACTGTTAGGTGTTGCTTCAGTTGTGACCACAATGGAAAAGCAAAGTAGTGGCTACCCTTCCCAACTTGTAATACTCCTTTCAGTATGTTCTAGATACTTTATTGGCCCATCAAATTTATCATAAACTTTTATTTTGGGGAAGTTAGCTTTGTTTGGTCTTTAATCATGGTATAGAATCTATATTAGATAATCATGATGGAGCTGTGTGCTGTATGTATGTATGTATGTATGTATGTATTTATTTATTTAACGTTTATTCATTTTTGAGACAGAGAGAGACAGAGCATGAATGGGGGAAGGTCAGAGAGAGAGGGAGACACAGAATCCGAAACAGGCTGCAGGCTCTGAGCTGTCAGCACAGAGCCCGACGTGGGGCTCAAACTCACGGACTGTGAATCATGACCTGAGCTGAAGTTGGACGCCCAACCGACTGAGCCACCCAGGCGCCCCTGTGTGCTGTATTTAAATAAGATTGTGTGGGGAGCCTGGGTGGCGCAGTCGGTTAAGCGTCCGACTTCAGCCAGGTCACGATCTCGCGGTCCGGGAGTTCGAGCCCCGCGTCAGGCTCTGGGTTGATGGCTCAGAGCCTGGAGCCTGTTTCTGATTCTGTGTCTCCCTCTCTCTCTGCCCCTCCCCCGTTCATGCTGTGTCTCTCTCTGTCCCAAAAATAAATAAACGTTGAAAAAAAAAATTAAAAAAAAAATAAATAAGATTGTGAATTCTAAGAATGATGAAACCCGTGAGCAGCGAATTCTGGAAAACTATGCATGTGCTTCCAAAGACTAGTCTCTGTATTACTCAGTATCTTTTAACAGACAGTAAAGGATTTTTCCATTAAGTTGTGTACAATTAACCATCCAGCCCTCCTGAGGCAAAGGTTCAAGGTCCCATGAAATGGCTTTAGAGAATGTTCCTTGAAAGAAAGAAGTGAACTCCCTCCCCCAATATTTTGGAGCCCAGTTTGAGAACAACTGTCTTTTCTGATGTACAGTTTGTTTAGTTTTTATTTATTTATTTATTTATTTATTTATTTATTTATTTATATTTTGGTTAAGGCGTTCAGTGGGAGTTGGATGCATTCTGTCAGTGCTTAGAGGATTATGAAGGGAAGTACTATCTTCTGCCTCCACGTGTATTCACACCCTCCTAGTCTTGGCACTTTTTCTACTTTAACAGCCATGGAAGTAGTTTCTACATACTTATAGATTCGTATGGTTGTGTGATGTGGTGTGTCTGCTTTAATTCATCACAGTTATGTGTAGAGGTTTTATGTGGCACTGAAGAAAAACTGACCTAGTTTGAGAGAGAAAAATCTCTTTGAATAGATGCTGTCAGAATTATTTAATCTCATTTGTGTCATAATTGGGCCTGTGTGTGTGTTTTTTAAAAAAAATACTTATTTATTTTTGAGAGAAAGAGAGGCAGAGAGATAGGGAGACACAGAATCTGAAGCAGTCTCCAGGCTTTGAGCTGTCAGCACAGAGCCTGACGCGGGGCTCAAACTCACAAACCATAAATGAGATATAATGACCTGAGCCGAAGTCATATGCTTAACCGACTGAGCCACCCAAGTGCCCCAAGTGTGTGTGTTTTTTTTAATGCTAGGCACACTTTATCATTAAAAAAAAATATGTTTTTATTAAGTAGTCTCTATGCTCAGTGTGGGGCTCGAACTCACAACCCCAAGATCAAGAGTTGCATGCTCTATAGACTGAGCCAGCCAGGCACCTCTGGGCCTAGGTTTTTTATTTTTGTTTGCTTTGAACAAGGAAAGTGCAGATCCAGGAGACTCTTAACCTAATTCTTTTTTTTTTTTTTTAATTTTTTTTTTCAACGTTTATTTATTTTTTTGGGACAGAGAGAGACAGAGCATGAACGGGGGAGGGGCAGAGAGAGAGGGAGACACAGAATCGGAAACAGGCTCCAGGCTCTGAGCCATCAGCCCAGAGCCCGACGCGGGGCTCGAACTCACGGACAGTGAGATCGTGACCTGGCTGAAGTCGGACGCTTAACCGACTGCGCCACCCAGGCGCCCCTCTTAACCTAATTCTCATCCTGATGCTACCACTATCTCACTGTGGGGCTTCAAAAGTCATTATAGCTCCATTATTTCATTTGGAAAAAACAAAGACTTCATTATATATACATGTAATACTTTGCTGGAGTTGCTAGTCATTTCTGTAATGGTTCAGTGAAGAAGGTGGTTTTAAGATGTTCTCCGGAAGCTTTTACATTCTTTTTTTTTTTTTTAATTAAAAAAAAATTTTTTTAAAAATTTTTATTTGAGAGAGAGCACACACACACACACACACGCACACCCACACGCACGCACGTGTGCGCGTGTGGGGGAGGGGCATAGAGAGAGGGAGGCACAGAATCTGAAGCAGGCTCCAGTCTCTGAGCTGTCAGCACTGAGCCTGATGAGAGGCTCAAACCCACCAGCCCACCAGCCGGGAGATCAAGACCTAAGCCTAAGCTTTTACATTCTTAAAGAAACAGTGAATTTATTTACTGTATACTTGAACTCCTCTAAAGGTATCATGGGAATGGTCTTTCAAGGATTAGTCTATTTTAATTCCTCTGGCCTTTTGTAAAGGAAGAAGAGCTTTTAACTATTCTAATAAAAGTGGACTCCTGGGGTGCCAGGGTGGCTCAGTCAGTTAAGCATCCGACTTCGGCTCAGGTCATGATCTCACAGTTTGTGGGTTCTAGCCCCACATCGGGCTCTATGCTGACAGCCTAAAGCCTGGAGCCTGCTTCGAATTCTGTGTCTTCTTTTCTCTCTGCCCCTCCACCACTCACCCTCTGTCTCTCTCTCAAAAATAAATAAAAGTTAAAAAAATTTTTTTTTAAGTGGACTCCTTTTTGGAGTGCATTCCTGTACCTTTAACATAGCAGAAAGAAACTTAGGAAATGACTTATTTCCTAGTCTGTTTCGATAGGCAACGCCATACACTGAGTGACAAGTTAAAAAACAAGCATCTGTCTTTGATTTTAGGCCTCCTATTAGCACTAAGCCTATTATTAGCACAAAGAGAAATCTCATCCTTTTCCTCTATTCTGACCCCATATCGCCATTTGATTCCTCATTGATCAAATTCACTCCTCCATAGTCTAGAGTTAGTTACTATGACTCTTTCAACTTTGGGATTTATCCAAGCACTTTTTTTTTCCTAAACAAAGTTAAAATTCTCTTCCATGGCTCTATTTTGGGATTGTACACTGTGTTTAAAGGTGAGAGTTTTTCCAGCTTTGTTTGAGCTGAAAACAGAAGTTAGAGTCTAAAAGGAATACTGGAATTATTTGAAAACAGAATTTTGGCTTTTGTTTGGAGGAAAGTTGTTCAAGTTTTAATTGATTCATTGTTATATGTCACTTTATTCCTGGAAAGGATTAAGATGGCAGGTATGTACAAAGACTTTATCACAGCCATGCTTCGTGAAGGAGTTGGTAAGGTTCACTTTGTCACCTTCCAGTTACTCCTTCACCATGAACTTCTGGCTCTGCCCTACTCACCCACTGTAGTTCTTACAATAGAGTCACCAAGGATCTCCATTGCTAACTGGACACAGTTATTCATTGACCTTGCTATAGGGTCTAAAAGTGACTGTTCTTTTATGAACATTCTTCCTGTTTATAATAGTAATATATGTAATATATGTTCATTGTGAAATTTTGGAAAATGACATCTGTAATCTCCATCCAGAAAATGTTTTTCTCATTGAAATGGTTCTGTGGCAACTGCCTTATTCCTTTCCTCCTATTTTTCTTTTTAAAACCCAACTGTCTCTCTTCCCTGTTCCAAATCTGCTTAGCCACCTTTTTTCACCATCTCACTGTAAGGTACCACTGTTCATCCAGTTGATGAAGCCATAAGATGAGGACCCATCCTTGACACCTGTCCCTCAACCTCCATTTATAATCAGCAGCTAAAGTTCCTGTCTGTTGTTGCTTATTAATTAATTTACTTGTTGTCTCTCCACTCCCAGCACCTTAGCTAGACTGATTATTCTTCACCTACCTCAGTTTCCCAAAAGCATCATCTACTTTTGAACCTCTTAGGATTTGTGTATCTTCCTTTAGGGCTTAGCTTAGAAGGTCAGGGCTTCTCTGACCTATTTCTACACCCTCAAGACTGAGCTTGGTGCTTGTGGTTCCCTTATGTCCCTTCATACACACCTTCCTTCTGTATGTTGTCCCCCTGCTTAGATTCTCTCAGCACCCATACTATCTTTATAAACACACATCATATTCCATTGTAATTGTTTATTGACTTCTCTGTCTCTGTAAGGGCAGTGACTATGTCTTATTTATAATTGCACTGGTAATATCCAGCCCAGAGTGTTTAGTAAATTTCTGATGATAAATGGATAGTAGGAAATGGGTGGTGGTTAGTGTGAAAAAAAAAAAAAATTAGAAGCTGTTACGTTAGTTTTAGGATTCTGGCTGCTTTAAAATTTGCATCTTAAGTGATGTGATTGGCCTTCTGTCTATCTGGTCCAGTAGTAATGGTTCTGTGCATAAGCTTCCAAAGTGTGAAGTATGGTAGGGCAAAGCAGGAATGAAGCTGATAGCTTGGCTGGGTGGGCTCTACCTTGCATTCCATTGATAAAGAGGTTAGGCTTTCCTATAGGTGCCCGTAGTGGAGCAGAGATCAGATGGCTGCTGAAAAGTAGGGCAGTTTTGCCAGAGATAGAGAAGAGCATTTTAGAGACTTGGTGATTGGATATGGGGGTCAGGGAGGAGGAATCTTTAAGTGACTCAACTTTCTGGCTTGGTTGGCTAGGTACTTGCTGCTTTCATTAACTAGTTGTTTTGATTTTTTAGATTCTTTTTGACATCCAGATATATCTACTAGGCAGGCAATAGGATATGAAGTTTGGGAGAGCATGCCACTGGAGAGTCATCAGTATGTGGTTGTTAGAACTATAAGACAGCACTTAGATGTATAGCCTAAGATTAATAACGGTCTAGAAAAACAAGGAACTCTGAGGAACATGGACTTAAAAGGCTGGGGAAGAAGAGAAAAGAGCTGGGAAAAAGCATTGTCAAAGAAACTGAGGAGTTCGAGTTCTAGGGGAAATTTGGCAATAAAAGACCATTGGCCTGTTTTGTGCTTTGAATGGAATAACAAGAAAATGGTTCTGTCTTTACCCAGCTGTTCAAATAGATGCTTCAGTGTGGACTGTCTGCAAGGCTTTTTTTGGGCAGGTCCACTTCACCCCTCTTGGTGTCCGAGCACCCCAGCCCAAATCTGGGACCCCACTGATACTCGTACATCGGATCTAACACATGACCTTTAATCCCTTCCAAGTTAAATCTAAAGGTTGAAAACAGATCTCAGAAATTCTGGATCTATTCCCAGAAATTCTGATTCATTGTACCCAGGGATCTTAATTTTTTACAAGGATATTTCTGAATGTCTATGGAACACTCGTGTAGGTAGGTGCTATAGCCCAGCATTTTATTTAATTGCAAGAGAGCAAGACTTTCTTATGGTGAACTTCAAAGTACAATTGTGATGAAGAGATTGGCAACCATGGAAACCTGGCTGAATCTTTCCACAGTGCCTGTGTTTGGGGAGGGGGGGGGGTGGTTAGGGAAAGCGCCACCATCTGGTGTAATCTGTTGGAGATGTAAAGTTTCTGCGTTTCTGCCTTTCGGGTTTTTGGGGGAGAGCTCTTGGTGCCCTGCATCATATCCTCGTGGTCTACCACTGATTTCAACGCAAATTCAGATTTCCGTAGTTTCTCACTTGAACTTACTACTCTTGCCACCACTTTTCTGTTTTCTGCCTCAGGACATTCAAATCCAGCAAAGGAAGGAGGTTGGTTAATATCCTGGGCCACCTTTAATTAGGGGACAAGAGCCCATGCCTCATCATTGTGCTTTCTCCAGGGGTCCCACAGACTTGTCCGCTACCCTCCAGCAGTCACCCTGATGATGTCAAATGGCTGTATTGGCTTTTCTCCTTCCTTGGTTGTACCTTTCCTCACTTCTATTCCCTGGGATCATCTCCTATTTTAGTCCTGCTAAAGCCCTGTCTATTAGCAGTGTGTCACTTGAGTTGACTATAGGTTAGTAAGTGCAAACAAAAGCCTTCTGTAACTACATTTAGTTTCTTCTTAATGTCCCTGTCTATCAATAATAGCACCTAAAATAATGTGTGTGGGAGGAAGGCGAAGAGAACATATTGTGCAATGCAGAATGGCACACACATTGCTGAAGTTTAAATTTATTCACACTCTGTAATGAGATCATTATGTGAGAATTTATTGGATTTTTCAGCAACCTCCATTTCTCTCCCTTCACTTAGAAGGACTGAAGGAAATTTGAAAAACCAGAAAATCGTGGACCACGTTAGCACTAGATATACCTCTTTTTATTCATTTGTCATTTATTCATTTATCTATTTTATTCATATGTATTCATCTTGTTTTGAAGAATTCTGGGTGGGTCTGTTTATAAGACTAAATTATATAATATAATGATAGAAAGCTATTAAAAATGCTGTAATGCAGGAAGGGGGCACATCACAGATTTAGGATAGAAATTGCCAAAGATAGTCAAGAAACCAATCTGATCTATTTCAGGATAATTTTGAAAAGGTACTTTGTCTTAAATGCAAGACTTCTCTTTACTTAGCTAGAAGATATTCATATTCCTGTTTCTTCTTTTAGCTGAGCCTAGACTCAAGGAATTAAGAGTTGAAACGTGAATTTGTTCTGGATGATCACTTTTCATCCTTGACAATTAGAAGTAGTATCTGAAAGCAGTTATCATAGAGGCTGACACATTGCAGGCACTAAATGTTTTAAGGTAAATGATAAAGGTATATGTTGAGTTGCCAAATTATGTGTCTTAGACTGGTGTCCCCACGATTAAGAGTGGGGAAACTCTATTTGCCTAGCCGTGAGGGGTTCGTACCACCAACCTGTGACTGCAGACATTTATTTTAGTTTGTAGGTTTATTTTGTAGGAGACCAGGCATCCCTACAAAACACTTTTTCTCAATAACACAGTGTTCTGTGTAACAGTGGATATTTTGTTGTAAAATTGATGAGATCATTAGATAATTTAGTATTCCAACTCCTCAGTTAACATTTCAAGTCAGACCCAGAGAGGAAGTGACTTTTCCAAGGTACACTCACCATGTTTAGCTAGTTAATGATATAGCAAGGACTAGAACACAGATCTCTGCATGTAATCCTCTTTCTAAGATGGCTCCCATCTCCAGCCCTGGTCAGGGGACAAAACAAGGCATTGTTTTTTCTGCAGTAATTCAAAATGATTTTTAGACTTAATAAGGATTATGTGTTCTGTGTTTGATTTAAGGTATGTGGAGAAAATTTAACAGTTAAGAGCTTATACAAATAGGTTATTTAGAAAGTCAGGACTAGTAGATGGGCAAAGTACATAAGCAAACAAGTGAAAAATTATAAACATCTATAAGTATTGAACAGTATGGGACCAGCTTAGAAAGCAGGTACAACATTTTGATAGACTGGTTTGCAACCAATAAAAAGCTAGCTGTGGTGACTTAGAAATCATATCAGTCTACTGGAGATTCTGGACTGTTCTTTATCCTTTCCTTTTATACTGTGCCTTATACTTGGAAGTTTTCAGTACTTTACATTAAAAAAAATACATTTAAAGGACTAATTTCACATATAGAATGTTAACTAATGTCAGCTTCTGAAATTCATTGTCTATTCAGTCTGAAATTCTCCAGTTTATCTTCTGGCCTATACACCATGGGAAGTGGTTGTTTTGCTCTTGTTAGTCTTGATGTACACATTAAAAACTAGCTGAAATAAGAGTTGGTACGGTAAAGATTTAATGAACTGACACAGTGTTTCTGTTACTTGCTAGAACCATCTGAGTGTATGTTAAAAAACTTTTCTAAAAACAAAATTATCACCTTAATCAAATATGTCTGTCTTTCTTGTAGAGCCTCTGTTATGCACCTAAAGCCATACTGGAAACTCCAGAAGAAAGAGCGACCTCTGGAAATCAGCAGGGAAACTTTGAGAACTCCTATGAGCCACCACAAAGCTATAAATGATGAAAAATGCAAAGCTAGCTACATGAAACCAAGTGTCTTTCCTTCACCCTCTCTTGGTAAAGCGTCATCTCGAAAGCCTCTTGGGATTCTTTCTCCAAATGTTCTGTGCAGTATGAGTGGGAAGAGTCCGATAGAGAGCAGCTTGAATGTTAAAACCAAGAAGAATGCACCGTCTGCATCAATCCACCAGGGTGAAGAAGGGGAAGGGCCGCTTGATATCTGGGCTGTTGTGAAACCTGGAAATACCAAGGAGAAAATTGCATTCTTTGCAGCCCACCAGTGTAGCAATAGGATAGGATCTATGAAAATAAAAAGCTCCTGGGATATTGATGGGAGAGCTACTAAAAGAAGGAAAAAATCAGGAGATCTTAAAAAAGCCAAGATACAGTTGGAAAGGATGAGGGAAGTCAACAGCAGGTGCTACCAGCCTGAGCCCTTTGCATGTGGCATTGAGCACTGTTCTGTGCATTATGTGAGTGACAGTGGGGATGGCGTCTATGCCGGGAGGCCTCTGTCAGTCATACAGATGGTTGCCTTCCTTGAGCAAAGAGCCAGTGCCCTGCTAGCTACATGTACGAAAAACTGCACTAACTCACCTGCTGTGGTGAAGTTTCCTGGGCAATCCAGAAGTGTGCCCCCAGCCTCCGAGCCCTTTTCTGCCCCAGGAGCTTGTGAAGAATCCACGGAAAGGGGAAATTCTGAGGTTGGTGAACCACAGAGCGAGCCAGTCCGTGTCCTTGACATGGTAGCCAGGCTGGAGTCTGAGTGCCTGAAGCGGCAGAGCCAGCGTGAGCCTGGGAGCCTCTCGAGGAATAACAGCTTCCGTCGAAATGTGGGCCGCGTGTTGCTTGCAAATGGCACTCAGGCTAATGAAGGCAAAACAAACAAAGGGGCCTTGGAGGCACCAGACACTCAGGTGAATCCTGTGGGGTCTGTATCTGTGGACTGTGGCCCCTCAAGAGCCGACCATTGTTCTCCCAAGGGGGATGAGTCCTGGGACGGTGCTCCTCGGGGCTGTCTGTCGTTGCCAGCGAGTGTGAATTTCCACATGGACAGTGCAGAATTTGAGCCAGATCAGCAAACTGCCCTGAAAAATGGCAATAAATATGATGTGGAGATGACAGAAGAACTTGTTGGGTCATCTTTTCCTGCTGGCACCTGCCCTCAAGCCATTGAATTGCCCACAGATGCTGTTGATTGTCTGAGTAGAGAGCTCGTGCCGCTTACTAGCCAAAATCCTGATCAGAGAAGAAAGGAATCTTTGTGCATTAGTATCACTGTGTCCAAGGAAGAGCAAGGCCAGCCTTCTAGTTTAAAGCCCTGTGAAGACCCACTTCCAGGGATGTTGTTTTTTTTGCCACCTGGTCAGCACCAGTCAGACTGTTCCCAGTTGAATGAAAGCACAAGGGAGTCTTCTGATGCCGGCCACCTTCAGGATGCTGCTGAGGGTGACAGTACCACTGAGGAAAAAAGTGTTTCAGCTGATTCATTTGTCCTGCCAGCCTCTCCTGTGGAAAGTACATTACCGGTGCTTGAGGCATCCAGTTGGAAGAAGCAAGTGTCTCATGACTTTCTGGAGACCAGGTTTAAAATCCAGCAGCTTTTGGAGCCTCAGCAGTACATGGCTTTTCTGCCCCACCACCTCATGGTGAAAATCTTCAGGTTACTTCCCACCAAGAGCTTAGTGGCTCTTAAGTGTACCTGCTGCTATTTCAAGTTTATCATTGAATACTACAATATCAGGCCAGCAGATTCCCGCTGGGTGCGAGATCCACGATACAGAGAGGACCCTTGCAAGCAGTGCAAGAAAAAATACGTGAAAGGGGATGTGTCCCTGTGCCGGTGGCACCCCAAGCCCTATTGCCAGGCATTGCCCTACGGGCCAGGATACTGGATGTGCTGCCACCGGTCTCAGAAAGCCTTCCCTGGCTGTAAGCTGGGGCTTCATGACAATCACTGGGTCCCTGCGTGCCACAGCTTTAATCGGGCAATCCATAAGAAAGCGAAGGGGACTGAAACTGAAGAGGAATACTAAAGTCTACATGAGAGGCGACAGAAGGACTGGTTTTCTAGAATTGCAGAACCCCACCTAGAGCTGTAGAGCTACCATGCGAGTGAGTGTTGCCTCTCAGAGCCATCACTGTAGGCGAATCCGTACGTATTCCATCAGGACTGCCATTGCTCAGGCAATTTTTAAACTCTTGCTTTACGAGCTGTACAAGGAAATAGGTCTCATTGTTTTATAGTGGCACCTCCCATTTGGTCCAGGGTGGTATCCCACGGTTTGATTCACTTGGCTGTGAATAACTCTGCCTATTCTCCCAAATCAAATCCATCCTCAAACGACGAAGACTTGCCACCATCAAGGACATTCAGAAGAGTTCATTGCAGACTATGCAGGCGATCCCCAAAAAGGGGTTCCAGAAATGTTTTCAAGCACTGGCACCATATTTGAAATAAGTGAATAGTGTCCTCTGGAAAGAATAGCAGCACTCTCGGATGAAAAGTATGCTTACAAAGGAAAAGTCAGGCACCTTACCTTAGCCCTTGTATGCTTGATCTGTGAGATTGAGGTTTGTGGTTGGAGATGGATTTCATGCCCTGTGGTGTTTACAGTGTATATAATGGTTGTGTTTTCATAGGGCTGTGAAAGTGCACATTAAACCCGAGCGCCTTTACCTTAGATGAGTGCTTTTGACCCCTCTGTAAATAACACTATTAAATCCAGTTGTATAGCGCGGATAGCTGACTGAAGAGAATCCCCACAATGCAGCTAGGATAGTGTTGCGGCTACAATTGTGTGGGTTTTTGTTTTGTTTTGGGTTTTTTTTTTTTTTTTTGGTCTCATCTTAAATTTGTACATCCTGTATAAAATATGAATGTTTCCCAAATAAACTATGAATGTTTCCTGTATAATATATGAACGTTTCTGAGAAGAAACTCTAAATAGTTAAGAGGTTAACCTGTTGAAGATACCAAATAATGGTTTAACTGGACAACCTTAAAATTAGTATAGAGAAAAATCCTTTGTTATATTTTAGTGATCCATCAAGAATGAGAGAATATTATATAGTCAGATTATAACATTCTTGTCTACTTTACTCTTTCTGTCTGGTTATGAATTTTTTTTTTTAACTTCAATAAAAACATGCATCTTAAATGGGACCTGAGTTTTGCAGATTTCTTTTCCTCCCTTTTTGAGGTAATATTGGAGAATTATGTTGTGAATTGAATCGTTAAGAGTTTAAGGTTTTTTTAGTTGTTAGGAGAAGCAGGGAGAGAAAATTGTTTTTCTGCCACGGGGAAGAGACCACCTTCACTTAACATTATGAACTTACATTTTTGCAACACTTGAACGCTTATTTTGAATTTGTTCTACCCAACACCCATCCACTGTATCTCCTGTTGGAGAAGGTATTATCTAGAATGTTCTCACCGCTTGTCTAGGCATAACTAATCGTTACTAAGTCAGTGAGGATACATTCAGGTCTATGGTCATGTAATGCTGGGTGCGGCTGGAGGGTATCAGACCCCAGAAAGCTCTGTGGAGGACCTAAAAACTAGTCTTGAAATCAGACACCCACCAAAAACCCTTGTAACTGCTGTCACCTCCAGAGAGTGGCTGATGGGGAAGTGATTGAGTAAAGGCCTCCATGGCTCTGAAGGAGAGAGCTGTAAAGGTTGAGTAGGCTTTGGCTCGGTCAGCAAAGCAGAGTGGAACAGGACTGGAGCCAGGTGGAGCCAGGGTCACCTGTGGCTGAGGTGATGGGTGGGTGGCCCTGGAGCTGCTTCCACACTGGAATCTGCCTTGGCCTGTTCTGCCCCTTATCGGTAGGCAAGCTGCTCCTCTCCAAAGAGGCAGTACTAAAACTGAAAAGTGTCTCTCAATGCTGAACGAGTCTGTCCCTGGCAGGAAACGACAGTGACACCTCTGACACGCTAGGCCAGAGCCCGAGACTCACTGATGCGTCTGTAATACAGGACAAGGAGAGGCTGAGAGAGCTTCCCTTTCCTTGATGGGCTCTGTGCCCTTCCTCTGGTCTTGCCCCAGTGGAGGTATGCTGGAAATGCTTTTCAGCCTGAGCGCCCTGGGCTGAAGTCTCCAGTGCTCGTCCTCCTCCCCTGGCCATCTCTTCATACCTTCCAGATTGCGTTGTCATGGCTTGTGATTTAGGATCAAAGCAGATCTGCACACACGGGATTTAGAGGACAGCTGGGTGTGTGGTAAGTGCCCAGAAAACGTAGCTCTCATTGTTGCTGGCTGTTGGTCCTCCATTTGCCCAGGTGGACACGCAGGATAAATAAACCATTCTTTTGGTTGGTTTTCCCAAGTCAGCCATGGGTTTTCACCCAGGATCTGGTTTTCACATGGGACGCAAAGCTGTACCTCAAGTTGACTGAGAGCAGAGGACAAGGTAAGAATACCCCAACCCCATCTTGGCATGTGATTCTTGGGGGCCTCAGAGATCACGGACGACCCCTTTTGAACTTTGTGGCAGGACCGAGTTCCCAGTGCTGTGTGAATGATGGGGGATTTTAGCAGGTTGCATCAGAGGCCACCCCCTCCCTGGTCTTGATTTAGAGGAGTGTAGCTTTCCCCTTAGGGGAAGGCACTGTGCTTCAGAGCCCCCTAGTGCCAAGCTGGAGGAAGCAGCCCACTTGAAATTTCTTGCCACAGGGCAGCACTAGCCGCCTTCCTGCACTGCTCCAGAACCTTAGACTCCTAAGAAAGGGAAACAACAGTGTGGGCACCAGGACCCTAGCTTCCTCCACTGCCACGGGGACACAGATTGAGAAGACTTACACCTTTCGGCTTTTGCTCAGGCTCTGATGTGCCTGGCTTAGTTTTCCTCTCCCACCATTAGAAAGAAAAGTCAGAGAAATCTGGGAATCATCCCTGGGGCAGTTCAGCTCTTGTTCCCTGCCCAGTGGATGA
This sequence comes from Prionailurus bengalensis, assembly GCF_016509475.1. Lineage (NCBI taxonomy): Eukaryota > Metazoa > Chordata > Mammalia > Carnivora > Felidae > Prionailurus > Prionailurus bengalensis. The sequence goes on from NC_057355.1 coordinate 103,347,133, forward strand.
TGCCAGATAGCCAAGGCAGGAATGAAATGGAAATGGGAAAGGGGTAAGATAAAAAATTTGTATCTAGGCCTTATCAAAATGACTGGCATTAAAATGGCCATGTGAAGGAATCCTTCGAAACTGACCACATACCCTCCCTGCCTTAGCACACTGACAGCTCTGTGCCCTGGAGGTGCACACGACCCCACCCCATTCTGCCCACCTTATTGGGCTGGGTGCCTTTCAACAAGCACCCTGTGTACATCTGCCACGTGTCCTGTTTTTGTATTGACCTTGCTCCCCCACCATGGGCTCATAGAGGGTAGTTTGGTCATGCCATCCCCTCAGTGCCTCACACACAGTACATGCTCCATAAAACGTTAATAATCCTCTCTAGGGACCACCTTAATGTGAGGTGCACTGGCAGGTTTTTTTTTTTTTTTTTTTTTTTTTTTAATTTTTTTTTTCAACGTTTATTTATTTTTGGGACAGAGAGAGACAGAGCATGAACAGGGGAGGGGCAGAGAGAGAGAGGGAGACACAGAATCGGAAACAGGCTCCAGGCTCTGAGCCATCAGCCCAGAGCCCGACGCGGGGCTCGAACTCACGGACCGCGAGATCGTGACCTGGCTGAAGTCGGACGCTTAACCGACTGCGCCACCCAGGCGCCCCAACACTGGCAGGTTTTGATGGCTCTAGGCTACACTAACTTCCCATCGAGTATGAGAAACCTGAAGTGGGGAGGATAAAGTGATCTAGGAGAATCAGAGCTGGTCCCATGGGGGTATTCTTGGTTAGGGATGCTTCTATAGCAGCCCTAGATTTGTGCTGGGTAACTCAGTTTTGCATTTGGTATGATCTGGGCTCTGTCATTGCAGGTGGCTCCTGACAGCAGGCTGATTTGGGCCTTGGGGCTGCAGAAGGCTGTGTGCTAACAGTTTCGCATGACCTAGGAGCACCCTTCCTGGGCTCTGTCCAGTTACCCCTTCCAACTTGGACTTGTCAGGGCCTCCCTGCCAACCTTTATGGACTGGCCTTGGAGACTTTTTATTATGTGGGTATTCCCAGGCATTTTCCATGGTTTTCACTGCCTTCATTTCTTCTTCACTCAGCAGACTGGCTGTTTGTCCTTTCCTTTCCCCACAGCCTGTCTCAAAACCAGAACGAAGCCAGTCTGCACTAGACTTCTTGCTGTATAATAACAACTGATGTTCTGTAGTTCTTCTGGTCAGGTACCATGCTGCAGTGAAATGCATTCTCTGCTGTGCACAGCACCTAGCACTGGGGGAAGCTGATCATTTCTATCCCTGCTTTTCCCCTGCGTTCAAACAAGCTAGTGTTGCAATCTTTGTGAGTTGGTAAAAGTACCTCTGTGGGAAATGTGCAATCCCTATTGACGTGTATGCCATTCCTAAGTTTGTGGCCAGAGCCGGTGTTTGCACAACCTCATAGAAGAGCAAACATCACTGTAGTCATGCTCCGGTGGGTAACTTCCAGTGTATTTATGACTAAGAGAAACCACAGGCAGCACCCCTATTCTCGGTGGCTCATTTGACTGTGGTATTATTTTAGAGGAGTAGAGCCACTGGTGTTGGTAGCTGGGAAGGGAGTCAGGAACAGAGAGGTGACAGTCTCTTACACTGCAACAACCCTTGTGAGAGGTGATAGTCCTCTAAAAAGCAAAATGAAACCTTCCCTCAAAGCTCCCCCCTGCCCCATCCACTCTTTAACAGAGAAAAGACCTCAGGACAAATCAGTTCAGGGACCCTTTGTCTCAAATTGTCTTTGGATTAAGGTGAGCTATTAAAAAGACGTTGAAAATTAGAAGGCTCTATTAAATGTTTGGCTTTTCTCTTTGGAATGATGAAACACAGCCCGGATTAGGTTCTAAAGTTAGCATTTAGGGGGAAAATGACATACAGCTGGAATTACTCTTGGAAATCCTTTGTGTCCATCACCCAGTAGACAATGATGTATACCATGAACAGTGGTGAGAAACGTGTAAGGTACGAAAGAGGAGGTGCTCTTGCTGAGTGGCCAGCTGTGTGCAGCAGAAACGGAGACTTGAGGAATTTGGCACATCCCATCTCCCAGTTAATCAGAGCAGTAACGCCTGTACTATTTAAATTACTTCCTTTCTTGGGGCACCTGGGTGGCGCAGTCGGTTAGCGTCCGACTTCAGCCAGGTCACGATCTCGCGGTCCCTGAGTTCGAGCCCCACGTCGGGCTCTGGGCTGATGGCTCAGAGCCTGGAGCCTGTTTCCGATTCTGTGTCTCCCTCTCTCTCTGCCCCTCCCCCATTCATGCTCTGTCTCTCTCTGTCCCAAAAATAAATAAAAAACGTTGAAAAAAAAAATTTAAATTCCTTTCTGTCCCCTCCCCCCCTATCAAACAGTTGACTTACAAACTGGTGTTTTCAGGTCTCTATTAAGTAGTATGAAAAATACGATGCGGTTCTTCAAAAACCAAATTCAACCTAAGTTGCTAATCAGGAAGATGTAGAGCAAGGTTGTATTTGTGTCAGTTCCCCCCTCCCCCATCTAAGAGGTTAGATGCCCTATTTGCACAACTGGTGGTTGCAGGCCACCCGGAGAAGAGACGGAGCCAGGCCTGACCCATTGGCCTTCCTTATTCTGGGACTCAGCCGTTGGCCTTCACTGTGCTCTTACTCTTGAAGCCTCCTCTGTGTAGGCAGTTGAGCAGGATTCTCCTGCAGGGTGTGTGGCCTGCTGTCAACAGTTCTTCCACCACAGCCTTGCCAGACCCTCCTGGGTAGGGATGGTGACGCAGCTGCCCCAGCACCCAGCTGGGACCTTTTCCCATTACCGCATTCTTTTCCACGGCCAGGAGTCTGGGCCTAAGACCCCTCAGTTCCAGTCTATACTCAAAAGATTCTTCATTGCACAGGGTCTCAACAGGAAACTGAGGGCACGTCCAAAATGAGTGAATTTGAGGAGGATTTATTATAAGGGTATGTATGTGGGGCAAGTCTTCCCCAGTATTTTTCAGGCTCAGGGCAAGAATACAATATAGGACCCTTCTGCAGCCCCTCTCTGCACCCCTATCTTATGTTTTTGCATATTGATTCCATGTTGAAATATTTTGGATATCTTGAATATAAAAATTGTACCTATTTTTACCATTTTAATGAGACTAACAATTTAAACTTATACATACAGGTTACATTATTTCCACTGGACAGTGCTGATTCTGAGTGGTGCTCAAGATCCTGCATTTTTAAAATACAGACATAACACACAGACTCATTTATTATAATCCCATGAAAAATTTATTGGAGTATAGTTGACATATAGTGTTCTATTAGTTTCAGGTGTGCAACACAGTGACTCAGCAATTCTGTACATTACTCAGTGCTCATCACAGGTAAGTGTAGACACCACCTGTCACATACAATGTTATTACAATATCATTGACTATATTCCCTATGCTGTACTTTTCCATCTGTGTGACTTGTAAGCTCTAAGCCCAATGTAGGGCTTGAACTCATGACCCCCAAGGTCAAGAGTTGCATGCTCTACTGAGCCAGCCAGGCATGCCCCGTGACTTATAACTGAAAGTTTGTACCTCTTAATCCACCTTCACCTGTCTCACCCATCCCCCCATCCTCTTCCCCTCTGTCAATTACCAGCTTTCTGTACTTATGAGTCTGTTCACTTTTTTTAGATTCCACATAGAAGTGAAATCATGGTGTCTTTCTCTGAATTATTTCATGTAACATAATAGTCTCTACATCTATGTTGTCACACAAGATCTTGTTTCTTTTTTTGTGGTTAATATTCCATTGTGCATGTATACACATCTTTATCCATTCTTCTATCCATGGACACTTAGATTGCTTCCATATCTTGGCTATTACAAATAATGCTGCCGTAAACAGGGGTGCATATCTTTTTGAATTAGTGTTGTTTCTTTGGGTAAATAGCCAGTAGTGGAAATACTGTATTATGTGGTACTTATTTTTTGAGGAAACTCTCCACTGTTTTCGAGTGGTTATACCAATTTACATTCCTACCAACAGTGCTCCAGGGTTCCCTTTTCTTCACATCCTCACCAGTATTTACTTGTCTGATATTAACCATTTTGGTGTGAGGTGGTATCTCATTGTGGTTTTGATTAGCATTTCCCTGATGATTAGTGACGTTGAGCTCCTTTTCATGTCTGTTGGCCCTATGTGTTCTTCAGAAAAATGTCTATTCAGGTCAGGACGTGGATTGGGGGTTTTTTGGTGTGAACTGCATAAAGTTTATATATTTTGGATAGTAACCCTTACTGGATACTTCATTTGCAAATATCCTCTCGAATTCAGTAGCTTGCCTGTATGTTTGTTAATGGTTTCCTTTGCTGTGCAAAAGCTTTATTTTGGGGTAGTCCCAAGAGTTCATATTTGGCTGAGGACACATATCCATAAATATGTTGCTAAAGCTGAAGTCCAAGAGATTACAGCATGTTTTCTTTTAGGAGTCTTATGCTTTCAAGTCTTACATGTAGGTCTTTAATCCATTCTTAGTTTTTTTGGTATATGGTATAAGAAAGTGTTCCAGTTTTCCCACCATCATTTAAGAGACTGTCTTTTCTTCATCATGTATTTTTGCCTCCGTTATAGTATGTAGCTTAACCATATAAATATGGGTCTATTTCTGGGCTCTCTACTCTGGTTTCATGGATCTATGTGTCTGTTTTTGTGCCAGTTCCATAGTGTGGCTACTACAGCATCGTAGTATATCTTGAAACCTGGGTTTGTGATACCTCCAGCTTTGTTCTTTCTCAAGACTGCTTTCGCTATTCAAGGTCTTTTGTGGTTCCATACAAATTTTAGGATTATTTGTTATTATTTGTATTTCTTTTTTCAGGGCATTTTCTCACCAGATCCTTGGAATGGGATGCTGGTGGTGGCTTTCTCTCATTGAGCATCTCATAGCTGAAGTTCAGGTGACCTGCCCAAAGCCCAGTTTCAAATTCCTGGTACATCTTGTTGATGTAACTTTTAATGACCACCCAACTACTAAGGATAAAGTTATCCTTAGTGCTTCCTATCTGCTTTGCCCTGATTCCACATCAGTCATGATGGAGCTCTGGGGCTGGGCACCTCCGAGCAGTATACACTAGATAGGAGGAGCATGTTTGGAAGTGTTACTAGGAGGCGGAAGGGCACTGGCACTGAAGCGCGTGCCCTGTTTGGGACCCTTCTGTCTCCTTGCCCATTTTCCTCCTGCTACCTGGTAGCTTTCTGCAGGTGAAACAATAGGGCGAACCACGCAGCAGTTCCCCAGTAATCACTCTTCTCCAGGATCTAACCTGAAAGGGGGTGGGGGAAAAGGGGAAGAGTGATTCTTCAAAACTATCTGCATTTTCTCTCAACTCAACAGATCGCCTCCAACCTCTGACATTTCTCTTTCCTGTCCTGAAGAAAGTCTGGGCAGGTTCCATATGGGCACCCTGTAGGCCCCCGTGCATTCCTTCCCACGGAGCTGCTGCTGTGCTACATACACCATACATCTTTCCAGAAAGTATGCAAGTGGTAAGCAACTAGTTTTTCCCAGCTTACTAAAGATAGACAGTTACTGTTAATACCACCATAAGCTCTAATTTTTAAGATTACCAGGCCTTTTTCATTACCTAGCAAAAAATTCTAAAAAGATTACCCTATAATTTGTATGAAGTATTTCAGTTAAATTTCATTCTTGCTACCCTTGATGTATCAATAGAAACGAGCAATCAAGAGCTTGAAAAAGACATACATATTAGCAAAGTACTGTTAAAAGATTTATTGCAATAATACAATAAAAGTTTAGAAAACATTTGTTATGACTCAAACTGGTTTGGAAGTCACAGAGTAATGGGAAATTCCTGCAACATGACACCACAAGGAGATTCTCAGACACTGTAGTTCTTTTAAAAACAGCATGCTCCTGAATGCTCTTTACCAAATTATCGAAACACGAATCCTTAAATGAATCCTGTCCAACAACACCCAATGTTGACACACTGTTTTTCCCCTTAACTTAAAGATGTGCAAAACTTCTCTTAGTTATATTCCATTACAAAAGAAAAAAGTAACAGACCGTTTTAAGCAGCCTATTTGGTGCCTGTAGGTTTTTATTAGTATTACCTTGTTTTGACAAATCATTTTATATGGAAAACATGACCAAGTTCTATGGCTTTTGTTTAAAAAAAAAAATACCAGCTTCAATTTTTAAAAAGCTGTTTACATATGGTTCTGGCACCTACATGTAAGATTTTAATGAGCAGCAAAGAGAGTAGGAAAAAACAGTGGTTGAAATGTATATTTAAGAATATTTACAGGGTGGATCCAGTGCAAAATAATGAAAACCAAAATATCTCAGCAGTGTAAGCCAGTATGTTGGTGTTCGAAACCACTAAAGGGTTTGATCATTTAACCCTAAATAAAGTGCCTCTAGTTGATATAAACAACAAAATATACCCTACCAATCCCTAATTTCCCATATTCTTGTAAATTCTGTTGAATTACTCTAGATATGAGTTCTGACCTCTGGATTCTATTCTTTAGCTCAATCTCCCATTCATAGTTTTGTAAGAGGCTTGAGCAAAACCATGACTGTGCATCTTTTAGCTGCAGTCCCGTCTCTATCCCCAAGCCCCAAATGCGTCTTCCAAAACTGGAGACTAAGCTCTTCTTTTTGAGGGTCTGAAATGCCTAGACAACCCTCATTTCATGGGATTTTAAGTTCATTTGGTATTTGTTCAAGTCTGCCGTACCCGTTCTCTGAATTTCAGACCTGCGTGGTACAATGCCAGCTCAGCAATCATGAAGCTGAGCACTTAAAACAGACACCTGCTATTGAGAACCCACACGTTTCCTCCCTAAGTGGAAAATCCAGAGAGTCTGGGAACCTGTGACTCCTGGATAGAAATAAACACCCTTCTTCTGCAACTCTACCAAACACTAAATATACCAACAGCAAAAGCTATATAGCACCTCGGATTTGGAGGCAAAGTATCAACTATGATAATTACAAGAAGAAAAGAAGCTAGGGCAAATCTCTGAATGATTTATCTGAGGTACTGTCATGCTAATCACACTAACAAGATATGGTAATAATGCCTGTTAGGAATTTTTCATAGGATTTCTTTTTGTAGTTGTTACATAGGATTTTTTTTGCAATTATTAAAAATAAAAAACTACTTACATATTTGTACATAATGCCTCTACAATTTTCTTATAAGATTGTCACTAAGAGAATGACAAGACAGACACATTAGCTGAAAATGATCTCCTGGTGAGGAAAAATTCTGTCAGAGCCTTCCCCACGATAGAGAATAGTATCAGCTATAGCGATTTGCTCTGCATTTCTGAGTGAAGACAGTGTCCCTAGAGCAACAAAGACCTCTAAGAAAACAAGCAGGATGGTTTTCTCTTGGAAAACCTGCCACCTACTGAATCCCTTAGAAAGAAATTGGGACACCAGAAGAATGACCAGAGGCCATTTAATTAAGTGGCTTTTAACCTGTGCCCAGGCAGGCATTTCACTTACATAAGGGAACAACCTTAATAACTTATTTTTCACTCAGAAGAAAAGTTCAGTTTCAAAATGCACATAGTGTAGATGGTAGGAATTCAATAATCTGAGAATGAACTTAATTCCCTTCAGAATGTAAGAAAATAGTTTTTAAATCTCCAGGCCATCACTGCAGCTGGGAATTCTTCTGTTCATGGATGTAGGTCCAAAAATAAAAAAGACCTTCATTTCTTTGGTGTGTGGGGATAAAGAAAAACAGGAATGTCTGACAAGCTACGACAGCAGCAGCATGAATGAGATAATTTTCAAACTACCCCTCCCCTCCCCCAAAACACCACCCCCCACTTCCAAACAAACGAAAATCCTTGACCTAAAAACCAAACATGACCAAATCCTAAAGAAATCAAGTATTTCAAATTGCCTGCTGGTTCTCTGTACAAAAAAATGATGGCATAAGAACAAACGCATATGAAACAGTTTGTATCTTGCAAGTCCTGATCATCAAGAATCACTTCCTTGTGATTCTGCCTCTAAAATGTGAAGTGTTCAGGAATAGTCTCCGCATCACAAGGACCAATGTGTCAACCTGCATCCGTGGGTCCTGTGGCCTGTGACTGAAGGGAGCCCAAGTGAATTTTCTGCTTCAACAGAACACACACACTGGTCTTTCTTCCACCAACACTGGTCTGGGCAGAAGGACCTCTGACCCTGCTGTTCTACTATAAGCATGTGGGTCACTCCCATCGGCCATCTGATAAACAGAAATGCTTGTCTCCCTGCTTTACCCAAAACACAATGGTTTAACCTCTTTCTGTTCCAGGCACTATTTTAACTGAATACATAAACTTTACTAGAACATAGTGGAAGAACAACTATCTTGATGCAAACCTGGCATGTTTTGGTCCGGGTGCGTTAGCGGTGTCCAGTGTAAGCCTTAAACCAGGAGGTCACTGAGGCTGCGGCGGAGGAGATCATCCCACCGGCACTGCTGCTCGCGATGGGCGGGGACACCTGGCTGCTCTGGCTCTGGGAGCCTTCCACAGGCTGGGAAGGGATATCGCAAAACCGGGGACTCGGCAAGTTCTCCCAGTCTGTGCCCAGGTCGGTTTCCTCATCACTGACGCGTTCGTCGCCACTCTCATCTGACTCCCCAGCAACGCCGGGGTCCACAAACTCCATGGACTCCTCCAGGTCCGCTCGCACTTCAAAGGGTCCCGACCTGTGCACACACAGTGAAGGAGTCTTTAAGACAACCAGCATTGTTGGGGCGCCTGGGTGGTTTGGCCGGTAAGTGTCCAAACTCTGGATTTCGGCTCGGGTCATGATCTCACAGTTTGTGGGATCAAGCCCCAAGTCGGGCTCTGCATGGACCATGGAGCCTGCTTGGGATTCTCTCCCTCTCTGCCCCTCTCCCACTGGCGCTCTGTCTCAAAACTAAACGTCAAAAAAAAAAAAAAAAAAAAAAAAAAAAAGACAACCAGCATTGTGACAACACATGACATGAGGCCTGACAGGATAGGAGGTCCAGAACCACCACTCCACCTGTTTCCCAAGTCTGCACTGTGCTCACTGTTGGTCTATAATTGAGTTTTTCTTTACCTAAATAACTGCCATCCAAGTAATGAACAAAACCACAATACCACACTTTTCCTCAACTCTACCTACTTGATTTGTGAAGATCCTCGATGGGAAAAACCCAACCACTGAGACTAACCATGCTGGTCCAAAGTACAATTCCCTGTTTTATACTACTGTATCATCTATGCATTTTAATGAGACAATTCTGACAAAAACAGTCACTTGATATATACTCTGGTATATTAGTTGGTGGAACAAGAAATAAACGTAAAGGAAAAAACCATACAGATGTTCTCTGCCTTATGGAAGCCTCCAATTACTGTGTTCCTATGACTCAAAAGAACTAAATGGTACGGCTGTATGCATGTTAGCAATGCTCCCTTGGATGGGTGTCATCAGCAGGCTCCTGAACACATTTTAAGATATCCCATAATTTTCAAGGGACACATTTATAACAGAATGAGAGAGAACTATTTAGATTGTATTCATCTGGAATAGTGCCTACTTCTGCACTATATTTTAGGAGAAAACTATTCCCCAGAGGTCCCTAATGATGTCGTCATCTCCACATCTAATAACCTTCTCAGGACTCACCCTCTGACAGCTCCTCAGCACCACGGTGGAACTGTGTCAGCAAACCCCACCCAGCTCTGCTGCTGCTTTCCCCTGCCCCTTTCAAGTGTCGGTCAGCTCCTGCCTCAGAAGAGCCATTTCCTTCTTTGGCTGGGGGGGGGTGGCACAGTCACCCACCCACTTCTCTTCCATGCGGCCATCCACGGGGTGGGGCCAAGTCCCTCCAGCGGCCTCTCTCTCCACCCCCAAGATAAGGACACATGCCTCAGTTCATTTACCAGTTTCAGTGATATTTATGTTGGGGAAAATGACAGGGGCTAGCAAAAATAACAGAAATGAGAAATACCCTAGAGTACGGCCTGCCATTTTGGCCTATGGCCCAAAATTCTTTACAGCCTTTGTGAAAAAGCGCAGCGCTGGCCTCCAGTGCACCTCACTACACCCGCACCTTCCAAATCACTTGCTCCAGGGTCAGGTAGCCTTTGCTCCTCCAAGACAACCCTGCTTCCCAGCTGAAACACAGCAAGAGTAACAGCTAACATTTCTGTTCCAGGCACTGTTTTTTAGGGCTTTATACAAATACTAAGTTGAAAGATGCACCACAGGGTTTCCCTTTGGTCCTGGGAGCAATTTACATTTCAAAAAGCCCCTCAGACCAGGGGCTCCCAAGTTTACCAGGAGAAGGGTAATTTTGCAAGGGGTGAAGGCAGCAGGAACTGGGAGACTCTCCTCACAACCCTTCTACCTCCCCTGCAGCTTGATTCTCAAATCAACAACTACTGAAACCAGCATCTTAGCAGAGTATCCCTTTCCTGTTTCCTTAAAAGATTCTCCTTACCTTTCGTTTTCTTTGTTTTTTTTGATACCTCTCCTCCTAGCCTCACGGCCTGCTAGAGCTCTCCATCCAAGGGCTCCCAGGTTCATCTCAGGTATCTGAGCCAGTTGACCAGTCTCAAAACAAGCCAGGCGGGCCTCCTCCCTCATATCACCAAATAAGTCCCCTTCCAATCCTTACCATGTCCCTCCAGCTCAGGTCCTTACTTCACTACTGCCTCCTCCTCGCCAGCGTCTGCCTCCAGTCAGTCCCACCGGCCTCAGCTTGCCAGAGAGCCACCTCTCTCTTCTCATGGTGGCTGCCTACTAAAACTGTTCACAACTTAAGTATCTTAGCTGGGTTACCCCCTTTCCTAAACACAGAGCTCTCTCATTCTGTCCTGTTGAGCTCTGTAGTCCAGGGGCCTCAGCACCGGGCGCCATTTCAAGCCTTCCTTTCTGCTAGCTCAGAGACACAGCCTGCTTTCTGTCCCTCTTCGATGCCACCTTATCCAACTGGTGGGAGACTGCCACGGTCCCCAGACCCCCCTCCTAAAGGGTTTTCCCAGGGGACAGGCAGAAGTGATACAAGGGGAGGTGTGTGTGTGGGGGGGGGGGGAGTGATACTTCTTCCAGGCAGAGCTCCCCTGGAAACCACTTGGGTACTTCTCTGCTTGGAATCTCACAGGGCAGAGTCTACTTGGCATGGATGGGTGCTCATTTAAGTACTTCAACTGAAAAAGCAGTCAATGATTCCCAAAGCGGCCAGTTGGAACAATTTTTGTTGCCCAGCATACCCTGAGCCACACACGTTACACAAAATTAGCAAAAGAATTAAGTCTCTTATGCTTAATGTCTTTGGAGAATAAAGATTACTAATTTTTTCATGATGCTGGAGGGAATTATTCTTACCAATTAAGGCAACAAAATGATCTTTTTGGTTTTTTTAAAGTCTCTTTTGCAAACTATCTTATTTCAAAAATATTACCTGACAGAATATATAACTTCAAGAATAAACTCTGTGCACTTTGGACGATAATGATGTGTTAAGGTAAGCGCCATCATGATAAAGATTGAATGAGATAAGAAAAATCAATAGATATTAAATCCTGGGGAAAATTCTAATGAGCAGGGTAACTGCATGGTCTGTCTCTCCACGGACTACTCAGCTGCAAGAAAAGACAAATACAGGAATTCTGCAGTGGAGAAGGTAAAAAGCATCCTGAGTGGGTGATCAAATTAACATCACCAATGAGGGAACAGGAGGCCACTGTGGCCTCCAGAGTGTCCAGGAAACACTCCTGCCCAGGCAGTGTTCCAGCCTAGAATGCACAGAATTCCTAGAGTCTCAATACAGGAAAACATCAAATTCAGAACCAAAGTTCTATTAAAACAAAGGGAAAAATGTTAATGTTGTAAAAGACAAAGTAGGCTATGAGCACGTTCCAGATTTAAAGAAGGTTAAAGAAACACAGCAACTAAGTCCAACACCAGACTCTAGACTGGATCCTGTACTAGAGGGGACAGTACAATAAAGGACATTAATCTAGTCCACAGACAAAATGGGCAGATGGGCGGTAGATTAAAATATTCTATCAATGTGAAATTTGCTAATGTTGGTAACTGTACTATGGTCAAGCAGGAAAATATCCCTATTTTTAGGAGATATATGAAGAAGTATTTAGGAGTCAAGAGCCATGAGGTATACATAACCTATCCTCATAGCGTTCAGGAAAAAAAAAAAAGTGTGTGTATTTTTAGAGAGATCGCACAAATGATAAAGCAAGCAGGGTAGAACAGTAACAAAGGTGAGTCTGGGTAAAGGGTATATGTCTTTGTACTACTATTATTTTTTGCAATTTTGAATATATTTGCAAGTTTGTATTTAAAAAAAAAAAAAAAGTTTATGTTGGATTCTGGATGGGATCCTCAGTTCAGTTGATCTCAATGGAAACAGAAAATCCCACCCAAGTTCCAGTAACAATCTCTCCAAAGCCTTGATTGTGGCTGAGGCAGGTGTGAAAGAGGACTTTTGAAGCTCTAGTTCCTCCTGGCTCAAAGACCACAGACTCGAATGTCATGAGCCTGGCTGTGTACACAGACTTCCGTCAGACAGAGCCCCCTGGTGCTAACTGGAGCACTGACTCAAGGGTGAGTCCACAGAAAGCTTCAGACCCTCCAAAGAAATCTGCCCCCAGTAGAAGAGTGCCTGTTTTTCTGAACCACCACCAATACTGAGTAGCATCAGTCCTTTCCATTTTTCCAAACTGATGGGTGAAAACTGGAAAGCTGTTTTGAATTACACTTCTTTATTCTCAGTTGATGAGGCTGAAGATTTTTTTCATTTGAATATGGACCAGTTGCATTTTTTGTGTGTGAACTGCCTATATCAATCCATTGTCTACTTTTTATTAGGTTTGCCTTTCTTTTACAGATTTGAAGGGGTTTTTTTGAAAGATTTCTTCAAGTAGTCTAGATTTGAATCCCTTGTCTGCTATATAGATTCCAAAGGGTATCTGTTGCTTGTCTTTTTGGCTTTGTGTATGGTATCTGGTATTCTACCAGAGGCATTTAGAGGTTTGACATAGTAAAATATGTAATTCTTTTCCTTCCTTCATGGCTTTTGGACTTTGTGGCTTGTGTGGGAATTCCCTCCCCACCCTGTGATTATAAAACACTGTCTTTTCTCCTAGTTATTTTCTAGGTTTTTTGTTTTTGTTTTTTTAAAATAAAATAAGGTCTTTGTTTCATCTGGGTGGAATGTGGTATGAATTCGACTTTCTCCCTGTATGAATACCCAACTAAGCTCACCATTGTTGAGCTATTATTATCTGACGCAGCACGCTACCCCTATCACCTATTCTCTGCATATACAGGGTTTGCTTCTGGACTCTATTCTCGTCTCACGCTCCACCTACTTGCATGCTAACAGCACCTTGTTTTCATTACCTTTATATGCTGCGTTAAAAGGGGCCAAGCTCATCCTTTACTATTCTTTTTCACAATTTCCTTGCAGACTGTGCTTCTAGTTCAACTTCAGAATTAGCCTGTCAAAGTTCCAATAAACATCTGTTGAAATTCTGATCAGGTTTCCTTTTGGGGAGAAGTAGCATTTTTATAATACTCAGCCTTCCTATTTCTAGACAATCCTAAGGGTCTTCACTGCCTCAGGCATTCTTTCATTCAGTCCCACACCTCATACAGTGCCTGGCAAACATTCAAGAAATGTGTGTTGCATAATTTTAAGTTTCATATTCCCTTCATATAGGTTTGCATATATTTTGTAAAGGTTATTCCTATACATAGTTTTTGTTGCTACAATAAAAGGAATCTTGTTTTTCATTTTTTCATTGTATCCTCTGACTAGTTGCTGGCGTATAAGAAAGCAGCAGCTCTTTGTATGGTGGCCTTGAATCCGGTCACCATTCTGAAGTATCATTTCTAATAGTTTTAGTTCTCCTAAGTGTCCAGTTCAGTAATCATATCCTCTACAATAATGTCAATTTAGTTTCTTTCCAATATAAACATAGCTTACTTCTCTGTAAAAATGTTTTGCCTCACCTAGGCCCCCAGAGCAACGTTAACATAGCAGTGATAACAGGCATCCTTGTTTATTCCCGACTGGAGAGGAATTCTTTTATCAAACATCTATATAAGTAAAATGTCATCATAGCCTTTTCTGTAGGTTTATGGTAGATATCTATAGATATTTGTTTATAATTCATTTTTAATTTGCAAGTAGTTTTAACTATTAATAGGAACTGAATTTTATTCACTGCTTTTGTGGCATCTATCAAGCTGACCTCACATGTTTTTTCTTCTTTAATCCGTTAATGTGATGTAGTAGTATATACTGGTTAAAAAGCAGGAGTGTCTACTACTTTCTGGAGTCAGATGGGTGCTGGGACCCTGGCTCCACTACTTTCATGCCTCTGTGACCATGGGCATGAATCACTTGACCGTGCTAAGCTTCAGTTTCCACCCGCTCTGTAAAATAGGAGTAATAATCCCACTTGTGATTTAAGGCATGTCAGGCAGTTGGCCCAGTGTCAATAAATATTGGCTCAATAAATATTTGTTCTTATTATAAAGGATCAATATCCTAATGTTGAACCCTTTACAAATAAGGTAGAGAGAATGGCAAGCAAACTCACAGAAATCAGCCAATAAAACTGGAGAGGATTTCTAACAGGTTTGTGTGGCTCGTGAACCAATAGATGGAACGTAAGGTGAGGGGCATGAACTCCCCTATAAAACGGCACAAAATTCTGGTGTGTGTGCTATTTCCTGGAGAGAGTACATAGCTTTTTCCAAAGAGTTCTATGTCTTAGGAAAGTTACTGTTTTAGGTGGGGGGAGATACACAAGCCAGTGGTTAAGGGCAGATCACCACAAAAGTTCAGTGCAACATGGAGGAAGCCAGACATCCTGGCCAGTGGAGCGGGTACCCCTTGAGCCTTGGTTCCAGTGTCAAAGCAAATGAACATGGGAAAGGGCCTCCCCAAAATAACTTTCCCACCTTCTGTTTTTCTTTGTTCTCTTTCAAAAGTGCCAATACCTTAACCAAGTCAGATCTGCAGAAACGTGGAGACCATCAAGAGCAAGGGAAGAAGTGCTCAGAGAGGGCCGCTTGGATGACACCAAAGAAAAGCCTCATCTGTGTCCTGCTTTTATGGGCTGAGAGACTAGAAAGAGCCCACTGACTAGTCCTGGTTGGTGTTTATTGTTACTGACACCTGTTTTTAAGCTAATAGATTTTAAACTACTTCACTCCATAAACTTCTAACAAGTTTTACATCCAACAAATGGTGGCCAGATCAAGAAAAAGAAAATTGGGAAGAATGGTGGGAGGAGCGAGCGGGCATGAAAGCAAATGCACAGGAAATGGGGTAGACCCCTCCACGGGGCTGGGAAGAAACTGACGTAGATTCAAAGAAAGGGCTTTTGGTCTTCAAGGACAGCACCAGGAGGCCCCGCTCCAGAAACAGTTGGGTTCTTCCCTTTTGTTTTAGGTGTTAAAAATGTTGGATATTAATTTTCTGAGAAATGATTTTTTAAGGACCATAAAGACGCAAACAGGATTAGCCTCTGGTTTTCTCCTGTGCGGGACTGGATTATTTTTATCCTTTTTGGAGACTCTGGGGGTGGGGGACAGGCCCCTGTACTCTGCTGACACATACAACTCTCCTTAGAAGTATTCACAACACCGACAAGGATGCCCACTCTCACCGCTGCTGTTTAACATAGTGC
Organism: Prionailurus bengalensis; assembly: GCF_016509475.1. NCBI lineage: Eukaryota > Metazoa > Chordata > Mammalia > Carnivora > Felidae > Prionailurus > Prionailurus bengalensis. The sequence goes on from NC_057355.1 coordinate 103,362,845, forward strand.
TGGAAGTTCTAGCATCAGCAATCAGACAACAAAAGGAAATCAAAGGCATCAAAATTGGCAAAGATGAAGTCAAGCTTTCGCTTTTTGCAGATGACATGATATTATACATGGAAAATCCGATAGACTCCACCAAAAGTCTGCTAGAACTGATACAGGAATTCAGCAAAGTTGCAGGATACAAAATCAATGTACAGAAATCAGTTGCATTCTTATACACTAACAATGAAGCAACAGAAAGACAAATAAAGAAACTGATCCCATTCGCAATTGCACCAAGAAGCATAAAATACCTAGGAATAAATCTAACCAAAGATGTAAAGGATCTGTATGCTGAAAACTATAGAAAGCTTCTGAAGGAAATTGAAGAAGATTTAAAGAAATGGAAAGACATTCCCTGCTCATGGATTGGAAAAATAAATATTGTCAAAATGTCAATACTACCCAAAGCTATCTACACATTCAATGCAATCCCAATCAAAATTGCACCAGCATTCTTCTCGAAACTAGAACAAGCAATCCTAAAATTCATATGGAACCACAAAAGGCCCCGAATAGCCAAAGGAATTTTGAAGAAGAAGACCAAAGCAGGAGGCATCACAATCCCAGACTTTAGCCTCTACTACAAAGCTGTCATCATCAAGACAGCATGGTATTGGCACCAAAACAGACACATAGACCAATGGAATAGAATAGAAACTCCAGAACTAGACCCACAAATGTATGGCCAACTCATCTTTGACAAAGCAGGAAAGAACATCCAATGGAAAAAAGACAGCCTCTTTAACAAATGGTGCTGGGAGAACTGGACAGCAACATGCAGAAGGTTGAAACTAGACCACTTTCTCACACCATTCACAAAAATAAACTCAAAATGGATAAAGGACCTAAATGTGAGACAGGAAACCATCAAAACCTTAGAGGAGAAAGCAGGAAAAGACCTCTCTGACCTCAGCCGTAGCAATCTCTTACTCGACACATCCCCAAAGGCAAGGGAATTAAAAGCAAAAGTGAATTACTGGGACCTTATGAAGATAAAAAGCTGCACAGCAAAGGAAACAACCAACAAAACTAAAAGGCAACCAACGGAATGGGAAAAGATATTCGCAAATGACATATCGGACAAAGGGCTAGTATCCAAAATCTATAAAGAGCTCACCAAACTCCACACCCGAAAAACAAATAACCCAGTGAAGAAATGGGCAGAAAACATGAATAGACACTTCTCTAAAGAAGACATCCGGATGGCCAACAGGCACATGAAAAGATGTTCAGCGCCGCTCCTTATCAGGGAAATACAAATCAAAACCACACTCAGGTATCACCTCACGCCAGTCAGAGTGGCCAAAATGAACAAATCAGGAGACTATAGATGCTGGAGAGGATGTGGAGAAACGGGAACCCTCTTGCACTGTTGGTGGGAATGCAAATTGGTGCAGCCGCTCTGGAAAGCAGTGTGGAGGTTCCTCAGAAAATTAAAAATAGACCTACCCTATGACCCAGCAATAACACTGCTAGGAATTTATCCAAGGGATACAGGAGTACTGATGCATAGGGCCACTTGTACCCCAATGTTCATAGCAGCACTCTCAACAATAGCCAAATTATGGAAAGAGCCTAAATGTCCATCAACTGATGAATGGATAAAGAAATTGTGGTTTATATACACAATGGAATATTACGTGGCAATGAGAAAAAATGAAATATGGCCTTTTGTAGCAACGTGGATGGAACTGGAGAGTGTGATGCTAAGTGAAATAAGCCATACAGAGAAAGACAGATACCATATGGTTTCACTCTTATGTGGATCCTGAGAAACTTAACAGGAACCCATGGGGGAGGGGAAGGAAAAAAAAAAAAAAAGAGGTTAGAATGGGAGAGAGCCAAAGCATAAGAGACTGTTAAAAACTGAGAACAAACTGAGGGTTGATGGGGGGTGGGAGGGAGGAGAGGGTGGGTGATGGGTATTGAGGAGGGCACCTTTTGGGATGAGCACTGGGTGTTGTATGGAAACCAATTTGTCAATAAATTTCATAAAAAAAAGAAGAAGTATTCACAACACCACCATTTAGAAAAAAGCAAACACCCTTCTTACCTGCCCAGGTGTTCAGAGTTCGGACTAACCAGGTACATGAGATTCCTGAGAGTATGCAGTGGTTGTAACTGATCTAAATTTACATGCTAGAAAAAGCAAAAAATTGATTAATATTTTCAACCATGTATCAAATTAAAAATTAGCTCACAGTGTATTTCCATACCTGAGAAAAGCAGAGATAAAGAATATTTGCATTCAGTTTCTTCACTGCTCGAGTAAATTTCTGTCTGCTGAGATTTTCCCCACAAAATTCACTGGAAAACAAACACAATTCATAAAGTTTTTTTTTTTTTGAGGAAATTCTGTTAAAATATCTATTTTGAGGAGTATATTTTACCCCACAGTTCAGTACAAAACTGAATTTCCTTTGCCTTTTTATAAGCTATACTAACCAGAAACTTTCTAAAAATGAACTACTGCCCTCATGAGCAATTTCACCGCCATCTATAAAAATTACAAATGCATACACCCTCTAACCAAGCAATTCTGCTTCTGAAAAATTTCTGAACAGTAATGAAATGACAAATGTACAAGATTATTCCATGAAGTATAAATAGGGGACTGGTAAGATCCTGGCACATTTACATGGAGAAGCCTCTGCTGTCTACTCCATGCAGAAGGACAGCCGAAGGCTCACAACGGCCCTCCGAGGCCCACCAGATGTGCACCTCCACCTTCGCTCTCCGCAGGGCTTTCTCTTCGCCCGCAGCCTCTCCCTCGGGGACCCCCATGGCTTGCTCCCCTCCTCCCTCAGGGTCACAGGTGATCACACACCTGCCCGCTCACGCACAAGCATTTCCCTTCCTCCCCACTCCCACTCTTTCACCCTGCTTGAACGTGCTCCACAGTATTTATTACCATCTGACACACACACCCCTTATTTATCATTCATCCCTCTGTTAGAATAAAGTGCCACTTGGGCAGGGATTCTGTTTTCATCACCACTGTACCCGCTAAGTGCCCAGAACAAGGCTCAAATATTTATTAAACACTCAAAAAGCAAGGTGCAAAACACCTTAGTATAGTATAATACCTTTTGTTTAAAAGAGGAGAGAGATGGTAATACAGACTTACATTGGTTTGAAATGTAAGGATAACTGGACAGGGGTAGGAAGGTCATAGTAGGAACTGAGTAGATTGTAAACCGTTACATTTGTTTTTTTTAAGATTTTATTTTTAAGTTGTCTCTACACCCAACATGGGGCTCGAACTCACAACCCTGAGATCAAGAATCACATGCTCCTTTGACTGAGCCAGCCAGGCACCTCTAACTTTTTTTTTTTTTTTTAATTTTAAACCATATTTTTTTCTTTTACAAAGTTGAAAAAAAATACCTAAGTGTCACAATTTACCCAGTTCTTCCACATGAGCATACCCTCTGGATATCCTGGGTTTTCTTTCAATTATTTTTCTAAGTGGGAGAATTCTCTGTGGTCTTTTTAAAGAGTTCATGTGCAATTGTAAGATACTGAAGTAAACTTGCACGTTAGGCTTTTGAAATTAATCTCAGTTTTTCACAGTTAGTAATACTTAAATTCCTGTTTTTGGTTTAGTTAGAATAAGAAGACAACAGGAACACAAGAGATCTAAGATAAGGATGACGTCGCCACCTTTAATTACTTGCCTGTTGCACAGCTTTTTGGGAAGATTTATGTCAAGTATATGAGACAAAATGTTGACCAGCTGAGTCGCATAGCACAACGCAGCGCTGATCGTGTAAGCGGGGTTACTGTGCTCCATGTCTGAGTAGAAAAACAACCATACACAAACAACTTTAATTTCAACAAAAAATACCAATGAACCTAGGTTTCATGATTTGTAATTTAATCATTATGCTGTTGATGGTTATGTTTTGATCCTTACTTACAAAAGGTTCATGGCCAGACATTAATGTTTCATCATTTATGGTTTTGTGCTGAGTAGAATGTAACCTAAGCATATGGGCCTAAGCAGGCACAACATAAATGAAATTAAAGTCTGAACTGCTTGGACCTGAGGAGGTATTATTTATCAAAGCAGTCAGTTAATGCTCAACTTACGTGTCACCTTCTCGGAGAGGCCTCCCCTGACTGCCCTCCCCTGACTGCCCTATGGAAAAGCAGTCCCTTCCTGTGTAGCCCCACCCCACAAATGGTGCTGGATCTGTCCAGGACACACACTCAGTAAGATGCCTTTGATCAGTGCTTGCTTCCTGTCCTTCTACCCACAGAAAGGCAAAGGGCTACACCCGTCTTGGTGACATCGCCTTTGTGTCACCAGCACCCAGCACTGTGCGTGACAGAAAGCACATACTCACTATACATTTGCTAAATGACTAAATGAACAATCTTCTTTCCACCAAAGAAACCTATAGGGGTTTTTAAGGGTTTTTCTATTAGGGTATTTCTATCTCCATGTAGGCCTGCTAAAAACAAGTTCTTTACAAAGAAACTCTAAAAACGGGATTCACAACACACTAAATATACTAACTAGTGAAGTCTTCTATATAAATAGAGCAATATCGTCCCCTAAAAGGTGAAATATCTAAAAAATATTTCAATCCATCCACTGACTGGATATAAAACGTGGTATAGCCACATTACATACAATAGAATACTATTCAGTTATAAAAAGAATGAAATGCTAATACATGCTACAATATGGATGAACCTTGAAAACATCATGCTATGTAAAAAAATCGAGACACAAAAGGCCACACATATATGAGCCTATTTTTACGAAATATTCAAAACAGACACATCTATAGAGACAGAAAACAAAACTACAGATCTTCCTTGACTTATGATGGGGCTGTGCCTTGATACACCCATAACTTAGCCTGGCCTGCCTTACATAGGTCCAGAACACTTCCATTAGCCTACAGCTCGGCAAAATCATCTACCACAAAGCCTGTTTATAATAAAGTGCTGACTATCTCATGCTACGTAATGAATACCATACAGAAAGGGAAACACCAAACAGTCATCAGTGCGTCTACCAGCTGTTGACCCTCGTGACTGCGTGGCTGCCTGGAAGCTATGGCCACCAGTGCCCAGCATCACGGGAGGGTATGCACCACATCTCGCTAGCCCAGGAAAAGATCAAAATTCAAAGCGTGGTTTCTACTGAATGTGTATGGCTTTTATACCACCATAACATCAAAAAATCCTAAGGTGAACCACTGTAAGTTAGGATCATCTGTAGGGGTTGCCAAGGGCTGGGAAGAGAGGGGATGGGGGAGACAGTTTCATGCCCCGGAGTTTCCGTTTGGGGTGATAAAAGTGCTCTGGAACTAAACAGAGGTGGTAACTGCACAATACTGTGAACGTACTAATGTCCCTGACTTTTTTACACTTTAAAACTGTTAATCTTGTTAGGTCAATTCTAGCTCAATTAAAAAAATACATATACTTATAAAAGTTTTCAGAGACTATTTTGTTTCTCACCAGGCCCCTGTGTGGTTTTCTTCTCTTCTACCCAATTGTAGTAGGCAGAGTAGTCCCCGTTGTTGGGAAGGCTAATCCAAGGCCCTGTAATGCTAATGCTGGTGTCCCCGTTGTGATCATCACAGACCCATCTCCCGGAGAGGTAAGTTGTCCTCCGGGCTTCGGCAAGCTTGCTCACAGTGCTGGAGGTCATGGCACTGTCACTCTCTGAGGACACATCTGCAGGATCTCTAAAAATCAGAACATGCATACAGATTTCAAGGGACTAGGTTTTAAAGAGCATGCAAGATACTTGCCTCGTACACAGAACGATGGAAGATGCACACACTAGGAAGCGAAGTGGGACATACAGAGGTAAGTCATTCTATCAGAGATGAAGCTCAAAGCAGCTGTAGCACAGAAGCCCCCAGCAGGGTGGCAAAGATGCCACCCAAAGCCAGGGCCTCAAGTATCAAGGCCTCAAACGATTTGGTCTCAAGACCCCTTCGCATGCTTACAATTTTTTGAGGACCCCAAAGAGCTTTTGTGTATGTGGGTTAAACTACAGATATTTACTTGTATTAGAAATCAGAAAAGATTTAAATTATTAATTCATTTGGAAATAATAAGCCTATTACAAGTTAACATAGTATTTTTTGTGTTTTTTTAAAAATTTTTTAATATTTATTTTTTGAGAGAGATAAGAGTACAAATGACGTAGGTGCAAAGAGAGAGGGAGACACAGAATCTGAAGCAGGCTCCAGGCTCTGAGCTCCTGCACAGAGCTCGACGCAGGGCTCGAACCCACAGACCGTGAGATCATGACCTGAGCTGAAGTCGGACGCTCAACCGACTGAGCCACCCAGGTGCCCCTATCATAGTCTATTTTTAAGGGAAAAAAAAAAAAATCTGTACTTTTCCAAACAAGAAAATTAGTGAAGAGTGACACTGTCCGCTGACGGGCTGAAACACACAGCACAGCACAGCGCTGCTGGTCAGGACTTCTGGAAATCTCTTGAACACCCAGATCTTGCATATGTTCTGTCAAGTGAGAATAGGGTCCCGTGAAAAAACCAACTAGTTCCACTTGCAACTCACTCAAGTGTTTTTTCTTAAGCCAATCGTGGCACTTCAGTAAGGAGCAAAAGAGCTTCTGCATACTTCCCATTTCATCATGTGGTTTATTAAAAAGATGAGTACAAAAGGGTCAAGACTTAATAAAATTTATAAAAATAATAATTTCTACTGCTTCATCAAGAACATTCTTGATGGGAAACACTTTTTCAAAACTTGCGAGTACATGGTGGAATACAATGACTAGTAACACAGCTGGTTATCCCTGCCTAGACATCTGTTAAGGCACCAGAGTTTTTACCCACGATGGCTTCCGAGCCACTAGTGCAAATGTCAACACAGTGAAAAAGGAACAGTGTTACTATTATAAAAATACTTCTGACTGCACGGACGCCCTGAGAGGTCCACAGACGACCCTTTGAGAATGGCCGGCCTGAAGAGAAGAACAGAATGACAGATCCAAGCAGCCCCAGATGCACCATGGTAGAAGAACACAGTGTGTCTGGGGAGGGGAGATGATCAGTGTGGTTGTGTGTAGGATTCACGAGGGAAGTGCCAGGAGATGGTGCTAGAAAAGTAGGTGGGAAACTGGCAGACTGGGAAGAGTCTTCCGTACTGCTCTAAGTTTAGGTTCTGTTCTCTTAGCCAGTGGCTCTCAATCCTTTCTCCTTCTGCCACAGCGCACCTGCAAAGTAACTCCTCCTGGCTGGCACGGGGAAGACTGGGCATGAGGGCACCACTGCCAGTTCTAAGCTGTACCTCTACTTCCTTCTTCCACTTAAGGAAGTTTGAGAAATGTGAATGAACAAGAGATCTTATTATAGGAATAATTTCAAAACTATCCGCCTAAAAAAAGTCATAGCATATAATAATACACACTATTACACAAGACTTAAGCAGCACAGGTACAGAGGAGAAAGTTTTTCTCCATGTTTTCTCTTTTGCAACTTTGTATGCCATTGTCCGTCTTCTTAGTCTCCTAAAATCTGAGACAGTGTCTTAAGACAGTGTCTCTGTTGGTCTTTGTGTCTTTGTGTCTCTGTGTCGGTCTTTGTGCTGACAGCTCAGAGCCTGGAGCCTGCTTCGATTCTGTGTCTGCCCCTCGCCTGCTCACACTCTGTCTCTCAAAAATAAACAAACATAAAAAAAAAAAAAAAAAAAAGACAGTGTCTCTGTTTATTGTAATGTGTTTTTTTTTTTTTTTTAATTTTTTTTTTTCAACGTTTATTTATTTTTGGGACAGAGAGAGACAGAGCATGAACGGGGGAGGGGCAGAGAGAGAGGGAGACACAGAATCGGAAACAGGCTCCAGGCTCTGAGCCATCAGCCCAGAGCCCGACGCGGGGCTCGAACTCACGGACCGCGAGATCGTGACCTGGCTGAAGTCGGACGCTTAACCGACTGCGCCACCCAGGCGCCCCTTAAATTTTTTTTCAACGTTTATTTATTTTTGGGACAGAGAGAGACAGAGCATGAACGGGGGAGGGGCAGAGAGAAAGGGAGACACAGAATCGGAAACAGACTCCAGGCTCTGAGCCATCAGCCCAGAGCCTGACTCGGGGCTCGAACTCCCGGACCGCGAGATCGTGACCTGGCTGAAGTCGGACGCTTAACCGACTGCGCCACCCAGGCGCCCCTATTGTAATGTGTTTTAACAATGATATCTTCGCCTACCAGAATCTAACTTTTTTTTATTTTTGAGAGAGAGACAGAGTGTGAGTGGGGGAGAGGCAGAGAGAGGGAGACACAGAATCTGAATCCAGGCTGAGCTGTCAGCACAGACCCTGATGAGGGGCTCAAACCCACAAACCATGAGATCATGACCTGAGCCAAAGTCAGACACTCAACTGACTGAGCCACCCAGTCACCCCTATCAGAATCTAATTTAGCATCGGGACACCTGGCTGGCTCAGTCGGAAGAGCATAGGACTCTTGATCCTGGGGTTGTGAGTTTGAGACCCATGTTGGGCATAGAGATTACTAAAAAAATAAACTTAAAAAAAAAAAAAAAGAATCTAGCATAACATTTCTGTTTTTTCAGCTTTTTCCTCCCCAAAGACCTGATCACCTGTTTTTATTTGTTTTTTTAATGTTTGAGAGAGCAAGCGAGCAAGTGAGCCCACACATGCGTGTTGGGGTGGGGGGAGGGAGGCAGAGAGAGAGGGAGACAGATAATTCAACTCAAACTCACAAATGTGACATCATGACCTGAGCCGAAGTCGGACACTTAACTGAGCCACCCAAGCACCCCTGCCACTGTGCTCGAGGTTTCTAGACAACCCAAATTCTAGACCCAAAAGGCTACTTTAGAGTCTATTTCTGAACTTTCTGTTCTGCTCTATTTTGAATCTGCCTTTTTGTTTTCATATTTAACAACTATTACTAATGAAAAATTACTTGGTAAGAGTCAGAGAGCAGGTTTTCAAGTCAGAAGCAACAACCAGACCTTTAGGCTTTTAGGAAGTTAACTCTGCAAGAGCTAAAAGGATACAGTAAAGTAGAGCAAAAAATAGTAATAGTCCTAACTAGCAACAGTCCACGGACGGTCCAGGGAAGGGTGCTGGGAAGTGAGGGCAACTGAAAGGGAGAGGAAAATCCTCAACTTGAAGAGCCTGATGGTTAGTGAGAAAGCAAATGAAACTCCTCAGTGGCAATTTTCAAACCTCATCATCATCTGGGGAAGGTTAAAAATAAATAAATAAAAGTAATGGGAGATGGACTGGGAGGCTGAAGTTGTATCCTCTGGAACCTGTATTTTTCAAACATTCCTGGGTGACTCTAATGAACATCCAGGTGGGGAACTACTGTCTTGTCCATCCAGTGATTCCAGAGGGTCTCCGTGCACTACAGCCTAAGACTAAACTTAGCATCCAATGCTTAACCGTGGTGGCTAGTTACCAGGAAAAGGCTCAGATCAGTCAACAAGCAAGTGCCCCACTTTTTTGAGGGCCACCGCCCTTCACCTTGGCTCCCTCCCCAATTTCATGCAGCGTGTACTGTTTGCTGAAGCAGATAAGACTTCAGTTTCATTACCAGGAAAGCCAATGACCCTAGAATGAACCCAATAAATGAGGTGCTGACATATTTGAAAAATACTTGATCTTTGGAACCTGATCTATTCCTAGAGTCAAAAGACTCACCGTACCTCACACTAGTCTTTACTTCCTCGATTGGAAAAATGACAGAGGTGAGCTCTAATATATGAGATCGCCGAAGATTTGCCAGACGCTCGTAATGACTCCTTAAGTCGATGGTTTTTTTTTCTACCAGGTCACCCAGTTTGCGGTTGTGCCTCTGAATCTTCTCCTTTTTCTCTTGATGCCGCTGTGCTCGAGTATAAAGCTTCTGATTCTTTTCCTTGGTTTTAAGAAGGCCTTCGGAATCTAAAATAAATAAATCACATGCAACAATTATCACTACAAATAGTTCCTGGGCAGTGCAGAACCCACCACACAAGCCTAAGCGTCTTCCTGCAGTTTAACTGAAAGCAAAAGCTCATTCAGGTTAACTAGATAAAGCTAAATGGAAACTGAGAGTTCAGCTTAAGTAGATTTTACACATAAATCAATGTGGACCACCACTAAAAGGACTCTGGGTCTCCATCTGTAGTCATCATTTGCAAGAACCACTCAACAGCTACCAAGTTTAAGCTCAGACCAGGCAGTACCTGACTTATGGTAAGCACTGAAGAATAACCACATTGGGCAGAAAAGGTATCTAGTGCAAGTTTGAAAAACTTATTGGCCATCTGATTTTCCTGTCCAGCAAGCAGCTATTCTATGCCACATTTGAAGCTCCGCAGAGACAACAAAAGCCCAGCCACACAACCAAGAAAGGAGACAGATGCTCATCCTGTCTGATGTGTGTCCTTTTCACGGAGCTCCTTTAGGTTTGGGATTAAGACCTGCTAGAGTGTTAGGTTGTGACTAAACTTCTCTAAAGTGGCAAAAACAAGTTGTAAAATCTCAGAAAGACGCCTAGAAACAATGTAGGAGGTCAGACAAGTTCAAAATCAAGCTCATCATTTTCCCACAAAAGCCTCATCTTGATACCTAGGTTCTCTACTTAATGATTACACTTGACCCGCCCACTGCCCAAGTCAGTCCCCTGCTGGTCAATTCCATGAGCTGATCACTCCATGACAGTTCTTTAGATCTAGGGCTTTCTTTTCATTCCCACTGTTACAGTCTTATTAACTCTCACCCAAACCCCATCTCCAGCTTGGCTCCACTCCATGCTGTCACTGGCTCAGTCTTCTTCAACTGTAACCAGTGCCTGGCAGGTCTCCACTGCCAAACACAGACCGACCTCCCTGGACTTGAGGCCACCCCCACACCGGCACATACCCCACTGTTCCCTTCTGCACACCCTTCATTCAAGCCTCATTCAATTACTAGACACTCCAGACCTTTTCCACAAAGTGACACTATTTTTTAATTAGAGAGAGGGAGAGAGGGAGAGATCGCAAACAGGGGAGATGGGCAAAGGGTGAGAGACAGAGAGACAGGGAAACAGAGAGAGAGAGAGAGAGAGAGAGAGAGAGCGAGAGCGAGAGCGAGAGAAAGAATCCCAAACAGGCTCCACACTCAGTGCAGAGCCTGACACCGGGCTCAATCCTACAACCCTGGGGTCATGATCTGAGCCAAAATCAAGAGTTGGATGCTCAACCGAGCCACCCAGGCTCTCCAAAGTGGAACTATTTAAATGCACACATGCATGGATACAGAACCAGTCATCATTCCCTTTATGAGGTCTCACTCCTATCCTGTTCAGATCAATGTCTCTAGGAATGCTATTAGCTTCTATTCCTCAAATGTCCAAATTTTTCTCATTCATTGAGGCCCCCCTCCATAAATGCTCCACAGACCCTTGCTCTTCAGAGGCCTATGGCACTGTGGGTACGTCACCTATGGCACACGGCTTAGTTCCTTATACCAGATCCAACCAAAGCTTTGCTGTCCTCTGACTAAAATGTAAGCATCCAATATGTGTTTCACACGTCCTCTGACTGAGGCCCACTGAACCTAAGTATTTCACTGTAGCCATAAAGTTTCTTGCAGTTTTACTTCTCCTTAGGTGCACATTCTCTTTACCATTCTTGCTCAATGTGGATGTTCTAATGTTTAAGTCTTTCTGGTTCCATCACACTTATTTTCCAGCAAGCTCATTCATTTTCATGATCTCTACTGAGTTCTCTGCCAAGTGCTCAACTGAATGTTTGGCCATATGGTGGTCAGACGTTTTAAAAACAGTTTAGAACTTAATACCAAGATCCTCCACAGGTGGCAGGAAATCATCGGTCACCTAATCTGCACTAGTGCAGACTCAGCACTCAAGAGTTTCACTTGTCCTTCTCTCCATGCCATCTCCCCTAAACATAAAAGCACTTTGATGCTCTTTCTGTCATCTACTCTTGGTTGTTTGGATAAGGAAGTCTGTAGCACAGATCAACTCAACCTTCATTCAAGGTTCGTATATATGTATGTATATATATAAAATGTCTGTATTATTCTGTATCATGACACATAAAATCAAAAGATTCCAGAGAAATATTCATCAGGCTCTATAGTTTAGAACATATAACCTTTTCTGAATATTTGTGATATTTCAACAACAAAGCTAAAAAAAATATACTATCTACTGGGTAGCAAGCTCTTAATCTGTGAACTTGAGACCATGCATAGTTTCTGGAATCCATTAACTTCCTTAAAACTGTTTGCAAAATTTTCTGAGTCTCATCTGTGGTTCCCAACACTGGTAGGTTCAGCAGTACCACCCAGAGCAGGGCTACTCAAGAGTCGGCCTATGGATCTGGGCCCATCAGTAAACTTCTACCAGCCAGACAAGAGAAGTACAGAAATACAGAGTAAGTTTAGCCTACAGATACTGCCTATCTCACGTAGCAATATGCCAGTGCCATGATATCCAAGTGTCCAATCATGCTTCCAGTATTTTATTGTTTTATAAAAGTACTGGTGTCAGTTTATGACAGATTAGACACCACAGAGGAAAAAACTGGTCTTTTACTCCAGACAGTTTGTGAACCACTGACGCAGTCCCCACGCATGAGATTTCAATTTCTCACGCCCAGGGTGGGCCCTAGGGCTCTCTCTCGACCTCACAAGGGTCACCAGGTGACTCCGATGGCTTGCTAGGGAGAGAACCCACTGTTACAGGGTCCACTGCTTTTATTTAATGTTTTCCTTTTTAAAGCCCTTACTCCGACACGTGATGGAAAAATGTGACAGGCACATGTGGAAAAGTAAGACATGATCACAGTTAAAAGCGAAGACAGTCTAGCCAGAAAGCTTTGTTGCCTGTCAGCCCATGTTGAAGTTCTGAGTGTGACGTGCCACAGGGCTGAAAAGAATGGTAACTGGTATTCCTCTCCTCCCTCTTCACCCTCTCCTTCAACAGAATCCACACCAACCTCCTCATAATCCTTCTTGAGGGCCTCAGAAAACTCTCCTTCCTCCATGCCCTCACCCCTATACCAGTGAACAAAGGCATGCTGTGCCTACACCAGGCCAAACTCATGGTCCAGCTGAGCCCAGGCCTCCTGTTGCTCAGCATATGCACAGCTTGCTGTACTGTGGCCACGTCTCCATCAGGTACCACAGTAGGAGGCAGGCCCACTGCGTTTAGTACCAAATCTTCTCTGTGGCGATTTTGTTTTGGGGAGTTAGAATCTGTTAAAATCAGCTGATCAAAGTCTTAAACTCGCTCATTAGGGAAACGCACAAACTCAGTAACTCCAGCAATTTCAGGGGGCTCACAGATGCCTGGCGGCAAACCCCTGGTGTGAGCATCACGGAAGGCTGTGGAAAGAGGATGAACCAATGTTAAGTCACGAGTCTCTACACTGCTCCTGAACCAGGGCCTCTGGAGATGCATGTGGAGCTCAGTGGGTCACCGGCTGTCCACATGCTCAGCACCTCTTCACCAGGCTGCCTGCCATTCTAGCCTAGTAACCCTGTGAAACGCCACAGGAGCACCTTAGGACATTTTCAAAGGAAGCTTTTACTCTGTTACATACCACTATAAAATACTTGCTTCTGAACACAACAAGCAGACAAGAAAGGGATTCATGAGGTATGATGGTGACTCACTCTGAACTTTAAACACTGATTTTCAAAAATACATGTAATGTTTCTAAGGATACAAGATTTCTAAGAGGGCTCTCCAAAATTTTGACAACCATCTACGATAAAGTATGATATATGCAAATATAATGTAAGATTAATACAGATTAAAATGTGTATGAGACTCACTCATGGAGAAAAGCCAATATTCTGTGCTTCTGGAATGAACTAATAATTATAACTGAGTACCAAGCTTCCTGTTGGCAAAGGAAAATGTAAAATACATATTCCTTAATTTTTTTAACTGAGAGAAGTAGTGTATTCAAAGTAGTTTTATATATACATATACATGTATATATATAATATCTCTTTGAAAAAATATATAAATATATTTATTTATTTAAAATCCTTACAGAAATGTTTTACAAGAGGAGGAAGCCAAGCAGGAAACCTTTCCAGGTTGCTATTGCCTTCCCCCCTCCTCTCTCTCTCTCTCTAGCTTATTAATCCAACAAAATTCCACACTGGCACTTTATTAGGTCTAGAAGAAGAGGGGCAAATTACTTACTTATCTTCATTTCTTCATTTCCTTTACATATTGTTTGTTTTAGCTGTTCAATCCTCATCTTGCAGGACATTATTTTCCATCTCTTAAAAAAATATATATACAATAAATATCACAAATGTTGGTCTCTTATGATGAATATGATTATCTACCCAGGATCATTATTATTTTGAAGCATATCTTAGAAAACACAATGAAGAAAAGACCAATATAATTATACTTATTATAACTTTTGTAACTAACAATGGTGGATTACAAAACAGAACAAAATGTCATTCTGTAGGAAATTAAGACAAAGAAATTCACATAGTTTTTTTTTTAATTTAAATCCGAGTTAGTTAACATATAGTGTAATAATGATTTCAGGAATAGAATTTAGTGATTCATCACTTACATATGACACCCAGTGCTCATCCCAACTGCCCTCCTTAATGCTCATCGCCCATTTAGTAGTCCATGCCCCACACCACCCCAAGACCCCACCAGCAACCCTCAGTTTGTTCTCTGTATTTAAGAGTCTCTTACGGTTTGCCTCCCTCTCTCACATAGTTCTTTTATGTGTTAATGAGGACAGAGAAAAATGGTGAAGGATATTCTCAGGATATTCTCTTAACCTGCTCAGTCCAATATATAGCTAGTGATCCCATGTGGCTATTTAAAAGTAATTTGGAATTACATAAAATAAAATTCAGTTCCTACTCAACACCACCCACATGTCAAATGTTCAACACCACATGTGGCTACCATATTGGTGAGTATAGATACAGACAGACCACAGAAGATTCCACTACTACACTGCTTGAAACTCTTTATGCTATTCCCTGAGGAGACCATTAACATCACTGTATTATATCACTAATACAATAAGAAACTATTACTTGCAAAATAATAAAAAACTCAATAAAAACAGAAGTTTTTTTCCCCTAAGGTGAATAAAAGATCAGTAAAAATGCAACCTGGTAGTCAGTTAAAAAAATATGATTATCTGTTCTGTAAACGTGGATAATTCCAAGCTTAAAACAGCATTCAAATGTTTATGGTGTTTAACACTGGTCTTAATCCTGATGGTATAAGAGGTAGAGCAGACTGCAGAGATAGTCCAGCTGGCGAAGTGCTAACCTCTCTGCTGGACAGACATTTGAAAACAGACTCATGGGGACTGATGGATGGATTGAGAGATGAAATAGCAATGAGATGTCCTCACTTTTATAGGGTATTAGTCTTTAAGAACCAGTACTGAAGTTTTTGATAGAAAAACTAGAAAACAGTACAGGGAATTTAGAAACATGGAAATGGGATTCTTTATAAATAGCCTTTAACGATCTTTTTCTATACGACATACTTTGTTTCTATAACAGAGCATAAGAATTCACTTATATCACATATATTATTCAAGTTATTGAAAAATTATGAGTGGTGCTTATTGTGAAAAAAAGTAAACATCACAGAAGAGAAAAAATAAAATGATCGTTAGCTTGACTCCTTCCCATTCTTCAAGGGTAATCTCAAAGTTTAATACGTATCTTTTCAGATTTTTTTTAGAGTATATTTGTATTTAAAACACATACACAGATGGAATCATACTTTACTCTAGCCTTTTTGTTTGCTCTTTCATTAAAGAATTTATCCTGGACATCATTCCGTATCAACACATATGGATTGATCACATTCTTTTTTAACAACTACACGGTATCCATTATTTATCTTATCCTGTCTGATGAGCATTTAAGTTATTTATGGATTACTACCCATGCAGTAGTCAATCAGCTTCTCTATCCATTAATCCCTGTATTCACGCATTTGTTTTAGGAGGAAAATTGCTAAATACCACATGTGTAATAAAAAACAAAAAACAAAAACAAAACCCAAACCACCAACTTATCCTCCAAACAAATATGTCAATGTATATATTCTCACCAACACTGAGTAAAAGTGTTATTAATCAAACTCCCTATTTTCATATGTTGTACTCATTTTGTCCCAGTTTATGTTCATTTTTCTCTGGGTCTCCAACACACAGAACTTTTAAACTTTTATGTAGTCTGTCAAAATGTTTTCCTTTATGGCTTATAAAGGCCTGCTTATCTGCAGAGTACATAAATACTCTCCCATATTTTCTTTTAATATTTTTAGGAGTTTACTTTTCACACTTAATCAGCAATCCATGTAGGGAGTGTATATTTACAATGAGTAAGTTTTTTTCAAAAAGGACAGTTTATGGTTCTTGTATTCCTATGTCAATACCAGACTTGATACTTATCCTTTATAATGGCTCTAAAATTAACTGCCAATATTCGGTGTTTGGTATCTAGATAAAATATGTGAGGGCCCACACTACAAATATATTCAAATAGAAAACTGCCAAAAATGATCAAAATAAATTTAAATTCAAAATGAATTTTTAAGCACTACCAACTTAAAAGCATGTAACCTCACATAGAAAGAGTATTCTTTAAATACTTCTTACAGCTTACCAACTGATCTGTTATCCATTTTCCTTCCATAGCTTTTAACACCCTGTACAGAGAAAAGACAATAATAAATTTTGTAAAGTTCCAAAATGTAAAATCAATGTGTTTTTAAAGTAACTTCTTCAAAATGGCTGGAAATACCAAAGTGGAACTTGGGCATTTAAAAATGTTTTCCAAATTCCCCATTCTCTAATTTTTTTTGTCACCTCCTTCATTCTGTGCTTGAAAAAAAATTTTTTTTTTCAGTTTATTTATTTTGAGAGAGACAGAGAGAGTACAACTGGGGGAGGGGCAGAGAAAGAGGGAGAATCTCAAGCAGGCTCCAAGCTGTTAGCGCAGAGCCCATGTGGAGCTTGAACTCATGAAACTGTAAGATCATAACTGGAGCTGAAATCAAGAGTTCGGATGCTTAACTGACTGAGCCACCCAGGTGCCTCACTTTTTACACTTTTAATACTGCCCAGAACGTTTCTGTAAACATTCATAGTAAATTTCCATAACAACCAGAGCCTCTGTCCTCAGTCATAATCAATCATTTCCATCAGTCATAATTATTAATAACAGTTGCAAGAGTATTCATGATATAAAATGTGGATGTTCAGTTTCTAAAGAAACGGCACAACCTGACATCTGTACAAATCTGTTCTGTGGGGTGAAAGGTTCTATGGAAGAAACAGAAGTTCCTGTGATTAAGTTAGAGAAATGACTTAAATAAATCTAAGCAGGTTTCTGTCAGGTGGGGAGTCTCAGAAGATTTAATCTGCTTACAAATGTGTTCATCAGACCTGGGGTGCATCTGGAGGAAAGCGACTG
Organism: Prionailurus bengalensis; assembly: GCF_016509475.1. Taxonomy (NCBI): domain Eukaryota; kingdom Metazoa; phylum Chordata; class Mammalia; order Carnivora; family Felidae; genus Prionailurus; species Prionailurus bengalensis. The sequence goes on from NC_057355.1 coordinate 103,380,346, forward strand.
GGTCAGTTTGGGACAGAAGATTCTACAAGACGATTCTCAAATCCAGAGAGTAGGAGATTCATCAGGGGTGCATGTTAATAACTCAGATTCCAGCGCCTTCCCCCACTCCACACCCAGTGAGTCAGAGTATCTGAGGATAGGATTCCAAGAATCTGCATTTTTAAGGTAGTAACATTAGCTAATGCATGTAGATGATATGCAGACCACAATTTGCAAAAACGGTGATCCTGAAGAAGAAAGATAAATGGAAGGGGTGATGCCCTATAGGACACTTATTTGCCTACTGTTCTGGACCCATTTGCCCCACATCAATTATTAGGGCCAGGGATTTGATTCATCCGTCTAGTCACTGAGTGCCTGCTGTGTACCAGGCACTGGGTCTGATCCCAATATTTTCTAGGAACTTGATAATCTCTCCTATTTTGCTTCTTCCATTTGCACTGCTCTTCCATACTTTGAAATTGTATCCTTACTTCAGCAAGTGAGCAATCCATATATCTGCATACCACAGCACTGAATTAAACCACAGGGTGACAAGAGAACCTCCACACATGGAAAAACAAAAGGGAAACTCACTCTTTTTGAAATTCTTCTTGCTTGCTCTTAAGTTGGTTTAACCTTTCTTTCTTGTCTATAAACCTGTAAGAAAAAAATGTATTGTCTTATTTAAAATGTTCATTCTTTAAATTTTTATTTTATTTTTATTTTTTATTTTAGAGACAGAGAGCTCACGCACAGGGGAGGGAGGGGGGAGAGAGAGGGAGAGAGAGGGAGAAGGAGAGAGAGAGAGAGAGAGGGAGGGAGGGGGAGGGAGGGAGAGAAAGAGAAAGAGAGAGAGAGAGAGAGAGAGAGAGAGAGAGAATATCCAGAGTAGGCTCCAAGCTCAGTGCAGAGATGGACACAGGGCTTGGTCTCATGACCCTGGGGATCATGACCTGAGCTGAAATCAAGAGTTGGATGTTCAACCAAGTGAGCCACCAAGGCACCCCTTAAATATTCATTCTTTTCAGTTCAGTGAGATTTTGCAAACCCCTGAGAGCCAATCATTTCTGCAGAGTCATTTGGAGATGTCACAGTCCTGAAAGTAAGTACACATCTTCTCAGTCGGGTGCACACACAGCTGCTTATGCCATTTGCTCATTTCCAAACTAAGTTCAAATTCTCAGCTTTAAAATTCTTTCATGGGAAGGGCACCTGAGTGGCTCAGTCAGTTAAGCATCCAACTTGGGCTCAGGTCATGATTTCGAGGTTCTTGAGTTCGAGCCCCATATTGGGCTTGGGATTCTCTCTCTCTCTGCCCCTCTCCCACTTGTGCATGCAAAATAAATAAGTCAACCTTAAAAATAAAGATAAATAGGGGTGCCTGGGTGGCTCAGTTGGTTAAGCGTCTGACTTTGGCTCAGGTCATGATCTCATGGTTGGTGGGTTCAAGCCCTGCATCGGGCTCTGTGCTGACAGCTTCAGATTCTATGTCTCCCTCTGCTCCTCCCCCACTTGTGCTCTCTCAAAAGATAAATAAATGTTAAAAAAAAAGGTTTTTTTAATAAAGATAAATAAAATTCTTTCATGGGTTTAGGGGTGCCTGGCTGGCTCAGTCAGTAAAATTCTTTCACGGGTTTATAAAATATGTCCAGAAGCCCCACCCCAAAGGTTAAATTATCTTCTAAAACAGGCACATCAGAGCACTACAGTGAATGTGAATTCAAGGAAACTAAGGCTTCTAATATAAACATGATTTTAATTATTTAGCTTAATTCAATCCTGCTCTCACCTATAAATTGGTTCCTTATAATTTTTAAAGTGTAACGTTTTTTCCTTACTAATTTTATTGCCAGTCATTATGGGCTAACAAGTTACTTAGAACAAGTTATCAAAAGGAAGGGATATCACACTGCAGTTCATTTTCTCTGTCAGTCTTCCACCCTTATCCTTATCATTTTCTTCCTGCTCCCTTATTTGGAGTTTAGCTTGCTCCCCCTCTTTTTTCTTTTCTTTTCTTTGCAGTTTAAGGTAGAAACTTAGATCAATTTAAATCAATTTTAAGCCTCTCTTTTTAATATGACCATATAAAGTCATATTTAGTTAAACCCCCAAAGTTAAAGTATTTTTTAAAGTTTTTAAATTTACTTATTTTGAGAGGGGGAGGGAGGGAAGGAAAGGGAGGGAGAGGGAGAGGAAGAGAGGGAGAGGGGGAGGGGGAGGGGGAGGGGGAGGGAGAGAAAATGAATCCCAAGCAGGCTCTGCACTGTCAGCATGGAGCCCAATGTGGGTCTCGAACTCATGAACCATGATAACATGCATGACCTGAGCTGAAACCAAGAGTTGGATGCTTAACCAACTGAATCACCCAGGCACCCTAACCCCCAAATTATTGATAGGGTATATTTTCATCATCATTTAGTTTGGAATTGCTAATTTTCCATAAATTCCCTCCTTGACCTGTAAGTTATTTAGAAGTATATTGCTTAATTTCCAGATATGTGAGCTTTTCTAGGTAACTTATTGTTTTCTGTGTTTTTGATGTGGTCACAGAATATACTCTATAAGATTTCAATCTTTTGATTTGAGAGGGTCTTATGGCCTTGTATCTGGTATGCCCTGGTGTAAAGTTCCCTGTGCACCTGAAAGAATATGTATCTATAGCTGTTGGATACAGTGTTCTATAAAGGTCAACCAGCTGAAGGTGACTAACAGTGTCATTCAGATCTTCTAGATCTGTGCTATTCACTAAGGTAGTCACCAGTCACATGTGCTACAGAAAAGCTAAAATGTGCCTTGCTGCATTATAAGGATCTGGGTTAAAAAAAAAAAAAAATCATAGGACTAACATCACACAACCGATTTTTAAACAAGTTAACAGTGGCTATTTTCAAAGAAAAAAAAAAAAACAATGATAATGCTATATGCTATAGTAAGTAACATAGTATGGAGTCCAAGATTAGGCTTTTGGCTGTCTCCCAAATTCCTAGCCTAAATGAAAACAACAGAATAGTAACAGCCCCAGAAATCTCTTTCCTTAAAATCATCCAGGTTAAAAGGAGTCTGAAATATCATTTCTACTTCAAAATGGAAGGGATTGATACACAAATGGATAAAGACAATGTGGTAAATATACATGATGAAGTATTATTCCCCTGTAAAAAAAGAGTAAGACCTTGCCATTTGGGACAACATGGATAGACCTAGAGGGAATTATGCTAAGTGAAAAAAGTCAGACACAGAAAGACAAATACCGTATGATTTCACTTATATGGAGAATCTAGAAAACAAAACAGACAAGAAAATACTTAAATACTGATTACTAACTGGTGGTTGCCATAGGGGAGGTGGGTCGGGGTGGAGGGGAAAAATAAAGGGGATTAAGAGGGACAAACTTCCCATTATGAAATAAATAAGTCATGGAGATGAAAAGTACATAGTCAATGATGTAATAACATTGTATGGTGTGACAGATGGTGACTACACTTACAGCGATGAGCACTGAGTAATGAATAGAAGTGTCAAATCAGTATGTTGTACACCTGAAACTAATACAACATTGCATGTTAATTATACTTCAATTTTAAAAAGAGAAAAAGAAGGGATAAAAAATTCTAATTATGACCCTACCATTTAATAGTCACTGAAAATGTAAAATGTATGTTAAGAGAGCAAATCAAGTAATTTTATACATTTGTATGACTAAATTAAAATAAAAAAAATTCAGTTCTTCAGTTGTACTAACCATATTTCAATAGCCACATACAGCTGCTGGCTAGACTACTTGACGGGAAAGATACAAAACATCATCGCAGAAAGTTGTACCAAGAGCACTGCAATGGCGAGTAAGGTAGTAGTTACTACTAGACTTGAAACAGTACTAGAACACTCCAAAACCAGTATGGAATCTAGACAAACCCATAGATTCACCAGTTAATTTATCAGGCATCTAGTCTGTGTCTGCAACTTACAGCAAAGCATCTTCCAGAATATAAAGAAATCTAATTACATAGATTACTGTGTATTCTTGGACACATTATTGACATATGCTTCCATTTCCATGTATCAAAAATGAGAAACTAATGGTATTTACTTCTACCTCACTGAGGCTACGTGGTGATTCATGTCCTAATAACCTGAAGATGACAAATTTACAAGACTCATCAGACCAGGCAAACAAATGACTGACATGGAGGATGAAATCTCGCTTTTAGAGACTATAAAAGTTCTTCTTTCAGATCTGTTGTACAAATGCCACTTGGCACTAAAACAAATTGGGAAGACAAACAACCGTGCCCAGCCTTATACTGAGCTGGTTCTCTTGGGCTTTGTTAAAAACAAACTTAAAATGTAAATATGCAGTTGCCAGCAGGAATAATAAACAAAAGATAACAACAATTCCTACCGTATCAAACACTTCTGAGTCATGTTATTCTTCAGGAAGGAAATTAAAAATAGGTGGTGTTAACAAAGCTAAACAGTGGAGTGGATGAGATCAAGGAATGTGGCCAGGTCAGCATTTCAACTGCTCATCTGCACACTCATCCGTTCTCTGCATTCTCCATCACACCACTGATGGAAAGATAAAAAAAATCCACTCCACAATTTTGTGCTCTCTCAATCTGGTTTCCAAGAGGTAGAAAGATTCATACAATCATCACACTCAACTAGATTTAAGGATACATGTTTTACCAAAGAAGGGGGGAAGAAGGAAATGTTTTATGTACTGCCTTTCAAGGAGGGCTGATCACGTAAAATATCTGGTCTTTTTCCAGGTCAGAACATACACACTAATTTCAATCTTTAACAAACACACAGAATCTCACTGAGTGGACATCCTATCGTTTATTCATATGAACTCCTACTCATGAACATGGGCATCATTTCAGAATTTTCACTCTTTATCAGTAATGTTATAAGTGAATATCCTAGTGCACAAATCTTTAAAAGCTTTTATTTCTCAGAAATTCCTATAAATAAAATAAACTGCTGGGTCAAATACTTACATGCTAAATTCTGGCAGTTGGCTTTAAATTTCCTCGCAATCATTTCATATAATTTACAACCCCACCAACAGGGAGTAACAGAACCTGTTTTAACTCACTCTCTCCAAAGACTGCACATTTCTTTTTACTCTTTACTAAATTAATCAGCCTCCTACCCCTTCCCCCAAAGATAGTTCATAATTCATTTATTTGTCTTTCTTTATTTCACTATTAGAAATGTTGGAATGCCTTTTCCTTATTGACTACTTACTTCTCTTTTATTGTTCCCCTATGTCTTTTGTTCATTTTTCTAATAGCTTTTTTAAGGGCTATGAGGGAAATTAGCCATTTTTCTTTCCAACATCATGACATTATTTTTTCTCAATTTGCTTTCTGCCTACTTATGTTTCTGCTTTAGAGAACTTTCCAAACTTTTACACAGATACATTTAGCAATTATTTTGATGTCGAATGACTCTAGTTTTGTGTTGTTTTCTGAAAGGAGTCTGCCAGTGAACCTGTACCATGCACCAGGGCTTTTACAACACTATTTGTTATATTTTCTCTCCCAATTTAAAAATACCTTGTATATTATTTACCAGTTCCTCCAAAACTTAAGAGTTGTTTTTTTCCCTAAAAAAGCACTTCCTTAAATGGACTTCGTCTCCTAAATTCTTCCATACTTTTGCAACGATGATCTTTTTCCCCCATTAACAAAGTACTCCCTTAAACTGACTTTCAAACAGTCCCCCTGCAACAGAGAGTGATGAGAATTAGGAGCCCGTGGTCACACAGCACCCGGGTGGTACCAGAGTTGGCACATGGCCCAGTTTGGGGCATTACGCCTGTCTGGGCTAACCTGGGGATGGGTTAGAGCCGGCCCTGCGAAGGGAAGGAAGGCATTAAAAGCAAAGGAAATGTTGCTGTTTCACAAGGCAAAGAGCTACTTTATCCGCACCAACACATCTCAACACAGCAGGTAGGATAACAGGGTTAGGAGTGTGCTGCTGCTGAGGCATCAGTCAAGAGTGTGAGCCCCGTCACTCCACGCTGTTCCAGGGCCACAGACCATCATGGGCGACTGAGTGGATCTATTCACAGGCTGGACTATTCACACAAACCTGCTTCATACCACGAGAAAACAGCACCAGGGCATGTACTCTATCAGGGATCCATATTATTAATTCTATTAATTCTAGGTGATAACATCCTCATAACACCCATAACTTAGAGTACTATGTCCTAAGCATATCCTTTCCTACAATAACTCTAATCCCTCCATCTGCCTGCCCAGTGCTTACCCTCATCCTAGAGATCTTTGTGCCTAAGAATATGGCAACAGAAAAGTCTGAGAAATACTAATGAATTTTGAGAAAGGCAAATAATAATAACCTTTCAAATATGGAGTTGAGAGACTTAAAAAATATTAAACCCTTTGAACCAGCTAGTGCAGTTCAAAGAAATAGAGATGAGATGAATATTTATGTTTGAAGGTACCAATCACAAAATCAGTCATAACAGCAAAAATTGGACACAATGTTAATGTTCAATAGGAGAATGATTTATTAAATGATACTATACTGCCATGCAGGACGTTGTAACATTTTTGAGGACAAGACATGAGCATGTGTTTTAGGAGATGTTGGGGGCGGGGGGGGGGGGAATGCACAACACACTATGTACACATGTTATGATTCCAAATGAAAAAACGTATTAAGCACGCACGTGTGTGCACGCATGCACACACACACACACAAGGCTGGAAGGAGATACAACAAATTATTAACAGAGATGTGGGAATACAGATAAAGTCTTTCCTTCTTTAGGTATTTCTGTACTTTATAAGTTTTCTACAATAATCACATGTACATCTATAATCAGAAAAAAAAAGATGCTAATCGAAATTTCTCATGCTCCTTCTTAGAGGATCACATACACCATAAAAATATATACATAATCCCCTAAAAGTACCTAAATTCTTAGGTCTCCTGAGACAGATTATAGTCCTTGGGTTCCTTAAATCTAAAAGGGAAAATGAGCATGAATAGCTTTTAGGTCACTGGTGGGGAAGACTCCCTATCTCTGATTTGGACATTAGGTTTGTTACAAGAATTAATAATTTCTGGCTCTAGAAATAAGGCAGTGAGGCTTCCCAGGCAAAAGTGAGAGAGCACAGCCTGTGCCTGGGAAAGAGAACACAGCAATCTCCCTTATACAAGTAGAGATTGTTGAAGAACTAAATACTTCTTCAATTAAAATACTAACCAGTAAGAATTACTAGTCACCAAATTTTTTTCCTTAAATTCTTTAGGCATACAAGGGTATGATGTTTACTGACAAATGTAATATGAAAAAACAAAACAAAACAAAACAAGATGTGGTCCAGATCAGGACGGTTCTTTTATGTTAGAATATGAGAAAATACAGTAAAAATATACTCCGCTAGGGGGAATGAAGGCTAAGTCATTAAAAGAAAATAGAAACGAAACCACTGTTTAGTTTCCTCACTTGTAAAATGGGAATAAAGCTTACCCTACTTGGTTGCAAGGGTTAAATAAGATAAATGCGAACATAAGGTACAACTTATTAGCATGTAATGCATGTTAGTTTCCCTTTTCTTCACTGCAATGAGTGATTTTGTACTTAATCTTACTAATGTATTAAAATAAACTACATATATAAAAATATAGTTCAGATCTGGAAGTGAGTTTAAGAACTAGCATAGCCCAGGAGTAAGATACAAATACTCTGAATTGCCTCATGTTGAAAATAGGTTAATAACTCATGGGTCTGCGATAGGGAACAAACGAGATTATGTGAAAGCCTTTTATAAATTCTAAAAGGCATAACGAAAGAGCAGCCATTGACACTGACAGAAAACAGAAGTTGTATTTTCTCAGCAGACCCACAGACGTTGGCACAAATACAATTAATAAGCTGCATGGGATGGGAGTTGAGACCCTTTCTGAAGGACATAAACAGCAGTAAGGTTGATAAACTCTTATCTAAAGATGGAGTGTTTAGCCACCCGTAGAGCTTTTGTTCTGCTAAGAAGGTATACAAACGTGGGTGCAGAAATGAATTCTCAAGACAGCAGATTCTTTTTTTTTTAAGTTTATTTATTTTTTTAGAGGGAGAGAGCGTGCATGCACGTGTAAATGAGGGAGGAGCAGAGAGAGAGGAGAAAGAGAATCCCAAGCAGGCTCCATGCTGCCAGTGCAGAGCCCAACATGGGTTTCAATTTCACAACCATGAGATCATGACCTGAGAGAAACCAAGAGTCGGACACTTAACTGACTGAGCCACCCAGGTGCCCCCTTCGAGACAGATTTTTTTTAATGTTTATTTTTGAGAGAACACAAGTAGGGGAGGGGCAGAGAGAGGGGGACAGAGGATCCAAAGCAGGCTTTGCACTGACAAGAGAGAGCCCAATGCAGGGCTCAAACTCACAAACCGTGAGATCATGACCTGAGCTGAAGTCGGATGCTCAACCAACTGAGCCACCTACGTGTCCCAAGACAGTACATTCTTATAGGCTACAATGAGTGACAACCAAAAAGATCCTGGAGAGAGAACAGAAATATCTAAAGAATAATTTTTTTGATGTTGGGTGTGTCTTCCCCCTTGAAATTTTCAGTAACATCTAGGATTTTCTGCTCATCTTTTATCCCACCACTCTTTTTAGCACCCCTATTTGTTTCCTGGTAAAAGCATAACATATATTCTTAAAACTCATCAGTGACCACAATGCCACATCATTCCTGAAAACCTACTTATAAAAGCAATAGCTGGGGCGCCTGGGTGGTGCAGTCGGTTAAGCGACCGACTTCAGCCAGGTCACAATCTCACGGCCCGTGAGTTCGAGCCCCGCATCGGGCTCTGGGCTGATGGCTCAGAGCCTGGAGCCTGTTTCCAATTCTGTGTCTCCCTCTCTCTCTGCCCCTCCCCCGTTCATGCTCTGTCTCTCTCTGTCCCCAAAATAAATAAACGTTGAAAAAAAAATTAAAAAAAAAGCAATAGCCATATGCTTATAAATGTCTTTTTTGATCCAAGTTAAGGTAACTGGTTCCTAAACCTACAGGCAGATTTTCTGGAGTGCTGTTGTCTGTTGTACTCAGATTATGTTTCCCGTCCCATTCCTACACCTATCATAACCTGGTAACCAATTTCTTTCCAGTCTTGAGTGGAAAGATTATTTAACTTGTCAGTTATCTATTGGGTAACAGTATTATGTTTGCCGTCAAATAATGTACACCAGAAAATTATGTTCCCATAAAAAGCCCCATAATTTAAAAATGTTCACCAGTACAAGATCCAAAGAAGATTGTGTTGAGAGTACTGCTTAATATCATTCCTCTTTCATCTCTTAAAGAAGCACACAAGCTGGGACGCCTGGGTGGCTCAGTTGGTGAAGCATCCGACTCTTGATTTTGGCTCAGGTCATGATCTCACAGTTTGTGGGACTGAACCCTGTGTCAAGATCTGTGCTGACAGTACAGAGCCTGCTCGGATTCTCTCTCTCTCTCTCTCTCTCTCTGCCCCTCCCTCCCTCACTCTCTCTTTCAGAATAAACTTAAAACAAACAAACAAAAAAAGCAGCGCACAAGCTAAAAGGCAGATGAAAATCAGAGAAAAAAGTGGATATTGTTTTAGGAATGGGACCAAGGTGGGGGGTGAGGAAAGGATAGCATTGGTGAGGATACCAAGATTTTAAGTCTTCCCACTGAACATTAACAGAAAAAGAATCATTCAGATATTTTTCAATCAATCTACCCGCCAAACTCATTTAGTCCACAGAGTTATACAAAGACACGTTCCCTTCTTAGGAGTCAAAGGAACTAATTGTGGTGAGGTAGATTGTTCATTAATATCTAATTTTCTTTGAACTGCACAATTAAAACCTTTACAATTAGCTAGTCTATTAACAAAAACTGAAAAAACACATTTACAAGAATTTTGATATGCATTGTAATGTTCAAGATCTACGTACGCACAGCTAATTTGGCTAATTTGCTGAAAAGAATCAGAGGTTAAACAAGTGTTTTTAAACTGTGCTGTAAGTGTCCATATTTTATTTCCAAGTGTTTTCCCACAGTTAGTGAGGGGCTTTTCATAAAGTAAAGGGGAAAAAAGTCTGAAGGCAAAGAAGACAAAAATGTTTTATAATACTGAAGACAGTGAAATATCTCACAATCAAGCTATGACCTGCACAATTGAAGGCTTGTTAGTAGTAAGTGTAAATCCTTGAGAGCAAGAGACCTTTCTCCTCTGTAACTTGGCAGGATGTTTTATGGAGACAGCTGTATCCATTAAGAGCTCATTAAGAATGATTTGACTATTAGGACAGTGGTCCTGGGTCTTAAAAGATTCTTACATCGTACTAGATACAGGGCACTGTTCTGGGAACAAAGGAAAACAAAACAAAACAAAACAGTCCACTTGTTAAGGAACGCACAGTTGGGAAAAGGGAGAGATGGTGGGAGAAGCGAAGCTAGTTAGGCAGACCACTGTGGCAGTCCTGTTATCACTGAGCCCTAAAATGCCGTTTTTTATTTAAAAAAAAAAAAAATGCCTTTTTTATCTCTAAATTTTGAATGGTTCTGGTATTTCTGCTTAGTCAGAAAAAGAAACCCACTATTACACACTCCTCTTCTGAAAACTCACTTTAATTTTCAGATTTAGCAAAAAATTTCTATCTCCATTTTTAAATTTTTTTTTCAACATTTGTTTATTTTTGGGACAGAGAGAGACAGAGCATGAATGGGGGAGGGGCAGAGAGAGAGGGAGACACAGAATCAGAAACAGGCTCCAGGCTCTGAGCCATCAGCCCAGAGCCTGACGCAGGGCTCGAACTCACGGGCCGTGAGATCGTGACCTGGCTGAAGTCGGACGCTTAACCGACTGCGCCACCCAGGCGCCCCATCTATCTCCATTTTTAAAGTGGTATTACCTTTACCATTCTCTGAACAGTATGCCTACTATGTACTACCCACTGCTGCTGCACAAAGCACTGGTGATCCGACTGAACAAAACCAGAATTCATGCCTTCGTGGAACTACATTCTGGATGGAGATATCTTCCTCAAATAAACAACATTTTGTATCATGCTCAGCACCATGAAAGAACTGCATATTGCAACAGAAAAGAATGGGGAGAGACGGAAGTGCAAAACTACCTTAGTAAAGGACAGGGAAGGCCTTGCTGAGGAAGTGACGTTTTTAAGTAGGGACATGAAAGACAAAGTGCCAATCAAGAGAAAAAGTGTTCAGGCACAAGGAGCAGTAAGGGAAAAGGCCCAGTGGTGGAAAAAGTTTCATGTCTTTGAGGATTTGAGAGAAGGTCCCTGACTATGGAGAAGTATGAAGGAGCACGGCAGAAGTTTCTTTCCTGAGTGCTTAATATATGCTAGACATCACGCTAAGTACTTTAATGCACGCCCTTACATGAGCACTACCAAACCTATGAAGTTAGGGTCCCCTCCCCCTTTTCAAAATGAAATAAACAAGCATAGGAGATATTAAGAAACTTGTTCAAAATCACACAGCAAGTGGTAGAGTGTGGATTCAATTCAATGAAGCATGAATCCAAAGCCCACACTTTAACTCAAACTTACAGCCAAAGTTAGAAGATAAACAGTAGACAAATCAAGTGGAGCTTCAAATGCCACATTAAGGAGCTGAAATTTTATTTTAAATGCAGTGGAAAGCCACTGAGAAGTTTAAACAAAACTGTGACATTATCTGATTTACATTTCTTCTGTGGCTGCTGTGTGGAGGAGTTGTATGTGTAAACGAAAGGAAATCAATAAGCAGTTGGGAGAGAAATGATGGCTGTCTGGACTAGAAGTAAACCAATTCAGGATCTATCTTGGAGCAGATAAAATTAGCCTTGCAATGATTTGGATACATGGAATAAGAAAAAAGGGAAAGTCTCAACTCCTAAGCTTCTGGATTTAGTAACAAATGGATCATGATGGATAATCATGAAATGGTTTAGGATCAGACTAAGTTTAGGAAAAAGGGACAGTCATTCAATCATTTGACAAATCTTTATTAAGCTTCTATTATGTGAAGCAGACTACAAAACTGGTAAAGTTTCATCTTCACAGAGCTTCCATCACTGGGGTGGGAGTGGGGGGAAGGCAGACAAATTAATATATAAACCATAAGATAGTGCTAAGTGCTAAAGAAAACAACAAAGCAGGTTAAGTGGAAAAAGAGGTCACTATTTTAATTAAATGGTTAGAGGTTCTCCAATGTATGAGCAGAGCCCTAAAGGAAACAAAGGAAGCAGGCTGAAGATTTCTTGGAGAAAAGAGTTCCTGACAGTTTGAGTAAGACTGCAATAGCTCCGAGACAGGAGTGTTCTTGGTATGTTTGAGGACTGGCAATGTCAGGGTGGTATAGCAGATGAGGTAAGTCAAATATAGGAGATCAGAGAAGAAGAGACAGCATGGAACTTTTGTTAAGGACTTTGCCTTTTTTCTTTTTTTTAATACTTTGGGTAAAACAGGAAACCCTTCCAAGATTGAAGATTTGAAGAATGGAAGAGAAATGTTACTCCAGCTGCAATACGTAGGAAATTACACTATGAGGGAGCAAGGGTGGAAGCAGAAACTCAAGAGTCAATAATCCTCTGGCAGATCAGACCAGGAGCTAGTGAAAGGGTCAGTTTTAGACAGGTTTTTAAGAACAAATAGGATTTGTTGATGGGATTAGATATGGTGGCTTTGAGAGAAGTCAAGAAAGGCTGGCAGGGTTTTTTGACCTGTATCAAAAAAGAATGAGATGACCATTTACTGGGTTAGGATGAGCATGGGAGGAAGAACAGATTTATCATGGAAAACCATGAGTTCAGTCTGCCATATTAAGATGGAGATACTTATTACAAATTTAGAGACAGATGTTGAGTAGGCAGCTCTTTACTGGATTTCAGAGAGGTCTGGATTGGAGACACAAGTCTGGCAGTCTTTAGCATTCATGAGAATGTATCTGGGAAAAAGTACAGACAGAGAAGAGAGTCCAGAACTGAAGCCTTGATAAACTCCATCAGTTAGACATTTCCGTCGCATGCCTAGTAGTCTTATAAGAAAGCAACTGATTTCATTTTTAAAGCTATCACTTATTACACCAGCAGTTTCTAAAGTCATCAAGTGCATCAATGAGACACAGCAATGAACTAAAAAGATACACAAATCTCAAAAGAGAAACTCCATTTATGATCAGAGAAATACTAGGAACTCAAAATATTTCCAAATATAGAGGTGGTACAATCCAGTGGTTAGGTGCACAATATATGGGTTCATGCTGCCTGGATTTTAATTCTGATTCTTATGCTCATTATCTGTGTGACCAAGACAAGGCACTTACTGTGCAGCTTCCTCAAGAGTAAGTTGGAGGTAATAACATATTGGGCTGTTGCAAATGAATTAATACCCGAACTTTCACGCTCAAAAAGCTCTTACTATCAATGACACTAAATCACTGAAACAAACGTTGAGACCCTGCAGTTAATCAGACTAATTTTTCAATTATCTTAACCAGGGACTTGTAGCTCTGTGTTTAGATTTCAAAACAAGGCCAAAACATGTTCCTAAATTCAATTCTCTTAACTAAGGGTCTGTGGCTCCCAGTCTGGATTTTTACAGAAGCCAAAACACATTGCCAAAAGTCTTAGCATCCTTGGAGGCATAGGGGGAAAGGGAGCAACTAGCTAGTCCTAATCATACACCAGAGTAAGCGTGTCTCATAACAAGGTCCAGCTGTGACACAGGGTATCACGGCCCCGAATCCTTCTTAACCAGTTATCTGATTCTCTTCTGGTGTCTCCTCCAGAGAATGAATGTGCTTTAGAACACAAAGGTTAAACCAAGCTTTTGAATGGAAGTGCAGCAAAGTGCCGAGAATGCAACTCTATGGGAGCAATAGGGGAAGACTTATCCAGAGTCACCATCTATTCCTTTATCTTTAGTACCCAGGAGCACCGTGGGGTCTCTTCTCCCGCGGGTTACGGGGAAACCGCGACCTTCCTCATCTGGTCCCCACCCCCCGACCCTGACCCCTGGGAGCAAAGCGCCGGCGCAAAGCAGCTACCCACCCTCCCCATTCCCCTCCTCTCTCCGGGCCCCGGACGCGGGCCCCAGGCTCAAACCTCACTATTCGCCGAGCGGGAGGAGACACTCGGGAAAGAAACAATAGAGCCGGAGCGGCTGCCGTACCTCTCCCGGTCGCGGCCGTCGAAGTAGACGAAATCGCCGTTCTGGACGCACTTGGCGCAGGTCAGCCGCCGGCGGGTGGTGTTGCACAGCGGACAACGCTCGACTGCCACGTACAGCCCCTCCGCGTCGTCCACGGAGTCCACCAGGTCCCGGGCGAGCGGCCGGGGCCCGCAGCCAGGAGCCTCCAGCGACCGGGCTCCCTTCCCACTGGGAGACGCCATGATGGCCTGAGAGCAGAGCCAGTCACGTGGGATTTTGTTTTCAACCAGGTGCATCCTGGGCGAGGAGGAGGGGCCTGGGGTGGTGCCGAGAGGGCGGGCGGGATCCCCGCGAGCCCCTCGCCCAGCCTCTCAGAGCTGTCTGCCAGGCCTGCTGGCGGGAGGCGCTGTTACTTTTCCTTACGGCTTGAGGGGCAGCGCGCCCCCAGCGGGGAGAATTGTGTTAGAGGGGCGGGCCAGCCAAACAAAATGTCATCATCCGCTTGATCGTGCCAGGGCTACAAGTTAACGCCACAAACTTGTGCAAGAAATAGTAACACAATGCCCTAGGGATTTGGGGAAAACGGGCTGGGAACAAAATCAGAGAATTTCTTTAATTCGCTATGGATGCTTTTAAATTTGGTTAAAACTACAGCAAACAAAGTTGGGCGAGGAGTCTGGGTTTTGGAAAGAGGTTGTATTTCGGCTCACTCACCTCCTCTATAGCTTTGTGATTTGGTCTGTACTCGTGTTCTTATCTGTTAAATGGAGATAGTTAACAGTACCTACCAAACGTTGGGAGGATTAAAAATACGTTTAACAGTAATCTGTTAGCAATCTGACAGTACTTTACTGATAATAGCGAACCAGTGGAATCAATCCAAAGAAATCAAAGTTATCTTTCTGAAAACTGAATTTTAAATTAATGTCCAACATTCTTCTACTCTGGGCCATGCTCTGAAAATTTGAACTAGGTAGAATTTAACCTAATTCGATTACTCCAGACTATTTTCTGTGTAGATAAATAGGGTGGCTCGGAGGATGAAGTCAGAATAATTAGTGTTTGAAAATGCCTCCAAACTACAAAAGGAAAAAAAAGGAAAGTGTGTTTATAGGTCAATTTACCTAGACAAGTGATTCTCCAGGATTATTTTGGTAGGCTGTCAACTGATGACTCCCTTGAATTCCCTAGCTGGGACTTCTCTCTCAAGCTCCACACCTAAAGATTCACAACTCCCTAGGAGGCATAAAGTGATGTACAGTGGCCACCACAAACTCAGTATGTCAGGAACTGAATGCTTGCTCCTCACAAATCTGTTTACTCATCTTGGTGAAAGACACAATCCCTGAGCACTTGGGAACAAGAGTCTTGAGTCATGTTAGCCCCATCCCCCACTGATAACCTGCACATCTCCATCAAATTCTGAGGATTCCACAATCTCTTTAGGTCTTGAATCTGAACCCTTTGCTCCATTCTTTTAGTTTTATCTCGTCTATTGTAATACAAGGACACAGAATGATAAACACATACGAAAAAGAAGTCCCTAAACTGTTTTCAAAATAGAGCTTACACTAAACCTGAATGGTTCCTGAAAGTTTATTTTTAAACAAGAGGAATAATTTCCTCTATCATTTCAAGCACAAAGATATTTTAAAAGGAAAAAAAATAGACACATTAGTTTCTATCCTGCTATGTGATGTTGCAGTTATGATCTAGTCTATGCAGTTATCTGAAATTTCTATATATCGCTATATATTTGCGGGGAACATGTTAATATACTACATCTCTAGCAGAACATTACATTTTGATGATTAAACATGATTATCATTCTAGCAAGGCCATAAATCTCTCATATTCTGAAAAGTTTACTTGTTCAGTTTTCAAAGTAATATGGGTGTCATTTTGAAAAAGAAGTTTCTTTAGTTTTTAGGCATGAATACTCCTATAGAATCATCCTTTAACAAATAAAGTCAAAATGTGCGTGTTTGTGTGCTGGGCTTATGCACATTCTCAAACCAATATATTATGAGATGCTGAATGGTTGAATGACGTACTCAGGCTTTTTTAAAACCCTTTAGAATAGGATAGATGTTTTCAAATGCTTCATAGATCTCAGAACGTTCTTTGGCACCTATAAAGAAATCCAAGTTTATATAATATTTAATATAAAAATACCAAAATTGTTTTAAGAATAAAATTTCATCTGTCACCTCCAATTACCTATAATATGAAGATATCTCTTTAGGTTTACCTGAGAAGTGACATTTTGGTAAATACAAAAGAATTTGGTGAGGACAGCCACATTCCCATGAACACATACCCTAGAGCAGAGCTTTCTAGTACTTTGCTGTGTGGGTGTATCAGTTCATCTTTAGTCTCACAGAGTATGAAATATGGAATGTTATCTCTCAGCATGCCATGAACATGACCAGAGAACATGACTTTTGTCAGCACCTGTGGGCACTCAGCTGCCAGCACAAGGGACTTCCTTGGATCCCCTCATGTCTAGTTGACACCTTGATTCCCTAATATTGCCTAACAGAGTGAGACAAACTGCAGCAAAAATTTTACATTTCATTGTATAATGAGAGATTATTAGAGGAGGAAAACTGTGCCACTGTCACTCCTTAGAGTCTGAAGTTTCAAGGATCTTTCATTGTAACTGTCCTAGGGATTAAAATGGATAAAAACATGAATTAGACAAGGTCCCTACCCTTGAGAGACAGCAGCCAGGCCCTGCTCATCTATCTCTCACCACCAATCACTGCCACCAACTGCTTCCACCTTCAAAGCTATGCAGGCACATTGTATTAAGGGTTCTAGACTGGTAGTACTTATGTTCATATGGAGCTCTCAGCTAATTGGGAAACTATTATCTGCTATCATTGGCAAGAAGCAAGTTAATTCTCTTATTAGCATGAAGGGAACTTATTAGCATGAAGAGTCTTACGCTGATAAAGACTCTTCCTGGAGAATGTAAAATGATTCAGCCACTGGAGAAAACAGTTTGGCAGTTCCTCAAAAATGTTAAGAATGACCAGATGACCCAGCAATTCTACTCCTGGGTATTTGTCCCCAAACTGAAAACAGATACTCCAACAACATGCATGCACACACGGATTCCTTGCAGCATTATTCCCAATAGCCAAAAAGTGGAAACCCAAGTGTCCATCTATAGATGAATGGATAAACACGTTGTAATATACACATACAATGGAATATTTTTTTAATGTTTATTTTTGAGAGAGAGACAGAGACAGAGCATGAGTGGGAGAGGACAGAGAGAACAGGAGACACAGAATCTGAAGCAGGCTCCAGGCTCTGACCTGTCAGCACAGAGCCCGATGCAGGGCTTGAACCCACAGACTGTGAGATCATGACCTGAGCCGAAGTGGGACACTCAACCAACGGAGCCACCCAGGCGCCCCCAACAATGGATTATTCAGCCACAAAAAGGAATGAGGTTGTGATATATTCTGCAGTGTGGATGAACCTCAAAAACATTATGCCAGGGGTGCCTCGGTGGCTCAGTTGGTTAAGTGTCTGACTCTTGGTTTCGGCTCATGCCATGGTCTCAGTTTGTGAGATTGAGCACGGTGTCAGGCTTTGCACTGACAGCTTGGAGCCTGCTTGGGATTCTCTCGCTTTCCCTCTTCCTTCTCCCTCTAGCCTTTGTCCCCCGCCTCTCTCGGGCGGAGGGGGGGGGTAGGGAGGAACAGACATTATGCTAAGTGAAAGAAGCGAGGCACAAAGGGTAACATACTGTATGATTCTATTTATGCGAAATATCCAGAGTAGGTAATTCCACAGAGGTTGCCAAGGGCTAAGGGGAGGGAGGAATGGAGAGCAAACTGCTTAAGGATATGGGATTTTATTTTGGAGTAATGGAAATGTTTTGGCACTCGATACAGGTGGGGTTGCACAAATTGTGACTATACTAAATGTCACTGAATTATTCACTTTAAAATGGTTAAGTTTATATTATGTGGATTTCACCTCAAAATTTTAAAAAATGTTAAAGAATCAAAGATGAAGTCCTTATAAGCTTAAAAAAAATTTTTTTTGAGAGACAAGGACAAAAAGTTACTTATTCCAAGGAGTTTACTGCATGTGAGTCTCCATCCTCAAAGACGTGGGGTGGGGAGAAGGAAGGGGAGGAGGGGAAACTACTGACATGGGTAACAGAAACTCTGTGCCTTTGGGGCAGGAAAAATCCCTTAAGCCTCAGATTTTTGTTACAGTACTAAAATTTTCATTTCTAAAGTGGTTTTTTTGTAGAAACCAAACAGTGAGTTGGGGAAACATTAAAAAAAAAAATTCTGCCTCTGATTTGATGGACTTTTTCCCCCTTTTAGGTACATTTGAATGTGAAAGCTTTCTTAATAGGAGACAGTAAAGTATAGTAGATACAGCAAACACCCACTCACCCACCCATTCAACCTCCATCCCCACCCACCAAAATCAAGGTTCTTTTTATATTTGAGAAATGGAGGATCTAGGTCTGACATTCAAGATAACTATGTACTTCAGTTTTTCATAACACTTAAAAATCATACCTATGGGAATGCAAGCTGGTGCAACCACTCTGGAAAACAGTATGGAGGTTCCTCAAAAAACTAAAAATAGAACTACCCTAGGGCCCAGCAATTGCACTACTAGGTATTTATCCAAGGGATACAGGTATGCTGTTTCAAAAGGACACACGCACCCCAATATTTATAGCAGCCCTATCAACAATAGCCAAAGTATTGAAAGAGCCCAAATGTCCATTGATGGATGAATGGATAAAGAAAGTGTGGTATATATATATACAATAGAGTATTACTCGGCAATCAAAAAGAATGAAATCTTGCCATTTGCAACTACGTGGATGGAACTGGAGGGTATTATGCTAAGTGAAATTAGTCAGAGAAAGACAAAAATCATATGACTTCACTCATATGAGGACTTTAAGAGACAAAAGAGATGAACATAAGGGAAGAGGAACAAACATAATATAAAAACAGGGATGGTGACAAAACAGAAGAGACTCATAAATATGGAGAACAAACAGGGTAACTGGAGGGGTTGTGGGAGGGGGGATGGGCTAAAGGGATAAGGGGCACTAAGGAATCTACTCCTGAAATCATTGTTGCACTATATGCTAACTAATTGGGATGTAAATTAAAAAAAAAAAAAATCATACCTAAGAGGATTTTCAAGCCCCAGCAAGTTTAGCATTCTGGCATCCCCTGAAGAGCAAAACACACCCGTTGCCCAGGAGGGAACAGACATTGACAGCGATCATTATTTTATATGATAGAATAACATCAGTAGACACAAAAGAGCTTTGTGGAAATTAGCTAATACAATTTCTTTCATTTCCTATGTGGAAAATGAGGCCCAAGAAGCTGAAGTTCCCCTGAATCATGAATAACAGCTATGGGTGAAGACCTCACGTATCCAGTGTCCCATCTAAAAGTCACCAAATAAACTTTGCCAGCAGTTGTAACTGGGTATTTCAATGAGGGGATTTGGTCAATCTAGTCAAATATTTCCTCACTGAAATACTGGTATCACAACTTTATGGGAACCCAAATTGGTCCTCTAGTCCTATTAATCTATTATCAGACATCCCAATTTAAAACACCAGGCTCCAATTAGGTGACTGGCCTCTTTTCCTGCAGGAGAAAATGACCACCACTTTTGGGGATAAACACCGTTCCTGACCAGGGTGATGGAGGAAGAAATTCTGTGGCTGGCATAATGAAGAAAGGACTGGCATTGAAACCAAACTATAAGAGCCCAAATACCAGCTTTACCATTAACTAGATTTGAAATCACAGGCAAATTGTTTAACCTCGGAGTTTCCATTTCCTTACCTGTAAAATAAGGACAATAGCCTTCTCAGAGGGCAGCTGTAAGCATGACATGAGTGAATGTTGTAAGAAGTCCTCTGCAAACCATATCATTTTATAAAATCTAAGCTATTTTTACGGTCCTAGGAGAATGTGCTTCAGGGTTGGGGACATTGGGATGGCTGGCTTGTCCAAGTACACATAGTTTCTCATCTGGTTCTGTAAGAGCCAGTGGCACATAATTTGTCTGTCTCCTTTCCCCAGGGCTGATTCCGCCCATGGGTGAGGTGGTGGGGGAGGGTATTATATTTGCTTCCCCGTCCAGTATGTGTAGCTGGTAGTCACCCGAACTTTATGAAATATCTACCATCTGTAATAAGGTTTAAAAGTTCATTCCTACCCCTTGGCCAGCCCAAATATCAATTTCCAATACGACTTAGATTTTCCAATTCTATTCCTACATCAGGGAAAGTCTTACAATTTGTTAAAAATAGCATTCAACCCTTCAAAGTACACATTTGACAGTACATACTAACTTGCTATTGTTGGGGGATTTCTGGTAACCACTGGCAGGGATGGTGTTATCTCTCTGGTCTACTCACTAATAAGTCTTGCCATTTGTATGTTGCCCTCTGACCTCCTCATTTCCAAGAATTGCTTGATTGAGAGTGACCCTACGTAACAAAAACCCAGCTTAAGAAGTCCATTATGCTAGAGGGAAAGAGATACATGTGAGGCATTTTAGACCATAGACTAAAGCCTCTTTAGACTTCATATTCCTATCATCAGGGCAAGGCATCACAGCAAAATTCCAATCTTTCAATGCTAGGGGAAAAAATAAGACTGGGCTTTCACCAAGGGAATAACAGCTAACATTTATACCACATTTACCATACACCAGGCACTGCTTTTCTGCCTCCTCGCATTTAGCAGGTATTTTCTATGGCCACCTGCCTTTACATATGTGGAAATCAAGGTGGAGAACTTAAACTCACCCAAGGTCATACAGCCAATAAATGGTAAAGCCTGGGTTTGAATTAGACCATTGGTTTCCAGAGCCCAGCCTCTTAGCCACCACACCTGCTGCCTCTCACCACTAAAAGTATTTCTCTTTCCTTCATCTGACAAGAAGGAAAAGGGAGAAGGTGCCCCCCAAACCCACACAGGTGTTTGCACAGACATCCAAAGAGCTGAGGGACAAAGCGAGTACCTGAAGGTGGTGGGCACTTCAGTTAATACATCTCATCCTCCCCGCTCCCCTTCACAAAAGTGATGATCTACATCTTGCAAGAATGGAGAAATTTAGCTTTGTTTGTTTTACATGCTGAATGCGTAACAAATTTTAAGGGAAGTGTATTGCATGGTCTTCAGTATAACGTGTGGACAATTCTTTATTTGTGTGATTTGAAACTTGTAGCAAATGTGTACATGCAAGTTTTGTTTTAATTGGGGTAAGTAGGAAAGCTGGTTTTAATTTTTTTTTAATTTTTTTTAACGTTTATTTATTTTTGAGACAGAGAGAGACAGAGCATGAACGGGGGAGGGGCAGAGAGAGAGGGAAACAGAATCGGAAGCAGGCTCCAGGCTCTGAGCCATCAGCCCAGAGCCCGACGCGGGGCTTGAACTCACGGACCACGAGATCGTGACCTGAGCTGAAGTCGGATGCTTAACCGACTGAGCCACCCAGGCTCCCCAAGCTGGTTTTAATGAGAGATATTTAAAGAGATTTGTTTTTGTGTACTCCTAATAAAGATTTAGCCTATTATAGTACTTGTCAATTGGCACTGTTAATAAGACTGATTAATAATTATATAAGCATGTACATGAAAGTATCTTCCAAAGGTCTTGAAAAGTTTGTCCCCTCTATATGTAGGGCATATATAGTACGGCATATGTTTGCTCCAGTATTTATACTATTCAATTTACTTGGCAGACTTTCCCCCTTTCCTTCAGGATATACAGAAGTAAACTTTAAGTCAGTCACTAGGAGGTCTTCATTATTCTACACTCTAAATTGGCAGCATCTGAGAAATTATAGCTTTGCTGTATTCAAAACGTTCTTGAATTCCAAACAGGCTTTCCTCACTTTGAAGACACATTAGTTGTTACAGTAAAACAAACTATAAAACTTTACTGAGAGTTCTAAAAGAAGACTTAAGAACAGAAATTCCATGTTTTGGGATGCTGAGTGATGACTTTATCATTTTTCCCCAAATTCATTCAGGTAATGCAAAAATCTCAAATTTTTTTAGATGGGACAAGATTTTGTAAAATTCTAAAGCTTATTTGGAAGACTAAATATTCAAGAGGA
The DNA here is from genome assembly GCF_016509475.1 of Prionailurus bengalensis. Lineage (NCBI taxonomy): Eukaryota > Metazoa > Chordata > Mammalia > Carnivora > Felidae > Prionailurus > Prionailurus bengalensis. The sequence continues at coordinate 103,402,653 of NC_057355.1, forward strand.
GCTAAGAAGCAAACTGAGAGGGGAAATTGACCCTAGCAGAAATAAAGACCACTAAAATTAAGGCACACTTATACCACAATAGTAATATATACAATAGGATTATCACAGAATTCTGGAGCAAAGGCAAGACTAGAGAACAGACCCATATATAAAGGTCAAATGGAATGATCACAAATTAAGAATAAGTAGAGTAATATGCAGTGGTAAGATGGCTGGCTGGCTATGTGAGGGTGGGTCCTAATCACTTTGGCCCCTGCTATATAAATTTGGCATTCATCTTGGTACAGAAAAGTAAAATATGTAAAAAGTAAGACAAAGTTAGACAAGACTAGCAAACGTCAGTAGAATGGTATGGAAAGAATCTCAACCATTTACCTCAAGAGTTTAAAAAACCCTTGTTTATGTAAAAATAAGTCAACTGGAAAAAGCCATAAGTATAAAACAAAGAGTAATTACTTTTAGTATTATGGCAAACTCATACAAAACCTTAGGGAAAAAATAATAAAACACTAGACAAAAAAGATTAAGTCATGTACACAATGTCTACAAAAGACAAAATGCTATTTCTTGACTATCTTAGAAAAGTCATCAATTTCTGTTTCTGATTGCCAATGTAGTTAAATCAATGAGATCATTTTCACTTATAAAGTAAAAGTTTTTTTATGCCATTTTTGTTTTGAATACTACTGAGGGTTGATACTTAAATCATTGCTGTCAAGAACATAGAATATGGGAGAACTATATTGTGTATCCCTTTAAAAAACAATTTGATAATTTGTATTCAGAACCTTAAGAGTAGTCATATCCTCAAACAAAAGTTCCATTTCTGAGCATCCACACTAACAATATAATTCTCCACACATAAAAATAGCCAAAGTCTGTGCCATTATAAGCAGCAAACAAAGAAAGAACATTTAAATGCTTGGCAATGGAAAATAAGTTTGATATGATAAAGTGTGAGAACAGAAGTAGGAAACAGGCTGTTGGCCAAATCTAGTCCTGTTTTTGTATAGCGTGTGAGCTAAAAATGGTTTTAAATTCAATGGCCTAAATGATTGGGGACAAAAAAAAAAAATCAAATGAAGAAAAATATTACATGACACATGTAAATTATATGAATTATATTAAATTCACATTTCAGAGCCCTTTCCTTTAGGTAATGCCTATAGCTACTTTCATACTATAATGGCAGAGTTCATTTGTTGCAACAGAGACCCTATGGGCCACAAAGCTTAAAATATTTAGTATTTGGCCCTTTACAGAAAAAGGTTTGATGACCCCTCTGGTAGAACATTTGTAGCCGAGGAACCTGGGTGGCTCCGTTGGTTAAGCCACTGACTTCAGCTCAGGCCATGATCTTGCGGTTCACGAGTTCAATCCCTGCATTGGGCTCTGTGCTGACAGCTCAGAGCCTGGAATCTGCTCCAGATTCTGTGTCTCCCTCTCTCTTTGCCCCTCCCCTGTTCACACCCTGTCATTCTCTCTCTCTCAAAACTAAACATTAAAAAAAAAAAAGAATACTGTTCAACTCTTAAAAGTATTCTAAGAGGATGTTAAGGATGTTAAGATAAATATACATATAAAAAAATAAAAACATGAAAAAATATCATTTTGGATATTGAGACCAATGGGTGATGTTATAATCATTTCTACTTTTCATTTTTTTCCTCCAGGTGTTCTACAATAGCAAGGCTTTATAATGGTGAACAAAGCTATTTAAGAGGAAAAGCAAAGCATACCCACAGCTACTGAATTTTAGGAAAGTCAGAAAATAATCTTAGAACTCACCTGTCAACACAACTTTTCCAGATACAAAGATAAGCAACACAATTCGTGGTTTTACCATTCTATAAATAAGGCCAGGAAAAAGTTCAGGTTCATAACTGTTAAGATATAAAAGGGAAAAGTTAAAAATAGTACTATTCAACCACTTTCCCATAATATTCAAGACCCAGAATATTGAAGCTATTTTACCAAGAACTTTTGGCCTTTTTTTTTAATGTTTGTATTTATTTTTGAGACAGAGTATAAGCAGGGGAGGGGCAGAGATAGAGGGAGACACAGAATCTGAAGCAGGCTCCAGGCTCTGAGCTGTCAGCACAGAGCCCGATGCAGGGTTCGAACTCACGGACCGTGAGATCATGACCTGAGCTGAGGTTGGACGCCCAACAGACTGAGCCACCCAGCCCAGTCTTAATAGAAGTACTCTGGAGTGCTGTAGGCAATTTCTTACGGTAGAGTCAAGAGCAAAACTCATCTTTGGTCCTAAGATTTTTTTCAAAGTGCAGATCATCCTAAGCTATTAGAAATTAAGATAACTTAGGGCATCAAATTTAATGTATTAAGATCTTCTTGGTTAAATGTTTTCCATCTTTCCAAAACAAAAACCTATCAATAAAAATACATAAGCGTGTTTTCTAAGTTTTCCAAGTTTCTCAATAATAAGCACATTTTATATGCATTTATAAACTGCTAAAGCTAACAATTTTAGCAGATAGAACCTAAAAAATTTTCTAGACCACTATCATTTGTCTCTGGAAAGGTGCTGTAAAGAAAACTAAACTGTCCCAAGTGTTAAAAATTTAGGATTTGTGGGGCACCTGGCTGGCTGGGTTGGAAGGGCATGGGACTCTTGATCTCAGGGTTGTGAGTACAAACCCCACGTTGGGTGCAGAGATTACTTTAAAAAAAAAAAAAGAAAGAAAAACTTTAAAAACTTTAGGATTTGTTCCTATAAATGGTAACCCAGTTGTATTTACTACCAAATGTAGAAGGATGATAGGGCTAAGAACTGCTTCTCCAGGCTCCGGCAGAGAGAAGTAGAGACTCCTAGAAAAGTCCTGAAGAGACTTCAAAAAAGAAGTCAAAAGTTAAGAGGAGGCTGAGGAAATAAAAGCAACAACTAATGAAGAACAGATATAAGAAAAAGAAGAAATTTGACAAATGAAACACAATACACATAAATCTTTGCATTTAAAGGGTAAATCCAGACCACAGAGAAAAACTCCATTCCATTCTGCAATGAGTAAGACTCCTACAACAGCAGATGTGAAGTCTCTTATTGGTACTAGAAAGATGCACTGCAGTGGTGAGACTACTTGCTGAAGTGTGTGGAGGCTGCTATGGGTGGACTTGTCTTCCTAGGACATCACTCTTCGTGCAGAGAGCCTGTTAAGACTTTATTCACTTACCACTTCTCAACACTGGGGAGACAACGATACTGGCGGGAACCCTGGAAAACTTGTATGGGAGCTATGAAGTTCTAGCCAAGAAAGTGAAAGCTGGGGCACAGAAGAAATGTTTCCATTTCCCCTTCCAACATAATCTTAGCATTCTAGAAAGGAAACAAGAAAACCAAAGTCTTCAGTATATAAATGACGGCAAACTGCAACTGGCTTTCAGAACCATAGTTTTAAGATACCAGCATAAGGAACTTCCAGTAAGATATCTACTTCATTTTATTTATTCTCTGCCTCATTTCAAAGGAAGGTTAAGGCCAGGGGAAAAGAAAAGAGACTTGGTTAGAGACAGAATTTTATGAGGATAAAGAATAACTAACACTTGCCAATCTCTTAGCCAACCCAACTTCAACTCATCATTCAAGTGTTGGCTTCAGTGTTACCTCCCGTAAGAACTTTGACCTCCACATTCCCCCCACCTTGTGAAATATCCTGCTTAATGGTACCATAGCACTCCAAGGGGTGTTCACCCTCATAGTTACCATATTAACTTTAGCTTCTCTGTCTTCCCTTTAAGACAGTGAGCTCCATGAGGGCAAGGGACCATGGCTGTAATGACTGTCATGATCATCATAGCATATGCTACACGGTAGCCTCCTAGGTATTAGTCACTTAGTATTTGTTATCACGATATCTTTGATTTAGAAAGTAAAGGAAGGGAGAACAATGTTCAGAGAAAACTGGAAACAACTATGGCATAGAAATGTTGACAGAGGAGGTGCCCAGTAACTAGGGGATACTTAAGGTATCAGATGCTGATACACAAATTTGTAGATCCAGGAGAATGAAAAGAACTTGAGGTTTTAACATGGGCAAACTTAACCTAATAATTACAACTGGTATATGCCATGGTTCCCTGACAGGGTTGCAGACAATTAAAGAGAGGTCTCATTTTAAAGATACAAACCTGTTGAAAAAGAAGTGTTTTCATGCCTCAATGCCCTCAGTCCACACATTGGAGCTATAATCCATATCCTAAGGGTGGAGCCCAAGTGGCAAACTTTTGGAGGAGACAAGGATAAGACTAGAAATAGATAGTAGTGGGAATATAATGCAGGCTGTATGGCTACGTTAAAAAAAAAAAATGGATGAGATCCTAAAACTGCTTTGGAAGGAAGACAGAACAAGTAATGGACCCACTCCAAGTGGCTGAAATCAGTGCATAGGATGAGTTCTCATCTTCCCCTAGTGGCAATTTTATCTTTCGGAAAGCACAAGTAGTGACAAGGGGTACTCCTACCCTAGACTTAAATCTGACCTACAAAGACGACAATGTTGGTGGAAAAGAAATAAAGTGAAATTTGGGAGAAATTGTACACGTCATTTTAGAGGCCTAAATGGCCAGAAAGCAGAGTGGCAAGTCTAATACAGACATAGAATCCAGGCAGAGATCTTTCATCAGAAAAAGTTGGTTGAGAGACAAACCAGAGGCCCATGGTTGAGAATCTGGAAGAAAAGCTGCCTCATGTGTTATGAGATCCTTAAAAACAAAGCTTTGCTATTAATCTACAACCCTTCCCAAGATTGAAGAATGAGAAAGGTACCTAAAAAGGCAGCGTTTCCTGCATGGGGTGCTTCACAGTTGAACTCAATGGTAACATCATAGGTATCCAATAAGCATATGTTGAAAAAAATTAATGCAGAGGGGAAAAGAAAATACAGTCAAGGGGAAATAAACATAGCCTGAGGAATATCCTAAAAGCTAAATCTCAGAATGAACTGAGATTTTTGAAAAACTAGGAAAAAACAAAGCAATTTTTAACGGCTGTTCAGACCATGTCTGAAAAAGAAAGCTAACAAATGTCAGAGACAGCACAGCTATAGGATCCCTATTCACTCTGTAAATGGGAATGATCACTTGCAGGTGAAGCATCTGTGATTCTAAGCAGCTCACAGGGCCTTGGCCAGGTATATATGCCCCAGGGCAGGGGGCTTTTTCGTGCTGACCAGTCAGCCTCCATCACTGCTGAGGGCCTGAACAGGCTGGGAGAAGCACCAATGCAACTGAGGAAAGCAGACCTGGTACATTTGCTGTTGAGCTGGGAAGTTACATTTGAAGAAGCAGGCTAGAGATACTCCCAGGACTCCACTAACGAACAAATTGTAGGGTGGGAGCCATAGCTACACACGTGTAAAACTCCCTCAAACTCATTAGGACAAAAACTAGGTAGGACTGCCTTCATAGAATGTGCTAGGCCATTCTTTTTCCATCTTCTCTCTGACCCTTTCTCCCCTGCCAGTCATCAGCCCCTTCCATCCTGCCTACCCATCTCATACTGCTTCTTTCCCGGCCATTGCCACCACCCCTGCCAAGCTGGGTGTGCCTGTTTCAGAAATCTGCACACTAGGGAGTCTCAAGCCTCTGGCAAGAAGTTCTGATATCACCTGTGAGCCTGTTGGAACTGCAGATTCAGGCAAAAATCAATGATGATGCAGCCTAGGCAGGAAAGTGCTTTTTTTTTTTTAAATGTTTTTATTTATTTTTGAGAGAGAGAGAGAGAGAGACAGAGCATGAACAGGGGAGGGTCAGAGAGAGAGAGAGGGAGACACAAAATCTGAAACAGGCTCCGGGCTCCAAGCCGTCAGCACAGAGCCCGATGCAGGGCTTGAACCCACGGACCGCGAGATCATGACCTGGGCTGAAGTCAGACGCTCAACCGACTGAGCCACCCAGGCACCCCCAGGAAAGTGCTTTAATAAGCTGTCCAGGTGATTACTATGCAGTTTAATTTTGAGACCCACTATTTCAGAAGATTGAACACATACAGTAACCAGTAAAGACTCAAGCACAGCATCTTAATCCTTTTACCTGCAGTCTTAAAAAAAACAAAACAACAACAAAAAAAGCACAACACTTTCTCTGAAAGATACACTATGTAAGCAGCCTGCCTGTAATACAACTTCAATACCTCGGGAAACTCAGAAAGTTTTATAACCGTCATACCTACTGAACTGCTGATGGGTTAACACCAAACCTTCCAGCCTGATGGGAAATCTCACATCACAGCTTCCAACCATGTTCTGTATTTTAAAATCGAGGAATCTGGCCGGGAACCCAAGCTTCTGCACCACACGAGCATACTTCCTCGCAGCAAGTCGAGACTGCTCTTCACTGGGGAGGGGCAAATGTATTTAAAGAGGTCTTAATCACTATGTCTCCTCTACTGCTTGGGCTGTGTTCACACACTTCCCTGATTGTATCTTTAGCATCTGTACCATGTTGGTCTTTCAATGTATACTACACACATATAGATGCTGAGGACAAGGACCAACCTCCCCTACTTTTGTCCCTAGCACCCAGTAAAAACCAAATCAGAAACACATTTCCATCTTCATTTGTCATCTTACACATATAGGGTATTTCTCTCTTTTTTTAAATTATTTTTTTAATCTTTATTTATTTTTGAGAGAGAGAGAGAGAGAGAGAGAGAGAGAGAGAGAGAGACAGAGCATGAGCAGGGGAGGAGCACAGACAGAGGGAGACACAGAATCTGAAGCAGGCTCCAGGCTCTGAGCGGTGAACACAGAGCCCAACACAGGGCTCGAACCCAGGGACTTCGAGATCATGACCTGAACTGAAGTGGGACACTTAACCAATTGAGCCACCCAGGTGCCCCTATTTTTCTCTTCTAATTGTTTTAAATGCTAGAAGATAAAATTAACTATTCCACTGGTTTCAGAATGTGTCCTCAAACCTGTAGCAGAATCAGCACCTGATAACTTGTTAGAAATGCAAAGCCCCAGGTCCCAGCCTCAAGCACTCTGGGGGTTGGGGCCCAGCAATCTGTTTTTTAACAAGCCCTCCAGATTCTAATGCTCAGTCAAGTTTGAGAACCATCCATCTGGTCTAAAAGTTTGTGTCACGTAGATGGGAACAACAGCAACAAAAATTCAGACACGTGTATACAAAAAGAAAAAAAAAAATCAACATGAAGTAAGAGGTACGCCAATTGGGTAGCAAAGACAAGATATCAGGACCAGGTTCTTTATGGGACAAATTATATATAATTTTTTGGTTTTGTTTTGGTTTTTTTTTGTTTTTTTTTTTTAGCACAAAAATACCTCAAAACCTAACAAATTTTGCTCAGGCTTTCTCACAGAATTATCACTCAACTCACACCCCATATGAGAAAGGAAGAAATTTATTCCACTTTGTGGCCATATTCTTCTAAGTGTTTGTCCTGCTCCAGCCTGAAATCCAGGTCAGAGAATGTCAAGTCTTGAGAAGTGAGGCTTTATTTTTCATTACGTGCTTTTCATTGGCCATTGGCAAAACAAAACAAGGAGTCTCAGCAGGGGTTGCCAAACAGAATGGAAACCTGGTGGGTGAACCATGTGAACTCCACCCTCATCTTTATGTTGAAAATCAGAAGCACCTGGAAGAGCCAGATTGAACATTTGGACCAAAGGAAGCACTCCATTCTCTTTCCTATCTAGAGCCTTCACAACACTGCCCCTCTTAAGTGTATTCATTACATCACATATTTCACTTCACATTTCTTCTCCTCACCCACTTCTAACTCCTGAGATGTCCCTGCCAAGGCCATGTCTCCAAGTTAGCAAGGAAATAAATACAGTCTCAATTTCGAAAACATACATTTGCCTAACTGGCTATATTGCTGATGTTTCCCATAGTGCTGATGTTTATAAGGTCAAAATTTAAGAGTTTGGGGAACCCTGTAGTTTTGTTGGAAATCAGCTGGCAATAGGACATAGAAATTCCCAAACAACTTACGGTTAAAGTCTACATACATGTTCTTATACAAACATTAGAAAATAGAGTAAGAACCAGTGGTGGTGACACTGATTAAATTGTCAGTGACGTTTGTGTACTTTCCCTGTGCAAACACAGGTAACCTTCACTAGCAAACTCCAATTATTACAACTAAAGAGAAGAGGTTTGGATAAATTTTTGGAGATAATTCTGATAGCTCTTCGACTAACCAAAATTTCACAAATCTCTGTTCAAGACTCAAGAACCAAATAGATTTGGGGAAGAAGTATCTCATTATCTGAACTCACTATCTGAATTTTCACCATTAGATTTTGGCAACCAAATAAATTCAGATAGGGAAAGATACTCATGAAAGTGTGTGTGATATAAGCATACTTTAAAGTGAAAGTTGGATAATAAACTTACAATTTAGTTTCCTGTTCCCCTACAGTGTAACACAATGTGACATCCTTCCAACTCAAAATGTGTATGTTTTAATAGCTAAATACAATTTAATGATCTAATCAAAGATCTATTATCAGGTATTTGTCTCCCCCCATTTTAAACAATGCTGAAATGAACATCCTTGCAGATACCTTGCAGAGTCGTCTAATAAGGACCTAAAAAGGGGAGATTTATGGGGGTGCCTGGCTGGCTCAGTTGGTTAAGTGTCCAACTTTGGCTCAGGTCATGAATTCACAATTCATGGGTTCGAGCCCTGTGTCGGGCTCTATGCTGACAGCTCAGAGCCTGGAGACTGCTGCAGATTCCAAGTCTCCCTCCTGCTCTGTTCCTCCCCCACTCACACTCTCTCTCCCAAAAATAAATAAAGATTAAAAAAAAATTTTTTTTAATGGGAGACTTCTAGGTCCAAGAATACATGGATCAACAGAAGAGACAGCCCAGAAATTTACCCAGATACATATAAAGAACATGTAAAAACAGGTAGGAGAAAATATGGGTTAAGAATAGATTTGTCATATAGATAGAAAAATCCTCAACAAAATATTAGCAGACCATATATAACAGTGCATTAAGCAGATCATGCATGATGATCAAATGGGATTAATTCTGGGGATGTAAGAAGCATTCAATATTCACAAATCAGTCAACGTGACACATGACATCAACAAAATGAAGGATAAAAATCATATGATCATCTCAACAGATGCTGAAAAAACCAGTGACGAAATTCAACATCCATTTTTGATAAAAAACACTCTCAACGAAGTGGGTTTAGGGGACCATACCTCAACCTAATAAAGGCCATATATGAAAAACCCACAGCTAACATCATACTCAGTGGTGAAAAACTGAGAGCTTTCCCACGAAGATCAGGAACAAGCCAAGGATGTCCATTCTTACCACTTTAATTCAACATGATACTGAAAGTCCTAAACAAAGCAATCAGACAAGAAATAAGAGGTATTCATACTAGTAAAGAAGCCAAACTGTCATCATGTGATGACATGATACTATATATAATATCCACCAAACAACTACTAGAAGTAATCAATGAATTCAGTAAAGTAGCAGGATACAAAATTAACACCAAGAAATTGGTAGCGTATCTATACACTAATAAAAAAAAGTAGAAGGAGAAATTAAGAAAACAACTCCACTTAAAACTGCACCAAGGGGCGCCTGGGTGGTGCAGTCGGTTAAGCGTCCGACTTCAGCCAGGTCACGATCTCGCGGTGGTCCGTGAGTTCGAGCCCCGCGTCGGGCTCTGGGCTGATGGCTCAGAGCCTGGAGCCTGTTTCCGATTCTGTGTCTCCCTCTCTCTCTGCCCCTCCCCCATTCATGCTCTGTCTCTCTCTGTCCCAAAAATAAATAAACGTTGAAAAAAAAAAAAAAACCAAAAAAACTGCACCAAAAAGAATAAAATACCTAGGAATAAACTTAACCAAAGAGGTGAAAGACCTGTACTCTGAAAACTATAAACACTGATGAAAGAAACTGAAGATGACACAAACAAATGGATAAAAATTCCATGCTCATTGATTGGAAGAATATTGTTAAAATGTCCCTGTTACTCAAAGCAATTTATAGATTCAATGTAATCCCTATCAGAATACCAACCACATTTTTCACAAAACTAGAATACTATTGAAATTTGTATGGAACCACAAAAGACCCCAAATGGCCAAAGCAATCTTGAGAAAAAAAAAAAAAACAAAGCTAGAGGTATCACAATTTCAGATTTGAATATAAACTACAAATATGTAGTAATCAAAACACAAAAAAAGGCACAAAAAACAGACATTTAGATCAATGGACAAAGAGCCCAGAAATAAACCCACAAATATATGGCCAATTAATCTATGACAGAGGAGTCAAGAGTATACAACAGGGAAAATAAAGTTTCTTCAATAAATAATGCTGGGAAAACTGGATAGCTACATGAAAGAAAAAAAAGAAAAGAAAAAGAAACTGGACCACTTTTTAACACCCTACACAAAAATAAACTCAAATTGATTAAAGATCTAAATTCAAGACCTGAAACCATAAAAAATACAGAAGAGAACACAGGCAGTAATTTCTCTGACATCAGCCATAGCAGCATTTTTCTAGATTGGTCTCCTAAAGGCAAACAAAAGCAAAAAGAAACCATTGGGACTACAAAGTAAAAACTTTTGCACAGGGGCGCCTGGGTAGCTCAGTCGGTTGGGCATCCGACTTTGGCTCGGGTCATGATCTCGCGGTTCGTGAGTTTGAGCCCCACATCGGGCTCTGTGCCGATAGTTCAGAGCCTGGAGCCTGCTTTGTATTCTGTGTCTCCCTCTCTCTCTGCCCCTCCCCTGCTCATGGTCTGTCTCTCTCTGTCTCTCAATAATAAATAAATGTTTAAAAAAATTTTTAAAAACTTTTGCACAATAAGGAAACCATCAACAAACCAAAACGCAGTCTACTGAATAAAAGAAGGTATTTGCAAATGATATATCTGATAAGGGGTTAATATACAAAATATATAGAACTTCTACAACTCAACACCAAAAAGTATATATATAAGAAATCTGTTTAAAAAATGGGCAGAGGACCTGAACAGACATTTTCCCAAAGACGACACACAGATGACCAATTGACACATGGAAAGATACTCAACATCACCCATCATCAGGGAACTAACACAGCAAAGCCACAATGAAACATCACCTTACACCTGTTGGAATGGCTAAAATTAGAAAGACAAGAAATAACAAGTGTTGGTGAGGATGTGGAGGAAAAAGAACCCTTGTGCGCTGTTGGTGAGAATGTAAACTGGTGCAGCCACTGTGGAAAACAGTATAGAGGGTCCTCAAAAAATTAAAAATAGAAATTCCATACGATCCAATGATTCCACTATTGAGTATTTACCCAAAGAAAACAAAAACACTAATTTGAAAAGATAAATGTACCCCCATGTTTACTGCAGTATTATTTACAATAGTCAAGATATGGAAGCAACCGAAGTGTCCATTGATAGAGAAATAAGGAAGATGTGGTATACAAATCAACAGATTATGCAACCATAACAAAGGATGAGATCATGCCATTTGAGAGATCATGGATGGTCCTAGAGGGTATTATGCTAAGTGAAATAAATACTATATGAAAAAGACAAATACCATGTGATTTCATTTATGTGTGGAATCTTAAAAAAATTAATAAAAAGCAGAGGCAGACCTAGAAACACAGAGAACAAACCAATGGTTGCCCGAGGGGAGGGGGTTTGAGGGATGGGAAAAATGAGTGAAGGGAAGTGGGAGACACAGCCTCCCAGTTATGGAATGAATAAGTCAGGGGAATTAAAGGCACAGTATAAGGAATATAATCAATGGCCTTGTAACAGCATTGTATGGGAACAGATGGTAACATGGTATGGTGAACATAGCATTAGGTATAAACTTGCTGAATCACCTGAAACTAATGTAACATTGTGTCAACTATACTAATTTATATATTATATATATATAATATAAACATATATAAATATATAATAACAATTATAATAAAATTTAATATAAATAACATAAAAAACACAAATATAAAAAATATTAACATCCAGTGTTGTTTGGAGAAAATGAATACTTGATGCATCTCTAGAGTGAGGAGAAATTCGTACAACCTTTCAGGCGGACAATTTACTACTCATCTTCTAACACTTAGAGGGAAAAGCAGCTCCTACCACAGTTTTATGCTGAAAGGATCTATATCAGTACAGGGCTGCCTCTGCAGGAGATCCAAGAAAAAAACAAGCCTTTTAAGAGTTGCCTCCTGAGCTAATGCTCAAGCTAATGGTCAAGAAGTGCCTAATTTACCTCCTTTAAAAAGTTCTATCCATTTATCTGCAATGAGGAAAATATACAATAACTACTTCCCCAGGCTTATAACAGGCTTTGTCACCACTATAGTTTTTTAATTTTTAAAAAACATTTATTTATTATTGAGAGACAGAGAGACCCAGAGCGTGAGCAGGGGACGGGTAGATAGAGGGCGAGACACAGAATCCAAAGCAGGCTCCAGGCTGAGCTGTCAGCACAGAGCCTGACGTGGGGCTCGAACTCACAAACTGTGAGGTCATGACCTGAGCTGAAGTCGGTTGCCCAACCAACTGACCCACCCAGGCACCCCACTATAGTTTTTCAATGCACCTTAAGAACAAGTTCTAGCAGCCTAGCTAAGTCCCCTCAGTTTTAACAGGGGAACTGCAAAATGACACCTAAGTCAGTCTTACGTGGCATTTCATGAACTTAAAACTCTTTAGCAAAGTATTTTGTTCCTACTATGTGTTTTAGAACATGAATACTATCCTTCCTTGTTTTACATACGGAATTATTTGTCTGATAACAGTGAAGGTGGTTCCGCATACCTTTTGGCTCCCGTGCAGACCATTTTCCCAGAGCTAAATATGAGGGCTGTGGTCCTGGGCTCTCGGATCCTCATTATGACAGCAGCAAACCTCTATACACAAAAGTCAAAAGAACAATTAGCCTCTGCCAGGATATAACACTATTCCAACTGAAAAGCTGAGCCGGACATGAAATCGGTCTTGAATAAACTGATTTTGGATGGGAAAGGGAAAAAATGTCTGGGTCTATTCTCCCCGCACTAATGCTAACAAAAACAATCATGATTCTAAAATGTACTTAGAAAAAACAGGTAAGAATAATAACAATAGAGCTAAAATTTGAATGCCTGTTATATTTCAAGCCCAATGCTAAGAGGTTTAAAAGTTTTGTCACCTTTATCCTCATGCTAGATCTCAACTGAGTCCATGATTATCACCATTTAGTGCACAGGGAAACTAAGTGGTTATTCAGCTTCCAGCATTACAGGGAATGGTAAGGTTGAGATTTAAAACCATGACTAATTGGATGCTGTGTTTTTTTACCTTGAAATACTTCCTTTTTACCTTTTTTACCTTGAAATACTTCCTTTTTCTTTCAAAGAATATTTGGGGAGGGGGGAGAAGTATGAGGTATGTTACAGGCTTGCCAAGACTCTATAATGTACTAGTAGCCACTATATATATATAACTATAGCCACTATATATATATAACTAGTAGCCAACTAGTAGCCACTATATATATATATATAACTATAGTTATATATATAGTTATATATATAGTTATATATATAACTATATATATATAGCTATATATACATATAACTATATATATATAACATATATATAGTTGTATATATAGCTATATATATAAACTATATAACTATATAACTATATATATATATATATATATATATATACATACATACATATATATTTGTCAAGTTCTTGCCTACCATAGTAGTTCTCGAAGTGCGGTTCCCCCACATGAGCAGCATGGGCAAGCCCTTCAGGTGGTACTGATGCAAGGGAGGGCTGCCACACTGACATGTCACCAAAGACCTGCTTCTCCTTCTGGTCCTACACACGCACTCCCTTCTCCTGCTCTCATCTTCCCCCATTAAGCCGGGAAGGAAACTGGGGTGGGTAGTATGCAAGACAGCAGGTTCCCTGGGTCAGAGCTCCTCCACAGAACCAAGGTGGGACTACAAATTTCAGATTTGAAGTGTTGACAGAGAGTGAAAGAACCCCGAGTCAGCACTGCACAGAGCCGATTGAATCTTGTGAATGTTTTCCAACATTTAAGGTGATGCCCTCACCTTAAGGTGAGCTATCTTAAGATAGCTCAAGTGCCAAACCAGAATTTCTCTGGCTATCAAGTCCAAGTTTGGATAGATCCTATACACAGAAATAAAATGAGGGAGCACTGAGCATGATGGGCAATAAAATATGCTTAAATATGCTGACTTAATAGTGTGGTCAATCATGGATGCAGCCGTACGAATCCTAGCTTAGCATCGTGTTTCTGTGCTCATCATAGCCGCCTACATGAAAGGGGAAAAGGAAATATCTGGGTAGTATTGAAGTACATTTAAACTCAGATTGGGGCGCCTGGGTGGCGCAGTCGGTTGGGCGTCCGACTTCAGCCAGGTCACGATCTCGCGGTGGTCCGTGAGTTCGAGCCCCGCGTCGGGCTCTGGGCTGATGGCTCAGAGCCTGGAGCCTGTTTCCAATTCTGTGTCTCCCTCTCTCTCTGCCCCTCCCCCGTTCATGCTCTGTCTCTCTCTGTCCCAAAAATAAATAAACGTTGAAAAAATAAATAAATAAAATAAACTCAGATGTCAACAAGAACACTACCCAAACAGTAAAAACAACTTAATCCATACATAGCTGATGCTCACAAGGTCCGCTGGGTTCCTCTGTAGGAACTCTGTACGGCCTTCTTCATCTAACGCCACAAATCCTCCACCACCCAGGATGGTGAACTTCTCCCCAGTAGGCACCAGATCTTTCTCTGTACTCATAAGTACAGAGACCAGCAAATTACTAAATGTTGACTGAATGAACAAATCTACTTCTTAGGTTGATAGGCCATTAAAAATTGGATGCCTCGCCTTGGCAGGACACAACAAAGAGTAGACTTTATTAAACTTTGAGGGAAAAGAAATCCCTGACTCTTACTCGAGTAAGTAGAAGCTTGAACTTCACACTTTAAACAATTCAGCTTTCTCAAACAAGAGAAATTGTAATAGGAAAAGTATGTGTCAGGTTGGTGGAACAACATTTAGAAAAAACTATTTCCAGAAATATGATGGCATTTTAAGAAAGTTAGCATCCTTGTAGGCTCAAAGTGGTCATACTGAAAAATCTGTTTGAATGACAAGGGAAAAATCTTAACTTTTAGGAACCGCTCAACACTGCTTTATTCAGCACAGGGAATGAGGTTATTTTTTATAACTTCAAAACAGACAATGAGGCAATTAATCCCTTGAGTTGTCAACAGTTCTGCACTAACAATTTTTTCCTGTTTTAAAAACAATAACAAAACGGGGCTCCTGGGTGGCTCAGTAGGTTAAGTGTCCGACTTTGGTTCAGGTCATGATCTCACAGTTCATGGGTTTGAGTCCCGTGTCGGGCTCTGTGCAGACAGCTCAGAGCCTGGAGCCTGCTTTGGATTCTGTGTCTTCCTCTCTCTCTGCCCCTCCCCTGTTCGCGCAGTCTCTCAAAAATAAATAAATGTAATTGAAAAAAGTTTTTTAATAAAAAAAACAATACCAAAGGAATGAATCAATAACATGATCATATGAAGTAAATCTAGTATATGTACTGCCAAAGCAAGCACTGAAGTAAATCTAAATAGAAGCTAATTGTTGAATGAAATACCGAGAAATCTTACCTTTGGGTTATACTCTGCATTTTTTGCATGCAAAGCTATTTTCTTCAGATCCAATTTACAGGCCAGGTTTACAGTGGAAACTATATTCCTGACGAAAGAAGTCAACTTAGAAAATTATATCAGACACAAGAAGTAAAAAAATTAAAATGTATTAACTTCCTCATCTTATAAGTATCTATTAGCAACTTCCTAGAATTATTCTCAATGTGAAATACATTGTATCATGAAGAACTCTAGTAAAATGTAAAAATCCCAAAGTGAAGTACTAAAATGGTTTTTTCTGTAATGTCGTGACTAGCTGAATAAAAGCAAGTTTTAAATCTTTTTCAAAACCATGTCTCAAAATAGCAAGCATAATCCTAAATCAATTTGCAAGTTGAATCCAATTTTACATCTTTATATTCTTTGTGTTTATCCTACCCCAACCACAATTCTCAGCAATTACAGTGCTCTAGTATAAACAATATAATTCTTTTTTTTTTTTTTTTTTTTTAAATTTTTTTTTCAACGTTTTATTTTATTTTTGGGACAGAGAGAGACAGAGCATGAATGGGGGAGGGGCAGAGAGAGAGGGAGACACAGAATCGGAAACAGGCTCCAGGCTCTGAGCCATCAGCCCAGAGCCTGACGCGGGGCTCGAACTCGCGAGATCGTGACCTGGCTGAAGTCGGACGCTTAACCGACTGCGCCACCCAGGCGCCCCTAAACAATATAATTCTTAAGAATGTAATATACTAACTCTTAACCGTCTCTTAGCAGATCAAGAATTGGTACTTCATTTAACAGATAACCAAACTGTCTAAAGACACAATCCATTAAAAACTGATAAAAGAATAATTAATAGGGCACTTGGGTGGCTCAGTCGGTTGAGTGCCCGACTTTGGCTCAGGTCATGATCTCACGGTTTATGAGTTCGAACCCCGCGTGGGGCTCTGTGCTGACAGACAGCTCAGCCTCCTTCGGATTCTGTGACTCCCTTTTTCTCTGCCTCTCCCCTGCTCACACTCTGTCTGTCTCTCTCTCTCTCTCAAAAATAAATTAAAAAAATATTTTAAAAAAGAATAATTAAATCTAAAATTCTCTTCCCCACACTATTATTCTGAAATTAGTTGTCCTCACATTCAAGAACATAAACGGTATACCCAGGAGCTCACCCATTAAAAACACACACACATACACACACACAAACAACTTACTGTAGTTGAGGCACAATTCCAGAACATTCTGAAACAGGGGTCACTGGTGTCATGGGAGTTATGGACATCAGAGGCGTGGAGTTTGGTTTCTCAGGAGAGGGCTGGACTGAGTCAGCATCACCAGGGTATGCTTGTGAATGGGACTTTGACAAAGTGCTGTCACTGATTAACCCCAGACCCATGTCCTGTTCTCTGGGTAATGACAACCTACTTTGCTGACTTTGAGTTTTACCATTTTCTTCGATGTCCTGCTTGCTTCTAATAACACTCTGGTCTTTACTTTCTTGGGTAAGTTCATCTGGTAGGAAGCTAAAATCCACAGATGAGAAATGGCCAGATGCTCCTTTGACTTCTTGAAGATGTGAATTAAACACAGTCTCTGAATTGGATGTATTAGGTATGTACCCATCATTAGGTACAACTGGGCTGAGCAGCGGTGACCCAGGTGGAGCGAGATCATCCTAGGCCATTTCCAAAACAAAATGCAAGAAACAGAATAGCATGTCACACCAAAAGGATACCACTACAGCTAGCAGGCAGCATGTTCAAGATGCAAAGCAATCCAAGATAGCTTCTAGTCATTCCAAGCCTCCTTCCATAAGGTATCACTAAGTTATATTACAGGGTTATAGCACACTTAACAGAAACAGGAAAGTAGATCTTAAAATGCAGAGACAGCATTTTTCATAAAATATTTTTCCTACGTTAGATCCGTAGGAAGTTACCACTGTAATTTTATAATAAAGGAAACAGCAATCATACTCTAAATTGTGTGTACTCTGAGTCCTCTTTCTGTGCCTCCATAATGGTGTGCATGAATGTCCTAGCAGAAGTTCTCAAGACCATGAACAATGTTGAAAAGAGAGGCAAACACCAGGTCCTTATTAGGCCATGTTCCAAAGTCCTCAACCAGTTCCTAACTATGATGATGAAGTATGGTTACATCGGCGAATTTGAAATCATTGATGATCCCAGAGCTGGGAAAATTGTTGAGAACCTCACAGGCAGGTTAAACAAGCGTGGAGTGATCAGCCCCAGGTTTGACAACTCAAAGATCTAGAAAAATGGCAGAATGACCTCCTCCCATCCCACCAACTTGTACAAAAGAGCTTAGTTTCACTATACTGACAACCTCAGCTGGCATCATGGACCATGAAGAAGACAGACGAAAACACACAGGAGGGAAAGTCCTGGGATTCTTTTTCTAGAGATGTAATATATACATGCAAATAAAATGCCTCAATGGACAAAATAATTTTAAAAAATTGTAGGTACTTTGAATAGATTTACTGTATGCCATAAGTTGATTGTAAACTTTAGTTAATTTAGGTATTTTTTAGAGTTTTAAATTCCTATTTCAAAGAGAAAAGTGAACAAAGTTTAAGATGGAGTAGTGAGTGCTAATCAATACTCCACTGAAGACCTAAGGTTATTCCTTCTAGTCAAAGGAGAAATGAGTAAATGTTCTAGTTTCATGAATTTACAATAGGAAAACAGTTATTGAAATTTAAATGACAAGAATAGTTTAAATCAATGTATTGTATTTCCAGCCCAGGGAAGGCTGTTCAACCTCTATTAATATCAACTGAGGGAATGAGGTGTGCAACTGAAGGAAACAGCTAATGTAAAATTCATGGGCTTTTTTATAGAAAAGAATCGATTACCTTGATACATACATTGCCACCTGCTTCGCCCAAGTTGCAGACCGACATTCTAGACTTTGAGCACTGCTTGCAGGATAACCTCATCCGTTAGAAGATCAGACTTCTAACAACTGAACACTCATGAACGTCTCCGATGGGATCTTCTTGGTGACAAAGCTACCTCGAGCTAACAAACTGGTTAGATCCTACTGAATTGTTCTATTACTCTAAGTCCAGCAGATGGCAGGGGTGGCTAATTGTTCAAAGAAAACACTTGTTTAGAAGAATGCAGTCATTCTCTGGAAATAAGATTTTGCACTATGTTTCATTTTGAATTATGTAATTCTCCCCATTTACCCTCACCCACAGGTGGCCTTTAAGAAAAGTGAGGTGGGGACAATGGCCTGGATTCCTCCCCATTGTTTTATTGGCCTCTCCTTTACTAGCTGGAAAGGATCTATCTCATCAGCCAGTTTACACCAAAGCACTACTGTCTGCAACACTCTGGGGTCTCCCTCCCCACCTTCTTCCCTCAAGGCATTTTAGCTGGGAGGAAGCTCTCATCCAGGCAACCCAGCTTCCTGAGGCAATGCCAACAGGATATCCAAGGAGGATGTTTTATGGCAATGGAAGCTTGACAGCCTCCTTTCAAGTTTACCCTAGGAACACACTTTAGAGGATGTACTTACAGCATATTCACGGCATCTTTGGCCTTGCATCAGAAGAAATGTTTTGTTACACTGTCTTTGCAGAACCATCAACTCATCTTTCCAGCATGGGCTTTCATTTGCTTTGTGAAACGCTGAGGCTTCACTACTTCTACCTCAGTGCTAATTGTCTTCTTTTTAAAAATCCCCCTGCCCCCCAAAGTTGCCCTTTTGCCTTTCTTTTTGAAGATTCCTTGCTCTCTTTTCTACAATAAAAAAATTAGGGGCGCCTGGGTGGCTCAGTCGGTTAAGCAACCAATTTCGGCTCAGGTCATGATCTCACCGCTCTTGAGTTCAAGCCCCGAGTCGGGCTCTGTGCTGACAGCTCAGAGCCTGGAGCCTGCTTCGGATTCTGTGTCTCCCTCTCTCTCTCTCTCTGCCCCTCCCCCACTCATGCTCTGTCTCAGAAATAAATAAACTTTTTTTAAAATTTAAAAACCTAGATGCCTTCCATAAAAAAACCCAAAAACTTAACTGCGAACGGAAAGAAGCCACAGGTGTTTCCAATTCAAGTTTGGCCACCCTTGTCTGTCCCCCACCCCCCACTCCGCGGACCGCCAACTCCACCCCTAGCCACCTCGAGGCTGTTTTTTGAGGCCTGTTCTTAGCATCCAAGGCTGCTACCCCCTTGAAAGTGTACTATCAACGCTTCCCGCGTACGTTTGTCCTAGCAAAGCAGAGACAGTTTGGGACCAGAGGTCGCTACTGGAGACACAGAAGCAAGCTCTCCGCGTCTGCGTCTTTATAACCGTGATGGGGCCATCCAACCATGGCTCCGGAGTCACACTATGCCAGGTTCCACTTCTGGTTGGCAACCGTGGCAAGATATTCCCCCTCTGGAAGCTTCTATTTTTCAATATAAAGAGGAGGACAATCAAGCCCACCTCTTACGGTCGCTAGGAGTTCTTCATTAAGCCTTCATTAAGGCAAAACCCTCTGGGCTGGGGACTGGGCGCTCAGCAACCGGGCGGGGAGTCCTCTGGGACAGTGGCAGCAACTTCCGGGCTCACCTGGGCGGCGCACTGGTCCAGGTAGAGCTCCAGGTACGTCTGCTCCTCCTCCATGGGTGGAGGCCCCACCGTTAGGAGAGCTGAGAGGCGGGAAGGGGGAAGCGCCCAGGCGAGTTGAGCTGCAGCTGAGCCCGACTGAGCGCGCGTGGCGCACGGGCCATTTATCAGCCCCGCGGGCGCAAATGGCGAGGCGGGGCCGAGCTGGGGGTCAGGGCGTGAAGGGGCTGGGCAGGGGCCCCTCAGGTCCCTCCCCTGGGCCTCCGCCTCCACCCGGTCCAAGCCGCTGCAGACCGTGGGAGCCATGTGAAGAGCCAGGGAGGGCACCCGAACTCAGCCGCCTGCCCACGGGTCACTAGAAGAAAGGGAGAGAGGGGAGCGTGCGAGGAGACCGCAGGGAAGGGGCCCTCGCCTGGGTGCAATCACCGCACTCCGCCTACAGCTGAGAAGCCGCTTGGCCCGCAAATCTGGAGATTTCCTCCAGCACCTGCCAAGGGCTGCCTTGGCCTCCAAAGGGCAGAGGTCTCCGTGTTAGCAGCAAAGGACGTGAAGCTTTGAACACAAGGGAAGGGAAGGGAAGGAAAAATAAGACAAAAACAGAGAAGGAGGCCCCATAAGGGGCTCTTAAATATAGAGAACACATTAGGGTTCCAGAACACAGGAGGGTTGCTGGAAGGGAGGTGGGGGCGGGGGTGGTGGGCTGAATGGGAGATGGGCATTATTAAGGAGGGCATTTTTAGGGATGAGCACTGGGTGACATATGTAAGATGAATCCCGGGGTTCTACTCCTGAAACCCAGACTGCACTGTATGTTAACTGACTTGGATTTAAATGTAATAAATAGATAGATAGATAGATAGAAATCAACTGGTATCACTAATCCTCAGGATTCTGTGCTGAAGGACTGAGACAGGGAGTGATCAATTTATGAATAATGTGTTTAGTGCCCGTATGTGTATAAGACTCTCAAGAAGTATTGTGAATTGCATGAATTTAGTTTTACCTATCTTAAAACAATTTTTAATAAAAAGCATTGTGCAAAAAAAAAAAAAAAAAAAGGTGAACACGTTGGCCAATGAGAAAACAAAGGATATCCCCACCCCTCTTTTTAAAGGATGTCTTTTTCTCTCCCGAACAGAGCAAGTGGAATTTCAAACACCCTTACCCAATCAGGTGCAGTACTTTTATGTTATGATTGCTTTTCACCCTCAAATCCCAGGTGTTTTTTTCTCCACTCACAGAATTCAGCCTACAACTACATACAGTTTGAAACTAATGCAACACTGTGTGTCAACTCTACTGGAATTAAAAAATAAAGCTACATACACTTGAATTGCTGCTGTAGTTTGGGGCAGCTCAAGAAAATAATACAAAAATCAAATATTCGGATTTTCCTTTCTCTTTTTAAGTTTATTTATTTATTTTGAGAGAGAGGAGAGAGAGAGAGAGAGAGAGAGAGAGAGAATCTCAAGCAGGCTCCTCACTGCCAGTAAGGAGCCCCACGTGGGGCTCTAACTCACCAACCACGAGATCATGACCTGAGCGGAAGTCAAGAGTCAAAAGCCCCGACTGTGCCACCCAGGCGTCCCCCCAGAGTTTCCTTTCTTGAAATCATTAATCTTCAATGCTTCAGCTTTCATAAGAACTTCATGTGTAGGATGGTTCTATAAATATAATTGACACTTCCTATGTAAGATATTTCAAAATGTGCAGGAGACACACATAAAATATGTCTTTCCTGTTCGACTATACTCTCTGAGAGCAGGAATTTTAATTGCTCATCTTTGTGTCTCTGTACCAAGCTCATAGATGATCAACAAAATTCATTGGTGAATGAAACTGCCCTCAAAATGGAGCATGTGAAGCACATTATGGCTCTATCAGATCACAATAGAAATCTTACGGAATTTCTGATCAAGAATATAGGAAACGTTTTGATAAAGTTGAATTTTATATAATGGTTTATAATGGCATGTAATTTTGTTACAATTATGCCTACAAAAAATGTTTGGCACGATACCTGCCTTGTAGCTGAAATACTAGCTCTTGGTTTTGTTATTAGACTCTTATGTAATGAATTGTGTTCTCCCTCAGAGTCATATGTCAAAGCCCTAATCCAACATGACTGATGTCCTTATAAGAAGAGAGACACCAGGGATGCATGTGCACAGAGAAAAATGCCATGTGAGGACATGGTGAGAAGGCAGCTATCTACAAGCTGAAGAGAGAGGCCTCAGGAAACCAAACATGCTGACACCTTGATCTTGGATGTCCAGCCTCCAGAACTATGGGAGAGTTGATTTCTGTTGTTTAAGCCACTCAGTCGGTGCTATTTTGCTATGACAGCCGTAGCAAACTAATACATAGAATTATAAAGGGTCTCATCATACGTGGTAGGCAGACTTCTGAGATGGCTCCCCAAATTCCCACCCCCTGATGCATACAGTTTCTCCCAGTTATTCAAACACCAACCTACCGTGCCACTGTGAAGGGATTTTGCAGATCTAATTAAGGTCCTAAATCAGTCAACTTGAAGAAAGACTATCCTGGGTGAGCCTGTCCCAATCAGGTGAGACTGTATAAGGAACTAGGAGTGTGGGACACTCAAAGCTTGAGAAGGTTTTACTATGAGGGAGGCTCTCCGTTTCTGGCTCTGGAAATGACTGGAGATATGTCTCAATGAAGGTGGGTGACCTGTATGAACTGAGAGTTGCCCAGAGTTGACAGCCAGCAAGGAAATGGAGATCTCCTCCTCTAGCTGCAAGGAACTGAATTTGGCCAACAAGAAAGAAAGGAATCCCTGAAAGGAATTCAGCCTGGTCAAGATCTTCATTTCAGCCCTGGAAGCCCTGAGCAGAGAATCCAGTAATGCTGCGCCCAGACTTCTGAGCTATACAACCTTGTGGTGTTGTTTTAAGCCACAAAACTTGTGATACATCATAAATTATAAATAAGAAGGAGGGACACAGATTTGCAGTGATCTGCAGTGGTAAATGGTAAAGCAAATGAATACAATGTTAACAATAAGCAAATTTGGGTAAGAAGTACATGAGTGTTCTTGTACTACTTTTATTTTTGTAACTTGTTCTAAGTTTGAAATCGCTTCTGAATAAAGTTTTAGAATAAAACAGGCATGACTGCTGGATGGATGTTTTTAGCTGTTTCATTGAGAGTTAATTTATCCAAAATCTTAAATTGTATTTCTGAGAATCAAAGATTGATATGGTTTGATTAAATAATAATTAAATGCTAGCACTCACTGAACTCTTATTATGTGCCAAACACTATTCTTAGTGTTTCAGACATGAACACATTTAAACATTACCACACTCTTTTTAGGTAAGTACTCTTTTATCCCCACTTACAGTTGAAGATACAGAGGCACAGAGAGGGGAGGCAACTTGTGCCTGGTAACACAGCTCCTATTCAGAGTATTTGACTCTTGAGCCTCATGCTATGTGTTGTTCCCCACCAAAGTCTACATATGCCATTTCAAATTAGTAGTTTGTTTCATTTGAACTGTGTTTGTTGATCTGCTTGATTCTGATTTTTTTCTTCAGATTTTTATATTTTTTTACTTTGGCAAAAGAAGAAAAAGGAAAACAAAATAACCTTATTCAAGTTATTCTTTCTTAATTTACTGTTGTGAACATTAAATGAATTAATGGGAGTATGTGTAAGCTTTTAGCAAGCACTCTGAAAGTATAAAATACTGTTTTTTTGTTGTTTGTTTTAATTTTTTTAAGTTTATTTTGAGAGAGAGAGAGAGAGAGAGAGAGAGAGACTGCGTGGGAGGGGCAGAGACAGAAGGAGAATTGCAAGTAGGCTCCAAATGTCAGGGCAGAGCCTGATGAAGGGCTTGAACTCACAAACCGCGAGATCATGACCTGAACTGAAATTAAGAGTTGGTCATCCAACTGACTGAGCCAAACAGGCACCCCTGAATTATTGTTTTTTAAAAAAATTTGTTTAATGTTTATTTATTTTTGAGAGAGAAAGAGTGTGAGTGGGGGAGGTGTGGAGAGAGAGGAAGACACAAAATCTGAAGCAGGCTCTAGGCTCCGAGCTGTCAGCACAGAGCCTGATGAGGGGCTCGAATCCACGAACTGTGTTATCATGACCTGCGCTGAAGTTGGAGGCTTAACTGACTGAGCCACCCAGGGGCCACTAAAGTATTGTTTTTAACGTCTTCAAGAGAGTAATGTCAAGACTTAGATGGCTCATGCCAATAGCTATGAAGAATATTTAAGAGAGGTCAACTCTGGACAGTAGGCCTTTAACTCTTATTTTAATAGGCCCTGTCCTTCATCATTGAAAATATTAAAATGAACCAATATCCCACATTAAATGTAATTTATAAATCTCTAAGAGTTGAATTGCTTATGACCAGTTGATATGTCCCATTTTGCAGACATTTAATCAGATTTACTAATTTAAATTTGGAATTTAAAAACATTTTGGAGCCAATAAATTCATCTCATCTCTCAAACAATCAAGAGCACTGGGCCTCTAAAATGCAATCGCCCTTTTGGGTGCCTAGGTGACTAGGTGGGTAAAATCGTCTGACTCTTGGTTTCAGCTCAGGTCATGATCTCACAGTTTGTGAGTTGGAGCCCTGTGCAGTGAGTGCTCTGTGCTGACAGATTGGATGGATCCTGCTTTGGGATTCTCTGTCTCCATCTCTCTCTCCCCCTTCTCCGCTCATCCTCTTTCTCTCTCAAAATAAATAAATAAACATAAAAAAAATACAATGCAGGGGCGCCTGGGTGGCTCAGTCGGTTAAGCGTCCGACTTCAGCTCAGGTCAGGATCTCGCGGTCAGTGGGTTTGAGCCCCACGTGGGGCTCTGGGGTGATGGCTCAGAGCCTGGAGCCTGCTTCCGATTCTGTGTCTCCCTCTCTTTCTCTGCCCCTCCCCCGTTCATGCTCTGTCTCTCTCTGTCTCAAAAATAAATAAACGTTAAAAAAAATTAAAAAAAAATACAATGCAATCGCCCCTATTGGGGCCAGATTATTTATTCTCTGACAGGAATTTCAGGGCTGAAGGGATGTTGGGAAACATTGTTTCACTAGGGGGCGTTCTTTTCTCTCCATAGATATCTTCTGGTTGGGGAGCAAACAACTTTTGGAATCAGGTAACAAAAGGGGTCCATGCATCCCCTAGCTGTTAAAATAAAAAGTGGATATGTCTCTGTGGCAGAAGACCAAGGGATAGTTCAAAAATATAGGATTAGTCACTGTACCAATTAACGCAAATGCATTTGCACATATTTATACAAGGAGATTCAACCTAACTGTGGCTAAACCAACCGAAAGTGCTTGTACAGTAATCCACATTCATGCTATCTTGATGGGTGTTATATGTGAGAAGCAATTTTGCCACCTAGGAAAAATCTGAAAAACAAGGATTTTCATAAATGTTTTTAGGTTTCTTGAAGCCATGTTAGGAGAGAACATTTTTGATCTGTGGCAATTTTTCTAGATGCAGCCTTCTTTTTGTCTTAGGACCTGAGGAGGTTCATTGCAATTAATCTCTACATTGAGCTGTAAGTTTCCTGACAGGGATGTTATACACGAGAATATGAAAGTGCACCAGAGCATTGCTTGAAGGTCATTTTGAGGTCAAAACTTAGTGACTTTTTATCCTTTCGGTCATCATTTGAAATAAAAAGATCCCACAATAACCCAGCCTTCCCCTTCTCGTTGGATACGCAGCATCAATGCCAGCGTTTGGGAAGGAGCCTGTGTGATGGCTTAATCAAGGAGGTGATGAAGCATTGTCACAAGCAGCCTTCTTAGTCACCCCAGCCGCAGCTCACCGTTCTCAGTCCCCTGAAAATCTTGAATGATAACGTCACCACTGTTCCCCCTTAATGACACTAGTGCATTTCTTCTCAGGTGGTACTGTGCACCGAATGTAAAAGAGACCTGCTGTATTGTCATTTTCCCAGGAAAATGGCTCAATCTCATGTAAAATTAAAGCCAAGAATTAAAATTTCACAAGTTCCTTTTCTCGTTTTGATGAATCCTTATTCTTTTCTCTCTGTATGGACATCTACCGTTAGAGGGTTTCTACAATAAAGAATACGTTATTTTTAAAAGCATATTGTAAATAAGAAGGATTATTTATGGGCACACTTTTGGCTGTTGTTCCATGAAAATGGAACGGAGTCCATCAGCACTGAGTCTGGGCAGGAGAGAGTTGCTTTACCATTTGTCAAACTGAATTCATCCAGGGCAGTTCCATCCCAGAGGACAACTGCCGGCCCCCTGCCATGCACAGCAGCTCAGGGTTTACAGAATTTGCTCAGCAAAGTACATATACGGATTTCGGCTTCAGTCTTCTCACTGAACTAAACTTTGTACGTGCCTGCACTTGTATACTATATAATTAGAGTCAAGTTGGGAGTGAATTTCTAATACCGTCTTCCCCACCCCGAGAATTAGCATTTAAAATCTTAATTCGGATAGGCATTCTCAGGAAACTTGGAACACGTTTACATTTATTAGGTAAAAAAGTAAACTTCTGAGATCGCGGCTGTTTGCTCATCTGTGAATGCTCGGCCTCTATGTTTCTAACCTGGGAAATGCAAGGAGACTGTTATTTTCATTCAGTACTTCCGTGTCAAGTGGGCCTCATTTTTGCAGTTGTGGAGAGAGAAAATCTGCCTTTCCTGTTGAGCAGATGCATATTAGGAGGCAGGGAGTACAGTGTGTTAAGAGCCAGAATTTGAGAGTTAGAACTTTGTTCAAATCTTTGCCTAATCACGCACAAGGATTGTGACTCTAGGCAGGTTACTCGACATCTGTTAACATCACTTTCTCCCCCTGTGAAATGGAGCTAACCCTAAAGTCATGGTAAGTATTACATGAGAGATAATCAGTAGAGCACGGAGTACAGTGCCCGGTCAGTGTGGTGGGGTTTAGAATATTACCTGCAGCCACGTGGGGGTGACTTTTAGCCCTCATTTGTAATAGTGAAAATCTTCTGGAAAACTTCAGAGGATTCTAAAACGAAAGTCAGAACCATACGTCAAGAGACTTTAGGAGGCAACTTTATAAGGTAGCCCCTGGGATTATGTGGGGGAGAGAATGCTGTGGGTGCAGTTGCACTGAAAGCTTCCACAGCCCCTGAGAGGCCCTCGAGGGGAGCAACCTTTGGGAGCAAGCTGGAGGCTGAGGTGAGTCAGCACACCTACCCAGTTCCTGAGAGAAGGCTCCCTAGGGCCACTGAGTCACTCTTCCCTTAAACCAGGAGTCAGCCCCTCCTCCACCCTTTTTTTCTTTCTATTTCAGAGTGAAGATAATACTAAGAGGTATAATGGGAATAATAAAATATAATTACCATGATGACAAATCTGCAAACGATGTTCCTTGTGAAAATGAATTCTCCTTTGGATATGCTGTGCTTCCTCAGAAAGGCCACTGAGTGGTGTCTCTGCAAGTTGTGCTTCGTGTAAGTCTGAGGCAGTAACTGTTGGCAGAAACGTCTTAGCAGTGACCAAGAAGAGACTCTCCGTCTTTGGGGACGATACCACTGCTGACAGAGAATTGAGCAGGGGACTCACTCCCTTTGGAACATTTCCAGACAGGTGTCTGCGTTGAGCATTTTATTTCAAGACAACTTATCTGTCATCCCCCCCCACACCATGGTCACTCATCCAATACTCTGTGCAAGACCCTCCTTAGACACCATAACCGATGCAGAGATATCAGTCTTTTTTCTTTTTAATGTTTATTTATTTATTTTTGAGACAGAGAGTGAGATAGAGAGTGAGCAGGCGAGGAGAAGAGGGAGAAGGAGAAAGAATCCCAAGCAGGCTTCGTGCTGTCACCACAGAGCCCGATGTGGGGCTCAAACCCCCAAACTGTGAGATTATGACCTGAGCTGAAACCAAGAGTTGGACGCTTAACTGACTGAACCACCCAGGTGCCCCAGAGATGCCAGTCTTTATAAGCAACTTACAACATGGTAAGGAAGACAATAGCAACAATAATGATAGTGATAATAACGGCACTCAGTGATGATTTACTTAGCCCAGTTACTCTTCAAGTTCCTTGAAACCCCTTTTTTATCAAAACAATGCTGTAAGTAGGTGTAATGATCATCTCAGGTTCAAAGATGAGGGGACTGAGGCCTGGGGAGGTTAGGGAACACACTCAAAGGTGAGTCCTACATACAAACACACAATAACACCAAGCAGAATTCAGTTCAATGTCCTGGCAGTTTATGGGAGGGAAAGATCACTTCCTGTGCATGGGAATCAGGGCATACTTCCAGAGGAGGTAGGAGAAACAACGTCTTGAAGGGTGTAGGGCGTTGAATTGTGGCCCCTCCAAAAGACACGCCCTCCCCAAACCTGTGAATGTGACCTTATTTGAAAAAGTTATTGTAGATGTAATTATGTTAAGGAACTCAAAATGAGGTCACCCTGGACAGAGGGTGGGGCCTAAAGCCAATGATAGGTGTCCTTATAAAAGAAGGACAGAGGGAGATGCCAGGCTCAGACACAGAAAGAGAAGGCCACGTGAAGCTGGAGGGCAGAGATTGACAGCTCTAAGCCGAGAAATGCCAAGGATACGGGCAGGCATCGAAAACTACGAGCGAGGCAGGGAACAGATTCTCTCTCAGAGCCTCCTGCAAGAACCAACCTTGCCAGCACCTTGGTTTTGGACTTGTGGCTTCCGGGACCGTGAGAAAATTAATTTCTGTTGTTTTAAGCCACCCAGTGTGTGGTAATTTGTTATGGCAGCCCTGGGGATGTGAGGGTGTGCGAGAACTGCTCCGAAACGCTGGCTCGAGCAAAGACAGCAAAACGAAAAAATACGGAGGTTTGAGTGTCTGTTTTGGTTTGCCTGAAGCACAAGGACCCTGAAAGGGAGCTAGCTTTCTGAGGCAAAGGTCACATGATGGAGGGTTTGAATGTCAGGTTAGGAAATCTAGATAGATTTTCCTTGATGAGCAATAAGGAACTTGATGAGTGCTGTATATTTAGAGAATCAAGGTGTCCCTGAGCTGGCAGGAGTTAATGTGGGCCTGAATTAGCGCAAGGGCAGTGGGAATGAAGAGAAGGGACAGAGGGAAAGTATCTTGTAGGAATCTAAGACACTTGGCAATCAGCAGATTCTCAATCTGACTCCTGCTAAGTAGCTTGATTCATATTTTACCTGCTATTGTTTATGCATCTTTGTCTTCTGGGGATGCCGAACACCCACACTTTAAATGAGCTATCCTAAGTCTTTTGGCTGCCTGCCAAGTTGGATTATTAACTTGTCCTGGCTTTCTGGCAGTGAAGCTGTGCTCCATGTAGACGACTTTCTTTCCTGGAATCTTAGGGAACCTTTCTTTTGCCTTCTCTGCCCTGTTCCTCCTATGTGAGCTATGCCTTTAGAAACGGCTTCAGTACCCTTAGTCACCTCTTCTTGGCTCCTGTTCTGCCTGAGCTGGGCATAGGAGGCAGGGTTTCAGGGCCGCCGTGCTGGCCTCACTCCAGCATTCTGTTACAGATCCCGTCTTAACATTTGATGCTAAGGGTGATGTAGAGGCGGCATTGATCAAGCTGTGACATCTGGAACAGATCTTCCAGTCATGTCAGAAGTTGGACATTGCCAGTGCCCTGGAGACCTTTAATGTGGTCTGAACCTTCAACCCTCATTAGCATCATATTCCTTTCGATAGTTTCCCCAAATCACACTGACTCTCTTCATCTGGCTTTAGAATCCGGAACGAATGAAAGGGGAAGAAGAGGAACCAGCCTTTACCCAGGGCTTACTTATCGTGCGAGGCGCTTTGCCTATGTTATCTCATTTCTTCTTCATGTCAGAACCATGAGGCGGGTGCTATTATCCTCTTTTTACAGATGATGAAATTAAAGCTCAAAGCAATTAGGTCACACGGTGAGTGGTGCTGCCAGGATTCAACCTTGGGACTTTCCCAGATACCACACTGCCTCCTACGTAGGAGATTATTTTTTGTCAGCTACTAAAATGGTAGAATTCAGTTTCTGGCATATGTGCAGGATTTCCCTGATGCATGCTGCCTTTTCACTTTGTGACATGATTTTGGATCATCATGTCTCCCCTGGTCCCTCCTAGAGCCCAGGCACTGACCTAGCACTTCCTGGACATCGGCTTCAAGAATGTTTGAGAATTTTCTAGGCTGGTAAACTTGGGCTGTTTCCCAAAGGAAACTAAAGTGCGTTTTAGCATCAGGTTACAGTCTGCAGTTGTCTGGTTGCATCTCTAGGTGTCATTGTATGGGAAAGGATGAATAAAATGGGTCCTCTTATGTAGCCTTGATCTCTATGTTGGTTCAGGGAAAAGAAATGGCCTGGATACAGCATCACGGTGGTACTGCCTGCAATACCTGTGACGCTAGGACCCCTGTTCCAGCTCTCTAGTTCCCAGACCCAGGCCGATATCCTCAGGACCCAAGGCCCACCATCTAACCCCACCTCTCTTCATGCTGCATTTGTCCCACCTTTCTCCTGCTCACTCCCAGGAGGTACTTCTCCCTTCTCTCTGCAATTCAATCCTAAACTTTGCTCGTGGCTCAGCCCCACATCACTAAGCCTCTCCTGGTCTGCTTTCCATCACTGAGTTCCTGCAGCCACTTTGCTTCTGTGGTGTTGCTCCCAGCTTTCTTTCTGATTCTGGGTCTGTGCATTCTCTCTTTAATTGGCTATAGCCTCTTAGAGTAGGGAGTTCAGTTTTCCTTTTGGCCTCGCGGTGCCTGGCAGAATGCTGGGCATTCAATGGGGGCGTTAATTATTGATTGCATCTGTAAATTGCAGACACATTTCTAGAACACAGATTACTTTATAAAATCTGCATTACTTTCCTCACTGGGGACAGAATAAAGTGCAATTCCTGAGCATGGAATTAACCCCACCCCCTCAAAAAAAGGAGCAAAATATAAAACAAAACAAAACTCCCCATATTTAGTTTCCAAACTATTCTTTCTTCCAGGCTCTGACTAAGCACTGGGTTATCATTGCTCTTACCATTCTCTCAGCTGGAAATATCATTTCCAGATTTTCTGCCCTGGAAATTCTTCCTACCCTTCAGAGGCCACCTTCTATGTGGAGCCCTCCTTAATCTCCCAAGACACAGTGAAGAGAGTTTTTCTTCTGAATGCCTGTACCATGTCATGTTCACCCAGTTTGGCCTGAGTTTTATTTAACTTTGTCCTGTATCTCCTTGTTTCCGTCCCTTCTGGATTGCACTCTGCCTGAGGAGCAGAAGGCAAAGTTGTTGACTCACCTTTGCATCCAATTAATGCCTAACGTAGGATGAGCAGCCTTTCGTTAAGGCTGGCTGTGCTCGGTGTAATTCCTGTCTGATAGGAATCAGCAGCAGCTCTAATGCTTTTCAGCAGCTTGCTGGCCTGGAGAGGAGCTAGAAGGGGAGCTAAAACCTAGCAGGAAATGCACCTGCTCCTTCTTCTTTCACATCCTCCCTGGTGGCAGAGACAGGGTTCTTAGGTCTCCATCTCTGATGCTTAGCTGGCCTTCCTTAGCAACCTCTCCCTGCTAGGGAAGAAATGGAAATCATCCCCAAATCAAGTGCACACGTTGCATCAGAGGCAGGGCAGGGCCCCTGTGTCTTATGAGTCAGCAGGCATTAAACCAAGCTCATCTCTCCCCCTTACCTCTAAAGCCCACAAAGCAGCAAACTTGTTATCGCTGCACAGGAGATAATGAGCATTAGGCCAAGGACAGGGCAGTCTGGACTGTGGCAGAGGCTGCTTTCTTTTTCAGGGATGGTGCAATGAGCCACTTTCTTTCAATCGCCCGTGACTTTTATGCTACTCACTGACAGTGAACCAGAGACACCCACTTGACATCATTAGTTGTGTGAGCCAGATGTCAGCCACTAGATGTTTCTAAATTCCCCAGCTTGCTGAGCTCCTCTGGTCTTTTGTGATTTAGTAAAAATTGTCTCAAATGCCCAGCCCTTATGCCCAGATACTTTCCAATAGCTCTGAGAATTCTAGCTGGTGAGGTGTATAGAAGGAGTCTGTGTTCCCTCTGCCACTAGTCTCTGCACTGCTTTCTTGGCCTCTGTGTTCTGCCTCCTGCACACCCTGTTCCTTCTGCAGATAGTATCTGCTCACTGGACTCCTAACAAACCCTCAGGCCCCATTATGCCACTATTGTGGCTGTGTGTGCTTCAGACTTCACTGAGGATTTGGGCCATGGA
Source organism: Prionailurus bengalensis (assembly GCF_016509475.1). NCBI lineage: Eukaryota > Metazoa > Chordata > Mammalia > Carnivora > Felidae > Prionailurus > Prionailurus bengalensis. The sequence goes on from NC_057355.1 coordinate 103,435,082, forward strand.
ATGCGTGTGTGTGTGTGTGTACACGCATGCCTGTGCACGTGGTTTCCTAGGGCTGTTATAACAAAGTAACACAGAATGGACTAAAAAGCAACTTATTGTCCCACAGGTCTAGAAGCCAGAAGTCTGAGGCCAAGGGGTCAGCAGGGCCATGCTTCCTCTGAAGGCAGGAGGGAAGGATTCATTTGCAGCCTCTCTCTTAGCTTCTGGTAGTTCCTTGGTTTATGGCAATATCATTCCTCTCTACACAGAGTGTTTTCCCTGTGTGTTGGTCTGTATCCAAATTTCTTCTTTTTTAGAAGGACACTAGTCATATGTGAACAGGGGCCCACCCTTTTCCAGTGTAACCTTGTCTTCGTTGCTACAACCCTATTTCCAAATAAGGTCACATTCTGAGGTCAGAGGTGTTAGGACTTGAGCATGTGAATTTGGAGGGGATACAGTTCAATCCATAACAGTGTGTGTGTGTCAAGGCCAGGGGTGTTACCTGACAGAATGGAAAGGCAAAACACTCACAACTGAATATTTAATCATCTCAGGTTTTGTTTTTTTTAATGCTTGTGTGTGAGAGAGAAGAGAGAGTGAGGAGAACGTGAGCGGGGAAGGGGCTGAGAGGGGGAGAGAGAATCCCAAGCAGGCTCTGTGCCATCAGTGCAGAGCCCAATGCAGGGCTTGATCCCATGACCCCATGACTGTGAGATCATGACCTGAGCTGAAATCAAGAGTAGGATGCCTAACCGACTGAGCCACCCAGGCACTCCTTAACCATCTTGGTTTTAAAAGTTCCTCAGCCATTCCATCCTCTGGGGAACTTCCTGGGGTCCTCTTCCCCCAGCCTCCTGCCATGTTGCTGGATCCCTTCTGACGTTCTTCTTGGACCTCCCCTTGCTTCTTCCTGTTTCATCCAGTTATAACTCCAAAAATTACTGTGCGTTTCTGAAGCAAAACAGTTTAACTATTTTCCTCTCTCCACAAACCCTCCAGACTTGGCCTATACAGGACCATCCTGATAACTAAAAGCCCCATTTGAGATGTTTCTCACAAAGACAGTTCTCTGGCTGAGGGGAAATTCTGTGACCAGCTCTGATAGGAACATTTTTTTATTCCCTTCATCAGTAAATGAAATGAAATTATTTATTGATCTAAATATTTTTGTCAACTAGTTTCTATTTATATCTGAGTACATTAAAAAGTGCTTCCCACCCAAAATGAGAAAAAAAAAAAAACAGAAATAAAGGTGAACGTAGGCTGTGACTCACAGGTGAGGGATGGACAGCTTATTATTCTTCCTTCCACTACAAAACATACTGATAAATGTGATAACTTTTTTTCTGCTGGGAAAGGACACGGCTTCAGAGTCCTTCTCTATGGAATTGATTCAGGCCATTGTTAGGAGTCCAGTAGAGTTGACATGAGGAATGAAGCCCATGTGCCACCACACTTGTAGACATTGTGTGGAGGGAGTTTATGCTTCTGGTGATGGCTTCTCTCTCTGTTCACTAACAGTTGCCAGTTTGGGGAAATGAACAGAGTGTGGGGAATGTGATTTCTGTATCAGTCAGCACGAACTGGGTTATACTGTGGTCATGAACGACCCTTGAATCTTGGTACTTCTTGCTGATGTCACACGTCCTTTAGGGTCAGCAGAAGCTCTGCTGTGTCACCTTTATTCAGGGAGACAGGCTGGCAGAGCAGCCTTTATCCGGAACATTGCTGGCCTAGTGGCAGAAGGAAATAGATCCTGTTGAACCATGCGCTGACTCTTAAAGCTTCTACTTTTAAGTAATGCTTATCACTTCCACTCACATTTCATTGGCCAAGGCTAATGTCAGTGACGTAGGCAAGAGTAATCTTCCTTCAGGAATGGAGAGCAAAGACATGAATTCAGTTTACATCAGATACCTCCTTCTTTAATGTTCTTAAACGTCGCAGAAATGAAGTGAAGGAAAATGGAGACCTTTTCTATTTATCAAATTTTAATGGCTATTCTTTATTCTTCTTACTATATATGGTAGAAATCTTATTATGAGGTTTAAAGAATAGAAATACACATTAACATCAGGATCTTTCTTATTCAATATCTTTTCTGCAGCTGGGATGTAATTCGTTTTAACAGAAGGCTGCTTAACGGTCAAAATTAGGTCTATTAACACAGACCAAGATAGTATTCTTAGTGGTTAAATCTGGACTCTAATTATCCAACACAATAGTGTTGTCTTTTTTTTTTTTTTAACATTTATTTATTTTTGAGAGACAGAGTGAGACAGAGCACAAGCGGGAGAGGGGCAGAGAAGACACAGGAAGAAGAAGAAGCCTGAAGAAGGCTCCAGGCTCCAAATAAGCATTCAGCACAGAGCCCAATGTGGGGCTTGAACCCACAAACTGTGAGATCATAACCTGAGCCAAAGTCAGTCACTCAACTAACTGAACCACCCAGGCACCCAAATAGTGTTGTCTTTTATTTACCTTCACAGTGGAATAAGATAAACCCAACAGTACTGCCTCCTGAGCCACAGCCCTCTCAAGCTTTTAGAACTATGTTGTACTCTTATACACACTTACAACAGGAAAATCATCTTTTCATATTGAAATACATTAAGGCAGATATAAAAACAATGATCATATGCTGTGCGAATTATTCACTTCATCCCATTAATGTGAGAGTTTCAGCATGGGACCTAGAAAGCATCCTTGCTAAAGGATGTTTGGAAGAGCCACTGGCTTAGAAAAATGTTAAGAGATGTTACACGGAGAAAGATTTAGTAATTCAAGGGTTCAGGGAGTTCTTGGTTAAACACGGTAAACAGGTTTCTGTGATGTAAGACATCTCAGAATCTTAATGATGCATTATTAGTGCCTGAGCCATTTATCTGATAAAACTCTTCAGCACACACTGGGAAACGCTGACTCACAGCTTTCAACCAGTCCCACTGCAACCACCTTCCAACCTAACTGAAACTCCAATCCTTCCAGCACCTCTGTTTATTTTTAATCAGCAGCCCTCTGATTTCTTTACTTCCCTGTTTATCCACCTTAGACTGAATGATTCATCATTTTAGTATCACGCTTGGCCAGTTATCTAAACCCCCTTATCTCTTACTTGTACTCAACTGGAAAACCCCAACTGTGGATGAATCCAGCTTTCTGCTTCCTCTGAGCCCTGCTGGAGAAAGCTATAGGACCATGAACCCCAAATAGGCCCCTAATATCTGATAATCCCACCGTATTTCCTGTCAGCACACTTCTTACTCTCCCACCTTCTGTGATACTACTTCAAACTCTTCTTACTTTCTGGGTTGTATAACCACCTCTCTCCATTCCCACTGCATGCCCTACCGGCCTAGCTCCTTTACAGAGCACAGTGTGCCTGGTGTGCCCAGTCCTGCACCTCCTATAGCTGCCCTCATTCGAGACTCCTTTTCCCCTGTTGGGATGGTGGATATGTTTCTCCTCCATCAAAGGACAATCCCTCCACTTGTACTTTCATTCCCACACCCTCCCAACTTTCCAAGGACCTTATGCTATCAATTATACTTTCTTTTTTTTTTTTTCTTTTTGAGAGAGAAAGTGCGAGCAGGGGAGAGGGCCAGAGGGGCAGAGAGAGAGAGGGAAAGAGAGAATCTCAAACAGGCTCCATGCTCAGCATGAGGCCTAACGCTGGGCTCCATCTCACAACTGTGAGATCATGACCTGAGCGGAAATCAAGAGTCCCACACTTAACTGACTGAGCCACCCAGGTGCCCCTACTTTCTTTTTCGTATATACAGTCAGTCTTACTTTTCAACTGGTCTTGCTCATCAGCCATCAGCTTTTACATTTGCTTGAGTCTTTCCCATTACAGGAAGGCAGGGAGGAAGGAAGGAGGGGAGCAAGGAAAGGAGGAAGGAAGGAAGGAAGGAAGGAAGGAAGGAAGGAAGGAAGGAAGGACAGAGGGAAGGAGGAAATTATATTCAACATTCTATTCTGTTCCAGCTAGTGCTTCCTCTTCGTGGCCAAAAATCTTGCTGTTTCCATTTCCTTTTCTCCCACTCTACTCAATCTGCTCTCATCTATTTTTTTGTATATTTTAAATTGAGATTTTAATATACAGATGGCAGTGTGCACTAGTCTTAAATGTACACAGCTCAATGAAGTTTTGCATATTCATACACCCTATGTAGCTACCACCCAGATCAAGATATAGAGAATTTCCAGGACCAAAAAGTAACAATATCCTCAGTGTTTCATAACTTGATATCTTCACTTCATAATACATCCTGTTCATTCCATGGCAAGATGTTGAGACTTTCTTGATTTCTTTACTACTGAGTAGTGCTTCATTATGTAGCTGTACCATCATTTATCAATATTCTGCAGATGGACGTTTAGATTGATTCCAGTCTTTTGCTGCTCAAAATAGTGCTTCAATGAAGAGTTTTGTGGGCATCATTTCACATTTCTGCCAGTGTATGTTTGGTACAGATTCTTAGAAGTGGAATTACTGAGCCAAAGGTTAAATACATTTGCAGTTTGGCTAGATATTGTCAAATTCCTCTCCACAGAGATTGTACATTAGTATTCCCTCCTGCGCTCTGGAACAGGACAACATCTGTTTTGTCACAGACTTGCTAACAATACAAGTTTAAAGTTTTTTGAATTTTATATGCTTTTTATTTTCTTGCAGCATGATTGAGATATAATTGACATAAAATATACAGCACACAATTTGATGAGTTCTGCCTGTATATGTACAACTATGAAACCATCACTACAAACAAGATAACGAAGACATCCATCTCACCCCAAAGTGTCCTCATGCTCCTCTGTAATCCAACTTTTGCTCCCCAGTCCTCTCTCCAAGCGTGAGAGATCTCAGCAATTTTACTTCCTATACACACGTTTTTGAGATGACAGGAGATGTGCCTCGCAACATGAGGGGGTAAGTGAAGAGAGAAGGAAATGGCATAAGGAACCCAGGAGAGAGAACGTGGAACCCTCAGCATGGGCATGACCGGAAATCCCAGTTTGTGGCCCGCTGCAATCTGTGCTGCTGGCCCCGGCGTGGAGGGCAACCGGTTTGGATTGGGAACAGATCATAAGACTCTAGGAGAGATGAAAAGGCAATCAATCCGAAACCTGATATATCACATGTGGAGGGGAGATTCAGAGACTCAAACAGAATTTTCGGCTGAAAATCAAGCAAATGAGGAGAGAGAGATAATAAGGAGAAGTTCTGATATGCCAAACGGCTCAACTACGAATGGCCTTTATGTTGTGACTATGATGTAAATACGGAAGTTGATCTAACCAAAATTACAGTAGAAGCTTCTCGAGGGAGTGGCAGGCAACAAGGTAGGGGTGAAAGACAGCTGAACTCTTATTTCCCACAGGGCGAGCTGAAGGAGCATTCTTACAGTTGAAGGAACAAATGAAGCATGTTCTTGGTAATTCCTACACAGCCTCACAGTCTGGCTTGAGTGATAAGTCCATGCGCCCCTTTTCCTGACCACCCTCCGTGGCTCGCCTTCAGGCAATCTTGTGCATACCTCTATTAGGGCACCATCATAATTTTTTATTTACTTTTCTGTATGCCCATGAGATCGTGAGCATCGTGGGGGAAGGGCAGTATTTTATAAGCCCTTGGTCTGAAGTGTTGAATTAATGTACAAACACTACAGAACATTGCAAAAACAGAATTTACCAAGGTAAGGGGAATTTAAAGAGTCTGTTTAAGAACCACAGTATATTAAAATTCAAGTCAAATCATAATGATTCTAAGACATTTACTCATTTTATTCCTGAAGCTCCAAAATACTCCATTTTGCAGGGTAGTCAACTGTCGTCATGCACGTATCTCCACTTAACTCTTCAGACTGCTGTGAATTTCTCTTAATGAGATTAAGTGCTTGGGCCCTTTGATGGGAACTTTTATTTAATTTTTCTCATTCGTTAATGGAAAGGTTTTAACATTCGCATTTCTATTACCTCCTGCTGGGATAATTTCATAAGCCCTAGTTATCTCATTAGGAGTAAGAAACCACTATTTCCAGGAAACGTTATGGGATATTACATTGTGGTTAACAGTGCAGGTGTGTATTATTTTTAAAACTCAGTATCAAACAAGTTAATTGAAAAAATGTATTCTTTTTGCTGGAGGTAGAGAGAAATGGAAAAGGGAAGTTAGAGGGTGATTAATAAAAATAATATTCTTTTTGCAGAATAATTTCCTGTACATTATAAGCTCCCCGAATGTTTTTAAAACACAATTCAGTTTGCCACAATTTGGCTTAAACACAGATTTTTTTTTTCTAGGAGCACATCTATAACGTAAACACATCCATCCGTTTTCCTAAAACTACAATATTGGAGCTGTAAGCTCCAAATGACAAAGGGATTGAGGAGGCATCTTTGACCATTACACGCAATGACCCAACTGGAAAATTCTCATTGCCTATCTTCAAAGCTCAGTAATTTGCCTCATGCCCACGGGGAGGAATGCTTCTACCAGCAGACACAACAATGGCTCAAATGGATTGGAAGGTGAGGTTTCCACATGCCACTGAGCAAACAGACCAAAAAAAAAAAGACCGTTTATAACATTTATGGGACGATTGTGCCCGCCTCCTGAAGAGAAATGGAATTGCTGTGGAAAACAAGGACATGAGCCCCCCAGCTTTCTCTGAAGGAAAAACTTGCCACCGTGCTAGGAGCAGTATAGTTAGCAGACAGCTTCCAACTATCAGGTCCTCCCAACTACCAGCAGAGAGCCAGCTCGCCTGTGGCCACATCGTTCCTGCAATAGCCAGTGACGGAGCTGCGTGGCAATGCTCTTTCCAGAGCTCCCCACCAGGCTGGCATTAGGTTTGTGCTGCAGTGTGATTCTTGGGCTCAATTCTGCTTCTGCTCCCTTAACATCACGGGTGTTGATCCCCTAACAAACACCTTGCACCCCAGGCTCTACCTCAGTATCTGCTTCCAGATAATCCAATCGGCACACCTGGCTCACGGTGAAGGGGAGAAGGGCTACCCGTGGGGCTCAGGGGAACCAGCGGGCTTCCTCCTGTGCTGCCACTGCCACTGCCCATGGTACCAGTCAGTGCAACGCTACAGTAACTCGACAGAAACTGGACGGTTAAAAGGCTTGGATCCTGCAGAAATTAAGGTCTGGTTCACTTCATCACAAAAAAAAAAAAAAAAAAAAAAAAAAAAAAAGAAAGAAAGAAAAGAAAAGAAAAAAGCCAGCTGAGATGCTGGTAGAAAGCCAAGGGAACACAAGAAATAAATCAAAAATACCAACTATGGTATTTATACAACATTGCAGAAGTAAGAACAATTTTAGGAACACGTGTTTTCTCCTCTGCTATGTCATGGATATGTTTATGTACTTCGATTTCCCTTTCTTCTCCACTTTCCCCTTACAGGTACATATAGGGCAAATGGGAGGCAGTTTACTTTAAATTTTAGTTTGCATGCTATAGGCTATTAATAAGGGCTGTGATGGAACAAAAGAGAAATAGATATCTCCCAGACATCCTAGACTTAAAACTGGACCTGGCAATGGTTTAGGCTCTGAGACTTTAAAGAAGGAGTGAATATATTTTTGTTTCCATAAGGATACTTTAGTTTTGTTAGGTAAGAACACTTTGGTGACTACAAGTATGTGGAAAAAAGGTGTATGTTGATATTGGGCAGTGAAGGAGTGGAATGTAAAGAAGAAAACTAATTCCTTTAATATCTAACATTTACTGAGCACTTGAGTTAACTCATTTAATGAATTAAATCATTTAATCTTCACGACAGCACTGAGAGTGGTACTATTATTATCTCCATTTACAAATGAAACTGAGGCTCCTAGAGCTTAATTAACTTGGCCACAGTTGCAGAGCATTTGCTCCCAGGTGTTCTGTATATCCTTCACATGCTTTTTTTTTTTTTTTTTTTTTTTTTTTTTTTTTTAGCGTGAAAGAGAGCACATGAGCACGGGTGACGGGCAGAGGAATAGAGAGAGAGAGAATCCCAAGGAGGTTCCACACTCAGCATGGAGCCAATGCAGGGCTTGATCCCACGACCCTGAGATCATGAGCCGAGCAGAAATTGAGAGTCCAATGCTCAATTGACTGAGCCATCCAGGCACACCTGAATGTTCTTTCTTTCTTTATCTCTCTCTCTCTCTCTCTCTCTTTTTTTTTTTTTTTTTGGCATGTTCTTCAACGTTTATTTATTTTTGGGACAGAGAGAGACAGAGCATGAACGGGGGAGGGGCAGAGAGAGAGGGAGACACAGAATCGGAAACAGGCTCCAGGCTCTGAGCCATCAGCCCAGAGCCTGACGCGGGGCTCGAACTCACGGACTGCGAGATCGTGACCTGGCTGAAGTCGGACGCTTAACCGACTGCGCCACCCAGGCGCCCCTGGCATGTTCTTAATCCAAGTGTTATTCTTATTTTACTGTAGAGGAGACATGTCATTCTTTCAGGTTGCTTGGGGAATTCTCTTCCACATGACTCTCGGTAGAAGACAGAGCCCACTTGCCTCTACAAAGTTAAAAGTACAGATACTTACCTCCCATTTTCTCTTGCACCTCAGGTATAGACATGTTATTGATGCCACTTTGAAAATAAACTTTTAACCTTGAAAATAAAACAGTTTATTTTACTAGCAAAAATGGGTTTATCCAAGAATAGCAGAGAACTGCAACCGGAGATAAGCAAGCTGGGAAAGCCCATACAACAATAGAGAAAAAAGCTCTTTTATACAGGAGAGGCGGGTAGTTGGGAAGGCTGGTACAAACAAAAAATGTATTGGGGTAAACTAGAGTTCTAAGTATAGTGGCTTCTCATTGGCTGAGCTGTGACTGTCTCTCATTGGCGGGGCTCTTGCCAGGGTGAGGAAGAAACCTTCCTTCCTCCCGCTGGGAGAGTAGAGTAGCACTCACATAGAAGTGCATCTCTTCGTGTTTGATTTGTAATGGACCAGTGCTGAGAGTGAGAGCGCCCCGCGCCGGCCTCCCAAATCCATTCTAACTGGGGTTTCCTTTCATTAATTTTCACAAGGCTTACCAATCAGATGCACTCTCTGGTGGTTATCACAGTCAGATCAAGTTCCAGGAGAACCAGCGGTAGCAGTGCCAGTGGTGGCTTTCAGTGTCCAGTGCCAGGCGTGTTGGGGTCATAAGCTACAGCTTCTGGTGCTTGGCTGCTGCAGTGGGCCTGTCGTCACCAGACCAGACTTGCATTCTTCTGGATGTTCTTAGCTATGAAGCTGTTAACATTGTTAACATTGCAGCCTTCTCAGGAATTCTGTAAGACACCCAACATTCAGATTTGTAGCAACAGCCCTCATGGTTGTTTAGCCTTATTTCTAAAATGAAATACTAGCTTATACATAAAAGAGCTCATGGCTCTTTTTCTGTACCCGGCACTGTTCTAAGTACATTACATACATGGGCCAAATGAAGTCTTAGAAAACCCTAGGACTTAAATCAGACTATTGTTCCCATGTTACAATGAGGACACTCACGTACAGAGAACTTAAACAACTTATCCTAGGTCACAAAGAGATGTGATTCAAGCCCACATAGTCTGTCATCAGAGTCTATACTCACTACCAGTCATTTTACATGGGCCCCTTTATTTATGAAGGCTTTGTTTTGATTCTGCCCTCTCTTGGATGACTGAATTTTGTCATCAACATTTTTTTTTTCTTTCTCAAGAAGAGCATGTAGGTGTTGTTTAAGTTCTCTCATGCTGGAGAGTGTCTATCTTTTGCCTTTGTATGAAGAGCAAATATGCTGAATACAAATTTCTAGGTCACATTTTGCTGCAGAACCCTCTAGGCATTGTTCTACTGTCTTCTGAAGTAGATGATTTTGTGGTGGTGTCTGAGGCCCACCATATTTTTCTCTCTTGTGTGTAACTTTTTCTTTTTCGCTTTGTATATAACTTTTGCTTTTCTCTGTTGAGATTGGTCCTTTTCCTTTCATTAGGATATATTTTGGTTTGGGCATCCTAGGTCATGTTATGGCTTTTTGTCCGAAGATTCAAACCTTTATTTTGGAATAATTTTCTCCTGTCACTTTTTGGGGAAAAAATTAAAAACTCATTTGGTTTTATTCTTCAGGAATATCAATTATGTGTCTGTTAGATCTCCTTTGACTTCAGTGTCTATCATTTCCAATATATTTTGTATCATTTCCCCTTCTCATATCTTTCTGGGGTTTTGAAAAAGTCTGTCAATTATGTCCTTTACTGTGTTTTTGATTGTGTTATTTCCATTTTCATTTCTCATGTAGTGTTTTTAGTCATGGTTTTCTATATCTATTCCAGTGTTTTCCCCCGGGCTCTGCTCCCCTCAAGGCTGTCTGACTTGCCTTTTACCTTTATTGTTTTTTGAACTGTTCCTATTATCTTGGATAATTCCTCTTACATCTATATTCTTTATCTGTAGGTTGATTACATTCTTTTATTCTTTTTTACTTTCTTCCTACAGTATATATGCATAAAGCCTGGATGGTTTATTTATTTTTTAAAAATATTTTTAATGTTTATTTATTTTTGAGAGAGAGTGAGTAGAGGAGGGGCAGTGAGAGGGGACAGAGGATCTGAAGCAGGCTCTATCCTGACAACAGAGAGCCTGATGTGGGGCTCAAACTCACAAACAGTGAGAACATGACCTGAGCCAAAGTTGGATGCTTAACCAACTGAGCCACCCAGGGGCCCCTGGATGGTTTATTTCTGATACCAACAGGGAGAAGCTAGTTGAGGTATGAAGTGAACAGTGAAGTTGGGCAGTCTTCAGCTTCCTATAATGATGACTTCCTCTTTCCTAAGCATTCATATGCTCTTCATATTTGGCATTCAGGAGGGTAGTATGGTATATAGTAAGTGCCTTAAACCACCTCTGGAAAATCTCTTAAACTCTCTCTCAGCTACTAGACAAGATTATAGATAATACAAATTATTGCTATCAGGGTTTCTCCTTCAGCTATCCCTCCTCAGGGATAACTTTTCAGTGCAGAATTGGTGTCTCCCTAAGGGCACTTACTGCTTCTCCCATGGGTTCCTCATATCCCTCCATCTTGGTGCTTTAATTAAAGACTCTTTGAAACTATCATTTATTCTCAGAAGTACATACATGTTGCCTGAGGTGCAAGGCTGTCAGTGTTCACCATCATTTCTGTTCAAATTTGAAAGGAGTTGGCAAGTATTTTTCATGATGCTTGTTTGGAATTGTAGTATTTCCCTGTTTAAAGGTGACATTAGGAATCCAGGAATGCTTTACCTGGGAGGTTTTAGATCAGAGCGTCCCATGAGGTTGCAATCATCTCAAGGCTGGAGTGGGGCTGGAGAATCCCATCCCAAACTCACTGTCATGATTGCTGGCGGGTCTCAGTTCTTTGCTGACTATTCACTGGAGTCTTCAGTTTCCTCCCACATGAGTCTCTCCATAAGGCTGCTAGCACATGGCAGAATGCTCCCCACAGAGAATGAGATGTGAGAAAAAGAGAAAGAAAGAGAGCAAGAACAAGAGAGCATCCAAAATGGAAACCACGTTCTTTCACAATTTAATTTCAGAAATGATGTACTATCACTTCTCCTATATTTGGTTGGTCATGTAGATAAATCCTGGTATAGTGTGGGAAGGGACTACACAGGGTATGAATACCGGAAGGGAGGGATCATAAGGGTTATCTTGGAAGTTGGCTACCACAAGTATATATATGTGTGTGACTATGTATATGCATTCACATGTATGTATGTATGTATATAATATATATTACACACATGCATAAATTAACCAGAAGGATGTTTGTATCAATTCTAAATTTATATGCACTTAATAACACAGCTTTGCAACATATAAGTCAAAAATTAATAGAACTACAAAAAGAAATAGATAAATCCCCTATTATAGCAGGAGATTTTAGCTCACTTACCCAGTAATAAATAGACACAGTAGATGAAAATATCTCTAAAGATAAGTTTTGAATAAGACAATTAACAAGATCAATCTAATGGACATATATAAAACCCCATAAAACAGTTGGAGAATGCACATTCTTTTCATGCCACACAGAACCTTATGAAATTTGACTACTTAATAGTCCACAATTCAAGTAGTAATACATCTTAAAGAATTGGAACCACAATTTTTGACCACAATGCAATTAAAATTCAGATCACTTTGTAAAAATATGACCCTGAAAATCCTATATGCTAGCAAATTTTAAATGTACTTCTAAATAATTCACAGGTCAAAGAGGAAATCATAATGGGAAATTGAAAAAAATGTAGAAGTGAAAAATAAAAACAAATGCTACATATAACAATTTTGGAGACTCGGGTACAGCAATGAATAGAGGGAAATTTTATAGTTTTAAATTGATAATTTTAAAAAGCCAAAAGACCAAAAACTAATAAATTAAGAAGCTATTTGAAAAGTTATAAAAGTAATGATAGAATAAACCCAGTAATAGTAGAGGTATGGAAGTAATCAGGAATAGAGTAGAAATTAATGAAATAGAAAGCTAAGTTTAAAAAGGATTAAGAAGTGCAAAATTTTGAAATAACTAATAAAATTAATATACCTCTGGAAAATTAGTTTAAAAAAAGAGAAAGGGGCACCTGGGTGGCTCAGTCAGTTAAATATCTGACTCTTGGTTTCGGCTCAGGTCATGATCTCATGGTTCATGAGTTCAAGCACTGCATCAGGCTCTTTGGGATTCTCTCTCTCCCTCTCTCTCTGCCCTTTCCTCACTCTCTCTCTCTCAAAATAAATAAACTTTAAGAGAGCAAGAGAGTACACAAAACACCATATTGGGAATGATAAATGGGATACAACCCAAGGAAATATAGTGATTAGAAGGAAATTCAGGAAAAACACTTCATGACAAATTTTAAAACAAATAAAAACAAATGCCTACAAAAAATGAATTTACCAAAGTTAACTAAAAACAGCAACAACCAACAAACAAAAAAACCCATGAGGATTCCTTGAAACATATGGATTTTTTTATTTTAAATGAAATTCTCAAAAAGAAAACAACAGGTTCAGATAATATTGAGGACAACCTCTAATAAACATTAAGTGCAAACTCTTCTAGAGAACTGAATGAACAGAAACACTTATTAATTCTGTGGGATTTACTAAATGATTAATTTCAGAAGCTTGTGGTAGGTAGCAGAATATATCAGCAAGGTATTTTGTGATCTCATCCATTAAATATTTATATAAACAAATGTAGCCAATTTAAGGTAACTGTTGAGTTTATGGTGAGCTCTGTCTAGGTCAGCTGACATAACTGAACTAACCCCAGGTGATAAAAGTTCAATAGAACTCTGTTTTAAATTCTCTTTTTCATCTTTGCTAATAAAAGTGGCCATCTGGAGCTCCTGGGTGACTCAGTCCATTAAGTGTGTGACTCTTGGTTTCAGCTCAGGTCATGATCCCACAGTCATGAGACTGGGCCCTGCATCAGGCTCCACGTGGAGCCTGCTTGGGATTCTTTCTCCCTCTTTCTCCGCCCCACCCCCTCTCATGTACAGGTGTACGTGATCTCTCTCTCTAAAATAAATAAACATTTTTAAAAAACACTTAAAAAAAAGGTGGCCATCCCTTGTGCTACATTTGGAACTTTCCATCAGTCTTCTGAGAGTATGTTCTTGCATCAGCCATAGCAAGGTTTGGTGTCAGCATCCCTAGGAATTACAGATGGGGAGAAATTCTTGTATTTTCCCCTATCAGTACAAATTTGCCCCAATTGTTTCATTTAAACAATCTTACGTCTATGACTGAGTTGGTATAACCCCTCCTCTCCGAATTCAAGAGAACTGAAATCTGAAATGCAATCTTTATGACAGAATTTAAGAGCAATATATTTAATTGAAATAAACTGTAAACTCAGCCCTCTTTTTCTCTCTGTTCTGCTTGCTGGTCAAGTTTAGATGTGAAAATCTGCCTGTTAGTTTTTGATGCCTGAAAAGTCATTTCACTAATCTCACTGTGACCTCTGACGCACTTGCTGACGTTCCAGGAGCTGTCCTTTTCTTTCATGATCAGGTAAATGATCTCTACCCCAGATGTCTATGAATCACAATTGCAGAATTCTTTCTGATTTGCCTATTTTCTCCCTTCTCTGAGTTTATCTTTTTACTTCCAATGGAGGCATCACTTCCAGCCCTTTCTGGAGGCCCTTTGTTTCCAACAGACCATGGAATCTTTCCTGCACATACTCAGATTGGAACTACAGCACCATCACGGGCCCAGGGCAAGTTACTCAATGTCTTTTGCTCGTATTTCTCATCAGTTAACTGGGAACAATGATTCCTACAGTTCAGGGTAGTTGTTGTGGACTGAATGTTTTCATCCCCGTCAAATTCCTATGTTGAAACCCTACCCCGTAGTATTAGGAAATGAGGCTTGTAGGAGGTTGCTAGATGAGGTCATCTAACAGAGGATTAGTGCCCTCAGAAGAGTCATGGGAGAGCTTGCTTTCTGTCTCTGCTCTCTGCCATGTGAGGGTACAACTAGAAGTCAGCAGTCTGCAACCCACGAGGGGGGTCACCAGAACTTGACCTTGTGCATAGCACTCTCATCTCAGACTTGTAGGCTCCACAACTGTGAGAACGAAATTTCTGTTGCTTATAATAAGCTATCCAGTCTATGGTATTTCTGTTAAAAGGGCCAGAATGGACTAAAACTAAGACAGTAGTACAGACGTTCCTGGGAGATGTTCCAGGTTCAGTTCCAGACCACCACAGATAAAGTAAATGTAGCAATAAAGAGACTCAAATGAATGTTTTGGTTTCCCAGCGCATATGAAAACTGTTTACATTATACTGTAGTCTATTAAGTGTGCAACGGGATGTCAAGAAAGACAACGTATATACCTAAATTAAAAAATATTTCATTGCTAAAGAAAAAAAACGCTAGGGGCGCCTGGGTGGCTCAGTCGGTTGAGCGTCCGACTTCGGCTCAGGTCAGGATCTCGGGGTCCGTGGGTTCGAGCCCCGCGTCAGGCTCTGGGCTGATGGCTCGGAGCCTGGAGCCTGCTTCCGATTCTGTGTCTCCCTCTCTCTCTGCCCCTCCCCCGTTCATGCTCTGTCTCTCTCTGTCTCAAAAATAAATAAATGTTAAAAAAAATTAAAAAAAAAAAAAAAGAAAAGAAAAAAAACGCTAATCATTATCTGAGCTTTCAGTGAGTCGGAATCACTGGTTGCAGATCACCATAACAAATATAAGAGTGAAAAAGTTTGAAATACTATGCGAATTACCAAAGAGTTGAACAGAGACACAAAGTGAGCACATGCATTTGGAAAAATGACGCTGATAACTTACTCGGTGCAGAGTTGCAACAAATCTTCCAAAATGCAGTATCTGCGAAGTGTGAAACAGTGAAGCACAAGAAAACAAGGTGTGCCTGTAATGAGGTTAGAGCGGAATTACGTGCTTAGCGTGGCTCGTAGAACTCAGTAAACACTCAATGCATGTCAATCATTATTCTGATCATTATGCCCATCCCCAAAGCCAATTTTCTGTGAATTTTAGGGATAGAGATTTTTTATTCTAATTTCTATGAATTACCTATTGACCTTATGCATTTAGTGGCAGGGTACGTTTTTAGATTTTGGCACATGAATGCCATTTGAGATCTCTAGGAGAATAAATATAATGGCGATGACTTGTGTCTCTAATTGCCTTTAATGAATGCATAACCTCGCTGTGAATGAGTATTAAGCTCTTGTGAGATATATTAGCTGTTGGTACGGCAAAGCCTCTGGCTTTAAGGACCCTCAGCAGTGAGTTGATATTTAAAATCTTACAATTCATAATGCTACATGAGACCATTTTCTCTGTGATTATTTTATAGACATGCATAAGGCAGTCTTTCTTACACTTTACGCCTCCTTGGGCCCCTTATCAGTGTTTGGCACGCTTGTTGACTGAACATTTCAGGTGAAAAATTTTTAAGGATTGCTCGCTAATAAAAAATAATATTCAAAATGTATGGTGATCATTTCATATGTGTGAGAGGGTTTCTGTTGTACGCAATTTTTGTCAAGCCAGCATGACAATGGATAACTTGAGCTCTTGGTCACATTGGTTTCTTCTCTATTTCTACTCAATTAGAAAACCCAAACTCACAACCATAGGTGGCCGAGAATAGCAGTGGGTGTCGGTTTTTATTTCAGATAATCCTAGCTATTATCTGGATTGACGTGGACCCCCTGCTCTCAAACAACAGCATCTCCATCCCACAGCCATTTGCGGTAATCTTTGCCCCTGCTCTCCTCAGGAGGCGAGCTCTGTTCTAACCTCTGTGCCCTCTGTATTAGTTTTCTCTTGCTGTGTAACAAATTACCACAAACTGCAGCTTAAAACAACACACATTTATTATCTCCCAGTTTCCTTGTGTCAATAGTCCTGAGCATTTCAGCTGGGGCCTCTGCTCTGAGTCTCGCAGGGCTGAAATCAAGGTGGGGCCAGCTGTATCCTCTCTGGTTTGACCAGAGAAAGATCCATTTCCCATGTCCCAATTCTGGGATGTTGGCAGAATTTATTTCATTCTGGTTGCGGGACTGACATCCCCCTGTCTTACCAGCTATTGTCTAGGGACCACTCTTAGCTCCTAGATGCCACCCTCAGGTCCTTGTAATGTGTCCCCACCACCTCAGCAATGGAGAACCTCCCCTTCGTGGAACTTCGCTCACACTTCCGATCTGACAAGCCCTGCTGCTGTCAGCCAGAGAAAAATCTCTGCTTTTAAAGGGATTATGTGATTAGGTCAGGCCCACCTGGATAATAGCTCTATCTTCAGGTCAATTGATTAGTGAGCTTAATCAAATCCCTTTGCCGTGTAACAAATGGTGTTATGTTTCCACATAACATCACCACGGGAGCAATCCCAGAGGCAGAGATCATAGGAGGCATCTTGAAATTCTGCCTACCATACTAAATCTGGGGTGGCCTATGACTTGGTTTAGACAGAAGAATGTGATCCTAGGCCTAACAAAGCCTTTTAGCTTCCACGTCTATCCCTTTGAAATGCTCCTTCTTAAACTGGCCATGTGGAGAACCCAGGTGTCCCAGGGCCAGCCCCAGCTGATGATTGTTGTTTTGCGCCTTTAGGTTTTGGAGTAATCTGTCATGTAGAAATAGAAAACTATTTTTAGGACTGCCTCAGATGCTAACACTGTAGCATTTCACATGCAAAAAAATGAAATTTGAATGTATTGGATTAAGAGAGAGGGTAAATGGATTCTTTGTTCATTCTTTGGTCACGGTAGAATCTGAAAGTGATGGTTTCACTGTTGCAACTTTTTTAATTTAAAAAAAGTTTATGTATTTTTGAGTGAGAGAGAGTGCAAGCGGGGGAGGAGCAGAGACAGAGGGAGACACAGAACCTGAAGCAGGCTCCAGGCTCTGAGCTGTCATCACAGAGCCTGACGAGGGGCTTGAACTTGTGAACCATGAGATCATGATCTGAGGTGAAGCTGGATGCTTAACTGACCGAGCCACCCAGGTGTCCCTGTTGCAGCTTTTGAATATGAGTTACAATATGCCAAATAATACATCGTTGATTTATCTCCTAAAGGTCTGAAGAATCATCGAGAGTTAGTGAACATTTAAGGCTTTAGCAGGTGAGCCAATTGTATATAATTCAGTCTTCTAAAAGATATCCTGCTATTTCATTCTCAACATTGAAAATCTGGCTACTTGACTTAACACCTGAAGTTAGTTAGGGTCATTATCAGACATACGTTTTGCTCCTCCTGAGATTTCCTTAGATGTCACATCGGAACCCTCAGTTACTTATTTTACCTTAGCCACAGCCAAAGCCACCCAACTTCATTGTGGCCCACTTGGTTCTGCTTCTTGGGTCTGACTAGCCTCTCACTGAAAGTTGAGTCACTCTCCGTGCTGCTATCCTGCCTCCAGACCAACCCCGCCTTGTGCCTGGGAATCCTGGTTCATCCTGTCACCTCCAGACCTGGACAAATGCTGTACAGCAGGGCATGGGGTCTACCTTCCCAGAGGTCACCCAGGGAGCTTGTATTAGTCAGAGCTCTCCAGAGAAATGGAAAAGTAGGGTGTGTGTGTGCGTGCACGTGTGTGATTGCTGAAATAAACTGATAGTAGTCCTTGTAACGTATTTACAATTTTAAGAATACAATGATTATTATGCATGAAACAAGATTCATGACAAAGCTATATTTAATTAATTAATATGTCTCACATTTTAAGTGTATGTGGAAGTTTGTTAGGTTTTGTTGAGGCTTTAAGGTATGATAAGTTTCAGATACCAAAAATTCTGAGACCACCATGCAGACACTTTAAAGTTTGTGTTCAAGAGCCAATAGAACCTTCTATAATGATGAAAATGTTCTGTCTGTGCTTTCCACTGTGGTGGCCACTAGTCACATGTCGCTATTGAGAACATGACATATGGCTAGTGTGACAGAATTTTTAATTTTATTTAGTTTGATTAATTTATACTGAAATAGTGGAGCCTAGCACAGGGTTAAATGGCTCTTCAACACTTCACCCACACAGAGTATAGACAGGTTGAGAAAGAGTTATGATGGGCATTCCCCAACTGCTACCAAAGAGCGGAGCTAGTGGGTGGATGCCTCTCAACCCAAGGCTAGTGAGACAAACTGTGTTCCAGAAATCTAAAGGATGATGGTGGAGCTGACTAGTTGTGAATAAAAGTTTAATGGAGCCAAGACTGACTGCATGTTTCCCAAGACATAGATGTGAAAAAAGAGAAAGAGGTATGGGTACCTATCTCACACACTATCTGACAGAATATCCTCGAGGGGTGACAAGGGCCTTGCAGAGATTGCCAGAGAAATCCCCAGGTTTCTGGGGGCTATAGAAGGAGTAAGGAGCCTCACAGATGTAAGACATGATTTCTCAGGTGAAGAAAGTTGCATGTAAAAGAGCTCTGACTGGGAAAACTCTGAAGAAACCACAAAAGTTACTCATGCTTCTCCTCCTTGTTTTCAGGATCCCAATTTTGTTCAGGTATCTCATAGCCAGCAGCTTCAAGTTAAATTGGGCTCCTCCCCTGAAGGAAGAAGTGAATCTTGATTAGTATAGGCTGATTATGTAACCCCAACCTTTGTCAATGATTTGTCTATGAGTGAGACTTGGCTTAGTCTTAGCCAATGAGATATAACACAGAAGTTCTGGGAAAGATTTTTTTTTTTTTTTTTGAGAGAGAGAGAGAGAGAGAGAGAGAGAGAGAGAGAGAGAGAGAGAGAATCCTAAGCAGGCTCCACAGGCAGTGCAGAGCTGGAGGCGGGGCTTGATCTCAGGACCTTAGGACCATGACCTGAGCCAAACTCAAGAGTGGGATGCTCAAGCTACTGAGCCACTCAGGCACCCCAAGATTTTTTTTACTCTTAAAAAAGAGAGATACAGGGAGGAAAAAATGCTCTTTAGGGTAGGATCCAGCTTTTAGGGCTTGAAATTTATACAATTTGGGGGGCCCTCTTTAAGAAAAAGTTCATAACATTGTTTTGCTTTTTTATAGCTTACAAAAATATATTATCATGTGATGGCATTCCAAGGGTGTTTTCCAGGGCCTTTGAAAGATCCTGTGGAAGTGAAGGGTTCTAAAGCTTAAGCTTCTTTAGTTTCACTGTAAATCATCACTGGCAGCCTTTTTTTTTGAACATGTTGTTCTCATGGACGAACTATGGCAGCCGTCTTGGGACCATGAGGAAAACCAGTGTAAAGGAACAGACAACACACTGAGGAAAGCACAGTGCAAAGATGAAAGGAATTGTGTTGGGATCATAGCACCTGGATTTCTCAACCTTGGAAGTCCTTTAAGTGCAGTCTTCTTTTATGAAAAATGATAACTATGTTTATTGTTTTGGCCACTCTTCAATAATCTGTAGTCAAAGGGATCCAAACAAAAACAACTAACCCCTACTCTCTCCATTGTTTCGCGTGCATGTGCACGCGTGCACACACGCACACAAACACATGCACAAATATGTGGGAACAGTAGAACCCTAAATATGTGAAAAGGAGATAATCTCAGGGTATGAGATGATCTTCTACCTCAAATTATATTAGCATTATGGAAAAATTAATTCATTATCCTAGTTTTTCTCATTAGCTGTATACCCCGTGAAAATTCCACCATGGTATTTGGGAAGCACTGGTCTAGACCAGTGCTGCTCAAAGTGTGGTCCATATTAGGCTAGTGCCAGTCCATGAACTGTTCATTATCAGTCTATAATGAAATAAGTCCACAAATTGAGAGTAAGAATTTAGAAACTTTTTACAGCACTTGGAGATTCAACAGAGTAGTTTTATGTCTGTTGAAGTAATAACTTAAAAATTGGGGAGCTTGTACTTTGCATGTCTCTGGATTTTTAAAAATTTAAATGTATCTTTTATTTTAGAACAGTTTTAGATTTACAGAAAAGTTATGAAGTAGTACAGAGCATTTCCATCTCAGTTCACCTATTATTAACATCATAACTTTAGTGTGGTACATGTGTTACAATTAATGAACCGATATTGATATATCATTGTTAATAAACTCCATATTTTATTCAGATTTCCCTAGTCTGAACTTTTTCTGTTTTGTTGGTCCTTCTTGTGTTCCAGAATCCCATCCAGGATGCCACATTACATTTAGTTGTCATGCCTCTTCAGGCTCTTATTGGCTGTGACAGTTTTTCAGACTTTTCTTATTTTTGATGGCCTTGATAGTTTTGAGGAGAACCGGTCAGTTATTTACAGAATGCCCCTTAATTGAGATTTGTCTGATGTTTCTCTTATGGGTAGTATGTCTTTGTTTCTCATTTTATTTTTCTAATTTTTTTTTTTTGTATTTTACAAAAGTATCAATCTGCAACAGATTAGAGAAATCCTTATCACAGATAGTTTGAGGAGCACTGGTCTAAACCACTATTGTTCCACTCTAAGCATTTAAAATTCTGAAACAATTTCTTCTAACTAAACTATTGGTTTATTATTAGATACTGTTATTTTTTCTGAATCAAAGTATTAGGAGTGGGTACTTCTAAATTTGAATCTCAAGAAAGGTAAATTACCTTTAAAAAAATGTTTATTTATTTTTTTTTTAGAGAGAGTGCACATGCGTGCAAGTGTATGCATGAGTGAGGTTGGAGGGGGCAGAGAGAGAGGGAGAGAGAATCTCAACACAAGGCTTGAACCCACAAACAGTGAGATCATGACCTGAGCTGAAATCAAGGGTTCGATGCTTAATGGACGGCTCCCCAATAAATTACCTTTTTAGAAGATTATCTTTTTGGCTATCTATCCTAGGTCAGTAAATGCTCGATGGCTTACAAAGCATTGGAAAACACACGCACAAATCAACTTTCAGCCATGAAGGAATGTCATGTTTCTGAATCAAGATCTTTATCCATGGGGTTTTCATGAAACTTAAGCCAGAAGCCCAGAGGTATCATGTAGAACCAAATATAGCTATAGTGACTACTCATGTACATTCTGTTTCATTTTGCCTCCTTGCCAGCTGTTTCATTCTGTTTTTCCTCTTCCCTCTTAATTTCACTACACTAAGTACCTTGAGCATTGACAGCCAAACTTTTTCCACTATATCACATTCCTCAGAAGGTTATCACTACCATATTCATCTTTTTAATTTTATGTCTCTTGTGATATACTCATTTTATTCATATAAGGAGTCCTCTAAACCTTCCTTCTTTGGGGATTCTGTCTTTGATCCTTGTGTCCAGAAACCTTGCTATAATGAATCTGCTTTGGGCTTTGATGCTAAAAGCCTCATTTGGTACATGTTTCTTCCTTGGAACGTGATTCTTCCAGTTGCAAGATGCATGTTAAACAGTATACATAAACCATTGTATACCACTTCCTTTAGTTTCTTTTTATAATTCGTGAAAGTATAGCCCATTTTTGCTTTCTTTGTTTAATGTCACAGCCTTTAATTTTGGGTTTACATCTCCTTTTTGCTTTTTAAAAAAATGTTCATTTTTGAGAGAGAGAGAAAGAGAGGAAGAGCGGGGGAGGAGCAGAGAGGGAGTGGGATAGCTTTGGCACTGACAGCACTGAGCTGATGCAGGACTCGAACTCACGAACCGAACCGTGAGATCATGACCTGAGCTGAAGTCAGATGTTCAACCAACTGAGCCACCAGACATCCCTCCTTTTTGCTTTTGAAGCTTTTGACTTCATTTGAACAGCTAGTTCTAATTTCTTGCCTCACTTATTTTGATAGAGACAGCCATGAATTTGAGTTCGTTTTGGCTGGTTGTTCAATGAGAAGGTTGAGTCGCTATGAAGGATTTTCAAGAACATTTTGCCTTAAGACTCTTGAATCTCATTTTAAAATTGTGGTAAGACGGTCCTTGCCCCCTCCTCAATCCTTACATAACAGTTGCCAACACAGAAGGATGAAGAAAAGCGCACGAAAGACTGACTACCCTTTGTGCATTCAGGGAACGGATGTGCAAGATGTGTTCATGGGCAAGATGCTGTTGCTACTTCAGTACCGTTGGGGCTGCTTGAAGGGTCAACTGCTCCTGTTTATTGTGGGAAATGGCAGGTTTACCATATTTTTTTAAAAGTCCTGCCATAGCCATTTTCCGGAATATGTTTCTTTGGCACGACTTTATTTCCTTGCTATAATTTTGCCTGTATTTGCCTCTGAGCTGGAACTCTTGAGTTTCAGGTGTCTGTCATGATTGGTTTCTTTACTTCCTTCCCCATCTCATTTTAAACAACTCAAGGAAAGACAAATTGTATATTCTCTTGTAGGTCTGTCTAGCCAAATGTGATTTTGCCACATGGTGTTTGCTTGTTCATTTGCTCATGCGCTCATTCTTTTATTCACATATTGGGCACAGGTTTACAGAGACGTTATTATGAAGCAACGTGAGTGCCAGGGATTAGAGGTACAATGGTAAAGGATAAGAAATTTTTGATTTTGTGGGAAAAAGACACGTGAAATGTATATTTACATGCGTAATTCAAGATGAAATTCTGATCGAGGCTATGAAGAATAAGTACAACTACAAATACCCCAGTTTTGTGACTGGAGATTGGGGGAGGCAAAGGCTTTCCTGGGGAGTGACGTTCAGATGGAGACTTGCAGGACAGCAGCACTGGCCAGGTGGGGTGGAAAGAAAGAGCTCTCCACAAGGAACCCGCAAGTGGATGCTGGGTGAATTTGTTTTTCTTTGCTTTTGTCTTTAGGCTGGAAGAATTTGCTGATTCAAATGATACGGAGACTCCACTACGTGCCAGACAGAGATAAAACCCTGTATGTGGAAAGAACGTTGTATTAAATACTCTTTAACAATATAGGGAGATAGTTTTATTTATGATTCTGAGATCATTTTTGCATCTAGTGTTCATTTCACTTCTTCTTTATATCAATCCTTAATTAGGAAAATGCTCAAATACACGCACTAAGGATAGAGGGATGATTTATAAAGGTGGGCAAAAAGACAATAATCTTGAAATCATTGATAATCCTCTCTGGGAGTCACTTGCTTCATCTTTAATACGACAACGAGCTGGACTAGATGCTGTGTGAAGCTCCTCCCAGTTTCAAGTTTTAGTGAAGAGCCACTAAGTTTCAGTATTTGCCTGTGCGAAATTCCAACAGCATTGTAACTTGGAATGTTTTACGTGAAATATACAACAGAGTTACTTCTGTGGACATAGTTTTGAATTATATGAAGATGTTTGCAAAATCTTATTTTTATTTAGCCGTCGGTAAATTCCTTATCATTATTTATTACTGTTCCAATTCACCAAACGTACTATTGCTTGGAAACTTACACTCAAGAAACACTAAACCAATCAAGTGATATTTAGGCAAGTGTAATCAGTTATGTAGTTAATTATGCATATAAATTTCTTTTTGAATCCCTTTCTGTTTAAGCCCTGAGATTTAGAACTGTTATTGGGAACCGGAAAGCAAAATTTAGTGCCAGGCATTAGGTTTTTTTTTCCTCCTGCTCAGTTGCAGCAAAGTATAAGATACTAAATCTTGAGCTAGTAGTACAGTTATAAAATGTTATATTTTCCAGATAATCCTTTGCGTGTATGCACACACACACACACACACACACAAATATATTGCTCAAAGGGATATGCAAATACTGTTAAATATTTTACAGTTTTGGGCAGAAGCGAAGACCCCGGCAAAAGACTGAGAGACTGCTAAAGTGTTTTGCTACTTTTAAACCTGCTTTTATTCCTTTTCTGATCTGTGGCTGAAGCATGAACCACCTTTGTCATACTGCATAGATGGCATCAGTCTGGCTGTTCCCTCATTGAATTAATTAATAAAGATTCCAAGTGAGTCATAATTTTATCTAAGAGTAATTTTGGCAAGAGGATGCTTGGCTGAGTTCTCTTACATCTCTTTCTCCAAAGAGAATATTAGTCTTGGAGACCTGGCCACATTTCTGTAATGCATCCCTGTGGACCACTACCTGGCATTGGACAGAATGAGAGGCTTCTCTACCCACTCTAAGATGACAACACAGAAAATAAAACCTCTGTTATACTTACAAGGGAAAAATAAAGCTAATAACTGTTCAGGTGGGAAGTGGGTTTGAGATCTCATAAGTCAATATTGGAATACTGTTTTTAGCAGCTATTTGCTATGTAACTTCAGTGTCCCTGACTGAAAACGGAGTAAAAGTGCAAATAGTCCTTGTTCATTGACCTGGGCTTTCTTAAGGTCAGTAGGTTGACATTTATTGGGGTGGGAGAGTGAAAATCTGCATTGAAAAGTAATGAAGACCTTGAATGAAGGTTACTTAGGAAAGAATAAGGGGATTATGTTACACAACATACAGTAAGGCTCTCTGAAAGTCCTCCTAAACATTTTTACTTTCCACCACATTTCAGTGCCTACATCAATTTTCATATGCATCAGTTGGGGTATTCACAAGATACTCCAATACAGTGGTCTAAAAGTTGCCTCTCTATCTGTCTGTCTGTCTGTGCACCACCCCCCCATCTCTGTCCCTTAACAGCTAGGATGTAAATGATCCTGTTCAGCAGGGCAGGATATTCAAGAACGCAGGTTCTTCCTAATACTTTGCTCTGCATTGATATCACATGCCATGCGTAATAAAATCGGATGGATTCCAGTTGGAGGGAAAGGAGAAGAGAATGTGGAGGAGGGAGAGCTCTGTGTCGGAAGACCTAGTCTTGCACATTTCATTTCTGCTAACATTTTACTGGTGACAGCTTCATCACTTGACTACACCAAACGTGGCAGTTTGCAAATTGTCTACAATTCATCATTCTGCATGAACGTGTGACTCTGCAGTTCCTCTGATCAAGAGGTAGAGTTTATTTCTGTTCCTCTTGAATCTAGCTTGGACTTGTGACTTATTTTTGCTAGTAGATTTTGGTATTATTGAAGCCGTTCAGAGCCTAGACTTCAAGGGTTCTATTTTCTCCCTTGTAATCTTTTCCAGCCACCATGTGAACAAGTGAGTGAGTTCAACCAGCCCGGCTGGAGGACGAGAGACTATGTGGAACAGGATGAGCCCTCCCAGCTGACCCTGGCCCAAACTGATGGCCCACAGAATTACGAACTCAGTAAATGGTTGCTGAAAGTTGGGTTCTCTAGGAAGCAGATGCTGAGATGAAATTGACATACAAAATGCCTGTGAGAGGGAAAGGGTAGGAAGCAGGGTTTGGCTGGGGGTGGCCATCGGAGCGTGATGTTCCTGACACATCTCCATCAAGGAGTTCCAAAGTAAAGATTGTCCATTAGCCAAGTCTCGAACTGGATTGAAATGGCTGGACCACAGCCTTGCTCTGTCACTGGATTGGTACCAACCTGAGATGAGAATGACTGAAAGTTGCCAAGTAACTCTACTTCTTCCTGTCAAGCAGTGAGTCTTCACTTGGAGAAGAATCTGAGTGGTGCCTCTCCATGTGTGCCACATTATTTTAAGCCGCCAAGTTTTAGGGTTATTTGTTATGCAGCAAAAGCTAGTTGAGTCACATAACTGCAAGGAAGGCTGGGAAATATAGTTGAACTGGACAACCTTGGCAAACAAAGGAACCTCCCTCTTTTAAAAAAAACAAGGGCATCTCTTTAAAAAAGAGGGTGTGTGTGTGTGTGTGTGTGCAGGTGATCACAAATGGTGATAAATTGTCTAACCTTATTACCTACCTTGTGTAGTTGTGCAAATTAGAGCTAATGTACATAAAGTACCTAGTAGAGTTCTTGGAGGCGGATCCAGGTTTTGTCAGGCCAGAAGCTTATACAATTTGTAGGTCTCTTTTTAAGAATACAAAATTGAAAAAACGGAATTAAATACAAGACTTTGGAAAGGGCCCCTGTGACAGCCTCAAAGCTTATCCTTCTTTACCTTTATATAGTAAACCTGCCCCTGAAGATGTCTGATGGATGATGTTTAAAAAATTACACATTGGGGTGCTTGGATAGCTCAGTTGGTTGAGCATTGGACTCTTGGTTTCAGCTCAGCTTGTGATGTCGTGGTTTCATGGGTTTGACTCCCACATCGGGCTCTGTGCTGGCAGCATGGAGCCTGTTTGGGATTCTCTCTCTCTGTCTCTCTCTGTCTCTCTCTGTCTCTCTCTGCCCCTCTCTGCCCCTCCCCCACCTGCGCCATCTCTGTCTGTCTCAAAATAAATAAATAAACTTAAAAAAAATTTTTTAAATTACATGTTAAGGGGTGTGTGGATGACTCAGAGGGTTCAGCAGCTTACTCTTGGTTTCGGCTCAGGTCATGATCTCACGGCTCACGGGATTAAGCTCCATGACTGCTGTGTGCTAACAGTTTGGAGCCAGCTTGGGATTCTCTCTATCCTTCTCTCTCTGCTCCTCCTCTGCTTGTGCATGCTCTTTCTCAAAATAAATAAGTAAACATCTTAAAACATTTTTAAAACTGACATGTTATTATTTGTCCATTGAAAATAAAATCATATTGGGGCTCCTGGGTGGTTCAGTTGGTTGAGCACTCGACTCTTGATTTCAGCTCAGGTTATGAACCCAGGGTCATGGGATCAAGACTGTGTCAAGCTCCGTGCTGAGCATGGAGACTGCTTAAAATTCTCTCTCTTTCTTTCTCTCTGCCTCTGCCCTTCTCCCCTGCTCATTCACTCGATCTCCCTTTCTCTCTCAAATTAAAAAAAAAATTTAGGGGAGCCTGGGTGGCTCCATCGGTTAAGTGTCCGACTTCAGCTCAGGTCATGATCTCACAGTTCATGGGTTCCAGCCCTGTGTCGGGCTCTGTGCTGACAGCTCAGAGCCTGGAGCCTGCTTCGGATTCTGTGTCTCCCTCTCTCTCTGCCCCTCCCCCGCTTGCACTCTATCTCTTTCTCTCTCAAAAATAATTAAGCATTAAAAATTTTTCTTTTAAATTAAAAAAAAAAGAAAGAAAATGAAATCACATAGCCATTAATTTATTATCTAGTCATTGTTTGCACAAACAAAGTGTTAGCAGGTTCACTTGGGTGCAAAATCCACACCAACTCCAATTTCCTTCTGAAGGGAATAGGAGGTCCTCACCATGGGCAGAGGCCACTGATTTCTTTTGTCTTTCCATCCTCTGAACTTCCTGTGACAGACAAATCTGCATCCTTGTGAGGCAGAATCAGGCTTTCACTCTAGAAGCTGAAAATCCCAGAAGTGCCCTTTTTGAGCCTCTTGCAGCCAGAGCAGAGGCACAGCACCAATCAATCAGGACACACACCCCAGACTTTGAAACGAAAACAATGGTGTGAAGAACGAATCCAGCAGAATGTTGTCTGGCAGCCTTTAGGAGTACAGGAACAGTGTCTCTGGCAACAATGTCCAATGTCCAGTGTCAGTGGGATGGGGTGTGAGTTGCAGTGTTATGGTCCCTGTGCCAGTATGAGTATAGATCCCAAATTGTCCAGGAGATGCCCAATGTCTTTCAATAGATTTCGTTTCTTAAATCAGCCAAAGTCATTTTCTTATACTTTTGACTGGGACCCTGACTGACTTACAATACATGGGGTTTTAATTTCAGCCCACACACTGGGGAGCAGAAAATGTTCCCTTCCCCGTTGGTGGATTCCTACATCTGGAGATGCTGTGGAAAGAAGAGTGTGTTCACAGGAAAATCTGATGAAAAGCGTTTTCTTCCCTGGAGTCAGATTACTCGAGTTTGATAACTGCTGCCATTTACTTGCTATATGACCTCGGGCCACTCCCAGTTTCTAAAAGTTTCTAAAATGTTGCTCCTAATACTGGGGTTGTTGGGAGGCTTACCGTGATGGCCTATCTGAAAGTGATCTTTAAATTGTTAAGGACTTACCAAGTGTAAGTTATTTTTAAATATAAAAAACCTACCAAGCTCTTGCTTCAAACCTGATCCACTAATTCCCCCCTTTGC
Source organism: Prionailurus bengalensis (assembly GCF_016509475.1). NCBI lineage: Eukaryota > Metazoa > Chordata > Mammalia > Carnivora > Felidae > Prionailurus > Prionailurus bengalensis. Next base: position 103,463,448 of record NC_057355.1, read on the forward strand.
ATAGTTTGGGTAGTAATTAAAGTCAGTTTACGGGCTTGTACACATTCTTCACATAATTTGAGCTTGTTCCAACTTGTTTGTATAATTAATTGGTGGCCTTTACTATGCCAAACGTACGTTTGTTTTCTTCTTGCTATCTGAGCAGTAGGAATCACTCATCTCAACAACTCTTGGGTATTCTTCAAAATTGGGAAGAAATAAACTTTATCATTTGGATTTTTAAGAAAAGAGAAAGTAAATTCAATGTGGGTAAAAACAAAAACTTCGAGGTCATTTATGCAATCCAATGATTGATCTTCACGTTTTTCCATTCTTAGTTTGGAGTTTCAGAGTTTCTCTTTGGAGTTTTCTTTCTGGAATTTCTCTTGGATAGAGACCTTGAATAAGGAGCTGAAGGCAAACTTGGAGAGAGCAGGCCTCTGAGTATTTCTGTAATTATTCCTGAGATTCTTTATAAAATGTTGTTTGGCCTACATATATATATATATATATACACACATACATACACATAGAAGTTGAAAATATAAAGAAGAAAGCTATCTCAATCCCATTGTTATACTTTGGCATTTAGTCATCTGTTGTTTAGTTGTTTATTCTGCATATAATTATCCACTCCAAACCTAGTGGCATAAAACATTTTATGATGAATGTGGATTCTGTGTGGAATTCAGGAATTCAGACAGAGGACTGTGGAGTGGCTGTCTCTGCTCCTGGGCCTCAGCTGAGAGAACTGCTGGTGACTCACTAGCAGGGACTGGAGTCATCTGGTGACTTCTTCAGTCACAGGTCTGCTGATTGTGCTGGGACTGGAGGCTGGACTTGGCTGGGGTTCTGACTGGAGTCTGTGCATCCAAATTCAACCTCCTTGCTATGTGGGAGTGTGGTTTGGGCTTTTCACAGCATGGTAGCGGGTTCTGAGAAGAGAAAACTTCTGGGGGTGCCTGGCTGGCTTAAGTTAGTGGAGCATGTGACTCTTGATCTCAGGGTTGTGAGTTTGAGCCCCACATTGGGTATGGAGCCTACTTAAAATAAATACAAAATTTTTTAGAAAAAGAGTGAACTTCTGGAGAGTGAGCATTCTAAGACAACCAGGCAGAAGATCCATGACTATTTATGAGTTAACTTCAGAATCCACATAGTGTCACTTCTTCCATACTCTATTGGTCAAAACAACCATAAGCTCACCCAGATTCAAGAGAAAGGGGACCCCACCATCAATGGGAAAAATAACAAAGATTTGGGGGTCAAGTTTATTTACCTATGTTTATGTTTATTCATTTTTGAGGGACAGAGAGAGTGTGAGCAGGGGAGGGGCAGAGAGAGAGGGAGACACAGAATCTGAAGCAGGCTCCAGGCTCTGAGCTGTCAGGTCAAAGCCCGATGCAGGGCTCGAACCCACGAACCGTGAGATTGTGACCTGAACTAAAGTTGGATGCTTAACTGACAGAGCCACCCAGGAGTCCCTTGGGGGCCAAGTTTAAAACATACATCTTACAAGACTTTTTCACATGGTGAACACAGTATACTCACCTACAAACACACATCTACATTCAAAATATATTTTTAAAATAAAAATAGAAACAATATGTATTCAACATAATTTTATATAAAATGGAAATGAAAATTTTATTGGGATGATTGTTGACTTTCAAGAACATTTGAATTCTGGTAACTTCTATGCAATGAACTTAAAACGATCACCAAAATATGTTCTAGAGTTTCTTTTTTTATTTTTATTTTTTAATATATTTTTAAAATATTTATTTATTTATTTTGAGAGATAGAGGGAGCAAGAGGGGGGCAGAGAGAGAGAGAGAGAGAGAGAGAGAGAAGGTCAAGTAGGCTCCATGTTGTCAGCACAGACCCTGATGAGGGGCTTGAACTCACAAACCATGAGATCATGACCTGAGTCGAAATCAAGAGTTAGACACTCAACTGACTGAGCCACCCAGGCACCCCCATTTTAGAGTTTCTAAAAGTTAATTCAGTCAGAAAAATAAAATTTTGGAAAAATGATATCCAGTAAGAGTTAACACATCTATAGGTCTACACAATGATACTGTTTCTAATTTCAAAGCTATTATTTGGTTCAACATTTTATTTATTCATTCATTTAGTTAGTTAGTTAATTAGTAGGCTCCACCAGCGTGGAGCCCAACATGGAGATTGAACTCACGATCCTGAGATTAAGACCTAAGCTGAGATCAAGAGTTGGATGCTTAATCAACTGAGCCACCCAGGTGCCCCTCAACATTTTATTTGAAGATAAATATAGGCTGTAAGCCCAGCTTGTGTTAAAAAAAAGAAAAAAGAGAGAGAGAGAGCGAGAGAGAGAGAGAACTAAATAAGGTGTTATTTCATCTCATAATTTGTTAAATAATGTGAATTCCATGTAGTAAAATCATGGTTTGACTCTTTTGTGGTCACAGGGTCATAGAGAATGTTGCTATGCTTCAAATAACTTGGTCCAAATAACCTGGGTCATGAGTAGCTTCTGATTAGGAGGTCTGGGCTGTGTTCTGAATTCTACGTTTCTTTTTTTTTTTTTATGTTTATTTATTTATTTTTGAGAGAGAGAGAGAGAGAGAAAGAGAGAGAGAGAGAGAGAAAGGCAAAGAGAGAGAGAGACAGAGAATCCCAAGCAGGCTCTGCACCATCAGCCCAATGTAGGGTTTGAACTCACGAACTGTGAGATCATGCCCTGAGCTGAAACCCAGAGTCGGATGCTTAACCCACTGAGCTACCCAGACACTCCTAAATTCCACACTTCTAACAAGCTCCCAGAAAAGCTGCAGCTCTTCTGCAGGCCAATTTTTGAGCAGCAAAGGTTAGAACAGAGGGGAAAGCCAAACAGGAATACACTTTGCATAGCCCCTCCCTACTCTTTACGTGTTTTTTTTTAATTATAAAAAAATTTTTTTAATTATAAAAAAATTTCTTTAATTATAAAAAACGTTCATGCTATAAAATATTTGTATTGCAGACATATATAGTCCCCTTAATGACTGCCTTCCTTAAGAAAATGGAAAATCGTATTAACTAACATGTATTTGCTTATTTATGTGTTTGTTTATTGAGCTCTAAGTGATTTACATGCATCTTCAGGTGTAACACTCAGACAGCCATGTGAGAGAAATGCTATTAGTCTCCCCATTTTACAGATAAAGGAGTGGAAGTATAGAGAGGTTAACTTGTTCATGGTCACAGCCAGAAGATGCCAGAGCTAGGATTCAAACCAGCCACCCTGACTCCAGAGCCTTCAATCTGAACCACATGGCAAATCTGCCAAGTCTGTTAATTTTCTTCTCTCTGTGCACATGCTAAGATTAACGAATTCTAATTATAATTTAAAACAAATGTGAGATTATTCCATGTGTATGATTTATTTACATATTTTGCATGCAAGTAGTTCATCTGGGGAAGAATTCCAGGAAGCTGGAGTGGGGAGGGGAGTTTCCTCTAAGAATGAAATAAGTAAGGTAGGAGACAAAACCAATGCAATGGTGAGTTAGTGAGCTGGTTCCTACTCGGGGCGACTGGGGCTCAATCCCAGTAGAGACCCGCTACAGAATTCTGTGGACCATGCCTCAGAAATGTCTACCGCAGATGTGGATGATTCACTGGCTCCCACCACTCCTTCATTTGGGGCCGTGTTAAGTCCCTTGCATTTCCAGAATGAAGCATGCCAGCATGGTTGAGAGCACTCCTACAGGTAGCTTCTGGAGTGTGTCCCAGAGAGGCCCCAGGCAACAAGAAAGAAATACTCAATGGGGCCAAGAGGAGGCACCATCAAGCTGCATGTGCACTCAGCTGGGTGGTGCATAGTAAATAAAATAAAAAAAAATTAATTTAAATTTAAACTTTTCATGCACATAAGAAAAAACTTTAAATTAGTCTATGGATTAAAAAATAAGTCCCTGTCTGACCACTGACTTCTGGTTACCCAGTCCTCCTCTCCAGGGGCAATTTTTGTGTGTACTTTCCTATATATCTTTTCAGAGGTATCCTACCTATATGCAAACAGAACCTTAGTTTTTCCCTTTCTTTTTAAAAAATGTTTATTTATTTTTAGAGAGAGAGAGAGAGTGAGAGAGAATGAATGGGGGAGGGGCAGAGAGAGGGAGAGAGAGAATCCCAAGCAGGTTCCGCACTGTCAGCACAGAGCCCAACGTGGGACTCAATCCCACGAACGGTGAGATTATGACCTGAGCTGAAATCAAGAGTCAGACCCTTAACTGACTGGGCCACCCAGGTGCCCTTAGTTTTTCCCCTTTCTTTAAGCTATTAGTAACATACTACACTGTCTACTGGACCGTGCTTTTAAACATTTCTAATCTACCCACCTTGGTAATTATTTACATATATGTTTAGAACTCCATCTTCTTTAGAAGGGCCACAATCTTTTATTTATGTCTATACCATAATTTACTTAATCCCTCACTGATGATATTGATATTTCCAGTATTTTTTTTAAAGTCAAGATGATTGAGGTAATACATGCAGTGAATTTTCCCTTTTATGTTCACAACACTATGAATTTGGTAGATGGATCAGAGTTTCATCACTCTAGAAGCTCCTTAGGGCAGCTTTGTAGACAGTCCCCTGCATTCATCCCCAGTCCCTGGCAACCACTCATCTGCTTTCTGTTGTTATATTTTACCTTTTCCAAAATATCACATAAATGGAATCATTTAGGGTGTAGCCTTTGAGTCTGATTTATTTCATTGAGCACAACACAACTGAGATTTATCTGTGCCTGTATCAATGGTTGGTTCCTTTTATTACTGAGTTATATTCCATTGTATGGATATACCACAGTTTTTTTAATCCATTCACCAATCATAAGACATTGGGTTATTTCCAGTTTGGGGTAATTATGAATAAATTTGCTATTATTGCATGCTGGTGTTTACGTGGACATGTTTTTATTTCTCTTCGGTAAACATGTAGAAGTGGGATTACTGGGTTCTACGCAAGTTTATGTTTGACTTAGTGAGCAATTCTCCACCTGGTTTCCAAAGTGACTATACCACTCTGTTTCCTCACCAACAATACATGCATGCTCGCCTGCATTTCGTATGGTCAGTTGTTTTTATCTTAGCCATTTTGATAGGTATATACAGTTTGTCTACTATAAATAGCGCTACAATGAATATCCTTATACACATATCCTTTGTAATTAAGTGTGAGTATATTAGTAAGATTCATTCTTAGAACAAGACCTGTTGGGGCAAGGGGTGTGAAAGATTGATCGTATAGTGTCAAACAGCCTTCTGGGAAAGTGGAGCCTATTCGGCATGGCAGTGTCTGTTTCTTCCATCCTTAACAAGTGTGTTACTCAATCTCAGTACTGGGTTTTAAGTGAAATTTTACTTTAGATAATTGCTATGTGACTATCTACCTCATCGGCTGTTCATGAAGACTTAATGTAAAGCTTCTAGAACAGTCTTCGCTGCACAGAGAGTGGCAGAGGATATTCATTATTGTATGATCCTTGTTGCCAATCAATTAAACACATTATTTGCCTCTCTCTCTGAGTTCTTTGTCAGCGTATTCAGGAGTGCATTTCTGGGGAAATCTCAAATGTTCTATTTGTGCTGGCCAGGAATTCAGGCACTGTGTTGTCATTGTTATTTATTAGCAAACTTTATTTTTTAGAGCAAATTCAGGTTCATAGCAAAATTGAGTGGGAAGTACTGAGAGTTCCCATACGCCTCTTCCCTCCTGTCCCATAACCTCCCTCACTATCAACACCCCCCCACTGAAGTGGTACATTTGTTACAATTGATGAACTACATTTATACATCATTATCACCCAGAGTTACATCAGGGTTCACTCTTGGTGTTGTACATTCTAGTGTAATGACATGTATGCACCATTGTAGTGCATACATATGGAATAGTTTTCATTGCCCTAAAAAATCCTCTGGCTTTTTCCCCTTATTTATCTGCTTATTTATCCCTCCCTTTCCCCTAACCCCTGCCAATCACTGATCTTTTTATTCTCTCCTTAGTTTTGCCTTTTCCAGAATGTCAGAGAGTTGGAATCATACAGTATGTAGTCTTTTCAGATCGGCTTCTTTCACTTAGTGATATGCATTTAAGTTTTCCCCATGACTTTTTAAGGCTTGATAGCTCTTTTTTTTTTTTTTTTTTTTAGCACTGAATAATGTCCCATTGTTTGGACGCACCAGTTTATTTATCCACTCACCTGGTAAAGAACATCTTGGTTGCTTCCAAGTTTCAGCAATTATGAAAAAAGCTGCTATAAACATCCATGTGCAGATTTTTGTGTGGACATAAGTTTTTCAGTTCATTTGGGTAAATACCAAGGAATGCGATTGCTGGATCTTATGGTAAGAGTATGTTTAGTTTTGTAAGAAACTGCCAAACTATCTCCCAAAGTAGCTGTACTATTTTTTCATTCCCACTAGATTTCTGTTCCTGTTGCTCACATCCTTGACAGCATTTGGTGCTGTCAGTGTTTTGGATTTTGGCCATCCTGATAGGTATATAGTTGGGATCTAATGGGGAGGGAATACACACACACACACACACACACACACACATATATGCATATATGTATATATATACACACATGTATCTATGCATATGTATATATATACATGCCAGTTCCTGGCACAAGCTTTGAAAACCCTTGTAATTTCCTAAGTAATAAGAGCACTAGGAGCACTTTTTGTTCTAATATTTGCTCTTTTATCCCCATTCCTGATACTAGCCTTCTAAATCCCTTGGCGTTTCCTGGGTGATAGGAGCATCTTTTGTTCTAGTGAGGCAACTCTTGGTGGGTTTCTGGAAGGGAGCTGGTCGCCAGAAAGGTCAAGCCATATTAGAAGATTGTGATTTTCAGCCCCATCCCCAATTGTGCAGAGAGGAGAGAAGGGCTGGAAATGAAGTTAATGACCAATCATGCCTAAGTGGGGAAGCCTCCATAAAAACCCCAAAAGTGTGTGGGTCAAAGAGCTTCCAGGATGGTGAACACACGGAGGTGTGAATAGAGTGGTACCCCAAGAAGACATTCCACTCCCCTTCCCACATTCCTTAACCTATGAATCTCTTCCACCTGGATGTTCATCGGTATCCTTTATCATATACTCTTATAATAAACTGGCAAACAGTAAGTAAATTTTTTCCTGAGTTCCGTGAACTGCTCTAGCAAGCTAATTGAACCCAAAGAGGGAGTGGCGAGAACCTCTGGTCTATAGCCAATAGATCAGAAGCACAGGTGAAAATCCAATCTTGGCAATTGGAATCTGAAGTTGGGGGGAGGTGGTGCTGTGGGAGCTGATGTTGTTTCCAGAGAAATAGTGTCATATTTGAGTTCAATTGTAGGACTCTCAGCTGGTGTCACAGAGAATTGCCTAGTTGGGAAAACACGCCCCATACACACCTGATGTCAGTGTTGTGAGTGTGGCAGTAGTACGAGAGAAAAACAGACACACAGGAAGAGAATTGAGTTTTTCCTACACAGTCGTGATATCTCATTGTTGTTTTAAGTTACATTTCTCTGATGACATGATGTGGAGCATCTTTTCATAGGCTTACTTGCCATTGGTATATCTTCTTTGGTAGGGTGTCTGGTAAGGTCTTTTGTTAATTTTTAAAATCAGGCTGTTTGTTTTCTTATTGTTGGGTTTTAAGAATTCTTTGTACATTTTGGATAATAGCCCTTTATCAGATGTGTCTTTTGCAAATATTTTCTCCCTGTCAATGGCTAGTCTTCTCATTTTCTTGGCTCTTTTATTTTCTTTTTTAAAAATGTTTATTTATTTTTGAGAGAGAAAGAGAGCGTAAGCAGGAGAGGGGCAGAGAGAGAGGGAGACACAGAATCCAAAGCAGGTTCCAGGCTCTGAGCTGTCAGCACAGAGCCCAACACGGGGCTCAGACCCACAGAACCGTGAGATCATGACCAGAGCCAAAGTTGGATGCTTAACCAACTGAGCCACCCAGGCACCCCTTGACTCTTTTATTTTCTTTTTTACTATTTTTAAAATTTTTTTTAAATGTTTATTTTTGAGAGACAGAGAGACAGAGCGTAAGCAAGCGAGGGGCAGAGAGAGAGGGAGACACAGAATCCAAAAGCAAGGTCCAGGCTCTGAGTTGTGAGCACTGAGCCCAGCATGGGGCTCGAACTATGAGATCATGATCTGAGCCAAAGTCAGACGTTTAACCGACTCTTTTATTTTCAAATTGTTCCTTTCTCACTTAGCAGTGCATCTTCTACTTGATTATTTTTCATATCAGGCTCAATTCTGAGAGGGTTGCTTGCTTGGCACGCATGTTGTGGGCATAGGCTGGCTCTTTTGGGTTCAGATTATTCTCTTTAATACTTGTAGACATTCTTTAGTTAGGGCTCTGAAAGATAAGAGGAAGATTAGTTGAGATCATTGAATCCCATATTATGAAATAATCTATGTGCATATATAGCTTAGGTATAACTATACAGTATGTATAGAGTTGTAATTTACAGATATAATTAAATATGACTCTAATTTTTTCTATTTTCTGCATAGTACTTATCTCAAGCTGAAACACATGGGTTTTTTTTTTTCTTTTTCTTTTTCTTTTTTTTTTTTTTTTCTTGGAAGCTTGACTACCCTACGTTCTCCTACAAATGGACCTTGAGAGCTTGTTTGGAGGTTCTAGCAGGGGAGCGCAGCTACTCGTATACCCTTGACCCAAGACCGGTCCTCCTCTATCGGGGAAGGTCGTCCTCTTCGACCCAGCGCGCAGCTTTGGGAGGGACGCACATGGAGCGGTGAGGGAGGAAGGGTACACCCGCCTAGCCAGCCAGATCAGCAGAATCAACCCTGGCGATCAATGGGGTGACAGATGTCGCAGCCAGATCGCCCTCACATCCTTTTTTTTCATTTTTTTAACGTTTATTTATTTTTGAGAGAGAGACACAGAGCATGAGTGGGCAGGGGCAGAGAGAGAGAGAGGGAGACACAGAATGTGAAGCAGGCTCCAGGCTCCTAGCTGTCAGCACAGAGCCTGATGTGGGGCTGGGACTTCTGGACCGTGAGATCATGACCCGAACTGAAGTCAGATGCTCAACTGACTGAGCCACCCAGGCGCCCTCAAGCATATATTTTTGCTCATTTATTTTCTACCTCTTCCAATAAAATGTAAGGGCTAAGATTTTAAGGAATTGTTTTGTTCACCACTGTGAGCCTAAAACAGCATCTGTCACATAGTAGGTGCATGTTCATATTTGATAAATAAATTTATGAAGAAATTAATCTGGAGTCCTGTATCCTTTAGATATTGGTGAGACCTTAAGGCAGCTGTGGCTAAGGGAAATGTATCTGCCTTGGTTCTGAGCCATTCTCTTGTCTGTTTGTCTTCAGATCTGCCTGTACCTGTCTTCAGATCTGTTGTGTATCCAGTGATGATTGCATCACTTTCTATTGTCAGAGCAGCAGCCTTCCTTGCAGGGAATCCTTTTTTCCCCTGTGTGAAATGGCTCAGAGTGCAGATTTAAAGTGCAGTGTATCCAAGAACTGTATTTTTAAGGCTCTTGTTATAATATATGTGACTCTAATTCTGCAAAACCCTTGCTACAGCTGCCAAGAAATGCCCCTGAATTCTGGCAGCCATCAATCGCCTTCTGCAAGGGCTATGGCAACTGGAAGAGTTTCAGCAGGAAGAGAACAAGTTTCAGTCTTGGGCCGCCCGGAAAATTCCCCTTTTGACTCCCTCCACTCAAGAGACTTCCTTACCATTGTCATCTTGGCCATCTCAACCATAATTGGCTGAGTGAGGAATAGAATACAGCACCTTGCTGGGGTTGTTATTAACTATGCCAGGCATACATATGGTGTAGTAGGCATAGTAAAAGGAACTTATTGTATGGTAATAGATTAAATCTCATTAATATTACTTAGGGGTAATAGGAAATCTGTATGTAAAAAATTACCAAAGAAGATGTACAAATGGCCGATAAGCACATGAAAAGATGCTCAACGTCAGCAATCATTAGGAAAATGCAAGCCAAAACTACAAAGATATGCCACTTCACATCCTAATGGATGGTTGTTAAAAATTTATTTTTAATTTTATTTTATTAATGTTTATTTATTTTTGAGAGAGCGAGAGAGACAGAGTGTGAGCAGGGGAGGTGGAGAGAGAGAGAGAGAGAGAGAGAGAGAGAGAGAGATAGACCCCAAAGCAGGCTCCAGGCTCTGAGCTGTCAGCACAGAGCCCCACATGGGGCTTGAACTCACAGACCATGAGATTATCACCTGACCTGAAGTTGGACACTTAACTGACTGAGCCACCCAAGTGCCCCATGTTATAAACATTTTTTAAAGAAGAAAATAATAAGTGTCGGCAAAGATGTGGAGAAATTGGAACACTTATGCATTGTTGGCAGGAAGGTAAAATTGTATTATAGCCACTGTGGAAACCAGTACGGCAGACAGCTCCTCAAAAAATGAAATATACAATTACCGCATAGCCCAGGAATTACACTTCTTCTAGGCAGACACTCCAAACAATTGACACAAGTACTCAAACAGATACTTGTACATCAATGTTTAACGCAGTAGTATTCACAATAGCCAAAAGATGGAATTAATTAATGTAAACATCCATCAAGAGATGAATGAACAAAATATGGTACATACACTCAATGGAATATTATTTAGCCATAAAAAGGAATGATATTCTGGGGCGCCTGGGTGGCTCAGTCAGTTAAGTGTCTGATTTCAGCTCAGATCATGATGTCACGGTTCGCGAGTTGCAGCCCCACATCTGGCTCTGTGCTGACAGCCTGGAGCCTGCTTTGGATTCTGTGTCTCCCTCTCTCTCTGCTCCTGCCCCACTCATGCTCTGTCTCTCTTTCTCTCAAAAATAAATAAACATTTTTAAAAAATTGTAAAAAGGAATGAAATTCTTTTTCTTTTTTCTTTTTTTGACACAGAGAGAGAGGGAGAATGTGAGTGGGGGAGGGGCAGAGGAAGAGGGAGAGAGAATCTTAAACAAACTGTGCATTGTGGGTGGAGCTCTATCCCAAGACCGTGAGATCATGACCTGAGCTGAAATCAAGAGTTGGACACTTAACTGACTGAGCCACCCAGGTGCCCCGAGCATCCGACTCTTGATCTCAGCTCAGGTCTTGATCTTAGGGTCGTGAGTTCAAACCCCATGTTGGGCTCTGCACTGGGCCTGAAGCCTACTTAAAAAAAAAAAAAAGAAAGAAAGATTAAAAATTTACATTATATATAGCTGGATCTGTCTCCACATTAAAAGTGTAAATGAGAAAGAAGCAACAATAGGAGTAAACACCTGTAAGATACTTGCTGTTTGTCAGCATTTTTCTAAGTGCTTTGAATACAGTCATTTCATCCTTCCAACAGCCAATAATGAGATAGGTTCCATTATTTTCTCTAATTTACAGCTAAGGAAATAGAGGCAGAGAAAGGTCAAATAACTCGCAAAGCATCACACAGCTAGTAAGTGGCGAGGCCAAATCAAACCCAGTCCCATTAGAGAGACTCTTCCCCTTAATGACTGTGGCACCCTGCCTCCATAGTCCTGTAATATACTAATATGAGTGCTAAGCTAACACAAAGGGCCTCAGTGAGAAAATTTAGCCCTGCCCTATACCACAAATGAAGCAGTTAGCTGAATGTGATGCAGTTTCTTCATTTCCTCATTTGACAAGTTCTGACTTCTGAGAGGGCTTGAGGCCTTTGAGGAGTGAGGAGCAGATTAATTCTAAACCATTCCTGTGATTGGACTCGCAGATCATTTGTTAAAATACTGATGTGCATCCCGCGTGGCTATCCTCTGGGATATGCTTAATTTTTAAATTACAACATGAGCATTTCATTTTGTATTGGCTGGTACACAGTAAATGGAGCAAGCAGAAGCCAGCTGATTTCCAGAGAGGCAGAAAGCTGAAAAACCGCAATTGAGAGTCATTTCGTCCTTATAGTCTAGGCCATTCTCTCACGGAAGTACACAAAAATCAGCATTTAGAGGCCATTCTGGCACTTCCATCTCTGGAGGACATGTGCTCCAGAAAGGAGAGCGGTAGATGCTGGGGTATGTGCTGGGAACTCACTGCGAGTTTTGTGGTCGTTGCTGTGCTTTGCGGCGATTTCAGAGTCTCTCTGCTTAGAGTAGCAAAATGGAGTCCAGTCCTCATATTCAAAATTACCTTACCTTAGAGAAGCCATCATCTGTGAGACTTTTTAAATTTTTGTTGCTATCATAGCAGTAATTGAGAGCTTACTAAGTGCCAGGCACTCTGCTAAGCACTTGAAGTATCTTGGGTGGCTCACTCGGTTGAGCATCAGACTCTTGATTTCGGCTCAGGTCATGATCCCACCAGGGTCATGGGATCGAGCCCCACCTTGGCTCCACTGTGAGCTTGGAGACTGAGATTCTCTCTCTCTCTCCCTCTGTCCCTCTCCCCTGCTTTCGCTCTCTTTCTCTCTCTCAAATAAAAAAAGGCAAAAAAAAAAAAAAGGCACTTGAAGTATGTTGTCTCACCTCCCCACCCTCGGAGAGTGGAATTCTTACCTGCATTTTACCTGTGAGTAGGCCCAGGAAGGTTAGGACTGCCCAAGTCCACACATCCACAAAGAGACAGAGCCAGGATGCAAACCAGGTGTCCTGATTCTGTTGCTTAGTTATGATTTTTGTTTTACAATAACACGCATTTTTCATTAATTCTCTGATAGATGAAGAAAATAAGAAGTAGGATTTTATTAAGCTGAACGATGTGGAAGGGCTGTTTTTGTATGCCAAAATAGTAAAATATTGGCAATTGCACAGAATTCAATCTAACAATTCATAATTGATCAACTGATGAATTTTCTTTTTCATATCCTGAACAGGCTAATGGACTAATTATGCACAAAGCTATGAATTGCTGATAAGTTTTGGAAACACAGGTGTCCCTTAATAACTCTGTTGGAACCCTGAGACCACTCTCCTCCATATAAACTTTACAGAAAAGGAAGTCTGTAGAGGAAGCAGGGTTACCAAGACCTCCATTCTTGGTTGGCCACCTATGGGCAGAAAAAACGCAGTCTCTATACTGCCCTTTTGGGGAGGTGATGGGACATGTCTGTGATGGGATGCTTCAGGTTTTTAGTGTCTCTCCTCTCCACATAACAAATTCTTGCATTATTTAAAGTATTAAAGTTTGGGGAGTGCCTCTCCACTTGCCAGATGAAGTGCTGTCCGATTCATCCATTGTTTAATAAAGCCAATTAGATCTTCAAAAAATATATAAAGTATTAAAGGTTGCTTCTGAATATCTCTTTACTTCATTATTCGATAAGTGTTCATTATAATGTAGACACACATACCCTGTACATGTACATATTTGCATAGTTTACTTAAAAGTTGATTACGAGGACACTGCTTCAAAACAGTATTTCTCTCTTCCTTCTCATTGATGCCAAAGTAGCCCGAAATAGGGCTTTACAACAATACAATAGAAGATTGAAGTTATTTATTTATTTATTTATTTATTTTATTTATTTTTTTTTTCAACGTTTATTTATTTTTGGGACAGAGAGAGACAGAGCATGAACGGGGGAGGGGCAGAGAGAGAGGGAGACACAGAATCGGAAACAGGCTCCAGGCTCTGAGCCATCAGCCCAGAGCCCGACGCGGGGCTCGAACTCACGGACCGCGAGTTCGTGACCCGGCTGAAGTCAGACGCTCAACCGACTGCGCCACCCAGGCGCCCCAGATTGAAGTTTTTTAAATGGAAAGAAATTCGGACACATACTACGATGTGCATGAACCCTGAGGACATTATGCTAAAAAAACCAAGTCACAAAATTGTAATGTATGATTTTGTTTCTGTGAGGTATCTAGAATAATCAAACTCCTAGAAAGCAGAATGGTGGCTTGGGGGAAGGGGAAAACGGGTTGTTATTGTTCGATGAGTGTAGAGTTTCAGTTCTGTAAGATGCAAAAGTTCAGGAGATTGGTCGCACAACAACATGAATATACTTAACACTGCTAAACTGCACACTCAAAAATGGTTGAGATGATAAGTTTTGTTATGTGTATTTGACTGCAATTTTTAAAAGAGACAAGTTTTTAAAAGTCCAGCTTTGCCAAACTTTGTTATTAGTACATGGGAAGATGTGTGACTTCTCTATGAAAATTCGTTTAGAATGCGAAATAAAGGCAGCCATTAATTCCTCTTTTAAAGCCAGTCCTTGAAGAAAAAAAGGCGGGGGGAGGGTGTGCCTGGGTGGCTCAGTTGGTCAAGTGCCTGACTTCAGTTCAAGTCATGATCTCATGGTTCCTGGGTTCAAGCCCCGCGTAGGGCTCTGCTGACAGCCCGGAACCTGAAGCCTGCTTCAGTTTGTGTCTTCCTCTCTCTCTGCCCCTCTCTCTCTCTCTCTCTCTCCCTCAAAAATAAACATTAAAAAAAAAAAAAACCCAAACCCAGTCCTTGAAGACTATAGAGCTTTCTGAATAGAAAAAGCTAGTCAACCATTTTTCACATAATGCCAGATTTGCCACATTTTACCTGTAAGCATTTGCAGAGTTTGAATGCAATAGTTGTATGTTCCTTCCAGAACAAACATGGAGCTGTAAAAACACATTGACAGTGGTTTACTTCTATCAGTTTAATGGCCTAAGGCAGAATTTCGTACTGTTAGCTGTTTTTTGAAAGCATAGCAATGCTGAACGGAAGATTTTTTATCCTTCTCTCTATGCCCAAAAACCTTAATGAGTAGTTTCATGAAAATAGAGACCAGATTTATATCTTACATTAACTTTAATACTGCTAACTGCGTGGGCACTATAGGTATTTGCTCTCTTTTTTCTTTTTTGGGGGGGCTGTTGTTGAAGTGACAGGAAGTTATACCTTTGTTCTTAAAATGGAGAAGAATCAAGAATATTTCATGTAACTATTTGGCAACACTTAAGTGTTGCTAATACTGTGTAAATGGATACTCAGTGAACAAAGGTACAGGTGTAAAGGGTGAGAGCTTAAGAGAAGTCACAGGTATTTTACAAGAATAAGGTAATTATTATGTGTCAAAATTAAGGAGCTCAGAGAGTCAAATGCAATTGAAAAAAGAGCACAAAGGTACTAACCGTAATTAAGAAGCTTCAAGATCAAAGAATCTAAATAAGATCTTAAAAGCCTTCGAGGTAAATTCCCTAGGTCAGGACTATGGGATACATGCTTTGTTTTATTATTCTGTGTTTCATACTATGTATTTAATGTAAATACTGAATATTTATTACAGAGATACTTCCCTGGAGGTGGGGAAGCTGTCAGTGAAAATCCTGAGGCCAATCTTCTACAGTTACCCTTTTTTGCCTTTGAAAAGTTTCTATTTTTCCAGTTCTTTCTTTCTGTAAATCATATTTTACATGATTGTGACCTTGTTGTTTTATTACCTCATTTTATTACTAATCAATAACCATGAGTGATTAAAACTGTCTTTTCAATTGATCAGTTTTAAATAATGCCTCATCAATGAGTTATTGATTTAGCTTTATTATTGAGTTAGCTCATATTGAGTTAGCTCATAAATCATTTGAAGTTGTGATCAGCTCCTTATTAGAGGAGTCAAACAAATAGGGGTTCATTTTCCTCACTGTAAAAAATCCAGAGGTTTATGGCTAATGACATTGGCTGAGCAGCGTATGTCGTTGTTGGACCACTGTTTGGGTCTGGACATCAGACTTTTGGGTCCAGAACCTCTTTACATTATTAAAAATTAATGAGGCACCTAGGTGACTCAGATGGTTAAGCGCCCAACTTTGGCTCAGGTCATGATCTCATGGTTCATGGGTTTGAACCCCACATCAGGCTCTGTGCTGACAACTCAGCCTGAAGCCTACTTCAGATTCTGTGTCTCCCTCCTTCTCTGCCCCTCCCCTGCTTGCACTCTGTTTCTCTCTCTCAAAAATAAATAAGCATTAAAAAAATATTTTTTAATTATTGAAGCTCCCCAAAAGGCTTTTGTTTATGTGGGTTGTATCTTGATATTTACCATGAAAGAGAACTTATGAATTAAAAAAGTTACTTACTAATTCATTTGAAAATAATGATAAGCCCATTACATACTGACATATTTTTTATGAAAAATAACTATACTTTCAAAACAAAAAGAAAATCAGCCAGAAGATTTGCATTGTTTTGCAAATTTCTTTAATCTCTGGCTTAATAAAGAACAAGTAGCTTCTCTGATCTTCTGCAGTCAATTTGTCGGTCATTTGGTTGTAGTGTAGGAGGGAAATCTGGTCTCACACAGGTATGTAGTTGGAAAAGAGATGACCTTGAGAATCCCCTGAAAGGGCCTGAGGGAACCTGAGGTCCTTGGAGGACCTCACACTTTGAGAACCACTGGATTTGGTGATTCTTTTTCCTTATGTTTGTTGACTCTTACTGAAAAGGTGACTATTATACCTCTGATTGTTGTTTTCAAAGCAGAAAGAAGAGGAAAAAGTATAGGGTTTTCTCATAAGGCATTTCTTCTCAGTAGATTTACCCTCATCTCACTGATCATAACTGGATAGTAAACCAATATGAGACCAATCATGAACCAAGGGGGTGGGGTGAGAAGATCCTGAGTGATTTAGAACTGGGTCTACCCTAGGGCTGGGGTAGGATTTATTGGGACTAAGAGATGTCCCTCAGTTTAGGGTTACCAGAATTAGCAATTAAAAACAGGACGTCTGGGGCGCCTGGGTGACTTGGTCGGTTAAGCGTCCGACTTCGGCTCAGGTCATAATCTCACGGTCCGTGAGTTCGAGCCCCGTGTCGGGCTCTGTGCTGACAGCTCAGAGCCTGGAGCCTGTTTCGGATTCTGTGTCTCCCTCTCTCTCTGCCCCTCCCCTGTTCATGCTCTGTCTCTCTCTGTCTCAAAAATAAATAAACGTTAAAAAATTTTTTTTAAAACAGGATGTCTAATTAAATTTGAATTTCAGAAGTTAGAGTGGCAATCTGCTTCAGGAGAGCTGTCTCTGTGAGGCAGGATGACTGTGAAGGGTGGTGTAGGGTATGTGGAGAATAGGAACCAGCTTGAGGAAGGAGCTCCCACTATCCAGGGATGCAGAGAGAGCCACTGTATGTGGGAAGACAGCAGCAGAGCCAGGGCAGGGCAACTGAGCAGAAACCAAGGGAAGATGCTGGTCTTGGCCGTACAGAATGTTTGAGAAACCCTAGGGGACCCCATTGTGAGGCGTATTTCTAAGTGCTGAAGAAGTTTGAGACAGAAGAAGGAAGTGGAAATAGTGTCATCTCCTTGTCCCCATACCTCCTTTCCAGTCACTCTCCCTTCTAGGTCAGAAGCATCTGTACTTGTATTATCTAATGTTGAATTTACAGTCACAGAACTGTGGCTTTCGGAAACTGTCATTTAAAAAAAAATTTTTAATTCTCAGTACTAATTCATGCCTCAATAAGATTGTAAGTAAGCAACAAAACCAAAGGAAACATGATGCTTTGGGGGTTTTGTTTTCTTTTATAGCAAACCCTTTCCCTGGGCAACAACCAAGTGACAAAATAAATTCTTTTAATACTATTTACCGATCAGCTTGCATAAATCATTACCAACTTTAGGAAATGGGGCAGGAAGCTTTTGTAAAAAGCTTTGGTAGTGAAAGGAAAACAAAAATTATGTCATGAGAGTTTGCATTTTTCGGTGGAAATAAGATACCATGTATGACAAAGTATTAAACATTTTTTGTTTGTTTGTTTGTTTCTAGCAGCTCTGAGAGCCCAAAGGCTCATTTATTTATTCACTTAACATTTATTGTGTGCTGGGATTCTTGGGTGGTTCAGTCAGTTAAGTGTCCGGCTCTAGATTTTGGCTCGGGTCATGATCTCATGCTTCATGGGATCAAGCCCTGGGTAGGGCTCTACACTGAGAGCGTGGAGCGTGCTTGGGATTCTCTCTCTCTCTGACCCTCTCCCACTCACGCTCTCTCTGTCTCTCTCTCAAAATAAATATTAAAAAATTGTGTCCCTTTTCTTTTTTTTTCATTTTTAAAGTTTATTTATTTTGAGAGAGAGAGGGGGAGAGGGAGAGAGAGAGAGAGAGAGAGAGAGAGAGAGAGAGAGAGTACAAGCAGGGGAGGGCCGGGGGATGGGGAGAGAGAATCCCAAGAAGGCTCTGCACTGACAGCATGGAGCACGATGTGGGGTTTGAACTCATGAACCGTGAGATCATGACCTGAGCTGAAACCAAGAGTCAGACGTTTAACTGACTAAGCCACCTAGACGCCCCTATTGTGTGCCTTTTCTATACCAGGCCCTGTGCTGGTGGTGATATAAATGTGAATTAGACATGTTCCCAGAGTGCTAGTAGTTGGGAGTGGGAGGGGGCATCTATGTCAAAAATAAATAACAGCAACAAAAAGAAATAATTCTAAAAAATACTTAGACAAATGAACAGAAGAAAACATTTATTGTCAAGGACTATATGAATGAAATGCTCTATATTGAGGATCAGATTTGAGGGTAGGCATATGAGGTAGGCATTATTATCTTCATTTGGTAGATGAGAAAACTGAGCTCAGGGAAGTTGAAAGATTTACCCGAGTTAGTAAGTAGAGGAACTGGGATTCAAACCGGTGACTACTGGCAGGTGAGGAAAGGTTTCAGTGAGTTGGCGACCTTGAAGAGCAAGTAGATTATTTCCTGGTAGGAAAGACGGAGGGTCTGGGGTAAGGATGGGGCTGTCTTCGAAAGAGAGAAGATTGGGCAAGGGGGTGGGAGAGGGGAAGCGGAGAGTCATTCTGAGGGAGCCTGGCTGGGCATCTGGGGTGGGGAGTGGGAGAGAAGGCTGGCGAAGGAGGCAGGGCCAGGATATGGGAGCCTTGAAAGTCTTATCGAGGAATGGCGGGTGTGCAGATTTGCATTTCAGAAAAATCACTCTGGCAGCAGTGTAGATTACAGAAAGGGAGGCAGGAAACGATTTGTCTCCCTAGCTCAGGAGAGCAGGAAAGTAATGCCACTCCTGAGAATATAGCCTAGAGAGCTTCTCAAACATCTGTTCAAAGACAGCCGTGCTGCACTGTTTGCAGCAGCAAAATTCCTAAACGGCCTTCAACAGAGAATAAATAAATAAATTGTGGTGTAGTCACAGAATGTATACCATATGCTAGTTAAAGTGAATGAATTAGGGCAACATGTGTCAACAGGAAGGAAAAATAAAATCTAGTGAAATAAGCGAGCTGCGGAGAGAATATATAGCATGAGGTCATTTTAGTAAATGTTAAAATCCTACAGAGCAAAGCTCTAAATTGTTTATCAGTTCATAAATATCTAGAGAAAGCATAAAGTATACATGACTATAGCAAATTCATGACATGTGCTAGTGAAGGAGGGACTTGGGCATGGGGGCAGGCTAATGAAGGTGGGCTTAGGTGTCTGTATTTATAGCTACATTTATATCTATATCTGTAGCTGTGTATCTTCATTTCTCTCTTCCAAGTCAGGCTCTGCACTGGCAATGTGAATCCTGCTTGGGATTCTCTCTCTCCCTCTCTCTCTGCTATTTCCCTGCTCGCTCTCTCTCTCTCTCTCTCAAAATAAATTAATAAACTTGAAAAAAATGTAAGCTTGGATCCAAAAGTATACACTTTGTCTGATAAAAAGAAAGAAAAAGAGAAAGCAGAAAGGTAGCCCCAAGATAGGGAGCTGGAAGACCACTGCTGTGTACAGGCAAGAGGTGATAGGACACAAAGTGACACAGTGGCAAGGGGAATGGAGAGGCCATGAGATGTAGGTGATTGTTGGTTGTGGCAAGTGGGAGACAGAGTAGAGTCCAAGTGACTCCTAGCATCTGGCTTGCATTACTGAGCAGGTGGTGGGGCCAATTGCCAAGAAAGGGAATGCAGAAGAAGCAACAGGTTTGGTTGGGGTGTGGTGTGTAGAGATCTGTTTCAGGCAAGTTCAATCAGAGCCTCTTTTGTCCAGGAAGAAACATCCAGTATGCCATTTGATATTCAGGTCAGGGGTTCAAGGTCTGGGATAGAAACATAACATGAGAATAAATATGAGAATATGAGTCTTACCATAGGAATAAATTATAGATGTATAATATGGATAACACTGAAAATAAATTTTCAATGAATATGAGCTCAGATATGAGAAGTATGATGTGAAAGTCAAATACAAATACTGACTTTTACTCATAGTATTTCAAACTTTTAAAAGAAAATAGTAGCCTGTCTTTGACAAAGTACTTATCTAAGATCTGGAATATGTGCTGTCTTAAACCCTCATCACCATGATGAGGAACTTAATAACGATCCTTGGAAAGTGTATGATCTCTCTGCTGAGTAGTTTGTAACCAGCAAAAAGGCATTGCTAAATTACCAATGGGAAACTGACTTGATATTGGTAACTCAGCTAATGCTCAGAATCGCCTGGGAAACCTGCAAAAGCAATGCAGGTTCCAGAACAATTAACCAGAACTCTGGGGCTGGGGCGTGAGAATCATAATTTCAAAAAGCTCTACAGGTCAGGCTGGTCATCATCCAGGCTCAGGAGACACAGTATCATCTCCTGGACAGCTGTCATCTGATGTAATGGAGACTATCTACCTTCATTTGACTATTAATCCTTCATTGTGACCTTGCCTCTTTATGTATCAGTTGCCTCATTCCTATAAGGAGGTGAAGATAATATCTACTCTTAGGGTGGTTGCAAGGACTAAATGAATCAATTTATGCCAAGTATTTACAATAGTGTCTTGCATAGTGGTGTAAACATGTAATCATGTAATAAAAGATAGTTATTGTAATTATTATTCTCACTAACATAAGTGACCAGGATACTGGGACACCATTTCCTCTACTATTCTTGCTAACTAACTACTCTCGTAATTCTTTAAAGAGAATGCAATTCTACACTTGAGTCCTTTGTACTGAGATCTTCACTTCCCCTATCTTCCAAGCCTCCTGAAGTAGTTGCCTTGTCTCTTTTATTTCTCTGGCACAGGATATTTATCCTGAAGCTACTGGAAACATGAATGCATATTTTATGCATGAACTAGTCAATGAGAGTTTTGGCATTCCATAGAAGATTGATTTGTGTTCAAATGGCTCTTATTATTATCCAGGTCCCTCAGCAGGCCCTGATGATATTTGGAGTTTCTGGCAGTTTCAGAGGAAGTCTTTCCCAGGTTAAGAAACTTACTTTAAAGCAAATTTATTTGTTAGACTTCACATCCATGCATGCCCTGAAGACCTAATTATATGGACTTCCTGAGGTAGATGTATCATATCACACCCACTTTTTCAAAGGAAACACTCCTGAATTATTTTAGTCACTATAGATTCTTAATGCAAACGGGTTCATAAAGATGAAAAAACCCCCACATGTGTATTATAGACATACTCTTTCTTTATCAATCATCTTGCTAATCATCTCCTACTAACCATGCACCTTGGGTATATTTTGTGAATATTGTATTGACTCAGTTAAAAAAAAATATGTACGTTTCAGGCATACAACATTATTATTCAGTATTTGTATGTACTACAAAATGGTCACCCCAAAAGTCTAGCTATCATCCATCACCCTACAATTGATTCCCTTTATCCCTTTTGTCCAACCAGCAATCTGTTCTCTACATCTGAGTTTGTTTTGCTTTGTTTGTTCATTTTTGTTGTTTTTAAGATTCCACATGTGAATGAAATCATACAATATTTGTGTTTCTCCTCCTGACTTTTTTTCACTTAGCCTAATACCCTCAAGCTCCATCCATGTTGTTGCAAAAGGCAAGATCCCATTCTTTTTTATGCCTGAGTAGTATTCCATTATGTGTGTGTGTGTGTGTGTGTGTGTGTGTGTGCGCGCGCGCAGCAGCGCATGTGCGTGTGCGTGTGTGTATATAGTTTCCATATCTTGGCTATTGTAAATGATGTTGCAATGAACATAGGGGCGTATGTGTCTTTTTGAATTAGTGTTTTCTTATTCTTTGGATACTCAGTAGTGGAATTTCTGGATCACACAGTAGTTCTAATCTTAAATTTTTGGAGAATCTCCATACCATTGTCCATGGTGACTGTACCAATTTACAATTCCACATACAATCTGCAAGCGTTTCTTTTTCTCTAGATCTTCTCCAACACTAGTTATTTCTTGTCTTTTTGATAATAGCCATTCTAATAGGTGCAAGATGATATTTCATTGTGGTTTTGATTTGCATTTCCCTAATAATTAGTGATATTGAACATCTCTTCATGTTCTTGTTGGACATCTCTATGTCTTATTTTTTTCTTTTCTTTTTTGTTTTGTCCCCTGTCCCCCCACCCGGCCCACCTGCAGCACGCTTACCTCTCTTGTATGTCTTCTTTGGAAAAATATCTATTTCAGACTTCTGCCCATTTTGTGGTCAGTTGCTTGCTTTTGGTTGCTGTATTGATTCACTTTGATGGTTACTATTTCTCTACACTGAAAATTACTCGGTAGTTTTAATTTCATGAAGCGTTAATAATTCTAAGATTTTTGCCTATTAAGTGGTTAATTATTTCTACATCATTACTAAAGTACACTTAGAGAGCTAAGTAAAAATGCAGCCAACAGAGAGAGGGCATGAAATGATGTAACGTTAACATTTCAACACATGAAAAAATGCTCACCATCACCATCATTAGGGAAGTACAAATTAAAACCACAAGGAAATAAAACTAAACACCTACTAGAATGACTAAAATCAGGAAAACGGACAATACCAAGTGCTGATAAGAAGTGGAGGAATTGGAACTCTCACATACTGCTGGTGGGAATGTGAACTGGTACAACCGCTTTGGAAGTAATTTGACCGTTTCTTATAAACTTGAACATCTATTAAGATTTGACTCAGCAATCCCACCTTTAGGTATTTACCCAAGAAAAATGAAAACCTATGTTCCCACAAAACCCTTCATGCAAATATTTATAGCAGCTTTAGTTTTAATTGTCCCAAACTGGAAATGACCTAAATGTCCTCGAATGGGCAACTGAATAGATAATTTGTGGCATAACCATATGTCAAAGGTTGAATAATGGCACCCCTCAGGATATCCATGTCCTAAAATGTGGGCCCTCTGAATGTTACCTTATATAGCAAAAAGAGAACTGCAGATGTGATTAAGTGTCTTGAGATGGGGGGATTCAGTGTATTCTCGTAAGAGAGAGGCGAAAGGAGATTTGACTCCAGATAGACATAAGAAAAGGTACTGCAACCACAAAACCAGAGACTGGAGTGATGTGGCCATAAACCACGGATTGCTAGAAGCCACCTGGGGCTGGAAGAGGCCAGGCAAGTCTTCTTCCCTGAAGCCTCCA
This sequence comes from Prionailurus bengalensis, assembly GCF_016509475.1. Classification (NCBI taxonomy): domain Eukaryota; kingdom Metazoa; phylum Chordata; class Mammalia; order Carnivora; family Felidae; genus Prionailurus; species Prionailurus bengalensis. Next base: position 103,486,753 of record NC_057355.1, read on the forward strand.
AAGGTCCTGCCTCCCCCTTGACTTAGGCCCAGGGATACTGATTTCAGACTTGTGGACTCCAGAGATATGGGAGAGTACGTTTGTTTGCTTTAAGCCACCAAGTCCATGGTAATTTGTTACAGCAGCCACAGGAAAAGAATACCCACACAATGGAATACCACACAAAGGAGTGAACTATTGATATACACAACATGAATAACTTTCAAATGCATTGTGCTTAGTGAAAGAAACCACTCAACAGGCTATAAGATGTCATTTATATAATGATCTTGAAAAGGCAAAACTATAAGGACTAAGAACAGATCAGTAGTTGTTAGGGGTTGGGAGGGGTTGATCGCAAAGACGCAGCATGAAGGAGTTTTTTGGGATTATGGAACCACTCTGAATGTTAACTGTGGTGGTTATGCACTCTATTTGTCAAAATTCATAGACCTGTAAAACAAAGAGAATAAATATTACTGTGTGTAAATTTTAAAATAAAATTTAAAAAAGAACCAAGATTTAGCAGCTAGGAAAAATGTCAAAGCATTGATTTTAAAGATCACATAACACAAGTTCCTGCCCTAAGAGGCATTGGTTTTCAGCTCAGACCTCAATCAGAAAGTTTCTCTTTTCACTAAAGGAAAGTTAACCCTTTGATGGCTGGTAATATGAGAGCATATTCTTCAGGTGACTGAAGAGAGAAGGCAGAGAAGTCATTCTAGAGGGAAGAGAAATCTCCTTGGCCAGGAGAACGGAGAGAAGCATCATTCTTAGGGCATTTGGTAACAGAGGTCTGCATTTGTACAGAGTATTGGAGGAAACAAACCTCTTCAAGAACTGTCCTTAAGGTGAATTTTAAATAACCACATAAAAGAAAGACTGAGTCTTCATGCAAAAGACCAAAAATAGGAGAAAGTGACACCGTACTATTGACCTGAGTAGGACAAGACAGATAAGGCACGGTAGAGTTGGGGCAGCACAAATGAAAGTCGGACCAGAGCAGATTCTCTTCAGTGGTGTGACCCTTGAGAAGGGTTTCCACTCAGAGGGGAACTGGGTGTTTGTGGTCAAGCTCCTCCTCACAACACTGGTAAGGTGTGTGAAGATAGTGTTCTCATTCCTGAGCTGGTACTATCACTGGCAACAGTTTTTCCCTTGCTTTCACAAAGTTTAAAGTTGATGTTCCCAGGGCACCTGGGTGGCTCAGTCGGTTGAGCGTCTGACTTCAGCTCAGGTCATGATCTCATGGTTCATCGGTTTGAGCCCAACGTCAGGCTCTGTGCTGACAGCTCAGAGCCTGGAGCCTGCTTTGGATTCCGAGTCTCCCTCTGTCTTTGTTCCTCCCCTGCTCATGCTCTGACTCTCTCTGTCTCTCAAAAATAAATAAACATTAAAAAATAAAAAAATAAAGTTGCTGTTCCCTTTGAGGTATTGTTGCCATACAGAGTTACTAATGAGAAGCAAGAAAATGTGGGAGGATGTTTACTAAAAATAATAGTGTAACACTGTAAATAATCCCTCTCTGGCTTGTGGAGTGCAGAAACTTAAGCTGTATAAAATGCAGAGTCTTGTTATTCAGTCAATGAAATGACTGTAGGGTGGTGGACAGGTTTAGGGGCATAACTGTGCTATCCTGGTCCCTGCTGGAGTTTGATATTAACTGGTGGCAGTTTATTGACATTGCTGGAGACAGTTCTGGGGCCTGTGGTTGGCTGAGTCTTCTGGGACAGCAGCAAAGGTTCCAGGAATCTCTGTTAGTTGGCACTTATCTTGATGGCCTGCTCTAGAGAGATTGAGCCAAGAATATACTGTACACCCAGGGACTTGCTTTCAACCTCTGCGCTTAAGGCTGGAATTGTCTGCCATTTCCCTGCCTGACCTATCCCTCATTTCCATATTTCTCTGCCGAAGATAAGAATTTTAACTGACCTCCATTTCAGAAACAGAGTTGGAAGGATTATGGAAGCCAATTGACAATTGCATTGTTTGAATTAATCTCATTGCAGGATGTGCTATCACTGTTTTGTTTTGTCTTGTTTTATAGTAAATGGGATTAATTCGTTGTTTTGGACAGCAACTAGAAAGCTGGCCAATTATCTACTAAGCCAGCCCTAGTTGGTGAAGAAAAAAATGTTATTATCTTGAAATATGGTGAACCTAAGCCTGTTTACTTTCAAATCTATTACTTATTCTTCTGCTCTGCAGGCCTACTTCCTAGGCCCTTATATCAATTTAGCTGAGTTTTAGCCGAGTTTGGCCAATGGGAGGAAAAATAATGATGCTCCAAAGATGTCCATTTCCTAATCCCCAGAACCTGTGAAAATGTTAAATGAGACATGGCAAAAGGGACTCTGTAGATATGATTAAGGTTATGGACCTGAGATGGGGAGATTGTCCTGATTACCCAAAGGGATTCGCTCTAATCACAGAAGCCCTTAAAAAGAGAACATTTCCAGGTATGTCTTGGTGGCTCAGTTGGTTAAGCATCTGACTCTTGATCTCAGAGTCATGAGATTAAGCTCCGCGATGGGCTCCGTGTTGGGCTCTGTGTTGAGCTCCGCGTTGGGCTCAAAGCACTACTTAAAATAAAGAGAACGTTTTCTTACTGGGAACAGGAGAAATGAGTCAGAAGGGGAAGTCTGAGAGGTTGAAACATGAGAAAGACTTGATCCGCCATTGCTGGCTTCGAAGATAGAGGCAGGAGGCCATGAGACATGGAGGCAGCCATGTTGAGAATCATCCCTGTTTGACACTCAGCAAGGACACAAGGACATCAATCCTACATCCACATGGAATTGAATTCTGCCAACAATCTCAGTGAGCTTGGGAGCAGATTCGTCTTCAGAACTCCTGCAATCAACTGCAGTCCTGCTGACCCCACGATTTTGGCCTGGTGAGATTCTAAACACAAGACTCTTACTTGGACTTCTGACCTACAGAACTGGAGCCCCTAGTTTCTATAATATCAGTTCTTCCTACTGTCCCTCCAGCCTGAGAATCCTCAGACCTTCCTACTGTTGCAAATACCTGGGGTAACTTATATTTCCTGGTGGTCTTCTTGACCTCTTCTATCTCCTATGTTTCCATTCACCGTAGTAAGTTCCATCTGCTTTAAATACTTAACTGGTTTCAGTTTCCCAGTTCGAGTCTGTATGATAAATAAAGAATAATTCAGCTTTTTCGTACTGATTGGAAGGGAGGATACAATCATCTATTCATTCTTCAACAAACATGCATTGAGGGTCTATACTATGTATCAGTGATGAACAGGGAAGACAAAGTCCTTGATTTCCAAGAACTTTACACTGCAGATAGGCAGAAAGAATTTTAATTAGTAATGAAAGTAAAGTATTAGTATTATGATAAAAACAAGTATCTATAAGAACATAAAATGAGCGTTCTTAAACTGCTCTAGGAACTAGGGAAGAACTCTGTAAAGAAGAAATATTTAATGAGAAGGTTGCATACGGTTATCCAGATAGTGTAGTCAATAAAGTTGGCAGGGATATTTGCTGGAGAATAGGAGTAAAATAGCCCCATTTTATTCTGCTGGAAATTTAATCAACAAAAAAACCATACTGGAACTAATAAGCAATTACAGCAAAGTGGCAGGGTACAAAGTTAATATATAAAAGTCAGTTACTTTCTTATATATGAGCAATGAACAATATAATTTGGAAAATAAGATATGTTATCTCTTACATGAGCACCCCCAAAAATGAAATACTCAGGGCTAACTGTAACAAAATATGTATAAGGTATTTATGAGGAAAACTATAAAACTGATGAAAAATATCAAATAAGAGCTAAATAAGATATTTAATGTACATGGATAGGAAAAGTTGATATTGTCGAGAGGTCAGTTCTTCTCAACTTGATCTACAGATTCACTGCAACTCCAATAAAAATCACAGCAAATTATTCATGGATACAGACAAGCTAATTGTAAAGTTTATATGCAGAGACAAAAGACCTGGAACAGCCAACACCATGTTGAAAGAGAACAAAATTGGAGGATTGACACTATCCAACTTCAAGACTTATGATAAAGCTATAGTAATATGACAGTGTGTGTTGGTAAAAGAATAGACAAATAGATGAGTGGAACAGAATAGGGAGCCCAATAATAGGCCCACATAAATATCATCAACTGATATTTGCCAAAGGAGCAGGGGCAATACAATGGAGCAAAGATAGTCTTTTCAACAAATGGTGCTAGAACAACTAGACATCTACATGCAAAAGAAATTAATCTAGACACAGACCTTATATCCTTTATGAAAATTAACACAAAATGGATCCAGACCTAAATGTAAACTGCAGAGTTCTGAAACTCCTGCAAAATAATATAGGAAGAAGCCTAAATGATTTTAGGTGATAATATTTTTTAGATACAACACCAAAGGGGTGATCCATGAAGGAAATAACTGATAAGCTGGACTTCATTAAAATCAAAAACTTCTGCTCAGTGTAAGACTCCGGCAAGAGAATAAGAAAACAAGCTGCAGGGGCGCCTGGGTGGCGCAGTCGGTTAAGCGTCCAACTTCAGCCAGGTCACGATCTTGCGGTCCGGGAGTTCGAGCCCCGCGTCAGGCTCTGGGCTGATGGCTCAGAGCCTGGAGCCTGTTTCCGATTCTGTGTCTCCCTCTCTCTCTGCCCCTCCCCATTCATGCTCTGTCTCTCTCTGTCCCAAAAATAAATAAACGTTGAAAAAAAATTTAAAGAAAACAAGCTGCAAACTAGGAGAAAATATTTCAAAAGATACATCAACAAAGGACTGTTATTCAAACTATACAAAGAGCTGTTAAAACTCAACAAGAAAACAAGCAACCCAATTTAAAAATGGGCAACAGATCTTAACAGACACCTCACCAAAAAAGATGTACAGATGATAACAGCATATGAAAAGATGTTCAACATTGTACATCATTACAGAATTACAAATTGAAACAAGATAGGAATACATACCTATCAGAATGGCCCAAATCCAAAACACTGACCACACTAACTGGTGGTGTGGAGCAATGGGAACTCTCATTTATTGGTGGTAGGAATGCAAAATAATACAGACCCTCTGGGAGACAGGTTGGCAGTTTCTTACAAAACTAAACATTCTCTTATGATCCAACAATCACATGCCTTGGTATTCACCCAACTTAATTGAAAACTTATGTCTAGACAAAAACCTGCACATGGGTGTTTATAGAAGCTTTATTCATAATTGCCCAAACTTGGAAGCAACCAACATAGATAAACTGTACATACAGACAATGGGATATTATTCAGTGCTGAAAAGAAATGAACTATCAAGCCATGAAGAGTCATGGAGGAGAATTAAATACGTGTTACTGAGTGAAAGAAGCCACTCTGAAAAGGCTACACATTGTGTGATTCCAACTATATGACATTCTGGAAAAGACAAAACTATGGAGACAATAAAATGATTAATGGTCTCTAGGAGTTAGGGGGGAGGGAGGAATAAATAGGTCAAACACAGAGGATTTTCAGGGCAGTGAAACTATTCTGTATATCACAATGGTAGATACATTTGTCAAAACCCATAAAATGCACAACACCAAGACTGAATATAATGTAGACTAATGTAAACTATATAAACTTTGAGTGATAATGACGTGTCAATGTAGGTTCATCAACTGTAAAAAATGTACCACTGTGGTGAGGATTGTTAGAGTAGGGGAGTTTGTGCATGTGGGGGAGGCAGGGGGTAAATGAGAATTCTCTGTACTTTTGCTCAATTTGGTGTGAACCTAAATAAAACTGCTCTAAAAATTTCAGTTTATTAATTTAAAAGATCCTATATACTATTTTAGGGGCACCTGGGTGACTTAGTTGGTTGAGCATCTGACTCTTGATTTCAGCTCAGGTTGTGATCCCAGGGTTGTGGGATCGAGCTCCATATCGGACTGCTTACTGTGTGTGGAGGCTGCTTAAGATCTTCTCTCTCTCTCTCTCTCTCTTTCTCTCTCTCTCCCTCCTTCTCCCCCTTTCCCCACTTGTCTTCTCTCTCTCAAATAAAGTAAAATAAAAAAGATCCTATATGCTGTTTTAGTGAAGAGCCAGAATGAGTACCATCTTTAACAATTAGCTTTCTTGGCCAGTCTACCTAGCGCTCAGAGAAATTCTTTCTGGAACCACACTGGTGTTTGACCTTGTTTGACTTGGATACCAGATCAGATGTTTTAAGTGGCATTTTTTCATACATTCTGGAGAAATGCATAGAATGAAAAATGCTTTTTTTTTTTGCGCTAAATCAAATAAATAATGTACCCAACAGGTACCCTTACCAATTTAACACAGAAATGTTAATCCAATGACTCAACTTCTTGAATTTATTGTGAGAAAATAATCATATAAAGAAGTTCAACACTGCATTTCTTGGAATAGTAAAAATAAGATACAATTTAAATGTTTACCAGTAGGGAATCAGTTATATAAAACAAAGTGTATATATACTATTTAATAATGAAAAACATTGATGCACATCTATATTTATTAACAAGAAAAGATGCCCACAGCATTTATTGCAAGAAAATAGCAGGTTATAAAACCATACTCATATCTGCGTGTATTCGCGTGCCAGTGGTAGGTTTGGAGTGAATGCCAGTTACCAATTTATTGCTTTTCAACCTCAAATTCAAACTTTATTCCCCATTCTGCAAAAATGGAGATGGGTCCTTATATATTTTCCCTTTGCCAGTTGACACATGTTAAATTTGACCAGTACAGGGAGCTTTCATAGTAGACACAAGATATTTTCCCTCCTTGTTCCAGAAAATTTCCCCAACAGACCTACCCTACTCTTCCAGTGGTTTTGCAACAGAATGGTTCTGGTAAGACACCTCCCATTAGTAGTTCTCCCTAGCACCCTAGGGAGCGGATTTTGAGCAAGTTTGGACCACACAGTAGCACAGTGAATTCCTTGCCAACCCATGGCCACACCCTCTCTGACAGATCTTCTCAGCTCTTGGTGGGGAGGGTCCTTGGGCCTTCTTAGACCTAGGGGTTGTGGCTGCCCCTCATATCTGTACCGCTTATATTCTTTTTTTTTTTAATTTTTTTCAACGTTTTTTATTTATTTTTGGGACAGAGAGAGACAGAGCATGAACGGGGGAGGGGCAGAGAGAGAGGGAGACACAGAATCGGAAACAGGCTCCAGGCTCTGAGCCATCAGCCCAGAGCCCGATGCGGGGCTCGAACTCACAGACCGCGAGATCGTGACCTGGCTGAAGTCGGACGCTTAACCGACTGCGCCACCCAGGCGCCCCATGTACCGCTTATATTCTTTACAGCTCTCTTCATTTCTTACCAGATGACTCCTTGTTACTCCAGTCTTCTGCCATAGTTAATAATTCTTTATATTAAACTTGCCCTGCTCAAAACAAAACAAAAACAAAAAACAAATCCTAGATAAAATTACCTATAACCCTATTCTCCCTCTGATAACTACCATTTACATATTGATGTATACACTCTAAACCTCTTTTCTTCTATGAATGTGTGTGCATGTATTGTATATGCATATATAGAAGAACACATACCTGTGTCCATATATAATTTTTAAAACAAAAGGTAAAGCACATTGTACCGGTTATTTTGTGAGCTCTGGATCAATATTTACAATGGTTCCATAGCACTTCATTTGGTATACATACCTTAAATTGTTCAACTTTCCCCCTAGTCTTCTGGGACATTTAGGCTCCTTTCAATCTTACGTTACTGTGAACAGTGCTGCGATGAACATCTTTATGCCAGATTATCTCATTTATTCCACTAGATCCACTTTCTACTCTTCCCCATCTGCTCTCCTTTAGGGAGAACATTCACTGGTTCCTTTGCCCTCTGGCTTCCAGTCAGGTTCAGCCAAACACAGAGTTCTTTCAAGAGACTGGAGAAAAGGCCAAGAGTGAGATCAGGGTATTAGTCCCTGGCTCCTTCCTTGTGAGGTCTCCTAGAGCTGGCTGTGCTCCTCAGCTGAAGGAGACCTTCTCAAGGTGGCCAATTTTCTCTTCCCAGTTCTCAGAACCAGTCCTTCCCTTGTCCTTTTCCTCTGGGCCTAGGGACAGTGACAGTTCTGCCCCTCCACAAGCCCTGGGTACCTACACCATCCTCTGTGCCTTTCCTACAGCTCCTCCATTTCTTTGTAAATCAATCCCACTTGAATTATCCTAGTTTGAGTGTGCCAGTTGTTCTCTTACACAATCTTTAAACCTATATCTTTTTGTATGTCTTTAATTATATTCTTCAAGTAAATTCCTACATGGAGAATTTTCTGGGACATTGCATGTACCTGTTTTTGTTGCGTGTGTGTGTGTCTGCAAAAACTTTATTGTTTCCATTTGGTCCACAGCTTGGGAGAGAGCTCCAGGGTGGTTAAAAAGCTGCCTAGTAGCTGCAGGGAGAGGCTCTGGCACAAGCCCTGGCACCTGGGGGATGCCTGAGGGGCCTCTCAAAGGCTGTTGGTCTTCAGAGGCTCCTAGTTGTGCTTGAAGGTGAGCCTTTGGAAGAGATCTTCATCCAGCCCAGCCTAGAGGGAGTCAGGCTGCGGAGGTGAATCAGGTGGTCCCCATCTTCTTGATGTGCTTCACCTCCTCATCTAGGAAGTGGTTTTTCAGGAAGTCACAAAGATGGGGGTCTGCGTGAGCAGAATCCAAGATATGCAGATCCAAAAGGGCCTAGTTCAGGTTCTTCTCCAGAACCAGGGCAGCTTCCATGCCATCAAGGGTTTTACCCTACTCATCTTGGGACAGTTTCTGTACCTTCTGGAAGAGAGGACATGGTTGCCATGCTGGTTTGGCATCTTCGAAAGAAGTTCAGTGCCCTCAACCCTTCTCAGCCAACCCGAGGACAAAGGGGCCCATGCCCTCCAGAGCCACATCATGGTGCTCAAAAAAGAAGCCCAGAGAGAGGTAAGTGTAGGAGGTATTCAGATGCATGTTGACCAGGCGGCTGACAGTGGACTCCACCTGGATGGAATAATTCTGATGAATCTGGGAGTTCATGGTTGATCTGTAATAAAGAGCTAAGCTCAAAATAGGATGTTGGCTGGTTCTGGAGGTAAAGGGTGGCTAAGAAGATGGCTCTGATAAGGTTCTGACTGGAAAAAAAGGTTGGTTGGTGGTCGGGGGCTGGTAGAAGAGGCATCCCTGGGTTTGTTCCGTCCAAACACCGTTGAAGCAAGAGACAGATCAGCAGGACCACTGGGCATACTGCCTGAGTAAACCTATTTTTAAGATGTGTGGAACATGTTTTGGAGTTCATTTTAAGTGGAATGTTAATACTCTTGGTCATGTAGAGAGTCACCCTCTAAAAAATACGTAATCTAAACTCTGGATCCAACCAGATAAGAATATACGTAAAGAATTAATAAGGATAAATAACGTTGGCAAGGAATATAGCCCATAATTTACCCTGGTCCCTGAGAAGTTCTAGAGACCCCAAATCTTAGCAAATCCATTTTGTGAAGGAGCATTACTAGGATCCAGCTAGAAAGTGAACTAAAGTAAGATAATTCAATCAGTTGATGTTGGTTTATTAAATAGAATAAATAAGCCTTCCACATGTTGTTATCTGGGCTTCTGAGATCTCATTAATCAAATTTCTAACACAGGTAGCCCAGATTTGTATTCATGTTTCAATTTGAGGCCCAATTCTCATGATGATGATTTCTTATACCTGAGCTTTTCCAGGATAAACAATTTAAAACAGGTGTGGCAGATATGACTGTTTTACAAACTCAGCACAAGAAATATTGCACCTTCTACAGGATGAACCATATGAAACTGATGTGTTTTAGGTTAAAAATTATCAAATATCAGCAATTTCATATGCTTTACCCTAATACTTTTCTCTAAATCAATTTAATTCTATTTTGCACCTTCAGCTTGCCATATTGGCTAAAAAGATAACCTTAGCAGTTTGCAGCGTTCCTTTATACCTCCCTCTTTATCTGCTCCTGTCCTCTCTCCAACCTCCTCTCCTGCTTGAGAATATTTCAGAGTTTCTGGGTGAATGGGGAAGTGGGGAGAGGGGGAGAGTATCTGTTCGAGTAGATGCCCTTCTCTGTGTGCCTAGGCTATTCTTGGAGCATGGGAATCAAAAGACGCTACCTAGGGATTTGTCTTCCTAGGCACGCTGGTCAGCAGTTTCTTCTCTGAGGCCTTATTGTTTCCATAGTTGCACAGCTGTGAGGACAAAGGGGTTTCTAGATGACCATGCCAAGGCTTGCCACAAAGGAAATGGATCACTGTCCACAATACCTAGAACATCATAGGTACTCAGTACATATTGATTGAAGGAATAAATAAATGATCTGAAGTTGTCAACCTAAGCATACTAAGCAGAGTGAGCAGAAAAATAGCAATAACAAACACACAAAACTCTTACAGTGATAGGCATTGTTCTAACTGCTTTATATAATTAACTTATTCAGTTCTTGCAATGACCCTAAGACTTAGGTAACAGCAGAACTAAAGGATCTTCTCAAGCTTGTGGCAGCCCAAGCATGGAATCTAGGATGCTTTTCTAACTTTGTAGACAAGGAGATAGGTCTTCAGTGTGCTGGGTATTTCATTTAGCTTCAACACAGATTTTTGCCAGTGACATTTATCTATGATAGTTAAGATCACTAACAAATCCCAGGCAACATTCTGGCTTGCAGCAGCCCACTGGCATCCCCGTCTGGCACACTTTGCAGGACTGGTCATGTGAGAGAGATAGCTAACAGCGACAATTGCTAGGTGATGAATGGCTAGAAGTAGGGCAGCTCGAAGCATGACAGGGACAAGGAATGCAATCAGGAAATGCTGACCTGGAACTTGGAGTGGGTTAAGTTGAGCTGTGATGGACGGAAGGCAGCAGCTGCACGTACAGCATGTTGGCACACACAAGTCTGAGAAGCACTGCTTAATTTGAATTGAAACAGGCGGCTTGAGAGGCAAGCAATGACTAGAGCCACAAACCAAAATACAAACCTTTCACTAATCTTTCCAACCATACCCACACTCTTGGGTAGTATTGTTTAGCATCATTCTTCAATCTGATGAAGATAAACAAACAGATAAACAAATAAAAAAACCAAAAACATGATACAAGGTTATGGGCCCCGGGGCCATGCATTATGAGACTTCTGAAGGGGAAACAGGCAGAAGAGGCTCTGAACTGAGATCTAATGGGCACATTGGAGCTGATCTCCAAACAAAGGTTTCTGTTTAATTTTAGGAATGGCAGTTCTAGAATGCTCTGATGTGCTTGTGTGCACAAGAGAAAAATATGGTTGGTTCCCTTTTTTTCACATCTCAAAGTCAAGGACTTCCTCTATTATTTTTCCCCTTCCCCATTGTGGTCATACTTCTTGTATCTTAGCCCAGGTCAGAGATCTGGGGCCACTGGGTGCCAGGAGACTCCACCCAGTAACAACAGGACCCTGACCAGTCAGTGCTATGTTGGGTCCATGCTGTGTGGGCTCCACATTGTTCTGGATGCACTTGCACCACTTACAAGAAGACACTTCATGTGTCCGTGACTATTGAGGCCTTGAATGAGACTTAAAATGGATGTTTAAAAATTAACTCCCTTTTAGGTACCTTGGTGGCTCAATTGGTTAAGTGTCTGACTCTTGATCTTGGCTCAGGTCATGATCTCAGTGGTTTGTGAGATTGAGCCCTGGGTTGGGCTCTGCACTGACAGTGTGGAGCCTGATTGGGATTCTCTTTCTTCCTCTTTCTCTGCTCCTCCCCTGCTCATGTACTCTCTCTCTCAAAAAATGAAACAAAACAAAAACATAAAAAAAAAAAATTAACCCGCTTTTAGACACATGATTTGCAAATATTTTCTCCTATTCTGTAGGTTGTCTCTTCAGTCTGTTGATTGCTTCCTTTGCTGTACAGAAACTTTTCAGTTTGATGTAGTCCGACTTATTTACTTCTGCTTTTGTTGCCTGTGTTTTTGGTATGATAACAAGAAATCATTACCAAGACCAATGTCAAGGAGCTTTTCCTCTATACTTTTTTGGACAAGTTTTACAGTTTTAGGTCTTAAATTTAAGTCTTTAACCCATTTTGAGTTGAATTTTGTGTATGCTGTAAGGTAGGGGTCCAATTTCATTTGTTTTTTGTTTTTTTTTTTTTTTTTGCATGTGGATATCCAATTTTCCTAGCACTATTTATTGAAGAGATTGTCTTTTCTCTATTGTGTATTCTTTGCACTCTTGTCAAAAATCAATTGACTATAAATGTGTGGGTTTGTCTCTGTGTGGGAATGTCTCTATTCCATTCCATTGGTCTATCTGTCTATACCAATACTATATTGTTTTATTACTGTAGCTTTCTAATATATTTTGAAATCAGAAAGTGTTAATATCTTCATCTTTGTTCTTCTTTATCAAGATTGCTTTAGCTATTTTGGGTCTTTTGTGGTTCCCTATGAATTTTAGGATTGTTTTCTGTATTTCAGTAAAAAATATCATTGAAATTTTAATGGGGATAGCATTGACTCTGTACATCTCTTTGGGTAGTACAAACATTTTTAAAATATGAAGGCTTCTGATCATACAACTCAACAGCAGAAAAAAAACCACAAATAATCTAATTTGAAAATGCACAGTGGTGCCTGGGTGGCTCAGTGATTAAGCGTCCGACTTCGGCTCCAGTTATGATCTCACAGTTCGTGAGTTCGAGCCTTGTGTTGGGCTCTGTACTGACAGCTCAGAGCCTGGAGCCTGCTTCAGATTCTGTGTCTCCCTGTCTCTCTGCCCCTCCCCCTCTCACAATCTGTCTCTTTCTCTCTTAAAAATAAATAAACATTAAAAAAAATGCACAAAGGACTTAAACAGACATTTCTCCAAAGAAGATCTACAAATGGCCAACAGGTGTATGAAAAGATGCTTTGGGTGCCTGGGTGACTCAGTTGGTAGAGCATTTGACTCTTGATCTCAGGGTCGTGAGTTCAAGCCCCATGTCGTGAGTAGAACTTACTTAAAAGAAGTATGCTTAACATCGTTAATTATTAGTAAAATGCAAATCAAAACTACAAGGAGATACCACTTCACACCCAGTAGAATAGCTATAATAAAATAGTATGTCTGCCTTTTTCTTTTAGAGTTGTAGGAGTTCTTTACTTATCCCAGATACAAGTACTTTGTTGGATATGGGTACTGCAAATTTTTCTCCCAGCTCTACCCTGCATTTCACTCTTACTAAAATAAGTTCTTAATTTTAATTAAGCATACTTTTTGTTCTTTTGTTTTATGCTTACGCTTTTTTCTACCTCAAGATTATGAAGATATTCCCCTATGTTTTCTTCTAAAAGCATTATCTTACTTTTCATAGTTAAGGCTACAATCCATTTCAAATTAATTTTTGTGTGTCTAATGTGAAATAGGCATCACATTTTCCTTGTCTAATTGATCCACTACTGTTTACTGAAAGGAGAGAATGCATAAAACTTAAACTATGGATATTATGTGAGGGATGGAAGGCAGTGGTATTCCAACATGAGAGATTGGGAGGCAGTGCCACAAAGAACAATACATGTAGGAGGAAGGAGTAAATCGGTCTGTTTGAGGTGGATATCTAACTTTAACATCCATAGTATTACCTATTAAAAATATTGATTCCTGGGTATGCCCTGACTCCTGCCCCTCTCCCCATTCAGATCAGGAGGTCTGATGTAGATCACAAGTAATTTGTGAACTGCACTCTGAGAAATGCTGGTAAAGATATGCAGGAGCTGTATGTCTCTTTTCCAGATCATGCTGATATAATTACTTTATAAACTTTGTGGACTCGTGTCAATTTATAACACATTCCATTATACAGAAGTCAGACTCACAAATCTCTTTGAGATAAGCTTTCGTCTACATTAGACTCCCTGTAAACCTGCCGTGAGACAATGGCCTTAGATTCTTAGAAGCCCCGTTGTCGAAACAGAGAAAGTCTGCAGAATACACCCTAAATTCCTTGGAAGGCCTTCTGTCTGTCTGCAAGGATCTATGAGGCACCACCTTAAAGTTCCCTGACTTTTAAAGGATCTTATAGCTCTAATCTAGATTTGGTTTCTGCTTTGGAGCCCTTTGAGAATTGTTTGCCGCTTACAGTACAATCCCACAACTTGATGAGACAAGATTAACTACAGGATTTATGAGAAGAAACCAGAAAAAAAGTTGGGAGATCATTCAAATCTGATGCTGCTATGTAATGCATCAGCTGTTGATTTAAACTCTTCTTAATAAAAACATTTTTTTTCTTTCAGAGATATCTGTTATTTTTCTTTCCCCAATATTAAATAACTTCTGACAAAAGTATTTATAGAACTTCGTCGGGTATTAATGCTTGGATCGGGGCTTTTTGCTCATCTTGACATTGCATCCTCTACTGTCAGGCTAGGAGCTGAAAGGAGTTTAGTAATGTTGACCCCCTACTCTTGTAATCTTGGTTTCTTTTCAATCTCCTGGACCAGTGGGAGTTCAGATATCCCATAATAGTCCCAATGCACTCAACAGGAGGAAATAAAGTCATAAAAGAATGAATTTTAAAGTCAAAGGAGGAAAAAAATGGTTAAAAAAAATCTTTCTTTGGGGGCGCCTGGGTGCGCAGTCGGTTAAGCGTCCGACTTCAGCCAGGTCACGATCTTGTGGTCCGTGAGTTCGAGCCCTGCGTCAGGCTCTGGGCTGATGGCTCAGAGCCTGGAGCCTGTTTCGGATTCTGTGTCTCCCTCTCTCTCTGCCCCTCCCCCGTTCATGCTCTGTCTCTCTCTGTCCCAAAAATAAAATAAACGTTGAAAAAAAAATTAAAAAAAAAATCTTTCTTTGTCTTTTAGCTGACAATAGAAATCTTTTTCTCCTGGCAATTTCCCAGCAGGTGGATGCTGATAAGCCCTGGCATGAGTTTTGAAGCATGGTAAATATTTCTTGGTTGGTGTGTAAATTCACAGTCATTGTTTTTGCAAGTTCTGCTCTTCCTTATTGTAGTCATCGGAAAGTTAGAACTGATTCATAAGAACATAATACAAAACTAACGATCTACCCTGTTATTTGGTTGAGAGTGGCACCAAGGGAGATTTTGTGGGAAGGTATTGTTTTACCTTTGTTGTTGCTGACCTGAAATGAAATAAATCTTAATCTTGAGTTCTTCTCTGTGATTGGTGCTGTAAACCATGTCCATCTGCAAACTGATCTTTTGACAATCACTGATGTCATTACCCAGACACAATAGAAAATGAGACTGATGTTCAATATTTACAAGACCAGGGTCCCTCATCAACAAGCCCTCATTGAGTGGTGATTTTTGATGAGATGCTAACAAACACTGAGCTTTTTCTAGTTTTTGAAAGTGAGGGCTCACAATCATTATACAGGCAAAAAATAAATTACTCACTGGATTAAATGTACAAGTTGTAATTTTTTGTCAGTTAAGGAAATGAATGCTTAATGAGCATGACAAATCATAAACTGAAACAAAAATAAAGAAGTTTAAATAACAGAGCACTGTAAGTGAACATGAAATGTTGGGTTTGGATGAGATGATTTCTATGGTTTCTTTCATACCTTTTTTTTTTTTTAATGTGTATTTATTTTTGTGAGAGAGAAAGGCAGAGACAGAATGTGAGGGGGAGGGGCAGAGAGAGAAGGAGACACAGAATCTGAAGCAAGCTCCAGGCTCGGAACTGTCAGCACAGAGCCTGATGCGGGGCTTGAACTCATGAACCATGAGACCATGACCTGAACTAAAGTCTATGCTTTCCATAGCGCTGGAAAAATTAGATTAATGAGAATTCAAAAAAAGGATAATGATCAAAGTATTACATCCATGCCCTAGAAAATATGGGAAAATATGAGTGAAGAGCAAACCTAAGCTGAAACGTGTGACTTCCAGGGCCTTCTCTTCAACTTGCCAAAGAAGCATTACTCTTTCCTCAAAGGCATGTAAGTCACTGAAGATAATTGTGAGAAGTGAGTGAAAGTAGGGACAAGCTAATGTAACATCAAACATTTCTCTCTGGGATACTCAATAAGTCTGGCTGTCATCAAGGATATATTTTGGGAGGGTAGTGATGGATTTAGCCAGATATAAACAAGATCCACTGTAAAGCAATTTTACGGAATGCCTTCAGTGTCTCAGGGAAGTTAGTTGGTTATCCAACTGCCCCAGTTTGCCTAAGACTGAGGGTTTTTCTGGGATGTGAGACTTTGAGGGATAAAGTTGGGAGAACTTCAAGCTAATTTGTAAAAGTTGGCCACTGTAGTTATGAGAGAACTAAGCTGAGGCCAGATCCCCTGGGTGCAGACCCATCACCCCGTCAGTAGAGTACATCCCACCTCTTATTCAGTGGCTTGTGAAAACACAAAATCGCCAGATGGAAGCCTCAACTTTAAGTTCAAACTGAACTATGTCCTATAACTTGGTAGAAGCCTTCCTCCTTTGTGAGTTCAGACCTCTAGACCTGAAGAGATCAGAAGCAAAACTTTGTTAAGTAAATGATTAGGTATAATAACAAGAAAGGCTACCCTCACTTCTTCCCCTTGGTTTCTACACCTATATACTCTGTGGGGTAAAGAAAGGAGCCATAAATATTGTAGTTGATTCAGAATATATATTGTATCTCTTAGAAGAAGGACCCTAATGTTGCAAGGCATTGTCTCTCATTTGTCACCAAAACAGGGTCTTTGATAGGCATTCCAATCATTCTATAATGTCGGCTTCTTCTGACAAATCCCTTGGGTCTTAGCCCATTGCCTCATTCTTTTTGCTGTGAAATGATTTCTTTTGTCAGAACAATGTTGTCTGAGATTCGGTGACAGTGAATAGGAATTCGGTAAGTACATAGATGGTGGTGATGGCAGAAGCATTGCCTACAGGGAAGGCACATCCCTGTCTAGAATGAGTGTCTATTCCAGTGAGGACTAGTCACTGCTCCTTTGATGATGGAAGGTGTTCAATAGAATCACCTATTGGTGGCTGCTATTCCATCCATGGTATGGTGCTGTGTACCAGGGTTCAGTGTAGGTTTCTGCCAGTTGGTAGGCTGGGCACTTAGCAGTGGTAGTAGCTAGATTATTCTTGGTGAAAAGTCCACATGCTTGGACCCCTGCATAACCTCCATCCTTGCTTATCATGGCCATTTTATTCATGAGCTCATTTAAACAAATTTCAGGCTAGCTGAGGAAAGAGGTTGGTATACCCATAGTGGCTCATCTTGCTTGCCTGATTATAGAGGACTATAATCTTATGCCCTACATGAGCATTCACATGGAAAAGAAATATCCCTATATTCTATGTCTATTATTAAGTGGATATATCCACATGCCTCTTTCCTAAACCTCCTTGTTATCAGTTCTTCAGTCTTGTATCTTCTAGGTCACTGACCTCCAGCCCTTGAACCTGTGTAGCCCTAAATATATAATCATCTCTCCTTCCAGGAAAAGTGCACACCAGATATGTGGCTTGACTTCCCACTGGGAAGATTTATCCTCCCTATCATCCTTCACAGCCACCCCTGAATGGGGTTATGATTCTGTAGCAGTTGACTTTCAGCTGGTGCCCACATATTGTGTGGCTGCATCTCTAAACAAGGCTCAATTTTTTGCTTCCTTGATCAAGCAGAATTTTGTATGAGACCACAGGTGTGAGTGAAGGAGAGATGGCACTAGAGGAGATAGCATATTTATGTAACTCATTTGTGCTTTCAGTGTCTGCTCAAGCTAGGTCTTGTATAAACCATATCTTTTTGGTGATGAGCATCATTTCCCACATCTAAATTTATGGATTGACCTAAGAGTTATCCAGTTCATAATGGGCAGCTCAGGTCATCTTGTCACTTGGTGTTTCATGGACGGGTACTTGAACTCAATTAGGTCACAGTGGCATTCAGTATATACCAAAACCTGGAAGTCTGCACTATGATTCTTCTATTGAGACTTGCCAGAGGCTATATGTAGTATCCTCGTCCTATACCAATACCTCCATCATTATTGGATCTGCTGGGACATAAGGCTCAATTGGTGATAGAGTACAAAAGTCCTGGACAGAGTTATTTTTTGTTCTGGGCCCCACTCAAAGTTAGGAATCTAAATTATTCACTAAATTAGTTAGAGTGACCAACCCAAATGTGGTGTATATTGCTTTCAGAGTCCAAAGATACCCACAATGGTTACTTTTAGGTGTCAACTTGATTAAGCCACAGTATTCAGATATTTGGTCAGGCATTATTCTAGAGTATTCTGTAAAGGAGTTTTTAGGTGGAATTCACATTTAAATCAGCAGATTTTGGGTAAAGCTGATTATCCTCCATAACATGGGTGAGCCTACATATTCAGTTGAAGGTCTGAATAGAGTAAGCCTGACCCTTCTGGAAGGAAAGGAATTCTGCCAGTACTCTGCCTTGGGACTTGAACTGAAACACTGACTCTTCTCTGAGTCTTCATCCTGCCTGCCCACCTATAAGATTTTGGACTTACCAGTTTCCACAATCACATGAGTTAAAGAATCACCCATTCGGGGGCACCTGGGTGGCTCAGTCGGTTGGGCGGCCGACTTCGGCTCAGGTCATGATCTCACGGTCCATGAGCTTGAGCCCCACGTCGGGCTCTGTGCTGACAGCTCAGAGCCTGGAGCCTGTTTCAGATTCTGTGTCTCCCTCTCTCTGACCCTCCCCCGTTCATGCTTTGTCTCTCTCTGTCTCAAAAAAATAAATAAACGTTAAAAAAAATTTTTTTATAAAAAAGAATCACCCATTCTTTTTTTTTTTTAAGTTTATTTATTTATTTTGAGAGAGAGAGAACACAAGTGGGAAAGGGGAAGAGAGAGAGAGAGAGAGAGAGAGAGAGAGAGAGAGAGAGGAAGGAAGGAAGGAAGGAAGGAAAGAAGGAAGAAAGGAAGAAAGAATCCCAAGCAGGCTCTGCACCACCAGCACGGAGCCTGACACAGGGCTCAAACCCACGAGCCATGAGATCATGACCTGAGCTGAAGTCGGATGCTTAACCAACTGAGCCACCCAGGCACCCCAAGAATCATCAATCCTTAAAATAAATCTCTCTCTCTCTCTAAATATATGTTACAACCTATTGGCTCTATTTCCCAAGAATGCTGACTGGTACAGATGCCTCTTACTTAGTGGTTGCAAAATACACCAACTTGGCCCTTGTTTGGGAATGCAGATTATAAGATGAAGGAGGAACTTCAAAGTGAGAAAATAAAGGGACAAGGCTGGAACCCCATGGGACAGCAACACAAAAGCAATAGAGAAGATAAACTCGAAAAGGGGCCGAGAAGGAGTTTGAGGCTATAGACAAGGAAAAGAGGAGGAAGGAAAGGCATGTGGGTAAGGTCACTGAAGTCAAGAAAAGAGAAGCATTTCCAGAATTGATCAGTGAATTAACAGTGGAGAGTTCATTGGTGACTTTGATGAGGAATGTTTCAGAACCCAGTTGTGGTTGCAGGAGCAGGTTACTGTAGTATGAGGAATAAGTGAAGGGGTAGTGAGAATACAGTCAATACAGTTAAGTTGCCTCTTAACTAACCAATCAACCAACCAACCAACCAACCAGAAACCTGGCTTTGTAAAGGATGGGGTAGATGGGGTGGTCTGGAGTCTGAACTCCCCTTCCTCCTCCATTTGAGTGGAGAAAGCCCTGAATGCATGAATGGCTGACAGAGAGGGAAAGGTTGAAGATACAGACAGAAAGCATATTGCTGATTGAGTGAGACCTCTGAGAAGGCTGGGAGGGCTGACATCCAGAGCTCTGTGTCATGAGAGTCGGCATCCAGAGGGATTATTCTACAGCCTTCACAGAATGATGATTTGTAATGGAGCTTGCAATGTTTACCTTGTCTCATAAATATAAAATTTCCAAAACAATATTTGGAAGTACCAAAAGGTGGCTTTTAAGAATTGTTGATTCAGATAAAAGGACATTGGTAAATTGGAGATGTGGTCATAAATAAATGGAACAAAGCTGGGGAAGGTTAATTACAGAGCTGTCATACCATGGGAGGAAAAATACTGGGTAAGGACTGGCTGGGATCTACGAGTTATTACGAGGAGCTGAATATGAGCTAGCAAAGAGAAGTGTGGTTTAAAAAGCATTCTGGAAGACAAAACTTTTTTTAAAAAGTTTGTTTATTTTGAGAGAGAGAGAGAGAGAGAAAGAAACAGAGAGTGCGAGCAGGGGAGGGGCAGAAAGAGAGGGAGAGAGAGAATCTCAAGCAGGCTCCATGTTCAGCATGGAACCTACTCAGGGCTTGATCTCATGACCTCAAGATCACCACCTGAGCTGATATCAAGAGTCTGACACTTAACCAACTGGGCCACCCAGGGGTCCCTGGAGAACAAAATATTTTAAATGCACATTTTATATTTAAACATCTAATGTGAAGTTGTGCATGTTGTAAATATTGCTGATTTGGTTTAATTTGTTGCTTCTGGTCTGACCTCACTAGGTTATACTCTTGAGAATTATTTGGGTAAAAGTGGTGATGGTTTATGCTGAAATATCCAATATCTAATGTTCTCTTGCCTGACTCCTTAGGCCATGGTTCATCCATGCAACATGGCTGGTTAGGGTGAAGCTTGTAGGCAGTGGTTAAATGGAGTTTTGTTGTTTCTTATGCAACACTAAGCAGCCTGCATGTGGCCCACATTTTTTATTTAGGTTTTACTGAATAGCTGATACTAATCACCAGATCTAAGCTATTCGGCAAATGACACCAGTCATGTGAAGACTAAAGAATAATGAATTCATCTTCTACCCTGAGCATTATTTAGGTCTCTTATTAGTAAAAGTGTAGCTTCCACTATTAAAGAGTGTCATGAAAATGTTAAGAGAGGACCCCAAAGATGAGGTGGGAACTGGAAAGTAAGACCAGATAATAACTATTTTAGAGAAAGGAGAAGAATGTGAGGGGGGATTTTTATAAACTCTTCAAGTACTTACAAAGAAACGCGACCATCACAGCAGATACAAGAAAAGGTTTAAAACCACACTGATTTTTGTCCTCACATTTTTGTTTTCTGAAAATTTTCTAGAAGAACCATATGTTTCTTTTGGATTTTTTTTCTTCAGCATTTTACTGGGGAAAAATTTCAAACACACAGAAAAGTTGGAAAACAGTGCAATATACACCTGCACGCTTACGTCTTAGACTCAACAGTTGTTGACATTTTTCCACATTTCCTTTATCCTTGTATAGTTTTGTGGAATCATTTGAAAATATGTGATAGACATTATGATTTTTACTCCTACATACTTCAACAGGTGTTTCTGAAAAAGAAAGGGATTGGACAGAGTTGTGTATTGCAATTCCATATATTATTACATTCAAGAAAATTAACAGTGGTCCTCTAATATTATCCAATACTCAGTCCATTTTCAGATAACCCCAATTTGTATTCCAAATATCTTTCATAACATTTTTTTTGATGATGGTCCAATCAAGTTTAAGTTACCACATTTCTTTGTCTCTTTAATATGTAGCAGTCTTGCCAGCTTCTTGAGTTAAGGTCAGAAAAAATAGATGCTAAAAAACAGGATGTTTTCTAAAAATTTTGCATATGTTACTTCATTTGGTATTTGTAGTCATAATTATGATTAAAATGTGAACATATTTTTAAAAATGGAAGAAAATTTAAAATGTTACCTCTGTATTTGAGTCTATTAGGTAATAATATTTTTTTGCTTTTATTTATTTATTTATTTATTTATTTATTTATTTATATTTGCCAAGTGTGTTTTTAACAATGAATGTGCAATTAAAAATGTGTCCAATGGAACTAGAGTGTATTATGCTAAGAGAAATAAGTCAGTCAGATAAAGACAAATATCATGTGATCTCATTCCTATGTGGAATTAAAGAAACAAAACAGATGAACATAGAGAAAGAGAAGGGAAAATAAGATAAAAACAGAGAGGTAGGCAAACCATAAGAAATTCTTAAATACAGAGAATAGACTGAGGGTTGCTAAAGGGAGGAGGGAGGGAGATGGGCTAGATGGATTATGGGTATTAAGGGGGACACTTGTGATGAGCATTGGGTGTTTTTTTTAATTTTAATTTTTTAATTTTTAATTTTTGTTTATTTATTCATTTATTCATTAATTTTTAATAGGAAATTTATTGTCAAATTGGTTTCCATACAACACCCAGTGCTCATCCCAACAGGTGCCCTCCTCAATACCCCTCACCCACCCTCCCCTCCCTCCCACCCCCCATCAACCCTCAGTTTGTTCTCAGGTTTTTTTTTAATGTTTTATTTATTTTTGAGACAGAGAGAGACAGAGCATGAATGGGGGAGGGTCAGAGAGAGAGGGAGACACAGAATCCGAAGCAGGCTCCAGGCTCTGAGCTGTCAGCACAGAGCCTGACACGGGGCTCGAACTCACAGACCGCGAGACCATGACCCAAGCCAAAGTTGGACCCTTAACCGACTGAGCCACCCAGGCGCCCCTGTTCTCAGTTTTTAAGAGTCTCTTATGTTTTGGCTCCCTCCCTCTCTAACCTTTTTTTTTTTTTCCTTCCCTTCCCCCATGGTCTTCTGGTAAGTTTCTCAGGATCCACATAAGAGTGAAAACATATGATATCTGTCTTTCTCTGTATGACTTATTTCACTTTGCATAACACTCTCCAGTTCCATCCACGTTGCTACAAAAGGCTATATTTCATTCTTTCTCATTGCCATGTAGTATTCCATTGTATATATAAACCATAATTTCTTTATCCATTCATCAGTTGATGGACATTTAGGCTCTTCCCATAATTTGGCTATTGTTGAGAGTGCTGCTATAAACATTGGGGTACAAGTGCCCCTATGCATCAGCACTCCTGTATCCCTTGGGTAAATTCCTAGTGGTGCTATTGCTGGGTCATAGGGTAGATTTATTTTTAATTTTTTTTTTTTTAGTTTATTAAAATGATTTTTATTATAATAAAAAATATTGGTTTAAATAACAGATGTTCCCTAATAGGTGGAAATTACAGCAGTCTATTTTAGCATTTATTTACAAATTTTTATTTATTTATTTATTTATTTATTTAATGAAATTTATTGACAAATTGGTTTCCATACAACACCCAGTGCTCATCCCAAAAGGTGCCCTCCTCAATACCCATCACCCACCCTCTCCTCCCTCCCACCCCCCATCAACCCTCAGTTTGTTCTCAGTTTTTAACAGTCTCTTATGCTTTGGCTCTCTCCCATTCTAACCTCTTTTTTTTTTTTTTTCCTTCCCCTCCCCCATGGGTTCCTGTTAAGTTTCTCAGGACCCACATAAGAGTGAAACCATATGGTATCTGTCTTTCTCTGTATGGCTTATTTCACTTAGCATCACACTCTCCAGTTCCATCCACGTTGCTACAAAAGGCCGTATTTCATTTTTTCTCATTGCTACGTAGAATTCCATTGTGTATATAAACCACAATTTCTTTATCCATTCATCAGTTGATGGACATTTAGGCTCTTTCCATAATTTGGCTATTGTTGAGAGTGCTGCTATGAACATTGGGGTACAAGTGGCCCTATGCATCAGTACTCCTGTATCCCTTGGATAAATTCCTAGCAGTGCTATTGCTGGGTCATAGGGTAGGTCTATTTTTAATTTTCTGAGGAACCTCCACACTGCTTTCCAGAGCGAGCGGCTGCACCAATTTGCATTCCCACCAACAGTGCAAGAGGGTTCCCGTTTCTCCACATCCTCTCCAGCATCTATAGTCTCCTGATTTGTTCATTTTGGCCACTCTGACTGGCGTGAGGTGGTATCTCAGTGTGGTTTTGATTTGTATTTCCCTGGTGAGGAGTGATGTTGAGCATCTTTTCATGTGCCTGTTGGCCATCCGGATGTCTTCTTTAGAGAAGTGTCTGTTCATGTTTTCTGCCCATTTTTTCACTGGATTATTTGTTTTTCGGCTGTGGAGTTTGGTGAGTTCTTTATAGATTTTGGATAGGAACACTTTATCCGATATGTCATTTGCAATATCTTTTGCATTCCGTTGGTTGCCTTTTAGTTTTGTTGATTGTTTCCTTTGCAGTGCAGAAGCTTTTTATCTTGATGAGGTCCCAATAATTCATTTTTGCTTTTAATTCCCTTGCCTTTGGGCCATTGGATGTTACATGTAAGTAGTGAATCACTAAGTTCTACTCCTGAAACCAATACTATACTATATGTTAACTAACTTGAATTTAACTAAAATCTTAGAAAGAAAAAAACATGTGTCCAAGGTTGAGGTTAGACTAACAGAAGGATTACACAGCAGTGAAGGCAACACTAAACATTTAAACACTGAAGTAGCTGTTTGAGCAGACTGTTGAGTTAGATGTAATGTTTTTAGAGATAAGAATGATTCCTACCTATCTGGTATGGGTAGGAGTATTTCGCCTGAGGTGACAGGAGAGATATTAACTCCCTTTTTTTTATGCTGTACAAGCAGTTTATAAACTAGCCTTTTGGCATGTTGGCAGTAGAGTGGAAGAAGCTTGGATTTGGGAGTTTCAGACTCAGCTCTGCCACTTATTAGCCATTTGGCCTAGACAAATTACTTGACTCTCTGAACCTGCTTTCTCGACTAAAAAATGGGCACAATTACATCTCACTCGACTGTTGTTAGAATTAGCAATTATAAGCAGTGTATGAAAGGTAGCTGATATCATAGTTATAATTCAGATATAATTTAGCTTAAACAACACCTTATTTAATATTTATATTGAGTAAGACACTGTCATAAGGTGGTTAGTCTATAATAATATGTTATATACCATTTTCTAGTTTCAAATTAAAAAATTTTTTTAACATTTATTTATTTTTGAGAGGCAGAGAGAGGCAGAGCATGAGCAGGGAAGGGGAAGAGAGAGAGGGAGACACAGAATCTGAAGCAGGCTCCAGGCTCTGAGCTGTTTGTTAGCACAGAGCCTGATGCAGGGCTCAAACCCACCAACTGTGAGACTATGACCTGAGCTGAAGTTGGACACTCAACTGACTGAGCCACCCAGGCGCCCCATAGTTTCAAAATTTTAAAAAATACATGATCTCAGGGCACCTGGCTGGCTCAGTCAGTAGGGCATGCAACCCTTGATCTCAGGTTGTGAGTTCAAGCCCCATGTTGGGTGTAGGATTACCTTAAAAAAATACATGATCTCATTTGATTCTCACACTAACCCTTAGAGCTAAGTACTTGTCTCATCTGCTAATCAGGGAGGAAACTAAAACTCTGAGAAGTGAAATGACTTGTCCAAAGTCACTCAGCTAAGAAGGAGCACAGTAAGGTTCTGTGATTGCAAATTCAATATTAAAAAAAACCCAAAAACCTCCTTATAAGGAAGTGTATAAAATCCTTATAAGGAAGTGCATAGAATCAAAGAGGCTTTAAATTTTGTTTCTTCCAATTACTAGGTATATTTGGATGAAGGGTACATTTTTCAATGCTGAATTCTGTTAGAAGAGTTTATATGATGCTGGCTGGTAGCCATTCTTATATTGCTGATTAGGTTGAATGTTACATGTGTGCTCATTATTTAAGCTAATAAGCTAAAAAAGATATCAGGAATAATTGAAACCTACATATAAATGAGAACTTACATCTTATTTGTTTTTTAGAGAGAGAGTGTGCACGTGCCAGCAGGGGAGTGACAGAGAGAATCTTAAACAGGCTCCACACCCAGTGTGCTGAGCGAGATGCAGAGCTCAGTCTCGTGAGATCATGACCTGAGCCAAAATCAAGAGTTGGATGCTTAACTGACTGAGCCACTCAGGTGCCCCAAAACTTACATTTTAAATGTTTGTATATCTAAGGGTTTATGTTTTGGGAGTCAACCTAGTGCAGTGGCACATGCATAGGGATTGGAGTCAAACAGATCTGGGTTTAGGTGCTGGTTTTTGAGTTCTGTGTCCTTGAGCTAGTTACTCAGTGTGAGCCCAGTGCTATACTATAGGGTGGTTTTGGTAATTGTGTGAGATAATGTACATTAAATACCTGCACAGTGCATATATGCACAGTCAGTACTGGTTCATCTTTCTTCATCAAATCCACTAGTTTTCAATCATTGGACAAGTTTTTGAAGATGTGAGACATGACTGTGGTTTCAGTAATGTTAAATTATGCTACAAAGTAGCTACAAAGTAGCTTTTCCTCTCTGCCCATTCCTGCCCAAGTTTCCCTTGAAAGGCCCCAGGGAAGTCTTGGGATAACTCCCTTCTGCTTATATGAGATTTTAATATTTCCTGTAGCTATTCAGAAGTGAAACAAAGATTGTTCTGCTTCTCTATTATTGAAGAATAAGCCATTTAAAAATCATAAAAATTGGGCCACCTAGGTGGCTCAATTAGTTAAGTGTCCAACTTTGGCTCAGGTCATGATATCAGGGTTCATGGGTTAGAGCCCCACATCGGGCTCTCTGCTGTCGATGCGGAGCCCCCTTGGGATCCTCTGCCTCCCTCCCTCTCTGTTCCTCCCCTGCTTGCTCTCTCTCCCTCTCTCAAAAAATAAATAAAAACATTTTATAAATTATAAAAATTATAAAAATTATATAGGGTGAGAAATTCAAGCAGAGCTTGGCTGGGTGATTCTTCTCCTCCATGTGGTACTGACTAGGGCCACTGGTGGTATTTAACTTGTGGTGTAGAAAGTCTGGGATTCTGGAAGCCTTCATTCACTTATCTGGCCCAGTGGTAGATACAGTTAGAAGGCAAGGCCCAGGTGGGTCTCTCTTCCTCCCCATGCAGTCTCACAACTTCCCCACATGGTCTTTCCAGCAAAGTTGTTGGACTTTTCACATAGTAGCTCAGGGCTCTAAGATCTGTGGTTCCATGAGACAGGAAGTAGAGCTGCCTATCTCTTAGAGCCTGGGCCCGGAACTTACTTCTAGCATATCCTATTGGCCTTTGCAGATTCAAGAGGAGGGGACACAGAACCTACCTCTCCATGCAAAGAGTGGCAAGTAATTTGTCATGAAAGCACCTGAATACCATATGCTTGAAGAGAGCACATGTCAAAGGGGCACAATGCAGATTTCCAATAAACACAGTTACGTGCTAGATACTTTGTTGGGATAGCTGATCACTTGTGAATCTACAGCCGCAGATGTTCCTATGCACTTCTCCATTCCATTAATGGGTGGAGAAGGTGTACCTGGAATCTGCCCTTTACTTCTAGTTCTGTGGATTGCTTCATTATACTTTCATCTCTGCCATCCCTGATCTGACGGAATAGGAGATGTAATCTGTTACTCACATATTACTCAAATCTCTGTATAACTCACCACTTCTGGGAAATCTTCCCTAGACAAAACAGGAATAGCTAGCTTTCTCTCTCTGCTGGAGAGATGTGTACTGTGTGTCTTTAAAACTTTTCCAAAATTCAGAACAAAGAGAATTATTATCAGAAGGCGCATTCCAGTAAATTGTGCTTTGTTAAATTAAAAAAAAAAAGAGAGATGAGTGCTCTTCAGGTGATAATGTTACACTCTACAGCTTTCAATCAAATTTAATTTCTGAGTTGTTACACTTAGTGATACCTCAGATGCTAATCCTTTAGCAGGTTAGTTGCTGTCTCAGTAGTTTTTGGAAGGTAGTAAGCAGCAATCAAGATTAATTATATTTTAGGTTAATTATATGTTAATTATAGTTATATTATACTATATTTAAAAATGTACAGGGTAGGTCTTAATTCCTAATAGGGCTTACCATGCATAACAGTTCTAGTTAGTCTTTTTGTTTAGCTGTGAATAAATAGAAATCCTATAAAGAATCAAGCATCTACTCACTTTCCTTTTAAAAAGTCAAAAGTCCAATCATCCAGAAAAATTGAAATAGCTGATACATTTATGCTTCTTTATTTCAAACTATGGCACACAAAAATGAGTGAGTTCTGACCGTAAAACTTAGTATATTTAGGGTAAACATGTCCCCAAACTCAACTTACTGTCTTATATACAAATGTACTTAAATATTACTGTCTCTAAAATGACACTGAGGTTTTACTGAAGTCAGAAAAATGATAAAAATTTTTATTCTAGCCTAAAACCTGTCTTGGTACTAACCAGAGGAAGTTAGGTGATTGTTTGTGAGCTAAATCAAGAGTCCTTAAACTCCATTATACAAATGATGCACTTCCCCCTTTGTATTGAGTTTAATGGCTTCACTCTTCAATAAAGCTGGATCATTTGGCACATGCTTAGGAGACAGCCAGTGGTTTAGAGAGAGATTGCTTTGAGGGCATTGGAGCAGCTGAGGGACTAACACTACTGAGAAAGGAAAAAGGACACTTCTGGAGTTACAATAAGACAGAATGCATTTTTGGAGGAAATAGTGGCTGGAGACTGGCAGAATTCTCAACATCTCAGGCTAACACATTCTTGCTCAGTTTTCATTTGTACTTTGGAGGTGCTCTAGAAAGCTTAGACAAAAATAATTACAATACAAACGTATAGTGCGTTTTTAGCCAGCCCATATACAGGAAATTCTCTGTTGGTGTAGGAACTGTTCTGATGTTCATTCCTTAAAGATTGCTTTTATTCCTCCTTGGTCGGGATGTAGGGGGAGGAGTTAGTGAAGAATCCTCGTTTTATTTATCTCTATCCACACTCTAAAAGCGTTTGAATCATTTTTGAGGAGAATCTGGGGGTGTTTGTATATGTTCTGGGCAGTGCTTGGCATTCTGCAAGAGACTGATGAGCAATAAGCAATGGTAATCAGCACATCTCCTTTGCCAGTGGAGCAGGAAGATCGCTGCTATCCTCTCAGCAAAGAGCAGACTAATAAGCAGGGATTCGGGCCAACCTCTCCTTTCCGAGGCAGCTTCTTGTTATTTACTCTGGCTTAATGAATGGCCACCAGCTGGCAGACACAGCAGTTTCATAATATTTGCACACAATTTGTTTGGGTCAGTTTTTAATTTCTCTTTCCGTTTGAAGCCAGGGTTACCCGAAGGAGAATTCAGAGAAACTCTGGAGACAGAGGAGCGGATTTCGTTTTCTAGTGATTTCTGGGAGGAAATCTGGGACGCGCAGGGTGAAATCGAGTATCGTTTGGTTAAGGTTAAAAAAAAACAACAACAAAAAAACCCAACCAGTGTGGGGGCCAGGTGGTGCTTCAGTGGGAGGGCCATGCAAGACGAAACCAGCTTTGGGGTAAGGAGGGAGCGAGGGAACGAGAGCAGGGCTAATGAATGAAGGGAATTCCGCTGAGCCTCCAAACCCTGGACTCCCACCCTCCACCTAGCTGCGGGACTTTGCCTCGGGAGGAAAGCCCCGGAATCCCAAGCTAGCTGCACGCTGGGGCTTACCGGAGCCCACGGA
Organism: Prionailurus bengalensis; assembly: GCF_016509475.1. Classification (NCBI taxonomy): domain Eukaryota; kingdom Metazoa; phylum Chordata; class Mammalia; order Carnivora; family Felidae; genus Prionailurus; species Prionailurus bengalensis. Next base: position 103,516,029 of record NC_057355.1, read on the forward strand.
CGCGTGCGCCAGGGCAAAGGCGGCGGGCGCCTGTCCCTTTAAGGGGCCGGTCTCCGGGCACCGCCGGCCCAGACGCCGGGACGTGCCGGGGGCCGCCCCGCCCCGAAGCCGCCCGTTTCCTGCCGGGCGGCGCGACGGCACCTGAGCAACTGCGGCGGCGGCGGCGGCGCCTCTGAGCGGGCGGCCGGGGCTGTAGTGCCCGTGCCGCCGCGTCTTCCCGGTCTCCTTCCCCGGCTGCTTAGGGTAAGGGTGAGCAGGCCGCGCCGGGCCGGGCGCCGGCCTTGGGGACCAGGGTAGGGAGGGCTGTGCCGGCCGCGGTGTCCCAGGGCGGGCGGGAGGGCCGCGCCGGACGGGGGGCGCGGCCCCGGGGCCCGGACACCGCCCGCCGCTGCCACAGCCCGCTGGGTAGGCCTCGGGCACCGGGTCGCCCATGTGAAGCTCCTGCCTGGGTCGGGCCGCCGCGGTGGGAAGGCTCCGAGGGGCCGCTTGGCCTCGCCCGGCCGCCCAGGGCCCGACCCCGGCTCCGCCGCGGCGCCTACAAGTGTGGCCGGGGAGTCCCCCGGGGACGTCTCCCGGTGCGAGGTTGGCCGGAGAGGGCCCTGGGGTGACCGAGGCGCCTATTTTTAGCTGGGCCTGTGGGCCCCCAGGAGGAAGGCGGATTACCGCCTCCTCGGCCGGCGGACAGAGGGAGCGCGTCTCCGGCGGCGTCCCTGGGCCGGAGCTGGGCCATGCTTACGCCATGCTGGAATTTCAGTTCTCGCTGCCCCTCCGGATACTTAGGGAACCGGTGCTGGCCCTCTTCCCAGTGCCCCCTCCCACCGCCGGGTGCGTGTCCCTGGGTCACGGTCGGGAAGGGGGGGGGGGAGTTGGGGCTGGGAAAGATGCGTTTGGGGAGAGTTTGGAAAAATCTCTGGACCGCCCTCGAGACGGGGGAAGTTATCCCTTCCTCTCCCTGAGGGGTGTGTCTTCCTTAGTGATTCCCCCTCCCCCTTCAGTTTCCAACAATGAGAATTTTGGCGTTGGGGAGCTAGGCAGAAAACCAAACCGGCAGCCTAGGAAAGTCATACGGTAATCAGACACCAGGTGTGGGATGTGCAGCCCCGCACGTTGGTTGTCGAGGAGCATGTGTGCACCAGAGAAGGGTAGCTCCCGGCGCCGGGAGCGGCATGCTAACCTTGTACAGCTGCGGCTTGATCAGGTTAAATAGCGGGCTGTTTACTTTTAGCCTTTCCTTCTGGGAGGAAGGAGGAATCGAAATTCGTAGTTGGGCCTGTATCAGAAAAGGATTCCTTAGAAGGTATGTGAATAGGCACTGCTTAAAGAGCTAACTGTTCCAAGTTGTGGGTTTTTTGAGATGCTTTGTGGAAAGTCTTGAAAATTTTAGACAGCCGTAGCCTGCTATGGATAAACACCTTGGGGTGAACAGAGCACTTTGAATTGTTTAGGAATTGATTTAAAAATTGAGTTTTTGCTAAATTAGGTTGCACTTGTTCTATCTCACCTAGTAGGCAAATGGCCACACTGCCTCCAGCTTGGCTAAAACGGTTGCCAACAAGACTGGGATGATCTTTGCAAGAATAACACTGAGTACTTTGGAGTTGATCTGTATTTGGGGTAGACGTGCCCTGCTGTAGGCTTTCATATTTACTGTGCTTTCTGATAAACAAGCTCTCCCTCCTCCCCGTTTCATTCAAAGATCTAACAAGAAATAGCTGGGTTTATTGTTTGTAGGTTCTAAGAAAAATTCATCTTCCTTTGTAAAATTAGAAATATCTTTTCTAATTGTACAGCATGAGCGGTCAATAACTGTATCTCTGTCAAGTGTGCTTAGAGAATGCGGTGTTCTATTTACTTTACCTTTATGAGACTCATAATCACACTGAAGCTTAAAATAAAAGAAAGCCAATGAAAAATTTTCTTTAAATATTAAGCTCTTTAAAATTGTAAGGGATATTGAGTATTAACCTTTTCTTGATGACTCAGGGTCAGCATTCCGAAGAGTCATTAATTTATGATTTTGTTCCAATTTAGGTTTTTCTATGTCATCCCTTAGCATCAGTAGTCTTTTCTGCTTGATGCAAGTGTTTTCTTGGGTCTCTGACCCCAAGCATCCTTCCAGTTTGTAGGCTTTAATGTGGGAAGAACATTTTAACAATTAGCTGTTAATTAAGTCAATATGGCTTTTTAATTTTTTATTTAATTTTTAAATTTTTAAAATGTTTTTTGAGAGAGAGAGAGAGAGAGTGTGTGAGTGGGGCAGAGAGAGAGGGAGATACAGAATCTGAAGCAGGCTCCAGGCTCTGAGCTGTCAGCACAGAGCCCGGTGCGGGACCGGAACTCACTGTGAGATCATGACCTGAGCTGAAGTCAGATGCTTAACCAATTGAGCCACCTAGGCGCCCAATCAATATGGCTTTTTTAAAGTGCCTAAGAAGTGAACGCTTTTTTGAAGCTTCTACGACTCACGATTTTTACTGTTATTAAAGTTAAAATAGAATTTTCCTTAAAAATATGGAAGATACAATTTTAGTTAAATATTATAATTTTTGTGTGGCAAAGTTTTTTTTTTTAATTTTTTTAATGTTTATTCTTGAGAGAGAGAGAGAGAGAGAGAGCGCGCGCGCGAGCGCGCATGAATGGGGGGAGGGGCAGAGAGAGAAACGGAGATGTGAAATCCGAAGCAGGCTCCAGGCTCTGAGCTGTCAGCACAGAGCCCAACTTGTGGCTGGAACCCATAAGCCATGAGATCATGACCTGAGCTGAAGTCAGACGCTTAACCGACTGAGCCACCCAGCTGCCCCTGTAGCAAAGTTTTAATCTAAAGGATCTCATAATACTTTGTAAAAATTTCATTTGTTAGTAAATTTAGTATTTTCAGGAAGTACTTTTGGATTTTTCAGGAATCTGACCTCTAATATGTAATAAAGAAATGTAGAGAGACCATGCTTTGCAGGAGCATCAAATATTTGAGGGTAACATCTTATAAGCTGCTTGTTCTGTGTACTCTTTATTATTTTTAGTTATTTTGAAGGTAAATCCAGACTAGTTAGAAGCTAGAAGCGAGTAACTGGTTCTTTAGAAATGACATTAATTACTGTTATGCATAGAGTTGAGTTTCATTCCTTTCTCTTTCCGTTTTTGTTAACATGACTTTGGATGTTCTCATCCTAAAAATGTAGTTTATGTGCAAATCACAGGGAAAACATTGATTTAGATAGGAGTATATGCTACTTTTTCTATAAACAAAATTAAAATCAAACGGGGAAAAAATCTTAAGCAATATGAACTAAGGAGTTTGATTAACTTAACCTGTGGTATCTGAGCTCTAGAAAAAGAAAAGTAATGACAATTTATAATTATTTGTATGCCGGGCTGTTGACTTGCTGTTTAAATGAGTTTTTGGTCTTTGAGAGAGATGGCAGTGCAGACCATTTAGGCTTTTTTTTCCCTCCTCTAATGTTACAGACTTTTATGTTAAAAAGATAAAATAGACAAAATATACTTTTAGTGCTAAGACTAATTTTAGTAGAGACTCCAATAGAAAATAGAGTATTTCTAGGAATTATTTAAGAAATGTTCCACTCCTTTTATAAAAGTTATGATTTAGTATTTTACATATCACTTGACTACAGTCTGATTAAGAACTTTTAACTTAAATCTGGTTTCAGCAAAGTGATTTGTGTACAGAGTGGAACTTAAATTAATTTGTTTATACTCCCCTCCTTCAGGGACAGTGTTTTTTGGGTTTCTTTCCTCACTAATTGCTTTGCTCTTTCTGCCTTATGATTCATCCTCTACTCTTGAAGTTGAAGTGCTCAGTCCTTGGTTCACTTTTCTTTTTATATTTCTCTGGTGATCTCATCCAATGTCATGGCTTTAAATACCTATATGCTGATGGCTTCCATATTTATATCTCCGGCCCAGGCTCTCCTTCTGCACTCCAGACAACCTATTCTGCATTTCTGCTTGTAGGTGAAGTACTCAATTCAAACTGAACTTCCATTTTTCTCTTTAAACCTGCCTCAGATACAGTCTAGTCCATCTCATTTGGTGGTAGCGCCATCCAACATTCATGCAAAAAAAAAGTTGGAGTCATTTCTGACTTATCTCTTTCACACTTGGCATTCTTGGTTCTATCTTATCTTGAAAATATATCTAGAATCAAGTCACTTCTTACCACCTGTATTGCTTTCAAGGCTGGTCCTGGCCATCTTATCTCTAGCCTAGATTTCTGTAGTTAGCCTCCTAACTGGCCTTCCTGCTTCTTCCCTAGCTCCCGTTGGTCTTTTTCAACTCAGCAACTAGATTCTATCACTTCTCTCCTCAAAACCCTGCAATGACTTCTCATAGGCAAAGTAAAAGCCTTTACATTGGCTGTTGTCCCTCTTTGGATCACTTTTTCCCTAAAAAATCATCATGGCCAACCCTGTAGTCTTCAAATCTTTGTTCTTCAAATGTTTTTCAAAAGGTCTATCTTATTTTATTTGAAGCTCTACTCCCCTACTTATGATCCCTGTATCTTGCTCTGTTTTCTCCGTGGCACTTGCCACCTTCTAACACTATATAATTTCTTTGTTGATTGTGTTCATTGTCTCTCCTCTGTGTCCCCAACACACACTATAACCTCTGTGAAGGCATGGCTTTTTGTCTGTTTTGTTTATTGATGGATCTTAAGGGTTTCGGTCAGTTCAATAAAGATTTATTAAATATCTATTCATTATAAGTGAATTAAATCCTTATTCTGCAGTTTCTCACTGTGATGGATACCTCATTCTTGGATACATATAGTTTTCAGTTTACTCCTTTCCTAGGAGCAGAGAGCAGCAGAAAAGTGGGAGGAGGCTTTTGAGAACCCCTTGTTGGAGGGAGTGATGTTAGAGTGTTGTGGAGATCTTTTGGACCTTCTCTGTGTGATTAGGACCATTGGTTAGATAACTTGCATGTTTTAACTTAGAACATTTACTTTTTATTTGGATCAATCTCTTGTCTTTGAGTAGGGGTTACTAATCTTTTTTTTTCTGTAAATCATACCCTAAAAGCATTGCCTATGATTTCTAGTATTGGTTTCTCTAAAATGGAATGAAAATGTAGGCACTGGGAAGCTTTCCAAGTTAAAAATCATTCTAGATTTTCCATTCATTCATCAAGACCTTCCAAAGGATGTAACTTAGTTTTTATAGAAATAACAGTTTTTGTTTTCATTCTCCTATTTAATGGATTTATAGAAATAAGTGAGTATATAGGAGAGTAGACTGCTAGCCAGAAACATTTAGCTTTCTGTGTAGACACCAGCCTATGTATTTTTATCAAGGGGAGAAATGTCATTTACTCCAGTGAGAGAGCTCCTTTAAGATAGTTTTCATGTTGAGTAAGCTTCATAGGGGCCATAGTATCCTAGCTGCCTACCATTATAAGAGGAAAATGTCCTTTATCCATATTTCTTTATTTTGACTGTAACATTTATTTGTTTTTTAATGTTTGTTTATTTTTGAGAGTGTGTGAATGCGTGCGCTAGTGTGGGAGGAGCAGAGAGAGAGAGAGAGGGAAACAGAGGCTATGAAGCAGGCTTTGCACTGACAGAGAGCCCCATGCAGGGCTCGAACTCATGAACCCATGAGATCATGACCTGAGCTGAAATGGGATGTTTAGCAGCCTGAGCCACATAGGCACCATGACTTACAAGAACTTACATGGTTTTCAGTAATTGTCTATCACAAGACTTGATGTTATACTACATTCTCACTGGAAAATGTGGGACAATTATTATTTTTGCACGAGTCATTTAATTTGCCAGGGAAACAGTGTGGTCTGGTGTAGTAAGCTGGAGGTCAGTATTTAGGAGACCTACAAGTCTTAGACTTTACTAACTCCAAGATTTTATGTAAGTCCTCCCCTTCCCCCCCCCCCCCCCCCAGTAGTTGAATTATATAATGTGTGGTGTAGTGGAAAAAGCATGTGTGCTAGGGAGACTTAAGAGCTTAGGTTCGGCTCTGCTAACTAGTACCACTTACTGTATGTGTGAACTTAACTGTCTTAAACTGCCTAAGGTTCATTTGCCTTGCGTGTGTTATCTTACTAGTTGCTACATAAGTGATGGCTAGTATTAGGGTGCTTATTTGCTGTTGGTCTCTGTAAACACTTATGTACGGTGCCATATATAATACTCTTAAACAGTTTTATGGGATAGGTACTATTTGGTGGAAACTAGGGAAACAGGTTAAATAATTTGTTTAAAGAGCAAGTAAGAGGAGGAACCTGAATGTGAACTGAGGTATTCTGATCTAGAGCCCATCCTGATTCATTGAACTGTTTTGAAAGAATGCTTTCTAAAGTAATAATAATAATAATAATAATAATAATAATAATAATGGGGTGCCTGGCTGGCTCAGTTGGTGGAGTGTGTCCCTCTTGATCTGGGGGTTGTGAGTTCAAGCCCCATGTGGGGCGTAGAGATTACTATACATGAATGAATAATAAATAGGCACTGTCTATGTGCAATTATCTGTTAGGTATTAGAAAGCTACATTAATGTTATACAGGTTTTTTTTTTTTCTCCCAGAGTTAGAGGATTGATTCTTAATGTTAGCGACTTAAATTTGAGGACTTGAAATTTTTCAAGTGGAGAAAATAGTAAAAGCAACTTAAAACCAAATATTATATAAAATGTTTTATGTAGAAACAGTAGGTAGACTATGCTCTTTCTAGATTCCAAGAAATTTTCTCAGGCTCATTTCTGTGAATGTGTGTTATGAGTTACTGCTGTAACTGCCCACTCTGAAGTGGGAACTTTGTCTTCTTTACCAGGGAACTATATTTCTTGTAGTAGGTGGTGCTCAATTTGATGAATGAATGAATTGCTTGTTCATTCATTGGGACTCATTGAGCCTTCTGCTTCTCATTTGTGCCATCAGTCTTCTGTTAGCATGGCTAGTTGATTTACATGGAATGCCATGTAAAGTGAGACCAAAAATAAGGGTTTCAGGTTTATTCTTGGGAGCAGAATGGAAAATGATTTAATACACGAATTCCAGCAAAAATATTTTTGTGCATAGTACCAGTTAACCTTGTTGATCAGTAATGTAAGTCTTCTGAGTAAAATGTGTGCATACATAATTTAGTGATTGCATGTGTTTAGATCTAGTTATCTTTGAAATAAATTTGAACAGGCTAAGCTGTACATTGAAAGCTCCCCAGTGTTCTGAATGCTATGTCGCTGAACATTTAAGATGTTTTCTTAAATTTTTAATATCCACGCACAGGTTGAATTCCTTTATGTTGCTTCTGACCTGTATTCAGTTTATTGGAAGTCATGTTTATTTGAAATGTGTTGTGTAATTCTTTCACATTTTCATAACCTGGATGTCTGAGGGTGGCTGAAGGTTATGAATTCTGTGAAGTAAATTTCTCAAGCTTGTCATATTGGTACTCTTCATATCTGGGTACAGTTTCAGGTTCTCTGGTGTATAATAATCCTTGTGGTTGATACCCTGTTGCTAATAAATGGGAGTAATTTCTTAAATCCCTTCCAGTTTGACCTAGATGTTAACTATAATTTTAAGTTTAAATTGGATCCTTTATAAAAGCGACTTAGTCATTTTGCTCTTTTGGTTGTTGGGGGTGGGAGAGTGTCCAGAAAATTGCATTTAGTTTTAACTTGAATAACGTCTTTCTGAGCTTGAAATTTTTGGAGCAGTTTTCAAGTAAAATACACATTTAAGATTAGCCTCGGTGGCACAAAAACAGACACATAGACCAATGGAATAGAATAGAAACTCCAGAACTAGACCCACAAATGTATGGCCAACTCATCTTTGACAAAGCAGGAAAGAACATCCAATGGAAAAAAGACAGCCTCTTTAACAAATGGTGCTGGGAGAACTGGACAGCAACATGCAGAAGGTTGAAACTAGACCACTTTCTCACACCATTCACAAAAATAAACTCAAAATGGATAAAGGACCTAAATGTGAGACAGGAAACCATCAAAACCTTGGAAGAGAAAGCAGGAAAAGACCTCTCTGACCTCAGCCGTAGCAATCTCTTACTCGACACATCCCCAAAGGCAAGGGAATTAAAAGCAAAAGTGAATTACTGGGACCTTATGAAGATAAAAAGCTTCTGCACAGCAAAGGAAACAACCAACAAAACTAAAAGGCAACCAACGGAATGGGAAAAGATATTCGCAAATGACATATCGGACAAAGGGCTAGTATCCAAAATCTATAAAGAGCTCACCAAACTCCACACCCGAAAAACAAATAACCCAGTGAAGAAATGGGCAGAAAACATGAATAGACACTTCTCTAAAGAAGACATCCGGATGGCCAACAGGCACATGAAAAGATGTTCAGCGTCGCTCCTTATCAGGGAAATACAAATCAAAACCACACTGAGATACCACCTCACGCCAGTCAGAGTGGCCAAAATGAACAAATCAGGAGACTATAGATGCAGGAGAGAATGTGGAGAAACGGGAACCCTCTTGCACTGTTGGTGGGAATGCAAATTGGTGCAGCCGCTCTGGAAAGCAGTGTGGAGGTTCCTCAGAAAATTGAAAATAGACCTACCCTATGACCCAGCAATAGCACTGCTAGGAATTTATCCAAGGGATACAGGAGTACTGATGCATAGGGCCACTTATACCCCAATGTTTATAGCAGCACTCTCAACAATAGCCAAATTATGGAAAGAGCCTAAATGTCCATCAACTGATGAATGGATAAAGAAATTGTGGTTTATATACACAATGGAATTCTACGTAGCAATGAGAAAGAATGAAATACGGCCTTTTGTAGCAACGTGGATGGAACTGGAGAGTGTGATGCTAAGTGAAATAAGCCATACAGAGAAAGACAGATACCATATGGTTTCACTCTTATGTGGGTCCTGAGAAACTTAACAGGAACCCATGGGGGAGGGGAAGGAAAAAAAAAAAAAAAGAGGTTAGAATGGGAGAGAGCCAAAGCATAAGAGACTGTTAAAAACTGAGAACAAACTGAGGGTTGATGGGGGGTGGGAGGGAGGAGAGGGTGGGTGATGGGTATTGAGGAGGGCACCTTTTGGGATGAGCACTGGGTGTTGTATGGAAACCAATTTGTCAATAAATTTCATAAAAAAAAAAAAAGATTAGCCTCGGAATTCTATGTAAAATATAACCCATGCATTTACCTTGTCTGATAGGGGTAGGGGAGACAAGAAATACTTTATAAATATAAAATAACTGAAATGAACCAGGCTGAATTCTTTCCTGCTTGTCTAGCATTGTTTATATGGTATAAATAGGTGAGTAATTATATTCCATATTCTTTCAGTTTTATTTAAGCAAAACATCTCAGCAGCATTTAAAATAACATACCAATTAAAAAAATTTTTATTTGATTTTAGAGAGAGTGAGCACAGGGCAGGGTCAGTGGGAGAGAGAGGATTTTTTTTTTAAGTTTATTTATTTTGAGAGAGCGTAAGCAGGGGAGGGGCAGAGAGAGAGAGAGAGTGGGACAGAGCATCTGAAGCAGGCTCTGTGCTGACAGCAGTGAGCCTGATGTGGGGCTTGAACTGACAAACTGTGAGATCATGACCAGAGCTGAAGCTAGAAAGAGAGAGATTGAGAGGTTGAGAGATTTTAATTTATATTTATCTTTCTACTTGTCATTTTTTTTTATTTTGTTGAAAGTTAAAACAAGTATTGAATGATTCAGGTGTACAAAAGCATATAGAATATGTTGTACAATTTAAAGATGAAATATAAAAGAAATACCTTTGTACCAAATATCTGTGTACCTTTCACTCAACTTTAAATTTTTTTTTGTTAAAAATTAAGTACATAAAAACAAAATAAAAAATATGAAATATAAAGAGTAAGGATGCAGTGAACAGCCTTGTATCTAATACCAGTTCAAGAACATTATCCTAATTTTTTCTTTATTTTTGTGCTACTCTCCCCTGCCCCCCAGAAGTAACCATTACGTTATATTTGCCTTTTTTGTTTTTTGTGGGGTTTTTTAAGTATTTATTTTTAAGAGAGACAGAGTGTGAGTGGGGAGGGAACAGAGAGAGAGAGGGAGACACAGAATCTGAAGCAGACTCCAGGCTCTGAGCTGTCAGTGCAAATCCTGACATGGGGCTCGAACCCATGAACCGTGAGATGTGACCTGAGCCGAAGTTGGACACTTAACCGACTGAGCCACCCAGGTGCCCAACTTTTTTTGCTTTTATTTTTGTTTTTTGATGACTTTTTTTATGTGATTTTACCACATCTGTTTCTATTCCTAAAATATTTCTTTTTCTGTTTTGTTTTTGAACTCTATATAAAAGAGATCCTTCTGTATGAGTTCGTTTGCAACTTTCTTTTTACCCTCAGCTTTATGGTCCTGACATTCTTCCACCATTTTGCATATAGCTCTAATTCATTCACTTTCACTGCTGCATGGAATTTCATTATATGAATATTTTTCACTTTATTACCTATTGACAGGCATTTGGGTTGTTTTCACTTTTCTTTTGCTGTTATTAAAAACTCTGCTGTGAACACCTTGCATAGGTGTATTGGTATGCTTGCATACATAAATATCTCCAGGATAATGTTTTTAAAAATGTTTTTGTTACTAACAGTAGGAAATACATTTTACATTATGGGACTCAGTACATTATCAGATGTGCCACATATAGAACAAGAAAGTTTGTTGAAAAAAACCCACACCTATGTGATGGTAGGACATTTCATTAAAAATAAGATAATTAAGACCCACTAAGTTAATTTTTCTGCTCACTAATGAGTTGAGATTTGCCCTTTGAGCAAATTGTTTTGGACTTTTCTGTTTAGTTAGGAGTGGAATTGCTGAGTTGTAGGGGGGGGGGGTGCATTTTCAGCTTTATTAGGCAGTGCCAAATTGTTTTCCAGGGCAGTTGTGCCAGTTTATTCCCCTCACTAACGTGTACATGTGATGGCTCCACATTCTTGCCTATACTTGATAATTGGCAAATATTAGAGTAAGCCTCATGATACCTTGTAGGTTTTGCATTTCTGCTTACTGAGAAGAAACATCTTTTCAAATGTTTGCTGGCCATTTTTGTTTCCTTTTCTTTGGAATGACTGTTGATTTTTCTGTTGGGTTGCTTTTCTTTTTGATAGGAGTTCTTAATAGGTTCTGAATATTAATTCTTTGCTGATTAGTATCACAAATGTCTTCTCCCACTTTGTGACTTGTCTTCTTTGTTATATAGTGTCTTTGTTAATAGATAAAAATTTTAATTTTGTTGAATTTATCAGTATTTTCCTTTTATGATTTATACTTTGTGTCTTGTTTAGGAAATCCTTCCCTACCACAAGGTTATAAAGACATTCTTACATGTCCTCTTATAAAGTTTTATGTTGCCTTTCAAAATTCTTTGCCTGGAATTAATTTGTGTTTCTTCTCTTTTATGCTACTGTTTTCTGTAAAATTTTACTGCTTAGCATTTCAATTTGGTTTTTTTAAGGGCTAGAATGTGTGAATTTAGTAGATGCTTTGAAATAAGTCTTTGTATTACTAGTTTTATGCATTGTCCACACCTTGCTTTTAGAGTCATGAGAGTATTAAAATATGGATAGAGTTTAAAGTACGGATAAATTTGAAGTCTCCACTCTCTCCGGGTGACATTATAAGAGATTTGCAAACATTTCCGTGATGCCAGGGTTTGCATCTGGTTTTCTTAAGTTGTTACGGATACTTGTTGTGAAGCAGTCTGGTTAATTATTTCCTTAAATAGCAGCTCATTGTGTTTGGTATTTCACAATTTCACCACAGTGTACTGTATATGAGGACAAACATCTATATATCCAACTAATACTAAGAGTATGTATACATATAATCTGAGGAATCTGATCTTCAATTTTGGAAAATTCTCAGCTCTTCAAATATGGCTTCTGTTATTTTCACATCTTTTTTGAAAAACCTAAGTTGGGGTCTTTGTACCTCAATTGGTCTTTCAGGTTTTTTTTTCTCTTTATTTTTCTGTGCCTTATACTAGGTGAATTCAGTACTCTATAGCAGTTTACCAATTCTACTCTGTTCAGTCTGGACTTCATTTTGTCTGTTGAGTCTATTTGCCAGTATGTATAGTTTTCATCTCTTGGATTTGGAGTTGCTTTTTCATATGCACCCATCTATTTCAGTTCTATTTTTGTTTTATAACCTTTTTGCTACTTTAAAAAAAGGAGTCTTTTTATCTCTGACATCTTTAACATGTTGAAATTTAAAAATCTTGGGGCGCCTGGGTGGCGCAGTCGGTTAAGCGTCCGACTTCAGCCAGGTCACGATCTCGCGGTCTGTGAGTTCGAGCCCCGCGTCAGGCTCTGGGCTGATGGCTTAGAGCCTGGAGCCTGTTTCCGATTCTGTGTCTCCCTCTCTCTCTGCCCCTCCCCCGTTCATGCTCTGTCTCTCTCTGTCCCACAAATAAATGTTGAAAAAAAAAATTAAAAAAAAAATAAAAATCTTTATGAAGACTGTTTTATAAAACTAATACCATTTGGTGTTAATTAATGTTTTTTATTGATTTCTCCCCCTCCCTCATCATTAATTTTCTTCCTATGGTTTGGGGTTTTGGTTTGTCTGGCTTATTTTGAGTAGAGATGTAAAACAATTTTTTTTTTTTCCATCTGTGCTAAATCCCCTGTTACCTCTCCTTCTACATAATTTATTTTCAACTGTTTCTACCTGGCTCACTGTGCCTCTAGTCACAAAGTAGGTCTATTCTGGAACAGTTAAAAAAAAAAAAAAACACACACACGCACACACACAAAAAGCAAAGTGGATAGAAGTGTTTATAATATGCAGTCCTGTACTGATAAAGGAGATGATTTTGTGTGTGTGTGTGTGTGTGTGTGTGTGTGTGTCTTATTAAAAGTAGAAGAGAGGGGAGCCTGGATGGCTCATTTGGTTAAGCATCCACTTCTCCACTTCGTGATTTCAGCTCAGGTCATGATATCCCAATTCACAGGATCAAGCCCTGTGTTGGGCTCTGTGCTTGGGATTCTCTCTCTCTGCCCCTGCCTGGCGCTTACTCGCTTGCTTTCTCTCTCTCTCTCTCTCTCTCTCTCTCTCTCTCTCAAAATGAATAAATAACATTAAGAAATAGAAGAAAATGAAGTCTAAAAAATGATGGTTACTTATGAGGGAGAGACCTACAGTGTAGAAAAGCACAAGGGTATAATTTGTGCTTTGAATAAATTTTTCTTAAGACTTGACTTTGGAGCCATTTAAATATTTTACATAATTGTTAAATGAAAATTTAAAAACCCTTAAAAATAAAAAGTAAAATGAAACCACTGAATCTTGTATTCACTTGGTGAACACCAGAGCGAACTATGCCATGTGACTTTAAAACATGGTAACTTGGCTGTATATCCCAATTGAAATATACCCTGGGAAGAGAGTGGAGGAACAATGGCAAAAAAGGCAAATCTCAAACTACTATAATCATAATTTTGGTGGTAATGTATATATACGTTGTTATTCCTGTACTATGTAATGTGTGCATTGTGGGCTAAATGAAATGAGTGATTACGCTGGTGTTGTTGAAAACAGATTTTTAGCATTGTTGAAAACAGATGTAGTGTTAAGGTCAGTGAAATGACATAAAAACTCCATAGTACTAATTTTAGTGAAACGTTGTATATGCCCTCATGCAATAATTTAGCTTAAAATATATACATTTTCTGGTCCTTCTTGACTAAGAAGACCTAGAAATAATGACTGCCTTAGTAGCAAAAAGCACTCCTGGTGCCTATATTGTGGTCTTTAAATACCTTTCACAATAAAAGTAAATTAGTGCTCAAAATGGGCATTTTCTCAGTCTAAGCAGGAAATGTATGAGACAAACTTAAAATTTAATGATTAGTTTCTGTTACAGTATGATACAGGGTTAGATACTTAAAACAACACACATTTATTATACCATGGATTCTGTGGGTCAGGAGTTTAACTGGGTCTACAGTGTTTCACAGAGTTACTGTTAGGGTGTTGACCAAGGCTGGGGTCTCATGTGAGGCTTAGCTGGGGAAAAATATGCTTCCAAGTTCATGTAATTGTTGGTAGCATTCAGTACTTTACAGGCTGCCTAAGCGAAAGCCTCAGTTTCTTGCTGGTTATTGTCCAGGAGGCTGTTTTTAGCTCCTTGCTCCATGGCTTTCTCCATAGGAAGCTTACCAACACGGCAGCTTGCTTCTTCAAAGCCATTAAGGGAGACGAAGCATGTCCTAAGTAACATGGGTTACAGTCTTAAGTATCATAATCATGTATATGTAATCAATTACATCCTGTCACCTTTGCCATACTTTATTGCTATGAAGCAAGTCACAGATCTCACTCACCCTTACCAAGAGATTGCACAAGGGTGAGAACACCCAAGTGGCAGAGACCATGAGGACCACTTTAGAGTCTGTTTGCCACAGACTAGAACATACCTGAAGCAATAGAGGCAAAAAGTATGAGGGTAGTGTTGAAACAACTTAGGAGCCGTCCTGAATAGGATCCCATTGGCCAAAAGGGAATTTGAACATCAATAAAGGTAATAACTAATGAATTGAAACCAATCAAATGTGTTTAACCTGTGAATCCATACTACAACATTTTTTTTTTAAAAACCTTAATTAATTGCTGTTGGACCAGCTTATTATTTTGACAATTGGTAAATAGAAGCATTTATCCTACTCATATGAATTGTTTCTCAGGTCAGGGAAGAAATTTGTATAGATGTATTCTACCTAATCAAGAAAGAATGATAGACTTAGAATACCACCAATTTGCATCTCCCTAATAATGTCTAGGCAAGGATAACCAGTAGCTGCTAATAATCACTACAAAAGGGGAGACATCTGGACATTAGATACATACTTTTGGAAATATGCCACGTTGTCTGTGCTGTAGTCTTACACTCAAGTCATAATCCTGAATCCGATGTAGCCTCTAAATTTACCAATTTATTGGAAATAAAAAGGACTAAAGACTTGTTAAATACTATGAAGATGCTAACAACCTATTTATACTAGGCATCTCTACACCAGCTACATGGTTTTTCCAACCCCAAATTCTAAGAATTATAAGAAACTGAATAATAAAAAGAGAAACAAGGATGATGAAAGGAGACAAATATATCAATCACAGTTTGAGCCCCATGTTGGAATCTGGGTTGACAGCTCAGAGCCTGGAGCCTAGTTCTGATTCTGTTTCCCTCTCTCTTTGCCCCTCCCCGACTTGTGCATGCGTGTGTGTGTGTGCGCGCGCGTGCGCACACGCTCTCAAAAACAAATGAACATTTAAAAAAAAACATCAATCACAGAATAACTGAAAAGATATTTACAGTTATGGGGAGATGTGAATGTTTTATCTGTCATTTTAAGTGTTTGGAATAAAACCATCCTTATGGGAGTCTTCATCTTCATTTTTACCTATTCCTATTTTTTAAATTTATTTGAGAGAGAGAGAGACAGAGAATGTGCGTGTGTGCACACAGGAGAGGGGCAGAGAGAGAGGGAGAGAAAGAATCTCAAGTACACTCCACTGTGTCATCACAGAGCCCTAGGAAAGGCTTGGACCCCTGAACTATGAGATCATGACCTGAGCCTAAACCAGGAGTCAGGCTCTTAACTGCCTAACCAACTGAGCCATCCAGGTGCCCCTCCTAATTTGTTTTTTGAAGCTCAGTTCACAGTATCCTGACTGCTCTAGTTCTGTGATCTGTTCCCTTCCTTTGCTCAACTCTGCCTTCTTTTAATCTTGTTGGGTTATTATTCAACTCTTTAGAATAAATTTGATTTTAGTATCACACTAATTTGTTATGATTACAATTAAAATCTTTAAGCCTTGAAGTGTGATTCTTATTCCTACTAGTTGATCTCACTCATCCTATGTTTCTTTAGTCTATTTTGGTGTATAGGTATCCCTTGCTAGTCTAGCTGAGGCTGAATAATTTTTTCTTTTTGAGATAGAACTGGTGTCCCTTGCCCTCTAAACTCTTATTGAACTCAGAATCAAATGTATTTATCCTTGCTTTAATATCTTGAATTCATTCTTGACAACCCTGCTGCTAAGCGAAAAGCTATTACATGAAAACATATTCCATTAATTTTAATGGTAAGGTATGTTGTGTTCCATCTCAACTGACCAATTTCACATGTAAGAAAATATTAATCTAGCAATGAAGATGAGTTAATGTAAATAGAAACAATTTGAAAAGAAATACACTTTGAATGTAAAATGTAATAGGTAAAATGAAGGCATATCATACCAAAGGAGGGAAGAGAAAACTTGGTGGTGGTTGGTGGGGTGTTACTCTTTGGAAAGTTTATTCTTTTTGTACTGTTTTCTGCACTAATTTCAGCATTTTTGGAGCTCAGGGTTATCTTGCATTTTATCTGCACTTGAGTGGCGCTTGGATGGCTCAGTTGGTTAAGTGTCTGACTTTGGCTCAGGTCATGATCTCACAGTTCGTGAGTTCAAGCCCCGTGTGGGTCTCTGTGCTGACAGCTCAGAGCCAGGAGCCTGCTTGGATGCTGTACTCCCTCTCTCTCTGCCCCTCCCCTGCTCGCACTCTCTCAAAAAATGAATAAACATTTAAAAACAATTTTATTTGCACTTGAAAGTCAAATTATGGCTCAGATAAGCACCTTCAGAGGAATAAAGGCCAAACACAAGTCCTTTAAACAGTGCGGAAATAGAAGCCAGGCAGAAACGATGGAAGAGTTGTAGAAGATGCTAGCTCTGCGGTCCTCTTGACTGGCATATGTGTACAAAGCAAAATGTGCTGGGTTCATCCAGTTGTGTGTAGTACATCGATATGTATGATATAGTTGGAAACCATTATGTTAAATAAATTGTTGAGCATGTCTTTAACTGAAATCATAATGTTGAAATTTTACTGTAGAATATTTAGTGTGCATTTAGGTGAACAGTCCCTAATACAAAAAAAAAAAAAAAAGCCATTGTTAGAAAAGTAGTACTTTTCAAGAGCCATTTTCATGAAAACCAGTTAATTATTTATTTATTTATTTTAATAGAATTTATTTTGAGAGAGAATGCATAAGCAGGGGAGGGACAGAGAGAGGGAGAGAGAGAGAATCCAAAGCAGTCTCGGTGTTGTCATCGAGGAGCCCAGTGCAGGGCTTGATCTCATGAACTGTGAGTCATGACCTGAGATGAAATCAAGAGTCGGACACGTAACCTACTAAGTTACCCAGGTACCCCTGAACAATTTATTATCTGAGATAAATCTGTAGACTGAAATAACATGGTATCCCTCCTTATCTAAGCTAGCTACTGCTACTGGAATTTCTGCTCTTCCAGCTGGGGAACTGAAGAGTTTGGTGGCAAAGGATAAAATAAAAATCTTACTTTATGAAACATTATTTAGTTGGTTTATCCTTTGTTTTCATTCCTCGTTTGAGATATTCTTATGTTTAACACATCATCATAAACTGACTTATTCAAGAAATTTATTAAAATGTAAGTAAGTTCAGGCAGAGAACAGAGAGTCCTTTGATAGGTGATTAAGGCACTTTCTAAAACATTAATTGGCATCTTTGGGATATGATCATTTAACCTTTTAACTATTCCTTGATTGGTACTACCATTCAGTCATGTTCATTATATCTTGTCTTCAAAGGTAGCTTGTCTACTTTATCAACTGTTCTGCCAGAATCAGTCATTCTATAATGTGTATTGGGTTTTCCTGATTTAGTAAGCCTTTTGTATTTAAAACAAAAAGAGAGAGAGAGAGAGAAAGGGATATTGGAATGACTTGTTTATACTGAATGACTTTTGATGCACCTAAATTTTTTAGTTAGTGACTTTGGATTTATCCATAATGAATTCACCAATTTTAGTTTGACTACTTCCTGCTCTTTTCAGTACATGGCAGCTTTTACCTTTTTTTTTTTTTTTTTTGATTCTTCAGGCATCTTCTAATAAAACAAGTCTTTTATAGATCTTGAAATGTAGAATTGTGGCAGCTGTGTACGGTCTTTTGAAGGCAGTATCTATCGTCACATGGCTCTTAAGGTTGTCTTGTAAACATGGTTTCTAAGCCCAGTCTGCAGAACAGAATAGCTTTAGGATAGGAGCCTCTTCTTATGGCTCTATTTTATTTTATTTATTTTTTTCCAGCATTATGAAAGTGTAATTGAGATAACATTATGTAAAGTATAGTGTAATGATTCGATATATGTATACTTTGCAAATAAGGTTAGTAAATATATCCATCACCTCATACAGTTATTTTTTACGTTTTGTTGTTTTTTGCAGTGAGAACTTTTAAGATTTACTGGTAACTTTCAAGTATGTAGTATTGTTAACTGTAGCCCCAATGTTGTTCATTAGATCCCCAGAACTTACTCATCTTGTCATTGGAAGCTTGTGCCCTTTGACCACCTTCACCAATTCTCCCTCCCTCTCTTTGTAACCACCAATCTACTTTCTGTATGTATGAGTTTGGATTTTTGAGGAACCTTTGTACTGTTTTCCATAGGGCTATACCAGTTTGCATTCCCACCAGCAGGGTGTTGTCTGCATAGCCTTGCCGGTGCATGTTATCTGTCTTTTTGATAATAGCCATTCTGACAGGTCAAAGGTGATATTTCATTGTGGTTTTGATTTTCATTTTCCTGGTGATTAGTGATATTGAGCACCTTTTCATGTGCCTGTTGGCCATTTGTATATCTTCTTTGGAAAAATGTCCATTCAGGTCCTTTGCCCATTAAAAATTAAAAAAAAAATTTTTTTTTTAATGTTTGTTTAGTTTTGAAAGAGACAGAGGGCAAGCAGGGGAGGGGCAGAGAGAGAGGGAGACACAGAATCTGAAGCAGGCTCCAGGCTAGGAGCTGTAAGCACAAAGCCTGACAGCGGGGCTCGAACTCATGGACTGTGAGATTATGACCTGTGCCAAAGTCTGATGCTTAACTGACTGAGCCAGCCAGGCGCCCCTTTTGCCCATTTTTTAAATTGATTTGTTGTTGTTGTTGTTGAGTTGTAGGAATTCCATACATAATTTGGATATTAACCCCTTATTTGATACTGAGTTTACAAATATTTTCATCCCATTCCACAGGTTACTTTTTCATTTTGGTGGTAGTTTCTTTTGCTATACAGAAGTTTTTAGTTTGATGTAGTCCTGTTGATTTTTGCTTTTGTTTGTTGTGCTTTTGGCATCCTATCCAAAAATCATTGCCAACACCAATGTCAAGGAGCCTTGTCCTTATGTTTTCTTCTAGTAGTTTCACATTTAAACCTTTAATTCATTTCAAATTAATTTTTGTGAGTGTTGTAAGATAGGAGTTCAGTTTATTCTTTTACATGTGAATATCCCGTTTCCTCTGCACTGTTTGTTGAAAAGACTATCTTTTCCCCATTGAGTATTCTTAACTCCCTTGTCAAATACTAATTGACCAGATATGTGTGAGCTTATTTCTGGGTCCTTGATTCTGTCCCATTGCTTTATGTATCTGTTTTTATTCTACTACTATGTTATTTTGATTACTGTAGCCTTGTAGTATAGTTTGAAATCAGGAAGTGTGATGCCTCCAGCTTTGTTCTTCTTTCTCAAGATTGTTTTGGCTATTCAGGGTCTTCTGCGGTTCCACATGAAATTTAGGATGGTTTATTTCTGTAAGACATGCTGGTAGAATTTTGATAGAGATTGCATTGAATCTATAGCTCTAAGGCTTAGGACAGTATGGACATTTTAACAATATTCTTCTATTCCTTGAACACATGGTATCTTCCCATATATTTGTATTTTCTTCAATTCTTTCATTGTCTAACAGCTTTCAGTGTTTACATCTTTCATTTCCTTGGTTGCATTTATTCTTGAGTATTTTATTGTTTCTGGTGCTATTATGAATGGGATTGTTTTCTTGTGACTATATTTTAGATTTCTTGTATCTCCTTCGAACTTCTTAAAATATATTTCTGTTGTCTGGAAGGGAGTCTTTGCAATCACAAATTTTGAAGGTGCACTGTATTCAGTGTTTTGATTATGTTAACTAGATAGTTTATAAACAGTTTAAGAGTGTGGAAACTCAGTTGGTGAAATCTCAGAGACTTGACTTTTTCTCAGAGATTGTTCTTAATAAGGTAACTTACTGTTTTTTGTTTAGGTTGCTTATTAGGAGTGATGTCAAATCAATAGCATCAATAGGAAAAAACCCCAAAACACAACTTGTTTTTTGGCTCTTGTAGGTTTAAATGTTTGTTAAAATATAAAAGTTGTACCTGTTTCCAGTTTATGGTAGTTTTATCTGGACTATTTGATTTTTAACTTTCCATTATGTATTCCTTTTGCAGCTTCAAGAACATAATGAAGTCCATATGGTGATAAAAAGTCCTTGATTTTGTTTTTCAGAGTACTGGTGAACACAGGATTAGTGTGTATTGTAGTTTTGAAGGTTTATTTTGAAAGAAAATCGAAAGAGAAGGACTCAAGGATTACCTTATATGTTATAAAAAAAACCCATACAATTATTTATGTTTTGAAATTATTTATGTCATGAAGTAAACCTTTTTCCCCCCCTTGCTGGTTGCCTTTTAGTCATCTATTTCCACAGTACTATGCGTTGAGCACTGTGTTGGTTTTACAGACAGTAGGTAGGAGAGAAGACCATGCAGTCAGTAGGAGAGTCACTCATTTGGCATGTTAAACTTTCAGTAGTGTAAGTAAACCTTTTAATAGGACTACAATAGGACTACATCTAACCTTAGTGTGTAAGAAGTAAGTAAAAATCTTGAGTGAATGTTGTTTTAAACCATCAGTTTTTATCAAGATCTTTCTGTTTGGTAATTCTTCAGTTTTAAAAGTCTGTGTGTCTTTCTTATGTGTATGAATGCTCTTAACATGATTTGTAATTTCCTCAGTTCTTTCTAATCTCTCTGGTCTTTTATATTCTTTTAATTCTCTGGTCTTTTAATTCTTTGTGTGATTTCTTTTATGCATCTAATACCTAAAAAATTTTTTATAGTCTCTCACATTTTTCTGTTTGGGATTCTTGGGGGTATAATCCCTGTTTGTAAGTTTACCTTCAGCAGGGGTGTATCTGAAAATGCTGTACTGTGCAGGCTAGATTGGGTAGAAGGAATTTTTTTCCCAGAGGATTTCATGACCTTGGCACTACTTTTGTTTAACTAATTTTTGGTAGAAGAGGTGAGAGTATTCTGGACTGGCAGAGACTGTGGATGCGAATCTCAGAGCCCATGGTTATAAAACCTTTATGAAAACTTTTTTTTTTTTTTTTTTAGCTTTTGAGTGGTAGGAAAAGTGGGACAAGCTTTCTCTTTTCCTCTTAATTTACCCTTTGCTGACTGTAGACCTCTTGAAAGTCTGTTTTTCATACCTCATTTCCCCTTTTCCAGCTGCAGTTCAGTGTCTTGTGTCTTTACCTTAAGTGTCTTTACCTTTCATTTCCCATTTGATTTTCCCTCTTCCTTAGGATTTCCCTTAATTACCAGAAAATTTGTCTATTTTAGAGCAAAACAGTTTTTGTTATATTTAATTGGAAGAGTTTTTGCTCATATGGGTAGACATGGATTCCTCAATTTAGTTTTTAAAAGTTGCAATTTAGGGCGCCTGGGTGGCTCAGTTGGTTGAGTGTCTGGCTTTGGCTCATGAGTTTGAGCCTCACATAGGGCTCTGCTGTCAGCCTGCTTCAGAACCTCTGTCCCCCTCTCTCTGCCCCTCCCTGGTGCTCGTTCTCTCTCTCTCTCTTCCAAAAGTAAATAAAACATTTAAAATATCAGTAAAAGTCACAATTTAATTCATAATTTAAAAATATAATTAAATTTACCTTATGTTATAAAACTAATATGTGTGCATGATGGGAAAATGTAAACGTTTTGAAGGATGTAAGATGAAAAGTTACTAAGAAAAGCACCAAGAAGTTGCCGTAGAGTTAATGGTTTCTCATGTGTCCTGGGAATTTTCTAAGCATGTATGAGCATGATTCTGTCATGTAAAAGGGAATTTTCTCTCTGTACCACTCTACAACTTGCTTTTTATGTATGTTTGATTTATTTACAATATATTTTTTTAGTGACCATATTACATGTGAGGCTACCACAGGCTTATTTAGTCATTTCCCTAATGCCGGACATAGGTTTTTAGTTTTTACAAAGTTATATTGCTAACAGTGAACACTTCTGGGTATATCTTTGTAATTGTGTGATTATATCTATAGTATATAGATATCTAGTAGTAGTTTTAACAAGAAAATGAATTTTCTCTGTTGAAGGGTATGTACTATTTTTATACTTTAAGATTTTTCCAAATTTTTCTTTAAGATCGTACTAGTAGTTATAATCAGACTAACACTAAATCAGAGTGTTGTGTTTCATACTCCCTGGTCCATGTGTTACTTTTTTTAGACAGTTTTATCGAGGTGTAGTTGACACACAATAAATGGCATATATTTAAAGCATACAGTATGATCAATTGTGACACAAGTGTACATTGGTGAAACCACCATAGTCATGATCCTCCATACCCTTTTGATCCTCATTTGCACATTTTCCTGCCCTGCCAGCCTGAGTGTGAATTTGCACTTAATAGAAATTAATTTAATGTGACCGAGGTTGCATTATTTAAAAATACACTTAGTGGATGTCTTTTTTTTCCTTTGAGAACCTTCTAAACATGTCCTTTTGGGTTTATCTTTTTCTCACATTTTTTTAATTTGTTTTTTTAATTTACCTCCAAGTTAGCATATAGTGCAATGATGATTTCAGGAATAGATTCTTTAATGCCCCTTACCCATTTAGCCCATCCCCCCTCCCACAACCCCCTCCAGTAACCCTCTGTTTGTTCTCCATATTTCAGAGTCTCTTATGTTTTTGTCCCCCTCCCTGTTTTTATATTTTTTTTACTTCCCTTCCGTTCATCTGTGTTGTATCTTAAAGTCCTCATATGAGTGAAGTTCTATGATATTTGTCTTTCTCTAATTTCACTTAGCATGATACCCTCCAGTTCCATCCACGTAGTTGCAAATGGCAAGATTTCATTCTTTTTGATTGCCGTGTAGTACTCCATTGTATATATATATACCACATCTTTATCCGTTCATCCATCAATGGACATTTGGGCTCTTTCCATCCTTTGGTTATTGTTGATAGTGCTGCCAAAAACACCATAGAAGTGGGGTGCATGTGCCCCTTCAAAACAGCATACCTGTATCACTTGGATAAATACTTAGTAGTGCAATTTCTGGGTCTTAGGGTAGTTCTATTTTTAATTTTTTGAGGAACCTCCATACTGTTTTCCAGAGTGGCTGCACCAGTTTGCATTCCCACCAGCAGTGCAAAAGAGATCCTCTTTCTCCGCATCCTCGCCAACATCTGTTGTTGCCTGAGTTGTCAATGTGAGCCATTCTGACAGGTGTGAGGTGGTATCTCATTGTGGTTTCGATTTGTGTTTCCCTGATGATGAGTGATGTTGAACATTTTTTCATGTGTCAGTTGGCCATCTGGATGTCTTCTTTGAAGTGTCTATTCATGTCTTTTGCCCATTTCTTCACTGGATTATTTGTTTTTTGGGTGTTGAGTTTGATAAGTTCTTTATAGATTTTGGATACTAACGCTTTATCTGATATGTCATTTGCAAAAATATTCTCCCATTCTGTGTGTTGTCTTTTAGTTTTGCTGCTTGTTTCTTTGCTGTGCAGAAGCTTTTTATTTTGATGAGGTCTCAGTAGTTCATTTTGCTTTTGTTTCCCTTGCCTCTGGAGACGTGTTGAGTAGGAAGTTTCTGCGGCCAAGGTCAAAGAGGTTTTTGCCTGCTTTCTCCTTGAGGATTTTGATGGCTTCCTGTCTTACATTTAGGTCTTTCATCCATTTTGACTTTATTTTTGTGTAGGTGTGAGAAAGTGGTCCAGGTTCATTTTTCTGCTTGTCGCTGTCCAGTTTTCCCAGCACCACTTACTGAAGAGACTGTCTTTATTCCATTGAATATTCTTTCCTGCTTTGTCAAAGGTTAGTTGGCCATACATTTGTGGGCCCATTTCTGGGTTCTCTATTCTGTTCCATTGATCTGAGTGTCCGTTCTTGTGGCAGTACCATATTCTCTTGATTACAGCTTTGTAATACAGCTTCAAGTCTGGGATGCTTCCTGCTTTGGTTTTCTTATTCAAGATTGCTTTGGCTATTCGGGGTCTTTTCTGATTCCATACAAATTTAGGGTTGTTTGTTCTAGCTCTGTGAAGAATGCCAGAGCTGTTATTTTGATAGGTATTGCACTAAATATGTAGATTGCTTTGGATAGTATTGACATTTTGACAATATTTGCTCTTCCTATCCTGGAGCATGGAATATTTTTCCATTTGTTTGTATCTTCAATTTCTTTTCATAAACTTTCTATAGTTTCAGTGTATAGATTTTCACTTCTTTTATTAGATTTATTCCTAGGTATTTTATGGTTTTTGGTGTCTTTTTCTCACATTTTAAGGGGTTAAAAGGGGTTAAGGCAATCAGACCTTGGTCGTTTTTTGGAATTGAGTCACTTTTCTTTTGCCATACAAATCTTTAACATGTTTTCTAGTCAGATTTCCCAGGCTTTTCCTTTACAGCACTAGGTTTTACATGAGACCAAGAAAAGCCTTTTACGAAATAGAATTATTTTACAATGCAGAGAAATAGACTTGTGTCTTCTAGTTCTTTCCTGGTTTAATTTTTAAACTGTTAAAACCAAAATTTATGTTACTGAGGTGTAGGGACTTCGTTTCCCCTGAAAATGGCTGTCATTTGTGTCAGTACTACTTATTAATCTACATTTTTTACATGTTGACTTGAAATGGCTTGTTGATTATATACTAAACTTTTCATATGTATTTGGTCTATTTCTACTGTGTTTATTTGGCTGTTCTTGGGCACGTTTTAAAAATTCTTGTTTAATAAGTGAAGCTTTTTTAGTAGTTCCCTCAGAGTGTTTTTGAGTAGTATTTGACATTCTTGTCATTTGCATTTCATTTTTAGTTTGTAAAATGATGTTTTTTAGTTTGGGAATAGGCAAGAATAAACACATTTTATCATTTTAGTACTTTCATTGTTGAGTGACCTAAGTTGATGCACTTAAAAGTTATTTTAGCAGCCTATTATGTTCAACTTTAAAACTCCAGTCAGACTTTCCTAAGGGATGACAGGTTTTGAAGTAAGTTTTGTTTGCTGGTAAGTTTAATTGCTGCCAGATACCAGTTATTAAAACTACTTTTTGGTAGTGGGAATGGACCTATTTGGTGAGGTTAGGCGGAAATAGGACCACAGAATGAAGTTACAGGGAGAGAAGATTTTGGATCGAAACTAGGAAAAATGTTCTAGTAGCTTTCTAAAGATATAAAAGGGGATTTGGGGAAGTGTTCATCCCAGGTTTTCAAGTAGGCTCACTGATGATTCAGCTGGGTTCAATCTTTGAATGGCTAATTGGATTATGTGGCCTTTCTAACAAACCCAAAAATTGTGTGAAAAAGTAAAAGTTAGGATTGTAGATGTTAGGGGAAGGAAGTCTTCTGTATATGGTACAGCTATTTTACAATTACATTGTTGATGTGAATTTCATGTTCTAATATTAATGTTTGAACAATTTTGATTTATGTTTTGTCTTTGGAAACTATTGATTTGAAATACTGAGTATTTAAAGTGTGCTTTTTGTATTAAATAAAGCTTTTGATTTGTCTGGTTATCAAAAGTTAGATTTCTTTACAAATAAACTTTTAACCTGCCTGTGGAGGTATCTTTAAATGAGCAGTGTTGCTTCCTGAGAAAATGGACTAGTTTGGGCTTTCTAGGGAAGCAGAAGTCTGAAAGATACTGGTTTAACTTTCAGCAGCTACCAGCTTTGTAGATCTTTTTTAATTTCTTGAAAGAGCGGTCCATACTGATTTATCTATTCTTGTGTTATAGAAAAAAAAAAGTTTGGCTAAAAAAATAGAAGTTTCATATATTGTGACATATCTATTGGAGAAATTAAATTTTATTACTCATCTCTGGCATTAGTTGAATTTGTTTCAGATTAGGGTAGCAGTACTTCAGAATGGGTATTGCTTGAAATAACTTAAGAAGTATGTGAATAAGGTGTGAGTCATAGAAATAACTGTGTTGCAGTTTAAAAGGAGAAATTGCACCACAGCTTTGAGATTTCAGCGTAGTCTATAAAGTTAATTTTAGACAAGTTACTGTAAATGGAGTTCCCATGTCAGGCAACTCTGTTTCATTTACTAGATTATCTTTTAGTTACTTTGAGTTTTTTCCCTCTTGCTTTAAAAGATAAGTTTACAATTGTACTGTGGGCTCTGGGGCCATTATACTTTTGGTGTAGTGACTGACGAGAGAGTGGAAATTTAGATGGGTTTTTGTATTTTGATGGCCGTTTGAGGAAATGGCTAATGTTTGGTTTTTCTCTTTTCTTTTTCTTATTAATTTGAAGAATCAAGTTTTTAAAAATCATTGCAGGTGTAATACACCTGTAAACTTTTAACCATATACAACTACAAAACAGATTGAATCTTTTTATTTTCTTGCATTTTCTTAAGTACTTTATACATTTTCTTATGTTTAAAACTTTGGATGTTTTTTGATGTAAATGATCAGTAGCCTTTACTGACTTGAAATAATGTAAACTAAATTTTTATTTATTTGGATCTGTTTTAGATGAATTTCCACTACTATCTGTTCTTTTAACTTTATCACATTGTAGTATACTGTGGTCTCCTTTTAATTGTTAGATTGTCTCCTATGTCACAGAATTCTGTGAATGTGTACCTAGAGAGTTAAGTACTCTAGGGTTTGAGGAGGAGAACTAGCTGTAGGAATGGTATTTGAGCTGGAAGAGTAGAGCCACATGGAGACTCAGTTTTGGTTTTTTTATGCTCTGGTTTATAGATAATATGTGCTTTACTTCTGCAACAAGATCATTTAAAGTCGGCAAATCAATTTGTACAACACTGCTAAGCATCCTGCATTCTCCATTCAAGTTTTTAAATTTAACTGGAGAATCAAAGTTTATAAGGAATACAAATTTAACAATATAGTAACCATAATGTATTTCTGTGTGTCCTCCAATACCACCATTTTTACTCTTTCTCTGGACTGCAACTTTGTTTCCCATTTCATTAAGAAAATAGTAGCATTGAGGAAGAGGATTTTCACAAACTTCTATACCGTATCTACTTCCTTGCCTGTGCCTATATACTCTTTCTTCCTTATGTTTTTACAGAAGATTGTACTTCCATCTAAGGCCATGCTTTCTACTTGTACATCAAATCCTATTCTTTCTTGCCATTTGAAAGCATTGTCCTTCATTCTCCTGCATCATCGGTCTTACCGTTTCTACTGGATCATCTTTGTCAGCATATTAACATGCTGTAGTTTCTTCTATTTTTAAAACTCAAGCTCTCAAGCTCATATATCCTTCCAGCTTCCATTTCATTTCTCTCATCTCTTCATAGAAAATCTCCTCTAAAGAGTTGTCCACACTTGCTGGAGTACTTACTTTTGAATTCATTTTAGTCAGGTTTTGATCACAACTATTCTACTGCTTTGGCCAAAATCACCAGTGAAGTCTGTGTTGCTAAACCCAGCAGTCACTTTCTAGCTTTCATTGTACTTTATTACCAACACCATTTGATAAAGTTGATTGGTCTCTCCTCCTTGATAACACTGTTTAGCCACTAGGGTAGCATCCTCCTGATTTTCTTTAATTGGCTTTAAGTATATAATTCATTTTGCTGAATACCCCTAAATTTGTATCTCCAGCCTGCAGGTCTCACCTGTCACATACTCTTGTTTAGCTATCTGCTGGGCATCTCCACCTCTCTAAAAGCTACCTCCTAATCTTCAACCCCGGTCATGTCCTTTGCACATTTCTCTCATCTCAGTAGAGGACAACTCTGTTGTTTGGCATAGTCTAAAATTTTTGGAGTTGACATTGTCTTTGCTTGTACTCTCATGCCCCAGATTCTAGTTCTCAGCAAATCATCTGGTCTCTACTTTCAAAATGTATGCAGAATTTGACAACTTCTTACTACTCCCCTTGTCACCAACTTGCTCTAATCATCTCCTGCTTAGATTATTTCACTTGTCTCTTAACAGTTTTCCCTGCTTTCAGCTTCCCCTACATCTTTTTATACTCAGAACCCTTTACTAGTTTCCCATGTTACTCAGAGTCCAAGCCGTAGTCCCTCTAGTTGCCTTTAAGAGACTGCATGATTTGTTTGCTGTGCCTGTCCCCTTCACATGGTCTCTTTAACTTCATCTTCTACTTTTTATCTTTATTGTACTTGAATTACACTGTCCTTATTGTTCTTGCTCAATTATGTCATGTATTTTCCTATCTCCTATACTGTGTATTAATTGCAGGCCTGTCTTCCCTTTAGTAGAATGATGGACATAAAAGGGCAAGGATTGTAGCTTTTCTTTTTTTATTGTTGTTTATTTTAGAGAATCCTAGAAAACAGTGCTGACATATAATTGGTGCTAAGTGACTCTAGAATGAATGAAAACCTATTGTGGAAGACCGTAGTTGTAAAGATATATTCATAGGTATGATTTGAGCTGAGTTTTAAAGGATAAGTGAAGATTTCAAACAGAGGATAAGGCAAAGTTTTTTAGGTTTGACTGTAGGGAGGAGGTGTGATAGGACTTGTTTGAAAAGTGACTTTTCGGTTTCTTGATTCAGAACCTGTGGTAGCTTCTTACTGCTGATTTTGTCTCCATTGACTGCTGATCTTCTCCACCTGCTTGTATTTCGTATTCAAAATCATGTCTAAAACTCCCAGACATGAACCCATTCCTGTATTCTTGATCTTGGCAAGTGGTTTATCCATTTATGGACCCTTCTAAGTTAGAAATGAAGAATTGTGGTAGACTCCTCCCTCACTTTGTGCTCTTAAGAGTTACCTTGTCCCTGTTAGTTGTTCCACCCAATTGTGTCTGTCTGCATTGACTTAATTCACTCTCATCAGATCTCTTTGGCCTATTAAAATATTAATTTTAATTGGCCTCCTTGCATTTATGTTCACTTGTCCATTGGATTTAAAATTTTGATATTTTTTATTTGTAGAAGTTCTGTTTGATTCATATCTACCCAGGCTACTCTGTGAGCCTGTATTTTCCCAGTTCCCTCTTATTTGTCTATGAGTGTATGTTGTAATCTATTAGTTCCAGTATCTTAAATCTTAAAGGGATCTAATTCCTTAGTTTGTTTTTGTTGCCTCTTGCTCCTAGTAGCTTATCTTATGTTCTGTCATTTTGGATGGTGAGCTTTTATCTGGATGACAGTCTTTGGAAATCTGGAGGAGCCTGGCTTAAGGGAGCATTCCACCAGAAAGGATGGGCATTTACTTCTAGCCACAGGCACTGTGGGCACCACCAACTTGGAACCACTTACATTTTTTGGCTTGGTATTCCAAGGTCATGCAGATAATTTGAACATTAAGAACTTTGTAAGAAAAGACCCCTGGAGCCAAGGCTGAATTGGGACCAAAAGTCAAGATTCTCAACTTCATTTTAATGCTTTATTATGTTGCTATTCATTGGTTTTAAAGTTTACTTTTGTGGGGTACCTGGGTGGCTCAACTGGTTAAGTGAAAAACTCTTGGTTTTATCTCAGGTTATAATCTCACAGTTCATGAGTTTGAGCCCCACATTGGGCTCTGCGCTGACAGTGCTAAGCCTGCCTGGGATCCTCTCTCTCTGCCACCCCTCCACCCCCAGTAAATAGATAGATTAAAAAAATACTTAATTTTGCTTAGGATGTGTCTGGAATATAACATGCATATTGTATTTGAAGATTAGTAACAACACAATGTCTACTCCTAAATTTTAGTAAGAGTTCAGAAAATATTATAGATACTTCTGTTGTGGAATGGAAATCTGATTAAATGATACTGGTCCACCAGATAATAGACTTTATCATTGTAGAGTACTTGCCATAAACTGTTTTTCTTAAAAAGATTAACTTGTACATTTAAAATAATAACTGTAAGATGTTATTGTGGATTTAAAGGAAGGGAAACATGGTATGAATAGTGGCATGTTTGGAATGCAGACTATTTAGATTCAGTGTGATCAGGTTACAGATTTTTTTTTTTTATATGAGCACTGTTTTTATAAAGAACCTGTAATAAGAGTTTTCAGCATAGGCTTCACAGCTACTTATAAAATTTTAACTATGTTGTATATTGAGTAAAGCCTCTGAAGGCTACTCTGGGAGCCTGTATATGTTTTAAAGGTGGGTTTATTTAGTTGTCCAGACAGTATTATACAGGAGCTTCTTTGAAATTTCATATTCTTGGGTTGAAAACTACCATTCCCTCAATTGATTGCCATTTATCTATCTATCTATCTATCTATCTATCTATCTATCTATCTATCAGACATGCCGACCTACTAGTATGTTGTTTGGTGTACATCAGTGGGAAAAAATTGACTTTCAGTTTGTTTGGATTTTAGTTTTGAATTTTGTTACATTTTTCCTAATAGTTCTTTGAGTCATCCCAGTTGACAAAATTTTAACAATTGAAGAACAGAAGAATTTATAAAATTAAGTTTTGCCCTATGTTTTAATCTTTTAGTTTAAAGAAAATGATGGCAGAAGCAAGAGTACCTGAAATGCCATGGTAGTAAGAAAGTAGAATTCAAACTCTTATGTTTACGTGAAGTTCAGTAGTATACTGACCAGACTGCTTTAGTTTTCCCTCCTCATAACATGTAAGCAATTCCTTTTTGTGTGTTTATTTATTTATTTTGAAGGGGGGTGCGTGTGAGTGGGGGAGGGGACAGAAGGAGAGAAAATCTTCAGCAGGTCCACACTGAGCATGGAGCCTTATGTGGGGCTCCATCCCACGACCCTGGGATCATGACCTGAGCCAAAATCAAGGGCCGGACACTTAACCGACTGAGCCACCCAGGCACCCCTCTTTGTGTTTATTTAAACTTTTAAGAGTGTAATGTGCATTCAGGATGGTTACTTAAATTTCTGTTTTGATGTAGAAGAAATTTAAAAAGTTCAACAGTTAAGCAGGGGTTTGAGGCAATCGAAGATCCCCGTTTAAATTGACTACCCCAAAACTTAACTAATAGCCTATTGTTGACTGGGAGCCTTCCTGGTAACAGTTGACATATTTTATGTGTTATATGATTATATGCTGTATTCTTACAGTAAAGTAAGCTAAAGAATATGTTTCTTAAGATGTTATAAGGAAGAGAAAATACATTATAGCACTGTATTATATTTATAGATAATATAAGTTGATGTATGTATTGACAAAAAGCTGTGTGTATGTGGACCACCTACACAGTTGAAACCTGTGTTGTTCGAAGGTCAGCTAGCTGTACATTAAAAATATTTGTAATCTCACTCTAAAAAATGACTCTCACTTTCTCTGTATAGTCTCAGGTTATATCTATATATATGTAATTGTGCTCAGCATAAGTAGTTTTTAGTTTTTTTGTTATTGTAGTGTATTTTGCTGCATTACACTGTCTTAATTATTTTAAATGGTGTGATTTTTATTTTAAAGATTTTTTAAATTTTTTAAATTTTTATTTAATTTTGAGAGCAAGCACGCGAGTAGGGAAGGGGCAGAGAGAGAGAGGGAGACACAGAATCTGAAGCAGTCTCCAAGTTTCAAGCTGTCAGCACAGAGCTCCACATGGGGCTTGAATTCATAAACTTTGAGATCATGACCTGAGCCAAAGTCAGACACTTAAACTGACTGAGGCACTGGGTGCCCCAATTTTTTTTAATTATTATTTTTTTAATGTTTATTTTTGAAAAAGTGTGAGTGGGGTAGGGGCGGGGGGGGGGGCACAGAGGATACAAAGTGGGCTCTGTGCTGACAATAGAGAGCCCGATGCAGGGCTTGAACTCATGAACCATGATCATGACCTGAGCAGAAATTGGACGCTTAACCAACTGAGCCACCCAGGCATCCCTAAGATTTTTTTATTTTTAAATGATCTCTGTATCCAATGTGGGGCTCAAACTTACAACCCTGAGATCAAGAGTCATGTGCTCTATTGACTGAGCCAGCCAGGTGGTATGTTTAAACGTGTGATGTTTCTGTAGATGTCCTGCACTTATCTAAGCCTGTTATTATGTCTAGTTATATCATTTTTAATTAAGCAATGTGGTTGAAATCGTAGTAATTGCTCCTAGATTTTATTTGTAAATCATTTGAAATTTTAGGTTTTACGTTATCAATACTAAAAAGTTGTTGAACCTTCTGAGAAATGTATAGTACTTAACTGAGTAATGCAGCTCAATTTTTGTATGAACAAATTAAGTTAGAATAAGACAAGTACATGGAATCTTAAAATTATTTGATTAGCATTCATAATACATATTTACTTGAAACACAGAATCATAATACATACTCAAATGAGACAGAATTTTTATATATTGTTTTTCCATCCTGTTAACTTTTTTTTTTTTTAATTTTAAGTTCTTTATTGGTAGGGCAGGGATGAAAACTCATCTCTTATTCTAGAGCAGGATTTTAAATGTGGGATCCACCTTAGTGTGTATTCTTTAGTTTTGGGAAAGTGGATTGGTCTTTTATCAATTTCTTGAAGGATTTATGTCTAAATAAAAGATTAAAGCCACTGGTATGGAATGTGTTTATTATGATTCCATGGTTATCTCACTCCTACTTTACTTGTCCACCATTGGCCATTAATTATATTCAGACTGGAATCTGTTAAGGTGGAAGGTATGAGGTAAAAAGCTCATTAATATTACAAAGGGAATATGGAGAAATTATTAACTTTGGGACTTATGCTGTCATCTCAAAACCTGAGCTGCTAATTGTCTACATGTTATATCAACTCAACAAAACATGTTGAGTTGTATATTATGGACTGAGAAAATTTTAGCAACCTGATTCCTTTCACCTTGAGCTAAATTAACTTTGTCTCAACCCCTCCTACCCTTTCCTTTTATTTTTTTCATGGTCTTCCCCTGCCCCACGTAAAATAAAATCTCTTGCTACCTTTGTTTGTTCTTCTCTGTATTTTTCTGGATTTCATTCCCAGGCCCCCTTTGTCTCTTTTCTCTCCTTATATTACTCTTATACCCATGTGTATAATGTGAAACTATGGTTTATTATTGATATTTTAGTACTTACTCACTTTGCCATTTTTTGAATTAAGCAAAGAATTAAACATTTTATGAATATCTCTTAAAAATTACAAAGTGTAAAACTAAAATATTAAGGCAGATGAGACTGCAACCATGATTCTGGCACAACTCTTTTTTGTTTTTTTTAGAGTGAGAGATAGATAAGGAGTGTTCATGCACTTGGGAGGGGCAGAGGGAGAGGGAGAGAGAATCTCAAGCAGGCTCCACACTCAACGCAGAACCTGATGCAGGGCTCGATTTTGTGAACCATGAGATCATGACCTGAGCTGAAATCAAGAGTTGGACACTTAACCGACTCAGCCAGCCAGGAGCCCTGATACACCTCTTTGTTTAATCATCTTGATATTGCCTATTATATGTAAAAAATTTTGATCATACAAGCAAAATTACGATTTTTGACTATTTAGTTATACTGAATTGACAAGAAATCTTATTAAAGGCTTTTTTTTGATTTTACAGTTTTAATAGCAATATTTTATTGTGTTGGTATTTGCTAATTGAACCCATTCTGATGTTGGATATTTTATGCCTCAGTTTTCATATTATATATAATGTTGCTGTGAACATCTTTATATGTGCTGCTTTTCCTTGCAAATTTCTTGGTTTAAAAATTCAGGATTATTGGTGGGGGGCCTGGATGGTGCAGTCGGTTAAGCGTCCGACTTCAGCCAGGTCATGATCTCTCGGTCCGTGAGTTTGAGCCCCGTGTCAGGCTCTGGGCTGATGGCTCGGAGCCTGGAGCCTGTTTCCGATTCTGTGTCTCCCTCTCTCTCTGCCCCTCCCCCGTTCATGCTCTGTCTCTCTCTGTCCCAAAAATAAATAAACGTTGAAAAAAAAAAATTCAGGATTATTGGATTAAAGAAATACAAGCATTTTCTTGACTTTAAATTTGTCTTGGTGTTCTGGTTAGACCTCTCTAGGTGCAGAAAGTAAGTTCAAGAGAAGGGGAATTGAATTGTGTGAAGGGAATCTTATGAAAATCCAGAAATGGGAATCATGATTCCTCCAGGCTTTTATGAGACCTGGAAAAGGGAACCAGAAAATCATCAGAACATTCGAAGAATCTGTGTTTTAGAGTTCTTGTGGTCTCATGGGCTCTTTCCCTTGAATGTCTGCTTCTTGCTTTAATCATAGATTTTGCTCTCCTGAGACCTAGGCTACACATGGCTGCAGTTTGCTGTTCAAGGTCTTTCTGACTTTGACTTGACCCCCCCCCCCCCCCCCCAGCATCTGTGGCTGCTGGTAAATGCCTTTGTGGCTTTTCTTCCCCAAAGCAAAAATCCAAGTTTTAACTCATTGTTTTGTTCTTTTTCTCCCCCAACCTCCCCAGCTAACTTGGACAGGCTGTGTGTAGCCTGTGGATGGTAATGTTTAAACAAACAAAAAACCAAAGATAAAACGTGGTCTCTGCTCCTTGAAAGCATTTCTGGTTGACAAGTAACACTTAGACACAGTAAAATATGTCTGATTAGTTAAAAACCTGGAGAGTTCATGACTTATCAGGGAAGAACAATTCTGTATAAAGTTTCTTTTAGTATTTTGTTAGCACGTGATTCCTGTTCCCCTTCAACCTTTTAAAACCTTGTCTAAGTCTAGGGTTGTAACACCATTAAAAAAATTGCCTATGGAAATGTGAAATGGTAACAAATGCTGTTTTAATCATAAAGATCAAGAGTGTGCCTAATAAAACAACAATTTTCAGGTTCCACTTCTCACTATTTTCCGACTTAAGTCATTGTTGGTATAACTTGAAAAAAGTATACTCCACATTTTAAAATGAGATATAAGGAAGTTGAAAGACAAAGTTAAACTAAATGTGCTTAAGTTTGTCATAAACATAAGATTTCTAGGTCTGTTTATCTTGACAGTTAACAGAGACTACTGTGAATAGCTTTATTTTGTCTTGGAAAACTCATGAGTCCTATTAAAATGGTTCTGATGAAGTCTTAAATTCATTAAACTCAGATTTATTCAACTTTAAAGCTGCTGTTTTCTAAGGTCTAAAATAATTCTTAGAATATTTCTGTTTAGGTAGAATTTTGTTTCTTTAATCATTACCGTTTTTGAGACTTCAGATGGATAATTTTAAGAACTTAAGATTCTCAGATTCATTTACACATTAAAAGTGCAAAAGTAGAATTTACATAGCTTTACCTTAAGCATGTCCATGGGTTTAATTTCATCTGCATTACATACCTTGCCTTTTTTCCACAACAAATGTGATAGGAGTTATAAGGATACAAGCCATATTTATGTGGCTTATACATATTTATAGGAATATTGATATCTAGAGCCTAAACATCAGAACCATTCTTACTTTGAAGTATAGTTTTAGCTGTAACTACCTTTCAGATGAGGGATTATAGTGTCTATGTTCAAGGCAGATCTGAGTAATCAGACCATACCTTTATTTTCTATAGCTGTTGGGTTAATCTAAAAGTAAGACTGATACTCTGTTGGTGAGGCAAGGCCTCTCTTATCTTTTAGCATTTAGAAAAGATTATTATGGCCAGCTTTGTTTTTTGCAGTATAATTTAGTTTGTAGTAAGGGGTACCCTGAAAAAAAAATCAGGAAATGCATCTAATTTGTAATTTATTTCAATACTGAATGACAGAGCCTAACATTTTGATTTGGCTGTAGTATGTTTCTATATCTGTGATGTATCTCACTTATATCATGAGGCTGTTAGTTGTTGGAATAAAGGTACTAGCAGTTGGTGAATGGGCTTAAATTTCTAAATGATGAGATGAACCATTTTTCTCTCCCTCTCTCTCTCTTTTTTTTTTTTTGCAATTAAAAGTATGGTACCTTTTGGGTTTTTTTTGAGAGCGAGTGTGCAAGCAGGGGATGGGCAGAGAGAGAAGGAGAGAAAATTCCAGCAGGCTCTGCTCTGATAGTGCAGAGCCCAGTGCAGGGCTCGAACTCATGAACCCTGAGATCATAACCTGAACCAAAATCAAGAATTGGATGCTTAACTGACTGAGCCACCCAGGGACCCCAAAGTA
Organism: Prionailurus bengalensis; assembly: GCF_016509475.1. Taxonomy (NCBI): domain Eukaryota; kingdom Metazoa; phylum Chordata; class Mammalia; order Carnivora; family Felidae; genus Prionailurus; species Prionailurus bengalensis. The sequence goes on from NC_057355.1 coordinate 103,552,176, forward strand.
TGGTACTTTTAATGAATATCCAGTGTTTTGGTAACAGTTGATGGCTTCTGTTTCCACATATAGTAGTATTGGTCAACAGTGCAATAAGAGGAAAAAAGCTAAGTACTAATAAAATGTCAAAAGTTGATGTTTGGGGAAAAAAGTAATGGATGTCTAGAGTTTTTTTTTTTTTTCCTCCCATGAAGATCTTTTCATTTGGTTTAAAAGTATAGGATATATTACACTCTAATTATTACCACACATTTTTATTTCATAGTATATTTGAATTGTAGATGGCAAAATAATTAAGTATGTGATTTAAACAATTGTAACCTGCTTAGATTTGTACACCAGGTTAGATCTGAAATGCTACTTGAAAGAGCAGAGGTTTTGTGTTTAATTTGTATTATGCTGACTAAAGTTTTTGTTTTTTCTCTCCCCCCCCATGCCCCCCCATTTAGGTTTTATAGGATCACATTAACAAAAGCACCATGGAGTTTTATGAATCAACATATTTTATTGTCCTTATTCCTTCAGTAGTTATTACAGTAATTTTCCTCTTCTTCTGGCTTTTCATGAAAGAAACATTATATGATGAAGTTCTTGCAAAACAGAAAAGAGAACAAAAGCTTATTCCTACCAAAACCGATAAAAAGAAGGCAGAAAAGAAAAAGAATAAAAAGAAAGAAATCCAGAATGGGAACCTCCCTGAATCTGATTCTGAGAGTGTACCCCGGGACTTTAAATTATCTGATGCCTTGGCTGTAGAAGATGAGCAAGTTGTACCTGTTCCACTGAATGTAGTTGAAACTTCAAGTAGTGTCAGAGAAAGAAAGAAGAAGGAAAAGAAACACAAGCCTGTACTAGAAGAACAGGTCACCAAAGAAAGTGATGTGTCAAAGATTCCAGGCAAAAAAGTAGAACCTGTCCCAGTTACTAAACAGCCCACCCCCCCTTCTGAAGCAGCTGCCTCAAAGAAGAAACCAGGGCAGAAGAAGTCTAAAAATGGAAGCGGTATTATAATCTATTCAACTTTATTGTATGATTGTATTTGTTTTAATGACTTCAGAGCTTGAAATTTAGATACTTTGTTAGGTGTGTATACAAAATGTTAAAAATATGGAGTCTGAAACCAAGAACATTGTCATTTTCACTGTGTGTTTGCTTTCATTAACATTAAATGCTGATAAAATTATTGATCATAAAACAGCATTTAAAACTAAACTTTATATTAGAAATATGGAAAAGAAGCTTAATGGAAATATATAAAATTCAACTGTTTTACTGGAACTAGTAAGGACCTATAAATATCAGCAGTTAGAAACTTACATTTTCTAATTAGTGTGTTAGGAATTAAAGATGAAAAGATAGATACCGTTTTTGTCTTTAATTTTGCAAATGTTTTTCATACAGCTATTTTATACTAGGCATTATACTAGGTAATAGGGCTGCAGAGATAAAACTAGTGCGTTTTCAAACTGTAGACATGAACATAAATAATTATTGTAAAATGTTTAATATAATGATCTTGATATGTCTAAACCAGTGTAGGAGTTCTAAGTGGATCACTTAGAGGATGTAATGCCTAAAATTAACCTTAGAGGTTACGTAAGTACTAGCTGGTTTTTGGGTGGCTGGGAAGGGTGGGATAGGATATTCTAGGTAGAGGGGTTAACAGATGTAATGGAAAGCCCATGAGAGATGGTGTCATGATGTGTGAAACTACAAACAGTTTCTATGAAAGGACTTGTGTTTACCATTAAGTTGTTTGTGTGTCTTGTGGAGTGTTGAATTCGTTATATTGGATTTTAAATATTTGTTTGCCAGCTATGATCAAGGCATGATGCTAGAGAAATCAGAGTAAGCACTTCTATTTTACTGGGGAGAAGGACGTGTAAGCCAGTAATGAAATGTGACTTACATAAGAGATGTTTGAAGTATACAAGAAATGCAGATGCCTAAACAACTACTACTTATGGGGATCAGAGGTAGAGCTTTACAGAGGAGACGATGCCTGAGGTCTTCCAGGCACTGAGTCACTTCACCAAGCAGCTTGGTGGGTCTCATTCCATACTCTCAGAATGTCACTTAGAAAGATAGAGATAGGAGTACAGTGTATTTTTGAACCATGAGATAGGAGGTTGGGAGTGGTAGGACACAAAGATGAAAAGACATGTAGGGGCTAGATCATGATGGGTTTTGTACACAGCGTTAAGGAGCTGGGGTGTTATAGTTTAGCCATTGTTGAAAATTTTTCAAGCTGGTCAGTTTACATGGTCTGGTCATATTTATATTTTAGAAAGATGTCTTTGGCAGAACTTGGGGAGGGCAAGTTTTATGGAGTAGTATTTAATGTAGATAATCTAGTTATGAGATTATTGTTTTCCAAAGTTAAATTGGAGGACTGAACTGTGTTAGTGACAGAAGAAATAGAAAGTAGATTAAAGGGGCACCTGGCTGGCTCTCAGTTGGTAGAACATCCTACTCTTGATCTCAAGGTCGTGGGTTCAAGCCCCACATTGGACCGGGAGCCTACTTAAGAAAAAGTAGATTAAAGAGGTCTATAAAGTAAAAACAACATGACTAATCTTAATTGAATGAGGTATGGCAGATAAAGGAGAAGGCAGAATCAAGACTGATTATCCAAGTTTTAAGTTTCTCAGGGTTGGCATACTAAAATCTTGGAGCCAAATCTGGCCTGCTTTCTGTTTTTTATGGTCCATGAGCCAAGAATAGTTTTTATGTTTTCAGTGATTCGAAAAAAATCCAAAGAAGAATAATATTTTGTTAAATGTGGAAATTACATGAAATGCAAACCTCTTTGTCTAGAAATGAAGTTTTTTTGAATGCAGCCATACTCATCCATTAACGTATGTGTATGGCTGGCTTTCATACTGCAACAGCAGATGAGTAGTTTTAATTCTCTTTAAAATTTAATTTATTCATTTATTTTGAGAGAGAGAGTGGGGGGGGGAGGGACAGTCAGAGAGGGAGTGAGAGAATCTCAAGCAAGCTCCATGCTCAGCACAGAGCCCAACGAGGGGCTCGATCCCATGAACTGTGAGATCATGACCTGAGCCAAAATCAAGAGTTGGATACTTAACTGACTGAGCCACCCAGGCGCCTCAGAGAGTTTTGATAGAGTCTGTATGGATATGCAAACATATTTAATGTTTGGACCTTTACAGAAAAAGTTTGCCAACCCCTGATTGGTAGGTGGTTGGTAGCACTAAGATAGGGAATATTGAGAGTGGATGTATATGGAGAGGAGAATGCTTTCAGGTTGTGTTTCAGGTTCCTATGGGGGGCCACTTACATAAAGAGCAATTTAGGATGCAATAGGATATGTAAGTGCAGATGCATAAGGCTAGAATATAGACTTGGAAGCTGTAAGTGTGAAAATAGTGTTGAAGTCACGGGTATAGATAAGCACATCCAAGGGAATTGTTTAAATTAAAGGTACTACCCTGAAGAATACCAGCATATGAGGTATTCTGTAGGAACAGTTTACAAAAGAATTTGCAAAGGAATATTTCAAGTGTAAGAAAAGAATTGTGGGAGCTGATAGAGAATTTTTGGGAGGTGATAGAGAGTTTTAAATTTTATTTTATTGTGGCAAAATATACAATAACATTTACCATTTTACCATTTTTAAGTGTATAGTTCTGTGGCATTAAGTACATTTACATTCTTATGCAACCATCATCACTAGTCATCTCAGGAATTTTTCATCTTCCCCAACAGAAACTCTGTACCCATTAAACAGTAATTTCCCATTCCCCCCCCCCCCCCCGCCCCAAGCCCCTGGTAACAACCATTCTACTTTGTTTCTGTGAATTTGACTAGTCTGGGTACTTTATATAAGTGAAATCATACAATATTTGTCCTTTCATGATCTTCTTATTTCACTTAGCCTAATGAAGACAGAATTTTAAGGAGGTAGAGATCAGTAGTATGAAATGCTAAATAGAAGTCAAAGAAGAAATAAAGGATATTGGTAGAGTATGGCATTTGGGACACCAGATTGCTCTGTAAAATCCTTTCATGGATAATGGAAGAGATAAAAATCAGGTTGCAATTGACAAATGATTGGTAAAAGAAGTACAGATCATTCTTTTGTTAATATAAGAAGAAATGGGTGTGGGAGGCTGGGAATTACAGTGGTGGGAAGGATTTTCTTTTTTAAGATGGTAGGGATTTGAGCATGCCCATAAGCTGAGTAGGATTAAGAGTGGCTGAGAAATGGGATATAAAAGAAGCAACAAGTATTTTTAGAAGTCTTGATGAAATTAAAGACAGGTGTAACAGAGTAAGAAAGCTGGAATAATACTATTAGAGAGTTTAAAATTTTGAAGGTAAAGCATTCTGGGAATTATTTACCAGTAATTGAATCTTCTGGTGTGTTGTTTGCTATGATGACTTTTCATTTATTTTCAATAAAGATGATCAGGATAAAAAGGTGGAAACTCTTATGGCACCTTCAAAAAAGCAAGAGTCATTACCCCTCCATCAAGAGACTAAACAAGAAAGTGGATCAGGAAAGAAGAAAGTTTCTTCAAGGAAGCAAAAGACAGAAAACGGTGAAATGTGTAGATAATGTGTTTTATAAATACTAATTCTAGAGAAGTACACTTAGGACAAGGATCTTAGAACTCACATGCTCTTCAGTTCTCTGCTTAATGTGTACTATAACAATGCTAATGCTAAAAGAAGTCCAGGGATCCTTGAGTCTTGTGGTTTCATAGTGTTTTTGACAGATGGCCAGGGTATATGTTTGTGATGAAGAAGTTTATCTGAAATTTAAAAAGGACAAAGCATTTATTAAATGGTCTCAATGGAGTTTTGAAAATAATGTAAATAACATACAAACTATAGAAGAAAAGTATTCCTGAAACATTTGTACTTTTTTTTTAATACGAAATTTATTGTCAAATTGGTTTCCATACAACACCCAGTGCTCATCCCAACAAGGAAACATTTGTACTTTGAAATATCACTTAAAGATTATGCTTGAGGACATTGTTTAGATATATCATTACCCTATATTCCCAATTATTTCCTAAACATTGTTTGTATGTATATGTGGGAAGCATCCCATTAAGAGTGATGGAGCAGTTTGTGTATGTTCAGAATTGTCCAGGGAAAACCTCTGTGAAACGTGTATAGATTAAATGGTGATATTCAAATAATATTGGACAGTGGTATCAACTAGTGCTGGAAAATATTAAAATTGGAAAGAGAAAAGATGAAATTCTATTACTTGCACGAAAATTATGATGTATCAAGCACCTAGGTACAGAAAAATATTACCCACAAATATTTCATAAGATTAAATATTTATTATAAATTAAAATAAATTTTTTTAATGTTTATTTTTGAGAGAGAGTGTGAGCCAGGGAGAGGGAGGGAGAGAGAGAGAATGAATCCAAAACAGGCTCCAGGCTCTGAGCTGTCAGCAAAGAGCCTGATGCAGAGCTCGAACTCAGGAACTGTGAGATCATGACCTGAGCTGAAGTCGGATGCCTAACCCACTGAGCCACCCAGGTGCCCTTTATTATAAAAAAAAAACAACAAAAAACAAAACGAACAAAACACACTCTTCATGCCCAAAAGCTTTTTTAAAAAGGTAGTAAGATAGATTTCCCTATGTGTGTGGAAGTTTTTATCTTTAGCCAGCAGACATCAGACTTTAATGTTCAAACTCTTAAAGTTCTTCCTGTTAAAAGTAGGAACAAAGTGTAAGGAGGCTTCCTTCCTCCACTTTTAATGTTGTTCTGCAAATTTTAGCCAGTTCAGTAAGATGTGCCATGGAAATTACAGGCATAACTTTTAGAAATGAGACAATATCTGCAAGGAACAATGACTGATTTTTGTACCTAGAAAGTGGAAGGAACTCCGTTAAAAACTATCATTTGCAGTAAGAATTCGGCAAAGTACAAACATAAATAAAGATTAGTAGTTTTCCTTGGGCACTAATTAAATGTGAATGGATTTTTTAGTTAAAACAGGAAGACAATGAGAACTAACTAAAATATAAAGGATATAGAAGAAGTTTTCAGATAGTGTTAGAAAGGAGATATGCTACACACTTTCAGATAACTTAAATGATTTACTGTAGAATAATATTGAATTGCTACTGCTTAATTAGAAGTGTGTTTTTACTTTATATTAAATGATAAAATAGGAATTTAAAGCCAAATTGACTTGGTGTTAGATATTTGAAAATAACTGCATTTCTCATTGAACTTAAATGTGTGTACATGTTATTTAATTACTCTGCTGTAAAACCCTGAGTAATTCTAATTTTGTTGAACTTAAATTGCAGTCTTGGTAGATGAACCCCTTATTCATGCAACTGCTTATATTCCTTTGATGGATAATGCCGATTCAAATCCTGTGCTGGATAAGAGAGATGCTATTGATCTAATTAAACCTGACCAAGTAGAAGGAATCCAGAAAACGGGGGCTAAAAAATTGAAGACTGAAACTGATAAAGGTAATATGCAGCATGTAGCAATTTGTATTGAAGAAACACGTTTTTGAGTTGTGATGGAGTTGAGTAAATTTTCTCATAGAAACAATGAACGGTAAAAGAATTATAGAATCTTTGTAATAAAAGGTTTATTGGTAATTTTCTAGTCCAACCTGCTAAGTTTTATGGGGCCAGACCCTTGAATTTGTCTTGCCCAAGATTTTACAGCTATTTTGCTGTCTGATGATTTTTTTCTCTTATGCTATGGTCTTCTGTGAGGTTTCTATGCTAATTCACAACCACCGTTCATCATTATTTTACTTTTTTAATAGACTTTTTTTTTTTTTTTTTAAAGAATAGGAGTAGCTTCACAGCAAAATTGAGTGGAAAGTACAGAGAATTCCCATACCTTGCTCTCGCGCACACACATAACTGACTTTTTAAACTTATGATGTTGCTGAACTATTAAAGCCTTGGGCTTCTCTGGGTCTAATGGTTGGCAGTTGGTTTTTAAGGAAAGGAAGTTTGTGCTTTATGTAAGAGCCCCCTAGGAAATTGAGTGAGTCAGGGGATGCTTGATGCGTGAATTTTTTTAAATGTCAGGATTGTTTGTATATATTTGGTATTTGTAAAATCATATTTCCTTTTTTAAAAATTCTGTTTCCTTTTTATAATTATCTTCATGCTTATTTTATCACGTGTAAGGTTTGATTTGTATATCATGATTATTAAGGTTAAATGAGAATATTTGTGAACGTACTTGGTACAGATACTAGCATACTAGACATTGGAATGATTTTTTTTTTAAGTGAGGGCATACTGGCACTTTAGTATTCTGTAGTTTGATTAAATTTTAGTTAATATAATTGTTTCATTGTATATTAAAGATGATAAACACTTTTTCTCTCTTGACTGGAGCATTTTTTAGTTGACCTGAAATATAAATCTGTTTTCTCTTGGTATTGACTTTCTGGGTCAAGAATTCTTGATGCTTACCTTTGCTGAAGTTATTACTTGTGTCTCTTAAATGCCAATTCTTTTCTTTCTTTTTTTTTTTTAAGAAAATGCTGAAGTGAAATTTAAAGATTTTCTTCTGTCCTTGAAGACTATGATGTTTTCTGAAGATGAGGCCCTTTGTGTTGTAGACCTGCTAAAGGAGAAGTCTGGTGTGATACAGGATGCTTTGAAGAAGGTAAGCATGTTTTTTATTATGGGCATGTTTGAGAACAGTGATTAGAAGTTCACCAAATAAGACTTTTGCTAGAGTAATAAATTCATATTCCCATCATTCATACTCCAAAGCACATAGTCACATTTAAAAGTTCTGGAATGGCTTCAGAAGTTATTTTGTATATCTATACTAATCAGTACACTTATTTAGTCAGGTGTCTGACAAAAGTGAAGTGCTTATAAGTAAGATGATTTATAGGGCTTTAAAGTCATTTGACACTTAACACTGTACCTTGCTTTGCTCTGCTCTGAAGGGAAGGTAAGGCGATTTCTGGATAGAATATATGGAATGTTTTTGTGACTGAAGATAGCACACTTCAGAGAACTTGGGAATCTTTGCTGTTTTGTGTGTGTGTATGAAGTATCATCTTTCTAAAATAAGTGATTTGGATGGTAGAATCGCTGCTATGATGGACTAAAATTTGTAAACAAAAAACAAAAAAAAAACAATCCATGGAGTTAATACTTAATTTCTCATGGGTCAGGCTCACTACATTATCATGTATATTATGTCATACTGGAAAGGTGACAAGTTTTCAAATGTTATTTGTGTGAGGTAAGATGACACGGTATCTGATATTCAATGTTAGATGTGGACTTCGCTATTCTTATTCTCAGCACGCGTGTGCGCACACGCGTGTGTGTGCACACACACACACACACACACCCCTCATTTAAAACAATGAGTGCCTTTCATTTTTTTTTCTTAAAGAGCACTCGAGTCCAGGCTATCCCCCTCACCTGATTACCTTTAGTAGTCTCCTATTTGTTGTTTCTGTATCATTTCCCTATATAAAGCTAATTTGAATTTCCAGTCTAAATTGTTCTCTCTGCTATTCTTTCTCATAACCATCTGGGCTTTTTTTGTCATGGCATTTATCGTAGCATATTAAGTCTGCTATACTTCCAAGTATCTATTGACAGTGAGTTTTACAAGTCTGACATTTTACAGTGTAGTATGCTTGTTGGACGGTCTCCATACATGTAGTATGCTTGTTGGACGGTGCCAACAATGGCTCAGTGTAAGCAAGGTGTTCCAGGGTAATCAGGGTGAGTGTTGTAACTGTGTGACTTTGGATACAATATCTGATTATTCTGTTGCAAGAAACTTTCTTGAAATACTTGACTGAAGAATTTGTCCTTTGATTTATTTTAATCGGCTAAGTATATCTATCTTAAAGGGTTTCTTAGTTATTTGTGGGGATAAGGGAAAAGCCTTCAGCTGAAGTTTTTGTGTTACTACCCAGTGTCTGAAATTACTGCTTTTTAAAATTGAAAATAATTGCTTTTAGTGTTCTCTCCTAAGGATGTTGGTAGTGACTTAAGGGGGCAAGAGTAGTTATTTTATTGTCTGAGATAGCTTTGAATTCTAGAGACTGGGGGGTAAATCAACCTCCCCTTGGTAGTTGTTTTAGGCAGGCCAAGGAAGAAGTTGGGGACTGTTAAAGGTAGTGTTTTGAAATAGACTATTTTGCAGCTTCACTTTTTTTCCCCATCTTTGGAACTTTTTGTTCCAAAATCTAATTATTCTGTGTTTCTCGTAGAGTGGTTCTGTTCTCATCTCCAGGGACGCAGTGTCTTTTTAGGTCCCCAGTATTTGCAAAGGTAAATTTAGTTTCTCCCTCTTCCTGTCATAGGAACTGTCTTGGTCAGACCTTTTAATAGATATCAAGTTTCCAGGTATAAGTAAATCCCCACCCCTAATACTGCTCCAGAGGAAGGGGGAAGATAAATGCAGGATCACCAGCATAGGATGGAAATGGAGGAGTTAGGACCTGCTGGCCAGTTAGATGAGGTAGCTAAAGAAGAGTCTAGAATGAATGCTTGTTTTTGCTCTTGAGTAACTTGGTAAATTGTGGTGACAATGCTATTTATGAACACTTTGCAGAGGAGGAGAGAGTAGAGGATTGTGAAAAATTTTGTGTAGTTGTTTTAGGCATCCTTTGAATCCTTGAAGTAGATATATTCATTTCACAGTTGAATATGTATTTCTCTGGAGTTGAAAAAAAGATCATAATGGGTGTGATTTAGGAAAATACTCCACTATCAGCAATACACATGGTGGATGTGTGCTAGACTAGAGAGAATGTGGGGAGTGCTAAGAAAATTCAAGAGTGAACCCTGAGAAACACCAACATTTAAAGGGCAAGGAAAGCCACCACAAAGGATACTGAAGAGGAGTAGGAGGAGAAGCAACACCAGGGAGACAGTGGAATCACAGACACTTAGGGATGGTAGAGAGTTCACCAGTGAGGGGCAAAGTCAACAGTGACATGCTTTAGAGAGATGAAGGATGATAAGGACTGAAAAATTGGATTTGATATCATCAGTGAAAGTTTGATTGAAGTACTAGACTGTAGATAATCAAATGAATAGGAAAGGGGACAATGTCCACCCTGAATACCTTAGATGGGAAGGGGAAAACAGTAAAAGCTAGAGGGGTTGCAGAGTTGAAGAGATGTCATGTGTTATATGTGTGCCTGTGCGTGTGTGTGCGCATGTGCCTTATGTTTAAGCTGCAGGATACTTGTGTTTTATATTAGAGTTAATATCCTGAGTTCTAGAGTCAGATTTCCTGGATTCATGTCTGAGTTCTGCCACAATGAGATTTGTTTGGCCTTAAGTTACATAACCCCAGTGTCTCACTTTCCTCTTCTCCCAAGTGGGAATGATAATCAGGTTTTGAATATTAAATGAAATAATACATAGTAGGTGCTTAGAGTTCTTAGCATACAGTAATTGCTCAAAAATGTTAACGGTTAATGTATTAGTAAGAAAATATTTGATTTGATTATTTTAGCCAGTCATTCTTGGTGTTGACCTTTAAATGTATTTGCCTCAATTATGTGATTTTTCAACTTTAAATTGTTAACTCTTCTGACTCTATGCTATATAATAGGAGGTTTGCCTACTTAAAATTTTTTCCTACCCCTTCTCCTTTTTCCCATTCAACTTTTGTTAGGGATAGCATTTGTTTGTCAGATACTTACAACATTTAATGTTTACTTTGTGACTATAATTTTCATGTTTTAGTCGCAATTCTGCTGGTTAATGGTGGGTTCAAAGCTTGATAACAGTTCTTTTGCCATGGTGTCTGTATTTGTCTCTTGGTTGGCTGAATTTATTTTTCCTGGAATTTCTTCAGGAAAGGCTCATGGAAACTATATTTCCCAGGTTGTGGCAAGTTAAAATGCTTTTTTGTTGTCATTATAGATGAATGATAATTTGATGGGGTATGATATTTCTGGGTTTCACTTTCTTTCCTTGAGAATTTTCCTACTTGCTTTACCATTCTTTACTCAGCTGGATAGAGGTCTAAGAACACACTGAATTTTGTATTCTTTTCATGTATTTTTGTCAGATTACTCTCACAATAAAAACATCTTTTGGGCAACCCACCCAGATGTTTATTTTTTGAACTTTTCCAGTGTCTACCCTACCATACAAACATCAAGGGATTCATTTTCTTTTAAGTTCAGCAGGAAATTTAATATGGTTTTGACCTTGACTCCTGTGTCCTCTGTATTTTTTAGGATAAAGCATATCTTTTCAGCCATGAGATTTATCCCTTAAAATAATTGAAATAATGGGTATCTAGCAAGCATATACTAAATCTTTGCCTATTGTCTTTGTGTTTCATATTTTAATCCTAAGAGAAAAGCTTTTGGTTTATTTCTACTTCTTTTTTTTTTTTTTTTTTTTACTTCTCTCCATCCTAGACTCTGTCTCTTAATATATGTCAGCGGCCTGTCTTTTTTTGTTTTCTACTTCTAATTGGATTGTATTTCTGAGATAGTGTTACTTTTACTTCCAGTTTGGGTTTTGCTGGCTCATACTTCATCTCATTCTGTGGTCTTTTCTTTGAGTTTTTCTTGTGAACTTTATTCTTTACTCTTGATTTCCAGAAATGACTACTATAAGATTTTTAAAACTCACAGTGATTTTTTTTATCACAATTTTTGTCTGCTTTTTGACAATCTTTTTGGTGATTTTTCTTCACTTGTCATTTGTTTTTTGTGTTTTCTTTTTTCATGTATCTTGCATAGACTTTTTTTTGTCTTTAAATTTTTTTTTTTTAAGTAATTACTTTGAGAGAGACAGAGACAGGATGAGCAGGGGAGCGGTGGGGGGGCGGGGGGGGAGGGAGGGAATCCCAAGCAGGCTCCTTGCTGCCAGTGCAGAGCCAGACATGGGGCTCGAACTCCTTGAAACTATGAGATCGTGACCTGAGCCAACCAAGAGTCGGATGCTCAACTGACTGAGCCACCCAGGTGCCCCGACTCTGTTTTCTTTTTGATCAGTACTCCTCTTTTAGTGAGGGTGTTCCTCTTGGATAAACTCTGTGCCTGGAGATTGACAATGAAGGACCAATGCTAAGTGCTGTTGTTTTCAGGCTGTGTGTGAAAATAAGTTCTTTTAGCCTTTCTGTCTTACCAGATAAAAGACTTCACTACAGAGTATCACTATGAAGAATTTCTCCCAACTCTGCCTCACTAGCTGCTTTGAGTAAAGTTTGATTTCTTCTTCATTCTCACTTCCTTTGCTTCTTGAGATCTCCTTCCAAGAAGATTCCTACCTTCTGTCTTTGTTCCTGATGTCAAATGGAAGATAATTGGTTTTCCATATGCTGGTTGATTGCAGAGAACTAGGCACCAGGGCACTTCTGTAGTCTTGAGTATATTTTGACAGGGTTGTGGAGCACCTGTGTTTGATCTCCATACTTTTGGCAGTCTTTTCTGATGTTATGCTTTGACATTACAGATGATTGTTTCATTTTGGTTGTTTGTATTTTGGTTTCATATTCCTCTTTTGATCTTTTAGGAGGAGAAGGGAGAGATTGCAATCTTGACTCTGGGTTTAAAACTAGAGTCCTATAATTCTTTGTAAAAAATTTATTTCTTGGTTGATATGTATCCTATTGTATGCCTCAGAATATAGAATGATGAAGTGAATCATGAATCATGAATGATATTTCACTGACCAGGATTTGGCAGTCATTCTACTTTATATGTAATTGTGAACTCTGCATTGGCCCAAGAACATTTGATATTAGATGCTTCATTTTCATTAGCTCATGTTAACTATTACTAATTCTGTATTGATTTCTCTACTGTAGTCAAGTAAAGGAGAATTGACCGCACTTGTACATCAGCTTCAAGAAAAAGATAAGTTACTTGCTGCTGTGAAGGAAGATGCTGTTGCTATGAAGGATAGGTGTAAGCAGTTAACTCAGGTGAGGACATTTTTATATTTAAGGGATATATGTTCTGAATCAGAAGCAGTGAAGGACTTCAGAAACCATGTATAATTACAGATTTAATTATTTGTGTAGTAAATTTATACCCAGTTAAAGTCAATTTCTTATACCGTTGTGGTGGTGGTGTCTCACTTCGTCATGTTTTTAAAGCCTGCGGTTGAATTATGAATTTAAAGTAACAGTGCTTCTAGATACATTAATTTAAAATAACAGAAACATTTGCACACTGGGGGCATGTTTCATTTGGATCTGACTTAGAATTAGTCTCTAAGGAAGCACAGAACTAACTAGGTGTGATCTTGTTTAAATCCAGTAGAATAAGTGTAAAACTTATACAGATAATTTATTTATAAAGGTTTTTGTGATAAATATTGGTAACTTTTAATCAATGAAATTCTTTAAACCCCAGAATTTTACTCCAGGAGGGGGGGATATCTTTAAAAAATTGTGTTAAATAATATAGATTTCCAGTTATAAATCAGTTCTGGGGATGTAATGTACAGCAGTATAACTATAGTTTGTAATAATATGTTGTATATTTGAAAGTTGCCAGAAAGTATATCTTAAAAGTTCTTATCATGAGAAAAAAAATTACAACTATAGTGGTGATGGTGTTAACTAGACTTAATGCGGTGATCATTTTGCAATGCGTACAAATCCCAAACCATGTTGTATACCTGAAACTTTCATAAAGTTCTATGTCAATTATATCTCAAAAAGAAATTATATAGACTGAGAACATAATTGAAATTCTATAGAAAATGTGGTTTTATTCTTCCTGAGGTGCTTGTTTCTCCTTTTAGGAATTCAGTACGGTACATGAGGTTTGTATTACTCACAAAACTGCTTGATGACATTAGGATGGCCTCATTTGACTATAAAGCTTTTTAGGTGAATTTGAACTAAAAAAAGTTAATGGAAACACTTGGTCAGATTAAGATTAATCAAAGATTAATCAAAGTTACTAAAATAAGCATGCTTCTTTAAGATTAGAAACCTTAGTATAGTTTTATGTGACTATGGTTTTTGGACTATAATTTAAAAATTAAAAAGCTGTCCACTTCGTGGTAATTCATTAAGCTATACACTTAAGATATATATGCTTTCTTCCTAAGCATATAATATACATCAGTATAACACCTTGCAGATGTATGTGAACTCTTAAGGGCAGCCATTAAGACATAAAAGTTTTAAATTTTGTCAGTTTCTTAGAGGAGGGTGTATAAATTGATCATTCTTGCAAATAATTTAAAGTTGGTTGGCTCTTGGGGTGCTTGGGTGGCTCAGTCAGTTGAGTGTCTGGCCTTGGTTCAGGTCATGATCTCTCAGTTTGTGAGTTTGAGCCCCACATCGGTCTTGGCTGCTGTCAGTGCAGAGCCTGCTTCGGATCCTCTTTCCCCGCCGCCCACTCCCCCCCGCCCCCCCATCACCCACGTGAACTCGCTGTCTAAAATAAATAAAACAGAGTTGGTTGGCTCTCTTTTACTTTGATGATTAATATTCTAGGAGTTCATGATAGTTGCAACATAAAATGAAATCACCCTTTTGATTTGACTTGGGAAGACAATGAAACTTTGAGTTCTGAGTTTTTACTTTCCCTTATTCCAAGCTTCCATTTTGTTGTAAGCATGTCTTCCTTATCTTTTCTCTTAGGAAAGAGACTTCTTTTTTTCCTCTGCTAGATTTTTTTTTTTAAGCCTCTTTCTAAACCCTAAAAGAGAGCTAGTACCTGTGAATAATAGAGAATTAACTCTTTTGCTTTAAAATATCTCTTCCAATAAATAAATAAATAAATAAATAAATAAATAAATAAATAGGTAGAAAGAAAGAATGAATGAGCTATTCTTTCTTCTAATCAAGTTAGAATGTAGAATTTATTCTAGGTTGAGCTCTTTAGCTCTTAGACCAGAAAGTGTATTTGGAATAAGAGTAAACAGAACAGCAAAGTGTTTGTGAAGGAATTGGTGTAAAGGTAGATGCAGGTAAATGCAGAAGACAATTTCTTTTTTTTTCTTTCTTTTTTTAATGTTTATTTTTGAGAGAGAGAGTGTGAGTGGGGGAGGGACAGAGAGAGAGGGAGACACAGAATCTGAAGCAGGCTCCAGACTTTGAGCTTGTCAGCACAGAACCTGATGCAGGGCTTGAACCCGCATACGGTGAGATTGTGACTTGAGCTGAAGTTGGATGCTCAATGTCCCTGACAAATTCTATTTTAAACCTTTAATCTTAGGGGTACCTCATCTTGATTTCAGCTCAGGTCGTGTTCCCAGGGTCATGGTATAGAGTGCCACATGAGGCTCTGCACACGGCAATGAGCCTGCTTGAGATTCCCTCTTTTGCTCTCTCCCCCTCCCCCTCTCCTCTGGCCCTTTTCCCTGTTCGCACGTGCTCTATCTCTTAAAAAAAAAAACAAAAAACACAAAAAAACTGATCTTAAGCAGGTAGTTACTTCAAAATTCATCATTGTTTTATTGACATCATTTTGCTGATGCTAAAAATGTCTTTATTATAAATTATGGTACTTATTTTTTTAATAAAATGTTTTCATAATTTTTTTTCTGGTTTATTCTAGGAAATGATGTCAGAGAAAGAAAGAAGCAATGTAGTTATAGCAAGGATGAAAGATCGGATTGGAACGTTAGAAAAGGAACATAATGTATTTCAAAACAAAATGCATGTCAGTTATCAAGAGACTCAGCAGATGCAGATGAAGGTATATTTTTACTTTTTGAAAACAAAATGAAATTTTGCATTCATTTAACTAGGAAACTTTAAATGCCTAATATGTGCACGGCAGCATGCTGGGCTATGGTACTATAGCTAAACTGGCTCCTTACGTGTAAGTAAACACCTTTTCTAGGTGCAGATGAGGAAAAAGCTGGAAGGTGACATGTAAATATACTCCATTACAATATTGTAGTCCCCCCTCCTTATTCCTTTTCACTTTCTGTGGTTTCAGTTACCTGTGGTCAACTGAAGTCTGGAAGCAGATGATCCTCCTTCTGACATAGTGTCAGAAGGTCAGTAGTAGCCTAATACTATGTCATAATGCCTATGTCATTTATCTCCCTTCTCATCATGTAGGCATTTTATCATTTCACATCATCACAAGAAGGGTGAATTCAGTATAATAGGATATTTTGAGAGGGAGACGAACACCTTCATGTAACTTTTATTATAGTATATTATTAAAGTTCTGTTTTTAGTTGTTAATCTCATAACTGTGCCTGATTTATAAATTAGTGATATGTGTGTGTAAGGAAAAACATAAGATACCTAGGGTTTAGTATTCTGCAGTTTCAGGCATCTGTTGTAGGTATTCCCTGTGGATGGGGGGATTACTGTAGAGGTAACCAGTGGGCGCTTTGGAACCATTGGGATGAAAGGTGGGGAAGAGAAAGGTTATAGAGCAGACTTGTTAGAAATGATATGTAAACTCTATTGAATGTTTTGAAACAATCAGGCATTATCAGAGAGTGAAGAAATCGGCACTGGGTTATACTTGGTGTGATTCCTTAGTTCTGTCCTTAGAGGTGATGGGTCCATGGGTCTGTGTTGGGGTCCAGGATGGAACTTTTTAATGCGTGCTACTCAGGTGTTTCTGATAGAAATTGCCCAGTGATAACAGTTTTTGAGAAATGCAGTAGCAGATGTGTTTGGAAATCAGTACTAGAATGAGGAGAAGATCTAGAGATATAAATAGAGGCCCTATCTTAAAGGGACTTGTATACTGAAAGACTGGGGAGCCGCTAAAGGAGTTTAAGCAACTCAACAGTGTGATTTTATTAGCAGGTTTTTTTTAAGTTTGTTTATTTTGAAAGGGAGGAAAGTGCATGAGCAGGGGGAGGGGCAGGGAGAGAGAGAGAGAATCCCAAACAGGCTCTGCACTGTCAGCACAGAGCCCGACTTGAACCTGTAACACACAGATCATGACCTGAGCTGAAATCAAGAGTTGGATGCTTAACTAACTGAGCCACCCAGGAGCCTCAAGTATTTTTAACTATTACTCTGGTAGAAGTGTGGAGAGTGGAATAAGGAATAATTGGAGGGCTTTTGCAGGAATCCAAGTCAGAGAACAAGGGCCTGAAATCAGATGTTGACAGTGAGAGGTTGAGTTTGAGTGATACAGAAGAGTTAGTAGATGGGGCTTGGTGATGGAATAGAGAGAGCAAGAGAAAAATTATAATGAAGGATGACTCCTAAGGTTTTTGCCTAAGTGACTTAATCTCTTGTTACTTTCACCTGTCTTCTTTCAACATTACACAAGGTTCAGTTCTTACTGTCTTTTCCATATATTGATCATTTTCATGATTCCAGTTAGCCTGGACCCATGGTTGGTTGATTGGTTTTCTTTCTCTCTCTCTTTTTAAGATTGAAATACCACTTTTACTATTGATAAAGAGGCTATTGAAGAACATGGTTTGGGTCTGCTTGTCTGGTGATCTAATAATATTTCCCCTAATTGAACTCTCTGAACCAATGATTTTTTAAATTATTTCCATTACTAGTTGATGTTTCAAATTTGGAAGCTCTTGTCATCACCTTAAATTTAACATATGTCTAGAATCAAACTCTTGCTTTTGACCAAGTTGTTTTTATTTTCTAATATTTGAGGCATCATTATCCTTATGCTTGAATCCTTTGACTTCTCTCTCTTGTCCAGTTCATAGTTTGTTCTGAAATCTTAAAGATAATTTATTTCTAGGTACTCTTGCATTCAGTTCTTAGCTATTACCTTAGTTTATTGTTTCATACTAGTATCATAGCCCCTTTTTAATAGGTCTCTCATTTCCATTTTAACATGTAATATCAGGTTTTTGTTTGTAAGATACTATTCTAATCACATTGCTAGTCTGCTGAAAATTTTAAAATTAATCTTTACTGTTCTCTAAGTCCCAGTGTTTTCCATGGAAATAAACTAATAGCAAAAAAGTAGTGAATGAATCTGTGGTCCGGTTCTTACCCTGTCCACTGCTCTCTGCTTTCATTTGGCCCAATCCTCTCTCTTTCCAAACCCCAGCCATTTGAGATCTTCTTTCCCATTAATAAATAGTTCTTATTGAAGAACTGATTTTCCTACTCTCAAGGGATCTTTTCTGTTTCTTAATTCCTACTTCCTAGTCATTGGAAATTAGTCAAGTACTTATAGCACCATCTTTTATTGAGGATGGAAGGTGATTTCTCATTTTTCTTTCCTTCTCTCTCTCTTTTTTTTTTTTTTTTTTTTTACTTAATTGCATTTAGAAGCCAAGATATAGGTTCTATATGAAAAGTTCTCTGAAAAATAGAAACATATACTTTAATTTCTCTTAACTGAATAGGTTTACTTAAAATTATTAAGATTATTTCACATTCTAAAATAAGGCATATCCCTATGGGAATATAAGACTCAGTGTTCTTTATCTTTTGGTCCTGTAGTTGCGAAATAAGAGGCCATAATATTTTAGTAGATTTTTGTGTGATAAATTTGCCATCTATTTGGTTATAGCTCAATCTGTAACTTAATATAAATATGTTGAACATATTTTCAGTTTTTATTTTGATTACTTTTGATTACTAAGTAAATACTAAATAAACTTTTGATTACTAAAATCTTTCATTACAAATACTGCTAACCTAAAATTGATATAGGTTTAAGATAGAGTTAATTCTATATGAGTCTGTTGGGTAGGAACAAAATTCAGTGTCTTATTTCTCAAACATCTCTACATGTATTTATTTTACATTTCCAGTATAAGAGCAGCAAGCATCTACTTGCATTCTTGGATGTTGTGGCAGCTTGTATTGACTTTGCATTCATCACTATCAAAATATGATTCTTCCCTTAAACTTCTTTTTTTTTTATTTTTTTATTTTTTTTAATGTTTATTTATTTTTGAGACAGAGACAGAGCATGAACGGGGGAGGGGCAGAGAGAGAGGGAGACACAGAATCAGAAGCAGGCTCCAGGCTCTGAGCCATCAGCCCAGAGCCCGACGCGGGGCTCGAACTCACAGACCGTGAGATCATGACCTGAGCTGAAGTCGGAGGCTTAACCAACTGAGCCACTCAGGCGCCCCTAAACTTCTTTATATTTATTTGAGAAGGATGGTTCAGACTTCATTCTATTGATGCTTTTTACATTCTCATCATAATAAAGTTTCTTTTAAAAGTTAGCTTTGGCAGTTATTGTTTCTAAATCTTATGTTTGTAAAATAATTTTAGTTCCAGCAGGTTCGTGAGCAGATGGAGGCGGAGATAGCTCACTTGAAGCAGGAAAATGGCATATTGAGAGATGCTGTCAGCAACACTACAAACCAACTAGAGAGCAAGTATGTTTCCAAATGCTTTGTTTTTAATTGAATGGCAGAATATTTTCATTACATGGCAGATATTTTCTTGAGGCATCAAAATGTGTTTGATAGTAATTGGTTAGATTTCTGTATTTTACATGTTTTTAAAATGAATTAATTTTCACAATTTTTTTGCTATGTGAAGAACTTCAGCTAAACTATGTGATAAATACAATGCTGGCGCAATGGAACATTGTCTACAAATTTGAGACTGCATTTATAAGTTTTAAAACATCTATCCCCTTTAACAGTAGTTCTCAAACTTTATTATTCTGAAGAGCATCTGACATGTTTGTCAAAAAAGCATATTCTTGAGTCCTACCTCTAAAAGATTATGATTCATTGGCTCTGAGGTAGAGCCCAGGAGTCTGCATATTAAGGCACATTCCTTGTGATAGTGATGAAATTGGCTCTGGGCCATACTTTGAAAACCTGTACCTTGGAGAAGACTAGTAGCATGCTTACAAGAATAAGCACTCCGACTGATTTTAATAGATTTTCAGAACACCAGTTTGAAGGTGACAATGTTGACTTATGTTCATGAGTGTGTGGTCATCCATTTCTCTTGATTATTTTATGGTGATTTTGGAATCTGTGTAATTGTTACCAGAGTGATTCAGAGATGATACTCAACCAAACTTCATTATTAGTAGTTGCTTACAACTTTTCTGTTTCAGTTGGCTGTAAGTGGAATTACTAACTCAGAAAGACTAATAGAAAATATGTTTTGTTTGTTCTTTTTATGTATTTGTAATAATAGAAGGTTCCTAATCCAGTTACTGTTTTCAGGCAGTCTGCTGAACTAAATAAACTACGCCAGGATTATGCTAGGTTGGTGAATGAGCTAACTGAGAAAACAGGAAAGCTCCAGCAGGAGGAAGTCCAAAAGAAGAATGCTGAGCAAGCAGTTACTCAGCTGAAGGTGACATATTCCCACCTTTATTTATCACTTCATAAATAATGTAGATGTTAAACTTAGGGACCTAAATATAAATATGTATGTAGGTTTGAGAAACGTAGGTTGAGTCTTAAAAGTCTAAGCACTCTGCCTGTATAGAAGCTTGTGCATTAATGAAAGAATTGAATATAGGCTTGAGTTTCAGGTTGTAGACTGTCTGAAGATAAAGAAAAATGAAATTTGCTGATTGACAGATACAAGCCGAATTTCTTCTTGTATATAGAAGTTAGGTTCATAAGGGTGAGGCAAAAACCATGTAGTTAAAATTACCTTCAATATCACTTATCCATAACTTGGAGTTTCCAATAAGTTCAGTAGAAACTATTTTTCTTCTAGCATTGGAATGGATGATTTTCCTTTGCTTTAGCACAAGACCAGGAAATGCTCCAGTAGCTTTCACTTGAGCCATACTACATAGTAATCCATAGTAATTCAGTTGAGTCAGTTTCTTTAGATACCAGAATGGTACTTAGTATCATGAGAGGGTCATGCTGAGATGTGATACATGGGGCTGCTCAGGCTACAGAGGAATAGATTTGTTCCTTTTGTATCTTATAGTGTATGTACATTGAATAGAATGATGAGAAGTGTCCTTTCTTCCTTTGGGGGGAGGATTTGTTGAACATATAGTTCAATTTGTGTAAAGTCAAATGTATTAGATTCTTAGGTCTTGGGTAGAATTCTTCCTGATAGCAGTTCCAGAGTAGGAGGGGTTAAGAGGGCTTTGACAATAAATGAAGGTGGAAAATAGTGCAGTTTTTATTTTTTTGAAGTTTTCAAAAAAACAGAAGTCCCTGTGGGGGATTGATAAAATTGTCCTTTCTTTTATTTAAAATTTGTCTTGCTGGTGTGTTTGCTGCTGGAACTTAGGAATATGAAGTTCTGTATGGATATGGATAAGCATATAGATGATGCTGAAGGCTATAGTCATCATTGAACTCTTGTGATGTACCTCAAAATAGGTATTTTACCTATTATACCTATTATACCTATGAGTTTTACCAGTAAAGATACCATCCTGTCTTTTGATAGCCAGTTGGCTGAAGAAGTAAAAATGGATAGCTAAATGGATCAGATCTATACATAGTAGTAGTTATAGTTATCTATCCGCATTCAGTTTCTGTAAATGCTGCATATTGGAGGATAGAATGGCTGTGGCTGATAATATCTTTGCAGAAGTCTGGGCATATCTGCTTGTTTTAGTAATGTAGGAGATGATTTGTTGGAATAGGTGGTTTTATGACAGGACTAAAGATAGAGGATGCTTTGTTTTTTTTAATTTGAAGGTTTGTGATTGTGCTGACTTACCCTTTTTTCAGGTTCAACTACAAGAAGCTGAGAGAAGGTGGGAAGAAGTCCAGAGTTATATCAGGAAGAGAACGGCAGAGCATGAGGCAGCACAACAAGGTAAGGTGAAAAGGTATTCATGTAAATTTAGTATATAGTCCTGCTTAAAATCTTCTTCCCTCTGTATCTGAAGAAAGAATAATCTGACCTTTTTGTTTAGGCCAATAAAAATAGCTTTTATACTTTCAGAGTACCTTTATTTCTTTAAGTGTTCTTAGAGTTTTAAAATAAACTCTACTAGCTTTATCTGGAAACATTGAGTTGCAGATAAAATTATAGTTTCTAAGGTAATAGTAACCTTGCTGTGTGTTTCCTATCTGAATTTATTCCCTTTGGTTCCTTGATTACTTCTTTATTTTTCCTTTGTAAGGGAGGACTCAATTCCTGTATGGTGGGGGGAAAAAAGCATTACCATTCCAAATAATTGACTTAAAACAGTCTACTTAAATGTTAACTTTCATTACTTATTTATTTTTTTTAAGTTTATTTATTCTGAGGAGAGAGAGAAAGAGAAAGCAGGGGAGGGGGCAGAGAGAGAGGAAGGGAATCCCAAGCAGGCTCTGTGATGGCTGCACAGAGCCCGACGCCGGGCCCCGTCTCACAAGACGGGAGATCATGACCTGAGCCAAAATCAAGAGTCAGACGCCTAACTGACTGCGCCACCTATGTGCCCCTCATTACTTATTCTTAATTTGATGAATCCATCTGGGAGGTAATGGAGCTTGTATTATATGTATTATTTGTCTCTATTACCCCTTTTCTCCCACAAAAGAGGCAGTGAGCTAGTTAAATATAGTTCTAAGCAATAGGGTAGGTCATATGGACTTTTGGCTTTTTAGACCTTTGGTTTCCTCTGATTGCATACACCTGGCACCCCTCCACCTCCCTATTTCCCTTTGGCTCAAAATAAATATACCCAAGCTATTTAGAGGCCTTTTTCTTTATATATAAAATTTATGTTTATGTTAAGATACATTAGCTTACTTTTATTTATTTTTATTTTTTTAATATAATTTATTGTCAAATTGGTTTCTTTACAACACCCAGTGCTCATTCCAACAAGTGCCCTCCTCAGTGCCCATCACCCACTTTCCCCTCTCCCCCACTCCCCATCAACCCTCTGTTTGTTCTCTATGTTTAAGAGTCTCTTACGGTTTGCCTCCCTCCCTCTCTGTAACTTTTTTTCCCCCTTCCCTTCCCCCATGGTTTTAAGTTTCTCAAGATCCACATATGAGTGAAAACGTATATTATCTTTCTCTGACTGGCTTATTTCACTCAGCACAATACCCTCCAGTTCCATCCACATTGCTGCAAATGGCAGGATTTCATTCTTTCTCATTGCCAAGTAGTAGTATTCCATTGTGTGTATAAACCACATCTTCTTTATCCATTCATCAGTTGAAGGACATTTAGGCTCTTTCCATAATTTGGCTATTGTTGAAAGCGCTGATATAAATATTGGGGTACATGTGCCCCTATGCATCAACACATTTGTACCCCTTGGGTAAATTCCTAGCAATATTAGCTTACTTTTACAATTACATTTCGTCAGTGAAGCACACATGAATTTTGATAAGAATTGTAGCTGTAAACTATGTATCTCTCTATAAACTATGTATGTCACTGTAAACAGTAAAGCTTCACTCTGACAAGAAGCAGTCACTTTTGCTTTTAGTATTTTCTGTCATATTTCTAAATAAGCATATTATTTGTACTTACACTGTTATCTCTTAATAGGCATCTGTTGACTTTGTATTACAGGAAATGAGGACTTAATACTCCCACACCATTCCTCCCACCTTCCCAACATTCTACCAGTAATGGCTATGCATTCTTTTTGATTATATCAGCATTCACTGTTTGCATCATTAGGATTTTGTGACTCAATCCTGAGCCAAGATAAACATTAAAACTGCAATTCTTCTCATAAACAATATTAATTTCCTAGAGCTTATTATTGCTTTATGTTTTTAACTTGTTTGATCCTCATTTTCTTATTTAAAATTTTACCTGTGGTTATACTCCTCTTACCATCTTTCCTCCTCCACCTTCACAACATATGAAGTACTGGAGAATCTTCTCAGTTTTTTGGGGGATATCCCTCTGGAGTCCTCTATCTTCCCGTTCCAGTACTTGTTGTTTTCTAGGTTGGCTCCATGACTGTCTTCCTGAGACTGCCTATTGTTTGACTACTCTGTCACCGCCATCTTTCTTGCTTTCCTCTCTCGTTTAATAGCATATCTTTTAGTAGCATAAGAGTATGCCTTTAAGTACATTTGTTGAGGCTTTGCATATCTGAAAATGTTTTTATTCTTTCTACCTTCATGCTTGATTGGTAGTTTGGATGTAGAGTTCTAGGTTATAAATAATTTCCCCCCACAGAAATGTGAAGGCTTTCAGTATTTTAACTTTTACTATTGCTGGTAAAAAAATATTGTACTCTTTCGAGTTCTAATCCTGGATATGACCATTATATGTTTAATTATCAAGAGTTCTTTTTTGAGTTGTGTTTCATTCTGTTACTAGTGTCTTGTTAGGGCATTAATAGATTTTCTTAAAATGTGATATGTGCACATACACACACACACACACACACACACACACACACACACACACACTCTCTTTTTCTCTCTATATGCCTCCCTTCCTTGATGGTAGTGGTGGTGAACTTGTTTATGTTATGGGGCCAAAGGCAGCTCTCATGATACCTGGTCTCTCCATTTCCTGAGCCTTTCCAGATTTCTGGAACACTTTCCCCTTCCAAGTTAGTGATCATCTCTCCATTTTATCTTAATTTCTGTGATTTGGAGTTACATTCATACTCTGATTGCATCAAAGATAGTTTGTGCTTGTTGCTTATTTTCTTTGTTGTTTTGGGGTCATTGCTAAGACGAGAAGTAGGCAGACAAGTTTTACTTTATTCTATACCAGCGCATTTGTTAACCATTAGCATCTTTCTCTGTTTTCCAGGTAGGAGAGTACGGGGAATGTATAAGAAATACGCTAGATAACTTCCTAAGTGTCTTTGGGGGAAATGAATGCTTTCAAGAAATGATACAACAGTTTTAAACATTCACGTACCATTCGGTTAACACATTTATTGAGTATGTACTATGCGTAAGCCTTGGACACTGCTCTGGGTATAGAAAAAAGGCAATCTCTGATCTCAAAAAGCTCACTTCCTGGGTGAGGAGAAGAGTTAGTACAGAGTGGCAGGTTCTGTGATTAGGTAAACCAAGGCTGCTCAGGGGAACCATGTGCAGGAGGGGAAGAAGAGGAAAGATTCAAGGTGTGTTCTCTAGAGGAGATAATGCCTGCGCTAAAGATGAGTAGTAGTACCAAGCAAAGGAAGAGACCTTTGTAAAATGCAATGTTCTGTTACAGATTTACAGAGTAAATTTGTGGCCAAAGAAAATGAAGTACAGAGTCTTCATAGTAAGCTTACAGATACCTTGGTATCAAAACAACAGTTGGAGCAAAGACTAATGCAGTTAATGGAATCGGAGCAAAAAAGGGTGACCAAAGAAGAATCTTTACAGATGCAAGTTCAGGTATCTGATTTTCCCTTGCTTTTATTTTATTTAATTTTTTAATTTTTTTAAACGTTTATTTTTGAGAGAGAGCACAAGTACGGGAGAGAGAAAGGAAGACAGAAGATCTGAAGCAGGCTCTATGCTGACAGCAGCAAGCCAGATATGGAGCTCGAACTCACAAACTGTGAGATCATGACCTGAGCCAAACCCAGATGCTCAACTGACTGAGCTATCCAGGTGCCCCTAATTTTCCCTCTTTTTAAAAAATAAAGGTGGGCAGTGCCTGAATGTGTCTCTGTAGAAGAGAAAAGTTGGTCTACTTTATCCTAATTCTGTAGTGCTGATGAGTAATTATAGCTTAATCTTTAAGCAGTTGTCATGATATGGTGTGTTTGTGTGCTTAAAGATGTCCTCTTTAAGCACAGTTTTAAATTCTTGTGTTAGATTACGAACAGCACAACTTATTAATTTATACCTTATAAATCAACTCTCAAAATAGATGCCTAGTGATTGTTGTTTAAATTATGCCTTTTGAGGGGCGCCTGGGTGGCGCAGTCGGTTAAGCGTCCGACTTCAGCCAGGTCACGATCTCGCGGTCCGTGAGTTCGAGCCCCGCGTCGGGCTCTGGGCTGATGGCTCAGAGCCTGGAGCCTGTTTCCAATTCTTTGTCTCCCTCTCTCTCTGCCCCTCGCCCGTTCATGCTCTGTCTCTCTCTGTCCCAAAAATAAATAAACGTTGAAAAAAAAAATTATGCCTTTTGGAATCTAAGAATGCCTTTTTAAAGATAAGCAGAAGTTTATACCTTATTTTGTTCATATATGTTGGTGTATTTGTTAACAGCACACTTTTCTCTCTCCTTTTTGGTTGCTATTTATGAAAGGATATTTTGGAGCAGAACGAGGCTTTGAAAGCTCAAATTCAACAATTCCATTCCCAGATAGCAGCCCAGGTAATCGTGCTTTTTTAAATGTTGTTTATCATTACTAACAGCTGCTGCTTTTTGTTTGTTTCCTTACTGATAGCTTCCTAGCCATTTAAATAGTCATCTGAATGCCTGTTGAGTGCCAAGCACAGGATTAGTAGTTGGGAGACTAGTCAGTCAACAGTGATGATCCTGATTGCTCAGCACTCTGATAATTATGTATAGTGCTATGGGAAAACACCAAGAAAGAAATCCAAATCCAACTAATGGAGAGTTTTTACCATAGGAGGAAAAAATGTTGATAATCTTGACACAAAACAGAAGAAATTGGCCAAATGGTCTTAAGAATAGTGGTTTATGTATTAAAAATGCTTGCTGAATATTAACTAGCCATAAGGGAAAACTTTATATACCCTCAGAGGGTAGCAGTATGTTAATATAATATATATTAATCTCAGGTTATATATGCAAAAATTCACTTTAAAACTTATACTTCTGTTTAGTAAGTGGGAATACCTTCCAGAGTTTTGCAAGTTGTGTTGTTAGACCTGTTACTCTTTGGCAACATTGCTGTGCCACATAGATATATTGTAAAGCATATATCTCTATAATACAACATTAAGAAAAAGAAAAAAAGCTTTTAAGTACTTATTTCTCAGTACTTACTATATACATACTGTGAATTTCGGTTTCAATTCCTCAACTTTAAAATTCAAAAAATTGTAGAGAAAGTATTAGCTTAGAATAGAAGTCACTTTTCTGTGTTAAAAAGCAGTTCTAATGTTAACAATTTGTTTTTAAGGTTTATGCAAAGTCAAACTCCCAAACTTTTGGGACCTTTTTGTTTTTTTTCTAGTTGCTTTCTTTGTAGAAACTATCATCTAAAATGAATTGGGTAAGAATTATTTACTATAGGAAAGTGTGTATATATATATGAAATATACATGTATATATAAATTATCAACTCAGAGTGGATTGAAATCTTGTTATTAGCTGAGAGGTAGCTCTAGAAAATTTATCAGGAATTAAATATTTAGAGACTGCTACCAGTATGTTTTTGAAAAGTGAAGATGAGCATGTGTATTACCAAATGACTCGGTTTTTACCTTAATCATGAACTGTATCATTTCATTATTGGAAATAGTTACTAAGATAAGATGAAAAATGGCCTTTCTGGATATTTTTCCTATGTATTTGTTACTTGTCAGTTATACAGTTCCCAGGCCTGGCAGTTTGTTTTATTTGAACTGTTCTGTGCTATCTAATTCCTTAATACTGTTTGTTAGTGATCAAAGTTGCTTTCAGAATAATAGCTACTATTTATTGAACATTCATGATGGGCCAGATACTCCTCTAACAACTTGATGTACATTAATTTCTTTTAATTTTTGAAGCTCTATTTGATTATTGTACAACTTTTAAACTTTCTTTTAAATGCTTTTATGTTGACACTGTTCTTCTTTCTTAGACCTCTGCTTCAGTTCTGGCAGAAGAATTACATAAAGTGTAAGCCTGCCTTTCTACACTTCTCTTATAATTACTTAGTTACCACTAACTGATACCTGTTTTATCAACACTTAGGATTTACTTTATGTTCTAACTTGTTCCGAAAATACTCCCAACTAGATTTGGAGCGACTTTGCTCTCCTCCTTCCATCAGTGAGTTGAGTTCGTAAACATTGCACATTTTGTGTTTTATGTCCTTATTGTAAAAGAGTTAAGGAACCTTTCTTTTATTTGGACTTTAGCAGTTATGTAAGAGAGAATTGTGATTTGAGATTAATGGAAGTAAATTACTTTTGTGTCTAATAAGTAGTTGTACCCACTCTGTATCTTAACTATATGGTGGTATACCCAAAACAAGGTTCTGTTTTTAGTATATTGTTTAATTTGCTTAGACATGAATTGCTTGAGTTCAGAAGACCTGAAATCTGGCTTTGGCCTTGCCAGGTTTGTAAGCTTAAACAAATTACTTCTTTTCACCTCAAGTTTTAAAATAGAGGTATGTATTTTAGGGAGTTGTAGTAATACATACGATAGTTATCACTAAACTGGAAGGAGCTATAGAAATGGAGGGTATGGCTACATGAGAAACGATTTAAATAAGCATGACAACATTTAAGGCTTTGAATCCCTTGAGCTGTGACTTGACTTGTAAACGTTTATTGAATGTACAAATGTATTTCCTGTTAAAGGATTGCTGAAAAGGATAAGCAGATAAAACAGACCGAAGATTCTTTAGCAAATGAACATGATCATTTAACAAGTAAAGAGGAAGAACTTAAGGTACAGTAATTCTTACAAATGCCTATTTTATAGGCATTGAATTTGTGATGGTAATCAGTATGAATGTCTATCAAGAATGGAAAATAGCCGGCATTCATTTTAAAAGTGTCTATGTCTTTTCTACAAAATCCTCTTTAGCCTTCTAAGAAAAGTTGAGAAGACTTTTCTCATATGCTATAATTCACGGTAATTTGGGAAACATTCTACGTAACAGGATATGGTTTCTCTTTCTGTTTTAAGAAAGTGTAATTTGAGACCTTTGCTTAGGTAGAAGAGATGCTTTACAAACTTTAGGGTAAATTATATTAAATATTTTTTAATATTTTTCCTTCTTGTAGGATACACAAAATATGAATTTCTTATTAAAAGCTGAAGTGCAAAAGTTACAGGCGCTGGCAAATGAACAGGTAGGTAAATCTTCATTGCTGTTGAACATTCACCTCAGAATTTCACTTAGTCTATACTTACTTGCATTGGTATTGCAAGTCCTAATTTCATATACATAGTAAATATAATGGTTACTTGTGTTCACCTAATGTTTATTGTTGAAAGCCTCTTCTATTTGACCATGACTCTCACAACCCACCTAGAT
Source organism: Prionailurus bengalensis (assembly GCF_016509475.1). Taxonomy (NCBI): domain Eukaryota; kingdom Metazoa; phylum Chordata; class Mammalia; order Carnivora; family Felidae; genus Prionailurus; species Prionailurus bengalensis. The sequence goes on from NC_057355.1 coordinate 103,581,084, forward strand.
ATTGCTGTTTTCATGTTGAAACTAATGTTTGATCGAATGAGTTGACCACTTTCAGAGTCTCCAAGGAATCCATTACAACATTCTTAATGTGCTGATTTGTTTTAGCCTTCTGCCGTTGAATCAAAAAACTGTATACCTTTATTAGGGTAAAATTTGATCAGTGAGAAGTATAGAATATTGGGACAGCAAAAAGTATTACAGAAATCTGTAGGATATTGCTTTAACTTTTATTTACTCCCAGATATATGAAAATGTAGCTTTTCAGTATATAAAACTAAGTGAACAAATAGTTTTGAGTGTTTCCTGAGAAATAATGCAGTTCTCATCTCATTTCAAACACAGGCTGCTGCTGCACGTGAACTGGAGAAGATGCAGAAAAGGTGATTGAAGTATTGCTGTATATGGAGCCATCCTACATTTGTGTTCAATTGCAGAAATTACTGCTACTCATAACTGATAGTTGTGCATGTAATTTGTGTAAACTTCATGAATGTATGAAGTATTTCAATTGATTTTCTTTCTCGTAGTATTCATGTTAAGGATGATCAAATAAGATTGCTTGAAGAACAGCTGCAATGTGAAATTTCAAACAAAATGGAAGAATTTAAGGTGTGTGATTAAGCTTGTCAACTGAGCTTAGAACGACCTTATACAATTTCAGTTGAAGTGAATCTAGAAATACTAGGGTTTTTTTTGTTTTGTTTTGTTTTTTATTTAAGACAGCATGCTAGTGAGCATGAGTGGGGGGAGGGGCAGAGGGTTGGAGAGAGAGAGAATCCAAGGCAGGCTTTGTGCTCTGCATCGCTGAGCCAAAATCAACCCACTGAGCCACCTGGGTGTCCCCTAGAAATACTAGTTTTTATATGAAATCAGTCTGATGCAGTGTGACTATAGTTTATTTGGGGGCTTTTACAACCAGTGCATTTAATCATGTACTTCTTGTCTAGACTATCTTATCTGTTCCTTTTTTTGTTTGTTTTTTAATGTTTATTTTTTTTTTTTGAGAGCACAAACGGGGCGGGAGGGGGGGGGTGGAAGGGGTAGTGAGAGAGAGGGAGACACAGAATCTGCAGCAGGCTCCAGGCTGTGAGCTGTCAGCACAGAGCCTGACGCAGAGCTCGTACTCAGGAAGGGCAAGATCATGACCTGAGCCACCCAGGTGCCCCATAGACTATCTTATCTGTTCTTATAATAGACGTTTGAAACTCGTTTTGCCTCAGTGTTTGCAGTTTTTAGTTTGTGATGGTTTTAACTGCCTCCATTGTGCTAGTTTCTGGTCATGGCTGCTCAGCTTGAGGATTGTAAAGCATTCTTATCACCAGGGTGCATCTCTTCATGTGCATGAGATTTGCATTCTTCTTCTTTTTGCATTTATTTTATTTTTTTATATTTTTTTTATGTTTATTTAGTTTTGAGAGCGAGAGACAGCATGAGTGGGGGAGGGGCAGAGAGAGAGAGGGAGATGCAGAATCCGAAGCAGGCTCCAGGCTCTGAGCCTTCAGCACAGAGCCTGATGTGGAGTTCCATCCCATGGACTGTGACATCATGACCTCAGCCCAAGTTGGACACCTAACCTATTGAGCCACCCAGGCGCCCCTTTTTGCATTTATTTTATAAGAATCCCATATATACTCACTTATCAAGGCAGGATTTCCCAGAATCCAGTGGCACAAACTGAATTCTTTGAAATACACATGAAATAATTCTAAGCACAGTGTTAATACTGTTTTCAGATAAAGCACGTGACTGAATTGGGGGCTCAGTAGAAACTGATGATTTTGATTTTCATTGTGATGAAATTTAAAGTGGGGTTCATGAGTACACGCCTAAGACAATTCTTGAGACGTTTGTTGCAAAAGGTGATTTTATTAAAGCGTGGGGACATGACCCGGGGGCAGAAAGAACTGCACTGGGATTGTGAGGTGTGACTATATACTTTTAAGTTTGTGGAGGGAGTGGGGGAAGTAAGTTTCTAAGGAATTTTGAAGCAAGGCTTTCAGAATCTTGAAGGGACTAGCTGCTGTTAAGGTTACTTTTAGTTTTTAATGAAACATAAACATTAAGGCACCAAGGCAGCAATGAGTTTCTTGAGGAAGGTCACGCTCTGCATGTTTCAGGAGTTTATCAGTGGGCTGCAAGTTGTAAGGAAATTTAATTTAAGCTACATTTCTCTTACCTTTGTTTCCCTCATCAATTGTACATGTACTTTATATATTAGTACTGTGTTTCTGTGTTTTGGAAATATATATTCATTGAAACTGGAAAATGAAACCACATTAGATTTGTATTCTTACATTTGTATATAATTCACCTGTCACTTTATGAGTACTTGAATAATATGGTTTTTTTTTTTTTTTAACCCATTTAGATGATTGCTTGGTTACCTTTTCTTAATAAAACAGTAAACTCTGAGATTCTTTCTTTCAGATTCTAAATGACCAAAACAAAGCATTACAGTTAGAAGTTCAGAAGCTACAGACTCTTGTTTCTGAACAGGTAAGGCTTTTGTGAATCACAGGGTAGAACTATCTAATATTAACAAGATCTGGTTCTTCTTAAATATTAACCAACGCATTCTTTTTGAGGAGTTTTACTTAAGGGATAGATAAGTCTTTTCATTGCATTTCTAGTCATCTTGTGCTTATCAGGTGCCTAAATTAAGGGAAATAGAATTTTTCTTCCCTGAGAGGAAGCTAATGCTAACCTCCTATTTATAAGCACTTTAAAAAAAAGTGTAATAGGATACATAAAAAGCATTTAAGTCCTTTTGATACAGTTGGCTCTCAGGATAAAAGTCCTTACATTTTTGGAGCCTCACCTTTTTCTCTAAGGCAACAGTGGCTTCTTAAAAAGAGAGTAAGTAGGCTTAACACTTGCTATCAGCACTTAAAAGCAATTATGTTGATCAAATTGCTTAACCCTTCTGAGACCTTTCATTCCAAGTCTTTCACTTTGAGATGTTATTTACATCATGAATACGTTAGATTTAAATGGGGAAGTTTATGTATAGTGTTTAGCCTGGTACTTGGCCTTTAACAGGTATCTTAAACCTTAATTCCTCTCCCTTTGGATATTTATTTTTTCATCTCCTCTCTACCCTCTACTGTCATCATACTTTTTTCTGTATTTTTGGCAAGCCATCGAAATTATATAGTGGTCTGAGTAAGCATGGCTCCATAAACTAGAGTCCCAGGCAATGTCCATTGTATGGCTTTTCCTAAGAGTTAGTTGCCTTCAGACTTTTCTTATACATAACTCTTCAAATTCCAGTGTTAAAAATATTCTAGAAACTCTTGATATTAGATGACACATTAAAATAGAAACTTTGAATGTTGCTCTAACAGTGTTAAATTTGGGAACCTGTATTAGAAGCTGAAGTTATGATAGCACATAAGTGCAAATGATAGCACTTCCTTTCACAGATGCATGCTCTCTTTTTTATTTTAAAATTTACATTATGCGGATATTAAATTGGTTTAGCTACTAAGCTGTGCCAAATACTGTGGAAGTATTTCGTTCACATCTCTTTACTTTTCAAGAAATAATCTACTTTTTTCCTCCCCTTCTTGAATATGATAGTAAGTGCCTTGCATAATCTTTACTACTTTGTATATGCTTTATCCTTGCAAACAAAAGGCAGTAGAGGAGATAATGCTAAACTGATGATATTTAGTACAGTGCAGGGACATGACTTCATGCCACTGTAATGCTAAAGTAATATTTAAGGTTTATTCTTAAATCTTATTCTCATTTCCCTTGTGGTGGCATAGTTTATAAGAGATCTATTTCATCCAATCTGAGACTTTTCCCCCCTCATAGTTTCTGGTTACAGTTTAGCTGGCAGCATCTAAGATTTTAGTAGCAACATAAAATACTATGTGTGAGATGCAACATTAATGACTAGGATTAGGTGAAGTAGGATTGATAATTTTTGGTTGTGTTAATTCTTACCCAGAAAGGCAGAATGTAAATTTTGGGTTGGTGATCAGAGATTCTGAGTCACCTATTTCAATATATAAGCTTTTAAATACTTTCTAAAATTAACTTCATAGAAGGTAAAACAAATGTCTAGAAACAGATGAATCTGCCCTGGAATTCCAGTATTAAAGGTGTTGGTTACTTTCACTTACATTTAAGCCTGAATCTTTACAAATCTTTTAACTTTAAAATCTTTTAATATTTTAGTTCTGTACTAAAAATGTATTCTCCCTGATTAGGTAAGAACAAAATCACTAGCCTCAAATTTTTCTTTTTCCTTAAAGATTGTATGAGGACTTAAGAATTGCCATTCTAATATCTTACGTAAAATCCCCCATCATGTGTGTGAAAGTTAATATTAAAAAAGAAAATCCTCTAATTTCTACCTTAACTGAGTCAGCCTTCCACCTACTGCTAAGGTTTCTGTGTACTTTTAGATATTCTGTTAAAATGACAACCTTTAACATGTGATAGATTTTGCCAATTTAATCCAAGGAACAAAATTTTATACCTAAATTAAAAAAACGTATTTAAAAGAATTTGATAGGAGGGAAAACTGGTACTAATTTAAGATTTTCTCTTTGGTAATTCTTAGAATTTTTCTTGTTCTTAAAGCTCTGTCTTTTAAAAATAGTTTAGAAAGCGTATAACTAGGATGGGTATGTTTTGGTTGTGGTTGTAACTTCTCTCAACTTGGCAGACCGTAGAACCATCTTTGGCTTTTTCTCTGTTCATTTTTATTGCTATTGCTAGTGAAAGGAGAGAGAAAAATTAGTATAATCTTAATTTCTTTCATTTCCACCTTTTTTTTAACCCTTTCCTACCCAGCAGTCAGAATTCCAAGTGACAGTTGAGAGATGAACAGTCTAGTTACATAAAAAAAAGTTCAGTCCTTCTGCTCTTTGGATTTTTATCTGGGAGAAAAAGATTGAGCTTATTGAAACAGGAACCAGTAATGGTGCCTAGTTGTTGTTTCTTCAGGTGTAGGAAGCAGAAAGACAACAAATACCAGGTAAGGTAACCTGTTCATACACTAAAGAAGGGAAGGCTCCATTTGGATGCAGGCCTGTGGATGATGATACAAATAAATCAGTTACTAAGATCTCATTTATTCAGAATAAAATAAAGTTCTGGGGAGGCAGGGTTCTGAAGTATCTTTTCTTTTTTCTTTCTTTTTTTTCTTTTTAAGCTCTTTTTAACAAAAGAGCAGGGTTTTCATTCTTATTTTGGTAGATTTTAAAGATTTAGTGATCAGAATTATTAAGTAAAAACTATAAGGAGTAGGAAATTTTTCTTTTTGTCCTGTTGCCTGGTTGTATATTATTGTAGAGGGATTTATTGCGTAAATTGTAGTTTTGGAGAACATCTAGGGAGAACAGAATTGGAATAGATTAGGCCAATTATGTATAAAGGAAAACGGTTGGATAGATGCTAAACTGGTCAGTTTTTTAGAATTATTTGATGAGCTGTTGACCAAGAGTATTTGTTACACTGTAACCTTGTTAAAGGAAATTGATTTCATTACATATTTATGAATGGAGTCTGTTGGATATTGTCCTACATGCTGAAGCTACAGACATGAATGAGACTTGGTTCCTGTTCTCAAGAATGTGGCTTAGTGTGGAGACAGAGGTGTCATACAGAAAAGTATGATGAATAAAATTCTTGAACTGTGGTACAGGTTTAGAGGAAGAGATAATAAATTCTATCTGGAGGAGAGTGAGGGTGAAGAGGCACCACAGAGAAGGAACAACTAAACCCGATATTGAAAAAAATTGCCCAACTCCTGACAGGAAGTTCAAGCTAAGGGGATACAGTGTTAAAAATCATGGGAATGTATGCCAGACTGGTGTATTCACAGTATACTGGCATGTTGTGGAAGTGTAAAGTTTGAGGTGTAAGTAGAGAAAGATTGGCTAAGACCCAATTATGAAGGACTTTGTATGCTGTTTAAGGACCATGAACTTGATCTAGCCTGTTTATGGTAAACCTCTGAAGGGTATTACAGGATGAATAAATGTTTTGTCTAACATTTTAGATCACTCTGGTAACAATGAAGTGTTTGAATTTGTGTGGGGGAGAAGTATGTAGGACTAAAGATATAATACAATAAATGATTAAGGTGCAGATAATAGTGTTAAAAGTTTTTGTTGTTTTTTTTTTTTTGAGATATAATTGACATATAGCAAATTAGTTTCAGGTGTACAGCATACTGACTTACATGTGTATAGAATGTGAAATAATCACAACAATAAGTCTAGTTAATAGTTAACATTCATCATCATGCATAGTTACAAATTTTTTGTTAAATCTTTATGTGAGATGGCATTCATCAAAAATAAAAATGGACAAAAAACCCATCTTGATAGATTTATAAACTTATTATATGATTTATTTTCATAGTTTATAAACCTGACTTAATATACTTTTGACAGCTCCTGTTTCTTTTCTAATGATAGGAAAGTTTTTCCCATTAGGATGTTCTTCCTGTACCCCTCACAAAATAATCCTTACAGACTATAGGCAGAGAGAAGGATTGTATGGTATTTTGATATTTGAGATGAGTGAAACTGAGGGCCTAACCTCAGGCATTGAAGCAAAGGGGACTACTTTTAGAAATATGTAAGAAGTAGAGCCTTAGGACTTGGATTTAGCAATGGAAAAATTAATAGTATTTGTGAAAAATGGTTACAATAAAATTGGGGGAAAAGTAAGAAACTAGCAAAATTCAAAGAGTACCAGTGGGAACTGGGATGGGCAGAAAAAATGTTCAAGGAAAAAGACCCCAAGCCTGTTTTGGTAGGCTGCTTAATTGCCTGAAGGCTTGGAAATGCCAAGGGGGAAGAAAGCCCGTCTTCTGGACACAAATTATAGCAGTGGGGACTTCTGTGTTTCTGGGGAGATGCTAGAAGGAAAGTGGTTAAAAGTAGCAGTTAACTTTCATGTTTTAATGCTTTACAAGGAAAATACATTCATGGGTTGCTTCTGCAGTTTACAATCTGTTTTAAAACATTCTGTATGTTTTAAATGGAATCACACAATATTTACATGTTGAAAGTTCATTGATTTGTACCCAGGACTTTTGCACTTGCTCATATATATGTTGTATCATGGTTTTTAAAAAGTCAAAAAAGTCAATTATAAGAAGAAAGAACAAAGTCTCTTTCCTGGCCTTCAAGGCTTTAGAGCTTTGGGTTTTTTATATTTGAAGAATTGAATTGATATGGAAGAAGCAAGTTCTCTTCTTATTCTTAAGGTTTTCTTTTATAGTAATTAAAAAATTATAAGGTACTAATTCATTTTGCTAGCCCATATTATGCCTATCTTTTTTCTGTGTCTTTTTTGTAATTGCTTCTCTACTGTCTTGTGTTTTCTGAATTAAATAGTTCTTTAATTATCAGCAGTCTTCAAGTGTGGATTGCCTTCCTAAATTTTGGATCTAATTAAAACTAAATAATTTTCATAGAATTCTGTTTCTGAACTAGTTTTACCTCATCAAACTTGGTAAAATTAAACTTTTTTCTTTTTTTGGTGATTTTTATTTTAGCCTAATAAAGATGTTGTGGAACAAATGGAAAAATGGTGAGAGTTTAAAATTTTCTTTTTATATTTTAATGACTCATTTCTACCAAATTTGAGGTAACAGAATTACTAACTATATTAATCTAGGGTGTTAAAATGCTCTTTGTACTTCATAATGGAAGAGGGTGATATGCTGTTGAGTGATTTGATTTGGGCTTACATTAGGTTTGTGGCATTATGTGTGGTGGTGATTTTGTTTAGGCTAGCATGTAAGCATGTATTACTTGAACATGTTTTACTTATTGTTAAAGAAGAAGTACCCTTAGACCATGATCAGAGAGATCCTCACAAACCTTTGTAGAATTAAGTTTATAAGAAATGATGGACACAGGAATTGATTGATGTAAAATATTTAGCAGTAATAGCATTTACCTTGAAAAATAGTTAATTCATATGTTTTAAATTTGTAATTTAGCATTCAAGAAAAAGATGAGAAGTTGAAGACAGTGGAAGAATTACTTGAAACTGGACTTATTCAGGTGGCCACAAAAGAGGAGGAACTGAATGTAAAGCATTTTATAGATTTGTTTTTCTTATGGGGTAGTTAGTGAACGTGAAGGAGATTTACTATAATTTTAGATTTTCCCCATAGCTTTTGAAACTTCATATTAGTTATCCACATTTTATGAATATATCTTTTTTCATGAAATGTAACATTTTATTAGGAATACCAAAATGTGTAGTTGATTGTAGCATTCACTGTCTTAATGAAATAGATACTGTTTTTATGGTTTATATATGCTTCCTTTCTTCCACCCTTGCCCAAATTATAACCAAATGATAACTAGCAGACTTCCTAAGTTCATGAGGGTAGTATTGGAAGCCAGGGAAAGGAGAGTCTACAGTAGTGTTTTGTGATTATCATTAGCCTTAACTGACTTGACTCCTTCTTTCTGGAAGAAATGTTAAAAAAATGTATCTGAGTTTAGGGGGAGAAATGACTTGATAAGTGGTATACAACATGCTGTTAAAGTGGTGGAAACATAAGCAGAAATACTTGTGGGCATAAATGAATTAAAGATCCATTTGGCTATCTCTAGAAGTTAGAGAATTATAGACATGAGTGACAAGGAGATTTCTGGACCTTCTAGAGATGGAAAGAAGCAGCTAAAGAAAAATGAGAAGGTAGGGTATTTTGAAGATAGCTAATTTTTTAGAAAGTAAAAGTATGTTGTGCTTATGTGTCTTTGTAAAAGGCAATAAGAACAGAAAATTCATCTCTGACGAAAGAAGTTCAAGACTTAAAGGCTAAGCAAAATGATCAGGTAGTGTATTCAGTAGATCTTACAACTGTTCTCTTTTAAAACAATGTTCTCTTTTAAACAATGGACAAACCTGTTTTGTTCAAATAGAGCAAATCTGTTGTTAATTCCTCCCTTCACCAGTGTGGAATTGTCAGAGTTTTCATCTGAATGATTAGGGACTTAATTAACAGTACTAGAAGCTACATTTCATTGAATGCTGACTTGTACACCAGACACTGGGTAGAGTACTCTAGATAGGATGTCATTGTTGCTTACTATGGCAATAAAAGGTTTTGCGTATACAAGTATAATGCAAGACTCTAAGTAGCAGTAGAAGAAGCTCTCTGAAATTGGGCAGTTTCCTAGTTATTTGTTCTTTTCATGTGGTTAGAATTATTAATTGAATAATTATAACTTGTTATCTATTGATTTTTCTTAACTGTAAATACCCTTAAAGCTACTTACTTTCAGAGTGCTTTTCATTTTCATTATTATGACATTTAAAAAAAATCTAGAAAGAATTAATTCCTGGGTTTACTTTTCTCATTTGGATTTTGGTATAGTGGAAAATTTAAGGATAATATACTTTTCTGTTTCTGAATTCATTTATATTTTGAGCAGATTACTAAGTAGGATGCCCTCCTATTTCCAGGTTTCTTTTGCATCTCTAGTTGAAGAACTGAAGAAAGTGTAAGTAATGACCTTTTTAAACTGGTCTTTCTCTTTTGGTCCATTTTCTTAGTGCTCGTGAATCTTGTTTTATTGTGCAGTTGAGACAGTTGATGTATGTTAATAGTTTAACCTTCCACTCTAGAATTTTTTGCTGGTGGATTAAGAGAATTTAGCTGTGCTTCCTTAGGGTAGTGTGGCTGCTAAAACATCTATTTCTATAATCGATTCCATTTATTTTCTGAACTTATGGCATCAAATTATTAATTTTCTCTTTTTGCAGTAAGAACAGTAAGAACAGGTTATACTGGATAGAGAGATCATGTACCCTCTTGAGGTGTCTATGAGTTTGATGCCATTATTGTGTAGAAGTTCTGCCACTGCTTTCAGAACTCTGGAAGCCAGTATTGTTGAGAGGAACTTGATTGTCCCTAGTGTTCTTCAGGGTATTCTTAACATCCTCTGTGCACTTTCAGAGCATGTCACCTGCTTCTCTTTGTGTGCATAGGCTTTAGCCATCTGGTATATCCTGATTAATTCTCATTTAGAAAGACTTAAGTATTTTTTTTTTCCTTCTTATCTGCAAGATACATTGCTATCTTACTTAAAATGGGAAGAGTTGATTTGGATGGCACTATTCATGATTTGGTTCTGTTATGTCTTGGTGGATCTTGATATTTCTATTAAAGTTTAATACTGCATTTCTTCATCTAAGGATCCATGAAAAGGATGGAAAGATCAAGTCTGTGGAAGAGCTTCTGGAAGCAGAAGTTCTCAAAGTTGCTAATAAGGAGAAAACTATTCAGGTATTGAGAAAGAGAAAATTGTGTGTTTTGTATTTTTGTTTATCAACTTAGTGAATATCATTTAATTTCATGTGTTTGTCTGTACATTGCATTTTATGTCAATTTCTATGTTTCCATTGTCCAATCTTGTCTGTTTTGTCATTGTCAAGGATTTGAAACAGGAAATAGAGGCTCTAAAAGAAGAAATAGGAAATATCCAGCTTGAAAAGGCTCAACAGGTAAAAATCCCAGAGCCATAGCATGACAGATTTATTAGTGTATGTGTATTTATGAGCTATTTGGTTTTTTTCTTGTTACTCAGAAAAAAACTTTCAGTAGTGTGCTGTAAGTATTTTGGGTTATGTGCTTTTTATTTATTTTTTGCCTGATTTGAGAAAGTGTTCTTGATATCAATGTATTTTTTAACTCTTAAAGATTCTTTTCTAGAAGTTTTGTGTATTAATGTTTCATTTTAGTTTGCCAACTTAAATACAAAACAGTTTGGTAAATCTTTTTAACCTTTTTGTTTTTTTTTAAATTGCATGGATCAAAATGTTTTGTTATAGAATATTGTTCAACCTTTGCCTGTAGAACCAAGTAAAACTTCATTGGGGGATTTCAGAGGTAGCTGGGATTACTGGACATATAGGGTGTGGGTGAATTTAATCTGATAAAGCTTCATTGAAAAAATGGTGAGATGGTGTGGACAAGATGATTCATCCAACAATTATTCAACGATATTTCCTGAGTTCCTCCTACTTGTGAAAACACTATGTTAGTGATTGAAGATAATGTGTTGAACAAAACAGGGTATGATGAAAATATCACAGTTCTCTAATATAGATTGAGAGATTAGGAAAGTCTCTTGAGGAACTGACATCTAAGCCAAAATCTGAAAGGACAGTGAAGAGAGTGAGGGATAAAATGTAGTATTGAACTACTGTGTATGATGAGAAAAGCAGGACAAAGTAGAGTACTGTTGAGTAGTTGTCCTTAAAGAGCTCTGATACGGTAGGGAGGTATATGTACAGTTAATACTCTATAATTTTCACAACTTGAGAATTAACACATTATTCAGACTTACTGTTCATATTTTTATTTTGTTACTCTTACTGTCATTGGAAACCAGAGAAGGCAAAATCAAAACACGTCTCATTTTGGCATGAATAATTCAGCTAGGATTTTTTTTTTTTAATGTTTATTTATTGTGAGAGAGAGAAAAGTGTGCGCGTGTGCGCATCTATGAGTGGGGGAAGGGCAGAGGGGGTGGAGGAGAAAGAATCCCAAGTAGGCTCTGTGCTGACAGTGCAGAGGCAGGGATTGATTGCACAAACCGGGAGATCATGACCTGAGCCAAAATCAAGAGTTGGATGCTTAATGGACTGAGCCACCCAGCTGTCCCTCAGCTAGGATCTTTGTAATTTAAAGTGTACACCTTTTAAAGCTTATCATAAGGCTTAAGGTAAATTGAAAGGATTATAAACTGCTTTTTTTCTGAAAGGTTTTTTCTTTGTATTTCAGTTGTCTATCACCTCTCAAATTCAGGAGCTTCAGAACTTGTAAGTACCATTTCTTTCATTTTCCTTTAATATCTCTTTTCCACAAGTTAAATACAAGTATATGCAAGTCAAATACAAATCAAATGCAATTATAATGAAAATCATAACTTCTTTTTAATTTCAAGTAATATTTTTAGGAATATGAAGTAATATCTCAAAAAGCTCTCATGGTCTTAAGTTTTCCATTGGGGTTTAACTTACAGACTTTATGATGGGAATGGGGATCGTGTGGAAAGTCTTATTTTTCATAATTTATAATCCGAATATGACCTCAAAGTGAGATGTTGCTTTTTGCCTATTTTAATAGCCACTGTGAAACTGGCTATATAATTCATAGCCAGACCAGTGATGATAAGCTGTCTAAATTCACTGGTATTGGCCTAAACAGAATGATACAGGATGAGAGTAGGGCTACTCTAATTTATTCAAGATCTGGATCTGCAGTGATAGATGGAATTTCTTTCTTTAATTGTCCTATACTTCTTGACTTATTATCTGCAAAATCACGTTGGCCTGTATACTTAAAATATTTATTTTTTAGTTTATTTTGTATCAGCCTGGGCTGTAAATACAACCTAAAATCTTTTACAGTCTCCACTTTTGTTTGTATAGTCCTATAACATTTTCACTGATGCTTCTTATTAACTTATTGTCAGATTAAAAGGAAAGGAGGAACAGATGAATACCATGAAGATTGTTTTAGAAGAGAAGGAGAAAGACATAGCCAATAGAGCGAAATGGTTGCAGGTGAGAAGTCAAAAACAAAAATAAACACTTTTTTTTATACCTGAATGTCAATTCAGTTCATACCAATTCTTTTTCAGGATCTTCAAGAAGAAAATGAATCTTTAAAAGCTCATGTTCAGGAGATAGCACAACATAACTTGAAAGAGGTATACTATAAACAGATGACTAGCATATTATATAAGAAATGAGAAATCTCTTTTTTACTGTACTAGAAAATAAATTGAGTTTCCTTGTCATAAAAATTGGTTTGTCATAATTTTGTTGATAGAATAAATTAAATTTTATCTTTGTTAGGTCTTTCTGCCTGATTTGTCAACCTAAGTTTAAAAGTATTACCTATCCTTACTTTTTCACTCATACTTCAGTATCTGTGTTTAGTTGTTATATTAATCTGTAATCCTTTAAGAGGTGGATATTAAAAATTGAGTTAAAGTTCATTCTGTCTGTTTTATAAACAGCCCAATTTTAACATTTAATTACATTTTTATTTTATTGGTGAGTGATTATGTATGTATGTGTAATGTGTGTGTGTGTGTGTGTGTGTGTGTATGTATTGGTAGTACCTGATCTTTTAATGTTAGAATTAAAAATGTGAATCTGTTTCTTAGGCATGTTCTGCATCACGATTTGAAGAACTTGAGACGGTGTAAGTATAATTTTAGCCAGCATTTTACAAGAGGAACTTCTCATAATTTTCCAGAAAGCACTTATTCAAGTGCTTTCTGGAAAAAAATTCATATTGAGTTTCTTTTAAGTCATTTTTTGTTAAATTAGGAATTATGGCCCAGAGGCAAAAAAAAAAAAGGGGGGGGGGGCAGTCTCTGTTTGGCATAATAAAAAAGAGGCCTTTTAAGTGCTTTCAGATACCTGGAGACTTTATTCTTTCCAAGCCCTTCAAATCCATTTTCTGATACCTTCTTTCTGCTAATATAGGCTGGTTTTATTTAAAGTCTTTTTTTTTTTAAACAAAGTATGCAATTATTCTAAAGACAGGTTAAATTTATTTCAAATTGAAATCATTGTATTTGAAAGTATAACAGCTCTGAATCAACCAGAAGATAATCTTAGTTACAGCCTTGATGAAGATGATTGAATCTTTCTAGAAAAGTAACTTGCTTATTGAAGAGAATAGTATCTGTTGTCCTATCAGTTATGCTGTGCTGAATACTAAAAATATTAAATCTGATCACCAGTCTTTATAGATGTTTATACTAGAAAATTTTTACCTTAAAAAGTCTTCTTTTAAGCTAAATCAGTCTACAGTGGTAAGAAAGATATCTGGACTTCATCTTTTTGGCACACTATAAAATTAACAGATTTTGCTTTGATGTGATGCTGTCAGTCTTTATTGATATTTAAGAAGAGGCCCTTTGAAAATGTGTCTTTAAAAGTAAGGTATTGAGGATATTAGGTCATTGTCTTTTTGAAGACAAAGGAGATGTCTCCTCTTGACACTAAAATTTTTTTTTTTATTTAAAAAAATTTTTTTTAGCGTTTATTTATTTTTGAGACAGAGAGAGACAGACATGAACAGGGGAGGGGCAGAGAGAGAGGGAGACACAGAATCTGAAACAGGCTCCAGGCTCTGAGCTGTCGGCACAGAGCCCGACGCGGGGCTCGAACTCACGGACCGTGAGATCATGACCTGAGCTGAAGTCGGACACTCAACCAACGGAGCCACCCAGGCGCCCCGACACTAAAATTCTTATATGTGTAACATAATTGTTTATCTTGGAGGCCTTGTGTAACTGTTAAGGTGCTTTTGTTCATTTGCTAATAGAAAGCTTGGAGACACATTTGGGGTCCATTTGTAATAGGTATTTAGGTCATTAAAGAATGTGTTTTTAGATTTATTGCTACATCATATTTTTCTTTTTTTAATTAATAGAATTTGGTTGGGGGGGAGCAATTTTAGGTTTACAGAAAAAACTGAAAGTACAGAGTTCCTGTATACCCCCTACCCCCACTCAATTTCTGTTACTTATTCTCGCAGTAGTGTGGTATGTTTGTTAGAATTGGTAAACCAGTGTTGACATACTGTTATTAACTAAAGTCTGTAGTTTCCCTTAGGGTGTTGTACATTCTGTGGGTTCTGAGGAATGTATAATGACATGTATCTATCATTACAGTATCATACAAAATAGTTTCACTTTCCTAAAAATCTCCTGGCTCTACCTGTTCATCCCTTCCTTCCTCTAACCTCCATCCCCAATATTTGGCTACCACTGATCTCCATAATTACCGTCTCCATAATTTTGCCTTTTCCAGAATGTCATATAGTTGGAATCATACAGAATGTAGCCTTTCAGAATAGCTTCTTTCACTCAGCAGTATGTATTTAAGTTTTGCTGGGGTTCCCCCCCCCCGGCCCCCTGACTTTTAATCCTGTTCTTCATGTGTGCTCTTTTGTCATTTTTCATGTAGACTTATAAATATCTTGAAACTATTTTTACTTTCTACATTACGGTGGGACAAAAATAACGTTCATTTCAACAAATAATTGAGAGTCTGTTACAGGCCCTCTGGCACTGGGAATACTGAAATGGCCAAGATGGGTTCCTGCCCTGAGGAAATAGATAAACAGACCATTTTAATAGCATTAAGTGCTACTCTAGAGGTCTGTTGAATAGGGTGACAAGGGCAATTGGGATTCACTTGAGCTAGATAGAGTAAGATTTATGCCTATGCTGGCTAAGGGAGAACCAGATTAAATTATACGTAGCATCTCTTCACAAAGGCTTGGGCATATTGTAAATTCCCAGGTCAACTAATTATGGCTTTATGTTTTTTATTTTAGATTTTTCTCCTAGATAAAGCCATACTTAAGAAATGTTAACTATGAAATAAAGTGTAGCAGTTTTATGATGTACTTTGAGTTGAGCGATTCTGGGAATAATATCTTTTAAAACAAATTTATAAGTTGGTATAATACGGGGTGAAAGAGCTGTTAGGCATTGTTTCTGCTATCATTTTTTTTTTATAGATGATATAGAAGTCTGTCCTTTTTTATGTGTATAACTGAATCAGATCTTTGTAAAAATTCTAGGTTGAAAGAAAAGGAAAATGAAATGAAGAGAATAGAAACTGTACTAAGAGAGAGAGAGAGTGATCTTTCTAGCAGAACAAAGCTGTTACAGGTGAATATATTTAATTAAAATTAATTATTGTGTGATTTGTCTTTGCATGTTTTTTTTTTTTTCTTTTTTTTTTTTTTTTTTTTTTTTTTTTCAACATATATTTATTTTTGGGACAGAGAGAGACAGAGCATGAACGGGGGAGGGGCAGAGAGAGAGGGAGACACAGAATCGGAAACAGGCTCCAGGCTCTGAGCCATCAGCCCAGAGCCCGACGCGGGGCTCGAACTCACGGACCGCGAGATCGTGACCTGGCTGAAGTCGGACGCTTAACCGACTGCGCCACCCAGGCGCCCCTGTCTTTGCATGTTTTAAACAATTTTAACTACACAAAAAATAGGATAGAGACTCTTTCCTCCCAGGCAGATACTGGGTCTCATTCCTAAGAAAACTATCAATTATTTGTATATCTTTTGAGAAAGTGCCCATGCATAAAATATGTGTGTAGGTGTGTACTTGTTTTTTTTTTTTTTTAATTTTCTTTTTTTTTTTTTATTTAATTTTTTAACCTTTATTTTTGAGACAGAGGGAGACAGAGCATGAATGGGGGAGGGTCAGAGAGAGGGAGACAGAATCTGAAACAGGCTCCAGGCTCTGAGCTGTCAGCACAGAGCCCGACGCGGGGCTTGAACTCACGGACTGCGAGATCACGACCTGAGCCGAAGTCGGATGCTTAACCGACTGAGCCACCCAGGCGCCCCTGTACTTGTTTTTTAAACACACTGTTTAACCATGCACACATTTGTATTTGGCTTTTCTCCCTCAATTATTAATGTTTTTGAAATCTTTCCACATAAGTACGTTTCTGTCTTCAACTTTCTTTTAAATGTTTATTTTTGAGAGAGAGAGAGAGAACGAGTTGGGGAGGGGGAGAGAGAGGAGGGTACAGAGGATACAAAGCTTTCTCCATGCTGCCTGCAGAGAGCCCAGAGTGGGGCTGGAACTCGCCAACTGTGAGGTCATAACCTGAGTGGAATTTGGCCGCTTAACCGACTGAGCCACCCAGGTGCCCCTCTGGCTTCAACTTTTAATGGCTTCATGGTGTTCTCTTGTATCATCTGTCCTCATTTATATAACCAGTCCTGATTTACAGATGCCTGGATTATTTAGAGTTGTGTTTCCTGTTACAACAGTGAATATCCTTAAACACACATTTTTAATACTTCTGCCTGTATTTAAAATTCCAGGAAGTGAATTTTGGGGTCAAAGGTTTACGCGGTTTCTTTTTTCTTTTTGAAAGAGGTAGTTAAAATTGAAAACCCGTATCTCTTCATCTTGTAGCTAATATTGAACATACTTACAGAACATTGATTTGAAATGATAGCAAATTGCAGATGGCTGCATTGTCCCAACTGCTCTTGCTCACATTTCATGCTCCAAGTGTTGGTTCGGTTAAATTCTCTCTCTCCCAAGTGGATTCATTTTTAATTTTGTTAGATAATGCTAAGTCGCCCTCCAAAAGTGGTTTTTACAAGTTTACACCAATAGAGGGCCATTTCCTTTTCATCGTCTCTCAACATTGACAGAGATGAAAACATTTGATACTCTGCTTGAAAGATAGTGGGATTATTTTAATTTGTATTTGATTGTGAGAGAGGGGGTAAGTACTCTTCATTTGTCTATTAATTGGCCTTCAGTTTTTCTTACATTTTTCCTCTAGATTGACTTTTTCTTATTAATTTATAACATTTTTTTATATAATAAGGGAAATTATTAGCCTTTTGTCATATGAGAAGTGATTTGTTTTTTTAAGTTTTTCTTTTTATTTAATAGTTATTTCTCCTCCTTTTTGAATTTTAAAACTTATATGTGCTCAAATATAAGTAATTTCCTGAGTGTTAAGTCTTGGAATGAAAATATTTTCATGTGTTTCGATATGTTTATAATTTACTTTTTTGTTTGATGTCTTATGTATATGTAATTTATTTAAGTTATGAGAATAACATTTCAACCTTGGAAAAAATGCTAGCCACATTATTAAATAATCCATTATTATTTTACTGCAGTGGTTCTGCCCCCCAGGGGACATTTAGCAATATCTAGAGACTTTTTGGTTGTCACAGCGGCGGAGAGCTGCTACTGCATATAGTGAATGGAGGCCATGGATACTGCTAAACCTCCTACAGTGTACAGGACAGTCCTATCAGCAGAGAAATAGCCAGCCCAAAATGTTACTAGAACTTGCCCTACTGATCTGAAATGTCACCCCATACTAAATTCTTATAGGTATTTAGATCTGTTTCTGGATCCTGTTTTCTTCCAGTGAGACTGCCCACTCCCAGATTGGTACTGAATAATTTAATTATTCTAATCTTATACTGTGTTTTAATATAGGGCTTATTACTTTTAATATTCTCACTTGAAAAAAATTACTATTTTAGAATTTTCCTGGCTTGTATGGTATGTTTCAAAAGTTTATATGGAAAATAAAATCTCTGCACAGGTATTCATGTTAAATTTTTTTTTTTAAATAGGAAGTACAGGATGAAAACAAATTGTACAAATCTGAAATCGAGCAGCTTAAGCAACAGAACTACCAACAGGTAGGTACTGTTAGGTGGCTTGCCTTTCATTTATGTGGTGAAAAGTTACATAATTCAGACTGTCTATAAGTATTCTTACCATTATGCCTTTTTATTGAAAATAAAGTATGTTGGTTTATTTATCAAATTTCTTTTAAAAATTTTGCTATGTCACATCCAAAGTAATATATAATTTATAAAGCATACACAAATAATGTTACTATCTATATTCCAGCTCTGTTATATATGTGTGTGTGTATGTTTTCAGATCCTCCAGAATGCTTTTCTTAGCAAGTCCATTAAAATCCTATCATAGTTAAATGTAGGTGTATACCATTTTCCCTTTCCCTTCAGTAAAAATATGAGTAATTGGAGAGAAACTAGAAAATGTGTAATATTATCAGTAATAGTTTACCACTATTTAAAATACTTTTTCAAGGCGTAATTCTTCTTGGTAAAAATGAAATGGAAATACGTTTTTTATAAAGATGTTACCAATATATCCTTTCAATTATTTTCTGAATGTATATAAACTAGAAAGTATTATGAAGGGCAAAAGAATTTGTCCCTCTCAGCAAGGAGATTATAGTATAGTAGTTTAGTATGAAAGGTTATAATCTTCAAGGTATATAAATACTGTATGTTGTGTACTTTTGCACGTTACGTAAAATTAACTTTCTGTTACATGCAAGTTAACTTTTCTTAGTTTTTCTTTTAACTTCACTTATGTTATTTGGATTTTTGGAAGCTTAATATAGTCAATATGAATTATATAGTAGGAAAATTTAATGTGTTAACTCAGTGCTTTGCACATGCTAGGAAGTTGATAAATACTTGTTAAGTGAAGAATTTAAGTATGTAGTGACAATGATTTGATTTAGTACTCAGTACATTTTTAAAATGTATACATAGTTTTATTAAAATTACTTGGTGACAGGCATACAGAATATATAGTATTTTTACCTTTGTTGTCTTAATTTATATCTGAGAAGAGTTTAATTTTTTGTGGTCTTCTAGAAAGCTTTACTTTGAAATAATATTTAACTCTTTTAACAGGCCTCATCTTTTCCTCCACATGAAGAACTATTAAAAGTGTAAGTAATAATTTTGATTCACAGTTGGGGAAGTGGTAATTGTTTTTATGTGCTAAACAGTTCTCAGATAAGCAATTTAACTATAAATGGCACCTAATTTTTCTAATTCTATTTAGATTTCTTGCACCTGCAGGTCACTAGAGTTTAGCTGTCCCCTTGGCTGAACTGATGTACCTTTTTATGGTGTTTAGAGTTTAGTTGAGGGAGATTTTGAGGTTTTTAGGCATTCAGAAAACATCTGAATAAAGTTAAATTGTATTTTCAAGGCTTTACTTATTTACCTTACATTATCTCAGTTATCTTCTGATATCATTGTGGAATTGGATGATGCATATTTAAGTTTCTGCTTCCGCATTTTATTTAAAAAATTTTTTTAAATGTTTATTTTTGAGGGGGGGTGGGGGACAGAGGATCCGAAGTGGGCTTCATGCTGACAGCAGAGAGCCCAGTGTGGGGCTTGAACTCACAAACTGTGAGGTCATGATCTGAGCAGAAGTTGGACCCTTAACCGACTGAATCACCCAGGCACCCCACTGCTTCTGCATTTTAAAAAAAAATTTCATCATCTTTATGGTTGCTATCTTTTAAGGGGACTTTTTATGCTGAAGCACTTCTCTTTCATTGTTGGCTGGTATTTTTCTCTCAGAGGGTACATTTAAGGTTATTTTGGCTAACTTGGTATGTTTGCATGCTAGATGTTGACCACATTAAGTGTTGTTCCATCTTGAATCATTTACAGGGTTGTTGGCTTACTGGTTTAGAATTATTTACTGGTGAATTAAGTCTGGAGTTTGACTATTTATAGCAAAGCCAGCAAACTTTTTCTGTAAATGGCGTGTAGTGAATATTTTAGTCTTTGTGGGCCACAGAGTTCTGCTTCGTATTTTTTTTTTTTTTTTTTTATTCTTTAAAAACGTAAAATCAGCTCTTGGCTAGAGGGCCAAAGAAAGTCTGTGGTTTGGGCCCAGAGCCCTAATTTGCCAACCCCTTGTATAGAGCCTTATTCTTAAGGAAGAGCTATTTGTAATTTGACTTTATATCCAAGCTGCTCTCAACTGTAACAGAATTGAATTGGGAATCTTTGCCATTGCTTTCTGCATTTCTGGGAATTAACTAATGCATTAGAACTAGAAAAACCTGAATCCTGATAATGTTATGAAAATGATGACACTTACCTTACATTAATATCACACTTTTGTTGTGGGTTAGCCATTTAAAGAAAGTCATAACTGATTTCATTACCTTTTGGAAAAAATATTTAAGGGAATGCTTGTACATCAGTTTTCACTCTTCTGAAAATAGCCATTTCTCTGCCATAGATAAAAATAGAAACAACTTTAACTGCAGCAGTTCATATATTCATAAACTATTTCTTCAGGGGATGATTTCTCTTTAGCACAAATATCAGCATGTCATATTGTAAAAGTCATTTTTGAAAATAAGAATGCATCAGGAATAGGTTTTCCATGGTGACAATTAATAGTTAAGTTTAAAAGAGTTTACCTGTTAATACATTCTGCAAAGCATTGTCTGCTTGCTGTTTTTGTTTTGTAGTAGTAAGTACCATGTTCACTGCCTAAAATGTTGCTATGTGTATTCATGTTTTGGTTTAGAATTTCAGAAAGAGAGCAAGAAATAACTGGTCTTCAGAATGAGTTAGATTCTTTGAAGGAGGCTGTTGAACACCAGAGGAAGAAAAACAATGTAAGCAAATCTTGTCAGAATAAAACTTTCCTTTTTATTATTTCACTGAAATACCATGATTCAGAATTTTTTAAATTTACTTTTAATGTAGATTTTTTTCTTAATCTTTGTGCTGTTTTGTGTGTACCTTATTTGGGAGGTATTATTAATATTTTATTAGAGAACATATTTTAATAAATAAATGAAATGACTAATTTGTATATTTCTGATTATAATTTTAAGTATTGAAACTATATTACAGCTTCAGACTTTAATTTTTTTATTAAAATTCAATTGACTTTTGGTTGAACTTTTATTTGAAAAAATTCTTTCGTCTCAATATTTTAAAATCCATTGTATTTTTTTAAAAATTTGACTAAGCTAGCCTTTTTGTAAACTGAAAGTAAGCCAGTATTGAAACTCAATATTTTCAGTAATTATGTCTTTCGGAGCCTTCTGGAACCTCCCTTTTTTTAACTGAGAGGTGGTTCAAATTTTGGTAACGAAGCATGTTAGAGGCCTCAGAACCTGAATACATTTACAGTATAGTGGAAGAGGATAGTGCCCTAAGAAATACAAATCTTAATACTTTTACTGAATAGACAGTGATTTAGGTGATTCTTAAAAAATTCTGACCAGAAGGTGATACTTGTAAGTAGAATCCAACCATTTCTTGCTAGAGAAGGAATTTTTGCACACAAAAGTATGCTTGCTAAGACTTGAGCAAGGTTAAAAATGTTCCTGAAATCTCTAAGGGGATATTGATGGGAAATTGATATGTGTTTTCCAATGGAAGTTTAATTTTTCAAAGTCTGCATTAATTTGTTAATTTAACATTAGTTGACATGTACTTGCACCCCAGAGTTTGTCAAAATTAGGTATGTGAATTGCCCTTTGTGTGTCTGTGTAACATTACTAACAGCATTGCTTGGCCACAAAACCAATATATTTGAATTTGCCAATATATTGTTAACATCTTAACTGTGTTTTATCGTCCGGATTCTGAGGCAGGGAGGATGTAGTAATACCAGTGTAACGCAGCAGCATCGCTGCAGGCATGGAAGTGTGTGAGAAGTGCCCGGACACTGGAGGCCAGCAGATTGCGGCGTCAGTCCATTCCCGCTCAGCCACTTCACTGGCTGTGTGCACTTGGCCAAATTTCTGAAATGACCCCAGCTGTGGTTTCCCCATCTATAAAATGTTATGAGGATTAATGAGAATTTACATGAAGCACCAAGTTCAGTGTTGGGCACATAAGTAAGCATTCAGTAAATGGTGATTATTGGCTTTTTGTTTTTAATGTTTAGATTTCTCAATCTGAAGAAAGACTGAAATATAGCAGATTGTACGTACTTCTATTTGCGAATGAAATGCTGTTAAAATAGATCTTTCAGAGCTCAGTTTCCAATGACTTCTGTTTCTCTTCCAAGAGAATGTGGTTTTATAGCTTTCTAGCCTCCCCATTTTAAGCCTCGATCAGGTAGCTCATACACTCATGTCAGGTTGCTTTGTGGCATACACGTGTGCAAGTGCAGTGACTATGTTATTCTTAGGTAGACTCAACATGCGTTAATTTGATAAAACCTATTTAGAGGGGAAAGTTATGCCACAGTGGAAAGTCCGAGTGATAATGGGCCTCGTTTAAAAGCCACAATGTAAAGCTTTTTGCAATACTTGTGTATTTTCTGTCCTTAATCCCCTAATATTTGATGTACCTGAAATCATTTTTATCTTGGTTTGTGTGTTTACTTTTGAATGCTTTCTTCTTTGTCACACATGCATAGTAATTACTCTACAGCTGGCATATTTGGTGTGTATACTAAAACATGGGAAGTGGGCATCTTTATTTTCTCATTCAGACTTCTAAACATTGCTTTTTATTTTTTTGCTAATATACATATTTCCCATTGAAATAATTTTGCAGTAACCAGCATTTAAATGCAGTGCAAAATACTGATGAAGTAAAAAGCAAAAATCTTTCAATAATGGATAAACTGAAATCATTCTTTCTAAAAATGATTAGGACCTTCGGGAGAAAAACTGGGAAGCAATGGAAGCATTGGCATCAACTGAAAAAATGCTGCAGGACAAAGTGAACAAGACTTCCAAGGTTGTAATGCTAACTCCTAGAAACAATCCACTGAACAGAGAAAATCTGCAGCTTGTCTTAAAATCAGACTAAAGCATTTAATTTTACTGCAATTTAAATATAAAATCTCCTTATCATCCACATTATCATCTCTGTCATCTCTGCTTTTTTTCATCTACTCTTCAAAGCTTTAATTTTGGGCATGCGGTTTGTTGTGATTACCTGATTGTTTGAGCTTTGGTGATTACTGCTTTAAGCTGTAGAGTCTCAGGAGACCTATGCTACCCATGTAAGCCCTTGTCACTGTATGTCTCGGGGGATGGTTAAGAGCCTCGGAAAAAACCCTGACCCCCTCAAAATCTAACTGAATTAAACACATTTGAATACATAGATGTACATGAAATCTGCTGGGTTCTTTGGGGCACACCAAGAGGACTCACACAGGGTAGAAAATGATCAAAGTGTTAAGTACAGGGAAGCGATCAATTCTGGCTGGGTTGTTCCTTAGAGGAGATGAAATTAAAATTAAACTTATGGTTTTGAAGTGGCTGGACAGTAATGAGGCATGTGTTATGTATAGTGTGGAATATTAATAGAAGGGATTATTCTCCTGACTGGAGTATGTAAAGTACTCCTGAAACATACAGCTCCCTCTGTCTTCACAATGGTAAAGGATATTCTTCTTGAGTTTAAGTTGTTGGATGGTTTAGAAGATTCTAATGAAATGTAATCGAGAAGAGTTGTTTTTAATGATTGAGACAAATGTGCCAGTTTAGTCAGGCATTTTGAAAATTCCTACCAAGAATAAATGTGGAACAGGAGTATTGAATTTTGTACATGGGCTAATAAAGTTAATTATGTGATTCAGCTCATCATTCTGGAAGTATTTTGTGGACTGAGGGAATCTTTTATTTTTCCTGTAGTGTAATAGATTTGTATTTCTATACCTACTCACCTGGGCTTAATTTTCACTAAAACCTAACTTTGAGATAGCTGGCAGACACTGGGACTAGAGAAATCTAGGCCAGGGAAAAGAATGATCTAGGCCAGGTGGGACTTTTTTTTTTTTTTTTTTTTTTTTTGAGCGTAGCTGCAGTCAGTTCCATTAGCAGTGGGGGCGGGTGGGGGGGGGGGTTGGCTTCTCTTTACTTTCTTTTTCACTGTTAACACCTGCCTTTTAGCTTCTATTTTGTTAATGAGACTGGGTTTCTGGGAAGTGCTAATTACTTATTATGCCATTCCTGCAAGAAATTATGGGCCACTATCATAGGCATTCTTGTATATTGTTTACAAAGGAGAACTAGAATTTATCCATGTTTCATCCTGTGATTGGTGAGGAGTATAAAACTTTACTCTTGTTCCAAACTTATCACCAAGTGCATGACTACAGAGAATAGAAATTGCAGTCTTCCTCTATTTTAATGGAATTTAGACTGTTTTTCAGGTAGCCTAGGTGTAAAGTGATGTTGATTGACTCAGAACCACAAGTTAGGTTGGAGGAGAAAGAAGTATGTACAAGAATTCCTTTAGTGTTTTAGATGATACAAATAAGTAATAATCTTACCTAAAATGTAGGAGAGGATGGTATACTACTTTTTCAGGTTTATCTTTAAATTAGTAAGTATTCTTGAGGAGCTACTATCAATGATAAGTTCACATGAAAGATACTTCGTATATATTACATTTAGATAAAGATAGCGATTTTCAACATAAGATCTTTTCTAGGCATTAAAGTAGAATGGAGATTGCTATCCACAACCAAACTACTGTATCAAATGAAAACTTTTTAGCAAAATTGGTACAAATCAAAAGTAACTTCTCATTTTTTTTGCCTCTTGTTATAAGTTTGACACTTGTTTCTTTTACTTAGATTCTTTTTACCTTGGAAAGCTTTCTAAAAAGTGCCTCTTTTCCTATTTTTCTTCGGTGATCGTTCTACTACTTCTGTGGTCAGATGATAAAAATGACCTCTTAATTGTGAATTAATTCTGAATCAGCGGTTACTTTTCTTTGAATGTATCTTATGCAGTTAGATGGGTGTATTTCTGAAAAATAGTGAACTTTATCGAATCATTGAAAATACTCCATTAAAACATCTAGTAAAGCCCTGCCACTAATCTTGACTAAAGTTTTTTTTGTGTCTGCAGAGAATATGATTAATCTCTAGTTTTTATTGTGTAATTTTAGATTTTCATGTTAGATTTTCTAAATTGGTGCGTATGCCTCTTAAATCAGTACTGGATTTCAAAGGTTGCATTTAGATGATGTTGGAAAGATAGGGAGGGTTGAGATGTTGTTAGCTTGCTTGCCTTCTTGTCACCTCAGCTTCATAAATGTTTTTTCTTGGCTTGGTTTAGGTGTGCATTTTTATAGATGTCATTTTTTAAAAAATCTGGTAGAGGTAGTTTGATTATTAGAGTTTTATTTTGCTTGTGATCAAGTTGTTACCCTAATTTTGACAAACCATGGTTTTGAGTTAATAATTGATACCCATTGTACTTGGTTTTAAAATCACCAAATTTAGACATGCATTTATAATACCTTTAAATTTACAGCTGACAGAGTCCCTACAAGTGTCAGAATTAGTTTTCTTGATGCTTGGTATTAGTGAATTAATTGCCATGAGTTTTTCCTCTTTCCTCTTTTTCCCATATGTACCACCCATCAAATTTTGACAGCCTTTTTTTTCTTTGTTTAGCATAAGTAACTTCACTTGACCTTGAAGCTGGAAATGTGAGATTTGCCATTTTAATCCCATCATTATAGTCCATCAGTAGTGCATTTTTTTGTAGAGAGATTTGCTAGACCATAAGCCTCAGTGTTGCTCAAATGCATATTTTTTGCACATAGCTTAAATTTTAGCTATAGGAAGTGGTTTTTTTTGTTTGTTTGTTTTTTATAACATGTAGTTTAAAGTTTTAGCTATAGGAAGTGTATTTTTTGTTTTCTTATTTTTGTTTCTATTTTTTGAATTGAGGGGCAAATCACTTGATTTCTAATGGCAAGGGAATTATCAGATATTGCCTTGGCTTGATTAATATAAGACATGGTTATTTAGGATGCTTTAGAGATTTTGCAGATTTTTTCTTACAGAAGCATTTTAATATTTTAAAAAGAGAAATTTTAACTTTTACCAGTATTAAGATGAATTTTTAAAATACTGTGACTTTTTTCTCCCTTAGAACTTAAAAGACTGTAACTTTTTTTTTTTTTTAATTCTATAATCTTGTAAGTTTGATTTGGTTCATCTTCTGCTTTAGGAAAGACAACAACATGTGGAAGCTGTTGAATTAGAAGCTAAAGAAGTTCTCAAAAAATTATTTCCAAAGGTGTCTGTTCCTCCTAATTTGGTAAGATTGATTTTTATTTCTTTGCACATGTCATCTTTATCATTATTCAAGGAAGTTGTAATGAGCATTCTGCACTTGGTTCACAAGTACATCTATTCCTTAATCTTTTCCATTTTTAACTTAGGGTGCTTTTGAGTAGGTAAGATAAATAACTTGGTTCAAAACTCATTTCTCTTTATACAACTGATACTTTTGTTGTATGCTACAAAATTTACGTAATATATTATTTAGAGGATCATAAACATATTTGGGAAAGAAAAATTTCTTAATGTTTACTAAATCAGTAATGTTTTTAATGGCTTTATTCAAAATAGAGCTTAATTTTAAATGATTGCTTCTTAGTTTTAGGAGCACTTTATTTTATAATTAAATGTGTTTAATACTTTGAGGCTTTTTTTTCTTTTCAAAACTTAACATCTGTTAACTTCTTTAAGCAAAAGGCTTGAAGGTAGTACAGAACAGCTTGCTTTACTTGAGGTTAAATGAGAAAAGTTGCTTTGATTCACAGAATTATTACAGTGAATATCTGAGGCAGAGAAAGTGAGTGTGCACGTAGTTTTGTAAAATGGTGTTGTAGGTCTTTTTTTAAAAATTTTAATGGAAAATTGTATACACACTCAAAAGTAGAATAGCATAATGAGCCTGATGTACCCCCTTCCATACATCAATAC
Organism: Prionailurus bengalensis; assembly: GCF_016509475.1. NCBI lineage: Eukaryota > Metazoa > Chordata > Mammalia > Carnivora > Felidae > Prionailurus > Prionailurus bengalensis. The sequence goes on from NC_057355.1 coordinate 103,608,191, forward strand.
ACAGTCTTGTTTTACCTCCTTTCCTGTACTTTCTAGATTACTTTGAAAGAAATCAAACATCAGAGCATTTCATCAATAGCTATTTTAGTATATATTTCTAAAAGATAAGGATTCCTTTAAAAAAATTACATGAAAAAAATCTAATTTCATACATTTTGTCAATACATTTCTCCATTTGTTATATAAATTTTTAATTTTAATGAAATAACCACTTACTTTAATTTTTTTTTTTTTTAATGTTTATTTATTGTTGAGAGAGAGAGACAGACCAAGCATGAGCTGAGGAGGGACAGAGAGAGAGGGAGACACAGAACCGAAGCAGGCTTCAGACTCTGAGCTGTCAGCACAGAGCCCACCGCAGGGCTTAAACTCACGAACTATGAGATCATGACCTGAGCTGAAGTCGGACACTAAACCAACTGAGCCACCCAGGCGCCCCACCACTTACTTTAGTTTGTTTTAATCAGGACCTTAAGTAAGGTCAATATGTAATTGGTTTAAGATGTCTCTTAGATTTTTTTTTTTTTTTTTTAATTCCATGGATCCCCTCCTAAATGTCAGCAACACCCCTTCTCTCTCTCTCTGTCTTTTTTTAAACCTAATGGTTTCATATGAAGTTTCCTAGTTTGGATTTAGCTGACTCCACCCTTGTAGTGTCAGTGTGTTCTCTGTCCTTTGTACATCTCATAAATTGCTGGTCCATAGAGGCCTGATTAGATTCAGATTCAATACTTTGGACGTAGGATGGAGTAGGGCAGTATTTCATGGGCAGTGTTGTGCACTTCTGTCATGAGGTCTATAAATGTCTGCTTGTCTTTCTTTGGCCCATTGGAACTTATTTAGGCTGGCTATCCAATCCTTTTGACATAGCAGTGCTATGTCAACATTTTCTACCTCAAACTTGGAATCAACTGTTTCTCCAAGGAACTCTTGGCTCTTTCTGTGGGCACTAGGTGTGGTATAAATAAACTTAACGGCCTGTTCTATGTGTAGTTTGAGTTTAGCTCTTGTTCTCAGATTATATCTACATACAGTCTAAGTTGAACTTGTAAGAGAAGCAACAATTCTTTTGTTTCCTTTGTAACTGTTGAGGATACATTCAGGTTTGATCAGTTTAGTAGATCTCTACCACTGTGGGTTTAACTGATGAGGTAGCTTGCACTGGATAGGCAAATGGACACATTGTCAGTTCTAGTGCTGGTCTTAACTTTGAACCTAGAAGAAGGGGGTGTTATTCATCTATTTTATATTTTTTCTTTTGTGGCCATAATGTGTTTTTAATTCTTTATTCCCACTTTAATTTTATTACTTAATGGAAATAACATTTGGGGATTGATTTCTTTGACAGTATTTTTATGAGCCAAGAGAGTTAATGATTTATAATATCTATTTTTTTAATTTAAATTTTTTTAATGTTTATTTTTGAGAGGTAGAGAAAGAGACAGAGTGTGAGCAGGGAAGGGGCAGAGAGAGAGAGAGAGAGAGACATAGAATCCGAAGCAGGCTCCAGGCTCTGAGTTGTCAGCACAGAGCCCGACGCGGGGCTTGATACCATAAACTGCGAGATGATGACCTAAGCCAAAGTTGGACACTTAACCGACTGAGCCACCCAGGCACCCCCTGTAATATCTATTCTTGAAAGGTTGTGTAAGATCACCAGCATTAAAAATCCTTTTTTATGTAACAGATTTATTCTTACCAACGGCATTACCCACCCTCAATAGCCAAATGTTTTTGACACTATAAATGTTTATAAATCGCCGTTAGACTTGGATGATGATATTTGGCTTTTGTTCATCCACTTGTTAAAAGTTGAATATTTCTGCATGTAGTCTATATTTGAGGAATATATTAACTATACCTCTTAGAGTGTAGTGTTTTAGGTTTTTAAAGGTATGAAGGATAGGATAATTTATTTAACTTAAGATAATAAAGCAGCTTTAAATTTAATCTTAAGCTAATATAGTCAGGTATAAAAGGACTTGTATACCTGAAGTATAATCCTTTTACTGTTTTCTTTTGCTTTTGTGCTAAGCAAATCCTTATAGGAGAGATCTAAACTATATAACCTAGAGGAATGTTTACAAACATTAAGCAACTAAATTAGCTTTTCAGCTGACTAACTTTTATTGAATCCTGGTATTTGAAGCTAAGTAATATTTTAATAGTACATTTATTCTTGGATCAAATTTATAACATGAGAGTGTTTTTCTTTTTTTTTAATAGAGACTCTTGACTAATTTATACTGTGGGGTATTGTATTGTGGGGGTGATCTCAGCATCCGGTTTTATTGTTTTTTTTTTTTAATTCTTATTTGATAGAGTATAGAGAATCCTGATTCAGCACATAAGTAATGCTTGATATTAGAGTAGTTACTAGAAAGTTCATGTGTGTTCTTTTTTCTTGGAGTAAATTAAACCAAGGACTTTAAATCAAATTTCCTCTTCTTCTTCTTTTTAGGTATTTGTTAACAAATACTCTTTACCAGAGTTTAAAATTTGGATAAGAAGCATTAAAAATGTAACACGATTTGTTCTAATATTTAAAATAATTACTAAAACCAAAATATATGCCTGGGTTTGCATCCATTTAACCTATTAGCACAAATAGAGTTTTTGTTATTTTTAAACAAGTAAATGTGTATTCTTATCACTTCTCATTATGATTTTAAAAACACTTCATAATACATATTTATTTTGAGGTATGTTCAGAATCTATGGAGCATCTTCATGGAGTTTGAAATCCTCTGAATTGAGTATTTTCCGTTGAACTTTCAGTTTGAGAACTCGGAATACTTAGTTTTTGAGAACTGGTTTATCTGAAAAAAGTTTTGAAAATTCTTTCTCTGTTTTAAAGATTGAATCTGTTTGTCCTGGCACTATTTAAGTGGTAGAGGCTGGAATTAAGTGAGCCTAGATCTCTAAGTCCTGAATTCAGTTGCCGATAACCTTGGTCAAAGTAAATAAGATTTGATTTTGATGGTAGTACCTAGGTATATTTTTAGTGTTTATTTTCAGATCTGGATTAGGTACAATTTACACAGCAGTTTATTTTTCTTCGAAATTTCCAGAGGTGGTTTCTTTCATTGTCCTCTAGTTTGGTTATTTAAATTTTTGTCCCTATTTCGTTTAGGTATTTTTGGAAATTGCTTATTTTGACTTTTCTTTTTTACAGAATTATCGTGAATGGCTGCATGGATTTGAAAAGAAGGCAAAAGAATGTGTGGCTGAAACTTCAAGTTCAGAGGAGGTTAAGGTTAGTTCAAGAAATGAAGTATCTCTGTTTTAACCGACATGGAAAAATGAAGTAAATCCGAATTTACCTTTATGAGCGTGGAACAATAAAGTATATATTATGAGTAGAATAATGACCTTTTGAGAAAGTGTTAAGAAAGTGATTTCATTTTGTGTAAATTTTGGTAGAAATGCCACAAGTCTTCATTGCATTTGGTACATATACAAAGCTAATGTTTGCTGTTTTTTTAACTCCGTATTGTAATCACTTCTAAAACTGTATATTTAACTATCTCTTACTCTGTTTTTAGTCTGTTTAAAAAGTAAAGATCAGTTGAGGTAGGTAGGTAGAAACTGACTGGTTTGCTAAAGTATCCCCAAATACATCATTAAGAGTGTTCAGAATCTAGATGTGTCTTTATCTTTGCTAATGTTTGGAAGATATTTTGTATCTCAAGTGGCATGAATAAAATCCTCTTTTCCATGTGTGTGTAGCATAGGTGTTGTGACTTGACTTCACTTGTGGGTCTGCTTTGATTTTACCATCCTGCTAAAGAGCGATAAGCCTATTTATTATAAAATTGTGTAATATATTTTATAATAATCAGACTCAGGGAGTTTTATTAGTGAAGACTGAGTGACCAAAAAGGTCATTGAACTTTATTTTTACTTAAGAAGGTTGAAATGTATTGTTTCACTATAAAGCAGTCAGAAATCATTTATCAAAATATACCATTAAATACTGCAACAAATTTGAAGTACACAGTTTCCTGGTAAAACTAGAGAATTTTTCTTTATTTTATTCTCTGTAGGTTCTAGAGCACAAGTTGAAAGAAGCTGATGAAATGCACACATTGTTACAGCTCGAGTGTGAAAAATATAAATCCGTCCTTGCAGAAACAGTAGGAAATGATTTTTAGTCTACATTTTAGTTTTATTTTTAAATTATTAACTTATTCCTTAGAGTCTTAAATACTGATCTTGTCATTAGAACATGAATTTTTCAAAACAACCATTCTTTTGCCCATAGGAAGGAATTTTACAGAAGCTACAGAGAAGTGTGGAGCAAGAAGAAAACAAATGGAAAGTTAAGGTCGATGAATCACAGAAGACTATTAAACAGGTATTTACAAAAGAAAAGCATAGTGCAGTAGTTCTGAAGAATGTGGGCCCTGGATCAGTAGCATCAGTGTAATGTGGAAACTGGTTAGAAATGCTTTTTCTTGGCCCCACCTGAGGTTTTCTGAATATGAAACTGTGGGGACAGCAGTCTGTGTTTCAGACACCCCCACAATGGATTCTAATGCCCACCCAAGTTTGAGAATCACTTGTTTAGTGTACGACCAGACAGTAGTGATAGAGGATGTAAAGTGCTTTGAACATAAGGCAAAGAATTTGGGGTTCAAAATAAGCTTTACATTGGGGCTCCTGGGTGGCTCAGTTGGTTAAGCGGCTACTTTGGCTCAGGTCATGATCTCGCGGTCCGTGAGTTCAAGGCCTGCGTTGGGCTCTGTGCTGACAGCTCAGAGCCTGGAGCCTGTTTCAGATTCTGTGTCTCCCTCTCTCTGACCCTCCTCCATTCATGCTCGCTCGCTTGCTCTCTCTCTCTGTCTCAAAAATAAATGTTTAAAAAAAAAAATTAAAAAAAAAAAAAACTTTACAGCATTGATATGTGATCCATGATACAGTATTCAAGAAAAACTTCTTCTTTTCATGTGATCTGAATGTTACTGTAATTTTTCTCCCATTTATTTGGCTGTGGTAAAGGGTGTCATCTCTGTGGTAGTCATCCTTGTATGGTGACAGATAGTAGCTAGACTTTGGGGGCCATTTTGTAATGTATGAAAGTAATCAAATCACTATAATGTACACCTGAAGCTAACAGGATATTGTATGTCAATTATACTTCAATAAAAATATGTAATAATCACTTGTTTTCCAGTGCCAACCTGTGCAAAATCTAGGGTTGCCAATGGTATTCTATGTTAATGCATTTGGGGATTAAATACAGCCAGTTATTAGTTGATTGTTTTAAAAAAATTCAGCACTTTTAGCTAGGCCTTAATATAATATCATGCAAATGGGGGGTGGGTTTTGACTACTGGTTAAATCAAATGTCATACTCTCATATTTAAGGTCTTTTAAAATTCAGTATGGTTTTAAATGAGATACATTTCAGAACCTCTGAAGTGTCTGCTTAAACTTCTACAAGGTTTACGTGGTCATATGATTGTTTCGCATTTCAGATGCAGTTGTCATTCACATCTTCAGAACAAGAGCTAGAGCGATTAAGAAGAGAAAGTAAAGATATTGAAAATGTATGTTATTTCATCACTTGTAACCTGTGGACTCATTTTTAGTATTAAGGGTTGTCTTAAGATCTATGTTTTAAGATTTCTGTTATCTAATGATGCGGTTGTTATGCTTTTAAGAATATTGTGGGTAGTGTTTGAGATGATAAAGTGTTATGTTTGTGTTATAACTTTTCATTATGGGGGAGCATCGTGAAAGGAGATCTTAAATATGTTAACTTTTCCTTCTTTGTTGCTTTGCCAGCTGAGAAGAGAGCGAGAACATTTGGAAATGGAACTAGAGAAGGCAGAACTTGAGCGATCTACCTATGTTACGGAAGTCAGAGAGGTACTTACAATAGAACTTTTTCTACCTTGCTCCTCAATTTAAATGAAGTTTATAACAGTGATAGTATTTCCATAGAAGTTGTTTGTGGCGGAGCTTCCGAGTAGCATACAAAACATGGGATATCATAAGGAGATCAATCTTAAACTCTAAACTTCATTGCAGCTGAAAGATCTGTTGACTGAATTGCAGAAAAAACTTGATGATTCATATTCTGAAGCAGTAAGACAGAATGAAGAGCTAAATTTGGTAAGAAGCTTGTTCTCCACTGGGTATCAAGTAGGCTCTGAAAACACTTGTGTTGACATGTGGAGAAGCCATCCAGACTTCTTCTCCTTGCTAACCTCTTTAGCTTGGCATTTTTGTAAGTTTAAGATAATCTTCATATTCTGATGACTTCCTAAGATGATCTTTCTTTTCTTTACTCCTAAGATGACCCCTCCTTTCTTAGCTCCTAACAATAGCATGTTGGGCTTGCAACTCTTCTCCAGAAAAAATTTCTGTGTTTTATAAAACCTGTTTCTTGGACAGCATTATTTTCAGTGAATAAAGAAGTGAATCAGACAGCTAAATATTGGCTGAATTGTGAAGATTGTTTTCTCAGTTACCATGCTTAACTGGACCTCTTATTTTCTAACCTGGAAGGAGATTATTGAAGGTTGAAGATACGTCTTCTTCATTCAAGGACGATAATTCATTCCATATTTTAACTGGTCTTTCTATAGATTATAGATAACAAAAAGCTTGTGAAAAATCTTTATCATTATTATAACATTTAGAGCATAGTAATTCTAATCTATAGACTTAAAGATAACTAAGTTTAGCTAAATGCCTTATAAAACATAGAGTACCCTGTATTCCCACTCTTAAATTTTCTGGAAATTTACACTGATTATGACAAGCTTAGTTGTTAGATAAATAGGACTATCTTGTTGTATGTTTCAAACAATCATGTCTTTCTGTGACTTAAAAATTGTTATAGCACATGACTAGATTTAAAGTACTTGGATAAACTCTAGGAAGATTATAAGATTGTAAGTTCCTCTTAGCCCAAATTAATCCTGCACAGTTTGGAACTTTCTTATACTGCTGTGTATATCAAAGAAAACTTCTTAACTCACTCATTTGGCTGGTCTTCTGTGTTACGGCAGTGATTTATGGGAATGAGTTTTCAAAGTAGGCCTCTTTGAAATGTACACATTTGAGCCTTCCCCTACCCTCCCCTTTAGTTTTGAAATAAAATTTTGGTTTTTACTTATCTTCATTTTACTTTAATTAAGTCATTTCCACCGCAGTGTGTGACTAGTTTTATACATATGCTATTATATTGCACATATGCTATTATATTGCACAGATTGGGACTGAGATTATGTCACAGCTACAAGCCATAAGCCCTACCCTACAATGTGTTGTTAAAAAATGTTTAACTACTATTGTTAGAGATCTTACTTTTTAAAAATTTTATTTTTAAGTTTATTTTTGAGAGAGAGAGAGAGAGAGAGAGCGCGCACGAGCAGGGGAGGGGCAGAGAAAGAGGAAGACAGAGGATCTGAAGCAGGCCTTGCCCTGACAGCAGAAAGCCCAATGTGGGACTTGAACTCACGAACTGTGAGATCATGACGGGAACTGAAGTTGGAAGCTCAACCAACTGAGCCACCCAGGCACCCCAAGATTTTACTTTTTTTTTTTTTAATTTTTTTTTTTTTTTCAACGTTTATTTATTTTTGGGACAGAGAGAGACAGAGCATGAGCAGGGGAGGGGCAGAGAGAGAGGGAGACACAGAATCGGAAACAGGCTCCAGGCTCCGAGCCATCAGCCCAGAGCCCGACGCGGGGCTCGAACTCCCGGACCGCGAGATCGTGACCTGGCTGAAGTCGGACGCTTAACCGACTGCGCCACCCAGGCGCACCAAGATTTTACTTTTAACTTTGGTCCTTGGTAGCTGACTCCAACGGTAGTATCGAGCCCATAGGATTATAGTTTAGTCTTCATTTGGCCTGATGTTCTCTTTGTAGTTTTTCCCTACTTCCATTAAGAGACCATTTTGAAATGGTATTTGTTTCTTATTTTTGCCTTGAATCTTCATTTGAGTCTTCTTTTTGTTTGCTCAGGATAACTGTTGCCACATTTTAAGATAAAATAATTTTGTTTTCCTGTACATTGTGTGTTTGGAATATCTCTCTGATGTACTAAATTAGAGTTAGGTAAAGGAGCAAAAACTGAAGCATTTGGGTATTTAAATAGAGTTCCCAAAATCAAATTTCCACATGAAAAGTCCCTCACTAATTTTCTCTCCAGTTTGAAGGTTAGGATCTTCTATTTCCCCTTTATGGGTCTTGAGGAACTGTTTGGAAATTTAGGCCAGTGGGTGCGAGGCAAGGTCAGTTAACCTGCCTGATGACTTTAATAAGAAAGTTATTTTTTTGTCAGTATAATCCCTTTCCCTTATTCATATTTAATTGGAACATTTGTCATGAGAAAAGGCATTATATACTGACACTAGAGTTTATGGAACTTTACAACTATTTTGACAAAGTGGTTGTTGAGACATATCTTAAGATATCTCTTGTTGTATAATTAGGCCATTGTGGTCTTGCACTGATCTCTTCAGTGATGTTTTAAAGGATTATCAACTTCTAAATTTTTAAGTTTTCATTTTACTGTATTTGTAATCTTCTGTTCAATATCTTAAAATATTACACAGTTGACTCTTAACTGGAGAGGTCAAGAAAGCCTTAAAAAACTAATTAGTAAAATTTCTGACTACTTGCCTTTTAATTCGGAATAATTTAAATATGAACGAAGTACTTAATGAATAGTGATTAGTAACACTTTTTAAAGGCCCTTTACTGGAATGTGATGGTTTTGTTTTTACATTTGCAGTTTTCTATTCTAAACTCTAGTTTGTTTCTATAGCTTTTCTTATATTTAGCTTTACAGATGGGAACCTCCACCGCTTAGCTTTTCTATACATCTGGTGCAGCATATTGGCTAATCCACTGTGCATAATAACTGTTAGCGATCCCATTCTTGCTCATTCATTCTTCTAGAGGTCTCAGCACAATCAAAGAAGGATGCAGATTAAGTTAACTGTGGTGTTCCTTTATTTTTACAGTTAAAGACACAGTTAAATGAAACACTCACAAAGCTTAGAACTGAACAAAGTGAAAGACAGAAGGTAGCTGGCGACTTGCATAAGGTAAGATGCGGCTTGTCCTGAAGATGCCATATCATCATACTGTGTTGTGCTTTGAATCTTAAGCAAACACACTGCTAATTGTAGATTTTTTTTTTTTTTGCATATTAATGTGTTTATAAATTGAAGCTGTTTTACAGTCACATTTTTGGAACAAAAATTTTGGCTTGTTTTTCCATTCTTAATTTTCTTCATTATTTCAACACATACATATAAGTACTTGCTTTATAAAGTATAGATTAAGTTTTAAATTTGGGTGAAGGTACTCTTAAAAATTTGGTTACATCCATTTATTGTTTTGTTGAGATTTGCTTATGTAGTTGCTTACAAAGTATGTTTCTTTAGATTTTTATAGATCTAAAAGATGTTTCAGAAATTTGTGCCTTTTGTTTCTTTGTAGAAGTACACTTTCTTTGTCTCATATAAATGGGCAGTTTTTAAGATTACATTTCTTTTTACATTAGGTTAACAAGTTATTTGTAATTGTTATTAGATATTTTTAGTAATGCAGCTTACATATGCTTATATCAGCTGCTTTAGAGTCTGTGTTTGTGGGAGTCATTAGCAAAACAAATATGTCACTTTTTTAAAAGTTGAGAGAAATATTTTTATTTGTTCTGTATGATATAGCTTATAATTGTTATCTAGAAGCCTAGGAATCTATAGAGTACGTTTAGCATGATGGAAAACACAATCTAGGAATTCAGAATAGCTTTAAGTTACTTTGGTGTTAGTGTTATCAGAACATAAAATGTGAACTCAGGATGTTTTGTATCAGAGCTCAAACTTAGATACGTGATACATTGTCAAGGATGAGCAATCTGATTTACTTTGATATGTGCTTTTAACTTTTGACCTTGATCAAAATATACAACGTGCGCTTTTAGCCTAGCAGTTTGGTTTCTCAGATACTAAGGATATTAAATAGGTGCTCGAAGATAAGGATGTGCCGTGTTACTTACAACAGAAATACTGTGCAACATTTGATTGGAAATGCACATAAATATTTATTGATATAAAAAGTTAACAAAAATACTTTGTGAAACAAACAAATATAAAACAGCATGTATGTTAAAATCCCATTTATATGAAAGTTTCTGCCCATATTTTCTACTGTCGCAAGATGTATACAAGAGGGATCTGGACAAGAGAGTCTGGGCAAACCCACTGACTTTTTTAGGATTTGTGGGGCATATATGGTTTCTCTCACATACTCATTTTTGCTGGTGTGCTTAACACAATGCTTTAAAAATGTAAAAACCACTCTTAGTTTGCGAGCTATACAAAAACAGGCTGTGTCCAGAATTGGCCGATGCCTTATCTAGACTAATAATAACCTAAATATCAACTGTGGTTATTTCTTTTTTAAATTTCTTTATACATTTTCTGTATCGTTTGAACTTTTCAAACAATAAGCAGTGAGCATGTGTTTTTATAATCTGGTCAGGGAGGAAGCTGTTTTCATTTTGGAGAGAAAAACAATAGATTGGCTGTACCTATATTTTGACATGAGCTTTATTTAATCTTGTACAGAATATGTAAGAAAATCGCTCATTTTTTTTCTCATGTGTTTATCAATTGTAGTATTTCGAGGCTACCATATTGTTTTCCTTCCAGGCTCAACAGTCACTCGATCTTATCCAGTCAAAAATAGTAAAAGCTGCTGGAGACACTACTGTTATTGAGAATAGTGATGTTTCCCCAGACACGGTATGCGTTTTCTTTAACTGCACATCTCTAGGCTAATTACCTTGTAAATCACGTGAAGAATAAAAAGTGTGCAAGAACCATCTCTGACTTAAAAAATGTCTTTGTAACGTATGTCCATCAGTTACATTGAATTCTTACCAAAAGCCATCTTTTCTATGATATATTTTATCTCTGAAGTGCAGTGTTTTTATTAAGTATGTTTTCACTTTAGCTTAATAAGGTGTATTCATTTTAATGTTTGTGTTGCAAGTATTATGGTATACTGCTTAAGAGTGTGGACTTTGGTAGACTGCCGCCTGGGCCTGAATCCTGACCCTGCTGCTTAGTAGCTTTGGACAACTTTCCTTAGCCTCTCTGTGCTTTAGTTGCCCCATCTGTGAAAGGCAGTGATAATAGTACCAATCTTGTAGGATTGTTGAAGGGAATAAATGAGTTCCTATATAAAACACTTAGAATAGTCTGTAACATTTACAGTAGTGCCTAGCTCAGTATATGTGAACTTAACTTTTACTGTTATGAATGTGCTTTCCTTTGGTGTCTGGCGAATTTTTTTCTGAAAAGAGAAATGGATTTATGACTGATATTCAGGGTCAAGATTGTTGCCTTTGTTGGCCTAGTAACATTTGTAACCTAGCTTTCTTTGGTGCAACCTTATTTGCACCCCTAGGTAGCAAACAATATTTCTTTTTTAATGTTTGTTTATTTTTAAGAGAGAGGGAGAGACAGAGCGTGAGTGGGGGAGGGACAGAACATAAAAGAGAGAGAGAGGAAGACACAGATTCTGAAGTAGACTCCAGGCTCTGAGCTGTCAGCACAGAGCCCAACGTAGGGCTCAATCTCATAAACCGTGAGATCATGACCTGAGCCCGTCGGATACTTAACTGACTGAGCCACCCAAGTCCCTTGCACACACTATATTTCTTTATGTGGTTTTTGTTGTTATTTATTCTCATGTGATTTTCAGTATTTTTCATGTTTGCATTCAAAACAACAATAAAATATTTTCTATTTTGGTTGCAAATGCCTTTTCCTTATTCTGGAGTTTCTCATCACTTTCCCCTTCTTTTTAGGAGTCTTCTGAGAAGGAGACGATGTCTGTAAGTCTAAATCAGACTGTAACACAGTTACAGCAGCTGCTTGAGGCAGTAAACCAACAGCTCACAAAGGAGAAAGAACACTACTAGGCATTAGGTAAGGGTAACTGAAGTGTCATTGTCTGTGGGTTATTGACACTGTGTATGTGAATGTGTCTGTAGCGTATGCTTGCCGTGAGTACAGAAGCTCTTGTTGCCCTAATGGAAATATTCCCCCTTTCTCACTCTCTGTACCTCCAGATGATAGCTTTAGGTTTCTTGGAGCTTTATTACCATCTCTTACATATTTTGGTCTTGTGGCTTGGAAGGGGAAAATCCTTTTATTTTTGCCACCTTTGACCTTCTTATAAAACAGACTCTCTTGTAACTTGTTCACCTAGGTTTTGTTCATTGCATAATGTGTGCACCTGTTTCTTTAGTTTATCCTCATCTTCGTTCTGGTACAGGATCTATGTGATTTTTTTTAATGACTTGGTAAAATAAAGTGACTAATGTTTTTACTGAGGTAAGATGCTGAATTGAAAATCAGATTATCACAATTTCTTTAAACTGGAAACTGAGTTTTACTTATGTGTGCTTATAGGGTAAAGAAATTCCCCTTTTTTTAATGTTTATTCATTTTTTGAGAGTGAGTGAGTGAGTGGAGGAGGGGCAGAGAGAGGGAGACACAGAATCCAAAGCAGGCTCCAGGCTCTGAGCCATCCTTATAGAGCCCGATGCAGGGCTCAAACCCACGAACTGTGAGATCATGACCTGGGCTGAAGTTGGAATTTTAACTGACTGAGCCACCCAGGTGCCCCAAGAAATCCCAGTTTTTAACTCCTGAAGTGAGAGTCTGAGTTGAAGATAGATAAACCTATCATTAACCTAACCATGTTATGAAATTTTATTGCCCTCAGGATAGGTTAGGTGTCCTGGAAAAGTTGAGCGGGTCACCATTTTGATTACAGGGGCAGCAGTCTATCTATCTCACTTTTATAGAACGATTGTCTTCTGACCTGTCTTGGCATAAAATTTCCTTTAAAATGCTATTTCAGGTCAGTTACCTCTAAAAGACTTTGTAGATAAACCCAGCTCATTATTTTAACCTGCCAGCAAAAATAATTACTCCTTAATCTTTTATCCTTGGTAAGCTGATCTCTCCATAGCATATAAACTTCTGCCACATTACCTCCCTTCTCCAAATTGGAAAATAACCTGCTTCCTGTTTCATTGGGAAACTCTTTCTCTCATGTTTTCAGCCTTACTCTCTTTACTGAACATGTTCCTTCTGCAGTCTTAAAAACCTGTTCTGATGTCTTATTTTAACCTCGTACTTCCTTCAGGATACCACCTTAATTTTGTTTGTTTGTTTAACAGATATTCTTAAACTATTCTCACAGTATGCACTTCTTTACTTGCTGTTAACAGCTTCCTCTAGTCTAGAATACCATTCCAGTGAAAACTTTTTTGCTGGGGTCATTAGTGGTTTCCTAATTGCTAGATCTGATACAGGACTTTCTTTTAATACTGAAAGTATAAGAAAGTATAATAGTTTTCAGTATAAAGAACTGAAAATAGTTATGAAATATGCTAAATATGCTGGAGTCAGTCCATAGGCCTTTGTGTGATAGGGAAAGGGCTTCATTTTTGAGAGCCTAAAAAATTCCAAGAATACTTACTATCCTTGTCTTTCAACCTTGTCAGTGGCATCTCTCCGTCATCTCAGAGGTGTTCTTTAATATTTCTTTTTCTTCCCAAACACATGGTTTGCTCATATTAAGTCTTGTGAACCTGTTTCTACATTGGTCTTCATCATATTAAGTTTGAGACTAAATACTGATTAATGGTAGTATAACACTTTTATTTTTCAGATTTGTTTTCTCTGAGGTATGAAATTGTAGTAACTTTTAAAATATATATATATCCTGGCAGTACAACTAAAACTGAGCTATTGTTTGGCAGGTAGCTCCCCTGAGTGCTAACTCTTATCAGCTAATGAACAGAAGTCCAGGTTTGACAAGTGAAAGGGTGGTTGAGCATCAGCAGTGCGTTGTGAAGGATAGGATGGATTGTATGAAGATCACCATCCACCAGGCACTTGAGAACTCTGTCGTCTATAGGTTCTACCCGGCATTGACAGTGATAACACTTCCCTATACAACCATTGGTTCCCACAGCTCTTCTTTGTGCCCTTTAAATGTTTATGTTACCAGGGGCGCCTGGGTCGCTCAGTCGGTTGAGCATCCGACTTCAGGTTATGATCTCACGGTTCGTGAGTTCAAGCCCCTCCCTGTCAGGCTCTGTGCTGACAGCTCAGAGCCTGGAGCCTGCTTCAGATTCTGTCTCCCTCTTTCTCTGGTCCTCCCCCGCTCACATTCTGTCTCTCTCTCCCTCAAAATAAATGAACATTAAAAAAAAAATTTTTAAATGCTTATGTTACCTTCAGTGTTTTAACTTTAGCCATCATTTTTGCTCAGTGTTTTCTCCCTCTCGTTGAATTCTCTTAAAACTAGTACTTATGATGAGAAAAAAATCCAAACTACTACCTGATGATTAAATTGGAAGTTTAATTTGCTTAATCATCAAAATGTAGATAATAGATTAATATCTGATGTCAGGAAAATTACTTCTTTTTAGTATGTACCACAAGTGCATATGAATTGTTCAGAATAATGCTGTACAGTTTTGATAAGGCAAAGACAGTGTTTGAAAGACAAAAATGAGAGAGGTGATGATATGTAGTAATTTAGTTTTCTAAATCCTAATATATGTTACTTAGCATGTAGGGGTAGGTATATTGATCTTACAGACTTAATTTGTAAACCCTTAAGCCTTCTCTTCTCTTTTGGAAGTCTTCCTATCCATCTCCTATCCCTCCTCCCTCTCTCCCTCCCCAAAAGAGAAGATTATCATTCCTTCCCTTTTTCATGAGTTGAGGTCATTTTTTTCAGCTTTGAACTGGCAACACTAGTACTTTATAGTATACCTTTTTTTTTGTTACCTATCTTTCAGATATCTATTTTTCTTTATGTTTCATATTTGCCTAGCTTCTCAGTATTCAAAGTGTGTTTCTGACCATATCAGAAGATTTTATTAGTCTGGGATGCTATAACAAAAATCCCATAGACTGGGTGGCTTAAACAACATTTATATTTGATGGTTCTGGGGGCTGCAGAGTCCAAGATCAAGGCTGCAGCAGATTCTGTGCCTGGTGAGACCTTCCTGGTTTAAAGACGGTCATCTTCCCACAGTGTCCTTGCATGGCAGAAGGGGCAAGAGAGCTCTCTTCGATCTCTTTTCTTAGAAGGACACTAATCCCATTCATGATGGTGGAGTCTTCCAAAGGCCTCACTTCCAAATGCCATTGCATTGGGAGTTAGACTCTCAACATACAAATTTTGGGAGACACAAACATTCAGACCATAACATTCAGGTCCTGTTACCTTGGAACCAGCGTATGGAATCCTGGGGAGGTAGGACGATAATTTTAAAAGCAGTCACTTTATGAGTGTGCTCCTAAGCATGAGCAGGCTTTTGACATGTGGTCATTCATTTAATCTTGACAACAACCTAGGACGGTAGATAGGTGGTATTATTATTATTATCATTATTGATTATTACCATTTTACAATGGACCCAAAGAGGTTCCTGTAATTTGCCCAAGGTCATGCAGCTGGTAACTGGGTGAGCTGGGATTTGAGTCGAGGTGATCTCTGCCCAGCACCTATGCTCTTAATCAGTACTTTTCTTCTCCTTTAATCCATGCATTCTGTGCTCTGACCCCTTTTGTTGCTGCTTTCTTTTCTCTTCATCTGGCTAATCCTTAGTTGCCAGCCTCTTCTTGCTCGTGTAGTCAATTCTGACTTTTTCCTAAAGTTGGTATTTGGTTTGTCAGTAGTGAATTGGAGAGGCTCTCGATGTTATCCAGAAAAAATTGAGGGGAAGTTTTGTGTATGTGTTTTGCATGTATGTTCATTCCCTATTCCTGTGTGACAAATAGATTTTTTTTTATGATGTAGTTGTCTCTTGTTTCTGAAAGAAAGATGTTCTTTTATAGCAGTATTGAAGCATAAAGACTAGTGTTCCAGATAAAAGCTGACATTTATTTCTACGTGTTACACTGGCTATCACAGTGCTCAGGTTTTCATTTCTGTGATATGTTTGCATAGCACTTAATAGTATCCTATACCAGTGGGCTAGGTAGACTTTCTGATCCCCTACTAATCTTGTTTTCAATTAGAGAACATGATAACCAGTGAGAACTTTGCTTTTTAACTTTCTAATTCTTTTCCCCTCAACTTTTTATTTTGAAAAAGTTCACACATAAAGAAAAGCTGAGGGGCGCTTGGGTGACTCAGTTAAGCGTCTGGCTCTTGATTTCGGCTCAGGTCATGATCTTACACTTCGTGAGTTTGAGCCCCACATTGGGGCTCTGTGCTGACAGCGTGGAGCCTGCTTGGTATTCTCTCTCTCCCTCTCTCTCTGCTTGTCCCCTGCTCACGCTCGCTGTCTCAATATAAATAAACTTAAAAAGAAAAGCTGAAAGAATGGTGAAACACTCATACATCCCTCACCTGCTTGATCTCTTTATGTGTATACATGTATTTTGTTGATGTCAAACCATTTGAAAGTAACTTACAGATACCATGACATTTTATCCCAAAGCACTTCAATATGTATCTCTGAAGAACATAGTCATTCTCTTATAAATCCACAGTAGTATCATTATCACATCCAAAAAAACAAAACAAAAAAAAAACCAAGAAACAAAAAAAATCCCTCAAAAAAGCAGTAGTTCTATAAAATCATCCAGTATTAAAACCATATATTCAAATTTTTTCAATTTTACCACAGATACCTTTTTAGCTGTTTTTCGCAAACCAGTCACAATTGTATGTGTTGTGTTTGGATAAGTCTTTTTAGTCTCTATAATGGCTTTTAAAGTTTCACTTCTTATAGTCATTTTATCTGACTTGGAAAGCTTCACATGACCTCAGAAAATCTCAGCCTGAAACTTTGTTCATTCATGGGGGAGAGTTGTAAATTCCAGTGCACCTCACCTTATTAGCTTTATATTTTCTTGAGTAAAACTAATAAAAATGGATTCCCAGTGTTGTTCTTTTAAAAGTTTCCTAATAGCACTTTCTTTCTTTCTTTTTTTAAAATATACTTTATTATCAAATTGGCTTCCATACACTACCCAATGCTCATCCCAACAGGTGCCCTCCTCAATGCCCATCACCCACTCCCCCCACCCCCTGCCCCGTCAACCTTCAGTTTGTTCTCTGTATTTAAGAGTCTCTTATGGTTTGCCTCCCTCCCTCTCTCCCTGTTTGTAACTTTGTTTTTGCCCTTCCCCTCCCCCATGGTCTTCTGTTAAGTTTCTCAAGATCCACATATGAGTGAAAGCATACCCTATCTGTTCCTAATAGTACTTTCAAATCCCTACATTATTCTCAGTTTGATCTGAGGTTTTCACTCATATATTTTTAAATCCACCTCATAAGCTTCTGAATCCTGAGATTTTTTTCTTGTTTTCGATTACCATTAGTATAGTTGCTTTGATCCTAGTCAAAAGAGCAGGCTAGATCAAATAGAGTATATATTTTTGATGTTTGATAAATGTCTTCTGATTGCCTTTTGTTTCTTGTCTTAAAATGAATTTCTTCTTTCTGATCTTTTACAGAGTGAAGCAACTGGGAAGCTGTTCATTCAAGGATAACAGAAGGCATTGTATTATATTTTGCCAAATTAAAGCCTTATTTATGTTTTCACCCTTTCTACTTTGTCAGAAACACTGAACAGAGTTTTGTCTTTTCTAATCCTTGTTAGACTACTGATTTAAAGAGAGAAAAAAAAAAGCCAACTCTGTAGACACCTTCAGAGTTTAGTTTTATAATAAAAACTGTTTGAATAATTAGACCTTTACATTCCTGAAGATAAAATAAACATGTAATCTTTTATCTTATTTTGCTCAATAAAATTGTTCAGAAGATCAAAAGTGGTAAAGACAATATAAAATTTAACATTTTAATACTGATGTTGTACACTGTTTTACTTAACATTTTGGGGAGTAACTGCCTCTGACTTCAAGAAAACACTTTTTTGTTGCTAATGTAATCCGTTTTTTGTAATGGCGTCAGCAAATAAAGGGATGCTTATTATTCAGACTTGCTCCAATTTTCATTGCGCTGTAACAGATCTCATTAGTCCTACAGATCGACATGATTTAGAATACAGTTTTTAACTGCAGCTTTTGGACAGGAAAGATAGGTGTTACTGTTCATACACCTTCTCTGAGGGGAGTTCTGGGTCTTCTCTGTGGCTGTGTGCAGTGTAAACTGTGTCCGGCGGTGCCAGGGAAGGAGGAGGCACAAGAATACAGCTCTCAAACTCACCACGGCAGCTTCAGGTGGAAGAGCTCTCCTTTTACACTTCCTGTTACTTTCTTAACTAAGTTTTAGTTTCCGTCTTGTCAGGCACATGTTACATAGTTTGCATGTATTATTTTTTGTTGAAGAGAGTTTTAATTTATTAAATAATTTTATGAAAGCACTGAACCCTACAGATGCTAAATAACCACTGAAAGATCTCTCGTGCCATTGAGGGTTTTTTTGTTTTGGTTTTTTGATTTTGGGGTTTTTTTTCTTTTTTTCTTTTTTCCTTCCTTCCTCCCTCCCTCCCTCCCTCCCTCCCTCTCTCTCTCTCTCTCTCTCTCTCTCTCTCTTTCTTTCTTTCTTTCTTTCTTTCTTTCTTTCTGCCATCAAGTATTAAAGTGCCTGTTAGGCCATACTATGGCCTCCTTGCTTTTTCAGTAATGCTTCTACCTAAAACTCTCTTCTCTTGGATATGTCTTGGCTTCTTCATCTTGAAATCTGTTTGAATGTCACCTTTTTCATCAGGTCTTTCTTGACCTTCCAGTATCCCCCTTGCCCCCCTATCCACCTACCTACTTTTGTCTATGATGTTTATAAACTCCAATGTATACTTGGTCACACCTCTTCCTTCCACCAGAAAGTAGCTCCATGAGGACAGGAATCTTCTCTTCTGTTCTTTGCTTTTTCCCCAGTCCTGGGAAAGTGCCTGGCACTTATTTGTGCTCAGGTAATGAAATGAATGAATGGATGAAATTCGTTTTTATAGTTTGAGGATTATCTAAAGTGGTGCCTTCTAACCTTTTCACATCACACCATGCACACCAAATAGTATTTCTAAATTATGTAGAAATAAACTAGAGAGGTTGCTCATGGCCAGTGATGACTGGCCTGAGGACTTGGACTACCCCACACCTTACCTAGCTGCTTTCAGCAAACGATCTGAAAGGCCAGATACCATATCATCATCGTCACCATCATCTCTCTCTCTCTCTCTCAATCTTTTTCCTCTGCCGTTGTCTATAAGGATAGCTATGTCCCTGCCGTCTGAAAAAAGCAAACAAATCCCGCCTTTCTTACAACCTCTTGCTCCTCTCCTTTCAGAGCTTAGTTCCTCCAAAGAAATTTGTAATTGTACTATTTTTCAACCTCCTCGTATATTTGAATGTTTGAAAAAATAATTGCAAGAGACTAAGGATTCAGTCCAATCTCATTAATTTGTGTCCCCTCCCTCAGGATCCTAAGCAAGTATGCATTCATCTTTTTGCATCTGAAATGGCAGGAAGTTCACAACATTGCCTGTTTATGATTTGGGACAGTTTTGCAATTGTCTCTTCTGTCCTCCACTGTCCACCTTTCCCCAGTGTGTTATAAGCAGATTGCCCAGAGAAGAAAGGGGCATCGAGAGAGAGTCCTATGTCCTCCGTCTCTAGTGACTCCCTTTGCCACTGTTGCAGCCAACTGAGGCCGGAAGCCCTAAGAAATTTCCTCAGGTTGAAGAGAGCCTACGGGAAGGGGAGAATGACCACTGCACAATGTGAACAAAACCAGGCATGGTAAAAGATCCATTTAAAGAGCGAGATAAACTCATGGATTTTAGTGTAACAGTACAAAAACCCACTCATTGGGTTTCAGACTCCACTTTGCAATTAATCTTTTAAGAAGTTACAACATGTAGAGTTGTGCTATTGTGTCAGAGGATATCCACGCTGTCTGAATGACTGCTCCTCTGTTTTC
Organism: Prionailurus bengalensis; assembly: GCF_016509475.1. Taxonomy (NCBI): domain Eukaryota; kingdom Metazoa; phylum Chordata; class Mammalia; order Carnivora; family Felidae; genus Prionailurus; species Prionailurus bengalensis. The sequence continues at coordinate 103,628,156 of NC_057355.1, forward strand.
CAGTGAGGCCAGATTTCCTTTGTATGCTCCAACCCAGACAGCATACCACAGCAGACTGCATGCAGAAGCAGGTGTCTTTTATTAAGCGGGATAGTAAGGAAATTTGCAAACATGTAATGCCAGTTTTCTCACCATTGTTTTGGTTGGTTCGTTTTGGAAAATGAAGTTACATTTCACAAAAGCATGTTCATTATGTTATTTTAAAATAGGAAATAAACATCTACATTTTTCTTGGTTTCAATTTCTAATACGTTGAATATTCTAGAAATACCAAAACCAAAAGCTTTTGAAAGTGTAAAGGAATTCTGAGACCAAACATCTTAGAGCTACTGGTCTTTAGCATGTTGTTTTGTCCAGCACTTTTTAATTGTACTGAGCAATTCTGTCAGCACTTTTCTGGTTGTAGTTTGTTTTATACTTAATCCATTTATTAATTTAAAATGATAACGTTTTCAATCTTTTTTTGGCTTATTTTCTGCTGTGCCAACTTCTTGTTTTTAAAATTTATTTTCAATTTTCTTGTCATTTTATTTTTTATTTTTTTAAAATGTTTATTTATTTTTGAGACAGAGAGAGACAGAGCATGAACGGGGGAGGAGCAGAGAGAGAGAGAGAGGGAGACACAGAATCTGAAGCAGGCTCCTGGCTCTGAACTGTCAGCACAGAGCCCAACGCGGGGCTCGAACTCACAGACCATGAGATCGTGACCTGGGCCGAAGTCGGACGCTTAACCGACTGAGCCACCCAGGCGCCCCTCTTCTTGTCGTTTTAGATTGTAAGTTCTCTGTTACTACTTTATACCCCACAGATTTTGATATGTAGGGATTTTTTTGTCTTTCAGTTCTTAATTTTATTTATTTTTTTACATTTTATTTTTGAGAGAGACAGAGCACAAGTGGGGGAGGGGCAGAGAGAGAGAGAGAGAGGAGAGGGAGAGGGAGACACAGAATCTGAAACAGACTTCAGGCTCTGAGCTGTCAGCACAGAGCCCGACACAGGGCTCAAACTCACAAACTGTGAGACCATGACCTGAGCCGAAGTCGGACGCTTAACCAACTGAACCACACAGGGCTCCCCAGTTCTTAATTTTTTAAAAAATCGTAATATTTCAGACATACAGAAAATCATGGAAAAAACCTGTGGAGAAAATCATGGAAAAAACAATGGAGAAAAACCTGTGTATCCCCTCAGTATAAAATATTAACATTCTCTTCTATTTGCATTTAAAAAAAAATAAGGTACAGTTTAAATGTCTTGTATACCCCTCCCTGGTCCCATTTCCCTCCCTCTCCAGAGGTAGCCAAAGGTGATGTTTATCATTTAATTGCACATTGTTATATAGTTAACACCCATGTATCCAGAAACAATATGTTTTGCACATTTTTAAATTTTATATAAATTATTCTATTTGCTTTACTTGTTCAATATTAGCTTTAAAATTTATACATGGAGCTTTTCTTCATTTTTATAGATATCCCACAATTTATTTGTGTATTCCTCTAAGGGACATCTAAAATATCACTACATTAAGAAAATTTTATCTAACTTCAATTTCCTTTATGCCAAGAGATTTTTTTTTTTTTAGTGTTTTTCACATCCTAGATTTTTAAAGTATTGTTTCTTAGTATTATATTTGAGTCTGTGAACATAACCTGTATGACACCAATTTCCTGAATTTGTGAAGACTTTAGAAGAAAGAAAAACTGTAAGCCAAAAAATAAAATTATTTAGTTTTGGTTTAGAGTAAAAGAGGTTATCAGCAAGAATGTTAAGCTTTGGCAGGAAATGATTTCATTATGTGAAGTCATTTGAAATCTCAAATTACCAGGCTCATTCTTATCCTCTTCAGTTAGAAAATAAGAATTGGGTAGTAGTTATTTTCTGGTGATCCCAGGAACACAGGAAACAGTCAAAGAGGTGGGGGAAGGTCTTATTTACATTTATATTTATGCGTTCTCTTGCTATGAAGAATCCAGAAGTTATGACTTTTTTAGTTCAGAGCAGGTTCTTCCTGAACTATTCCAGAGTTCTTGGGATTTCATTCAATGCCAAAATACAAAGTTTCTGTTTTTCTACTCAATGTACTATTCATTTCAAAATCAATAAAATACGGTATTCTAATCCATAGACCATAGTTGTGGGAAATGGAAATTCACTTACGTTGATGAATTGTGTTGACTTGTGCAGGCTTTTCGGCCCTGGGCATCTAGTTTTTCTTGTTCTCTGTGCAAGTAGTAAAAAGATGTGGCTATAGTAAATTCTAACCCAAATACAATAATGCCTTTTCTTCAGTTGCTTTGTTGCCAATGGCCAATATTTGTAAATATTCCAAGCAACTGAAAAGAATGGATATTTTCTTTAAGTTATTTTTATTATTATTATTTGTATTTTTAGAGAGAGAGTGCAGGGGAGAGGGGCAGAGGCAGAGAGAGAATCCCAAGTAGGCTCCACACTCAGTGCAGAGCCCGACACGGGCCTCCCTCCCATAACCCTGGTATCATGTGAGCCAAAATCAATAGTAGGATGCTCAACTGACAGAGCCACCCAGGCGCCCCAACAATGGATATTTTCTATTTGTTCCATTCAAATTTGTTAAGGGATACATTCCTACCATGTTTCTGGTTTATTAGGTCTTAGATGGGGTCAAGAATTTGCAATTTAGAGAGTTCCACGTGATGCTAATGTGGGTTTGGGAACAACACTTTGAAAATCATGCAGTATGGTTTTCAATTTCCTTCTTTTGCAGTTTCTTGGCAGTTTCTTGTGAAATGACAGTTCTCGTTTTCAAACATTGCTAAGGATTTGCTATTTATTTTTATATCATTTCTATAATTTCTACAAATTTGGGGAGGGGGAAAGAGATTGTAGCATGTCAATCTACTATTTGGAAAACGCTTCTCCCAAAGCCTAAAAAAGGTAAAGTGTTAATTGGTGGTTTTCTTGGTGTTCTTGGTGTTACTTGATATTTCCTGGTTATGCCACACAGGTATTTTTTTTTTAAAAAACAGGTTTACCTTAAGCCTTTTTCCTTGTTGGTGAATTTCTTTATCCCCCTATTCCAAGCCTGAATATGCATGAATGTTATTCTCCCTCTGACTAATGTTAGAATTTTTATCTCCTTAGGAACAATCAGGTGGAATAATTTTTTTTTCCTCTTGATACCGAGGACATGATTTATGCAACCAACAATGTGAGGACGGTATAGAAACTCAGATATATAAGACTCTTAAAGAATCTTTGCCCTGATATCCTCTTGGGGACAGTCTGTACAGACTTGGTTTTCTGTCAGGTGAACATGTCCAATCAGATGGAACAGGTGTTTCTAACAAACTTTTTGACTGTAACTTGATGCCTATTTTGAATAAACTCATTTCATTTCCTACCATACTTGCATAGAAGGTACAAAACTTTCTCCTATGTGCTCAACTGTTTTTCATGCTATGAGTGGCCCTGACAGACAGCTGGCCCTGAGCTCTCTTACAGTGGCATTAGGAAATGACTGCAAGCACTCCTGGCCGCAATTTTCTGTCGTCTGCACCCTGTAGATGTCCCTGCTTATCCAGCGACTGTAGACCAGCTCTGGCCCAGGGCCACCCAGTGGACTTCTGTGCCCTCACTGGGCCACAACAACACCTTCTGTGAGGCTTGAACTCCAACCCTTCCCTCCAAGCTGTCCTTCAAGATGAACTCTCCCTCAGCCCCCAGGTGATGTTTAGAGTTACTTTTACTCTGTTACAGGTCATCCTCTGGCATAATGAATAATTCTTTATATTAAACTTGACCTGTTCAAATTCTGTGGGGTTTTGTCTCCTGATTTGACCTTAACTGATACACCTGCCAAACCTCCTCTCCCAGATTCTCATCCTCACACTGCCATGTGTTTTCTTACCACTGACCCAGTCTCTCTCCTTGCTTTGTTCTCACCTCAGCCTTTGTACTTCTCCCTTAGAAAAGATGCCCTCATCCATTCTTTAAAAACAAAACAAAACAAAACAAAACACCCCTCGCTTGAATCTCATGCTGTCTAGAAATACTGCCTCTCCTCTTTGCTGCCAACCATACACCTCCAAGTCCCTCATCCCCATTTGTTGAAAGTTGGCATCCACTTTATGGCCTTCTTTCCAGTACAAGCTCCACAACTATCATTAGTGATTTGGACTTCTACATGGGTCCCCTTGCTCAGCAGTCTAGGCTTCAGTTTCTCCGCTTTGACTTATAGAGTTTACTATGGCTGCTGTAACAAATCACCGTGAACTTAGTGGCTTAAAACAATACGTACTTCCTCCCAGTTCAGAGGCTGGAAGCCCAAAATGAGTTTCACGGACTAAACGTGTCAGCAGGGTTCGTCCCTTCTGTAGGCTCTTGAGGAGAATCTGTTCCCTTGCCTTTTCTGGCTTTGGAAGGCCTCCCGCATTCCTTGGCTGGGGAGCAGTCCTTGCTTGTGTCATTCTGAACACTTGCTCCTGTTGTCACATCTAATTCGTGCTCTTCTTGCCTTCCTCTGATAGAGACCCTTGTGATTATATTGAAGACCCACCTGGATAATCCAGGATAATCTTCCCATCTCAAAATCCTTGATTATAGCTGAAAGCCCCCATTGCTATGTAACATAGTTAGAGGTTCTGGGGAATTCGGATGTGGCTGTCTTTGGGTAGGGGGGCGTTATTCAAACTACTGCAACTCCAAAGACCTTCATTTCTTTCCTTGAACCTTGTAATTATTCTCCAAAGACCTTCATTTCTTCAACACCTGTAACCACACCTTGAACCTTGTAATTATTCTCCAACACTGTATCGTCTGATACAATCTCACATCATTCTTAACGCCACCATTCCTGTCTTTGCTCTCATGGAGGCTTTAGCCCCTCGACAACCTTTTCAAAAAAAGTCATAATGCCTGTTCATACTATCCCTTGCTCGATGGTCCATCATATCTACAGCTCTTTTGTGATATATTGAGTTCCACGACCCCCTCATCCCTCACACATCCTGGCAGAGAGCTCCAAATCTGTATATTACAGTGGAAGCTATGTGTGAAGTGGGGTGAGATACTGAAAATGGAATATGGGGGGAAAGGGCGCTGATGCTCTTAATTCCCACATCCACTCTGATGGCATAAAAGCGTTCAAAGTTAGACCAAGTTGAGAGGGAATTTTTCAGAGATTGCTTTTATCGGGCCGTGAGTCCCATCTCCACCAAGGGGGAGAAATAGGTGGTGGGTGGCAGGGAGAATCATTCATCTCCAGTCAAGAGGGAAGGCTTTCAATGGGACCATCTCGAGAACTTGTAATGAATGCATCTTCTGCATTTGGAAAACAGTGGACTGGCGAACGACTCATGGAAAATCCAAAGGCCAAAAGATGGTCACTTGGATAGCAGGTTAGGGGAGAGTTGGCTATGCTGGATGGCCTGAATTACCCAAATTTTTAAGAATGAAAGATATGTGGATATCCACCATGGACTGGACAGGAGGCACAGGAGGGAGAAAGCCAATGGGACTGTATTGGATTCTGTCCAGAAGGGCCTTCTGGAGGAGGAAAAGACCCCAGCAGACAAAAACCAAAGGTACCAGCAGATGCCTAGTAGTTGAAGAAGTAAGCAGCAAGTCGGAATAGAGATGCTCTTGCCCTCAGGGAAGTGGAGGTGAGAGGTCTCTGTGGCTAAGAATGCAGGATCAGGGTTGATGGAGCCACACCAAAGAGCTCAGATCCCAGAGTCAGTGCTTGGAGGACAGCTATGCAGAAGCATACTGTGGGGGAGAGAAATAATCTAACTTTAGCCGCTGGGGCTTATCTATTGTCACAGCATGTTACAGCCTTTTAGTGTGGTCCCACATACAGCACAGCCATTTACCCCAGAGTCATGGTGAGGAAAGTGAGATGCCACGTGTACAGCACCTGGCACATGTTGAGCCCTGGGTAATGTTATTCTTCCTCCCTCCATGGTGAACTAGATGAGCCTCATATGGTAAACACTTGCAAGAGACTGGCACATGTACTGAAGTATGTCTATGGCAGGAGCATTGGGCCCTTACTGCCAGGAAGCCAATTTAGATCCTTTGAGCACCATCTCTCAGCCTAATTTATCAGTTTGTCTTTCTAATTTTGGTTCCAGTATTAGGATTATCTACAGATCTCAACAGAAAGTGGCTTCTTGGTATTGGGCCATATCAAGGTTAAGCACATTCCTTTTTGGTTTCACTTCTAGGGTGTTTTTTCTTCGCTTACTTGTTTTCTTTTCTTTTCTTTTCTTTTTTTTGGCTAGGAATAAAGGCACTTCCCTATAAATATGGGTATACTACAATGTGTTTATGGCAGATGTGTGACTTTTATTCATTCAGTAAGTTTTTATTGTAAGTCTTCTAGAAGTCAGGCAGAAGGTCTGGGGCTGGGACATAGCAGAGAACAAGAGACATGCTGGTGTCTTCACAGAATTCAGGGGGCCCCAGGGAGTTACAAATCATGGAAACTCCAGTGGGAAGGCCATGAGCCAGGTCAGGGCTGGTTCCTAGGAGACACAACTATCTAAACTTTGGCCTAAAGTGGGAGGCACAAAGAAGGGAATGTAGGGTGGGGAGTGATGGAGTGGGAGGAGATGGTGGAGCAGGAGGTACAGGAGATAGGGAAGGATAATGTTAGGTATGTTTCCACCTTCATCTAAATAATTCTCTCCCATGCTTGAGCAGGTACATGACAGTGATGACAATTCTGTGCCTAATGTTTTACTCTCAAAGCATTTCTGAATGAGAACCAGCACATCAATCATGGCACTCATTTATGGATTGTGAATTAGGAATCAAGACTCAGCTTAAGCATACCTTAGTTTGTTCGGGCTCCTATAACAAAATGCCATGCTTATAAAACAGAAATGTGTTTCTCACAGTTCTGGAGGTTGGAAGTCTGAGATCAGGGTGCCAGCGTGGTGGAGTGAGTGCTGGCTTCCAGGTCATAGATTTCTCATTCTGTCCCCACATGGTGGGAGGAGCAAGGGAGCTCTCTTGGGCCTCTTTCATAAAGGCACTAATCCTATTCACGAGTGCTCCTTCCTCATAACCTAGTCACCTCCCAAAGGTCCCATCTCCTAATACCATCCCCTGGGGATGAGATTTCGACATACAAATTTTGGAAGGTTACATTCAGACCATAGCAAGCATGATACCTGCTTTGAAACTTTCCTGACCTGTCCCCCCAACAGCCACACCCAACCTCCCTCTCCTTTGCTGCCTCCCACTTTTCAGGGGCTGAAAAGCCAAATACTTTTCCAGGTTCCTTTTCAGGTAAGGGTGGTGATGTAACCCAGATCTGGGCTGGGAACCCTAAGTAGAAGTCTACAGGAGGGGCTTCTGGAAATGCAAAATCTCTCTTGGTTGAAAAAGAAGAAGAAAGGAAAAGAATACATGAGCTGATCTAGCCCCTTTGCCTTTTCCCTTTTTCCTGCCTTGAACACAGACACAATGGCCGGAGATGCAGCAGCCATCTTGTGGCATGAAGGACAAACCAAAGAAGTTGCAGAAGAATAAACCCCCAAATCTTTGAAACTCTGACACACCCTTGTGATTTCTCACCTCCAGACTTCTGAGCATGTTAAAAAAAAAAAAAATCCTAAAAACTATGTTAAACCACTACAATGGTTTGCAGTGCAAACCAATCCTAATGGTTATACATTGCTGGGCAGAATCTGGTGGTCCTTTGATTTTCTGCCTTACATGTTGCACAGTCTTCCATTCCATTATCACTAAGTATTATTTTTGGTTTGTCTGTCTGACTTTCCCAATGCTGAGAGTTCTTTGGGGTTAGGGACTATTACCATTTTGGTGACCCCAAAGCTACTCAGTGTCTGGCACATAATAGCAGCTTAGTAATATTTTGTTAAATGAGCGAAGGACTGAATGAATAATGTGGTCATGTGGAGGATGGTGTGGGGAAGGAGACATTAGTGGCAGTGAGGTCAGTGAAGAGGTTGCAGCAGTAAGAATCCAGGCAAGAGGCAGTGAGACCATGAGCTAAAGCAGGACCATGCAGATGAGAAAAAGGATGGATTCAGGGGTTATCTAGGAAGCACAAGGGACAGGACCTGGTAAGGGCTTGGGGAAGCGAGGGGGGAAGAGGAAGAGCTCTAAGGTGGCCGAGAGCCCTTTAATGCATGGCGGGTTTGGGTGTCCTCCCAGTTCTGTGGTCTTGGGTTGCTCAGACATATAGGTACCTTAGTCACCTCCTCTGAAAACTAGGGATAACAGTAACGCACACTTAAGTTTGTTGGAGGAGGCAAATGACTTACTTAGCACCTGTAAACTGCTTATAACAGTGCCTGACACATTGTGTTTGATGCATGTTATCAGTTGTCACCACCATCATCATCGATATTGGGGTAGGAGAGCGGGAAACCAGGGAGGTTGTTGAAAGAGAGGAGGGTGAAGGGGAGTTCAGGAGGAATGGAAAGGAGGACCCAAGCAGCTAGCAGAGTGACTTTAGAAGGCTCAACAGCTTCTTGGGTCTCGTCCCCTGGAAAGAAAGACTTTATTTAAAGTGGGACTGAAAGTCATTTAATGAGCTCAAGAGAAATGGGATTAGGTGCAGCCTGCTTTTATTCAAGACTTGGGTCAACTGGTTATGCTGCTTTGATTATTGTTTTAAACATGTCCCAGGAGAGGGGTTGGGGTAAGAAATGAAGAGTTGAGGATGCTCACTTTTAATGGTGAAGCATAGTAAACTATTCTTGGCCACAGTAGGAATCTCAGGAGGGTTGTGCCTAACAGATTTCTGAAACGATTAATGAAACCTAAGAGCAAGAATAACCTAAGAGGCACCATGTGAGGGCCATTAGCCTCGAGGCAGTGGAGGACCCTGCACGATCAGGCAGGGTGAAATGGCAGGGCAATAACCACGCTCTCTCATTCCTGCAACCAGAGGACTTTGACTAGGTTACATGGGAACAATGACAAATTTCCACTTACTGAATGCTTAAGAGGGTCCGGTATTTTACACATAACTTTAATCTTCTTGACTTCTCTGCGAGAGTTGTTATTACGATGCCAATTTTAAGAATGAGAAAACTGAGGACTGAAGAGGTTAAATACCATTTCCAAAATCCACCAACCAGGAAGAGGTAGAGCCAGGATTCAAAACAGGTCTGGCCAAGATTTGGCTGTTTCCTTTTCACTGTGTTGTAGCTCATGACACCGCTGCTCGGGAATTTTATAGGCAGAGTTCTTGCCAGGGGGTGCTTTTCAGCTCATACTGTATCTGAAAGTTTACTTCCAGGAAGAACAGAGTATAAACGCTCTATCATGTCTGAATCATGGGCAACACATGTGAATAGAATACTTCAGTTCAACCTAACAGACATCTGTTGTGTGCGAATAGATGGTTTCTGATTCCCAAGTGGCCCTGGCCTCTGGGGAGTGGGTCTGCAGAGTGGGTGTTCAGCTTATTAAAGTTCCATTGGCCCTTGGTGTGGGTTTGCAGGGCCGACCTGAAGCTCTGAAGGAGTTGAGACCATGATGGAATTTCCTGCTTGCCCCTTTAGGGACTGGAGTATGAGATTGCTAGCCTCACTGCAGAGATGCATGTATGGGCTTGATTGTGTGTGGCTGATGTCTTGCATCCCAGCGTGTGAGTTTCGTAGGGCATCTTCCTACTGTGCTGTAAAAGAATTCTGGTCCTCCACACCATGGAGGTGGCAAGGGTGGTGTTTTCTTTAGAAGGAGGTATCAGGATAAAAACATTTCTGTAGTCCCTGATTTTGCTTTTTTCTTTCTCCCCAGCTTGTTATCTCATAAGACTTCAAAGGGACCTGGTGGAGTCTTGACCCCACCATGGAGCAGAGACGGAGGGTAATGCTCATTAGGAGGGCTGCCTGGGTGACATCTGTGGTGTCAAAGGTGTTTGCTCAGGAACAAAGTGCTCTTCATCCTGAACATCTGCTCAGTCTAGGTGCTGGACCTATTTTTGGTAGCCAAGTACAGGAATTACTTTGCACCATCCCCAATAGATCTCATGAGCCTGTAATTGCTCTAAACCTTTATGGACTTTGTGTGTGTGTGTGTGTGTGTGTGTGTGTGTGCATGCGTGAGCACGCACTCACTTTATAAGCTTGCTTAGATAATAAGTCTGATTTAGAGTCTTAAAGAGCTCCCTACAGATTTTTCTGCCCCTCCTCATGACTACTTGTTCCTCTTTTTCCACCAGGGTATAAAGTCTTTGAGGAAGAGAATCCATTCTGAACAGAGTTTAGTCTGAACATGGTTGTGCTCAGAAACTTGGGTGCCTGGGGGGTGGACAGAGAAACTCTCATAGGAACGGAAGGAATAGCAAGAAAGGGTGTCCTGTGGGTTTGCATGTGGCTCTAGGCTTGAGACCAAAGGTGAAGGAGGGCAGAAGAGGACTCTTGTAATACCAAGGTTCTTTAGAAGTGAAGTGTATGACAGATCATAAGCCAGGCCAAAATAGAAGAAATAGCTGGAAGATAAGGATAATTGAAAAAAGGAAAAGTATATTTAAGTACTTACTAGCAACATGTTTTTCAGTTTCAGGGAAGAAATGCCTCTGAGCAGGTCCAGAAACCATAAATGGATATCTAAGCAAGTGGAAACCCCTCCTCAAAGGTGCCCTTAACAACAGCAGCAGCAACAGAGTCATGAAATTTTTACAGGCCTTAGCTCACACCAGGCACAATGCACAACTAGTATAAAAATATGACTCATTGAGTCCTTATTGCATCTCTGTGTTACATGCGGTCTCAATCCCATTTCACACACAGAAATGGAGGCACAGGGTATAAGCCACCGGCTGGAGACCGCAAAGGGATGCATGGTGGCACCAGGCTTCAAATGCAGGTTCGACTCTAAACTCCTAGCTTGTTCTCTTTTCCCTGTTTTGATGAATAGGCTCCAAAGCAATGTCAATGTGAAGCAATTGGTGGTAGAATACACCCCGCCCATTTCACAGGGCTGTCATCAGGATACAGAGATTTCGTGTGTGAAAGCAATTTGGGGAACGTGCACTTCTATACAAGTTAAAAAAAGCATTAATATTGTCATTGGGTCATGTAATTTTCCGACTCTGTTGATGGATTCTTAGTGTACATGCCATTTGCAATCACTAGGGGGAGGCAACAGACAATGCATATAAGCAAACTTTGTCTTGGAAGGGAAGTGTATTTTTCTTGTAAATGATGCTCTTGGATTTAAAATAGAAAAGCAAAGGTTTGTATTAGGGTCTGGTAGCCATTCTCATCAAAGTTTGATCTTGTGCTTTTATTGAAGTGTTTTCACAAAGGCATCTTAGACTCTCACGAATCCTTTTGAGTAGTGGGTGTTGCCCAAAAAATGAATGGATGATATTAAAGGCCAAGCATTGACTCTCCTTGTTCTCTGGCTTGTTTTCTTGCCTTTTGTCTCCTTTGTGATCATTTCTGTTTTTTGTTTTTGTTTTTAGGTTCAGTTTTCTCCTTCTTTCTCTCCACTTCATTTCACTGCAGTAAGGTACGTTCTTGACCCCTCTCATCCCTTTAATGGTGCTCTCCTGAGCTGGCCTTTTTGACTGTTGTATATAGACCATTTGATGGCTATTTCTGGGTCATTGTCATCTGCATTTTTCTCTAATTTGTTCTTTTCTCCTTACGTTCTTCTAGAATTCTTCAGCTCCCTTCTACTAGGTGGAAGGCATATTGGATTAGGAATTCAAGCCCTGTTAGGAATTCAAGTCCTGTTGCATACCCCTTCCTTACTAGTTAGTTGACCTTAGGCCATAGTAGAATCCCACTGAGCCTTTGTTTCAGGGGTAATTAAAATTTCCATATTTACCATCAGGCAAAACACTATTTTTTAACCTAGATTAATCAGGCTCTTGTGTCTACTGTTTAAGCAGAATTATCTAAATAGTCCATGTACGTTTCTACTTTGAAGTATTTCTGGGAGTCAGTCTCCAGGTACTCACAAAGAAGTCTCTACCTGTAGTGTCTGTTCTGTTTTGCCAGGTACAGATAATGCCCCAGCCATAGTAGATTCTTCTGTGGCTTCTCTGGAACCAAAGCTATATGGGGTTCTGTTGCTAAAGGAAAGAGTGGCTCTCTTACTTTTGTGTTACCACCTGTTAGAAGGGTCCCAAAGCAGCATTGTTAGAACTTCCATGTAGAGTTGCCTCTCTCACATCGAGGACTGGCTGGAGGTGGATTCACATAATAGCCCCGCACTCTTATCTTGAGAACCTCTATCTCCTTTAACAACCAAGGCCCAATCAGTTGTGTTGAATACCCCTACCCTTTAGGACGATTCCTACCTTGCTATATCCCTCTGAAAACAGGTTGTTTGTGAGGCAAAACAAAATTTCTGAATCCATCAGTGGACGAATCTTGAGTTCTTCCTATGAGACTTCCCATGCACATAGACTGTTGTTAGGCCTGTTCCTATGGCTCCTGAACATGTCTGAACTCCAGTGGTGGACAATGGGAAGCTCTGGCTGAATATGAGATCTCTGTTTTAGTTGAAACCATAACTATCCTCTTGTCCAGTCCTTCATGGTTCCTCTTCCTTCTTCCACATTTCCCTCAATCTGTTTCTTTCATTTTAAATATCACTCTATGTGTTTAAAGAACAGCTGAAGGGGACATGTCAAAAGGACACATGATTTGTTTAAAGGGGTTCCCCTAACCAAATTTGGGACAATTGGAATATCAAAATGAATAATGACAGTAATGGATAGTAACACATTGCATTAAAAAAAGAATCTCCAGTCTACATTTATACTGAATAAAAGAGGGAGGGGTGAAGGAAAAGCCTTTCTTTGCAGGAGAGTGCCAATTAATAACTCTAGAGAAATGACCGAATTACAAAACCACCATTTTCCAACCACCATCATAATAATTAACTCGTGCAGGAATTACTAATGGATGCTAGAACCATTGGGTGAAGGGTAGCCACGCGGTTTCAAAGCATCATCTCCCAGATCACTTACTAATTACAAAGGGAAAAAAGCCCTATTATGATGAAGAAATCTGGCAGACACCAGCTTAACTAAGTGATCAAACAACATCACCAAGAAAGGACAAATCGACCTCATGGCTTCTGGTATGACACACTTGGATACAATGCCACCCCCATGGGATTCTTGCCAAAAATGTTGAGCCTGAATCTAATCAAGAAGAAACAATGAAACATCCAAATCTGGGGACATTCTGCAAAACAACTGGCCTAGATTCTTCAAAAATACAATGTCATAAAAGACAAAATGTCAAGGAACTATTCCAGAGCAAAGAGATTATCAAGACATTTCAAATAAGTGCAATGTGTGATCCTCGATTGGATCCTGGATACTGAAGAAAAAGACTGTAAAGGACAGCATTAGGACACCTGAGGAAATCTGAATATGGCCAGTAATAGTATTATATCAATGTTAGAAATTATAATTTATATAATAAAGGGAAAATTAAAATTAAGTTAGAAATAAAGTGAAATAAAGTATCATGCATTATTTATGCATTGTGTCTCAGAAAACTAATCTCAATGTTTTTCTAAAAGTCTCCAAATTTTATAGGCTGGTAAATACTCCTGTGATCCTAACTTGCTCCTTTTCTAATCTCTCTCAATTTTCTTTCCTTTATTTTTCAGTGAAAGAGATCTCACAAAGAAGAGGGAAAATAATCAAGAAATGGCAATTTTAAGGGTAACTGGTATTATTAGCTGGTGTTTCTCTTTGAGACAATTGTGGGAGAGTCATAGCCTTTAATGGCAGAGGCCATTTCTGTTTTTGCTGGACAAGTGCTTGTATAGCACTGGATTTGTGTAAGACATTTTTACTTCCTTTGGGGCTTAAAAGGCTGCTTATTTGAAAAAACAGCATTTCTTTCTTTGCTCTTTCAGGCTGAATACCCAGGGCAGATGCTAGAACAAGGGAGGCTCTATAAATGGTTCCTATGGATCGCATAGTTCCCTGGGCTACATACCAGGCTGTGAAACCTGCAGTTCCTTGCCAAGAGGAGAAACGTTGCTATTTAAAAATCATCATCATTATTGCTATTGTTGTTTGAATTCCAGAAGTCAAAAAAACCTGAAGGAGCATAAGACTGGCTTCATAAACAATAGGATTGGAAAGACTGAATAACTAAGTAAGGGCAGTCTTTCTTGCCAAGTGCAAAATTTATTGGCTTTGGAGAAGCTTCTTTGGTTTTGTTTTTTGAGGTAGTAATAAATTGAATTTGATGTTAGGAGTATTTCAGAGAAAGGTACACACCATTAGAGCCCAGCACCAGAGGAGAGATGTCGATAGAAACCCCAGATAAGTCCAGGTGAGCCCAGAGCATGGGTGACCTGTGTTCCCTGATCTTGAAGACCTCAGAGGTGGAGAAGTCACAGGTGATAGGGGGACAGCCAGGAGACCCCAAGGAAGCCTGGTGGAGTCCTGGCATCCCATCTTAGTGCAATGAGAATACCTAAAGGTCCCATGCCCCCTTGAAAGAGCAAGGAAGGGCTGAGAGAGTCCCAGACTGATGAAGACACAGTATGCATTGACAATGATTTAAATTTGACAAGATTAAGTTTGCTGCCTTCAGCAAAATGGGGGCTCAGATACAGAAATTGATTTATACAAAATTAATGTTATACCTTGACAGTCTGAGTCAAAGGCTGTGAAATTTGGATGGCTATATCTATTTTGTTGGGCTTCGCTGGGGCCTGAACAAATGAGCAGGCATTGTTCTGGTGTTACCAAGAGTGGACTGCATCTGACTTTTCTTTGCCTGTTTTGCTCTGGATTAAAAGGCCTCCCAGGGCCGTGAGGCCAGATCCTCTATTTTAGCCCAGTTCTCCTGGCCCATCTGGAGATCCTGACTCAGAAAAGCTCTGAGTGGTTTGCAGTGGATTTCCCTCCACATTTCCAGGGCTCACTCCCTATTCTCAGTCTGCATCCTGTGACCCAAGATAATGGATATGACTGTAAAGGTCCTGGGGACACAGGGACCCAAGGGTGCCCACGGTAGAAGACCATCCACAGTCCCTATGAAGCAGGAGGTTCTCTTCCATCCTGGGCAGCAGGAGCAGTTGCTGCAATTTCTTTCAGCCATGCACATAACTTTCCTGGCTGGTAGGGGTGGTCAGATGTGAGCATCAGGCAGAGGAGTTGCTGTGAGCACAAGCACAGTGCATCCTGGGGTAAGGGGAAGCAGGCAGGGGGATGGGGAGAGAGGGGCAGCATAGAGTGGGGGGGCACGGGGAGGGAGTGAGGTGGGGGTGGAGGGTGGGCATAGGCTTCGGCTGCCAGCTCCCATCCTCCTCGCTCCTGCATCTTGTATAATCTCTCTACAGTATAAAAATCTGTGAGGGGAGGCTGCAGCTCAGAAAAACCACTAGCTCTGAGCTGTGGGGGCCTTTTGGTAATTGTGAAGGAATCACGCAGGTGAGTGTGACTTTTGCGGACCCAAGAAAGTTACATGGAAATCGGCAGCTTAAGTAGCCTTGTGGAAACTGCAATTCTGTTTGTATTCTGAGGCTTGGGGATTTTACATCTGGAATTATGAACTAGCCATTACCCAAGAGACTCACTGTTGTAGGAAACAGAATGCATCGTTTGGGGAGGAGAAAATGGGATACCTCCTACATCCTCAGAAGAGTGTTGGCCAGTACCAAATGGCTCAAGGATGGTCATGGAGCTGGGGGCTGGCCTTTGGGGGTTGCAGCTATCTAAGGAGGTATTTGTCTATTTAAAAAAAATTAATGTTTATTCATTTTTGAGAGAGAGAGAGAGAGGGCAAGGGCAGAGAGGGAGAGAGAGGTAGACACAGAATCTGAATCAGGCTCCAGGCTCTGAGCTGTTAGCACAGAGCCTGATGCAGGGCTCAAACTCATGAACCATGAGATCATGACCTGAGCCAAAGTTGGACGCTTAACCAACTGAGCCACCCAGGCGTCCCACATAGCTGCTAATATTTCTTTTTTTTTTTTTTTAACGTTTATTCATTTCTCAGAGACAGAGACAGAGCATGAGCGGGGAAGGGACAGAGAGAGAGGGAGACACAGAATCTGAAGCAGGCTTCAGGCTCTGAGCTGTCAGCACAGAGCCTGATGCGGGGCTCAAACTCATGAACCATGAGATCATGACCTGAGCCAAAGTTGGACGCTTAACCAACTGAGCCACCCAGGCACCCTGGGATTTGTCTACCTTTAAGGACTTACTCCAGCTCCTCTTCCTCAGCACTCTGCTGCCCTCAGCACTCCAGATGGTGACAGCTGGATCATGCCTCCCTGCACTCACCTTTTAATGGAGGGAGCAGCCATTTCCAGACGTGAAACATTGAAGGGTCAGCGCTCAGCCAGCCACCTATCCTAGAAAGGGTGCTAGGTGCAGGACACAAGCCAGCTGCCAGTTTCTTTACCTGGAAAAATGGGAGTGGGATGAAGGTGGGTAAAGGAGGATGGCACATGGGAAAGGAGGTAAAAGATGCAGCTTATCATAAAGTACATTAACATGACAGCACAATGACAGTAAAGCAGGAGGAATAAATAAGTTTGTAAACAATAAGGTCAAATGCAGTCACAATTTACCTCCCAACTTTTTGGCAGCAAGGACAAAAAAATGAAGGATAATGATGGGCAAGAGAATTTCTATTTATTAATAACAATAGCTGGTATTTCTTGACTTCTAGGTGCTACTAAGGCACTTACCAGAGAGAGAATATCTCATTTCATCCTCACCACTCCTCTATGAAGAGGTTCTGATTTTATGCCCATTTTTATACAAGAGAGCACAGAGAGAGAAAGACATTACATAAGTGAGAAGTGGTGGCCTCAGTTACATTAGGCTGTCAGACTCCGGGGTCCAACCTAAAACCCTTGGCCTAATGCTGTGCTGCCTGCCTCAATATATGGAAAAGGGCGTGCATACTTCTTTTTGGCTTCTTGATATGCATCATCAAACCAAGAACTAGAGAGGAGTCCCACAATTGCCCACTGGGCCCAAACTGATTTCATTTGGTCAATATTGTGTTTGTGGATGGAAAGTGGAAAGCCTGTCTCAGAGAGCAGATGCAACAAGGCATTAGGCATCTTCCATTGCTGAAGGTCACTTAGAGAGGCAGAAGGGCAGGGAGCTCTTTGCTTCACATTAGGCTGTAGAGAAGTCTCACTGTGAGAAACCTTGTGGTCACTGGAGGCACATATTTCGGATCTCTATCACACAACCTCCAGATTTTGCCGATTCCAGTGATGGGTTCAGAGTCCATGACAAGCTATGTTGAAAATCAGGAGCAAGGAATAATGATTTACTTTAAATGTTATGTAGTTTTATCTGACACCTCTCAGGTGACCTCTTCTTCTCTTGGCCTTGCCTGCTAGACGCAGCTGATTACTCCATCTCAGCTGTTGCGGTGGGGATCGACTCTGGCAAGGCTCTAGTGGGGTTCTGATACCCAGAGTCTCTGTCTCCTCCCAGCACTTCTGGGCATGAATGAGCATCATGCCACAGGTGTGTGTGGTGGGTGTCCTAGCTTTCTCAGGGCAGGGGCCATTCATTGCAACTCAGAAATTCAGGGAAGTTCAATGGGCCACATTTTGGCCAGTAAGACTAGAAATGAGTAAAGTCTCTCTCCATTCTTCTCTTCGATGGACAGCCCTGTGGTACATTGTTTTCCTCCTTGTAGCCTGACTGGAGATGTCATATGTGGCCAAGCAGGTACACCCATAAGACAATGGCTGTCTCTCTTTGAGACTTGTTGGGAAGCACTGGACAGCATAGTAAGACATGAGCTTGCATTTACTTCCCACCCTTCCCTGACTCACCCTCCTTTCCTTCCACTTTATTGCCCTGGCATTGAACTTCCCAGCTAAAGCATTAGCCTTTAATCCTTGCCTAAGGAATCTAGGCTAAGAGTAATCTAACATGGGCTTTAGAGTTCAGAGGGAAGTTCCTTCTGAATTTTTCATCTAGGCCACTGTCCTATACCATTCAGTTTTCAGGGAAGGGACTGTGTCCATGGTCCAGAAAGTCCAGGAAGCAGAACCCAATGGCTATGTGGAGATGCGGGCTTTGATCAGGCAGACTGTTTGATCAGCCTGACAAGTTTGGGATGGGGAATTCAGAACCAGAGGACTATGACATTTCCCACTATCTTTCATTTCCTTGCTGTTTACCTGGACCTGCCTTGATGCCTGCATCTTCTCTCTTTTGTCTATGCACTGGCAGCTATGCTTTCTGCCTTTAAATCTGTTGTACTGAGATGATCCAAATTGCTGTGACTGAGCCTTACATCATTCCTTCCTAATAAACTAAATGATGGCTCAGCCCCCAAAGACTGCATATCTCTGTTGTGAATTAATGATAGTAGCAAGTTACCATTATAACTTTCCATTCAAATCACTCGGAATGAATTCCTCTGCTCTGATGTGACTGCCAAATTCTTGTGGGACTCTTTCACAGATGAATCCTAGACAACTGAGCATCTTGTTGGCAAACAGAGAAATAGGAACTGGAACTTTTTCCCCTATGGGAACTAGGAAAATGCTGACAGAAGTCCTGGTGTCCACTGATAATGCTACCTTTCTTTAATCACTTGGTCCTCTGTTGGCCCCTAGCTGTAGACAAGTCTCACTGTGAGAAACCATGTGGTCACTAGAGACACATATTTCAGATCTCTTTCTATTGGCTCTCACACAACAATGACATGACCTAAGATTTCATGAGCTAATGAATTTCTAAAAATCCAACTTAAGTCTTTAGGGTTTAGAAAATGTCCCCAAATTCTGTAGATATCATAATGAAAATACCAGAGCAAAGCCGCCCCATAGCAAAGTTGCTGAACCTCCATTCCAAGCTAATGATGAGGGGCTGTGTTGGTAATGTCAGTATGAAAGAAGCTGCCTTATTTGGGAAGAGAAAGGATTAGCTCATAACTTCAGAGTCCCTTAGGCTGGGTCAGATTGCAGATAAGATGGGGGAAGGTCTTTGAGGGTCAGGGAAAGCAACCCAACAGCGTATGATCCATGGTTTTGTCTTTTTCCACTTCAATCCTGAGGCAGAGAGGTACATTGTGAGGTCTATGCCCCTCAGACTGAGACGGGAGCTTCTCCTGGAGTCAGTGCTTGGAGGACAAGTCATTTGAAGTGATCCTCCCTGGGATTTTCAAAGAAGTTCCTTTTGGGCATATGGTGTCTGGGGGCTCTGGCCTCAGAAGCAGCATATGGTGTCACCTGGGCCTGCCCTGGAAGGAGCTCAACAGTGGAAAGAGTTAGGGATGATGAAAGGCAAGGAACTGTGGTAAAAGTAAGGCACAGAGATGTCCCATGATGTCCAAAGATGAAGCATCAGTTTCTACAGAGAAGAGCTGTCCTGGCCCAGGAGTCAGAAGCAAGCTGAGTTCTGAGACCCCATTGCCCAAACCTTGGGTTTCTCTTCTCCATCTGTCATCAGTGCTGTCTCCCATTCTCCTTCCTGGCCAGTGAAACTCCCTACCCTTGTCTAGTCCCTAGGAGACAGAATAGGTTAGGGGGCCTCACTGAAGGGTCCCCAGACAGGAGCTTCTAGGATCAACACGACCCCTTTAGATACTGGAGTCTGGGTTCTTCTGGTGCCATTTATTGCTTAATGGATGAAATCAGAACAGCACAAGCCCGTTTCATTTCAGGCTGTGTATGTTGCAGGGACAACCAGGATGAAAACAGTTTGATGCATTTGGAGTCAAAGACTTTTTGCTATAGGATTCGTTTGGGATCATAGACCTGTACACAGAGATCATTTCCCAGTGTTTTATTGGTCATATCTTTGGTGCCAGAGTGTCTGACTACTGTTTTGTCTGGAGATACATCCATAATTGACTATAGACAATTAAGCCTGGGGTCTAGTTTCCCTCTCTCTGTGGACTCAGCAGGATTGTCAGCTGATAGGCCATTACAAACCTGGACGCAGATACAACCTCTATTCAAGCTTCTTTGATCTCTCAACTTCCTTCAGCCTGTGTGAATCTTTCAATAGCTGGGTTTAACCACTTCTTTAAAAAAATTTTTTAATGTTTATTTTTGAGATAGAGATAGAGAGAGAGAGACAGAGCATGAGTAGGGGAGGGACACAGAGAGAGAGAGACACAAAATTTGAAGCAGGCTCCAGGCTCTGAGCTGTCAGCACACAGCCCGACATGGGGCTTGAAGTCACAGACCAGAGATCGTGACCTGAGCTGAAGTCAGATGCTCAACCAACTGAGCCACCCAGGCGCCCCTGGGTTGAACCATTTCTATAAAGACAGCTGGGTAAGTTCCTATGAAATAAGGTGACAAGATAGCATTTCCATGGTGGCATCATTCTGTTTTTCTACCTGTTTTGTTAATTTCTCTTCTCCTTCTTCCACGTGGCTTTCTTTTTTTAATGTTAATCAAGTAAGGGCCCCAGTAGGCTGTTGAGGCACTCAGGTTCGCTGGTTCTTCCTGGAGTGATGAAGAGTAACTAATGTTCACTGTCAAGAAAGGAAAATACCTTCCTCTGGAAACCCAGAACACTGCTATACACATAGCTGCTTCTCTTTTGTGGGACACAGGGTTCTGGCATTCTCTTTAGTTCTCATCACACTGTGGGGCTTTCAGTGACAGAGAAGGCACTTAAATGGCAAGTCACCTGATTCAGGCCAAACATGTCCTCCTTCCCACCCCCAGTTCTGGGCAAGAGGGGCAATGATGTCTCTACTTGACATCCTCCTTGGCACTGGTATGTGGGTCCCCTTAACCATTAGGCTCTGGGGAAACCCAAGGCCTTGACTTCCAGACTCAGCATAGTGGGGAGGGATTCCAGATAAAGAAGTCAGAGCTGTAAGGATGACCTGGCAGTTTCCCCCAAGCAGCAGGGGGCGAGGCAGGGGGCTACAGGGGGTGGGTTGGCATGGGGAAGGCAGACAGCTTAGTTAGGCTTCCTAGAGATCCTCAAACCTCAAGAAAAGGGTCCCACCTCCCACAGCTCCCCTATGGGCAGTGGTTAAATAGGGGGTGGGTGGGAGAGCCACCAAGTACGTGTAGAGACACCCCCTATCCCATGCAGCTGCTGGGCCTAGTACAGTGCTGGGCACAGAGACGATGCTCAAAATGTGTTCTGAGTTAGTGATTAATCGTAACAAAGAGAGTGTGAGGGACAAAGGACATGACCTGGGGCACCTTGGCCTAGGCTGTTCATTCAGAAAATAGCAGTTTAAAAAATGTAAAAATCCTTTCCCTCCATCCCTCCAGTTTATGGGCCCAGGAAAGAGGTGAAAGAAGTGTGTCCCTCCCAACACTTCCTTTTTCCCTTCCCCTAAAAATCTATGTATACATATACATATGTATATGGCACCACAAAGCGGTCCTCCCTATGCCCCTAGACCAGGAGCTGGGGGAGCCAAGGCCCAAGGCCTTGGGGGTAGTCAAGGTAAATGTGAGGGGTCAGGGCTTGGGTGATGTGGGGAGCAGCCTTAAGCCGCTAAGCCTAGAGAAGCTGGGCTCTTTGGTCCTGAAGGACAGACCCTTCTCCCTTCACAAGTGGTAACAGATCTTCTCCCCTCTCTATCCTCCTAGGCAGAGATTGGTGAGGCCTGTATCAGTTCCAAGGGAGGAGGTGGAGACTGGTTCCTCCCCTACCAGCCTAGACTGCAGTTCAAGGCAAGGGCTGAGGGTTCATGGGCCCTGGGAAAATCAGGTGGGGAAGAGAGCTCTATTATGCAAGACACCTGGTGTCAACTGTTCCAGGGCTGGGGGCCCAAGACATGGGGCAGTGGGTACCCTGCCCTCTCCCCCAAATAGAACCGGAAAGGGCCAACGTGCCCAATTTGGCAACAGTAAAGATACAGAAAAGGGAGAGCAGCACCCAGAACCCCACTGGATCAAGAAGAAGTAAGTTCTAAGGCACTGACAAGAGGACCCAGGGGCCCAATGCCCTCCGTGCAACCTGCTGTCCCCTTCGCAGCCTGGCCAGGCTGGTGGAGAGAGCCCACTTCCCCAAGATGCTGAGGCAGCGGTGGCCACTGGGTTATCTTAAGGATGAGTCTGCATTTGGGGCGCCTGGGTGGCTCAGTCGTTGAGCGTGGGACTTCGGCTCAGGTCACGATCTCACAAATGGTGGGTTCCAGCCCCCCTCCGCCCTCTGTGCTGACAGTGTGGAGCCTGGAGGCTGCTTCAGATTCTGTGTCTCCCTCTCTCTCTGCCCCTCCCCCACTCACACACTCTTTCTCTCTCAAAAATAAAATACACATTAAAAAAAAAAAAAAAAGGATGAGTTTGCGTTGTGAGGGGTGTGGGCCTTGGTCTGGGGCAGGTCTTGGCTGCCCGGCCGGGGCTGCCCAAGCACTGAGTACGCGGCATCCTCGCGGCTGGGCTGCTCGGAGAGGGCAGGAGGTCGTGGAGCGCCGCGTCACTCCTGTTGTCAAACCAGTGGTCCGGCGCTGTCTGCAGGGTAGACGTAGGGGGCAGGCGAGCTGTCCGGGATAAGCACGCGCCGCAGGTCTCGGGCCAGCCTGCTCCGAAACACCACCTGCGAAACACCTGCGCCCGGAAGGCCGCATGCGCCTGCAGCAGGTCCGCTACGGAGTCTGCGCACTTGGCCAGGCTGGCAGTGAAAGGCGTGCTCTCACAGACCTCGCGCATTGGCTGCAGGAACTCATGCGCTTGGGGCCACTTCAGCGAGTAGACCGGGTGCCAGCCCTGCAGTCGCCACAAGGATGCTGAAGTTGGCCTTGTTCACTGGCTTGAAGGGGCTGTGCGCCTGGGGCTCATCCAGGGCGACGACTTCGCAGATCTTCCGTGTCCTGTGGGCCTTGGCCTCAGGGAGCAGGTAGTAGACTGGGGTCTTGGGGACAGTGCCGTTTTCCTCCACCAGCAAGAGCCCTGCACCGTGGCCAGAGGAGCAGAAAGCGAGGGGGAGGATGTCCTGGTTCCGGGGCTTCTGAGAAGCGGCTGACTTCCGGTCACTTTTGCCCTATAGCGGCCTGCACCTCTTCCTGCGATCTGAGTAATGGTGGCGGAGCTGTGTGCGAGGCCAGGGTCTGGCCCCGGCTCCTGGTCTCCTGTCCCTCTGGGCTCCGGCCAGAATTGGGGCCCGGAGGAGACAGACGTTTTCTGATACTTATGGTGGCAGGGAAGTCGGGTACTCAGGAGGAGGGGACGGAGGGGGCGTGGAGGAAACACCATTACAACAGGGACTTGATTTCCTGTGAGGCAAATGCAAACATGGAACCTCTATAGCTGCCTCTTTGATGGGGCACACTAGATACTGACTTTTCTTATAATCTGGGCATTTCCTAGAACAGGGGTGCTTTTGAACCAACTGAGCCACCCAGGCACCTCTAGAGGGGCACTTTTTAAAGAATCAGACCCTTGCTGGGGCACCTGGGTGACTCAGTCCCTTAAGCGTGGGGCTCTTGATTTCGGCTCAGGTAATGATCTTGGTTGCTGAGTTCTAGCCCCACCTGGGGCTGTGTGCTGACAGCGTGAAGCCTGCTTGGGATTCTCTGCCTCCTTCTGTCTCTGCCCCTCCATGCTTGGGCTTTCTCTCTTAAAAATAAATAAACATTTAAAAAAAAAAGGTAAAGGAGCAGACTCTTCCTCAAGGGAAAAACCATAGCCCCAATGTATTAAACAGATGAAGTAGACGCCTTGGTTGTGGAGGTGGGATAGAGGCCCACCCTCTTGACCTTCTCTTTCCCCTGTCTTGGCAGCAGTCTGTGAGCCCTTCTGGGAAACCTGGCACTTAGTGGAACAGTGAAAAGGTACTATGCCAGCAGGAAGTGTGAGCTGATATATTTGGTATTTATTGGTAAGATCATGATACACTTAAAGAATATATATATCATCAGTTTGAGAAAAACAGTTTTAGATATTGATGGTACAGGGGCTATGGCCCCTATACAAGGCCATTTGAGAGTTAGAGTTAGTTCCTGCCTAGAGGGAAGTGACAACTTAAGTCTGAAAACATACACATAGTTATGTATATGATGGTGGTGCTGAGTTCCCATTTCCAGCTGGGCCACCATGACCTAGCCCAGAAACACAAAGGTGTGAAGAATACCACTTGTCTTGAGAGCCACCAGTTCTGTCCACCATTTTAGCAGGAGAGTTTTCTTCTATCATTTCTGAATCAAGCCTCCTGGACAGGCAGAAAGTCAAAGGGCTTCATTTTGGGTTACCTCGACCCTCTGTTGTAGCGACACTGGTCTGTTCCTTTTGACTTGAAAGTTGTTGATAACAAATTGATACCTTTGGTGACTGTTACATAATTGTTTTAGGGTATTTGAATTTGGACTGATTCTACCTCACTCTCAGTTTTTGCATCCCATATGTTTCTGATTCCCATTGCTAGAGCATGCTATGGACCATTCACTAACTTGCTGGGGCCAGGCCTTTCTCATCATGCACAGTTGAGGTGTGGACAACATTTATAAGTGTGTGATCTGAGAGTTGTTGACTGACAAAGCCTTATATGTGACACTAACATACCGTAGCCAACTGGTGTTACCCCTGTAGCTTCTACTTAGCTATAGTGATGATACACTTACTTACAGCCCCCTTTGTCATGTGAAAGAAAAAAGGGACAAGGGCTTGAAGGTAGCTTATGGGCTTAGTCTGATAAATCATATCCCATTAATTTCCAAATATTAACGAGAAATCAGGAAGGGGAACCTGTAAGAACCTAGTAAGAGAACCTAGTAAGTTCTATTAATTCATGGCCAAGTGATTACTAATTGGTTATGTATTTTGAAACACAGAGAATTACATTTAATGTTTTCTTCATCTGGAGAGAGATTTGTTTTGTTTGACAGATCACGACATCTGGAGGACCACTTGTTCCTTCCTGAAAATTCATAGATATGGAGTTTTAAAATTTCTTTTAGGTGATCATTAAGATAATAGGTACTAAATTATACTTCCAATTTTTTTGTCTTATAGCATGGAAATAGTACCTTTCGGGCCTGATGGAGCTTGCCTGCTTTGTCCATTGGGTCTCCCCCTTCTCCCTGAAGATAAGCATGAATTCCCTCTTCTGCCTATATCCTATGACACCTCCCTAAAACACTTTGTTCAATAAAATGTCTTCCTTGGCTTATAAAAAGGCAGTGGTGCAGTGAGGTTCAGTATTCAGAATCTGGCACACATATTTTGTGTTAAGGGGGTGACAGAGTTGAAATGATGAATTTCATTTATGATGGGGATGTTGTTGGCTAGCACAGGAAGAGCATCAATTTGAGTTTTCTTCAGTTGCTGATGATGAATGGCTATTCACTCATTTAGTAAATATCAGTTGGCCCCCTCTATGCTCCGATCTGCCCCTTTTCTTCTGCTCTTTATATGTTCAAGAACTTATCTGTTGGTTAATTGTCTGGTGCTAGGGAGATGCTGAGTATAATCATGGAGAAGAATAAAACAGTATGCCAAAATGAACCTACAGTTCTTAGCATGGCCTTTGAACTTATAGGGCAATTTCATCAGCCACCGTTCCTTTTTCCTGATAAGCGGGATTTCAAAAATAATGACTATTGATTAGAGCCATGGTGAAGAAGTTAAGAACGTGGGTTTCAGAAAAAGATGGTCTGCACTTGACTCTACACTCTGCCACTTACTATTTAGGGCCCTTTAGGCAAGGTACTTCACCTTATGGTGCCTCAGTTCCCTGAAAAATGGGGTGATATTACCTACCTACCTCATAGTGTTAGTGTGAAGATGAAATGAGATAATCCTCTAAAAGTTAATAGAATAAGACCTGGCATAGGGTAAATTCTTAGTAAATGGTAGCCGTTATTATGGCTCTTATATTTGTAATCATTTTTTGATTTCTTTAATTTTCTTTCATTGTTATGCAAAATATAGTTCTGAAGCACAGTCATGATATAGGAATAGGGCAAACAGTCTTTGGCTTACCTGACCCTTGTCTAAAAGCTTGCTGCTAAAGACGCTATCCTGGGGTGCAGTATATTGTTCTCCCTTCTGGCCTCCACGCATAAAAGGTAGGGGATAGCAGTGAGACATAAGATTATGTTGGAAGTCAGGAGAGACCAAGTTGGATGTTAACACCTTCTTGACTGTAGAACAACTTTGGCTCAATTCTTCAATCACCTTCAGGTCACCTTTCCCCATGTACAAAACTGAACTGTTAGGAACCACAGTAGGTGGCAGTGAGAGCCTTGAGACATGTATATATTGTGGTTTAATTTATATTTTAAAGAATTTTGTGTATAATATGCAAATGAGCAAAAGCACACATCTCTGTGAACCCACTGGTCTCATTGGAAGTCTTTTTTTTTTTTTAATTTTTTTTTAACTGGAAGTCTTTTAATGTAGTAAGAAACAAAAGCTTATCATTTACTGAGTTCCAAGTATGTGCTAGTTCTATTACCTCATTTATTCTTCACACCAACTTCATGAGTAAGTTGTATTATTCCCATTTTTCAGATAAGGAATCTGAGCCTCCTAGAGTTTAAGTGATGTGTTTTAAGTTCACATGGTTAATGAGAAGCAGAGAGGGATTCAAAGCTGGACTTTCTTAAGCATTGCCTCTGTGGTAGTCATCAGTGCTCTTTACTTCCAGGCCAGAAGGTTTAATTGCTGATACAAGATTCTTCTTCTGAAAGGGTGATAGGCTGCTCTTTCAGCCTGCGTCCTCAGGTTACTCTGATGAGCAGAATGCTCTGGCAGCCTGAGATGGACATGTGGTTTGAGCATGAAATAAACCTTTGTGGTTTTTGGTCATTAAGGTGTTGGGGTTCTTTGTGACTGCAGCACAACCTGCCATATCTTGGCTAATACATGCTCCAATAAGATGATTAACACTGATAACTAAATTATCTCTATAATTTTCTTGTTTGTCAGGTAGAGGCAGCAGGCTGAATGGTCTTTGGGAGAAATAATGGTTAAATGTTTCTCATTGCTAATGAGATAGGCCATGGGTCGAAAGGAACTCTTATAATTTTTTCAGTGTTTTCTTTCCCTTCTTCTGCCATTTTTTCCTCTGCTTTCTACTGCTTTCATTCCTTGCCCTGGGCCTCCTTCTAGTCTCTATACAGCTTGAATGCCTACTGCTTAGTACCACTCAAATATTTTTTGGAGAAGAAGGAAAATTCAGAATCCAGAAAAGCACCGTGTTGAATTCCAAATTCTCTTCCTTTTGTTGACAATTTGGTTAAAAAGATGATGTTTATGGAGTTTACCTTACTTTTCACTAAACAAAGCAATTGTAGAACTCAATTTCTTAGTTTTCACATACCTTCAAAGTTCTTTTCACCCCATTTCTCTGGGTACCACATCTATGTGGTTTGAGGAGGAATCTTGGCTAGGATGCTTGCGCAGGAAGATTAAATTTCTAGCTGAGCCCATCTCTGTCTGTCATCCAATTATCATCAATAAATATTTATCGGCTAGCAACCTCCAGTGGAGCTCTGAATATTAGGCTTCTGTGAGTCCCAGCTGATCATTATTAATTCAATGAATGTAGTTGTAAATTGGCTAAGAACACAGAAAGGAAGCCATTACATGTGCTCTTGTCAATGTAGGCTCACTCCATTGAACGATGTCTTAGATCTGCTTTTGCCTCATTTTAAGAAAATATGAGATGCTGTTTGCTTCAAACTAAATGCTCCTTTAGTTTCTTGCCCAAATATTAAGCAAGCATAAGGCAGGTTGGAAGGGCCATCTCTGGAATGTATTGTTCTAAATGACTTGGGAGTTTACAGGGTCACTTTTGAGCTAATGTGAATTGGCAGGCAAAATGCTTTCCACTGAGATGAATTATGTGCTTAGGGTCACCTGGTTTTTTATTTGAGTTAGACAGAGAAGTCAGAAGTAGATAGAAATGAAATGACCCATTATCAAATAATCAATGAAAAAGCTACACTCCTGCAATGTTTCTGGATCAATATACAAGTTACCTTTCAGAGAGATGAATTATTCTTGAGTAGTTCAGAGCAAAACAAAGCTCACTTCCAGCCATAGTCCCCAAACGCATTACGTGTGAAATCAGAGAAAGAGGGCATTAACCTACCAGAGACAAGAAAGAGGGGTGCTCTCCATGCAGTAGCCTTTCCAAAACAGTGCCTGGTGAGGGTATTCTTGGGAATGTGGTTTGGCAAACATTGATGCCGAGACACAAGCTGCTGCAGGTTGAGGGGATACTATAGATGAAGGTCTGGGGAAAGGGCGTGTTCCTACCTGGAGGGCAGGAGTATAAGCTGGCAAAGACTTTCTGAAAGGCAATTTTGCGCTATTATCAGAATTTAAATTTCTCTACTCTTTGACCTAGCAATCCAATTCTTAGAATTTATTCTACAAATAAAGTTCCATATGTATAAGGATGTTTCTCTTTTGTGATGGTAAACACATAACACAGCTTGAAAATGTCCATCAAAAAGGGAATGGTTAAGTCAACTGTAATTAATCAATACTGTTGAATATTACCAGCCACTAAAAAATGAGGTAAATATATATGTTCTGACATATGACCTTGGGGAAGTTATGAAGTTCCTCTTACTGTTTGAAGTATCTCATTTGTAAAATGAGTATAGTATTTAATAGTATTAGTTGAATGACAGACTAAATGACTGTATTTGTGTGTGTGTGTGTGTGTGTGTGTGTGTATGTTGTACATGTACAATTTCTTTTTTATTTTTGGAAGGACTAAAATTTATAAAAGTAACTGAGGAACCCAGGTTTAGCATCCCTAGATCCTTATCTGGGAGTCGAGGGTGGTAGATGGAGAGACAGAGGAGGAAGGAAAGTAGTCTTTATTGAAAACACACAGTATACTAGGCTATCTGCTATATACTTTATATAATCATATTATTTAGTTTTCACAATCATCTGAAGTAGGAACTGTTATCTTCATTTTACAGATGAGAGTAGTAAGGCTCAGAGAAAACTTACCTGAGGTCATACAGTTGCGAGTAGCAGAAGAAGGCTTCCAGTTTAGGTCCAATGTCAAAGCCATGCTTCCCACCATCTCCTTTTAGGCCGAGATCATATCTTAGTCACTTCTGAATATTTGATGTTTAGCATAGGACCTGACTCCACGATGCTTGTTACATTTAAAAAAATATTTTTTAAAAACATTGAGGATGCTAACATAGATCACCCTTGCTTTATATTCTTTAATATGTGGGAATATTATTATGATACTTTCTTTAGTGTATTTTTCTGTAATTATCTTATCTTACCTTTATCAGTCACCATAGGCTAATTTCTGCTGCGGTAATAAACAATTCCAAAACTCTCAGAGGACTACTGTTTTGTTACGTGTACTTCCTGGATAGACTGCCACTCTGCTCCACGTTGCCTTCATTTCAGCATGTAGGCTGAAGAAGCGGCCCTTTCCTGGGACATTGTGAGTCTCACGGGAGTGGAGATGAGGGATGGAGGAATTGTGCAATAGCCCGCAAAGCTTCTGCACAGAAGCAGCACATGTCACTTTCATGCACATTTCACTGGTCAAAGTGAGTCAGATGGCCAGACATGAACACAGTAGGGTGGGAAGAGTATAATCTTCCCATAGGGAGAGTCTGTGTTAGGAGACCCCTTGAGGAGCAGCGGGTAAGTGGGGTAGGTAGCAGGTATTTTGAAGAGGAATGCACTATACCTCATTACCCTAGGCAAGATACAATTTAAGTATGTATTTGCTAATAGGATTAAAATAGACACTGTCTTAAAATAGACACTGTTTTCTACTTCTGTTTATATATATATATATGTATATATATATATATATGTATGTATATATGGAACTTATACTTTATTGATTCTTGTGCTTTTTTTCACCATTTCACTTTTATGGGAGTCAGTCTGATCCCAAATCAGCAGTTCTCAAAATGTGTCAAGGGAACTCTGAGACACTGTCAGGGGTCTGTGAAGACAAAACTCTCTTAATAAGAATACCAAGTTGTTATCTCCATTTTCACTCTCATTCTCTCATGTGTGTGTACTGGGGATTTCCAGATGTTACATGACAAGTAATATGGGAGCACTCTGAGTATAGGAGCAGATATGAGAATCCAGTTATCTATGATGAAGCCAGGCATTAAAGAGATGAGCAAAAAATGTTTTTTGTTTTGGAAAATGTAGTGCTTTATAAAAATTTTAACATATAATTGGATTTTTCTTAATACAATTAGCAAATACATACTTAAAATTTTCAGCTTTAATTTCTAATATAGCAAATGTCAATACTCATAGCACATCTAAACAGTAGCTCTTTGGGATACTTAATAACTTTGATCCGAATGTAAAGGAGTTCTGAGAACAAAACATTTGAGAACTTCCATCCTAAAATGATGTGACAGTCCCTGCCTGTCTCAATAAGAGTATTAGTGGAAAGATCATTAAACACAGTTAAAGTTTCCTTAGCTATACTGAAGATAGCATGGAGCCCAGTGGATTCCAATAAATACTGTTATTTTTCATAATCATCACCAGTGTTCCATATCTCGTACCTCCTGAAGGAGAGAGATGATTAGTTTGTTAAAGAAGATTGGTTGCATGAATTATTTCCAGCCTTGCAGAAGCTCACAGCTTGATGTTACACAGTAATGAATAAGAAAAATGGCGGTACATAACCCTGAAAAGAAAAATGCCGCTTTCTAATAAGAGGTGCTAGTAATTTAACGTTGTCTTGGAACTTTATCATCATGTCTTACTAGCTTCAGCACAGAAGAACTGAAAGCAAACCACACACTTACACTGATGAATAGTAATAATGAAGACTACTTTGTGGAGCGCCTTTATTCAGGCTCTATAGTGTTTTTCATGTATGAGCTAATTAAGCTTACTTTCACATTTATGACCAAACTCAGTGAGTTTTTCTTTTTTTTAAATTTCCCCCCTGCTTTTTTGAGTTTGCACTTTGCCAGTACCCTCCTCCCCAAAGAGGTATCTCCTAATAAAAGGACTTAAGTTTATGGTCAGAATCTTCTATCTCTGTTGCAGAATCCTTAATCAAATAACCTTGTTCTGAAAGTTAGTTCTGAAAGGATAGCTCTGAAGGGGCATCTGGATATGTACACGTGTGTGTGTGTGTGTGTGTGTGTGTGTGTGTGTGTGTGTTGGTATTTAATACCATAAAGAACTTTGTTTCTTCTGAGAAGCAGAAGAAACCAAGCAGCGACAGGTATGTAACATGCTACATTGCATTTTCTGCCTTGGCTTCCTGGAAGCTCAGTCCTTACCTGGTATTTACCTTTGGTGATTTTTTACTCTTTTTTATTGCAAGTTACTTCCATTTGGGGAAGCAGGCACAAGATATAATATTATTAAAGGAACAACAACAGTAAAACTAGTCAGGTGAAGGATGGCCTTTAAACATAGGTAGAATCAGTAACTATAACATTTGAAAGGCTTAGCTAGGACAGGAATTCCTTCTTGAGTACCATGTATCCACCACTATTACCTGAAATTCCTTCCATCAGGGTCCCTCCTGTCAAGTAAGGTATTTAGTCTTTAGAAGGCTGCTACGTTACAAAGAAAACATGCTACTGGGAGGAATCCTACCTAAACCCATTGGTCCTTATTGAGGCCATGGCAAGGGTGTGTTCATCTGCCTGGTCAGGCTTGAGAACATAGTTCTGAGAAGATGGGACAGGAGCATGAAATTACTGCGAACGACAGGCGGGTCATGTGGGGCTATCAGGCATCCCAAGAAAACATGAAGAACTGGCATTGTGGCATATGGACTGGGGAAAGGTTGGGCTAACGACGTGGAAAGGGAATGAGTATCCCAGTTCATCATTTCACCGTCTTACTGATTAAGAGACTATGGCAGGTATGGACAGAGGGGGAGAGTCTGGAAGGAGCTTTGGTCATTTAAGAGTTTGGTTGGCGTTCTGCTGGTTCTATAGAGGGGTCTGCTACAGCAATGGCTGACACTTGCAAAACTCACATTTGTCCTCTTGTCTAATTGCACTAACCACTAGAATGTTACTAGACAATAGTAGAGACATGGACAACTTTCGTTCTTCTGGATTTTAACAAGTATTTCTATAGTTATGTACCATTAAGTACTAAGCTGCTTCTTTTGAGATCTACATATATATTTATCCTTCCTTAAATATACATGTTATTTATTATGTTACCACATATAATATAACCACATGTTCCTAGATACATATTATCCTACCTTACTAAGAGTTTTTATGAGGAATGAGTATTAAATTTTACTAAATTCTTTTTTAGGATTGTATTTATATGATCACATAGTTTTCCCCCTTTGATCTATTAATGTAGGGATTTATATGAATAGATTACAAAATTTTTAAAAATTAAGTTTATTTATTTTGAGAGAGACAGAGACAGCGGGAGTGGTGGGGGAGGGACAGAGAGAGGGAGAGGGAGAATCCCAAGCAGGTTCTGCACTGTCAGCACAGAGCCCAGTGTGGGGCTTGAACTCACAAAACTGTGAGATCATGACCTGAGCCGAAACCAAGAGTCAGACACGTAACTGACTGAGCCACCCAGGTGCCCCTGAATGGATTTCTTAATATTGAATTATTTTTGTATTTTTGGAATAGAAATTCCCTGATATATTGCTCTTTCAATGTTTTGCTGCATTTTCCTTGTTAAGGTTTGCCAAGTTTTGAAGTCAGTAGTATTTGAACTTTTTGAAAAGAATTGAAAATCTGTACTTCTTTCTCTATGCCTTGGAACAGGTTTGGGTAACCATGGGAATTATCAGTTTCTTGAAAATTTAAGAGAATTCATCCCTGGAGCCATCAAGGACAGCTGTTTTTGTCAGGGGCAGTTATTTGAAATTTTTATAATTGCTGTCAAACTTATTGACCTTTTTTCTTATATCACTTTGGTGAATTTTGATATACTTTTTCCTAGACAATGTTTCATTTTATCCAGGTTTTCAAATTTGTTGACACAGGGCTGTATATCATTCTTATTTTCTTTTTTTTTTTTAAGTTTATTTATTTTGAGAGAGACAGAGACAGCATGAGCAGAGGAGGGGCAGAGAGAGAGGAAGAGAAAGAGAGAATCCCAGGGAGGCTCCACACTGCCAGTGCAGAGCCCAATGTGGGGCTCGAACCCATGAAACCGCAAGATCATGACCTGAGCTGAAACTGAGAGTCGGACACTTAACCGACTGAGCCACCTAGGTGCCCTGAGCTGTACATCATTCTTTTATTATTGCTTTCTATAACATTATTTTTAAAGTGTGCATAATATTCCATCATGTGGATGTGCCATAATTTATGTAACCAATTCTTATTATTGGACATTGAAGTTGTTTCTGAGTATCTTCTATTTAAAAATTTTTTTTTTCAACGTTTATTTATTTTTGGGACAGAGAGAGACAGAGCATGAACGGGGGAGGGGCAGAGAGAGAGGGAGACACAGAATCGGAAACAGGCTCCAGGCTCTGAGCCATCAGGCCAGAGCCCGACGCGGGGCTCGAACTCACGGACCGTGAGATCGTGACCTGGCTGAAGTCGGACGCTTAACCGACTGCGCCACCCAGGCGCCCCAGTATCTTCTATTTTAGATAATGGTCTGAGAAACAAACTTGTAGGCTAATCTTTGTACCCATTTTACTAGTAGTTTTAAGGTAATTGACTGATAAGTGAAGCCAGTTTTTCCTTCCTGAGTCCTACTGTCCACTCTGCCCTCCTCCCACCTCTTGATGACAGAAGTTGTTATAACAAAGCGACCTGGCCTTTGAATTCAAATCTTATCTCTGAAGTTTAATAGATCGGAACTTTAGGGAATGAATTTCTCTACACTTTAGTTTTCTCTTCTGGAGAGTGCAGATAATGATAGTAATTTCAGTACTCAGTACAAGGAATGGGAACCCTTCCAAATATTTTAAGCAGAAAGGGACTTTTAATACAGGGAATTATGTACTTGTGCAATTGTTGGCAAGGCTGGAGGAGCAGTCACTCGTCTGGATCTCCTGGAATGATTCCCCATAACAGAACTGACCCACCAGGGGAGCCCATACCTCTGAAGCCACCACAGGAACTATTGAGTTCAGGAACATACAACTTGTTCAGGAACAAGGGTGTCATGTTGTCATTGCTTCTGCCTCAGGTGCCCAGGAAGCTGGAGAAGGACTACAATGCTGCAGAAAACATCTCACATTTCCACACTTTCTGCCAGAATGAAACTTCCAAAGGGTGCACGCACAAAGCAGCCTGAGCCTCATTTCTGCCTTTCCAAACTCAAGCAAATACTTAGCATCAATGAAGCCTAATTTTCATGCAAAACTGAGAGAGCTTCACAGGAATCTGAGAAACAGTTCTCAGCTTTGCAGCCTAGGGGTTGAGTAAGCCAGTCCACAACCAAATACCTTTCATGAGATTGTTGTGAAAATTAAATAAAATAATGTATGCAGGTTCCTGGTACAGTGTGTGATGCAAGCAGTATTGTTATTTATTATTGTTTATTAATAGCAAATCATGCAGAGATTGCATTCATTTATTGGGGATGGAAAAACTAATAATGTTTCTTTGCTGTCCTCAGAATATTCCCAGTATAAATAAGAAGTAGGGACTAAAGAAATAATTATATCACAACAAAAAAACTGCTACAAGAAGATAAGGGACAGTGTAATTCTTTTGGCAGTATGTGCTACTTCATGTATTCATTCATTAAAAAATAGATTTATCAACATAAATCATTATATGAACCGGGCCTAGTGCTAGGTGCTGGCATGCAGAAGTGAGCCAGACAGGATGTTGTCCCTCCTCGGTGTGGGGTGTGGGGTGTGTGTGTGTGTGTGTGTGTGTGTGTGTGTGTGTAGAGGGTGGTGGGGATTGATAGAAAAGTCAGAGGGGAAGGCTTTATAGAGGACAGGACATCTGGGCTGGATCTATAAGGATGAAGGAGATTTTCCGCAGAGAAGGGAAAGAAAGCAAGAACAGAATCAGATGCCAGATTTATAAAGGACTTTAGGCATCAGCCTGCGGCAGTGTTTTCTAAAGTGTAATCCACAGAATACCAGTCCCCAGAGTGGTTTCTTGAAGGGATAGATCCAGGGTAAGGCATCATTTAGAGATCATGAGGATTATGAACACATTAAAATATTGAGAAGGCTGATAGCAAAATATCATTAAGTCAGTTTAAAATATCATTAACTCAATATTTAAGTTTTTGACCATGGACACCTTCTTTGATGCAGTATCTGTTAGCAAAGGACCCACTTTTGGAAACATAGACTCAAGGCAAGCAACCACTTTATTCCATGGATGGCAAGATGAGGTACAGAGAGGTTAAAGGTCACGTAACTACCTTATAAGCTCCAAAAAGTCAGGGTCCATGCTATTCTCCAGCACTTTTATTTCCCCAGCAATTAATCCAGTACCTGGCACAGAGTAGATGTGCAAAAAATTTTTGTGATGAGACATCGACGAATCAATGATAGCATGAACTAGAAGAGAACTCAGATACCTCAACTTTCAGATTTATGGGTTTACTATTATATACCTTTCAGCTAATGGGAAATATTTCCAAAAAGACACAGAGAGAAATTCTCCCCACAAGAGTTATGTAGAGACTTTTCCCTTTCAGGTAGGGTTGCCGGATAAAATGCAGGATGCATGCAATATTTGGGCCATGCTTATGCCAAAAAATTATTCATCATCTATCTGAAATTCAAATTTAACTGGGTGTCCTACATTTTTATTTGCTAAATCTGGCAACCCTACTCTTAGGGGAACAATATGGAAGCCTTTCTTCTTCCAAAATGTTGCTTGCTAATCACCTTGAAGGGCAATTCACATACAGAGGTGTATTTTACTTTCCAATATATCAAAGGTTTAGTCCTTTTAAGTGGGCCTAGGAAGATAAACCGATTATGTACAACCCCCGTTTCTTTCAAGTTCCTGCTGAGAGGGAAAGCTTTTGTGTAAACAGGGAAGTGGCAGAATGTTTATCTCATCAGCCTGGGCCCCAGCACATGGGAGGGAGCCCCCAGAGAATTCTTCCAGCCACCTGTTGTGATTCAACCAATAGGAGAAGTTTGGGGCCAGAGATGACAAGATGCATGTGAAGGAACAGGGAAGACAAACTTCTAAGTCACGAGGCTGTTCGGATTCTGCAGAGGAAGAACACTGGCTATTACACACCCCAAGCCAGGTTTAGGTTTCCAAAAGGTGATACTTTTAGCCATAAAACGTCTGGAGCCTGGACCAGGTGATTCTTTCATTTTGTGCAGTGCAGACCTGGATGTAGATCAGAAATTACAATGCTTTTAAAAGCACTCTTGTTTTTCTTTCATCTTTGTCCTGCCCCACAAAGATGCACTGAGACCTCTCACCAACCATCCGTTATTACTTTGCCAGGAGAATCCTGTCCTTAAGACAGTTAAACAACTAAAAAGAGCACTAAACAAACAAACAAACAAACAAACAAACAAACAAACACAAAACCCTCCCTAAAACCTTCTCTGCTCTTTATACTGTGAGTGGCTTAGGCAGTTCACTTTGCTTTCATTCTCAGCTTAGTATAAATTATATGTGCTTTTGTAACCCCCAACCTAAACCCGTATGTGTTTAGATAGCTTTGTGCACTTCACTCCTTTATGTGGGTTATTTCTCATGATGCACTGCAGTGATTCTACTTCTGCAGAGAAGGGCAAGGACTTGCTTAAAGTGTTGATTAATTGCGCTGTTGTTCATTGGTTTGCTCATTTTACAAACATTTTAAAAAATGCATACTGTCCAGGAACTGTGTGCATGGCACCGGAGAAACAGATAAAGCACAGTCCATGTCCTCCAGGAGCTGACAGGTTAAACAAATATTTGCAATTCAGTGTGAGAAGTCAATAGAGATGCTGCAAAGAGGGGCTGGCTGAATGATCAACTTCGCCTGTGGGAGGTGGAAGGGGAAGGGAGAGCTGCACAGAGGAGATTTATGAGCTGAATCCTGAAGAATAAATAGGTGTTTTCTAAGTGTAGAGAAGGCAGAATGGGAACAGCATGTGCAAAGGCAAGGAAATATGAAGTGTTAGAGCTTGTTCAGTGAGGGGCACCTGAGTGGGTCAGTCTGGTGAGCATCCGACTTCAACTCAGGTCATGATCTCACTGTTCGTGAGTTCAAGCCCTACATCAGGCTCCCTGCTGCCAGCCTGTCAGCACAGAGCCCGCTCTTCAGATCCTCTGTCCCCCTCTCTCTGCCCTTCACCTGCTTGTGCTCTCCAAAAAAAAAAAAAAAAAAAAAAGAACTTGTCCGGTGAGAGACCTCTACAGCTAAAGCTGATCCATTGGGATCCAGGGAGAAAATAGCATAACTTATTACCTTTATTTTTATGTAAAAGTAAACTTCACTGACATTCAGTGTGTGACTTACAGTTGAGCATATGTAATTTATCAGTAAATATACATTTGGCTGGTTGCATGCCCAAAAACACTTCACCAAAAGGGGGCGCTTGTGATCAAACTAATTTGGCTACCACTACTGGAGTGGTAGAGCTAGGGACTCCGTTCCTGGCCCTCAGCTCCTGCTGCAACAGTGCTAACAAGAGTCTAGGTAATTATGTTTCCTTTAGTTCAGGGTACCTCAAAGTATGGTCAACAAAGACAGAATGCCTAGAGTGCTTGCTAAAAAAAGCAAATTCTCAGGCCTATCCTAGGTTGATAGAATCAGCATCAATCAGCAGTAGGACCCAGGAACTTATAGTTCTTTTTTTTTTTTTTAATTTTTTTTTAATGTTTATTCGTTGAGAGAGAGAGAGCATGAGCAGTGGAGGGGCAGAGAGAGGGAGACACAGAATCTGAAGCAGGCTCCAGGCTCTGAGCTGTTAGCACAGAGCCAGCCCTATGTGGGTCGTGAGATCATGACCTGAGCCAAAGTTGGACCCTTAAACCTACTGAGCCACCCAGGTGCCCCAGGAACTTATAGTTCTAACAGCTCCCCAGGTGATGCTTATTGTCTTGGTCGACTCAAGCTGCTAGAACAAAATACCACAGACTGGATGGCTTCAGCAACAGAAATTTATTTTCTCAGTTTTGGAGTCTGGAAATACCATGGTTAAAGTTCCATTTGGTTCAGTCTCTGCTGAGGGTTCTCTTCGTGGCTTGAAGATGGCTACCTTGTCCTTGTGTCCTCACGTGGTGGGGAGAAAGCTCTGGTGTTTCCTCCTCTTCTGATAAGAGCACCTGTTCTACTGGATCAGGGATCCACCCTTATGATCTCATTTAACCTTAATTATCTTTTTAAAGGTCTTATCTGCAGTACAGTCACATGGGTGACTAAGACTTCAACATATGAATTTTGGAGGAATACAGTTCAGTCCATAGCTCTCATGTTAAATAAAGTTTGAGGACCACCGCTCTAGTCTAACCAAGAAAAAAGCAGTACAGTGACAGCTCCTAATATAGGACATTTTGTTCCTGAATCTGAACCCAGAGAAAGGGCCATAGAAATTTGGAATTTTCAGCACTTGTATTGCCTTCCAGACTAGTGCTGTTCAGTAAAAATATATTGGGAGTGACAAATGCAAATTACATATGTAATTAATAATTTTTAGTAGCCACATTGAAACAAAAATCAAACAGAAAGGTGAAATTAATTTTAATACTTTAGTTCAGTATATCCAAAATATTATCATTCCCACATAAAATCAATATGTAAGGTTATTAATAAGACACAAGTTTTTGTACCAAATCTTTGAAATTCCTGTGTGCATTATTTTACATGTAGAGCATATCTGAATTCAAATTAGCCAGATTTCAGATGTTCAGTGACCATACGTGGCTAGTGGCTACTGTATTGAGTAGTCGGTGCTACATTATTACAACCTTCAATTCAGTGCTTGAGGCAAAGCAGACAAGGTGTGTTGTAAACATGCTGTGCAAGTAGCATCGTTTCTAAGAGAGACTGTATGATTAGGATTAGTCCTGGAACGTTTTTGTTGACAAGACTCTCCTCTCACCAGCAGCTTAAGATGTCAAGTTTCAGCAGAGAACAGAAACTGATGGCTCATCCCAGCAGTTGAAGAAATTGTCACCATTCAATGTTTTGTTTACCATTTACATAAGAAATAGCAAGCTGCCAGAGCTGGCTGATGACTGAGCCGGGCTAACTGGATGATAGTTTGCCCTGAAATGAAAACTGAGCTGCATTTGATTTATTACCCTCAGTTGTCACTTCTCACTGCCACTGAACCTTTCCCAAGACCACAGTTGATGTCACTTCAAAGGATCAGAACTGGATTTCATCTGTGAAGAATGTATTAATCCTACAACCGTCTCTTTCAAACCAAGCAGCATCTGCAGTCAGCATTGGAGGTGGGGAAGGCATATGGAGAAAGTTCTTTGAATTGTATACAATGAAGAGAGCATTAGGCTAATCGTGAGGTTAACTTTATCTGTGTCCCATAAGACCAAGTGGCTCCGGTGCTAAAAGCACGTTATTGGTGCTAAGATGTGTTTTGGGACCCACTAAAGGCCAGATGCTTTCAGTTACTTTAAAGACAACAAATTCTTGTCTTGTTGGAGGAAATTGAGGGTGTTTGGCTAGAAAAGAGAAAGTTTGGTGGGGAGGACATGAGAGCTCACCCTCACATATATATTTGACAGCTTTTGGAAGATGAATTAGACTTACTCTGTATAGTTAAAAAGGGCAGCTAGAACACATTTTTAGCTCAAACTAAAGATAGCGATTGTGACATCATTTATAAGACACAGACACCAGACTGTGTTTTCCTAAGGAAACATTTATTGAGTACCTATTTTGGGTCAAGCACTGTCACTTAACATTATTTCATTTAAATTTCACAACATTCCTGCAAGGTGGTAAGTATTACCTCGTTCCAAATGTAGTGTCTCCCTGCAACAAGGCCTGATCACAGCAACCAGGGGAGAGGAAGCCATCCGCCCTGTTGCTGAGTACCTGCTGAGTACTCAGCTCTCCTAGCAGGCTTTATGCCCCAGACAGGAAATCAAATGTAAATGCCATTTGCTTTCTGTGCTGGATTGGAAAAGAGAAAACTTGCGTGTTGTGTACAATGGAACTTGAATCTAATATGAAAGAAACAGTAAAACAACCAGTACAAAGTTGCAAAGGTTTTTCTTTAAAACAGTACTTCCCATTCTCATTAATACTGTGTGTCATGTCAGAGTCTTAATTCTCTTCTTTATGTGCATTTTCAAGTTTTTTCTAGCCTGTACAATTCGTGTGTCTATCATCAGTCTTTTTGTTGTTGTTGTTGAGATACATCTTGTAGTGTCCGTGAAAGGATATGTTCAGAAATGGATGTTGGTTTTTCTTTTGTCCTACCAGCAGAATGGGTTGTGGCTAGAGCTGCCTCCTGTCTCTTGTGGCAGGAAGTAGACATAAATATCTGTATGTGATACAAGCATATAAAATATTAACTGACTAATATTAGCAAGTACTTACTATGCGACAGGAATTGTTCTAAGGGCCTTATGGGTCTCAACTCATTGTTCTTGACATAGTTCCCATAATGTAGATACTGTTAGTACCCTCACTTTATAGAAGAGGAAATTGAGGCACAGAGAGGTTACATAATTTGTCCAGGTAGTAGTGGTAGTCCTGACTAGCAGGTATTCAGACCAGATATTCTATCCCAAGAGACCATAGACACAATAGCTATATTGTCTCTGGGTATGGCATAGCATGATTTTTCTCCTACTCTAGCAGAGAATGAGCATACCGTAAGTACCTAGTGGAGACTAGACTTGCACTGTCCAATGTGGTTATGACACATTGGCTATTGAACACTTGAAATGAAGCTGGTACGAACTGTGATGTTCTATAAAAATAAAGTGCATATTGGATTTTGAGGACCTCTTCTGAGAAAAAGAATGCAAAACATCTCTTTTGTAATTATTTCATATTGATTAAATGTTGAAATGATAACTTAGGTATAATGAGTTAAATAAAATCTACGGTTAGAATTAATTTCACCCTTTTGTGTTTACTTTTTAAAATATGGCTTCTAGAAAATTTAAAATAACACATATGGCTTGCCTTTGTCACTGGCATTTCTGTTGGGCAGTGCTGGCCTTGACCTTTTGCTTCTTCATTTGTTCACTCATCGTTCATATGTCTTGGCACCTGTGAGGCACAAAGGGTGGGATGTTGCAGTCAACAACACAGATTTGGCATCTGCTCTCATGTAGCTTAATATTCTGGAAAGGCTGGTGAGTTGGGGGTGAGAACAGACCCTAAGAAATAATTACCTAAGTAGTTAATTAATTATCATCATTACTATTTAAATAGGAGAAGGGATTTGCTATGAAAGAATACACTATGGGCACCTAACCCTTGGGGGCCATGCAATAAATATTATTCACTCAGCAAATATTTGCTGAGTGAAAGAAATGAATCTGGGGGGATTAAGGAGGCTTCCCTGAGGAAATAATTTCCAGACAGAGTTCCAAGGAATGAGGAGAGAAGTGAAATATTGGGAGCTTCAGCTATATGATTCACAGGCTTTGGTGGGTTCTCCCCTCACATCAGGAATAGTCAGCTTTGGTCCAGTTTCATGGCAAGCCATGCCCAAGCATTTTGTGGGGTGCGCAGATATGTGGGGACCTGCTCCTTGGCATGGAGAGGAGCAGGACAGGCACTGGAGGTATGTCAGGGAGCCGGGCGGGAGGGGGGCACCTTTGCCTCCCTACTCTAGCAGCAGGCAGTGCCCAACGCCGCTAGGACCTCAGTTTCTTCCACGTGGTGATGGCTTCTGTTGCTTCCTCTCTTGTTCCTCTTCGCCTCCATGGCGAGATTTGCCTCCGCAGCATTTCCCTTTATTGCACAATCCATTCGACAGGTTTTTATTTTGTTGTTGTTGCTGCCCTGTATAAATGAGACCTCCAGTAGGGAGAATGACTTTTAAATCTTTTGTGACCCTGGAGTACAAAATGTTCCCAATTTCTTCCCCTGAGCAGTCTCCATTTCCGTGGCAAGCTACAAAAGAGCGCTTATTTTTGTTGATAACAGTGTAGCTTCGAGGGGAGGGGGAAGGAACCTGCGCTTGGAGGCTGCGTGGCGGAAGTCTGCTGCCGGTAACTTGCCCAAAGGAGGAGAGAGCTGGGAGCAGGGCTGGGGGCAGCGTGGGAGGAATGCTGGGCACTTGCCCTTGGGCTTCAGGTTGTGTGGAACCTCGCCCCTGCACAGCCCCTAGGGAGTTGATTCTTGGAGGCGTCTGCTTCAGTTCTCTGCACACCTAGTCCCTGGTTGCCAAGTTACCCAGTGAGCCGGAAAACAATAAAACCACCATAAACCCAGCTGGGGGTGATTTTGTTGGGTTCTGAGCTTGTGTACCTTGCCTGGATCTTATATTGGGCTTGAACACAAAGAGGGCTAGCCCAGGGTGGGTAACGGTTCCAACAGAGAAATTACGCACTGTGCCCTCAACATGCTGGGCACCCAACAAATATTTGTTAAACCAACAAATAAAAATTTGCAGTAAGGCATATCGTTTTAGTTAATTTGCTACACATGTACTACCTGGGTGGGAAGTCAAGCCAGCAAAGCATTATGATGTGGTTTGGTAAACATTGTGTATTGTAGCTTTATTCTGATTGTCATAAAAACCCATCTCAACTGGGCCAGTTGTTTCTGCAGGCTCTTCCTATTCAGAGTCTGCGATTCTTCAAAAGATGCTTGGCTAGGGCCAGGCTTCTGATCTGAAGGGGAGGGTTATATTCAGGCTGTGTGTCTACCTATGGTGACTACTCCTTCTTTGCCGCAGGCTATCTTAACT
The DNA here is from genome assembly GCF_016509475.1 of Prionailurus bengalensis. NCBI lineage: Eukaryota > Metazoa > Chordata > Mammalia > Carnivora > Felidae > Prionailurus > Prionailurus bengalensis. The sequence goes on from NC_057355.1 coordinate 103,670,787, forward strand.
TCAGCACTGTTGTCGTTGGGGCTGGATACTTCTTTGTAGTGGGGCCATCCTGTGCAGCGTAGGATGTTTCACAGAGTCACTGGCCTCCTAAATGCCAGTAGCAGCTCCCCATCTGACCCACGTGATGAAAAGCAAGATGCTTCCTGACATTGTCCGGTGCCGTCGGGGAGGCAAAATTGCTCTTGCCTGCGAACCACTGTTGTATGGGAGTAAAGGGGCACAGCACTGCAGACTGAATGAAGAAGCCCATTACGCAGAAAGCAGTCTCTGCTGGAATATATCCTACAGTATTCAGGTTTTGTGGATTTATTTTCCCAAAGCATTTTATCTGGCACACGTGAAAATCGCCTGACCTCTCTTAGTCCTCACTGACTACGGTGGAGGGGATGGGGATGGGGGTGGGGGTGGAGGGCCCCTGAGGCACAGTGAGTTCTAGGGGTGGTTAACACAGGTGGTGTCTGCCTGCTGTGTCATCCTTCTATCCACACCCCCTCCTCTATTCCTTGTGTATGGTAGTATATACTAATGTACAGTAAAACCGGCTGGGAAGCTTTCCCAAAAGTAACGTGCCTGGCTCCACGGCCAGGATTCTGACTGGGTGTCCATGTCAGGTGATTCAGCTGTGCAGCCAGGGCTGGGAGCCTTTGGCGTGGCAGAGAGCACGGGCTTTGGGACATGCCTGGCTTTAGTCTTAGTGGACCAAACTTCTTTGAGTTTACTGTTGATGAAACCGGGGATAATTAATAGCTTCCTTGTTTGGTGCATAGTAAAGGAAGTAACATTGTAAGGAAAGTCTCATTGTGAGGTGCATAGTAAGTGCTCAATAAATGCCCTTTCCTTTCTGGCCTACTTTCCCTGATCTACTTTTTTTCTCCCAGTCTTTTTCCCACTGGGTCCCAGACAGATCTCAGGCCAGTCTGGTATCTATCTCCTTGTGGCTGATGTGAGGTCACCACGCAACTCACTAGGGAGCCACTTTAGCTCCCTGCACCTGGAAAGAAGCAGTTTCTGCACATTTTGGAGGCACTAGGCCATGGCAGGGCTCCCACGGCTTTGCCAGTATATTCCTAGAGAAGGTGGTCAGAGAAGTCAGCAGTGAGCTACCAGGTGGTACCTGGTCACATTCCTGACCAGGACTGTGTCTTAATGACAACCTGCTATGTTTTTGTTTGTTTTTGAATGGGGAGGTGGGGGCTGTGGCAGAGCCTATGCGCTTAGTAAGTCTGACTCACGGGTCAGCGCAAGGCGATGTGGAAAGGAGAGATTCCATTTATTCTTTCATTCATTTACCCGCTTAAATTACTGCCTTTTTAAAGGACCCATTGTAGGTGCAGGCCCCCAGAATTGGAACAATTCCTTGGTTATGTTGAACTAGAAAAGTGATAAATACCCTTGGAAAGAATGCTCTTGGGTATGTTTGTTGGCCCTCCTGGAAGCTACTGACCAGCCACAATGTTTCATCAAGAGCCAGGGGTCCCTGTGAACCTATCTGTGCCTGAGCTTTTAGAAAACTCCACCATTTTATCAGGAAGAAATTAGTTGCCACAGATGTAATAGCAGGGATTGGAGTAGCCTCGTAAATGAGTACGAAAGTTATACCCTCACCACATTATTTACCCTATTAATTCTCTCCCCTTGGAATGTATTGCTTATAAAAACATGAGATGAATGTTTTTCAGTGGTTTGCCAGAAAAAGGTAACCCTGGGCAGATGATTTGTAACCAGAAACTCTGGATAGATTCTTTGACCCTGCCTAAGAAACCCACTGAGGACATTTTACTAGACCAGTGGTTCTCAATCAGGAGTGATTTTGCCCCTCAGGGAACATTTGGAAATGGTTGTCACATTAGGGGAGGATGCTGCTGGCATCTAGTAAGTAGAGGCCATGAATGCTGTTAACTACGCTACGAGACATGGGATAGGCCTCTCCAACAAAGAATTATCCAGTTCAAAATGTCAGTAGCATCAGGGTGGAGAAACCCTGTGTTAGAAAAACCAGTGTCCAGTGCTGGCTCTGTGCTGGTACTGGGATGTGAGGCCCAGCTCTCACCTACTGAAATAGCTTGCTTAGCTTGGTGATGGTGATGGTTAGGTCTGGGCACACTGTGGCCAAGCAGTGATGGTGACAACAGTATTCATGACTGTTTCATTAATACCTACTCTATGCCAGGCCAGAGCTGGGCCCCTTACAGACATTATCTCACTGAATTCTCATCATAGTCCTGGATCATGTCGATGAGGGCGTAGATTCTCAGGTAAGTGAAATTGCCTGGCCAAGTCTACACAACTACTAAGTAAAGGAATCAGGGTTTGTACCCAAGTCTTTTGACTCCAGAACCAAGGTTGCTTGTTCCAGAGAAAACCAAGGGGAATGGCCGTGGTTACGCATCTGGATTCTTTCATTCAGCTTTGGGATAATAGATTTTGCCCATGATTTGGTTTTTCCTTCCTTTGGGTAACATGCAGTTGGATTAAGTCTTCACCTTTGTAACTTTTTAACTCTACCTTGATAACTTTTTTATGAGTAGTGCTTTTGTTCAGTACCCTTTTGTAAGTAAGCCATCTCGTCACACAGTAGACAGAGTGACTTGTTTGAATTTCTCAATACATGGCCCTATAGCCCCTGAATCCCACTAACAGTTTGGGGGGGTAAACCTCACCTGGTGGGAGGTCCTCAGTGGTAGATTGTCCAGTGAGCAAGGCCTGTCAGATTCCCTCTCTGGGGAAAATATGAATTAGGAGTCACAGGGAACAGGGAACACTCAGATCAAAGATCCTATCAGCCCAGGGACTGAGATGAGCATAAAGGTAACACTGTATTTTCCAGGTGAAGGAATTGAAAGATGAAAGTTGCTCAGTGAGGGTTAAGATTCACATTCATGGTAGAACCTGGGAAGTCTGGATGTGCCATTTCCTGCCTTGATTATCTGTGGTGTTGGCTGCTTTGGGGTAGACAAAAGGGGGCCCCTGCCCTGGCAATTTGCACTAAGAGGCACAGCTATTAGAAAAGGCTCCAACAGGACTTGTTTTCTGACATGCTCTTTGCTTGAAAGTCTCCTACTACAAGTGGGAATTTGGACTTCACAAAGAACAGTGCAAGTGTAGAATCCACTCTTTAAAGCCCAGCTTGAAGCAGGCCCTAGGCAAGGTTGTAATGTCTGTGAAGTGGCTTTCTAGTTCCACGAAGGCCTTTTTTTCTCTGTTCTTCCTTCTATTCCCCTAGCTCCACAGCTACTTTTCCCCTTTACAAAATTTCCCTATGTGGGAAAGTGAAAAGCGACTGTTAACATGTTACTAAGTGAAAGAAGCCAGTCAGAGAAGGCTACATGCTATATGATCCCACTCTGTGACATTCTGGGAAAGGCAAAACTGTGGAGACAGAAAAAGATCAGAGGTTGCAAGGGGGTTGGGGCGTAGAGGGAAGAGACGAGTAACCAGAACACAGGATTTTTAGGGCAGTGAAGATATTCTGTGTGATACTGTAATGATGGATACATGTCATTATATGTTCATCCAAGCTCATAGAAGGTATAACACCAAGAGTGAATCCTAATGTGAACTAGGGACTTTGGGTGACAATGATGTGTCCCTGTAGGCTTATCAGTTGTAACAAATGTTTCATTCTGTGAGGGATGTTGATAATACGGGAGGCTATGCCTGTGTGGGGATAGAGGCCATAAGGGAAGTCTCTGTACCTTGCTCTCAATTTTGCTATGAACTGAAAACTGCTTTTAGAAAGCCTTAAAAAAAAAAAAACCCAAACCAAACAGAAACAAACAAAATGACTGTTAAGACAGAGTGTTATGTATATTCCTAAATAATTTTCCGTTTTGGGCACATATACCCTTTAAACCAAAGAAGAGTTGCAATTGTATATCAGAAAGAACTGTGCATCACAATAAAAACAGTCGGTATTCAGCACCTTCTATGTACCTGGCAACTATGGTCGACATTGTGGTTTCCTGATTCATCAATCATTCCACACTATCCTCTCCTTGCTAGCAGAGCCTTGATATCCAGTTACCCCCAACCCTGGTGTGTTCCAGGAAGGCAACTACCTCAGTATCAGGATGTGCATGTTCCTTAGGTCTAAGCAGATCATGCTACTTGGATTCTTGTTGCCAGGGATTCATTTAGACATGGGAACACAGCGCACACCTGGTCAATGAGACATAGCAGGCTTCTAGGAAAGGGTTTCTTCCTTGATATAAAGAGTTTTTTAGGGGAGAATCTGCTTTCCCACTCTTCTGCTGGTTTTTGTTGCATGAAGTAGTGTTGCTTGGAGTTATCTTCCGCCATGTTGCATTCATCAGGGAGACACATTGCAGATGGCACAGCAGAATGATGGAGAACATGAACCCTTGATGACATAAAAAACTGCTCAACCAGCTTTAGAACAGCCCCATTTCTGAACTTACCATAATTCCTTATTGTTTTATTATGATACTTTTATTTTGGTCTTAGTTATTTAAAGCTGAAAGCATCCTAATGGATGCTGTGCTAACTGCTTTAGGCAGATCATCTCAATTGATTCTCACTTTATATTGATGAGAAAATTAGAGAACTTAGATAGCTCTCTCCAAATTGCCCAAGCATCAACTGGGACCTCAGATATAGATGCCTGCTTTCAAAGAGCCCGGCTCTCACCCACTGTGGTCAAAAATCTTGTTTCTTGCTTCTACCTTCCTCTGGGACCTTAAGTAACTGAAGCTGAGCTTCAGTTTACTCATCTGTGAAGAAAGACAATACTGAATGGCCTCAAATGCCCCCTCCCCCCAATTCTAAAATTCTAGGAATACAATTCCAACTCTAAAATTCTTGCTCACAGTCCAGGCACCACAGGGCAAGAATGGAGGCCTATATTTTGCTGGCTTCTTGAATGCAGACAGGAAAATACAGCTCAGGATAACATAAACAAAAATGAGGCTTGTTGTAACATATCAGGTGGATCACAAATTAATGCCCTTGGAATACCCTGATGAGGAGGTCACTGCCACCCCCAAGGCTGCCCAGTGGTTCTGTAGCCAGCACCCGTGCTACGACCTTGTTGGACACAGGAGGTCCTTGCCTGTGGTCTCAGAATGAATCCTAGACTGTTCTCAGTTCTTCACTTGCTCCAGGGTAAAATTGCAGATGGAAGCATTTAGGTCAGACAGACTTAAATTGTGTGTCCTGGTTGCCAGGGCCAAGGATCCAAGCCCAGGTGGGGTTCCCCCAGAAGCAACCCCCCAAAAAGGGTTTAAGTGCAAGTGGTTTGTTTGGGGGTGGTCCAAGGAAAGATTGGAAGGTGAGTGGGAAAGTCAGGAAGGGAAGAAAATGCATCAATAAAGGATGTGTTACCAAGCAACTTACCCCTGTGGGCAGCTTAGGCTAACTAACCCTGTTGGAGAGTTCTGGGAGACAGTGTAGACCGTGCACCTCAAAATCATCCCACTGGTGGACAAAGGAGCTAGGGTATTTACCATCAGCTCTCAACAGTCATTAGTTGAGGGCTGTGGCAAGGTGGGAGGTGCACTGGACATTCCCTGGCACTGCCTGCTTGTCCTGCATCCTGTGTGAGCAAAGTGGGAGTCAGGGAAAGCCCCCAGGCAATGAGCCTGAGGAGCTGGCAGTTGGAGTCCCATGATGCCCAAGCACCTGGCACTTGCTATCTCTCACCAGCATTTCCACAAACACAGGAAGAAAGTTCAGAAGGTAGGCAGCCAACACGACATCTGTCATGGGATCCTCGTGCAATCATGTCAGATAGGCAGCCACACTGTGCCCTGTGGGGGCCCTACCTCCCGCACAGACCCACGTCCTCTGGGTGCCCCCAGCCCCCTTGTTAGAAACGTAGCCAGTGCAGGCTCTGGTGTCTCATGGCTTCCCACTTGTCATTCTGTCTCTTATGCAACCTTAAGCTTTTTGAGGGCAGATACCGTCTTTGACGTGTTTTTACTCCCTTTTCTCTTACCAGTTGCATTCTTCACAATGCCAGGTATTAGCAGCCACTAATATGTTTAAAAATTAAATTCAATGCTTTTACAAATACTATTGTTAGTAGTCTGTATAGCTTGTTGGAAAACTAGAATCATAACTATGTGGCAGGACCCTGTAAGTTACATAGAACACACCTTTTCTACACCAGAATCCCTTCCATAGCATCCCACAGCTAGTAGGCACAGCTCTTATCCTGACTTTCTGGGGCCAGTTTGGTGGCATGGTGGAATGGGGTTCTATAGTCAGCCTGCCTGCTTTTGAATCCTGACTGGGCCTTTTTGCTCTATATGTGGCCTTGGCCAAGTTAGGTAATAGTTTGGAGCCTTAGTTTTCTTATCTACACAATGGGAATAATGATAGTGTCTCCTTACATAGGGTTGTACAGATTAAATGGAAAAATGGATATAAATATAAGTACATACACACATAACGTATATACATATATTATGTATCTATATCTGTACCTATATAAATAATGATATTTAGCACAGAGTCTGCAAATAGCAAACACTGTATTGGGGTGTCTATTATTGTTATTCCAGAAACAGATGATTCAGTCTCCCTGAAGATGGACTTCTTCATTTGGGAGCAGCTGCTGTTGTCAGCAAGTACTTCAATATGTCAAATCTGGATCTTTTGTCCTCTAACTTCCATGCAAAGGTGCAGTATTGAAACTATTTTATAAATTCCGTTCTCCTAAAGAAGTTATTTTTAAATGTGCCTTGATCTTGTTTTGCCTTCTCAAACTAGAGAGGATAATTCTTTTTCATTTTCATGATTTGCTGTCAAATAAGAGAGGCACATTGCCACTCCTAGGTCAGTATTTCCTAAAATGTCTTCTGAAAACTCAACTCTCCAGAGGAAAAAG